>NC_086100.1:156504645-161304645 GCF_963921235.1 Mobula hypostoma
CAGCCACGGGTGCACTACCTTCCTTGATTTATTCTTTTGCCAAACTGGGATGAACAATTGTTGTAGTTCATCCATGCAACCTTTAAATGCCTGCCATTGCATATCCACCGTCAATCCTTGAAGTGTCATTTGCCAGTCTATCTTAGCTAATTCACGTCTCATACCTTCAAAGTTACCCCTCTTTAAGTTCAGAACCTTTGTTTCTGAATTAACTACGTCACTCTCCATGTTAATGAAGAATTCCACCATATTATGGTCACTCTTACCCAAGGGGCCTCTCACGACAAGATCGCTAATTAACCCTTCCTCATTGCTCAAAACCCAGTCCAGAATAGCCTGCTCTCTAGTCGGTTCCTCGACATGTTGGTTCAAAAAACCATCCCGCATACATTCCAAGAAATCCTCTTCCTCAGCACCTTTACCAATTTGGTTCACCCAGTCTACATGTAGATTGAAGTCACCCATTATAACTGCTGTTCCTTTATTGCACACATTTCTAATTTCCTGTTTAATACCATCTCCGACCTCACTACTACTGTTAGGTGGCCTGTACACAACTCCCACCAGCGTCTTCTGCCTCTTAGTGTTACGCAGCTCTACCCATATCGATTCCACATCTTCCCGGCTTATGTCCTTCCTTTCTATTGCGTTAATCTCTTTTTTAACCAGCAACGCCACCCCACTTCCCCTTCCTTCATGTCTATCCCTCCTGAATATTGAATATCCCTGAACGTTGAGCTCCCATCCCTGGTCACCCTGGAGCCATGTCTCTGTGATCCCAACTATATCATAATCATTAATAACAATCTGCACTTTCAATTCATCCACCTTATTACGAATGCTCCTTGCATTGACACATAAAGCCTTCAGGCGCTCTTTTACAACCCTCTTAGCCCTTGTACAATTATGTTGAAAAGTGGCCCTTTTTAATGCTTGCCCTGGATTTGTCGGCCTGCCACTTTTACTTTTCCCCTTTGTACTTTTTGCTTCTACGCTCACTTTACACCCCTCTGTCTCTCTGCACTGGTTCCCATCCCTCTGTTGTGAACTAACCTCCTCACACCTAGCCACTTTAATTTGATTCCCACCCCCCAACCATTCTAGTTTAAAGTCACCTCAGTAGCCCCCGCTAATCTCCCTGCCAGGATATTGGTCCCCCTAGGATTTAAGTGTAACCCGTCCTTTTTGTACAGGTCACACCTGCGCCAAAAGAGGTCCCAATGATCCAAAAACTTGAATCCCTGCCCCCTGCTCCAATCCCTCAGCCACGCATTTATCCTCCACCTCATCGCATTCCTACTCTCACTGTCGCGTGGCACAGGCAGTAATCCCGAGATTACTACCTTTGCGGTCCTTTTTCTCAACTCCCTTCCTAGCTCCCTATATTCTTCTTTCAGGACCTCATCCCTTTTCCTACCTATGTCATTGGTACCTATATGTACCAGGACCTCTGGCTCTTCACCCTCCCACTTCAGGATATCTTGGACACGATCAGAAATATCCCGGACCCTGGCACCAGGGAGGCAAACTACCATCCGAGTCTCTGGACTGCGTCCACAGAATCGCCTATCTGACCCCCTTACTATCGAGTCCCCTATCACAACTGCCCTCCTCTTCCTTGCCCTACCCTTCTGAGCTACAGGGCCAGACTCTGTGCCGGAGGCAGGGCCACTGTCGCTCCCCCCGGGTAAGCTGTCCCCCCCAACAGTACTCAAACAGGAGTACCTGTTGTTAAGGGGCACAGCCGCCGGGGTACTCCCCATCACCTGCCTCTTCCCCTTCCCCCTCCTAACCGTGACCCACTTGTCTGCCTCCCATGGCCCCGGCGTGACCACCTGCCTTCCACTCCTCTCTATTACCTCCTCGCTCTCCCTGACCAGACGAAGGTCATCGAGCTGCAGCTCCAGTTCCGTAACGCGGTCCCTTAGGAGCTGCATCTCGATGCACTTGGCGCAGATGTAGACGTCCGGGAGGCTTGGAGACTCCAGGGCCTCCCACATCCGACACCGAGAACAGCAAACTGCCCTCACAGTCATAATGCCCCTCTCCTCAAATAGCAACAGAAAATGAATGTCAAACCTTCCTCGCCTCGCCCGCTTCCGCCTAAGCCCGGTGAGCCGAAGCCCTTAAGTCTTCACTCTGCTCCTGGCTCACTCCGCAGCCCGCAAACTACGCTGCCCGCTCTCTGAGGCTCTGTTCCTTTTAAATCTGCCGTGCTGCACTGCCCGATGTCACACGCCTGCGCAGTCCCGCCTCTCAGAAAGCCGTTGGAGAAAAAAAATAACGAAAATTTCAAAAATCTCTTTCTCGGCACTCCCACTCAGACTCCTTCTTCGAAAGGTAGTAGAGGAGACCATGGACTGACATGTCAGAATGGGAATTGGGATTGGAATTTAAATGGTTATTCATTTCCATGGATGCTGCCTGACCTGCTGAGTTCTTCCAGCATTTATGTTTGTTGCTCTGGATTTCCAGCATCTGCAGAATCTCTTGGATTTAGGATTAGCGTAATTCAGGTTGGTTCAAGAGAGCTGTAGGAAAGTAGCTGTTGTTAAACCTGGTGATGCAGAACTTCAGGCTTCTGAACTTCCTGCCTGATGGTAGCAATGATGGGGCATGACCTGGCTGGAGGGGATCCTTGGAAGTAGATAGCACTTTCTTGAGGTATCATGGTGATGCTTTCAATGGTATGGAGGGCTGTGTCTCTACTCATTGCAAACTCCAGTGCTTTGGAATTGCTGTACCAGGTTAAAATGCATTCAGAAAATTAGGAATGTCATGAGTCCATCCCCAATAAGATGCTCATTTACTCATGAAAGAATTTGGAACTTACTGCAAAATGGTGGGGCTGTAGTAATGTGACCATATTTGGCAAACTAGATGCTTCATTATGAGTGAGGACCTGGTAAATGTTCCCATGTTCTATTGAAAACTCTGGAATTCCTATTGTTCCTAATTTTAAAAGTGGCAAAACCTTGCTGTCATTGTTCTGTTTGCCTCAATTGAACTCATAACCACATCTCAGGCTGATCATTTATCTTCGCAAGTTCATACCCCTGGCATTGTGTTCGTCACAGTACAACAAGAGCCAGGGTGGAGATGGGGAAGAAGTGGGCAGCATAATCAGGAACACCTTTCAATAAGATGGGATCTTCTTACATAAGAGACCAATCTTGTTGTTTTCGGATCTTGAAGATGTTGCAGATGTGGCTGAAGAAAATAGAACTGCTGACCTCAGTCTCCATGTTACAACGTGCCTTGTGGGAGAGTGGCAATTCAGACATAAGCAATGAGGTATTCCAGCTCAGTTTCTGAAACTACCCGATCAGCAGACTGGCTCCAAGAGCTGCGATGCCAATTGAGACAGACTTAACCAGTTAAATTCCATTGAGAGATGGTGCGAAAATGCGATGTCTATATATGCCGATGTTATAACATGCCTTCATTCACTGGAGAACTATTAATTACAGACTAGGGTTTTAAAAATTCTGAAATCTTTAGAGAATGAATAAATAATAAAGGGAAAGGAAGCAACTCAATGAATAAATGTGAAATTTGTAATTTTGATTAAAGGAGGAATTACTTTGAGAGAGAAAACATTTCACCAAAATAAAATTTTTATTAAAGCATTCTGCATGATTCATTTGTAGTTATTATGGGTTTTCTTCCTCATTTCAAAATTTTTTTTCCAAGGCATCACTTCTTACATTAACGCAAGTAACACTCAAAAACTGGAACAGTTGGAACGTCCTAAAATAAATGAGTAAGGATGTGGCATTTGAGATTGAAGCAAAGTAGCTGCTCCTGACCCTGATGGTGCAAGACCTCAGGTTTCTAGACCTCCTGCTCAATGGTAACTGCAAGAAGATGGCATGGACTGAATGGTGTGGAGTGTTGGTGTTAGGTGTGGCCTTGAGGAAGTGCTTCATATAGGTACTACCAATAGTGGGGAGGGAGGGTGAGTCCACTACTCTCTACATCTTCTTACGCTTGTGTGCATTCAAGTTGCTATACCAGACCATGACGCTACCAGTCAGGACACTTCCAAAAGTAGAAATTTGTTGGTGTGTCTCCACCACATCCACATCCATTGTTGGAGGCCTAGTACTCTGGAGCGACATCAGGATACATGAATACTTTCATTAGGGGCAATGGAGTCCTGCTGCGGTTAGCACGATGCTATTACAGCTCGGGGCAGTGGGGCTCGGTGTTCAGTTCCTGTGCCAACTGTAGAGAGTTTGTAAGTTCTCCCAGTGACTGCATGAGTTTCCTCGGTTTCCTCCCACAATTCAAAGACATACCAGTTCGGAGGCAACTGGCCTTTGTAAGTTGTCCTATGATTAGACTGGTGTAAATGGGCAGGTTGCTGAGCAGTGGCTGGAAGGGCCTTGTTCCACGTTGTACCTCTAACAAATAAATAAACAAAATTAGAGATTCGCACTTAATATATTTGCATAAGCAGTTTCCATTTAAACTATTGGCACATTAAATGTTACCCAGCACTTTAAATAGAAAAAGTACGATTTGGATGCAGCATGCCATGAAGATTCTTATTCCACAAATTCGTACATAGAACCATAGAACCATAGAAACTACAGCACAGAAACAGGCCTTTTGGCCCTTCTTGGCTGGGCTGAACCATTTTCTGCCTAGTCCCACTGACCTGCACACGGACCATATCCCTCCATACACCTCCCATCCATGTATCTGTCCAATTTATTCTTAAATGTTAAAAAAGAACCCACATTTACCACCTCGTTTGGCAGCTCATTCCATACTCCCACCACTCTCTGTGTGAAGAAGCCCCCTCTAATGTTCCCTTTAAACATTTCCCCCCTCACCCTTAACCCATGTCCTCTGGTTTTTCTCCCCCCTTGCCTCAGTGGAAAAAGCCTGCTTGCATTCACTCTATCTATACCCATCATAATTTTATATACCTCTATCAAATCTCCCCTCATTCTTCTACGCTCCAAGGAATAAAGTCCTAACCTATTCAACCTTTCTCTGTAACTGAGTTTCTCAAGTCCTGGCAACATCCTTGTGAACCTTCTCTGCACTCTTTCAACCTTATTTATATCCTTCCTGTAATTTGGTGACCAAAACTGAACACAATACTCCAGATTCGGCCTCACATCTAGGATAATATCTATTCATCTCTGTTATTCATCTCTCTACAGAAATTAAATGGAAACAAACTAATTAATCTTCCCCTTTTATGATGGCATGTTTTATTTTAACCTTGTGGAAGAACTACGTCAAAAGAATTAAGGAAATGTTTTCTTCACAAGTTGTATGAAGTGTTGCTGAGGCCACATTTGGAATATTGAGTTCCTTTTTGGTCACCCTCCTATGAGAAATGGTGTTTGGAATGATCTACTGTATAACCATATAACCATATAACAATTACAGCACGGAAACAGGCCATCTCGGCCCTTCTAGTCCATGCCGAACTCTTACTCTCACCTAGTCCCATCGACCTGCACTCAGCCCATAACCCTCCATTCCTTTCTTGTCCACATATCTATCCAATTTAACTTTAAACGACAACATCGAACCTGCCTCAACCACTTCTACTGGAAGCTCATTCCACACAGCTACCACTCTCTGAGCAAAGAAGTTCCCCCTCATGTTACCCCTGAACTTTTGCCCTTTAACTCTCAACTCATGTCCTCTTGTTTGAATCTCCCCCATTCTCAATAGAAAAAGCCTATCCACGTCAACTCTATCTATCCCCCTCATAATTTTAAATTTTAAACACCTCTATCAAGTCCCCCCTCAACCTTCTACGCTCCAAAGAATAAAGAACTAACTTGTTCAATCTTTCTCTGTAACTTAGGAGATAAAACCCAGGCAACATTTTGGTAAACCTCTTCTGTACTCTGTCAATTTTATTGACATCTTTCTTATAATTTGGTGACCAGAACTGTACACAATACTCCAAATTTGACCTTACCAATGCCTTATACAATATCAACATTACATCCCAACTCCTATACTCAATGCTCTGATTAATAAAGGCCAGCATACCAAAAGCTTTCTTCACCACCCTGTCCACATGAGATTCCACCTTCAGGGAACTATGCACCATTATTCCTAGATCCCTCTGTTCTACAGCATTCTTCAATGCCCTACCATTTACCATGTATGTCCTATTTTGATTAGTCCTACCAAAATGTAGCACCTCACATTTTTCAGCATTAAACTCCATCTGCCATCTTTCAGCCCACTCTTCTAACTGGCCTAAAATACAGATGGCATTCAAAACAAAGTTTGTTTGCTGTACATATAACTGTGTAAACCAATCGCCAATTATCATTAAGCTGGAAGGAGTGCAGAAAAGATTTACTTGGATGTTGCCAGGGCTCAGTGGACTGAGTTATAGCAAGAAGTTTAGCAGGCTGGGATTTTATTCTTTGGAGCAGAGTAGAATGTAGGGTGATCTTATAGGAGATGTATAAAATCACAAGGGGCATAGACAAGGGAAGGAGCATACAGTGCCTTGTAAAAGTATTCAGCCCCCAAAACTTTGTTCACATAAATGAGTATAATAACCAGAGATATTGATCAAGTTAACTGAGAATTTTTATTTGTGAATCACATGCTCCTGTTTTTCATAGTAGAACCCAAAAACAGGGAAAATTGTAAAGCATGAAAAACTAAAAATCCAAAATCTGCAATATCAGCAGTTTAAATGCATTCACCCCCCTTTGCTCACTCCTCACAGCTATTACACCACTAGTCTTTTTGGATAAGTCTTTATTAGTTTTGCACAATGTGATGGAGCAAGATTTCCCATTCCTCTTTACAAAATTGCTCAGGCTGTGCCAGGTTACTTGGGGAATGGTGGTGGACAGCAATCTTGAGGTCTTGCCAGAGATGTTCAAGGACAGGACTCTGACTGGATCACATATTGACATTAGTTTTCTTTAGCTGAAGCCACTCCATGGTTGCTCTGGCAGTGTGCTTTGGGTTAATGTCCTGCTGAAGGATGAACTTTCTCTCCAGTTTAAGCTTTCTGGCAGAGACCAGCCAGGATTTTTATCCGGGATCTCTCTGTATTTAGCAGCATTCATCTTCCTGATCAGATTTCCAGTCCCTGATGCTATATCCACCATACTTTACAGTAGGGATGGTGTGACCTGGCTGAGGCACAGTATTAGATTTATGCCTAGTTTTGAAGCCATGAAGTTCCATTTTATTCTCATCCAAACACAAGGCCTTTTCCCTCATCTTTACAGTGGCTTCTAAGTGACGCTTTGCAAAGTCTTTACAAGCTAGGATATGTTTTCTTTTTTAGCCAGGGCCTCTTTCTTGCCACTCTTCCATAAATAACCTTTTTGTTGAAGATTTTAGAGATTGGGAAGCCATGAACTTCATCTCCAGTTGCAACCACTGACTTCTGCAGCTCGCCCAGAGTGACTGTTGGTGTCACAGTAGCCTCTGTTACAGGTGCTGTTCTTCTCCGGTGACTAAGTTTAGAGGGGCAGCCTGACCTAGACAGCATGTCTGTGGTTTTATATTTTTTCACGATGGACTGCACTGAGTGCTGAAGTACATTCAGTGTCTTTGAGGTGGTCTTGTTACCTTTCCCCAGATTTGTGCTTCTCTATTATCATTTCCCTGTCTTTTGTCTTCATTTTAGTTTGGTCTGTTGAAAATCTAGCATACTGTTGAACCTCAGAGAGAGAGTGGGCATTTATTCAGGTGATCCTCCAATTTTCTACATCAACAAATTAGGAGAATGGGTAAGGTAATGTAGAGTATTGTACTTGAGGAAAGTTAGTGCTGGTAATTATAAAGGGGATGAATACTTTTTCAACCTCACTATTCTGGTTTTTAATTTTTGGTAAATTGTTGACAGGTCTTGGAATTTTTCTTTTGATTTGTTACGATTCTCAATGATTTGTAGATTACCTCAAAAAATCCCACTTCAATATATTTTAAATTTAGAAAATAAGACAGTAAAATGTGAATAGCTGTGGGGTTGAATACTTTTGACAAGGCACTGCCATCTTGGGAATTAAGAACTGGAGCATCAAGGTTTGAGACAAGAGGAGCAAGATTTAATAGGAATCTGAGGGGTTGCAGTTTACCCAGCTTGTAGTCTGTATACGGAACAAGCTGCCTGAAGAAGTGGTTGAGGCAGCTACATTAACAAAATTTAAAAGGCACTTGGACAGGTACATATATACAAAAGGTTTAAAGGGAGATGGGCTGAATGCAGGCAAATGCAACTAGCTTAAATGGACATCTTGTTTGCCATCATTAGCCACCAGGGATCTGTCAATATAAGCTAGAATGGAGTTCATCAATCATTTGATTAATTAGAATCAATAAGATTCCTGGCAGGTGACAAGTAAAGTTACCAAGGGCTTCCTGTTCATTATGACATTCCTTAAACTGTCATCAATTCAAAGTCAATTGGCATTTTTATCCATTAAAACGGCTTCATTTTCAATAGTGTATGAATGTAAATTATAAATATTACAACTTCAATCTTCAAAATATCCATTGAAGTTGCGAAGTATGTATATTGATCATATGCTTACAGCTTAAAATACATTTAATTTTTGACAAAATTGCTTCCTGCATAATTTCATCTGGTTCTAACAATCTGTAAATTTCCAAAGGTTAATTCTATGTAATTTTTCTTTCCATAACTTCAACTAAATAAGGAAATTAATACTCCACTACAAGCCGTGTGACTTGTACTAGTTTGCCTCAGGCTGTACACAGTTCTGAATAAGCAGTTATTTACAGTTCTTGAGACCAAGTGCCTCAGAGGTAAAGTACAAAGATGCAACTACGTTCAGATGGATATTAACTTGCACCATCCTCAAATACAATTTTTTGGATAAAAATAAAACGTAAAAAATCTCAAGCAAGGGGATATATGGTTATTTCGTACTGAGGTAGGTCCAAATTTCTTCTCCCTGGAGGTGGTGAATCCCTGGAATTCTCTGCCCCACAGCATTGTGGAGACTAGAATAGAACTTAAAGGGGAGGTTGATAAGATTTCTGAAACATCAGGGCACTGATAGCTATAGGGATCTGACAAAGAGAGTTTTATTGTTCTAATTTTGTTCTTGTAAAGAATGTGTATGATTTATGTTTATGCTTTTCTTGCCAATGCTGATTGTCCAATGCTATGTGATGCTGCAGCAAAGTTTTCATTGCACATTTGCATATACTTGTACATATGACAATAATTTCAAATTTGACCTTTGAAATCAAAACAAAAGAAATGCAGTTGCTGGAAACCTAAATTAAGAACAGAAAAGGCTGGGGATACCCAGAGGACAGGCAGCGTTTATGGGAAGAGAAACTGGGTTAATATTTCAGGCACAAAGGAGGAGTTAGATCAGGGGTAAATCAGCCATGATCATATTGAATAATGGAATAAGTGTGACGGGCCGAACGGCCTACTCTTGCTCCATTTTTCTTGTGTTCTTTTGCCACAGGTCAAAGTTGCCAAACTTTGTGCTTTATTGCTGCCACCAGCCCCTCTTTCTACTGAGTTGACAGAATCAAACTCAGCTATCGTTGTTATTAAGCTGCCACTGAGGCAGCAAAGCAAAACTTACATTAATGGACTGTCCTTCACAACCTCCAGCTTTCCTCAAGAGTATTACAGCCAACAAAATAGGTCTGAAGTAGGAAAAAATACTGGAAATACTTAGTAACTGTGGAGAGAAGAAGAGTTAATATTCCACCTTTTATCAGAACAGAAAGTAGCTGGAGATATATCATGAAGGTGCCATGCAAATGCAAATCTCCTTGGCAGATTGGTATATTGATTTTTTACTGATACATGTACCGAGGTACAATGAATACAAATTATTCACTGCCTTGAGGTAGTACAAGGGAAAACAATAACAGAATGCAAAATAAGGTTGAAAGTTCAAAATAAATTTATTGCCAAATTACATATATGCTATACACTACCCTGAGATTCATTTTCTTGCAGGAATTCGCAGCAAATACAAAGAAACACAAGAGAGTCAATGAAAAACTGCACACAGAAATGGACAAGCAACCAATATGCAAAAGACAATAAATTGTACAAATGCAAAAAAGAAATAAATAAATAGATAATATTGAGAACATGAGTTATAGAATCTTTGAAAGTAAGCCTATTGGTTGTGGATTGCGGTCAGTGTTGGGTGTTACAGATTTCAGAGAAAGTGCAGTGCAGGCAGACAATTAAGTACAAGGCCATGACGAGGTACACTGTGAGATCACGACTTTTCTTTGATGTGTACAATAGTGGACTCCTCACCCAATGTTGTTCTAGGGAGGGCTGATGATCTTGTGGCCTCAGCTTCCAAGGATAGTAATAAATCAACTAAGGCTTGCATCTGACTAGATCTCTCTGCCCTCCAGTGTGAAATGACATAATAATGGGCATGAGGCCTTGTAGATTCACTAGATGGAGTGGAGAGGTAAGGCAGGGGTGCAGTGTGTTTGTGTGAAATAAAAATCATGCCTGTATCTTATTCTGCCAGTTTATTTCACCGGAATGCAAGAGAAAGATGATATTAATTGCTGCAGTTTTTCCAGCTGTAGAGAGAAATGACAGTAAAGAAAGTTCAAGCAAAATGTATGCTGGACTAAAGATCATTTAAGATGTTAGCAACTCATCTCAGAAAAATAAAAGGTCTTAAACTGTAATTGAAGGTGAAAGGGCACTAATCAGCTAATCCAAAATCTGAGAAAAAAAGTGATAAATATTCCCAAAAAGGGGAGAATTTTACTCAATGGACAGAATATTTTACAAAAGTAAATTAAAGCTACAACATTTCCACATTCTGTTGAAAACCTGAATGTTTTTAACATGTTCCATTCTTTTCCTTGCTCTGTTCTTTCCGTCCCACATCTCTTATCTTTCTCTCTCCTTTGATTTACTCACTTTTTCTCTGGCATCTCACTCCCCATTCCCAGTTCCGCTCCATCCCTCTCCTCGCCAGAGCTGTTATCCATCATTCATTCACCATTAACAAACATCCACTCTAGCATCCATATTGAAATGCAATGCAGAAGCTAACTTGACAAACTGCTCTTGTTCGATGAAGTAAATCATATTGAACGAATAGTACATTTATGTGCTGGGACTCTCCTGCTGAAGAGCATCGTTTAGAGCATTGGCATCAATCAAATTTAAATAGAACATTAAACTTGTAACAAATGTAATGCAAGTGCCAAAAAAGTCAGACTATAGGGATACTTAGCCATCACATCAATTTCTCCTCCATTTTTATTCTTCATTACTTTGTTTTACGTATGATGCACAATATAAATCAGAGAAGTAAACAGAGAAAAGCTTGCAGTAACCCAATTTGAACAAACCAAACAAAACCTTATGTTTGAAACACCTACAATCACATCCATTCTGTGTTTTTGGCAACGGTTGTAAATAGCATCAAGTTTTGTGGCATTTTATAGGCTCATTTTCGCAAATATCTTCAGCTGGTAAGGTTATTGGCTGGTTTTGCAGCCTGAATCAACTTTACACTTCACACCAGGGTTAAGGACTTGGTGCATATGAGGACTTCTGTTCACAGGGTCAAGTTTTCCCTCTGCCCATGGTGTAATGCCTTACAAGTAAAGCAAGTACAACACACAACTGTGTGGAGGAGCGCGGCAAGTGAGGCAGTACCTATGATAAGAAATAGATAGTTGGCACCTTTTATCCTGTTTATTTCAACCCTTTAAACTACTATTTATAAAAATGCTGGTTACATTTTTGCAAAAGAATGTCCTTGCCCTCTCCCTCCCTCTTGATCAGTTCATCAGCTACACATTCCTCCCACCAGTTCCCCTCCTCACCTCCTTCCCTTTATTCCACGGCCCACTGTTCTCTCCTCTTAGATTCCAGCCGTTCTATCTATGTCCTCTCAGCTTCTAACTATGTTCTCACTCTCTCCCTCCCTCACCTGCCTATCACCTCCTTCATTTGGTTCCACCTATCACCAACCATCTCTAGCTCCACACCTTCCCTCATCCATTTATACGGTTATCTCCCCTCTTTCCATAAAGTAAGGGCAAATACCATAATGGCCTCTCCCATTTTCCAGCTACTTCCTCAGCAGTGACAGGCAAACTTGTGTTTACCAATCAGTTAAAATAAATTGGGCTGGTAGCTAGACTACCTAGAAGTCAGAACACCAAGACATTCTGGTTCAAAGAAACTCAATTGAAGCTCAAGAACATCATCTATCATGCTGTTATAAAACTCAAGAATGGTCTTCTAATAGACCAATCAAAAAAGGTTTATGTTGATTAAATAGGGATAAACCTTTCACCGTAGCCAAAGATTCGATAACCACAGTAGTGCAGTGATTAGCACAATTCCACTGAAGCTCAGAGCGGAGTTCAGAGTTCGGTTCCAACACTGTCGATAAGAAGTTTATACATTCTTCCCTAGAGCATCTGGGTTTCCTCCCACATTTCAAAGATGCACTAATTGGTCAATGTAAATTGTCCTGTGATTAGGCTAGAGTTAAATAGGTTGGTAGCTAGGCGTAGGGGCTCCTTGGGCTGGGAGGGCCTGTTCACACTGCGTCATTAAATAAATAAATAAATAGCCAGCCGGTGACAGGTGAGTAGATGAATGAGAAGATCAAAACTTTTAAAAAATGTAACATGGTTGGGGTGTGAAATAGGCCACCTGACAGTGCAATAGGCCTAGATATCAAAAGAGCCTTCGACAGAATTTGATTAGATTCAAAGAGGACAAAAAAATGCCTTTTTATTTACTTGTGCCTGTGTGCTAACCTCCTCTACTCCTTGTAAAACAGAGAATAATGAAGTGTTATACTTACGTAGGGAGAATAGTCAGAGGCAATATAAATGATGCTAAGTAATTTTGATGTAGGTGCAGCAATTGCACAAGCCGAGTTGCAAGTAAACAGATCCCTCAAAGTGTCAGGGCATTATAAAATAATGAAACTTCGGCATTCATAAAGACAGGAATAAAAGAAAAGTGAAAGGTGTGCTCAACCAACACAATACTTCGTGAATATTGTGTTCTCTTTGGGGAACGACACTTTAGAAGTCTGCCTGGGCCGTTGAGAGGGTATAAATAGATGTCCCAAGATGGTACTGTACCAGGAACGAGGGGTTCAGATGTGGGGGGATTTCTGATTGTTCTCATATGAACAGACATGATGAAGATCTTCAAACTCCTGAATGATTTTGATAGAGTTAATAGAAGCATTTTCCAAAAGCTAAAGAAACAATAACAGAAGCACAGATTCAAGACTATTGACAAAAATCAGGAAAACAATGAAGCTTTTCGATGTTAAATGCAGTGAGTTATAATGATCTGGAAACATGGTGGAAACAAATTCATCGTAACTTTCAAAGTGAATAATAAAAATACTTGATAAGGAAGTATAAGGCAGCATAGAGGGAATGGAATCGAAGGGATGGCACGGCTAAAGTGCCAGAAGCGAATTATCCTCCTTGACTTTCAACACTCTCAAAACGGCAAGACCATAAGACATAGGAGCAGAATTAGGCCACTTGGCCCATCAAGTCTAAACTGCTATTCAATCATGGCTGATTTATTACCCCTCTTAACCCCATTCTCCTGCCTTCTTCATGTGCCTTGCGTGTTACACGCTTGGGTGATCATGGCTCTCCACCTCGAACGATCCCTCGCAGTGTCAATGATATCTCGCACACTTAGCTCTGTTAGTTCTTTCACAGTGTCCATATATTTTCTTCTTTGCCTTCCTCTACCATGTTTCCCAGGCATACAGTCTTGTAATGTAACGCATTCTATTTCTCCCTTTCTGATGACATGGCCCAGGAATTTAAGTTTCCTCTCATATAATGTTCTCATTAAAGATCTTTTTGTATAGAAACATTGGAGTACTGTCTCATTAGTTACCCTATCTCTGTATGATATTTTCAGTATTCATCTAAGAAACCACATTTCTGTTGCTTCTAAGTTTCTTTGGAGTTCTGTTGTTATAGTCCATGTTTCGGAAGCATACAGCAAGACTGACCAGATGTAACATTTTAGTAGCCTAAACCTTGTTGTCATAGAAATATGTCTGTTGGTAAAGATGGGTTTCATTTTTTGGAAGTTGGTTTTGGCAATGGCAATACTTCTTTTTATTTCTACTTTACTTCTAGCATCTTGTGATATAAAGCTACCAAGGTAATTAAAGCTGGTCTTTTGTTCAATCTCTTGGTTACCGATGTACAATTGGCAGTTGGGAGTATCCTGCTGTTTTAATATTACCATACATCTCATTTTTTTACAGTTGATGGTTAGACCAAAATCTGCACTTGTTTGTACTACTTTGTCTAGGAGAATTTGTAGGTCTTCTACAGCACTTGCTATTAGGGTGGTATCGTCTGCATATCTTATATTGTTGATGTTAACACCTCCAATTTTTATCCCATCTAGGTCTTCTATTTCCCTGAGAATCATTTCACTATAGATATTAAATAATTCCAGTGAGGTAACTCATCCCTGTCTAACTCCTCTTTGAATTTTAGTCCAACTGCTTATAGAATCATCAATTTTTACCGCCACCGTTTGATTCCAATATAAATTTTGAAGCAGTTGTTGGTCTCTTCCGCCTATGTTTAGTTTAGCGACAATTTGAAATAATTTTTCATGTTGCACTTTGTCGAATGCTTTAGTGAAATCAATAAAACATCAAAAGACATCATTTTGATATTCAATTGCCCTTTCTGAAAGCATTTGTAGTATAAAAAGTGCATTCCTTCTCCATGTATCCTTTACTAATCAAGAAACTATCAACTTCTGCTTTAAATATGATTTTGATTTAAATATGATTTTAAATATGAAGGCCACTAATTTGTCGCAATGAATTCCATAGGATTCACCACCTCCTGGCTGAAGATCCTCCTCATCTCTGTACAAAAGGGTTGTCTTTGTATACTAGTGCAGTGAGCTCTGGTCTTAGACTCCCCCACTACAGGAAACAACTTAAGAATTTCGAGATTTGATAGGTTTCAATGAGATTACTCCCCACCCCCGCCAACTCTTCTAATCCTCTAAAAAGTACAGACTCAGACACGTCAAATGCTCTTCATACATTAACACTTCCATTCTTGACATCATTTTTGTAAACCTCCTTTGACCCTCTCCAATGTCAGCACATCGTTTCTTAGATATGGGGTCCAAAACTGCTCACAATATTCCACATGTGGTCTGACATAAAGCCTCAGTATTACATTCTTGCTTTTATTCTAGTCCACTGGAAATGAATGCCAACATCGCATTCGCCTTCCTCACTACCAACTCATCCAGCAAGTTAACCTTTAGAAAACCCTGCACTGGGACTGCAAAGTCCTCATGCACCTCTGGTTTCTGAATTTACTCTCCATTTAGAAAACAATCTCTGCCTTTATTCCTTCTACTAAAGAGTCTGACCATACATTTAAACATAGAAACATAGAAAATAGGTGCAGGAGTAGGCCATTCGGCCCTTCGAACCTACATTGCCATTCGGTATGATCATGGCTGATCATCCAACTCAGAACCCTGTACTTGCCTTCTCTCCATACCCCCTGATCCCTTTAGCCTCAAGGGCCATATCTAACTCCCTCTTAAATATAGCCAATTAACTGGCTTCAACTGTTTCCTGTGGCAGAGAATTCCACAGATTCACTACTCTCTGTGTGATGAAGTTTCTCCCCATCTCGGTCCTAAAAGGCTTCCTCATTATCCTTAAACTGTGACCCCTCGTTCTGGACTTCCCCAACATCGGGAACAATCTTCCTGCATCTAGCCTGTCTAATCCTTTCAGGATTTTATACATTTCAATAAAATCCCCCCTCAATCTTCTAAATTCCAGCGAGTATAAGCCTAGTCGATCCAGTCTTTCATGATATGAAAGTCCTGCCATCCCAGGAATCAATCTGGTGAACCTTCTTTGTACTCCCTCTATGGCAAGAATGTCTTTCCTCAGATTAGGGGACCAAACCTGCACACTTCCCAACACTGTATTTATTCCATTTTCCACTTCTTTGCCCACTCTCCTAATTTGTGCAAGTCCTTCTTGCTCCCTGCTTTCTTCACACTTTAGTGCTACCTGCCCCTGCAACTATCTTCATATTGTCTTCAAACTTTGCAACATAGAAATCAATTCTGTCATCCAAACCATTGAGATATAATGTGGAATGAAATGGTCCCAACACAGACCCTTGTGGAACGTCACTAGTCCCCAGCAGCCAAACAGAAAAGACCCCCTTTATTCCCAGTCCTTGTCTCCAGCCAGTCAGCCAATCTTCTATCCATGCTTATATCTTCCCTGCAACACCACACACTCTTGCTAAGCAGCCATATGTCAGCACTTTCTGAAAATCCAAGTAAGCAACATCCACTGACTCTCCTTTATCCATCCTGCCTGTTACTTCCTCAAAGAATTCCAACAGATTTATCAGGCAAGAATTCCGCTTAAGAAAACAATTCTGACTTTAGCCTATTTTATCATGTGCCTCCAAGTACCTTGTAGCTTTGAGTTCGAGTTCAAGTTTATTGTCATTCAACTTGTATTCAGATAAATGAAACAACATTCCTCTGGAGCCAATCTGCAAAACACGGTGCATTTATTATACACAGTGCATAAAATAATATTAACACAATAATATTAACAGATAAACTGCATATATACCACTGTTAAATATACAACAGTATATCGCTGTCATAAATAATGTGTACTAGGTGGTAGTAGGGTGTTCAGACATCTCACAGACTGGCGAAAGAAGCTAACAATCTTTAATCTTACACTGTGATGCCTCCTGCCTAATGGTAGGAGATCAAAGAGATTGTGGGACGAATGGAAGGGTGCTTGACAATGCTGAGGGCTCTGCGAATGTAGTGCTTCTGGTATCTGTCCTAGATGGGGTGGGGCATGCAGAGAGACCTCAGTGATTCTCTCAGCAGTCCTCAAAATCCATTGCAAGGCCTTGCAGTCATATTCCGTGCAATTCCTATACTAGATGGTGATACACCTGGTCAAGACACTCTTGGTGTTGTACTATGTGGTTAGAATGGGGGCGAGGAGCTTTGCTTGCCTCAATGTCCTCAGGAAGTGGAGGCACTGATGTGCTTTCTTGACTAAAGAAGTGTACGTGGTCTTTCTTTTTTGTTAAATTTAAAATGGCTTCTTTTGTTATGTTATACTGAGGAATGCTGAGAAAGTCTCTAACTAGACAGTTGCTTGGGTTATTAGAGACAGCAGGTTGCTATTAACCAATGGGTGGTCAAGTATTGTTTTATTTTCGGATACAATGCTGTATCATATGACTGTGGACGGGGTTTTTGGGGGGAGTCGGAGGAGAGACGGGGAGGATGGCGGACGTGCGGGGGTTTTTGGGGGGATGTCGGAGGAGAGACGGGGAGTCGGGGGAGAGACGGGGAGGACGGAGGAGGGACGGGGAGTCGGGGGAGAGACGGGGAGTCGGAGGAGAGACGGGGGGTCGGAGGAGAGACGGGGAGTCGGAGGACAGATGGGGAGTCGGAGGAGAGACGGGGAGGACGGTGGACGTGTGGAGAGGCTCCGGTCGATCACTTCGGGTGGTCCCGAGCCGTGAGTCGACAGGATTCGGGTGGTCGTCCGGATACGATTGAGCTCCAATGGTTGCACGCGAAGAACTTGGACTTTGATAAGTGTTGGCGCCTTTTTTTTCCATTACTTCCCTTTCTGTATCGAATTTATATTAATGTCATAGAATTAGTAAAATCTATAAAGTGTATCTGTTAAAATTTACTGGGTGTGCTGGCTGATGATTGATGTTTGGGCTTGATTCGGGTGGCGACCAACCCTGTGGGAAGCGTTGAGGCAGGTGCTGGGTGGGATTTCACCTAGACATACACGAGCCAATATAATGGAACGTTACAGAAGGAACATGTGAGATCATCCATGAAAGCTGTACTCCAAGAAAGTTGTTGCTCCTGACTCCTTCCATGGAGGAAACATTGACATAGAGAAGAGAATGGTTAGCCTGCACCTTCCTGAAGTCCACAATCCCCTCTTTAGTCCTGTCCACGTTGAGACATAAGTTCTTGTGTTCATTCTTAATAATGGACTCTAATATCTTGACAACCACTGAAGTCAGGCTAACTGGCCTATAATTTCCTGTCTTTTCCCTTCTTAAGGATGGAGTGACATTTGCAATTTTTCATTCCTCCAGAACCATTCCAGAATCCAGCAATCCTTGAAAGATTACTACTAATGCCTTCAAAATCTCTTCAGCTGCCTCTTTAAAGACTCTGGAGCACTGTCCACCTGGTCCAAGCAACTTCCCTTCAGAACTTCTAGCTTTCCAAGCACCTTCTCCTTAGTAATAGTAATTTACTACTGCTCCTGACACTCTCAAATTTCTGGCATTCTGTTGGTGTCTTCCATAGTAACTACTGATGAAAAATTCATCCGCCATTTCTTTGTCCCCATTATTACCTCTCTATTGTCCTTTTCCAGCGGTCCAATGTCCACACTTGCCTCATATTTACTAGTTATATATCTGAGAAAATTTGTTGATATCCTCTTTTATACTATTGTCTAGCTCACCTTCATATTTCATCTTATCTCTTGTTGCTTTTATAGTTGTCTTCTGTTGGTTTTTAGAAGTTTCCCAATTCTCTAGCTTCCCACTAATTTTTGCAATATTGCATGCTCTCCTTTTGGTTTGATGCTGCCTTTGACTTCCATTGTGAACTATGGATACTACAACCTCCATTTAGATAGCTTCTTCTTCTTTGGGATGAACTGATTTTGCATCTTCTGAATTACTCCCAGAAACTGCAGCCATTGCTGCTCTACTGTCATCCCTGCTAATGTCCCTTCCAATAAATTTCGGCCAGCTCCTCTCTCATGTCTTTATAGTTCTCTTTACTCCACTGTAATACACACACATCTGATTGTAGCTTCTTCCTCTCAAACTGCAGTGAGAATTCCATCATGTTATGATCACTGCCTCCTAAGGGTTCCCTTACCTTAAGCACCCTCTCAAATTTGGTTCATTGCACAACACCCAGACCAGAATTGCCTTTAATAGGAATGCTGACAACTTTACATCCAAGGTTTTAATGAACCAGTTGCATGGAGTAATTGTACACAATATGCACTAAGTCTTGTTGTTTTTTATTTCGATAATCAGATCAAGCCAATGTATAATCATACTTATCTTTGTACGGAATCGTTCATTCCTACCACAATTCAAGTAGACTTTCTGCTTTTTCACTACCCTATTACCTCAAGGGATGATCACTCTGCTCCCTTAAAATAAAAATCTCTTTTTAACAGACAGCTCATCTTGGAAATACTATTGCTCTCTAGTCTCAAGAGGAACATCACTTTGGCCATCTGCTCACAGTGATCTGTGTCAACATTTGGAGGAAGCTTCTTTTGATGAATTGCAGTGATACAAGTTATTGTA
Source organism: Mobula hypostoma (assembly GCF_963921235.1). NCBI lineage: Eukaryota > Metazoa > Chordata > Chondrichthyes > Myliobatiformes > Myliobatidae > Mobula > Mobula hypostoma. The sequence goes on from NC_086100.1 coordinate 156,524,071, forward strand.
CAAAAGACAGCTGTCCCAGTGGGCTGGTTTTCCCAATATTCCCCATTAACTCATTTTTAGACAGAAGTACTTTATTGTTTCAGTCTCTCCCAAACAGCATCTGTCTGAGCAAATGGGATCCATTCTCAATGACACTGCTGAGGTAACAGAAAAAACTTTATCTTCCAAGTGTATTTTGCACTAATGTAACCACATGTGTCACATTTGAGGATAAAGATTTCTCTTGAAGATGTGTTCAATGGGTCAGGCAATCTGAAATTTCACTCCTGCTTCCATACTCCCAGAATTACTCATGCCCACAATCCGGTTTACATCAATGATGTTGAGATCAAGAGGGCTGAAAGCTTCAAGTTCCTCGGAATGGACATCTCCAATGGAGTGTCATGGTCCAACCATGTAGATGCCATGACCAAAAAAACGTACCAGCACCTCTACTTCCTCAGGAGGCTTAAGAAACTTGGCATGTGCCCTTTGACCCTCACTAATTTTCATCAACACACCATAGAAAGCATTCTATACAGATGCATCACAGCTTGGTATGGAAATTGTTCTGCCCATAACTGCAAGAAAGGGCAGAGAGATATGGACACAGTTGAGCACATCACAGAACCCAACCTCTCTCTGTGGACTCGGTCTACATTTCTTGCTGCCTTGGTAAAGCAGCCAACATAATCAAGGATCCCACCCACCCCAGAAATTCTCCCTTTCTCCTCTCTCTATTGAGCCTGAAAGCACACACATTCACACTCAAGAACAGTTTCTACTCAGCTGTTATACCATGCTCTCCTGGTACAATAAGATGGATTCTTGACCTCACAACCCACTTTGTTATAGCCTTGCACTTTATTGTTTACGGGCACTGCACTTTCTCCTTAATTGTTATACTTTATTCTGCATTATATTACTGTATTTCTTTATGCTGCCTCAAAGCACTGTTGTAATGAGATGATCTGTATTGATGGATGTCATGCAAAACAAAGCTTCTCACTGCGACTCAGTATACTGTATGTGACAACAATAAACTAATTCACCAATTTTTCCATGTACTTAGCCACAGTTCAATGCAGAGTAGCAATAAAGTGCTGGAAGAACTCAAGTGGTCAGGCAGTAACTGTGGAGGCAAAGTGATAGTCGTCATTTCAGGTCAAGACTTTCACCTGGACTTCATCAGCTACCCATTTCCCTCATCAGATGCTGCCTGACCCCATTGAATTTCGCAAGCAACTAGTTTTTTTCTGCTCCATGTACAGAATCTACAGTTCCTTGTATCTCAACAATACAATGTTATTCAGTTTATTCCTTCCCTGGTTGGCAAAAGCTTCTTCCTTTGGGGGAGAAAGGAGGACAAGCTAAAAAGGTGATAGGTGAAGCCAGGTGGGTGGTGAGGGGGTATGAAGTGAGAAGCTGGGAGGTGATGAGCAGAGAAGGCCAAGGACTGGAGAAGAAGAAATCTGATAGGAGAGCAGAGTGGATCATGGGAGAAAGGGAAGGAGGAGGGGCACAAAGGGGAGGTAATAATCAGGTGAGGGGAAGTAAGAGGCCAGAGTGGGGAAATGAAGAAGGAAATTACCTGAAGTTGGAGAAATCGATGTTCATGTCGTCAGGTTGGATGCTACCTAGACAGAATATGAGGTGTTGCTCCTACGACTTGAATGTGGCCTCATCATGGCAAAAGAAGAGTGACATGTTGGAGCGGGAATGGGGATAGGAATTGACATATTTGGTCACTGAGAAATTACGCTTTTTGTGGATGGAGCTGAGGTGCTCTACAAAGCAGTCCCCCTAAGTATCTCTGGTCTCACCAATGTAGAGGAAGGTGTACCAAGAGCACTGGATGCAGTAGACGACCACAACAGATTCACACGTGAAGTGTTGCCTTACCTGGAAGGACTGTTTGGGGTCCTGAATGGAGGTGAGGGAAGAGGTGAAAGGGCAAGTGTAGCATTACTGGCATTTGCAGGGATACGCGCCAGGAGGGAGATTAGTGGGGAGGGACGAATAGACAAGGGAATCATGGAGGGAGTGATCTCTGTAGAAAGCAGAGAGTAAAGATGTGGGGAAGTAAAGATCTGTTTGCTGGTAGGGTCCTGTTGAAGATGACAGAAGTTGTGGAGAATATGTTGGATGCAGAGGCTCATGGGGTGATAGGTGAGGACGAGAGAAACTCTATCTCTCCCCCACCCACCTGGCTTCACCTATCACCCTCTAGTTTGCCCTCCTTCCCTCCCCCCACCTTCTTATTCTGGCATCATCCCTCTTCCTTTCCAGTCCTTATGAAGGGTCTTTACCCAAAACGTTGACTGTTTATTCATTTCTATATATTCTGTCTGACCTGATGAGTTCCTCCAGCATTTTACGTGTGCTACTCTGGATTTCCAGCATTTGCGGGAACTCTTGAGTTTAAAATTAATCACTGTAACGATTTATAGTTAATTATAGTGAGGCATACTCTGTCCTTTAATTTGCTATGATAGATTGGTGTGTATGGTACCGAATTAGTCTTCTAAAGCTTATCAGTTTACATTCCATCTTGGAAGATCATGCATCTAAATTCATTAGGGAGAGTAATTTGTTGGCCAGCAATAAACAAAAATACTGACCCATGGCAGTTACTGATTGACAACAAAAACTTGGTTCATTTATGTCTTTCTGAGGAACAGAGTTTCCATACTAATATCCCACTAATCCCACAACATGAACCCTTTCCTAAATAACAATAATTATGGGTAAAGCAATCGTAGATTGTTGATATTTATGGCCTCCAACGTAGCTGGCCTTGCCAGAATTACTAACGCAAATATAAATTGTAACTCTCTTGCAGCTCAGGTATTATTCCTTTTCCTGGAACTTTAGTCCAGCCATTATCCCACTTACAGCATTTTCTCTGAGTTAATCTTTGATAGGACACAAAGCAATGATATGGGTCTATTGGCTATTAATATCTTCAACAACATTTCAGGTTGTAGTGTAGGTTTTGACAAATAAAGTAGAAGAGGCATTTAATGTTTCAGAAAAACTGTAACAACTCATTTATCGAACACCAAAAACTGAGCACAAAGTGCACTAAAACCGTTTACGTAATTACATCACCATGTCAGACCAGCCTCTTATAGTGAAACAATGTCGGTGGTTGTGAATTGCGTACATTTCTACAATTATGTTACCCTACACAGGCCTCTCCTCCCCAGAATGCACTAAAACTGACATTGTGAGCCTGTCCAGATCTTGGACAAGCTGTCTGACTTGTGTCCTATGGTGGAGGAACAGCAGGTGTCTCTCGTTCATCCTGAGGTGCATTGATATACACATAGTCACGTCATAACACCAGGGGAAAGGCAGCAGATCCTCCAAATCCTGGTGGGCCATTTAAGGTGATGTACCGAAATATGGTCAGGTTTACCCCTCTCATCTATGATAAAAATCTTTTCTCCCTGTTCCAAAACAAGGAACGGGCTATCGTAGGATGGACCAAGGGGATGTAGCTGTGTATCATGGTGGACGAAAACAAACAAGCTGGAATATCGGTCAACAGGAACTCAAGAGTGCTGTATGCCATGATGGGAGGTAGGAATAGATGAAAAGGAGTTGAATTTACTAAGGAGGATGAAATGCTGTTCAGAGGCCGATCTGGCAGTTGTGGCATCAGGAATGAAATCATAATGACTGTCTGTATACCAACTCAGCCACGGACGACTGCAAGTCCTCTTTTGGAGCTCCAGCAGAACCCATGGGAGATGATCATGCCAACACTCATTGGTCAAGGAAGCCCTCAGAGCAGCCTTTATGGAGCGGTGAAACCGCTCGCCTAGGCCTTGCCATAGTGTGATGTTGCCTAACACCAAGATTCTGGGCCATCGTTGCCCAGAGGTCTGATATGAACTGGGGACTGCAGTCAGAGGAAATATCAGGTGGGGTGTCAAACTGAGGACCCAGGTGCTAATGAACACCTGGGCCACGTCCTCAGCCATTGTCAATGCTGGAGGACAACCTCCGACCATCTGCTGGTACAGTCCATCATGGTAAAGAAGTGCGTGAAACCATGGGAGGGAAGAAGAGGGCCAACAAGGTCCACATTGACATGGTCAAGCCATTGCTCAGGGACCTCAAAAGGTGCCAATGGTGCTTGAACATGATGATGGCACTACACGCAGACTAGACCAATCACACATGTCCTTTTGAAGACTGTGCCACACAAACTTTAGTGCAGCCAGTTCCTCTGAGACCTTTCTGCTCAGATGCGAGAGGCCATACATGGAGTCAAAAGCAGTCTCTTTCCAATTTGCGGGCATGATGGGGTGAGGACAATCCATTGAGACATGGCATAGGAGAGGAAGCCCAGCTTCCTCAAATTTAACGTCAGCCAACTGCAGGCCCGTGCCTACTGTTTGGTAAGCCTGGATTTCTGGGTCAGTAGTTTGGTAGGCAGCCATGATGGCATTGTCAACCCCCATGTGTATGGCCTCAACAGATGGCCCTGAGAGGCAGTCAGCCACAGTGTTATTTTTCCCCTTGAAATGTTGTACATCAATTGTGAACTTGGATATATAGACCAGGTGGCATTGCTGGCATGCTGACCAAGGGGCTGATATTTTGGCCATCAGGTGCACGAGGGGTTTGTGGTCAATTAATGCTGTGAATTGGCAACCCTCTAGAAGAGAACGAAAATGGCAGGCAGCAGAATAGAGACCGAGAAGCTCGCAGTTAAACATGCCGTACTTCTTTTCGGGGGGACGGAGCTGCCGGCTGAAGAAAGCGAGCAGCTGCCACACGCCTCTGACCAACTGTTTGTGCACAGCACCCGCAGCAGAGTCTGAAGTGTCAGTGGTAATGGCTATGTGTGTGCTGGGGAGTGAGTGTGCCAGTAGGGTCAAGTTGCAAAGAGGTTGTTTGGTATCATCAAATGCCCTGGTCGTGTCTGCTGACCGGTCAAGCATGCAATTAGGGGTATCGCCTTTAAGCACGTTACACAGGGCAAGCAGTTCAGCAGTTCGCAGAATGAAGCAGAGATAGAAATTTACCATAACCAAAAACCCCTGTAGTTCTTTAGTAGCATGGGACGGTGGGGAATCCAATAATAGCAGCTACTTTAGCCGGGACGAAGTCCCATGGATAACATCACCCACTGAAGCACAGTAAAACGTGTTGTGTCCCATAAGTCTGAATCCTGCTTCTGCTGGCAGCCTTCAGTGAGATTTCGCCACTCTTGTCCTTCTCTTCAATAGGTGACGCCAGCAGCACACTTACCTGGGCACCCGTGTCACACAAGAAGCGGCTCCCTGAAAGGGTGTCCATAACGAGCAGTAGACGACCCTGGCAGCTGGAATCCACGGTGTTCACAGACCTCTGATGTTCCGATACACTGGCGCCGTCAAAGCTGCAAGGCCGTTGGCACTTCCTCGCATTTGCAACAAAGTAAGCATGGTAAAAACATAGACCGGGTGTCACCTGTTTCACAGCCATGGGTATCCTTATGCTGGGGGCCTTGCTGAAACCTTAAACTTCTACAAACATTTGTACTTGCTCTGGGTTTTCTGTGATAACATATTCATAACCGTAGTATCCAAGACATCGTCAAGGAGTGATGTCTTAGGAAGGCAGTGTCCGTCACTAAGAATCTGCACCACCTGCCACATACCTTCTTCTCATTGTTACCGTTGAGAAGGAGGTACAGCAGCCTGGAGACACACACTCAGTGATCCAGGAGCAGCTTCTTCCCCTCTGCCATCTGATGTCGAAATGGACATTGAGCCCATGAATACTACCTTGCTACTGTTTTGTCACTGCTTATTTTAACTTAACTATTTGATAGACATAGATATACTTTTTCCCTCTATATTTACAAACGTTTGTATTTATCATGTATTTCATTGTACTGCTGCTGTAAAGTTACCAAACTTCATGACATATGCTGGTGATATCAAAGCTGAGTCTGATTAAATTAGGAACATTCTTAAAGCTCAAATCCAAGGAAGCAGCACATGATTGACTCATGTACTAGAATTTAGTGAAAAAAACTTAGCTTTGAAAGCCATCCATACAGATCATTTAAAAACATAAGCACTTTGAGGTAGTACAAAAGAATAGCAGAATAGCATATACAATCTAATGCTGCAGTTACCGTTCTCTGCTCACACTGCAGAGAAAGTGGAAGGTGAAAGTAGAAAAATGGTGTAAGGCCCACAACGAGATAAATTGTGAAGACAAGAGTTCATCTCTAGCATCGAACCAGGACAAGCTATGGGTGATATTGGCACATAAGAACTTGAACTTCTCAACCATCTCCACCTCAGGAGCACTGTTACATAAAGAACCCAGATCTCCATACCGTCTTTGTATATCTAGGGATGGGTATTGGACAAATCACAAAGAACAATTATTTTTCTGTATATAGTATCCATTCAATAGATGGTTCATGTAAGAATTCATTTTGCCTAAGGATTCATATTTTGTACAACATTTATCCAAAAAATTATCAAATGAAATTAATTTCTGAAATTTTTTTTGCTTTCTTACTTCCTAATTACATTTTTCCTTAAATTACATTAGTTTTGAAGATGGGAGATGTGATTACCTCATATTAAAGTCTATTTAAAACAGAGTTGGCTGGGGATAGAGCTCCTCTTAGTGTCAGCACAGAGATACATTAACAATAGTCAGAGTAGGAATGTGTTGCTAGTAGTCAGCCACCCACGTTTGCTACTAAAACACAGGGTAAACACAACATTACCCGTATTGACGACTGTCACCCCAAAGGTGATTCTGATCGACAAAGGTGAGAAAAATTATTGAAACTTAAAATTCCAAAATCCCAAATACTTGGGAATCCTTTCAAACAATTGATCTGAAATAAAGAACATTAACTATCCACAGCTTACCTTTACACTTCACAGCCATTCCTATCCATTGAAATGTATGACAACTTATTCTTCTTGTAACAGGTCTAATATGGAGTGGACCTTCTGTACTTTTTCCAGTTCATATTTGTTGCATTGACATCCATGTTCCAGATATCTTTAAAGCTGTTACATACACCATAATTCAAGGAGGATTTCTACCATTTTCCAACTGTGCGCAACCAAGACAAGCCAAGTCATTGCAATTATTTTCATTTAAATAATTCACTAAACTGTAATGTTATTGTTCCAAGACAATGGCTGATCAGTTATGCCATGGAGTTAAAAGCAAATATTGTCTACAATGTAATATCCATTCAAAGATAGTTCACGTAAGAATGCAATATTCCTGGAACGTTATTTTCTATCATATTTATTCAAATATTACTAATACTGATGAATTTCTGATAGTTTTTGATTTCTCACCTTCTAGTCATTTTTTCCAAATTACCATTGTACATAATTAAGTATAAAATCCAATGCTGATAAAACACCAGAAGACTGAAGGAATGAAGAAATAAAATGCTGGAGAATTTCAAGAGGCCAAGCAGAATCTGTGGAGGCAAAGGGATGGTCGACATTTCAGGTTGAGACCCTGCATTAGGTCTGAGAGGGAAGAGGAAAAGTTGTCAACGGATAGCAGGGGATTGACATAGAGGCTAGTAGGCGATAGGTGGAACGAGATAGGGATGGTAAGATCAGCAGATGGACCCAGGTTGGTGAAGGGGATGGGAGGGATCAGATTGTCAGATCAGTGACAGTTTGGAAGAGATATCAAATTGATCCCATAATGACACCTGGATAATATTTCGAACAACATCAATGCAATCCTCCTAGGTATCCGCTCTAATCTTTAACTTTCAATCAGAAACAAATGAAATAAAATGATTCTGTGGTTATTAATGTGCTCTATTAGGACATGTTTCATGTAGAATGGTTTAAGCATTCTCAACATTTCTACAAATGATAATACTTCGAAAAGCACGTCATTGACGGTGCAGTGTTTGGGGATGTTTTGAGGCTTTGAGAAATGCACTACACCTCTTGAAGGTCAATGGGTTAAATAGACAATGCTTCAATGCTTGAGAAGATCTGAGGCAGGCATGTGATTACTGGTTCTTATGTTACCTTAGCTCCTTAATCTCAAGGATATTGGCACTAACATCGGACAAGAATCAACAAATCCATTCTTTTCACTCTTAATACTTATAAGTTTTCTGATAATCCCAAATGGAATTAGAAAGGAGAATGTCAACTTCTTGCAGCATTGTGGAATAATGCAAATTATGAATCCTTATTTACTGATCGCATATTTAGTGCATGAATTACATATGATCAAGGCAGTAATGTAGTTTTCGACACAGTCTAAGTTATCAAGGGTCTGGGGACAGAATCCAGTTTCAGCCAAGTCAATTAAATCCTGGATACCTTAGGTTGCATGAATACTTAAGGAAATTAGAATAGATTTTTCAAGCATCTGTTGTAGCAGGCTAGCTAAAGAATGCCCAGACTTATTTTCAGTCATTTTGTTTAAAAGTTAAGAGCTAGCTAATACAACAATGGCAGAACTTTGTTTAAAAATTGAGACTTTGGCTAATGTTAACAAACATTATGCAAACAGAAGATTGTTGCTGTTGGGTTGGGAAAAGAAATCAGATATTGGCAACATTCATTCTTTCAGTATTCATTAATTTCTTTTCTTTTCTTGGCTATGTAACATCAAGGTCAAGAAGATGAGCAACTTTAAGTTCCAGGGTCAATATCTCTGAGGACCTAACTTAAATGCAACATATTGATGAAGCTATAAAGAAGGTAAGACAACAGCAATATTTCATTAGCAGTTTGAGGAGATTTGCTTTGTCAACTAGAACACTTGAAAACTTCTATAAGTGTACCATGGAGAGCATTCTGACTGGCTGCATCACCCTCTGGTATGGCGAGGTGTAGGGGTTGGCGGGGGGCTACTGCACAAGATCGCAGGAAGTTGCAGAAACTTGCAAAATTAGTGAACTCCATCATGGGTACTAGCTTCCGTAATATTCAAGACACCTTCAAGGAGCGGTGTCTCGGGAAGGCAGCGTCCAACATTAAGGACCCCCACTACCTAGGACATGCCCTCTTCACGCTGTTACCATCAGGAAGGAGGTAAAGGAGCCTAAAGACAGACACTCAGTGATTCAGGAACAGCTTCTTCCTCTCTTCCATCTGATTTCTAAATGGACATTGATCCCATGAACACTACCTCACTACTTTTTTTTTGCACTGCTTATTTTAAATTACTATTTAATAGGCATATAAATACTGACTGTAATTCAGTTTTTTTCTCTCTATATTTATTTGTCATGCATTTAATTGTACTGCTGCTGTAAAGTAAAAAAATTTCACTGCATATGCCGGTGATATTAAACCTGTCCTGACGAAGGGTCTTGGCCTGAAACGTTGACTGTACCTCTTCCTAGAGATGCTGCCTGGCCTGCTGCGTTCACCAGCAAATCTGATGAGTGTTGCTTGAATTTCCAGCATCTGCAGAATTCCTCTTGTTTACTAATTCTGAAGAACTAGATCTGACCATACAAGCCAAGCCCGAATATGTGTTTGGTTCAGACTGGGTCAACTTTCAACAGAGACTGTACTCTGGGTTAAATCCAACTCTTCAGAAGTAAATCAACTAATGTGCAAGAACTGATAAATAAGTGAAGTGAACCATTTTCTAAATAAGTACATGTTAGCAGGATATTACAGGGACTCTGACTTCAACATACACAAGCCCCACACCCGGACCTTACAATGTTATGATTGGCAGCAGTCAGTTCAGATGACAAAAAAAAAATGATCGCGTCCTCAGGTCCAGATCAGGATGGGTATGACTGTATACCCAAGCAGACCTTTACAACAGCCAGCTCCCAATAGCCTTGCCTGCAAGGAGATCTGTTCAAATGTCTTCTTAAAGGCATCTGTTAGTATTGCGAGACCATGGATCTGCAGCTGGAAAGTCTTCACTCTCCAGGGCGCAGGCCTGGGCAAGGTTGTATGGAAGACCAGCAGTTGCCCATGCTGCAAGTCTCCCCTCTCCACGACACCAATGTTGTCCAAGGGAAGGGCATTAGGACACAGCTTGGCACCAGTGTTGTCGCAGGGCAATGTGTTGTTAAGTGCCTTGCTCAAGGACACAACACGTTGCCTCAGCTGGGGCTCGAACTCATGACCTTCAGATCGCTAGTCAAATGCCTTAACCACTTGGCCACGTGCCCAAATTTCTTAGGTCCTGCATTTTCCTCTAGCCTGGGGATAAGTGACAGTACTTGCACCTGGCAACAAAAGTGGGAAAAGGGACACAAGAGACTGCAGATACTGGGATACTGAGCAACAAACAATCTGGTGGAGGAACTCAGCAGGTCAAGCAACATCTGTGGAGGGAAATTGACAGCAAATGTTGGGGCTACTCAGCAGACCAGGCAGTCTCTGTGAAGTGAGAAGCAGTCAACGCCCTTCTCTCCAAACCAGATACAGTAACCCTGCTTCTCCTACAACAGATGATGTGCTAGATAGCCCAACTTTCAGCATTTTTTTTTATAGATGAGTATCTCCTACCTTGTATTTGCTATCTAGTGTGATAGTACACACACTCCCACACTCAAGTGCCCAATACTGGCAGTAAATCTACGAGCAACTGGAGGTGAGTGAGGCATGAAACCAAAGTGGAAGCAACCCATCCACATCCTGAAGGATTTCCCAAGAAAGAAAAGTTTCTAATCAGCAGTTATTGATCACTTTGTATGACAATGGACTTTATAATCAGCAGTCTAGAGGTACACAACAATTTTCAATAGATGGCAAATAAGGCAAAAAGTCACATTGGTAATCTTCTGCTGGCAGTGGAATAAATACTGGCCATGGCATCAGTGAAAACTCTCCTCATCTCCTTTGAAAGGGTTCTTGGGACAGTCATTCTCTTGAACTGCCAAAGGGGTTTCAGTTTAATTCCTCATCGGTAAGGTAGATCATTATTTAGTGCATATCAAACTCAAAGCAGAAAATTAAGAGAATTTACCTTCCATAAAATTTGCGTAAATTACTCAACAGTACAAAATGTTCTTTGTATAATACATCATAGAGCCAGCACACCTCTGTGCGTGGGAATATAATTAATCATTTTAAATGTGTTTATAATGTAAAAATCTTCCCTTAAAATAGTGGATGTTATGAATCAATAGTGACACCTACAGGTTGCTGGAAATTTGAGATTCTTCATCCGTTAAAAAGAACAGTGAACATTTAACAATTATTTAAATATTTATTTTTGTCTAGCATTGGATTTTATTTTTTTTTAATGCTGTACTCAAAAGATAAAGAGCTCTGAGGAAGAAGGACAGAAACTTTAGGAAGTGCCTCTTTTACTGTGACCAGTGTTTGAGAATCCGACACATAGACATGTGTATGGCATTAGGCAAGGCTTTTTGCTAATGCCGGGAAACATCCTGTCAAGGAGATAATTGGCAAATTACACAGAGCAAGGGGGCCCTTCTTGAATGTCTGTAATGAAATAGGTCTCCGAAGCAATTCTTTTCCTAACTCATGCCTTTCTTGTATTAAGTTGTATGTGGTTGAGAACTTTCCCAGATTAGAACCAAGGCAGCCGACATAATTTTAATCACTTCCTGTTCCATACTCTTGCCCACCACAACGAAAACAAACCGTATATCGCCTTCTTTTACCACCCCCAATCCGACAAGCCCAGTAGCCCTGACTGTAAGACAGGTCGAACTGCACAGTGTGTAACCCATTCAGGTTTATACATCCCATTCTATCCCCAGTCTGTTTACTTCCACAGCTTCCTGCATCTTCATTCCTACCGCCAATGAAAGTGTTATTCACATTGCTCTTATCTCAATACTCCATGTTCACTTTCATGGTTCCCAAACTCCAACCCAAATTCCAAATGGCCAAAACTTAGCCATTTACTTCTGTCATGGACAATTCCACCACTGTGACCCTTGCTGACTTCCATAATTTGCTCTCTTGTCCAAGCAGTGAATTTTTCAATCCTTTATCTTTGGCTCCAGTTCCTTTTCTGGCACCTTTCAGTCCCTCTCCCTCAGTGGTAAACTCCGACCCGACCATAATAGATCTCTGACTCTGGCCTCTGTGATAAATATTGGTCAGGGCCTAGGGTTAAATCCAAATATTACTTAGAGTCCTAGACAGTCAGAAATGTTCAGCACGGAAATTGCCCCTTTGCCCCAGCTGATCCATGCTGACCAAGATTCCAATCTAAGTAAGTCCCATCTGCCTGCATTTGGCCCTCTAAGTCCTTCCTATTCATGTATATAAGCACCTTTTAAATGCTGTTAAAGTACCTGTCACAACTTCTTCCTCTTGCAGTTCTTTCCATATACTGACCAGCCTTTGAGTAAAAAGGTTGCCCTCAGGGTCCTATTAATTCTTTCTCCTCCCACCTTAAACATCTGTCCTCAAGTTCCTGATTCCCCAATCCTGTGAAAAAGACTATGCACATCATCCTATCTCTACCCCTCATGATGTTATATGCCTCTCTAAGATCATCCCTCATTCACCCAAACTCCAGTGAAAACAAAGACTCAATCTCTCAACCTCTCTCCATATCCCATTCCTTTGATTCCCAGCAGCACCCTTGTAAATCTGCTCTGCACTCTTTACAGCTTTCTTGAATTGGATTCTTTTACATTCAGCTCAGAAAGCCAACAATTTAGTGTCAAATGCAAAAGGCAGTATCCGTAACATCTGCTACTCTGTCTATATTGAGAATGTACTAGCTGAAGGAAAGAAGAATCAATAACAGATCCCAGAAACCATTAGATGGCTAATATACAATCGAGTGGACAGGAAAAAGGGCCAAAATATGGGAAACTGTATCTTAATTAATGCACTCAGTGAATGAACTCAAGTATTTACCTGGAAAATTTGACAAGGTCTAAAACATTCTTAAATCAGGCATAAGCTATTGCTTGTAAAATTAAAGTCAGCACCCCCCTCCTTGTATTATTTTACATGCAGCATGTACTGCTTAACACACACCGTAAAAATATTCTGAACTGTTCAAACGTGTTCGAAGAGTCACCCATATCTTGGTCCAGAGATGTCACTGAGTCAAAAGGTCATGAGCTCGAGTTCCAGTAGCACCTGGAAGCCCAAGTTTCCTTTCAAGTCAGGCACCATTCTATCTTGGATCTTTTTCACCAGTCTTTCATTTTTGGTAGGCAAACACTTTCTGGAACGGTCACTGCATACTGTAATGTGAAAGTGTTTTCAGTACATGACCACAGAGACTCAAAGGCAACTGCTTCACAAGAACAATTAGGGTTAAGATTTACCAACTGCACCCATGTCATCCCACAAACCATTTTTATTTAATATAAACAGAGTTACTAAGATCTTTTATTCACTGTATGTTTAAACTACCAAGAACTTCCTATATGGTAACTTGAATAACATCTCTGATATTTAAGTAAACAATCCTATTTTTCATAACACATGAAACATAAACTGTCTTTCTAAATGAATCGTGATGCTTGCACAATCCACCCAGTTGAAAACCATGCCCTGGAGGATTTATGAAAAAAAAATCTCTTTTGTTTCATTTGATGACACATTCAGGAATATTCTCTTGTTTAACTCCCCACGCCATTCCATGCATGCCAAATGGGATTGAACATGTTCTAGAACTACTGACACACGTTCTCTGGGAAGGGCTGGGCAGGGCAGGGCAGGGTCGGCACCATTTTATGTACGCGCTATCCTGCTCCTGAATCCCACAAAGGCATCAATGGTAGGAAGCTGAGTCATTGCTACATCCTGTAGGTGTGTCAGCAGGCTTGTACAGAGGCTGCCTATCATTTAAACTATCAAAAGATATTTAATTAACTAATAGTGCTTGAATCAATGTGCAGCAAATAGTCCATGAAAGGACTGTGTGGTTTTAGTTTGTATCTGCTTTGAGATGGAGTTTTGGATACCAATTGCAAATTTTAAGTAATAACTTTTAAAAGTATTTAAAGCATTTTGTGAACAATACTTAAAAGAGATACACTCACTGGCCACTTTATTAGCCACATCTGTACACCTGATCATTAATGCAAGTATCTAATCAGCTAATCATGTGGCTGCAACTCAATGCATGAAAGCATGCAGACATGGTCAGGAGGTTCAGTTCAAAGATCAGAATGGAGAAGAAATGTGATCTAAGTGACTTTAACCATAGAATGATTATTGGTGCCAGACAGAGTGGTTTAAATATCTCAGAAACTTCATCTCCTGGGATTTTCATACACAACAGTCTCCACCTTGTTAATGAGAGAGGTCAGAGGAGAATGGCCAAATTGGTTCAAGATAACAGGAGGGCAACAGTAACTGAAATAACCACGTACTTCAACAATGGTGTGCGGAAGAGCATCTCGGCCTGCACAGCGTGTTGAACCTTGAAGTGCATGGCTACAGCAGCAGCAGACCACGAACATACGTTGGTGTCCACTTTCAGGAGATACCTAATAAAGCGGCCATTGAGTGTACAGCTCGGAAACAAGCTGTCCGGCCCATTGAGCCCAAGACAATCAAGATGTCTATCTGAGGTAGAGCCATATTCCTCTACCCTTTCCTTCCCATGGCACTCGGGTCTCTTTAAATCCTTCGCATCTATCAACTTCCTGCAGATCCTACCGCTTAAGAGGCAATTTACAGTGACCAGTTAACCTACAGCCTTGCACGGCTTTGGGGTTTGAGAGGAGGGCTGCCTGGAGACAGTGTGGAACATCCACAGAGACAAACCTGGAGGTCGGGATTCAGCCTGGTCTGTGGAGCTTTAAGGCAGCATTTCTGCCAGCTGCACCACCATGAGACTCAGTTTGTTCCTATAATATAGAAAAATGTGGTTGCTTGTAATTTTTTAAACTTCTTTCTCACTAGCAAAGACAAATCCAATTACTCAGATAGTAGGTAAGCCCTTTATAGGACATTTCTAATGTCATTTTGTAAAAATAAAGCTTCATTTTTGCAGCCCTTTCAGAATATCGCAAAGCTTTTCACACCAAATTAATTACTTTTTGAAGAGTACTTCATATGGGAGAATAGAAACTCTACCAGCCGATTTGTACACTGTAGGCGACACAAAGAGCAATGCTCCAATGACTGGACCATTTGTTATTAGTGAAATTAGCAGAACGTTAGTTGGAAAACCAGCACCATTAAGTATTGATTACAAACAAGAGAAAATCTGCAGATGCTGGAAATCCAAGCCACACACACAAAATGCTGAAGGAACTCAGCATGCCAGGCAGTATCTATGGAAGAGAGTAAACAGGCAACATTTCGGACCAAGACCCTTCATCAGAACTGATGTTGGTCATCCTTTGTTTCTAATGATGTCCTAATCCTCTGACCCACCACAATTGTTTGCAACATTGCATTCCATTTTTTTCACTGTGATACTTTTCTTAAATTCTTTCATCAGCTGAAGATGGTGCATCTCCTGGTAGGGCCTGTTATCCTATTTGAAATATACCAAGCAGTAGATTTGTTGGGGTTCATGAAAGCCTCCATAAAATGTTTGTTACTGCTGAGCTACTGTTATATCCATTAATCTATTTTCCAAATCTACTTTAGCCAACTCTATTAACGTCCTGCTAAAATTGTTTTTTATTCAAGTTTAGGATATCAGTTTCAGATCTAAGTTTTTCACTCTCAAAATGAATTTGAAACTCTACCATGCTATGATCAACTCTTTCTTAGAAGATCTCTACTATAAGATCACCAGTTAATCTTGTCTCTTTACACAATACCAGATCTAAAATAGTCTGCTTCTTAGAAACTGAAAAATATCCATTCACACCATCCTGAGTCCTGATGAAGGACCTTGGCCTGAAAAGTCAACTGTTTATTCTTTTCCATAGATGCTGCCTGGCCTGCTAAGTTCCTCCAGAATTTTGTGTGTGTTGCTTGGATTTCCAGCAAAGCAGGCTTTCTCTTGCTTGTGATTAGACATTCACACCATTCTTAGCTTTCTGTTATCGTGCCAATTGCATAATTTTACTATCATATTCCCTTTATTACTGTCAGCTTTGATCATCTTAACACACCCCTTCTTTCCCGCTGTATGGAATTCAATCCTGTTAGTCAGACATGAGTTAATTTTGACAAATCAATGCCAGGTCTCTTAATTAACCTGTGGTTTTCCAAATGCTAGCTTGCTTGACCCTGCCAACAAGTTCTCATCAGCAAAGTGGCCTGTAATGTCCTTCTTTTATTCCTCCAGCCTTAAAGCAGCAACAAATCTCTTCCTCAAGCAGAATTCCCACATCTAGTGACAACATAAAGCATGTGACCTTTGCTTCTAGTGGCAATTCTTGCGTATATTCCATACAGACCAAATGACTTGTTGACTGTCAGTGAAGTTGATCTTATGGAGCTTTCAATCTATTATTTTCCCCTCCTCAAAATATTTTCTGCAATATGAAATTTCATACAACTGAAGTTTCCAGGGCTTTCAGGTCTGCCTCTCATGGTAGAGCAGCCAAAAAGAGATTTTGACAGAGGTTCAAAAGTCCATCTTCTCCACATTGTCAATTGCCTCCAATATTTCTACATTTCTCTTTAAAAGATACGCAAATCTCCACCACAATTATTTCTTGCGGCAAAGTAGTTCAAGTCCACTACCCTTCAGCACAAAATCGTTTTTAAGCTTCCTTCACCTTCTGTGACAATTTTAAAACATACAGTGGCCACTTTATTAGGTACACCTGTATATCTGGTCACTAATGCAAATATCTAATCAGCCAATTACATGATAGCAAGTCAATGCATAACAGTATGCAGACATGGTCGAGATGTTCATTTGTTGTTCAGACCAAACATCGGGATGGGGAAGTAATGTGATCTAAGTGATTTTCACTGTGGAATAATCGGTGGTGCCAGACAGAGTGGTCTGAACATCTTAGAAACTGCTGATTTGGAATTTTTACACAAGACACTCCAGAATTAACAGAGAATGGTGCAAAAGACAAAAAAAAAAAATTCCAATGAGCGGCAGTTCTGTGTGTGAAAATGCCTTGTTAATGGGAGAGTTCAGAGGAGATTAGATTAGATTATGAGAACACTCAGTCCTCTTTTATTGTCATTTAGAAATGCATACACGCATTAAGAAATGATACAATGTTTCATGAGATTGGTCAGATTGGTCCTCGCTGATAGGAAGGCGACAGTAATTTAAATAACCAAGTGTTTCAACAGTGATGTGCAGAAGAGCACCTTTGAATGCACAACACATCAAACCCTGAACTGGATGGATTACAGCAGCAGAAGGCCACACCAGGGTTCCACTCTTCTACCTTATAAAGTGACCACAGAACGTAGGTCCCTTCGCATAAAGCAGTAACCCTTTTATTTATACATTAACTGAGGGCATTTCTCATCAATCTGCCAAACTAAATCATCAAGTAGTTATCATGCCAGTAGTGCTTTTCAGTAAGAACCAATGATCCCTTAAGGTAAAGAAATCAAAGAATATTTGGTGCATGACTCATGATAGAAATCAAAGGTGAAGCATCGTAAGTGCATCCGGCTTTATTGTCTGTCATATTTGAGGTCAGCATGCAGCAAGCGTTCTCCATAATACAAGTAATAACCAGTAAGCATGGAACAGGCTTCAGGCTACAAGGACCAATTGTATAGCTATCTCAAAATGCTAGAATGTCTGCAGCACATCTGTACCATAGGGTCAATATGACATGCATTAGTTAACAAAAGTCAGGGCCTTTCTGTCTGTTATTAATAAATGCTTCAAGCAACCAAATTATATTACTATAATTTATGTGGAGCACAAGGAGATAAAGCAGACTCTGAAGCATTCTGACTGCAGACTGTGCTTTGTGCAGAGTGTTCAACACCAGTCATGAACAACCAGAGAGCTACTGTACAAGACTGAGCGGCCAGAATTATGTATGGAGCAAATTAACAGAATACACAGTGTGGCAAGCATAGTCTGCATGTTTATCAGACAAGGACCGCTGTTGTGTAACATCAGCAGCATCGTGCAGTATTGCAACAGATACACTGCCACTGTGATACATGAGCAGGATTTTTGTTTTTTGTTTCCAAAATTCACCAGAATTCCCTTGAACTTCTCCAGCCCAATTGCATTTGGCCTCCTTCATCCTGCAATAAGGCTCAAATATCTGTAGCTGTTTGATATCCTCGATGTCGTACAGGTCTCCACCATATACACCACTTCTGAGTTAAGTTGCCACATCTATTTTTTTTGTTGTTGTTGTTATGGATGGACCAAATAGATTTTGACTTCTAGGCACATGACCCAATATGGGCTAACAACTTTCCCCAGTAAAGCAATTTATGAATTGGGTTGGAAATTGTTTAACTTTTGTCCAGAACTCATCTCCAATCTCAGTCATTGAGCTACAGCTCATTGGAGGCGCTTGTGTCCATGCATTCCTGGAGGCTGAGCTCTATCTCATGTTTTATTGGTTCACTGAAGAGAATGACAGAATGAAAAATGATAAAATTTAAGTAATTAAGTGAATTACACCATTCCCAAAAATAAAGATTTTCAGTGAGACCCCAAAAAAGATGGTCTCTTTCCATTTATCAAGCCCTATGTCCATCAAGGCAAACATCAAAAATGAAATTCACCATCTTTGGAGTGCCAGCAAAGGCTTTGTGAAGAAAACAGTGTTTGAAGATCAAGTTCACAAGCTCAGCAGTAATCGCTTGGTCTAGTACCCAGGACATCTTCAGGGAGCGGTGTCTCAGCAAGGCAGTGTCCATTATTAAGGACCTCCAGCACCCAGGGCATGCTCTTTTCTCACTGCTACCATCAGGTAGGAGATACAGGAGCCTGAAGGCACACACTCAGCGATTCAGGAAGAGCTTCTTCCCCTCTGCCATCTGATTCCTAAATGGACATTGAATCCTTGGACATTACCTCACTTTTTTTAATATACAGTATGTTTTTGCACATTTTAATCTATTCAATATACCTATACTGTAATTGATTTACTTGATTATTTTTTAAAATTGTATTTATTTTTTTCTCTTCTAGGTTATGTATTGCATTGAACTGCTGCTGCTAAGTAAACAAATTTCACGTCACATGCCAGTGATAATAAACCGGATTCTGATTCTGATAGTGGTAGCAGAGATCTCCAGATCCATTTATTTCTGAGACATGGACTATCTACATTTAAAGCCTCACTGCACTGTATAAGTCCCACCAACATTATCTCAACAAGGTCAGAAAGACACTGAACACCTTGACTTTGACTTTATGTGCCAACACCAAATGAAGACTGTAGAAGGAGAACAAAACTTGCTCCCCACCTCAAGCATCTCTAAATGGAACAGTGGAAGAATCTGCAGATACTGCACTGGCCTCATCAACTCCCTCAAAACTGGGCTGGAAACAAATCAACCTCAGTTCTCTTGGCCTGCCTCAGAAGCAGTTGTTTTGATTTAATTGGCTAGTGGCCAAACCCCATGTTTTAATGTGACACATTACTCAATTTGAAACATGTGGCTGTTTGGCTCGGTAAGTATTTGACATTAAAATTTGTAGTAATCATTTGCGGCTAGGTACATCACACCCTAATTGTATTGAACAGAACTTCTGTAGCTGACTAATGTCAACATAAGAATTTGGGGTGGGGGTGGAAAGTCTGGGGAAGAGGGCTATAATGCAAGCTCCTAACATTGCAATCACCTATTCCACACTACTGGTTGAGCAGGATCTCTCATAGCCGGAGGGATCAGGTTATACAGTGATATGAAACACTAAAGAAATTGGTTTACAAACTGGGGGAGTATCACAAAAAAAAGTTAATCTCATATTTGTAATTTCATTTCAGTTTATCAAGGGTTCTATATTAATATAATTGATTCAAAATTGTGTTTATCGCCATCTTGTAGACAAGTGCAAAATTGTCTCATTCATTTCTAGAAATCCAGATGTGAATAATTGCATGTCTGCTTATAAATTTAACATTTACTGATAAGCACCACTGATAATCATTACTTATGTATGTAGACATGATATTTTGCCAACAAGTGAATAGATATGGGCCAAAAATGCAGCGTGGGCAAGTGTTTTACTTCCTTGGTTTCTGAATGCTGGTCAATGTTTGTTAGAACTATATACAGAGGCATGCAAAAGTTTGGGCACCCCTGGTCAAAATTTCTGTTACTGTGAATAGCTAAGCGAGTAAAAGATGAACTGATTTCCAAAAGGCATAAAGTTAAAGATGGCACATTTCTTTAATATTTTAAGCAAGAGAACTTTTTTATTTCCATCTTTTACAGTTTCAAAATAACAAAAAAGGAAAAGGGCCCGAAGCAAAACTTTGGGCACCCTGCATGGCAGTACTTAGTAACACCCCCTTCGGCAAGTGTTCACAGCTTGTAAATGCTTTCTGTAGCCAGCTAGGAGTCTTTCAGTTCTTGTTTGGGGGATTTTCGCCCATTCTTCCTTGCAAAAAGCTTCTAGTCCTGTGAGATTCTTGGGCTGTCTTGCATGCACTGCTCTTTTGAGGTCTATCCACAGATTCTCAATGATGTTTAGGTCAGGGGACTGTGAGGCTAATGACAAAACCTTCAGCTTGCGCCTCTTGAGGTAGTCCATTGTGGATTTTGAGGTGCGTTTAGGTTCATCATCCTGTTCATTAGAAACCATCCTCTTTTTATCTTCGGCTTTTTTTTTACAGTGTGATGTTTGCTTCCAGAATTTGCGGGTATTTAATTGAATTCATTCTTCCCTCTCCCAGTAAATGTTCCCCGTGCCACTGGCTGCAACACAAGCCCAAAGCATGATCGATACACCCCCCCCCCCCCCCGCTTAATAGTTGGAGAGGGGCTCTTTTCATGAAATTCTGCACCTTTATTTCTCCAAACATACCTTTGCTCATTGCGGCCAAAAAGTTCTATTTTAACCTCCATCGGTCCACAGGACTTGTTTCCAAAATGTATCAGGCTTGTTTAGATGTTCCTTTGAACCTTTTGAATTGAACTTTTTGTCCGCATCCACATTTGCAGCTAGTCAATAGCATCTTCCAGCCAACATTGATCTAAGCTCTCAGTTCAATTCTGAGAGAGCCCTGCATTGATGAAGGTACTGCCTTTCAGTCAAGATGACATCTTATCTACTGCCTCAGCAATCATGTGGAAATATTTCAATTCTTCCCCCCGTGATATGCCTATTAGTCAAACCAAAATACTAAGTTTGATTATCCAGCCAATTATTTAATTCATTTACGTGACCCTATTGTGTACAAAGTGGCTCTGACCCTCACTACCTTCTTACAGCCACTACAATTCAAGTACTTCTTTGGTTGTGAAAAACTTAGCAAGATGTAATATAAAGCCAGTTCATTCTTTTCCTTTGGAAAATAAAAAACATGGTTAGCCATTAAAATGTCTCAACAACATTTAGCAAAATAGCTATTGTGCTAAAGCAGAATTAAATTAATTGCACATGAATGCAACATTCTCTGGATGCTTGCTTAAGGACCAGAACAGATATATATTTGTACAGGTAATATATTTTAACCAGATGCAATGATGAAAATCTGCTTGAGAGAAATGGTATTTCGATGGCAGAATAATGCAACAGAACAACTAGATGGTAATCTTGGTCAGCATGGACCAGTTGGGCTATATGACTCTATAACTGAGACATTTTTAAAAATCCTCTAAGTTCATCAAACTACCCCAACATCAACACTGTGGCTTATTTATAAGTATTACACTTATTCATTCACATTTAATAGCTGCTCATGCTGAAAGCATCTGTGCAAAACATACAGTACTGTACAAACATGGTAGGTGTGTGTATATTATATATATAAAATATACTTCCAACAGCGGAAGGGAAAATGGATCAGCCATGATGAAATGACAGAGCAGACTCTTAAATCTTAAAGCCCGTGGATTCTGTAATAATTGGGAGTTAATACTAAGATCAAAACTTAAGTGTTGTAAAGCGTATCAGGAAATATATATTAAAGTAAACTGAGTTGAGTTGGAATAAAGATTATGCATGATCTGGCTAAATGGGGCAACAGATTTGGGGTATTGAATTACCTACTCTTTTCCTGCCCTTCCACTTTCACATTCAATTCTAGTACTGTGACTGTAACATACAAAACTTATTTGCATTCGATAGCAAACATCAGACTTTGCAGCATTAGTAATCAATGCAAACATACTACTAATTAATTTTGTTTTTCTTGCAAATGTGCCATGGACAATTCTGATTTGATGGAGACAGACGTGAAACCACAGAGGAACATCTGGAGAAATTTCTGAAACGCCAGTTCGCTGCCGTTGTTACTGCGCGATCAAGAAACCTCTCCGGAGGGAAGGCCCCAAAATCCCCGGCTTTGCCTGCTGCTGGCAACTGAGATTGAGGTCGAATCGTTCGGATAGAGATGGTGCTCAGTACTCTGTGTCGGAGGGCTGATCGGAGGCTCGAAGTTTTCGGATGACTCAGAGTCCGACTGTGGTCGGGCATGGCAGGGAGAGTTTTCTTCCTTCTCCTGTCTGTGTGAGATGTGGGACATTTGAGAGACTTTGAACTTTTTACTGTGCCATGGACTGTTCTTCATCAAGTTATGGTATTGTTGCACTGTTGTAACTATATGTTATAATTATGTGGTTTTGTTAGTTTTTTCAGTCTTGGTTTGTCCTGTGTTTTGTGATATCACACTGGAGGAAATATTGTATCATTTCTTAATGCATGCATTACTAAATGACAATAAAAGAGGACTGTGTGTCTTCATAATCTAATCTAAAATGTATTAATGTAAATTTTGACATTTTGGAACATTGAACTTGAAGGCAGAGTTCAGGGTTAACGGCTAGCTTCTTAGTAGTGTGGAGGAACAGAGGGATCTTGGGGACCAAGTTCATAGATACCTCAAAGTTGCCACACAGTTGATAAGATGCGTGGTGTGTTGGCCTTTGCTAATAAAGGGACTAAGTTCAAGAGCTGTGACACAATGTTGCAGCTCTATAAAACTCTGATTAGAGCACTCTTGGAATATCGAGTTCAGTTCTGGTCACCTGATTACAAGAAGGATATGGAAGCATTAGAGGATGGAGTAGAGATTTACCAGGATGCTGCTTAGATTAGAGAACATTCATATGAGAAAAGGTTGAGCAAGCTTGGGCTTTTCTCTCTAGAGCAAAGGATGCTGAGAGGTGGCTTGATGAAGGTAGAAAGATGATAAGAGGCATTGATAGAGTGGACAGCTGGTTCCTCTTTCCATGGTGGAATTTGCTAATACAAGAGAGCAAAATTTTAAGCTGATTGGAGGTTTTTACACAGAAAGTAGTGGGTTCATGGAAAGTCCGGATTGGTGGTAGAGGTAGATATAAGTAGGGTCATTTAAGAGACTCTTAGATATGCACGTGGATGAAAGAAAGATAGAGGGGTATGCAGGAGTGTTAGATTGATCTTGGAGTAGGTTAGAAAGTCAGCACAAAATCATAGGCTGAAGGACCTGTATTGTGCTGTACTATATTGTTCTATGTTACTGATCATATTGTCCACTGTCTCTTGTCAGGCTTTATTTCCCAGTTGTAAAATCTGCAAATCCTTTTATTGCTATTTATTTTGGACCAAGATTTTGAAATATAAACACATAACAAGTCTCTCTGGAATTTATTTCTTCAAATACAGTTTAGAAAAATCCTGTCTTTAAAAAGATGAAAAATAAGTTCACTTAGTCTTACGTTCATATTTAATTAAATTTCCTTTGCCCTTCTTTACCAAACCACATGTCATTTTCATCATTAGTGGCACCTTTCTATATACTCATTGGAGACATCCAAACATATCAGCGCAAAGAGTGAGCATTCTTACAAGTCTGAACTTCTACCGAGAGAGGTCTTATGACCACCTCCATTCTTCCCCTTCATCTATGGAAAAGTACATTGGTGTTGATCAACATTTGTGATTGTTTTACAGACTTGGAATCTTTCCACTGGATCGTTAAGTTTTTATCTACACATTTTTAATACATAGTGGCAAATTGTACTGATGCACCAAACCATTGTTTCTGAAAATGTTGTTAAGTTGCAAAAGAAACATTTTGAAGAACAGCACATTACATAGGGTAAAATATTATTCCTTCTGGTATAAGACATGAAAAATTATTTCTATCAAGATTGTGCACCTTTTGGTATTAGTTAGTACTTAGTACATTATAATTTGATTTAGAATCCACATCATCCTTACTGTGCAAAATTAAAGTTTTTGTAGTCCTTTTCAAGTCCTCTGCTTGTT
This sequence comes from Mobula hypostoma, assembly GCF_963921235.1. Taxonomy (NCBI): domain Eukaryota; kingdom Metazoa; phylum Chordata; class Chondrichthyes; order Myliobatiformes; family Myliobatidae; genus Mobula; species Mobula hypostoma. The sequence goes on from NC_086100.1 coordinate 156,548,281, forward strand.
CAGCAAACATTGCTGCAGAATATCTTACAAGGCAGTTTCAAAACAATTGAGAAACAATACTTAGTTAAAATGCCTTATCTGTTACTCACGTTAGTGTAGGAATGATTCCACATTAACACAATTTTGAAAATATATGTACTACAGAATTCAGTAATATATGATAATAGAGCTAACACCTGCAAGGGGACAGGTGCTGTGTGAACATTTTCACATTGCATAAGAATGTCATTAAAGCTTAACAGTGAATTTGAATACATTCAGGATTCAGTCTTACAACAACAGAACATCATCTTGCCATCTTCAGCTGCTTTCATCCTCCCTCACAGAAGGCTTCTCACCAGGCTGTCCCTGGCAGAAATAATGTGCAATACAATTGAAATGCTGGGCAAGACCCAAAAGGCTTATTTTTATTTTGTCACCAGGTGGCAACAATATAGTTTCAACTGAAGAGTCCTTTTCTCTTTTTTGCATTCTTTACAGCAGTATGAGAGAGTTCCTGTGATTTTGAAGACCCAAACCACTCTGGGAGTTTTCTCTTTGTTGACTGACTGCAGGTCTGGAAGAAAATAAAATTGTGCGAAGTATTATTAAATGTCAGGTTTCAGCCTGAAGCAATAACTGTTCTTTTTTTCTGTAGATGCTGCCTGGCCTGCTGAGCTCCTCCAGCATTGTGTGTTAAATGTCAATGGTACAGTTTGGGTCTCTCACAGCATCCCAAGCTGGATGACACAGCAAAAATCTGCCACAGGCCCAATGACACTGTACACTCCATTCATCATTGTAATCTTATCAAGCATGCTATATCTTTTCAATTAATAATTCTATCTGCATGTACAGTAATAGTCAACCATCAAGAACCTCTATGATTATAGAACAGCTTACATCAAGTACAGAAGACATTATCACAGCAGATAGCAACCATGAAATGCCAGTAAGATTCTGGCTTATCTAAATGTAACTTCAGTGCTACATTTTTGCCTGTCCCTAATAACCTTGCGTTCCACTGCTTAGCAAGAATCTATCCAACTCTATCCTTAAGTTATTCAAAGACTCTACTTCAGCATCCTTTTTGAGAAAGAGAACTCCAGTGCACGGGTCACGGAGTGTTGCAGGGGGTTGTAGACTAAGCCAGCTGTTTAAGCAGATTAGAAGTAAGTGCAGAGGAGATGAAGGGTTAGTTTTTTTTTAAATACATAGAGAGTGGTAGGTTCCTGGAACGCACTGTTGCGGTTGATGGTTGAGGTTGGTACAACAGGGACATTAAAAAGACTCTTAACCAGTGAGCCTTACTTCAGTGGTTGGTAAGTTGATGGAAAAGATCCTGAGCGACAGGATTTATGAATATTTGGAGAGGTATAATATGATTAGGAATAGTCAGCATGGCTTTGTCAAAGGCAGGTCGTGCCTTACGAGCCTGATTGAATTTTTTGAGGATGTGACTAAACACATTGATGAAGGAAGAGCAGTAGATGTAGTGTATATGGATTTCAGTAAGGCATTTGGTAAGGTACCCCATGCAAGGCTTATTGAGAAAGTAAGGAGGCATGGGATCCAAGCGGACATTGCTTTGTGGATCCGGAACTGGCTTGCCCACAGAAAACAAAAAGTGGTTGTAGACAGGTCATTTTCTGCATGGAGGTTGGTGACTAGTGGTGTGCCTCAGGGATCTGCTCTGGGACCCTTACTCTTTGTGATTTTTATAAATGACCTGGATGAGGAAGTGGAGGGATGGGTTAAAAAATCTGTTGATGACACAAAGGTTGGAGGTGTTGTGGATAGTGTGGAGGGCTGTCAGAGGTTACAGCGGGACATTGATAGGATGCAAAACTGGGCTGAGAAGTGGCAGATGGAGTTCAACCCAGATAAGTGTGAAGTAGTTCATTTTGGTAGGTCAAATATACTGGCAGAACATAATATTAATGGTAAGACTCTTGGTAGTGTGGAGGATCAGAGGGATCTTGGGGTCTGAGTCCATAGGATGCTCAAACCAGCTGCGCAGGTTGAGTCTGTAGTTAAGAAGGCATACGGTGTATTGGCTTTCATCAATCGTGGAATTGAATTTAGGAACCGAGAGGTAATGTTGCAGCTATATAGGACCCTGGTCAGACCCCACTTGGAGTACTGTGCTCAGTTCTGGTTGCCTCACTACAGGAAGGATGTGGAAGCCATAGAAAAGGTGCAGAGGAGATTTACAAGGACGTTGCCTGGATCGGGGAGCATGCCTTATGAAAACAGCTTGAGTGAACTCGGCCTTTTCTCTTGGAGCGACGGAGGATGAGAGGTGACCTGATAGAGGCGTATAAGATGATGAGAGGCATTGATCGTCTGGATAGTCAGAGTTTTTTTCCCCCGGGGCTGAAATGCTTGCCACAAGAGGACACAGGTTTAAGGTGCTGGGGAGTAGGTACAGAGGAGATATCAGGGGTAAGTTTTTTACTCAGAGACTGGTGAATGCGTGGAATAGGCTGCCGGCAATGGTGGTGGAGGCGGATACGATAGGGTCTTTTAAGAGACTTTCGAATAGGTACATGGAGCTTAGAATAATAGAGGGCTGTGGGTAAGCCTAGTAATTTCTAAGATAGGGACATGTTCAGCACAACTTTGTGAGCCGAAGGGCCTGTATTGTGCTGTAGGTTTTCTATGTTTCTATGTTAACCAGGCACATGAACTTAAGGAAAATGTAGAGCTATTGCTTAAGTAGGAGGGAAGGAATAGAGTGATTGTAGAATAGGTCTATATTCTGTATATTGGCACATCTTGGGCCGAAGGACCTGTACTGCGTTCTACGGTTAGATGTTCAAGGTGCAGTATCTTAAGAAAGTGGCATTCATCACTAAGGACCCTTACCATCCAGGACATACTCTCTTCACATTACTACCATTTGGGAGGAGGTACAGGAGCTTAAAGATGCACACACCAACAATTCATGAACAGCTTCTCACCCTCCATCATCAGATTTCTAAACAGTCCATGAATGCATGAACACCACTTCATTATTCATTGTTTTTGCACAATTTATTTCTCATGCCTTTGCATTGTACTGCTGCCCCAAAACAAAAAAAATGTTACATTACATAGGACAGTGATAATAAATCTGATTCCAGAGACTTAAAATCCCAAAGTTTTACTTTCTCTTAAACCGACCACCCTTAGTTTTAGGTCACCCTTGTTCAAGATCCTTCTGTAAAAAGAAACATACTCTCCACATCCATCCCATCAAGGCCCATGAGGAACTCCCCAACAAACAGTTAAAATAATTAACAATTGGCAAGAGCATTCACAATAATTTCAAAAAGCAAATAAACTATACAACAAAAAGATCCAATTAACCTGTAAGCATTTTCAAACACTGAATAGCAAATAATATTTCAATTATTAATCTAGGTAACAGACTGCAGAAATATCAATAATTAAGATATAAACTTTTATGCTACAAACTGCTAACAATTTATGAGACTACTATTAACCACACTTTATATACCGACTTTGCAATGACATTTCAAGAACCGGCCTTTTATCATCATGTCTGTGCCTTTTCCAATTACCCAGCACCATTGCTAGTTACTGAATGTTGATTCATGGTTCCATCTCAGAGTCAAGTTTAATACCACTGGCATACAATATGTCGTGAAATTTGATGTTCTGTGACAACAGTATATTGCAATACATAAAAAAATCATAAATTACAATAAGACATACTATCTTACTGTAATAAGAAAATTGGAGGTGCCAGTTGGCTCAGTCAGTGTTTTCTGAATCTTTAAACAGTATAACGGTAAACAATGAATGAAGAATGTACTGAAAAATTATTCTGAGATATTACTAAGCTGTTTTTCCCCAATCTTATGCATGAACTTAATTAAGAATAACAATGGGCTACATGAATCACAATAGCCTTCGCTTCTTGAAAGGTCTGGAATTTGGATAACCTCCTTAAGGTTATGGTAGAGATAATAATCATTTTCCTTTCTTCAGCCGTTCTTTGTTTTTAAGGCAAAACCATTTTTTATTATAGAAACAAGGACATCTAAACTGTGCCATCTAAACTGATAGGAAGATAGGCAAAATCATGAGAGCGTAATGAGACCAACACATATTCCACTCTCCCCTCCTACCCCTCCTCATAGTCCCCCACCCTGCTCTCATGACTATACCCCTTCCCCACACGAAACCACCACGGTGGGCTTCACAGCTGAACAGGTGAGAAGACAGCTGAAACATCTCAACCTAAGCAAGGCTGCAGGACCGGATGGTGTCAGTACCAGGGTGCTCAAAGCCTGTGCCCCTCAGCTACGTGGAGTACTTAGCCATGGTATCCAACTTGAGCCTGAGGCTCTGGAGGGTCCTGCCTCGTCCCTGTGCCGAAGACGCCGCGCCCCAGCGGCCTCAATGACAGCAGACCAGTGGCATTGACCTCCCACATCATGAAGACCCTGGAGAGACTTGTTCTGGAGCTGCTGCGGCCTATGGTCAGGCCACTCTCCAGTTCGCCTACCAGCCCCGACTAGGAGTTGAGGATGCCATCATCCACCTGCTGAACCGTGTCTACGCCCACCTGGACAAGCCAGCGAGCACTGTGAGGGTCATGTTTTTTGACTTCTCCAGTGCGTTCAACACCATCCGCCCTGCTCTGCTGGGGGAGAAGCTGACAGCAATGCAGGTGGATGCTTCCCTGGTGTCATGGATTCTTGATTACCTGACTGGCAGACCACAGTATGTGTGCTTGCAACACTGTGTGTCCAACAGAGTGATCAGCAGCACTGGGGCTCCACAGGAGACTGTCTTGTCTCCCTTTCTCTTCACCATTTACACCTCGGACTTCAACTACTGCACAGAGTCTTGTCATCTTCAGAAGTTTTTTGATGACTCTGCCATAGTTGGATGCATCAGCAAGGGAGATGAGGCTGAGTACAGGGCTACAGTAGGAAACTTTGTCACGTGGTGTGAGCAGAATTATCTGCAGCTTAATGTGAAAAAGACTAAGGAGCTGGTGGTAGACCTGAGGAGCGCTAAGGTACCGGTGACCCCTATTTCCATCCAAGGGGTCAGTGTGGACATAGTGGAGGATTACAAATACCTGGGGATACGAATTGACAATAAACTGGACTGGTCAAAGAACACTGAGGTTGTCTACAAGAAGGGTCAGAGCCATCTCTATTTCCTGAGGAGACTGAGGTCCTTTAACGTCTGCCGGACGATGCTGAGGATGTTCTACAAGTCTGTGGTGGCCAGTGCTATCATGTTTGCTGTTGTGTGCTGGGGCAGCAGGCTGAGGGTAGCAGACACCAACAGAATCAACAAACTCATTCATAAGCCCAGTGATGTTGTGGGGATGGAACTGGACTCTCTCACGGTAGTGTCTGAAAAGAGGATGCTGTCCAAGTTGCATGTCATCTTGGACAATGTCTCCCATCCACTACATAATATACTGGGTGGGCACAGGAGTACATTCAGCCAGAGACTCATTCCACGGAGATGCAACACAGAACGTCACAGGAAGTCATTCCTGCCTGTGGCCATCAAACTTTACAACTCCTCCTTTGGAAGGTCGGACACCCTGAGCCAATAGGCTGGTCCTGGACTTATTTCATAATTTACTGGCATAATTTACATATTACTATTTAACTATTTATGGTTTTATTACTATTTATTATTTATGGTTCAACTGTAACGAAAACCAATTTCCCTCGGGATCAATAAAGTATGACTATGACTATGACTATAAATCATTGTACAATGACTATGACAACTGACCATCAACCAAAATGAAATGAATATATATACTGTGGCCAGGTATGAATTTAAATTTAATTGGTCTGGTCAATTTTGTGTTGTCAAGATACACATCAATAACAAACTATAGGGTGCCAAGTAGCATTGTCGTTAGCGCGACACTATTATAGCTCGTGCTGTTGGAGTTCAGAGTTCAATCCCGTATCCTTTATAAGGAGGTTACACATCTTTTCCATGGAATGCGTGGGTTTCCTCCAGGTACTCCTATTTTCTCCCATATTCCAGAGATGTACTGCTTGGTAGGTTAATTAGTCATTGTAAATTGTCCCATGATTAGGCAGGGGTTAGATTTGTAGGACTGGAAGGCCCTATTCTGTGCTGTATTGCTAAATAAATAAAATAAATGGTGGATCAAAAGCACAACCAATCAATGAGTATAATTTTGAGAAAGGAGCCTGCAAACCCTAGCTAGCCAGTGACATTCTTAGACATTAATTCTAAAACTAACTAATATCCCTGAAAATTCTGCGCAGACAAGGAGGGCTAAGACCATAAGACATAGGAGCAAAAGTAGGTCATCAACCCATCAAGGCTGCTCAGGTATTCCATCATGGCTGCTGTTAGCCTTCTCAACGCCATTCCTCTGCCTTCTCCCTACATCTTTCAACAGCGTGACTAATCAAAAACCTAACAACCTCCACCTTAAATATAGCCAATGACTTGGCCTCCACAGCCCTCCATGGCAATGAATTCCACAGATACACTGCCCTCTAGCTAGAGAAATTCCTCCTCATCTCTGTTCTAAACATCTATTCTGAACTGTATCCTCTGGTCCTAGACTCAGCCACTATTGGAAACATTCTCTCCACATCCACTCTTTCTCGGCCTTTCAATATTCGATAGAATGGTGGGGAGGGCGGAATCGCATTAAAACCTAACTCTAGCGAGTACAGGCCCAGAGCCATTACAGATAAGGCCCAAAACTGTTCACAATATTCCAATCATGGTCTCACCAATATCTTATAAAGCCTCTGCATCATATCCTTGCTTTTATATTCTAGTCCTCTAACTGGTCATGTTTCTGTGCTGTAAGAAAGTATGACTATAATATATAATATGATACTGGTTTTACTGTTGTTGCCCTTTTGTACCCTGGATTTCAATTCACATGCTTTATTTGTAATATCCAAGAAATATGATGATACCAAAAATTTAAGATGCACAAAAGCATAGCGCAGGTTGAAGCATCGGGAATAGGTTAATCTGACCAGTAAAATGTCACTTGAACCAAATAAACAGTCTGATTTGGCCTCACCTCTGATTGTGGATCATCAAATAAATCCCTGACAGAAGCATCAATCAACGGATCATTCCAGGATGCAAAACTCACAGAGGATATGCTTTTCTGACCATTTCCAGCAGTTTGATTTTGACAGCAAGTTGTCACTTCTGGTTTTTCTGTGTCTATTTGCTTCTCCTATAGAGAGATAAAAATAATTAGAGAACCACTAGCAATATCTGCTGCACACAGCATCTTTTAATGATTCATACCATGTAAAGAATTTGCTAATTTAGCACAGATACAGCAGAATGCACTGTTTTTTTATATATCAATATAAACTTTATTCATAATTTTAAAAATTACATTACATTCCTTAAAACCAATAGGACTGTTGACACTCGTGGCCCGTCGGGGTGGTGCTACAATACTTGAGTGAGCTTCTGTGTACTGTGAAATAAACAATACCGATGGCATCCATGTGGAAGGTACTTCAAGGCACTTCTACCATTTTATCATAACTGAGCACGTTCAATTTATGACTGCTTCCTTCACCGTATCCCAAGCAAAGGTCAAGGATAGGAAAAGCAAATTACTGATTAAACTGAAAAATCCTTGATTGCAAATGGACACAGAGCACCCTTCTCCAAATAATTATTTGAGAAAATTAATACAGTTTCTATCTGTGCTGCTGAGTATTTGCAAAGAGCTAATCCCTCATTTTAAAAAAATCTTCATTCCAGGAAGGAAGAGAGGAAAAAAAATGTGAAGACAAGTCATCTCAGGCAGTTCTTAGAAGTCTATGCTTGGTTAGTTACATAGCAACATTAGTAGCCAACTCAAATTCAGATCCTCCTGAGATTAATATATGGGATGGTAGACAATAACAAAGCACTACATTGACTACGTACATGAGAAATAAATAAATATAAAACAAAAACATGATACACAGCATAAAAATGAGAAAGACATATAGATAATCATATTCAAATAGGAATACAAATCATTTGATAAACACACATACACAAAATGTGACGATGGGGTGAGAAAAGAGGCACTGGAAAGATAACATGCTCTCTACCTTGTCCTTTTATTGACTATCATCTCACTAATTAGTGCATGAACCCATTAAATGGTGACTGACTTAGAAAATATATTATAATCAGAAATCAGAATTATTATTATAGACATAAGACATGAAATTTGTTTTGCCACAGCAAAGACATAAAAGTCTATAAATAGCTAAAAAAAAAAGTACAAAGGAAAGGAATAACAAGATTATGTTCCTGGGCTATCCAGAAACCTAATAGTAGAGGAGAAGAAGCTGTTCCTGAATCACTTTATGTGGGTCTTTAGGCTCCTATACGCCTCCCTGATGGTAACAAGAAGGAGTGCATGCCCCGGATGGGGTATTTGCTAGAATCTGCTGAATATATCTATTTTCAGAGATTCCAAACTACAAAAATATTTAGTTTTTATGTTCCCCAGACAATTAAAAGTGTCAAAAATCAAATCAGGCATTAACAGATTTTTTAAAAAAGAGATATAACAGAGTAACAGGCTCTTCTGGCACAACGAGCCCACACTGCCCAATTACAACATGTGACTAATTAACCTACTAACCCATACGTCTTTGGAATGTGGGAGGAAAATGGAGCACCCAGAGGAAACCCACCCAGTCACCGGAAGGAAGCACAAATCCTTTACCAAGTCGTGTGGGGTATTGTATCCAGGTCACTGGTGCTGTGATGTGTTGTGCAAACTGCTGTGCTACCATGCCACCCATATAGTGTGAAGTCTGAAAAGTATGAACTGAAATAGTAGCAGAGGCGAAAGCAAGATCTAAGCTTTGTCAAAAGCATGGGTTATATAGAGAGCTTCAAGGCAAGAGATTGAGACAGAAAGGCTGAGTAGTTTCACCATGTTCAGAGCATACAGCTGACTACGGTAGCATAATGAGAGTAAAAATGTAAAGGTCAGAATCAGAAAGTGAAGTCCCAGAGGCAGAAAAGCACTGTATCAATTGAGTAAGCTAAAGATAATGGGTATGAGAAACTGACTTTTAAATTAGTAAGTAGGAAGTTTACCTAATTAAGTTTAATCAGAATGGAATAAAGTAACACTGAATGAGGTAGCTCAATAGTGGCAATGATAGATTTAGCTGGTATTATGTTAATGAGAAATTCTGCAGATATTTTAGCAAATAACTCATAAGTTGTGAAAATTCACCGACACAACTATACAGGATAAATATTGCCATACGGTACAAGTTCTGGATGAAGTTTTGAACAGAAACTCAATGAACATAATACTGCAGATATTCTTATTAGTCATCCTTGATACAATAACTACTGTTGACAGTAAATAATGACTAGTGAGTAAAGCTGTAAGAATATGCACGTGGAACTAGATGTGGGACAGAACAAGAACCTGAAGTGGTTTGGTTAGACTTCAAGGATGCCAGCAGTAAAATTCAGCCTAAGATAGTTAGTGAGCAGGTAACAAATCAGAAACAAAGAGATAAAGAATTTATGTTAGGTGCCAAAGGCTTCAGTTTGACAATCGTTCAGTTGGATCGAATTGTGGCTCATCCAAAACTGGTGACGGACAAGCAGAAGTATTAAGAGGGTAGCTGGAAAATTGGGGACAGGTATGTAGAATGATCCAAAGCTCTGACAAATTCACAATAAATATACATGGAATCAGCCAGCATAAATTGTATCATTTAAATGGGTTGCAAAAATATATGCAGACTGGGCATAAGATACTTAACAATAATGTTTAATAAAATAACTCATTTCCTGAAAATCTTTGTCAAATCACTTGGGGCAAAAATAAATTATGGTTATAGAAATTATATCATTTCTGTATCTATTGTTTCAAAGAAACAGCTAAGTACTTAAACATAAAATGACCCTATATGCTGACAAATCAAGAGCTGGAAGCTCATATTTGGCCAAAAAATAGTTTACTGGAATTTACTCACCTCTGCCTGTGAATCATCAGGTAATTCTTTTGTGCTTGCATTAGGCTGTGTCCATGGTTCTAAACTAAGAGACAGCTTATCGGTTGGCACTTTTTGTCTGCTTCCTGTGTGCTTTCCCTGAAGATAAAACATACTCATCGTTAGTCAGAATAAATTCAAGATGCTGTGTGCAAAAATAAAGGAATTCTGGGAATGTAATACTATAGGATGAAAGGTGTCAGTAGATTTTTCTTTGTTTAATTTTCTGTTGTTCTTTCTCACTGCCAGTTGAAGCAGTAGGGATGCCAGATAGGATAGTGAAATGCTCCTCGTGCAGGATGTGCAAAATGTCCCCGAATTCTACACCTGCAAGAAGTGCATCTAGCTGCAGCTTCTTACAGACCATGTTAAGGAAATGGAGTTGGAACTGGATGAACTCCAGATCATTCAGGAGGCTGAGGAGTTAATCAACATACAGGGGGATGGTTACACCCAAGGTGTAGAACACAGGTAACAAGTAACTCTCAGGACGGGAAAAAGGGGATAGACAGCCAGTTCAGAGTACCTCTGTGGGTGTTCCCCTCAAAAGTTCGTTTAATTGTCATTCAACCAAACATGAATACACCCAAATGAAACAGGCTTCCTCCAGGGACAAAGTATAAAACATATTACCATCAGCACACAGCACACACTGCATGGCTCAAATAACACATATGGTTACAATTTCTGAAAAACTTACAGTCGCAAAGAATAAAATAACCTAGCCGGAGTCTCTGAGTTGTCCTGGTCTAGCTTGTTCTGTCACCAAGCGAATATTGGAGGTATACACAGAGGGAACACCAGAAGACAGCATTTAGTAAATACCGGAGAATAGCACTGATGGGAGGGACCAGCCCCCAAACCAGTATGGATTTCAGCATGCCCAACAGATGCTCCTACTCTCACTGACACCTGGCGTCTCCGCCCTAGGGGAATGCAATAGGTGACCCCGTGGCTGAGGCCTAGTTCTCACCATCGCCACAACCAAGGCAATGCAACTCCCCTGTCGTCTCACCAATGAACCAGTGAACTGGACTTGCAGCACTCTACATTACCAATATCCAACAGGATCTTGTGATCACAATCAATATGTCCAACACAATCACTCGGACTGCGAACCGTCCAATGGTACACGACAACTCCAGGCGACAACACGACAATGGTATGCAGTAAATCCAGATTCATTGCTGTCAAACAACTCGCTGATAGGATAATCACACAGTACTGGATTTTCTTAGCATCCAGCAATGACTTGTGATGGTAAAAAAGGCATACAAGATAAACAACTGTACCCTTCATTGGACCCAGAGTGCCTGCTGCATCCAAGCATGCCGCCATCTTACTGGACCAATTAACAACTTTTGATACTTTTGTGGGACTGGTGGGGGAATAACCTAGCAGAAGCAGGAAGTTACAAGGAAAGTTGAAGGCAAGGCAGTGGACGTTGTCTACATTGACTTTAGCAAGGGCTTTGACAAGGTCCCACACAGGAGGTTGGTCAAGAAGGGTCAGTTGCTCGTCATTCAGGATGAGGCAGTAAATTACACATTGGCTTCACAGGAAAAATCAAAGAGTGGCAGTAGATGGTTCCCTCTCTGATTGTTGACCTGTGACTAGTGGAGTGCCACAAGGATCAGTGCTGGATCCTTTGTTGTCATCTATATCAACAATCTGGATGATAATGCAGTAAACTGGACCAGCAAATTTGCAAATGACACCAAGACTGAGGGTGTAGTGGACAGTGAGGAAGCTATCAATTCTTGCAGTGGGATCTCGACCAGATGGAAAAATGGGCTGAAAAACGGCAGCTGGAATTTAATGCAGTCAAGTGTGAGGTGTTGCACTTCAGGGGAGGTCTTTCACAGTGAACAGCAGGGTACTGCGGAGTGTGGTAGAACAGAAGGATCTAGGAATACAGATCCATAATTCATTTTAAGTTGTGTCACAGGTACATCAGCCTTCATAAATCAAAGTATTGAGTATAGGAGTTGGGATGTTCTGTGAAGTTGTACAAGACTTTGGTGAGGCCCATTTTGGAGTATTGTGTGCAGTTCTGGTCACCTACATACAAGAAAGATATCAATAAGATTAAAAGAGTGCAGAGAAAATTTACAAGGATGCTGCTGGGACTTGACTTGAGTTATAGAAAGAATGAATAGGTTAGGACTTAATTCAACAGATTCAATAGAGTGTAGGAGAATGAGGAGAGATTTGAAAGAGGTATACAAAATTATGAGGGGTATAGATAGGGTAAGTGTAAACAGACTTTTTCTACTGAGGATGGGTGAGACTAGTACTAAAGGTCATGAATTAAGGGTGAATGATAAAATGTTGAAGGGGAACATGAGGGGGATCTTTTTCGCTCAGAGGGTGGTACGAGTGTGGAGCAAGCTGTCAGTGGATGTAGAAGTGGGTTCAATTTCACCATTTAAGCGAAATTTAGATAGGTATATGTATGAGAGGGGCGTGGGGGGGCTACGGTCTGCAAACAGGTTGATGGGACTAGGCAGATTAATAGTTCAGCATAGTCTAGGTGAGTCTTAGGGCCTGTTTCTCTACTACAGTGTTCCATGACTATGACAATGACCTTTTCTCATTTGCATGATCTTTCAGACTTCATTTGAGCTGATAAATTCCTTTGAAGTATTGTCACCGCGGTAAAGTTGGGGAAGCAAAACGCAAATTTGGCATAAAATATTCATTTCATCACAATCATATTTATAAGAAACAAGTATGCAGAGTTAGACTGAGATGAAAGTAGTTATCCAGAGGATAATTAATCAACCAATTCTACAACACATTTATTGTTTATAGTTTGTCATTTAAATAAACTTTGTAAATGAATTCTAACATCCAAAAACAACTTTCCAAAAGAACTGGATGTTATACTTTATTATTATTGTAAGAGATACAGGACAGTAAAGAGCCCATTCTGGCCCAATGAGCCCGCACTGCCCAATTACACCCACGTGAGAAATTGACCTACTGCCCTGTATGTCTTGGAATGTGGGAGGAAACCAAAGCACCCGGAGGAAACCCGCGTGATTATGGGTAGAACGTACAAACTCTTTACAGACAGTGTGGGGAGTTGAATCCAGGTCTCTAGGTGCTATAAAGAGTTGTACTAACTGCTATGCTACCATGCTGCGCATATAGTGTCTTATATTGGGAGGTCTGAAAAGTATGAACTAAAATAAATAGTAGCAGAAGCAAAAGAATGAGAAAACAGGAAGATCAAAGCTTGATCAAAAGCATAAGTTATACAGAGAATGTTAAGAAAAGAGATTGAGACAGAAAGCTGAACAGTTTAAACAAGAAAGTTCAGAGCATATGGCTGACGAGGGTAACGTAATGGGAGTAAAAATGTGAAGGTCAGAATCAGAAAGTGATGTTCCAGAGGCAAAGAGGAACTGCAACAAAGGGGTAAGCTAAAGACAGGGGTATGAGGAAATAGTAAATTTCCTGTAATAGTGTTATGCCACAATGCCACCCCACCACCTAGCTATTGCGCTTTCTCTTCACGATAACAGGATCTTTTCCTCTTTTTGATTCCTGAAGGACAGCTGGGTAAACTTAATAACAGAGCACAAATCCGTATCAACAGAGATCTAAAGGAGCAAGTATAAACCACCAAGATGAACATGGATACAAGTTAAGCGCATCCTCTAGAGAGTGAAGGATTTATTTTATTTTTTACTTTATTAGTTACTTCATTTAGAATTGCAGCACCGTAACTGTCCCATCCGGCTCAACAAGGCTGTGCTGCCTAATTACACCATGTGACCATATAACCTAGTGACATGTCTTTGGAATGTGGGAGGAAACCAGAGCACCTTGAAGAAACCAACAAGGTCATGGGGAGAATGTACAAACTCCTCGCAGAGAGCAGCAGAATTGAACCTGGGTCATTGCTACTATGATTGCGTTATGCTAACCGCCACACTACTGTACCGCCCTCGTAAGGGGACAGATCATAAGTAGCTTGAATTTATTTACTATTAAAGGACTCCTGCTTTAAAAAAAACACTACATCCCTTGTTGCCAAGAATTAGTTCAAAAACTAAAGTGTTCCTCACACTTTAGCAATTCAGGTAATGGAAATTCATCCTTAGGGAATTCTTAAATCACTATGAAAGTTTCAAACATGGAATAGAAATTCACTCTTATGGAATTTTTGTGAAAACAAAAACTAAACACAGGATGGGATGGAGTGTTAACTTTGTTGAAAGTGATTCACACAATGAAGGGGCATCATGTGCACATGCATCAAGAAACACAAATTGAAAAAGGAATCAATTTTGTGTTGATTTATTTACATATTTTATCCCACACAAATGCTGAGATTGCAGATTTTATTCCAGGTCTCAATTACATGAATAGTGATTTGTGAATTCTGTAATGACAAACTTCTGTTCCCTGAATTTTTGTAACGTTTGAGGGGGGAGGGAGTGGGGTAAATTCAAAATGCAAAAGAAACAACTTCTGTCAAGTGCTCACATAGAATAAAGAACAACCTCTCGTTATAGTACATGCTCTCTAATCCAGACAGCACCCTGGAAAACATTTTCTGCACCCTCTTCAAAGCCTCAGCATTTTTCCTATAATGGGGTGACCAGACTGTATGTAATACTCCAGGTGTGGTCCAACTAGTGTTTTATAAAGCTGCAACATAACTTTCTGACTCTTGAACTCGACTAATACCTCGAATAATAAAATGTTTTTTCTCTGTCAGCCAAAAAATTCTTCAAGGTTGCAGGATAGTGCAGTATAAATTGATAACCGTGATCCCATAGGACTTTTTTCACTGGATTAAATTTCTTCCTTCTCTTCAAAAGTTCATAATTTATGTCAGGGTAGAAAAAAATTTTGTTCCCTTCTATCATCAATGGCCCTTTTCTATTCTTGGCAGCTTGAGCAGCCGCCCGTAGAGAATCCTTTCTTTGTCTTGAAATCTTAAAACATTTTATTAAAATTGATCGTGGATATTGGTCATCTTGTGGTTTTGGTCTTAGAGCTCTATGTGTCCGTTCAATTTCAATTGGTCAGTCTTCCTCTTTCATTTCCAAAGTTTCTGGGATCCATCTTTGAAAAAATTCTATTGGAGTGTCTCCCTCGATACCTTCTTTAAGACCAGCAATCTTACTATTATTTCGCCTACTAAAATTTTCCAGCACATCCACTTTTTCCAACAGTCAATTTCTTTTCGTTTTCCAGACAAGAAAATCATTTTCTGTTTTTTCCACTCTGTCGTTAATATGCTCCATTTTTCTTTCCAACTTTTGAAGTTTCTTATCCATTTTCTCCTGTCTTTTCATAGCTTTATCATAGCTCAGCTTCATGTTTCTAATCTCTATTTTTACTCCTTTTAATTCAGTCATTACTTGCAATAAAGCCTCCTTTATGTCTCGATCATATCCTTTACTTTTAGTCTCTTCCAGTTCTTCCTCCTCTTCTTCATCTGTGTTCTCTGTGGAATCCGATTCTGACTCTGAGTCACTTTCGCTTGCAGTGGCTGTCGGTTCTTGTAGTTTAAGTTGTATCGATTTGCGCATGTCAACTTCTTTGCGCATGCGCAATTCCAACATCTTCTTCCCAGGGACCGCTACCACCGTCATTACTCCCTGTTCTTCTACGCCAGAGATAAAACGTGTCTCCTCCAAAGGAGATCCAACCTGAGTCCGAGGTTCCATCACTGCAGTAGGCCTTTTTCTCTTCCCGTCTCGCGGCGACTTCACAACAGCAGACTTCTTCTGTTGCAATTTACGAGACATATCGTAAAATAGTCTTGAGAAGTTTATAAGTAGTTTTCGGAAAGTATTTATTAACTTTGCTTTGTTTAAACGGTACTTTGTTGATTTTTTACGGGACAGCTGGATTCATACATCTCAATCCCACGTCATCATGTGACGTCCCCCCCGCCATGTGTTTTTTTAACCACCCTATCAACCTGTGTAGCCACTTTCAGGGAGATATGAACTTGGGACACCAAGGTCCCTCTGCTCATCAACACTGATAAGGGTCATCCTAAACAGAGTATTGTCTCTTTCCATTTGATCTACTAAGGTGCAACATTTCACATTTGACCAGATTAAACTCAATCTGACATTTAACAGTTCATATCTACAATTGATCTATATCCCGCTGTATCTTTTGCCAGTCTTCTACACCATCCACAACACCACCAATCTTCATAGTATCTGCAAACTTACTAACCCACTCATCTACATTTTCTTCCAAGTCACTTATATACATAACAGCAAAGGTCCCAATACTGATCACTGTGGAACACCACTAACCACAGACGTCCCACTAGAATAGGCTTCTTCGACCACTACCCTGTCTTATATAGGCAAGCCAGCTCTGAATACAAAATGTCAATTCATGCATCTTAATTTTCTGGATGAGCCTCCCATATGAGACCTTGTCAAATGGATTACTAAATCTACGGAAACAACATCTATAGCTCTATGTTCATCACCCTCATCACATTGACAAAAAACTCAATCAAGTTATTAAGACACAGAGATCTATACTGTGTCCTTTGCTGTTTGTTATGTATACAAGTTACCTGGATGAAAAAGTACAAACGTTTGTACTTTGAACTTGTAGATGGGTCAGTTGGTAAATTTACTCACGTTACATAAATTCATGATTCAGACATTTTCTATAATGCAACATCACCATAATGTGAAGACGTATTGCAGATACTATACTACAGGCTTTTAGGTTAATCCATCTATGTGCCTCAGGAAATATATAAATGATAGAAAACGCTAATTTAACCTCTTCAAGCTCAGAAAGACATTTTGAGTCCATTCTACGAAGGTAAAAAGACAAAACAATCCTATTAATATACGTTCCATGGGAAAATGTGATACAAATATATAGAAATGTAAAACAATTGATAGTATTCTACTGCCACCTATTGGCTTCACAATACCCTGAAACAAATCAGATTCAATAAAGGGGTATAGACTGGATAAATACATGCAGGCATTTTTCACTCAAGTTGGATGAGATTAGGAGTTGACATCATAGATTTAGAGTGAAAAGTGAAATATTTTAAGGGGAAACTGAAAGAAAACTACTTCCCTCAGAAGATGGTGCAAGTATAGAACAAGCTGCCAACAGAAGTGGTGGATGTAGGTTCAAATGTAACATTCAAGAGAAACTTGGATAGGTATATCAATGAAAAGGGTATGGAGGCCTTCGATCCAGGTGTAGGCAAAATGGGATTAGGCAGTAAAGCAGGTTGGCATGGACTAAATGAGCCAAAGGGCCCGTTTCTGTGTTGTAGTGCTCTATAACTCTAATGGAATCTCAGAAAATACTAACATGATACCATATCAAAAGCAAGCATGCAACATTTTAAATGGCAACGATGCAATTATTATTTCACAAGAACAATTTTGGCTTGGGAAATTTGGTACATTTTCCTTAGGTGTGCTGACTACTATTCTCTCCTATGGCAATGGAAACTGTGCACTGACACATACAGTACAAAAACTTCTCGAACTTTAAAAGTTCTAATTTAGTTTTATATTCCTGTGACCATTCTCTAAAACAAGATCACTGCCAACGGTTATAGCTGAGAACTATCTTCAGTTTAGTTTCTGCTTCCTTTCAAATATTTTTTTTGCTTCTTTTCTCAAAATATTGTGTTCTGTTCTGATCGCCTATTTGTAGGAAATATGTGGAAGTTTTAGAGAGGGTGCAGAGGAGATTTACCAGGATACTGGATTAGAGAGCATGTCTTAGATTGAGTGAGCTAGGACTTTTCTCTTTGGACTGAAGGAGGGTGAGAAGTGATTTTTAATAAAGGTATACTAGATGATAAGAGGCATGGGATTGAGTGGATAGCCACAGACATTTTCCCAGGGTGCAAATGGCAAATATGAGGAGGCATAATTCTAAGGTGGCTGTAGAAAAGTATAAGAGGGTTGTCAGAGATAAGTAGTTGTTTTTTTTTAAACACAGAGTGATAAGTGCATGAAGCGCCCTGCTAGGAGTGGTGGTAGAGGCAGATACATTAGGGACATTTAATAAACTCTTAGATAGGTACATGGATGATAGAAAAATGGAGGGTTATATAGGACAGAAAGGCTACATTGATCTTAAGAATAGGTTAGAAGGGCAGTATCACATTGTGGACCAAAGGGCATGTGCTATGCTGTAATGTTCCAAATTCTATAAAATCACATTTGGGACAATTAAGTATTTTGCTATTTTATTGAAATGGTACAGAAGGGTCTTCAACAAAATACTCACCGCTGTTTCAATCCAGTTTAGTTCTTCTTTGATGTGAGATTCAGAACTGACCGCTGGTGAACCTACTTGGGGAAGTTTAGTTTCAACGTGGGAAATTTGTGTCTGGCAAGAGTGCTTATCATCATTGTCTGTATGAACAGATGCCTTCTTAATATCTAGAGATGCAACACAAAAATAAATCATCAATTCCTGGACTTTAATTGGAAAGATCAAGAAACACACTTACTGTTTCGTCTCTTTTCTCTAAATCTTCCCTGGACATTAGACCAGACAGTTGTCTTACTAACAAGTCTTTGGTGACTTATTACCATTAAGTACTGCATAGGATAAGCACTGCCCATTTTTTTTTTGTTACTTCCCTTAGCACCCAAGACATCACATCAGATGTGGTGTCACACCAGACATCAAGAATTTGGGGAAATATATCACAGACTCAGCAATACTGTACTTGGAGTACAAAGTAAGTTTACTCTATCCCATTCTACATGAAATTTTACATTTCTATTATTGCAATATCATAATACATTTTGATTTGTGGATTTACATTAATTTGTTAATAGTGCTTTAAAAAGATTACATATTATGCACCAGTCTACTGTATGTAATGGCACTTGTTCCACCAGTAACTCTGACCGGACAACTTCTGAACAAAAAAGATGAAATGTGAAGACATTTGAGAGACTTGCATTATTGCAATAATTTCATTGTTTCAACTAAAGTAGCATTAAAAAAAAACACCTGCACTGACAGTCTGAACTCTGGACTGAAAGAATTAAAGTAATGTAGAGCTTGTTATTGCACTAGTAATCCTTTCTGAACAGTCCACTCAGTTTGAACTTATATACTGTTCATGTAGTTTGAATTCCGTAAATAAATAAAAATTTTAAAAGGTGGCTTGAGTAGTAAAAGGTGGCACGATTGTCAAATTTTATTAATGTTCTTTCCAGATGGGAAAGGATACCACTTCCCTGATCTAAATGATGTACAACTATTAAAGTTAAAGTCTGTCCCGAGCCTTGTGGCCCATCAGGCCGGTGCTTATGTCAGTTTCTGTGGTGTGAAGCGACTGTGAGTACGAGACTCCCCCCCGCCGGGATAGGACGCCAGTCTATCGCGCGGTTGACCCCCAGCACTTGACGGTACCCATTTTCAGCTGAGTGGACTGGAACAGTGTGTGGTTAAGTGCCTTGCTCAAAGACGCAACACGCTGCCTTGGCCAAGACTCAAACCCACGACCTCAATATTGCGAGCCCAAAGCCCTAACCACTTGGCCACACAGCACACAACATGTACAACTATAGTCTCAAACTAACTACTCTCTGAAGTCTTCTACAACACAATTTGGTCCCTTTAAACTGGGGATGAACACCATACCCTGAAGCTTATAGATGCTCCAATTAGCAGCAATGAGTGTATAATTTTTATTTCTCTTTGGTACCCTAACTCCTTCCCTTTTAAAATAAAAATAGGAAATGTTGACTCCATAGTCCAGACACCGAGTCTTAGACCTGAAATTAACTTTTTTTTTTATTTTCACAGATGCAGCCTAATTTGCTTCGTACTTCTCTGCTTTTCTTTTAGATTTTTAATTATCTGTAGTTTCTTTCTGATTTTCTCTTTCCTTTAAAATACAGTGCCTATAGGAAGAAGTATTCAACCCCCTAAGAAGTTTCCAAGTTTACAACATTGAATCACAGTGGCTTTGATTTGGCTTTTTTGACAGTGATCAATAGAAAAGACACTTCCGTGTCACAAAATAAAGAAATTTCTACAAATTGGTCTAAATTTATTACAATTATTAAACAAAATAATTGATTGCATTACTACTCGCGCTTCAAGTCAGTATTTAGTAAATGTACCTTTGGCAGCAATTACAGCTTTACAGCCTTGAGTCTGTGTGAATAGGTCTCTATCAGCTTTGCATATCTGGACACTGCAATTTTTCCCATTCTTCTTTACAAAACTGCTCAAGCCCTGTCAGATTGCCTGGGGATCGTGTGCAAATAGCCCTTTTCAAGTCCAGCCACAAATTCTCAATTGGATTGCGGTATGGACTCTGACTTGGCCACTCCAGGACATTAACTTGGTTGTTTTTAAGCAACTTCCGTGTAGCTTTGGCTTTATGCTTGGGGTCATTGTCTTGTTGGGAAACAAATCTTCTCCCAAGTTGCAGTTATCTTGTAGACTGCATCAGGTTTTCCTCCAGAATTTCCCTGTATTCGTTTTACCCTCTATCTCAAAAGCCTTCCTGACTTGTGCTTCTCAATAAACATTTTGTGGAACTGCTTGGAGTGTTCTTTTGTCTTCGTTGTGTAGTTTTTGCCAGGATACTGACTCACAAGCAATTGGACCTTCCAGACACAGGTGTATTTTTTACTACAATCAATTGAAACACCTTGACTGTACACAGGTGGTTGCCATTTAACTAATTACGTGACTTCTAAAACCTATTGGCTGCATCAGTGATGATTTGGTGTGTCATATTTCTTTTTTTTTCAATCTTTTTATTGGTTTCATAATGATAAACATACCATAGTATTGATACAAAGTTGTTGGGATTACATTATAATTAACATAGTTAAATATAAACCCAGTTGACACATGGGTATTAAACCTCCCAATCATACAGGATACAAATATAATATACAAAAAAAAAGGGAAAAAAATCATGAAAAAGGAAAAAATATATAAAAATATACCCCAAAAGAAAAACTAACCTAAACAGTGTTAATCAACTAAACTGGGCTGTTATGTAACATCAAAAAAAAGGAACCATTAGTGTTGTCGACTCCGCTCCTCTCAATATATATTAAAAAGAAATAGAATAAGTTTGGAAAAGGTCAAATTACATCATATGGAAATGTTGAATAAATGGCCTCCAAGACTTTTCGAATTTAATAGAGGGATCATAAATAACACTTCAAATTTTTTCTAAGTTTAAACACAACATAGTTTGAGAGAACCAATGAAATGTGGTGGGAAGATTACTCTCTTTCCAATTCAGCAAAATGGATCTTCTAGCTATTAATGTGAGAAATGCAATCATCCAACGAGCTGAAAAGGTTAAATGACTTGATTCTATCATTGGTAACCCAAAAATTGCAGTAATAGGGTGAAGTTGTAAATCAATATTCAGAACAGTTGAAATACTGTAGTATCAAAAATACCTTTCCAATATTTTTTCAAAAAAGGACATGACCAAAACATATGAGTTAAACAAGCTATCTCAAAGTGACACCTACTGCATACAGGATTTATATGAGAAAAATAATGAACTAATTTATCCTTAGACATATGAGCCCTATGCACTACTTTAAACTGTATCAACGCATGTTTAGCGCATATAGAGGATGAGTTAACTAACTGAAGAATTTTTTCCCATTTTTCAATTGGTAAAGTAATCTTAAGTTCCCTTTCCCAATCAGTCTTAACTTTATTAGATACGTCTGGACGTATTTTCACAATTATATTATAAATAATTGCTATATGCCTTTCTGAAAAGGATTTAAATCTAAAATTTTTTCCAAAATATCCATTGAATATAAATTCAGGAAGGCAGGAGAAACAGTATTTAAAAAGTTTCTAATCTGTAAATATCTTAAAAAAATGGAATCTAGGCAAGTTATATTTATTAGATAATTGTTCAAAGGACATGAAACAATTATCAAAATTAGATCACAAAATCGTACTATACCTTTAGTTTTCCAAGCCAGATATGCTTGATCCATAATAGAGGGTTGAAAGAAGAAATTAGATATAATAGGACTTGCTAAAATAAATTGATTCAACCCAAAAAAATTTCAAAATTGAAACCATATACGTAAAGTATGTTTTACTATTGGGTTATACATTTGTTTATACAATTTAGAAAGAGTAAAGGGAAGCGAAGTCCCTAAAATAGAACCCAATGAAAACCCTTGTCAAGAATTACATTCACGATTTACCCAATGTGGATTTGAATTTACGTCTAAGTCCCATAACCAAAATTTTAAATATTGAATATTAATTGCCCAATAGTAAAATCTAAAATTCAGCAAAGCTAACACCCCCCCTCCTTTTTAGATTTCTGTAAATATCTTTTACCTAACCTAGGATTTTTGTTCTGCCATATATATGAAGAAATTTTGGAATCAACATTATCAAGAAAGGATTTCAGAATAAAAATTGGCACCGCTTGAAATAAATATAAAAATTTAGGCAAAATAATCACCTTGATAGCATTGATCTGACCAATCAATGACAGAGACATTGGTGACCATTTAGTAAACAAAAGTTTAATCTGATCAACCAAAGGTAAAAAATTTGCCTTAAAAAAATCCTTATGTTTTTTCGTAATTTTAACCCCTAAATATGTAAAAAAGTCGGGAGCCAATTTAACTGGTAAGTATCCATAAATAGGAACCTGCATATTTAGGGGAAATAGTTCGCTCTTATTAAGATTCAATTTATAACCAGAAAAATTACTAAACTGAGCCAACAAAGATAAAATAGCAGGAATGGATTTCCCAGGATTAGAAATATGTAAGAACAGATCAGCTGCATATAACGATAACTTTTGTATTTCATTTCCACGGGTAATACCAAAAATGTTAGGTGAGTCTCGGATAGCAATTGCTAAAGGTTCAAGGGCAATATCAAATAATAATGGACTATGAGGGCATCCCTGCCTAGTACCCCAAGATAAGCGAAAAAAGGGAGATCTTTGATTATTGGTATAAACCGAAGCTACAGGGGTATGATATATCAATTTAATCCAAGATATAAATATCGGACTAATATTAAATTTCTCAAGCACACTAAGTAAATATGGCCATTCAACTCTATCAAAAGCTTTCTCAGCATCTAATGAAATAACACATTCCGGAATACTAAGTGAAGGAGTATAAACAATATTCATTAACCTCCTAATATTAAAAGATGAATAACGATTTTTAATAAATCCAGTTTGGTCCACGGAGATAATTTGAGGTAATACCTTCTCTAACCTAGTTGCTAATATTTTAGAAAAAATTTTTGAATCTACATTCAAAAGAGATATCAGTCTGTATAATGCACAATCAGTAGGATCTTTATTCTTTAATTAAAGAAATAGAAGCTCCATAAAATGATAGTGGTAATTTACCTAATCGGATTGCTTCTTTAAAAACTCTAGACAACCAAGGAGAAAGAATAGAAGAAAAAAAACTTTTAAAATTCCACTGTAAAACCATCTGGACCAGGTACTTTGCCGGAATTCATTGAAGAGATAACAGCTGTTATTTCTTCATCCGTAATAGGAGTTTCTAATGTTAAACAGTCTTCGAGTGATAATTTCGGAAAATTCAATTTCCTTAAAAAGTCATGCATGGTGTTGGGATCATGAGGAAAATCAGAGTGGTATAAGGAGGTATAAAATTCTTGAAAAGATTTGTTTATCTCTTCATGATTAACTGTCAAGGTGTCATCATGTTTGTGAATTCTGATAATTTGACGTTTAACCGAAGCAGTTTTCAATTGATTAGCTAATAATTTACCCGATTTGTCACTATGTATATAAAACTCACTTCTAGTTTTCATTAATTGATTTTTGATCGAGGATGTTAATAAGCTGTGTTCCATTTGAAGTTCGACTCTCTGTTTATAAAGCTCCTTACCAGGAACAATAGAATATTTCTTATCAATTTCTTTAATTTTATCAACAACAAAAGTGTTTCATTCTTAATACTTGTTATTTATTCAAACCAACGGAATAAGAAATAATTTGTCCGCGGATATAAGCTTTAAAAGTGTCCCATACTATCCCATTAGAGATTTCATCCGTAATATTAGTTGAAAAGAAGAGATCAATCTGTTCCTTCATAAACTTAACAAAATCCAGGTCTTGAAGCAAATTAGAATTAAATCGCCATTGTCTAATAGTAGAAAAAGTATCCATTAACTTCATAGAAAGTTTCATTGGAGCATGATCAGAACTGGCGATAATGTCATAATTGCAGTCAATTACAGATGGAATTAAATGAGAGTCAATAAAAAAGTAGTCAATTCAAGAATAAGAATGATAAACATGTGAAAAGAATGAAAACTCTTTGTCCTCAGGGTGTAGAAATCTCCAAATTTCTGAAATTCCAGAGTCAATCATAAAAGAGTTAATAAGAGTAACCAACTTATTCGGTGAAGCCTGACTAGATATGGATCTATCCATTGGGGATTTAAACAACAATTAAAATCACCACCCATTATCAACATATAGTCCTTTAAATTAGGAAACGAAGTGAATAAGTGCTTAAAAAATTTGGGATAATCCATATTTGGAGCATAAACATTAACCATACCAACTTTTTAATTAAAAAGTAACCCAGTAATTAACAAATATCTACCACTCGGATCTGAAACAGTGTCTTGATGAGTAAATGTAATTGAGGAATCTATAAAAATTGAAACTCCTTTCACTTTGGGCTGGGAGTTTGAGTGGTATTGTTATTCCTTCCAAAACCTAAAGAAATCTTGATTATCCTCTTTCCTCACATGAGATTCTTGTGCAAAAATAATGTGAGCATTCAGTCTTTGGAATACTTTAAAAATCTTTTTCCGTTTTATTGGATGGTTTAAACCATTTGTATTCCAAGAGACAAAATTAATAATCTGAGCCATAATTTAAAGTCAACCCTTTGGTATATAAAGAGTTAACCATAATGTAAACTCATGAAATCAGAAAAGGAATAAATATTCAGAGCGGAACTGAAAGTTACGACACTGCAGACATTTTTGTCGTACTGAATCAGCCCAACAGAAAAGATTAATAAAAAAAAGTAAAGACCCTCCCACCCTCCACTCCTGAAGTCCCAAAGCTAAGCCAGAAAGGGCTAGAAAAAGAACTAACTAATACTAAATCTACCCCCATTTCTCTAGAAGGCAACTCCAAAGATATATGTTAAAAAAAAGAACCCCCCCGAAAACCAAAAAAAAAATTAAACACTGTACTATAATAATCTTCATATTGTGATTTCTAAAATGAACAGAAAAAGTAAGCGCCAATGCATATTATTAATCAATTACAAACATGAGTAATTGAAAATGGAACTTCAAAAAAAAGAAATGAATTATGGGGAGAAGGAACCTGAGAAGATGGCGTAGTCAAAAAGAACAAAAGATACTGTGAAAGAAGGAAAACAGACCGCCACCTTAATTATACGAAGCAAAAAATAAACAGGATGTTCCTCCATACAGTAGAAATTTACCATCAAATCGTTAATGACAATGTCAGAAATCAAATAATTAGGAATTAAAGTAAAGTGAAATCTTCATCAGGAAAAAGAAACTTTAATTGAGATGTGAAAAAACCCTACACTACTAACCAAAAACGAAGATCTTGAACTTATAAAAGACCTTCTTCATACGAGATTATAGGCTTTAAAGAAAAAGCACATAAAAACAGAGCCGATGCTGTGAGAGCTAGACATTAATTAGAGCGAAGTATCCACAGCAGTTGAATAGTGCTCATCCAAAAAATTTCGAGCTGCACTTGTGGAATGGAAGGCACAACGTGGACCCTCTGAAGGAGAAATTCTTAAATGGGCAGGATACAATAGGGCTGGTCTCAGACCTTTTTGGTAGCATTCCGACAACAGAGGTTTAAAAGCTAGCCGCGCCTTCATCACTTCTGGACTGTAGTCTTCAACTAAACGGAACTGATATTGTTGAAATTTAATCATACCTTGCTGACGGGCAATTCGAATGAGATGCTCTTTAACGTGGACATAATGGAAACGGAGGATCACTGGCCTCGGTTTAAATTCGGAGGACAATTTGGGACGCAATGTACGGTGAACACGGTCAAGCAATGGAGGATCGTCGGGGAATACAGAACTAAACGCATCCTTTAAAAGTTGAGAGAAGAATTTTGAAGGGTCTCCTTCCTCGGAGAGACCAATTATACATAAGTTCTGTTTTCTAGATCAGTTTTCAAGATCAATAATCTTGGATTTAAAATGTTCCAGTTGTTTAGTCGTCAAAGATAATTTCTGCTCCAAATTCTCAATTTTCAAATCTCTCTTCCGAGCTTCAATGTCTAATTCAGTAATTTTACTTTGATGTTGCTTAACTTCACAATCAAGCGATTTCAAAGAGTTCGTAATTGACTTTAAATCTTCTTTAAAACTTTGACGTTCTTGTTCAAATTTTTCATTTAAAAGATTCAACAGAGTATCATAAGATAGTTCAGTTTGCTTGGATTCACCTTTTTTTTCCCGTTCCCATCAGAATCCTTCCCATTTTTAGGATCTCGCCCTTTAGATCTTGTACTTATTTTTTTGCTCATTTCTTTACATTTCACAGTTACCGTTCAAGGAAAAATCAATAGTATAGAATAAATCTTCTAGTGTAGGTAAAAATAAATTAAGGGAGATCATAAGTTAAAAAAAAATGTAACGGTAGTGGAGTGAAGCCAGAAACAACCTCACTCCATGAGCTCCTCCTGGAGACCCCTGGTGTATCATATTAAAGAGGGCAAATACTTATGCAATTAATTATTTTGTGTTTGAAATCTGTAATTAATTTAGATCACTTTGTAGCGACCTGTTTTCACTTTGACACAAAAGAGTCTTTTTCTGTTGATTGGTGTCAAAAAAAAAGACAAATTGAACCCACTGTGATTCAATGTTGTAAAACAATAAAACATGAAAACTTCTGGGGAGGGGGTGTGAATACTTCTGAGAGGCACTAGTTGTCTAGTAATTGGATTCTGAATTGGCCTGTCCTCAGAGGGCAGAGGGTGGTAGTAGATGATGATATTCTGCCTGGAGGTCAGTGACCACTTATGTTCTGCAGAGATCTGTTGTGGGACCTGCTACCTGGATCATAGAGCATGTCTTATGAAGATAGGCTGAATGAGCTAGCTAGGGCTTTTCTCTTTAGAGCGAAGAAGGGTGAGACTCGATAGAGATATACAGGTGTCCCCCGCTTTTTGAACGTTCACTTTACGAAACCTCACTGTTATGAAAGACATACATTAGTTCCTTGTTTTCGGTAACAGAAGGTGTTTTCACTGTTACGAAGAAAGGCAGCGCGCGGGGAAAATCAGCGTGAGATAAAAAGCAGCGCGTGCTCCGAGCAGCCGCTCTGCCCCGGATTCGGAACGACATTCTCGCCGGCATTGCTTAAACACGTACCTGAGAGCAGCTGTTAGCAAGATGAGATCTAAGGTATCCGAAAGGCCTGAAAGAGCTTGTAAGGGTGTTACACTTAGCGTAAAAGTAGACATATAATTAAGCGCAGACAACAGGAATTCTGCAGATGCTGGAAATTCAAGCAACACACATCAAAGTTGCTGGTGAACGCAGCAGGCCAGGCAGCATCTCTAGGAAGAGGTACAGTCGACGTTTCAGGCCGAGACCCTTCGTCAGGACTAACTGAAGGAAGGGTTAGTAAGGGATTTGAAAGTGGGAGGGGGAGGGGGAGATCCAAAATGATAGGAGAAGACAGGAGGGGGAGGGATGGAGCCAAGAGCTGGACAGGTGATTGGCAAAGAGGATATGAGAGGATCATGGGACAGGAGGCCTAGGGAGAAAGACAAGGGGGTGGGGGAACCTAGAGGATGGACAAGGGGTATAGTCAGAGGGACAGAAGGAGAAAAAGGAGAGTGAGGGAAAGAATGTGCGTGTAAAAATAAATAACGGATGGGGTACGAGGGGGAGGCGGGGCATTAGCGGAAGTTAGAGAAGTCAATGTTCATGCCATCAGGTTGGAGGCTACCCAGACGGAATATAAGGTGTTGTTCCTCCAACCTGAGTGTGGCTTCATCTTTACAGTAGAGGAGGCCGTGGATAGACATGTCAGAATGGGAATGGGATATGGAATTAAAATGTGTGGCCACTGGGAGATCCTGCTTTCTCTGGCAGACAGAGCGTAGGTGTTCAGCAAAGCGGTCTCCCAGTCTGCGTCGGGTCTCGCCAATGTATAGAAGGCCACATCCGGAGCATCTGCTCTCAAACGCATCTCGCCAATTTCACGCACATCTGCTCTCACTCCATCCTCCCGCCACCCCACTAGGAATAGGGTTCCCCTGGTCCTCACCTACCACCCCACCAGCCTCCGGATCCAACATATTATTCTCCGTAACTTCCGCCACCTCCAACGGGATCCCACCACTAAGCACATCCTTCCCTCCCCACCTCTCTCTGCTTTCCGTAGGGATTGCTCCCTACGCAACTCCCTTGTCCATTCGTCCCCCCCATCCCTCCCCACTGATCTCCCTCCTGGCACTTATCCTTGTAAGCGGAACAAGTGCTACACATGCCCTTACACTTCCTCCCTTACCACCATTCAGGGCCCCAGACAGTCCTTCCAGGTGAGGTGATACTTCACCTGTGAGTCAGCTGGGGTGATACACTGTGTCCGATGCTCCCGATGTGGCCTTCTATACATTGGAGAGACCCGACGCAGACTGGGAGACCGCTTTGCTGAACACCTATGCTCTGTCCGCCAAAGAAAGCAGGATCTCCCAGTGGCCACACATTTTAATTCCACATCCCATTCCCATTCTGACATGTCCATCCACGGCCTCCTCTACTGGAAAGATGAAGCCACACTCAGGTTGGAGGAATAACACCTTATATTCCGTCTGGGTAGCCTTCAACCTGATGGCATGAACATTGACTTCTCTAACTTCCGCTAATGCCCCACCTCCCCCTTGTAACCCATCTGTTATTTATTTTTACACACACATTCTTTCCCTCACTCTCCTTTTTCTCCCTCTGTCCCTCTGACTATACCCCTTGTCCATCCTCTAGGCTCCACCACCCCCCCGTCTTTCTCCCCGGGCCTCCTGTCCCATGATCCTCTCATATCCCCTTTGCTAATCACCTGTCCAGCTCTTGGCTCCATCCCTCCCCCTCCTGTCTTCTCCTATCATTTTGGATCTCCCCCTCCCCCTCCCACTTTCAAATCTCTTACTAACTCTTCCTTCAGTTAGTCCTGACGAAGGGTCTCGGCCTGAAACGTCGACTGTACCTCTTCCTAGAGATGCTGCCTGGCCTGCTGCGTTCACCAGCAACTTTGATGTGTGTTGCATATAATTAAGCGTTTCGATCATGGTGAACAAAGTAAGGACAAAGTGAGTTTGGCTTGTGGAAGTTGACGAAGATGATGTTGAAGAGGTTTTGGCATCCCATGACCAAGAACTGATAGATGAAAAGCTGATGCAATTGGAAGAGGAAGGGATAACAATCAAAATCTAATGCAGTAGTGAAAGTGAAGTGAACGTGAGGCAACTGCGTGAGATTTTTGCTGCAATGATAAAGTACAACTTTAATTTTGAAAGGGTACGTCGGTTTATTGCAAGATGGTTTGAGTGCTTACAAAGAACTGTATGATAGAAAAATGCGCGAGGTTAAGCAGTCAAACAAGTCTTCCACATCAGCCACATCAGACGACGAACCTTGACCTTCGACATCGAGGCAGGTAGACATAGAAGAAGATGACCTGCCTGCCCTGATCGACGATGAGGTGACACCCCAGTGTCCCACCACCCCAACCCCCGGGCCCCGGACAGATACTGATTCGCGGAGAATGCAGCAGTAGCTGGAACGCACTCAGCACATCTTTAAGAGAAAAGCCAAAATAAACAAGCTAATTAATTACGTGCCGCCCGGCATGTAAATGTTGGCCCAGATCAGAGGTGATTGCTGATTGCGTCTCCCCTGATCTGGGCCAACAATTACGTGCCAGGCGGCACCTAATTAATTAGATTGTTTGTTTCGGTTTTTTTCTTAAAGATGTGCTGGGTGCGTCCCGGCCCCCGCTGGACCCCTGCATGCTTCGCGGATCGGTATCGGGTCGCTGCCCGGAGGTTGGGGGCCACTGCACCACCCAAACTCCAACGACTCAGCCTAACACACCATCATCAGTGTGCTCGATGTCTTCATGATTTCCGTAATTGATACTACACCGTACATACATTATTTCTACTTTACATCGGCTATGTATTTTTACGTGTTATTTGGTATGATTTGGCAGCTTCATAGCTTAAAGGTTACTGGAGAGCGCTTGCGCCGTCTTTTTGCCGATGGCGCTTGCGTGAGATTTTCGCTACGGAGAACAGTGCGCAATGGTTGTGGAAAATATTTCTACTTTATATAGGCTGTGTATTCATCATATCATTCCTGCTTTTACTATATGTTACTGTTATTTTAGGTTTTATGTGTTATTTGGCATGATTTGGTAGGTTAGGTTATTTTTGGGTCTGCGAACGCTCACAAATTTTTCCCATATAAATTAATGGTAATTGCTTCTTCGCTTTACGACATTCCGGCTTACAAACCATTTCATAGGAACGCTCTACCTCCAGATGGTGGGGGAAACCTGTACTGTATAAAATGAAAAGAGCCATTGATAATGTGGAGAGCTGCTGCTTTTTCCCAGGGTGGAAATGGCTGGTACATGTGGGCATACTTTTAAGGTGATTGGATGAAAGCATAGGGGGAGAATGTCAGAGTTTTTTTTAAAAACACAGAAGTGGTAGTTGCGTGGAAGGGGTGGTGGAGCAAGATACATTAGAGACATTTAAGAGACTCTTAGATAGGCACATGGTTAAAATGAAAATGGAGAGCTGTATGGGAGGGAAGGGTTGGATTAATTTTAGAATAGCTCAGAGGGTCAGCACAACAGCATGGGCTATTAGCATTTACTGTGCTATACTGTTCTGTGTTGACAAATGATCATTCATCCTGTGTGTATCTTAGTAATGTTCACAATTTGGTCATGATACACATTTTCAGCAACTATAACAGTGTAGTACTTCAGAACAATTTTTTTCTTTCATACTCTTATGCTGTGTAGTATTCAAAGGACAGACGACAATGATTGCAGAATGAAATTGTCACTTTTCGTCGGCAAAAATGTTTAAGACATATTCATTAAAACACATTCAATTATAAAGTTCAATCACTAAACTGATTTGTTCAGCTTCCACTGAAGACTGGATAATTAGCTACGCAAGACTTAATTACCTTTACCTGAAGTAGATGAAGGATTGCGCATCACGCTCACATTCCGTTCCAGGACCGAAGGACCAAGTCCAGCTTGATTAACATCCATGTTATCAGATTTTAGTGCATATGAATGGTGACCAACTGCAGGAGTAATCATATTGCTTGAATCCCTGGTGCTGGTCTGAAACAAAAGAAACACATGAAATCACTAGAATGATATTCAGAATTTGGTCCATGGTGTCTCATCAGTGATCTTTCAGGAACTTGCATATCAGTTTGAATGCACAGAAACAGTAACAAATACATTAATTCATAAATGCAACCTGATTTACTAGATGTATTGTTTGTGATGCTTTATCTATTTAGCAATATAAATAATAGTGGAAGGGCTTTGATTTAACAATTTTTCATTGAGAAAGTGCTTCATAAGGTTCTTCCATTTCAAGCATGCAATAATCTTACGATTACTATGCTTTTCTTTTTTTTTATATAACAAAGTAGTAAGAAGACTTGGTGTGAAGGGAAAAGAAGAACAAAGCATCTCATTAAATTACAACACAGAATTATATGAGATTCTAATATTTGTTTTGGAGGTGAAACACATTATAAAAGGATGGACACAAAGCAAACTCAGATCTTTACTCTGAATATTAAATTAAAGAACGAGATCTAATGGCAATGTTCAAGTTTATCTCTCGGCAAAGATTGGAGCCACAGGCATGGAACAAGGTGAGAGAGTGGGAGGAATTTATTATCCTTTAGACCTTTATTAGGAGAGAAGCAAAAAAAATGCTTAAACAATTTAACAGTTGTACAAGCACTGCAATAAAAAAAAGTCAAAGTCTAGATGGTTTAAAAAGCTAAAGATAAGCATGACACACTTCAGAATTTAAAAATGGCAGTAACTGACAATAAACTGGACTGGTCAAAGAACACTGAGGCTGTCTACAAGAAGGGTCAGAGCCATCTCTATTTCCTGAGGAGACTGAGGTCCTTTAACATCTGCCAGACGATGCTGAGGATGTTCTACGAGTCTGTGGTGGCCAGTGCTATCACGTTTGCTGTTGTGTGCTGGGGCAGCAGGCTAAGGGTAGCTGACACCAACAGAATCAACAAACTCATTCATAAGGCCAGTGATGTTGCGGGGATGGAACTGGACTCTCTGATGGTGGTGTCTGAAAAAAGGATGCTGTCTAAGTTGCATGCCATCTAGGACAATGTCTCCCATCCACTACATAACGTACTGGTTGGGCACAGGAGTACATTCAGCCAAAGACTCCTTCCACCGAGCTGCAAAACTGAGCGTCATAGGAAGTCATGGTATTTACTACTAAGATATTTAATATAACAACAGTGATTCATAGCCATACTTTATTGATCCCGAGGGAAATTTGGTTTCGTTACAGTTGCACCAACCAAGAACAGAGTATAAATATAGCAATATAAAACCATAAATGATAATATGTAAATTATGCCAGGAAATAAGTCCAGGACCAGCCTATTGGCTCAGGGTGTCTGACCCTCAAACTTCACAACTCCTCCCTTGGAGGGTCAGACACCCTGAGCCAATAGGCTGGTCCTGGACTTATTTCCTGGCATAATTTACATATTATCATTTATGGTTTTATATTGCTATATTTATACTCTGTTCTTGGTTGGTGCAACTATAACAAAACCAAGTTTCCCTCGGGATCAATAAAGTATGACAGTGACTATGACCATGAATCACTGTTGTTATATTAAATATCTTAGTAGTAAATACCAAGTAGCCTACAAAAATCCAACAATTACAAGAACTAGGTGAAGTGGGTACTTTTGAATGACTTCTTACCATTGTTAAAAACACAATATTAGACTGGGGGTGAAAGGCAGAGTTTGGATGGACCACTGGATTTTGAGTTGAAACAGGAAACTTGTCCATCTGGTGGAAAAAAAAACACAAAATCGGTGAATCATTCAGTTATGATTGCGGCACACAAGAGAATACTCTTTCCTATAAAATCATCACTGGTTCATAATACTAAATACTGAATAGTAGCGGCAACTTACTTATTTCTGAAGGCTAACCCACTGCTACATAGTGCATTTGGCACTACAGAGGGGGAACAAATTTTCAGGCAAAGAAAATCCAACTTTCCAAACTATGTTAATAAATAAATTACAAACTAAACCCCATAAAATTAATATAATTTGCTTCAAGAGTACTTATTTATGGCCAGGTAGTTAATAATCCTACTTAACTTCACAAAACTTGTGAGTATTAGCTATGCAATCTTATTTACTTCAAAGTTTAGACAGACATTTTGTAATGAAAGGAAAACCAGAGGTTACTTTTAACTACTCACAAGCATGTGCCAGTCTACTCAACTCACTAATTAAACATACAATTATTTTTGCAGTACCTTAATAAAAATCAATTATGTTAAACAACGATGAAACACCACTACCCACGCCCATCTTTGAACAGTGTAATATTATTAAATTCTGCCTGCAAGGCAGATGATGCATCAGGTTAATATTATATTCAAAGATTAACACCACCAATTGTCCAGCTCTCCTTTAAGAACAAGCTCTCAGATACACCTCTGGAACCCCAATAATTAATGAATTCAAGTTTCTCTTAATCAGAGTATGGTCAAATACATCTCCAGGCTCATTCCGGACTCCTAGATGATTGGTTTATGAGTCCCTCATCATTGAAATTTCTTTTCTTCTTCTCTGTTCTTTATCTAAAACTTTTGTTCCTTAACCGATAAGATTACAAACATCGCTTCAGAATTGATCTTTCCAAAGTTGGATCACCTTGCCACTTGAAATTTAAAATACTCAAGGTACTGGAAAACCACATCAACCGCCTAGAAAGTTGAAATTAATACAGGAGCTTCTACTTAGAAAACCTTTAAGCCTCTGCAGGATTTCTTTCTTAACAGATTTATGCTTCGGATTGTTCAACAACAGTGGCAAACTACAGTGAGAGTTTCTGCTCTCAGGATGAGGCTTTTCATTCCAGCATGAAGGAGATGTCCCCTTTCTGCTTTCCGCAGGGATCGCTCCTAACGTGACTCCCTTGTCCATTTATCCCCCCCATCCCTTCCCACCGATCTCCCTCCCGGCACTTATCCTTGTAAGCAGAACAATTGCTACTATTGCCCTTACACTTCCTCCCTCACCACCATTCAGGGCCCCAAACAGTCCTTCCAGGTGAGACGACACTTCACTTGTGAGTCGGCTGGGGTGATATACTGTGTCCCGTGCTCCCAATGCGGCCTTCTATATATTGGCAAGAACTGAGACAGGCTGGGAGACTGTTTCGCTGAAGACCTACGCTCTGTCCGCCAGAGAAAGCAGGATCTCCCAGTGGCCACACATTTTAATTGCACGTCCCATTCCCATTCTGATATGTCTATCCACGGCCTCTACTGTCAAGATGAAGCCACACTCAGGTTGGAGGAACAACACCTTATATTCCGTCTGGGTAGCCTCCAAAGTAATGGCATGAATATTGACTTCTCTAACTTCCGTTAATGCCCCACCTCCCCTTCGTACCCCATCCATTATTTATTTATTATTATTATTAATTTTCTTTTTGTTTCTCTCTTTCCTTTTTCATCCTCTGTCCCTCTCACTATACTCCTTGCCCATCTCTGGGCTTCCCTCCTCCCTCTTTCTTTCTCCCTAGGCCTCCTGTCCCATGATCCTCTCATATCCCTTTTGCCAATCACCTGTCCAGCTCTTGGCTCCATTCCTACCCCTCCTGTCTTCTCCTATCATTTCGGATCTCCCCCTCCCGCTCCCACTTTCAAATCTCTTACTATCTCTCCTTTCAGTTAGTCCTGACGAAGGGTCTCTGCCCAAAACATTGACTGTACTTCTTCCTATAGATGCTGCCTAGCCTGCTGCATTCACCAGTATTTTGTGTGTGTTGCTTGAAGTTCCAGCATCTACAGATTTCCTCGTGTGTGGCATGCAAAAGCTTGGGCACCCCTGGTCAAAATTTCTGTTACTATGAATAGCTAAGTGAGTTAAAGATGACCTGATTTCCAAAAGGCATAAAGTTAAAGATGACACATTTCTTTAATATTTTAAGCAAGAAAACTTTTTTATTTCCATCTTTTACAGTTTCAAAATAACAAAAAAGGAAAAGGGCCCGAAGTAAAACTTTGGGCACCCTGCATGGTCAGTACTTAGTAACACCCCCAGTAACATAATTTGCAAGTATCACAGCTTGTAAATGCTTTTTGTAGCCAGCTGAGTCTTTCAATTCTTCTTTGGGGGATTTTTGCCCATTCTTCCTTGCAAAAGGCTTATAGTTATGTGAGATTCTTGGGCTGTCTTGCATGCACTGCTCTTTTGAGGTCTATCCACAGATTTTTGATGATGTTTTGGTTGGGGGAATGTGAGGGCCATGGCAAAACCTTCAGCTTGCGCCTCTTGAGGTAGTCCATTGTGGATTTTCAGGTGTCTTTAGGATCATTATCCTGTTGTAGAAGCCATCCTCTTTTCACCTTCATCTGTTTTACAGACGATGTGATGTTTGCTTCCAGAATTTGCTGGTATTTAATTGAATTCATTCTTCCCTCTACCAGTGAAATGTTCCCCGTGCCACTGGCTGCAACACAAGCCCAAAACATGATCGATCCACCCCCTTGCTTAAGAGAGGTTGGAGAGGTGTTCTTTTCATGAGATTCTGCAAACTTTTTTCTCCAAACATACCTTTGCTCATTGCGGCCAAAAAGTTCTATTTTAACTTCATCAGTCCACAGGACTTGTTTCCAAAATGCATCAGGCTTACTTAGATGTTCCTTTGCACACATCTGACGCTGAATTTTGTGGTGAGGATGCAGGAAAGGTTTTCTTCTGATGACTCTTCCATGAAGGTCATATTTATGCAGGTGTCGCTGCACAGTAGAACAGTGCACCACCACTCCAGAGTCTGCTAAATCTTCCTGAAGGTCTTTTGCAGTCAAACAGGGGTTTTGATTTGTCTTTCTAGCAATCCTATGAGCAATTCTCTCGGAAAGTTTTCTTGGTCTTCCAGACCTCAACTTGACCTCCACCGTTCCTGTTAACTGCTATTTCTTAATTACATTACGAACTGAGGAAATGGCTACCTGAAAACGCTTTGCTATCTTCTTATAGCCTTCTCCTGTTTTGTGGGCATCAATTATTTTAATTTTCAGAGTGTTAGGCAGCTGCTTAGAGGAGCCCATGGCTGCTGATTGTTGGGACAAGGTTTGAGGAGTCAGGGCATTTATAAAGCTTTGAAATTTGCATAACCTGGTCTTTCCTAATGATGACTGTGAACAAGCCACAGCCTTAGCAAGCTAATTAAGGTCTAAGACCTTGGTAAAAGTTATCCGAGAGCTCAAATCTCTTGGGATGCTCAAATTTTTGCATGGTGCTTCTTTCCTTTTTTTCATTCTAAAATTGTACAAAACAAAAATAATACATTAATCTTGTTTAAAATGTTGAAAAGAATGTTTCATCTTTAACTTTATGACTTTTGGAGATCAGTTCATCTTCTACTCACTTAACTATTCACAGTAACAGAAATTTTGACCAGGGGTGCCCAAACTTTTGCATGCCACTGTATAAGTATGCACTGATCAGGCAGTAAAGATCCTAGTCCCAGATCATTTGAAGTCACTGGCAGGAAAGCTCATATACACTGAAGGAAAATATCTCAGTATTGGCACTAATCTGATGTCTACTGGGTGAAAGCAATCAAATGAATATCCTCCTAATTTTTTGGTGTCTTAAGATCCAAAAAGATGTATGTATACATCAATGGGTATCAAAAGGATTTAAAATAGATTTCAAAATAGGCATAGAAAGTTTTCCAGTAAGATGGCAACGCACTCAGATGCAGTGGCCTCTTGGGGGCCAACTAAAGGTGTTTTTTGTCTTTTTTATGATCGCAAGACAAAACTGGACTTTAAGAACTTCAAGTACTGCAGGTCTACCCCCATCAGTGAGCTGCTCGTTGGTGGAGGAGCTGACTTGGTGTGGACCGAGTTGCTGCCTGTTACAGGGAGGCATTGAAGGCATCATAGTTGATGCTTGAAGGCGGCGTGCAGTGTGACTGCAGGTACATGTCATGGACGTTTCTCTTATTATCACAAGAACCCGTTGGACATTGACAATGTATGATGCTGCAGGCTCATTTCCCTTGTTTGTTGCTGTGATAGACATCAGGGAGCTGCGTGGCTTTGGTTGTAATTATAACTAGGTCTCAATCCACGGTCTTGCCTGCTGATGCAGTCCAGGAAAGGAGACAGCAGAGGCAGTGTAGCATGGCATCCATATTTGGTTGGGGGCTGGCCTCTCAAATCAGTGCGACCCTCCAGTGACTGATCCGAGGAATGACTAGCTGGATTGTGTGTGTTTGTCTGTGCAATGCTGGGAACTGCTAGAATTTTAGGACACGCCACTCAGGGACATATACACATTTTTTTTAAGTGACTGTATGTTTGCTTGCTAACTTGAATGTGCTGTGTGTGCCTTGTACTGTGTAGTGTACTTGTTGCCCCTTGCCCCCTGAGGAACACTGTTTCATTCTGCTGTATCCATCTACAGTTGAATGATAATTAAACTTGAATAGAGCATGGCCATTCCACAATCCAGTCTCCCTTTCAGTGACAGTCTAATTGTACAAGTTTGCTCATCCACTGATAGCCCCTATTTAAGTCATTTGTGGCAGTATGGTAGCATTTTGCTTTACAGCACCAGAGATCTGGTTTCAATTTCCACTGTTCTGTGTCCAGAATTTGCACATTCTCTCCATGACTGTGTGGGTTTCCTCGGGGTGCTCCAGTCTCCTCCCACGTTTAAAAGACATACAGACTAATTAGGGTTAGTAAGTTGTGGGCATGCTATGTTGGCACTGGAAGCATGGCGACACTTGCGGGCTGCCCCCAGCACATCTATGGATTGTGTTGATCATTGACGTAAACAATCCCTTTCACTGGATTCTTCGATATACATGTGGCAATTAAAGCTAATCTTCAAAAAACATTTTAGGAGACAGATCCAAAAAAAAGTGTTTTTTGTGCAAAATACCTCCAATTGTTCGGCTTTACAGAACTCCTTGATAATTTTCAGGAAAGGAGCAAGCACAGCTGATTTAGCTAGAGACACACCGTCAATTCTTTTCAGATTATCCGGAGTTGTTGGCCTGTTGGTGGAAAGAAAAAAAATTAAAATGGGCACTTTGAATCTACATAAATGTCATTCACAAAATAATATTGACACAAAGTAGTTATAAAGGCACTAGAGGTGATAATGAAGACAAATACTGGAAACATCTAACAGGTCAGACAACAATTAACATTTTAATCAAATCCTTCCCACTACCTTTCACTAATCCACTTCCTTACTTTTGCCCTTCCCCCAGAATGCATCCATTATACCACTTGTCCTTCACTTGCCTGAGATGAAAGACTATGTGCACTGTAACAAGAGATTGACATTGTTTGCCAGTGCCAATACATTTTTAAAGTGCTGCCAATTTTCTCTTTCCATTTTACATATCAAAATGTTGCTACAAGACTCTTTATTCTTGTATCTTACAGGTCCAAAACTAAAAAGTTACTTCAAAAAGTACCATAATCATAAGATATGAACTAAAATCCAGATCAAGAAGC
This sequence comes from Mobula hypostoma, assembly GCF_963921235.1. Taxonomy (NCBI): domain Eukaryota; kingdom Metazoa; phylum Chordata; class Chondrichthyes; order Myliobatiformes; family Myliobatidae; genus Mobula; species Mobula hypostoma. Next base: position 156,587,173 of record NC_086100.1, read on the forward strand.
ATTAATCACTTTTCAAAACAAATAAAATTTCAAATACCTATCACCAGATGTTTTTAAGTCAATGAGCTCATTGTCTATTTGCACTAGTGAAGTTATATGCAGTTCTATCATCTTGACCCAAATGTAGTTTCTTTTTCAACAATACCTTATCTTGGCAAACTCTAGTAGTATTTTGTTCGTGGCCAATATAGCTGGAGGAACATCTTTCTCACTGGCAATATTCTGCCTTGCTGTCAGCAATTTACCATATAATTTGCCCTGTTGACAAAATCACAAAATTCAGGAATACAATATAACAACAAGAAAGCATACTATAATCTCAATGCTTTTTATTAAGAAAACAGCCTTGCTCATAAAACAAAGAGGAACTCAGCAGGTCGGGCAGTATCCGTAGAAACGATGAGTCGACGTTTCGGGCCAGAACTCTTCATCAGGTTCCGGCCCGAAACATCGACTCATCGTTTACACGGATGCTGCCCGACCTGCTGAGTTCCTCCAGCGTGTTATGAGTGTTGCTTTGACCCCAGCATCTGCAAATTATCCTGTGTTCATAAAACAAAGAACCTGTTATTCACAAAAGGATAAGGAAAATATGCAATAATCACGATGCATACAACAAATAAAAGAATGGAAAATTTACAGCTAAACCTAACACAGCATGTACTGTAAACACAAGGAATTCTGCAGATGCTGGAAATTCAAGTAACACACATCAAATTTGCTGGTGAATGCAGCAGGCCAGGCAGCATCTCTAGGAAGAGCTACAGTTAACGTTTCGGGCCGAGACCCTTCCTGACGAAGGGTCTTGGCCCGAAGTGTCGACTGTACCTCTTCCTAGAGATGCTGCCTGGCTTGCTGCGTTCACCAGCAAATTTGATGTGTGTTGACAGCATGTACTGTTAGCTTTCACGACATCACAAAACTTCACAGAAGTTAAGGAATTTTGGTTTTGGTCCCCTAATCTGAGGAAAGACATCTTTGCCATAGAGGAAGTACAAAGAAGGTTCACCAGATTGATTCCTGGGATGGCAGGTCTTTCATATGAAGAAAGACTGGATGAACTGGGCTTGTACTCGTTGGAATTTAGAAGATTGAGGGGGGATCTGATTGAAACGTATAAGATCCTAAAGGGATTGGACAGGCTAGATGCGGGAAGATTGTTCCCGATGTTGGGGAGGTCTAGAACGAGGGGTCACAGTTTGAGGATAGAGGGGAAGCCTTTTAGGACCGAGGTTAGGAAAAACTTCTTCACACAGAGAGTGGTGAATCTGTGGAATTCTCTGCCACAGCAAACTGTTGAGGCCAGTTCATTAGCTATGTTTAAAAGGAAGTTAGATATGGCCCTTGTGGCTACAGGGGTCAGGGGGTATGGAGGGAAGGCTGGGTTCTGAGTTGGATGATCAGCCATGATCATAATAAATGGCGGTGCAGGCTCGAAGGGCCGAATGGCCTACTCCTGCACCTATTTTCTATGTTTCTATGTTTCTAAATATAAAAATAGGATATCGAGGCACAACAGACTTTGATGATATTAGGTGGTAATAGGCTGGACTTGTTTGTGGGGAAAGGGTAGGAGAGAGAGTGTTATAATTGAAGTAGAAGGTTACAAATATGAATATAAAGTCATAAATTGAGACAGAAGGGTTATAAAGTTTCAGCAATTATTAGTTTAATAGTCTTCCACATTGGCTAAGCCATAGCTATAGGCAAAGACAGTCAAATCCCATAAATGGAAACCACAGAGGAGAGTAAATCATTACAAAATCCCAGAACTAATTTGCTTGATTGAGTTCTGGCTGTATTTCTCCCTCCTAAAACATGGGAACTTGCTGATAGTAGTCTAGTTATCTCAGAGGATAGAGGTCATCAGTACAATTTTATATGGGACCAGATACCACTTTAATAAAATAGATGGATAAAGGAGAATAACAGTAAGAAAATAGGAACAAGGAAGACACATCAGATTGGAATTACAGCTAGGATGAAGGGTGAATGCTATCTCTATATTCTTCTGGTTTCAAGACTCTGGTTAATGCTGCGGTGTACTGCTAGTTCAGGTAAGGTTCAGAACTGAGGAAGTAGACTGCAAGTCTCTCTGATTAAAAAGCAAAGAATACAGTTTTCTTTTTCAAGTGGAGAATGCCTGATCCTAGCAATTTTTGCTCAGAGATCCTCAATGTCAAAAATTTTATGTCAACCAATTAAAGATTGATTTTTACTTCAGAAGGGATATTGTTAAAACAGGTTGAGTGTACCAGTTTTCAAAAAAACTCTGGAATGTTGTATTTCCTTTCTGTTTTTCACGTCCTGTCTTTGACTCCAGCAGAAACAGTTCCTTGAAATCCATTACCTTATCCATTTGTCTAAATACGTCACTCTTAGTATTCTCAGAACTGGATGCTGGTTGCGGTCAGAGCATGTGGGAATTAATTTCCCTAGATTGTAAATCATAGAAACCAGTAATTTCAGAGTATATAAACTAAATGACTGGGCATTAACGCATGAAGGGGAAGCTTTTCAGCTACTATCAGAAGAACAGAAACAACTGAAGAAGTCCACATGGGATTACAGTTGTAAGGAACTATGCAATCCAAAGAAGGTCTGGTAGGTTCAGCGGGTCATCATGAAGTCCATTTTAAACAAGAAATAAAGACATTAAAATACTGCAGGACCTAGTGCTTTCCCAACGTATATGACGAATAAACTCTTCTTGGGATTCCAGCCAGGTACAGGTATCAATTTTAACCAATGTATCAATGACAAACTCAGCCACCTTCATAAGGGATGATGCCCGGTCATGTCTAATCCGGTGGTATTTGTACCCCCATTGTCCGTCCCTCCTGATTGGTTAGTCCTCATCCAATCAAGTTTCTGCTGTCCCACTTTGTTTTAAAATCAAATTCCAGTTCTTACGTAGACCAAGACCTCCGACTTTGTTAAAAAAAAATTCCTCTAGTTTTATTTCAATGGCTTCCTTCACCAAGTGGTCTCAAAAACCATTGGCACAACACAGTAGTTTTGTGCCGTCAAAGTCAATCCCATGGCCATTGTGAATGTAATGTTCTGCTACCACCGATTTCTCCAGGTAACCCAAAAGGATATACCTCCTATACTCCTTGATGTGGGTTTCCACTGTGCGTCCGATATACGCTGCTCCACGTTCACAGGGAATCCTGTAAACACCAGCCATCCTGAGTCCCAGGTCAACTTTGACCTGGGAACATCGTGCGTAATTGTTTTACTTCCTCATTGAGACTCTCCAGTTCCAAAATAGTTTTCGTACAGTTAATACTTCTTCAGATACGTTAATGACACCTCTATAGTGTGTCCTCATGGACTCCAGGCACTTCAACAGTTCCACGACCATATGAGCAGCATTCATCCAAACATTCAATTTACGATGGAGGTGAAATAGAATGGTCGCCTCCCTTTCATGGATGTTTAGATTAGATTAGATTCAACTTTAACTTTGTCATTGTGCCGAGTACAGATACAAAGCCAATGAAATGCATTTAGCATCTGACCAGAAATGCAAAGAATAGTGTTATTTACAAAATAACTGCGAATGAAAAAAGTGCTACAGCACACAAATATGAAAGTACTGAGACAGTACAATACGGATGCAATACTGCTTAGCGCTGTGATGAGAGGTTCAGCAGTGTCACAGCCTCAGGGAAGAAGCTCTTCCTGTGCCTGCTGGTGCGGGAGTGGAGGCTCCTGTAGTGCCTACCGGATGGGAGAAAAGTAAGAAGTCCATGGTTAGGGTGAGATGCATCCTTGATAATGCTTTTCGCCCTGCCCAGGCAGCGTTTATGGTAGATGTTCTCAATGGTGGGCAATTGGGTGCCAATAATCCACTGGGCAGTTTTCACCACACGCTGGAGTGCTTTGCAGTCCATACGGGACAATTGCCATACCACACTGAGATGCAGTTGGTGAGTATGCTCTCAATGGTACAGCGGTAAAAGTCCGTCAGTATCCTGGGACAGAGGTGAGTTTTCTTCACGCTCCGCAGGAAATAAAGGTGCTGTTGCACCTTTTTGATCAGGATGGAAGAGTTCAGGGACCAGGTGAGATCCTCGGAAATGTGGACACTAAGGAATTTGAAGGTTGATACACGCTCCACTACAGTTTCGTTGATGTAGATGGGACGTTAGTGTGACTCCTGGCGTGCCTGAAGTCCACAATGATCTCCTTGGTCTTCTGGGTGTTAAGGGCCAGATTGTTGCTGGCACACCACGCAGCCAGGTGCTGAACCTCATCCCTTTAGGCCGTCTTGTCATCCCCTCTGATCAGACCAACCACCGTGGTGTTGTCTGCGAACTTGATTATGGAATTAGAACCATGTACAGGAACACAGTCATAGGTGAAAAGGGAGTACAAAACAGGGCTCAGCACACAGCCTTGAGGCACACCAGTGTTCAGGGTGAGAGAGGAGGAGGAAGAGGTTGTCTAACTTAACTGACTGGGGTCTGTTAGTCAGAAAGTCCAAGGTCCAATTGCAGAGGGATACACTGATACCAAGCTGGTGAAGTTTGGTGATCAGCTTGGAGCAGATCACGGTATTGAATGCTGAACTAAAGTCAATGAACAGCATTCTGACATAAGAGTTGGGGCTGTCCAGGTGGGTCAGGGCAGAGTGAAGTGCCGTGGAGATGGCATCCTCTGTTGACCTGTTGGTACAATAGGCAAATTGATGGGGGTCCAGGGTAGAGGGCAACCAGGACTTCAGATGTGATAGAACCAGTCTCTCAAAGCACTTTGCAATGATGGGGGGTGAGTGCAACTGGACGGAAGTCATTCAGGCCCGTGGCAGTGGAATGCTTCGGCACTGGCACGATGGTTCTAATATGATGGAAACCGGACGGTAGCCTTGGACATGGTACCTATCGTAAACCCACTCACATGGACTTGTACCTCAACAATAACAGCCACTACAACACTCCCAACATAGAGCGATTCTTTCTACTTTAATTAACAGTGTGAAAACTATCTCAGACTTAGAGTCTCAACGATTATGCATGATATTCCTACACAATGGTTATAAGGTGAAGGAAATCAAACAGGCCCTTAAAACAGCTAACGGAAAACCAGGAAAACTGACAACAAGGAGGAACCTGTCGCTACCACCTGTCTTCCCTATATTTCCACGGTTTCTGGTAAGGTTGCTAGGATCCTGAAGAAATATCAAATTAATACCATACACAAACCCATAAGGAAGTTCAAATCATGGCTAATGCAGGTCAAAGTTGAGTTGACCTGAGATGCAGGATGGCTGGCATTTACAGGATTCCCTGTGAATGCGGAGCAGCATATATCGGCCAGATGGGACGCATAGTGGAAATTCGCATCAAGGAGAACAGGAGGTGTATCCATTTGGGTTACCCGGAGAAATTGGCAGTAGTGGAACATTGCATTCGCAATGGCCACAGGATTGATTTCAACGGCACTAAACTACTGTGCCGTGCCAATGGTTTTTGGGACACCTGACGAAGGAAGCCATTGAAATAAAACTAGAGAAAAAGAATTTTAACAAGGACAAAGGTCTCGCTCTAAGAACTGCAATTCGATTGTAAACAAGATGGGACAGCAGAAACCTGATTGGATGACAACAAACTAACCAGCAGTAATGGACAACAGGGGTATAACCACTGGATTAGTCATTCCCAGGCATCATCCCCAATAAAGATGGCAGAGTTGGTCATTGAAATGTCGGTTAAAATCAATACCTGTGTCCGGCTGGAAGACCAAGAAGAGTCTATTCGGCATTAAAACATTGTTGACATTAATGCATATCATTAACATTATCAGTCCTAAGTAAATGAAATGACATTGAGGCTTCAAAATTGAAGACTAGATCTGCATCTAAAGGACCTTTCCCATTCACCAAAATAAAAATAAAAGTGACTCAAAAGACATGTTATTCCTCATCTCATTAAAAATACACTGGTAGAATTTCTACTGTGACAGCACTTAAACTATATTAAGCATGTATACCTGATGATTTAAGTAAATCAGTGTTCATCACACTTCCAAAGAAAGAGGGAGCAACAGAATGTGAGTTACATCGTACAACAACCCTGATGAGCCACGTGGTAAAAATTATTCTCAGAGTAATCATGATGACAGCAAGATGCTGTATAAAACCAGGAATCAGTAAAGAACAATGAGGCTCTGTAGAAAACACTGGAACCAGAAATGCAATTTTCGTGCTACAGGTGATCTGTGAACGAGCCATCCAGGTACAAAAAGACACCTACCTATGTTTCATTGACTATACAAAAGCTTTTGACACTGTCAGACAGCAAGATCTTCTGGAAATGCTTCAAGATCTTGACATAGATGGGAAAGATATACATTTCTTAAGAACCTTATACTGGGACCAGATAGCATCCATCAGAATAGAAGGAGAAGTGAGTGAGTATGTGAATATCATGAGAGGAGTCAGGCAAGGTTGTGGCTTTTCACCAGAGTTATTCAACCTGTATAGTGAAAATATCTTGAGAAGTATCAAAGACATCAAAGGATTCACAATTGGAGGCTATAATATAAATAACATCAGATATGCTGATGACATCGTACCAATAGCTGACTCAGAAACAAAACTTCAAGAACTACTCACTATAGTGGCAGCAGAAGGTAATCACAGAGGCCTCTCAATCAACACTAAGAAGACAGAAAGCATGGTCATCTCCAGAAAGACAAATATCCCACAATGTGTGATCAAGATACAGAGCTACAGTAGGAAACTTTGTCACATGGTGTGAGCAGAATTATCTGCAGCTTAATGTGAAAAAGACTAAGGAGCTGGTGGTAGACCTGAGGTGAGCTGAGGTACCAGTGACCCCTGTTTCCATCCAGGGGGTCAGTGTGGACATGGTGGAGGATTATAAATACCTGGGGATACGAATTGACAATAAACTGGACAGGTCAAAAAACACTGAAGCTGTCTACAAGAAGGGTCAGAGCCGTCTCTATTTCCTGAGGCGACTGAGGTCCTTTAATAACTGTCGGATGATGCTGAGGATGTTCTACGAGTCTGTGGTGGCCAGTGCTATCATGTTTGCTGTTGTGTGCTGGGGCAGCAGGCTGAGGGTGGCAGACACCAACGGAATCAACAAACTCATTCGTAAGGCCAGTGATGTTGTGGGGATAGAGCTGGACTCTCTCACGATGGTGTCTGAAAAGAGGATGCTGTCTAAGTTGCATGCCATCTTAGTCAATGTCTCCCATCCACTACATAACGTACTGGGTGGGCACAGGAGTACATTCAGCCAGAGACTCATTCCATGGAGATGCAGCACAGAGCATCATAGGAAGTCATTCCTGCCTGTGGTCATCAAACTTTACAACTACTCCCTTGGAGGGTCAGACACCCTGAGCCAATAGGCTGGTCCTGGACTTATTTCATAATTCACTGGCATAATTTACATATTACTATTTAACTATTTATGGTTCTATTACTATTTATTATTTATGGTGCAACTGCAACAAAAACCAGTTTCCCCCAGGATCAATAAAGTATGACTATGAGTATAAATGCAAACATCAAACGTCAACAAATTCAGATATCTTGGTAGCCTAATAACAAGTAATGGCAGGTGCGACACAGATATCTAATACAGAATAGCAATGGCAAAAGAAGCTTTCCAAAAAATGAAGACCATATTAACAGACAGAAAGATGAGCATGTACACTAAAAACAGAATACTGTTGTGCTATATTTATTCTATTCGGATTTATGGGAGTGAATGCTGGACCATTTCCCCAGCAATGGAAAAGAGACTAGAAGCAGATGAATTATGGTTCTACAGGAGAATGTTAAAAATATCATGGACCACACACACATCAAATGAAGAAGTTCTCAGAAGAGCCCAAGCAGTTCGATCACTCATACCAACAATAAGAGAATGACAACTTTGATTCCTAGGACATATCATGCAGAAAGATGAACTAGAAAAACTCATACTCTCTGGAAAGATTGAGGGGAGCAAACCTAGAGGAAGACCTCGGCTTATGTACATCAAAAGCATAGCCAGGTGGCTGCACATTGAGGAAATGGAAGTCATCCAAAAAACGAAGGATAGATCTATATGGAAAACCATGGTCACCAAAGTCTGCATCGGATATGGTACCTGGACAGACAGACATGAAACGTGTGTGATGACCAAAGGAAAACCGACTGGACTCACTTAGCAGTTTAGTAGAAGGGTGTTTATTAAGTGCATCAAATTAATGAAAATAGTGAAAAGAAAACTGCCAATATTTACAAAAAGATATCTACCAGAAAACACAATAATAGCTTTGTACTATTTTTGTCCAGTGTGAACTCCTGGCAGCCCCGATCTCTCTCTCATATTGAGAGTGATGAGCTCCATTTTATTCGGCACTAGGACAAAATTAACAAGACTACACGTGAATTAGAATATGATGCACCCTCAATGTCGTTACAATCATATTACAAAATAGACTTAAGTATTTACCTAAATACAGAAAAGAGACAACATATACGCATTTACACACTTCCAATACTAAAGAAATGGAATATTCCGCTCAGTATAGTGGGAAAGGCACCATAAAGTCTGTGTGTGTGTATATGTGTGTGCATATGTGTGAGCATGAGTGAAGAGTGCGTTTACCGAGTGCTCTCCGTCACAGCACGTAACAGGTTGCGAAAAAACATCTATTATTTGATGTACCCTACAGTGAGAGGCTCCAAAGGTAGTCATAGCCGAAGGGTGGTAGTGGGGATGAGCTCCCACTGCTAAACAAATGCTCTTCATGGCGTGCGTCTCAAACAGCCTCTGACAACCAAGTCCAACTCCTGGCCTTCATGTGTGGCATAGTTCTTATGCCTGGCGGAGCTGTTCTCACTGACAGGGGAAGGGGCAAAGGCGGGCCACTGGCGCCTTAAAACCAGTTGCTCCAGGCAGATGGGGCTCGTTAACCACAGATGGTAGCTCATCTAGGAGAGGGAAAACTCCGATTTCAAACCTCCGCTGCCTTGTGGCTATACCCTCTCACGAGAAAGGCTTTGGGAGTAAACCCTAAGGAAAAATCCGGAGTTGGAGTCGGAGTCCCGAAGGTGGCTGATTGCTGTACCCAGCACCGGCATGGCAACTCCTGCGATGCTGCTGGCACCAAACTGTATCGACTTTCGTCGTTCCTTTGGACCTGTCGTCAGCATGGAGAGGGGGGCCCCACTGCATGGGCAACAGACGGATCTCTATATCAACTCTGCCCTGGCTTCGTTTCAGTGACTACCAGAGGCACAGTACCCATGGTCAACCATGACTGACAGAGACCACATACACACACACACACACACACACAGGGAATGATACATTACAGGATGAGACCATTGTGCCCATGTCAAGTTACAGGATAATTGTGGCGAGAGAGGAGCGAAAATGGGTTATACATTATCTAAATGTTTAGACATCAAAACCAAGTTCTGGGTTAGAACGCAAACAAGATGGCTTAACATGTAGAATAACAAGTTCACAAGTGTGGATTCATAGGATAAAACCTAAAAGATTCATAAACTATTACAACACAGAAAAAAGCATTTTATTTACCTTCATGTAGACAATAAAGGAACTAGTAGTTTGATGGATTTTTCAGTATATCTGCTTTTATAGCTGTTAATTTTTTGGGATCTGGGTTAACATGGGGATGGCAAGCATTTATTGCCCATTCTATATGAGCCACCAACGTCCTTTATATGATGTTACTATCTGTTACAGAAGACTGGCGATAAGCTAAGTCAGAATGGAATGAGACTTGCAAAAGAACATGCAGGTGGTACCACACAAGCTGCTCTTATCCTTTTTGTGGCAGGGGTTTTGGATTTTGCAGGGGCCACTAAAATAGCCTGCATAAACTGCAGTCACTGTGTTACTGGTGAAGGGCGTGAATGTTTAGGGTGGTAAATGACATGTCAGACCAAAAGACTGGTTTATTCTGGATAGTGTGCAGCCTTGACGGTTGTTAGAACTGAATTTATCAAGATAGATAATAAATATTGCATCAGGTTTTTGATGTGCCTTGTAGGTAATGGAAAGTCAATAGGTATCAGCGGTGTGTTACATTCCAAAAGGATACTCAGCTGAAGTACTCTATTTATTTATGTATCTGGTCTAGTTAAATTTCTGATCAATGATGGTCCCTTCCAGGAACTTGTTTCTGGAAGGCTCAGCTATGGAATACAAAATGTCTGTTGTAGGTCATGAGGCTCTCTATGGTCATTGTCCAAACTTACCACCCGATGTCTGAATGTTGTCATAATCTTGTTTCACTCAGACTTCATTTACTTGGAAATTGCAATTAAACTGAAAGTTTTCACAATCATCAACAAACTCCACTATTTTTTTACCTTATATGCAAGGTTTGTAATGAATCATGAATATGTTTACGCCTAGGACATGCCCTGAGGAACTACAGCAGTAATGTCCTGGGGCTAATATGCTTAACTTTCAGTAAACACAGTTACCTTCCTTTCTAAGAGATATGGCTCTAATCACTAGGGACTTTACCCCCTAATTTCCACTCTACTTTTAGTCACAGCAGTCAAGTGCTGCTTTGATGTCAAGACAATTACTCCCATCTCCTCCCTGAACGTTATCTCTTTGGTCTATAGTAGTCCTTGCAAAACCAAAATTGAGCATTGCTGACCATACTATTGATGAAGATATGCTGCTGGGTAGCACTATTCATGACAACTTCCAACACCTTGCTGATGGTTGAAAGTAAACTGACTGTGCCATAAATTAGCTAGATTGGATTTGCTCTCCTTGTTAAGAAAAGGAACAGAGCACACTTGTGCAATATTTTGCATTTTTGATAAATGTCAATGTTGCAATTTTTCTGGAGCAGCTTAGCTTAAGATGTGGTTAGTTCTGAAACACAGATCTTTTGATTCCAGTGCTTAATGTATCCAATACTCCCAGCTATTTCTCACATAGATTAATTCAAATAGAATGGGAGCTGGTATCAAAAGAGGAAGTCAAGAGGAATCATCCATGTCATACTCAGTCAAACATGGAGGCAAAGGTTTTAGTCCCTACTTTAGTACTCACATGCTGGGTCCTTGCATCACTAACAGTGGGGATGATCTTGGAATCTCCCTGTCAGTCATTTAATTGTCTATTAACATTTGAATATGATTGGTAGGATTACAGAGCTTTGATTTAGTCCATTGGATGTCGTCTCTACCATGAAAATAAAGCACAAAATGACAAACCATAGCTTGTTGCGTTAAATTGCATACCTGCAACTCCAGTTCCCTGGGTGATGGGGTTGGTTCAGAGGGAACAGTTTTTACTGGAGATCCAGATGACGGTGGAGTAAAAAGGTGACTACAAAGAACATAAAGATGGAAATATTTTAATTAACATTCGACGTCAAAGATTCCTAGTATAATAGTTATATACACGGATCAAAATGCTATACATATTTAAAATCACAGATGGTCTAAAAATTGATGTGGTGGCAACTAGGACTATTTAATGAATTTAAGGAGGAAGAAGAGTGATATAGCACACTGTCAAATCAGATAAAACACAGAGTCACTGAAATAAATGCAAGATCACAGTAGTCATAAAAGAAGGGGCAGCAGGAAGACAGGGAGTTGTGGGGTGGTTGCGAGAGGATAAGGAGTTGTTTGCCATTGTTGTATGAAAGTGAAAGTGAACCAAATAAAGCCAAAGAACACAAGAACTTTGAGATGAATTAGCAGATGGATGCAGACTATAGTGAGGCCATTTCCCATAGTGACTGCAGGGAACACGTATATTTGTAGTGAACATAGCTGGAAAATAAGAGCCATCTCTCTGTGCTCTGTATCCTGATCTTCCAAAAAGCGTGTGTTTAAGACAGCTGTCAGTCCTCTAATGCTGCATGACAACTGATTTACATAATCAAACACTTTTAAAAATAATTTTAAACTTGCTGAAGAACAGTCCTCACAGATCTAAGTTATCTCTACACTATGCTTTAAACCTCATTACTGAGTTGCACTACTAGTTATCAAATTTCACAAACCCTTCACAGCATGCTATCATTGACACTACTGATATCTCATATTTAAGAAACAGCTGTATCTTTTAATACTCAACCAAAATGTAAAAAGTCTAAGATACCAAGACCAAATCAACAATCTCACTGGCACCGATACAAATATTCACTAGCACACCATTGTTGTTACATTGAGCTACACCTGGAATATTAATTAATGGTCAATGTAAGAGATGTTTTATTCAACTAGATTCACAAAACAGCCCATTTATCAGAATCAGATTTATTATCGCCGCCTATATGACATCAAATTTGTTGATATTTGGCAATGAAAAAACATAACATTACTAAATCTGACAAAATAAATAGTGTAAAAATAAGGAATAATGAGGTACTGTTCACAGGTTTATGGACCATTTACAAATCTGATGGCAGAGGGGAAGAAGCTGTTTATTTTTTAAAGCATAAAATTAAAATCTCTTGCTATGGTTTCCACTTCCTAAAGACGGAAAGGTTCTAATCCCCCAAGTTACTTATGAAGCCAACTCTTGTAGAGTAATGCCTGAATTATTCAGCAGTTATGAATTCTGTAATTTTCAGTCTAGTCAAAGAAGATTCTCATCACAGCTTTCAGATTAGAATGAACAGACTTTCTACTCGCAACATCAGCTGTTCATCTCAGCCTGTTATCTAAAGCACTAAAGGCCACACTGCCTTCCAGCCACATTTGAATGGAATGTCTACCTTACTGTATGATTTTGACATGAAAAATGACACTGTTCAGTGTTAATATATGACTACGAATGATGTCTTGAAAAACCGATGTACAAGTCTAGCAATTTTGGAACTCCAAAGGTCATTATTCTTTCTTAGTGGACTTACTGAACATCAGAATCACTGCAAATGTTTACCTTTTAATTGCAGATGCAACAAACAGCTTCACATTCTCTTTTCTCTGCTCTCTTGCAAATCGGTCACACAGTGACACATTCTAAAAAATAAAAATAGTGGAATTGACAATGAACAAAAAAGTATGAATTCCAACAACAACTTTCAAATGCGTGTACAAAATACCAAATAAAATAGCATGGGATGTGGAGTGCCAAGTTGAATGAGACTTGAATCTTTTAGCTAAATAAGATACAGATATGTCAGAATATTATTCTGACTACATCTGTCATTCTTCATCATGAGAATATTTTCCAGCTTTGGACAATATTCAGTGACTTTTATTCAACTTCTTCCCATTACAGCACATGAAACACAGCTGCATGAAGTAGGGGTACATTTCTTCATGCATTTTGTTTTACACAAGAACTAATTCACATGGCAAAGATGACTATCAGTTGCAAGAAGGAGTTGTTACAGTCACTGGAGGTGAACTGAGGGGAAAGAAATACCTTCATGATCTATGGTTATTGGTGAAAAGAGAATGATTGTAAAAACTAAGGAGCAAGTGGACAGGGAAGAAAAATAGTCCCTGGGAATTGCAAGAGGAAGAAAAATGGAGTAAGTAGATTGTAAGGGATTGGGGTAATGTCTAGGAACAATCAGAGAAAACTACCTTTCCACGTCCTTCAAGCAAATTGTGGCTTGATTACAGTTAGTAACAATAATTACTGCTTTTAACCTGCAGGGTTTTGAAAAATCTCAACATTGCCTGCTATGGTATCAGAAATTGCACTAGTCTTTTCTGTTAACTATCACTGATGATGCTACATGGCATATTAAAACTCATACATAAACTGATTATACTCTGGAGCCATAGGCAGTTTTTTTCTTGTTAGTGGGCTCTTCTGTAAAGCTAACTGAATAATCACATGAATACTATGTGTCAAGTATGTCATTAGGCCACTGAAAGGGTTTTTGTTCCAAATAATTCAGGTGAATATTGCTCAAGTAACTTATTTTAGAATCAAATAAAGATGCTCAAAAATATGCTTCCATTGCCTCAATTATAATTTTGAATTTTTCAACAAGCAAGGAATATTTGTCACCCAAACATCTTAGGGTGAAAAATGCAAATCAATTAATTGTACCAAGAATAATGCACTTGTTGATCAATTATGCCTGCTTACTCCATAGGTTTCTCTATTTACCAAGGATTATTAAATGGATAAGGAACTGGATCAAGACATCATTGTTTATATATCCAATTCAAATCAATTTATATGAAGTCTCACTCACAGCTGTAACTAATTTTTATGTATTTAAATCCATTAAAAATGATGCTGAAGGACCCTCCAAAAAAAAAACTGAAAATAGCACATAGCAGTGCTAAAACTAGTTTCTCAAATGGAAGCAATTAACATGGCCATCTTGAACAGCTGAAGCAAAATACTTATGTGGGTACATACATTGAGAAGCAGAATACAGTCTTTGCCTCTTGTCAATTATTTTAAATTGATAATTCAATTAAATTCTAATTGCTTATTGGGTGCTTATGTCACCTCTTGAAAATATCTACTTTAAAAAAAAAACATTGTTTAAAAATCAGCTGTAATTTGTGAACACGAGGAAATCTGCAGATGCTGGAATTTCAAGCAACACACATAAAAATTGCTGGTGAACGCAGCAGGCCAGGCAGCATCTCTAGGAAGAGGTACAGTCGACATTTCAGGCCGAGACCCTTCGTCAGGACTAACTGAAGGAAGAGTTAGTAAGAGATTTGAAAGTAGGAGGGGGAGGGGGAGATCCGAAATGATAGGAGACGACAGGAGGCGGAGGGATGGAGCCAAGAGCTGGACAGTTGATTGGCAAAAGGGATATGAGAGGATCATGGGACAGGAGGCCTAGGGAGAAAGAAAGGGGGAGGGGGGAAGCCCAGAGGATGGGCAAGGGGTATAGTGAGAGGGACAGAGGGAGAAAAAGGAGAGAGAAAAAAAACTAATGATAATTTACAATTAAAAAAATTTAAAAATTAATAAAAATTAATAGTGATGGCATGAACATTGACTTCTCTAACTTCCATTAATGCCCCACCTCCCCTTTGTACCCCATTCATTATTTACTTATTTATTATTATTATTTTTCTCTCTCTCCTTTTTCTCCCTCTGTTCCTCTCACTATACTCCTTGCCCATCCTCTGGGCTTCCCCCCTCCCCCTTTCTTTCTCCCTAGGCCTCCCATCCCATGATCCCCTCATATCCCTTTTGTCAATCAACTGTCCAGCTCTTGGCTCCATCCCTCCCCCTCCTGCCTTCTCCTATCATTTCGGATCTCCCCTTCCCCCCTCCCACTTTCAAATCTCTTACTATCTCTTCTTTCAGTTAGTCCTGACGAAGAGTCTCGGCCCGAAACGTCGACTGTACCTCTTCCTAGAGATGCTGCCTGGCCTGCTGCGTTCACCAGAAATTTTTATGTAATTTGTGAAAGCTGCTTTCTTTCTGCATCTGGATCATGTTACGTCTAATGATCAAAATCAGCACCTCGTAGAATAAGTGCTTCAATCTGCAGTACTGATACCCTCATAATTAAAGATGGTTGGCCAAGTTTAAATTACTAATTTAGTTTATTTGTAGATCAAAATGCTTTGTCTCCTTGATACAATAACCAGATCACTGGGATCTGCACCAATATTTTGGTGTCAGAACATTAATGTAGTTTTAATTTTGAATCATAAATGTAAATAATGTTGTCAGTTATTTAGAGTTCCATTCATTTGTTCTGTCTGGTAATTAATTTTCTTGGCAAGCAGTTCTGTAAGCACAAGAACGTGAAAAGTAAATAAGCAGATGATACTAAGAAATAAGAGGCATTACATTAGAATTAAATTAGACAACCATAAAATCAGGAACGGGGATATCATGTGTACATTTGTATGTTGATTGTATTACAGAAAATACACGAATTCAATCTATTTACTTGAATGATGGCACTAAACAGCAACTCCTTTGCTTGCATCTTCAGAAACAGCTCTATTTCCATCTTTAATATCTCTATTTTTCCCTTTCAGAGTTCTTTCGAAGACCCTGACCTAGAGTTACACACTGACTTTGGTTCTTTGCAGGAATGGGACCCGCTCTCGGGGTGTCACGACTGGCTGTTATCGACATGCCAAGGACGTGAGCTAAGAGTTCAGCTCACCTTTGGAGGCCTAGGATCTCGGGGCTCTGGAGACGGACGGATCGAAGGTCGGTGTCCCAGACCGGTGTGTCATGGGAGCTGGAAGATCTTTGGCTGTGTCCAGTGACCCGAGATCTTTGGGCACAGAGTTCGAAAAAAGCGACACAATGGACTCTTAACATGGTAAAATAGCGAGTTGTTTGTTATGTCTCCTCTCTTCACTGTTAAACGGAGACATTTCTTTCTCGCTTATTAGAGAGAGAGAGAAAGAGAGAGAGAGAACCTGTGGTATGTCGAATACTGGGTGAATGCGTCGTCTTTGGAGTACTGCAAGTCTCTGTCTTTGCTGTTGCTTTTGCTGCATGCTTGAGTGCTCGGTGGCGGGTGCCGATGCTTTTTTTTGCCGGTGGGGGATGGGGGTATCGTTGCTTACTGCCACTCATGTGCAGGAGGGAGGAATTCAGGGTTCTAACATTTAACTGTCGTTCATTCTTTGGGGCACTCCTCTGTTTTTGTGGATGGTTGCGAAGAAAAAGCATTTCAGGATGTATATTGTATATATTTCTCTGACATTAAATATACCTTTGAAACCTTTAATTTCTGCTTCTAGCACACACTATCTGTAAGCTCCTTTAGTATATCAGCAAAAGGTCAGTATTGTAAGTGACTCGCTCAAATTATAACTTGCTGCAACTGTTAAAAATGCAACGCAAAGCAGATGCTGCTAGTTGTGCAAAACAGAAAGTCACTTAGGAAGCCTCAAAGATTGGTAGAGTATGGGAGAGGGTGGGCTACCACAACCTTAGATTAAGATGTCCTAGATAACTAACAGTTCCACAAGAAGCAACTTAGTCTACAGACAAATATTTGGAAAGGAGTGGTTGCAAATAGACCAACAAGTCTATCCACTAAAACCAGTATGTATTATTTCAACTTCTTCAAACAAGTAGTTAGGAGTAAAATGTCATATCCTACCAAATGCCAGTATTTTTGATGAAGGGCCCAAAACATTCACTGTTTCCCTTTCTAAACATCGTGCCTTTGTTTTTTTTTCAGCATTTCCCGTTTTAGTTCAGATATTCAGGTTTTTCTTTTGATTTTCATGTCCTACCAACTGCAGTATTAGCCTCCGATGCTGTTCATTTTAACACAACCTTATTTCAAAGCTAACAGCAATCTCCATCAATTATGACAGGTTTCAAAAGTTAGTATGTTCAAAGCTAACATTTTAATATCTGAATCTCCATGTTGCATACACGGACATGAGATCAGCATTTAGTAAGAGATTAGCTACCATTGGCTTGTAACTAAAGCACAGGATAGGTCATTCTGGTGACTAGTAAAAGCTTTTCAAAAGGCAGATGATGAGTATGTACATATTAAAATGATTTGTACATTGAAAGGCCTGATAAAACCCCAGTATTCAATGTTAAGGAATGTGGAGGTGTCACTGTGTATAACCAGAATATCATGGTAGAAAAGTATGTACCATCAATTATACAGGGCAGTTGAGAAAGAGAAAGGAAGAGACAACTTTGGTCCTTTCTGTTTGGGCTGTCTGTGAAGTAGACATATGAAAGATGTTACTGATATCTCCAGCATCAACTTGGACAAATGAACAAGAATAAAAGTTCATTTGCACCTCGACAAACCTTGGTAATGCACACTCAGTAAAGCAGTTATATCTGCAGCTACTGAAAGGTCAATCTTCTTCACAATGATCCTCACTGAAGTTCATTAGAAATTTGTTCCCCGAATACTTGGATGGCTAAAGCTCCTGCTGAGAGCGTTTCATTCCCTCTCTCAAATCTGCTGCCCACCAGCAACTCTCCTCATTCCCTCAGCATATTGTTTGGAATATATTAGTGTCTTGAAAACAATAGTTTACAGCATGCTACACCATTCCTTATAGACTTCTAAAAATATAAAACATTAATACTTGTAATATAGTCAAAATCTAGTCAGAGATCAAGCAGCACTTAATCTTCAAGTAACTGATGATGGCTTTCATTAATGAGTGGTGGGCCCTTTCTGTCACTTGAATGTGTTTTGGGAGGTTGAGGACATTGGCTAGTGTGTTGTGTTCCAAATTGGCAATGTTAACATCAAGTCAAGAGTGCATACTGACTGGTGTCATCATCTGTTGAGTTAGCATTTGTTACATGTACTGACTGCATCACAAATATGGCTTCTGGTATACTGCACCTATAAATAACTGTATGTTCTACTGATGTCCTTTTGGAGCTCCAAAGATGTAAAGCACTCAAAGTTGGTCTGCAAATATTCCACAAAATATGTTATCAAAAGATTTGTTTAAAGCAAGACAAGATGGTGTCTAAGATCAATAAGAATTTTTTTTAAAGGAAAAAAACCTTTCGGCTTGTGGAATTTTAAATCTTGGCCAGAATTTTCTTTGTTGGAAAATAGTATTCTTGCCACGTTATGTCCAATGAGCAACATTTTACTTACATTAACAAACTATTAATTATACCAGTCATGTTTTAGAGAGATGTTTACACAATAATCAAAAGCTTAAAACCACACAGAGCTCTAATTTACTCTGATATTATATAAAAACCCTGAGATTTAAAAAAAATCTCAAATAAAAAGATTTTTTATCACAAGAGGTAAAATATTATCAACTATCATCAACTAGAAATATTGTACTTAAAAAAGTTCAAGTATGCAGATTTTACACAAATAAGACATTGATAATATGCACTGATTATCTTACAAGAAGCAAAATAAGTAAAAAGGTGAATAACAGAAACCTGAAGCTCTGACTGGGTGGCCAATGCAGGAGATCGTTGAGAGGATATTGGTAGTGAAGTTGGAGGCTGAACATGACTGCAAATAAATAAATAAATACATGTGAAATGATCAAAGGGGATGATACTGTTTCAAAATTAGTTACTCCAAACTGAAGTCAAACTGAAATATCGTAAACACATACACTTTTAGACTCAGTTCTTCAGTGGGTGGAAGTGGAAGAGTACGACAAGACTCATTAGCTGCCTTCTTCAACCATGCTCGCCCCTGTGAAAATGCAAATTTTCATTAGAATATTTCATTGGCTGTGCCAAGTTCTGTCACTCTCTGGATGAAAACCCACATATTTTCTTCTTTTAACACATGGTACCAAGACCTATATAACAAAGTTTCCTGCAATAATTTGCATATTTCAAACTGAAAAAATCATCTAAATAACTGCCATCAATATTCCTTTGGCATATATAAAGTCATCCATTCCATTTGAACATTGATTATAATACTGTACTTGAGAAGTATTTCCTTAATGTATTTATAAAGAACAGAATGTGCTCATGTGCAAATATGTCTGTTTCATTAGACAGCTTTACCTCCATGCATTAATTAAAGCAGCTTCAATCGGTAACACCTGCATGTTAAAAATTTATAAATACTGTTGCTGATTAATACTTAAGCAACAAGCAACAGGGGCAACATCCTGCAAAGAGTAGGCATTGATTAAAATGGGCTTTTCATTTCCTGGAGGTCTATAGTAATTGCAGGAATTTGCTAACCCTTTCCCTACTTAATGGCCACTATCCAGAATTAACCACTTTAATCCCCCCAAAGTCTTTATTCTGGCTTCTTTCCCCTTCCTTTCCAGTACTGATGTAGGGTCTGGGCCCGAAACATCAACTGTTTATTCCCTTCCATAGATGCTGCTTCACCTATTGAGTTTGTCTAACATTTTATGTGCATTACTTTAAGCTATGTCAGACCAGATGCAGATTATTATTATTTTTTTTTAACAGAATTATGCTCTGTGTCATAAATACTTAGCATTGACATCCACAATAATGATATTAGGTAACTTGGTCAAGAGGTTACTTTCTTTATAATACTGCAGAAGATTAGGCTTTAAATGAATAGCACAGACGGGCAAAGTACTTAGGATAAAGAACGAGGACTTTAGTCCTTTCAGCTTTTTATAAAACTTTCATCCACCGACCATGCTCCCATATTCCTTCATATAAAATACTACTTATCTCATTGATAAATATTAACTGAGCTCACATCTGCTGTATTTTGTGGGCAAGAATTCTACACTGAGAATTCTTTGAACAATTACTCATTGGAAAGGCAGACACAGATTCTGTTAGGTCCCCTTGCCCTGGATCCCTTCCATCACCTTTGATATTCCAGGGAATAAAATGTCTTTTCATTTGGCATCCAATTATCTCACTTTGGTAATCTATACAGGTTAACAAAGGTTTTAAATTTACAAAGGATCCACTAATGCTATTCTCATCAAAGCCAGAGAGCTAGTCCTTTGAATCTCCATTCTGAAGATGTAACACAATAACAATTGGCTGACACCCCAACAGCAGAACTGGTGTACAGGACTTCAGATGATACTGAAAACCAGAGCTCTATGTACTGTCTTGGGAAGCAAAGGATTACAGGGCACTACTTAGAAGCACAGGAGTTTCCTCTGTTTACCCAGGACAATGATTACCCCTCAATGAATGTCAGTAAAACAAATTACGTAGAAATAAAAGGACTACATTTATGAAACACTCCAGTGTTAACATTGATTGCTGCATTTCCTATGAAAACATGCATATCCTATTTCTAAATGCCAACAGCAAATATATTTCAGAAGTATTACATTGAATGTAAAGTGTTTTGGGATAACCTTGGGTAGTAGATGCATCATGGAAGCATAATATGAACCTGCTGTTTAAATGTTAATAGATTTATTCGGTCAGGAACATTCAGTATAAATAAAAACCTACTGAGTACGGAAAAAAGTCAAATGAAAAATCACAAAACATTCATTTGATCAACACCATAAGTTATCAATATAGTTAAAACTCTGTTATTGCATGAACCACAAGATGGAATAGCAAGGGTTTGGTCTTTTTGCTCATTTGAGTCCCAGTTCTTGCTTTCTCTTCCTCTCACTGTGGTTCTGGTTCCACACTCCACTTCAAACCTGCTTGGTTCACTGAACGATTTATATTTAGCGCGAAGCAGAGAATCAAATATCGCTGTGATGATTGTACCCTCTAGTATCAATTGTTTGGCCACAATAAAGTATTCATGTTATGTAACATCTAAGAAAAATCACTTAAAAGGAGAATTGACAACCAATAGTTCATAAAATCTACTAATCCAGCAACAAAGTCCCGCACATGCTGGATTATTGGAATTTAAGTTTATTGGGTTTAAGATTATTGAACTTTTAGTTAAATATTTAAATTTTAATTCTAAGGAGTAGCTCGCATTAAAGATAATTCTTTTACATTATCACAAGTGGTAGAGAATTAAAAATGCCAGCAAAAAATAATGTAATAATACTTACAGGAAGAAACAAATATTCTTGATAGTAATTGGAACCAAGCACAAATTCCAACCGTTAAACTACCAAATACTTATGATTAAAGCCATTAATTTAACTCTTTGGAATGAGCATGGGCTTGGCTTCAAAATATGCATCAATTTGCTTCTTTATGAATTTTACTGAACCTCATTTGCAATCAGTTGTAAACTGAATGTATTCTGACAATATATAACCATCTTGTTCTCTTCCTAATTTCCAGCAGAAACATAAATCAAGCTGACCTTTGTGGTAAGAGCTGTTGTGACAGCAAATCTCTTGAAGGAAGAGTTTTCTTTCAGGAAGCCCTCGATGATAAGTTGATGACCTAATGCCTTCCACCAGTTTTCAGGACGGTCCTTGCCACTGCCAAACAGATGGTGATTACGATGCTTTTCTGGCAAACGCTGTGAGTACTGCAAACATAAGGAAAATATGTTCATCATTTATCAAATACATCGCAATTAACATGACATGCACAGCATATTAGTTATGTAATTGTCAAGATCCTTGGCTTCCTACATTGTAATAAGAGTTTAAGAAACAACAGCATTAAACCAAACTATTATAGCTGCATACACTTCTGGACACAATATTTTAGAAAGAAAGCCTAAAATATAGTGCCCAGAAATTCTGAAAACATCTACTATATGGATTGAGTGGGATTAATCTTTAGCGTACCATAGAGAAAAAATGATCTAAGAGAGTTGTTTAAAATTGTGTAGTATTTTGATTTTAAAAAGACAACTTTAAAAAGGCAAATTTTTTCTCAAGTAGATTAGTTGACGACTGTAGGATAAAGCTGAGCATAACTGGCAAAAGAACCAGAGTATGTATAAACAGTTTTTTTAATGGATTGAGTTGGATGATATGGATGGATTGTTCTGCTGGAAATAGATAGGGGAAAGAAAATTAAAACAATAACTTTTAGAATGGAATTTAATATATACCTGAAAACATTTTCAGGGTTCTAGGGTTAAAGTAGCACAGTGAAATTAATTAGAATGCTCTTCAAACAGCTGGCACTTTTCTCCATTTTCCTCTACTATCAGATTCCATTTTCTGTAGTGCTTTGTCGTTTCCACCAAACACCTTCACTATTTTCATTTTATCTGCATCTACCCACTGCTTGCCAACTATTGTTTCACCCTTTTCCCTTACATTTTTATGATGATTATCACCCCTCTATCGTTCTGTCCAATTTAAGGGTCTCAGCCCAAAACATCGATTATCTTTTTTCTTCTATTGATGCTGCTGGTGTGCTAAATTCCTCCAGCATTTTATTACAAAAGTGTATGGTTCTGTTACTTTCCCTTGTCTGAACTCCAATACAGACATGCATATTAGAATACAAGCATTAAACTTTACAGTCTTACTAGTAAAGACATTGCAAAAAAAGAGCATGGTTGTAGTTCAAACCATGTCAAATTTACACAACCAGCTTAATTTCAATTTTAAATGTCTTACACATACACACATGGCGCGTGGCCAAGTGGTTAGGGTGTTCGACTAGCGATCTGAAGGTCGTGGGTTCTAGTCCTCGGCCAAGGCACTTAACCACACAATGCTGCAGTCTACCCAGCTGAGAATGGGTACCGGCAAAAATGCTGAGGTTAACCTCACGATAGACTGGCGTCCTATCCGGTGGGGGGGGGGGGGGGCGGTCTCGTGGCTTCATGCCACAGAAACCGATATAAGCACCGGCCTGATTGGGCCACAAGGCTCATGACAGACTTTAACATACACACACTTTATAAGAAACAAAATAAGGACTAAAAATGAACTTCACCTGTTTATCATCATCTCTTCTCTAACAACGTTCTACTTTTAAGTCTCGATTCCCAGAAATTTGCATTGATATCGTGAATCTAGTGCAAACCTCCAGTAAAGACCTAGTATCAAAATATACCTATATTTGACTTAATAAGTGAAATACTTACAGAACCCCGCAAGAACAAAACAGGGACTCCAAGACCAAACTTTTCTCCTAAAACACATATTGCAGTCAGCAGCTGATAAGCTTCCTTTCCAAAATCATCCGTCTCATTTTCTTGGTCATCTGCAGGAATAAAGTTTCCAACTCTACAACAAGTAACAAGGAAAATCATTCAGTTAATAGAATGTTGAAAAAAATCACAAACAAAAAGCATAAGTGTGAGAACTATTGCATTCCTTATGGAAAAATAATTAATACTTATATTTGTCACATTACGTACTTGTAACATTGTAAAATATTCTGAACTTCTGAGTCACCATTGAAGGACAACTCCAATTATGGCAACAAATGCAAGATACAAATCTTAGACATGAAAGATTATGGTAGTACTAAACAATTCTGATTTGAGGGGTGACGACAGATACTGGACGAGGACATCAAAAATCTTCAAAGATTTAAAAAACGCAATGCTGGAAATCTAAAATAAAAACAGAAAATGCTGGAAAATATTCAGCACATCAGGTCATATCTATTGGAAGAGTATCATAACTAACATTTCAAGACATAGACCTTTCATCAAAAGTCTAAGACATCTTCAGTTGCTGGTTGATTCAACTGCCAATTGCCCACTGTCACCTAAATAAGGGAAGCCTACAACCAAACATTCAGTGCCCAAACTCAGACTGGGTCACTACCTAAAATTCAGACAACCAACCTCTGAAGTTATAATTTTATATTAAGTATATTTTATTAAATATCCTGAATTTTATATTTTTCTTCTTCCACATAACATTTCACAATGTCCTGAACCTAAGCATATTGCAGCTACAATGGAAGATTTATTTTGGTAGCAAATTGTTCAACACAATCAGTTATATATGACAACTGAGGTTTTGTCTTTATGGTTTTAATGATTCAAAATAATGTGAAAATTACTAATGTGAATATTTTCAGTTAACCATCTAAATAATGGCACCAGCCACACAATATATTGAGTAATTTTTGTTAAAATTACAGTAATAAGGGAAATATTAATACTGATTTATAACTACAATCACAAAAACTGTTTATCTTCATTGGATAGTAAATGGTTGAATTAAAAAACTGAACTACACTGAGAAATACATTTCTGAGCTCCAGGAAGCCTGTGTTGCTCACAAATCATCGTTATTCCCAAAAGGACACTTTGATCATTAATCTTCTTTTGTCTGTATCTCCAGCAGGATCACCTACCTACAGTTGAATCTACAATTGTCACAACATCTATCGGTTCCAAGGATCCCGAGTGTGGCCTTCCTGAGCTGTTCATCTTCAAAATGGGACAAGATAATTCTGCAGGAACAAAATAAATGTAATCACCTACAAATCATCAGACAAACATACTTATGATGAAGTCCTATATTGTTAGCGAATAGCTGTCAAACATTTTTAGCTCAAGATTGCAAATTAATTAAATGGGTTGTGAGGCAGAAATGGCAATTTCAGTGTATACTGATGAAATTTCAAGAAAACAGTGACATTAGTACAACTTTCAATTCATGAATAACAAATTACTTTTAAAAACAAAGTAGTCACATATAACTATTACACACAAAGTAACTACTTACATATTACAACCACTTACATTACATATGCACTAAATGTAAGAAAACAACCCAACCTGATGTTCAAAGAGAGACAATGAATCAAAGAAGAAGTTCAGAAAGGTGTTTAAGGCTTAGCACAAGAGGTAAATTTTAAGAACTGCCTTAAAGGTGACAACAGTAGAAGGTCCTGTGATTTAGGAAAAATTAAGGAGATTAAGATCCAAATGACTGAAGGCAGATTCTTAAAAGCAAGCAAAGTAGTAATGGATAAACAAAAATACAGAATTGGAAGAATTTGGTTGTAAGGAATTATAGGGCTGAAAGAAATTATAGGAACAGGAAGATACAAAGCCATGGAGGACACTAAACATATTAAGAATATTGATAGCAGCATTTATCAACTTTGAACTGGTAGATTTAGTTAGCACAAAGAGGATAACTGAGGAGAATGATACAGGTTATGGTAAAGGTAACAGGACTTTGAACAATCATAGACAACGGAGGGGGGGTAATTAAAGAAGTAACATCCTACTTTAAGTCCTAAATCATATTGTCCCTCAAAAGGGCCATACTGAGCAACCCACACTCATTCCCTTAGACCACATCAATCAAAAGCATGCCTCCTCAGTTGCTCCAAATAGTAAACTTCCTTCACCTGGATCCACTCCCCCTTCCCCTGAGAAAGACTACATAGTGCCGGGAGCTGTTGCATGCACTTCTCTTGCAATTGTTGTGCAGTGAAAACCATGTCTACTCTGCCTCTTAATGCACTCAGTTTCGAGTAATTTAAGGAATGGCTCTTCAGGCACTGATAGATAGAGGATCAGGCAATTACTTTCCATGGCAGACCGAAGGGAGATACCTCTCTGAATGAATAGGGGAATTGTGATTGAAGTTTTTCCACTGCCAAATTCTAAAACTTCAGCAAGAATACCATCAACTTCCAAAGCCACCTTGTTTAGTGAGAATGACCAGAAAATAATTAACTGCAAATTAAAGGTGTACCTAGAATGGAAGTCCCATCATGTCTCATGGGAAAAGAAAAAGATCAGTGGACACCTGACAGCTGAGGCCCATGAATTAAAGAACAAATGGTGAGCACAAAGAGGGCAAGAGACCCAGCAACTTGTGTGGGCTCTTCATTGCTGGCATCACCTGTTCAAAGTAACACTTCGAAGATCTCCTCAACCATGATCCTATACTTGAGTGCACCCTACAGAAACCCATTTTGGTCCAGTCTTGTTATCACTCACAGCTGGAAAATAAGTTAAAAAGATCATACACCAACTAAAAATGCTCAGTTTAATCTATGTAGGTTGGCAACAAATACGGTGGCAGCTGGGAAAGGTATTTGAAAAGTAGAGCTGGCCTTTTTCATGGTGTATCTTCCTTCATTTTGGAAAGATCAAGATGTAAATGAGAAAAGCCAAGGTCAAGGATGAATGATTGTATGAGCGCCAATTTATCATGCAGAGATGAGAAGAGTGGAATTAGGTCAGGTCATTCCACCAGCTGTCAATAATTGGTCATGATAAAAGCTAAGAGATGATCAAGGATGATGAAGAGAGATGATGAAGAGAGATTATGAAGTAAAGCCATAATTAATTTCTATACGACACAGGGATCTGGGAATACAGATCCATAATTCCTTGAAAGTGATGTCACAGGTAGATGGGGTCATAAAGAGAGCTATCGGCACACTGGCCTTCATGAATCAAAGTACTGGGTACAGGAATTGGGATGTTACATTAAAGTTGGATTAGACATTGGTAAGACCTAAATTGTTCAGTTCTGGTCATCTATCTACAGGAAAGATATCAATAAGATTGAAAGAATGCAGAGAAAATTTACAAGGATGTTGCCAGGACTTGAGGATGTGAGTTACAGGAAAAGTTGAAATGGTTAGGACTTCATTCCCTGGAGCATAGGAGAATGAAGAGATTCAAATCAGGCATTACAGAGGAGATGGATACAAATAGCAATAAGATAAATGAAGATCTTGAATAAAATTTTAATGTTAGTTCCCTGTTCTTCCTCTAATAATTCCTTAATTAAGCAACCAGACTTGTCCTCAGTTGAATGTTTCATTTAAAAGAGAGCATTTTCAACAATACATCCTTCAACCTTGTTTGTACATTCAATTCCTTGCACACAGCTCCAGAACACAGATGCCAACTTAAAAACAAATGCTATCAAACTGCACTGAAAAGGCTGACAGAGGATTTACTTTCTTCTGCACTTGGATGAAGTGAGGTATTTCTTCATTTTTTCCATCATCTTAATTTTGTAGTTACGGAATGTTGAACTCTTAATCTCATTCAGCAGCTGCCTGTGGAAGAAATGATGACCATATCAATTCCAACATGCACGCTTATGTTTCTTCCTTATTCACATAACTTGCGTAGTAATGTACCATTAACACACTTCAGCTTTTCCTGTGCTGAACCACCATTCACTAAAGGCAAGTTTGCAACGCCAGTACACTGGTGAGCTCGCTCTTGACCTAATCACTAGAAGGTATGCAACAATAACGTAGTATGACATGCTTTCTGAACGCATCCTTCCTTAGTTTTTGCTTGATCATTAAGTCAAAACAGTATATTTAAGAACAGAAAATCAAACCGATAAAATAAATACAGTGGCGTGCAAAAGTTTGGGCACCCCGGTCAAAATTTCTGTTACTGTGAATAGCTAAGCGAATAAAAGATGACCTGATTTCCAAAAGGTATAAAGTTAAAGATGACACATTTCTTTAATATTTTAAGCAAGATTACTTTTTTATTTCCATCTTTTATAGTTTCAAAATAACAAAAAAGGAAAAGGGCCTGAAGCAAACCTATGGGCACCCTGCATGGTCAGTACTTAGTAACACCCCCTTGTAAACACTTTCTGTAGCCAGCTTAGAGTCTTTCAATTCCTGTTTGGGGGATTTTCGCGCATTCTTCCTTGCAAAAGGCTTCTAGTTCTGTGAGATTCTTGGGGTGTCTTGCATGCACTGCTCTTTTGAGGTCTATCCACAGATATTCGATGATGATTAGGTTGGGGGACTGTGAGGGCCATGGCAAAACCTTCAGCTTGTGCCTTTTATTTTATTACTAATTTTTTATTGCAACACCAACAAATTACATTCAATACAACCAGTTGCCAATTATAGTTTGACTGTTTATCCCATCCCCCCTCCCCCATCCCTCTGCACTCCACCAACCAATACTAGTGCATACACAGACAAAGCATTCCTATTTTAACAAAAGATCTTTTAAGTTAGATATCAAATTTGTTCACCAGCAACTTTTATGTGCGTTGTCCACATTAAGATTGTGTTTGACCACGCACCATTTACTCTTGCTGATGAAAGTTCCAGATAAGAAATGTCCAAAAAGCTCTGAAGCCAGTGAGTATTTGAAATATCATGGGGAGGTTTCCAACGCTGAACTACAATCTTCTTAGCTGCAGTCAGGCCTGCCAGCCAGACTTTGCGTGTTTTTTCCGTAAGGGAAAGGTGGGAGTCATCATTTAGAAGATGTACAGCAGGGTCCATTGGTAATTGTACCCCCGTTAGTTCTTTAAAAGTACTGATAACCTTCCCCCACAAACCAAAAACCCCTGGACATTCCCACACAACATGTATAAAAGAGCCAACAGTTCCATGGGGGCAAAATGAGCAATATGGGTCAGGAACCAGTCCCATTTGATGTCTAATTCTCAGTGTTAAAAATGCTCTATGACAAAATTTCAAGTGTATATACTGATGATTTGGGTTTTTCGAAGCACCAGCAGCATTATCCCAAATCGCAGCCCAGTCTAAGTCTTGTCCCAATTCAGATATGTCCCTATCCCAGGCTTTCATTCCTGATGTGGGCATATATTTCTGTGAGTTTAATTTATCATAGATATATGACACTATCTGTCCTGGAGCACTCTGTATCCAACTTAAAATGGGATGGTCCTTTAAATCTGACCCCCAGGGAACACCATAGGCTTTACAAGCTGATCTTACTCTAAAGTAGAAGAAAAGAGAATGTTTATCAATATTATACCGAGATACTCGTTCTTGAAAGCTAAGGATAGTACTTGCCACATTAATATCTTGAGGAGTAGTAATACCTTTATCCTCCCAAGTTCTGTTAGTGAATGGTTTCCCCCCCAGATAGAAGATGATTATTGTTCCATAATAGAGATGATTTGCACCATACTCTTTTAAATTTTAGGAATTTTTCTGCTGCTCTAAACACTTGTAGAATATAGGTTAAAATTGGACCGTAATACAAATCAGATTTTTTGGTAGACTTACCTATAAGGAGAAAGTCCTTCAACCTTATTGGTGCTATTAGCTCTTATTCTATGTTTTTCCATGATGAAACTTTATCCTCCTCCATCCAATAGCTAAGACTTTTTAATACAAATGCCCAGTGATACAATTTAAAATTTGGACATACCAATCCCCCATCCAACTTTTTGAATTGTAGAGCTGACCACTTTATATTGGGTCGTTTACCATTCCAAACATAGAATCGTAGTAAGGAGTCCAGTTTTTGCCAATATCCTGCTGGAGATGCAAGTGGGATCATTGAGCTGATAAAATTAATGCGGGGTAAGATGTTCATTTTAATGACCGATATATGGGCTGGGACTGATGCTGGCAGGTGTCTCCATCTATTAATATCTTCTCCTATTTTTTTCAAAATTGAGTAATTTTTTTAGCCAAGGATCATAGGGACGTATTAACTTTAATACCCAAGTAGAGGACCTCATTTGTAACCTTAATCTGGGGAGGGAGAGAAACCCTACTTTTATCCATATTAATCAGCATCAGTGCCGATTCTGACAAATTAACTTTGTATCCTGAAAGAAATCCAAATTGCTCCAGTGTTTTTAAAACATAGGGGAGAGTTTGCTGAACATTTGCCATATACATTAGCGTGTCGTCCACGTAAAGTGATATTGAATGTGATGTTGTACCTATTGTAATTGGGGAGATCTGAGGAGAGTTTCTAATTAAATGTGCAAGCAGTTCAATAGATATATTAAAAATTAAAGGAGACAAAGGGTCCCCTTGTCGTGTGCCCCCTCCTATGTCAAATAACTCTGAGAAACCTCCTCCCACACATACCCAGGCTGAAGGATTAGCACACAGTGTTTGAATCATATTGATAAATTTATCGCCAAACTTAAATTCTTTTAAAATTCTCCAAAGATATGGCTATTCAAGACAATCGAATGCTTTTTCAGCATCTAGAAATAGCAGGCCACAGGCAGGCAGGATTTTATGTTTTGCACTCAGTATGTGTAAGAGCCGGGGAATATTATCAGATGTGAGACGCCCCCTAATAAAGCCCGTTTGATCTGGGCTAATTATTTTCCTAACTACTGTCTCAAGTCTACTGGCTAAGACTTTGGAAAATATCTTGAGGTCGGCATTTATCAAGGAGATTGGACGGTAATTGGCACATTCCAAGGGGTCCTTACCGGGCTTAGGTATAACTGTGATCAGGACTGTGTTTAGATCTCTGTGGAAAGTGCCATTTCCAAAAGCATAACTTAATGTTTCTAACCATACTGGTCCAAGAATATCCCAAAGTGCTAGGTAAAGTTTCACAGATATGCCATCTATACCTGGCGAACGGTCCTTATTTGTAGCTTTGACTGCTTTAAGTAGTTCATCCGGTGTAATAGGAGAGTCTAGAGTTTTGGTGTCCTCTAGTGACAACATAGGGAGGTCTAATCCACTAAAAAAATCTGTGAAGTCATTCTCAGAAGGAACTGAGCCACTTGTATACAGTTCTTCAAAGTAATTCTTGAATGTCTCGTTTATTTCCTCTGTTGAAGATACTACTCCACGTATAGCACATCTAATCCCTAGTATGGACCTTTTAGCTTCCTGTTGTTTGAGCGTTAGTGCTAAAAGATAGCTCGGTCTGCTGCCTTCTGCATAATACTTATGTTTGGTTATATGAATCATATATTTTGCCCTGCTTCTTAATAAATCATTTAATTCTGCTTGTTTTGTTTTGAGCTCGTTTTCTTTTGTTATGGTGTATCTCCTTTTGAGATCATTCTCCAAAACCTTACATTGTTCTAGGGTGGAAATCTTTTGAATCTGGCTTTTATGTAGATGAGAACTGAACCATATGGCGTTATTTTGTAAGAAACCCTTAATGGAGGCCCAAATCACTGTCACATCTGAGAAACTATTTTTATTTAAATTTATAAATTCTGTCAGTTTTGTTCTCAGTTGTGATAGAAATTCGTCATTTTTTTAGAAGGGTGGAGTTAAACCTCCACCTCGTAGCCTTATTTTTAATTTTGCCATAATTAAAAGTAGATATGACTGGGTTGTGATCAGATAGATGTCTGGGCAAAAATTCTATTGAGTGTACCAAAGGCAGCAGACCAGAGGATATAAGAATGTAATCGATCTGAGAGAAAGTTTTATGTCTTGTGGAGAAGGTGGTATAGTCTTTAGCAGATGGATTATGCACCCTCCACACATCAGTTAAATTCAAATCCGTTAGAAAAAGGTTAAGTGCTTTGGAAACAGATTCTTGTGAGCTTGATATAGTTGAGGAAGATTTATCAAAGTTAATGTTTTCCAAAGCATTCATGTCTGAACCAACGTATAGTTGGTAGTCACTTAACTTCAGTAATTGTGAGGTAATTGAGGGAAAAAATTCAACCTCGAATATAGTTGGGGCATATAGGCTAACGAATGCAACATTTTTTACCCTGAATGGATGTACAGCAAAAAGCTAGACGTCCTTTATTGTCGGCGCCAGTCCCTTCAATTGATTCATTAATACTACGTCTCATTACTATCATAACTCCTTTCATATGAGTACCATCAGCTGATGCCACAACGGGTTTATAAAAGCGGTTTTGAACCCTGGGAATGTCATTAGGTTTAAGATGTGTTTCTTATAACAGCGCGATATCTATATTCTTTCTGTGTAAGAAATCTAAAACCTTTGAACGCTTGTAAGGAGAGTTTAATCCTCTAACATTAAATGACACAATAGTACGATTTTCTAATTTATCTGTGTTACTCATCTTCCCCTGGATCTGTTGTTGTAAGTTGGTGGTGGAGCCCTGAGTTATGCCCTTCCCACCCCCCCATCACCCCTCACTTTCAACCCTTTACTTTGTAACATCTGTGAGTGTTACTTAGCAATGTCAGACACTGAACAATAACCGCCCCCCTCTAGCACCAACAAATTAGAAAGGCAAAGCAGTTCTCATAGACAATCATATCAAAGAGACAAGGAAAAAAAACCTGGACAAACCCGTTAACCTATATAATTAAAACCATTTCCGTCTCAAATATAATATAAAACGGTGGGAGGAGAGAGAGTAGCGCGACGCGCGTGCGCAGCCCTCCAATGAAAAATGATATCGTATCTGTTAAATAGGAGCCGTGGACAATTCTGATTTGATGGAGATGGACGTGAAAGCACAGAGGAACATCTGGAAAAATTTCTGAAACGCTCATTTGCTGCTGTCGTTACTGCGCGGTCGGGAATCTTTTGGAGGGAAGGCCTTAAAATCCCCGGCCTTGCCTGCTTTCGGCAACCGAGAAGGAGGTCGAATCGTTCGGATAGAGATGGCGCTCAGTATTCGGTGTCAGAGAGCTGATCAGAGCTCGAAGTTTTCAGATGACTCAGAGTTGGACCATGGTCATGTATGGCAGGGAGAGTTTTTCTTCCTTCTCTCCGTCTGCGTGAGATATGGGACATTTGAGAGACTTTGAACTTTTACTGTGCTCATGGACTTCTTCAGCAAGTTATGGTATTGTTGCACTGTTGTAACTATATGTTATAATTATGTGTTTTTGTTAGTTTTTTTTCAGTCTTGGTCTGTCCTGTGTTTTATGATATCACACCGGAGGAAAAATTGTATCATTTCTTAATGCATGCATTACTGCTGCACGAAGACATACCCAATCAAAACTTTTCCATGGATGGCTTCCAGACCGTTCGGGCTGACTGGAAGTGCACTGAGAGCGGTAAGCATAAAGGAGTTGGGGGCTTGCTGTTCTGGTTAACAACGGATGGTGCAATCCTGGTCATATTACGATTGAGAAACGTGTCTGTAGACTGGATATTGAACTTTCTGATGTTGGACTCCGGCCATATTCCACCGAGATACAACACTGGGCGTCACGGGAGGTTGTTCCTGCCTGTGGCCATTGAACTTTGCAGCTCCTCCCATGGAGGGTCAGACACCCTGAGCCAATAGGCTGGTACTGGACTTATTTCCATCTGGCATAGTTTGCATATTGTTGTTTGATTGTTTGTGGTTTTTGTATTGCTATATTTAAGCTCTATTCTTGGTTGGTGCGGCTGTAACAAAACCCAATTTCCCTCGGGATCAATAAAGTATATCTATCTATCCACTAAATGACAATAAAAGAGGACTGCGTGTCTTCATAATCTAAAAAAAAAACCACATAATCAAGACTCCAACAGCTCTCTTGCGAGAAACTGTTGCTTTAATAGACCGTCGCTTCGCGATGGCGCCAATGACTTCTTATCTGGAGCCCAGGAACATAAACAGGTCTACTGGAGACATAACCTGAAATGAACATGTACAACTAAAGTTATTCAGAACAAACTGCTGTTTTCAGCTTCATTCTTCATGAAGTATGACATTTGGATATATTGAGTATCACCTGAGAAAGTAAAAGATAAAAAGTATAAATCTAGGCAGACTTATATCACCTTACCATGTTGTCCTTGTACTAACAAGTTAACTGAGCCATTACCTTAAAACTCTGACCTGCAAAAGTCAGAGACAAATTGGCCCCTTAATTAACTAAATACAAAAGTGCAACAAATGACTTTCCAATAAAAGAATAATCAGAAAATTTCACACCTAGGACGTTAACTTGGAGTGCCTGTTAGGTTGCGCATACAGGCTGGTCTGAGCTCTTAATGCAGTTCTATCTCCTCCCGAAGAGCATGTGGACTTTGCCCAGGGTCTTCTTCCATATCTCCCAGCACCGATGATTTCAGAGCTTCTTTCGCTTCCTCTGCCGAGTTAAATGACACCTTCATGCCCTTGATATTCACTCTCAAAATCGCCGGGTATATGAGGAACGAGTCGATCACCTTCTGTCGAAGCTTAGTGAGGATCTCCTTGTATCCCTGCCGTTCCTGCATCGTGCTGGGGCTGTAGTCGGAGAAGAACTGTAGCTGGGTGCCATCCAGGAGAGTAGGTTTGGCTTTCCTCGCGCCCTCCAGGATAGTCTGCCGGTCGGTGTACCATAGAAGCCTAAAAACCATGGTCCATGGTCTTGAGGTGTTGTTGGAAAAGATCCTATGTGCTCTACCAATCTCCAATGGAGTGCTGTGGGAATTCTTGAGTGCTGGAATCCAATTAGGCAGCATCTCTTGGAGGTAACCTCTTGGATCGTCACCCTCAGCGCCCGTCGGTAAGTTGACCAGCCGCACATTGTTTCTCCTGGATCTGTCCTCCAAGTTGTTTAACTTCTCTTAGTCACCTCCGCAAGACAGGAGTTAAAAACTTTCTCATTCTTGTGTAAGCAAACCTGAATGTTGTCTATTTTATTGAAGACCGCGCTAAATTTTTTAGCATGAATGTCCACTTGTTCCTATAACGACCGGAGAATGTTGCTATTCTCCGCCATATGCTTCTGTATGGGGTCGAGAGCCTTTTCCAGCGACTCCTTTAGCATGTGGGCTACGGTTTCTTGCAGCGATTCCATCTCTGTTGCTATTGTTTGCTTAATTAGCATAGATATTTCCTCAAATGAATCGCTAGCTTGGTGTCGTCTGCTGGTATCTTGTTTCCTGGTTGAGTTTGGATCTTTCTTTGAGGTCATGTCTTTAGTTAGATCTTTCTCCAACTCAACCTTGTATTAAGACTGTCTATGAGCCCTAAAGAACTTGAAAAAGGAGGGTTATATGTCAGCGCTCAGTGCTGTGCTGCCATCTTGCCTCGTGCCTCACCAGAAGTCCTTCAGTCTGCGCCTCTTGAGGTAGTCCATTGTGGATTTTCAGATGTGTTTAGGATCATTTTGTTGTGGAAGCCATCCTCTTTTCACCTTCAGCGTTTTTATAGATGGTGTGATGTTTGCTTCCAGAATTTGCTGGTATTTAATTGAATTCATTCTTCCCTCTACCAGTGAAATGTTCCCCACGCCATTGACTGCAACACAAGCCCAAAGCATGATCGATCCACCCTCATGCTTAACAGTTGGAGAGGTGTTCTTTTCATGAAATTCTGCACCCTTTTTTCTCCAAACATATCTTTGCTCATTGCGGCCAAAAAGTTCAATTTTAACCTCATCAGTCCACAGGACTTGCTTCCAAAATGCATCAGGCTTGTTTAAATGTTCCTTTGCAAACTTCTGACACTGAATTTTGTAGTGAGGACGCAGGAAAGGTTTTCTTCTGATGACTCTTCCATGAAGGTCATATTTATGCAGGTGTCGCTACACAGTAGAACAGTGCACCACCACTCCAGAGTCTGCTAAATCTTCCTGAAGGTCACTTGGAGTCATATGGGGGTTTTGATTTGCCTTTATAGCAATCCTATGAGCAGTTCTCTCGGAAAGTTTTCTTGGTCTTCCAGACCTCAACTTGACCTCCACCGTTCCTGTTAACTACCACTTCTTAATTACATTACGAACTGAGGAAACAGCTACCTGAAAATGCTTTGCCATCTTCTTATAGCCTTCTCCTGCTTTGTGGGCATCATTTATTTTAATTTTCAGAGTGCTAGGCAGCTGCTTAGAGGAGCCCATTTCTGCTAATTGTTGGGACAAGGTTTGAGGAGTGAGGGTATTTATAAAGCTTTGAAATTTGCATCACCTGGCCTTTCCTAACGATGATTGTGAACAAGCCATAGCCCTAACAAGCTACTTAAGGTCTGAGACATTGGTAAAGGTTATTTGAGAGCTCAAATCTCGAGGGACTTCCGGGTCATCAAGGGAATGGCGGCATAATGAAAAGGTCTCTCGACAAAAAAGAAGGTAAACTGCCCCAAAATCGAATTTAGACAAATACTTAAGATTGCATAACTATATTAATAAAAGGGGCAAGGATGATGTCTAAGAACAAGATTAAAAAGTCCACTCCAAAGGCTGATAAACATAAAGAGACGCAGCAAGGCGACGGGCCTAGCTCCCCCACAGCAAGCCAGGACGGAGATAATGAGGGGGAATCGGTGACTCTGTCTTTGATTCTCGGAGAGATTCGCGAGTTCCGACAAGATAACAGCAAACAGCTGGAAGATATTAAAGGAGAAATAGTAAAAACTAACTCGCAGATAGATGAAGCCGAAGCGAGGATTGTTGGAATTGAAGAGAAGCTACAAAACGCCGAGGAAGTGATAGCAGAAATGCTGAAGCTGCAAGACCAGCTCCAGTGGAAACTAATAGATCAAGAAGGCCGCTCAAGAAGGGAAAATGTGAGGATTTACGGAGTTCCCGAAGGAAAACCCGGATTGATGATTCCCTTCGTGGAGAAGCTGCTTAGAGAGAACCTTGATATACCGGCCGCAAAAGACCTACAGATAGAAAGAGCTCACCGCGCGTTGGCACCAC
The DNA here is from genome assembly GCF_963921235.1 of Mobula hypostoma. Taxonomy (NCBI): domain Eukaryota; kingdom Metazoa; phylum Chordata; class Chondrichthyes; order Myliobatiformes; family Myliobatidae; genus Mobula; species Mobula hypostoma. The sequence continues at coordinate 156,623,682 of NC_086100.1, forward strand.
AGCCTCAGGCAGGCGCCCAGCCCAGATCGATTCTGGTCAGATTTCTCAGTTACAGAACGAAAGAAGAGGTGCTTAAAAGGGCATGGCAAAATAAAGGTTTCATGTGGAACAACTGTAAAATCAGTTTAGACCACGACTACGCACCGGGGATTCTTGCCAGACGGAAGGAATATACGGAAACACGGAGAGTCCTGAAGGAAAACAACTTCAGATTCCAGACCCTGTATCCAGCTCGGCTGAGAGTCTTTTATGACGAAGGGACAAAAACTTACGCTACGGTGGAGGAGGCAACGTCGGACCTGGCGGACCGGGGACTACCTATTAAAGTTATCACCCAACCGGAGTCGCTACTGGAGAGGATTCGGCAGAAGTCGTGGCAGTTAGTGGGGCGAGGACGCTCCACTCGAACCAGAGTGTCAGACTACAAGGAAAAGCTGCAAATATTCAGACGCGAATGTACAGAGAATACAGATTAATTAAGAGAAATGACTGAAAAGAGTAAATCGGACTTAAAGGTAAAATGAAAACTGGTAACTGAAAATAAACTAGGCAGAATAACTTGAATGATAGCAATATGGTCGAGACATAAATAGGAGTAAATTCTCTATGATTATTCAAACTGCTAAGGGCCCTCTAACACAGGGTGAAGATAGAGGTTATCCCTCTGAACTGAGGCGGGTCGGTGCTCAGGCCTCACTGTGGGAAGTCGGGAAAAATTTTCAAATGTTACACGTTCAAGAATGTCTAGGGTGTGGTTATATGTCTTGGTTTACTATTGAGAAGGGATTGCTTACTGTTTGGTTAGAAAAGGAGAGTTTTTTTTCTACTAGAGAAAAATGCAAACTGAATTGGTAAAAATAATTTCCTATAATGTTAATGGGGTTTTGAATCCAATTAAAAGAAATAAGATTATGTCTAAATTGAAAAAAGAGAGGGCACAAATAGCTTTCCTCCAGGAAACACATATGAGCCAATCTGAACATGGAAAATTAAAAAGAATGGGCTTTAAGCATTTATTTTATTCATCATATAAATTGAGTCACAAAAGAGGGGTAGCTACTTTAATATCAAGTACTCTTAATTATGAACATATTTTAGAGACTAAAGACAAAGAAGGACGGTTTGTAAAAATCACAGGAAGAATAGAAGGTACAGAAATAACATTGCTGAATGTTTATGCTCCTCCAGGTTATGAATGGTCATTTTATAGACACATTTTTGACCTAATGGTCAGTTCTCAAGGGGTAGTAATTTGTGGAGGGGATTTTAATATTAGATTAAATCCTGTATTAGATTCTTCAAGAATAGTTACTCAGAATAAACCTCTGACTCGGAAAATGAATTCATTGATGGAAGAGTTGGGAATTATAGATGTCTGGAGGGAATTACACCCTACTAGTAAAGATTATACACATTACTCTTTCCCTCATTCAGCCTATTCAAGGATAGACTATTTCTTTATCTTTAATACAGATAGACTCAGGATAAAAAACTGTAATATTGCAACAATTGATCTGTCGGATCATAGCCCAGTCTCTATGTCTCTAATCCTGGAAAGGAAAATGAGGAAAACACTATGGAGGCTAAACTCACATATACTCACATATACATTACCCGAAGGTAATGGAGAGATTAAGGGGAGAAATCAAAGAATATCTTGACCTTAATGACACGGGAGAAACATCACCAGTGATCTTATGGGATACATTGAAAGCTGTACTGAGAGGGAAAATTATTTCCATTACCACTCACATGAAAAAAATCAATGCACAAAAATTAGCAGACCTTCAAGGAAAATTAAAACAACTTCAAGTTGTATATAGCAACAAAAGTAATTCAAATCGAAAACAGGAAATTAGGAAATTGCAAAGTGAAATTGACGATATTTATATGTTGGAAACTCAAAGAAATTTTCTTCACCTGAGACAAAAGAATTATGAAGTAGGAGGTAAATCAGCTAGATTATTAGCATATAAATTACGAAAACAACAAGCAGACAATACAATTCATAAAATAAAGAATCCAAAGACAAAGCTTGTGGAGAGTACAATAGGGAAAATTCAAGAGAGTTTTGAAACATATTATCGAGAACTGTACTCCCAACCCCGGGCCCCCAATGAGCCCTATATAGACAGTGTATTGAATTTTTTAGATCTACCTAAACTTACAGATTTACAAAACGGAAGTTTATTAGAACCAGTAACTGTCAAAGAACTGAACGTGGCCATCTCTAGGTTACAGGCTGGAAAGTCCCAGGGTTCTGATGGGTTTACTTCAGAGTGGTACAAGTCCCTGAAGACACAGTTAGCCCCATTACTACTTAACACCTTTAATTGGATCTTGCAGAGAGGAGAAACTCCACCTTCCTGGAGAGAAGCGATTATTTCAGTTATTCCTAAAGAGGGTAAAGATAAACTAGAATGTGGCAATTATCGGCCAATTAGTGTTCTTAATTTAGATTACAAACTATTTACATCTATATTAGCGCGCAGATTAGAAAAGCTTTTACCTGGCCTAATCCATTTAGACCAGACTGGATTTATTCAACAAAGACAAACACAGGACAACATAAGGAGAACTCTGCACATATTAGAACATGTTAATAAGAACGAGACAGAGACAATGGTAGTAGGATTGGACACTGAGAAAGCTTTTGATTCGGTTAGTTGGGCATTCCTATACAGTGTGTTAGGAAGATTCGGCTTTCAAGAAAAGTTTATTAAAGTAATTCAGACTCTATATGACAGCCCTACAGCCCGAATTATGATAAATGGGGACCTCTCTGACTCCTTCATCTTAGAGAGAGGCACTAGACAGGGATGCCCAATTTCTCCTCTCCTTTTAGCGCTATATATTGAACCGCTTGCCCAACTAATAAGACAGAGCAAAATAGTAAGAGGTATCAAGGTGGCAGGGATTGAACAGAAAGTGGCGTTATTCGCAGATGATGTTTTGGTCTATCTGAGTGAACCAGAAAAATCATTTATAGGATTGTTTACACTGTTGGATGACTTTGGGAAAATATCAGGTTATAAAATAAATGTAAAGAAAACGCAGGTTATGTCCCTAAATTATACACCATCCAAAAAAATTGCAGGATACATACGATCTTAAGTGGGAAGCTAAATCATTAAAATATTTAGGAATAACCCTGCCGAAGGATCTTTCAACACTGTCACAGGTAAATTATGGGCCATTAATCTCAGAGATAAAAGCAGATCTGCATAGATGGCATCTTATCCCCTTTTTAAGTTTAAATTCAAGGATAAATACTATAAAAATGAATATTCTTCCTCGGTTATTGTATCTTTTCCGTACTTTACCGGTGGAGGTGGATGATAATCAATTCAGGGAATGGGACAAATGGATTTCCCGCATCATTTGGCAAGGAAAGAAACCTAGAATTCGATATAACACCTTACAGTTAGGGAAGGAAGGAGGAGGTATGGTTCTTCCTTGCCTGAGAAATTATTTTTATGCCTCACAGATAACCCCTCTGTTATATTGGTGTAATAGGAAATATAAGGCTAGATGGAAGGAAATAGAATTTGGATCAGTTGACAGTTTTCCTCTTCAGGCCTCAATAGCTGACAAAGGATTGATGGCCCAGTTGGAAAAATTTAAAAACAGTTGGATAAATCTTACATTAAAAGTATGGCAGAAGGTGGTTAATTCATGTGGAATTAATAACATGTTAAAACTCTTTAGATGGTGTGCATATGATACCGAATTCCTTCCCAACAGAGGAGATAAAAGATTTGAGCTATGGATAAAGAAAGGTCTTACAACCTACCTCTCATTTATAGATAAAAGAGTATTACAAAGTTTCCAAATCCTGCAAGACAAACATGGCCGAGAACACAATGACTTTTTTTAGGTACCTTCAAGTACGAAACTTTGTTAACCAGAGTTGTAGATATACAGACCTACCAACAGTAGAATTAGAATTTTTCAAGATTCTGAATTCGGTTTGCAGTTCAATACCTAGTAAATCAGTTTCTCGATTATATAATGCACTCTCCCATGCTAAAAATGTAAATACACTGTATATTAAAGAGAAGTGGGAGAAAGAAGTGGGGTTGGTACTTTCAGAGGAGGCTTGGGGGAAAATCTGCAGCTTTCAATGGTCCTCGACTAATTCTTTGACTTGGAGAGAACATTGTTGGAAAAACATTATAAGATACTTCAAGACCACATATCAGGAAAAATATAAAGATACAAACGTGACGTGTTGGAGAAGGTGCGGCTCCAAGGAGGCAAATCATTTTCATATTTTCTGGGATTGCCCTAAATTAAGTCTATACTGGGAAGGTATTCATAGAACATTAGTTAAGGTACTTAGGTCCCAGATACCTCTGAACTTTGAGACGCTCTATTTGGGGCATATATTGTTTCTTGAACAGAAGGAAGATATAAAGTTGCTGCAGGCCCTCTTAGCAGCAAGTAAGAAATCAATCACTAGAAAGTGGCTAAATCCAATACCACCTACATTAGAAGACTGGCACGAAATTATCTTGGAAATATTTAAAATGGAAAAGTTGACTTACTCCCTGAGAATTCAAAAAGAAAAATTTTATCAAATCTGGAATAAATGGATTGAATATATAATCCCAATGCGAGCAGACTTTAGATGACTCTCCTAATGATTTATACTGCTCTTCTCATCAACACAGTAATATTGCTAACGTAAGCACCCCTAGTCTAAATGTCTTTTTTTTTTGTTTTCTTTTGGAAAATAGAGAATTAACACAAGGGAAAGATTTGGGAAAGGGATAAAAAATGAAAAAATTAAGTAAATAAGTACGTAAGGATTGGATAATTATGTCTGCGGGCAGCAGCAAGCATGAACAAATTAGGATATAAACACCTACAATGGTTGTTACATAGGCTTACATACAACATTTTGGACCAGTGGAAATGGTCCAGAAGGGTTATATGGAAACTATTATTACCATTTTTCTTAACAACTAATACCATTACTTAGCCTAATAGATTAGAATTACCACAGTACATAATTATCTATTTAAGTGTCTAATTTTCTTTTATATCATCTCAATGTGTACTTAAGAATGTATAAATAATTATAGTTTTATACATATAAAAAAATGGAAAAGGAGAGCTCAAATCTCTTGGGATGCCCAAACTTTTGCATGGTGCTCCTTTCCTTTTTTTCACTCTAAAATTGTACAAAACAAAAATAATACACTAATCTTGCTTAAAGTGTTAAAAAGAACGTTTCATCTTTAATTTTATGACTTTTGGATATCAGTTCATCTTCGACTCACTTAATCATTCACAGTAACAGAAATTTTGACCAAGGGAGCCCAAACTTTTGCATGCCACTGTAAGTGGGCTATGCCACCTACTATCCATAGACCGGCAAGAGTTTAGTAAGGCATACCATTTTTTCACTATTGTTTAGTAAAACATACCTTTATTATTACTATTGTTTTGTAAATAACTCAAAATTCAATATAGGGTTACAAAGGTTTCTAATAATTTTTATGATTAGTTTATTTTCATATAAACTATGGTGTCATGAAAGCACTTCTTCACATAAAGCTCTGAGTAAAAGTACTCATGGTAATAAATACAAGAGCATAGAGAACTGGGACATGAATCTAAAGGGCACACAACAGGGCCCCAGTGAGTTTAAAAGGAGCATGGGAAATGGGATCCCAGTCAGTTGAATGGAAGTGCTGTGAGTTTAAAGAGAGCAATAAGAAGAAAGGCCCGTATCAGGATTTCCAAACAATGGACTGGCCAATTATTGGAGTTTTCCTGTAGTTCAAACTTGGGCTCTACAATTCAGCCTTTTTCTCAGATGATCATCCAAGACTCCTAACTGATTCTAAATAATGACCCCTATAGGATAATACATACAGATGGACCTGAGGCGAGATTAAGATCCCTTTCTTGATTCGTTAATGAAAAATAGTCAAATGGTGCAGGACCAGAGGGCTGCTGGTAATTCTGGGGTCTTAAACTAGGTAACAGGCTGTGCCTTAAGTAATCACAACTAACTGTTCATACAGTAAACTACCAGAACCAGATTTACTATCACTGATATGACATGAAAATCGTTGTTTAGTAGAAAAATTACAATGCAACTACATAAAATTAGTATAGACTGCAAAATATAATAAATTGAGGAGAAAAAGGAATAATAAAGCAGTGTTCACAGACAGTTGAGAAATTTGATGGTGGAGGGTAAGGTGCCGTACCTGAGTCTTTGGGTGTGGGTTTTCAGGCTCCTGTACCTCCTCAAACGCTTAAAGTCGAGCCACTGGAATGTCTTCTTCATGAATGCATTTGTGATGGGCCCAGGACAGATACTCCAAGATGCTGACATCCAGGAACTTACAAACTGCTCAGCTTATTACTTCATATGTTCTTTGCAAAGGAGTTCACTTTGGAGGGATTTTAAAAACTGGTCACCACCCTAAGAATGGAGTTGGAAACTCGCTAATGTACAGACAATTATGAAGAGGGAAGGACAAATTAATTCCACGCTATCTTTAAATGTAATTAATTGGTTGCAAAAACTATTTAATTTCACTGGATGAATTGCCCTCAGTAATAGTGTCTACCCCATTTGCAGTTACCAGACAGGAGGTACAGTAGCCTGAAGTCCAACACCACCAGTTTCAAGAACAGCTACTCTTTATCAACCATTTTGATCTTGAACCAACCTGCACAACCCCAATCTCTACATCAGTAAAGCAATAATATATCTATTTTGCACTGCAGTGAACTTTCTGTATTTTTGTTCTAATTATGTTCTCTCTTGTATAATTGATGTCTTGTGAATGCTTTGTGCTTGTGCAAGTTAGTTTTAAAAAGCACCTATCCTTACAAGTACATGTACTTGTGCATATGACAATAAAATCAATTTTAAAAACATTAGAAAACTAACTTTTGCCATTGAGAAAAATCGCATTAAGTCAAAAAAAAGAGCATTTCCTCTGACCATGCTGTGCACTTCCCTTTTCTAGTACCAACAAACACCACCTATTCACCTGAAACAAAAGTAAGCTTTCATACCTGTTTAACACCATGTCAGCATGACTCCATAAGACGTGACAACTACTGGGCAAACCATCCCGGCCAGCTCTCCCAATTTCTTGATAGTATGATTCCATTTCTTTAGGAGCTCCATAATGAATAACTTTACGAATATCAGGCTTGTTAATTCCCAAGCCAAAAGCAATGGTAGCTACAACACACTGGCCAAATAAAAGATGTCTGCATGAAAATATGAACCACCAAATTCGAACCGCTTCAAACATATATAAATAAATGGTGAGAATTTAACAATGACCCATAATTTGCTCTCGAAGTAATTGTGAGAACGATCATTCATGTTCAAATGTTAAAGCAAATCCAGTCAAGACTAACTTAAAGTTAAACATGGAGACCAAAAGGACTTTTTTTTCAAATCAGAGATCATTTGCTATCTAGCTTATCAGTTCAATACTTTGAAAAGCATAAAGTTGCTATATTTGTATTTTAAATCTAACCTAAATTTGTGGCAGGGAAATTTTATAAAGCCTTTTCAATCAAACCAGCTTTTCAACAGGGCTTGAGAGCAAATTACTATTAAGCATTATTTCTTGCACCGTACATTTACTGTAAGTGGACTCTCATTCCTGCATGTCATAATTGTTGAATAAAACTACAAAAGCTTGGCTACTTGACCCGAGTCCAAAAGAACAAATCTTCACATGCCCAGGTCATGTGCACATTTTCATGAAACATCCAGGTTTGGATAAGGTTAAAATATTCCTGTGCTGATGGACTCATATTGCCAGAATAATGTGTCTGTATGAGAAGATAGAGTAAGGAGGATGAGAAGAGAAATGCTGAAGATAGTGAGGTCAGGAAAGGAGGAGATGATGGCAAAGCAGGGATGGCTGAAGTTTCTGGGAATAGTTCAGAAGGCTCCGGGTAGATAAGTCCACAAAAGAAATTGTTCTCAGATGGCAGGGGTAGGTAACCGTGGCTGACAAGGGAAATTAAGGGCTGCATAAAGCCAGGAAAGGGCATACAAGGTAGCAAAAGTGACTGGGAAGTTGGATGATTGGGAAGCTTTTAAAATCCAACAAAAAGCAATAAGGAGGGAAAAGATGAAATATGAGGACAAACTAGCCAACAGTATAAAGCAGGATACCAGAAGTTTTTCCAGTTATATAAAGAATAAAAGGGAGGTGAGAGTTGATATTGGATCTTTGGGAAAAGATGCTGGTGAGATAGTAATGGGGACAAGAAATGGCAAATGAACTTAATGCGTACTTTGCATCTTGCTTCTCTGTGGAAGACACTAGCAGTGTGCCAGAGGTCCACAAGTGTCAGGGAGCAAAAGCGAGTGCCATTGTTACTGCAAAGGAAAACGCGCTAGGCAAACTCAAGGTGGATAAGTCATCTGGACTACATCCCAGATTCCTGAGAGTGGCTGCTGAAGAGATAACGGATGCATTGGTCATGATCTTTCAAGAATCATTTGATTCTGACAAGGTCCCGGAGGACTGGAACATTACAAGTGTCACTCCACGCTTTAAGAAGGGAGGAAGGCAAAAGAAAGAAAATTATAAGCCAGTTAACCTAACCTCAGTGGTTTGTAAAGTGTTGGAGTCTATTATTAAAAATGAGGTTTCGGGGTAGGGGGACTAATGATAAAATAAGTCAAAGTCAGCATGGTTTCTGTAAAGGGAAATCTTGCCTGACAAATCTGTTATGGAGATGAATGGGATCCAGGATCAGCCATGATGGAATGGCAGAGCACACTTGATGGGCTGAATGGCCTAATTCTGTCTCTATGTCTTATGCAGGGGAAGAAATATTGAAAACAGGAAGTCAGGATATATAATTTACCAAATCTTCAGACAAGGCAGATATTAAATTTAAGATTTAAACACTTTTCTGTCCACATCTATTCTCTTCCAATTCAATTGTTCTGGTCCTCTTTAGTTTCCTTTTTATATTAAAAAGTAGAGGCGGTTACATGCACCATCAAACAAATTATGGTACATTATCAAGTCTTAATATTTTGATGACAAGTTATTTCATGTGTGAGCACTTCAGATTTGTTACTGTACATTGGGTTAAACGTCCTCTTCTCACTTCTATGAGATTTTCCAATCAGTCATGCAGCAACAACGCAACTGCTGCAATACATATACTACTCTTAGCCCTGAGGTCAAGGAACTTTGTGGTGGAAGATGGGTGTTAAAATTGAAGAAACAAGGAAAATGACATTCAACCACTAACCTCCAAATTTTAATTGGGGCAGACTGAATGATGGGATACTAATTCATTTCCAGTGGTTTAAAGTACCTTTTAAGTTTTTACGCCTTTTTTCCCCCAAATTATTTAGCAATCAAACTATTTTTAAATATCTCAGATGTATCCAATAATAGTTCAAATGAGCATTTGGCATTTGTACCACTATATCAGGATGTCCAGAAATGAGAATCTTATGATCTGCTGTCTGAAGCTTGTCACTCATAATACAGCGTCCAACCAGATCTCTAAATCAATTGATCACACAGAGCAGTAAAAGGTAAGAACAATCACAGAAAAGACATGAAGTGTTGGGAGTGAGTTTGGGAGTGCAGGCAGCAAGCCAAATTGAATATTATCTGGCCAAATCTGCTTTGTGATCATAGGTAGAGTACTATTTCTTACACCAATCTATTACTTATGGTAATACCATTCAGTCTTTTGTTAATTAACAGTAATGCACAAAACTGGAATAGTATATATTAAAAATATTGACCAATTTCAGTCTACTACTCTACATGTCATTCATTACTCACCCAACCATGGTAATTTAAACAGGGACCAAAATATTTCAGACCTGAATTTCATCCCTCATGAACTTGTGGTGCACCTCTCTCCTGGCCTTGATGCCCATGCCTGCATGGTACGTGCCGCAAATGACATTCAGCTGTGACAATTCTCCAGACACTAATTCTGTAGCTTTCCTGGATGGGCAGTAAATTATAGTAGGTCCTTCAAACTCAAAGGAGAACCTATAATTCAAGAGACAATATGCCTTCACAAAACTACAAACCACACTGCATTAGATAATAAATTGCAGATGAGTGTAATTTTCTGCATGTACATTAGTCAATACGTACACGTCCCTTTTGATTAAAAACTGCTTTAAGTCTTGTTTAATATCTGTAGATTTACAACCAACTTCTAAGTACAAGTTTGGCCGATCAAAGGTCGTGCAGACAACCCGAGGATTCTTCAGCTTCAGATTCTCTATGATGTCATTTCTGATTGAAGGACTGGCGGTGGCAGTTAAGGCAACAACTGGAACCTAACGTCATAAATAACAATAACAAAGTTAAAGTTGCATCAGACATTGGCATTTACTTTTCACTTTTATCTATTTAGCTCAGTAAATATTGTGTGGAGAAAAGGAGGCTTAGGAGTGTTGATGGAAGTGAAAATCCACTATAGTGGAAGGAGAAACATTTAAGAGGTACCTGGATAAGCACAAAAACCCACACCTAAAAGGCAATGGACGGAGTGCTGGAAAATGGGAATTTTGGACAATAATGATGACAATGGATTGAATGGTGCCTGTGGTGTAACTTTCTACAAGTAAGTAGATGACCCAATCAAGGCTTTATTATTAGTCATTCTGAATCTCTCTGAGGACATTAAGTAGCAACAACACAGCAAGGTGCAGAAGTCACTTATAACCTATAGCAGATCGTGGTGGCAGGTTGTTCTTTTGAAGGATATTAGTGAATCACTTGGAGGTTGTTGATAAAATCCACAAGTCATTTTTATTTTGCTACCAGCAAAATTTTATATTTTGCCATAATTGGATTCAAATTTAATCATCTAACGACAAAATCATGGGCAAGCTGCTTTCAATAATTACAAAGGCTATGTTGGTAATATGGAATGAAAATTTTTTTTTGTTAAAATGGATAAGGTAAATATACATTACAAAGTTTCCACCAGCTTGTAAAAACATAGAACAGAACAGCATAGTAGAGGCCAGTCAGCCCATGTTGTGCTGACTTTTAACCTACTTCATGATCAATCAAACCCTTCTCTCCTACAGAGCTCATAAACCTCAATTTTTCTTTCATCTGTGTGCCTAGTCTCCTAAATGCCCCTATTGAAACAGCCTCTACCATCACCCAGGCAGTGCATTTCAGGCACTTACCACCCTCTATGTAAAAAAAAAACTTCTTTCTTCCATTCACCTTAAAAGGATTTCTTCTAATATTAGCCGTTGCTGCCCTGGAAAAAAGGCACTGGCTGCCCACTATATCTATACCTTCAATAACTTTATACACCTCTCTCAAACACGAGGAAATCTGCAGATGCTGGAAATTCAAGCAACACACACAAAATGCTGGTGAACGCAGCAGGCCAGGCAGCATCTATGGGAAGAGGTACGGTTGATGTTTCAGGCCAAGACTCTTCATCAGGACTGACGAAGGGTCTCGGCCTGAAACGTCGACTGTACCTCTTCCTATAGATGCTGCCTGGCCTGCTGCGTTCACCAGCATTTTGTGTGTGTTACATCTCTCTCAACTTTCTTCGCTTCAGTTTGTTCAACCTTACCTCAGAAGGTAAGTTCCTCATCCAATCAGCATCCTGCTAAACCTCCACTGCATCTTCTCTGAAGCCCCTATATCCTTCCTATAATGAGGTGACCACAATAGAACACAATATTCTAAGTGAGAATTTTTTAAACTGTTTTCTCAAAGAGCTTTTCCAAAACAATCAAAACTTTCCTTCAACTCAACTCTATCATTCAACTTCATCTTCCTCTTCTATAACAGTTATCACTATTAAATTGAAAAACAAAACTAAAGTACACTTTAAGACCCAGTTCTCCTTCCCATTAATGCCATTTTGATGTGAATTATACTTGGCAAAATTTGAAGCAGAATATCAGTTGAGAACTTTAAGCCCTCATGGGTAAAGTTGTGTTGTCTCTCTCTATGTAAAACACACCATCATGCTTTTAGACTCATTTACAGTACCTTGTAAAAGTATTCAACTCCCACAACCATTTTCACATTTTACTGTCTCGTTTCCTAAATTTAAAATCTTTTGAAGTGGGATTTTGCATCATGTCAAATCAAAAAACAATTCTAAAACCTGTCAACAATTTACAAATATTTAAAAACCAAAACTGTGAGGTTGAAAATGTGTTTAGCCTCTTTGTAAATACTACACTAGCTTTCCTCACATTGAATTACCTTACCAGCTCCCCCAATTTGCTGATGTAGAACATTGGAGGATCATCTGTTTTCAATGAATTCATAAAAATAAATACCCCCTCTCTCTGTCAGGTCTAACAGTATGATAGATTTTTAACAAACCAAACACAAATGTGGACAAAAGAGCATTCAAGTCAGGGAAATGATAATAGAGAAGCACAAATCTGGGGAAGGGTACAAGACCATCTCAAAGGCATGAGCATACCTCGGAGCTCAGTGCAGTCCATCGTGAAAAAATGGAAAAAATGTGAAACCACAACACTGCCTAGGTCAGGCTGCCCCTCCAAACTTGGTTGAGGGAGAAGAATGGATCTTGTAAGAGAGGCTACTGTGATGCCAACAGTCACTCTAAGTTTGCTGCAGAAGTCAGTGGCTGCAACTAGAGATGAAGTTCATGGCTCCAGTCTCTAAAGCCTTGCACAAAAAGGGTATTTATGGAAGAGTGGCAATGAAGAAGCCCTAGCTAAAAAAAAAAATCCATGCCCGTAAAGACTTTGCAAAGCATCACTTAGAGGATACTGTAAAGATGTGGAAGACGATTTTGTGGTCAGCTGAGACTAAAGTAGAACTTTTAGGCCTCAACACTAAGCAGCATTAATCTAATACTGTGCATCAACCAGGTAACATCATCCCTACTGTAAAGTATGGTGGAGTAGCATCAAGCTATGAGTATGCTTTTCAGCAGCAACGACTGGAAATCTGATCAGGATTGATGGGAAGATGAATGCAGTTAAATACCCAGAGATCCTGGATAAAAGCCTGCTAGCCTTTGTCATAAACTGAAGTGGAAGTTCAGCCGGATAATGATCCAAAGCACACTGCCAGTGCAACCATGGAGTGGCTTCAAATGAAGAAAATTAAATGTCCCTGAATGGCCCAGCCAGAGTCCTACCTTAACCTGATCGAACATCTCCAGCAAGACCTTAAGATTGCTGTCCTTGCCGCTCCCTAATTAACTTGGTAATTTTGAGTAATTTTGCAAGGAAGAATGGGTACATCTTGCTGCATCACATTGTGCAAAGCTAATAGAGACTTATCCAAACAGACTACTGGCCGTAGTTGCTGCGAGAGGTGGTTCAACTAAGTATTGGGCAAAAGGGGATGAATACATCTGAAGTGGTAATATTTCAGTTTTGAATTTTTAGTTTTTTTATCTTTTACAATTTTCCCTGGTTTTTGGGCTGTACTGTGAAAAAAGGAGGTTGTGATTCACAAATAAAAAATCTCAGTTAACATGATCAAAATCCCTGGTTGGAAAAGTCATTTATGTGAACAAAGGCTTGGGGCTGAATACCTTTACAAAGCACTGTATTTTAATAGGAAGTTGATGGAGTTACTTCATTTATATGTTCATGCCACAAATATTTCTAAATCAAGTGGTCATATGTACTACAGGTTGAGTATCTGAAAGTTCAAAATCCATAAACCTGCGAAATCTGAAAACTTTTTGAGCACTGACATAATTTTACAAATGGGAAATTCCACAAGGCACTGGAAAGGTTCTGAGGCAATGTGAGGGTCCCTACACATCACAGACAGTTCTGAGAAGTGACCTCACATTTGTAATGAACAGAATTGAATGAAAAATAGAAAAACACTGGATAAAGTAAAAAATGAAGATCTCAATTGTGTATTGAAAGAATGGATTTGGCAGCAAAGTGATCATGCCTCTTAAAAGTTATTCAAATCATGAAACAAGTGACGAACTAAATATTGAAGGTAATTTTGAATATTCAGCAGGCTGGTTGCAGAAATTTAAGTAAAGATACTACTTTAAATTTTTAAAGATGTTAACAAATTTTAAAGATAAAGCATTTGCTGATCACAAAGCAGCAGAAAAATTCATTGATGAGTTTGTGAAGATCGTCGCTGACCAAAATCTAACACCAGAATAAGTCTATAATGCTGATTCTTCTAGTCAAAATGGCACATGCTCCTTCAGTCAACATCTTCTGGAGAGATCATGAAACTATATATTTCACTTCATTTATGTCTTTTACATTTGTTTTTTTTTTAAATGTGATTCTGGAACTGTTGGAGCCTGTGATTTGCAGTTTGGAGATCGTTTAGGTGTTCCAGCGCTCTGCAGTCCCCAAGAGGATTCTGGGAAACAGAGGCAGTGTGCGTGAAGGTTGTAGCGAGAAGGCTGCAGGGTGCGAGCCAATGTTCAACTCGCCAATTAAAGCAATGAGGGAGATTGACGCATCGAGGTGAATGCAGAAAGTGAGCACCGACTGCCTGCCTTTTGATTGCGGGGGGGGATTGCTCTTCTATGGAGAGAGGAGACTGTCTTTTGATTGGTGGGTGGGAAATCGCTCTAATACAGAGAGGGGAGATTGCCTTTTGATCGCTGGTGGGATCACTCTGCTACAGAGAAGAGAGACTGCCTTTTGATCGCTGGGGGATCACTTGCTGCCAGAGAGGGAAAGGCCTGCTGCTGTGCCTGGGGATTGTCACTCAGATTTTCTGTGTGTTGGATATGGACTTGGTCTATAGACTTTTCTCAGACTTGTAGCTTTTTATATTGTGTTTTTCACCTGACCTTTCTCATTGCAGGGAGGAGGATCTGGGGATGCATGTGCCTGCTCCATTTTTGTTTGTTTTTTGTGTGGGGAGAAGGGATTTGTGAGTTGATGATTGTGTTGCTATTCTTTTCCTTCTTGGTTTCATGGCTATCTGGAGAAGAATAATTTCAGAGTTGTATACTTTGATAATAAATATACCTTTTATTGTTTTTACACCTTACAGAAAACCTAAAAGAAATGTAAAATACAAATACAGTATACTGTAAACTTTTAATCAAAGCAGAGCGTCATAGATGGAGCTGAGAGCCTGCTATTGTTTATTGCTCAATAGCTAATTCAGGTATTCTGTGGATGCTGCTGAGCTGCTTTTGTTATTCTGCACACATTATATGTTCGTTATATTAATGGTATGTAATAATTTTTACTGTTAATAACATACATGTGATGAACAAGTGCAAGACAAAGACTGCTTACCAGTAGTATATAAATTCAGAGTTGGAAATTATGGTAATTCCAAATTATCTCATTATATATTCCAAAATCTGAAAAAAATCCAAAAGCCGAAACATTTCTGGCTCCAAATATTTCAGAAAAGGGGTACTGAACCTACAGTATTTATTATACTGCTCCAAATAACTTGTTAGTCAAGACTCATGATGGTCATTCGCAAAAAAACGCTGCCAACATTTCAGTAAACATATGCATCAATTTACCTGTGGCAGGAATTGTTTTATAGACCCCAATGACCTGTAAGCACTCCTGAAATCATGTCCCCACTCAGATATACAGTGAGCCTCATCCACAGCAACTAGAACGATACCTGAAGGTAAATCAAAAAGAGAATAAATAAACTGAACTACACGCACAGGTGCATATTTAAACAATAACATTCACCGTTGGAAAACTCTACAAAAAAGGCATATTATACAAGTTGCAGTGCTATGTGCTTTCCACACATGAAAGGATGGACAAAGAAATGCTCATTGTCATTTAGCAATTCTGCTCTTTAGAAGACAATCTGGAATTTACAAAAATGTAGTATGTGGCTGGTCCTTTAGACTGCCCTTCATTCCTATGGCAGACGTATTCAATGGCTCTATTACAATAATATTAAAGCTTGGAATTTCTCATAATGGAAATCTCACATGTGAACAACTTTCTGAATGTTCTATAGATTTCCCATCATTCTGTACCTTGTATCAAATAGACATGAACTAAAAAAAGTCTCTTTGCCATTTATGTCAACAGGGTCTTATGAATCTAAAATGTTCCTGGCTTTTTCCTACATTGGCTATTCTCACTCAGTGTCTCCCGATGTGGTAATACTAATCTGTAGTACAAGCCTTGAAAACATTCATGCTGTATGTGCTGAGGAATAAATGCACAGCTAGTGGAGTCACTGCCTCACTGTGCCAGAGAACTGGGCTCAATCCTGACCTCAGACATACTCCATGTGAAGTGTGCACATTCTTTCTGTGAGTGTGTGGGATTTCCTCAGGGTGCTCTGATTTCTTCCCACGTTCCACAGATGTGCATTTGGGAGGTAACTTGGCGACTATTAATTGCTCCTTGTGTGTAGACGATGATGGAATCTGTGGAGGAAGCAGGGAAATTGTTGAGAATATGGGGTGAATAAATGAATCAATGTGGAAGTTAGCATAAACAGATGATTGATGGTCAGTATGGACTCAGTAGTTACAAGGGCCTGTTTCTGTGTTGCATCTCTCTAATAAAAAAGCAGCACTGTAAAGCTTGAAAACACAATTTCATACCAAATTCAGATTGTCCAAGAAGTTGAGAAAAAAAATCCTGCATTCTTACTCTGAATAATGGAGAGTTTATGTGTATGGATTTTTGAAAGGCCTTTGAGAGATGTGAATAAAATGCTAATCAAGAGCCCATGGTATTACAGGATAGTAACATTGACACAAGTCTGCTGAGTGGGAGATCGCAGAGTGATTTAGAGACAACTCCTTGTGGAATTAGCGTGGCAGGTTTAAAAATCAACCAGGGCCCGTTGGGACTTGGCTGCAGAGCGGAATATTGCGGAATCAGTTAGAGACAGTTTCTAACGGTCTCCCAGGTGACATCTGCAGGAAGTACACCCAACTTCAGTTCCTGATTGGCAAGGGATCAAGGAATTGGGAGCTGGAGCTGGATGTACTGAGGATCATCTGGGAGGCTGAAAAACTCATAGATGAGACACTTACTGAAGCGGGCACATCCAGAGAGCAGGCTTCAGATAGCGAATGGGTGACCACCAGGAGAAGCAAGGGGAGTAAGCAGTTAGTGCAGGGTTCCCCTCTGGCCATACCCCTCAGCAACAAGTAAAACCAGTTTGGATACTGCTAGGAGGAAGAACTTATCAGGGCACAGCAACAGTCAGGCGAGTGGCGCTATGGCCAGCTCTGAGGCTCAGCAGGGAAAGGTGGCTGCCAGTGACTAGTGGTGTTCCACAGGGATCTGTATTGGGACCGATTCTTTTTACGTTATATGTCAATAATTTAGATGATAGAATTGATGGCTTTGTTGCAAAGTTTGCAGACGATGTGAAGATAAGTGGAGGGCCAGTAGTTTTGAGAAAATAGAGAGGCTACTGAAGGACTGAGATAGATTAGGAGAATGGACAAAGAAGTGGCAGATGGAATACAGTGTTGGGAAGTGTATAGTTATGCACTTTGGAAGAAGAAATGAAAGGGTTAACTATTTTATAAATAGAGAGAAAATACTAAACACTGAGGCACAAAAGGACTTGGGAGTCCTTGTGCAGGATTCCCTAAAGATGAATTTGCAGGTTGAGTCTATGGTGAGGAAGGCAAATACGATTTTAGCATTTATTTTAAGAGGGCTAGAACATAAAAGCAAGGATGTAATGTTAAGACGTTACAAAGCACTGGTGAGGCCTCACTTGGAGCATCATGAGCTGTTTTTGGCCCCTTATCTTGGAAAGGATATGCTGGAACTGGAGAGGGTTCAAAGGAGATTCACGAAAATGATTCCAGGATTAAATGGTTTGTCATATGAAGAGCATTCTCTGATGGCTCTGTGCCTGCATTCACTGGAATTCAGAAGAATGAGGGGTGACCTAATTGAAACCTATTCAATGGTGAAAGGCTTTGATAGAGTGGATGTGGAGGATGTTTCCAGTCGTTGGACAGTCTAAGACCAGAGGACACAGCCTCAGAATAGAGGGGTGGCCTTTTAGAACTGAGATGCGGAGTAATTTCTTTAGCCAGAGTGGTGAATCTTTGGAATTTTTTGCCATAGACAGCTGTGGAGGCCAAGTCTTCATGTATATTTTAGGCAGAGGTTGATAGATTCTAGATTGATCAGAGTATGAAGCGATATAGGGAAAAGGCAGGAGATTGAGGCTGACAGGAAAATTGGAACAGCCATGATGAAAGGGCGGAGCACACTTAATGGGCCAAATGGCCTAATTCTGCTCCTATATCTTATGGTCTTATAAAAGAAAAAGAGCAATATTAGTAGGAAATTTGAGGATTGGGAAGCTTTTAAAAACCAACAAAAGGTGACTAAAAAAGCATAAGGAAAGAAAAGATGAAATATGAAGGTAGGCTAGTCAATAATTAAACAGCATAAAGAGTGAAGGAGAGGCGACAGCTGATATCAGACACTGGAAAATGACACCAAAGAGGCAGTAATTGGGGACAAAGAAATAGTGGATGAACTTAAGTAATTTGTCCCAGCCTTCACTGTAGAATACACTGGCAATATTCCAGAAATTTGAGAGCGCCGGGGCAGAAGTGAACGTAGCTGCTATTACAAAGGAGAAGATGCTTGGGAAGCTGAAAGGTCTGAAGGTAGATTAAGTCACCTGAACCAAAGGGACTATACCCCAGGGTTCTGAAAGAAGTAGCTGAAGAGATTGTGGAGGCACTAGTAATGATCTTTCAAGAATCACCAGATCCTAGAGATGTAGAAAACTAACAATGTTACTCCACTCTTTAAAAAGGGAGGAAGGCAAAAGTCAGTTAGCCTGACTTCAGTGGTTGGGAAAATATGGGAGCTCATTATTAAGGATGAGGATGGTAACTTGGAGGCATATGATAAAATGGGCCAAAGTCAGCATGATTTCCTTAAGGGAAAATCTGTTGGAATTCTGTGAGGAAGTAACAAGCAGGAGAGACAAAGGAGAGTCAGTAGATGTTGTTTACTTGGATTTTCAGAAGGCCCTTTGACAAGGTGATGCACATAAAGTGTCTATAGTATTACGGGAAATATACTAGTACGGATAGAAGATTGGCTGACTAGCAAGAGGCTAAGGTTGGAAATAAAGGGGGCCTTTTCTGGTTGGCTGCCGGTGACTAATGATGCTCCACAGTAGTCATCTCGGGAACGTTTCTTTTCACATTATATGTCAACAATTTGGATGACAGAATTGATGGCTTTGTGACCAAGTTTGTGGATGATATGAAGACAGATGGTGAGGCAAGTAGTGTTGAGCAAGCACAGAGTCTGCAGAAGGACTTAGACAGATTGAGACAATGGGCAAAGAAGTGACAGATGGAATATAGTGTAGAGAAGTGTACAGTCATGCACTTTGGTAGAAGGAATAAAAATGTAGACTATTTTCTAAACTGAGAGAAAATTCAAAACTCAGGGGTGCAAAAAGACTTGGGAATCCTTGTGCAAGGTTCCCTAAAGGTTAACTTCCAGGTTGAGTCGGTGGTGAGGAAGGTAAATGCAGTGTTCACATTCATTTGGAGAGGACTAAGTTGTAAGAAGTGGATGGAATTCTGAGGCTTTATAAGGCATTAGTCAGACTGCACTTGGGAGTATTGTCAGCAGTTCTGGACCCCTTATCTAAGAAAAGATGTGCTGGTATTGGAGAGAATCCAGGCTCACAAGAATGATTCAGGGAAGGAAAGGGTTAACGTATGAGCAGCATTTGATGGCTCTGGGCCTGTAGTACTCACTGGAACTTAGAACAATAAGGGGGGATCTCATTGAAACCTACCGAATATTGAAAGGTCTGGATAGAGTGAATGCAGAGAGGATGTTTCCTATAGTGGAGGAGTCTAGGACCAGAGGAAACAGCCTTAGAATAGAGGGATGTCCATTTAAAACAGAGATGAGGAGAAATTTCTTTAGCTAGAAAGTGGAAATCATTGCCATCGTGGGCTGTGGAGGACAAGTCATTAAGCATATTTATAACGGAGGTTGATAGGTTCTTGATTAGTCAGTGTCAAAGGTTATGGTGAGAAGGCAGGAGAATGGGATTGAGAAGGGTAATAAATCAGCCATGATGCAATGGTGGAGCAGATTCAATGAACCAAATGGCCGAATTCTGCTTCCATGTCTTATGGTTTTACAGGTATTATCTGATTGACAGATGGCAAAGACAGGAATAAAGCAGACTTTTTACTGGTTTGCTTCCGGTGATGAGTGGTGTTCCGCATGGGACAGTATCGGTCTGCTACTTTTTGTGTTATATGTTAACAATCTGGACAATGGACATGATGCCTTTTGTAGCCAAGTTTTGCACGTGAATTAGGAGCAAGCAGTGTTAAAGAAACATTAGGAGCAAGCAGTGTTGAGAAAACAGGTTGTCTATAGGACATAGACTGATTAGGAGCATGGACAAAGAAGTAACAGATAGAGTACAGTATGAGCAAGTGTATAGTCATGTAGAAGAAATAAAGACATAGACCATTTTCTAAAAGGGAGTGAATTCAGAAACTGGAGGTACAAAGGGACTTGCAGGATTCCCTGAAGGTTTAAAAAAAACAATTTACAATTCTTACCCAAGGGTAAAAAGGTAGATGCTTTTTGTTGTTTTTAAGCAGGTTTGCAATGCTGAAGGAGCTCAGAACAATATTCTTAGAAAGATGGTAACAATAAAAATGGTGTTCTTAGCCCACTGAAAGCTACCTGCACCTCACTATTTATACTGTTGCCCTTATAACAACAAGCTTATAGAAAGAAAACTGAAGTCAAAATTTTAAATTTAACCTGGGTTTGACATGGACAGAGGGAGCCAATCCTAACAGGCAGCATTAAGAACAAGGGAAGCCAAATCACAACAGTTTTTAATATGAACAGCATATGTAAACCACAACATATGTGATGAAATAACTGCAGATCCCTTAACGATTAGATTTCTGTGTTTTTGTTATGTGTATTGAAAACCCATTTAAGGATTAAGGTTGAACATACCAACGCTATCATCAAGTTTCTTGAGTAACGACATCGATCCTGAACAGTATTCAGGTGTCATGTAAACAACTTTGAAATGACCCCTAGAAGTTAAAATAATATATAAAATTATTCTAAATCAATCTTTATACGCAATATGTAATATCCCACTACTGTTGCTAACCACTTGGACAATTTCAACCAAACCATGAACCCTTTCTGTAATTTTGATTGCTGGTTCACAATTTGTTGATAAAAAGATCCTCTTTCAGCATGATGAAGTGCTCTCCCACGGTATTTTTGGATTATGTAGTTCATTTGATCCTAGAGTTTTATAATGTTTATTTTGGGTCCCGTTTTGGTTCCATTGTTCCATCTTACTCACTTCATTATTTCACTGAAATGCTAACACCAAATTAAAGCACAGAATAACCTAGTATTCTTTTCTCTATTAAGGAAGAGAATAACACGTTTTTTTCTTAGAGCTGAAAGAGTGATGGAACCAAATTCAGAGGCAGCACTTAGAACCTGATGAGGAAAATATCTCAGTGCTGTGAAGAAATAACAGTTGAATGGGAATAATTAGAATCCTCATTCAAAAAGGAAACAAGCTGAATGGAACAAATGGACTCCTCCTGTGTTGTAGAATTTAATTCCATAGAAAAAGCTAGAATAACCCTCTTTTAAATATACAAAGCTCAGCTCACTGCCTAGAGATTTTGGAATATTACTTAACTAGCAAAACAATGGAAATGATAAGCAAGAAATCCATACATCATATATGCCAGGGAGATTTTATTACTCAATTAATACTACAGTTATGGTAGTTGTATTTCCCTATTACAGAGAATAAGCTACAGTGCATTCTGGTTAATTGGACACATCAGGACCAGTACATTTTGGCCCAATTAAGCAGTCACCCCAATTAGTCAAAGTTTCATTGAAATAGCTAAAAAGAGAAAAAAAAACTGTTTGACTGAGTAACAAATTATGTACTTAAATGAAAAACAGAACAAATTAAAACACTACCAATACCACCATGTAACATACAACTATATATTAGTACCTAACAGCTATTGGAGGAGTTTCATCCAGTGTACACTGCCATTTTCTTTTGACTGTAAATGAATAAAATCAGCGTAGATACCTAGTGCAGATAATGGACTGCCTTCACATAATCCTTCAAATCTTCATTTTCACTGTAACATTCAAGATGATTGCTGATACTCCCGTAATTCTTAACTTACTGAAAAAGTGAAATAGTTTTATTTTCACTTCCAGCCATTTCTGGCAACTCTAAATGCTTGAAACCACAGTGAGCAAAACTGTTCCAAATTGTCTTGTTGCTTATTTCTTGCGAACTATCAGTGACAAAAGTCACTGCTTTTTGACACAAACAGATGCAACTGGTGCTATTTAAAAACTGTTTGCTTAAAGCCATGTGTAATGTCTAATGGCAACATAAGTGCACACAGCTGATGCTAACTAGAAACTCTTCAGCAACAGTCTCCTGTCCAGATTAAGCTGCATAGTGTCCCAAATAAACAAAGAGAATCCTGGCTATTTTCTTGATTAGTTCTTGTTCTTTAAGAATTAACCGGAATCCAGTGTACCTTATAATCTATGGACTGATACCAGTGTTACAACAAAGTGTTACAGTAATTGTGACACGTATCAATACCATATATTAAATAAAAATAGACCACATCTCCCAAGTTAAATTAGGGAATATTGATAAAGAACTAATTTTTAAAGGACAATATTTAAAGGGACATCCATCTAATGAAACACAAAACAAGCCACGGCAACAAAAAGAGTTCAATCCTGCAATAGTTCATTGTTCCTTTGATATGGTGATTATTTCTAAATTACTGTAAAAATCATAAATTTAGATATACTGTACATTTACAAAATAAATCTCTGAAAAAAAATACTAAATTTTCCAAATATAAGATTAGCTACTGTAATACCTTTAGTTTTTCAGTGCAGGACTCTTGTACAAATTCTACTTTTCCAAAAAACTAAAAATTATAAAATTTTGTTTCAAACTCTCATATCATAGAGCAATGAAAGAATAGCTGGTTTTGTTCTCAACCTAGATTCACAAGGAGACCACATAAGAATCCACTGGCAGTATACTCACTTCATTAGTTCATGGGAAAAATTCTGTTTCTGGGCAGAGCCAAGGAAACAAGCTGTTATGTTGGACATGCTACAAAAGAAAATAAGATACAGGAATAGTGAGCCATTTTGTTGCATTGATACCATTCATTTAATTAGCTACATTGTCAAGCTGAATTAATAACTGTCAATGACAAATGCTAACAACTGGTATAGTTAATATCTTCAATTTATTCTGATAACAATCCTTTAACTTAAACAACCCAACATACTAGTCTTGCATGATAAAACCACCCTGAAAATAACATTATTGGTGTTTCCTTGTCTTTCTTTGAAACATCCATTTAAAGACACATAAATTGCTGTTGCTTTGAATCAAAACTAGCAACAGCGACTATATACAGTATTATTTCAAATTTTGCACTTTGTATTATATTTGTAATTTATAGTAATTTTATGTATGTTTTTGAACTGTGCTGTTGCAGCGAAACATAAAATTTCACATCTCATAAGTCAGTTATAAATCTGGTTCTGATAAACAGTCAGAGTGCATTTTAAATACACAAAGCATCAGTGTATGAAATGCACTCATATGATTGTACAGATGTACATTAATTACAAACCTTCACTTGCAAGGTAGTAAAATGACCCAAGATACTTTTTATAGGAGAATTTATAAATGGATCCATGGAGTTGTACAGCATGGAGACCAGCACTTCTGCCCAACTTGTCCATATAGAGAGACTTAAGGAAACAACTTTAAAAAAAAATTGTTTTAATCTCCACATATCATTTAACAATGAAAGAAAAGTAGCTAGTTTTACTATGTTCACTAGGAGACTACATATGAATTCACAGACCACATAAGAGTTCTGGCTTAAGCAGCTGAAGAGATGGCTTTCAGCTGAAAAGCTTTTGTATCACTCCCTCTATCACAAATATATTGTTCCTTAAATAGGGTGATCAAGCAACTGCAGATGGTACAAATCTATAACAAACCCCTAAATACCTTTTCTATAGTAGTTGATTTACATCTTTTCTGACTCAATGTACTGCATTCCACTCGCACAAAGTTGACTCTCTACACTGTAGAACCCAAACACAGATTGAGTAACTACTTTAAAGAAAAACTCTGATCACAAAAGTGACACTGAGCTTTTCACTTGAATTTTTCATGCCACTCACACTGTCTTCAGTCTTTTTGGCCTTAATGAAGTCCAACAGGAAGTCAAGGTACAACAACTTATCTTCTGTCAAGGCATATTTTGGCCCTGGGACTTAACACTGAATTCAACGTTGTTTTTAAATCAAACTTTCTAGTTTATATTAGAGACGGCTGGTTGCGGCTGTAGGGAACACAGGGGATACTCAGCAGATTGGGCTGCATCTATAAGAAGGGGTTCAGAGTTGGTGTTCTGAGTTGATGATCTTTCATTGAAGGAAAAAAAGAGTGGGCTGTCAAGCTAGGAATAGGCACTGCTCCCCTTTCTACAGTCAAGTTCGTTTGCTGTCATTTCAACCGTATACATGTACTGTATACCACCAATCAAAACAATGTTTCTCTGGACCAAGGTGCAAACGCATTAAGTAATATTACCACAAATAAATTAACTAATATGATGCATTTATGGCACAAGTTTAAAAAGTAAATAGTATAATGCTAAGGGCCTTACATAAACAGCCTCCTGGTAAATATCTCTGAAGGTGGAAGAGAGACACCAATAATCCTTTCAATTCTTACTGAGGTCTTGCAATCAGATGCCTTGCAATTCCCATACCAAATAGTGACGCAGGTGATCAGATGCCCTGTAAACATTGGTTTGAATGAGATGGGAGTGGCTGGCCTCAACCTCCTTAAGTGAAGATCCTGCTGTGCTTTCTTGACTAAAGAGCTGGTGTTGAGGGACCAGGTCAGGAACTTAGTGCTCTTAACTCTCTCCACAGAGGAGCCATTTATTTGTAGTGAAGAATGGTCAGTCGGCACCTTTCCAAAGTCCACAACCATCTCTTTCGTCCTGTCTATGTTGAGACTCAAGTCGACTCATTCTACGAGCTGTTCCACCTCCTCTCTGTATGCCATCTTGAAACCATGATGAGGCCAACCAATGTTGCATCAGCAGCGTAAACAGCAGTGGGCCCTAGGTGGCGCCAGTGCTCAGTGTAATGGAGCTAGAGGCTGCCAACACGGACTAACTGTGATCTTTCTGTCAAGATGTCCAAAATCTAGTTACAGAGAGATATGTTGAAACCCAATGAGGACAGTTTACCCACCAGTTTCTGAAGGATGTTTGTATTAAACACCCAGCTGAAGTCTATCCTAGCATATAAACCACCATTTTCCAGGTGGGATAGGACGGAGCAGAGGGCAGAGGCTATGACCTCATGAGTGGACTGATTTGAGCAACGAGCAAACTAGAAAAGATCCAATGTAGCAGTTAAATGGGATTTAATGCGACCCACAACCAGCCGCTCAAAATACTTCATTATTGTTGAAGTCAGTACCACTGGATAGTAATCATTAAGGCAGATTAATGTTGCCCTCTTAGGCACTGGGATGATTGTGGCTGCAATGAAGTCTACAGGGACAGTGGATTCTACCAGAGAGATGTCTGTTAGAACCTTTGTTAACTAGCTGCACAGTTACATTATCAGCACCACAGCTCGACATGGGTTTTCCTCACATCAGCTGCAGCCAAACAGAGTGCCTGCTCTTTGGGAGTGGGGGGGGGGGGTGCTTTCTTGCCAGCACATCATTCCAGACATCAAACCAGGGCATAAAATACATTCAGCCTATCAGGAAGAGAGGCAACACTTCTGTTGATGTGCAAGTGGAGTTGTAGTCTGTTGTGGCCTGAATACCCTGCCTCGTGTTTTTGGTGTATGGTTGTAAATACACCAACCAGAAATGGCTGGATATCCTCTGTGAATAATCTCCTTTTGTTGATCTGGTAGCTGTCTTATCGATCCAAGTGAAGGCAGTATCCCAATGTCCCAGCAGCGCCCGGACCTCTGCTGTCACGTATAGCTTCTGATATGCCCTCAAAGAGATGTGTTAAATATTCGTGATACCCTCAATGCACATCTCTATATAGCCTGTCACAGATCCCATATATTCATCGATATTAATGTGATGGTCACAGATAGGCACCAGTGACCAGCATGTTCCAGCAGTCCTGCAATGCTGAGGTTGCTCCTCCCAGCCAGATCTTTATCTCCCTTGGAACTGGTTTAATCAGTGGTCTGTACGCAGGAATTAACATAACAGATAAGTGGTCAGTGTATCCGAGGTGGGGGCAGTTTTATAAGGCTGCATGGATGTTGGTACAAACCAGGTCTAATGTGCCTCTGCCTCTGGTAGCAAGCTCGTTGTACTGACAGAATTTAGGCAGAACTGTTTTTAAGTTATCAGTAACAATAAAGATAACGATGTGTGTGGCTTAGAAGTTACTAATGGCACCTTATAGCAGCATTTCCCCAACATTAGCCTGGGGAAGGTGGAGGGAATGTATACAGCCACAATTACAATGGCAGTGAATTCCCTCGGTAAATAGAAGGGCCTGCATTTCAACATTAGCAACTCTACAAAAGGCAAACAGTGGGTCATCACTACTGAACTTGTTACATACACCTGTTAGGGTGCATTCTCCAGATACCTTATAAGGTAACTGTAGCCTTCAGCCAGGAGCAGATGTCATCAGGTGGTTCCCAACCTTCACCGAGTGTTTCGACCCTCAACCACGACACTCTCCAGTTGGTGGGCCGGCAGTGGTGGCCAGATCACTGCCCATCTGCTCCTGGCTTCCAGCTTCCCTCCTCTCGCCTACTCCAAATCCAACAAGAGGCTCGTTCTGCCTCTTCCCCTATCCTACAAGCTGCTTGTTTTTTGCTCCTTTAGTCCAGGCCCAGATCTGACAACAACCGCCATGCTGATTTGGCTGGGAAACCTCTGCAGCCGATCTCCACAAGGAACAACCATGCCTGTCATCCCTTGTCTTTACACTCCTGCACTAAGGGCTGGTACTTCAAGGCCTTTCTCTCGTAGGCCTCTCCCAATCCCTCCTCCCACGGCACAGTCAGCTCAACCAAAATTATTTTCTTGTCTTCGGTTGACCACAGTACAATCTCCGGGCGTAGGGTTGTGTGCACCACATCCGGGAACTGCAACCTCCTTCGCACATTGACCCTCATCTCCCAGGACCTGGCTGTTAGCAGCAGATTGGGCCTTGGTTGTTTGGTTACGAAAGGCCTAGCTCCCTCTTTGATGAGGGTGATGGCCTTTCTCAAATCTGTGCCAGCCATCCTCTTCTTGCATCTCTCCCACTCTAGTGTGTCAGCAAGAGCAAGAAGCACCTTATCATGGCGCCACCTATACCGTCCTTGAGTTAGAGCTGTTTTACACCTGGACAGTATATGAGCCAGTGTCCCCTTTTGACCACAGAGCTTACGGTACGGGTCCTCTCTCATTCCCCATGTGTACAAATGTAATGGTGAAGGAAGGGTGTCATACACGGATCGCAAGAGGAAGGAACTACGGAAGGGCTCCAGTCTCCATAACTCTGCCCATGAGATCTTGCGCGTAGGCAGATCCCATTTTGTCCAGGCACCCTGGGACCCTTGTTCCACTGCCTTTGAAATCTGCTTCTCTTCCTCACGGATCCATACTCCTGCCTGTATCATGTCTCGCCTGTTCCTTATGCTTGCGTTTCCCCACTTCTGGAAGTGAACTGAGCCGAGGCCTTGCCGCCCAACGCAGGGGTTGCCAATGATATCTCGCAGCTTCACAGCACACACTGCCTCCTCCACAGCTGCACTGGCTGCCCACTTGCGCCCAGATCTGGTTGTAACGCCTGCTTGCTTTACCAAGATGTCATTGGAATCTCTCAAGCTTAATAAGGCTCTGCATTTTGCCACCTTGAATTCCTCCACAACAGATGACAGAAGAAGCTGCAGTTGCCCAGAATGAATGTAAAGGCCCACTGAAGGGAAGCTTGGGGGAACTCCCAATCATCTCCGCAGGTGCTTGTTGGTTCTCCTCTCGATGCCCTCTACAGCAGTCATGGGGAACTCAAAGTGTGAAGAGCCAGAGAAGCCTGGGCAGAATGCCGTATTGGTACAGCCGGGTCTTGAATTTACCCGGAAGTCCGGATTTGTCGATCTTCTTCAGCCATTCCTCTGTCTGCTTCACAGCATTGGTGACATTGGCCCCATCTGTCAGTGACACATTAAACCACTTCCCCAAGCATTTTATCGGTTATCTTCGATGGAAGGGATGACCTCACCCTGAACTTGGAGGCTAAACTTGCTAGTAACTTTGCCCTTTCTGATCACCATGCACCTGAACTTCTTGGCCTTGAAGGCCATCCTCGCCCAAGTGGCTACATTACCCAGGGTTTCCAATACCCATCTTGCTTGGACATGTGACACAGTTGTTATAGTGATGTCGTCCATGAACCCTCGTAGAGCGGGCTGAACAATGCCTGACTCCAGCATGGGCCACAGGTTACATGTTCTGATGCTGATAACAGGAGGTTCATTCCCATAATAAGATGGGGGAGATGGTGCACCCTGTTGGAATCCCCTTCTGGAGGTCCTGCCAACTAGTTGTGAAATGAGCTGATATAAATCTGAGTTTGAATCCTCCTAGGTAGCAGGTGATCATGTCTTGAATAGCCACTGGGATGTAGTAGTGGTCAAGTCCTTCTAGGATGAGGTCATGTGGAATAGACCCGTTGGTGTTCGCGAGGTCTAACCAGACAACTGTTAGGTTCCCTTTTTTCTGCTTGGCCTCACAGATCAAATGACTATCATTGAGGTGTGTTTCAGACACCCCGAAAAGCCTGGAATACTGCCTTTCTGGATGGATGTGTTGATATAGTGGTTCTGCGTCATGTAAGAAGTCAGCTTTCTTGCGAGCACAGAAAAGAAAATCTTACATTCCACATCCAGGAGAGAAATTGTCCTAAACTGGGCAATTGTGGAAGAAACCTCTTCCTTTGGAATAAAGCATCCCTCTGCCAATTTCCAACTTGATGAAATAGTAACTTTGGCCCAGATCTTTCTCATGACCGTCCACAGCCTCCGAAGAAGCTTTGGGCATTTCTTATACACCTTATAAGGTATGCCGTTTGGGCGTGGGGCAGCTGATGCTTTAGCTTTCTGGATGATGTCCTGGATTTCCTGCCGTGTAGGCTCCTTCACATTCAGCTCAATTGATGGATTTTCCAGTCTACGCACAGCCCGATTGGTTCCTAGTCCCTGACACCTCCATGGGTCGCTGTGTGCCTCCCGCAGGAACTCCTCTACCTCTGGCTTCGAACTGGATAGTATACCAGATTTTTGCAGGCCAAGAAGGGTCCTGGTGAAGCTGAATGGATCTCTCACAAACTGCGCTCGCCTTTTCTCTTTCTTCCTTCTTTGCTGTCGCAGATGTTCCGCCCTCCGGAGTTTGCACAGATTTTCCCGCAGCATACTGGTTAAGTCCTTGATACCTTCTTTCTCGGCCAGTGAGCTGGTTTTAAACCTCTTGTTGAGCGCCTTTAATTCGCCTCTCAAGCAACGAATCTCCATTTCCCTCCTACTTGGTTGCCGCGGTAACTCCGGCTGGCTTCTCCACTCCATTGGGCCAAATCGTTCCTTAGCTGGATTGTACGCTATGGCCGTGAGTGAGTCGATCTTTCTGTGTATTGGACCTGCTAAGGCAACTTCCAGGATGCCGTCTAGATCATCAACGAACTGCATCCAGGTGATGTTGTCTGACGATCTAGGCCATTTGATCCTGTCTTTCCTTGACGAGTGGATTGGGGTAGCTGGAGAGGAACTCGCTAGGTCTGTTGTTCGGTGTTGAGACCACTCAACTGCAGAGAGATCTTCAGCTCTCTGGGGTGTTTCCTGGCTGGAATTCTCCTTTGTCTCACCGGACACTAGGTCCATGCACTGCACTTGCGTCACCATTGATCCACATCTAGACTTGTTCTGGTGTATCTTGAGCCCTCTGATGTTTTTGCAGACTTTCCCGCAATGACACCTTACCCTGAATTCCTTTCCAGTCAGTGTTGTTTGCTTTAGCTTCCTTGTAGTCATGTTTCCTGTCCTGGCCGTTGCCGGTATGACCGTCCTGCTGAGTCTCTCATCCTACCCCCCTCTCGGGAGACTCTGGGGGTATTGTTCTTCGTGTTCAGTCGTAGCTTGAGTGGTGCCCTTTTGCGAGTGCTGCCCACAAGGTTGCTAGCCTTGTGAGCCCATGCCAGTCTTTCCTGGAGGTCAGCTGTCTCTCCAGCTTCACCGATGAAGAGTATACACACACCAGTTCTTATTAACATAAATACACAATTCTCCTCCATGGGTTTTACCAGAGGTCACAGGAATTCTGTCAGTGCAAAAAGAGATAAAACCCTCTCGATGGATGACCACTTCAGGGGTGCTATTCTGCAGTCATGCTGCCATCAGGATGAGTGCTTAGCAGTTTTTCATCTCATGCTGATTCAGCCGCAGACGCAGGTAATCTAGTTTATTTTCTAGCGATTGAACACTTGAAAGCAAAATCAACAGAAATGGCCACAAATACTAGTGCGCTTACTATGTTTCTGTTTTGTTATGCATATTTCTGACACCGTCTTGCTGAGCTGCTATAGCAAGCAACAACATGGTATGCAATGAGCATACTTTGTGCAGCTCCTCTGCTAGCCAGCAACTCGCTAGTGAGGTAGACTTACAGTAGTACCTAGTGTTCTTAATATCCAGCAGCATCTAGTGATCATAAGAAAGACGTAAAGAATAAACAATTACACCATTATTTGGAGTTGGAATGGTCACTGCAACTGGGCGTGTCACCATCTTGATGCCATTTGCCTAATTAGTGGGGCTTCAGCTCCAGTATAGTTTAATTTTCTATTCCTTACTTCTCTCTACATTTCTTCTTCTATCAGACAATTTGGTTGCCATAACAAGCTACCTTTTCTTCCCATCTCCAGCCTTCACAGGAGAATTCAATGTTCATATCAAGGGGCTGGAGACTACTTAGACTGTATATGAGGTGTTGCTCCTCCAACTTGAGTTTAGCCTCATCATGGCAGTTTAAATTCTCCAACGTCCGGTAATTCCCTCCCCCTCCCTTCCCCATCCCTATTTCACTCTGCCCCCTCCCCCTGCTGCCTACTACCTCCCTCATGGCTCCGCCTCCTTCTACTACCAATTGTGCTTTCCCCTATTCCTTCTTCACCTTTCCTGCCTATCCCCTCCCTGCTTCCCCTCCCCCACCCCTTTATCTTTCCCCTTACTGGTTTTTCACCTGGAACCTTCCAGCCTTCTCCTTCCCATCCTCCCCCCACCTTCTTTATAGGGCCTCTGCCCCTTCCCCCTGCAGTCCTGATGAAGGGTTCCGGCCCGAAACATTGATCGTTTCCACGGATGCTTCCCGACCTGCTGAGTTCCTCCAGCATGTTGAGTGTTGCTTTGACCCCAGCATCTCCAGGGTATTTTGTGTTTACGACCCCAACTATGGCCTTCTTTCAGCCACATCTCAGTGATGCTGAGGGATGCTATGTTGGCGCCAGAATGTGTGGCAACACTTGCGGGCTGCCCCCAGCACACCCTCGGGTGTGTTGGTTGGTAATACAAATGACGCATTTCGCTGTGTTTCAATGTAAACTTGATAAATTAAATTTTAATCTTGAAAAGTCATGAAGTTGAAACTTTTAACAGTTGTTCTCTCTCCATAGATGGTAGGTAGTGACTGATCTAAGCAATTTCCATGTATGTCACCACATTCCAGATGTCATCTCACCATGTCTCTTTCAATTGGAGTATTTATTCTTTAACCTTACATCCAAGTTCCCTTGATGTAAACATTTGCTTCTTAATTAGTTTATGAACTTTCAGTGATTATGTTTAGGGACATTGCAATACTTCCCAGTCATTTTTCATTTAAAAAATAATCCACTTCGTAATTTTACTACTAAAGTGGGTGACCTCAAATTTATGATCCTCAATTATTCACTTAGCTTGTGACCATCTCCATTAAGTCTCTCTGCAACCGCTACACAGCCTACACAGCCACATAGTTTTCAGCAAATTTTGCTACATTACACTTCATATCTTCAACCAAATTATTGATAAAGACTGTGAACAGATGGGTCACCAACATCAGTTCTACGGCACTGAAAATTATTTATTCTCATTCTTTGTTTTCTCTACATCAACTAATACAGAGTCTGCGCCAGTTTATTATCCGCAATACAACATACTCTTACTTTATAATCTTGTGCAGCACCTTATCACAGGGCTGGAAATTTCTAATACATTCAATCAACTGACTCATCTGTTCTTAACCTTCACTTCTATCAAAGCACCGTTTTTCATATTCCAAAAAAGAAAGTACAGTTTGTAAAATCAATACAGGCATCTGAATCATAAATCGAGTCATTAGAAAATCAATATAGTTACACAATATCTTCAAGTCGCTTCAAACAGTCAGCAATCTGGTGAACGTGGAAAAGCATGGAGAGAAGTGCCACAGCAATCATTCCAAACTTAAAGAACCTGTTCCAAATAACCAAGAACTGGCCCATTCACTTGAGCGGCAGATAAAGGTTTAGAAAAAGATACTATGGCGTAGTGTAGACCAAAAGACCATAAACCAGGGAATATACACTTAAACTATTCAAAGATAGGAACAGACTGACTACTGACTGCTTTTTCTTTGTCCAGAACAGACTGCCATTGGAATATACTGCCAGCTGCTAGGGTATATATCAACTATTCTCAAACTTTCAAAAGACACCTGGGCCAATTCCTGGCAGAAGAAAAAATAGCATCATTTAGAATTGGCATCGCTATAAAATGCATATATTCCATGTGATCTTCTGACAGGTGTGAACTTTAAAGGGGCTTGGAGGAAGAATTTACTGTATATTGGCCTTAGTTTTATCCCTTTTATCATTGCCTTTCTCAGCAGACATCACAGCTACTGGGGTAACATCCATTGTACTTTCCATTCCTGTCAATTTAATATACTTTTATTTGAAAAATCCTTTGCTCTACCTCCATTCTATACCATTAGGCTCACTGAGATGGAAGTAGCTAAATTTGGCAAAATGGCGCCAGAGACCAATAGCAACATCTTGCAAGATGGCTTAAAAATCTATTGAATACACTTCTTCTAAATATACCGCTGAACTGCGACCGATTACAGTCTGTAATTTCCTCAAGAATGTATTTATTGGCTGTCTGAACTATCTAGGTCTGCTGCGATCTCCTGGTGGATTTGGCATGGATGAGATTCTGTGTCAAATCCTAATCCCGTGGTCGGCTCTGTTACTCCGTGCCAATTAAAGTGTCAAGCAAGATTAAAATTGTTGAGGACAAGAGCAGGAAAAAAACAGGTGTTCAGGGCCATCTGCCTGCGTTTGACCGGTTTCTTTCTGCTGTCAGCAGGTGGAAGGTGCAGGAGATTTGAGTCCCATGCTGCTGGATTCAGGAGCAGCTGGATGGGCTTGCCGCAGTACTGAATGCACTCCGCAACTGTGGACTCGCTTCAGGGACTCTACAGTTCATGTTCCTCGTGTTTTTTGTTTACTTTTTCTTTACTATTTGCGCGATTTGAATAGGGCACTTCAGTGCTGAGGACTCACTTTTGGGGACTCTGGGGTTAATGCTATTTGTTTACTTTTTATTGTTTGCACAATTTGTCCTTTGTTCACACATCAGGTGTTTGATGGTCTTGTGTGGAGTTTTTCTTTGAACGAATTCTATTGTGTTCCTTGTTTTGTGGCTGCCTGCAAGGACAAATCTTAAAGTTGTATATTATACACATATTTTGATAATAAATGTACTTTGAACTTTGAATTTCACTAGATGGCAGTTTCCTGCATTAGGAAAGAAAAAATAGTGAAAGTCTTACTAACTGTTGTCAATGATGACGTTAGCTGGCAAAATTCACATTTGAAGATAAAGTGAAGAGGTGATAAGGAGATGCCTGTGGTAGGTAAATCATTTGCTGAAACTCAATTCTTGGTCTCAGACATAAATAATTCAGCCAAATCCATCTAGTAGTTGGGAACTTCAACCCAGCAAAAATTCCAACAATAGAGCAAGGGACAATAAAGAAAAAGAACGAAATTAAATGAACTTACTTTAATTGTAATACTTGATCCTCCATCAAAGATATCAAGGGTGAAACGACTACTGTAACACCTCCTGTGTAGACAGCTGGGAATTGGTAGCATAAGCTCTTACCATAACCTGTTCAATTTTTAAAAAAATAATTGTTTTCTCAAACTACAGAGTAGATGAAAATTTGCAAATGAATTGTAACATTACATTCCCTTAATCTCCTAAAGGTGCTAACTTATGCTGCGATGGGGTTCTACAGACAACAGATGTCTGGCACCTGCCCCATTTGTCCTTTATTCATGAGTAGTGGGTGTCAAAAGTATGCTAGAAATATTTAACTATGAAGAAAGAGGATAAAAAATGTCAAATCAAATAACTTGATTCTGTTCTATTTAACACTCAAAACTCTGGAACATTAGCTGCTAGTAGGACACAGAAAAAGTCTACAAAAGGAAGTAAAAAGATTAAGCCTATGGGCAAGAGTGGCAAGCGGAGAATTATGTGATGAAGGGTGAGGTTCTGAAGTCTGGAATGAAGAAATACAGAATATTTTTAAAAAGAGAAAACTTGCTGGTGTACAGAGAAGCATGGTGTGTGGGTCTATAATACGGAGTAAGCATGTTGGTCCAGTAGGTAATTAGGAAGGAGAATGGGAGCACAAAAGAAAATAACTATTAAGATTATACAGGACCTTGGTGAGAAATAAATGTTTGCTCTGTATCTCAAGAATACTTCTGCCCTCTTGTCAGTGCAGCACACTGTAGATCTACCAAATAAATTCTTGGGATGTAGGGAGTCTACCAGACAAGAGACAAAACATCATTGGCCCATCTGAAGTTGTTATTGAAATATACAAGATTCTTCAAGGGATTGGCAAGAAAACCTAGATCTATAGGGTATTGTTTCAGAATATGGAATCGACACTTTGGAACAAAGACAGGAAAAAGCCTTTAAAGTTGGAATTCTCTATCAGACAGCTTTGGATGTTCAGCTCTTCAAGCATTCCAGGTCTAAGTCAAAAAATCTTGCACACATTAGGAACTAGAGAACATGGGGATCAGGTTGAAGCACAGATTCATCATAACACCAGTGAGCAGCAAAGCAGGATATACAGTTAATCCTCACTCTTTGTTTTAATTTTAGATACAACAATGGTCAAGCAGTTTGAAACGGTTTAAATGTAATGTGCTTGATTGACACATCATTCATTGGCTTAAGCATACCACATCAACAGAGTACGTGGTCTACAAGATGCAGTTGTTAAGACTTCTCCTGGAGCACCTGTCAAACCAATAACCTTCACAATCAATCAGTATAAGAAAGCTAAGTGCATATGAAAATCATGGTCTTTAAGAGTCCATTTAATTTACTTAACATTACTTAAATGCAATTTCCTCATTGCTGTTGGATCAAAGTCATCCTCACAGTAACTTTACCCATAGGCACTTGAACAATTCAAGAAAGCAACCCTACCACTACTTTAAGAACATAGAAAACCTACAGCACAATACAGGCTCTTCGGCCCACAATGCTGTGCCGAACATGTACTTACTTTAGAAATTACCTCGGGTTACCCATAGCCCTCTATTTTTTTTAAGCTCCATGCACTTATCCAGGAGTCTCTTAAAAGACCCTATTGCATCCACCTCCACCACCATCACTGGCAGCCCATTCCACGCACTCACCACTCTGCGTAAAAAACTTACCCGACATCTCCTCTGTACCTAATTCCAAGCACCTTAAAACTGTGTCCTCTCACATTAGCCATTTCAGCCCTGGGAAAAAGCCTCTGACTATCCACACGATCAATGCTTCTCATCATCTTATACTTTCTCAAAGAAAATTCCAGATGACTAGTTAACATTATCCTTACTAGTAAACATCACATCTTTAGACGTTAAAAAAAGAAAACCTGTGCATTGGAACACACACATTCTTCTAATACTCACCAGTTGCCATAACAACTAGATTATCTCTTCTGTCTTGAAGTATTGAATGGATAACATTCCACTGAACCCTATAAATTAAAACATAACAGTTCAATTGACCTTGTACATTTCAAATTTTTTTATTTCAACCACAAAAATTCATATAACATGTTCAAAATCTCACAAAGCATTTCAAAAAGAGCAATCATAAGAAAACAGAAGACAAGCTAAAGCATCTACAGCAGGAGTGACCAGAAGCTCAAAGTAATGTTTTTTAAGACTTCTAAAAGAGAAAATAATCAGGAAACAGAGAAAGTCAAGATGATAATTTCAGAACAGACTCTCAGCAGAGCTGAGCAAATACCTAAGGGGGCACTCACAAGTCTGCCAGGGAGTTTTAGGGTTGGAAGAAACCACCAATGAAAAAGAGGCAAAGCTTAGAGATGTGCAAGTTTGTCCACAATTACATAAAACGTAGATCAAAATAAAAGTAGAGTCAATTCTTTTAGTTGGTTTGCAGATTGCAGTTTCTGAAACCAGGGTAGATTTGTGCAGTTCATACATACATTGGGTATATGGATGGCACGAATATCAGGCACATGTCAGGGATATGTCAGATTGGGTCCACAGTATTCTAAAGAGGGAGGGTAAGCAGCCAGAGGTTTTGGTACATATTGGCATCAACATAGGTAGGAAAAGGGTGGAGGTTCTGAAGAGAGAATTTGGGGAGTTAGGTAGAAAGATGAAAATCAGAACTTCAAAGGTGATAAGCCCTGATTATTGCCTGTGCCACGTGGCACTGAGGGCAAGAATAGAAAATTTGGCAGATGAATACATAGCTGAGGAACTGGCGCAGAGGGCAGGGCTTCAGATTTCTGAATTATTGGGATGCTTCTGGGGAAGGTATGTCAAAAGGAATGGGTTACATTTGAATGTGAGGGGGAAACAATATCCTTCCAGGCAGGTTTGCTAGAGCTGTTGGGGAGTGGGAACCAGAGTGATAGGGCTGAAGATGGGGTAGTTAGTATATAACCGGAGGCAATGGGTAGTGAAACTGTCAGGAAGGACAGGCAGATAATAGGGCAAAATTGACATCAGTAGGATATGTTGCAATGTAACATGGGGACAAATGGGAAATTACAGAATGCCTATGGGAAGGCTTTTTAGAGCAGTATGTGGTTGAGTGCACGAGGGGAAAGACTATTCTGGATTAGCTGTTGTGCAATGAACTGAATTTGATTAGGGAGATTAAGGTAAAGAAACCCTTAGTAGGCAGTGATCATAATATGATGGACTTCACCCTGCAATTTCAGAGTGAGAAGCTAAAGTCAGATGTATCAGTATTACAGTAGAGTAATGGGAATTACAGAGGCATGAGAGAGGAGATATCCAAAGTTGTTTTGAAGGGGACACTAGCAGGGATGACAGCAGAACAATAGCTGGAGCTTCTGGGAAAACTTCAGAAGATGCAGGATACATACGAATGTTAAGAAGAAACAGCATTTTTAAAATAGAATACCATAACCATGGCTAACAAAGGAAATCGAAAATAAAAGTAAAAGCGAGGACATGTAATAGATTAAAAATTAATTGGTTAATTATAGGATTGAGAAGCTTTCGGTAAGCTACGTAATAACATTGAAGAGACTACCACAAGTTTCTTTCAGATATATAAAGAGTACAAGAGAGGCAAGAGGAAATATCAGACTGCAGAAAATGACACTAGAGAGGCTGTAATGGGGGGAAATGGCAATGTATCTGTCCTCACTGTGGAAGACACCAGCAGTATGCCAGAAATTCAAGAGTGTCAGGAGGCAGAAATGAGTGCAATTGTTATTACGAGGGAGAAGGTGCCTGGGAAGCTGAAAGGTCTGAAGTTGGATAAGTTATATAACCATATAACCATATCACAATTACAGCACGGAAACAGACCATCTCGGCCCTTCTAGTCCGTGCTGAACGCTTACTCTCACCTAGTCCCATCTACCTGCACTCAGCCCATAACCCTCCATTCCTTTCCTGTCCATATACCTATCCAATTTTTTTTTAAATGACAAAATCGAACCTGCCTCTACCACTTCTACTGGAGGCTCGTTCCACACAGCTACCACTCTCTGAGTAAAGAAGTTCCCCCTCGTGTTACCCCTAAACTTTCAACTCATGTCCTCGTTTGAATTTCCCCTACTCTCAATGGAAAAAAGCTATCCACGCCAACTCTATCTATCCCCCTCATAATTTTAAATACCTCTATCAAGTCCTCCCTCAACCTTATACACTCCAAATAAAGACCTAACTTGTGCAACCTTTCTCTGTAACTTAGGTGCTGAAACCCAGGTAACATTCTAGTAAATCTCCTCTGTCCTCTCTCTATTTTGTTGATATCTTTCTTATAATTCAGTGACCAGAACTGTACACAATATTCCAAATTTGGCCTCACCAATGCCTTGTACAATTTTAACATTACATCCCAACTCCTATACTCAATGCTCTGATTTATAAAGGCCAGCATACCAAAAGCTTTCTTCACCACCTTATCCACATGAGATCCTACCTTCAGGGAACTATGCACCATTATTCCTAGATCCCTCTGTTCTACTGCATTCCTCAATGCCCTACCATTTACCATGTATGTCCTATTTTGATTAGTCCTACCAAAATGTAGCACCTCACACTTATCAGCATTAAACTCCATCTGCCTTCTTTCAGCTCACTCTTCTAACCGGCCTAAATCTCTCTGCAAGCTTTGAAAACCTACTTCATTATCCACAACTCCACCTATCTTAGTATCATCTGCATACTTACTAATCCAATTTACCACCCCATCATCCAGATCATTAATATATATGACAAACAACATTAGACCCAGTACAGATCCCTGAGGCACACCACTAGTCACCGGCCTCCAACCTGACAAACAGTTATCCACCACTACACTCTGGCATCTCCCATCCAGCCACCATTGAATCCATTTTACTACTCCAATATTAATACCTAACGATTGAACCTTCCTAACTAATCTTCCGTGTGGAACCTTGTCAAAGGCCTTACTGAAGTCCATAAAGACAACATCCACCGCTTTATCCTCGTCAATTTTCCTAGTAACCTCATCAAAAAAATTCAATAAGATTTGTCAAACATGACCTTCCACGTACAAATCCATGTTGACTGTTCCTAATCAGATCCTGTCTATCCAGATAATTATATATACCATCTCTAAGAATACTTTCCATCAATTTACCCACCACTGATGTCAAACTTACAGGCCGATAATTGCTAGGTTTACTCTTAGAACCTTTTTTAAACAATGGAACCACATGAGCAATACGCCAATCCACCAGCACCATCTCCATTTCTAATGACATTTAAAATATTTCTGTCAGAGCCCCTGTTATTTCTGCACTAACTTCCTTCAAGGTCCTAGGGAATATCCTGTCAGGACCCGGAGACTTACCCACTTTTATATTCCTCAAGTTACTTGGACCAAATGCACTACACCCCAGGGTTCTGAAATTGGTGGCTGGGGAGATTGTGGAGACATTGGTAATGATCTTTGAAGAATCAACAGATTCTGGCATGGTTCCAGAGGACCGGAAAATTGCAAATATCACTCTACTCTTCAAGAAGGGAGGAAGGCAGAAGAAAAGGATACTATTGGCTTGTTAATTTGACCTCAGTGATTGAGAAGATGTTGGAGTTCATTGTTAAGATCGAGGTCTCAGGGTACATGGAGACACATGATAAAATAGGCCAAAGTCAGAATGGTTTACTTCTGACAAATCACATCTGACAAATCTGTTGGAATTCTTTAACGATGAGACAAAGGAGAACTGATGCATGTTGTGTACTTGGATTTTCAGAAGGCCTTTGACAAGGTGCCCCATGAGGATGATTAACAAGATAAGAGCCCATGGTATTAAAGGAAAGATACTAGCATAGATAGAGGATTGGCTGATTGGTAGGAGGCAAACAGTGGGAATAAAGGGAGCCTTGTCTGGTTGGCTGCCGGAGATGAGTGGTGTTCCACAGCGGTCAGTATTGGGACCACTTCTTTTTACATCATAGCTCAATGATTTGAATGACAGAATTGATGTCTTTATGGCCATGTTTGCAGACAATACGAAGATAGGTGGAGAGGCAGGTAGTGTTGAGGAAGTAGAGAGACTGCAGAAGGATTTTGACAGATTAAGAGAATGGGCAAAGAAGCAGCAGATGGAACACAGTGTCAGGAAGTGTATGATTATGCACTTTAGGAAAAGGAACAAAGATAGGGATGATTTTCTAAACAGACAGAAAATTCAGCGGTCCGAGGTCCAAGGTGAATTAGGAGTCCTCGTGTCAGGATCCCCTAAAGGTTAACTTGCAGGTTGAGTCCATGGTGAGGATGGCAAATGCAATGTTAGCATTAATTTCGAGAGAACTGAAGCAAGTATGTAACGCTGAGACTTTATAAAGACTGCACTTGGAGTATTGTGAGCAGTTTGGAGCTCCAAGAAAGAATGTGCTCACATCAGAGAAGATTCAGAGGAGGTTCACAAGATTAATTCCAGCAATGAAAGAGTTATCATATGAGAAGTGTTTGATGGCTCTGGGCCTAAACTTACTGGAATTTAGATAAATGAGGGGGAAAATCTCATTGAAACCGTTTGAATGTTGAAAGGCCTAGATAGAATTCATATGGAGAGGATGTTACCTACAGTAAAGGAGTCTAGGACCGGAGGGTAGAGCCTCAGAAAAGAGGAGTGTCCTTTTAGTACAGAGATGAGGAGTAATTTCTTTAGCCAGAGGGTGGTGAATCTGTGGAATTCGTTGCCACAAGTGGCTGTGGAGGCCAGGTCATTGGGTGTGTGTTTAAGGCGGAGGTTGACAGGTTCTTTTTTTTAGTAAGGGTGGGTAGTGTTACAGGGAGAATGCAGAATAGGGTTAAGAGGGAAAATAGATCAGCCACGATAAAATAACAGAACACTCAATGGGCCAAGTGGCCTAATTCTGCTCCCATCTTATATAGTCTTACATGATGCCATATCCAGGACTATGATCCAAATATATTAAATCTGGTTAGAAGTGCATTTTCAACAATTAATATGAGAATGGGTTGAAATAGGAAAAACAAAAGGTGACTGTTACCTTAACATGTAGTTGAGCAGGCTGCCAATGTAAAGAGCCCAATCACAAACAAGAGAAAATTTGCAGCTGCTGGAAATGAAACAACACACACAAAATGCTGGAGGAACTCAGCAGGCCAGGCTGCATCTATGGAAAAGAGTATAGTCGACGTTTATTCATTTCCATAGATGCTGCATGATCTACTGAGTTCCTCCAGCATTTTGTGTGTGTTGCCAATGTAAAGATACATGTTCATCACAGAGAAGAGCAATTTTGGAACATTTGATTGGAAAAAAATTACAGAAATACCACCTTAAATCATACTAAAATATTCCCCAGACTGTAAAATAACCTGATGCAGATCCAAAGGACTTACATTTATGTTGCCTTTCAATCACAATTTGCTCCTCTAAGAGCATTTAGTTTGACCAAAGACAAAACGAGAAGCATAGAATTTAAATTAATTGAACTTATCTTGGTGGAATATTTTATTCATTATCCCTTTGCCAAGATGACTGAAAGTAGTTTATGTGTACATTTTACCAAAATTTTAAAAAGTTCTAATGTTACAAATCTGAAAAGTAGAAAATCCTGGAAACACTCAGCAGGGCAAATAAGACACATGACAAGAGTAACAAAGTTAACCTTTCAGGCGATGTTAACTCTGCTCATCAGAGATATTTCTATTCATATGTGCAAATTTCATGAAACTACAATATTGGCTCTCGTCAAAAGTCTTGTAAATTTAAGACTTACGGTTTAAAATTAGAATGTCCAAAGTAAGTTTTCAGACATTTGATCTGTTTCGCATTTGGTTCTGGTATTGCAGCATCTAAATTGAACAAAAAGAGGTCAGTCATATAAATGGAATACTTCCCAAAACTATTTTGATTGTAGAAGACGGTAGTTGTACTGTACATTTACTATAAGCCCTTATCTAAAAATATATTTAAATAGTTTCATGTTTTGATAAAAGTTGAAATATTGTTGGGAAATGCATTATGGAAAAACTAGCCTTTGTAACCAAATTTACCCCATTTCTCCTCTTCTTCCTTGATCCTTTCATCTCCCTCATCCTCCGCTCCAAAAGACTGCTCTGATGTAGTCTTGTCAAGTAAACTTAAGGATTCTTCAGAATCCATTTCAGAGCTGTCCAGATCTTGCAGTATCTATTAGATGACCAGAAAATGCAAACAATTCAATTTAATATTTCTTCCAAGTAATGATAAGTTCTGGTAAATTAATCTTCCCACAAATAGTCAGCATCAAAGCAGTAACTTGTAATTTAGCTCACTGCTTCTTTCAATGATATTAAAACATTTTTTAGTTTCGTAGGGTTTTCCACAAGCATTAACACGATATGACA
This sequence comes from Mobula hypostoma, assembly GCF_963921235.1. Classification (NCBI taxonomy): domain Eukaryota; kingdom Metazoa; phylum Chordata; class Chondrichthyes; order Myliobatiformes; family Myliobatidae; genus Mobula; species Mobula hypostoma. Next base: position 156,666,250 of record NC_086100.1, read on the forward strand.
GCTCCATACAGAACTTGAGTAAAACTGAATATAATTCCTTTGCAAAACAAAATGAGCTGCTGAACAAACTCGGCAAGTCAGCCATCGTCTATGGAGGGAAATTAACAGTGAACGTTTTGCTTTTTCTGCTGGACTTTTCCACATTCTAAATAGGACTAAAACAATTCAACACATATGTACTATCAGCTTATATTCTTGTTCAATAGATTTGTTTTAAGCTAGGGAGAGACTCAGACCTGATATTAAACAGGATTGTAATCCCACCAACATACAAGATGGCTGCAAAGATTCAATCTAAATTTCTTTTGTGTGCAGTTATTGCTAAACAAATGAAAAAGGGGCTATTGGAACAGTGTTCATTAATAGGAAATATGAAATTGGACAATAGTCTTCCTGTGGTTCTTTACAAAAGCAACACTGCTCTCAAAACAGATTTAGTTTTGATGCTTTACCAAAGACACAAATAATAAGTTCCTGTAAAATTTTAGCACCATTGTGACAAATTCCATAATGGGTGAAACCACTAATTATGGCATCACCATTTAGATAAATCCTTTATATTTTATTGTCGCCAAACAATTGGTACTAGAACATACAATCATCACAGCGATATTTGATTCTGCGCTTCCCACTCCCTGGATTACAAATATTAAATATTAAAAATATTAAAAATTGTTAAAATTATTAAATATTAAAAATTAAATTATAAATCATAAATAGAAAATAGAAAAATAGGAAGTAAGGTAGTGCAAAAAAACCGAGAGGCAGGTCCGGATATTTGGAGGGTACGGCCCAGATCCGGGTCAGGATCTGTTCAGCAGTCTTATCACAGTTGGAAAGAAGATGTTCCCAAATCTGGCCGTACGAGTCCTCAAGCTCCTGAACCTTCTTCCGGAGGGAAGAGGGACGAAAAGTGTTTTGGCTGGGTGGGTCGTGTCCTTGATTATCCTGGCAGCACTGCTCCAACAGCGTGCAGTGTAAAGTGAGTCCACGGACGGGAGATTGGTTTGTGTGATGTGCTGCGCTGCGTTCACAATCTTCTGCAGCTTCTTTCGGTCTTCCATACCAGGTTGTGATGCACCCCAGAAGAATGCTCTCTACGGTGCATCTATAAAAATTAGTGAGAGTTTTAGGGGACAGGCCAAATCTCTTTAGTTTTCTCAGGAAGTAAAGGCACTGGTGGGCCTTCTTGGCAGTGAACTCTGCTTGGTTGGACCAAGTCAGGTCATTTGTGATATTGACCCCGAGGAACTTAAAGCTTTTGACCTGTTCCACTTGCGTACCACCGAGGTAAATTGGGTCGTGCGGTCCGTTACTCCTTCTGAAGTCAACAACCAATTCCTTCGTCTTGCTGACGTTGAGGGATAGGTTATTGTCTTCGCACCATGCCACCAAGTATTTCCTCTCTGTACTCAAACTCATCACTACCCGAGATACGGCCTATAATTGTTGTGTCATCAGAAAAGTTAATTATTGAGTTTGATGGAAACTTGGCTACACAATCACAGGTGTACAGTGAGTACAGCAGGGGGCTGCGTACACAGACTTGTGGGGCACCGGTGCTCAGAGTGATTGTAGAGGAGAGCTTGTCGCCTATTTTTACAGCCTGGGTCCTGTCTGTAAGGAAGCTGAAGATCCAGCTGCACATCTGAGTGCTAAGGCTCAGGTTCTGGAGCTTAGGAATCAGTTTATTTGGAATGATGGTATTAAAGGCAGAGCTGTAGTCAATGAAAAGGAGCCTTACGTATGCATCTTTATTCTCCAGGTGTTCTAAGGAGGAATGTAGGGCCAGAGAGATGGCATCTGCCGTTGACCTGTTGCTCCGGTAGGTGAATTGCAAAGCATCGAGGTTGACCGGTAGGCTGTGGTTGATGTGCGCCATAACCAATCTCTGAAGCACTTCATAGCAATTGATGTCAGAGCCACAGGTCAATAGTCATTCAGGCATGCCACCTTGCTCTTCTTCGGCACTGGGATTATCGTTGCCTTTTTAAAACACGAGGGGATCTTAGATTGAAGCAAGGAGCAGTTAAAGATGTCAGCAAACACTCCAGCTAGCTCACTTGCACAGGCCCGGAGAACCCGTCCTGGGACGCCATCTGGGCCCGTCGCCTTCCTTGGGTTTATCTTCAGGAAGGCCCTTCTAACGTCCTCCTCAGTGATGATGAATCTTGATGCCACCGGGTCCGGTTCATCCGGAGGGAGCGGGACGCTTCTCTTCTGTTCGAAACTTGCATAGAATACATTAAGTTCATCAGGAAGAGAAGCGCCACAGTTATTGATATTCCCAGCCTTTTCTTTGTGCCCAGTGATCTCATTTAGATCCTGCCATAGTCTACTGGCATCCCTTTGGTTAGCCTGGGCTTCCAACTTGGCTCGATATTGCCTCTTGGCGCCCTTAATGGCTTTCCGGAGTTCACGCCTGGATTCCGTGTAGCGACTGGTATCCTCGGACCTAAAAGCCGCAGCTCTAGCCTTTAAAAGGGACTTGACCTCATAATTCATCCAAGGTTTCCAGTTAGGGAATACCCGGATCGTCTTGTGAGACACACAGTCCTCTGCGCATTTCCAAATAAAGTCCGTGACAGCTCAGGCATACTCATCGAGGTTAGCTGCCGAGTCCTTGAATACTAACCAGTCCACCGATTCAAAGCAGTCACGGAGGACCTCATCAGTTTCCTCCGTCCAACGCGACCCTACTTTTGATACCATGATCTCCCGCTTCAATATCTGTTTGTAAGCTGGAAGGAGCAGTACGGCCTGACGGTCCAATTTTCCGAAGTGAGGTCGTGGGATGGAACGGTAGGCATCCTTGACTGCTGTGTAGCAGTGGTCAAGTATATTTGGGCCTTTAGTGGGGCAGGAGACATGTTCGTATAATTTTGGCAGCGCCTTTCTGAGATTGGCCTGGTTAAAGTCCCCAGCTGTAATGAGCAAAGCCTCCGGATACCTGGTCTCAAGTTCAATGATGTTGGCATACAGTATGTTCAGAGCACACTCCACATCCGCCTGGGGGGGAATGTAGACCACTGTCAGTATGACCAAGGTGAATTCCCATGGCAGATAGTAGGAATGACACTTCACCAACAGGTGTTCCAGGTCCGGGCTGCAGAAGCCTGTCAGTGCCACTGTGTCCGAGCACCACGCAGTGTTGATCAGTAGGCAGACACCACCTCTCCTCGTCTTGCCCGAAGACGCCGTGCAGACCATCCGATGGATCAAAAATCCCTCCGGTTGGATGGGACAGGCGGGGGTGGCAGGGGAGAGCCAAGTCTCGGTGAAACAGAATCCACAGCAGTTCTGCATCTCCCTGCAATAGGTGAGTCTCCCTTTAAGATCATCCACCTTGTTCTCTATGGCTTGCACATTAGCTAGTAGGATGGTGGGCATAGGGACCCTGAAGCCCCTCAGCTTCAATCTGACCAGCAGCCCAGCTCTTTTCCCAAGCTTCTTCGGTAAGTAGTGCATCTTTCCAGGTTTCCATCGATGCAGTGTGTTGTTGTCAGCTCTTTGAGGTAGGTGGACGCGTCCCGTGGGAATCGATCGGCAGGTTGCGTTGTCGTGCACTCCAGGCCAGGCCGAGTATCGGGGGAGGCTCCGCTGCCACTTCCAGCTGCCAGGGGCCCGGGCTGTCGATTGGGTTGGGCCCCGAAGCTGACACTTAATCCCAGAGGGCCAGGCTCCTGGCTGAAACAGGTCCGTAAACTGAGTCACGGTTGCGGAGGCCTCCGCTCCAGCCGAGCCTCGGGCTCGATTTCCGAGGTCGGCGGCAGAGGCCTCATTTCCGGCAGCTGTGGATGGCCACCAACGGGGCTTTATCGTGGTCACTCCAGGGAAGCGTCTGGGGCACCTTGAGGTCTCCGCCGTCACTTCTGTTTGGTCGTCTGCTCCAGAGAGGTGCTGGTCTGAATGGGCCGTGTGTTCAAGTGCTCTGGCATGGTAGCAGACCGCGGGTCTCCAGGAACGTGCTGGGCCTCGTTGGTCGGGTCCAGGTGCGGTCCGGAGTTTAAGAACCAGTTCTGGTGCGGTGGTCTCCAGCTGGATCAGTAACTTCGCCAGGGTGTTGTTGATCTTGATCTTGCTAAATTGGAGGTTTAGAAGGGTTTCTCGGGTATAGGATAGTGGAGAGGGCAGTTTGCTCGGGAGAGCACATGCAAAGTCGCCAGTTACTGGCGCCATCTTTAATTGAACTATATTAAAGGTCTAATAAAAATATGGAGCAGGGAGCTGGGTTTAACTAGCTCTAGAAGCCACAGGATATTTCTAATGATGTGTGCCACCACGTGATATATGTCTACAAAGCCAAATATGTAACCCTGCCACGACCTGTAACACTGTTACTGACTTTGTCCTTACACCAAAACATGACTGTAATTTGAACATCTGAAAAAGACATTTTTGTTTTTCTTAAACAAAATCTTAAGTACCCACACCTTTAGGGAACAACATTTACATTACTTGGGCAGTAGCATATAACTTCCATTACCTATAAAACACTTTAAAATGTCACCAACTTTTAAAGCTTTCAAATAATAAAACTGTCATGGAAACACCAATTCAGGAAAAGAATGCACTTGCATTTCTATAAGGCAATAGCTCATAAACATTGATGAAATAAACTGCAGTCACTGAAACATGTGGAAAATATTAGTTTTGGGTCTCCATTTTTTGAAAGGACAATAAATTGTTTAGTATATGTTCACCAGAGAGAACAGGTTACAGATGTGAAGGCAGCTTTAAGATTCTGTGACTATTTCAACAAGATCAAGATGGAATTTTTAAAAAACAATACTGTGAATACTATCTTGTATCATCTCAGCTCAATTGTTTAACCTTTGAAGATTTCAGTTTAGCTGACTGTCAAACAGTAGGACAAAGGACATAGATTTTGACAAATTCCATCTCGCCTAGACAGCTGAAGACAAGATAACAGAAAAGGCATACTTTGAAATACTAAATAGCACAAAATTCATTCTACACTTTGTGAAACAAAACAGTATGACAATCTGCTACTACATCTAGAATGCAATTTTCAAACTACATTCTAGGCAAGAGGCATATATATGCTATCAAATGCTAACAGCTGTGCCATGTATTCAGTATTGGAATCATCACTCCTGACAAGGCCTTGATTTTAGATAGATAGATAGATAGATACGTAGATATACTTTATTGATCCCGAGGGAAATTGGGTTTCGTTACAGCTGCACCAACCAAGAATAGAGCATAAACATAGCAACACAAAAGCCACAAACAACCAAACAACAAATGCAAACTATGCCAGATGGAAATAAGTCCAGGACCAGCCTGTTGGCTCAGGGTGTCTGACCCTTCACGGGAGGAGCTGCAAGTTCGATGGCCACAGGCAGGAACGACCTCCAGTGCCGCCCAGTGTTGTATCTCGGTGGAATGTGGCCGAAGTCCAACAGTAAAAAGTTCAAAATCCGGTCTACAAACACGTTCCTTGATCGTAATATGACCTGGATTGCACCATCTGTTGTTAACCAGAACAGTAAGCACCCAACTCCTTGACACTTACCGCTCTCAGTGCACTTCCGGTCAGCCCGAACGGTCTGGAAGCCGTCCACGGAGAAGTTTTGATCAGGTATGTCCTCGTGCAGCCCCGTTCCAGTGAAACGCATAACACTGCACTCCCGAAATGTTCTCTGACGCCTCACTTTAAATGTATTGAAACACTGACCTTCCCAATCACTATGCTATCTTCCCTTTGAGCAACAACACTCTAAAGACAGCACTCCTTGATGCTAGTCTCATGTGCAAATGTAATTAATCCTACATTTTTGATGGTCATGCCTTAAATTGCCTTGTCCCTGAGCTCAGAGAAGACTTAACTGTTTGGTCTTGGTGTTATCCTCCTATTCACAGTATCATCAACTTTGTACATTACACCCATTCTTGGCTTGCACCATACTACGAATCTACCTTTTTTCCTCTCTCTTCCTCCCTCTTCTTCCCAAAGTGGGTGCTTGTTTAAAAGGTTGTTAAATCCATTTTGTTTTTCCAGCTGTGACTTGAAATATTTAGTACAGGTTGACCAGCAATTTTCCAGAAATTTAACAATGGCTTCTAAGATAAGTGCAAGTACCAGTGGTGATGTCAAACATAAACATCAGTCCATATCAATCCAAGGGAAGATTGAAATGTTGGAAAAAACTGGACTAAGGTGTTATGGCATTGGCTCATCAACTGTATATGATACAAAGCACCAAAAGAGAAAAAAAATTTGAATTCTATGCAAACAGTGATCCAGTAAAGCAGAAGAGCATTGGAAAATCTGTGAGTGTTGGTAAGAGCACTGAGTATGATCAAGTGATGATTGCTTTTGCGGGCATTAGAGTGATGGAGTTGACTTTTCGGGCAGTATGATAATGAACCAAGCTAAGTAGTTCCATAAAGAACTTAAATTAGAACATGCATGTGACTATAGTGAAGGATGTCTTCAAAAGGTTTAAGAAGCACCATGGAGTTTCCATGCATAAAGTGTGTCAAGAACAATGGTCTGCAAATCATGAAGGAGCTACCGAGTATGTGGATGAATTTGCAAAGCTCATAGCTGACAAAAACCTCAGTACTGAGCAGATGTGTAATGCAGATGAAACTATGATATACACCTATGAAAGCATGAGCAACAGAAGATGAAGATCCCACAGGAATCAGAATCAGGTTTACAATGTGACATGAAATTAGCAGTAGTAGTTCAATGCAATACATTATCTAGCAGAGAGAGAAAAAAAACATAATAATAATTAAACAAGTAAATCAATTACGTATTTTGAATAGATTTTTTTAAAAATACTGTATATTTTTTAAAAAGTGAGGTAGTGTCCAAAGTTTCAATGTCCATTTAGGAATCGGATGGCAGAGCTGTTCCTGAATCACTGAATGTGTGCCTTCAGGCTTCTGCACCTCCTACCTGATGGTAACAGTGATTAATAATCCTTTTTAAGCTTCTACAATCCATTTTTGCCATTATTATTGCTCTTCTAATCCAGCAAAAGTGTTAATCCGGCAAAGTTCAGGAACCAAGGTGCCGGAAAATCGGGGTGGTTAACCTGCATGCGCAAAGATTGAACCTGTATTAAAATTGAGTTTTATTAATTAAATAAAACTCAATTTTAATGAAGTCTGGTATTAATATTTATGGTCATACAGCACAGAAAAAGGTCCTTTGTCGTACCAGGTTCATGCTGACTGCCAAACACCGACTAGTGATAGTTAAACAACTGGATGATCATAAAAATCTATCTGGTTCATTAATGTCATTTAGGAAATAAATTTTCCATCCTTAATTGCCCTTCATGTAGCTCTAGACTCACATCAGTTTGATTGTTTCTTAACTATTCAGATATCTAGCAAAGCCACTTGATTAAAAGGAAATTTAGGATAGGCAACAAATGTAAGATTTGCCAGTGACTGGATAGTTTTTCAGTCACCTGATCTTTCTTAAAGAAAACATAAGAAATAGGAGTGTAAATAAAGCAATTTGCACCATTGAGTCTTCTTTACCATTCAAAAAGATCATGATCTTTAACCAAACTTCCATTCATCTTCCCTATATCTGTAAATTGATTTTATTAATACTCAAAAATCTGTTCATCTTGGTTTTGAATGAAATCAATAACTGATTCCTCAGAGCTCTGTTACGAAGAATACTGAAGATTTTCTCATTATTTTGGGGGATGATGCCATTTTAAATCCAAATTACACTAATGGGTTTACCTGGCTACCCGTTCAACCAAAAAACAACTGCAAAAACGCCCAGGGAAAATTAGTTCTGCATTGCAGTTACAGTTTGTGCATAGCTATTAAAGGGGAGCCATCTAGTGGGCACTTCAAATGAATCATTTTGAACTCTCTGAATTGTAATTTTTATCAAAAACATTTTTCTCTCAGCATACTTAAATAGCCTACTCTCAAGATAAATTACCAATTACTGAGATCTAAGAGTCAAAAGATTTTGGTTGTATAAGCTAACTATTAGTATTGTGTAAAGGCAGACAATGAGCAGGTTTACAAATTTCACCAATACTGACAAATGGGACAATGCAACAAAACTGTGCTTCAACCATTTGTTTACTTTCTCTGACATTAATAATAATAAAACAATTTTTAATATACTAATGCAAGCAGAGAATACACAAAGTAAGACATAATGCTCCTATGTACATCAATATTTTGGACATTAAGAGGGTTGTGAACTTCAAGTTCCCGGGAGTGAACATCACCAATAGCCTCTCCTGGTCCAACCACAATTCCTCTACTTCCTCGAGGCTAAAGAAATTTGGCATGTCCCTGTCAACCCTTACCAATTTTTGTTGATACACCATAAAAAGCATGCTATCTGGATGCATCACAGCTTGGTATGGCAACTGCCCTGCACATCATGGCAAGAAACAGCAGAGTTGTGGATACAGCTTAGTACATTTCGGAAACAAACCTCCAATCTATGGACTCTTTCTATACTTTTCGCTGCCTCAGTAATATAGCTAGCATCATCAAACACTCTACCCACCTTGGACACTTTCATTTTTCCCCCTCTACAATTGGGTAGAAGATACAAAAGCCTGAAAGCACATACCATCAGGTTCAAGGGAAGCTTTCATCCCACTGTTATAAGACTATTAAATCATTCTCTAGTATGATAACATGGATTCATTATCTCACAATCTACCTTTGTCATTATTTTGTTGCTCATTGTTTATCTGCACTGCACTTTTTCTACAGCTGTTACACTTTATTCTGCATTGTTGTTTTCCCTTGTCCTACCTCAATGGGGGGAGAAGATGGCAGTGCAACGGCAGCGCGCGCGGCCACTTCGGTGACGAATATCTGTTATCTGTCAAGTAGGGGACCATGCACAATTCTGATTTGATGGAGACAGACGTGAGAGCACAGCGGAACATCTGGAAAACTTCTGAAATGCCTGCTTCGCTGCCACTGCTACTGTGTGGTAACCGGAATCTCCAGAGCTGAAGGCCCCGAAATCCTCGGCTTTGCGTGTTTCAGCAGCCGGGGCGAGGTTGAATGCGCTCGGCAGAGGATGGCGCTTGGGAGGCTGTATCGGAGAGACTGGTCGGAAGCTCGAAGTTTTTGGACGGATGGACTCAGTGTTGGCTGGGGTCAGCTGCTTCCAAGGTTTCGGCAAGTTGACGGTGCCTGGAGGTTTATGGCAGGGAGTTTCTCCCTTTTGCCGCCTGCTATCGGGGACTCGGGAGTCGATCGACTCGGGACTTTGAGACTTTTTTTTTTACTGTGCCCATGGTCTGTTCTTTATCAAATTATGGTATTGCTTTGCACTGCTGTAACTGTAGGTTATAATTATGTGGTTCTGTCAGTGTTAGTCTTTGGTATGTCTTGCTTTCTGTGATATCACTCCGGAGAAACATTGTATCATTTCTTAACGCATGTATGCATTTCTAAATGACAATAAAAGAGGACTGAGTGTTCTCATAATCTAATACACTATGTTATGTTTTAAACAGTATGCAAGCCAAGCTTTCCACTGCATCTCAGTACATGTGACAATAATAAACCAAAGTCTAATTCATTGAAATTATAATGCATAAGAATGTAGGAGCAAATAGGTAAGTGCAACATTTTGCTTGGACATTCAGTTTTTTTTGGTACTATCTAAAAAGGTAACTTCCTCTGTGTGGAGCTTGCCATTCTCTCCAAGACCTTCTCAGTTTCTTCCAGAAACTCTGGTTTCCTCCCATATCACAAAGATGATAGATACATTGCCATAGTGTAGGTAAGAGAATCAAGGGCGAGCTCATGATCTTGAGAGAGAATAGATTAGTGTGAAATAATCGAGGAAATGGATTATTTCTGACAATCATGAATGCTGTTTTATCCTGAATGATACCAGATTTCTTAAGCACCACTGAAGTTGCAATCGTCCAAGCAGAATATTTTCCCTCTTCCAGAAATAGGCCTTGTCCAGTTATCTAGAACTTGCTGCATGCAAGCAAAGCCCAAGTTGTGCATATGTAATGTGTTACCTAACCGGCAACAATGAATATCACTTGAGTCAGGTTATATAAAAACAACCAAACATAAACAATAAAAAACAAACGAAAACCTTAACTGGAAGTTAACCGCTATGCAGCCGTTCAACAAATCATCACTCGGTACTGATTCTTACAGCAATAAATGCGAAAACAGTTCTTAAAGCGGTAAAGTCAAATACAGTTCTTAAAATGGTAAATTTGAAAGTCCAAGAGATTTATACATTCAATTGTGAGAGACTTCTCTGGAGAAGGATTTCTTCATAGATGCGACTTTCCTGCTGGTTCTGTCCAAAGGATTCACGATGAAGGAAATAAACAGCTTAAAACAACTGACCTTAATTTCTAGAGAGCACCTTTCATGAACTTCCTTGCTCTTTTGGCAAGAGTTATCTTCAATGCAGGTTGCTACTTCTTCAACGAGTTCTCAATAAGGTCGATCCTTTACTAAACTGCCGAACATTCCCGACTTCTCTTAATCCTTCATATCCTGTACTTCGATAAAGTCTTCACTCTCCAATACTACTGAAAAAAGGTACATCAACAAATCTAGCAAAAATTGCCAGTCCAGCACTACTGTACCTTGCAACAGAACGTAACACTCCGTTTTAAAAATGAAACTGCGTCATTAAAAAAAATACGCAACAGAAACGGAGACAATGACGAATGTTCTAGCTGGAAAACTAAAAAACTAAAACTAACTGAATCATCTGAGGTCTTCCCTTATATACCCGTGGTGAACATGTCATCACATGACCTCACATCGGTGGGAAAATTATATCAGGTGACCTCCAAAAGACCATTACATCATTCTCACAAGAAAGTCACAAGGTAGGTAACAAATGTTTATTTCCAATCTTGAAGAAACATCTCCACTTTTAAACCTATAGTGAAAGGTCTATGAGGCAGCAAAGATGACTTGATGCAAGGCATTACCCCCTATTATCTCTTGCCACAATATTCAGTTTCTATGCAAATACTGTCAAAATTGAATCAAACCAGATCTAAATCATTGAATTTGGCCAAACAAACTGAAGTTTGCCATTAAATTTTATAAGCTAAATCAACCTTACTTTGGCCATCTCATTCTCCAGCTCCTCGTCACTTTCAATCACACAAGAAAGATCTGCTTCTTCATCCACTTTAGGAGCCTAAAATAGTACAGACAAAAATGTTATCATTATGACCTGAAAACAAAGTGCAATCATCCACATGAAGAAAGAGATCACAGAAAAATGGACAAACAAAGCCATGGAGCTATCCAAAAATAAAACTGAGAATTTTGCTTAACAAAAGTCAGTATGGGATAGTAATCAAAGAGTAAAGGAACAACATTGAAGGTCCAAGTATTTTAAAATCTGAAGTTCATAATGCAATAAATAAGATGAAGAAAGGAAAGGCAACAGGTCCCGATGAATTATCGCCCTTGAAGATTATGGAATAGAAAAACCTACTGATTTAATCAATGACATTTATGAGACTGGAATGATACCAGAAGAGATGAAAAAATCAGTATTTATCACTCTTCCTAAGAAACCTGCAGCAATAGAATGTGAATTACATAGGACCATAAGTTTAATGAGTCATATTACCAAGATACTTCTAAGAATTTTGATGACAAGAGCTAAAGGTAAGTTACCAGCTGGAATAGGTAAAGAACAATGTGGTTTTGTGAAAGACAAAGGTACAGGACACAATATTGACGTTAAGGACACTATCAGAATGAGCTATTCAAGTGCAAAAAGATTTGTTTGTTTTATCGATTAAACAAAAGCATTCGATAAAGTGAAGCACAATAAGTTATCTGAAATATTACAGAAAACTCTAGATCTAGATTCAAAAGACCTCCGCCTAATCAGAAATCTGTACTGGGGACAAACTGCCGCTGTAAGAATAGATGGAGAAGTGAGTCAGTTTACGAAAATCAAGAGAGGCACAAGACAAGGGTGTGTTTTCTCCCCTGATTTATTTAATGTGTACAGTGAAACAATATTACAAAAAATAAGAGACATCTTGGGAATCAAAGTTGGTGGTGAAAACATCAATAATTTCAGATATGCAGATGACACTGTGTTAATTGCAAGTATGGAGGAAGAACTACAGAAATTAATTGATATGGTTGTTGAAGAAAGTGCAAAAATAGGTCTATGAATTGCAAAAAGACAGAATGTATGGTGATATCCAAAAAGAAGGAGAATCCTATCTGCAAGCTGAGAATAAACGGGGAAGACATAAAACAAGTACAGTACTTTTGCTACTTAGGAAGCTGGGTGACATCAGATGGCAGGTGCAACATGGACATCAAAAGAGGAATAGGATGGCAAAAGACACCTCTACGAGAATGAAGAGTATACTGACTAATACTAAACTAGGCATGACAACCCGCCTCAGAGTACTGAAATGTTACGTTTATCTAGTTATGTTATATGGCTCAGAATGTTGGACAATATCTAGTAACATAAGGAAACAAATTGAAGCAGCAGAGATGTGGTTTTTAAGGAGGATGCAAAGAATATCATGAACGAAACAAATATCTAATGAGGATATCATGAACAGAGCAAACACAAAAAGTGAAATAATGTATGAGATCATGAAAAGGCAATGTAACTTCATCGGGCATGTGAGTAGGAATGAGGAGTTAGAATGCACAGTAATTATGGGGAAGATTGAAGGGAAGAAAGCAAGAGGAAGACAAAGGCAAACGATGATGGAGACAGCAGCCAGAGAACTGGAAATGATTATCAATGAATTGATCCATTTGACCCGAAACAGGAGTGTGTGGGCCATGGCAGTCAAAGCTCAAACTGGGCACAGCACCTGAAGATGATGAAAGGAACAACTAAAATTTGATGTCGAGTTAGACACAAAGAGCAAATTTTAAATTACCTCAAGTATAAGGATGGTGGGCACAGGAGTTCACGTAGGCGTACTAGAACAATCAGGTCTAGCAGCAACAAAAGCATGGGTGCAGGCATCGACAGCAGATCAACAGAGGCATAAATGGAGTCAAGCAATGACAGAAGTGAAAATGGATAATGGTGTAGAATGTGGCTGGAACGCCATCTTATGGTCAAATACGACAAGAACCCAGGAAAGTCAAGTTCAGCCCCAGTCAGTTGATGCAAATCAAGAAGAAAACAGATACTTTGTTGCTGCTGTGCACAAAAAAAATAAGCAGGTGGGCAGAAGCAAAGTATCTGGAAAATAATATTGACAAGTGATATGTCAGCCTTTATGACAAAAGGCTTGGGAATCAGAAGAAATTAGTGCAGTGTATACATTTTGTTTTCTTAGCCACAGTAGGATGTATATGCCTTAGAGGAAGGCAATGGAGGTTCAGTGAACCCTAAAATGAAGCGTTAACAATAAGACGTCAGATTATGAGTTCCCAGGATGCTGCTTTCCTCTCCAGGACATTAGAGATGTCCTCCTCCTTTAAAGAATGGGGTTTCCCTTCCTCCACCATTAATGCTGCCTTTACCCCTATCTCCTCCATTTCCTGAACACCCATGCTCACCACATCTTTCCACTGCATTAAGTGATAGCTTCTCATCGTTACCTACCGCCCATAAGCTTCCGCATCCAACACATTCTCCGCAACTTCTGCAATCTCCAAAGAGATCCTACCACCAAACACATCTTTACCTTCCCCCCTCCCTCTGCTCTCCGAAGGGATAGCTCCCTCCATGATTCCTTGTCTATTCGTCCCTCCCAGCACTTATCCCTGCAAGCGACCAAAGTACTACACCTGCCCATTCACCTCCTCCCTTCATTTCCATTCAGGGCCCAAGTAGTCCTTCCAGGTGAGGCAATACTTCACCTGTGCATCTGCTGGGGTAATTTATTGTGTCTGGTGCTCCTGATGCGACCTCCTCTACATTCATGAGACCCATCGTTAATTAGGGGGACCACTTCGTTGAGCACCTCTGCTCCATCCACCAAAAGCTGAACTTCCTGGTGGGCAAACATTTTAATTTCAATTCCTATTCCCATTCTAACATGTCAGTCCATGGCCTCCTCTTGTGCCCAGAAGAGTCCACCCTCAGGGTGGAGAAGTGGCACTTCAGTCTGGGTACCTTCCACCTGATGGCATGGATATTGATTTCTGCTTCTGCCCTCCTCCCCGCCCCATTCAATTCCCTACTCTGGCCTCTTACCTCTTTTCACCTGTCTATCAGTTCCCCCTGGATCTGTCCCTCCTTCCCTTTCTCCTATGGCCATCTTCCTCTCCTATTAGATTCCTTCCTCTCCAGCCCTTTACCTTTCCTACCTACCTGGCTTCACCTATCACCTTCTAGCTATCCTGCTTCCCCTCTCCCCACCATTTTATTCTGGGATCTGCCCCCTTCCTTTCAAGTACTGAAGAAAGGTCTCAGCCCGAAACGTAGACTCTTTATTTATTTCCATAGATGCTGCCTAACTTACTGAGTTCCTCCAGAATTTTGTTTGTGTTACTTCACATTAGGAGTTATTCAAGCTTGAAAGAATAGGAGATAATGTCATTGAAAGATGTAAGATTATAAAACGCCTGAGTTTTTTTTCCTCTATATTTGCAGAATTTGTCTCCTTTTGCACATTGGTTGTTTGCCAGTCTTTGTAGTTTTTCACTGAATCTATTATATTTCTTTGTTCAACTGCAAATACCTGCAGGAAAACAAATCTCTGGGTAGTCTGTGGTGATACACATGAACTTTGATAATAAATTTACTTTGAATTTTGATTTTTAAAAAACTTAAAGTACATAACCTATGGTGATAGTCTTAACACAAGGGTTGGACAAGGAGAAATATCTTCACTCAATCCTCTTCACCAGAGGTTGGTAATGATCAGTTCTTGAGCAAGATAAGCATTGGAATTGAAATATTTTTGGACATTAAGGGATGCGGAAATAAGTTTGAAAATTAGACATGATATTAAATACTGGAATATTCTTGAATGACATTTGTTACACTCTGCTCAACCTTTCAATCATTCCATATTCTATACTCTATAGGGAGGGCTTACTACTGACCCTGTGGAAGTACAGGTGCACTTGTGACTTTCTGCAAAAGTCAGAAAAATATCTATCAGCATTTCCCAATCTATCTTTGTATACTTGAAGCTTAAAACTCATAGAATGCATCAAACATTTTGAGGACACCAAGCCTGAATTAACCATTTAACTGATAGTGGAAAATAGACCCTTTAAGTGTCCATGATAAGGATTGTTCCTGCCGAACATATTATCAAAACTGAATCCTACTAGATCATAGGATCATTCATAGCAAGGCTATGAAACAAGAATTAAGACTGAAAGGAATGGAAAATGATAAATGGCTGTTTTTTGAAATGGATGACCATAGAGGGAATGGGAATTGATGTGAATGCAAGAAGAATAAAAAATGGGATTAATATAGCATTCACATAAATGGGGGCTGATGGTTGATGCATGCAAGGGACCTGTTTCTATACTGTATTTTTTTATGACTCTAACTATACAAAAGAAAACACAAAGGAACATTTGAAAGCTATGAAATGTAGAGCTGTAGGAAATGCCCAGGAGATCAAGCGATATTTCCATAGAGTGAAATTGGAGTTACTATTACAGGAGGATTAACCTGCAGTGAAACAGACTAGCTGCAAACAAAGAAAGCTAGTTACCAAGAAATTGTTGAGATTGATTGAACCTGAAAGGCTGCAATATAACCATGAGGTGATGTTCCTCAAGCTTATGGTGGGTTTTGTTATAATAGTGCGAGAGGGCACAGTATAAGGCAAGTAGAATAGACGTGGGTTAGAGATTTACAGCATCTGCAATTTTTAATATTCACCACCAAAGCCAACTTGTGTGCTCCCATCCACATGGCTTTTTCCATATGTGCATTTTCTTGTCATTCCAGCTGTTTGAACACCTCATATCTTACTTTAGTTGTATTACTTCTTCACCCACTGATATGTTAAAGCCATAACATGGAATTCACTCAGTTTAATTCAGTCTCCTAACTAAAGTACCCTATTAATATTGGATGGTGATACTTGTATATACTGGCAGTAACATCAAATAATGTAATAAAACTTAAAAGCTTGAATTGCACATTGGTAATTTGTGCTTTAATCCTGCAGATCCATTACCTATCCTCTACTTAACATTTAATTTCTTCTCACCAAATGTCAATTTTTGACAACATTGCTCTTTCCATCTTGCTCAGTTATCACTTCACTCAATGATGTACTCTTAGCTTATGCCAGCATTTACTACATTGAGACAGTTTAAATAATTTATTGTATTTTGATTTTAGATAATACTTTGTATAGCATTTTATTGCATTAGAACAACAGAAGAAGTTGTAAGAGAAGATACTCAAATATTATATTTTACCTTATTTGGCAAAGAAGAAATATTATTCAGTGCATCTTCCTCTTGTGCCTGACGTTCTAACATCTGAATCTCATATTCTGTTATGTCCAAAGACATCAGGTAATCCTCACATTTATTTTGATTGTCTTCTGGATCATTTTGGTCAGTTGTTTGGCTCTTCATGTTTTGTATGTGGTCTGCACTGCTGTTATATGGATCTAATGGCACATCAGTCAAGTGACACTCTGGGTCTGGTTCTTGACAACTCTGGTTTGTCATTTCAGCCGCTTCCAAACTATTTTCTGAAATATTATTTTCTCCCTCATTGCCCCTAAGCAATTTAATTTCTGCTTCATTCCCTGGTCGCACACCAATTCCAGATGTTGCTTCAGTCAAGATCTTCCGCAAATCAGAAACATTTTCAGAAATGACGTTCAAGATATCTGTAGCTCTACTAAAGAAATCCAAGTATGAAGCATGTAGTAAACCAATCTCAAAAGAACAAGTAAATACGAATAAAAGTGTAACCTATATGCTTTTAAACAACATACAAGTACATCTGCATGCACGTATTCCTTATTGGATGATTTTATCAGAAAAGTGCCTCTTCCTTCTAACAAACAGAGGACAACGTTTACTCCAAATGACTGTTCCTTGGGTAATCTTAAATGGATTGAATATCCTCAGATAAGTAATCTCCTGCAAACCCAAAATACCCTTAAAAATGGAAAATGCAAATGCATTGTTTACAAGCTGTAAGCGGACCTCTGAATTCTGACCACAGGCTTCCCACTGAATGATATGATCATTCATGTGTAGCTAGAGTTAATATGGCCAATTTGATATGGGAACGGAACAAGGCTATTGACTGGACAGTAATGGATTTCAAAACAGCAGCTTTAAAAACAGTTCCCCTAAAAAATAAGTTTTTGCCTGCTTTATTTCCCTTGAACTATATCTAAAAGAATTCTCAAAGTGATCAATGAATTCAAATAATCTGCTTTTTCACTGTATTTACTGTGTTGTACTTTCATTGTTACTATGTTGCATATCGTTTGCTCCATAAATGTTGACATACTTATACATAATTGTCATAAAATCCACACATCAGTTTAAATATTAGATCAGGGGTCCCCAACCTTTTTTGCACTGTGGACCGGTTTAATATTGACAATATTCTTGCGAACCGGCGGACCGAGGGGGGGGTGTTCAAGTAGGGTTGCCAACTTTCTCACTCCCAAATAAGGGACAAAAGTAGCAGTCAAATACGGGACACTTGTGTTTACCCCGAGAAACACCACCTTGACCATGAAGCCTTGCACGGGCACCTGTGTGCACATGCGTGTACGTGCCGATTTTTTTCTACAAATCGGTTTTGGCTTAATCTTCCCGATCCTGTTAAGTGGAACTACACTGTACATCCATTATTTCTACTTTATATAGGCTGTGTATTTATCGTATCATTCCTGCTTTTACTATATGTTAGTGTTATTTTAGGTTTTATGTGTTATTTGGTATGATTTGGTAGGTTATTTTTTGGGTCTGGGAACGCTCAAAAATTTTTCCCATATAAATTAATGGCAATTGCTTCTTCGCTTTATGCCATTTTGGCTTACAAACAGTTTCATAGGAACGCTCTACCTTAGCGGGGGAAATATGGGACAAGGGCGGTCCCATATGGGACAAACCAATTTAGCCCAATATACGGGATGTCCTGGCTAATACGGGACAGTTGGCAACCCTATGTACAAGTTCCAACAGTGCATGACAGGGAATGAGGAAAGGTGCAGCTGACTCATATCATTTCATATCATCAAATCATATCCTTTCTTTGCGGCCCGGTAGCACATGCTTTGCGACCCAGTGGTTGGGGACCACTGTAATAGATAACCAAACCACTATTTGCTAAAATAAAAGACAACAGCTTGAAACTTAGAAAAATAACAAGCACAATTAGAAAAGCAAATTAAGTAGGGCAAAAACACTGCTACACTCAGCAGGTCAAGCAGTATCTGAAACAAATCTGACCCTTCATCAAAATTAGAAAAGTGAAAACATGCTTACGTTCAGAATCAGAATCAACTTTAATATCACTGCACATATGTCAGGAACTTGAAACTACTCATCCTTTCCACTGCTGATCCCTCCACAAAAACTAGTGTCTGTTCCCTCGACTTCCCATTTCTGAAGTCAACAATTAATCCCTTGGATTTACTGACGTTGAGTGCAAGGTTCTTGTCGCAACACCATTCAACCAACTGAAAAAAATCTCACATCTGTACACCTCTTCATCACCATCTGAAATTCTGCCAGCAACAGTTGTGTCATCAGCAAATATGTAGATGCTGCTTGAGTTATGCCTAGCCACGCAGTCACCGGTGTAGAGAGAGTAAAGCTGTGGGCTAATCATGCATTCTTGAGGTGCGACAGTATCGATCAGCTGCAAAGAGGAGATGTTATTTCTGATCCACACTGGTATCAGAAGGTGGTACAGAGGACCAGGTTTTGGAGCTTGTTGATTAGTACTGAGAATATGATTGTGCTGAATGCTGAGGTGTAATCAATAAACAGCAACCTGACATAGGCATTGCTATTGTCCAGGTGATCCAAAGCAGAGTGGAGATCCAGTGAGATTGCATCTCCTGTAGACCTATTGTGGTGAAAGGCAAACTGCAGCAGGTCCAGGTCTTAGCTAGGCACGAATTGATTCTGGCCACGACAAACCTCTCAAAACACTTCATTACAGTAGATATGAGTGCAATTCAGTGATAGTCATTGAAGAAGCTCACCCTGTTCTTCTTGGGCACTGGTATGATCGTCACCTTTTTGAAGCACGTGGGAACCTCCAACTGCAGTAGTGAGAGATTGAAGATGTCCTTGAACACTCCCGCCAGTTGGTTGGCACAGGTTTTCAGTGCCCTACCAGGTAGGCTACCAGTGCCTGACGGCCTTGCAAGAGCTCACCCTCCTCAGAGATGTCCTGACATTAGCCTCTGAGACAAAGATCACAGGGTCACCCAATTCTGCAGGGATTTCCACAGGCATAGTTTTATTCTCCCTTTCAAAAGATGCATAAAAAGGGTGAGCTCATCTGGGGGTGAAGCATCACAGCCTTTCATGATACTAGGTTTCGCTTTCTAGGTAGTAATGGCCTGCAAACCCTTCCAGAGCTGATGTGCATCTAACTTCAATCAGAATTGGTTTTTTTTTTACTTTTAAAGTGCCTTCTGTAGGTCATACCTGGACTTCTTGTATAGTTCTAGATCACCAGTCTTGAAAGCTGCAGATCTAGCTCTCAGCAGACTACGAATTATACACTCATCCACACAGGTCCTGATGAAGACTGTGACAACAGTGATGTATTCATTCTGATTCAACGATGAATTCCTTGAGTATTGCCCAGTCCACAAACTCAAAGCTCCTTTACCTTCTTTGACCATACTTTCTTGGTCCTCACCACTGGTGTTGCAGTCTTTAGTCTCTGCTGATATAGTGGGAGAATTACAACCAAGTAATCAGACATCCCAAAATGTGGACATAGGATGCAACAGCAAGTCTTCTTGAAGGTGTTATAACAGTGGTTACGAGTGTTGGCTCTTCTGGTTCTACAGGAGATATAGTTCAGAGACCTCTTCTTACTGGCCCAGTTAAAGTACACGGCAATGTCAGGGAAGGCATTAGGGTGGCTGTTTGACTGCTGATCACAGTGCTCAGCTCCTCTAGCGCTGCCTGATGTTGGTCTGAAGTGGAATGTACAGCACTACCGGGAAGACGGCAGAAAATTCCCTCCGCAGAAAAAAGTGGACGATGTTTGACCGTGAAATTTTCCAAGTCAGATGAGCAGGATTGAAACAAAACTGCCACTTTGTCCACCACGGTGAGTTAATAACAAAGTATACTCCACCACCTCTACCTTTAAGAGACTGAGCTGCCCTGTCTTTGCGGAGAATGGTGAAGCGATCGGACTACAGCGCTGCGTCCAAAATGGCAGAAGCATGAAGCAAAGTACAGAGCAATCTCTGATGTCCCACTGGTACTGCAGTTGGGAAAACGTGGAGAGCAAAAGGCAATTCTTGTGGTATGATGGGGACTAAGGTTGTCCATGTGACAGCCTGGACAACCTTACTTTTGATGCCAGAATTAGACAAGAGTAATGAGCAAGGGAAGTTGCTTTAACTGTGAAGTTCAGAACTGTTACTAAAATTCTGAAACAAAAGTGCTGGAACTATGCAGCAACTCAAAAAGCTAAATCAATGTTACAGGTAACCTTAACCAGATCTGGCCAACCTTGGTCTCTTACTTCTCCGCAAAGATTCCCTTTCTTCTCTCCACATATGAACATTCCTGAAATTTGCAGCTTGTTTTCTCACTTTTAAAATTCTGGTAAAAGGTCTTTGGCCTGAAGTGATGACCCTGTTTCTTACTCTGCACTGATGCAGCTTGAACTGCTGAGTGGTTCTCGCAGGGTTTTTCTTTTCCTTTCAGATGTCCAGCATATTTTGGTTTCAATTTTATACAAAAAATTGACACTAACATATCATTATTCAGTACCTATACATCACTAACCTTTGCATGCCACTAATGTGGGAATCAGGAACCATCTGTGCTAAATGTTGCATCTCACGGGCAATAGAGATCAGATTAGACCTTAAAAAAAGAGTTGGGAGCAACTTCTGGTCTGGAAGATAGAAAAGAAAGAAATTATCACCTGGAAAAAATATTGCAGAAAGTGTATTTATTTATCAAATAACAGCCACATCAGGTACAGAGTTCATCCTAATCTAACACTAAACACATGGTCTCACAACCACTCAAGCAAATGTTGTGTGACATCACGGTTAACTATGAAAAAGGTAAATATAAATCATCAATAAATTCATGAGACAGGATCATGGAAGATAACCTATCAATAAACAGGAAAAAAAATTAATATTAATGCTATATGTGCATTAGACTTTTTACACTATTCTAATCAAAATTCATTGAACTGTGCAACACACAGCTATTAATAATGGTAATCACAAAGGAGTTGAAAAACAAGCCTGATTGAAGGAGAAACCATAAAGTCTTCCCAGGAGTAAAAGAACTCAGCAAGCTTCAGAAAGTGCAGCTACCAACAAATATCAATTGGACAATATATCCACTCATATTCAACTTACCATCTTTATTATGAAGCTGCTTTCCTCTGCCAACATCCAAACTACTTAATTTTTGATAAATTAGAAGACCAGCCTGGGAAAATAAAGAAGACAAATTAATGTTGTTTTTGCCATCTATAAAATATCACCATAGGAGACCAAAAGACAACAAATTTAACCCTTTGTTAACTTCAGTGATATGACAAACATCAGCAAATCATAGTACTGGAATGGTGCTGAATTCAATACTATGCTCAAATAGCAAAGCACAAAAAAGACAACGGTTTAGCAAAGGAGCCAAACATAAGATGCTCCTTTCATCTGGCGAGACAGAGACCAGGGGACAAAGATTTAAGATACTCGATAATGCACAAGAAGGGAATGTCAAGAAGACATTCTTATCTTAGTAAATAGTAATTATCTCAAATTGCTTGCTTGTAAGGGTTGTGGAAAATGTATAAAAATATAATGGGAAGGCACTTGAAGGGGTAAATACACTTACAGAAATATAGGGTAGAACAAAGTAATGGATTGACAGGAATTCTCTCAGAGAGCCAGCATGAACTTATTGGGCCATGGTGCTATAGATTCTATAAAAAAAGAAATTTAAGAAATGTATGACAATTCATAACTTACCTATTCAGTGCTTATTAAAAGGATCACCCCCAAAAAAAACTCAGTTCTCTAAATCTGGGTTTCATTCTTCACAGATTTGACCTAAATACTGTGAACTAGCTTACCACAGAAAGCTTGGACTAACTAATATCCCACCCTTCAACAATACCACTCTGAAACCAGGTACATGAAGCTTTGCAAGGCCAAAATAGTTCACTTCCCTGCTCCCTTTACATAACTTCCTTTCGCCCTAGTGAAATGTTATATGGGTTCTCTATAGCCACATCGAATTGACATGAAAATCAAGCACATAGATAATTTGGCCCACAACTCCCTAGTAGTTGAAGTGGTAACATAGTTAGGCCATTGGGTACAACCTTTGGATAACATCTTAGCTTTTTCTAAATCACAACTCTGATTTCTCAAAATTTCACCTTACACAACAAGCACTGCATTGGAAGCAAGATACTCAGATAAACAAGCCATCATGCAAATAGCATTCTATACCACATCCTGAGGTGTTCAGGAACAAAAAATGGTTACTTCCTCCATCAGCAAAGTACCTAGCCTTTCCACATAGCTTCCTATCAATGTGACGTAAATTAGAATCAAGCAAACAAATTAAAGTTATACAAATCAGAAACTCTTCACCAGGTACTCAGGTTCAAATCTGATGACAGTGTAGAATTTGCACATTCTCCAGGTTTCCTTCCACAACTCAAAGATGATCTGATAGTGAAATAGAAACTGTATAAGTACCCCTTAGAGAAGTAAGTAGTAAAAGAACCAAAAGGAAATTTGATGGGCATATGAGGAAGAATAAGTTATAGGTCTGTCAAAAATAAGAGGGGGAATTGATTGCTATGTTGAGAGCCAGCAAACCTGAAGGGTCAAATGCCACCTCCTTCTGTCATTATTTTTTTAAAGCACAAGGTTATGGACCAAAACAGGTTGATAAGAGATGGGACAGATCAACTATAACCTAAGTCAGGGGTTCCCAACCTTTTTTTTATACCATGGACCCTACCATTAACCCCATGGACCCCAGGATGGGAACCCCTGATCTAAATGAACAGCAATTAGACTCAGGGGCTAAATCTCTTCCTATTTCTCTTTTCCACTGAGTAGCGTAGAACTGCTTTATCTCATAATTCATTGCTAGACATAATTTGATATTTTAGTTTATGTAGGAGCCATCTATCTACTTTGTCTTTATTGTATTTGACGTTGTGCATTTCTATTATGGGTTACGGTAATTTGTCACAGGGGTTTGGGTGTGGCAGAAGCAAATGAGTATAGTCACATATTCACCCTTTGCTTTTGTTTAGTCAGAGTGGGGAATGGAAATGTTTTGTCGACTGCTAATCTCACTATCGCTACTTTAGTTATTAATCGCTAATTTGGATTGTCTTTGTCCCTCATCTTTGCTTTTTTTTGTAATAAAGGATTGAGTGCACTTTCTTTAACTTGGAACTCAGTTATTTGGAAGTGCGTCACCTAGTGCTAATTCCCTCACTCAGTCTCTCGGTGGTTTTAGTTTGGTTTTCAAATAGCTGTTACATTTTGGCAACAAGAAGTAGTTATACCAAAGGAACACCAGTTTACAGCAAAGGATTGCCTCAGACCTGCTGGCAAAATTGGAATTGCAACACCAAGAAGCTGGCAACAGGAGCGGCTTGCGGTAGGATTATTTATGACCTTATGTTGATTCATGCTGTGCATTTGTGACTTGAACAGTTCTGAACGGTCATCACTGTCTGTCCATTGGAGACCATTGCTCAATCATGTGGTATTTGCCAGAGAGGTCGTCGCCTTGTTTTACTGAAGTGCTGAAATATTCTCCTGGTTGCTGAGATTGGGCTGGTTCAAGCATTGGGGATGTCGGGGCAGTTTGTTTGTTGCCTATGTTTATTGAAAGGTGTATCACCAGTGCGCTTTGTGAAAGTAATATGACTGAATCAAAGCATGGAACTGATATCAGTGACCCTGAAGTCAGGGCTGGCATAAGAGGAATTAAACTTGCTGCCAAAGCTAAATCAAATAGAATTGCAAATCTTCAAAGAGTATAAAACAAATATGAACAAAATTAAAGTTTTAATACCATCATTTATGGAACTTATGAAAAATAATGAAAATGTGCTACAAGTGCAATCTCATTTGGATAATTTGACTAATCTCTGTTAAACTGTTGCTAAGCAACATCAAATACTGATTACTTTCCAAGGGCGAACAAGAAAAATAGAATGAAGGTTTCTTAAGCATTGATAGCTATAGCCATGCATTCAGAAGTGTGAAATAATGGCTGACCCAAGCATTTTACATTGAAGATCATGTTGCTGTAATAAGTGAATATATGCCTTACTTTCCAACAGGCAATGTTTCTCAAATTCCAAGGTATGTTTTAACTACACATATAATAGAGGATTCACAAGATGATGTGAAACTGAGCAGCAGTGTGGCAAATGCCAACACTCAAAGCTCAGTTGCAAGAAGAAAATCTTTGTCAACTATCTCCTGGGCACGATTTAAAACAGAGGCTGATTTAGCTGCATTAAAGGTACATCAACAATTATTGAAGGACAAACATGCTGGAGGAGCAAGTGGAACAGCTCCAGAAAAGGAAGTATGAAGCTAAATTTGCAGGAAGAAATTGCCACACTGGTAGCCAAAGTTAAGGCACTAAAGAATTTAAGTGCAATGTTAAAAGTGCTCCAGCAAAATAGTCCTGTGGTGTGAGTTTCTACATTGAAAAGGCACAAAGAATATCAACCCTCAAGAGGTAGTTCAAGGTGTTTACTCTCAGCCTGCACTATCGAGGCATTCTGAACTTATGCTGCATCCAACAGCTCAAAGTGCTCATGTGGACATTCACTTGCATTTATTAGCATGGAAACACTCTTGGTTCAGACAGTAGAGGTCAAAACAATATAACTGATATTATGAGGAAGCAAAATAAAATATCAACATTATTAGCACAACAACTCCTTTCATCTTTGCCTAAGAGATTCAAATTTACAATGGTGATGCACTGCAGAATTATGCATTCATGAGGGCCTTTGAGAATAATGTTGAAAGCAAGAATGACAGCCATATAGAACTTGTCAAAAGTTGCCAATATGTGGACCCTTGGATGTTAAGGCTAGGGATTAACTACAGAAATATTTTTGTAAAATTGCATCTGCCTACATGCAAAAAGCTCTTTCCTGGGTACCTATCAAATCTGAAAACGAGAAAGCTCTTCAAGACTTGTCTTTATCTTAGAAGTTGTTGCAATAGCATTGAAGTATAGTACATGTGTGAGCTGGACATACCTGCCAGTATGACAATTGTAGTAAAGAAACCACCCTATAAGCTCAGGGATAAATGGAGAACTGTGGTCTGTGACTGCAAGAAAGACAAAACTATAAGACTACTTTCGTTGACATTGTTGATTTTATTGAAAGGCAAGTAAAGATTGCTACAGATCCAGTGTTTGGGAATATACAGGATGCTCCATCACAGTCAATAAGCAAAGGTGTGAACAAAACTAAGTCACAATTTTGTTCTAAAGTTACAGGAAGCAGGGTTGCCACTACTGTGACCACTGTGAGCAGTAAAGCTAAAACCAAACCTAGAACTAATGGAAGGGTTGATTTGTTCTACAAGGGTGAACACACAGTAGATTTGTGCCCTAAGCTGGAGAAGAGGGCTCATAGCGAGAAGACTGCCTTGCTAAAGGAAAATGGTGTCTGCTTTGGCTGTTAGTGTAAAGGACACATCAGCAAAGATTGCAGTTTTAATCATCCCAGCATACTTCATACTTGCTCTAACAACAAGGGGGCAGAATCAAAACAAACTGTGAAAGAACCAGCCACAGAGTAATTAGGATAGTGCCCTGGTATCCAATGGCCTCACAGGGGTTGGCGATCAGGATTGTAAACTTCCCACTGTTCCAGTACAAGTGACGTCTAAGAAGAGCAACAAGACAATGGTTACTTATGCTTTCCTATATCAAGGGAATACAACAGTTTCTGCACGGTAGGCCTCATGAACAACCTCAACCTTGCAGGAAAAAAGACACACATTCTCTTACACACCATGGGTCAAGAGAAGATAATGAGTAGCTACATTGTTTCAGGATTGGAACTGGCTGACTTAGATAGTGAAAACTATTGTGAACTACGTAACATCTATACACAGAAACGTATGCCTGTCCACAAAGGGAACATTCCACGACAGAGGGATCTCCAGGGATGGTCTCACCTGAAACAAGTCCATTTGCTAGAGACTGATTTGGAAATTAAGCTGCTGATAAGGATAAATGTGCCTAAAGTATTAGCACCTTTGCAAGTGACTTGCAGTGTTAATAATGGACCTTATGTGATTAGAACAATGTTGGGTTCGACGGTGAATGGACCACTGAAAGCAGACAACAGTGATCGGAGAGACGATGCAGAGCCAGAGCTGACAGGTAACAGGATCTCAGCTTTGAACTTGGATGAGCTTTGGCAGCAACATTTTAAGGAAGACCCTTGAATGCAGTCAGGATGAACAACCTGGTTTGTCAAGAGACTACCACAAATTCACGGAGCTGGTCGCAAACTCTGCAAAACCGGTGGACTGCCAAAGTTTACCTTTGAGAAAAAGAGGTTAACATGCCAACTAACAGGATGATTGCAGAACAGCGTACTCTAGATCTAAGGTAGAAGTTTAAGAGGGATTTGTCATTTCATAGTGACTACACAGCTTTCATGAAGGGTGTCGTCTGCAAAGATTATGCCAAAAGAGTGACAGTACAGGAACTGGAACTCAGCGATGGGAAAGTCTATTATATTCCATATCATGAAGAATTTGGAGTTGGATCAAGATAGACCTTTGGTGAGAGAGCACTGAGTGTGCGTGCAATGGTACATCCAGTCCGGTAATTTCAAGCTTAAGATCACAATCCAAGGTAGACCACTCACCAGAAGGGGGAATATTCTCCAGTTAGTTCCATCTATCAGCCTTTTAGAAATCTTGAGTCCAATGGTACTAACTGCTAAGAAGATCTTACAGATCTATGTAAGAAAGAGCTTGGCTGGCATGACACTATACCAATATCATTTGCTCGTGTGTGGACAAACTGGCTGGAAGAACTTTGCCAGCTGGAAGATTTCAACATTGTTAGATGTTTGAAGCCCCTGGATTTTGGAGAAGTTACTGCTACGCAGTTACACCACTTTACAGATGCAAGCAAAGTTGGCTATGGAGCAGTAACCTACCTGTTGTTGCACAACACACGTTCTCAGGTGCACAATGCTTTTATTGTGGGAAAATCTAGGGTAGACCCATTGAGGTCAGTTTCCATGCCTCATATGGAGCTCACTGTTGCTAAAATGGCAAGCCATATTAGATTAGATTATGAGGACACGCAGTCCTCTTTTATTGTCATTTAGTAATGCATGCATTAAGAAATGATACAATGTTCCCCCAGAATGATATCACAGAAACACAAGACAAACCAAGACTAAAAAAAACTGACAAAGACCACATAATTATAACATATAGTTACAACAGTGCAAAGCAATGCCGTAATTTGATAAAGAACAGACCATGGGCACGGTAAAAAAAAAGTCTCAAAGTCTCTCAGAAGTTCCATCATCTCACGCAGACGGTAGAAGGAAGAGAAACTCTCTTCCTGCCATGAACTTCCAGCGCCGCAAACTTGCCGATGCAGCACCCTGGAAGCACCCGACCACAGCCGACTCTGGAGTCCGTCCGAAAACTTCGAGCCTCCAACCAGCCCTCTGACACCGAGCACCATCTCTGCCAAGCACTTCGACCTCGGCCCCGGCAACAGGCAATAGGCAAAGCCGAGGATTTGGGGCCTTCCCCTCCGGAGATTCTCGATCGCACAGTAGCAACGGCAGCGAAGCAGGCATTTCAGAAGTTTCTCCAGATGTTCCTCCGTGCTTCTCACGTCTGTCTCCATCAAATCAGGACTGTGCACGGTACCTACTTACAGATACAATATCATTTCGGAGCGGACGCATGCGCTGCGTCGCACCATCTTTTCCTCCTCCTGGTGGACACATCGTGGAGGAAAAAGCTGCACATGCAGCTTCATGACTCAGTATATTGGATTAATTGCATTTCTGTACTGAAGTATAGCAAGACTTAAACTCCCAGCTTTTGAACCTTTGGTACAGAGTTTCAGAAATTCTTAAGGTCTCACAGACATCTCAGTGAAGATATGTAAACATTTCAAGTAAGTTAGTCACATCTCTAGAAGCCAGATGTGGCCTCTAGAGGTTTGAAGGTGGAAACATTCCTGAAGAAGGAAGGGCTTAGCTTGAAAATCCGGATTGTTCTGAAGAACACCTGCTAGATGATCTGGAATTCAAGAGGAATATTACAATGAATGCTGTGCAGACTAAAAAGGTGGATGCAGTAACATGTATAATTCATTACTTCTTGTCTTGGGCCTGTTTGAGAAAGACATTGGCCTGTATCCTCAAGATTTAAGAACCTGCTCTTGTTTCTTATACAGAAGAGGAAGCAATTGAGCATGGCTCTTGCTCAGTCCGACTTGGATGAAGAACAACAAGGATTTTTTTTTGGAGAAGGAGAGATGGAAAGGGACAAAGGTCAGATTGGCCAATATTATTTATCATGGAGGAGCTCAGAAAGACTAAAATAGAGATCACTGGGTTTTTCCAAAGAAAGATTTCCAGATGATTTCTCAAGTTTGCGAAGAAGAGAAAGTGTGAAAAGAAAAAGCCATTATTTTCAAACTCAATCCAGTACTTGAAGATGGTGTCTTGAGATTTGGTGGATGGCTTAGTAGGGCATTAATGATCGAATAATCTAAACATCCTGTTATACTGGCAAAGAATCTCCATATCTCAGTCATCCTTCTGAGGCATATACAACGTGGGACACGTTGTCCATGTTGCGCCAAAAATACTTGATTCACAGCAGTAGTAATGCTAAAAGAAGAATCCTGTCTAAGTGTGTTGTTTGTCGATAACTGCACATAGCTCCAGGGTGCCAGCACACTACAGATCTACCTCAGCACAGGTTCCCTCCACATGAATCTATGTTTATACATGTAGAAGTGGACTACTTTGGACCTTTTGAGATGAAGCGCAGAAGGAGTACTTACCCCAATTACGGAAACGTCAGAAATAGTCAGGAATAACATTAATTTCCTCCCAGGAGACATTGTGCTTATAGTTGATGTCACAGCACCTTGCAACTCATGGATCAATGGGAAGAGTCATTCAAGTCTTTCCAGACAGAAGAGGATTTGTGCAGCAGGTGTGCATTGAAGACGAAGACCAGCTGTCTGGACTGACCCATGAACAAGATCTGTCTTTTACAGAAGGCAGAGGTTTGAGGAACTACAAGCCCTAGAAGCTTCACTCAGTTTGGTTGTTTGACTTCATGACTTTGACTTGTCTTACTGACTTGACAGATCACTCTATACTGGGCTTAGTGATAATAACCTCTGGCCCAGAGGACTGTTACATGACTTGTCTTGAAGAAGAAAGAAGAAGGTGGACATTTACATAAACGTTAAGATGTTTACACTTGAAGATTTAATGTCGCCCATTTTTGTAGTATTGTAGTTGTAATTATTACATCGTAATAATTAGCGGCTGGGATGTCGGAGCCATCAATCTATTTTCTGTCTAACTGCATTGTATTTTGTATTGTGCATTTTTATTTTGCATTACGGTAAGTTGTCGGGGGGGGTGTGGCCGTGGTAGAGGTAAATGAGTATAGTCATGTATTCATCCTTTGCGTTAGTTTAGTCAGAGTGGGGAATGGATAATTTTTGTAAACCGCTAATCTTGCCTTCGCTACGTCAGTTTTGTTAGTTTTTAATTGTTATTTTTCATCATTTGCCTTTACTGGTTTTGTAATAAAGAATCAAATGTACTTTTTTCAACTTGGAACTCAGTTATTTGGAAGCACTTCACACAGTGTGAATCCCTTCACCCAGTCTCTCAGAGGTTTTGGTTTAATTTTCATATGGGGAGTATTTGATGGCTCTGGGCATGTACTTGTAGGAGTTTAGAAGACGGAGAGAGGATCTCATTGGAATATTGAATGTTGAAAGGCCTAGATAGAATGGACATGGACAGGATGTTTCCTATAGTAGGACAGTCTTGGACCAGAGGGCACAGCCTCAGAATACAAGGACATCCCTTCAGAACAGAGATAAGGCAGAATTTCTTTAGCCAGAAGATGGTGAATCTGTGGAATTCATTGTCAGGGATAGTTGTGGAGGAGAAGTCAGTGGTATATTTAAAGCAGACGTTGACAGGTTCTTGGTTAGTAAAGGTATCAAAGACGCATTGAAGAAGGCAGGAGAATAGGTTTGAAGTAATAGATCAGCCATGAAAAAATGGCAGAGCACATTCAATAGGCTGAATGGCCTAACTGTGCTCCTACGTCTTATGGTTTAAAAAGACTTAATTGCTCAATTTCCAATTACTGTAAACTAAATAAAACTAAATATTTGAAATAAAGCTATTATAATGAAATACAAATACAAAATATTACGTTGCAGGGTATTTATAACGAAGCATATACATACGTAGGCATCGACTGCTGCATACTGCTGCTGCTGATTGTTAAGTGGAAATGTATCCCAGTTGCTACAGCGGACAGCTGTATCCTTCCACAGCTGTTTACCACACAGGTGTTTCACCAAACCATTTAGGCTCCACGTCTCTGCACAAGTTAACTGGATTACATTACAGAAAACATGTTTCAGGTCCAAAGCAGAGACCTCACAAACTGTTTCAAAGTAATTTCTACCCAGCTTAGTAACAATAAAAATAGAAAAATAAAATTCAGACACTTCTCAAAAAGAAGACAACCAAAGTTTCTTTAAATGAACTTCATCTTACATCAATAAACAAGGCAACTGTAGACAATCACATTTCAAGTAACTCAGAAACAATTAAAAGTTAACCTAGAAGGGAACTAGATGTATTAAATTTGGCCATCACTGACTACTCAACACTGAAAAGATCCCTTTTTAACTTCACACGCTGTAAATAGGTGTAACGATGGGAACATTTGTATCCAAGTTATAAGTGGGACCAGAGAGTAAAAAACCAAATAACCCAAAGAATTTTCTAAATTGTAATCAAATCCTCAAAGAATGTTTAACTACATAATTATCAGTTAAACTACTTAAGGGTAGAAGAATTGAAGAACCAAGAAGAGAAATAATAGAAAATTTATTAACAGAATTAACTTCTGAAGAAACCCAAACCAGACAGTCTTCACAATTAATATAGTGTAACCAAAATGTAAAGTAGTGTATGTTGACTGCCCAGTAGCAAAACCTAAAATTGGGTAGAGCTAATCCCCCATTTTTAGTTTTCTGAAGATGAACTTTATTTAATCGGGGCATGGGGAGTTTATTCTTCCATAAGTAAGAAGATATAATCAAGTCTAAAGGTCAAAAAAGGATTTAGGAATAAAAGCAACATACATCAAAGTTGCTGGTGAACGCAGCAGGCCAAGCAGCATCTGTAGGAAGAGGTGCAGTCGACGTTTCAGGCCGAGACCCTTCGTCAGGACTAACTGAAGGAAGAGCGAGTAAGGGATTTGAAAGTAGGAGGGGGAGGGGGAGATCCAAAATGATAGGAGAAGACAGGAGGGGGAGGGATAGAGCCGAGAGCTGGATAGGTGATAGGCAAAAGGGGATACGAGAGGATCATGGGACGGGAGGTCCAGGAAGAAAGACAAGGAGGGGGGGGTGACCCAGAGGATGGGCAAGAGGTATATTCAGAGGGACAGAGGGAGAAAAAGGAGAGTGAGAGAAAGAATGTGTGCATAAAACTGAGTAACAGATGGGGTACGAGGGGGAGGTGGGGCCTTAGCGGAAGTTAGAGAAGTCGATGTTCACGCCATCAGGTTGGAGGCTACCCAGACGGAATATAAGGTGTTGTTCCTCCAACCTGAGTGTGGCTTCATCTTTACAGTAGAGGAGGTCGTGGATAGACATGTCAGAATGGGAATGGGATGTGGAATTAAAATGTGTGGCCACTGGGAGATCCTGCTTTCTCTGGCGGACAGAGCGTAGATGTTCAGCAAAGCGGTCTCCCAGTCTGCGTCGGGTCTCGCCAATATATAAAAGGCCACATCGGGAGCACCGGACGCAGTATATCACCCCAGTTGACTCACAGGTGAAGTGATGCCTCACCTGGAAGGACTGTTTGGGGCCCTGAATGGTGGTAAGGGAGGAAGTGTAAGGGCATGTGTAGCACTTGTTCCGCTTACACGGATAAGTGCCAGGAGGGAGATCAGTGGGGAGGGATGGGGGGGACGAATGGACAAGGGAGTTGTGTAGGGAGCGATCCCTGCAGAATGCAGAGAGAGGCGGGGAGGGAAAGATGTGCTTAGTGGTGGGATCCCGTTGGAGGTGGCGGAAGTTACGGAGAATAATATGTTGGACCCGGAGGCTGGTGGGGTGGTAGGTGAGGACCAGGGGAACCCTATTCCTAGTGGGGTGGCGGGAGGATGGAGTGAGAGCAGATGTACGTGAAATGGGGGAGATGCGTTTAAGAGCAGAGTTGATAGTGGAGGAAGGGAAGCCCCTTTCTTTAAAAAAGGAAGACATCTCCCTCGTCCTAGAATGAAAAGCCTCATCCTGAGAGCAGATGCGGCGGAGACGGAGGAATTGCGAGAAGGGGATGGCGTTTTTGCAAGAGACAGGGTGAGAAGAGGAATAGTCCAGATAGCTGTGAGAGTCAGTGGGCTTATAGTAGACATCAGTGGATAAGCTGTCTCCAGAGACAGAGACAGAAAGATCTAGAAAGGGGAGGGAGGTGTCGGAAATGGACCAGGTAAACTTGAGGGCAGGGTGAAAGTTGGAGGCAAAGTTAATAAAGTCAACGAGTTCTGCATGCGTGCAGGAAGCAGCGCCAATGCAGTCGTCGATGTAGCGAAGGAAAAGTGGGGGACAGATACCAGAATAGGCACGGAACATAGATTGTTCCACAAACCCAACAAAAAGGCAGGCATAGCTAGGACCCATACGGGTGCCCATAGCTACACCTTTAGTTTGGAGGAAGTGGGAGGAGCCAAAGGAGAAATTATTAAGAGTAAGGACTAATTCCACTAGACGGAGCAAAGTGGTGGTAGAGGGGAACTGATTAGGTCTGGAATCCAAAAAGCGTAGAGCTTTTAGACCTTCCTGATGGGGAATGGAAGTATATAAGGACTGGACATCCATGGTGAAAATAAAGCGGTGGGGGCCAGGGAACTTAAAATCATCAAAAAGTTTAAGAGCGTGAGAAGTGTCACGAACATAGGTCGGAAGGGATTGAACAAGGGGTGATAAAACAGTGTCGAGGTATGCAGAAATGAGTTCGGTGGGGCAGGAGCAAGCTGAGACAATAGGTCGGCCAGGACAGGCAGGGTTGTGGATCTTGGGTAGGAGGTAGTAACGGGAAGTGCGGGGTGTGGGAACTATAAGGTTGGTAGCAGTGGATGGGAGATCCCCTGAGCGGATAAAGTCGGCTCTGGTCTTCTGCCTGCTCTGGATCTCTTTATTGCTAACTGCCGACGGGACATCAACCGTCTCGACTTCACCACACCTTGTCCCCATTCCAACCTCACTCCTTCGGAACGCTCTGCTCTCCACTCCCTCCGCACTAATCCTAACCTTATTATTAAACCCGCCGATAAGGGGGGGTGCTGTTGTAGTCTAGCGTACTGACCTCTACCTTGCCGAGGCACAGCGACAATTCGCGGATACCTCCTCTTATTTACCCCTCGATCGTGACCCCACTAAGGAGCACCAGGCCATTGTCTCCCACACCATCACCGACTTTATCCGCTCAGGGGATCTCCCAGCCACTGATTGTGACTGCTAATACCTTCAAATTCTTCATAGTTCCTAACTTGTTGAAATAGTGAAAGTTTTCCTTTCATTTGCAGCATCTCCAAACCTGAATGCTTGAAACTAGTGAATTAAACAGTTGTTATTGAATTAAGCAGCGTCTTACTGCGTATTTCTCACCAACTATCAGTGACAAAAATTATTGCTTTTTGAACACAAGTACATACAACTGACGCTATTTAGAAACTTCGCTCTATGCACGGTGCAGCGTCTAACAGCCATGCAAGTGCACACATCAGACGTTAGTTAGAAACTGTTTTGCAACAGCCTCCTACCTAACAATTAAGTGGCATTGTGTGCCAAATGAACAAAGGGAATCTCTCCTATTTTCTTGATTAGTTTTTGCTCTTTAAGACTCGCCCCAAAGAAGCAGCTGCCCCAAGTGACAAATGGCCCCATTAACTGGAATCCACTGTATTGAAGACTGCATCCAACCATCATGTGAATTTATCGTACAGATGACTCTTCACTTCAGAATATCACTGTAATTTCCTCATTTATATCAGGCCTTACCTTATTACTACCAAAGACCTACAAACATCCCCAGTGTTTTCTGCCTCTCCGTACTCGCCTTCCACTCATCAGTCTCCACATTCAACAGATCATCCTATATTATTTACAATACCTCAAATATAATGCTACCACTAGACACATCATTCCCCTCACCTTTCAGCATTCCAAACAATACCCTCAGCGAAGTTGTTTTAGATTTTATCCACTGACCTTTTAATCTCCATCAGTCTTCCACTGCAACCGCAGAGGTGCACCACCTGGCTATTTAAATCCTCCCCATCATCCAGAAACCCAAACATTCCTTCCCAGCAAAACAGCAAACTTACCTGCACTACTTCCACTATACCACCTTCAGTGTCCAAGATGTAGTCTCCTCTAATAATGGGGACACCAAATGTAAGCTATATGACCTCTGACCTAAGCTTTGCAACGTTTGTTTCAGGTTTAGGCTGGTGAAAGTTGAAGACAGACCATACTTAATGCTAATTGTGCCAATCATAAAAACAATGTTTTAACACAAATTATAAGGAACTATCTGAGGAAAATAAGACAGATGAAGATCCATTGATTCAATATTGTCCTCGACTGTTCATTAATTAAATTAGCATACTTGTGATTTGTGAAAGCTTTGGAACTTACAAAAATTAACCATAATAGATGACTGTTAAGAAGTTTGAAGGTTTCCCCAAATCCAGTGTTTGTTAGAAGTTGCTAGAACAGCAATTCCTTTCAACCAGAAAATTAATCATTTCCTTTCTTTGGGAAGATAGGAAAACAAACATTATCATATTTGAAATATTATACTTCCTGTCGTTTTAGTTCACCATTGCAACAGTATGCTGTTCACGTGAATACAGTAGATTCTGGTGAATCGGGGAAGCTGCTCTTTGGGATCACTCTTAAAGAACAAAAACAAATCAAGAAAATAGCCGGGGTTCCCTTTGTCTACTTGGGACAATATGCCACTTAACTGGGGCAAGAGACTGTTGCCAAACATTTTCTAACTGACACCAGTGCAGCCATTAGACATTACACCATGCTTAGAACGAACAGTTTTTAAAATGGTGTCAATCGCGTGTGTTTGTGTTCAAAAAGATGTGACTTTTGTCACTGATAGTTGGTGAGAAATATGCAGTAAGATAATTCAGAAATGTTTTGCTCACTGCAGTTTTAAGCATTCAGACTTGGAAAGGCCAGAAATGGATGAGAGTGAAAATGAAACAATTTCATTAGTTTAACAAATTAGGAACTAGCAGAATTTGAAAGTATTGACAATCATCTTGAATGTTACTTTTGGTCCCAGACACTCAGCTCTCACCTGTGGTTCCAAGTAGCAGTTTGTATGTGACTGCGCCCATAGCCCGGTACACTGCTTCTACAGACAGGTGAGGGTAGCCAGCTAGTCTCATACCCTGGTGAGATAGGGACACTCCTGTCCTAGCATTCCAGTCAGCTCCAGCAGACTGGGCAGAGATCTCGGAGTGAGATCCAACAGCCTGAAAGGCGGTTTTGCAACACTATGTGAAAAGCAAAGGGCTGGACGAAGCTCAGTAGAAGACACGGTCATTCACTGCAACCAGGGAAGACTCTGTTGTGATGGCTGCACCCAGACTTTCCATGTGCAATGGCTTTTCCACTTTAAAAACTCTCTGCACAGGTTTCTTATCATCGGATACAACAGACAACCACCAGTAGTTCTAATTTGTTCTGCATTCAATTTAAACACAATTTGTTGCTCAGTTAAATAGTAGTTTGTCCTTTTTATATCTTTTTAAGTATTTCCATGAATCTTCGGATAATTGGGACAGCCACTTAATTGAACCAAAATGTACTGGTCCTGATGTGTCCCAATTATCTGGGACACATCAGGGACACACTGTATATGCTGAAAATGCTTCAGCCAAATATCTCTCTCACACTCAAAACAATTTATGAATGGAAATGCGAAATAAAGATGTGGTTTTACCTTTTTGTTAGCTAGTTCAGACAATTCCACAAGGCCTTTCATTGTAATGTCATAGTCCTTCATTAGTTTCCAATAATCTCCATGAATTCCAACACCCACTTTTTTAATTGCTTCATCTTCCAGTAATCTTTTGAGTCCACTTGGAAATCCTAAAATACAATTCACTTTACTAGCAAATTAATTCTTTTTGGCATTGTCTATTTTTAACCAAAGAATTGTTTCACTTTTCACTTGTCATTATCCATTCTGACACTTAGCTTCAAAGATGAACATTTAAAAATCCTTCCAAATTCCTTAAACCTATCTGTATCTACCTACTGTTGATGTGCAATAGCATTACCATCATTGAATCCCCATCCTTAACATTCAGTAGATCATCACTGACCAAAATCTCAGTTGGACTAGCCTCATAAATACTCTGGCGGCAAAAACAGGTCAGTGGTTAGATATCTTGTGGACTGCCTCACCTTCTGATATCCCAAATCTTTTCCATTTTCTACAAATCAATTCAGACAAGTGATGCATGCTCTCCATTTGGCTGGATGTCTGCAACTCTAACAACTCATAAGCAGCTTGATGCCACTCAAGACAAACCAGCTCACTCAACTGGCAGACCATCCAACAAACTAAACATTCATTCCCACAATGGCTCAAGTGTGTACCAGCTAAAAATATGAATTATAGTTATTCAACCTGGCTACTCTGACTGCAGTTCCAAAACCTACCACTCAAGGACAAGAACTATGGGTGTAAGGGTGTAACCCACTGCCTGCAGGTTCACTTGTAATTGCAGGCCACCCTGACACAATTCCTTGTCCCTATTTATAAATCCTAGAACTCGTTATTGAATGGCACTGAGTCAATCAGGAGACTAACAATCTCCTTCTCATGGACAATTACAAATTAGTTAAAAAAAAATGCCGGCTTTACTAGCAATATTCAAATCCTGAAAAATAAGTAAAAATCAGATTGCTGTAAACCTTTTATAATGTTCCATTTGGCTTCACATGTACAAGGAAGTTGTTTAGAGTAAACTCACCAAAAAATTAACACCACAATCAACACAATGAATGCAGCATTGGAAAAATGTCTGCTTTCAATATTGAAAAAGTTTTACGTTACTAATATAAAGTTCTTAGCAAGAAAATTTAAGTATAAAAAGTGTTCCAGACTAGAAATTGTCCACTTAGTACTCTTTGATGTTAAAAGTACAAATTAATGTTTAATATCATGCACTTTTATTGCCTATCACACAAGATGAATAGTATAGCTACATATATACATACCGTATAAGCACTTTCTTATACAGTAACAACATACAGCAATTTAATTGCATAAAACTGCTTTATAGCAAACTTATTTTTAAAAAAATCGTGAGCCACATGAGTTAGAAAGGGAATATCTAAAGGTTAGTTCAGAGTAGTTTTAAAGAGGATTCGTTTTTTTTAAAAAATCATTAAAATGAGGTAGGTAGATGGGCTTAGGAAGGGAATTTCTGAGCTTATGGAAATGAAGACAGATATCAACGGTGGTTTACTCTCACAGTAACTGAGAGTTAAGATTAATGGAGAGAGGAGGTACAGTTGGAAAGTAACAGTAACAGAGGGCAAGATTATGAACTGATTTGAACAATAGGATGAAAACATCCAGATCTGGGGCCATTTTGTATTAGTGAGAAAGATGGAAGAGCAAGACCTTGAATGAAAAGGAAGATTTCTACGAATTGATGGTTAAAGAAAATGGAGCATCATAAGACTGCTAAGATGTGTCAGTACAAACTAATACAGTATCAGTGATTTGATCAACAGGCAGAGAACTTATCTTCACCAGGCATCCATGTACTTACAAATTCCAGTACACAGTAGTTCCATGAAGGAAAGAAGGGGATAGTTTATAAGTTCTCTGCCTGTCAACTATTCAATACACAAAAAGCTAGAGGAACCCTTTGTCTGCACTTAGGTGTTGCCTAACACATTGAGTTCCTCCAGCATTTTGTGCTGCTCCAGATCAGTCTTTTGTGTCTCAACTATTCAGTAACTTGCTGACACTACGTGCCTGACATGCATTATTAATTTTGTGAAGTATCAA
Organism: Mobula hypostoma; assembly: GCF_963921235.1. Taxonomy (NCBI): domain Eukaryota; kingdom Metazoa; phylum Chordata; class Chondrichthyes; order Myliobatiformes; family Myliobatidae; genus Mobula; species Mobula hypostoma. The sequence goes on from NC_086100.1 coordinate 156,704,822, forward strand.
AATTAGGCAATACACTTATTTCATCTTTAGAAGGAAAAAACTAAAGTTATCAAGTTCTTACCTGACATGGAAGATATGTGGAACAGGTAGCATTTGCTTTCAGAGGCACACAGTTGAACAAGTGCCACTTTTCTCACCTTCCCCTTGACATATGTTGGAGGCCACTCTATGTCAAACCCAATGGCTGATTCACTTGAAACAGAATACCTGAATCAGAAATAATAACACATCATTCAAAAAGATTGGTCACCACTTACTATCAATACAAACTAAAACCTGACAGTTCACACAACCGGAAAGAATATTACTTTACAACCTTTTTAAAACAAAAAATATTACTAAGCATGATGAATATTGATCTGTGCTCCTCTATATTTAATTGCTATTTAGAGAAATGGGAGAGGGGCAAGACGAGCAGAAAAATGAATTTGGCTGAGATGTACAAATCAGTGTCGGAATCTGTGGGAGAAAAATGAATTAGGCTGAGACGTACAAATCAGTGTGGGAATATGATTGGAAACAAATGGGAGAAGAAGCTACTGATAGTGAGATCACTGTGCACCTTGTGGAAAGGACAAAGAATAATGTGTTGGATGTGAAGGTAGGTAGAATGAAAAGTAAGAACTAGACTTTTGTCTATTTTGTATGACGAGAGCTGAATTGACAAAAGTCTGAGAAGTAAAGGTAGTGTAAGAGAGGGCTCCAACAATCACAAAAGGAAGAAAGCCATTTCACTTGATAAAGGAGGACATATTAGATGGACTGGAATAGAAAGACTCATCTTGAAAGAAGACATAGTGAAGATGGGAAAACTTGCAACAAACATGCTGGGAAGTGCCGTAGTCGAGGTAATTGTGGGAGTCCGTAGGGTTATAGTAACTGTCTATGAATAGTTTGCCTCCTGATATCGAGACAGTAATCTGTAAAAAATGTCACTATTTTGCTTGACCAGTGAAAGATAGGTAGCTCAGACCAGTGAACAATCCTTGCTCAACCCTGCCAAAGAATCAATCAAGGCATCAAAGTGTTTTATTGAGTAGTATATACAACTAAAACAACATGCAATTTGATTTTTATTTCGACTCATAATTCAAAAATTTACCTTAAATTTTCTGATAGAAATGAACAATCACTTCCTTCATAACTGTAAATAATAGACCCAGGAAATTTCAAGAAAGGAAGTTTGTCCTCCAAAATATTTTTCTTGATACAAGGAGCCTATAAAATAGCAAAATGTGTGTTTCAAATTGTTACTGATCAAAACTTGCCAGCCACTTCCTCCAAAGAAACCATGTTTCAATCCATTATCCTTATGGGAAGCCTCCCTAATGTGATCCTCTAAACTAAGTTCTATTTCAAGCTTCTGAGTAAGTAAATTGCCAAAAGAGAGAGCAAACTGATTTTAGAGTGCAAATTTTTCTTTTTCCTATGACCAGCAGGTACAATAGCATGCATCAGAGAAAAGGATGTATGGTTCTTCCATTCAGTGGATATATTTCTCCATTTTGATTAAGCCACATTTGTAATAGCGTACAGTTTCAAATGATTCCTTTGAACAATACAAAAGGTAAGGGTTAGTTTTTAATAAATTCATTGGAATAATTAATTTTGGGTAAATGCTTAAGAAGGGAGTTTTTAGACATGAACAATTTCAGAAACTAATAACATCTTGCAAGTGAACACTTACTATTTCTAACACACATTTCTTTTGCTTAGGTTGCATATGTGTTGCAGCAGAATGCTTTTGATATGTTATTCCATTAAAATTAACACAGGGATGAATAAAACTATTAGCAGCAGCAGAATTCAGATCTTATTAACTGTCTCACTACATGTTCTCCACAGATAAACATAATATTACTTCAAAATCCACTTCTGTCTGTTATGGTCAGGAGTTTTATTTCAATAAGAGTACATTTTCATGAAAAATATTGCATATTGATTATTGTGCTCACAAAATCAAGTAATTAATAAGATCTTTCCAAAAAAATGTTGTAACCAAAAACCAAGAAATAAATCGGTGTACCTTCAGTTGCTTACTAGTTTCTTCTGATGCCATCCATTCAGGTAACATACGCTCCTGATCAGTCATCCTTTCACAATCTCGTGCATTTTTTCAAGATCTTCTACTAAGAATAAATATAAAAACAGTAGGTTTTCTAAAATAAAAATGGAAATCTAAGAACTACAGATGCTGAGAACCTGAAAATACAGCAGACAATGCAAATAGTCAAAAAGGTTCAAAGATTTACTTATTATCGAAGTATACAACTTGAAATTCTTCTTCCCTAGGTAGCCATGAAACCAAGAAAGGAAAGGACAGCAGCACAATCATCAAACCACCAAAAGTCACCCCTCCCCACGCGAAAAAATAAAAAATGGAACAGACGCATTGACCTCCAATTCCCTCCTCCTGCATAAAAAAGTGAATAAAACGGAACAGGCCCATCAACCCCAAATCTATTTTGTCATAGAGTACAACAGCACAGAAACAGGCCCCTTGCCCCATCTAGTCCATGCCAACCTGATCTCCTGCTCTGTCCTATCTACCTATACACAGGCCATCTCCCTTCAAAATGCTCTCATCCACATTACCTACCAAACCTCCTAAATATTACATTTGAACCCGTTTACCACTTCTACCGGTACCTTGATCCACACTTGCACCACCCTGAGTGACGTGGTTTTCTCTTAAACTTTTCACCCCAAACCTGTAATGGCTTTTTTTTATTAATTTTTAATTTAGAGACGGTGCAGAACAGACCTTTCTGGCCCTAAGAGCCAACTCTGCCCAGTAACCCACCTATTTAACATGAGCCCAATCACAGGACAACTTACAATGATCAATTAACTTACTAACCAGTACGTCTTTGGATTGTGGGAGGAAATCTATACGGTCACACTGGAAAATCATACAAACTCCTTACAGACGCTGCTGGAATTGAACTCCCAACTCCAGATGATCTGAATTCTATTAACATCACACTAGTTCTAGTCCCATCCAACCTGAGGGGAAAATGTCTGCCTGCGTTCACGCTATCGATAGCTCTCATCATTTTGTATACCTCAATAAGATTTCTCCTCATTCTCCTGTGATCCAGGGAATATGTAGGCTGTTCACTGACCAGGGAATTTGCATCTTAGCCGTCTACGCAAGCCAGGGCAGTAACAATATGGTAAGCAAGCTGTTGCACATGTAGCAAGCTCCACCTCTCCATGCAGCTAATGAATCCAAAGGAACAGCAGAAACCAATACGCCTTGGTCTCAGTGGTGGGGCAGCAGTTTCTAGTCAACACTGAACTCAACATACAATTGCCTTATGGCCTTCAGCTCTGGACTTTTCCTCAGGGTTTACTCCCAAAGCCTTCCCCGTGAGTGGATATAGCTGCAAGGCAGCGGAGGTTTGAGATCAAAACTTCCCTCCTCTTAGCTGAGCTGCCATCCACAGCTGACAAGCCACACTTGCCTCATCAGACACAAATGTAGCCCAGGAGCTGGACTTGGTTTTATTCCAGGGAATAAAGTCCTATAACATATTCAACCTATCCCTATAACTCAGATCCTGGCCACATCTTTGTAACTTTTTTCTGCATTCTTTAAAACTGACTGATCCCTTTCTTGTAGGTGGATGACCAGAACTGTACAACAATACTCTAAATTTAGCCTCACCAGATGCTTGCACAACTTCAACATCACATTCCAATCCTTAGCTCAATACCCTAATTTAAGAAGGCCAATGTGCCAAAAACTCAAACCCACTCTTAATTAATAATTACACAGTCAAGTAAACTTATGGAACGATCTTGCCTACCACATATTTATTAACCACCTCCTCTTCTGACTTCACAGATGAAAAATCCACAATCGATTCCTGTGTGTGTAAAGATTAAATGCTCAATAAATCATAATGAAACAGGCATTTTCATTTTGACCATTTATCTTACAGTAGTTTTGGAAAATGGTTTCAAACTTTATGTCCCATAACAAGTGGACACTGGAAACACTTTCTCCAATACTTTTACATATACATGAAAAAGTGGTTATTTTAGATATGCTCCACTGTTCGAGGCTGATTGAACACACAGTTGTGAATCCACAGAAACAAAGGAACATCTTAACCAAAAAAAAAAATTGGTTTCTCTGTACCTAGCAGTCACATTTATGGGTGCTGTTTCCAAAACAGCTGTCAGTTAATTCACGTGCAGTAGACAAGGCATAAAAGAAAACATCAATCATTAAGAAGTTTGATACCAGGCTAAATTCCTTTCTCCCTTCCAGGTGTGATACACCATGTCATAAATTATCCATATTCTTATGCTTACTACTGAAGTAACATTTATTCATAATCCACTATCTCCCAAGGAAACAAAAGATCAGCACATATTATGTGACACGCTTTAAATTATCCAAATAGCTGAAAGAATTCTGGTCACAGGGAGTTTATTTGTCTTGACAGTTCAGACATTTCCAAGCTTAGAAAGACCACCAAGTCAGTCTTACTTCCCTCTATTCTATTAATCTGTGGCAAAAAAAATGTTTTGTTTCACGTTTATATCATATTATTTCTGAACAAACTTTTCTTTCCAAAAAACCATTATTTTATGTGCAACGTCAATTTTCATGACACTGAGATGCCATACTCGTCAAGAAGTAGTTTGAAACACTTTCACGTGATCAACTGCTGGAAATGAGACCGGTTCAAAATTTTCGAAGTACATGGAACTTTATAAAGAAGTGCAGCAACGAATGACGGCAGACAACTAAAACAGGGTGAAAATTACAATTAACTAAGAACCTTAGGGGGTTCTTCCCCCTCAACTTCCACTAATGCCCCACCTCCCCCTCGTACCCCATCTGTTATTTATTTATTTACACACACACGTTCTTTCTCTTTCTCTCCCTTTTCTCCCTCTGACTATACCCCTTGCCATCCTCTGGGGTTCCCCCCCCCCTTTCCTTCTCCCTGGGCCTCCTGTCCCACTATCCTCTCATATCCCTTTTGCTAATCACCTGTCCAGCTCTTGGCTCCATCCCTCCCCTTCCTGTCTTCTCCTATTATTTTGGATCTCCCCCTCCCCCTCCCCCTCCCCCTCCACTTTCAAATCGCTTACTAGCTCTTCCTTCAGTTAGTCCTGACGAAGGGTCTCAGCCCGAAACGTCGACTGTATCTCTTCCTACAGATGCTGCCTGGCCTGCTGCGTTCACCAGCAACTTTTATGAGTGGAACCTTAGGGGGTCTCAACTTTGGGTTTAAGTTTTACGGCATTTTAACTGAACTGTAGAAATTGCCGTCTTTAACATGAAATGTTGCATGAAAGGCAATTGAATACTGTAAACATAAACAATGTACAGAGTACATTCGAAACTAGAGTTGAGGCTTATGACATTTGTCCCTTAATAATGTATTAAATGCCATTTATTCACGCGAGTGGAGGTGATGGGCCTCAGCTCTGACGTTCCAGCATTGTCTTTTTGTCCCTCGGTGCAGTGTCATGTACGAAAATATATCACTTTTGATTGATTAAAATCCAGTGCACACTGTCACCCTGATGAAGTTGTTGCAACTTCCATTGATGAAGGAAAACAATACTGACACAGTAATTATTTCTGCCAACTAAAGCTTTCTTAAATAAAATGACGGTTGTCTAAAGCGAACAGTCAATAGGATAGTAATGACTGATATTAACTGTACGGTTCAAAGGCAGTAGGAAATTAACTGTACGGTTTAAAGGCAATAGGCAGTTATCTGGATTTTTTTTAAAAAACTAGGTACAGAAACGAATTGTACTATATTGCACAATTACCAGCTAATAGAAAGCACCACGTCCCCTCTCACAGCCCGAAAGCACAACTAGATTTCCCGCCAGAGAGGACCTCCAAACGCGAACCCACCCTTGCTGTCCAGGGCCTTCTGGTGGCGCCACGTTCCGCGACCGCGCATGCAATAGCACCCACCAGCCCGAGTGGTCAGCCACGTGATCAAACCATCCAGGACGCGTTCGATCTCTCAATGCTCGATTAGTACAGTCGCGTCACATCATCTTATCAACAAAACCGCAACGTTTTCGGCGGCTTACGCTGCGTAATTTAGCAGGGGAAAAAATCGGTGTTAATTTTAAGTGGTTTAGAATACACGGAGTAATGTATTTCACCGAGTAACTTGAATTACCATCGCCCGGTTGGGTGCTCGATTGAGCGGCCTACTTCACGGAGTTCCGATCGGAAGGCCGGACGCCGCCTGTCGTCATGGTGACGGGGGCGGGGTCGTTCACCGTCCGCTTCGAGCGCGAGCGTACGTAGCGGCGCGAGCAGCAGCAGTTGGCAGGTGGCGGCGTGAGCGGGTCCGCGCAGGGAGTTTACCCGATTTCAAGAGGGCCCTCAGCCTTCTGAAGGCCGGGAATCTGTCGCCAGGCCTTCATGGCGGACAGAGACAGCGAGGGTGAGAGTGGGGCGCCGGCCGAGGCCACGGTGCTCCAGGACTCTCCGTTACCGCCCGCTGACCCGCTCCCCGAAGGGGAAGAGGAGAACACAGCGGCGGCTAGGGAGGATGAGGAGGCGGCGGATGAGGCCTCGCCTACTGCCGAACCCCCACCGCCGCCGCCGTTGCTACTGCAGACCCAGGAGTTAGCCTCGAAGCGGGTGGACATCCAAAACAAGCGCTTCTACCTGGATGTCAAGCAGAACGCCAAAGGCCGCTTCCTGAAGATTGCCGAGGTGGGCACAGCGGGCCGCAAGAGTCGGCTCACCGTCTCCATGCCGCTGGCGGCCGAGATGCGCGACCGGCTGGGCGACTTCATCGAACACTACGCGCAGCTCGGGCCCGGCGGAGGAGGAATTGGCGACGCCAGTTCCCGCAGGCCTCCGCCGCCGCACCACCATCAACCCCTCCACCCGCCGGTCCAAGCCCAGCCACAAGCTCGGGCCCAGCTGGCTCCAGGGGAGGTGCCGCCGCAGCGGGTTCTGAAAAGCGAGTACCTAGTGCGGGAAAACCGCAAGTATTACCTGGACTTGAAGGAAAACCAGCGCGGCCGGTTCTTGCGCATCCGCCAGACCATGAGCCGAGGCCCGGGTTGGGGCTACTCGGGACAGGGACAGACCATCGCCCTCCCTGCTCAAGGCCTTATCGAGTTCAGGGACGCTTTGGCCCGGTTGATCGAGGATTTTGGCGTTGGCGGTGGGCCAGGCCCGGGAGGTGGAAGCGGCGAGCTGGGCGACGGTACCATAGCCCTTGTGCCGCCGGAGTTGCCCGAAGGCACCTCTGTGCCCGTCGACAACAAGAGGTTCTTTTTTGATGTCGGCTCCAATCGCTACGGGGTGTTTCTGAGGGTGAGCGAAGTCAAGCCGGCTTACCGCCACTCCATCACCGTACCTAGCAAAGCCTGGGCCCGTTTCGGCGATAACTTCATCCGGTATGCCGAGGAGATGAGGGCAATCCAGGAGAAGCGGAGGGACAGGAGAGCCGAGCTGTCCAGGGAGACGGTGGCGAACAGTGAAGAGGAAGAAGAGGAAGACTGACATCCAGTACTTAAACTTTTGCTATCATTTCTGCTTTATCGATATAACTCTGAAATCACTTATAATGCCCCTATCCTACTACTTTTGTTCCTTGCCCGATTGCCATCCCAATCATTTTCCCCTCCCGTAACTGCCATCCTGCTAGCTTCGCTCGCTGGATCGCGTGTTATCCCTTCGGCCAAATTGCTGTCCTTTTTCCCTTTTCTGTAGTATTTATTCCAATTAACACTGTCCTGTCATCATCCTGGCTGCCACTCTATTTGCCTTTTGCTTCTGTTGCGAATCCCTACTCATCACCAGCTCTCCTGGATTGCTGTTCTCCCATCACCTTTTCTCTTACCCTTTTTACTACCTTCCCCCTTCTATTCCATAGCAGTCACCATCCCTTCTCTATTTGCCTATCTTTTAAGCCCCTCGTCATCTCTCGGAGCCATGTATGATCATTGCTCTCCACACATTTTTAGCCTTGGGTACTGAGACCTAACACCCATAAACTCCACTCACACCCTTCACCAGTATTCTCTTTAACCCGCTGTAACATTTTTTCATCCATACTGTTTGTTAGTTTCGGGTTTGGCATGAGTTTCCCTGTCAACTTTCAGTCAGTTACCTTGCAGCTAAAGTTTTGTATTCAGATTACTCCCCTGACCCTTTCCCAGTTCTCATTCACTTTAACTATTTATTGTTGGTTGTATTAGCTATGCCTCCTGCACCCCTGACTTTCACTAATGCTTGCTTATCAATTTCTAATCCCAGTCATCGTCAAACTCTTCTTCCCATCGATTGCCATCCAGCCACACCAATCCATTACTTAATTGCCTTTTTTCATCCTCCATCGTTATGCAATCACATTTTCATCTGACTCCTTGATCTCATGCCCCAACCACCTGACCTATCCCAATGTTAATATCTTAGCAGTGGCATCACCTAAACTGTGGAGTGTCATGCCTCCCCTGCTGTTCCATTTGTAGTTTCCCGTTGCTTTTTCCTATTGATAGTCATCACCATTCTCACCCTCAACACCATTCAGCTTACTACTTCCTCCTGTGTGTTGGTTCAGTATGTTCTCATTCCCACCTCTTCATTCTCTTCCTTCTCAGGCCACCCTCTTTCTCCTCCCCCCCCCCCCCAAAATTTTGGTATGGAACCTTTTCCCCAAAGTCATACTTCACCCAGTCTGGTACTCTTCCTCCTTATCTGTTCACTATCTCCCATCCATGTCCTTTTGTATTACCCTCAACCTCACTACTTTATTTCCACGCATCCTCATCTGCCTCAGCATCCTTATCTCTTACCCAGCTGCTCCATCTTTATCTACTCCACCTTCCCTCTCCCTATCCTATGTTATAAAAGCAACCTTGCAACACTCATCTCTACTTTTCATCTCACCATATAACTTCTTTCCTTTCTTTCTGTCAGTAATCTCACTCAAGTCCTTGACACCTGTCTTCATCCTCTTATCATACCTCTCCTTCATCCTTCCTCTGCTGAAATGCTTGTGCAATGTAAAAGAAATGTTTTTACCAATTTTATTTTTATTATTCTGTCCCTCGAGGAAACAAAATACTTTAAATGGACTCAATTTAGGTTTTCATAAAGGAGTTCATTTTCTCTGGTTGTCATTTGCATTTTGAAAACACGCCATCTGAATTTTTGGAAATATTAATTTTACAAATAAGCATTGAGTTACTTTATCTTTTTCAGTACAACCTACCAACAGAAATAAGACTGACTTCTCGTTAAAACCTTCACGGAAAAATGTGCATCTACTCTCTACGTGAACAGTTACAGCCTGCCTGCTGTAAGTAAAGTTGTACCAACTTATTTCACTTGATTCACAGCAAATGAGCCTCAGGCCCATTGTCTTACTGAAAGAATCAAGCTTTTGTACAGCTTTTAAGCTATCAAAATCTGTGGTTGTCGTATAATATGGCAACATAATATTCACATCAGCACAAAATGTGATCTACATTTTGCATGTCTATCTATGTTTGTGATCTTCAGTTTACAAAATTTGAACAGTAGTTTCTGAAATATTTAATACTGGTTAGTACAATGTGCACAGAATCCAGTACACATCCACCTCACCTTAAACCCCTCCTCCCCAGAACCTTTCCCCTATTGGTAAAGTAATAGGGTTCTTAAGTACGCAATAATTCCCTAAAAGCTCAGTTTGGTTTATTTATTGCACATTGACTAATTTATAACTGACAAAAAGTGCAATATAAATACTTTATTCCATACATACCGATTAACCATGGGAAATAAACCACAGACTGGTGTGCCAAAGGCTTGCCCCAGACATGATTGAGTTGTCTGGAATATAAGGATGCATACAATTTTTCTTCCTTTTTGTTAGGACACGGTTGTGGGTAGAGAGAGTCATCGCTGACACATATAACTGTGATAGGTATTTGGTAGCCTTTAGTATGTTTGCACTTTAAAGAATAGCTATTGGGTGCTATGCTATTTTCCCTATATCAACTGGAGACAACCATTGATTAGTTGTTTAGGTTTGCGCCTAGGCAGCCACTTCAGTGCAGTGCTGTCACTTATAGAAACAAAATGACAAATTTTACCAATTGCACCACAAGGGCACATAGATGAAGAACCAAAAGCATCAATACCACCAATGGATTTGTCATAAGTATGGAATCACTATGCTGCTACCTTTTTAACGATGTGAGTCATGAATTAAGAGCTGCACCTGCAATAGTGGGTGCACAAGATTAATCCTTGGCATTGACAAGTAGAAGTTACCAGCATATCTAGAAATTTTTGCTTATTGGATACACATTAATACCCCAGACAAGGTATTCAATAGTGTTATGACAGCTTTTTTGCACTGTGACCTATTAACAAAGGCACATTATGTAACTTTATAACATCAGTCCAAATTATTTGCAGCCTAATATATTTGCAATATTCCATTGCCGTCTTTAAATAACTAAATGTATTATAAGAGATTAATAGTAGAGTATTAACCTGCAAATATGCCCTCATATAGCAGCTAAAGCCCTTAAGTTCTTGCAACTCAATCTTTGCATATGACAATCGCAAGGTAACAGAGTAAAATGTGACTATTCTAAATTGTCACTTAAATGCATAAAATGCCAATCCAAATAATTTTGTTTTAAAAGTTATAGCTGTATTCTACATTTTCTATAGCAGTGGCAGTAAAGTTAGTTTGCATAGAATGTCACCCTTCGATTTCTTTCACAAAGTGGTCATTTAACTGGTGTTATAAAGTTATACAGGTTTTTTTTTGTTCTGGGAACAGTGGAGGAGCTCTCCCTGAGGGAAGTATTTAGCACTTCTCTCTCAAGTTTAGTACTTAATCTGTTAGTGTTTTGAGAATTTTCCTATAGCTTTCTCAAAACGAATTGCTTGAGAATGTGTGATATATTCATTACCATGTCACTTGAATTTAGTGTATCTCGATGTTAAAGAAATTGTAACTATTTATAACCCTACAATCATGCCACAGTGTAGCACTGATTGAAATACAAAGTGCTATCATTGTGTTTGTCAGATAGTATATTGCACATGGGCACTGAACATAGCAGAGAAATGCATGTTTGAGCCTTTAATTGTCCTGTTTCTGCTGCAATCAACTCAGAGCTATCCAAATGAAAAGATTTGTTTTATAGTGTACTTAGTTTATATAAAGGTTCCTTTATAATGGAAGTAATTCTAGTGGTTGCAATATAATCTTAAGTGTAAGAATAGACAAGAAATTCCTATGAACCATTTTTACTGTAGATAATTAACAATATTAGTAAAAGTTCCTTTGGGGAATTAAGTTGCTATTTAATACTAGTAATAATTAGCTGGGTACAATGGGTCATAAATAAAATATTTTGATAGAACTTGCCAAACATCAGTCAGACAATATATTACCACCAACAGTGCAGTAATTATTATTATATTATTTGTGGTAGCAGTTATATAACAAAATAACATTTGCATTATCTTCCACATCTTATTGTTACTTTAATTTATGCTCAGTATGATAAGCAGACCGATAATCATTCATTAATATATTTTATTTTTCTCTGGTATACTATTTTGTTAATGTGATAGGAATTTTTAGGCTGTGGATTGTTTCATATCTTTCGTTATTACTCTAAGTATTTTTTAATCTCATATTTTGCTTTTAATTTAGGCCATGTAGCACTAATTGGGCTGTTTCACTTAATATAAAGCAGTTAAAGTTTGAAAGAATCCCAGTATCAACTAAATCATACAGGAAGTTAGGATACACTTGGTTTCCTGGCCTGTGTGTGAAGTTATCTGAAACTGGTAAAATGAAAGTTCCTTTTGCATTCAATTAATTTGAGTGTACAGCTACCTAGTTGTAATTTAGAAATGTGGAAGTTTTTGTTCAAAGATAAATGTGTTTGCTATCAGTAACCTGTAAGACTAATTCAGTTTTTTTTCTGCGGATGCTCCTTGGTGATAAGAGTATTCCCAGCATTCTCATTTAATTCAGATTTCTTGAAATTATTCTGTTCTGCCATGCACAGTTCCAATATCTTGTTACTTGTCTGTTCTAAGCTATAACTTTTAAGCATTCATTTTCCATTCTTCAACACCAGTAAAATCAGCTTGAGTTACTTGGACAGTGGTATCCACAGATAATTCACTTTGCTCTCTCCAGTCTTCCCCATCTCTGCACTTTAAAATATGCCAGTTTTCTCAGCACTGCAGTTCATTCTTAAAAGATGTTAACCTCCTTTAGATGTTTCATGAGCTAATAAGTTTTCTGATTTTTGTTTCTTATTTCATTTTTCCAGCATCTGCAGTTTCTTGCTTTACAAATCTGAAGCAGTTAAGGTCAGAAAATGAAACATTAATGCTTTCTTTCTTCCCACAGACACTGCTTGATCTGCTGAGCATTCACAGCGCTTTCTATTTCTGCTTCTAATTTGATTTGGTTCTAAACATTCCTTATTGGCCCAATCTGTGTAGAATTTGTTGGAATTTCTTCCATTGCCTCCCCTCTTCAGCCTCCCCCCCATTTATTATTCTAATAGATTTTATATTTGAATTTGAAATATAATCACCTTTTTAAATGGAAGTGAAATAAGCACACTTTTGCCTGTTAGTTTGCACTGCTCACTGCATATGGATTGATAGTGTAGTTGTATGTGTTATGCAGTGCAGATTAAGGTGAAAAATGTAGATCCAAATAATATGTATTAGAAAGTTGCTGCTCTGAATTTCATGTACAATTATGTACCAATTGTATGCATCCTAACAGTGTCATTCTACAACTGTGGCAGTTCCTTACATTTTGTACTGCTCCAAATGTGGAGATATTTGCTCATCTGACATTCAAAGCTATGGTGAATTAGGTATAGGGTTTAATTTGTGAAGAAACTATAATGCCTTATGCAGGCATGCTCTGGTGTATGTATGTTTAGTCAACATTTGTGTGAAAGGCATTGAAATTTGGGTATTCTTTGCAATCTAGACACTTTGCTTTCCTTTTTTGAAAAGCATTTTAAAAATCCTTTGGAACTTTATTCTTCATTTATTGAGTGTACAATTGAATGTCCATTGTGATGGAGTTGTTTTTAGGGGAGGGAAATCATTTAATCTATTTATTTGGTTAATCTAAATATTTGGTTTACTGACATTTCAGGACATTTAATCAGGTCAAAACCATTGGTGAAATTATGGTGTCATTATTTATTCCGTTGTTTGGCATGTCGTTGGTGATTTCAATTTGACTTTTGTCTGAAGATCTACAAATCAAGATGCTAATATTTCAGTCTTTTGAAATAGCTTTTGTTTTTATTTGCTTTGAGCTTTATGTTGTATATTCACAAGGTTATTAATCTGCTTGTATATGAAACTTGCATGATGTCAATTTCATCATTTAAAGTTTACAATAGATGAGTACCTTTTTGTTTAATCACATAATTTTTCTACAGTAGTGTGCATTATATACATTTTAAATTGATTATGTTTATCCATTAGGTTTAAAGGTCTATGTCTCTTAGTGCTGCACTATCAAAGAGTCAACAGTGAAAAATATTGGGAAGCAATTTCTTGCAGCAATCAATGCTGATACTTCTGGGTGGGTTTTTTTTTGGTTGATTGGATTACCAGAGCACTTTAAGCATTATATTCAAGAATAGCATTTTTTGTGGATAGTGATTGAGTTGATGTGGAGTGGGAGAGATTTGAATCAATCATTGGGCTGGCTTATGCACCAGCATTTCGGCATTGAAACTAAAGTTCTGAAACTTGTACTACGAAATGAAAAATAAGGGAACATAAAGATTTGGAGGACCAAATCCGTCAAGTTGTTACAACATTGGACTTCCGTAGAGGTCAGTGGCAGGAACTTGGTGCAGGATTAAAGTTTCCATTGATTTGGGCAATGGGGACTAGAGACTTGAAGGAAAAGGGCATTGTTGTTATTCCTTTTCAGTTTTATTTATAATTTAGTGTTGTCTTAATTTAACTTTATTTTTAATTTTACTTTCAATTTTAATATTTTTAAATGCCTCTGAATGTGAGAGTTTAAAAACAATTAAAATTGACAGCTTTTATACCTAGCAATACCTGCTCCCAATTTTGTAGCCATCAGAGGCTTTAGAGCTCTTAGGTTGTGGTGCCTTTACTCTGCTGCTGATGGCACCATGCTCCTGGGTCAGAAATAGAGGGCAGTGAGAAAGATGGGCCTGCCAACTCCCAATATGTGCTGGCATGGGGCTTGGCCAACCAACACTGGTTTTACAGTGCCCTCTATAGAGCATACCTGTATTTGGGTTATGTATATTTCAATTATTAATAAGATATTGGGAATAGAAATATTGCATGCTATTTACAGTGATTCTCATGCCACCTTGTAATGCAAATCATTTTGTCTACATATGTATTTGCTGGAATGCCATGCTGTATTTGTGCTTGAGAGGGGAAATCTACAAATCTAGATCTTAATCTTCTATTGACCTTAGATTTTATTGCAGAGTTGGAAGAGTAAAATTATGCATTTTATTTTGTGAATATAAAAATCTATAATTTGTAGTTGAAAAGGGGATTTCACAAACAATTAAACGTAGGTGGCTTCCCTTCTGTGTTTGCTTAGCAGTTCAAATAAAAAAAATAAACTGGCATGTCATATAATGCATTTGATACAAAGCAAATATTTACCATTATTCCACTGCTTATGGTATATGATATTTTGATCACAATTTTAATCAGTGGAGCTCAAGGAACATCTATCAGATGCTGCTACAAAATTCCCTGGAATTAATAATCCATCTCTGGGATGGATTTTTCAACCATCCATCCATCCATAAACTTGGCATGTGAATCAGCCACTCATTTTGGAAACCAATTAATCTTCAGTTATGGTAATGAAATTTAAACAGGTTCTATCAGCAGCACAACCCAAGTGCCGTCAGTAAATTAAATCTAGCCTTTTTTAAACATTTCTAACATTTAATGCTAACTTTACAGTTTGTTGGCAATTTTACTTGCTTTGTGTACTTGCCATACGAGAAGACAAACTAAATATTTGGTATTTGCTAATATTTTTCCCTTTCTTCATCTATATCACTTGCTAGACTCGCTTATTTTTGAGATCCAGAAAATATCCTTTGTGGATTAGAAGTGTAAATCTACCTCTTGCACTTCCATACTATTATGCTGCCAAATAAGCATATTTCATTCGTACATTTTCTGAACTAAGCCCAGAAAACTGAAGGGATCCTCTTTACCATTTTTATTTGAGAATTTGAATCTCATAAATGTGTACTTTGTCAAAATACAGCCAAAGATGCAAAAATAAACTCCATAATTTGTAGATGCATGTGTGTGTGTCTTTTCAAATCATAAATAACTGCCAATTGTGCTTGTATTGAACCTGAACAGGAGTATCTGTCCATTTAATATGCAAATGTGCAAACTTTTACTGATACATATGTTGTAAAATAAAGTGTGTAAGCTATGTATTGGGGTCCCATCTGTGGTTTGTAAATTATTGCTCATGGTTTACAAAAAACATCTTAAGTTTGCAAGATGATCTGTCTGGTGACTGTTCATGCACAGCAAGAAAGAATAGTCGGAGTCCTGGGCTGTTAAGTCTGTGGGCAGTTTGGAAGGGAAAAGTTGGAACTTGATTTTGCAACATACATAGGCAGCAGCTGCAGGCTACAACAAATTTAATATATTTGAATCTTAAACAAGATGAAGTGATCAGTTAAAATATTCAAAGAAACTTAAATGGGTTTAATTGTATAACCTTTCATAGAATCAAACAAGTTTGCACACGGATGATGTCTCGCAGTTGTAAGGTGGGAGTTGGTGCATAGCTTGGCAGCCCTGGATAACCATATCTCAGTAAGTGTTGCCATCTTGAAAAACACTGGGTCAAAAGTAGCAAGCTGTGGACTAAACTTTCATTCTTGAGGTATTTACGATTTAAAAAAAAATAACTGCACATCATTCCAGAAAGCAGTCCAGTTCCTTAGTTTGAGTACCTGTGTGATTAGTGTTTAGGAAAGGGGTATGGTGATCAAAGTGGTAAGGTAACCCTGGTGCAGTGCTAAAATACCTTTTTTTTAAACTATGGTATTGTCTTTGGAGAATGTAGTTTAAAGAGGAAATGACCACAGTGACAACACTATGGCCACTTCGGATAAATGAATGTAGTTCTAAGAAAGTTTGACTTAGCATCTCAATTAAATCACTAGGTAGTTGCCTGAACTGTATATAAATAAGATGCAAATTGATCAGTAGTTTGAATGCGTAGCTGAGGAATTGGCCTGGGAGGGGAAGGGCAGAACATTTGATTAGTAGGATACTGCACATTAAAAAAAAGTTGTTCTGTTGAGACTGGCTCCACTTAAGCTAAACCTGGTCCCAATGAACCAAATAACTAGAGTAATAGATGTGGGTTTAAATTTTCAGCAGGTAGATTAGAAGAGTTAGAGCGTGATAAATTTAAGTGGTGGAATACATGGCAAAGTTGTAATTTCAGTGAAAATAACTAAATTGGTAAAATGTTAATTCACAATGGTAATAGGGTTAACATCAGCATAGAAAATGGTTAACATTGTAAGCAGTATGTAAATGAACTAATAATAGGAGTGAAAAGAAATGGGTTTCCCGCAATGCATTCTGAATATGTGGTTATGTGCATAGTGACTGAGTGACAGAGAAGTACAGGTAGTAGATATTCTAGAGTACTTCACTTTTAAAAAGGATGTACAAAAGGTGAAAGAATAACATCTTCAATAAAGATGTTGGTAACAATAGAAGAGAAATGTTGTGGCTTGAAACGTCAATATGTAAAAGTGGTTTGAGAGGAATCTTGGGAATAAGAGTAGAAAACGCATCTCCCTGGCAATATTTACAGTTTAAATTAGAAGCACAATCATGAGCTATGCTTCAATTTCACATAGTACCTCTTGGTTTGCAGAATAATTGTTCAGCAGAATTGTTTATAAAAATGAAGTATATGTATACCTTTCAATATTTTGGATTTTTAGGTTGTGTCATCTAATAATGAACTGTTTTCCTCCCAACACTGTCATGACCTAACTCCCAGCCGTAACTCTTTTGCTTCTGCTACTATGTCTGGGACAAGATTTAAGTCAGTGATCATACTGCTTAATGAAGCAGTGATGTTGTTTAAAAGACTGAAAGGATTCTGGGATATTAACTTCTGTTACAAGAGGGTGCTGGAGCAGCAGTGCAATGCAATACATGCACATATTTTAAAAAACACAATTTCACTAAGAATATATATGCATAAAATAGTTAACAAAGTAGTGCAAAAAGAAATTTTAAGAAGTAGTGGGGTTGTGTTCATGGGTTCAATACCCTTTTAGAAATGGGATAGCAGAGGGGAAAAGGCTGTTCCTGAACACTGAGTATGTGCCTTCGAGCTTCTATACCTCCTTCCTGATGGTAGCAATGAGAAGAGGGCATGTCCCTGGTGGTGGGGGTCCCTAATGATGGATGCTGCCTTTCTGAGGCACTGCTCCTTGAAGATGTCTTGGATACTACAGAGGCTAGTACCCATGATAGAGCAGACTAATTTTACAACTTTAAGCAACTTCGATCCTGTGCAGTAGCCATAACCCCCACCCCCAATCCAGATCATGGTACAGAATGATAGAAAAGGAAAGTTGTGGGGAAGAGGGGTAGATACAAATGGAGGTTATACCTAAAAATAAACTTAAGATGCTGGAATCGGAAACAAAAAAATGCCGTAAGAGCTTGAATCAATGTAGCATACTGAATGAGAAACCAATTTAGCATTTCAGGCCAGGGATTCTTCCTCAGAGCTACCACATTTGTATCTATCTGAACATCAAAAAAAGTGTTGGTATTTCATTCTATGTACTTCCATGCACACAATATCACTAAGATTTCTCAAGGCGATTTCCTTTACATCTATCTTAAGATGCACAAGTGACATACTAAATAGAATATTATACTTCTGGAGGCTGCAGGATCTAGATAACATTCAGGCACCGACTGATCTGTGGCAAGTAATATTGATGCCTCGAAAGAGCCCAATAATGACCTTCTCCAACCAAACATTCAATGCATTACCATGTCCACATCTCCCTTCATTGATATCCAGGGGGTCACTATTGACTAGAAACTAGCTATAGAGCCATCTAAATAATAATTACTACAACAGCATATCAAAGGATTGATTCACTGTAAGAAGTAATTGGCTTTTACTAGTCAAAGTTTTTGCATCATCTTCAAGGCTTGTAGGAAGACTGATGGAATCTTTTCCCTCTGCCTAGATGAGGAAAAACTGCAACTCAACCACTACCTTCAACATTAATTGCACTTAGCTTCAGAGCACAAAGTACTAACTATATAATACTGCAGTTTCTCACTTGGGTATTTCAAGCAGAGCCCTCTCTACTTGCAGCTTAATGATCAAGAAATACAAGGAAAGTAGACCCCTGGGAGCACCACCAGCTCCAGATTCCTATCCAATTCACACCAACCTGGCTCATGTATTTAATTTCTTCATCCCTCAGTCTAAATCCTGCAAGGAAAAGCTAGGATTGTTGGTAATACCAAAACCTGAAAAGTAAACAAACCCCTTTGAACCTCCCAGTGCCTTTCTGTCCTTAGCATTCCACTCCACCCCAAAATCCTCTGCAATGACAAACATTTTCCTTTCATGCCATTTAAAAATATTGATATTCAATTATCATTGGTGAATAAATCCATAATTAAGTCACAATTGGTGCAGGTGTTCTTTGATCTAGAGTTACAGTGCTGTGCAAAAGTCTTAGACACATATTTTAGCTCGGGTCCCTCAGGCACTTGCACAGTATTGTAGTAATTTTATGTATTGCACTGTACTGCTGCAAGAAAATAAATTTCATGACACATGTAAATGATAAACCTGATTCTGATATGGGTCTCTTGTGGGCTGAGAGTAGGAAGGGGGCAGGGAGAGGGAATCACGATTAGGAAAAGGGGTAGGGAGAGGGGAATGTCTAAGAGGCACCAAAGAGACTTCTCCATGTTTGATTTGTCAATAAACCAATTGTTTGGAATCAAGTTACTTTGCCTAGTGTCTGCACCTGTGCCACACCCCTCCCTGGCATTCCTATGCCAACTGTTTCATATTGCTCCCCCTGCATTCCATCCTCACCATTCCCAACATACAAACTGGCTCTTCATTCCAAGTTGACAGTACTGTGCAAAAGTCTTAGGCACCCTAGCTTTATGTGCCTAAGAATTTTGCAGAGTACTGTATGTATTCTGATATAATGTTTAATGCAAAAAATTGAAAAATTTTTCCAATTAATTTCAATGTAAAAGTTCTGGCTGTATTTCAGAGCTCAGGAATCTTATTCAAAGTAGCCTAAAGATGCATCAAAAGAAGAATCTGAAATTGCTATAGTTTCATTAGCAATTAATACACAAGGGACCATTTCAATGTTATCATCAGATAAAAATACAAGTCCATGAAAGATTTTGACAGTGAGTGTGTACTTCTGTGGTAAAGGGGTTGTTCTTTCTCCTATTTAAGACTGAGCTGAGGAAAATATTGTTCTTAGTGAATTCTCAAAGACCAATGGATATAGAATCACCTTTGAGATGTTTTTACCGCAATGTTTTCTTGGCTTGTCATCAAACTGGGCATATTCTGTTGAATTTAATTTCTAATCATATATCTAATCCTTCACGCATTCTCCATTGCAACGTAATTTCCCTTTCTAACAAGCAGTGGACTATCAGCGTAACATTTTGAGCAATAACTTCATTCACATTGTTAAGGGTTATTGCTTTGACACCACAAAGATTAATGAGCTACTAATGTCCACCAAACACCTATCTTTTTCACTTTTATTAATTACATCCAATGTAGTGTTAAGTTACAACTTGCCTTGATTATTCCAGAGTTTCTATCCACAAATGGTGAGGAATTTTAAAGCTGTCTTGAAGGATATGAAGTAAAATTCTAATGACTTGAAATGTCAAAATGGGAGGAAGAATTCCCTTTTTTGCTATTAGTGAATTAGATAAATTGACTCGTCAGGGTACTTGTCCTCAATTGTATTAGAGTACTTTCTAAGTTGGAATATTCATATATCAAGGAATACAAGACGTCACAATTTTCTGCTACAAAACTTGAAAGCACTTTTACAGTAGTATTTTTATTCTAGCAGGGTATAGAATATAAATTGGGAAGTTAAAGGTTCATGCAATGAAGGAATCAATGAGTTATAGAACTTTTTGGAACCTAATTTTTAATGATAGTATGAAGATGGTTTTGTGGAATGCACTGTAGGTTTTTCTAAACTATGGATTACAAGGTCACAAATCAGTGTGCAAAGGCATAATGTGCTATTAAGTGAGCCTCTGGACAAGAATGGTTAAAATAGGGAATTTTATATTAAGTACAAGAGTGATATATCCAAAATCTATAGAAAGGAAACTGTAGTCTTGATGGAAAGGTTGTATACAATGGTTCGGATGATGTGATTAAAATATATATATCAATAACAAATGCATAATTAAATCATAATTTATATTAAAATTTGCACTTAATAAAAGGAATAAACTGCTACTCCTCAAACCTGCACATGCACACCCATAGAGGAATAAGTGATACACTGCGGCAAAGGCACACTAAAAGTAGATCAGTGTTAGAGAAAACAAGCTTGAAAGAGTAAATTGGTCAATTTCACAATTTAGCAAGACCTAGTTTAGACAAAATAGAGAAAATGGTAAGATCAAACTACCAATACACATCAAAATAAAATTATAAAAACTTTGTAAGAAGGCAGATATCAATGATAATATGTTGAAATGCTGTGTTCCCTTAGATCAGAGGTAGAGGACTATAATGGTGAATAAGGATATTGCAGTGATATAAAGTATACTTTGTGTCTCTCCACAGGAAAAAAAAACCCAAAATATAGGAAATGAATAGGACTAGAGAAACTAATGAGACTAAATCCCAAGACATATAGGAACCATTATGTACATCTTGGCATTTTCTAAAGAGATCATAGTTGCAATGATTTAATCATTTCTGAATTATTTATTTTCCATGCATTAGAAGTTAGCAAATCCAACAATTCAGGGGGGAAAGGGCCAAGGAAATGGAACCAAAGGACAATTATCTTGAAGCTGAAGCATAGCTGGGCAGTATCGAGATCAAAAGCAAATTTTTTGAGAAATAGTTAATGAGTTCCTGAAATTGAGGGGTGGTCAGTATTTAGAATTGCACAGAAAAGAATTTTTGTTCGCAGGTAGAAATTGGAAACAAGTAGGTCATTTTTGTTTAAATGACTGAAGCCCTTTGTGTTTCCTCTGTTGTTCTATAAAAGATTTTGTAGAATCAGTTACAGGCATAAGGAGCCAAAGGCCTATTCTTGTTTCATGAAAATATTTTTTATATCTCTAAGGGTTCTGAATCTTTGGAATTATCTACCTTGGTACCCATAGAATTTGTTTGAATATATCAAATCATTCAAATTATAGATAAGGTGTTTGGGGATTATGCATGAAGGTGGGTTGGATGTATGCAATACGATCAGTCATTATATTGAGTGGCACAGGAAACAAAGCAAAGGAGATCTGAGTGATTTTTGTTTGTTTTCTGATTGTACAGTGGACAGAGTGAATTCTTCAGGATATAACAGCGGTTTTGCACACTGAGGTGAAAACTATTGTGAGGTCTCAATGAATATTACACTTGGTAGTGAGGTCAAGATCTAAGTGCATTAGTTTGAAGTAAAACAACGACGTGGTTGTACAGAACTGTTACTCTCTTAAAGGGGTGAAAGAAACCCTCTTCAATTAAAAAGACTTAAACGTGTATTTAAGGAGCTGTGTGCTTTAGAATTATACACTCAGAGCTGATAGATGGGATTAGGTGAGTATAGATCCAATGACTAAAAGTTTTACTGTGTCATTAATTTTTCTGGGATTTTATGAAAGAATCTGTAAAGACCTAGCAGTCAGCCATTCATAACTATCCAGGGTGATAGTTTTATGGCATTTCAATTAGCAAGAATCATATTTGTGCTATCAAGTTTGGTAATAAAAGACAAATTTTGAATGAAATTAGTTGTAAGAGTTGAGTTTATTTTTTTAAAATGCTGCATCCTGTTTTTTTGAATAGAATATGGTAGTTAATTACAGTTAAAGCCTATTGTGGATACATAAGGAATCACATTTTGTTTCAAATTATTGAATTGTCGAAAGCCTGAGAAAATAAAGTTTATGTCCAAATAAATACTCCCTTTAAATATTTACATTCATATCTAGAATTTGCATATTGTGAGGTATGAAAGCATTAATCCTGATTCTGCTCTTATTAGTTGGCAGTAAGTTCACTATTCAAACTGTTGCACTACTCTGCTGTTACAGAATCTCTTGGTGCTTAAACAGCCAAAATTCTGCAACTTTGCACACATTTTAATTTTATTCTTGAAGGTTTGCACTGACTTATTTTTAAATGCCTAAATAAAGCAATGTAACTTTTTAGTAGTCCATGCAAGATTATTTTATTCTATGAAATTTTAGTTTATGTGGCTAATATTTGTACAATTTTTAGATTTTATTGACATTTAACTGATCAAAGGTAATTGTACAATATGCAATTTTATGAAATTCTGCAGTTGCTACACAATTTAGTTTGTAGTTGTTATATATAAATTCTTACTAATCTTCATCTGCATTATCAATGAGCTTACTGATACCAAAACATACCTTTAAAAATTCACAGTTAAAGTTCAGAATTTAATGTTGTGCTGATATGCAGCATTTTGCTACTTTTATTTCAGCACCTCAAATTACTAAACTATCCTGGTCAGCAACAGGTCTGAGACCAAAATCTCATCCTGATTTTATACTTCTCAAAGTACTCTCCCCTTGACAAAATGTTTGAGTAATATGATCATCACAGGAATCCTTTACTGTTAGCAAATACTAAAAAATTATTTTACTAAATTTAGCATTTACATCAAACTATTCCTGTACTTCAAATACTGAAATCTAGCTGATTGGTTTAGGATTTATAAGCTGAATGTTACTCTAAAAAGCCCTTTTAAAATGTATTTGTGAAATTAAAACTGGAGTTGTAAAAACAGTACTATATTTAAATTGCCAAGTAAATCATGCTGCGGGAAAGTGAGTAGATTTATTTTTTATAGTTGATAGCCTGTACGAGTACTAGTTTTTCATTCAATTTCTGTATTAAATTCCTTCTCAAATTCTTGGCTAGTTTTTTGTTCTGTTTTCAAAAATTTGGAATCCTATCTGTTACTGCCTAGTTGCCAGTATTATTATTACATAGCATTTAATGCAGTAACATGTTATCAATGAGACTTGCATTTCAGATCTTATGCACTAATTAAATTGCACTATTTGTGTATCATCTGTGTGTGTGTGTTTGTGTGTATGTTAAATGTGTATACTTGAAAAAGCTCTTGCTGGTCACTGTGCAAATAAGTTTATATTTCAGCAGAAACACCTGCACAGTAAATTGATAGAGGCATAAGTTAGTCACGTGAAGTCCCAAGCACTTTATATTGTCTCCTCAATACTTTAAAACCTTGCTTTGGTAAACTCAAAACATTTGGCTTTGATATTATCTTAATCTATTCAAAATTTTTAAAGTTCTCAGGTAAAATTTTTGTTTCATTTACTTTTAAAAATCATCCTATTAATTAAGATATGTAGATCAAAATTATATAAAACACAAGGTTTAATCATCTACCTATTTAATTAGCTTTCCCTGTCTTTTCGTTGCCCTTTCATTCATAACTAATAGTGCACATCAGTTTTCCTATTATGTGAAACTGTCAGTAACGTCTGCATCCATACAGAAAGTCTTTTTCCATGTACTAATATTAAAATTATTACTTATGTGGGGTTCCTTGCAACATTAAGATGCAGTTGCATTCTGTTTGTATTTCATTTGTACCAATCTTCTACTATTGTATGTCCCTAAATACATTATATGTTTAAAAAAGTAGAAGTGTGCTTTTTAGCAAAATTTACTGTTGTATTTAAGAATTTTTAGGCAGTTTGTTTTATGCTTAAACATACGGTGCATTGAAACACAGAAAATCAGCTTTTTATTTAATGTCTTGATAGCATGATATGTCAGAGACAAACAGGTGGGGCTTGATGCTGATTCCTTCCTCTGAAACTTGTGGGAGCAGTTTAAATCCATGTGTACGACTATAAGTTGCTAATTCTGCCAAAAAGAACGGAGATTAGACCATTGCTGTGCATCTTGAAGCCTTGACTATGTGTTTCTTTTACTGCAGGATGTTAGCCTACATTGGTTGAGCATCAAGCCCTTGTGAAGGAAGAGATCATTTTTCGAGGAGAAACAAATGCTATTTGAAGTGATAGTCAGGTATGGGGTTAATGGTTGTTGATAAGTTTTAGGTAGTTTTAAACACACATGTATAGATATATACAATTTGGTTCTACTTCTAAGCATAATGCAATTTTAGTTGGGCCCATAGTTTTCTTAATCTCGTTTGTGATTGCTGAAGTGCACACACATTTCCTCCTAATAGTGCTACTGTAGATCCTAGCTGTATACATGTTAGTAAATCTTGAGTTTAAAATCTGTGGTATATGTATCATAACCTACTCAAAAATTGCACACCTTTTTGAAAATGATCCTTGCCATATGTTCATTTCTAGCAGTCAGGCAATCCATGAAGCAAAATTATTTTATTAAATTTTAAGAGAATATTTTTATATGAAAAATGATCTCTTCCCCTGAAGTCTTCAAAATCAAATGTTATATCACTATGAAGTGTGTATTTATTATATATGTAAGAAATTGCTTAACTGTATTTATAATTTGAGGTCTAGTGCAGCTGATATGTTTGTAATGCATTTGATACTGTATGTAAAATAAATAAATATAGCAGTCTTGTGAAACAAATGGCCAGTTATGTTTGATTCTTACGATTGCATTAAAATGGCCTTTTTGGCCTGGATGCATCAATGACCTTGGTCCCAATTTACACATATTAATGCTTATCAAATGAATAGGACAATTGATTTACTGTGGCTAATTAATATAGTCTGTAAGTTTGGTGGAGCATATTCAACATTCTTATAGATTTCAAAAGTAAACATAGTGTCATTTGGTCAATACATTCAATGGTGTTAAATCCTGTTTTCAAACTATAGCAGAATCACCACTTATGTGGTGCCCTGGAGTAACATGCTCTTTCATTGTTTGAGGGCCTTCCCACGGAACCTTTGCATTGGTTGTAACAAGCTTTGGTACATCCTTCATCGCATACTCCTGCAACCTGGAATGTGCCACACATTTTGCATCAAGAATAACTATAATAAAATGGTAATATTTTCTGTGGTTGTTTCCAAATGTCCACACCAATGACATTTTGGTCCGAGAGACAATGACTAACTTCCATTCCTGAAAAAGATTTTTTTATTGTTTATTCTTGATTCAGCTGCTCCTTGCCACACCACATGATCCCAATGCTGTCTCTCTAAAAGGTTTTTGGTTCAGCATTTTGGTAATGTTCAGTAAGTCCACATAATTAGTCTGAGGTTACAAAAGTTTATTTCATAGTGGGTCATGTTATAAAGAAGAAACTTCTATCAATATCATTCTAGATATAAATCCACATTCCTGAGGGAGGAGAGAAACAAAAATAACTGAAGCTAATCTATTCAAATATATGTATATAGATGCAATTTGTGTCACTTTAGTACTGCTTTCTGAATTGTGGAATGGTAAAATGTGGATATGCTTTGTTCTCAATTAATGCAATTGACATGTTGGCCTTTCTATTTAATGCACCAAGTAGAACTTGGTGCCTAGCAAATCACAATAATTTTTGTTTACTCCCATTGTGATCAGAATGAGGTTGGCAAGGACATACCCACAGACTACTCAGCTCATAAATCATTAAGAAAAGACTTAAAAGAGCTTTGTCAAGGATTCAGAAGATGAATAATTAATAGTAATTCTAATGGCTAATCCAGGAGAATCATGTCAAGAATGGATGGCATTTGAGACATCGTGATATGTAAGAGCAAATTCATATTCAAATGACTAAGTTTTGTTGAAATTCCAACTCTCAACCATTTTGACTTTTAGGAAACTGGAGTGCAGTTTTGCCTGTTTCTGGATTTCTCTGTTACATTGTTGTCCTCTACTGGGAACCTTGTGCCTTGATGTGACTGCTGCCTCTTCATTTTCACTTCTGGTAGTCAACTACTAATGTTTGGATGTATTTTGCCTAGAACTGACCTGTAATTCAAATTTCTTATTCCTCTTCCCACTGCCCAAGGATAAGGATTGCACAGAGAACCAGCCCAATTTATCTTTTTAATTCATTCAAGAGATGTGGGCTTTTCAGGCTGAGCCAGCAACTAATTGCTCTTGAGAAGGTGAGCTGCGTTCTCGAGACACTGCAGTGCTTGATGTATGAGTGTATCCTCAATGTCTTGTGTCCCTCTTAAATGTGATTAGCTTATTCTGAAAATTTAAAACCTACAGTGATGCTAGAAAGTTTGTGAACCCTGTAGAATTTTCTCTATTTCTGCATTAATATGTCGTAAAATGTGATCAGAGTTTCACATAAGTCCTAAAATTACCCAATAAGAAGAGTACCCAATTAAATAAATAACAGAAAAACATTATACTTGTAGATTTATTTATTGAGAAAGATTATTCAATATTACGTGTATTTGTTGGAAAAAGTATGTCAACCTCTGGGGTAATGCCTTCTACAAAAGCTATTTGGAGTTAAGTGCCATTGAATGGGATGAGATTGGAGGTGAGGATTGTAGAAGTACCCTGTCCTATATAAAGAAAAAAAAGGACGCACAAAGTCAGACTACGTCCACACTACGCGTTTTTCAAAATATCTCTGTCCACACCAAAACCGATATTTGGGGGAATCTACTGGGCATGCGCAGACACATCTACAGAAAACAAGCGAAGAGAAAATGGTATAATATTTACTTTTCCACAGCGGCATTGTGCTATTTCCATTGGTCAAAAACTACAGTGCCAACAACAACAGCGAAAGAAAGTTTTCAACAATGTCTTCGAGGAATACAAAGAAAACCTCGGCTGGAAAAAGCAGACTGGACTTCTTAGTTTAGACAGACGATGAAGTCGATGAAGTCTTGCTACTTCTGCGAGTTACAAACGACTACAAAGTCAGCAGAGCAGTGGAGAACGTGGAGATGTTTAATTCCAAACTATTCACGTAGACAAAGTAAGATCCTCTGCCCAAGATCAACAAGAGATTGGAATCTTCTGCTGCCAGACCTGTGCAGTATTTCTGACATTAATATTTTTAAAGATAGACTCAATCAAATCAATTTGGGGGATCTAGTCAAAAAAGCTCACTTTACAATTTAACTGTCAAGCCGTTCACACCGACTGAGCCTTATAACAGCCATCCGGCAGTGTTTGCGCAGTACCAAGCAGAAGCAGAAAGAGCATTGTTGTGGTGATATGATAGCGTTTTCAGATATCTCCGTTTACCCCGTCCACACTGCAACGCCGAACAATCGTTTTCAAATTTACACACTCTGGAGAGTGTTTTAGAAAAACTCCGTTTCAGGGGGATGAAAACGCTGTTTCAGTGTGGACAGACTGTCAAAACGAAGAAAAAAGGCTTTGTTGTCAAAATTATCCAGCGTAGTGTGGACGTAGCCTCAGACTACTGACAGACCCTGCTCTTCTCAAGAAAGGTCTGTTTATGTGCTCCATGCTTCGATCAAAACACCTTTCAGAGGACCTTAAAAGAAGAATTGTAGAGATGCATGAAGCTGGAAAGGGCTACAAAAGCATTTCTAAAGACCTCGGTGTTCATCAGTCCACAGTAAGAGAAATGTCTACAAATGGAGGAAACTCAGTACTGATACTACTCTCCCTAGAAGTGGTCATCCTGCAAAGATCACACCAGCAGCACAACGTGCAGTGCTGAAGGAGGTGAAAAAGAAACCAAGGGTAACAGCAAAAGACCTGCAGAAATCTCTAGAACTTGCTAAAGTCTCTGTTCATGTGTCCACCATAAGAAAAACATGGAACAAGAATGGTGTTCATTGAAGGACACCACAGAGGAAACCACTGCTCTCCAAAAACAATCATTGCTCCACATTTCTCGTTCGCAGAAGATCACCTGGATATTCTACAATGCTTTTGGAACAATGTTCTGTGGACAGATGAGACAAAAGTTGAACTTTTTGGCAGAAATGCACATTGCTATATTTGGAGGAAAAAGAACACTGCACATCAACACTAAAACCTTATCCCAACTGTGAAGCATGGTGGAAGGAGCATCATGGTTTGGGGCTGCTTTGCTGCCTCAGGGCCTGGACAGCTTACAATCAATCATTGGAACAATTAGTTCTAAATTGTATCAAGATATTTTACAGGAGAATGTCAGGGTACCAGTCCTTCACCTGAAACATAATAGAAGTTGGACAATGCAACAAGAGAATGATGGAAAGACAAGAGTAAATCAACATCAGAATGGTTTAAAAAGAAGAAAATTTGTGTTTTGGAATGGCTGAGTCAAAGTCCTGACCTTAATTCTACAGAAATGTTCTGGAAGGACCTGAAGCAAGCAGTTCATGCAAGAAAGCCTACTTACATCCCAGAGTTGAAGTAGTTTTTTTAAGGAGGAATGGCCTAAAATTCATTCAAGCCTGATCAACAGTTACTGAAAACATTTGATTGAGGTTATTGCTGTATAAGGGGGTCACACCAGTTACTGAAAGCAAAGGTTCACATACTTTTTCCAACAAATACATATAATATTGGATCATTTTTGGTAACATTTTAGGTCCTATTTATGCAGGAATAGAGAAAATTCAGGGTTCACGAACTTTCTAGCACCACTGTATATTGTAATAGGAAGAAAACTTCAATAAGTACATATTGAACTGATACTATGTAGTGCCACTCATAGTTCCCCTTGGGTGTTGTCTCACCTCAGGTTGCAACATCTTTGAATCAAATTATGGATTCAGTTCCTGCTCTAAAGACTTGAACACAAAAATATGGACTGATATTGGAGTATAAGAAAGAAGGTTTCTACAATAATGGTGGTACTGTCTCTCAAATAAAACATTAAAAAAGACCAAGTCTGACCTCTCAGATGGAAATGAAGGGTCCTATTTTATCCATTTTGAAAGACAGAGTGGTTGTTCCCAGTGTCCGAGATATTATTTATCCATCAACACTTAAATTGATGTTTGTAGGACCTTGCTGAGTACAAACTGACCATTGTTCCTACATTACTGAAGTAATTGAACTTTAACATTGCATAATTGACCATACAGTCTTGTGACATTGGTGGACCATATTCATGCATGTATTATTAAATATAAAATTGAGTACCTAAGACAACTTTTTCCTCAATTAGTCGTTGTCCTCATTTTATCACATTTGGGCTTTGTCCATAATGCCTCATATGCTCTGAATATGGTATAGCTGATTATAAGCTGTCAGGCATGGTTCATTGAATTCACTGGATGTCACTGTTTTGCAGCAGAAATCCAGTAAATTGAACAACGTTTCAGCCATTGCATTTGTAACAAATGGGTTGTAACTACCTCTTATTATTCAGTATTTTAATCCAATTGATTCCAGCTATAGATTTAACATAAAAAGTTTTGCCTGATTCTTATTGGAGATCCAAAACACTGCTGGGAATGTAAAATGCTATTGTTATTAAACCATTTCTTTGTTCCCTCCAAATTTAAGTATACTCTGGACAGGGACTATTTGCTGATTTGAAGCTCTTATTTATAAAGTCAGCTCATCTGGGACAAAGCCTCAGTACTGAAGCAGTACAACAGAAGTGCTGTCTTCCAAATAAAATGTTATATCTGTTCTGCTGAAGACTGTAGGTCCTGTGACTATGTCCATTTAGAGAAGAGCACTGGAGTCCAACATGAATGAAAATGATTTACTCTAAATGCAGCAATCCACCTGTGTACAGAGGGTCCAACAGATGAAATACATTGTAGGAAAATTAAATAATGAAAATGAAATGCCTTTAAGGTAAACAGATTTTTTTGTCAGGCTTTGGTCTGTGTTACTGCCTCAAAGTAAGATTGTTGGAGGTTCTATGTCCTAGCTAAAAAATTAAGAAACATTTAAATAATGTGCATAATAATAGTGTAGTAATAATGTGTGTGGCTGAAGTTGTTGCATTTCTAACAAAATATTAAGCCTCACCTGTGATTGCATGCTTGGAAGATGTGTGTGATCCAATGGAATTCTCATAAGTCATAAAGTAATACACTATTAAGAGGAATTAAATTCTTTCTAGCACCAAAACTTTGTTTCATAACCAACCACATTAAGAGCAGATTAACGGATTGCATTTCTCACTGTAACCGCTTCACAAATTACTCCTCACCTCATTTTGAAATACACAACCTTTATATCAGTGACTCTGCCCCCAGTTCTAGAATCTCTAGCCATTGACTATGTCAATTATTAATTATTTTCTGCAATCATTGCAGGTGCCTCAACATTGTATATATGGGCCTAGATCTGGCAATGAAGTATAATGTGGGAAAATGTGAAATAGTCTATTCTGGCAGGAAAAAAATAAAAGGACCAATTAGCTAAATGCTAAGGAAATTGAAGCACTACTGAACTCGGTAGAAGCTGGATGACTTAGCGTAGTCATTGCAAAAGAGTAAGATGCAAGTGCAGAAAATAGTTATGAATGCAAGCAGAAAGTTGTTATTGCTAGGGGAAACAAACACAAAAACAGGAAGAGTCACCCAGTCCTGAAGGGTTTCAATCTGAAATGTCGACTGTTTATTCCTTTCCATAGAATTTGTCTGGCATGCTGAGTTCCTCCAGCAGTTTTTTTTTGTTAAATTGGAAGAGTATTCTTTAGTTAGATAGAACATTGGTGAGGACTACATCTCAGTTATTGGAATAGCCTCTCAGGGGCAAATAGGAATGGACTTTTAATGCTTGCCTTACTCAGGATGCCCAGATCCAAAAATGGATCCAAAGAAATTATTGGTATCCATATTTAAGGAAGGATATTAATATATTGAGTGCATTTAAGAGAAGATTTACATGATTTATGCATGGAATAAACAGTTTATTTCATGAGGAAAGATTGGAGAGGGCAGTCTTCTATCCACTAGAGTTCTAGAAGAATAAAAAAAGTTCATTTGACATGACAGAAAGAACATTGAAAAATGTGGGATCACTCATTTAAGATGGGGATAAGACAATTATTTTTCTTGGAGGATGTGAGTCTTTGGTACTCTCTCTTGAAAGGGCAATAGGTGTGTATTCTTTGGATATTTTTGAGACACAGGATGCTAGATAAGTTGTCAGAAATACATAATGGTAGTTGGAAGCATAACAGCTATGATCTTTTTCAATTATGTAGCAGGCTGAAAGTCCCATCCAGTTCCTAAATCATATATTCATTCATCTCTCTTTAAAAAGAATTAACTGATGCAAAATTAACTAAAGTGTATTTGTTAACCATAGAATCACCCTCTATTTTGTACATGCTGATTGTGATGCCTGTATGCTAATCCTATTTGCCTGAAATAGCCTTGTATCCCACTGCAGTTTTCCTATCTGTCTAAATGAATTTTAAATATATGTGCCTTCACCTTCTCCTGCAGCCAGTTTCAGACTTTATGTGAAAAAATTATCCTTTAGATCACCTTTAAATTTCTTCCCTCTCACCTTAAACCTGTGGCCTCCCCAGGGACAAAGATTCAGACTATATATCCTACCTATCATATAATGAGGGGTATCTGTGCCCCTCATAATATTGTGAAACTCATTCCTCAGCCTCCAATATCCTGGTGAATCTTTTCTGCATTTTATCTATTGCTGCATCATTGCTCTTATGGTTTGGCAACTAGAACTGTATGTAGTACTCTTCAGTGGAACCACATGCTACAACATGATGTCTGAACTTAGAATCAATGCTTTGGTATACAAAGGAAAACATAGCAAATGCCTTTTTTTCCAATACCCCACTCACCTGCATCATCACTATCAGGGAACTATGGATTTGCACCCTAAGGTCTCATGGCAGTCTGAAGGTGCAATACCGCACATTTGTCAGAGTTGAATATCTTCTTCCATCATTGCACCCAACTTTCCAGCAGATCTAAGTTCCACTGTATCCATAAACAACTTTTTTCACTATGTTGTCATAATTTTATGAAATTCCTTAATTTTCCAGCATTCCACTGAGAATAAACCCAGCCTGTTCAATCTCTTCTTAGTAAGAACTACAATACTTGATGATCTCTGCAAACTTCCTAAGCATTACTACTTTAATACTCATTATTTCGAAATAACTGAGGTCCCAACACCAATCCCTATTGGTCACCTCTTGGCACAGACTTCCAGTCAATAGAACAGCCGTCTACAATCCATCACTCCTATCACCAGGCTAAGTTTGAATCCAGTTTACCAACATATCCAAATTTCTTGTAGTTTAAGCTTATGGATGAGTGTACATCATGAGAGTCTGCAACGTTAATAAAGTCCATTTAAACCATTTATCACACTGCCTTCATTATTTTGGTTGCCTTAACAGCAGGTTTGAGATATTGTACTTAATTAGGCAGTTGGGAAGGGTCAACAAAAGGAAGTTAGATTTAAGCAGAGTAGCCATTGTTGAACAGGACATTGTTAGAGTGGGGAGCTGAGATTTTGGCTCATGGGGCTTCTACGAAGAGAGGCAAAGGCCAAGGTAAATTTATTTCATTCTTTATCCATTAGTGCCTAGCTAGAGGATGAGATTAGGTTCATGGTGAGTGGTGCCAGATGTGGAAGATCTGGTAGACCTCCAGTCTCCCTGATAGCTATGTCTGTGAGAACTGTATCTGGGTGCAGCTCTTTACAGTCTTTGGGAATTGGAGCTGCAGCTGAGTGACATTCAGCTATATGGGAGAAAGATTAGGTGACAGATAGGAGCTACAGGGAGGTAGTCACCTGTAAGTTGCAGGAGGCAGGTGGTTGATGGCCATTACCCTCAATAAGTATACCGCTTTGAATTCTGTTGATGGTGGCAACCTACCAGGGGACAGCTGCAGGGACAAGGTCTGTGACATTGAGCCTGCTGTATGGCTCTGAAGGGAAGTGTGGGGGAGGGGTGGTGAAGAGGAGAATGCTGGTGATTGGAGATTCAACAGCATTTATTTTGAGAGAGCAAGAATATAAAAGCAAGGGTGTAATGCTGAGGCCTTGTAAGGCATTGGTCAAAATGCACTTGGAGAAATGTGAGCAGTTTTGAGCCCCTTATCTAAGAAAAGATGTATTGGCATTTCAGAAGGTCCAGGGGAGGTTTATGAGAATGGTTCTGAGAATGAGAAGGTTAACTTATGAGGAGCATTTGATGGCACTGGGGCTGTCATTGAAATGGATGTGGAAGGGATTTTTCCTATAGCGTAGGAGACTAGGACCAGAGGGAACAGTCTCAGAATCAAAGGTTGGCCATTTAGAACAGAAGAGGAATTGCTTTAGGCAGAGGGTGGTGAATCTGTGGAATTCATTGCCACAGATGGCTATGGAAGCCAAGTTATTGGATATATTTAAAGGGGAGGTTGATAGGTTCCTGGTTAGTCAGGATGTCAAAGATTACAAGAAGAAGGCAGGAGAGTGAGATTGAGAGGGATAATAAATCAGCCATAATGGAATGGAGCAGACAATTGGCTGAATGGCCTAATTCTGCTCCTATGTATTATGGTCTAATAGTTAAGGGAGCAGACAGGAGATTCTGTAGACATGAAAGCAACTCCTGGATGGTTTGTTGCCTCCCAGGTGAGAGGGTCAGGGATATCTCAGATCAGATACAGAGCATTCTAACGAGGGAAGGTGAGAAGGCATGGTACATATTGGTACCAACACCATAGGTAGGAAAAGCAATGAGATCCAGAAGAGAAAATATAGGGAATTAGGTAGGAAGCTGAAAGGCATGACCTCAAGAGATTGTGGAAGCATTAGCAAAACTTTGTCACATGGTGTGAGCAGAATTATCTGCAGCTTAATGTGAAAAAGACTAAGGAGCTGGTGGTAGACCTGAGGAGAGCTAAGGTACCGGTGACCCCTGTTTCCATCCAGGGGGTCAGTGTGGACATGGTGGAGGATTACAAATACCTGGGGATACGAATTGACAATAAACTGGACTGGTCAAGGAACACTGAGGCTGTCTACAAGAAGGGTCAGAGCCGTCTCTATTTCCTGAGGAGACTGAGGTCCTTTAACATCTGCCAGACGATGCTGAGGATGTTCTACAAGTCTGTGGTGGCCAGTGCTAACATGTTTCCTGTTGTGTGCTGGGGCAGCAGGCTGAGGATAGCGGACACCAACAGAATCAACAAACTCATTCGTAAGGCCAGTGATGTTTTGGGGATAGAACTGGACTCTCTGACGGTGGTGTCTGAAAAGAGGATGCTGTCTAAGTTGCATGCCATCTTGGTCAATGTCTCCCATCCACTACATAATGTACTGGGTGGGCACAGGAGTACATTCAGCCAGAGACTCATTCCACCAAGATGCAGCACAGAGCATCATAGGAAGTCATTCCTGCCTGTGGCCATCAAACTTTACAACTCTTCCCTTGGAGGGTCAGACACCCTAAGCCAATAGGCTGGTCCTGGACTTATTTCATAATTTACATATTACTATTTAACTATTTATGGTTCTATTACTATTTATTATTTGCAACTGTAATGAAAACCAATTTCCCCCGGGATCAACAAAGTATGACTATGACTAATAATCTTTCAAAAATCATTGGACTCTGGCATGGTGCTAGAGGACTGAAAAACTGCAAATGTCACTCTACTCTTTAAGAAGGGAACAAAGCAAAAGAAAGGAAATTATAGACCAGTTAGCCTGACCTCTGGTTGAGAAGATGATGGAGTCAATTGCTAAGGATAAGGTTATGGAATACTTGGTGACACAGGACAAGATAGGACAAAGTTAGCAAAAGAAAATCTTGCCTGACAAACTTGTTGGAATTCTTTGAGGAGATTACACATAGGATAGATAAAGGGGATGCAATGGATGTTGTATATTTGGATTTCCAGAAGGCCTTTGACAAAGTGCCACACATGGGGCTGCTTACCAAGTTAAAAGCCCAAGGCATTACAGGAAAGTTACTGGCATGGCTGGAGCTGGCTGATTGGTAGGAGACAGTGAATGGAAATAAAAGGATCCTTTTCTGGTTGGCTGCCAGCTACTAGTGGTATTCTGCAGTGGTCAGTGTTGGAACCACTTCTTTTTATGCTGTATATAAATGATTTAGGTGATGGAATAGATGGCTTTGTTGCCAAGTTTGCAGATGATATGAAAATTGGTGGAGGGGCAGGTAGTGTTGAGGTAACAGGTAGGCTGCAGAAGGATTTAGACAGATTAGGAGAATGGGCAAGACAGTGGGAAATGAAATAGAGTTGGAAAATGCATGGTCATGCACTTTGGTAATAGAAATAAATGTGCAGGTTATTTTCTAAACCAGAAGAAAATCCAAAAGGGACTTGGGAGTCCCTGTGCAGAACACCCAAAAGGTTAAAATTGAATCAGTGGTGAGGAAGGCAACTGCAATGTTAGCGTTCATTTCAAGAGATCTAGAATACAAGAGCAGGGATGTGATTTTGAGGATTTATAAACCACTGCTGAGCCCTCACCTTGTGTATTATGAACAGTTTGGGGCACCTCATCTAAGAAAAGATATGCTGGCATTGGAGAGGGTTCAGAGGAGGTTCGCAAGGATGATTCAGAATGAAAGGGTTATACGAGGAATATTTGTTGGCTCCAGGTCTGTACGTGCTGCAATTGAAAAGGATTAGGGGGGATCTCATCGAAATGTTTTGAATGTTGAAAGTCCTAGACAGAGTAGATGTGGAAAAGATGTTTCCCATGGTGGGTGATTCTAGGTCAAGATGGCACAGCCTCAGGATAGAGGGGCATCCATTTAAAACAGAGATGCAGAGAAGTGAATTTGTGGAATTTATTAACATAGGCAGTTGGATTTTTTTTATTGGACACAGCATCAAAGGTCACAGGGAGAAGGCTGAGGAGGGGGAGAAAGGATCAGCCATGATTGAATAGTGGAGCAGACTTGATAGGCCAAATGGTCTAATTCCTTTCCCATGTCTTATGGTCTGAATGCAGAGTGTAGAGAGTACTGTGAGGAAAGATAGATAGCTGATAGGGCAAATTTGCTGTCAGTTGGATTGGGTGAATTGTGTGTTTTAATTCAAGTATCAGGGACAAGGGAGATGAATGTAGATCATGGTTACGGAGATGGAACTATGACCTTATGGCCTTTGCAGAGACTGGGCTCTCACAACAGCAGGAATGGCTGCTGGATTTTCTAGGGTTTAGGTGTTTTAGATGGGACAGGGAGGGAAACAAAGAGGTGGGAGAGTAGCGTTACTAACAGGGATAGCGTCACAGTTGCAGTAAAGGAAGGTGTCATGGAGGGATCTTCTACTGAATTAGTAGTAAAGTTAAGGCATCCGTTACTCTTGTGAGACCATGGACCTGTGCCTGGAAAGTCTTCACTCTCCAGGGCACAGGCCTGGGCAAGGTTGTATGGAAGACAGGCAGTTGTCCATGCTGCAAGTCTCCCCTCTCCAGTAGTGGAAGTCAGTAAAAGGAAGTAGCAATCATATCATTGGAGATTTTCTACAGACACCCCCCCCCCCCACACATAGCAACAGAAACATTGAGGAATAAATCGGGAGGCTGATTTTTAGAAAAGTGCAAAAATAACAGGGTTGTCATGGGTGACCAAATTCCTTAGTATTGATTGGCACTTCCTTAATGCAAAAGGTTTAGATGGGGTGGAACTTGTTAAATGGGAGGATGAACAATCAGAAGTTGTGGTCCATGTAGGTACCAATGACATGGGTAGGACAAGTGATGAGCATCTGCTTAGGGAGTAAAGGGCAGGACCTCCAGGGTTGTGATCTCAGGATTGATACCCGTGCCCGTGCTAGTAAGACTAGAACTAGGAAGATTATGCAGTTTAATACATGGCTAAGGAATTGGTGTAGGAGGGAGGGCATAAGAATTTTGGATTATTGGGCTCTCTTCCAGAGAAGGTGGGACCTGTACAGAGGGACGATTTTCGCCTGAACTGGAGGGAGACTAATATCCTAGCAGGATGGTTTGCTAATGCTGCAGAGGGGCTTAAACTAGAGTTGCTGAGGGATGGGATCCAGAGTGCCAGAACAGTTGGTGGTAAAGTTGTGGAGGCAGATGTTGGTAAGACTTAAAGAAAGTTAGGAATCAAAAGATTGAGCATGGTGCAACAAAATCAAAAAGGGTGAGCACAGGACTGAAGGTGGTGTATCTGAATGCACACAGTATATGGAATAAGATTAACTTGCAGCACTGTTACGGATTGGCAGGTATGATGTTGGCATTTATTTCAAGGGGAATGGAGAATAAAAGCAAGGAGATAATGCTGAGCCTGCGATTAAGGGAGGTACAGTTCCCATACCAGGCAGTGATGCATTCAGTCAGGATGCTCTCAATTGTGCCCCTTTAGAAAGTTCTTAGGATTTGGGTGTCCATACCAACTTCCTCAACCGTCTGAGGTGAAAGAGGCGCTGTTGTGCCTTTTTCACCACACAGCTGGTGTGTACAGACCACGTGAGGTCCTCGGTGATGTAGATACCGAGGAACTTAAAACTTTACCCTCTCAACCCCAGATCCATTGATGTCAATAAGGGTTAGACCGTCTCCATTCCTCCTGTAATCCACAACCAGCTCCTTTGTTTTTGCAAGGTGGAGGGAGAACTTGTTTTCTTGACACCACTGTGTCAGAGAGATGACCTCTCCCCTGTAGGCCATCTGGATATTGTTTGAGATAAAGCCAATCAATGTCGTGTGGGCAAATTGAATGAGCAGATTAGAGTTGTGGGTGGCAATACAGTCATCGGTATACAGGGGGTAAATGAGGGGACTTAGTACACAGCCCTGAGGGGCTCCTGTATTGAGAGTCAGAGGGGTGAAGGTGAGGGAGCCCACTCTTACCATTTTCTGGCAATCTGACAGGAAGTCCAGGATC
Organism: Mobula hypostoma; assembly: GCF_963921235.1. Classification (NCBI taxonomy): domain Eukaryota; kingdom Metazoa; phylum Chordata; class Chondrichthyes; order Myliobatiformes; family Myliobatidae; genus Mobula; species Mobula hypostoma. Next base: position 156,742,913 of record NC_086100.1, read on the forward strand.
CAGTTTCACAAGGCAGGGTTAAGGCCAAGGTCTCTGAGCTTCTTATTGAGCCTGGATGGAACTATGGTGTTGAATACTGAACTGTAGTCCATGAACAGCATTCTCATATAAACATCCTTCTTCTCCAGACGTATAAGGACGGTATGTAGAGCAGTGGCTATTGCGTTGTCTGTCGATTGGTTCTGTCAGTAGGTGAATTGTACGGAGTCCAGTTTGGGTGGTAGCAAACTGCAGGTGTAATCCTTGACCAGCCTCTGAAAGCATTTGCTTATTATTGAGATGAGTGTGACAGGACACCGGTCATTCAGGCATGTTACCCTAGTCTTTTTTGGTACAGGGACAATGGTGGATAACTTGAAGCAGGAGGGCACTCTACACTGATAGAGGGAGAGATTAAAATGTCAGTAAACACACCTGCCAGGTGTGCTGTGCAAAGTACACTAAAATATCCAATTTTTTCAGTAACGACAGTGGTGAAGACCATTAAGGTATGGTCAAGGTGTGCTGATAGGAATGCTTTGAATCGGTGGACTGGACAATATTCAGGGGCTCATCTTTGAATCTGAATGAATATGCCATGGTTGCCATTGACTTCATCAAGATCTGTGTGGATGAGTGTGTGCCTTCAAGAACATTTCGGCCTTACGCAAACAGAATGTGCATGAACCAGAAGATTTTCAGTCTGCTAAGGGCTAGGTCTGTGTCATTCAAGACTAGTGATCCGGAACTATACAAGAAGTCCAAGTACGACTTATGGAAGGCTATTTTAAAAGCACAAAAAAGCAATTCAGATTGAAGATAGAAACAGAATTGGATGCATGTCAAAGTTTGCAGGACATTACTGTCTGCAAGGCAAAATTAACATCGCGAGTTGCTGTGATGCTTCTCTCACAGATGAGCTCAACACCTTGTATACATGCTTTGAAAGGGAGAATAAAACTTTACCCATGCAAATCCTTGCAGTATCTGGTGACCTTGTGATTTCTGTCTGGGAGGCTGCCATCAGAACATCTTTCAAGAGGGTGAACCCTTGAAAAACATCAGGCCCTGATGGTGAACCTAGTAGGGCACTGAGAACCTGTGCCAACTAGCTGATGGGAGTGTTCAAGGACATCTTCAATCTCTCTCTGCTCCAGCTGAAGGTTCCCACCTACTTCAGAAAGGTGACAATCATACCAGTGCCTGACTACAGAAGCTTTGTGACTGGTTATCAAATCTACCATACTATCCTTTGGTCTGAATAGTCACATACTTACAGATACTGATTGCAACCTTTTAAACCCGACCATCTTCCTCATGCACAAGTTAGTCAAATGACATCCCCCTAGAGGCACCTAGGAGATCTTCTCTATCTCCTGTACTATGCAAGTTAGTCACGGCTGGCCTTGAAACAAAAGCCCTGGCTACAACTAAAAAGCCATGGCTGCACTATGTGCATGACACATTTATCCCATGGAAACATGGTCAGGAAGGATTAGAAGCATTTCCAACACATTTAAACAATCAGAACAGGGCCATAGAGATAGAAAGTGAGGATACTTTGCCATTGTTAGATGTTATGGTAAAACAAATGGTAGACAAGCTGGAGTTGAGTGTTTAGAGGAAGAAGACGCACACAGACCAGTACCTGAAATTCCAGTCAAATCATCCAAAGAAGACGATGCTTGGTACTGTTCGAAGCTTGACACTAAGGGCTGTGCACAATTAGAGCTGCAAAGGAGGAAGAGTGCAGGAAAATCAGAGAGGCATTCAAGAAAAATGGCTACCCTATGCACATAATTGAGAAAGGAATGGAGTGCAACAAAACACCACGACAAAGACAACCAACAGATAGAATGGTAATTGTGCTGTAGAGTGGCAACTTTACTGAAAAGCTAAGACAAATTTGCCAAAAATATGGTGTCCAGTTAATAGCAAAAGATGAGGACACAATCAGAAAAAGGCAAGGCAAAGTGGCACCTGGAAGACCTAAAGAGTTGTGCTTGGGAGTTGTGTACTCCATACTTCTATCACCATGTCTAAAAGTATATATTGGTGAGACTGGAAGGCCATTGAAGACCAGGATAGCAGAACATAAGAGTGCCTTAAAAAACTTGAGAGAACGAAGTGGGATAGCTGAACACTGCCTATTATGTTCACATAGACCAAGGTTTGATGAGGCCAACATACTTGTCAAGGAAGAGAATGCCTACAAGAGAAAGATTTGGGTATCACTAGAGATGGAGCATGTGGGGTATGTAGGTTCTAAGACTGTAGAGAATACTCCAATACGGGACCACACATTCCGAAAGAGGGTTCGGCCTGAAAAATCAACCATTCAGAACAAGGCCAATTCAGACTGACCAATCAGGAATAGACAATTCAGATCCAGCCAATTAGGATCGAGCATTAAGCCCTGCCCATGCCCTGCTCACTCAAGAGGGTATATAAGGAAGTGTCTCTAGAGATGTTGTCATTACAACTGATGGCAAACTACTGGGCTAACTTGCAGGGGCACAATGATTCTCACCCTACTAAAGGAGTGTTGCAGGAGTGCTGGGAAAATGGGAGGTTTCAGAGGGATACCTTTAGTCAGGTAGGGAATGATATCGCGAAAGAATGTGGAGTATTTGATCTGAGGATAAGTCCTTCAGTAGTTAATCCGGTTGTAGCTCCATGGAAGCTTGTATGGCCTGACATAGACTGGCATTTGTTAGAGGTAAAAAGGAAAGAAAGATATAAAACAGATTTGGTAAATGCATTTAACTGTCATGTGATGGAAAAATATAGTGATTATACTCACATTTATACGGATGGTGCGAAGGAATCTGAAACAGGAGTGACAGGGTTTGGGGTGATAATACCAGCAAAAGAAATTGGAATCAGCAGAAGAACATCTAATAAGTTAGGGGTGTTTACAGTGGAGATGCTGGCAGTGTTGGTTGCATTGCAATGGGTGCAGAAAGCTAGACAAGCCAAAGCATTGATAATGTTCAGATTCATCCTCAGTTCTAGCAAGTTTAAGGTCTTTTCACACAAACAGTTGGCAAGATGTACTTTATGAAGTCCTTCAGTTAGTTACAAGAATTGCAAATCAGGGAGGTCAGGTAAAATTTCTATGGGTTCCAGCACATGTAGGGGTGAAGGGGAATGAGAGGATGGATGAGTTGGCAAAGAGGGCGTTAAAGAAAGAAAATGTGGAAATGCACATTAGTATCAGTAAAGCAGAGGTTAAGTGTGTAATCTGGGAAAAAGTCAACCAAATGTGGCAAGAAAGATGGGACAGGGAGGGGAAAGAGAGGCATTTATATCAAATACAAAAGAGTGTTGCAGTTACTAGGGTAGGTAATGGAAACAGAAGAGAGGAAATTGTGTGGACTAGGTTAAGGCTGGGGCATTGTGCATTAAACAAAACATTGAAAATGATAGGGAAACACCAGACAGGATTGTGTGAGGAATGTCAGGAAGAGGAGTCAGTAGAACATGTAGTTCTGAGTTGCAGGAAGTATGGGATACAGAGAGAGATGATGAGAAATAAATTAAGGCAGTTGGGGATGCAGGAATTCACATTAAAAGGGTTGCTGGGCATGGGTGAGAGAGCACAAGTCCGGGTATTTTTAGCGTTTTTAAGGGGTACAGGGGTTTTTTATAGAATATGACGAATAAACAGGAATAGGATACTAGGATGGTCAAAGATGGGAGGGTGAAGTGTAGGTTTGTATATATATATATATATATATATATATATATATGTGTGTGTGTGTGTGTGTGTGCGCGCGCGCGCGCGTGTGCACGCGATTGGGTGAAGGGATTTAGAATGTATGTCTAGTGCACATTCCGGAGCAGAGGGTGGCGGTAATGCACCATTAAGCTGGATGCCAACCGCCGTAAAACAAGATACAGACAGACAGATGTTGTCATTTCAGCGTTGATCACAAATGAATATTTAAATAATAAATGGGGATCTTATCTGAAGATTTTTACTGATGGCTCAGTGGACCCAGAGAGCGGTAGGGCAGGATTTGGGATGTATGTGTCTCAACTTGGAGTTAAGATTGGTCACCGGGTTTCAGATGGTGTCTCTGACTTTGCAACAGAATCATTAGCAATCCTCTTGGGCCTTATGGTGGATAGAAGACTCTCGACCACGTAGGGTTATCATCTGTTCGGATTCTGCTGCTGCTGCTTTAGAGGCTATAAAAGGAAATAAATCAAAAGCTCGTCCTGACATAGTTATGGAGATTCTCTTAGTGTTGTTTAGAGTAGGGAAGATGGGTTGTGCAGTTAGATTTTCATGGATACCTGGGCATGCTGGGGTGGATGGAAATGAAATTGTGGATGGCATTGCAAATTCTTCCTTACAGAGCAGGCAAGTAGAAATTAGAGTTCCCCTAGGCAGAGCAGAATTGAGAAGTAGGGTTAAAAAAGATATAGAGAAGAAGTGGCAGGAGGATTGGAAAAATGAATTAAGGGGCAGGCATTATTTTTCTAGTCACCCACTAGTTAAAAAGTTCTCAGACTGTTACCTTTTAAGTCGTAGAGATATGGTGAAATTAACAACACTTAGGTTGGGGCATTGTGGGTTAAACTATTACTTAAAGATAATAGGAAAACATCCTACTGGTAGTCCAGAGACAGTCCAGCATGTTTTGCTGAGCTGTAATCGATACAAAATTGAAAGAAGCATGTTGTCCAAGAGGCTATCTGGCTTAAATTTATTTTGGTTTTCTATTAAATCTTTGTTTGGCCATCAAGAGAATCAACACCTGATTGAAGAGTTTATTATTCAGTTTATACGTAAGACTAGGTTATATTCGAGAATTTGAGTTCCTTGAAGATCTATAATTAATTATACATCCTGCGGAGGGCTATAATAAGCCTAGATGCATCTAAACAGCCAGAAATAGAAGAAGAAGATGTTGTCATTTGACTAACTTGTGCCTGAGAAAGAAGGTTGGGTTTATTGTTGAAACATTGGAATCAGTATGTGACTGTTAATGCCAAAGAATAGTATGGACAAATTATACCAGTGACCAAGAAAAGAAGGGTGAGCTGCCTCAATGACTATCACCCAGTTGCACTCACATCTACTGTGATGAAGTGCTTTAGGAGGTTGGTCATGGTCAGAATCAACTCCTGCCTAAGGAAGAACCTGGACCACTGCAATCTGTGTATTGCCACAATAGGTCTACAGCGGATGCAACCTCCCTGGATCTCCACTTGGTCTTGGACCTGCTGAACAATACCAACACCTATGTCAGCCTTCTTGATTTATTGGTTTTTATTCTACATTCTGTCATTGTTTTCCCGTGTTACCTCAATGCACTGATGTGCTTAAATGATCTGTGTGGATGGCATGCAAAGCCATCAGTACATGTGACAATAATAAACTGATTTGCCAATTCAAATGGACAATTACAAAGGGAAGAGGAGAAAATAGCATACACATTCAAGAGAAAATGTAAAATAACATGTAAGATCTTATAAGAAATGTAAAAATTGTTAATAGCTGGAATGAGTTTGAGTCTCATCATGCATGAGGCGCTAATAGCGACATACTTTATTTGTGCCACAAATACACCTTATTATATGATAGTTTACTAGTGATGATGTTACTTCATGTGTTAGGTGAGTGAGTTTTCTGTACTCAGAAAGGCAGCGTCCGTTATTAAAGACGCCCAGCACCCAGAGCATGCACTTTTCTCACTGTTACCGTCAGGTAGGAGATACAGAAGCCTGAAGGCACACACTCAGCGATTCAGGAACAGCTTCTTCCCCTCTGCCATCTGATTCCTAAATGGACATTGAAGTTTTGGACACTACCACACTTTTTTAATATACAGTATTTCCGTTTCTGCACATTTTTAAAAATCTATTCAATATACGTAATTGATCTACTTATTATGTTTTATTTTATTTATTTTTTTCTCTCTCTCTGCTAGATTATGTATTGCATTGAACTTCCGCTGCAAAGTTAACAAATTTCACATCACATGCCGGTGATAATAACGTGATTCTGATTCTGGTACTGTTGTGCACCCTGCTCTGGAAGAGCTGGTATATATGTGTATGGTTGAATAATAAACTTGAACTTGATTCAAGGTTTTTTTAATATTCAGTACACAAGTGTAAAGGAGAACGAAATAATTGTTACTGCAGTTCTGATGCAGCATAAAAAACAAATATAAATGCATACAATAGTATATATACGTAAATTTATTGTATGTTCATAAAGTGGTGCTAGGCACAGGAGTATCTGAGGTTATTGGGGTTATTGAGAACAGTAACCAACAGCCTCAGAACACAGCAGGGATAGGTTATCTACTCAGCAACATATTAATCTGATGAACAATTCCAAATTGCTGGGTCTACAGAAATAAGTGAACTACTTTGCAATTGTTGTGAAACCCTTGTGCTGAAAAGAAATTCAAAAATAGGTATATTTGACAAAGACTTTTCCAAACATCTGTTCAGACTTAGGTCTAGTTGAAATGTACCATATCTTTCATTTGCATATGTAAGCATCACAACTTTTTCTAACTAAAATCTCTGGGAAAAAATTTAGAGGTATTCCATCCATTGAGTTGTACTAATATACAGAATAAACCAATCCATTTGTTTGATAATCTAGGATTGCACTGATATTTAATGCAGAATTAACTGAAAGTTGCACAGAAAATTGCAGAAGGATGATTGCAAATCCACAACAGTATATTATTTTAACTTCAATTTATAGAAAGTTATCATTACTTTTTGGAAACTTTGGTTACTTAATGGCATTATGGATTAACAACAGAGTCAGGCAATAAAAACAATGTTTATAGTTGAAATGTTTGATAAAAATTGGTCTTCAATTAAGAATGTATCTATCTTTATTCCATTTTTTAAAAATCAGAGTGAAGATTATCAGAGTTTAATCAGAGAAAATTACCTTCAACATTGTAAGCCATTAACTGCATTAATCATAAGTAATCATTACTACACTGAGGACATTCGTCTTCAGTGCATAAATGTTTGCATTTTTCTTGCACGCCATCTGTCACAGGATCTGAACTAAAAGATTCTTAAACCTGCTTGATAACCTATTTTGTTCTGATGTAGCAAAATTCACATCAGAACTTCTACTGATTCCATGTGGTGTTTGTGTGGGCTGGTTTTACACAAATATCGTTTGAACAGGAAGAGTCAGAAACAATCCTCTATCTTTCTCTCAACTGCTCAAAGCAGTTACATTGCAATAGTGCGGTTGCTTTATGATAGCTTATTGTGTCTTCAAAATGTCTGTGCCTAAAGTTTGAACAAAATCAGAATATTTGCTGTTAGATATTGTTGAGTGATGTTCAAGCCATGAATTAACAAATGCATTTATTTCTATTTGGAAAGCTTCCTTGAATGACAAGCATCATTACCATGATCAAAAGTATTTACAGTATTTAATGATTCAACTTAGAAGGAGGATAGCATAAACTATTTTCTACCAGTATCATTCCTCTTTCAAATATTTATCCAAATAAATATTTCTAAGGGTTCCATCTAAGGGTTTTATCCATCCATCTCACAATGAATTTAATTATTACAGGGATTGTCAAAGACAGCAGCCCTCCTGTCCTACCCCCTCTTCCTCACCCCCCAACACACAAAAACACAAAGCACAGTCATATATGGAAACCAAAATGATTAAAGAAATCCATTCCAAAGATCAAAGATCCCATTCTCACCAATCTCCCAAGGGCAGACGAACTAGATTTCTGCAAAATCATTATTATGAAAAGATAATTAAATGTCAATCTCCATGCATCAACTTTCCAAGTTCCACTTAGGAGCTTGGAAAGTTGATGCATGGAGGAAGAGAAGCTTAAAAGGCATAACAGACAGAAATGAGCCCGCACATCGGCAAAACTTCATTAATGGCCACAAACTATTATCAAGCTATAAACACTTGATCAAAATGATAGCTTATAAGGAGTATCTCTGAGAAGGAAAGAGAGAGAACAGCTTGGGGGCAGATTTTAGTACCCTGTATCATTCAAAAGAATGACCATAGTATTACTGTGATGGTGACAAGTGGACACTACTGAAGTTTCACAGCTATGTAGCTGGAGGAATTTATGGAGACATGGAGATGGAAATTTGTAGTCTCAGTAGTTGTGTCGTTATTTTGCCCATAGTTTATTCAAGGTCAAATGTTCAAAGCAAGCCTTTAAACAGTCTGGAGACAAAATTCTGGTGCTAAAAACAATATATTGCTGTTGGGCAGAGGGAAGATTGAAATTTCAGAATGAGACCTCTTGCAGTGTTTCAGATTGAGATCTGTTTTCATAACTGCTGTGGATCACTCACCACAAGAAATATGGCAAATGTAGCAAGTCTTTATTCAGTCATTGTGAACATACATGGGTGGAAATCTATTGAGCATCCTTGATCATCAAAATACACTGGCTGTTGGACACATTTGAGGCAATGATTATCAGCTGAAAGAACCTTTAAGTTTTGTTGTACTTTGCTTTTCCCAGTCTAACAATATTAAGATAACAATCCGCCTTCCTGTTTTTAGAATGAAAATGGATGATCTCACTTTAATCTAGAATAAACAGCATCTGCCACATATTTGACTGCTTATTCCACGTGTATAAATCACATTGAAGCTTCTTTTCATTCCTCACAGCCCGCATTCCTTCCTAGCTTTGTGTTGTAAAATTAACTCCTCAAGTTCTTTGACTTGTTAGTTCTTTTTCTTCTTTATGGCACCAGAGCTTTTTCAGACTGCAAGACTAGTAATAGAATAACAGAATTTCCAACAGCTTTAAGATTTTAAGAATGAAATAAAATAGTGTGAAAATAACTTACATTTAAGATTTTACTTTCAGAATCTTGGTCTTATTTCATCCAAAGTTGTTTGTTATCTTCCCATCTTACGAAGGAGAGCTAAAAGAATGTTTTTCACAAATTTGAATTTTAAGGAATACTAATTGTATTCATTTTTAATCCATTTTGCCAGTGAAACATTTTTTTCATGGATTTCGAATTGTTAAAAGCAAATTGATAGAAGTTGCTCCTTTCAATACTCAAGGAAAAACTTCCCAATAATTTGCTATAAATGGATAGTAATTTTATCACAAAAAAAGCAGGAGGCAGTCCAGCAGACCAGTGGCATATCAAGAGGAAGAAAAATATCATGTGAGCAAATTTGTTTATCCATCAGAACAGCTCTTTGGATTTGGCATAAATCTAGCATGGTAAAAATAGCCAATCACACTCCATAGCACAAAATAAAAGGTCTTCTAAAATAAACCATATTTGACCATTGAGACAGAATGGGAAATTTTGATCAGTAGCGTTTGTTTTGTTTTGACTGAGTTTTTTTAGGATGTGGGCATCAGTGACAAGACCATCAGCTATTGTTGGTTGCCAATTGCACTTGAATTTCTGGTGGAGGTACTTCCACAATGATGTAGGGTAGGGAGTTCCAGGATTTGTATCTAGTGATATACAGTCAGTGGCCACTTTATTAGGTATACCTTTACACCAGCTCATTAATGGAAATATCTAATCAGCCAATCATGTGCCACAACTCAATGCATAAAAGCATGCAGACATGGTCAAGAGTTTCAAATGTTGTTCAGACCAAATATCAGCATGTGGAAGAAATGCGATCTAAGTGATTTTGACTGTGGAATGATCATCGGTGCCAAATGCGGTGGTTTGACTATCTCGAAATTGCTGATCTCCTCACAGTCTCTAGCATTTACAGAGAAGGGGGCAAAGAACAAAAAACATCCAGTGAGTGTCAGTTCTATGGGTGAAAACACTCAGAGGAGAATGGCCAGACTACTTCAAGCTGACAGGAGGAAGGCAACAGTAACTCAAATAACCATGCATTACAGCAGTGGTGTGCAGAAAAGCATCTTTGAATGCACAACATATCAGATCTTGAAGCAGATAAGCTATAGCAGCAAAAGACCACAAACATCAGTGACCATTTTATTAGGTGATACCTAGTCAATATGGTGTCAGGTTTGGAGAGCTGTTCCTGTGTATGTTGCCCTAATCCATCTTGGTGGTAGAGGCCAGAAAGTGCTTGCTGCTGTCAGAGAGTCCCAACAAGTAATTGTAGTGCATTTTATAAGTGATACAAATTGAAGCATCGATGCACTGGTGTTAGAGTGAGTGAAATGAAGTTTAAAGTGATGGATGGGATGGCAATCTGGAGGAGTGTTTTGTCCTTCATATTTTTGGACATTGTTAGAGGTGCATTCTAAGTGCAAAGTACATTTATTATTAAAATATGTATATTATATACAACCTTGAGATTCGTCTCCTTACAGACAGCCACAAAACAAAGAAATCCAAGAGAACCCATTAAAAAAAGAAAACTGCCAAACACCCACTGTGCAGGAAAAAAAATTGGCAAACAATAAGAGAAAGCAAATAACATTCAGAACTGAAGTTGTCAAGGATGAGGTTACAGAGTACCTGGAGGCATATGACAAGATAGGCAGAACTCAGCATGGATTCCTTAAAGGAAAATCCTGCCTGACAAACCTATTACAATTTTTTGAGGAAATTACCAGTAGGCTAGACAAGGGAGATGCAGTGGATGTTGCATATTTGGATTTTCAGAAGGCCTTTGACAAGGTGCCACACCTGAGGCTACTTAACACGATAAGAGCCCATGGAATTACGGGAAAGTTACATACATGGATAGAGCGTTGGCTGATTGACAGGAAACAGAGAGTGGGAATAAAGGGATCCTATTCTGGTTGGCTGCCGGTTACCAGTGGTGTTCCGCAGGGATCAGTGTTGGGGCTGCTTCTTTTTACATTGTACATCAACGATTTAGATTATGGAATAGGTGGCTTTGTGGCTAAGTTTGCTGATGATACGAAGATAGGTTGAGGGGCCAGTAGTGCTGAGGAAACGGAGAGTCTGCCGAGAGACTTGGATAGATTGGAAGAATGGGCAGAGAAGTGGCAAATGAAGTACAATGTTGGAAAGTGTGTGGTTATGCACTTTGGCAGAAAAAATAAATGAGCAGACTATTATTTAAATAGGGAAAGAATTCAAAGTTCTGAGATGCAATGGGACTTGGGAGTCCTCGTACAGGGTACCCTTAAAGTTAACCTCCAGGTTGAGTCAGTAGTGAAGAAGGCGAATGCAATGTTGGCATTCATTTCAAGAAGAATAGAGAATAGGAGCAGGGATGTGATGTTGAGGCTCTATAAGGCGCTGGTGAGACCTCACTTGGAGTACTGTGGGCAGTTTTGGTCTCCTTATTTAAGAAAGGATGTGCTGATGTTGGAGAGGGTACAGAGAAGATTCACTAGAATGATTCCGGGAATGAGAGGGTTAACATATGAGGACCGTTTGTCCACTCTTGGACTGTATTCCTTGGAGTTTAGAAGAATGAGGGGAGACTTCATAGAAACATTTCGAATGTTAAAAGGCATGGACAGAGTGGATGTGGCAAAGTTGTTTCCCATGATGGGGGAGTCTAGTACAAGAGGGCATGACTTAAGGATTGAAGGGCGCCTTTTCAGAACAGAAATGCGAAGAAATTTTTTTAGTCAGAGGGTGGTGAATCTATGGAATTTGTTGCCACGGGCAGCAGTGGAGGCCAAGTCATTGGGTGTATTTAAGGCAGAGATTGATAGGTATCTGAGTAGCCAGAGCATCAAAGGTTATGGTGAGAAGGCAGGGGAGTGGGACTAAATAGGAGAAAATGGATCAGCTCATGATAAAATGGCGGAGCAGACTCGATGGGCCGAATGGCCTACTTCTGCTCCTTTGTCTTATGGTCTTATGGTCTTATGGTCTTATGGTCTTATGGTCTTAATGAAAGTGAGTCCACAGCCACAAAGCTAATCATCAGTGCGGCCAATCCAGGAGCCCATTAAATCTGTCCCTGGCCCAGGCAGTTGTCCCCACAAGCTTCAAGATCACCACCATCATGCCAATGCCAAAGCATTCCACTGCCACGGGCCTGAATGACTTCCGTCCAGTTGCACTCATCCCCATCATTACAAAGTACTTTGAGAGACTGGTTCTATCACATCTGAAATCCTGTCTGTCCACTACCCTGGACCCCCATCAATTTGCCTATCGCACCAACAGGTCAACAGAGGACACCATCTTCACGGCACTTCACTCTGCCCTGACCCACCTGGACATTCTGGACCCACCTGGAACCGCATTCTTACGTCAGAATGCTCTTCATTGGCTTTAGTTCGGCATTCAATACTGTGATCCCCTCCAAGCTGATCGCCACACTTCGTCAACTTGGTATCAGCTCAATCCTCTGCAATTGGACCTTGGACTTTCTGACTAACAGACCCAAATCTGTTAAATTAGACAACCTCTTCTCCTCCACTCTCACCCTGAACACCGGCGTGCCTCAAGGCTGTGTGCTGAGCCCTCTTCTGTACTCCCTTTTCACCTGTGACTGCGTTTCTGTACATGGTTCTAACTCCATAATCAAGTTCACAGACAACACCACGGTGGTTGGCCTGATCAGAGGGAATGACGGGATGGCCTACAGCCGTGTGCTGTGCCAACAACAACCTAGCCCTTAACACCCAGAAGACCAAGGAGATCATTGTGGACTTCAGGCAGGCTAGGAGCCACACTCACGTCCCCATCTACATCAACGGAGCTGTAGCGGAGCATGTATCAAGCTTCAAATCCCTTGGTGTCCACATTTCCAATGATCTCACCAGGTCCCTGAACTCCTCCATCCTGATCAAAGAGGCACAACAGCACCTTTATTTCCTGCGGAGCATCAGGAAAGCTCACCTCTGTTCCAGGATACTGACGGACTTTTACCACTGTACCATTGAGAGCATACTCACCAACTGCATCTCAGTGTGGTATGACAATTGTCCCGTATCGGACCACAAAGCAGTGCAGCATGTGGTGAAAGCTGCCCAATGGATTATCGGCACCCAATTGCCCACCGTTGAGAACATCTACCATAAACTCTGCCTAAGCAGAGCGAAAAGCATTATCAAGGATGCATCTCACCCTAGCCATGGACTTTTTACTTTCCTCCCATCCGGTAGGCGCTGCAGGAGTCTTCGCTCCTGCACCAGCAGGCACAGGAAGAGTTTCTTCCCTGAGGCTGTGACCCTGCTGAACCTCACATCACAGCGCTAAGCAGTATTGCACCCATATTGTACTGTCTATTTTATATTTGTGTGCTGTAGTACTTACTTTTTATTCACAGTTATTTTGTAAATAACACTATTTTTTGCATTTCTGGTCAAATGCTAACTGCATTTCATTGGCTTTGTATCTGTACTCGGCACAATGACAATAAAGTTGAATCTAATCTAATCTAATTTGCAGATCACAGTCTCAGTTCAGTGCAGAGATGAGTAAATCTCATAGGGCAGCGAGCTGAACTATCCCATCCCTTGCTTCTGACCCCGACACTGATTTTCTCAATCTGGCCTGGTTCTTAAATTGTCCAAACTTTGGGTTGTTCCTCACTCTCAGACCTGGGTCCTACCGCTTCAATATGCTTTCATAGCATAACACCATAAGCTATAGAAGCAGAATTAGGTTATTTGGCCCATTGAGTCTGCACTGCTATTTTATCATGGCTCATCCAATTTTCTTCTCAGCTCCAATCTCCTGCCTTCTCCCCGTATCCCTTCATGCCCTGGCCAATCAAGAATATCTATCAGCCTCTGCCGTAAATGTACATAAAGACTTACCTTCCACAGCTGCCTGTGGCAAAGAATTCCACAGATTCACCACTCTCTGACTAAAGAAATTCCTCCTCATCTCTGTTCTAAAAGGATACCTTTCTATTCTGAGGCTGTGTCCTCTGGTCTTAGACTCTCCCATTATAGGAAACATCCTCTCCCCATCCATTGTACCAAGGCCTTTCAACATTCAATAGATTTCAATGAGGTCACCCTCACTCTTCTGAATTCCAGTGAATACAGGCCCAGAACCATCAAATGCTCTTCATATGACAAACCATTCAATCCTGGAATCAATGAGGTCTCGTGTAAGTGATCCTAGCAAAACCCAAAATGGATATTAGATTAACAAACCATTATCATTTACCTAAACTGCACTTGATATGCTCGGCAAGATATTTAATTCAAGTTCAAGTTCAGTTCAGTTGGTTGTCACTTAACTGTACACATGTCTACTACTAAGTGAAACAACATTCCTCCGGACCAAGGTGCACAGCAAAGTGTGTACGTATAACTCACACATACAAAGCACATAAAGTAATATTACCAAAATTAAATTAACAAATAATAAGCTGCACTTACGATACAAGTTCAAAGCTAAGCAGTAAAACCCTACTGGTGCCTCATACGTGATGAGACCTGGGTGTTGGAAGGGAGTTCAGTAGTCTTACTGCCTGTGAGAAGAAACTACTTCCCATCCTATCAGTTCTTGTCCTAGTGCTACACCACCTCCTGCATGATGGTAGGGGGTTAAGAGATTGCTGGACGGATAGGACAGCTATTGGGACAACTCTGGTGTTTTCCATGGGCAATGAAAAAGCAGGAATTCATGAGGGGAGAAGGCTGAGGGTAGATTGATGGGATGCCATTAATAGCAGAGAAAATGCAAAACCAAATTGGGAGTATTAGATCAATGTTCTGTCACGGTCCGGTCCGTCAACTCCTCATTTCAGTTAATTTCCTTTTCCCCGTGTTCTACCAGGCTCCTTGATCCAAAAACTGTGCCTTTTTGAGTGCAAAATCAACTTTGCAGAGGCAGCTCAGAGCTATGAAAGACCAGTGGTGGGCGAACAAGGCCAAGGAGTTATAAGCCTTCGCTGACTGTAATGACTCAAGTAGCTTCTATGAAGCAATCAAGGTTGTGTATGGTTCATCAAAACAAAGCACCTCACAACTCCTGAGCAAGGACGGTACATCCATCTTCACTGAGAAGTCAGAGCACAGGAAAAGATCGCAAGAGCACTTCCACGAGCTGCTGGACAGACCAGGAACCATCACCAATGAAGCACTGGGCAGAGTACCCCCCGACCCATACTGTTTGAGCTAGATGCTCCCCCTACTCTTCACAAGGTCGTCAAAGCCATCAAACAGCTAAAACCCAACAAAGCACCAGGGCCTGACGGTATCGCAGCTGAGATCTACCAGTATTGTCAGCCCCCAACCAGCACATATTCCACTCTCCCCTCCTACCCCTCCTCACAGTCCCCCACCCTGCTCTCATGACTATACCCCTTCCCCACATGAAACCATCACGGTGGGCTTCACAGCTGAACAGGTGAGAAGACAGCCGAAACGTCTCAACCCAAGCAAGGCTGCAGGACCGGATGGTGTCAGTACCAGGGCACTCAAAGCCTGTGCCCCTCAGCTATGTGGAGTACTTCGCCATGTCTTCAACCTGAGCCTGAGGCTCCGGAGGGTTCCTGTGCTGTGGAAGACGTCCTGCCTCGTCCCTGTGCCGAAGACGCCGCACCCCAGCGGCCTCAATGACTACAGACCGGTGGCATTGACCTCCCACATCATGAAGACCTGGAGAGACTTGTTCTGGAGCTGCTCCGGCCTATGGTTAGGCCACACTTAGATCCTCTCCAGTTCGCCTACCAGCCCCGACTAGGAGTTGAGGATGCCATCGTCTACCTGCTGAACCGTGTCTACGCCCACCTGGACAAGCCAGCGAGCACTGTGAGGGTCATGTTTTTTGACTTCTCCAGTGCGTTCAACACCATCCGCCCTGCTCTGCTGGGGGAGAAGCTGACAGCGTTGCAGGTGGATGCTTCCCTGGTATCATGGATTCTTGATTACCTGACTGGCAGACCACAGTACGTGTGCTTGCAACACTGTGTGTCCGACAGAGTGATCAGCAGCACTGGGGCTCCACAGGGGACTGTCTTGTCTCCCTTTCTCTTCACCATTTACACCTCAGACTTCAATTACTGCACAGAGTCTTGTCATCTTAAGAAGTTTTCTGATGGCTCTGCCATAGTTGGATGCATCAGCAAGGGAGATGAGGCTGAGTACAGGGCTACAGTAGGAACCTTTGTCACATGGTGTGAGCAGAATTATCTGCAGCTTAATGTGAAAGAGACTAAGGAGCTGGTGATAGACCTGAGGAGAGCTAAGGCACCGGTGACCCGTTTCCATCCAGGGGGTCAGTGTGGACATGGTGGAGGATTACAAATACCTGGGGATACAAATTGACAATAAACTGGACTGGTCAAAGAACACTGAAGCTGTCTACAAGAAGAGTCAGAGCTGTCTCTATTTCCTGAGGAGACTGAGGTCCTTTAACATCTGTCGAACGATGCTGAAGATGTTCTATGAGTCTGTGCGATCATGTTTGCTGTTGTGTGCTGGGGCAGCAGGCTGAGGGTAGCAGACACCAACAGAATCAACAAACTCATTCGTAAGGCCAGTGATGTTGTGGGGATGGAACTGGACTCTCTGACGGTGGTGTCTGAGAAGAGGATGCTGTCCAAGTTGCATGCCATCTTGGACAATGTATCCTGTCCACTACATAATGTACTGGGTGGGCACAGGAGTACATTCAGCCAGAGGCTTATTCCACTGAGATGCAACACAGAGCGTCATAGTAAGTCATTCTTGCCTGTGGCCATCAAACTTTACAACTCCTCCCTTGGAGGGTCAGACACCCTGAGCCAATAGGCTGGTCCTCGACTTATTTCCTGGCATAATTTACATATTACTAAATTACTTATCGTTTTATTACTATTTAATTATTTATGCTGCAGCTGTAATGAAAACAATTTCCCCTGGGATCAATAAAGTATGACTATGACTACTATACTATGACTATGGTGGTCACACACTGACATCATGCCTGCACTAGCTGTTCACAAAACTGTGGGGAACTGTAGAACTACCCCAAGACTTCAAAGACGCATCAATCATGACCATCTACAAGAACAAGGGAGACAAACGAGTCTGCAACAATTACCGTGGCATCTCTCTTCTGTCAGTTGCGGGGAAATGCCTCGCAAGGATCATCCTTAGACGCTTGGTGTCCAACATCAGTGACAACATCCTTCCAGAAAGCCAGTCTGGTTTTTGAACAGGCCGTAGTACAGTGGACATGATCTTTTCACTGAGGCAAGCTCCAAGAGAAATATATTGAGCAGCAGAGAAGTTTCTATGTCACATTTGTTGATCTAACCAAAGCGTTTAAGCACTGTTGGTAGAGATGGCTTTGCACTGTTTGAGCTCCTAGCTGGTGTGCTGCAAGGAGACACCCTGGCACCCTCTTTATAATTGTCCTTGATTACGCTCTGCGTCAAGCTACCAAAGATCATGACAAGCTTGTTTTTACCATAAAACCAGGACAAACCAAAAGGGTCAGACCTGTTATGCTCAGATCTCGATTTTGCAGATGACATAGTCCTGCTTTCTGACTAGATGGAGGAAGCACAGTAGCTACTGACAAAAGTGGAAATTGAGTGCAATAAAGTTGGACTTCACCTAAACGCTAAAAAGACAGAGTACATGGTGTTTAACTGCGACGAAAGTACTCTCAAGACCATAAAGAATGGTACCATTAAGAAAGTCTTTGACTACAAGTACCTCAGGTCAAGAATGATGAGTTCAGAGAAGGACATAAAGATACGGAAGGTGCTGGCGTGGAGGGCTATGAACGACATCAAAGAAATCTGGAAGTCGAACCTGACCAGAGGGCTTAAAAAGAGGATTTTCATAGCAGTCATAGAGTCCATTCTGACGTACAGATGCGAGATATGGCCACTCACCAAGACTATGCAAAAGTCTCTAGATGGTTGCTATATACGAATACTCCGGATGGCTCTTGACGTGAGCTGGCAACAGCACATGACAAACGTCGAGCTCTGTAACAACCTACCGATGCTCACCACTAAAATCGAGGCGAGAAGACTGCAACTAGCGGGGTACTGCCAGCCTAGTCATCATATGGGAGCCCAAGCATGGGAGGATGAACCCTGGGCGCCCTCCCAAGACTATGGTCAACACTATCCTAGAAGACAGCAGTGCGACTAATGTAGATGAACTGAACACACTGATGGGGGAGAGGGAGAAGTGGAGAGTCCATCATCATGCCCGACGCCAGCCCCCTAGGCCTGAGTCAACGTAGTAGTAGTAGTAGTAGTAGAGCTGGCCTGTGGAAGCGCCTACCAAAATTCGGTTGCCCCCCACGCCTAACTAACTTCATCCGTCAGTTCCACGAATGCATGGAAGGCCGCATCAACATGTGTGGTGAGTGGTCAGACCCATTTTCCATCAGCGATGGCGTAAAACAGGGTTGTGTTCTGGCTCCTACTCTGTTTGGACTATTCTTCACTGCTGTTCTTCAGGATGCCACAGCAGACCTGAAGTCAGGGGTCTTCCTACAAACGAGGGCCGATGGCGGGCTCCTCAACCTCGCAAAACTGAGATCAAAAACGAAAGTCAGGGACATTGTGGCGCATGAGCTACAGTTTGCTGATAAATGTGCACTGGTCACCCACTCTCTTGAAGACTTACAGGAGATCACCAGTTGCTTTGCCAGTGCAGCCAAAAGCTTCAGACTGACAATCAGCCTGAAAAAGATGGAAGTTTTGTACCAACCGACTCCTGGCTCAAGCTACGAAGAACCAACTGTCCTCATTGATGATACTCATCTCAATGCTGTCAACAAGTTTTGATACCTGAGCAGCATAATAACATCCTCAGCTTCTCTGGATGTAGAGATTGAGTCAAGAACCAGAAAAGCCTGCTTTGCCTTTGGTCAGCTGAAAGATTGAGTTTGGTCACAAAACATCAGGTTGGCCACCAAGTGCAAGGTATACAGGGCCATTGTCATGTCAGCCTTGTTATACGGATGTGAGACATGGTGCCCATATCAGAGACACTTATGCCAGCTTGACCAACTGCAGCAGCATTACTTACATTCTCGGATGAAGATCACCTGGTGAGACAAGGTCTCCAATACCGAGTGTCCTCTCTCAAGCCGGAATGCCAGCAATTTCAACCTTGGTGATGTCAGCCCAACTGTGCTGGGCAGGACATGTTGTCAGAATGTGACGGAAGACTGCCCAAGGACATCTTGTACGGCCAACTGTCCAGTGGTACCCGAAAACGAGGAGGCCAGCGACTACGGTACAAGGATGTTCTGCACAGGAGCGTTCAGAAAGCTGACATTGCCCCGTCAACATGGGAGGATCTGGCTCAAGATCGCTCACAGTGGAGGGACGCCATCAGAAAAGGTGTGGACGCTGCTGAGAACAAGCTCAACGAGGCAACAGAAGAAAGGCACAGGAGCGCCACAACAGAGCTTCTCCCCCTGCTGCCTCTCCAGGCCTCACCTGCCAAGTATGTGGCAAGCAGTGTCTGTCAAGGATCGGCCTGTATAGCCACTCCAGGACGCACATATCAAACCCCACTAACTGACTGAAAGGAACCATCATCATCCTATGGGATGGATAGCCAGAGAGAGAGAGAGAGAGAGAGAGACTGGGCTCCTTGATTAGGGCACCAGATCCTCAGCCGTACCTGCACCATAAAAACTCAGGCTTACATCAACTCGGGGCTGGACCGTCACACCGCAGCCCGTGCAGCAGTGCATGTTCCAGGGCCACCAAAAATGGCTCCTCAGCCAGTGAGGCAATGCACGTTCCGGGCCGCTGAGAATGGTGGATTCTAAGTGGCTTCGGTGCCTGGGGTTGCTTCAGGAATTCTGTCTCTTCATGTTCAGCTAAGTGATTGCTGGCTGTTTGCCACTTCATGTGCTACCCCGTGTCAAGATACGAATTGTCTGTCGTTGTTGGATTTAGTCATCTCACATCCAGCTGAGGATTGCTGGCTGTTTGCCCCTCCTCCGAGCCAAGATACGAATTGTCTGTCGTTGTTTGGTTTTGTCGTCTTCGTGTCCAGCTGAGTTTTGCAGGTCATTTGCCACTTCCCCAAGCCAAGATACGAATTGTCTGTCTTCGTTTGGTTTTGTCGTCCCGTGTCCAAGTCCAAGTCCAGGCTCCGCGTCCGAGTCCAAGTCCAGGTTCTGTGTCCGAGTCCAAGTCCAGGTTCCGCGTCCAAGTCCAAGTCCTGGTTCCGTGTCCCAGTCAAAGTCCAGGCTCCGTGGCCAAGTCCAAGTCTAGGTTCCTCCGGTTTGTTGTCTCCAACGTTTACGTCCATGTAAGCATCTTATCCTCGCTCTCCGGCCTTCTTGGCAACTATTAATAAAATTCACTTCTGTTAATGTTACCTCCGTGTCTGTGTCCTGCACTTGGGTCCGCCCTCAACGCTCCTTGTAACATGTTCTTAGTGAACTAAAGAAATACAGTATGTGCACATTCACCAATAAAATCCAATGGAAGTCAAAATATGTGGTGAAGATAGGGACATTGACAGATTCCTTTTGATAATAATTGTATCCTTCCATATGACCAATAAAGACAATTATTTGGATTCTTGCTACTACCCAGGACAAATCCACCAAGAGGTGTGGATCAGCGAGTAATTGGGAGAAGCGTGAGGCTGGCCTACTGTGAGTTTGGTAGGAGTGGCGCTGGGTTCTCAGTCCAAATAAAATGAAGTTGGGGGTACAGTATGAGACATTAGCTTGGGGGGTGCAAGTCCAGTAAGAATGCATTTGGGAGTGTGAATTTGGTGGGGAACTGTTCAGGCATGTGTGTTTGGGAAGTGCTGGAATCCGGTAGGGGTAGGGGTAGAGTGTGAATTTATTGGCTGGGGCAGTTAGATAGGGGTAGGGAATTATTTAGTGAGTATTAAGTTTGAATTGAATACAGAATGTGGGTTTGAGGGGATGAGGTTGTGAGTTTTATGGGAGTAGGGGAATGAACTTATTGGGAGGGGTGAGGCTGTGAATTTGGTGGAATAGGGTAGTGAGTTGTGGGTTGATGGAGAGTGAAGGAGTTTGGTGGGGCATGTTTGTGGGTTTGGGGGTGTGTTGAGTTTGGTGGGAGTGGTGAGATTTGGTGGGCACTGACTGTCAACCACCTATTTACACTAATCCTACACTCAGTTGATTTGATTCTCCTAGATTTCCATCAGCTCCCACCAGATTCTATCAAACAGCTATGCACTGGAGCCAAATTGCAGTGACAGTGAGACTTTTTTATTATGTGATCTTTCCATGGTTAATTTGTTAATTGTTGGAATCTCTAATACCAGAGGGCATGCATTTAAGATGGGAGGGGGGTAGTTTCAAAGGAGGTGTGAGGGGCAAGTTGATCGTGGACTTCAGGAAGGGTAAGACGAAGGAACACATACCAATCCTCATAGAGGTATCAGAAGTGGAGAGCGTGAGCAGCTTCAAGTTCCTGGGTGTCAAGATCTCTGAGGATCTAACCTGGTCCCAATATATTGATGTAGTCATAAAGAAGGCAAGACAGCGGCTATACTTTATTAGGAGTTTGAAGCAATTTGGCATGTCAACAAATACACTCAAAAAATTCTATAGTTGTACCGTGGAGAGCATTCTGACAGGCTGCATCACTGTGTGGCATGGAGGGGCTACTGCAGAGGACCGAAAGAAGCTGAAGAAGGTTGTAAATCTAGTCAGCTCCATCTTGGGCCTACAAAGTACCCAGGACATCTTTAGGCAGCAGTGTCTCAGAAAGGCAGCGTCCATTATTAAAGACCTCCAGCACCCAGGGCATGTTCTTTTCTCACTGTTACCATCAGGTAGGAGAGACAGAAGCCTGAAGGCACACACTCAGCGATTCTGGAACAGCTTCTTCCCCTCTGTCATCTGTTTCCTAAATGGACATTGAAGCTTGGGACACTACCTCACTTTTTTTAATATACAGTATTTCTGTTTTTGCACAATTTTTAATAATCTATTCAGTATACATAATTGATATACTTGTTTATTTATTGTTGTGTTTTAATTTTTTTTTTCTCTCTGCTAGTTTATGAATTGCATTAAACTGCTGCTGCTAAGTTAACAAATTTCACGTCACCTGCCGGTGATAATAAACCTGATTCTGATTCTGACGTTTTCTCACACAGAGAGTGGTGTGTGCCTGGAATGCACTGCCTGCAGTGATAGTAGAGGCAAAGACTTTTAAGAGACATTTAGATAGGCACACGTATGTGAGGAAAATGGAAGGATATAGACATTATGTAGGTAGAAGGGATTGGTTAGATTGCTCATTTGTTTACCAATTTAATTGGATTGAGAGAATATTGTGGGCCAAACAGCCTGATCCTGTGTGGTACTCTCGCATGTTCTATGTTCTGACTGGACCATTTAAGAACTTTATTCCATCTGTATTATTGCATTCTTAATACCTTTTCCAAAATTGTGTTAATGCCTTGCTGGATTGTCAAACCAATGTATAAAAATAGAGAGCATTTTCTACATAAAAACATTGGCCATCCAGCCTTTTCAACCTCTTCCACCATTTATTATTTATTTGTTCTTCACTGTTTCCACCAGCTCCAATAAGACACAGATTGTCGGCCATTCCCATTTTGAAGGGTTTGCGCCTTTCACAGCTCCCTGGTGTGCTGTTCCACCCCTGCCTAACTCAGCTCTTCCCCACAAATGCAGGAGGTACAACACCTCTTCCCTTCCTATCATCCAGTGATGCAAATGGTCTTTACAAATGAAGCAGCGATCTCAGTCTCATTGCAATTTTTCAACTCTGGCCTCATAACCCTTAATTCCCTTTTAATGCCTGTAAATCTAACAATCTCTGCTTTGATTGAATGCATCGACTGAGTCTCCTCAGCATTTTGGCTTAGAGTGTTCCAAGGGCCACTACTCCCTAAAGGAAGAAACTTTCACCTTAGTTCTAATTGGCCCATCTATTATTCTTAGTCTGGGACTCTGGTCCTAGACTTTTCCACTAGGGAAAACACATTTTCTGCATCTAGATTGGAAAGCCTTTTGAGATTTGATTAAGACTTCCTCTTATTTTCCTAAGCCTAACATAAAAAGTCCCTTTCTACTCATCCTCTTCGAATTTGACAAACCTGCAATTCTTGTAGCCACTTTCTAACAAATTACTGTAGATTGAGGTGGGGGGGGGGGCCCAGATGAAGAGATACTAAATCAGGGACACCTGAACTGATTAGTACAATATGCATCTGCACATTAGAACAATATGTGTCTGCATCATTGGGGCAGCCTGCAAGGGAGATATTTGGAAAGACAAAGGGGTTGATGCAGATAAATGAGGGAAAAACTAACGGAGGTAGCATAGGAAAAAACCCATGGCTAACTCGCAGAGAGATGTTTCTGGCTCTGTTGAAGGCAAGAGTTGACAAAATCAAGAATTGTTGGCATTTCCACTGGAACCATACTGTATATGTTTTATGGAGGCATCGCTGTAACAAGAAGAGTGGAGCATAGTGCCCTGCCATGACCCAGGCTGAAGTGAGAAGAATAGTGTAAAGAATGATTAATAGCAGGGGCATGGGGAAGGATCCAAAGTGGCACAGTTCTCCTCAGCCTGTCAACTGGGGATCCGATCAGAATGAAGATTCTCTACCAGGAGGATCCAAGGCCTTAAATAGTTATTACTCTATATTAGAAGATGGGGAAACAAAGGGTTAATGCTCTGTTAGACATGGGTGCTGAATATTCAGTTATAAATGGAAATCCTGACTGGCATCAAGGGCCGCTGGGGTGGGTAGAGTGTTGAGGGGGATCTGTAACAAAGGCACGAGAAACAATGGTCCGATTGGCTATAGGGGAGGGACCATTGAGTACTGGTAGCAGCGTTACCTGAAAACATAATTGGGATAAATATACTGCAGGGCCAAACAGTGCAAACTAGACTGAAAACAAAATTACATTTCGTAGTCTAAAGGTAACTGCTTTGGTAAGATTAGAGAAGTGAGAGTCTCTTATAACACTGCTACCCAGTGCCGTGGTCTGCTTGAAGCAGTATTAGGTACCAGGAGGACACTCCACTCTATGTCACACGTTGATGCTGACAGTGTGAGACATCAATGCACGTACTTACTTGCCTGATCTACAGGTAGCCCACTATATCGATGATATTTTACAAAGAGGATCTACCGAAGAATGGTAGTCAATGACATGGATCTACTGGTAGGCCACATGAGGGGCAGAGGTTGCATCATTATTCCACAGAAAATACAGGGGCCAAGGCAGATGATCCATTTTTTTGGGTATCCAGTGAGTCTCAAGACATCAAGTGATCCCAGATGAAATATGAAATAAGATAGCTGGAATGGATACCAACAAGCAAGAGACACAAAGATTTGTGGACCCATTGGGCTACTGGAGGCAGCACATACCACACTTAACTCTCCTGCTGCGTCCTCTATACAAAAAAAACTTTGAAAAAAGGCTACTTTGAATGGGGTTCAGAGCAGCAACAGATATTTGCTACAGCTATGGAGGCAGTGGCTCAGGCCACTATTTCCATTTACCTGGACTGCCATTTGAGTTACAGGTACTGTACATCAAAACACCACTGTATAGAGTATATGACAGAAACAAAATGGAGTGAACATTCCCCTAGGGTTCTGGTCCTGCACCCTGCCTGATGCAGTTAAACAATACACGCTATTTGAAGGACGATGTTACTGGGCATTACTGGAGATGGAAGCCTCCACAGAGGGAAGCAAGGTTACCATGAGATTGGATCTCCCCATTATGAGGTGGGTGCTCTCGGAGAGCTCCACCAACACGGTGGGTAGGACACAGCAAGCCTCTATTGTGAAGTGGAAGTGGTACATTGTAGAATGAGCAAGTAAAGGTGCAGAGGGTGTAGAGCATGTAGTTGATGCATCTGTGGATAAGAGCATAAGGTGCATCAAACTTCCTGTCCCAGTGCCTCCCTCCCCTGTTACATTGGGCGTGCCATATGAACAGCTGCCTGAGCTGCACAAACGCCATGTCTCGCTTATGGATGGCTCCAGTCACTTGAAAGCCAGTGTGCGAGGGTGGATAGCTGCCGTGCCAAACCCGGTGACAGGAACAGGTCTGCACCAGCAGAGAAAGGGCAGTTTCGGCCAGCTAGCTGAACTGGTGGCAATCACCTTGCCACTGCAGCATGCAATAAATCCACTGCACATATGCACAGAGTTCTGGGCATTGGCAAGTGGAATAGCTGACTGGATGACAGAAGAGGAACTGGCGAACACAGGAAAAACTCCTGTGGGGGCAGGCACTCTGGCAACAGATTTGGAAGGTGCCCAACAAATGATGATCATTGTTTTCCATGTCCACCAGAAAGTCACCTCTCTATCTATCACCTTAATAATAAAGTGGCCCAGTTGGTCCAGATGAACACCCCCGAATCCTGTACAATGAAACAATGGGCACATAATGTGGCTGGGCATCTGGGCATGCATGGTACAGTTAAATGGGCTAAACAACAGTTACCAGTGGATATGACTAAGGATGTTGGCACCACAACTGATGTTAGTCAGTAAGTGAATAGGATGCCCTCTCTGAAAGACCAGCTGCCCACATTAAAATCGGGATGGATCCAGCCCAGATAGGGAAGATCAATTACATCAGACCCTTGCCACAGGGGAAGCAATGATTTAAATACTTGCACACTATGATTGGTACCTATTCAGGTCTTTAAAGGCAATTTCCCGTAGGGCTATACACACAACGCATACAAAATGCAGGAGGAACTCAGACAGCATCTATGGAAAAAAGTACAGTCGATGTTCCGTGCCAAGACCCTTCAGCAGGATTGGAGGAAAAGAAAGACTATACACTGAAGGGGTTGCAGAAGTTGTTATGGGGACCTGCGAGCAATACAATCAAATAATAGGTCTCATTCTTCAAGACAAGCTGTGAAAGACTGGGCTGCCAGCAAAGACATTCATTGGGTGTATAACATACACCCATAGGCTTTTTGAACGGATGAACAAACTTTTGAAACAACAGATTTGCCTGTGAACATCAGCCCACACCCTACAGGGATGGCTGACTGTACTAAATCAGCCCTTGTACAGTACAGCCTTACTCCAAGGGTGATCCACTATGACCAGAATGATCAAGTGTACCCTGGAACCTGAGGAAGAAAGGGGCATTGAAGAAAAGGCTTCCCTTATGGGTGGTAAGGTCAGAGTGCATGTTCCAAATTCTCCAGAAGTTTGCAAGGGAGAGAATGCAGGGACCAGAGGTGGTAACACTGGATGCCAGTACAAAGGAAAGGCCGTCTGGTGTGTTCAAACAGGGAGGAATTGACAAAATGGGAATGATTTTTAAACTGTGAAGAACTGATAATAACAGATGCTTGGATTCCTTTTAGATGATGAGAGTGCTAGAATTATTCCTGTCAGCAACATGAGGATGCAGGAAGGATGTGCCTACAATGGAAGAAGAAGATTCTATAGCCCAGTGTTTAATATTTCTGCTTAATTTGTAATTAATGTAGTTTTTTGACGTAGTGTTTTACTTTTTGTTATGGTGTACTAATGAGGAATCAAGGGGTGAAGTGTAAGGAAAGAGTTAAATTTGTTTCCTCTCTGGTATGTGCTGAAATGTGTAAGACAAAATAATGTCAAATTAGAATGTGGTAATGGCCTGCTTTCCCCTTATTAACCAATGTTTTGTCTCAACTTTGAACGCACAATATTAAAATTAGATACTGGTAAAGAATTTTTCCTTCTTTATACACCTGATGTCTCTATTTTTAAGCCTGAATGTTGCAAGAGATAAAATGGGTTTTGAAAAGTATAAAAAAGGGCAATCTCTTTGTGCAAGTGAGGTATCTTCTCTTAGGCTCTGTTGTGACTCGCACAAAGAGCTAGAGATAGAGAAAAGGACATTGAGAGAGAGAGAGAGACTGGAAAGGCTTTCAGTTACCTGCAGTTCCTTCTGGAAGTATATTGTATGGTGTGGATTAGTATTAATTTGTCTCTTGTAGCGTATAACTTTATTCAAGTACCTTTAATACATGTAAAGTGCTTCTTTTGTTATCGAATATCTCTTGCTGCTGAATCAGAACAGAACTAGAAATGAATCTTTTAAAATATTTTTCATCACACCTCATGACCCATGATTCCCTTTAACGTCTAGGAGTCGAACAATTTCTGCTTTAAATGAACACATTTAAATGAACTCAGCTTCTGGGGTAGAGAGTTTCAAGGGTCACAACTTCTCACCTCAGTTTTAAATGTCCCATCTGTTATCCTGAGACTGTGTCTCTGTTCCTAGACTCTTCCACATTCCCTGACCTAGACTGTCAAGCCTTTTGGGATTTTTTAAAGTTTTCTTCTCACTCTTCTAAAACCAAGAGAAAACAGACCATTTCTACTCAATCTCTTCTCATTTGACAATCCTGTCATCCCTGTAACCAATCTCTAACAATTTTACAAACCTCTTCCTTTGCTATTGAGTTTTTCTTATCCATTGGCCACCAAATTATTTATTACCTCCATGTTGTCATGCAATACAACATTTATAAATTCACAAAGCTTTGACGAGAAATTTGAGTGTGAATCCAGTAATGGAGTATTGGTACATAACTTCAGGCATCACTCAAACTTTCTTCTTCTCCTTCTCCATCTTGTTTTACGGCGGTTGGCACCCAGTTTAATGGTGCATTACTGCCACCTTCTGCTCTGGAGTGTGTAATAGACTTACATTCTAAATCCCTTCATCCAATCACACACACACACATATCCTAACCTACACTTTATCCTCCCATCTTTGGCCATCCTAGTACCCTATTCCTGCTTATCCATCATATCCTGTAAAAAACCCTGTACCCCTTAAGAAAGCTAAAAATACCCTGACCTGTGCTCTCTCACCCATGCCCAGCAACGCTTTTAATGTGAGTTCCTGTACCCCCAATTCCCTTAGATTAATTCTCATCATCTCTCTCTGTATCCCATATTTCCTGCAACTCAGAACTACATGTTCTACTGACTCCGCTTCCTGACATTCCTCACACAATCCTGTCTGGTGTTTCCCTATCATTTTCAATGTTTTGTTTAATGCACAGTGCCCCAGCCTTAACCTAGTCCACACAGTTTCCTCTCTTCTGTTTCCACTACCTATCCTAGTACCTGCAACACTCTTTTGTATTTGATATAAATGCCTCCCTTTCCCCTCCCTGTCCCATCTTTCTTGCCACATTTGGTTGATTTTTTCCCAGATTACACACTTAACCTCTGCTTTACTGAGACTAATATGCATTTCTATATTTTCTTTCTTTAACGCCCTCTTTGCCAACTCATCCACCCTCTCATTCCCCTTCACCCCTACATGTACTGGAACCCATAGAAATTTTACCTGACCTCCCTGATTTGCAATTCTTGTGACTAACTGAAGGACTTCATAAAGTACATCTTGCCAACTGTTTGAGTGAAAAGACCTTAAACTTGCTAGAACTGAGGATGAATCTGAGCATATCAGTGCTTTGACTTGTCTGGCTTTCTCCACCCATCACAACGCAACCAACACTGCCAGCATCTCCACTGTATAGACCCCTAACTTATTAGATGTTCTTCTGCTGATTCCAATTTCTTTTGCTGGTATAGCCACCCCAAACCCTGTCACTCCTGTTTCAGATTCCTTAGCACCATCCGTATAAATCTGAGTATAATCACTATACTTTTCCATCACATGACAGTTAAATGCACTTACCAAATCAGTTTTATATTTTCCTTTCCTTTTTACCTCTAACAAATGCCAGTCTATGTCAGACCATACAAGCTTCCATGGAGCTACAACCGGATAAACTACTGAAGGACTTATCCTTAGATCAAACACTCCACATTCTTTAGCAATATCATTCCCTACCCGACTAAAGTTATCCCTCTGAAACCTCCCATTTTCCCAGTACTTCTGCAACACTCCTTTTGCAGGGTGAGAATCATTGTGCCCCTGCAAATTAGCCCAGTAGTTTGCTATCAATTGCATCCTTCTTAGTTCCAAAGGCATTACTCCCACTTCTACCTGTGGGGCTGATACTGGTGATGTTTTAAAAGCCCCACTGAACACTCTCAAAGCCTGAGCTTGAATCACATCCAGTTTCCTTATAAGAGACCTAGCTGCTGATCCATATGCTATGTTTCCATAGTCCAACACAGATCTTACTAAAGCCACATACATTCTCTTCAATACTGAACAACTTGCTCCCCATTCCCCACCAGTCAAACATCTCATCATATTTATTACTTTTTACATTTCTCTTCAACTTTCCTGATATGGTCTGCCCATGTTAATCATGAATCAAATATAACTCCAACCCTTTCCAATTCGGTAATGGCAGACAAGACGAGAGGGGGTGTTGAGGGAAAGAGACTGGAGAAAGAGTGGGATAGGGATTCAGGATCAGAGGTAGGCAGCTGGGGAGAAATGGATTATTGTGAAGGGAGAAATAAAGGGAATGAGGAGATAGTGAGGGGATGGATGAATGAAAACCGAGACAAAGGGAATAGATGAATAAGAAATGGCAGTGGAGAAAGCTCTGAAAGTGAGGAAGATGAACGTTCAGAGAGAAGGTGTTGTCATAATTAGGTTTAAAGAGAAGGCTCAAGGAATCATGAAGAAAATTAACCCGTTTGTGCTAACAACAACTCTGGCTAATAAGATAAGGGAAATAGTATTTGCAAAAGTCCTTAATGATGGCAACTTATTGGTAAGATGTGCGAATGAGGAACAACTTGAGAAAGCACTCAAGCTAAAAGAGATAGGAAAATGCAAGGTGGAATACACAGGGAGGGTGGGAGCACGAAATGGCGGTGGATGTAAAGGAGTGATCACGGGGGTACCAATGAGTATAAATATGGAGGAGTTAAAGAGGAATATCAAAGGAGGAAAAGTAATGAATATTCAAAGACTGAAAACAGCAAAGGAGGGAATGATAAAGGAAAGTGAAACAGTATTGATTGAATTTGAAGAAGAAAGAGTGCCAAGGAAGGTGTTCCTGGGTTTCATGAGTTACCCAGTAAGGGTGTATGTGCCAAAGCCATTGAGGTGCTATGTGTCCAAAACAGTTTGGACACATAGCAAGAAACTGTAAAAGGCAGAGGAGATGTGCTAGATGTGGGGGTGATCATGAATATGGAAAGTGCGGAACAGGAGTGCAACCAAAATGCTGCAATTGTGGAGGAGGTCATACTATGGCATATAGTGGGTGTGACGTTATGAGACGGGAGAACAAAGTTCAAGAAATAAGAATGAAAAGAAAGATCACTTATGCTGAAGCTGTAAGAATGTCAAGAGAACAGAATAATGCTCCTAATGAACAGGGAGCAATAGGGATGCGAGAGATGCAACAAAGAACAAATGACAGGATTTATGTAGACTAAAAGGCTCTAGTAACATTCATTGCAGGAGTGACTAATTGTATGGCTGAGGTAAAGTCAAAAAGTGATAAAATTCAGCTGGTGGTCAAAGCAGCAGTGAACCATTTTGGGTTAGCAGGACTGATATGGGAAGAAGTGAGGGAGAACCTCACTAATCAGTCAAGCCAGGAAGTGTCATGGGTTGGTTAATACTAATTATGGTGATCCTTTTACAATGGAATGCAAGGAGCTTACTGGCCAATAGCCAGGAATTCAAGCACTTTACTAAAGAAATGGTTGTAAAACCAGATGCAGTGTGTATTCAGGAAACTTGGTTGAAACCAACTTTTAGACTTTGTGGTATATGGGTATACAATGATAAGGAAAGCTAGAAATCTAGGGAGAGGAGGGGGTTGTGCTATATTAATCAAGCAAGGTATAGCATATAGGGTACTGGAAAAAGGAGATGATCAGGGATACATAGTGGTGGAAGTGTGGGAGAGAGGGGAGGAAGTGGTTATAATTAACTACTACAATCCATGTAAAAGGTTGGATTTGGACAGCCTATTAAGGATACAAGGACAAAACAGACATAAAGTAGTGTGGTGTGCAGATTTCAATGCCCACAGCACAATATGGGGGGATCCGATTACAGATTCAAATGGAAAAATAATTGAAGATTTGATGGAAGAAAGGGATTTGGTGTGTATGAATGATGGTAGAGGAACGAAGATAAACATAACAACAGGAACTGAGTCAGTATTAGATATTACGTTAGTGTCTTATACCTTGGCTGGTGTTAGTAACTGGGGAGTTTGGACTGCTTCAACAGTAGGCAGTGATCAGTACCCAGTTTTATGTTCAGTGGGTGAAAGAGTTGAAGTAAGACCAGGTGGTGGAATTCCGAAGTGGGTGTTTGGAAAAGCAGATTGGGGTAAGTTCCAGAAGTTGAGTGAAGAAGCATTGACAAGGATTGACATTTCTGGAAATATAGATGAATTAAACAGTCAGGTGACTTCAGCAATTATTATGGCAGCAGAAGGATCTATACCCAGGAGTAAAAATAAGATGAATAGTAAACTGGTACCGTGGTGGACAGAGGATTGTTGTCAGGCTGTTAAAAACAGAAATAGAGCATTCAGGCTAATTAAAAGAACACACAATATGCAGCATTTGATTCAATATAAGAAGGCACGGGCAGTGGTGAGAAGAACTATACGTCAAGCTAAAAGGGCAAGTTGGAGGAGTTTTTGCAACAAAATAGGAAGAACAACACCTGTGGGAGAGGTATGAGGAATGATTAAGAGGATGGGGGGAGATAGAAGGGAATGGGAATATCCAGTAATGATATCGGAGGAGGAAACAGCAGTTTCCAGTAGGGATAAGGCTGAGATCCTGGCCAAGTCGTTTGTACAGATGCACAGTTCAGAAAATTTGTCTGAAGAAGGGAGAAGGAGAAGGGAAAGAACAATAAGTCAACACCCAGGTGTGTTAAACAGGAGTGAAGAAACTGATGATATAATTGATGATTCATTTACGTTCCCAGAAATGGTGAGAGCAATAAAGAGATTGAGACCAACCTCCCCAGGGAAAGATCTGATATGCTATGTTATGCTAAAAAATCTAGGAGAAGGAGCGTTCTTGAAGTTGCTGCATTTTTATAACAGAGTGTGGGAGGAGGGAAGATTACCAAGTGCATGGAAAGGAGTAGTAGTAATTCCAATAAGGAAACCCGGCGAGGATCTGTCAAACGCAGACACGAGGAAATCTGCGGATGCTGGAAATTCAAGCAACACACACAAAAAATGCTGATGGAACGCAGCAGGCCAGGCAGCATCTATAGGAAGAGGTACAGTCAACATTTCGGGCCTCTTCCTATAGATGCTGCCTGGCCTGTTGCGTTCCACCAGCAGTTTTTGTGTGTGTTGCAAGGATCTGTCAAAACCCACTAGCTACAGACCAATAGCATTAACATCAAATATATGCAAGATAATGAAAAGGATGATAACATAGAACATAGAATAGTATAGCACAGTACAGGCCCTTTGGCCCACAGTGTTGTGCCGACCCTTAAACCCTGCCTCCCATATAACCCCCCCACCTTAAATTCCTCCATATACCTGTCTAGTAGTCTCTTAAATTTCACTAGTGTATCTGCCTCCACCACTGACTCAGGCAGTGCATTCCACGTACCAACCACTCTCTGAATAAAAAACCTTCCTCTAATATCCCCCTTGAACTTCCCACCCCTTACCTTAAAGCCACGTCCTCTTGTATTGAGCAGTGATGCCCTGGGGAAGAGGCGCTGGCTATCCACTCTGACTATTCCTCTTATTATCTTGTACACCTCTATCATGTCTCCTCTCATCCTCCTTCTCTCCAAAGAGTAAAGCCCTAGCTCCCTTAATCACTGATCATAATGCATACTCTCTAAACCAGGCAGCATCCTGGTAAATCTCCTCTGTACTCTTTCCAACGCTTCCACATCCTTCCTATAGTGAGGTGACCAGAAATGGACACAGTACTCCAAGTGTGGCTTACCCAGAGTTTTATAGAGCTGCATCATTACCTCGTGACTCTTAAACTCTATCCCTCGACTTATTAAAGCTAACACCCCATAAGCTTTCTTAACTATCCTATCTACCTGTGAGGCAACTTTCAGGGATCTGTGGACATGTACCCCCAGATCCCTCTGCTCCGCCACACTACCAAGTATCCTGCCATTTACTTTGTACTCTGCCTTGGAGTTTGTCCTTCCAATGTGTACTACCTCACACTTCTCCGGGTTGAACTCCATCTGCCACTTCTCAGCCCACTTCTGCATCCTATCAATGTCTCTCTGCAATCTTCGACAATCCTCTACACTATCCACAACACCACCAACCTTTGTGTCGTCTGCAAACTTGCCAACCCACCCTTCTATCCCCACATCCAGGTCGTTAATAAAAATCACGAAAAGTAGGGGTCCCAGAACAGATCCTTGTGGGACACCACTAGTCACAACCCTCCAATCCGAATGTACTCCCTCCACCATGACTCTCTGCTTTCTGCAGGCAAGCCAATTCTGAATCCACCTGACCAAACTTCCCTGGATCCCATGCCTTCTAACTTTCTGAATAAAGTGTGGAACCTTGTCAAATGCCTTACTAAAATCCATGTAGATCACATCCACTGCACTACCCTCATCTATATGTCTGGTCACCTCCTCAAAAAGCTCTATCAGGCTAGTTAGACACGATCTGCCCTTCACAAAGCCATGCTGACTGTCCCTGATCAGACCATGATTCTCTAAATGCCCATAGATCCTATCTCTAAGAATCTTTTCCAACAGCTTTCCCAACACAGATGTAAGGCTCACTGGTCTATAATTACCTGGACTATCCCTACTACCTTTTTTGAAAAAGGGGACAACATTCACCTCCCTCCAATCGTCCGATACCATTCCTGTGGACAACGAGGACAGAAAGATCCTAGCCAGAGGCTCAGCAGTCTCTTTCCTCGCCTCATGGAGCAGCCTGGGGAATATTCTGTCAGGCCCTGGGGACTTATCCGTCCTAATGTATTTTAACACTCCAACACCTCCTCTCCCTTAATATCAACATGCTCCAGAACATCAACCTCACTCATATTGTCCTCACTGTCATGAAGTTCCCTCTCATTGTTGAATACTGAAGAGAAGTATTCATTGAGGATCTCACTCACTTCCACAGCCTCCAGGCACATCTTCCCGCCTTTATCTCTAATTGGTCCTACCTTTACTCCTGCCATCCTTTCGTTTATGTGAATGCCTTGGGGTTTTCCTTTACCCTACTCACCAAGGCCTTCTCATGCCCCCTTCTTGCTCTCCTCAGCCCCTTCTTAAGCTCCTTTCTTGCTACCCTATATTCCTCAGTAGACCCATCTGATCTTTGCTTCCTAAACCTCATGTATGCTGCCTTCTTCTACCTGACTAGATTTTCCACCTCACTCGTTACCCATAGTTCCTTCACCCTGCCATTCTTTACCTTCTTCACCGGGACAAACTTATCCCTAACATCCTGCAAGAGATCCCTAAACATCGACCACATGTCCATAGCACGTTTCCCTGCAAAAATGTCATCCCAATTCACATCCGCAAGTTCTAGCCTTATAGCCTCATAATTTGCCCTTCCCCAATTAAAAATTTTCCTGTCCTCTCTGATTCTGTCCTTCTCCATGATAATGCTAAAGGCCAGGGAGCAGTGGTCACTGTCTCCCAGATGTTCACCCACTGAGAGATCTGTGACCTGACCCGGTTTGTTACCATCATCTTTGTTCCTGATGCTTCTTGCATTGAAGTACACACACTTTAGCCCTTCTACCTTACTACCTTTATACCCTTTATTCTACTTCTCTTTCCTCAAAGCCTCTTTATAGGTTAGATAGCAGAAGGGTTATCGTATGAGCTTGAGAAGAGGGGAATGCCGGCAAGATGTCAGAGTGGTTTTAGGAAGGGAAGGAATTCCATGGACTCAGTGATAAGGTTAGAGACTGAAATAAGAAAGGCCCAGGCAAATAAAGAGTCAGCAGTTGCAGTGTTTTTTGACATAGAAAAAGCCTATGATATGATGTGGAAGGAAGGATTATTAATTAAACTGCACAAGATGGGGGTTGGTGAGAGAGTTTTTAATTGGATTAAAGATTTTTTGCTTGGCAGAAAAATTCAAGTTCGGATTGGATCAGAATTATCAAAACAAAACATAGTGGGAAATGGCACACCTCAAGGTAATATGATTAGCCCATTACTTTTCATCATAATGTTCAATTATGTCTTCGCAAAGGTACCAGTGAAGGTACATAGGTAAGTCACTGTTTGTGGATGATGGGGCCTTGTGGAAAGGAGGTAGGAACATGGAGCATTTAATCAGGAAACGACAAGGAGCAATTGATGAAGTGGTGGAGTGTGGTTATGATTGGGGATGTAGATTTTCAGTAGAAATAACTCAAAATGTATTTTTCACCAGGAAAAGAATTGAGGTAGAGAGGAAGTTAAGGAGTGTATGAGATTGAATTGGAAAAGGTTGGATCACTCAAATTTTGTTTCTAATATTCCAATTTACAAAATAAATCAAGATTCCAAACTGTTTAAAGGACATGTTCTATCTCATAATGACAGACCTGTTTCTAACTGTTGTTGCCCCAGGTTCCGCATTCTGTAAGATTTTGGCAAAAACAAAAAGTTTGTTTCTGTCTGTTCAAGGCAAAGTCTACTTTCTTCAGTTACACCCTTCATCATCTACATGATTATTCATCTCTTCCTTTTGGAAGTCAGGTCAAGGTATTGATTATTATTTGAATGAGTTCTCGTTCTCCAAAATTTGCTCTTAATCTATTTGAACGCATATTTATTTATTCCACATTGCCCAATATATACATTAATCTTTCAACACTTTTTATCTTAATAGTAGACTTCTGCAGCACTTTACCTGGTGTGTCACAGGATAATCAATAAGATGTGATGATGTGGTGCCAGAAGAATTCATTACAGTTACCTTAACTCTGGCAGTTGGATATACTTCATTTGAGAGGCTTTTGATTTGTCAGAAATTTATGAAAATATTCTGAGTGATATGGATATAATAGACTAAATCTCCATAGCCAGAGGATGGTGAATCTTTGGAATTCAATGCCACAAATGACTGTGGAGGCAAAGTCTTTGGGTATATTTAAAGCAGAGTTTATAGGTTCTTGATTAGTAAGGGTATCAAAAGTTACGGTGAGAAGGCAAGAGAATGGGGTTGAGAGGGATAATAAATCAGACATGATAGGATGGCAGAGCATACTTGATGGGCTGAATTGCCTAATTCTGCTCCTATATCTTGTGCTCTTACGGACTTAATTGTGCTTGTTAGGATTGGTATTTCCAACTGTAAACCTGTCAACTGCTCCTTTGTAGATAGGACTTACTGAAGATTCCTGATATCATACTGGGGAATCTGCCTCTCTGATCCCATACTGCGAAGACCTGGTGTAGAGAGTCCTTTCCTTTCCCAGCCTGGAGACGAGAAGGAAACAGTTATTTATTGACATTTTAATGTGCTTTAATTAATTTTATTCTTCCATTTGTAAGAGCTTAATTTTTAGTTACATCTATTCTAATTATTTCTAAATAACTTTTAATGTCAGGATATAAAAATTTTAGATTGTAACTCGGCTCTTTTAGGAGGCAAAGCTGCCTAGCTCTGCCATTTTTAAAGGCTGTCAGGGCTTTCCAAGGACCTAACCTCAGCAGTAAACTGCCTGGGGCTTATTATTACCTGAGGTCTCAGTTGACCCCACTGGACACATCCCTGATGCATAGTCCATGTCTCAGAAATATACAGGAGATGGAAATCAGTTCAGTTGACCCACGGTAGACCAATGGTCTTGATTTCCCACCCTAAATCTCTTCACTTCTCACTCCTTCCAGATAAACCTTAAAAGCTATCACCTCAGATAAATTTTAGAGGCATGCCGCTATTCGCACGCTACTGAACTTCATTTGGCATGTTGTGAATATTTTTGTCAGCCCTGGCAATGATGGAGCTCACAGTAGAGTATCTGTTTGAAGGGACTGGAAATCTGGTGAGCTGCATCGTCAGAGTGGAATCTGAAGTTTACTCAGAGATATTGGCCTGGGGAGTACACTGATGTTAATTAACATGATGCAGCAGGGGGAGCTCGTTCCTGGGGAATTCTGCAGCACAGCATATGTGACTTCTCTCCAGTGCTTTTAAATGTCTGCTGTAAATAGTCTATATTTCAGAGGCATACAAGAAATGAGCTTTGTTTAATGTTCTCATCTTCAGTTTTTTCCTCAGATGGCTAAAGGCTGTCCACATACACAGAAGGTGCCGGTGAATTAACAAAAAAGGGCTCAGCAGGGGATGTACTTCATGCAGCAGATGGTAAAACTTCATCTTCCCAGAACATACTGGTGCAATTCTACACTGCCATCATTGAGAGCATTCGCACATCAGCCATTATTGTCTGGTTTGCTGCAGCATCCTCCCACAATTTACAAAACTACAGTGAAGTGTCAGGTCAACAGAAAAAGTCACTGGCTGCAGTTTACTATCACTGCAGGACTTGAATGCGCCCAGGACTAAGAAGTGGGCAGGAAAAAAATCATTATGGACTGTACCCCTCCTGCAAACCGCCTTTTTCAGAAGCTCCCTTCTGGAAAGCTCTACGGGGTTATTAAAACAAAAACTTCACACCATCTTAAAAGTTTATTCCCAGAGGCAGTTAATCTGATCAACCAATCTACTTAGCCCCCTCTCCCCCTCTATCTATTAACATCTT
Source organism: Mobula hypostoma (assembly GCF_963921235.1). Lineage (NCBI taxonomy): Eukaryota > Metazoa > Chordata > Chondrichthyes > Myliobatiformes > Myliobatidae > Mobula > Mobula hypostoma. The sequence continues at coordinate 156,780,394 of NC_086100.1, forward strand.
CACCGCACTGCTTTGTAAACACTTTAAAACACTTTTTATAGTGCTGTTTACAATGTAAATGCATGCTGGTATTTATCGAGTTATACACATTTTATTCCATATCTGTACTTTGATATCTAACTTTATTTTTTATATAAATTTCTATTGTTTATAATTGTTAAATGTTTGTCTGGTGCATGTCACGCCCTGACCAACAAACCACAGCAAATTTCTATATTGCCTCTGGTGTGGTCAGAACAATCTGGAGCTAAATACGCTCAAGACTGTGGAGATGACAGTGGACTTCAGGAGGAGCCCCCCCAGTACTCCCCCCACCAACTATACTCAACAGTATTATGTCTGCTATGGAGACCTTCAGGTTTCTGGGTGTCACAATCTCCCAGGACCTGAAGTGGACACCCAACGTGGACACTCTTATCAAAAGGCTCAGCAGTGGTTGTATTTCCTACGTCAACTCAGGAAGTACAACCTGCCTCAGGAGCTGCTGATTCAATTCTACTCAGGAATAATCCAGTCTGTTCTCTGTTCGTCCATCACTGTCTGGTTTGGATCAGCTACCAAACAAGACAAGAATAGACTCCAAAGAACCGCGAGGGCTGCGGAAAGGATTATTGGTATGAAGCTGCCCTTGATCCAGGACTTATATGCATCTAGAGTCAGGAAGCGAACAAGCAGCATCATTGTAGACCCATCACACCCTGGACATCACCTGTTCCAACTCCTTCCTTCTGGTAGGCGCTTTAGATCACTGTATGCCAGGACACATAGGTACAAGAACAGTTTCTTTCCATATGCCATCAGTCTTATGAACACTTGAATTTTAGTCTATTATAAACCAAGTCCACCTGTACATACACAGGTATACTTCATTGTATATAGTTCACGATTATTTGCACTATTGTTTGCTTTTTGATTCTGTACAGCGAGAGCTCAGGGAAACCGGCACCAAATTCCCTGTGTGCGTCCACATACTTGGCGATAATAAAGGATTCTGATTCTGATTCTGATGAATAAAGGGTCTGCGATCCTTGAAATTTATCATCAATGTGTTGAGATTATCAAAATTGCCACATGCTCAGACTCTTAATTCAACCTCTTCCATTTTTGTTACTTTAGCATCTCTTTTTGCACTACTTTTTGCTGTGCTCTACTTTGCACCATTCTGTGTTTTTCACTCATTGTATTTAATATCACCTTGCATAATCTCTAATCTGTGAGTTTCACCTGAACAAGGAATTTCATTGCACCTCGAATTAGCTCTATGAATAAAGAAAATGACAAAAATAACAAAAACTTTTGTTAGAGGACAGTATTACATATTGGGGCTGCCGTTAAGTATAAGCCCAAATTCTCTCATGGTTTTGGTGAACAAGCTGACACTGACTTGGAGCTCATCCTCTGACCAACTTGTATGCACGCTGCAACTTGATGACTGAGGTTCTGAAGATGACAGAGTTTGTGCAGTTTCTCATTTGTCCTGTAGGTTAGTCAACAGAAGACTTGTTGGAGATGAGATGCAGTGCTATGGCAATAATGATTGAGAAAACTGCATGGGTAATAATGTTTGCTGCCAGTCTACACTGAGATTGTGCATTTTGGACCTGTTAGTTAAGTTCAGTTTGCATGCCTTCATATAGAGAGGTAAGATGTAAACAAAATTTTTGTAGACATCCAAATAAAAGAAGCATGTTTCACTTTCCCTTTGATTGCCAGTGTTATCACATTCATGCTTAGGCTAAGCACCCATAGTGAGAGCTTTAATAAAGGCCACATCCAGTTGTTGATGCCAGCTCATGGATTTCTCAACATAATCAGCAGCCACGAAACTGCATACCCTGATACCTTCACTATTATGGCAGAGGATTTCAACCATGATAATTTGAAGAAGTCTCTGAACAACTACCACCTGAGGAACCAAAGGAACCAACACACCTAACCACTATTATACCACTATCAAGAACCCTTACCTTGCCATCCCATGCCCAGACTTTGGAAAGCCCAATTATCCAGCTGTACTTCTATTCTCAGTGTATAGACAGTCTAAAGATCATTACACCAACGGAAAGGACTAAGAAGGTATGATCAAGGGAGGTGGAGGAGCGTTTAGAGGACTACTTTGAGTCAGTGGACCGGACGATATTCAGGGATTCATCATCGAATCTGAATCAATGTGCCACAATTATCAATGACTTCAAAAAAAACCTGTTTGGGAGAGTGTATGCCTTCAAGAACATACTAGACATACTCAACCCTAAAGCCATGGATGAACCAGGGGATTCGTAATTTGCTGGGAACCTTATCTGTGGCATTCAAGACCTGTGATCCAGAACTATACAAGAAGTCCAGGAAGACTATTTTAAGAGTGAAGAAACAATTCCATTTGAGGTTAGAGATACAATCGATTGCACATCAGCTCTGGCATTACAGAAGTCGGCGGGAGGAGAGAGAGCAGCGCGCCACGCGTGCGTAGCCCTCCTGTGAAAAATGATACCATATCCATTAAATAGGGGCCATGGACAATTCTGATTTGATGGAGATGGACGTGAAATCACAGAGGAACATCTGGAAAAATTTCTGAAACGCCAGATCACTGCTGTTGTTACTGCGTGATCGGGAATCTTTCGGAGGGAAGTCCTCAAAATCACTGGCTTTGCCTGCTGTTGGCGACCAAGATGGAGGCAGAATCGTTCGGATAGAGATGGCGCTCAGTACTCGGTGTCAGAGAGCTGATCAGAGCTCGAAGTTTTCGGATGACTCAGAGTCGGACCGTGGTCAGGTATGGCAGGGAGAGTTTTTCTTCCTTCTCCCGTCTGCGTGAGATGTGGGACATTTGAGAGACTTTGAACGTTTTACTGTGCTCATGGACTTCTTCATCAAGTTATGCTATTGTTGCACTGTTGTAACTATATGTTATAATTATGTGGTTTTGTTAGTTTTTTTCAGGCTTGGTCTGTCCTGTGTTTTGTGATATCACACCAGAGGAAATATTGTATCATTTCTTAATGCATGCATTACTAAATGACAATAAAAGAGGACTGTGTCATCATAATCTAAGGTTTGCAGGCCTTAGACTCATAAAGTGAAACCTAACATCGTGAATGGCTGTTATGCTTCACTCTCAGATGAGCTCAACACCTTTAATGCACGCTTTGAAAGGGAAAATAAAACTACACCTGTGTGAATCCCTGAAGCATCTGGTGACCCTGTGATCTCTGTCTCTGAGGCCAACATCAGAACATCTTTCAAGGGGGCGAACTCTTGCAAGGCATCAGGCCCTGGTGGTGTACCTGGTGGGGCCTTGAAAGCCTGTGCCAATCAACTGGTGGGAGAGTTCAAGGATCTTAAATCTCTCACTGCTGCAATCGGAGGTTCCCACCTGCTTCAAAAGGGCAACAATTAATGCCCAAAAGAAGCCTCAGTGCTTATCAGTAGCTGAGGCGCAGTGAGATCGGCGCCTGGCTCGAGAATGGAGTTCCTGAGTTCGATCCAGTGACAGACCGCTCCCGAGCGCGCTCTCCATCCGTACCGGGTTGATGTTGAGCTCACAACTCGACCTCGTAAAAAGAAACTGCCATCTCCAGTTTAAATTTCAAAGTGGAATATTGTGGAGGATCAAATACCCAAAACCCAAACCCACTCACATCTACTATGATGAAGTGCTTTGCAAGGTTGATCATGGCTAGAATCAACTCCTGTCTAAGCAAGGATCTGGACCTGCTGCAATTTTCCAATCTCCACAAAAGGTCTACAGTGGATGCAACCTCACTGGACTTGGATCACCTGGACAATAGCAATACCTACATCAGGCTTCTGTTTATTGATTACCACTCAGTGTTCAACAGCATCATACCCTTAGTTCTAATCGACAAGCTCCAAAACCTGAACCTCTGTATCTCCCTCTGCAACTGTATCCTGACTTCCTCACTAGGAGACCATAGACTGTACAGATCGGAAATAACACCTCCTCTCGCTAAGAATCAACACTGGCACATCTCAAGGATGTGTGCTTAGCCCACTGCTCTACTCTCTACACCTACTACTGTGAGGCTAGGCACAACACATACACCATCTATAAGTTTGCCAATGACACAACTATTGTTGGCAGAATTTCTGATGCTGATGAGGAAGCATGGAGAAGTGAGATCTATCAGCTTGATGAGTGGTGTCACAGCCACAACCTTGAACTCAATGTCAATAAGACCAAGGAATTGATTGTGGACTTCAGGAAGTCAAGGGAACACACACCAGTCCTCATCGAGGGCTCAGAAGAGGAAAAGGTGAGCAGTTTCAAGTTCCTGGCTGTCAAGATCTCTGAAGATCTATCCTGGGCCCAACATTGTTGCAATTACAAAGGCAGGACAGTGGTTATATTTCATTAGAAGTTTCAGGAGAATTGGTATGTCACCAAAGACACTCACAAATTTCTACGGATGTATTGTGGATGGCATTCTAATTGGCTGCATCATCATCTGCTATGTATGGAGGAGTCACTGCATAGGAGATCAGAAAAAGCAGTAGAAAATTGTAAACTCAGCCAGCTCTATCATGGACACTAGCCTCCACACCATCTAGGATACCTTCAAAAGGTGATGCCTCAAAAAGGCATCATTAAGGACCCCCATCACCCAGAATGTGCCACTTCTCATTGTTACCATCAAGGAGGAGGTACACACTCAATGTTTCAGGAGCAGCTTCTTTCCCTCTGACATCAGATTTCTGAATGGACAATAAACACTATCTCACTATTTTTTCTCACTCTTTTTCCACTACTTATTTAGTTTGATTTTTATATATATTTATTGTAATTTATAGGTTTTTAAAATTATTATTATTATGTATTGCAATGTATGGCACCCTCGAAACTATAAATTTCATGACATGTGGCAGTGATATTAAACTTTTTTCTTTTAAATTCTGATTTTGAATCCTGTTGAAGATCATGTCAGTGTGCCTCTAGATGGACAGAATACTCACTGTGATTTAAGAAGCAGCTCTTTGGCCACTGGAAGGAAGCAACTAATGGGGAGTGAGAATTGGAGGAGCAAATTTGTAAGGAGATAGCAGATATTTGTAGTAAGCACAAGGTTGTGATTGTGGGAGATTTTGATTTTCCACACATAGACTGGGAAATCCATTCTGTAAAAGGGCTGGATGGTTTAGAGTTTGCAAAATGTGTGCAAGATAGTTTTTTGCAGCAATACATACAGGTACCAACTAGAGAAGGGGCAGTGTTGGATCTCCTATTAGGGAATGAGATAGGTCAGGTGACGGAGGTATGTGTTGGGGAGCACTTCGGGTCCAGTGACCACAATGCCATTAGTTTCAATATAATTATGGAGAAGGATAGGACTAGACCCAGAGTTGAGATTTTTGATTGGAGAAAGGTTAACTTTGAGGAGATGCGAAAGGATTTAGAAGGAGTGGATTGGGACAATTTGTTTTATGGGAAGGATGTAATAGAGAAATGGAGGTCATTTAAAGGTAAAATTTTGAGGGTACAGAATCTTTATGTTCCTGTTAGGTTGAAAGGAAAGGTTAAAAGTTTGAGAGAGCCATGGTTTTCAAGGAATATTGGAAACTTGGTTCGGAAAAAGAGAGAGATTTACAATAAATATAGGCAGCTTGGAGTAAATGAGGTGCTCGAGGAATATAAAGAATGTAAAAAGAATCTTAAGAAAGAAATTAGGAAAGCTAAAAGAAGATATGAGGTCGCTTGGCAAGTAGGGTGAAAATAAATCCCAAGGGTTTCTACAGTTATATTAATAGCAAAAGGATCGTGAGGGATAAAATTGGTCCCTTAGAGAATCAGAGTGGACGGCTATGTGCGGAGCCAAAAGAGATGGGGGAGATTTTGAACAATTTCTTTTCTTCAGTATTCACTAAGGAGAAGGATATTGAATTGTGTAAGGTAAGGGAAACAAGCAGGGTAGTTATGGAAACTATGACGATTAAAGAAGAGGAAGTACTGGCACTTTTAAGGAATATAAAAGTGGATAAGTTTCCGGGTCCTGACAGGATATTCCCTAGGACCTTGAGGGAAGTTAGTGTGGAAGTAGAAGGGGCTCTGACAGAAATATTTCAAATGTCATTCGAAACAGGGATGGTGCCGGAGGATTGGCGTATTGCTCATGTTGTTCCATTGTTTAAAAAGAGTTCTAAAAGTAAACCTAGCAATTATCGGCCTGTGAGTTTGACGTCAGTGGTGGGTAGATTGATGGGAAGTATTCTTAGAGATGGTATATATTATTATCTGGATAGACGGTCTGATTGGGAACAGTCAACATGGACTTGTGCGTGGAAGATCATGTTTGACAAATCTTACAGAATTTTTTGAAGAGGTTACTAGGAAAGTTAACGAGGTTAAAGCGGTGGATGTTGTCTATATGGACTTCAGTAAGACCTTTGACAAGGTTCCACATGGAAGGTTAGTTAGGAAGGTTCAATCGTTAGGTATTAATATTGAAGTAGTAAAATGGATTCAGCAGTGGCTAGATGGGAGATGCCAGAGAATAGTGGTGGATAACTGTTTGTCAGATTGGAGGCCGGTGTCTAGTGCTGTGCCTCAGGGATCTGTACTGGGTCCAATGTTGTTGGTCATATAAATTAATGATCTGGATGATGGGGTGGTAAATTGGATGAGTAAGTATGCAGATGATACTAAGATAGGTGGAGTTGTGGATAATGAAGCAGGTTTTCAAAGCTTGCAGGGAGATTTAGGCCAGTTAGAAGAGTGGGCTGAAAGATGGCAGATGTAGTTTAATGCTGATAAATGTGAGGTGCTACATTTTGGTAGGACTAATCAAAATAGGACATACATGGTAAATGGTGGGGCATTGAAGAATGCAGTAGAACAGAGGGATCTAGGAATAATGGTGCATAGTTCCCTGAAAGTGGAATCTCATGTGGATAGGCTGGTGAAGAATGCTTTTGGTATGCTGACCTTTTATAAATCAGAGCACTGAGTATAGGAGTTGGGATGTAATGTTAGAATGTTACCTGGATTTCATCTCCTAAGTTACAGAGAAAAATAGAACAAGTTGAGTCTTTATTCTTTGGAGCATAGAAGGTTGAGGGGGGACTTGATAGAGATATTTAAAATTATGAGGGGGATTGATAGAGTTGACATGAATAGGCTTTTTCCATTGAGAGTGGGGGAGATTCAAACAAGAGGACATGAGTTGAGAGTTAATGGGGAAAAGCTTGGGGGTAACATGAGGGGGAACTTCTTTACTCAGAGAGTGGTAGCTGTGTGGAACGAGCTTACAGCAGAAGTTGTTGAGGCAGGTTCGATGTTGTCATTTATGGTTAAATTGGATAGCTATATGGACAGGAAAGGTAAGGAGGGTTATAGGCTGAGTCCAGGTCGGTGGGACTCGGTGAGAATAAGAGTTCGGCACGGACTAGAAGGGCTAAGATGGCCTGTTTCCGTGCTGTAATTGTTATATAGTTATAACTATGGAGGACTCTGAAGTTATTTACTCTGATAGGCACTGTGGGGATGGAGGGAGGAGCTCTGTAATTAGTGCAATCAGATTTGTCTCCTTTATAAAAGATGGTCACATTGCAGGGTTTGTGAGAACACCTGGCATAGCCCTCAGTTCTGGGATGTGGGCAATGAGGTTTTAGAACTTTAGAAGGAATGCCATCTGCAATCAAGATCTTGTGTTTATGTTTACATATACAATAAATAAGGCATATAGCCGATTCAATGTGGTCAGGATAGTTTGCTGTGGATTCATGGACACTACTGCCAAGAACTGAGTTACAGTTGATGAGTTTTTCATTGTTTCTTCCGGTGGATGTTTCCCTCCCTTGATAAGTTTTGCATCTTAGATCTCTGAAGAATGGGCAATCAAGAGCCTCCCCTGAGCTCGAAGCATGAGATCAATTTATTTGAGAATGAAAAATCTTCAGCATTATTGGTCTTTCTCTAACCAGGACAGTGTTGTGAATTTTTTTATTCAGTTCACTGGACAGGTATCTGCTTAGGTTGTAGTTGTAGGAAAAGTCTTTCAACTATCACCAGCAGAAATGTTAACTTTGGTAGTTACCAGAACTTTGGATGTTGCTGTAAGGTTGGTGATTATCGTTGAACAGAGAGGCAGGTGAGTGTCAACGTAGAGGACAGACTGGATAGAATTGTAGCTTTCCATTCTAGAGGAACCAGATGGAATTTATGACAGTTCATTAGTGTCAGGTTGTATAAACTGATACTAGTTTTTTTATTCCATATTATATATAATTGTTTAAATTGAACTCTGCAGTGGAGAAAGGAAACAGTGATGTCTTTCGTGTAATATTGGCAACCCTCAGGAGCTTGTTGACTACTTGAGCAGCACAGTGGTGCAGCTAACAGGCTGCTTCCTCACAACTCCAGCAGCCTGGATTCCATTCCGATCTCTGGTGCTGTTTCCATAAGAATTAGCACATTCTCCCTTTGGCTCCACGTATTTTCCTAGGGGCACCAGCTCTTTCACAGATCCCAAATATTGCTAGTTTAATTGGCCAGTTTAGAACATAGAACATTATAGCACAGTACAGGCCCTTCGGCCCACAATGCTGTGCCAGCCTTCTAACCGACTCTAAGATCAATCTAACCCTTCCCTCCTACATAGCTCACCATTTTTCTATCATCCATGTGCCTATCTAAGAGTTTCTTGAATGTCCCTAATGTATCTGCCTCTACCACTACGGCTGACAGGGCATTCCTTGCACTGTTTAATTTTCCCTCAGTGTCCAGGTGAGTAAGGGGGAACAGATTAGAATGTAAGGAGAGTAAAATAGGATTACTGTAATTTGGGTTTGATGGTGGCATCATCTCGGTGGACCGGAGGTCCTGTTCCCTCACGCAACATAGAATATATATCACACTTACAGGAATAGGACTGTAGTCCCACATGTTATACTGAACATTAAGATAATTAATCAGTGTGGGTGGTGGGGTGGAGATACTGTATGTCTCTACCAAAGGAGGTGTAAGGCACTCCTTTCTTCCACTGGCCTGTAGGTCACCCTTGGGCAAGGTGTAGCACTTGCTTAGACACCCAATCAGGGTCACGTGAAGCCTTGGGAGCAGGTAGTGGATGGTCGTACGAGCAGCTGGTGCATATCATAAGTCCTGGTTATGTGACCACTGACACCAAACAGACAATCTCAGTAGAGTATTGATAATGGCTGGTGTCTTCTGTCTTAGAAACATAGAACATAGAAACATAGAAAACCTACAGCAAAATACAGGCCCTTCGGCCCACAAAGTTGTGCCGAACATGTCCCTACCTTAGAAATTACTAGGCTTACCCATAGCCCTCTATTTTTCTAAGCTCCATGTACCTGTCCAGGAGTCTCTTAAAAGACCCTTTCGTATCCGCCTCCACCACCGTTACCGGCAGCCCATTCCATGCACTCACCACTCTCTGCATAAAAAACTTACCCCTGACATCTCCTTTGTACCCACTCCCCAGCACCTTAAACCTGTGTCCTCTTGTGGCAACCATTTCAGCCCTGGAAAAAAGCCTCTTACTATCCACACAATCAATGCCTCTCATCATCTTATACACCTCTGTCAGGTTACCTCTCATCCTCTGTCGCTTCAAGGAGAAAAGGCTGAGTTCACTCAACATCTTTTCATAAGGCATGCTCCCCAATCCAGGCAACATCCTTGTAAATCTCCTCTGCACCCTTTCTATGGCTTCCACATCCTTCCTGTAGTGAGGCGACCAGAACTGAGCACAGTACTCCAAGTGGGGTCTGACCAGGGTCCCATATAGCTGCAACATTACCTCTAGGCTCTGAAATTCAATTCCACAATTAATGAAGGCCAATACACCATATGCCTTCTTAACCACAGAGTCAACCTGCGCAGCTGCTTTGAGCGTCCTATGGACTTGGACCACAAGATCCCTCTGATCCTCCACACCGCCAAGAGTCTGACCATTAATACTATATTCTGCCATCATATTTGACCTACCAAAATGAACCACCTCACACTTACCTGGGTTGAACTACATCTCCCACTTCTCAGCCCTGTTTTGTATCCTATCAATGTCCTGCTGTAACCTCTGACAGCCCTCTACACTATCCACAACACCCCCAAGCTTTGTGTCATCGGCAAATTTACTCACCCATCTTCCCACTTCCTCATCCAGGTCATTTATAAAAATCACAAACAGTAAGGGTCCCAGAACAGATCCCTGAGGCACACCACTGGTCACCGATCTCCATGCAGAATATGACCCGTCTACAACCATTCTTTGCTTTCTGTGGACAAGCCAATTCTGGATCCACAAAGCAATGTCCCCTTGGATTCCATGCCTCCTTACTTTCTCAATAAGCCTTGTATGGGGCATCTTATCAAATGCCTTACTGAAATCCATATACACTACATCTACTGCTCTTCCTTCATCAATGTGTTTAGTCACATCCTCAAAAAATTCAATCAGGCTCGTAAGGCACGACCTGCCCTTGACAAAGCCATGCTGACTATTCCTAATCCTAATCACATTATACCTCTCCAAATGTTCATAAATCCTGCCTCTCAGGATCCTCTCCATGGAAAGTGGCCAGAGCGTGAGTGGGCCAGTGAAGGAGTGGAGCTTTGAGGCTTTGACTCGAAGAGGCGGAGGACAAGGTAGCTCGCAGTTAGTCTTTACGATGCCTCCTGAGATGGCGATGTGCATCTCATGTGAGATGTGGCAGTCTTGGGGGAATGCCCCTCTCCCGCAGAGTCACATCTGCCAGAAGTGCATACGGCTGGGCGATCTGGAAGACCGTGTAAGGAATCTGGAGCAGCAGCTGGATGACCTTCGACTCATAAGGGAGAATGAGGCAGTCATAGATGAGAGCTACAGGGAGGTAGTCACACCTAGGCTGTCGGAAGCAAGTTGTTAGGTGACAGTCAGAGGGGGGAAAGCGAAGGTGAGCAGACAGGTAGTGCAGAGCACCCCTGTAGCCATTCCCCTGAATATTAAGTTTACCGTCCTGGATACCGTTGGCGGGGACGACCGACCAGGTGTGAGCCACAGTGGCAGGGCCTCCAGCACTGAGTCTGACCCTGTGGTGCAGAAGGGTGGGACGGAGAAGAGGAGAGCTGTCGTCATTGGAGACTCTATAGTCAGGGGAGCAGACAGGAGATTTTGTGGACGTGAGAAGGACACCCGCATGGTTTGTTGTCTCCCGGGTGCCAGGGTCCGGGATGTCTCTGACCGGATGCACGACATCATGGTATGAGAGGGAAAGCAACCAGAAGTCGTGGTACATGTTGAGACCAACGACATAGGCAGGAAGAGGGATGAGGTCCTGAAGTATGAGTTTCGGGAATTAGGCAGAAGGCTGAAGAACAGGACCTCAAGGGTGACGTTCTCAGGATTGCTGCCAGTGCTACGTGACAGAGATGGTAAGAATTGGAGGAGATGGCAGTTGAATGCGTGGCTGAGGAGTTGGTGCAGGGAGCAGGGTTTTAGATTTTTTAGATCATTGGGAACTCTCCTGGGGAAGGTGGGACCTGTACAGATTGGATGGGTTGCACCTGAACTCGTGGGGGAGCAATATCCTTGCAGGTAGGTTTGCTAGCATGGTTTGGGAGGGTTTAAACTAATTTGCGAGGGGGATGGGACCCAGAGCAATAGAGCAGTGAAAGAAGTGCATGGAGTAAAGCCAGATCTAACATACAGAGAGGCTTTGAGGAAAGAGAAGCAGAATAAACGGTGTAAAGACAGTAAGGTAGAAGGGCTGAAATGTGTGTACCTCAATGCAAGAAGCATCAGGAACAAAGGTGATGAACTGAGAGCTTGGATACAAACATGGAATTATGATGTAGTGGCCATTACAGAGACTTGGCTGGCACCAGGGCAGGAATGGATTCTCAATATTCCTGGATTTCAGTGCTTTAAAAGGGATAGAGAGGGCAGAAAAAGCGGAGGAGGGGTGGCATTACTGGTCAGGGATACTATTACAGCTACAGAAAGGGTGGGTAATGTAGCAGGATCCTCTTTTGAGTCAATATGGGTGGAAGTCAGGAACAGGAAGGGAGCAGTTACTCTACTGGGGGTATTCTATAGGCCCCCTGGTAGCAGCAGAGATACAGAGGAGCAGATTGGGAGGCAGATTTTGGAAAGGTGCAAAAATAACAGGGTTGTTATCATGGGTGACTTTAACTTCCCTAATATTGATTGGCATCTGATTAGTTCCAAGGGTTTAGATGGGGCAGAGTTTGTTAAGTGTCCAGGATGGATTCCTATCACAGTATGTGGACAGGCCAACCAGGGGGAATGTCATACTAGATCTAGTACTAGGTAATGAACCGGGTCAGGTCACAGATCTCTCAGTGGGTGAGCATCTGGGGGGTGACCTCCACTCCCTGGCCTTTATAATTATCATGGAAAAGGATAGAATCAAAGAGGACAGGAAAATTTTTAATTGGGGAAAGGCAAATTATGAGGCTATAAGGCTAGAACTTGCGGGTGCGAATTGGGATGATGTTTTTGCAGGGAAATGTACTATGGACATGTGGTCGATGTTTAGGGATCTCTTGCGGGATGTAAGGGATAAATTTGTCCCGGTGAGGAAGATAAAGAATGGTAGGGTGAAGGAACCATGGGTGACAAGTGAGGTGGAAAATCTAGTCAGGTGGAAGAAGGCAGCCTACATGAGGTTTAGGAAGCAAGGATCAGATGGGTCTATTGAGGAATATAGGGAAACAAGAAAGGAGCTTAAGAAGGGGCTGAGAAGAGCAAGAAGGGGGTATGAGAAGGCCTTGGCGAGTAGGGTAAAGGAAAACCCCAAGGCATTCTTCAATTATGTGAAGAAAAAAAGGATGACAGGAGTGAAGGTAGGACCAATTAGAGATAAAGGTGGGAAGATGTGCCTGGAGGCTGTGGAAGTGAGCGAGGTCCTCAATGAATACTTCTCTTCGGTATTCACCAATGAGAGGGAACTTAATGATGGTGAGGATGATATGAGTGAGGTTGATGTTCTGGAGCATGTTAATATTAAGGGAGAGGAGGTGTTGGAGTTGTTAAAATACATTAGGACAGATAAGTCCCTGGGGCCTGACAGAATATTCCCCAGGCTGCTCCACAAGGTGAGAGAAGAGATTGCTGAGCCTCTGGCTAGGATCTTTATGTCCTCGTTGTCCACGGGAATGGTACCAGAGGATTGGAGGGAGGCGAATGTTGTTCCCTTGTTCAAAAAAGGTAGTAGGGATAGTCGGGGTAATTATAGACCAGTGAGCCTTACGTCTGTGGTGGGAAAGCTGTTGGAAAAGATTCTTAGAGATAGGATCTATAGGCATTTGTGAAGGGCAGATCGTGTCTAACAAGCCTGATAGAGTTCTTTGAGGAGGTGACCAGGCATATAGATGAGGGTAGTGCAGAGGATGTGATCTATATGGATTTTAGTAAGGCATTTGACAAGGTTCCACATGGTAGGCTTATTCAGAAAGTTAGAAGACATGGGATCCAGGGAAGTTTGGCCAGGTGGATTCAGAATTGGCTTGCCTGCAGAAGGCAGAGGGTGGTGGTGGAGGGAGTACATTCAGATTGGAGGATTGTGACTAGTGGTGTCCCACAAGGATCTGTTCTGGGACCTCTACTTTTCGTGATTTTTATTAACGACCTGGATGTGGGGGTAGAAGGGTGGGTTGGCAAGTTTGCAGACGACACAAAGGTTGGTGGTGTTGTAGATAGTGTAGAGGATTGTCAAAGATTGCAGAGAGACATTGATAGGATGCAGAAGTGGGCTGAGAAGTGGCAGATGGAGTTCAACCCGGAGAAGTGTGAGGTGGTACACTTTGGAAGAACAATCTCCAAGGCAGAGTACAAAGTAAATGGCAGAATACTTGGTAGTGTGGAGGAGCAGAGGGATCTCTGGGTACATGTCCACAGATCCCTGAAAGTTGCCTCACAGGTGGATAGGGTAGTGAAGAAAGCTTATGGGGTGTTAGCTTTCATAAGTCGAGGGATAGAGTTTAAGAGTCACGATGTAATGATGCAGCTCTATAAAACTCTGGTTAGGCCACACTTGGAGTACTGTGTCCAGTTCTGGTCACCTCACTATAGGAAGGATGTGGAAGCATTGGAAAGGGTACAGAAGAGATTTACCAGGATGCTGCCTGGTTTAGAAAGTATGTATTATGATCAGAGATTAAGGGAGCTAGGGCTTTACTCTTTGGAGAGAAGGAGGATGAGAAGAGACATGATAGAGGTGTACAAGATAATAAGAGGAATAGATAGAGTGGATAGTCAGCGCCTCTTCCCCAGGGCACCACTGCTCAATACAAGAGGACATGGCTTTAAGGTAAGGGGTGGGAAGTTCAGGGGGGATATTAGAGGAAGGTTTTTTACTCAGAGAGTGGTTGGTGCGTGGAATGCACTGCCTGAGTCGGTGGTGGAGGCAGATACACTAGTGCAGTTTAAGAGACTACTAGACAGGTATATGGAGGAATCTAAGGGGGGGCTTATATGGGAGGCAGGGTTTGAGGGTCGGCACAACATTGTGGGCCGAAGGGCCTGTACTGTGCTGTACTATTCTAACTTACCAACCACTGAAGTAAGACCCACTGGTCTATAATTTCCTGGGCTATCTCTACTCCCTTTCTTGAATAAAGGAACAACATCCACAACCCTCCAATCCTCCGGAACCTCTCCCGTCCCCATTGATGATTCAAAGATCATCGCCAGAGACTCAGCAATCTCCTCCCTCACCTCCCACAGTAGCCTGGGATACATCTCATCCGATCCCGGCAACTTATCCAACTTGATGCTTTCCAAAAGCTCCAGCACATCCTCTTTCTTAATATCTACATGCTCAAGCTTTTCAGTCTGCTACAAGTTAGCACTACAATCACCAAGATCCTTTTCCATAGTGAATACTGAAGTAAAGTATTCATTAAGTACCTCTGCTATTTCCTCCGGTTCCATATACACTTTCCCACTGTCACACTTCATAGGTCCTATTCTTTCACGTCTTATCCTCTTGCTCCACATACTTGTAGAATGTCTTGGGGTTTTCCTTAATCCTGCCCGCCAAGGCCTTCTCATGGCCCCTTCTGGCTCTCCTAATTTCCTTTTTAAACTCCTTCCTATAAGCCTTATAATCTTCCAGATCTCTAACATTACCTAGCTCTCTGAACCTTTTGTAAGTTTTTCTTTTCTCCTTGACTAGATTTATTACAGCCTTTGTACACCACGGTTCCTGTACCCTACCATAACTTCCCTGTCTCATTGGAACGTACCTATGCAGAACTCCACACAAATATCCCCTGAACATTTGCCACATTTCTTCCGTACTTTTCCCTGAGAACATCTGTTCCCAATTTAAGCTTCTAATTTCCTGCGTGATAGCCTCATAATTCCCCTTACTCCAATTAAACACTTTTCTAACTTCTCTGTTCCTATCTCTCTCCAACGCTATTGTAAAGGAGATAGAATTATGATCACCTTCTCCAAAATGCTCTCCCACTGAGAGATCTGACACCTGACCAGGTTCATCTCCCAATACCAAATCAAGTACAGTCTCTCCTCTTGTAGGCTTATCTACATATTGTGTCAAGAAACCTTCCTAAACACACCTAACAAACTTCACCCCGTCTAAACCCCATGCTCTAGGGAGATTCCAATCTGTCTTGTAAAGACACTGCCCAGAAGAAGGCAATGGCAAACCACTTCTGTAGAAAAATTTGCCAACAACAACCATGGTCATGGAAAGACCATGATCGCCCAGGTCATACGACACAGCAAATAATGAACAAGCATCCAATGACTTCTGTCTGCACATGGTCCATTTCCCACCATTCTCTACATATTCATGTGCCCACCCAAGAGCCTCTTAAATGCCTTTATTATATGTGTTTCCACCACCACTTTTGGTAGCACTGGCCTGTTGGGGGAGCTTGTTGGAGACAAAGACATTACATCCTTCACATTTCCCTGGCTTTCAAAGTTACTTATTACCAGCCAGTGAAAATGGCCCTGCTTGAGTACCATAACTTCATGGTAGAATGCAAGATCACTTTCTGACATAATTTCAGCTCCTAAGCAAATACATAAAACAGTTTGGACAATAACTTTCTCCACTTCTTTCACACTCGTGACTGTCATGTGAATGCAAATCATTGCTTCCAGGTTTGAACTCAAACACAGATGTGGAAAATGCTGATTTGTTAGCAGCCTGCAATCTGATACCCTGCCCCCCTTATCAAGGAAAGATGTGGTTTTGCATTCTGTTTAGGCTAACAGATATTAAAGCAACAGGCCACTTGTTCTTGTGCACTGAAAGAGCTCATATAATTTAGCTTTGTACAGTACCTCGATGCTGATTGCTTATCAGACGTCGTCAAAGCTCAGAGTTTATACAGTTGAACAAGTCCATTTCTGTGGTAAGTGATCAATTACCTTTGAGTAGATGGCATTGCATTGTTTGAATTTCAAAATATTTAAGAGAGAAGGTACTTAACTCAGAAACATCAGTGGTACATTTTTAAGGTGCCCTACTGTACTTTGTAGGTCCTCTGAACAGTTGGCTTATGTAAGGAGACTCAAGGTAAAAAACAAAACATGTTAAAGAAATACTGGGGTGAGGCTCAGAAACAAAGAGAGGAGAAAACAGGATACATCAGCATTAAAAACAAGGCTTGTCTGATATTTGGAATAGATAGGAGTATAGCAGAGTTGAAACACTGCTTTCTATATTCAGCAGTGTCAAAGAAGATAAGAGAGTATAATGTTAGGCTTAAATATAAAGACCAAGAGGAGATAAGTAGTGATTCATAATTTAAATTTTAGTTTATTATAGATAATGTATCAATTGTTTTTAAAAATGTGACTAATATGTAAGATGATAGAATTATAATTTAAAGGAAGATCTTAGATTAATGATTGCAGTCAAAAGAAAAATGTTTGTATCTTGCTTTGTAATTGTTAGTCTTTTTATACAGCCCAGGTAGAACTAGGTCTTGGTAAGACATGCATTAAGCATTGCTTGAATATGGTACTTGAATTGACAAAGTCAATGTCTTATAGTTTCTGAAAATTTGATTCTTTAAGCTTTGCGATAGATATCACTTGTCAGAATTTTTCTAACTTTTCTTGATGTGTTTGAACCCTCAGTACATTGCTGAGTCCCTCTTCAGAACTTGTTTGTGTAGAGCATATCAGCAGTTTTACATGAGTAACTACTGTGTGGAACAGCCTAATTGGACAGACAGCAATGTGTAACTGTCTGATAGATTGGCTTTCTTTCATAATCTGTTTTTACTCCATTTTAAATTTTACTGATTATCTGAAGGAAAATATTTCAATATTATGGATAAATCTTTATAATTACACCAACAAAGTAGGATTGCAAAATATGAATTTAACCATTTCAGTGCTGGCAATGGCAGGTCAAGTAGAACAGTGCTTTCTTGGAACTCAAATGCATAACATGGGAAATCCTCCTTGCATTGATTCAGTATGGGCATTGAATCAATGTTTGGTGGAGCCTGTAGGGAAGGGGCTGTTGTCCAGAGTAAAAGATTCTATTGATTTTCCCCCAAGCAAAACCTTCAAACGATCATTGTAGTCTTTCTGGATATTGTGGGTCTTGATGCTTTCTGAAATGCACTGTAGATTTTAACCAGTGGAAGTCAGTGCCCTAAATAGTATATTCTTGCATTAACTTAACTCTCTGAATCCCAATTAGATGGCAGAATATATCTCTAAAATGTTGACTAACAATCAGAAGGCAAAGTGTGACTATTTCTAAGATAATTACAATTATACTCAAAAGATTTCAATATGAATTACAGCTGAGTTATATTGAGAATAATGATTCTGTTAATTTTCTTCATACATACAGTATGTTGGATAAGGGAGTTGCCAGTAGAACCAGCAATTCATGACCATCTCTAGTTTCCCTTGGGATGGTAGTGGGAAATTGTCTTCTTGAACCATTGGAGTCCTTTCTGAGGAAGTATTCCCTCAGTGTTATTGGTAGGGGAGTTCTAGGAATTAAACCAATGTTGGGAAGTCATAATATTTCCATCTTCAGGCTTGAGTGAATTGGAGAGGAACCTGCTAGTAGTGCACATGCACCTACCTCAATTATCTTTGAAAGAAGACAAGTTTGAAAAAGACTGTCAGAAACAACTAACTGTACTTCACTTTGGAAACTTTATCCAAGTTAAAGGCACTACAGAAGGTTCATATTTTCTAGTTGCTGCTGTGACCTTCACTTGAAAAAAATTATAAAGGTGAGCTGAGAAATCTGACTGTAATGCAAAGGTTTCAGCTGAGTTTTTTGGGTTTTCATTCATGCTTTCCATTTTATAGTTTATCTGTGATACAGTTACAGTGCTGACAAGTTGTCTTGTGATTCATCATGTAAAATGTCAAGTCCGTGCACAGAAACAAGTAGCTTAACGTATTTGTTACTTTTCACTCTTATTGAGAACCCATTAACTTATTTTTTCATTAGATACGACAGCCATCTAGGTTTGTTATATCAATATTTATTGAACCAAAAAATGGATGATGCAATCAAAAGTCAGGGGGTTTAGGGATAAGAGGAAAAGGTAGGTCTGACTGGGGAGAGATATTACAGGCAACAGCAGGCCTGTGAAAACGGCAGTCAATCTTAATCTTAAAGTCGGGCTGCAGTCTCGAATGGTGGATCAATCAAACTGTGGTTGATCTCATTTCCTCAGTTACCCCTGTGAATGAGTTGGATGAACAAATAAATAAATTGTCATTTGCTTGGAAAGTTTTTTTGGGTCTTTACTAACATGAGAAAAAAAATCTTTCAGGTGTTATGTCTCCTGTTTCAAAATTAAGGGATAGAATTAGCCATAAACGATTTGTCTCCACTGAAGCATTCTCATTTGCAGTGATTGACAACAACACAGAAAGCTGTCCTAAGCCAAAGGCAGGGGTACTGGGAGAGGGCAACAGAAGCATGTTGAAAAAAAAATCATAGATTCAGTATTTTACCTTCAAGGGGGAAAAGTATATGGGTATTTGAAGGAGCATAAGCTACAATTGCCCTCCAAAGGCAAATGAAAAGGAAAATGCATATAAGGCAATTGCTATAGTTTTGAGGAGAATGATTACAAAAGGTGCATGATCCCCATTCACAATCAGTTACCTTCATTGAGTTTTTATTTTAGTGTTGATGCACAAACGGTGAGGAATGGAATCAAAAAGCAAGAATAAAATCCAGCATATCAACACAAACTCTGACAGTTTGAAAAAATTCACGATACCTAGGAAAAGGACCACTGACTCAGGTAATTTGCCAAAAGATCAATTGCAAAGGTGTGACCTTCTACTTATTTCATTGATCTTGTGATGTGTATGATACAACTTTATTACACATTCACTCCATGCCTAGCTTATGTTAAAGCAATCCTTGGATCCCCACAATTTTTTCCATTCTGCTGTGTTTTGACTTCTTCAAGTATTTACCTAATTCTTCAGAAGCTCGAGATTAAATCTGCTTCCACCACTCTTTCATGCAATGAATTACTGATCATGACACATGTTTTTGCCTCGTGCCAAACTTTGAATCTTATTGCCGATCTTCTTAAATATGTATCTGCTCTTTTCTCAACCCTTTGGCCAACAGATGCTTTGTCTGGACCCTCCAGAACTTTGATCACCTCTATCTGTTTGAGCAATTTGTTGCACTCCGTTCCTCAGTCAGGACACACAGTAGCTTTACTGGATATTTGAAGTAGCATGTGGTTAGCTAAATTTTAGCTGCAACTGTAAAATTAAACCTTGCTGCTGTTATATTTTGAAAACTAATTGAAAGAAAAATACAGGAGCTGGGGATAAAATGTGTACTCTTAGTTTTACTTTCGTGAGGTGCACTCTAATGACACGATAATGTAATGATGTATGCCATTCATGTATGACTTGTATATAACCTGTAATGCATTATGTAAACAAAGGATGCGTAATCAATAATATATTGACATTACTCAAATATTATGAAAAATTAAATACACAACAGCTGCAAGTGAATCTTACCAAAACTTTAATTTCAATTACATCTTCTTCCAAAGCCTATTTAGAAATCTGTCGTACAGATTGGCGTGAATATAGTTTCATTCAATCAACTTTAGAGGGATCAAAACTTGACAGCAGTTACCAATTGAACCTCCTCTGGAACTTCGGCGATGTTAAACTCATACACAATGTGAAAATTGAGCAGCGATTTGCAGCGAAGAGGTATGAAAATGATGGTCTAATTATGAAATCTACAAACACCCAAATTTCTCAGATACTGGGGCAAGACTGGAGTGGCCTGATAGGATATGGTTTAGATCAAAGTGGGGTTTGTAGCCCCTAACCTTGTACACAAAATGGTTACTTTATTCCCTGTATTACACTTTAAGCATAGTTCATTGGCTGCAAGGTACTTTGGAATATCCTGAACAAGATGTGGAAGGTGCTATTTAAATGCAAGTCTTTATTTCAGATGTTACTCTGGGGCCAGTGTGGGTGGAAGTGAGGGAAACCATTGATGTATATTCTGCCCAGTAGTACTGCATCTGTCTGGCTCTCTCACTTGGCTCTTTTCAACCCAGTTAGAACCACATACATCGAGAATTAGTGCAGAAGGCACAAGAGACTGCAGATGGGGTGGAGGGAAATGGACAGTCAACAATTGAAGTTGAGATTCTATATCTCAGAGATAGAAGTGAGCTAGTCAGTATAAAGAGCTGCGGGGAATGGGTGAAGCAAAATTTGGCAAGCAATAGGTTGATGCAGGTGAAGAGAGGGTGATAGGAAAATTGAGGAGGGGAGAGTGGAAATAATGACAAATGGTGGGAGGCGGTAGGTCGGGGCAGCAAAGGGGTGCAGATGGTGGAATCTAATTTGAAAGAAAGTTAATACATGATCCTGATGGAGGTTAATGTATGAGAAGTATTTGATGGTTTGGGGCCTGTACTCAGTGGAGTTTGGAAGAATGAGGGGAGATCTCATTGAAACTTATCAAACAGGCCTAGACATGGTGAACATGGAGAGGATGTTTCCAATAATGGGAGAGTCTAGATAGAACTAGAGGGCACAGCCTCAAAATAGATGGACGTCACTTTAGAACAGAGATGAGGTGAAATTTCTTTAGCCTGAGGGTGATGAATCTGTGGAATTCCACAGCTGTGGAGGCCAAGTCATTGGGCATATTGAAGTTCTGGATTGGTAAGGGTGCCAGAGGTTATCAGGTAAAGACAGGAGATTGAGATTGAGTGGGAAAATAAATCCGAAATGATTGAATGGCAGAAGAGACTCAATAGGCCAAATAGCTTAATCCTGCTCCTACGTTTTATGTAACGCACATAAAAGTTGCTGGTGAACGCAGCAGGCCAGGCAGCATCTCTAGGAAGAGGTGCAGTTGACGTTTCAGGCTGAGACCCTTCGTCAGGACAAAGGCCTGAAACGTCGACTGCACCTCTTCCTAGAGATGCTGCCTGGCCTGCTGCGTTCACCAGCAACTTTTATGTGTGTTGCTTGAATTTCCAGCATCTGCAGAATTCCTGTTGCCTACGTTTTATGTGCTGGGGAACAACCAGGGATACAGAGTATTAATGATAATCCCACAAATGACAGGTGTCTTCCCCAAATATTGGAGTAACATCATGCATACAGAGCCATGCACCAAGGTGGATGCAGAGGGCAAATGCTCCTGCCCCATAATAATCATTCAGCACACTTAGATATATGTGTACATTTGTATATACAGTATGTACAGTACAAACATTTGAAATACAACTGCAAGAGCAGTCAAATTAAAATTGTTCCAAAGTTTCCCCATCCCCTTTGCTCTAGAATTTGGGACGATGTCAGCAGCCAGACAGAGCAGCAGGACGAAATTTCTGGGGCAAAATAGTTTCAACTACAAGCCATTACCTATTGAAAAGTTTGCAGAAATGTCACCTAGTATTCCAGATACAAAAGCCTGTCTTATTATACAATGTCAGGTGAGCAGTTCAGTGGCAGTTTTAAACTGTGGACCAGCATGTAAAATCAATTATGCAGAAAATTTCCACGAAGAGCAAATGTATACTTTAGTGTTAGGATGAGATTAGACTTGCATGGGATATTGACCAGCCTGCAAGCACTTCCTGGCCAATATATGAGGAAGGCTACTGGAGATAGCATTATGCTACCTCCAATATCCCTATTGGCTGTACAGAGACAGAATTTGGAGTGTTGTGAAGATGTTCTTCACCATTTTGTGTTTGAAGCCTTTAATGCTGTCTCTAAATATCTAAATATCAATATCTTACTGTTCAAAATAGATTTTAACAGTAGCCATTTCTCACACCAGATCAGAGATGCGACAGGAAGGAAGACGAGGGAAAGAAATGGAAGAAATTACATTCTTCTTCGTGACATCCCAGAAGTCAGCTTTAAAATTGTACCAGGATGGATTGAGCATTAATTCTTCTGACATAAATGCACTGGGAAATCCAGCTTATGGTGTATATCTTCATCGACACATTGATGTTCTCCTGAACTACCATAAGCTAAACAACCTGGCTGCAGAAACTGTTCTGTTTTTTAAGGTATGTTCATTTGATTTTGACAGAAGTGTTATGTTCATCTCTTGGCCACGACCTTTCTCACTGCCATTCGGCCCTGGGCTCCCCCTCCCGCCACTACTCATAAACCCCAAATCTTTAAATCCCCCATCACCTTTTTCATCCTCAGAGCCTCCATGTTCCTCCCACTCTACCTTCCCTGACCACCCCAAACCTCCCCTTTTCTCTCACACCTACAGCTCCAGACCAAGAATTCCACCACCACCCAACTCCAGTTACAAATACCACAGATACCTACAGACTGCGGATTGCCTGGCCTCCAGCTCCAACCTCAACTGCATCCACCTCCAGGCTGACCTTTCTCTCTGCCACTGGGACCCCAGGCTCCCCTTCCCCCACCACTGCTCCGCAACTTGTGTTCTCTCAGATTCCCCTGTCACCTCTTACATCCTCGGAGCCTCCATCTTCTTCCTACCCTATCTTCCTTAAACACCCCAACCGTCCCCTCTTCTCAGATGCCTCCAGCTCTCTTCCTCCCATAAGACCATTAGATATAGGAGCAGAATAGGCTATTTGGCCCATCGAGTCTGCTTCGTCATTTCATCATGGCTGATCCATTTCCCTCTCAGCCTCAATCTCCTGCCTTTTCTTCATACCCCTTCATGCCCTGACTATTCAAGAAATGATCAACCACTGCCTTAACTTTACCCAATGACAGCCTCCACAGCCACCTGTGGCAACAAATTCCACAGATTCACTCCTCTCGGCCTAAAGAAACTTCTCCTCATCTCCTTTCTAAATGGATGCCCCTCTATTCCGAGACTGTGTCCTCTGATCTTAGACTTTCCCACCATAGGAAGCACCCTCTCCACATCCACTCTGTTGAGGCCTTTCAACATTCAATAGGTTTTGATGAGATCCTCATTCTTCTAAATTCCGGTGAGTAGAGACCCAGAGCCGTCAAACACCCTTCGTATGACAAGCTGTTCAAACCTGGAAACATTTTCGTGAACCTCCTTTGAATCCTCTCCATTTTCAGCACATCCTTTCTAAGGTAAGGGGCCCAAAACTTCTCACAATATTCCAAGTGAGGCCTCGCCTGTGCTTTTATAAAGCCTCAGCATTACATTCGTTTATATTCAAATTCTCTCAAAATGAATGCTAACATCACATTTGCTTTCCTCACCACCAACTCAACATGCAAATTAAACTTTAGGGAACCCTGTACAAAGACTTCCAAGTCCATTTGCATCTCAGATTTTAAAAATTTCTCTCTATTTAGAAGACAGTCTACACTTTTAATACTTCTACCAAAGTGCATGACTATACACTTCCTGACACAGTATCCCATTTGCAACTTCTTTGCCCATTCTCCTATTTTGTCTAAGTCCTCTTGTAGTCTCCCTGCTTCCTTAAAACTACCTACCCCTTCACCCATCTTTGTATCATCTGCAAACCTTGCCATACAGCAATCAAATCCATTTTCCAAACCATTGATATATAACGTAAAAAGAAGAGTGGACCCAACATAGACCTCTGTAGAACACCGCTAGTCACCAGCAGCTAACCAGAAAAAGTTACCTTAATGCCATTCTTTTCCTCCTGCCAATCAGCCAATTCTCTACCCACACTAGTATCTTTCCTGTAATACCATGGGATCTTAACTCATTAATCTGCATCATGTGGGGCTGAAATCTGAAAATCCAAGTGTTATTTCTTCAAAGAATTTCTTCAGATTTGTCAGATTTCCCTCAAGGAAACCATGCTGAGTACTGCCTATTTTATCATGTGTCTCCAAGTACCCCAAAACTACATCCTTAACAATCAACTCCAACATCTTTACAATCACTGAGGACAGGCTAACTGCCCAATAATTTCCTTCTTGTGACTCCCTCCCTCCTTGAAGAGTGGAGCGAAATTTGCCATTTTCCAGCGCTCTGGAACCATGCCAGATTCCATTGATTATTGAAAGATCATTACTAATGCCTCCACAATCACTTCAGCCAACTCTTTCAGAACCGCAGGGTGTACCCCATCTGATCCAAGTGACTTATCAACCTTCAGACCTTTCAGTTTCCCAAGCACCTTCTCGCTAGTAATGGAAACATCACGCACTTCTGCCCCCGACACTCTTAAACTTCCAACATACTGCTGGTGTCTTCCTAAGTGAAGATTGATGCAAAACACATACAATTTGTCTAAGCAACACACACAAAATGCTGCCTGACCTGCTGCATTCCACCAGCATTTTGTGTGTGTTGCTTGAATTTCCAGCATCTGCAGATATCCTTGTGTTTGCAATTTGTCTAAAATTTCTTTGTCCCCCATTACCACCTCTCAAGCAGCATTATCCAGCAGTCCAATACCTACTCTCACCTCTCTTTTACACTTTAAATATCTGAAGAACCTTTTTGTATCCTCTTTAATATTAATGGCTAGCTTATCTTTGTACTCCTTCTTTTCCTTCTTAATGACTTTTTTTAGTTGCCTTCTGTTGGTTTTTAAAAGTCTCTGAATTCTCTAACTTCCCACTAATGTTTGCTCTATTATATTCTCTCTCATTGGTTTTTATGTTGGCTTTGACTTATCTTGTCAGCCACGGTTGTGTCATCCTGTCTTTAGAATACTTCTTCTATTTATCCTGCACCTTCCAAATTGCTTTCAGAAATTCCAGCCATTGCTGTTCTGCTATCATCCCTGCTAGTATTTTCTTCCAATCAATTTTGGTCAGCTCCTCTCTCATGCCTCTGTAATTCCCTTTACTCCAATGTAATACTGATATACTTGATTGTAGTTTTTCCTTCTCAAATTGCTTGGTGAATTCTATTATATTATGAACACTGACTCCTAGGAGTTCATTTATCTTAAGCTCTCTAATCAATTCTGGTTCATTACACAACATCCAATCAAGAACAGCTGATCACCATAAAACATAGGAACAGAATTAGGCCATTTGGTCCATTGAGTCTGCTCCACCATTCAATCATGGCTGATCCTTTTTCCCCTCCTCAGCCCCAGTCCCCAGCCTTCTCTCCATTATCTTTGATGCCATGGCAAACTTTTGCCTTTAAATACACCCAACAACCTGGTCTCCAGAGCTGCCTGTGGTAACAAATTCCACAAATTAACCATCCACTGGCTAAAGAAATTTCTCCACATCTCCGTTTTAAATGGATGCCCCTCTATCCTGAGGCTGTGCCCTCTTGTCCTCGACTCCCCCACCATGGGAAACATCCTTTCCATATCTATTCTGTCTAGACCCCTCAACATTCAAAAGGTTTCATTGAGATCCCCTTTATACTTTAAATTCCAGCGAGTACAGGCTCAGACCCATCAAATGTTCCTCATATGATAACTCTTTCGTTCCCTGGCCTCCTTGGAATCCTTTCCCATGCCAGTGCATCTTTTCTTAGATATGGAGCCCAAAACTGTTCACAATACTCAAGGTGAGGCTTCATCAATGCCTCATAAAGCCTCAGCATCACATCCCTACTCTGATAGTCCAGGCCTCTTGAAATAAATGCTAACACTGCATTTGTCTTCCTCACCACCGACTCAACTTGCAAGTTAACCTTTAGGCTGTTCTGCACAAGGACTCCCAAGTCCCCTTGCATCTCAGATTTTTGGATTTTCTCCCCATATAGAAAATAGTCTGCACATTTATTTCTTCTACCAAAGTGCACGACACTCAGTCAGCCTCTCCCACACAGGAGGAATTCATGTCCTGTTCAAGCAGGGTTATCAATAAAGTTCAGTTGAATACCCTGCATGCAAGTGTCCTGATGTGCTCTGCACCGTCCCTCAATACAAACACAACATGATGTCAGAAGTGATTTATTGTCGATGAATTGGTGTTACAGACCAAGTGAGATATTCAACAAGAACAAATTTACAGTAAGACTGTTCTTGTTCACATATATCTATGAAAAATATCCAGTGACATACCAAATAAAATGCCTATGCTAGTTTGCTATCTGTATGCACAATGAGGCATGAGCTGAGAAAATGCCAGGGTTGCTAGGCAATGTCTTCAAGCTTCACCCAAAAGTAGATACATTGTATAATCTCTGGGCCACTAGCCGGAGGAAGGGGACAGAGACGTAGACACAGCAGAAAAGTTAGTCAGAGTCTCAGGGAGAGAAAAGAAGACTTCTGTAGTCCAAACAAATAAAATAAGAAATAAACAAACAAACAGGAAAATGGAGCAAATGCCTGCAGTACGTACATCTATTTACCTAATAAAGCCCTGCCAGACAACAGTGCATATGGAAATCTGAGAGATGAGCTCATTAGAGACAGGATTGTTGTGGGGCTACTAGACACCAAGTTGTCAGAGAGGCTTCAGTTGCAGGCAAATCTCACACAAAAAAAGCTATTACTATGGTCAGGCAGAGTGAGAATGTTTGTCGGCAACAAACAGAACTCTGGCACGAAAAGTATGCAGAGGTAAAGCTAGAAGCTATAAAAAAAAGGGTACAAACAAGGTGCAGTCAGGAGTGGGAGAAGTTTATTCTGCCTTCTGTTGAGCATGCATACGGTATGCTGAGCGGAGCAAAGTTCTTCACCAAACTAGATGAAAGTTCTTCACCAAACTTAGGGTTCTGGCAGATCTGTTTAGCTCGCAAACTTCATCACACCACATTGATGCTATCCCTTCAAGAGAATCCATTTTGGCACCTCATCAGCCCCTGAACTCTTTCAGATGAGGATGAACCATATTTTGGAGGGGCTGGAAGGAGTAGTCTACCACATGGATGATGATATACTCATCGGAGGCTCAAGTGAACTACATGACAAAAGAGTGGAAGCTACTTTGGAATAACTGAAACAGGCTGGAATCACCATGAACAGAAAGAAAGGTAAATTTGCAAAGTTGGAGGTGACGTTCTTAGTCCACCAACTGTCCTCAAAAAGAGTGCAACCAGATTCAGACAAACTGGCAGGAGTTCGGAACATGGAACAACCTACAAATGTTTCAGAGATTCGCAGTTTCCTGCGCATGGAAAACCATCTGGGAAAATTCATTCCAGAGTTGGCAGAGAAAACAAAGGCAATCCGTAACCTCCTCTCTCTGAGAAAAGTTTGGACCTGGGTGGCACCACAGGAGAGGTATTTCTCATGACTTAAAGCAGGGCTTATCTCTCTGTCAACATTGGCATTTTTTGATCTGAACAAAGCAACTAAGGTCTCAGCAGAGGTCTCTTCCTTTGGCCTAGGGGGAGTGCTCATGCAATTCTGCAGTAGTATGGAGACAGGTGGCATATGCATCAAGAGCACTGACTCCTACTGAACAACGTTACACACAAATCAAAAAGGAGACACTGGCTCTCGTATAGGGTTATGAACACTTCTGCTGCCACTTTACAGGCACTAATATCCTAGTTGAAACAAACCACAAGCCACTTGCCAGCCTCTTCGGCTCGAAACTCTTGGATGACTTACCGCCACATCTACAAAGACTCAGAATGAGGTTTATACGATATTGTTATGACACTGAACATGTCCCCGGCAAATCTCTGTTGAGGATGCCATGCAAAAGTGAGTGGACAGAAGCTGACTCTGCCCTCATGGAAAATAGCAACATCTACTTAGCTCAGGTACATGAAAGCTTTCCTGCATCACAGAGTAAACTGGATGAAATTCACACTGAGTTGAAAAATGCCCAAATCTACAGCAAGGTCATGCAATACCGTGAGCATGGATGGCCAGCTGTTCCAAAAGGAGCTCACAAACTCAGACCTTACTGGCTTCAAAGTAACACAGTCATCATTCTTGTGGGTTTGCTAAAGGGCCCCAGACTCATCATTCCTGCTTCTATGCACGCTAAAATCATCAGTCAAATCCACCAAGGACAACAAGCTATTGAAAAATGTTGCCTAAGAGCAAGGCAATCCGCGTGGTGACCTGGTCTGAGCACACAGCTGGGAGATTATGTAAAGCATGCAGAAAACTGCATAAAAATCATGCTGAACCTCTTTGTCCCACAGAATTCCCAGACTTTCCATGGCAAATTGCAGGCACAGACATTTTTTGAGCTGAAAAGAAACAGATATCTTCTCACTGTGGATTACTTCTCATGGAAAGTTGAGATGTCCAAGCTGTTCACAACATCCTCAGCAGCAGTTATACAGCATCTGAAAGCTGTATTCACTTACCATGAAATACCAGAGACACTTGTGTCATACAACGGTTCACAATTGCTGCTCAAAATTCAAAGCCTTTGCTAGGGACTATGAGTTCAAACACTAGTCAAGCAGCCACAGTATCCACAGGCAAATGGAGAAGTGGAAAGAGCAGTACAAACTGCTAAGAGTCTCCTACTGAGGACAGAAGACCCCAACAGGGCACTGCGAGCTTATCACTCCACACCTCTTGCAAGAGCTGTCAATGGCCCAGAGACTGAGGACAAGCCTGCTCATTCTTCCTTCTCTTCTTCAACATCACTTACCAGATTTAGACAAAGTGGGATATTGTGAGACAACGCAGCGTGAGAAAATGCATGATCTCAGACACAGAGCAAATGCCAGCCACTCAGGAGTAGTGAAGCGTGCTTGGGTATCAGACCAATTCACCAAAGGAACAATGCAAAGGCAGCATGCACCATGATCGTTTGGTAATCAGAACATCACAAGGTGAAATCAGACAGAACAGGTGTGCACTCATGCGCCTTCAAAGTTCCTAAAAGGTAGAGGAAGAAATAGAGTGGCCTGATACCTATAACAAGGACCACTTATCCGAGGTGGACACTCCTGTTCGAGAATCTCCATCCGCTCCAACACTTTCAGGAACCTATACCAGATCAGATTGTTTATCTGTCCCACCACAGAGTATACTCCGTAGCCTAATATCTGAGGGCAAGTGACTAAAGAGGCAGAATAATCCTCTCACTTTGCCAGAATGTTAATGTAGTCTATACTGAACTTCATTAGATTTAGTGGTTTTTTAAAAAGAGATCCCTCTTGTCCTTACCTACCACCCCATCAGCCTCTGTATCCAACATATTAACCTCCGCAACTTCCATCATTTCCAAAGGGACCCTACCACTAAACATATTTATATCTCCCTCCCCTTCTCTGCTTGCCACAAGGATTGTTTCCTTTGCGATTCCCTTGTCCGTTTGATCCTCCCCACTAATCTCCCTCCAAGCACTTAACCCTGCAAGCAGTCTAAGTACTACACCTCCTCCCTTGCCTCCTTTCAGGGCCCCAAACAGTCCTTCCAGGTGAGGCAACACTTCACCTGCAAATCTGCTGAGGTCATCTATTGTGTCCAGTGCTCCCAATGTGGCCTCCTCTACACTGGTGAGACCCATTATAAATTGGGGGACTGCTTTGTCAAGCACCTCTGCACCATCTGCCACAAGCAGGACTTCCCAATGGCCATACATTTTAATTTCCATTCACGCTCCAACATGTCAATCCATGGCCTCCCTCTTGTGGCAAAATGAGGCCATTCCAAGGGTGCAGGAGCAACACCTTATATTCCATCCAACCTGATAGTATGATTATGGATTCCTCATTCTGGTGAACAAAAATTACACTCCTTCCCCACCCCACCTTCCTCTATTCCTCACACTGACCTTTTACTTCTTCTCACCTGCCTATCACTTCCCCTCCTCTTTCTTTCTCCTATTGTCCACTGCCTCTCCTATCAAATTCCTTTTTCTCCAGCCCTTGACCTTTCTCACCCACCTGGCTTCACCTATTACCATCCAGCCACCCTCTTTCCCCTCACCCACCTTTTAATTCAGGCATCTCCCCCCTTCCCTCTCAGTGCTAAAGAAGAGTCTTGGCCCAAAATGTCAGCTGTTTACTCTTTTCCATAGATACTGCCTGACCTAATGAGTACCTCTAGTATTTTGTGTGTGTTAACCTCGTATTTCTTTTTTTTCAAGAAGGGGAGATAGAACAGTAGTTAATAGTGTTATTCGTATGCCACTCAGTTAGCCACTCCCACATGGGAGGAGTTCACATATGTACAAGCAGGGTTATCAGTAAAGTTCAGTTGAATGTTCTGCATGCTAGCATCCTGGTGTGCTCTGTGCTATCCCTCAAGAATGAACACAATATTAACTACATCTCATCTTTTACATAGCTATTTTATTTCTCCCTCACATACTCTTTATTCTATTTTCTCTTTCAATGATAATACCTGTGTCTTCTCTCATGGATTTCTTTGAAAGTCATGGATCTGAAACATTAATTCTAATTCTGTCACTGGATCGGCTAAGTTACTTCTGGCATTTTCTAGTTTTATTACTTTTTAAGTGTGGCACTGTGAACAAGCAAGTCAATTATAATGTAACTTAATGGCAATGGCTGATGAAATCCCTTGCTTATCTTCAATGGTATCATGAGGAAATTTACAAGAACGTTGCCGGGTCTGGAGGACCTGAATTCTAAGGAAAGATTAAATAGATTAAGACTTTATTCCTTAGAATGTAGAAGATTGAGAGGACATTCGATAGAGGTATACAAAATTATAAGGGGTTTAGATGGGGTAAATGCAAGCAGTCTTTTTCCATGAGGTTGGGTGGGACAACAACCAGAGGTCATGAGTTAAGGGTGAAAGGCGAAAGGTTTAAGGGGACCATGAGGGGAGACTTCTTCACTCAGAGGGTTGAGAGAGTGTGAAAACAGCTGCCAGCATGAGTAGTGCATATGAGCTCGATATCAACGTTTAAGAGAAGTTTGGATAGGTACATGGAAGTAGGGGAACGAAGGGCTATGGTCTTGGTGCAGGTCGATGGGAATAGGCAGATTAAATGGTTTTGGCATGGGCCAATGATACGACATTTTATATTCACCAGAGGGGGGATATGGTTGCTTGTTTAACGACTCTATTGGATCAATGGAGAAAGAGGAATGACATTTTGTAGAAGCATTTAAAAATAATGAGAGATATGGAAGAGGTAGATTGTAACCGCCTTTTCCTCAGGGTAAGGGAGTCCAAAACTAGGGGCTTAGGGTGAAAGGGAAAACATTTAAAAGGGAACTGAAAGGCAACTTTTTCATACAGAGGGTGGTGAGTATATGGAATCAGATACCAGAGGAAGTGGTTGAGGCAGGTGCATTAGAATCATTTAAGAAACGCTTGGATAGGTACATACAGGGGCAGGGCTCAGAGGGATATAGGCCAAAAACAGGAAATTGGGACTGTCTGGAGAGCACGGTGATCAGCAAGGACAGGTTGGACTGAAGGGCTTGTATCTGTGCTGTATTGCTCTATGGTTCTATGACTCAATGTAAACCAGCTTCTCCACAACAATCAGCACAGTACCCAGGTGCCAACCTGCCTTATGTGCTCAAGACCCTAGAGGTGAGCTCTATTTAAAACTTTCTGACTCAGAGGCAAATGAGCTACTACTGAGCCAATAATGACACTGCTGTGTAAGGGCAGGGCAATCAGACTGCTCAGGCCTTTCGATTGGCTCTCCATATCTATCATTCACTCTGTGGTGTGTTCCCAACTTTGCTAATCATTGATATGCATTTTCATTTCATTTTTGTTGATTATTAAAGGTGTTGTTAGGAAGAGTGAGGACAATTCCACCACGTAAGGTCATGGATAAGACTGATATCAAACCTACAGCAAAATTTGATTGTCATATATCCCAAATTCCAGCCAGCTTGAAGGACCCAATTAATATTCAGGCTATCAACTCTGCGGTGAGTAATCTTTTGAAGAATGATTACTGAAGGGGTGGATATTATAGACTGGCTCATCCACATCATTGTCCTAATGTACAAAGTGCAGCATCAAGATGGTTACTAGCTTGGGCCCAGACAATATAACCAATGTCATAATTTGCATATCCAAAAACAGCACTGTTAGATACACTTGAACAGAGATGTTAGGAGCAGGATTAGACCACTGTTGTTAAACTAGCTGGTCTGTGGATTCCTGTTTTCTTCCATCTTTAAAGAATGAAGTGATGTCACAAACAGGAGAAAATTGGCAGATGCTGAAAATCCAAGCAATACACTCAAAATGCTGGAGGAACTCAGCAGGCCAAGCAGCATCTATGGAAAAGAGTACAGTGATGTTTCAGGCCAAGACCCTTCGTAGATATGGAAAGCCAATTGAAGGGTCTTGGCCTGAAACATCAACAGTTTACTCTTTTCCATAGATGCTGCCTGGCCTGCTGAGTTCCTCCAGTATTCTGAATGAAGTGATGTGTATCTTTTTTCAAATGATGAACAACTCTCCTGAATTTAGGGAACCATTACCCAAATTGTTTGCCATTACCTTCTTTGTCCTTTTGTGTACAATATTTAGGTTTACTTGTACGAGTTCAATGAATTGTGTGAAACGATGGAATATCCAAGGCATTGCTTGCCTTACGCTCTTGTTACAGTGAAATTCATGGGTCAAGACATGAAATCTGCTGAGGTGCCTTACAGGCACAGATTTGCTGCATTGCCTGGTAAGGAAACACAGGGGTCCAACAGGCCTCTACCTCTATATCAAGTTTCATTATTATATTGGAATCCTTTTGATGATCTATATAGTTAACAAAGAAATTCATTAAGCTGGATACAGGTCATTTCCAGATTTTGGCAAGAGTTCTGTTCTTGTTTCAAGTCAGATATGTGCCTGCAAACTGACTTCCACCCAGCAAATGATGCCTTCAGCCTATTCGTGTCCTGTATGTCACTTATACGTTGCTTGAATGTACAAACTGTACATCAGTTGGGCATTCATAAGCTGGAGAGGACCTGTCTAGAGAAATGGTTTTCTGTAATTGAAAGTTCATAATAAAAAAATCAAAAGATTAATATTGTTATGTTTTGTAACTCCAGACATTAATTGAAAGAAAAAACACAAGAACCAGGATTCTTGCCTACCTAGTTTTCCTTTCCTTTTTTTTTCCATGAGGCACTCATATATGATGTGGTGGTGTAATGACGTATGCCATTCACGTACTTCTTACATATAACCCATATTCAATTATGGAAACAAACAAGGAATGCTTAATAGACAATAGACAATAGATGCAGGAGTCAGCCATTCAGCCCTTCGAGCCAGCACCGCCGTTCACTGTGATCATGGCTGATCATCCACAATCAGTACCCTTTTCCTGCCTTATCTCCATATCGCTTCACTCCGCTATCTTTAAGAGCTCCACCTAACTCTTTTTTGAAAG
Source organism: Mobula hypostoma (assembly GCF_963921235.1). Taxonomy (NCBI): domain Eukaryota; kingdom Metazoa; phylum Chordata; class Chondrichthyes; order Myliobatiformes; family Myliobatidae; genus Mobula; species Mobula hypostoma. The sequence continues at coordinate 156,814,062 of NC_086100.1, forward strand.
AATCCAGAGAATTGACCTCCACTGCCTTCTGAGGCAGAGCATTCCACAGAACCACAATTAAGCATTGATTGAATGCTTAATCAAATTATATATTTACAATATTACTCAAATATTACTGAATATTGAATACTACAAAGATCACCACAAATTTTCTAAATTCACGGAGCAGGAAACCATAAAATTAACCTTTCATGGGCTGTTGTAGTGCTATCAAAAGCAATGTATGTTGGCTTCCCAGTTGGCTGCTCCACCACTGTCATTTACAAAACTGGTCATGTGGCAAAGGTGAAAAAATATTTTAAAATGAGCTTTGGAAATAGAGCCCGGTCATTCAGGATTCAAGGGGTTCTTTGCACATAAACCAAAGTGAAGATTCTTCCTACTGAAGATTGTAGATTCTGAGAATAATTTCAAGACGAAGGAAAAAGATTTTTCTTGGGTATCAAGAGATAGGGATTACTGACAAGTAAAAGATGAGTCATAGAGAGATACAGCATGAAAATAGGTTCTTTAACCTATCAAACACCTATTTTTTACATGAAACCTATCCTAATCCATTGTAGTTTCCCCTCCCCACCCCACCCCCCAGATTGTACCACTCGTCTACACTGTAGGATCATTTGCAGCAGCCAGCTGATGTACCGACCTCTACACTTTTATGATCTGGGAGGAAAGGGGAAGTCCATGCAGTCACAGACAGAACATGCAAACTCCACACAGACAGCTAGAGTTAGGATTGAACTCGAAGTGCTGGAGCTATGAGGCAGCAGCTCTGTCACCTGCACCACAATGTCTCTCCTACAGATCAGCTGCAAACTATTTGATTGAGTAACTTTTTATTATCCTATTTTCCTCCATTATACAGTAAATGGGCTTAGGTAGCTAGGTTTTCAGTAATACATGGCCATAATCACAGACCTACAATTTTAGGTGGCCCCAACTTTCACCGTAGAGTTAGGTGGGTCACTGAGGTTAATGGACAATACTGTTTAGATGTCTCCCTCTGGCTGGGAAGGTTTCTTCCAGCCTTTCTCCCCTCCCACCATCCTCTTTCCCAGTGTCATTGATCTCTGGGTCTGTCAATACCAATCACTCAGTGATGTGGAGTTCTCTCCGCAGTCAAGGAATGTTTGCAGGCCATCCTGGTCAACTGATGCTGTGGCCTCAATTGAACCTGTTCTCCTCTGATGCCTCCATGAATATGTGGCTGATGTTGACTAGTCAGCATCAGGAGGATAAACCCCTCCAAATTATACCTCCCCAAAGCAGAGCACTGACCTCAACCATGTTATCCCCATCTCTGGGAATACATGGGTCAGTTTATTGTAATAATAAGACCAGATGACAGGAATAGCTTATTAGGAGGAAAGGCAGCAAGTCAGGCAGGTTTAACAATTTTAAAAAAACAATTTTAATCATATCTATTTATAAACATTTAAAGAAGCTTTACTGCTTCTCACCATCTCACTCTCTTCACCACTTAATTTATTTAAAATGGGTTGCAAAGTTCTCAACATCTGTCTCACAGGACCTGTTTTCACACAGTGCCCAGGCATTTATACTGACAAGGCTTATATCTCCTGGTGACACTAGTGCTGACCTTTCAGAACAGCATAGGGTTAACTGGAGACTGGGGAGTTAGGGGAACTTGCCTAATTCAGGCTGCAAATAGCACACCAGAGTTGCCACACAGCTGCCTTTCCTGTGAGACTTTGTGCGAGGGGAGAAGGTGCAGGCTTTTAAAACCAACAGGTTTTCTCTTTGTAGTGACTGGGGCAAAAGGAGCACTGGGAGGTGGGACTGCAGAAAGTAAATACATTTCAAAAAGTGCTTTTATCTTTTGGGTATCCAAGTCACAGTTCATGGCTGGAGCAAATATCCCTCCTCCAAGCCCTCAAATGATAGTCGTTATCCTCCAGGTTTTCTGCTTCTTCTTGATACTCCAGTCTTTAAAAACCAGCCAGAAGCTAGAGCTGCTGTCTCCTTGGTGCAGAATCCCCGCCTCACCTTTTCACTGGCTTTATTTCAAAATGGGATGAGTCATAGATTTACACCACTTCAGCCTAACTTATCCATGCCAACCAGGTTATCTAAATGAGCCAGTCCTATTTGCAGTAATTTGACCCATATACCTCTAAAACTTTCCTGTTCGGATGTCTTTTAGATGTCATGATTATACCTGTCTCTACCAAGCACTTTTGGCCAATTATTCCATATACTCACTATTGTCTATGTGGAAAAAGATGCCTCTCAGGTCCGTTTTAATCTTTTTCCATCTTATTTAAGTTTATGCCCTCAAGTTTCGGATATTCCTACTCTGAAGAAAAGACTATGACCCTATCTATGCCACTCAAACCTCTACAATGTCATCCCTCAGTCTCCTAACGCAAGGGAAAGAAGTCTCAGTCTATCCATTCTTTCCTTAAAACCCATGGAAAAGGAATGGTCAAAATGACACTTCATTTCCCCCACCCCTTCCCCATCTTGCTAAACAATCCCTGAAGTAAACCTTGGAATGAGCCATAGTACAGATGAATTGGAATCAAGTTATCAGGGTTTTCAGGTTTAGATAAACAAGAGAGATCCAGGTAACCAAATAATTGGGGACTGTTGAAAGCAAAAATTATTGTAAGATACTGTTGGCCCTTAGGGTGAAAATATTCAAACTAACATTTAGTTTATTGTCCTTTTATTTCATCAATAAACTCAACAGAATTGCCCAGATTGAAGAGCTGCACTGTCGCCAAAAGACTTGGCAAAGGAAAAAATGCTAAAGTTGTGTACAAGAAAGTTTTCGAAAAGATGAATCCACCTGCTTCTCCAAGTAACAGTCTTGGCAACATAGTTACTTCACGTGCGAGCCAGGATCCAAGGCTAGTGAAGAGGGGTAGTTATGTGGAGAGTGGAAAGAAACATTTATTCCCTGAAACAATGTCATTGTCTGCAAAACAACTGAAAGATATTAACACCTTAATAAGGACCATTTGCTTTTTGAATGCTTATTCCTCCCTGCTTCCGCAGCAGCGGTATGTGAATGAAGCCGAGCAGCCAGTGCTGAACAGAGCCGAGGAAGATGAAGCACAGAGTCATGACTTGAAGAATGGAGCAGAAGACCGTAAAAACTTGGAGCCTTTGGAAATGTCGGTGTTGGTCATGACATCAGCCAGTGGTGGATCCCAGAGCACCACGGACAGTGCTGCAATAATTTCTGAAGCTAATATTTGTCATGAATTTAAGCCAGTAGAAAAAGAAAATGCCCTTTCCTCATTGACAGAGTTAGACATGAAAAAGGACTCAGACACACAAAAAAGTACATTTCCTTCCAGGTTAAATGCCGCTGAACTTTCTGGGCAGCCCTACTTTGAAGATTTAAACTTATATGAAAGCGAGGTGAAGAAAAAATTGAGGAAGTATTCTGCCTTTCTGGTGTTACCTGATAAGGAGAGACTTTCAAGGATCAATTCACTACAGATGCTTAATCAGGGGGATAAATGGACCTTCTACTGCAGATTAAAATTATATGAGAAGTACTATGAAAGATATAGAAATGAACTTGGACTTTGTGCATGCAGCAATGCTGTTCCATCCAAAGCCAATGACAGCCATTCTCTGTGTAACTCTGACGGTTCCTCAGCACAAGATGCAAAGCCAGGCTCATGTGCATTGTCGCATTTGGACATTTCTTGCGGATGCAGCACTGACTTGGTCACTGCCTGCAGACTCTCGGAGTCTAAGGGGCTTGGACAACGTGCAATCACATTGCCTGATGTAAAAGTGAAGGAAAAGCAGTCAGTGGGAGGTCCTCAGACCATTATGACAGCAACGGACCATGTCTTACATGATGGGAATGAGCTTGGCTGTGGCCTATTATACAATACAGAAGCTGTAATCACAGAACAGTCTGGTGCTGAAGATATTCCTGGAATGAGCCATGTGGCTGATGTGTTACAGAGATCCGTTGATAGTGGAAAGACAAGGGTGACTCAAGATGTGTCAGCCATTACCATATGTCAGCCGCAGGCATCATCTCCTTCTGTCGCTTGCAATTATGGGGGAGATGAACAGTTCAGCTTCCTCAGTGACATTCACCATCCAGATGATTGGAGTATAACAAATGTAGAGATTTCAGATAGTTGTGAAACGGCTGACATATCCAAAGTAAAGGTAAACATTGGGATAAGTGATAAAAGCAGAATGATAGGACAAATACAGAGCTCTTTGGAAAATGGAGGAACTGGCAACACTGAAGAAAGGTCAGTTCCTGATACTCATCTCAAAGAAGTGCAGACATCGGTTACTTCAGTTAAGTACATTGAAAAAGCTTATGGAAAATCATCAAACACGGACCCTTTGCTCATTTTCTTAGGAGCGCGGATTGATTGGGAGAAGTTGTTTGAAACATCCAGAGAGGATGAATTGCAAATAAACGTAGACTCAGGCACAGCCAGAAAAATGGACAATGATGGACAGCATGTTCCACTACCATCTGTAACTGAAGCTAGTCAATTGGTTCCTCATTGTTCAGAGGCTCCAGGTGGTGAAGATAATAAAATCCAGTCGAACTCTGTGCCCATCAGTGAAAGTTTACCAGTCTTAAGCAGTCAAATAGCAATTGCCAGTCTGCAAATGACCTTAAGCAGTGGTCTTAATGCATCGTCTGATTCACACCCTGATCTAACAGGGTTAACTGATCATATTGCTAATCATCCAGGCATCTCTGAAGCATCTCACAGACTGATGAGAACCATCAGTGAAAGGCAAAGTGAGAGCTGCCTGAAAACAGCTGAGAAAGCCTGCAATATGGTTTTCCATGGATTACTTAGTAAGCCTGTATCAATGCTTGTAAACTTAGGATTTCGAGAGACGTCACAGACAGACATCAAAGAGTTAAGTACAGAAGGTGAAGCATGTGATCTTATATCTAAAAATGGTTTGCATTGTTCTTCAAACAAAACAACATTAAGCTGCCCTGATCCACAGATAACCAAAAATTGTAGGCAAACAAATTTGTTTTGTGCTTCGCCAAGGGATATTCAGCCTTCTATGAGTGGACATGAAGGCAGTCCAAATAATTGTGATTGCAACATGGCAACTAAGTGTGTTGAAAAACTGGCAGATATCCAATCTGAAATGGCAGAGGTAAAGAGTTCAAGTGACTCCCATGATACCAAGAGAATTCACATAGGTAGTCATACTAAGTCAAAGAGGGATAACCCAAGATTAGCTGACAGCCTTTCTGAAGAATCAGTGTTGAGGAAAAGGAGTAGGAAAATGTCTGCATCAAAGCCACATGGGAAAGATGTGGAGAAGTTGAACCACCATTCTAAGAAACAACATAACTTGAAAAAGAATTCCAAAGTTACCTCAAAATGTGGTATTGCATTAAACTTTAAGCATATGAGTCAGGAACTTTGTATGAGCAGAAAGAGCACTGACGAAGATAATGGAGTGTCTGTTCAACAAGAGATTGCTTCCCCAACAGACAGAGAGCACAAACCTATTAAGGAAGACAATCAGGGTCAGTTTTCTGATAAAACCAAAGGTATATCATATTGTGATAAAAATGTTAAAACGTTAAGAGAAAATAATCACCTAGAAAGCAAAGCTGTGGCTCTGTTTCAACCTAAATGGTCTACCAAGTCTATGTCACAAGTGCACATGTCTTGCACAGATGATGATAAAAGGGATTTCAGAGGGGCAGGCAGTTCCACTGATAACCTCTATTCTCTGTATAACGATCGTGTTCATGCTTTCAACAGTTGTCAAAAAAAGATTGCCCATGCAGTATCTGTTCTGTCAAGCGAAGCCTCCTTTAGCAAAAGCAGCAGACTGTCAAAGCTCCTTAGCCGTGCTGTGAGGGACTTAAATAAAGCCTTTAAGAAGGTTGATAAGTCTTCAGAAATTGTAAGAAGAATTGGTGTGAATTTGAACCAAAATTTACTGCCAAAATCCTATCAAACTAACTGCAATAATTTTTGGGAATGTTATGATATGTATTTCCGGCGACATCGTAAAGAACACCGGAAGCGGTTTATTTGGAAAACTGAGACAAGGGATAATGGGGTCACCAGCGAAGAGCAACCGAAGAGTTTAGTATCTGAACTGAAGCAGTTGTGTAAAAGAAGGCTATGTGCAAAAGGCAAGAAAAGTGAGTGGACCGCAACAAGCAACGTAAAGCCTGCTTCAATAGCAAGCTTAGTAGTAAATCCACGGGTGTGCTTAAAATGCATGCAAAATATACACTACCCCTGGACTATTGTTACACTAAACAAGCATGTGCAAATCACACAACAAAGATTAAGTCATAGAGTGCTTCACAAATCCAAGAAAACGCATCTCCCCAGTGACTTATGTGTCCAGACTGCACAGACTGGAGCTGGATCCACTTCAGCAGATCCTCAAGATGTTTGCTGCCTGATGAGTGCTGAAGAAATGGGAGTCTCAGCCGATCCCAAGCCATTGGAATCCTCAACTACCTCTACCCTTGCAAAATCCCAAATTAAATTAGATGTTGACTCCAAAGAGGGTCGAATGTACGTTTGGGGGAACACAGACTTGGTAACAGTATTGGAATTTCCCTTTGGTTCCCCAGTGGTAGAAGTTTGTTTTGACTCTCAAATGGGAAAACGTTTAAACAAACCTCAAGAATTGGAAGTACCTTCTGAAACCCAATCATTGAAGCACTTGGATTCAAGGCATCCAATAAAATCCTCTGAACTGACAGAGACACGAAGTAATTTACAGCCCCAGAGTGAATATGAATCAAGAACAACATTAGGCAAGAACCAGGGAGCCTACTGCAAATCCAGTGGTTCAGAACTGAATTCTCCCTGTGGTTGTCAAAATTTGGACTGTCCCCTTCCTATTAAGATGCCCAAATCCTCTGCTGAGTTTGATGCATCACAACACCTACTCCATCCCCAACCAGTGGAATTCCAAACTAGATCGTTCGAGAAACCCTTCCTTGTTGACGCTGTGCCACAGTGTTTCAAAGCCAAATTCCCTGTTATACCTATTTCCACAGGATCAAAATTGCCATATCTCACAGACTCACAGCAGACCAGAGAGAACTCATATATTGTGGCGTCTGACATGGAGCCAGAAACAGCCAAACCTCGTGTGAAATTAAACACAACTGAACTGCAAGCAGGAACTCCACACAGTAACTCCCAATTTGAATTCAATATGACAAGCCAAGTAGCAGGATCTTGGATTGATCCTATAATCACGGGAAATGGGGCAGAGATGGGATGTCCCACTGCGGTTCAGGTTGGCAAGTCTCCTGCAGTTTACCAAGCAGAGCAGTGCACCAATGATCTCCAAATGGTGGGAACCCAAACCGAACCCGGGGCGGTAGTGCTGCAGGAGGGACCCAGCATGGTGAAATTCCAAAATTATTCCTTTGTCAGACTTAGAAATGAGGATTTAACAGAAATGAAGGAGGAGGAAGCGAAAACTGCATCTGAGAATGGGTGTGGAGTGGTAAAGATCAGAATGCCTGGCATCAGTCACAAGGCAGGCAGGGCAGAAGCACAAAGTTGGGCCCATAAAATCAGACACTCACCAAGTACAAAGGAAACCCAGCAAGCTGGTATTCTTGTAGCCAAGATATCTGAGATTCTGTATCAAGCTGACAGCACGTCACTGCTACAGAGCTTAGAAAAGTTGAAAGTGAAGTGTGAGAGAATGCTGCCTGCATTCATCTTGGCGTTTGAGCAGTCACAGGGTGTGTCCTTTGCAGAGACCATTATTTGCAGAAACTGGTTGCTGCGAAATGGCTTGCACAGCGCTGCGAGCGTAGTGTGCTTAAAACCCAGTGCCCTGGAGCCATACGTGGAGCTGCAGATGATGATGGAAACAGTGTGGTTCTTGAAAAACAAGATCAGCTTCTTGCGAGGCGGCCTGACGTTGCGAAGCCTGCTATGGTATGATGAGACCTTGTATGGAGAATTGCTGACCAAGAAGATGGGTTATCAGCAGCAGTCTAGCCTGTACCCTTCTTTCCAAGAGAGAATAGCAAGTGGCTGTTTGCAGGCACTAAGTGACTACCAGACGCAGATACTGAAATCCTGCCTGACAGAAACAATGCGGCAAAATGCCTATTATGTCTACCTGAAGCACAGACGGGAATTGGATGAATGCTCGTCAGTAAAACAAAACCTCTCAGACTGCTCCTGCTTCTGCCTGTCTGTCCCAATCACGTGCAGTATTAACTATGGGGCCAGTCTGGAAGACTTGTCAACACTGCACAAAAATGTGAGGGCATTGATAAGCAGACTTGCCAGCCTACCCAAAGGCCAGCACGATATGGCCAAGTTGCTGCATTTATGGGTCATTGTTGACTTTGTAAAGGGGAAAACGCGGTACATCCATGAGAACTCGGTGCCTAATGAAGAGCTCAGGTGGTTTGGGCTGGAGCATCTTCAGTTCAATGTAGCCAAAACGCTAGTTTGGCAGATGAGGGGAGAACGCAAGTTACGGGGTGGCAATAAGGACTGGAGTCAGACAGGCAATACAACAAAGCAAGTCTCAGAGTTAAACAGAGAGGCACTGGACTTGTACAATAGCTATAGCAATATAGGAAGGATACCCCTGAATGGCAAAGAGCAAATGGGCGTCACCCAAGTGGCTGACAAACCACCCAGGACACTGGGTACAATATCTTTCCACTCAGTAGAGGATATCCTCCCAGAGCACCCAGAGTATGGACTGAACGATTGCCTCCAGAGTTGCTTCCAACTTCCTTCGGAGCAGTTTGATTCTGTTGGAAGAATCCTGGAGCATTTCCAGGGGGCTCAGCAGGCAGAATTGGACCAGCTCCTTGTCAAGTGCGAATGTCATGTGGAGTCTTTGAAGAAACTTTTCCAAGTGCTCCAGGAAGTCGAGACTGAAAATGCCCTGGTGACAGAAGCCAATGTTTTTGACCCATTTGCTGCCCAGGACACCAGCCCTATTCTCCTGAACTCTAAAGCCGCTGAAATCTACATCGAGCTACTCATGATGTTCGAAACAGCTCAGTACCTAAAGAATCTGATAGCTCATCGTGCAAGCAGGCCAACATACAGAGGAATGCTGTGGTTTGACTCCTCCTTGCTTCCTGAACTTCTTCACATTCAACAGTACAACTCGAATTTCTCAAACTGCCGCAAAGAATATCTGCAGGACTTGAGTGATGAACTGGAGCGAGCAATCTCCCGCCTAGAACAAGAGGTGGATTTAATCTTTGAGTACAGGGAAAGCAGCAACTATGCCTATGCAGTTCAAGTTATGTCAAGGCAGCTGTCTGAAGTGATAGCAATTAGGGACTACATTTATCAACATAACCTTAGTGTTAGTGAGTATGTGAACATGGTGCCTCATACGGCAACCATAAACTATGGCAACACTGAATCAGACTTGGACCACAACTATAGGCAGTTGGCGGCCCTTTTGGAGAAGCTGATCAGGGCGCCTGTGAAAGATTTTGGGAAGATGGCACACATCACAGTAGTCCTGAAGAGCATCGCAGACATGAGGCAGGTGGCTGCAGAACGCACATCATCCACCCTTCACATTCTCACCTACCAGATGCAGTTCAACAGTAAGAAGAGGAGGCTCTTAGAGGATGTCGAGATGGTCCTGAATTCACATAAACTGAAGAATCCTCTGGACCAGCCAGACACAGTCCAGAGGGGCACACCTGTAACTGTCACTCCAGGGTACAAGCATCTTAGTGAAGCCTTCGCTGGCAAGAGAAAAAGGCAGCGTTCTAAATCTCCATTGGTTCCAAATCGAGGAGAACTTGGGGTAGACAGTGCTCCTAAAGAAGTATGGTAAGAACAGTGTCACAGAAATTATAAGACAGAAATAGGCTACCCAACCCACCCGGCTTATGTTATTGTTTAACCTCTGCAGTACAACCAATGATCCCCAACACATGATATGCTCAGATCACAAGTGATCTCCCACCCCCTGACCATCCTGCTGTTATATATGTATTTGGCCCAGATCTTAGCACAGAGGTTAAACAGAGTGGATGTAATGGGAATATGGGAGGGGCAATGCGGCAAAAGACGGTGAATGGGCAACCTCATGGAACGAGTAAGTATGGCATATTTCAACAGGAATCGCAGGTAGCGGTGCTGAAAATGAGGTAGCTGGTGTGATGAGAGGCGGTTGACGGGAGAAAATTGCAGTCAACAGGACGAGTTGCAATGTAAAAGGTGTAAAGAATAGAAAAGGGTGAATATAGGACTGAATGTGTTATATTTGAATACGCAGTATACGGAATAAGGTAGATGAACTTGTAGCACAGTTGCAGATTGACAGGTATGATGCTGTAGGCATCACTGAATCACGGCTGAAAGAAGATTATAGCTGGGAACTTAATGTCCAAGGATACATATTGTATTGAAAAGACAGGAAGTCAGAGGAGGTGACGTTGCTCTGTTGGTAAAAAAATGAAATCAGTTCATTAGAAGGAGGTGACATAGGGTCAGAAAGTGTTGAATCATTGTTGATAGAGCTAAGATACTGCAAGGATAAAAAGACCCTGATGGGAGTTGTATACAGACCCCCAAACAGCAGTAAAGATGTGGCCTACAAATTACAATGGGGGACAGAAAATGCATACCAAAAGGGCAATGTTAAAATAGTCATGAGGCACTTCAATATGCGAATAGATTGGGAAAATCAGGTTAGTGCTGGATCCAGGAGGGGGAATTTCTGGAATGCCTACAAGATGGCTTTTAAGAGCAGCTTGTGGTTGAGCCCACTAGGGGATCAGCTATTCTGGATTGGGTGTTGTGCAATTGACTGGAAGTGATTAGAGAGCTTAAGTTAAAAGAACCCTAAGGGGAAATTGATCATAATATGATAAAATCCACCCTGAAATGTGAGAAGGTGAAGCTACTGTCAGATATATAAGTATTACAGAGGAGTAAAGGGAATTATAGAGGCATGAGAGAGGAGTTGGCCAGAATTGATTGGATAAGAACATTGGCAGGGATGATGACAGAGCAGCAATGGCTGGAATTTCTGGAAGCAATTCAGAAGGCACAGGATATATACACCCAAAGAGGAAGAAGTATTCTAAAGGAAAGATGACACAATCGTGGCTAAAAGGAGAAGTCAAAGCCACCATAAAAGCCAAAGAGAGTGCATATAATAGAGCAAAATTAGTGGGAAGTTAGAGGATAGGAAGCTTTTAAAAAACAACAGAAGACAATGAAAAAAGTCATTAAGAAGGTAAAGATGGAATATGAAAATAAGCTAGCCAATAATATCAAAGTGAATACCAGAAGTTTCTTCGGATACATAAAGTGTAAAAGAGAGGTGAGTGGATATCAGACTGCTAGAAAATGATACTGGAGAGAGAGTAGTGGGAGAGAATGAAATGGCAGAAGAACTGAATAAATGATTTACATAAATCTTCATGTGGAAGACACTAGCAGTATGCTGGAAGTTCCAGGTGTCGGGGCAATGCAGTGTGTGAAGTTACCATAACTAGAAAGAAGGTTCTTGGGAAACTGAAAGGTCTGAAATTAGATAAGTCACCTGGACCATATGGTGTACACCCCAGAGATCTGAAAGAAGTGGCTAAAGAGATCGTGGAGGCATTAGTAATGTTCTTTCAAGAATCACTAGATTATGGAATGGTTCCTGAATACTGAAAAATTGCAAATGTCACTCCTCAATCAGGAAGAGAGGAAGAAGAAAAGAAACTATAGGGCAGTTCATCTGACCCCAGTGGTTGGGAAGATGCTGGTGTTGATGGTTAAGGATGAATTTTCTTGATAAAGTAGGCTGGAGTTAACATGGTTTCCTCAAGGGAAAATCTTGCCCTACAAATCTATTGGAATTCTTTGAAGAATTAACAAGCAGGATAGACAAAGGAGAATTGGTTGATGCGTACATGGATTTTCAGAAGGCCTTTGATGAAGTGCCACATATGAGGCTGCTTAACAAGCTATGAGCTCATGGTATTACAGGAAAGATACTAGGATAAAGCAGTGGACTGATTGGCAGGAGACAAAGAGTGGCAATAAAGGAAGCTTTTTCTGGTTGGCTGCAGGTGACTAGTGGTGTTCCACAGGGGTCTGTGTTGGGACCGATTCCTTTTATATTATATATCAATGATTTGGATGATGGAATTGATGGTCTTGTTGCAAACTTTGCAGATAATATGAAGATAGATGGAAGGGCAGGTAGTTTTGAGGAAGTAGGGAGGCCACAGAAGGACTTGGACAGATTAGGGGAATGGGCAAAGAAATTGCAGATGGAATACAGTGTCAGAAAGTGTATGGTCATGCACTTCTGTAGAAGAAATGAAAGGGCAGACTATTTTCTAAATGGAGAGAAAATACAAAAAACTGAGGTACAAAAGGACATGGGAGTCCTTGTGCTGGATTCCCTAAAGGTTAATTTGCAGGTTGAGTCTGTGGTGAGGAAGGCAAATGCAATGTTAGCATTAATTTCAAGAGGGCTAGAGTATAAAAGCAAGAATGTAATGTTGAGATTTTATAAAGCAGTGGTGAGGCCTCACTTGGAGTACTGTAAGCAGTTCTGGGCCCTTAATCTTAGAAAGGATGTGCTGAAACTGGAGAGGGTTCAAAGGAGGTTCACGAAAATGATTCCAGGATTGATTTGCTTGTCATACGAAGCGTATCTGATAGCTCTGGGCCTGTATTCTCAAGAATTGAGAAGAATGAGGGCTGACCTCATTGAAACCTATCAAATGTTGAAATGCCTTGATAGAGTGGATGTGGAGATGGTTCCTATGGTGAGAGAGTCTAGGACCGGAGGTGACAGCCTCAGAACAGAGGGACTTCCTTTTAGAATGGAGATGAGGAGGAATTTCTTTAGCCAGAGAGCGGTGAACCTGTGGACTTCTTTGCCACAGGTAGCTCTGGAGGCCATGTCTGTATATATATTTTAGGCAGAAATTGATAAACGATTCTTGATTGGCCAGGGCATGAAGGGATACGGGGAGAAGGCAGGAGATTGGGACTGAGAGGAAAATTGGATCAGCCATGATGAAATGGCGTAGTAGACTCGACGGGCCAAATAGCCTTACTCTGCTCCTATATCTTATGGTCTCATAAATGCCTTCTGAACATTTTACTCTGGCTTGCACCACCAGCATTAGGCACGACATGGAATTGTGTGATGTGATATCCCTGTTGGCAATGAAGCGTCAAAGATATGTTGTTTCGAATGATAAAGGGTAGTCAGCTGCTTAGAGCACGAGGGCTAGGCAGGAAGTACCCAAGCAGTTCAGCAGCAAGCTTGTAACCTCAGTGCTGTGAGCCATTTAGTGGTCAGATGGTCATGTTTGGAAAGGTAAGCTTGTGTCAATATTCTTCCATTTCTGCACTACATCTTCTTTCATTCATCCTTGACAGTTCTCCTCCATCCTTGCCATCCCTTACTGCCGCATCATGACCAATGTACCGCTGGAAAATCTCCCTAAATGTGCTCTGCTCTTGCTTTGTCCATTCATCACTGTCAATAAACAAAGTCCTCACTGTACTTCATACCTGCTGAAAGTAAAGTGTGCATTATATTGCTGATGAACACAGTTTTTTGAATGAGATTTGATTTGCCTTTAGTATATCTATGCCAGGGATCGTTCATCGATCTGAAATAAAACAGAAAATTCTTAAAGGTACTTTGCAGACCGGGTAGCATCCGTAGAGAGAAAAACAATATCATCATTGCAAAGAACACTTCAGAGAAGTATTTATCTGCAGACAGTGAAGGAAGTGATTTCTGGTTAAGGTCACTGAAGTGAAATATTAACTGAAGAGAAATATTTCTCTCTCTACAAATGCTTCCTGATCTGTTGATTGTTTCCAACATTTTCAATTTTTACTTCAGATTTCCTACATCTGCTCTAACCCCAGATATTCAAAATTTTAAAATTATTTTTTCTGGACAAGACCAAATTAATGTTTTAAATGAAAGACCGCACCTCCCCAACGTATTCTTAAATTCAGAGTTAGAAGATTATACTTCTGCCTCCTTTAAGTGTGTATGTCTTAGACAACTCAAAAGGACAGAAATGGCAGATTTTTTGAGTGTCTATTTATTAATCTAGGGAATAACTAATTACGTCCACAATTACTATTTATAAAAATTATCCAGCCGCCAACATTAGACTAGCTCTTGGTTCTCAGAGCTGTCTCTCTAGACCATCATTGAGTAGAGTGTAATTGAGTCTCCATCATTTATATTCTTATAAAATTGTACATACCCCATAGATCATAAACATGAGAAATTCTGCAAAAGCTGGAAATCCAGAGCAAAACGTACAAAACAGTTCAGTCAGCATCTACAGAAGTAAATAAACAGTTGAACATTTTGGGCGGAGACCCTTCTTCAGGACTGGAAAGGAAGAGGGAAGATGCCAGAAAAAAGGTGGGGGGAGGGGAAGGTGGATAGCTATAAGGTGATAGGTGAGCAGGAAGGGTAAAGGGCTGAAGAGGAAGGAAGCTTCCAGGGGGAGGCGATAGGCAGGTGAGAAGAAGTAACAGGCCAGAGTGGGGAATAGAAGAAGAGGGGAGGGGGAGGGAATTTTATTTTAACTATAAAGAGAAATCGATATTCATGCCATCAGGTTGGAGGCTACCCATACAGAATATAAGGTGTTGCTTCTCCGGGAGAACTCATTGTGGCACAAGGAGGCCATGGACCAATGTGTCGGAACAGGAATGGAAATGGGAATTAAAATGTTTGGCCCACCGCTTTTGGCAAATGGAGCGAAGGTGCTCGATGAAGTGGTCCGCCAATTTACAATGGGCCTCATTGTAAGACGCTGCTTCAGGAACACCAGACAGCATAGCCGACCCCAGTAGATTCGCAGGTGAAGTGTTTCCTCACCTGGAAGGACTGTTTGGGGCCCTGAGTGAAGGTGAGGGAGGAAGTGAATGGGCAAGTGTAGCACTTTGGCCATTTGCAGGGATGAATTCTGGGAGGGAGATTAGTGGGGAGGGAGTGATCCCTGTAGAAAGCGGAGAGGGGGGAGAGGTAAAGATATGTTTGATGATAGGATCCCTTTGGAGATGGTGGAAGTTGATACTCCACAGATTATTTTGGTAAGCTGGTAAATTGGATTCATTGGTTCAAAGGTTCATTTTGTTATCCAAGTATACAACTCTGAAATTCTTCTTCAGATGGCCATGAAACCAAAAAAGAAAAGAAAGGCAGCATGATCATTACCCCGAAATCCCTCTTCCCCACAAAAATAACAACAAAAATGGAACAGGCACACCAACCCCCAAAATTCCCCTCTCCCTCACACAAAAAAACAAGAAAGACTAGACGAAAAACACAGAATACAAAAAAAACCATAAGAATGAAAAAGTCCACATCCAAAACACAGAAAATTTGGGCAACATTCTCCTTCTCCACAGCAGAACAATCTCACCAATGACAAAAAGGCAGGTAGTTTGCACTTCAGTCTCCGCTGTCACTTTAATCGGCGAAATGGAGTCGTACGTCGGCTTGCAGTCATGAGGTTCCTGTATGCTGCCCCTACCCCCCAGAATCCTCCTGGAGACTCTGGAGTACTGAAACACTCAAATGATCTCCAAGCTGCAAATCACAGGCTCCAACGGTTCCAGAATCACATTCAAGATGAAAAAAAGAATGTAAAAGACATTAAAGAAGTGGAATATATGCTATCATGATCTATCCAGAAGATGTCGACCGAAGGAGCATTGTACGCAGGCGCCATCTTGACCGGATGTCAATGTGGTTAACCCAGTTCCACAAACTGGGTTAATAGGCATTTTTAAAATATCTGCAGCTCATGCATTTTCATTTGCCCTAAAAAGGTTTAGTGATAGATTCCTCAAAGAGTAATTGGGTTGCTCAATACCATCATTATTTATGTTTTTGCATAGGATCCTTCCAATGTAATCCAACAATGAGAGAGCTTAAAAAACTTTTCTTTGGTCTTTGTACTTCTAAATACTCTTTGAGATAGTTGTGTTAAAGCATTGATGAAGTAGCAACACACATTTAATCACATGCAGACTGTTAACAAAGACCAATTAAATTGTTGGTTGCTGGTCAGAATGGTGAACTGACTAATTCAGGAAGAACACCTATAGTTACTGTATTTCTTTTGAGTTGTCTAGTAATTTACTTTTAAAGGAGACGAGAAAGTAATTTTCTAACTCCTGAGTTTAGGAATGCTTTGGCAATGAGGACCTATGAAACAAATATTAGTATGATCTATGTCCAGAAAAAGTTATTTTAAAGTTTTGATATATCTATTGTTTGAACAGTCTGGACAAATCCATCATTCATTCCTGCCATAGTACTGAATCTAAGTGCATGTTAATTCTTAACCGGTTCTTGGAGGACCATCACGTCTTACAGTAATATTTCAGGAAATTGTTCATGCAGATAATTCTAATGAAATTGACTCAGCTATAATCCCATACCATTAGGAAGAAAAAGCGCGAGTACTCACAGACACCTTTTGTGACACCAGGGATACATGGCACATGTGGCAGGGTATACAAACGGTAACAGATTACAAGCTCACCCTGCATGTCAACGACAGTAACGCATCCTTTCCTGATAGACTGAATGCCTTCTATGCATGATTTAATACAAGGCATAATGTGGCATCGAGGAAAGCCCCCTCTCCCCCCGAGGAACAGGCACTCTGTCTGGCCACAGCCGAGGTGAGGAGTATCCTAGCCAGGGTAAGCCCAGGCAAAGCTGCAGGGCTGGACAACATACATACCTGGTCAGGTGCTGAGGGACTGTGTGTCCCAGCTAAAAGAGGTCTTAATGGAAATTTTTAATATCTCTTTGAAATACTCCACTCTCCTTACAGGCGTCAAGGTAGCCACTATTATTCCAATGCCCAAAAGAGTGACAGTAACTAGCCTAAATGAGCCTAACTAGCCTAACCACCCAGTGGCACTGACTTCAACAATCATGAAGTGCTTTGAGTGGCTGGTAATGGATTGTGTAAAATCCCACCTTCCAGCTACACTGAACTCTTTCCAGTTTGCCTACTGCTCAAACTGGTTGACTAATGATGCATTAGCCTCGGCCCTCCACTCCATCCTGTCCCACCTAGAAAATGATGCCTCATATGCCAGAATATTGTTCATTGATCTCACCTCAGCATTTAACATGATCATCACTCAGTGACTGGTGGGTAAACTATTCTGATTGGCCCTCAACACCCCTCTCTGTAACTGGATTTGGACTTCATGATGGAAAAATCCAGTCAGTTCGAGTTGGCAGCAATACCTCGAGCTGCATCATGCTGAGCACTGGTGCCCCCCAGGGCTGTGTGCTCAGTCCACTGCTGTTCACGACTGCACTGCCAGATCATGCTCAAACTGCATCATCAAGTTCGCTGATGACACAACAGTGGTTGGCCTCACCAACAACAATGATGAGTCAGCATACGGAGAGGAAGTAGAGAGATTTATCAGATAGTGTGAGAACAACAACCTGAGTCTCAATGTGGACAAGACAGAAGAGATGATTGTGGACTTCTGGAAGGTGCAGGTCAACCATGCTCCATTGCACATCGATGGCTTTGCTGTGGAGAGAGTGAAAAGCACAAAGTTCCTTGGTGTTCCCATAACAATCAATCTAACCTGGACCCACAACACCTCCTCATTAGTTAAGAAACACAACAGTGTCTACATTTCCTGAGGAGATTGAGTCCTGCAAAGCTCCCCACCCTCACTCTAACAACTTTCTACAGCAGCACCATTGAGAGGGTCCAGTCGGGCTGCATCATTGTGTGGTACAGAAGCTGCAAGGACCCTAAAGAGGAAAGTAAAAACTGCCAAGAGGCTCACCAGTATCTCCCTCCCCACTATTTGTGACGTACTGGGGGCATTGTTGCGAAAGACCAAATCCATTGCTGAGGACCCCTACCACCCATCCTTCAATCTCTTTGACCCACTACCATCAAAAAGGAGGTACAGGAACATCAGGACTCAGAATGTTAGACTGCGTAACGGTTTCTTCCCTCCAGCTGTGAGATTAATGAATACCCTGCCACCACCGAAGTCTTGTCACTAAGACAACAAGCTGTTTGCTGTTAACTGTTTATCTATGCTGCACACTGCATGCATTTAGAACAATATTTTATTAACCTTTTTATACTACTACAGTGTGTGATGTATCTTTTGTGGGTGCACTGCGGTCCAGAGGAATGTTGTTTTATTTGGTTGTACGTACATTTAGTCAGATGACAGTACACTTGAACCTGAACTTGACTTGATTAGTGTGACCATGATATTTTCTACTTTAGTAGTAAATGAGGCAAAGTATCTACACAGCTTATCTCTATGAGAGGGCTAAAATTGACTGAACTTTTTAAGGAAAGGATAAATAGCAAAGGCAAGTAGATGGAGTGGAGGGACAGGTCACCTTTGTGGGCAGTAAGGTTGAATAATCTGCTCCTATTCTTATGTCAAACACAGGAAAGAGAATGCAGTTTCACTTCCATTGTGACTGTTGTTCTTCTCTTTGCTGATGTTACCGGATCTGCCGAGTCTTCTTTCTGAGGCCTTCCGTCAGTCGAGGTCCACCAACGATATGAGTCCTATCTGTCTACATGATACGCAAGCCAGGACAGTGCATTATGAAGCACAAGCTGTTGCTCATGCAGCAGGCTAACCCTCTCCATGCAGCTGATAAATCCAAAGGAACGGCAGAGACTGATACAGTATGGTACTATCACCGCCACAGGAATGGCCAAACAGTGTTGTACTCAACATTGGACAGCCTTCGGGACTCCAGCACTGGATTTTTCCTTGGGGTTTACTTCTGAAACTTTCCCCATGAGGGGGTATAGCCACAAGGCAGCAGAGGTTTGAGATCAGCGTTTTCCTTCTAGATGAGCTGCCAACCATGGCTGAAGAGCGACTGGTTTTCAGGCACAAGTAACCCACCTTTGCCACTTCTGTTAGTAAGAATGTTTCCACTGGGCTTAGTAGCTAAGCCACACGTGAAGGCCAGGAGTTGGACTTGGTTGTCAGAGGCTATTTGAGGCATACACCATTAGGAGCATTTAATAGGTGGTGGGAGATTATCCCCACTGCTCCCACCCCCCCCCCCCCCCCGGCTATGACATCCCTAAGGAAATGGTCTGCCAAGTACCTTCAGAGTTTTCTGTTTTTATTGCAGGGGAATAAATGATATCTGGCACAGATATATTTGGTAATTGATTTATTATGGTAAGATGTACTGAGGTGTGTGTATTGAGGTCCACACAGATCATTTCTTTACCTCAGTACATTGAGGTAGTACAAGGGAAAGTCAAAGTAACAGAATGAGAAATATAGTGCTACCACTGCAAAGAAAGTGGAGGACAGGCAGACAATAAGCTTGCTTTCATGTGGATAATACAGCAGCATAGAAGCTCTCCCTGAGCCTGGTGGTATGCACTGTCAGATGTGAAACATAAATCTATGCATTAATCTAACATTTTATTAACAGAAACAATATTTAACAATTATTTGTTTCACATAATAGTTAACAAGTCTGGATTTTACTTGTATACTTTAGTGTATTTGAATTTAAATTAATGGTGGTTTTAAAATGTTTCAGTTGAAAACTCATTATGAACTTATGATGACATTATTTGAAGTTTTATTGGGTCTGCTAAAGACCCATTAGGTGATGCTGAGGGAAAAAAAACCCGGCACTTATATATCTGTCTCCCCCGCCCCCAGCACTTCTATATCTGTCCCCTCCCCCGGCACTTGTATATCTCTGACCCCTCCCCTGGCACTTGTATATCTGTTCCCCCCCCCACACTTGTATACCTCTGTCCCCTCCCCGGCACTTGTATATCTCTGTCCCCCCGGCACTTGTATATCTGTTCCCCCCCCAGCACTTGTATATCTGTCCCCTCCAGGCACTGTTCCCCACCCCCAAAGCACTTGTATATCTCTGTCCCCTCCGCCCCCCCCCCGCTGTTCCCTCCCGGTACTGTTCCACCCCCCCCCCATCACTTGTATATCTCTGTCCCCCCGGCACTTGTATATCTGCTCCCCCTCCCTGTCACTTGTATATCTCTGTCCCCCCGGCACTTGTATATCTGCTCCCCCTCCCCGTCACTTGTATATCTCTGTCCCCCTGGCACTTGTATATCTGTCCCCCCTGCACTTGTATATCTGCTCCCCCTCCCCGGCACTTGTATATCTGTCCCGTCCCCCCCCCCCCCGGCACTTGTAGATCTGTTCCCCCCCCCCCCCGGCATTTGTATATCTCAAACACAAAATACTCTGCAGATGCTGGGGTCAAAGCAACACTCACAACATGCTGGAGGAACTCAGCAGGTCAGGCAGCATCTGTGGAAACGATCAGTCGACGTTTCAGGCCGGAACCCTTCGTCAAGACTGCAGAGGGAAGGGGCAGATGCCCTATAAAGAAGGTGGGGGAGAGTGGGAAGGAGAAGGCCGGTAGGTTCCAGGTGAAAAACCAGTAAGGGGAAAGATAAAGGGGTGGGGGAGGGGAAGCAGGGAGGTGATAGGCAGGAAAGGTGAAGAAAGAATAGGGGAAAACACAATGGGTAGTAGAAGGAGGTGGAACCATGAGGGAGGTGATAGGCAGCTGGGGGAGGAGGCAGAGTGACATAGGGATAGGGGAAGGGAGGGGGAGGGAATTACCGGAAGTTGAAGAATTCTATGTTCATACCAAGGGTCTGGAGACTGCCTAGACGGTATATGAGGTGTTGCTCCTCCAACCTGAGTTTGGCCTCATCGTGGCAGTAGAGGAGGCCATGTATGGACGTATCCGAATGGGTATGTGAAGCAGAGTTGAAGTGGGTGGTAACTGGGAGATCCTGTCTGTTGTGGCCGACGGAGCGGTCCCCCAATCTGCATCGGGTTTCACCGATGTAGAAGAGGCCGCACCAGGAGCACCAGATGCAATAGATGACCCCAACAGACTCACAAGTGAAGTGTTGCCTCACTTGAAAGGACTGTTTGGGGCCCTGAATGGTGGCAAGAGAGGAGGTATAGGGACAGGTGTAGCACTTACGCTTACAGGGATAAGTGCCAGATGGGAGATCCGTGGGGAGGGACGTGTGGACCAGGGAGTTGCGGAGGGAATGATCCCTGTGGAAAGTGGAGAGGGCTGGAGAGGGAAAGATGTGCTTAGTTCTGGGGTCTTGTTGAAGGTGGCGGAAGTTGCGGAGGATAATGTGCTGGATCCCAAGGCTGGTGGGGTGGTAGATGAGGACAAGGGGAACTCTGTCCCTGTTGTGATGGAGGGAGGATGGGGTGAGGGCCTAAGTGTGGGAAATGGAGGAGATGCGGGTGAGGGCATCATTGATGGCAGCAGAAGGGAAACTACGATCCTTAAAGAAAGAGAACATTTGAGATGTCCTGGAATGGAAAGCCTCATCCTGGGAGCAGATGTGGCGGAGGCGGAGGAACTGGGAATAGGGAGTGGCATTTTTGCATGTGGCAGGGTGGGGAGAGGTATAGTCGAGGTAGTTATGAGAGTCAATGGGCTTGTAGAAGATGTCAGTGGACAGTCTGTCTCCAGAGATGGAGACCAAGAGATCGAGAAAGGGGAGCGAAGTGTCCGAGATGGACCAAGTGAATCTGAGGGCTGGGTGGAAGTTTGAAGTAAAGTCAATGAAATTGACGAGCTCAGCATGGGTGCAGGAAGCAGCACCAATGCAGTCATCAATGTACCGAAGGAGAAGTTGGGTAACAGTACCAGAATAGGTTTGGAGCACAGACTGTTCCACAAAACCAACGAAGAGGCAGGCATAGCTCGGGGCCATGTGAGTGCCCATAGCTACACCCTTGGTCTGAAGAAAGTGGGAAGAGCCAAAAGAGAAGTTATTAAGTGTGAGTACCAGTTCCGCCAACCAGAGGATAACTCTTGTATATTTCTGTCCCTCCCCCGGCACTTGTATATCTGTTCCCCCCTCCCAAGCACTTGTATATCTGTCCCCCCCACCTTTTATATCTCTGCCCCCCCTGCACTTTTATATCTGGTTTCCCCCGCCCCCAGCTTATATATCTCTGTTTCTGTCTCCCCGGCACTTGTATAACTGCTCCCCCCCCCCCGCACTTTGCATATCTCTGCCCCCCACCTTGTATATCACTGTCTCCCTGGCACTGGTATATCTCTGTCCCCCCCCACACCGGCACTGGTATATCTCTGTTCCCACCACCCCACCCCCCCCGGCACTGGTATATCTCTGTTCCCCCCCCCACCGGCACTGGTATATCTCTGTTCCCCCCCCCCCAGCACTGGTATATCTCTGTTCCCCCCCCCCACCGGCACTGGTATATCTCTGTCCCCCCCCCCCAGCACTGGTATATCTCTGTTCCCACCACCCCGCCCCCCCCCCGGCACTGGTATATCTCTGTTCCCACCACCACCCCCCCGGCACTGGTATATCTCTGTTCCCCCCCCCCCCACCGGCACTGGTATATCTCTGTTCCCACCACCACCCCCCCGGCACTGGTATATCTCTGTTCCCCCCCCGACCGGCACTGGTATATCTCTGTTCCCACCCCCCCCACCCCCCCCGGCACTGGTATATCTCTGTTCCCACCACCCCCACCCCGGCACTGGTATATCTCTGTTCCCCCCCCCCAGCACTGGTATATCTCTGTTCCCCCCCCCCACCGGCACTGGTATATCTCTGTTCCCACCCCCCACCCCCTCCCGGCACTGGTATATCTCTGTTCCCACCACCCCCACCCCGGCACTGGTATATCTCTGTTCCCCCGCCCCACCGGCACTGGTATATCTCTGTTTCCCTTGGCAGTTGTATATCTCTATTCCACCCCCCCACCCCCCACTGGTACTTGTATATCTCTGCCCCCTACTTGACACTTGTATATCCCTGTCCCCCTCTCTCCTACTGTTGCTTACATTAGGAACAAGAGTCATTCTGTTTCTCTACCAATGTGGTTTGATTGAACCAAAATGGTCACTTATAATATTTGATAAATTATTTTAGATATTTTCTCAGAGAAAGTTATCACAGGTAAGATAAAGATTTATGTATATTTAACCAGCTCAGGTAATAGCTGGCTCCCAATTTAGGTAAGCAAGGCTTATGTTAATATTTTCCCAGTTGTGTTCCTTGCAAGGAAGTCTGAAATACATTGGGAGGATCTTCAGCATCAGTGCCTGAATGCTAATGATTCCTTTGATTCAATTAAATTATTTTTATTATTTATTTAGAGATACAGTGCGGAATAGGCCCTTGTGGCCCTTCTTGCCGCACCACCCAGCAACCCGCCAATTTGACTGCAGCCTAATCACAGGACAAGTTATAATGGCCAATTTACCTACTAACTGGCACATCTCTGGACTGTGGGAGGAAACCCAGATACACACATGGGAAGGCACATACAAACTTGCTGACTGAGGACACAGGAATTGAACTCTGAACTCCAGTGCCCCGAGCTATAAAGTGTTGCGCTAACCACTGTGTAATGTGGCGCCTCATGCAGTTCAGAAAATTAATTAATGGAGTTTATTAATGGGAGAATTAAAGGAAGTTCAGAAAATCTGGAGCAACATAAAATGCATTAATTTTCTGTACTTGCTGCTTTGAATAATAGTTCATGAAGGAAGTTCCTTGTTTTCAAAGAGATACTTTCTTCACAACCAGATCTATAGAGAATGAATTTGAGACTTACAGGAGTGAATGGTAACAAGCAATTCAGTAGGATCCTCTGCAGGTTGTCTACTGTACAATCCCGACCTTGACTCATTCTATTCAATGACTGAAAGCGAGGCATGTGGTCTATCATGTAGAGATATTTTGTCTTTCCCTTCATTCCATAACATGTACATTTTTTCAGTCCTCTGGTTCCTGTGTATGCTCCATTGCTTGTAGGTTCTGATGTGCAAGCTGCAGAAGTCATTTTAAAAGTAACATTTCATTGATTTTGTTTGTGGGCCATTTCATTTTAAGAGGACGGATAGTGAAATCAGCTCTCATGACTTCTGTGAATGAAGCCGAATTTTCAGGAACTATACTTCAAAGGGTGGAGAGACAGTTACATCTGTTTATCCCCTAGACTACCGTAAGCAGGTGGAATCATGTGAATAATTTGCTTTCACATTTAAGTGTAAAGTGAGGCGCTATACCACAGGAAAGACAATGGAGAGTACTTTGTACAGGTTCACCAGGATGCTGATTGGTGCATGGGAAGCAAGAAAGAAAAGTTGGACCATTTTAAAAGTTAGAACAGGAATGGTTTGATATTGTTAAAAATTAGAAAATACAGGAAAAGGTAGGTAGAAATAAACTGCATCTAGTGTTTTCTCTGCCTGGACCATGAGGATGGAGAGTAAAGTAAAAGATTTAGGTTGGAAAGTGAGATGCACTGTTTTATCCAGGGGCCATGAAATGCTTTGTGTCAGTGGTTGAAGCTGGGATCATGGCAAGATTTATGGATAAAGGATCAGGAAAGGTTATGACACGATGTCACGTATAATTTTTGGGAAGTTACTTCCACCAGAAGTTTGGATGACGATTAGAAATCAGAGTTGTAAGATAATTACAAAGATCGGTTGACTGAAATTTTCTGAGTCCTGTCAGGAATGTTGATCTTACTAGCAGGGAAGGCTCAAAGACAAACATACTTTCACTCACCCGTATGAAATCATTGACTATCCTGTAAAACCACTCTTGAGGAAAATATATCCTGCACTTCATCATCAAGTCCTATGAGCAAAAGTTTAATAGATTAAGCTGCAATGAACATTATTATTTATACTTATCATTCTGAAATGATAGTTTTTTTTCTTTTCCTCAAATTGAAGAATGAATTTCTATTATTTTAAATTTGCAGATTGTAACCAATACGAAGAGTCCAAAGTGTGGAAAATCCTCCTACACATCCCTGTCTTCTGTGTGCATTTTCTGACCTCTGATTAAAGTGGAATGACATGTGTTGATATAAAATTAAATTGAAATTTCCATTTTTTAAATAAATCAAGAAATAGAAAACAGTACGATGAATTCATACCAATGAATTTATATTTGAACCAGGATTTGTTTGTATCTTATTGTCAGCAGCTTGGTACTTACAAGTTATTTTAAGTCAGGATACAATTAATAGAGAAAGTACCTTGTAAATTCATTCATATTTACACATTTGTAAAAATAAATGGGAAGATTCAAGGTATTTGGAAAAGGCAGAAAGTAAGTGGTAGCAGGACAAAATAAATGATCAAGTGAATTATGACGAGCATGTTTTAAAAATAAGTTCAAATAAAAGCCCAGCAAATGCAGGCTTTAAATTTTCCATTGGTCTTACTGGGGGTGGGGGGGATTAAAATGTGTGAAGAACAATGACTTGGAGTTGATACAAGTTGAGAGCAGTACAAAATATTCTCAACCTTGAGAGCATTTAATCTCTGAAAAATTAACTGGTGTTAGTTGAATGGATTTTTGGTACATTTGTGGTAGTTTAATTGTATAATGCTTTATTTGAAAAATAAAAAAAGCAAAAATGAACTAAAGTTTAATCACAACAAATTTGTTATGAGCAACACACAAAACACTGGATGAAGTTTAACACGTGACCAAGGAGTTGGTGCAGGAGGGAGGATGTCAGATTATTGGATCATTGGGCTGTCTTCCAGGAAGGTGGGACCTGTACGGATGAGACAGCTTGTACCTGAACTAGAGGGGGACCACTATCCTAGCAGGAAGGTTTGCTAGGTCTGCACAAGTGTGAGGGTGTGAGGGTTTAAACTAGAGTAGAAGTGGGGATGGGAACCTGAGTGCCAGAACAAATAGTGGGGAGGTTGTGGAGACAGCTGTTGTTAAGACCTCAGACAAAGTCAAGAATCAAAATATTGAGCATTGTGCAAATAATGTCCTGAGCTGCGTATATTTCAATGCAAGAAGTATCGTAGGCAAGGCAGATGAGCTTAGGGCATGGATAAACACATGGAATTATGATGCGTGTAGCCATTAGTGGGAGTTGGTTGCAGGTTGCAAGAGGGATAGTACTGGCAGCTCAGTATTCTGGGGTTCCATTGTTTCAGATGTGACTAATCAGGGAAAATGTGACAGCAGTGTTCAGTCAGGACTGGAGAACTTGCCTAGTGAGGCTTTATGGGTGGAACTGAGAAATAAGAAAGGTATGATCATGTTAGTAGGGCTATATTATAGATCATCCAACAGGCTGTGGGAACTAGAGAAACAAATTTGTAGAGAGATCGCAGACTGTTGCAAGAAACATAAGGCTGTTGTTGTGGATGATTTTAACTTTCCACACATTGACTGAGACTCTGTTACTGTAAAAGGACTAGATGGGGTAAAGTTTGTCAAGTGTGTTCAGGAAACTTTCCTTAATCAGTTTGTAGAAGTTCCAATGAGAGAATGTTTGATACTTGATTTACTATTACGGAATGAGACAGGGCAGGTGACGAAAGTTTGTGTGGGGGAATACTTTGCATCTAGTGATCACAATGCCATCAGTTTCAAAGTAAAAATGCAAAGAGACAGGTCTGGTCCACAGGTTGAGATTCTAAAATGAAGAAAGGCCAATGTCGATGGTATCAGAAAGGATCTGTCAAGTGTGGATTGGGACAGGTTGTTTTCTAGCAAAGGTATACTTGGTAAGTGGAGGCCTTCAAAACTAAAATTTTGAGAGTACAAAGCTTGTACTTGCTTGTCATAATAAAAGGTAAAGATAACAGTTTTAGGGAACACACATCAAAGTTGCTGGTGAACGCAGCAGGCCAGGCAGCATCTCTAGGAAGAGCTACAGTCGACGTTTCAGGCCGAGACCCTTCGTCAGGACTAACTGAAGGAAGAGCTAGTAAGAGATTTGAAAGGGGGAGGGGGAGGGGGAGATCCAAAATGATAAGGGACGACAGGAGGGGGAGGGATGGAGCCAAGAGCTGGACAGGTGATTGGCAAAAGGGATATGAGAGGATCATGGGACAGGAGGCCCAGGGCGAAGGAAAAGGGGGGGGAACCCAGCGGATGGGCAAGGGGTATAGTCAGAGGGACAGAGGGAGAAAAAGAAGAAAGAGAGAGAAAGAATGTGTGTATATAAAAAAATAACGGATGGGGTACGAGGGGGAGGTGGGGCATTAGCGGATGTTAGAGAAGTCGATGTTCATGCCATCAGGTTGGAGTCTACCCAGACGGAATATAAGGTGTTGTTCCTCCAACTTGAGTGTGGCTTTATCTTTACAGTACAGGAGGCCGTGGGTAGACATATCAGAATTGGAATGGGACATGGAATTAAAATGTGTAGCCACTGGGAGATCCTGCTTTCTCTGGCAGACAGAGCGTAGATGTTCAGCAAAACGATCTCTCAGTCTGCGTCGGTTCTCGCCAATATATAAAAGGCCATATCGGGAGCACCGGACGCAGTATATCACCCCAGTTGACTCACAGGTGAAGTGTCGCCTCACCTGGAAGGACTATCTGGGGCCCTGAATGGTGGTAAGGGAGGAAGTGTAAGGGCATGTGTAGCACTTGTTCCGCTTACAAGGATAAGTGCCAGGAGGGAGATCAGTGGGGAGGGATGGGGGGGACGAATGGACAAGGGAGTCGCGTAGAGACGCAGAGTCTTTAGAAGTGGGGCAAAGCAGCAGCAAGATCATGGAACTTATAGAGATTATAGAGGAGGAGGTGTTTGCTCTCCTGAGGCAAATTAGGGTGGATAATTCCCCATGGCCTGACAAGGTGTTCTCTCAGACCCTGTGGAAGACAAATGCAGAAATTGCAGGACCCCTAGCAGAGATATTTAATTCATTGTTAGCGACAGGTGTGATTCTAGAGGATTGGAGGATAGCTAATGTTGTTCCACTGTTTAAGAAAGGCTTTAAAAATAAACCAGGAAATTATAAGCCAGTGAGCCTGACATCAGTAGTGGGAAAGTTATTGGAATGTATTCTAATCAATCAGATATATGGGTAGTTGGATAGACAGGGACTGAGTAAATACACTCAGCATGGCTTTGTGTGTGGTAGGTCGTGTTGAACCAATATTATAGAGTTTTTCAAGGAAGTAACCAAGAAAGCTGATGAAGGCAAGGCAGTGGATGTTGTCTACATGGACTTTAGCAAGCCATTTGACAAGGTCCCGCACGGGAGGTTGGTCAGGAAGGTTCAATCGCTTGCCTTTCAAGATGAGGTAGTAAATTGGATTAGACATTGCCTTAGAGTGGTAGTGAATGGCTGCTTCTTTGCCTGGAGATTGGTGACTAGTGGAGTCCTTTGTTGTTTGTTATCTATATCAATGATCTGGATCAGCAAATTTTGCAGTTGGCACCAAGAATGGGGTGCATGGACAGTAAGGTAGACTATCAGAGCTTGCAGCCGAATCTGAAAAGTGGAAGATGGAATTTAATGCAGACAAGTGTGAGGTGTTGTAGTTTGGTAAGACCCACCAGGTTAGGTCTTACATGGTGAATGGTAGGCATTGAGGAGTGTGATAGTAAGGTTCAAAGGTTCATTTTTAGTGTCAAAGTATGCATGTATAATACAAATCTGCTATTCATCTCCTTCAGATAGCCATGAAGTACAGAAAAACCACATGTGTTGTTGAAAGAAAAGACATCAACCCCCATCCCCGCATGAAAAAGAAAAGGAATAACACTCGCAAACCTGAAACCCACCACCCCTTGCTCACACAAAAAATGTAGTAGATTGAACACACAGAAAACAGCAGCTGGAACACCGAACCCCAAATCCCCCAGCCCCTCCCTCACACAAAAACCAACAGATTGGCCACTCCGAAGACAGCAGCCAGAACATCAAAAACCCCAAATCTCCCAACCCCTCCCTCGCAATAAAAACAGTAACAACAATATCAAACCCCTAAACCCCTCCCAGGCAAAAAATAACAGTGCCAACAGCACCAAATCCCAACCCCCTGTCCCACACACAAAAACCAACAGATCGCCTAGACACAAAAAACAAACAAGAAAATCAGATCCCAAATCCCAACCCCTCCCTCGACAAAACCAACACATTGCCCACCCATAACCCTAACCTGCCAATCGGAAACAAGAAAGAAAAAACAGAAAACTGAAGGAGAGTAATATAAACTACAGTCCAATAATCACATAAATCCCAGAATTTGAAAAACATCTCCCCACCAGAATAGAGGAGCCTGTCCACTTGAACTCTGTCCTTCCATGAAGAGCAGCCGCCATGCTGCCAACCTGCAGCCATCCGACCACTGTGCTGCTGATCTATAGCCTTCTGACCACTGAGCCACTGGCCTGGCTACCAACTGCTGTGGACCAATGGCCTCTGTGGAGAGTGACCGCTGACCTCCTCTGCATTCGCCTCGATGCTTCGAAATGGAGTCAATCATGGCCCTGGACCGTCTCTGGTCTTCTGTACAAGGCAGGTCATGCTTGCCGTCCTCTCCAGGGACACCAGATTGCCAGGTCATTCAGTCAAATTCCAAACTACACGTCACAGGCTCCAACAGTCTCCAAAACACAATCAAGACCAAAAGAACAAGCAGAAGGCATAGAAAAAGTGAAATAATTGAAGAGATTGGCTATCTGAAAGGTGTCACCCAAGGATTCATTGTTCGCTGGCTCCACCTTGACCAGAACTGATAAACAAAGGGATCTGGGAACACAGGTCTATAATTAATTGAAAGTGGCATCACGGTTAAATTGGGTTGTAAAGGAATCTTTTAACTCGTTGGCCTTCATAAATCAAAGTATTGAGTACGGGAGATGTTATGTTGAAGTTGTATAAGGCACTGGTGAGGCCTGATTTGGAGTATTGTGTGCAATTTTGGTCACTTACCTACAGGAAAGATGTAAGGTTAAAAAAGTACAGAGAAAATTTACAAGGATGTTGCCTGGACTTGAAGGCCTCAGTTATACAGAAAGATTGACTAGGTTAGGACTTTATTCCTTGGAACACACAGTAGAAGCCTGAGGGGAGATTAGATACAGGTATGCAAAATTATGAGGGGTATAGATAGGGTTAATGCAAGCCGACTTTTTTCCACTGAGGTTGAGCGGCACTACAACTAAACATCATCTTTTAAGGGTGAAAGGTGAAAAGTTTAAAGGAAACATGAGGGAAGCTGCTTCACTCAGAGGGTCTTGAGAGTGTGGAATGAGCTGCCAGCGCAAGTGGTGCATGGAGCTGAATTTCAACACTTGAGAAGTTTGGATAGGTACATGGATAGTGGGCGTATGGACTGACATGATCAGGGTGCAAGTCGATGGGGCTAGGCAGTTTAAATAGTTCAGCATGGACTAGATGGGCTGAATAGCCTGTTTCTGCGCTGTACTTTTCTATGACTCTAGAAAGTTCTGGCAGCATCTACGGAGGGAAATGAACAGTCAGTGTCTTATTGTCAAGCGCTTTCATCAAAGTTCAAAGTAAATTTGTTATTGAAATACTGTAACCATTTACAACCCTGAGATTCATTTTGTGTGGACATACTCAATAAATCCAATAACCATAATAGAATCTATGAAAGACCACACGGATTGGGTGTACAAACAAAGTGCAAACGACAACAAACTGTACAAATACAAAAAGAAAAAAATAACAATAATGATAATAATAAGCAATAAATATTGAGAACATGAGTTGAAAGTGAGTACATTGGTTGTGGGAACATTTCCATGATGGGGCAAGTGAAGTGATCCCCTTTGGTTCAACAGCCTGATAGTTGGGGGCATAATAACTGTTCCTGGATCTGGTGGTGTGAGTCCTAAGGCGCCTGTACCATCTTCTTGATGGCAGCTGTGAGAAGAGAGCATGGCCAGGGTAGTGGGGACCCCGATGATGGATGCTGCTTTCCTTCGACAGTGCTCCATGTAGATGTGCTCAATGGTGAGGGTGCTTTATCCAAGATGGATTGGGCGATATCCACTAGTTTTAGTTGGATTTTCCATTCAAGAATGTTGGTGTTCCAATATTGGACTGTGATGTAACCGGTCAGTATATTCTCCACCACACATCTGTAGAAGTTTTAGATGTCATGCAGAATCTTTACAAACTCCTAAGGAAGTTGAGGCACTGCTCTGGTTTCTTTGTAATTGCTGTTATGTGCTGGGCCCAGGAGAGGCCGTCTGAAATGATAACACTGAGGAATTTAAAATTGCTGACCCTCTCCTCCTCTGATCCTCCGATGAGGGCTGGTTCATGGATCTTTGGTTTCCTCCTCCTGAAGTCAATAATTAGCTCCTTGGTCTTGCTGACATTCAGTAATGAGTTGTTGTTGTGGCTCCACTCAGCCAGATTTTCAATCCCTCTCCTATAAGCAGATTCGTCACCACATTTGATTCAGCCACCAGTAGCGGTGTCATCAGCAAACAGGACTGAAAAGAAGGAGTAGAGGAAGGGCTGGCAAGTGATAGGATTATGCAGGTGAGGGGTGTGATAGGTAGGTGAGGAAGGAGGGAATGATGTACTGTAGAAGCTGAGAGGTGATGGGTTGAAGTGACAAAAGGCCAAAGAAAATGGAATCCAAAGATGGAATCTCAGCCCAAAAGACCAACTGTCTATGTACCGCTTTAGATGTTGTCTTACCTGCTGAGTTTCTCCGCATGTTGTGTATTGCTACAAATTTCCAACATCTGCAGTTTCTTGTGTCTTTAAAATTTGTCATAATTTTTCTTGTGAGAATTTCCAAGAAACATTATGTTGAGCTTTGCAAGTGGCTGAGGTAGGTATGAGGTATGGTAGGTGCAGATAGCTCTTTACTCAATGTATAAAGAAAGGCAAAACTTTTAAGAGGTTTGCAGTTTTGCTTTAGACACGGATCCCTTGCTTAATGGTGTTGGTCCATGACATAAAAAAGGTTGGGAACTCCTGCTTTAGAGTATCCATGACACTTAAAGGCCTGCCATTCTCATTGGAATATTGTTGAATTTCTTAAGGCTAAAAATATACTCTGTGCCACAAAAAGTCAGTTATATATTAGTCATGTGGATATTTAGATTCCTGATAGAATCATCTTTTTCAACATTTTTACATTCTATTTGCAAATAGACTGCTGAACAGATCCAGACCCGGATCTGGGCCGTACCCTCCAAATATCTGGATCTGGGCCGTACCCTCCAAATATCCAGACCTGCCTCTCGGTTTTTTTGCACTACCTTACTTTTCCTTTTCTATTTTCTATTTTTGATTTAAATTTTTCATATTTACTATCGATTTGTACTCCAGGGAGCTCAAAGCGCAGAATCAAATATCACAGTGATGATTGTACACTCTCGTATCAATTGTTTGGCAACAGTAAAGTAATTAGTAAATAAATTTGAATATATTAACGCAAACACAAGGAAATCTGCAGATGCTGGAAATTCAAGCAACACACATCAAAGTTCCAGGTGAACGCAGCAGGCCAGGCAGCATCCATAGGAAGTGGTACAAACTTCCGCTAATGCCCCACCTCCCCCTTGTACCCCATCCATTATTTATTTATATACACACATTCTTTTTCTCTCTCTCCTTTTTCCTCCCTCTGTCCCTCTCACTATACCCCTTGCCCATCCTCTGGTTTCCCCCTCCCCCTTTTCCTTCTCCCTGGGCCTCCTGTCCCATGATCCTCTCATATCCCTTTTGCCAATCACCTGTCCAGCTCTTGGCTCCATCCCGCCCCCTTCTGTCTTCTCCTATCATTTTGGATCTCCCCCTCCCCCTCTTCTTTCAGTTAGTCCTGACGAAGGGTCTCAGCCCGAAACATCAACTGTACCTCTTCCTAAGGATGCTGCCCGGCCTGCTGCATTCACCAGCAACTTTGATGTGAATATATTACACAGCTTTCCTCATTCTGTTGTCACTGTTAATGGACTCGTCATGCACACTAATGTGATGTGTGACACCTCTTTGAAAAACGTGAGTTGGTGCTATTTTCATCTTTTTCTAAGTTCACTTGATGGATATACACATTTGATACAGTGTCTATTAAATTTTTATTTAAATATTTCCTTTCAAAAAGCATTATAATTTTTTCAGAGCTGATACTATCATAAACTTTCAAAAGATCCATTCTAAACAGATCCTGCAGAAATTAATTTACACAAACTTGTTACTAAAGTTTCCACTAGTCCACTTCAGTGTTCTTAAGAGTATCCACATTAAACCTTTGTCAGTGTGATAAAAACTCTGCATTAGGGCTTATAATCCTGAAATAACTTAAGAATTTGTATTTGTACTGTGTTTCAAAAATTCTGGATCAGAATCAGGTTTAATATCACCAGCATATGTCATGAAATTTGTTGTCTTTGTGGCAACAGTACAATGCAATACATAATTTAAAAAACTGAATTACAGTAAGTATGTATGAGATTGGGGTGTGCATTGAGGAGCATAAAACCAAGCCCTTCAGCCCATCAACTCCATGTGGAACTGTTATTCTGCGTAGTCCATTGACCAACACCTGGACCATAACCCTCCATTCATTCACTTATTTAAACTTCTAAGTGGTGCAATCGAACCTACATACACAACTTCCACTGGTAGCTCATTCCACACTCACATAACCTTGAGTGAAGTTCTCCCAATCTCAGTGGAAAAAGCCTGTTCTTCATTATGTCCCTCATAATTTTGTATACTTTTATCTAACTACATTATGTCCCTTATAATTTTGTATATTTCTATCAAATCACTCTCATTTGCTTTCAATGAATTGTAAAATAAATAAATAGTGCAAAGAAAGGATTAATGAGGTCCTGGGCCATTCAGAAATCTGATGACGGAGGGGAAGCAGCTGTTCCGGAATCATTGGGTGTAAATGATCGGTCCTGTACCTCCTCCGTGACGGAATTTCGTGTTGCACTGTAAATCCTGCATCCTCCCAGCAGCAGGTGGCGCAAGGAACCGGTGGCTGGAGTTCCGCGGGACCCTCCGTGTCGGGTGGGTGGGGGACGACGACGTACATGCCTGAGCAATGACGTCAGGAGATCGTGGGGGGGAGGGAGAGGCGAGCCGGACGGACACGTGCGTGCACGCGCTCACTCATTCAAACCTTAACAGACGGGCCTCTCGTGCACGCGCCCTCCCACGCTGCGCGCGCGCCACGCGGCAGTCTCCTCGCTCTGCCTTTCCCTCGCGCGCGCGCGCACGCGGGTGCTGGGTGTTTTTCGCTCTGGTTTCCTCTCACGGACACTGCCGGGTTCTCGGATCCATGTTATTGATCGATCGCCGCTCCTCGAACCGCCGGGGCTTGTTATTTTTTTGTTAACCCCCACCCCTTCCATCTCATCGAGCCACCGGCAACAGAAGCGGCGGCCGCCCCGGCCGGCAACCATGGAGAACAAGGCGTTCACCAAGGAGCTGGACCAATGGATCGAGCAGCTGAACGAGTGCAAGCAACTGAACGAGAACCAAGTGCGGACGCTGTGTGAGAAGGTGAGTGGGGTTGGGGGTGGAGATAGATCGAGGCCGGGGATTGAACCGGCCCTGCTGTTGTCTGACCAAGCGAGTCTGGGCCTTCCGAGGCTAGGCCACGTTTACCCCGCCAGATTGTGCGCCATAGGCCGGGCGGGGCGCCGCTGCTTCCGGCTACCAAAGAGTGGGCCCCAGATCACGCCCCCATCCTCCGGTCGCTGCGGACATTTTCGGTGCTGAGGTGCAGCCAAAGGATTTCATACTCTCCCGGTCCACGGGTGTAAAGGCAAATGATAACGGCTGCTGGGAGGCCGAAACAGATTTGAAGGAATGGAAGTAATAATGAAGTCAAGCGGCATTTGTGGATTGAAAATCAACACTGACCTTTCCCAATTATTGTCTTAAACCTGGTTTCCCTGTTCAGGGAGGCTGTCTGACCTCCCGAGTAAGCCTAGAATTTTCAGCCTCTTGATTTTACCATAGATATGATGAAATTGTTCTGTCACCTGTCTTGTTTTTTTCTTATCCTCTGGTAAACTTGCTGTATAATTTTGAGGGCTTAGCTGCTTCAAGTCATTTTTTTCAATATACTGTAGTGCATGTACACAGACATAGTTAAAAACTTATTTACAGAGAACATAACAAAACTATCTACTGATGCTGACTGACTTGTTGAATATTTCCAGTAATTTGATTGTTTTCAGTTTTCCAACATGCATTTATTTTGTACTAGTAACTTTTTTACTAAGTCACTTTCCAAACAAATTGTTCTGCATATTCAATAGATGGAGTGATAAAGTTAGCATTTCAGGATAATAACCCTGAGGTGGAGAAAAAACAGTTGGATTTTAAGATTCCCTCTGCAACTTGTATATTTTTCCAATATTCCTGTTTTGATGATGGGTCATTAATCTGAAAGTTAAACTCTGTTTAGTTCATAGTATGCTGAACATTTCTGGCTGTTTGCTCTTATTTACAATTTCATCACCTGCAGTTATTTAAAAATTTCTTTTGAAGATTGGTGGCTTTGCAAATAAACACGGTCTAATGCAGTCAACACTTATGTTCCAATTTAAAAGCCTATTAATGTTTTAAGTATTAAATATATTTGAGTTTAATGTCTATATATTGTTTAGAACCATCCAATGCTGCAGCCATTCAAGCTTAGTTTGCTAGCCTTTTGAAAGATCGGCCCAATTAGTCTTGTTATTTGTGCTTTCCCAGAGGCTCACGAATCTTTACTGCTAACGTATTTCGACATTTTCTTCTTGAAAGTTGCCAGTGAATCTGGTGTCATTGCCCTTTTGATCATCCTGTTCCAGTCTGCAACATCTATATCTCCCTGCCTTCCTTCTGGTTCTTTAACAAATAATTTTGAACATCCAGTTGGATTCTGCTCTTAAGTCTGCTGTGTTGCAGATAGAAGCACAATTTCTGATGTGACCCCAACTAATGAAAGCTGTACCCATCATCATCATTACTGTTCTAAGATTTTTACTCTACAGTGCTCCATTGATAGTGTGTTTGTTTTGGCTATCATTTACTTTTGTGTGCAGTTTCCTGCCTTTTTACTCTTGCATTAGAGAATGCAGTTGGCTCCAGTAATTGAGTTATGGAAAGAGGGACTGGCTAAGCTACCTTGTTTTCCCAGGAGCAGTGGAGGCTGAGAGGCAACCTGATAGAAAAATGCAAAATTATGAGCGCATAAGTAGGTTAGATGGCAAAAATCTTCATCCCTAGTAGGTGTTTCAAAACAGGATGACATAGGGATCTGCTGCCAGAGAAGAAAGTGGATTTGGATAAATTACTACATTTGGGGCATTTATCCAAATACTTAAAATAGACAAAGCACAGAAGGATACAATCTTGATAAAAGCAAAATGGTCAAGATGGACCTGGTGGGTCAAATAGCCAATTTCTGAGCTGTATGACTCTAGCTCTTTGGCATCATCTTTTATCAACTGAACACTTGCCCATTCATGAGTGAAAATGCTTGATGCTAATTTATAGGTAATAATGAAAGAGGGAAGCTTTTGGTTTAATACACATGCTAAAGCTATTGCAGATTTCAGTTGTTCAGTTTTAGGGAATATTTCTGGGACAAATGTGACGAAGTTCTTAACAGAACCCTTTACAGCTGGAAAGAAATACTTCATCCAATTTGTGCAGGCTGGTTTACGACCCAGATGTGAAAGAATAAATGTTTTAGCCTAACTCTATGAAACTTCTTGCTTAGATGGTATATGTGAGAGGCTGCCACTTTGCCTTTTTCCTGTAATATCAAATCTAGAGATGGGTGATGTTCATGGATATTAACGTTGGTGTTGAAGTGCAGTATATTATACTGGATAGTATGAAGTTTCCAAGAGAATTATGTCTGTTCAGGTTAGTGCTTCCTAGTTTAATTTCATTAATGTAATGGCATCATTCTATTAATATTTAGGATATGTACTTCTGTGGCATCAAATTAACTTCAAAAAATGAAATTTTACTTGTATGAATAATTCCGTGGTTTTTTTGGTCTTTTGATAAATTTCTACTCAAACCAAAGTTTCTAACAGAATATTTTAAGTGATCTTCGTACTCTATTCTGTGAATGTATTTAATATTTTGTAGAGTTCTGTACAGTCCATCCAGGTAATGGCTAAGACCTTCCAGGCATTTGCTTCAAAGTACATAGTACTTTAAGTTCTGAGAATGATTGTTTACAAGTCTTCTCAACTGAGTTGGTATCACATGGTAGATTTTCCTGGTGATAGTGAGTAGCAAAACTAATCTCTCTTCCTCCTCATAGCCTGATTGAGATGTGTAGCTTGATTTGAAAATTGCTGGTATTGTTTCCTCTATAAATGCAGTGATATATAACATTATCATGTTTGGTTTTGAACTGAGAAATTACTACTGTAAAACATATTTTGCCTCTAAGAATTTTTGTCAGAAAATCTTTATTTTTATTTGGGATTCTATAGAAAGATGTTGTGGTGGGTTATCTTAAGGTTACACGCATTAATTTCAACCATATAGCCAACTAAGATCAATTGCAGGGACATTCATGTAACAGACAGTAATCTCATCGGCTTTATTTACAAGTCATATGGGATGTCATGTGAAATCAGGAATGACATTCAATTTTAATGCTTGGAGAATATCTTTAGAACCAGTTTTTCTATTTCAAGAATAAGTGGAATGCAAATCTGACACTTTGCAACTGAACATTTTTGCTTGTTTGTGACCTCTGGTTGTGCATTCAGAAGACTGTAACTGAGCTTTGTTACCCGTCAGTATCATAAATTGGGTCTCTGTCCCTAAAGAATAACTAACTTCAGCACAGTGCATCAAAATGAAAATAATGTCATTGGATAAAATATTTCTGGTGAAAGCTTTATTTTTGTTTGACCTAGACAGCCATAAGGCTGAAGGTAGTTTTTGGTTCATGTTTCAGGTAGGATGTGCAGGGGGAGAGGAAAATATGTACGAATAAAAGTATTAAAAGGAATCAAGATAAAGGCTGCAGAGAGCCATTGTCATCTTTCCCTGCTTTAGCTGCTAATAGAATGTAATTAACATTTCTAAGGCTCTATTTAGTATTATATACACCTACTTCAGATGTTTTGTGTAGAATCTATATCAATCAACTGATTGTGCATCTGTTCATGTTTATTTGAGAAAGTTATCTATGAAGCATCACCAACTGAATATTGCATTAGCTTTGCACAATTTTGATTTTAGTTGCTATGTATGGTTGCAGAATAACTGCATTCCACTGCAAAGATCAGTTTAATCAATTTGAAAACATTGCATGAACCCTCAATATGAGCAATACCCTTTTTAATAGCTTTTAAACTGCTATTTAAAGCCACAGACAATGACAAGTAATATTTTGATAGTTTGAAATTGCAGGGCACGTAAATCACAGTGTTCTCAACCGCTGTATTTCTATTATCCATTCAATGAGATCTCTTGTTTTGCCTGAAACATGAATAAGCACCCTCTATACCCTCTACAAACATGTCAAGCAACTGCAGATAAATCTAACGTTTAATTTATTTATTCTGGATTTAAATCATTATTAATAGATTAAAAGTTCTAATTGATTTCTAAAAGCTGAATACCATGAATGATAGATGTGTACACTTGGTCCATTAGCATCTGCAGTGAAATAATCATAGAGTTGTACAGCAGGCAAGCAGACCCTTGGGCTCATTTCATTCATGTCAACCAAGTTGCCTATCTGAGCTAATCCTATTTGTCTGTGTTTTGCCCGTGTCCCTCTATTGGTATTGGTTTTTTATTGTCACGTTCTGAGAGACAGTGAAAAGCTTTGATTTTTCATGGCATTCAGACAGATCACACTATACATAATTACGCTGAGATAGTAAAAAGAAAATAGAATATAGTAAAAAAAAGAAAACAATGAAAAATATAGTAATTGCAGTTGTAGAGTGCAAGAGCTGTGAAGCAGTAGATTGGAAAATAGAGTTCAGTGCATCTTTTAACATGCAAGGTCAGTTCAAGAATCTGATGGTATAGGAGCTGTCCTTGAGTCTGATGGTGCATCCTCTCAACCCTTTGTATCTTCTGCCCCATGGGAGAAGAGAGAATAACCAGGGTGAAAGATGTCCTTCAATATATTAACTACTTTCCGAGGCGACGGGAAGTGTAAGCAGTCAAGTCCCTATTCATATAATTGTCTAAATGTCTCTTAAATGTCATAATTATACCCTAGCCCTGCCACTTCCTCTTGACAGTTCGTTCCACATAGCAGTCACCCTCTATGTACAAAAAGATATCCCTCGGCTGCCTTTTTAAAAACTTCCCCTGTCACCTTAAATGTATGACTCTAGTTTTAGATTCCCCTACCGTGTGATAAAAGATTGTCTATTCATCTATCTATGCCCCTCATGATTTTATGTCTCTATAAAAGTCACCCATCAGTCTCTTGTGGTGCAAAGTGGAAAGTCCCAGCCTCTCCTTAAAACTCCAATCCTCCACACCCAATTATATCCTTGTGAATCTTTTATGTACCCTTCCCAACTTGGTGACATCCTTATAGCTAGGTGATCAGAACAACAACTTGGTGATATCGTTATAGCTAGGTGATGTCTCACCAACATCTTGCACTTTGTAGCGTAGCTCCCCATTCTGTGTACTAAAATGCCCTGGCTGACGAAGGCAAGCAGGCAAAATTCACTACTCTCTCTCCTTATGCTGCCTCATTCAGGGAACTGTACTTGTTTCTCTATTTCTCTTTGTTCTACAGCATTCTCTGGGACTTTGCCATTTATTGTGCGTCCAGCCTTGGTTTAACTAACCAAAATGTGAGACTTTGCACTTGTCCAAGTTAAATTCCATCTCCCAGCCCTTGGCTCACTTTCCTAGCAGATCTAGATCATTGTTATTAACTTAGATAACCTTCACAATCCATAATACCACCAGTTTTTGTGTCATAGGCAAATTTACTAATCATGCATACTATATTCTCATTCAATTCGTTATTATAGATGACAAACAATGGACCCGGTACTGACCTTTGGGCCACACCACTGGTCAATAGCCTCCAACCTGAGAAACAGTCCTCTACTACAGTGGTCCCCAACCACCGGGCCGCAGAGTATTTGCTACCGGGCCGCAAGGAAACGATATGATTTGGCGATAGGAGTCAGCTGCACCTTTCCTCATTCCCTGTCATGCCCACTGTTGCGCTTGAACACACGCGAGGTCATTAACAGCGCGTCATCCATGTCAGCGCGGGAAGAAGATCAACTCCTCGAGCTTGCAAATGATGGCGGGCTGAAAAGTATGTTTGACGTAACATCTCTGCCGGCATTCTGGATCAAAGTCAAGCCACGAAAGAACTGAAAACGTTGCTTCCATTTCCAACATATCTCTGCAATGAATGCGACGAAAACTAAATAGACTGGACATAAGGAACCTCCTTCGAGTATCGCCGTCTCCCATCACCCCTCGATAGGACTGTCTTGTTGCAGGGAAACAAGCCCAGGGCTCCCACTGATTCAGCAATACTGGTGTGTTGGAATGATTTTATATGTTCATACGGGGAAAATATGTGCTGTGTGTATAATATCCAAACGTTACTTAAAATGTTATGATGCTATTGACTGATAAGTGACTTATATAACCATATAACGATTACAGCATGGAAATAGGCAATCTCAGCCCTTCTAGTCCGTGCCAAAAGCTACTCTCACCTAGTCCCACCGACCTGCACTCAGCCCATACCCCTCCATTCCTTTCCTGTCCATATACCTATCCAATTTTTCTTTAAATAATATCAAACCTGCCTCTACCACTTCTACTGGAAGTTCGTTCAACACTTCAAGCTCCCTGTCCTCCCCTGATGATTGACTTATCACTATATTCATGCGAGGAAAATATGCACTGTGTGTTTAATATTAAATTCGTTAGATAAACCCTTTTAGAAACGAAATTGAGTGTATTAGCCCCTTATTACCAATATTCCAGTCGTGATGAACACCCCCCCCGAACAGAATCGCCAAAAACGCTTTGCAGAGAATAATATTGGCAGGTACACATATGCGCAGGTCACGCATGTGCACAGGTGCCTGCGCAAGGCTTCATGGTCATTGTAGTCTTTCTTTGACTGCTACTCTTGTCCGTTGGCAACCCTGCCCGCCCCCCGGGTCGGCTGGTCTGCAAGAATATTGTCAATATTAAACCGGTCTGCAGCGCAAAGAAGATTGGGGACCCCTGCTCTACTATCACTCTCTTAATCCTACTACCAAGCCAATTCTGTGTCCAGTTTGCTAGTTCACTCTGGGTCCCTTGTGATCTAACAGTTGTGACTCGTAGATGATTAAAATCTTTAGAAAATGTTTTCTTACCCTCATCAATCCTCGTAACTGCTTCACTCAAATTCTTGAGCCACTATTTTTCATGCACATAGCCATGCTGGTTATCACTAATCAATCTTTGCCTTTCCAAATGCAGTGTGGAATCCCCTCCAGCAACGTGCCCATGACTGAGATTCGGGTCACTAGCCTTTACTTTATGGCCACAACAACAAGCTAGGGAACAACGGCTATTCTGTCTTTTGCTACTTTGCCTGTGATTAACAATTTTCCAGAGTCCTAGCAATGTTTTGGCCTCTCTCAATGTCCTAGAATACTCTTGGTCAAGACCTCAGGACTTATCCACTCTATGCAAAAGTGGCTCCTCTTTTGCAGTGTGGATATGATTCAAGCCAGCTTAAAGGCTAACTTTTGATGCACGCTGTTTCATGCAATATCTATGAAATGAAAGGGCCATCCATGCACATGAAATTGTAGTTATTACACTGTGTCGGTTAATTGCAACAATATCTCTAAATAGTCCCTATGTTTGTTCCATTAGCAAAGTAAGGAAGCATTCAAGATGGTACACATCTAATTAAGCACCCAGTTTGCCTTTTTATTGTAAGAAATTAGTCTCACTTAAATTTCATACATCTTCAGGAAACATGAGATAGTGACTATATTATATAAAACCGTAACAGATTAAATTTTACTATAAGGTGTAAAGAAGAGTAAAAGACTGGTCACTATATTTGTTTGAAAACAGACAACTTCTAATGCATATTTTGGAGGTCATGAACATAAGAAAGGCTAATTGATCTATTTAGTAGCATGTATTAGATATTAATTCTCCAGTTCTGACTATTTTCCAGCCCATACTAGGGGATTGTAATCCCTAAAAGAGTGTAATACAATAATTAGTATAGCAAAGTAACACATTTTATTTTAGTTTGACAGAATACAGAATTATTGGGAAGCCGTCAATTTAAGAAGAGGTGGAAAGAATTTTTGTACAAAGTAATTAGCAAAGTGGCAGAGATGAAATCTGTGTACTGTATTTGAACAGTAACTGCTTTCTGTGTTGAATCTTTCTGGGAGAACAATCTACATGCCTGTCAAGCTTAACCATCTTGCACAGATGGGTGGGGCAGCTGCTGCTTCTGAGTTGAAAAATTCTCCGTGCCCTTGGACATCTGGTTCATGAAATGAAAAATACAGTATTGATTTGGTGGAAGTGGTTTACTGAGCTATGCTGTTTGCAAAGAATAAACATAGCTTTTATGTTTCATCCAGCTGTTAAAACAGACTCCCTGTTCCACATAATAACTTTGCCAATGCAGAATCTTGCTTTGAGTATTTTTGAGGCATCAGTGTCTTGCACCACGCAGTAGGTGCTGCAGGTTCACTTTATACAATGCAGACAGGAAAGAGGAACACTGTTGCAATAGGTACTATGTAAAGGAGACAAGACCATGAATACGTTCTTGTGAATATCCTGATTCCTGCTGAGAGATGGAGTCAGAGGGCTACTGTCATCAGTGAAATTTTTTGACTATAATGGTCACCACATTGTTTAATATCTGATATTCCCAAAATTATTCCCATTTGCCACTGCAAATCATTAAATTAATTTCAACTGGCTATCTTTTTTTGCATAGAATACAGTCATACTATTGCTGGTTCATATTTTATGCCAATGTACAGGTTTCCCCAGCGATCCGAAGGTGGAGCGTTACTATGAAACGGTTCATAAGCTGGAATGTCATAAAGCAATGAAGCAATTAATATGGGGAAAATTTGTGAACATTCGCAGACCCAAAAATAACCTACCAAATCATGCCAAATAACACATAAAACCTAAAATAACAGTAACATGTAGTAAAAACAGGAATGATCTGATAAATACACAGCCTATATAAAGTAGAAATACTTCTCTACAATCATTGCTGCACTGTTCTCGGTAGCGAAAATCTCACGCAAGCACTCCCGGCAGAAACACTCTCTCCAGTAACCTTTAGCCAAATCATACTAAATAACGCATAAAAATACACAGCCTATATAAAGTAGAAATAATGTATGTACAGTGTCTTATCACTTACGGGAATCTGGAAGACAGCGCCGAGCACGCTGATGATGGTATGTTAGGCTGTCGTCGTCGGAAGTTGGGGTGGTGCAGTGGCCCTCACCCTCCAGGCCGCCGACTAATACCGATCCGCAAAGCATGCAGTGGTGCAGCGGTGGCCAGGAAGCACCCAGCACGTCTTTAAGAAAAAAGCTGAAATAAACATGCTAATTAATTAGGTGCTGCCCGGCACGTAAATGTTGGCCCAGATCAGAGGCGACGCAATTGGCAATCGCCTCTAATCTGGGCCGACATTTACGTGCCGGGCGGCACCTAATTAATTAGCTTGTTTATTTCAACTTTCTTCTTAAAGATGTGTTAGGTGCGTCCCAGCTACTGCTGCATTCTCCGTGGCAATGTATCGGTCCGCGGCCTGGGGGCTGGGGTGGTGGGACACTGGGGTGTCATCTCATTGTCGTCTCTTTCCATTAGGGCAGGCAGATCATCTTCGATGTCTGCCTGCCTCGATGGCAAAGGTCGAGTTTCGTCTGCTGTGGCTGATTGGAAGGCTTGCTTGACTGCTTAGCCTCGCACATTTTTCTATCATACAGTTCTTTGTAAGCACTCAAACCATCTTGCAAATATGCCCTAAACCGACGTACCCCTTCAAAATTAAAGTCGTACTTTATCATTGCAACGAAAATCTCACACAGTTGCTTCACGTTCAGGTCCTGGACGACTTCACTTTCGGTCCGTTTGCTACTGCATTCTGTTTGATTGTTATCCTTTCCTCTTCCAATTGCATCAGCTCTTCATCTATCTGTTCTTGGTCATGGGATGCCAAAACCTCTTCAACATCATCTTCGCCAACTTACACAAGCCAAACTCATGTTGTCCTTGCTTCGTTCACCACGATCGAAATGCTTAATTATGTCTAGTTTTACGCTAAGTGTAACACCCTTACGAACTCTTTTAGGCTTTTCCGATACTTTAGAACTCATCTTGCTAACAGCTGCTCACAGGCACGTGTTTAAGCAATGC
This sequence comes from Mobula hypostoma, assembly GCF_963921235.1. Lineage (NCBI taxonomy): Eukaryota > Metazoa > Chordata > Chondrichthyes > Myliobatiformes > Myliobatidae > Mobula > Mobula hypostoma. The sequence goes on from NC_086100.1 coordinate 156,858,288, forward strand.
CAGCTCAAATGCAGTTCCGAATCCGGGGGGAGAAGCAGCTGCTCGGGGCGTGCGCTGCCTTTTTTCGTAACAGTGAAAACACCTTCTGTTAGCGAAAACAGGGAACTAATGTAGGTCTTTTGTAACAGTGAGGTTTCGTAAAGCGAATGTTTGAAAGGTGGGGGACACATGTACTTTTCACTCCTGTTGGCAGTACTGCTTTACATTTGCACAAAGTAAATGTATTCTCAATTGATTTATGTTTTAAAAGGGTGTGCATTTAATAGATTCCATGGAAAACAAAATACACCAAGCAGTGTTCCTAGGACTCATTAAAATACTAAGTCGCTTTAGTTTGTGATATTTGGTCAGTCTTAATACTCATCTTTTGTGTGTGCTGTTTTATTATTTATTGGATCTCCAGAACTTGTTACTAAATTTCCTCCCTGTTTTCTTCTGTAGGCTAAAGAAATTCTTACAAAAGAGTCAAATGTACAGGAAGTACGATGTCCCGTCACTGTCTGTGGTGACGTTCATGGACAGTTTCATGACCTAATGGAACTGTTCAGAATTGGAGGCAGATCTCCAGACACCAATTATCTTTTCATGGGAGATTATGTTGACAGAGGTTATTATTCAGTTGAAACTGTGACATTGCTCGTAACACTGAAGGTATGTTATTTCCTTTACTACTTCGTAGACTCCTTTGTTATGTTATATTTGGCTTTATCATGAATGCTTACTTTGCAGGTTACTATTTGAACTACTGATAAAACTGCTTATGGTTCTTTAATAGTTGGTTCTAAGGCATAACTAGTGAGAACGTTGTTCCATATTAATTGTTGTATTTTGATAGGTTAGATATCGAGAACGCATCACAATATTACGAGGGAACCATGAAAGCAGACAAATCACACAAGTATATGGGTTTTATGATGAATGTTTAAGAAAATATGGAAATGCTAGTGTTTGGAAGTACTTCACAGACCTGTTTGATTATCTGCCCTTGACAGCCTTAGTAGATGGTCAGGTGAGTAGAGTTATTTATTTAAGTAAAATCATTTTTTGCACATTTATAAGGCTTCTTTGAGTGGTTGTACTGTATTTAAATCCTCTTCAATGGTTTGATTTGAGCAGGATATCAAATTGTTTTTCTCTTGCTGTCAGTAGTATACTTGCACAGAAGGCACCAGTCTCTAATTCCAATATATTTTGTCAAGTCTCATGATTGAAAATCAGCTTAAGGGTTCATTCCCTGCAAAATAAGCAAGGAGGTGGTCTAGTAAGTTGGTGTTTTTTGTTTTCTCAAAATGTTTTTCAAACTTTGTTTTCTACTATACTAATCAATTTTAAGATTAAATCGTAGATTGTTACAATGAATCTAATGAATAGGCAATACAATATTAGCGACTCCTAGGATGGATAGAGATGATTCTTATTAGGAAGATTTCTTTCCTGTTGTAAAAGACCCCACTCAGGACCATCAGGACATTGTTTCCTGCACCATCACAAACCTTATCAAATCTGGAGATCGCCAATTCACTGCTACCAACCTCATATTTCACTTACTCCACGCTGTTCATTTCTTCCACCTAAAGATCCACAGACCTGAATCTCCAGGTAGGCCCATTGTTTCTACCTGCTTCTGTCCCACTAAACTTCTCTCCATATACCTTGACACCATTTTATTCCCCTTGGTTCAGTCCCTTCCCACTTACATTACTTAACATGCTCTCTATCTTCTCAACAACTTTCAATTCCCTGGCCCTGATCACAACATTTTCACCATGGATGGCCAGGCCCTATACACTTCTAACCCCATCAAGAGGACCTTAAAGCTCTCTGTTTCTTTAATCTCCACCACTATCTGGCAGAACTGGTCCTCACCCTCAACAGGCTCCTTCCACCTTATCTAAACTCAAAATGTAGCCATGGACACCCTCATGGGCCCTAGCTACGCCTGCCTTTTCGTTGACTCTGTGGAGCAGTCCATACTCCAAGCCTTCCCTGGTAACGTTCTCTAACTGTTTCTGCACTGCATTTCCGATTGCATTGCTGCTGCTTCATGCACCCATGTTGAGCTCATCAATTTCATCAGCTTTACCTCCAACTTCCATCTGCTCTGAAATTCACTTGGTCCATTCCTGGCACACCTCCACTTTTCTCTATCTCTATTTCCATGTCTGGAGACAAACTATCTACCGATATCTTGCCTACTGATTCCTATGGCTATCTTCGCAATATATCTTCCCACCTGTCTCCTGTAAAATTACCATTTCCTTTTTTCAATTCCTTTGTCTCCAATGTCTGTTCCCAGGATGAGGCATTTCTTTCCAGGGCATTAGAGATGTCCTCTTCCTTCAAATAATGGGGTTTCCTTTCCTCTATTGATGCTGCCCTCATTTGCATCTCCTACATTTCCCAGACATCTGCGCTCACCCCATCTTCTCACCGTCTTAACAGGGATAGAGTTCCTCTTGTACTTAACTACCACCCCATGAACCTCCACATCCAACACATCATTCCCTGCAACTTCCGCCATCTTCAATTGAACCCCTCCACCAAACGCGTCTTAACTTCCCCACCACTTCCAGCAGCAATCTTGTGATTTACTTGTCCATTTGTTCCTCCCCACTAATCTCCCTCCTGGCTGTCATCCCTGCAAATAGAAATGGTGCTCCACCTGCCCATTTACCTCTTCTCTCACATCCACTGGGGGCCCCAAGCAGTCCTTCCAGGTGAGGCAACACTTGTGAATCTGTTGGGGTTCTCCACTGTATCCGGCATTCCCAATGCGGCCGCCTCAACATTGGTGAGACCTGATGTAGGTTGGTGCATTGGTATCTGATCGTATGAATAATGATTTCTCCAACTTGTGGTAATTTTTTTCCTCTCCACTTTCCCTGTTTTTCAATTTCCCACTCTAGCTCTCCCTCCCCATACCTCTTTTCCTTACCTATCTGTCACTTCCCCCGGTGCCCCTCTTCCTTCCCTTTCTCCCAAGGTCCACTCTCCTTTCAAATTCCTTTTTTTTTCCCAGCCCTTTATCTTTTCCTTCTATCACCTCACATCTTCTTGTATCATCCTACCCACCTGGCTTCATCTATCACTTTCTAGCTTTTACTGCTGCCCCGCTTCCCACCTTCTTATTCTGGCATCTTCCCCATTCCTTTCCAGTCCTGATGAAGGGTCTCGGCGTCAAATGCTAATCTTTATTCCTTTCCATGTATGCTGCCTGACCTGCTGAGTTCCTCCTGTACTTTGCATGTGTTGCTCGATATTTCTTGCAATCCCTTTTCTGGGTTGGTGCATTTTTAAATGGATTTTGTCTTGTGACTTGGTCTAATCAATGAGGATTATGAAGGACAAGGATGTTACTCCGAATCAATTGCAAATAAAAGAAAAACGTACACAAAAATTTGTTCTGCTATCTTTAAAGTAATTAACATTTATTGTGCATTACTGTAAGCTTTTTAAAGTTATCATTTTGTAGTGATCTGAGTATTTTTCCAGTATACCCAGTAGATAAGTTTTTAAAAATTACTGTTTTGTAATCCACAGATATTTTGCCTGCATGGTGGACTTTCTCCATCCATTGACACATTGGATCACATTCGAGCCTTGGATCGGCTGCAGGAAGTGCCACATGAGGTAAACTGCCTACAATTCTGTCTGGTTAGCACTAATTACAAAGTTATTTTGACGTGGTGCAATAAATGTAGAGTGCAGCTAGGGAGGTTGCTGTCCTACAACTCTTAGTGGCCTGGGTTTCATCCTGTCTTCTGTTATTACATCCTGTATTCTGTTACTGTGTTGGGCACGTGGCCAAGTGGTTAAGGCGTTTGTCTATTTATCTCAAGGTCGCTAGTTCGAGCCTCAGCTGTGGCAGCGTGTTTGTGGCCTTGAGCAAGGCACTTAATCACACATTGCTCTAGTCTGTGCAAGGAGTGGCGCCCCACACAGACTTCCAATCTGCGCCTTGTAAGGCATGAAAGTGCCCGACGCAGGCCTCGCATGTTCTGAGTCGACGTTCCCTCCCTCCTCTGTTACTACCTGTGGAGACACGCGAAGTAGCAATTCCAGAGTAAGTTTGAATCACTGAAGGATGCTTGACAGTTGTGGCAGCACCTCTTACATAGTGAAAACAAGCGACATAATAAGTGACAAGGTATCGCTCCCAGATAAGGTCAATGTATTTTATCCTAGTTTTTATAGTCAAAACATCGAGGCTCCTTTACGAACTCCCGCAGCCTACAACAGCTCTGTTATTTCATTCTCTGAGGCAGATGCAAATGCATCCTTGAAGAGGCTGAAAGCAGCATGCCTAGATGGGGTACCTGGCCAAGTACTAAAGACCTGTGCCGATCAACTGGCTGAGTGTTCACTAACAGCAATGTTTAAGATGCAGTTAGACAGGCACATAAACTGATGGGGAATGGAGAGGTGTGAACCATGTAAAGCAGGTGACATTATTTGGATTGGTGTCATGATTAGCAAAGGCCTTGTGGGCTGAAAGCTTGTTCCTGTGCTGTACTGTTCTATGTGCTAGCCTTCTGCTGTACATAGCATAATTCTGCTCCAATATCTTATGATATTTGGCCCATTGTGTCTGTTATACCATTTCATCATGGTTGATCCAATTTTCCTCTTGCCTCCAATCTCCTGTCTTATCCCTGTCTCCCTTTAGACCCTGACCAATCAAAAATCTATCAACCTTTGCCTTTAATATACATAAAGACTCTGCCTCCATGTCTGCATGTGGCAAAGAATTCCACAGATTCACCACTCTCTGGCTAAATAAATTACTCCTCATCTCCGTTCTAAAAAATGCCCCTCTATTCTGAGGCTGTGTCCTCTGGTCTTAGACTCTCCCACCATTGGAAACATCCTCTCCACATCCACTCTTTGGATAGGTTTCAATGAGGTCACCCACTCGTTCTTCTGAATTATAATGAATACAGGCCCAGAGCTATCAAACGCTGTTCATATGACAAGCGATTCAATCCTGGAATCATTTTCGTGATCCTCCTTTGAACCCTCTCCAGTTTCAGCACACCCTTTCCAAGATAAGAGACCCAACCCTGCTCACAGTACTCCAAGTGAGGCCTCACCAATGATTTATAAATTCTCAACATCACATCCTTGTTTCTATATTCTAATCCTCTTGAAATAAATGCTAACACTATGTTTGCCTTTGTCATCACAGGCTCAACCTGCAAATCAACCTTTAGGGAATCCTGCACAAGGGCCCTCAAGGCCTCTTGCACCTCACTTTTGTTTTTGTATTTTCTCTCCATCTAGAAAATAGCCAATCCTTTGTTTCTTCTACTGAAGTGCATGGCCATACACTTCCCAACACTGTATTCCATTTGCCATTTCTTCACCCAGTCCTCTAATCTGTCTAAGTCATTCTGTAGCACCTCTGCTTCCTAAATACGACCTGGCTGTCCGCCTATCTTCATATCATCTGCAAACTTTGCAACTAAGCCATCAATTCCATCATCATTGACACATAACGTAAAAAGAATCGGTCCCAACACTCACCCCTCTGGAACAGCACTAGTCACTGGCACCCAGTCAGAAAAGACTCCCTTTATTCTCACTATTTGCCTCTTGCCAATCTGCCACTGCTTTATCCATGCTAGAATCTTGGGCTCGTACCTTGTTAGTGTTGCACCTTGTCAAAAGCCCTCTGAAACTCCAAGTATACAGCAGCCAATACTCCTTTGTCTATCCTGCATGTTATTTCTTCAAAGAATACCAACAGGTTTGTCGGGCAAGATTTCCCCTTGAAGAAGCCATGCTGACTACAGCCTATTATGTGGATCCAAGTGACCCTGGAACCTCATCCCTAATAGTAGACTCCAACATCTTTACAACCTCTGGGATCACACTAACTTCCATATAGTTTGCTTTCATCTGCCTCTCTCCCTTCTTGAAGAGTGGGATGACATTTGCAATTTTCCAGTCTTTCAGAATCTAGTGATTCTTGAAAGATCATTACGAATGCCTCTACTATTTTCAGCCACCTTTCAGAGCTCTGGGGTGTACATCATCTGGTCCAGGTGACTAATCTACCTTCAGACATTTCAGTTCCCCAAGAACCTTCTCTCACTTCATGCCCTTTATTAACTTCTAGTGCACAACATAAATTTACTAAGCAAAAGGTTTTCTAGTGACCAAATACTTGGACTAGTGTAAATGTACTAGACCAATATGAATTGAATGGCTTAGTTTTATAAGAAATTGACAGGCTGCTGACATGTCCCCATATAACTTTCAGTAATTTTGGTATCTTAAATGCAGAATCTCAAATTGCAAACAAACTACTTAAACTACTTACAGTTGTATTTTCCTGTATAAACATCAATGTTAGATGACTCTTGGGAGTCTAGCAAGAAAACCCAAATATTTCACCATCTGTTATATTAGCAAATCTGTAAGACCATCCAGTACTAGGTTGCACCTGGCACAGATTAATTTTGTTGAATCCAGAGAGGACAGCTTTGACAGGTTAAAGTATTTGTTAATTTAGATTTTGTTTCAGTTTGAGAGTATTTAAGCATTTTAAAGTAGACAGTCTTTTAATTATTGACTACGCTAGTTGCCTAGGGTTCTTTTGTATTTAAATTTTTTCAACTGTTTAGAGTTGAGCCTAAAGCTAATTTTATAGTTAAGCTGCTAGGAGAAGAGCAATTGCATCAGCGGTGTTTACCGTAGATGTCTTGTGACTTTATATCCCTTACAGATCATTAAACTGAAATTGTTGACTGTTTCTGCTCCTCTACCCCCTCCCCCAATATTTTAGGTAATACCTAATCTGAGATTTTTTTTAAATTCTGCCTTTTTCTGTTCCATTCAAATAGGGACCAATGTGTGATCTGCTCTGGTCTGATCCTGATGATCGTGGTGGTTGGGGAATTTCTCCTCGAGGTGCCGGCTATACTTTTGGACAGGACATTTCTGAAACTTTTAATCATGCAAATGGGCTCACTCTGGTGTCTCGGGCTCATCAACTTGTAATGGAGGTAGGGAAAATGCACTTAGATTGTAACTCTTAGATTGTAAATGAGATATAAGAAGCACAATATTTATTTTATGCCTTTTATTAAAAATCTCGTTCTGTTTCAATTTAAAGTTAATGAAAAGGAAGTGGAAATTTAGGTGCAGCTGGTCTAGGTCTGTCAAGTACTGAAATCAGAGAGCAAAGTTAACTCAGCATCACATGCATTAGCTTTATATGCCTGTTTGGCTTAGAAAGATAAATGTGTTCGGTAATACTTTACAGTATAGAGTTGTCTTTTGGTGCTGATTTGCAATGTGGTTTAAGCAGTTGCAGTATATTAAATAATACCAAGCCTATTATATACTTAGTCTGTTACAAGGTTCTGGTTTGCGGGGGCGGGGGGGGGGTGGGAATGTTTGCAATGTTTTGAGCAAAAGATCATCCAGTGAACTTTTGGTGTGAAAAGCACTGTAACTCCTGAAAACTTCAGCTGTTTTTTGTTAATTCATGGAATCTGTATTCATAATTTGAGTTTTACTTAACAATTAATAGCAAATTTGGAGGGGCTGATAAATGGTTAGTTTTATCAGATAGCAAAACCAGATGGCATTATTAGACAGTGTATTGATTTTTTTCTAGTTTTTATAACTTGCTGTATATGAAAACCATGCTGACCAGTTGTTACATATAAATGCTTCTGCAAAATTTTAGATCAAGATATTAGCTAATCCGATTGAAGGCCAAGAAAATTGTTCTATTTTAATAGGCAATTATATCAATCTAGACTATTATTATAAGAAATCCTGTTCATGATAAATATACATGAATCAGATTTGTTATCTATGACTTAGATGACGTGAAATTTGATTTGTGGCAGCAGTACAGTGCAAAGGCATGATGCAGAATTTTAAAAGTGCATGTGATGCTGAGTTAACTTTGCTCTCTATGATTTCAGTACTAACAGACCTAGACCAGCTGCACCTAAATTTCCATTTTCTTTTCATTAGGTTTAAATTGAAACAGAACACATTTTAATTAAGACTAAGAAGCTGTCTGCAAGAACAAATGGACAATCTTGGCATTACCTGTGTTTAGGAAAAGAAGGGCATCCAGTGGTGTACATACAGCACAAGTTTAATCTTCTGACCCTGAAGTAAAGATGCAAGTTTTCAGAAAAAACTTGTAAATTTGGCTTGTGTAGATAAATCTGTATACAATCCTAGTATTTTTAAATAGCTATTGTAATAACACTCTTAACATCCCCCTTCAGTCCTCAATCATCTTTATTTACTTGATCTTTTGGTAGACGTATGAAAACTTATAAAGGGACTGGAGGATTTGCTGAATGACTCATGCTGTACAGAAAAAATTTATTCTGTTGATGCTATTAAAATAATGTAATAGGATCTTTTGTATTGGGAATAGTGATTCTGTTTTACGAGATAAAGAGCTTTCATCTGCTTCATCTCAGGGATACAACTGGTGCCATGACCGAAATGTGGTGACAATATTCAGTGCTCCCAACTATTGTTATCGCTGTGGTAATCAAGCTGCTATTATGGAACTAGACGATACACTGAAGTATTCATTGTAAGTATCTGATAAGTATTAAACTGATCAGTTTTATGAAAAGTTGAGATGAAAGCTATTGAACTGCAGATCTTTGAAATCTGGAACAGAAAAAGGAAATGTTGGAGACAATTGAGTCAGACAGTATCTGGAAAGATAAGTAGTCAATATTTCAAGTTAAAGAGCCTTCATCAGAAATTTGCATTGCTCCCAAGTTTAAGTAATACTAAACATCCCACAAATCCTGAAAAATTTAATACCTAGTTTGATTATTTGACCTGAAATATTAGCTGTTTCTCAGTTCAGATATTGCCTTTATTGCCAGTATTTGGTTTTAGTTGAAGCTATAAAATGTTGGTTTGTATGTTTAATAATTAACTTACTAAGTTTAAGTCCTAGTTTAATTTTCACCGGGTAATGCTTGTATCTAGTAATGTGTTCAATCATTTATGTGCAGCAAGGTAAAAATTAGGACAATGGGCATAAGAAAGTGACTCATCAGTGTACATGATGCAAACTTAGTTTTACAGCTTTCTTGAAGGGCTAATTACAATTTCTCACACTGATATGAAGACAAAATAATTTAAATCATTTTTGGTTCTGCATTTCTAAGCATCTGAAGGCAATTAGAGATGAAATAACTTGCACATTAGGCAATATGCAATGAATGAAGTAAAAATATTGGTTCAAAGTAAAAAAAAAATTGGATCACTCAAGGCTTTAAAAAGTAATTTCGATAAATTAAACTACAAAGTTTAAATTTTTAAGATTAAAAAAAAATTGCGGAACTGGAGCCAAATTTGTAAAGAATAGTTAATCACAGGATATAGGTTTAAATTAACAACTTTAGCTAATTGTATAGGTAAAGCAGCTCCCAATAACGAGGTTAAATAAAACTGTTTTTACAACTTCCAGCTCCAGTTTTTTTACTTTGGAAAAATAAAGGTATTAATTATTTTTTGGATTTATTTAAAGAAGATTGATGTCTTTTGAACAATTAATTGATAAATATTCTCCTTCTTACTCACACTTCCTCCAATACCTTCAAGTTAGACATTTTTTACAAAAGTATTTAAGTAATTTTCCTTACATATTGGAGGCTGACCTGTTAGTTACTATTATGAGTATGAATCCTTCAATCAAGGGTTCTATTGGAAGAATTTATAATTTATTATTACAATGGGATACACGTCCTTTATCTAAGATTAAACAGGATTGGGAAAAGGAACTCAATTTGACTTTTATGATGGAGGATTGGATGCAGATTTTGAAGTTGGTTAACTCTTCTTCAATTTGTGCTAGTCATTCATTGATTCAATTTAAGATTGTACATCATTATCATTTGACGAAGGTGAGACTTTCTAAAATCTTTTCTAATGTTGTTTGTTATTGTGATAGATGTAAAACTGAGATAACTACACTGACACATATGTTTTGGTCTTGTTCTATTTTGGAACAGTTCTGGAAGTCAGTTTTTTCAACAATTTCTAAAGCACTGAAAATTAATCTACAACCTAATAAATTAACTGTGCCTTTTGGAATAATTTCTCAAAATGTTCATGGTATTTGAGTCTGAACAACATGTTATTGCATTTGTTACATTGATAGCTAGGAGGGCCATTTTGTTGAAGTGGAAGGATACATCAGCTCCCACTTTGTCACAATGATTCTCTCAAGTGATGCTGTGTCTTAGTTTGGAGAAAATTAGAAGTCAAACCTTTGAACCTTTATTTGATTTTGAGAAAAGATGGGGCTTATTTGCTTGTTATTATCATCTGAGCTAATTGATAGATTTTTTTCCACGGTCTAATTGTAAATTTTTTGGTATATTTTCTTTTCTTGCTGGCAGTTTGATGTTTATTTTTAGAAGCTTTTTGTATGACGCATGGCTCCGGGGTTGTACGCCTAATGGGTTTTTTTTTCTCACTTTTTCTGCTTAGGTTTTTTTTGTTATCACAATTTTTTCTTCAATCTTTAAGATAATGTCTTTTTTGAGACATTGTAAGTGTTGTTACTTCAATATACTGGTGTTATTTCTTTTGTATAATATAACAATAAAAAGATTTGAAAAGAAAGAAAGATATTGGTTCAAATCTTTTTCACATTTTTTATTTCCAGTTCCTGCACTCAACTTCTCAGGCAGTTTCTTTTTAAAAAATCTTAATACTTCTGTTAAGTTATAGTTTTCCATGCATTGTTCTTTGGTGACTTGTTCCATGTGCTGTACGGGGTATGCTGGTGAGCCTTTGATTCCTTTAATCCAGGGCTTTTACTCAGATGGGTAGCCTGCATTTATTTTTCTATGTATGCATTTTAAACAAATTTGTTTCTATCAAATTTTTTTTTCTAGCTCTTTTCTCTGTTTTTGTCCTTTATGGGTTGAAACCATAAGGTATAGGAGCAGAATTAGGTCATTTGGCCGAGATTCTGCTCCAGAATCTCATCATAGCTAATCTATTCCCCCAGCCCCAATTTCCTGCTTTCTCCCCTTATCCCTTCATGCCGGAACTAATCAGGAATCTATCAACACGCCGGAGGAACTCAGCAAGTCAGGCAGCATCCATGGAAACAGAACAGTCGACGTTTGGGGCTGAGACCCTTCGTCAGGACTGAAGAGGGAGGGGTAGGGGCAGGGGCCCTATAAAGAAGGTGAGGGGAGTGTGGGAAGGAGAAGGCTGGTAGGTTCCAGGTGAAAAACCAGTAAGGGGAAAGATCAAGGGGTGGAGGAGGGGAAGTAGGGAGGTGATAGGCAGGAAAGTTGAAGAAGGAATAGGGGAAAGCACAATGGGTAGTAGAAGGAGGTGGAACCTTGAGGGAGGTGATACATAGCTGGTGGAGGGGCAGAGTGAAACTACCCCCTCTCTTCCCCTATCCCTATGTCACTCTGCCCCCTCCCCCAGCTGCCTATCACCTCCCTCAAGGTTCCGCCTCCTTCTACTACCCATTGTGCTTTCCCCTATTCCTTCTTCACCTTTCCTGGCTATCCCCACCCCCACCCCTTCATCTTCCCCCTTACTGGTTTTTCACCTGGCACCTACCAGCATTCTCCTTCCCACCCTTCACCCCACCTTCTTTATAGGGCCCCTGCCCCCTCCCTCTTCAGTCCTGACGAAGGGTCTCGGCCCGAAATGTTGACTGTTCATTTCCACGGATGCTGCCCGACCTGCTGAGTTCCTCCGGCGTGTTGTGCGTGTTGCTTTGTCCCCAGCACCTGCAGAGTATTTTGTTTTTAAGAATCTATCAATCTCTGTCTTAAATATATCCAAGGTCTTGGCCTCCACAGCTGCCCATGGCAATGAATTCCACAGATTCGCCACCCTGTGGCTAAAGAAATTCCTCTTCATCTCCGTTCTAAATGGATGTCCCTCTATGTTGAGGATGTCCCCTCTGGTCTTAGACTCCCCCGCCATAAGAAACATCCTCTCCAAATCTACTCTATTGGGGCCCTTCAACATTTGCTAAGTTTCAATACAATCCTCCCTGATTCTTTTGAATTTCTGGAAAGAGGATCAATGCGTCATCTAATTTAGGATTGCTATTTTTAAACCTATGCAAGCAGTTTATTGACAAACGAGGTTTTAAAGTTAGGAGCAATGCATAAGATGTTGGAGGAACTCAGTGGGGGAAGTGGACTTCAAGTGGACTTCAAATGCTTCAAGTTAAAACCTTTTCTCCAGCATAGGACAGTACAATACAGGCAATTCAGCTCACAATGTTGTGCTGACCTACCTATAGACTTGGACCACAAGATTATGCCATTACCTTTGCACTCTGCCTTTGAGTTTGACCTTCCAAGGTATATGACTTAATACTTTTCCAAATTGAACTTTGTCTGCCACTTCTCCCAGCTCTACATCCTGTCTATATCTCATTGTAACCAATGACAGACCACCACCTGCACTATCCACCACACCACCAACCTTTGTCATCTGCAAGTTTACTAACCCACCTTTCTGGTTCCTCTTCCAGTGAGATTTATTGAAATCACTGCTGGATTTCCCAAACAGATCCCTGCAGAACACCACTAGTCACCAGAATGTACTAGTCTGACAGGCAGAATATGCCCCATATACCCCTTCTGCCTTCTGTGGACAAGCCAATTCTGAATCCACACCGCCAAGTTTCCATTGATCCCATCACTCATGATTTTCTGAATGAGGCTACCACGGGGAAGCCTGTCAAACAACTTACAAAAATCCTTATGCACCTTAAAATTCAATGCTTTGCCTTCATTTTGTTTTGTCACCTGCTGAAACTACCTCAATCAGGCTCTTGAGGTATGATCTGCTCTCTCAAAGTCATGCTGACAACCCATTATGAGGCTATGCTTCTCCAAATGTTCGTAATTCCTGTTGCAAAGAATCCTCTCCAATAGTTTACCCTCCACTGACGTAAGTCTCACTCATCTATAATTCCCAGGAATATCTCTGTTACCTTTCTTGGAACAATGAAGCAATATTTGCTATCCTCCAAACCTCTGATTTTACTGCATCCAGAAAGGACGTAAAGATCATCGATTCACCAGTAATTCCATCCTTTAGCCAGGAGTATATCCTATCTGGCCCCAGGGACTTGTCTAGCTTAATGTTTTTTAGAAGCTCTAATACAGTCTCTTAACCTTGACGTGCTCCAGCACATTGGTCAAAATCCCTCTCCCTGGTGAACAGTGAAGCAAAGTATTCATCATTAACCTTCTCTCACTACTCCACCTCCAGGCACGTTTCTTCCGTTATACCTGAGTGGTCCTACCCTCACTCTAGTAATCCTCCATTTTCACATGTTGAATACCTTGGGCTTTTTGTTAATCTTACTCACCCACGCCTGATGTTTCCATGTCGCTCTTAAACTCCTTCCTGGCAACTTTGTAACAAGGGCCCTCAGGATTTTATTTTTGCTTCCTCACTGTCTCAATGAGGCACACCTATCCAGAACCCCATGCAATTGCTCCCTAAACAATTTCTACATTTCTGCAGTGCATTTGCCTCACAATATCTGTTCCCAATTTACACTCACAAGTTCATACCTAATACCGTCTTAATTATCACCCCCCCTGCCCCCCCCCACATAAATGGCCATAGTGTTCTTGCACGTCCTTATCCATGGCAATGCTAAAGGTTGGAGTTCTGGTCACTGTCTCTGAAATCTCCACCCACTGAGAGGGCTGTCATCTGACCAGATTCATTGCCTAGTGTTAATTCCATTACGGCCTCTAGTCAGCTTGTTCACATACTGTATCAGGTATCCTTGAATACTTAACATTCTGCCCTGTCTAAACCTTTGGGACTAAGATGGTGTGAGAGAAGTTTAAGTCATTCATGACAACAACCCTGTTATTTTTGCACCTATCCAAAATCTGTCTACTTACTTGCTCCTCAGTGTCCCCATTGCTATGGGGGAGCCTATAGAATACTATCAATAGTAATTGCTGTCTTCCTGCTTCTACACTTCCACAGTGATTCAGTAGATGATCCCTCCATGATGTCTTCCCTTTCTGCAGCTGTTTCACTATTCTTACAAATACCACTCACCACTCCCCCATTTTACTTTCCTCACTATCTTTTTGAAACATCTAAACCCCTGTAATGTCAAGCGACATACTTGTGACAGCCAAGTTTCTGTAATGACCATAACATCGTAATTCCATCTATTAATCTGTGCTCCAAGTTCATCACCCTTGTTCTTAACGCTTCTCATGAAAACACATTTCAACCCATTTCGAGTTCACATGTAACCTGTCCCATTTATACAGGCCATACCTTTCCTAGGAGGGATTACAATGATCCACAAATCTGAAACCATGTCCCCGCAGCACCCCAGCAGCTTTGTATTCACCTGCCATGTCATCCTGTTTTTACCTTTTCTGATGCATGACACAGGGGGTAAGCAGTCCAGAGATGACCATCCTTGAGATCCTGCTTTTCAGCTTCTGTCCTTAACTCCCTATATTCACTCTTCCGGACCTTATTCCTTTTCCTAGCTATGTTGTTGGTACCAATGTCTACCGGCTGCTCACTCTCCCCCTTAAGAATGCTGTAGATTCAGTCTGTGATGTCTCCGATCCTGCCATCTGGAAGGCAACCTACCATACGGAAGTTTTGCGATTGTCCATAGAATCTTTTGTCTGTTCCCCTAACCAATGAAAGCCCTATCACTACTGCTCTCCTCACACCCACCCTTCTCTTCTGAGCCACAGAACTAGGCTCTGCCAGAGACCTGGCCACTGTGGCATCTTGTATGTTGCTCCAGATTCTAGCATTTGCAGTCTGTTGTGTCTGCATTTTAAACTTTACAGGTATGTGGGACATTTAGTTTTTAGGAATTCAAATTTATATAACATGGTATACTTCTGTCTTGTGTTCATAAATCTTTAAGTCTACAGAGGCATTGTTAATCTGTATGTTATGCCTATAGAGGATTGTCATATTAGAAGCAAAACAATTGCATCTTTAATGATGACAAGCTGTTCAGAGGTTTAAAGTAGATTTAGAAATTTGCTGCATTGCAGTATATGGATTGAAATAAATTTTAGTTTATGTTTATATTACTCATTCCTTAGTAGCCTTGTAGTATATAACTTCCAAATCCTTTTTACAAGTTGTACCATCTGGAATATTAGTTTTAAAATGGACTTTATTGTAATCTATATTACTCTAATTTGAGTTGAATTGTAGCTGATGTGTTATATTTTATTGCAGAAATTTTATCACTTATATTGAATTGAAAATAAGAATTTTTGATTTTTGACTTTGAAAAAAACCTGTATGTGGTACTTGTGATTTTGACTTCACAACATCAAAAGCATTTTAGCACCATATATTGGCACAATTTTTATGATTTGAAGTGTTGTTGAACTTGGTAATTTTTTTGAAACCACATTCTTGTCATTGCAAAGCACCAATGTCCCATTTGACATGAAGTGGTAAATTTGTATCTTAATGCCAATCAATGTTCTTTCTTATGTTAAGTGCATCTTTTCCTCTTGCAGTCTTCAGTTTGATCCTGCACCTCGCCGTGGAGAACCTCATGTCACTCGACGTACTCCAGACTATTTCTTGTAAAGAATTCTTTCGTACACTACAACCACGCCAGCAGTTCATCTGCTCCAGAAAAAGCAACAATAATTTAAATGTTTCTAAAATTACTTTTGTTTGTCACAACATAATAGCATTAACACGGACCAAATATGCTGTACTAAAGGCAGTCCAATGCCTGGAACATTGAGCACAATTTGGCGATGATTACTTTTGTTTCTAAGTGGAAGCAAATGGTATTTGGTCATAATCAAATTTTGCCTGCTGTCATTCGTCATTTTGTTTTACCCAGATACTGTGAAATATTGATGTAAAGATGGTATGATAAACAGGACAAAATGCAACAGTCATGACATTATAAGTTGTAGTTTTAGCAGGCATGTATTGGTTTTCAGTATCATTTTTTAAGCAAGCCACACATGTTCTGAATGTATGCTACCAATGCTTGAAGGAGACACACAATGTTCCTTCTGGAGTGTTAGAGAAATGTCCCGTTTTGATGTTTGAATCACTGTTGTGTTACTGTACTTTTTTCTGTATATATTTGACAAAGAATGCTTGCAACTTGGTGTATTTGAACAATAAACTACTTCACATAATCAGTCATTGGGTTTCTGTAAGGTACTTCAGGCAATTAAATCATAATTTGTATTTCTCTCCAGTTAACAATGAAATCAGTGTTGAGAATACACTAAAACTTCTGATTTCTTTTTCCCCCACACTAGCATATTTTATTTACATTTCAGTATTTTTAAAAATACTTTTGACACCAACCTCTTCAATTCTACCTCGTGCTTTTAAAGATTTTTGGATGCCAAAGCCAAAAATGTGACATCCATCACTAAGGACCCCTATCACCCAAGACACATACTCTTCTCATTGCTACCATTGATGAAGAACAGTTTTTACCTTCCACCATCAGATTTCTGAATGGACAATGAACCCATGAACACTACCTCAGTATTTTCCCCTCTTTTCTGCACTACTAATTTAATTTTTTATATTGTTTTATTGGAATTTAGTTTTATATATTGCAATGTACTGCTGCCAAAAAAATAACAAGTTTCACTGCATACTTTATGCCTGTGATATTAAATCTGATTCCTCACCATCCAGCAGTCTCTACTCTTACCAGCCTTGGCCTTCAGTAACAGGTAGATGCAGATTTTGACCTTTCACTGTCTCACCTTGTTTGTGGTCCCTTTACCTGCTAACTGCCTTTACCAATAAACCTTAACAAGCTCCTATCTAATACTGTGAAAAATTTTTGCCTTGCCCCAGTTTAGAGCTTGAACTTGTGGACCAGTTCTGTTTTGTTCCATAACCATTTTAAAGCTATGGTAACTAGTCCCAAAGTGCTCCCCCATTGTCATCTCAGTCACTTTCCCAGCCCTATTACCCAAAAGCAAGTCAAGCTTTGCCTTCTCTCTAATTGCGAAAGGAAACTTTCCTGAACATGCTTAAACTCCATCCCTTAACAGTATTGTTGTCACAGTCTATGTCAGGGTAGTTAAAATCCTCTATTATAACAATCCTACCATTCTTAAAACACTGCACAATTTCCCTGCATTTTTGTTCTTCTAATTCTGTTGACTATTTGGGAGTCTATAGTACAATCCTAACAATGTGTCATCCCCTTATTTCTCACTTGTCACTAGTGATCCTTCAGTAATATCATCTGAGTCCTCCTCCTCTTTCTCACCTAAAGCACCTCTACTCCAGAACATTAAGCTGCCAGTCTTGTCCCTCTCTCAGTCACGTTTTCATAATGGCTATATCCCAGTCCCATGTAACATCCAGGTCCTAAGTTTATCTGCCTTACCTATAAGACCTCTTGTATTGAAATAAAGCTTAGGTGGCACAGTGGCCTATTCAACTTGTTTTCACTGACTTCCCTTACTTTCTATCCTTTCATTTGCCTCCCTGATATTTGGAATCACGCCTCTGCCAATTAGCAAATGTGCCTGCTAGAATATTGGTCATGCTGCAATTCAGATGTGATCCATCCCTCTTGTGCAGGTCACTTCTGCTCCAGAAGAGATCCAATGGTACAAACATCGGAATCGCTGCTCTCTACACCAATTTTCTAGCCATTTATTTCACAGATCCTCCAATTCTTACCCTCACTGGCATAAAGTATCACAAGTAATCCAGACGTTACTACCCTTCAGGCCCTGCTTTTCAACTTCTTTCCTAGCTTCCTAAGTTCACTCCACAGAGCCTCATTCCCTTTTTGACTAATGTTATTTGTGCTAATATGTACAACTTCTGGCTGCTCACCCTTCATCTTGAGAATGTTCTGTAGCTGCTGTCTGGCATTAGGAAAACAACACACCACTCTGGACACAGAATCTCCAAATTATAAAGTCCCCTATCACTATAGCACGTTCAGTCTTCACCTTCCCTTGCTAAGCCTCAGAGCAAGTCCTGGCAACATCTACCTTCTAAACACAGTTATACCCCCAACAATATCCAAAATGGTGTACTTGTTTTCAAGGGGAATCTTGCACTATGTGCCTACTCACTTTTCCTGTCCTGCTGGGCACCTAACTATTTTCTGCCTGATCATCTCATTAAAACTCATTTATAACACTCTGAGCATCTCAGATGACCCAGAGCATGCCCAGCTCCTTCATGTGATCAGTATAAACCTGCAACTGGAACATAGAGTCATAGAGCACAGAAAAAGGTCTTTTGACCCATCTAGTCCATGCCAAACTATTAATCTGTTCACTCCCATCGAGCTGCATCCGAGCCACCGCCTCCTTGCCCTTCTCATACATTTATATCCAAATTACACTTAAATGTTCAAATCACACTCATCCGCTGGCAATTTGTTTCACACTCTCATCAACCTCGAGTTAAGAAGTTCCCCCTAAACATTTCTCCTTTCACCCCTAACCCATGACTCTAGTTATAGGCTCATCCAATCTCAGTGAAAAAAGCCTGCTTACATTTATACTATCTATACCCCTCAATTTTGTATACCTTCATCAAATCTCCCCTCATTCTCCTACACTCCAGGGAATAAAATCTTAACCTATTCAATCTTGGTCTTCAAGTTCCGCAACAACCCTGCAATTGTTCTGCACTCTTTCAATCATTGATATCCTTCCTGTAGGCAGGTGACCAAGACTACACACAATACTCCAAATTAGGCCTTGTCAACTCAAAGTAGCATCCCAACTCCATAAATCAAAGTATTGAGTACAGAAGGCCAATGTGCCAAAAGCACTCTTTATGACCCTATCTATCTGTGACACTACATTCAAGGAGTTATAGATCTGCATTGCCAGATCCCTCTGTACTTCCACTCTCCTCTACGCCCTACCACACCTACCCTGGTTTATCCTCCCAAAGTGCAACACCTCATACTTGCCTGCATTAAATTCCATCTGCTATTTTTCCAGCTGGTCCAGATCCCGCTACAAGCTTTGATGGTCTTCCTCACCATCAATTATACCCCAGATAGTATCATCCGCAAATTTGTTGATCCAGTTTACAACATCATCTAGATTATTGATATAGATGACAAATAGCAATGGACCCAGCACCAATCCCTGCAGCAAAGCACTAGTCACATGTGTTAAGACCATAAGATATAGGAGCAGAATTAGGCCATTCAGACCATCAAGTCTTCTCTGCCATTATGGCTGATCCTGGATCCCACTCAACCCCATACACCTGCCTTCTTGCCATATCTTTGATGCCCTGCCCGATCAAGAAACTATCAATTTTCGCTTTAAATATACCCACGGTCTTGGCCTCCACAGCTGTCCGTGGCAGAGCATTCCACAGATTCCACTACTCGTACCCAAAACAAAAATTCTTCCTTACCTCTGTTCTAGAAGGTCGCCTCTCAATTTTTAGGCTGTGCCCTCTAGTTCTAGATACCCCCAACATAAGAAACATCTTCTCTACATCCATTCTATCTATTCCTTTCAACATCTGGTAGGTTTCAACAGAATTACCCCTGCATTCTTCTAAATTCCAGTGTCTACAGGCCCAAAGTTGCCAAACGCTCCAAATATGTTAACCCCATCATTCCTGGAATAATCCTCATGAGCATCCTCTGGACAGCACATCCTTTCTGGCATATGGGGCCCAAAACCGATGACAATACTCCAAGTGCAGTCTGTCTAGCATCTTATAAAGGCTCAGAATTAGTCATAGTCATACTTTATTGATCCCCAGGGAAATTGGTTTTCATTCGTTGCACCATAAATAATTAAATAGTAATAAAACCATAAATAATTAAATAGTAATATGTAAATTATGCCAGGAAATAAGTCCAGGACCAGCCTATTGGCTCAGGGTGTCTGACCCTCCAAGGGAGGAGTTGTAAAGTTTGAGGGCCACAGGCAGGAAAGACTTCCTATGATACTCAGTGTTGCATCTCGGTGGAATGAGTCTCTGGCTGAATGTACTCCTGTGCCCAACCAGTCCATTATGTAGTGGATGGGAGACATTGTCCAAGATGGTATGCAACTTGGACAGCATCCTCTTTTCAGACACCACCGTGAGAGAGTCCAGTTCCATCCCCACAACATCACTGGCCTTACGAATGAGTTTGTTGATTCTGTTGGTGTCTGCTACCCTCAGCCTGCTGCCCCAGCTCACAACAGCAAACATGATAGGATAGCACTGACCACTACAGACTCGTAGAACATCCTCAGCATTGTCTAACAGATGTTAAAGGACCTCAGTCTCCTCAGGAAATAGAGACGGCTCTGACCCTTCTTGTAGACAGCCTCAGTGTTCTTTGACCAGTCCAGTTTATTGTCAATTCGTATCCCTAGGTATTTGTAATCCTCCACCATGTCCATACTGACCCCCTGGATGGAAACAGGGGTCACCAGTGCCTTAACCCTCCTCAGGTCTACCACCAGCTCCTTAGTCTTTTTCACATTAAGCTGCAGATAATTCTGCACACACCATGTGACAAAGTTTTCTACCGTAGCCCTGTACTCAGCCTCATCTCCCTTGCTAGTGCATCCAACTATGGCAGAGTCATCAGAAAACTTCTAAAGATGACAAGACTCTGTGCAGTAGTTGAAGTCTGAAGTGTAAATGGTGAAGAGAAAGGGAGATAAGACAGTCCTCTGTGGAGCCCCAGTGCTGCTGATCACTCTGTCGGACACACAGTGTTGCTTTTATATCCTTGCTTTTATTTTCTATACCCCTTGAAATAAATGCTAACATCATATTTGCCTTCTTTACCACAGACTCAACCTGTAAATTAACCTGTGAGTCTTGCATGAGGACACCCAAGTCCCCCTGTACCTCTGATGTTTGAACCTTCTCCCTATTTAAATAATAGTCCACACTATTGTTCCTTTTACCAAAATGCATTATCATACATTTCCCAACACTGTATTCCATTTACCACTTTTTTGCCCATTCTTCCAATTTGTTGTAAGTCCTGCTGCAATCACATTGCTTCCTCAGCACTACTTACTCCTCCACCTATCTTTATATCATCTGCAAACTTTGCCACAAAGCCATTAATTCCATTATCCAAATCATTGACAAACAATGTGAAAAGTAGAGGTCCCAATACTGACTCCTGAGGAACACCACTTGTCACTGACAACCAACCAGAAAAGGCCTTTTCTATTCCCTCTCACTGCCTCCTGCCTGTTAGCTATCCTCTATCTATGCCAGTATCTTTCCTGTAATGCCATAGAATTTATTTTGTTAAGCAGCCTTATGTGTGACACCTTATCAAATGCCTTCTGAAAATCCAAGTAAATGACATCCACTGCCTCTCCTTTGTCCTCCCTACTTGTTAGTTCCTCGAAGAACACAGCAGATTTGACAGGCAAGATTTCCCTTTACAGAAACGATACTGACTTTGACTAATTTTATCATTAGTCTCCAAGGACCCAGAAACATCATCCTTAATAATAGACTCCAGCACTTTCCCGACCACAGAGGTTAGGCTAACTAACCCTAATTTCTCTACATTGCTTTCCTCCCTTCTTAAAGTGGAGTGACATTTACAGTCTTCCAGTCCTCTAGGACCATGCCAGACTCAAGTGATTCTTGAAAGATCCTAACCAATGCATCTGCTTTCTGCTCAGCAACCTCTCTCAGGACTCTGGGCCAGGTGACTTATCTACCTTAAATCCTTTGAGTTTGCCTAGCACTTTTTCCTTTGTAAATAGCAAAAGCACTCACTCCTGCTCCCTGACACTCAAAGACCTCTAGCACACTGCTAGTATCTTCCACAGTGAAGACAGATGCAATGTACTCATTAAGTTCATCTGCCATTTCTTTGTCCCCGCACCCCACCCCATTACAACCTCACCAACATCATTTTCCAGTGGTTCAATATCAAGACTCACCTCCATTTTACTCTTTATATAACTGGAAAAAACTTTTGGTATCCTGCTTTATATTATTGGCTAGTCTGCCCTCACTTTATTTTTTCCCCTTCTTATAGCGTTTTAGTTGGCTTTTTTTTTAATTTTAAAAGCTTCCCAATCATCCAACTTCACACTCACTTTTGCTCCCTTATATGCCCTTACCTTGGATGTTATGCAATCTTTTTGTCAGCCACAGTTGCCTACCCCTGCCATTTGAGAACAACTTCCTCTGTGGGGCCTGTCCACCCTGTGCCTTGTGAACTGTTCCCAGAAACTTCAGTTGCCTCTGCTGTGCCATCATCTCTACCAGTATCCTCCTCCAATCCATCTGGGCAAGCTCCTCTCTCATGCCCCTTTATTCCATTGTAATACTGATACATGTGACTTATGCTTTTCCCTCTTCAATTGCAGTATCAATTTAATCATATTATGATCACTGCCTCCTTTACATTAAGCTCCCTAATAAGTTCTGGGTTATTACACAACACCCAATCTAAGATAGCTTTTCCCCGAATAGGTTCAAGCACAAGCTACTCTAAAAAACCATCTCGTAGGCATTCAAGAAATTCCCTCTCTTGAGATCCGCTACCAACCTGATTTTCCCAATCCCTATGCATGTTGAAGTCCCCCATTACAATTGTGTCATAACCTTTGTGATATCTCTAATTGCCTTATTCCAATTGCTATGTGTATTTAAATACAGCACCTTCAGTCCTGCAATATTTGCCCATTTGAACTTTGCCTCTGTGGTACAATTTAACTCTTACCCAGTCATTGGTTTGTCCTTCCTTACATTCATATTACACCCATCATCTACTTGTAAACCTGCTGGTTCATCCTCAGCTCCATCATACTGGTTCCCGTCCCCCTATTGTATGAGTTTAAACCACTCCCAACAGCTCTAGTAAACCTGCCCACAATATTGGGCCCCCTCGAATTCAAATATCTGTACAACCTGTCCCTTTTGTACAGGTCCCATCTGCCCCAGAAGAGGTCCAAATTATCCAGAAATTTGAATCCCTGCCCAGTGCTCCAATTCTTCAGCCACGCATTTATCTGCCACCTTATTCTATTCCCATCCTCCCTGTCACGTGACACAGGAAGTAATCCTGAAATTACTATCCTTGAGGTCCTGCTTCTCAGCTTCTTTCCTAACTCCCTATATTTTTTTTTCAGGACCTCCTCCCTTTTTCTTCCTATGTTGTTGGTACCAATATGTACCACAGCTTCCGTCTGCTCACCCACTTTTTTCAGGATATTGTGCACGCGTCCAGAAACATCGCGGGCCCTGGCACTTGGGAGGTAAACTACCATCAATGTTTCCTTTTCACGTTCACAGAATCACCTATCTGTCCCCCTGGCTAGAGTTCCCTATGACTGCTGGCATCCCCTTCAGTTCCCTCCCCTTCGGAGCCACAGGGCCAGACTCAGTGCCACAGGCACGGCCTCTGTTGCTTCCCCACATGTTCATATGTTGTGACGTGAACAAAGACACTGAAGCTAGTGGATATAAAAGTGTTTTATTCAGCAAAACAAGCAAAAGGCATCATATTGAGACTCTTGGAAAAACAGGTCTGCTCAATCCAATATTAAATGACATTTTTATATGCTAAAGATCAAAGGTATCAGCAGGACAATTCTATAGTTACAATGCATCATCTTTGAATTACATACAATTTTCGAACACCTTTCTTCACACCCACACACCAGACACTCAAAATGAATGTTACTCTCCATTGACCCTAGGCCGCATTCATGCATATGCCGGCAGTTGAAGTCTAATTGTTCTGAGCTCTGCTTTAAATTCAATCTGCAATCCACATTCAAATCT
Organism: Mobula hypostoma; assembly: GCF_963921235.1. Classification (NCBI taxonomy): domain Eukaryota; kingdom Metazoa; phylum Chordata; class Chondrichthyes; order Myliobatiformes; family Myliobatidae; genus Mobula; species Mobula hypostoma. The sequence continues at coordinate 156,882,072 of NC_086100.1, forward strand.
GAGGACTAGTTGCTGGTGAAATTAATATCTGCTATATATCCTAACTCCAGAATACACCATAACAACAGGTATCAAGTCAGAAAGGCAACCATCTACTACCACTCTGACTTCTGTGAAGATACTGTCTAATCCAATTTACTACCTCAAACTTAAATGCGAAGCAACTAAATCTTCTCGACCAACCTCCCATGCAGGACCTTGACAAAGTCCTTGTAGACAGATCCACTGCCTTGCCTTCGACTTTCCTAGTAACTTCCTCCAAAAACTCTATAACATTGGTTAGACATTACCTACTGTGCATAACGCCATACTGGCTATCCCAAAATGCTGACGGCTCTAACTAAACAACGGGCTACGAATCCCCTACAACCAACCTCCACTGGGAGACACCTCGCTCTCCATCCAGCCTGCTGACAGTTGCTGACCAGTCCTGCGTTCCATTCCTTTAGAATACCTTCCAATAATTTACTCACTACTGATGTTAGGCTTATAGGAGGTTAACCTATAATTAGCTATCCTCGGCATCTCACCTGGTGGTTAGGGCGTTTTAAATCACTCTGCTAGGGCCCCTGCAATGTCTGCACTTGCCTCCCACAAAGTCCAAGAAAACACACTATGGGATGGTCGATAGTTTAATCCCATTAATGAGAACACCCCTTTTTTATTCCCTAGTTACAGCTTTCTTGTTTCTTATACCTCAACAGACAAGTTCTCCAACCCGCTCCGTCTGATTAATCCCTCCTGCTCTATCCCATCTAAAACAACGGAACCCCTGATGATTGAGCTGCTAGTCATACCCCTCCTGCAATCAATTCCTGACTTTCTACGTAGGCTTACCAACATCTTTCCCTACAACCGCTGGACTATCTGCTGTTCTCTGGTTTCCATCCCCTTGCAACTCTAGATTAATACCTCCCCCGCCCCCACCACCGTGCAGCACCGGCAACCCTTCCAGCAAGGAAAAGGAGGGATATTAGTTGCCCTCCAATTCAGATGCCAAATACCTCATCTGTACAGATCCCACCTACCCTGGAAGAGAGCCCAATGATGCAAAATTCTGAAACCCTCCCTCCTGGACCATATCCTTAGTCACGTATTACACTGTATAATCTTCCTACTTCTCTGGCCTCACTAGCACGTGGCTCTGGTAGCTATCCTGAGCTAACAACCCCGGAGGTCCTGTCCTCTAACTCCCTGTGCTCACGCTGCAGGGCTCCAACACTCTTCCTACCTCTTTCGTTGGTACCGCGGCCTTTGACTCCCCGTCCTCCCACTGTGGATTCGATCTGAGATGTCCTTGATCATGGCACACAGGAGGGAACATACCATCCGGGAATATTGTTCTTGTCCACAGAACCTCCTGTCTGTTCCGCTAATCATCGAATCCCCTATCACCATATCTCGCCTCTTCTTCCCCACCTCAACCCCTTCCCTTCAGAGCTAGAGTCAGTGCGGGAGACCTGACCACCGTGGCTTTCGTCCGCTAGGTCACGTCCTCCCCTCATCAGTATCTAAGGCAGTATACCTATTATTGAAGAAACAGCCTCAGCAGTAGTCTGTCTATCCCCTTTCTCCCTCCTGATGCTCACCCAGTTACCTGTGTCCGGTACCTTGGCGGTATGTCTTGTCGATATAGCTAATTCTCAGTCTCTCGAATTACCTGCAGTACATCCAGCTCTAAATCTTCAGCACAGTCTGTTAGAAGCTGCAGCTGGATGCATTTCTTGCAGGTGTAGTTGTCAGGGACATTGGAGTTCTCCCTGCCTTTTCACATCCTGTAAGAGGAGCATTCCACCATCCTGTCTGGCTTCCCAAAAGTGAAGTCCTTAGGGGCAGTGGGCGCTCCCTAATCGCTCATATCCAGTAGGAAGAACATGTCACTGCCCTAACAATCATCTGAATGCACGAAGGCTCAAAGAAGAAATAGAAGGTACCTTGCCTGATTGTCCACTCAGTTGCAGCTTGTTTTCATTTTATTGACCAATAAGAAATGCTTTTCCCTAATTATTTAATCCGACGTCCGCTTTTTTTTTAATAGATTCGCTCTCTGCTCCGCCTCCTGCCTCTCAGGGCCCTAAAACTAGCAGTTATGGCTCCTCTTTACGCTTTTCGTTCTCCATAATATTCTTGGTTCTGTCGTTTTCACCCTTCCAACATCTGCATGCTTCGTCTATTATTACCCAATTCTAATACATAGTGAGGTTCTGATAATCTGTTACTCAGCTGAAGGCCATCCCATCCCCGGTAATGCATAGGTTCTTTTTTCACATAGATGTCTTTCAATCGATTCTATCCATAAATCAGAAAATACACAAAAATACTCAATAATGCAACCACGCCTCAACATTGTAATGAATGGGATCAAAAGACCGATAAAGAAAATTACTAAAGGTATATAGGGAGACGAAACTAATTCTATCGTTCATAGTCTACTTACGTCAGATTTTTAAAAATTGAATGTCGTGGAAATTGACTGGCATGTATGGGTGTCCTGCCGAAGGGTTTCAGCCCGAAAAGTCGACCGTACTTTTTTTCCATAGATGCTGCCTGGCTTGCTGAATTCCTCCAGCATTTTGTGTGTGTTGCTCGGATTTCCAGCATCTGCAGATTTTCTCTTATTTATGGGTGTCTATACCTCAGGCTTTCATAACTCAGGAATGACCTGTATTCGGAAGTCCTAATCATTTGGCATCTGTTTGACCAGGTGATGTTTGCCACACGTTATTGTAAAACTATCTGCACACTGGCAAATTTATTATAACGTTGTGTACTATTTTAAAACATGAATTAAAATGTGTTGCACTCATAAAATCTGCTAGGCCGGCATCGCAAAAGTCCTAACGTGTTCAATATGCGGACTTGTCCAGAATAATGTTCATCAAGCTACACAAAATACCTTACTGGGTTGGCTAGTGCATCCTATCTCCTTCCAGCCATGGCCACCTGTCTATTCAACTGACCAATCAATGCCACTCCTTCAAGCCACAGCCACCTGGCTTGTGTATCCAACTGACCAATCAATGCCGCCCCTCAAGCCACAGCCACCTGGTTAACCAACTGACCAATCAGTGCCACCCCCTGAAGCCACAGCCATCTGTCTATCCAATTGACCAATCAGTGCCACCCCCTCAAGTCTCGCCAATCAATAGTCAATAATACAGAGGCGCGTAAAGAGCGATATGTCGGCACGTGCCTGAAACGGTGGGGTGAGCCAGCGCCCGATTGGCTGTCCCTTCTATCCAGAGTGAGCGCTCATTGCGAACTGCGCAGCCGCAGATGGTACAACACGATGGACGGAGTGGTTGAACTCGTGTAGCGCTGGTGTCTGCCGACTGCATTGGCGTACGACTTAGGCACAGTGAAGTTGGTCAGAGGGGAAGATTTGTCGACAGTTTTTATTTACCCTGTGTATCCTCTGTGCATCCCTGCAGATGCTGGAAGTACAGAGCAGTATGCAAAATTCTGGAGGAACTCTGGAGGTCAGGCTGCATCTTTGGAGGGGAGTAAACTATCTATACGTTTCGTGCAGAGGCTCTTTATCAGGACTGATGGGGGCAAGAAGTCAGAATAAGAAGATGGGAGAGGGGAAGGAGTGCAAGCTTGCAAGCGATAGGTGGAACCAGCTGAGGGGGAAGGTAGGTAGGTAGATGCGTGGGGAAGATAGGTGGAAGAGCTAAAAGACTGAAGAAGGAATGATTGGAGAGGAGAGTGGACCATGGGAAAAGAGGAAGGAGGAAGGGTACCAGAGGGAGGTGATGGGCAGATGAAGAGCAGAGACAGGGTAAGAGGAGAGCTGGAATGGGGAATGTAAAAAGAGAAGGCAGAGGGTTGGGGGGGGGGGGTAGAGAGAGAATACCAGATGTTAGAGAAATCAATATTTAAGCCATAAGTTTGGAGGCTACCCAGATAAAATACATGGTGTTGCTCCTTCAACCTGAGAGTGGCCTCTTCATGGCAGTAGAGGAGGCCATGGGCCAACATGGCAGATTGGGAAGTAGAATTAAAATGGGCAGCAACCAGGAAATCACACCTGTTTTGGTGGACAGAGTGAATGTTCTTGACAAAGCACGCCCCCAATCTACATTGGATGTCAGCGATGTAGAAGAGGCCACACCAGGAGCATCAGATACAGTAGATAACCCTGACAGACTTGCAGGTGAAGTGTTGCCTCACCTGGCAGGACTGCTGATGAGGGGAGAGGTGAAACAGCACAGGCAGTACTTTTCTCGCTTGCAGGGTTAAGTGCCAGGAGGAACACGAAGACAAGGGAATCATAATTGGGGCAGCATAGCCAGATAATGGTGGCTATGCTACGATGAATTGCATGCCTTGATACTGCTTGGTTTAGTGGGGACTGGGTTGTAGGAACCAGGTTGCCTTTTGGGGAATCAGCATGAGGTCTCTTGCGATTAGTCCCCCTCTCGATGTTCCCAAAGAGAGGGAGCCTGGTGATGGTGTGATCTCAGGTGGGTGTCAGATGGCAGCAATGATATTCTGAAGAAGGTATGGTGCCCTGAGACATCATCAGTTCTTGGACACACAGGAGACTGCAGTTGCCGGAATCTGGAGCAACACAAAGTGCTGGGGGAACTCAGTGGGTCGAGCAGCATCTGTGGAAGGAATTGGGATGTTTCGGGTCATGGCCCTTCATGTGTCTCATCCAGTGGTTTCCAAACTGTAATGTTCTAAATCTGGGGCTCCCAACCTTTTTTATGCCATGGAGCCTTGCTATTAACTGAGGGGTTTGGGGACCCCTGGTCTAAATCATGTAGTGGCAATCCCTTTAAATCTGGAGTATTCCTATAATAAGTTTTTATTTCGCTGTTTATTTTAATACTGTTTTAAATGTGACCTTTCTGAACTTCTAAGACATTCTCATGTGCTTGTTTTCCCTTTAGTATCTTTTTGAGGACATCAGTCCAGCAACTGAAACTACAATGCATTTGTGCATTTTTCAGGTGTCCAAGGCCAGCTTGCTCAGCAGCTTTGTTCATGTCCAGCTGGAAATAGCTTGTGGTTGTTTCTTCCTTTGCCTTATCCCAGATTATTTAATGCTGTCTCGATGTGACTTTGTTTCTCTGGCACATCTGATCTGTTGCTATTCTTGTGCTGTTGTTTTAGGCTAAGAATTCCAGAATTCTGAACAATTCTCAAAATCTAGCAATACCACTTGGCTTCTACACTATCAAATTTAAATTGTTCATCTTTTCTTGGCAATTTCATTCTTCCCACTTTCATAATCTCCTTGAAAATCTTGTGGAGGCTCTTTGATTTTTCATTTTCAGAACTCCAAGTAAATTATCAAAATTCATGTAACTCACCCTACCTTAGAATCATTTTCTTGTAGACATTCACAGTAAAACAAAGAAATATAATAAATTCAATGAAAAACTTCACACAAGGATGGACAATCAGCCAAGGTGCAAAAGAAGACAAACTGTGCAAATAAGTAATACTAAGAACATGAGTTGTAGAGTCCTTGAAAGTGAGTTCACAGGTTGTGTTCAGTGATTAGTTCTGTGTGAAATTATCCACGCTGTTCAGGAGTCTGATGGATGAAATGTTACAACATGGTGGTGTGGGACCTAAGGCTGCTGTACCTCCTTCCTGACGGTAGTGATGAGAAGGGACCGTGGCCTGAATGGTGGCCTTGTTCTCTTCCTGCTGTATCCATGTTTACTTTGCCCACCCCAGTGGCGTTGTTTTCAGCTGTCTTATGTGTTAAATTCTGGACGTGTCTTTCTAAACCCCATTTAAAAAAAAAAGTTTTTCCTTAATTAAGCTTTTAATCGCTTGTCTAAAACGTTGCACGGGGTCTGGGGATTTCTTGCAGCATGTTGTAGAAATGCACATTGCTTACAGGAGGCACTGTGGAATCTGACAGGGAATACTGTTCATTGATAAACTGTGGTCTGTCCTATGTAAAATAGCAGCAAGTGACAACACGGAAACATAATATAAAACAGAAAATGTTTGAAATATTCAGCAGAAATAGGTTTTCTGCCTGAAACATCAACTCTATCTTTCCACAGATGCTGCCTGACTTGCCAAACACTTTTCTTTGATTTTATTTCAGATTTCAGATTTCCAACATCTGTGACTTTTTTTGTTATTCATTTAAAAAGAAATACCACTGCATTAAACAGATGTGCTGGGTAATCTGCAGAGCAAGATAGGAGGTGGATTTCGGTATAGGTTAGAGCTGAGCTCTGATAGGTTGTAATTTTTTTATATCCTTGTGTATGTTCTTAAAACCTATTTTTGCTTTGTAGATTTCCATTGAAAAGACTAACAGGTTAAGGCAAGAACTTGAACAGTTGGCCATTACACCAGTTTGGGAGGGAAATAAAAGACCTATATGGCAGCATAGAAAAGGTATGTTTAACATTTTCATTGAGCAAAGCTGTTTGCTGTCGAGTTTGCCATAATCTAAAGCTCATTTTATATAGTGTTGCAGAAGTGTTTATCATTTGCAAAGATTTATTCTTTAGAACTTGATTAGAATTTTCCTGTCAGTGAAATTGAACAAAATTTAATTCCCCTGTGAAACAAGTGTTAGAAATTTGGCAGTCATTATTGAAAACTAGAAAAGGTGAAAAACAAATTGAAAAATGAAAGCAATCCTAGGCATGAATTCACTAATCTGTTTTATAAGCCTTATAAAGTGTAGATAGAGTAAGCTTACAATAATATAGTGAGCTAGGAATTTAATTCCTGTGATGTACATTGGGATGTTAAAACATTTGGAAATATTGGTGCTTTACCAAGATTCTGAGCTTACTGCCCCTGCTGTTGTGATACAAGTATATTAAGTGTTTTGAGCATTTTAAAGCTAATTCGCTGGTAGTTAAATGGCATTTTGTGCACTTCCAAACAGGTGTGTGAGAGAACACATCTCCTCTGTCCCTCCACACCAACTTAACTCTGCAAAAACAAAACTACTGCTAGAACGATCTATCTCCAGTGTTACAAAATTATTTAGTTTACTATTCCTGAACCCCAATCTTCACAGATGCTTATGCAAGTTAGTGTCTAAAAAGTAAAACCTCAAAGCCATAAAACTGAGTTACCTGAGGGAAATGCTACAAAGAAAATTCAAGGCAGGCAACATTTTAAACTACTAGGAACGTCTGGAATACAGACTGAAAATGTACCTGTGGGGAACCTGACATCATTACAAAATGAAAGGGAACAATTTTACTGATATCTGCACATGAGGTGGCTTTAGGCTCTCTGATCATTCAGTAGGGGAAAATATTATTCAACTGTTTTAAGGAGGAAAGCTCAATATAGTTCTAGTAAATTTAAAGTAAAAATAATACCATTTGTTTCTCAAGTAAAAATTCAGTGATGTCTTCCAGAGGGACATTAATGCAGTCTGGGATTTATTCTGTTAAATGATGCATAATGTCTGTGTGGACAAGTAAAACCATATTGGTGTCTGATTGAATGATTGAACTTCAGTAATATTGGAAGATGGAAAATTTGTTTCTTTGTTCAAGAAAGGTATTCGAGTTAATCCTGGGAATTATAGACCAGTGAGTCTTGCGTTAGTTGTGCAAACTATTGGAGAGGGTCCTTGGAGACAGGATTAGTGAGCATTTAGAGAAGCATGGCTGATTAGGAATTGTTAGCATGGCTTTGAGGGTGGCAGGTCATGCCTTATGAGCTTGCTTGACTTTTTCGAGGAAGTGACAAAACAAGGTGAAGATAGAGCATTGAATAAATGGTGTACTTAGATTTTAGTAAGATGTTCAACGAGGTTTGCTATAGTAGGCTTATTCATAAAGTCAGGAGGCATTGGATTCAGAAGTGGCTTGCCCATGGAAAGCAGAAGGTGCTTGTAGATGGAGCGTATTTTACCTGGAGGTCTATGGTTAGTAGTGCCCTGCAGTGATTTGTTCTAGGAACTTTATTCTTAGATGCGATGGTTAGTAAGTTTGCAGATGATAAGGTTGCTAGTCTTGTGGATAGTGTTGAAGGTTGCAGTAGACTACAACGGGACATTGACAGGATGCAGAGCTGGGCTGAGATGGAGTTTAATTCGGAAAAGTGTGAAGTGATGCACTTTGGAATGTCAAACTTGAAGACAATACAGGGTTAATGGCAGGATTCTTGGCAATATAGAGGAACAGAGGGATCTTGGGGTCTAAGTCCACAGATCCCTCAAAATTGCTGCACAATGTGATAGGGTGGTTAAGACAGCGTATAAGATGACAAGGTATAGATAGATTGGAGAGCCATTGCCTTATTCTCAGGGTGACAGTGGCCAATATGAGAGGACATACTTGTATGGTGATTGGAGGAAAGTGTAGGTAAGTTATCTGTCCGCCAGAGAAAGCAGGATCTCCCAGTGGCCACACATTTTAATTCCACGTCCCATTCCCATTCTGATGTGCCTATCCATAGCCTCCTCTACTGTCAAGATGAAGCCACACTCAGGTTGGAGGAACAACACCTTGTATTCCGTCTGGGTAGCCTCCAACCTAATGGTATGAACATTGACTTCTGTTAATGCCCCTCCTCCCCTTCTTACCCCATCCCTTATTTATTTATTATTTTTTCCCTTTTTTTTCTCTCTTTTCTCTCTCTGTCCCTCTCACAATCACTCCTTGCCTGCTCTCCATCCTCCTCTGGTGCTCCCCTCCCCCTTTCTTTCTCCTTAGGCCTCCCGTTCTATGATCCTCTCCTTTCTCCAGCCTTGTATCCCTTTTGCCAATCAACATTCCAGCTCTTAGCTTCATCCCTCCCCTGTCTTCTATCATTTAGGATGTCCCCCTCCTACTTTTAAATCTCTTCTTTCAGTTAGTCCTGACGAAGGGTCTTGGCCCAAAACGTCGACTGTACTTCTTCCTATAGATGCTGCCTGGCCTGCTGCGTTCCACCAGCATTTTGTGTGTGTTGCTTGAATTTCCAGCATCTGCAGATTTCCTCATGTTTGCGTGTGCAAGTTATCAGAGTTAGTTTCTTTACATAGTGGTAAGTGCATGGAACGTTTTATGTTCTTAATGATCCGATCTTGCAGTCCCTCTTCTGTGCCTCCAACCTTCAGTTTGTTTCCTGCTTTTTTAAAAGATACAAATGCATATTGTCAAAACAGTGCAGAATCTATTTCATCAACAAGCCAAATTATATTGAACACTCCCATTGCATTTGCAAATGCTTATCAGTAATTTGTTTAACCCATTGTGCACTTCCTACATTAAAGCAATGACTGTGTGTCAGAGGATATCATTGACTGTAATTCACTTCGGGATAATTTAAGATTGTGAAGACAATTGAAGAAATACAAGTCTGCCTTTATGTCCCTTTCCCTTCCTGTCATTAAGCACTTAGTGCCATCAGCTTAACCTCAGGACATATAAATAAAGGAATTATAATTAATGGCCATTTCTTGTTTGAGCTATTACACACAAGGTGCAAAAAGTAAACAGGTCATCTGGAGTGTACAATGTTTGACTGTAACTAAATATACTAATTAGCACCAAAACCTGAATTACTGACCCTTGACTGATTAAGAAGTGAGCATCTAACCAGAATAACAAACTCCTTCCCTGGGAAAAGGTCTAATTTTAACAACAGTATGAGAGATTAGAGCCATGATAGCCATCTACTGCCACCTCAGTGTTTTGTGCTTCCATTTTTGCCATTCCACCTATCGAGGCTCAGCAAGCTGATTGGTTTTGGAGGGTAGATTTTTTTTTAAGTAATGGGGAAGCTATCATAACATTAATATCACACTAGGACATTGTTCTCAATTTTAACTGTTTTCAGGATCTGCTCCCTGCATTATTTATTTCTGTGACTGAAAATGAAGACTTGATTTTTATTGTTGCGCACTCTTGTCTATACTACACCAATCTTAGAATCATAAACACGAGAGATTCTATAGATACTGGATATCTTGAACAATGCACACAAAATACTAGAGGAGCTCAGTAAGTCAGGATCATTCAAAACAGAAACAGGTCATTTACTAAGCTTGTGACAGTACTTCCATACTCTTACATGTTACTACAGTATATCTAGTTTTCATCTGAAAGTTTCAATAAATCTTTGGACAGAGCATTCCAAATCCTAACCACTTATATTTATAGAATATTTTCTTGCTCTTGGCGCTAATGGTACGTATCAGTCTGCTTAAGTTTATGTGCTTTGAAATGTGTTGTCAGCCTTTTAAAAAAAATTACTGTGTAAATCTTGCTGTACTGATCTTTCCAAATGCATCATCTTACACTTGACTAAATTAAAATTTGAACCCTTAATTATAAACACATCAATAAATTTCAATTCAGCCTAAAAATAATCCCACCTTCCATTGATAGGTGTAATTTAGCGAATCTCTTCAGTGCCCTCTCCAAAGAGTTTGTCCTTCTAAGTGGCCAGAACTGTACTTATGAATAGCATTAGTAATTTAATGTCAGTTAAAACTGAACAGTTGAAAAGTTATAATCTGTTAATGGTTTCAGAAAACTGTTTGACAATACCTAAACTGCCTTCATTTAAGGTGATTACAATACCATCAATTATCACTGTCTTTCTTCAAACTGGATTTGAATGCACATAATCTTACATGAATTGAAAGTTCATTGTTGTAAATGCCTCTACACTAAAAATATGAAAAAAGACCTGTTGATTTCAAACGTGCAGTATTTTAACTTTTTTAAATAGATCAAATAAGAAAGGACCAAGATGGTACCCTTGTTTCAGATTCACAACATTTGGAGCTACAGAACACCTCTCTCTCCAGCACAGAAGATGAAAATGAACTAGAAGATGATGAAGCTGATGATCGTGACTATTCGGACGGTGTCCTAAGTGACTATGACATTTCTTCAACTCCAGAGGCCACTTGTTTGTCTGGAATGGGTGTTGAACTATTTTCTGAGAAAGAGGACTGGGAGAAAGAGCTTAATGAAGCTTGTCCCTACGGTAATGTATTTGTGAAGGGCTCAGTCATTGGTTAGCTATTCCACAGTATTCTGTAGTTATTGAAAATTGCTTCTACATAGTTGCATGTTTAACCTGGGCCAACGTTTTTGTTTAGGGTAACGGGTGCATAGATAGCTGGCTTGTGTTTTGTGCAATAAATGGGTTTATAGAAATTGGAAGATAAATTGGCTTTCAGTTATTGTGAGCTATTAGACTTTTTAATATTACCAATTTTTTAAAAATCTGCGCAATGTTAAATAGAATGGGTTGGTGAGAGAAGAGGATTCTCAGTCAAACTGAAGATGTCATACTGGAGAGCTCAGAGGTACTATCTCACCCAGGTTCAGTCCTCTTCTCCCAAGGTGGGGGGGGGGGTGCAGATTGCATGTTTACTCTCTAACACCATGGATTTCCCCCAAGTGCTCCATGTAAAAGATATGCTAGTAAATGAATTGAGAATTTAAATTGCCCCTTGTATGTTGGAGAATGGTGGAGTTTCAGGAGCTGAGAATAAAATGGAGATTAGTTTAAAAGGTTAGTATGGACTCCTTTCTGTCAGAATTACTCAGATAGGTAAATCTGCAGCTTAATTTTATTTTCATCAAATGTAGACACATTTTTGGATATTTTAAAACAAAAGCAGGAAGGATCTGACTGACTGTAGATTAAATGCCAACACTGACTAATATATTTAAAGTTAATCTAATTTTCTGTATGAACAATCTCAGTAAGCATAAATGATGAAATGCTTGCATTTTACCGAAAAGTGAATTAGTCTGGACCATGTACGTTTGGAAATCACTTTCATTCTGCATTTCTTACACTTAATAAGCATTATTGAAATTTAATCTTAAACTTCTTTATAAACTTGTGATTGGCAAGATCAGTGGTGTAAGTCAAATCTAGTTAATGAAACACCTGCACTTACAAAATTAATTTATAAGAATGAGTTAATTTGGCTATAGCTTCATGCAAGCTCCAGATTTATGATGGAATCTTGGAAAGGATGTAACAGCCAGGGAGACAGACTGATTGCATTCGTGTTCATTTCAGGAGTTGAAATTTGAAAGTGCGTTAGAGTTGGGAGAGAAGTTCAGGTTTCTGTGATGTTTGAAATTGGAGCATTGTAATCAATGGGATCAAAAAAACATTAAAGGTGCATGGAGGAAACTAACAAGCCATTTGTCCATTTTTACAAAATGGATATGAAGTGGGCAACAAATTGGGGTGAATGTTTTACAGGTGGAAATACAGTTGTGATCCTTGGTACTCATAAGCCTAACTGTACACTACAAATGCATTGGAAGTTATGCTAAAAACCTGAATGAACTCTAGAGAGATTGCAAAGGAGATTTACCAGGATGCTGCCTGGATTAGAGAACATGTCATATAAGGGAAGGTTGAGAGACTTGAGGCTTTTCCTTTTGGAATGAAGAAAGATGGGAGGAAACAATAGTTGTCTCCTCAGTCGTTCAAAATGATAAGAGGCACAAATAAAGTGAGCAGCCAGCACCTTTTTCCCAGAGTGGCAATTGCTAATACGAAAAGGTGTGGTTTTGAGGTGATTGAAGGAAAGTATAGGGGAGATGTCAGAGGCAAATGTTTTACAAAGTGGTAGAGGCAGATACATTAGGGACATTTAAGAGATGTTTAGATAGGCACATGGACAAAAAAATGAAAGGCTGTGGAAAAGAAGTGTTCAAATGATTTTGGAGTAAGTTGAAAGGTCGGCATGACATGGGCTGAAGAGTTTGTACTGTGCTGTACTGTTGTATTTTATGAACCATTGATCAGAAGTAAAAGTAGAAAATACTGGAAAGATCTGAGCAACATCTATGGAGAGAAAACAGTTAATAGTCTACATGAGACAATAGACTGCAGATGTTGAAATCTGGAGCAAAACCTAAGATGTTGGAGAAACATAGTGGATTAGGTAGCATCCACGGACGGAAATATTCCTCTGGATTAAACAATAGAGGTGAGGTTGCCGGAGTAAAAAAGGATGAAGCAAAAGCTAGCAAGTAATAGGTGGATCCAGGAGAGGAGCGGTAATAGGCAGATGGGGGTGGAAACAGTGACAAAAGCTGGAAGGTGATGGGTGGATGTTCTGTTTCTTTCTCCAGAGATGCTGTCTGAAGTGTCTAGTGTTCCCGGTTTTTTGTGTTTTCCTTCAGATTCCCACTGTGCTTTTCAATAATCCTGTGCCTCGGCTCAAATTTTGTTCCCATTTCTAAATGCATATTTAGAATGGCCTTAAAGTTTAGAAGAGGTTTACTGCAGTTGGTATTAGACTCTAATGGGAATTTGTTTCCAGTAGTGGAAAGACTATGTTAGATGTCTCCTCTGACTAATAATTGGAAAAAGTTCTGGGGATGGTGTGAGTGGACAAAAATAAGGTGGAGAGCAAAGACCATTCCTGTAACTATTAAAGATTGTGTGCAGTTTTGGTGTGCTTGCATGTGTTTGTCATTCTAGTCAGCAAATCAAATAGATGGTAAGATAAGCGAGTATTCTATTGACTAGAAACAAAAAGGCTCGGTGACAAAGCCAGAGAAGTGTACTTACACTATGTAAGAAAATAAAAAGTGATTTTTAAAAAATAACGTAGCAGCAAATGATTACTTTTGCAACAAAATTCATTCCTAAAGCTAAGTTAACTCAATTGCCATTCTTTATGTACCTGCAAACTTTGCCTCTGAAGATGGAATTTGAGGAATTGCATTAATTTAAGGGCTAGACTATGGAGAGCAGCGCATTGCACAAAAATGTTAATTAAACCAAAATTGCAAATACATCAGGTCAGGGCAGCATCTGTACTGGGAAAAATAGATAAACATTTCAAGTCAAAGATCGTTTAAGTTGCAAGTGGTCTATTTAGAAAGTCCTAAAGTACTACCATGTTTTCCAGTTTGTATAAATATACTGTAACTTCCCTTAACTTTGTATGTAGTATGTGCTTTCACACAGTATGATACATTCACTTTATACTGTGTAGTAGCAGAATCAAATTTCTTCTTTATCTATCTTTCTTTGGGTTTATTGCTGTGGTACCAGTACTGAGTCTGCCAAGTCTGATTATCAAGCAATTTAAAATTCAATGTGTGTATACCCTTTTAAATCTTAAGCATCTAAATAAGATTTCTGCTGGACTTCATTTTCTCTAGGTAATCCTCAGTAACTTGTGCAGCATTTTCTTTGAAAGCTATAGGTGGGAGTTTTATTAACTGAATCCAACACCCCGAGCAGAAGGATTCATTGATTTTGGTGTTTGTAGGATTTTTTTTAATCGCCTTCTATGTTTGCCTATTTAAGAATGCTGATTGTAGATGAAAATATTTTCTTTAAAAACTGCACATGAATCAAAACAGTTCTCATGACAGTCTTCAAGCAGTAATGTTAACTTTTCTTTCTACAGAATGTGATGATGTGTTATGTGTACTGTAATTTATTTCCTGATATATTCAAGGTCAAAAGAAATATCAAAGGCTATTCAAAGAAAAAGGTCTCATTTTTAATTTTACCTCATTGAGTTTGACATTTCAGAATACTTGTGTAAAATTGCCATTTGTAGACACTATACTTACAGACTATCAGACTACTGTAGAAGTTGATTGCTTTCCTAAAGTGAATAATTTTGACTATCTGTCTTGGGTCACATTAAGGCATTTCATTTGATTCCTACACCATAAATGTTACACAGTCTCTTAACTGTTGTGTTTTCTTCCAGATGAAGATGACGTAGAAATAATCTATAGAAAAAGTTGTTGTGAAGGACCACTTGTTTGGCAGGATGATGAAATGTACAACCCAAGCCATGATCATGCTCCTTCATCAAGAACAAATGTTGTAGAAATTCCCATTGTGCAGGGACAATTTGATGATGCTGATGAATAAAGTTGGAAAGTCACATCCTGAGGGAAGAAGCGATGAATAGCAGTTTCTATTTCCAAGTTATTTTCTTTAATTTTTTGACCTAACTGTACTTTGTAATGGAAAGTGTCTCCTGAGCTGCACCTTTCTTTTGCTTTTCATTGACATAGTTCAGTTCCAGGTTGCAGAACTTAAAGGAAATTCAAAGCCTTCATTATTGTAGTATGCTTTTTTTGTTTTTTTGGGGAATTATTTTGATAAATGTAAAGAAAAATATTTTAAGATTGTATACAGTCATAATGGAGCCTGGAGTATTTAGCTATTTTACTCAGAAGGAATGTAAAATTAGCAAAAGGAATAAATGAATGGCATGCACATTTCTTTAGTTATCAGAGTTGTTTTTAATGGCATTTTGTTAAAGTATTTTGAATCCCACCATGCTTGAAATGTTTCATTCTGTGCAAGCATACTAATCTGTCAGTTAGTTGAGCAGATGGCAAATGTTGCTTATAATGGCGTTTTTTGGGTTTCCAATGCAGAAGAAATTGCATATTTCTGAACCATGGTTATAACTTCTGTGACATCAGAAAAATGTTCCTTTGTCATAGTTTGTCAAGTTTTGTACAGAAACTGCAGGAACCATGTATCTATTTTCTGTCCATTGGAGCCATGTATCTTTTTTCTGTCATGTAGGTTGGGGCATGGTAGAAGTAAACGGATACAGTTATGTATTCTTATTTCGTTAAGTCATTTAGTTGAGGAGTGGTAAGCCATGGAGAATTATTCTTTTTGTTGACTATTATTAGTACACTTAAATATGTGTAGAATACTAATTTAGTTCAACCACTTAGGCTAATTGGGAAGTTATTGGAATGCTAATTGGATTGCTGACTTCGCTTAAATATGTTAGTTCAAGTGTTAATTTTGTTACTTCGCTAATTTGAACGTTAAATTGCTAATTTTGTTTCATTAGTTTTTTCATCACTACAAGATCGTTCATCTTTGGCTTTGTAATAAAGGATTCCTACTTTGGAACTTGGTTATTTCAAAGTGTGCCATACAGTGTCGATCTCCTGGCTTGGTGTCTCAGTGGTTTGTTTTAATGTAACCGCTACAGGACTTTTCTAATTTGGAGGAAATTAGAGGAAATTATTTTTGAGGAAGGTATTATTAAACCAATTTGAATGAGTTGACTGAAACTTTTGTTTATTCAGAAATTGCAATGTAATATACTAGATTTAATTATTATTTGAAGTCTTGACCAGTTTCTCCTTCAATAATTCATGATAGAAGTGGTTTATTTTTAGGTCTGACATCACATGTAATTTCTCACCAGTCAGACCAAACTAATGAAAAATTATCACAGGCAATTACTGACGGCTGTCCAAGGAACTTGTCTTAGTAAACAATTGAAGACTCCAGGAGGAGAATTTTGTTGGAACATTTTAAAAAACATTTGGTCATGTCACACACATAAAAGTTGCTGGTGAACGCAGCAGGCCAGGCAGCATCTCTAGGAAGAGGTGCAGTCGACGTTTCAGGCCGAGACCCTTCGTCAACTTTTATGTGTGTTGCTTGAATTTCCAGCATCTGCAGAATTCCTGTTGTTTGGTCCAGTCAGTTGGTTTAGTTTGCATAACTCTGCTGACCAGCAAGCCTCAGGTTTTTCCCCATGAAATTAGTGTCTTTTGTGCTGCTTAATAACTGCAGACTTTCTTTTGACTTCTTTAGCATGTATACTTTTTAAAGTGTTCATTCCCGCTGAATCTCTCACAGATCTTACTGCTGCAATATACATTGGTAGCTGCATTGTCCTTATAACTACTCCCACCCACCATGTACATACAGTTCATCATAGAGGGATGCAGCATGAAAATTGATCCTTCAGTCCACCAGTCTGTGCTATCAACAATCTATTTACACTAATCTCAACATTCTCATCAACTTCCCCCTACTCACCCATGCATTAGAAGCAAGTTACCAATTCAGTTAACCAACCAGCTTGCATGTCTTTGGGAAAGAAACAAACATCTGGAAGTAATGTACTCAGGGTCATTATTGAACCTGAATCTCTGGTGCTACGAGGCTGCAGCGCTTCTGTTTTGCTACTGTCCTACCCACATCTTCACTCAATCTTAATTTGGATTCTCATTAAACATCCTTGAGGTCTAATCTGAAAGAAATAGGTCACTACATGCACATTTGTTTTAGAGGGAACAAACTCAGAACTATTTTCTGTGTAAATCATTTTGCTTTTGCCTTTTCCACTTTTAAAAGTCTCCCACACTAAAAAAAGACTTTGTATTTAATAATGCCTTTACTTCCAGCATCTTATTCCTGCAACTGGTACTTCCCTTCAATGAAACCTGCATCTTTCTTTCCTCAGTCCTATTCTACTATTCCAAACTCATTTAATCCATAGAGTTTAGCATTTGGTCCTGATGTACCCCCCCCCCCCCGCTTGTCATTTCTCATCCTTGCTGCGTTCAAAGTAAACACCTTGTTCTTTTGGGGACAGTTCACTCACCTTTGGTCCCCACCAGACTTTCAGCTCTTACCTGTGGCTCCAAGTAGCAGTTTGCAACTGACAGCAATCGCACCCTGGTACACGGCATCAACAAGTGGGCTAAATCAAGGGAGGGTGGCTGTCTGGTCTAGTACCCTGGTGAGATAGGGATGTGCCTGTCCTACATTTGAAGGCAGACTGGGCAGATGAAATTAACAGATCTTACAGGAAGGCGGTTCTGCAACAGTTCAAGGGGGCATGGTAAGGCACAGTAGTAGTCATGGCTATCCAGTGCAAGTAAGGAAGATCCCATTTGTAACAAGCACTCATACCATTGCATCCAAACTTCCAGGGTCAAGAGAGTGGATCTGCCTTAGTGCAGTGACTTTTCCACTTTAAAAACTTTCCTGCACTCTCATTGTTGGATATGACAGACAACCAATCTTATAGTTTGACCAGGCAATCATATTGATCATATGTACCACTTTGATTGTGTTCATGTTCTCATTTGAAATTTTCTTAATGCAATATTTCTGAAGAAATTGGGATTACTACATCTGTCTTATTGATGTTCTCTTGAAGTTCTTACTCAAATGACAAGAAATGTGGCAAGAGTATATTCCCCTCATTTGGCTATTACCTATAGATGACGTTGTAAAGGCTTGAAATAGGGTAGGAGAAAGAATATGCCCTTGAACACGGTTCAAGTATCTTCTGGTTCATACTGAAAGTATTTCTTTGAAATTTTGATTGAACTGTATTCCATGAGCTTACCATATAAAGAAGCCTTTGAACTCAAAGTAAATTTATTATCAAAGTACATACAGTGTACACTCAGAAGTCACTTTATTAGGTACACCTATATCACCATATACTACCTTGAGATTAATTTCCTTGAAGGCATTTACAGGTAAATAAGGAAATACAATAGAATTTATGAAAATATACATAAAGATCAACAATATGTAAAAGACAAATTTTGCAAATAAGAAAAATAAATAATACTAAGAATATGAGTTGTGGAGTCCTTGAAAGTGAGACTGAATGAAGTTATCCAGCCATGCCAAAGGGTTTTGGCCCAAAACGTTGACTGTACTTTTCTCTATAGACCATAGGATGTAGGAGCAGAATTAGGCCATCTGGCCTATTGAGTCTAAAAGGCTTCTGTGCTCGTGCCCGAGGGTATTATTCAGAGGTAAGGAGTTTGTACATTCTCCCCATGACTGCATAGATCTTCTCCAGGTGCTGTGGCTTCCTCACACAGTCCAAAAATGTTCTGTTTGGTAGGTTAATTGGTCATTGTAAATCGTCCCATGTTTAAGCTAGAGTTATACTGAGGGTGCAACGACACCATTGCCAAGCTGTATGGGTTCTAATGCCCTTCCCTTGGACAACATCGGTGGCGTGGAAAGGGGAGACTTGCAGCATAGGCAACTGCCAGTCTTCCATACAACCTTTCCCAGGCCTGCACCCTGGAAACCTTCCAAGGCGCAAATCCATGGTCTCACGAGACTAACGGATGCCTATAATATTGAAGGTTGCAGGGCAGTACAGCTGGGAGGGACAATTCCACACTGCATCTCGATAGATAAATAAGGGTGTATGGCCTGGATGGTGCTTTCTAGTGGCAAAGCTCCAAGTAAATGTGCCTAATGGCAGGGAGGGATTGTCTGGTGGACTGGGCCGTGTCCACCACTTTCTGTGGATTTTCCCATTCCAGGCCATTGGTGTTTCAATACCCGGACACGATGCTTATTCATGTTTTTGACACTTCTGAAAGAGCTGAACAGTTGGTCTCAAATCCTTGCCCTTTCTCCAATCCATGGGAATTTATCATTTTCAAGTATTGGGACATAAAGTAATCAAAGAAGAGGGAGTTCTGAGAACGGGAGGCCTCCTGGGAATTGAGTGTTCTGTTGATAATAGTAACCATATTTTAACTTGAAATTGTTAAGCTTTGTAAATATCTGATCATTGTATTCTGTGAAGTGAATAAAGTGTTGTAGTTTTGTAAAAATAAATCTAATTAAAGAACGGATGTTAGGCTATATTCAGATTTAAGCTGACCAGGAAAATGAATCAGAATCAGTTTTATTATCAACGGCATGTGATGTGAAATTTGTTAACTTAGCAGCAGCAGTTCAATGCAAAACATAATCTAGCAGAGAAAAAAAATAATAATAAATAAACAAGTAAGTCAATAACGAATAGATTATTAAAACATGCAAAAGCAGAAAATACTGTATATTTTTTTAAAAAGTGAGGTAGTGTTCAAAGATTCAATGTCTATTCAGGAATCAGATGGCAGAGGGGAAGAAGCTGTTGCTGAGTGTGTGCCTTCAGGCTTCTGTACCTCTACCTGATGGTAACAGTGAGAAAAGGGCATGCCTTGGGTGGTGGGAGCCAGCTGGTGGCGTAGTGGCATCAGCGCTGGACTTCAGAGCGAAGGCTCCCGAGTTTGAATCCAGCCGGTTCCCTTGCACGCTTTCCATCTGTGCTGGGTTGAGCATTGAGTTAGTAACTGGGCCTCGTGAAAATAAGAAAGCCTGCTAAAAAAAACGCCATCATGACAGCGTCCCAATGACTCCACTTGGAGTTAAGGGCTTTCTTCTTCTTCTTCTAGGTGCTGGAGGTCCATTAATAACGCATGCTGCCTTTTTGAGACACCGCTCCCTAAAGATGTCCTGGGTACTTTGTAGGCTAGTACCCAAGATGGAGCTGACTAGATTTGCAACCTTCTGCAGCTTCTTTCGGTCCTGTGCAGTAGCCCCTCCATACCAGACAGTG
The DNA here is from genome assembly GCF_963921235.1 of Mobula hypostoma. Lineage (NCBI taxonomy): Eukaryota > Metazoa > Chordata > Chondrichthyes > Myliobatiformes > Myliobatidae > Mobula > Mobula hypostoma. The sequence goes on from NC_086100.1 coordinate 156,902,167, forward strand.
ATGCAGCCTGTCAGAATGCTCTCCATGGTATAACTATAGAAGTTTTTGAGTGTATTTGTTGACATGCCAAATCTCTTCAAAATGCAATATTTTTCTGAAAATTTAATTTTTTTGAGACAGAATTTAATTATTCTATTTAAATTAAAAGATTTCTTTAAATTTCCCATTTTTCTTAAAGCTTTACCGGCTAGTTTGTTTCCAATTTAGAACATTTATTGGAATTTAAACTGTTCCATTTACAATTACTGTAATTGTTCTGTCTCTTATGGTATGTTAACTGCTGCCAAAAACAACAGAATTCAGGAAGTGTAATCCTCATTTTAAATAGAAAACTGCCGTAGCTTCAGATCTCATTGATTAAATTGGCTTAAATAAATCTTTCAGTTAAAAGGCATTAAGTTGTGCCTTTTTGATCCATGCACATTTACTGGGCTAAAATGTTCATAGTGAGTTGCCTGCTACAGTTATGGACCTTTTGTGGTTAGTTTGTAAATGATTTTTTTGTGAATCTAGTATGTGTGTGCCAGTTGCATAATGCAGTTGTAATCCTGATAAAGTGTTTCAGACTGAAATGATAACTTTCTCTTTTCACAGGTGCTGCCTGAATTGCTGAGCTTCTCCAGAAATTTCTGTTTTTATTTCTGTTTTCCAGCGCCAGCAGTTTTGTGATTTTCATTGCAATGCTAAATGCTAGAGCTTTATAAAACTATGAGAGGAATAGACATGGAAGATTATCTTTTTTTCGGGGGTAGAAATGTCAAGTACTAGATGGCATAGCTTTAAGATGGGAAGGGGAAGTTTTTTTTTACACAGAAGGTGGCAGGTGACTAAAATGGGCTGCCAGAGGTCGTGATGGAAGCAGATACCTAAGTGGCATTTAAGAGGCAATTAGACAGGCATATGAACATTAAGGAAATGGAGAGATTATGGTTTCTTGTGCAGGCCAATAGGTATAGTACGTGTTGTCCTGTCCTCTGTTCTATGGCAAGGCACAATATGGCAGATCAAAACTACTTTTATTGAGGCAAGAAAGACAAAGTGAAAACGATGTTTTTCACTGTATCTCAGTCCCTGTGGTTACCATGATGACCAGACAGTGAAGCAGAGGGTATCAGTGAAGATTGATGGGGTCAGGGGCCTACATATTTATAGAGAATTAGCAATGTAGTGAGAGGGAAGGGGAATGAAAGTGGTTCTATTCTGTCTGCACATTTTCTGATACTGGCAAAAGAACCAATTATCACAACCATTAATGTAAACCTTTAAATATTGAAAGCTAGAAAGGATTAAATAAAACGATTTACAAGGATGTTACCAGGTTTGCACAGTTAAAACTATAAGGCAAGTTTGGTTAGGCTTGGACTTTTTCCCCTGGAGTGTAGGAAGCTGAGGAATGACTGTATTGAGATTTATAAAATCATGAGGGGTATCAATAAGGTAAATAGCCATTGTCTTTTCCCCAGGAATGGAGAGTCCAAAACTAGGAGGCAAAGGTTTAAAATGAGAGGAGGGAGATTTAAAAGGGACCTGAGGGGTAACTACTTCCCTCAGAAGGGTGTTGTGTATATTTGGAAGAGCTGCTAGAGGAAGTGGGAAGAGGAGAGTACAATTACAGCATTTAGATAGGAAAGGTTTAGATAAATATGGGTCAAATACAGGCAAATGGATCTAGCATGGTTAGATAACTTGGTCAGCTCAGATGAGTTGAGCTGGATGGCCTGTTTTCTATACTGTGTGTCTCTCTGATTGGGTCCTGTCCCTTTATTTAAAAGAACTGAAAGCTGAACTGCAAACACCCTATTCAGAAACGCTGTCATAAGGCACAGCTTGTAATTGATTCATCAACAAGATTTCTTTCAGGACTACACAGGCACATGTGATGGCTGCTCAGATGACTGACACTGAAACAGTGTAAACACAAATATATTGAAAGTATCAGCTGAGTGGGCACAGATATGATCATAAAATTCCTAGTAGGTTTACTTGATTTCCAATGCCAACTGTTTATATCAGGAATTTTTGACAGAATCAGCAATGCTCAGCTGTCAACCACATGTCCAGTGTGAATCATCCATGATGGCCTGCATTATTAACTAGAAGTGCAAGCTAATTTCTGACTGAGTGACTGTATCATTTTAACCACATGTTTTGGAGATGAATTCCTTCTAAACTTTGTCCACCGTTCAGTGGAGTCGGCTTATACCCAATGATGAGATTTCACTGAACTTGCAACCATGAGGATCATTTTAAAAGCAAAATGATAGAAGGAAGAATGCTGGAATGACATTTTAAATGGGAAAATGTTTAAATGCCAATAATAATGTTGCTTTGACCTAAGAGGTGGGACAAGTGAACACAGACTGTGTTCTTAGGAGCTTGTTTGTAAAGTAGTCACACTCCTAATGAAGCAACTCAACAGTCTGGAACCTAAAGTAGTGAGAGTGCTATCGATAATTGGTTTATTATTGTCACACCAAAGTAGACTATTTTGCATACTATCTGGACTTCATTTCAATATGTACTACCTCAACGTACTCATAAAGGGAAAGGCAAGAGCAAAATACAGAATATAGTGTTTTAGTTAGAGCAAGAGCAATGCTCGCAAGCTACAAAGTGAACGGCCACAGCGAAGTAGGTAAGAGCAAAAGTTCATCTTTATTGTAGAGGAAATCCTTTTAAGAATCTTTTAACAGCTGGACAGAACTGATCTTTGAGTCTTGCTGTGTATGTTTTTAAGCTTTTGTATCTTGTACTTGGGGTGAGGGGTGAGGTGTCTTTGATTATGTTGGCTGCTTTCCTGAGGTTCTGTAATCCATCAATTTTCAGTTCCCTTGGGTCATGTAATCATTGAAATTGGTTTTTGAGTGAACCTTGCACAGAAATAGCAACACACATCAAAGTTGCTGGTGAACGCAGCAGGCCAGGCAGCATCTCTAGGAAGAGGTGCAGTCGACGTTTCAGGCCGAGACCCTTCGTCAGGACTAACTGAAGGAAGAGTGAGTAAGGGATTTGAAAGGGGGAGGGGGAGGGGGAGATCCAAAATGATAGGAGGAGGGGAGGAATGGAGCCAAGAGCCGGACAGGTGATTAGCAAAAGGGATATGAGAGGATCATGGGAGAGGAGGCCCAGGGAGAAGGAAAAGGGGGAGGGGGGAAAAAAAGCCCAGAGGATGGGCAAGGGGTATAGTGAGAAGGACAGAGGGAGAAAAAGGAGCGAGAGTAAAAGAATATGTGTATATAAATAAATAACGGATGGGGTACGAGCAGGAGGTGGGGCATTAGCGGAAGTTTGATAAGTCAATGTTCATGCCATCAGGTTGGAGGCTACCCAGACAGAATATAAGATGTTGTTCCTCCAACCTGAGTGTAGCTTCATTGTGACTTCTCTAACTTCCACTAATGCCCCACCTCCCCCTCGTACCCCATCCGTTATTTATTTATATACACACATTCTTTCTCTCTCTCTCCTTTTTCTCCCTCTGTCCCTCTGACTATACCCCTTGCCCATCCTCTGGGTTTCCCCCCTCCCCCTTTTCCTTCTCCCTGGGCCTCCTGTCCCGTGATCCTCTCATATCCCTTTTGCCAATCACCTGTCCAGTTCCTGGCTCCATCCCTCCCCCTCCTGTCTTCTCCTATCATTTTGGATCTCCCCCTCCCCCTCCCCCTCCCCCTCCCACTTTCAAATCTCTTACTAGCTCTTTCTTCAGTTAGTCCTGACGAAGGGTCTCGGCCTGAAACGTCGACTGTACCTCTTCCTAGAGATGCTGCCTGGCCTGCTGCGTCCACCAGCAACTTTGATGTGTGTTGCTTGAATTTCCAGCATATGCAGAACTCCTTGTGTTTACAGAAATAGCAGGTGTGCTTCTGAGCTTTTAAAGAGATTATGACCCACTTGTAGGTTAATTGGAAAGTTAATTGATGTTCATTATGCTTTCCCAGATAAAATATAGAGTATCAAATTGCCAGCTCTGTGCAGAGTCTTGAGCTTGCTTGCCTTTCTTTGGTGGTTCAGTGGTTCAGAGGTGGAGGTGGACATAGAGAGCCCAAAGGAAGAAAAACAAAAAGATTCTGGATAGGAAATAAAAGCAAAAACTTGCAGCAGTACTCAATGTGTGGAGGGAGAAAAAAAAAGAGTTAATGTTTTCAGGTCAATGACCTTTCAACAGAACCATAAGAGATTTGGAAAGCCTGACGCCCAAGAGCCACAAATCCAATAAATTGAAGGACATTGCATTTGAGTGGAGTGATTTCCTAAGACAATTTTGGCCATAAACTGGGCTGTTTTGCCCATAGATGTATAAATCTGTCTCTGGATCATTCCTGGTGGTGATATCTGATAACATATCTTTTCAATCTGCAACTTTTTCATGAACATGGCTTGTCACAGATACTGTCAGTTTGAGGAGAGGACATTCATTTCTGTAAGCACAGAGCAGATGTCACAGGCATGCATATTTGCCAATCATTCAATCAGGCCTAAGGATCATAGCACAATAAATTGCATCCGGCCTAAGATGTAGTAGTAGAATTAGGCCATTTGGCCCATTGAGTCTGCTCTACCATTTGATCATGGCCGATTTATTATTCTCTCAACCACATTCCATTGCCTTCTCCCCATAACCTTTGACACACTAATTAATTAAGAGCCAATCAACTCCATTTTAAATCTATCCAATAACTTGGCCACCACAGCCATCTGTGGCAATGAATTCTACAGATTTACCATCATCTGGCTTTAGATTCCTCACCTCCATTCTAAAGTTGTGCCCTCTGGTCCTAGACTCTCCCACTGTTGAAAACATGCCCACTCTACATGGGCCTATCAATATTTGGTAGGTTTCAATAAGATTCTCCTCTACATCCTTCTAATCTCCAATGACTACAAGCCCAGACCTATCAAACGTCATTGTGACTTACAGGAGAAAATTCAGTTTCAATGGTAACGACACTGCGAAAGTATGGAGTGTGGGTTTGCTTTTCCTAAACAGTGCCATAAGTGAGTTTGTGAAGCTGGAGTAGGAAAGAAAAAGTTTTTTTTTGTTTTAGAGAGCTTACCTTTTGACTGAAGCCAGATATCAAGCTCTCTTCCTTTTAGGGGACTCATATAATCATAGAAGCAAAATACTGCAGTTGCTCTAAATAGAAAATGAATAAAAACAAAAAAGTTGGAAAAATATAGTAGTTGGGCTGTATTTCCAGAATGAGAGAGTTAATCTATCCTTATACCTCTTTCCCTCCACTTTAAATCAACCTTAAAACTCAACCCTACTCCCTGTTGACCTCAAACGAGAAAATCTGCAGATGCTGGAAATCCAAGCAACACACAAAAAATGCTACAGGAACTCGGCAGGTCAGACAGCATAGGTGGAAAAGAGTACAGTCTACGTTTCGGGCCAATACCCTTCATCAGGACGCTAAAGTGTCCTGTTGGAGGGTTTCAGACCAAAACTTCGACTGTACTCTTTTCCATAGATGCTGCCTGGCCTGTTGAGTTCCTCCAGCATTTTGAGGGTGTTCCCTGTTGACCTTGTCCACTTTGCATTGGTGTCCACTGTTGTTTGGTCTCACTCCTGGGGATGTTATCCTGCTTTAATAAATGGTGTTGATTTACTGTTGCAACGCATGCTTTAAATCTGAAGGGTCACTTCCTGGCATCTACGGAATTCCCAACAATGAAAATGGTAAGTAATCATTTGTGTTTCTGTTTACTGTGTTGTAGGGTAGGGTGCCATCTGAAGGTCTAGTTGATATTTAAATAAACCATTTGCAGTTTATGACTTAGTGCACTTTAATACTCTGCAGACTGCATGTTGGCCCATATTCAAATCTAATGTTTCATTGGCTTTGACTTGCCAATCAAAAATAGGACCAACATGTCAACATGCAAAACAAGTAAAATAAATGCAGAAAGCTAAAGTACTGTTTGGGGATTCTAAAAAGTGATGCCTTCAGACCACAGTTCTTATTCCATTATTTTGGTAGAAGTATTAACACACTTAAGGTCAAATTAACATTCAGAATTATTGTCATTTCCAAGTTGGACTACCACAACGTTTCACAGAACGACATGGATATTTTTTCAGTCCATGGGTCCATTTATATTGTTAATTAATGATAAATATTTACACTTAGCATCACTTAGGAATTCAATCTCCAACTAAAATGTTTAATCTGACTATATTCTGCCAAGGTACTTTGTGCTTTCGCACCACAACTATCATAAAGAAATTTCTTACTGTATTGCAAGCTTGTTCCAAAAATTATAACTAGTTGCAGTGAAAAATGGTCCCAAGAATGATGCATTGATCAAGTAGAGAATGCATTGTTGTAGCAAGCTGATAATCATGTCCAATGCAGATATCTGCCTTTTATCTAATTCAATTGGAATATTATGTCAAACCACAGGAATATTTGGCAGGAGATCTAAAATATGACTTTAAAATGTAGAAATGACTGTTTAAGGAAAGTTAATGTACAGTTGTCCAAGAAGGACTCGTTGTAAGTCTTCAATCTGCTGAATGAGCTTTCCCTCATTTGCTCTAAATGCCAAATTAAAAGCAGCCTTTGAGAAAAACCATATAGTTTGAGGTCATGATTCATTGCCATATAATAGGTTTTAGTTTTAATTTCCATTTAAATCTCCTCTATGACATTTTGAAAATCAAAGTAATGTCAACATATTAAAAGTAATCTTTTCATGGATATGCATTAATCTTGTTTGGCCTGGTTGATTAAATTCCTCGATGTGATCAGAGTTTTGTTTCAATTCTCCCTTCGTTTAAGTGTATGAGACATAGGGGGTAGGAGCAAAGTTGGCTACTTGGCCCATCGAGTCTGCTCTGCCATTCCATTGTAGCTGATTTATTATCCCTTTCAACCCCACTCTCCTGTCTTCTCCTCTTAACCTTTGATTTGCTTACTGATCAACCACCTACCAACCTCCACTTTAAATAGACCCAATGACTTGGCCTCCACAGGAATCTGGCAAAATAAATTCCTGCTCAACTCTGTTCTAAAGGGACATTGTCATATTCCAAGACTATCCCTTCAGGTCCTAGACTTCTCTACTTTAGGAAACATCTTCTCCATGTCCACTCGATCCAGGCCATTTAATACTCAATAGGTTTCAATGTGATTACCCTCCCACCCCACCCATTCTTCTACATTCCAGTGAGTTGAGCCATCAAACGATCCTCACCCGTTAACCCTCTCATTCCCAGAATCATTCTGGTGAACCTCCTCTGTACCCTCTCCAATGCCAGTGCATTCTTTCTTAGATAGGGTACAAAACTGCTTGCAATACTCCAAGTGCTGTTTGATAAATGCCTTATAAAGCCTCAGCATTACACCCTTGCCTTTATATTCCAGTTTTCTTCAAATAAATGCTCACATTGCATTTGCCATCCTTACTACTGACTCAAGCTGTAAGTTAACCTTTATAGAATCCTGCATGAGGACTCCCAAGTACCTTTGCAACTCTGATTTCTGAATTCTCTAAAGTAGTCTACAGTGTTATTCTTTCTACCAAAGTGCATGACCATACACTTCCCTGCACTACATTACATCTGCCACTTCTTTGGCTAGTGTTGTAATCAAAGTCCTTCTGCAGGTTCCTTGCTTTCTCAACACTACTTGCTCCTCCACCTATATTTTTTATCATCCATAAACCTGGCCACAAAGCCATCAATCCCGTCATTCAGATCATTGAAAAGTAACATGAAAAGAAACAGCCCAACATCATCCCCTTTGGAACATCACTAGTCACTGGCAGCCAAACAGAAAAGGCCCCCTTTATTCCCACTCTTTGCCTCTGCCAGTCAGCCAATCTTTTATCTATGCTAGTATCCTTTCTATAATACCATGGGCTCTTATCTTATTTAGCAGCCTCATGTGCAGCACCTTGTCAAAGGCCTCCTGGAAATCCAAGTAAATCCTTTGTCTATCCTGCCTGTTATTTCCTCAAAGAGTTCCAATGGATTAGCCAGGCAAGATTTCCCCTGAAGGTAAACCTATTGACTTCAGTCTGTTTTACCATGTGCCTCCAAATACCCAAAACTGATAATGGACTCCAACATCTTACCAACCATTGTACGATGTTGTGAAGTACCAGGAAGTAAACAGCATGATCTACCCACCCCACCTTCTTGATCTTTCAGTCCTAGGTCTTGTCTTTATCTACTTGTTCTCTGAATATTCCAACCCTCTGGTCTAGGGAACTCCACAGACTTGCTACCCTTGGCCTTGATTCCATATCAGTTGCTAAATTAATACTAATTGTTGCTGATTAATATAGATGTCCACATTTTGAACGAAATCTTTACAAATTTTCACTCACTCTGTGTTTGTGTTTGCATCCTGGCCTCAGTGGTCCAATTCTAAAGTCACTTCCCTTTGTTGTGGATGTCCCACTTGAGAAATGTTTGCTTCCCTATCAAATCCATTGCATCACCCCTTAACAAACTATAGTTAAGGAAATCCAAGCCTGGTCTTTTTAACTTCACTTGACTCCTTGTGCCTCAATAACATTCTCAATCTACACTGCTTAGAAGTGCATGGCAGTTGTTAGACAATGACTGTTTCATCTGTTTGGCCATTATATCAAAATCTAGCCAGGTCTCCACCACAAAAGCTCAGGCAATGTAACTTTTGCAGCTGGCCTTGCCCTGCCAAGAATTGGACTTGGGAGCTTATCCTTGGGTTCAGTCTGACCATGGCTGGGGTCCAGGAGTGACAAAGCTCAGCTCTTGATATAGTGGTGTGCCCACTAGGATTGGATAATTGGCATTTAGGTGGGACCAATGAGGACATTCTGGCATTTGTGGCTGGAATTAGGGGTTAGGGTACATATCAGTTCTCAGTGAAAACGTAAACATTGGTTCCTTCATGTTGCAAGTTTAGAGTTTTGGTTTGTTTGGTTTCATCTTTCACTGTGGGAGAAATTGATATTTAATTGCAAACGTTGCTACACAATTGAATGGCCAAAGGTAACAGATAGGCCTAAAGTTGCCATTCTATTAGCCATTTTCATTAGTCCTTTTACTTGCATTCCTCTCCCTTAACAAATAAGCACATTCCGTTTTTAAAATCTGTCTTTTAAAAATGTGATGACACCAAAGGTGATTAAATACTAACTGTGGCCTTACTTCCCTTTAGATTGCCCAGAGAATTTATATTGTGTTGCTTTGTACTTTCTTGGTTTTTTTCAGCAGCTGATTAATGTTTCAAACTCTTTGCCTGGGTTGGTTACTCTTTGGTCCTTGCTTGCTCATAACATATATACTCTGAGATGTTTCTACTGCTGACCGCTTAATAGCGACTGATGTGTGTTCTCCTGACTTCCCCTTCCTCAGGTCCACAATCAGTTCCTTGGTCCTTACTAATATATTCCTGAGTTAACCTATGCTATGGTTAGATACGTGTGTAAGAATGTATGTTAACATAACATAGAACAGTACAGCACAAGACAGGAAAGGCCTTTTGCCCACTGTGTCTTTACTGACCATGACACTAAACTAAACAAAACCTATCTCCCGGCACATGATCCATATCCCTCCATTCCCTGCATACCCATTTGATGGTCCAAAAGCCTTTTAAATTTTAAATGCTACTTTTGTAACCTCTCATTTCCTTGTTTATCAAGAACATACCTACCTCTATCTTAAATATATTTGAAGATTCTGCTTCCACTGCCCTTTGAGGAGGAAAGTTCCAGCGACACACCATCCTCAGAGGGAAAAGATGTCTTATCCCTTTTCTTAAATGAGTCATGCCATTTTTTTAAACAGCAGTCTCTAGTTCTGGGTCCTCCCACAAGAGGAGACATTGCCTACATGAGCATTCTATCAATACTACCATCAATTTCCCTCTCACTCTTCTAAAACACACAGAGAACATGCTGGAAAATCTCAGGTGGCCAGGCAGCACCTGTGGAAAGACAAGCAGAGCCATGCCCTAAACTTGCAACATTGAAGCACTAATAGTTTCAATTACAAAATTCAAGATTCAAGTACATTTATTATCAAAGAATGTATAAGTTATACAACCTTGAGATTTGTCTGCTTACAGGCAGCCACAAAGCAAGAAACCAGAAGAACCCACTTTAAAAAAGACCATAAAAGAGGGAAAACACAAACACACACACACACACACACACACACACACACCATGCAAGCGACAGCATAGTGAACCAGACTGAGTCCTCAGACCCACTCCCCGGAGCTGCCGCAGTAGGCGCAGGCCATCTCAGTTCATCACATTAGCAGGGTACAAATGCTGCAAAACTCGCAGAGACGACAACTGCGAGAGAGAGGGGTCAACATCACGGGAGAGCGAGCGAAACCAGCCCAACCCTCGCCTCCGGTCCCAACACTCGGGATTCCCACTCTCACTGGGCAGCTGTTTAAAAGCTGAATCTTCAGACGTTCACATAAAACTTATATTAAGCACACAGTTCATTTGGCCCAACAATTTTATGCCACTGTGTGTAAACAGTATTGCAGGTTTTCGCAAATAAAACTGTTTTACGTTTGAGAAAAAAACCATATGAACTCATTTATTGAACTGCAAAATACTGAACACAAAGTGTGGTAAAGGTAACTTAATGTAATTACGTAATCATGTCAGACCCACCTCTGAAAGTGAACCCCAACTCAATTCAGTGGTTGTGAATTCTGAACGTTTCCACCAATTCCATTACCTTACAGTATCAAACATTTGTACACCTACTTTTGCTTTCTACCCTGTTCCCATAAACTTGAAATTGAATGGAATGGCTTCCTACTGCTTTATTGTCACATGCACCAAGATGCAGTGAAAAGCTTGTCTTGCATACTGTTCAAACAAATCAAATCATTACACATAGCATTGAGGTAGAACAGTCTAAAGCGAAAACAGCATGCAGAACAAAGTCTAACAGCTACAGAGAAAATGCACTCCATCTAGATAATAAAGTGTAAGATCATATAAGGTAGATTGTGAGGTCAGAGGAGTCCTTACTTTCATTCAATTCTCCATCATTTTATCCAGCTAACCTTTTAAGTGCATTGCTTTGTTTAAAATCTGTCAATGAACCCAATACATTTTGGAGCTTCATTGGATTATTGACAGAGAGAGTGAGGATTTGTTTTAGAAGTGTGGAAAAGGACTGGACATTTCCAGTTGCAGCATATGCTAGACATAGGGTGACATGAATAAGTGGAGCATGTTTGTCTTTTTACCACTTTCTCTGTTAATTATCCTGTTGTCTTCATCAATCACACTAGTTTGGTTCATTATCCTGAGTCATGTGTAATGAAAGTTTAAATGCCGATGCTGCAGAAAAAAACCCTTTAAGTGTATTTGCAATGAATATTCATAAACCATTTTTAAAATGCTGCCCATTACACTGCCTTTCAGCAGAATTTGAGAGGGATTGGCGGCCTGTCACTTTCCAGAGAGACACAAGAGAGTGCAGATGCTGGAATCTGGAGCAACCATCTGCTGCGGGGACTCAGCAGGTCGAACAACATCTATTCGGGTGGTGTGTGGAAGGAAAGCCACCTTCCAACTGGTTTCAACACTCAACAGCTCAATTCCATTGCTGCTGTATAGGGATCTGAACTCTGGCTACTGGATTGCTAGGTCAGGGAAGTGTGAACTCTAATCCCTGTACAATGGACAAATTGTGAGATTTACAGACTTTTGCTGGGGTAAGGGATTCAAGGAATATTGAATTGAGGCAGGTAAACAGAACTGAACTAAATTACCCACAAACTACTTAAAAGGCAAAGTGAGTTTCGAGAGGCAATGGTGCGGTTGGCTTCCTCAGAATCATTATTCATTTCACCTGAAAATGATGGAGGATTCCATTCTGTATCCTCTCCTCGAAGTCTTTAGTCATTGGCTGGCATTGACCCAGTTGATCTATTGCCGTAGTCTGTGGAAGGGAGGCTGAAGTTTGGATCTGTTAAGGGGCATTTCCCTGAGGAAATGTGAATAATTCCTGTTATTCTTCTGAACTTCAATGATCAAACAACACAGATCTTATATGCTTCTTGGAGTCATACAGACTGGAAAAAGGCCATTTGTCCCATCAAGTTGACACTGACCAGTGGGCACCCATCGATTAATCCCATTCAGTACTTGACCATCCTATTCTTAGGCAGGTCAAGTACTTGTCCCGACCCTTCTTAAATCCTGTCAGTTTCCACCACTTCCTCAGGCAGTCACCGGTAGAAAAGGTCCCCTGCAGATCTATTCTGAATCCCTTACAGAGTAAGTGTTTTGAGTTTGGAATATACCTGTACCTCCAGGGTAGAAGTGGATACAAATTCAACTGAGGTATTCCTAAGGGAACCGAGTAATATGTGAAAGGAAGGGATTTTCGTTTGTTAAGGGAGACGGCAGAATTGTTCTTACATAGAACCAGCAACTGATTGGATTGTCCTACTCAGAATCAATATAGACTTGTTGGGCCAAATGGCAAACGTACTATCAACAGGGCCGGATTAACCTAGTGTGGGACATGTAGCATATGTTATAAAGGGGCCCTAAATTTTTAAAATGCACATAAGTATTAAAGCATAAATTATTTACTTGCATATTAAAGTAATTCAATTTTTTCATTTGCTATACAGCCAGATAATACGACAAATATCGGACACTTCAATAATAGTATTACTTACATGTAGGTATCAATTTCAAATGTCAAAAGTAACAAAACTACAATTTAAAAGTTACATTTGCTAGATACAGCATGAGCAAATTTGTTGGTGATACTGGAAATGTCTATTCCACGCAGAAGTTCATGTTCAATGCTCATTAGGGTGAGATTGTTCAATCTGTTTTGACCCATGGTGCTCCTTAGTTCATTTTTAATCCTTTTTGGTTTTGAAAATGAGCGTTCTCCACTGCAGTTGGTAACCATGAGTGACAAATAGATGCGTGAGGCATTTTCTACATTTGGAAAACATGACTCCGAAGAATTGTCAGTTATCAAACGGTACAACTGTAACTCTACAAGGTCTTGCTTGGCACCAATATGAGAAGCAAGATCAGTTTTCAACAGTTCAGTAAACTACACAAATTCTTCACCAAGACTTTCTTCCAGATCTTCCGGATTTGATTTAATAAGATTTGATAAATAACTGCAATTGATGAAGGAATCCAAAAACATCATTCACCTTTAGATAAGTTTTCTGCCTTTTTGACAGGGCAGAAAGCAAGCTGTAAATAATGGCAAGAAATGTTCGGCTTTTAAACTTCTGAGAAGGTGTTTGAGATTCAACAAGTGGACCAAGAGTGCTGGAACCACTGAAATCATCATACGCACGATTTTGCTTGTGTTTTCTTTGAGTTTGCTGTTGATAATCTTCACATTTAGTCAGATCCTTGGCCTTTTGCTCAATGTCTGAAAAAGTAGACCGCATAACTTGAATATATCCATGCAAGGATTCATAGAGTGCACAAGCTGTGTTCAAGTCTTGGCCAGAAGCTTGCAAAGAAGCACTAGTCATTTGAAAACGCTGTAATACTTGATCCCACAATATGACCATTATTCCTGTTTCCAACTTCATCATGGTTGAAAGTAGTCCACGAGCCTATTGTCAACACTCTGCCTTCTGATCATTGTTATTTGAAATGTCATCCAAGACTTGTTTTATTGCAGAAAAGCCGTGTAAAAGTGCTTTTGTTGCATCTGCACGAGCTGACCACCTGGTATCTGACATTCTTTTCACAATGGGCAAATGAGCACCACCATCAGATAATGCAGCAGAAAGGAGATCCCACCAATAAGTAGAAGCAGAGAAAAATGTGTACAGGCTTTCTACAAATTGAAAGAAAATTAATGCTTCTTGACAACATTCAGCAGTACATTTTCCAAACAAATTTAGTGAATGTGCAAAACATGGAATGTAATCCGCAAACTCATTCAGCCCTTTAATTCGTGTTTGTAAGCCACTATACTTGCCACTCATGTTGCTGGCATTGTCATACTTTGACCACGGCAGTCTTTTATATCAATGTCATTTTCCTTTAAAAAGTCAAGTAGACTTTGAGCGAGCTGTTCAGCACTATGACCTTCCATATCCAAAAACTTCACAAATCTTTCAACTGGTCCAGACGGCAAAACATAGTGCACAAAGTCAGCAGCGCACCCTCCAGTGGCGTAACAGCGCACGCTGCAGTGGCTTGGGAGTGTGGGAGATGGCACAAAGGTCACCACGACACAGCAAGAAGCCAACACACGCCTGCACACACATACCATGCAGCATGCAGCTCCCCCGACACGAAAACAACAGCGTGCCAGATCGTCGTGAGAATACGGTGAGATGCCGATTTCACCAGACTGCAGCTTGCAAGCATTTAGTGCGGGACCCTCGAAAATGCAGGGCCTGTAGCATATGCTACTTTTGCAACTAGGTTAATACGGCACAGGCTATCAATCTGCAACTCTAGTTTTCTGACTGATCCAGAAAGCCACGCTGTTAATCCTTGTTCCTTCTCAGACGCCTTTTCTGTTGGTCAACCACATAACCTTTGCTCGACATGCTGTATCAACTTAAGTGAGGTAATTGCACAACAGAAAATAAACTTCATAAGATTACAAAAATACACAGAATCACAAGTTCATATGTAATGTAGCCTGCAGGGAAAAAAATCTCCTTTTATGGTGATGTAACCTTAAAGTTGATCACTGCATGAGAAATAGGGATTTGAAGGGGCATTATGAAAATAGAACATATCTGTCCCCAAAAAACCCTCATCTTTCTTGCTGATTAGCTACTTGCCAAGAGAACAGATGCTTCTTTACCAATGCAGATGACATTAAACATCTTCACTGAGCACGCTGATAACCTGCTGGGTGCTGCATCTCGGAGCTCTGATCTGTTATAGGGATCTTCATTCTGCAGTTCAAATATTTACAGATCCGTAGCCCAACACACGAACCAAAGTCCAGATGGACAATTTGTGAACCAGGTCTGACACTGATAATTCATGATGAAGACATCTCTTGGGCTGTGCTGAGATGCTGGTGCAGGCCACTGGCACCCTTAAAGGAGTAAGTCACTCTCAGCTGGATGTAGAGAGACTGCCTCTGACTGGTGGGGCTGCCGAGATGTGGAGCTCAAGGCTACATCCTGGCCGGCATGGTGAATGTGGGCCTTTGACTGGCAGTATCATAACCAAGTGTTGATGGACTGAATCATAATATGGTGCTCTCTCTCTCTCCCTCTCCCTCTCCCACTCCCTCTCTCTCTCTCTCTCTCCTATTGGATGAGATAGAAGCTGCAGTCTCCACTCTCCTTGTTTGGTTGCACAGATCTCCCTGCACCCAGAGTTTCTCTATGATGATAAACGCAGTAGCTTGTGAAACCAGCAAGGTTGCCACCATTGCGAAGGTGCAGAGAAACCTAGGGGAGTCATTCGACCAAAGTCGCCCCACCTTTTTCAGTGGTGATGTGTGGCCTGTGGACAATAGTGAATGATGGCAGCACTCTCATTCAGATGAAGATAATGCCCTGGCAGTTGTGTAATTCAGCATGCTCTCATAAAATACGTCCTGCTGTAGCTTTACTTAAAGCTGCCGGTTCAGACTTGGAGGCTTGCTGCGAGACTCTGCATCAGACTGTGGTAATGGCAGTTCTGGTTGATTGGCTTCCCTAGGTTTCATTGCACCTTCTCTACAGCGACAAATTCACTGGCTTCAGCAGCCACCGAGATTGTCTTCACAGAGAAAATTCTGGGCACAGAGAGCTCTGCACAGCCATTAGCTATCCCTTCTCCTTCACCGAAGCTGTTTGACCTGCTGAGCAGTGTGTTAGTTTCTCCAGATTCAAGCATCGGCAGTCTCTTGTGTCTTCACGATAGTGACATCCTGGATTTTCAGAATGGAATGGCTATGAAATGGAGCTGAGGCGACTTTTTGCAGGGAATGAGAGAACACTGAGTCACAAACCCCAGAACTTGTGTTCCACTCTGCCCTTTGCAAGCGTTTAAAATCCTGGTGGCTCTTGTCCATGAACCTCAAGGAAACTAAGGGCAAGTAGAAGGTTCATTCCAAACAGATTGGTTTTGTTTAAGAGTTGGATTCTCTGGTTTGCAAACATCCATTGGTGTGAATCTCCCCACAATGTTTCATTTCATTAGCTATCATCACTGGAATGTGCTCAGCCCTAGGGTTACATTAACACACTTCATACCTTGATGCTTGATGCACCTTCCATTGAACTGGACTTTGTAGTTCATATACACACTTTCCAAGTCAGCTTGTCTTAATATTACCATGTTCACTCCTAGCAATAAAGCCCACTCCAGAGGCTCCAGCATATTATCTGCTAGCACTTGAAGTCAAACAGGGTAATTCTCCTCAGTCTGCTATACATAATCTCAGATCATGTACCTTGGCTAAATTATAAACATCGGTCAATACTATTAGCACAAGTTGTGGTAAAACTCTAATAAACTGGTACCCAATGGTTCAGAAATCCCTATGGGTTGACATCTGGCAGCGGTGAAGCATTTCACTGCACTGAAGTGCTTTTGTGGTCGAGTCTCTGAAGTGGTATTTGACTTTTCTGACTCTCAGCTGAGGAAACTGCCCTGATCTAGATCTGGAACGGCTGTGCTTAGCACTCCTACTCCAGGATTTACGGAATCGGAATGGTTCTTAATAGTTTTGCTTCAATGTAATGCAACACATAACTTCAGTAATCTGCAGAACTCACTCCAAGATAGCTAATCACTGTGATGGAATAAAATCCAGATTAATTCCAGGGTGAGGCAGATCGCACAAGTTTAAAACTGGGACTTTGCAGGCCAGTTGTTGCAATTTGTTGTGCATCTCGCCAGCAAAGGCCCAGGTCCAAACCTGCTGCTTGTCTCCATCAACTGGCCACAAATTTGTTCAGTATGGCCAGCAACAAAGCTGACTTTTCATCTCATTGTCACTGGTGCCAGCTCAAGCATCTTCAAGTTTTGTTTTCTTCTGTTCCACCTTCTGCAAAAATGTTAAGAAATTAGTAAGTTGCAGACAGGCTTGTGAATATGTGGGGAATGGAGGGATATGTACAGGCAGAAGAGGTTTAGTCTAATTTGGCATCATCTTTGGTGCAGACATTATGGGCCAAAAGGCCTGTTCCTGTGTTGCACTCTGTTCTTTGTAGTTAATCTTTGGAATTTGCTACCGGATTGGTTATGGAAGCTTAGTCTCTGAGTGTACTCAAGGATGGAACTGATATGTCTTTGAACACTAAGGCTGTGCTCGTCTGTACCTGTTCACCATAGTTCCCCAGATATACAGAGGATAAGTGTAAAAAGCACAGGGTTAGCCACAAACGTTTTGACCAACGGAACAGGCTTGAGGGCTGATTCAGTTTCTAATTTTACCACCAATGCACAAAAGCTCAAGTAAGAAAAGAGCAGCTCATCTAACCAGCCTGTACAATATAGCTGAAACTTCTTATCAGGTCAAAAAACTACTTTTGCATTTGCAACCAGGTGGACCCCCTGAGAAAGTTGAAAGCATGTATTTAAAACTAAGGCCAATTAGGGGAAAAGCCCAGGGAATTTTTTCTCCAATCCTTCTGGATAACCGGAATTTGTTCCAGACCATGTTGATTATTACCCACCTTTTGTGTGAAATGACAGGATTCTGCCAGGCTCTCTCTCTTGTACGGTCATCCAGAAAGTAGGTAGGTTTGTGCCAGAGGTGCAAAAACGAGAGAAGCATTTTCAATCACCAGTCAGTCCTGCTGGAGCAGTGAAGTTCTATGTAGAGACGAGATGACCCATCATTTAATAATGGAGATGTTACTAAACAAGCAGTGGGAGTTTCAACGGATATCCTTTCTCAGACAGGATCCAGATTTCACAAGGCTAGTACTTGAGAGGCAATGCTTCCTTCAGGCATTCTTTTTAGCCTACATTACTGTTCAGCAGCATTTTCCTACAGCGGTGCTGTCTTGACTGAGAGATCTTCAGCAAGTTACAGATAGATCCTCCTGCTGGAGCTGATCTTGATGAGTCATCGTCAGTGGTGGGGAGCTGGGTGTTGCAGTCACTCATGTTTGTAACAGAAATGCTTTGAAAATTGTTTTGGCAGCTCTGACATGAATATGTAACAAAAGTCTCCGTATCCTAAAACGACCTCATCTGTTCGAAGCATTCAAGACAGCTGTTGATTATCCCCCCTAAAAAAAATAACAACCGGAGGAATTCAATTTCTAAGAAGAAATAAAAAATATTTATTCAGTTCCCAGAAATCACCAATTGGAAAAAGAAAGTAGTTTTTAAACTAACATACACAAAATGCCAGAGGAACTTAGCAGGTCGGGCTGCCTCTATAAAAAAGAATAAAGAGTTGAAGTTTCATACCAAACCCTTCATCAGTACAATTCTGATAAATTGGCCTGAAATGTCGACTCTTTATTCCTTTCCATGGATGCTGCCTGACCTGCTGAGTTCCTCCAGCGTTTTGTGTGTGTTGCTCTGGGGTTCCAGCGTCTGCAGAATCTCTTGTGTTTAGTACTTTTTAAAGATCCTTCGTGAGCTGCTCATTGGCTGGATACCATTCTTTACCCTCGGAAGGCGGTGAACGCAGCAGTTCAGGTTCACTACAACAGTGACTGTACCAGTACACCGTGAGTCATCGAGCACTTTGGGACATTCCGAGAATGTGAAGATCGTACAAGTGCGAGATCTCTCTTTTAGGGCGCCATGGTAGCAAAGTGGTTCGCACGACACTATTACGGCTCAGGGTGTCGGATCCCTGTGCCCTCTGTAACGTGTTTGTATGTCCGACCTGTGGAATACGTGTTTCCTCTGGGTGCTCCAGTTTCCCCCCACAATCCAAAGACGTACTGGCTTATAGGCTAATTGGTCATTGTAAATCGTCCTGTGATTAGGTTAGGGTTAAATCAGGGGTTACTGGCCTGTTCCACACTGTATCTCTAAATAAATAAATACAGTAACTCACATCAAAGTTGCTGGTGAACGCAGCAGGCCAGGCAGCATCTCTAGGAAGAGGTACAGTCGACATTTCAGGCCGAGACCCTTAGTCCTGACGGTTGAAGTTTTGGATGGAGATCCTTCAGTGAGATAGCCTTTGGAAGTCGAACACTCTTGCTTGATTTTCCTTGGCCAAGGTTGCACTGAAATCCCTTGGAGTTCTCGGATCTGACTTTATTTCAGGAGTTCCCGTCGTTTTGCACAACATTAAGCCCATAAGATACAGGTACAGATTGAAGTTAATTGGTTCATGGAATCTGCTCCACCATTCAGTTGTGGCTGAATTATATTCCTCTTTCAACCCCATTCTCCTGCCTTCTCTCACCACCTTTGATGCCCTTATTAATCAAGTTCCAAGATGCCATCTGCCATATTGTCTGGGCTTCGGTGTCTGGGAGAATGCAAATCAGCAGGTAACGTCCAGGTGAACCGGAGCTCACCCTCCAGCCACCATTCCACAAATTCAGCAGCAGGAACAAACCATAACCTATAACCCACACACGTTCAATCAAGGATCCTCCTCCCAGGACCACTTCAGATAGAGTGCGTCATCCTCTGCAAAGTGGTCCGCTGGTATTGTGGAGGTCTGCTTTAGCTTCACAGTGCCACTATCAGCCCTTGCCTCTGGAGTAGGAGGTAGAGGAAGCATAGGGGGTGGGGAGGCAAACTAGGCAGACTTCAGGTTAAGATGGCGCTACCGAACGCGTGCGATAGCTCACTAGTAGTTAAAAGTTAAGAAATCTGACTGAAAACATCACTAAAAATCCCTTTTCTGAGGTAAATTGTGTTAAATTATTGGCGCAGACAGTGAAGGGGTGAGCAATGATGAGGTGAGTTTTGGGGATGAACTGAGATGCAGAATCATTGCAGATGGAGTTCCGATGCCCATACGACTGGCCCTGGTGCGAGTTCGGATCACTCTGGGTGCCAAGAGGAGAAGTCGGGGCGTGGGCAGAAGTGATCTAATGTCCGTACAACTGGCCTAGGTGCAAAGTTGGATTGCTTTGGGCACCGAGCTGATTTGAAGAACTTGAAGGCGGCTTCAGGCTGGGTGGCAAAATCCGGGCCTGGAGCGCGTCACCGGGCTGTGTGGTCTAGGCCCCAAGTCCTTTGTAGTAGCTGTGTCCTAGTGCGAGGTACGATCCGCTGTTTAGACAATTTAAACTCCAGCCCAGATCAGAGGTGAGAGCTGATTTCACTCACTCTCTGTGATGTTCACTCCTCTCTCCAGGGCCCGGAGGTGTTCTGTTGTTTGGTCTATTTAAACACTGGCCCAGAGAGACACTAAAGACAAGGTGTCGGGATCCGGGGCGAGAGACAATTTCACTCATTCTGTACGATGGTTGCTTCTCTCTCTCTATGGTGCTGAGGCTATGAACTGCTCCATGCCCGCTAACATAGTGAACTGATCAGCGAGACTTTGGGTTTATTCCGGGCTTCTCCGGCGTTCAGATACGAGGACTCAGTCTTGGTTTGGATAAAAGCAACACACAAATAAAATGCTGGAGGAACTCAGCAGGCCAGGCAGTGTCTATGGAAAAGAGTACAGTCGACGTTTTGGGTTGAAACCTTCAGCAGGACTTGGTTCGGAATGTTGTTGTTCACTTCAATTGTTGCAGGATTTGTGTTTTGTTTTCTCTTGCGCATCTCGTGTTGGTCTTTTATTTTTTTCTTTAATCATCAGGTTCTTTCGAGTTTCTTGCTTTGTGGCTACCTGTCAGCAAATAAGTCTTAGGATTATATAATTTGTACATTCTTTGATAATAAATGTACTTTGACTTTGCCTGGCCAGGATGTCGGCGTCAAATTCTACCATGCTATAAATAAAAAAACTGCAATTCCCTATACATCATTGATTCCAATGCATTACTCCTCTGCAGTTCCCTATACATCATCGATTCCAATGCATTACTCCTCTGACCGAATGTTATAATTAAAACTGATCTTCAAACTAAATTTATGAATCAGTGAAGACACAAGACTGTAGATGCTGGAATCTGGAGCCACATACAAAGCGCTGGAGGACCGCTATGTGTGAACTGCATTTATGGAGGGAAATAGATGGTTGATGTTTCGCTTGAGACCTTTCATGTGGACTAGGATGAGTCAGAGTTTAGCTGGTTACATA
This sequence comes from Mobula hypostoma, assembly GCF_963921235.1. Classification (NCBI taxonomy): domain Eukaryota; kingdom Metazoa; phylum Chordata; class Chondrichthyes; order Myliobatiformes; family Myliobatidae; genus Mobula; species Mobula hypostoma. The sequence goes on from NC_086100.1 coordinate 156,923,281, forward strand.
TAAATGGCAACTGATCAATGTTGTGCCTTCCCTTAGCACCTGCCTTTCATTGTTCAACTGTACCCACTGGAGTGCTGATGAATGTTGTTTGATTTGCCAGTGGTTGGAACATACTCAGCGAAAAGCTGTTAGCTTGTTTTGTGACCATCCGCAGTTCACCAGGGAGAGCAAACTCACTTAACTCTGGACTGGGATTGTCGGATTTAAAACTGCTGAAGCTCAGCCTGAGCAACAAAAACATGGATGTGTTAGTAAAGACAGGGGGTCATGAACACTGTTCCTGAGAATGAACTACACAGAGGTAAGAGACATAGAAACCTATAGCACAATACAGTCCCTTCGGTCCTCAAAGTTGTGCCGAACATGTCCCTATCTTAGAAATTACAAGACCTACCCACAGCCCTCTATTTTTCAAAGTTCCATGTACCTATCCAAAAGTCTCTTAAAAGACCCTATTGTATCCGCCTCCACCACCGTTGCCGGCAGCCCATTCCACGCACTCACCACTCTGAGTAAAAAACTTACCCCTGACATCTCCTCTGTACCTACTGTCCAGTACCTTAAACCTGGGTCCTCTTGTGGCAACCATTTCAGCCCTGGGAAAAAGCCTCTGACTATCCACATGAGCAATATCTCTCATCATCTTATACACCTCTATCAGGTCACCTCTCATCCTCCGTCGCTCCAGGAAGAAAAGGCAGAGTTCACTCAACCTATTCTCATAAGGCATGCTCCCCAATCCAGGCAACATCCTTGTAAATCTCCTCTGCACCCTTTCTATGGCTTCCACATCCTTCCTGTAGTGAGGCGACCAGAACTGAGCACAGTACTCCAAGTGGGGTCTGACCAGGGTCCTATATAGCTGCAACATTACCTCTTCGCTCCTAAGTTCAATTCCATGATTAATGAAGGCCAATACATCGTATGCCTTCTTAACCACAGAGTCAACCTGTGTAGCTGCTTTGAGCATCCTATGGACTTGGACCCCAAGATCCCTCTGATCCTCCACACTGCCAAGAGTCTTACCATTAATACTGTATTCTGCCATCATATTTGACCTACCAAAATGAACCACTTCACACTTATCTGGGTTGAACTTCATCTGCCACTTCTCAGCCCAGTTTTGCATCCTATCAATGTCCTGCTGTAACCTCTGACAGCCCTCCACACTATCCACAACACCTCCAAGCTTTGTGTCATCAGCAAATTTACTAACCCATTCCTTCACTTCTTCATCCAGGTCATTTATAAAAATCACAAAGAGTAGGGGTCCCAGAACAGACCCCTAAGGCACAGCACTGGTGACTGACCTCCATGCAGAATATGACCTGTCTACAACCACTCTTTGCCTTCTGTGGGCAAGCCAGTTCTGGATCCACAAAGCAATGTCCCCTTGGATCCCATGCCTCCTTACTTTCTCAAAAAGCCTTGCATGGGGTACCTTATTAAATGCCTTGCTGAAATCCATATACACTACATCCACTGCTCTTCCTTCATCAATGTGTTTAGTCACATCCTCAAAAAATTCAATCAGTCTCGCGAGGGATGATCTGCCCTTGACAAAGCTACTTCCATATTCTTCTACCCCTTGACATTGCTTGCATTCTTTCTGGTTGGCCTGGCGTGTATCAAGTGTTGTGCATACTCCTTGACATCTGAGACCTCTGCACAAAACCTGTGTCTAACCTGGTTGTCCATGAATCTGACACTGGCACCGCTTTTCTCTGCTTTCCATAAACACCAGGTGACTCACCGGGTAGTGATCCCCCAGACAGGGAAGGGAAGACTGTGATCCATCTTCACTCTGCTGTTGCTCTTCTACCGTTGCTTGGTCAGCTGTGGTGCTTGAAGGATGGGATGATTGTGAGGAGCAGGCTCACACCAGCTGCAGCTTGTGAGTCAATACAGATTGTGAGAGGTGGGATAATGGAGGAGGATAAGCTATGACAATTCTGCTGCTTCACCTGACCGTGGACCCATATGAAATGCACAGCCTCTTCTCCACAGCAAGAAGGTGATGCAGGTGTTCACACTTCCCATTGGTTTGACGCTGCTCCGTCTTGCTTGTCCTGCAAGACAGAAGGCAGTGCATCTGTAACCGACATGCCTGGTGTTTGGTTAACATGACGCGGTTAAATAGCTAGCTACATAAAAGAGAGAGAAAAATCATAAGCTTGTTAGATAGTCATTCTAATTGATGGAGCTAATTGGTCGGTGAGCGAAGGAATGCGGTGCATTGGGTAGTGGAATAGTTGATGGCAAATATCATTTGATTGATTAAAGGACCTTGACCATTGTGTAAAATCATTGGGCTCTTTCTGGCACTGAAACCTAATGCCTGCCATTAGCATCACAGGTAGCTTTCTGTCCTGATATGTCTGGTCATCATCATCATCATCAGGTGCCGTGCCCAGTTTGAGCTGCCATGGCCCACACACTCCTGTTTCGGGTCAAGTGGATCAATTCATTGATAATCATTTCCAGTTCCCTGGCTGCTGTCTCCATCATCATTTGTCTTTGTCTTCCTCTTGCTTTCTTCCCTTCAATCTTTCCCATAATTACCGTGCATTCTAACTCCTCTTTCCTAATCACATGTCCAATGAAGTTACGTTGCCTTTTCATGATCTCATACATTATTTCTCTTTTTGTGTTTGCTCTGCTCATGACATCCTTGTTAGATATGCGTTTCAGCAATGATATTCTTTGCATCCTCCTCGAAAACCACATCTCTGCTGCTTCAGTTCGTTTCCTCATGTTACTAGATATTGTCCAACATTCTGAGCCATATAACATAACTGGATAAACGTAACATTTCAGTGCTCTGAGGCGGGTTGTCATGCCTAGTGCAGTATTGATCAGTATACTCTTCATTCTCATAAAGATGTCTTTTGCCATCCCTATTCTTCTTTTGATGTCCATGTTGCACCTGCCACCTGATGTCACCCAGCTTCCTAAGTAGCAAAAATTCTGTACTTGTTTTATGTTTTCCCCATTTATTCTCAGCCTGCAGATAGGATTCTATTTCTTTTTGGATATCAGCATACATTCTGTCTTTTTGTAATTGATAGATAGACCCATTTTTGCACTTTCTTCATCAACTATATCAATTAAGTTTAGTAGTTCTTCCTCTGTACTTGCAATTAACACAGTGTCATCTGCATATCTGAAATTATCGATGTTTTCATCACCAACTTTGATTCCCAAGATATCTCGTTTTTTTTGTAATATTGTTTCACTGTACACATTAAATAAATCGGGGAGAAAACACACCCTTGTCTAACACCTCTCTTGATTTTCATAAACTGACTCACTTCTCCATCTATTCTTACAGCAGCAGTTTGTTCCCAGTACAGATTTCTGATTAGACAGAGGTCTTTCGAATCTAGATCGAGAGTTTTCTGTAATGTTTCAAATAACTTATAGATAATAGAATAATAGAATAGTACAGCACAGTACAGGCCTTTTGGCCCACAATGTTGTGCTGACCCTTAAACCCCGCCTCCCATATAACCACCCCCCACCTTAAATTCCTCCATATACCTATCTTGTAGTCTCTTAAACTTCACTAGTGTATCTGCATCCACCACTGACTCAGGCTGTGCATTCCACGCACCAACCACTCTCTGAGTAAAAAATCTTCCTCTAATATCCCCCTTGAACTTCCCACCCCTTACCTTGAAGCCATGTCCTCTTGTATTGAGCAGTGGTGCCCTGGGCAAAAGGCATTGGCTGTCCACTCTATCCATTCCTCTTAATATCTTGTATACCCCTATCATGTCTCCTCTCATCCTCCTTCTCTCCAAAGAATAAAGCCCTAGCTCCCTTAATCTCTGATCATAATGCATACTCTCTAAACCAGGCAGCATCCTGGTAAATCTCCTCTGTACCCTTTCCAATGCTTCCACATCCTTCCTATAGTGAGGTGACCAGAACTGGACACAATACTCCAAGTGTGGCCTAACCAGAGTTTTATAGAGCTGCATCATTACCTCACGACTCTTAAACTCTATCCCTCGACTTATGAAAGCTAACACCTCATAAGCTTTCTTAACTACCTTATCCACCTGTGAGGCAACTTTCAGGGATCTGTGGACATGTACCCCGAGATCCCTCTGCTCCTCCTTATTGTGCTTCACTTTATCAAATGCTTTTGTGTAGTCGATAAAACAAACAAACAAATCTTCTTGCACTTGAGTAGCTCGTTCTGATAGCATCCTTAACATCAATATTGTCTGGTAGGCCACATTAATATAGGGCATCTTTACAACCCTCTTTGAGGCTTCTGATGCAAAGTACAAGGGGTGATTGATAAGTTCGTGGCCTAAGGTAGATGCAGTCAATTTTAGAAAACCTAGCGCATTTATTTTTCATATATTTACACACTTAGTCCAATGGTCGTGGAGCATATGGATCCCATCTTTGTAGAAGTCAGCGTCAGTGTCTTGGACCTCCAGAAAGTGGTCCACAGCAGGGGTGATTGATAAGTTTGTGGCCCAAGTTAGAAGGAGATGAGTTATTAACTTCAAACTTTCTGCATTATCACTCAAAGAGTTGAACTGCACGTGCATGTGACGAGAGCTGTATAACTCATCTCCTTCTACCTAAGGCCATGAACATATCAATCACCCCTGCTGTGGACCACCTGGAGGTCCAAGACGCTCTCGTTACATGCACACGCAGTTCAACTCTTTGAGTGATAATGCAGAAAGTTTGAAGTTAATAACTCATCTCCTTCTACCTTAGGCCACAAACTTATCAATCACCCCTGCTGTGGACCACTTCTACAAAGAAGGGATCCGTATGCTCCATGACCGCTGGACTAGGTGTGTACATGTAGGAGGGGACTATGTTGAAAAATAAATGTGCTAGGTTTTCTAAAATTGACTCCTTCTACCTTAGGCCACAAAATTATAAATCACCCCTCGTATATGCAGCCTGCTTCCTCTTTAGTTATGGCATTATTCAAAGTTTCAAAATTTAAATTATTCGAAAGGAATGGGTTCTTCTTGAGCTTGAAGGGGAGCAATGTACTTGTGGGCAGATTTTCTAGAGCTGTTGGGGAGGGTTTAATCAAGCTTGGCAGGGGAATTGGAACCAGAGGGAAAGGTCAGCGGATGGAGCAGTCGGAGTAAAGGTAAATGAGATGCATAGAGATACCACGGCGAAATGGATAGGGCATAAATCCGTCAGTTGAATGAGTGTCTACTTTAACGGACAAAGTATCAGAAGCAATGGTGATGAACTTAGAGCATGGATCAATACATGGAACTAAACATTGTGGCCATTACAGAGACTTCGCTGTAACGACGGCAGCAGTTTAAAACAGGTTCAAAACTTCAAAGTTCAAAGTAATTTTATTATCACAATACATATATGTTACCATATGCAACCCTGAGATTCATTTTCTTGCAGGCAAACTAAGTAAATCCATGATAGAATCGATGAAAGACTGCTCCTACACAGTCACATCTGGTTTGTGCTACTGTCCAAAATTACTTTCTACTCTTTCTCAGTTGACCTTCAGTTAACCTTGTTTATAAAACAAGTAGTTCTAATCCCTGGTATATTTGCTGGTCAAGAAATTAATCCACATGCCACAGGGCAGTAATTTAACACCACCATCAACTGCGCAGCAAATCTGGCCCATTGCCAGTATCAGGCTCTGGGGAAGCTCATTCATTCCTAGTCACGTCGACTTAAACCAAATGTTCTGTACACAAGAGCCCTTCCAGCCTCCCTTGCCATTGGCTGGTGGGTCAAAAGGAAAATTTTCCACTTATAAAACAATGAGCAGAACTATACCTATAGACCCATATCGTTGTTCTGTACTTTGTTTTACAAAAGGTGGGAATGTTCTTAGTAGGTGAAACCAGGTGAAACTGCGGGTCCTAAATAATGAGTTGGTCAAACTGGGTTTGAGCTACTCTGCCAATTGTTTATCATCTTCCCACATAAAAATGGCTGCCTGCGGAAACCTAACAGAAAGAGGCACTGGTCACAAAAATAACAGAACAGTCTAGTCACAGGAGGGTGTGGCTCAAAGTTCATAGAGAGATACAGCACAGAAACAGACCCTTTAGCCCACTGAATCCATGCTAACCATCAACCACCCTTTTATGTTAATCCTAAACTAAATGTGTTTCTTTGTGTAGAGATGTCACAGAGAAGGTGCTGTAAGCACCACAGGGGGAGGAGGATTGCATCACCTGTAGCATGTCTGGGGACAGTCGACTGCTGAAACCACAGCTAAACAAAGTGTGCTGAAATCTTTAAGTCTTACGATAGTGGGTTTTTATTTACTTCTCTTAGACAGTTCAGCACGGTAGTGTAGTGGTTAGCTCATCGCTTTACAGCATCAGTGGTCACCTGCTGACGTTCAATTCCTGCCGCTGCCGGTAAGCAGTTTGTACGTTCTCCCCGTGACCATATGGGTTTCCTCCAGGTGCTTCAGTTTCCTCCCACATACCAATGACGTACCGTTAGGTAAGTTGTAGGCATGCTACGTTGGCACTGGAAGCATGGCAATACTTGTGGGCTGCCCTGCAGAATCCTTGCTAATTTGATTTTACACAAACACTACATTTCACTGCATCTATGTGACAAATAAAGCTTATCTTTCATCTTTAAAGCCATTCCATTCTCCCCCACATTCTCATCAGCTTCCTCTGAATGCACAGAAATAGAGTGGAAGCAACTCCACATCAAAGAACTGCTCAAGTGAACCTATTTTAGTAAGACTTAAAGATTTCAGCACACTTCATTTCATCAGCTGACTGCTCCCCAGACATTCTCAGCTCGTACAATCCACCTCACTCGTTGGTGCTTATGGCCATCTTCTCTGTGACACTCCGACACAGGGATCACATTTATTTTTCCAAATGCTTCCTCCAGCAGTACTTCAAACAGCCTGTGTTACCCATTTCTTCCCAAAGCTCTTTTTAATATGAGTAAATTTTGTTTTATGTGCCAGAAACTAGTTGAGATTCACCTACCTTGTATTCAGCCAGCACGTGTAGACTGGACCGCAGACTCCAACACCTCCCCAGCACCGAAAGCCCCCTTTTCCAAATCAGTCGCCTGACCCTAGACTAGAAAATGCCAAAAGTACATTCATGCTTGTTAGCTTAGAGTGAAAACAGTCATGCAAGGATAAAGACTGACTTCTAACATTTTCAGAGAAAAGCAAGCCTTTGAGTAAGAAGTCACAAATCCTCGGATTAAATGAGACATGCACACAGGGCAAAGATTTTAACAGCAAATGTATCTGCAGCTGAGCCAAATAAATACTGGCTGCAGTTTCAGAATTAGTTGTGTTGTTTGGAGCCCATCCCACTCTGACCTGCCAATTCTGAACCCTAGCTGAAGTCTCCAGGAATTGATCATTAATCTCCTGGACACTAATGCCAGCAAGGCAAGAGAAACATCAAAGAAGCTTTAAAAATAATGGCATGTGTCCTTATTTTCTTTAAACATGTCCACATGCTAGTTCTAATATCTAACAGGGATGAGGGAAAGAGTTTGCAGTGTGAATGAAGGACCACTTACATTTATAAGTAGTCAAACAAGTACAATGTAGGGAATGTCAATCTGGGCACAGCAAACTCTCACAAATAGTGGTGTGATAATGAGCAGATAATGTTTCAAGAATGGTGACTGTTTTATTGTTGCCCTCTGCTTTTGTACACAGTTTGAAAGTCCTGTCAACGGTTCTGTCACTCTATCTCTCTCTCACCCTTACATGGTCCATCTCTGACTCTTTTCATCCCCCCCTCAACCTCTATCTCCACCCCAGGGAATCACTTAGCAACCAATATCTATTGCATTCCTCTGTTCACACCTTCTCCCACCCTGATCTCATAAGGACTCTGTTCCATTCTGTCAGTTTCTCCATCTCTGTTGTATCTGCTGTCCTTAGTCAGCCTGGCTTCTACGTGTCTCCAGAGCCACGTTATTAGGGGTAAAACACGATTCTGATCTTATCATCTCTCTGGTGTGGTCCTACCCTCCCACCTCAAAGAACAAGGGCAATTCAGGGCAAGCAATAAATCTCTTGCAGGTGAACATGAATCTAAGGGCTGTATATGGTGACATATATGTATGTTGATAATAACATTTTTCTTTGAACTTTGATGCCAACCAGGGAATGAAGAAATAAGAAAGAGTCTGCTCAAACTGGAAGCCCTGAATCCCCTTCTGATGCTAGATATCCCTCGCAGAAAAGGGAATAAAAATAATGCTGGAGGAAGATCTATGGTGGAAGTAGACAGTTGATGTTTTGGGTTGAGGTTCTTCACCTGGATTGAATGACAGAGGGAGGGGAAGGGGTGGAGCAAGAACTAGTGAGTGAGAGGTGGGTCGAGGTGAGGAGAGATGAGTGGAGTTGGTGATAGAGGCTGAGAAGTGATAAAAGGGCTGAAGATGATAGAATCTGGCAGGAGAGAGATATAACCTCTGTCATCTAAGATATCTGGCAGCCTTTCCAATTGGTATTACATTCAAATGACTGCCAAGATCATATGAATAAAACCCAATTTAAATATCATAATAATGCAGGCCTGTCTCTCCAAAATAAGTAATGTTTACAAAGATATTGTGTAGAATGCAGGATCTTGGCGCTTCAGATCAGTTGCATATTTCCTAAAGTATAACAGTGTACTCCACTCCCTTACATTTCCCATCTGTCAATGAATCAGGTTTAACAGAAATCTTTCCAATACTGTGTTGTTTAATTGAGTTATTGATTACACACTTTCATTCTCATAAACATGTTAGATTCATGCATAAAAGAACTCCCTTCTTTTATGCATGAATCTAACATGTTTATGAGAATGAAAGTGTGTAATCAATAACTCAATTAAACAACACAGTATTGGAAAGATTTCTGTCCTTGATATGAAGCTCAGAGTCGGCTAAATTTGACACTATGGTAAGGGATTTGTGTAAATATAGGCTGAAGACAGGTGGACAGCAGGTCATGTTTATATATGCTATGAGATTTGGAATGAGAATAATTTGGAAGGATTTGCTCCGAACAAAAACTCTCATTGTTGCAGAATGAGGATCAGAAATTCGCCCTTTGCTTCTCCAATTGATACATTCCTCTGGCTCTGGAATTTCCTGGGGTTAACTGTGCAAATATAGTGGGACAGACGGGAATGGATCCATGACATTTTTGTCCCAAATTCTGTAGACATTAGGACAATTGTGATTTTTGGAAATGAGATTGACAAATCTTTGTCTGTTGAAAGATTTCACAGAGCTAAGCAAAGTAATTGATGCTGAGGTGATCTTACTGGAATTCTGAAGCAAACAGAGATGGAATGGACAGCTGTTGCTCCAGACCACAATGCTGGGTTTAACAAGGTGAGTGAAGACAATTCTGTGATGGATATTTGCTTCCTGGGCTGGGAGCCTCATGTTTTGCAAAGCTTGGCTTTCTAAACACAGCGGCTCCCACTTGTAAGTTCAAAGAGGTGAAAATAAACTTCCAACTAACATTAGCAGGAACAAGTCTTCAGTTCATAAAATGTAAATGGCAAGTAGTAATCTGTTTGAAGGTAAAAAAGCACTGCCTATAGAGCAGCTTTGCAAACAAGCTCTGTATAGAGCCTCAGACTTGCTGGCTCATACCATGACGCTAACTTCTCAAGAGGTGCAGTATAAAACAATGGGTTATTTAAACTAGCTTGTTTCAAAACAGACAATACGGACTAAGTTTTTTAGTTCAAGGAAGTTTGCAGACCAGATGGATACAATCATTTAGCATATCAATACCTGATCTATTGATGTTGGAAGTTTTATGTATTCAAGGAAGTTAGCCACACAGCATTAATGGTAGGTAACTGAGATCTGTGTCTCCAAAAAGCTTTTAGATTTTTTTGTGTAAAAACGGTATCTGATGAAATATCATATATGTGTGGTCACCCAAGTGACAAAGTAAAGAGTATAAATATAGAGAGCTGTTCAGGCTTATTAGGAATGGGATGAGGAACATTAAGAAGCATGAAAGAAAGACAGGGTGAACTAGAATCCATTCTTCTGGCTTTGATTTCTGCAATGGATGATTCATTCAACTGCATCATTGGTTTGTCTTTTTAGTTTATAGGAATTGTATCTGTGTTTGGAAATCCTTTCTTTTTAGGAAAGCTTTGTGTTTTAGAAATAGCTTGTAATTTGGAAATGTTTAAGACATGGTGCAGGAGGGAGGGCTTCAGATTTATAGATAATTGGGCAGTTTTCCAGGGAAGATGGGACCTGTTCCAGCGGGATGGTTTACATCTGAACTGGAGGAGGACAAATATTCTTGCAGGTAGGTTTGCGAGAGAGGCTCCAGTGGATTTAAACTAGATACAAGGGGGGAGGGGAACCAGAGTGTAGGAACAGATGTAGGGGAGAAAGAAGTAAAAGAAAATAGTAAAGTTGTTCACATCAAAGTTGCTGGTGAATGCAGCAGGCCAGGCAGCATCTGTAGGAAGAGGTGCAGTCGACGTTTCAGGCCGAGACCCTTCGTCAGGACTAACTGAAGGAAGAGTGAGTAAGGGATTTGAAAGTTGGAGGGGGAGGGGGAGATCCAAAATGATAGGAGAAGACAGGAGGGGGAGGGATAGAGCCAAGAGCTGGACACGTGATTGGCAAAAGGGGATACGAGAGGATCATGGGACAGAGGTCCGAGAAGAAAGACGGGGGGGGGACCCAGAGGATGGGCAAGGGGTACATTCAAAGGGACAGAGGGAGAAAAAGGAGAGCGAGAGAAAGAATGTGTGCATAAAATAAGTAACAGATGGGGTACGAGGGGGAGGTGGGGCCTTAGCAGAAGTTAGAGAAGTCGATGTTCATGCCATCTGGTTGGAGGCTACCCAGACGGAATATAAGGTGTTGTTCCTCCAACCTGACTGTGGCTTCATCTTTACAGTAGAGGAGGCCGTGGATAGATATGTCAGAATGGGAATGGGATGTGGAATTAAAATGTGTGGCCACTGGGAGATCCTGCTTTCTCTGGCGGACAGACCGTAGATGTTCAGCAAAGCGGTCTCCCAGTCTGCGTCGGGTCTCGCTAATATATAAAAGGCCACATCGGGAGCACCGGACGCAGTATATCACCCCAGTCGACTCACAGGTGAAGTGTTGCCTCACCTGGAAGGACTGTTTGGGGCCCTGAATGGTGGTAAGGGAGGAAGTGTAAGGGCATGTGTAGCACTTGTTCCGCTTACACGGATAAGTGCCAGGAGGGAGATCAGTGGGGAGGGATGGGAGGGACGAATGGACAAGGGAGTTGCGTAGGGAGCGATCCCTGCGGAATGCAGAGAGAGGCGGGGAGGGAAAGATGTGCTTAGTGGTGGGATCCCGTTGGAGGTGGCGGAAGTTACGGAGAATAATATGTTGGACCCGGAGGCTGGTGAGGTGGTAGGTGAGGACCAGGGGAACCCTATTCCTAGTGGGGTGGCGGGAGGATGGAGTGAGAGCAGATGTACGTGAAATGGGGGAGATGCGTTTAAGAGCAGAGTTGATAGTGGAGGAAGGGAAGCCCCTTTCTTTAAAAAAGGAAGACATCTCCCTCGTCCTAGAATGAAAAGCCTCATCCTGAGAGCAGATGCGGCGGAGACGGAGGAATTGCGAGAAGGGGATGGCGTTTTTGCAAGAGACAGGGTGAGAAGAGGAATAGTCCAGATAGCTGTGAGAGTCAGTAGGCTTATAGTAGACATCAGTGGATAAGCTGTCTCCAGAGACAGAGACAGAAAGATCTAGAAAGGGGAGGGAGGTGTCGGAAATGGACCAGGTAAACTTGAGGGCAGGGTGAAAGTTGGAGGCAAAGTTAATAAAGTCAACGAGTTCTGCATGCGTGCAGGAAGCAGCGCCAATGCAGTCGTCGATGTAGCGAAGGAAAAGTGGGGGACAGATACCAGAATAGGCACGGAACATGGATTGTTCCACAAACCCAACAAAAAGGCAGGCATAGCTAGGACCCATACGGGTGCCCATAGCTACACCTTTAGTTTGGAGGAAGTGGGAGGAGCCAAAGGAGAAATTATTAAGAGTAAGGACTAATTCCGTTAGACGAAGCAGAGTGGTGGTAGAGGGGAACTGATTAGGTCTGGAATCCAAAAAGAAGCGTAGAGCTTTGAGACCTTCCTGATGGGGGATGGAAGTATATAAGGACTGGATATCCATGGTGAAAATAAAGCGGTGGGGGCCAGGGAACTTAAAATCATTGGAAAGTTTAAGAGCGTGAGAAGTGTCACGAACATAGGTCGGAAGGGATTGAACAAGGGGTGATAAAACAGTGTCGAGGTATGCAGAAACGAGTTCGGTGGGGCAGGAGCAAGCTGAGACAGGCTAAAGGTGTAGCTATGGGCACCCGTATGGGTCCTAGCTATGCCTGCCTTTTTGTTGGGTTTGTGGAACAATCTATGTTCCGTGCCTATTCTGGTATCTGTCCCCCACTTTTCCTTCGCTACATCGACGACTGCATTGGCACTGATTCCTGCACGCATACAGAACTCGTTGACTTTATTAACTTTGCCTCCAACTTTCACCCTGCCCTCAAGTTTACCTGGTCCATTTCCGACACCTCCCTCCCCTTTCTAGATCTTTCTGTCTCTGTCTCTGGAGACAGCTTATCCACTGATGTCTACTATAAGCCTACTGACTCTCACAGCTATCTGGACTATTCCTCTTCTCACCCTGTCTCTTGCAAAAACGCCATCCCCTTCTCGCAATTCCTCCGTCTCCGCCACATCTGCTCTCAGGATGAGGCTTTTCATTCTAGGACGAGGGAAATGTCTTCCTTTTTTAAAGGAAGGGGCTTCCCTTCCTCCACTATCAACTCTGCTCTTAAACGCATCTCCCCCATTTCATGTACATCTGCTCTCACTCCATCCTCCCGCCATCCCACTAGGAATAGGGTTCCCCTGGTCCTCACCTACCACCCCACCAGCCTCCGGGTCCAACATATTATTCTCCGTAACTTCCGCCACCTCCAACGGGATCCCACCGCTAAGCACATCTTTCCCTCCCCGCCTCTCTCTGCATTCCGCAGGGATCGCTCCCTACGCAACTCCCTTGTCCATTCGTCCCTCCCATCCCTCCCCACTGATCTCCCTCCTGGCACTTATCCGTGTAAGCGGAACAAGTGCTACACATGCCCTTACACTTCCTCCCTTACCACCATTCAGGGCCCCAATCAGTCCTTCCAGGTGAAGCAACACTTCACCTGTGAGTCGACTGGGGTGATATACTGCGTCCGGTGCTCCCGATGTGGCCTTTTATATATTGGTGAGACCCGACGCAGACTGGGAGACCGCTTTGCTGAACATCTACGCTTTGTCCGCCAGAGAAAGCAGGATCTCCCAGTGGCCACACATTTTAATTCCACATCCCATTCCCATTCTGACATGTCTATCCACGGCCTCCTCTACTGTAAAGATGAAGCCACACTCAGGTTGGAGGAACAACACCTTATATTCCGTCTGGGTAGCCTCCAACCAGATGGCATGAACATCGACTTCTCTAACTTCCGCTAAGGCCCCACCTCCCCCTCGTACCCCATCTGTTACTTATTTTATGCACACATTCTTTCTCTCACTCTCCTTTTTCTCCCTCTGTCCCTCTGAATGTACCTCTTGCCCATCCTCTGGGTCCCCCCCCCCTTGTCTTTCTTCCCGGACCTCCTGTCCCATGATCCTCTCGTATCCCCTTTTGCCTATCACCTGTCCAGCTCTTGGCTCTATCCCTCCCCCTCCTGTCTTCTCCTATCATTTGGGATCTCCCCCTCCCCCTCCAACTTTCAAATCCCTTACTCACTCTTCCTTCAGTTAGTCCTGACGAAGGGTCTCGGCCTGAAACGTCGACTGCACCTCTTCCTACAGATGCTGCCTGGCCTGCTGCGTTCACCAGCAACTTTGATGTGTGTTGCTTGAATTTCCAGCATCTGCAGAATTCCTGTTGTTTATAGTAAAGTTGTTTGCACCTTTAGTGATAAACAGAGAGTAAGAGGTAGAAAAATTCTTAAATGCATTTATTTTAATGCTAGGAGCATTATAAGAAAGGTGGATAAGCTTAAAGCATGGATTGATACCTGGAAGTATGATGTGGTAGCTATTAGTGAAACATGGTTACAGGAGGGGTGTGATTGGCAACTAAATATTCCTGGATTTCATTGCTTCAGGTGTGATAGAATTGGAGGGACAAGAGGGGGAGATGTTGCATTGCTTGTCAGAGAAAATATTACAGCGGTGCTCTGGCAGGATAGATTAGAGGCCTCGTCTAGGGAGGCTATTTGGGTGAAACTGAGGAATGGGAAAGGTGTAGTAACACTTATGGGGGTATATTATAGACCACCAAATGGGGAGCGAGAATTGGAAGAGAAAATTTGTAAGGAGATAGCAGATATTTGTAGTACGCCCAAAGTTGTGATTGTGGGAGATTTTAAATTTCCACACATAGACTGGGAAGCTCGTACTGTAAAAGGGCTGGATGGTTTGGAGTTTGTAAAATGTCTGCAGGATAGTTTTTTGCAGCAGTACATAGAGGTACCAACTAGAGAAGAGGCAATATTGGATCTCCTGTTAGGGAGTGAGATAGGTCAGGTGACGGAGGTTTGTGTTGGGGAGCACTTCGGGTCCAGTGATCACAATGCTATTAATTTCAAAATAATGATGGAGAAGGATAGGTCTGGATCCAGGGTTGAGATTTTTGATAGGAGAAAGGCTAACTTTGAGGAGATGCGAAATGATTTAGAAGGAGTGGATTGGGACAATTTGTTTTATGGGAAGGATGTAATAGAGAAATGGAGGTCATTTAAAGATGAAATTTTGAGGGTGCAGAATCTTTATGTTCCTGTTAGGTTGAAAGGAAAGGTTAAAAGTTTGAGAGAGCCATGGTTTTCAAGGGATATTGGAAACTTGGTTAGAAAAAAGAGTGATATTTACAATAAACATAGGCAACATGGAGTAAATGAGGTGCTCTAGGAATATAAAGAAAGTAAAAAGAATCTTAAGAAAGAAATTAGAAAAGCTAAAAGAAGATATGAGGTTGCTTTGGCAAGCAAGGTGAAAATAAATCCCAAAGGTTTCTACAGTTATATTAATAGCAAAAGGATAGTGAGGGATAAAATTGGTCCCTTAGAGAATCAGAGTGGACAGCTATGTGTGGAGCCAAAAGAGATGGGGGAGATTCTGAACAATTTCTTTTCTTCGGAGAAGGATATTGAATTGTGTAAGATAAGGGAAACAGGTAGGGAAGTTATGGTAACTATGATGATTAAAGAGGAAGTAGTGGTGCTTTAAGGAATATAAAACTGGATAAGTCTCTGGGTCCTGACAGGATATTCCCTAGGACCTTGAGGGAAGTTAGTGTGGAAATAGCAGGGGCTCTGACAGAAATATTTCAAATGTCATTAGAAACGGGGATGGTGCCGGAGGATTGGCATATTGGTCATGTTGTTCCATTGTTTAAAAAGGGTTCTAAGAGTAAACCTAGCAATTATCAGCCTGTGATTTTAACGTCAGTTGTGGGTAAATTGATGGAAAGTATTCTTAGAGATGGTATATATAATTATCTGGTTAGACAGGGTCTGATTAGGAACAGTCAACATGGATTTGTGCATGGAAGGTCATGTTTGACAAATCTTATTGAATTTTTTGAAGAGGTTACTAGGAAAGTTGACGAGGGTAAAGTGGTGGATGTTGTCTATATGGACTTCAGTAAGGCCTTTGACAAGGTTCCACACAGAAGGTTAGTTAGGAAGGTTCAATCGTTAGGTATTAATATTGAAGTAGTAAAATGGATTCAGCAGTGGCTGGATGGGAGATGCCAGAGAGTAGTGGTGGATAACTGTTTGTCAGATTGGAGGCCGGTGACTACTGGTATGCCTCAAGGATCTGTACTGGGTCCAATGTTGTTTGTCATATACATTAATGATCTGGATGATGGGGTGGTAAATTGGATGAGTAAGTATGCAGATGATACTAAGATAGGTGGAGCTGTGGATAATGAAGTAGGTTTTCAAAGCTTGCAGAGAGATTTAGGCCAGTTGGAAGAGTGGGATGAAAGATGGCAGATGGAGTTTAATGCTGAAAAATGTGAGGTGCTACATTTTGGTAGGACTAATCAAAATAGGACATACATGGTAAATGGTAGGGCATTGAAGAATGCAGTAGAACAGAGGGATCTAGGAATAATGGTGCATAGTTCCCTGAAAGTGGAATCTCATTTGGATAGGATGGTGAAGAAAGCTTTTGGTATGCTGGCCTTTATAAATCAGAGCACTGAGTATAGGGGTTGGGATGTAATGTTGAAATTGTACAAGGCCTTGGTGAGGCCAAATTTGGAGTATTGTGTACAGTTTTGGTCACCAAATTATAGGAAAGATGTCAACAAAATAGAGAGAGTACAGAGAAGATTTACGAAAATGTTACCTGGGTTTCATCACCTAAGTTACAGAGAAAGGTTGAACAAGTTGGGTCTTTATTCTTTGGAATGTAGAAGGTTGAGGGGGGACTTGATAGAGGTATTTAAAATTATGAGGGGGATAGATAGAGTTGACGTGGATAGGCTTTTTCCATTGACAATGGGGGAGATTCAAACAAGAGGACATGAGTTGAGAGTTAAAGGGCAAAAGTTTAGGGGTAACATGAGGGGGAACTTCTTTACTCAGAGAGTGGTAGCTGTGTGGAACAAGCTTCCAGCAGAAGTGGTTGAGGCAGGTTCAATGTTGTCGTTTAAAGTTAAAGTGGACAGCTGTATGGACAGGAAAGGAATGGAGGGTTATGGGCTGAGTGCAGGTCGGTGAGACTAGGTGAGAGTAAGAGTTCGGCACGGACTAGAAGGGCCGAAATGGCCTGTTTCTGTGCTGTAATTGTTATATGGTTATATGGTTATAAGATAGAAATCTCCTGTGAGTTTTAAATGTGTCTTAAGAATGTTGCTTGAATTTAAATGTGTATCACTGAAAATAAATGGACTGTGTTTTAAACTACTTCATTACCTGGAAGTATCTTCTCCTTGATAGGCAGGGGGACCCACCACTCTAATAGTGGGTATTGGCAGCTAACCTCACCATGGGGAATAAACAGGGAAGTAAGCTTGTCTTTGAAGATTAGGCAGTTACAGTATAGTCTCCCTGTTGTGAGACCACTCATAAGTAATTAAATCTGATTGGACTTAAGGTCTTTATTTGAGTTTAGAACCTGACGATCAGCAAGCATAGTACCATCACAAATGAGATGAAGTTTTAACATTTGGTGAACTGAAAGGATGCTTCAATTACAGCCTTTGTGGAAGGAATTTTATTGGACTCCCACTGGACCTGCAGACCCAATGGCTCTCTGATTCAACGATACTCAATGCATGCATCAATACTGAATTTAACTAAACACTCTCCTGCTTAACCGCAGATTTTGACTGGGCCTTCCTGTGACTCCTCATACTACATCAGTCTGTGTTTCTGAGCAATTCTGGGACTAATGTTGAACTGGAAGTATTTGTTAATGAAGGTCAAAGTTGAGTTTATAGTCATATGCACAAGTGCAACTATGTACAACGTACTTGCAAAACATCACTGACACAGTGTCTGATAAGTAACATTCACAAGAAAAAAGTAAAATAAACATAAATTATGTGCATTTTCTTTTAGATAAAAAATCATTAAAATCATTAGAAAATGTGATGCCCAGTATGAATCATTTTGATTCAACAATTTGATTCATACTGGGAAAAATGGTTTAACTACATAACACCTCATAGGTCTGATTTTATTCTTAGAAGTCAATGAATATGTTGTAAAAAAAAACACTCCCTGCTCTGTACATACTTTTCTTCTTTCGATTGTTCTTCCTTTCCTTTCCTTTCTATAAATGTATACCTCAGATAAATACAAAATACTCTGCAGATGCTGGGGTCAAAGCAACACTCACAACACACACTGGAGGAACTCAGCAGGTCAGGCAGCATCTGTGGAAATGATCAGTCAATGTTTCGGGAAGGGTTCCGGCCCGAAACGTTGACTGATCATTTCCACGGATGCTGCCCGACCTGCTGAGTTCCTCCAGCGTGTTGTGAGTGTTGCTGTACCTCAGATAAGTATTATGTGGAGATTTGTGACAAATATGATTATATGATTTTTATGTACAGTATCTGAAATACATCTTATGGAAATGTTTGTTTGATGATGAAATTCAATAAAAAATAAATTACAAAAAAAAAAGAAAATGTGATGCCTGTTGCTTGGTATTGTATTCAGATAGAATTTACCATCTTGGGTTTCCAATCTAAAGATAATCAAAAATCAAAAATCTACAGTGGCTAGATATCTGAAATAAAAATAGAAAATGGTGGAAACACTCAGCAGGTCAAGCAACATTTCTAAGCTGAGAACAGAGTTAATATTTCAAATCAAGGACCTTTCAGAAGAAATGGAAAGCAAAGGTCTCTTTTGCTGAATATTCTCTTATAAGACCATAAGGTCATAAGGCATAAAAGCAGAATTAGGCTATTCAGCCCATCGGGTCTGGTCCACCAGTTGATCATGGATGATTTATTTTCAACTTCTACTCCATTCTCCTCCTTTCTCCCTGTATCCTTACTAATCAAGAACCCATTAACCTCAACTTTAAATGTACCCAATGACTTAACCTTCACTGTTGTCTGTTGCAATGAATTCCACAGATTCACCATCCTCTGGCTAAAGAAATTCCTTCTCATTTCTGCCCTAAAGTATGTTCTTCTATTCTGAGGCTGTTTCCTCTGTTCCTAAACTCTCCCACCTCTGAAGCCACATCCACTCCAAACCGGCCTTTCAATATTCAATAGGTTTCAATGAGATTCCCCTCCCATCCTTCTTATTTCAAATGAGCACAGGCCATCAAATACTCCTCATACCTTAACTGTCTCATTCCAGGATCACTCTCATAAACCTTCTCTAGACACTCTCCAACGCCAGCACATCTTTTCTTAGATAAGGATACAGAATTACTCGCAATACTTCAAGTGTAGTCTGACCAATGCCTTATAAAGTCTGAGCATTACATACTTGTGGTTATATTCTAGTCCTCTCAAAATGAATGTTAACATTACATTTGTCTTCCTTAGCACCGAATGAACCTGCAAATTAACCTTCAGGGAATCCTGTACTAGGACTCCCAAGTCCTGTTTCGGCTGTGATTTCTGAATTTGCTCCCTGTTTACGAAATAATCTATGCATTTTATACTTTATTTATTCCTTTTATCAAAGTGATTTGGCAATCAGAGAAAATTCACAGAATCACAAACTAATTGCAAGAACATTTCATGAAAAAAAATCTTTCCTTAGCATGAGCTGAAATCATGAGTCAAATTTCAAGCCTGCATTTGAGCTCCTGATCTTACCTGACAGTTTAATGCAGAGTAGAGAGGGTGCTCTTTTGTTGAAACTCCCATCTTCCTTGGAAATACTTAATATTTAATCAACATTAGCAAATGCAAATTAACTGGTCATGTTTCTTACTGCTATATTTAGAGCTTTCAGTAATGTATTAGTGCCAATGGCTCTCACAAATTATTGGTTGTGAAGCTCCCCAGGATGTCCAGAAGATGGCAGTATATAAATGGAAGCTCTTTCCCTTTTGGGTGATTGTGCATTTGGAGTTTAAGTCTCTACCTAAAGTCTATGAAAACCACTGGTTATCTTCACTATCTATATTGTGCTCTGAAATATTGTTTTCCTGGTCATTATCCCAAGTATTGTTGAGAAGCTTAATAAAGTTAATATCCCTAAAGTACCAAAAAATGCCAGCATTAGTGGAAAGTGGATGGCAAAAAATTTCATGCGGTCCACTACTTCTTGTGCTGGTGCTAATTAATCTTTTTAGTTGACAAATGATGGAGGAACTCTTGTTTCTGGATTAAAAGGTTGTGGGTTAAGTCCCTCTCCAACATTTAGACATGAGAAGCAAGTGAGCCACAGCAGGAATGGAACTACAATATATCAGAATCAGAAATATGTGATTTGAGGTTCATCTTGAAGCCATATATGACACCATTTAGAAAGTGGCCAGGGTTCATTTCAAATAGATATCAGAGGAACAGATGGACTCAAATGGCTAGGGAGGAGAGATTGGACTGAAGACAAAGTCTTTTGTATTTTTAGTAATTAGTATTCAAGTAAAATATTCATACAGTACAGGATGTTGGAGAAAAAATCTTAAGCTAGAAAGAGTGCATAAGAAAGGCTTATGAGGATGTTGACAGGTGTTGTACAGGCTGGGACTTTAGTCACTGGAGTGTAGATAATTTGACCACATCAGTATAGCAAGATAGTACAAAGTAAGATAATGCAGAATATTGCACTCCCGTTGCAGAGAAAGTGCAATGCAAGCAGACAGTAAGGTGCAAGCCGATGATGAGCAGATTGTGAATTCAACAGTCCATTTTATTGTACAAAACATCTATTCAGTAGTTTTGTAACTGAGATAGAAGCTGTCATTGAAGCTGTGTTATATGCTTTCAAGTTTTTGTATTTTTCCCAGCTGGGAGAAGGGAGAATAAAAAATATCCTTTGTACAAATTCATCAATAAAATTATTATCCAACTGTTAGCATGTTGCTACGTGTCAGATCTTCACATGCGTAGTTTTGCAGTTGTTCCTACTTAACATGGGCTTATTTTCAAGACTCATTCACAAGTTGTAGTGTACTTGCGGATATTCTAACATCATGGAATAGATTACAGAGAAGCCCAGTGTTTAACCACTGAGTAACATCCAGTTGGGTGATTACTTTACGGGACTGCACAGCCCCAAATCGGGGTAACTGAGTCCTTCACCGGAGGCTGGGGCGGGGGGGAGGAAAGGGGAGGAAGGGGGAGGAAGGGGGAGGAAGGGGGAGGAAGGGGGGGGGCCGGGAGAGATGAATCATTGGTGTTGTAGGCACATCAACTCAAATAAAACTACAATTCCCTAAAGTCAACGCGATAGGGCACGTGACGCGATACCGCCTTCTCCCTTGTCAGCAAAACTGTACCGCCTACGAAGGTGCTGGGAATCTGCCCGTGGCGACAACCTTTTCTGAGGAAAGCTTCACACCAGCCCTTCATCCATCGGTAACAACTGTCTGACGATTTACAAATAGGATCAATGAGCACATCTGCGTTGTGGTAGGCAAACTTTTTTTCTCCGATGCAGACCTGCCTCCACCCTGGGTCTGTTCTCAGAAAATATTCGGTTATAGGAAAGACTGAGATAAGGAATTCGCGCTGCCTGGTTTTAAATCAAACATTGTTTGACAAACAGGCATCGTAGCGGAGGCCTAGCTGAGGTCCGAGCGTTGCGCTGCGAGGGTTGTGACATCACGGCGGCGGTGCGTCCTGTAAACAGCGTGGAGCGGAGTGGGGTCTGATTGGTGGCCGGGGCGGAGTGGGATGGGATTAGTGGCCGGGGCGGAGTGGGGTCTGATTGGTGGCCGGGGCGGAGTGGGGTCTGATTGGTGGCCGGGGCGGAGTGGGGTGGGATTAGTGGCCGGGGCGGAGTGGGGTCTGATTGGTGGCCGGGGCGGAGCGGGGTGGGATTAGTGGCCGGGGCGGAGCGGGGTCTGATTGGTGGCCGGGGCGGAGTGGGGTCTGATTGGTGGCCGGGGCGGAGTGGGGTCGGATTGGTGGCCGGGGCGGAGCGGGGTGGGATTAGTGGCCGGGGCGGAGTGGGATGGGATTAGTGGCCGGGGCGGAGTGGGGTGGGATTAGTGGCCGGGGCGGAGTGGGGTCTGATTGGTGGCCGGGGCGGAGTGGGATGGGATTAGTGGCCGGGGCGGAGTGGGGTCTGATTGGTGGCCGGGGCGGAGTGGGGTGGGATTAGTGGCCGGGGCGGAGTGGGGTCTGATTGGTGGCCGGGGCGGAGTGGGGTCGGATTGGTGGCCGGGGCGGAGTGGGATGGGATTAGTGGCCGGGGCGGAGTGGGGTGGGATTAGTGGCCGGGGCGGAGTGGGGTCTGATTGGTGGCCGGGGCGGAGTGGGGTGGGATTAGTGGCTGGGGCGGAGTGGGGTCTGATTGGTGGCCGGGGCGGAGTGGGGTCGGATTGGTGGCCGGGGCGGAGCGGGGTGGGATTAGTGGCCGGGGCGGAGTGGGGTCTGATTGGTGGCCGGGGCGGAGCGGGGTGGGATTAGTGGCCGGGGCGGAGTGGGGTCTGATTGGTGGCCGGGGCGGAGTGGGGTCTGATTGGTGGCCGGGGCGGAGTGGGGTGGGATTAGTGGCCGGGGCGGAGTGGGGTCTGATTGGTGGCCGGGGCGGAGCGGGGTGGGATTAGTGGCCGGGGCGGAGTGGGGTCTGATTGGTGGCCGGGGCG
Source organism: Mobula hypostoma (assembly GCF_963921235.1). NCBI lineage: Eukaryota > Metazoa > Chordata > Chondrichthyes > Myliobatiformes > Myliobatidae > Mobula > Mobula hypostoma. The sequence goes on from NC_086100.1 coordinate 156,945,588, forward strand.
GAGTGGGGTCGGATTGGTGGCTGGGGCGGAGTGGGGTCGGATTGGTGGCCGGGGCGGAGCGGGGTGGGATTAGTGGCCGGGGCGGAGTGGGGTGGGATTAGTGGCCGGGGCGGAGTGGGGTCTGATTGGTGGCCGGGGCGGAGTGGGATGGGATTAGTGGCCGGGGCGGAGTGGGGTGGGTTTAGTGGCCGGGGCGGAGTGGGGTCTGATTGGTGGCCGGGGCGGAGTGGGGTCGGATTGGTGGCCGGGGCGGAGCGGGGTGGGATTAGTGGCCGGGGCGGAGTGGGGTGGGATTAGTGGCCGGGGCGGAGTGGGGTCTGATTGGTGGCCGGGGCGGAGTGGGATGGGATTAGTGGCCGGGGCGGAGTGGGGTGGGATTAGTGGCCGGGGCGGAGTGGGATGGGATTAGTGGCCGGGGCGGAGTGGGGTCGGATTGGTGGCCGGGGCGGAGTGGGATGGGATTAGTGGCCGGGGCGGAGTGGGGTCTGATTGGTGGCCGGGGCGGAGTGGGGTGGGATTAGTGGCCGGGGCGGAGTGGGGTCTGATTGGTGGCCGGGGCGGAGTGGGATGGGATTAGTGGCCGGGGCGGAGTGGGGTCTGATTGGTGGCCGGGGCGGAGTGGGGTCTGATTAGTGGCCGGGGCGGAGTGGGGTCTGATTGGTGGCCGGGGCGGAGTGGGGTGGGATTAGTGACCGGGGCGGAGTGGGGTCGGATTGGTGGCCAGGGCGGAGTGGGGTGGGATTAGTGGCCGGGGCGGAGTGGGGTGGGATTAGTGGCCGGAGCGGAGTGGCGTCGGATTAGTGACCGGGGCGGAGTGGGGTCGGATTAGTGACCGGGGCGGAGTGGGGTCGGATTGGTGGCGGGGCGGAGTGGGGTCGGATTAGTGCCAGGGTTGTGCGCGGAGCGGGGTTGGATTAGTGGCGGGGTTGTGTGTGGTGGCTTCGGACAGTGAGGATACCGGTAACTTCCCACGACAGGTGCATGTTCGCTTGTTACTCAATCCGTGGAGGAAAGGGTTTCATTCCCCCATTGTTCCCGTTATCACTGCAGCAAGTGGTGTGGCTGTGGGCTGGCGATATTTACCTACCCTCGCCGAACCACCATCCTGCACTCTCTGCCTCCTGTTGTTGCTAATCCGTCTGCGGAGGCTGCTTTACAATTGTTAAAACTGTCACTCCTTGATGCCTTTTGTTGCAGTGTCTGGCTCCATCAGTAGTTGGAAGTTAGACCATGAAACGTTTCTTCATGAAGAAGGAAAGTGGAGCTGAAGGATGAAGAGCTGAAAGTTGTAGGCAGAGGAAGCCAAGAAGTTGAGCAAGTTCTTCATGCCCTTCTTTGAAAAGCCCAGAACAAGTAGTTTGACATGTTCCATGGAGTCGCCTGCACCTGCTACAAGTTTGTTAGAATCCGAAGGTGGATTAAGTACAAATGCGTCACAAGCCGAGGAGGAAGTCAAGTCAGATAAATCCGAGTATGACGAGGTTAAGAGTGAGGCTGCCACAGAGAACGTGGACATGACAGGAGGGGAAGACGATGTTGGTGGCGGTGGTGACGTTGAGTTTATTGACGAGATTTTGCTCAACGAGATTGAGCCTGACGACACTGAACCTAGTGAACTGGATGGTGTCAAAGAGCCTCGAACTGTCATACCAGAAGTGATTGAACAGCATGACACTGGACTTCTGAAGTTCAACAAGGATACTGGAAAAGCAATTCTGCCTGATGTGTTGAGAACAGAAATAATAAAGCTGGGTTCGAAGTATTTCCGGAACAGTGAGGGGCCTTTCCTACCAACAAATAACTGCTCAATGAACAAAACTTGGTTCAAGAGGAAATTGGGAAATGGTGTGTGAGGAAGTGACTCGCTCATGGCTGGTCTATTCCCCTTCTAAAAAGTCTGCATTTTGTATCTGTTGTCTTCTCTATTCCCGGTCAGACCATCAATCCTCATTGGAGCAGGAAAGTGGATTCAACCAGTGGAAAGCACCTGAAAGGATTAGTGTTTATGAAAATGCCAAGAATCATTGGGAATGCTTCACACAGTGGAAAGAAGTGGAAAGAAATTTAGCTGGAAACAGAGGAGTTATTGACGCTGCATTTCAGTCACAGATTGAGAAGGAAAAGCAGAAGTGGAGTGATATCTTGACAAGAATCCTTCACTGCATAAAATTCCTTGCGACTCAGAACCTGGCTTTGCGAGGACACAGAGAGTCACTTCAGCTAGACGATGACTCCAATGTGGGAAATTTCCTTTGCTTACTGAAACTCTTTGACCCTGTCATAAAAGAACACCTCATTCATTTGGAAAGTCATCCTGGATCCATGTCTTATCTTTCACCGGGTGTCCAAAACGAATTCATCCACATGATGGCATCCACTGTTGGCTAGAGTTTACTGGAAGCATTCGTAAAGCCAAGTACTTATGGTCCCATGTTCAACTCGACTCCTGATCAGGCACACTGCAAGCAGCTGTCAGAAGTAGTGAGATATGTGGAAGTTGATTTTCAGAGGAAAACAGTCCATGTGAGAGAGTCCTTGCTTGGTTTTATCCAGATAAGCCAGAAGGACGCTGAGAGCTTGGTTGAAGACATCTTGAAACAGCTAGAGAAGGATGAAATGGAGCTACAAGATTGGCGGTCACAGTGCTATGACAACGCTGCTGTGATGGCCGGACCCAGAGGTGGTGATCATCAAAGAATAAGTGAGAACAACAACTTGGCAGTGTTTGTGAATTGCAACAATCACTCACTCAACTTGGTGGGTGTACATGCAGCCAAGCAGGATACAATATTGGTCACTTTTTTGGAACCATCGAAGTTCTCTGTGTGTTTTTCTCTCATTCAACACAGTGCTGGGAAAAACTCAAAAATGCTATGCCTGTGGTTGTTAAGTCGAAGTCCAAAACCAGGTGGAGTGCAAGGACAGAAGCAGTGAAGCCCGTCAACAAGTACCTTGAGGAGATACTTCAAGTTCTCCAGGACATGATAGACATTGAAAACAAGGCCAGTGAAACAAGTAGTGATGCAAGGCAGCTGTACAACTGCATGTTGAGTTACGATTTTCTGATTTTGCTAGGATTTTGGAACAAAGTACTCATTCGTATTGACCATATTCAAAAGAGGCTGCAGTGTCCTAGCATGAACTTCCACGATGCTCTCCTGGATTTGAAAGCCCTCTGAGATCATTTTTATGATGAAAGAGAAGTGTTGGTTAGTGAGTCACTCAAGGAAGGCGTTGATCTCTGTCAAGAATGGAATATTGAAGTTGAAAGACGTCAGAGACAAAAGAAACGAATGGCTGATGAGAACTCGAGAGATGCTGGGTTAACAGCTAAGGAGGAAATGGAAAGAGTCATGAAGGGAACACTCGACCGTCTTCACAGAGAAATGGACGAAAGGTTTGCTCGTTTGCACAACACTGACGCCAAGTTTGGGTTCCTTCTCGGATGTCGAGGGACTGCGTTACGGCGCTGACAGTAATGACCTAAAGAAGAAGTGCGAAAGTTTGGGCGAATTGTACAGCTCTGATGTTGATGGACAGCAGCTATATGAAGAAATTTTGGATTGCAGAATGTTGCTATCAAGGCGGGTCAACATGAAAATATCAAGACCTGAAGAGCTTCTTGAATTTATTGTTCAGTATGGAGATGAGAGCGTCTTCCCCAATCTTCGCATTGCTATTCAGATAATGCTAACCATTGCAGTTCTCATCGCCAGCTGTGAGAGAGCATTCAGCAAGTTAAAACTCATACTTTCTTATTTGAGAGCCTCCATGGGTCAAGGCAGACTCTGTGATCTTGCTCTGCTGAGTGTAGAAAGAGAAGAAACTTAAAAAACTGACTTTGATCACATCATAGACCAAACTGCATCAGTGAGAGCAAGGACGGTGCAGTTATAATTTTCATGTAGTGCCATAATTTGTTAATTAAAAGGTTAACGAGCTTGACTTGTATTTTTGAGCTGATATTATGGTAAAGTTATCTAAAAGATGGGTGTCAGATGTTTGGACAGGGGCGCAATTTCAGTGCTTGACTTAGGCGCTATTTTCGGTTGATACGCCCCTGCCGGTAACTTCCCACGACAGGTGCATGTTTGCTTGTTACTCAGTTCGTGGAGGAAAGGGTTTCATTCCCCCATCGTCCCCGTAGACACTGCAGCGAGTGATGTGGCTGTGGGCTGGCGATATTTACCTACCCTCGCAGAACCGCCATCCTGTACTCTCTGCCTCCTGTTGTTGCTAATCTGTCCGTGGAGGCTGCCTTACAATTGTTTAAGTTGTTGCTCCTTGATGCCGCATACACGAGGAAATCTGCAGATGCTGGAAATTCAAGCAACACACCCAAAATGCTGGTGAACACAGCAGGCCTGACAGCATCTCTAGGAAGAGGTACAGTCGACGTTTCGGGCCGAGACTCTTCGTCAGGACTAACTGAAAGAAGAGTGAGTAAGAGATTTGAAAGTGGGAGGGGGAGAGGGAGATCCAAAATGATAGGAGGAGGGGAGGGATGGAGCCAAGAGCTGGACAGTTGATTGGCTAAACAGCTGGAGAAGGGGGAGGATCATGGGACGGGAGGCCCAGGGAGAAAGAAAGGGGGAAGGGAGCCCAGAGGAAGATGGAGAGCAGGCAAGGAGTGATTATGGGAGGGACAGAGAGAAAAAAAAGAAGGGGGGGGGAATAAATAAATAAATAAGGGGTGGGATACGAGGGGGAGATGGGGCATTTGCAGAAGTTAGAGAAATCAATGTTCATGCCATCAGGTTGGAGGCTACCCAGATGGAATATAAGATGTTGTTCCTCCAACCTGAGTGGCTTCATCTTGACAGTAGAGGAGGCTGTGGATAGACCTAGCAGAATGGGAATGGGATGTGGAATTAAAATGTGTGGCTCCTTGATGCCTTTTGTTGCAGCTTCTGGCTCTGTCAGTGGTTGGGAGTTGCATACGAAATTCACCCAACGGCATCTGCACCCCCTTTACCTGCTTATATTTATTTTCGTTTGGTGGTGGTGGATGGGAGTCAGGGAACAGCTACATTCTTTTTGAGCTGTAATTTACTCTAGGTAGTTTGTGCTTTTTTTTGGTCTCCAGGCATAGCTCATTGAAAGTTTTTAACTGATGAGGATTGGGGGAAAGCACTTAATATGAGAATTAGGTGTAGGTTTAGAATCAGGTTTATCATCACTAACGTCATGGAATTTGATGTTTTGTGGCGGCAGTACATAAAAATTACTTCAAGCTACAATAAAAATATAATGTATAAATAGTGCAAAAAGTGAGGTAGTGTTCATGATCCATTCAAAAATCTGAGGGGGAGAGGAAGAAGCTGTTCCTAAAACGTTGAGTGTGTGTCTTCAGGCTCAAGTACCTTTGTGTTGTTGATGGTAGCAATGAGAAGAGGGCATGTCCTGAATGGTGAATATTGAAGATGTCCTTCACAGTGGGGAGCCTGATGCCGGTAATGGAGCTGACTGAGCTTACAATCCTTTGCAGCTTTTCTGATGCCGTGCAGTGGCCCCTCCATATTAGATGGTGGTGCAGTCAGTCAGAATGCTCTCCATGGTACACCTGTAGAAATTTGCTAAAGTCCTTGGTGACATACCAACCTCCTCACTCCTAAGAACTATACCTGCTGGCGTGTTTTCTGTATAATTACATCAATATATTGGGCCCAGGATAGATCTTCAGAGATGTTGCCACCCAGGAATTTGAAGCTGATGTTATGGATGATCCATTTTTTGCAGGTGTGAAGGTGTGCATTTCTTCATTTCTGTCTGGATGCTTTTTATTTACTCTTGCCTCCTTTGTAAACATCCATGTGAATCTTATAAGGTCATTTAAAGATGTAAGAATACTTGAAGGAAAGGGAAACTGCTGGGAGTGGTATAGAGCTAAAATAAGTACCTGAGAACCAGTGAGATTGTATCCTGAAGCTATGGCTTAATGATCTGAAGTCTGACAATTGGTTGATCAGGGGTTTGAAGTGAAATGCTAATTGAAGCTTGGGATAGCAAATCTCCGAACAGAAAGATGAATGGTAATGGATAATATGTCTGCTACCAAGGTGATAAGAACATAGTGCTTGGAAGTTTGTGTGGGCAATCTGAGATCATGATGTGAAGTTTCAGTTGTTACTACTTTCCTTCTCTCTCCTTTAGAGAATGCCGGCCATTAAGCTGCAGAGTTCGGATGGAGAGATATTTGAGGTTGATGTAGAAATAGCAAAACAATCCATCACTATAAAGACTATGTTGGAAGGTATGTCTAAACAAGGGCTCAGATGACTGATATTTTAAAATGCTCTGCAGACAGTTAATGTATTGTCATGGCAAAATTTGGTTGAAGTCTTAGCTGTTTAAACATTGCTCCTTTCATGCAGTACATGTTGAGAGGTGATTGCATAATTCACCTTTTTTTCTCATTTTAATCTGGAATTTGAATCAATGTTTGTCCTTTTCATTAATGGAAACATTCAGGGTTGCAATTGAACTTTGGAATAACAGAGTTTCTTCTCGAGGCCTTCCCAATGATTTTAAGATGCATATGAGTCAGCAAATCTCGCACAGCCTGGTTTTATGTCTGAAGTCAATCCACTGTCCAGCTTTGGGTGCTTTCCCACACATGCACACCTCATCAGATCAATGGTAACTAGTTTTCCTGGACTTCATTCATAAACAGAGTACCAGGAAGTGTTGAATTTAGTTTATTTTCTGGTTTAATCTGCAAACAGCTAGTGTTTTAATAATAATTCTGATTTTAAATGTCTGTACCTAAAAGCACAGGTTTCACTGGTTGACTTTATTTCTGTTTGCACTATTTTAGTGTTGCCCAATGCTAAACTTTCTGCATAATTGACAGAATGTGCTTGCTGAGACAATGGTGAATGCAGCAGGGGATAAACTGGCTGCAATGCCAATGCGGGATGCTATTGATAGACGTGGCAGTGATCCAGTGATGCTAACCTGACTGCAGTAAATCAGCTGGCAACAACTTGACTGTAATAGGCGTCTTTGTGTTTTTTTTAATAGTGGGGAATGGTTGCTATCATAAAACTGTACCTTTTTTTGAACTCTTGAGAGAATTGATAGAAAATCTAACCTGAAGAAAGGTTATTTTAATGTGGACAATTCACATGTTGTAAAAATCTGGAAAGGCATAGGAGTGGACACTGATGTTATTCAGTAGTTCTAGTAGCATCAGAGCCATTCTAGTGAAAGACCTGTTGTCTGAATCACAAATCTTTTCATTCTGGTGATAATGATTTTTTTTTCTTTCATTATGAAATTCAGCCTGTTTAGAACTATATCAGTGAGTTTAACATTTGCTTTACTCCCAGATCCCAGATCTGGGAATGGATGATGAAGGTGATGATGAGCCAGTTCCTCTACCAAATGTGAATGCTGCAATTCTGAAAAAGGTAGGATGCCAAAATATATTCAGTGGTTATCTTTCAATAGGGGCAATGACTCTGTTGTAGAGTTCCTGGTTAACTTCATCGAACCACTCAAAGTCAAATAGATTTGTGTCAATCTCAGCTCGATTGTACATTCAAACCCCACTCCAGAGATTTTAATACCCAATTTTGGTTGTTTCTTCAGACTGTAATTTTGTGAACTTGCTGCAACGTTGGAGATGCACAGCAGGTAAACAGGGCACTCTTCTCCCCCAAAGGAGTTATTCCTTGTATCTATTTTAAATAGCATCTAGATCAGTGATGTTTATTATATCAGTGGTTAAAATAGGGTTTAAAAATTGTCCTTATTTTCTAGGGCTCTTGAATAAACAATTATCCAGTTGGCTACCCTGTTCTGTGGACTATGTTCCACAGTGTTGACCTGCGGTGTACGTGGACTGGTAAACATGCAAAGTCGTTTATACACCCAGGTGATCCAGTGGTGTACACATCACCGGGATGATCCTTCACCACTAGAAGAGGATGAAAACAAAGAGAAGAGAACTGATGACATACCTGTGTGGGATCAGGAGTTTCTGAAAGTTGACCAGGGTACTCTCTTTGAATTAATTCTGGTTAGTAATATTGCATCCTCGTGGTTTTAAACAACTGCTGGAAGCTTTGCATTGTGACTGTAATGTGTCATAACTGAATGTCTCTCTTTCAATATTTTTATTAGTTTCTACATAAAGGAATACAGAGTAGAAGAAGAAATATATTATAAATCAAAAAAAAGATAAAATAATACCAAGTACATTATATTAGAATCACACTTGCAATCACATCACCCTATATTCATGTAAATTAAATTAAATTGTAATATTGAAATGTAATAAATTTATTATACAGAAAAAAAATCTAAACCCACTACCAAGATCGAAGCTGTTCGATAGGGAAAAAAAATCCTTATCATAAAGTGAAATATGTTATTAGCCACCATTTGTACATTAAGAGCAAGTCAAAGGTTTTGAAAATAGTTCAGAAATGGTCCCCACAATGTTTGAAAGTCTTGGCTGGATTCAGAAATTGAACAACAGATCTTCTCTAAATTTAAGCATGACATAACATCACATAACCATTGAGCGTGGGTAGGCGGAACGACATCCTTCCATTTAAACAAGATCGCCCTCCTAGCTATAAGAGAAGTAAACGCCAAAATGTACAAATCAGATGTCTCCAAAATAATATATTTTCCTCCAACAATACCGAATAGGGCGGTCAAAGGGTTAGGCTTAAAAGTTACCTTAAAAAGTACCGAGAAAGTTGAAATACTTCCAGTATTTTTCAAGACTCGGGCAAGTCCATAACATGTGAATTAATGAAGCTTCTCCATTGTTACATCTATCACAAAAGGGAGATATAGCTGAATAAAAACTAGAATAAAAACTAACTTATCCTTAGTCATATGAGCCCTATGGACCACTTTAAATTGTAGGAGGGAGTGGCGGGCACATAATGAAGAAGTGAATTTAAAAATTTCATTCCAAGTTTCCTCAGAAATTGAAGTCTGTAAATCTTGTTCCCAGAGATTTTTAATTTTGTCTAAAGGAGCATTTCTCATTCCCAACAAACAGCGGTCCCCAACCACCGGACTGCGGACTGGTACCAGGCTGCAAAGCATGTGCTACTGGGCCAAGAGGAAACAATATCAGTCAGCTGCACCTTTCCTCATTCCCTGTCACGCACTGTTGAACTTGAACATAGGACTGGCAACTGTCCCATATTGCCGGGACATCCTGTATATTGGGCTAAATTTGTTTGTCCCATACGGGACCGCCCTTGTCCCGTATTTCCTCCGCTATGGTAGAGCGTTCCTCTGAAACCTTTCGTGCCGAAATGGCATAAAGCGCAGAAGCAATTACCATTAATTTATATGGGAAAAATTTTTGAGCATTCCCAGACCCAAAAAAAACCTAACAAATCATACCAAATAACGTATAAAACCTAAAATAACACTAGCATATAGGAAAAGCAGGAATGATATGATAAATACACAGCCTATATAAAGTAGAAATAATCTATGTACAATGTAGTTGGGAAGATTAAGTCAAAACTGATTTGTGGGAAAAAAATTGGCACATACGCGCTTGCGCACACAGGTGCCCGCCGCAAGGCTTCATGGTCATGGTAGTCTTTCTTGGGGCAAACACTGTCCCGTATTTGACTGCTACTTTTGTCCCTTATTTGGGAGTGAGAAAGTTGGCAACCCTAACTGTAAAAGACATGTTGAGTTGAGTTTATTCCTACTTGAACGCCCCCCTCCCCCTCCGGGTCGGCCGGTCCGCAAGAATATTCTCAATATTAAACTGGTTCGTGGTGCAGAAAAGGTTGGGGACCCCTACCCAACAACATACCGTAAATATTGGAATTGAATATTGAGCCATTATGAAAGGGTTTCACAATGCAGAATACTAACTGGAAAGGATTTCAAATTAGAAATTACATCTAATAAGTCCTTATCAGGACTATTAGGAAATGTGTATAATTGAGAACACAGGAAGTCTCTAATTTGTAGACATCGGAAAAAGTGGGTTTTTGGTAAGTCTCTTCAAACGAACAAACAAATCCTGGAAGCATTTAGTACCCAATCTTTCCCATTCTTTAAAAACTGGATCGGTCATAGAGGGTTTAAAAAAATAATTAGAAAAAATGGGACTTGAAAGAGAAAATCTCATTAAACCAAAATATTTTCTAAATTGTACCCAGATCCTCAAAGTACGTTTAACTACCAAATTGTCAGTTAATTTACTTAAAGATAAAGGAAGTGAGAATCCAAGAAGAGAGATCATAGAAAATTTATTAACAGAGTTAGCTTCTAAAGAAACCCATACCGGACAGTCCTCACGGTTAATATAATATGTCCAAAACGTAAGATTTCGTATGCTGGCTGTCCTAAACCTAAAACTTGGTAAAGCTAAACCTCCATTCTTTTTAGCTTTTCGAAGGTGAGCTTTATTTAGTCGAGAATGTTTATTTTTCCATATATAAGAAGATATAATAGAGTCAAGAGAGTCAAAAAAGGATTTAGGAATAAAAACGGGTAAGGCCTGAAAAAGGTATATAAATTTGGGTAAAATATTCATCCTAATGGAGTTAATTCAGCCAATCAACGATAAGGAAAGGGGCGACCAGTTTGATAGTGCCCTTTTTACATAATTCAGAAGGATAAGAAAATTTTCTTTAAGTAGGTGTTTATAATTCTTAGTAATTGTTACACCCAAATAGGTAAATTGATTTCTTACAATTTTAAAAGGAAGGTTAGTATTAATTGATACCAAATTATTCAAAGGAAAAGGTTTACTCTTATGTAAATTCAGTTTATATCCTGAAAACAGGCTCAAGCAAGAAAGTAAAGAAAGCACAGGAGGTAATGAAGTCTCAACATTAGAAATAAAAAGCAATAAGTCATCAGCGTAAAGCGAAACTTTATGGATAGTAGCTCTCCTTAAAGTACCAATAATATCATTAGATTCTCAAACAGCAATGGCGAAGGGTTCTAAGGCCAGATCAAGGAGCAAAGGCTCAAAGGACAACCTTGTCTGGTTTCATGTTGAAGTTTAAAAGGTTTGGAATTCTGAAAATTAGTAAGAATCTGAACAGAGGGAGATAAATAAAGTAATCTAATCCATTGAATAAAATTGGGACCAAAATTAAATTTGTCTAAGATTTTAAATAAATAATTCCATTCAACCCGATCGAAAGCCTTATCAGCATCTAAAGATATCACGCATTCCGATATCTCCTTAGAAGGAGAATAAGTGACATTTAATAAATGACTAATATTAAAGTGGGAATATCAATTTTTAATAAGTCCGGTCTGATCATCAGAAATGATAGATGTTAAAATATTTTCAGTCCTACGGGCCAAAACTTCAGATAGAATTTCAGTATCAACATTAAGTAAGGAAATTGGTCTGTATGAAGAGCATTCAGTTGGGTTCTTGTTCTTTTTAAGGATAAGTGAAATAGAAGCTTCATAGGAAGATTGTGGCAACCTACACAACTTAAAGGAATCTGAAAGAACTGAACATAAATGAGGTATAAGCAGTAAGGAAAACGCCTTATAAATTTCTGCAGAAAATCCATCAGGACCCAGAGCCTTCCCCGAGTGCAATGAACGTACAGGCACGGCAGTTTCCTCATAAGAAATAGGTTGATCCAACTGTTTACGGTTATCAACAGAAAGTGTAGGAATGTTTAATTGGTCTAAAAAATTATTCATAATAGTATTATCTTTAAGAGGGTCAGAACTATAAAGTTTAGAATAGAATTTTCTAAAGATATCATTTATTTCTGAATGGTCAGTTGTCCTATCACCATTAGCTTTACAAATTTCTTTAATTTGCCGTTTAGCTATAAAGACTTTTAATTGGTTAGCCAGTAATTTACCTGTTTTGCCTCCATGAATATAAAATTGACTTTTATCTTTTAGGAGTTGAGTTTCATATGGATAAGTTAAAAGAAGATCATATTTAGTTTGAATTTCAATACCCCTTTTATATAAAGCAGGATCTGAAGCCAAGGCATACTTTTGGTCTAATTGTTTCAACTGATAGCTAACTCAATTCTCTCTTTATTAGCTTTTTTCTTGACACTTGCAGTATATGAAATAATTTGTCCTCTAATATAGGCCTTAAAAGCATCCCATATAATAAGACTAGAAGTCTCTTCCGGTGTATTCTCTTCAAAAAAGAGAATAATTTGTCTCTCTAGAAACTTTAAAAAATCCTTATCAGATAGCAAAATTAGATTAAAGCACCAAGATCTGTTTGTATGAGGAAGACCAGGGAGACTTAAAGATCAAAGCACAGGGACGTGATATGAGACAGCAATCTCTTTATAATTCACAGGATTGAACTAATGGAATCATTTGGCTGTCAATAAAAAAAAATCAATCTTTTTTTAAATTTCTTTAAAATTTTTAAATTTCTTTTTTTAACATTTAAGAATAAATTGGACAGATACATGGATGGGAGGAGTATGGAGGGATATGGTCCGTGTGCAGGTCAGTGGGACTAGGCAGAAAATGGTTCGGCACAGCCAAGAAGGGCCAAGAGGCCTGTTTTTGTGCTGTAGTTTTTCTAAGGTTTCTAATCCTGGAATACGTGTGGTGGACATGAGAAAAAAACGAATACTCCCTGTCTAGTGGATGTAAGAAATGCCATACATCAACAATACCACATTTCATTAGAAAAGACTGAATAAACAAAGCTGATTTATTAAGTGTTGCTGGTTTAAAAGATGACTGATCTAAAGCTGGATCTAACCAGCAATTAAAGTCTCCTCCCATCACCAATGAGTAAAGGCTCAATCTGGCAAAAATGAAAAAAAAACGCTCAAAGAATCCTGGGGCATCAATATTCAGGGTGTACAGATTAGCAAATACCATTAACTTACCTAATTTTCCTGACACTATGACAAAATGCCCATTGGTATCAGACACTACTTTACATGTTGGACAAAGGGAACTATATTATCTATAAAGATCGAAACTCCCCTAGACTTAACCTAAAAACAGGGATAAAAATGTAGTCCTCTCCATCTGCTGAGAAGGCGTAAATTGTCACCATTACGTATGTGAGTTTCTTGTAGAAAAATAATTGGAACCTTAAGTTTTTTAATATATGCAAAAATCATCCATTTCACAGGGTGATTTAATCCTTTCACGTTAAGACTAAGTAAATTAGTTTGATCCATTTTTAATACTATTTAATAGAAAGGTTAAAGTAATAACCACTGGAATGTATATTAAAACCAAACAATTTACCTTGAAATGTGGTAACCAAGCAACAGATTTGGCTAAAAATCCAAAACAACTTCCAGAAAAAAAAACTTCTCCCCACCCTCCCAAAGTCAGAAAGCCAGCCAAAAGAAAGCTGACAGCTAAATCTAATGGCGTCACCCTCCCCAAAAAACCTACTGGTTTAGCTCCAAATTAGTTTCAAGGTTAACTGCATTCCAACCTAGACAAAACAGTAGTCAAGGGAAAAAAACTTAACTCTCATAAGAAGAACACATATAGTTTAATTATTACAGTTTCAAAATGATAAAATGAAAACTAAGCCTTTTTGACAGAAAAAAAACAAGAAAAATAAGTACAGTATAAAATAATAAAAAACCTATCAAAATTCAAAGCATATGAATGCACAAGATATTAACTCATTAAAATCTTGTTCTCTTTAAAGTTTCAAAAGGATAGTTAGCTACAAAGGTTTACCAAAAGTAAAAGAAGCAATTATTCATGTAGAAAGATACTGAACAGTTAATCTTCTGATTTTAAGAATTTCTGAGCTTCTACGCTCGAATGGAACCATTCCTTAGAGATCCTTCAGTATAATTCTGAGCTGAGCAGGATAATGAAGAGAAGGTTTGAAACCTTTGTTAAAAAGTTCCAACATAACATTTTTGAACAGCACGCTCATTCATGACCTCGGGTGAAAAATCCTCGATTCCTGATCTTCTGACCAGATTAGTCAATCATTCCTCTTTGACGGGATTTACGAATTAAGCGATCCTTCGTCTGAAATTCATGAAAGCAGATTATTGCAGATCTGGGTCTTGCTCCTGGAGGTGGTCTAGACACAAATGATCTATGAGCTCGATCAATCATAGGTAAAGATGGAAAGATTTTAGGAAATAATTTTGCCGAAAAGCTTGCAAAGAATTCAGTAGGCTGATTACCTTCTGTTAACTCTTCAAAACCGAGAATTCGTAGATTATTTCTTCTGCTTCTGTTTTCTAAATCGATAATCTTCTGTCTTAATTTTTCATTAGACTTATATTGTTTTTCACAAAGCTTCTGTAGATCATCCATTTTCACATCCAAAATCGTCAAGAGTTTCTTCATTCTCTTCTATTTGTTTATCGTGTTCAGTTAAGGTTTTTTGAATAGAATCCAATTTTGCATCTATTTGTTTAATTTCAGAGCTGAGTTGTTGGAACTGCTGCTGAAACCCGTCGGAGGATTCTTTTCTGTGTTTTCGAAGCAAGTCCATTATAGCTTCCAAAGGTGGAAGAGGGTCTTTTTTAGTACTTTTTGCACCCCTTGTACTCATAGTAAAACAATATCACTTTTAAAAGTAAGGTTTCAAAACAGGTTGGAAGCAGTAAAGTAAGTAAAGTAGGAGCGACTGCAAAAGGCTGTTACTCCTTCAACAACCAGCAGGAGATCTCATAACTGAGTGTCTAAATAATTATTGTTTTGCTCTTGTCGATATTTGATATGATGCTTTATATGTAGGCCTCTAATTAATTTGGCCATGGTGTTGTTTCCATGCAGATATGGCCATCATTTCAACAGGATATTATTAATGGCAAGATAGTACATAGCTTCTTGCATTTCATATCGGGTCACACCAAAGGAAGTGAATGGTGGGTGCGGTGCTAATCTTTGTTTTTGGGTGGTATTAAATTGTTTGCAAATCATTAGAATTGCCCTTGAACATTATTTCATCACAATCCTGTATTTTTTGCAGGTCAGGGAAGGTTTGAGATTTGGGTAACTGCTCAATGCACATTTCTTGTGGTCACAGCATATGTGTGGCTAGTTCAGTGAAGTTTTGACCACAAACCAAATGGGTCAAATTGCTTTTAAGTTGTGTTGTGATCAACTCTTTACTATTTAAGTTGCTGTTAATACTGGGGTAGGTTTACTTGTCTCGTCATAGCTGATCGTTTGTAAATGTGGCGATTTGTATTCTCTGTAGTTGCCTGCTGATAGAACAGTTTTGTTAGATGCATATTTGAGCAATTTGATTTTTCACATTGAATGTGATCAGATACTGGGTAAGGTGGAAGCAATGTTTAGAAGTGTTGTTTTATAGGAAGTTGGATATTATTTGTGGAATAAATGGCTACTGTCATATAGCTGGTTGGAGACATCACGTGCATCAGATTTGTAAAGTAGTCACTTGCTCCTATTATTAATCTAAGCTGGTATATTAGTCCTCCATAGGATGTGACAATTGCTTTGGTTACCTCTGCCTAGTGCCATTTCAGAGGATAACTGAGAGTTGTGTACGGACCCAACCAGATAAAATTGACAGATTCCAAAGGTCGTTAATTAGTTTTTAAGGAGAGATCTGTAGGTTTTATTTTCCATTCTTGGCCAGCATTATTTCTAGTCCTTATTCTCCATCAGAGAGTAGTAGTGAACTGCTGTGTTGTACCCCATAGTCTTTCAGATGAGGGTACTCCCACAGTGTAGGGGAGAGAGTTACAGGATTTTCATCCACCTATGAAGGAATTGAAATTTCCAAAGTGGTTTGGTGAGACTTGGACAACTTGCATGTGGTGTGGTCATACCTGAAACCCTTGTTCTAGCTTGTTTAAGTTGTAGATTTGGGACACTATTCCCTGCACCAGTGCCTGAAATGTTTTTGTGGT
Source organism: Mobula hypostoma (assembly GCF_963921235.1). NCBI lineage: Eukaryota > Metazoa > Chordata > Chondrichthyes > Myliobatiformes > Myliobatidae > Mobula > Mobula hypostoma. The sequence continues at coordinate 156,961,421 of NC_086100.1, forward strand.
TGTTGGATCGGTCTACCAGACATTGTTTTCGTGCTGCTTGAGTATTTTAGAGCTGCATTTCATCCATGCAAATATTGACCATTCTGTCAGTTATTCCTTGTAGGTGATGGAAAGGCATTGGTGTCAGGAGGTACAGTTGCAAGAAAGAGTTTGTGAACCTAATTTTACAAATGTAGAAAACCTACAGCACAATACAGGCCCTTCGGCCCACAAAGCTGTGCCAAACATATAGTTGCTTTAGAAGTTACCTAGGGTTACCCATAGCCCTCTTATCCAGGAGTCTCTTAAAAGACCCTATTGTATCAGCCTCCACCACCGTCGCTGGCAGCCTATTGCACGCACTCACCACTCTGCATTTTTTTTTTTAAAACCTTACCCCTGACTTCTCCTCTGTACCTACTTCCAAGCACCTTAAAACTGTGTCCTCTCGTGTTAGTCATTTTAGCCCTGGGAAAAAGCCTCTGACTATCCTCACGATCAATGCCTCTCATCATCTTATACACTTCTATCAGGTCACCTCTCATCCTCTGTCGCACCAAGGAGAAAAGGCAAAATCTACTCAACCTATTCTCAGAAGGCATGCTCCCCAATCCAGGCAACATCCTTGTAAATCTCCTCTGCACCCTTTCTATAGTTTCCACATCCTTCTTGTAGTGAGGTGACCAGAACTGAGCACAGTACTCCAAGTGGGGTCTGACCAGGGTCCTGTATAGCCCACGGTTGATGAAGGCCAATGCACCGTATGCCTTCTTAACCACACAGTCAACCTGCGCAGCAGCTTTGAGTGTCGGATGGACTCGGACCCCAAGAACCCTCTGATCCTCCACACTGCCAAGAGTCTTACCATTAATATTATATTCTGCCATCATATTTGACCTACCAAAATGAACGATCTCACACTTATCTGGGTTGAACTCCATCTGCCACTTCTCAGCCTAGTTTTGCATCCTATGGATGTCCCGCTGTAACCACTGACAGCCCTCCACACTATCCACAACACCCCCAACCTTTGTGTCATCAGCAAATTTACTAACCCATCCCTCCACTTCCTCATCCAGGTCATTTAGAAAAATCACGAAGAGAAGGGGTCCCAGAACAGATCCCTGAGGCACACCACTGGTCACCAACCTCCATGCAGAATATGACCTGTCTACAACCACTCTTTGACTTCTGTGTGCAAGCCAGTTCTGGATCCATAAAGCAAGGTCCCCTTGGATCCCATGCCTCCTTACTTTCTCAATAAGCCTTGCATGGGGTACCTTATCAAATGTCTTGCTGAAATCCATATACAGTACATCTATTGCTCTGCCTTCATCAATGTGTTTAGTCATATCCTCAAAAAATTCAATCAGCCTTGTAAGGCACGACGTGCCTTTGACAAAGCCATGCTGACTATTCCTAACCATATTATGCCTCTCCAAATGTTCATAAATCCTGCCTCTCAGGATCTTCTCCATCAGCTTACCAACCACTGAGTAAGACATCACTGGTCTATAATTTCCTGGGCGATCTCTACTCCCTTTCTTGAATAAGCGCAGAACATCTGCAACCCTCCAATCCTCTGGAACCTCTCTGTCCCCATTGATGATGCAAAGATCATTGCCAGAAGCTCAGCGATCTCCTCCCTCGCTTCCCACAGTAGCCTGGGGTATATCTCGTCCCGTCCCGGTGATTTATCCAACTTGATGCTTTCCAAAAGCTCCAGAACATTCTCTTTCTTAATGTCTTAATGCTCAAGTTTTTCAGTCTGCTGTAAGTCATCCCTACAATTACCAAACAACAGGAACTCTGCAGATGCTGGAAATTCAAGCAACATACATCAAAGTTGCTGGTGAACGCAGCAGGCCAAGCAGCATCTGTAGGAAGAGGTGCAGTCGACGTTTCAGGCCGAGACCCTTCGTCAGGACGGAGGGTCTCGGCCTGAAACGTCGACTGCACCTCTTCCTACAGATGCTGCTTGGCCTGCTGCGTTCACCAGCAACTTTGATGTATGTTCCTACAATTACCAAGGTCCTTTTCCGTAGTGAATACTGAAGCAAAGTATTCATTAAGTACCTCTGCTACCACCTCCAGTTCCATACGGTTTTCCACTGTCACACTTGATTGGTCCTATTCTCTCACATCTTATCCTCTTGCTCTTCCCATCCTTGTAGAATGCCTTGGTGTTTTCCTTAATCCTGCTCGCCAAGGCCTTCTCATAGCTCTAAGTTCATTCTTAATCTCCTTCCTGCTGGCCTTATAATTTTCTAGATCTCTACCATTACCTAGTTTTTTTGAACCTTTCGTAAGCTTTTCTTCTTGACTAGATTTTCAACAGCCTTTGTACACCACGGTTCCTGTACCCTACCATCCTTTCCCTGCCTCATTGGACTGTACCTGTGCAGAATGCCACGCAATATCCCCTGAACATTTGCCAAATTTCTGCTGTACATTTCCCTGAGAACGCCTGTTCCCAATTTATGCTTCCAAGTTCCTGCCTGATAGCTTCATATTTCCCCTTATTCCAATTCTCCAATCTTCGTGGTTTCCATGCCATTGGAATTAGTTGGTTGATTTGTGAAGTATTGTTTTCTTCTTGGAGTGCAACATCAAGTACATGTTAAACAAATACACGCACAGGCGTCTTCACTCTGTGGGCCACTTCTTCAGAATGAAGACCATCATCCTCGACCTCAAGGGATAGCAACGTTGACGACTCCAATTAAATGCTTTCTTAACTTGTCTGCTCCTATCCTCTCCAATGCTATAGGAAAGGAGATGGAATTGTGATCACTGTCTCCAAAATGTTCTCCCACTGAGAGACCTGACACCTGACCAGGTTCATTTCCCAATACCAGATCAAGTACAGCCTCTCCTCTTATAGGCTTGTCTACATTCTGTGTCAGGAAACCTTCCTGAACACACCTAACAAACTCCACCCCATCTAAATCCCTCACTCTTGGGAGATGCCAGTCAATATTGGGGAAATTAAAATCCCCCATCACAACTACCCTGTTATAACTGCACCATTCCAGAATCTGTCTCCCTATCTGCTCCTCAATGTCCCTGTTACTATTGGGTGGTCTATTTAACAAAAAACACCCAGTAGAGTTATTGACCCTTTCCTGTTTCTAACTTCTACCCACAAAGACTCAGTAGACAATCCCTCATAAAATGTAGTCTGATTTTCATCTAAGTCACAATAATAGATAAACACAATCTGTCTAAACTAATAACGTACGAACAATTGTACTTCCATGACTCTATTGAACATATTGTTTAATCATTCACAGCCCAGGCTGGAGAAAGTGTGTTAACCCTTGTATTTAATAACTGGTAGTGTTGGTGCATGGTCAAGTGGTTAAGGCGTTCGTCTAGTGATTTGAAGGTCACTAGTTCGAGCCTTGGCTGAGGCAGCGTGTTGTGTCCTTGAGCAAGGCACTTAACCACACATTGCTCTGCGACGACACCGGTGCCAAGCTGTATGGGTCCTAATGCCCTTCCCTTGGACAACATCGGTGGCGTGGAGAGGGGAGACTTGCAGCATGGGCAATTGCTGGTCTTCCATACAACCTTGCCCAGGCCTGCGCCCTGGAAACCTTCCAAGGCACAAACCTATGGTCTCATGAGACTAATGGATGCCTATAATAACTGGTAGAACCTCCACCAAACTTTTCCTGTAGCTGCTGATCAGACTTGCACAGTAATGAGGAGGAATTTTAGACCATTCCGCCATACAAAACAGTTTCAGTTAATATTTCTGGGATACCTTGCACAAACAGCCCTCTTCAGGTCATGCCACACCATCTCATTTGGGTTAAGGTCTGAACACTGACTTCACCATTCCTAAACATGAATTTTCTTTTTAAATCATTCTTTTGTTGATTTACTGTTTGTCTTTCAGATCATTGTCTTGTTGTGTCATCCAACTTCTAACAAGCTTTAGGTGACGGACCGTTACCCTGACATTCTCCTGTAAAATGACTTGATACCATTTTGAATTAATTGTCCCTCAACAATTGCTAGCTGTCCAGGCCCTGAGGCACTAAGCAGCCTCAACCATAATGCTCCTTCCACCATGTTTCACAGTTGGGATGAAGTTTTGGTGTTGGTGAGCAGTGCCCTTTTATCTCCAGTGTGCATTTCTGCCAGAAAGTTAGACTTTTGTCTCATCTATCCACAGAACATCGTCCCAGAAGTGTTGTGGAAGTGTGGTGGTCTTTTGCTAACTTGAGATGTGCAGCAGTGTTTTTTTTTGGAGAGTAGTGGCTTCTTCTGTAGTGTCCTTCCAGGAACACCTTTCTTGTTCAGTGTTTTTCTTGTAGTGGACACATGAAGAGACTTTAGGAAGTTCTAGAGATTTCTGCAGGTTTTTTGCTGTTACCCTTGGGTTCTTTTTCACCTCCTTCAGCATTGCATGTTGGCATTATCTTTGCAGGATGCCCACTCGTAGGGAGAGTAGCAACAGTACTGAGTTTTCTCCATTTGTAGGTAACTTCTCGTACTGTGGATTGATGAACACTTTAGGTTTTTAGAAATGCTTTTGTAATCTTTCCAGCTTCGTACATCTCTACAATTCTTGTAAGGTCCTCTGGAAGTTGATTTGATTGAGGCACAAGTAGATCTTTCTTGAGAAGGACAGGCTCTATCAGTAACCCAATTGTCTTTTTTTTATGGGCAGGACACCTCTACAACCTACACCTCCAAGCTTATCTCCTTGATTAGAAGACTGACTTCAAATAGCTTTTGAGAAGGCATTCCCCTAGAGGCTCACGTACTTTTTTGAACTTAGACTCTGATTGTTTAAATGTGTACTCAGTATTGTCAAGAAGTATAATTGTGTGTTATTAGTTTAGGCAGGTTGTGTTTGTCTATTATTGTATCTTAGATGAAGATCAGGCCAGGTTTTATGAGTAATGCAGAAAACCAGGTAATTGCAAAGGGTCTCAAACTTTTTTTTGCAACTGTATGCCATTTGTCACAGCTCTTCTTTAGGTGCCATTGAGTTTCTGATGAATCGTGACCGCCTAGACATTAATGGTCAGGGACATGGCCTTGCTAATTAAACCTCAAGCTTTGGTTGTTAGACCTTCTTGTCTATACCAGCCTGCTGCCTGGATTTTGCTTGCAGCTGCGGTCTGCTTCACTTTTTGAGGAGTTGTTTTTTTTTAGGGATTGAATATGTGAATTCAACAGTGTGTCGTCTTTTCTGAATTTAGTCCAGTGAAACAATCACTGCTGTACCCCGAAAATCTGGGGAATGACCCTTCATGAAGTGCATGGCTGGGATATTTTTTGTTCCACAGTGGAAAAACTTGTTTTAATCAACATTTTTTGTTTCAATAGGCAGCAAACTACCTTGATATCAAGGGACTGCTAGACGTAACTTGCAAAACTGTAGCCAACATGATAAAAGGAAAACCACCTGAAGAAATTCGCAAAACTTTCAATATCAAGAATGATTTTACCGAGGAAGAGGAAGCACAGGTATTGTCAGCTCAGCTTGAAGGATTGTTCTTGTATTATTTTTTTGTTGTTGCTGGTTTAGGGTGGCTTGAAGGAAGTATCCCTTTCTCCTCTTCTCTAAGCATTGTCTGAAATGCATACTAGGGGCTATGTGGCTGTAGTGAGCAACTCCTGGCTATGGTTTGAATCCAGGCTGGACAAGTCCAAAGCAACATAAAGTTGTGAGTTATGCAGCACAGAAACATGCTGATGACTTGATGCTTCCTTAACAACCAAATTGCCTACCTGAGCTAGTCCCATCTCCTCATGTTTGGCTCATATCAAAATAACTATTTAAATATTGTAGTTGTACTCCCTTTACCACTTCCTCTGGCAGCTTGTTACCCACTGCCCTCTGGGCTCCTCACTTCCTTAAACCTGTGCCTTCAGTTTTAGACTTCCCTATCTGTTGGGTTGGTGGTGTGGGGAAGAATAATTATTCATGCTACATATGCCCTTCATAACTTTATATTCCTCCAAGGTTGCCCCTCAGCTTTGTGATCCGGGTCAATGGCCCCAGCCTGTCTGTATCTCCTTGTAACTCAAGTGTCCCAGTTCTGCTAGTAGAGTGGAGTCTATGGAGCAAAGCTGATTAAATAACTTATTTCAAGCCACTGATGGGGTGGTTTTCTCTGTGTTAGAGAGCACATGAGACTTGGTGTAACTAGCTCCTACAAATTATTCAGATATTCGGGGACAACTTTTATTTGTAGGTTTTTTTGACATTGTGCAGAGCAAAATGTTCATCTTATGGCTGCACTGCATTTTATTTCAATTAACTAGCAATTAATATTTGCCATTTTGTCGATCTTTGAGTTTTTACTGTTACTACTCCTGTATGTATACTTGTCTTTAAAAATGCTCACTAATATCCAAAATTGTAATAAACAGATGAACCAAATCAGAATCAGATTATCACTTAATAGTATGTGATTTTTTATACATCAGCTGTACAAAATTACTAATAAATTCCAAAAATAGTACAAAAAACAGACATGGTATTCATGGACCATTCAGAAATCTGAATGTAAAGGGATAGAAGCTATTTCTGAAGTATTGAATGAGTCTTCATTCTCCTTTAGCTCCTCCCTAACAAGAGGGAATGTCCTGGGTCATAGTCCTTGATGATGGATGCTGTCTTTTCGAGGCACTGCCTCTTTTTGTAAGCATAAGAGATTCTTCAGATGCTGGAAATGCAGAGTATCTCACATAATGCTGGGGAAACTCAGCAGATCAGCATCCCATAGAAAGCAACAAACAGTCAATGTTTCAGCCAAGACCATTCATCAGAACCTGCCTCTTGCTATCTTTGATGGTGGGGAGGGTTGTGCCTATTTTTACATACATGCAACCCTGTAAAAGTATCGGCAGCAGTAGCTCACACCTGGAGTCTGCTGTCGCTGTTAACAAATCACTATTTTAGTAACTACGTAATATGGTAACTTAAACCAGGTAAATCAAGAGTTAGGTGTTATGCATGTATAGGTGTATAGATAAAGTTCCCAAACTCATTTGAGCTCAGGTAGTCAGAGTTGCAGTCTTACGATGGTATGTAAGAAAGTTCAGTTCACTCCATGGAATTGAGGTGAGAGAGAGGTATTTGTAATCCAAATAAACAAGTGTCGTCAATCTTCCCGTTGTCCTGCGAATCCTTCAAGTTAGCCCAAATATGACTACACTAAGGGTAACATCTTCAAGTGGTAAAACTACCAGCCCAGGCAAGGGTTAAACACACCGGTAGTTCCCACAGGGTCACCCTAACACGCACTGTGACAGCCACTGATCGATCCTCAACCCACCCTCGTGGGCACTTGAAGAGTTAATTCAGTGACTCTTCGTCACCAGCTTTTGTGTGTCCGCGAGAAAGACAGTTGACCTTAAATCCACACACGCTGAACACCAGCTGTCCATCATGTAGCTCCTCCGCGCTCTCTCTATAGTGACTCAGTCAGCAGTTGAAGACAGCTGCTTTTCGTAACACTGTATTCACCCTCCCCCTCTCCCTCCTTAAAGGTATAGTCCATAACAAATGAAACTTAAGATCCAATCACCCCATGAAGGAGCTGACTGTGCAGCCTCTTGTGATCCTGTGCATTGGAGCTTCTCTACCATGGTATGGAGAAGAGTGTGGGAGATTAACTTGGAAGGTGGCATGGTAGAATAGTGGTTAACATAACATTTTACAGCGTCAGGGGCCTGGTTTCAATTCCTGCTCCTGTCTGTAAGGTGTTTGTATGTTCTCTGTGTGACCACATGGGTTAGGTTAGGATTAATAAGCTGTGGGTCTGTTACGTTGGTACCAGAAGCCTGATGACATTAGCTGCCCTCGGCTCATCCTCGGACTGTGGTAATGTAAATGACACATTTCTCTCTATGTACATGTTCATGGAAGGATGAAGGATGATCTAATTATACTTCTCTTTTTCAGGTACGGAAGGAGAATCAGTGGTGTGAAGAGAAGTGACCCACAGTAGGAATGTACAACTCAGCGAAAAAGCTTTCCTTGCACCATGTATTATATCATTAGCAGCCTGTGATTCCTTTAAATAGTAATAAATTGAGCTTGCAGTGTGCTCCATGCAACCTGTTAGCGAGTAGCACAGTGACTATTTATTACTCCACTCCGACCTCGTTGATCAGTGGAATGTAAGTTGTATAAAACTGGCAGCATGACAGCAATTACTATGTTAATTTGTATTTAAAGTTTACTCTTTCAATGACTTTTTTCATGGCTACCTTTTACAAAAAATCCCCAAATGATATTTGAATCAATTTATTGCTGGTTATGGATTTTTGCCCGTGTTTATCACAGCGCATGAAGTGCATCCTCAGGATTGTTGTCACACCAGTGATCTCTTGATGTATTCTATTTGTATCAAAGATGATTTACGTTCCATTCTTTTCCAGACTTTCTACATAACCCACAGTTGGCAGAGAAATGGAGAGGTGTGGTAGAACTGGTTTAAAAAATCAGTGTTGAAAGAATTAATGGGATGTAGAATTCTTAATGTGATCTGTGAGCATTTTTGGCCAACAAAACTCCACAAATTGTACTGCTTCACTCTTTGAATTTCTGAATATTAGTGTCGAACTGGCTTGTTCTTATTGTGCTATGGAGTACAGTTGCTTTGTTTCTTTTGTTTTCAAAAAGAAACTTCATGAAATAACTTGTAGTTTATGTTTCAAAGGAGAGGAGCACTTAAAATGGCTTGTTGCCCATATGTCTCTGGTATTGCTCTTTTCTCCCAGGAAAATGCTTTTGTGATTATGGGAGTAACAGCACCAGTGATAACAGCTATGAATGTCCAGAATATTTTTTCAGGGGGAGGTGTCACAGCAAACAAAGAAAATGGTCATACTAGATTTATTGATATAATCAATCCAGGTTCATCTGTTGATAGAGTAATTTAATCTTGAATGTTTACATTATTTATGTACAGCACGTGCAGAAGTATTGAGCACATGTATATAGATAGGGTGCCTAAGACTTGCACAGTACTGTATTTGTCAACATGGAGCAGAGATCAAATTTATAAATCTGGTGGGACCAAAGGATGTTGGGAATAGCAAATGTGGAGTGCTGCGGAAGGGAGGGTGGCAGAGGAGTGCCAGGGGTGAAGGGTGGTGTGAATGCAGACCTATCCAGCCCTGAGATACAGACTAAGTCATTTGATTCCAAACAATTGGTTTATTTATCATTGCAGAATGTCTCTCTGGTGCTTCCTGCTCCCTCCACTCACCCTTCCTCTTTCCCCGGCCATGATTCCCCTCTCCCTGCCCTCTTCCCACTCTCAGTCCACAATAGAGACCCACATCAGAATAGGGTTTATCATCACTCACATTTGTCATGGAATTTGTTTTTTTTTGTGGCATCAGTATAGTGCAATTCGTAAAATTCTACAATACTGTGCAAAAGTCTTAGGCACCCTAGCTATATATGCCTAAAATTTTTGCACAGTTCTGTATAGCTGACGAATTCCAAACTAGCATTGTCAATTCTTTTATTGCAAAAAATGGAAGAATTGCAATTCTGAATGCAATTCAGAATCAGCATGTGACCAATGAAGAATAAATGTCATATCAACTAAACTTGAAGCCTTCAGAAACATAAGATTTTAAAAAAGGTGATGGTGTGGAGTTGGGGTTCCTTTGAGGTGATGTGTCTGATACACAGATTTTACATTGCAAACTTAAAATAATTAAAGTGCTAGATTGGAAGCCTCCTTCAAATACAATCACTTTTTTTTGGTCATTATTCAAGGGTGTTCTTTCACTTTTCAGATTTGATAATCATCAATTTAGCTTTACTTCTGGTAGCTGTAGGCCCAAATGCAATGTGGGTCTTTTTTAAATATCTCTAGCTTGAAGTAGAGTTTGGTTTGTGCTATCAACTTGAATTGATAAATTAGTGGCTAATTTTCTGGCTGTCTTGTGTTGAAGCAATGCTATTGCTGGTGGCCACCATTGTGTAGATATTGACCGAATTTATCGACCGTATGAATCCTTAAGATTCTTGCACCTTTTCATTAAAGTTAATTCCACAATACTAAATGCACTGACTGGTTGAGATTTTTGTGTAACATGCCTTGCGTACATTGATTACCTCATTATTTCCATTGAAATAATACACCAACTAGGATTGTATTCCCTGAATCAGGGCTAAAGAATACACTACTAAGAATTGATGGACATACAGTATAAGGTGCAAAATCTTTCTGGTAGTTATTGCAGAGTAATGGTACAAGGTTTTAAAAGCCAGAAAGCACTTCTGTGGTTAAGGTAGTACAAATAGGTGATTTCAGCAAAAGGCACTTGAAACTGCAGGTCCATGAGCCAGTCCTCATCAGGGATCAGGGGTGGAGAGGGTCAGCAACTTCAGTGTCCTCACTTCAGTGGATCTGCCCTGGGCCCAACATGCAAATGCAATTATGAAGGAAGTATGGCAGTGCCTCTACTTTGAAGTTTATGAAGATTCAGCGTGAATCTAAAAGCTGACAAGCTTCAATAGATATGTGGTGGAGAGTATATTGACTGGCTGCATCTCAGCCTGGTATGGAAACATCAGTGCCCTTGAATGGACAATCTTACAAATAGTGGTACAAAAGCCTAGTCCATAATGGGAAAACCCTCCCCACCATTGAGCACATCTATTTGGAGTGCTGTTGTAGGAAGGCAGCATCCATCATTGTGAGGTGTAGGCATCACCCAGACCATGCTCCCTTCTCTTTGCTATCACCAAGAAGGTACAGGAGTCTCGGGCTCACTCTTCTCTTCAGTTGTCCATCAAAATCCAATGACGACGTCCACTCCTTTAACGGTGAGATCTTTGATGACTATACAGCCCTATCCCAGATCCACAAACTCTATTGCAGGTGGGACATGTATATGTGGTAGTGGTGGCAACCATGGCTGCATTTCTCCTGGCTCTCTTCTGCTGTCTTCTGGTTGTTTTTTCCATCTCCAGAATACAAACCCTGTCCCTGCACAGCTGTCGCCAAGTGGTACCGTCAGCAGCAACATCCTCCAGGTCCTCGGGTCTGATCTTGCACTTCCTTAAAACATTCTTCATCTGATCCTTATAGCGCTTCTTTGGCCCTCCAGCGAGTGTCAACCATCATGTAGCTGGCCATATAACACTCTGCGGGGTAGCCGACATGGGGGCATCCTTATCACGTGCCCCAGCCACTGCGGCTGACGCTGGTTGATCATGGCCTCAATACTCCCGCAGTTGGTCTTTACAAGTATTTCAGTGTGAGGCACCCGCTCACGCCAGGTAATTCCCAGGATGCGCTGGAGGCAGCTCATGTGGAAGCGCTCCAAGGACTTGATGTGACGGCTGTAGGTTACCCAAGCTTCAGAGCTATAAAGGAGGGTGATGACACAGACCGCTTGGTATATGGCGACCTTTGTGGAGGGACGAAGGCTCCCGTTCTGAAAGACTCTACGCCGAAATCTCCCAAAGGCAGTTGATGCCTGTTTAATGCGGATCTGGATGTCGTCGTCAATGCCGCTATCCTCAGAGAGAATGCTCCCCAGGTATTCAGTAGCGTATCTAAGGTAGGGCACGTGCCCCGGGCGCCACCGAGCAATTTCTATTAAAGTCAGACAAGACATCCTCGGATAGTGAAAAAAGAATTTTCTTCAGATGTATGATTTGTCTTTGATTATCATGGGTGAGAAGCACGAGGATGGCCTTATTTCAGAGCATTGTGTAACAAGAGCATGAAACGTTTCTTCATGAAGAAGAAGGAAAGTGGAGCTGAAGGATGGAAGAGACGAAAGTTGGAAGCGGAGAAAGCCAAGAAGTCGAGAAAGTTCTTCATGCCCTTCTTTGAAAAGCCCAGAACAAGTAGTTCGACACGTTCCATGGAGTCGCCTGCACCTGCTACAAGTTTGTTAGAATCCGAAGGTGGATTAAGTACAAATGCGTCAGAAGCCGAGGAGGAAGTCAAGTCAGATAAATCCGCGTTTGACGGGATTAAGAGTGAGGCTGCCACAGAGAACGTGGACATGACAGGAGGGGAAGACGATGTTGGTGGCGGTGGTGACGTTGAGTTTATTGATGAGATTGAACCCGACGACACTGAACCCAGTGAACTGGATGGTGCCAAAGAGCCTCGAACTGTCATATCAGAAGTGATTGAACAGCATGACATTGGACTTCTAAAGTTCGATAAAGGTACCGAAAAAGCAATTTTGCCTGATGCGTTGAGAACAGACATAAGAAAGCTGGGTTCGAAGTATTTCCGGAACAGTGAGGGGCCTTTCCTACCAACAAATAACCGCTCAATGAGCAAAACTTGGTTCAAGAGGAAATTGGGAAGTGGTCGTGGTGAGGAAGACTCGCTCATGGTTGGTCTATTCCCCTTCTAAAAAGTCTGCAGTTTGTATCCGTTGTCTTCTCTATTCCCGGTCAGACCATCAATCCTCATTGGAGCAGGCAAGTGGATTCAACCAGTAGAAAGCACCTGAAAGGATTAGTGTTCATGAAAATGCCAAGAATCATTGGGAATGCTTCACACAGTGGAAAGAAATGAAAAGAAATATAGCTGGAAACAGAGGAGTTATTGACGCGGTATTTCAGTCACAGATTGAGAAGGAAAAGCAGAAGTGCCGTCATATCTTGGCGAGAATCCTTCACTGCATAAAATTCCTTGCGGCTCAGAATCTGGCTTTGCGAGGACACAGAGAGTCACTTCAGCTAGACGATGATTCCAATGTGGGAAATTTCCTTTGCTTACTGAAACTCTTTGACCCTGTCATAAAAGAACACCTCAGTCATTTGGAAAGTCATCCTGGATCCACGTCTTATCTTTCACCGGGTGTCCAGAACGAGTTCATCCACATGATGGCATCCACTATTCGCCAAAGTTTACTGAGAAGCATTAGTAAAGCCAAGTACTATGGTCTCATGTTTGGCTCGACTCCTGATCAGGCACACCGTGAACAGATGTCAGAAGTATTGAGGTATGTGGAAGCTGATTTTGAGAGGAAAACAGTCCGTGTTAGAGAATCCTTCCTTGGTTTTATCCAGATAAGCCAGAAGGAGGCTGAGACTTGGTTGAAGACATCTTGAAACAGCGAGAGAAGGACGAAATGGAACTACGAGATTGTCGGTCATAGTGCTATGACAATGCTGCTGTGATGGCTGGACACAGGAGTGGTGTTCATCAAAGGGTAAGTGAGAACAACAACCTGGCAGTGTTTGTGAATTGCGACAATCACTCACTCAACTTGGTGGGTGTACAAGCAGCCAAGCAGGATACAATAATGGTCACGTTTTTTGGAACCATCGAAGCTCTCTACGTGTTTTTCTCTCGTTCAACATAGCACTGGGAAAAACTCAAAAACACCGTGCCTGTGATTGTTAAGTCGGAATCCGAAACCAGGTGGAGTGCAAGGACAGAAGCAGTGAAGCCCGTCAATAAGTACCTTGAGGAGATACTTCAAATTCTCCAGAACGTGATAGACCAGTGAAACAAGTAGTGACGCAAGGCAGCTGTACAACTGCATGTTGAGTTACGATTTTCTGATTTTGTTAGAATTTTGGAACAAAGTACTCATTCGCATTGACCATATTCAAAAGAGGCTGCGGTATCCTAGCATGAACTTCCACGATGCTCTCCTGGATTTGAAAGCCCTCTGAGATCATTTTTATGATGAAAGAGAAGTGTTGGTCAGTGAGTCACTCGAAGAAGGAATTGATCTCTGTCAAGAATGGAATATTGAAGTTGAAAGACGTCAGAGACAAAAGAAACGAATGGCTGATGAGAACTCGAGAGACGCTGGGTTAACAGCTAAAGAGGAATTGGAAAGAGTCATGAAGGGAACACTCGACCGTCTTCACAGAGAAATGGACGAAAGGTTCGCTCGTTTGCACAACACTGACGCCAAGTTTGGGTTCCTTCTCGATGTCGAGGGATTGTGTTACGGCGCCGACAGTAACGACCTAAAGAAGAAGTGCGAAAATTTGGGCGGATTGTACAGCTCTGATGTTGATGGACAGCAGCTATATGAAGAAATTTTGGATTGCAGAATGTTGCTATCAAGGCGGGTCAACATGAAAATATCAAGACCTGAAGACCTTCTTGAATTTATTGTTCAGTATGGAGATGAGAGCGTCTTCCCCAATCTTCGCATTGCTATTCAGATAATGCTAACCATTGCAGTTTTCCTCGGCAGCTGTGAGAGAGCATTCAGCAAGTTAAAACTCATACTTTCTTATTTGAGAGCCTCCATGGGTCAAGGCAGATTCTGTGATCTTGCTCTGCTGAGTGTAGAAAGAGAAGAAACTGAAAAAACTGACTTTGATCACATCGAAGACCAATTTGCATCTGTGAAAGCGAGGAAGGTGCAGTTATAATTTTCATATAGTGCCATAATTTGTTAATTAAAAGATTAACGAGCTTGACTTGTATTTTTGAGTTGATACTATGGTAAAGTTATCTAAAAGATGGGTGTCAGATGTTTGGACAGGGACGCAATTTCAGTGCTTGCATAGGCGCTATTTTCGGTTGATACGCCCCTGCAGATATTTGAAAGGTGGCGCTACTGACAGCTTTTCATCACCAACAGTGAAGGCAGATAGAGTGGGTGGGACACTGGTACTCCATTGGCAAACCACTTCTGTCTTGGTATTGACAGTCAGCCCCATCCTGCTGTGCGCTTTCACCGCCACAGCAAGGACGGTCTGAAGATCCTCCGGAGTATGGGCCACAAGAGCACAGTCGTCTGCATACTGCAGCTCCAGGACCCGCTCTCTGCAGAGTTTGGTGGTTGCGTGGAGCCTCCTGGTGTCAAAAAGGTTGCCACCTAATCTGACGTCCACTGCCACACCGCTGCTGTCTTCAATCTCGTTGTGGAGAAGCTTGGGAACACACAAGAGGAAGATGTTAAGGAGCACTGGCGCTAGCACACACCCCTGCCTCACCCCTGTGAGTACAAGGAAGGGCTCAGACTCTTGTCCTCCTACGGTCACCCGAGCAGTCATCCCATCGTGGAACTGGCGGAGGATGTTAACAAATTTATTGGGACAGCCAAACCTGAGGAGGACATCCCATAAGAGCTCTCTTTGCACAGTGTCGAATGCTTTGGAGAGGTCGACAAAGGCCATAAACGGGTCCTGATGTTGCTCCCGGTACTTTTCCTGAAGCTGCTGGGCTGTGAAGATCATGTCGATCGAACTCCTGTTCTTTCTAAATCCACACTGCAATTCAGGCAGCATTGGCTCGGTTATGTTGCTAATGAGTCTCTGAAGCATCACCTTGGCCAGGACCTTTCCAGCAACAGAAAGGAGTGATATGCCCCTACTATTGCCACAGATGGCTTTGTCACCCTTGTTCCTATAAATGACAGCGAAGTTTGCATTTCTCCATTGCTGTGGGATGTTCTCATCAGTCCAGGCCTTGGTGATGTACTGGTAGAGGGTGCGCATACACATGTACCCTCCATTCTTCAGTAACTCAGCAGGGAAATTGTCAGTGCCAGGGGACTTGTTGTTCTTAAGGGAATGGACAGTTGATAGAACCTCCTAGAAGGTTGGTGGTGGACTGAAGTCGTGGTTGGGAGGAAGTTCAGGCAGTTCGTCCAGGATGGTGGGGTCTGCATCAGAGTCCTGATTAAGCAGTGTGTTAAAATGCTCAGCCCACCTCAGCAGAATGGTATTCTGATTCTTCAGAAGTGTTAGACCATCTGCTGTTTTCAGGGGAATAACGCATCGATTTATTGGGCCATAGATGGTTTTGACAGCATTGTGAAAATTATGCATACTTTATACTTATACTTTATAGTCACCAAACAATTGATACTAGAATGTACAATCATCACAGCGATATTTGATTCTGCACTTCCTGCTCCCTGGATTACAAATCAATAGTAAATATTAAAAATTTAAATTATAAATCATAAATAGAAAATAGAAAAATGGAAAGTAAGGTAGTGCAAAAAAACTGAGAGGCAGGTCCAGATATTTGGAGGGTATGGCCCAGATCCAGGTTATTATTATTATGTCATTATTATCGGCAAAGGACTGGATTTCATGTGCCTTTTCAGTTCACCACTCATTTTGTATGGTCTTACTGCCTTTTGCACTTTCCTCCGAGCTGCCTGATGCTGGTGGATGAAAGGTTGTCTAAAGTTGCCCGGTGTGCTCTGTGCATGTCCCTAAGCAAGTTGTGGATGGTGTCTGAGTTATCGTCAAACCAGTCTTGGTGGTTCCCGCTTTTATGGCCGATGGATTGGGCTGCTGCTTCATAGAGCACAGAGCTGATATAGGTCCACTGTTGTTCCATGGTATTTTCTGAGCTCAGACAAGGTTCCAGCTCCCTTAGTTTCTCAGCTAGGATGCGTCGAAACTCACTTCTTGGCTCTGTGTTTCAGCGGCGGTTACAATTTAGCTGCTTTTAATTGGGTTTTTGCAGCTGCAAGGATGGACACTTTCATATGGAGCTTGGCCACAATCATACGGTGGTCAGTCCAGCACTCTGCACCTCTCATGGCACGGGTGATGAGAACGTCCTTGATGTCACTACGTCTCACAATGATGAAGCCGATCATGTGCCAATGTTCAGAGTGAGGGTGCATCCACGAGGTCTCATATTTTGCCTTCTGCTGGAAGATGGTGTTGGTTATAGTAAGGTTATGCTTAGAGCAAAGAGTAAGTAGCCTCATGCCATTTGCATTCACCTTGCCAATACCATGCCTACCTAGCACTCCACTCCATATCCTGTTGTTCTGTCCCACCCTGGCAATGAAGTCCCCAAGCAAAAGGATCTTATCATTCTTAGGGATCCGGCAAAGAGCTTCATCCAATGTCTGATAAAAGCCATTCTTGGCCTCATTCTCAGATGGCAAAGTTGGTGCATAGGCACTGAGAAGCATGGCATAATGTTTCTTTGCCGGGGGGATACGGAGGGTCATTAATCTTTCACTAATGCCAACAGGTGTTTCTGTAAGACTTGGTAGAAAGGTGTTCTTGATGGCCAATCCTACTCTGTTGCGATGTTGTCCACCGGGGGGAAACCTTTCCAGAACAAGGTGTAACCCATCCCTTCCTCTGTTAAACAGCCTTCATCCAGAAGCCTGGTCTCACTCAGGGCAGCAATGTCGATGTTATAGTGCCTCAGCTCAGCAGCGATCAAGGCTGTTCTCTGGTGCCATACGAGTCCAGGAGAGTCCTTACATTCCATGTTGCCAGTTTTAGGTTGTATTGTTTCTTATTTCGACTGCAGTAGTGGAATAACCCGATAGGTGCAGTAACCTATCCAGGTGAGTGACTGAATGGGCAATTTTTAGGCCACTTTTTCTAGGCCCTTCCCCAACTGGGGTGAGCAGTGTGGTCCCTAAATAGGGCTGCTCAGTCGCACAGGGGTCTGCCGAAAACAGTTGCCACTCAGTCCCAGCTGCTAGCAACCAAATATCCTGTGTCACTGCCGTGCAGGGTTCTGACTAGGAGCTCCCAGTCCTGCTCCTGTTGCCTGATGCCCCATCGCCATCAGACTTCAACCATATGTAAGGTCTAGGTATTGTTCACCGTGGTCAGAGGTGGAGACCTGCGCAAGGAAGATTTTAAAGTGCTACAGGGGTGCACCATCCTCAGTAGCACTATCTTCACCATGATGAGGTAAATCCCGGCAGCAAGGGTGATCCCAGGACAACTGGTCCCACATCTTGGCTGCAGGGTCCTTTTTCTGTTAAGGCCCGCCTATTGTGCGCTGCCAGCACATTGCTTTTCTGTCAGGGTGTGCTCCCTTAACAGACTTACCACAAGGCAGTGGGGATATTTGCCCATAGCTGGGACAGTGGTTGATGGGCGCCAGGGCATGTCCACACAGTGGTGGGCCTGCACGCCACGTCTCTGGGACCCACTGCTACTCCAAGATCCCCTGTAGTTTAGCCTGGGACCGTAAGATACTCAGTTTCCGTGTGTGGCCCCGAGGAGGCACTGCAGGAGTCTTGGTGGTGGAGAGGCTCTGTACTGGCAGGAGGAGGCTTACACACTCGGCTGCTCTTTTCACTCTCTGTTAAGGCTAGCCAGCGGCAATAGCTGTAAGCAGAGAGCACTATGCGACATACAGCATGCACTACTACACTAGATGCTTCACACGCACCCTGTCACCCTGTGAGCAAATACTCCCACCCGTGCAAATACTCACACCACCAGTGAGTCCCACAACCTATGGACTCGCTTTCAGAGACTTTGCACCTCATGTTCTCCATTTTATTTCTTAATTAATTGTCTTTTCCTTTTTTTTGTATTTGCATTTTGTTGTTTTTGGGCATTGGTTGTTTGTCCATCCAGTTGGGTGTGATCTTTCTTCGATTCCATTATGCTTGGATTTACTTGGAAGGAGTCTCAGGGTTGCGTATGGTGAAGAGTACTTTTTTAAATAGATTTATTATCATTGACGCATGTTCAGTTAGTTTTAAATATTCTTGTTAACTGAAGGTAATTTGGAATGCAGGGAGAAGGGGAGATATGGGATTGGGTTCAGAGGTAACAAACAAGCTTGAGGGCTCTTGGCCTAAATGTGTTCATCTTGCAATCTGCCTGCTACACCAGTATTGAGACCAGTCAATTAGGATAGTTTGAGCTGATTTGTTTACATAATCATGTCTCTTAAAATACGTTTGTACCTTCTGAACTAGAAGTTACAAGATTCTTGGGTTCAGAATTGGCATAATCGATTTCTCTACATGCAGAGAGAGATGGCGTATTGGATTTCCAGAGCTGACATAGGAACTGTTGTAGATGAATAGACAAGATTATAAATATGCAAAAAGACTGAAGGTAGTTGAGCATTTTTGCATTGCTTGCTAGCAAAGTGGCAGTAAGCCATACAGTATGAGTACAGCAGACAAGTTTTAGTAAAAGAATGAAAACCTTTATACTTTGTCGCCAAACAATTGATACTAGAGCGTACAATCATCACAACCATTTTTGATTCTGCTCTTCGTGCTCCCTGGAGTGCAAATCGATAGTAAATATTAAAAATGTAAATTATAAATCATAAATAGAAAATAGAAAAGGGAAAGTAAGGTAGTGCAAAAAATCTGAGAGGCAGGTCCGGATATTTGGAGGGTAAGGCCAGAACCTTGGGGATTTCTGTTATCTCCCTATGCAATAGCTGAGTTATAACGAGTTTACCTAAAAATATTCTGGAATGAAATTGAGAAGGGAACGATTTAAATATTGCTAGAATTGCTCCGTAGTTCAGTGAGACTCTGACCTGGAAAAGGCTGATCTATTTTGGGTCACTTTTTATCCTCAACTACATTCTGTAAACCAAGGTTGGTATTTATTACCAATTAAAGACTTGCCTTGAACAGACACTGCGCGACTTTCAGACGCCTGATAAGTCAACAGCATTACTGTGGAGCTTGGCACAACAGGTTTCCTCCCAGATGTGGTAGTTTTGAGTCGCCGTGGCCACAGGAAACTGCAGAGCACCAAGCAATATGCTGGAGGAACTCGGTGGGTTGTGCAGCATCTGTGGGATGAGTTTGTGGCAAAGCTGGGGTTTCAACATTCATTCCTCCCACAGTGCATGCAAACTGAGTTTTTCTTCCAGTGTATTATTGCTTTCATCATCATACCTGCATTACAATTCAGGGACTCTGCAGTTCATCTTCCTTGTGTTTTTTTTCCCCCTATTTGCCTTTGCACAAGTTAATTGAGCTGCTTCAGTATGGAACTAGCTCTGTGGCTGTGACCTTTGGCCATTGGCTTCTGGACCAGTTTCACTCACAGTGGCGGCTCATGAGGGTGAACTCAGCGGTTTGATATTTAACGTTCTGTGTGTTATTTACGTGATTAGCTTTCTTTTGCATTTTGGGTATTTGATGGTCTTTCTTTTAAGTGGGTTCTTCCGTGTTTGTGGCTGCCTGGAGGGAGGCGAACTGCAGGGTTACATACTCTATACGTAATTCAATATATAGTTTGAATTTCTAAACCTCCCAGCTGGGGTGAAATTCAAATTATATTAAAATTGTGTAAATTGCAGCATTTGTAGAAGACGCATTGCTAGCTACAATCTCTGCCTCCATTCTTAAACTGTTGATTCTGGATTTCCTGTTCCTAATAACTATTCACGTGAACAATATTACTGATAAAGCAAACAGATCTCTTTCACCACATTTAACACATTAAAAATGATTGAGATTTACACTTAGAAAACTTGTTTGAGCTTGGCCTCAGTTTTTGTAGGTGTGAGCAGTTCATGTTAACTTTGGATGCTCAAAGAATAATAAATGGATTTGAAACTTCTAATAGCAGTCCTCATCAAGGGATGAGAAGTGGAAAGGGTGTGAAGTTTCAAACGCCCGGCTGTCAACAGCTGAGAATCTAGCCCAAGCCCAACAATTAAAGAAGGCATGGCAGTGGCTATATTTCATCCGGAATTTGAGGAGAAAGGTATATCACCAAAGAAACTTCCTACAAATGCACTATACAAAGAATTCTAACTAGTTGCATTATTGTTTGGCATGGATGAGCCACCGCACAGGATCAGAAAAAGCTGCAGAATGTTATAAACTCAGCCTCTTCTCTCTTCTTGCAGTGCTGCTGCAAAACAGCAAATTTCACATCATATGCCAGCGATATTAAGCCTGATTCTGATCTTAACAGGGTAAGTGGGCTGAGGAATGCTGGCAAATGGAGTTAATTCACATGTAAGGTATTGCATTTTGGAAAGACAAATGAGGACAGAAGTTGAAGTGCAAAGCACACAAAATGCTGGAGGGACTCAGCAGGCCAGGCAGCATCTGTGGGAAAAATAGTTGACGGTTCGGGCAGAAACCCTTCGGCAGGACTGGGGGAGAAAAGAAGCTGAGGAGTAGATTTAAAAGGTGGAGGGGAGAGAGAGATACCAGGTTTAAGGTGGAACCTGGAGGGGGGAGGATGAAGTAAAGAGCTGGGAAGTTGATTGAAGGAGACAGAAGACAGTGGAAGAAAGAAAAAGGGGAGGGGGAGGAGCACCAAAGAGAGGTGATGGGTGGACAAGGAGATAAGGCATTACTGGAAGTTTGAAAAATTGACGTTCATGCCATCAGGTTGGAGGCTATCCAATTGGAATACAAGATGTTGTTCTCCCAACCTAAGTGTGGCCTCATCAGAACAGGAATGGGAAGTGGAATCAAAATGGGTGGTCACTGGGAGATCCTGCTTGTTCTGGCAGATGGCATGTAGATGCTTCGTGAAGCAGTCTCCAAATCTACGTCAGGTCTCACCGATACACAGGAGGCCACACCAGGAGCACCGAGCACAGTAAATGAGCCCAATAGACTCACAGGTGAAGTGTTCATTCTCACCTGGAAGGACTGTTTAGGGTCCTGAATGCTGAGTTTCTCCAGCATTTTGTGTGTGTTGCTCGGATTTCCAACGCCTGCAGATTTTCTCATTTGCAGAAATTTCAGTGAATGGCAGGACCCTAGAGAATGGCGGACAACAAAAGGACCAAGGTCGTCATGGTAGATTGACAGGGTGGTGAAGGTGACTTTTGGCACACTGGCCTTCAGCAGTTAGGAGTATGGAAGTTGGGATATTGCACTTGTATAGATTTGAAGCCACATTTGGAATATTGTGTTCAGTTTTAGTCACCCCGCTGTAAGAAAGATGCTGTTAGGTTGGAGAAATTGCAGAGATCAATGAGAAGTTGCTGGACTTGGACTTTCACTAAAGTCTGATATATAAAAACATGACAGATATAGAGAAGGGTTGGGCATGGTCTTCTCCTGAGATAGTGGTCTTCTAAGGATTAGGGTGAGAGGTGAGGGATTTAATGGGAACCTGAGGGGCAATTTCACCTAGAGGGCAGTGAGGATATGGAATGAGCTACCGGAGGAAGTGCTTATGACTGATACTTAAACAGTCAAAAGGTACTTTTATAGGTACATGGATAGGAAAAGTTTAGGGACATTAGCCAAACAGGTAGTGGGACTACCTTAGACGGGAACCTTGGTCAGCATATATCAGATGGGCTGGGGGTCCTGTTTCTCCCATTAATTTACCTTGTAACCTATTAGATTTCCATTACCTGTATACTAGGGGGTAGTTTTGTGGCTAATCCATCTACTGACCCACACAATATAGCAGGAAATACAAGCTGTCACACTTTCTGTAGACCATACAGGTTAGGACAAGATGTGAAAAACAAGCTTTCTGGATTGAAATCAAACTCATTTGAATGATTTCGTTGAAAACTTGGGTAAACTCTCAGTCAAAAAAAGCGCCTGGGATTATTTAAGGGAAATATTATTGGACATAATCAAGTAAAAACCACAAATTCTATATTTTTCAGTATAAAAAATGAAAGGGGGTTAGGCCTTTAAAAAAGATAACAGCATTTTCCTGCAGTAAATTTCTGCAAAGATTCTTTAAGAGGCTCTTAGTAGGCACATTGAGCAAGTGCCAGACAGTTCCTGCATATTGGAAGGATAAACTACAAATCAGATTAAGAAAACATCTCTTAAAAGAGTGAAATCTCAAGGATCAGGTTACAATTTACTTGTAAGTACTGATAATCATTTACATCCATTCCAAACTGTAGAAAAGATCCTTCATGGCCAAGGCAATAAACAGATTTCAACATAGAGCTGGTGGATCAAAATAGTTTATAGGATCAGGAAGGATCAAAGTGACCGGGCCAAACAAATATTAATTACAGGGCAAGCTTTATACCCCCCAAAGCATTTGTGGAATTGACTTTGTGGTCACAACCATCTACATTTTGGAGGAAGAATAAAATTCTCAAACAAGTGAGTTCCAATTAATTTTTTACTTTCATATCCATACAAAATTAGATGATTCACTTTGACTTCTGGCTCTGTGCTTGTGCCTTCAGCACCTTCACCACTATCTTCTGTTCCTCAATAAGGAATGCACGCTTAATTCTGAAATTTAAAAAAAAATGCACATCAGATTAAGTTTTATAGCCCAAGGCTTAAAAACTCAAGACACCAATCGCACATCCCACTCTCAGAACCTGCATTCTAGGCCAAAATTCCCTGCTGTGATGGGACACAGGCTTTGGCACCGTGCCCGGTTTCGGGTCAACACACAAGGTTGGCTGCCACTTTCCTTTCCTTTTGCAGTGGAGTCAATCTACAGACAACATCTTGACCAAAACAAGGTTCAGGTGTATGAAAGGTAACCCTGGGACCAACTAACTGCACACGTTTCTGGGGCAAGTGAACATACAATGAACATACAGCCACATGGATTTAAAAATTATGATCACCAATGGCTTAATATACCAATTATAGTCATCTAGTAAACTATTGTTCACCTCCACTGTAAGCTTTGATGGTGACCCTATAATTTTCTTACTACTGGGTAATCATGAACACCCAAGGTAGAGCACCTGACTACTACACCAATGCCTTAGTGAGTTACTGATGGGAAAACCCTACTTTTACCACCCCCTACATAGTTTCACACCTCACACAGGAATGCTCAATAAAGCAGTGGACAAGAAACAAGTCACTTTGGAGGTTACCTGTCACGTACACACTTGGCACACATAGAACCACCATAGGCTCTACTGACGTGTTTCTTGGTCTTCGACAATCTCATGAGGACCTTGGGTCGAACAGCCCGAATCTATAAAAGTTTAAGAGGAAGCAGTTGATGTGTGCTTTCTGTCAACATTCTGAACAGAGAATAACCACGAGGTTTAAAATCAATTTATAATTGTGGGCATACTACGCTGGGACTGGAAGTGGGCGACAATTGCGGGCTACCCAGCAGAATCTTGCTGATTTGATTTGACGCTAATGACACATTTCATTATGTTTTGATGTATATGTGACGTGGCAAGGCTAATCTTTAAAAAAAAATATCCATGGAAAGAATCATTGAAATGAAACTGGTGATCCAGTGCCTTTCAGCTAGGTTGTAAGTCAAAGGCCAATTTATACTTCTGCGTCAAATCCATGCCGTAGGTACGGCGTAGCCATGTACCCTACGCCGTAGC
The DNA here is from genome assembly GCF_963921235.1 of Mobula hypostoma. Classification (NCBI taxonomy): domain Eukaryota; kingdom Metazoa; phylum Chordata; class Chondrichthyes; order Myliobatiformes; family Myliobatidae; genus Mobula; species Mobula hypostoma. Next base: position 156,985,375 of record NC_086100.1, read on the forward strand.
CCGACGCGCACCTCCTCAAAAATGTAACTACGCGTCGCGGCGACGCAGACCGCAACAACTGTGATTGGTCCACTTGGTAGCGTCGCATTTCCTCCTATGCTGCAGTAGCTTCCCATTGGGCAACTGAAGGGCAGGGAAGGAACTCTGGCTGCAATGCTTTCCATAAAGCTTTACAGACCTCCGAAATTATGGAGGACCATGTGCTTAACGCCAGTTTGTAGCTAGCTGCTACAGCCAGTTGACTTCCACCTGAAACTAAAACTCGAATGCTGATTGCCAGTCTCTGAGTATACTGTGCGAACACTGATGTGAAATAAATGGTTGGAGATGATGAACCAAATCATCAAAACTACCTGCTGACATCTGAAAATATTTGAAATGCATTTCCTCGTCCATGCCTCTCAGTGGCTGGACAAGCGCAGAAAATTCACCCTCCTTCAGTTTCAGTTTCTTCATGTTGAGTTTCAACACGAAGAAACTCAACACAGTGGCATAGAAACCCCACCGCCAACTAGCGTTTCGGTGGTGAATTGCAGAGCGATGCAGACACACCAACGTACAAGTATAAATACTCACAATGGTGTAGGCCACTTGCGTAGGCTACTACGCAGAAGTATAAATCTAGCCTTAAGAAGATCAAAGGCGGCATGGGTCCTCACTTCCAGCAAAGTTCAATACAAACTCAAGGAACAACTTGGCTTCCTTCCACTTTACAGCTTTCCAGGTCTTCCAAAGTTCAACCACTTTGGATAGCCGTTTTGACTTGCATATCTTGATTACAAAGCAGATAATTACAGTTAATTATTCTGTTTCTTTTCACATCGCTTCCGAACCAGTTTTAGTAATGTCACTAATCCAACACCCCATTTTATTCTGCACTATTGTCCCTTGCGTCATTCTCTCTCACTCACCTTCCTCCTCTACAATTTGCATTTCATCCAATCTTGTTTTCAGCTGTGCTGAAAGATAACTAACCAGAAACATTAACTCCGAAAATGCCAACAAATTTGCTAACCATTCTGGTGTATTTTTTGTTCCATAGAAAAGATGCGTGAAATGCGTTTTGTTGGTCCAAGTCTATCTTTTATTTAGAACAGATTATGTAGCAAATAAAAACAATTCCTAGGCTATGAATTCCTGGGCATAGTCATAGTCATACTTTATTGATCCCGGGGGAATCTATAAAGTATGACTATGACTATGAACAGCTATCCTACGGATATTCCCAGATACAAATAAGCTCTCAATATTAAGTTCATAATTCTGACATACGTACATACATCCAAATAGCAGAACTAGTTTCTTCTCCCATTATTCTTATAAGTCTTAAGTGCATTTGATGCCATTCACTACAATTCACTATACCTGTGGAGGTATAGTTAGCATATCAGGTGACTTTTGTGTATTTCTGACTTACAAATTAACTTCTGAATGCCTAAACATGGAACCAGTTTGTTATCCGGAAGTGGCCCGCAGTTGTCCCCGGAGTATGTAAAGTGGAAAATGAAACTGCTTCTTCACATAGTGTGACTGCACTTCGCAAACAAGAGAAGACAAAAACATAAACCCTCCAAGTACATATATAGGATTTGCCATGCCAGTGCTGAATGCTGAAGATATTATTGGTATTTTGGAATTGTTGAAGTACCGACCAGTTTTCCCTCAGTATTTTTACAGCAACTGGGCAAGTTGAGGACATGTATTTTTTGCCACAGAGTGAAGCTGAGTGCACAAACAAAACTGCACTCTGCAGACTTTTACTGCAATCAAAAGAAAGTCCCAAAAGACGGGACAGTAATGATCATTGCCTGTAGGATGTGGTAAATATTCTAAACCAGACATGGGATCTATAAAAGAGCTTCCCATTCGTTTTCATCTTTTAAATGTTACTTCAGGGCTTTATTTGTAACAAATCCCAGGTTGTTATACGTTTCATTTTCATTCTAAAAGCAGACACAGTGGTGTTTAACAGGCATTTAGACGTGAACATACAGAGAATGGATCATGTACGGGGATCTTTAGTGGCAAATATCAGCATTTGATTTTTACATGCTTTTTAATGTACACCATTAGTTCCAGTCCATAGGTGGAAAAACAAGGGAATTGAGGAGAATACAGAAATTGACGGTTTGCTCTCACATTAATAAGCTGCAACCACACTAACATGAGTACAATCAGTAGGGATAGGCAGCAACATCTCAATACTGGTACCCAATAAGCCTCCCTAACTTTACTCCTTGTACATTATCACTCTATGGCCAGATTCTGCTCTAACTAAATTTATAAGTTTATAGAGGACACCACCAGAATGGCCCAAATCTCAAACAACAAGCCACTGCACAGGAAGGAGACAGAGAGCCTAGCGCCATGGTATCATAACAACATTTCCCTCAATATCAACAGAACCAAAGAGCTGGTCATGACTTCAGGAAGCAATGGTTATTACAGCTGGTGGCATTGGAGTTCAATCCTGGCATCCTCTGTATGTCCTTTTCCCTCCCACAGTCCAAAGACATACCAGGAAGGTTAATTGTTCATTGTAAATTGTCCAGTGATTAGGTTAGGGTTAAATTTGGGTTGTTGGGAGTTGCTGGGCAGTGCCACTCGAAGGGTTGGAGGGCGTATTCTGCTCTGTATCACTGAATAAAATGAGCAGGGTGGAACCATGGCCTTGTTATCATCAATGGTGCTGACCTGGAGATGTTTGAGAGCTCCAAGATCCTCAGTCCTGATCCCATTACGAAGACACCATAACCTAGAAAGCACAACAGTGCCTCTAATTCCTCAGGAGGCCAAGGAAATTTGGCATGCCCCTGTTGACTCCCACCAATTTTTTTTTTATAGATGTCCTACATATCTTGGTATGGCAACTGCTCTGCCCAAGACGACATGCAACTGCAGAGTTGTGGACACAGCACGCCATGAAAGCCGCCTCTCCATCGATGCCTCAGTAAAGCAGCTAACACAATCAAAGACCCCCCTCAGAGATCCTTCTCCTTCCAACTGCAGAAAAGCCTGAAAGTATGTACCACCAGGCTCAAGGACAGCCTCTATCCCACTGTCTATTGAATGCACCTCTTCTACAAGATACTCTTGATCTCAATCTAACCCGTCATGGACTCACACCTTATTATCCTGCACTTTCTCAGTAACTAGAACACCACATTCCCCATTCCGTTTTTGCTATTCCCAGTATTAGTTCAATATATTACTGCAATGAATTTATCTGTAAGGATGGCATGCAAAACAAAGGTTTGCACTGTACCTTGGTACATGTGACAATTACTAACATCTTCCAACAAGAATAACTTTCTCCTACTCCGCAAATGAACCTGATAATTGAGGTCAGACCAATGCAATTCACATAAACAAGCCAGAACATTCGTTGAATGATGTCACTCCAGCAGTGAGACATGCTTCAGTTTTACACTCCAATTCCATCTAATTTGCAGGTGCACCCTGTGTCATTAGGACTGAAAATGTCACTCTGCTGAATTTGAAGTTTCAGTAATCCACAATACAATGTGGTCAGCGATAAAACGCACATTATGGCAAACCGTCTACGCAAGACTGAAGCTCTACGTCTACAACTTCAAAAGTGCTTATAAATGATCATCTCTAATGAACCAAGCCCAGGAGCAGCAGCTTAGGAGGATTAACGGCGTCTCCTCTGCTTGCATCTTCGGATGCAGCTCTATCTCCATCTTTAATATCTCTATTTTTCCCTTTCAGCGTTCCTTTGAAGACCCTGACCTGGAGTTACACGCTGACTTCGGTTCTTTGCGGGAATGGGACCCGCTCTCGGGGTTTCATGACTGGCCGTTATTCAGCACACCAAGGGCTCGGCCTAAGGGCTCCACTCACCTTCGGAGGGCCTAGATCTCATGGCCCTGGAGATGGGGCAGATCGAAGGTCGATGTCCAAGCAAAAGATTGGTGTGTCATGGGAGATGGAAGATCTAAGGCCGTGTGCCCAGAGACCTGAAATCTTTGGGCACGGAGCTCAGCAAAAGCGACACAACTGACTTTTAACATCATAAACCAGTGAGATGTTTATGTCTCCTCTCTTGCTGTGAAATGGGAGATTATGCGCGCTCCCTTACTAGGGAGAGGGAGAGAGCCTGTGGTATGTCGAATACTGGGTGAACAAGTAGTCTTTGGAGTACTGCAAGTCTGTGTCTTTGTTGTTGCTTTGCTCACGCTTGAGCACTCAGTGGTTAGGTGCCGATGCTCTTTTGTGCCAGGGGAGGGGGGATCGTTGCTTGCTGCTGCTTACGCACGGGAGGGAGGGAAGCTGGGGGGGGGGGGAGACTTTGGGTCTAAAATTTAACTGTCATTCATTCTTTGGGGGCACTCCTGTTTTCCGTGGATGTTTGTGAAGAAAAAGCATTTCAGGATGTATATTGTATACATTTCTCTCACATTAAATGTACCTTTGAAACAGGAAAATATACATTTAAAGACCACATAATTTAAAACACCTATTAAATATCCTCTCCAGTTCTACAGGATAGTCATGATGCATAAAGTCTCTTGCCTTCAATAAAGCCAGAAAGACCGTAAGATCAGAAAACCATGTTGAATGATCTTTTCTAATTTGAGGAACAGCTCGGACTGCAGAGCACAGTGGTTGCTAAGGCATATCCAGCAAGCGGTGAGTTACTCACAGCCACAAGGGGCATGAAATAGCATGCATTTTAAAATGACTTACACCACGCAGTCTTCCAGGACAGATTCCACATGCCGACTTTGGTGCCTTGCCCACTTTCTTGGTGTACAAGAACACAATGCGGTTTCCAGGTGTCCGGGAGCTAAACAAATTAAAAAAATATAGTTTTTCAGAAAATTAATTGTAAGACTGTTATTTTGGGGGGGGGGGGGGTATGCGCTTTCAATTGCAATCATAGAACAATGCAGCACAGAAACTGGCTCTTTGACCAAACTTGTCCATGCCAACCAAAGTCCTACCTGAACTGGTGTCATTTACCTGTGTTTGCCCAAAATCCCCCTGAACCATTCCTATCCCTGTGACTGTCCAAATGCCTTTTAACTGTACCCACCTCTATCACTTCCTCTGGCAGCTCATTCCATATAGTTAACACCTATCGTGAAAAAGTTGCCCAGCCCATCAGATCCCGTTTAATCTGTATGGACCCTACCACTTGCATCACTTACACCAAGCAGCTTCGACTGATTCTTCTCACTTCTGACAAATCAACAGTGTATTCATGGGAACCCGCATGCTTGTCTTTTTGTGAACAGTCCCCATATCTGATATAACTGCTCCACTACTGTGTTACACTGACAACTGCAATAGAGCCTGTGCAAAAGTCCTCAATTTTATGAACTCCAGCAGCTGCATGCGCCCCTCACATTTTAAACTTACACCTTCTAATTTTGTACTCCCTATAGACTACAGGATGATCAGATTGAGGGTCGCAGGAATGAGTTTTAATGAAGGAGACCCATTTTCGCTGGAGCAGCCCAGAACGTGGCAGTAACATTTTCAAGTTGAAGTCAACCCAGCAGAGGTGATGTCAGGAAACAGTTCGTCACACAACTGGCAAAGAATACTGGGACCTTTTTCCCACAAAACACCAGAGACAGATGTTAAATGAGAGGTTCAGACTAGAAAGCAATTTAGATTAGAGAAATAGAACCAAGATAGTACAGGTCCGTCATCATTTATCTGAAAGGAATAGATGAGCTGAATAGCATATCATTCCTCTTATATGCCGTACTTACAGTCTTTTCTTGTTGGAGGTGGTGTTGTAGGACAACCTACGGCGGTATGTCAGACGCTGAACCATTTTAAAACTCTGTAACAAAGAAGAAAAAAATATATCTAATAGACAGTCTTGAAGAAGCACGCTTTCAAAATTCAGGAGTTTTGTCAATAGAATGTTTAAATCTGTGGAGATAATGAGCTGACGTACAAGACCAGACATCAGTGAGCATCAGATTCAGCCTTTGGAATCCCAGCACTTTTAGCTTGATTTGTGAGCTACCTTCATAAACTAAATTTAATTTCTGGAGGAAAATAACCTAGCTCAAATTTCCCAGTAATCTATTAGATTTTAAGGAAGCACTCATTCATATAGAACCTGAATGCGTCAAAACTATTCAAGATTCTTCTCAGCAGGGCCAATGTAATTTGACATGAGTTTAAATAAAGAAATATTATCGGAATAGGATTTAAGGGGCACCTAGAAGGACACACGATGGCAAAGCCTACGGCTTTAGTCTCAGTTGCTGAAAACATGGAAGAACAGGAACAAAGACTCTTTGAGCTTGCAGAATAAGGCAAGAGTACAGCCAATCAGGGAATATTGTAAAACCCAGCATGAAAATTTTGACAAGAGAACCCCAAATATTTCGCAGCAACTTTGTGCAACCTGTTCCTACAAACTGGAGAATCTGCCCATTTTCCACTCAAAACACCATGATGGTATACCAGGACTTCAGACTGTCCTTCAGTCAGTGGCAGCTAGACGGCTGCAACACTCAGGAACTTGGACCATTTTCATTAGTGTGACTGTATGATACTATCTTAGATGTGCTATATGTGCTTTGTATGACTGTTTGTACTGTATTTTGCATCTTGGCCTTGGAGTAACACTGTTTCGTTTGGCCGTGTTCATGGGTATTCATGTATGGTTGAATGACAACTAAACTTGAACTTCAGGTCTAATGTAAACTAAGGTAAAACCACACTGATTGCCCGAGATGGTTCTCAATTGAAAAACAACAGCTGTTCTAACAAACAAGTATTCAATCGTACAGGGGAATTATCCCTGGCACAAAAAACAGAAAATGCTAGAAACTCAACATATCAGACAGTATCCGTGGAAAGAGAAATAACCTAGACATTTAACCACCTGTCCACATTATCTGACCTCTCTGTATTTCCAGAAAATTTTCACTCTATTGTGATGTAAGAAACAGCAGATGTTGGACTCTGGAGCAACAAAAATGCTGGAGGAACTCAGTGGGAGGGGTAGGAGAGCTTGCAGGGGAAAATGGAATTTCTGGGTAAAGACCCTTCCTCTGAACTAGATGAAAGGTGTTGATTAGAAATGTCAACTGTCCATTTCCCTCTACAGATGACAGAGTTCATGCAGCATCTTCTTCATTTCAATGCATCTGTTGGTTTTCTTGATTTTCAAGTACCCTAATGTCCTGGCTCCTCTACCAACACCATCTGGATACCTATTTGGATGCTTCACAATTTGATATGGTGACTGCTCTGCCCAAGACTGCAAGAAATTGCCCGGGGTTGTAGACACAGCTCAGTCCATCGTGAAAACCAGCCTTCCTTCCATGGACTTTTCTACATTTCCCTGCTGCACAAGGGCGTTGCAGTCGTGTCGTGGTTAGCACGACACTATCACAGCTCGGGGTGTTGGGAGTTCAGAGGTTAATCTCGGCATCCTCTGTAAGGACTCTGAACGTCCTCCTCACAGAATGTGTGGGTTTTCTCCGAAGACATATCAGGTTGGTTAACTGGTCATTGTAATTTGTCCCGTGAATAAGTTAGGGTTAAATTAGGATGGTCAAGGTTTGGCTCGAAGGGCCTATTCTGCACTTAATCTCAAAACAGCCAACACAATCAAAAACCCTCTCACCCCGACATTCTCTCCCCTTACTTTACAGAAGCTTGACAACATGCACCACTAAAGCACAGCTTCTACCCTGACATTATCCGACACTTGAACAGACCTCTTCTACATTTATAGATGACTTGACTTCACATCGTAAAGGTTCATGCACCTCCTCTGCTTGCACCGCTCTCTCTCTGTAACGGCTGCACGATATTCTGTACAGTCACTACATTTCCCTTGTACTACTTCAATCTACTTACATTTTCAAGTTACCTGTACTGGTGGCATGCAAAACAAGGTTGTTCACTATATATGTTATAATAAACCAACTACATCATCGGTTGCCCAAAACATTAGGGACCCAGGTTAAAGGCTCAGGCATAAAAAAATAGCGCAATATAACAATTATAGGTGGGAGGAAAAACTTTCAATGTGGCTTCTTACTGGGAACCCATCGCCTATAAGGGTGTAGCAAGATGATCAATGCTAAGGAAATTGAATCACTGATCGGATTAGTCCTTCCCCTCGGGATCCGGCTGTGCTACAACTCAACGTTTGTAAAGTATTTTGAACATTGAGGTAACATAAAAGCGCCGTGAACCAATTAAACTACCGTCCCTAAGTACTGACAGCCCTATCCCAGCCGGATACGCCAACAGTCCGGTCCCAATCCCCCAACTATTACGCCCAGGCCCAAAGCCGGGAAGGCAGTTAGTGCTGACTTCCCCGGTGCCAGTAGCGGCTCTGGGCTTTCGCTCCGGCCGGCGGGCATCAGCGACGGAGATGTTCACAATATACATCCCGGAGAAACTCTCCCGCTCGGGGTAACACCACTCGGCAGAGGCTCGGTCGATCCATCGGACCGCGGCCGCCGATGGCACCGGATTGTCACAAAAATATTTCCAGGCAGTCCGCAGCTTCACCAGAACCATACCTGCAGCCGGCGTCACCGGAAAAGGAAGGAGGCAGCCGCTCAGGGTGGAAGGTCAAATGGAGCCAATAACCGGACGTGACGCGAGAGCGGGGTTTGTCACGGCGAAGGTCCAGCCCTGAGCGCTGTAAACCGTGGGAAACTGAGCCGCCTCCATCAATGACAACGATTGAGTTGTACGTCAGTTTAAAGCACTAAATACTGCAATAGGTGACGATAAGCAGCTCTTTCCAACGATTATTACCCGGGGTCAACTAAACTGAATGCACACAGAAATGTTGGCAGTGCAATGACTTACATGCTAATTGGTTTATTATTGTCACATGCACTGAGGTTCAGCGAAAAACTGCTTTGTGAAACATCCGTGCACTGATCATTTTGTGCCAAAGATGGACCCTTGTTATTTTTGCTCTAATTGTGTTCTTTCTTGTAAAATATGCGTATACTTGATGTTTAATTCATGATTTTTCTTGTGAACGCTGCTTCTCTAAAGCAACGTATCTGTGATTCTGCAAGTCAGATTTATATTTACTGAACTAAAATATGTGAAAACTTTCATTGTTAAGTTTTTTATGGCACTGTGCACGCATGTACTTAAGCCTATAATAATATCTACTCTTGACCTGGTTGTGTCCCTTTACCTTATTGTTGCCTGTACTGCACTTTCTCTGTAGTTGTAACACTTCATTCTGTACTCTGTTATTGTTGTCCCTTGTACTACCTCAATGCATGCGACAGCGGCCACACCCTTGGCAACGGCTTCGACAAGCCAGCTAAACCAGGTGAGGGTAGCCGATGGGTCTCAAACCCTCGGTGAGATAGGGAGTTGTCTATCCCAGCATGTGAAGACAGACTCGGCAGATTGAGCGGACGAGACCAATGGAAGGTCCAACGGTCAAGAAGGCAGTCTCTGCAAGCGTCGTGGAACGTGTAGAGCAGGACAAGACACAGAAGACGTCCTGGTCATCCACTGCGCCTAGTCCCATCTCCAGCCTTCTAGACTCTGTCTTGCCACTGGATCCAGATGGGAATTGGGAAGAGAGAGTGAGGCTGACGCTGCGCAACTCTCCCTCACTTAAATCCAAATCACGCGCTAGTCTCGACACCATCATAATGGTGTCGAGGTCCTCATCGGCGTCAATGATGGACGAACAAGCAGCAACTACCTCAATATACTGTTGTAATGAAATGATCGGTGGATGGCATGCAAAACAAAGTCTTTCACTGTGTCTCGGTACCTGTGCCATGGTGGTGTAGCGGTTAACACAACACTAATACAGCTCGGGGGTCATCAGAGTTCAAACCTGGCACCCTCTGTTTGTACGTCCTCCCATAGAATGTGCTGTTTCCTCCCGGTCCAAAGACCTATGGGTTAGTAGATTAATTGGTCATTGTAAATTGTTCCGTGATTAGGCTTGGGTCAAATCAGGAGTTGCTGGTTTGAGAAGCTGGCTGGGTTTGTTTGGTGCTGTCTCTCTAAATAAATAAATGTGATAATAGTAAATCAGTCTATACTTTAATCTCGTCTTTTACAGTCCAAATATAAGTATATTGCGGTAGTACAAAGGGAAAAGCAAATTAACGGAATACAGAATATCGTATCAGCAACAGAGCAGGAGAAGTGCAGTTGGACTTATTGCGAGATCAGGAGTTCAACTTTTGTACATAAAGGTGTTTTGACAGTGGGAAAGAAGCTGTCCTTGAGCCTGGTGGCGTGTGTTTTCAAGCTTTTGTATCTCGTGTCTGATGGAAGGGGGTAAGAGAGAGACTGGCGGTGATGGAGTAGAATGGATATTTGATTATGTGGGCTGCAATGTTATAAATATTCTCCCATGTTCAAGATCCCACTGAGCTCAAAAATAAATGGAATTCTCTCCCATGTCAGGTCCTGTACTCATCAATAAAACAACATCACTAAAGCAAGTTCTCCCAAAAGTTACCCCAATTTCTTTCTCCTACCGAGTACACTATTTTATTTGAGACTGGAATGTGCTGCCAAGGTGGTGCCAGGGGAAGATAGCCTCACAAAATCTAGGAAGCATCTGGGCAAGCATTCAGTAGCTATGTCATAGTATGCTAAGAACGGTGTTTTACAGGAGGTTAACAGTGCAGTCACTGAGTGCTGGTGGCAGATGGAGTGGATATTTCTGGAGGATGGATGGAGTGGATGTTTTTGGTGGATGGAGTAGATGTTTCTGGAGGATGGAGTGGATATTTCTGGTAGATGGAGTGGATGTTTCTGGAGGATGGAGTGGATATTTCTGGTGGAGGTTGGAGTGGATATTTCTGGTGGATGGAGTGGATATTTCTGGTGGTGGATGGAGTAGATATTTCTGGTGGAGGTTGGAGTGGATATTTCTGGTGGATGGAGTGGATATATCTGGTGGATGGAGTGGATATTTCTGGTGGATGGAGTGGATATATCTGGTGGAGGATTCAGTGGATATTTCGTGTGGATGGAGTCAATATTTCTGGTGGATGGAGTGAATATTTCTGGAGGATGCGGTGGATATTTCTGATGGTGGTTTATCCTGGAAAGCGCCTTCAATATAAATTTCAGGCCACACTTTTCCTAACCTTGATGGAGCCACCACTGTTGGAGGTGTGGAACGGTGAAGGTGGGGCAATAGAGGGAAAGAGGAGAGGTGATGTTCAAAACAAATAAAATGGTTAATTTCAGGGACCATTTTGGACAATTCTTCCTAGATTCCTTGTCCTTTTACTTCCTTTGGAACACTTGAGGGTCGTGCTGCAACCCCTGACAAGCTTTAAATTGAGAAGTATAAAGTTTAAAGGAGATGTGTGGGAAAAGATATTTGACACAGAGAACGATAGGTGCCTGGAACATTCTGCCAGGGCTGGTCGTGGAAGCAGATACATCTTAGATTTAGATGTTGGATTTTATTTCTTACATCTATTTCACAACCATGAGGGAGTAAAAATCTTTATGTTGCAGCTCCGTTGATACGTACAAGCAATAAGGAAGGGAAATGTGGGAGTATATTGCCCAAACACGAAGATTGTATACATAATCGTTTTGTATCCTTGTGTGTACAGTCAGATATGCAATCAGATCAATGTGTATTGATTAATCTGATGGCCTGGTGAAAGAAGCTGCCCAGAGCCTGTTGGTTCTGGCCTTCATGCTGTGGTACCGTTTGCCAGACGAAAGCAGTTTGTGGTTGGGGCGGCTGGAGTCCCTGATGATCCTCTGGGCCCTTATTACAGTACGTACCTGTCACTGTAAGTGTCCCGAATAAAGGACAGTTCACTTCCTCAGATTCACCGGGCTGTCTGCACCTCTCTCTGCAGTGCCCTGTTATTGGGGGGTAGTACAGTTCCCATACTAGGTGGTGACGCAGCCAGTCAGGGTGCTCTTGATGGTGCCCCTGTAGAAAGTCCGGAGGCTCTGGCGACTCATGCTAAACTTCTTAAGCCACCTGATGTGAAAGAGGCACTGTTGTGCTTTGTTCACCACACAGCCGGTATGTACAGTCCAGGTGAGATCTTTGGTGATGTGTGTACCGAGGAACTTGAAACTACTCACCCTCTCAACTACAGTCCCACTGATGTCAATAGGGAATAGGCTGTCCCTGTTCCTCCTGTAATCCACGATCAACTCCTTTGTTTATCCGACATTGAGCGGGAGGTTGTTTTTCTTGGCACCACTGTGTCAGGGCATTGACCTCCTCAGTAGGCTGTCTCATCATTGTTGGAAATAAGGCCTATCAATGACGTGTCATCCGCAAATTTGATCAGCAGATTGGGGCTGTGCGTGGCCACACAGTCATGGGTGTATAGGGAGTAGAAGAGGGGGCTCAGGACACAGCCCAGGGGGGTTTCTGTGTTAAGGGTTAGAAGGGAAGAGGTGAGGGTGTCCATCCTCACCACCTGCCGGCGATCTGACAGGAAGTCCAGGATCCAGCTGCACAAGGCAGGGTGCAGGCCGAGATGTTTGAGCTTCTTGTCGAGTCTGAGGGGAATTATAACGTTGAACGCTGAACTGTAGTCCAAGAACAGCATTCTAATATATGTATCCCTCTTCGCCAGGTGGGTGAGGACGGTGCGAAGAGCTGTGGCTATGGCTTCATCTGTCGACCGGTTGTGTAGGTGAATTGTAGGGGGTCCAGTGTGGGAGGTAGCATGCTGCAGACATAATCCTTGACCAGCCTCTCAAAGCATTTGCATATGATTGAGGTGAGCGCAACAGGACGCCAATCGTTCAGACATGCTACCTTGGTTTACTTTGGTACAGAGACAATGGTGGATGTTTTGAAGCAGGAGGGCACTACACACTGGGAGAGGGAAAGACTAAAAATGTCTGTTAACGCACCAGCCAGCTGTGCCACGCAGACTTTGAGTACTCACCCTGGGACACCGTCTGGCCCCACTCCCTTGCGGCTATTGATGACCTGCGTATCTCAGCCTCGGAAATGATCAGGCCATAGGTTCAGTGTTAATGACTTCGAAACAAGTGTAAAAACAATTTAACTCGTCTGGGAGAGAGCAGCGATATTGGCTGCGTTTCCCTTTGAAACACCAATAGGGGTGTTTAAGGGGCACCTGATGGAATGGAGGGAAATGGATCATGTGGGACAGAGAGGTTTAGTTTAACTTGGTGTCATGGTCTGCTGAGACATTATGGTCAGTTTCTCTGCTGCACAGTTCTACATTCTTGTTCCATGCTGTAAGTCATTGGACTGAGTTCAGATATCCTCCCAATCACAGTTGAACCCCTCCAGATTGCTAACGTGCAGTTCAGAATCCAGGGACAACTAATCTGGTCCAACAGGAAATGCATATTTCATAACAATGAGTTAATTTATTTATATCATGGCTAGAATGTCAGAGATGGAGGCAGCAGTGAGTTCTGTTACCTCACACCAGCTCTGAAATGTGGTGGCATCATCTCAATTCAATTATTCTGTGCGGCCTTCATCTCTAATTCTCTCTGTGTCTAAAAACGTCAAGGAACATTGACAGCTCACTGAGGTGAAGAATTGTAAAGTTTTAAAATGAACAATGTGCATGGAAGACAGAGGATAGTGGTTGAAGGGACATTCGAGCTAGAGGTCTGTAATTAGTGGAGTTCCGCAGGAATCTGTCCTGGGACCTCTGCTGTTTGTAATGTATATAAGTGACCTGGATGAAAATGTAGATGGGTGGGTTAATAAGTTTGCAGGTGATACCAAGATTGGTGGAGTTGTGGATGGTGTAGAAGACTGGCAAAGAATGCAGCACGATATAGATCAGTTGCAGATATGGGCTGAGAAATGGCAGATAGAGTTTAACCCAGATAAATGTGAGGTGTTGCACCTTGGTAGGGCAAATGCAAGGAGACGTTACACCATTCAGGGTAAGGTCCTTAACAGTCTTACTGAACAGAGACATCTTGGGATCTAAGTTCATACCTCCTTGCAAGTGGCTACACAGCTCGATAAGGTGGTTAAGAAGACTTATGGAATGCTTGTTTTTATTAGTCGAGGCATTGAGTTCAAAAGTCAGGAGGTTATGTTGCAACTTCATAAAACTCTGGTTAGGCCACATCTGGAGTATTGCATACAGTTCTGGTCATCCCATGATAGGAAGGATATTAAGGGTTGGGAGAGGGAGCAGAAGAGGTTCACCAGGATGCTGCCTGGTTTAGAGGGTATGTGCTATTAAGAGAGACTGGATAAACTTGGGTGGCTTTCTCGAGCATTGGAGACTGAGGTGAGATCTGAGAGGCATTGATAGAGTGGACAGAGAGTATCTGTTTCCCAGGGTTGAAATGTCTAATACCAGAGGGCATGCATTGAAGATGAGAGGGGGTAGGTTCGAGGGGGATGTGAGGGGTAAGTTTTTCACTCAGTCATGGATGCCTGGAATGAACTGCCTGGTATAGTGGTAGAGTCAAATACATTGGAGGCTTTTAAGAGATGCTTGTTAAGAGATAAACTGGGTCAAACGATGTTATTGCTGAAACCTAATGAAATTGAAACTTTAATTCAAGAAGGAAAAATTAAAAAAATTACTTCTTTTATGTATAACCTGATTCAGAAACAGACACTTAAACAAGGAATCCTTAAGTCAAGACAAAAATGGGAAACGGATTTGAATATTAATATTGATGAAACAAGTTGGTCAAGACTATGTCTTGACAGTATGACAAATACAATAAATGTTTGACTCAGATTAGTACAATATAATTTTTTACATCAATTATATATTACACTGCAAAAAATAAATAGATTAAATCCAAACTTATCTGATCAATGTTTTCGTGTAATCAAGAAATTGGTACTTCCTTACAATCTACTTGGTCTCGTTTCAAAATTCAACCTTTTTGGATAAATTTAAGAGTTTTATTGGAACAAATTATTGGAACACAACTTCCACATAACCCAATATTATTTTTATTAGATGACATTGAAGGGATAAAATCGAAACTTAAATTGAATAAATATCAGAAAGAATTTATAAAAATTGCATTGGCAGTAACCAAAAAGGCTATTGCAGTTACTTGGAAATCAGATTCGTATTTAAGTATGGATCGTTGGAATAATGAAATCTTTCGCTGTATTCCACTTGAAAAAATTACTTATAATTTAAGGATCAAGTATGATACATTTTTGCGTATTTGGCGCCCTTATTTACGAAAGATAGGATTGTATATATAGGTGCTCCGATGATAAAGATGTTGGTCCTTTGGGGAAAGAAACAAATACATATATTAAATTTATTTTGAATCCCATGGAGCACGTGGAGACCTTCCAATATCCCGGCAGTCTTCCTTTCTTTCTTTCTTTTTCTGTTTTTTTTCTTTTTTTTAGGTAGGGGTATGTTACGGGGGAAGGGTTAAGGGGAGGGTAGATATTATTCTATGTAATCAAGTTTGAAAATTGAATTAAAAAAAATTTTTTTAAAAAGAGATGTTTGGATAGGCACATGGATGGAAGAAAGACGGAGGAATACGGGTATGGTGTAGGTAGGAGGAGTTCGTGTTCGGATGTTTTTGGTTTGCTTTTTAGCCAGTTTGGCACATATTGCGTGCAGAATGGCCTGCTCCTATGTTCTATGCTCCATGTTCTCTAATCTCCTTAACTTGACCAAACCTTATTCTAAGGTGTCGAAGCAACAATCATTGCTGGTAATAAAATAACTGAAATAGCCAGGCCCAGAACACATGCACGCTCTTACGACTCAAGCATTCTTTTTCTCTTACTTGTGCACCAGAGAACAGCACGGCCCCTGTCCTGAAGTCTGAATAGAAAACTGCTATTTTTAAACAGAATTGGCTTATCAGTTGCAGCTATTGATCCTCCTAAATTGTGTACGTTTGAATTCCTTACTTGCAAAGTCAATCAACATTTACAAAAGAAGTGTTAAAGTCAACAAAACTTCAAGCAGGACAGCTGATGATATTTTGAAGTTAGTAAAGACAATGGAGCCTTAGTTGTTGGGTGTATTTCACATCCGTCTGTTATCTCGTCTCCGCCAGCACCTATTGTGTAAAGGGATGCTATGTTTTAGGGAAACTGTTCTGGAAAAGTCTCACTACAGAGGCCTCACTTTTCTGGCTTGAGGACACAGTGCTGCAGTCACCCCAGCCCGTCTCACCTTGACCACAATGGCCCCAGGCTACCCTTGCTTTAACCTTTCCCTTACCACAACTTCCACAAAGGCCAAAACCCAGATTCTAGACCTTCTAGCCAGTGAAATGTGAGCAAGTTCGAGTTCCTGTGTGTCAAAATCTCTGAGGATCTAACCTGGTCCCAACAGATCAATGCAACTATACAGAAGGCAAGACAGTAGCTATATTTCATTAGCAGTTTGAAGAGATTTAGTTTGTCAACTAAAAGATTTGAAAACTTCTATCGATGTACCATGGACAGCATTCTGGCTGGCTGCATCACTGTCTCGCTGTCTGATACATCGGGGGGGGGTGTAAGGGGGGGCTACTACACAAGACTGAAAGAAGCTACATAAAGATGTAAAATTAGTCAGCTCCATCTTGGGTACTAGCCCCCATAGTACCCAAGACACCTTCAAGGAGCGGTACCTCAGAAAGGCGACGTCCATTATTAAGGACTCCCATCACCCAGGGCATGCTCTCTCCTCTCTGTTATCATCAGGTAGGAGGTACAGAAGCCTGAAGGCACACATTCAGAGATTCAGGAAGAGCTTCTTTCCCTCTGCATTCAATTCCTAAATTAGATTAGATTTTTTTTAGATTAGTTTATGAGGACATGCAGTCCTCTTTTATTGTCATTTAGTAATGCATGCATTAAGAAATGATACAATGTTCCTCCAATATGATATCACAGAAACACAAGACAAACCAAGACAAAAAAAACTGACAAAAACCACATAATTATAACATATAGTTACAACAGTGCAAAGCAATACCATAATTTGATAAAGAACAGACCATGAGCACGGTAAAAAAAGTCTCGAAGTCTCTCGAAAGTCCCATCATCTCACGCAGACGGTAGAAGGAAGAAAAACTCTCCCTGCCATGAGCTTCCAGTGCCGCAACCTTGCCGATGCAGCACCCTGGAAGCACCCTACCACAGCTGACTCTTGAGTCCGTCCGAAAACTTTGAGCCTCTGGCCAGCCTTCCGACACCGAGCACCGAGCACCATCTCTGCCGAGCGCTTCGACCCCGGTAATAGGCAAAGCCGAGGATTTGGGGCCTTCCCCTCCGGAGATTCTCGATCGCACAGTAGCAGCGGCAGTGAAGCAGGCATTTCAGAAGTTTCTCCAGATGTTCCTCCATGCTTCTCACGTCTGTCTCCATCAAATCAGGATTGTGCACAGTACCTACTTACAAATACGATATCACTTCGGAGCGGCCGCGCACGCTGCGTCGCGCTGCCATCTTCTCCTTCACTATAATGGACAATGAATCGAATCCATGAATACTACCTCACTTTTTAAAATCTATATTATTGATGTTTTGCACTATTTTTAGTCTATTCAATATACATACATATATGTATATTCTTACTGTAATTGATTAACCTTTTTTCTATATTATCATGTATTATGCTGCTAAGTTAACAAATTTCACATCACATGCCGGTGATAATAAACCTGATTCTGATTCTGAACAGTCCCTTTGCTCTTAAGGAAACACCTTGCCTGACAAATCTGTTGGAATTCTTTGAAGAAATTACAAGTAGGATAGACAAAGGAGAATTGGTGGATGTTCTATGCTTGGATTTCCAGAAGGGCTTTGACAAGTTGCCGCACATGAGGCTGCTTAACAAGTTATGAGCTGTTGGTGTTACAGGAAAGATTCTAGCATGGATAAAGCAGTGGCTGATTGGCAGGAGGCAAAGACTGGGAATAAAGGGAGCTTCTTCTGGCTGGTTGCCGGTGACTAGTAGTGTTCCACAGGGGTCTGTGTTGGGACCACTTCTTTTTACGTTATATGTCAATGATTTGTATGATGGAATTCAGAACCAGAGTCAGAATCAGGTTTAATATCACCGGCATATGTCGTGAAATTTGTTAACTTTACACAGCAGTGTAATGAAATACATGATAAATAAATATAAAGAAAAAAATTACATTAAGTATATATATATATGTCAATTAAATAGTAAAGTTAAAATAAATTGTGCAAAATAACAGAAATAAAAACGTCGTGAAGTAGTGTTTATGGGTTCAATGTCCATTTAGGAATTGAATTCTAGAGGGGAAGAAGCTGTTCCTGAATCGCTGTGTGCATGCCTTCAGGCTTCTGTACCTCCTTCCTGAGGTAACAATGAAAAGGAGGCATGTCCTTAAGAATGGATTGTACCTTCCTAAGGCACTGCTCCTTGGATACAATGGAGGCTGGTACCCATGATGGAGCTGACTAATCTTATAAGTTTCTGCAACTTACTTCGATCTTGTGCCCTCCCTCCCTCCAATATTAGACGATGATGCAGCCAGTCCGAATGCTCTCCACAGTACGTCTGTAGAAGTTTTTGAGTGTTTTAGTTGACAAACCAATTCTCTTCAAATTCTTAATGAAATATAGCCGCTGCCTTGCCTTGTTCAGAGAGATTGCTCACTCTCTCCACTGCTGATCCCTCTATGAGGATTGGTTTGTGTTCCCTCTCTTTACCCTTTCTGAAGACCCCAATCAGCTCTTTGGTCTTAGTATCGTTAGTGCAAGGTTGTTGCTGTGACACGACTCAACTAACTGGTATATCTTGCTCCTGTACATCCTTTCGTCAACATCTGAAATTCTGCCAATAATGGCTGTATCATCAGCAAATTTATAGATGTTGTTTGAGCTGTGCCTGGCCACGCAGTCATGGGTGTGGAGGGAGTAGAGCAGTGGGCTAAGCACACAGAATAGAGGGGCGTCTTTTTAGAACAGAAGTGAGGAGGATTTCTTTCGCCAGAGAATGGTGAATCTGTGGAATTTGTTGCCACTTCCTTCCTCACACCTCATACAGAACACATCTAAGGAGGTGGGAAGCTTTTCAATTATCAGTTGTTACATGCCAAAACATATTGCATGTCACCTCAAAATTTATGGCCCCTCTAGTTTTGTAGGTAAAAGTTTGTTTAAGATTTAGTGGTTGGTTTAGAGATTTTGGGCATAAAAGACATTGGTGGAAAATATATTTCAATAAGATGTGATCACAAGGAAGGAGTGACAGCATCTTTAATTCCTTAGAAAGTTAAGGCAGTTTGGCAAGTCACTGAACACTCTAACAAACTTTTACTGATGTACCGTGGACCATATCCTGACTGATTACATGACGATCATTTCAAATGTGCAGGATCATACGGTGGTGTAGAGAGAAGTAGACTCAGCCCACTATATCATGGACACATCCTTCCCTCCATTGCTAGTATACTGTATAAATGAGACACTGTTGTCAAAGATTCCCACCAACTGGGCCATGCCATCTTCTTGTACCAAAGAAGCCACTCTGCAAAACTTTTTCTCTGTTTAAATTGTGTTCTTTCTTGTTAAAAACTCAGTATAATTTATGTTTAATTCACGTTTTCCTTGTGAATGTTTTGTCTCTAATGTTATGCATCTGTGATGCTACTGCAGGAAATGTTCTTTTGTTACCACCTATGCATGCATGTACTTGTGGATATGACAATAAATATGATTTGGACATTGTGATCCAAGATGCAGCACTCTAACTAATGCCATTCTGGCTCAACATTTTATGACACTTTTCTTAAGTGAGGCAGTTAAGTCATCTTGAAAGTTGACTGTTTTTAAATATGTTTAATTGTAATGTGAATAATTCCAGGCAGGGTAAAATTAAAAAAAAGATTTTCGATTGAATTTAAGAGAAGAGAAGAGAGTTAACCATCATTCACACATTCACAAGAACGTAAGGTGGAACATGTTTTAATATTTGGACATGGAATTTTCCCTTGAGAATTCAATTTTACATGAAAAGTGAAAGTCACAATATGCAAGAATCTTCAAAGGATTAATTTAAGAACTGCAGAACAACAAACTAATTGGGCTTCTGACTGTTCTGTTAGATATGATTTTAATATGTGTGTTCTATAATTAAATCATTCCTTTTTTAATAGGATTCTCTATGCAAATTAGACAGTCTCTAAATAAAAGAGAAAATTCTGCAGATATTTAAAATAAAAGCAGAAAGTTTTGGAAATAACTCAGTAGAACGGACAGCATCTATGAAGAAAGAATCTGGGTTAACTTTTTGGGTCAATGAGAAAACGGATGTGGGGTGAGCCAGGGTTGGATGGCAAAGGAAATTGAGACAGAGAATAAAAAACACTCTGTACAAATAATTTCTCCTACCCCAAATTCTGCTTTCGAGCTTTTAGAATAATTTTGGGTTTGTGCAATTACCAATTATGTCTAACTTTGACTTGTCCTGTATCAGTATATTTAGGTATAACATTGGCTCCATTTTGGGACACTGTATTAAAAACTGAGAGCTAGTCATTAGCAAGTTTGGAATGGGGTCAGCATGTCAAATGTTGCCTGGGTTTCATCTCCTGTTACAGAGAAAGGTTGAACAAGTTAGGTCTTTATTCTTTGGAGCGTAGAAGGTTGAGGGGAGACTTGATAGAGATATTTAAAATTATGAGGGGGATTGATAGAGTTGACATGGATAGGCTTTTTCTATTGAGAGTGGGGGAGATTCAAACAAGAGGGCATGGATTGAGAATTAGAGGACAAAAGTTTAGGGGGAACTTCTTTACTCAGAGAATGGTAGCTGTGTGGAATGAGCTTCCAGCAGAAGTGGTTGAGGCAGGTTCTATGTTGTCATTTAAAGTTAAATTGGATAGCTATATGGACAGGAAAGGAAAGGAATGGAGGGTTATGGGCTGAGTGCAGGTCGGTGGGAATAGGATAGGGTAAGAGTTCGGCACAGACTAGAAGGGCCGAGATGACCTGTTTCCATGCTGTAATTGTTATATGGTTATATATGGTTATATGGTTTAACAGCCTGACTGTAGCTTTAAAAAGAGCAGTGTGAATTCTGACAGCAGCGCGATTGACTCAGCAATGAACCCGCTCATCTAGAGAGGGGCTGTGTTGTGTGAATGGAGTCACCAATGAAAAGTATTGGTCGTTATGAAGCAGCCTCTTTATTTGATATAGCAGGCATCATATAGAGATCCTTCTGGTTGGAAAAAAGGTCTGCTTGGCCCTACCCTACCTGACATTTTATGTGCTAAACATCAAAGGACAATTCCATATTTACAATGTATCCGCAGTGCTTTCTTTGAAACCATACACAAACTTCACACCTCCTGATACACATTCATACCACAGACATCCAAATTAATTTTAATCAGCATTGTCTGGTTTGTGATTCAATGCTTTTAGGAACCTATTGTTCAGAGCTGTGTTTTAAGTGTGATCTACAATCTATATTCAGATTTGAAGATTGGTGGATAAAGTTATGTTCGATAGGTCCAAAATCCAAAAATTGCTCTAACATGCTGCTACCCTTCAAGGCATGGTTAGTACCTTCAGGTTGCTGGGTGTCAACATCTGAGAAGACCTAACCTAGGCCAACACATTAATGCAATCACAAAGGAGGCACATGAACAGATCTATTCAGTTAGGAGTTTGAGATTCGATATGACACCAAAGACTTAAAAATTTCTTCAGGTGTACAGTTGCCTCACAGCCTGGCATAGAAGCTCCAAAGCACAATATCACAAAAGGCTGCAGAGGGTTGTAGATTCAGGCAGCTCTATCACAAGTACCATCTTCCCCACCATCAAGGACAGCTTCAGGAGATTTTTCATCTGCCTGAAAAAGATGCATCTATCGCTAAGGATCCTTACCACCCGGGATATGCCCTCTCTTTATTACTGCCAATGGGAGAAGGTACTGGAACCCAAAGACCCACTGTCAATGATTTAGCAAAAGCCCCTTTACCATCAGATTTCTGAATGGTCCATGAAACCGTGAACACCACCCCATTATTCCTATTTATTTTTTATTTATTATTTTAATTTATAGAGCTTTAGTTCTTTGCACTGTACTGCTACCCCAAAACAACAAGTTTCACATCATATGTTCGTGTTAATAAATCTGAATCTGTTGGGACAGAAACTGGATTCACCGCACATTGTGCAATTTTTCTGTAGCTGATTGAACACCCTAATCGGGTAGATGGAAAGCAGCAGATTACATTTGCCATTTCCTCCGCTAGCTGTCTAACAGATGACAGCCTGCAGATAATGAACTTTGAGCCGAATTGAATATGGACTCTTTGATTTGGTGTTTTATAGTCTGTGTTTTCGCACATTCTTTCTTGTTGCCATTTGCTCGATTTGTTTTTTTTTGCGTGGAGTTTAATGTTCTTATTGCTATTTGCACAATTTTTTTTTGCTCGGGGGTGGGGTTGACGTTCTTGTTGCCATTTGCGAGATTAGTCTGTTTGCAAAGTGGGTGTTAGGGTGTATTCTGGAGTTAGGGTATATAGCAAATAATAACTTCACCAGCAACCGACCTTCAGACATGCACGTGGATTGTAGATTGAATTTAAAATGCAACCCTGAACACTGGAGCTGTGCACTGGAGTTGATTGCAAATCAGACAATGCTGATTAATATTCATTTTGTGTGTCTGGAGTCGGGTGCGAAAAAGGAGCTGTATGAAAACTAAATGTAATTCATAGGAAGCATTGTAGATACATTGTAAATATAGAATTGTCCTGCTGTTACCTTTAGTCTTCAGCATATAAAAATGTCATGAGTCGGGAAGCCTCTTCTTCCAGGAGTGTCTCAGTATGGTGCCTGTTGTTCGTTTTTGTTGAATAAAACACTTCTATGTCCATAAAAGTTGCTGGTGGATGCAGCAGGCCAGACAGCATCTCCAGGAAGAGGTACAGTCGACGTTTCGGGCCGAGACCCTTCGTCAGGACTAACTGAAAGAAGAGCTAGTAAGAGATTTGAAAGTGGGAGGGGGAGAGGGAGATCCAAAATGATAGGGGAAGACAGGAGGGGAGGGATGGAGCCAAGAGCTGGACAGGTGATTGGCAAAAGGGATATGAGAGGACCATGGGATAGGAGGCCTAGGGAGAAAGAAAGGGGGAGGGGGGAAGCCCAGAGGATGGGCAAGGGGTATAGTGAGAGGGACAGAGGGAGAAAAAGGAGAGAGAGAAAAAGAATGTGTGTATATAAATAGATAAATAACAGATGGGGTACAAGGGGGAGGTGGGGCATTAGCAGAAGTTTGAGAAGTTAATATTCATGCCATCAGGTTGGAGGCTACCCAAATGGAATATAATGTGTTGTTCCTCCAACCTGAGTGTGGCTTCATCTTTACAGTAGAGGAGGCCGTGGATAGACATGTCAGAATGGGAATGGGATGTGGAATTAAAATGTGTGGCCACTGGGAGATCCTGCTTTCTCTGGCACTTATCCGTGTAAGCGGAACAAGTGCTACACATGCCCTTACACTTCTTCCCTCACTACCATTCAGGGCCCCAGACAGTCCTTCCAGGTGAGGTGACACTTCACCTGTGAGTCGGCTGGGGTGATGTACTACGTCCGGTGCTCCTGATGTGGCCTTCTATATATTGGCGAGACTTGATGCAGACTAGGAGATCGTTTCGCTGAACACCTACGCTCTGTCTGCCAGAGAAAGCAGGATCTCCCAGTGGCCACACATTTTAATTCCACGTCCCATTCCCATTCTGATATGTCTATCCACGGTCTCCTCTACTGTAAAGATGAAGCCACATTCAGGTTGGAGGAACAACACCTTATATTCTGTCTGGGTAGCCTCCAACCTGATGGCATGAACATTGACTTCTCAAACTTCCGCTAATACCCCACATCCCCCTCGTACCCTATCTGTTATTTATTTATATACACACATTCTTTTACTCTCTCTCTCCTTTTTCTCCCTCTGCCCCTCTCACTATACCCCTTGCCCATCCTCTGGGTTTTTCCCCCCCCTCCCCTCTTTCCTTCTCCCTGGGCCTCCTCTCCCATGATCCTCTCATATCCCTTTTGTCAATCACCTGTCCAGCTCTTGGCTCCATCCCTCCCCCTCCTGTCTTCTCCTATCATTTTGGATCTCCTCCTCCCCCTCCCACTTTCAAATCTCTTACTAGCTCTTCTTTCAGTTAGTCCTGACGAAGGGTCTCGGCCTGAAACGTCGACTGTACCTCTTCCTAGAGATGCTGCCTGGCCTGCTGCGTTCACCAGTAACTTTTATGTGTGTTGCTTGAAATTCCAGCATCTGCAGAATTCCTCGTGTTTACACTTCTATGTCCATTAGTTTCAGTGTGTCTCCAGTGACTTTGTTCATGTCACAACAGGGGAGTTGATGCTCTTGTTATTGTTTGCCTGATTTGTTTCCTTTTGGCAATGGGGGGGGGGGGGGTTGATGTGTTTTTTTTCTTTGAACAGGTTCTATAGTTTTCTTTGTTTCGTGCGTGTCTGTGGAGAAGACGAATCTCAGGGTTGAATACTACATACATACTTTGACAATAAATGTACTCTGAATCCTTTAAACATGATACTTGTCCTTCAGAAAGTCCTCACCAATCTCTTATTCCCAGATGAAGGGCCTCGAGCCGAAACGTCGACCGTCCACTTCCCTCCACCAATGCTTCCTGACCTGCTGAGTTTCTCTAGCAGTTTGTTTGTCATTCTAAATTTCAGTCTCCTTACCATCCCATTTTCCCTGTTGGAGCAGACTGGTCCATGTTGTCTGCCTGGGTGAAGTTAAAGGGAACAAGGGTTGGAGGAGTTCAACCACATACCCTTAACTGGGGCTGCCAGTGGAGGAATTTTAAGGGACAGATCGCACTTCATATTGAAACAGGTTCTGTTGAGCAGACGGCAAGAGCATCAGAGAAATAATTTACCAAAATGATGCAAGATGTAATGGACAGCCAGCAAACTGAAAAGGATCCGGCATCAAAGAACAGTCACTTTATAAGAAGTCTTATAAAGGACTCAAATTAATTAGACAATAAAATTTTTTTGAAAATTCAAGCTGGGGTAGCCAAAAGAAAACAGCAGATGAATAAAGAATAACTTACTTTGAAGCTTGATGCTGAGATGGCTACAGAGCTCATTTTGCCTGACTGGATATCGTAATGAAACAGCTGCCGGTTACATCCCTAGATTGGGGAAGGAATCCAATAACTATGATTGCAACCCCCTACTGTTAGGGGTGAAGGAAGAGTTGTTTAATTGACCTCTCTTTCTCCCTTGAGCTTTTCAAACCCTGTAGGAGCAAGACTGCTGCTGCTAAATTATTTAAGTACTGTTGGATCTTGTGTGTTTGATGAAATGAAGGCAGCTTTGTAGCAGTCCGGTTGAGATTCACTCTCTTCGAATGTGAGTTGAGCGTCCCACCAGGAAAACCAGCACAGAAGTAAAGCTCGGACTCTGGGAGAGGAGCATGCCAGTGGGCGAGGGCCTGCCTCAGTGTGGTTCTGAGGCCAGCCAGCCAGGAACTCCACTAGTCTTTGGGAGGCACAGTGGGGTAGCTAGTAGAGCTCCTGCTGGTGATTTGGGTTCAATCCCAACCTCGGGTGCTGTCTTGTGTTTGTGGTTTGCTTGATCTCTGACTGTGTGGGCTTCCTCCAAGTGCTTCGGTTTCTACCCACGTCCCAAGGCATGTTGTTTGGTAAGTTCGTTTTGCCTCAATAAATTGCTCCTAGTGGGTAAGTAAATGATAGAATCTGGGCTTGTTGATGTGGGAAGAATAAATAGGATTAGTTCAGATCAGGGGTGGAGTACAGACTAGATGAGCTGAAGGGCCTGTTTCCTTGCTAAAACTAGCTGTTACAGTTTGCTGGTTTGCAGGTCATGCATTATGGAGGAGGAATTAAATTCTGTCATAGATTTTGCCAGACAAAAAAAAAATCAACCTGGAGTTCTGCTGCTGTTTTCATTCCAAAGATTTACTGCACCCTTGTGATGCAGTTACTGGGACAATGGATCCAATCGCGGTTCTGAATTCCGCATCAGCAGCACCATTACATGGAATGAATGCAGTGATGTGGAATGAAAACCAGAGCTACTTAAATTTTCCACTATCAGTACTGGTGACCAGAAGATTAACGGGCTTTGTAGAAACTCATCTTAAAGTCATGGAATCATGGAGTTACACAGCACAGAAACAGGCCCTTTGGCACAATCTTCCCATACTAGCCAAGGTGTCCATCTACGCTAGTCCCATCTGGTCACGTACTGGAATGTGTTAAAACTTCTCTATCCATGTACCTGTGCGTGTCTTTTAAATCTCATCATTGTACCTGTCTCAAATACTTCCTCTGCTAACTAATTCTATAATGACGTTCAAAGAAGGAATTAAGGCCTCCTTCTCCTGTTGGGGCTACAGGTGACTTAGCAAGACGTTCCGTTCATTTACACATGTTAACCTTGCTGTGTCTCTGAGTGAAAGTAATCTTTGATGTTTTGGGACATCAGGAGGATGACCCCTCCCCCTCACCATTCTCCCACGCGGGGGACCCTACAGGACAACACTTCAAGAAAGATTTTCCTGACAGTATCCTCGTTACCCTTATTTTAGGTGAGGTTTTAATTAAAGCCTGTTTGAAAGTAACATAGGTCTTGAATTTGTGACATGTGGAGGTGAATATGGTGACCTTTCTACTTTGCCCAATACTTCTACAAATCTCTCTGTAAGCCTCAACCCCTCTCTCTAACTAAGCATGGCAGATTGGCTTTATAAGTTTAATTTAACCAGTACAGATCATGTCCAGGTTGTGAATAGGTTCCATTTTTACAGGCGTCACTCAGCAGATTTTGTGTAGAAAACATACAAAAACTTACTTGATATGGTAACTCTACACCTTCATTGTATTGTAATGAGTGACATTACAAGCATGTAAGACTGATAAGAAAGAACAATTAGAGAGAGAGGAAAGTAGTTCCAATGTTTGTTGCAACTGTACATTGGACTTTTGAGTTCAATCATATTATAGATAGCTAGGTACTTTATTGATCCCAAAGGACATGACAGTGTCACAGTAGCATTACACGTGCACAGGTATAAATATTAGCAGAGAAGTAGAAAGAATAAAAAAAAGTTACCTCAAACAATTGTAAGGGGTTTCTTTTTTTTATATGTCACTGCGTAGTCTAATTAAAATGGCTTCTTTGTTATGTTAACTGCTGAGAAAGTCCTTCCTGCTAGCAGTCTGTTTTGGATTATCTATTGATAAGAGGATGTATGAACCAATTGCGATAGTTGTTATGCTTTTGGTGTGTCTGAAGATACTGTATGAGCGGGGTTTTTGGGGAGAAGGCGGGAGAGAGAGACGGAGGATGAACCAGGTGCTGTGAGTCTGCTAACGGGGTCGGACCCTGAGCGGGGCGTTCGGCAAGGAGAAGAGACGGAGACGGACTCGTCTGGAGTGTCTGGTCGACCACCGTTGTTGGTACCAGGCGGCCGGTCGAGGTAGTCCGAGGGATCGCAGGGTGAAGAAGAAGGGTCCTGAGCTCCAACTGTTTGTGCACGAAGAGATTGAACTTTGGTAAGTGTGGCGCCTTTTATCTTCCTTTTATATTTTATTCTCTATCAATAATATAGTTCCAGTAATATCTATAAACTATAAATCCTTTAGTCGTATCTGGTGTATTGCCTGTTATTTGGGCGGGGTGGGGTACATCACACAGCATCCACACAAACTAATTACCCAGTTTGGCGGGGCTGAGGGCTGTTTCCCTGGATGACAGCGAGCTGAGCAACTCTGAGGCTGGCCAGGGGGGCTACACAATCTAACAGGAGGGGGTTATCACTTCACCAGCTATAGGTTAACTCATTACAGAGCTTAATGGCCAAGGGTAAGATGACCTCATATAGCGCTCTTTGGAGCAGCACAGTTGTCTTAGTCAATTACTGAAAGTGCTCCTCTGATCAGCCAAGGTGGCATGCAGAGGGTAAGAAACATTGTCTAGAATTGCCAGGATTTTCTGGAGGGTCCTTTGTTCTACCAGAGTCATCAGTGCGTCCAGTTTGATTCCTATAACAGAGCCGGCCTTTCTAATTAATTTATTGAACTTGTTGGAGAGGTCTGCATACTCCAAAGGACCTCAGTCTCCTCAGGAAGTAGAGGTGACTCTGGCCCTTCTTGTACAGAGCCTCTGTGTTGGTACTCCACTCAGATCTATCATTCAGGTGTACCCCCAGGTACTTGCAGGTCCTCACCACATCCACCTCCTCACCATCAATAGTAACAGGGAGCAGTGCAGGCTTGGTCTTCCTAAAGTCCATCACCATCTCCTTTGTCTTACTGATGTTGAGCTGCAGATGATTCAGCTTGCATCATTTGACAAATTCCTCCACCAGGGCCCTGTATTCATCCTCTCGTCCTCCCTTTATACACTCAACTATTGCTGAGTCATCAGTGAATTTCTGCAGATGACAAAACTCAGTGTTGTATCTAAAGTCTGAGGTATACAGTGTAAACAGGAAGGGAGCCAGTACAGTCCCCTGTGGGGCCCCAGTGCTGCTTATAGCCACGTCTGACACACAGCTCTGAAGCATGCCAACCTGCATTGAATGGAGTTTTTCCCCCATCAATGAGGGCTGTATGGCATTGAAGGCACCTGAGAAATCAAAAAAACATGATCCTCACTGTGCTGCCCTGCTGATCCAAATGGGAGTAGGCTCTGTTCAGCAGGTAGATGACAGCATCAGTGTGCTCCTGGTAGGCAAACTGCAGAGGATCAAGGGCTGATCTGGCCAGGGGTCAGAGGTGAGCCAATACCAGCCTCTCTAGGGTCTTCATGAAGTGTGAGGTCAGAGAGACTGGACGGTCGTCATTCAAGACTTTCGGTTGGCTCTTCTTGGGTACTGGCACTACACATGATGCTTTCCACACAGTCGGGACCCTTTCCAGGCTGAGACTCAGGTTGAAAATGTGATGGAAAACTCCACACGGCTGCTCAGCACAATCTTTCAGGGCCAGGGGGTTCACACCATCCAGTGCCAGTGCTTTGCCATGTCTGAGTTCCCTCAGAGCCCTTCCCACCTGCTCAGTAGTGACGGTGAGTCCATGATGACTGGGGAGTTGGTGGAAGGTGGGGGCTGGGGGAGGTGACGATCGGGGCAATTGCAGTTGGTATGTGGAGGTGTGGATGGTAGGTGCAGGGCAAGGAGGGGATGTAGACAGTGGTAGCCTGTGGTGTTCATCCATGTGTTGAACTGCAGAAGGGAGGAGGGGGAGGCATTGTTGCTGAGGGAGTATTGGTTGCCTCAGCACCTGGACTGTTGTGCTGAAGGGATTGTGAACAGGAGGGCAATTGTTAAACCTATTGAAAAATTGGTTTAACTTGTTAGCCCATTCACGGCTGCACTTCGAGGCTCTACAGCTGGGCTGACTGAAGCCAGCAATGTTCTTCATGCCTCTCCACACCTCCCATGTGCTACTCTGTCTAAGCTTGTTCTTCAGCTCTCTTCTCTATTCCTCGATAGCCACTTTGATCTTCTCCTTTAGTTCCCTCCTCATATCTTTCAATTCCTCCCTGTTTCCTGGCTCTCTTTTTGAGGTTGAGAAGAGCTGTTAGATCATTGGTGACACATAGTTTGTTGTTAGGGAAGCAGCAAACAGTCGTTGATGGCATTACAATGTCCACACAGAAGCTGATGTAGCCAGTGATGCAATCAAGTCCATTAAGGGTTTTCCCATATGGTTCATAAAGCACATTCCAGTCAGTAACTTCAAAGCAGCCCTTCAACGCCTCAGTGGTTTTGGGTGGTAGCTAGATGTTGCTAAATTTAGGCTTGTACAAGGGCATGAGTTGAATCAGGTTGTGATTTGATCTTCCATGTGGAGGGAGAGCTGTGAAGCTGTATGCATCTTTAACATTTGCACATAATAGATCCAGTGTTTTATTTTCTCTTGTATGACACCGGACAAAGTATTATAGGGCTCATAAATCTGATGTTCATAAGCCGAAGATGGCCAATGTTGCAATCTGAAGTGATAATTTGTCAAGCATTGGGGGGGAGGGGTGCGGGGAAAGCAATTGACAGCAGTTCAAATATTGTCCAGCTGGGGGGGGGGGCGCGATGGTATGCAGTTCATCAGTGATTCCTAACAGGGGTGCAGGGGCAGTTATGTGTCCTAAGGAGGCGTTAGCAGTAATAGAAGTCCTTGGGGGTGTTCAGGATTCTTGGGAGGGGCAGAGTGGTAAGCGGTACCCACTCTATGGCACTATAATTATGAGACCTTTTGTGATTGGTAGCTTGCGGAACGCTAGCTCTATCCCGACTAACATTCAGATTCCAATTTGAATCCTTGTCAATGTAATATTTGCTGTTGTGATCATCATTATCTTTGCCTCACCGTTTCTTTGCACGCCGCTACCATCGTTCCATCTGTGTCAACTTGCTGCCGTCATCAACATCCGATAGGCATTCCCAGTTTGTATTAATTTTTAAATTTAATTTAGCCCATTAATGATGGATAAATATGCATGGCATGATCTCTGTGAGTCTGAAGGCAGTGAAGCCTTGAATTCTAATAAGAAAGAGAAACTGCACCAATATGTTATATTGCATACAATGTTATACAATGGAGTATTCTGTTCCCTTCGTATCAGCGACCCATGTGTCTTATTGTACTGTCTAATGAAGCCATGAAATCACCAAGATTGCAGGAAAACTTCCATAAAAGACACCCTGAAAATGCTACTTATGGTATTACTCAGTTCCAGAAGATCAAAGAAGCATTTGAAAAGCACTGCACAGTCAAGTCATTTGCCAAGAAAGCTAAAAATGACCTTGATAGCAGTGTCATTGCTTCTTATGACATTTCCAAAATGATAGCAAAATGTGGAAAACCTCATACAATTGGTGAAAGATTAATAATGCCTGCTGCATCAGAAATGCTCACCACTGTTCTCAAAATGGATACTAGTATTTTAAAATCAATTCCTCTGAGTAATAACCCTGTAACTCACCGTATTAACGAAGTGAGTGAAGACATTGAGTGTCAACTATGCACAGAACTGGAAAATTGGGAATTTGGGATACAACTGGATAAATCAACTGTGCAAGACAACAAGGCGTTGCTAATGGCATAGGTATGGTTTATCAAAAATTAGATTAGATTAGATTAGACTCAACTTTATTGTCATTGTGCTGAGTACAGATACAAAGCCAATGAAATATTCCCCAGGCTGCTCCATGAGGCGAGGGAAGAGATTGCTGAGCCTCTGGCTAGGATCTTTATGTCCTTGTTGTCCATGGGCATGGTACTGGAGGATTGGAGGGAGACAAATGTTGTCCCCTTGTTCAAAAAAGGTAGTAGGGATAGTCCGGGTAATTATAAACCAGTGAGCCTTACGTCTGTGGTGGGAAAGCTGTTGGAAAAGATTCTTAGAGATAGGATCTATGGGCATTTAGAGAATCATGGTCTGATCAGGGACAGTCAGCATGGCTTTGTGAAGGGCAGATCGTGTCTAGTAAGCCTGATAAAGTCCTTTTTGAGGAGGTGAGCAGGCATATAGATGAGGGTAGTGCAGTGGATGTGATCTATATGGATTTTAGTAAGGCATTTGACAAGGTTCTACTTGGTAGGCTTATTCAGAAAGTCAGAAGGCATGGGATCCAGGGAAGTTTGGCTAGGTGGATTCAGAATTGACTTGCCTGCTGAAGGCAGAGGGTGGTGGTGGAGGTGGGTACATTCGGATTGGAGGATTGTAACTAGTGGTGTCCCACAAGGGTCTGTTCTGGGACCTCTACTTTTCGTGATTTTTATTAACGACCTGGATGTGGGGGTAGAGGGGTGGGTTGGCAGGTTTGCAGACGACACAAAGGTTGGTGGTGTTGTAGATAGTGTAGAGGATTGTCGAAGATTGCAGAGAGACATTGATAGGATGCAGAAGTGGGCTGAGAAGTGGCAGATGGAGTTCAACCGGGAGAAGTGTGAGGTGGTACACTTTGGAAGGACAAACTCTAAGGCGGAGTACAAAGTAAATGGCAGGATACTTGGTAGTGTGGAAGAGCAGAGGGATCTCGGGGTACATGTCCACAGATCCCTGAAAGTTGCCTCACAGGTAGATAGGGTAGTTAAGAAAGCTTATGGGGTGTTAGCTTTCATAAGTCGAGGGATAGAGTTTAAGAGTTGCAATGTAATGATGCAGCTCTGTAAAACTCTGGTTAGGCCACACTTGGAGTACTGTGTCCTGTTCTGGTCGCCTCACTATAGGAAGGATGTGGAAGCATTGGAAAGGGTACAGAGGAGATTTACCAAGATGCTGCCTGGTTTAGAGAGTATGCATTATGATCAGAGATTAAGGGAGCTAGGGCTTTACCCTTTGGAGAGAAGGAGGGTGAGAGGAGACATGATAGAGGTGTACAAGATAATAAGAGGAATAGATCGAGTGGATAGCCAGCGCCTCTTCCCCAGGGCACCACTGCTCAATACAAGAGGACATGGCTTTAAGGTAAGGGGTGGGAAGTTCAAGGGGGATATTAGAGGAAGATTTTTTACTCAGAGAGTGGTTGGTGCGTGGAATGCACTGCCTGAGTCAGTGGTGCAGGCAGATACACTAGTGAAGTTTAAGAGACTACTAGACAGGTATATGGAGAAATTTAAGGTGGGGGCTTATATGGGAGGCAGGGTTTGAGGGTCAGCACAACATTGTGGGCTGAAGGGCCTGTAATGTGCTGTACTATTCTATGTTCTATGTTCTATGTTCTATGAAATGCAGTTAGCATCTAACCAGAAATGCAAAGAATAGTGTTATTTACAAAATAACTGCGAATAAAAAGTAAGTGCTACAGCACACAAATATAAAAGTACTGAGACAGTACAATATGGGTGCAATATTGCTTAGCAATGTGATGTGAGGTTCAGCAGGGTCACAGCCTCAGGGAAGAAGCTGGTGGTGGTGGAGTGGAGGCTTTTGTAGCGCCTACTGGATGGGAGGAGAGTAAAAAGTCCATGGTTAGGGTGAGATGCATCCTTGATAATGCTTTTTGCCTTGCCCAGACAGCGTTTATGGTAGATGTTCTCAATGGTGGGCAATTGGGTGCCAATAATCCGCTGGCCAGTTTTCACCACACGCTGGAGTGCTTTGCGGTCCAATGTGGGACAATTGCCATACCACACTGAGATGCAGTTGGTGAGTATGCTCTCAATGGTGCAGCGGTAAAAGTCCATCAGTATCCTGGGACAGAGGTGAGGTTTCTTGATGCTTCACAGGAAATAAAGACGCTGTTGCGCCTTTTTGATCAGGATGGAGGAGTTCAGGGACCAGGTCAGATCCTCGGAAATGGGGACACCAAGGAATTTGAATGGAAACGTTTATGAAGAGATTCTATTTTGTAGAAAGTTAAAAACAAATATCAACAGAGAACCAATCTACAATGAGCTCAACATGTATATTGAGGATAAAGGAATTCCAGTTAGGAACATGATTTCTTGTGCAACAGATGGAGCATCATTTATGACGGGTACAGTGGCATTTATGAAAAAAATTCCAGTTTGCAATCCATTGTGTAATTCATTGTCAACATCTCAGCCAGTGAATTTTTCCAAGCACGACTGTTGTAATATCTGCTATCAACAAAATTAAAGCTCATCCATTAAATAACAGAATATTTCGCCATTTATGCCAAGTTAACAATGAAGAGTTTGAACGTTTGCTTCTTCACACTGAAGTGTATTGGCTGTCATAAGGCTGCTGGTTAAAATATTTCTTTGATCCTTTTTGACACTGTGGTTGAATTTTTGCTCAATGTCAACAAGAGATTGGGAAACAAGATTGAACTTCTACTTGGAGATATGGCATACCTAGCTGATCTGTATGACAAAATGAACATTGTAAATATGAAAATGCAGGATGAGAATATCAATTTAATGGAGGCAAAAAAAGCAATTTCTGTGTTTATTGGAAAATTGGAAATATATAAACAAAAACATTGGGAGAAGCATGTTCTCTCTGTTTCCCTGCATGGGCAGTATGGCACTCACTTTCACAGACGGTGATTTGCAAGAGAGCTGCTTACGCCTGCAGTCACTGAAGAAGGATTTTCAGAATCAAGGATTTGAATGGCATTTTTTCAAGAGACAGGGTGGGAAGAGGAAAAGTCCAGGCAGCCTCCAACTTTCACCCTGGCCTCAAGTTTAGCTGGTCCATTTCTGACACCTCCCTCACCTTTCTTGATCTTTCTCTGTCTATCTCTGGAGATAGCTTATCTACTGATGTCTACTATAAGCCTACGGACTGTCACAGCTACCTGGAGTATTCCTCTTCCCACCCTGTCTCTTGCAAAAATGCCATCCAACCTGATGGCATGAACATTGACTTCTCTAACTTCCTTTAATGCCCCACCTCCTCTTTGTATCCCATCTGTTATTTATTTGTTTATTTATTTATTTATTATTATTTTTTTCTCTCTCTCTCCTTTTTCTCCATTTGTCCCTCTCACTATACTCCTTGCCCATCCTCTGGGCCTCCCCCCTCCCCCTTTCTTTCTCCCTAGGCCTCCCGTCCCATGATCCTCTCCCTTCTCCAGCCTCATATCCCTTTTGCCAATCAACATCCCAGCTCTTGGCTCCATCCCTCCCCCTCCTGTCTTCTCCTATCACTTTGGATCTCCCCTTCCCACTTTCAAATCTCTTGCTAGCTCTTCTTTCAGTTAGTCCTGATGAAGGGTCTCGGCCCGAAACATCGACTGTACCTCTTCCTATAGATGCTGCCAGGCCTAATGCATTCACCGCCATTTTTTGTGTGTGTTGCTTGAAATTCCAGCATCTGCAGATTTCCTCGTGTCTTACTGAACTGATGCTGTCCACCTAGTGGTGATACACCCACAATGTATTCTTCTTCCCCCCTTCTTTGCATCCTAGAGCTTATTTCTCATTTTTACACAGAGATCTGAAGGAAGATTCATGTTGTGAGCTATATAAGGGAGTTTGAAAATTTGGCTGAGTGGTGTAATAACAACAGCCTCTCACTCAGTGTGAATAAGACCAAGCAATTGATTGTGGACTTCAGGAGAAGGAAACTAGATATCCATGAGCCAGTAATCATCAGAGGATCAGGGGTGGAGAGGGTCGGTAACTTTAAATTCTTAGGTCTCATTATCTCACAAGGCCTGGCCTGGACCTATCATGTAAATATAATTGCGAAGAAAGCACAACAGCACCTCTACTTCCTCAGAAGGCTGCTGAAATTCAGCATATCATCAAAAACCTTGGCAAACTTCTATAGATGTGAGGTGGAAGGTGTGCTGACTTGTGTATTACGGTGTGTGTATTACGGCCTGGTAGTGGATTCGTCCAGTGCATCGTGGGTAAAACCCTCTCAACCATTCAGCACATTGACATGAAATTTGGCCTAGAAAAGCACTATCCATCATTAAAGATCCTCTCCACTCAGGCCTTGCTCTTTTCTCCCTGCTGCCATCAGGGAGAAGTTACAAGTGCCTCAGGGCTCACATCACCAGGTTCAAGAAGAATTACTACCCCTCAACTACCAGGCTCTTGATAAAAGGGGATAACTACACTCATTCAAATACTCTTTTATTATGTTATTTCATGCTCTTTATTTATTTTCTGCACTTGCACAGTGTGTTTACAGTTTACAGAGCCCATTTACGGTTGCTGTTCTGTAAATTTGCTAAGTATGCCCGCAGAAAAAGAATCTCAGGGTTGTATGTGGTGACATGTATGTACTCTGATAATAAATTTTACTTTGAACTTTGACCGGGACTGTGAATTCTCTCTCTCCCCCCACAGCTGCTGCCTGACCTGCTGAGCATTTTCAGCATTTTCAGAAACTTGAGCCCAAGAGTCTACTGATACATAGATCATGCTGCATAATTGGTGAATTCATCTATGAGCTGAGATATTGTACTGAAGTCCTGTACACTCATTTAAAACCCTACTGCCCTGCACCAACAGGAGTTAATCCAGGTTTCCTAACCGGCCTGGTTTGTACATCATGTAGAGTTGCCGATTCATCTAGTTGTTACTGGGAGGCTGTTATGCATAAATTAGCACATGCTTTTACAATATTACAACAATGACTGCTCTGCAAAAATATGTAAATGGCTTCAAACACCTCACTGTTCCCATTTGCTTACTGTCCCTCACAAATTTGTTTCCACTCTTCACCTTTTAAAAATTTTTTTTATCAGATTTCATCATCTGCAACACTCACCTGTCACTGCTCACTAACTCCACCCCTCCCTCCCCACCTGGCTCCACCTGCCCATCTACTTCTCCTCACCTGGATCCACCTCTCGCTTGCCAGGTCTTGCCCCACACCCCCTTACCCTTCTATAATGTCTATTCCCACACCACCTGATGGACAGCTTTGACCCAAAATGTCAGCTGTCCATTTCCCTCTACAGATGTTGCCTGACTTGCTGAGTTCATTCAGCAGCTTGCTTCTTAACTTCAAAGCACACATGATGCCCCGAAATCACCAAATCTGCTATAAAAGTACACATCTTATTTTCTTCTTATTTAATTGAGCAAACCTGGAGGAAGACAAATATAGATTGCATTTTTCAACAGTGCTGGTTAAAGCTAAAAGGTGATTGGTTTTAAGCATCTTCTTCATCTTCTGTATTAGTGGAATTAGTCCTGTAAAAATCTTAATGAATACGTAATTCAAGCCTGTAGCCAGGTGAACTTTCCGCTTCTGCATGTTCAGCAGCAGATGGCAGTAGAAGATTTGCATAGCACCCATTTTACTTGCAGATCAGTGCTAGCTGGATTGTAGCTATGGGATATATTGTCCAAGTCCAATTTATAGCCTTTTGCACAAGTACAGTGAGGTACAGGTGCATTAAAAAGCTCACCCATAGATGCATGACAGGCACATGGGTGCTGACGGCACACAGAATGGAAATTATACAAGACGGTGAAGAGAAAACAGTGTGGAGAACAAGATATCAGTGCAAAAGACACAACCAGAGACAAATTCACAGTATTCAAGAGGTTGCCTGTGGAATTCAGGTTGTAGAGGTAGGTTTAGGGTTGTGATAGTTGGTTCAAGAACCTGATGATTGTAGGACAGTAGCTGTTCCTGAACTTGGTGGTGGGGGACTTTAGGCTCCTGTACCTCCTGCCCAACCATTGCTGCACGAAGATGGTCTATATCCTGGATGTTGGGGATAATTGATTCTGTTTTCACTCAGGTGGTGTAGTGTCTCCTGTAATTGCTGTCAATGGTAGGGATGGCTCTGTGAGTGACAGATCAGCCTGCCACCTCTTGCATTGGAATTGAGATACCAGGCTATTATACAACTAGTCAGATAAAGTTTAACAGTGCAAATGTAGAAGGTGGTTAGAATGACTTGTGATGTGCAGTTCTACTCAGTGCACCTAAAAACTACTACCAATTCCTTCTCTGCAGAACCCTCTTAACTTCACTGGAAGGATCAGTCAAACAATATCAGTGTCCTCTTACAGACCAACAACACTGGCACTGAGGTCCCTGATACACTCAGTCAGCTCTGGTGGGCAGAACACTTCGTCTGCATCAAGCTCTGTCAAGGAAAGAGAGAGATGAAATGAATCAAGGGTGTGCTCAAATCTCTGGCCTGACTGACTTCTGGGAATGCCTACCCCATAGCTGCTCACTGGAGAAGGTAAACATGAGAAAATCTGCAGATGCTAGAAATTCAAGCAACACACACAAAATATGCTGGTGAATGCAGCAGGCCAAGCAGCATCTATACGAAGAGGCACAGTCGACGTTTCGGGCCGAGACCTTTTGTCACTGGAGAAGGTGTTGGGTTAGCACTGAGAACCTGGGTATGCCATGTATCAGGAGCTCACAGCGTAAGCAGGAGAAGGAGCAGACCTCATTACAAACAATCCAACTGGCCCACCCATTATCCTCTGCATTACTAGGCAGCTGAGAATCTACGAATGCTAAGTGTTTATTGCAAGAAACTCAAAGATTTAGAATGCACTTCAATGGGGAAGTGGATAAATAATTGGAATATTTTATGGAGTCATCTTCTGTGCAGTGCTGTCAAGTGATTCCAAGATTATCTTCTCACTTCAAGATCTTCTAAAGGGCTTTAGGGGCAATGATGCCCATTCATTGTAGGAAGTGGGACATGGGTACATCCATTACACTATTGGTAATATCTATATAGGGAGTTCTACCTCAAGAAGGCAACATCTATCATCCAAGATACCAGCCATCCGGGTAATACTATCTTCTTGCAGCTACCATCAGGTAAGAGGTACAGAAGCTTGAAATTCTACACCACCAGGTTCAAGAACAGTTACCTCCCTTCAACCAGTCTTCACTACCTCAGTGTAGCAACACCGTGACCACTTTGCTCTACAATGGACTTCGTATTTTTGTTCTAATTGTGTTTATTCTTGTAAGAATGTGTACAACTTGTGTCTAACATGTGTGTCTTGTAAACGTTGTGTATCTGGTGCTATGTGCATGTGATGCTGCTGACAGTTGGGTTTCCACTGCACCCCTGCAAAAGTGTACTTGTGAAACGACAAGAATCTTTGACTTAGACAATAAGCTTGTGCATTTAGCTTTATAATCCCAGGTGACAGCCTAAAACAGTAGGACTTCCTGCACAGTGCTGTCCTTACATTAGAAAGGCCAGCTTCTAATTTTATCATTACACTTCACAGCCGAATAAATTCCAGCACCACACTTAGTAACAATTGATTCAATCAGTTCTCATACATGAGCCCGTGCTCAGAGAGTACTTAAAACTACTTCTCCTGTTTTATTTATACCACTGAACTTTATTCAAGATTCAAAATTATGGAGAAATGGTGGGGAAAAAATGAATTAGCAATGGCCACAGATTTCAGGTGAAGAACCAGAAGTAAGGTTAGAATAAACTTATTGCAAGCAGCTTGACGTAAGGGCTTGGCATGCACCTCAAGAAGAAATAGATAAATAAATGGAATATTTTAAGAAGTTGTCCTCTGTCCTGCACTGCTGGGTGATTTCAAGATTATCTTCTGACTTCTATAATCTCAGGATCTTGTAAGGGGCTTTAGGTCCAATGATGTCCATTCATTGTAGGACGTGAGGTAGCAAATTTCACACAGGAAGCTCCCACTGATAGCATCAATTAGTTAATGAGGGATGAAGGTCGCCAAGATAATTGTAGGGAAACTTTTCTTCTTTAAAGGCTCAAAGACTTTTTCATTTGTATTTGATAGAACGGTTTGGTGTTTAACATTTTTCTGAGAGTGCAGTGTTCAATGCTGATAACTTCCATTTCCTTGGTGCCTCCAACACAAGTTTGGGAAGTTGGCTCCTGTGGGTCCTCAGTAGCATAATCAGACATGGGACACCATGAAGACACCAGGGTCAAAGTTATGGAGGTGGATTGTAAAGAAGGGGTGGGAGGCAAAGAAATCTTGGAAAAGGATTTCAGAGTTTGAGGCCTATAATGGGGTAATGCACTAGGGGAATAGGGCAAGAGAAACCTGGGCTCTGGTCATGGGTCGGGGGAGGTTAAAGACACAGATGTATTTGAACACAAGGAAGAGGATATTTAATTGGAAGCATTGCATGATTGGGAGCCAACATGGGTTGAAGAGGACTGTGTATGGGTGGAGGATAGGATTCAGAGAGCAGGAATTTGGTTGAGGCTAAGTTTGGGAGAGTTAGGGACTGGACAGCATTCAGAAGATCTTTGCGCTAATCACATCTGGCACTGGAGAAGGTCCGAAGGAAGTTCAAGGGAATGAAAGGTTTAACATCTAATTAATAGAATGGTGGGATCTCATTGAAATGTATGGCCTAATTCTGCTCCTCTCTCTTATGGCCTTACCTGGAGATGACATGTCAGATCTTAGAAGCAGGCCCTTTGGCCCATCTAGTCCATTCTGACCAATATTCCCATCTAATCTAGCCCCATTTGCCTGAGTTTGGCCCATAACCCTCTAAACTTTTCCCATCCGTCCAAGTACCTTTCAAATGTTGACAATATTCCTGGCTTAATGACTTCCACTGGCAGCTCATTCCACATACTGACCACTCTCGGTGTGATGAGGTTGCTCCTCAGCTTCCTAGTATATACCTTCCCTCTCATATTAAACATACCGTATGTCCTAAACCTATGTTCTTGATTCCCCAGCCCTGGGAAAACAACTGTGAGCGTTGCCCCTATCTATGCCCCTTGTGATTGTATGCACTTCTATAAGAACATCCCTCATTCGCCCTCACTCCAATGCAGAATTACCACCTTGTTCAACCTCTCCCCATAACTCAGTTCCTCAAACCCACAAAATTTCTCATAAATCTTTCCAGCTTAATGGCATCTTTCTTATAGCAGAGCGATCAAAACGGAAAACTATATTCTAAATGTGGCCTCACCTAGTTCCTGATTCCCCACCCCTGGGACAACATTAAAGTGGCATGCGGGCTGATGAAGAGAGTTGGTCAGGCAATCCACACTACAAGAGAGAGACTGTGCTTGATCCTAAGTCTTTCCTTTAGGAAACAGATAAAGCAAAAATCAGGTAAAGAGCTATCTGATATTCAAGAGGACAGAGTTAAGCTTTGTGAAGGCAAACAACTCCTGTACAACAAGTAGAAAGGGTCATGAAACCTGATGGTTCAATGATGGTGCAGCTCCACCAATAGCTGATGGAAAGATGGAACAAGCCCAATCTGGTGACTCCTGGCTCCCTGCTCCCGACGGATTTCTGAACTCTGCTTCCATGTGGACCACTTTGGATCTGCTCCTAAAATCCGCTACAAAGCATTGAGCAAGAAACCAGGAATTAGTTCCTGCAAAAGAATTTCCCCATTAACACAAGACGATGGCAGGGGAAACCCGGTGAATATCCTTGACCCAGTAGAAGGTGTTTCATTCTGCAGTGCTCACTACAACCTCACAGAAGGGAAGTGAGTATCACCCCAATTCTTTTACTAATGTTACCCAATCTTTTTTTTTTCCTGTGGAGTATATTTTAAATGGTTTATATGGTTGGGGAAAGTGTGGGACTTTTTTGAAAAGCTAATTGTGGGTGGATCTGAAACCTGCTCAAGTTAAATTTGCACTTAAGTGGTTTTGGAGTGGAGATATGCCAACACTGCAAAGGAGGGAACATCAGAAAAAGACCTCTTTATGTACTGGGGTCCATGTTTTTCTCATTCAATCAAGGGATGTGGACCTTGCAGGCAGAGCCAGCTTTTAATTAGCCAAGGAAGCTGTTCTCATTAGTGGATGTTTCTGGACTAGGGAACACAGACACAACATTTTGGGTAAGAGGTATGCAGGGGGCTTTGAGGAATAACTTTTATTTTTACACAGGGTCAAGAATTCAATCAATCCATGTTTCCTGAGGGAACTCAACGGCAGTGGAAAGAGAAGTCTTTGCAGAAACCTAGGGAAAGCGCAGGTCAATGGGGCTTGACAGAATTTCTCCACTAGGAGGCTGAGTAGGCCAAAAGACTCCTTCTCCATCATAATAATTCCACGATCTTAAGAACCCATGAGCTAATGAATTCATGCCTAGTGCTCTGCCCAATCACCACTTTCTCACCCCATTCAGTAATTTCTTCAACATCCAAAAAAATGTGATGTAAGCTTGAAGAAAGTATATGTCGTTTACTCAGCACATATAGAATGTTGGAGGAACACAGCGAATCAGCCAGCATCTGTGGATGGAAATAAATAGTCGACGTTTCGGGCAAAGGTCATTCATCAGAACTGGAAAGACCTTTATTAACTACTGATTTCCTTGACACATTTCAAGCGGTTCTTTATCTTAGCATTAAATTAATTAATTCCTAAGTTTGCTGTCTAAACCAGTAAAAATTGTACATCTGTCCTTCATTCTCTTGCTCCAAAGAAAACAACCCCAGCCCCTTCAGCCTAACCTTGTGGCAAAAATCCCTTGAATACTGGAACCATTCAGGTAATACCTTTCTGCACCCTCTCATTCTTTATGCAGAATTGGATGTAATACTCCAAGTGGAAAAATCACCAGGTTCAAAATATCCTCTCTGATTTTGTACTGTGTGTGTGTCATTTGGGAATCCCAGGATCTCACAGACTTTACAAAACATCCTTTCCGCATGTTCTTCCACTTCCAAAGATTAATACACATTTAGGGAATAATGGAGCAGGTCTGACGGAGGCCATGTGAGCTTACTTTGCTTTTATTTCTCATTAAAATCTTTCTGACGCTAATCAACTAGAATGAAAATCACAAAGCCTTCACCGAGAAATGGGATCTCAGATCTCAGCGTTATACAACTGAAAAACAAACTGTTTCCAGAGTAAAGCATTACAACACCAGTTTCTGGGGCCATTTTGCATGGCAATTCTATTCAGGTGGACTTGTGTGTCTGCTGTAATGTCATTGTCAAATACAATTCCTTCGCTGGCATGGAAGTGAGAACACAAGGTGGCAGCTGTGACCATCCGTGCACAAGCAAAGGACATGTTTTATTAGTGATTTGCCTTCTGAAGTCTTGTGACACTAAATCTCCTTGATCCCCAGGGAATGCCATGGAATGAGGTTTGCATTTGCAAACCCTTTCCTCACCACCCTGTCGATCTGTGATGCCACATTGTGACATCTGTGACATAAAAGCAAGTCTTTTAACCAATTTTGTACGAACGTATGAATTAGGAGCAGAAAAAAATCTCTCCGCTCTTTATAAAAGTTGCTGGCGAACACAGCAGGCCAGGCAGCATCTCTGGGAAGAGGTACAGTCGACGTTTCGGCCTGAGACCCTTCGTCAGGACCCCTGACGAAGGGTCTCGGCCCGAAATGTCGACTGCACCTCTTCCTATAGATGCTGCCTGGCCTGCTGTGTTCGCCAGCAACTTTGATGTGTGTTGCTTGAAATTCCAGCATCTTCCTCATGTCTCAGCTCTTTATGCCTGCTCTGGTAATTAATAAGGTTATTAATATACATCCCCCCCTTACCTTAGTAAACTTCCACATCTTGCTTATCAAATAATTATCTATCTTTTCCTTAAAGATTTTAGAAAGCACTGGTTTCACCACCCATTGAGGAAGAGAGTTTCAGAGACTTGTGACGTTCTATGAAAGCTATTTCTGAGCGACAAGATCTACCATCACTTGGACAGTCAAGGCTTGATCAGGAATGGTCAGCGTGGATTTGTGTGTGGGAGGTCATGTTTGACGATGATCAGTTAGGGTGATGGGTTGAGGAAAGGCAAATGCTTTCCAATGAAGTGTGGTAAGTGTGAGGTGATGCACTTTTGACAGTCAAATTTCTACAGTGAATGGCAGGGCAGTGACGGGTGTTGTGGAACAGAGGGACCTGGGAGGACAAGTGTGGCTGCACATGTAGACAGGGCAATGAAGAAGGCATTTAGCAAGTTAGCCTTCATCAATTTAGGAGTAGGACATTCTGTTGCAGTTGTATAAGTCATTGGTGTGTATCGTGTACACTTTTGGTCATCTGGTTATGGGAAGGATGGAGAGGGTGGAGAAGAGATTTATAACGATACTCCCTGGACTAGAGGACCTGAGTTATAGAAGGCGGATAGCCATGCTAGATCATTATCGGGAGCCATGGTATGGTAGCAGTTAGTGCAACACTATCACAGCTCAGAGCGTCGGGGTTCGGAGTTCAACTCTGGCCTCCCCTGTAAGCATGTTTGTATGTTCTTCCTATATGTGCATGGGCTTTGCCCAGGTGCTCCAGTTTCTTCCCACAGCTGCAAGATGCACCAGTCAGTAGGTTAATTATCATTGTAAATTAGGCTTGGGTAAAATCGGTCAGCAGCTGGGCAGTGCGGCTTGTAGGGCGGAAGGGCCTATTCTGTGCTGTGTTTCTAAATAAATAAATAAAGTTATCCCTTGGAGCATAGGAGAATGAGAAATGATCTCAGAGAAGTTCATAAAATATTGAGGCGGATGACTGAAGTGTATAGCAATAATCTTTTCCCCAGGGTTGGGGATTCCGAAACTAGAGGGCACAGATACAAGATAAGAGCAGACAGACTTAAAGAAAGAGGTAACTTTACTACAGAGAGGGAGGTGAATACCTGGAATTAGATGCCTGAAGTTTGGGGTGGGTACAACTGCAACATCGAAGAGGTATTTGTATATGTACACGGAAGGGAAAGGATTGGAGGGTTATGGGGCAACAGGGACTAACAGGGAGGATGCTGTGATGGAATGAAACAGTAGGGTGGAAGGGTGTGTTTTTGTGCTGTTTTACTTTGCGACTCTGTAACCCAAAATAGTGAGTGTCAATTTCTTCCCATGGATGGATGCAGCCTAATCCATTCAGTTCCTCCAGAATTTTGAGTGTTGCTCCAGATTCCAGCATCTGCAGTCTCTTGTGTCTCCATAAGTCTACTTATTCAATTTCTCCTCATAACACAATCCCACCCCTTCCAGGTATTAGTCTTTCACATAAAACAAGTAATCTGATGACTGTTTCATTGCTGTTTGTGGGATCTGTCTGTGCTTGATCACAACAAAGTATACTTCAAAATGTCTTTGCCATCTACAGATGTGGTAAACACCTGAGATTCTCATTTATCATTCTATAATCCCTTGTCATCTCTGCATAGTTATCAGGTAATCTCAGCTAAAAATATTGTTTAAAATCTTTAAACTGCCTGCTATTTCTTTCTGAGAACATTACACTGCAGCTGGACTGTGATACACCACTGCTGGCCACTAGAGGGTAATGTGGAGCTGCTGAGGAGCAACTTTCAACCAAGATGCTGTCTATGCTTTTCCAATCTTTGTTCCTTGAAGGTTGTTCCGTCTAATTAATGACAATGGAATTCCTTTCAAAGGTGCAATGACGAGTTG
Source organism: Mobula hypostoma (assembly GCF_963921235.1). Lineage (NCBI taxonomy): Eukaryota > Metazoa > Chordata > Chondrichthyes > Myliobatiformes > Myliobatidae > Mobula > Mobula hypostoma. Next base: position 157,030,131 of record NC_086100.1, read on the forward strand.
CTGGGCATGCTGGTCAATACCACTGGTGCAACTTTGTTGGCAATCAACTCAACCTCAAGTTTTCTTGAGAAAAGATAAGAAATTAAGATTTTCCTTGGTTCTTAAGTCTGGTGGAAAAGAAGCAAAGGGAACTCAAAAGGAAAGAACATGTATTTATGCTCTCACCAGTCTCAGGACATCTCAGGGTTTTACATTCAATGATGTATAAAGGGGGCCCTGTGTGATACAGTGTTGTTCAGAACTGACGTTTGCTTTCTCCTCCCCCTCCAGCCTTCAGACTGCTATCACCTTATGGTTTACCACCTCTAACAGGATTGTAATTGTCCTGGACTCTCCAGGAACTGGGAGAATAATCCTGAGGACCTTACCTCCGAAGGCAGAAAAAACAATTAAGGGATACTCATTTAAAAAAAAATTGTCTTTTTAAATTTTATTTGAATATTTTTGATAGATTAATCAGCCACTGTAAGTTGCCTCTAGTTTGTAGGTGGGTGGTAGGATCTGCAGGGAATTGATGGGAATCTGGGAATAACAAAGTAGCCCACTGCTCTACCCTCTGTATACCCATGACTGTGTAGCTAGGCACAGCTCAAATACCATCTATAAATTTGCTGACGATACAACCATTGTTGGTAGAATCTCAGGTGGAGTGAGATATGCCAACTAGTGGAGTGGTGCTGCAGCAACAACCTGGCACTCAACATCAGTAAGACAAGAGAGCTGATTGTGGACTTCAGGAAGTGTAAGACGAAGGAGCACATACCAATCCTCATAGAGGGATCAGAAGTGGAGAGACTGAGCAGCTTCAAGTTCCAGGGTGTCAAGATCTCTGAGGATCTAACCTGGTCCCAACATATGGATGTAGTTATAAAGAAGGCAAGACAATGACTACTTCATTAGGAGTTTGAAGAGATTTGGCATGTCAACAAATACACTCAAAAACCTCTATAGTTGTACCATGGAGAGCATTCTGACAGGCTACATCACTGATATGGAGGAGCTACTGCACAGGACTGAAAGAGGCTGCAGAAGGTTGTACATCTCGTCAGCTCCATCTTGCGTACTAGCCTACAAAGTACCCAGGGCATCTTCAGGGAGCGGTGTCTCAGGAAAGGCAGCGTCCATTATTAACAACCTCCACTACCCAGGGCATGCCCTTTTCTCACTGTTAACATCAGGTAGGAGGTACAGAAGCCTGAAGGCACACACTCAGCGTTTCAGGAACAGCTTCTTCCCATCTGCCATCCGATTCCTAAATGGACATTGAACCCTTGGACGCTAGCTCACTCTTTTTAATAAACAGTATTTCTTTCTTTTGCACATTTTTTAATCTATTCAATAAACGTATACTGTATTTGATTTACTTATGTAACACTCGCTTTGCCTAGCAGCTTAATATAGGGGGTGATAGCCCCCGGCCCGGCCAAACTTAAGAAATCTCGTTTGGGTGGATGCTGCGCCATGTGTCCCCTGTTACAAATCAGTACCCCGAAATAACAAACAGTACACAATATGCGATTAAACGATTAAGCCTTATAACTCTTACTTTGACTATATGGTTAGTAGAGAAACGAAATATAAAAGAAAAAGGGCCCAAATCTTAATAAACAGTCTGTGCACAAAGTTGGAGCTCACAGTTTCCCCTTCGCCGATCCTCCTTCAATCATCACTGCCTTTCAGACCCTCGTTCCGAGTCCACCCCGTCCGGTGGTCTTCCAAATCTCTCCATTCGCGTCTTCTCTCTTCATCTCTCCCTCTCTCTCTCACTCCTTCTCCAAAAGCCTGGGAAATCAACTGCTTCCAGAATCACAAGACAGGGCAACAAAACCCTGATTGGCTCACATGTATCCACAATCCTGTTATCTCCAGCCATAACTTAAATATTGCTGCTACAAAAAAAATTACAGCGTGTTACACTCTCCCCCCACCAAATTTAGTCATGTCCACATGATGTTGAGATAATTCGCCAACCCTTCCTGCAAAACACAAAGCCCAATCCAGGAGCAAAAGGCAGTGACATAGCTCCCCAAAGCAGTAGAGATCACGCCCTGTTCCCCGGGCGCTACATAGGCCAACCTACAGTGGTCTCTTAATTCCCTGAGACCTCCGTACTTCCTCACCTAACTCTTCAGGCTCAGATGCTTCTGGGGATATTTCAGGTCTGCTTGGCGAGTCCTCCCCTGATATATCACTCTTGTCCCACTGCATCTCGGAGCCCTCTGTCCCGAGTCCAGGCCCTGCTTCCTCTCCTTCAGGGTCCCGCTGTAACCCAGACTGCCCACAGGTAGCCCCCCCCCACTTCACCTGACTCAGTGGGAGAAGGGCCAGGAGTTGCTGCCTCAATCAATGGGGAGTTAGCGAACGGCAGCATGTACCACACATCCAGATCCTCATCCTCCGAATCAGTATCCCTCTCATGGGCGGGGCAGGGCCCGGCCCAGCCTCTCCAGCTGTGGGCCCTGTAGTCACTCCGCATTTCCGCAGAGTCCTCTTACTAGGTGTAGGCTCCAAATCGGGCTCTGGGTCTACCTGCACCTCTTGACCCAGGGGCAACAGGTGGTTCCGATGGAGAATCTTGACAGGCCCATTCCCCTCCTTTGGTTTCACCCGGAAAACTGGTAGGTTTGGCATCTGACTCTCCACCACATAGGGTGTGGCCGCCCAGTGGTCAGCCAACTTGTACTTTCCCGGTAGCCCCAAATTCCTTATGAGGACTAGGTCTCCCGGCAGGAGTTGGGAGAATCTCACTTTTTGATCATACCTCCTCTTATTTCCTCGATTCTGCTTGGCGGCTGTAACCCTAGCTAATTCATAAACCCTTTCAGCTCTCTTCTCAGATCAGACACATATTTCAGATAGGGCTTTGGTGGTAAGTCACCCTCGTCAGTCCCAAAACAAAGGTCAATGGGCAACCTCGCCTTGCGCCCAAACATCAGATAGTATGGCGAGTACCCAGTAGCTTCATTTTGTGTACAGCTGTAACAGTGAACCAGATGCCCAATATATTGACTCCACCTGCTCTTCTTGCTGATCTCCAGGGTCCCGAGCATGTCTGGCAAGGTCCGGTTAAGCCTCTCAGGCTGGGGATCGCTCTGTATGTGATAGGATGTGGTCCTCGATTTCTTAACTCCAAGCATGCCCAGTAACTCATAGGTGAGTCTGCTCTCTAAGTCCCGTCCCTGGTCACTATGTATCCACCCAGATGCTCGATGTTTCAGGACTCAGGCACTGCCAACTATCCCTTTGCTTCCACAATGCACAGATTGACAAGGACATTGCCAGGACTTGGAGGACCGAGTTATAGGGAGAGGAGGCCAGGTCAGGACTTCATTTCCTTAGCGCCTAGTAGATTGAGAGATGACCTTGCAGAGGTGTACAAAATCATAATTGGCTTAGATGAGACAAATACACTCAGACTTTTCCCCAGGGTTAGAAAAGCAAGAACTTTTGTATATAAATTTAAGGTGAGGTGATATATGTATGGAATGAGCTGCCTGAGGAAGTGGCTGAGGCAGGTCCAGCAACAACTTTTAAAAGATACTTCTAACTTCGGGTAGATAGAGTCATAAAGAGCATTTTTGGCACATTGGCTTTCATAAATCAAAGCATTGAATACAAGAGTTGGGATGGTATCTTGAAGAGGTTGGTGAAGTAAAAATTGGAGTATTGCGTGCACTTACCTACCGGAAAGATATCAATAAATTTAAAAGAGTGCAGAGAAGATTTACAAATATCTTCCCCGGACTTGAGAACCTAAGTTATAGGGAAGGTTTGAATAGTTTAGGACATTGATCCCAGGAGCATAGAAGATCGGCAGGAGATTTGACAGAGGCTTTAAAAATGATGAGGGGTATGGATAGATTACATGCAAGCAGGCTTTTTCCTCTGAGGTTGGGTGAGACCACAATTAGAGGTCATGGGTTATGTGTGAAAGGTGAAATGTTTAAGAGGAACATGAAGGGGAACTTCTTCACTCAGAGGGTGGTGACATTGCTTAATGAGCTGTCAGTGGATTCGGATTTGATCGCAACATTTAAGAGGGATTTGGATAAGTACTTGGATGGGAGAAGTATGGAGGGCTATGGTCCAGGTACAGGTCGATGGCACTGGGCAGAATTATGAAATAAGAAAGCAGTCTTTGAGGAGCCCCCTTTCCAAAGTAGGTGCCACGATATGTGTGGTGTTTGTTCAAATTGAACTTGCTGAAGGGGGTTGGGTGGGGTGGAGTTACTGGGGCGAGGGGGAAGTAGATGTTACATTTTCCTCAGCGTTTCAGCTTCTGGCTTCCAATAATAGTTTAAGATTCAAGATTTGTCATCTGGTGTTTTGTAAAGCTCAGGACCCAAGGGGCTGGGCTCCCATTCAAAGGACTGCGATATCTACTTTTGAAGTCCTGGAATTGATTGTTCCAGCCTTGGTAAAACCTCTCCCCACCCCCAACGTTCCCCTTTAGCTCTGCTTTGAGAAAGAAGTACAGTCCCAAGCATTCTGAGATGCCAGACGAGTAAGGCACCATATGTGCCTGTTGGCATCCCTACCCCGTGGTTGGCTCTGCCAATTCAGAGGTCACTGCAGCATCATGTTCATGTTAGTAGGACGGCAATCCAGAGGTCTGGGCTTAGGATCTGATGATATTTTCCAATCTCACTGTGGTGGCTTGTAAATTTGAATTCAGTTTATTAACTAAAAAGCTGGTACTGATATACCTTCTCCCATACAGATAAATAAAAGGGGCTGTAGCAGCAATGAAAGTTGGCTTTAATGCAGTGGAAGATTGTTTTCCAGACTAGAGCAAAGTACAGAGTCTGATCACCCTGTCAAAACAACACTGTGATCCGTGGCCTAATTCTTGGTGATTTTAACTTTTTCTCCAGTCCACAGAACAACCTATCAACAGGACTGTTTCTTGTCTCTTGACTCCTTCTGCCAAAGCCTCTTCTGTTCACCTAATCTAATTTACTTTCTAGGGAATGGTTTAATGGGTGGGGCATCTAAGAACAACATTTCGAATGCAATTCGAATGTAAATTGTGGTTATTTGGCCGCTGTACATTTTGGAGCTCGGTAGTAGAAACTGGAGGGAGTTGATGGGAGAGTGAGGAGAATTAAATGGGGATTAGTCAAGAATCACTGTAAATGGTGTCTTGATCTTCCAGCTATGACTTGGGTGAACAATTTCCAAATTTGCTGATGACACAAAACTTAGAAGTGCAGACAGAGAACTGTTAATTTGATACAAAGAGATAGACTGATGAAGAGCCTCAGTCTAAAACATCGCCTCTGTAGGTGCTGCCTGACTTGCTGAGTTCCTTCTGCATTTTCTGTATGAACCTTAATAGTTCTTCTTTACGCAACACACATCAAAGTTGCTGGTGAACGCAGCAGGCCAGGCAGCGTCTCTAGGAAGAGGTACCGTCGACATTTCAGGCTGAGACCCTTCATCAGGTTCCTGTTGTTTAGTTCTTCTTTAGACTGGTATGGAACTAGCATGTAGTAACATAAGTACATGGATGGGAGGGGCTGGAGGCTATGGCCCAGGAGCAGGTCAACAGGACTAGGCAGAATAATAGTCAGCACAGACTAGATGGGCTGAAGGGCCTGCTATCGTGCTCTATGAGTATGACCCTAACCTTTGACACTGTCACTGTATGACTATTTTTCAGAGATTTTGAAGGGCCAGTAGAGCACAGAAACAGGACCTTTGACCCAACTGTTCCGTACTGACCAAGATTCCCATCTTAACTAATCCCACCTTCCTGCATTTGGCCCACATCGCTCTACTTTTCTTACCAGTGTATATGTCCAAGTGTCTTTGAAATGTTGTTAATTTTCCTGCCTCAACTACCTATTCTGGCAGCTCATCCCATATAGGAACCATCTCTGGGTGAAAAAGTTGACCCTCAGGTTTCCATTAAATCTTTCCCCTCTCTCCTTAAACCTTTGCTCTCTGGTGAACTTGCCCACTTTATACTGAAATAGTGCTGTGGTCTCACAGCTCCAGAGACCTGGGTCTGATCCTGGCCTCTGATACAGCTGTGTGGATTTTGCATGTTCTCCTTGTGACACCCTGTGTTTCTGCACAAGTACTCCAGTTCTCTCCCACATCTCAGAGACATTTTGGTTGGTGGATAAAATGGCTGCTGTAAATTGTCCCAGTATGCAGGTTGGTGGTAGGAGAATCAGGGAAAGTGTTGAAGATAATTGCGTGGAAATTAATGGGGAAACAGGCTTGATGGGATTGTTCTGAGAGCTGACCTATATATAATGGACCAAATTGCCTTCTCACTGGTCATCAGGGAATATGGGAAGCATGTAAAATATTGCTTAGTAATCAGTACACTCCTGTTCTTCTTGGAATATTGCCGTGGAGCCTTTTATATCCACTTGAAAGATTGGAGGGCATTTAACTCTACACCCAAGAAGTGTTGGAGGAACTTAGCAGGTCAGGCAGCTTCTATGGAGGGGAATAAACAGTCAACACTTAGGGCTGAGACCTTTCATCAGGGCTGCTGAGCTCTTCCTTCATTTCCTGGGTGTTGCTTAAGATTTCCAGCATCTGCAGAGTCTTTTGTGTTTAACTCCACACGCCCAGTTGTGTAGCCTTGCACTGAATTATCTGATTGGATGATGTGACTCGGGGTGGCATTCTAATCTGTTAACAACACTTAAAAAAGACTTGAACAGGTAGGTGGGCAGGAAACATTTGGAGGGATATGGGCCAACCCTGGACAAGTGTGACCAGCTTAGGTGGGAAACTTGGTTGGCACGGGTGTGTTGGGTCAAGGAGCCTGTTTTCACACTGTATGACGCCATGACTAAACAAGAACACCACTGTGTGCAAAGAAGAGAAAATCTGCAGGTGCTGGAAAGGACTGTACTCTTTTCCATAGATTCTGCCTGGCCTGCTGAGTTCCTCCAGCACTTTGTGTGCAAAGGTTTGACAACTGAAGAGGGGGACCTGCACCCTACATTTGGATTTTCTAGCCAAAGGTATGGGTTACATTGCACTCTGGTTGTTGGTCCTGTGGTTGCTGTGGTTGCAATTAATAATATTTTATCCCTTTGGATCTCAGTGTGGTCCAGGTCTTGCTATTAGGACATCCTGCAAGGAGGAGGTGTATGCAGGCAGTGAGTAGGCCTCAGCTGCTGGATCCTGAGACACGCACCCCTCCACACACTGTCCCCCATGGCCCTTAAAAATGCTTGCTACACTCAACAGCCTTTGAACTGCCTACAGTACTTCTAAAGACCGATGACAAACAAAAACAGCTTAAAAAGATTTGCTCAGTTAAAACGAAACAAATAACGCATTCACATAACATGTTGAAGTAATAGAAAATAAATCAGAAACATTGGGTAAATAAAGTTAAGCAGATCGCGGATGTGCAGTTATGCTTTCAGTCAGGGTCGGTGTCCCTGTTCAAATGAATGTGTCGGGACTGGCATAAACTGAGGGGATGTAGGATGTAAAGGGGTGACACAGAGCCATTCACAGCTTCAACAACGCAAGTTCAATCTGATCTCGGGAACTGTCTGTGTGGAGTCCACGTGTCCTCCCTGTGATCATCTGGGTTTTCTCCCCGTGTGGGTTGGTGAGTTAATTGTAAATTGTAGTCGTGTGATAGAATTGGGAAGGAATTGGCAGGAGCGAGGGGAGAATAAAATGGTATTCGTGGTGTGAACGGGTGGTTGACGGTCAGTATGGACTCGGTGGGCTGAGTGGCCTATTCTGCTGTGTGAGTTTAGATATACGTGACTAACCTCTGCTCCTGGGCTGGGAATTTGGGGAGAATAGGGTGCAAGGACGTTTAGAGTGAGAATGAGACTGATCTGTGAGCTGGCAGAGATTCATTGGGCTGAGTGGCATTCCTCTATGCCCTCCAGAAACACGAAGCATTTACTCTGTGTCCAGTGGCAGAGCGGGAGGCTGGATTAATTCACGTCTGACCCCCGGCACATTGTGTGTTGCAATGCGTAGGCGCGGAGGGTGGGAATGAGTTGACCCGCAGGGTGCGGTTATCCTGTTGATCACCAAGGAGCTGTCTGCTAGTGAGGAGCACAATGGGATATATTGTGCTCGGGCTACCAGCGGCCACAAGTGTGACCGTGTCCCATTGTGCAGCAGCGAGGAGGTCCCACTGTCAAACAGAGAGAGAGAGGATGGGGATAGTTAACTCACACTCCTCCAGCTACTAGTTCTCCCTTAATGGCAGCTTCTGGCACTACATCAACTAAGCCCATGCCAGTTCTCTCTGGGATGTATTCCCAAAATAAACTGAGCATCTGCATTCTTATCCTCTTTGTAATTGTTGTTTATAGGCAAACAATGATTATTCTGGGGCAACAATGAAAGTGCACAGTTATTAGGGACGTTTGAAGTTGTTTTATTAGCTTGGTCCAATTAGTGTGCAATTAAAACCCACTGAACATTCTTGCTATATTATAAAAGATTAATAGATAGCTTTTCTTTATCCATAAAGTGAGATGTGGAAACTCCCTTTGGACTGAAGCCTTTGATTAGATTTGACATGTGAATAAAACGTTCCTGCGCTCAAAACGATGTAGAGATGTGAGGAAAGGGCAGAGGAATGGACTTACTGAATGAGCCTTCAAAGGAGGTAGCACAGACTCAATGGGAAGAATGGCTTTCTGTGATATCACATAATTCAATATGATGGACAAAACGAATAGGAAACATTTGTAATTATTTCAATGAGAGCTCTATGCGTGAACATTCAAACCCTCAAGTGTGTTTCATCCTTCCAACAGGTTGGCTCTGTACATTAAGGACGTTTTTACTCATCATCAGATCGTTTGACATTTCCATTCACCAGAGAACTGTACAACACAATAACAGGCTCTCTGACCTACCTTGGTGATGCTAACCATCAGACACCTGTTTGCATTAACACAGGGCAATTTACAGTGGTCAGTTAACCCAGCAAGCTGCATGTCTTTGGGCTGTGGGAAGAAACTGGACCATACAGGGGAAACCCATCGGGAGAACATGCAGACTCCACACAGACAGCATCTGAAGTCCGGATTGAACCCAGATCGCCAGATCTGTGAGGCAGCAGCTCATCTAACTGCACCCAGGGCAACAGAGGGCTGTCAGTCTGAGTCTTGAAAACATCTACAGACACAACTTTTTGTGAAAGAACATTCTAGATTTTCAGTTTCTTTTCCTAAAAAAAAACTTCCTGATTTCATTCCTAAATCCCCAAGCTTTATTTTTAATGGTTCTGTGTTCCCCCATCGGAAGAAAAAATAATTCTTTACATATAATCTTGCCCCATCAAGAATAAGACACATGCGGAGAGGGAGGGAGGAAGGGAGGGAGGGGAAGAGGGAGAGGGGAGAGAGGGAGAGAGGGAGGGATAGATATATATATAAAGCAAGTTCAGGTTGATCCTCAATTCATATGGCAAAGTGGTGCTAAGCTGTTTAATCGAGAACCTGATGTTAATCTCGAACAAGAGGACGCAGCTACAAAATAAGTCATTTAAAACTTAAGTGCATAAAAATTTATTCTTTCAGAGATTAATGTATCTCGGAATTCTCTGTCCCCGAGGATGGTGGAGGCCAGATCATTGGATATATTTATGATGGGTTTCGGTAAGTGCTTGAAGGATTGAGGAATGGAGGGTTATGGGAAACTGCCACTGTCGAGTTGAGGGCCAGCAGAGATCGGCCATGACCATACTGATCTGTGGGGTAAACATGAGGGGCTGAGTGGATTACTTCTGCTCACATTTTTATGTGTTCGTCCGAACATTACCTGTTACTCTGACAACAGATGCTGCCTCATCTACCGAGGATTTTCAGAATTCCCTGTTTGTATGAAACCCACCCTTATAATTTCACCCTTTGAGACCCAGTCAATTTGCATTGTAACCTTTTCATCACTTAGTGTCCACTTCCTGAGGTGTGGTGTCCACACAGAATGCTGTACAGTAGGTGGGCAGGCATGGTACAGATGAAGCCTAACTTTTTCATCACTATGCAGGAGAATAGATCATCAAGTTTCAGTCAATGTGCTGGCTGAAGAGACTGTCCCATGGCTATTAAACCAGATATGATTATAACAGCACATTAATTAAAGCAGTTTCCATTATATAGATGGATATGAGCAACTACAATAACATTTGACAGGAACTTCATGCAGATAGGTTGGTTAATACCTATATAGATATATAAAATAGAATTATATTTTATTATAGAAGAAGAAGAATAGCCCTTAACTCATCAGTGGAGTTATCGGGGCACTGTCATGACGGTGTTTCCGTAGCAAGCTATTCTTGTTTTTACGAGGCCGAGTTGCTAGCTCGACGCTCAACCCGACTTGGATTAGAACTTGGGAACCTTTGCTCCGGAGTCCAGCGCTGCTATTATTGCGCCACCAAGCGGGACATATTTTATTATGCTTCAGGAAATCAGTATTTTGTGTCAATAAACATATGTGCCAGAAAAATATTACCAAGTTCCTTTAAGTGAACTATTCGTTGAATTATGTCATTAATTAAATAGATAAAGCTATATTTAATAGTTTTATTAAAGCTATTAAATACAATATAATACTTTAAATAGACCTACTATTATATAATATTTATTTTATATTAAGTACACGAAAATTTAATATATTCCAGTCCTAGTATTAATTTTCTTAACTGGATATATTGGTTGACAGAACTAAGAGTTTACAGTTAATAATTTAGTTTCAGTGCCCAATTCAAGATGTAGCACTCTGCTGAGCTGTTGCATCTATTGTACAGTATTTAAAAAGAACATTAGATCTTAGCTACATGCATTTTCAAATGTCTTAACATGTTCTGTGCAGTAGAGACTGTGGACTACATCTATGTTTCATGCACTTTCAGATCAGTTATGGCACAAATTGCCTTACACTTAATGTAAATCATATTATGTTGTGACTAAATGATTATTTTCCAGTTCTCTTGTTTTAAGGCATAGGAGAAGACTTCTCAGCCCATCGATTTCTTGTTGTTAACTAGCTCATCGATCCTTCATTCTTGGCACTTCAAGTTGTTTTCCCTCAACTGCCCATCCAATGCCCGAGTCAACAGTGTTCTGACCAGCACACCCAGGCCGTTTATTTCTGATCATATCTGCTCCCTGCTTAAGAAAGTTTCAATGCTTTGATTAAACGGAAGCTGTGTGCTCTAACAGCACAAAAAAAATCTACAACACTCTTGTGTAGAACGGTGTCAAAATAATTCATAGGCCCATGTGGGAAGTGATTTTATGGAAGCCACTGATAACTGTAGGTTTTAAGGAGAATCACAGAACTAAAAGGGTATTAAGAACAAGAAATGTTTCAAAAGTACTGTTGGGTGTGACCTGTGTAGTTGAAGACAGGAGTTTCAGTGTGGTGAATGGGAGATTGTTTGATGATATTTGAAAACAATCTGGATGATTACCCCATAATAGTATCATAGTACCACTTATGGTACCTTATAAATACTATCTCTCCTGCCTCAGGGACTATGATCAAGTCCATCCAGGATGGGCAGCTTGCCTATGGAATCTATTTGTGGCTGTGCGAAGTACAACAAGTACAAATCCATAGTATAAAATTATTTGGAACTGTTTGGTCAACTTATGTGGACAGGCATCGGAAGGGAAAGAATCAAGGCCAACACATTAAAGACGCATATGCATCCATAGGGAGTTATCACATAACTTCACAAATGTTGTACAGCTAAAGAGGTACTTTTTAAAGTACACTTACTATTGTAAATGAAGGAAGTGCCCTGGAGATAACAGAGTTCATGCAGGCTACAAAGCAACAGATTTTGTGACATATGTCAGTGATAATAAACCTAATTCTGAATCTGTACGGCGATACTGCTCAGAGAAATCTTTACTCGTGACCTGTGTTAAGGAAGGCTTGTTCTATATATTTTTCACTGCTGTATATTTGATCCAAGCTGCACTTGATTTATTTGCTATCTAAACTAGAATCATAGAAGTCTTGTAGAAATGCTATGACAAAGCAGGCTGTTTAGTACATCACATTTCTGCTGATACAATGTATTACAACTAAGAAAGGTCCCCATTCAAGACTGAATGTTATTGTTGAAAAAAAATCAGTGAAGATTTGCTGGAAAGGCCAGATTATTTTCTGAGGGAAAGTTAGAGAGTCAAGATTAGTTTCTCCAGGAACTTAAAAGAGGGAGAAAGTATTTGATTTTGACAGGGTAGATGTGGATGTGGAGAGAATCTAGAATTAGTACCTATTTATAAAGAATGATGAGGCAACTTTTCTTTTCTCTCAGAGATCTGTGAATCCTTGGAAATTTATTCTAAAGCAATACTTGAATAGATTAAGGACAGAGATAGGTGGATAGATATTTGAAAAATAAAAGCTTTTTAGGTTACCATGAGTAGACAGAGATGCAGAGGTGACATTACATCAGATCAGACATGACCTTATTAAATGCTGGAGAAAGCTTGAGGGGCCAAATGGTCTACCAGTGCTTCTGATTCACACGTTGTACGACATTGCTGAGTTTTGGATGTTATGCATATAGGTCCCTCAAGTAAAAGTAAAGTTAAATAGCACTGTTCTAGTTTGAAGAAGAACAGAGGACTTCTCTCATAGTCCAGGTGAATATTCAATCCCAACCAATATCTAAGGAGATAAAAGTCATTTATTTCTATGTTTTGTGGTGTTTGTTATATACAAGTTAGCTGCAGTCTTTGTCGGCCTTATAATAGTGACAAGTAATTAATTGGATATAAAATACTTTAGCAAGTTCTGAGGACAAGTGTTGAATTGGTATATGTGAAGATTCTAATCTATGGGAGTGCATGTTCCTTTTTCAAATTGAAATAAATCAACTTAATTATGTTTTGAAACCAAAGTGTTTGAGATTTGACAAACCCGCAATTGGAACTTTCACTCTTGTGGCTGTTGTCAGCACAACTCTTCTATTTGTTGCTCATCTCCGAGATCAGGTCCAAGTTTACAAAGTCCAGATTTGCAAACCGTCTTTGCATATGACAGCATGATATATCTTGGTTAGCATCAAATCTATCCAACTTCAGCACTGCTGTAACGTAATCAATTACATTCAAAATTCCACAACAATAAAACCAAGGATTTTTGTTTCATTACTAAATTAAAATTTCAGGTCTTAGGAAACAGCAAATTAGTTTTCACCTAAGTATAAAAGACATAGTTTTGTACAACCACTTCTCTTGAAAGAGCCCAATATTCATCATATTATATTAGAAATTCCATTTAGTGGCAAGCAAGGTATAGTTAAGGTTACACTTTATTTTTGTAGTTACAGCCCGTCTCGATTTTTCTTTTCTATCTTGCTTCTTGTCTTCAATTTAACATGCTCTTGTATACTATTTAACCATTGCAGCTAATGGAAGGAGTTAGACTGAAATAACATAATTGGCATCAGTTGATTATAAACAGTTTGAGTTTAGCTTCTGACACACAAGCAATGTAACATGTTTATTCAATTTGCCTTAGGTTTACCACGATGGAAAGTACCTTTATAGTTAGGTCAGATCCGACTTGTTTCTTGTGGGTTGATTGAATTAAAAGATTCTATAGGTGATACTTTCCTGCCAAAAAACATTCCAGCAAATAGTATGTGCCAAGAAATCAGTTTGGGACACACTTGGAAGGCCTCTGTCCTTTGCCTTCTTTGAACTGTTGATTATAATTTTAAAGTTGCCAATTTTTAAAAAGAGAACTTGGATTAACTTCTTTTCAGTTTATGGTTGTCATGTCACTTTTCCAATTCATCCTTCAGATATTTCGTCTCCAAAAGGTTTCTAAACATGCCTTGAACTTCCAGTTTTTCTGCAGAGCATAAACAGCGGACATTCATTAATCAATTAGCAATTGTTAACCGTGAACTCCTAATTTCCATTTGTCTTGGTTGGATCATCCAAGATGCTTCATTTGAGGCTGTCCAGTGGCATTCAGTCCAATGCACAGAGCATCAGCAAGTTTCCATCATTTTACCATTTGCCCAATGATTTGGTCAAAAAGGGCAAGACGACAAGTTTTGATTCTGACCTCAGGTGCCCTCTGTGTGGAGTCTGCATATTCTCCCAGTGACTCTTTCCCCTGGGTACCCTGCTTTCCTCCCACATCCAAAAATGTACTGGTTAGTGCGAGTTTCCCAGACTCTAGGTGGGTGGTAGGAGAACGAGGGAGTTGAGAGAAATGTGGGAGGATGGGCCGTTGGAAATGCCCCGAGAGCTAGTATGGACAACATGAGCAGCGCTCAACAAAATCATCTCCTCAACATTCATCATTAAGCTCCAAGACCTGAGTCTCGATTCCTCCCTGTACAGCTGGATCCTCAACATCCTCAATGGCACAACCCAGTTAGTACACCTCTGCCACACTCACCACAGGGGTGTGTGTTTAGCTGCCAGCTCTATTCATTTCATATTTATGACTGTGCGGCTAAGTGCAGCTCCAATGTCGTATTTAAATTTTCTGACCACACCACTATTGTTGGCTGAATCAAGTGTGGTGATGAATCAGCACATAGAAGGGAGATTGAAAATCTGGTTGAATGGTACCTCAGCAACAATCTCTCACTCAACCTCAGCAAAACCAAAGAGCTGATTATTGACTGCACAGGAAGAAGCTGGAGGTCCATGAGCCAGACCTCATCAGGAGAACAGAGGTTGAGGGGGGCAGTAGCTTTAAGTTCCTTAGCGTTAACATCTCAGTGGATCTGTCCCGGGACCAGCACGTACTGTAAGTGGCGTCACAAAGAAAGCACAGCAGATCTTCTACTTCCCTAGAAATTTACATAGATTCAGCATGTCACCAAAAACTTTTACAAACTTCTCTGGACGCACGGCAGAGAGTATCCTAACTGGTTGGTCTGGTATGAAAACACAAATCCTCAGGAACAGAAAAGGCTACAGAGAGTTGTGGATACAGCTAATTCATCATAGGCAAAGCTGTCTCATCCTTAGTACATTTACATGAAGCACTGTCACAGCAAAACAGCGTCCATCATCAAAGACCCCACCATCTAGTCTGTGCCCTCCTCTCTCTACTACAATCAGGTAGAAGATACAGAAACTTTAGGCCCACACCACCAGGTTTAGGAACAATTATTACCCAACAACTATCAGGCTCCGGAACCAGCATGGATAACTTACACTGGACTGATTCTACAACCTACAGACTCACGTCCCAGGACTCTTTACAATTCATGTCCTCAGTATAATTTTTATTTGCAGAGTTTGTCTTCTTTTGCCATTGGTGTTTGTCAGTCTTTGTCTGCTTATGTCTAGTTTATTGTAAAATTCTACTGCATTCCTTTTTTCCTGTAAATGCCTGCAAGAAAAAAACCTCAAGGTAGTATATGATAACATATATGTAAGTACTTTGATAGCAGATGTACTTTGAACTTTCAATGTCTTTCTAACTACATATGTCAGCAGTTTAGCCCCAAGCATAGGATGGGTCAGATAGAACCACAGCTGCCTTGCCAATGTCTAAATGCAACAGTTTGTTACAGAATATTTAGTTCCTCTCCAGCCTCCCAGATGCCTGATCTGGCAAACTTTGCTCCTCTGCCAAATGCCTAGATGTCTCAACTCACCAAACCAGAGAAAAATAAGCATCTCACTATTCACCAGGATTTCACTGATACCCTGTCCCTCCTGAAGTTAGAGAGAGTATAGCCCTTCGGCCCACCATGTATGTGCTGATCATTAACCACCTGTTAATAAGCTCATCCTATTCTAAACCATTTCATTCACCTCCCTTTACCATTGATTCCCTCTCAGATTCTATCACTCACCTACACACACGGCAATTCACAGCGGGGTAATTAACCTACCAACCCCACACATCTTTGGGATGTGGGAGGTAACTGGAGCACCCAGAGGAACCTTTCCCAGTCACAGAGAGTATGTTCAGGCTTCTTCCCCTTCGAAATCCAAGCAAATTTAACCCCAACGGGTCTTGGAAAGCAGAACTCAAACCAAAAGAAGTACAAATAAGCACCTTGGTAAGAGCTGACATGGACGGTCCCTGGCTTTGATCTCCCACGTAGGTTATGGTTACTCTAAATTGCTTCCACACAAATTAAAGCAGATGTGGACAGTTGATGTTTGAGGGAAATTAGTGTGTGTGGTGATCAGGAACAGATGATAGAACATAAATGTACAGTCCATAAATCTGAGGGAGGTTCCACAGTGACACATTCTTTCACCTCAGATGCAACTACTTGGTTTCATCATCCTAGTCTAAATTTATCATTGTACTGTGATGTTAAACCAGACGGCCATGTGAAAGAGAGAATACAGGCAAAATATCTGGACCTTTACAAGAGTGCAAAAGTATTGGGTAGTCATAATGGAGGACCTTAAATCTTCGAATGGAAACTGGAATAGTATTAGAGTTAAGCTTTGAGAGACACTCAGGGAGCTGGAATCGGCCATCTGCCTCATCAGGCCTGGACCTTTCCATGCGATCATGGCTAACCCGACCAAAGCCTCCTCTTCTTTTATTATGGTTCCCCATCGCACTCGGTTCCTTGGTCTTCCACAAATCCATCTGCCTCCTCATTAAATACCTCCAAAGATCTAACCTCCACAACCTTCTGGGGTACAGAATTCCAGATATTCACCATTTCCTGTGAAAAGAAATTCATGCAGTAATCAGTTGTACATGGCTGTCCCCATATCTTTTAACTAAGTCCTCTCTCACATCACAACATGCACCTTTTCGTGTCTCTTATGACCTTGTATGTTTCAAAAATATTACCCTTCATTCTTCTAAACTCCAAGGCGTTATGTGCCTAACCTTGTGAAAGGACAACCCTCTCATCCAGGAATTAGCCTAAAGAATCTCTTCTGGATTACTTCCAATATCAGCAAATCTTCTCCTAAGTAGGGAGACCAAAAGTATAATTAGTTGGTGGCCTCATGAACTCCAGGTACAATTGTACTTAGGAGAACATCATACATGAGTGATCGACTACTACAGCTACCATTGTGACAATACTTCTCTAATGGTCAGACAATGGACTTTAAAAATAAAGACCAATGTGCCTTTTTGCTTCATGCTGAAGTTGTATGTGTCTTATGTGCAAGAACACCAGTATCTCTTTGCACTCCATAAAGGCCGGCATCCTGGCCATGCTGTCTTCTCACTGCTGCCATCAGGAAGGAGGAACAGAAGCCTCAAGTTCCACACACCAGATTCTGGAACAGCTACTCCCCATCAACCATCAGGCTCCCGAACCAAAGGGGATAACTTCATTCACTTACCCCAACATAGAACCGATTCCACAATCTATGGACTCATTCTTAAGGACTCTACAGCTTGTGTTCTTGATATTTATTGCTTATTTATTCATTTATCTATCAATTTATTTATTTATTATACCAGTTTTCTCATCTTGTATTGCATGGTTTGCTGATTTTTTGCTCATTGGTTGTTTATCTATCTTTGTCGTGTGTGGTTTTTCATTGATCCTTTGTATCCGCTGTGAATACCCACAAAAAATGAATCTCTGGGTTGTGTATTGTGACATATATGTACTTTGATAATTAATTGACTTTGAAATTTGAACTTACTAGTTGATTCTATCCATTTAGGCAATTGTGATTTTTGAATTCTCCTACGGAAGTGTATAACCTCACACTTTGCCTGGGTGAAGAATTTCTCGAAAATATCCAGGATAATTTTCTAGTGCAATGTACTTATGGTTTAGCAAGTAAAGAGGCCTTGCTGTGCTGGTTCTAAGCAATGAAGTGCGTCAAAGTGCATAATGTCTTGGTCAGGGAGCATCTAGAATATAGCGATCATAACAGATTAAAATTTAGCTTAGACATCAGAAAAGAAAAGGAGCAATCAATAGTAGAAATAACCAATTTCAATGGGTTGTAAGTGGATCAAACCCAGATAAACTGGAATAACAAATGTCGCCCCAAGACAGAGCAGAACAATGGGCTGCCTTTAAGAAATAGTTCAGATATAATTGAGGCACATTCCCATAAGTTACAAAGGAAAAACAAACAAATACAAAATATGGACTATTGTGAGCAGTTTTGGGCTCCATGTCTAAGAAAGGATATGCTGGCATCGGCGACGGTTCAGAGGAGGTTTAAAAGAATGATCCCAGGAAAGAAAGGGTTAACGTATGAAGAGCATTTGATAGCTCAAGCCTCGTACTCATAAGAGTTTAAAAAATGAAGGGAAATCTCATTGCAACTTACTGAATACTATATATGTAACAAGCAAAGAGCCTTAGACTCAGCTATCAGTTTGAAAGTTAGGGATCCCCAGACTTTGCACTCACAGAACACATCACATGCTCAAGCTTGCATTGAACTGGAAATCTACAAAGCTCATCCAACTGTGTCTGACAGGGAGTTGTTACCAGGGATGAGGCCTTCAATCAGCTGGTTTATCAGACATATGTTGAAGCCAGCACCCCAAAGACGTTGACTGTCAATGTACTGCTGATGTGCAGGAGGGTGGAATTGCAGAGAGATGGGGATGCCGCAGAGCACATCACAAAAACCAGTCACCCCTCCATGGACTCTGTTTGCACTCCTTGCTCTCTTGGAAAAGCAGATTGCATAATCTCACCCTCTCACCTAGAGCATTCTCTGCTCTTCCCCCCTCCCATCAGGAAGAAGATACAAAAGCCTGAAGGTACATAGCACCAGGCTCAGGGTCAGCTCCTATCCCACTGTTGTAAGCTCACTGAACAGATCTCTTGTGTGACAGTATGGACTCCTGACTTGCAACCTACCTTCTCATTGTTTGCCTACACGGCACTTTTGCTGTAACTGTAACAGTAACACTACTTTCTGTTCTTGCCTTTCGCTCGCACTGCCTCGATGTACTGATGCAGTGAAATGATCTGTATGGATGCCGTCTCAAAGTTTCTCACTGTACCTTGTTATATGTGGCAATAAAGTAATTACCAATTTCCTTCCTTTGTAAAACAATAGTGAGCCATCTTGAATCCTTTCCTATTAAAGGTAATTCTGAGGCTGTGAGATTACCCTCAGTGACAGTCACATCAGCTTTGTGCGTGAATAGTCTTTACTGCAACTTACTCTATTGAAATCAGTGATTTGCGGTTCTCCTGGCGATCGAGTGGATGGCTGGAGATTTGGCCGTGCTTGTTACATGCTGGTTATTGATGGGTGACGTTGACGACATGAGAGAGTGTGCTGCAACCCTGAGTTTACTTGAGTTGACACCAAGATAATGGGTCTTTGGTGATCATAACTCCTATTCCTCAGATGGACGGGAGGAAGA
Organism: Mobula hypostoma; assembly: GCF_963921235.1. NCBI lineage: Eukaryota > Metazoa > Chordata > Chondrichthyes > Myliobatiformes > Myliobatidae > Mobula > Mobula hypostoma. Next base: position 157,049,430 of record NC_086100.1, read on the forward strand.
AGGGCAGGACAGGGATTCACGAGGAGGGCTGCAAGCTGCAAATGAAGGGGGCTGGTGGTATTGGTGGGGAGGGTCTCTGGCCAGTGGAGGTCTTCAGTAAGCTCTCCTATAACATGACAGAATAGCAATATTCCTGGAGAGCCCCCTTTCCCCATGTGGTTCTCCTTGGCAGTGAAATGTCAAATGGAGTTTAATCCTGGCAAGTGTGAGGTGTTGCACTTTGGGAGGTCAAACTCAAGGGGATAGTATGCAGTTAATGGCAGGACCTTTAATAGCATTGACCTTGGGCTCCATGTTCATAGCTCCCTGAAAATGGAATTGCTATGGGTGGTTAAAAAATACATGTTGTTTGGCATACTTGCCTTCATTGAGTATAACAGTCAGAAAGTCACATTGCAGCTGTGTGAAGTTTCGGTTAGGCTGCACTTGGAGTATTGCCGACAGTTCTTGCAGCCCCACTACAGGAAGGATGTGTAGCCTTTGGAAAGGGTACAGAAGAGGTTTACCAAAATGCTGCCAGGATTAAAGGCATGAGCTACAGGGGGAGGTTGAACGAATTAGATCGTTTTCTCTGGACTGTCAAAGGTTGAGGGTATCATGATAGAAGTTTATAGAGAAGCATGGATAAAATAGACGGTCTTTTCCCAAAGTAGAAATGTCAACTATTGGAAGCCATATGTTTAAGACGAGAAGATGGAAGTTTACAGGAAATGTGTGTGGTGAAGTTTCATACAGGAGAGCGATTAGGTTCCCAAAATACGCTGCAGGTGTTGGTGCAGACCTGAAGGTGGTTTAAGAGACTTGTCAATAGACACACAGATATCATGGGCTGAAGGGCCGTTCTGGTACTGTACTGTTCAATGTTCGACAAGATGAGGGTGTTGAGCAGGGGTTCCCATCCTGGGGTCCACAGACCTAATGGTATTGGTCCTTGGCATAAAAGAGGTTGCGACCCCTGTGGAAGAGGGACTGCTACAAGCTGCTGCTGGTCAGTGTAACAGTAGTGCTAAACTCCTATGTACAGTGGCATGCAGAAGTTTGTGCACCCCGGTCAAAATTTCTGTTACTCTGAATAGCTAAGTGAGTAAAAGATGAACTGGTTTCCAAAAGGCATAAAGTTAAAGATGACACATTTCTTTAATATTTTAATCAAGAAAACCTTTTTATTTCCATCTTTTACAGTTTCAAAATAACAAAAAAGGAAAAGGGCCTGAAGCAAAAGTTTGGGCATCCTGCATGGTCAGTACTTAGTAATACCCCCACTGGCAAGTATCACAGCTTGTAAACGCTTTTTGTAGCCAGCTAAGAGTCTTTCAATTCTTGTTTGGGGGATTTTCACACATTCTTCCCAGCAAAAGGCTTCTAGTTCTGTGAGATTCTTGGGCCGTCTTGCAGGCACTGCTCTTTTGAGGTCTATCCACAGATCCACCCCCGTGCTTAACAGTTGGGGAGGGGTTGTTTTCATGAAATTCTGTACCCTTTTTTCTCCAAACATACCTTTGCTCATTGCAGCCAAAAAGTTCTATTCAAAAGGTTCAAAAGAACATCTAAAAAAGCCTGATGCATTTTGGAAACAAGTTCTGTGGACTGATGAAGTTAAAATAGAACCTTTTGGCCGCAATGAGCAAAGGTCTGTTTGGAGAAAAAAAGGTGCAGAATTTCATGAAAAGAACCCCTCCCCAACTGTTAAGCACGCGGGTGGATCGATCATGCTTTGGGCTTGTGTTGCAGCCAGTGGCACGGGGAACATTTACTGGTAGAGGGAAGAATGAATTCAATTAAATACCAGCAAATTCTGGAAGCAAACATCACACTGTCTGTAAAGAAGTCGAAGATGAAAAGAGGATGGCTTCGACAACAGGATAATGATCCTAAACACACCTCAAAATCCACAATAGACTACCTCAAGAGGCGCAAGCTGAAGGTTTTGCCATGGCCCTCACAATCTCACAGAACTAGAAGCCTTTTGCAAGGAAGAATGGGTGAAAATCCCCCAAACAAGAATTGAAAGACTCTTAGCTGGCTTCAAAACACGTTTGAAAAAGGCACACTCGACAACTTCATGCCCAAGAAATAACTTTATCTCAAACTTCAAAACCGTTATGTACATACAGAGGCTTTCACAACCCGTACGGCATGGCAGGTACACTATATACAAAACACATTGGAAGTAAAAAGAACGGAAGTAACATCCCCCATTATCCTAATGAGTATTAACTTACTTCTAATAATGCTCACATTACAACATTTACAAGCTGCGATACTTGCCAAAGGGGGTGTTACTAAGTACTGACCATGCAGGGTGCCCAAACTTTTGCTTCAGGCCCTTTTCCGTTATTGTTATTTTGAAACTGTAAAAGATGGAAATAAAAAAGTTTTCTTGCTTAAGATATTAAAGAAATGTGTCATCTTTAATTTTATGCCTTTTGGAAATCAGGTCAACTTTTACTCACTTAGCTATTCACAATAACATAAATTTTGACCGGGGTGCCCAAACTTTTGCACGCCACTGTATGTAGCTCTTTCTAAGCTGGTGCTGGAGACATCGGTCACATCTTCCAGTTGAGCCACGCTGCCCAGGGGATAATAAGGAGCCGCTCTGCTCAAGGATGCGACAATTAATGAATTATAAGCATGGTGCATACCACAAGGGATGAGTTGCTGCTATTATGAGTCTCTGTATTAAATTCCATCTGCTATTGCATTGACTGTATTTTCTCATCAAACTCAGTAAACTTCATGCTGCCTCCTCTGTCCCTCTCCCCGCCCCCACCCTGGACTAGTTTCACCCATTAAACTCTCAGTCCCTGAGATCCAATTTCATATAGACAACAGCTTACTCAGTCCCTGCACACAGAGTTCCTGCAGTTTTATTTTGTGGAGGACACTAGCAGTGTGCCAGAGCTCCGTGAGTGTAGACCAACCTGTGCATAAACAAATCTAAGATGGGAGTGAGTTGTTGCTCTGTGTAATCTGAGTGATAGGAATTCTGTTGGAATGTAAGCATTTGAGCCCATGGTGATTGCCCATAATTCAATGAGTCATATCAGAAAGGGGAAGAAACTTCGGTCACTTCCCAGAGATAATATCTAGCCCGGACAGCCCAACACTTGGGTGAGGAGAGATAAGAAGAACATAGGACCATAAGGCACAGGAGCAGAATTAGGCCATTCAGCCCATCGAGTCTGCTCCACCATTCCATCAAGTCTGATCCTGGAACCCACTCAGCCCCCATACACTTGCCTTCTTGCCGTATCCTTTGATGCCTTGACCGATCAGGAAGCAATCAACTTCCGCCTTAAATATATGCATGGACTTGGCCTTCACCGCAGTCTGTGGCAGGGCCTTCCATAGACTTACTACTCTCTGGCTATAAGAATTCCTCCTTAGCTCTGTTCTAAAGGATTGCCCCTCAATTCTGAAGCTGTGCCCTCTAATTCTGGACATCCCTACCATAGGAAACATCCTTTCCACATTCACCCTATCTAGTCCTTTCAACATTCTGTAGGTTTCAATGAAATCCTTTGCACTCTTCTAAATTCCAATGAATACAGGCCCAAAGCTGCCAAATGCTCCTCATACGTTAACCCCTTCATTTCCGGAATCATCCTCGTGAATCTCCTCGGGACTTTCCAATAACAACAGGTCCTTTCTGAGATATGGGGCTCAAAATTGTTGGCAATACTCCAAGTGTGGCCTGACTAGTGTCTTATAAAGACTCAACATTATCTCCTTGCTTTTTTATTCTATTCCCCTTGAAATAAATGCCAACATTGCGTTTGGCTTCTTTACCACAGACTCAACCTGAAATTAACATTCTGGGAGTCTTGCATGAGGACTCCCAAGTCCCTCTGCACCTCTGATGTTTGAATCTTCACCCCATTTAGATAATAGTCTGCACTATTGTTCCTTTTACCAAAATGCATTATCATACATTTCCCAACACTGTATTTCATCTACCACTTTGTTGCCTATTCTTCCAATTTGTCAAAGTCCTGCTGTAATTGCATTGCTTCCTCAGCACCACCTAACCCTCCACCAATCTTTGTATCATCTGCAAACTTTGCCACAAAGCCATCAATTCCATTATCTGAATCATTGACAAACAATGTGAAAAGCAGTGGTCCCGATACTGACCCTTGAGGAACACCACTAGTCACTGGCAGCCAACCAGAAAAGGTCCCTTTTATTCCCACTCACTGCCTCTTGCCTGACAGCCATTCCACTATCCATGCCAGTATCCTTGCTGTAACGCCATAGGATTTTATCTTGTTAAGCAGCCTAATGTGTGGCACCTTATCAAACGCCTTCTGAAAATCGAAGTACAGTAAATGATATCCACTGCCTCTCCTTTGTCCACCTTGCTTGTTACTTCCTCGAAGAACTCTAACAGATTTGTCAGCCAAGATTTCCCTTTACAGAAACCATGCTGACTTTGACTTATGTTATCAATAGTCTCCAAGTACCTCAAAACATCATCCTTAATAACAGATTGCAGCACTTCCCCAACCACTGAGAGTAGGCTAATTTCCTTTCTTTTGCCTTCCTCCCTTCTTAACGAGTGGAGTGATATTTGCGATCTTCCAGTCCTCCAGAACCATGCCAGAATGAAGTGATTCTTGAAAGATCATGACTAATGCATCTGTTATCTCTTCAGCAACCTCTCTTCAAGATTCTGGGATGTAGTCCATCCAGCCCAGGTGATTTATCCACCTTAAGACCTTTGAGTTTGCCTAGCACATTTTCCTTTGTGATAGCAATGGCATTCACTCCTTCTCCCTGACACTCACGGACCTCTGGCACACTACTAGTGTTTTCCACAGTGAAGACAGATGCAAAGTACACCTTAAGGTCATCTACCATTTCTTTGTCCCCCATTACTACCCCACCAGCATCATTTTCCAGTGGTCCAATATCAACTCTCACCTTCCTTTTACTCTTTACATAACTGAAGAAGATATCCTGCTTTATATTATTGGCTAGTCTGCCCTCATATTCCATCTTTTCCCTTCTGATAGCTTTCTTTAGTTGCCTTTTGTTGGATTTTAAAAGCTTCCCAATGAGAAAAGAAGGCAATCAACATATGATGGAGAGGAGTCAGTCTCCTCTCGGGGTGAGTCACGCCAGGTGTGCGATCTCTGAGAGTGAGTGAGGGAGACAGGAATGTACCTTGGAAGGGAGATTCAAAAACAACAATCTGATCCCTCTCCTAGGTAATACTACAGGTGGTTGGACAATTGCCAGAGCAAATAGAGAACTGAGTCTATTTCAAAGTGACACACTTCTGGTGAGTGTGTACATAAAGAGGAATATTGACTGTGACACATAAAAGGGTTTGATGTGAGGCACCAAGCCAGTTAGCTATAACATGAAGACAAGGAGGTCACACGTGCGTATACACACACACACACACACACAGTGTTAGGTTTAAAGGTTGATTCAGTCCCAAATCCTTACTCTTTGAGGTGTGGGCAAGTTTCCCATAATGCCCTGTGCCATCTCTCACTCAGTCTGTAATTATTTTCCATGGTATAACAAAACTACAATTAAAACCACAAATAGATAGCTATCCCTGCAGGGCAAAGTTTTCAACCAGCACATGATAGCAACAAATTGAAAGAGGACGCACGAGTACTGCTTACCCAGCTGCGAGCTTAGACTGCTGTTTCCTTGTCTTGGGCAAATGACTCTGGGCAGGAGTTGGTCTCTTGAGAAACAAGTTTGGAAAGAATTGCTTATATTAAAACTGCACTTCGATAATAACAGACTGTTATGAATGACCAAGAATGAGAAGTGGGACTGTATTTAAATAGCACTCATCATATCCTCCAGATTAACTTTGAAGCATACCCACATTAAGTAGGTAAATGTACGGACAATTTGGCACAGTAAGATCTCACTAAGGGCAATGAGATAAATGATCACAGGTAACCCCCGTGTTCTGAGGAGATTCAAAGTTCTGTATTGTGAGTTTTTTTTGTAACATGAGTTAAAAATAACAAACTTTATGTTTATTTTTTACACTTAAGTTCAATGCAAGGAAATTTTATTTTATACCTCAAATTGTTGAGTAGTGATTTGTGAATTCTCTAAGGGGGAGTTTCTGTTACCAGAACGATTATAATGCAGGGCTGATCTGTAGCTGATTGAGGGATATTGGCTAAGATGAGGAAAGAGCTTCTTCATCTTCCTGGTAGGGGCAGGAGTGGAAAATAGGGAATGGATTGGTGTGTTTTTCCATCAATTCTTTTTTCATTCCATTCCACCCCAAACCCAATTTGTTTTGGGAAATCCAAGACAAAATCCTGAAATGTTTCCTGGGATCCACTAGCTCAACCTGACTGTAGGAGCTGGGACCAGCACACAAGTGTCATTGCAAAGAAAGCAGACAGCACCTCTACCTTCTTAGAAGTTTGCATAGTTTCAGAGGGTCACCAAAAACTTCTATAGATGTACAGTGGAGAGTATCGTAACTAGATGGCATGGATACACCAATGTCCAGGAATGGAAAAGGCTACAGAAAGTGGTAGACAGGGCCCTGTCCATCACAGGCAGAGCCCTCCCCACCGTTACATAGAGTGCTGTCACAAGACAGAAACATCCATCATCAGGGCCATGCTCTCTTCTTGCTACTCCCATCAGGCAGCTGGCACAGAAACCTTAGATCCCACACCAACTCTACAACCATCAGGCTCCTGAACTTCAATCACCACTGCTTTGAATTGATTCTACAACCTACAGAATCATTTTCAGGACTCGTTTCTCCTCATGTCCTCAGTATTACTTTTTATTTGCTGAGTTTGCCTGCTTTTGCACATTGGTTATTTGTTGGTCTTTGTCTGTTCATGTATAGTTTTTTTCTAAAATTCAATTGTATTTCTTTTTCCCTGTAAATGCCTGCAAGAACATGAATCTCAGGGTAGAATTTGGTAACCTATATGTGGCTTGGTAATAAATTTACTTTGAACTACAAGAGGCATCACTCTACAATCAGAATGCCCAATACCACCTCTCTGGGACAAATGCCCGCCTTTCTACATCAGCCACTCACTGTATATTAAAAAAAACAATAAAATATCTCGCATTCATAGTGAAACCAATTGTGTTGTGGTGAAAAAAAACGTTTCTGATCATGTTGCCGCAAAAATTCCCCCACTTTTCTTGTTAACAATTGGTGAATCATTTGGACTTTTTAGAAAAGAACGGACTAAGATTTGTAGATTCCACTGAGGTGTTGATTCCAATCCCTCTGTATTTCTGTACACTACTGCCACGAAGTCTCTGTAAAGAAACTGTGGCAATATCTAAAGCAGTTTTTTTAAAAAGACTATTTTGACCATGCAATCTTTACTGCTGTTGACTGTAACACTGTTTTCTTGCTGTTCAGTTATTTCATGGAGACTGTTTTAATGAGACCTTTTGATCTATGCAAGTCTTTCCAAAAGGAGAGGATATTTAAAAATAATTTTTGTAGAAGGTAGTATGGCATGCTTGCCTTCATTGGTTAGAGCATTAAGTTTAAGAGTAAGGAAGTCATGTTGTATTTACGTATAACTTTCATTAAGCCATACATGGAGTATTGTGTGAGGGATGTGTAAGTTTTGGAAAGGGTGAAGAAGGGGTCTACCAGGATGTTGCCCAGATTAGAGGGTAAGAGCTACAAGAAGAGGTTAGACAAACTGGGGTTATTTTCTCTGGAGTGTTGGAAATTGAGGGGAGACCTCACTAAAGTTTACAAGATTATGAGAGACATAGACACAGCACACAGTCACAATCTTTTCCCCAAGGTAGAATCATCAAACACTTGAAGGCATGCATTTAGGATGTGAGGGAGAAATTTTAAAAGAGACGTGTGGGGTATTTTTCTAACACAGAGAGTGGTAGGTGTCTGGAATGCAATCCCAGGGGTGATAGTGGAAGCAAATACAGTAGTGGAATTTAAGAGGTGGTTAGGTAGACACATAAATATTTAAGAAATGGAGGGGTATGGATCATGTGATTCAGTTCAATTCGGTATGATGTTTGCTACATCGTGGGCTAAAGAGTGCGTTGTGTGCTGTTGAATGTCCTGTGTTCAGTGAAAGGGGACAGATTTCAGGAGCAGCTTCTGGCTAATGTCACAGATTCCCTTTTGCTCCCAGCCTTTTGTCAATGGGCTATGGGACTCCAGCATATTTCAGGAGCCCTGCAGTAAACTAGGTGGAGCTGAGTGCCGCAAGAGGCAGCCACTCAGTGGCAAAGGGGCAATGGGAGTGAGGAACTGGTGGTGGTGCTGGGAATTTGGGGGAGGGGATGGGGAAGTGGCTGGGGGATGAGGAGGAGATGGTTTTGGTGGGGAATTGGGTTTGAGGAAGGGTTCACATGATATTGGTGAAGGTGGTGGCAGAGAGAAGGGGAGGATGTTGAAGGGATGGGGAGAGGATTGCAGGGGGAGGTGGGAATGGGTTATGGGGAGGCAGGCTATTGGTGAGAAACAGGGTTAAGGAAGAGAAATAGCATCTCTTCTAGCGGCCGCAAGCGAGCTTGCCTTTCCCTTGATCTCTTCCCTCTCTGGGCCTACAGTAAAGGAGCTAAAAGAGATGCTGCCTCATGGTGCTAGAGACCTGGGTTCAATCCTGAACTTGAGTCTGTGTGGAATTTGCACCTTCTCCCTATGTTCCCACTGGGTAATCTGTTTTCCTCCCACATAACAAAACCAGGTGGGTTGGTAGGCTAACTGGTTGCTGTACATTACCCCTGGACTGGGTGGCAGAATGTGGGGATAATAAAAAGTGAAATTCATGTCCAATTAGTGCAAAAGGGTTGATAATGGTTGGGTGGACTTGATAGTACATGAACGTACAAAAGGAATGAAGAACTTTCTTGCAACAGCATCTTAAATATGTGGTATTAGAGAAAACATTCACAAGAAAAACATAAATTAAACACAAGTTATACAAAATTATTCAAGGAGAACACAATGAGAACAAAAGAAAGGCAAATCTATTGTAATGCTTGTGGTGATGGTGCTGCTACACTGAGGTAGTCATTACGGTTGTGCAGGGTGGTTCGAGAACAGAATGGTTGAAGACCATAAGACATAAGAGCAGTGTTAGGCCATTCAGTCCATCAAGTTTGCTCCTCAATTCCATCATAGCAGATCTATGATCCTTCTCAACTCCATTCTCCTGCCTTCTCCCGTAACCTTTGACACTCTTACCAACCAAGAGCCCCTCAACCTCAGCTTTAAATATACCCAATGATTGGCCTCCACAGTCATCAGTGGCAATGAATTCCACAGATTTTCCATTCTCTGGCAAAAGAAATTCCTCCTCCACTTTTTATAAAAGGGCATTCTTCTATTCTGAGGCTGTTCCCTCTGGTCGTAGACTCCCCTACAAGAGGAAGCATCCTTTCCCACATCTACTCTATCTAGGCCTTCAATATTTGATAGGTTTCAATGAAACCCCCACCCACTCCATTTTTCTAAACTCCACCGAGTACAGGCCCACAGCCATCAGATGCTTCTCATATGTCAACCATTTAATTCCTGGGGATCATTCTTGTAAACCTTCTTCTGGACCCTCTCCAGTGCCAGCACATCCATGTCCAAATGTGCTCTGGCCAATGACTTAAAGCTTTAGTATTACATCATTAATTTTATATTCTAGTCCTCTTGAAATGAATGCTAGCATTTTCCTCCCTTAGTACCTACTCTACCTGCAAATTAGCCACTAGGGAATCTTGCACTAGTACTCCCAAGTGCCTTTGGACCTCTGATTTCTGAATTTGCTCCCTTTAGAAAATAGTCTACACTTTTATGCCTTCTACCAAAGTGCATGACCATACACCTCTCGACAGTGTATTCCATCTGCCACTTCTTTGCTCATTCTCCTTCTCTGTCCAGGTCCTTCTGCTTCCTCAACACTACCTGCCCCTCCATGTATCTTCGTATTGTCCAGAAGTCTCGCCACAAAGCCATCAATTCCATCATTCCAATCATTAACATATTCACTATTACTGATGGTGAGAGGGACATACCAGTGACATACTGGGTAGAGTCCACCTCTTCCTGCAGCTTCTTACATCCCTGCACATTTGAACTGCTGTACTAGTCCATGACGCAACTAGTTAACAAGACCTATTTCCATGCTGTAACACACTGTGGACTTCACTTGAATGACTGTGTAGCCAAGCTCAGATCCTGCCCTTTAGTTATTGGCTGCGAAGACCTCGTCCCGGAGGCAACCCCTCCCGGACTGTCCTGTCAATCTCCAGCCCAACCACTGAAGGCGTTCATTCAGCCTGGGGTGGCTGCCTTTAGATGCTGTGGGCAATTTCTTCTCTTTTGCAGTCTGCTTGGCCATTGAAGTTGTCGGACTTGATGTCTCTGCCATAACTCGGATCCCTTCCCATTTATTTTCCCAATATCTTTCTATCTTGATCCATATAATTAATCATCTACCTCCCAGAACCAACTTTCATTAGAAAAGTACAATTACTGTTATTCATTAACACTTTATTCGTGGTGTGCTGACATGCTCTCCCTCTGTCTTCTGCATTCACGTTTCTGTTCTCTTTCATCCGCAGGTCTCCTTCCATTAGGAGTAGTCAGATGTGACACAGCAGCCTGGTGTTCATCACTTAGATTCTCTGTAATGGCATTGTTACACGGTAAACGTGATCCCTCGTTCTGTCTTTGACAGTTTCAGCTGAGTCCACTGTTTCCAATGGCTGCCTCATTGGGTCTGCACACAAACACAGGTGCTATTTGCCAGAGCACCCTCTGTGGCCCTATCCACCTGGGAGTGAACCCTGCATTTTCAGACAGCTCCCTTACCGTGACCTGGTCACCCAGCTGTGCGAGGACTATCTTCTCTCCCTCAGGCTCTCTCTGTTCTGCAATATGTTGCTGCTGTTTTGCTCAGTCCCTTAATCACTTTAAGCTGGTTACGATGGTCTTTCACACTCCCATATAATCTTGCTAAATTGGCTCTAGTAGTTCTTCCTGGACACTTTCAACTTCCATTCTCTCATGTTCTTTCGTTGCTCCCTTTCCCCTGTAATCTGCACTCCGGTTCTGTTTCTGCTCCGTACTCTTCCCTTGCTTGTGTCTTTACTTTAATTGTTGCTTTCTCCACAGGCAGCTGCACTGCTTTTAACACTTCTTGTCTGTGTTTGCCCTTACCCTTGGGACCTCCTCACATGCATTGTTCCATCTCTGATCCTTGTCTGTCTGTGGGCCATGTTGCCTGTTCTGTGGGTCACACATGTTCAATGTCCCTGCCTCGCCCATCTTATTTCTCCCCAAAAAACTCTGCAGGAAGCTGCACTCTCTCATTCTCAAGAACCCGAGCATCACTCCTTTCTGCCCTCTTTCTTCCACCAACTGCACTGGTATAATGGAAATCCCCTCTCCGGTCATGGGCAATGATAGATCAGTTATCGACACTGATGACCCTGTGTCAACTAATATATCACACTGCTGGTCTCTTGTGTTGCACATATAACTGTGTGTGACCAATACTGCCAATTGAAGCCGCTGCCAGCCATTTGCCTGGCTTGGATACTGACCTCACCAATTCTACAATCTGATTGGACAGGAAAGGCATTGCTGTCATTTCTGTCTGATTTGGTGGGCGACTCTCACACCTTTCAGGACACAGCTTCCATCAATAGCCCAACAGACCACAGCTATAACATATCACTTTCTTCACCTTTCTATGTCTGTTCTGGCAATTCCTTGCTATGTGCCCTGGTTGCTGACATGCAAAGCAAATCCCCTGTGTCTTCACAGCAACTACGTCTGCTATAGCCATTTTATGACTTCTCTTCCCCTCTTCCAGTCTATCGCACCAGCCCATGATACTGTCGCATGGCAAGTCGATCCCACTGCTATCCCCAAATCTAAAACTTCCTGGAGGTCTGAGCTCAGGCCTTCCTTCAGCATCACCAGAAGACTGGATCATCCCTTCCCTGATTGTCCAATCCTGAGTACTGCGTATACACTCGATATCTATGCTCTGCATAATCTATAGTGGGCTCATCAGCTCTCTGAACCACTGCCATTATCATTCCCCAGTTACTCTCACCTTCCCCCAGTCACTGCCTCACTTCCCCTTTAAAGCAGTGAAATCTCTCTCCATTACTGGTACCCACGTACTATCCCACCAAGCTGTCCCACATAATTCTCTGGCATTGCACCTTTACCAACGCATGTACGTTTGTATATCTTTGGGATTCATCTAGTGAACGTCAATCATTTCCTCGAGCTTGCGCCAGAATTCTGAATTCCCACGAGTGACTTGATTGAGGGCAGCTCAGCCAAAATGCTCTGCTACTCCCCAAAGGATGAAGGGCTTATAGATGGTGATAATCAGTGTCGGGTCTGGCTGGGGTCATTGGGATTCTTGACCTGACGTTGTCTGACCTCAGTAGGTGTTATCCCTCGAGCATCTCCACACTAATTCCCACACTAAGCAAAAAATAAGTAATGGATAAAAATTTAACAGTACATACTTAAAACCACAGAGTATGTACTCTCTAGTCTTCTACTACTGGGCTGCTGAAGTCATGATACCGAATGGATTTCTTTTCATATAGAAGTCTGTTACCCCAAAAGTTTCCAAACTTATTCTTAAAAACACACAAACATACTCACAAGTAGATTGCTATATAGATCCCGCCCAGCGTGCATACACACAGCTCTCTGGTGTGCTGAATGCCCCGTAACCATCTTTTCCAACTGGTGGCTCTGTTTTGTCAAGCTATCTACACACACAATTTTATATCCACCAGTTCAGCTCTCTGACATGTTCTTTGATGCTTCATGATCACATGGTCATTGACCTGAACAGCTCTAAGTCTGGGTGCTCCTCTTAAAAATACTCACTCCCTTAGACTGCTGAGGTCGCTGGCCAGATAGTGGGTGATAAACCTATCCGTGACGAGCCCCCCAAATGCTGTGACTCTGATCAAAGTCACCAGAAAAACACTGAAGCTGGTTATATAGAAGTTTTTATTCAGCACAATGAGCAGGCATTATGATCGATCATTCATGACAGAGGTTCACAAACCCAAAAATGCATCACATTTTTATACCCTTAAGGTCAAAGGTAACAGTAGATCATTCAATACAATTTCAACAGTTGCAATGGCATCGTTCAATACTTTGGGTTGACAATGCTTCCTTTGAATTACATAACTACAGTGGGAGATATCTCTGAATGTTTAAACACCTTTGTCACAAAGTATTTCACACTAATAGTCTAAAAGCTTCTGAAGACAGAGAGCCAGACCCAAAATTTATGTTGTCAGGTCTCCCTCTGAGCACACAAATATCCAGAGTACACAAAAACTGTTGATTACCTATACCTGTGACCATGTTTGATATGCTAAGTGACAACATCGGTCTGGTCTGTCATCTTGAACTCAAGTCACAATAGTGTAAACCACTGAGCCCATGTGGTCTGGTTTGACGCAGACCAATTAACACAGCCCCATTGTCTTAACGTCTGGCTCATGAATATGCAATGTCTCACGGTCACCATTTTGCAAACTATATCTCGTAGTCTGTGGGTTTTTACCTTCAGTTTACTACTTGCAATTTACAATAAGAAAACTGAAGACTAGTTCTTGCATGAATTAACATTTGCTATATCCACTTAACTTCAGAATACTCCCAAACAAGGGTCAGAGGAGACATGCTGAATTTCTCTAGACTGCTGAGGAAGTAGAAGTTTTCTTGGCCATGGTGTCAGTTGGCTGGTTATTGGTGATGTTTACACCTAGCAACTCTACCATCTCCACTTCAGCACCACTGACGGAAAACACCCCATTTCCTGATGTCAATGACTAGCTCTTAGCCCTTTCCTTCTTTGCACCCCAACTACACTTAGCCAGCAAAGAGGTCAAACTAATCTATTGTCCATCAGATTACTTTCATTCTTTGTCTCTAAATCTTCCCTCCATTTATTGTTTTTTCTTTCAATCTTCATCTCTGCTCCCCTCTCATTGTTTCCATTTTGCCTTGTGTGTGGTATCAAAATACCACCAACGTCATTGATTTATCGCTCCTGCAGGGGGCACAATTTTCGGAGGGATTGGTAGCGGTCTATATGCACATCAAAGTATGGTGCATTGGCAGACTCTGGCCTAAAGTGGCATTGAACAAGAAAGAAGCAGGCTTCAAAGTTTCAAATGCCAGATGCCTTAGCACAGATCAGGTGGCTCTTTGGGCTCCCACATCAATGGTGGGAGGAGACAACTTTCATCATCAATACCAACATTGAACAATTGGAACTTGGATATTGTACCCTAAGAAGTTTAATCATCCCATATGATAGTTCATATGAGTGACCGTATCATCAGATTACACCAGCTAGGCTCGCACAGTACTCAATGGACCCCATGCCCATGATCAACCTCCATCTATTTGCCTCACCATGATGGTGCCTCTCCTGTATTGGTGGCCAATGACTGGGAAGACACCATGGAAGAAAACTACTACTACTACTACGTCGACTCAGGCCTAGGGGGCCGGCATCGGGCATGGTGACAGACTCTCCACTTCTCCCTCTCCCTGATCAGTGTGTTCAGTTCATCTGCATTAGCTGCGCCGCTGTCTTCTAGGAGCGTGTTGACCATAGTCTTGGAAGGGCGCCCAGGGTTCACCCTCCCGTGCTTGGGCTCCCATATGATGACTAGGCTGGCAGGTAGCTCGGGGTGGCATAGACAGTGCCCCGCTAGTTGCAGTCTTCTCGCCTCGATTTTAGTGGTGAGCATCGGTAGGTCGTTATAGAGCTCGACATTCGTCATGTGCTGTTGCCAACTCACGTCAAGAGCCATCCGGAGCATTCGTGTATAGCAACCATCCAGAGACTAGAAGAGAAAAAGGCCCCCTAATTCTCAGTTTCACCTCCCACTTCCCTGTTATTCTTCTGACTTACAAGTTTCAGGTGATATCATCTGCATCTTTCATCATCCCTGTCACCCACTGTCCTCCCTACATCCCCACCCCCACATAAACATGCACTCACCTCATTCTGCACGTTTTAAGACCCTTGAATGGACCTCTTGTATGATGAAGATGAACTATTGACTTCTCAAGCTGGCACAGCAGGGACCTTGCAGCTTACTATCTACCTGCACTGTACCTTCTCTGTAACTGAGATGATAGGAGAACGAGGAGACAGCATCACTCAGTTCAACACTCCTAACTATCAACTCCAATAATGTGATTTAGCAGTTAGATAGAGGTGGGTGAGACCTGTACTTTGGAAATAGAATTGGAATTGGTTTATTATTGTCTCATGTACTGAGATATGGAGACACCTCCACACAGATCATTACGTCAGTACCTTAAGGTAGTATAAGGGGAAAGCAACAACAGAATGCAGAATATGGGGTAGAGGTTATGAGTTCATCTTCAACTTACACAAAGTTCATTTAAGAGACATAACATGGTGCACAGTGAGCCATTGACTATAAAGAGTGTGTGACATCACAGGGTAAAGGACAATAGGTGTGATGGAAGGCCAGATAGTGAGCTTCTGTTGTAGAAGAATCAGCTGAGCACTCAGATGAGGGAAACTACAGGAGGGGTAAGTACAATACTGTTCTTGGAAAGCCTTCTAGAAAGGCCGAGTGCAACATGGATGAACTCAGATTCAACCCCACACAGGGCCTGGTGCCAGTCTTTGCCAACATGGGAGAAATGAGGAACTTTACTTGTCCCCTTTCTGTATTCCGTGTCTGGTTCCCAAATTAGGAGTTCTGAGCTGCAGGACAATACAGGACAGGACTTTATTTAACTCTCTAATAATTGCCCAGTTCAATAGCACTTCAGAGAGCAGGTAAGAACCGACTATTTTTGGGACCGGAGTAACACTTAGAGCAAACCAGATGGGAACATCAGGTTTCCTTTTGTAAGAGATGGTCATGATCCAGTTAGGAATTTATAACAATTGTATCATTCACAAGATCACCTTTACCAATCCAGTTGTTTATTTTCCAGCTTCCTATTGAACCTGATTGTTGCCATTTCAGCGAATTATCTCTTGATTATTATGTTTGTGCTTCCTTACCTCAAGCCTCAAAATGCCATCATTTACTGGTGACAGGTGCTCCTTCAAGTCAGAAGTCATGGGTTAAGCCCTGCTGAAGAGACCTGAGCATATTAACCAGGATGATGCTCTAAGACTGTGCAAAGGGAAAAGGATGTTCTTCTAGAAGTGCTATTTTGTTGAGTGGATGTTCGTGTTGTCCTGTTATCCTCAGTTAGAAATTACAGGGAACTATTTCAATGTCTGGCCTATCCTTGTATCTCAACCAACCTTATCTGGTCATGGCCTCATTTCCATTTGTGGGACACTCCTGTGACCATAGTGACACACTTCGGAAATACCCAGTCACTATTCACGTTTTATCACCTGTAGAATACTTTGAAATGCTGAGATTTTTAATAATGCTTTCGTTCAGCAGTCATGAAGCCTGAAAATGAGCATTTATTATTTGACCCTAACTACCCCGCAACTCAAAGGGCAGTTAAGAGTCAACCACATTGGAAGGTCTGGAGTCACAAGCCAGATATGGTAAAGGGTATCAGATTTCCTCCTGTGAGAAGTACTCGAAAGGAAAGGGAACTAAGAAGTTTTTACCACAAACAGATAGCTTAATGATTCCTGAGACCAGTGTTTTTAAAAATGCCAGTTTATTTAATTACTTGAATTTAAAATCTTCTGCAGGCATGGATGAAATTTGAACGTGTAACCCTGGCCACTTGTGCTAGAATGTAACTACTACTCTGCTGTACCTTAAAAGGATTAGAAAGGGCACCGAGGAAACGTAAGTCCCTTAATGTCTAACTTCTTGAATAAGAAATAAGATATAATCTCCAAAGTGAAAAGTGTACTGAGATATGAGTAATGCAATTTAAAAAGTCAGCTTTCATTTCTGCTAGTTATGTTTCGTTTGATTTGAAAACAAGCTAGTTTGATGACTAATGATCAAATTGGAGTGTTAGTACATCTGGAACCAATTAGTCATTTATGGTGACCACATAACTACTGGATTGTAAAAGTACATCCAGTCTATCTATGTCCTTCGGGATAGGAACTGTCATTGTTATCCTATAGGTCACTTCAGGCTATCAGTATACTTGACTCGTCATGTCCTTCATGGACAAGTCAGTTGATTCAAGGGCAGATAAGGGTGGGAAATGAATGCTGGCATTATCTGTAATGACTAGATTCCCCAAAAAAATCAAGGAGTGGGTGGAGAAGATATATTCTGTATGTGTTAGCATATTGGCTTCATATAGTACTTCTCCAGAGGCTTTGGAGGCTATATCATTGACAGGAATCCTACCAATTCCACTCCCACTTCCCAAACAACTCAACACAGCCATCATCTCCAGGTGTTGGTGGGCCCTTGCATTTCATCAAGCGGCAGCATGTTTAGTAAGCGAATACTGCCAAAGTGTCAAGGCCTTACATCATACCAGAAGCTCATGGAAAGCTTGAGAGCTCAAACCCTTGCAATTAAACGGACACATGCCCTGGACGTTCGGGTCCACTTGATATAAGTGCAGAAAGGTGGAAATTCACCTTTCGTGTCTAGCATCAGAAGGTGGTGCAGTATTGCCCAGTTACTGTAGCCCCACTCAAGATTCTGACCTAATAAATCAGGAAGAGGGCAGAAAAAATGAAAGTATACATGCTTGGCATGACCAACTAAAGCCAATTTTCTAGAATGGACCCATCTTCCCTGGTGTTCTTCTGCGACATAATGGGCTGTCAACAGCAACAGGCACTGCAGAACTCCAATAGTCCACTGACCCATTTTTCACATAGCTTGGCATTGGAGTTCTGTGCTCTCTTTTTAGACTCAGTGGACCGCCACCCCGCCACACTTTCTGCACTCCTTTAAACTCAGGTGGGCTGAGTTTCTCATGCTCCTTTTAAATGCATCAGGTTCACTGGAGAATCTATTGTATTGCTCTATCTCTTACCCAGGGTACAAATGCCAAATACTAGAGGGCATAGGTTTAAGGTGAGAGGGGGAAAGCTTAAAAGAGATGAGTTTTACACAGAGTGGTGGGTGCCTCGAATACGCTGGTTGGGGTGGCGGCGAAAGCAGGTGAGATGGTGGCGTTTGCAAGGCAGTTTGATGGGTGGATGAACGTGAAGGGAATGCATGGACATGAATCTAATGCAGGCAGCACGGTGGCATGGTGGTCAGTGCCACGCTTTCCAGTGCCAGCCATCGGCAATCGGGGATCAATTCCTGCAACTAAGTCGATAGGGTTTGTAAATTCTCCCTGTAACCATGTGGACTTCCTCCGGGTGCTCCGGTTTCCTCCTGTATTCCAAAGGTGTATAGGTCAGGGTCAGTAAGTTGTGGGCGTGCTATGTTGGTGTCGGAAACACAGTGGCGCTCGTGGGCTGCCCCCAGCACATGCTTGAATTGTACTGGTCATTGACACAAAAGATATTACAATGTACTTGTGACAAATGACGCTAATCTCAGATAATATTGGCCTAATTTGGTTTCAGTGCACAGACATCGCGAGCTGAATGGACTGAGTTTTATGTGCTGTGTAAAATACAAGTTAAATGTGCATTGGTGTACCAATAGGTGTACCATCCAGTAGACCGGAAAACCTTCCAGTCTAGCACTACTAAAATCTGGAGGATTCAGATTCCGAATCACTTATTTATCATTTGTACCTCGAAACACAGTGAAATATGTGATATTGCTGAATTATTGGAGTTTTACTGCACTTAATAAAATTACCAGTAAAATAAGGCACTTCATAGATCAGGCATCAAGCCAACTGCCTGCAGGTCAAAGAAGAGAAGGTTGGTCGATCAAATCTGGCTTAGGCAAACCCGTTTTAAAGATTAGATTGTTGGAGACATTGTGGAAGAAAATTCCAGACTGAAGGCGCAAGAGACTTCAGATGCTGGAATCTGGAACAAAAAAATCCTGCTGCATGAACTCACTGGGTCAGGCAGGATCTGTGGAGGGAAATGGTCAGTTGACATCTCAGAAACATTG
The DNA here is from genome assembly GCF_963921235.1 of Mobula hypostoma. Classification (NCBI taxonomy): domain Eukaryota; kingdom Metazoa; phylum Chordata; class Chondrichthyes; order Myliobatiformes; family Myliobatidae; genus Mobula; species Mobula hypostoma. Next base: position 157,068,468 of record NC_086100.1, read on the forward strand.
ACTGTCCATTTCTCTCCACAGATGCTGCCCGATCCTTTGAATTCCTCCAGCAGTTTGACTCCTTACTTCTGAATTGAAACTTGGTTATCTTCAACAAGGCAGGCAAAGATGAAACAAAGCAAATGATGCATAAGAGGCCAGAATTTGAATGGATAGATCTTGGAGGAGATAGGGAGGGAATAATTTAGGAAACATGAAACACCCAATGCGCAAAAAAAAAGAATGATTCGCGCTAACGAGTGAAAAACACAGAATATAAAACATCAAAGCACAGAGTCATTGAAACAGTCTAGGAATGTTCAGTTCAGTTCAGTACAGTGCTGTGTCGGTGACAGACCGCAGGCCATAGAGCCAGTCCGCACCAATCAAAAGAGCAATAAGAAAAGGAGTAACCAGAAACCAGAAGCACATATAGCATGAGCTGCAGAGTCTAATCCACAAGCTATGTCGATTAAACCTTGTCCAAAACCCAAGACTCCTGCATCATCCTCCAGCAGTGTTGTGAGAGGGAGAAAGCCACCAGTCAAACGCAGGCAACATACATCAAAGTTGCTGGTGAACGCAGCAGGCCAAGCAGCATCTATAGGAAGAGGCGCAGTCGACGTTTCAGGCCGAGACCCTTCGTCAGGACGTCTTCCTCAGATCCCACCGTCAGCTCCTGGGCCCTCAGAGGCTCCATCTTCCTCTCACCCCAACCCTCCCCTCTCCATTGACACCCCCAGCCTCCCCCCTCCCCCCTCTGAGAATACGTTCACCAGCAACTTTGATGTATGTTGCTTGAATTTCCAGCATCTGCAGAATTCCTGTTGTTTAAGTCAAACGCAGGCCCATTTCTCTGGGAGCAGCAAGCGAGAGGGAGGGAGAGACTAGTTAAATGCAGGCAGACAGCATAGAACATCCAATCTCTTCCCCATTGATTTCAATCTTGCTCGATGCCTTAATTGGCGAGAAATGGAGTCGATGATGGGCTTGCGTCCTGTTTCCAGGCTTCCAGCCCGCACACTCTGCTTGAAACTTCATCAAATTCCCACAGAGGCAGTGAAGCACCGGATCGCTCAATCAGCCCAAAAACGCACCATCAAAATGTAAATCACAAGTTCCCATCATACGCAGCTTCGTAGCAGAATGATATTTAAAAGGAGAAGAAGTAAGAGAAAAAGAAATAGTTTTGTGAACTGTCTGAAGGACGCCGCCTTTGGTTGTGTTGTTCACTGGTGCCATCTTCTTCATGATACCTGGAGATATCTGGAGCTTTACAACTATAGGCGGCTGTGGTGATGTGAAGAAAATCAGAAATGGAAGGACACCAAGGTGGAGGAGTTCCAGGGCCCCAAGTGGGCTGAGGTTAGAGAGGAATTTAAGTCTAAGGAATAGAATTTTCATACCAGAATATCTGCTTTAAAGATGACAGACTGTTTTTGTTTTGCTGTAATTATCTGTCTTTCATTGTGTAAATCAAAGAGTTTTGCCCTTTTTTATATTCCTTTTCTTCTCCATATTCATGTCTGTACAGTTGGTAATTGTTGATTTCGCATGAAATGCTTTTGCCTGAAGGTGGGCTCTATAGTTGGCTGAGGTGGGACAGGCATGGTGTGAATAGAAAGAATTCCTTAATGGAGTTTAATTAGATACTTAACATATACTGGGAGACTCGCAGACCTGAGAAAAAAGTGAGTTTGAAACAAAGAGTGGATTAAATAATTGATAGAGTTAGACATCAGCTTGTCAGCAAGGGACTCCCATGAAAGGAATCCCAGTCTTCGACCACAGGGCAAGAATTGCAAATCCTCAGCTTCCTCTAATGATTATTTTTATTATTCAGTCATAGAGCGTGAGCTTCACTATCACTTCTTCTGCCTGGAGTTAATTGCCCCCTTGATAAGATGGTAGTGAGCAATTATCTTGAAAGTAATTGTGTGACTTGTGGAGGCTTTGGAAGGTGATTAGACTAACTTGGGGTTTCTCTGGAGTGGCAGAGGCCGAAGAAGACCTAATTGAAGTTTACGAAGTTAGAAGAGGCATAGAGAGGTGGACGATCAGAATCCATTTCTCAGGACAGAAATGTCAAATACAAGTAGGCAAGCACTTAGATTGAGACGGGGGAAAGCTCAAAGGTGCAGGGCAAGAATTTTAAACTGAGAATTGGAGGTGCTAGAATGGGCTTTCAAGGTACTAGAGGAAGCAGATTCTACAGAGGCTTTTAGATAGACACATAACTACGAAGGAAATGGAGGAATATTGCTCATGTCCAGGTAGGAGAGATTTAGTTTAGTTCAGAATTTTGTTGTGCCAAAGGGCCTGTTCATGCACTGTACTATTTTCAATGTACTCCCAATGTAGTTGGGTAGGGAGACCCAGAACTCATACCTCGTATTGACAAAGGTGCAGCTATATATTTCCGAGTCAGTATGTCCTAAGACTTGGCAGGCAACCGACAGTTGGTGGTGTTCCCCATCAAGCCACATAACATCCTGACTTGGTAGTATACTGGCCGGCAGTGGAGGATGCAGTGGAAGGTTCTGTCAGAGTAGCCATGCAAAATTGCTGCAATGTCGCCACTGCACTTCACAGCAGTAGTGCACTCCCGGTGGATGAGGTGCCTATCTGGAATCATGGGATTGCTTTTGGCAATTGCTAATTGGTTTATTATTGTCACATGTAGCAGCCATGGTGAAAAGCTTTTCTTTGCATTCTCTCCAGATCATTGTATACATAAGTACATCAGGTAGTACAAAAGGAACAAAAACAGAATGCAAACGGTAGTGTTACAGTAACAGAGAAAGCACAGTGCAGGCAGACAAATAAAGTACAAGGCCATGACAGTTGATTGAGAGATTAAGAGTTCATCCTTAATGTATAAGAATTCCATTCATCTTGCGGGAGACCCCCATTGTCCCTGACGACGACAACTGCGAGAAGTGCATCCAGCTGCAGCTTCTAACAATCCCTGTTAAGGAGTTGGAGGTGGAATTGGATGAACTCTGGATCGTTTGGGAGACTGAGGAGGTGAAAGATAGGACATATAGAGAGGTAGTTTCACCCAGGGTGCAGGACACAAGAAACTGGGTGACTGTTGGGAAGGGGAAAGAGGTTAAGGAGCCCATGCAGAGTACCCCTGTGGCCACCCCCCTCAACAACAGGTATGTCACGTTGGATACTATTGGGGGGAATGACCTAACAGAGGAAAGTCACAGTGGTCAGGTCTCTGGCACTGAGTCTGCCTCTGACTCAGAAGGGAATGGGGGAGAAGAGGCACACTGTGGTGATTAGGGATTCGTTAGTTAGGGGAACAGACAAACAGACAGGTGTTGAAACATTGTAGGCAAGAACAAAAGTCCTGGATGGTATGTTGCCTCCTGGGTGCCAGGGTCTGGGATATCTCAGATCGTGTCTTCCGCATTCTTAAGTGGAAAAGTGAGCAGCCAGAAGTTCATGTAGGTACCAATGACATGGGTAGGATGAGTGATAAGATTCTGCATAGGGAGCTCAGGGAGTTTGGTGCTAAGTTAAAGGGCAGGACCTCCAGAATTTGATCTCAGGATTGCTACTCATGCCACGTGCTAGTGAGGCCAGAACTAGGAAGATTATACAGTTTAATATGTGGCTAAGGAGTTGATGTAGGAGGGAGGGCATAAGACCTTTGGATCACTGGGCTTTCTTCCAGGGAAGGTGAGAGGTGGGACCTGTACAAAAGGAACGGTTTTCACCTGAACAGGAGGGGGACCAATATCCTAGTGGGAAGGTTTGTCAATGCTGCACTGTGGGGTTTAAACGAGAGTTGCAGGGGGATGGGAACCAGAGTGCCAGAACAGTTAATGGCGAGGTTGTGGAGACAGATGCTGGTAAGACCTCAGACAAAGTTGGGAATCGAAAGGTTGAGCATGGTGCAACTAGTGTCCTGAGCTGCATATATCTCAGTGCAAGAAGTATCGTAGATAAGGTGGATGATACTGCTGAAGATGAGGGAGCTGGTTTACAGACAGAGGCAATGTGTAGTGAGGAGAGGCTATTGATAGGGCAAAATTGCAGTCAACAGGATGAGTTGCAAAAAAGCGGACAAAATCGAGAAGGGTAAATACAGGACTGATCGTGTTGCATTTGAATGCGCGCAGTATATGGAATAAGGTAGATGAACTTCAAGCAGAGTTGCAGGTTGGCAGGTATGATATTGTAGGCATCACTGAATCATGGCTGAAAGAAGATTATAGCTGGGAGCTGAAAGTCCAAGGATACACATTGTATCAGAAGGACAGGCAGGAAGGCAGAGGGGGTGGCGATGCTCGGTTGATAAAAAATGAAATCAAACCACTAGAAAGAGGTGACATAGGGTCGGATGGTGGTGAATCATTGTGGATAGAGGTAAGGAATTGCAAGGGTAAAAAGACCCTGATAGGAGTTGTATACAGACCCCCCAAACAGTAGTAAGGATGTGGCTTACAAATTACAATGGGAGATGTTATGCCAAAAGATCATTGTGACAATAGTCATGGAGGATGTCAATATGCAGATAGATTGGGAAAATTAGGTTGATGCTGGATTTCTGGAGGGGGAATTTCTAGAGTACCTACGAAATGGCTTTTTAGCGCAGCTCGTAGCTGATCCCACTGGAAGATCAGCTATTCTGGTTTGGGTGTTGTGCAATGAACCAGAGTTGATTAGAGAGCTTAAAGTAAAAGAACCCTTATGGGAAAGTGATCATAATATGATCGAATTCACCCTGAAATTTGAGAAGGAGAAGCTAAAGTCAGATGTATCAGTATTACTGTGGGGTAAGGAAATTACAGAGGCTTGAGAGAGGAGTTGGCCAGGAATGATTGGAAAAGATCACTGGCAGATATGACCATAGGACGATAAGACCATAAGATATAGGAGCAGAATTAGGCCATTTGGCCCATTGAGTCTGCTCCACCATTTCATCAAGTCTGATCCAATTTTCTTCTCAGCCCCATTCTCCAGCCTTCTCCTCATATCCCTTTATGCCTTGACCAATCAAGAATCTATCAACTTCTGCCTTAAATGTACATAAAGACTTGGCCTCTACAGCCACCTGTGGCAAAGGATTCTACAGATTCACCACTCTGGCAGAGCAGCAATGACTGGAATTTCTGGAAGCAATTCAGAAGGCACAGGATATATACATCTCAAAGAGGAAGAACTATTCTAAAGACAAGATGACACAACCGTGACTAACAAGAGAAGTCAAAGCCAACATAAAAGCCAAAGAGGGGGCATATAATAGAGCAAAATTAGTGGGAAGTTAGAGGATTGGGAAGCTTTTAAAAACCAATAGAAGGCAACTAGAAATGTCATTAAGAAGTTAAAGATGGAACATAAAAGCAAGCTATCCAATAATATTAAAGAGGATACAAAAGTTTTTTCAGTTACATTAAGTGTAAAAAGGAGGTGAGAGTGGATAATGGACCATTCGAGAAGCTGCTGGAGATGTAGTAATGGGGGACAAGGAAATGGTGGATGAACTGAATAAGTATTTTGCATCAGTCTTCACTGTGGAAGACACTAGCAGTATGATGGAAGTTCCAGGTGTCAGGGGGCATGAAATGTGTGAAGTTATCATTACTAGAGAGAAAGTTCTTGTGAAACTGAGAAGTCTGAAGGTCAATAAGTTACCTGGATCAGATGGTGTGCACCCTAGGGTTCTGAAAGAGGTGGCTGAAGAGATCGGGGAAGCATTAGTAATGATCTTTTAAGAATCAATAGATTCTGGAATGGTTCAGGCAGACTGGAAAATTGAATTGAATTGACTTTATTACTTACATCCTTTTTGTACATGAGGAGTAAAAATATTCACATTACGTCTCCGTCTAAATGTACAATTTATAGTGTAGCCCCCCTGGCCACTCTCAGGGTCACTCAGCTTGCTGTCGTCCAGGGAAATAGCCCTCGGCCCCGCCAAACTGGGTAATTAATTTGTGTGGATGCTGTGTGATGTACCCCACCCCGCCCAAATAACAGACAATACACCAGATACGATTAAATGATTTACAGTTTATAGATATTACTGGAACTATATAATTAATAGAGAATAAAATATAAAAGGAAAATAAAAGGCGCCACACTTACCAAAGTTCAATCTCTTCGTGCACAAACAGTTGGAGCTTAGGACCCTTCTTCTTCACCCTGCGACCCCTCGGACCACCTCGACCGGCCACCTGGGACCAACAACGGTGGTTGACCAGACGCTCCACACAAGTCCATCTCCGTCTCCTCTCCTCGCCGAACGCCCTCCTTGGGGTCCGACCCCGTTAGTGGACATCACAGCACCTGGTCCATCCTCTGTCTCTCTCTCCCACCTTCTGCCCCAAAACCCCGCGCATACAATATCTTACGGATACATCAAAAACATAACAGCTATCGCAATTGGTTCATAACATCTTCTTATCAGTAACGTGATTCAATAAACTGCTAGCGGGAGGACTTTCTCAGCATTTAACATAACAAAGAAGCATTCCCAAGTAAAACATAACAAAGAAGCCATTTTAATAAGCCTACGCAGTAACATAAGAGACGAAACTCCCTTACAATAGTAATTTGTAATAAATAGTATGTACAACAGGACAGTCAATATAACATAGAAATACAATTGTATCTGCGTGAATTAATCAGTCTGATGGGCTGGTGGAAGAAGCTGTTTCAGAGCATGTTGGTCCTGGCTTTTATGCTGTGGTACCGTTTCCCGGGTGGTAGCAGCTGGAACAGTTTGTGGTTGGGGTGACTTGGGTCCCCAGTGATCCTTCGGGTCCTTTTTATATACCTGTCTTTGTAAATGTCCTAACTAATGGGAAGTTCACATCTACAGATGCGTTGGGCTGTCTGCACTCTCTGCAGGGACCTTTAATTGAGGGAAGTACAGTTTCCATACCAGGCAGTGATGCAGCCAGTCAGGATGCTCTCAATTGTGCCCCTGTAGAAAGTTCTTAGGACTTGCAGTCCCATGCCAAACTTCTTCAACCGTCTGAGGTGAAAGAGGTGCTGTTGTCACTCCACTCTTCAAGAAGGGAGAGATGCAGAAGAAAGGAAATTATAGGCCAGTTAGTCTGACCTCAGTGGTTGGGAAGATGTTGGAGTCGATTATTAGGCCATAAGACCATAAGACATAGGAGCAGATTCAGGCCATTTGCCCGATCAAGTCCACTCTGCCATTCAAACATGGCTGATCCTTTTTTCCCCTCCTTAGCCCCACTCCCCAGTCTTCTCCCCATAACCTTTGATGCTGTGTCGAATCAAGAACCTATCAAGTTCTGCCTTAAATACGCCCAAGGATCTTGTCTCCACAGCTGCCTGTGGTAATAAATTCCACAAACTCAACAGAGTCTGGCTAAAGAAATTTCTTTACATCTCTCTATCCTGAGGGTGTACCCTCTTTCCTGACGTCCCTCTATCCTAAGGCTGTGTTCTCTTGTCCTAGACTCCCCCATTAAGGGTGAGGTCTCAGGGTATTTGGAGACACCTGATAAAATAGGCCATAGTCAGTATGGTTTCCTTACGGGAAAATCTTGCCTGACAAATCTGTTGGAATTCTTTGCCTATCGAAGCAGGATAGACAAAGGAGAATCAGTTGATGGTTTGTACTTGGATTTTCAGAAGGCCACACATGAGGGTGCTTTACAAGCTACGAGCCCATGGTATTACAGGAAAGATCCTAGCATGGATAAAGCAGTGGCTGATTGGCAGGAGGCAAAGAGTGGGAATAAAGGGAGCCTTTTCTGGCTGGCTGCCAGTGACTAGTGGTGCTCCACTGGAGTCTGTGTTGGGACCAATTTTTTAAATGTTGTATGTCAATGATTTGGATAATAGAATTGATGGCTTTGTTGCAAAGTTTGCAGAAGATATGAGAATAGGTGGAGGGGCAGGTAATTTTGAGTAAGTAGAGAGGCTACAGAAGGACAGACAGATTAGGAGACTGGGCAGAGAAATGGCAGATGGAATATATTCTCAAGCTTTTGTATCTTCTGGCTGATGAGAGAGGGCAGAGGAGAGAGAATGACCATGCAGAATAAAGTGTTGCAAAGAAAGTGCAGGCAGACAAGAAGGAGTAAGGCCATGACAAGGTAGATTGTGAGGTCAAGAGCTTGTCTCATCAAGGGGAAAGCAGGATCATTCAATAGTGTGTGTGTGTGTATACATATACATGTAAATAAAACTGTATTTGCAAAAGGATTCAACCTGCATCATTTTGCTTGCCTCCAAAATGAAAAGCACCCAGGGTAAAACACTTAAAGCAATGTTAGTGCTTAGAAACCACAGGATCAACATCTGGTATTAACAGTATTTAAATGGATAATTTAGTCAAAAACTTATTGATGAATAATCCCCATTCCACCCCAAGGTTTGTGGAATGTTCCGGCTGGTAAATGCTGAAGAGATGCGGCTGGAATATCTTTTTTTGGAGATGGATATCGCCGTGCACACAATTTGCGTGAATGTTGACAACTTGCTAAATTAAGTGCTTACATAAAGGTAAATGAAAATTAAATACAAGGAGGTGTTTTCAATGGAACAATTGTCAGATAACCGTAAACACATTTTAAATTTCATTGGTACTGTGAATTGGTAGCTTCACATCTGATAATTGAATCCTTTGTCTCTACCAAGAAGTTCACTCCCCTTCCACGTTGAACAAAGATTCAGAACGATCAGAGCTTTTGCATTATTTATGACTAGGTGTGTTAGGTAGGAAAGTGTGGTTCCCCAAGCCTTCTCCTCATCAAATAAAAAACCATCAGGTTATCCCTCAACATCATGCAGAAGAACGGGGCAGGGTGAATCCTACATTATACTTTAGAAGCTGATTGATTTCTCTGGTGTCTGTATAACTTCCTTTGCCTTGAAGCATTTCGACTGGAGTCCAATATCCAACCTCCTTCATATGCACGTTAGTGAGTACCTCTTCAGTAAGCTTACTGTATCCCAGCATTACGCTGAGCACTGATCTGTCTGGAAGACATGACAGAGGCAGTACTTCCTTTATCCCGGGCATTTCCCAAATTCTCTTTCCCCACCTCTGACAAAATTTACCTCCTAATCCTTATCCAAAACTGTTTACAAAGTCCTGGAAACATCAAAGATGTTTTATCTGATAGAGGTTTGTAAGGTTATGAAAGGCATTGATAGAGTCGGCAGGCAGTGTCTTTTTCCCAGGGTTGAAATGTCTAATTGTGTTTAAGGTGACAGGGGGTAAATTCAAAAGAGACGTGAGGGGCAAGTTTTTACACAGAGTGTGAAGGGTGCCTGGAATATGCTGCATGGGTGGTGGTAGAAGCAGATAAATTAGGGACATTTCAGAGATGTTTAGACAGGCACGTGGATATGAGGGAAATGGAAAGATATGAACATTGTGTAGGCAGAAGAGATTAGTTTAGTTAGTCATTAGATTACTAATTTAATTGGTTCAGCAGAACTTTGTGGGCCAAAGGGCCCTCCTGTGTAGTACTGTTCTAAGTTCTATGAGAGCAATTGGGTGTCTGTTTGGAAGAATTAAGACCACTATGTGGTACAGCTTTTGACACCAGTCACTGCTCAAGTTGAGAACTAACTGACTTCAGCGAAACATGTTTTGTTGGTGGATGTACCTCAGTTTTCTACCTTAGTAAGTAGCAACATCAAAGGGGGCTTAATCCAGCATGCAATTCCTATCAATGCTTCCCTTATAACCTTGTGATCTTGTAGTACCCCCACAGAAGGGAGGGTGTAATTTCTCTGTCTGAAGACTGTGGTTCTCCCCATTCCAGACATTCAAGGGGAAAACTCTCTGTATAGTATGAAGGAAGTTATGTTTCACTGGAGGATAAAATTAACCTGAGGCACATCTGCAGTCTTAAGGAAGATATTAGGCAAAAGAGCCCATGGCAGAATATTGAATTGGAGCAGAGAGTTACCCTGGTGTCTTGGCCAATATTGATCCTTTAATCAATATTTCTAAAAGACTATCTGGTTGTAATAACTGCTCTTTGTGGGAACTTGTGATGCATAAACTCACAGCCAAGATTCCTACATAGGAAGTGTAATCACAATCGTAAAATACTTCATAGGCTGTAAAGTGCTTTGGCATGTCAGCATTAAAGTAGACACCATATGCACTATATTACTCAGAATTGAACCTGCTTTCATTTTGGACAATGAATAATCACTGCCTATAAAATGGTTGGAACGTGATCTAATTGCCAGCCATTAATGTTGTTGACTATCCTTCACCAAATTCTTGCAGTTAAAGGGAGTGAGTACCCTGGAGACCGATTGCAGGCAAATTTTAAACAATGGCGTGGATGTAAGGAGCACATATGTCGCAGATGTGTGTAAACCTGCTGCCCAATGACTTCTATTCGGAATCAGAATCAGGTTCAACATCACCAGCATATACTGTGAAAATTGTTTTGCGGCAACAGTACATTGCAATACCATAGAACCATAGAACACTACAGCACAGAAAACAGGCCATTTGGCCCTTCTAGTTTGTGCTGAAACTTTATTCCACTAGTCCCATTTACCTGCACCCAATCCATAACGCTCCAGACCCCTCCCATCCATGTGTCTATCCAATTTATTCTTAAAACTTAAGAGTGAGCCCGCATTTACCACATCAGATGGCAGATCATTCCACACTCCCACCACTCTCTGAGTGAAGTTCCCCCTAATGTTCCCCCTAAACCTTATCCCTTTCACCCTAAAACCATGTCCTCTCATATTTATCTCTCCTAATCTAAGTGGAAAGAGCCTACTTGCATTTACTCTGTCTATACCCCTCATAATTTTGTAAACCTCTATCAAATCTCCCCTCGTTCTTCTATGCTCCATGGAATAAAGTCCTAACTTGTTCAATCTATCCCTGTAACTCAACTCCTGAAGACCTGGCAACATCCTAGTAAATCTTCTCTGCACTCTTTCAATCTTACTGATATCCTTCCTACAGTTAGGTGACCAGAACTGCACACAATACTCCAAATCTGGCCTCACCAATGCCTTATACAACCTCCCCATAACATCCCAACTCCTGTACTCAACACTTTGATTTATGAATGCTAGGATGTCAAAAGCCTTCTTTACAACTCTGTCTACCTGTGATGCCACTTTCAGGGAATTATGTATCTGAACTCCCAGATCCGTTTGTTCCTCCGCACTCTTCAGTGCCCTACCATTTACTGTGTATGTCCTACATTGATTTGTCCTTCCAAAATGCAACACTTCACACTTGTCTGCATTAAGTTCCATCTGCCATTTTCTGGCCCATATTTCCAGTTGGTCCAGATCCCTCTGCAAGCTTTGAAAGCCTTCCTCGCTGTCCACAGTGCCTCCAATCTTAGTGTCATCAGCAAACTTGCTGATCCAATTTACCACGTTATCATCTAGATCATTGATATAGACAACAAACAACAATGGTCCCAGTACAGATCCCTGAGGCACACCACTAGTCACAGGCCTCCAGTCTGAGAAGCAATCATCCACTACCACTCTCTGTCTTCTCCCACACAGCCAATTTCAAATATATATATATATATATTTATATACACACACACACATATATACATAATATATAAAGTGTTGGCGTGTGGCCAAGTGGTTAAGGCGTCAGTTTAGTAATCTGAAGGTTGCTAGTTCGAGCCTCAGCTGAGGCAGCGTGTTGTGTCCTTGAGCAAGGCACTTAACATACATTGCTCTGCGACGACACCGGTGCCAAGCTGTATCGGCCCTTCCCTTCCTTTGGACAACATTGGTGATGTGGAGAGGGGAGACTTGCCGCATGGGCAACTGCTGGTCTTCCATACAACCTTGCTCAGGCCTGCATCCTGGAATCCTTCCAAGGCGCAAGTCCATGGTCTCACGAGACTAACGGATGCCTATATAAAATTAAAAAAGTAGTGCATCAAAGAGCAAAAAAGAGAAAAAAATACTGAAGTAATGTTCATGGGTTCATTGTCCGTTCTGAAATCTGATGGAGATGGGGAATAAACAATTCCTGAAATACTGAGTGTGTGGCTTCAGGCTCCTGTACCTCCTCCTTGATGGCAGCAATGAGAAGAGGGCATGTCCTGGGTGATGGGGGTCCTTAATGATGGATGACAACTTTGTGGGGCATCGCCCTTTGAAGATGCCCTCAGTGCTGGCGAGGCTGGCACCCATGATGGAGCTAGTTGAGTTTGCAAACTTCTGCAGTTTTTCCCTATATCAGACAGACAAAGGAGGGGATGCTAAGCTAGAGAAGGCAAATTTAAAAAGAGGACTCTCCTAAGTTTGGCAAAAGCTGGGAATTCCAGAAAGTGTTGAATATGGACAGCAGATAACACAGTAGTGAAGATTGCACAAAGGGAGAGAAAGTAGCAGATAGGATACAGAACATAGGAATATTTTCTGTGTTCTACAAAATGGCAGTGAAGATTAGAGTGTAGATAAAGATCATAGAACATAGGCCCTGTGATTCACATTCCATATTCAATGTTCTATGTTCTGTTCCATATCCTATGTTCTATGTCCTACAACGTGGCTATGAAGATTGGAGGGTGATGGGGGGGGGTGCGGGGGAGATCTACGAGATTGAAGCATTGAGGACATTTTCAGAAGGCGGTGCCTCAAAAAGGCTGCTTCCATCATTATAGACCAAGAACATGCCCTCTTCTCTTTGCTACCATCAACGATGAGGTACAGGATCCTGAAGAGAGACACACTCAACATTTTAAGAACAGCTCCTTCCCCTCTGCCATCAAATTTCTGAATGGACAATGAGCCCATGTACACTGCCTCTCTATATTTTTCTTTATTTTCTCTTTTTGCACTATTTAGTTAAATATATATATACACACACATATATTTTTTGTAATTTACAATTTTTAAAATTATGTATTGCATTGTACTGCAGCCATAAAGACAACAAATTTCACAACATACATTATGCCAGTGATATTAAGTCTGATTCTGAAGTTACCAAGTTACCAGTCTGAGGATTAGAAACTCAGATGAGATGGATGTTAACATAGAATATATAATATAGAAATCTACAGCACATTACAGGCCCTTCGGCCCACAACGTTGTGCCAACCATGTAACCTACTCTAGAAGCTGCCTAGAATTTCCCTAGCGCATAGCCCTCTATTTTTCTAAGCTCCATGTATCTAAGAGGCTCTTGAAACCAGCTACTGTATCCGCCTCCACCACCATTGCTGGCAGTACATTCCGCACACCCACCACTCTCTGTGTGAAAAACTTACCCCTGACATCCCCTTGGTACCTATTTCCAGCACCTTTAAACTGTGCCCCCTCACGTTAGCCATTTCAGTCCTCAGAACAAACCTCTGACTATCCACACGATCAATGCCTCTCATCATCTTATACACCTCTGTCAGGTCACCTCTCATCCTCCGTTGCTCCAAGGAGAAAAGGCCAAGTTTTCTCAACCTATTCTCATAAGGTACGCACTCCTAAGCTGGAGGAATTTACTGAAAAAGGTATTGGCTTGTAAGTGGGTCTATAAAATATATAATCTTTCCAGCTGACAGTAACATTTAGTGACACTGATGCTGGGCATAGAATCATGGACTAATACAGCATGGAGTTGTCCACTGAGACTGTGCTGGCCCATTATCCATTTACACACCAGCCCTACAATAACCCTGTTTTCTATTCTTCTTGCACTCTCAACAATTCCCCTGACATTCTAGCACTCACCTACACACCCGGGGCCAATGTCTACCCTTGAATTACCCTAGCAACCCACACACTTTTGAGATGTGGGAGATTCCCATTGCTGCCCGTAAGGAGTCTTGACATTCTCCCTGTGACCGCGTGGGCTTCCTCCCACAGCTCAAAGACGCACCGGTTGGTAAGTTAATTGGTGATTGTAAATTGTCCTGTGATTAGGCTAGGATTGAACTGGGGGATTGCTGGCTGGTGTGGCTCAAAGGGCCGGAGGGGCCCTCTCCACGCTGTATCTCAATAAATAGAAACTGGAGCACCCGGAGGAAACCCGGAGGCAAGCACTGAGAGACAGCAACTAAGGTCAGGATTGCACCCAGGAGCTCTGGCGCTATGAAGGTTTCAGCATCACTAGTCATGCCACCCATCTACAAACAGAGGAAAGTTGGCTTAAAAGGCAGTTTTGCAAGGGATTCTGTGTCTTTAAGTAAATAGTCCTCAGTATCATGTGGTAATAACTAGCAATTACAACTGTGGGAGAAGACAGACAGCCATGTCAGAAAACACGTTTCAGATCTATTTCCTTCTAATTATGGTCCTATAACTGAAGGCCGGTAACACTATTCTGTAAGTTTATAGTTAGAAATAGTACACCAAGGGTTAATTCAACCACAGAACAATTAATCTGAACACCCAGTTATAATTATGTTGAGGGAAAAGTACCTTTTATTTTAATTCAACAAGCTTTTTCAAAGAGTTGCCGATCCTTTAGAGGGAGATTCCACATTACACAGCTGAATGTTCTGCCCTGTGGCAAAAGTCTTTTCTCCCTACCTGTCCCACAAAGCATCAGAATTTTAAAGAGACCTTCCCCACCTAACCTGCAATCAAAACTCTTCACCAGTCTAACTCCCTCTATCCTATTATATTTAAAATTTCAAACTTTCAAGTATACATAAGTGTTTAGGGCATGGATCAGTTTGTGGAATTATGACATTGTAGCCATTACTGACTGCAGGAGGGCCAGGACAGGCGGCTCAATGTTTTGATGTTCCTTTGTTTTAGGCATGATGGTGTGGGAGGGAGTAAAGGGGGAGGAGTAGCATTACTAGTCAGGGAAAGTGTCATGGCAGTGCTCAGACAGGGCAGATGGGAGAGCTTGTCTACTGAGGCAATATGGGTGGAACTGGGGAATAGGAAAGGGATGACCACATTACTGGGATAGTCAGCGGGATTTTAGAGGAGCTAATTTCTAGAGCGATTGCAAACTGCTGTAAGATGCATAATATTGTAATAGTAGATGATTTTAATTTTACACATATTGAATGGGACTCCCATACTGTAAAATGGTTGGATGGGATAGAGTTTGTCAAATATGTTCAGAAAAGATTCCTTAATCTTTCAAGGAGGAGGAGAAGATGGCAGTGTGATGCAGCGCGCAGCGGCCACTCCGGTGAATGATATTTGTTATCTGTCAAGTAGGGTGCCGTGCACAATCCTGATTTGATGGAGACAGATGTGAGAGCACGGAGGAACATCTGGAGAAACTTCTGAAATGCCTGCTTCACTGCCGCTGCTACTGTGTGATCCAGAATCTCCGGAGGGGAAGGCCCCGAGTCCTCGGCTTTGCTTGTTGCTCGGCGGCCGGGGCGGGGTCAAAGTGCTGGGCAGAGGATGGTGCTCGGGAGGCTGTACCGGAGGGGCTGGTCGGAGGCTCAAAGTTTTCGGACAGACTCAGAGTCGGCTGTGGTCGGGTGCTTCCAATGCTTTGACAGTTGTCGGCGCCTGGAGGTTTATGGCAGGGAGAGTTTCTCCCTTTTGCCGCCTGCTATCGGGAACTATTGGGAGTTGATTGGAACTTTGAGACTTTTTTTTACTGTGCCCATGGTCTGCTCTTTATCAAATTATGGTATTGCTTTGCACTGCTGTAACTATTTGTTATAAATATGTGGTTTTGTCAGTGTTAGTCTTTGGTTTGCCCTCTTTTTGTGATATCACTCTGGAAGAACATCGTATCATTTCTTAATGCATGCATTTCTAAGTGACAATAAACGAGGACTGAGTGTCCTCATAATCTAATCTAATATAATCTAATAATCACTGCATAGAGATCCCAACTGGAGTGAGTGTGATACTAGATCTCCTAATAGGGAATGAGACAGAGCACATGACAGAAGTTTGTGTAGGGCAACACTTTACATCTAATGATAATAATGTCATTAGTTTCAAGAGAGGGATAGGCCTGGTCTTTGGGTTAATATTCTAAATTGGAGAAAGGTCAATCTTGATGGTATCAGAACAGATCTAGCAAGTGTGAATCAGGACAGGTTATTTTCTGGCAAATGAGTGCTTGGTGAGTGGAAGGCCTTCAAGAATGAAATTTTGAGAATACAGACTTTTATATGTTCTATTTGGAATAAAAGGCAAAGATCACAGGTTTACAGAATCTTGGTTTTTGAGATGTATTAAGGTCCTAGTTAAGAAGAAGAAGAAGAAGGAGAAGTAGGCAGGAAGGAACAAATGAGGTACTTATGGAGAACACTTAAGAAGGGAATTCTTAACAAGAGGCAAAATTGATCCTCTTGTTAAGATCAGAGTGGTTATCTATGCATGGTGCTGAAAGAGATGGAGGAAATCTTAAATTAATTTTTTGCATCTGTATTTACTTGGGAGATGGACACTGAGTCTATAGAAGGGAGGCAAAGCTGCAGTGATGTCATGGACCATTTGCAGATTACAGGGGAGGAGATGTTTGTTGTTCTGAGGCAAATTAGGGTGGATAAATCCCCAGAGCATAACAAGTTTCCCCTTGGGTCTTGTGGGAGGCTGTTGAAGAAAAGACAGTCAAATCGTCTTTAGCAATGGGTGAGGTGCCAGAGGATAGGAGGATAGCTAAAAGTTGTTATCTTGTTTAAGAAGACTCTGAACAAAAGCTGGGTAATTATAGGCCTGTGAGCTTGACATCAGTGCTGGATAAATTATTGGAAGGTATTCTAAGGGATCAGGTATACAAGGACTGATTAGTGGTAGTCAACATGGCTTTGTGCATAGTAGGTCGTGCCTAACTAATCTCAGAGTTTTACAAGGGAGCTACCAGGAAAGTTGATGGATATTGTCTACATGGTCTTTAGCAATGTATTTGACAAGGTCCCACTTGAGAAGTTGGTCAAGGATGTCCAGTCGCTTGGAATTCAGGATGAGGTAGTAAATTAGATTAAATATTGGCTTTGTGGGGGAAGCTAGTGAGTGGTGATAGATGGTTGCCCCTGGTTGGAGCCCTGTGACTAGTGGTGTGCTGCAGGGATCAGTACTGGGTTGTTTGACATCCAGGTCAATGATCGAGATGATGATGCAGTAAACTGGATCAGTAGATCTGTGGGTGACTCCAAGATTAAGGGTGTAATAGACAACAAGGAAGGCCATTAAAGCTTGCAGCAAAATCTGGACCAGCTGGAAAAAATAATCTTAAGAACTGCAGATGGAATTTAATGCAGACAAGTGTGAGGGGTTACACTTTGGAAGGACCAACCAGGGTAGGTCTCACACAGTGAATATTAGAGCACTGAGGGGTGCTGCAGAATGAAGGGATCTGGGAATACAGATTCATAATTCCTTGAAAAAGGCATCACAGGTAGATAGGGTTGTAAGGAGAGCACTTGGCACATTGGCCTTCATAAATCAAATTACTGAGTACAGGAGCTGGGATGTTACGTTGAAGTGGTATAAAATGTTGGTGATGCCTAATTTGGAGTATTGCGTGCAGTTCTGGTCACCTACCTACAGGGAAAATATCAATAAAATTGTAAGGGTTAGAGGAAATTTACAAGGATATTGCCATGTCTTAAGGACCTGAGTTAAAGGGAAAGGCTGAATAGATTAGGACTTTATTTCCTGGAACATAGAGATTTGATAGAGATATACAAGATTATGAGGGGTATAAATAGGATTAATTCAAGCAGATTTTTTTTCCACTGAGGTTGTGTGAGACTAGAACTAGAGGTCATGGCTTAAGGGTGAAAGGTGAATATTTAAGGGGAACATGAAGAGGAACTTCTTCACTCAGGGTGGTGAGAGTGTAGAACGAGTTGCTAGCGGAAGTGGTCGATTCAAGATTGACTACACTTAAGAGAAATTTGGATAGATACATGGATGGGACGGGTATGGAGGGTTATGGTCCAGGAGCAGTTTGATGGGACTAGGCAGATTAATAGTTCAGCATGGACTAGATGGGCTGGAAGTGCCTGCTCTGCATTGTGGTCTTCTATTGCTCAATGATTCTATGCCATTTGTAACATCTATGTTATCCCCACCTCATCAGTCACGTTCTACTAAGTCCCCCTGCAGATTTTCTAAGTTATAGTCATAGAATAATACAGCACAGCAGGTCCACTGGTCCATGCCAACTAAGATTCCTAGGAATATTAATCCCATTTGCCTGTGTTCAACCCATATCCATGGTCTTTTATATGTTGTTATTGTATCTTCCTCAACTACTTCCTCTGCCAGCTCATCCCATATGTATACCACACTCTATGTGAAAACGTTGCTCCTCGTGTTCCTATTAAGTCCCTCCTGGTCATCTAATTCCTATGCCCTCGTGATCTTGATTACTCAAACTTGGGAAAAGACTCTGTCTATTCATCCCATCTATCCTCCTTGAGATCTTATACACCTCTATTATATCTCTCCTCTTTCTCCTACATTCCAGTGAATAAAATCCCAGCCTGCTCATCTTCTCTGCAGTTCCTCAAGTCCCTGTGGCATTCTTGGAAATACCCTCTGCACTCTTTCCAGCTTAGAACACTGCAGCAAATTTGCACAACTCGTGCCCAGAATTGGCCGCAGTTGGAGGATAAGTAATCTTATGAAAATTTATCTCCATCATTTGAATTAAAACTAGAAAAGATCACAACTCTATTGATGGGATCTTGTTGTGGCTGCCTTGTTTTTGACATTAGCGACTTCTTAAAAGCCACAAGGCACTTTGAGACACCCTGATGTAATGAAAGCTGTTAATTGAATGCTAGCACGAGGAATTCTGCAGATGCTGGAAATTCAAGCAACACACATCAAAGTTGCTGGTGAACGCAGCAGGCCAGGCAGAATCTCTAGGAAGAGGTACAGTCGATGTTTCGGGCTTAGACCCTTCGTCAGGATTAACTGAAGGAAGAGTTAGTAAGAGATTTGAAAGTGGGAGGGGGAGGGGGAGATCCAGAATGATAGGAGAAGACAGGAGGGGGAGGGATGGAGCCAAGAGCTGGACAGCTGATTGGCAAAAGGGATATGAGAGGATCATGGGACAGGAGGCCTAGGGAAAAGGAAAAGGGGGAGGGGGGGAAGCCCAGAGGATGGGCAAGGGGTATAGTCAGAGGGACAGAGAGAGAAAAAGAAGAGAGAGAAAGAATGTGTGTATATAAATAAATAACGGATGGGGTACGAGGGGGAGGTGGGGCATTAGCGGAAGTTAGAGAAGTCAATGTTCATGCCATCAGGTTGGAGGCTACCCAGACGGAATATAAGGTGTTGTTCCTCCAACCTGAGTGTGGCTTCGTCTTTACAGTAGAGGAGGCCGTGGATAGACATATCCATCCCCTTCTCGCAATTCCTCCGTCTCCACCGCATCTGCTCTCAGGATGAGGCTTTTCATTCCAGGACAAGGGAGATGTCCTCCTTTTTTAAAGAAAGGGGCTTCCCTTCCTCCACCATCAACTCTGCTCTCAAACGCATTTTCCCCATTTCACGCACATCTGCTCTCACTCCATCCTCCTGCCACCCCACTAAGAATAGGGTTCCCCTGGTCCTCACCTACCACCCCACCAGCCTCTGGGTCCAACATATTATTCTCCGTAACTTCCGCCACCTCCAACGGGATCCCACCACTAAGCACATCTTTCCCTCCCCCCCCCCCCGCTTTCCGCAGGGATTGCTCCCTACACGACTCCCTTGTCCATTCGCACCCCCCCATCCCTCCCTTCTAATCTCCCTCCTGGCACTTATTTGCAAGCGGAACAAGTGCTACACATGCCCTTACACTTCCTCCCTTACCACCATTCAGGGCCCCAGACAGTCCTTCCAGGTGAGGCGACACTTCACTTGTGAGACGGCTGGGGTGATATACTGCGTCTGGTGCTCCTGATGTGGCCTTCTATATATTGGCGAGACCCGACGCAAACTGGGAGATCATTTTGCTGAACACCTACGTTCTGTCCACCAGAGAAAGCAGGATCTCCCTGTGGCCACACATTTTAATTCCACATCCCATTCCCATTCTGATATATCTATCCACGGCCTCCTCTACTGTAAAGATGAAGCCACACTCAGGTCGGAGGACCAACACCTTATATTCCGTCTGGGTAGCCTCCAACCTGATGGCATGAACATTGACTTCTCTAACTTTCGCTAATGCCCCACCTCCCCCTCGTACCCCATCCGTTATTTATTTATATACACACATTCTTTCTCTCTCTCTTCTTTTTCTCTCTCTGTCCCTCTGACTATACCCCATGCCAATCCTCTGGGTTTCCCCCCGCCCCCTTTTCCTTCTCCCCAGGCCTCCTGTCCCGTGATCCTCTCATATCCCTTTTGCCAATCAATTGTCCACCTCTTGGCTCCATCCCTCCCCCTCCTGTCTTCTATCATTTTGGATCTCCCTCTCCCCCTCCCCCTCCCACTTTCAAATCTCTTGCAAGCTGTTCCTTCAGTTAGTCCTGAGGAAGGGTCTCGGCCTGAAATGTCGACTGTACCTCTTCCTAGAGATGCTGCCTGGCCTGCTGCGTTCACCAGCAACTTTGATGTGTGTGAATTGAATGCTAGTCTTTCTTTTTATACAGCAGACTTACTTAATAAAACCAAGGATCCCTTCTCATTTTGCTCTGGCATCTCAAAATATTTTTGTGCATCTACTTCAGTTCGCTTTGTTCCTGCACCATCTTTAAGTCAAATCATTTCATTTATGTTGCCTCTTTCGAATCTTATCATACCTTCTTTCCATTAATTTTATCTTCTGAATGTTTACTTGTTCAATCAGTCTCTATATCAGTTTGAATTCTTTACTATTCTCCTCATTGTGTCCTATATTTGTCAGTTTTGTGTCATTTCTAACCTTTGAAATTATTCTCTCTATATTGGAGACTAAGCTTTTCATACGTATCAGGAAGATGGGTGACCCCTCTGACCAATTTCTTTCATCATCATCTGATTTCCATCTCTTAACCAATCCTTTATCTATTTGTAATCACCACTTTCATTCCGCAGTCCTCGATTTTTCTAAATAGTCTATTATGTGACATTTTATTAACCACCTTTTGAAACTCCACGTGAAAATCATCAAATCAACAATCCTCACTAGCCTTTTCCATTGTGTTAACATATTCAGTGAAATACAATCTGCCATTGACAAATGCATGCTGGCTCTTATGAATTAATTCAATTTTTTCTGATAGTTAATTAATTTTTTTTCTGGATTGCTAAACCTATCTCTGAACAATTCTCACACTACCAGTGGTTTGTAGATGCTGGGTTTATTCAGTACTGTAATTTACTTTCCTGGCACCAATTCGGCATCTGAGGAGGATTGGAAAATTGTTGCCAAAGCCTCTACAATTTTCACCTTTCCTCAGCAAACTAAGATCCATCTCATTCAAACAGGGTGACATTTTCACTTTGAACACTGCCAGTCTTTTAACCAGAGATTATTTATCTAATTCCATCCTACCCAACATCTCTCCTACTGTGATGTTGGTAATATCCTCTTCTGTGCAGATAGAATCAAAGCCAAGAATTCCTCATATTAGACCTTATTTGGCCCTACTCTTTGACAGAAAATCAAAATAAAATTGTAGGTTCTGGAAGTCTGAATTAAAACTAGAAAATGCTGAAGAAGTACTCAACAGGTCGGCCAACGTCTGTGCAAAGAGAAACAGGTCTGATGAAGGATTTTCATCCTGAAATGTTAAACTAGTAATGCTTTCCGCAGATGTTGGTGAACTCCCCGCTCCACAACTATTCCATTCTGTGCATTTTTCCACAGTGATTTTAAAGGTTTCAGTGATGCATAGAGGATTGGGGCGATTAGTTCACAATGATTGCACATGTGCATTGGATGCATTGAGTACACGAGTCAGGATGCAGCTTTATATAGCTTTGGTTAGTCCGTATTTGGCGTATTGCATTCAATTCTGGTCACCCCCACTATAGGAAGGATGTGGGTAGCTGGATCAGATAAAGAGAAATCAGCAGAAGAGAAGGAAATAGATGAGATGTGACTGAGGGTTCTGCCAGCTCTGGTGAAAGGAGGCCACAAGTCAGGAAGAAGGAAAATATTAGGTCATTTGAGCAGACACCACGTTATGCAATAGAGTCCTTACAACAAGCAAGGTGGGAAAAAGTATGATGGAGCTTCATAAAGGTCTGGTTAGGCCACACCTGGAGTATGGTGCTCCAGGTGTGGCCTAAAATGCTCCATTATGGAAAGATATGGAAGCTTTGGAGAAGGTGCTGAAGAGATTGACTAGGGTACTGAATGGATTACAGGGCATGCTAATAGGAGGGATTGGACAAATTTGGTTTATTTTCTCTGAGTGAGAGAGACTGAGGGGAGACTTGGTTGAAGTTTGCATAATTGTGAGAGGTATATATCGAGTAGACAGCCAGTA
Source organism: Mobula hypostoma (assembly GCF_963921235.1). Taxonomy (NCBI): domain Eukaryota; kingdom Metazoa; phylum Chordata; class Chondrichthyes; order Myliobatiformes; family Myliobatidae; genus Mobula; species Mobula hypostoma. The sequence goes on from NC_086100.1 coordinate 157,090,763, forward strand.
TGATTTTCCAATGTCAAAATGTCTAATACTAGAGAGATGCATTTAATGTGAGGGGAATGAAGTTCAAACATAATGTGTGGGGCAAATGTTTTTACACTGAGAGTGGAGGGTGCCTGGAATGTGTTGTCAGGGTTGCTGGTGGAGACAAATCAGACAGGCAGCCTAAAAGGCTCTTAAATAGGCACACAAATGTGCAGAGAATGGAGGGATAGAGACATTATGTAGGCAGAAGGGATTCGTTTAGTTAGACATTTAATTACTAGTTTAATTAGTTTTGCACAGCATCATCGCCATAGGGCCTGTTCCTGTTCCGTACTGTTCAATGTTCTGTGTTCTGTTGTTGCTTATTCATAGAATCCACATGGCCATAGACATCAACAAAGGGAATATTCAGTCAGTCATAAGGTCATACAGTCTGGAAGCAGACCATTTGTCCACCAGATTCATCTGAACAGTGGACACTCATCCCCAATAATTCCAACTTCCATACTTGGTCCATAGTCTTTCATGCCTGGGTGATCAAAATGCTCATCTAGGCACCTCTGAAATGCTTTTAACAACTCTAAAAGTTGGTAAACACTATGTATTCCAGGTACTCACCACTCTGAGTGAAAAACATGTTCTTAGATTCCATCTATATCTCCTACTCTTTACCTAAATACATAATGTCTAATTTTATTCACCTCAAATAAAGGGAAAATTTTCATGTGGTTTACTCTATCTACACCCTTTATAATTTAATAAATTTCAGTCATGTCCCCAATAACCTTCATCGCTTTAGGGAAAACAGATCTTGTCTCTCCACTCTTTCCATGTACCTGTCCTGGGTCAGATCCTGGTGAATCTTTTCCGAGCTGTCTCCAACATTATCACATTCTTTCTACAGTGTGGTGACCACAACAGCACAGTGTCCTCCAGCTCAGGTCTGATCTGCTGTGTTCACTAGTATCTTTCAGTAAGGAATCTAGCATCTTTATTTAGTTCTGTGATAAGCCATTCCTCGCCACAGCAATTCTTACATTCACAAAGTTGAGGGGCAATTAGGGATGGACAATAAATGGTGATTCTGCCAGCATTAGCCACATCACGTGAGCAAATCAGTAAAAATGAAACATAAAATTGACTTCAACTGTCTTAGAGTCATATAGTGCAGATATTGACTCATTGACCCACTTTGATCATGGTGACCATCAAGTACCCCGCTATTCTAACCATATACATAGACTGCCCTCCTCACCTATGCTATCCTTACCAAGGTATATGTTTAGAATAGACGATCCTGATATATGTTGCAACCAAATCATATAAATGTAAAGATGATTGTTAAGAACAAGTCGAAGTAGTTCCAAATGAGAAAATCTGCAGATGCTGGAAATCTAAGCAACACACACAACATGCTGGCAGCATCTATGGAAAAGAGAAGAGTCGATGTTTCAGGCCAAGACCCTTCTTCTGGACTGGAGGAAGAAAAGATGAGGAGTCAGAGTTAGAAGATGGGGGGATGGGAGGAAAGAAACAGAAGGTGATAGGTGAAACCGGGAAGAGAGGTGGGAGGGAAAGGTGAAAGAACTGGGAATGTGATTGGTGAAAGAGATACAGGGCTGGAGAAGAGGAAATCTAATAGGAGAGGACAGAAGGCCATGGAAGAAAGAAAAGGGGAGGAGAACCTAAGGGAGGTGATTGGCAGGAAAGGAGAAAAGGTGAGAGAGGGGAAAGGGGATGCGGAATCTTGAAGGGGAGGCCATTACACTTCCCATTCCTATTCCGACATGTCCATCCATGGCCTCCTCTATTGTTGCGATGAGACCACACACAACACCTTATATTCCGTCTGGGTAGCCTCCAACCTAATGGCATGAACATTGATTTTAGGAACTTCCGGTAATACCCCTCCCCTCTCTCACCATTCCCCATCCCCTTTTCCCTCTCTCACTTTATCTCCTCACCTGCCCATCGTCTCTCTCTGGTGCTCCTTTCCCCTTTTCCTTCTTCCATGGCCTTCTATCCTCTCCTGTTAGATTCCCTCTTCTCCAGCCCTTTATCTCTTTCACCAATTTACTTCCCAACACTTTACTTCCCCTCACAGTTTTCTTGTGTTTCACCTTCCCCATTCCATTACCTTCTAACTCTGACTTCTCATCTCTTTTTCTCCATTCCTGCTGAAGATTCTTGGCCTGATAGGTTGACTGTACTTTTTTCCATAGATGCTGCCTGACCTGCGGAGGTCTTCCAGCATTTTGTGTGTGTTATTCAGAGTAGTTCCAAAACCTTTCCAGAACATGGCCTCTTTGAAAGGGAAGTGTCATTCAACTCCCTAATTTAATAATAGCATGAAACTCCTGTTGTGGGTTCAGAATTTGCTGGCTATCCGTTGTTGTCCTAGGGAAGATTGCAGAGGGTAGACTCGAACTCTGCATTTTGTGTGGTAAAGATATTTTTCTGGTCCTGTAAGGAGGACAAGTTGTACTCTTTTTGGCCAAGCAACAAGGAACAGACAGAAGCTGGTGAGGGGGAGGGATGGGCATTGCAGTGGAGATTTTGTCGGTGATTATGTACATCTGCTGCTGTCTCTCCCTCAGTGGTGAATGTTGTGGGTTTAGGAGGGGGGCCTGTGGAATCTGTAGACAGTACATTCTGCAGTCGTTGGTGGTGAATGTTAAAACCAGTGGATGAGGTGTTGATCAATCAATTTGCCTTGTCTTTGATCTTCAGAAGCTTCCTCTATCTCCAACATCAAAGCCGGTTCTGATTGGCAAGCCTCCAATTCATTACATAACCTGTTAGCACATCATAATCATCAGAGTTGGGTCATCAGAGTCTCAATTTAAGTGTTTCATTGTCCAACTTAAATGTTTTTGTTTAAGTAAAGAAAAATTGTGCTTTTATGAATTTGCCTTAACATTAGAAATTATTTCCTGACTACCAGGCTTATGAGGGGTGGTTCTAGCAAACAGATATCTTCGCTCTCTTCTGTTCTTAATACTACTGGAATCAGATGTATATGGGAAACTTTTACACTTTGTGCTGACATTTTAAATGAAACATCCTCCATATTCTCAGTTGTGTAGAGATAAATAACAAGGGACTGAATAAGACATCTTGGGAAAGTCAATAGTTTAATAATTGTGTTCTGATCATAACTCGATTTAGTATTTGTGGGATAAGTATGGTAGCCTTAATTGATCTGAATTATCTTCAGTATTCCTGGGTAGGTTTGGAAACCTTACAGTTCTGGATTATATTCTTATGATTCATGGAACCATTTAATTCACAATATCATTCATCATAGAACCATAATGACAGCAGATTCTGTGTATGTGAAAGAGACACACAGATTGTATGATGCCTCCCAGGTGCCAAGGATGTCTTGGATTGGGTCCAAAGGGGGAGGGTGAACAGTTGGAAGTCATGGTGCATATCAGTACCAATGACATAGGTCAGAAAAGGGAGGAGGTTCTGAAGAGATAATATAGGTAGAAAGCTGAAAAGCAAGATATCCAGAGTCATAATTCCTGGATTGCTGCCTGTGCTATGTGCCAGTGTGGGTAAGAGTATGATGATTTGGCAGATGAATGCCTGGCTGAAGAATTGGTGCAAGAGGCAGATGGTTTCGGATTTCTGGATCATTGGGATCTCTTCTGGGGAAGGTATGACCTGTACAAAAAGGACGGTTGAGACCTGAGCTTGAGAGGGACCAATATCCTTGCAGGCAGGTTTACTAGAACTGTGGGGAAACTAATTTGACAGGGGAATGGGAGCCAGAGTGGTAAGGCTGAGGAATGGACGGTTTGTATACATCTCGGGGCAGTGTGTAGTGAGAATGTGAGGAAGGACAGGCAGGTAAGGCAAAATTGCAGTCAGTGGGATAAGTTAAAGTGTAACAGGGTGTCAGGACACTGGAGCAGGGATCCAATCACAGACTCAGTACTGCACACAGTGATATTAATTGAGTAACAAATCCCAAGGTGCAAACATAATCAGCCTCAAAGTTCGGGCAGAGATCAAAACATCCAGAAACCAGAATCAGGAAACAGGCAGAGTCAATATTCAGACAGACAGAGTACAGATACAAATGCTGGAAAGGCTCAGGAAAATTCACTGGCACAATCTAGCAACAAACATGTGAAAGCACAGGACTGAAATACACTGAGCAATAAACAGAGAGGCAGACGATGTGGAGCACAATGAGACACAGGTGGCAGCAATACAGGCAGCAATGAGAAGCAGATGAGAGACGGAGTACTCAGTAATACAGGGGCCGGAGTAGAGCAGGACCGGGGACAGGAGCACATGGCAATACAAATCCACAGACTGACAGCGAGGGGGAAACACACAAAGAGACAGAGTTCAACTGGAGGTACTGACACAGGGAGCCAAAATTGGTGAGGTTGATGAATACAGGACTGAAGGTGTTATATTTGAATGTACGCAGTATACAGAATAAGATGGATGATCTTGTAGTGCAGTTAGTTGGGTATGATGCTATGGGCATCGCTGAGTCGTGGCTGAAAGATGATCATAGTTGGGAGCTTAACATCCCAGGATATGCATTGTATCAAAAGGACAGTCAGGTAGGCAGAGGGAGTGGGGTGGGTCTGTTGGTAAGAAGGGAAACAAATCCTAAGAAAATGGTGACATATGATCAGAAGATGTAGAATCCCTATGGATAGAATTATGAAACTGCAAGGGTAAAAAGACCCTGATGGGAGTTATATTCAGTCCTCCGAACAGTAGCCAGGATAGGGGCTACAGATTACAACGGGAGATAGAAAAGGCATGTAAAAGGAGCAATGTTATGATGGTCATGGGGGATTTCAATATGCAGGTAGTTTGGGAAAATTGCATTGAAATTGGATCCCAAGAGAGGGAATTTGTAAAATGCCTATGAAATGACTTTTTAGAGCAGCTTGTGGTTAAGCCCACTAAGGGTAAGGCAATTCTGGGTGGGTGTTATGTAATAACCTAGATTTGATGAGGGTACTTAAAGGTAAAGGAACCTATTGGAGGTAGTGATCATAGTATGATAGAATTCGCCCTGCAATTTGAAGAGAAGAAACTGAAGTCAGATATATCAATATGACAGAAGAGTAAAAGGAATTACAGTGGCATGAGAGGGGAGATAGCCAAAGTTGAGTGGAAGGGGATACTAGCAGGGATGATGGCCTCTTTTGGGGCCCCTTATCTAATAAAAAATGTGCTGGATTTGGAGAGGCTCCAGAGGAGGTTCACAAGAATGATCCCAGGAATGAAAGGGTTAACACATGAGGAGCGCTTGATAGTTCTGGGCCTGCACTTGCTGGAGTTTAGAAGAACGAGGGGGGATCTCATTGAAACCTATCGCATATTGAAAGGCCTAGGTAGAATGGATCTTGAAAGTATGTTTCCTACAGTGGAGACCAGAGGGCACTGCCTCAGGATAGAGGAACATCCATTTAGAATAGAAATAAGGGAAAATTTCTTTAGGCAGAGTGTGGTGAATCTGTGGAATTCATTGCCACAGATGGCTGTGCAGGCCAAGTCATTGGGTATATGCAAGGCGGAGGTTGACAGGTATTTGATTGATCATGGCGTCAAAGGTTATGGGGAAAAGGCAGAAAAATGGGGTTGAGAAGGATAATAAGTTACCCTTGATTGGAATGGCTGAGCAGACTCAATGGGCTGAATAGCCGAACTCTGTTCTTATGTCTTACTGTATTCTGGTCCTGTTATGAAAAGCAAGTGCCTTGGCCTAACTTGTTCATGCAGACCAAAATGCCATTGTAAGTTATTCCAATTTCCTGCATTTGGCCCATAAACCTTCAACCCATATACCTGTCCAAATTATGATCAGCAGCATGAGAACCCCATATAATATAACCATCACAGCACGGAAACAGGCCATCTCGGCCCTTCTAGTCTGTGCTGAACTCTTACTCTCACCTAGTCCCACCGACCTGCACTCAGCCCATAACCCTCCCTTCCTTTCCTGTCCATGTAGCTGTCCAATTTAATTTTAAACGACAACATCAAACCTGCCTCAACCACTTCTGCTGGAAGCTCGTTCCACACAGCTACCACTCTCTGAGTAAAGAAGTTCCCCTTCATGTTACCCCTAAACTTTCGCCCTTTAACTCTCAACTCATGTCCTCTTGTTTGAATCTCCCCCACTCTCAATGGAAAAAGCCTATCCACGTCAACTCTATCTACCCCCCTCATAATTTTAAATACCTCTATCAAGTCCCCCCTCAACCTTCTACGTTCCAGAGAATAAAGACCCAACTTGTTCAACCTTTCTCTGTAACTCAGGTGATGAAACCCAGGTAACATTCTAGTAAAACCCCATTTAATATCACTGGCATATATTGTGAAATTTGTTGTTTTGCATCAGCAGAACAGTGCAGTACATAACAAAATCAATTAAATTAAATAAGTCATGCAGAAAGAGATCAAAAGAATAGTGAGGTAGTATACATGGGTTCATTGTCCATTCAGAGATCTAATGGCAGAAGGTATCAGAAGCTGTTCCCATACTGTTGAGTGTGTATCTTCAGGCATCTGTATCTCCTCCTTGATGGTAGCAAAGAGAGGAGGGCATGTCCCAGATAATGGGGATCCTTAATGATGTATGCCACTATTTTGAATATAGAAACATAGAAAGTCTACAGCACAATACAGGCCCTTCGGCCCACAAAGCTGTGCTAAACATGTCCTTACTGCAGAAATTACCCAGAGATACCCATAGCCCTCTATTTTTCTAAGCTCCATGTACCTATCCAGGAGTGTCTTAAAAGACCCTATCATTTCTGCCTCCACCACCATTGCCGACAGCCCATTCCACGCACTCACCACTCTCTGCGTGAAAAAAAACTTACCCCTAACATCTCCTCTGTATCTGCTTCCAAGCACCTTAAAACTGTGCCCTCTCATGTTAGCCATTTCAGCCCTGGGATAAAGCCTCTGATTATCCACATGATCAATGCCTCTCATCATCTTTATACACCTCTATCAGGTCACCTGTCATCCTCCATTGCTCCAAGGAGAAAAGGCTGAGTTCACTCAACCTATTCTCATAAGGCATGCTCCCCAATCCAGGCAACATCCTTGTAAACCTCCTCTGCACCCTTTCTATAGTTTCCACATCCTTCCTGTAGTGAGGCGACCAGAACTGAGCACAGTACTCCAAGTGGGGTCTGACCAGGGTCCTATATAGCTGCAACATTACCTCTCGGCTCCTAAACTCAATCCCACGATTGATGAAGGCCAATGCACCATATGCCTCCTTAACCACAGAGTCAACCTGCGTAGCAGCTTTGAGTGTCCTATGGATTCAGACCCCAAGTACCCTTTGATCCAAGAGTCTTACCATTAATACTATATTCTGCCATCATATTTGACCTACCAAAATGAACCACCTTAGACTTAACTGCGCTGAACTCCATCTGTCACTTCTCAGCCCAGTTTTGCATCCTATCAATGTCCTGCTGTAACCTCTGACAGCCCTGCACACTATCCACAACACCCTCAACCTTTGTGTCATCGGCAAAGTTACTAACCCATCTTCCCGCTTCCTCATCCAGGTCACTTATAAAAATCACAAAGAGTAGGGGTCCCAGAACAGATCCCTGAGGCACACCAGTGGTCACCGACCTCCATGCAGAATATGACCTATCTACAACGACTCTTTGCCTTCTGTGGGCGTCAAATCTGGAGCCTCAAAGCAATGTCCCCTTGGATCCCATGCCTCCTTACTTTCTCAATAAGCCTTGCATGGGGTACCTTACCAAATGCCTTGCTGAAATCCATATACACTACATCTACTGCTCTACCCTCATCAATGTGTTTAGTCACATCCTCAGAAAACTCAATCAGGCTCGTAAGGCATGGCCTGCCTTTGATAAAGCCATGCTGACAATTCCTAATCATATTATACCTCTCCAAATGTTCATAAATCCAGCCTCTCAGAATCTTTTCAATCAACCTACCAACGACTGAAGTAAGACTCACTGATCTATAATTTCCTGGGCTATCTTTACTCTCTTTCTTGAATAATTGAACAACATCCGCAACCCTCCAATCCTCTGGAACCTCACCCGTTCCCATTGATGATGCAAAGATCATCACCAGAGGCTCAGTAATCTCCTCCCTTACCTCCCACAGTAGCCTGGGGTATATCTCGTCCGGTCCCGGTGATATATCCAACTTGATGCTTTCCAAAAGCTCTAGCACATCCTCTTTCTTAATATCTACATTCTCAAGCTTTTCAGTCTGCTGTAAGTCATCCCTACAATCACCAAAATTCTTTTCCATAATGAATGCTGAAACAAAGTATTCATTAAGTACCTCTGCTATTTCCTCCGGTTCCATACACACTTTTCCACTGTCACACTTGATTGGTCCTATTCTCTCCCACCTTATCCTCTTACTCTTCACATACTTGTAGAACACCTTGGGGTTGTCCTTAATCCTGTCCACCAAGGCCTTCTCATGGTCCCTTCTGGCTCTCCTAATTTCATTCTTGAGCTCCTTCCTGCTAGCCTTATAATCTTCAAGATCTCTATCACTACCTAGTTTTTTGAACCTTTCGTAAGCTTTTCTTTTCTTGACTAGATTTACAACGGCCTTTGTACACCACGGTTCCTGTACCCTACCATCCTTTCCCTGTCTCATGGAACGTACCTATGCAGAACTCCACACAAATATCCCCTGAACATTTGCCACATTTCTTCTGTACATTTCGCTGAGAACAACTGTTCCCAACTTATGCTTCCAAGTTCCTGCCTGATAGCCTCATATTTCCCCTTACTCCAATTAAACATTTCCTTAACTTGACTGTTCCTATCTCTCTCTCTAATGCTATGGTAAAGGAGATAGAATTGTGATCACTATCTCCAAAATGCTCTCCTACTGAGAGACCTGACACCTGAACATGTTCATTTCCCAATACCAGATCAAGTACCGCCTCTCCTGGCTGTAGGCTTATCTACATATTGTGTCAAGAAACCTTCCAGAACACACCTAACAATCTCCACCCCATCTAAACCCTTTGCTCTAGGGAGATGCCAATTGATATTTGGGAAATTAAAATCTCCCACCATGACAACCCTGTTACAATTACACCTTTCCAGAATCTGTCTCCCTATCAGCTCCTCGATGTCCCTGTTACCATTGGGTGGTCTATATAAAACACTCAGTGAAGTTATTGACCCCTTTCTTTTCCTAACTTCCACCGACAGAGATTCCGTAGACGATCCCTCCATGACTTCCTCCTTTTCTGCAGCCGTGACACTATCTCTCATCAGCAGTGCCATGCCCCACCTCTTTTACCTCCCTCCCTGTCCTTTCTGAAACATCTAAAACCTGGCACTCTAAGTAACTATTCCTGCCCCTGAGCCATCCAGGTCTCTGTAATGGCCACAACATCATAGCTCCAAGGACTGATCCATACTCTAAGCTCAACCTCTTTGTTCATGATACTCCTTGCATTAAAATAGACACATCTCAAACCATCAGTCTGTGGCGTCCCTTCTTTATCACCTGCCTATCCTCTCTCTTGCACTGGCTACAAGCTTTTTTTATTTGTGACCCAACCGCCTCTTCCTCTGTCTCTTCAGTTCGGTTTCCACTCCCCAGCAATTCTAGTTTAAACTCTCCCCAATAGCTGTAGCAAACCTCCCCGACAGGATAAGTGCAACCCATCCTTTTTGCATAGGTCACTTCTGCCCCAAAAGAGGTCCCAATGATCCAGAAATCTGAATCCCTGCACCCTGCTCCAACCCCTCAGCCACGCATTTATCCTCCACCTCATTCTATTCCTATACTCACTGTCATGTGGCACAGGCAGTAATCCCGAGATTACTACCTTTGAGGTCCTGCTTCTCAACTTCCTTCCTAACTCCCTGCAGTCTGTTTTCAGGACCTCCTCCCTTTTCCTGCCTATGTCAGTGGTACCAATATGTACCACGATCTCTGGCTGTTCTCTTTCCCACTTCAAGATATCATGGGCGTGATCAGAAACATCCCAGACCCTAGCACCTGGGAGGCAAACTACCATCGGCGTTTCTTTCCTGCGTCCATGGAATCACCTGTCTGACCCCTAACTATAGAGTCCCCTATCACTGCTGCCACCCTCTTCCTTTGCCTACCCTTCTGAGCCACAGGGCCAGACTCTATGCCAGGGGTTCGTCCTTTGTTGTTTCCCCCAGATAGACCATCCCCCCCAACAATACTCAACCAGGAGTACTTATTGTTAAGGGCGTGTGGCCAAGTGGTTAAGGTGTTCGTCTAGTGATCTGAAGTTTGCTAGTTCGAGCCTTGGCTGAGGCAGCGTGTGTGTCCTTGAGCAAGGCACTTAACCACACATTGCTCTGTGATGACACTGGTGCCAAGCTGTATGGGTCCAAATGCCCTTCCCTTGGACAACATCAGTGGCGTGGAGAGGGGAGACTTGCAGCATGGGCAACTGCCGGTCTTCCATACAACCTTGCCCAGGTCTGCGCACTGGAAACCTTCCAAGGCACAAATCCATGGTCTCAAGAGACTAACGGATGCCTATATTGTTAAGGGGGACAGCCACATGGGTACTGTCTAGTATCTGATTCTTGCATCTGACTCATATTTGAATATGTCCTCTATGCTGGGAGGACTAGTAATTGTGATGGAGCTGACTGAGTTTACAACTTTCTGCAGCTTTTTCCAATCCTGTGCAGTGGCCCCTCCATACCAGATGGCGATTCAACCAGTTTGAATGCTCTCCACGGAACATCTGCAGAAATTTTCTAGAGTTTTTGGTGACATACCAAATCACCACAAACTCCTGATGAAATATAGCTATTTTTGCACCTTCTTTGTAGTTGTATGAATACCATGGGTCCAGGGTAGATTTTACAGATGTTGACAGCAAGGAATGTGAAACTGCTCACCCTTTCCACTGCGGATCCCTTGATGAGGACCGATGTGTGTTTCCCCAATTTCTCCTTTCTGAAGTCCACAATCAATTCTTTGGCCTTACTGACATTGAGTGCAAGGTTGCTGTAGCAACACCACTCAATTCGCTGATCTAACTCACTCTTGTATGCCTCCTCATCACCATCTGAAATTCTGCCAACATTAATTGTGTCATCAGGAATTTTATAGATGGCATATGAGCTGCTCCTAGCCTGTTAGATCTGACGTGCATCCAATTCTGTCTCTAACTTCAATCAGAATTGTTTTCTCACTATTAAAATAACCTTCTGCTGTTCATACCTGTACTTCTTGTATAGTTCTGGATCACCAGTGTTAAATACCACAGATCTAGCCCTCGGCAGATTGCGAATCTCCTGGTTCACCCACAGCTTTTGGTTTGGTATGTCCAGTATGTTCTCGAAGGTCCACACTCATCCACACAGGTCTTGATAAAATCAGCTGTGACATATTCATACAGGTTCAAAGATGAATCACTGATTATTATCTAGTCCACCGATTCAAAGCAGTCCTGTAAGCACTCCTCTACCTCCCGTGACCATACCTTCATTGTCCTCACCACTGTTGCTGTGGTCCTCTGTCTTTGCCTGTATCCTGGAAACAGAGGCACAGCCAAGATGTAGGACAGATACATCTCAGAAATGAAGAAATATTCTAAAGGGAGCGTGAGGCAACTGTGGCTGACAAGGGAAGTCAAAAGAGTGCAAGGGACAGGGCATACAATATAGCAAAAATTAATGGGATGTTGGAGGATTGGGAAGCTTTTAAAAACCAACAGAAGGCAACTAAAGAAGCTGTAAGGAGAGAAAATATGAACTATGAAGGGAAACCATTCAATAATATAAAAGAAGATAACAAAAGTTTTCAAATATTTAGAGAATACAAGAGGCAAGAGTGGATATTGGACTGCTGGAAAATTATGCTGGAGAGGTAGTAATGGGAGACAAAGAAACAGCGGAAGAACTTAATAAATATTTTGTGTCCGTCTTCAGTATAGGAGACTCTAGCTGCATGCCAGAAATTTGAGAATGTCAGGGGGCAGAAGTGAATGTCATTGCCCTTACTCAGAAGAAGGTGCTTGGGAAGATGAAAAGTCTGAAGTCAGATAAAACAGCTGGACTGATGGACTACATCCCAGGGTTCTGAAAGAGGTGGCTGAAGAGACATTATTAATGATCTTTCACTAGATTGTGAAATAGCTCTTGTGGACTGGAAAATTACAAATGTCACTTCATTCTTTAGGAAAGGAGGGAGGCAGCAGAAAGGAAATTATAGAACAGTTAGCCTGACCTCAATGGCTAGGAGGGTTTTGTAGTCCTTTATTAAGGATGAGGTTTAAGGTACTTGGAAGAATCTGTGAAATTTATTGCCACAGGCCAAGTCATTAAGTATATTTAAAACAGAGGTTGATGGGCTCTTGATTAGTCAGGGCATCAAAGGATGCATGGAGAAGGCAGGAGAATAGAGTTGAGAGGGATAATAACTCAGCCATGATGGAATGGCAGAGCAGATTTGTTGGGCTGAATGGACAATTTATAGTTTAAGTAGTCAGACTTGCCAAAGTGCTGGTGCAAGATGGCACATTAAGCATTCTTGATGGTGGTGTAACAGTGCTTGCTTCTCTGGTTCCACAGGTGTGATATATTGGTGGGAGTTGGTTAGTGACTTCTTCAAGCTGGACAGGTTGAAATCCACTGGAGTGATAGGGAAGGCATCAGAATGCACTGCTTTGTCTCTGCTGATCACAATGCTTGCTTCCTCTGGTGCCTACCTGACGTTGGCCAGGGATGGAATGTACACTGCTACCAGAATCATGATGGAAAATTCAGATAAAGTTGATGGCACTTGACTGCTAGATGTTCCAGGTTGTGTGAGCAGAACTAGGGTAGAACCATCATGTCTGTGCATCACAATGAGTTAATCATGAAGCATACTCCCTCTCCTCTACCTTTAAGAGATTCAGCTGTTCTGTTTTTAAATTGGATGGTGAAGCTCTAGGTGACCCATGTTTCCATGAAGCAATGTGCACAGCACTCCCTGATGTCCCTCTGCAACTGTAATCTTGCTTTGAGGCCTTCAATTTTATTTTCCAGATCTATTACGGAACAACAGACCAAATTTTGTGGTTTGACTTTAACCAAGGCATTAAAAAAAAAATCAAGTGATTCAGTCTTCTCGAAGTGCAAACAGACACTCTGGGTTTGTCATTGGATAACCTCCTTCTGTAATGGTATTCTAGGGCAGGGATCTTGCCACCAATTTCTTCTGGTTAATCAGCCTCTCAGTACAAGGTAGATTTCAGCAGTGGGGTCTGGCCAATAAATGGTGGCCTCCACTGATGAGCTGTCTACTGAAGTACTGAATGTACCAGATGAACGGAAAATTGCAAATGTTATTCCGCTATTTAAGAGGGGTGGGAAGCAGCAGAAAGGAAACTATAGACCTGTTAGCCTGACATCAACGGTTGGGAAGTTGTTGGAATCAATTGTTAGGGATGAGATTACGGAATACCTGGAAGCACATGACAAGATAGGCCAAAGCCAACATGGTTTCCTGAAAGGAAAATCCTGCCTGACTAACCTGCTGCAATTTTTTGAGGAAGTTACAAGCAGGGTAGACAAAGGAGATGCAGTAGGTGTAGTATACTTGGATTTTCAGAAGGCCTTTGACAAAGTGCCGCACATGAGGCTACTTAGCAAGATAAGAGCCCATGGAATTACAGGGAAGTTACTATCATGGTTGGAGCATTGGTTGATTGGCAGAAAACAGAGAGTGGGAATAAAGGGATCCTATTCTGGCTGGCTGCCAGTTTCCAGTGGAGCTCCACAGGGATCGGTGTTGGGACCGCTACTTTTTGCGATGTATGTCAATGATTTGGACTAAGGGATTAATGGATTTGTGGCTAAATTTGCTGATGAGAGAAAGGTAGGTGGAGGAGCGGGTAGTGTTGAGGAAACAGAGAGCCTGCAGAGAGACTTAGATAGTTTAGAGGAATGGGCAAAGAAGTGGCAAATGAAATACAATGTTGGAAAGTGTATGGCCCTGCACTTTGGTGGAAGAAATAAACGGGCAGACTATTATTTAGATGGGGAGAGAATTCAAAATGCAGAGATGCAAAGGGATGTGGGAGTCCTTGTGCAAGATACCCTAAAGGTTAACCTCCAGGTTGAGTCGGTTGTGAAGAAGGCGAATGCAATGTTGGCATTCATTTCTAGAGGTATAGAACATAAGAACAGGGATGTGATGTTGAGGCTCTATAAGGCACACGTGAGTCCACACTTGGTGCATTGTGTGCAGTTTTGGGCTCCTTATTTTAGACAGGATATACTGACGTTGGAGAGGGTTCAGAGAAGATTCACGAGGATGATTCCAGGAATGAAAGGGTTACCATATGAGGAACGTCTGGCAGCTCTTGGCCTGTATTCCCTGCAGTTCAGGAGAATGAGGGGGAATCTCATAGAAACATTCCGAATGTTAAAAGGCCTGAACAGATTAGATATAGCAAAGTTATTTCCCATGGTAGGGGAGTCTAGGACAAGAGGGCACGACTTCAGGATTGAAGGACGTCCATTTAGAACAGAGATGTGGAGAAATTACTTTAGTCAGAGGGTGGTAAATCTGTGGAATTTGTTGCCACGAGCGGCTGTGGAGACCGTATCATTGGGTGTATTTAAGGCAGAGATAGATAGGTTCTTGATTAGCCAGGGCATCAAAGCGTACGGGGTGAAAGCAGGGGAGTGGAGATGACTGGAAGAATTGGATCAGCCTATGATTGAATGGTGGAGCAGACTCAATGGGCCGAATGGCCTACTTCTGCTCCTATATCTTATGGTATTATGGTGATAGAACCAGTGGAGTCACAGTAAAGAAATAGGCCTGCTCTGTCCATACCTACAGAGGTTCCCATCTACAATAGTTCTATTTTTTCAGTACTTCACAGATAGCCTTCAACGCATTGACATTTCAAGTGCTGGGCTAGATACTTCTGAAATGTAAAAGTCTCTGCTACCACCACCCTCATTGTGGGGGCCTCAGAAATGAAGGGAAGCAAGTGGGATATCGCAAACTCTTGCAGAGGATCACCAGAGAGTTGAAAGACAGGTTTACGAGGGGCTGAGAACTATATGGAGATTCTCTCACTGTGCAAGTCTGCGCTGTCATATCCCCAGAAAAGAAAGATCTAAACCTGACAGTGCCTTCCTTTTAGCAGCTCATAAACATAAAATTTTACTGCAAAGCAGCCTAGTCTTTGATGTGGCTTTGGCCCTATCATTGTGATCAGTTATGCCAAACCAGAAGTTGCTTTATTTACGTTTAAACGGTGCTACTTTGTGGTGTTCTGTTTCTTTTTTCCACACTTTATCCAGAGATGAGGCCTCATTATTGAAGTAAGTAAAACCAGCAGATAGTAACGTTGTAAAGCAATGGCTCTGTATTTGGAAAGAACCACTAGAAAACATAAAAGCCATTCCCTTCTCAAACTGGGTACACGTTGCACACATTCAGTGTGTGATAGCTCTGTACTGGGATCAGATTTGCAGATGCAAGAATTTGCAATCTCTAAGGAGCATTTAATACAGAAATATATCCCGTGTGGATTCTCAAGAACCAAACCAGAGCATGAGAACAATATGGAATTCAGCAATAATGCTGAACAGTTTACCATGAGGCCATCCACCTCTGTACCAAATCTCTAGTTTTTAATTGGCGAGAGATTAGGAAGTATGATGATCAAAAGGACCTTTATTCACAGGTCATCAAAAGCTAAGATACAGATGATGCAAGAAATCAGGGCGTTGTGATATTTTGGCCATTCAACCATTGTGTAATGGGAGATAACAGCAGGAGAATTACTTATCTTTTTATACAGAAGACAGCAGGGGAGCAGGCACTTTGGCACCTCATTTCCGCGCTGATCACAATGTCAAATTTAACAATTTCATCCATCTACAAATGACCCAGTCCATTCCCAGCCCGTTCATGTGCCTGTCTAAATTTCCCTTAATCATCGGTTTCACGTTTGCTTCCACCACCAACCATGGCAGCACATTCCAGCACCCACCACTCTCTGAGTAAAATAATTTGTCTTCAGATTGCCTCCCTCCTTCACCTTCTCTCTCACATTAGGCATTTCCATCTGGGTTAAAGACCATCTTCCTTATCTGTGTTTCTAATAATTTTATAAACTTTTATCAACTTCTGACTTTCCAGGGAAAACAATCCCAAGTCTTTCCTATATCTCCGTACAGCTAGTGCACTCAAACCAGGCAACATCCTGGTGAACCTCTTCGACACCCTTT
The DNA here is from genome assembly GCF_963921235.1 of Mobula hypostoma. NCBI lineage: Eukaryota > Metazoa > Chordata > Chondrichthyes > Myliobatiformes > Myliobatidae > Mobula > Mobula hypostoma. The sequence goes on from NC_086100.1 coordinate 157,107,004, forward strand.
CCAAAGCCTTGACGTCCTTCCTGGAATGAGGTGATTAGAACTGCATGTCGTACTCCCAGGCATGGCCTAACTACAATTATATGCCGTTGAAGTATTACTTCTCAATGTTTATACTCAACTCCCTGAACAATAAAGGCAGGCATGCTGCTTATCTTCTCCTATCTACTTGTGTTGCTACTTCCACGGAGTTATGGTCTTGCGTTCCAAGATCCCTCTGTACATCAGTCCATCTAAGGCTGCTGCCATTGACTGTGTACTTTCCCTTCTGCCCTCCCCAAGTACAACACCAACACTTGTTCAGATTAAACTCCTCATTGTGTCTCCCTGTCTAAAATATACTTGCCATAGAGAGTGCCATGAATATCCACTGGTCTCATATCTAAGATGGCAGCTTTGCTATATCAGGAGCGACTAAATAGACCAGGCTTCCATTCTCCAGAGTTTAGAAGAATGAGAATAACCTCAATGAAGTGCAAAAATAAAATCTTCAACGGTAGGCGCAGGGAAAGTATTTCTTCTGGTTAAAGAATCTAGAACCTGGTATCATTGTCTCAAAACAAGAGGTCATTAGCACACTGCACTCCTTCAAACTATCATTCTGTAGTCCATTACTTAACTCCTTAGATGGATAAAATGCTTCACTGTTTCGAAGTTTGCTGAGCTATGGTTGAAAGGTAATTTTATCAAGGACTGAATTGTATAAAAGGAAGCACCAATTTCACTGGCACTGAACTGAAATGAAGAGTGATCCCTTTACTCTAAGGGTGATGACTCTTTATTTCAAAGGGTTGTGGAAACTCAGTCATTGATAGAGGTGGATAGAGTTTTAGATTTTAAAGTAATCAGAGGATAAGGGGAGTAGATTTCCATGCCACACTCAGATATAAAGCTTGCTTTAGAGCCATTGGGAGATTGGAAAAAATGTTATATTTACCTTTTGTCTTCTTGAGAAGCCTCTGAATGGTGATGCTGGGTTATCTACTTCAGAAGGTTGAATGAGTTCGGGGAGGACCCTCACTTGAACACCATCTGTGGGAGAAGTAGTCCAAACCTTTTTACCTATCCCTTGGGATTGAGGGTGAATTACTTCCACTCTGCTTTTGGGAGTTCTGAGGTGGTGAGTGAGGCCAATGTAGGAACCACAGGCAATTCCAGAGAGACAGGGCAGGTTGTGATTGATGAGTAGTTAGTGAGGTTGTCTTGATGCATGCCTCAATGCCAGTTTAAATGCTTTCTCTCAGCTTCAAGGGGTCATGTTGAATGAAAGCAACCTTACACCTAACTGTGACATTGCGACCAAGTTTATGCTCTTGGTCGTTTCTACGAAATACCGGATGGCAATAAGGGCAACACTTGATTTCCAACACCATCTATTTCTTCGGTATTCAACCATTACTTTGGTCAACATTTGGACACACAGGACTAGCGAAGGGTCTCAGCCCAAAACGTCGACTGTACCTCTTCCTATAGATGCTGCCTGGCCTGCTGCGTTCACCAGCATTTTTTTATGTGTGCTGCTTGAAATTCCAGCATCTCCAGATTTCCTTGTGTTCGAGATGAGGTGTGATAGGCAGATGGAGGATGGGGGTGTGAGAGATGTGAATGTGAATAGTATCGAAAGCTGGGAAGTGATAGGTAAAAGTGACCACGTGCTGAAGATGATGGGACAGGAAAGATCTGGTGGATTAAAGGGAGAGAGGTGGGAGGGGAACGTGTAGGTGATGGGCAGATGGAGAGAATGGCAGAGGAGAAACAGGTATGTTGATGGGGACCAGGTCTATCAGGATGAGAGAGAAAAGAGAAAAGGAATCAGCTACTGGAAATTGGAGAACTCAGCATTTGCATCACCAAGCTGGAGAGTATCCTGGAAGTTTATCTATTTATTCATTTATGTTTTTAGTGATACAGTATTGAGTTGGCCCTTCAAGCCCTGTCACTCCAGCAACCCCACAACCCTGATTAACACTAACCTGATCACGGGACAATTGACAATGACCTATTAACCTACCCAGTACGTCTTTGGAGGAAACTGAGCACCGGGGGGAAACCTACGCATTCCACAGGGAGAACGTACAGAGACTCCTTTCAGAATGGTGTCGGGATTGAACTCAGAACTCCAGAACATCTCAAGCTCTAATAGTGGCACGCTAACCTCTGTCCTACTGTGGTATAAGACGATAAGACATAGGTGCAGAATTAGGCCATTCGGCCCATCAAATCTGCTCCTCCATTCTATCATGGCTGATTCATTACCCCTCTCAACCCCATTTTCCTGCCTTAGTAGTAGAAGTGCTCTTTGTCTAATTTGTGCTAATAGAGTTAATGCTTCCTTTTATATAGTTTAGTATTTGATAAAATTACTGTGTAACCATGGCATGGCAAGCTTCAAAATTAAATTGTGTTATCCATCTGAAAGGGTCTTTTAAGAGACTTTTAGATAGGTACACGGAGCTTAGAAAAATAGAGGGCTATAGGTAAGCCTAGTAATTTCTAAGATAGGGACATGTTTGGCACAACCTTGTGGGCCGAAGGGCCTGTATTGCGCTGTAGGTTTTCCATGTTTCTATAATTAGGTGAAGGAACACTGGGTGATATTTTGTAGGAGTCAGAGTGCTAGCTACTATATGCTGGGCAATATTTATTCTCGAATCAACATTTCAAAACCAGATTACCTAATGTGGGTACCTGCTCTGCTCAAACTCACTACTCCAATGGCTTCTTTTCAGAAGTAATTCACTGAATACAAAGTGTTTTGTCTGTTATTTTGAAATGGTAGAGTATGTAAATGCAGAATTTAATTTGGGAAAGGCCAACACAGGCTATTCTTTTAAAAAGATGAAAGCAAAACAAGTTCACCATATAGCAATATACTTCTACCGATCAATGATGAGAAAATGGTCCCCATCAGCAAAGGACTATACGTATGTCCAAAATGTCCATTGTGCATAGCAAGATCTAATATTGGGCAGTGGCACGAGAATAGGTCCATGTGATGAAGAGGTTATATGGCTATAACAACTTGAATGGTTATGGTAGTGACACAATTTTGTGAAAAAGTTTTGTATGAGAAATCGGAGTTCTGGACCATTGATCCAGAGATGCGAGTGTAAATTCCACTACAACAGCTGGAGAATTTAAATCAAAGTTCAAAGTATATTTATTATCGAAGTATGTACACTATATACATACAGGCAACCACAAAACAAAGAAACCCAATAGAACCCATTAAAAAACAAACATCTAACACCCAATATGCAGGAATAAAAAACAAGTCATGCAAACAATGAAAGTAAGTAAATAACATTCAGACCTGAAGTTCACGAAAGTGAGCTCCCAGCCACGAAGCCAGTCACAGCTGATTCAGAAGACCGTTAGTTGTAGGCCACAGCCTCAGTTCAGCGCAGAGACGAGTAAACCTCATGGAGCAGTAAGCTAAATTGGTCCGTCCCTCGCCTCCTGCCCCGACACCCTGACCTTTTCAATCTGGCCAGCGCTTAAATTGTGCAACATACATCAAAGTTGCTGGTGAACGCAGCAGGCCAGGCAGCATCTCTAGGAAGAGGTGCAGTCGACGTTTCAGGCCAAGACCCTTCGTCAGGACTAACTGAAGGAAGAGTGAGTAAGGGACTTGAAAGCTGGAGGGGGAGGGGGAGATGCAAAATGATAGGAGAAGACAGGAGGGGGAAGGATGGAGCCGAGAGCTGGACAGGTGATAGGCAGAAGGGGATACGAGAGGATCATGGGACAGGAGGTCCGGGAAGAAAGACGGGGGGGGGTGACCCAGAGGATGGGCAAGAGGTATATTCAGAGGGACAGAGGGAGAAAAAGGAGAGTGAGAGAAAGAATGTGTGCATTAAAAAGAGTAACAGATGCTTAAATTGTGCAAACTGATCGTTCCTCGCTCTCAGATCCGGGCCCTGCCACTTCAATATGCTCTCAGGTCTGGGCCTTGACTCCTCGATTTGAACCATACCTGACCTTTCCAATTTGGCCCGGAGCTTAAATCGATCAAATCTTGGCATTTTTCTTCACTCTCGGGCCCGGGCTCCACCACCTTGATCCTGCCTTGCCTCAACTCAGTTCTGCCACAGTGAATGGCCTCCAAGCTCACTCCAGCAATGGCCAAACATTGGCTCTTACCCCTCTTGTGGGCCTGAACACCAGTGCCTCGATTCAGCTTGTACACGCCATGCCACAACCATCTTGCAACTTTAAGACTTCAGTTCAGACTGCAAAAATGCCAGGTCCTACAGGTGGTTTGAAAGCTCAACTTTGAATGAGAAGTTTGGATTGCAGTGATTGTATCCAACTTCAAGTTTATTGTCATAGGCGTAGATATAAAGGATTTATGTCATACAAATAACAATTAGGAAAGTATATTACAAACAACACAAACAAGTTAATTTAAACTTAACGTTCCCCTCCAGTTCGCCTACCAGCCCCGACTAGGAGATGAGGATGCCATCGTCTTCCTGCTGAACCGTGTCTACGGCCACCTGGACAAGCCAGCGAGCACTGTGAGGGTCATGTTTTTTGACTTCTCCAGTGCGTTCAACACCATCCGCCCTGCTCTGCTGGGGGAGAAGCTGACAGCGATGCAGGTGGATGCTTCCCTGGTATCATGGATTCTTGATTACCTGACTGGCAGACCGCAGTACATGTGCTTGCAACACTGTGTGTCCGACAGAGTGATCAGCAGCACTGGGGCTCCACAGGGGACTGTCTTGTCTCCCTTTCTCTTCACCATTTACACCTCAGACTTCAATTACTGCACAGAGTCTTGTCATCTTAAGAAGTTTTCTGATGGCTCTGCCATAGTTGGATGCATTAGCAAGGGAGATAAGGCTGAGTACAGGGCTACAGTAGGAAACTTTGTCACATGGTGTGAGCAGAATTATCTGCAGCTTAATGTGAAAGAGACTAAGGAGCTGGTGATAGACCTGAGGAGAGCTAAGGCACCGGTGACCCCTGTTTCCATCCAGGGGGTCAGTGTGGACATGGTGGAGGATTACAAATACCTGGGGATACGAATTGACAAAAAACTGGACTGGTCAAAGAACACTGAAGCTGTCTACAAGAAGAGTCAGAGCTGTCTCTATTTCCTGAGGAGACTGAGGTCCTTTAACATCTGCCGGACGATGCTGAGGATGTTCTACGAGTCTGTGGTGGCCAGTGCTGTCATGTTTGCTGTTGTGTGCTGGGGCAGCAGGCTGAGGGTAGCAGACACCAACAGAATCAACAAACTCATTCGTAAGGCCAGTGATGTTGTGGGGATGGAACTGGACTCTCTGACGGTGGTGTCTGAGAAGAGGATGCTGTCCAAGTTGCATGCCATCTTGGACAATGTCTCCTGTCCGCTACATAATGTACTGGGTGGGCACAGGAGTACATTCAGCCAGAGGCTCATTCCACTGAGATGCAACACAGAGCGTCATAGGAAGTCATTCCTGCCTGTGGCCATCAAACTTTACAACTCCTCCCTTGGAGGGTCAGACACCCTGAGCCAATAGGCTGGTCCTGGACTTATTTCATAATTTACTGGCATAATTTACATATTACTATTTAACTATTTATGGTTCTATTACTATTTATTATTTATGGAGCAACTGTAACGAAAACCAATTTCTCCCGGGATTAATAAAGTATGACTATGACTATGACTATGACTATGACTATATAAATTATACCTAATTTACTTAACAAAGTAAATATAACAACACTGGTGCAAATTCAGAGAGAAAGAAATATAGTCCTGAGGAAGGGTCTTGGCCCGAAATGTCAACTGTCTAGTCTTTTCCATTGATGTTGTCTGACCTGCTGAGCTCCTGCAGCATTTTATGTGTATTGCATTGGGTTTCCAGCATCTGTATATTTTCTTGTGTTTGAACGAAATACAGTACAATATAGTTTTAGAGTGTTTCAGGTTGGTTCAAGAACCCGATGGCAGTGGTGAAAAACTATTGTTGAACTTTGAGGTGTGGGTCTTCAGGCTCCTGTAACCCTGACCTGATCATGGCTTCGGGAGGAGGGCATGGCCCAGAGAGTGGGGGTCCTGGATGATGGATGTTGACTTCCTGAAAATCCATCTCTTAGTGGTGGGGTGAGCTGTAGCTGAGTTACTGCTCTCCACATCCTCTTACATATTTGTGCATTGGAGTTTCCATATCAGAGTGTGATGCAACCAGTTTAAATAATTAAATAAGTTGGGATTTTAAAATAAAAGGGCTCTCTCAGCAATGGTAAACATGAAGCTACTGATTATTGTTAAAAACAAAAAAAAACCCAACTGATTCACTTATGTCCTTCAGAGAAAGAAAGCTACCATGTTTATCGTGTGTGACTCATATGTGACTCCAGACTCTCCATTGTGGTTCACCCTTAACTACCTCCTCAGATCAGACTACTTAAAGATGCCAGAATTACCCAATTCCTACCAATAAGCAAATAAAAAATGCAAGTGAATTATCTTCACAGATCTTTCCATCTCCACCATTAAAGCGTTCACATTAAGAGAGCCATCTCTTCAAAAATTTTCTGAGTAAAGTTCTCTGGAAGTTGTAGTAGTTTACCTTTGTCTTAAAAAAGATGGATTGAATGGCTCCCTCCTTGTTAGTCCCATTTATGGGTGTGAGTTGGCTGGTTATATCTCATTTTCTTTTACATGCTTCTCCCCAGGTGATTATAACTATAGAATGACAGCATGAGTGATGACACTTGAATCTCGAATCCCTCATCAAAACCACAGACAGGGTACAACATAAGGCTACCAGATGTGCCAATGAATTTCTCAGGTTAAAAGAGACAACCCATGCATCTAGATTGCTTGAAGAGATCATGAATCTAGAGGCCTTTAATGTACCTACAGAAAACTTTTGCCAGGTCTTGGCATTTTTTAGTGGTGTCTCACAGGGCCTTGTGTGGCTCTGGTCCAGCTGAAAGAGACAAATGGATATCATTGATGTAAGATGAGGGTTTACACATGACAAAAACAGGACCTGAGGACCTGGTTGCACCTTCCTTTAGATACTTTGATATGAATTGAACAGCAATACCTTATAAAACATCCTCTGGTATATTGCACAATTCAGTCTAGTACACCACCCAAAGTGAAATTGATCCTAGCTTGCCCATTGTATGTGAGTAGAGCTTAATGGCGGATTCTTGTTTGAACCCTCATGCTGTGAGATTGGTATTGTCCACAACTTGGCCACCACTTCCATGGAGCAACCACTTGCTGCTTGACTCTCTATTACCCAGGGGTATAAATTCAACTTGCCTCCTGCTCAAAGACCTGATAGAGATTTAACATCATTTTCCCTTTTTTTTGATTTTCTATAATTTGTTATCACCTCCCCAAAAATGATAAATTCATAGCCCATTAAGGGTGAAAGATCTGTACTACTTTCTATGTCCAAGAAGTGGAGGACGTGGAATGGAGGTAAACCCAGAGAGGCATGAGAAAAGTATTTTCTAGCAGACAGTGGTTACGTTCTTGAGAACACTTTGGGTAGAGTGGAGGCATATTAAATAACTGAATCAAAAACATCAATGGGGTGATGTGGTAGGATGGGACAATGGGTCTCACTGGATTTCTTTTTCACAATGCTGGCAGAGACTGGCTTTCCTCTAATTCTTTAAAGCATATGAGCCTTGGGGAGAGGACAGTGCTTCATTAGAGAAACCCCTATATGTTTCTTACTATTGCTGACATTAGATAGGAATGGTCTATTTCTGACAAGTTTACATTTTTGGCTACTTTATAATGAAGGTCTGCCATTAGATATTGGCATTAACATCTTGTTGTGAGTCATTCCATTTTGCTTTTGTGTTTTAGACCTCTGAGGATAAGTTTATGCTCATTTCCCTGAAACCTCCTGCACTTAACAATCATGTTATGTATTTCTTTATAGTAATGTAAACAACTCCTGTGGCGAGAAGACGGAATGACATCATGTAGAACTCAGAACAGGACAGCACAGAAACAGCTCTTTCAAACCACGATGTTGTGCTGAACTAATTAAGCTAATGACACCTAATGCCTCCTGCCTGCACATGGTCTTTTCCCCTCCATTCTCCACACATCCACACACTTGCTTAAGAGCCTTTGTCTTATTTGCCTCCACCACCACCCCTGGCAGTGCATTCCAGACACAATCACTCTCTATGTAAAAAAAAAACAATTACCCTGCACACCTCCTTTGAGCTTTTCCCCTCTCACATTAAATGCATACCCTCTAGCATTAGACATTTAGATCCTGGGAGAGAGCTACAAGGCTATCTACGCTCCTCATAACGTTATAAACTTCTATCAGGTTTCCCTTCGGTCTTCGCAACTCCTGAGAAAGCAATCCTACTTTGCCCAATCTCTGACTACAGCACACGCCCTCTAATCCCATTAAGGGTGAACGATCTGTGCTATCCCTTCAGTCAGACCCATGTTACTCCAAAACAAGAGTGAGTAAAAGAGATAACTTGCTTGTGATTCAGATAAGCCAGATCATAAGCACAGTCCACGTTTTACTTATGACCAAATAAGGTGAGAGTCTCTCTCGGAATCCCAGATTGGGCCACTGAGAAAGGAGGATGGCGATGAGGGTATTGAAAAGAAAGGTTTCTAAAGGAAGGATTTGTCACATGTCTTCAAGGTGGTAATCTGCCTCAATGAAAAGATTTGGTATGAATCTGGGGATGAGGTTCTTTGGTTACATGGGGAGACTGGAGAACTTGGTATTGTTCTCTTTGGAGAGGAGGAGATTGCAGGCAAATCTACTAAAGGTACCAAACAGTATTAAGATCTAATGCGGAGTGAAAGGAAAGAAATTTGGGGCCAGAGTTAGAGTGGGAGGCTTTGGCGTGAACAGGCAGAAACTAAGGGAGCCGAGTCTTTTGGAGTCGTTTAGTTAATTGTAGAAATTAAGCTTAAGAATTTAGAGCCAAAGGTATATAATAAGTGTAGGCAGGATGGTAGTTAAGACAGTGGAATGCTCCACCTGTAAAATGTGGGGTTGCAGGGTTCCCAGCGGTCTCCCTTATAACTACATCTGCAGGAAGTGCACCCAACCTCTGCTCCTGACTGACAGGGTAAGGATATGCTCGGGACCATCTGGGAGGATGAAACTTCTACTGAGGTGGTCACACCAGGCATTAGATAGTAGATAGGTGACCACCAGGAGAAGTAAGAGCAGTAGGCAGTTACTGCAGGGTTCCCCAGTAACTATTCCCCTCAGCAACAGGTATTGCCCTTTGGATACTGCTCGGGGGGCGGGGGGGGTTTGCGAGATGACCTAACAGGCCACAGCAGTAGCAGCCAGGCCAGAGGCACAGTAGCTGGATCTGAGGCTCAGCAGGGAAGGATAAATTCAGGCAGAATGATAGCGATAGGAAACTCGATAGTTAGGGGACAGACAGGAGATCCTGTGGCCTCGAAAGAGGTGCCAAGTTGGTGTGTTGCCTCTACGGTGCAGGGGTCCAGGATGCCTCAGAGCGGCTGAAGAATATTCTGAAGAGGGAGGGTGAGTAACCAGAGGTCGTGGTGCATATTGACACCAATGACATAGGTAGGAAGGGGGAAGAGGTCCTGAGCAGTGAGTACAGGGAGTTGGGAAAGAGGCTGATCAATAGGACCTCCAAGGTCATAATCTTTGGATTACTCCCAGTGCCACGTGCTGGTCAGGGCAGGAATAGAATGAAGGACAGATGAATGAGTGGCTGAGGAACTGGTGCAAGGGCAGGTTTCAGGTTTCTGGATAAATGGAGCTTTTTCTGTGACAGGGTTAACCTGTACGAGAGGGATGGGTTCCACCTAAACTGAAGGGGAACCGATAACTTAGCCAGGAGATTCACTAATGCTAGTCTGGCAGAGGTGGGAGGGATGAATGGGAACCAGAGTACCAAATCAGAAAGTGGAGGAAGGTAGATGTCAGGGCCAGTGTAAACAGGAAGGAGCAAAGTGATAAATATGATGGGACGGATAGTTTGAAGTTTGTGTATTTTAATGCTAGGGGATTATGGGTAAAGATGATGAACTTCGAGCATGGATCAGTTCATGCAACTATGGTGTTGTGGCCATAACAGGGTCTTGGTTGGGAGAGGGACAGGAATGGGTGCTTAATGTCCCAGGGTTTTGATGTTTTAGAAAGATAGAGATGGAGGTAAAAGAGGTGGGGAGTTGCACTACTAATCAGGGACAATATCACAGCTGTTCTCAAGAGGACATAATGAAGGATTCATCCACAGAGTCTATGTGGATAGAACTCAAAAACAGGAAGAGTGCATTCACCATGATGGGATTTTACAGCAGAACCCAATTGCCACCAAAGCATTGAGGAACAGATATCCAGGCAGATTAAAGGAAGGTAGAAAAACAATGGGGAGCTTCAACTTCCCTAATATAAACTGAGACCTTCTGAGTACAAGAGGTTTAGATGGGGCAGACTTTATTAAGTACATCCAGGAGGGTTTCCTAAATCAATATGTGGATAGTCTAACAAGAAGGGGGGCTGTACTGAACCTGGTGTTGGGTAATGAGTTTGGGAAGATGATCAGTATTTCAGTGGGTGAGCGGTTAGGCATCAGTGATCACAAATCTTTAGGATTTAAGGTAGCTATAGATAAGGATAGGCATGGAGAGTATTAAATTAGACCAGAGCAAATTACAAGAGCAATAGGCAGAAACTACGGAGAGTTAATTGTGAACAACTATTTTTGGGCAAGTTCATATCTGACATGTGAAGGGTGTTTAAAAGCCAACTTCACAGTGTTCAAGAGAGGTATGTTCCAGTCAGGTGGAAAGACAAGGATGGCAAGGTAAGAGAACCTTGGCTGTCGAGAGAGGTGATGAATTTAGTCAAGAAGAAAAAGGAAAAGTATGTAAAGTTCAGGATGGCCTGATGGGATATACCCCTGGTAATTGAGATTTCTGGGGCCTTGTCCAATATCATCTTGTCTTTTCTGGCCACAGACGAGATCCCAGAGGACTGGTGAGTAGCCAATGTTCTTCCATTATTCACGAAAGGAACCAGAAATAATCCTGGAAACTACACAGCAATGAATATCATTTCAGTGGTAGGGAAGTTACTGTAGAGAATTCTTAGGGATAGGATTTATGAGCATTTGGAAAACCATGGTCTAGTTAAGGAGAGCCAACACGGGTTTGTGTGGGGCAAGTCATATCTTACTATCATTAAGGACCCCCATCACCCAGGACATGCCCTCTTCTTATTGTTACTGTCAGGAAGGAGGGACGGAAGCCTGAAGGCTCACACTCAATGACTCAGGAACAGCTTGTTCCCCTCTGTCATCCAATTTCTAAATGAATATTGAACTCATGCAAGCTACCTCTATACTTATTTCTATTTTTGTACTACATATTTAATTTAACTGTTTAGTATATATACTTACTGTACTTCAGTTTTTTTCTCATTTTTTATTATTATGCATTGCATTGTACTGCTGCCACAAAGTTAACAAATGTCACAACGGTGATGCGAATCCTGATTTTGATTGAGTTTTTTGACAAGGTGATGAGGGTGATTGATGAAGGTGAAGTTTTAGATTCTGTATAGATTTTAGTAAGATATTTGACAAGGTGCGAGGCTTACCCATTAGATTAAGATGCATGGGTTCCATGGTGAATTGGCCATTTGGATTCAGAAATGGTTTACCCATAGAAGACAGAGGGTAGTGGTCAAAGGACTTACTCTCACTGGTGGTCTGTTATTAGTGGTGTTCCACAGGGATCTGTACTGAGACCTCTGCTGTTTGTCATGTATATAATTGACCTGGATGGAAATGTAGTAAGTTTGCAGATGATATGAAGATTAGTCGTGTTGTGGCAAAGAATACAGAGGGATATAGATCAGTTGCAAATATGGGCAGGGAAATGGCAGATGAAGTTTAACATGTGCAAATGTGAAGTGTTGCACCATGGAAAGTCAACTGCAAAGAGACAAAACTCTATTAAAACCAAGATCCTTAACTGTGTTGATGAGCAGAGGTTTCTTAGGGTCCAAGTTCATAGGTCTCTGAAAGTGGTTATGCGGGTTGATAGGGTGGTTAAGAAGGCATATGGCATGCTGCCTTTATTAGTTGAGGAATTAACTTCAAAAGTCGAGAAGTTATATTGCAGCTTTATAAAACTCTCTTTAGGCTGCATCTAGAGTACTGCATACAGTTCTGGTCACCCCATTAACGGAAGGATATTGAAATTTTGGAGAGGATGCAGAATAGATTTACCTGGATTAGAGGATATGTGCTATACTGATAGGTTGTTTTCTGTCGCTGTAGCAGTGGAGGCTGAGGGGAGATCTGATAGAGGTTTATAAGTAAAGTGAGGCATAGATAGAGCAGACAGACAATATCTTTTTCCAGTGTCTAATACCAGAGGGCCTGCATTTAAGGTGAGAGGGGGTAATCTCAAAAGCATGCGAGGGGCAGGTTTTTATACACAGAGAGTGATGAATGTCTGGAATGTTCTGCCTGGGGTGATGGTAGGGGCAGAAGCATTAAAGAATTTTAAGAGATGTTTAGGTAGGGACATGAGTGTGAGGAAAATGGAAGGATATGGACACAGAAGAAAATTGGTTTAGTTAGTCATTTGATTACTAATTTAGTTGGTTTGGCACAACATTGTGGGCAGAAGGACTTGTTCCTGTGTATTACTGTTCTATGTTCCATGTCTCAAACTGTTTCAAATGCTGGAAGGGTGAGGAAGTGGAGGACATAGAATGGAGTAAATTCAGAGTGACATGAGAAAATCACCTTCTTGCAGAGAGTGGTTAAGCTCTGGAGTACACTTTGGGTAGAGTGGAGGCAGGTTAAGTAACTGAAAGAAAAGCATTCATGGGGTGATGTGGTAGGATGGGACAGTGGGCCTTACTGGATTGCTCTTGCAAGCTGCGGGCAGAGACCAGATGAGCCAATAATCTTCGTACATGGAGTAATCATCCTCTACTTCTGTAAGGCGTATCAGCCTTGGGGAGTGGATGGTTCTTCATTAGGGTAAACCCAATTCTTTTCCTATTATTGCTAATGTTAGATAGGCAAGGTTGATTTATTACAAGTTTATATTTTTGGCAAGTTTATAATGAAGCTCTACCATTAGATATTGGCATTAACATCTTGTTTTTGGACCTCTGAGGATGTAAGTTTATGCTCCTTTCCCTGAAACCTCCTGACACTTAATGGTCATGTGATAGAGTCATAGAACTCTACAACACAGAAACAGGCCCTTCGGCCCATCTCGTCCATGCCAAACTATTATTATGCCTAGTCCCATTAAATTGCACTTGGACCATAGCCCTTGATAACCCTTCCATCCATCTACCTATCCAAAGTTCTCTTAAATGTTGAAATCAAACCTGCATCCTCCACTTTAGCTGTCAGCTCGTTCCACACTGTCACCACTCTCTGAGTGAAGATGTTCCTGCTCAGGTTCCCCTTAAACATTTCACCCTTAACCCACGACCTCCAGTTGTAGTCTCACCCAACCTCAGTGCAAAAAGCCTGCTTGCGTTTACCCTATTTGCTGTGCACCCATATTTCCTTACAGTTATATGAGGAGCTCCTGTGGTGCCAGGACAGCATGGCATCATATGAACTCAGAACAGTACGGAACAAGAACAGCACCTTTAGCCCATGATGTTGTGCTTAACTAATTAAGATAATGACACGTAATCCCTCTTGTCTGCACATTGTCCTTTTCGTTCCATTCTCTGCATATCCACATGCCTGTTTAAGAGTCTCAATCATATTTGCCTCTACCACGGCCTATGGCAGTGCACTCCAGTCACCTGCCGCTCTCTGTGTAAAAACATACCCCACATACCTTCTCTTAATCTTCAGGATGAAATACATATGCACATAATGTAAACATCAAGCATATTTGGTTAGGATAAACACCTTCATTTAGTGCTTCTGTATCCTGAAACTGCCAGTAAAATTTACTAGGACATCAGCCATGATGAAGACGGCACCAGTGAATAACGCAATCAAAGGTGACATCCTCAAGATGGGTCACAAAGCAATTCTTTTCACACCTTTTTATTTCAGATAGGGTTCTGCTGCGGTCAGAGCTTGTCATCTACAACCTGGCTGTGTGATTTCAGTCGGATCGGGCAATCTGGCCCCTTGCTGTCTCTGAGAATGTTCCAAGAGGCTGCCACCAAAGCGTGCAGCATGAAGACCAGGGAGCCTGGAGACGGGGGACCGAGCCCATGATCGACTCCGTCTCTTGTCGATTAAAGCACTGAGGAGGCTTGAAATCCTCGAGGCGAGCGAGTGCTCAATGCCATCTATGAGCTGCCCACTCACTGCTGCCAGAGGAGGCGTCTGCATGTGGTGCTTTCCCACTGAGGGAAGGTCCTTGTGTTTGAGCGATCTCCCTCCCCCGATGCTGTCGGCAGATAGTGCCGGAGCAAGGGGCGGCCAGCCAGTTATGAGCACTGAGCTGAACTGTACTGAAATATGTATTTTGATTTTGTGTTTTATATCCTGTGTTTCTGCTCTTGTTGCTGCTTGCATGATTTTTTTGCGTGTTGGAGGGGAGGAGGCTTTGATGTTTGATGCTTTTCTGTGAATGGCTTGCTTCCATGGTGTTTCTTTGTTTCGTGACTGTCTGAGGGGAATACAAATTTCAGAGCTGTACACTGCATACATACTTCGATAATAAATTTACTTTGAGTTTCGATTGTCCTTTGTTTACACCATTTACTTATTATAACACAGAAGGTGGCCATTCAGACCATTGCTAGCTCCCAATAGACTGCGCCTAAGGTCAGGACCATGCCTGGGTCTCTGGAATTCTGAGGCAGTCGTGCTAATTCCTGCATGCTGATGCCAATTACAATTAATGATGAGGTTTTACAAAACTAAAAGATAGAAAACAGCAATTGATCATGCCCTGCTAATCTTGCGGATGTTTTGTGACTGCGAGGAAAATGATAAAATATCAGCACAAATTGGTGAATTTCCCAGTTAACAGGCTGATCAAGTGTGTTGGTGCTGTTGCTGTGGGCCAAATCAAAGGCAGGCAAAGAACTAGCAGCAGTTGTGCTTGTTTTCCAGAGAGCAGCTTCCTCTCTTAAAGATGCACCAACTGATACTTCAGTAAAATCAAAGCGGAGCACACAATGCAGGTTTGCAAACAGTGATGCAGGCTAACTGTAGAAGGGCAGATGCAGAACAAGCTGGAAAGATTTAGCACAAAGAAAATAGAATCAAAAGAAGTATATACAACATGAAAACAGGCCTTTTGGCCCAACACATCCATGCTGACCTAGATGTTCTGCTGAGCTAGTTCCATTTGCCTGCATTTGGCCCCTTTCCATATTTACCTTTCCTATACACATACTAGTCCAAAAGTCTTTTAAATGTTGTAATTGTATCTGCCTCTACCACTTCCTCCACAGCTTGTTCTATATACCCACCACCCTCTGTGTGATAAAGTAGCCTCTCAAGTCCTCTTTGAGCCTTTCCCTTCTTAACCTTAAATCTCGGTCCACTAGTTTTATATACGCTTACTACAACCCACAGCAACTTGAGATTGCAGACAGCTGTTAATTCAGCACAAGCTATCAAGATCCAGGAGAAATCATCGAGTCTTGGAGCAATACAGCACTGACACAAACCATTTGGCCAACCAATCCAAGCTGACCACGCTGTCCATCGACCTAATCCTGATTTCCTGTGTTCATTCCATATCCCTCTAAGACCCATCCATCCACATACCTATCCAAGAGCTTCTTTAATGACACCACTGTACGAGTCAGAACCATTTCCCTGGCAGCTCTTTCAAGCAATTCACTACCCTCTGTGTGAAAAAGTTGCCCCTTGGGTCCCTTTTAATCTTTTTCCCCTCACACCCTAAACTTTTGCTCCCTAGTTTTGGAATCCCCCTACCTTGGGCAAAATCATGAGTGACCGAATTGTTGTACTCAGAGTCCTATAAAGGTATTGTATCTTTAATGAGCTTTCAGATTTGTGATGCAGGGACAGGATTGTGTGTGGTCTATGAGTCAAAAGGAACCAGCCCAAATTGTTAGGCACAGAAAGCTCTGCTATTATTTGGTGTTTGGGATTGTGAATCCCATGGAAATGATATCCAAGAATGCCAGCCAAAGATGTAACAATAGCTGACAGTCAAAGAACAATGAGAGCGTCTGGAGACTGCAGGTAGCAAGAGTCATTTCAGGGTGTTCTGGCAACCTTTCCCCATTCTGTAAGAGAGACCAACTGCCACTTGTGTCAGAAGAAAAGACGTGTATTAGTAATTGGCAGATCAAAGATGTAAGGTAAAAGACAGGAATGACATCTTAAATATACTACACTAGAGAGAATGAGCTTCTTATTAGAAATAGAGGAGTCTGGACAATATTACCTCAGCAGCAGAAAATTTAGAAAGTGCTTTATTTAAATTAGTTTATTATTTTCACATGTACCGAGGTGGAGAAAGCACTTTGCTTGGCATGTCATCCATACAGGTTATTTCATTACAACTGTGCATTGAGGTAGTACAAGTGAAAACAATAACAGAATGCAGAGTGAAGTGTTACAGAGGCAGCGCAGTGCAGTGCAGGTGGACAATAAGGTGAGGGTGGTTTAAAAGTAGAGGAGGTGGAGTATGCTTTGTGAATAACTCATCGTGGTGCACAATGTGACGGTTCTGTCCCAATCCTACTCAGCCGACCTGGAACATCTGGCCATCAAATGTCATTCATTTCATCTGCCGTCACCCCAATAACAGTGTAATTGCACCTCAGGCCAATGTCAGGTGTGATGATCACCATCATTTTGTGCCATGTCATATGATGTGGACGATAACAGACTATCCATGACCGTGATTGTTCTTGGCACATTTTTTTACAGAAGTGGTTTGCCATTGCCTTCCTCTGTGTTCAGTGTTTTTACAAGACGGGTGACCCCAACCATTATCAATGCCCTTCAGAGATTGTCTGCCTGGCTTTAGTTTTTGCGTAACCAGGACTTGTGATGGGCACCAGCTGCTCATATGATCATCCATCACCTGCTTCCATGGCTTCGTGTGACTATGACTGGGAGGCTAAGAAGGTGCCACACCTTGCCCAAGGGTGACCTGCAGGCTAGTGGAGGGAAAGAGCACTTTACATCTCCTTTTGTAGAGATATTAAAAAAATGGGAGTATGAAACTTCACCCCTAACTACCAAATCATCAATTAACCCTTTCCTATTACACAATACAAGGCCTAAAATAGTGTGTTATATTGTTTGCTCCTCCGCATACTGGGATGCTTCACTGTGTGTGTTCCTTCTTCCCAATGACAGCAGCGAGAAGAGAGCCTGACTTGGGTGGTGGGGGTCCCTGATTATGAATGCTGCTTTCCTGTGACAATGCTTTGTGTTCATTGGTGGGGAGGGCTTTACCCATGATTGACTGGGCCGTATCCAGTACTTTTTGTAGAATTTTCCCATTCGATTCCATTGGTGTTTCTATACCAGGCTGTGAAGCAGACAGTCAATATACTTGCCACCACACATCTATAGAAGTTTGTTAAAGTTTTAGATGTCATGCAGACTTTCGTAAACTCTTAAGAATGTAGAGTTGCTGCTGTGCTTTCTTCGTAATTGCACTTACGTGCTGGGCCCAAGACAGTTCTTCTGTAGTGACAGCAGGAAAGGAAAACAAAGTTGCTGAATTTCTCCACCTCTGATCCCCCATGGATGTCCAGTAGTCAATACCTCCCTCCCTCCAGTAGTCAGTATTCAGCTTCTCGGTCTTGCTGACACTGAGCGAGTGAGAGGCTGTTGTTGTGGCACCACTGCCAGATTTTCAGTCTCCTTCCCCTATGTTGATTCAGCCTATGGCAGTGGTGTTGTAGGATATAGAACTTGGGACAAATGTACATAATTCACAACTACCGACGTAGAGTTGGGGTTTTGCTTTCAGAGGCTGGTCTGATGTGATGAAGCAGATACGTAAGGATTTTTAGCATGGTTTTGTGTTTTAGCTTTTGGAATTCAATAAAATGTGTTGTAGGTTTCATTACACATAAAACGTCTCATTTCATTTTAATTGCACAACCTACAGTGTCAACAGCAAACTCAAGTATGGCATTGTGTGCTTGGCCACACAGTCGTAAATGTAAAGCGAGTAGAGTCGGGGGCTCAGAACACAGCCTTGGGGTTCACCTGCGCTGATGGAGATTCTGGAGGAGATGTTGTTGCCAATCCGAACTGGCCGGAGTCCGCAAGTGAGAAAATCGAGGACCCACTTGCTCATTGAGGTATTGAGGCCAAGGTTTTGAAGCTTATTGATTAGTTTTGAGGGGATGATAGTATTGAATGCTGAGCAGTAGTCAATAAGGAGCATCATGATGTATGCATGTTTGCCGTCCAGATGTTCCAGGAATGAGTGAAGAGCCAATGAAATGGCATCTGCTGTGGACCTGCTGTGTGCCAGTGAGGTCTACAGCAGATTCAATCTCACTGGATTTCCACTCGACCTTGGATCACCTGGACTATAGTAGGCTGCTGTTTACTGATTATAGCTCAGTATTCAACACAATTATACTCTCAATTCTAATCTAGAAGCTTCAAAACCTGGGCCTCTTATCCTCCATCTGCAACTGATTCCTTGGCTTCCTCATCAGGAGACCATAGTCTGTGCGAATTGGAAATAACATCTCTGCACTGACAATCAACAGATCTCAAGGATGTGTGCTCAGGCCACTGCTCTGCTCCTTCAACACCCACAAATGTGTGGCCAGGCACAGCTCAAACCCCATCTATAAGTGTGCCAATGACACAGGTATTGTTGGCAGAATGCCAGGTGCTGGCAATGAGATAGATCCACTGATTGAGTGGTGTTGTGATGACAACCGTGCATTCAATATCATTAAGATCAAGGAATTGATCGTGGACTTCAATGGACTGCAAATTCTAAATATCTGAAATACTGTAAGGTTAGGGCCATGAAAGATAAGGAAACAATTTACAATACAAATTATCACAGCAGCAGACTGCTCCATTGGCTCAGCAATTTATCCTTAACAAAAAACAAGATACTGTATGTTTTAAAATTTACTCAGGAGCAGTTTTGAAAGACTTTAGACATGTGCAATTCATGATATAACATCATGGTCAGAGTGTGGAATTACTCTTGCTTGTGGTGGATCCCAGTGAAAGTGACCTACAGTAATCAGCAAAGATTGGTTTAAAAAGTCTGGAAATTGATAGCAGAGAAGAGCTTCCTGCTCCAGCTGGTGCTCTGTTTAGATCATCGCATGACAGTCAGATATTAGTACTAAACGTTTGATATTCAGACTGCAAAGCAAAGGTTCATTTTTCTGTAACACTAATGAGGTTGCTCAGGTAATTCAGCAAGTGTAACATCAAAGCAGGTCTACAGAAACAGATTGAGAATGGACCAGCTTGGAAGAGTTTCTGAATGAAGCTTTATGCCTATCTATAGTTGCTGGGCTGAATTGTCAACCAGTCAGGGGTGTTTAGAATGGGAATGTGGAGCAGTCACTCTGAACATTATCAGGAAAAAACTGTGGTTTGCCAAATGGAAGTCATTGTTAAGAGGTTCCATATGGCTGCACATTAATGGAGATGGAGGAATTTACGTTCATGTGATGATATGTACAGTTTGACAGCCATGCTGATCAAAAAACATTTAAGAGATCATTACAGCTATGGAAAAGGCCAATCTGACCATTCCAACATATCCTTGTTGATTTTTGCCATAAAGTCAATGTTAATTTCCTTGTACTGGCGATGTTTACGGAAAATAGATTGATGTCAGATATGTACAATTGTGCAATGTACCATTGAAGAGCTGAGTTGGCTCTCTGCTGTGCATGAATTACCAGTAGAAATGGTGGCTGGCAATAGAATCCATCACTTTGTGAGTTTTTGTGTGATCGATCTGTTGATCTTCGCACTTCCATTGGACAGCAGAAAGATCTGAACATGTGCCAAAAGAAACCTTGAAGGAGCAAGTGTTCCAAGGTTAGTCAGGCTTCCCGATGAGTCATTAATGGTTTCACTAATGTATGACTCCACGTTCCACTGGTGGTTTCACTCCAGCAGAGCTGTGAATGCATCTTTTCACACAACTGAGCATAGTGCAGCTTAACTCAAAGGGGAAATCAGAGAGCAGCAAGTGAGGTGGAAGGCGATGTTTTGAGAGAGAGAAAAGCAACTTCAACTAAGTGAGAGCCTAACTGGGCCAGCGAGAGTCGGCAATGGAACCACAGTGAAGTCGTTCAAATGTGTGGTGGCAGAAATTTGAATTGGGAATCAGGTAAGAAATTAAAATGATTGAAGCAAGACTCATGGTACTTATAGGCATGAAGTAATGCATGATAACAAATCTAGTTTTGGTTTTGATACAGAGCCAACTACTGTTGAAGAGTTATGAAATCGTGGTGAGTCAAATGAAGAGGTTGCTAGTTCTTTGGTTCCAGGGATGAGTACAATGAGGGGAATAGGTACATATTTGAGGTCAAATCAATAAAGAAAGCCAGCTTACTGACTAAAGGTGTAATGACGGTATATAACTGTATATTTTCTATAAGGAAGAAGAACTGTCTGATCTGTATGTATACAGTGATATCAATGTCATATTTCTTCTTATGTAAGCTGTAGACACAAGGGGCTCACCAAATAAGAGAGGGGGAATCAGTTATTATTATACTGAATGGCAGAGAAGGCTTAAAGAGCTGAAAGGCTTACTCTTCTCTTTTCCCGTGTTTTCCCCAATCGTGCCTCCAGTCTCATTCTGTGTCATTGATAAAGCTAGTACTCTCCGGAAGGATTTCACTGCCATCCTGAATGTTTTATCTCAACTGTGAATGCTTACAGACCCGAGGTTTCCAAGAATCTATGTGGAAATACATTTTTTCAAGACGTCGTTAAGGACTCCTTGAATATTTTCTTCTGTCACCTGATAATTTCTTCCTATGATACAGCTTGGAATTAAAGTGTCTGGTTTGAAGCCTAGTGAGTTCTCTGACATTGGCTCCGATGAACTTTGAGGGTTTTGTGTTGACTTTGTTGGTATTTTTCAAGTGCCTTAATGCATCTGGTGTAGATAGGCCGGGCCTTCGGGCAGGTTTTACTGTAATATGGTTAGAGATCAGTCTTGCAACAAACCAGATTAGCTGATCTTCACATATCCACTTCCTGAATTGACTGAAAACTGTGCTGGCACATTCAAGACAATGGTGAACTTCATCACCAATGTTCTTCTTTGAGAAATAAGAAGTGGATCATGTTTTCCAAGTCTCTGCATGAACTAGTATTGTTAGAAGTTAGCTCTGTATAATGGGGTAGGCAAGTAGAAGCCCTTTTGCAGATGTTGAGTGACATGCTCTTATATTTCAGTGAATAAGCCAGTGATAATTCGGAGCTCAACCTCTGAGCATGTGCAAATGCAGGCATCATCTGCGTACTGCAGATGAACTAACTGATGGTCAGCTGACCTTGGTTTTGAAGGTCACCATCATTGAAGAGTTTTCAACAAATGGAATTAAATGATGTGGGTGCTGAACTATTTGTTAATCATAGGGTTGACTGTCAGATTCCCTTTCTTCCAATCCCACTCCGCTCATATGCAACTGATCAGTTTATTGCCTGTCAGATACTTTGACCCCACTTGAGCTTGCCTGGTCCCAGGGTAAAGAACATCCATTCAGGACAGGAGAGCAACTTGGAAAGGTTGGTGGAAGATCCAATTGTCAATGACCATGTGGAAGCCAATGAAAAATAGAAAGATTCTGCAAAAAAACTATGAGTAGCTAGGATCCAAATTTTTAAATCAGAACCACAGTGGTAATAATCTCTGATTACTACTGGGAAATGTGCAAGTTGACATAATGTTGAAAAAGATCAGAGAGGACTGAATTCAAAGCTCAGATCTTGATGTGGGAGAAATGAGTTTCAATTCAAGTGGCACTACACCAGTATGCGGAGGAGCAAACGATATAACACACTATTTTAGGCCTTGTATTGTGTAATAGGAAAGGGTTAATTGATGATTTGGTAGTTAAGGGTGAAATTTTACATTAAAAAATGGGAGTGATTTAGCTGAAATTTAAATCTCAACAACAACCAATGCAAAAACCATGAGGTGTGAGTGGACTACTGTAAGTTGTGAAACTACATCTAAAGAATTAATACGTAATTTGCAACGTATGACTTCAGGGTTTGAGTGTTCCCAACCTGGGGTGCAAGGACCCTTTGCTTCATAGTATTGGTCCATGACATAAAAAAGGTTGGGAACCTCTGGAGAACTCACCAGGAAAAATGCCAAGACAAATCTCTTAAAATAAATTAAGTATGGCATTATATCAAAGGAAAATGCTGTAATGTAAACCCACCATTTGCAAATCAGGGACAAGTTAGTGTGATGATCAGAAAACACAAGAAAGATTGTTTACTGGTTACTTCGAAATTAATAATAGAACTTGAAAAAGTAAGCATCGGTTTTAGAATCAGAATCAGGCTTAGTACCACCAGCATACCGTATGTCATAGAATTTGTTGTTTGCAGCAGTAGTAGAATGCAATGCATTAAAATATATAAATTATAATAATAAATAAAAATACATAAATATGTAGTGCAAAAAGAGCAAAAAATGATGAGGTAGTATACATTAATTCATTGTCCTTTCAGAAATATGATGGTGAAGGGGAAGCAGCTGTTTCTAAAACATTGAGTGTGTGTCTTCACACTCCTGAACATTCTCCTTGATGGTAGCAATGAGAAGGGCCTTGTCCTGGGCGATGGGGTTTCTTCATGATGGATGCTGCCTTTCTGAGGCATCGCCTTTTGAAGGAATCCTCGATGCTGGGGAGGCTAGTGCCCGTGATGGAGCTGGCTGAGTTTGCAAATTTCTGCAGCTTTTTCTCATCCTGAGCAGCGGCCCTCCATACCAGATGGTGATGCAACCAGTTTGAATATTCTCTATGGTACATCTGTTTTAATTTTTGCTAGAGTCTTTGGTGGCATACCAAATTTCCTCAAACTCCTAATGAATTATCACTACTGTCGTGCTTTCTTCATGATTGCATCAATATGTTGGGGCTCAGGATATATATTCAGAAATGTTGACACCCAGAAACTTGAAACTACTCACCTTTTCCACTGCTGATCCCTTGTTGAAGTATGAGTTGTCTCAACTTCCCCTTGCTGAAGTCAGCAAACAATTCCCAATTCTTACTGATGTTGAGTGCAAGGTTGCTGTTGATTTAAAGGATTTATAAATCGGAAGGCATATTTGATAAATCTGTTAGAGATTGTTGGTGTTGTAACTAGTTTAATGTGTATGGATGGAATGGTGGATGTAGTGTACTTGGGGTTGCAGAAGGCTTTTGATAAGATGCATGGAGTGGCTGAAGATTTTTTCATAGACAGAAAACAGAGTACAGGTACAAATGGATCACTTTGGTTTGTGGGACTCTGAACAGCAGATTGATGCAGTGGATGGGTGCTGGTTCTCTGATGCTTGGTCTGCATCATTGCTTTGGATGAGGGGATCATGCGAATGCATGGTAGCCTAGTGGTCACAATGCTTTACAGTACCAACAACCCGGGTTCAATTCCCACCCCTGTATGTAAGGAGTTTGTACATTCTTCCTGTGACCTCGTGGGTTTCCTCTGGGTGCTCCGGTCTCCTCCCACAGTCCAAAGACGTACCAGTTGGTAGATTGTCCCATGATTAGGCAAGATTAAATCAGGGGAGTAGCACGGCTAGAAGGGTCTATTCTCTGCTGTATCTCAATAAAATGAAACAAAGTATTCACATTTGCTGATGATACAAAGCTGGAGGCAAGTATGGGCAGTAAGGAGTTTCTTCAGCCCTAGGGTGATGAATCTATGGACTGTGTTGCCACAGATGGCTGTGAAGGCCAAGTCATTAGGTGCATTTAATGGATGTATTCAAAGTTTCTTCATTGGTAAGGGAGTTTAAAGTTATGGGAAGAAGGCAAGAGAATGGACTTGAAAAATCAGCCACAGTTGAATGTGGAATGGACCCAATAGTCCGATTAGCTTAATTTTGCTCCGATATTTTATGGTCTTATGATGTTATGGAGACAAGATGACCTAATGTGATAGAAAATCGCTGTTAAAATCTGATTTTTATTTCCAATTTCTAGTACCTGCAGTGTTGTAAAATTTGATTTTCATTTACAGTAGAGGGATTTGCTCCAGTTGTATAAGGTCCAAGTGTGAGCATATCCAGAATATTGTGCATAGTTTTGTTTTCCTACTGGAAAAAGATGTACTTGTGTCAGCGGGCATGTAGCATAGGTTTACTAAGTTTAGTCCTGTGCTGGAGATTTGTTGTGTGAACAGGGCTTAAGCAAAGAGGGCCTGTACTCTACTGAGCTATCAATGAAACGTAAAACGTTTTTATGTGGATTTACAGGATAAATTAAGATGATGTTTCCCCTGTTTATTGCTTAATTATTTAATTAGTTTATTATTAGTATTTCTTTTTTTCTCTCTTTCTCTTTGTTTTTGCACAGTTTGTTGTTTCTTTCTTGCCTGTTGTTTGTTGTCCGTACTGTTGGGTGCGGTCTTCCATTGAATCCATTGTGTTTCTTGCATTTACTGTGATCGCCTGCAAGAAAATACTCTTACGGTTGGCTCTGGCAGTGTACATGTACTTTGATAATAAATTTACTTTGAGCTTTGGTTGAGATATCTAAAATCAGGGCTCACCATCTCAAAAAATGGGTTAGCCTTTCGGGTCAAATATGGGAAGAATACTTTCTTCGTGCAGAGAGCAGTGGACCTTTGGAAATTTCTACCCAGGAGAGCTGTGGATGCATGATCATTGAGTATTTTCAAAACACAGAGGGATAGACTTTTGGATAAGAAGGGAATCAGGGGGTAAGGGAAGAGTGCAAGTAAATGACACTGAGGTAAAACATCCATGATCTGATTGAATGGAGGCGTAGGTGTAGGAGGCTAAAAGGTGCCCTCCTAATTCCATTTCTTATGTTCTATGTAACTACATTGATAACTACATTGAATTATTGGGGAATTCTAGATGATATAGCCTGTCAGAGCCCAAGAAGTCAGCTCACCCCACCTTCCAAATAGCAATTAGAGATGAATCTTGCCGGTGATACCCAAATCCTGAAACTGAATATAAAATATACCCGTCCCGGCTTGATGTTCATTAACAAACCTGCTCCCTCACTCCCTTCTAGTGAGACACGAGAAGGTGGTATACAATGGACATGGAAGCTGGGGGAGCCAGAGGGACAACAGAAATTTAATGCTGGGGAGAATTACTCAAAATCAGTGGGATCACCACCCGCTCTTGGATCAAATAAAATGAAACATTCTCTTGAGGTTATGATGTTTGAATGTATTTGGGCAAGTGTGAAAGAGAGAAAGTTAACATTGTTTTTAAGGTGGAAGGAAGGCATGAAGAGTGAAGTAGCTGGGATCAAAGAATTGCCTTCTGTGTACCTGTAGTATGTTTGGGGTCATTCGTAGTCCGGGTGAGAGCTTGTCCACCAGGCAGTTGGTAGGTGGCAATGGGTAGTTCTGCTGAACATGGTGGGCATGTTATTGTATGGTAACACTTGCAGGCTGCCCCAGCACATTCATGGGTGTGGTTTTCTTTTGGAGATACAGTGTTGAACTGGCTCTTCCGGCTCAACAAGCCGCACCGCTCAGCAACAGACCTCTTTAACCCTAGCCTCATCGCAGGACAATTTACAATGACCAGTTAACATACCAACTGTTGCGGCTTGGGACTGTGGGAGGAAACCGGAGCAGCCGGAGGAAACCCAGAGCCATGTGGGAAGAACGTACCAACTCCGTACTGAGGATGCTGGGATTGAACTCTGAACCTTGGCGCTCCGAGCTGCAATAGTGTCGCGCTAACCCTTATGTTACCATTGGTCGTTAACACAAGTGATGCATTTCATTGTATGTTTTGATTTACATACAATTGATCAAATTACAATTTGATCAATAAATCTGAATCTGAATCAGAGATAGATAATCACCGTGTGTTTGACCACCTTACATTCCAATGGACTTTATTTTGTTCCAATTGTGTTCTTTCTTGTGAAAAATAGTGTATAATTTGTGAACATTGTGTATCCTATACTATGTCCCTGTAATGCTGCTGCAAGTAAGTTTTTCATTATTGATAGGACAGTAAGCCTGTCTTTGACTTAGACACCAGGTATTGTGAACTTACCTTTGTCTATTTCACTCTCCCGAATGGAATGCCTGATTTGTGCATTGGTATTGTCCCGCAGTCTCTGAATTTCTGTCATTACAGAGTAGGGATGGTGAGGTGGAGGGAAAAAGGGGAGAATCCTCTTCATTGTGGAAAATTAATGCCTCCACTCTTAAATCAGCTAGTCAAAATTTCGAGCCCAGCTGTGCTATCCACACTTATATTTAGACGAGGAAAGAACATATTTAAATTTTATAGGAAAGAAATTGCCATGAGGGTGTTGAAAAATAATCTCCCTCTGGGTTCAGAATCACAGTGAATGATTAAGTTAATGTTTCCGCCATATTAGCTGCTTACCCTGAACAATGAGGCCGCCACAAATGGAGAAGGCACAGACCTTGAGGAATATGCCTCACCTGCTGCCAGCTACATCAGTTAGTGTGTAAACAATGTTGGTATGTCAGGAATGGTCATCCCAAAGCCCAGCCAGAAGCCCTGAGAGAACGCAGAGGGGCGCTCCTAGTAGAAGTCCAGAACATTGCCTTCAAGTCCGGCGACTGCACAGTTTTCAGGGCAGTCAGGAGAAACCTTATCTTAGGCATCAAAAGGACAAAGACCGCCTATGCACAAAAAATTCAGGAACACCAGTCTGATAACAATCCCCAATGAATGTGCTGCGTGTCAGGTGTATAACTAACTAGGCAAAAAAAAAGTGTGGACTGTACCAGTGAGTCTTCCCTCCCTGATGCTCTAAACAACTTCTGTCCATGCTTTGAGGCATGCAACACAACACCGACCATGAAAGATATTTCCCACCCAGGTGAGCAGCCACTGTTTGTAACAGGCAGCAGACACAAGAAGGTCTCTGCAGAGAGTCAACTCCCGTAGGGCGGCCGGACCTGACAACATCCCAGACTGAGTCCTCAGGGATTGTGCACACCAGCTCACTGACGTCTTCACAGACATCTTCAACACTTCACTCATCCAGGCTGTTGTCCCCACATGCTTCAAACCAGCCACCATCATCCCTACCAAAGAACTGTACAGCTGCATAACTAAGTGTCTACCGCAGAGTGGCACGGATGCCAGTCATCATGAAGTGCTTTGAATGGCTGGTAATGACATATATCAAAAATGCCATTCCTGCCTCATTAGACACTCACCAATCTGCTTACTGACAGAATCGCTCTACAACCTATGCCGTAGTGTCTGTCATGCACCTGCCCACACACACCTAGAAAACAAGGACACTTGTCAGAATGCTGCTTCTGGATTTCAGCTCACTATTCAACATTATTGTCCCACAGACCTTGGTGAACAAACTCCTGCTCCTTGGTCTAAATACAATCCTCTGCCGCTGGGTGCTGGAATTTCTAATGAACAGACCTCAGATAGTTTGGATGTACAACAGCTTCTCCCTTCCCATCATTCTCAGCACATGACTGCACTACCACACAGCAGAGTGATCACATTCCCAAGTTGCCAGTCACATGACAGTGGTGGGGCTCATCACCAACAACAGTGAGACAGCCTATACAGAGAGGAGGTGGTAGAGCTTGAGGCCCGGTTCCAGGCAAATAACATGTTCTTTATTGTCAAGAAAACAAAGGAGAAGGCTATTAACTTCAGGAGATCTCATACCATGCACCCCCGTCCCTTACATTGGTGGGACAGCAGTGGAAACTGTAAGCAGTTTCAAACTTTTGGACGTGCACGTCTCCTCTCGTGGTCCCAGAGCACATCCTGCATGGTCAGGAAAACTCACCAAAATCTCTACTTTCTGAGGAGGCTGCAGGGAGCCGTACTGTGCAAATCAATAGTCATGTCATTCTAGAGATGCACAGTAGAGAGCATTTTAGCAAGTTGCATCACCGCTTGGTACTGAAACTGCACTATGACCGACAGAAGGGCTCTAAAATGGACAGTTAAAACTACCCAAAGCATCACCAGCACCAGCCTACCTGCCATCAAGGGCATACTTACAGAAAGGTGCCAGGAAAGGTCCCGTAATACCTTGAAGGATCTCACCCACCCTGCTCATGAACTGTTTATCTCACTCCCATCAGGGAGGAAGCTACATAGCAGCCACGCCAGGAGCACAGACTTACTTTCCCCAAGCAGTAAGGCTGATCGAAACCTCCATCCACTAACCCACCCCTTCACATCCTCAACTATCACCACTTTATTATTTCCAGTCAGTCACCTCATGTGCCCAGCATCAATTTGTGGACATACAATAAATCTATGTATACAAGCCATCTTATGTATTTGTACTTATTGTGTTTTACTTTTATTATTGTTTTATTTATCTTTTGTGTATTTGGTGCTGTAATGGATCCAGAGTAATAATTATTTCGTTCTTTTTTACATTTGTGTACAGGAAATGATACTAAGCAATCTTGAATCAATAAAGCTCAGTGAGTACACTTCATAACTCCTGGTCATATAATAAAAGTTATACAGTAGAAATTATTCAGGACCCAATTCAGTCACTGTCCAGGCTCTGTGACACTTCAAACTACAGGCAGTCAGCACTTTGAATAATTCATGGTGTATCTGGACATTTCCCAGATGAGGCTGTTGTGAGCAATCCCTGAAGAGCAGGAACTCAAAAAACATTTGAATACTGTATTTTCTGTTCCAATCAAAGGTAACTAGTGTCCTTATTCCCTCATGGTAAATCTACTACAGACTGAAAAGTTGACAGCCAGAGGTAATTTGGAGTAAGTAATCTTCCAGCTGCAGCACTAACCTCGCACTAAAGAATATCTGATGCCACTTACAGTGAATTCCATGGATTCAGTTCCACTGAAACCAATGAATTTCCCATCTCAAATAGGAATTATTTTTTGTTAAGTTTCTAACTATAATATTTTAGGTATTATTATATTCTAGGTAAACGAAAAATATTGAACTGAGATTTATCTGGAAATTCATGAACCATTAGAGAAAACACTCAAGTGTAATTATCTGGAAATGAGATCACGCAGCACTTTTCTTGTCTGACACTGTGGCTAAAGGTAATTCCCTCCAGAGTACATTATATTTGTGGAGAGATACATTGAGAGACTGCAGATGCTTTAAGCTAGAGCAACAAACAAGATGCTGAAGGAAAACACACACGCATAATGCTGGAGGAACTCAGCAGGTCAGGCAGCATCTATGGAGAGGAATAAAGAGTCAATGTTTTGGGCCAAGACCCTTCCCCATGTGTGTGTTACTTTGGATTTTCAGCATCTTCAGAATCTCTTGAGTTTAAAATCCTTTGGGGATCTCAGGAGGCCAGTCAGCCTCTGTGGAGTGAAATGTACAATTGTCTTTTTAAGTCAAGAGTCTTCATCTGGACTGAAAGATAGAGGGGAGATAGTCAGTGTAAAAAAGGACAAGGGGAAGGAGTGGGCAAGAGCCACCATTGATGTTGCCCTCACCCACATCTTCTCCATTTCTGTTTCTGTGTTCACCACTTCTTCCCACTGCCTTAACAGTGATAGAGTTCCTTTTGTCCTTTCCTACCACGCCATGAGCTTCCACATCCAACACACCACTCTCCACAACTGCCACCATTTCCAAAGGAATCCTACCACCAAACATATCTTTACCTCCCTGCCCCCTTCTCTCCGCTTTCCACAGGGATACTCCCTCTGTCATTACTCCCTTGTCCATTTGTCCCTCCTCACTAATCTCCCTCCCAGCACTTATTCCTGCAAGTGGCTGAAGTTTGAGATTTGCAGGTGAACTGCTGCCTCAGCTGGAAGGGCTGTTTGGAGCCCTGAAAGGAGGAAAGGAGGGAGGTGAATGGGGAGGTGTAGCATTTGTTCCGGTTGTGGAAAGCAGAAAGTGGAGGGGGAGAGAAAGATGTGTTTGGTGGTCAGATCCCTTTGGAGATGGTGGAAGTTACGGAGAATTTTGTGCTGGATGTGGAGGCAGGTGGGGTGGTAGGTGAGGATGGGGTGAGGGCAGATGTGTGTGAAATGGAAGAGATGCGGTTGAGGGCAGCGTTGATGGTGGAGGAAGGGAAGCCCTTTTCTTTGAAGAAGGAAGACATCTCCTTAGTTCTGGAATGAAAAGACTCATCCTGAGAGCAGATGCGGCAGAGACAGAGTAATTGAGAGAAGAAGACAGCATTTTTACAAGTAACAAGGTGGGAGGAGGTAGCGTCTAGGTAGCTGTGAGAGTCAGTGGGTTTATAAAGGACATCAGTAGATAAGCTGGCTCCAGAGACAGAGACAGAGAGATCGAGAAACGGGAGGGAAGTGGTGAGAATGGACCAGGTAAACTTGTGGGCAGGGTGAAAGTTGGAGGCAAAGTTGATGAAGTCAATGAGCTCTGCATGGGTTCAGGAAGCAGTACCAAAGCAGTCGTTGATGTAGCGTAAGAAAAGTGCAGGACGGTCACCAGTGTAGGCTTGGAACATAGGTTGTTCCACGTAGCTAACAAAAAGGCAGGCATAGCTGATACCCATGCGAATGCCCATGGACTCACCTTTTGTTTGAAGGAAGTGGGAGGAGCCAAAGGAGAAATTATTGAGATTGAGGACTAGTTCCGCCAGATGGGGGAGAGTGCCGGTGAAGGGTAACTGGTTGGGTCTGGTGTTCAGAACGAAATGGAGAACTTTGAGGGCTGGCCTCGATCATCTTATTTTCCCTATGGACTTCGCATGCTCTTGATCTTCTCAATGATTTCAAGTTCCCTGGCCCCTATCATCTTATTTTCACTATAGATGTCCATTTCCTAAACACATCTATCCCTCACCAGGAAGGCCTCCACATCCAGCACATAATTCTCCGTAACTTCCATCATCTCCAACAGGATCCCACCGTCAAGCATATCTTTCCCTCCCCCCACAACTTTCTGCTTTCCACAGGGATTGCTCCCTACACAACTCCCTCATCTATTTGTCCCTCCCCACTGATCACACTCCTGACACATATCCTTGCAAGTGGAACAAGTGCTATACCTGCCCTTACACCTCCTCCCTCATGCCATTCAGGGCTCCAAACAGTCTTTCCAGCGGAGGCGACACTTCAATTGTGAGCCTGTTGGGGTCATCTACTGTCCGGTGCTCCCAGTGCGGCCTCCTGTATATCAGTGAGACCTGACGTAGATTGGGAGACCAAGCACCTGTGCTCCGTCCACCAGAAAAAGCAGGATCTCCTAGCAGCCACCCATTTTAATTCCACTCCCCATTCCCTTTCTGACATGTCAGTCCATGGCTTCCTCTACGGTTGTGAAGAGGCCCCAATCAGGTTGTAGGATATTCCATTTGCATAGCCTCCAATCTGATGGCGGGAACATTGATTTCTCGAACTTCCGGTATGCCCCCGCCTTCACCATTCCCCATTCCAATTTCCCTCTCTCACCTTATCACTTACCTGCCCATCACTTCCTTCTGGTGCTCCTCCCACTTCCCTTTCTTCCATGGCATTCTGTCCTCTCCTATCAGATTTCCCCTTCTCCAGCCCTTTATCTCTTTAGCAATTGACTTCCCAGCTCTTTACTTACCCGCTCCCCAACTCTTAGTTTCACCTATCACTTCCTACCCTGTATTTATTCCTCCCCTTCCCCCACCTCCCAGTTTCACCTATCACCTACTACCTTGTATTTCTTCCTCCTCTCCCACCCACCCCCCCGCCTTCTTACTCTGAACTCATCTTTTTTCTCAGTCCTGATGAAGGGTTTTGGCCCAAAACGTCAACTGTACTCTTTTCCATCGATACTGCCTGGCCTGCTGAGCTTCTCCAGCATTTTGTGTGCATCACCTGCAAATCTGCTGGGTTGTCTATTCTGTCCGATGCTCCTGATGTGGCCTCCTCGACATTGGTGAGACTCTTTGTAAAATGGGGGACTGGTTCATCA
This sequence comes from Mobula hypostoma, assembly GCF_963921235.1. Taxonomy (NCBI): domain Eukaryota; kingdom Metazoa; phylum Chordata; class Chondrichthyes; order Myliobatiformes; family Myliobatidae; genus Mobula; species Mobula hypostoma. The sequence continues at coordinate 157,139,048 of NC_086100.1, forward strand.
AGCACTTTCACTCCATCCAATAAAAGCGGAACTTCCCGGTGGCCAAACATTTTAATTCCAATTTCCATTCCTGTTCTGACATGTTGGTCCGTGTCCTCCTCTTGTGCCATGATGAGGCCACCCTCAAGGTGGAGGAGCAACACCTTATATTCCATCTGGGTAGTCTCCAACCTGATGGCATGAATATCGATTTCTCTTTCCGGCAAATAAATTTTTCCCTCCCCCTCCCCTCTTCTTCTATTCCCCACTCTGGCCTCACTTGGCTATCACCTTCCCCTGGGTCCCCTCCTTCTTCCCTTTCTCCTGTGGTCCACTCTCCCTTCTTATCAAAATCCTTCCTCTTCAACCCTTTACCTTTCCCACCCATCTGGCTTCACATATTACCTTCTATCTATCCTCCTTCCACCCACCCCCCCCCCATGTTTTTATTCTGGTGTCTGCCCCCTTCCTTGCTGATCCTGAAGAAAGATCTCAGCCTGAAACGTTGACTGTTTATTCATTTCCAGAGATGCTGCCTGACCTTCTAAGGTTCTCCAGCAGATCGTGTGTGTTGTTTGGGTTTCCAGCATCGGCAGAATTTCTCGTGTTTAAGCACAATCAAATGATTGGCAGCTGTAGATGAGGAGGGTTGATAGGTAGATGTACAAGAGAAGAGTGGAAGGAGTGACAAAGGTGATAACTTGAGGCAACAAAGGGCTGAAGATGATGGAAGGTGGAACATGGAACCAAATAAGGAAGGTGGGAACAGTGGGGGAAGAGGAACCTGTGGGAGGAATATAGGGGTGATAGTCAGATGGAAAGAGTGGGAGGGGGATGAGGAAATCCTGGGCAGATCAGGAGGACAGAATGAAAGCAGTTTATCTGAAATTGGAGAATTTAATGTTCATGTTGTTGGGTAGCACACAACCAGATAGAATATGAGATGCTGTTCCTCTAGTTTGTTTATGTGTCAATTTCTGGTCAATGACGCGGTTCTCTCCTGGACTACACCTTTATATTGAAAGCTAAGTGTTGTAATGGTAAAATATTGAAATTAACATTCACATGATTTTTTCTTACATTTTGGATCAAGATTGAATCTTGCAAACAATGATATCAGGACCATGAAGCATCCATGATATGATCAGGAGAAGAAGCAATTTCACTACATTTAGCGATCTCCTGCTGCTAAAATGAAAGATGAAGAGGTATGATGCAAGGAACAGCTCTTCAAGTTATCCAAAAAAAGCACAGTGTTGCTTCTTCCGTAAGTCAAATGAATCTGCACATGACCCATTTCCAGATCCACAAGGTGAAATATTTCCCTATACATTAATAAGAGGACATTTGGGCAAACAGCAAACCCTACATTATACTCAGACAACTCCAATAGCTGTTTTCTTGATAGTAGTAAACTTCTGTATTTAACTCCCACGTGTTTTCGGTTTGTACAGCACAGCAGGAGACTCAGAGTTAGAAATTGGTCGAATGGCAAATATATCTGTTGTACAGATTGTGATAATATTGGAAGAGGAGGTACAGTGTGAGGCAAAACAGAAGTTGTAAATCTGGCATCGGTTGCTCTTTAAGGAAATATGGTGTGCACCAAACTCTCAACTGGGGGACCAGGGAATAGAATGAGGTCGAAGCATTTAGTCATCCTGTAAAATGCAATGTGAAACATGACTGCAACTTATAGTGAGCAAAAGAATGAAAAACAAGAGGGTGTAGGAGTAGAAAAACAAGAGGGCAAAGATTTAAGGTGAGTGGAAGGAGTTTTACAGGAGATTTAATAGCAAAATCTTTTACATAAAGTCATTGATACTCGGAGCTTGCTGCCAAAGGAGGTGACGGAGCCAAATATATAGACATTTATACAGGTATTTAAACAGATAATGCATTGAGGCAAATGGGATGATTGGAGACGTGCTAAAAAGCTGACATGGACTTGCTGAGCTGAAGGGTTTCTCTTCTGTACTTTTCTATGACTCTATGCTGTATTATTCTACAACAATGAAAATAATGAAGAAAATAAAACAATGAAGCAAACAAAAACAAAACTTGACAGATTCTGGAATCTTATAGAACCAGATAACTGCTCAACAAGTTGGGCAGCATCCACAGAGAGGAAAATGAAATTAATACTTCATGTCAAAGTTGGAGTTAAACTAGATTTAAAGTGCAGAGAAGAATTAAGGGGAAGAGAGAGTCAAGGGGAAGATCTGTAACAGGGTTGAAAGGAAATATATTTAGGAAAACAATAGGCTCATGTTAGCATAGTGGTTAGTACAATCACTTCTCAGAGCCAGTGATCACCGATCGGGGTTTAATTCCCGGCGCTCTCAGTATGCTCTCCCCGTGACTGTGTGGGTTTTCTCTGGGTGCTCCGGTTTCCTCACAGATAGTTAGGGTTAGGGTCAGTGAGATGTCAGACGGTTAGGGTTAGGGTTAGTGAGATGTGGGCAGGATATTTTGAAGCCAGTCACATGGCGATACCTGTGGGCTGCCACTTGCACAATCCTTGGACTGTGTTTGACATTGATGCAGAACAACGCATTTTAATGTTTTGATGTAGATGCGACAAGTAATGCTAATCTTTATCTTTAAAGACAACAAGATAGTTATCTGAAATTGATGGCTTGATTCAATCTGGAAGGCTGTGATTTGCTGATATGAAAGGCAAGGAGAGTAGTTAGAGTTTGTATTTAGCTGTCTTTATCTCTCTTATTCTTTCCTGGCTTTTCTCTTCCAATATCTAGTCTGGATCCTTCTTGTTTTATCAACTCATCATCTGCCATGCACTACCTTTTATTCAAAGACTAGCATAATACCAACCAAAGAAAACAAAAGAATAAATATAATTAAAAAAGAAGTTACAAAAGGCATGCAGTCCTTACAAGTCATCATCAATGAAGTGGAAGCCACTGATTTGGAGAAAACATTGCACTGACCCTGTCCTTTCATCCAGTCTGCCTTCCTTTGATGTCTCCTGTTTTGTATGAGGCAGTTACAGAGCTAATGCCAAGAACACTTTGTCTCAAGTCAGGCTGAGTAGACTGCTTTGTGCCAAATGAATCAAAGACTCCTCCCACCCCAGACTTCTCTCCCCTCCCCCCCCCCCACATTGGGCAGAAGATACAAAAGCTCTAGAACTTACACCACACGGCTCAGTGACAGCTTCTAACCTACTGTTTTGGCTCTTGAATAAATCTCTTGTACAATAAAGATGAACTGTTAATCCACCAATCACCTTGTAGTGGTCCTAATTTATTGGTCTCCCTGCACTGCATTTTGTCTGTAACTGTAACACTATATTCTGCATTGTTATTGCTTTTCTCTTTTCATTTGTTTATATACATGTGTACAAGTGAATGACGATAAACTGGAACTTGAACTTGTTCTATCTCAATGTGCTTATGCTTTGAAATGGTCTGTATGGATGGCATGCAAAACAAAGCTTTTCACTGTATCTCAGTATGTGACAATTATAAACCAATTGTAGATTCCTGTGCATCTGTTTTCTTAAAACATCATATTTAAAAGTATCTTGAATCCCTTGCTTTTTATATTTCACTTCATTTAGAAAACTCCAAATCACTACAGCAAATTACCGTTGCGATGAGAAGATATTTTTGAAAAAGGATCTATTGCTTTCCTGGTGTAAATGACAAACAAACTGTTCTTGGATTTCCAGCCGGGTACAGGTATCAATTATAACAGATGTTTCGATGACAAACTCTGCCATCTTCATCAGGGATTATGCCTGAGCATGTCTAATCTGCTGGTATTTATACTCCTGTAGTCCATCCCTCCTGATTGGTTAGTCCTCGTCCAATCAGACTTTTGTTCTCCCACCTTGTTTACAATTGGATTCCAGTTCTCACTTAGAGCAAGACCTTTGTCTTTTTTAAAAAAAATCCTCTGGTTTTACTTCACCAGGTGGTTGCTAAGGCTATTGGCGCATCACTGTAGTTTTCTGCCACTGAAGTCAATCTTATGGCCATTGTGAATGCAGTGTTCTGCTACTGCCAGTTTCTCTGGGTAACCCAAATGGTTACACCTCCTGTGTTCCCTGATGTGGGCTTCCACTGTGCATCCCATCTGGCTGATATACACTGATCCACATTCACAGGGATTCCTGTGAGCACCAGCTGATCTGAGTTCCCGGTCATCTTTGACCCACATAAGCTGTGATTTGAGCTTCCTTATAGGTTTGTGGATAGTATTAATCGGATATTTCTTCAGGATCCTGGTGATCCTTCCAGAAACCATGGAAGTAGAGGAAAGACTACATCAAGAGCACAGGAGATTTGAGTTACCCAGAGAAATCGGTCCTAGCAGAACATTGCATTCGGAATGGCCATTGGATTGACTTTGATGACACAAAACTACTGCACTGTGCCAATGGCTTTTGGGACCGCCTAGTAAAGGAAGCCATTGAAACAAAACTAGAGGAAAAGAATTTTAACAAAGATGAACGTCTTGCTTGAAGTAAGAACTGGAATTCAATTGTAAACAAGGTGGGAGAGCGGAGGTCTGATTGGATGATAGCTAACCAATCAGGAAAAACGGATTATGGGGTATAAGTACCACGGGACTAGACATCGCTGGTGAAGATGACAAAGTTTGTTATCAAAATGTCAGTTATAATTGGCTGTACCCGGCTGGAAATCCGAGAAGAGTTTGCTCATAAGATGTTCTTCTCTCTCACTGTAACTTGGGATCCCTCAATTGCCCTCAGCTGTTAAATTCTAAAACCTCAGGATCAACATTGGGACAAACCACAGGAGGGGGCTCTATCTTCCACTGAATAAAACAGCCCTAATGTGACAGGATGTTAATGGCAAGACTGGCACTTTATACAGGCAGATGGTGACAAACCACCTCCTGAACCATCAAAGTTCTTGTGATTTCCATAGAAGGAGTTCATGTGGCCCATCAGGTCAGTGCTCGAGAAACTAAAGAAATCTCATCAGTCCCAATCCTGCACTTATTTTCTGTATCTTTTCCTTCCCACTTTTCCATAAACCCTCTCCCACCCACACTCCTACCATCCACTTAAACAATTTGTAGTAACCAATTAACCTATTAAACAGCATGTATTGGGGATATGTGAGCAGACAAGAGCATTTGGGGGAAATCCATGTGGTCACAGTAAGAACATACAAACTCCAACTCAAGACAGTCGTTGATAAATGACGAAACAAGAGTCTGTAGATGCTGGAAAATGGAGCAACAGACCATATGCTGAAGGAACTCAGCAACGTTTGTGGAGGGAAAAGAATTCCCGACCTTCTCAGGAACTTTTATCATGATTGATAAATGTCTAAGTCAGGGTTGTCCCAGATGTCCAGTGACCTTGTCATTCTAGGGGCAAGGGAGGAAGTGGCTCGTAAAGTTTCTGTTGAAGTAGTATTTTATGACTTTAATGGTGACTTTAGTAGGCGGAGTTAAGACTTTGTCAGAGGGCGGCTTCTTCGAGCACATTTGTGAAAACTGCGTAATTTCTTCCCTTTAATGTCTTTTCTCCTCCCTTTTCAAGATCAATGGGGTTCTGTTGGAGTCCGTGATTTACAGCTGTACCCAGACTGTGGTTCTTTATGGCAATGATTCCTGCTCCCGGGCCTCACTGACTGGCCATTTTACGATATTCCTAGTATACAGCCTGGAAGATGTGTGCGCCTTCAGGCGAGGTCCCGTGGCCCTGTGGACGGGCCAACTCCATGCCTGTGTCGCCGCGGAAGAAGTGGAACATCATGAGCAGCAGATCAGCTGTCCGAGGTCTCTGTACTCGGGCAATCGCTCTCTCTCTCTTTTTCTTTCGATGGTGGGGAAAAATTTGCTGCTTAATCTCGAGTTGGAGAACTCTGAATAAAAACAACACAGCAAACTTTAACACGATAATCAGCGAATTGTTTTGTTTTGTTGGTCTCCCCTCTTGCTGTGGGAAGGGTGATACAGTACCTCTCTGTTCCTTTATTAGGGGAAGAGAGAGGGCCCATGGCATGTTGAATTGTCAGGTGAACAACTAGGTTGGACTGCAGATAATGGCCTGTCTTTGGGCGCTTTGCTATTGCTTGCTTGGTGGGTGGTGCGTGCTGATGCTTTCTGCTGAAATAACCAGGGGAGGGGGGAGGGTAGATGCTCTGGTGCTGCTTGTGCATGGGAGGGGAAGAGGGGGCTTTGGGGTTCTAAAGTTTAATAGTTATTCATTCCTAGGGGTACTCTTCTGTTTCATGGATGTCTGTGGAGAGTGAGAATTTCAGGTTGTATATTGTATACATTCTCTGATATTAAATGGAACCATTGGACCATTGAGTAGAAACAAAGCACCTTGTAGCTGTCAATACAATGCAGCATTGCAGATGATCAAGTCAATTGTTTGCTCCTGGATGATGCCCATTGTGGTTGTACACATCAAGTGGGGAAGAATTGCAACTCACTCCTGGCCAGCAAACGGGAGGAACAAACTTGGGAGTCATATGCAAAATAAATAGGCTCTTATCTTTATATCTTATATTCAGCTTCGTCCCAACACAACATATTCACAAAGCATTTGGCCAGTGTGACAATTTCCTTTGTCAACGTGATGTGACTGTGTAGTGAATAATTTTTAGAGAAAGCTTGGAAAAAAATTCGTACATCTTTGCAAATTTATCACAGATTCATTGAATATGTTGCTTGAGAATTTTGAAGCTTATATTTCAAGTGTTGTGATGCAATTGCAAGAACTTAAGCAAGGACCTGGACATGCCACATATTGCCTACTGCCACAATAGGTCAAGAGTCCGAGAACACTACAGCCCAGAAAAAGGCCCTTCAGCCCAACTAGTCCGTGCTGAAATATTAACCTGTCTAGTACTACTGCCCGGCACCTGGACCACAGCCCTCCATATCCCTCCAATCCATGTACCTATTCAAATTTCCCTTAAGTGTTGAAATTGAACCTGCATCCATTACTTCAGTTAGCAGCTTGTTCCACACTCTCAACACCTTCTGGGAAGATTTACCCCCATATTCCCCTTAAACATATCATCTTTCACCGTTAAGCCATGACCTCTCGTTCTAGTCTTACTCAACCTCAGTAGAAAAAGCCTGTTTGAACTCACCCTAAATATACCCCTCATGATTTTGTATATCTCTGTCAAATCTCCCCTCATTCTGCTATGCTCAAGATAATACAGACCTAACCTATTCAACCTTTCCCTACAACTAAGGTCCTCAACTGCTGGCAACAAACTTGCAAATTTTACCTGCACTCTTTAAACCTTTTTGATATCTTTCCTGTAGGTTGGTGACCAGAACTGCACAAAATACCCTGAATTTGGCCTTACCAGTGTTGGCTGGTGGCACAAGGACATCAGCGCCGGACTCTGGAACGGAGGTTCCCGGGTTCGAATCCAGTCGGGCTGTTCCCGAGTACACTTTCCATCCGTGTCAGGTTGAGTGTTGAGCTCGCAACTCGACCTCGTAAAATAAAAGAAAAATACTGCGAAATGTCTGTGTGAGGAGTGGTGCCCCACACAGCCTTCCGATCCGCGCCTTGTAAGGCATGAAAATGCCCGACGCTGGCCTTTCAGGCCTGAGTCGATGTCATCATCATCATGAATGTCTTATACAACTTCAGTATAACATTCTCACTCCTGTAGTCAAAACTTTGATTTATGAAAGCCAATGTGACAAAAACTTTCTTTACAAACCTATCTACCTGCAACACTGCTTTTAAGGATTTAAAGATCCGCATTCCCAGATCCCTCTGTTCTACCACACTCCTCAGTGCCTTAACAGTCACCGTGCAAGTCTTACCCTGGTTTGTCCTTCCAAAGAGCAACACCTCATACATGTCTGCATTAAATTCCATCTGACATTTTTCTGCCCATTTTTCCACCTGGAAGCTTTGGATCCTGCTGCAAGCTTTGATAGCCTTCCTCGCTGTCCATTAAGCCCCCAGTCCTTGGTATCATCCACAAATTTGCTGATCCAGTTTACCTCATTATCATCCAGATGACAACCAACAACGGACCCAGCACTGATCCCTTTGGCACATCACTAGTCAAAGGCCTTCAGTCAGACAGCCAATCATCTACTACCACTCTCTGGCTTCTCCCACAAAGCCAAAGTCTAAATCAATGGACTACCTCATCCTGAGTGCCAAGCAATTGAACCTTCTTGACTAATCTCACATGCAGGACCTTGTCAAATGTCCATGTAGACAACATCCACTGCCTCATCAACTCTTCTGCTAACTTTCTTGAAAAGCTCTTTATGATTGGTTAGACATACTGTGCTCTGCCTTGGTAAACTATTAGTTTACACAAAGTTTAGGAAAGTTGTACCCACTGTGGAGTTCGAACTCACAACCTTTAGATTAAGAGTCTCGTGCTGTACGGAAAGAGCTAGCTTGGGCTGATGCAGTCTCCAGAAGATACAATGTCACTGGCTTTCCACTCAGCCTTGGACTACCTGGAGAACAACAATACAATACAGTCAGGCTGCTGCTTGTTGATTACAGCTCAGTGCTCAACACCACTATCCCCTCAGAACTAATCATCAAGCTTCAAAACATATGATTCTCCACCTCCTTCTGCAACTGGATCCCTGTACAATACTCCTCCTCCTTGGCCATCAACACGGGTGCATCTCAAGGATGCGTGCTTCTCCACTTCCCCACTCTCTCTTCACTCGTGATTGCGTGGGTAGCCCCAGTTCAAATGCCATTTATAAATTCACCGATAACACAACTGCTGCTGTGGGAACCATACATGGTTCATACGACAGGATGAGAATGAGATTCTCAGCTGGTTGAGTGGTGTTGCATTGACGACCAACCTTGCACTCAACATCAGTAAGAGCAAGGAATTGATTGTGAACGTCAGGAAGGGAAATTTGGGAGAACACATACACCAGCCCTCATCGAGGGGTCGGCATTGAAAAGGTGAGCCATCTCTGAATATCTAACCTGCACCCAACAGATGGATGGAGTTCTGAAGGCAGCAGGCCAGTGATGATATTTCATTAGGGGTTTGTGGAGATATTGTATATCATCAAACACTCCGGCAAGTTTCTACAGGTGTACCATAGAGAGAATGCTCACTGGTGGCAGCAGTTGAGTGGAGATGCCATCGCAAAAGACCATTAAAAAACTGCAGAGGATGTAAACTCAGCCAGCTCCATCATGTGCACTAGCCTCCCGCCATCGAGGGCATCTGCAAAACCTGATGCCTCAAGAAAGTGACATCTATCATTAAAGCCCCTCACTATCCACTGCCTGTCTTCTTCTCATTACTATAATCGGGGGCGTACAGGAGCCTGAAGACACACACTTAAAGTTTTAGAGCAGCTTCTCCCCTTCCACCATCAGATCTCCGAATGGCTAACGAGCTCACGAGCACTACTTCACTGCTTTGCTCCCTCTCCTTGAATACATAAAAATATATATTTATTATAAACTGTGGTATTGTAACCTGTAGTAAAATAGCAAATTTCACAACTAATGTCAGTAATAATAAACCTGTTTCTGATCATGAACTGAAATTGAAAAGGTTTAAGTTTGTAAGCTTAGCAAATTTACTACTTTGGAACAATTAAGATCCATTTTGACATGTCACAGTCCTCCAGCTTACTTTAAAAGCATTTACCTAGATTATTAAAGTATTTCAAGGTACTTCACATGTTTAGCAAAATCCCTTTTTGATTTATGAGAATGAGCCCACACATGTTTAAGGACTTTCCATCCTAACGCTGTTAATGTGTTTAATGCAGAGCCAAAGGAGAGTGATTTAATTAATGGCAATCTATCTTTCAGTCCAATCAATTCTACTTTATACCAGATTGCCTTGGGGTTCTAGACATACTATCATCAAGCACATTCTTCTGGCCTCTTTCCTTAACCATCACCTCACTTAAACTTCCCTATCTATTATTCAATCTAATCCACAGAATAAATTGCTTTAGTGTCCAATTTAGTCTCAAATTTTAGCTAATATTTTATGAAGCCCTGATATATACACCTTTATGAGCCACTTCATTGAGATAAGCTTGTGTATGATATTCCCCAGATTTACAGCTTTCCTTAACATTGATCATTAACACAGATGCTGTTAAGTGCTGAAATTAAGGCTGTGGCCCATGTACTTAACCTTCTGATGCAGAATTCCAGTTGTTGCCCAGCTGAGACTCCATGTGCTGTGTTTCTGTTCACGAGCATTCCTACCTCAGTCCCAGATCATTAAAGGAATGGCAGTTGAACTAAGGGAGGTGATAAGGGTTGTATGCAAATCTAACTCCAGCATGCAAAACATATACTCAGTGGCCACTTATTAGGTACACCTATGCACCTGCTCGTTAATGCAAATATCTAATTAGCCTATCATGTGGAAGCAACTTAAAGCATAAAAGCAGTCAGACATTGTCTAGAGGTTCAGCTGTTGTTCAGACTAAACCTCAGAATGAGGAAGAAATGTGAGTGATTTTGACCATGGAAGGATTGTTGGCGTCAGACAGAGGAGGGGGTGGGGTACTTCAGAAACTGGTGATCTCCTGGGATTTTCATGTACAACAGTCTCTAGAAAAGGGTGCAAAAGAACCAAAAAACATCCAGTGGACGGCAGTTCTGCGGGTGAAAACGTTTTGTTAATAAGAGAGGTTGAGGAGAATGGCTGATGCGGAGGCAACAGTAAACCATATGTTGCAACAGTGGTGTGCAGAAGAGCATCTCTGAATGGACAACCAGTCAAACCTTGCAGTGGAAGGGTTACAGCAGTGGAAGACCACAAGCACAGTCAGTGACCACTTTATTGGGTACCTCCTGTCCCTAATAATGTGAGTGCAAGTACAAATGTTAGACAGTAGGAAAACCATCCAAGGACCTGACAAAAATGTACATCTTTACCAGTTCAACTTGCCTCAATATGCAAGTTAAAAATAAAAAGATCTTATTATCACTAGCAACTGGAACTTTGTGCGTCTAGATGTTTCTTGTGGGCCGGAGAGCTTTTCAGCACTGGAGACAGGTATGAGGGGTTAGTCCGGAGCTACTCACAGCACTATAATGTAGCTTGAATCACTCTGCATACAGTCTGCCACCCAACACTTTGGTCTCTCTGTGCAAAGCTAATGTTCCATTTTATTGTAGACTGCAACTTTTATATTCCTGGAGGTCATTGCTTTCATCTTTTATTGGATGAGTTCTGATAATAAAAGGGGAAGAATGATAGCAGTTGAAATTCAATTTTGTTACTAATCATTTCAGCACAAGTTTAAGTCCAAAGTTTTAATTCAAGTTGTTTCACAAAGGTAGTATTTGGATTAGATTCTAACTTCTCCTGGCCGGCAAAAACCAAATGGTTCTGCAAATTTATCACACAGGAAATGAGCTACCGGAGGAGCATAGTGGGTCCGGCAGCTTTTGTGGAGGGCACTGGACAGTCAACTTTTGGGGTTAAGACCTTTCACCGGTCTCAATGCAAAACGTCATCGAGATTATTATCAATCCAGGTGAAGGGGTGTCAACCCGAAACGTCACCTAGACCTTTAATTGTCAAGACGAAAGTGTCAAACTGAAACACTGTCAATTTTCCCTCCATAGATATTGTCTGGCCCACTGAGTACCCCTAGCAACTTTTTTTTTGCCTTAATGCCTTTATCTACAATCTCTTGTTTCTCTATGAAGATTCCTGTTGGACTCCCTTGAAATTTAGAAGATTGGAAGGGGGTGAGTTAATTGAACATTTCAAGATGTTAAAGGCGAAAAGTAATTTTCAGTTTAGGGACTCTAGGACTAGTGAACACAGTCAAAAAGTTTGAGCCAACTGTTCAGATGTAAAATTGGGAATGACAGTCATTTGGTACAACAGTTTCTGGGATCCATTGCATTGCAGATCCAGTGCTCAGGGTATTTTCACTGAAGCTGCAGCAAAGTACACTGGAGCAGACTGACCTTTGTCCTGTTAAATTTTGGGGATTTGATTAAAGGGAAATACTTCAATACCTATTCCAACTAATAAGATTAGTAGAGGAATCAAGATACACAGAGGAACCTTCAAAAATCTTTTTCTCTCAGCTGCATCTCTTTCATTCTTTGTCATCTTATGTTCATGCCTCCACCCCGCCCCCCCCTAGCCATTTCTCACCAATATTCTCAGCTCCTGGTGTTTGGTCCTGCAGTGCCCATCTCTTTTAGTTATGACGAGCTATTCTTAAGAAACGTGAGATCCACTGTAATGAGATTAGGTAGTGAAAGAGCTTAGATTGTTAAAGAGTGCTACGTCTCTCTTCTGCAAGTCACTTGATTGCTTCTTCTTTTCTCATCCTCGGCTCCATCAACCTTCTTTCCCTCTAGTCTGGCCTTATTTCCTGCACTGGAACAAGTAACTCTAGGACTACAGCTGTACACAGAAGCCAGAGCCAAGACTGTCCACTGTGACTGGACGTTTCTCTGTTCATCTGAGGATAGAATGATGGGCAGGTGAAGGGAAAGAAGCAGAAAGGCTGTGTGCTGCTGACTGAAGATTCGGCATAAGCGACTCCAAGTGGCCTGGAATGATTTTATGCAAGTAATTCATTGCATTTTTCCTCAATAATTTGTCCCACTTTTATTGGGAGAAGTTGCTGTAGTTTTGATCCTAGTTCTGCTTCTTTTCATTTTTCAGCTGCTTTCAGTGTAAAATGGCATTGCTTGATGTACAATTGACTTGTTGCAGGGGGCTGTATCCCACACCCCACCTCTTCTAATACATTGTCTGACACAGTGTTGTCAATGGACCCTCCTATCTATTCAATCAAAGCTCATTTTATTTAAACACCCTTGTTCTGTAGGGCTGTACTTTCATTTAGGGAAGAAAATTTATCCAACCTTTCAAAGTTTCAATTAATCTAGCATTCATGAGGAGGAAAACAATTCCAGATTTAATTTAGATCTATTTACTACCTTGACAATGCCATCCTGAAACCCCACAAAACCTGAACATTGTATTTATGCAGACAGGTGAACTGTTGCTTTTAAATGCTTTGAGTGAAAAGCTGAATGGAACTATTAGAGTCATTTAATTACACCGGTAAAATTTAATAACCTCTTTTTCTTGGTTGCTCTGTCATCTTTAACCTTTAATGTAAGATCCTTCTAATAACTTAAATAGTGATGGATCACTTTCCCTTTATGGGTTTTCTGGAGTCTGTTATACCTTCATTCTCACAGACTGAATGTTTACAAGGTAGATGCGATAAAAGTCAAAATAAGCTTTTCATTGAGTGAAGGTTTCATAACCTCTCAACCTGACTAGATGAAGAACATTTCAAAGATTCAAAGTACATTTATTATCAAAATATGCATAACTTATACAACCTTGAGTTTTGTCTGCTTACCGGCAGCCACAAAGCAAGAAAACCGAAAGAACCCAATCTAAAAAAAAGATAGACCAACACCCAATGTGCAGCGAAAGAGAAGAAAGCAAATCATGCAAAGAACAGAAGCAAGCAACAAGCAGCTTCTTCATGCATGTCACAAATTGCTCAAAGGTCATTGTGCATCAACTCTGTGTCACTAAAAGAAATGCAGCATCTACTTTCTTATGCATTTCTCTGGCTGATAGAACTGTCACTATTTCCCATCCCTGACTACACCTGAGGAGGTGGTGGTAGAACTTATTTAACTGCTGCAGGCTAGGTGGCACATTGCTTGCAGAGGTCACCTAGAAACCAAAGGATTTTGGCCCAGAAGTGAAGATGATCAATGTCCAAGTCCAGATGACTGCACTTGTTGAGGGAGAAACTGGAGGTAATGGTGTTCCCATTCTGTCACCCCACAATCCTGACTTGTGGAAGTCAAAGATTTGAAAGGTGCTGTCAACAAGATCTAGGTGAACTGAAATCACTCTCCTGTAGATAGTGTACTGCTGCAGGAGGTAAATATGTAAGCTAGTGGATAAGCTCTGATGGAGTCCCGGAAGGGAATCTATGTGGGCTAAATTTTTTATTGCACTCCCTTGTACAGAGGAGATAAGTTACTGATCGATATTTTAAATGGGTATTTCATCCTTTAAGGTTCTATGCTGCCTACCACTGATTTCCCAAAGGCTCAGCTAATATCCTAGGTTGTTATGAGATAATATCCTCCAAGTCCTGGATCAACACATTGATGTTGTGTGGAGGCTTGTGTGCTTTAAGGACTCCATCGGGCGATACCAACTCAGGGCCACCATGTTGGAACGGCTGTGGACAAGATGCCAGATGAAGATTGATTCAACACCAGCTTCTGAACAGGCAGACTTGCATCTGCCCCTCCTGGGCCACACTTCATCATGAATCAAACCAACTTTTCAATATATGCTCGCCCCAGTTTGCTCCTGTGGTGCCGCAACCCAGGACATCCTCCACCTGGTCCAAACATGCCCTCTCGCTACGATCTGAGACGGCCTTTCCAGTAGTCCATTGATGCGGCCACGAGCTAGAGGAGAGGCTTCACAAAAACCAATTAGGAGTGTGAAGAGAAAAACACCTGCCATACAAAACAACATTAAATAATAAAATCTTATAACACATAGTCTTTTAGATGAATGTCAAATTTCGTGATATGGACATCACAGGCATTAAAGTGCAGTGAACTTTCAAAGATGGTTTGTCAAAACTAGTGAAAAGGGAATGCAAATCCACCCACAGCCAACCTGGGTGGGTGGGAGAAGCATTATCCTATTTCTATAATAAAACCAAAATGCTGGGAATACCCATCAGCACAGTTAACATTTCAGATCAATGACCTGCATTGGGACTGTCTCAGTGAAGAATCATTGGCCTGAGTCATTATCACTGCTTTTCTCTACGCAGATGCTGCCTGACTTGCTGAGCATTCCCAACACTTGCTGCTTTGACTTCAGATTTTCTGCATCTGTGGTGTCTTGCTTTTCGACCTCTTGTCCCACTTCTATTGGATGAAGTGGAAATCAGCACTGTCGCCGCATAGTCAGAAACCTGAAATGTGTGCTCTGAGTTCTGCTTCTGTCTGGAATTAAAGCCTTTGCTGCTGCCCTGAGAAAGCATCGTTGGAAATTTCCCCCAGAATGGTGGTGAAATTGCAATGGGAGAGTCTCAGCAGGGCTTAAATCTTAACCATATAACAATTGCAGCACGGAAACAGGCCATCTCGGCCCTTCTAGTCCATGCCGAACACTTACTCTCACCTAGTCCCACCGAGCTGCACTCAGCCCATAACCCTCCATTCCTTTCCTGACCATATACCTATCCAATTTTTTTTTAAATGACAAAATCGAACCTGCCTCTACCACTTCTACTGGAAGCTCGTTCCACACAGCCACCACTCTGAGTAAAGAAGTTCCCCCTTGTGTTCCCCCTAAACTTTTGACCCTTAACCCTCAACTCATGTCCTCTTGTTTGAATCTCCCCTACTCTCAATGGAAAAAGCCTATCCATGTCAACTCTATCTATCCCCCTCATAATTTTAAATACCTCTATCAAATCCCCCCTCAACCTTCTACGCTCCAAAGAATAAAGACCTAACTTGTTCAATCTTTCTCTGTAACTTAGGTGCTGAAACCCAGATAACATTCTAGTAAATCTCCTCTATACTCTCTCTATTTTGTTGACATCTTTCCGATAATTCGGTGACCAGAACTGTACACAATACTCCAAATTTGGCCTCACCAATGCCTATGAAGTAGGAAGTATTCCAAGGGCAAAATTGGGATTTTGAAATTCATTTGCAAGATGTAAGGATTGGAGACAACTATAGCCTATCCTTTGTCATGAGTCACCACGTTAAATAGCTTTATAATGAACCTGCATAATACATGCCCTCCTTTTGGGTCATCTATTGTCTGTCCAAGCAGACATTAGAGATGTGGATCACTATTTTGGTAGAAGAGGAGGTTATTTGACCCATTGAGTGTTTACTGCCTCCTAGTAGAGTGAGCCCATCTTCCCATTCCCTTAAGCTCTCCCAACAGGTTGGATTATTTCCAGGTGCTTGTGGTTGTGGTGTTTCACTCCTGTAGCATCAGTAGGTGTATGCTGTGTCTTGTTTTGTTGGGACAACAGCACTCAGCAAAACAAAAAAACTCCTGGCCAACAAATTTAGTCATCGGGAAGCCCCAGTACACTGTGCCTGGCCAAGCACGAAGTGGGGAATACCACCTTGTTCTCAAAAACACCTCAGCTGTAGGTTGCTGCTTCTTCAGCCAAGTCTGAGTGCTGTTTAAAAAAAATTAAGAAGTAATCCTTTTTAATCAATGTAACTCTTAGGAATTTACCCCTTACCTCCTATCATACATCGAGTTGCCTCCGACAAATATACAGTTCTGCCACATCCAAATTAACATTGACATTAACAAATTTATGTAAAAATATTCAATACTGCCAAGAGAGAAGCAGTCTGGAGCAAATTTGGATTTATTGCTTGGAGTGTTCTTGAAGATTACAGATGGACTAAACTATGCTAGGGTCTGTGAGCAAAATTTTCAACCTTGTTAACTTTTCAGTTAATTTCTTATCACCAGTCACTGCTTTGATGTTTTGAATAACCTCCTTCCCCGCATCTGGATTTGGTGGTTAAAACAATGATCTTGCTTTAATCTTTGTGGAAGAAACTCTTTCGAACCTCTCTGTTGCTTCTTGCGAGCAGAATGCATTTAGAAATGTGAATATGAGATCACAGATAATTTGAAAAGAAAATTTGCACTACCTATTAGTAGAAGCGGCTCTTTTCTGACTATTTTGTGCAGTGAGCTAGAAATGCATTCACATAATTCCTAATGGGGTGTTTGTTGAAAATCATCTTAACTTGCGCTAGGAAATTTTCCATGTATTCTTGTTGTCTTAGGGCCATTGGGAAATATATCCCCACAATTTTCCTGCTCCCAAGCTCATTTTGTTCTATGTAAGAGTCTCAAATGGTACCTGTAGTAAATGAAATAAACACAAAAACCTGCCTGCAGTGTGTGTTTCAAAATCACTACTCTGACAACGGATAGTTATTTATCCACAGAAGGACCAGGCTTTATCACAAACAAGATATGGGTGAATTAGTGAGTCAGGCAGCACCCGTGGGGGTGGGGGGGGGGGTTCAGGCAGCACCCGTGGGGGGGCGGTGGACACAATGCCCAGATGAAGTGTATCAACTGGTCATGTCCATAAGACAGAGGAGCAGAATTAGGCCATTTGGCCTATCGAGTTGCTTCACCACTTCATCATTTCTGACCAATTCCCCTGTCAGCCCCAATCTCCTGTCTTCTCCCGGTATCCTTTCGGATCAAGAATCTATCAACATCTGCTTTAAATATACTTTATACTTTATTGTCCCCAAACAATTGATACTAGAATGTACAATCATCACAGCGATATTTGATTTTGCGCTTCCCGCTCCCTGGATTACAAATCGATAGTAAATATCAAAAATTTAAATTATAAATCATAAATAAAAAATATAGAAAAATGGAAAGTAAGGTAGTGCAGAAAACCGAGAGGCAGGTCCGGATATTTGGAAGGTACGGCCCAGATCCGGGTCAGGATCCGTTCAGCAGTCTTATCACAGATGGAAAGAAGCTGTTCCCAAATCTGGCCGTACGAGTCTTTAAGCTCCTGAACCTTCTCCCGGAGGGAAGAGGGACGAAAAGTGTGTTGGCTGGGTGGGTCGTGTCCTTGATTATCCTGGCAGCACTGCTCCGACAGCTTGCGGTGTAAAGTGAGTCCACGGACGGAAGATTGGTTTGTGTGATGTGCTGCGCCGTGTTCACAATCTTCTGCAGCTTCTTTCGGTCTTGGACAGGACAACTTCCATACCAGGTTGTGATACACCCTAGAAGAATGCTTTCTACGGTGCATCTATAAAAATTAGTGAGGGTTTTAGGGGACAGGCCAAATTTCTTTAGTTTTCTCAGGAAGTAAAGGAGCTGTGGGCCTTCTTGGCAGTGAACTCTGCTTGGTTGGACCAAGTCAGGTCATTTGTGATATTGACCCCGAGGAACTTAAAGCTTTTGACCCGTTCCACTTGCGCACCACTGATGTAAATTGGGTCGTGCGGTCCGCTACTCCTTCTGAAGTCAACAACCAATTCCTTCGTCTTGCTGACGTTAAGGGATAGGTTATTGTCTTCGCACCATGCCACCAAGTTCTTAATTTCCTCTCTGTACTCAAACTCATCATTACCCGAGATACAGCCTACAATTGTTGTGTCATCAGCAAACTTGTATATTGAGATTGATGGAAACTTGGCTACACAAACATGGGTGTACAGTGAGTACAGCAAGGGTCTGAGTACACAGCTTTGTGGGGCACCGGTGCTCAGAGTGATTGTAGAGGAGAACTTGTCCCCTATTTTTACAGCCTGGGTCCTGTCTGTGAGGAAGTTGAAGATCCAGCTGCAGATCTGAGTGTTAAGGCCCAGGTTCCAGAGCTTAGGAATCAGTTTATTTGGAATGATGGTATAGATAGGACTTGACTTTCACAGCCACCTGTGACAATAAATTCCACAGATTCACCTCTGTCTGGCTAAATAAATTCCTCCTCAACTATGATTCTAAATGAATGCCCCTCTATTCTGAGGCT
Organism: Mobula hypostoma; assembly: GCF_963921235.1. Classification (NCBI taxonomy): domain Eukaryota; kingdom Metazoa; phylum Chordata; class Chondrichthyes; order Myliobatiformes; family Myliobatidae; genus Mobula; species Mobula hypostoma. The sequence continues at coordinate 157,157,579 of NC_086100.1, forward strand.
ATGTCTTCTTGTCTTAGACTCCTCCACTACAGAAAACATCTTCTCCACATCCACTCTATTGAGGCCTTTCAACATTCGATAGGTTTCAATGAGATCCCCTCTCATTCTTCTGATTTCCAGTGAGTACAGACACAGAGCTATCAAGCACACCTCCATGATAAGCCTTTCAATCCTGGAATCATTTTGTGAACCTCCTTTGAACCGTCTCCAATGTCAGCACATCCTTTTCTGGATAATGGGCCCAAAACTGCTCACAGTACTCCAAGTGATACCTCACCAGTGCCTTATAAAGCCTCAGTATTACAACTTTGTTTTTATATTCTTGTCCTCTTGAAATGAATGTTAATGTTGCATTTGCCTTCCTCACCAATGACTTCCTCCCCTCTGCCTTCTGATTTCTGAGTGGACATTCAACCCATAAACACTACCTCACTACTTTTTTATTTCTGTTTTTGCACTTCCTAATTAGTGTAACTATTTTATATCTTTCTATCTATATACTGTATATATATATATATTATTGTAATTCAGTTTTTTTATATTATCATGTACTACAAAGTGCTGCTGCTGCAAAGTTAACAAGTTTCACGACATATGCTGGTGATATTAATCTTGGTTCTGATTCTGATACTGTCCTGCAAATTCGCCTTTGGGGAATCCTGCACGGTGACTCCCAACTCTCTTTGCACCACAGATTTTTGAATTTTCTCTCCATTTAGAAAATAGTCTACACTTTTATTTCTTCCACCAAAGTGCATAACCTACACTTTCCAATACCGTATTTCACCTGCTACTTCTTTGCCCATTCTGCTAATCTGTTGAAGTTCTTTTGTAGCCCCTGCTTCCTCAAAACTACCTGCTCCTTGAGTTATCTTCGTTATCATCCAGAAACTTGGCCACAAAGCCATCAATTCCATCATTCAAATTATTGACATATAAAGTAAAAAGAAGTGGTCCCGACACAGACCCCAGTGGAGCACCACCGAGTATGGCTATAGAGGTTGATGCAATGTTGAGGGGCAAAGGGCTCTTACTGAGTTGTATTGTTTTATGGTCTATGATCATCACAGGGGTAGAAAGAATTCTTCTTAAAAGCCATCCACGAAAGTAATTGAATTCCAAGCCACAAGAGCAATCCAGTGCATCAATCAGTAATGGTGGGATATCTGAGGCCTCAGTTTTTTTAATAGTGCACGTTCCTCTGCTCAGTTGGATTGACAGAAAGAGCACAAATGAGTCTGGCCAGAGAATGGGAGGGGTATATTTATTTAATTTCATTTAATTAGAGATACAGCACAGTAACAGGCCCCTCCGGCCCACTGGGTCTGTGCCACCCAGTTACACCCCTGTGATCAATTAACCTACTAACCTGTACGTGTTTGGAACGTGCGAGGAAACCGGAGCAGCCGGCAGAATCACACGCTATTGGGGGAGAACCTATAAGCTCCTTGCAGATATCGGCAGAATTGAACCTGGGTCACTGGCGCTGGGAAGTGTTACACCAAACGCAAGGCTACTGCGTTTCCCCAAATGATTGTTGTAAAAATGATCACAGCCAACCAGGCCGGAGAATACACGTCTTCCCGGTTGGACATGGGCTAAAGATATGCGTGTGACAGAGAAGAGCTGAGGGTTCACACTGCCAAAGACAGGAGTTCAATCCTGACCTCAGGTGTTATCAATGTGGTTCACACGTTCTATCTGTGAATGTATGGGTTTTCTCCCAGGAATTGAGGTTTCCATCCACATTCCAATGAGTTGCTGGTTGGCATGTTAATGGGCTGTAAGTTGCCCCAGTATGTAGGTGAGTGAAGGTATCTGGGGGACACTTGAAAATGTGGTAAATAAAAAATTGAACTAAGCTACAGTACTATACAAAAGTTTTGGGCATAAATATATATATATATATATATATATATATATATAAAGCAATTATTTGGAATCAAATGACCTTGCCTGGCGTCTCAGGGCTGGGTGTGTCTGCACCCACATCAACCACCTCCCCCACCCCATGTCCCTGCCCCCTCCCATGGCACTCCATCCTCACCATTCCCAACATCCTTTGCTTCCACCAGATCTTACAAACTTGTTCTTCGCTCCACATTGACAAATATAGTACTGTTCAGAAGTCTTAGCATCCTAACGATATATATGTGCCTAAGACTTTTGCACAGTACTTTAGGATCAGTGTAAATGGGTGTTTGCTGGTTGGCAAGCACTCATTGATCTAAAGGGCCTGCTTCTGGGTTGTCTAAAACTCTATGACAGTATGAGAAAACTTGGGACAAAGTGTGAAGGTGTGACATACAAGTCTGTTGCCATTGATCCGTCTTCTATCAGCAGGCAAAACTCTGGAGCTTTCTTGGGCTTTCCCCCATGGTGGATGATTTTAAAATCTGCTCATTTCCGACTTTGCCTGAACTTGTCTTGTTGAACAGGCTCCTTGCCAATGAGCGAAGTGCGTGATTAATATACTGGACCAGCTGGATTTCATTCAGCACATGCTGCGCTCCCCCAACACAGGACTCAGCTCACACAAGCTCGCTCTGTATCGGTTTGCAAGTTGGCAGGTCCACCTTAGTGCTGGAGCCAACTTCAAAATTAACAGCCTGCCTGTTTAAACATCGGAAGTGGCAAGTGGTAAAATCATGCAAAACTGGGGGAAAACCCAGGATTGTTCCAAGCTAATGCTCCATGCACAAGCAGCAGCACTTCAAAGGTGAGAAAGGGCTATTTAGTCTTTGTTGCCTCAAACATTCAGCCCAGTGTTGTATTCCCTGGGAATGACCCAGTCAGTCTATGAGACTCGGGATTCTCCGGGACATTGCAGTCTACTTATTGGTATCTTACACTCTCTCCGCTAACTTAACAACACAAAGAAACTTCCTTACTTACTGTCAACAGGATACATTGCAGTATCTCAGCAATGTTTCCCAACCCTACAACTCCCACCAACAGGAGGTTAGAGGATCACAAGAACACCTCTTGGTCAGCAAGGACAAGTTGGACTGAAATGGCCTGTCTCTGTGCTAATGGCTTCTTACCACTGATGCAGAGGAAGATTTTTTTATATTTGTCAGTAACATGGTTCTACAATGATTCTTTGTAGTTATTTCCAATGTTGTAACAAGCAACAGAGTGAAATGGTCTCAGGTGAGGTGTCAGTAGCGTTACTTCAATTCACAACCCCAACAGTTTAAATTTTTAAAATACGCATCATAACACCCTTAAAACCACCCACAGAGAGCAATAAATATTGACCCATCATTAATTTAAGGAAATATTAAATTAATATTTTATTTTTTTCTGTGCCCCTTAATCTGTCACACTTGAAGAGCAGCCTGGACTAGAACCAATTATTAAATTTGACAGGATGCTCCCATAATAAAAAAACAAACCTCTGGTGCTGTACTTGTAGAGTTTCTGCATTCCTCCAGTGACACTGCATGGATTTCCTCCATGTGCTCCAGTTTCCTTCCACATTCCAAAGCCATGCAGGTTGGTAAGTTAATTCTCTGTTATAAATTATCCCTACCGTATACATGACTGGCAGAATCTTGTGTGTGTATGTGTGTGCAGGGGGAGTGTTGATGGGAAATCCCGAGGAATAAAGAAATGGGCTGAATGTAGGATCAGTGTAAATGGGTGGTTGATGGTCAGCGTGGACTCTGGACTGAAGAGTTTGCTGCTGTGCTATATGTGTCTACAAGTCTCTACATAAAGAAATAATGAAGCAGTATCTGCAAATAATTAAGGTGGCAAAAGGATATTGTAAATGAAGTGTATTGCAAACGCAAGTCTTTCTGCAGGTGAAGAGCACTTTGGTGAGACAATACCCGGAGATGTGTATGAAGTTCAGGTCTCCTCATTTAATGAAAGTTACACTTGCATGAGAGGGCAAGACAGTAAATGTCCACCAGTTTGATTCTTGGGTTGGCGGATTGTCCATTGAGGGAAGATTACACAGTTTGGCTTTCTTCTAGGAAGTTAGAATAAATAAGCGATGATCTTATTGAAATGCATAAGATTCCAACGGAAGAAGCAACCTGCTGGAAGAAATTGGAGACATAGTTTGAGGACGGGATGTTACTCGAGAGAGTCGTTTAATATATTCAAGACTGAGAGGTTTTCAGAACTGCAAAAGAAGTGTGGATTATAGGGAACTGCAAAGAAAGGCAAAGGAAGCTTATTCCTGCTTCTACTTCACATGTTCTAATCGATCTGTTCTGCCTAAACATGGTAAAATCGGTTGTCACTGTTAAAGAAAAGGATAGATCTGTGCATTTGGTGGACTGGGAGAGGATTAAAAAATGCCTCCTCTGAATAATGTTTGTCGGCCATACCGATGTTAAGTTTTACCTTTCCAAATTCAAGCCTAAGTAGAGGTTAACTTTCTGATGAAAGGTCATTGAGCTACAACATCACATCTCCCTCAACTGATGCTGCCTGGCAGGCTAAGTACTTCCAGAATTTCTGTTGCTAATAAGGCATATATAAAATAAACTCAATAATATTACTGGGATAGCCAGTGTGGGTGAAGAAACTATTGCAAATCCTAGCAAATGTAATGTTTTAATGGAAGTTAAAGTAACTATGTGTCAAGGAGAGATCTGATAACATCTATGAATTTGATAGGATTAAAGTCTGTGGAATCATTGGCAAATTAACTAATTGGGTTGACAATTGGCTTGGAACTGTGAAGCAGAAGGTGAGAGAACTAGAATAATGTAAAAAGCATCTGGCTAGAGAGTAACTAAGTTCCTTACAAATGTTCTGGGACTTAACACCATTCCTAAATAATGTGCTTCTTGTAATCTTACAAGATTTACTGGTAATACTTAGATATGTGACCAGTTTAAAGACTGTGATGTTGTTCAGAGATCTGGACTGATTATCTTATTACAATCATTCACAACAGATGGTTTTGAGTATAGCCAAATGTAAGGATATGCATATTGGAACAGGGAGCACAAGAGAGGGTGTCCAATGCAAAAGTGTGATTAATTATCATGCCTTGAAAGTATACTGTCAATGTGAATATGCTATCAACGAAACTAATGAGCTACTGTGATTTATCTCAAGGCATTTCATTATAAGTTGAAACGATCATTCTAATCTTCCACTGATTGTCACAGATGAAAAGCCCCTCCATTACTTAAATTTGGGGCAGCGCGATTAAAAAAGATCCCACTCAAAAATTAGTGGTGATAATAATTTTTACTCTTTTTCTAGAGTTAGTGAGCAGGCCACTAACACTAGATACAGAGTAAAAATGATCTTTGTTAAGAAACTGCCTCTGCAAGGCCAAGAGAAACAGGATGTTCTCAAAATCACCCTCAGATCCACAAAGTTGTATTCATTAGATTTGCACCAGTCTTCCCCAGTTACTTGCTGGAGCACTGCAGACTCCAGACAGATATCTAGGGGGGGTCTAAGTCAGTGGGGCAGAGATTATAGATATCTTTGCACTTCTTTTTTCTTGCATCAAAAATGCGAATGGTGCAATAAAAATTAATGGCGGGGAGAGGGTAAAACTGTGGAACAATTTCTGGCCTGTTATTCGTATGGCAAGAGAACAATCACTTACTGCCCTGCGTTAATTCAAAACCTCTGGGCACTGTTGAAAAGCACTCTTAGCATTGAAAATGTGTTCTTTTGTCGCTCGTTTCGGAATGACTGTGGATTTCAGTCTGTGGCCTGTGTTAACAAAGCATGGATGTTCAGACCCAGGAACAGGTAACAGGCTGCACAGTGATACAGAGACCCAGGGTTTGAAGCTTATTGATTAGGACTGGTGGTATGCTCGTGTTGAATGCTGAACTGTAATCAATAAACAGCAGCCTGACGTAGGTCTTGCTATTGTCCAGGTGATCCAAGGAAAAGTGAAGAACCAGTGAGATAGCAACCTCTGTAGACTTGTTGTTGTGATAGACAAATTGCAATGGGTCCAGGTCCTTGCTTAGACAGGAGTTGATTCTAGCTATGATCAGGGGTGCAGTGCTAATTTTTTAGGTCGCTGGAGCTGACAAAATGCTTGCGATTTCCTATTTCCATTTTCTTTTCTTTCTTTCTTTCTCTCTCTCTCTCTCTCTCTCTATATATATATATATATATGTGTGTGTGTGTGTGTGTGTGTGTGTGTGTGTATATATATTTATTTCCTTGCCCCATTCTTGTAATAAGCAGGTACACAAATTGGGTGTGACATATATAAATGAATAGGGCTTCTTATAATGTCAGGCACTAAACCAAGATGAAAGAAATATATGAATTCCAGAGCTCCACAGAAATATAGTGATAGTTAAGACATTAACGAGATTATAGCCTATCACTACATTTCAGTGTATAACTGGTACAATAAAACATATAATACTTAATTTAATGATATGACAAAGTGTTGCACGGTTGCATTCACTAATTAGCCGATGCTGATTCTCCCGTGATCTGTAAGTTCTTGAGGCTGTAGCACTTTACATAGCTAGCCAGCCATCCCGTACTAGCCTTAAACTCCTTCCTCTCGCTCTCCGCAACCCCCTCACAGTAGTGCTCATAGAGGCTAAGTACTTTTTCACGCATAATTTTGCCATCAACAGGGATATGCTTCTGTGACCTGTCCTCTAGCCACACACTTAATGCGAGCACTTTATCACAAACCAGAGAGACCATTTTTGCCATTGTAGGGGTAGCACTAACACTTCCACGAATTTCAGCTTCTTTCTGCTTTATTGTGCGAATGCTCGATTTGTTCTTACTGACCTTATGGCCCACTTCGGCAAGTGACATGCCACTTTTCAAAAGATCTAAGGTTTTTATTTTCTCGGTGAACAATGCTCGAACAACGAGTGCTGGAGAGAGACTGAGGATCTGTGAAACGGTGGGAGGCTACAGCAGGGTATGCTGGGACAACGGGTCGAGCGAGAAGGAATTTCACAAATACCTAAATAAAAACGATCAAATATCCTAATATTATTAGTGGTATTTTCCCCACCAGCCACCACCCCCTCTCCCCAAACCCCGCTTCGGTAAAATTCCCTCAGTATGCGGCCGCTGTTAAATTCCCCACTCGTTTATTTTGATTATTTTTTAACAGAGGTGCCGGAGCAGTGCTCCGGCGAGCTCTGGCAGCACTGTACCCCTGGCTATGATCAATCCCTCACTGTACTTCGTCACAGTAGGTGTCAGTGCCACTCGATGACTGTTGTCGAGACAACTCATCTGCTCTTCTAGGGCACTCGTATGATTGTCACCCTTTTGAAGCAGGTGGGAACGTCCGACTGTAGCAATGAGAGATTCAAGGTGCTTGCCATCGATTGGGTGGTTGGGTTTATGGAAGATATGAGGATGCTCATAAAATGCAGACCCCTGGAATACATATACTATAGAAGGGATATGATACCTCTGGAGGAAGTACAGAGGAGATTCAATATGACGGGAAGTCTTTTGAGGGAGTTACCAGGAAAGCTGATGAAGGCAAGGTAGTGGATATTGTCTACATGGACTTTAGCAAGGTATTTGACAAGGTCCCACATGGGAAAGGTTCAGTCACTTGGCATTCACGATGAAGTAGTAAATTGGATTAGACATTAGCTTTATGGGAGAAACCAGAGAGTGATAGTAGATGGTTGCCTGTCTGACTAGAGGCCTGTGACTAGTGGTGTGCCACAGGAATTGGTGCTGGGACCATTGTTGTTTGCCATCTTATTCAACAAGCTGATGATAATGTGGTTAACTAGATCAGCAAATTTGCAGATGACACCAAGATCAGGGGTGTAGTGGACAGCGAGCAAGACTATCAGAGCCTGCAGTGGGATCTGGGCTAGCAGTAAAAATGGGCTGAAAAATGGCAGATGGGATTCAATGCAGACAAACGCACGGTATTACACGGCGGTAGAACCAACCAGGGTAGGTCTTACACAGTGAACGGTTGGGCACTGAGGAGTGTGGTAGAACAAAGGGATCTGAGAATGCAGGTACATAATTCATCGAAAGTGGCGTTACAGGTAGATAGGGTCGTAAAGAAAACTTTTGGCATATTGGCCTTCATAAATCAAATATTGAGTACAGGAGTTGGAATGTTATGTTGAAGTTGTATAAGGCATTTGGAGAATTGTGTGCAGTTCTGATCATGTACAAGAAAGATGTACATAAGGTTGGAGGAGTACAGAGAAAATGCACTAGGATGTTGCCGGGACTGGAGGACATGGGTCATAAGGAAAGGTTGAATAGATTAGGACTTTATTCCTTGGAATGTAGAGGATTGAGGGGAGAAATGATAGAGGTATACAAAATTATGAGGGGTATAGATAAAGTAAATGCAAGCAGGCTTTTTCCACTGAGGTCATGGGTTAAGGGTGAAAGGTGAAAAGCTTAAGGGAACATGGAGGAAAACTTCTTCACTCAGAAGATTGTGCGAGTGTGAAACAAGCAGCCAGTACAAGTGGTACATGCAAGCTCGATTTCAACTTTTACGAGAAGTTTGGATAGGTACATACATGTAGGGATATGGAGGGCTCTGGTCCTGTGACAGGTCAATGGGAGTAGGTGGCTTAAATAATTCATCATGAACTAGATGGGCTGAAGGGCCTGATTCTGTGCTATACTTTTCTATGACTCTTTGACTCTATGATGTTGCCTGGGATGGAGTATTGCAGTTTTGAAGAAACATTTGAGACACAGTGGCAGTTTTCTCCAGAGCGAAGGAGATAAAGAAGAACATGGCTAAGGCACAGCATATTGAATTATGAGAGGTATAGATAAGCCAGACAGCAAGACATTTTTCCCCATATCAATGGAAGGTAAAACTAGATTTAGGATAAAGGACGCAAACAACAGGAATTCTGCAGATGCTGGAAATTCAAGCAACACACATCAAAGTTGCTGGTGAACGCAGCAGACCAGGCAGCATTTCTAGGAAGAGGTACAGTCGACGTTTCAGGCCGAGACCCTTCGTCAGGACTCTGCCAGGACTTCGTTAGGATAAAGGACAAAGATTTAGGGAGAACTTTAGGAAGAACCTTTCTCACCTAGGGAGTGGTGAGTACTCAGAATGCACTGCCTGAGTGAGGTAGAAGTCATGTCCCTGGCGACATTTAAGAAGTGTCCGGATGAGCAATTGAATCACCTTAGCATGGAAGTCTAAGGGTCAAGGGCTGGAAGGTGGGATTCATTTGGAAGGGAACCCATTCATCAGCATGGACACGGTGGGCAAAATGGTCTGTTTACATGCTCCATGTTTTTATCTGTGACTCTTGATCAGACTTACTTTCATGAGTTGCGTGGTATTACCAAAATCATTGCGGGTGCCCCATAGCTCCCAGGGCCTGGTTTCAATTCCTACCCCACAGACACTCTGTGACCGAGGATGAACCACTTCTCCAAGTGGCTGGTTGGCAAGGTCAGAGTGTTTGACTGATACCATCTATGATCTAGCTCTGCCATTCTCCCGTCACTCCTTCCCCTCTTTATAATTGACAAAGCAAACAGCATAATCCTCAGCTTCTTACAACCTGGCTGGTGGAGTCTATGTTGTCTCCCAGAGCATTCCCATGAATCTCATTCCACACTTAGGTCCCTGTAATCTAGAAACTCACCACAAATGTCCAGCCTAGCCCCTACAGTAAAGGTAACTTACAGCAGACAATTAACCCAGCCGTGTGTCTGTGGCATTTGAAGAATATTGGAACACCTGAGCAAAATCCAAGCAGTTACAGGGAGGGCTTGCAAACTTCACATAGACAGCTAATCCCAGTTTGCTGGAAACATGTGGCAGCTGCACTAACTGCTGTACGCACTGTACTGTCCTTTCTGGATCACTGCTGTAAGTCTGATAATAGGGAGAGATTGGAGATTAATCTTATTTGTCACATGTACATCAAAACATATAGTGAAATGCGTTGTTTGCATCCAATCAAACCAGTGAGGATTGTGTGGGTCACCCTGCAAGTGATGCCATGCCTCCAGCGCCAACGTTGCGTGCCCACAACGCACAACCCTAACTGTAACATCTTCACAACGTGGGAAGAAATTGGAGCACCTAGAGGAAACCCACATGGTTTCAGGGAGAATGTACAAACTCCTTACAGGCATGGCAGGAATCAAACTCTGATCTTACAGCCGGTGCTGTAAAGTGTCACACTGACTGCTACGTTACCGTGCCGCCCCAGCGTGCGGTGCCACCGTGGACTTGAATCACCGAGGCATAGAAGGCTACAGCTACATAGAAGTGCTGGTAAATGGGATTGGAGCATGTAGCTGGAATGGGCACAGTGAGCTGAGGGGTATGCTTCTGTGCTGCATGTCCAGGACGATGTCTGCAGAGACAACGCATGTTTACCTGCAGCCTCATGGTCTACCAGCTGAACTTTGCCTGTTTTAGAGTGAAGTGTTTGGAAATGAGAACAATAGCTTCTTTGCTAATGCAGTCAAAACACAGGGAAAGCATCATGATGCTGGAGTCATAAACAGCGGTGAATTTATGCAGAGGCCTCCAGTTGTTTTTCTCGCAGTCATGCTGTGTTTATTTGGTCAGTAAAATGGCTGTTAGAGTGATACTTAAATTTATGACTGATTGAGAATGAACTAGAAATCGACATGATAGATAATTAAAAAATGTTTTCTGAGTTGGGGTCTGCACTGTAGAGTAGGAACATACACAGAGGGGGAGCAGTGATGGAATTTCAATCTGAAATTGCTCCTGTCCATTTTCCTCCATACATGCTGCCTGACCCAGCTTTTTTTTTAAAATTTTGTGTGTTGCTCTGTACAGTGGAGTTTGATTCCTGCCTGGCATGGCTGAATATTGGAGAGCCCTGATGGTCTTAAAGCAGAAGGTGTTGGAATCAAATGCTATTGTATGCTGCATAAACCGGGGTTGTAGACAGAACAGTAAAAATATTTGTCTATTTCCCATTTTTGCATTTATATGCCTCCACATGTCCCTACTAGAAGGATGGGATCAGCAAATTTTCCTCTATTCTCATGCAGTCTGAAGCTGACACTACTGGATTCTCATTAAAAATCCCGCTGTCCTTAGCTTACCTGGTTTAGCCTATGACACAAGGTGACTTAGCACACCTAGCAAAATAAAATGTTCTTATAAGTGATTAGCAGCAGGCAATAAGCACCAGCCACATTGCTCGATACAATTATTTTTAAACAGCATATCCTTTATTAAGCATCTTTAAACCTGACTGAAGGCAGGAAAAGCAGCTGAGTTATGTGGTGGCTATGAATCCAATCCCTTGAACACCCTCACTGCAAGCTTCCCTACCTTAAAAAGAGATTTGGACAGGTACATTGATAGGAAAGGTTTAGAGGATTATGGGCCAAATATAGGCAAATGGGACTAGCTTAAATGAGCATCTTGGTCAGCATAGATAAGATGGGCCAAAGAGCCTGTTTCATTCTGTATGAGTGCCCCTAGATATCAGAAGGCTTTCAGGCAACTCCCATTCAAGTTATGAACTACTCCTCAATTTATTTCTCTTTGCCCTGTGGGTTAAGGTTGGATAGGGTAAGATATAATTTCCTGGAGTGCAGGAAATTAAGAGAGATCTTATAGAGGTATTGTATACAAAACTGGGGCTTAGATAATGTGAATTCATGCAGATTTTTCCCCCTCAGGTTGGCTGAGATTAGAATTCGAAATCATTAGCTTTAGGGCAAAAGTTGGACTATATAAGGGGAAGTTGAGTGGAAACTTCTTTACTCAGATGGAGATGAGAATAAGGAATGAGTTGCCAACAAGTGGTAGAAGCAGGTTTGGTTGTAGCATTTAAGAGAATTTTGGATAGGTATATAGAGGCGAGGGGCTTGGAGGGATATAGTCTGTGTGTAGGTAGATGGGACTAAGGAGAAGATGAGGTCGGGGTGCAGCAGATGGACCTGTTTCGGTGCTTAGTGCTCCATGTCTTCATGATTCTGATCCACTGCTCTGGAAGGTTGTAGGAAATGCACATGAACAATGTCATCACTGGTTTAGATATAATAGATGGAAGGCTGCTGTTCACATTAGCAAACAGTTCAAAGCCATTGGAGGAGGGGGGAGGTTCTAGTTTAAAATTTTTGTTAAAAGGAAATGTGAGATCTGGAGTTAGCACTGGAAATCGTTGTAGAGAGTGGGTAGAGAATTAGTCGGTGCCTTCAAAAGGAAATTGGAAATGGACTTGAAAGAAAGTGATGAAGGAAATGTGAGGATCTAGGGCTGAGGATGACTCTACAATGGGCCAGCAAATATTTGATGGGCCTAAAAGACTTCTCTGTGCCATAATAATGCTATGATTCTAAGTAGTGCGGTCATAATGTGGTCTTTGATTTCTCTGTTTTCACTGAGAGATTATTTATTCAGTGAATTGATAGCTCCATCACATGCTGAGATAAGACTTGTTGGACTGGATCTGTGGTTGATGAGAAATCACTTCCTGACAATCTTGTCATAAAGGCTTAGCCCAACAGTCCCAGCGGTGAAAATTAGGGTGGCTTATTCCTTAGACTGGTAATTGGTAATAAGTTTGTGAAAAACTTTCGTTTTCATGCTATCCAGGTATATCATTCCATGCATGAAGTTCAAAGATCAAAGTAAATTTATTATCAAAGTACATGCATATCACCATATACTATCCTGAGCTTCACTTTCTTGCAGGCATTGATAGTAAATACAATGAAACACCACAAAGTCAATGGAAAGCACACACACAAGACAAACACCAACATGTAAAGGACATCTGTGCAAATGCAAAAGAAAAAAAAAATTAATAATAATAAATAAATAAGCAATAAATACTGAGAACATGAGATGAAGAGTCCTTGAAAGTGAGTACCTAGGTTGTGAGAACAGTTCAGTACTAGGGTGAGTGAAATTATACCCTCTGGTTCAAGAGCCTGATGGCTGAGGGGTAATAACTGTTCTGGAACCAGATGGTGTAGATCCTGAAGGTCCTGTACTTCCTTCCTGATGGCAGCAGTGAGAAGAGAGCATGACTGGGGTAGTGAGGGTCCCTGATGATAGGTGTGGCTTTCCTGTGACAATGCTCTGTGGAGATGTGCTCAGTGGTGGGAAGGGCTTTATCCATCATGGACTGAGCCATATCCACTACCTTTTGTTGGATTTTCTGTTCAAGGGATTTGGTGTTTCCATGCCAGGCCATGATACAACCAGTCAATATACTCTTCACCACACATCTATAGAAGTTTGTCAAAGTTTTAGATGTCATGCTGAATCTTCGCAAACTTCTACAGGAGTAGAGGTGCTGCTTATATGATGGACCCAGGTCAGGTTTCTGAAATGATAACAATGAAGAATTTAAGGTTGCTGGCCCTCTTCACCTCTGATCTCCTGATGAGGACTGGGTCATGGACCTCTGGTTTCTTCCTGAAGTCAATAATCAGCTCCTTGGTCTTGCTGATATTGTAGTGGCACCACTCAGTGAGATTTTCAACCTCCTTCCTATATGCTGATTTGTCACCACCATTGATTTGGATAACAACAGCAAACCTGAATATGGCATTGGAGTTGTGCTCATCAGTGTAAGGTGAATAGAGCAGGGGGCTAAGCACACAGTCTTGTGGTGCACCTGTGCTGTTGAAGATTGTGGAGGAGATGTGGTTGCCAATCTGAACTGACTGGGCTTTGCAAATGAGGAAATCAAGGATCTAGTTGCACAAGGAGGTATCAAAGTCTAGGTCTTGGAGCTTATTGATTAGTTTTGAGGGGATGATGGTACTGAACGCCGAGCTGTTGTCAATGAAGAGCATCGTGATGTATGCAGGGTGTCCAGATGTTCCAGGATATTTACTGTTATTTTACTTTTCATATTTACTGTGAATGCTTGCAAGAAAATACATCTCAGGGTAGTATATGGTGATATATATGTATTTTGATTAAAAATATTACTTTGAACTTTGTACTATACTGTATGTATGGAGTGATCTGTCTAGACAGCATGCAAACGAAAGCTTTTCACAAACCAATTACCAATTACCAGAACAAGGAATACTTCTCATATGTACCTTAAATTAAATAAGTAGTGCAAAACGAGAAAAAAAAGGTAGTGAGGTAGTGGGTAGTGTTCATGTATTCAATACCCATTCAGAAATCAGATGACAGAGAGGAAGAAGCTATTCCTGAAATGCTGAGTATGTGATTTCAGGCTTCTGTACCACTCCCTGATGGTAGCAATGAGAAGAGGGCATGTCCTGGGTGATGGGAGTCTTTAATGACCGATGCTGCCTTTTTGAAGCATGTCTCCTTGAAGGTGTCTTGTATGCTGGGCCTTGTATGGTGCCCATGAGGAGCTGACTGAGTGTACAACTTTCTGCAGCTTATTTTGATCCTGTGCAGTGCTACCCCACCCCATACTTGACAGTGATGCCTCCAGTTAGGATGCACTGCATCCTGTAGAAATTTGTGCACATCTTTGGTGACATACCAAATCTCCTCGAACTCCTAATGAAATATAGCTGCTGTTGTGCCTTTTTTGTAACCGCATCACTACGTTGGGACTAGGATAGATCCTCAGAGACAGTGACACCCAGGATCTTGAAATCGCTCACGCTTTCCACTTCTGATCCCCCTATGAGGACTGGTGTGTGCTTCTTTGTCTTACCTTTTCTGAAGTCCACAATCAATTCTTTGGTCTTACTGATGTTGAAGCCAAGGTTGATGCTGAGACACCACCCAACTAGCTGATATATCTCGCTCCTGTATGCCCTCTTGTCACCATCTGAAATTCTGCCAACAACTGTTGAGTTGTCAGCAAATTTATCGACAGCATCTGAGCTGTGCCTAGCTGCACACGGGTGTTCAGAGAGTAGAGCGGTGGGCTAAGCATTCATCCTTGAGGTGCACAGTGTTGATTGCAAGGTAGCGGTGGTAGTACAAAACGGAAAGATGATTGAATATAGAATCCAGTGTTACAGTTACAGTGCAAGGGCCAAGATGAGGTAGACTGCGAGATCAGGAGTTCAGCTTTATTGCATAAGATATCTGTTCAATAGTTGGAGAGCAGTGGGATGGTAACTGTCCTTGAGCTTGGTTATAGGTACTCCCAAGCATTTGTATATTCTGTTCAGTGGGAGGAGAGAATGTTCAACATGTTGACAGCTTTCCCAAGGCAGTCGAAAGTGCAGATAGGTTCATTGCGTAATGAACTGGGTAGAGTTCACAACTCTCTGCAATTTCTTCTGCTTTTGGGCAGAGTAGTTGCCGCACTAAGTTGTGATGCCTCCGGATAGGATTGTCTCGATGGTGCGTCTGTAAAAACTGGTGATGTCTGTTCAATAGAGTCCTCTTTTGGCATTGTAACATAAACCCTTTGTTAAATTACAAAGTGAACTGATGATGATACGGGATGAAACAGACTTTTTGACCCACAGAGTCTGCATTGACCACAAACCACTCATTCACACTAACCCATTTCATTGCTCTAATATTCCTATCAATTTGCCCCCAATTCTACCACTCACTTGCACACTGGAAGCAATTCTCCATGGCTAACTCAACTAATAATCTGCATACTTTTGAGGTATGGTAGAAAACTGGAGTGCTCAGAGGAAGCTCACATGGTCATGGGGAGAACATCCACAGACAAGTGCCAGGGGTCAGGACCAAACCTGGGTCACTGGAACCGTGACGTAGCAGCTCTACCAGTTATGCCCCTGAGCTTCTATGCTCTGCTTCAAATCTGATATTTTTTCAGCATTGAAGTAAAGGAAACTAGCAAAACTTGGCCACTGAAGCGTTAAATATCAAATAGAAATCTTAGTAAAATCAGAAGTTAAGCAACATAGGATCAGAATACAGGATTCCCCCATTGAAGCCTTTGGCTCGCCTGCAGCTCACTGACATTAGTCAGTTCAACATTTCACATCATACAAAGAAGCAGCTACTGTAAAGCATTGATCCACATAATTTGTAATAAGGCTCCCTTGCCCTGTTAACTGTAACCGAAATCAATCCTCGTTGATTTGGTCCTAATTTAATAGAAGGTACTGGGTATATTCCACGGATAAATGTGGAATTTAATGTACAGAAATAAGCTGCATGTTTAAGGGAAATTCACAGGGGCTGCTGCTTTGATTTTTTAAAAACTGCTCCTTTATCTTTTTTCTTCATCAATGCTGTTCCCAAACTTGACTGCACAGGCTCTTAGATCAAAGGGACCACCAGCTGCGTGTGTTGATCTGTGATTTTGTGCTTTTTCTTTCCCTTTTAGTGTTATCTAGTTTTTTTTTGTTTGCATTAGTTTTTAATATATATTTTAAAAATTAAATCAAGGCCTAAGATGGGGGTGTATTTGGAAATGGTGAAATGCTGAGATCTCTAGATCCATTTCAGAGCCCCAAGCTTCCTTGAGTTTCTTGTAGGAAGACTGTGAAAACCCTAGCCTAGAGGTACACTGAGATGTAGTGGGGGGGGGGGGGTACGTAGTAGGTACAGGTTGGCTTCATCAACCAGTCTCTGATGCCCCACAACAGCCAGCAATCGGAAGACAGCTTGCAATCTGAATTTGTAAGGGGTATCCTGCTTCAGATTGAAAGTGGGTAGGTCAGCGGCAGTGCCTGCAAGTCCAGTCAGTTTCATTCTTTTGCTCACTGAACATCTCTGAACGTCGAAGGGCTCATTGGCAAGTATACACTGTTAAGCCCCTGAATGAAGCGCACTGCCATTCTCTGTAAATAATGTGCAGCTATGATTAAAGACTTTGTAAATTAAAAGGGAAAACATATGCTTTATGTTGCTTGATTTTAATAATTAGGAGCCCTTTTGTAGGTTTTCCTTTGACATGTTTTGGCAATTGGAAGAGATATGAATACAGGCATTCCAAAAGCATTCAGTGCCGCACCATAGTGCAGCAATTAAGATGCTTGTGATTTAATAATTAAGAACAGAAACTTATTAATTTTTCACTTTGTTTTGACATTCATGAAGGTAATATTTTGCGAGCAGATGAACAAATAAAGCTGTTACAATCCACAAGCTTTTGCCAGTTTGTGAGAGCTGACATGTGCTTGCCACTGATGTGAAAACAATGTTTTAGCTTCTACAGAGCTATCATTGGAGTGCTGGAAGCTCCGTATCTCGTTGTGACATAGAATGAGGCCATTTCAGCCCGTTTTATGGCAGGTTACCAAATAATCTGATTCCCCACTAATTGTGCCCCTACCCTCGTCTCCCCATGATCCTGCTGCACACCTAGACAACAGGGGCAATTTACAGCGGCCACTTCACCGACAAACTCACAGGTCTTTAGGATGTGGGAGGAAACTAAAGTGCTGAGTGGAAAACCACACAGTCACAGGGGGAATGTGCAGCCTCCAGCAAGAGGAGGTCAGGATTAAACCCAGGTCACTGGAGTGTGGGAGTGTGGGATCGCAGCTCTACTAGCTGTGCCACGCAACTCAGCTTCTTCACAGGCCGCTTGCCTCTATTCACCTCCATTGTGTATTTTTTTACCTGCTGTTGGTCACCAAGGACACCACCCTTCTGGGCCCTCTGGATACAAAGCCTTCTTCACCGGATTGGACTGAAAAGCCGACCTCTGATGTTTTTAAAACTGTAAATCTCCTAAGGTACTTACAATAGCGATCAAGAAATCAACCTTTTATTCCTGGACACTGTGGGTCAACCTAGGAGGTGTTACTCCTCATACAGCACAGACAAGGAGCTGCTGTGGCCTGTTCCCTGCTTCAGGAAGGCCCCAACAAAATGGTGACTGATTGAAATATTAAAGTTGAGGGGTTGCATCAGAGGATAATTGTGAGTCTTGTGAGTCTCTGATGTCTTTATAAAATTTCTTTATCATAAGGAAGGGAGGTGCAACAGATGCCGGGGGGGGCGGTGGTGGGAAGAGGCTTGGGTTAAAAAGCTTTGATTTGGAAAATCCAAGAACAAAACCTGACTTGAGTCTCTGGTCTGATCGCACCTGAATGCGTTCAGTCACCTGTTGCAAACATCTACTGCCAGCCACTAATAATGACAACTTTCCCATAGAATATAGAGCACTACAATACAGCAATAGGCCTTTTGGCCCACTATGTTGGATAAAACTAATTAAGCTAATGATGCCTAATTAAACAAATTCATCCTGCCAGCACATGGTCCATATCCTTCCATTCTCTGCATCTGTGTGGAGAATAGCTGAAGATTCCTTTCTCAATCATACACTATCTTGATTTGGGAATATATTACCCATCCCTTCATCTTCACTGGGTCTAAATGCCCACCAATATTATGGGAGCAACTTCACCACATAGATTGTAACAGTGTAAAGCATTTGTCCATGACCACCAAAGGAGGAATGGAAGAGAGATGTAGGCTTTGTCAATTTGTAAGTTAAAAAAGAATAAAATAGAAGCCATTTGCAAAGTTCCTTCTCTTTGGCTCATTGCTGCTAATATAAACGATACTTTTTTTTCATTACTTGCACATAATACTTCTCCTTTATTTCCCTACTGGACCATATGAATTTTATAAACCACCGCATTCTCCATTAAAGCTGATGGTTTGTGGATACTGTGGTGCAGTAAGTTAGCACACATCCTTTTAATCTCTGGAACCAGATTTTTAAGATTAAGATCTCCACTCTTGTCGCCTCTAAGGGTCCCCTGTATAACTTGGAAAGTTTCAGTCCAATTTTACTGGGCTATAATCCACACCACAAACCTCCCCACGATCTGGCACAAAATTGGCAAAATGACAGGCCTAGAATGGATAACGGGTGTGGGAACAGGATGTATCATATTGTTCAGAGGGTGGACTTTTAGCCATGCCACCTGGACAAAGGACAGTGAGCCCCTGAAACTGTTCCGCACCTGACTTTAACACTAATACCTGCCTTTTAACATTGACACCTAAATTTCCCCATCTACGAAAGCGTACCTAGCAAGCAAAGAACTCGCGAAACAACAGCCCTCTGTTCTTGGAGATCAGATATCACACGTCAGCTGTCACATTCAGAAGCTGCACATTGTTACAAATGCAAAAGGGTCTCAAATGAGAGCATCAACATGAGAGCCAATCATTTTTTTAACTGTTTTTGCTGACCTTACAGCAGAACCGTGAACTGTGGGATGACCGATGTAAGGACCAATCATTCTTTAACTGACTCCAGGATGTTCGTAAGACCAATTAGCCTCCAGATGACCTCTCGACGTATCCAGCAAAGCTAATTAGCCACCAGGGCCTCAATGAGAAGATGCTGCACAAACTTAACAGCAGTGGGCTAGAAATTCCGTCGTGCTACTTGTTCTTTATTTTAGATAGATAGGTTTGAATCTCTTGAATAACATTTGCTGAATGAAGAATTTTGACACCAGTCTTTCAGCCCATTGGCCCCAGGTCTCTGTCAACTATGGTAGAGGGGAGGCAGCACTTTGGGAAAAGGAAAGCTATTTCAGAAGACAACAAGACCACAAGTAATCGGAGCAGAATTACTTGGCCCATTGACCCATCGAGCCTGCTCCACCATGGCTGATTTATGATCCTTCTCAACCCTATTCTCCTGCCTTCTCCCCATAGCCTTTGATGCCCTGACTAATTAAGAGCCTATTGCCCTCCAATGACTTGGTTTCCACAGCCTTCTGTGGCAATGAATTTCACAGATTCTCCAGCTGGCTTAAGATACTCTTCTTCATGAAGTACTTGTGTGGAAAGTTTCATCGCTGGAGCAACGCAAAAAATGAAAATAACTTGTGTTTATTAAGTCTGTTACTAAGCAGTGCCTGAAGAGACGATGGAAACAGATGTGACTGTAATTGTTAAGAGGAAATTAAATGCACACTTAACATTAAAAATAAATTTTAGCTCTATTGGGAATGAAAAGAGAACTGGGACAAATAGGCTAATTTTTCAAAGGACTGGCAAGACATGATGGGCTGAAAGGCATTCATCCATGTGACTGAGACAAGTCTGCTCCATTTCACGTGTCACGTTGGATCCACACACTGCCAAAGGAACGATTTGCCAGAGCTGAGTTTCATTTAGCGTAGCATAATGCAAGTAATAATTAAACATCAGTGGGACCTTGGAGAGTTAAAATCTTGTGGCCTTGCGAACCAGCTGGTTCTAAGGTGCATTTTCCTGCAATCCACCCAGCTGGAGCTACTACGGCCATAGAAATATGAATTTACAATACAGCCAGTCTTTTATACTATCACTTTAGAGAATCTTCATTCCAATTATAAAAACCAAATTAAAACGTAAGTCTTTGAGGAGAGCACTACTGTAGTCAATGTTTCAGATTTAGTGCTATTAGCAACAACCATAGATGACTGATAAATATTTCATATTAAATATATGAAGATTAATCTTCAGATATCCTGAGAGTCTTAATACTGCTCCCTCTTTGTGGGTTCCCCTTGAACAACGGCCTTGATGCAAGTTTATTTTTTAACCCATCTAAGGGACTATATTTAATTGTGGCCAGGGCAGCAAGATAATGGGAAGTAAGTGGGGGGGGGGGGGGAGAAGACATACTAGATGCCATATAAAATGGAGCTCAAATAATTCCATAATCCCATTATAAAGCAAAGTGAGTGCAGAAATCACATCCTTTTAACAAGACCAATTGACAGTGACAGACATAATTGACAGAGACAGACCAGAGTGAATAGCCAAATTGTGATATGTTTATTTCTTTTTGCTTGCTTCAAAATGAGAAGCAGAACCTGTGGGCTTTCTAATTATTTTGTGCCCTGTGGTTGCTAGAGTACTGGCATTGGGCTGCCACTGCAGAATGTGGTGCTGGGGTTTAATGGAAGCAATTGACAGCCTGTCCCAGGGGGGCTCATTACAACACGTGAAAACCTGGTGGGTAGAAGCTTCTCAGCAGCACCGCCTTGTCAGATCATCAGACCACCTTCCCCAGTTCGGGTGAGGTTTTGGGCAAGTGGAAGGGATGCTGAAGGTTGTAAATTGACATGGAAGCTTCAGCTCCAGCTCCAGGAACTGATGGTGGCTCAAGAGAGGACTTGCGTCTCTTGGCTCGCTTATGAACTCAGTGCATATTGAAATGTTTAACAGCTGGTGAGAACCCTTTGAGGTGCAGTCACAGTTCTAAGGTTGGAAGATGAGCCATGGGCCCCCAGACAATGGGATTGTCACCAGTTCAGTGAGGGAACCACGTGATACATAATGATAGTAACTTGCAGCACAACCGGAGGACATTTGGTCTTTCTTTGCCATCTGAGAAAGAATCATGTGGCCTAATCCCTCCTTCCAGCTCTTAGTCATAGAGGATCAAGGATCAATGATCAATTGTACATATGTTAGCAATTTGTTATCATGTGTTGACATGACATGCAGCAAAAAACAACATTCAACAATTACAGGAATAAAGAATTATAAGAAAATGAACTTAGACATTCAAGTGTCCTAAAGCCTTGGGATAGAGTTTATTTGTTTATTTTTTTAGCGACACTTCATGAAATAGGGCCTTCTGGCCCTTAGAGCTGCGCAGCCCAACAACTGTGATTTAACCCTAACCTAATCATGGGACAATCTACACTGACCAGTTAACCTACCCGGTACGCCTTTGGACTGTGGGAGGAAACTGGAGCCAACCAACGCACTGAACAGGGAGGACGTATAGCAACTCTTTACAGCGGACGGAGGCTTGAACCCTGAACTGTGACCTCCCAAGCTTTAGCAGCATTGTGCTAACTGCTACACTACTGTGGCACCCACTGAGTTGTATAGCTCAAGATGAAAGTATGGTTTCTGCTAACCAACATAAGGGAGAAGAATTACTGTCAATGACAACATAGAAATCATGATTGAACAATTATCTGCTCTGCTGGGTACTTATTAAATTAATATACTTGAAGCTACTTTTAGCTGAGTACATTTGCTTGCCATGCAATTGGGTAAATGGTCATTGGATCCGAATACTTACAGCTGGGACCAGGATAGAGAAATTTAAGTGTGTAAGTTTTACACCTGATGAGACTGTCCTGGCAACTATGACTGGACTGGATGAGGCTGGTGCAATCGCTCATGAATAATTAAAGAGGAGAGTTGGAATACAGAATCCTGTTACACTGTGAAAACCAGTGCAATAATTGGAGGAGAAACCTCTTTTAGCTGTAGTAAAAACAACTGGGCCAAATGATTTTTAAAGGAATGATACCCCTCTTCATTATGAGTGTCTAGAATGAACCATCTTCATTTCCCAGCTTTTAGGTACATAGGTAGCAATGTTGATTTGATAATGTTTTGCATGCAGTTTTGGCTGTTCTTTTCATACGTACTGCAGACATGGCTTAAACTACAGAGAGAAGCTGCTTGGTCTAGTTGGCTTATGCTGCCGTTTTTGCTTCAAGTTATCTTTCTCATACATTAGTTCTTCTTAACCTATCAGCCCATCCTTCCATTCCTTCAGCTTATCCAGGTTTCTATTAAAGACATCTGTCTTGTTTGCATCTACTATCCCTTGAGAAAGTTAATCCTGCAATCCCATTGGACAGTAGCCAGACAAAACCAATATTGGCAAACCATGGCTTTGAGGAGGAACTTGAGATATTGGCCATGGGTAATCCTTTGGGAGTGAGGTAGGGGTTTCACTCCATCAGATAAGTTTGGAAGAATCTAGAATGGAAAGCTGCTTAGGAGATACAGAGGCGGGTGATTGAGATAACTGGGTAAGGGACTGCTGGAGCTGGGATAGTCAAAAGGAGGATTTTCACGGATGTGAAGACTTCCATTAAACAGAATGGGGAAAGATTATTTTTTATGTTTGCTGGTGGAGGAGGAGGCAATGATAAATAAATAGTATGTAAACAGGAAAGGTAGACACAAAAGATGGCAGATACTAGAAATCTGGAGTAACACAGAAAGGAGCTGGAGGAACTCAACAGGTCAGGTAGTATCTATTGAAGAAAATGGACTACAGGTATTGACATTTTGGGTCAAGATCCTTTCCAAAATGCTGATCGTATATTCCCGTCAATCGATGCTGCCTGTCAAGTAAACAAGAAAGATTTGTTGTTATATAGTGCTTTTAATGAATACAGTTATTAGCAGCCACTTACTTAGTTTCAGAGTGCATACTGTAAGTGTCTATTGAGAGCAATGTAGCAATGACAAGATTGCCTGTTTTTACCAAGGGAGATTGAAGAATAAACTTTGGGCAGGACTTGACAAATAACTCTCCCTACCTAACCTTCACATTGATGAATGCTGTGACTCACTTGGCAGAAATCTTACTTTTGATTCAGAAGATTGTGAGTTCACGTCCGGAGAAATAGACCATGTAAGCCTAGCCTGACGTTTTCAGTAAAGGTTAGCACTACCTAATCTAAGTGATAATACTTGCAGAAGCTGCAAAGAAAGACACAGGTGGGATAAAATGGCATGACTCTTACTAAGGCCAGCAATGAAAAGCCTTCCTCTCTGCATGTCAGAACATTTAACTCTTCTCTTGTACAGAATTAGCGATCAAATCAGCTCTTATAAAAATAGCTACAGCTATGGAAGGAATATCCCATTAATAATGAGCAGAGTATTACAGGATTACCTTGATAGACCAGCGTCACAAGGCCTAGAATTTGATCTAAAGATGTGAATTCGAATTCCACAATTAGTGCTCAGGAATTTAAATCAGTTCAAGATTGAGAATAAGGGTTGGCATCAGTGATGAAATGAGTGAATTAGCATAAAACTACATCTGGTTCATAAATGTCCTCAAGGACATTGACAATGGACAATACTTAACTCATTGACCATAGCTTAATCCCAGTTCAGTGGATGATGCATGTCCTCATCATGTGAATGATTAAAGACATTACAAAGCCCTCAGATCCTCCTTCTTGGGGCAAATGTAAAGATATACAATATGGAAGCAGAATGTTCAGCCCACTAAGACCACATTGACTATCCAGCACTCATTTCCACTAATGCTACACCAACCGTGTTTTAGTCTCTGCATGTTCTCATTAACTTCCCCTAGATCCTACTACTTCCCTCACACGAGGGGCAATTTACGGTCACTAATTCATAGAAACATAGAAACATAGAAACATAGAAAATAGGTGCAGGAGTAGGCCATTCGGCCCTTTGAGCCTGCACCGCCATTTATTATGATCATGGCTGATCATCCAACTCAGAACCCCGCCCCAGCCTTCCCTCCATACCCCCTGATCCCTGCAGCCACAAGGGCCATATCTAACTCCCTCTTAAACATAGCCAATGAACTGGCCTCAACAGTTTGCTGTGGCAGAGAATTCCACAGATTCACCACTCTCTGTGTGAAGAAGTTTTTCCTAATCTCGGTCCTAAAAGGCTTCCCCTCTATCCTCAAACTGTGACCCCTCGTTCTGGACTTCCCCAACATCGGGAACAAACTTCCTGCATCTAGCCTGTCCAATCCCTTTAGGATCTTATGTTTCAATCAGATCCCCCCTCAATCTTCTAAATTCCAACGAGTACAAGCCCAGTTCATCCAGTCTTTCTTCATATGAAAGTCCTGCCATCCCATGAATCAATCTGGTGAACCTTCTTTGTACTCCCTCTATGGCAAAGATGTCTTTCCTCAGATTAGGGGACCAAAACTGCACACAATATTCCAGGTGTGGTCTCACCAAGGCCTTGTACAACTGCAGTAGTACCTCCCTGCTCCTGTACTCGAATCCTCTCGCTATAAATGCCAGCATACCATTCGCCTTTTTCACCGCCTGCTGTACCTGCATGCCCACTTTCAATGACTGGTGTATAATGACACCCAGGTCTCGTTGCACCTCCCCTTTTCCTAATCGGCCACCATTCAGATAATAATCTGTTTTCCTATTTTTGCCACCAAAGTGGATAACTTCACATTTATCCACATTAAATTGCATCTACCATGAATTTGCCCACTCACCCAACCTATCCAAGTCACCCTGCATCCTCTTAGCATCCTCCTCACAGCTAACACTGCCACCCAGCTTTGTGTCATCCGCAAACTTGGAGATGCTGCATTCAATTCCCTCATCCAAGTCATTAACATATATTGTAAGCAACTGGGGTCCCAGCACTGAGCCTTGCGGTACCCCACTAGTCACCGCCTGCCATTCTGAAAAGGTCCCGTTTATTCCCACTCTTTGCTTCCTGTCTGCTAACCAATTCTCCACCCACACCAATACCTTACCCCCAATACCGTGTGCTTTAAGTTCGCACACTAATCTCCTGTGTGGGACCTTGTCAAAAGCCTTTTGAAAATCCAAATATACCACATCCACTGGTTCTCCCCTATCCACTCTACTAGTTACATCCTCAAAAAATTCTATGAGATTCGTCAGACATGATTTTCCTTTCAGAAATCCATGCTGACTTTGTCCGATCATTTCTCCGCTTTCCAAATGTGCTGTTATCACATCCTTGATAACTGACTCCAGCAGTTTCCCCACCACCGACGTTAGGCTAACCGGTCTATAATTCCCCGGTTTCTCTCTCCCTCCTTTTTTAAAAATTGGGGTTACATTAGCCACCCTCCAATCCTCAGGAACTAGTCCAGAATCTAATGAGTTTTGAAAAATTATCACTAATGCATCCACTATTTCTTGGGCTACTTCCTTAAGCACTCTAGGGTGCAGACCATCTGGCCCTGGGGATTTATCTGCCTTCAATCCCTTCAATTTACCTAACACCACTTCCCTACTAACATGTATTACACTCAGTTCCTCCATCTTACTGGACCCTCTGTCCCTTACTATTTCTGGAAGATTATTTATGTCCTCCTTAGTGAAGACAGAACCAAAGTAATTATTCAATTGGTCTGCCATGTCCTTGCTCCCCATAATCAATTCACCTGTTTCTGTCTGCAGGGGACCTACATTTGTCTTTACCAGCCTTTTCCTTTTTACATATCTATAAAAGCTTTTACAGTCCATTTTTATGTTCCCTGCCAGTTTTCTCTCATAATCTTTTTTCCCCTTCCTAATTAAGCCCTTTGCCCTCCTCTGCTGAACTCTGAATTTCTCCCAGTCCTCAGGTGAGCCACTTTCTCTGGCTAATTTGTATGCTTCTTCTTTGGAATTGATACTATCCCTAATTTCTCTTGTCAGCCACGGGTGCACTACCTTCCTTGATTTATTCTTTTGCCAAACTGGGATGAACAATTGTTGTAGTTCATCCATGCAACCTTTAAATGCTTGCCATTGCATATCCACCGTCAATCCTTTAAGTGTCATTTGCCAGTCTATCTTAGCTAATTCACGTCTCATACCTTCAAAGTTACCCCTCTTTAAGTTCACCTGCCAATCCACACGTGTTTGAGCTGTGGGAGGAAACTGGAGCGTTCAGAGGAAAAACCACACGGTCCCAGGGAGAATGTACAAACTACGCACATAAGGTCAGGAATTAGGTTCCTGGAGCCGTGAGGTGTTAGCCCCACGACACAGCCGTGGAGACCAAAATTCAATGATCAAAGGCCTAAATGTCCATAGTTAATCAACAACATCGGAGTCTAAGGAAGTTGGCACATCAAACTGAGGCATCACCAGGTTTAACTCAAAAATAGATTTGGTCTTACTGGAAAAAAAAGTTGCTGCTGAAAAGAGTCCAAAAACACAGTCAGGCAAATCTGGCTGAAACAACCACCAGGCTAATAGAACAGAGGCTGAGAGAGTAACTATCACTTACAGCATACAAAGAAATGTGTACAGCATACGTTAGAGCTCATATCCACATTACTGGACTCATACCCACAGCACGGGGCTCTACACGTGAAACAGTGAGTGAGATATGAAGCAGGGTTGTGAACCTCTAGCCTAGAGAAAGATTGCATTATTGTTGTAGAGTGAAGATTCCTTTCTAATGGATCATATGAAAACCTTCTTTAAGAAAATCAACCCCATACATATTATGTTAGATGGAAACTTGAAGGAGGCACAAAAATTGCAATAATTTTCCACTTATCTCCTGCTGAAACTTTCTAAAAGGATCAAAGGCAGGAAAATTAAGTCCTCCATTTAAATTTTAAAACAGTATTGGGTCACAATAGGCAATATTACTTCAGCCCAAGTTACATTTCCATTACGTGAGGTAGACATCAAACAGCTGATCCGACGTAAAATATTACACAATCTCATTCAAAATTTATAACCCTATATTACTTACTTTACCATCTTAGCCTTTACTGTGTTGGGCTCGATAAGATTCATGCAATAATGGAGGTTGCCAGCAAAGCTGGGAATATACAAAATGTAAGCACTGCCTCCAGGCTTTCTAGGATCTTGAGCCAAAAGGAAATTCAAGGCAGTCTTTGGAGCTGAGAGGTGCGAGTGCCCTTGTCTCAATTATTTTCAAGGAACCACAAGAATACGTTACTTTTCTGCTGATTGAAAATGTGTCAATTGCTTTAAGAAGTGGAGTATGTTTGAGAACATTCTGGATACACAAGAGACTGCAGATGCT
This sequence comes from Mobula hypostoma, assembly GCF_963921235.1. NCBI lineage: Eukaryota > Metazoa > Chordata > Chondrichthyes > Myliobatiformes > Myliobatidae > Mobula > Mobula hypostoma. The sequence continues at coordinate 157,184,964 of NC_086100.1, forward strand.
GGAATCTGGAGCAACAAACAACCTGCTGTATGAACTCAGTGAATCAAGCAGAGTCTGGACCTGGAGCTGGAATTAGAATTGGTTTGTTATTGTCACATGTACCTTGCGTACATTTTGTTCATCCAGATCAAATGTGTTCGGACAGTGCATTGAGGCAAAATAAGTCAACCAAGTCAAGTGAAGTTTATTGTCATTTAACTACATACATATATATACAACGTATATAATGTATATAGAAATGTAATTTTTCTTCGAATCAGGGTGTAAGCACATAACACACATAAAACACGATAACTTATGAAGGTAAGGATAAAATCTACAGATGCATTGTGCATAAATAACGAACTAAAGTGCACTAATAATAACAATTGTAAAGTATGGAACAGATTAACCACTGACACTTCGAATACATTGTGGCAGGGAGTTCAGAAGCCTAATGGCCTGGGGGAAGAAACTGTTTCTCATCCTGACCATTCTTGTTTTTATGCATCGTAGTCTCCTGCCTGATGGTAGAAAGTCTAAGAGGATGTTGGATGCATGGGTGGGGTCCTTAATAATGCTAAGGGCCCTGTGTATGCAGTGTTCCTGATAAGTGTCCCTGATGGATGGTAGGAAGACCCCTATGATCCTCTCAACGGTTCTCACATTACTTTGTAGGGACTTCTGGTCTGATGCTCAACTGCTCCCACACCAGATGGAGATACAACTTGTCAGGACACTCTCAATGGTGTTCCTGTAAAACGCAGTTAAGATAGGAGGTGGGAGCCTTGCTTACCTCAATCCTCTTAGGAAGTGGAGGCAATACTGTGTCTTCTTGTTCCTAGAGGTGATATTCAGAGACCAGGTAAAGTTATTCGTGATGAGAACTCCTGGGAACTTGGTGCACTTAACTCTCTCTACGGAGGAGCCATGTACTCACAGAGGCGGATAGTTCATCTGCACCTTCTTGAAGTCCACAATGATTTCCTTTGTCTTCTCCACGTTCAGGCTTAGGTCGTTCTTCTCACACCAATCCACCAGCCGCTCCACTTCCTCTCTGTACTCCGTCTCCTCATCGTTCTTGATAAGGCTGTTGTATCATCTGCACGCTTGATGACACGGTTTGAGCCGGATCCTGCGACACGGTTGTGTGTCAGCAGTGGGCTGAGCACACAGCCTTGGGGAGCAGCGTAGTGGGACGAGAGACATTGCTGCCCACTGAGGCTGACTGTGGTCCTGCTGTTCAGGATTCCAGTATCCAATTGCAGAGGGACATGTTGAGACCCAGCGAGGACAATTTCCCCACCAGTTTCTGGGCTATGATGGTTTTGAAGGCCCGAACTGGTCTAAAAAACAGCCTACTGGTATAAAAGACCCTATTTTCCAGGTGGGACAGGACAGAGTGGAGGGCAGAGGCTATTGCTTCATCAATGGATCGATTTGAGCAATAAGTGAACTCGAAAGGGTCCAATGTAGCCAGGAGAAAGGCTTTAATGTGCTCCATGTCCAGACGCTCAAAGCATTTCAATAACAGAACACAGAAAAAGTGTAACAGCTACAGAGAAAAGGCAGTGCAGGTAAACTTTAAGATGCAAGATAATAACGAGGTCTGTGCGAAGAAGGGAATTGTCGATGTCTCGGGTTAAAACCCTGTATCAGGTCATTTTGGATATTTGGTTAACATTAGGGCTTATTCTGGAGTTTGGGTATATAGCAAATATTAACTTCACCAGCAGCCAATCTTCAGAGCCGAATATAGATTGTAGATTAAATTTAAAATGCAGCTCAGAACAGGAACCATCTAATTGACTCGAGATGTCTGCGTATGCATGAATGCATTCAACATCCCATTACATGAATACAACTTAGAGACCACAATAATTAAAACTCATTTTGGGTGTGTTGGTGGAAAGAACCAGGCACTGGAAAAGTTATTTGTAACTCAGAAGAAATATTTTGAGGGCATCGTAACTATAGAAATTGCCTGTTACCTTTTTCTTTAACATGTAAAAATGTTCTGTAATATTGGGTCAGGGAGTCTCTTTCTTTGCCTCTGTCTGTCTGTCTGTATCTCTCTCATGACTCCAAGGGCTGCCCGCTGTGCTTGTCCCAAATAAAGACTTTTATCACTTTCATATCTACTGGCTGCATCTCTCTGATGACTTTGTTCACAGTTACAACAATTTCTATGGGTTGCCTCTTCTCGGCAGGAGAGAATATTCTGTTTTATGTCTGTCTTTATTGCAGACTGCTTCACAGTGATTAATTGCAATGATCAGATATTATTTAGTCATCCATTTAGAGCTATTTATATGCTACAACACTAACCCAGTTATTGTTGTATCAGGTTACAGCACAGAACAGATGAGCAAATGGACATCCTGAAATGGGGAAAAACTGATTTCAATATCATAAAACAAGACCTGGCAAAAGAAGAGTGTGAGCTATTATTGTCTGACATGTGGGGGTCATTCCAAAGTAAAATAATGGAGTTCAGGCCTAGCATGTTCCCATAAGGGTGAGGTGTAAGAACAGTAAGTCCCATGGGTACTGATCGCCACAGTATAGAAAGAAAGCATTGTACTGGAGAGGGTGCAAAGGAGATTCTGCAGGATGTTGCCTGGGATGGAGTCCTACAGTTATGTGAAGAGACTGGAGAGTCTGGGGCAAATTGTAAGGGGTACAGATAGGATAGAGACTGGAATTTTTTCTCAATGGCAGAGGTGTCTGAAACAAGAGGATGTGGTTTTAGGGTAGAAGGTTTGGAGGGCAGCTCAGGAAGAAGTTTTCACCCAGAGGGTGGCTGGAATCTGGAACACATTTTGTGAGAAGGTTTTGCAGACAGTTTTTTTTGATTATGAGGACACGCAGTCCTCTTTTATTGTCATTTAGTAATGCATGCATTAAGAAATGACACAATGTTTTTCCAGAATGATATCACAGTGTTACGTACCCCGTAACTGGGTTGCCAAACCAGCAGAAATGGACCACTCGTTGGAGTCTGGATTACTAGGAACTAATAAAGTTTTATTAAAGAAATAAGTAACACAGTACTATAATCGTAAGGATATAAATGCAACACGTTAGCAATGATAATACACACATGTACACAGAACTAGTGTAATAGGAATCAAACCATGCTCTATCGCAGTCTAGGGGTAAAATGATCAGTCTTAAGTGACGCAGAGTTCAGTTCAGCTTAGTACAGTTCGCAGTATTCGCTGTTGTGCCGTTGGAGAGAGAGAGAGGGAGGGGGATGCAATTTGATTCAGGCAGACCTTTGATGTCTTTGCAAGTGGTTTTCGGGCGGACCCTTTTATGTCTTCTATCCCGCTGTGGTCACCGACTGTGACCGCTCCGTTCCGGGTACGACTGTTCTTCCGCGGTGAACCCGGCACCCAGGCAAGGGCGGACACACACACCAGGTTCCCACCGATCGTACCTTTACACCCTGTGAGCCTATGGTCAGTTCCCGTGAACCGGACCTCCAAAATCCCACCAACTTGTGGGGGTGCACCACTCTTTCCAGGCTCTCTTTATCTCGTGATCTCGTGGTGTCCGTGCCTAGCGAACCTGCTCTTTTTATCCCCCTGCTGGGGTATCACTTGTCCTTCAAACTTCAAACAGTTCAGGTTCAAAGTAACCGGTCTGTCAATAGCTGAATTGTGTTTCTTTTCCGTTAATCTCTCTCTCTGCTCTCATTAGCATTTTGAACGTTTCTCCATCGTCTCTCTTATCTCTCTCATTAGCATCAATCGTCTGATAGCTTGGTTTGGCATCACAACAGAAACACATGACAAACCAACTGAAAAACTGACAAAAACCACATAATTATAATATATAGTTACATCAGTGCAAAACAATACTGTAATTTGATAAGAACAGATCATGGGCACAATAAAAAATCTCAAAGTCTCTCGAAAGTCATATCACCTCACGCAGACGGTGAACCTCTAGCACTGCGAACTTGCCGATGCAGCATCCTGGAAGCATCCGACCACAGTCCGACTCTGAGTCCGTCCGAAAACTCCGAGCCTCCGACCAGCTCTCCAACACCGAGCACCGAGCACCATCTCTGCCGAGCGCTTCGACCCCGGCCCCGGCAACAGGCAATAGGCAAAGCCGAGGATTTGGGGCCTTCCCTTCCGGAGATTCTCGATTGCACGGTAGCAGCGGCAGCGAAGAGGGCATTTCAGAAATTTCTCCAGGTGTTCCACCGTGCTTCTCATGGCTGTCTCCATCAAATCAGGATTGTGCATGGCCCCCGAGTTAACACATACGATATCATTTGGAACGGCCGCGTGCACTGCATCGCGCCGCCATCTTCTCCTCCCGCCTAGACATTTACTCTCACATCAGTTTAAAAGTATCTAGACAAGCACTTGAATTGCCAAGGCTTGAAGCGCTGGTAAATGCAATGAGTGCAGTGGGTGCTTGATGGTTGGCATAGATGTGGTGGGCTGAAGAACCTGTTTCATGTTGTACGATTCTATGACTCGAAATAGACCTTTATTCTTTCAGCTATGAAGTCCTAAGGGAAGAGAAGCTGTCATAAATTAGGAAGTATGAAATTTCATCAACTTCATCTAAAGCAGTTTCCACGCTCAAATCTTCTTTTTGGGTATAATCCCATTAACACAAGAGACTTTAAACGGATTCCTCTAACAGACCAGTAACTGATGGCTTCTCAGTCACCCAAGTGCAAGGGAAACACGTAATTCAAAAAGGCGAGCTTTTGGAATGTCTGCAAGCTATTTGCTGGAATGAACTTCAATTAGCATCCTTTCAAGTTCAATGGTTGGTTTTGGAATTGGAGAGTGCCACAGTGATGGCACTCAATATGTGCTGCCTGCTGCAATTTTGGAGGTTTTCAAATCTAGCTGGTAATTGGAAGTCTACAAATCAAATGCTGGATATTATGAATGCATAAGAATCTCAGAAAGGTCTTTCTGTGTGCTATGTGCTGTAATGATACAAATATAGGGAACCAGCAATGATCTAATACCATCAAACTCACTTCTGTACTTCCGTTCTAGCTTTTTCTACTTAAAATAAAACCTTCTGCTCATTCATCATAATCAAGCAAAATTCCAGAATATTCACTGAGACACAAGAGAATCTAAAGCTGTGGACAATATGCTGATGAAAATCAGTGGGCCGAGCAGCATCTGTGGGGAAGAAAGAATTGTTAATATTTCCTGTCAAAATCCTCCATCAGGACAGTATTCATTCATTCTTAAAAACACTCAGAAAGATGCTGCATTTGCATTAGCTTCTCGTCTGTGCTTCCAGTATAATCAACCAAAGAAGCTGCTTATGTAACCCTGTAATGCTGACACTATGGTGAAGTCCTGAATTTATACCATCCTGTAACTCCCCACCCACACACTAAACACTGAGATCCCCCCCCCATTAGTAGAGGGGTGTAATTGCAACACGTTGTGTTTACAGGGGCAGCTTCTCGTGTAACTGTTACCTATATAGTTGTGCACACGAAACGCTGAAGGAAATCAGGCAGCATCTGTGGAGGGAAATTAAGCATAGACATATCGGACTGAGACTGAGCTTCAAAACATTAAGCTAATCCAAAGGAAGACACAAGAGTCCGAAATGTGAGTCTAACTTTGTGTTTACTTTAAGCGAGGTGTGCACGTATCATGGGGTAACATGATCACGTATGCATTTCACAATTTTTTGCATACAATCTGTACTGAATTACTTAAACAAACAAGAATGCTTAATCAATCAATATATTTACAAGATTAGTCAAAAACTGCTGAAATATTAAAAATGCAAACATAGCCTGCTTAGCTATAAATTCCAACTCAATAGTCTCAACTAAATACACAGTATATTATATAATATAACTACAACATACAGACATACGCCGCACAGTAAATTTTAAATTGTCCCATTCATGCCTAAAGTTTAAATCGCTGTGGAGGGTTTCTTATTCTTATGGAATAACATCTTTCCTGACAAGTGAGAACACTTTGTTTGACAAGCAAGACTTGTGGCTGTGAAACAATCTCAGGTTCTGGAGCCTCTGCCATGGTGGTTGTAGGAGTTGACTCTGATACTGTAGGAAGTGGTTCTGACAGCTCTGGGCACCTTTCTCTTGGCTTTTCTCTCTTGATCTACTTCAGTCCTTGCTTCTCTCCCAGTGTGGCTTCTCTCTCCTTATCCCGCTCTTTCTTTTTCTTCTTTCTAGGATGTGCATCTTGATCTTGGGAAGATGCATTTAGTTCACTGGCATATTCTCTTATTAATCCTTCCATTGCTTCCTTCACAATCTGATCACTCCTCTTGGTCTCTGAATCCTCACCGTCATCTGATGAATCCTCTATTTTTGTATCTCCATTGACTCCTTTCTTTCTTTTCATTCATCCAGCTGTGCCTTGGTCTTTGAGTCTACTTTTACAAGCTGCTTTTTGTCTCCCATTTGAAGTTCATGCAAAAACCTTAATTCATGCAGAGTAGATTCTGGTTCTTTAAACTCACAAAAGCCAAATGCTTGCAACTTTCCTGCAGCTCCTTGAACTCTCTTCCATCTTAAAACCAAGCCATATTTCACAAGTAACTGCTTGATTAATATATCAGAAGCTTCCTTAGATACACTGCTTACAAAAACTGTTATAGTCAGAGCACTGCTTTAATCACTTTCAAGGTTCTTCCTTAGTCCAATATGCTTTCCAACCAGGGACACAGAAGTTGGCATCAACATCTGTTTTTCCTCTGTTGGGCAACAGTTTATAGTGTATTTCACTGTCATGAATGTCATTCCCACAGGAGTTGTCTTTCCTCCAGTATAAATTCCTGGTTAGATACCTGCAGGCTTCAGATTGGTATCTTTGAAATGCCATTCAAACTCATTTTGTGTAATGACTGAAACAGCCGAATCAGTGTCCAATTCCATTTTCATTAATTTGCCAATCACCATATTGATTGTCTCTTGTTAGTTTTCACATTTTAAGTCTCAAGGCCATTCAGTCCTACGTCTTTTTGTTCTTTTTATGTGTCCTTCTTTGTTGAATTTTTTGCAAGTTTTGCCTTTAAATCTGCATTGGTCTGGTGTACGTGAGCCACCGCCACAATGGTACCACAGTTTGTTCGGCAAGGCCAGTTTCTGTTTAGATGTTCTAATTTTGTTCACGCTCACCTTCATTCCTGACTGCAATTCAATTTCACCATTAGGCCATCATTGAACTGACAATGCTCAGACCATCTCTTCAATTCATCCACATACTCAGAAGTGGAATCCCATTCCTTTTCATTCCAGTTATGAAAGCTAAAGCAGTCTGCAATCAATAATGGTTTTGGTTCCAAATGTTCCTGCATTACTTTCAAAATGTCAGCAAAGCTCATGTTGGCTGGTTTGGTTGGAGCAGTTAACCTTCAAAGCAAACTGTATGCCTTTAAATCCAATGCAGTCAGCAAAATTGGTACTTGTTTTCTCATTGCCTATTTCATTTGCTGCAAAATACTGTTCAATTAGCTCAGCGCACATGAGCCAGTTAGCTGCAGAGCAATCAAATGCTTCAATCTTTCTGATATAACCAGCCATTTCTGCTTTTATTTATGATTATTATTACCTGGTTCACACTGATTATAAACCCATGAATTAAACCATTTCCTGCCCTTTTTATAAACTCTGCATGTGCTGTACTTCTTTTTACTTGCTGTGCTTTTTAAACATCTTTTTACGCTTCAACAGATCGTGTTTGTTTTAAAAATGCCACATCACTACTGTTTCATTTTGTAGCTTTAAAACATTAGACTAAAGATGAAGTATACAATACGACCCTTCATCCGCACTGTAAAGGAAATGGGCAAAGCCCAAAATGAAAAGATATGGGGACGGGAGGAGCACAACCTAGCAGATAATAGATGAGTTCAGGTGAGTTGGGGAAGGTAGAGTGGAGGGATGAGGAATGATGTGAGAAGCTAGGAGGTAAAAGCTAGAAGAGGTTGCCCTCACCTGTATTTTCTCCATTTCCTGCATATCTGGCATCACTTCGTAACACCCACCCCACTACGACATAACAGGGATAGGGTTCCTCTTGTCCTTACCGTCCCCTTCACAAACCTCCATATCATTCTCCACAAATTCTGCCATCTCCTATGGGATCCCACCATCAGTCATATCCTTCCCTCATCATCCCCTCCACCTACATCAGGAATCATTCTCTGTGTGATTCCCTTGTCTGCACGTCCCCCCCCCCCCCACAACTGCTCCCACCCCTGTACTTACCTTTGCAACTGTGCTAGTGCTACACCTGCCCCCTACACCTCCTCCCTCACCACCATTCAAGGCCATAAACACTCCTTCCAGGTGAGGTAGTGTTTCACCTGTGAGTCCGTCAGTATCGTTTATTGCATCCGATGCTCCCAATCTGGCTCCTTCTGCATGGGTAAGACCTGTTGCAGCTTGGGGGACCACTTCACCAAGGACCTTTACTCTGTCTGCTGCTACAGACAGGATCTCTCGGTGGCCACCTATTTCAATTCCATTTCCTATTTCCACACTGACATATCTGTCCACAGTCTCCCCTGCTGTCATAAGACCATAAGGCATAGGAGCAGAATTAGGCCATTCAGCCCACCAAGTCTTCTCCGCCATTCCATTATGGCTGATCCCAGATCCCAGTCAATTCCATAAACCTACCTTCTCACATTGACCTTTAATGCCCTGACCAATCAGGAAACTATCAATTTTTGCTTTAGATATACCCACGGTCTTGGCCTCCACAGCTGTCTGTGGCAGAGCATTCCACAGATTCACTATCCTGTGGCTGAAAAAAAAAATTCCCCCTTACTTCTGTTCTAAAGGTCACCCCCCACTTTTGAGGCTGTGCCCTCTAGTTCTGGACACCCCACCATAAGAAACATCCTCTCCACATCCACCTTATCTTGTCCTTTTAACATTTGGTAGGTTTCAATGAGATTCCCACACATTCTTCTAAATTCCACTGAGTTCAGGCCCAAAGCTGTCAAACGCTCCTCATATGTTAACACCTGCATTCCCAGAATCATCCTTGTGTACCTCCTCTGGACTGTCTCCGTGACAACACATCCTTTCTGAGATAAGGGGCCCAAAACTGTTGACAGTACTCCAAGTGAGGCCTGACTAATGTCTTATAAAGTCTCAATATTATCTCCTTGTTTTTATATTCTATTCCTCTTGAAAGAATGCCAACATTGAATTTGCCCTCCTTACCACAGGCTCAGCCTGTAAATTGACCTTCTGGGAGTCTTGTATTAGTCCCTTTTCACCTCCTATGTTTGAATTCTCTGCATCAAAATGCAAAATCAAAATCCTTTAACCAAAATGCATTATCATACATTTCCCAACACTGTGTTCCATCTGCCACTTTTTGCCCATTCTTCCAATTTGTCTAAGTCCTTCTGCAATCATATTGCTTCCTCAGCACAACCTACTCCTCCACCTATCATTGTATCATCTGCAAACTTTTCCACAAAGCCATCAATTCTATGAACTAAATCACTGAAAAACAATGTGAAAAGTAATGGCCCCGATACAGACCCCTGAGAAACACCGCTAGTCAATGGCAATAAGCAGAAAAGGGCCCCTTTATTCTCATTTTCTGCCTCCTCCCTGTCAGCCACTCCAAATACATTGTGTGTGTGTGTGTGTGTGTGTGTGTGTGTGTGTGTTGTTCAAGATTTACAGATTTACAACATCTGTAGAATCTCTTGTGTCTCCTGTGTGTACTGTGGTGGTTACTTAATTAGGCCAAGACCAGTAATCCAGTTCAAAGCCCTCCAAGGCAGTTTGAGAATATGAATTTAGTTCAGAAATGAATGTGGAAATAGAAGCATAGTTTCTGAACATGGATTGCTGTAAAAACAGAAATTATTTTGTAATATCCTTTAGGAAGTAAATATAATCATTACCAGTTGTGGAATGGGTGTCTTCAGTCAATCTCAGAACCTTCAATCTCAAAATGGTCTGAAGCAGCCAACTACTTTTCTCTTAATATAATGAAACCTTGCTAGAAATACCCATATTCTTAGAGTCATAAAGAGATACAGCACAGAAACAGGCCCTTTAGCCCAGCAATTTTGTCCCAAAATTTAACCATCATTTACACTAATCCTATATTAATTCCTTTGCTTTATTCTCCTCACATTCCCAACAACAACCCCCACCCCGCCCCCAGATGCCAACTCTGACTCACACACTGGGGGCAATTTACAATGACTAATGATCCCACCAGTCCACATGTCTTTGGGATGTGGGATGAAATTGGAGCACCCAGAGGAAACCCATACAGTCACAGAGAGGATGTACAAACTTCGTATAGACTGCACTGCAGGTCAGGTTCTTTGTTGCTGTGAGAGTGAACCCTAAGATGAATTTTAAAAAGATATGTGGGAATTTTTGAAAGATATATGATGGAATGTGTGACATTAAAATCGGGACTGAGTTACTTCACAAAGTCTTCATCTAATTACCTCCTGGCCTCTGGCTCAACAGGTTTTGGCAAGAACAGTCAGAGGCTAAGGATATTGCATCATTTGGAATCATTTTTTGATTGTAGAACTTAAGAGGTTACAGGCGAAGGTATAACAAGCTAGGGGAGAAGAGGCTGAGTATGTGACCTTGGTAAGTGCGAAACAAAGGTTTCAGGAAGGAGGCACAGGCAAGAACAGGCAAGAATGCTTTATTTTGTTGTCTGTAAATCATCGGGCCTTAATTTAGTGCAGGCAGGATGGTAGGTAAGGCAGTAGAATGCTCGTCCTTTAAGATGTGGGATTGCAGTATTCCTGATGACTACATCTGAAGGAAGTGCACTCAACTACAGCTCCTGACCACAAGGTCAAGCAGCTGGAGCTGGAGCTGGCCGTGCTCAGGACCATCTGGGAGGCTGAAACTCTCATAGATGGAACTTGCACAGAGGGGGCCACACCCAGTGCAGGCTTCAGATAGTAGATGGGTGACCACCAGGAGGAGTAAGCAGTCAGTGTTGGGTTTTCCTCTGGCCTTTCCTCTCCGGAACAAGTACACTCTTTGGGATACTACTGTGGCGATGACCTAAGAGGCCACAGCAGCAGCTGCCAGGCCAGTGGCACTGTGGTCAGCTCTGAGGCTCAGCAGGGATGGTAAAGTCAGACAGAGCAATCGTGATAGAAGATTCGATAGTTGTTGTGGGGGGTGGGGGTACACCCAGGAGATTCTGTGGCCATGAAAGAGACACCAGGATGAAGAACTGCTATTCTCTTCTCCTGCTTAACCAGCGTTTGAGCATCTTCGGGCAGCAACCATATTCTCTAAGGTAGATCTGTGCAATGCTCACAACCTGGTTCATATCTGAGAAGGAAATGAGTGGAAAACAGCATTCAACATCCCCGGTGGCCACTATGAATACCTCGTGATGCCATTTAGACTGGCCCACACCCCTGCTGTTTTTCAGGCCCTGGTCAATGATGCGCTCTGGGACATGCTAAATCAGTTTGTTTTTTTATGTATTTGGATTACATTCTTATCTTTTCTGCTCTCTCTATGAACACATCCAGCATGTCTAGTAGATCCTCAGGTGGATCCTCGAGAACAACCTTAACGCCAAGCCAGTAAAGTGTGAGTTCCACAAAGAGCAGGTTTTGTTCTCGGGCTACATCCTCACCCCTTCCAATGCTCAGATTCAGGCAGTGACCTAAACCATCTACAGTCAAACAGGTGTGTCTCTCCAAGGTTTGCAAACTTTTTTTATCTCCACTTCATCAGAATCCTCAGTTTCATCGCAGCTTCCATACATGGCCTCACCAAGAAGACCTCTGCAGATTGCCAAGGGACAAGTGAAGCAGACCAAACATTCTCAGGGCTAAAGCAACGCTTCACCACTGCCCCCAGCGCTGCAACATTCAGACTCCAGCCCATCCATTCATTGACGAGGTTGATGCATCCGGTGTCGGCACTGAAGCTGTACACTCACAGCACTCTTCAGAAGGTAATTTGCTGGATCCGTCTGATTTTCTTTACTGGTGCTTGCCTCCAGCAGAATGTACCTATGATGTCAAGAACTGAAAACTTCTGGCTGTCAAGGAGGCCCTGGAGGCATGGCAAAACTAGCTGGAGGGAGCAAAGCACCCCTTTCTTGTATGGACAGATCGCAAAGAGACCTCCTACATTCATGATACCAATCCCAGTTTAATTTCACCCTCACCTACCATCCTGGCAGCAAAGATACCAAGGGCCATGCTCTCCTGCCAATTTGACAGCTCTGAGGACGTTACTCTACAGGCCATTCTTCCCCGCACAGGCATAGCTTCTTGGCGATTTGGGGAATAGATACAGAGTTGAAGGTCCAGGTAGGGGACTTCTCTACTAGCTGTTTGTCCCTGTCACTGTGTGTCCCAGAGTGTTGGATTAGGTTCTCTCTTCCCATCTGGTTGGCCACCCAGGGATTCAATGGAACTTATAAAGAGAAGATTTTGTCCTAGGATATCCATGACATCGTATCTGCCTGTCCCACTTGTGCCCGGAACAAGAAGTCACATCAGTACCTTGGCGGTCTGCAGTGCCCACTGCCTGTGCCCCACCGCCTCTGGTCCTTGATGGATTTCATCACCGGTCTGCCTCTGTCAGATGGGAACACTACCATTCTTGTTCTTGTGGGCTGGATCTCAAAAAGCAGTCCATTTCATTGCTCTCCCCAAGCTTCGGTCAGCTTATGAGACTGTCACCCTCATGGTTCAGCACATGTTCTGGCTGAATGGCTACCCTCAGGACATAGTGTCTGATCGACGACCACAGTTCACATCCTGCTTTTGGAAGACTTTCTGTTCTCTTTTGGAAACCACACCAACCTCTCATCAGGTTTCCACCCCAAGCTGACTGAGTTAACTCAGAGCTGGAGAAAACCCTGCACTGCCTTCTCTCTTTTAATCTTACAAGCTGGAGCTCCCAACTGTTTTTGGCAGCAATTTCCCACAATAACCTCCAGCCATCCTCCACTGGCATGTTCCCCTTCAAATGCCAAATGGGATTCCAGCCACATTCTTCCCTGACCAAGAGATCGATGTGGGAGTCCCTGCTGCCTACAAATACACTAGGAGATGGGCCAGGGCTTCTCTGCTGTGCACCCACAAACAATATGCCCAGCAAGTTGATTGGCTCTCCTGACAAGTGAGGCCTCTCAGAAAAAGGGAAAAGGTCTGGCTGGCATCTAGAGATCTTTCATCGAGAGTACAGAGCCTCAAGTTATCCCCACGCTACATTTGTAGTGGAGAAGGTTATCAACCGAGCCTCCTATAGGTTGCAGCCACCATCATCCAAGAAGATTCACCAAGTGTTCCTCGTTACCCAGCTCAAGCCGGTGACGTCCTGCACCCTTGTTGCAGTCACCCCTCCCCCTCCTTCCTGATTGGTGAACGGGTCCCTGGTCTATTCTATGTGGCGTATCCTGGGATCTCGTTGGGTGTGTCGCATTGGCCAGGACCTCGTTGATTGGGAGAATATGGCACAGAGGAATGATCTTGGGTTCTGGCTCAACACATTCTGCGCAAGTCTCTCTTGTGCCTGGGGTGGGGGTGGGGGCCCTGTCACAACTGCGCACACTGCCGTGGAGCCTGGGCAGGCAGTTGAAAGAAGACGGCAATGACGCATGTGAGAGTGCACACCTTCCAGCTAATTAGTGTTTCTTAGTAATTGTATCTATCTCTTATCCTTTTGTTTCAGTCTTGTCAAGTCTTTATTGAAATACAGGGACAATAACGCTCCCTGATTGCCTTGGTTCATGTTCCAGGAATGAGGATTTGTGATTTAGATAGATGTTGTTAAAGGAGCGGCATTAATATAGTTCTAGGTTACAGATTTCCAGCCGCAGTAATGGTGTTAGTTTTTAGTTAGGGGCCCTGTTGGCCTGGCATTTCTTATTCTTATTAAAACTCAGTGAACTGCTCATTCCATGCCCATGTCTCTTCCTCTGCACTTTGGCCATCACTGAAATCCCGGCAGCATTAGGCAGGAACTAGGGAGAGCTCACTGGGGAAAACTGTTTTTGGGGTAAGTCCGCATCCGACATGTGGAGGATGTTTAAAGACCAACTGCAGAAAATACACGACAGGTATGGCCTGGTCAGGACAAGAATGTCAAGAGAGGTGATGAATTTAGTCAAGAAGATAAAGGAGAAGTATGTAAAGCTTAGGAGAATAGAATCAAACAGAGCCCTTGGGGGTTATAAAGACACCAGAAAAGAACTCAAGAAGGAGATCTGGAAAACCAGGAGGGGCCATGAAACATCCTACTTGCCAATGATTAAAGAGAATCTTAAGGCATTCTGTACATACATCAAGAGCAAGGGGATGAGAGAAGAGGGTAGGACCATTCAACAATAAAGGTGGGAACATTTGCTTGGACGTGGAGGATGTGGGTGAGCTCCTTAATGATTACATTACGTCAGTATTTACCAAGGAGAAGGCTGTGGTAGATACAGAGATCAGTGCCAAGTGTGTTGATATGTTAGAGTATTTCAAGGTAAATGAGGAGGTAGTGTTGGGTCTCTTAATGAGCATTAAGATAGATAAGACCCCAAGGCCTCGTGGGATATACCCCAAGTTACTGAGAGAGGGAAGAGAAGAGATTACCAGGGTCTTGACCAATATTTTCAAGCTCCCTCTAGTCACAGGCGAGGTCCCAGAGAACTGTTGAGTAGCTAATAATATTCCATTATTGAAGAAGGGAACCAGGAATAATCCTGGAAACTACAGACTAGTGAGCCTCACGTCAGTGCTAGGTAGGTTACAGGAGAGAATTCTTAGGGGTGGGATATATGAGCATTTTGAACACCATTGCCTAATTAGAGAAAGCCAGCATGGCTTTGGGGTGTGCAAGCCGTCTCTTACTTGACTGAGTTTTTTGACGATGTGATGAGGGTGATTGATGAAGGTAGAGATGCAGGTGTTATCAACATGGGTTTTATAAGGCGTTTGTCAAGGTCCCTCATGGAGTCTCATCCAGAAGACTAAGATGCATGGGATCCATAACGAATTGGCCATTTGGATACAGAACTTGCTTGCCCATAGAATTCAGAGGAAAACGGTCAAAGGGACTTATTCGAGCTGAAGGTCTGTGATTAGTAATGTTCCACAGAGATCTGTACTGGAACCTCCGCTATTTGTGATGTATATAAATGACCTGGATGAAAGTGTAGGTGGGTAGGTTAGTAAGTTTGCAGATGATATGAATATTGGAGATGTTGTGGTTAGCATAGAAGGCTGGCAAAGAATACAGTGGAATATTGATCATTTGCAGATATGTGCAGAGAAATGGCAGATGGAGTTTAACCCAGCCAAATGTGAAGTGTTACACCTTGATGAGTCAATTGTGAAAAAGCAAAGCTGTGTTAAGGACAAGACTCTTAAAAATGAAGATGAGCAGAGGGATCTTAGGGTCCAAGTTCATAGCTCTCTGAAAGTGGCTACACAGGCTGATAGGGTTGTTAAGAAGACATATGGCATGCTAGCCTTTATTAGTCAAGGCACTGAGTTCAGAAGTCAGGAAGTTGTGTTGCAGCTTTAAAAATCTCTAGTTAGATGCATCTGGAGTATTGCATACAGTTTGGCTGTCCCATTATAAGAATAATGCTGAGGTTTTGCAGAGGGTGCAGAAAAGGTTACTGGCTGGATTAGAGAGCATGCTATGACAAGGGGTTGAACAAACTTGGGTTGCATTTTTCTGGAGCAGAGGAGGCTGAGATGTGATCTCATTGAGGTTTATATGAGAGGTATAGACAGAGCAGAGCAGACAGACTGTATCTTTTTCCCAGGGTTTAATACCAGAGGTCAGGCAGTTAAGGTAAGAGGAGGGTAATTTCAAAGGAGATGTGAGGGGCAAGTTCTTTTACACAGAGAGTGGTGGGTGCCTGGAACTTGCAGCCTGGGTTGGTGGTTTAGACAGATACATTAGAGATTTCTAAGAGATGTTTAGATAGGTACATGAATATGAGGAAAACAGATGGATATGGTTACTGTGTGGCAGAAGAGATTAGTTTAATTAGCCTTTTGGTTACTAATTTAATTGGTTAGGCACATCATTGTGGGTAGAGGGGTCTGTTCCTGTGCTGTACTGTTCCATGTTCTGTTTAATCCTAGAGGCTCGCCTGTATTACGAGATGCTGACCTGTTCTGAATGAAATAATAGTGTGATGGAGATGCTAACGAAGGAAGAGCAGAGGAAGTGTAGGCCAAAGTCCCCTGACATCTCTCAATACCGAGGTTACATTGCTTTGAAGTTCCTGAACACATGTTTTACAAAAATGAAGCAATCTGCTTCACACTCGAAAAGCTTTCTGATTAGACAAGAGATGCCAAAGTTGTAACGGTCCATTTTATTTGGTGATCTGGGGGATGGGATTGAAGAGGATAGGAAAGATAGTCCCAATGAAATTTAAAATGGTTGCTTGTAAGGACAATGCACAGGGAACAGGGAGAAGTTAAACAATACGTTGATCAGTTTACACAGGTTAAGGCCTCCCAGAGGACGAACAACTTAGAACGAAGACAGAATCACATCATTAAGCACATGTCAAAGGAGCAAAGGTTAAATACCTTAGCCGTGGTGCAGCCTGAAAATAGAGTGTTATTTCAAAGCGTGAAAGAATAAATTCCCTCCTCCTCCCCCAGGCCTGACCCACCCTCTTCCCCCCACCTCACTGCTTTCCCAGGAGCTGACTACTTGCTAAATTCAATGTTTAAATCCTGGACATTAAAAGAAGCCCATCTGATACACATGAGGATGCACAAGCAAGGGTTGGGGTGTGATCTGGGCAGACTCTGAGTTTGTAATGTTCAAGGGCATCAGTCGATTTAGCAGATTCATTACAACACTAGTGATGCGTCTGTTTCATGTGGGCATTGATGTAATTTTCAGATACATTACGTTGTCTGGAGATCCCAGTGCCAGCAGTTTCTGCAACTGTAACTGTTGAGAGCTAGGTTCAGAGTTATGGGAGTTTAATGTGAGATATTTAGTGCTGTTTCCCACATTCTTGTTTGATTATTTTCCACTGACAAGAGTTGACACTTTGCACCCAAGCCTGATCCTGCTCAGTGCCTCTCAGCTATGACTAGTAATTCAATTAGCTAATCAGTTAATTCCTGCATCTCTATCTTCTGCTCTCTAAATACGCTGATACAAAGACAAATTACAGCAACCCTCAATCATGTCAAACTAAATGCAATTTAATAGTTTATTTGTTGTATTCGGAGATCTGTACTTCCTTTATAAGGCCAGAGATGAAATGAGAAAGAATAATTACACACAATAATCTGTGATTCTTGATGTGGCATCCCAATGATTTCTTCAGTCAGCCATTTACCAAGATTCACACTTAGGCAATAATTCAAGATGATAGTGATTAAAATAAGCTTGCAGATTCAAAACATACAGGCTGAGCCACAAAGGATGACAGATGCAGACAGGGAGTTCAATTTACCTGAAGTTATAGAACTCAGTAGAGATCAGAAGGCTGCAATGTGTTCAAGCAGAAGATGATGTGCTGTTCCTTACGTTTACACTGGGTCTCGTTATAACAGTACAGAAGGTCACAGATCAACACCTTGGAGTGGGAGTGAGATGGCAAATTAAAGTGCCAAGCTCAGGGTGAAGCAACTTGTTTTAGTTTCCC
This sequence comes from Mobula hypostoma, assembly GCF_963921235.1. Taxonomy (NCBI): domain Eukaryota; kingdom Metazoa; phylum Chordata; class Chondrichthyes; order Myliobatiformes; family Myliobatidae; genus Mobula; species Mobula hypostoma. The sequence continues at coordinate 157,202,591 of NC_086100.1, forward strand.
CTTTTTCTACTTTTTTCCTCTGGAAGTGGAGTACTGTACATGGCCAGCCTGGCCTGATGGAAATGTCTTCCCGCTCTGCATCTTGCACTGTCTACTTTCTTCTGTCTATGTTCTCATCCTCGCAGAGAGTCAATAACCAAATTGTTTAGTTTGCAGCCTACTTCCAATATCCCAGACTCACCCCTTCTTTACCCTTGCTGCAACTTCACATGTTTTTTTTCTCCCCTTTCCCCACTTCTGATATTGGGTCTTCAACCTAAAATATTAATTGTTTCTCATCCCAGCGGCGTGGGTTTACCTGCTGAGTACTTCCAGCAATTTCCATTTACCAGCACGTGGTCTACAGCCCACGAGGCAGAGTATCTCTCGCAATCCACAAGGGCCTATGTTAACTTCAGCTTGATTTTTCCATTTTACATATCTATTGAAACTCTTTTAGTCCGTTGTTATGTTTCTTGCACGTCTAAATTTCTAGAGTTTCTGCCTTTCTTATTAATGCCTTGGACCTGCTGTGCTGAAATTTTCCCAATACTCAGGCTTGCTGCTTTGTTTGGCAACATTGTAGCATTTCCCTTTGATCTAATGCTATCTTTAACTTCTCTTGAGAAATATGGCTGGACCACTTCTCCTGTTTTGTTTGGGCCTTAAGGGGATAAATAGCATTTTTAAACAGAGCACTAATTATTTAACCGTTGTTTCTAAAGATTAGATTAACTTTATTTTTCACATATATATTGAAACACAGAATGAAATGCATCTCCAACACAGTCTGAGGATGTGCTGGGGCCGCCTTTGAGTGGTGCTATGGTTTCGGTGCCAACATAGTTTGTCCATAACTTACCAACACCCACGTCTTTGGAATGTGGGCATTCCATTTGTTCATCCACATTCATCTGTGAGTCTGTTGGAATCCGGTGCTCCCGGAGACTCGATGTAGATTGGGAGACCGTTTCGCCGAGCACCCACCGGAAGAAGTGGGATCTCCCAGTGGCCACCCATTTTAATTCCATTTCCCATTCTCATTCCGATATGTCTATCCATGCCATCCTCTACTGTCGCAATGAGGCCACACTCAGGTTGGAGGAACAAAACCCTGTATTCCGTCTGGGTAGCCTCCAACCTGATGGCATGAACATTGATTTCTCGAACTTCCGGTAATGCCCCCCACCCTGCCCTCTCCTTCACCAGTCCCTATCCCTGTTTCCCTCCCTCGCCTTATCTCCTTACCAGCACATCACCTCCCTCTGGTGCTCTTTCTTCATGGCCTTCTGTCCTCTCCTATCAGACTCCCCCTTCTCCAGCCGTGTATCTCTCTCACCAATCAACTTCCCAATTATTTACTTCTTCCCTGCCCTCCCGGTTTCCCCTATCACCTTGTGTTTCTCTCTTCCCTCCCCCACCTTTTAAATCTAACCCTCATCTTTTTTTCTCCAGTCTTGCCGAAGAGTCTCAGCTCGAAACGTCAACTGTACTTTTTTTCATAGATGCTGCCTGGCCTGCTGAGTTCCTCCAGCATTTAGTTTGTGTTGCTTCGATTCCAACATCTGCAGATTCTCTCTTGTTTGTGATTCCATTTGTTTTTTTTTACTGCCATGCCTATTTCAAACTAACACCTAACTCAATGTTCAGCCAGTAATTTTTCACAGCATTGAAGGAGGCAATTTAGACCATTGGGTCCAGTCCCAATTCCCAAGACAATCATATCACAGCCACTCTACCCTCTTATTTTCTTGTAACCTATTCTTCCCCAGGTGCTGACCATGATTCCCCACTCACCCATCTCTACCTCGGGTAATGAGTAGGCCTGCTGAGAGAAGCTTCCAAAAAGTCACCATGACTCAGTGCCATCACAGATGTAATATAAAAGAACTGGCCATTGACTTCAGGGAATTCGGCTAAGCACATACCCCTGTATGTATCGTTTGTGCTGAGGTGGAGGTGGTTGATATCATGTTTTGTAACTTCAGAACTAATTGAAAGTAAAACACAGGGAGATGGGGATAAACATGTGGAGTTCATTCTCTACTTTAGTGAGGTGCACACATGTGACATGGTGGCGTGATGACATATGCCATTTACATACTTTTACATATAACCTGTCATGAATTATGTAAATAACAAAGGATGCTTACTCAAACAATATATATACAATATTATTCAAATATTACAGAAATATTAAAAACACAACAGTTGGCACCTTTAAGTTCCTCGGTGTAAATATCATTCACCTGGTCCAACCACCAAGATGATATAGAGCAAGAAAGTGTACCAGTGTCACAGCTTCCTCAGAAGACTAAAGCATGCCTTTGTTGACCCTAACCAATTTTTGTAGATGTGTCACAGAATGCATCCTATCCAGATACGTCACAGCTGGGTGTGGCAACTACTCTACCCAAGACCACGAGAGGTCGCAGAGAGTTGTGGACACAGCTCCGTCCATCATGAAAGCAGTACTCCTCCATGGACCCAGTTTACTAGCCAGTGTAATGGAGGACCCTTTCTACCCTGGTCATGCTCTCATCGCCTCTTCCACTGAGCAAGAGGTACAAATGCTTGAAAACACACAGCACCAGGATCAAGGACTGCACCTATTTCGCTGTAATAAGACTCCTGGACAGACCTCCTGTGCAATTAAGATGAACTCTTAACCTTTCAATCTACCTATGGCTCTGGCACCTTATTGCCATTATTAGCCGCTTGCACTTCCCTTTCTCTGTAATTGTAAAATTATATTCTATATTCTGTTACTGCTTTTCATTTTGTATTAGCTCATGTTTTGGAATGATCTATATGAATGGCATGCAAGTCAAAGATTTTCGCAATACCTCAGTATACATGTGACAATCATAATAAACCAATTAGCTGCTAATTACCAGTCCCGCCACACAGAAGCCCAACCATGGAAGGAATGCACCACCTCCCAAGGTACTCACTCACCTGTCCAGTCAAGGGCCTTGTGCCTCACCTGTGGAAAGGACTGTGGACCCCGGAGTGCTCTCATTAGCCAGCTCAGAGCTCATGGCACTGGAGTGGAGGCCAGAAACATCCTCAACCCCAAGGGATTTCTTTAAAAGGAGAAAACAGAGCAGAAGTGTAGTTAAGAAGCACTTCCCAGATACTATTCCAGGAGCAGCTGGAGAGAGAGCAGAGGAGATTTACGAGCTTCCTCTGGCAGCTTATTCCAGACACTCCGCACTCAGAGGGCAGCAAGTATATGAAATGAGCTGCCAGAGGAAGTAGTAGAGACAGATACCTTAACCTTTAAGATGAACTTAAGAGCTACGTGGATAGGAAAGGCTTGGAGGGACAGGGGTCAGATGCAGACAGATGGGATTAGCTAAGAGATGGCAATCTTGTTCGACATGGACCAGTTGGGCTTAGTGATCTGTGATTCATTCTATGAAAGGAGAAGGAGGCAAACAAGAAGTAAAGCAAAGCCTGAGATCCATTTTCAAACTGCTACGGTACATCTCATGTTTACTTTGCAGAGTCACTGTATCCACACCCACATCAGATGGTGCTGGCAAAGGTCCATCGTTTGCAACAAGTTTGCCCCCTCTAGTATTCACACTCCGACTGCTGTGAGCAAACAGCCTGCTCTGTTTATGTAAACACAGCGAAAGGGAAAGGGCGAAGGAAGCAGCTTCCCCCATCTGTGTTGCTTCTCACAAGGAGCAGAAGGGGCTGAGGTGGGGGTGGAGAGAGCGCGCGGACTCCAGCTGAGCAACAGAGCCTCAGAGAGCAGCACGCGGTGTACAGATCCTCGCACGGTCACCTTGGAGCCACATGTCCTGGCGTCTGTGAGTGTGCCGGTGGACGAGAGGTGGAGGAGGTAGTGCTTGCTGGCGAGGGAAGCACAGGGAGCCTGCACACATCAGTGAAGACGCCAATAAGCTGTAGCCTTTCTGCACACAGCACAGAAAACCAAAAAACAGTTCCTCTCGCCTCCCTCGCCCACCCCTTCCATCACTTCTTAAAGGTACGTGGTCTGCCACCTGAGAGAAGTTTCATATCAGTAATTTTCACTCACCATTGTTTGCAATTTTGTTCTAGCCTCTTACAGAGCGAGCACAGTTATGAAAACATCCATAACTTTCCAATGCACTTCATACACTTTGTGAGATTTCCCCCGTCTTCTGCAACCACTTTATTTATGGATCTTCAAGGTGCAAGAAGGGTGCAGAAAATATTCACAAGGGGACTGAAGGGCTTGATAAGAGGAGGATTGATAGGCTGGGACTTTTCTCCCTGGATTGTTGGGAGCAAGGAGTGACCTTGTAGAGGTATATAAAATCATGAGGGGCATTTTATAAGATGGATGTTCCTGGGGTAGGGGTAAATAAGAAAACAGAGGGCATAGTTTAAGGTGAGATAAAAAATAATTAAAAGGGATCTAAGCATACTTTTGCACAGAGCGTGGTGGATATGAGGAATGAATTGTGAAAGAACTGACAGAGACAGGTTCAATTGCAATGTTTAAAAGAAACTTAGACAGGTACATGGATAAGAAAGGTTTAGGGGGAACATGCCAAACACAGGCAAACGGGATTTTGTTAGAGCGACATCTTGGTTGGCATGGACAAGATGGGCTGAAGGACTTGTTTCAGTACTGATTGAATCGATGACTCCATCTTCAATCATTTTCTTATGATGATGGGGCACAGGGGCTGAGGTAGACCATCCAGCTCCTTAAGCAGCAAACAAACTGCTGGAGGAACTCAGTGGCTCGAACAGCATCTGTGGGAGGATAAGAATTGTCAATGTAGCAGTCAAAAGCCTGCATCAGGACCCTGAACAGCAACAATTCCTTTGCCACTGCAGATACTGCTCAGCTTGCTAGATTCTGCCAACAGATGGTTTGTTGCTTCAGATTTCAGCATCTGCTGTTTCTTGTATCTCTGGTTCAGTGCCTTAAACCTATTCAACCATTGAGTTAGATAGTGCCTGATGTGCAACTTAACTCCATCTCTGAATAATTCTTATTCTAACATGAAAGCTCAGGTTGATTCTGAACTTCCAAGGCCTCTCATGGGATTGTGTCCTAGGATTCCCTTCATCTATTTGTGGAAAAAGCTCTTAACTGCTTGGCCAAGCTCCACCCTTGTTCCAGACTCATCCACAAAAATAAGTTGTTCCTCCATATTGAGCATATTTATTATTTTGGACACATTGTTCAAATAACCACAAAGTTCAAAGGAAGACCAAACTGGCCAATCGTAGGATTGGGTTGATGAAGAAATGCTATAGTGATTTCTCAAGTACTTCAGAAAAGAGCTTTGTTTATTTGTTCCCCATTAGTCAGTAGCCCTCTTTTTGGTGATGGTACACCCCAAGTGTAAGATCTGTTGGTTTACTAAACAACAGAGGCAGAAATACCATCAAAAGATATCTACGGGTATATAAAATTGCACATTGCACATTTAGACAGAGATGCAAGATAAAGATTTTTACTCCTCATGTATGTGAAAGATGTAAAAAGTCAATTCAATTCAATTCTTTATTGAAGGCAGTCAATTCTCATTTATCAACAGTGTCTAATGCATCAACATGTGAAAGATTCATTTATTATGTGTATACCTGTACTTATATATAGTATAAAGCATGCTTCTCCTTTAAGAAAGCAATGAAGTAATACCTACATACAATTGTCCCATCAGTTAACAGGGGTTACATATATAAAATACAATCAACACATTATTCACAGGGATATACAGTACATACAGAAAATAACATATTGGTTATAAATATCAACAAGCATAAACTCACAGAGCCTCTTAGATTTTTTATTAAAGCACAGTGATCTGGATTTAACATATTTTGAAGTGTCCAGTCTAGGCATTGACAATTCCAGTGGATCACTTCTTCGCATATGCTTCCTAAAACATCTGGTCTTATAACTTGTTCCACAATTGCTATTTCAACACAACTGACCTCAGAACTATTTATAACTATGAACACATTTTTTTTATTAAGTGCAATTGTGAACAACAGCCAGGTCAGAAATGCTGATCAAGTCAACTAGTTCCCAAAGAGAACTCTGATAGGCCAATCAGATGGTTCACTGCTGCTCAGCGATAGAACACAAAAAAATCATATGTACAAAAAGAAACATTAAAGAATAGTAGAGGTACTGGAGTCATGATGAAATCTGCTGGAGAGAGACATTTATACACATACTATCCTCCATAATTCAAAGAGATTGAAGGATAAGGTTCCAGAGTGACAAAACATGACAGGAGCACTTGGAACTAAACACCAATCCCTACCGGGAGAAAACAGCACCTGTTCTTTCCGCACTGTTCTCCAGCAGTTTAAGGACTAAGTCCTGCCGGAACATAACTCACAAGTGCTCTTGAAAGTCAGGTATTAACCCTACCTACCAACAACCAATCATTGCCATCCTGGACCCCTTCATAATATCTTATGAAGAAGCATATGACTTCCCTCCCAGAGATGGTAGTTGTTTGTGCACTCGACTCTTGAAGGCTTGGACCCCATCATCGCAGATGTTTCCAACCACAGCATCTGGAAGGCTGTTCCAAATTCTTATAGCACAGTGAAGGAAGCTTCTATCCAGTGTGTAGGTTCTCGCATCGGGCGTCGAAACAGCGTGAGTAGGCATAGATAAACTTGATCGTGTGGTGCGCCGTCTCTCATAAGAAGAAGGCAGCATGGCGCGAAGGTCTTCAAGGCTGTGGCTGTTGTGCATTTTGTATAGCACAGTAGCCGCAGCAACCTGTCGTCTGTGGTGTAAACTACTGATGGTTAGATTCTCACGAGCTGTGGCCTCATCTAAACCTATAACCCTGAGAGCCTTTCTTTGAATGGAATCAAGCTGGCTGAGGGCACTCTGTGAGGCATTCATCCACGATAAGCAGGCATACTCCATGATACTTCGTACCTGGGCTTTGTAAACTGTGATTCTGCCCTCTGTCTAGTTTGGACGCTACTTTCCGCAGAGCTCCAAGCCTTTGTCCAGTCTTGTTTGAAATAATGGAAAGGTGGTTATCCCACACCAATTCGCTGTCAATATTAACACCAAGGATTACTAGCTCCTTCTTTATATTGTATTATATTGCATAATATGTTTCAAACATCAACTGTTAAATTAATCCTTAACAAGTTAATAACTTAACAACTCTATAATTTACATGCCACAATTATACAAATTCACTTTTATTTGGTGTATCATTGGATTGTATGAACTAAACACAATTTCTAATTTTGCTTGAATTTTCAATCTTTCTCTCTCTGTTTATGTGCAGTCTCACATCTCGACTTTCATTCTGACTTTCCGCAGCCACAGGAAAGTCCTCTTTCTTGCTACCCATTTTGAAGTCATAATTCTGAGTGTTCCTCTCAATTCTGCCATAACTGATTTCAGTTACTCTTGTTGCACTTGGGCTTTACTGAATATTTTGATAATAGGAAGCCAACAGCCCTAAGGTTATATCCTTACTAGGACCTGCAGAGCTTTCAAACTGTTCCACTTTGTAATCCAGTTCACTATGAAAGTATCAAACTCCATCTTACGCAGTTTACAGTCCATTCTGACTTGCAGAAGTGAAGCTCGTCCCCAGAAATCATGCAGCCTCATCTCATGTTTCAGCATTGTCAGTGGCGAACTTAATTGAAAAATGACTTTCCTGTGCTGATCCTTTTGTTATTAACCTTGGCTGTGGGTTCTTGCAATGGCTCAACCATTGTCTTGGATCATTGGGGCCTCTTCTGGGGGAGGTACGACCTGTACAAAAAGGACGGGTTACACCTGAACCCAAAGGGGTCCAATATCCTTGCAGCCACATTTAATAGAGCTGTGAGGAAGGGTTTAAATTAATTTGGCAGGGGGATGGGAACTGGAGTGACAGGGGAAAACAGAAGTTAATCAAGGATAGCGTGCAACAGAGATTATAGAAAGAACAGGCAGGAGATGAGGCTTAATCACAGCCAGTGGGATGAGTTACGGGGCAATAGAGGCGTGGTGCAGTTAAAACAGAAAACAACAAATACTGGACTGAAAGTGTTATATTTGAATGCACGCAGCATAAGGAATAAAATGGAAGATCTTGAAATTCAGCTGCACATTGGCAAATATGATGTTGTGGCCATCTCTGAAACTTGGCTAAAGGATGACTGCCATTGGGAGCTGAATGTCCAAGGATATACTGTGTATCGGAAAGACAGGTTAGTAGGCAGAGGGGGTGGCGTGGCTCTGTGTATAAGAAATAATATTAAATCATTAGAAAGAGATCACATGGGATTGGAAGATGTAGAGTCTCTATGAGTTGAGTTAAGAAATGGCAAGGGTAAAAGGACCCTAACGGCAGTTGTATACAGGCCTCCAAACAGCAGCTGGGATGTGGATTACAAATTACAGCAGGAGATAGAAAAGACGTGTCAGAAAGGCAATGTCATGATAATCACTGGGGATTTTAACATGGAAGTGGATTGGGAAATCTAGGTCAGTACCGGACCGCAAGAGGGAGAATTTGTAGAATGTCTAAGGTATGGCTTTTTAGAACAGCTTGTTGTTGAGCTCACTAGGGGGTCGGCTGTGCTGGACTGGTGTTGTGCAATGATCCAGAGGTGATAAGAGAGCCGTAGGGAACAGTGATCACAATATGATTGAATTTACATTGAAATTTGAGAGGGAAAAAATAAAATCCAATGTGTCGGTATTTCAGTGGAATAAAGGAAATTACAATGGCATGAGAGGGAAACTGGTTGAAGTTGACTGGAAAGGGACATTTGCAGGAAGATCAGCAGAGCAACAATGGCTGGAGTTTCTGTGAAAAATGAGGGAAGTGCAAGACAGATATATTCCAAATAAGAATAAATTTTCAAAGGGAAGAAAGACACTACTGTGGTTGGCAAGTGAAGTCAGAGCCAAAGTAAAAGCAAAAGAGAGGGCATACAAAGTAGCCAGACTAGTGGGAAGATACAGGATTGGGAAACTTTTAAAAACTTGCAGAAGGAAACTAAGAAGGTCAGAAGGAAGGAAAAGATGAATTATGAGAGGAAGCTGGAGACTACTAGTAAAAACAATACTAAAAGCTTTTTCAAGCATATAAAGGGTAAAAGAGAGTCAAGAGTAGATATAGGACCAATATAAAATGACGTTGGAGATATTGTAATGAGAGATGCAGAGATGGCAGAGGAACTGGATGTGTATTTTGCATCAGTCTTCACAGTGGAAGACGTCTGCCGTATACCGGGCATTCAAGAGTGTCAGGGAACTGAAGTATGTGCAGTGAAAATTACGACTGGGAAGGTGCTCAAGAAGCTTAATGGTCTGAGGGTGGATAAATCTCCTGGACCTGATGGAAGGAAGTAGCTGAAGAGATTGCAGAGGCATTAACAATGATCTTTCAAGAATTGATAGATTCTGGCATAGTACTAGATGACTGGAAAATTGCAAATGTTATTTCGCTATTTAAGAGGGGTGGGAGGCAGCAGAAAGGAAACTATAGACCTATTAGCCTGACATCAGTGGTTGGGAAGTTGTTGGAATCGATTGTTGGGGTTGAGATTACGGAATACCTGAAGGCACATGATAAGATAGGCCAAAGCCAGCATGGGTTCCTGAAGGGAAAATCCTGCCTGACAAACCTACTGCAATGCTTTGAGGAAATTACAAGCAGGGTAGACAAAGGAGATGCAGTAGACGGGGTGTACTTGGATTTCCAGAAGGCTTTTGCCAAGGTGCCGCACATGAAGCTGCTTAGCAAGATAGGAGTCCATGGAATTACTGGGAAGTTACTATTATGGGTGGAGCATTGGCTGGTCGGCAGAAAGCAGAGAGTGGGAATAAAGGAATCCTATTCTGGCTGGCTGCTGGTTACCAGTGGAGTTCCAGCAACAATGTTATCTTTTCAGAAATGGAGATGCTTCCCTCTTCAGTATTCTCCACTGTGACTCTGTTAATATTGGTCGCCATGATGAACACTTCCATCCGTCCCGGGCAAATAAATGAGATTAATTATATTTCTTGAGTCGCTGATATATCTGCCAATGTCCACCGCCTGCAGTTATCACTGTTCAACCTGGAGGGTCCTTACTGTCCTGTACTCTCTCAGCAGCAGCACCCCGCCCTCATCACCAATATGGTGTTTGCAAGTTCTTTAATGCTGTTGCTTGCTAAGGCCAAAAAGGTGGTGCTGGGTGTTGGAAATAACAAGAAAACACGCACAGGAGCACAAGAGTCTGCAAGGGAGTGCAAGACTGAGCCAGTTCCATCAAGGGTGCAGCTTTCCCCAACATCAAGAGGAAGGTGACAGCTTGCATCCAGGACCCCCACCATACAGGCCATGCCCTCGTCTCAGTGCATTACCTCATTAGCCAGGAGGAAAAGGAGCCTGAAGGCCCACACTTCAATGTTCGATAACAGCTTCTTCCTCACTGCTCTCAGGTTTCTGAATGGATCTGAAAAACCCTCGCCCTACCTTGGACTAAATCCTTCTCTCTCAACTGAGAGAGGATTCATTGTATTTATCTTTTCATGTAAGTTTGTATACAGGTAATATTGTTTACAGTATATTTGTCACGATTGCATGTGCAGCATTAGGTCATTTTTATAGCATTTATGCCCTGCCTATGTAACAATAAGTTTGAACTTTTAAGCTTGATTTCTAAAGGTACACTTAAACTTATATAGACTGCAGTTGGGGGTAAAGGAAGATCTACCTGTCAGTCAGGATGAATGAACAGGAAAATATATAAAGCTGAAAATGTGTGTGACCAGCATCCTGCCTCCTTGCCTTATTTCCTCCTTTTGGAAAATCCCTTGGCTCCCTGCCCAAGGAGCTAATCTCACCATGTGCATTTACTTTTGAAGTTCCTACATCCTTTCCCCCAGTGCAGTTTTGAAATAGATACAACTCAGAAAGTAAAGTTGGAGTGAGTAAGACCTTTCAAAATAATTCTTAAACTTATCTCTCCCTGTCCCAGTTCCCTATCGTAGCACCTGAAAGACTCCTTTGGCTCCAGATATGGGAAGCATTTTGGTCAGTGTCTCAGCAAAATATCTTTGAGAGAGAGAATCTACGGCAATATGCTGTTCACAAAGCTATGTGATTGCTAGATTAATGAGGGCAGTTCATCATCATGGCTTGGCTTCGTGAACGAAGATTTAGGAAGAGGGCTGCCCATGTCTGCTGCAGGCTCGCTGGTGGCTGACGAGGCCAATACGGGACAGGCAGGTGAGGGCAGTTAATGATAGATCAAACAATCAAAAGAAAGGTCTAAAAGCTGTGAAATGCAGGACATCCTGTTGCAGAGAACTTGACATCAAATTGCTGGGAATGCCCAAGCTATCATCTTTTGCACAGCGCAAACACGAGGAAATCTGCAGATGCTGGAAATTCAAGCAACACACACAAAATGCTGGTGGAATGCAGTAGGCCAGGCAGCATCCATAGGAAGAAGCACAGTCGACGTTTTGGGCCGAGACCCTTCGTCTAGCCTGCTGTGTTCCACCAGCGTTTTGTGCATCTTTTGCACAGGTTTGAACTCACTTCTCCGGATTACTAGTCTCATTAACAAGGTGTTTTTGCCCACAGAACTACTGCACACAGATTTTTATTTTAGTTTTTGTTTTCGCGTCATTCTGTTGTACATGAAAATCCCAGGAGTTCAGCAGTTTCTGAGATACTCAAACCACCCTATTTGGCACCAAGTATCATTCCACAGTCAAAGTCACTTAGATCATATTTCTTCTCTGTTCTGATGTTTGGTCTGAACAGCACTTGAACCTCTTGATCATGTCTGCTTGCTTTTATGCATTGAGTTACTGCAACTGGACTGGCTGATTAGGTATTTGCATTAACGAACAGGGGTATAGTGGCCACAGAGTATATACTGGGATGTAGAACTTTTCTACAGGGAAGTTGGCACATAGGAGCAGTTAGGCTGGAGAACAGTTTTCATTGTTTTCCTTGAAGCAGAGGTTATGGAGTTTAAATTTATCAGGAGCTTTGACAAACTAAGTTAGGTGATAAAAAAATACTATTTCCACTGGCAGGGGGATCTGGAGCAACAAACAATCTGCTTGAGGAACTTAGTAGGTTGACAGCATCTATAAGGAAAGGGAGCCTTGGGCTGAATCCCTACATCAGCCTTCTGAGTTCCACCACAGATTGTTGTTCAAGATTCAAGTACTTGCAGTATCTTGTGCTTCCTGTGACTAATGTAGGGAGAGTCCGCAAGAGAGCAGACGAATGATGAAGAGATTGTATTTCATGCTCTGATCTGGAACACACTTCCTGAAGGGATGAAGGGAAACTGAGTCAACAACAAAATTTAGAAAGGGAATTGTTTAAAATACTCCAGTTGGTAAAACACAGAGCGCTGAACGCATAATCCAGGTTGGTACTCCAATACTGTGCTTAAGGTCTGATGCACCACCAGGCACACCACATTGTTCCTTTGGTGAGGTGTTAAACTGTGGGCACAGCCTGGTGACCCAGGTCACGTAACCGATCTCATGGTGATCATTTAAAGATGATGAGGGTTATGAGGTAGAGGAGGCAGTCGAAGAGGAGAGGGCCACCACCAGATCATTTTGCCTGAGAGTCACTGAGAAGGATAAGTGTTTAAGCATGAACCAGAATCAGATTCAGGTTTAATATCACTGGCATATTTCATGAAATCTGTTGTTTTTTAGCAGCGGTACACTGCAATACATAATAATAAAATCTGAATTACAGTAAGTACATTTACAACTTTATGCAGCTTATATTGATCCTGTGCAGTGCTCCCCCTCCCAAACCAGATGGTGAAGCAGTCAGTTAGAATGCTCTCCTCGATACAGCTGTAGAAATTTGTGAGTGTCTTTGGTGATTTCCCAAATCTCCTCAAACTCCTAATGAAATATAGCCTCTGTCGTGACTTCATTGTAACTGCATCACTATGTTGGGACAACACACATCAAAGTTGCTGGTGAACGCAGCAGGCCAAGCAGCATCTATAGGAAGAGGCGCAGTCGACGTTTCAGGCCGAGACCCTTCGTCAGGACTAACTGAAGGAAGACTGAGTAAGGGATTTGAAAGCTGGAGGGGGAGGGGGAGATGCAAAATGATAGGAGAAGACAGGAGGGGGAGGGATAGAGCCAAGAGCTGGACAGGTGATAGGCAAAAGGGGATACGAGAGGATCATGGGACAGGAGGTCCGGGAAGAAAGACGGGGTGGGGGGGGGTGAACCAGAGGATGGGCAAGAGGTATATTCAGAGGGACAGAGGGAGAAAAAGGAGAGTGAGAGAAAGAATGTGTGCATAAAAATGAGTAACAGATGGGGTACGAGGGGGAGGTGGGGCCTAGCGGAAGTTAGAGAAGTCAATGTTCATGCCATCAGGTTGGAGGCTACCCAGACGGAATATAAGGTGTTGTTCCTCCAACCTGAGTGTGGCTTCATCTTTACAGTAGAGGAGGCCGTGGATAGACATGTCAGAATGGGAATGGGACGTGGAATTAACATGTGTGGCCACTGGGAGATCCTGCTTTCTCTGGCGGACTGAGCGTAGATGTTCAGCAAAGCGGTCTCCCAGTCTGCGTCGGGTCTCACCAATATATAAAAGGCCACATCGGGAGCACCGGACGCAGTATATCACCCCAGTCGACTCACAGGTGAAGTGATGCCTCACCTGGAAGGACTGTTTGGGGCCCTGAATGGTGGTGAGGGAGGAAGTGTAAGGGCATGTGTAGCACTTGTTCCGCTTACACGGATAAGTGCCAGGAGGGAGATCAGTGGGGAGGGATGGGGGGGACGAATGGACAAGGGAGTTGTGTAGGGAGCGATCCCTGCGGAATGCAGAGAGAGGGGGGGAGGGAAAGATGTGCTTAGTGGTGGGATCCCGTTGGAGGTGGCGGAAGTTACGGAGAATAATATGTTGGACCCGGAGGCTGGTGGGGTGGTAGGTGAGGACCAGGGGAACCCTATTCCTAGTGGGGTGGTGGGTGGATGGAGTGAGAGCAGATGTACGTGAAATGGGGGAGATGCGTTTAAGAGCAGAGTTGATAGTGGAGGAAGGGAAGCCCCTTTCTTTAAAAAATGAAGACATCTCCCTCGTCCTAGAATGAAAAGCCTCATCCTGAGAGCAGATGCGGCGGAGACGGAGGAATTGCGAGAAGGGGATGGCGTTTTTGCAAGAGACAGGGTGAGAAGAGGAATAGTCCAGATAGCTGTGAGAGTCAGTAGGCTTATAGTAGACATCAGTGGATAAGCTGTCTCCAGAGACAGAGACAGAAAGATCTAGAAAGGGGACGGAGGTGTCGGAAATGGACCATGTAAACTTGAGGGCAGGGTGAAAGTTGGAGGCAAAGTTAATAAAGTCAACAAGTTCTGCATGCGTGCAGGAAGCAGCGCCAATGCAGTCGTCGATGTAGCGAAGGAAAAGTGGGGGACAGATACCAGAATAGGCACGGAACATAGATTGTTCCACAAACCCAACAAAAAGGCAGGCATAGCTAGGACCCATACGGGTGCCCATAGCTAAACCTTAGTCTGTCTCTGTCTCTGGAGACAGCTTATCCACTGATGTCTACTATAAGCCTACTGACTCTCACAGCTATCTGGACTATTCCTCTTCTCACCCTGTCTCTTGCAAAAACGCCATCCCCTTCTCGCAATTCCTCCGTCTCCGCCGCATCTGCTCTCAGGATGAGGCTTTTCATTCTAGGACGAGGGAGATGTCTTCATTTTTTAAAGAAAGGGGCTTCCCTTCCTCCACTATCAACTCTGCTCTTAAACGCATCTCCCCCATTTCATGTACATCTGCTCTCACTCCATCCACCCACCACCCCACTAGGAATAGGGTTCCCCTGGTCCTCACCTACCACCCCACCAGCCTCCGGGTCCAACATATTATTCTCCGTAACTTCCGCCACCTCCAACGGGATCCCACCACTAAGCACATCTTTCCCTCCCCCCCTCTCTCTGCATTCCGCAGGGATCGCTCCCTACACAACTCCCTTGTCCATTCGTCCCCCCCATCCCTCCCCACTGATCTCCCTCCTGGCACTTATCCGTGTAAGCGGAACAAGTGCTACACATGCCCTTACACTTCCTCCCTCACCACCATTCAGGGCCCCAAACAGTCCTTCCAGGTGAGGCATCACTTCACCTGTGAGTCGACTGGGGTGATATACTGCGTCTGGTGCTCCCGATGTGGCCTTTTATATATTGGTGAGACCCGACGCAGACTGGGAGACCGCTTTGCTGAACATCTACGCTCTGTCTGCCAGAGAAAGCAGGATCTCCCAGTGGCCACACATTTTAATTCCACGTCCCATTCCCATTCTGACATGTCTATCCACGGCCTCCTCTACTGTAAAGATGAAGCCACACTCAGGTTGGAGGAACAACACCTTATATTCCGTCTGGGTAGCCTCCAACCTGATGGCATGAACATTGACTTCTCTAACTTCCGCTAGGCCCCACCTCCCCCTCGTACCCCATATGTTACTCATTTTTATGCACACATTCTTTCTCTCACTCTCCTTTTTCTCCCTCTGTCCCTCTGAATATACCTCTTGCCCATCCTCTGGTTCACCCCCCCCCACCCCGTCTTTCTTCCCGGACCTCCTGTCCCATGATCCTCTCGTATCCCCTTTTGCCTATCACCTGTCCAGCTCTCGGCTCTATCCCTCCCCCTCCTGTCTTCTCCTATCACTTTGCATCTCCCCCTCCCCCTCCAGCTTTCAAATCCCTTACTCACTCTTCCTTCAGTTAGTCCTGACGAAGGGTCTCGGCCTGAAACGTCGACTGCGCCTCTTCCTATAGATGCTGCTTGGCCTGC
The DNA here is from genome assembly GCF_963921235.1 of Mobula hypostoma. Taxonomy (NCBI): domain Eukaryota; kingdom Metazoa; phylum Chordata; class Chondrichthyes; order Myliobatiformes; family Myliobatidae; genus Mobula; species Mobula hypostoma. The sequence goes on from NC_086100.1 coordinate 157,218,382, forward strand.
TGCGTTCACCAGCAACTTTGACGTGTGTTGCTTTTATTTCCAGCATCTGCAGAATTCCTGTTGTTCACTATGTTGGGCCAAGGATACATCCTCTGAGATGTTGGCACCCAGGATCTTGAAATTGCTCTCCCTTTCCACTTCAGGTCTCTCTTTGAGGATTAGTGTGTGTTTCCCATTTTTATCCTTTCTGAAGTCCACAAACAATTCTTTGGTCTTACTGACGTTGAGTGCAAGGTTTAGCTGCAACACCATTCAGCTAGCCGATATATGACTAGCTGTATGCCTTCTCATCACCATCTGAAGTTCTGCCAATAATAGCTGTGTTGTCAGCAAATATATCGATGGCATTTCAGTCGTGCCTAGCCACACAGTCACGGGTGTAGAGAGAGTAGAGCAGTGGGTTCAGCACACATCTTTGAGGTGTGCCAGTGTTGATTATCAGTGAGGTGGAGATGTTATTTCTGATCCGCACAAACAGTGGTCTTCTGGTGAGGCAGCTGAGGATCCAGTTGCAGGAGCCCAGTTTATGGCGGCTTTGAATGCAGTGGTCTGCTTTTTCCATGTGCGTGTGTTCATTATGTAATCCCTTTGGACAAGCAAGTCCTGTGGTGTTTCTGAGGATTTTAACAGTGCCGTTGGCAGTATTTGTCATGCACCAGAGAGAACTGAGACTGGATTGGAAAGCGTACGGCATGGTCATCTAGCATCCCATATCATTGATCCAGGAACACCTATTAGATTCCTAACCAGGAAGTTTAATATTAAGTAAATCAATAAACCTGGAATGATACAAGTTGCCTATATCAGTAGGTCAGACCAAAAAATGACTTGTCATGAAAAAATATCTGCTTCAAGAATGATTTTGCAGAGGTAGAAATCTGTCATCCCTTCTTAGACTGGCCTGCATGTGACTCTAGAACCATAGATGTTGTTGATCCTTAGTTGCTGTTCCCTGGCAAATCATTCAGTTTCAGGGTGATTAGGAATGAACAATAAATTGCTTGCACTGTCCACATTCCATCGAATTGAATAATAAAGGTGAACTAAATTCCACTGTACCATCTTTCTCCGCGCTGACTGGCTGCAATGTTACACCAATGGCTATGGAGCACTTTGGGCCATTCAAAGTCATTAGTGGTGACGTATAACACAGTTTATGCACTTTATACATGGCACAATAGCATAGTGGTTAGCACAATGCTTTACAGTTCTAGACACCGGGGTTCAAATCTTGCAGCTGCCTATAATGAGTTTGTACGTTCTCCCTTTGACAGCATGGTTTCCTCCGGGTGCTCCAGTTTCCTCCCACAATATCGGCTGGTAGGTTAATTAGTTATCGTAAATTGTCCCATGATTCGTCTAGGATTAATTCGGAGGGTTGCTAGGCATTGTGGCACGAAGGTCTGGAAGTGCCTATTCCACGATATATGTCAATAAATAAATTTAGCTTTCTTTCAGTGACTCAATGAGCCTACATGAAAACTGATGTATGCTCTATGGCACAGCTTTAAAGATCTAGCTTGAAAGATTTAAACAATAGCCACATAATTTAGTGCTGGTTACAAAGTATGCCCTGTGGCTTCCTTTACATGCAGGCACAAGACTAAGAACTTTCAGCATTGTCTGAGAGCTCTGCATACAGTGCAGTCGAGTTTTGTCAGGTTGAAAGGAAATTCTTTGTCATTCCGACCTTGGCCATATAGTATTGGCGGGCTCTGCCGCATAGCCTTTCCTTGGCAGTCTTCCAGTTGACTTCATTTGCAGGTGTCGGAAATAGCATGGGCTCCCTCATGCACCTTTCCCTCCTCCCCAGGAAAGGCCCCCGCCTTTACCAACCTGTACTACATGAAAAAAGAAATCAGTAGCACAGCAGTTAGCATAACAATTTACAGCTCCAGCAGCCGGGTTCAGTTCTCTTCATCACCTGTAAGGAGTTTGTACATTCTCTTCATGACTGTGTGGGTTTCCTCCGGGTGCTCCAGTTTCCTCTCGCATTCCAAAGGTTTAGGGTTAGGGTTAGTAAGTTGTGGGCTTGCAATGTTGGTGCTGGAAGTATGGTGACACTTTGGGGTGCCACAGTAGAATTGGGGTTAGTGTGACATTATTACAGCTTGGGGCTTCGGAGTTCGAATTTCAGTTTTTGCTGTCCTCTGTAAGCAAGTTTCTGCATTCCTTCCTGTGTGTGCTTGGGTTTCCTCCAGATGCTTCAGTTTCCTCCCGCAGTCCAAAGACATACAGGTTAGAAGGTTAATTGGTTATTGTAAATTGTCCTGTGATTATACTCGGGTTAAATTGGTAGGTTGCTGGGCGGCACAGTTCGAAATGCTGATGATGAGTACAGAGAGGAAATGAAGCAGCTGGTGGACTGTTATGAGAAGTACAACCTAAGTCTGAAAGTGGAGATGACCAAGGATATGATTGTGGACTTTAGGAAGGTGAAGATAAATTCTACGAATACAGAGTTAAGTGCACCAAGTTCCTGGAATTTCATGTCACTAAAGACCTCACCTGGTCCCTGGACCTCACCTCCAAGAATGCATAGCAGCACCTCCACATTCTAAGGAGATTGAGGCAAATGAGGCTCCCACCTCCCATCTTAACAGGGCACCATCGAGAGCGTCCTGATAAGTTGCATCTCCGTCTGGCATGGGAGCAGTCGAGCATTGAACCAGGAGTCCCTGTAAAGGACTGTGAGAACAGCTGACAGGATCATAGAGGTCTCCCTACCATCCATCAGGGATATTTATTAGGAGCGATGCGCATGCAGGGCCCTCAATATTATTGAAGATCCCACCCATCCATCCAGCATTCTCTTTGACTTTCTACTATTGGGCAGGAGACCACAATGCATAAAAACAAAAATGGTCAGGATGGGACCATGGTTTCCTCCCTCAGACCATTCAGCTTCTGAACTCCCTGCCACATTGGGTTCGAAGTATCACTGGTTAATCTGATCTGTACCTGACAATAGTTAATTAAGGCACTTTACTTTGTATATTTGTATGTAATTCAACAATAGGTTTTTATCCTAAATTATTGTGTATTATATGAGTGTTTCGTGGTTCACCATGGTTCAGAGAAACGTCTCGTTTGACAGTATATGTGGTCAAATGACAAAAAATTTGACTTGACTTGAAGGGCCAGAAGGGCCTGTTCTACGCTGTATCTCAATCGATCAATAAATAAATAAATAAATGCTAGGCACTGAAAGACAAAATTCTCTGATCTGAAGCATTAACTCTGTTTCTCACACCATAGGTGCTACCTGACTTTCTGAGTCTTTTTAGCATTTTCTACTTTCATTTAAAATACCACAGGCAATTTAAGGCCAACATAAATCAGAAGCAGAGGGAGACACATGTCAAGCCAATGACTGGACATTAAACCTAATGGACAAGCTCAGCTCTCTGATGTTGGTGCATGCATGGTATCGCGTCTTAACTGAATCTAAATTGTTGAGTGAATCTGAAAAGGAAACTCGCTGGTTACAGACAAGTATTCTTTCAAAGGTTCCATAAATAACACGTACACAGTGAATCAATCCCATAGCTTGTGTGTGAAGGCGTTGGTACAACGCCATTCATTATGTAATGCCAGTAATGGAACAAAAACATTCAAAAGAAATTGATGGGAGTCTCACCAAGCAAATGTGACGCAAAGCCTTATACAGTGAGGTTAATACCTCTGATCAAATAATTTGATTTCAGGAGCATATTTAAGGTGGAGTGGAGAGATTGAAAGGTTTTAGGAAAAAATTCCAGCATCTAGGGCTTTGACAACAGAAGGTAGGCTGCCAAAGGTGGACTAGCTACATTTGGAAATGAATTTGAAGAGAGTTGATATCATGGTTATCGAGTGGAGACTTTGGGCAATAATTGAATTAATCCAATGAAAGCTCATTGACCTGAAAACTAAGCTTTGTTTCTCTCTGCACAGATGCTGGCTGATAAGGCCATAAGGCCATAAGATATAGGAGCTGAATCAGGCCATTCAGCCCATCGAGTCTGCTCCACCAATCAGTTATGGCTGCCTTTCAACCCCATTGTACTGCCTTCTCCCTGTAACCCTTAGCCCTCTTACCGAAAAAGAGTATAATTATCTCTGCCTTAAACACACCCAATAACACAGCCTCCGCAAACTTCTGCAGTTACAAATTCCACAATTCAGTGCCATCTAGCTGAAGAAATTTACTTCAATCTGCTGAGTATTCCTGGCAATGCCTGTCTTTATTAATGAAAAACATGAAACTGTGCCTCAAAAGTGGGGCTAGAGCATTAATAACCACAACCAAAGAGGTTTAGTCTTGGTCTCTGCATGGACACACCCCCAGCTGTACTTAAGCACTCAAAGAAACCTGGGTTGGTACTCATGATCATGTCGTGCCTGCTTTGAAAATCAGTCACAGATTCTGACTTTCTGAAGAACTTGGGGCTGAGGTATGAACGGTTAAGAATAAACCTGAAAGGGATGGTTCAGAATTGTAGATGGTTCCAGAAGGGTATGAATGACAAAATTAATTACAGCAGCAACTTTCACACTCATGATCTCCACCAACAGACAATCAAAAAGCTTCAACTGCAGCACTGAAAGGGGAATTGGGTAAGCATTTGAGGTGGAAGTTGAAAAATTGCATAGATGTGAGGAAGGAGCAAGAGAATGAACAACTAAAAGCAAGGACAGACACGATGGTCTGAATGGCCTTGTGTACTGGAGTATTTAGTGACTGATGGCTACTGGCTTGCAGTGCATTGACAGAGTGAAAGGCCTTTCTTGTTCCACAAGTCATTGCATTCTGCCTGTGGAGCCAAAATGGTCCTGGTGTCAAGTGGTAATTAGTTTATTTTTGTCACATGTACCGAGACACAGTGAAAAGTGTTGCCTTTCATGCTACCCATACCGAGCATTCCATTCTGACAATACATTGATACAGTACACAGGGAAAAGCAATAACAAAGTGCAGAATAGTGTTACATTTACAGAGAAAATGCGATGCAGCCCATGACAAGTTAGATTGTGAGGTTAAGACTATACCGTACTGTTTTCCAAAGGAAGCAGCAAGTGTAGATGGAGTTAATGGAGGGGAGGCTGAGTTGAAACTGCATTAAATAGAAAATTCTCCGTATAGCAAACTTGACCATCAATCAATGGTAACTTGGTTTATTATTGTCACATGTACTGTGGCAAGGTGAAAATATTTGTTTTGCATGCCATCTACCCAGGTGGTTTCAGGATAACTGTTCACTGAGACAGTACAAGGGAATAAATAACAGAACACAGAATAAAGTGTTACAATTCAAGAGGAAATGCAGCTCAGGCAGACAATAAGGTGTAATTTCATGATGAGGTAGACTTTGAGATCAAGAATTCATTTTATCTTACTAGATGACCATTCAATTGTCTTATAATAGAGGGATAGAAGCTGTTTTTAAGCCTGGTGGTATGTGCTTTCAGGCTTTTTTTAATCTTCTGCTCAAAGGGGGGGTGGGGGATTGAGAATATTGAGGGTGGGTGAGGTCTTTGATTGTGTTGGCTGCTTTACCAAAGCAACAAGAAACATAGAAACATAGAAACATAGAAACATAGAAAATAGGTGCAGGAGTAGGCCATTCGGACCTTCGAGCCTGCACCGCCATTTATTATGATCATGGCTGATCATCCAACTCAGAACCCAGCCTTCCCTCCATACCCCCTGACCCCTGTAGCCACAAGGGCCATATCTAACTTCCTTTTAAACATAGCTAATGAACTGGCCTCAACAGTTTGCTGTGGCAGAGAATTCCACAGATTCACCACTCTCTGTGTGAAGAAGTTTTTCCTAACCTCGGTCCTAAAAGGCTTCCCCTCTATCCTCAAACTGTGACCCCTCGTTCTAGACCTCCCCAACATCGGGAACAATCTTCCCGCATCTAGTCTGTCCAATCCCTTTAGGATCTTATACGTTTCAATCAGATCCCCCCTCAATCTTCTAAATTCCAACGAGTACAAGCCCAGTTCATCCAGTCTTTCTTCATATGAAAGACCTGCCATCCCAGGAATCAATCTGGTGAACCTTCTTTGTACTCCCTCTATGGCAAAGATGTCTTTCCTCAGATTAGGGGACCAAAACTGCACACAATACTCCAGGTGTGGTCTCACCAAGGCCTTGTACAACTGCAGTAGTACCTCCCTGCTCCTGTACTCGAATCCTCTCGCTATAAATGCCAGCATACCGTTCGCCTTTTTCACCGCCTGCTGTACCTGCATGCCCACTTTCAATGACTGGTGTATAATGACACCCAGGTCTCGTTGCACCTCCCCTTTTCCTAATCGGCCACCATTCAGATAATAATCTGTTTTCCTATTTTTGCCACCAAAGTGGATAACTTCACATTTATCCACATTAAATTGCATCTGCCATGAGTTTGCCCACTCACCCAACCTATCCAAGTCACCCTGCATCCTCTTAGCATCCTCCTCACTGCTAACACTGCCACCCAGCTTTGTGTCATCCGCAAACTTGGAGATGCTGCATTTAATTCCCTCATCCAAGTCATTAATATATATTGTAAGCAACTGGGGTCCCAGCACTGAGCCTTGCGGTACCCCACTAGTCACCGCCTGCCATTCTGAAAAGGTCCCGTTTATTCCCACTCTTTGCTTCCTGTCTGCTAACCAATTCTCCACCCACACCAATACCTTACCCCCAATACCGTGTGCTTTAAGTTTGCACACTAATCTCCTGTGTGGGACCTTGTCAAAAGCCTTTTGAAAATCCAAATATACCACATCCACTGGTTCTCCCCTATCCACTCTACTAGTTACATCCTCAAAAAATTCTATGAGATTCGTCAGACATGATTTTCCTTTCACAAATCCATGCTGACTTTGTCCGATCATTTCACCGCTTTCCAAATGTGCTGTTATCACATCCTTGATAACTGACTCCAGCAGTTTCCCCACCACCGACGTTAGGCTAACCGGCCTATAATTCCCCGGTTTCTCTCTCCCTCCTTTTTTAAAAAGTGGGGTTACATTAGCCACCCTCCAATCCTCAGGAACTAGTCCAGAATCTAATGAGTTTTGAAAAATTATCACTAATGCATCCACTATTTCTTGGGCCACTTCCTTAAGCACTCTGGGATGCAGACCATCTGGCCCTGGGGATTTATCTGCCTTCAATCCCTTCAATTTACCTAACACCACTTCCCTACTAACATGTATTTCGCTCAGTTCCTCCATCTCACTGGACCCTCTGTCCCTTACTATTTCTGGAAGATTATTTATGTCCTCCTTAGTGAAGACAGAACCAAAGTAATTATTCAATTGGTCTGCCATGTCCTTGCTCCCCATAATCAATTCACCTGTTTCTGTTTGCAGGGGACCTACATTTGTCTTTATCAGTCTTTTCCTTTTTACATATCTATAAAAGCTTTTACAGTCCGTTTTGCAGTCCGTGGAGGGGAGTCTGACTTCCATTATGTGCTGAGCTGTGTCCGTAACTTCTTGCAGTCACAGGCAGAGCAGCTGTCATACAAAGAATAAAACTTTATTGTCATTGCTCAAGACAATGAGATTACAGTGCTGCTCTTGTCCATGCAAAATGGATATTTACAATGCATGTAGTACGGCTTAGTTTTTAAAAAGTTCCCATCTTTACCTGCAACAAGTAACTGATAGTCCATAGCACAGAAAGGCCATTGGCAAGCCAGGGTGTAGCATGATTTAGCTGTGCAACGGCCCTAGGGAAGAAGCTGCTGTGCAGTCTTACTGTCTTGGCTAAGATGCTTCTGAATTTCCTACCAGATGGCAGGAGATTGAACAGACAGTGTCTGGGAGGGGATGGGTCTTTAATGATGTTATGAGCATCGAGAGTTGTAGATTGTCTCCAGGTTCGGTAGTTGAATTCCGTACCTCATTGATCATCGATAAAACTTGGTGAGGGTCAGAGAGGACATGCCAAACATCTTTAGCCTTCTAAGGAAGTAGAGGTGCTTGTGAGCTTTCTTAGCTGTGACATCTGCCTGGATGGACAAGGACTATTGGTGATGTTCACTCCTAGGAATTTGAATCTCTCAACCATCTCAACCTTAGTATTATTGATGTAAACAGGAACCTGTGTACTGCTTCACCCCCCCCCAACTTCCTGAATCAATGACCACCTCTTTAGTTTTGCTTACATGGGGGGGGGGGCGGTGTTTGTTATCATGACACCATGTCACAGCTCTCCATCTCCTTCTTGTACTCCAATTCATCATTATTTGAGATTCAACTCACTACAGTGGTGTCACCTGCAAATTTCTGGATGGAGTTAGCAGAGAATTGGGCCATGCAGTCATGAATATATAGAGAGTAGAGGAGGGGGTTGAAGATGCAGCGTTATGGGGAACCTGTGTTGAGGAAATCATGGTGGAGGAGATGCTCTCTACCCTTACTGATTGCAGTTGGTCAGGAAGCTATTGAGCCAGTTGCAAAGGCAAGTGCAGATTCCCCGTGTAGGAGTTTGCAGATGTGTTTGCATGGAATTATGGTACTGAACGTAGAACTGTAATTAATAAACAATGGTCTCACATAGGAGACTTTACTGCACAGATACCCTGGCAATGAGTGTAGGGCCAGGGAGATGGCCCCTGCTGTGAACCTTTATCAGCATAAGGTAAATTACAGTGGGTCAAGGTTGTCTGGAGGCTTGGAACTGATGTGTGCCATGACCAGCCTCTCGATTTCTGGTGATATACAGTGGGGAAGGAAGCTGATGGAATCAGCAAGCACGTATATTGATATAGGGTAGCAAAATGACTGAAACAGAGGCATCAAAGTCAAGAGAGGTTAGAGGAGAGGAACTAGCATTTATATTCGCAACTTCTACATAAATACATTTTGGTGCAGTCTTTGTTTAAATGCAGAATGTTATCATTTCCTTTGCTGCAGGGGTGGCACCAAACCCTGAAGCTTGACTGGTCCCAGCTAAATTAGGGAGAGTGTAGGCTTCTTGCTGATTGCCATGCAGCTGCAGATATCTTTAATACATGATGCTGCGATCCATCAACTCCGATGTCACCTAAGATCAAAGGCATCCCTTGTTCTTCTCTTTCTGCACAAAATCCTTTGACAGACGGTCTTCACAGCTTGCAAATGAGTGCCAGAAACAAATAATCGGTGCATCTTAAAGTTCTGTTGAAACATGATTTCAGAATGTGTATGATATTGGCAGAGCTGCTTTTAAACCCTCAAGGGCACATCCATCCACACCATCGGTAGCATCTGCATGAGGCGCTGCCTTAAGCAGGTAGCATCATCAAAGATCCCCATCATCCATGCCATATCATCTTCTTGTGGCTAGCATTGGCTAGGATGTAGAGGAGCCTGAAGTCCCACACAACCAGGTTCAAGAACAGCTACTTCCCTTCAACCATTCGGTTCTTGAACCAACTTGCACAACCCTAATCACTACCTCAGTGCAGCAACACTCTGATATCTTTTAACATTTTGCACTACAATGGATTTTTGTTCATATTATGTTCTTTCTTGTATGATATTTTATAATTTGTGTTTAATTTTCATTTTTCCTGGAGCAAAGTTGTTAAGAGGAGACATGATTCAAGCATATACTGTGTAATTATAAGCAATATAGACAGCAAACATTATCAGAGGTGAATAAAACGAGAGGACATTGTTGGAGGTCTCATCATTCACCCTACACTCATTGCTGGAGTATCTGCGCAGTAAAGTCTCTGATGTGAGACCATGTCAGACTATGTAAAAGGTAAAGGGTAAGACTTTCAGAGCCAATCTGAGGGGGCCTTTTCACCCAAAGAGTGGTGAGTACCTGGAATGCAGTGTCAGAGGAAGCCAAGCCATTGACAGAAGTGTCTGGACGAGCACTTAAATTGTTTATACATAAAAGGTTAAGGATCAAGTGTTGAAAGATGGGATGAATGTGGGTGAATGCTGACTGGTTAGTGTCAACACGTGGGCTCGATGGTTGGTTTCCATACAGTTTGGCTCTATGACACAATGGCAAGAAAATGGAGATGTTCAAAGAGCCTGTTCTGTATTGATTTGCATACAATTAGCCTTGCTAATGAACCCCTCTCACGTTTTGTGTATTAGTTACAATCAAAATTTGGATTTTCTTGTGCTTCTTGATGTCAGTTGTGGGACTGTGAGTAACAATTTTGTCTTTGAGCTGGAAGTTGGTAGTTCACGCTTCACTACCAAGACAGCAGCAGTTCTCCGTCAGACATGCCTTATTTTGAGTGAGATCTCAAAACCCCATCCTGTCCACCAACCATCCAAATGGCATGATCCAAGGAAGAGTGAAAGATTTGATCTAATGAATAGTCAATCTTTCAGCGACTTACTTATACAGATTACCTGATCTGCCCAACGGATTATCGGCACCCAATTGCCCACCATCGAGAACATCTACCATAAATTCTGCCTGGGCAGGGCGAAAAGCATTATCAGGGAGGCATCTCACCCTAACTATGGACTTTTTACTCTCCTCCCATCCGGTAGGCGCTACAGGAGCCTCCGCTCCCGCACCAGCAGGCACTGGAAGGGCTTCTTCCCTGAGGCTGTGACACTGCTGAACCTCTCATCATAGCGCTAAGCAGTATCGCATCCGTATTGTACTGTCTCAGTACTTTTATATTTGTGTGTTGTAGCACTTACTTTTTATTCGCAGATATTTTGTAAATAACACTATTCTTTGCATTTCTGGTCAGAAGGTAAATGCATTTCATTGGCTTTGTATCTGTACTCGGCACAATGACAATAAAGTTGAATCTAATCTAATCTAATCTAATCATTGCTGTTAGTGGAGCAGTCTAAATGAAGAGCTGAACCACTAACTGCCAGTTTATCTCTACAGATGTTGCCTGACCCACTGAGCTTAGGAGGACGATGGCACCTAATGGTGACTCCCTGCATCTTCGGAAACAGCTCTATTTCTATCTTTAGTATCTCTATTTTTCCCTTTCAGTGTTCTTTTGAAGACCCTGATTTCAGTTCTATGCGGAAATGGGACCGGCCCTCGGGTCTCACGACTGGCCGCTTTTCGATATGCCAAGGACGCAGCCTAGAAGAGTAGTGCGCCTTCAGAGTGCCGGATTTTCGTGGCGCTGAAGGCGGGCAAGTTCGAGGTCAGTGCTGCTGCAGAAAACTAGTGTGTCGTGGGAGATGGAAGATCGAAAGCACCAAGCTGGCTGCTGGCTGAGTGCCCAGAGATCCCAGTCCCTTGGGTACAGAGCTTGGAAGAAGCAATGCAACAGATTTTTAAAATCATGAATCAACGAGTTGTTTTGTTATTTCACCCCTCTCACTGTGGAACGGGGATGCCTCTTTTTCCTTTTTAGGGAGAGAGAGAGCCTGTGGTATGTTGAATTACTGGGTGAACAAGTAGTCTTTGGGGTACTGCAAGTCTGTGTCTTTATTGATCCTTTGCTGCATGCTTGAGTGCTCGGTGGAGGGTGCTGATGCTTTTTTGACGGTGGGAGGCGGGGGTCGACACTTTGCTGCTGCTTATGCATGGGTGGGGGGGGGCTTTAGGGTTCTAACATTTAACTGTCATTCGTTCTTTGGGGCACTCCTCTATTTTCATGGATGTTTGTGAAAAAAAAGAATTTCAGGATGTATATTGTATGTATTTCTCTGAGATTAAATGTGCCTATTGAAACCTATAGAGTTCCTCTAATGCTTTTTGCATTTGTGGATCTTTGTTTTAATAGCTGAAATATTGCCCTAAATAACAATGACTGCACTTGGAAAATATTTGCATGGCGACGATGCACTGTGGAAACTTTAAGGACATGAAAACTGCAGTATAAATACAACATTTTACCCCACTCTGTGGCTTACAACAATTCCTAAATTACATTGCTGCGCTAGAATTAAGTGGATCATTTAACCAACTATTGGAAGTTCTGTCTTTAGAACCATTATGGGCTGATATGCCTACACCCCTCCTCCACAAGCTCTAAACCATTGTCAGAACTTATGGTTAATATTAACCTGGAATTCAGTTTGGTGGTAATGGATAAATAATTTGAAAGAGCCAGAAAGAAAATGAAAGAAAAAAAAACTAGAACAAAAGAATAGAGAAAGAGAGAAAGAGTTATAAATGAAGACATTTCTATCTGAACTGAAACATATAAAAGCTTAAAGTGTCCCAATTTCCCATACAACTTGGGGAATTAATCACAAGAGGAATGTATAAAGCATAGTCACTCATTTTAACAGAATGAAGTCCTACAAATAGGACAGTGATAACGACCAATTAATCTGTGATTAGTGACTTTGGTTAAGAAATTGTGCATATATAAAGGAATTTCCAAGACCAATCACTGTATAAATAAATGCCTTTATCTAAATGGTAACATGAGTGACTCATAGGCCTTATGGTCCCAAGACACATATCAAGCTTTGATACAAGATAAATATGCCAAACCCTCTATTATTGAACTTGGAGATTTCTTAACTCATTGCATTATGAAGTCATTGTTTAAAAGCTTTTGAATTATAAACGTGTTTGAACGTCACATCTATCGGCAATAGATTGTGTAACTTACCTGAGTCAATCTGCCCTTTTAGCATCCTCTGTGGTTAAATATAAAGTAACATCCAAGCTATACATCAATTATGCTGACCTATGCCCCACTACAATATTGACAAAAACAATCTGCTGGAGGGAATCAATATGTCAAGCAACGTCTACGGCAGAACAGGGGGAATGTGAATTGTCGTCATTTTGAGCCAAGACCCTGCAACAAGACTGAAGTTTCAGAGAGAATGTAGCCAGCTTAGCGAGGAGAGCGGGAATGGTGAAATAGGAGTGATTGGTGGGACCGAGGACATGTAAAGGTTAATAGGCAGGTCAAGCCAGGTGGGGCAGAGGGTGGGGGGAATTGGGAGATGATATTTAGATACACAGATAGATAGATGGATATTTTATTGATCCCAAAGGAAATGACAGAGTTACAGTAACATTACAAGTGCACAGATATACAAATATTAGAAGAGAAGTAAGAAAGAATGAAAAATAAGTTACCTAAAACAGTCTAACAGGAGGGATTATCACTTCCCTGGCTATAGATTGACTCATTATAGAGCCTAATTGCTGAGGGTAAGAATTACCTCATATAATGCTCTTTGAAAAGCGCAGTTGTCTTAGTCTATTGTCTAAATCTATTAGTCTTAGTGTACGGGACCTGTACTTCCCTCAATTGTAGGACTGTGCAGAGAGTGGTGCAGACAGCCCAGTACATCTGTGGATGTGAACTTCCCACTATTCAGGACATTTATAGAGACAGGTGTGTAAAAAGGGCCCGAAGGATCATTGGGGACCCAAGTCACCCCAACCACAAACTGTTCCGGCTGCTACCATCCGGGAAATGGTACCGCAGCATAAAAGCCAGGGCCAACAGGCTCCGGGACAGATTCTTCCACCAGGCCATCAGACTGATTAACTCGCACTGACGCAATTGTAGTTCTATGTTGTATTGACTGTCCTGGTGTGCTTTGTGCATTGACAACCACATCCAGATCCGCATTAAACAGGCATCAGCTGCCTTTGGGAGACTTCGGCGTAGAGTCTTTCAGAACGGGAGCCTTCGTCCCTCCACAAAGGTCGCCATATACCAAGCGGTCTGTGTCATCACCCTCCTTTATAGCTGTGAAGCTTGGGTAACCTACAGCCGTCACATCAAGTCCTTGGAGCACTTCCACATAAGCTGCCTCCAGCGCATCCTGGGAATTACCTGGCGTGAGCGGGTGCCTCACACTGAAATACTTGTAAAGACCAACTGCAGAAGTATTGAGGCCATGATCGCCCAGCATCATCTGCAGTAACTGGGGCACGTGATAAGGATACCCCCATGTCGGCTACCCTGTAGAGTGTTATACGGCCAGCTACATCATGGTTGACGCTCAGCTGGAGGGCCAAAGAAGCACTATAAGGATCAGATGAAGAATGCTTTGAGGAAGTGCAAGATCAGACCTGAGGACCTGGAGGATGTTGCTGCTGACCGTACCACTTGGCGACAGCTGTGTAGGGACAGGGTTTGTATTCTGGAGATGGAAAGAACAACCAGAAGACAGCAGAAGGGAGCCAGGAGAAATGCAGCCATGGTTGCCACCACTACCACCACTACTACATATCCATGTCCCACCTGCAATAGAGCTTGTGGATCCAGGATAGGACTGTATAGTCATCAAAGATCTCACCGTTAAAGGAGTGGACGTCGTCATCAGATTTCGATGGACAACTGAAGAAGAAGAATTGACTGTCCTGTCCTACATACTGTTTGTTACAAATTACTATAACTTGCACATTACACATTTAGATGGAGACATACTGTAAAGATTTTTACTCCTCATGTATGTGAAGGATGTAAGAAATAAAGTCAATTCAAAGGTGATCCTCTGTTCAGCCGAAGTGGCAAGCAGAAGGTGAGAAGTGTTGTCCAGAATTGCCAGGATTTTCCATAGGGTCCTTTGTTTTACCACAGACTCCAGTGTGTCCAATTTGACTCCCATGACAGAGCCAGCCTTTCTAATTGGTTTATTGGACCTGTTGGCATCGCTGGTGTTGATGCCATTGTCCCAGCACACCACCACATAGAAGATTGTACTGGTGACAACAGACAGGTAGAACGTGTGAAGGAGAGGCCTGCATATTCCTCAGGAAGTAGAGGCCACTCTGGCCCTTCTTGTAAACTGCCTCCCCTGACAAACAAAAGAGAAACCGATGGAGGAGGGTTCACTGAGGGTGGAGGCAACCGGGAGGGTGAAAATCGGGAACGTAAAGGTTGCCAGTGCTGAAATCTGATAACTAAGGAAGGTAATAATGGGAACCATTTGGGGAGAGGTGCAGAACAGATGGTATCAGAACTAGTCATGGGAGGGGACAGGCAGCTGGTGGGTGAAATGTGTAGACTGGAGGTGGATGGAACCAGGAAGGAGAGATGGATGAAATTGAGTGATGAGGAGGGGAAAGGATATGGTCACCATACTATTGGGAGAACTAGCTCTAGATTTTCACAACCCTTTCATGTAAAGTTCCTAGATAACTTATCTCTAATTTTATGTCCTTTTCCTGCATTTTCCCAGATGAGATAATTTCTTCCTCTGTAATTATGAAATGTCATATTCATCACCATAGTCCAGTATGCTTTAAACCAGCCAAACTGAAAAGATATGGAAGCCTGGTTTATGCAATCTGTCACCCTGATTTAACTCTTTTAACCCTAGGTGTCTATACTGTATTCTCTACCTAGACAAAAGAGCATTACCTATGTCCTGAGATTCAGGGCCCAGAAATGATTGCCCTGTTCCAGTTAAGACCTCGCTAAGTCTTAAGGATGAGAAATTCATTATCAGTCACTTGTGCTAAATGCCCCATACTGTAATGATTGTCCCTGGCATTCATTCCAGAATTTCATGCCAAAGAAATAAAATAAATTGAATTTTGGGATACGCAATGCATTTGAGGAAATGGACTTAAACCAGATAAATGGTATCAGTGTAGGTAGGCAAAGAGATCAGCATGGGCTTTGTGGACTGAAGGGCCACAATTGTGTTGTGTGACTCGATGACTTTGAGTACCAGAAGCCTCTGGTCCTTTAGTTTCAGCACCTCACTGCACCTACATCCTTCCAATCCTCTTTACCTCCTTAGCACCAATATAGGGGATTGGTGAATCTTTTAGGATTGCAGAAGCACAGCACGACACTTTTTCAACAGAACCTTTTACAACTGAACTCATGCCACCATTTCCTTCCACACTATACTTTTAGGAAGCATCTCCTTCCTTAACTTTTACTCTCTGGATATGCTTCCAATAAATGAAAGTGAGTTATTCCTCATTTTATACAGGATCCGTTACATAACTGCAATTTGTCACTGCAATCAAAGGCACACTCCATTGTCTCAGCAATGACATTAATATTTAAAATTAAGGTAAGGTTATCCCTTCAAATCATAAAACAAGTTAATAATCTGGCATTGCATAGAATATAGAGTAGCACAACACAGGAACATGCCCTTCTGCTCATGATCTTATGCTGAACATGATGCAGAATTAAACGTGTTCTTTTTCGTTTGCACATAGTCCATATCCCTCCATTCCCTGCATGTTCATTGTCTGTCTAAGTCTCCTAAGTGACACTATCAATCTGCTACCACCCCAGAAACCTGTTCCGGGCAACTACCACTTTCTGTGCAGAAGAATTGCCTCACACTTCTCTTTTAAACAATGCCCCACTCACCTTAAATGCACATCCTCTGGTACTTGTTGCTTCTACCCTGGGAAAAAGATTCCGTTTGCTTATCTTATCTATGCCTCTCCAAATATTTTTTATTGAGGTACAGAGCAGAACATACCCTTCTGGCCCTTCGAGCTGCACCGCCCTGCGATCCCTCGATTTAATCCTACCCTAATCACGGGGCAATTTACAATGAGCAATTAACCTACCAACTGGTACATTTTTGGTCTGTGGGAGGAAACTGGAGCACCCACAGGAAACCCAGTTGGTCACAGGTAAAATGCAGTGTAAATGTTATAAACCTCTATTAGATCTCCCCTCAGCCTTTGATGTTGTAGGGAAAACAACCCAAGTCTATCCAGTTTCTCTTATAGGTCATACTCCCTAATGTAAGCAGTGCCCTTCTATACACTCTTCAAGACTTCAACACCCTTCCTGTAATGGGGCAACTAGAACAGGTGATACAAAGGTGATGTTTAATCATGCTACACCAAATGCTCATTCCTGCTGAGATACTGAATTGAACCTGAATTCCAAATAAAAGCTATAAAGTTTAGAGCACTCATTAGGGCTCCCTACTGGGCAAGTGATGAATTTAATCTGTTACTTTGATGTCTTTCATCATTTTTTTTAACCACTGGTTATTTTTAATGCTCATTCTTGGAATGTGAGACCCAACCGTGGGCCAGGTAACTTTTCCACACCGGACCCAGAAATTCTTTGACCACATCGTGTAACTTCTGCAAATTTTAGCTTTACCTTGCTTTTCAAACGATCCCAATATCATCTCCCAACCCCACATCCTCGACCACCAAGGACAAAGGCAGCAGATGTGTGGTAACACAGGAGATACCACAGATGCCAGAAATCTTGAGCAAAACACACAAATGCTGGAGAAACTCAACAAGTCAGACAGCATCTACAGAGGGGAATAAACAGTTGATATTTTCGGCTGGAGACCTTCATCAGGACCAGTTCTGATGAAGGATCTAAGACCAACACACTGATGATGATGATGATGACGTCGACTCAGACCTGAGAGGCCAGCGTCAGGCATTCTCATGCCTTACAAGGCACAGTTCGAAAGTCTGTGTGGGGCGCCACTCCTCACACAGGCATTACGCAGTATTATTTTACGAGGCCGAGTTGCAAGCTCGACATCAACCCAGCACGGATGGAGAGCGCGCACGGGGGCGATCTGTCACTGGATCAAACTCGGGAACCTCCGTTCTCGAGCCCAGCGCTGATCTCACTGCGCCACCAGCCGACCAAGACACTGACTGCTCATTAATTTCTATAGATGCTGCTTGATCTGCTGAGTTCCTCCATGGGAACACCATCATCTGAAGCTTTGCTTCCAAGTCATGCACCACCCTGAACTGGAAACTTATCAATGCCCTTCATTGTCAAAGGGGAAATGTCCTGGAATTCTTGCCGGTGGACACAGTGGAACTACCTTCTGCAGAAGCATTACAGGAGTCCAGTAATGTGACTCACAACGGCCTTCTCAAGGTGAATGGGGGATGGGCAATAAATACTGGCCAAATACCAAACATGAAAGTAAGAAAATGCTAGGTATTATAAATTGAGTTTGTTTTTATAACTATCCAGATTTATGGTGCAACTGTAACGAAAACCAATTTCCCCTGGGATCAATAAAGTATGACTATGACTATGACTGTTATATAAGACCATAGTCATGCCTTACTCAGTATACTGTGTTGAGTTTCAATCTTTCCTTTAAGTAGCTTATTCAGAACTTATGAAAGCTTTTGAGAAAGACCAGTAAGTGAAAATTTGGCTTCAGGAATTTTCATTATGATGTTTGGCTAAAAGAGCCAGAATTTTCCAGAACTACTGGATCTTCTACTTAAATCAGGTAGTTGGTAGTGTTGGTTCAGGTTGAGATTTATTTCTCACCTGTACATTGAAATGTGTGGTTTGCGTTAACAACCAGCACATCCAAGGATGTGCTGGGGGCAACGCGCAAGTGACACCACGCATTCCTGGGCCAACAGAGCATGCCCACCACGCTCAGCAGAATAACAGAGAACACAACAAAACCATTTGTTCTGTTGCTGTGGGGGCTGTGAGTTAGGCCAGGGGATAGTCTTCGGTTCACGAGCATTACTAGAAGGCTGGGATCAGTTAAATGTGCTAAGCTGTGGAATGGGCATGCATTTTTGGCACCGGGAATGTTTGTTGCCTGGCCTGCTGGGTTCCTCCAGCATTTTGTGTGTGTTGCTCGTTTTACCGGGAATGTATGTTTCAATGTACATGTGATAAGTTAATCTGTATGTGGTATATTAGTTGCTGCTTCTTTTGCCAATAGAAACTGGATGTCCAGTGAGTGCTGGGCACAAGTGCTCTGAATTTCCAAGAACTGGGCCAACTTCTGCTCAGAGCAGGTCCACAATGAAAATAGATGGGTATAGTTCAGCACCGTCAGGTTGAAACTGAGATACTTACCATCATCTCAGTGTGCTGGGGGTAGGGGAAAATATCCCAAATCTCCTTTTCTTCATTTTTTTTAGGATTTTCTGCTCTGCTTTTATTGGGTTTTCCTAAGGGATTACATACTTTGAGCTAAGTGGGAAGTATATGGATATTGTAATATTCAATGTGGTTGGAGAAGCAGGCAGGGCAAAAAGGTACTTTCCTGTCTTCCATAGTTGTAGGAAAGATGTTGGTCTTGTTATTAGTCCAAAGAAATTCTCTTGTTACATCCAAGGTCCAGCCTCAGACAAGAAATTATGTTGGACTTGGATCCCAGACACTATTCAAATGGTCTAAGTATCATCTGACTTGAGACTGAGTGAATTCTAACTGAAGTGCGAAGCATCACATTGTGTGATCATTGTCCTTAGGGGAACATAGACACAACACACAGTGCACTTAATTGGAAACAACGTATGATTTGTTCGGCAAAACGTAGCTTTTTCAGTTGACTTCCTCATTGTGAGAATAAATTGGGTCTATAAAAGAGAACAAAGAGGATGGAGAGCGAAGGCAATTGTGAAATGAGCTGCAACTAAACAGAGAGTTAAAGGGGCTCGTTTACGTGCCGAAAATCTGGTGGTCGTCATGCTACATTAACACTCTGGGATGTGTCAGCTAAATCACTGATGATTAATTCTTGCTTTATTGGGTGTGCCATATTGTCCCTTTATAGATGCTGTAGAGTTGCCCAAATGAGTCACTGATGTGGTCCTCCAACTGTATGTGCTGACTGTGGCTGCCAGTCTTTAGCTCACAGTGCAATTCTTCCATAACGTATAATGGAAAAGTAATAAAATCTAACTACTAAATGTAATCTTATAGACATATGTGAAAGTGACACTAAAAAGCAGGAATGAATTAAGTTCATTAGAGAAAATGCTGTGGTAATATTTTTCCATTCTTTATGTGCATTCCATCTGTAATTAATTAAAGGTTTTAGCATAAATGTATTTATCCTTCCTACTTGTGATAGTCTGCATTGTAACCCGATATAACAGTTACCAATGCAGCATGCGTTAAAATAGTCAGAAGGATGAGCTCAATTTTCTTTTTATGTGGGAGCTTTAACATTTGAGATTTAAACTATTTTAAGCTGTGAGTAAATCAAATATGTGTGTCTTGTCAGTGCTGAATGAATGCACTCATCAGAAGAAAGTCATCCTGCATTTATATGGTGGCTTCAAGCCAGTATAAAGTACTTCATGGCCAGCAAAAGACATTTTTTTAAGTGTGGTCACTTTACATTCCACTGAAATATACAGAAAGCAAAATTGAGTAGAAATTGCTGTAGGAACACTGAAGCTTCACAAAGTTTGAAGCAAAATTGCAGTTGATATCCCTATTAGACAAGGACAATGGGATAAATAGCCAACTTACAAAGCTTTTATATTTATTTGTTTAACCAGTTTCTTTTTGTTGCAGCAGGTACTTGGGCGATCCCTGAATCAAGGACACCTCTATTTGTCAAATTTCCACAAATCCTCCCAGATGATCCTTTCACAGTCGTGAAACAAGAACTGAAGTTCACAAAACAATTTTGTACTGTGTAATTTTAAAATGCAAACACGAGGAATTCTGCAGATGCTGGAAATTCAAGCAACACACATCAAAGTTGCTGGTGAACGCAGCAGGCCAGGCAGCATCTCTAGGAAGAGGTACAGTCGACTGTACCTCTTCCTAGAAATGCTGCCTGGCCTGCTGCGTTCACCAGCAACTTTGATGTGTGTTGCTTGTACTGTGTAATCTGTGGGTTGCAAACACTGGAAAGTATAACATTAGACCTGAAGATTTCAGTGTCCAATTTGTAACAGCATAGGTAATGACTTTCATACAAAACTTTGACGATGTTTTGAGCCCAACTCATGGAACCATTTAAACATCACACTCAATTTTGTTTTCTGTATATTTCAGTGGAATGTAAAGTCAAATGAGAATTACCCAATCTAAACTCATTAGCTTCTCCTAGAACAAAATTATCCTGAAAATGCTGAACGCTGTAAAGATCTCTGTTGGATCATAAGCAAAATGCAGTCAATCAAATCTTTTGCACCAACCAATAGCCAATTTAAAATAGGATCCTGCAATAATGCAGCACCTTGCCATGTTTTCAGAACATCTCAAAGTGTTTCACAGCCAGTGGATTATTTTTAGTGTAGGCACTGTTTTCTGGAACTAATCTGCACACAACAAGGCCTCATAAATAACAAATAACCTAAACTGTTCTTACTGATGTCTATCAAAGAATGCCAGCGCGGTGAGGGATGAGTGGGGATCTTAATACACAAATCTATGGAATACCGAAAGACCTGGACAGAATGGAAGAGGATGTTTGCATCAGTAGGAGAGTCTAGGATACAAGGGTACAGCCTCAGAATAAAGGGACGTCCCTTTAAAACTGGTGAGGAGGAGGAGGCTCAATGAAATTCTTTGCCATAGAGTGCATGGCCAAGTCAGTGGGTGTACTTAAGGTTGGGATTGATAGGTACTTAATTGGTAAGGAGGGAGAAGATGAGAGAATGGAGATAAAGATAAAATACCCAAGATTAAATGGCAGAACAGACTAGTGGGCTGAATGACCTATATCATATTGTCTTATGGTCATATGAATGGACAGAGCTTCATATTCCACAATTCACTAGAGCTGAAGGATAGATAGGCTGACTATCAGCAAAATAGCACCAGTGGCCATGTGGCACACTCTCAGGTCCATGACAACGTGTCAGTTTAGGTTCTGGGTCCTTTGATAATGAAGATTAAGCCCACAAAACTTTCAATAAAAGGTAAGAGCAATGTGAGATCCGGCTGATGCTATGTGATATTTAATTTAATATGTGAAGGATGGAGCCTGGGATAGGTTAGTAAAACTGCAGTTTCAATGTCAGTTTGATACAAGCCAACACAATTCCGTAATGCAGATGCAGGTGTGTGTATGTGCTCTGGTCACCGTAAGAATAATATTTTAAAATGATATCTTGTCACCTTAAAGTCAGACAGCAGATCTTAGACACATCATTTTACTTACTGCTGAAACAGCAGCCACTGACAAGCACCAGGCCCCTGTCTCTGGCTAGAAGCTGTCGGCACATTGGCCTTCATAGTTCAAAGTACTGAGTACAGGAGATCAGATGTTAGGTTGAAGTTGTATAAGATATTGGTGAGGCTTAATTTCAAAGTTCAAAAGTTCAAAGTAACTTTATTATCGAAGTACACATATGTCACCATATAAAACCTTGAGGTGTGTTGTCTTGCAGGCATACCCAGTAAATCCAAGAAACATAATAGAGTCAATGAAAGACCACACCCAACAGGTGAAAAAAAACGATGTGCAAAAAGATAATAAACTATGCAAGTACAAAAGAAAACTGATAATAATCAATAATAATCCATAAATATTGATAGCATAAGGCCATAAGACATCGGAACAGAATTAGGCCATTCAGCCCATTGAGTCTGCTCTGCCATTCCATCATGGCTGATCCCGGATCCCACTCAACCCTGCCTTCTCACCATATCCTTTGATGCCCTGACCAATCAGGAAACCACAATCTGTGGCAGAGCATTCCACAGATTCACTACTCTCTGGCTAAAAAAATCCCTCCTTACCTCTGTTCTAAAAGGTCGCCCCTCAGTTTTGAGGCTGTGCCCTCTAGTTCTGGATACCCCCACTATTGGAAATATTCTCTCCACATCCACCTTATCTGGTCCTTTCAACATTCGGTAGGTTTCAATGAGATCACCCTGCATTCTTCTAAATTCCAGTGAATACAGGCCCAAAGTTGCCAAATGCTTCTCATATGTTAACCCCTTCATTCCCAGAATCTTCCTTGTGAACCTCCTCTGGACTTTCTCCAATGACGACACATGCTTTCTGAGATAAGGGGCCCAAAACTGTTGACAATACTCCAAGTGCATCCTGACTAGTATCTTATAAAGCCTCAACATTATCTCCTTGTTTTTTTATACTATTCCTCTTGGAGCGAGCACTTTACTCATAATAAACTAGACTATATCCAGTAATTTTTGTAGGATTTTCCATTCAAGGGTATTAGTGTTTCCATACCAGGCCATGATGCAACTAGTCAATATACTCTCCACCACACATCTATAGAAGTCTGTCAAAGTTTTAGATGTCATGCCGAATATTCACAGACTTCTAAGGAAGTAGAGGCACTGTTATGCCTTCTTTTTAGTGGCAGTTACATGCTGGACCAACGTTAGATCCTCTGAAATGATCATGCTAAGGAAATTAAAATTGCTGACAGTCTCCATCACTGATCCCCCAATGAGGCCTGCTTTAGAGACCTCCAGTTTCCCCCACCTGAAGTTAATAATCAGCTCCTTGGTCTTGCTGACATTGAGTGAGGAGTTGTTGTTGAAGCACCACTCAGCCAGATTTTCAGTCTCCCTCCTATATGCTGATTTGTCACCACCTTTGATTTAGAATATTGAGTGCAGTTCTGGTCCCCTACTTACAGGAAATATATCAGTATGATTGAAAGAGTGCAGAGAAACTTTACAAGAATGTTGCCAGGACTTGAGGACCTGAGTTATAGGGAGAAGTTCAATAGGCCACGACTATTTTCCCAGAAGCAATGGAGAATGAAGGGATATTTGATCGACATATACAGAATTGAGGGGAATAGATAGGGTAAGTGCGAGTAGGCTGGCTTTTTCCACCGAGGTTGGGCGAGACTAGAACTAGAGGTCATGGGTTAGAAGAGAAAGGTGAAATGTTAAGGGGCACGAGGGGAAATTATCTCAGAAGGCGGTGAGTGTGGAATGAGTTGCTAGTGGAAGTGGTGGATGCGGGTTCAATTTCAACACACAAGAGCAATTTGGATAGGTACGTGGACGGGAGGGGTATGGGAGGCTATCATCGGGGTGGCGGTAGATGGGACTAGGCAGAACGATAGTTTGGCATGGAATAGATGAGCTGAAGGGCAGTTTCTGTGCTGTAGTGTTCTATAACTCTACGACCATCACCACTTCTGGAAATTCCCTCTACAGCCTCTAACGTCATAGCTTCCTAATCGGCAGGGTACGTTTCTACATCCTACCCAAGATCCACAAACCTAACTGCCCAGGTAGACCATTGTTTCCACCTGCTCCTGCCATATTGAACTCATGCCCTTGTGACTTGACTCCACTTTATGGCATCCTGATGAGTCCCGATGAAGGGTCTCAGCCGAAATGCCGACTGTATACTCTTTTCCATAGATGCTGTCTGGCCTACTGAGTTCCTCCAGCATTTTTAAAGCTTGTAAAGTTTATTATCAGAGTACATACATGTCACCACATACAACCCTGAGATTCTTTTCTGCGGGCATACTTAGCAAATCTATAGAAAAATAACTAAACAGGATCAAGGACAACAAGCTGTGCAAATGCAGATATAAATAAATAGCAATGAACAATTCGCATGAAACAATAAGATAAAGAGTCTTTAAAGTGAGACAACACCAGAAGTAGCATGTGTAGTTATCCTCTTTTATTCAAGAGCCTGATGGTTGAAGAGTAGTAACTACTCTTGAACCTGATAGTGCAAGTCCTGAGGCACTTGTACCTTCTACCTGTACGTGTTGCTTGGATATCCAGGATCTGCAGATTTTCTCTTGTTTGTCCATTTTATCCAATTGGTTTAGTCCTTTCTCACCTATCTAGATCGCGAAGCCTCTTGAGAAAGGATTCTTTGGTCCTCACCTACTGCCACATGAGCCTCCGCATTCAGCACATCATTTTCCACAACTTTTGCCATTTCTAATGGGACTGGTACTTCTTCCATTTCTCTTTCTCCTACGCTTTCCACAGAGATCGCTCTCTCCACAGCTCCCTCGTTTGTTCACCTCTCCCTACCCATCTCCCTTCGGGCACTTACTCTGCAACCGTATTAAGTGCCTCATCTGCCCCTACACCTCCTCCTTTAGACAAGTTAAGATCCTAAATAGTCCTTCCAAGTGAGAAGTGCTTCACATGTGAATTCATCGAGGTCATTAATGCTATCCAACATTCTTGGTGCAACCAATTCATATCGGTAAAACAGAACGCAGATTAGGATTACTTCATCAAGCACTTTTAATTCTTCCACTGCAATAGGCAGGATCTCCTGGTGGCCAGCCATCTTAATACCACTTTCCATAACCACATTAATGTGTCTGACCATGGCCTCTGCTGCCGTGTTGAGACCAGATTCAGACTGTAGGAGCCACAGCTCATATTTCATCTAGGTAGTCTCCAACCTGATGGCATCAACATTGATTTCTCCAATTTTCAGTAACACTTCCCTCTGTTCCATCCCCCTGTTTATTTTACCTTATCCCTCTGGTCTCTTTACCCCTTCTCTTTCCCTTCTCCTGCCCTCACCTCCATCACCTACAACTTCCTCTCTCCAGTTCCCTACCTCCTTCCTTTTACAGTATCTCCCAACTGTCCTCTCCTTTCATATTCCTTCTTCTTCCGTCATTTGACTCTTCCACCGATCAGCAACTAGCTTCTCACAACATTCCCTTTATCCCCTCTCCCTCCAGCCTACCTTTCCCCATTACCTGGATTCATCTATTACTCACCAGCTTGTTTTCCTTTTTCTTCCTTGATAGATTCTTGATAGGATAGGGCATGAAGTGATACAGAGAGATGGCAGGAAATTGGGGGCTGAGAGGGAAAATAGATCAGACTCAATGGCCCTAATAGTGTAGATCTGCTCCTCTATCTTATGATCTCTTCATACACTTGTATTCTGGGCTCTGCCCCCTTTACTTCCAATTCTGAGGAAGGGCCTCAGTCCAAAATGTCAACTGTTTGTCTCTCTCCAAAGGGGTTGCCTGACCCTTTGTTTCATCTAATGTTTTGTATGTGTTGCTGCCTTAGGAGTTGATTGGGATCTGTGAACCAGTAAAAATGCCCACAGCTTCACCACTCATTTTTCTCTCCAATTTCACCTTCTTTCTCAGGAACTGAGATTTGCTGAAAAGGCTGGTATTTGTTGTTCATTCCTAGCAGAATGTCCTTTCAATTTACTAAAATTATTGAGACAACAGATTGATATAATTGAGTGATTTGTTGGACTCATTCAGAGGCTTGTAAAGAGCCAATGGAACTAGAGGTAGAGTTAAATATGAAGCAGCCTGGGTTAGGAAACCAATCATTTTCTGAAGGACACTCGGGACTTGGGGCAACTCAGCAATATTGTGATGACTTATATCTTTGCAACGATGTTTTTTTCTCAATTGGCAAGAAGAACTTACTCTAGTGATTCAATGAAAGCATCAGATGGCACATTTGTTCATTATGTAATCTGCACAGGGAACTTTGTTTTGTTGTCTTTGATGGAATGCCAAGGAAATCTCATTTTGCATCCAAAGTCCAACCTCAGGCAACAAATTACATTGACTTGGATTCCAACCATCATTCAAGTGATCTAAGGTTCATCTGACATTTGACTGAGAGAATTAAACTGACGGCAGAGAGCACTGGATTACATGGTCATTTTCTGATCATTGCTTCTTAAGCGAATAAACACCCAACAAAAAATGCAGTTGCGGAGGGTCACACAATCAAAAGGAAAGGAGATCAATAGATTTTTAGATATTAAGAGAATCCAATGATGTGGGGTTTGGGCAGGAAAGAAGTTTTGAGGTAAAAGATCTTTTGTTTTTGAATGGTAGACCAGGCCCAAGAGCCTGATTAGCCCACTTCTTTATCATTTATTTTCAGTGATAATCCAATAAGTAATTCACTTCAGCTGAGCTATGCACTCAACATCAGTTCGAAATGTCACCATTCTGAGAACGTTTTCCAGTATGTATGAAAGTCAAATCTGTGTTCAGCATCAAATCCAAATTTCTATGTAAAGGACAAAGTCATAACACACACCTGGATAATAAGGTATTGCTCATAAATATCGGATTCACTGAAAAGCTACCTGAAATAGAAAGGTCATGTATCAACAGCTCCATCGATATGTACCAACTCAATCAGCTGAATCAAGATCAAGCAGAATAGAATTTAAATGTTACCTACAAAAGAATGATCTGAATTCTTAGCAGCTCGGAACATGGTGATGCAATTGTATGGTAACTTTCAAATATCCTAAAGCACTTTACAGCCACTGAGGTTTTGCTGAATTGTCACAGAGAGGAGTTATCGAGTAATACATAATGGAAATAGGCTCTTTGGCCCAATTGGTTCGGGCTACCCACAGCATCCTCCCTGCTTGTCCCAGTTGACCTCTAAGCCCCTCCCCTCCACGTACCTGCCTAAATGCCTCTTAACTGTTGGATTCACACCCACCTCAACCACTTCCTCTGGTGGTTTGTTTGCCATACTACCCTCTGTGTAAAGAAGTTACCTCTCAGGTGTCTTTTGAATTTCTCCCTTCTTATTTTGTATTCTGCCTTCTAGTTTTAGACTCCCTAACCCCAGGGAAAAGACTGTATGACCTTACCCCATCCACACAATGACTTTACAATCTCCATCCCCCTTATGATTTTATAAACTTACATGAAGTCGCCCCACGTTCTGTGCCCCAAGGAATAAAGATGCAGCATGGCCAACATCTCCCTATAATTCAGACCCTCTGGTCCAGGTAGCATCCTCATAAATCTCTTCTGCACTCTCTCCAGCTTGGCAATGTCTTTCCTATAACAGGGTGACCAAAACTGTACGCAATATTGCAATGCGGCCTCACCAAGTCAAATATAACTGCAACGTCCCTACTCATACTCTCAATGCATTCTTCATCACCCGGTACATTGAACTGTGCACTTGTATACCCAGGACATTCTATTTCACAACACTTGTCAGTGCCCTGCCATTCACTGTATGTCTTACCCTGGTTTTACTTTCCAAAAATGCCTCACCTCACACTTATCCAAGTTGAAATCCATTTGCCATTCCTAAGCCCATCTGTTCAAGATTTCTTTGCAATTCATTGAAACTTGCTAATCGTGCCAGGTACATTCATAGAAATCATCTACTACTGACCCCCAGGGCACCCCACCTAGCATAGGATAGGCCTCCAATCGGAGTATCAACCTTCAACCATCACCTCTGTGTCCCATCAATGAGCCAATTCTGAATCCAAATCAACCTTGACAAGGCCTTACTAAAGTCCACATAGACAACATCAAATTCATCAGACATGACATTCTAATGCACAAAACTGTGCTGACTATTCCTGCTGAGGCCTTGACTGCTGAGGTGATGGTAGATCTTGCCACTCAGAATTCTCTCCAATAACTTCCCTGTAACAGAAATCAGGCTCACTGGCCTGTCCTCGCTAGCTCACTTGAATAAAGAAACAACCATAGCAATCCTCCAGTATTTGGGAACTTTGCCAATGACTAACGATGAAGCAACTATGGGCCTCCCTGGACTGCCATAAGGTTGGGGGCAGGGAGAGCGGGAAGCTTATAGAACATAGAACGGTATAGCGCAGTACAGACCCTTTGGCCCATGATATTTTGCTGGCCCCCCTCACATAGTCTTCCATTTTCCTTTCATCCATATGCCTATCTAAGAAACTATTAAAAGTACCTGATGTAACTGCCTCTACTGTCACGCCGGCGGTACTGGCCACGTACTTACTCTCAGTGTCGAAAGTCCACCTCTGACATTCCATCCATTCTTTCCTCCAATCACCTTATTACTTTCCTGATAGTATTGCTGCCCTGCAAGAAAGGTGCTGTCTGTCCACTCTATCCATGCTCTTATCATCTTGTACAGCTCTGTCATTGAGTCATAGGGTCACAGAACACTACAGCACGGAAACAGGCTTTTCGGCTCATCAAGTCCATGCCAAATTATTAACCTGCCTAGTCCTATCGACCGGCACTTTGACCATAGCTATCTGTACCCCTCACATCATTTACCTATCTGAATTTTACTTGAATGTTGAAATTGAACCTGTCTCCACCACTTCTGCTGGCAGCTCTATCCACACTCTCTCCACCCTCTGAGTGAGGAAGTTCCCCCTGATTTTCACCTTTCACTCTTAACCCATGACCTCGAGTTCTAGTCTCACCCAACCTCAGTGGAAAAAGCCTTCTTGCATTAATCAAGCCCCACATAATTTTGTATAACAAGTTATCTCTCAATCTCTTTTACTCAAAAGAGAAAAGCCCGAGCTTGTTCAACTTTCTTCATAAGACAGGCTCTCTAAGCATCCTGGTAAATCTTCGCTATGCCTCCTCCAAGGCATCCATGTCCTTTCTAAATTGGGGTGGGGAACGGGAGGGAACGTCGACTCAGACCATGAGAGGCCTGCGTTGGGCATTTTCATGTCTTACAAGGCGCAGATTGGAAGTGAGGTGACCAGAACTAAACCCAATACTCCAAGTGTGGTGTAATCAGTCTTGTGGAGCTGCAACAATACTTTGCAGCTCTGGAACTCAATCCCCTCACTAATGAACGCCAACCCACGAAACTCCTTCTTATCAGCTTGGTCAGGCCCTGGGGGTTTGCCCACCTTTATGCACTTTAAGGCTGCAAATACCTCCTTCCTCAACATAAGACAATGATCTAAGACATCAGTATTTATTACCCCCATTTCTTTGGCATTCATGATATTGTCCTTAATAAACACCAGGGAAAAATAGAAATTAAATATCTCAGACCTCTCATGCAGCTCCACACATGCTGGCCTTTAAGTGGACCTAGGTTCTTCATAGTCATTCTTTTATTGTTCACATAACTGAGGAACCTAATGGGGCTATCTTACCCTGCCTGCCAAATCCATCTCATACTCCCTTTTTGTCCTGATTTCTCTCATAACACCGCTCGTAAACCTTTTATATTCATTGAGTGATTCATCCATACCCAGCAGCCTAAAGGTGATGTACCTTTCCTTCTTTTTTCTGATGGAGCCTCAATTTCTCTCATCAGCCAGGGCTCGCTGAACTTATTATGTCTACCTTTACCTGAACAGTGTGGGCACGTGGCCAAGTGGGTAAGGCATTGGACTAGTGACCTGAAGGTCGTGAGTTCAAGCCCCAGCTGAGGCAACGTGTTGTGTCCTTGAGCAAGGCACTTAATCACACATTGCTCTGCGATGACATTGGTGCCAAGCTGTATGGGTCCTAATGCCCTTCCCTTGGACGACATCGGTGTCGTGGAGAAGAGAGACTTGCAGTATGGGCAACTGCTGGTCTTCCATACAACCTTGCCCAGGCCTGTGCCCTGGAGAGTGAAGACTTTCCAGGCACAGATCGATGGTCTCGCAAGACTAACGGATGCCTTACCTGAACAGGAACTGTGCTGTCCATGAACTCTTGGTATGACTCTTTTCAATCCTTCCACTTGCCAACTTCTCTTTTGCCTGTAGACTGCAGCTAGATTCTGCCTAATGCCCTCAAAGAAACCTTGCAGTGGAGAAGCAAATGATAAACAGAAGAAGTTCTGCAGATGTTGAAAATCCAGGGCACACACACAAAATGCTGGGGGCACTTATCAGGTCAGGCAACATCTTGGGAAATGAATAGACAGTTCATGTTTCAGGCAGAGACCCTTCTTCAGGACTGGAAAGGAAGGCAAAAGATGCTGGAACACGAAAGTGGAGGGAGGGGAAGTTGGATTATCTAGGTGGGTGGGAAAGAAGGAATCTGTTAGGAGTGGAGCATGGGAGAAAGGGAAGAAGGAGGGGCACTAAGGGAAGGTGTTAGACAGGTAAGGAGAAGAGGCAAGAGGCTAGCAGGGAATTGAAGGAGGGAAGGGGGAGGGGAAAAAAATTACTTCCATGCCATTGGGCTGGAAGCTACCTAGATGGAATATGAGGTTTTACTCTTCCATCCTGAGAATGGCCCATCATGGCAGAAAAGGAGGCCTTGGACTAGCATGTTGGATCAGGAATGGGGACAGGAATTAAGATGGTTGGCCACTGGGAAATTCTGCTTTTGTAGAATGGAGCAAAAGTGCTCGACAAAGCAGTCCCTCAATTTCCATTGGGTCTCAACAATTTAGAAGAAGCTGCATTGGGAGCAGTAGATACAATAGACTACCCCAACAGATTTGCAAGTGAAGTGTTGTCGCACTTGGAAGTTCTGTTTGGAGGTAAGGAAGGAGGCAAATGGGCAGGTGTTGCACTTCTGCCACTTGCAGGGATATGTGCCAAGAGGAAGGATGATCTCAAAGTTGCCCCTATTCCAGTTCAGGACTTTAAACTGTGGACCTATTTAACAACTATTTTAAAACTAAAAGAATTATTGTCACTGCACCCAAAGTGCTTCCTACTGCCACTTCAGTTACAGTACTTGGCCTGACTCACTTCCTAAGAGGAGGTCAAATGCTGCTCCTTCCTGAGTAGGTTCCTCTATAATTCATGTGAGAAAACTGCTATGGATGCACTGCTCAAATTTGTCATTATCCAGTCCTTTGCACTTCTGGTGGCCCCCGTTAACACTGGGAAATTGAAATATCACAAAAGCACTATCCTACTAATCTCATAGCTATGTGCAATTTCTCGAGACATCTCCTCTTCAAGTTCCCAATGACAATTGGGGCATTTGTAATATATCCCTACCAAGGTGACCATCCCCACCATCTGTGTTTCTTATTGTGTGTGTGGTTTTTTGCGTTAACTTAAAGTTTTTCACAGTTGTTTTTCTTCACTGTCTGGTAGAATTTTTGTATAATCTTTGTATAATTTATGTTCTGTGTGTTGTCTGTACCTACCTGCCAAAGATGCTGCTGCAAACAAGTTTTCATTGTAGCTCTACCTCGCTATTCTTGCGCACATGATTATAAACTCAACTTGACCTGACATTACCTTTGTGCCATAGTTCACTTGGATGTTTATGTGAGCAGTTAATTCTGTTTCTCTCTCTCTACAGATACTGCCAGCCTTTTCTGAATTTCTAGTGCCGTTTCTATTTCATTTTTCCAGCATCTGCTTTCGTTTAACAGAACAATACACGGGACTTCTGGGGGAAGATATTGTAGACTTGGAGAAGATTCGCGAGAGTGTGGTGCTGTTCTTGAAAATGGTTAGATGGTTGTTAACTGGGAACTGTGCATAACTAGCAAAGTAGCTCAATACCACCTCTTAGAGTTGAAACCTTAAACCTTATGATACTGTACTTACATGATGAGTCCTTTCAGGTGGTTATGTCTTGTGAACCACCTCTTAATGAAGACAGTAATGATGAAATTCAACATTACCTGCACAACCTTTGGTCAATTGGGACAAAAGGGATATTTGAAAATAAAAGTCTCAGACCTGGCTCAAAATTCTTGGTCAATTGGTTCCAGCGATTCCTGCCCTCCTGTGTGTTTCTGACAACTCTGGTCCCCGATGGGGTGGCTTGAGAATCTCAGAAACTGCTGATCTCCTGGGATTTTCACGCATAGCAGTCTCTAAAGTTTGCAGAGAATGATGTGAGAATCAAATACCATCCAGTGAGTGCCAGTTCTGTGGGTAAAAATGCCTTGTTAACGTGAGAGATCAGAGGGGATGGCCAGACTGGTTCAAGCTGACAGGAAGGAGACAGTAACACAAGTAACCACACATTACAACAGTGGTGTGCAGAAGAGCATCACCGAATGCACAGTATATTGAACCCTGAAGTGGATGAGTTACAGCAACAGGAGACTATGAACACACACATTCAGTGGCCACTTTATTAGGTACAGGAAGTAACTAATAAAGTGCCCACTGAATCTATATTCTGTGTTTGGCTACTCCTCATAGGAGATTACCTCCTATATTGCGCCTCCCTCAAAGAGGTGATGGAATGGTGCTTTGATAGCAGTCAATACAACTATCTAAATGAGCTGCATGACCATCAACCACATTGCTTGGACACAACCGGGAGAGAAAGTGGGTGAGGTTCTTTTCGTAAAGGGTCTCGGCCCGAAACGTCGACAGTACTCTTTTCCATAGGCACTGCCTGGCCGGCTGAGTTCCTCCAGCATTCTGTGCGTGTTGACTAACAGTTGGGTTTGTTCCCACAAACCTAAAAAATTCAAGGTCATTTTTTTGTGACACCGGCTTTTGTTTAATCTACATATTCTATAGGCAGTAAGTAGTTTATTGGACACACTCTCTTCTCCAGTCCAACAGGAGAAAAATTATCACATACTGGGAGACTGGATAATGATGACTAAATTCACAATTAACATTTATTTATGATTGGGATTACACAGAAGCAACAGAATACAGCAAATTAGCTTGATTTACACTGTGATTTAAACTGTCATCAATATAAAATCCTAATTCCTTGTCTTGAGAATTTTTTGATTATTTGATAAATTTAGAACGAATATTACAGTACCACAGACCATACCTCCATGGTTTGCACTGCCATAGCAAAGAAACAGACAATCAAATAGGGACTGAACATCCCAAGACTGCTGTCCAGATATATTCATGGCTTTCTTTGAAGTTGAAGTTGCCTTCTTTGAAGAACACCCCAGATCAAAGCACTCCTTTCCCACTAGGCATGCAAACATGTTATTGATTAATTTTACAATTCCAGAATATGAACTGCAGCCCCTGGCTGTGTGTTGGTCTCGTTTATATTTTGACACCTGACTTGCATATCAAACAGCTTGGTTCCACGAACAATCTAATGGGTCAGAGAGACTTACGCAAGTTTCATACGGATTTAACACGGTATCGACGGGAGAGAACTTCTGATGCAATTAATTTGTGAGTGAATTTCTCTCCAAAAATACACATCTCCCACAAATGGAAATTAGAAGATACTGTACTAACAAAATGATTTGTGTATTGCTTTTGATTTCTTAAACAAAAGATGATCTCTTAAGAATGCAGCTAAACCAATGTCTATTTTATATGTAGTGTTTTGGTGTAACTATAAAGTCATTTGATAAAGATTTACAGAGGCTTTAAGATTGAATCAAGATGGAAAGTGTGCTACCATCACAATAACCACAAGCCCTACTATGGATAACATAAAGCAGATGGCATCTGGAAGTGGCTTATAGAAAAATGCTTTGGAAAACAACAAATATTATCAGTAACATGGAAGCTCGAGAACAAGACCTCCTTCTCTTGAGGTTGATCGAATGGTGTTAGTTGTGCAAAGTGTGCTGTAGACCTGTGGAGCTTCAGTGCCAAACTAAAGTGATGGAGGTGGATTTCCACAGGTCTTCAGCTCTGTAGAGATGTCATAGACATTAACACAGGAAATGGGAGTTTACACCACAGCTTCAGTGTTAGAGCAGGATAAACCATGGGGATTCCTCCCATCTACCTCCTGCAAGTATACCATTCAAATTCACGAGTTCCTGTATTTCCGCTGCGCTTTCTATGATGACAAGGCCTTCCACATGGTGCCTCTGAGATGTCTGGCTTCTTTCTGAATGCTGGTTTTCCGCTACCAGAGCAGACAAAACACTGGACACTTCTCTTGCTGATGTTTATACCCACCAACCTCTCTGCATTTTCGTGACTCCTCATCTTTTTTTCTCCCATCCTACTGAAGGGTCTTGGCATCAGACACATCTTCAGCTCTCATTCCCTTTCAGTCTCTGTAACTCCTTGATCCATATTTACACCACCAGAAATGACTCGCCTGCTTACAAAATGCTCGAGGAACTCAGCTGGTTAGGCAGCATCTATGGAAGGAACTGGATTGTTTATCCAGATGAAAAGTCGAAACCCCAAATACCCACCGTCCATTTCCCACTTCCCACCACAGATATTGCCTGACCTGCCGAGTTCCTCCAGTATTTTGAATCTCTAAATTTTAGTATCTGCATTCTCTTGTATCTCCCCTACTTTTGCATGAAATCACAGAGATACCACACCCGTCCTTTTACTCCTTCCTTTCCCTCTATATAGGGAACCAACAATCCTTCCAAATGATTCGTGTTCATTATTGCAAACACGAGGAAATCTGCAGATGCTGGAAATTCAAACAACACACACAAAAAATGCTGGTGAATGCAGCAGGCCAGGCAGCATCTATAGGAAGAGGTACAGTCGACATTTTGGGCCGAGACCCTTCGTCAGGACTAACTGAAAGGAGAGATAGTAAGAGATTTGAATTACTAAATCTCTTATTATCAAACAACAGGAATTCTGCAGATGCTGGAAATTCAAGCAACATACATCAAAGTTGCTGGTGAACTGACGAAGTGGTGGTCCTGACGAAGGGTCTCGGCCTGAAACGTCGACTGCGCCTCTTCCTATAGATGCTGCTTGGCCTGCTGCGTTCACCAGCAACTTTGATGTAAATCTCTTATTATGTCTTCTTTCAGTTAATGCTGACGACAGGTCTCGGCCCGAAACATCGACTGTACCTCTTCCTATAGATGCTGCCTGGCCTGCTGCGTTCGCCAGCGTTTTTTGTGTGTGTTGCATGTTCATTATTGCATTTGTTATGCAAAATGTGGCCTCCTCGACACTGGGAAGAACAAAGGTGGGTGGCTGCTTTCTGAGCTCTGCATTCAATCTGCAGGGACACTCCTGAACTAACTGCTTTCCGTGACTTTATTTCTCCATCCCATTCCTGTCCTGACCTATCAATTCATGATGAAAAACTCATCGCATTCCCTCTTATGCCTCATCTTTCACCTGGGCATGTTTCGTAACTTTTTAGACTCAATATTAATTCCTCTACTCTCGCTAACTTGTTTTCTTGTTCTGTATCAGAAGTTGCCATTTTTGCTGTAAATTAACTGTTTTAAATATTTGGCTCTGGTTTCCTATCCTTTGTTAGCAGCCTGACCTGACAGATATGTCCCACAACCCTGCATTGTTTCTATTCTCACTCTCAAACTGCCCTAGTCTCATGTTTTTTCTCTCATGGTTTTTGTTTACTTTCTCTCCCTCTCTAGCTCCCACTAGCCCATTGACTGGATTACATCTAAAATGCATCTCAACTACTGGCCTCGCCCTATCACAGATTATCCTATCAATCCCTCCCCGATGTTCCCTGCGAGATTAAATGAACTCCTATTCCCACTTTCCCAGTTCTGACGAAAGTCCTCACACTAAAACTTTAACTGTTTCTTCTTCCAGAGATGTGATCTGATCTCCTGAGTGTTTCCAGTATTTTCTGTTTCATTTCTGATTTTTGTAAACTATGAGGCCTCCTGACCAACACTGACTGATAGACAGAGTTGTATAGTACAGCAATGAACTCATGACTATGTGGCCATTGTTACTTTACTTGTCCCATTTATCTGCATTCAGTCTGTGCCCTTCTATGGCTCTCGGGATTCAAATGCTTGCCTAGGAGCTTCTTAAATGTTGTCAGAACAGCCACCTCCTCAGGCAATGCGTTGCAAATTCCACCCACACCCTGTATGAAAACTTCCCTCTCAGGCCCCATAAGACCTCCCTCCTCTCATCTAATACACACAGCCTCTTGATTTAGACACACGGAAAAATATTCTCACCATCTTCTCTGCCTACGCTCCTCATAATTTTGTCTACCTCTTATCATGTAACACTCTACCCTCAGCATCCACTACTCTGGGGAAAACAAACGCAGCTCGTCCAATCTCTCCTTAAAAGTAATATGTCCAGTCCGGTCAGGATCCTCGTGACTCTCGCTTATAGTCTAATGAAATCACATCCTACCAACAGTGTGGCAACTGGAAATGCACACAACTTTCAGGTGTGGCCTAACAAACACTTTATTTTAACTTTATTTTAATAAGCATGATAAGTTTGCATATTTAGCCACTACAGAGATAAACAGCTCCTATCTGGGACAATGCTGAAGTTATAAGCTTATTGCAAATCACAAATAAGAACAGAAAGTGCTTGTAACACTCAACAGTTCAGGCAGCATCCATGGAAAGAGAAACAATTACTAATTTAGGACACAAAACCTTTTCAGAATTGGGAAAGTGAGAAAACAAGTTAGTTTTACAAGCAGACGCAAAGAGTTAATCAGCAAGCTCAAAGTTCAATGTTCAAAGTAAATGCTGGGGAGGTGAAGCCAAAAACCGACAGGTATTACTGAACAATACTGAATTAATTACTTAAAATAGTGATAATGATAATATGTCAGAAAAGCTAATTCTGCCCTATGACAAGAACTCCAAGAAGCATTAACTGAATTTTAAAAAAAGCAAAAACAACATTGAATGAAGCAAGGTTAAAATACTTTAATACCATTTCATAGCAAAGGGCACGGAGAGAACGTTACCATCCCTCATCATTCTTATCTTTCTTTATGGGAAGAAGCTGGATATTGTCAGTGATTCAGTAACTGGAAAAAATGATCACCGGTCATTTTGTGCACTCATTGTTTCCCACTATGCAAATGACTTTGACATTGCCATCCTAATACAAGGTGGCATTCTCACCAATCCTGTAGTGGCTCTCTGTCACAAAACTGAAAACACTAAAATATTCATCAAAGTACATCAAATTAGAATTCTGAGAAAGTCCCTTGTATGGTACCAGTGAGATCCCCTCCAGGCTTTACAAGAGTCAGAGCATTCTCTTCTTAAAAATTCTGTTTCATATTTTTCTCAAATTCAATTTCCTCCAATACAGATTGATTGCTTTATTTGATATGATTCAGAATTATCTAATATTTCAAAAGCGTGCTGACAATAGGATTACAATGTATGCAAACATGCGGTAAGCCAATCGCATGATGCATCTCTCTTGACTTGTGCTTTATTTCCATATTTGACTATTCTAATTCTCTCCTCACTGTCCGACTATCTTTTGTAAACTTCAACACATTCATTCTCAGTTATAGGGAGGCTCATCGCTTATTAATTCAGTCCATACTTGCTGATTACTTTGATTTCCAGCCCTAACAGCTCCATTTTCTAATTATCTTTTAAAAATCAAAGGCAGAGTGTCAAAGTTGTGAGGAATGGGAAGTTCGTGTTTCCCAGAAACAGATCATTGCTGGTGCATATCTGTGGACCAAGATTGACTCAATGATTCTGATCACTCGTACAGGTCTTTGTTACCTGGTCACATTTGCTTAATGAATCTTCACTGCAACTCAAATGGTTTTTATTTAATTTATCATCACAGCTTGGTTTGGTAACTGCTCTGCCAAAGAACGCAAGGATTTGCAGAGAGGCAGCTAAGTCCATTATGAATTCCCTCCATTGACTCTGTCTACATTGCCCACTGCCTGGAGAAAGCAACCAACATAGTCAAGGACCTCTTTCCCCTCCCACTGGGCAAAAGATTCAAAAACTCAAGAATGTACATCCCCAGGATCAAGAACAGCTTCTTTATAACACTGTTATAAGCCTCTTGACACAACTTCTAATATGATAAAAGATTGACTTTTCTTGTCCAGGACCTTGCATGTTATTTATTTACTTGCACGTCAATTTCTCTTACTTCAATGTGCTTATGTATGGAATGATCTAGATGGCATGCAAACAAAAGCACGTACATATCTCGGTACATGGGACAATCGTGAACCAATTACTACCTACCAATATCAAACACTTAACAGTGGGTGGAGCACACATATGAAGCTGCTATAAACATAGATCCGTTGCAGATATGGGCAGAGAAATGGCAGATGACGTTTAACCCAGATAAATGTGAAGTGTTGCACCATGGTAGGGCAAATGCAAGGAGACAGTACACTGTTAAGGGCAAGACCATTAACAGTGTTGCTGAGCAGAGAGCTCATGGGTTCCAAGATTAAAGCTCCTTGAAAGTGGTTGCACAAGTCAATGGGCTGGTTAAGGAGCCTTATGGAATGCTTACTTTTATTAGTCGAGGCATTGAGTTCAGAAGTCAAGAGGTTATGTTGCAACTTTATAAAATTCTGCTTAGGCCACAGCTGGAGTACTGCATACAGTCTGGTTGCTCACTATAGGAAGGATGTTGAGGCCTTGGAGAGTGTGCAAAAGAGATTTATCAGCAAGCTGCCTCGGTTCGAGGGCATGTGCTATCATGAGAGGCTGAATAAACTTGGGTTGTTTTTTCACTGGAGTGACGGAGACTGGGGGTGGTGGGGGGAGAGATCTGGTAGCGGGTTATGAGAGGTTAAGATTATGAGAGGCATAGACAGAGTATGCAAGGGAGTAAGGTTTTTCCCAGCGTAGAAATGTTTAATACCAGAGGGCATGCATTGAAGTTGAGAGGGAGGTAGGTTCAAAGGTGATATGAGGGGTAAGTTTTTTTACTCAGAGTTGAGGATGCCTGGGAAGTGCTGCCTGGTATGGTGGTAGAGGCAAATACATTAGAGGCTTTTAAGGGACATTCAGATAGGCACATGAATATGAGGAAGATGGAGGGATATGGACACTGTGTAGTTAGGAGGGATTAGTTCACCAGCAACTTTGATGTGTGTTGCTTGAGTTTCCAGCATCTGCAGAATTCCTGTTGTTTAGGAGGGATTAGTGTTCGTTTTTTTAAAATTTGCTTCTTATCTGGTTCAGCACAACACTGTGGGTTAAAGGGTCTGTTCCTATGCTGTACTCTTCTATGTCCTGTTCTTTCAAACATGGGTTCATGAAAACCAATAGCATTTAACAATTTGTTTGATCTTGTTAATGAGAGAAAGCTAAGAACAAATAAGCCAAGTATATTTGGTTGAAAAAAGCCTTGTGCTCCTCCATCTGGCAACAATGGTCATTGGATGAAAGACCTGTAAACTTCAGTTTGCCCAACCAAGCATGCCTTGCTTTTGCTTTACTGTATCCTTACTGGGAGGAGATTGCCTGTTTCTACCATCCTCAAACTAGTTTGCCCAAGTCAAGTTACTGAACCTCCCTCTAAAAAAAAATGAAGGGTTCTGTAGGAAACTAAAATGTTCCTTGACTAGGGAGAACGTATATCTAAATAACCAGAGCTGGTTACATCGTACTAACCATACCAACAACCCTCGTGTAATGATGTAAGGTTATTTCCAGCATTTGTTTTGATCTCATATTTCAAACATCTGCAGGATTTTATTTTTGTATTATTTATAGGTCGTTAGGTTATTTTGTTTTATCCTTCATTGGAATTGGGTGTTGCTATGAATGCTGACTTTTTGCCCCTCCACAATGCTTGAACTGAGATACCAGTTATGAGTCATAATATTAATTGGCCAGGATTTACATGCAGCCCAGACAGAGTAAGGAGGCACATTTCCTCCCTCAGTCCATTAGTTTAAAAAAAGGATTTTTGACAACAGGCAGGTAGTTTCATGCTCACCATTGCCGATGCCATTACTTGCCAGCTGAATATTTTGGAGTGCAGTCATTATTTGACCACTGATGCCAGGCAGACAATGATAATGGATGGGGGTGGGGTGGGGTCACCCATCTTGTAAAGACACTGCCCAGAAAAACACAATGGCAAACCACTTCTGTAGAAAACTTTGCCAGAAACATTCATGGTCATGGAAAGATGAAGATTGCCCATGTCATACAACATGGCATATAATGACGATGAATTACTCTTGGGATACAAGGAGTATAGCTGCTAATTTACATACATCAAGACACAATAATATGATAATGACCAGATAAGGTATTTTACTGAAGTTGCTTGTACATAGGTAGAGAGAACTTTCATATGCTTCTTTAAAGTAGTACCTTGGGATCTTTCTTGATCTCCTGATGGGACTGACAGGACCTTGCTTTAATGTCACGCCCGATAGCATTCCCTCCACACTGCATGCTCAGGATCTTACAGTGTAGCCTGTACTTTCTGACCCAGAAGTGTGAGTTACTGACTGAGCCAAACTAACACTCTCAGACAAGAAT
This sequence comes from Mobula hypostoma, assembly GCF_963921235.1. NCBI lineage: Eukaryota > Metazoa > Chordata > Chondrichthyes > Myliobatiformes > Myliobatidae > Mobula > Mobula hypostoma. Next base: position 157,258,776 of record NC_086100.1, read on the forward strand.
GGAAATGCACAGTTTCACACATCGCACAACTTGAAAACAGAGAGGTCTACCTACTGACTGATCCATGGCTAATCATTGCTTTGTGATTCTGTTGTGTGACCACAGGTGTTGGCTCTGCTTTAGGATCTTAACATGAACTCTGCCTCTTAGTTTTGGCATGTCTTTCACTCTGAGAGGTCTCAATTAGACTTCAAAGTTGACAACTGGCGCTGACCTTGAAAAACAGTCAAATTAATGGAATTTGACTTCTTGCTGGAGCCACAACCTGCCCTTGGGTTTAAATCCAGCAAGGGTGATTAGTCTACAGGCACTGCACTGTAAATGAGAGCTTGAGCACCTTTAAGTACTAAGTGTTCAATATGGAATGAATTTGAATACATGGCTCTGTTGGCCTCTGATTTTAGTCGCAAACTGGCTGCTTTCAATACAAGATGTTTTGCTGCGAACCGACTCTGTGTTAGCTGCCCTTGTAAGCAGAGCACAAAGGACCCCACTGACACTGCAGGCAGCACGAAGGAATTTGCTCTATGCTGTTTGAAGATGTGATTTGGATGCCCAGCCAGGGCTACAAGCTCCACTCCTGTGATGCTCTGCCAGCATCGGTACAACACACTGCAAGTCTGCTCTGTAGCACTGGGAATACGCACAGGGCGCTTGGGAGATGCTTCTCCACAACACACTTGGATTAAAGTGAACTGACTGGTCAGTTTTCTTCTGCAGAATGCCTCTAACGTCAAATCTTCCAATGACTTGAAGATTTTCTGACCTGGTCCTTACAGAACAGAAATTCACGTTCTTCAAGAATCTCTCATGGCCCAAGTTACTTTACATCTCCCTGAAAACTTTAAATGATAATGCCAGCACAATCTGTTTTCATAATATTGATGAGTAATAAATCCATTAGGGCACAGGTGAGGGGTCTCTTCAGTGGTTCTTCGAAATAGTGCTGTGATTGGTCTGACAGCTGGTAAAGGCACACAGGGCCTTGCTTTAACATCTTAACTAAGGCAACATACGTTATGGGGAGAGAATCACACAAAACAGAAAGAAGCCCTACAGCCCACTCCAACCACTTATACTAATCTGTCATAGCTCATTCATCCCGCATTTCCTCAAAGTAGGATTCTATCAGTCATACAGCAGAGGAAAAATGCTCTTCAGCACATCATGTCCATATCCCTTTTATGTACTCTTCCATACTAATCCCATTTCTTAGCATTTAGCCTTCTGTGCATTGACTCATCTGATCAATTTCTTAATGCAGTGTAAAGTCATTGTCAGCATTCCAGAATTCAAACACCCTCTGGTTGATAATGTTCTACCTCAGACCCTCCATAAACCTTTACCTAAATCCTTGCCCTCTAACTTTTACACAGCCCTGCTAAGGAAAAACTTTTTTTCGTCTTCTATCTACCCAATTTATATTCCATAATGCTCATTGCCATCAGCCACAACTTGATGTTCAAGCCTCTGGAGTAAGACTTGGGCCAACAAGAACAGTACTTATTGATCTTTCAATCTTGATTACATCTTTCCTGTAGGTAGATGACCAGAACTGCACACAATATTACAAATTAGACCTATATAACTTCAACGTAACATCCCAACTCGTGTACTGAATACATTAATTAATGAAGGCCAATGTGGCAAAAGCTTTCTTTACGACCCTACCTGCCTGTGACACCACTTTCAAGGAATTATCAGTCTGTATTCTCAGATCCCTCTGTTCAATACTCTTCAGTGCCCTACTGCTCACCGTGTAAGACCCTACCTTGGTTGGTCCTCCCAAAGTACAAAACCTCACACTTGTCTGCAGTAAATTTCATAACCATTTTACAGCTGGTCTTGACCCTGCAGCAGGCTTTGACGGTCTTCCGCACTCTTCACTACACTGCCAATTTTGTTGTCATCCGCAAATTTGCTGACCCAGTTTATCATATTAAAATCCAAATCGCTGATATAGATGACAAATAACAACGGATCCAGCACCGATCCCTGCAGCACACCACAAATCATAGGTCTCCAGTCAGAGAGACAACCATCTACTACCACTCTCTGGCTTCTCCCACGCAGCTAATGTCTAATCCAGTGTAGTACCTCATCTTGAATGCCAAGTGAATAAACCTTCTTGACTAATCTCCCATGCAGGACCTTGTTAAAGTCTTTGCTAAAGTCCACATAGAAAACATCCACTGCTTGCTTTTATCAACTTTCCAGATAACTTCCTTAAAAATCTTTATAATATTGTTTAGACACGACCTCCCAAGGCACAAAGCGATGTTGACTATTCCTAATCAGTCCCTGTTTATCCAAATACTTATATATCTGGTCTGTTTGTATATAATCCAACAATTTATCCACTACTGATGTCAGGCTCACTGGCCTATAATTTCCTGGCTTACTTTTAGAGCCTCTCTTTAACAATGAAACAATATTAGCTGTCCTCCAATTCTCTGGCACCTCAGACATAGCTAAGAATGTTTTAAATATATATGCTAGGTTTAATATCACTGGCAAGTATTGTCAATTGTTACCCGCCCTTTGCCTCAAGACAGCAAGCACCTCCTCCTCCTCTGTAATCTGCATGGGGTCCATGACCTCACTGCTGCTTTGCCTCACTTCTATGGACTCTGTGTCCAGATCCCAAGTTAACACAGATAACAAAAATTCCATTTAAGATCTCCCCCATCTTTTTCGGCTCCACACATAAAATTATAACTCTGATCTTCCCGAGGACCAATTTTATCCCTTGCTATCCTTTTGTTCTGAATGTATCTGTCGAAACCCTTAGGATTTTCCTTTACCTTGTCTGCTAGAGCAACCTCATGCCTTCATTTAGCCCTCCTGATTTCCTTCTCTTGCATTCCTTATACGCAGGTACCTCATTTGTTCCTACTGGCCTATAGCTACCGTGCACCTTTTTTTTTTCCTTAACCAGGGCTTCAATATTTCTGGAAAGCCAAGGCTCCATAAATCTCTTTATTCTGATAGGAACAGGCAAACCCAGTAATCTCAAAATTTCACTTTAGAAGGCCTCCCCTTTCCACGTATATCTTTGCCAGAAAACAACCTGTCCCAGTCCAGACTTGCCAGATCCTTTATGACACCATCAAAATTGGCCTTTCCTCAATTTAGAATCTCATCTCAAGGACCAGACCTATACTCTTCCACGATTACTATGAAACTAATGGCATCATGATCACTAGATGCAAAGTGTTCACCTACACAAACTTCTGTAACCTACCCTGACTCATTCCCTAATAGGAGATCCAGAATCACATGCTCTCTAGTTGGGACTACGATGTATTGATTATAGAAACTTTGCTGAACACATTTGACAAACTTTCCCATCCAGCCCTTTCACAGTATGGGAGTCCCAGTCAATATCTGGAAAATTAAAATCACCTACCATTACAACCTTATGTTTCTTGCAACAGTCTGAGATCTCTCTGTAAATTTGCTCTAAATCCCATGGGTTGTTGAGTGATTTATAATATAATCCCAAAAATGAGGATTCTTATTCCTCAGTTCCTTATTCTCTCCAGCCCATCCAGTCTGAGAATTGCCATGACATTTTCCCTGACTAGTAATGTCACCCCTCCGTCTTAAATCCCCCGGTTTGTTGCACCTAAAACAATGGAAACCTGGAACAATGAGCTGCCAGTCCTGCCCTTCTTGCATCCAAGTCACACCAGATGCTGGAAGTCTAGAGCAACACACACTGTGTGCTGGAGGAGATCAGCAGGTCAGACAGCATCTGTGGATGGGAATAAACAGTCAATGTTTTGGGCTGAGACACTTTATCAGGGCACATATTTTGAGACTGTGTTTCTGGATTCTGGTCACTCATTCCAGAAGAAACATCAGCTTCACATCCTCTTTGCCAAACCCTGTAAGAACTTTGTGCACTTCAAGGAGATGAAGTCAGAGCATATGGGCACATTCTGCTCAATCTCTCCTTGCATGACAATATGATATCCCAATAATCAATTTGCAAAGCTTTTCACAGTCCCTTCCTCTCATGTACATCCCAGATTAAGGGCCATCATTCAGAAGTTGAGGCTGTTATCCTTGGGGAGGAGAAGGTAAAGGACATGACTACCAATGACGTTCAGACTGTAGGATTTTGACAGAATGGATCTGGAAAAGATACTTTCAGTAGCAGAATGGAAGGTAATCAGAGGACACAGGTTATAGTGGTTAGAGATCAGAGGGGGACACAGATTAACATAATAAACCAAAAACCACGGTGTTAAGATAAAGATGAAACATTAGCTTTATTTGTCACATGTACATTGAAACATCGAAACGTACAGTGAAATGCATCATTTTTATCAATGACAAATAGTGTCCAAGGACGTGAAGGGGGCAGCCTGCAAGTGTCCCCTATGCTTTCAGTGCCAACAGAGCACGCTCATAATGTACTAATCCTAACTGGCACGTCTTTGGAACGTGGGAGCACCCAGAGGAAACCCACCTGGTTACAGGGAGCACATACAAATTCCTTACAGCCAGTGGCAGGAATTGACCTGGGTCAATGGCGATGTAAAGCATTACACTGTGCTAGCATGCTGCTCTTTGGTGTTGACCACAAAGTCACTTTTACACTGTTCCAAACTGCCTGAAAAGTAACAGAGATAGATTTTGTAGTAATTTTGTAAAAGGAAACTGAATAAGGCGAAATCCTTGCTAAGGAAACTTTTACAGAGCTGCTCATGAAATCAGTGGAGCGAGGCTAGATCTTCCAAATAGCCAGTGTGGTATTGATGGACTAGGAACTATCTAGTTTTATATAGGGATGGAGCCCATTTAACAAATGTATTCAAAGGGACAACGTAACAGGCAGCTGTAGAAAATGTTCTCTTGGAGTTGTAGTGTACAGTCTTTTAATGTTATAGGGCATTGTGGGACAACCTTTAAAGTTATGGGGCATCTCGGGACAAACTTAGCTCTTAATAATTCTTTCAATAATGTTTTGATTCCTCAAAAATGCTACAATGTTGAAAGTAGCTATAAATCACTCAAACCTGGTGCCTGAGTCCCTCTCAGGGCATTAAGTTCATCCCCCTTATTTTACTGTGGAATACCTCAGGGTTTTCAGAAAACTGTTTATTGATATTAGATTTTCTTTAGCAGGTGCCTTTATATGCTAGGAAGCTTCAGAGGAAACGATGTGTTTACAGCTAAACAAAGAATAAAACATAAGAGGGAGAGGTGGCTGTGGTTGACAGGTCATGGCTGGCATTTAAAAACAATATACACCATTTTCAAAAAGAAATATATTCCTCCAAGGCTTATAAATCAAGCAGGAAAATTAGTCTATCTTTAGCTGACAGAAGAAATTAAAGATGCCTAATTGAAGGAAGAACATTTATTGTTGCCAAAAGGGGCACTGAGAGCACCTTAAATCCCAGCAAACAAGGAACAAGGAAATGATAAAACAATGTTGAACTAAACTGCTAAGAAGCATTTAAATGAACTCGAAGAGCTTCTATAGGCATGTATAAAAGAAAAAGACAGGCAAGGGCAAATGTGAGTCTGTTGCAGATAAAGATGGGAGAACTTATAATGAGCAATGAGGAATTGGTAGATTTCCAAATGCACAGGTCTAATAGAATGAAGAAATGAACGTATTTTTGAGCAAATGTGGATGAATAGTGGCATGATAGAGGTGTACAAGATGATATGAAGCATACATCCATTGGAAAGCCTTAGATTTTTTTCCAGGTAGGAAATGGCAAATATGAGGGGAATAGTTTTGAGGTGACCGGAGGAAAGTATAGGGGATGTCAGAGGTAGATTTTTTTTTACACAGAGAATGAAGGGTCCTGGAAGGCATTGCCGGAGACAGTGTTTAAGAGACTCCTGGATAGTCAAATAGAGGAGGGAAGGGTTAGGTTAGGTTAAAACATCGGCATAACTTTGTTGACCAAAGGGCCTGTACTGTACTGTAATGTTCAATGAATCACCTAAAGCTCAGAATTATCTAAATCCAGCAGCTATTCCTGCCCCTGTGTCAGCCAAACCTCTATAATGGCCCCAATGTCATAGTTCAATGCACTGAACCATGCTCTGAGATCATTAGCCTTGTTACTGATAGTTCTCTCATTAGACAATTTCAACCCATCCATCTAATTATCTATACCCTATCCTTCCTCACAGTCTCTCTCCACATTGCATTTAGTTTTACAGATAGGGCTGGAAAGTAGTAATGGTATAAGATGTCAGTACGTAATGATTTTATTGACTGATGGTGGAACAGACTCGCAGGGCTTCCCCAGCTTCTTTTTCTTATGTCCTTTTGCTCTCATATCACTGCATGGGGCTTGAGGTCAAGCTTTCTTTGGTAACATTGTCATTATGCAGGTGGGCATGCCTCACTATGTTAATGGCGCTGTGTAAGTTGTACGGGATGCTTCAGTCCAGACTTTGTGCTCAACCTCTGGCGTGAGATAATCCTGCAAGCCCACCAGTTTCTATCTCAGAGACTGGAGCATGAAAACAGAGCCAAAAACATCCGCATACAAGTTTGTAACCTCAACTAAATTCACAGATCAGGTATTATTTAAGATTGCACTCCAGCCTTCCAGCGGGATTGAAGGTTGATTCATCAGCATCATTGTGGTTTGTTTTGATTGACTGTTCTGTTGTGTAATAGTAGAAACACTCCAAGTTATGCTCTAAGCAAGCCTTGAGTTCCTGCTTAAAATAGGAAGAAGGGATTAACTTTAATTTACTTTGCAATTATTGCACAAAGGGAAAATTAATGCCTCGGGATTTTTGGCTTCAACCTGCTACAGTGCAAGACCACATGTGCAGCCTTTAGTTCTTCCACATTCTGCACTCAGTAGGCCAGTGCCTTTAAAGATATGCAGTCAGTGAACGTCAGGCAATATAATGGGAAGTTCCTCGGTTGCCTCATATTCTTGTCTTAACTACTTTAAACATCAGTCCAAGTTTATAAAACATTTTTCACATAGAATAACTTCCAAAAGGATTTTGTAAACATGATAGTTTAACAAAATGGTGGTCTGGATCTTGCTGGTACATGGATTCCATACACACTGTCAAGAGAAGAAATTGTTAATTTACTAATCCAAGCCCCTACTGATTTCAGTGGGAATATTTGACTCTGCAAGAAAGCAAAAGAAGTTGTTGTTTTTAAAAAATATATATATTTTAAATTAGGAAATTGGTGATTTTTTTTATTGCCATATGTACCGAGGTACAATGAAAAACTTTGTTTTGCGTGCCATCTGTACAGATTATTTCATTACATCAGTGCATTGTCGTAGTGCAAGGCAGAAACAACGATATTGCTTTTCCTACGGACTACCTCAGACAATGAGGTAAAAGCAGACTAAAGTGTTACAGTTGCAGAGAAACTGCAGTGCAGGCAGATAATAAGGTCATGACGAGGTAGGTTATGAAACTAAGAGTCCAATTTATTGTTCCATGGGACTGTTCAATAGTCTTCTAACAATGGGGTAGAAGCTGTCCCTGTGCCTGATGGTGCATGCTATCAGGCTTTTGTGACTTCTGCCCAATGGGAGGAGAGAGAAGAGAGGATGATCTTACTTTAGCTTAATGGAATTTAAATAACATTTTCTTTCAATTTTAATTTTGTGAATGTAATTTCATTATTTTCAGTAGATTTTAATCATCCCTGAAAGTATGACTATTTAAATCCCTGACAGAACAACAAACAAGACTGGGGATGCAGGCTCTGCCAGCTTTCAACATAGTCAGATATTCTTAAGGCCAGATTTATTCAGTGATCTAGAGAAATTGTCACGGCTCAGACCTCACTGAAACAGCTTGCAGGCTCAGAACTTCCTGGACTTTGCCATTGCATCAGGGCCTGGTAAATGTGTATACAACCATGCATACAGTCATAGAGTCATAGAATACTACGCACAGAAACAGGCTATTTGGCCCATCTAGTCCATGCTAAACTATTAATCTACATAGCCCCATTGATCTGCACCCAGACTACATACCCCTCCCATCCACTTGCTTATCCAAATTTCTCTTAAATGTTGAAATTGAAACCATAAAACAGCATGACCATTGGCAGCTTGTTCCACATCCTCCTCGTCTTCTGACATCCAGAATCAATGAAGAAACAGATCATACAGAGAATAGAGTCAGTCATAGAAAAGGCCCTTTGGGTTATCTAGCCCATGCTGAACCATTTAAACTGCCCAGTCCTATTGACCTGCACCCAGACCAGAGCCACCTATGCCCCTCTCACCCACATACCTACCTAAACTTCCCTTAAATGCTGAAATCGAGCTTGCATTACCACATACATTGTCAGCTCATTTCACACCCCACGAGCATCTGAGTGAAGAAGTTTCCACTCATGTTCCCCTTAAATGTTTCATCTTTCACCCTTAACCCATGACCTCTAGTTGTAGTCCCACCTAACCTCAGTGGAAAAAGCCTGCTTGCATTTACTCTATCTTTACCCATCTGTCATACCTCTGTCATATCACCTCTCACTCTTCTATGCTCTGCAGAATAAAGTCCTAACCTATTGAACTTTTCCCTATAACTCAGGTCCTCAAGTCCTGGCAACATTCTAGTACATTTTCTCTGCACTCTTTCAATCTTATTGATATCTTTCCTGTAGGTAGGTGACCAGAACTGCACACAATACTCCAAATTAGGTCTCAATAACATCTTAACTTCAATGTAACATCCTAACTGCTATACTCTACACTTTGATTCATGAAGACCAATGTACCAAGAGCTCTCTTCATGAACCTATCTACCCCGACACCACTTTCAAGGAATTCTACTGCACTCTTTAGTGCCCTACTGCTCACCATTTCAGTCCTACCCTGACTTGTCCTCCCAAATTGCAACACCTCACACTTGTCTGTATTAAATTCCATCTGCCATATTTCAGCCCACTTTTCCAGCTAATCCCCATCCCACTACAAGCTTTGATAGCCTTCACACTGTTCACTATGCCCCCAATGAGAATCAGGTCTAATACCACTGGCAAATGTTGTGAAATTTGTTAACTTTACAGCAGCTGTACAATGCAATGTGTGGGCATGTGGCCAAGTGGTTAAGGCATTGGACTAGCGACCTGAAAGTCGTGAGTTCGAGCCCCAGCTGAGGCAACGTGTTGTGTCCTTGAGCAAGGCACTTAATCACACATTGTTCTGCGACAACACTGGTGCCAAGCTGTATGGGTCCTAATGCCCTTCCCTTGGACAACATTGGTATCATGGAGAGGGGAGACTTGCAGCATGGGCAACTGCAGGTCTTCCATACAACCTTGCCCAGGCCTGTGCCCTGGAGAGTGAAAACTGGTCTCGCAAGACTAACGGATGCCTTTACTTTACAATGCAATACATGATAATATAGAAAAAAAAGTAGTCAACTACAGTAAGTATATATATGTATATTAAATAGTTAAATTAAAAATAGTGCAAACAACAGAAATAATGTTTTAAAATGTGAGATGGTGTTCATGGGTTCAATGTCCATTTCGGAATCAGATGGCAGAGGGGAAGAAGCTGTCCCTTAATCACTGAGTGTGTGCCTTAAGATTTCTATACCATGGAGAGCATTCTGATCTGACAGGCTGCATCACTGCTGGTATTGGGGTGTTACTACTCGGGACCGAAAGAAGCTGCAGAGTGTTGTAAATTTAGTCGGTTCGATCTTGAGTACTATCCTACAAAGTATCCAGGACATCTTCAGGGAGCTGTGTCTCAGAAAAGCAACATCCATTCCCGCAACACCCAGGGCATGTCCTTTTCTCACTGTTACCATCAGGTAGGAGGTACAGAAGCCTGAAGGCACACACTCAGCGATTCAGGAACAGCTTCTTTCCCTCTGCCACCCAATTCCTAAATGGACATTGAACTAATGAACACTACCTCACTTTTTAAATAGATATTATTTCTATTTTTGCATAATTTTAATCTATTCAATATACATATACTGTAATTGATTTATTGATCTTTTCCTTCTATATTATGTATTGCATTGAACTGCTGCTGCTAAGTTAACAAATTTCGCGACACATGCCGGTGATAATAAACCTGATCCTGATTCCGATTCCTTCTGGACAGTAACCGTGGGAAGAGAGCATGTCCTGGGTGATGGGAGTCCTTCATAATGGACGCCACTTTTCTGAAGCACCGTTCCTTGAAGATGTCTTGGATACTATGGAGGCTTGTACCCATGAGGGAGCTGACTAATGTTTCAACTTTCTGTAGCTTCTTTCAAACCTGAGCAGTAGCTCTCCCCCCCCCCACCCCCACCAGGCAGCAATGCAGCCTATCAGAATGCTCTCCACAGTACATCTGTAGAAGTCTGACTATCTTAGGTGACAAAGCAAATCTCCTCAAACTCCGAATAAAATATAGCCGCTGTCTTGCCTTCTTTATAGCTGCGTCGATATGTTGGGACCAGGTTGGATCTTCAGGGATCTTGACACTAAGGAAGGTGAAATTGCTCGCTCTCTCCATTTCTGATGCCTCAATGAGGATTGGTTCATGTTCCCTCATCCTACCCTCCCTGAAGTCCGCAATCAGCTCTTTGGTCTTGTTGACGTTGAGTGCAAGGTTATTGCTGCGATCCTGGTGTCATCCGCAAATTTGCTGATTCAGCTTATTTTATTTTCATCCAGATGACCAACAATAACAGCCTCAGCACCAATCCCTGTGGCACTCCACTAGTCACAGGCCTCTAAACAAAGGGACAACTATCTACTACCACTCTCTGGCTTCTCCAGCGAAGCCAGTGTCTAATCCAATTTACTACCTCATCCAGAATGCCAGGCAAATGAAGCTTCTTGACTAACCTCCCATGTGGGGTCTTGTCAAATGCCTTGCGAAAGTCCATCATCAACCTTACCTTCATCAACTTCCTCAAATAAATCTATAAGATTGGTTAGACCTGACCTACCAAGCACAAAGCCATGTTGACTATCCCTAATTAGTCCCCGTCTATCCAAATACTTACATATCAGATTGTATAGAGTACCTTCCAATAACTTACCCACTACTGATGTTAGGCTCACTGGCTTATAATTTCCAGTCTTATAGTCAGAGCCTCTCTTAAACAACAAAACATTATTAGCTATTCTCCAATCCTCTAGCACTTCTCATATGTTGCTGAGTATCTCTGTTACAGCCCCTGCAATTTCTGCATCGGCCTCCCACAAGGTCCAAGGGAATAGATTGTCAGGCCCTAGGGATTTATCCACCCTAATTTGCCTCAGGACTGTAAAAACTTTCTCTGTGATCTGTGTAAGATCCATGACCTCATTGCTGTTTTGCCTTACTTCTATAGATTCCGTATCCCTCTCCTGAATAAGCACAGATGCAAAAACACATTTCAGTTCTCCCCATCTCTTTCAGCTCCATGAGTACATAACCCTCTCACTGTAGGCTCGTAACGAGTTGGATCTAACCAAGAAGCAACGTAACTCTACGATGCATGTAGAGTAGCGATGAAGAGGCCATTTCCAATAAATAAACACAAGGGTAAATGTGATTTGGGTAAACACAAACATGAAAGTTTGAATTTTCCTTTAAGGGAAAGTAGGACTGTTACTAGTATGAATACTGACACACCCATGCAAATTTACTGTTCGACAGGAAGTAATAATTCAACTCACACCAGTATGTACTTAAAATGAAACTGCACTTACAAAATATTTTAAACTATAACAAACAAAATAAAGAAAAGTGTTCATTACATATATATTAGCCTAACTGCGCACATAATTGTTGGAGTTCATTGTTGTAAAATCAATCCAGATGGCTTTACTTCGTTTATTCACAGTTCCAAACAATTCTGCCTGAAAACACAGTCCATGTGAAACATGAATAAATATTCACACAACACCCAAGGACAAGGCACCAAAATTTCTCCAAGGTCATGTGACAACTAACTAATTTAAAGTTATCTGTACATTCTCCATGAAACCATTGTCTGCATGAGGATTTTCCAAAAGCAGCATCTATCCTTCCAAATGAGTTCATGTTCTGCTATGTTCTTGTCCATGTCCATGTCCATTTTCCTTCTTTCTTCTTCTTTCCCCCTAAAGTTTCTGCACTCTCTCCAAAGCATGGCTACCCCCAATCCTGCTAGTGTATTCTGGGGCACCTTATTGGACAAAATGTTAACAAGATAAATCTTATTGTCTTATTTAACAAGCCTAACTTATCACACTGAATTACTCGACCGTATAACATAATTAAAGGAAGACATTGCATTTTGAGAAAGTCTGCAGAAATAAAATAGTTAACAGCATAAATGTATTAATCAAATGAAGCATGGTCTTAAACCAGGGGTATTACACATAGATGATCATTCTAATCTTCAAGAGGGTCAGCTTTGTCCCGTGCTATCCCTTTGTTTTTAACATATCTGTAGAAGCCCTTGGGATTCTTCTTCACCTTGGCTGCAAGAGCAACTCATGCCTTCTTTTAGTCCTCCTGGTTTCTTTCTTAAGTGTTCTCTTGAACATACAAATTAAGAGCAGGTGTAAGACATTCAACCCCTCATACCTGCTATGTTATTCAATAAGATTGTAACTGATCTCATTTTAAATTCAACTCTGCATTCCCATTTGCTTTAACATGTCATCATCTTATGAAACAAGAACGTATTTACTCCTGACTTAAAAAATATTCAAAACCTTTGTTACCATTACCCTTTGAGGAAAAAAAAGAAAAAAGAGAGAGAAAAGATCACCTTATCTCTGTCTTAAATTGGTGACCACTTATTTTTAATCAATGATCAAGTCAAGTCAAGCCAAGTCAAGTCACTTTTTATTGTCATTTCGACCAAAACCGCTGGTACAGTACACAGTAAAAACGAGACAGCGTTTTTCAGGACCATGGTGCTACATGAAACAATACAAAAACTACACTGAACTACATAAAACAACACAAAAGCTACACTAGACTACAGACCTACCCAGGACTGCATAAAGTGCACAAAACAGTGCAGGCATTACAATAAATAATAAACAAGACAATAGGCACAGTAGAGGGCAGTAGGTTGGTGTCAGTCCAGGCTCTGGGTATTGAGGAGTCTGATGGCTTGGGGGAAAAAACTGTTACATAGTCTGGTCATGAGAGCCCGAATGCTTCGGTGTCTTTTGCCAGATGGCAAGAGGGAGAAGAGTTTGTATGAGGGGTGCGTGGGGTCCTTCATAATGCTGTTTGCTTTGTGGATGCAGCATGTGTTGTAAAATGTCTGTAATGGTGGGAAGAGAGACCCCGATGATCTTCTCAGCTGACCTCACTATCCGCTGCAGGGTCTTGCGATCCGAGATGGTGCAATTTCTGAACCAGGCAGTGATGCAGCTGCTCAGGATGCTCTCAATACAACCTCTGTAGAATGTGGTGAGGATGGGGGGGGGGGCGGTGGGAGATGGACTTTTCTCAGCCTTCGCAGAAAGTAGAGACGCTGCTGGGCTTTCTTTGCTATGGAGCTGGTGTTGAGGGACCAGGTGAGATTCTCCACCAGGTGAACAACAAGAAATTTGGTGCTCTTGACGATCTCTACGGAGGAGTCGTCGATGTTCAGTGGAGAGTGGTCGCTCCGTATCCTCCTGAAGTCTACAACCATCTCTTTTGTTTTGTTCACATTCAGAGACAGGTTGTTGGCTCTGCACCAGTCCGTTAGCCGCTGCACCACCTCTCTGTATGCTGACTCATTGTTCTTGATGATGAGACCCACCATGGTTGTGTCGTCGGCGAACTTGATGATGTGGTTCGAGCTGTGTGTTGCAGCACAGTCGTGGGTCAGCAGAGTGAACAGCAGTGGACTGAGCACACAGCCCTGCGGGGCCCCCGTGCTCAGTGTGATGGTGTTAGAGATGCTGCTTCCAATCCAGACTGACTGAGGTCTCCCAGTCAGGAAGTCTAGGATCCAGTAGCAGAGGGAGGTGTTCAGGCCCAGTAGGCTCAGCTTTCCAATCAGTTTCTGAAGAATGATTGTGTTGAATGCTGAACTGAAGTCTATGAACAGCATTCGAATGTACGTGTCTTTTTTGTCCAGGTGGGTGAGAGCCAGGTGGAGGGTGATGGCAATGGCGTTGTCTGTTGAACGGTTGGGATGGTACGCGAACTGCCGGGGGTCCAGTGAGGGTGGCAGCAGGGTCTTGATGTGCCTCATGACGAGCCTCTCGAAACACTTCATGATGACGGATGTGAGTGCAACGGGACGGTAGTCATTGAGGCAGGACACTGAAGACTTCTTCGGCACGGGGATGATGGTGGCGGCCTTGAAGCACGTAGGAATGACGGCGCTGCTCAGGGAGATGTTGAAGATGTCAGTGAGAATATTTGCTAGTTGGTCTGCACATTGTCTAAGCACTCTGCCAGGAATATTGTCTGGTCCAGCAGCCTTCTGTGGGTTGGCCTTGCACAGGGTTCTCCTCACATTGGCCACGGTAAGACACAGATCTGGTCATTTGGAGGAAGGGTGGTCTTCCTCACCGCCATGTCATTTTCCGCCTCAAAGCGAGCGTAGAAGTTGTTCAACGCATCTGGGAGGGAGGCATCACCAGCACAGGCAGGTGGTGTTGTCCTGTAGTTGGTGATGTCCTGAATGCCCTTCCACATGCGCCGCTGTCCTGGAAGTGGCTGTGGATTTGCTGGGTGTGTGCACGCCTTGTCTCTCTGATGGCCCGGGACAATTTGGCCCTCGCTGTTGTTAGCGCTGCCTTGTTGCATGCTCTGCAGATGGAGTCACAGGTCCTCAGCAGTGCACGCACCTCCACGGTCATCCATGGCTCTGGTTAGCGTGTGTAGTGATGGTCTTGGCCACAGTGATGTCATCGATGCACTTGCTGATGTAGCTAGTCGCTGATGCCGTGTACTCCTCTAAGTAGGTAGAGTCGCCATCGGTTGCAGCCTCCCTGAACACATGTTAGTCAGTGTGCTCAAAGCAGTCTTGAAGAGCAGAGATGGCTCCTGCTGGCCGGGTTTTCACCTGCTTCTGAACTGGTCTGGAGCGCCTGATGAGCGGTCTGTATGTTGGGATTAGCATAACAAAGATGTGGTCTGAGTAACCGAGGTGGGGCGGGGCTCAGCCCGGTATGCGTTGGGAATGTTTGTGTAAACAAGGTCCAACGCGTTCTCCCCTCTCGTTGCAAAGTGCACGTTCTGATGGAATCTGGGGAGCACTAACTTAAGGTTTGCATGGTTAAAATCTCCGGCGACAATAAACAGTCCATCAGGGTGTGCGTTCTGCAGTTCGCTAATAGCCCAATATAGTTCACAGAGCGCCTCCTTAGCATTAGTGCTGGGGGGAATGTAGACACCGACTATAAGGATAGTGGTGAGTTCTAGCTGTTCCTGCAAGAGGAAAAATCTTCTTCAGATCTATCCTACCATGATCCCTCAGGATAATATGTTGCAATTTAAATCCCCTCTTACTCAACAGATACAAGCCTAGCCTGCCCAACTTTTCCACATGCTCATTCTGACTATTTGTCTAGTCAGCCTTCACTAAATGGTTTCCAATGCATTAACATCCTTCCTTAAACAAAGAGACTTATACTTTACAAAGAATTGATCAATTTCCTCACCTCCCTATATAAATGAGGCATTATCTTTGCATCCATTCTACTACGAATATGCAATTATGCTCTGTTCACTTTTCTAACTACCTCTTGTGTGTGCACACCAGCCATTTGCAACTATGTACAGGATACTCTCTGCATCTCAGAATTCAACAATCACTGTTTAGATAGTCTGTTAATATCTCCTGCCAAAACAGACAATTTCAGATTTTCCCAGATTAATTTTCATTTGCCAAATCTTTGTCTAGTCATTGTTCCTAAGGTTGTTGTAGCCGGGGATGGTAGTGGGGATAAGCTCCCACTACCTATAAAGTGCTCCTAATGGCATGCATCACTAACAGCCCCTGACAACCAAGTCCAACTCTTGGCCTTCATGTGTGGCTTAGCTATTAGGCCCAGCGGAACTGTTTCTACTGACAAGAGAAGGGCCAAATGTGGACCACTGGTGCCTCAAAACCAGTTGCTTCGGGCAGGAGGGGCTCGTCAGCTTTGGATGGCAGCCTGCCTAGAAGGAAAACTCTGATTTTAAACCTCTGCTGCCTTGCGGCCATCTCCCCGCCCCCACCATGGGAAAGGCCTTGGGAGGAAGAAATCCAGAGCTGGGGTCCCTAAGGCAGTTTGATGTTGCTTACAACTTCACTTTGGCAGCCTCTGCAATGACACTGGTGCCAAGCTGTATTGGTGCTTGCCCTTCCCTTGGACCACATTAGTGATGTGGAGAGGGGAACTGCTGCATGGGAAACAGCTGGTTCTTCAAATCTTCCCACCCAGGCTTGTGCCCTGGAGAGGACATAGTCCTCTGATCCTCTGGAATCCTCTGGACATAAACCCATGATCCTCTGGAATCGATGGCTGCCTACTACCTGTCTAGTCATCCAGAGCACAGGGCTGGATGTCTCCCTCCAGCATCTCAAAGAGAAACTTGGCCAAAGGCTTTCATAATGGTGGAAAAGCTGGAAAGGTGAGAAAGGTTTAGGAGGGAAATTCAGCATGGGGCCTTGGGTGCTGAAGGCATGGTTGTTAATGGTGGGTAAGAGACAAGTGATAGGGCTGTTGAGGGAATGGAGCATAAGAATGAGAGTGTTAATTTGAGACCTTCTCTGGAACTATTTTGATCACTGAGGTTAGGGTAGTGTCAGGTATAATTCGATGTCTATGAGCATCAAGGGTCTAGAGGAATTGTAATTCCAGAGGGCGGTAGATGGGAGGATGACCAATGAGAGCACTAAAGTTTTCAGAGTCAGTGAGTGGGCTGAGGTAGACAAGGTAGGTGATATCACAATGGGATAGGCGGACTTTGTGATGGGAATACGCTAAAGATGGGAAATTCAACTGAGGGCTGCAAAGACTGGAGTCATTGGCATTGGTGTGGAACTTGTGGCATGGACTAATGCAGTTTAGTTTAGTTGTAGCATCTACAATAAATCATTCCAAGCTTGGATATTGTTCGAGAAATCTGACCACAGGGAAGTTGATAAGTGGCTAAGGATGCACAAAGATGTGGGAGTGTTGGGATTGGATAAACTATCCATTTCTCCAGAATGATACCATTTGTTTCACCCATTTGAACAAAATAAAACCACTGCCAGAAAATATTCTGCTTGCAAACCCATCCCCGGAATTGAATTTCAGAAGCAGAGTGTCACACCCTGTGTGGCATGTTGAGCCCTACCTAACCATGGATGTATTTGTAAGCATATGTAATTTCATTGAGAAACCCTTAATAGCTCACAGTGTAAGTGAATCATTGTATTTACATAGTTTTTTTTTATAACCTCAGGACATCTAAATGTGGTTTATATCCAATGTTAATGTCTGGGCTATCAATAGAAAACAAGATAACAAATTTGTCTAGCAAACACCTTTACAAAAAGCAATGAAGTTAATAACATAAGGCGTCGAAGGACAAAATAGCAGTAGCAATAGGCAATACAGCCCTGCTCCCCAAATTCTTTCCATCATTTGATTAGATTCTGGCCAGTCTGAACATAGAAGGGTCTTGGCCTGAAGTATTGACTATACTCTTTTCCATACATGCTGCCTAGCCTGCTGAGTTCTTCCAGCACTTCGTGTGTGTAGTTTGAACATAGACCAGCTTGGCCATATAACCCTTGATTTCTCCAACAAAAAAAGTCTATGTTTTCTTGACTAAATAATGTAGCTTCCACTGCTCTTTGAGACAATGAGTTTGAAAGTTTCACAGCTCTTAGTGAGGATCTTCTCTAAACTTTTAAGTAGCAACCTTTACCCTGAAGTATTGCCCCATTAATTCTATATTCTCCCACTGTGTTCATATGATCAGATAGGGGTCTATACCAATCCTATTTTCCATTATCCAGCATGTAGTTTTCTATGTCCTAGCATTATTACCCTACAAATATCAGGATCCTGAACCAGCATTGGATAACTTCACTCACCACAAAACAACAGATTCCACAATCCACAGATTCACTTTCAATAACTCTACAACTTGGGTTCTCAGTATTGCTTCTTTTTTATTTGCACAATTTGTCTTCTTTTGCATATTGGTTGTTTGCAGGTGTTTGTTCATGTGTAGATTTTTTTCATAAATTGTATTGTATGCCTTTATTTTCCTCTAAAAGCCTGCAAGAAAATGAATCTCAAGGTAGTATGTGGTAACATGTACTGTATGTATTTTGATAATAAATTTACTTTGATTTTGGTCTTGGGCACTCCTGGTTGCAAGTCACTTTAAATCCCCTCCATGTTCCCACACTGACCTCTCTGTCCTCGTCTTCCTCCATGGCCAAGATGGGACAAAACAAAACTAAAGGCACCACATTTTGAATTTTGCCTTGGTAATCTACCATCTATTGGCATGAACATTGAATTCTCTAACTTCATGTAAACTGCTTCCTCTTTTCTCTTTCCTCCTGATCTGTTCAGTTGCTCCTACACCCACTCCAATCCACCATCATCCCCTTCTTTCCTCTTCTTCACTCACCCTATCTGCCCCGACACCCACGCACTCCTACCACCGCAATGCCCCTCAAAGGTGTGTCTCACACGTAGTTAGTTTTTAGATCCATAAGAATGGTTTAAGGAGGCAGCCCGTGCAGAGTTGGGGGTCAGGTTAAGGTTTAGGGACAGGGATGAGGGTGAGCTAGAGGTCAGGGGCAGTAGATTGAAGATCAAGGCCGGAGCTGGTGTCTGAGACCCTGTCAGAGTGTTCTGCGGTTGAAGATCTGTGAACCCAGTGCTCTGGTTTGCAGGCACTGAGAAGACCAGCGATCCCCAAGGTCAGCAATGTCCCTCGTTGGAAGTCTAAATGGGGAGGGAGTCAAGAGGGCCAGTGACCCTTCAGGTCTCTGGGGTCAAAGATCTTTGTGAGACAGAAAGTTCTGGCCCAAATTTTAAACCGAAAGGCCAAACCCGTGATCGACGAATCCTGGGGCTGATTTCCAGAGGTCAGTGAAGTGCAGAGGGCAAGGCAGTGGTTGAAGTCCAGAGGTAGAAGCTCAAAGGTCAAAGACCCTGGGTCAGCTTACCTGAAGGTCGGAGACCCGATGTTTGTGAGTCTGCAAGTCCAGGCCAGGGACTGGAGGTTGAAAGCCTGACGTCTAAGAGTCTGAGAGTCAGGGTCGGGTACTGGAAGCTCGTTCTGGGGTTGGTGGCCTGGTTGCGTGTGTGAGTAGGAAAGTGGCATGTTTTTCTGTCGCTGTTGCTGCCTGGGTTGCTCTGCTGAATATTCCAGGTGTGCTTCTGTGGCCCCAGAATGGGTGGCGACATTGGCAGGCTGCCCGCCCCCCAGCACATGTTGGTTCATGCAAATGACACTGCATGTTTCGATGTAAATATGATAAATAACTCAGAATCTGAATCTGAATATTTCACTTCTCTTATTAGATTCCATTCTCCATGTTCCTTTCCTATCAGACTCCATCATCTGCTGACCTTTGTTGCCTCCACCTTTCACCTCCCAACCTCGATCACTCTTACTTCATGCATCTGCCTATCACCCCACCATCCTGGATAGACCTATTGCTTGCCAGCTCTTGCCCAACTCCTTGCCTTATCTCTTTATACCAGATATTTCCACAGACTTCTTCAATCCAGATGAAGGGTCTAGGCATGAACAGATGCCTCCTCACCCACTTTATTCTTCAAGCATCTTGAGCCCATCTGAGTCCTGTTGGTACCATAAAGACATCAAATGACAACTAATTAAATAAAGTAGGGATGAAGAATCAGGTGATATGTTGTAGATGCATGATGTGAGAGCTAGTGGATCCCATTGTGGTGCTGATGGCCACATCTGCAGCAAGTATTGGTTGCTAGAGGAACTCAGAAAAAGCTGATAATCTGGGATCTGAATTTCAAACACTGCAATGCATCTGGGAGGGGGAGAGTGACCTGTACTGTATGCTTCAGGAGGCAGTCACACTCGTCAGAGTAACTACTTCAAATTCGGTCCACAGCAAGGGACAAGAGGGTATATCTCAGAGTGAGGCAGGTAGAGGGACCCGAGAGAGAATGTTTTGGTCAGACCGCACTTGGAGGATTGTGAGCAGTTTTGTGCCCTTTATCTAAGAAAAGATGTGTTGGCATTGGAGAGGGTCCAGAGGAGGTTCACAAGAATAATCATGGAAATGGAAGTATTAATGTTTCAGGAGTATTTGAAGGGCTCTGGGCCTGTACTTGCTGGAGTTTAGAAGAATGAGGGGGAATCTCATTGAAACCTATCACATATTGAAAGGGGATTTGGAGAGTATGTTTCAATAGTGGGGGAGTCTAGGATCAGGGGGCACAGCCTCAGAATAGAAGGATGTCTCTTTAGAACAGATATAAGGAGGATTTTTTTTTTTAGCGAGGGTTTGTGAATCTGTGGTATTAATTGCCACAGACCGCTGTAGAAGCCAAGTCATTGGGTATACTTAAAGCAGCATGATAAGTTCTTGATTACTGTCGTGTCAAAGGTTTTGGGGAGAAGGCAGGAGGGAACAGAAATCAAATTTACTTATCAGAGCAGACTCAATGGCTGAACGACCTAATTTTGTTCCCATGTCTTATGGCCTTTCTATGCAGTACAGTATTTTCCAGATATCAGCCATCCACTGGTATCAGCATTAGCCAGAGCATGATGGAAACTCATCCTTGCAATGCAGTGCAGGAATTTTACATCCACTTGAGAGTACATTTGAACACCTCACCTAAAAGCAGAAGTATCCCTCTCAGTGCAGTACTCCCTCACTATCAAACTCAAGTGTTAACTTGAATTCTCTGTAAGGATTACTGGAATGAGAATAAGAAGCCACATCATCTGAGTGTCTGCTAATCTATATATTCTGGTTTGCCATGGCCCCATTGGAACCACGAAAGTCTTGGGTTCAATTGCCATCTGATGATCTCAGCCAGTGATCACGCTACTTGTAGATGTCTGCCACAGACCACACCAGTAAGACCAATAGTACTCAACTGGAATCAAGACGATCCAGCAGGACTGCACACCACCCGTGAATCTGTGCCTTCAGGAGAGGAGCAGTAAAGGAAGGAAAGTGAAGGGGAGGAAATTGATTTGTCGTTTTCTGTAAAAGCATGAAGACAAATGGCTCCCTGTATTTTTGCGCTGGAAGGCTTGAAACAGTTTAAACAATTCCAGCCTGCACGGATTGTTCACCAGCTGCATTGAGACAAGGCTTGTGAAGCATGGTTAACTTTAACTGAAGATGCTCACTTCTTCCAGAGGAAAACTGTCTCAGTATTCTGGGCCACTTTCTGTCTGCTGACAACCATTTCAACCAGAATTATCAAGATACAGAGTCAATGAACTGAATTTTCATTGATGTAAGAAGGAACTTTTTGATTTCCAATTTCACGTTACTCACTGAAACCTTCTCTGTTGTAATAAATTACAGTAAGATAGCGACATGCTCAGACACAGTGACTTCTACAAGGTCAACAAAGTGTGTTACTGTCTTTTTTTAATGTTGGACATTAACAATATAAAATACCGTGGGTCTACCCCGTCAGCAGGTTGCTTGTTAGAGAGAAACTGAAGGAGCTGGACTTGACGCTGTCTGCATTGCTGCCTGTGACAGAGAGGCGTCAGTGTGCGAAGGAGGCGGGCAGTCTAGCAGCGAGTGATCATTTGGGTTGCCTTCCTTGTGATCGCACGATCCTGTGGGCGGTGAGGAATGTTGAGAGTCCAGTGCATTTGTTGGTGAACAGTGGGGGCGGACGGCGGACGAGCTGCGTGGCCTCCCTCAGTTGTAGCAAGGAGTAGGCCTCAAGCACCGTTGTTGCCTGTTTTCAGCCGCCCAAGGGTAGGCGTCAGAGTCAGGCACTCCACTGGAGTGCTGGAGGTGGTGTGGCATGGCGTCCATGCTGGAGTTGGCACTGCCCCCCCCCCAGTGGGCACTTGGCTATATTGTGGTCAACTGCAGACTGCTACAACACTCATGGATTCAGGGACTTGGACTATTTATTTTTCTGTGACTGTATTTTACTGCAACCTTATATAAGATGGATGTGCCTTGTGCAGTGTTGGTACTGTTGGTATGATGTTTTACACCTTGGCCCCGAAGCAACACTGTTTCTCTCGAGTGTATTCATGTATGGTTGAATGACAATTAAACATGAACTTGAACTTAAATTCTCATCTTGAAACTGAGCATGTTTTCTTGCAATGTTGTTAATTTTAAGTAATTATTGGAATACTGAGTATTATACCTAATTAATATAAAAGCTTGTGGGCTCAACAAAAAATGCTTTGATTCAAATGCACAATTACATCAATATCTTGCAGACAAAACAAGCTTTGATGATTGAAAGAAAAAAATACTGCACGGTTGTGGGAATTTTGGTTGATGTTGTGTTCTTTCAGCAAGTATTCAGTGTAGCAGCTGTTTGAAATATGAGACAGAAAAAAAAATATCAAAGAAGTGGGATTGGTTAATGTGTAAGGCTTGTGGTAGAGATTTCTGATATTCCAATCCTACCACATAATCAACAGACAATGACCCAGCCCCCA
The DNA here is from genome assembly GCF_963921235.1 of Mobula hypostoma. Taxonomy (NCBI): domain Eukaryota; kingdom Metazoa; phylum Chordata; class Chondrichthyes; order Myliobatiformes; family Myliobatidae; genus Mobula; species Mobula hypostoma. The sequence continues at coordinate 157,281,338 of NC_086100.1, forward strand.
AATACTAAAATGCCTATAAATTTTTAAAAATTACACTATTACTGCATCACACATGGGGTAATGGTCCTGCATGTTGGTCAGGAATTCATTTATTTAGTCAGAGAAGTCTTTTCTAGAGGGAGTGACCAGGGGTGCAAAATTACAAGATACATTAATTTGGAATGATTGAAAAGAATATTTGGAGATAAAGTACAGCAGTCTACATGCATATTTGTTCAAGTTAGAGGGAAAGGGTGGACAGTATAATTTCTATGAGATATCCTCACACAGGTTTTGACCCCTAACAGCAACAATTGCTTTCCTCCTGTAGATGCTGCTCGACGATGTCTTTAGCCCATGATGTCTACCAATCATGATTCCACACTTAACTGTTACGTCCCGCCTACAAAGTTACATTACACATTTAGATGGAGATGTAACGTAAAGATTTTTGCTCCTCACGTATATGAAGGATGTAAGTAGTAAAGTCAATTCAATTCAATTCTCAAGATCAAATATCAGAAACTGGGTCAAAATCTGTCGTCAGTTGCATGTACTATGCTTTCAGCTTGTGTGTGTGCGTCTGTGTGTGTGTGTGTGTGTGTGTGTGTGTGTGTGTGTGCACATGTGTGCACGCATGCGTGCTCTGCTGCCACTACAAACACAATAATATTTTTTGCATGATAAACTGGGATCCCCTAAACGGTTGACAGCACCTACTAAGGCATATTGACAGAAAACAATCTCAATTTCAAAATTTCAAAATAAATTTGTTATAAGCAAGTCTGCCAGTGATTAATGCATAATTGGGATTCAGTGAAAACTGTCGCTCTGCCAAGATCTATCCCTGAACCCTCATTATTAAAGCAGATTACCAAGTCATTATTAACTGCTGTTTATAGGACACTGCTGAGTTCTATTTAGTTGACTCGTGACATACATTGCAGGACTAAACTACTTCATTGACTGCAAATCATCTTAGGATTTTATGAAGTATTGACAAACCTTTCTTTTATTTACCACAGGTTTAAAATTCTATTTTGATTGACAGGTTACAAGAGATGACCCTACTGTCTAGTCTCCATTTCTCATTCCATGAGTTTCATTAAAAGTTTTTTCTTAAGCAGAGCACATTACAGGGCTTTCTACAGTCATGCTTTCTTTTTAAATTTTACTTGGCCATTAACTTGCACTCAGTGATCTGGAGTCATACCGCAAAGAAACAGGCCCTTCAGCCCATCTGGTCCATGCTAGCCAAGATTCTTATCTAAACTGCTCTCATTTGCCCTCATCTGGCTCATATCCCTCTAACTCATTCCTGTCCTATTTACATATCCAAATGTCCTTTAAATGTTGTTAATACACTTGCTTCAACTACTTCCTCTGGCAGCTTATTCCACGTACTGACCATCCTCTGGGTGGAAAAGTTGGGGCTCAGGTTCCTATTAAATCTGTCCCCTGTTACCTTTATGCATGTGGCCTCTAGTTCTTCATTCCATAATCTCAGGAAAAAGACTATGTGCATTCATTCTATCTATGCTTCTCATGATTTTATACACCTCGAGAACATCAGCCATCATTCTCCTATGCTCCAATAAGCATGGCCCCATCTTGCTCAATCTCCCTCCGTAACTCAGTCCTTTGAGTTAGCAATGTCCTCATAAATCTCCGCTGCACACTTTCCAGCTCTTGAATACACACCTCAGCATGTGCTAGTGGATTCAATAACCTTGGAATAAGAACATGTTGGTGGTACACACAAGGAGCACCGGCATTTTCAGAAAGGCTCTATCTGAGATGAAGAGAAAACCCATCCCTTGTCTCTTCCTCTGGAGTGCCTTGGGTTATTTAGAAGTATTTATAAAATATGTAATTTTTTATAGTATAAGTCAAGGTACTTTTCAGATGCAAGAAGGTTGCTGGAACGTTAGAAAAGTAAATAAGATGTAGCAGAATGATCTACCGAGTTTTCATTAAGATCTGGAATAGTAATCGAATGTTGAAGTTGGAAGCAAGGTATAATTAAAAATTGGTGACTGAATCACCCTTGGGAACAGTAGGCCTGCTATGTTATACCAGTAGTGGATAAAATACAAATTATATCTGATAATTCAATAATTTTTGTCAACTTGGGAATGTAATTGTTATCAGTTTGAACCAAGCAATATGAACAACATGGCAAAGTAGGAATTAAGCAGTAAAAATTACTAGATATTGTGCAGAAAGCTACTTTTGGACAGGATGACAATATTTCCACTATATACAATAGTTAAGGACACCGAGTAACGGGAATAAACCTTAGCTGCTGGTGAAAGTTGTTGCGGCTCTATTTGTTTATTTGATCAACTTCCAAACACACGCTGAGCTCCAGTAGTCTTTCTAGATAGCTTAAACACTTGACACTCAGAGTCAGTCAACGCTCAGCTCTGTGTCCCTTTGTACAAAGCTCTGTATAGTTTGGCCACATAATCATTCGTCCTGTATCCTTTTTAACTGGACAAAGTTCTGTATAGTTTGGCCACATAATCATTCGTCCTGTATCCTTTGTAACTGGACAAAGTTCTGTATAGTTTGGCCACATAATCATTCGTCCTGTATTCTATAGTTTCGTTGCTTCAACATTTCATTTGCATTGTTATTTGCACTTTTTCGCAGACTGGACAAACTGAGGCGATTATAAATCTTTTTGATGGAAAACAAAATTGGAACAGATACAAGCAGTTAACTTTTACCTGGTGAATAAAGCTAAACGACATATTGTGCAGCTAGATTTTTTGATCTCTTCCATTGTTAACTGTGGCCTTTTGATATGACCAACCTCAATTATTCTGTTATTTTCTTGCAAGTTGATACACACAGTGACAATAGAAAAGCTGTTTGCCCATGAGTAAGGACAGGTTGTTCCTTTCTTAAATAAAATTAGTCCTAGAGCCATAGAGTTATATAGCACCGACACAGGCCTATCAGCCCAACTTATCCATGATGACCAAATTTTCTACTTGATCTCGTGCCACTTCCAACTATTTGGTCCATATGCCTCTATACGCTTCCTATCCATGGAATGGTCTACATATATTTTGAATGCTGTTACTGTACATCCTCTACCTCTTCTTCTTGTGGGTTCATTCCATATAACTACCATCCCCTTTTTGAAAACAATGCCCCTCAAATTTCTTTTAAATCTTCTTTATCACCTTAAATCTATGCTCTCTAGTTTTAGACGCCATACCACGGTTAAAAAAAAATTGACCATTCATTTTATCTATGCCTTTCGTTATTTTACAAACCCCCTAATAAATTCAATACAGAAGATCCCTAAGTTTGATGTTTCATGGGTCAAGCTTTGTCTCTACAAATCATAGGAGATGTGGATTGTAAATGAAAAATTAAAAGGTCTCCCTTGTGGTAACCAGAATAGATCATAGCAATAGTGTAATAACAATACACTTCACTACTCTCACTTTGATCCTCTGACTCAATCATCCAAATGTAAAATTATAACTGTCATTCTACATCTGAAACAGCAGTTCCAAATTGTGAGGAACACTTTCAGATATCTTGTTTTTAACACCAAGACTAAGTTTGCAAACTGCTCTGAGTGGAATAGTATTCAGTTTTCAATCCAACCTATGAATTACTAAGTGAATAACGTACTACGGAACCGAACCATCAGTGTAATTTTGCCTGATGTTTTATCCCCCACTGTTCTACCGATATGAATCATTTGCCTGCTGTATCCCACAATTTGTGAGCTGCCCTCCTGTTTCAAATGCAAGTATGACCAATAAGGACTGAGCTTCTAAATCCTAGTCTTTGATGTAAATTAAGAACAGCGATGATCCTGGGGAGGGGTAGGAGAAGAGCAGCGCACTCAGTTCCTCCTCCCCTATAAATTCGCCCTCCAACAAGTATTCATAGCTTCTTCTATTCCAGCCAGTCACCCCCTTTTAATCAATCAGTTCATGAACAAACTTTCACAGGCCTTATCTCTCTACCTCAGTACAACAACATTGTGGCCACTTTGTGATACGATCGACTGTTTTTTTGCTCTCAATTTGTTTTCTTTCATAATTTTATATAATTTATGTTTTTCTTGTGAATACTGTACTTTATACCAGTATGTGCCAGTGATGCTGCTGCAAGTAAGTTTTTCATTGGACCTATGCACAGACGTGCACACTTTCACATGAAAATAAACTCAACTTTGACTTTGAATTTGAGTCCATGCACCTTGGGACAGAAGAAGTCTTCCTGGAGACTTTAGTCAAGATTCCTTGAATTTATGCAATGGAAAAGGTATATTTACAGACATACGGCACATTTGGTGACGTCAGGATGACCTGAACCACTTTACAGCAAAGATTCCTTGAACCACAAGAAACATACTGGCTAATTGGCGCACAAGGTCCCAACGGTAATGTGACATAGAAATGTTGACAGGATTTAGTTAAGAAACTTGAGCAAGTAAATGGCAATGTACACCTCAGGAATTCATGCAGTGGGAGACTACATCTTCAGATATCTTAGATCAAGACCTTACCTGCCCATCCAGGTGGGAGTAAAGGTATCCAAAGTAAATTTCCATGGCTAGCTTTTATACTTCAGTCAACAAACCAAAAGCAACCAGTGTTTATGATCATGGGGTTAGTACAAGATGGAACAGAAACAGAACATTAATCATCACCTCACTGAAGAGCAGAGCAAGCTGGAAAAGTTGAATGGCCACATCATGTTCAATTCTTACTGTTTTTTTAATTGCACTGCTATTAGTTGGTATATGATTGTCAAGAATGGCAACATTACAACATCACTTTATTGACAAATATATGTAAGGGTGTACAGAAGATGTTTAAGGTACTAGATAAATTCCAGCTCTTTCTTTATATTTAATTGAACCATGATGAGAAAGGGATCTCAATAGCTGCAAATCAATCGTTAATTATTAAACTATGTCACATTACCACAGAGTTGTACAAACCATAACTTTCCCACCGTGGTTCCAGGGGAGTTTTTGCCAGTTACTTTGTTTCATACATTGTATCTAAGGTTTTCAGAGGACGGTGCAATATGATTTCATAACCAGCTATCTTAAGGAAGAAATCTCAGAATCTTAGCATTTTTACTCCTTACTGAAAATATCTAAGCCAGCAGCTAATCAGAAACCCACAAGTCGCACCAGAATAGAAATGAGTCACACTGGGTCTCTTACATTGCTTCACTAAAGGCACCAGTAAGGCTATTGCCCATCTTCATTTTCATTGGATGAGTTGCACGTAATGAAGAATGGGTTTGGGAAGAAAGCTAGTTGGGGGCAATGGGTAATGTTGTCAACTTACTAATGCAAAGAATAGAACTTGCTTTTGATTTTAAATCACTTGTAAGTCTCCCGCTGTCGTCCTGTGCCAGAAAGCTACTAGAACAAGTGGGATAAGCTTGAATATTGAAAATGCTAAAAATGTTAAAAGGGGTGGAATAAGATGGGTGCAGAGAAATTGTTTCCTCTTCATATTAGATCTGTACTATTAGGAGTATTATGAGGAAACACTGATTTACATAGAGATGGTCAATATTTGTGACTTACTCCATGAGAAGATTGTGAATCCAGGAGGACTTCAAGCTTTAAAGACTGAGGCTGGTAGATCTATGTGAGAGTGCTGTCACTGCAGGAGTGAATTGGTGAAATGCAATGTATACAGATTGAGAAGATTCTTGTCCAGAGCAGACCATTCATTTGGAGCATTCCACATTTGCCTGGCATCACCCCACACATTACTGTACAAAGAAGCCACAAGGGTATGCCAAATAATCTTGGCCAGTGCCTAATGTTAGAGCTAGCGTGGTCGCGCAGCTGCAGTACTGGGGGTGGGGGAGGTGATCTCCAACATTAACTCAGCAAATTTATCACAAAATTGAGAGAGCCAAGAAAAGCTGCTACTGATGCTAATGGAAATCACCCATCACAGATTGGTCTATTTAGAGGAGCAAAATGGCTATTTAGAACAGTAAGATGTTTTAACACATAAGGACATAGTCATATAACGACACAACATGGAAACAAACCCTTCCACCCACCACAAAGACACTAACAACCAAGCACGTTATTATACTAATCCCCTTGTATTTGCTGCACTCTCAGATTTTATCACTCAGCTACACACTAGGGGCAATTTACGATGATCAATTAACTTACTAACCCCTAGATTATGTGATGTGGGAAGAAACCAGCTCACTAAGGGGAGACACATATAGGCCCACAGATGCAAATTGCAGACTCCACACAGACATCTCCTGAGGTCAGATTGGCAACAATCCTGACCTGTAGCGGAGTGGTAACAGCATGTTACTGTGCTAGGTGCATGAGACTGCGGACAGCCTAGCAAGTCAGAATCGCATCAGTCCAGCAGGTTCTCAGTGTAAGGGAAATGCCGATAACAGAAAGCCACAAAGGAGAGTCTTGTGTACAAACCAAAGCTGACAAGTAGTCCAAAGGCCATCAGCACCAAAATGGGAGAAGTAACACAGACAAAGTGCTGGAGGAGTTCCGCCGACCAGGCTGCATCTATTGAGAGGAATGAACAGTCAACATTTTGGACTGATTCCCTTTATGAGGACTGGAAAGGAAAGGAGAAGAAGCCAGAAACTTCTTCCCCCTTTCTTTCCAGTCCTGATGAAGGGTCCCAGCCCAACACATCGACTGCTTATTCCTCTCTGTAGATGCTGCCCGACCTATTGAGTTCCTTCAGCATTTTGTGTGTGTTACTCTGGATTTCCTGCTTCTGCAGAATCTTTTGTGTTAATGGAAGCAGTAATGATTTTAAAATTAAAGTATACATTCATGACCAATGTATTGATATGAACATTCATATGACTCCTGATTGCTTGATCATGGGCAGAGGGACACACACCAGAATGTTCAACAATTCTTGGAAAGCACGTTGATCTGACGATATATTGCAGTGAGACTTTAAGAACTTCAGGTCAGATGCAATACTTGGTCTCTCATAATGGTCAAAAATGAGTTATATTGGCTAATCACACAACCAGGCCAAATCTGTTAAGCAAAGATGTTTTCTAAAGGCAAAAATGAATTTTTGTTCACTAGCATTAATAAATGATAGGAGGTAGAAACGTGCTAATGGATTTAAGATCCAAATTATCCATGGCCCTTTAGGATAAGGACATGAATTGCCTCATCTTTTCCCTATATTCCTACTTTCAAACATCAGTGTCAAAATTCCTTGAGCCTTTTCTTTCTAAGTACATCAACAGAACCATAGATTTACAATCAACACACGTCAAAGTTGCTGGTGAACGCAGCAGGCCAGGCAGTTTACAAAGCTTGGAAGCAGGGCCTTCACTCCAACTTGTGCATGCTGATCAAGGCATTTATCTGAACTGGTCCCATTTACCAGCCCATATCCCTCTCAACCCTTAATGTGTGTGTTTCTGTCCAAATGTCCTTTAAACATTGAGACTGTAACTGCCTCTGCCATTTCCTTTGGCAGCTCTTTTCACATACTCTCCACCCTTTGTGTGCATGACTTGCTCTTGAGGTCCCTTTGAACCTTTTCCTTCTCATCTCAAACCCATGGCCTTTAGTTTAGAATCCTGCGGTCTTGTAAAAAGACTGTAACTGTTCACCTTACCTATGATCCTCATGATTTTATAAACCTCTATGTCGTACCTCAGCTTCCTACACTCCAGTAAAAAGAAAGCTCCAGTTTATGGAGGCTCTCCTTATAATTCAAGCTGTCCAGTCCCAACAATGTTCTTGAGTCAGATCCTGCAGAACCAGGCCCACTGACTGGAATTGTGGCCTGCAATCCCCACACTCAACTGAGCCAGATACAGAGAGCTTCTCCCTGGTCCAATAACAAGCTTTGACCAGCACAAGACTAAGTGAGAAGGCCCTGAAATACCCAGATGGCTTTTGACAGCCAGCAAAGCTAAGGCAGATGTTTGACTTCTGTCAAACTTTATACGTCTCTGACTCTTCATGGAGTCCAGGGATGAAGTAAACCAGTAGGTTCAAATCCCCCTCATTCCCGCCAGCCCCATCTTCTCCAGATTTATCAGTAAGTTATTTAGGCACATGCACATAATGACCATGTTATTTATCCAGATCCTTCAACTGAGCCTCAACTCAGAACATTGACTGTCCACTTCTCTCTATAGACGCTGCCTGACCTGCTGAGTTCCTTCATTGCTTTGTGTGTTTCTCCAGATTCCAGCATCTGTAGTCTCCTTTGTCTCAATATTAGTTTTCCATTTTGACTAGCTAAATGCTGCCAGTTTTGTTTGGAACTATAGACATAAAATGGCCCAAATTAATGACTGCGTGATAGAAGTTTACGTTAAACTTTTGTCCATCAAGATAAAATTTCCCCAGTAACTTTCTTGGTAACTTACTCAGATTTCCCTGGTAATTTCCTATGTATTTAACAATCTGTAATTACATCCTCCATCCACTGATGGTGCTGCAGTGCCACTGTTGGTGAGGGACTGGAATTACAACGTTTTAAGTTTACAATGGTTGCTTTTTACCATCGATTGTTGCATTGAGTCTAATTAGATTGAAAATTTAAAAATGAGTGCAAAGTGTGTAGTTTTAAAATAAAGGTTAACGTTGAATATTATACATTTGAGAGGGGTAAATACTATAAAGGGAACTCTAAGAAGATCAATAATGAACATTCTTCCAGGTGTTGACTGAGAACATATAACCACCTCCAGTCCAATTATCCCCATTTTACCTCAAGACTGCACTTGACATCATTCTTTTTATGTACAGCACCACGGGTGATTAATTAATTTGTGTGAATGTATAAATATTTTGTGAAGATTACAATTCAGGACTTAGTTTGGTCTATTATAATATTGTAGGCTTTCAGGGATCAGTAGAGACCAAAAAACAAATACATCATTTCCTATTGACTTTTAAGTCTTCAAAAGTGTTATATACAAGCTGTATCAAAATATAAACATATCTATTTCTTTATTCAGAAAGGTCGAGACAGAAACCAGGAAACAACAGGCCATTTAAATTAAAATGTGTCATAGGTATCTGTTCTCAGGTTTCTGTATATTCTACCTGAAAGAAGGGAGAAAAGAGAGAATAAGTCAGGTGAGAGATGGAGATGCATCGATTTGAATAAGCATTAAGTATTGTATGTTTAACTGTTTGGAATTTGATCTTCACATGCCTGCAATATTTTTCAAACTAAATTGAAAAGAATAGTGTGTGACGGTGACATTTCCCTTTTTCAAGTGTCATTCTTCCAAGACTTAATGAGACGACTTTATATATAACTCCCTCCTTTCTATCAAATAGCTTGCAGGCTATTCAATCTATTAAATTACTGTCTATAATTGAAGAGCTTTTTGCTGCTCCCTCCAATACTCCTGGTAAAATTAATTTCAGATGAAGGGTTACACCTTAAAAGTTAATTACCTTTGCATTTCATAGATGCACAAGAATGTATTGCCTTTGTTTTTATATTTTCATTAATTTTTATTTAATTATTTATTATTAATAATAACTAAATTTAATGTTTAATTAATTATTTTCATATTAATTGAAATAAAATGAAATATTGCTAATTATTAAATAGTTAAATATAAATAAATTATCATTTCGTACTGTTTCCCTAACATGAAATTATTGTTAAAAATATATTTGAAGAAACCATGGTGCACTGTGAAACCAAAAGCTTGAACGGATCTATCTTGCCAAAGGCCCTCCACTTGCCAGTCAACTAGACGTGTCCCATTTGCGGAGGATGGGAGGACGGGCTGCAGGTCACTCAGCATTCATAGAAAGGGAAACAGAGGTACTGTTTTGGGTCTGAGGTGCACAGATCACCTCCACGTTTCTCACCAACATCTACCATCACAATTCTTGGACTTCGCCAAGACCTGTGTGGATGAACGTGTACCTTTGAGAACATGCCGGACATACCCAAACGGATGAACCAGGAGATTCGCAGTCTGCTGAGGTCTAGATCTGTGGCATTCAAAACCAGTGATCCAGAAGTGTACAAAGAATCTAAGTCCATCTACAGCAGGCCATTGTAAGAGTGAAAACCATTCTGTGTGAATTTAGAGACACAATCTGATGGCAGGGCTTGCATACCATTACTTCCTTTAAGGTGAAACCTAACAACATGAATCAACATGAATAACACTCCCTGATGAGCTCAACAACTTTTATACACACTTTGGAAGGGAGAATAAAACTACTCCTGTGAGAATTCCCACAGCATCTGGTGAGTCTTGGAGGCCAACGTCAGAACTTCTTTCAAGAGGGTGAATCCTTGCAAGATATCAGGCCTCAATGGTACACTTGGCAGAATACTGAAAACCTATACCAATCAAATGGGCAGAACTTTAAGGGTAACTTCAATATCTCACTACTGCAGTCTGAAGTTCCAAACTGCTTCAAAATGGCATCAATCATACCGGTACCCAAGAAGAGCAGGATGAGCTGCCTCAACGACTATCATTCGTTAGCACCCAAATCCACTGTGCTTTGGGAGGTTGGTGATAGCTAGAACTAACTCCTACGTAAGTGAGGACCTGAACCCATTGCAATTTACCTACAACTACAATGGGTCTGGAGCAGATGCAGTCTCACTGGCTCTTCACTCGACCTTGGATAACCTGGACAACAGCAATACTTACACCAGGCTGTTGTTTATTGTTTACGGCTCAGCAATCAACATCATCATCCCCCTCGGTAATAATCAAAACCTGGGCTTCTGTACCTCTTCTGCAGCTGGATCCTTGACTTCCTCATTAGGAGATCACAATCAATACAGATCTTAATAATGTGGCTTCCTCACTGACAATCAACACAGGCGCACCTCAAGGATGTGAGGTTAGCCCACTGCTCTACTCTGTCTACACTCATGATTTCGTGGCTAAGCACTGCTCAAATGCCATCCAAAAATTGGCCAATGATCCCAATGTTATTGGTAGAATCTCAGATGGCAACAAAGAAACTCATAAGAGCACGATAGACCAGCTGGTTACAATTTCGTATTCAACATCAGTAAGACCAAGGGATTGGGATTTATTGTAGATTTCGGGAAGGGTAAGTTGGGTGAACACATATTCGTCCCCTTTGTGGGGTCTGTGGGGAAAGAGCGAACAGCTTCAAGTTCCTGATCGTCAACATCTCAGAGGAACTATCGTGGACCCAACACATTGATGCAATCATGAAGGCACACCAGCGGCTATACTTCATTAGGAGTCATAGGAGATTTGGTGTGCCATCAAAGAATTTAACAAGTTTCTTCAATCGTACAGTGGAAAGCATTTTGAATGGTTGCATCACTTCCTGATATTGAGGCACCGGTTTGGAAGAGTCTGCAGAGGGTTGTAGACTTAGCTTGCTCCACCACAGGCATAACTCTCCATCGAGGACTTCTTCATAAAGAAGGTGGTAGCTATCATTAAGGACTCTCACTATCTGGGACATGCCCTCTTCTCATGACTACCATTAGAGAGAAGGTATAGGAGCTTGACGATGCAAACAGGGCATTTTGAGGACGAGTTCCTCCCCTCCATTGTTATTGTATCTTTTTCTCCCACTTCCCCTGCAACACATTCCTTTGAACTGAACCCCAGCCCCAAACTCTTATTTTAACAGAACACATAATAGACATACACAGCCTTTTGAGTCTCCTCTGCCCCATCCAAAGAGATCATGGCTAATGTTGTGTTTCACGCCTATTTTCCTGCTCAGTGCCACGTGTGTTAATTCATTTGGTGTCATTCCAAAGATCTTTAGCCCTCTCCGGTAGGTTTACAACTGGCTTTGTAAGGACATTTCTCCACATTTCAGTCTCAACTGAATGATCGTTCACTCAGAGACAGTGTTCCCTTGTCCTAGACTGTCCAGCTAGAGGGAAGAGTCACTTGGTATCTAAAATAGGATTAAAACATACTGGTCAGGCAGCATTTTAGTACTGTCATTGTTCCTTCATCTGAAATTGGAAATCAAGAATGTTTTAAGCTACAGAGAAGCAGGAGGCAGGGAGAAAACAAAGGGAGTATCGGTGATTGGGAGGAGACCAAGAGACACTGAATGACATAAATGGCTGGCTGAGAGAGGGTGGTGAAAGCTTCTTACTCATAGTTGATCTTCCTGGGGGAGGTGTAAATCAAAGGTGAATGAGAACAGATGAGAATGCTGCAGTTGTAGAAAATCTGAAATAAAAGAGGATTCTGGTAACTTCAAGCAGCTTCAGTATCTCTGAATCCCACCATTCCAGCGTTTCTTTCCTGTCATCTTCTTTGTTCTCCTCCAGGCTGCATTGGAAAGGGAAAAACCGGATTAAACCTTGAAGTTGATGAACCAGCTAATTCTGATGCCAAAGTGACTTTAAACTGAAACATCATCTTCGTATCAGTTCCACAGATATGGCCAATCCTGTTGAGCATTCCTACCATTCCCTGTCTTTATTTATAATTCTGAAACAGACTGGAAAAGTTACTTATCTGAACTGTTTAAATTTTCTGATAAAAAAAAATCATTAACTTGTAATGTTAACCCAGTTCTCGTCTTTTTCCACAAATGACACACATCAGCTGCTGATTTTTTGATGCAAAGAGCTGAAACGTGTTCAGGTAGGTGATACAATGCTACTCCTTGACTTTACAATGAGTTCCATGGGAATGGTGAAAGATACTAAAGACAGTCAGATCTATGCAGAAGTTAAGTGAGATACTGTATAAGAAGACAAGCAGCTGGAAGCTCACATTACAACCTGAACGGAGGTGTATCTTGTTACAGGTAACAACCATATTGTTGCAGATGAGGAGGACTTTTTCCCTAGAAAACAGTCTATATCATGTTTTTCTGTAACTTGAAGCCACATCATCTGTGTGTGCATCAAAAAATGGAAGTTGCAAAAAAAGACTGTGTATGTTTCCTTTCTTTTCTCACATAAATTTTGTAAGAGTAAACTTTTATTCCGCATCCCAAATTAATTGGTAGAGATTTGCCAATCTGTGACTACTCTGGCAATCTCTCTTGGAATCTTCAATATAAACATAACATAAATGTATCCCCTTATTCTTCATTTTTCCAGCAATTGACACTATCGCTCTCGTAACCATACAGTATTCCCTTCAAAACTGAATCCGGCTGATTTTTATTACTTCACTTCCAAGAAACAGCATCACAGTTAAACAGCAAGATGGCACCAGCTGAACAATTCCAGGCCCAGCCCATTGTGATTTTCTTGGTCATTATTGTTCAGCCATTTACTGAGGACAATGAACATTTAAATAGCGCCTTTAACAACCCAAAATACTTGTCATCCCAAAATAAAGTTATATCTGGTGAAGTACCTTTTGTTTCTTAGATTCACAATGGGGGAATTATTGAAACCTAATGAATATTGAAAGGCTTAGAAAGAGTGGACATGGAGAGGATGTTTCCAATAGTGGGAGAGTCTACGACCAGACGGCACAGCCTCAGAATAGACGGACTTTCCTTTAGAAACATAGAAACATAGAAAATAGGTGCAGGAGTAGGCCATTCGGCCCTTCGAGCCTGCACCGCCATTTATTATGATCATGGCTGATCATCCAACTCAGAACCCCGCCCCAGCCTTCCCTCCATACCCCCGACCCCTGTAGCCACAAGGGCCATATCTAACTCCCTCTTAAACATAGCCAATGAACTGGCCTCAACAGTTTCCTGTGGCAGAGAATTCCACAGATTCACCACTCTCTGTGTGAAGAAGGTTTTCCTAATCTCGGTCCTAAAAGGCTTCCCCTCTATCCTCAAACTGTGACCCCTCATTCTGGACTTCCCCAACATCGGGAACAATCTTCCTGCATCTAGCCTGTCCAATCCCTTTAGGATCTTATACGTTTCAATCAGATCCCCCCTCAATCTTCTAAATTCCAACGAGTACAAGCCCAGTTCATCCAGTCTTTCTTCATATGAAAGTCCTGCCATCCCAGGAATCAATCTGGTGAACCTTCTTTGTACTCCCTCTATGGCAAAGATGTCTTTCCTCAGATTACGGGACCAAAACTGCACACAATACTCCAGGTATGGTCTCACCAAGGCCTTGTACAACTGCAGTAGTACCTCCCTGCTCCTGTACTCGAATCCTCTTGCTATAAATGCCAGCATACCATTCGCCTTTTTCACCGCCTGCTGTACCTGCATGCCCACTTTCAATGACTGGTGTATAATGACACCCAGGTCTCGTTGCACCTCCCCTTTTCCTAATCGGCCACCATTCAGATAATAATCTGTTTTCCTATTTTTGCCACCAAAGTGGATAACTTCACATTTATCCACATTAAATTGCATCTGCCATGAGTTTGCCCACTCACCCAACCTATCCAAGTCACTCTGCATCCTCTTAGCATCCTCCTCACTGCTAACACTGCCACCCAGCTTCGTGTCATCCGCAAACTTGGAGATGCTGCATTTAATTCCCTCATCCAAGTCATTAATATATATTGTAAACAACTGGGGTCCCAGCACTGAGCCTTGCGGTACCCCACTAGTCACCGCCTGCCATTCTGAAAAGGTCCCGTTTATTCCCACTCTTTGCTTCCTGTCTGCTAACCAATTCTCCACCCACACCAATACCTTACCCCCAATACCGTGTGCTTTAAGTTCGCACACTAATCTCCTGTGGGACCTTGTCAAAAGCCTTTTGAAAATCCAAATATACCACATCCACTGGTTCTCCCCTATCCACTCTACTAGTTACATCCTCAAAAAATTCTATGAGATTCGTCAGACATGATTTTCCTTTGACAAATCCATGCTGACTTTGTCCGATCATTTCACCGCTTTCCAAATGTGCTGTTATCACATCCTTGATAACTGACTCCAGCAGTTTCCCCACCACTGACGTTAGGCTAACTGGTCTATAATTCCCCGGTTTCTCTCTCCCTCCTTTTTTAAAAAGTGGGGTTACATTAGCCACCCTCCAATCCTCAGGAACTAGTCCAGAATCTAACGAGTTTTGAAAAATTATCACTAATGCATCCACTATTTCTTGGGCTACTTCTTTAAGCACTCTAGGATGCAGACCATCTGGCCCTGGGGATTTATCTGCCTTCAATCCCTTCAATTTACCTAACACCACTTCCCTACTAACATGTATTTCGCTCAGTTCCTCCATCTCACTGGACCGTCTGTCCCTTACTATTTCTGGAAGATTATTTATGTCCTCCTTAGTGAAGACAGAACCAAAGTAATTATTCAATTGGTCTGCCATGTCCTTGCTCCCCATAATCAATTCACCTGTTTCTGTCTGCAGGGGACCTACATTTGTCTTTACCAGTCTTTTCCTTTTTACATATCTATAAAAGCTTTTACAGTCCGTTTTTATGTTACCCACCAGTTTTCTCTGATAATCTTTTTTCCCCTTCCTAATTAAGCCCTTTGTCCTCCTCTGCTGAACTCTGAATTTCTCCCAGTCCTCAGGTGAGCCACTTTCTCTGGCCTACTTCTTTGGAATTGATACTATCCCTAATTTCTCTTGTCAGCCACGGGTGCACTACCTTCCTTGATTTATTCTTTTGCCAAACTGGGATGAACAATTGTTGTAGTTCATCCATGCAACCTTTAAATGCTTGCCATTGCATATCCACCGTCAATCCTTTAAGTGTCATTTGCCAGTCTATCTTAGCTAATTCACGTCTAGAACAGAGATAAGAAGGAATTTATTTAAACAGAGTGTGGTGAATCTGTGGTATTTATTATCACAGATAGCTGTGAAGGCCAAATCATTGGGTATATTTAAAACAGAGGTTAGCAGGTTCTTGAATAGTAAGGGAGAAGGCAGGAGAATGGGGTTGAGAGGGAAACTAAATCAGCGATAATCGAATGGTTCAGCAGACACAACGGGCTGAATGACCGAATACTGTTCCTATGTCTTATGCTCATATGGACTTTGTTACTTTTTTGAGAAGTGCATTCATTGGCTGAGCTACTGGCATGACCATGTGAGGAGGGAATTACAGAGTGATGAATGTCACCTACCGAGGTGACTCTGTGATCCAACATGTTAAGAACATTTGAAGGAAGTTTGTCTTGGTTAAACATAATTGCATTATTCCTTCTTTAATACCCCTACTATTAACTGGGCAGTGACACTTGGGTTTGTGCAGTTGGGTTTGAGTCCCAGTCAGTGGAAACTTGATTTCAGTCTCTATAAAGTAGCTTAACGTCAGGTAGTGTATTGGCATCCAGAGCAAGAGACCACTGGTTAAGCAGTAGTATTAATACTCTTTTCTTTGAGCAGGGAATTATCCCAGACTGTTACCCCAGGCAGATAACATCATATCCAAGGTACTGTTGTCGAATGGCTATGGATCCTCTCCTCCTCTTCATATACAGGAGAAGCAATTATTTGGCCTTGCCTTCTGGGGACCAGTTAATCCAAAGATAATGCAACACAAAAGGCAATAGGAAACGATCTCGCGTTTTCTTCCTTGATAAGAGGCTCAAGAATCTCCTGCGAGAGATTCTCCATAGTACCACAGGGACAGACAGCCACGATTCCCAGTTAGCATGAGCCCCAGACTACAAAATGGCCTGATTCTGTGACACCAGGTGAAACTTTATTTGCTAATGTAACATCACCCACTCCTGTTGACACACATACCTGAAGGCACATGGCACATAGTACTCTTACAATCCTTTCAGAGCGTGCTATTTTGGCATTGTGCAATCCTGAGGTAGTTTGTACTTAAAACAAAACTAGCTGCCTATTAAGGACAGTAGGTAGCTTGCTCTTTTCTCAAACCCTCCTTCGCTGCCATGATAACATGTGCCGTGGGGCCATCAAAGACATCAAGTGGCTGGGTATAAGATAGGAAGGCCACACTTCCATTCTGCGCAGGACTGGTTGTGGACATCAGGAAGGGTAAAATGAGGTAACACAAACCAATCCTCACAGAAGGATCAGAAGTGGAGAGAGTGAGCAATTTCAAGTCCCTGGGTGTCAATATCTCTGAGGACTTAAACTGGCTGCAAGATATTGATGCAGTTATAAAGAAGGCAAGACAGTGGCTATATTTCATGAGGAGTTTGAGGAGATTTGGTTTGTCACCTAAAGCATGTGAAAACTTCTGTAGATGTACCATGGAGAGCATTTTGTTGGGCTGCATCATTGTCTGGTATGCAGGGGTGGTGGCGGGGGGCGGGGGGGCTACTGCATGGGATCAAAATAAGTTGCAGAGAGTTGTAAAATTAGACAGCTCCATCATGAGTACTAGCCTCTGTAGTATACAAGGCATCTTCAAGGAGTCGTGCCTCAGAAAGGCGGCATCCATCATCAGATGACATGCCCTCTTCTCACTGTTACCATTGGGAAGGAGGTACAGAAGCCTGAAGGCACACACTCAGTGATTCAGGAACAGCTTCTTCCCCTCTGCCATCCGATTCCTAAATGGACATTAAACCCATGAACACTTCCTCACTACTTTATTTTATTTATTTCAGCTTTTGCATAATTTATTTTAACAACTTATTTAACATGTATATACAGTGTATACTAATTCTAATTCAGATTTTTTTCTATATTTATCGGTATTGCATTGTACTGTTGCCACAAATTAACAAATTTCACGATATATGTCAGTGATATTGAACTTGGTTCTGATTCCAGTTCCATAGTACACCACTTCGTTGCCACCTGTCTGTGCAATACCTCTATCTGGGAGAAATTATCTTACAACGTGCCACTGAATTGCCATTAATCACTCATTTTGAGGAAATCTGATTACTCTTTCTCTTTCCTTTATGCCAGCTTCCCATATAATGAAAATCAACTTCAAAGAAGCAGCAGAACAAGTTACTCCAGGCCCACGTCAATGGGATCGGCCACAGGCAATACAAAAACTAGCCTGATGTAACATCTGCCCTCTAACCACCTCTTGGCCTGAGCTCCTCCCCGTGATATTTCAGAGACAGATAACAAATAGATGTCTGCTGTAAACTGCTGCTCCAGGTAAAATCAGGAAGGCACCCTGAGCATGAATCATACCACACCTCATCCTACGGGATGCCTGATTTGATCACATCATACATTTTACATAGTATTTTCCATGCATCATCGTATAATTAAAAACAAGGATCATTGAATTCAGTTATCATGAACCTAGTCTACAGGTCCTTTTTGTAGACATGTGCAGCTGTTCTGCTATGCTGAGTCATCCACCTACAGACATTCTCATCTGTAAACACTTACCAACCAGGAGAAAGAAAAGAACCTGACATTGTGCATGCACTGTGAATCTGAAGCTGGGATGGTTAAAATGAAAATGGGATTTCAGCTCTTTTCTTTCAGTAATAATGAAACATATTAACTTGAAGTTTTCTACAGAGTAAATAGGTTCTCCTTGATTTCACTGGCAAATACTGTAAAGAGTACAGTCCAAGGTGAAAGCTGAGAAATTGGTATTTTAGTGCTTAAATCGGCAAGCCAAAGTTGCCATCACTCTCGGGGTGTAATGATGGTGATTGCTCATAGGTTTGCTTTTATTTTAATTGCAGAATCAGGGCTGTTGATCCTTAGATCCAGAGATTGCAACAAACTGTAGCTTCCAACAACTCCGTGACCTACTTGCTCTGGCCTAGGGGTTCACAGGTGGACATCAGTGAGGGAATGCCTGTCAGGTTTCCTGCTCCTCATAATTGCTCAGGTGGAAAGCACAGAGATACAAGTCTTCAAATAGGTGACATACAGGTACATGAGATCTTGCCTAACTTATATCTGTTTCCTCCCTTTTTTGGTTCCATGCTCCAGCTTCCTCTTCTATCAGTTTCCATGATCTGCAACACTTTGTCACCTCTGCATATCATCTCATAGCCTCTGCTCTTCTCGCTTCTATCTACACGTCACCATCCATCATGGGGAATCACCTGTTGTGTGCAGCGCTTATTCCATTCCTTCCCCTCCCTTCTTTATATTGGCGACCCCCCACCCCCCCATCTTTCAGTCCAGATGAACTTCCAGACCTGAAATATCCACTGGCCTTTCCCAAAAATGCTGCTTAGCCCACTAAGTTCCTCCAGCATTTTGCTTGTTGCTCCAGATTCCAGCGTCTGCTGTTTTTTATGTCTCCGTCAATGATCCTACTCAATATTAAACCCTTAAAACTAAGTTACTGGTCATTATCACATTGCCTTCTGATGCACAAGCTGGCTTCCACTTTTCTTACAACAATTACATTAATGGTATGAAGCTTCACCAAGTACAAAATGATTTGTCACTGGGGTTATGAATCAGAATCAGAATCAGAATCAGGTTTAATATTATGGGCATATGTCTTGAAATTTGTTAGCTTTGCGGCAGCAGTACAATGCATGTTAAATATAGAAAAAACTGAATTACAGTAAATATATATATGTATGTTGAATAGTTACATTAAATAAGTAGTGCAAAAACAGAAATTTTTAAAAAAAGTAGTAAAGTAGTGTTCATGGGCTCAATGTCCATTCAGGAATCGGATGGCAGAGGGGAAGAAGCTGTTCCTGAATCACTGAATGTGTGCCTTCAGGCTTCTGTACCTCCTACCAGATGGTAACAGTGAGAAAAGGGCCTGTGGTGGGAGTCCTTGATGGAGCATCACTCCTTGAAGATGTCTTGGAAACTACGGAGGTTAGTACCCAAGAGGGAGCTGACTAATTTTACAACCCTCTGCAGCTTACTACAATCCTGTGCAGTCGCCCCCTTCCCCCACACCAGACAGTGATGCAGCCAGTTAGAGTGCTCTCCACGGTACATCTGTTGAAAATTTTGAGTGTTTTTGGTGGCAAAGCAAATCTCCTCAAACTCCTAATGAAATATGGCTGCTGTCTTGCTTTCTCTATAGCTGCATCGATATGTTGGGACCAGGTTAGATCCTCAGAGAAATTGACACCCAGGAACTTGAAATTGCTCTCTCTCTCTCTCCACTTCTGATCCAAACCCGTTTTAAATGTTGTTTTAACAGCACCTGCTCAACTTCCTTGAGTATCAACAAAAACTGCAGATGCTTGAAATCTAAAATCAAGACAGAGACTGCTGGAGACATTCAGCAGGTCCAGCTACTTCTGTGAGAAGAGGAACTAAACTAATGTTCATCAGACAATTCTTTGACCTAAAGCTTTAATTCTGTTTCTCTTCACACAGATGTGGCTTGACCTCCTGAGCATTTCCAGCATTTTCTGCTTATATTTCTGTTCCTTGGAATGGCTATTTATGGTAGTAGAATATTGCATGGGAATTTGAAAAGCATCTTCGGCTGCTGCTCTCTGCATTTGCTATGTGTGGCCTGCAATAAAAGACAGTGACAAGATTTGAAACAAGCTTCAATGAAGTGAAGTCTACAAATGCAAAGCTGGTGCTTTGCTTGGGGTGTAATTGCTTACAGTAACTTCTGACAGTTTACATTCATTTTGAGAATTTCTCATGCAAGAGTAATGATATCTGGCATACTCTGGCTAACAATATTGTCTATTTTGTGGTATAAAATCTGGGTTATCCCCAGTGAGAAAACTCCAGCCCTTGACAGTTTACCCTTATTGCTCATAATTGCACTTCTCTGGAAAAAATCCTGCACCAGTGTCTTGATCTACCTGTGCCTTGGCATGGTTCAAGGTGCTTTCATGACCCCGAGGTGACCCCTACTTCACCTCTTTCTCCAACCCTTTATTCCTTTTCATTTGGCTGCAGGTAGGAGAACTGAGGAAGCTTCAAAAGGCTCTGAAGCTGACGTGTGTCTTGTGAGATACCGCACATGAGGTGTGTTTGTTTCAGTGATGCGTGTTGGAGGTAAATGTTTCCTATTCCCTCTCTCCGCATACCACATACAACTGTGAATAGAAAGTGTGAAATAAAACAATGTAGGAATAATTCCACCCTCCATCTGTTTCCACTGGAGCTAATTAGAAATCTACCTTTAGAGCATTCAAAAATAGTTTGGTGGGCATTTCTAGTTTTTGGTTAATTCTGAATTAATCATCCTCATTGCAGTCGGCACAGGAAGTGTGATATTTGAGATCACTTGTAAAATGTTTAATAAAATTTATATTGCACATTTCAAGGCATTCCGAAGTATTTTTTACAGTGAATGGAATACATCTAAAATATAGCAAATTAGCAGCTGATTTGTGTCTGGAGAGAATACCAAAGACAGAACTAGTCATTCCAGTTGAGATGAAGGGACTCAACTTGAAACATTCCAAGTCTATTTCCCTTCATAGATGCTGCCTGGCCTGCTGCGTTCCTCTCATGTTTCATATGTTAAATCATCAATAATGTTTTGGGACTGTTGATTGAAGGATACACGGTATTTTGACAGGATACTATGCCTATCGTAAAAGCCACTCCTAATAGCCATCAGCTATTTTACACCCACATAAAAGAGATGGGGATTCAGGTTAACTTCTCACCCAGAAGACAGCACCTCCACCTGTGTAATGTCTCCTTGACACTAGATTGAACATCTGTTCTCAAGTCTCGGCAGCGGGACTTGAACTCGTAGCCTGAGAATCCTACCAAATGAGCTATGTCAGTGGGTTCTGTAGTACTACTTACAAGAGATAGAACACAGAGCATTGAACAAGTCCTTCAAGCCAGAATGCCTGGGTCAAACACAATGCCAGATTAAACTTCCTATCTGCTGCATATCCATATCCTTCCAGGTATAAAGCAAGAGGATCTTTAATGGGATCTTGAGAAATTTATTTCACACAGAGTTGTTGGAACCTGGACCATGCAGCCTGATGAAGTGATGGGAGTACCTACTCTCACAATATTTAAGCAGCATATTCATGTGTCAATCTAAAAGCCTCATAAACACCATCAGCCTGTCTACTTCCACCACTACCCCTAGCAGCCCATTCCAGGCACTTTGTGTGAAAAAATCCTGCCTGGTTAAACATTTCACTTAAATTTTCTTCTACTCACCTTAAAAACATGTCCTCGGGTACTTAACATTTCGACCCTGGGGTTGGGGGGGTGGGGGGGAAGCAAGATTCTGACTATCTAACCTTTTTATGCTTCTCGTAATTTTATAAACTTCTATCAATCTCCCCATAGCCAATGCTCCAGATAGAGAAAAAAACGGGTTTGCCAACCTCTCCTTATAGGTCATTTGCTCTCATCCCGGTAAACCTCTTCTATGCCCTTTCCAAAGCCTCCACTTCCTTCCTACAATGGGGTGACTAGAATTACACACGATTCTCTATGTGTGAACTTACCCAAGTTTAATATAGCTGCAGCATGACTTTCTTAATCTTACACTCAATGCCCAGGCCGCTGAAGGAAAGCATGTTCTTTATTTTCTTTACCAACCTATCTACTTGTGTGGCTTTTTTCTGGGAACTATGAACTTGGATTCCAAGATCCCTCTACACAGTGGTGCTGGTAGTTAATTGTATACTGTAGAGATCATTTTCCCAGATTCTTGCTATTAAATGTAGTACAGAGGCACATTAGTAGAACAACCACTTTACACTTAATTGTTGCCAAACAATTGGTACTAGAACGTACAATCATCACTTGATGGGATAACTGATGCTATCCTTGGGATCTTATCCATGTAGCCAGTTTCTTAACTGGTGACAAGGGTAAATGAAAGAAAGAATGAATATTAAAAGAAAATTACAAGAATAAACATTAAAAACTTTAATCATTTTCAGAAGAAGATCTGCTAAAATCTGAAGAAGTTTCAAGACAAAAAGGGAATGTAAATGCTGGAATCTGGAACACAGTGAATTCTGGAAGAACACATTATGTCAAGCAGCATCTGTGGAGGCAAAAGACTGAAGCTGACATTTTTGGTTGCAACCTTGCTCAAGTGACTGAAATGGCGATTACACCATTTACTTCCAGATATGCTGGTAGATCCACTGAGTTCTTCCAGTGTCCTTTCTTTTAGATCTGTTATTCAAAATTTCACTCAATCACCACCCCCTTGCCTCCAGCCCGCAACTTTATCCTGATGGTTGTGTGTAGTGGGGAGGAAAAGAGTTATAGAGATTTCTCCCTCCCTTTGTGGGGGCAAAGTACTCAACTGAAAAGTGCAAGCTCTCAATTTCAGAATTTTTCTCCATGTTCTGCCTTCTCCACTGGGATAGTAGCTGCACTCTGGTTAAATTTGTCAGTGGTTACTTGTTATATTTGCTTCAGTTCTCTTCACTTTAATAGAATTAAATTTTGTAAACAGATGTGATGACCAGAACAAATGAAAGTGCATTTCTTAATTGTACTTATCCTATTGAATCTCAATCATTTTAAATACTGTACTTAGATCATATCTAAACTCAAGATAAAACACGTCACTCTTATATAATATCATAACATAGCTATTGTATCATTTTGGGTTGTACTCCATCCAAATCCAATAGCTATTTCTTGGTCCTTTGCCTGACATTGAAGACAATACTCCAGATAGAATCTGATTGAGCCTCTGAACAACCCAAGCATAACTTCCTTCCTTTGTGTTCTAGCCAGCTTGCAATAAAGGCCAAAATACCATTGGCCTTTTAGGGATCTGGCTTGTGTCAGACCAACATTAAGCAGCATTGTCAACTTTTTAAAAACTCACTCCAGCTGAGTAAGATGGACACATTCCCAATTTGTTTTGCCAAAATTGTAGTAGGGATTCAGTTCAAAAATCTAATTGATAGCCCATGATCAATCTGGAGTGAAGCTAGACACAGTGAAACCTATGGGGAAATCAGCATTGTCTTAGTTACCTAAACCTTCAACACTGAAACCTATTAATAAATCCCCAGCTTTAATTTAACATTCAGGAATCAGAATCATTTATAGGTAAGTAAATGTTTCATAGCATTTCTCTTGATTATTTTCAATTTTATGTTTTAATCGACTGTGATTTTATGCATGATACTCAACTGGAATAGGCCTTTTGGCCCATAATATTGTACTGAACTAACTAAGCTAATGATACCTAATCACCTCTGCCTGTACAATGTCCATATCTCTCCATTCTCTACATATTCATGCGTTTATCTAACAGCCTCTTTCATGCCTCTACAGCAGGGCTTCAGAACCTTTGGGCCAAACGGACCTCTTGCTTAATGATTTTGGCCCATGGCATAAAAAAGGTTGGAAACCCCTGCCCTACAGTATCTGCTTCCATCTCTACCCATGGCAGCACATTACAGTCACCCACCACTCCCTGTGAAGGAGATTTGCCCTGCACATCTCCTTTGAAATTAGCCCCCCTCGCCTTAAATCCATGCCCTTTAGGAAAAAGGTACCAGCTGACAGCTCTATTTCTGTTTCTCATAAATTTATAAACTTCCATTTTACAGGTTATTTTCTTCGGCTTTGAGTTTTTTATTTTGAATTTTTCATTGTCAGGATCACAAGCTACCTAGATCTAAAAAAAACACCATTCAGTCTCACCTGAGTGTTCTACCGTAACCATTTAAATCCTTGCTGAACTAATCCAGGGTTCAGCTATCATAACATTATCATCAGTAAGGTCATTGCAAATGCTCCATAATCTCTGTATAGAAAAGGTTTCCAGTTATATGCTGTAAATGTAAATATAATCACCAATTTTGATTGGACAGCAGCACAGACACAGTAGAAGCATTCCCGTGCAAGTCCAGAGCGGAGCTTGGAAAACCTAATCTCCAGAAAGGAGGGGTACCATCTAGCAGAGTAGTCATCATGGGAGTGGTCATTATCGGAGTGGTAAGGCTTCACGAGGTAAGTAGGTAAATTTATTTCTTGTGTTCCTTTTTTTATTTAACTCTTGAAAGAATAGTGGGTATATCTGCAGGGCCGGTGTTCTGTTCAGGGTGTAAGATGTGGGATTTCCAGAAGACTTCCAGCCTCCCTAATGGCCACATCTGCACTACATGCATCGAGATGCAGCTCCTTAGGACCGTGTCAGGGAACTGGACCTGCAGCTTGATGACTTTTGCCTTGTTAGGGAGAGTGAGGAGGTGATAGACGGGAGCTACAGGGAGGTAGACACCCCAGGGCCACAGGAGACGGATAAATGAGTGACTGCCAAGAGAGGAAAGGGAAAAAGTCAGATAACGAAGGGCACCCCTGTGGCTGTCTCCCTCAACAATAAGTACTCTAGGGATGACCTACCTGGGGGAAGCAACGATGGCCATGCCTCTAGCACTGAATCTGGCCCTATGGCTCAGAAGGGTAGGAAACTGAAGAGGATGGCAGCAGTAATAGGGGACTGTATAGTTTGGGGGGGAGCAAATAAGTGGTTTGGTGGACGTGAAAAAGAAGCAAGAATGGTAGATTACCTCCCAGGTGCCAGGGTCCAGCATGTTTCTGAAAGCACCACAATATCCTGAAAAGGGAGGGTGAGGGGGAACCAATATTCTTGCAGGCAAGTTTGCTAAAGCTGTTGGTAGTGGTTTAAACTAATATGGCAGGGGGATGGGAACCAGCATGATAGAGCTGAGGATGAGCCAGCGGGTTTACAAGTAGATGATGGGTGTAATATGAATGTAAGGAGGACAAGCCAATGATTGGGTACAAATGTAGACAGTGCAAAGAGTTAAATTGTATCACAGAGGCAAAATTCAAAGGGTGAGGAATGCTGGACAAGGTGCTATATTTAAATGCACGTAGCACTCGGAATAAGGTGGATGAACTCGGCGCAATTAGAGATTGGTCAGTATGACATTGTGGGCATCACTGAGTCGTGGCTGAAAGAAGGTCAGAGTTGGGAGTTTAACATCAAAGGATATACCTTGTATCGAAAGGACAGGCAGGAAGGCATAGGTGGTGGTGTGGTTCTCTTGGTAAGTGATGGAATTACATCTTTAGAAAGAGGTGACATAGGGTCAGAGAATGTCAAATCTTTGTGGGTGGAGGTAGGAAGGGTGAAAAAGACATTATGGCAATCATATATAGGCCTCCAAGTAGAAGCCAAAATGTGGTGTTGAGATTGCAAAGGGAGCTGGAAAGGACATCATAATTGTAATGGGGGCCTTCAATATGCAAGGGGATTGGGAAAATCAGGTTGGTATTGCATCGCAAGAGCAGAAATTAGTTGCATGCTTTCGAGATGGCTTTTTAGAGCAGCTTGTGCTTGAGCCGACTCAGGGAAAGGCTTTCTTAAATTGGGTGTTGTGTGATAATCCAGCTTTTATTAGGGAGCATAAGGTAAGTGAACCCTTAGGAGGCAGTGATCATTATATAATTGAATTCATATTGCAACTTGAGAGGGAGAAGCCTAACTCACATGCATCAGTGTCTCAATGGAATAAAGGGAATTACAGAGGCATGAGAGAGAGGAGCTTGCCCAGGTGGATTGGAGGAGGATACTGGCGGGGATGATGGCAGAACTGAGATGGCAGAGGTTTCTGGGAATAGTTCACAAGGCGCAGGATAGATATGTCCCACAGAAGCTCTCAAATGGCAGGGGTAGACAACTGCAGCTAACAAGAGAAGTTAACGACTGCATAAAAGCCAAAGAAAGGGCATATAGGGTAGCAAAAATGAGTGGGAAGTTGGATGAATGGGAAGTTTCTAAAATCCAACAAAAGGCAACTAAAAAAGCCATAAGAAGGGAAAAGATGAAATATGAGGGTAAACTAGCCAATAATATAAAGCAGGATACCAAAAGTTTTTTTCCAGTTATATTAAGAGTAAAAGGGAGGTGAGAGTTGATATTGGACCACTAGAAAATGATGCTGGTGGGGTAGTAATGGGGGACAAAGAGAAGGCAATTGAACTTAATAAGTACTTTGCATCAGTCTTCACTGTGGAAGACACTAGCAGTGTGCCAGAGGTCTGTAAGTGTCAGGGAGCAGGAGTGAGTGTCATTGCTATTACAAAGGAAAAAATACTGGGAAAACTCAAAGGTCTTAAGGTGGACAAGTCATGTGGACTAGATGGACTATATCCCAGAGTACTGAAATGAGTTGCTGAAGAGATATCAGATGCATTGGTCATGATCTTTTAAGAATCACTTGATTCTGCATGGTTCTGGATGACTGGAGCCCCTTATGGGCCCCTTATCTCAGAAAGGATGTGTTGTCATTGGAGAGGGTCCAGAGGGGGTTTATGAAGATGATTCCAGGAATGAAGGGGTTGACATATAAGGAGCATTTGGCAGCTTTGGACCTGTACTCATTGGAATTTAGAAGAATGAGGGGTGTCTTATTGAAACCTATCGAATGTTGAAAGGACTAGATAATGTGGATGTGGAGAGGATGTTTCCTACAGTGGGGGTGACCAGAATCAAAGGGCACTGTCTCAAGATTGAGGGGCGATCCTTTAGAACAGAGGTAAGAAGGAATTTTTTTTTTTAGCCAGAGAATAGTGAATCTGTGGAATGCGCTGCCACAGACTGCAGTGGAAGCCATGACCGTGGGTATATTTAAAGCGAAAATTGATAGTTTCCTGATTGGTCAGGGCATCAAAGGATATGACGAGAAGGCAGGTGTATGGCGTTGAGTGGGATCCAGGATCAGCCATGATGGAATGGCGGAGCAGACTCAATAGGCTGAGTGGCCTAACTCTGCTCCTATGTCTTATGGTCTGATAATGAGACAGTATGGCACGCAGTAGAATCCAACACCATATGCAATCCACTGAAACTCTTGGTGCAGATTATAAGACTGATGCAGTGCCCTGCCACTCCACATTTACAAGGGGCCGGTTATTAAATTACCACCATCTATATAGAGGTTCTGACTTGAGGTGTAATAAATAACAAAAGACCAGAATCCCTTATTCTGTGTTGAAATTCCTTTACCTGAAACTGATTATAGTAACCTTAATTTGACAGCTGACATTTTGATACTCATCTCTTTTCCTCTGCCCGTCTCTGCAATAAGATGACCCCTTCATTCAAAAGCAGATGCAGTTTCTCTGGCTCTTCACTCTGCTCTGAATCATTTGGACAACTGGAAGGTACACATCAGGCTGCTGTTCATCAACTCCGGCTCGGCATTCAACTCAATCATCCCATCCAAACTCATCATCAAGTTCCAAGACCTGGATTCTTGGCTTCCTCATCAGCTGACCCCAATCAATGCGATTTGGTAGCAACATCTCCTTGTTGATCAACAGCACAGGTGCTACTCAAGGCTGCATGACAAGCCTACTGCTCTGCTGGGCTAAGCACAGCTCCAATGCCATCTTCAAACTGTTCATGGTTGCTGGATGAATCATGGGCAGTGATGAGTCAGCCTACCAGAGTAAGATATGACACCTGGTTGAGTGGTGCTGCAACAACAACCTCTCGCTCATCGTCAGCAAAGTTAGAGAATTGATTGTCAACTTCAGGAAGGGGAAGGAGAGCGGGTATGCACAAATCTACATTGGGAGACCAGTAGTGGGGAGTCAGAAGCTTTAACTTCCTTTGCATTAACATATCAGATGATCTACGCTGGGCCCAGCACATAGATGTGATCATAAGGAAAGCGGGCCAGTGTCTTAACTTCCATAATTAAGTTTGAAGGTTCGGTTTGAATATAAGAAGCTGAAGAGTGTAGTGTTAGGGTTAGGTTAGGGTTAGGGTACAGGCACATCCCTCCTCTTTAATGGTAGCATCAAAGGAGGTACTTACTCAAAACGGCATTGTCTATCATCAAAGATCTCCACCATCTTGGCCATGTAACTGTCTCACAACTATCAATGAGCAGAAGGTACAGAAGCCTGAAGTCCATCACCAGCAGGTTCAAGAACAGCTATTTCTCTTCAATCTTTTGGTTCTTGAACGAACTGGCAAAACCCTAATCATTGCAGTTTAGCAGCACCATGACTAATTGATGACTTCGCACTAAAATGCACATTTTTATTCTAGTTTTGTTCATTATTGTAAAAAAACATGTATAATTTACGATTATACTTTTCTCTTGTGAATGTTGCTTGTGTGTTCCTCTGTTTGTGATGCTGTAGCAAGTATGTTTTGCAACTGTACATACACGTACTTGTGGATAGGACAATAAACTCAAATTTGACTTTAACCCATTACTGACTTCAGCATGAAACTACTGTTGATCTGATTAGCATGACTCAGAGGAATAGATTCCAGTGTCTGCATCAACCATCAAAAACACAGATACACCAATCCTGCTTTTATTCCCCTCCCATTTCATCAACTCTCCCCTTTAAACACATCTTTACCTTCCTCCCACCCTCTCTGCTTTCTGCAGGAATTACTGTCTCTGTGATTCCCTCAACCTTTTGTTCTTCCCTACTAATCTCCCTCCTGCCACGTATCCCTGTAAGTGACAGAAATGCTACAGCTGCCCATTCACCTCCTTCCTCACCACCATTCAGGGCCCCAGTCCTTCCAGAGGGGGCAACATGTCAACTGTAAATCTGTTGGGTCGATGCGGCTTCCTCTGCATTGGTGAGATCCAATGTAAATTGGGGGACCGCTTTGTTGAGCACCTCCGCTCCATCTGTAATATGTGGAATTACCCGGCAGCCAGCCATTTTAATTCTTATCCATGTTCCTGTTCCAACATGTTGGTACTTGGTTCCCTCTGCCACAGTGAAGCCATACCTCATATCCATCTAGAAAGCCTCCAACCTGATGGCATGAACATAGATTTCTCCTTCTGTCAATTTTTAATCTTTTTTTAAAATTTTCCCCTCCCCTGCTCTTCTTCAATTCTCCACTCTGATCTCTTATCTCTTCTCCTC
The DNA here is from genome assembly GCF_963921235.1 of Mobula hypostoma. Lineage (NCBI taxonomy): Eukaryota > Metazoa > Chordata > Chondrichthyes > Myliobatiformes > Myliobatidae > Mobula > Mobula hypostoma. The sequence goes on from NC_086100.1 coordinate 157,310,962, forward strand.
TCCTACCTATCACCTCCTCCTTCTTCCCTTTCTCCTGTGGTCCATTCTCCTCTCCTATCAGATTCCTTCGTCCCGATTTTGTGCTGATGAAGAGTCTCAGCCCAAAACGTTGACAGTTTGCTCCTTTTCATAGATGCTGCCTGGCCTGCTGATTTCCTCCAGCACTTTGTACTGGCCATTTCCAGGTCCTGGAACATCTGACCTATGTATAACCTGTACATATAGATGCTTGGGAGACCGGTGGGATGGATTCAATGGCAGCTGCATCTTCTGTCATGTGGAAATTTGGTTCATGGCCACATTTCGGACACGTGAACTGTTTCGGTTACAACCACTTCACAGGAATAACACCCTGCCATGCCATGTAAACTCCTTCACTTTAGTGTGGTTCATTCCCGAAACAGCCATAATTCCTAAAAAAGAACAGTCAATATCTTTTTAATGATACACAGAGGTGAAAGAATACAGTATGCATGAAAAAAGTAATAAATAATAATGTTACATTGTGAATAAACCAACTTGAGTATATACTGATAGTATAACTACTTTAATTATGCATGGTGTTAACTCTGCCATTCACAGCTTCATTGGTAACTTTACTATCGATCATCCATAGGGAATGGGCAGTGCAGGTTAGTTAAATATAAGTGTTTGGTAATATGTTACGAATGTCTTCACATAATCAGTGCTATTTAAGGTGAGAAATAATGATGATGAAATACACTGTCCTTCAGAATTTACTGACAATTGGTAATTGTTTCATTATTGTCACACGTCAGTTCAAAGCACAAGTACACTGAGATCGTACCAAGGGAAAAGAGGTAACAGAATGCTGATTATATTATTACAGTTACAGAGAAAGTGCAGTGTAGGTGGACAATAATGTGCGAGGGCCATGATGAGGCCAAGAGATCATTGTTAATGTATAAGATGCCCCAAGCAATATATACTGTGTATGAGGCAGCACAGTATTGTAGCGGTTAGCACAACGCTTTACAATACCAGCAACTGGGGTTCAATTCCTGCCGCTGTCTGACCATTCTCTGCCTGACTGCACGGGTTTCCTCCAGTAATCCAAACATGCACCGGTTGGTAGGTTAATTGGTCATTGTAAATTGTCCCATGACCAGGGTGAGGCTATACAGGCATTGCTGGGCAGCGCAGCTCAATGTGGTGGAAGGGCTTATTTAACGCTGCCTCCCAATAGATATATGGACAAATGAATGAATGAGTATATAAATAGATAGATAGATAGATAACAAGTAATGCTCAGTAGGGACTCCTGGATGCCCCTTGGTGTTGCCTCAGTGTAACCCAGGCACTCCATTAGCACTATTCCAATGTTTTCAAAAGCAATCAGAACAGATAATGGTGCTAATCTTGCCACAACACGTTGAGGTGGCAGTGTGTTTTTCGATGTAGATTCGCTGCCCGCATGAATTGTGCGGCAGTCATGAATCATATGATCAGCGGATAGTCTGTTGATTGGTAACCACAGCGATTCTTCACTAACCTCTTTTCCAAGAACGGAAGTCCATGTATCAATGCCAAGGTCCATAGGCATTCCTCAAGCTGTGGCCTGATCTACATGTTGCAAAATATTTATTAATACTATATGTCACTGATTGAACATTTTCACAGTGTTCTTTTAATCCATTTCCAGCTCTCTGATCACAGCCCAAGACAGATTAACCGACCTGCACTATACAGTGTTGGCTTCTTGCAGTTCAGCTTCTGTAGGGCAGCAGTCACTGCTCTGTGTGGTTGAAGTGTTCAGCATCGAGTCTCCTGAGATTCTCAGATCTGACTAAACAATTCCCTCAGCTATTAAGACTGTAAACAAGATGCCTTTAATGAGGTTATTTATTATCAAACATTACACAGTATAATTCCCACTGCAAGTGGAAGTTACAGGTAACGTAATGCTGTGCAGAGAGAAAAAGTTCTGGAGAGGCTGGAACCATAATTCTGGTGTGAAAGAAATAACCATTGAATTTTTCTTTTATAAGATGCTTTTCTAAAAATGATATGTCTACATGTTGCAAAGCATTCGTTAATACCGTATGTCACTGAATGAACATTTTTACAGTGTTGTTTTAATCTATTTTCAGTTTTCTCCGCCCTGCCTCAATTGTACAACTTCTCTATTGGATTTTTTAGGCATGCTATTAGCTCATGGGAATTTCCCAACCTTTTGAGCCTGAAAGAGGGCAAATAACCCAGACCTGCCTTGAGAATAGGATCCTTCATAGTTGTGAAACTTCGAGGTCGCAGCAACAGCCTTTGCACTCAATGTCAGCAAGACGAAAGAGCTGATTGCGGACTTCAGAAAGGGTAAGACGAGGGAACACAAACCAATCCTCATAGAGGCATCAGAGGTAGAGAGAGTGAGCAATTTCAAATTCCTGGGTGTTAATATCTCTGAGGACCTATCCTGTTCACAACATATTGATGCAGCTATAAAGAAGGCAAGACAATGGCTATATTTCTTTGGGAGATTGAGTAGATTTAGTTTGTCATCTAAAACACTCAAAAATTTCTACAAATGTACCATGGAAAGCATTCTGACTGGCTGCATCACTGTCTACTGCACAAGATCGAAGTAAGTTGGAGAAATTTGTAAAACTAGTCAGCTCCATCATGGGTACTAGCCTCTGTAATATCTAAGACATCTTCAAGGAGCAGTGCCTCAGGAAAGTGGTGTCTATCATTATGGATCCCCACCACCCGGGACATGCCCTCTTCTCATCTTCGCCTGAAGACACGTACTCAGCAATTCAGGAACAGTTTCTTCCCATCTGCCATCTGATTTCTGAATTCACTTATTGTATCTCAGCTTTTTCTCTGTATTTATTTATCACGTATCTCATTGTATTGCTGCCGTAAAGTTAACACATTTCATGACATACGCCCATGATATTAATCCTGATTCTGATTCTGATCATACATAGAACACTATGGCACAGGACAGGCCTTTTGGGCCCAGAATGTCTCTGCCAAACACAAAGCCAAATTAAACTTCTTATGCCTGCACATGATCCATATCCCTCCCATCACGAGCTAATCCAACAGCCTCAATCCCTATTTTGATATCTGATTCAACCACTATCCCCAGCAGCCGGTTGCAGGCATCTACCAATCTGTGTCAAGAGCTTGAGTGGGGATGTTCAAAGGAGATGAGTGAGACAAGTGGTGTATGTCTGCCCGAAGTGTGCTGCCAGGGGTGGTAGCAGAGGCAAATATGAAAAAAGTGTTTCAGAGGCTCTTAAACAGACACATGAATGTGCTGAGAATGGTGGGCTGTTGACATACTGTAGACAGAAGTGATTCATCTAGATAGGCATTTATCTACTAGCTTAACTAGTTTGGTACTGCACCGTGGGCATGTTTCTGTGCTGTGCTGCTCGAGGTGCGATATTCTATGCTCTATGACTCATAAAGTCATTGAGCACTACAGCACTGAAAGAGGCCTTTTGGCCCATCTAGTCTATGCTGAACTGTTATTCCACTTAATCACATCAGACCACACTTGGACCATAGCCCTCCTTAGCCTTCGCATCCATGTACTTATCCAAACTTCTCTTAAATGCTGAAATTTAACCCGATTCTACCACTTCCACTGCCAGCTTTTTCTACAATCGCAACACTTTCCGAGTGAAGATCCCCCACAAGATCCCCTTAAATATTTCACTTTTCACACTTGACCTATGACCCAACCTCAATGGGAAACCCCTGTTTATACTAACCCTATCTACAAGACCATAAGACATAGGAGTAGAATTAGGCCAATTGGCTTATCATGTCTACTCAGCCATTCCATCATGGCTGATTTATTATCCCTCTCAACCCCATTCTTCTGCCTTCTCTCTGTAAGCTTTAATGCCCTGACTAATCAAGAAACTATAAACTTCTGCTTTAAATATACTCAATGACTTAAACAATTCCACAGATCTACCACCATCTGGCTGAAGAAATTCCTCATCACTGTTCCAAATTAGCCGCCCTTTATTCTGAGGCTGTGCCCACTGGTCCTAGACTCACCACTCACCATCTACAGGAAACATCCTCTCGACATCCACTCTATCTAGGACTTATAATATTTGATAGGTTTCAATTAGATTCCCCTCATTCTTCTAAATTCCAGCAAGCACAGGTCCAGAGCCATCAAATGCTCTCACACATTAACCCCTTCATTCCTGGAATCATTCTCATGAATCTCCTCTGATCCATCTTCAATGCCAGCACATCTTGTCTTCGATTTGGGGTCCAAAACTCACAATACTCCAAGTGCAGTCTAACGAATGCCTTATAAAGTCTCAGCATTACATCCTTATTTTTATATTCTAGTCCTCTTGAAATGAATGCTAACGTTGCACTTGCCTTCTTTACTACCGACTCAACCTGCAAATTAACCTTTATGGAATCCTACATTAGGATTTCCAAGTCCCTTTGCATGTCAGATTTTTAATTTTCTCCCCATTTAGAAAACAGTCTATGCCTTTATTCCTTCTACCACTGTGCATGACAATATACATCCCCACACTCTGTTCCATCTGCCACTTCTTTGCCCATTCTCCCAATCTATCTAAGTCTTTCTGCAGATTCCCTGCTTCCTCAACACTATCTGCCCCTCCACTTTACTTCATATCACATGCAAATTTGGCCACAAAGTCATCAATTCCATCATCCAAATCATTGACATATAATGTGAAAAAAAGCAATCCCAATACTGACCCCTGTGGAACACAACTGGTCATCAGCAGCCAAGCAGAATAGGCCCCCTTTATTCCCACTCTATCTCCTGCCAGTCAGCCAATTTTCTATTTTGAGACTTTCCGTTCCAGGACATCTCAAATGTCCTCTTTCTTTAAGGATCATGGTTTCCCTTCTACCGTCATCAAAGATGCCCTCTCCCGCATCTCCTCCATTTCCCACACTTCGGCCCTCACCCCATCCTCCTGCCACCACAACAGGGACAGAGTTCCCCTTGTTCTCACCTACCACCCCACCAGCCTCCGGATCAAGCACATTATCCTCCGCAACTTCCACCAACTTCAGCAGGACCCCACCACTAAGCACATCTTTCCCTCTCTACCCCTCTCTGCTTTCCACAGGGTTCGGTCCCTCCGCGACTTCCCTATCCACACGTCCCTCCCCACTGATCTCCCACCCGGCACTTATCCCTGTAAGCGTAAGTGCTACACCTGTCCCTACACCTCCTCTCTTGCCACCATTGAGGGCCCCAAACAGTCCTTCTAGGTGAGGCAACACTTCACTTGTGAGTCTGTTGGGGACATCTATTGCATCTGGTGCTCCCGGTGCGGCCTCCTCTACATCGGTGATACCCGACGCAGATTGGGGGACTGCTTCGTCGAGCACCTCCGCTCCATCCGCCAAAACAGACAGGATCTCCTGGTAGCCACCCACTTCAACTCTGCTTCCCATTCCCATTCAGGTATGTCCATACATGGCCTCCTCTACTGCCATGATGAGGCTAAACTCAGGTTCGAGGAGCAACACCTCAAATACCATCTAGGTAGTCTCCAGCCCCTTGGTATGAACATAAATTTCTCCAACTTCTGGTAATTCCCTCCCCCTCCCTTCCTCTATCCCTATTTCACTCTACCCCCTCCCCCAGCTACCTATCAACTCCCTCATGGTTCCGCATCCTTCTACCACCCATTGTTTTCCTGCCTATCACCTCCTTGCTTTCCCTCCCCCATCCCTTTGTCTTTCAAATTACTAGTTTTCGAACTGAATCTACCAGCCTTCTCCTTGCAACCCTCCCCCACCTTCTTTATAGGACCTCTGCCCCTTCCCTCTTCGGTCCTGACGAAGGGTTCCGGCCCGAAACGTCGACTCATCGTTTCCACGGATGCTGCCCGACCTGCTGAGTTCCTCCAGCGTGTTGTGAGTGGTGTTTTTGTAGCCAATTTTCTATCAATGCTAGTAGCTTTCTTGTAATCCCATAGGCTCTTATCTTGTTAAATAGCCTCGTGTGCGGCATCTTGTTAAAGGCCTTCTAGAAATCCAAATAAACAACATCAACTGACTCTGCTTCTTATTTCCTCAAAGAATTCCATCAGATTTATTATTTTGTTTATTGATTTAGCGATACAGTGCAGAGCCCTAGCAACCCCTCAACCCCGATTAACCCTAACCTAATCACAGGACAATTTACAAGGACTGATTAACCTACTCAGCACATCTTTGGACTGTGGGAAGAAATCGAAGCACCCGGGGAAAACCCACGCATTCTACGGGGAGGATATATAGAGAATCCTTACAGAAAGGTGCCAGAATTGAATGCCCAGAGCTGTAGTAGAACTGTGCTAACTGTGACGCTATCATGGCACCCATTTGTCAGGCAAGATTTCCCCTTAAGGAAACCATGCAGATTTGGACCTATTTTATCATGTGCCCCTGGTACCCTGAAATCTTATCCTCAGTAGTGGACTCCGACATCTTCCAAGCACTGAAGACAGGCTAACTGGGCTATAATTTACTCTTAAAGAGCGGTGACATTTGCAATTTTCCAGTCTTCCGGAACCATTCCAGAATCTAGAAATTCTTGAAGGATCATTACTAATAACTCCATAATCTCTTCAGCTACCTCTTTTGGAAGTCTAGGCTGCAGCCCATCTGGTCCAGGTGATCTATTTACATTCAGACTTTTCAGCTTCCTAAGCACCTTCTCCTTAATAATAGCAACTACTCTCACTTCTGCCCCCTGACACTCTTGACTTTCTGGCAAACTGCTAGTGTCTTCCACAGTGAAGACTGATGAAAAATACTTATTAAATACGTCCTCCATTTTTGTCCCCTATTACTCTTTCTTCAAAGTCATTTTCCAATGGTCCGATATCCACTCTCGCCTCTCTTTTACTCTATATATCTGAAAATAACCTTTTGGTGTCCTCCTTTATATTACTGGGTAGCTTACTTTCATAGTTCATCTCTTCACACCTTATTCAATTGAATTTTAATTGTCATTCAACCATATATGAATGCCCATCAATACGGACAAACAAGAGAGCGTTACTCCAGGTCCAATGTGCTAAACACAATGCCAACAATCATGCACAGTGCAAAGCACACATAGCACATATGAGATAGCAAGCACATGTCAATGAAATACAGCCACACAAAAAAAACAGACAGTCCAGATCCTGAGTCGATGAATGCCACAGATCACAATACATTTTGTCTTCTGCCAAGCGAACACGGGGGGGACAGCCTGGATCACACCACGCGCCCCCCCCCCCGCCCCATGTAGCACACCAGCTCTGATGCCTCTCTCCTGGCGGCTCTATACAGGCGACACTGTGTCTTGAGGGCCTGAGTCCATGAATGCAGCAGAAATCTGCAGTCGACCACAATATGCAGAAGAAAGGGGAATGCTGAAGTGTATGGGCACCGAGGAACCCAGCACTAACTGCTAACTCCCCTTACTAGTCAGGGAAGATGTCACGGCAGTGCTCAGTCAGGATAGACAGCAGAACTCATCTAGTGAGGCTTTCTAGGGGGAACTGAGGAATAAGAATGGTCTGACCATGTTAATGGGGCTCTATTATGGGCTACCCAACAGTCTGCGCGATTTACAGGAACAAATTTGTAGAGAGGTCACGCACTGTTGCAAGAAACATAGGGTTGTTATAGTAGGTGATTTTAACTTTCCACATACTGAGTGGGATTCCCATACTCTAAAAGGATTGAATGGGATAAAGTTTGTCAAATGTGTTCAGGAAAGTTTCCTTAATCTGGACAAAGAAGTCCTAAAGAGAGAATGTGTGATAATCTCCTATTAGGGAATGAGACAGGGCAGGTGACAGAAGTTTGTGTACGGATACATTTTGCATCTAGTGATCATAACGCCTTTAGATTCAAAGTAAATATGGAAAAATATAGCTCTAGTCCATGGCTGAGATTCTAAATTGAAGAAAGTCCAATTTTGATGATATCAGAAAGGATCTGGCAAGTGTGGATTTGGACAGGATGTTTTCTGGCAAAGGTGTACTTAGTAAATGGGAGGCCTTTAAAAGTGAAATTTTGAGAGTACAAAGCTTGTATGTGCCTGTCAGAATAAAAGGTAAAGGTAACAGGTTTTCAAGAGATTTTGAGGCCCTGATTAAGAAAAAAAAAGGAGGTGCATAGCATATATGGGCAGGTAGGAACAAATTAGGTACTTATAAGAAATGCAGGAGAGGACCTGAGAAAGAAATCAGGAGGGCTAAAAGAAGGCACAAGGTTGCCCTAACAGACAAGGTGAAGGAGAATCTTAAGGGCTTCTACAGATGTATTAAGAAAAAATGGATTGCAAGGGACAAAAAATTGGTCCTCTGGAAGATCAGAATGGTAGGCTATTCGTAGAGCCAAAAGAGATAGGGGAGATCTTAAATGGACTTTTTTTGCATCTGTATCTACTCGGGACACTAACACAGAGTAAATAGAAATGAGGCAAAACAGCATAGAGGACATGGATCCTGTACAGATTGTAGAGGAAAAGGTGTTCACTGTCTTGAGGCAAATTAGGATGGATAAATCCCTGGGGCCTTACAAGGTGTTCCTTTGGACCCTGTGGGAGTCAAGAGCCGAAATTGCAGGGGCCCGAGCAGAGATATTTAAATCATCCTTTGTGACAAATGAGGTACCAGAGGATTGGAGGATAACTAATTTTGTTCCGATGTTTAAGAAAGGCTATAAAATTAACCAGGAAAATCATAGGCCGGTGAGCCTGACATCAGTAGTGGGAAAGTTATTGGTAGGTATTCTAAGGGACTGTGTATATGAGTATTTGGTTGGACATGGACTGATTAGGGAGAGTTAGCATAGGTTTGTGCATGGTAGGTCTGTCTAACCAAACTTACAGAGTTTTTCAGGGGAGTTCCCAGAAAAGTTGATGAAGGCAAGGCAGTGGGTATTGTCTACATGAACTTCAGCAAGGCATTTTACAAGGTCCCAAATGAGAGGTTGGCCAAGAAGGTTCAGTCACTCGGCATTCAAGATGTAGTAGTAAATTGGAAAAGAAATTCACTTTGTAGGAGAAGCCAGAAGTGATAGCAGATGGTTGTCTCGCTGACTGGAGGTTTATCACAAATGGAAGTCCACAGGGTCCACTGTCATTTGTCCTCTATTTCAGTGATCTGGATGATAATGTGGTTAACTGGATCAGCAACTTTATGGACGGCACCAAGATTGGGGGTGTAGTAGACAGAGAGGAAGACTATCAGAGCTTGCAGTGGGATCTGGATCAGTTGGAAAAATGGACTGTAAAATGGCAGATGGAATTTAATGCAGACAAGTGCGATATGTTGCACTTCGGGAGGACGAACCAGGGTAGGCTTTATGCTGTGAACGGTTGGGCACTGAGAAGTGCAGTAGAACAAAGGGATCTGGGAATTCATTGAAATTGGCAGCACAGGTCATAGAGAAAGCTTTTGGCACATTGGCCTTCATAAATCAAAATATTGAGTACAGGAGATGGGATGTTATGTTAAAGTTGTTTAAGACATTGGCGAGGCCTAATTTGTAGTATTGTGTGCAGTTTTGATCAGCTACCTACAGGAAAGATGTAAATATGATTAAAAGAGTACAGAGAAAATTTACAACAATGTTGCTGGGATTGGAGCACCTGAGTGATAAGGAAAGATTGAATACGTTAGGAGTTTATTCCTTGGAACTTAGAAGATTGAAGGGAGATTTGATAGAGGTATAAAAAATAGTGAGGGTAGATAGGGTAAATGCAAGCAGACTTTTTCCACTGAGGTTGGGTGGCACTTCAACTAGAGATCATGTGTTAAAGGGTGAAAGCTAAAAAGTTTAAGGGGAACATGAAGGGAAATTTTTCACTCAGAGGGTCATGACAGTGTGGAACGAGCTGCCAGGGCAACTGGTGCATGCAAGCTCAGTGTTTGAGAGAAGTGTGGGTAGGTATATGATAGAGGTCTGGAGGGCTATGGTCCTGGCATAGGCTGATGGGATAGGCAGTTTCAATGCTTCAACATGGACTAGATGGGCCAAAGGACCTGTTTCAGTGCTGTACCTTTCTGTGACTCTATGGCTCCACTTGTCTTGGTGGTCAGCCATCTAATATCTGAAACCTACACTCTGGGCGTGGCCACCTCAGTAAACGTCTCACCTGTGAGGTTTCAGCCTCCCAAATGGTCCTGAGTACATCCAGCTCCAGCTCCAGTTACTTGACCTTGTCAGTCAGGAGCTGAAGTTGGGGGCACTTCCTACATATGACCATTAGAATTATCAGCACCCAATTGCCCACCATTGAGAACATCTACCATAAACACTGCCTGGGCAGGGTGAAAAGCATTATCAAGGATGCATCTCACCCTAACCATGGACTTTGTACTCTCCTCCCATCCGGTAGGTGCTACAGGAGCCTCCGCTCCTGCACCAGTAGGCACAGGAAGAGCTTTTTCCCTGAGGCTGTGATCCTGCTGAACCTCACATCACAGCACTAAGCAGTATTGCACCCATATTGTACTGTCTCAGTACTTTTATATTTGTGTGCTGTAGCGCTTACTTTTTATTCACAGTTATTTTGTGAATAACACTATTCTTTGCATTTCTGGTCAGATGCTAACTGCATTTCATTGGCTTTGTATCTGTGCTTGGCACAATGACAATAAAGTTGAATCTAATCTAATCTAATCTAATTAGATACCTTGCAATTCCGTATCTTTCAGGAGGAGCATTTCACTGCCTTAACTACAATTATGTCTATACTTGTTATATCTTTGGCTCTAACTTCTTAATCTTAAATTCTACAATCAACTAAATGACTCCTAAAGGTTCAACAGCTTTAGCTATGTGCATTCTCAATGAAGCCCAACCATTCCAACCATGGCTGCTCCCGCAATGGCCACTTACATTTCCCTTCTTTTTATTGGTCAAGTAAGACACAGAAACTTGCTGTTATAAAATGGCTCCTGCCCAAAAAGACAGACCATAGGACAAAGAAGCAGAATTAGGCCTTTCATCCCATCGAGTCTGATCCGCTATTCCATTATCCCACTCAATCCCATTCTCCTGCCTTCTCCCCATAACCTTTGACACCCTGACTAATCGGGAACCTATCAACATCTGCTTTAAATATACTCAATAACTTGGTCTCCACAGCCGTCTGTGGCAATGAATTCCACAGGTTCACCACTCCCAGGCTAAATAAATTCCTCCTCATCTCTGTTCCAAATGGACAGCCCTCAATTCTGAGGTTGTGTCCTCTGGTCCTAAACACACCCACTATAAAAATCATGCTCTCCACATCCACTATGTCTAGGTCTTTCAATATTTGATAGGTTTCAATGAAATTCCTTCTCATTCTTCTAAACTCCAGTGAGTACAGGCCCAGGGCCATTAGATGCCTCTCGTAAGTTAACACTTTCATTCTCAGAATCATTCTCATGAAATTCCTCCGGACCCTCTCCCATACCTGCACATCTCAAAGTTCAAAGTACATTTATTATCAAAGTATTATGCAACCTTAAGATTAGTCTCCGTCCAGGCAGCCACAAAACAAGAAATCCAGAATAACCCATAAAAGAACAACAAACACCCAATGTGCAGAGAGAGACAGAGAGCGAGAGAAGTAAGCACATAGCATTCAGAACAAAAGTGAGCCCGCAGACACAAAGTCTGGAGCAGCCAGAGTAGGCCGCAGCCTCAGCATCAGAAGCGAAGAGTAGACTAAACATCACGGAGCAGTGAGCAGAACCGGAACTGGTCTGACTCTCACCTCTGGTCCCGACACACCGCCTTCTCAATCCATCTGGCCCAGAGTTTAAATTGTCCAAACATCAGGTCATTCCTCGGCCCTATCACATCAATATGGTCTGGGCTTGGATCTTGCCGCCACATTTCGGCCTGTACTCGACCTTTCCAAATCAGATAAGGGGCCTAAAACTGTTCACAATACTCCGTGCAGTCTGACTAATGTGTTATGAAGCCTCAGCATTACAATCTTGCTCTTATATTCTAGTCCTCTCGAATTGAATGCTAATCTTCCATTTGCCTTCCTTACCACTGACTACTCAACCTGCAAATTAACCTTCAAGGAATCCAGCACAAGGACTCCCAAGTCCCATTGCACCTCTGATTTTTGAATTTCCTCTATTTAGAAATAAGTCTTCTACTGAAGTGCATGACCTTATACTTCCCTACTCTGTATTCCATTTGCCTCTTCTTTACCCATTCTTCCAATCTGTCTGAATCCTTCTGCAGACCCTCTGATGTCACTCTTTTACTCGTTACTTCAAATTTCTATACCCCTTATAAATTTGTATTCCTTTATCAGATCTCCCCTCTTTCTTCCACACCCCAGGGAATAAAGTATATTAGTCTATATAGCAAATACTACTACTGATACAGGGTTCATTGGGGTGAGTCATAAAGATAATGCCATTGTAATGCAAATAAGCACCCTCAGACGACTGATCCAATATCAGCCTTCCCACCACCTCTGCATTCTCTCCCAATACTGCTTGACTCTCCTTAGAGTACATGTCCATCTCCATCTTGAGCATATCGGATGACTCTACCTCTGGAATAGAGAATTCCAAATGTTCACCGTACTCTGAGATGAAATTCCTGCTCACCTCCATCTTGAATGGGCAACTACGTACTTATTCTGAAACCATGCCCGTTAGTTCTAAACACCAATATGAGGGGAAGCATCTCTGTCAAAATCTTTTGTTTTGTGAACCGCAGACTCCAGTGAATATAGGCCCAATCTAGTAGGCCTTCTTCTTGTGTCACCTATTGATTCCAGCAGTTTAGCTGCTGTTGATACCAAAATTATTTTTCAGTAGTTCCCTGTTTGCCCCCTCTCTCGCTTCTTAAGCATGTTTTCTAACAGATTAATATCTAATTACTGCAGCCCAAGGTAATATTGAGACCTTTTGTGAAGGGTGGCTGTGAATTTAATGTGCTGTGATAAAATTTCTGTCCAGTGGTGACACTACAGCAGAACTTTAAACTTCAGTGCTGTAGAGATCTTAATCCTTGCCAACTCACTCCAGATTCAGCAACCAATGAAAACTCCCAAGGTTTGGTACTGGAAAGTCCTTGTGAGTGTTGAGTGAATGGAAAACACTATTATACTAAAGATGCACCAATTACTGTGTGAAAACATACTCTTCAGATCTTTCAATTTCTCCCATTTCTCATCAAACTAGTGGCCTCTAGTTCTAGATTCCTCTACTCTGTGAAAAACATTTTGACTAGCAATTCCCTTCACAATTTTGTTAACAAGGTCATCCCTTAGCCTCCTATTTTCCAGTGATAGCAAAAAAACCCAGCATATCAAATCTCTCCTTATAACTACGGCCCTCCATCTTGCACAACATCTGGGTGAACCTCTTCTGCACTCTAGTGTGGTGACCAGAATTGTCCACAAAACTCTCAATTGCAGACAAAGATGTTTTGTACATTTGCAACATGAGTCTCAAGACTTATTACTCAATGCCTCAGCCTATTAAGGCAAACATACCAAATACCTTCTTCACTATTCTAGCTAGCTGTGTGGCCACTTGTACCCTTAGGTCTCTCTGCACGGCAATGTTCCTATGATCCCTGCCATTTACTCAATATGTCCTAAAAGAATGCAACCTCCCAAAGTGCATTACCTCACACTTGTCTGGAATAAATTCCATCTGCCACCACTCTTCTGGATATAGAACATTGAACAGTATAGAACAGTGCAGGTCTTTTGGTCTACAATGTTTAAAGCTACTCCGAGATCAACTAACACTTTCCTCCCACATAACTCTACATTTCTCTTTTACCCATGTGTCTAAGAGTCTCTTAAATGTATCTGCCCTAATATGTCTGCCTCTACCACCACCTCTGGCAGTAGCTTTAATGCACCTACCATCATTTGTGTAAAAAACATACCTCTTACATCTCCCCTATACTTTCCTCTAGTCACCTTAAAATTATGCCCCCTTGCACTAGGCATTGTTGCCTTGCTGTTTTCCAGCTGTTTTATGGCTCATTCTCTTTGAGCAACCTTCTTCACTTTCTACAATTCCACTATTTTTTGTGTCATCAGTAAACTTATTAATCAGAACCATTACATTCTCTCCCAAATCATTTATATATGCTATGGACAACAAAGGTCCCTGCACCGATCCCTGCAGGACGCCAGTCAGAAATATATCCTTGTACCACTACACTCTGCCTCCTATCAACAAACTAGTTTTGAATCCAGGTCACCAACATGCCTTGATCCCTTGTGCCTTAACCCGAACTAGCCCACTATGTGGACTTTGTCAAACACCTTATTAAAGTGCACTTTCATGGAACTATGTTCTTGTACTCCTAGGTCCCTCTGCTCTACAAAACTCCTGAAGGTCATATTGTTCACTGTGAAACTTCTTCCTTCATCTGTCCTCCCAGAATGCAAAATCTTATACTATCCAAATTAAACTCTATTCACCATCCATCAATCCACTTACCTAGATGATCAAGTTTGATCTGTAAATCCTGACAGCCATCTGCACTGTCAATGACACCACCTGTAGTATTTTAGTGTCTTCTGCAAACTTGCTCACCCTGCCTTAAACATTATTATCAAAATCATTGATATAGATCATAAACAGCAATGGGCCCAGGACTGACTCCAGGGGAACACCACTATTCCTGGGCCTCCAATCCTTAAAACAACGTTTCACCATCAGCCTCTGCTTCCAACTGTCAAGTCAATTCTGCATCCAATTAACTGGATCCTAGTTCCCATGCGATCTAACTTTCCGTAGCAGTCTGCCATGCAGAACATTATCAAAGGCCTTACTGAAATACATACAGACCACATCTACCACCCTGCTTTCATCAGTCTTCTTGGTTACTTCTTCAATGAACTCAATCAAATTCACGATCCACAGTCTTCCATACATAAAGTCATGCTGACTATCCTTAATCAACTCCGGTCTTTTCAAACAATTGTATATTATAGTTTCAAGAGTGCATCCCTTTCTTATTCCTAAATTACCCATATAGCCCCTTTGACCAATCCCTCCAGGATACCCTCCTTAAATACTGCCATAACGTTTACTTGATCAGTACTGTAATACCCCCTTCCAGCTTTTGCTCACACTCAATCACATATTCCAGAAGGAGTCCTGCCTTTCCCTCAACAATGTTTCTGTATTTGCAGCTATAATATAACTGTCCAGGAATTAACAGTTACTGATGAATAACTGTTCCACACTTAGAAAAGTACAGTACTTGCATTTATTGCTCTTCAAATTACCAGCACTTTTTATAAAGCTAATGAAATGCTTTATTAGGTGTAGTTCTGGTAATGTCAGAAATGTAGTACCAAATTGCCAATAGCAAAGTGCCTTAGATATCAACAAAATAAAAGAAGAGATAAATCTTTATTTTAATTTATGTCAGGTCGTAAGTATTGGTCAACACCTTTGGGAGAACATCACTGATATTCTTTCAAACAATGCTATGGGATAATTAATTTTTTGTTATTTATCTGCAGAGAAAGAGTAATGTTAGTGTTTATTGCCCATTCTTGAGTGTTGTCCAGTTGGTGGAGAGACAAATTCTGAAACTGCTGTGATCCTTCTGGAAGAGGTACTTCGTCAGTGAGACAAGGTCAGGTGTTCCAGAATTTAGATCCAATGACAATGAAGGGATTTGTGCAGCTGGGAAGGAAACATGTAGGCACATGTATTCCTTTGACCTTGCTTCCCACCTCCTGGTTGTTGGTAGAAGTGGTGCGTTTTCGAAGTGCTGTTGGGAGTAGCTCGGTAAGTAACTGCAGTGCATTTTATCTATGGCAAACACTGAAAACATTGTGTGCTCATAGAACAAGAATGAATGTTCAGGGTGCTGGTTGGGGTAACAAACAAACAGGCTTTGCTCTGGATGCCGTCATGCATTTTGAACATCACTCACCCAGAGTCTCCATTTTAGTAAGTGGAAAGCCTTTGATATGACAGGAGGCTAAGTCACTCAGTAGAGAACAGCCAGCCACTGGCCTGATCATGTTGCCACTGTATCCACAGTAGAATTTGTAATTTGAAAGTTGTGCATCTTCAACAGCACAAGGCTCCCTCATGCTGCATTGGGAATGGCAACTACATGATGTGCTATTATTTATGAAAAGAGGTTTCAACACACAGCCTTCTTGACTCAGAGCCATAAGTGAGCTCACTGAGTCAAGCTTCTTACTTTATCACAACTCCCTCACACTGTCTGTCATGTAACTTCTCCCAGTCAAAATAAGTCAAAGTAATTTTATTATCAATGTTTGTATGTGGCACCATTACAGGCATTTATAGGAAAATAAAGACATAAAAAGAATTTATGAAAAACTATACATAAACAAAAACTGACCAATATGCAAAAGAAAACAAATTGCAGAGATATATCAAAAAAAATCATACTGAGAACATGAGTTGTGGAATCCTTGAAAGTGAGTCCATAGGTTGTGGAATCAGTTCGGAGCTGAGGTGAGTGAAGTTATCCATGTTGGTTCAAAAGTCTGATAGTTGTAAGATAATAACTGGTCCTGAAACCAGTACTGTGCAAGCTAAGACCTCGGTACCCCCTGCCCCATGGTGGTAGTGAGATTAGAGCATGGGCTGCATGGTGGGGGTCCTTGATGATGGACGCTGTTTTCTTGTGGCAGTGTTCTTTGTAAGTGTACTCAATGGTTGAGACCCCTTCAATGGTGGACAATCTCCCTGATGCACTATCTAAAACTAGAAACAAAATCATCAGAGCACTATTGCTGTCATTCATAACCTTGCAATTTCAATATACAGTCAATGTTTCCCTTCTTAGATACATAGAACTTCCATTTTGCAACTACTTGATGGTTATTAAGCACCTCAAGTTGGTGTGATCTTTTATTGATTCTATTATGGATTTATTGAGTATGCCCACAGGAAAATGAATCTCAAGGTGTATATGGAGACATACGTATTTTGATAATAAATTTACCTTGAAATTTGAGGACTTGACCCTGCACCCTGGACCAAATCTGATTTGTGAAGAGGACACTGTCTGCCACACACATACAGAAAAGTACCTCCTACAACTAACTGTTGGCATTCTTTGTCTCACTGGATCTACACAGAGCAGGACTGAATTTGAGTTCTGGTGGTGGTAAGTCCTGTGACAGGAATTCTTAGGTTTCTTCTAATTAAAACCAGGACAGTTTTGCAATTTCAACTATCATCGAAAACATGTTTGGAAATGCCTGAGGAGGAGAAAGCAGCTGCAAAATGCCAGTGGGCCAGCAAATCGATTAAGAAAGGAACATCAGTCCATTTAAGTCTTTTAAAGTAATGAAATCAGCACCATATCCCATAACACCGAATACTGGCATCTCTTCTTCGGCAATGAGGACTATTAGCTCAAACAATGATGTTATATTTTAACCCTTCCCATCTGGCCTGTCAATAAATACCACATTGTCAGTTCTTAGGAGATGCAGACACCCACGGTTCTTGAACTGACTAACAGGACAGGTCAATCAACAAGAGCTGGGTTCAGAATCAGAATCAGAATCAGGTTTATTATCACCGGCGTGGTAATATGACGTGAAATTTGTTAACTTAGCAGCAGCAGTTCAAAGGAATACATAACATAGAAGAAAAAATAAATAAATAAGTAAATCAGTTACAGGTTTATGTATATTGAATAGATTAAAAATTGTGCAAAAACAGAAATAATATTTATTTAAAAAGTGAGGTAGTGTTCATGGGTTCAATGTCCGTTTAAGAATCGGATGGCAGAGGGGAAGAAGCTGTTCCTGAATCGCTGAGTGTGTGCCTTTGGGCTTCTGTACCTCCTCCCTGATGGTAACAGTGAGAAAAGGGCATGCCCTGGGTGCTGGAGGTCCTTAATAATGGACGCTGCCTTTCTGAGACACCGCTCCTTGAAGATGTCCTAGGTACTTTGTAGGCTAGTACCCAAGATGGTGCCAACTAAATTTATGACCCACTGCAGCTTCTTTTGGTCCTGTGCAGTAGCCCCCACATACCTGGGGCAGTGATGCAGCCTGTCAGAATGCTCTCCACGGTACATTTATAGAAGTTTTGGAGTGTTTTTGTTGACACACCAAATCTCTTCAAACTCCATATGACATATAGTCACGGTGTTACTTTCTTAATAGCTGCATCGATATGTTGGGACCAGGTTAGGTCCTCAGAGATTTTGACACCCAGGACAGCATCATGTATGGCACCTCCAGATAGATCTTCACAATGCACTGAATAAACACAGCCGATTGTCAATTGATAATGAAGTGAATATAGTTGATTGAGCTGAACTCAATTACTTAATACTTTTTTTCCAGACTTGTAGCACGATCCTGCTGTTCTGATTATTCCACTGTGGAGAGAGCTGCCAGAGCCAACATGGTAATGTCAAAGTGCTAATGTATCTGCTGAGTGATACACTTCAACTATTTCAATTTGATTTCCTAATAGGAAATCAAATTCCAGAAGAGCTTTTGTAGATATTAAACTCCTTGGCAGGAGAAAAGACAAAGATCAGAAGTTGAACAACAGGATTTCTGCTGTTTTGTTTCCTTTGGTTACAGAAGACGAAACAAAGAATAGTGATTTTACAAAAATGTGCAGACTACACGAACATGAACTAAACATCACCGAGGCAAAGAAGGGTCTGGCAGGCTGCTCCCCGATGGAAAGGTCAGAATATTAAACCAGCACATGTCACTTGTGCTAAATCCAAATAACAGTATATTCATTGTTAAACTATAGCACCCCGGTTTGTTTTGTTCGTTCTTCACACTGGATTATTCCCATTATAGACCCACAAAATGCAAGTAGGAGTCTGGAGAAAAACTGTATAGCCTTTTGCTGAGAACGTCTTCTGATGTCCCACATGTGTAACATGTTTGTTTCAAATTCAGTCGAAAATAATGGACTTACCTCAGAGAATGACACAGTGCAGGGAGAAACCATTTAGTTCATTATGCCATTGCTATCCAATTAATCTTATAGCCCTTTACTTTTGCTCTTTTCAAGTAGATATCCAATTCCATTTGAAAGTCATTACTCAGTGTATTTCCAACACTGCTGCGGAAAATATAGTCCAAGTTGAGATCAACGCAGTGGCACACCTAGAAGAGCGACTGCTTCATAGCCCCAGTGACCTGGTTTCACTCCTGACTTCTGGTAGCCTGTGTGGAGTTTGTATTTTCTTCTTCAGACTACAGTAAGTGTCCTGTAGGTTCCCCGGTATTCTCCCACAACTCAAGGACATATGGGGTGGTGAATTGCCCCTGGTGTGAAGATGAGTGGAGATCCGATGGGAATGTGGAGGGCAGTAACACTTGTTAAGGATCTTGCCCTTAATAGCGTACTGTGTCCTTGCATTATCCCTACCAAGTTGCAATACCTTACATTTAAGCTCCATCTGCCACTTCACTGCCCATATCTGCACCTGATCTATATCGCACGGTATTCTTTGCCAGTCTTCTACACTATCCACAGCTCCACCATTCTTGCTATTATCTGCAAACTTACTAGCCCACCCTCTACGTTTTCATCCAGGTTATTTATATAAATCACAAACAGCACAGCACAGATCCCTGTGGAACACCACTAATTACAGACCTCCAGCTCAAATAAATCCCTTCAACCACTAAACTCTGCTCTTAAAACATTTTAAACAGGGATGTGGAGAAATTTCTTTAGCCAGAGGGTGGTGAGATTGTGGAATTTATTACTACAAGCAACTGTGGAGGCCAGGTCATTGGGTATATTTAAGGCAGAGCTTGATAGGTTCTTGATTGGACACGGTATCAAAACTTACAGGGAGTGGGCTGAGGGGGGAGAAAAGGATCAGCTATTTTTAAAAGGCAGAGCAGACTCAATGGGCCAAATGGCCTAATTCTACTCCTATGTCTTATGGTTTTATGGAATACAAGAATAGCATTTGTGCAGGATTTGTGTAAATGGGTGGTTGATGGTTAGCATAGACTAGTTGAGCTGAAGGACCTGTTTCCATGTTGCATGTTTCTATGACTCAAATCCTATTGACAGAATAAAAAAAAATCATCTTTTTGTATATCCTACAGGCAAAATACAATTTGCATTTATAGAGGACCTTACATAACTTCAAAATACTACTAAGCACTTTGCAGTGAAATAAGTTATTTTAAAGTGTTGGATATGGTTATAATGTAGGGAAAAACAGTGGTCAAATTATCCACAGCAAATTCCAACAAATGAGATAAGAATGAATGAATTCTTCTTTTCAGCCCTCGACCAGGATACCAAGGGCACACTCTCCTACAGTTTTTTTTGAATTTGTGTTACGGGAAACTTTAAGTGAAATTGGGAGAATGAAAGGGTTTTCTCTTATTTTTAAGCCAGCACTTCTAACAGTGCAGAGCTTCCTCAGAACTGCACTAAACTGTCACTCTCAGTTTTATACTCCGTGCTCTTGAATGGAATTGAATCAATTACTTTCTGACTGAGCATCGGCACTGAATCAAGACTGACACAATTTATCAAGACGCAAGAAAGACAGCAGATTCTGGAAACCTAGATCAATACACAAAATGCTGGAGGAACGCAGCAGGCCAGGGAACATCTATGAAGGGCCCAGACCCTTCATCAGACTGGAAAGAAAGAGGAGAGAGATCCAACATAAAAGAGATGAAGGGAAGGGGTGGAGCAAGAGCTAGCGAGTGATAGGTGGATCCAGGTGAGAAAGGAGGAATGTGGGAATGGTGTGAGAAGCTGAGAGGTGAAAGGTGCAAGTTAAGGGCTGGAGAGCATGGAATCTGATAGGAAGGAAAGTAGACCACGGAATGAGTGGAGGGAGGTGAGGCAGGAAACCAGAGGGAAGTATGTGCGGGTGATGGGCTGATCAGGAGGGTGTGGAAAGTGAAGGAGAACAGGTGATGAGGCTGCTGGGATAAGGGCAAACAAGGAGGGACAGAAAAATCGATATTCATGCCATCAGAATTGAGACTACCAAGGAGAAAATGATGTTCCATTCCTTAAATCTGCATCTATCCTCGACTTGGCAATAGAGGAGGTTGTGGACAGACATCTCTTTGAGGAAAAGGGAAGTCAAAATAGGCATCAGCACTGTGTGACACAATTTATAATCGCTTTTATAAAAATAATAAGCAACTGGGAAACCTGTTCTTGATTTGTGAGCTAGCTGCTAGTACAGGAACCTGGGCATGATATAGGAATATAATTATCATGGTAGAGGAGGGCATGGACTAACATGTCAGATTCCCATTCCAATATGTCGTGATGTTGACAGCCAATATCTAAGGAAATAGAGGCGCTGTCATATGATGGGACGAGACCCCATGGAGTCCATGTGGTCTCCTCTCATCATATAAATGCAATTGCAAAGAAAGCATGACAGTGCCTCTACTTCCTTAAGTGTTGACTGGCTGCATCACGGCCTGGTATGGGAACACCAATGCCTTTGAATGGAAAATCCGACAAAAGGTGGCGGATTCTGCCCAGTACATCACAGCAAAAGCCCTCCCAACCATTGAGCACATGCACATGAGACGCTTTTGCAGCATCCATCATCAAAGATCCTCTCCGCCCAGGCCATGGTCTTTTCTCGCAGCGGCCATCAGGTAGAAAGAACAAGAACCTCAGCGCTCACAACACCATGTTCAAGAACAATCACTACCCCTCAACCAGCAGGTCTTGAACACAAGAGGATAACTACACTCATCTACTGAGATGTTCCCACAACCACTGATCTCACTTTAAAGACTTTTACCTTGTTATTTCATGTTCTCGTTATTTATTGCTATTTATTTATATTTATATTTGCACAGTTTGTTGTCTATTCTTTGCTCTACCTGATCTTCCATTGAACCTGTTATAATTACTATTCTATAGATTTGCTGAGTATGCTTGCAGTAAAGAGAATCTCAGGGTTCTAAGTGGTGACATATATGTAGTCTGATAATAAAATTTACTTCGAACTTTGAACACTCAAGTTGGAAAATCAACACCTCATATTCTGTCTGGGTAGCCTCCAACCTGATGGCATGAACATTGATTTCTCTAGCTTCCATTATCTTCCCCGTTCTCTCATCTCTTTTTTTTTTCATTCCCCATTTTGGTTTCCTCTCACTCCTGCTTTTCTCCTCACTTGCCCATCTCCTACCTCTAGTCCCACTCCTCCCTCCCTTTCTGCTATGGTCCACTGTCTTCTCCATTCACATCCCTTCTTCAGCCTATCACCACCCAGCTTTTCATATCACCTTCCCCTCCCCCCACCCGCCTACCTTCCCCCTCAACTGGTCACCTATCATCTGCCAGCTTGTACTTCTCCCTCTCTCCCCCACCACCTTTTTATTCTGATTTATACCCCTTCCTTTGCAGTCCTGATGAAGCATCTCAGCCCAAATTGTCAACTATTTACTCCCCTCCATAGATGCTGCCTCAATTGATGAGATCCTCCAGCAGATATTTGTGTGTTGCTCATGATGTAGTGCAGAGTACGAGTTCAAATTCCAAGGCATAGGACTCAATTAAGTATGTTTGGTAAACTGCTCTCTATCAGAAGAAAGTAACCACAAGAGCTACTGGTTGCCTTCTTTCTTTTTCAATCTTTTTATTAAGTTTCAGATTAATATTGTATACATAACAATATTAATGATACAAAGAGATCGGTGTAACATTGATAATGTTAACATATACAAACGTAATTCGAGTAAAATATATAATTCAAGCCTCCCAATCTCTAAGTAATTGAACATGAAAAAAGAATTTTATAAAGAACCCCCTAAACTAAAAGAAACAAAACAAAATTGGGATGTCCTATTCCTTTGGATAAGAACATTATTTGTCATTAACTCCTCTCCTCCATAGATAAACAAAAGATTATTTAAAATAAGGGGTTCTGAAAGGGACAACTTACATCATATGAAAATGTTGAATAAATGGTCTCCAGGTTTCTTCAAATTTAACTGAAGAATCAACCATACCACACCTAATTTTTTTCCAGGTTTAAACATAATATAGTTTGAGAAAACCATTGAAAAGCAGTAGGATGATCAGAATCTTTCTATTTAAGTAAGATGGATCTTTTAGCTAATAGTGTAACAAATGCAATCAAATGGCAAGAGCTACTGGCTGCTGTAAAACCAATTGTTCCCTGATATCCAGCACAGAGATGAACCACCACCTCCCTATACTTCTTGGGTGTCAATCTTGGCTTCAGAGGTCGTTAGTTAGTTGGTTTAGTCTAGTTAGTTTGTTTGTTTTTTACTATATACACCAGAGTGCAAAGACATTCCATGCTTGCGTGAAGTTCTCAGAGTAAACAATATACATACTAATAATAAACTCAACAATAAATACAACGATAAGTGCAAAACAATGGATTTGTTCTAGTGCAATCTGGGGTACTGTAGTTCGAAATAAAAGTAGAGCACATGGTGAAACTTTTTCTTAGGGATGTTAATATGTCAGGTTCAATTCAGTGCATGACTGAGGCTGTCCTGATGATCACCATATTCGATGCAATGTCTGCTCTTTCTAATAGTTTGTAGAACAGGAAATTCCATCTGCTGTTTAGGCCAATATTTCTCCCTCGGCCAACATCATTAATAGGAAAATTACATTACATCTAACTTTATCCAATTCATCGACTGTAACTTTGCCCCCCCCCCACCCCACCGCCTATGCCAAATAACTTTCTGAAAATCTACAATATTTCGATTTATTTTCCTTCAACATTCACAATAGTTTGCTTATTTCCTTCAGTTGTAAACTCACTGCTTGTAGATTGGTGGGAACAGATTTCATCAGGACTTTCAAGGGTGAATTGTGTAGGTACTTAAGGAAAAAAGTATTCACCGAGCTGTGGAGAAACAGCAGAATAATATGAGATGGATTTCTCCATGAGAAAATGATAAGGACTAAATAGATTGACTAGTCTCTGTATGTGCTAAAACAATTCCATGATTACATGAGAGTTCTTCAACATTTCCTGGGTCATGAAAGGTGCTATGCCCCCCATTTTTTCTTTTTCTTAAAAAAAGGACTCCATTTCACATAGTGTAAGATTCTTAACCCTCTTCCCCCACCCAGAAACCCCATCTCATTTGGGGAAATTCAGATAGCCAGGTTGTATTTCACAAAAATATCAAGAACATATATATTTCTTTCTCCAGTTAGAACTTCATGTTCTCTTTAATTCAGTGCTAACTTTATTGCTGGATTCTGGAACCAAAAAAAGATTTACCTAGCTAAAGAAACTTAGCAGGTCAGGAAACATCCATGGAGGGAATTGAAAAGTCAACATTTCAGGTCGAGGCACTTCATTTAGACGGTAGATTGTTCCACCTTTCACCGTGCACAAATCAAGTCAATATCAAATATGTTTGTAAACAGGGACTTTGCTTTGAAGTTATTGCAGGGAGCAGGTTCATCATATGACAGGTAACAATGGCAAACCAATAGAATCACAGGATTCACTTAAACAACATTTTTGATGCAATTTGAAATTGCATATTACTGTATTTGTCACACATACTACTTTGCAATACCTTTGCGTTTGTATTTTGGGTAAATGAAGATGAAGCAAATTATTTCTTGGAAATGGAATACTGTATGCTTGAGTCATTCTCTGTATGAAAGTCCTTTTAGTGAAAGTGACTACTTAGTCAGGTAAAGATGATGCAGCCTCTGCACAGATCAGGTTAGCATTTCAATGGACATAACAGTTGATGGAGGAATATTTAGCATTTATTTGACAGTTTTCTATACATTACATTGGCTGACTCATCAAACCATTTAAAATAACTGGCCAATGAATGTCAGTTAAGTTGCTGTCAACAGAGAGTTATGGCCTTTAATGTCAAATTGAATTGACTCCTGGCCTGCAGATACAGAAAAGAAAATGTGCAGTATAGAGACCATGTGCTATAATGAGACATTGGACAGATTATGATTGTCTTCCCTGCAGCAGCAGAGGCTAATGGGAGACATGATAGAATTTTATAAAATTATGAGTCATAGATAGAATAGACGGCTAATATAATTTTTTCTAGAATCAAAATATCAAATGTGTAATATTACAAGGTGTAATATTTAAGGGGTTAAGTTCAAAGATGGTGTGTAGGGTAAGGTTTTTACATACAGAGTAGTCATTGCCTGAAATCCACTACCAGGGGCAGTGGTGGAGGCAGCCCTGAGAAAGGCACGTGAATCGGCAGAAAATGGAGGGAAATGGTGTAAGGGATTCATTTAATATGGCGTTATTAGCTTAATTAGTTTGACACAGCATCATGAGATGTAGGGCACAGGTCTATGTTCTATGTTCTAAGGACTAAATAAATAACATAATGTTGCAAAAAAGGATACATTCTTTCAAGCAAACAGTATGGTAAGTGGCTAAAAACACATAAAGTGGATCAAAACAGTAAAGTATTGGCGGGCTGGTACACACCATAACTTTTACTTGCCTTAGTTCCTGCACATTTCTGGCAACTTGACTCTTTTGCTGTTTGCCAGATTTACAATGCAGCCCTTGTTCTGGGCTATACCCTCCCTGGTCCCATAAAAGAAACGAGAATGTGTACTGCCTTTTTAACAAAGCTATACGAATACAATTTGGATCTCCCAGATGTTTTATGGGTAATTGAGCCGATCCAAAGTGTGGTCAGTGCTGCAATACAAGAAACATGTCAACTAAATGCAAAGTGATAAATGGTTTTAATAATATTAATTTGGGAATAAATGCCATTAGCCATATGAATGAGCAGGCATTTAAAGTCTCTCAACCAATTCCAGCTATGCAATCCTTCCTCAGTATTACACCAGAAACTGTCCAGAATTTTCAGTGTGTTCTCTGCCATTGGACTTGAAACTGAGACAAAAATCCCAACCGTCAGCCAGGGCTGAGAATTTGCAATATTATCAACTTTCTCATTTCATCACTCTCGTCTTGCACTTTATCACATTCTCATCTCTTATCTTTCTTTCTCTCTGTTTGACTCTATTCTGGCTGTTCATTTTCATTATTCACCAGTGCCCATGCAAGGTCACAAACATTAACCCTGCCACTAAAATACCAATCTTCTTTTTTCCTCTCTCTTCAGATACTGCCTGACCTGGTGAATGTTTCCAGCATTTTCCTGCTGTTACCCTTAGCATTTGCTGTAATTCTGTATTTTACTTTGGAGTAGAGCAGAATGAGAAATATAAACGCCTTTGTACTGAATAAACAAACCATTCCCAAACACAAAGCTTTATTACAATTAGCTCGACTCAACAATCCCCATTGTTCACTAGAAAATTCAAAAATTGTCATCAATTGGCAAATCTTTCTTTGATGTTGCATTGTTGATTTAGTGACGTTAGTGTTTTCAAGTTTAAGTTTATTGTTACAGGCATATATAGACAGAGTGTAAAAGCTTTGGAAGTTCTGCTTGTTAGTTGTTGGATTCCACTGCAATGGTATTCTACTTAACGGGGCAGGCTTCATGAAAGCTGTGACTTCCCCACTGAAGTATATCATCCAACTTTAAACAGCTGTAGTATTGGATCTTTGCAAAATAAAACATTAATAATAAGTTGCTGTTCAGAACCGTAAAGAACATTGGTAGTCTTTGCTTGTAGAATATGGATGCACATTCACAAATACACTATACTGAGCCACAGCACAGAAAGCATACTTCGCTGTTCCATTGATTTTCCAAATGTGTGCATGTGTGAATGTGTTTATGTGTCTGTGTGTGTTCCATGCGGAACATTGTGCAAAAATTGGCACCCGTCCAAAGGAGCTCTTGTCTTAGCCTGCATAGTGTCAGCTATCAATGGTCGGATCCTTGGCAAAGGAAAACCATTCTTTCATTGCAGGAAATAAGCTTTAAGTGATGTGACCTTGGGCCGTGGGCATTATTGGTGAAGTTGCATGCATTGTCACTTCTAAAAAGCTCAAGTGGGTCTTCTCCTTAACTCATTCCATGATGCTGTCTTTCATGTGTATTATATAGGGAAGTCTAAGACTTTGACTCACCTGGTGCTCTATTCCATAGTATTGTGCCACCGGGAAACAAACACGATGGTGCTCCTCCAACGTTGGTCATCATGGTGGCACAAAGTATGTGGCAGGGAGATCCTATGAAAGGTATCCCATTGAGTTGCTGTAGTCATTCATCAGTCATCAACACTCCAGTACTACAGTGGCTGAATCTGTGAGTCCAATAGCAGCAGTACCACCAACTTTTCAGCTTGGCATTGTGGCTGCTGTGACAAAGAGGCAAATGGTACATGTTCAACCATAATCCTGGCTTGGGCCATGTAAGTATGGAAGAGGGTTTGGGGTCAAGAGGTGAGGTATATGGCAGAGTAACCAGCACTGCCTATGTAACCAGGTAGCTCCAGTTCAATGGTTACCATCAACAGAGTTCTATTGCCATTGAAGGTCTTGAGCAGATGCTTGGGATCTGCCACCCCAAAGGTGGTCACTAGTTGTCACTTATGTTGTCCATCATTTGAGTTTGAATGCCATTAGCTGTACACCATCTCACTCCTGACCTCATGAGCATCAATGAATATGTTTGGGCTGAAGACAATTCTGAATCCGAGGGATAAAATCTACTAGAACCCCAATGTTCTTCATCCTCCCCTGAGCCTATACACCCAGAGGTCACTGTAAAGAAATCCCAGTACTCTCAGTGTTATATTTGACGTGGAACTTGAATTCATCACTTCCGAAAGGCGTGCTTTTTTTTAATAATTGCCCCCCCCACCATTAAAAATAAGAGCTTTTCTTTTAAAACAACGGTGAGACAAATTACCTCTGCTCCTGCTATTGAGAGATCTGACTTAACACTATTACTGAAATATAAATGTAAAAATACAAAGGAGAAGCCAGTGTGTCCCCAGAGTCCGACAATAACAGCGGGAACGTGTAGAACGTTAGTGTAACAATTTAAACCAAGTTCTCAACGGAAAACACTCAACATTTCAATTGTGAAGCTTCTTATTGAATCTGAACTGTCGACAAATATGATCACAGATGAGTTTAAGTTTATGAATTGCAGACAGCATTTTTTCCCCCGTCTCTGCTGTTTTAAAACGCTGGATCCAATCCAACCTCCACATTGTATCCAGACCCATTCCTTTGATCTCTCTGTGTGTTTTATTTTCCTTCTTTCACTCTTCCCTTTACCCGGAAGTGAACCGTTGCAGCCTCAGCTGGAACACGTGGAAATATCTGCGTTTTTGGGCTCGGCACTTTTCCAAATGTAAGGAAGGGGGAGAGAAGAAAGCGGCCGCCGAAAGATCAAAGACACGGGCGGCTCCACCTCCTGCTTTATAAGATCGGCCCCGTCATTAACCCTCTTCTCACGCAATGTGCAGCCCGGCACTGGGATCCGTGTAGTACCAACAAAAACAGCAGCGAGAAAAATATGTCTCTTTGCACAAATATTATAACAGATAACCTTCGCCCCTCCCTCAAAACTTCACTAAACTGTGAAATATCTCCCTATTTGTTTCCCGTTTCTCCTCCCCTTTCTCCCTCCCCCCACCTCCATCCCATTTCAGATTTCTCCTAAATTGTTTATCCAGATTTCGGCGAGATGAAAGTGGTCTCGGAGCAGAAGTTTCCCGCACCGAATTTAAAGATGTTTCCAAACACACTGTTGTCAACGGTGGCCGTGCGTTCGCACTGATGGTCAAGACTTCTGATCAGTGCCACGTTCATCTGCGGTGCATCGGTTAGATCAAAGCGTATACCCGCAACATTTAAACCCGCTCTATCCCGGTTCTGTATTGTACCACTTGGTCCTGCCCTATATCCCGTTTTGTTTTCATACCTGCGCAATATTTATGAGAGTGTGCTTAGTATTTACTGGCGACGTAAACATTTAATTGTTCTCTAGTTCTAGATTAAACCAGCACACAGTTGCGCCCCTTTGATATATTCTCTTTTAAGTTAGCACAACGTCCTCCGTCGTTTTACTCTTGCCAGTGCTGATGCAGTGCGTTTCGCCTCTTTAACGCTGAGTAAATGTCTGTCGGTCAGATCAGAGAACCCGACTGCCTCCATCTCTCCTTCAGTCCCACTCACTGTCGGCGCAACAGGTTTTCTCCTCGCAGCGCTGCGTTGGAGTTGAAACTTCCTGAGTTAATGATCTTGGCATAAATCATACCCGTCCCCTTCCCTTCGATCCCTGTTTTTAATAGCAGCGGCGTACACTGGAAACATGGCAACACTTCCAAATAGATCCTCGCCGGACACGCCGCAAGAAAACAGATTTAGCATTTCAGGTGCTTTTTAAAAAATCTAGTTTCCGCTACACAGTCAGCTATTTTGGATAAAATGAATTACTCTTATTGTACGGATAAAAGCCACTCGGCCCTTCGCAGGCTTCCCCGCTCATTAGGAGACCTTATCTCACATAACCCTTTCTTTTTAAATCCTTCTTCCAAATACACACGTAAATCCCATGGAGCTTATTATATAAACTTGTGAGGCATATTTTTGCAAGTATGAATGTTATCTGAAATAGTCATATAGCGAAAGATTCCTGATTGATTTGTGGGGGAGGTTTGGACACTGGTTCAAGTGTAGAAAAGCGCTTTTGAAAAGATAGCATTTCCCCGGCATTATTCAACGTGACATATCCAGGATGTCCTGTGAAGTTGACATCCCCATTCGTCGCTGATGTTCCTTTGTCTCAATCAGAACTTTACATTTTCAGGCACGTATTTATTTACATGGGGTTAGATTTTCAGAAACACACACCCGCCCCTTAAGTAACAGACGGAGAAAGTGGCTGCACTATTGTGGTCGACACTATTTTGATTTCCTTCGTTTTTATTCCCTGCCTGGTTTTAACATAACATCGTTTTCCTGCGTTGTAATAGAAAGGAGGCCGCGCACCTTGTAAAGAGCTGTCCAAAATCCATTAATATACCTGCAGCAATGCAAAGTCTTTTGATCTAATGTTTCAAGTTGACCTGACTGGAGGATGCTTTATTCTGTCCCTTGGATTGTCCGTGTGAAGGCGCTTGAAAATATGAGTTATATTAGGCCGAAACCCACTGATTAAATATCAACAAAAAAACCTTGTACTTTAGTGAATCAGTGGGAAAATGTTTCCACCCCCTCCCGCAAAAAAAATGCTTCCCCAAGTTACATTTTGATTTTGTTAAAATTGATTCTATTGAACACATAGGTTTAATTATCCACAAAAAAACAGGTCTGGTAGTGGGGTTCAAAATAGGACTGTTTATTTTGTGGTTTGATTAAAAAATTCTCTGTGTGTGCTGGTAAATTTGCAAAATCTCTTAGGTCTCCGCCTGCAGAGTCTGCTCTGAATCTCATTAGAGTTCCGGGAGGACAATTGTAAATCTCTCCCGTCAATCAGAGCTGTCAATCAGGCCAGCGGCGCAGCTTTGATCTCCCCTCTCCCTCCTCCTCGCCTCGTTTTTTTTGCTGCAAGAATCTCCGACGTCTCCTAATACAACCAACCAACTAGTCTTCTGGGCTTGCTTTAACTAGCTTCACTCCCAAGACAGAGAGAGAGAGAAAGAGCAAGCAAAGATAGAGTTTGCATTTAACCAGAGAAGGGGAATCAGTACTTTATCTTCTTGTTGGAACTTGCGCTTTCACTATTTTTATTTCAGAGTTTAGGTATATACATACAAAGACTGGCTTTATTTAATAAAAGTCAGATTTTTCTCTCTCCCAAGACTGTCTACACTACCCATAAATTAATATTGCTACATTATTAGATATAAACTTCCCCTCCACGGTATAAGGGAGGGATGCCGCAGTTAAACGGCAGTGGCGACCCAGAGTTGGGTGCGAACGACGAGATGATTTCGTTTAAAGACGAAGGAGAGCAAGAGGAGAAAATCCTGGCAGAGATCAGTGGCAGCGAAGAACGGGATCTGGCGGACCTCAAGTCATCGCTGGTCAATGAATCGGAGATCAACCCGGGCAGCGGAGACAGCGGCGGTAGCAACTCGCGGGAGCCCGAGGTAAAATGGGAAGCATGAAGCGAGAGCGCGGACACAACCTCCTTACGTTCCCTACACCCTCTGCCCTGTCCTCTCTCACTGAATACTTTCAACAGTCGCTCAATAACCTCTACTTTTCTCTCTACACCCTTCCCCCCGCAAAAAAAAACCGTGTTACCGACTGTGTAGGTGGGCAGACGATTGCAGGTTAACGAGGATGGCTTTCGGGATAAAGTACGCCGTCCGGGCACCGAGGAGGGTGAGGACCCCGTGTTTTATTTACATTCTGAATCAAGTGTGCGTTTTGATTACTGAAAGAGTACAATTCGCCTGCAATATCCCAGTCTCTTGCTGGGCCTCTTTATAATATTTGCAATAAACTTTTTAAACAGGGAAACGGCAGGATGGAACGATGGGTCCGGCCTTCTGTGGTTACCAGCCCAGCTACATTATGATCCCTAACCTTAGCAATGAGCCGTATGTGAACAACGGCTCCCTCTCCCCTCCGGGCGCCAGAACGGTGAGTCAAGCGGCTGCAGCCGCACAGTCGTTAACGGATAAACCTCCCGTCCTTCACTTTTACATGGGCTTGGAGCGGTACCATTGCCCGCTACGGGTGGAGCACCGTACAGCTCACCTGTCCACGTTGTCCCTTAGGTTATTGATGGGACTGTTGCTTCACTCAAGTTGTACTTATTGTGTGTGTGTGTGTGTGTGTGTGTGTGTGTGTGTGTCTGTTAGCGTGCGGTAATGCATTGTACGATCAATCTGTTAATTTTAAATCCTTCAATATAAAATCTGCACATGACCTTTCCTCTTTGACTTTGTTTTAAATTTCGGATGGTATGTATGGTAGATAGGAAATTGTGTTACGTCGCCTCGCTGCCTCCGCGCACACAGAGCGACTTTAAACAAACACAAGCAGTTTTAGCCGCTAACTTTAAAGAGGCCGGGAGGAGGCACGTTTTCAGTGATTTAATGCGAGAAATAAAAGACGTTTTTAAGAAGATAGAACAAGGGGGCAGTTATTTGCAGTGCTTGTCTTTTCCACAATCCCTCGGGGGATAGGGAGGGTGGGGAAGAGTCTTGACTGAAGGAGGGTGGTTCTGGTGTTTGTCAAGGAGACTCTGCATTGCCGCTTGTCTGACTGCAGCGATTTTTTTCGGTGGCAGATAGATCCCATTCTTTAAATAAAAAGTGGAGCTGAGATTGTGTGAAGGCTGTGAACTCAAAATTTCATGGTGGAATTAAGGAGATGCCTCCAGTAGCAGAAACCGTAATGTCGGAGTGCTTTGGCTTCAGTAAGTGCTGCAGAACTATATGTGGTCACTTGAATCTACCATGGAAGTTGATTACCTGAAATGAAAATTTACCGAAACACCACAAGGTCTCCTCGTGAGCCAATCCGTTACAAGGTTAAGCATCTAGAGGAAAGGCTGGTTAAAATCTTGGTTCAGATGCTACATGTCAAGCTTTGAAGAAGTACTGTATTTTGGACCATTACGAAGCACATGTGTGTATGTGTCTGTGGGTTTCACCGTTTTCTGCCCTGGGTGTGGGTACAGTAAGAAATTGAAGGCTTGACATGCTCTAGTTTTAACCATTCCCAGACATTACTTCACACCTATTGGTCAACTACCCACTTGCGAGCTTGGTAGTTTCCTAGTGACAGTTCAGTTAGGAGGGGATCATCTGCCTCTGCCTGAAGTAATTTATATACCCTGCGTTGGTTGATGGTCTACCATTAGGTTGTGGATAAAATTGTAGCAGAATGATTATTAGTTGACATATTGTCAAATGCCCACAATAAATATATTTTAAACCGTGGGGCAACTACATGTTTGGGATAATTATATATAATCTCTTAGTTTTTTTTTGCTTTTAGTCTCCGGAGCATTTTTGAAGAAGTCAGACAATCTAGTGATGTCTTTAGGGAAATGTAAAAGTGATGACTGTAAATATGAACTGCTTACGAAGAAAAAGGAATTCAGGATAATTTTCTTTTCAGAGTGATTCATATGGGGAATGTTTTTCCTCGTGGCATAGTTGAAGGAAATTGTGAGGAATTGTCAGGAAGCTACATGATATACGATGGGGACAGAATGGATAGATTTGCAGATTGAGTGATGTAGGCGGAGGCCTATTTTCTGTATCATTCTAGGCGTAGATTGGTCGAGTTGAATGGCCTTTCCCTGTGGTGCGAACACTCTACATTTGTACAAGGTACTTGATAGTAAATTACATTGATTAGCGTGGACATATCTGCTGTGGTGATGTCACACGGCACTTTAACAACAATACATTGGCCTATTTCTGACGCATCTGCACCAATTTACGGTGGAACTGCCAGATGTTTGAATAGTTCTTCAGGTGGACCCGAATTGACAGCAACAACCCCCGCAGCCCGAAGTTTTAAAGTGTGGCTTTAGGCAAATGCAATCCTGCGGCATTCTGTGGTCACCCTGCGCATGGGGGAGGGGTGGGGTACTGGAGTTTTGAGAGCTTTTTCAGTGCTTGGATCTGGTTTCTCTTTCCTCCAAGGCCTTTTAAACCCAGTGTCAAACCAAAAGTGGCCAGGATTTGTTCACCAAGTTAAATGTTATCTTCATCGTAACTACAGGACATCCCTTTCACACTGCGCCTGATCCTTTTCCTAATTAATCAGGTAGTCGGAGTAGGGGGTTCCAGCTACCTGTTTTTTTTCAAGCAGAAATTTATTTTGGTGTGTGTTCTGCAGTTGTGAGGACATGTGTGCAACAGGATCAGGAGCGAAGCGGTTGTGGATATTACACACTTGTAATGTGAATAGTTCTGACAGAACTGGGTATAACACTCTGTTAACACGATAGAATTCATTCTGTGTTGGTGTTTACATGCTACTGTTCCTTTGAAGCTCGGCATATCTCAGACGGTTTCAAATTACAGCCTTGATGCACAGGGTGAATTGCACTGAGGTTGGAGGTACGAGGCAAAAGAGGGCGAGAAGACCGAAAGGTTGTTCAGTTTTACTTCGGACATTTAGTTTTGCTTTGTAGCAGGCGCCGTTCAATACAAAACGCTGCTAAAATACTGTGGATGCTGTTAATCTGAAGTTTAAATGGAAAATACTGGAAGTGTTCAGCCAGATACGCAGCGAGGTGCATGTTAAACCTCCGTACATTAAATAGCAAGGTTTCTCATTGCTCAGAGCAGTGGCAATGCAGATTTGCCACTACAGTACAAATTAGCTATAAATCTGAAATCTTTTTGAAGGTAAACTGTTTTTTAAGGTGTCTGTTGCCTTTGCTCTTGGATTAGAATTTATGTGTCCTGTTCAGTGAAAATATGAGATTAGTGTTTGATTATTGAATTCAAGTAGAAAAATTTATTAGTATTGGAGAAAACAATTGGTACCGTTTGCTCTTTGTAATCGAAGTAGATGTACACCATTTTGGTTAATCAAGTGTAAAGCAAAGGTTTCCATAATGCTTATAATACAGGATAAAGATTTCATGTTTTTGTGAACAGTCTTGTTAAAAAGGAAGTTGAAATGTACAATTCTGTGTAAAAAATAAATCTGTGTGGGTGCTAAAGAGTGAGCAGCAGATTGACTCAAAAGTAAATGTTACTCATATTTTGTATGCCTAGAGACCTCACCATATATCTGCCCAATGTGGTCTGTGGTAGCCCTAATGCTCCAAGGTAAAACATGTCACAACTTTGTTCAGTTTGTTCAGGGCAGGGAATCTTGGAAACAAGGGAACATGTAGTGGTCCTAAGTGTTTTGTCTAATCTGTTTTACAATACTGAGCAGATCAAAAATCTGCAAATGGTTACTTTCACCAGAGGCTTCTGATTACCAAGCCCACATGTAAAGATGCCTTCTAACACGTACCGGGTGCAATTCTCCCATCATCCCCCTGCTTACTGATCTGTGCTAGCAATTGTCAGTGAAGTTCTTGTTCTTTTCTTATCCTTTCCCATCCCTAACCTCTTCTAACCCTACTGCTCAGATCTCCGCATTTTTCCAGTGCTGGCATCTTCTGCTTCTTCCTGTCTCCAGCTATCTAGGCCTCAGGATCTCTCCTGCTTCCCACTACCTTTATACATTTTAGATCTACAGTAAGTCTTGTCAGTCACCTGTGCTGATGTCCCCTATAGTTTGGTGTCAGTTCTTGTCAGATTTTGTCACTGCAAAGTGCCTAAGAATAACTAACAATGTTAAAAGTGATATCTAAAAATGCAGGTTGTTGGTCATTGTCACTGGCTTACCATTTTAAGGTAGAAAGAATAAATTTTCTGCCACTTAGACCCCTTCTGTATCAATCACAGTTGTACGATGCTTATTTGATTCTCTAATTTATTCCTTTTGCATCATACAAAGGAACAGTTTAATTTCTTTGGTAACTGATATGGCAATTATGGGGTTAGATTTGTTTTGCTGTAAATCCTATTATTAGGTGTCTTAAACCTTCACTCCTTGACAGATTGTACGTGTCAAAAGGGATGGTCATTTAAAGCAGGGTTTAGGTATTTGGCTCAGTATCAGTGCCAGTCTGTGAATAATGCAGTCTGCTTCAGGTGAGGCTCATGTGATGGCAAGAATGCAACAGTACTTGGTTTTGCTAGACACGTGAGAATCTTGCCTCTATTGTTAGAGGTTGAAACTAAATTTGGCACTATATTGATTGTTGTTTTGGTAAGCTATCATTTCTTAATTTCTCAGAAAAGATTTTGCATTATTGGTCTAGACTTAATTAGGACAAAATAAATTATACACCAGGACAGAATAAATGATACACACTTTACCTTCCTTAGTTTATGACGGTTATATCACCTATGTCACATAATAGGTGTGAGGACTGGATACAGGTGCCCTGGATAAGGAGGATGTTGTTTGCCCAGGGTGCCTGCTATGGTTCAACATTCAGTAATCTGCCTTCATTGAAAAGTGAACTTGACTATGACACATGACGCTTAGTGAAAATGACCTGCTGTGCTCAAATATTAAAATAGAAAATTATCAGCTTTGGCAGTTAACAACGTGCATGGTCTGAAATGATGGTCACTTTTCAAAAGTCCAATAGAAGAAATTCTTTTGGAGAAGAGCTTGACTAATCATATAACTGGAAAGATCAGAACATTTTTGATGATCTGATTTTCCAAAGACTAGAGGTGACATATTTTGATTCAGTTTTCAGGAGACAAATATATGAAAGGTTATCAAGGACAGGTAGAAATAAGGAGTTGAAGTTATGATTCTGTTGAGTGGTAGAAAAGATTCAAGGTATTGAGTTGCCACTCTTGTTCCTAGTTCATACATCTACAAGTATGTAGCCAATGGAAAATGTAGTACTGTATCACTCAGGGGTGCCTCTCCATTCTGTATTGCCTTCTGTTATCCCACACCTCTGTATTTCAGGTTTTCACAGTTGATTGGGTGGTGAGTCCCTTTCCTTCCTATTCCACTCCACAGTTACACAGAAAAGAAAAATCACTTTTACGGGTTTCACCTTATATAATAGCAGATAAGTGATATAAATCTGCTTTTGAGTTAATTATAATAAATTCAGAAAACCGATCGAAAACCAAGATGATGCTTCATCTTATGTTGAAGGAGCACTGTGCTGTTTCAGAGATATCTTTAGAAAAATACATTACAGAAAGGCCCACCTGCCCTCTCAAGTAACTGTAAAAATACCCCCCAAAACATCCCCAGACATGGTGATATTTTGAAGGTAAGTGAAGACTCCTGGAAATACTTATCACACATTTCCAAGCAGTTATCATTGTGTTACCCTTTGTGGGAGTTTACACTGTACAAATCACTTGTTGTTTCCCATATTACAATTTCAAAGCATTTTGTTGATTGTGAAGTGCTTTCAGAGGTCCTGAAAATGGCACAGAGGGTGCTATATAAATGCAATCTCTCTTGCTTGGTCTTTCCAAGCAACTTGAAGCAGATAGCAACACCTTCTGTAAATGTAAGTCAGTGAACTAACGAAAAGGTCTATTCCTAAAAAGAAAATTTATGGTTTTAAATTCAGTGAAAAGATGCAGCAGGTTATTCTACTGTTTATTTAATTTGGAAATGTTTTTATAGGAATCCAGAATGCTTTAAGCATACTATTAAAACCAAATAGAGTACAATGCTAACAATTGTGGTTTACTTTCGTTGTTCAGACATTGTGGAAGCAGTTGGTGAAAAGTATAGCTGTTGACAATTCTGGATTAAGTAAAATTGACAAAACTGATGTACCCTGTGCTTTATTTTACAAAATATATTTACAAAATAGTTCAAAACTCACCCTGTGGGTTAGCAGATTACAAATATCCCAATCTGTTTAGTATCACTTTTCTTTGGAGTTATTAATCCTTTTATTATCCAGCAAGCTAGTACCTCTGATAAAAGAGGGGCAAAATCATTTTGATTTGGGCACTTTAAATATTCATAAGTCACATATCACATCGGATGATTTCTAGGCTTCTGTATTTAATCCCTTATGATCAAGCGCCATCATTCCATAAGGTATTCAATGCATTTTTGCATGTTAAGGTTGTAAATCATGCTGGCTGCCCTTGGCTGTAACCCATGAAGCCAGTGCTATTTTCTACATTATCTTTAAATGATAAATTTTGTTGTGTTACCTCTCAACTGTGAAGGCAGTGCATTTATTTTGTGTTCAGTTTTTTTTGTGCTGATTGGCAATGCATTATTGCCCAAAACGAGTTCAGCAATATATTATAGTCACCCAAAAATGTAACGATCGTACATACACATCTTTCTCCTTGCTAGAGAATATTACCGTAACAAACAAATACAATACCAAACCATATTGCTGGAAAGAACTTGACATAAGATAGTCAACTTCTCATGTTGACGTGCCCTGTGTGGAGGTGCTGGATGAATTGGTCCTGACCTGACACCCCCATTGGTGTGACCTTGCTTCCCACTGTTAGAATTAACAACAGGCAGAGCTTCAAAGGCTTGCTTAATGACGGACCAAAGCTTCAAAGAAGAAAATATTGCAGAGTAACCATTAATGAAGAGGGATCCCGTAGAATTATAATGAAAAGCATTAACTCTCTTATTTTACTGTACGACATTCTTGGTCCCCACCGAGTACGGAGAATTCCCTGGGTCATTGCAACTGACAAGTAAATATTAAGTATAAGTATCTGCTGTTGAAATCTTTTTAATCTTATTGATGAGCAACAAAATTTATTCTGATTGCTGTGTGTGTAACATACCCGAGTAGAAATGATGTGGAGCTCCGTTTATAATTTCATAGCAGTTTTGAGACATTCGGAGCAGCCAAGGTTTTTATTATCAAGGAATTTATTTGTGCTGTTAGCTCTATTTCATTTAACATGAAACCGGTGTAGGACTCCACATGGATTGGAATGTATTTTAAATGTTGCATATTATAAACTATGGGAATGTGAATCAAGAGGTTATGTCAGCTTTTAAAATGTTTATATTTTGAAATATACTGCCTGTTAAACCGTATGTTCGGTGTTGTCTTATTCTGGCCCACTTTAGCTCCTCAGTCACTGATAGCTTCACACATGCTTTTGTTATTCATTTGCATGACTTACTGTACAACCTGCCTTGCTCCACCCTCCCTGAATTCGAGGTCTTTCAGAATTCTTCTGCTTTTTTTTTAGCCTCTCACCTATCATTCCTACGCATGCTGAGGTTTCAAGTGATGCCTCCGTTTTAAAATTTGAATTCTTGTTTTTAGATGCCTCCAGAATGTCACTCCTAAATCCTGTTATCTTCTCCAGCTCTGCTTGTCTCTGAGAGCCTCATTCGTCCTTTATCGTGAATGTTACTTCTTTGCCATTGGTTGCTGTGTCTTTAACTGACAAGCCTGACATCTCCAGAATCCCTCCTGAAGTCACTCTGCCTCTTTCTCTTGCTTTAAGATACTCCTTAAAGCTTACCTCTCCAACCAGGCTCTTGGTAATACTTTATTTTCTTAAGTGAGTGGATTAGTATCAAATTTTATTTGAGACTGTTTCTATGAAATGCCTTGCAACAAAGAATCATAGACAATTCCCGACACAGAAAGAGACAATTTGGCGTCAATAGGGAATGATGCTGGATATATTGTAATGAGAGATGCAGAGATGGCAGAGGAACTGAATGCGTATCTTGTATCAGTCTTCACAGTGGAAGACATCTGCCGTATACCAACATTCAAAATTGTCAGGGAAGTGAAGTATGTGCAGTGAAAATTTCGACTGAGAAGGTGCTCAGGAAGCTTAATGGTCTGAGAGAGGATAAATCTCCTGGACCTGATGGAATGCACCCTTGGGTTCTGAAGGAAGTAGCTGGAGAAATTGTGGAGGCATTAACAATGATCTTTAAAGCATCGATAGATTCTGGCATTGTACCGGATGACTGGAAAATTCCAAATGTTACTCCACTGTTTAAGAAGGGTGGGAGGCAGCAGAAAGGAAACTATAGACCTGTTAGCTTGACATCAGTGGTTGGGAAGTTGTTGGAATTGATTGTTAGGGATGAGATTACCTGGAGGCACATGGCAAGATAGGCCAAAGCCAGCATGGTTTCTACTGCAATTTTTTGAGGAAATTACAAACAGGGTAGACAAAGGAGATGTAGTAGATGTGGTATACTTGGATTTTCAGAAGGCCTTTGACAAGGTGCTGCACATGAAGCTGCTTAGCAAGATAAGAGCCCATGGAATTACAGTGGGGTTACTAGCATGGGTGTAGCATTGGCTGATCAGCAGAAAACAGAGTGGGAATAAACGGATCTTACTCTGGCTGGCTGCCAGTTCCCAGTGAAGTTCCAGAGGGGTCGGTGTTGGGACCGCTGCTTTTTACGATGTATGTCAATGATTTGGATTATGAGAGTAATGGATTTATAGCTAAATTTTCCAATGATACAAGGATAGGTGGAGGATCAGGTAGTGTTGAGGAAACAGAGAGCCTGCAGAGAGACTTAGATAGTTTTGGGAAATGGGCAAAGAAATGACAAATGAAATACAATGTTGGTCATGCACTTTGATGGAAGAAATAAACGGGCAGACTATTATTTGGATGGGGAGAGAATTCAAAATGCAGAGATGCAAAGGGACTTGGGAGTCCTTGAGCAGGATACCCTAAAGGTGGAGTAGGTGGTGAAGAAGGTGAATGCAATGTTGGCATTCATTTCTAGAGGTATAGAATATAAGAGCAGGGATGTGATATTGAGGCACTATAAGGCACTCGTGAGACCACACTTGGAGTATTGTGTGCAGTTTTGGGCTCCTTATTTTAGAAAGGATGTACTGACATTGGAGAGAGTTCAGAGAAGATTCACAAGAATGATTCCAGGAATGAAAGGGTTACCGTATGAGGAACGTCTGGCAGCTCTTGTGCTGTATTCCCTGAAGTTCAGGAGAATGAAGGGGGATCTCATAGAAACATTCTGAATATTAAAAGGCCTGAACAGATTCAATATGGCAAATTTATTTCCCATGGTAGGGAAGTCTAGGACAAGAGGGCTCGACTTCAGGACTGAAGGACATCCATTTAGAACAGAGGTGTGGAGAAATTACTTTAATCAGAGGTGGTAAATCTGTGGAATTTGTTGCCACGAGCGGCTGTGGAGGCCAAGTCATTGGGTGCATTTAAGGCAAAGACAGATCAGTTCTTGATTAGCCAGGGCATCAAAGGGTATGGGGTGAAGGCGGGAG
Organism: Mobula hypostoma; assembly: GCF_963921235.1. Lineage (NCBI taxonomy): Eukaryota > Metazoa > Chordata > Chondrichthyes > Myliobatiformes > Myliobatidae > Mobula > Mobula hypostoma. Next base: position 157,351,628 of record NC_086100.1, read on the forward strand.
AGTGGAGATAACTGGAAGAATTGGATCAGCCCATGATTGAATGGTGGAGCAGACACGATGGGCCAGATGGCCTACTTCTGTTCCTACATTTTATGGTCTTATGGCCCATCGTTTCCATGTTTGGCTGAAAAACGTTGCCCAGCTCAATCCCACCTCTCTGTACCAGGTCAGTTCTCCTGTTTGCTGTGGCATTGTGAGCATGCATCCACATACTTCTTTAAATGTGACTAGGGTTTCTGATCTATTCAGTCAGTAAGTTCCAGATCCTTATCATCACAACTGGTATGAAAATTGGGCCTCTAGTGTTGTAGGGCACTGGGCTGATTTCTCAACTTCTGCAACTGACATTGGTTGCCCAGAGTCTGACCTTAGTTGCTAATATGAATAGCTGAAGTTGTTTTCAGGCTCTGTTGCATTATTATAAGTGATGAGGCAGATTGGCGATTGATATGATGAGGCAGTCAGGGTCAAAGGTTGTAGCAAAATAAGTGGACTCCATTCTAGGGTCGAAGTTGCTCCAAGCTTGTGATGGAAGTCAGTTGTCACTTCACTAAGTCATTGATAATCGTGGCCAAACTGTTGCCAAGGATTTACTCCGGAGGATGATTTGTTAAACAGTGGGGTTTGCACTGGAAGCATTGAAGGACAGGGATTTCCTTCATATCATTTCAGATAACTGTAAATGCCAATATAAGAAAGATGGGAAATGCTATCCAGTTGTCTATATCCTTGACCTTTCTGTAAGTTTTCCTGTAAGTTTTCCTCTACAACTCTCCACTGAAAATTACAATTGCATCTGCTTCCATCACCAAATTCCAGATTCAGAATCTGGCTGAATATTGGCTGAATGTATCTGTTACATTACCTTATTCCTGTTGAGCTAAGGCAAGCACTGCCAGGTCAGTGATGTGCATTTCATTTTGCTTTTACCTGTGCAGATTATTCAGTCATAGTTCAACATAATTTTAGGCTTGGAGTGTACTTGAATTCATCTTTGCAGTAAGTACATGCCGAACAATTGCATCTTGTATTTGAGTACACCTTTGTTGTATTAAGTATTCCAAATTGTTTCATGGGAGGATAAGGGAAAAAAGTAATATCTACAGGGTTTTAGGATAGGTGACTGAAAGTTCTGCTGAATGAATATTGTATTTGTTTTACATTAATGCTCCAAGCTGGTTTGAGCCAGTGAAGAGAATGAGTGGGCTGTTTGTATTGTACCTCAACTTGTCCCCAGCTTTGTTCTTTATGCAAACCTGTCATGTTTCTGGTTTGATCCCAGCCTTTCCAACAGAAGAAACTCCTCATTTGTTCCCACTTTTCTCATCTAAAACTTGGGCAGTGGCTGGTAGAATCTGATCCCAGTGCCCTCTACCCACCCAATCCAGAACATGTTCTCTAGTCTAAATAAAATGTGTCATTTTTCTTTTAATCTGGAAACCATATGCTCTTCATTATTCTGCACCTTCTCGCAATGATTTTGGTGGTCCACATACTTGAAGCAGCAAGCAGTATTGGTGCTGGGTTCTGCAGGCATTCTTTCCCCAGGTTATGCAGTATGTAGTAAGAATTTGGTAGCTAGAATGAGCATGTTTCCTATTTTATTTCCCAATCCTGGTTACTCTTTAGAAAACTGGAATAGAAATTAAACTTTATTCATCTGAAAATAAAAGGGATACTTACTCAGATTCTGAGCTTCTCTTTGCCAATGATCCATATATGGGTATCGGGTATGAATATCTGCACAGCTGTAATTTTTAAAACCATAATAATTGCACCTTTCACAGGTAAATAACATTGTCACTATTGTAACATAGAGGAATGAAGCATCCAAATACTACATACATTGTCCAAAGAACAACATGTCTAGATATGTATTTTAATGAGGTTTGTCGAGAAATAAAGACTGCTGGATGGACCTTTTACACAAAAAATATAGACTCTTGGCCTCATAATCTATCTTGTTATGATCTTGCACTTTATAATTTACCTACACTACGGTTTCTCTGTAGCTATTACACTTTATTCTGCATTGTTATTGTTTTACCGCTCAATGCACTGTGTAATGACTTGATCCGTATAAACAGTACTCACGACATGTTTTTCACTGAATCTTGGTACATGTGAGAATAACAAATCAGTACCAATGCCTATACCAAAAGAATATTCACGCATTACTTCAATAGTGTTAATGGTTACCTTGGTTTAACAACTAATCTGATAGAGAAAAGCACAGCAGGGTCAGGATTATCTGCTCAGAGCTGGGTCTTGTAGGATGTCTTTGTATCAGAAGAGCCATCAGCGTTATTTGTGAGCAGAAAAGCATATCTTTCTGGTGAGTCCAGGTATAGCAGGTAGAATAACAGTTTATCAAATCCTCTAGGAATAGCTCCAGAGGGAACCTTTATATAAAATGCTTTGAGTTAACCTGCAAATATGTTCGATCAGTCGTAGGTGCACCCATACCAGGCAAGACAAAGCCTAGAATTACAGAGTTAGAAAGCACAGAATGGGCTCTTCAGCTCTTCCTATCCATGCTCAGCTTTTTTGCCCACCTACACTAATCCCTTTTGCTCACATTAAGGACCTATTCTAAGCCTTGTGTATTTAAATATCTGTTTAGTGTCTCTTAAGAAAAAGTGACCCTACCTGTCTCTACCACCCAATCTAGGAGCGAATTGTAGATATGAACTAGTCTGTGTAAAGACACCCCCTGTGTGGCAGCAATATTTGGTTACATGGACCTCTTATTCTCATGCATGTGTTTGTCCTCTCTTTCTCAACACTGTATGGTTGGGGGTTCGTGTTATTTTTCTTTGTTGTGCCAAAATCAACAAGAATTGGGAGGCAGGGCAGAATTGAATGCAACTTCCTTTGACATTTTTTAAACAGTTCTTTTTCAAAAACAATCGAGAGTAAAACCACAAAAATATCTTTGCAGTGAAAGCGAGTCCCCATATTGGTTGGATTGAGGTAGTATGAATAGTGATAAATTGTTTTGAGGTTAAGATCCCAGTGAAACTAAACTACTGCTAATGAGATGATTCATTTTATGCAAGTAAATCCAGTAAAGAAATTAGGAGAAACATCTTTACCCAAAGATTGCCGAACTTGGTGTCATAACGTGAATAGAAATATATTCAATCTTGAGTTAAATATGTATCTGAAGGCGAAAGGAATGGGACGATATGTTGACAGAGAAGGTGAAGTAAAGAAGAGCAGGCTATGTCTCTGAGACTAAAGAGTCTTATTCTATGCGTAATATTGTAGGAAATACACTCTCCTAATGACAGGCCTCTCTTGCAATTTTAAGGCACCAAACAAGGAATGGTCCATTGGCTTGTCAGTTACGCGGTTCTCACTGATACTTTTTTAATTATAGTACCGGGACGTCAGGGCTTTCTTTCATTTCCAAACAATCATCCTCTTGCAAGCTGAATACCTTTGAACTTCTAGTGTACTTGCTTGGAGACGTCCCTCACATTTTAGGAGGATCTATTTAAATGGAACACCCTTAAATGGGAAGTTCTATCTATTTCAATTGTGAATGAGCTATGTCAATAGACTCTTTATGGTATGGAACAGAGTATATGGTGCGCAGTGAGAGTCACTGTAAGTGGTCTCACCGTTACAGAAATGCCATCACTTTTACTAAACATGCATACACAATAGCAGTTGCACAGAGTACTCCAGTTGCAAAGTTGATTTCTGTTCACCCTCAAGTGGAGTAAACTTGAGAAATGGGGTACATTATGAGCTGGCCCTCTGTGTTAGAGATTTAATATGAAAGAGCAACGACAGTGATGAGAGTGGGCCAAACAGTCTGCTTTCGGCATGTAAAAGGTGGTCAATATCTGAGCAGCGGCCGATCTGAAACCTATCTCCAGGGAAATGAACAGCAATACAGATCAGGTGGATCATGCCACAGGTGGCCACAGGTGGCCAACATGATGCCATCCCTAACCCGCTAAAGCCGTAAGCTCTATGCGAGATTATCGCTGCCAGAAGAAGACCTGGTTGTAATGTACCCCACATCCCGAAACCTGTTGCATTTGTCAGTCAGGCCATGTTAGTCCCAGCAGCCGTTGCCTTCCCAATCAGGCAGAAGGCGTTGTCAAGGAGAAGGACAAGGCGGGAAATGAAAGGTGAATAAAATTTTAATCACAAAAGAAAGTCATACAGCTCATAAACACAAGATATTCTGCAGAAGCTAAAAATCCAGAGCAACAACACAAAATGCTGGAGGTACTCAGCAGGTGAGGCAGCATCTAAGAGAGGAATGAATAAATGACGTTTTGGGCTGAGACCCTTCATCAGGACTCAAATCCTGATGGAAGTCATATAACTCCGTATTATATGAATTACGTATGAAAGTGATATAACACTTATTTCCCAATATAAACATGACAGATCCTGCTGCTTTTAGTGACAGATGTATTGATCAGAAATATCATTTCTCTGGAAGCAAATGAAGGCAAGCAGAGGGACATGAGCAGTGACAGTCTGTGTTCTATTCTACCAGCAACTGTGTCAGTCACTAACCTCACCATCTTAAGAAACAGTTAAAGCCAAAAACAAGAAAAAAAACTAAAACTATGGTTAATTGTGCAGGCTTGGTTTAATCTTTTGGCTGCGTTGAGCCCTCAGGGTGGTGGGTAGGCTTTGTACACCAAGGTGCCGTAAAACTGGTTCACATCTTACACAGGAAGGTGTGGGAGAGCTGGTGAGGGTTGCATCCTTTGCTTTGTTGTCTCGTTTGCTGTCACTTTCGATAAAATTGCCTGTGTGTTGTAAGTGGGACAGACCATTCAATGTAGGGAAATCAGGAACTGTAAACGAAGTTGGAGAAAGTTACAATTAGTCCTCATCCAGAATGATTGAAGAAATGGATAGGCCTGATTTACTTCACTTGCTGGTCTGGTGCTTGTTTAACTCCCCATTCAATTAAATTGTTCACTAATGCCATATCTAATGAGACTAAAATCAAAGACTTAATTTCAAGTGCAACCTGTCACTGAAACGGTCCTTGTGTAGATATAACACAACTCACATGTTCATGGTGACCGTTGAACCAGCAGGACACTGTTGAGTGACCATTGGGAAGAAAATCAATTATGCTCTTCAGGTGATCTCTTTAAAAAGCAGCTCCGTGGAAGTTGCTGCCCAAGATCACATGAAAATACTGCTGCCATCAGCAGCTGTTGTTTACTGCTCTTACATTCAGCTTCTTGGGGAGTGTGTGGTGTAATCTGTCTGTCTAGCTCTATACAAGTTAACCCACAGTACCTGAGCGGATATCTTATCTGATGAGTTGGCGAGTAGGAGGGGTATCTTAGCTATCAGGAGCTCTGAGAATCATGCTAACCACATTAACACCTGGTTGTGCTGTTCATGCATGTCTGATTATGTGCAAGAGGGGCTTTGCTTTTGTGTGTGTGTGTGTGTGTGTGTGTGTGTGTGTGTGTGTGTGTGTATAGTTCATTGTGAGTGTGTATGTGGAGCTTAGAAAAATGGAGGGCTATGGGTAACCCGAGGTTATTTCTAAGGTAGGGACATGTTCGGCACAGCTTTGTGGGCCGAAGGGCCTGTATTGTGCTGTAGATTTTCTATATTTCTAGACTGTGTGTATGTGTGCACAGTCTAGTTGTGTGTGCATATTTCATGTGTGAGTGTGTTCAGATTATGTGTGTGTGTGTGTGTGTGTGTGTGTGTTTGTCCGTGCAGGTGTGAAGTGTGTAGTCCATGTGTGTGTGTGTTTGTGTGTCTGTAGTTTCTGCAACCTCTCTGAGCAAGATTGGTGAACATGATTTTTTTTAAAGATTTTAGTGTATAATTCAGAGAGATACAGCACTGTAACAGACTGTTCTGGCCCAATGAGCATGCGCGTCCCAATTACATCCATGTGACCAATTAACCAACCAACATGTGCGTCATTGGAAGGTGGGAGGAAACTGGAGCACCGGGGGGAAACACACAGGTTCATGGGGAGAACAAACAGCAGCAGAACTGAACCCGGGTCGCAGGAGCTGTAGTGGCGTTACACTAACTCTGCTGGCCAGATAATAAAATATATAGAATTATGTGCTAAAATCCTACTAAAGTTGCTGGAAAATTGAAGTAACTGCCTTCTGCTTCGATGATTTTTAAACAAAGAACGATCATATTAATGAAAGGGGAGAGCAAAAGATGTGTTATAGGGAAGAATGACGGAAATGTTATTTTCCACAGTTACTGGGTGAACTCGTGAGCACATCTACCACTCTCTGTTTTTATATCCTCATCAATGTTCTTTCCACTTTTATTTATCTATGTTTACCACAAGATGTGGATATCACTCGCAATACTAGCATTTATTGCCCATCGCTATTAAGCTGAGGAATCTGGAACCACATGTAGTGCAGACTGGGCAAGTATAACAGTTTTTCTCCCTTGGGGGATGCTCGTGAAACTCTTTTTTTTTACTTATGCAGTTGCTCAACATTTAAGGATGACTTGCTTCTAATTTTTGTCAATTCTGTGGGGACCTTAGACTCTTCCAGAGACTAGGCAGGAGGAACCCGTGTGGAGACAGATTGTGACATGGTGTGCTTATTTTGCATTTTACACCTCTCCCACCATTTCTCCACCCTCCTAATTTGTTCAGGTATTCTTGAACCCCTCTTTCCTGCCTATATCTACTGCTCCAAATATCTGACCATTTTCTTCTTCCTTCTATGTCAAATGCCCAGGAACTTTATCTGATAGAATTGTAGTCAGCATTATGGCATAGAAGGTAGACATTGGACTGCACATGCCTATGTCAGATCTCAGCAAGTGTCAGTGCAGTAGTTACTTTTCTTCAGGGAGACTCTGAGCTGTGACAGAGCTCAGAGTACTGTGTTTGATATAGGAATCTTGTGTTGTACATAAAAGTAATGAGGCTTTAAGTTCAAATTTAATTGTGATTCAGCCATGCATGGGAATATAGCCAAATGAAGCAGAATTTCCCTGGAGCCAAGGTGCAAAACACATTACCAACAGTCACACACAGCACATATAATTTTGATAGCAGAAAAGCAAATACTTACAAAAAAATATATAAAAAATAACAATATAGGCCAAATCTTTGAGTTTCATGGCTTGTAGATTGATGGTGTCCTGGAGCCATGTTTCTATGAAAACAAGCCGCAGCAGTTCCTCATTTCATGCAATTGCAGCCACAAATACAATCCAGCTTGTCTTCCCTGGAATGAGCTCTGGAGGGCAGCACTGATGGGAGGGGACAGCCTTCAACTGAGTACGGAATCCAGCGGCACACAGGCAGCTCCAATGTCTCCTTCGCTGGCAACTCTGAGGCATGAAGGTCTTTTCCACACCGCAGCTGTGGCAACGCAGCTCGCCCTCCGCCGGTCTCACCAAAGAACCAGTGAATCCAACTTGCAGCAATCTACATTATCAATATCAATGTCCAACCCAGTCTTGCGATCACAAGTAAGATGTCCAAGCCAACTGTTTGTTGGATCATGCACCGCCTGGGTGACTGAAGCAGGCTACAACACAGTGGGCACCAAGTCAACATTGGGCCCAGAAAGTCCATGTTGGGCTTGCCTAGCATAGCTGACTAGGTGTAAATTGGGACTGAATACTGGGGATATTGACCTGGGAGAAAACACTGACATTGGTTTACTTTCGATTCCAGTCAGTTAGGAAGGAAGAGACCATATTGGTCTCCGGGGCATAGAAGAGGGCAGGAACAACAGCAATGGGAACGATCTGGTATTGTGCATCTTATCTGTCTCATAGCTTGATGTACTGGTGCGTGGGAAATGGTGTATCAGGCTCTCTAGCTCATAATCTTTAGTTTCTTCGCTAATCCTCAGTACATCCTTGTCTGCTCAGTAAAATTAGCAAGCTTCTTTGTGTAGGAATGTCATTCTGGGAGTGGGATGACAGCGGAATTCAGGAACGTACCTTTCATCTTTCATTGTGTGAGATACAATGGGTCATTGGCCAACACACGGTGTCATGGATAATAACATTCAGCGGATTTCAGAAGTCAGCAGTTGCTTCAGTTTTGCTGCACATTTAAAAGGCCTTTTGTGTAGCGCAGTTACTGTTAAGTTACATTACAATGATTTAGAAAAGAAATAGTTTTTGGAGTTTTATCACAGGCAGATTCCTGGATTGACTTATTGCTCGATGAATGTCTTTTGCTTGGATAAGGAACAAGTACTTCAGATAACATCATAAGCAGAAGCTGGAAACTTTGAGCAACACGCACACAACATGTCTTGATGATCAGTCCTGATGGAGGTCAACTGTTTGTTTCCCTCCTTAGATGCTGCTGGACTTACTCATTTCCTCCAGCATTTTGTGTGTATTGTTTCAGAAACATCAGTTACTCCATAGCTAGGGGTCAGTGCAGGAGAGTGTCAGTGTGGTAAAATGCTACTCCTGATCTTGCTGAATGGCAATGAGGAGCTAATTGGTACATTACTCCTTCAAGTTGTGATGTCCATTGAAACATTGATGTGTTCCTAATATGGATACCTTGCACTGCACATCTGAACAGGATTAACAAAAAAACTGATTAATTATCAAAGTAGAGGAAGATAAAGGAGTGTAGAGGGTGATTAGTCGGGCAGTGAGATTGGTTTGGATGGTTCCCATAAGATCTTGCTCTGCAGATTCAATTGTCCTCCTGTGCTGTAAGTAACTAATTCGGTAAATTGGTAGATCGGTTTATTCTTGTCACAAGGTACAATGAAAGTCTTATTTTACATGTCTTCCATTCGGATTATTTTATTACAACAGTGCATTGAAGTAGTACAAAGGAAGGTAATAACAGAATGCAGAATAAAGTTTAACGGTTACAGAGAAAATGCAGTACATGCAGCCAATAAGGTGCAAGGCCATATTAAGGTAGATTGTGAGGTCGAGAGTCCATTTTATTGTACCAGAGGGCTTGGAAAGAGAAGGAGGAGAAGTACAAGCACCTGTCTGGAGCGGAGACAGTTGAGGACAGTATTTTGGTTTTGTGGTGGGAGGGAGGGGTCTCTGGAAGGAGGAGAACAACAGACTGATGAAGTGCCTTGGAATTAAGCTGTTCAAGGTGTTTGCATGGGATGTTTGTGGTCTTACAATTTGACCGACAATGGGCATCTTGCAAATACTCATGGACTCTTAAGGATGGTAAAGGTGCCAGTCATAAGATAGTCTGGATGTAAGAAAGAAACTGGTCACCTGCTAGTGTGTTAAATGGGTGTCATACCTCCATGGTTTTTCCAGGAGAGGCAGACACGCAGAATAAAATTCACGACAAGGAAACATCTCCATGTTGTTAGTCATAACAATGTTAACAGGTCTATACAACCTAAAGCTCCGTTCCCTTGTCCCATGAAAAAGGTGTGGAACCCCTGATCTATTGTCTAAAGTAACAGTCAGATGGAAGCTGCCATTGAGTCTGGTGATGTGTGCAATCTTGTATCTTCTGTGCAATGGAAGAGGAGAGAAGGGAGAAAGTCCTGGATGGATGGAGCCTTTGATTATGTGAACTAATTTACCAAGGCAGCGAGAAGTGTAGATCAAGTGATAGATCCTGGTGTAGCAATATATACCCAGCTTGAATATTGGCAAAAACTATCTTCACATCTCTTATGTATCTGGATATGCACTTGATGTGTCTGTAGCCTACAAGACTAGAAAGTGGGATTAGTGACAATAGCACAGACAGATAGAGTGGTCAGCTTCTTGACACTACTAGTAGGAGGTAAAAGCTTTAGATGGAGAGTAGAAATAATTTACTAGAATGGATTCAGGAAAGAGGGATTACTGTTACAGAGCAACATACACAAAATGCTGGAGAAATTCAGCAGGCCAGGCAGCATCGATGGAAAAAAGTACAGTTGACATTTTGGGCCGAAACCCTTCAGCATTTTGTGTGTGTTGCCTGGATTTCCAGCATCTGCAGATTTTCTCTTGTTACTGTTACAGAAATGGTTTGGAAAACCCAGAGTGGTTCTCCTTCAAGCAGAGAAGAGCAAGGGCAGATTTAATATAGAAGTGTAAAGTCATGAAGGATTTGGAGACATTGATGACTGGTTAAGGCTTGGACTGGACTGCCTGGGGAGGGGGTGAGGAGGACGTGGATTTGCTAGCAGCTTTCCAAAGGGAACAGAATAAATATTTCAAGAAAACAACAATGGTAGTGCGAAAGAGCGTGGAAGTAGGAATAACTAGGTTGAATTTTGAAGGACTTGGTATAGACCTGATGGAGTCAGCAGCTTTTTCTGAACTGGTTGGCACTTTGAAGGACCTGTCATTGACTTGATGGAGCCAGTAGCTTTTTCTGAACTGTAATGTCCTACTGTTGCCTCTAAGTTGGCAAGGAACCTGAGTTACTTAGAAATTCGATCACTTCACATTGTTCACTTCAACGATGTGCAGTGGAACATCATTTTGTCCTGGATGACAGGCAACAGCAATCATTTCCTGATTGGCTCATGTCACTCTGGAAATTCAACTGGACATTTCTGGGCAGGGTTTTCCTTGTATCAAGGGTGAAGGGAATGGTATAATTCCCTTTGCAACATTCTCTTTGGAGCTTTGTGGGGAAACTCGGTGAAGTTGGTGACCATCTGGTATAACCAGATCTTCTCAGTGCTGTGCTGAATTGCAGTTTCCATGAGCTGTGCCATATTTAGAGCCATACAACGTGGAAACAGGCCCTTTACCTCAGCTGGTCTCCATGCCAACCAAGATGCCCATCCGTACTATTAGTTCCATTTACTAGCATTTGGCCCATTAACTTTCCCAAACATGTATGGTCCGTCTGTCTTTTAAAAGTGATTATTATACTTTACTTAACTTTAACGTTATTGGAAATCCACTCCTCACCACTCATCCATGTAATTCCTGACCAATTAAGGCTCATACCCTGTATGAATCTATCCCTCTTTGTCCGTGATTCCACTCTGGTCTCCTGAACACCTCCCACCATTCTGAGGCCCAGGCTCTGATCTCTATTTACCCACACACAGTAATCCCACAAGGCCTCTTGATCATCAGACTCGCATGTGCCACTTATTTCATGGCTGCCACTAACCACTGGCTGATTGTTGCCTCCCTTCCTGCACCACAGCTGCTGTCCATTCTTCCGCCCCCTTCTCACTGCCCCACATTGCCAACTCAAGGCCTTAGTGCATGATTGAATCCTTGTCCTACACTCCCCTTTCCACTCCTCTAACAGCAGGGCCTGTCATCACCAGCCATCCTGAGTCCTTCAACCCAGCAGTCTTTGGTTTTCTGTGGGGTGTTGTCTAGAAAAACTGTTTTGGGGCCTTAATGTTATTTTTTGTTCTGAGTAATATTTCTGGGCTGATGGAAATAACCAAGAGGATTTAGAGAGAGTCATTCTAATAGTCATTGTTATCTGCCATGGTATGGACATCCTCCCATTATTCTAATCAATCCTGAAAATACGCGAGACCCTCATTGAAATAGGTGGGTTGGAGGAAGTGTGTGGGATTGTTCATGACCAAGCCTTTAGGTACACAAAATTTTATTATCTGCTAAAGTATGTTCTGATCTGCTCCATCGCTTGAAACGCTATGAGGTCAACGCCATAAAAATCCAAGTACTGCACATGTTTGAAAACTGGACCAAGAGCAGAAACTCTGTTGCACTCAGTGTGCCAGTCAGCCTCTGTAGGGAGAGGGAGGTAAGGGGCATATTCTATGAGAATGGTATTCCTCAGAACCCTTTGAGGGCAATGGAGCGGGGAATGTTGTTATACTTTGCATGGACCGGGAGGCAACAACATCTCAAGGTGTGTGTATTCTGCAACTGGTTTGAAACAGGTGAAAAGAAACAAACTATAAGATCATTAAGTTGGTTTATTATTGTTGCATGTAGTGAAGTGCAGTGAAAAACTTATCTTGCATACCATCCATACAGATCAATTCATTACAAAGGGTGCATTGAGTTAGTACAAGGGAAACCAAGAATGGAACGCAGAATGGAGTGTTCAGTTAGAGAGAAAGTGCTGTGCACATAGACAATAAGGTGCCAGGCTATAATATGGTAGATTGCAAGGTCAAGAGCTGATCTAATCATGGCGGAGACTATTCAGTAGTCTTACAACAGCTGGATAGAAGCTGTCCTTGGGTCTGGTGGTACGTGCTATCATACTTTTGAATCTGCTATATGATGGGAGGGGAAAAGAGAGAATATCTGGGGTGTGAGGATCTTTTATTGGGTTAGCCGTTTTACTCAGGCAGTGAGGAGAGTAGAGTCCATGAAGAGGAGGCTGATTTCTGAGATGTGTGGCTGCAGTTTCTTGTGGTCACGGGCAGAGGAGCTGCCATACCTAGCCATGGTGCTGTCAAACTAGTTTCAAGTACGCATGATTCAATTAGCGGTGCGTCATCTAAGAGACAGGCAGTTGTTCACATTTAGCCTTCCTGATCTCCACCATTGACGACCTGGAATGTTGCAAGGGGATCCTGACGTGGAATGTCCTTTTCCTCAGATCCTCCTTTCGTTGGCATGCTTCGGATCTATTGTTTAATCAAAGAAGTGGCTGACAGGAAGAACAGTAACAACAGCATTGACAATGTAAGGGATGATGGGAAGGAAGGAGGAATACATGAAAGCATTGATATCTCTGGGGCTGATAGCAGAAAATAATTAGCTTGTCACTTCTAAGATTGTCCATGTTCTTCTTACAAATTAAATGATTTCCGAAGCATGAGCACAAGCCTCAAGTCACATTCAGATATTCTTTTGGCGTAAGGAAAAATGATGATCTCCTGTGACCAGAGATTTTTTTGATGTTCTTTAACCCCATAGTGGCTGATCTCAGGCACTGATCCTTATGATGTGATCTGAAGCTAATAAAATGTAAATCTGAAGAGGATATCAAAGACCATAAAAGACTGCTTGGCTTACTGTCGACAAGTAGATAGGGGGTGGGGTGGGATGTGATTTGATTTCTGTTTTTAGTAAAGTATTTCCTGGCAACACAGGTGAAATGCTATGAAGCGTGTTGTTAAATGTTCTCCCCTTCTTCTTCACCTTTCCGTTAGTTGCTATGCTTGTACCTAAATTCCCTCTTGGTGAAGTATAATTTAAAACACCTCCCACCATCTCTCCACTCTGCTCGTTTATTAAGGCTTTCCCAAACACTTGACTTTTTCCCCTCCCTGTAATAAACCTTCGGTTTTCTTTGTGACATGCCTTGGAAAAGTATCCCATAGAAATATATCCCAGAGGGTAGTTCAGCAAGAACATACAGTGAACAGGAAAGGTACTAGCATGGATAGAAGATTGGCTGATTGGCAGGAGGCAAAGAGTGGGAATAAAAGGGGCCTTTTTTTTGGTTTGCACCGCATTGGTCGAGGTTGGGACTGCTGCTTTTCATGTTGTATGAGGGAATTGATAGCTTTGTGGCCAGATATGTGGATGATACAAAGATAGGTGGAAGGGCAGGTGATGTTGAGGAAGCAGGGTGTCTGCAGAAGGACTTAGAGAGATTGGAGAAAATGGGCAAAAAAGGAGTAGATGGAATATAGTGCAGGGAAGAGCATGGTCATGCACTTTGGCAAAAGGAATAAAGGTGTGGGCTATTTTGTAAATGGGAAGAAAGTTCAAAAATCAGAGGTACAGAGGGACTTGGGAGTTTTGTGCAGGATTCCCTAAAGGTTAACTTGCAAGATGAGTTGGGTGATAAGGAAGGCAATGTTGGCATTCATTTTTAGATGACTAGAATCCAAAAGCAAGGTTCTGATGCTGAGGCTCTATAAGGCATTGGTCAGACTGCACTTGGAATCTTGTGAGCAGTTTTAGGCCCCTTATCTAAGAAAAGATGTTCCTGGCATTGGAGACTCTCCAGGGGAGGTTCATGAGAATGATTCCGGGAATGAAAGGGTTTACATATGAGGAGCATTTGCTGGCTGTGGGCCTGTACTCGCTGGAGCTTAGAAGAATGCGGGGCATCTCATTGCAACCTATTGAATTTTGAAAGGTCTGGATAATGTGGATTTGGAAAGGATGTTTCCTATGGTGGGGGAGTCTAGGACCAGAGGGCACAGCCTCAGAATTGAGGGACTTTCATTTAAAACAGAGATGAGGGAAAACGTCTTTAGCCAGAGAGTGGTAAATATATGGAATTCATTGCCACAGATGCCTGTGCAAGTGAAGTCACTGGGTATATTTAAGGCAGAAGTTGATAGGTTCATGATTTATCAGGGTGTCAAAAGTTACAGGGAGAATTTAGGAGAATGGGGTTGAGAGGGATAATAGATCAGCTATGATAGAATGGTGAAGCAGACTTGATGGGCTGAATTGCCTAATTTTTCTCCTATGTCTGTCTTATGGTCTTATGGAATTTACTTGCTCACTTTTATTTCTTCTTTCAATGTGTTATGCAATTCCCCTATAAAAGCTACAATTGAATCCTACTCCTGATCAGGAAATGCAGTCGAGATCATACCTGCTTACTGAATAAGAATGTTTTTCTTATTCGGCTATGCCGAGAGCTGTATGGTAGGGTAATTTTAGGCAGTTTCTAGAGTAGGTCCCTGGCTGGCACAACATTGTGGGCCAAACGGCTTGTAATTTGCTGTAGATTTCTATGTTTTATGTTTTATGTTCTTTCCCCATGTCATCTTTGGTTCCTGTCAATCATCTTATATCTGTCATATGAATTTTAACCCTTTTAACAACGACAGAGGCACCCTATGAATATTTCAGAATCATGTTTATTATCACAGACGTATATGATGCCAAATCTGTGGTTTTGCAGCAGCAGCACAATGCAAAGACATAGAACTACTATAAATAATGAAAATAAATATATAATGCAAATAAGTTAGTGTTCATGGACCGTTTAGAAATGTGAGGGTGGTGGAAAGAAGCTGTTTCTGAATCATTGTGTGTAAGTTTTCTAGCTCTTGTACTTCCTGTATGGTAGTAATGGGTAGGGGTAATGTCCCAGATGGTGCTGGTCCTCAGCTGAGGCAGTACCTCTTGAAGATGCCCTCAATGGTGGCTAAGGTCACTCCATGATAGAGATGACTCAGTCTATGACCCTCTGCAGACTCTTGCAGTACTGTGCATTGCAGGCTCCATACCAGGCTGTGATGCAAGCAATCAGAATGGTCTCCACCGCACATCTACAAACATCCGCGAGAGTTTTGGTGACGTATTAAATCTCCTCAAACTCATTATGAAGTGTAGCCACTGGTGTGCCTTCTTCATGATTACGTCAATGTGTTGGGTTCAGGATAGATCTTACAACATGTTGATGCCCAGGACCCTGAACTTCTTTGAATGCCTTTGTGAACTCCCCAATTGTCATGACATCAAGGGTGCCATACTAGTGCAAAATCAGTCACTCACGCTAGTTCCAACAGTAACCTGTAACTCAAGTTTATGAATGATTTTCAAAGTGATTATTTCTGTTAATTAGCAACAAAGGTTTTAACTTGGAGCAAAGAACTGTTTGCAAAGGTTAGAAGTAGATGCATTCATACTGCTAATACTTTTGCGACAGGAAACTATCTTATTGAATTCAGTAGACGTGTAAGAATGAATTGGTTGAATCAAGTTATAAATCTATTGTAGGCTAGCACTCTGATCTCTTTCCCATCTAGCCAGTCCCTTGGGGTCATTAATGAGTTGTTTCACCACATCTGCTCCAGATTCCAGCATTTGGTGTCACTTGCCCATGAGGGTTCTGAGATTCCAGCTTTCCTTGCACACTAGTTACCTCATGGTCTTACACAACAGATTGCAGATGCTGGAATTTGGAGCAACACACCAGATGCTGGAGGAACGCAATGGGTCTGGCAGCATCCCTGGAGGAAATGGACAGTTGTTATTTCAGGTTGATTCCCTTCATTTGGACTTGGCCCAAGACATTGGCTGTCCATTTCTCCACAGATACTGTCTCAGCTTTCGAGCTCCTACAGCACCTTCCTTGTTGTACCACGAGGATTTGATAAACTGAAGCCTTGGTCCATAGGAGACTAGGCTCTGTTGCAAGGATTTATAGTCATACACATAGTGAAACTGTGTATAGGTGCTTGTCAGTATTTACATTCACACCCGGGTGGCCTCAGACACAGACACTTTCACCCACTCTGTCATCCTACATGACTACCTGACCAACCAAACTCCCTGTCCATGAATCTCCTCTCCTCTGATAACTTCCCACCTGGCAGCATATTCCTAACCCTTCCCCATCCACCAGTCCTCTTAGCTCCAGCTGCTGTTCACCCCTTGCTCCGCTTGACCCTCCTCTCTTCCCTGCACTGGGCACCCTTCCAAAACACTTTGCTCCTTCCAATTTGCACCTTCTCTCTTCCACCTCATTTTCCCCCTCTGCCCTCCCCCAAACCCAAGTTGTCCCCACCTTCTCCTTCCAGATTTGGTTCTAGGTTCGCACACCTCTGTTCCCCTCCCCCTCCTCTCCCCACTACTGCAGTGGTCTTTGGGCCAACAGAGCATGTGGCCACCTGGCTTTCAGCCAATCCACACCCGGCCAGTTGCTAAGGAAATGCAGCTCAGTGACTGTGACCAGGTTTTAACAACTCTGTTGCAAACAATAAGAATGGGTACGAACTGAGAATTTATCTCATTTCACACTTTCACTCAATAGTTTTCAGCTTATGCTGAATTTGTACGTTTACATTTCAAAGTGAAAAACTAACTATATCACCCTGTCTATGTAGCAGGTTAACTGCTTTGAGCAAATGTACACATCATGTGTTCTGTTAAAAAATATTAACTTATTTTTGCTGATAGTCCATTATTATTATTAGTCTGCAAACTACAAGGTTAACTTGTTGCATGGAATCCACTATTGGGTTTATTTATACACTAATCCACATTGTAGAATCTTGATCTAAGATTGAGAATGAAGCCAAATCCATTTGAGACCTGTCCAGATATGGGTCAGTGATGTACTCGGGTAGTTCTGAGATAATTTTACAAAAATACAACACAGTCACAAGGTGAGCATGTTGAGATTTTTAAATAATCACAAACTAGTTTGCCCGTAGCAAGTTACTGGATCTTCACCAAAGTCTTTTGCAGTGGTCGCTGATAGGATTGGATCAACCAACCAGTTTACACCCTGCTCCAGTAAGCTCGCGCAATTAGTGGAAAGTAAATTTCTGTCTTCTATAATTGAGAACTCTGCTTGTGTTACTCCCAACCAGAGTCAAGTTAGTTTTTAAATTTCTTTTTGGGATCGAGGCATTACTAGTAGAGTCACCATTTATTATTTATTGCACACAACCCCCTCCCCCCCACAACTATAAGATATGACCATAAAGTAAAGGAGCAGAATCTGGGGCAATTCAGCCCATCACGTCTACTCTGCTATTCAATCATGGTAGCATTTCTTCAACTGCATTCTCCCACCTTTTCCTCGTAACCCTTAACCTGTTATCAATCAAAGATCTATCAACGGAAGCATTTGAGAAACTGCAGAGGAGATTAACCAGGATGCCGCATGGATTAGAGAACGTGTTTTATGAGGAAAGCTGAGCGAGCTTTTCTCTTTGGAGCGAAGGAGGATATGAGGTGACCTAATAAAGGTGTATAAGATAATAAAACACATAGGTAGAATAGAGAGCCAACACCTTTCCCCAGGGCAGATTCCATAGGATATCTTTTTAAAGTGAGTGGAGAAAGGTTTAGGGGAGATCTGAAGGAGAGGGTTAGAATTAAGGAGTCTGAAGCCTGTTGCAAATTTTAATTAGGTCATGGCTGATCTGCACTGATACTTACCCACCTGTAATCCACAAACCTTTGCACTTTTGATTGACAAAGTTAACCAAAGACACCACAACTATCTACAGATGTACCGTGGAGAGCAGTCTGATTGGCTGCGGTACCGTCTGGTGTGGAGGGGCCACTGCACAGGATGGGAAAAAGCTGCAGAAAGTTGCAAACTCAGTCAGCTCCATCAGGGGCAATGGCCTTCCCAGCATCGAGGACACCTTCAAAAGGCAATGCCTCAGGAAGGTGGCACCCATCATTAAGGACCCTGCCACCCAGGACATGCCCTCTTCTCATCAGGGAGGAGGTACCAGAGCCTGAAAACACACCCTATCCTCCACCATCAAAATTTTGAATGGACGATGAACCAACCCATGAACACTACCTCACCATTTTGTTGCTTTCTTTTTGCACTCCTTACTTAACTTACTTTTTGTTCTTTTATGTATTGCACTGTACTGCTGCTGGAAAACAACACATTTCACAAGATGATGCACCAGCGATATTAAATCTGAATCTACTTATTTCAGCTTTCCACAGTTCACAAAGTCCAGCAGAATTACATATGTGAAAGTTAGTTTGACTCCTTAAACCTGTACAATTGGGTATGCATTCAGAAACCTTGTTGTTGAAAGACACTGTTTATTAATGTGGTGGTTTCCGGGGAGTTGCTTTTGACCACAATGATGCTTGCCAGGGAGTTTATTTGAGTTGTTGAGTCACCCCTGGGGGTAGCAAGGCACAGAAAGTGCACAAGTGACTTATTCTGTCTGACCAGAACACAACGCCTGTCCCTCACCAGTGTCCCTCTTTAATATTCTGAATAAAGATACTGTTGTGTGAGAAGGGACTTGGAACAAATGGATTTCTTCAGACAACAGTAACGCTCACTCATCAGGCATTATGATTCTTGACCTAATGGAGAGAGGGCTTCCGCTTCAATTACTGAAGCTGCAAGTAGGGTCAGCAATGGGAGAATATCAATATTGTCAAACATCAGTTCTGTTTCTGTTGCTAATCAGGTTTGGGAAACGAAAGCTAATGGTGGCAGATTTCAAAAAAATTACAACCCTCGAACAGAGCACGTCTCTCCGATAATGTAGACGCACAAACTTCATTGTTTATTCTGCATCTTCTTGTGTTTTCCATCACTTTCAGGTAGATCTTAGTTTGTCCACATATTTAGGCATGAGGTAAATCTTTTTGTTAGGGATGATTTTCTTAGAATGAGTGAAGGTTGCTGCACTGCATGCTCTGTCAGACAGGCTGTGCAATACAGCAAAGGCTGTTGGGTTGACTCCACATTCAAAGATTGGTTTCACTCAATTGAAGGAACCAAAGTTCGGAAGCAGAGAAAAATGGTCTATCTGTAACTATCTATTTTTTGTTGTACTCTTCCAAAGTGTATGTGTGTAGTTTGGGCTGGTGTGAAAAACGTGAGCTTTAGTTGTTGCGCATAAATGGGTTGTTAGATTTATTTTTGCCTTTTCGTATGTTGCCAGTTTAAAATATATATCTTCATATAAATTTAGTCTGAATGCACATGTAGTTTCGAAACATAGAAACGTAGAAAACCTACATCACAATACAGGCCCTTTGGCCCACAAAGCTGTGCTGAGCATGTTCTTACCTGAGAAATTACCTAGGGTTACCCATAGCCCTCTATTTCTCTGAGCTCCATGTACCTATCCAGGAGTCTCTTAAAAGACCCCATCATATCCACCTCCACCACTGTCACCGGCAGCCCATTCCACGCACTCACCACTCTCTGCATAAAAAAACCCTGATATCTCCTCGGTACCTGCTTCCAAGCACCTTAAAACTGTGCCCTCTCATGCTAGCCATTTCAGCCCTGGGAAAACGCCTCTGACTATCCACACGATCAATGCCTCTCATCATCTTATACACCTCTATCAGGTCACCTGTCATCCTCCGTCACTCCAAGGAGAAAAGACTGAGTTCACTCAGCCTATTCTCATAAGGCATGCTCCCCAATCCCGGCAACATCCTTGTAAACCTCCTCTGCACCCTTTCTATAGTTTCCACATCCTCCCTATAGTGAGGCGACCAAAACTGAGCACAGTACTCCAAGTGGGGTCTGGCCAGGGTCCTATAGAGCTGCAACATTACCTCTCGGCTACGAAACTCAATTCCAGGCATCATCCTGTAAATCTCTCCTTAACCTTTCTATCATTAAAACTGTTTTTCTTAATAGTCAGAATGTTGTAATGTAAGTGATTTGCTTCACTAAAGTAGCAAAGTTTTGAGGTAAGTTGAAAGAAATATCGATAGAACAGAGAGCATGGAATTGTATAGCCAGGAGTAGGCTCTTCAGCCCATGATGTCTGTGACCAGTGATGCAAAATTAAATAATTCCTTCTGCCTGCACATGATCTGTATCCTTCCTTTCCCTGCATATTCATAAAGCTCTCTTGAACTCCACTGTCATATTTACTGCTACCACTACCCTGGGAAATGTTTTCCAGATGCCTGTACACACTGTGAAAACCCTACACATCCTCTCTAAACTTTTCCCTCACACCTTATATCTTTGCTTTTATTCAACATTTATCTCTTTGGAATAAGATCCTGTCTATCTACCCTATTTATACCTTTCATAATTTTATAAACTTCTATCACGTCCCTCCTCTGCAGGAAAACAATCCAAAGTTGTCCAACCTCTCCTTATAACTACTACCCTCTAATCCAGGCATCATTCTGTAAACTTCTTCTGAACCTTTCAATGGTTAAATTTGTTTTTATTAAATAGTCTGAATGTTGTAATGTAAGTGACAAGGGTTTGGTTAAAAAAAAGCACACCGTCATTCACTAAACAAAATAGGTCATCTTAATGAATGCCTTTATTGGCAGCCGCTGTTCAAAACATCCTTATCAGTCAGCACTTACCCTTCATAGCTAAAGGTAATTCTGAGATCCCTCCCCAATAAAAATCCCCCAGAAAATAGTTTCTGGAAAGTTAAAATATGGAATATGTCGACTTAACGATTTATTTCTTTCAAGTATAATGAGCTTTTGATGTTACTGAGTAGCGACGTAATCGTTTATCTGTGCTTTATTATAAAGGTATGGAAGTTGGGAGCAAGGGTTGGGGAGTCGGGGGGGGGGAGATGGGGGTGGTGAGAGTGAGATTCACCTTGCAGCTTTGTTGTCTGGATTGGTTATTGATGCGCTCCCAACCTTTACTGGCAGCATTCAGAATGCATTTCAGCTGTAATCTGACGTGACATTGAGAATGGATCTGCGCATAAAAGCTTCTGATGGTCCCAAAGCACACAACTGCTTCTGGCCTTGGCTTTGATCTCCTTCAAGAGCATCCTCCTGGACGCGATGATTTGGCTCGCCGTGTGTCTCACCGAGAAGCAAGAGGCTTGTATTCAGCCTAGGATCAATCACTGCACAAAAAGAAAACAATTACATGTAATTCAACCTACATGGAAATCAGGCAGAGATTAGGGAGGGGACTTGTTACCTGAGCAACCGTGTGGAGATGGAACTAGCGAACATTAGAATCCTGCTGACACACAATGTCTCAATGGGAATAATAGATACATGAATGATGTGGCGGGGGTATGATGACAAATGCTGGTCGTGCTACCCAGCTGAGCATAAAATGTGGTTACAATTGAAGATTATGTTTGCACATGTAACCCTATTCCCACCAGCTGGATCACTCCAGTGATCTGATGGGACCAGGCAAACCACCATAAAATGCCTTTGGGGGGTTCTCTCTTTTAACTAATTCTCTCCTGATAACCGGTCCAAGCTCTCTATGAGCACAAAGTGTTTGGGGGAATGGGCTAGGTCAATCCATTAGAACATGAAATTTAAAATTTGACCTGCAAAAAAATTGTAAAAAATTAACGCTCAGTCATTTGAGGTGATGGATTTAAGAGTGTCATTCTTATTAGGGTTGAAGTCAGCCTGCTGATAATATTTCTTTAACTCAGGGCCAATTCTAACCTGACACTCACCTCTTGCAAAACTGCTGGATTTCAGTTCCTTGCAGCAGGTTTCAGAACTGATCTGGGTCATTTCTGATAATCTAACAGTGAGGTGACGAAGGATGCTTTTCAATCTAAGCTGTAAAAAGGCAAACCCCGGGAATTAAAAGACCAAACAAAAACAAGGAGTTCCACTTATACAGCACCTTTCTCGTCCCTTTCAGGATGTACCAAAACACCTAAGCCCAAGGAATTGAAGTTATATTGCAGAAGATGTGGCGGTTAGTTTATGCAGAGTAACAAACACAAAGGTTTGGAGGAGCCCAGCAAATCAGGCAGCATCTATAGAGGGAAATAAACAGTCTTCTGAAACATCGACTGTTTATTTCACTTCATAGATAATGCCTGAGCTGCTGAGTTCCTCCAGAACTTTATGTGTGTTGTTCAAGACTTCCAGCATCTGCAGAATCTCTTGTGTTTATGTTATGAACTCCACTGACAGCAGTGTGTAATGAACAGATAATATTTTTATATATATTACCGATTGTGAGATAAATATTGTTCAAGAAACTATTTGAAATTGTCCCAAGGGAAGTTTAATGTCTACCTAACTGTGCAGGCAGAAGTCTTACCTGAAATTAAATAGTTAAATCATAATTCACTAAAGAATATCAGCCTGGATTAAAGGAACATCGATACATTTTAAGTAAATGAGTGAATTAACTTTGACTTTTTTAAGATTCTGATATCCAGCTTTAGGAACTATTATAACCTATTTGGGGATATTTTTGATATTAGCAGCCTGCAGTTGAAGCAGAACCAGAATTGTAGAAGGTCAAAAATAGTTGTCCTAACTTTGAAAAGGTTTTTGAAAAATTAGCATGTCACAATTTCTCCCATTTTGATTTCCAAATAAAACCACAGGAAACGTTTCATTTGAAATTGTCTGCTAAGAAATGACTTCTATTTGAGATTTACAAGTGAGATATCCATCAATAAAATCAGCTGAAAATTGTTTTAATATTAGTGGTTGTATTTTTATTGCTTACCCATCTCAGATAAAACTGGCAAACATCTCTGTGAAAACATTAAATACAGAAAGCCACACGAAGGTGACTGTCTGTTTATGTTGCCAATAGTAATGTGTGGTTCATGTTTTTCATATTGAAATGTTAGGATGATTTATGGTGTAATTCTTGGTTTTTCAAAATTTTCTGTGTTGCAATTAGAATGCTTCCTCACAAAACTTAATATAACCACTGAATTAATTAATTCAATCACTTAATGAATGAGGAGCAACTGCAGATTATTTTGTGTTAATGAATGAGGGGTGTGCAAAGATACTAGTGTGAGATCTTTACCTGTTCTGTTGTTAGTGTCTGACGTATTTGTCTACAAGGCTTCTGCTAGAAAGGTAGAGCAAAACGTATGGTGCATCATCGAGCACCTTTAATCTATCAGCCATAAAAGGCAAGATCTCCCGATGGCTACCCATTTCAAATCGACTTCCCATACCCATTCCAACATGTTAATCCTGGTCTCTACTGGCATGATGCAGGATGGAGGAACGACACCTCATACTCTGTCTGGGTAACCTGATGATATGACCATTGATTTCTCTAACTTCTGGTAATCAATCCCCTTCTCTTTTTTCCATTCCCCCATTCTAGTTACCCGCTCTCCTGTTCTCCTCACCAGCTTAGCATCGCCCTCCGGTTCTCTTCCTCGGTCTTCTTTCACAGTCCACTGTCCTGTCCAATCAGAGTCCTTTTTCACCTCTTTATCTCCTCCACCTATCATTTCCCATCTTCTTACTTCATAACCTCTCCCTCACCTTCCCCCTCACATGGCCTCACCTGTCAGCTGCTGCCAGTACTGTTTCTCCTTTCCCTACCTTCTTATACTGGCTTCAGCCCCCTTCCTTTCCAGTCCGGATGAAGTGTCTCAGCCTGAAACATCAACTATTTATTCCCCTTCATAGATGCTGCCTGACTTGCTGAGATCCTCCAGCATTTTGTGTGTGTACGTGTGTTGCTCAAGATCTCCAGCTTCTGCAGAGTCACCTGTATGGTGCCTCGTTTGTGAAGTGTGGTGATTGTACAACGTTGACTGCGTATAGTGATTTTCAATATATACAATATACACTGTACAGTTGTGTGTGGTCTGTGTGTGCTGTGTACATGCTTTGTGTTTGTACAAAACTCTGTGTCTGTACGGTGGGTCCGTTTAAATAAATCCATGTGCACAGCTCTCTGTATAATACAATTGAATCTGTGTGTAGTTTCACAGTGTCTGCAGGGATGAGTTTGAGTGTTGTACAGTGATTGGTAAGTGTGAACACAGACAGCATTGCTGAGTGTACTGTGCTATAGGGCAGATGCCTATGATGAAACTGAATTCACCAGCACAGTCTTTGCCCACCTGAAGAAAAGAACATCTGAAGATCAAAACCTCAAACATGACGTAAGTTCACACTGGCTGGTCAGTTTCGATCTTTGGCTTCCTTATTTATTTATTTATTTATTGAGATGTAGTTCGGAAGAGGCCCTTTCAGCCCTTCAAGCCGTGCTGCCCTGCAATGCCTCGATTTAGTCCTAGCTTAATCATAGGACAATTTACAGTGCCTAATTAACTTACCAGCCAGTACCTTTTTGGACTGTGGGTGGAAACTGGAGCACCCGGAGGAAACCCACGTGGTCATGGGGAGAACGTACAAACTCCTGACAGGCATTGAACCCTGGCCACTGGTACTGGAAAGCATGTGCTAACCACTACACTAACATGCCATCCAAGGGTCACGGGCTACTTATGACAGGATAAATAAACCAACATCAGTATCCTCTGCTGGTCCAGCCTTGAAGTTCTATGCACACTCACTTGTGTCCAATGGGAGGACCAATTTGTTTGCATGCCTGACACCAGGATACTGAAGCTTTGTGATGGCTGGAGGTTACCAGGATGTCCTCAAAGCTAAAGATGATATTCCCATTGAACTGTGGAAACCCCTAGCTCACTATGGCTCAGCATAGGGAAGGACATTTGTGATGACATGGGAACCTGAGTCTATTTGTTGTGAGCACTCAGAAGTCTAGTGTAAATTGCAGTAGATAGATATTGATCCCAAAGGAAATTACAGCATCACAGTAGCATTACAAGTGCACAGATATACAAATATTAGAAGAGAAGTAAGAAAGAATAAAAAGCACGTCTTACAGGAGGGGAGGTCATCACTTCCCCAGCTGTAGGTAATTTATTATAGAGCCTAATGGCAGAGGGTAAGAACGACCTCATACAGCGCTTTTTAGAGTAGTGAGGTTATCTTAGTCTATTACTAAAAATGCTCCTCTTTTCAGCCAAGGTGGCATGCAGAAGGTGGGAAACATTGTCCAGAATTGCCAGGATTTTCTCTACCACAACCTCCAGTGTGTTCAGTTTGACTCCTATAACAGAGCCAGCCTTTCTAATCAGTTTATTGAGCCTGTTGGCATCATCTGTGTTGATGCTGTTACCCCGGCACACCACATAGAAGATTGTACTGGTGACAAAAGACTGGTAGAACATGTGAAGGAGAGGCCTGCATAGTCCAAAGGACCTCAGACTCCTCAGCACATTTCTAAGAACCCAACCACCCTCTCATTCAAGCTGTCCTGTGGCAGTGTCTGTGAGTCCTATCTCAGCTTCATTAGTCACTTCATACCCACAAAAATGAGGTGGAAACAAGTCATCCTTGGTCCCCAGAGACTGCGAAAAAAGAGAAGTGAATGTTTGGTACAGTGTGTGTTCATGCCGAACGGTGTTGTTGTGTCTATCTGTAAGAGGGTGTGTACTTACGCAATCTGCATGGAACTATACACTAGTCATAGTATAGTTATGAATAGAAGTGTACGTCATTGACATCTCCATGTATACATTTACAGCGGTGTATATGTGTACAGTGTGCAGCAGCTTATAATGATAATAAGCCAAGCTCTTGTGGAGACAGATTTATGGAACAGAAGGATTAAGCCATTGTTTCTAATAATTCAAATAGTGTTTTGCAAGCTACACTTCAAGTATCCGAGCGGTTAAATACAGTGTTCTATGTCAGTGGGGCTCAAGAGCATCAAGCTATACAGGCTGATTATAAACTGTGTATAGAATGTTGTGCGGGGCTGTACAATTTTAGCTTCGTCTGCTCCTGAGACTACACAGTCAGAAATTTATCTCAAGTTCGCACTGAATTTGTACAAATTGTCGGTAATTGTACTCCCCTCCTGTATATCCATTTTCACTGAAATTTGTTACTGAATATGTGGAAGTGATTACAATTGTTGGTTGATATTGTTTAGCTAGCAGGCAAAATCTAATTTTAGCTTTGTCTGTTGCTGGTACAGTTTCCTTCGTACGTTACCCACGCAGATATTCTTCAGATGCAAGTCTCAATGAAGGGAATTGGCTGTTTATTTGTGTATGGGACGTATTGCAACTCAGTCCTTACCTAATCCGTGGGAATCCTGGATTACTTTACACCTTGCCAGCACCACTTTGCCAGTTCACCCTTCCCAGGACATGTGGTAATGTCCCAGGCCACTGCCTTGCCTGATAGCTATCCAGATCAAAAGCAGAACACATCCTGTGTGTTATTGACCATAGGAAGTCAGGAAGTACACCTCAAGGTGATCTAGAGTGGCTCCCTTTTCTTAAAGTATATAATACAATGGTAACGTAGCACGGTAGTGTAGTGGTTAGCACAATGCTTTACAGTACCTGCCACCCAGGTTCAATTCCCACTCTTGTCTGCACGTTCTCCCTTGACTGTGTGTAGATTGTCCCATGAATAGGATAGGATTAAATCAGTGATTGCTGGGGTGGTGCAGCTTGGAGGACCGGAAGGGCCTTTTCTGCGCTGTATCTTAATAAATAAATAGGTTTTGAGGAGAGCAGTCATGGCCGGCTTTTAAACACTGGTTAAGGAGAACTTCCAAGTTTTTTGAATAATCTTATGGGGTATTTCACATTCATTTGAGAGAGTTAGAGCCATAGTATGATAAACATAATACATTTAAAATGCCGCATAAGTATCACCTTGATTCCGATTCCCATAGCTCAGTTTTGAACACAAGGTGTTGGGTTGAGGTGTTGCGTGACCGTTTGTTGGTTAGGAGAGAAGCTGAGGTACAGATAGTGGAGGATAGGATGGGAAAGTAGTCACCTCTAGTTACTGAGCTTTAACCTTCTCCTTTAGACATTGGTACAGCTGGATTTATACCCTGGGGCTTGGGACACTAATCTTTTCACAATCTGGAATCAAACATGAGGTGGTGGCACTGAGGAGGATGTAATATTGCGTAACATCTTTCATTAATTAATTGTTTATTTAGCGAGACTACACAGAGTTGGCCCTTCTGGCCCTTCATGCCACTCCTGTGATGCCACAACCCCAATTAACCCTAACCTAATCATGGGACAATTTACAATAACCAATTAACCGATCCAGCACGTATTTGGACTGTGAGGAGGAAACCAGACAACCCAGAGAAAACCCACACATTCTACAGGGTGGACAAACAGAGACTCCTTATAGGATGGTGTCAGAATCGAACCCTGAACTCCGGAAACCCGCGAGCTGTAATAGTGTCGTGCTAACCACTACACTACCATGGCGCCCTGTATTTTGTTAATGTCACAAAATATCCCAGGATTCTTCACTATCATGTTTTGAGAGTCATACAAGGAGAAGATAAGAAAAGCCACCAAAAGTTTTGAGTGAAGAGGCTGATTTAAAGAGCATCTTTATTTACCTTTAGAGGTGTAGCTCATGGAGGGAATCCCTGAGCTGAGGCTGAAGGAAACTGATGACTTTGCCCCTAGTGGTGAAGTGATTAACAGCCGGGATAAGTCAGAGGCAAGTATTGGGGGAAGGCAGAGATCTTGATGGATTGCAGGGGTGGAGGAGATTTGAGATTTGAAAAGGAGGCTCAATGTTCTACAAACGGAGGTTTTGTCAGACTGGGAGCCTACATACGTACATCAACAGGCACAGGACTGAAGGCCTAAACAATATCTGCATACGCAAGAGGTAGCAGAGTTATTGTCAAGTTTAAGTTTATATGGGTGAAAATGAGAGACCAGCCAGGAGATCATTGAAGAGGTAAGATCGACACTTCCTGGTATTTCTGAAGGCAGCAGTGCCTTGTAGAAGTGAGAGAGGAAAGAGTGGTGTTGGTGAAAAAGAAACTGGTTGAATCTGTGTTGGAGTAAAAGGCGGAGGGCTTCCTGATGAGGAATGGAAGTGTATGTGTTGTCATCCACAGTGAAAATGGGAGTCTGGGGCCCTGGGAACTGAAGTTGTCACCCAGTTATTGTGACATCTTGTATGATTTTATTTCATAATGTTGGTCCTTCATTCAGTGGAATATCTGTGCAAACCTGAAGTCTGTAAATCATTCATACAGTGTCATCAAAGGGCCAAAATTCTCTTTCTTTGGAGCTTTTAAAGCCTTTGTATTTTGGTTATAAAATCAGCTTTACTGATGATAAGGGTCTTGTTTTATTTAGCTGGGTTACTCAAATGTATCCTTGTTTTACCATCTTGCAGAAATTGTTTTCCTCTTGGCCAAGGGCCTTTTATCAAATATTTTTGTACGGGAGGACTAAGAACTGAAAAGAAAAGGGATATGATTATGTCTCTTATGTGCAAAGTACAGAACATAATAACGCTTCTAATACTGTCTGCATCCTGCATATTACTCACAGTGCTAGGGAAGAATATATTTTTTCTTTTATCTGTAAAATGTACCCTCTGCAGAAACAGTAGAGAATGACAACTGAAAGGCTATAGAATCTCTGGCTGATGGTCTATAGAATCAGGTAAAGCCTTTTATGCTGCTTAAGGTTAGACATCAGAGACAGCGAGTCACTTTGAGTACTGATCTTCAAACAATGAGTCAAAACAAAAAATCAATCCACTCAGTCCCCCGGTGCAGTTACCTAAAGATGAAAGCGAAGGTACAAGAATGGTGAAGCTGATGGAGGAATGAAAGCCACGGGAATGCAGGGGGCAAGTGTGAAGATGAAGTGGCTCTAAACCAACAGCAACAAATAATATCTTATCAGGGAAGTGTAAGGTTGCTGACTCTCTCCATTTCAAGTTTGCATTTGCTTTTTCTAGAGGTCTGTGCTGGTTTCAATTACAGTCAGTTTCACAGCTGCAGCATTGATCTGATAAACAATTTTACAGGTCCAGTAGAACCCTGATAAACAATGTCCACCAATATAACACAGACTTGGTAAACAGTTCAACATACACAGAATAGATACACCACAGAATTTTAGTCGAAGAGTTCCACCCTGATAAACAGTGCTCACGTGCACAACACCAACTTAGTAAAACAGTTCAACCCTGACGGGTAATTTCTCATATACAACAATTAATTAGTAAGTAATCTCATATTTATTACACACTCTTCACAAACAATATCACATGTACAGCACTGTCTTACTTAATTTCACATACACAGACCATCTCAGATAAACATTGCTACATTTTGATGGCACTCCTGATAGGTAGCATGAATCCACGGACAAAATCCGTACCTATTTCCTTTATGTTGCACCTTTATACAATGATTTATAACACAGAGAGCCTAGCAAAGAGGGATGATTCTTTGTTGTTTCTCAGTAGTACTTCAGTATTCCTGACAATCTATGCTTCCACATTACTTTTTATTCGGTGCTTTATTGGGCATTTTTTATATTGTTCAGGATGGACGGTCTTTAGAGTAATTAAACCAACAAAGGAAGTTTAAGTGCACATGTACGGAGAGGTGGGAATACCAACCAGATAGGGAACGGCTGCCAAATTGACACTATATGCTCTTGTTCCCTACTGATTATTAGATCACCTGGCAGACTTCAAAGCAGCCAAGGTTGTGAATAGACAGCCAAAGAATGTCAGACTGCCCAGAAACCTCTGCATAATATTATTCATCAGAAATATCTTTTGTGGTTTCCAGTTATTCAAGATGTTAGCAACACAAAGAGGCACAATAAATTCCTCTGGGTGTGTGTGTGTGTGTGTGTGTGTGTGTGTGTGCGCACAAGCATGTATGGGTATAATTTTGTGTCTGTGTCTGAGTGCACGCAGGCATGTATGGGTATATTTGTGTGTGTGTGTGTGTGTGTGTGTGTGTGCCGCGCGAGCATGCTTACGTGTGTACGTAAGATAAAACATTTGAAATGAATCTCACAATATAAGTAATATAGCTGGATGTGGGATATGTAAAATTGTGTGTTTGGACCTAGGCTGGGGATATACATTACAGCAAAATAAATAAGTACAAGTCTTATTTTGAAAGCTCCTTTCTCAACTTTAAAATTTACCAGTTTGAGTGAAGTTTTTCTTTCTGTGTTTACTCTGCTCTATATTATCAGGGCACTAACAATCCATAGTGATACAAGAGAGCCTGCAAATGGTGAAATTTGAGGCAACGCTCACAAAATTTTGTAGGAACTGATGAAGGGTCTCAGCCTGCAGCGTCAAGTGTTCATTTCCGTCCATAGATATGTTGCTCGACCTGCCAAATTCCTCCATCAGTTTGTATGTGTTAAACCATGGTGATATCACTGATGAGAGATTGGACAATCAGTTAAAGGAGATAAAAAAAAATGTACACTTGCATAGCTCTATTCATGAACTCAATACCCCAATGTGTATAACAGTCAGTGTTTAATTGTGGGGAGCTGGTCATGAATACATGCAGAATTAGCTCATCAAACAGCACCACTTAGTTTTTCTTAGTGAAATTGTTAGATGCTGAGAGGGACTGCTTGTCTAATTTCCTTGCCCTTATTCGATATATTATTATTGTATCGTGCGACTTAAAAGGGAGTCAAGTCTTTGATTTAACAGCTTATGCAAAAAAAAGACACATCCAACAGTGTAGCACACCCTGAGTGTTGCACTCAAGTCTCTGTCTTATTTTATTTTGTGATTAACCCTTTAGAATAGTACTCTGCAAAACCTTCTAATTTAGAGGCAGAAGGCTTAATAGCTGTACAAACTCTAATGCTCTAATCAGTTTTTTAATGAGGGTTTGGATGAAGTGTCTAGAAATTACCCATTCCCGGGATGCATCTGTAAATCTATGGGATGCTTTCCTACTTTGTGTTCTGGCCTAAATTGTAATGTATCTCCCAATTCCAAATCTAAAAGTAATTTGGAATAATCATTGATGAAAGAGTGGTTGCTCTGCATGTTATAAGTAAATTTTACTTGCACTTTCCCAAGCATCCGCTTGAAACAAGTAAGGATCCATGCTGACTGCGATCAGGAACAGAAGCACAGACAGCGACCACTCTGTTTCTCAATTAAATTACTACAGTTGCGAAAATGTGGAATAAAAAATGTGTGAGAAATGCTGAACATATTGTTCAGAATCTGTAGAGAGAAACAATTAATGTTTCATATCCAGGACATTCAGGAGAAACCTTATAAAAGAAGAGATTTTGCAGATGCTGGAAGTCCAAAGCACCACACACAGAATGTGGAGGGAACTCAGCAGGTCAGGCAACATCAATGGAGGGGAATAAATAGCTGTGTTTCAGATTGAGCCCTTCTTCAGGACCCTAGACATGGCTTGACTTCCTGATTTCCTGGGGAGATGTTAATTGCTTCTTTCTTTATTAACAACATTATTACACCTCTTGAGTAATTCCAGCATTTACTGACTGTAGTTCTCTTCTTTATCATCTGTGCTGAAGCTATTGAATTCAACTCAGGTTAGTGGTTGACTCGGTGTTAGCAACAGAAGGGATTCACCCACTGAACTGTGTTGATGCAAAGTTCCAACATCTTCCTACTTGGTAGAAATGGAGCGTAATTTTGCTGAATTGGTAACACTTCTCAAGAGTTGGAAGGAGTAGATTCATATCCCACTCCAGAAACTAGAGCACGTAATCTATACTCGGCCTCCAGAATACTACTGAAGATAAGCCTTGCTGGCAGATTAGGTAGAGCCCCCAGCCTCTCTTGAAAAGACATGAGAATCCATTGGTATTACTTGAGGAAGAGCTGGCTGGTTTTCTCTGTAACTCTGTCCAACATTTACCCCTCAACTAAAATCAGTTGAACTGGCTCAGTGCTGTTGCTAGGACATCACCATGTGCTCCTTGGCAGATATGCCTTGTGCATTAATTGTGGTCAACACTCTTCCAAAGTAATTTGCTGCCAGTGAACTTGATACTGAAAAGATTTACCACAGTGATACCAGCAGGTGTCTGGAGACTCGAGAAACCTCTGTTATTCTATGCAGATTGCCAAAGAGTTTGGAGATTCAAAATTATATTGGATTTTAGTAGAGCCTGCAGAGAGAAGCTATTGCCAATGATGGAAGGATCCGTAAGGTGATGGGCAAAGGAGCAAGTGACTAGATGGGAAAATTATTTTTACAGATTGAACTCATATGCTGAAATATGACATAACGTATATAATTTATGCTTCTGTTTTCTCATAAGTGCTGGTCATCTGACACTAGGTCCTATGCTGCTGCTGGAAGTTTCACATTGAACTCTGCATCATACGTGTACAGTACTTGACTTTGACATGTACTTGACTTGTGATGCTCTACCTGAAAGGTGATCAAGCAAATTCAATAGTAATATCCAAAACATAAATAAGAGACAAATGTTTATAGTGCTACAGGAAAGAGCTGAGGAAGGAGGTTTGGGACACTATTGCAAAGGACTGGTTCAATGGACTCAGTTCTGTGCCAGTTAGCTTTCCTCTGTCTCTATAAACTGACTCTGGAAGGCTCCATAGTTACAAAGTTTTTAATATTTTGTGATCTTTGTTCTTGATGTGCAGCTTAGTGTGATACATTTGACTTTTCTACTCCATGTTATTAAAGTGTTGAACTGTCTGTTTTTGCAGTGTAGGGGATTTTGGTGTCCAACCTACGTTTTAGAAATTTAAAAATATCCTCATCAAAAACAAGAACATTGTAAACAGATCCCTCCAGATATCTTTAACCAAAAATACCCGATTATAACTGTTAGAGAATTACTTAGACAAGAACTGAAATTCCTGAAGTCTGTACTGTGTACCTAAAACTTTTCCGTTTGTGCCTTTTAAAATTCTTTTTGCTTCCCACGTAGGATATTTTTTCAAAAATCAATAATGAATATTTTCCAGGCCACAGATGCTACAACTCAAAGCATAAGCAAACTGCTGTTGGACCTATGCAGGTCGGGCAGTATCTGTGGAGGCAAAGGGTGTTGGGTGTTTGGGACTTTAAGACTCTATAGCAGGACTGTCATAGTATCTTGAACCAACAGGTCGACCAAAACCTTCTATGATACAGATTGTGCAAGAGGTATTTATAGCATGCTTTTAATCCAAATAATTGTTCTAAGTGACCTCATATGGACTAAGGGAAAAGCACTTGGTTTGATTATGTTGTTGAAGTGTGAAGCAGATATTAGTGAATGTCAGAGAATGCTTAATAGCAGACTTGGAGCTGCCCTAAATTATTGAGGGATTATTCTGATTCATTACTTTAATAAACAGATTCTTTAAGTGAACAAATAAGCAAAAAATAATAAAAGAATTCTTTACAGCATTTGAGCAAAGAAATGTAAATTAGTGAGGAGTCCTGGAGAAGGGTCTTGGCCCAAAACAATCATCATTTCTGTTGCCTGACTTGTTGAGTTGTTCCAGCATTTTGCGTGCATTAAATTAGGGAGGAATTTGTGTGGAAGATTGCAGTGTTACTCTGTTGCACCTCAACGTATTGAAGAGATGGTCACATTCTAGAGAAATGACCAAATAATGCTTAATATTGGGAGGTTGTTTAGTTGGAGACACCAGACTCGGTTCACTGGCATCAGGAAATTTGATGCTCCCTTTGTACATGTTATTCTAAATTACATGTGTCTGAAGTGAATTGGCTTTCTGAGAGTTTATCCATTTTCCATCCAAATGGACAGGTATTTAGAGATGCGCGAGGCCAGGTTCTGGTCTTCTGTAAGCACATGTGATGAATGAGAGTTAATCTTACCTGCTTGGATAATTCATTTGGTATGAACTTAACTGGCCCATTAAACTCTGATCAGGATATAATGGAGTTCTCTTATCATATCACTTCCTGTGCTTCCCTTATGAACATTCCTAGCTCAAGACTGGGCATGATTTGGAAGAAACCTTAGGTAATTTCAGTCTTGAATTTAATGGAAACAAAATGGAGGGTTGGTTCATGGCAAGAAGGGGAGGGAGAGGATACAATTTAATTGAGGGGCAAATCATATTAGACATCTATATACTATTAAAACTCTCACGCTCTGTCTGTTTGTGACCTCCAATTAGTGCAAACGGTGCATTACAGCAGCATTTTTTTTTGGCTAAATCGAATTAAAATGCGCTAACTTACAGAATGCAGGCAAAGTTCAGGGTTATATATTTACATAAAATTGCTCATTCTCCAAAAATCAACAGACTGGCTTTCACCCGAAACCCGATCGGCCATCACGGAGATCGGGATGCGACAGCTCGACGCGTGCGCATGGCCAGCCTCAGCAGCGACACCTACCTGAGCAAAAGGGCAGGGCAGCTCTATTTTGAGGGTCCACATTCTGAGAATCACCATCAGCATGTGCAGGATTGGGACAGATCTAACTGCCACCCATCAATAAGAGATAATTAAATGTTATTGTAATGACGTACTTCGGGACACCC
This sequence comes from Mobula hypostoma, assembly GCF_963921235.1. Taxonomy (NCBI): domain Eukaryota; kingdom Metazoa; phylum Chordata; class Chondrichthyes; order Myliobatiformes; family Myliobatidae; genus Mobula; species Mobula hypostoma. Next base: position 157,386,065 of record NC_086100.1, read on the forward strand.
ATAAAACCCTTTGCTGCAGTCAAGAGACAGCGGTGACTATTATCACGTCCATTTAGGAGAGCGCTAACCACATCATCAAGAATAATCAGTATCCTTTGGTGTTAGTGCTTCGTATCTTCTATCCAGCATTAGGGTTAAAAAAAATGCTCAGCCTAATTATGCCGCGTGGAAAGGGAGGGGGGACATTATGGTCAAGAGATAATGCCAAACATCGTTGGGAAGTGGCAAGGAGAGGGAGAGAACAAGAATCGGATGGGGCCAGGGCCGCAAGACTCCAGGATCAAAGGATCAGGACAAAAAAAATGAGAGAAGAAGAGACAGAGGAGGAGAGGCATGCACATCTTCAGGATCAGAGACAAACAGCAAACAGCAGAAGAGATGACGAGACGGGGGATGAAAGGGCTGCACGTCTCCAGAATGACAACGAGAGGCACAAGGGTGGCAGATAAGCCAGAATTAATGCCATCAGAAGTGTACTTCGTTAAATGAGGAGCAGCTATATTTGCTTGAACTCAGCAGGTCGGGTAGCATCCGTGGAAAAGATTGATCGACGTTTCAGGCCGGAACCCTTCATCAGGACTGAGTCCTGACGAAGGGTTCTGGCCCGAAACGTCGACCGATCTTTTCCACGGATGCTGCCCGACCTGCTGAGTTCCTCCAGCGTGTTGGGAGTGTTGCTTTGACCTCAGCATCTGCAGATTATTTTGTGTTTACGAGCTATATTTGCTTTGCTACACATCGTTCTTCTTTAATAAACTGATGTTTTCTACTTCAGTTTCCAAAGCAAAGCGATACCAATAGCATTCAGGAAAATTTAATGTTCATTCTGGTCACATCAGACTGCACTGCCCTTCTCTCAAAGGGTGTCCCAACGGGTCACCCCATTGTCTAGTGTTGGCTCAAAGTAACTTTTTACATTTTGCTCTGGTTTCTAGCCAATCTTGCTTTTTTTGTGCTCTTAGATGGTTAATATCCATTCCCTACTTCCAATAAAATTCTACTGTCCATATCCTAACTCACACCTGTTCTAGTTTTATACTGTTTGTTGCTGCCTGCACCGAACTCTGCAGACCTGCATTGTTCAGTCTGCAAAGGAATTGAAATGAACATGATGTAGGACCTTCATTCCCAATCAGCAATGCATTGTGTAACTTGGCTCCATTGACTTACTTTCATGGAACTGAATTTTGGAACTGGAGTCCGTTGTGCTGCAGATACTATAAGGTATCTGACCAGATCTGAATTACTAAGCAACTGATCATTTTCAGTGATAAGACTAGACGAGAGAAGCTGGTTTGCACACCTGTGAATAATAATGGCTAAGAGATGATTTAATGAAGAGGGAAGCTCTTCTCATTAGCACATATTTCAAAGGTACAAATGGAGAGTGAGAATAGCATTTTTACACCATAAATTGTTATGGTTTGCAACTCATTGCTTGTTGGACTGGTGGAAACAGATCTGTATTGAATTGACCCATTCAGGATAATACCACTTAGGCCATTGAGAAAGAAGCAAGTGTCGATGGACTGAATGGCTTTCTTTTTCTATTACTGAAGCAATTCTTTGATTTGAAAATCATTTTAAGTTAACAGTCTTGTATGAAAGAAAACAGAGACCTTAGCATTCAAGCTGTATTGCAGTATTTTTAGTACTACATTTTACTGAAAATGAATTGAAGAGCCTATTTTTCTAAGCAGCTTAGTGCCCTATCCTCCAACAGGCAGGTTAAGTCAATACAGTGCATGTTGTACGGTGTAGTATGTACTGCTTTGAGATTGTTGTGGTCAAGTGTTGGGACACATCTGTACCTTTTTAATAAACATGTTGAATAATATACTATAGTATTTTGGTAAATTGGTTTAATATTGTCACATGTACTGAAGTGCAATGAAAAACTGTTTTTCATGCCATCCCTACAGACCTTCTCATTACAACAGTGTATTGAGGTAGTGCAAGGGTAAACAATAGCAGAATGGAGAATAAAGTGTTACAGTTACAGAGAAAGTGCAACACAGACGACAATAAGTTACACGGCTACAATGGCATAGATTGTTAAGTTAAGAGTCCACCTTATTGAACAAGAGGATCATTCAATAGTCTGATAATAGTAGGATAGGAGCTGTTCTTGAGCCTGCTGGTTTACCCTTTCAGAATTTTGTATCTTCTGCCGGACAGGTGGATGGGTGGGCTCTTTAATAATGTTGGCTGCTTTACTGAGGTAGCAAGAGCTGTAGACGGTTTGCACCACTAACCCAGACAAAAAGATAACTGCTCTACTGAGCACCTTAAAATTACACCAGTACGCTGATTGGAAGCAGCCTATCAGATAGTCGAGGGGTTCAGTTCATTCATTGGGAATCAATTCTGATTTTCCATGGTGGTTCTCAAGAAGTTGCTGGGAACAAGTCAAACCAAGAAACTTTAGTCAAATGTTGTTACCTGCTTGTGACTGTGTACATTGAACAATGGTGACACTTGCTATTGCTATAGATTGCAATGGCAGGGCATTCTACGTTTGAACTCTGTCATCTAATGCAGATTAATAGTATTCCATAAGGTGTTGCCAGAATTTCAAGCTTTCTCGGGCAGGCTTAGAGCATTCTGCTTTGATCTTTTTCCTCTGATACTGTCTGTGTGGACTGTGCACATTCTCCCTGTAACCATGTGGTTTCCTCTGGGTGCTCCAGTTCCCTCCCACTTCCGAAAGGTAGGAAGTGTCAGAACCCCTCCTCTATTTCCAGCGTTTTTCGGTTTTGTCTTCTTTATTCATTCACAAAATGTGGACATGGCAGACAATTCCAGCATTTATGGCCCCTCCCTAATTGCCCCTAAGTCAAAGACGCAATTAAGAACCAGACTAATTGTTAGTTCTGATTATGATAGTAGTGAGCCAGATGGGTACTCATAGTAATCTCGGCGCGTCTCCGTTACTACTATTGTGACTATCTAACTTGTTAATTCCAGGTTAATTAATTGCTTGAATCTAAATTCATCAGCTATCCTGACACGATTTGAATTAACAGCTGGATTAATGGTTCAGAATTTGCGGGGCTGAGTGCTTTGCCCTGCTCCAAATTTGAATGTTCATTGGCACAATGGTAGCTTTGCATTTCACATGACACTATTCCAGCTTGGGGCTTCGGAGTTCAGTGTTCAGTCCTGGTATCCTCTGTAAAGAGGTTGTGCGTCCTCCCTGTGGAATGCGTGGGTTCTCCCCAGGTGCTCCAGTTTCCTCCCACAGTCCAAAGATCCACTGGTTAGTAGGTTGATTGGTCATTGTAAATTGTTCCGTGATTAGGTTCGGGTTATTTTGGGGGTTGCTGGACGGTGCGGGTCGAATTCTGCACTGTATCTCTAAATAAATAAATAAGTGGATTAATGAATTCTTAACTGTTAGACCAGTAAATTAACCTCTATTCTACCACACCACATTCTTTTCTCACTGCTGCCATCAGGTAGAAGGAACAGAATGTCTCGGGACTCACACCACCAGGTTCAAGAACAGTTACTGACCCTCAACCTTCAGGCTCTTGAACAAAAGGGGATAACTACACTCATTCTAATTCTGATGTTCCCACAACCAATGGTCTTACTATACGGACTCTTTATCCTGTTATTACTTGCTTGTTATTTATTGCTATTTATTTATATCTGCATTTACACAGTCTGTTGTCCATTGATCCTGTTTACAGTTACTGTTCTATAGATTTGCTAAGTATGCCCTCAGAAAAAAAACTCAGGGTTGCATGTGGTGATGTGTATGTAAAATTTTCTTTGAACCTTGAACTATTCACATTTGGGTCATGTTATTCCAGGCTGAGTTGTTGACATTCTGTGCTTTGTCAGTGATATTCCATTTGCTGTGGTGGAACGCCCTGTGTTTCTTCCCCCTTCTTTAAGACATTACTTAAAAACTTCCTCTCTGACTAATCATTTGGCCTCCAGAGTTGACGCTGCTTTATTTTGGCTGAGTGCCAAACTGTTGTCTGGCTTCTCTGTTGTGGATTACCTTGGGGTGTTTTGCCTTGCAGAGGAGCTATAGAAGACCATAAGAGCTAGGTGCAGAAGCAGGCCATTCAGCCCATCAAGCCTGCCCCGTCATTTCATTATGGCTGATTCTTTTTCCCTCTCAAACCCATTCCCCTGCCTTCTCCCTTTAACATTTCTTGCCCTGACTAATCAAGAACATATCAGCCTCTGCCTTAAATATACCCAATGATCTAGCTTCCACAGCCTCCTGTGACAATGAATTGCCCAGGCTAAAGAAATTCTTCCTCATCTCTGTTCTAAATGCTTATCCCTCTATTCTGAGGCTCTGCCCTCTAGTCCTAGGCTCCCCCACCATAGGAGACATCCTCTCCATGCCCATTCTATCTAGGCCTTTCAATATTCAATAGGTTTCAATGAGATTGCCCCCTCATTCTTCTAAATTCCAGCCAGTACATGTCCAGAGTCATCAAACGCTCCTCATTCAATAACCCTCTCGTTCCGGGAATTATTCTCATGAACCTTCTCTGAACCCTCTCCAATGTCAGCACTTCCTTTTTCAGAAAAGTGGCCCAAAGCTGCTTGCAATACTCTGAGTGAGGTCTCACCCGTGCCTAATAAAGCCTCAGCATTACATCCTTGTTTTTATATTCCAGTCCCCTTGAAATGAATGCTAGCATTGCATTTGCCTTCCTCACCACTGACTCGTACCGCAAGTTAGTGCTGATGAATGCACTGAGCTGCCCTGAGTGTAACTAATTTCCAGAGAACTGATGGTGAAGATAGTACCATTTGTCATGAGGCATCTGAAATGCCCTCTGTGTGTGTGTGTGTGTGTGTGTGTGGGTGGGTGCGTACAGTGGGGTTTATGCTGTAAGTGATTGGAGGACCACATAACTGAGCAGATAAGAAGTTCTGTAGAGGTATGGATTCTTACAGGAATGTTGATTTACCAGTTATTCGACACAGTTGCTTTGTGTAAGTATTTTATAGTAATGAAAAAAAAGTTCCAATTAGATTTGTTATGTCATATTTGTTGACACTTTAAGAGGTTGCTATGACTCGGTACAACTGTGCCTATATTTGCTTTCACCAAATGGAACTATCCTAAACTGAGCAGCTAAACACAATTCCTTGGTATGTTTCCAATGGAAACTGTTTTATCTTGGTTTAATATGCTCTCTGGGGTTTTACTATGCAAATTTTTGACGCAGCTTTTACTTTGGGGCAAGGTTTACGGTATTAAGTCTCAATTAATTTTCATCCTGAAATTTAATCTACATGCGATCGTGCAACCCATCTCATTAACCAAGGCACATGTCCTGCCTTGCTGTGAGGGGACCTCTCTTCTCAGCTAATTGGGTTGCTTGCAATCTTGAGGCCTAAAAGCCAAGAGGCAGGTCCACTGATAAAAGAGTCCATCTGGATTCATCAGAAAGCAAGAAAATAAGGCATAGAAAGGCCACAACATTTACCACCAAACTCTAAGAAGATGCTGGTATTTTTCTGAGAAGGGTGATTTCCCTCATCAGAATATCAATTTTAACACTTTTAATGCTCATTCTGACATTTTTATTAAAGTATGATGTGTGCATGTGTATTTGTAAAGCAAAGCAAGGATGTCTGTATATTTTGCTGTGTGCTAGCTATTTTCAGTGTTGGCTATTATGCTAACCTCTGCTAAAGCTGTTAGAAACTACAGAATAATCCTTTCTTTCACCACATGGTGATATTATACTGAGCATTTCCGGCAGAATTTAATGATTATCAAGTAGATGCATTTTGATTCTAATTTGCCTTCAGTACAAGGTAACGTATGTATAATTTAACAGTTTTGAACCATTGTGCAAACATCACATGAATATTCAGATGCTGATTATTCAGTACTAATGATACGCAGATTTAAGCTTTAGCTTTGCTCTGATCCATCATCCTTACATTTATCTTCTGTTACTGTTGAGCATGCAACAAATTTTGGAGGATATTTGGTTTATATTCTACTGTATATTGAAGACTGTGTACTGATCTAATTGATTTGATAGGTGTATACTGAGAAAGTAGTTCCTTTGTGTGACATTCTCAAAGAAGGGATCTTAATTTTTGCCTACTCAGTGGCGAAGTAATGAAGCACTTCCAAAAGCAGCGTAGTAAAAATGTGGAAATCTCTCTCAAGAGGCTGTGGATACTGGAACAATGGAAATATTCAAGCTTGAGGTCAATACATTTTCATTGGAGAAGGGTGTTGAAGGATAGTAATCAGAGACAGGTAAACAAGGTGCAGATAGACCATGGTGCAGCAGGATGGTAGAGAGGTTGGAGGTGGGGTGATAGTCTACTCCTGATCATGTGTTATTACTGCAAAACTACTGAAAAGACTCTTCAGCAGAATCTGACAAGGGCGGTTTCTGCAGCTCTGACAATAATGCAGAGGAAGTTGTGTGCGCGCAAATCACACCTGCACAGTTCTTTAGAAGTCACTGTTATTTCTGGCTGTGATAACTTTCAGAATATGTGAAAAACTATCTGTACAGGTGGCTTAAAAATAATTGTGTCTGTTGTTGTATTGGCTCTAGTTGAAGTCAAAGCCACTCCTTGAACAACAGTACTGGAGCATTTAAGATCTACCCCAGAATTGTACTATTAATAATCTAGAAAGGCAGAAGAGAAGTAATGACCAAAATAAATCTTAATAAAGTTTTTCAGAAATGATAAAGCTTTTGTTGAGTGTGCCGTGTAGTAATTGTCCAGGAACAATGCACATTGGTATATCTGTTAAAGTTTTTTTAACCAAGTAGTCATAGTCGTAGTCATAGTCATACTTTATTAATCCCAGGGGAAATTGGCTTTAAATAAACTTAATAAACTTAAATAAACTTAATTAAATAAACTTAATTCATAATAACGTGTATTTGCAAGACTAAGCCGGGCAATGCCTTTTCATTCTTAGGTTCATAGACAATGTGTTAAGTTATGTCCAATTTATTTCTGAAAACCAGCAGCATGTGGCCACTCACAGTTTCCTGGGGTGGTTTACTGCTACAGTAACTGAGGGGCTTCCTCACCCAACTCGGCCCCTCCCTGTCCAGTAGTGGAAGAACCCTATACTGTTGTCCTCCCCCACTGAGCTCTTGTGGTGGCTGCACCAAGCTTCAGTGCATCCCTCTGCATGTATTCCTGCAGCAGAGAATATGCCAGACAGCAGCATTTAATGCACTGTATGATGCACATGAAACTAAATGTAATGTAACAATGCCTGTACTTAGGGTGTAATGCAGCAAGGCATGTTGCACTGAGGGTTGCAACAATGCATGTTTCATAGCTGTATTTTAACAGTACATGTTAAAAATACTTGTTTAATGAGTATAATATAACAAAAGTGAGTGTAAAATGAGTCCACTGCATTGAGTGTGTTGTAATTATAGGAGAAATCATGCCACTGACCGATTTGCAGACCGCAGTCAGTCACCATCTCACAATACCAGCTCTTATCTTCTGCATGACACAGTGTGGACATCCTCAGGAAAAGCCAGCTCTAGGCCCTGTGCACCTCAAGCCTTTACTGATGGTAAATGGCAAGAACCCTGCCCACAGAATTGTTTTGACAGCTGGCGAGGCCACACCTCCAAGCTGTCAAAGACAGTCACTGTTTGTGGGAGAGTAGAGACCGCAGATGCTGGAGCAACGCACAAAGGCGCAGGAGGAACTCAGCAGGTTAGGCAGCGTCTATGGAGCAAAAAGGGCAGTCTAGCTTTCGGTTGAGATCCTCCCTCAGTCCAGATGAAGGGTCTCAGCATGAAATGTCAACTGTCCATTTCCCTGCGTAGATGGTGTCAGATCCTCAAGTGCTTTCTGAATATTTGTGAATATCTGTTGATATTTATAACATTCAAAACTTTAAAAAGTTAAACAAGCAATTACAGTTCTTTTAAAGTCTTAAAAATGCTAAAAAACTAGCAAACATTTGAAGTTATTAAATACATTAAAATTATCCAAATTAACTCAGAAAATTTGTAAAATACCTGATCTCTAAGCCTCACGGCTAACTTTCACCAAATAAGCAAGCGTGTTGTTCCTACGCCAAGTTTAACCTGGCATTGTATTAGCAGACAGATTTTCCAAGGAAATGCTGAGAAATTTAGGGAAGTTCTCCCTCCCTTGCTGAATTCCATGAGGAGTGAAAATCCTAGCTGGTGTTTGGGACTTGCATTTTCGTATGGGAATCCCTGCCCACTACAGAGCAACAAAGGTTAGTACTCTGAATTCCACATGGAATTGCCATCAATTAAAACAGTACAGAACACTACAGCACAGGGACAGACCCTTCAGCCCGTGAGATTGGTGCCAAACGTGATGCCAAAGTAAATAAACCTCTTCTGCCTGCATATAATCTATATCCCCCAGTCCCTGAATGTTTATCTGCCCATCTAAAAGTATCTTAAATGCCACTGTCATATCTGCTTCCACTACCACCGTGACAGCACATTCCTGACATCTAACACTGTGTTCAAAAAAAAATTGCTCTGCACGTCTCCTTTAAAATTTTACCCCTCTCCCATGTTATTTGACATTTCTACCCTGGGCCAAAGGGTCTGACTGTCTCTGCCTTTCAGCATGTTGTCTGGTCTCCACACACCTTCTGACATTCCAGAGAAAAAAAATCTAAGTTTGTCCAAATTTTCCTTATAGTTAAGTTTTAATTGGCGATTTGTTTGAATGTTTGTTTTTCAGATCTTGTTAGAGTGCTTGTATTTGGAGATTGAAGTCCACCCTGAAATGAGCAATGTGAATTTTATTACTGCATTCTGATGATTAGCTTTATTGGAGAAACCTGGAGACTGATATGTTAATCGCAGTCTGCTAACCCATGTGACAGGAACACTGGCAAGAGAGCTCACACCACAGCATTCTAGTCCATCCCCCTTTCATCAGCTCAGGGTATCCCAGGTCTCTTCATAGCCTCTGAATTATCTTTGAAGTGGGGTCACAGGTGTAATATAGGAAATGCAGCAGGCTGTTTGTACACAGCAAGCTCCCACAAACAATGAGCCAAACAATAAAGAGCCTTTCACATGAATTACATTGGTCTCTTTACAACCTTTCCATCGTTCTACATATTCTTGTTGTTGGAACTATTACAGATAAGGTATAGAATCAGTAAAATAACCAGAAATGCTTTTGAAATTGTGGCAAATAGCTTTCGGTTCTTATTCCCTGAGGAGGTTTTTAAAAAAAATACTCATTTCACAATGAACCAATTCACTCACACTACAGTAAAATAAAGCAAATTATTAGTCATTACTAAAATGAATTGTGGAGCTCTATTGTGTTTAAGTTTATTATGAATATTTGTAACTGAAACTGGACTGAGTTCAGGTTAATAAAGCTGTGCCTTCTTGCTTTTAAGAGCGGCTCATGCACAATGCACAAAGCTGTTGCTGGGAAATTAATTCTGATGGGTTGGCCTCTGTTATTTCCTGCTTGCTTCTCTTTGCTAATTGACACTTTTGATGTGATGTTAGTTGGAGAAGGTGCATTGTGGGTTGGGGGCCATTGGTGATTGTTAATGGGCATTTGGGCTGGGGGGTTGAAAATAATGTGAGCAAAGTCATGGCAGGTGAGAAATGGGTCTGAAGTGTGTGTAGCCTTGGAATTTAGAAAAGCACTACCTGTGGAATTAGAGTTTGTCACCTGTACTTCTAGAATCAATTCAAGCAGATGCTTTTAAAATTGAGATTCCTCATTAAGTTAGCCTTATTCCTTTTCCCGTTAAGATCAGCCATAATTTTGTTTTAATTTAAGATGAGTACTTGCATGTTGTATCAGAAAATGGTCCGATTTTCTCAGTAGGTTATGAACATTCTAATGACAGCGATGCAAGTGAATCCTGTGATGGGTAGCACAGATTTTTAAACACAAGAGATTCTGCCGATGCTGGAAATTCAGAACAACACACACAAAATGCTGGAGGAATTCAGCAGGTCAGGCAGCGTCTCTGGAAATGTCTCGGGCTGAGTCCCTTCATAGAGCATTTTGTTTGTGTAGAGGAGATTTTACTTCTGCTCTGTTTGAATGAGGTAAAATGTAGATAATTTTACTGTTATCCTTGCAAGTAGCTAGATTTTCTCTTGACTCTCCCTCTGTCTCATGCCACATGGCGCTCCTCTGTACCCCAGGGCTAGCAAAGGCCCTCATTGCATATAAATTACTAATGTGAGAAGTAATTATTAAAATTCCTCTTCCTCTTTCCCACTTAATGCAGGGTGATAATTGCCTGTGATATCACAGGAGATCAGTGCATTGTTGATTATACACAACGACATTGCTCTAATCATTGCGGCAGGTTTAGGCTGTTTAATTCAACATCTAATTACTACAGATAGAGTGCTGCCAAGCTGGGGGGAGAGAAACTCTTAAAATATTTGCTGGGCGGAGTTGTGTAGTGGGGAGGGATGAGTTCCTGTGGGAATAGCCACCCTATAGAGTGCTAATGGTGGCATCTGTTTCTTGATATCTTCCAAACTCCTGCGGATTCTGTGAGTCAGGAGTTAAATCTCCTGTTGAACACTTCTTGTTAACGTCAAATCTTTGCTTGCTTTTTTTTTGATAATACAAAAATAATTGTGGCTTTTTGTACTTTAGTTTCATTTCAAAACATTTAGACTCAAAAATAAAATACTGCAAATGATGCAAGTCTAAGTAATAAAAAAAAGGAAATATTAAGAAGGTATGAACGTAAGGAATAGGATCAGGAGAAGGAGATTGTACTTGCTTCATCATTCAATCAGTGTATTGTTGTTATTTTACTTAAGTGCCCCTTTCCTGCATTCACTCTATATCCACAATTCCCTCAATCTTTCAGTCTCTGTCTTGAACATATTGACTGACTGAGCTTCCACGACTGTCTTAGGTAGAGAACTCCAAAGATTCATGACCCTCTCAGTGGGAAAAACTATCTTCTTATCTCATTCCTGAATGGAAGTCTCACTGTCCCTGGTTCTGGACATCCCAACTGTGGGAAGCAGCAAACTGGAAGCTCTGGAGGACCCAACAGGCCAGTCAGTATCTGTGAAGGCAAGATGTGTAAATTGACGTTTCAGGTTGTGACCTGCATCAGGACTGAAAGAGAAGGGGTAAGATTGCCAGGATATAGCGGTAGAAATGGTGTCAGGGTTTGGGACAGGCTGGTAGCTGACAGGTAGAGCCAGAAGGGTGATAGGTAGGTGGGAAAAAAGGTGAGCAAAGGAAGGAGAATGAGGAGACAGTGTGTGAGAGAGAGAGAAACTCATACCACTAGGCTGTGAACTACTATGGTGGAATATGAAATATTCTTCTTCCAGTTTGTGTTTGGCCTTTGTAGCAATGAAGAAGGCTGAGAATGGACAAATTAGTGCAGGAGAGGGAAAAGTAAAGTTAAAACAAGATGGAACAGTGAATTAAAGATAGCCATGGTGGAGAGAGCACAGGTGCTCCACAAAACAGTTGTGTGGTCAGTGCTTGTCCAGCATGCAACATAACCTGCCATGTATTGATTCCATCTATTATTCCCACTGCCTCGGGAAAACAGACAACATATTCCAGGACCCACCTCCTTCTACTCTGATCATTCTCTCTTCTCCCCCTCTGGTCAGACAGAAGATACAAAAGCTTGGAAGCATTTACAGCTAGACTCAAAGACAGCTTTTATCCCCTTGGTATTAGACTCTTGAACAGACCTCTAACGTGCTAGAAGATAAATTTCAGAACTGTTGATCTCCTAATCTACCTCACCATGGCCCTTGCACTTTATTTATGCACCTGGACTACACCTTTTCTATAACTGCAACAGTATTTACTGCATAAACAATAGAAAGTCTGCAGATGCTGAAAATCCAAAGGAACTCACACAAAATGCTGGAGGAACTCAGCAGGTCAGGCAACATCTATCGAAATGAATAAACAGTCGATGTTTCAGGCAGAGTCTCTTCTTCAGGACTAGAAAGATAGGGAAAAGTTCTGTTTTCTCTTTTAAATACCTGGGTGTAATTTCATATGCAAGGTCTACCTAGATAGCATGCAAAATAAAATTATCGTACAGTATCTTGGTATATATGACAATAATAAATCAATATAATGTGGTGGATACCACAGTAGGTCAGATTGGAAGAGATGCAGGTGAACCAAGACATGCAGAAGATACATATAACATCTCTGCCTTTTCCTTTTCCCCCATTGTGAATTATCCAATCTCATTCCGTAAAGGACCCACATTTTTGCCAAGTCTTTTTTTTATTATGTGCCTAAGAAAGTTTTGAAAGTCTTTGTGAGTTTCTGGTTAAGTTATTTTCGTGTTCCGCTGTCACTTTCCTGATTAATTTTTTTATTGTTTGCAGAATCCTGAAATTCTTAGTCTTCAGTTTACTACTCTTTTTCTCAACATTATAAACACTATAATGTTCACACTAACTTCATCTGGTTGGTAGTGTGAATTAATCAGATCAATGACCTTCCATCAGAAATGGAAAGAAGTGAACTATAGGGAAGGGGGAGAGAGAGGAAGGAATTTTCCTTCACAGATGCTGCCCTACAGGAAGATCATCACTTATGCCAGGTTGAATATTTACATGAAACATTGTTTCCTACATTAACATTGTTTGCTCTACATTGGAACATACAAATTAGACCAGTTGGTCCAGAAATCTGCTCCACCATTCAATAAGATTATATCTAATCTGACCGTAGCATCTACTTTTCATTTCCACTTTCCTCCAGTAACCTTTCACCCTATTTCTTATCAAGAATTTATTTTAAAAACATCCTGATGCTCTGCTTCCATTGCTATCTAAGTAAGAGAGTTCCAAGGACTCGTAATAGTTTGAGAGAGATTAAAACTGGCATCCGTTTATTGTTAGACAGTGACAGCTAGTTCATCATCTCCACATCCTACTTGTAGACCCCTCGAGGGCGGCATGGTGGTATAGCAGTTAGCAAAATGCTGTTACAGTGTCAGCGAACCAGGTTCATTTCCGCCATCGTCTGTAACGAGTTGGTATGTTCTCCCTGCGAGCACATGGGCCTCCTCTGGGTGCTCCAGTTTCTTTCTACATGCCAAAGATATATGGGTCAGTAGGTTAATTGGATACATGAGTGCAATTGGGCAATGTGGGCTCATTGGGCTGAAGGACCCATTACCATGGTGTATCTCCAAGTAAATAAATAACTCATCCTTCTGGAGGTAATTGCCATTTCTTTAAGTTCAGCTAGGAAATTGAAATAAATGTTAGTCTGGCCATCATTGTGTATGTTCAAAATTGGAAAAATTGCCCCTTCTATTTTCTTGATCTTTTCTATATCTTCCTGCCTCATCTACTCTGAGAGTAATAATTTAAACTATTACTCTTGAGGCTGGCCGCCTAGAAATAAGATTGCTTATACCATCTCATGGTTAACGTGGACTTCAAAGTTATAGATTATTATTGTATATTGATAGAGGACCCCGAACATAGCAGGGTTCTTACCAGACTTGTTAGCAATCAAAGTTCAGAATCAAATCAGAACCAGATTTATTATCACTGGTGTATGTCGTGATATTTGTTCTTTTGCAAAAGGGGAATGATAAGACAATGTTTGTGGGTTCTTGGACCATTCAGAAATCTGATGGTGGAGGAGAGAAAGCTATTCCTAAAACAGTGAGTGTGAGTCTTCAGGCTCATGTACCTCCTTCCAAATGGTCGTAAGAAGAAGAGGGCATGTCGCAATGGTACCGGTCCTAGGTAGATACTTTATTGATCCCAAAGGAAATTACAGTGTCACAGTAACATTACAAGTGTGCTGATATAAATATTAGGAGAGAAGTAGAAAGAATAAAAAATAAGTTACGACAAACAGTCTAACCAGGTGCCACTTTCTTGAGGGACCAACTCCTGAAAATGTCCTTCATGGTGGGGAGGGTTGTGCTTGTGATGGAGCTGGCTGAGTTTATAACTCTGCAGACTTTTTCGATCCTGTGCACTGGAGCCTCCATACCAGCTTCTGATGCAACCGAACAGAATGCTCTCCACCGTAAATCTGTAGGAATTTGCAAAAAGTCTTTGGTGACATACTAAATCTCCTCACACTCTGAATGAAGTGGACCTACTGGTGTGTCTTCATTAGGATCGCATCAATGTGCTGGGCTCACGATGTTGGCACCTAGGAATTTGAAGCTACTCTCCCTTTCCACCACTGACCCCTCAGTGAGGACTGGTGTGTGTTTTCCTGATTTCTCTTTCCTAAAGTCCACAATCAATTCCTTGGTCTTGTTGGTGCTGAGTGCAAGGTTATTGTTGTGACACCCCACCAGCTTTTAGTTCCTGTACAGCTCCTCATCACCAGCTGAGATTCAGCCAACAACATTGGTGTCATCTGCAAATTTATAAATGGCTTATGAGCAATGCTCCTGTACGGTCATGAGTGTGGAGAGAGTAGAGCTGTGGGCTAAACATGCATCTTTGAGTTGCACCTGTATTGATTGTCAGTGTGGAAGAGATTTTACTGCCAATCCATATTGACTGCAGTCTTCTGATAAAGGAAGTGGAGGTTTCAGTTGCAGAGGGAGAAACAGAGGGCCAAGATTTTGAAATTTGTTCATTGTGCTGAGGGGACGATGATGATGTTAAACGCCACACTGCAATCAATAAACAGCAGTTTGACATATGTTTAGCGGATGTTAAAATTTGTCAGTGACATGCATGAGGAGATGGAAGACTTGAAGAAGTTGCATTTGAATTGCACTCCCCAGACCTTCAAGAGATTTACTTTTAAAGTAAAGTACTTTTGGAAATGTTATCATTGATCAACTGTTGGCGCACACAGTAAGATCCCACGAACAGAAATGAGATTGCTACCAAATAATCTATATTCATGATGTTGATTGGGCTGAATTGTTCACTACAAGAGCATGGAGAATTTCTTTGGGAAAAAGTCATGGGATAACCAAGGTTGACTTTAAGTGGAAAATTGGTGCCACAAGTACATGTATACACAGGTGCAAAAACAATTTACATGCAGCAGCACTAGGGCACAGAATTCCTAAGAAAAACATATATTTTCAAAATTATACAGGAATGGTATTTGGAACGAAAACAGAAGTTGCAGTGTTTTCGTGTTTACTTATTTGTTCTTTCGCAGGTTAGAGATGCCTGTCACTGGCTTTAGTCATCTCATGAACTGAGTAGTTTACTAGATCATCTTAGAGGGCAGAAAAGAGTCAGCTGTACTGGTAGATTTTAGGTCATACAGTCATGGAGTTATATAGAATGCAAACAGGATATCTAGTCCAACTGTGATGTGTGTCTACACCAAACCCATTTGCCCACTTTAGGCCATTAACCCTCTATTCCTTTCCTATCCAAATACCTGTCTACATGCTTTTTAAATGAAACAGAACTGTATTAATGTGCATTTGTAAACCACCTCTAGGCCAGTTCTAGTAAGATTGATATCTCTGAGGGATATAGGTAAACTAGGTGGATTTTTCTGACCATCAAGTAGTTTGCTAGTTCTACATTGAGAATCAACCATATGTATATCACTCAATCAATCGGCCAGGAATCTGCATTTTAGTGTAGTAATTGAACCAATAAAATAGCATCCCATACCTACCTTATATTTTTTCCTGGTTTCGAGTTCCTTTATATAGTTTTTTCTCAGCTGTGGAGTTTTCCCTTTGCTCCCACGATTTGGAGCATTAACTTCAATTGCCAACATTAAAAGATCAGTGTTAATCACAGCTTACAGTACCTTACTCTTGTCCAAATGCATTAAAATTAATACACTTCTTATTAAGATCTAATTTGAAATAGTGCACAGAGGAATGTCAGATGAATGCAAATGTGCAACCAGCCTTAATTTAATGCTCAAGAAGCCTAGAGATTTATCCTTGTCGTCCTATAAATCATAGGTTATCAAAAATACATCTGTTTAATATATCTGTCTTAGATATTAGTTTATGCTGAATTTAAATTCTATTTTAGAAGGCTTCCTTTCACCCCAAACCTGCTTTGACATTTTTGTTTTAAGTTATCCACTGTTTTAGATTCTGCATTATCACCCATTTCATCCTCCTTTCCACTTGTGTACAGGAAATGACTTTAACAACCTTGAATCTTGAATATTGAATTTGTGAAGTATTGGCATTTAAAGCATAATTCCTAGAGTTTTAAGAAGTCCTCTCCCATCTGGTTTTTGGACTACTGATTTTAGTCTTCCAGTAGTGTGATCAAACATCCCAGAAACTCAATATCTTTCTTTGTTATAGAATCAAATATTTTAAAGCCAGTGTTTCTTGGCAATAATAGTTACTAAACACCTGAAGTGTTGTATTAAATTGGTAAATTTACCAGTTATTTGTAATCGCACTTACATTCTGCCCTGGGCCCAGCACATTAGTGCAATTATGAAGAAAGCATGGCAGTCTGTCTACTTCCTTAGGAGTTTGCGAAGATTTGGTATGACTTCTAACACTTTGATACACTTCTATAGATGTGTAGTGGAGAGTATATTGACTGGCTGCATTGCAACCTGGTATGGAAACACCAATGCCTTTGAATGGAAATTCATACAAAAAGTAATGGATATGGCCCAGTCCATCAGGGGTAAAGCCCTCTCCACCACTGAGCACATCTAGATGCAACAGTGTAGCAGGAAAGCAACATCTATCATCAGGAACCCCCACGACCCAGGACATGCTCCCTTCTTACTGCTGCCATTAGGAACAAAGTACCAGAGCCTCAGGACTCACACCACCAGATTCAGAACAGTGAATACCCCTCAACCATCAGGCCCTTAAACCAAAGTAGATAACTTCAACCAACTTCATTTGCCCCATCATTGAAATATTCCCACAACCAAAGGACTCACTTCTGAGAACTCTTCATCTCAGGTTCTCAATATTTATTGCTTATTTATTTATTATTATTATTTCTTTCTTTTTGTAACTGCACAGTTTGTTGTCTCATATACGCAGAATGAATGCCCAAATTGATATGGTCTTTCATTGGTTCTATTACGGTTATTATTCTATAGGTTTATCGAGTATGCCTGCACAAAAATGAATCTTAGAGTTGTATATGGTAACATACATGTACAGTATTTTGATATAAATTTGCTTTGAACTTAAGAAGAATATCTTTGTTGTCATTGTTGTGGAGCAATGAAACACAGTTTGGCAGCTCAACATTTTGCAGCATGACAAAGAATATATACGTAAAATAAATATACGTTAAATAGGTTTATTATTGTCAATTGCACTAAAATACAAAGAACAAGATTTGTATTACATGTTCTATTTAGATCATTTCATCACGTCAGTGCATTGAGGTAGTGTAAGGAAAAAAGCAACAACAGAATATTTAGTACAGTGTTACAGTTACAGAGAAACTGCAGTTGAAGCAGACAGTAAGGTGTCAGATAGCTTGTGAGGCCTAGAGGTGATCTTAATATACAAGAGGTCAGTTCAATAGTCTTATAACAGTGGGGAAGAAGCTGTCCTTCCTTGGCAGTACATGCCTTAAGGCTTTTATCTCTTCCTTCTGATGGGAAGGGGGAGAAGAGAGAATGCCCTGGGTAGATGGGGTCTTTGATTATGCTGGCTGCTTTACTGAGGCAGCAAGAAGTGTAGAGTCCATGGAGGGGAGACTGCTTTTGTGATCTGAGCCCACAAGTCTCTGTAGTCTCCGTTGCCATGCCAAGGTGTGATCTGGATTGGATGCTTTCTGTGGTGTATCTGTTAAAATTGGTGAGGCTCAGCAAGGACATAATGAATTCCTTGGGCTGCACCATTAAAATTCCCTTAATTTTAGCAGAGTATTTCTTTTTGTTTTTATACCTTTTCTTGGAATACATAAAAACATGAGCAGAAATAGGCCATTCAGTGTCTCAAACTGCCGTGCCGTTCACTATGATCATGCTGATCTTCTGCAGGCCTCATCTTCTCCTCTGTGCCAGATCCCCATAGCCCTCCATTCCCAGGTCTATCAAAACATTATCTACCTCTGCTTTAAATTTATCAATAAATTAGCCTCCACTATTCTGGTTCCAGGATAGTTATGGTAAGTGGTGGAAGTGTTCAGTAACAGCACAACAGCGCCTTTGTGAGCAGACCCTTTCCAGAGATGTGATCAACAGCACATCAAAGATAGCAGAATAAGTGATTAGATGGTTTCTAAGATGTTATAGAACATTGTAAAATGGGAAAGTGAAACTGAGAAGTTTATGGAGGAAATTCCAGCTTCCTAGTAAGTGGAGAAGGGGAGGAAGTCAGCATTTTAGGAATAGACACCATCAAAGGCTGGAGCAGAAAGTGCAAAATGAAATGTGGTTGGACTTGAGCTCAGTTGTGAGTATTTTATGAGATATTGTTGGTAGAAGAGCTAGTCCAGGTCAGTGAACATAAGACTAATCGATGAAGGGAGCTGCTGGAGTTAAGAAATGGTGAAATTGATCCACCAAATCACAACATCAAACCTTCCTCCATGCTATAACCTCCTTTATATCAACTAAGCATTAGTTTGTTTTTTTTTGATGAATGGCACTTTTACAACCGTTACAGTTATGGGTAGGTTACTGGCCTTGTGTACCATTTCCCACTGTTAATTGAGGTTTCCATGGTCACCGTCTGTGACCCATGCTAGCTGGCAAGCACAAATGAATGAGCAAAATAGTCATTGCATCCAAAACCTTCCACACAAATAAGTGGAGAAGAAAACATCTCTACTTAATGTAGAAATTGAAATACTGACTAAAAACCAAACTCAGCATTTGTGATTGGCAACCCCTTCCATCTTGTCCATCAGGCAACAGATAGTAGTTAACCTTTAAATAAGGGGTTCAGTGGCTGGCCTGCAACTTTCAAGTAACTCTTTAAAAATGGTGTCACTAACTAGCTTTTCTTGCTTTCAGCTGATTTAAGTCACAGATTTCCCAGGTGAAAGACATCTGGTTCAATTCTTTGCAGCAATGAACATAAGAATTACAAGCAAGAGTGGACCTTGTACCTGCTCGGCTGTTCAACAGAATCATGGCTAATCTTTTACCTCAGGACCACCTTCTTTGCATTACTTGAATTCCATAATGCCAAAAAAATCCCTTTGTAGGATTTCAACCAGAGATGTTGCCAATTCATTTTCCCCACAGAAACTGCTCGACATACGGAGCTCCTCCAGCAGGTTGTTTGTGGTTCTATACCTAAAATTCTACTGTACTCTTGAATATTTTCAACACCTGTCCCATTGGATGGAGCTTAAAAGACGCATCACCTTTTGTGTGAAGGCCACCAACACCTGTCCTGTTGGATAGTTTAAAAGACGCATAGTCCTCTGAGTGAAGGACATTGAATACTGCTAGGGGATGGGGGTGGCTAATGACCTATCAGGGTACAGCAGCAGCCAGGCCAGTGGCACTGTGGCCGGCCCTGAAGAGAAGCCAGGATGCTGTGTTGCCTCCCTGGTGCTAGGTCCAGAATGCCTCAGAAAATTCTCGAGGGAGGGTGAGCAGCCAAAGGTTCTTGTGCACATTAGCACCGATGATGTAGGTAGAAAGGGGGAAGAGGTCCTGTACAGTGTGTATGGGGAGCTGGGGAAGAGACTGAATAGCGGGACCTTCAAGGTAGTGATCTCTGGATTACTCCCAGTACCAAGTGCTAGTCAGGACAGGAATGGGATGGTAGTACTGATGAATGAGTGACTGACAGTGCAGTGCACAGGGCA
This sequence comes from Mobula hypostoma, assembly GCF_963921235.1. NCBI lineage: Eukaryota > Metazoa > Chordata > Chondrichthyes > Myliobatiformes > Myliobatidae > Mobula > Mobula hypostoma. Next base: position 157,405,777 of record NC_086100.1, read on the forward strand.
GAGTTTCAGATTTCTGGAATGCTGGGATCTCTTCCGGGGAAGATATGACCTGTTCAAAAAGGATGGGTTACACCTGAACCTGAGGGAGACCAATATCCCTGTAGGCAGGTTTGCTAGAGCTGTTAGGGAGGGTTTAAACTAACTTGGGAGGGGGACTAGAACCAGAGTGATGGGACTAAGGATGCTGCAGTTGGTGTACAACTAGATGGAGTTTGCAGTGAGATTGTGAGAAAGGACAGGCAGATGACAGGGCAAAATTGAAAAGGGTGACAAATACAAGAGTGAAGGTGTGATATTTGAATGGATGCAGTACACGGAATAAGGTAGATGAACTTTTAGCAGAGTTACAAATTGGTATGTATGATGTTGTGAGCATCAATGAATCATGGCTGAAAGAGATCATAGTTGGGAACTTAACATCTAACGACACACTTTGAAAAGGCAGGCAGGTAGGCAGAGGGGGTGGGATGGCACTGTTGGTAAATAATGAAATCAAATCCTTAAATAGAGGTGACATAGGATTGGAAGATTTAGGATTGTTATGGGTAGAGTTAAGAAATTGCAAGGGTAAAAGTATCCTAATGGAAGTTTATATGTAGATCTCTGGACAGTAGCTAGTACGTGGGCTGCAAATTACTTTGGGAGATAGAAAAGGCATGTAAAAATGGCAACATCATGATAGTCAGGGGGATTTCAATATGCAGATAGATTGGGAAAGTCAGGTTGTTGCTAGTTCCTAAGGGAGGGAATTTGTAGAATGCCTATGAGATTGATCTTTAGAGCAGTTTGTGGTTGAGCAAACAAGGGGAACAGCAATTCTGGATTCAGATTTGATTAGGGAGCTTAAGGTAAATTAATCCTTAAGTGACAGTGATCATGATATGATACAATTCACTCTGCAGTTTAAAAAGGAGAAACTAAAATCAGATTAATCAGAATTACAGTGGAGTATAGGGAATTACAGAGGCATGAGAGAAGATCTGCCAAAGTTGATTGGAAGGGGACACTAGCAGGGATGATGGCAGAACTGCTATGGCTGGTGTTTCTGAGGAAAATTCGGAAGTCGCAGAAAAGATACACGCCGAAGATGAATAAGTATTCTAAAGGGAGAATTAAGCAAACGTGGCTGACAGGGGAAGTCAAAGACAACGCAGAAGCAAAAGAGAGAGCATATAATATAGCAAACTGGGAAGGCGGGGGATTAGGAAGCTTTTAAAAACCAACTAAAAAGCCATAAGTAAAGAAAAGAGGATATACTATATGAAGGTAAGCTATCTAATAAAATAAAAGAGGATACCAAAGGTTATTTTATATATATAAAGAGTAAAAGATAGGCAAGAGTGGATATCAGACTACTGGAAAATGATGGTGGAGAAGTAGTCATGAGTGACAAGTAAATGGCAGACAAATTAATAAGTATTTTATTTCAGCTTTCACTGTGGAAGACACTAGAAATATGCTGAAAGTTTGAGAGTGTCGGGGCAGAAGTGTTATTAGTTTCCATTACTAAGGAGAAGGTGCTTTGGAAACTGAAAGGTCTGAAGGTAGATAAGTCACCTGGACCAGATGGACTACACCCCAGGGTTCTGAAGGAGGCAACTGAAGAGATTGTGGAAGTATTAGTAGCGATTTTTTAAGAGTCACTAGAAAATTGTAAATGTTATTCTACTCTCTAAGAAGGGAGAGAGGCAGAAGACAGGAAATTATAGGTCAGTTAGCCTAACTTCAGTGGTTTGGAAGATGCTGGAGTCTATTATTAATGATAAGGCTTTGGAATAGTTGGAGACACATGATTATGTAGGCCAAAGTCAGCATGGTTTCCTTAAGTGGAAATCTTGCCTGACAAATCTGTTGGAATTCATTATGGAAGGAACAGGCAGGATAGACAGAGGAGAGAAAGTGGATGTTGTTTACTTGGATTTTCAGAAGATCTCTGACAACGTGCTACACGTGAGGGTGCTTAATAGGATAAGAGCCCATGGTACTACAGTCCTGATGAAGCATCTTGGCCTGAAACGTCAACTGTTTACTCCCATTCATGGATTCTGCCTGACCTACTGAACTCCTTCACCATATTGTGTGTATTGCTCTAGATTTCCATTATCTGCAGTACCCCTTTCGTGTGTGTGGAATGAGGAGAAATTTCTTAGACAGAGTGTGGTGAATCTGTGGAATTCATTGCCACGGACAGCTGTGGAGGCCAAGTCATTGAATATATTTAAAGCAGAGGTCAATACATTCTTGAATAGTCAGGCTGTCAAAAGACATGGTGGAAAACCTGCAAAAGAATGGGGTTGAGAGGGATAAAAAATCAGTCATGATGAAATGGCAGAGCAGACCTAATGGGCCAAGTAGTCTAATTCTGCTCCTGTCTTCTGGTCTTGCTGTATGAAAAAAATACTTTTTTCTGTCCTCTCATTTTTTTTTGTGACCTTTGATCCTTGACATTCTATCCAGAGGAAACATCAGCTTCATATCTACCGTCCCAAGTTTGTACATTTCAATGAGATTCACTTCCATCTTCTGCTTAATTACTTCTCATAAGACAATTTCCACCAAGAGTGCATTTTTGACTCTGATCCTACAGGAATCTTCGCCTTCAGGAGCACTTCATTATCTGGTAAAGCACGTCTGGTTATCTGATAGTTCTGTCAATAAGAGTGTCTTCTTTAAGGTAGATCTCACGCTTTGGTGTAAAACAGAAGTGATGATCAGTTTTAATCTCTGCTCATTTTGACGTCTAGTGACTTTAATAGAATAATCTGGGCACTGGACAAATTCATTAATGGATTTCTGCATTGTTACTTACCCATCGTATGCCATGTTACTGAGGATAATTTTGACATTGGGTAGTGGATAGTTGTTTGAAATGAGTAGTCGAGTATCCATCCATTATAAATTTCTTCCAGGTTTCATTTCTATTAAATTTTTGGTCCAAAATTAAAAGAACTCTCATTTCTGATCCTTGACATTTTGAGTTTATCTACCTAATATATCAATCTTGTTGGGAAGCTCCTCTGTACTAGGTAAGAATGGTCAGCCTCTCGAATCTTGCTGCTCACCCATTAGCTACAGGTAAATCTCAACATCCTCCCCCATAGATATTTGGATCCTCACCAGTTTATTGTAGGCTGGTTACTAGGTCCTCATCTTTTGCTGGAAAGTGCTTCTGTTTAAATTGCACTGATTTCAAACATGCAAAATAAGTTATTGATTGGTTGCAAAAGAAAAATAGACAACATGAACTAAAATGTGAAAAGTTACTTTTCTCCTGACTTTCTCTTCTCCCTTCTCTCTTCACCCACCCAACTTAATGTCATCCTCCTTTCTCTCGCTCTCTCCATCATCTGCCACTTCTTTCATAGATTATTTTTATCAGTGGGAAGCTTATTGCCTATCCTTCATTGCCATCGAAATGACTGGCTAACTAGTTATTTCAGAGAGGTAGTTAAGAGTCAACTACATTGTCATGATTCCAGAGTGACATAAGGACTTAAATCCTCTTTTCTCTGAAGGACATTATTGAACCAAGCTTCTTTTAGCCATAGCTCATTGGTAATGCAAGTGTTTCAAAAAAATTCCAATTATTTATAGAAATTAAGTTCTAAGGCAGCATTTGAAAATTTTCTGATTTATTTGTGCAGGCTCTGGATTACACAACTGAAAACAAAACCAGTATGTTACTACACCCTACGTCTTTCTCCTATTCACTGTCTTTCAGCCTCTCTTGTCCTTCTCTGCTCTCTCTCACTTCTGCCACTCTTTTTTCTGCCTCTGCACCAATCCTCCATCTCTCCTGTTCATAGACATATGAACAGTGTTGATAGAGCACTGGGTGGGGAAGTAGGAGAGAGAGGATAATGAATCTTTGAAACGCTACTCAACAGGACTTTTGAGAATATTCAAGGCAGAGTACTTTATCTTTAGATAAAGGGCAATAAATGATCTGCTGGAGGAACTTGACAGGTCAAGCAGCATTCTGTGGGGAGAAAGGAATTGTTGATATTTCAGGTTGAAACCCTGCATTAAGGAGTTTTAGATGTTATGGGAATCAAGGAATGCAAGAAGATACCTAATTCTGCTCCTTCATGTATACTGCTCCACATTTCTAGAAATACTTCATAGGTGAAAAACAAAGGGGCCTCCTGCAGAAGCTAATTCCTACGTGTTCTACTTGCCTTTTTTTTTGGCGCTAATGAGGAACTGGGAAACCTGTGTCACAAATCTTGGCAGCAGTAAGTCAAGAACAATGCAATGGGTGGAGTGAGAATGGAGGCAGGGAATCTCAGTGATGGTTTGCAGCTGGCAAGCGATGTTTTTTAGGTCCTTAATCTTCAACACGCCGGCAAAATGGCGAGCGGTGCGTACTGATTCAAATTCAGTGTATCACCACCAGCTTCCATCGCAGCGGGGGAGGGAACTGGTTTTGTTCTGCCAGGCACTGAATCTGCTTTGTACCTTGAAGCCTACAGGCACGTTGCTTTCATCGCTGACATTTTAAAGCAACGCTATCTGGCCAAGAGAATTTAAAACGTAACGACATGGGTAACAGCCTGACAGTCAAGTTGACCAATGGAAACAAAGTAATATTGTATTTATAATGAGGGTTCATCAGCAATTCTTCATGCTTTTTCTTCCAAAATGGCCACCGTGTCTTTTTTTAGGAGTTGAGTTTTTGTAATCTGCTTTTTGTCCTCTCAATGAGCAAACAGCCGGAATTACTGCCAACTGCGTTTTGAACAATTTTCAACAGTTCCAGTTGAATATTCATTAGCGAGGATTTAGAGCATTGCGTACACGGCAAACAAAATTAACTCCGTCAAAACATAAATGCAAAATTCAGGGTTTGTAGGAAGCCTTCAGATTGTCCATCAGTACCATCTACAGTTAAGTATTGGATATTTATTTTCTGAAGATTGAACTTGGCTTCATTTATCTCCAGAATTTTTTTATTCTTTGCAAATTATCGTAGAAGTGTACACCAGTTCTGACTGTCACGTTCTACAAGGTGTCAACAGCAGAATCTTGCAGTGCTTTAGAACACCAAGGGATTTACCCCACGCAGAGTGAATTATGTTAAAACCAAGATTCTCAATCCCTGTCAGATCCCCCTCCAAGATAAATGCTGTCAGAAATGTTGCCCAGTTTCTGTAACAAATTGTTTTTCACAAGAAGTTCATTATTGTTATTGCTTGTGATTCAATCCCTGACGTGTTTCTTTGAGATCTGTGAAAGGTGTGGCACTTGGATTGTGGAAGAATAGGAACAAATCCTGTCTTGATATTGTTGCCTCATGATTAGTCAACAGAAGCTGAGAGATACCATGACCAATTTTCATCCAGCCATCTCAAAGCATCTAAAGACCACTGACATGTCTTTTATAGACCTGAGTATTGTTATGTACACAACATGTAGAATAGTAAGAAAAATAGATTTTTTTCTGTAGAATCCCACTTTGAAGATTTGTACATAAAAAATGTTGAAAATTGAGAAAAAGACTTTAAGAGATTTAGAAATCTCCCCTTGAAGATTTGGAAGTCTCTAGACTTATACTTGTATAAATTGTATGTTTGATAAAGCACAACTTGGTGGAAACCACTCATGTGAGAACCTGACTGATTTTACTGCAAATGGGCCACTAATTCAAAAGAATATTTGGCCTAATTTTGTTAATTTCCTCCAGAAGGGGCTAAACTGGGAACAGGTGTTACAACTTGTTACTCCAGAGACACGGGTCAATTACAGCTGTGAGTAATCAGCACAGTTTCAGGCCGTGGTCACGTAACCAAATTGCCCCCAGAAAGTGGTCAATAGCTTCAGACTGTTTGAGGAAGGACAAGGCTGCTGCAATGAAGGAGATGCCATGGAAGGGAGGTTGAGCTAATGCTTGAGGTTTAGATAATGACCACAAGTTGAGACCCAATCACTGTATAGGAAAGAGAAAAACTGGACACAAATGATTACAGCTGTGGTAATGATCCAGCACTGTTAATGATAATGATGATGTATCAGAAGTTGGTTACTTGAGCGGAAGTAGATGTCTCACAGCAGCTAAAACCACACCACAATACCCCAAGTAGCCTTTCTGTTTCAATGCTAAGTGAAAGGATTTTGTTGCTAGACAAGGGATGCTTCAATACACATCTAGACCATTCACAGCTCTAGCTGTCATTCAATTGCAAAACATGGTTATCCTGGTTTTTGTCTCTTAACAAAATTGCCTAACAAAATCTGTTGATCCCAATATGTAAGTTTCTGTTAAATCTAACATTATTAATGTTTTTTTTGTGGAAACTGAAAAGGGTCAAAGATCTCTAATCCCCAGTGGAAAGTATCCAATTCTAAATAACCTAGCTCTAATTTTGGGGAAAAGACCTCTTTTTCCAGATTCCAAATAAGAAAAGATATTTTCTGTACTCTGATGAATATTCGTTTAAAAACCTCAGTCAGCTCTTCCCTTGATTTGTCTTTATTCTCTCAATAAAATCATACATGCTAGCCAGTGACCACCAAAAGAAAAGAAAAAGCTGCTACCTTATAGGAAATGACATAGGACTTAAAGGCTAATGAGGTTTAATTTGAGAAGCAGAATGCAATTGGCACAATAAAATCCCATGATCAGTAATGGCAGATAATCTTACGCTTGCTGATTGATGAATAAATATTGGCCAGGACACTGGAGCAAGTCATCTGGGTTTCTTCAAGATATACAGTGAGACCTTCTAGCTTCATTTCAAGTTCAAGTTTAATTGTGATTCAACCATACATGAATACCCATGAATACAACCAAACGAAACAGCGTTACTCTGGGGCCAAGGTGCACAACACAGTACCAACAGTCACACACAGCACAAGGCACATATAGCACATGTAAGATAGCAGTAAAATGTAGTCATATGAAAAAAAAGTCTGAGTCCCTGAGTCCACGAACGTTGCGGCAGGCTGCAGTCGAACACAATACAGCATGCCTCCAGCCAAGCGAACACTGGGAGGCAGCACTAACTCCAGCGGGGCCAACACGCCACACCGCCTCCAGCACTCCGGTGGAGCGCACTGACTGCAATATATCCGGCTCTCCCAGGCAGCTGTAAACAGGTAACACTGTGGCTCGAGGCCTATTCCTGGCTATAGGCAAGGCCATGCACCATCCACCAATAAACCAGTAAATTGGTCTTGCAGCATTCCACATTAACAATGTCCAACAGGGTCTTGTGATCACAAGAAGTGTGACTAAGACAATCACTTGCTATTAGACCGCACACACGCACTGACTCTTCCGACTCCTCTCTGATGCAGGCTGAATTGCAATCTGCACCCAGTTCAGCTTCTTTAGTTTCTCCACCAGTGAGCAACTCGCTGATGAGGCAAACCTGCAGTACTTTAAGTTCTTAATGTCGAGCAGGTGCTTGCAATTATAGAAAATATGTTTAGAAAAGACAATAACAGCTTTGGTTGGCCCAGTAGAAGGTGCTACATCCAAGCATGCTGCCATCTTACTGTATGCTGGGAGTGTAGGTATAGTCATGATTTAAAATTTCATCTGAACCGTGGTACCTATGGCAGTACAGTACTCCACTGCACAGCCAGGGAGCATCAGCCTGGACCAATGGGTTGAAACTGTTGGAATAGAGCTGAATGTACAACTTCTGACCCAGTGGTGAGAGACCTGCCCTCTCCTAGCCAGAAGTGAAGACAGTCACAGTGATAGATCTATTATCTTCTAAATACTAAACAAAAAGTTCTGATTCTTCTGTTGGTCCCAGAAGAATAACCAAAATCATACCCAAACGTAAAATACTAGAGTCATTAGAAACCCAAAATGAAACCAGAAAATGCCAGAACTGTGTAACTGGTCAGGCAACGACTTTAGAGAGAATTAGTTTTCGTGAAGATTTTGAAAGAAACAGATTTGAAGATGTAGAGAAAGAAATATCATTGTCGAAAATTTCCAAAAGAAGATAATTTGGGAATGTCAGATAACAAATCTGGTTTACCCACTTACATGCACTCTTGTCTGAGTAATAGAGTCTTTCATCATCCTTTTATCACCCTCTTTCAACATTTGTGGTCTTTTGTTCATTAATTTGAAGGGAAATTTCTGCTAAACATCCAAATCGCCTTAACCATAGAGGTAACATTAACAATCATCATGGTTACTACAACTTATATAACTTAGAAAATTGAGTAACTGGGCATTATATAAATATTGTTCTACAGCCTTACAGCTTTCTTTTTTAGTGTGTGATGACATTAGGTGTTCCTTTAGAGTGTTTTAAAGACCTTGAAATTTTATTTCACCCAGGACGGGAACAAATCTGCCCAAGTAATTAATGATCACTGTCAGGCAGGGCCTTGATCTGAGGGGCTAGTCAGTCTGCCTTGCATCAACTTTGACAGAGTGAAGCCTGGACTGGCAGCTCATGATGCACACTATCAGGACAGTCTATAATATTGAAAACTCCTGAGACAATGATGCCAGATGACAGCTTGGACCTGTGCATACAGATTGAACAAAAATGGTGTAACATACATTTCTAATCCTCAGCAGGTCAAGAAGCCAGAACTCCAGGCTTTGAAACTAATTATTGTAATTTGAATTGGAGAGATGTGTCGCACTTTTATATTCCCTTTGTAATGATGCAGGTACATCAGCAGAGTCTGCAGAACTGCACCTTCTTTATAGCAAAGAAATGTAACAACTGCGAACGCGGAAATGACCTGATTCTGCAGGCTTGCTGGTTCTCGTTCACACACTGCTGCTTCTCTCTGTTTCCATCCTGCAGGAGAGAAGAAAAGGACGGAGCTTAAATTAAAATCCTGCAGTTCCTTATCTGCTTCCCACATGAAGGCAAATCTGAGTTGAAAACCGTAAAATTAAGAGAAGATCGGGGATAGTTTAATTCAGCAAATCCATCGGTTCGGCTTCTAGTCTGTGTGACTGGAGGGAGGAAAGGGGGTCAGATAGACGTTAATAAGGTGCAAGCTATAAATTTGAGTTTTTTCTACGAAGCATTTGTACTTCCAGTAAGAGGGAGGTGCGAGGGGAACAGCATTAGTATTTAAAATGTTGATGTAATACCGCTGATGATAGATCTGTGAGTAAATTTCTGCCAGGGTTTAAAATCAAGGCCCCTTTTCTCCAGCATATTACATTGGTGTTGATAGTGATGTCACTGATTCCTCATTGATGTTCAGTCATAGTGTGATGTACTGTGTATTTTTATTTTCATTATGTCGTTTCTGCATCATTTTGGACAAACATCTGGAAATGAGCAGTCTACTCCATGATTTCTCAATGATGAGTCTGGGAGATCCAGGCCTTCTTTTCCTGAAACTCTTTGTTTCATCACTAGGGTCAACCATATTTGTCTTCCCCAATGGGTGTGGTAAATAGTGGATATTTCCACAGTCTCCTTAGCCAACGCCTGAATCAAATGATTTGGCCACTTAAATAAGTAAATACCTGTGAGGATGGGATTTTGCTGTATACAGGTTTACTGGAGCAATTCTTATGTTACAAGAGTAAGGTTATTTAGAAGACACTCTTTGTTGAATTGGGAATGCATCAAGGTTAAGAAAGACCCAGAAAAATGGCCGTTGCTCTTGGTCTTTTAATAATTCCAATCAGGTTTAATATAAACCGTTGGGCAGAATGTTATATCCTGCTGCATTTTCTGGATTTTGTTAGCAGAGTGCAACACTCATTTTTGACCCATATTTGACAGTACACAGTGTTGGTGTAGGATATATTGACAATCTCCAAAAACAGGCTCCATGAGACCCTATATAAAAGTAGAAATTGCTGGCAACTCAGCAGGTCAGGGAGGTTCTCTGTGGGGAGAAACAGCTTGTTTAAATGACTTGATGAAGGTTCCATCATTTTGAGTTTTTAATTCAGATTTTGCATTTGTGGTGTTTTAATTTGTGAAGCAGCATGGATTGTTGTGGGTGACAATTGCCACTAGTAATGTAGACAAAGGGTGATGTTTTGGTTGGTGGTAATGTGGCATTACAGTGGGTGAATGAGTGTGGCACTGTCAGAGGGATTAGCTATTGACCTGAGACTCCGTCTAGCGGCTCACATGGATCTCAAGGATCCTAGGGTACTGCTTTAAAGAAGTCCAGGGCAACAAACCATCTGCTGGAAGAACTCAAACAAGAGAAAATCTGCGGATGCTGGAAATCAAAGCAATACACACAAAATGCTGGAGGAATTCAGCAGGACAGGTATCATCTATGGAAAAGGTAAACAGTTGGCATTTTGGGCTGAGACCCTTATTCAGAACCTAATGAAGGGTCTCGGCCCGAAACGTCGACTGTTTACCTTTTCCATAGATGCTGCCTGGCCTGCTGAGATCCTCCAGCATTTTGTTGTGTTGCTGGAGGAACTCTGTAGTCTGAGTAGCATCTATGACGGGGGAAGGAATTGTGGAAATTTTGGATTGAAAGCCTGCACCAGGACTGGAATGTCCTGCCTGGTGTCCCATCCAATCTCTGATCCAGTGTAACTTAGGCAGAATATCCAGTCAATATTAACTACTATGATTTGGATCTTGCTGTGTACAGATTATTGCTATGTTTCAATGTATAACAGTTCCCATACTACAAAAAGAGCACATTGAGAAGACCCCGAGGCAGTGACTAATTTAACATCTATCTTCCTTTCATTTGCACTCTGCTCTTTGTTTTTCTTCCATTCCTTTTGGGGAACCCAGCAAGGATGGAAGCATTATGGAGCGGGTGGTGGAGATGAGCCTCTTGGTGGGTACTTCACTCAATGCAAAGTATCTGTGTTGTCAACCTGAGGGATACAAGAGACTGCAGATGTTGAAATCTACAATCCTCTTGCTGGAGGAACTCAGAGAGCTGAGCAGCGTCTGCAGGGGAAGGGAACTGAAGCAGAGTTTTGACCCAGAGCACCAACATTTCTTCTATCCTAATGGATGTTCCTCAACCTGCTGAGTTCCTACAGCAAATAGTTATAAATCCTAGGATGTGCGTTGAAGCATCGGGGTGAATGCTGAAGGCAAGCAAGAGTTCAGCACTGACTGCCTGCTGCTTGATCACCGCCGGAGAAGGGGCCTGAGTGCCCTAACGCTGTGCGGCTCACCGCGACAGACGGGTGGGTCTCTGCGCTTGTGTGGTGCCTCTCTCTTTCGACGATGAAGGAGGATGTTACTGTGGTTCTGCCTTATGGGTTGGACTATTGCATTTGTGGACGGTAGGCTTCTTCAGACTGATAGTTTTTATATTCTGTGTTTTTCACCCATTCCTTTCCTTTTGTTGTGTGAGGGGTGGCGGTTTGGTGCTGGAAGTTATTGTTACATTTTGAGAGGGGAGAGGGTGGTTTGGGGTTGATGATCGGGATGCCATTCTTTACCGTGCGGGAGTCGTTCTCTGAACAGCTTTCATGTTCCTTCTTTCTTTTGTGGCTATCTGGAGAATATACTATCTGGAGTTTTTATGGAGACGTACTTTGATAATTAATGAACTTTTGAATCTTTGAAGAGGTTTTAAAGCATGATTGAAGGAATAGGGAGCCATCAGGCTTACAAAATTGATCATGTACAATTGGGAGTTGGCAGTAGAGGAATTATGTTCTAACCCATTTATGATGTCTGAACACAAAAACAATTCTCTGTGATGTCAGTGTCCTGAAGAATATACTGCAGCATTTAATAATTACTCTCTCTCTCTCTCAGTAATGCTGACATTGTATACCACACCTCCTGGAGTTGTATGCCATCCGTGTATCTCCTGAGCACGGCTTAAGAAATAGCATCTACTATATTAAACCACAGTGTAGGTTGAGTTCCCCTTAAGACATGATTCAGCCAATTCAATCATAGGGAGATGAGAATCTCTGTACCTGGCACCAGCTTTCCTGATTTCTTTTTGCAGTGCCTACAGCGGGTTTTTCTATTAAACTCAATACAGATTAATAACATGCATGATTACTGTATATCTGTTATTTGCATATACTCCCATTGCAGCAAGTCATATTGTGGTACAATTCCACTGTAACTCCAAGATACACATGCATTGTGTTGTGTCCAGCAAGTGGAGGTAGCAGAAAGGGGATTTTTATAATATCACCGTTGACTAGGGGAAAACTCGCAAAGTTTAGGATTTACATTTGAATTATCCAAGCCTCACATAGCCTCCAGTGCTTGATTCCGCTTCTATCTATGTAATTAAAATGTCTTGCTTGTAGCACGTCACATGCTTGCTATGTGGCCTGGCATATTAAACCTGTCAGAAGCAAAGAGAATCAAGTGTCACGCTTTACTGATTGGCTCACGTAAGAAAACTTACACTGATTCGCTGAACGGGAGAAATCGCAGAGTAACTCAACCTATGCAACGTCATCAGCTTGCTTGCACAGGCTGTTATCCCCAATCTTGTCACAGATTCACAATTCAGCAGAATAATTTGCCATCTACCGCATATTTATAATGCAGGAATCATGTATATAAATTAAACAGCGAGCACTACAATCACTAAACTTACCTAGAAAGTGCATCATCTCACATTTCAGTGTCCGCTGCCATTGCTCTCAGGGAATCCCATCAGTGCAAGGCAATGATGGCCTGGTAGGGTTGAAGGCAGAACTCAGAGTTGCAATGGCATTTGATTCAGAAAGCACAGTGAAACTCTCCTACCCACAGAAATAAAGAAACCTAATGCCCCAAGGTTACACTGCCTGTGTTCCCAGCAGGGTCTCTCCATCATCCAAATGTCCTGTTCTGTTCTAACATATCAATGAGTGTGATGATGCTGTTTTCCTTTTGGCTGGGATCACACACAACCCATTTGCCATTGTGAGCCAGTCTTGCAGTTCTTTCTAAGTTAAAAGGGGGATAATCGAGCTAAGAAGTATTTTGTATCTATTATCTGACAGTAATGCAACAGCATCTATATTGATAATACCTCTCATATCTATGCCTATGAAGCACATTTTAAATGAGTTACAGTGGTGCTAGAAAGTTCATGAACCCTGTAGAATTTTCTCTATTTCTACGTAAATACGAGATAAAATGTGATCAGATCTTCAAATAAATCCTAAAACTCGATAGAGGACTTAATGAAATAAATAACACAAAAACATTATACTTGTTCATTTATTTATTGAGAAAAATGATCCAATATTACATTGTATCTGTTGGAAAAAGTACGTGAACCTCTGGGTAATACCTTCTATTTGGAGTCAGGTGTTCCAATCAATGAGATGAGATGGGAAGTGTGGGTTGAGGAGGTGCCCTGGCCAATAAAAAAGACACACAAAGTCAGGTTACTGACAGAGCCTGCTCTTCTCAAGAAAGTTTTGTTTATGTGCACTATGATTCAATCAAAACAACTTTCAGAGGACCTTAGAAGAAGGATCGTAGAGATGCATGAAGCTGGAAAAGGCTACAAAAGCATTTCTAAAGACCTGAGTGTTCACCAGTTCACAGTAAGAGAAATTGTCTCCAAATGGAGGAAACACAATACTGTTGCTACTCTCACTAGGAGTAGGCATCCTGCAAAAATCACACCAAGAGCACAATGTGCAGTGCTAAAGGAAGTGACAAAAAACCCAAGGGTAACAGCAAAAGACGTGCAGAAATCTCTAAAACTTGCTAAAGTCTCTGTTCAAGTGTCCACTATAAGAAAAACACCGAACAAGAATGGTGTTCATGGAAGGACACCATGGAGGAAACCACTGCTCTCCAAGAAAAAGCATTGCTACACATCTTAAGTTTGCAAAAGACCACTTGGATGATCTACAATGCCTCTGGGACAATGTTCTGTGGACAGATGAGACAAAAGTTGAACTTATTGGCAGAAATGCACTCTGCTGTGTTTGGAAGAAAAAGGGCACTGCATGCCAGCAACCAAGACCTTCATCCCAACTATGTAGCATGGTGGAAGGAGCAGGGGGGCCTGGACAGCTTGCAATTGTTGAGGGAACAATGAATTCAAAATTGTATCAAGACATTTTACAGGAGAATGTCAGGGTAGCAGTGTGTCACCTGAAGCTTAATAGAAGCTGGATAATGCAACAAGGTAATGATTCAAAAGACAAGAGTAGATCAACAACAGAATGGTTAAAAAGAAGACAATTAATTTTATGGAATGGCCGAGTCAAAGTCCTGACCTTAATCCTATAGAAATTTTGTGTAAGCAGTTCATGCAAGCCCACCAACATTCCAGAGTTGAAGCAGTTTTATAAGGAGGAATGACCTAAAATTCCTTAAAGCTGTTCTGCAAGGGCTGATGAATAGTATTGGAAACGGTTATCTGAGGTTATTGCTGTACAAGGGATCATGCCAGTTACTGAAAGCAAAAGTTCACATACTTTTTCCAACAAATAGATGTAATATTGGATAATTTTTCTCAATAGATAAATGAACTAGCATAATGTTTTGTGTTATTTATTTAATTGGGTTTTCTTTATCTAGTTTTAAGACTTACATGAAGACCTGATCACACTTTAGCTCATATTTATGCAGAAATAGAGAAAATTCTACTGGGTTTGCAAACTTTCTAGCACCACTGCAAGTAAATTTGGGCTGTAATAATTTTTGATTGGGCTGTGGGTACGGAACCTCTGGTGACTATTGCATTTTTCTGCCACCGGCATGTGACAGACTGCAGGCAGGAAATGATATCAAAATTCCTCCACAGTTTCACAGAGATATCCACCCACCCCTCCTTTTTCTGTCCAATGTGCTTATGAAAGCCTATGTCCTCTAGACAGCTAATAAAAGAACAAGGTCTTCCTGTTAAATCAATGAGGCAGCCAAAATGCAATTTCAATTCAACCTCCAACTTTCACCACCAAGTGCTACAACATTGATGGGGATACCAACCTGATTTTGACCAATTTAAGACATTAAGATCTTGGTAGCAGCAATTCTTAAACAGTGAGCGTTATTTCGGTAATGCAGGCAAGCCAGACCTTCTTGAATCTCCCTTTGGCACAGAATTTACAATAAAATAAAATCCACGGAGACAAAACCCACTTCCTCTCAAGAGATCGAGGCTGTCTGGTCTTAATATTGTAGCATCACTTCCTGATGAGATCCTGTTGCTTTAATTGGTGGAGCAGTGCTGCCACAGTACTTAAGGTTACGTTTTCTCCTGAGGAATTTCGCGACAAATACTAGTGCCGGTTAAATCATTTCTATCCATTGATGTTGTCTTTTTAGAACCAAATATGTGACACGTATCTCTAAGTCATAGGGATTGTTTACACAAAGTGCCCTTTTAATAAGTATTTTATGATCTATAAATATCTTGTAAATGGTTCATTGCAAGTGAAAGAAATCTAAAGGGTATGTTTTAGTAACTTGATTTTGCTACAGTGTTACAGATATTCTTGACATTTGATTCAGTTCAGTATCACTGGAGCACATTAAACCAGATTCATGAGGTTATTCCTTTAGATTATGTTATAGGAGGACACTTCAAACCTTTGGACACTATTGCCTAGGAATTCATTACCAACAACAGTAATAAACTTACTTCATAGCCTGTTGCTTGCACTCTTAACTCCTAAATAGAACATAGAATAGTACAGCACAGTACAGGCCCTTCGGCCCACAATGTTGTGCCGACCCTCAAACCCTGCCTCCCATATAAACCCCCACCTTAAATTCCTCCGTATACCTGTCTAGTACTCTCTTAAACTTCACTAGTGTATCTGCCTCCACCGCTGACTCAGGCAGTGCATTCCACGCACCAACCACTCTCTGAGTAAAAAACCTTCCTCTAATATCCCCCTTGAACTTCCCACCCTTTACCTTAAAGACATGTCCTCTTGTATTGAGCAGTGGTGCCCTGGAGAAGAGGCGCTGGCTATCCACTTTATCTATTCCTCTTATAATCTTGTACACCTCTGTCATGTCTCCTCTCATCCCCCTTCTCTCCAAAGAGTAAAGCCTTAGCTCCTTAACTCCTGACATATATTTCATTGACTGTGGTTGATAGCTGATGCACAACAGCATAAAAGAAGCAAATTCAATCCACTCTGTGCTGTACACTTCTCCTGAGAGACAGAATTTGGGAGAGTTGTGTAGCAGGTAATGTTACTCGATGTTATAATTACCCCTAAGGCTCTCCATTCATTCACTCTCTAAATGAAGAAAAACTTACCAGCTGTTTGTTCGCGATCCCATTCCTTCACAGACACGGCTACATTGTGAAGGAAATCCAGGAGCGAGAATCCTACCCTCCTGGCAAATGTTCTGGATATTTCCTCTCAGTATTTCTGCACCGCTGACCTTGCTGATACCAGTGATGAATTATTGCAGGGTGCCATTGCGGGAAGTGACAACGGCTCGGGGTCCATCCTGGGATAAAGTAGCTCTTGAGGCTCAAGCAGGTTATTAATGGATGAAATAAGGCCAGAGCAGTAATGAAGACAAGCCAAGAGAATTAGCTGATGACCACTATCTAATTTTATGTAGGTTTTCAATGATTTCCGCCTTACTTTTCAATTTCTATTCTTTTGGAGCACGGTGGGAATCTTCACCTGAGGAAACGTACCTTGTCTGTGCAGGTCATTCTGATTCCCACCGTTCATTGTACAGCTTTCCCCCGCCATCCGAAGGTACAGCGTTCCTATGAAATGGTTCGTAAGACGGAACGTCGGAAAGTGAAGAAGCAATTACCATTTATTTATATGGGGAAAATTTGTGAGCGTTCCCAGACCCAAAAAATAACCTACCAAATCATGCCAAATAACACACAAAACCTAAAATAACAGTAACATATAGTAAAAGCAGGAGTGATATGATAATTACACAGCCTATATAAAGTAGAGATACTTTTCTATAATCATTGCTGCACTGTTCTCCGTAGCGAAAATCTCACGCAAGCGCTCTCGGCAGAAACACTCTCTCCAGTAACCTTTAAGCTATGAAGCTGCCAAATCATACCAAATAACACATAAAAATACACAGCCTATATAAAGTAGAAATAATGTATGTACAGTGTAGTATCACTTACGGGAATTGGGAAATCAGTGCCGAACACACTGGTGATGGTGTGTTAGGCTGAGTCATTGGAGGTTGGGGTGGTGCAGTAGTCCCCAACCTCCGGGCCGCCGACCGATACTGATCCGCAGAGAAAGCAGTGGTGCTGCGGTAGCCGGGACGTACCCAGCACATCTTTAAGAAAAAAGCCGAAATAAACAAGCTAATTAATGAGGTGCCGCCCGGCACGTAAATGTCGGCCCAGATCAGAGGCGACGCAATCGGCAATCGCCTCTGATCTGGGCCGACATTTATGTGCCTGGCGGCACCTAATTAATTAGCTTGTTTATTTTGGCTTTTTTCTTAAAGATGTGCTGGGTACGTCCCAGCTACCGCTGCATTCTCCGCGGCAATGTATCAGTCCGCGGCTCAGGGGTTGGGGTGGTGGGACACTGGGGTGTCATCTCATCGTCATCTGTTTCCATCATGGCAGGCAGGTCATCTTCTTCTATGTCTGCCTGCCTCGATGTCGAAGGTCGAGGTTCATCGTCTGCTGTGGCTGATGTGGAAGGCTTGAAAAACGACAGTATGCTTGACTACTTAGCTTTGCATATTTTTCTATCATCTCATGCAGTTGCTTCATGTTCAGTTCCTGGACAACTTCACTTTCGGTCCGTTCACTACTGCATTCGGTTTCGATTGTTATCCTTTCCTGTTGCCAAAACCTCTTCAACATCATCTTCGTCAACTTCCACAAGCCAAACTCACTTTGTCCTTACTTCGTTCACCACAATTGAAATGCTTAATTATGTCTAGTTTTACGCCAAGTGTAACACCCTTACAAGCTCTTTTAGGCTTTTCTGATACCTTAGAACTCATCTTGCAAACAGCTGCTCACAGGCACGTGTTTAAGCAATGCCGGCTAGAATGCAGTTCCGGGGGAGGAGCTTGGCTGCTTGGGTCACGTGCTGCCTTTTATCGCGCGTTGCCTTTTTTCGTAACAGTGAAAAGATCTTCTATTAGCGAAAATAGGTAACTAATGTAGGTCTTTCATAACAGCGAGCTTTCGTAAAGTGAATGTTCAAAAAGCGGGGGACACCTGTATAGACACATTGAATGGCATTGTTTTCATCAATTGACACTGACAGAATCTGTACTCTCTTCTTTTCTGTCTTCCAGTCAAATAAGGTACCTGTTGTGCAACCATGCCACGCAGTTCACCCTCTCACCCCTCTCATCACATACAGCGATGAGCACTTCACGCTGGGATCTCATCCGACACAAATCCCCACAGACACCAGCTCCAAGAGAGGTGAGGAATCTCCCATGCAAAGTTTGACTGAATCTGAATATAAAGAAGGTAATATAGCAAATGTGTTATTTTTAACATCTGTTCATAATCGGGGAATTAAAGCTATAGGATTGTTTTCTTTGGTGCAAAGGAGATGGAGGGGGAGGCATAATTGAGGCATGCGACTCATTATGAAAATGAGTCAATGTAAACAGGAAGGGCTCATTTCCCTCGATTGAGAGGTTAGTAACTGGGCAGCATAAATTTAAGATAAACACGAGAAAGTCTGCAGAAGCTGGAAATCCAAAGCAGCACACACAGAATGCTGGAGAACCTCAACAGGTCAGGCAACATCTATGGAAATGAATACACAGTCAATGTTTTGGGCCAAAAACCTTCTTCTGGACTGAACTGGAAGGGGGAAGATGCCAGAATAAAAAGGTGGGGGAGGGAAAGGAGATAGCCAAATGTGTGGGAAAGGTAAAGGGCTGGGGAGGAGACTGGACCATAGGAGAAAGGGAAGGAAGAAGGGACCCAGGGGAAATAATAGGCAGGTGAGAAGAGGTTGAAGGTCAGGGTGAGGAATAGAAGGGGGGGGGGCTATGAAAAAATAAATTACCGAAAGAAGAAATATGATATTCATGTCATCAGGTTGGCAGTACCCAGAAAGAATATAAGAGGGTGGACTCATCTTGGCAAGAAGAGGAGACCATGAGTTGACATGTTGGAATGGGAATGGGAATTAGAATTAACATGTATGGCCACTGGGAAGCTCTGCTTTTGACAGATGGAGCAGAGGTGCTCGACAAAGCAGTCCCCCAATTTATAACAGGTCTCACCAATGTAGAGGGGGCTGCCTTGGGAGCACCAGACACAATAGATAACCCCAGCAGATTCGCAGGTGAAGTGTTGCCTCACCTGGAAGGACTGTTTGGGGCCCTGAATGGAAGTGAGGGAGGAGGTGAATGGGCAGGTGTAATGCTAAGGGATAAGTGCTGGGTGGGAGATTCGTGGCTAGGGATGAATGGACAAAGGAATCGTGGAAGGGGTAAAAGAATTAGGGAGAAGTTAAGAAAAATCTGTTTCACTCAATAAATAATGGGGATGTGGAACTCACTGTCTTAAAAGTTGGTAGAGGCAGGATGCTTCACCATGTTTAAATAGTATTTGGAAGGGCTGAAATATGTAGGACACTATTCTGTGAAGCTTCTGCATCGCTGTTCCAGTGATACAGGTTCAATCCTGATCCTGCCCTGCCGTCTGCGTGGAGCTTGCACATTCCTCCATGTGGACTTCCCCTTGGTACTCTGGATTACGTGCCTTAGCCCCCACACTACCCTGCATTCCAAGGATGGGAGGGTTGGTAGATGGGAGTTTGGCATTCACATTCGGCACAGACATTTGACTAAAGAGCCTGTTCGTGGTCGACACTGTTCTATGTCAATCTATCTATGTTAGTAATCTGCAATAAATTGCCCCAAGTGCATGGATGAATGATAGGATCTGGGCAGTGCTGATGGGAAGATGATGAGAATAATTTACAAGGAAAATTAGTGGTGAATGGGATTGCTCTGTGAGCCAACATCAGCTTGATCGACTGAGATTTCCTTCTTCTATGTCGGAAGGGAAAGTAAAAATCAAGGTCTGTGAACTAAAGAGTAATACAGCATAAAGATAGACATTAAATCCAGATTACCTATGATAAATGAGAAGTTTGAACAACTTGCCAAGAACTGTCTTCGCCGTGAAACTTCAAGGAAGTCTAATCTCCAAGTAAAATAGATCGCAGGTGTTGGTTGACAAGATCAACACCAGAAGAAATAAGAACGATGCTGACTTGCTGCTGCCTACTTTTCCACAGCTGCACTGAGTGATGTGGGATCTGCTGAAGTTATCTCAGAGTCATCCCAATCTGTTCTAAAATATGCTTCAAATCCAGGAACTGATTCGCTGGAGCAAAGGTATCTTGAAAGAAATAGTTGCTTAACTTCAAAACTCTGCTCTGCAGTAGTGAAAGTACCAGTGATGAACAGTACTGGGTCTTGCCTGTTGTGGGCAGAGCAGCTGAACAAGCACAGAGTGCCACCATCACAGGAGGAGGCCAGAGAGGAAATAGTGTTTACATGCTGCACGCAGACTAAATAAAGAGCAGGGTTGCCTGTTTTGAGAGTGTTGTGTGTACGTGCATGCATGCAAGTGTGGGTATGTGTGTGTGAGCTTGCGTTCCTGTGTGCTTGGTTGTGTGTATTCCTGTGTGTAATCATACATTCGTGGTTTCACATGTATGTTCACGTGCATTCAAGTGTATGTGATGGACACTTTCCTTTGTGTGGCAGATGGTCATCATATTCATATTATGTATGAATATGATGAATATATGCCTATGTTCATGTACGTGGGCATTCACATGTTTATGGTCATGTGTGCATTTGTACGCATACGTGTGTGTGTATGTGCATGATGCATGGGTGGGTGCACATGTTCTTGTGTGTGCATGTGGAGTGCATGCATGTTGATGTGTGGTTGTGTGAGCATGCAAGGTGTGTGTCTAATCCTCGATTGCTCAGCGAGTTACTGCACCATCTGTTGTGGCAGAGACTCGGGCGGATGGGGTTAAATCCTTCTTGCTGCTCTCAGCTGAACTGCAATAAAATGCCATTATTGTCTAAAGATTCTTCCCATTGCCGGTTATCCAATGATCTACTAGGGAATGCTGAACTGCGAGCAATTGGTCAGTGAAATCACTGCTTTTCATGCAAATGAGGCTATACTATGTATCTGGTCACACAAAGAAAAATGGCCATTTGATGGTCAAGCGGAGGATTGATAGCATCTATGGTTCAAGACAGTGTATAAAGCAGAAGGTGGATAGAATAGACTGAACTGTACTATACTGGAAGAATAGCTTGGTTGAATTTTTTCTTCATTCATATTTGGAATGAAGGCATCACTGGCAAGATCAGCATTATTGCCCAATCCCAATTGTCCTTGAAACTGTGATCGTGATCACCCTCTTGCGTCTCTGCAGCCCTCACGTGAAGGTACTCCCACAATGCTGTTGGGTGTGGAGCTCCAGGACTTAGATGCAATGATAATGAACGAATGACAGCATATTTCCAAATCCAAATGGCGTACAGCCGACAGGTGCCCTTGTCCTTTTCGATCTGAGGGGTTGCGTAGAAACAAGCCTGGTTGAGTGATATTGTGCTATTGTCAATGTTACCCCCCCTGTAGCCATTGTATACTGGAGATGAATTTAAGGTAGGGGATGGGTTGCCAATCAAGTGGGCTGCTTTGTCCTAGATGGTGTCAAACTATTGATGCTTGTTAGGCTGTTCTCATCTATTTAGATAGAAAGTATTCCATTGCACACCTCCCAAACCTTGTAGATTGTGTAAAGAATTAGCCTCTGGCGTGCTCTTATAGCCACAGTGGCTGGTCCAGATGAGTATCTGTGTGCTATAATGATCTTATAGGATGTTAATTGTGATGGAACAGTGATGGTAATGTCAGGACCAGACATCATAGACTTCTTATTGTCCATGAGCACTTCCCGTCATCTTTGCATGAAACTTACACATCATCAAAGATCAAAATAAATTCATTATCAAAGAACACCTGTGTCACCATATACATCCCTGAGATTCATTTTCTTGCGGGCATACTCAATAAATCTATATAACAGAATCAATAAAAAATTGCACCAATTTGGGCGTTCAACCAGTGCGCAGAAGACAGCAAGCTGTGCAAATACAAAAATCAAGGCACGATTGCGCAAGCACGTGGATGTCAGCCAGTTAGAACAGCGAGAAGAGTTTAAAGGGAGATGGAAATTTCTTCAGCGGTTTGATCAAGGCACGACCGCAGCTGGTAGTTTGCCTCCCAGGTGCCAGGGTCCGGGATGTTGTTGATCGCTTCTATGATATCCTGAAGTGGGAAGGAGAACAGCCAGAGGTCGTGGTACATATTGATATCAACGACCAATATGTAGAAAAAGGGAGGAGGTCCTGAAAACAGACTACAGGGAGTTAGGAAGGAAATTGAGAAGCAGGACCGCAAAGGTAGTAATCTCAGGATTACTGCCTGTGCCATGTGACAGTGAGTATAGGAATAGAATAACGTGGAGGTTAAATGCGTGGCTGAGGGATTGGAGCAGGGGGCAGGGATTCATATTTCTGGATCATTGAGACCTCTTTTGGGGCAGGTGTGACCTGTACAAAAAGGATGGGTTGCACTTGAATCTGAGGAGGACCAATATCCCGGCAGGGAGGTTTGCTAAGGCCGTTGGGGAGAGTCTAAACTAGAATTGTTGGGGGGTGGGAACCGAACTGAAGGGACGGAGGACGAGGCGGTTGGCTCACAAATAGAGAAAGCTTGGAGACAGTGCAAGAGGAAGGATAGGCAGGTGATAGAGAAGGGACATGGTCAGACCAACGGTTTGAGATGTGTCTATTTTAATGCAAGGAGTACAGGTTTCTCCCGCCATCCGAAGGTAAAGCGTTCCTATGAAACGGTTTGTAAGCCGGAATGTCGTAAAGCGAAGAAGCAATTACCATTTATTTATATGGGAAAAATTTGTGAGCGTTCCCAGACCCAAAAATAACCTACCAAATCATGCCAAATAACACATAAAACCTAAAATAACAGTAACATATAGTAAAAGCAGGAATGATATGATAAATACACAGCCTATATAAAGTAGAAATACTTTTCTACAATCATTGCTGCACTGTTCTCCGTAGCGAAAATCTCATGCAAGCGCTCTTGGCAGAAACACTCTCTCCAGTAACCTTTAAGCTATGAAGCTGCCAAATCATACCAAATAACGCATAAAAATACACAGCCTATATAAAGTAGAAATAATGTATGTACTGTGTAGTATCACTTACGGGAATTGGGAAGACTGCGCTGATCACACTGATGAAAGTGTGTTAGGCTGAGTCGTCGGAGGTTGGGGTGGTGCAGTGGCCCTCACCCTCCAGGCCGCCGACCGATACTGATCTGCGAAGAATGCAGGGGTAGCCGGGACACACCCAGCACATCTTTAAGAAAAAAGCCGAAATAAACAAGTTAATTAGGTGCTGCCCGGCACGTAAATGTCGGCCCAGATCAGAGACGAATCGCCTCTGATCTAGGCCGACATTTACATGCCGGGCGGCACCTAATTAATTAGCTTGTTATTTCAGCTTATTTCTTAAAGATGTGCTGGGTGCGTCCCGGCTACCCCTGCATCCTTTGCAGCCCGGTATCGGTCTGCGGCTCGGATGTTGGGGTGTTGGGACATTGGTGTGTCATCTCATCGATCAGGGAAGGCAGGTCATCTTCTTCTATGTCTGCCTGCCTCAATGTCGAAGGTTGAGGTTCGTCGTCTGCTGTGGCTGATGTGGACGGCTTGCTTGACTGCTTAGCCTTGCGCATTTTTCTATCATACAGTTCTTTGTAAGCACTCAAACCATCCTGCAAATTTGCCCTAAGTCTATGTACCCTTTCAAAATTAAAGTCGTACTTTATCATTGCAGCGAAAATCTCATGCAGTTGCTTCACGTTCAGTTCCTGGACGACTTCACTTTCGGTCCGTTTGCTACTGCATTCGGTTTCAATTATTATCCTTTCCTCTTCCAATTGCATCAGCTCTTCATCTATCAGTTCTTGGTCATGGGATGCCAAAACCTCTTCAACATCATCTTCATCAACTTCCACAAGCCAAACTCACTTTGTCCTTGCTTTGTTCACCACGATCGAAACACTTGATTATGTCTAGTTTTACGCTAAGTGTAACACCCTTACGAGATCTTTTAGGCTTTTCCGATACTGTACCTTAGAACTCATCTTGCTAATGGATGCTCACAGGCACGTGCTTAAGCAATGCCATTCCGGGGGAGGAGCTTGGTTGCTCGGGACGTGCTGTCTTTTATCGCGCGCTGCCTTCTTTCGTAACAGTGAAAACACCTTCTGTTAGCGAAAACAGGTAACTAATGTAGGTCTTTCGTAACAGTGAGGTTTCGTAAAGCGAACGTTCAAAAAGCGGGGGACACCTGTATTATGAACAAAGCGGATGAGTTTAGAGTGTGGATCAGTACTTGGAGCTATGATATTGTGGCCATTACAGAGACTTGGATGGCTCAGGGGCAGGAATAGTTACTTTGAGTGCCAGGGTTTAGATGTTTCAGAAAGGACAGGGAAAAGAGGTGGGGGCATGGCACTGTAGATCAGAGATAGTGTCCTGGCTGCAGAAAAGGAGGAAGTCATGGAGGGATTGTCTGCTGAGTCTCTGTGGGTGGAAGTTAGGAACAGGAAAGGGTCAATAACTCTACTGGGTGTTTGTTATACACCACCCAATAGTAACAGGGACATCAAGGAACAGATAAGGAGACAGATTCTGGAAAGATGTAATAACAACAGATTTGTCATGGTGGGCGATTTTAATTTCCCAAATATCGACTGGAATCTCCCTAAAGCCGGGGTTTCGATGGGGTGGAGTTTGTTAGGTGTGTTCAGGAAGGTTTTGTGACACAATATGTAGATAAGCCTACAAGAGGAGAGGCTGTACTTGATCTTGTATTGGGAAATGAACCTGGTCAGGTGTCAGATCTCGCAGTGGGAGAGCATTTTGGAGATAGTGATCACAATTCTAACTCCTTTACCATAGCACTGGAGAGAGATAGGAACAGACAAGTGAGGAAAGCATTTAATTGGAGTAAAGGGAAATATGAGGCTATCAGGCAGGAACTTGGAAGCATAAATTGGGAACAGATGTTCTCAGGGAAATGTACGGAAGAAATGTGGCAAATGTTTAGGGGATATTTGCGTGGAGTTCTGCATAGGTACATTCCAATGAGACAGGGAAGGGATGGTAGGGTACAAAGGCTGTTGTAAGTGTAGTCAAGAAGAAAAGAAAAGCTCAAAAAACTAGGTAATGGTAGAGATCTAGAAGATTCTAAAGCGAGCAGGAAGGAGCTTAAGAATGAAATGAGGAAAGCCAGAAGGGGCCATGAGAAGGCCTTGGCGAACAGGATTCAGGAAAACCCCAAGGCATTCTCCAAGTATGTGAAGAGCAAGATGATAAGATGTGAGAGAATAGGACCAATCAAGTGTGACAATGGAAAAGTGTGTATGGAACCCGAGGAGATAGCAGAGGTACATAATGAGTGCTCTACTTCAGTATTCACTACGGAAAAGGATCTTGGTGATTGTAGGGATGACTTACAGTGGACTGAAAAGCTTGAGCATATGAATATTAAGGAAGAGGATGTGCTGGAGCTTTTGGAAAGCATCAAGTTGCATAAATCACCAGGACCGGACGAGATGTATCCTAGGCTACTATGGGAAGCGAGGGAGGAGATTGCTGAGCCTGAGGTGATGTTCTTTGCATCATCAATGGGGACGGAGAGGTTTCAGAGGATTGGAGGATTCAGGATGTTGTTCCCTTATTCAAGAAAGGGAGTAGAGATGGCCCAGGAAATTATAGACCAGTGAGTCTTACTTCAGTGGTTGGAAAGCTGATGGAGAAGATCCTGAGAGATAGGATTTATGAACATTTGGAGAAGTATAATATGATTAGGAATACTCAGCATGGCTTTGTCAAGGGCAGGTCATGCCTTACGAACCTGATTGAATTTTTTGCTTATGTGACTAATCACATGGATGAAGGTAGAGCAGTAGATGTAGTGTATATGGATTTCAGCAAGGCATTATAAGGTACCCCATGCAAGGCTTATTGAGAAAGTAAGGAGGCATGGGATCCAAGGGGACATTGCTTTGTGGATCCAGAACTGGCTTGCCCACAGAAGGCAAAGAGTGGTTGTAGACGGGTCATATTCTGCATGGAGGCTGGTCACCAGCTGTGTGCCTCAGGGATCTGTTCTGGGACCTGTACTCTTTGCGATGTTTATAAATGACCTGGATGAGGAAGTGAAGGGATGCGTTAGTGAATTTGTTGATGACACAAAGGTTGGGGGTGTTGTGGATAGTGTGGAGGGCTATCAGAGGTTACAGCGGGACATTGATAGGATGCAAAACTGGGCTGAGAAGTGGCAGATGGAGTTCAACCCAGATAAGTGTGAGGTGGTTCATTTTGATAGGTCAAGTATGAGGGCAGAATATAGTATTAATGGTAAGACTCTTGGCAGTGTGGAGGATCAGAGGCATCTTGTGGTCTGAGTCCGTAGGACACTCAAAGCTGCTGCGCAGATTGACTCTGTGGTTACGAAGGCATACGGTGCATTGGCCTTTATTAATCATGGGATTGAGTTTAGGAGCCGAGAGATAATGTTGCAGCTATATAGGATCCTGCTCAGTCGCCACTTGGAGTACTGTGCTCAGTTCTGGTCGCCTCACTACAGGAAGGATGTGGAAACCATAGAAAGGGTTCAGAGGAAATTTACAAGGATGTTGCCTGGATTGGTGAGCATGCCTTATAAGAATAGGTTGAGTGAATTCGGCTTTTTCTCCTTGGAGCGATGGAAGATGAGAGGTGACCTGATAGAGGTGTATAAGATGATGAGAGACATTGATCGTGTGGATAGTCAGAGGCTTTTTCCCAGGGCTGAAATGGCTAGCATGAGAGTGCACAGTTTTCAGGTGCTTTGAAGTACGTACAGAGGAGATGTCAGGGGTAAGTTTCTTTTGCAGAGAGTGGTGAGTGCATGGAATGGGCTGCTGTTGACGGGGGTGGAGGCAGATAGGATAGGGTCTTTTAAGAGAGTTCAGGAAAGGTACATCGAGTTTAGAAAAATAGAGGGCTATGGGTAATCCTAGGTAACTTCTAAGGTAGTGACATGTTCGGCACAGCTTTGTGGGCTGAAGGGCCTGTATTGTGCTGTTGGTTTACTGTGTTTCTCTGTAAGAAGAAAGAATTAATAATAATAATAAATAAATAAGCAATAAATATCAAAAGCATGAGATGAAGAGTCCTTGAAAGTGAGTCCATTGGTTGTGGGAACATTTCAATGATGGGGCAAGTGAAATTGAGTGACATTATCACCCTGGGTTGAAGAACCTGATGGTTGAGTGATAGTAATTGTTCCTGAACCAGTTGGTGTGAGTCCTGGGCGGCCTGTACCTTCTTCTTGATGGCAGCAGCAAGAACAGAGCATGTTCTGGGTGGTGAGTGTCCCTGATGGCGGATCCTCCTTTTCTGCAACAGCATTTTAAGTAGATATGCTCCCTCCCCCTCCTGTCCTCTCCTATCATTTCAGATCTCCCCCACCCCCTCCCACTTTCAAATCTCTTACTTACTCTTCCTTCAGTTAGTCCTGACGAAGGGTCTCGGCCTGAAATGTCGACTGTACCTCTTCCTAGAGATGCTGCCTGGTCTGCTGCGTTCACCAGCAACTTTTATGTGTGTTGCTTGAAATTCCAGCATCTGCAGATTTCCTCGTGTTTGCGGAGATATGCTCAATGTTGGGGGTGGGGCGCTTTACACATGATGGGCTGGGCTGTATCCACTAACGTTTGTAGGATTTTCCATTCCAGGGCTTTGGTGTTTTCATGCCAGGCTGTGATGCAGCCAGTCAATATACTCTCAACCACACATCTACAGAAGTTAGTCAAAGTTTCAGGTGTCTGGCCGAATCTTTGCAAAGGCATAAGGAAGTAGAGCCACTGCCAGGCTTTCCTCATAATTCACGCCAGGATTGTTTTGGGTGCCAAGGAATTGTGAGGGGAATGGAGCATCGTGGAGTTATTAGCAAATATCTCTTATGTTGAAAGGTCATTGATGGAGGAGTGGGGCTTGTTTGTGCCCAGGAACTATCCTAAAGTTCTGCTACGTTGATCTTCTGGGGTTTAATATTGGATTATCGAAACATCGCAATATCCTCTATTAATCACAATCCTCTTTCTTTGAGTGAAATGTGACCCACCTCTTTGGATCATTTTTGCGTTGACGCCCCTTTGTATGGATTTGCAATGGCTCGTTACCTGAGAATGGTGTAAAGCAGTATAAATGTCGAGGAGAGTTAAGCATAATTTTTTTTTGGCATAGAAAGCAGCTAAATATTAATTTAATTTATTATTGTCACAAGTACTGAGTTACAATGATTTTTTTTGCATATTGATCATACGAATCAATTCATTACAACAGTATATTGAGGTAATACAAGGTCAAACAATAACAGTGACGAACAGAGTGTTACAGTTGCAGAGAAAGTGCAGTGTAGATAGACAATAAAGTGCAAGGCCAAGAGTGAGATCGAGAGTCCATGTTGTCATACCAGTGAACAAAAAAGAACATAAGAAGAGCAGTTGAAACAGGATTTCAGAAGGGGAAAGAAGAATTCAGCTTGCTTCTCAATCCTATGCCTCTTGTTTTCCTTAAAATCCTAAAGTCTCTGTTTTGAATTTCTTTGGCTGTCTTAGATAGAATTTACTTCACTGAAGAAAACGCTTCTGGGTGAAGGAATTTATTCTAATTTCCAATCTGTATTTTGAGTCTGTGACCATTGGTTCTAGACACTCCAGCCAGGGATAATATCATCCCCCCCACTGAACCTGTGAGATTCTGTAAACTCACTAGAGCACAAACTTATGTTTGCTTAATGGCACAGCAGTTAGTGGTACTACTCCACAGCTCCAGTGACTGATCTCAACCTCTGCCTCTGTAGAGTTTGCATGTTCTCCCTGTGACTGTGTGGGTTTCTGCTGGTGCTGTGTAAACTATCTGTGGTGTGGGTGGATGGCAGAAGAATCAGAGGAATTGATGGGAAAGTGTGAGAAAGTAGGTTACAGGGAAATAAGTGAGGGGAAATTGCTTTGCACTGTGAGTTGGAACATATTTGATCGACTAAATGCCTTTCTTTTATGTTTAAATAGGTTTCAATAGGTACATTTAATGTCAGAGAAATGTATACAATATACACCCTGAAATTCTTTTTTCTTCACAAGCATCCATGAAAACAAAGGAATGTCCCAAAGAGTGAATGACAGTTAAATGTCAGAACCCCAACACCCCCTCCATCTCCCCCTTCCCACTCATAAGCAGCAGCAAAGCAATGGCACCCCTACCAAATACTCAAGCGTGCGGCAAAGCATCAGTAAAGACACAGACTTGCAGTACCCCATAGACTACTCATTCACCCGGTATATGACATACCACAGGCTCTCTCTCTCTCTCCCTAATAAGGGAAAAAGAGGTGTCCCCGTTTCACAGCAAGAGGGGAGACATAACAAAAGAGCTCACTGATTTATGGTGTTAAAAGTCTGTTGCGTCGCTTTTTCCGAGCTCTGTGCCCTAAGAAGTCGGGTCCCTGGGCACACAGCCAGCAGCCAGCTCGCTGCTTTTGATCTTCCGTGTACTCCCACGACACATCAGGCAAAGGCACCGGCCCTGAATCTGCCCCGCCTCCAGAGCCACAAAAATCCGGCACCCTGAAGGCTCACTAGTCCTCCAAGCCACATCCTTAGCATATCGAAAAGCAGCGGGTGTGCGGCCCTGACAGTGGGTCCCATTTCTGCGAAGAACCGAAGTCAGCGTGTAACTCCAGGTCAGGGTCTTCAAAAGAACCTTGAAAGGGGAAAAAACAGATATCAAAGGTAGAAATAAAGCTGCTTCCAAAGATGCAAGCGAAGGAGTTGCCGTTGGGTGCCATCATCCTCCGAAGCTCCTCATGTCATAAGAAGATATTTATGGAATATGAAAGCCTCCCCACCCCATCCCAAGAATCAAACTGGTGAACCTTGTCACACCCCCTCTTTTTCAAGTATATCCTTTCTTAGGTAGAGAGATGAGATCTATACACAATACACCAGGTGCAGTCACGACCAGGCCCCATATACTTGTAATTTCATGAAAACATCTTTGTTCTTGCACTCAACCGTTCTTGCAATAAATGGCTACATCCCACTTACTTCCCTAACTGCTTGTTGCACCAGCTGGTTGAATTCAGGGCCACCCAAGTCCCTCAGAACACTAGGACCTTACAGTCCCCAATGACTTAAAAAAACCTCCGCATTCATACTCTTTTCCCTCAAGATGAATGAAGCTCACGTTTTTCCACATCGTAACTACCCCCATGTCCTTGCACACTCACTTAACCTATAGATATTCTCCAAAAGCCACCCCCACCCCCACAGTCTCCTCATAACTCACATTGGTTCCCAGCCTAGTATCATCAGATCATCAGCAAGTTTGGATAAATTATCCTTGGTCCACGCGTCCAAACCATTGATGTGAATTGCAAATATCTAGAGCCAAGTATCAATCCCAGCAGCAGTTCATGAGTGACACTCTTCCAAAAATGGCCTGTTCTGTTCTCCCAATAGTGTGAGTCCCCACTTAATGGAACAACGTAGAAATAAATGTCCGCACAAGATCAGTGCATGAGAGTTGGCCATTGCACTTGTAGCTCTGCTGTTGATTGGTGGAGAAAATGCTCATTAATAATTGTAGTACACTCTGAGGTGAAATGCTCCTTCTTCTCGTCAGACTGGAACTCACTGACTGTATGGATAATGGAAAGAAGTTTCAGAATGGAATTGAGGGAAATAATTTTAAATCAGTCAATCAACACCTGGGGAAGGGAGTAAACTATAGAGAGGTGACAAGGACATGGTGGCCACGTATTCTCCCTCTGTGTGGGATGGATTCTGTTATTTTATGGTCCGAGGTGGCCTGATATGGTTTCATTCTCAGGCAGTTGCCTAGCAGGAAGTATGTGTTGGCGCTATGGGGGAAGGAGAATTTAATATGAGAAATCACTGCCATCTATGGACTTCCTAGGGGGACATTTTCAGGTATACCATAAAATGCAAAGGTCTGTTTGGGATTAAAGCCCTGTTTTAATCCTACCAGGCACTTCTGAAAGCTCTAGGGCTTCGTGTTTGTGGGTTGTCAGCAGAGAGAGTTCTCCCGGCAGAGCTTTGGATGTTAAATACTACACATGCAAAACTATTTGACCTTGAAGCCCTAAGGAATCAGCTTGATGAAGAGCTTAGTATGAGCTGGAGTGACAATCGTGAGGCAAATGAATCATATCAAGTGTTAGCATTAAGAGACTGAAAATGGTTCTTAATTAACGGCTGATCCTGTAAAGTTGCAGGTGGTGGAAAACCCCATGTCTTGAAAGAGAGAAAACTGACAACCAGCCTTGTAATGTTTTGTAGCCAATGTGTATTCCTTTCTCTGTATCTGGGAATCACAAACAGGGAACTGAAAAGCAATTGTACTGGGAAGCTAGGAAGTTGAAATCATTCATTTCAGATTGTCAACATGCCAACAGAAGATTTAATTTAGCATTCTAAGTGTCAAAGTCATTGCTTTCAACGGCCTTGGCAGTGTGTCAGTGTGTTTGTGTGTGTGTGTATGTGTGCGTGCACATACATGTGCATGTGTCTTTTTTATAGCCAGTCAGAGAAACTGCAGCATTTTAATTTTGGTTCCTTTAGGGAATAGTAACAAGGAAACGGTTGCAAATGCCAGGAAAATTAGAATTGAATTTTTATTTTCTTCCATTGCACACACTGCACTGTGACAAAGCATGAAAAGGCAAACTGATACACCCTTTCATAACTAGATGACACACTCATTAGTGAAGATTAAGACGTCACATCTATCAAGAAGAGAAAATGAAAAATAATTGTAGCAAGCTGCAGCCTATAAAAATTCAGTTAGGATTGTTTTGCTACAGAAAAGATCTGTTTTGGTTTCCTTCTTAACTCCTACAATTTCTCTCCTGCAATTATTTTGCTGATGAATACATTCCTTTGTATAAATTACTAAAAGATGTCAAGAAAGCTTAAAGGATTATATTCAGTTTTTATCAATCTTGCAAGCTGCTATTCCATTTAATTGACTTTTCTTAGAAAATAATGTCTCTGCCAGGAAACACCTGTGTAAAGGAAAGTAGATAGATTTACATTTATATAGTTGAATGGGCAATCTTCTGAAGATCTCAGGGGGTCGAACAGTATCTACAGGAACTGTTGATATTTTGTGTTGAATCCTGCATCGTTTAACAATTTCCAGACGTTCCAAAGCACCTGATTGCCAATTGTACAGTTTTGAAGTGTAATCTCTGTTGTAACACTGGATGTAGGGCAGCCAGTTTGCACAGAGCAAGTTCACCAAACAGCAATGTAATAATGGAAAAACAAAAGACTGCAAGAGAATGCTGGAATCTGAAGCAACACACAAGATGCTGGAGGAACTCAGGGAGTCAGGCAGCATTTGTGAAGCAAAATGGACAGTTGATGTTTTGGATCATGAGTCTTCATCTGGTCTTGGACTGAACATAATTCACCAATGTAATAATAAGAGATAATCAATTTTTCACGGTTTTGGTCAAAGGATATACACTCAGTAGCCACCAATTTATTAGGTACACCTGTTCGTTAATGCAACTAACTAATCAGCCAATCATGTGGCAGCAACACAATGCAT
Source organism: Mobula hypostoma (assembly GCF_963921235.1). Lineage (NCBI taxonomy): Eukaryota > Metazoa > Chordata > Chondrichthyes > Myliobatiformes > Myliobatidae > Mobula > Mobula hypostoma. The sequence continues at coordinate 157,438,403 of NC_086100.1, forward strand.
AAAAGCATGCAAGCATGGTCACGAGGCTCAGTTGTTGTTCAACCCAAACATCAGAATGCGGAAGAAATGTGATCTAAGTGACTTTGCCTGTGAAATGATTGTTGGTGCCAGACGGGGTGGTTTGAGTAACTGCTGATCTCCTAGGATTTTCACACATAACAGTCTTTAGAGTTGAAAGAGAATGGTGTGAAAAACAAAAAACAAATCCAGTAAGCGGTGGTTCTGTGGGTGAAAGCGCCTTGTTAATAAAAGATGTCAGAGGAGAATTGCCAGTCTGGTTCAAGCTGACAGGAAGGTGACAGTAACTCTAAAAGCCACATGTTACAACAGTAATGTGCAGAAGAGCATTTCTGAAAGCATAAATTGTCATACCTTAATGTAGATGAGCTGCAGTAGCAGAAGAGCAGGAAGATACGCTCAGAGGCCACATTATTAGGCACAGGAGGTACCAAATAAGTGGCCACTGAGTGAATATGTAAAGACCTATTCTGTCTCACCTATCTCAAGTGTCTGCATAGCAAAAAGTGACCCACAGGCCACTCTGCTTAACTAAGAATTAATTTGGACTGATTATTGGTTAAGAGATGATGAAAAGGATTTCAAATTATCATAGGTTTTTCTTAGCTGGTCCTTGGAGGTCAAAGGTGACATTTCCACTCCAGTTCTGTGAATTTTTAGCTGACTGAAAAGGCCAATGTGGTACCAACAGTTTTTGCCTCTGGTGGAGCAGAAGATGTATGATGGGACGAATGGACGGGTTCTTTAGGAGCTGATGCACTCCTTCCAGGATTCATAACATACATCTGTTTGTTTCTAATGCATTTAACTTGTAGTTCTCCAAACCATCCTGAATGATTCGTTGACTGTACCTCTTCCTATAGATGCTGCCTGGCCTGCTGCATTCACCAGCATTTTTTGTGTGTCTTGCTTGAATGACTCATTGCTACTTTACATGGTTATGAACCAGGGATTCCTAAAAGATGATGGAGATGTTGTACTTTCTCATGGAGGTTTGAAGAACATCCTTGAATCTTGTCTGCCAATGGAATAGAATGTCTGCTTAGTAAGTCAGGAAGTTGGGCATACTGATGATGTTACAGAAGAATACCGTAGAGGAACAGGCCTTTCAGCCTCTGTTGTTGTCACCTGCCAAAGGGACTGACTAAGCATGGGTACTAACGTCCGTCGTATCAAAGATGTCTTCAAGGATCCCTACGACCCAGGACATGCCCCCTTCTGATTCTGCCATTCGAAAGGAGGGACAGGAGCCCAAAGGCACACACTCAGCGATTCTGGAATAGCTTCTTCCCCTCTGCCATCTGATTCCTAAATGGATATTGAACCCATGGACACTACATTAATACCATTATTAATTTTTTGTTTTTGCGCTATTTATTTTAACGTAACTATTTAAGATACATATATATTTACTGTAATTCAGTTTTTTTTCTATATTGTACTGCTGCTGCAAAGTTAACAAATTTTATTACATTTGCCAGTGATATTAAACATAATTCTGATTCTGAAATGGAACTGGCTTTGCAATCTTGGGGTGATTTAGTACAAATACTAGTACATTCTTAGAGGAGCAGGCTATTTGGGAAGGATGACTGAGAAAGTCCTGAACTGCGGTGTTTACAATCTCAAAAGGAGAGATTTCTTTACACAGAGGATGCCAAATCTTTCGAATTCTCTACTGCGGCCCTTTGGTTGGCATCCAATTGGATTGAAGGACCTGTTTCTGAGCTGTAGAACTTTGTGACTGGTAACACAGTTTGATTTCATTCAAATCTAAGATTGCTAAAGTTTTGGATGTTTGAGGAATCAAGGTAAGTGAGGATAAAGCAGGAAAATGGTTCTGAGGCAGCGGTACATTCACAATCTTGCTGAACAGTAGAAAGCTTAAGGAGCTGATTGGCCTTTTCCTGCTCTTATTATTTACTAAGGTGAAAATAAAACCTCATTTTCATGTTATTTCTGGAAGTACTTTGAATTGAAATTCCAAAAACTAATAGATGAAGATAAGCTGATAAGTTATCTAATCCTATTCAGAGGTTTGCATGTGGAAAGAATAATTATCTTGAAAGCATAAATAATGTCAATTCTAGTTCTCTTATTCAGGTGAGTGAAGAGGTTATTGATAACTGAGGAGAAACAGATTAATCCAAAAGTAACATTAATGGAACTCCTTATTTATTAATGCTTAAAGTACTTAGAGTTTATTTGTTTAGATTGCTATCCATTCCAATAAAGTTGTTTCATAAATAATTAACTTTACTATAATTGTAGTTGTGTGTTGAGAAAAGAGTTGAAAAGACAATTTCGGATTATATTTTGTCTAAAGCTCATCCTATTCATTTTAGTTAATTGTGCTGAAATGACTCGTGGAAATCTAATATGCTTGTGTTGACTCACCTGGACCCTTCTTTCCCCTTCCAGGCATGCACAGACATCCCCCAGGTCCTGATATCCCCACCTTCTATCCCTTGTCTCCAGGTGCTGTCGGACAGCTCACACCTCCTCTCGGCTGGTAAGCCTTTGGTTTTCTTTGAACTTAAGCAAGTTGGCTGCAAGTCCCCCTCTTTCTTTTTAAGCAGTTTCTGAGACTTTGAAATTGACACGGCATTACCACCATTGTAAGACTTTAATTGCTAAATTTAAAGAGGAAAGCATTGTGGCTGGCTATCGGCTGTAATTTCACATCAAAACTTGAGTAAGTGTTCGAGGCAATCTAGATAATCTCAAAACACAACCCAGGTAATAATGTAATGACCACAAAATATTAGAACAAATGCGGAAACCTCCTTGATACAATTTTGGAGTGAATTGTACTGCTTAGTTTGCCATGACCTGTACACACCAGGACAATATTAGGTTTGGACCCATCTATTTTTGTTAGACGGATCATCAAATTATATCTTCTAACGTCTTTCAGACAAAATATTTTTAACCATTTCGCTGTCTGAATTTAAAGCATACCATAACAGAAATATCTTGAATTTGTAAAAATGTCACAAAGTAATGCTTCACTGAGACACGAGACTGTGCACGTGCTGTAAATCTTGAGCAATATGTACAAAATGCTGGAGGAACTCAGTAGTTCAGGCAGCATTTATGGAGGGGAAGTGAACAGTCAATGGGCTGAGACCCTTCATCAGGAGTAGAAAGGTAAAAGCCAGAATAAAAAGGTGGGGAGAAGAGAAGGAATGCAAGTGAGCAGGTGATAGGTGAAAATAGGTGCAGGGTTAGGTGGGTGGATGGGCAAACCGAGATGAAGTAAGAAGCTGGGAGGGGATAGGTGGAAAAGTAAAAGGCTAAAGAAGAAGGAACCTGATAGGACAGTGGACCATGGAATAACAGGAAGGAGGTGGGAACCAGCGGGAAGATAAGCAGGGCAGGAGAAGAGAAGGAGGGGCCACCAGAATGAGGGAAAACAAAGGAAAAGGGGAACAGAGGGGAGTGGTGACTAGAAATTAGGGAAATTAATGTTCATCCCATTAGGTGGGAGACTATTAAGAGGGAATATGGGCTGTTGCTCCTCCAGTTTGCATTTGGCCTCATTGTGTCAGCAGAGGAGGCTGTGAACAAACATGTAGGTGTGGGAATGGGAAGTGGAACTGAAATTGGTAGCCACTGGGAGATCCTTGGTGGTGTGGTAGTCAAAGCGAAGGTGCTTGATGGAGTGTTTCCCCAATCTGCATTGAGTCTCACCAATGTAGAGGAGGCTACACCAGCAGTGCAAGATGTTATAAGTGACCCCAACAAACTCTGAGCTGAAGCACCACCTCACTTAGAAGGACTGTTTAGGGCCCTGAATTGTGTTGAGGGAGGAGGTGTAGGGCCAGGCACAGTTGCAGGGATAAGTCATCAAGATAACTTGGAAGTCAGTCGATTTATAAAAGATGTCAGAAGATATTCTGTCTCCAGAGATAGAGCCAGAGAGATTAAGAAAGGGGAAGAGAGGCCCAAGTAAATTTGAGGACAGGGTGGAAGCTGGAAGCAAAGTTGATGAAATTGACAAGATCAGCTTGGGTAAAAGTAGCAGCACCAATGCAGTTGTCAATGCAACGGAGAAGCCATTGGGGAGCTTTACCAGTGTAGGATTGGTGCATGGACAGTTCCATGTCACTGACGTAAAGACAGGCATAGCTGGGTCCATGCCATGCATGTAGCCAATGTAAAGGAAAGCAATCCTGTATGCTTTGATACCTTTAGCCTATGTTGCGTGGGAGCTTTAGCTACTGTATGAATATTAGACAGATATTGTGTAATAATACCATGAAAGTAAAGGCTTCTGCTGTTAAAACAAGTGGTTTGATTGAGATGCACTATTTTCATGATCAAATATATTCATATTGATTTATATGATGCTTATTATAATACAGATATCTCTGAAATGTACATGGTCATGAATACTACAGTATTTAAGTTGACAGTGCATAATGATTGATTGTGTAAAGTTACTAAGCGATACAACATAAAAATATAAGAACTTAAGAAATAGGAGCAGGAGTCGGCCATCTGGCCCATCGAGCCTGCTCCGCCATTCAGTAAGATCATGGCTGATCTGGCCACGGACTCATCTCCACCCACCTGCCTTTTCCCCACAACCCTTAATTCCCCTACTATTCAAAAATCTATCCAACCTTGTCTTAAATATATTTACTGAGGTAGCCTCCACTGCTTCATTGGGCAAAGAATTCCACAGATTCATCACTCTCTGAGAAAAGCATTTCCTCCTCATCTCTGTCCTAAATCTCTTGAGGCTATGTTCCCTAGTTCTAGTCTCACCTATCAGTGGAAACAACTTTCCTGCCTCTATCTTATCTTCCCTTTCATAATTTTATACTGTATGTTTCTATAAGATCTCCTCTCTTTCTTCTAACTTATTGTTTTACATAACTTTGTTAACTCCTTTCTACCTAGTAGGTCAAACGTTTACCCAACCAACTTGCAATTAATCCTCAACTTCATTTCTTTATCTTTCCTCTCCATATCTTTCAGGGTTAGCAAAAGTGTAAAACCTGTATATGTCTGATTCCAAGCCCATGTTATAGGTCTTTGTGAGAATGTTATTAAATGAAGTGTGTTAGTAATACAAAAAGCTTTTGTGTAGAATACTCGTCCACATACTTTATATCTTACACCTTCTCCTGCCTTAATTTCATTAGTTTTTCAAGGCGGAGTAAACATTTCAGTCCAACATCTGCAGGCTTCACTTAATAACTCTTCTCATAGGCACACACCCACACCCACACCACAAACGCACACGCATACACAAAAACACACAGATATGCACATACCACAAACATGCACACACACACAGACACATGCACACCCTGACACTCACACCCACACAGACACTCACTCATGCAGAGCACACTATGTGCTAGCCAAGCTGCAATATTTTCCACACGGTGCCCAATTTTTATTTCCACTGGGTTCTGTGTAAAACAGTTGGTGATTAGTTATGTGTCTGTTTTCTGCTTTTAGTATAATGTCAGAGAAAAGGCCATTAAATCCAGCCAGTCCAGCCCTTTCTATTGTCCAAAAACACAACCATCCTCTATCACCTTTTTGAAAATCCCAGATCCCTTCACTCTCCTGAACTGTACCCAATAAAGCAATTAATGAGAACCCCTCAGTAACCTTTCACAGCAATATGCCTTCACTAAAGTTCGCACATTCTGGTCAGATGCACACATGAGTTCTTTCAGACACATAGTGCCAGATGTAATTTTGTCATACAAAATCATGCTTGTACGTCAGGTAGTGTCAAAGAAGTTAATTGAAAGTATGCAATTATTTGAATTCAGAATCTTTAATACGATTTACTTGGACAAACAGCTGATCTTGAGAGTTTTTACAGTTGTGCTTGATGACATCTTACGAGCAGAAATCTTTGTCATTTGTTACTAAGGGAATTGAATACTGCAAAAACAAGTAGCTGCTGCCCGTTTTGGGTCTACCTGACCAAGGTTAGCCTGTGCATCCAACCAGTAGAGGATTCAGCCTGCCTGAGCTAACAGGAGCTCCCCTTTCCACGTTCATATCTAGATTGACAGCATGAGTGAAAGACAGCTGTGAGGCGCTTTAGATAAAGGGTCAAACAACTGCTTTGCTTGTGAATGAACTTCCTTTTGCTTACCTACCGTCATGGCCCGACTAATATCTGTGTTGTATAAACTTCATATCCTGTTTCCTCTTCCCCTGCCTCATCTGGGTCAAGAGGAAAGGTATATCAGCTGTAGCAAGTTGCTGGAGCAACTCAGTGGGGTGGGTCGCATCTGTGGAGGGAAATGGGCAGGCAGCGGTTCAGGTTGAGACCTTTCCCCCGGACTGAAAGAACAGAGGGGAGATATTGTGTAAAAGTAGGTGAGGGGAAGGAGTGGGGCAAGAACTGGCAAGCATAGGGGGATCCAGGTGAGGAAGGGTGATTGGCAGATGGACAGGAAAAAGTGGACATAGTGATAGAGGCTGGAAAGAGATTGGTGGAGGCACCAAAGGCCTGTAGATGATGGAACCTGTTGGAAAGGAGGGCGGATCATGAAACCAAGTAAAGGGGGTGGGGTGGGCAGATGGCAGTGGTGGGGAGGAGGGGACCCAGTGGGAGGAGTGTGTGGGTGATTGGCAGATGGGGTGGCTGGGAGGAAAGAAACAGGGTGATCGGGAGCTCAGGTGGGGGGGTACTGAGTCTCTATGGGTCAATCAGGGGAAGATGAAAAAGGGACAGAGGAAGAGTAGGTAACCTGAAATTGAAATATTATAGTTATGTACATTTTACAATGTCAGGATAACCCATTAAAGTTCAAAGTAAATTCATTATCAAAGTATATATGCCATATGCTACTTTGAGACTCATTTTCTTGTGGGCTAGAAAAGAAACTAGAAAGAAACACTGTGAATCAATGAAAAACGGCACATGACAGAGGCAGACAAACAACCCATGTGCAAAAGACAGCAAACTGTGCTAATACAAAAAAGAAAAGAAGGAAAAAAAAGCAATAAGTATCGAGAACATGAGTTGTAGAGTCCTTAAAAGTGAGTCCATAGGTTGTTGAATCAGCACAGTGTTGGGGTGAGTGAAGTTTTCCTGTCTGGTTCTGGAGCCTGATGGTTGAAGGATAGTAACATAGTCACTGTTCCTGGACCTGGTGGTGTCCCATCTCACCTCCGTTATTTGGTTCTATGATCCTCCTTTCTTTCTACTAGATTCCATTATTTACCTCCACCAATCACTTTCCATCCTCTATCACTATTTGCACACTGTCCTCCTCCATCTCCCAATCACCTCTTCTCTCTTGGATCTACCTATTGCTTTTAGCTCTTGCTCCAGCAATACACAAATTGCTGCAGCTGATTTGTGCACGTCAAGCTCTCGTGGACAGCCCTGTGATTAGCTTTATTTGCTAAAATAAAGATTAGCTTTATTTGTCACATGTACATCAAAATATCAAAATGTTCAGTGAAATGTGTTATTTGCTACTAAGGATTGTGCTGGAGGCAGCCCACAGGTGTCGCTATGATTCCAGTGCCAACATAGCATGTCCACAATTTACTAATCTGTATGTCTTTGAAATATGGGAAGAAACTGGAGCACCTGGAGGAAACCTACATGATTAAGGGGAGAATGTACAAACTCTATTGACTGATGAATTAATACTGATGAGAACACAGGAAGAATTTCCTTCAAAATATAGCTGTAAAATGTTCCATACCCTCTGTACAAGAGCAGATAGTGCTTAATTTATACATTAATTTTCTTCAGTCCCTCAATCTAGAGTCTTATGGTCAAGCATCTGGAATGGGATTTGACACACAACCATCTGATTCAGTCAAGTATTCTAGTCACTAAACCACAACATAGTGTTGTGGTACAGAGCAACTTCCGTAGGACTGAGTTCATGCACAACAGATTATACAAAAATAACTTAACGGGAAAAAATATGAAGGGAAAATACTTTTATCATTTATAGTAGCCTGTTTTCAATATAAATTATTACCAGTTATTTTGGAAGCTTTTTTCATATTCTATTGTTGTCAAATGACAATTGTTCAGTGTAGTACTGAATAGCTTGGAGTCTTATGTCCATCACAATAAACTCCTTGCTCTGACAAGCCAAAGACCGTATGAAAGATGCTGAGAGAAGGGGAAGGAAAACTGCCAGCAAGTGTGAGGCAGGATATGAGAGAGGTAAGCAGTGGGAGAGAGAGTTAGTTTTATTCAAGCATAAAATGTTGGTATCGCTGGTAAGGTTACCATTTATAGCCCATCTCTAATTGCTCCTGATATGGTCCATACTAATACTATGGTACCTGTGCTAAAGATGCACCAGTTTAGAAGAGAATTGCCTTGGGAATGAAGGATAAATTATGTTAACTAAGTGAATCAGATTAGGATTTTATAGAATATGTATATATAAATTTGAGTATGTTGCTGCTCTTATTTTTCAAGGTAGTGGAGGTCACAGATGCTTTTGAAGAGCTCTGAGCTACTTGTTGAAAGGTCCAGATGGTATCTGCTGCAGACAAAATGTGCCAAGAATCTTTGGAAACTAGATGATCAAGGTGCTAGTCAGATGGGCTGCTTTGACCCGAGTGTTATCAGACATCGTGAATGTTGTTGGCTGTCCCTAGGAAGTGAAGAGTGTTGCATCATGCTGTTTACTTTCCTGGAAGTGAATGCCTTGTAAATGCTAAAATGGTATTTAGTGAGTCACATTTTAGCCCCTGGTCCCTTGTCCAGTTAAATCTTTCACCAGTTCATATTGATGGCGAGGCCTTCTGTTTATAATGATAAGGAATAGTGAAGATACTTGTTTTCATTCATCAGCTGAAGCCTTAATGTTGGCGCAGAGGGAATTGCTTCCTTTGCTCTTGACTGAATAACATGCAATCTTCAGTGAACATTTAATCTTATGGAGAGAAGGTGGATGGTTGTGCTGGGGATGTTCCTCAGAGGAGTTCCGACAGTATTTCTGGTTTAAGGTGATTGACTTCTACTGACCATGAATGTGTTACTCTGTTCATGTTTACATATAAATTAAGCACTATCTGCTCTTGTACAGAGGGTGGAGAACATTTTACAGCTATATTTTGCCCTGTTCAGTTGAAACTTTGCACCCATTCCCCCCGACTTCAGTTTTACCAGAGTTTGTCGTGCCACATTCGATCAGAATGTAGAGCACAGGGTCTGGCTCTTTGGCCCATGATGTCCACGCAAGCCATGATGCCAAATGAAATGAATCCTTTCTGCCTGTACAGGATCCATATCCACCATTCCCTTTATGTTCATATGTCTACCTTGATGTCGATGACAATCACTTCCAACCAAACTCTGGAGCTAAGCTGAGTTGTACTGAAGGAATATGAGAGATGAGGAGAGAGAAAGAGACAAAGGGACTTAAGGATAGTGACATTGAGAAGTATGAGAAGGAGATGAAGAAAGTAATACAGACAGGCAAGAAATACGTGAAGGCATCTTGACAGGTAGAGGGAAGGAGAAAGGAAGTAGGAAAATAAATGAGAAACAGAGGAAGGTGAGGCAGTTGAAAAAAAACATAGGTGTGGAGGCAGAAATATGAGTGTAATAGAAAAGTACGTTCAGTTGTCATAATTACAATTGTATATGTTTACTGGACCTCAAAAGTTTAACTGTGCATTTCTGCTTTGAGGAATAAAGAGGCAGGAAATGGTCTGTACACTTAGTCAACAGACAGGTCCTAACCTTTCCAGGAGAGTGGCGAACAGCAAGTCAGTCCCACTGAGACTTCCATTGATGGAAGCAGAGGCATCAGTGTATTGAAGGCATGGAGTACCGTGGTGACCATATCATTTGGTTGAAATTAGTTGTGTAATTTGATGGTTACTTCAAGCTAATTGTGACACCATTGTGTTAATTTTAGACCTTTTTTTATAAATGGATAGGAAATAAGTAAACGTATATTCTACTGTATGGATATTTAAATTGCTATGAGCACCAAACAAAATTAATTAGAAATTTTATCTGATTGAAAGCACAATTATTACAGTATAATCCATTTTAACAGAGAAAAACAACGACATAAGGCCAATGTATAGTCTAGCTTTTAATTGCTCCACACAACTTTTCCCATTCCTCAACTTTCATGTTTTTTTCTGTTGAATTAAATTGCAGAGACAGCATGGCATAATTTAATTCTAATCATTAAATGCAATCCTTTAATTATACTTTGAAGTTGATATAAAAATAATGGTATTTTATAAACACCTGGGACATAACTATATAGTTTCTCCAAAACAAAAACACATGCTTCAAAATATTAATTTGAAAATTTCTTTTAAGTTGTCCATTTTCAAAGTCATGTCAAATTAAACTAGTCAAACTGAGTTACTTGAATTGGCAAGATGGTTTTCTGATCAGCCGAGCTAAGCGAAAACAAGCCAGTGATCTTCAAGTGAACCATACTGTATCACCAGCCAGTTCTTTATTGGTCCAAAGGGTTCTATCTTCTGGCTGCTCTTTTCCAAATGCTTGTCATGGTTCCCAAGAATATGCTTTCTTCATTGTCTGATCTATTGACCCTTTTATATACTTGTTCTCAAACCATTCATGCCACCGACGTGCCAGCAAAGACTATCACCAATAAGAGAGGGTCTAATCACTTACCCTTAACATTCAGCCGATACATATTTCATCAATATTTTGTGGTCACTACTGACCATAAAATCATCTGGATCAGCTGCACAAATTCTGTGGTTTCAAGAGTAGGTCAGTGGCTGGGCATGCTATGGTGAACTACGCAGTAGTTGACACTCCAAAAACGAACCATGGCAAAATTCAGGAGTGTGATGGAAAACTCCACCTGCCCGCGTGAGTGCAGCTTCAATAACTCTCAGGAAGCTTGACATCATTCCAAAGAAACAACACGCTTGACTGGCATTCTATCCATTTTTCTTCTCTTTTTTTTGGCGTGTGTGTGTGTGCGTCTGTGCGTGCGTCCATGCATGTGCGATGTTGACGGGACGATTTCTTTTTCATGCCTTTACAAGGCGTGGAGCAAGAGAGGGAGACTGTGGCACACCACTGCTCACACAGACATTTTGCAGTATTTTTCCCTTTATTTTACGAGGTCGAGTTGTGATCTCAACACTCAACCGGGCAGGGATGGAAAGCATATTCGGGAGCGGACCCAACTGGGTTCGAATCCAGGAATCTCAGTTCCAGAGTCCGGCGCTGATGTCATTGCGCCACCAGCCAGCCCTCTATCCATTTTTCTAACCATTCATTCATTCCTCCAACTTTGCATCATTAATGCGGCATGTGTATTCAACAAATACTTACCTACTGCCCGTTACGCTGCTGGCACTTAGGGCAGCAGTGAGGTCCTCCATCTTGGTCAGCCCTTGGTCACGCAGAGGTAGAGAAGAATTCTTCATTGCGGTTGTTAACAGTTTTTTTTGACAGGTCAGGGTTGTTCGCCCTGAGCTTAATACCCCAAACCTGAAGCACCGGTGGACCACTTTTAGTCTGGCCTTTACCCTTTGACCTGTTTGGCATGGATCACCCTACCAACAGTCAAAGCACAAGGCCCTGACTCCAGCCAATGTAGCTCTCCAAGTCAGTGAGGCACAAAAGCCTACAAACCCTATGACAAGATTGTTGTCCTCTTGAAGGATATCCAATAAAAGCATTGCAGTTAGTCACTAATGCTAATATAACCTGCTGCTGCCAAAAAGGATGAAGGCATGAACTTCATGAGAATACCACTCCTTGCTGATTTCTCTATAAGTCAAAACTCATCCTGACTTGGAAGCAAATTCCCGGCCTTTCATGGATGCTGGATTGAAATCCTGAAAGTTCCTACCCAAAAGCACGATGGGAGAACCATCTCCAGGTGTTCAAAGTCTAGGCTCTCCAACACCTTCTCAAAGGGAATTACTGATGGACCTTGGTACACACCACACCCCACCCAACATCCATATCAAATGTCCTTTCCCAACAGTATCACTGTGTAACAGATTGCTGATAGAATTGTGAAGACAATTTAAACCATCCTTAATTCCACCAAACCTACAGGTACCTATTTGCTCCCCAATCTCTAATGCCTTCCACTTTCCATAGTAGTCTGGGGAGAAAATGCTATGCCTTGTCAGGAATAGGGACAATGAAACAGAAATATTTATTCCTCCTCAATAATCAGAGTATTTAACAATATTGTTTGAGTTGCCAATTCATGAAGCATATGCTAGGAACCAATGTCCCATCTAGCTGCAAGGTGGCAGCTCTTACAAATTTGAAAAACATGACGAGAAGTTGAGAAATCCCTTTGTTTCCCTGTTTTCTGTAACCTCTACTGATACTGTGACTAATTGGCCTTCATCTTATGAAAGGCTTTCTGACTTTCTGGGCAGAATGTCACTGCGACAGTTTAAAACAAAGCCAAAGCATGCTGACAATTCACAGCTGAGCAGCCAGTGTCTATGGAGAAAGAAGCCACCGGCCTTCCTTTGGGAAAACGAACTGAAGAGTTAGTACAAATGGATGATCAGTCTTTCTTCCAGATAACGTCAAGCCTGGATGAATATCCTGTGATCTTCAGAGGAGGATTTTGGCTGTTTTATAACACAGATACCTGTATACTGAAATTAGGCAAGAAGCTGACAAAATATACGTAAGGGAAAGTGATTAAATAACAACTTACTGCCACTTTGCTGAGTTGTACCCAAGTTATGACTGACTGACCAATCATTATCTGTAATGATAATTGGCATTGCACATATAATCTAGACAAATAAAACATAGTTTATTTGGACCTCTATACCAAATGAAACCTGAGCTCACTCTGTTCCCTCAGCATTATTCTACTATTCCACTTCCAAAAGATTTGTATGTGCAGCTTCTTCCAAGGGGGTATTCATGTGCTCGGCACTCTGGTGACTTTGAATTTAACTTGGGGTCGTTCATGTGTTGATTCTGTAAAAAGTTCTCTTCAAACATCTTACACTAGGTTTGCTAACTTGCACAGATACCCTCTTAGGATGTACCTCAGTGCTACAATCCTCTCCTGCTCACACCCCTCCATGATTTTTCCACTCCTAACCTGTTTCCATACTCTAATAATCTATGACTTAGTATCTAGGCAAGGTGTTGAATTGGCAAGACATAGCTATGGGCTGACAGCTAGAAAATGGGATTAGTGTAGCAAGGTATTAGATGGCCAGTATGGACATGGAGGGCTGAAGGGCCTGTATCCACGTTGTATGATTCTATGACTTTTCGCTTTGGAGCCCCTTCCCCAACTTCTCCATTTTCCTACCTTACTTTCCTCTGTGAATGCACTTTTAGTTTCATTAAACTTGTGTCCCAGTATTTTGGCTCGACACAAGTTTTTGTTGGTTTACAAGCAGTCAAATGCTGCTTAAGGCTCTTAGACCTTCTTGTTCCATTGAACACAAGGGAATGTTAGCTTGATATGAATGTTTGCGTTTAAACACGAGCGAGTGGGTAGATTTACACCACCCACTTTATCTATTATTAACACTTTCTACTCTAGCTGAGTTCACAATCAACTCTGAATTGTACAGAATTTGCACTCTATTAAATTCAGTGTTTTTTGTTTTACCTGTCTTGTTTCAGGTTTTCACATCCCATGGTTCCTACCCACCCCGGTCCTCATACAACTGGAATTCCTCACCCAGCCATTGAGAACCACCAAATCAAGCAGGAACCCATTCACAATGAGATTGAACTCATGAACACGTAAGTTGATAACTTGGAGAAGTTGAAAATCATTGTTCAAACTTCCAAACCAGAGGATGGTAGGTTTTGTAAAACTCAAAACACTGGAGGCAAATATGAAATAAAGCACAGAAAACAGAAGGGAAGCAATTATCACTTCAGGTCATTTTTATTTATTTAGAGATACAGAGCAGAACAGACCCCTCTGATCCAGTGAGCTACACCACCCAGCAACCCACCTATACTCACACTGGACAATTTACAAGGACCCATTATTCTACTAACAATTTTGCCTTTGCACTGTGGGAGGAAACCAGAGCACCCGGAGGAAAGCTGCATGACCACGGGTGAATGTACAAACTCCTAACAGATGGCACCAGAAATGAACTCTGAATTCTGGAACATCCCAAGCTGTAATAGCGTCATGCTAACCACTACGCTACCAGACCCTTCTGCAGAGTTGCGAACTGTCCCTCTTTCTCCAGATGCTGCCTAACCTGTTAGAGTTATACTAGGTCAGAGAGCCCAGAGGGGAGATGGAGTTAAGTTGCAGATCAAATATGATCTTGCTCCATGACAGAGCAGACTTTGGGATGATTTGGCCTTCACCTTGTCATCTGTTGCTCCCTAAGTTAGGAAACTGATCAGGCTGGAGGAGATGCCAATAAGAGATTTTATCTCTTATTGGATGTTTGCAAGGTGGGAAAGCTTCACGTAGGTCAAGAGCAATGTCCCCTCTAAGGTGTGCACATGTGCCATGCACACATCTTTTGCTACTAGCACGCAAAGGAATTTAAACTGCCCACAAACGGTTGTTGCCCTCTACCTCGTACTGTTAAGTATATTTCAGGATTGTACACAATCACATTTCCTTTTCTGGTTTCTGATGTGGAAAGTGTTGACAAAGTGGAGTTTGCAATGATTTGTCTGCAAATTTTAGAACTTTATTGAAGAATTTCTTCAGTACGCACGTGTTGTTTTCACTGGGCAAAAAAATTGCACAGCACAAGATTTTTGCGCACACCGGTCATTACAAATTAGAAGGAAAATAGGTCAACAGTATATATTTTTTCCCTGCAGAAAACCTCAGCATGAAACGAGGAAAGAGCAGGAGGCCAAGAAACCTCACATCAAGAAGCCCCTTAATGCCTTCATGTTATACATGAAGGAGATGAGAGCAAATGTGGTCGCAGAGTGTACACTGAAAGAGAGTGCAGCCATCAATCAGATCCTTGGCAGAAGGGTAAGCAGGCGTTCTGCATTAATAGAGTTCTGTCTTTTGTAGCAAGCCATTGGAAATTATTTTAGTCTAGACTTCATTCTGCAGTGGTTCAGGAAGGTGACTCACAACCATCCCTCCTGAAGAGCAGTTTGGGATTGGAAATACACACTGGTCTTTCCACCAGCAACTCCTGTCTCACAAAAAGATTTAAATTCCTACATTGGGTGTCAGTGGTCCGAGTTAGCTTTCTTTCCGTAGCTAGGTCCAGTGTGGCATCCTATGTGTTGTTACAGCCAGTTTCTGTGGGAAAAGCCTGTTTCCAGTATTGTAAGGAGATGTGGAGATACTCTGACAGTACAGTAGAAATCTGGGTGTTAACCGCTCTCCTGGAGTCACTCCACATTCAGACAGGCTTTACTTTGCAGTACTACTATGAATAATATTGGAATATTTCACACTGTCTGACACTCCCTGTTCAACCATCAACTATAGTTCTAAATAAGTGGCCATCTCTTGGATACCAGTTCAGTTGTTAATATCTCCGGAGTTTCATTAAATAGTAGTTGACTTCCCGCTATCTTCTTCCTCTGAATAACTAATGAATCAAAAATATCCAAATAAAATAACACACTAAGTCATTTGTTTTTCTAAGTTTTCATACGTGCAAGTTGAAAAGGACGCATCAGTAATTTTTGGGAACGCCAAGGAAAGGTGGCATCTGTTGCTGAAAGCACAACGGTGCTGCATATATCCCAGGGAGAATTGATTGTGGTTGCAATGGCCAGAGAGGGAAACAGCTTGGTTCAGCATTATCAACGTAAAGATAAACCATATGCAACCGGTGCTGGGTCACACAAAGGTCCTATGCAAACCCAATGGCATCCCTGCACACATAATTCTGGCCTTTCATATCTTGTGAAAGTCGCCAGTGTCTGTTTTTAAGTGATATCTGCCCCTCTACTTACCACTGCCCCTGGCTATACTCCTTTGTTCTGTTATTTGATACATAACAAAAAGAAAAGTCCCACTGACAACCCCCCTTCTAAGTTTGACAAGTTTGTTCTGCAGGGTGATTCTGAAATGCACATGAGCAACAGTCTTCTTTATTGTCAAAGATTGAATGGTGGAGGAGGTGAAGCAGGCTGAGCTGAGAAAGAAACAAAGGAACCTTTGTATACGAAAGTTTCCTGAATGTTTAAATTACCTGCTCAAGCCTCATGATGTCATGTGATAGAGCAATCAGTTCTGATTGGAAAAAAATCAGGAGACATAGATCATATTAATCTCATGTTCCTATTATTGATTACTGGACCATAACATCTAGCCCCCAATTCAATAGTTGATTCAATAGTTCTTTTCAAACTGTTCTTTTTCCCTAATTTCAATTTTCTTATAATTAATAAAGAGGTGTGTTCAAAGAAAAGTAAGGCTTCTTTTCCCCATCACTTTTCTACGCTTCTCGGAGATTAATTTTTAATCCCTGAAGACATCAGGATGATTCTGGATAGGCAATTAAAATGGGACTTCATAAAAATGCGTGTCTCTGTCTGAAAGTAGGAAGGTTTGAAAACTAAAGGACTATTTGGAGATCTGTAGTTGAGAATGATCCTATATCCTTCGGCAATAGTGTTTTTTTTAATACTCTGAATGAATGCAGATCTCTGTACATACGATGTGTATGTTAGTGACAACCTCGGCACCTAATATTTTTGCCCTAATTACCCCTGATTTACATTTAAGAGTCAACAACATGGGTCTAGAGATGACACGCAGTCCAGACTGGGTTTAGAGAGATCCTAAGCAAAGGACATTAGTTAGGCAGTTACGTTTGTATAGTGGTCTGGTAGCTTTGCAGACGCCATTATGAATATTGTTTGTTTTTGCACCCTGCTCTTACTGTTTTAAATGGAGACAAAAATCAGGAGATCCATTTAATGGTAAATTGGTTTATTATTGTTGCATGTACCAAGGAGCAGTGAATAATTTGTGTTGCATGCCATTCATATCGATCAATTTATTACAACAATACATTGAGGTGGTACAAGGTAAAACAATAATGGACTGCAGAATGCATGTTAAAGTTACAAAGAAAACGGAGCAGAGATAGACAATAAGGTGCAAGGTCATAACGAGGTAAATTACGAGGTGAAAAATCCACCTTGTCAAACTAGGGAACGGTTCGATACTCTTATAGCAACAGAATAGAAGCTGTCCTTGATGCGGATGCTATGTGCTTTCAGGCTTTTATATCTTCTGCCTGATGGGAGAGGGGAGAAAAAAGAATGTTTGAAGTGGGGTGGGGTCTTTGATTATGCTGGTTGCTTTACTGAGGCAACAAGAAGTATAGACAGAGTCCATAGAGTGGGAGCCAGTTCCAGTTTCCATTTTATGCGGAGCTGCATCCACAACTCTGTGCAGTTTCCTGTGCTCATGCTCAGAGCAGTTGCTGTGCCAAGCCATGTTGCATTCAGATAGAATGCGTCCTAAGGTGCATTGATAAAAATTGGTAAGGATCGACAGGGACGCGCCAAGTTTCTTTAGCCTCCTGAGGAAGTGCGGACATTGGTGAGCTTTCTTGGCGATGACATCAAAGAGGTTGGGTCAGGCCAAGCTACTGGTGATCACTCTTGGGAACCTGAAGCTCTCATCCCTCATAACCTCAACCCTTCTGCTGTCAACAGGAGCATGTGCTCTGCCCTTGGCCAATGAGTGTATTCTTTGCTTCTACTAGTATACAAAATGCTGTTTTATTATCAGCAATGTCAGAGAATGTAAAAGGTAACTTAAGCTGAACCACCGTAGACACATCTTAACAGAATTGTCCAATTTTCCTCCCCAGTCATGATCTCATCTCTCACCTTGGAATTGGTTGAAACGGGTCTATTATTGTTAAAAATACATGTACTGAGATACAGTGCAGTGAAAAGCTTGTTTTGTATGCTGTTCATACAGATCAAATTATTATGCAGAGCATTGAAGTAAAACAAAGTCAAATAGTATCAATGCAGAATAATGAGTAACAGCTACAGACAACGCATAGATTGTGAGGTCAAGAGTACATCTTATCATACTACATAACTATTTCATAACAGCAGGGGTAGAAGCTTACCTTCAGGATTTCAGGATTTTGTATCTTCTGCCCAATGCAAGAGGTGAGAAGGAAGAATGCCCGGAGTGGTTGGGGTCTTTGATTATTTTGTCCGCTTTACCGAGGCATTGTGAAGTACAGACAGAGATAATGGAGGGAAAGCTGGTTTCCCTGATGTGGTGAGGTGTGTCTACAATTCTCTGTAGTTTCTTGCAGGTCCAGGCAGAGCAGTTGTAATACCAAGGTTTTATGCATCCAGGTAGGATGCTTTCTGTGGTGCATTGATAAAAAATAGAAAGGGTTAATGGGAATATACCAAATTTCTTTAGCCTTCTGAGGAAGTAGAGATGTTAGTGAGCTTTCTTGGCTGTGGTGTTGACTTAGGCTTGGTGTAATCTTCACACCTAGCAACTTGAATCTCTGAACCCTCTCAATGTCAACACCATTGATGTAGAAAGAGCATGCACCCCTTCCCCCCCACCTCTTCCTGAAGTCAATGACCAGCTCTCTTGTTTTGGTGACATTCAAGATAAGGTTGTCATCTGGACTCAAACTCATCACAGTATGAAACAGGCCCACTACAATGGTATCTTGTGCAAACTTGTAGATTGGATTAGAGTACAATCTGGCCATGCAGTCATGAATGCAGAGTAGAGGGCCGAGGAGCACCAGTTATGAGAATAATTGCAGCAGAGGTATTGCTGTCTCTCCTTACTGTTTAGATTATGAAGACACGTAGTCCTCTTTTATAGTCATTTAGTAATGCATGCATTAAGAAATGATACAATATTTGCAGTTTGTTGGCCAGAACGTAAAGGATCAAGTTGCAGAGGGAGGCATTGACTCTCGGGGTCCAGAGTTCAGTGATGAGTTTTCTTGGAATAATAGTATTTAAGGCAGAAATATAGTCAATAAACAATAGTCTGATGGATGTGTCCTTACAGTCTAGATACTCCAGGGATGAATGTAGAGCCAGGGAGATAGCGTCCGCTGTGGACCTCTTTCAGTGGTAGGCAGAATGCAGTGGGATTATTATAGGACAGAAACTGATACAGCAATGAAGAGGAGACCACCATGGTCGTAGCCATGGAAAACAAACCTAATACAGCGCACTTATCACGCAACACTCAGCGAAAGGATACTTTTATTTATTTGTGAGACTGGAGTTGTCAATGGATATACCAGCATTTATTACCAGTGCCAAGAAACATAGGGACCAAATGACCTGTTCTTGCCTCTGTTCCCTCTGGCCCTATAAAACCTATGATGCCCAGTTTGTGTTTTCCCAAGTTCCAGTGGTGAAGTGAGAATGAATACCTTTACAACATCAAGGCAGTGGTTGACCAAGTGTGGTAGCAAGGGTCATTTGTAAGCATAACGCTGACGGGATCTACTTCACAAATGACCTTCCCTCATCACAAGGTCATTCATTGATGACTTCACAGCATTGCAGTAAGTGAAGCAATCCTTGCCCGTGTGTAGATAAACCTGATCAACACCCAGGCATGATTGACAAATGGCAAATAACATTTGTACCACTAAAGAGCAACTAAAAAACACCCCCAGTAAAAGGAATTCTAACAATTAACCGTTGATATTTATTCGCTTGACATTACTGACTTCTCCACTATCAACATGCTTGAGGGAGGAGATGCTGGGGGAAGGTGGTCGGAAACTCAACTGGACCAGCCACATAAATATTGCGGTTGGGGAACAGGTTGGAACTGAGTATCCTTGTGATAAATGACTCACTTCCTGAAGCCCAAAAGCCTGTAGATTATCTACAAGACACAGAAAAACTCCCTCATCTCTATGATAGCAACAGTGGTCACTGGCCTTCAAGCTTGAGGAATCAAACAGAGGGAGAGTTACAAACTTCCACCATACCCAGAAGGAGCAATGTGATCATATGGTCACTCTCAGGCTGAAGAGAGAAGGCAGGATCTGTGCAATACATAGAGTAGTTGCTCTCAGGCCATACTCATCATGCTGGCAAGGGACCAGACCTGTATCTCAGCAGTGGGGGACCCTAGAACAACCAACACCAGCCCTTTCAGGCAGGTTCTCCCCACTGCAGGTGACTGCTGTAGAAGGCAAAGATCCATTTTGCATTCCCGTTAACAGCAGTGCTCAGGGAGAGGGATCCTGCTAGCCTCCCAGCACAGCCATGTGCAGCCCAGTCTTCCTTAAAGTGTGGGTATGTACCTGTGAGTGTGACTGGAGAACCCATAATGTTATCATGAATCAGACTGCAGTGCCGTGTGAAGCAGGCTACCAGTTTTACCAGGCTACCAAAGACAATTACAGTCTTTTCCCCATTAATTTTATAAACCTCTGTGAGATTATCCCTCATTCTACTATGCTCCAAGGAATAAATATCCAACATGGTCACCCTCTCCCTATAACTCGGACTCTCCTGTCCTGTCAACATCCTTGCAGATTTCTTCTGCACCCTCTCCAGCTGGGCAATATCTTTCCACTAACATTGTGATTAAAACTGTGCACAGTACTCCAAGTGTGGTCTCACCAGCAGCACATTTCGATGCCCTGACTAATGAAGGCCAGCATGCTAAATGCCTTCTTCATCAATTTGTCTACTTGTGCGCCACTTTCAACAAACTGTGTACTTATACTCCCAGCCTCTCTGTTCTGTAACACTCAACCATGCACCACTATTCTCACTATCATTCTTATTCTGGTTTGATTGTCCAAAATGCATCATTTCACACTTATCCAAGTTGAAAACCATTTACCATTCCTCGGCCCATCCCCCCTAACTGATCAATTCATTGTAAGTCACTTCACTATCAACAAGACCCCCTAATTTAGTATCATCAGCAAACTTTATATCATGCCATTGCATTCATATCCAATTCATTCACATAAATTAATAACAGAGTTCCCAACAGTGATCCTTAGGGCACCACACCAGCCACAGACCTCCAGTTGGAGAACTGACCTTCAACCATCACAATCTGCTTCTTATCCTAGCCAATTCTGAATCAACCACATTAGCTCTCTCGGAATCCCATGTGGCCTAACTTTCCAGATCAGGTGACCATGTAGAGCCTTGCAAAATATAGATAAAGTCCATGTAGGCAACACACATTGTCCTACCTTAATCTATCCCCTTAGGTTTAAAATTTCCAAAAGATATGGCATGTTAGACATGATCTCTAATGCGGAAAACCGTGACTGTTCCTGATCAGTCCTTGACTACCCAAGTGATTCCAGAACTTGTCCTACAGAGTTCTTCCCAGTTCTTTCCATATAACTGAGATTGGGCTCACTGGCCAATAGTTCCCTGGCCTCATGTTGTTCTGTAGAGAACTAACAAGTACCGTAACTAAATTCTGAAAGGACAAGTGAACTGCAGTCATCTATTTCTAACCTGTTGTTCTCAACTCACTTAGCTCAGATGAATGTGTTGAATAATATTCCACTCATTTTCTTCCTATTCTAGTGGCATGCTTTGTCTCGTGAGGAGCAAGCCAAGTACTATGAACTGGCTCGAAAGGAGAGGCAACTACACATGCAACTTTACCCAGGCTGGTCTGCAAGGGATAACTATGTAAGTTTCTTATAGCTTTGTCTGGGAATCTAAAAGGGTCTTTGGCTTTAGTTTTGCTTCCAACATTTTCTTATATTTCTGGTTCATGAGTGGGAACTCACACCTATTATATAAGGGAACATCAATAGGATGAATGCACACAGTCTTTTTCCCAGGGTTGGGAAAGAAGAACAAAGCCATATTTTAGGAGGCTCAAATAGGAACCTGAGAGGCAACTTTCTGATGTAGAACATAGTATGTATGTGGAATGAGCTGCCAGAGGAAGTGGATGAACCTGGTACAGTAACAGCATTTAAAAGAATTTTTGACTGTAGATATAGGAAAGATTTAGGTTAGTGTTACAGAACAGAGGGGCTGGGGTTCCAAACCTTCTTAATACCATGGACCAATAACGTTAAAGAAGAGAGCCATGGATCCCAGGTTGGGAACGAATGCGGACAAATGGGACTAGTTTTCCTGAGCATCTTGTTTGGCAAAGTGTCGAAGTGTCTGTGTCTTACAGATCTATAGCTCTATGGCTCATTGTTCAGCCAAACTTGTCTCCTTGTACAAACAAGGCTAAAACTGCATTGGACACATGAGGTGCACTCAATTTCTAGACTGCTGTGGCTTTGTTTTATGGCTTGGTAATTGGGATTGTTTGTCCGTATTTTAATTTAGCACTTATTCAAATTGGTGGTCATTATGATATCACGTGATGTGGCAGCTGTGAATGTTTGCAGCAAATACAGCTATCACCTCACAAGCTCAATCGCCAGCTTTAAAATCTTGTTTTAATAAATTCTTTGATTGTTCCTGATAAAGAATGAGTCTTGTTGAAAGGACATGGTGCTCACAGGAATGAGCCAGCAAACCTTTCCTTGTTGAGAGAGGAGAATTATTTTCATCTCTGTTGTATTGTGTTTAGCATGAGGTGTTTTAGTGGGATTGATGTCTGTTTTCAAACGAGCAGATAACCTTCACCAGACACCAGGGCTAACCAGCATCTTCATTGCCTGGGCAGTAAGCCAGCCCATTATAGGTCAACGGGAGAGAAAATCGGGTGATTTCTATTAAACGAGACCATCTGCCTTGTTAGGGTCATAGAGGCATTTGGCATGCAACCATGGAACTCTTCGGCCTAACATCGTCATGCCAGCCAAGTTGCCTACCTGAGCTTGTCCTATTCGCCTCTGGTTGGTGGCCCATATTCCTTTAAACTTTGGCAGAGGGGCGGGTGGTGTTTTAGGAAACAGAGAGTTTGTGGAAGGACAGACAGATTAGGAGAATGGGCAAAGAAGTGACGGATGGAATAGGGTGCATGAAAGTGTATGATCCGCATTTCAGTAGAAGGAATAAAAGGACAGAATATTTTCAAAATGGAGAGTGAATTCAGAAATCAGAGGTACAAAGTATTTGGGAGTCTTAGTACATGATTGCCTAAATATTATCTTGCATGTTGAGTCGGTAGTGAGGAAGGCAAGAGCAATGGTACCATTCATTTCGAGAGAACTAGAGTATAAGAGCAATGCTGTAATGCTGCGGTTTTATAAGGCATTGGTTAGACCACATTTGGAACATTGCGAGTTTTAGGCCCTAAATCTAAGAGGATATGTTGGCATTGGAGATGGTCCAGAGGAGGTTTACAAGAATGTTCCCAGGAATGAAAGGGTTAATGTATGAAGACCGTTTGATGGCTCTAGGCTGTACTTGCTAGAGTTTAGAAGAATGAGGGGAGATCTCATTGAAACCTACCAAATACTGAAGGAGCAAACAAGAGAAAATCTGCAGATGCTGGAAATCTGAGTAACACATTCAAAATGCTGGAGGAACGCAGCAGGCCAGGAAGAATCTGTGGAAAACAGGACAGTCAACGTTTTCGGCTGAAACCCTTTTGCAGGACTATTGAAGGGCCTGGACAGAGTGGATTTCGAGAGGATGTTTCCTATAGTGGGGGAAGTGTAGGACCAGAGGGCACAGTCTCAGAATAGATGGATATCCCTTTAGATCAGAGATGAGAAGAAATTTCTTTAGCCAGAAGGTGGCGAATCTGTAAATTCATTGCCCCATGCAGCTGTGGAGGCAAAGTCTTTGAGTATATTTAAAGCAGAGTTTGATAGGTTTCCGATTGGTAAGGGCATCAAAGGTTGCAGAGAGAAGGCAGGAGAATGGGGTTGAGAGGGAAAATAAATCATCCATGATCAAGTGGCAAAACAGACACAATGGGCCAACTGGCCCAATTTTGCTCCTATGTCTATCGTCTTAAAACTTTTTGATCCCTGTACCTGTCCAAATGTCTTTTAAGGACATTACATCTTCTGGCAGCTAATTCCGTATACACAACATCCTCTGTGTAAAGAAAGTTTCCCGTCAAGTCCAGTTTAATCTCATCTTAAATCTATGCCCTCCTGTTTTAGAATCTGCTTTTTCTCCAAGAGTTCTCTAATTCTTCCCTACCAAAGCCATTGACTAAGATATAGCTCTACAGAGCTTTCTTTTACCATGCCTAAAAGGCACTAATTAATCATGGAGATTTTGACATCCAAATATTCAATTCCCTTTCAATCACTAGCAAAACATCAGAGCTCACTTTATGTTCCCATGTGTTATGATCATGAATGTGGACGGGCTCTTCTCCTCATCTAAGACAAGTGGATGAGGATTTTTTTTTTTGCACTAACTAGCAATTACAATCAAACCAGTAAATGACAGACCAATTTGGAGAGTGAACGTGGGATTTTTGCTGCTACATAGGATTTCATTTCATTAACCAATTGGGAATCAGAGTTAATCTTTATGGAACTGGTTCATTTCAGTCCAGACTAAGTTCCTCTAGTTCATTAGAACTTTTCAAAAGAAAAATTTTTTCTTCAATGTCAGACAAACTTATGTATAAAGTGACCTTGTGTGGTTTTGAATCTGTTATATAAAGGAACAGTTGAAACAAAATGAATCCATTTGACTATGTCATCATGCCATCTATTAGAGTTCCACAAAAACAAATTCCTAGATTAGGTATCAAGTAGATGCATACAGAAGGAGAGGTTAGTTTTTAGGTAGTAAGATTGCAAGGACACTTCTTTGTCTTTTGCCTAGATTGAGTCATACCTCATTGTGAGGTTCATTGTGAGGTTGTGAATAGACTCTCTGTTACAGAGCTATTAGAACTTGTCTTCTGATATTGCCAAGTTGCTTGTTGCGGTACCTTTACTGTAACATGAATCTTATCTCAAAGCGTCCTTAGTCCTGAAGCGCCAGTTTCAAAACAAATATAGCTCACTACTGCTATCGGGAAGGAGGTACAGGAGTCTTAGGTTCCACACCACCAGGTTCAGGAACAGTTATTACCCTTCAAACATCAGGCTCTTGAACCAGTGGGGATAACTTCACTCAGCTTTACTCACTCCAACACTGAACTATTCCTACAATCTTTAGACTCACTTTCAAGGACTCTTGAACTCATGTTCTCAATATTTATTGCTTATTTATTTTTATTATTATAAATATTACTATTTTCTACTTTTTTGTATTTGCACAGTTTGATGTCTTTTGTGGCTGTTTGTCTATCTTTGTTGTGTACATTTTTTCATTGATTGTATTATGTTTCTTTGTATTTACTGTGAATGCCAGCAAAGTACACAGTAGTATTCGGTGAAATATTAGTAGAAACCATAGAAACCATAGAAAAACTACAGCACAGAAACAGGCCTTTTGGCCCTTCTTGGCTGTGCCGAACCATTTTCTGCCTAGTCCCACCGACCTGCACACGGACCATATCCCTCCATACACCTCCCATCCATGTATCTGTCCAATTTATTCTTAAATGTTAAAAAAGAACCCGCATTTACCACCTCGTCTGGCAGCTCATTCCATACTTCCACCACTCTCTGTGTGAAGAAACCCCCCCTAATGTTCCCTTTAAACATTTCCCCCCTCACCCTTAACCCATGTCCTCTGGTTTTTTTTCTCCCCTTGCCTCAGTGGAAAAAGCCTGCTTGCATTCACTCTATCTATACCCATCATAATTTTATATACCTCTATCAAATCTCCCTCATTCTTCTACGCTCCAGGGAATAAAGTCCTAACCTATTCAACCTTTCTCTGTAACTGAGTTTCTCAAGTCCTGGCAACATCCTTGTAAACCTTCTCTGCACTCTTTCAACCTTATTTATATCCTTCCTGTAATTTGGTGACCAAAACTGAACACAATACTCCAGATTCGGCCTCACCAATGCCTTATACAACCTCATCATAACATTCCAGCTCTTATACTCAATACTTTGATTAATAAAGGCCAATGTACCAAAAGCTCTCTTTACAACCCTATCGACCTGTGACGCCACTTTTAGGGAATTTTGTATCTGTATTCCTAGATCCCTCTGTTCTATTGCACTCCTCAGTGCCTTACCATTAACCCTGTATGTTCTACCTTGGTTTGTCCTTCCAACGTGCAATACCTCACACTTGTCTGTATTAGACTCCATCTGCCATTTTTCAGCCCATTTTTCCAGCTGGTCCAAGTCCCTCTGCAGGCTCTGAAAACCTTCCTCACTGTCTACTACACCCTCAATCTTTGTATCATCAGCAAATTTGCTGATCCAATTTACCACATTATCATCCAGATCATTGATATAGATGACAAATAACAATGGACCCAGCACTGATCCCTGTGGCACACCACTAGTCACAGGCCTCCACTCGGAGAAGCAATTCTCTACTACCACTCTTTGGCTTCTTCCATTGAGCCAATGTCTAATCCAATTTACCACCTCTCCATGTATACCTAGCGACTGAATTTTCCTAACTAACCTCTCATGCGGGACCTTGTCAAAGGCCTTACTGAAGTCCATGTAGACAATATCCACTGCCTTCCCTTCATCCACTTTCCTGGTAACCTCCTCGAAAACCTCCAGTAGATTGGTCAAACATGACCTACCACGCACAAAGCCATGTTGACTCTCCCTAATAAGTCCCTGTCTATCCAAATGCTTGTAGATTCTGTCTCTTAGTACTCCCTCCAATAACTTACCTACTGCTGACGTTAAATTTACCGGCCTATAATTTCCCGGATTACTTTTCGATCCTTTTTTCTACTACAGAACAACATGAGCCACTCTCCAATCCTCTGGCACTTCACCGGTAGACAGCGACATTTTAAATATTTCTGCCAGGGCCCCTGCAATTTCAACACTAGTCTCCTTCAAGGTCCGAGGGAACACTCTGTCAGGTCCCGG
The DNA here is from genome assembly GCF_963921235.1 of Mobula hypostoma. Lineage (NCBI taxonomy): Eukaryota > Metazoa > Chordata > Chondrichthyes > Myliobatiformes > Myliobatidae > Mobula > Mobula hypostoma. The sequence goes on from NC_086100.1 coordinate 157,465,217, forward strand.
GGATTTATCCACTTTCATTTTCCTCAAGACAGCAAGCACCTCCTCTTTTTCAATCTGTACAGTTTCCATGATCTCACTACTTGTTTCCCTTAATTCCATAGACTTCATGCCAGTTTCCTTAGTAAATACAGACGTAAAAAACCTATTTAAGATCTCCCCCGTTTCCTTTGGTTCCGTACATAGCCGACCACTCTGATCTTCAAGAGGACCAATTTTATCGCTTACAATCTTTTTGTTCTTAATATACCTGTAAAAGCTCTTTGGATTATCCTTCACTTTGACTGCCAAGGCAACCTCATGTCTTCTTTTAGCCCTCCTGATTTCTTTCTTAAGTATTTTCTTGCACTTCTTATACTCCTCAAGCACCTTATTTACTCCCTGTTTCCTATACATGTCATACAACTCCCTCTTCTTCTTTATCAGAGTTGCAATATCCCTTGAGAACCAAGGTTCCTTATTTCTATTCACTTTGCCTTTAATCCTGACAGGAACATACAAACTCTGCACTCTCAAAATTTCTCCTTTGAAGGCTTCCCACCTACCAATCACATCTTTGCCAGAGAGCAACTAGTCCCAATCTATGCTTTTTAGATCCTTTCTCACTTCTTCAAATTTGGCCTTCTTCCAGTTCAGAACTTCAACCCTAGGACCAGATCTATCCTTGTCCATGATCAAGTTGAAACTAATGGTGTTATGATCACTGGAACCAAAGTGCTCCCCTACACAGACTTCCGTCACTTGTCCTAACTCGTTTCCTAACAGGAGATCCAATATTGCATCTCCTCTAGTTGGTTCCTCTATATATTGATTTAGAAAACTTTCCTGAACACATTTTACAAACTCTAAACCATCTAGACCCCTAACAGTATGGGAGTCCCAATCAATATATGGAAAATTAAAATTCCCTACCACCACAACTTTATGTTCCCTGCAGTTGCCTGCTATCTCTCTGCAGATTTGCTCTTCTAATTCTCATTGACTATTGGGTGGTCTGTAATACAATCCCACTAATGTGGCCATACCTTTCCTGTTTCTCAGCTCCAGCCATAAGGACTCAGTAGACAAGCCCTCTAATCTGTTCTGCCTGAGCACTGCTGTAATATTTTCCCTAACAAACAATGCTACTCCCCCACCTTTCATTCCTCTGCCTCGATCACATCTGAAGCATCGGAACCCTGGAATATTAAGCTGCCAGTCCTGCTCCTCCTGTAGCCAAGTTTCACTAATTGCTATAACGTCATAATTCCTTTGATAAATAACATCATAATAACTTTGATAAATTTACTTTGAATTTTTCTTGCTGACTGGATACCCAACTCCAATGATTTTCTGTCTCTCTTAAGACTTGGTGTACATGTTCTGCCTGTGTAGGTGAACACACAATAGATTAATAAATGCTTCCCTTCATTCAGTTTCCAGGCAAGTTGCTTGGCACTTGTTGATGTGACTGACTGGCCAACCTAAGAGCAGTAACTGCTTTTCCTGTCTGAGTCCAGTTAAACATGGTGTTAGTTAATGCTCTACTCACACCACTTGTCGGGAAGTGGGACAGGTGCAGAGTGCTGTACATGCAGCTAGGGCTTCATTTATGGTGTAGGACTCAGGTGCTTTAGCCCATCAAATGTGTGCTGACTAACTTTAATGCAAGTCCTTCCTTGATCCCATTTAATTCTTCCCACATTCCCGTCACCTCCCCCTCAGATTTACTTACATTCTAGGGGAAATTTACAGTGTCCAATCACCAACCAACCCGCATGTCTTTAGGATGTGGGAGATATCTGGGGCACCTGGGGAACATCCACATAGTCACAGGTTGAACCTGCAAATTCAACACAGGCGGCACCAGAGCTCAGGATTGTACCTGGTTCACAGGAGCTGTGAAGCAGAAATTATAACTGCTGCAACACCTTGCCCATCCCTATTTCCCATACATTTTACTGCTGTACCTCTTGGGATCTTTAAGGAAGCTCGTGGATTATAAATTCACAGTGACGGGCCTCCTGTGCCTTTGGAACACAGTTAATTTGCCATCTGAATCCTATTGATGGACTGGAACCCCAGATTGCACAGAGGCTTGATAGTCTTGCCTAACTTAGGTGGATTCCTTGTAAGATAAGGTGATGCTAAAATCAAAACCAAGTGATTATTAAATCCATCTCTTTTTCACTACATTACCAGTTTAGTTAGTGCAACGTGGGGAGATTTAAAGTTCACATCGTTGAGTCTTTCAGGTTAAATGCCTATGTGTTCACTCAACCCAAACCAACAAAGATATCAAGGGCGAAATTGTCCTTGAGCCAAAGTACAGATTGAACAATAATAAAGGAAGAACATTAAAGATGATTATGTGAGATATGTTTCCTCCAGATAACTATTTGATAAAATTATCTTGAATTTGTTTCAACTGTTGAAGGGAAAGAAGAAGAAGAGGAAACGTGAAAAGATGCAGGAAACCACTTCAGGTAAGAAATCAACAGTGCCAAAATTATTAACGTTAAAATAAAATCTCACACTTTGGTATGGATCTAGTGCCTTTTATACACAACATTTCAACCTGCTGAATTGAATTCTTGCTCAACAGATATTTCTATGGGTTCAACTAGGTTCCATTGTATTGGGTTTTCTGATGTAGCGGTTACATTTCCCTCTGCTTTTCGCCTCTTGTCATTTTTCAACTCTTGTTAACTGAAGGGAAAGCTGTAAAATATGGGGCATTGTAACTTTATTAACTCTTTACTGTCTGTCATTATTAGCTTCATGCAAACTGTAATCAAACCATGGTGTGTTAGGAGTATCTGATGTGAGTAATCTTGAAGCCTCTGTGGTTACTTCCTAAAATTTAATAGTAAGTTAAATGGAAGTGTGTGTTAAATTGCATCTTTTAGGTATTGTGTTCATTTTAAATGTATTTGTCTGCTTTTGCATATTCTGTGCTTTGCTCTAAACTCAAGATTACCATCCAATGTTGGACCAAGCTGCTATTAAACTGTTGTTATTAGTATAAGGAAGAAGTCATTGCCATGAACACAACTTACAAATCAGTTATGAATTAATTCTGATGGTCAGTGATTCAATAAGGTGTTACTTAGCTAATTGGAAGTCAACAGAACCCACTCCAGTGTGGTAACTGAGTTTTGCTCTAAAATCCATTTCTCAGGGTTGAGTGAATTTTGGTTCCCAAGTGGAGAGAGTCATTACATCACTATTCTAAAAGGTGGGGATGAGAAGTGACTTAATAAAATCTCAAACTATATGATCTTGAGTGCCTTTGGTGATTGGGGCTATGCAGATGAAAATCAAAATCAAAGTTGCCTGCTAATGCTGGAAATCTGAAATAAAGTAGAAAAGCTTGGGAACACTCAGCAGGTCAGGCAGTATCTCCGGAAAGAGAGAGAACTAATGTTTCATGGCAAAGACCATTCATCAGAATTGGGCAAGGGAGATTTAAAAAAGACAGTCTTAAATTGTGGAGAAAATTTTGGGAAGGATAAGTAGGATAAAAGGACTATCTATGGAGCCAAAGTTTCTGCAGGAATAAGTTATAGGAACCATCTGGTCAAATGGGTTATGGGAAGTTAGAGGGTGACCACACAGGCAAAAAAAAAAGCTGCTAATCACTGAGTGTGGGACATATCCAACACATCAGGCTATGCTAGTGAAGAGAGTAATCAGACCCCATGATCATAGATTGATGATTGACCAGCTCTGTTACAGACAGAGAAAGCAAGTTACCTAAAACTGGAGATGGAGGATTTGATACTGAGCTGTGTTGATGACAATGGATTGGTCCAACTATATAGCGCAGGCTGGGGACATACTATAAGTTTCCTTTGTCTGTTTTTGGAAAGAGATGAGGGTGCAAGTAAAGATCATCATGTTGAGTGTTTCTGGGATTCAGGGCTGCAGTTCATCCCCAGATTTATTTATTCTGCATTGGTGGACATTTCCTCAGCACCCACTGTTAATTGGATCTGGTGGTTTCCTCCCTTCTCCCTCTCCTTCTTCTTTCTACATTTATTTAAACCCCCATCACTTGAACTAAAACATCATTATTTTCAGTTTTTACTTGCGTGTTACCTTTGGATGTTTTTCAACCTTAAAACGGATCCAACCCAGAAACTGTTGGAAATACTCAGCTAGTTATACAACAACTTCTTCCTCTCCACCATTAGATTTTTGAACAGTCCAGGAACCTGTGAACGCTAACTCACTATTCTGCATATTGCACTATACTGAAGCAACAAAACAGCAAATGTCATGATATATATTCTGAACATCTGATATATAGAGTTACATTCCATAAGATCTGGGAAAAGACACAAGTCATCCATATTTTTCACCCTGCATCGGATGTCCCCTTCTTACCGACAAGAATTATAGCCCTGCAAAGCATCCCAGTTTAACCTGCAAGGCTATCCTTGAGCTCCCAGCAGACTGCAGCTTCCACCTTGCAATATAGTCCCATTCCAACCTCCCATTGCCAGGTGCCATGCTGATGCATTTACCACTCAGCGAACGCAGTAGTCCATTCTACCACATAGCAAGACCAAGACAGCTTCAAGTCCGGGCAGATAAGTGGCAAGGAGTGTCAGGCAAAGACCATCTGCAGCAGGGTGAGAGAAATTCAAAACCCAAGTACTGCAGACACTGAAAACCTAAAATATAAACAGAAATTACTGCAACTACTCAGAGGATAAGGCAGCATCCATGAAGCCTTTATTGTTCAGAGGATCTGAAAGAATGGTAAAATCAAATCCAAACCATTGTCATGCATTTTTTTTGTTTGTTTGGCTACTATTTTAAACTGAATCTGGAAGAGAAAGTTAGATGCTACTTTCCCTGAAATATTACTGCTCTTCTAATATATCTAATAGTGAGCACAGAACACTTCTCTGACTTTGGCAAATGTGTACAGATCCAAATAACTGTGATAGAGCTAGGATGAGCAGAATTAGTCCCCTGTAGCAGCAAGCAACCTGTTTCCCTCTATAACAACAATCATTTTCTGTCTACATTCAGACCTAGTGCAGGTCATGACATGAAATTTAGTAATGTGACTGTCCCTTCTCAGCTTGGCACCATCCCTGGATTTCCCCGATGCTTCCTCTCCTCTGTTTTTGGAGATTGTACAGTTCGATTACTTTGTACCTCATGACTCTTGCATTTTCTTCCACACCATTTTAGCAAAAGAATGTAAACCAAAGGTAACTGCTGCATGTTTTTATTTCAGCACTTTGAAAGTGTGTCAAATGCCAGGATGTGAATCGGTTTATTGCCATACGTAAATATAACTTTACAACCTTCATGGTAGTTCAGTGTTTACAAGCTGCATGCTGGCAATAGATCTCTAGAAACCAGCTTGCAGGGTTTAGAAGAGTTAAGGAGGCACCAGGAGATGTTGTAGGTGGTTAGAAGAGGAAAATTAATTGTTTGTGGTACTGACTCTGTGTAAGTCTTTTGTGCAATGACGTGAATGCCACAGAAGTGTTGGTGGTATGTTAAGCTAAAACAGTGCCCCGCTTGTGTGTTTACAGTTAGATTAACCAGCAGATAAAGTCACAGCCCAACGACCACAGACTCCTTCGCTATAGTGCAAGTAAATGTTACCACCGTGCTGCCAAGCTGCATTTCTAGGAAGGTGTGTACTGATCTTAACAGGCACTGAACCCCTGCATTCGCAGAACACAGGTAGCTTCGAGCAGTTAACACGCCTGTCAGCACTTGTGTTTATTTTCTGTGGTGTTCGGGGAAGCTGCCAGCATGTATTTACAGACTCTTGCAAGGAACTGCATTTCAAAATGTAACTGAGGATGCAGCAGCATTAAAGAAGCTAAATACTTGGAGGCAGTAAAGGTTCTGTTGTCATTTCCTTTTTTTGAAACTTGACAGCTTGACAACATATATATTTTTTAGCAATTTGTACATGTTTTTTGAGATAGAGAAATTTTAAGACAACATTTTTTTTCTAAGCTGCCATAAACATGTACAATTGATAACACACTTGTCTTTGAGTCCAAAGTTTCCACGACAACTACTGTGTAACTGAGGGAGTGCTGCAGTGATGGAGGTGATATGTTTTAGATGTGATGTTAAGTGCGCCTATGATCTCATGCTGCTATTATAATGAAGTGCAGAGCAGTTATCTCAAGTGTCTGACCATTATTTATCTCTCGATCAACATCTTAACAAAATAGCAGATGATCTGGTCCTTGTAACTTTTGTTTGTGCAGCTGCTCGGAACAAACTTGCCATTGTACCTTCTACTTTGTAAAGGTTACTTCACTCTATTGGACTCTTAAAAAGAATGCGAAGATGTGGTAGAAATATAGAAAGTTATTTTCAGCAGAGGTGAAACTTTTTAACTTCTTCAGTTGCAGAAAATATCCAAACTATATATATTCAATTAAAAATGGTAGCTGGATTTGATCTGCTTGCACGATTTACATTAAAAATAGAATTCTTCGCCTTGAAATTAACATTTAGATGAAATAATTAACATTTTCATTTTTTTTAAATACCATAAAATCCAGGTTATAAATTACTTTATTCTAATACTTCTGACTTTTCTGAGGAGATGGCTCGATGCTCTATTGTACAGAGTTTACAGTTGCAATAAAAAAGACAACATCTATGGTTGTTTCTTAGAAAGATAATTGGTTAAAATAGTTTTCTAGCCAAATGAGGGGGCATTACAGAGGTGAGTGAGAACTGTCAAAGAGGTGGATCTTCATAGTGCCTTAAGAATTTGAGGGCCAAGGCAGTTCAGGGTAAATGGGAAGGATTTAGTGATGGCTAAGAAGTTGCAGATATCTGGGTGAACTAGTGGTTGGAGTGAGAATGGGGTATTCACCAACACCAAATACATTTGGAAGTGTTAGCTGGCTGCTCCACATAGTTCCATGCATTTACTACCCTCAAAGGTTGTGGGGCTAGGAGAAGAGGCAGTGATGAGGAATAATTGAGAGATCTAACCAGTACAGATATGGATAATAGAGACACTAGTTATTGGTTTTAGTAGCACTGTATGTCACCGGACTAGCATCCAGAGATCCGAACCATTATTCCAAAGATTTAAAATCATAATGGCAACTCAGAAACGTACATTCAGGTAAATGTGGAATTAAAAACATAGTAATGACTTATTGTAAGACCCATTCTTCGAGTCTTTCTTTATTCTTACTTTATCTGGCTTATATTCCGGAGGATTGGAAAATTGCAAAAGTCACTCCACTCTTTAAGAAGGGGGGAAGACAAAAGAGAAGAAATTATAGGCCAGTTAGCTGAACCTCAGTGGTTGGGAAAGTATTGGAGTCTATCATAAAGGATGAAGTTCCAGGGCACTTGGAGAAAATTCAAACATCTGAGGTGTTAGGAGTCTTCAGGCAAGACTCCCAGAAAGTTAATTCACAGGTTGAGTCTGTGGTGAAGAAGGCAAATGCAGTGTTGGCATTTATTTCAAGGGGAATAGAGTAGAAAAACAAGGAAATAGTGATGAAGCTTTATAAGACACTAATCAGGCCACACTTGGAGTATGCATGGGAATCTCATTGAAACCGTTCAAATGTTGAAAGGACCAGATAGGGTGAATGTGGAGAGGATGTTCCCTCGGGTGGGGGTATTTGAAACTAGAGGGAACAGCCCCAAATTTGAGAGGTGACCTTTTAGAACAGAGGTAAGGAAGAATTATTTTAACCAAAGGGTAGTAAATCTGTGGAATGCTCTGCCACAGACTGGGGTATAGGCCAAGTCAGTGGGTATATTTAAAGTGGAAGCTGATATTTTCCTGATTGGTTGGCCATCAAGGGATATAGTGAGAGGGTAGGTGTTTGGGGTGGAATGGGATCTGGGATCAGCCATGATGAAATGGTGGAACAGATTCGAGGGGCTGAATGGCCTAATTCTGCTCCTACATCTTATGGTCTTATATGTGACTGCATATCCCCCAATGTGCTTGAGGGTAATTAAGTATGATCAATAAATTCTGGCCTAGCTAGCCACATCTACATCCATCAATTATATGAATTCATCATGAAAAATGATCTACAGGGTTGCTGCTTGCATTTGATCTAATGCCTAATGCATTTTTCCTTGACCTACATCCCTTGTGAGCTTTCTGCTTTTACAATGGATGTTAGACAGCTGTTAAAATCTAAATCTGAGGACAAGGATAGCTGTACTGTGATTAGGTTAGGTGTCAGGGATGTCCAAGGGGCTGCAGATATCCAGGAGGAAAGGTAGATGGAGTGGAGTTGGGCTGTTCACCTTCGTTCGAACATTCACATGTGAAGAATCTTAAAATGCAAAATGGTCAATGGCTTAAGCTGAAGAGTCAATGATCATATTGTTCCCATCATTGATTCCTGGCTGGAGATGCAAGAGACTGAAATGCTGGAATGCAGAGCAACAGATAAATATCTGAAAGATGCTACCTGACCTGATGAGTCTCTCCAGCATTTTGTGTGCTACTCTGTTCAGGCCGACACCTTCTCTCTGCAAATGGCCATGTCTTAAAGTACAGTGCAACCATAAAGTGGCCTTGTTTTAACACTAAATGTGAATGGAGGGCATCTCGTTTGGTCACCTCTACTCAGCTACATTTTCTGGGAGGAATGTGACCAGGTAGTTTGGTTTCACTCCTGATCCCCTTAATTCAGTTGAGCTGAGGTGGATTTGCTCTAAAGCTGAGGCGGCTGTGTGTGAGAAGTAGGTAGTGCCTTTACTCACCACACCAACAAGATATCTTGTTCCTTTCTTTCACCACCCCCCCACTGACCTCCTTTCCCCTGCAGCAAGCGCAATTTCTTAACCACTGTCAGTTTGCAAGCACTTACCCAACCTACAGTGGGAGGCAAGTGGGAGCTGATCAAAATTGACAGCACGTAACTCCTAAAATAAAATCTGAAGGTGCTTCACCCACATAAACCACTCAAACCTTCTCCTGTGCTGCCTCTTCCCCCTCCCAAGGCAACGTTATTTTCCATGTGGAAGGGTAAACTATTTCTGTGCAGCAACGAGCCATGGGCACTTTTAAAGTAGATATCATAGGTTAGTAAACTAAGAGTTCAAAGTTCAAAGTAAATTTATTATTAATTATGTAAACAAAGACTGACAAAGACTATGCAAAAGAAGAGAAATCAAGTGTTTATTGTCTTTTAACTATATACATGCATATAAACCAGAGTGTAAAGCTGAGTATTACATATAACACACAATAACTTATGAAAGTATGGATAAAATCTACAGATGAATCACACATAAATAAGAAGCAAAAGTGCATAAATTAAATATTGTAAGGTACAGAACAGATTAACCAAACACACTTTGAATGCGATGCGGCCAGGAGTTCAGAAGCCTAATGACCCAAGGGAAAATACTGTGTCCCTTCCTGACCGTTCTTGTTTTTATGCTTTGGGGTCTTTTGCCTGATGGTAGAAAGTCAAAGAGGACGCTGGATGGATGGGTGGGATCCTTAATAATACTAAGGGCCCCGTATATGCAGCGCTCCTGATAAAGGTCCCTGATGGATGGTACGGAGACCTCTATGATCCTCTCAGTCATTCTCACAGTGCTTTGTAGGGACTTCCACTCATAGCAGATGGGGATGCAACTTGTCAGGGCACTCTCAATGGTGCTCCTGTAAAATACAGTTAAGATGTGGGGGGAGCTTCACTTGCCTTAGTCTCCTTAGGAAGTGGAGGCACTGCTATGCCTTGTTCAGGGAGGTGACATTAAGGGACCAGGTGGGGTCATCCATGATGTGAACTCCCAGGAATTTGGTGCACTTAACTCTCTCTGTCGAGGAGCTGTGTATTCATAGAAGGGGATCGTGCATCTGCGCCTTCCTGAAGTCCACAGTGAATTTCTTGGTCTTCTCTGCGTTCCGTCTTGGATTGTTCTCCTCACAACCATCCACCAACCACTCCATTTCCTCTCCGTACTCTGTCTCGTCATCGTTGTTGTTGAGCCCAACCACTGTTGTGCCATCTGCAAACCTGAAGACACGGTTTGAGCTGAATCCACCTCTTCCTCCCCCTGCCCAACCCTGCAAGTCCTGAGGCAGAGCACAGCGCCCCCCCCATCCCCTCCCCCAGACTGCAGAGGAAGACCCTGCAAATAACAAAATAAGTAAAGAAATAATACTAAGAACATGAGTTTTAGAGTGTGTGAAAGTGAATCTATAGGTTATGGAGTCATATAAGCGTTGAGGTGAGTGAAGTTATCTATGCTGGTTCAGGAGCCTGATGGTTGTAGAGTAATAACTGTTCCTGAACCAGGTTGTGTAGGACCTCAGGCTCCTGTACCTGCTCCGCAGTGATAGTAGTGAAAAGAGAGCATGGCCTAGACGATGGCCTGGATGAAGTGATAAAATCAAAACAATGACTTCATAAGAAAGATTTAATCTTGGAGTTAAATATGACATTTTATTTTCACTTTGCAACAATCTAAATTGCAAGCTTTATTTAAAGTTGTATTGCTGATTTTGTGCATTGAGTGGAGTACATTGATTATGGATTAGCTGACGTCTCTAAGCTCCATATTCCAGATTCCATTTTAGCCCAGAAAGCTCACCTGCAGGTAAACAATTTGATCAAGGAGTGCATCGCTGTTGAGCTGCATCCTTGACTATAGCAGAGAATTTAGTTGGTGGTTCAGCGCTAGTCTTAGAAAGTAGAAGAAGTAGGACATTTGGAGCAAGAAACAGGTAGTCTTGTTAGAAACATAGAAAATAGGTGCAGGAGTAGGCCATTTGGCCCTTCGAACCTGCACCGCCATTCAGTATGATCATGGCTGATCATCCAATTCAGAACCCTGTACCAGCCTTCCCTCCATACCCTGATCCCTTTAGCCACAAGGGCCATATCTAACTCCCTCTTAAATATAGCCAATGAACTAGCCTCAACTGTTTCCTGTGGCAGAGAATTCCACAGATTCACCACTCTCTGTGTGGTTTTTCCTAATCTCAGTCCTAAAAGGCTTCCCCTTTATCCTCAAACTGTGACCCCTCGTTCTGGACTTCCCCAACATCGGGAACAATCTTCCTGCATCTAGCCTGTCCAATCCCTTTAGGATTTTATATGTTTCAATAAGATCCCCCCTCAATCTTCTAAATTCCAATGAGTATAAGCCTAGTCGATCCAGTCTTTCATCATATGAAAGTCCTGCCATCCCAGGAATCAATCTGGTGAACCTTCTTTGTACTCTCTCTATGGCAAGGATGTCTTTCCTCAGATTAGGGGACCAAAACTGCACAAAATACTCCAGGTGTGGTCTTACCAAGGCCTTGTACAACTGCAGTAGTACCTCCCTGCTCCTGTACTCGAATTCTCTTGCTATGAACGCCAGCATACCATTTGCCTTTTTCACCGCGTGCTGTACCTGCATGCCCACTTTCAATGACTGGTATAAGGTAAAGTAAGATTTAAAAAATTGTTAATAATAGTTACTATTCATTGAAGAATATACTGAGTTCTTCTTTAAAACATTGTGAGTAACTAATAAGACCATAAGACATAGGAGCAGAATTAGGCCATTTGGCCCATTGAGTCTGCCCCACCATTCAATCATGGCTGATCCTTTTTAACCCTCCTCAGTCCCACTCCCAAGCCTTCTCCCCATAACCTTTGATGCCATATCCAATCAAGAACCTATCAAGTTCTGCCTTAAATATACCTAATAACCTGGCCTCCACAGCTGCCTGTGGTACTAAATTCCACAAACTCACCACTCACTGGCTAAAGAAATTTCTCAGTTTTAAATAGATGCCCCTCTCTCCTGTGGCTGTGCCCTCTTGTCCTATACTCCTCCACCACTGGAAACATCCTTTCCACATCTAGTCTGTCTAGGCCTTTCAACATTCAAAAGGTTTCAATGAGATCTCCCCTTCATCCTTCTAAATTCCAGCAAGTACAGACCCAGACCTGTCAAACATTCCTCATGTGATAACCCTTTCGTTCCCAGAATCATCCTTGTGTACCTCCTGTGAACCCTCTCCAATACCAGCACATCTTTCCTTTGATGAGAAGCCCATCTAACTATGTAATGCAAATAATGATTAAATTGCATTCTATCCCATTTCACCCATTACTTCAGCCTACCTACCTGTTTTACCTGTGAGGTGCCAGGTGCTGAAATGTGTCCTCATTAACATCAGGAAATAACGTGCATCCACCATGGGAAACATCAGGAATGAATCTGAAGAAGTGGCCTTTGAAGCTGAACAGCTAGCAAATGATATGGGTCATGTCTGTAACTATTAATTAGTGATGGAGCTAAACATTGACACCCTCAATTAATTGTCTGTTATTAGTGAGTTGATAGGTCAGGACATTTGGGAATTCTCTTTATTCATTGTCACATTATGACATTTTGGGAAAGCTGACAATTATTGTGCAATCTCTCATCTTTATTTTGTATTATTTTATACTTTAATTCTTACTCCTTTGTTTATTATCTATTTTGTACATTAGACCGAATACTTTGCTCCATGTGGCAATTTATCACCATCTTTTTTTGAAGTCCAAGAAACCAATAATACCCAACAGCCATCTGGCCTAGATTCTGATCTTTTTTTTCAGTCCTCTGGGAATAAGTCTGTCTCCTCAGATCACAGAGACTATGTGTGGGATTTGCAAACTGACTTCCTACTTACTTGAGCCTCCACACACTGGGCACCAGCCTCCAGAAGAAAAGGATAGCATTGGCAGGGCAAGCAGTGAATGCATAGACTCAAGATGCAATATATTTTCCGCATAGAGCAATTTGGATTCTACCATCTACAGACATTCCACCCTGCAAGAATTCATTTCAGGGAGGTAGCACCATCAATTTGCGGGAGACTTCCGGGAGAGGTGGGATGTCTGCAATAGAGTAGCTCCTTAGTAGCTAGCCAGCTGGTTTAAATAACGTTAGTTATGCTAATGAAGGAATGACACCTGTTAAACTCACCTCAACATGTCTTTTACAGTCTTAACCCACCATGGGCAATAGAAAAGTCACTGTTGCAAACAGTGCAGCGAGCAACACTGTCATTATTTTTGACCCCTATTAGGCAGGGGTACACTTTAGTGTAGTCTGGGGTGATGTACGTTTTATATTTTTTTTGGAACACTCTGCCACTCTGACTTTTTTTGGAACTCGCTCGCTCTCTCTCTCGCGCATGCTTTCTCGCTCTCTCTCTCTCGTGCTTGCTTTCTCGCTCTCTCACGCTTGCTTTCTCGCTCTCAGTCTCTCTCGTGCGCTGTCTCGCTCTCTAGCGCTCTCTCTCTCTCGTGGTCGCTCTCACTCTCGCGCTCGCTCTCTCGCACTTGCTTTCTTGCTCTTGCTCTCGCTCTCTCGTGCTTACGTTCTCACTCTCACTCTCTCTTGCGCTTGCTTTCTCGCTCTCAGTCTCTCTCGTGCGCTGTCTCACTCTCTAGCGCTCTCTCTCTCTCTCGTGGTCACTCTCACTCTCACTTGCGCTCGCTCTCTCGCACTTGCTTTCTTGCTCTTGCTCTCGCTCTCTCGTGCTTACGTTCTCACTCTCTCTCTCGCGCTTGCTTTCTCGCTCTCAGTCTCTCTCGTGCGCTGTCTCGCTCTCTAGCGCTCTCTCTCGTGGTCGCTCTCACTCTCACTTGCGCTCGCTCTCTCGCACTTGCTTTCTTGCTCTTGCTCTCGCTCTCTTGTGCTTACGTTCTCACTCTCACTCTCTCGCGCTTGCTTTCTTGCTCTTGCGCTCGCTCTCTCACTCTCTCTCACACGTTCTCTCACGCTCGCTCTCAAAAAAATCAATTTCCAGGACATTGTATATAATTTGCGGGCATCAGGGAGCCACTATTAATTTGCAGGAGACTCCCGGAACTTCCGGGAGAGGTGGGATGTCTGCATCTACAGTAGCATGCAAAGTTTGGGCACCCCAGTCAAAATTTCCGTCACTGTGAATAGCTAAGCGGGTAAAAGATGACCTGATTTCCAAAAGGCATAAAGTTAAAGATGACATATTTCTTTAATATTTTAAGCAAGAAAACTTTTTTATTTCCACCTTTTACAGTTTCAAAATAACAAAAAAGGAAAAGGGCCTGAAGCAAATGTTTGGGCACCCTACATGGTCAGTACTTAGTAACACCCCCTTTGACAAGTATCACAGCTTGTGAACGCTTTCTGTAGCCAGCTAAGAGTCTTTCAATTCTTGTTTGGGGGATTTTTGCCCATTCTTCCTTGCAAAAGGCTTCTAGTTCTGTGAGATTCTTGGGCCGTCTTGCATGCAGTGCTCTTTTGAGGTCTATCCACAGATTCTCGATGATGTTTAGGTTGGGGGATTGTGAGGGTCATGGCAAAACCTTCAGCTTGTGCCTCTTGAGGTAGTCTATTGTGGATTTTGAGGTGTGTTTAGGATCATTATCCTGTTGTAGAAGCCATCCTCTTTTCATCTTCAGCTTTTTTACAGATGGTGTGATGTTTTCTTCCAGAATTTGCTGGTATTTAATTGAATTCATTCTTCCCTCTACCAGTGAAATGTTCCCCATGCCACTGGCTGCAACACAAGCCCAAAGCATGATCGATCCACCCCTGTGCTTAACAGTTGGAGAGGTGTTCTTTTCATAAAATTCTGCACCCTTTTTTCTCCAAACATACCTTTGCTCATTGCGGCCAAAAAGTTCTATTTTTACTTCATCAGTCCACAGGACTTGTTTCCAAAATGCATCAGGCTTTTTTAGATGTTCCTTTGCAAACTTCTGATGCTGAATTTTGTGGTGAGGATGCAGGAAAGGTTTTCTTCTGATGACTCTTCCATGAAGGTCATATTTGTGCAGGTGTCGCTGCACAGTAGAACAGTGCACCACCACTCCAGAGACTGCTAAATCTTCCTGAAGGTCTCTTGCAGTCAAACAGGGGTTTTGATTTGCCTTTCTGGCAACCCTATGAGCAGTTCTCTTGGAAGGTTTTCTTGGTCTTCCAGACCTCAACTTGACCTCCACCATTCCTGTTAACTGCCATTTCTTAATTACATTACGAACTGAGGAAATGGCTACCTGAAAACGCTTTGCTATCTTCTTATAGCCTTCTCCTGCTTTGTGGGCATCATTTATTTTAATTTTCAGAGTGCTAGGCAGCTGCTTAGAGGAGCCCATAGCTGCTAATTGTTGGGACAAGGTTTGAGGAGTCAGGGTATTTATAAAGCTTTGAAATTTGCATCACCTGGCCTTTCCTAACGATGACTGTGAACAAGCCATAGCCCTAACAAGCTAATTAAGGTCTGAGACCTTGGTAAAGGTTGTCTGAGAGCTCAAATCTCTTGGGGTGCCCAAACTTTTGCATGGTGCTCCTTTCCTTTTTTTCACTCTAAAATTGTACAAAACAAAAATAATACACTAATCTTGCTTAAAAGGTTGAAAAGAATGTTTCATCTTTAACTTTATGACTTTTGGAGATCAGTTCATCTTCTACTCCTTAACTATTCACATTAACAGAAATTTTAACCAGGTGTGCCCAAATTTTTGCATGCCACTGTATATATACTTACTGTAAGTTACAGATATTTCCCTATATTATCATGTATTGCATTGTACTGCTCCTGCAAAGTTAACACATTTCATGACCCATCCTGGTTATAATAAACCTGATTCTGATCCTGATTTCCTATGTGTATGTTCTAACATAAATACCAAAGGTAGGTAAATCCTGCTGATTTAATCCAACAGGAAAGAAAGTCTACTGGACTGTCTAACTGGAGGGCTAAAAGAGGGAGATTTGCCCATGTTCAACCCCCAAGAAATGAGAAATTCACACTCTTTGTCCTTTAACACTTTTGTCCATTATCTCCTGTTCTGTAACCCCAATTCAAGCAGATGCATTTTATCTCCAGGAGAACGAAGGCAGATCAAATTGGTTTTTCATGAAGGCAGCCATTTGAACTTAGCATGTCTCTGTCAGATAACTTGGACTGGGCTCTCTCACTGTTTGTTTTCGTACATTGAATGCCTGTGGCAAAAGCAGAGTGATTTTCAGATTGTTGCCAGATTTGATCAGTCTACGTGCTGAGCTCTCAGCAGACAAGACGAGGCTTCTGAGTAGACCTGTATCTTGCATGCCTCAAGCCAGTACTGTTATCTTAGTAAACAAATAAGCAAGTGGTTAGTAACGTGTAAGGTAGATTGTTTCATGCAAACAGGAAACTTCGTGTTTACACACCCACTCATTTGCAGATTGAGAGGAGTGTGACCTGACACAGCCTTGTGTATTCTTAACTTCAGAGTGAGTATTGTGCCTCCAAACTAAGGTATCGTCTGATCTCTATTTGAAGGCCATGAATAACTTGAACGCAGAGGTTCTTGAAATTAAATGTTTTTTTGCTTTTAACAAAAATAGATAGCTAGTAGACACTGTGCTGTTTGCCACTGCTGCTTAATGCATTGAATAAGTAAGTAATGATTGAGTTCAGCAGAATCCAAAAGGCAGATAGGAAATGCTTCTTTGAGCTATCTAGTCTTCTAGGAAGAGATGGACTTACAGGCGTCCATTCAGGCCAGAATCAGGCTTGGCCAGGACTGGTCTCTGACCACCCACTAGAGAACTTCCTGCTGCTAAGTGTCTGGGCTCACACATGTTAAACAGCTGAAATGCCAGAATGAGAAAAGTCATTTTCAGCTGAGGGTGTGGTTGTGGGGGGGGGGGCAGGTGCATGAATGAGAACAGTATGCTGATGCATGTTGAGGTACCAAAGACACATTGAGTCATAAACATTTGGTAAATCTTTAGATTCTTTATTTCAGTATCCCGTCTCCAACCCAAATCAAAGTAAAAAGATTGGCTAATTTGAAATTGTCTCTTTGGTGTAGGTTGGGTGTGGTTGGTGGTAGGTGTGGTGTGGTTACTGTGTACAGTGTACATAAAGAGACAGCTGTACCAATTTTAGATTAGGAAGAATCTTCTGTCTATTGGGATCTTCTTCCTGCTGTTTTATTTGAAGCCCTGCCACAGCTGGAAGAGTTGAGATGTACACACGAGGAATTCTGCAGATGCTGGAAATTCAAGCAACACACATCAAAGTTGCTGGTGAATGCAGCAGGCCAGGCAGCGTCTCTAGGAAGGGGTACAGTTGACGTTTCGGGCCGGGACACTTCGTCAGGACTAACTGAAAGAAGAGCTAGTAAGAGATTTGAAACTGGGAGGGGGAGGGGGAGATCCAAAATGATAGGAGAAGACAGGAGGGGGAGGGATGGAGCCAAGAGCTGGACAGGTGATTGGCAAAAGGGATATGAGAGGATCATGGGACAGGAGAGCGATTTAGTGCTAGATTAGGTGTTGTTTGGGCTTGCCTTCCCTTGGCCAGAATTCAGGTGTGGGGGCCCTCCAGAAGAGCCTCATCAGAAATGGGGACTCACTAGTTGAGGTAGGGGGCTTGAGGGGCGTCACACATGCCTGTGGCTACATGCTGTGCACTTGATCCTGACTCGGATCACAGTAGTCTACCGTCACAGTCTGCCAGTGGGATGTGACAACACTATCCCATTCCATACATATCTTACTTAAGTCTCCCTCCCTCTCTCACTCTACCTTTCTGCAATTATGCTGGCTAATATTTCAGCTCCCTTAATTTTATCAACTTTATCATCTCCCTTGGACGATTGACAACTTTGCATCAAGTGTCACAGATGGACTGTCCGAATGGAATGTAACTCAGAATAGGATGCAAATGTGAGGACTCTGCCACTGCTTTTGTTGTTAGTTGTAAATAAATATCGATAAACATTGCTAAAGAGCTCTTTACTGTTCAAGGCTTATTTTAAAAGAATTATATTCTGCTGTCTATTTTGTGTGAATACAACCCCTTTTGGAGCACTTGAAGTTCTGTTTTAAGCTTTAATTGGAAGCATTGTGCATCACCGTAGGGATTTGGGTAAACATTTCAGGTTAACATTGCAGTCTGATACTGTGGGAATATGGATGATCAAAATTAGTATCATCACTGACTTAGATGTTGTGAAACTTGTTTGCAGCAGCAGTACTGTACAAAGAAATAGAATTACTATTATTTACAAAAATAAGCAAATATTGCCAGAAAAGGAATAAATGATAATATTCATGAGTTCCTGGACCAGTTAATAATCTGATGGTGGGGGGAAAGAAGCTATTGCTGAATTATTGAGTATGGGTCTTCATGTTCTTGATCTCTTTCCTGAGTATAGTAATGAAAAAAGAGCATGTACCAGATGGTTAGAGTCCTTCATGATGGATGCTGCCTTATTAAGGTACTGCCTCTTGAAGATGTTCTTGATTGTAGGGAGGGTCTGATGGTGGTGGTTGAGTTTACAGTCCTCTGCAGTGGAGTGCGCAGTGGAGCCTCCCTTGCCAACCAGTCAGATCGCTCACTGCTGTACACCTATAGAAACTTAGAAGAGCTTAACTTTTGGTAGTATTGTTTCTCATTTGAGATGTTAGGCCCAGATTCCAACTGTCCCCCTCAGAAAGACATACTAGGTCTATCATACCTTGTTGAAGAAGAGCAGGATAGATATCATGGGTGTAATGTGCTTGGGAATTTCCTGACACTGTAAAAAAGCTCCGTCTGCAAACTAAGTCCATGTTTTCCTATTATCTGCATTGTCTTTTGAGTTTTTCCCCCTTTGCCAATTACTCAGTTTCCCTGTCCTGCAGCTGTCCTTTCTCAATCTCATGCGATCTGGATGTTATCAAGATCTTGAACAGAAATGGGCCTTTGGTTGTACCATCAGTCTCGCTGAGGTCAAGGCTGAATGCTGGGAGGTTACTGAAGCCAGAGGCTGATGTTGGCATGCATGTTATTGATCTAAAATCGAGAGTTTGAGTGCTCATTCAGCTGCTGAGTAAATATTTTTACTCAGCCCTGTGACATCTGACAATGCCTCGGAGCCTACCTGGTATTGAATTACTATCAACTGTAACCTGAGGTATGGGAGAAGAGGCAGCCTTGAAATTAAGTCAAAATTAGAAGAAGAAGGAAATTCTTCCCCAAATCCAAACATGGACATTGTTTTCTGTTGGTGCTCACTCAGCAGAAATGCAGGCTGATTCACTCATAGTGGTGCAGGTGAGAGCTAACTGATGAAGGCAAATCTATGAAGAGCATCTGTGCATTGTGTGTCAGTTACTCTGGGGGGGGCGGGGGAGGCTGTCTCATATGACTGAACCACCTACTGGGGAAGAACAAGGTGGGGGTCTTTAGTGAACCTGATGCTTTCAGGTGAATGGTTCAGGGTGAGCACTGCTTCTGAATGTTCCAAGTTATCCTGTTGTCCGTACCTTAATTTGTACATACCATAATCCTATATCGTATGTAAAAGTCGAGCAACATGACTGTGTGGTTAATATCAGCAAGTATTAAACTGTAATATTTTCAGCAATAGCTACTGAATAAATACAGGCTTTGCTGAAGCATGCAGTTCCTGCATTCATTTCAATTCCGTGGCCCCTGATAAGCGCTCCATATATGGATCCCCAGTTTGAACTAATGTCCATTCTTTGGCTCAGCTGACAGCTGGTTTGTCGCAAAGTCAGAAGATTATGGTTCAAGTGTATTAAACCATGACAAGCATAGAGAGGGTGAGTGCACACTGTCTTTTTCCCGGGGTTGAGCATCAAGAACTGGAGGAAGTAAGTTTAGGGTGAGAGGAGAAAGAGTTAATAGGAACCTGAGGGGCAACTTTTTCACCCAGTTGGCCTGTAGATGGAACAAGCTGGAGAGGAGTGGTTGAGGTAGGTACGTTAAAAACATTTGAAAGGAACTTGGACAGGTACATGATCAGAAAGGGTTAGAAGGATATGGGCCAAACTCAGACAAATAGGATTTCCCTAGATAGGAACCTTGGACGGTATAGACCAATTTCTATGCCGTATAGCTTAATGACTCTAGGTGCCATGCCAGGTGCCTGAGCATGTGAGCAAAGGACCTTCTGTGCAGTACATGAGGATCTCTACTGTAAGTATGGCAATCTTTCCGATAAGCCAAGGTTCTCGCTTCTCTCTCAGAGCCGTAGCAGTATCTGAAGAGCAAAGCCCGTACCTCTCTGTGAAGCAGAATCACACAGACATTTTACCCTGCATGTCAGTGAAGTATTTACTGAAAACACAGCTGACATCAGCCTGAGTTACAGATCTACTTGAGTGAGGCAGCAGCTTCCTCTGAACTTAGCAGCCAGCAGAGGGGAAGACCCAGCACAACAGAAGAGGGAGTGAAACTGATGACAAAATCCACTGTTGTTGATAGTACTTGTATTTTACACTGAAAGTGTACACTTTTACCCTTGTTCTCTTGACATGGGTGTTATTAGCTGGGCCAGAATTTATTGTCTACTCTGAACCACCTTGAACTGAGTGGGTTGATCTGGTGTGGTTTGGAGTCACATGTAGGTTGGAGAAGGCTCTCGGCCTGAAACGCTGTCTATTCATTCTTTTCCATAAATGCTGCTGGATCTGCTGTGTTCCTCCAGCATTTTCTGTCTCTTATAAGTAAGAGGAGTATATTTAATCCTCCAATGGATATTAGCCAATCAGATGGATTTTTACAACCATCTACTAGTTTAATACACTTCAATACTAGTATTAGTTTTTAAGCTGCATTGTTAGCCTTGGATCTTTTGGTCACTCTCCAATCCCTCTCTGAGACTGAATGTTATGTGTTCATAGCCCATTCTAAAATATTGTTGTACAAGTCAAGTTCATTGTCAGATGCACACGTACAGTGAGGTCTAGGTAAAATGAAAATACTTGCAAATGTCACTCCACTCTTCCAGAAGGGAGAGAGGCAGAAGAAAGGAAACTATAGGCCACGTTAGCCTGACTTCAGTGGTTGGGAAGATGTTGGAGTCGATTACTAAGGATGAGGTCTCAGGGCACTTGGAGGCACATGATAAAATAGGCCATAGTCAGCATGATTTCCTCAAGGGAAATTCTTGCCTGACAAATCTGTTGGAATTCTTTGAAAAAATAACAAGCAGGATTGACAAAGGAGAATCAGTTGATGTTGTGTACTTGGATTTTCAGAAGGCCTTTGACAAGGTGCCACACATGAGGCTGCTTAATAAGCTACGAACCCATCATATTACAGGAAAGAATCTAGCTTGGATAAAGCAGTGTTGCTGGGCAGGAGGCAAAGAGTGGGAATAAAGGGAGCCTTTTCTGACTGGCTGCCAGTGATTAGTGGTTTTCCACAGGGGTCTGTGTTGGGACCGATTCTTTTTATGTTATAAGTCAATGATATAGATGATGAAATTGATGGCTTTTTTTTCAAAATTTGCAGACGATATGAAGGTAGGTGGAGGGCAGGTAGTTTTGAGGAAGTAGACAAGCTATAGAAGGACAGATAGGAGAATGGGTGAGAATGGGAAGTGTATGGTCATGCACTTTGGTAGAAGAAATGAAAGGGTTGACTGTTTTCTAAATGGAGGGAAAATACAAGAAACTGAGGCACAAAGGGACTTGGAGTTCTTGTGCAGGATTCCCTAGAGGTTAATTTGCAGGTTGAGACTGTGTTGAGGAAGGCAAATGCAATGGTAGCATTCATTAGAATATTAGATTATGAGAACACTCAGTCCTCTTTTATTGTCATTTAGAAACGAATACATGCATTAAGAAATGATACAATGTTTCTCCGGAGTGATATCACAGAGAACAAGACAGACAAGAGACTGACACTGACAGCACCACATAATTATAACATATAGTTACAGCAGTGTAAAACAATACCATAATTTGATGAAGAACAGTAAAAAAAAGTCGCAAAGTCCTGAGTCAATCGACCCTCGAGTCCCCGATAGCAGCTGGCAAAAGGGAGAAACTCCCTGCCATAAACCTCCAGGCACAGTCAACTTGCCGAAACCTTGGAAGCAGCCGACCACAGCCGACACTGAGTCCATCCATCAGAAAAACTTCGAGCTTCCGACCAGCCTCTCAGATACAGCCTCCCGAGCGCCATCCTCTGCCAAGTGTCTTTAACCTCTCCCCGGCCGCTGAAACACGCAAAGCCGAGGATTTCGAGGCCTTCAGCTCTGGAGATTCCGGTTACCACACAGTAGCAGCGGCAGCAAAGCAGGCATTTCAGAAATTTTCCAGATGTTCCTCCATGCTCTCATGTCTATCCCCATCAAATCAGAATTGTGCACAGTCCCCTACTTGACAGATAACAGATATCATCACCGTTGTGCCGCCATCTTCTCCCCACTCCTGGGGAGAGCAGGGGAGAGGGGAGAGCAAGGATGTAATGTTGAGACATTATAAAGCACTGGTGAAGTCACACTTGGAGTATTGTGAGCATTTTTGAGCTCCTTATCTTAGAAAGGATGTGCTGAAACGAGAGCAGGTTCAAAGGGGTTCACAAAAATGATACCAGGATTGAATGGCTTGTCATATGAAGAGTGTTTGAGAGCTCTGGGCCTGTCTTCACAAGAATTCAGATAGAAGAAAGAGGGGTTTCCTCATTGAAACCTATCGAATGATTTAAGGCCTTGATAGAGTGGATGTGGAGAGGATCCTATGCTGAGAGTCTAAGACCAGAGGACACTGTCTCAGAATAGAGGGACGTCCTTTTATAATGGAGATGAGGAGGAACTTCTTTAGCCAGAGGGTGGTGAATCTGTGGAATTCTTTGCCACAGGCAGCCGTGGAGGCCAAGTCTTTATGTATATTTAAGGTGGGGGTTGGTAGGTTCTTGTTTGGTCAGGGCAGGATGTTGTACATTGAGAAGACAGAAGATTGGGGCTGAGAGGAAAACTGGATCAGCCATGAGAAAATGGCAGAGCAGACTCGATGGGCCAAATGGCCTAATTCTGCTCCTATATCTTATGGTTTTATGGTCTTATAATAATTAGAACACAAGATCACCACATCAACAGACCAAGTATTTGAATACTAACTTTAGTCATGAGGGGGCATAGATAGGGTGAATGAAGTCAGTGTTTTCCAGGTGTTGGGGAATCATGAACTAGAGGGCATAGGTTTAAGGTGAGACAAGAAAGATTTAATAGGAACTTGAGAAGCAACTTTTTTTACACAAGGGTGGTAAATATGTGCAATCAGCTGCTACAGGAAGTGGTTGAGGCAGGTTTAATAACAAATTTTTAAAAAACAGTTGGGTAGGTACAGCACAGTGCAAAGGTCTTGGGCCCATATATGTACCTGGGGTACCTAAGGCTTTTGTACAATACTGATTTTGTCATTGTGGAACTGAGAGCATTTCTAAAACTGGTGGGGGCAAAGGATGCTGGGTGGACTGACGTGGGAGGGGTGTGGGGCAGATGGTAGAGCAGGTGTGCCAGGGCTGTGGGGCGGCACAGGTGCGCCAGGCAAGGTCATTTGATTCCTAACCGTTGGTTTATTGATCATTACAGAGTGTCTTTCCGGAGCTTCACACTCCCTCCCCTCTTCCCAACCACGATTCCCCGCTCCCTGCGCCCCTCCCACTTTCAGTCCACAATAGAGGCCCATATCAGATTCAGGTTTATCACCACTCACATATGTCATGAAAGTTGGTTTTTTTTCAGAAGCAGTTCAGTGGAATACATAAAATTACTTTAGTACTGTGCAATAGTCTTAGCCACCCTAGCTATATATATGAGCCTAAGACTTTCGCAGAGATACATGGTAATATACGTGGATAGAAGAGGTTTAGAAGGTAATGGGTCAAGTACTGGCGAGTAGGACTAATGTGGTTGGACATTTTGGTAGGCATAATCCAGTTGGGCTGAAGGGCCTGTTTCTGTGCTGAATGACTCTAACTTCTCCATAGGAATTCACAATTGCCGTGACTTGCTTACACTCCAGTTTTGTGGGTTCTGAGGTCATTGATGAGGCCAAAGTGGGAACCACAAACTCTTCCACAATTGTGGTATAAAGTAGGTGACCTTTCATTTGTGAGGCTCTGTCTATAGCCTATACAGGGCTTAAACTCAAGGTCTTAGTACCATCCTGAAAGCTCTTAATTTCACTGCATTGAGAAATTCCCAGGAGTCTGAGGATGTCATTTTTTTTCCTTCCTTGAATCTTTTCTCCTTTCTGCCTGGTAATCTCTCCCCACAACAAAACACAGAATAGAGTGTCTTGGGATGAAAACTGGCATCAGGCTAACAAATGACATGAGTTGTCTGATATCCTTTGCTGGGAGGCAAAAGAAACTACAGATGCTGGAATCTGGAGCCAAAAAATGAGCTGCTGGAGGAACTCAGCAGGCCAGACTGTCAAATGGATAGTTATAGTTGATGTTTCAGGTTGAAACCCTCTATCTGAATTGAAAGCGTAGATGGGAGATAGCCAGTATGTAATGATGTGAATTAGAATGGTGGAGCAATAGCTGAGAAGCGATAGGTGGATCTAGGTGAGGAGAGTTGTTTGGCAGATGAAGTGAGGTGGAAGAGGGATAGGTAGAGATATGGACAAAGGCTGGGGTGTGATAGGTAGAGCCAACAAAAGGCTGAGGATGGAAATGAATAAGAAAGGAAAATGAAAAGGAATCAAATAAGGGAGGTGGGCAGATGGAAACAGTTGGTGGCAGTTCACAAGTGGGAGGGATATGTGGGTGATAGGCAGATGGAGAAGTTGAGTGTATCAAGGGCATCGATGCTGAAGATATTGGCCTGGATAAGGGCGGTGATTTAATGTCTATGGTACTACATTCCTTCCATCAGACCTACTTACTGATTAAGGCAGGTATGACAGCTACATTTAAAAGGCACGTGGATAGGTATATGGAGAGAAACGTTTTAGGTGGATGTTAGTCAAATGCAGGACTAGCTTAGACTGCTGTCAGGGTCGGCATGCACTAGTTGAACTGAAGGGCCTGTTTCTGTGTTGTATGACTCTATGACTCCATGACCATAAAGGTCAGATGGGTAGTTGCTCAGCAGACCCCAGCAGTGGCCTCCACTCACTGTAATGGCCAGGGTGGTAGGCCACGCGATTAATAGACCAAGGTGCCCACTGGTTAATGTGGACAAGTTTGATCAGCGTTTTCATGCTGCACAATGCTGTGATTCTATGGTGCAGCCCTGAGCCTCATTGACCGTCCCAGCCCTTCCACAGCAAACCATGGGCCATTCACTGCTGTGCATCACCAGCAAAGGACAGACTTACCACAGACTCTTATCAACTAGATTGTCTGCAGGGAAGGCAGGGGTCATTACCAGCATAGCAGTGCTGTCAGTAACCCACCTCTCTGTGTATCATGCCATAATCCCCCGTTTTAGTACCAATTGCTGCTCTCATTTCCCAGAGCCCATCCAAGTATAAGTGATGTGACTGTGTATATCACTTATACTTCCTCCTTTCTTCTTCCTGTGAGTACTGTGGTTCAGAGAGAAATTATGGAACCAAAATGCTTTATTATGGCAGATAATTAAGAGCATGCTTGTCGAACCTTGGGAAGGGGCGTGTGAGAATTCCTTTGACAGGCACACATTGGAGGATAGCTAAATTTGGTGAGTTCTTTCCCAGCCTTACTGCTTAGTTCTGCTTTGGTGACTGTTTGTTGTCTATTGTCACCCACTTGCCTCAGACTGAAATCAAAAGGTCGCTGTCTCCCAAATGAATGACTCCAATTGTTGCCGTAATTCTTTTTTTCGTTTTGAGATTTGATCAGTCGCTTTATTGTGGCCTTTTCTGAAGGCATCTCAAACAGTGAGCGCACTGTCCAGTACATTCTAGATTTATGATACTAACTTGCAAACGGATCACAAGACAATGGTAAGACAACAGATTCTGAGGATTCCAGACAGTGTAACCTTGTTTTCTTTACCCCTTCCCACTGTTGAAAACTGATTTGGTGGGGAACAAGACCTTATTTGTATTCTTTGGTATTCCTTTGCTGTGTGTTGGAAGGACTAGGCATGGAATATACAGAGAAAGAATTAGGCAAGCAGTCTAGAAACTTAGTGAAACTTATTGGAGTCTGCTGGTAATGTGGTTCAGCACATCTGGTTTGGTGATTTTAATATGTGATCCCTTCAAGCAGGAGCTTTAGTAAATCTTAAAGATAAAGTCTACAAATGCTGGAAATCCAAGGTAACACACACAAAATGCTGCAGCTACCTCTTCCAATGTCAACACATTCTTTTTATGAAAACTGCTCACAATACTCCAATGAAGGCTCACCAGTGTCAACATTATATCCTTGCTTTTATATTCTAATCCTTTTGAAATGAATGCTAACATTGCATTCACCTTTTTCACCACCAATTCAACCTGCAAATTAATCTTTAGAGAATCCAGTACTAGGACTCCCAAGCCCCTTTGCATGTCAGATTTTTGGAATTTTCTACACTTCTGTTTCTTCTACCAGAGTGCATGACCATACACTTGCTGATACGGTATTCCATCTGCCACTTCTTTGCCCATTCTCCCAATGTCTAAGTTCTCTGTATCCTGTCTGCTTCCTCAACATTACCTGCCCCTCCACCTTCCCTCGTATCGTCTGCAAACTTGGCCACAATATGATACTTCATAGATACTTCTTGATCCTCTGATTCTCCCAGCAGTTTATTCTTTGCACTAGTGCTAGAATCCCACAAGACGATGAACTCAGCCACATGGCAAAGAAGATAGTGCACGATTAATGTAGATTCATTGATGATCCTGTTAGCCTGGAGAATGTTCCAGAGGCAAATCTTCACTCTGATAGCTCCCCTTGCCCTCAGTGTGTTATACTGGTAACACCCATTGGAATAGATCAGTTTGGATTCTCTTAATCGACTTATTTCATTGGATCAAAGTGTCGTTTTGCAGCACAACAACAGGCCCTGTGGCCCAATTTGTCCACTCCAATCAAGAGGAGGTCCCATTTGCTGACGTTTTGTCTATTTATCTCTAAATGTCATTTAAAGGTTGTAATTCTACCTGACTCTGCAGCTCAATCCATATACCCTCTGCCCTTTGTGTGAAAGATTTGCCCCACAGATCCATTTTAAAATCTTTGTTGTTTCATTGTAAAACTCTGCCTTCTAGTTTTAGGGAGCCCCCGTTCCCTGGGAAAAAGAGTGTGATTTTTCATCGTATCTGTGATGTCACTCTTCAGCCTTCTACACGCCAGAGAAGAAAGTCCCAGCCTATCCATTTTGTTTTGTTTAAAACTGAAGCACTCCAGGCCTGGTAGCACCCTCATTAAAATCTTTTGTTGGATACTGGTGTTTTGATCAGTGGTTCTTCTGAAGTCAAAAATGAGGCCTAAAACTTGTTGCTTACGATTGTTTGTTAAGTGCTACAAGAACAAAGAAAACAAAGGCACGAAGATGAAGCACGAGGATGAGAGGGTGAGAGACAGACAGAGAGACAGAGGTGGGGGGAGGACACAGATATATAGAGAGAGAGAGAGGTAGGGAGGGAGGGAAGGGAAAAAAGGGGAAAAGAGAACAAAACAATGCATTTGCTCCTCTTGTATCACTTTGCTAATTCCATTGAATTCCCATAGACAACAGACTTTCCTTTCAAATTCTATTGCTTCAATCAATACTTATTATTGAATAAGATGGTCTCTATTCAAGCAATGCAATGAGCACAACTACAACCACTAGAATACACGCTGAACAATTACATGTACATAGGTAACTATATACAAATACAAACAAACAGAAGAAAGTTGAACTGAAAGGAAACTAACATTTATGCAGCTTAATCCAACATCTTTCCCCAACTTTTCCACCTTAACGGCATCCTTTCTATGACTGGGTAACTGGACTCAATGAAAGAGACTGAAAGACTACACCATAAGAAATGGGGCAGTAATGAAAGGTAGGTCTTAAAACCATCTGTCACAAATAAGATCCTACCTACATAATTATTCAAACTATAGCTCAAGAACTGTATAATGCTTTGGATGTCCTAAGTCATGAAATATTCTACGTTTTATTGACTTCAGACATCAAGTTGAATAAAGAATTCTGACATTTATTAAGAAATGTGCACTAAATTCCTTTTTACCCTTGATCATGCCACTCTCCACCCTGTCTTCCCCACCCACTGAAACCCTCACCTGTGCTTTGCTCATCCTTCATTCTGGATTATTCCAGTAAATGAAAACAAAATGACTACAGATTCTGGAAATCTGAAATCAAACAGAAACACTCAGGAGATCAGACAGCATCTATGGAAAGATGTGCTCTCATCTGTGCCCTGTGTAACCAGATTTGAATTCAATCTCCATAGCAATAAACAATACATTATGTTGGCTACTTGAAGGTTTGTCTGATCTTCTGTACAGATGTTCATCCTGAACCCCTCCACCTCTTCACTTCCTTCCTTCCTGAAGCTCACTATTAGGCCTCAGGCTCTGAAAATCTCACTTACCTCTTCAGCTCTACATCCACAAAATCATTAATAAAACTCTGGGAAAAATCTCAAAATGTTTTCAAAGTTCAAAATAAATTTTATTATCCAAGTACTTATATGTCACCATTTACAACGCTGAGATTGATTTTCTCGTGGGCATACTCAGCAAATCTATAGAATAATAAGTATAACAGAATCAATGAAAGACTGCCCAACTAGGGCATTCAGAGTGCAGAAGACAACAAACTGTGCAGATACAAAAAGAAGAAACAATAATAACAAATAGGTAAGCAATAAATATTGAAAAAACGAGACAAAGGGTCCTTGTAAGTGAGTCTATACGTTGATGGAATATTTCAATGATAGGGCAAGTGAAGTTAAGTGAAGTTATCCCCTTTGGTTCAAGTGCCGGATGGTTGAGGGGCAGTAACAGTTCCTGAACCTGGTGGTGTGAGTCCTGAGACTCTCGTACCTTCTTACTGATGGTAGCAGCAAGAAGAGAGCATGTCCTGGGTGGTTGGAGGGTCCCCGATGATGGATGCGGGTTTCCTGTAACAGCGTTTCATGTAGATGTGCTCAATGGTTGGGAGGCCTTTATCTGTGATGGACTGGGTCGTATCCACTACTTTTGTAGGATTTTGCATTAAATGGCATTGGTGCTTCCATACTGGGCTGTGATACAGCTAGTCAATATACTCTTCACTACACATCTATAGAAGTTTGTCAAAGTTTTAGATGTCATGCCGAATTTCCAAAAACTTCTAAGGAAGTAGAGGCACTGCCGTGCTTTCTTTGTAATTGCACTTAATAGATCCTCCAAAATAAGAAGACCTAGGAATTTGAAGTTGCTGACCCTCTCCACCTCTGACCCTCCAACAAGACTAGCTCATGGACCTCAGGTTTCCATCTGAAGTCTATAATCAGCTCCTTCGTTTTGCTGATGTTGAGTTGTTGTTATGGCACCACTCAGCCAGATTTTCAATCTCCACCCAATACTGATTCATCACCACCTTTGATTCGGCCTTTGATAGTGGTTTCATCAGCAAACTTGAATACGACATTGAGCTGTGCTCAGCCACACAGTCGTAAATGTAAAGTGAGTCGAGCAGGGGGCTAAGCACACAGCCTGTGCTGATGGAGATTGTGGAGGAGAAGTTATTGCCAATGTGCACTGACTGAGTCTGCAGGTGAGGAAGGGGATACTGAAGCCAAGATCTGGGAGCTTACCTATTAGTTTTGAGGGGCTGAAGCAATAAGGGTGAAATATTGAGTGCAGATTTCAATGATAAAATTAAATATTCTGGAAATATTTAGTAGTCATGGAAAGAAATGAGTTTAACAATTCATCGAAGATTTATCATAAGAATAGAAAAGCTTGGAGATTAATGGGTTTTGAGATGCACAGAAAAGCAGGAGGAGAGGACGAAGAAGGGACTGGGGAGATGAAATGGTAAAAGAGGTGATGGAGCACTCTGATTTTATAAAATTTATTGAGGGAGGCTTGGGGCTGTAAATAGAAGATAAATAAATCAGTAAAATTGTCAGTAGAACAGAGGTAAAAGATATCTTGTGGGTGTAAATTTTGAGAGTTGCTCAGTCCTTTAATTGCTCAATCACCCAAGACAGAAGACAAGCCCTGTGAATTCATCTGTTTGTACTCCAATGCAGTATGTGACTCATAGGCCAAAGATTTCTCAAGCAGCAACAATGCTGTTAAAGTCAGGGGGTTATTTTAATACTCTTATTGTGTAAACTGGATTAAAATGTCCAGATGATGAACTAGCATTTCTTTTCATGCCTTTATACAGTAAAAAATAACAAAATGAAAATCAACTAAACTGCAGATGTTGGAAATCTGAAATAAAGGGCGAAAATGCCAGAAGTACTCATCAGGTGAAGCAGTGTCTATAAGAAGAAAAACAGAATTACCATTTCAGGCTGAAGACTCTGTCAGTTCTGTGTGAAAATACAATTGTATTTGCATGATTTCATATTTGTGTACACTTACAAATCTCTGCAATGCATTCACATATACCATATGTTGCACTTATTTGCTCTAATTTATTGTCATTATGCAATGACTTTGTAATATGTTTTTTTATAATACAATGACTTTTAACATTAACCATAGATGAGTATCCAGACTGAAAACTTACTGTGGGTTATGTATTTGTTTCCTCAGTGCAATATTTCTCTGCCATAAAGATGTAATAGAAATTTTGGTCATCAGATTTAAAAGGACTTTGGTATTCAGATGAGAATATGAATGCTTAACTGTGTGCAAGTTTGTGTTTGGATGTGATGAAGAGAATATAAAAAGCAGAGAAGTGCAGAACTGTTGAGAATGGAAATATAAGTCTGCAGGATAGGAGCATTCAGTGAAATAAAAGCACTGATTGAAAATAGCTGGAGCATTGAAACATAAGTATTGTTTAATTGAAGCCAAGCTGAAGAATTTTTTTTGGAGGCACACAAGAAACTGCAGGCACTACACAGAAGGGTAGTGGTTAGCACGACGCTACTGCAGCTCGGGGCATCAGAGTTCAGGGTTCATTTCTGATGTAAGCTGTAAGGGGTCTTTATGTCTTCCCAATGGAATGCATGGGTTTGCCCCGGGTGCTCTGGTTTCCTCCCACAGTTCAAAGATGTACCAGTTAGTAGGCTGATTGGTCATTGCAAATTCTCCCATGGTTAGGCTAGGGTTAAATCGGGGGCTTCTTGTCGGTGGGGCTCGAAGAGTCAGAAGTGCCTATTCTACGCTGTATCTCTAAATTTAAATAAATTAAGTAGATGCCAAAATCATGAACAATATACCATCTGCTGGCGAAACTCAGGCAGCATCTGTGGAGGGGAATGGACTGTTAGGTGATGCCATTTTACCTGAATGAGCTACATAGTACACATACTAAGATAAACAGTACTGCAAAACGATCTGTTCACTTATGTACAAAATCAGGCTCCTCATGACAAACAACAGTGAGGAAAAATACTAAATGAGTAAATCTGCAGATGCTGGAATCCAAGCAAGACACACAAAATGCTGGAGGAACTCAGCAGGCCAGGCAGCATCTATGGAAAGGAGTGCAGTCGACATTTCAAGCCAAGATCCTAACCAAGTGATAATAAATGAAGAGAGGCTGGCAATTGAAGGGTCTCGGCCCAAAAAGTCGACTGTTTACTCTTTTCCATAGATGCTACCTGGTCTGCTGAGTTCCTCCAGCATTTTGTGAGGAAAAATATTGTCCAAGATGCTTAGGGTAGTTCTTCTAATTAACTCCAACCTGACATCCACTTCACAAAGCACCTAGTTCCTTGATTTAACATCTCAGCCATAAAGACATCACCACCAGTAATGCACACAAAATGCTGGAGGAACTCAGCAGGACAGGCAGCATCTAGGAAAGAGTACAGTCAACATTTCAGGCCAAAACCCTTCGGCAGTCACCACCAGTAATACACATTCCCTTAGTACAGCCTAGTTATCAATGGAGAAGGAGACTTGACTGGCCCTGTGGCATATTTTTGCTGACTGACTCTATTTCAAAGTCAAAGTGAAATATATTATCAAATACGTATTTTTAATTTCATTTTCTTCTAGCGATTTATAAAAAAAAATAAGAGAAATACAACAGAAATTGTGAAAACTATACATAAGAAAAGACTGGCAAACAGCCAGTGTGCAAAATAAGGCAGGTTGCAAAGTATCAGCTGGTTTGCTGTGTGATATCTGAGTATGAATTAACACAAAGCTAAATAAGTATGAACAATATTACTCATGGGAAAGTAACAGATATAAGACCTTCAACACAAGAGATTCTGCAGATGCCGGAAACCTTGAGCAACACAGCTAGAGGAATTCTGCAGGTTAGGCACCGTCTATGTGTTTGAATAAACCGTCGACATTTAGGGCCAAGTCCCTTCATCAGTACAGAGACAAAATCTTCTAATCTCCTTATGCAACTCCCACTTTGGCTAGCGGCTTAATAATTCTTAACTTGACTATATGGTTAGTAAAAGAAATAAAAAAAGAAAAGGGGCCATTCTCATGAAACAGTCTAATGTACAACGTTGGAGCTCACTGATAAGGCCGTTCATCCATCATCGACCTCCTCCGATTGTCACTGACTTTCGGACCCTCACTCCAAGTCCACTCTGTCCGGCGGTCTACCTACTCTCTCCATTCATGCCTTCTCTCCTCATCTCTCCCCGGCAAAAGACCATGAATTCCCAACTCCCAGACACACAAGAAAGAACAACATCCCGCTCATTGGCTAACATGCCCTGTTATCTCTAGTCATAACCCAAACATTGCTGCTACAGGGAAACCATTACCTTAGCAGTGGAACATTACAGAGAAGCCATTACAGCGTATTACATTCTCCCCCCCACCAAATTTAGTCATGTCCTCATGGCGTTGAGATAATTCACCAGCCCTTCCTGCAAAATACAAAGTCCAATCCAGGTGCACAAGGCAGTGACATAGCTCCCCTAAACGGTAGGGGTCACACTCTGCTCCCCTGGTGCTACATAAGTCAGCCTATCCGGTGGTCTCTTAATTCTCTGAGACCTCCACACCCCCTGACCTAACTCTTCAGGTTCAGACACTACTGGGGTTACTTATGGTCTACCTGGCGAGGCCTCCCCCGACCTATCACTCGTGCCCATCTGCTACTTAGAGGCCCCTGTTCTGTGTCCAAGCCCCACTTCCTCCCCTGCAGAGTCCTGCTGTAACCCAGGCTGCCCACAGAGCCCCCCCCCGCCCACTTCACCTGTCTCAGTGGGAGAAGGGCCAGGAGTCTCTTCCTCAATCAATGGGAAGTTAGTGAAAGGCAGCGTATACCACACATCCAGGTCCTCATCCTCCGGATCACTATCCCTCTCAGGGGTGGGGACCGGCCTAAGCTCTCCAGCTGTGGGCCCTACAGTCACTCCGCATTTCCGCAGAGTCCTCTTACTAGAAGTAGGCTCCAAATCGGGCTCTGGGTCTACCTGCACCTCTTGTCCCAGGGGCAACAGGTGGTTCCGATGGAGAATCTTGACAGGCCCATTCCCCTCCTCTGGTTTCACCCGGAAAACTGGTAGGTTTGGCATCTGACTCTCCACCACATAAGGCGTAGCTACCCAGCAGTCAGCCAACTTGTGCTTTCCAGGTAGCCCCAAATTCCTTATGAGGACTCGGTCTCCCGGCAGGAGTTGGGAGAACCTCAGCTTTTGATCGTACCTCCCCTTATTTCCTTGATTCTGCTCGCAACCTCAACCCCAGCTAATTCATAAGACCTCTTCAGCTCTCTCTGCTGAGATACCCGGCGGCTCACTTTCCTTCTGGTGTGACACCTGCTGCCAGCAGCCCTCAGCATTGTTCGTCCCCCAGGGGGATCCGTTTCCCCCCCTCCATCACCTTCATCATATGGGGGGGGCACACCCGCTGATAACAGCCGACATATCTCCGTTCTCAACTCTGTCACAATCTCCTCTACTGCTCCCCGGGGTAGGCTATCTGTGGTCACTTCACCACAGAGGACCACTACCGAGGACTGTACCCTGCTGACTGAGCCCTCCCACACCTCCGCCGCGTTCTCCTCTTCCCGTACCTCTCCGATCAGCTCAACAAAAGATGGAGGGGGGCACGTCTTACGAGACTGTCAGAGACTCCACGCAATCAGGTCATGGGACTGGGTGGCCCGGGCTATCTGGTCCATTCTTAACTGATCCACTTCAGTCGCCAGAATGACCCCTCTGCGCCACAAGCAGTTTAGCTGCCTCTCTAGCTGAAAAATAAAACCAGAAAACTTCTCCCCCTTCTCCTGACACATGTTCTGAAACCCCACCAAGTCTCATACTCCTCCTCCCCTTTAGGGGTGGGCGTAATTCCAGAGAATAAGCAGAGCCTACCATAGCTGGGACTTTGAACCTGATTTTTCCATTTATTCACCAAACAGTTAAGGGCGGATACTAACTTAGAATTCTCACTCATCACTGGGGGACGTGGACTAATTAGACATTCCAAATCCGACCACTCCTTCCCCTCACTCCTCAGAAACGAGAGAACCCTGCCTTTGAAATCTCCACCCCCAGCTACTGCTATGTCTGCGCTGGTCTGCATTAAAACGAGAGCTGCACCCGCCATTTTATCAAACCTCCGCCCACGATCGCAACTTTAACAGTACTTAACAAACGTATTAACAATTCACCTGGAGTATGAATATCTACCCCACTCAGGGTAATCATATAGCATTCAACAGAATCAATCCTAAATGTAGCCCCCACAATTGCAACTCTCACTTCAGCTAGCAGCTTAATACAGGGGATGATATCTCCACCCCCTCCTCGGCCCGGCCAAACTTAAGAAATCTCGTTTGGGTGGATGCTGCGTGATGTGTCCCCCGTTACAAACAGTACACAATATGCGATTAAACAATTGAGCTTTATAATTCTTAATTTGACTATATGGTTAATAAAGAAAACGAAAAAAGAAAAGGGGCCATTCTCATGAAACAGTCTCATGTACAAATTCGGAGCTCACTGATAAGCCGATCGTCCACCATTGACCTCCTCTGATTGTCACTGACCTTCGGACCCTCGCTCCAAGTCCACCCCCTCCGGCGGTCTACCGACTCTCTCCATTCGCGTCTTCTCTCATCATCTCTCCCCAGCAAAAGACTGCGAACTCCCAGCTCCCAGACACACAAGAAAGAATGACATTCCGCTCATTGGCTAACATGCCCCTTTATCTCTAGTGATAAAAGGATACAGAGAAACAGAAACATAGAAAATATACAGCACGATACAGGCCCTTTGACCTACAAAGCTGTGCCGAACATGTCCCTATCTTAGAACTACCTAGGCTTTACCCATAGCCCTCTATTTTTCTACGCTCCATGTACCCATCCAGGTGTCTCTTAAAAGACCCTATCATATCCGCCTCCACCACCACCGCCAGCGGCCCATTCCACGCACTCAGCACTGACGTCTCCTCTGTACCTACTTCCAAGCACCTTAAAACTATGCCCTCTTGTACTAGCCATTTCAGCCGTGGGGAATAGCCTCTGACTACCCACACGATCAATGCCTCTCATTATCTTGTATACCTCTATCAGGTCACCCCTCATCCTCCGTCGCTCCAAGGAGAAAAGGCCGAGTTCACTCAACCTATTCTCATAAGGCATGCTCCCCAATCCAGGCAACATCCTTGTAAATCTCCTCTGTACCATTTCTATGGTTTCCACATCCTTCCTGTAGTGAGGCGACCAGAACTGAGCACAGTACTCCAAGTGGGGTCTGACCAGGGTCCTATATAGCTGTAACATTACCTCTCGGCTCTTAAACTCAGTCCCACGATTGATGAAGGCCAATGCACCGTATGCCTTCTTAACCACAGAGTCAACCTGCGCAGCAGCTTTGAGTGTCCTATGGACTCGGACCCAAAGATCCCTCTGATCCTCCACACTGCCAAGAGTCTGACCATTAATGCTATATTCTGCCATCATATTTGAACCATTACCTTAGCAGTGGAACAGAGAAGCCATTACATTAGCAGTGAAACCTTACAACGTGATAGACTTATGATGAATTTTGCTCCATGTTCAGGGTTGTACTTTGCTGTTGTGACCCACTGCCTTCCTTAGTTTTCCCATGAGGCTCAGTTTCTGCTTTGTACCTTGATGGAAAGATGGTTTAGATGTGAAGTGTTACCTGCTGCTTATGGTTATACCTGTGGGAGCTTATATAAGACTCAGGCAGTAGTGGTCAGAGCTGCCACTAATAAAGCTTGTGGCAATGGTCGACTTCACTGAAATCGTACATTTAAAATATTTGGCAGATGGAAGCGGGACTCTTTGTGGAGGTATAATAATCTAAGATTGTAGATATTCTAGAATTTTAAAAAGGAATGAGAAACATTTCTTATTATATTAAAATCCGCAGCACCTTAACAACAGCATCCCATCCTGCAATGAAAATTTATAAAAATATACAAACCCAAAGAACCCTAAAAATAACCAAATTGAAGTTATTTAGATTAATCATATTTACCACTCGTAAGCCTGCTAACTCTCAGAATCTCTTTTGTATGTGAAGAGGATTTCACCTCCACAAATGCATCCACTATTGGGATTATCTCCCCTCTGATCTGCCAATTACTTCACACCTGTGTCCCCTCATTATAGACCACAGTTGGATAAACCTTTGATCTTCTTATTCCTAATAAAATAACCACAAGGATAAAAATATTATGGTTGAACAGATTAGCCTTCATTCAGCCACGAGCAGTGCCATCATACCAGAGTAATTGAATCTCATAGCTGGGTGCTCACGTTGTGGGGCAAAAGCACACCACTGCCTCTACTTCCTGCAAAGGCTTAGGAAATTTGGCTTGTGCCCATTGTCCCTCACCAATTTTTATAGATGCACCATAGAGAACATCCTATCCAGATGCACCACAGCTTGGTTTGGCGACTGCTCTGCCTAGAACTGGAAGAAATTAGCTTAGAATAGTCTATCACACAAAAATATGCCCCTCTATAGACGGTGCTGCTGCTTTTCCCACTGCCTTGGGAAAGCAGTCAGCATAATCAAGGACCCTTTTCATCTTGGCCATTCTCTTCCACACCCCCTCCCAATACCCACCACCCAATCAGGCAGAAGATACGAAAGCTTAAGAACATGTACCACCAGGTTCAAAGATCTTTCAGTCTCTCAATCTATCTTATTTAACACTTCCATCTTATTTGTCTATCTGCTCTTTACTTTCTCTGTAACTGAAAAGGTGTCTTCTTCATTCTGTTATTGTTTTCCTTGTACACTACCTCAATGTACTTATGGAATGATCTGTCTGGACAGCATGCAAACAAAACTTTCCCCTGTATTCAGTACGTGTATCAGAAATAAACCAATTACTAACCTAGGAGTAGCCAAGAAAACAACAATATGCATTTAACACAATAAGATGTCCAAAACTGCTGGCAAGAGTATTATCAACATAAAAACTGCCACTCTGTCTTGAAAGGATATATTAGGATTGATAATCAAAAACTTGATGAGGGAGACTTAAAGAACACATAAAAAAAAACATAGAGATGAGGGAGAGCTACGGAGGAAGTTCTGGAATCTGATGCCTGGGCATTTTAAGTATTATGCAGATTTTCTTCAGCAAGTATTCAGGTGTGGCGATATGGGTGCACTTGCAAATTTCTACAGATGTACCGTGGAGAGCATTCTAACTGGTTACATCACCATCTGGTACAGAGAGGCCACTGCACAGGATCGGAAAAAGCTGCAGAAATTTGTAAACTCTGCCAGCTCCATCATGGGCACTAGACTCCCCAGCATTCAGAACACCTTCAAAAGACAATGCTTCAAAAAGGTGGCATCCATTACTAAGGACACCCCCCCCCCCAGCACCCAGGACATGCCCTCTTCTCATTGATACCATCAAGGAGGAGGTACAGGAGCCTGAAGACACACATTCAATGTTTCAGGAACAGCTTCTTCCCTTCCACTATCAGATTTCTGAATGGACAGTAAATCCATGAACACTACCTCAGTATTTTTCCTCTATTTTTGCACTACTTAATTAATTTATCTTTTTCATACTTACCTCTTATTGTAATTTATTGTTTCTGTTATTATGTATTGCAATGTACCACTGCTACAAAACAACAAATTTCATGACATATGCCAGTGGTATTAAACCTGATTCTGATTGTGTATGAAACAATGATAACTGGCAAGTATGATTATGAAAGGCAGCTTTCTAGCAAGGCACTGTCTCTGAACAGATGAATGGAGCTTTCTAATACCCTTGTCTTTTACACAGAGGGTGCCCAAGCCTAAATGTTCTTCAGACAGCAAATTTTTGAAATTTAGGACTTGCTGGAAAAATAGAAGGCAACTTGCGCCCAGTAGGGTCCTGTTTATTGTACTGAGTTGGCATTGTCTATATTTTAAAAGTAAGGTAAAAGAATGAGGAGAAGGTCTTAAACACGGGGAATTCTGCAGATGCTGGAAATTCAAGCAACACACATCAAAGTTGCTGGTGAACGCAGCAGGCCAGGCAGCATCTCTAGGAAGAGGTCTTTTCTTGAGTAATGCCTTAGCATCTCATACGTCCTCTCCAGGAAGCAGGCAGGGTCATCTGAGAAGGATAGGACCTCAGGCACTGGAATGCAGTCTGAAATGAACGCTCAAGTCTCCGGACTGGGAGTTGAACCCGTAACCTTCTGACCTATGGGGTGAGAGTGCGACATATGAGTCACAGCTGCCACTGCTGCGTTTAGTGCTTGGGAACACAAGGGCATTCACAATGGTATTGCTGGCCACAGGCTGTTGCTGATGCTAATATCTGTGGAGAAATGGTAACATGTTGTGTCACGTTTATTTGTGTATTGACTTAGGTGTGTGTTTTTGTGTCACTGTGGTATGGATCACTTTTAACACATTCTGTAACAATAACAAATCATTGCTTAACTGAGCAACATACGTTGTCTGTAACCAAAGCTTCCCCAAACTTTGGTATTGTGATCCAGTAAACTATACTTGAAAAGTAGTTTTGCTGCAGTGTTCATGCTTCTAGAACTGTGTAATTAAAATAGTCCACCCTCACCCTCATGCTGTATTAAAATTACCTTGTTTCTAAAAGTAGTTTATTTTAGAAATGTATATTTTGAGGCATGTTTATAATCAGAAAATATAATTTTGCATTATAAATAACTAATTCATTAATTTGCTAGTGCTTTAGGCAGGAAGAGAGATTTTTGTACTGAATGACATTCCCTGAAAAAAATCAATATACAAATGCAAAAAATAATAACCTGGGGCTCCGGTTTCCAGCCCCCTGCAAAACTAGTTTAACCTCTCCCGAGTAGCATTAGCAGACCTCCTGGCCAGGATGTTGGTTCCCCTCCAGTTCAGGTGCAACCCATCCCTTTTGTACAGGGCACCCTTCCCCGGAAAACGTTCCAATGATCTAAGAACTTGAAACTCCATCCCCTGCACCATCTCCTCAGCCATTCATCCATTCCTACCTGCACTAGCTCGTGGCACCAGAATTTACTACCTTGGATATCCTTCTCTTCAGCCTCTTTCCTAACTCTATATACTCACGGTGTAGGACTTCCAATAAGCAACGCAACTTCTGGCTGTTCACACTCCCCCTTGAGAATATCTTGCAGGTGCTCTGATGCACCTGGGACCTTAGCATCCAGGAGGCAACACACCGTCCTGGTATCTCTTTAGCTGTCACAGACTCTCCTTTCTGCCCCCCTATCTATTGAGTCCTCTATAACTACCATGCTGCCTGCCCTTACCATTCCCCGTGGAATCTCAGAGCGGGCCACAGTGCTACCAGCCTGGCTGCTGCTGCCATGCCCCAGTGGACTGTCCCCCCAGCAGTATCGAAAGGAATATACTTGTTACCAAGGAGAATGGCCACAGGGAAACCCTGCATTGACTTCCTAATCCCCTTACATCTCCTGGTGGTCACCCATCTATTGTCTGAAGCCTGCACTGTGGGTGTGACCACTTCTTCAAAAGTCTCAACTATAATACCTAAAG
Source organism: Mobula hypostoma (assembly GCF_963921235.1). Taxonomy (NCBI): domain Eukaryota; kingdom Metazoa; phylum Chordata; class Chondrichthyes; order Myliobatiformes; family Myliobatidae; genus Mobula; species Mobula hypostoma. The sequence continues at coordinate 157,505,030 of NC_086100.1, forward strand.
CCTCCCAAATGATCCTAAGTACATCCAACTCCAGCTCCAACTCGTAGACCCAGTCGGTGAAGTTGGGTGCAATTCCCAGAGATGTAGTCATCAGGTATCCTGAATTTCCACATACATCCTAAATGTATGGGTGGTGTGGTGGTCTGCACATTTATTGAGTGAGTGAGTGAGTGAGTGTGGGTGTGTGTGTGTGTGTCTAAGAGAGAGAGAGAAAGAGAGAAAGAGTCTTGATGGAACCTTGCCCTAACAGTGAGGTGTGGCTGGTAATCTTGTCCTCTGTTGAGGAGATGTGCCTGTTTCTGGAGGGCCAATAAACCATGTGGTGCTTCAACTGAACTGTCAAAGGTCTCAACAGAGGAACAAAGAACTCTCCTGGTGTCCTGTTGGAAAATCCCTTCTTGGCCAAAATGAGCTTTTTAATTGTCTTGTTTGTAGATCCTTGCTGTGTGTATCTTCCCACAGAATAATAGCCATGACTTGACAAGATTAGGGACTGTGAACCTCACTGGGCCATCTAGAATGCACAGGCTCATCATGCTGTCACTTTTCTGGAAAGGTTGCCTACACTTGGGTTGAACCAGAAAATACACTATCAGTGTAAGCTTATAATCAGAATAAGCCCATTCTGCATAGAACATAGATCAGCACAGCACAGAAACCAGCCCTTTGCTCACGATATGTGTGCCAAACAGATCGATCCCCACACTTAATGTTTGAAAGAAACCATGGAAGTGAAGGCAGATTACTCTAGGTTTTAGAACAGAGTCTGAGTTGGGTTTCATCCGTAATAATTGAAAGCTTTGTCAATGTGATAACTATAATGATTTCTAACCAGAGATTCTCCTGATCGTAATCTCGAGTACCAGCACGTGGGTCTGCTACCACTCAATGATTGAAGCCCCTAAAGCGGCAGGATCCATAGACCTGAAAGGCAACAAGATATGAGGCAGGCGAAAAGATATGAAGCAGTATGTTTTCTGCTATTTCTGTTGATTTTGACAGCACCTCCCTCTACTTCCTCTAAACACAGCGCTGAGGCATTCAAGTCAGAGGGCTAAATGCACCATTTCTTCTTTTCCCACAGTTCCTTTCAGGCCTTGACGGGTTGGTTTGGGTCTTGGGTCCTCCAGGCAGAAAGACCTTCCATTCATAAAGCGATCTTCACTGGTCCAGTGAATTACAAATGTTGTAGAGAAGTGTAGCAATAGATTTGTGCACAGTCCACAAACTGCAAACTCAAAAAACTCCAATAATCTGATGCTTTGGGGACCTTAGTGATCCTGGATGAGCGGATTTTTCAGATTGTTCGTTGTCTTGAATATTCTAAAATAATCTTAGTTCACTTCCTTGTAGACGTTACACATTAGTCTGAACAAATTTTCTACAGAACTCACTGAGTTTAAAAGATGTTCAGAAAAGGGGGCACTGAACAGTTTAGAGGAAGGGGTGGAAAGAAGGCCCCAGTAGGTTTGAGGAGAACATGGGAAACAGGGTCTCAATGAATTTAAAGCAGGATGGGAAAGAGAACCCAGTAAAGTGGGTGTTAGGACCAGGGCCCAATGTGCTAGATACCAAACCATCAAGAGTTTCAAACAATAGATAATAGATTATTGGAGTTCTACTGCAATCTGTTTTCAGTTATTATACTGATTAACAGATAAATATTGGTGAGAACAGGGAACATTCTTCCTCTGTGTTTCTTCCTAAAATGCCATGGGATATTTGTAGGTTTAGGTAAGAGGGTGGATGTGGCCTTGTGCCGATATCACAATGGTTAGGTAGCACCTCTCTCAGTCACAGACCGAAACACCATAGAAACAAGTTCTTTGGCTCACCAAGTCCACACTGACCATTCATCACCCATACACACTAATACTACATTAATGCCATCATTTTAATTCTCCCCTTAATCCCATCAGCTTTCTCCAGATTTTACCACTCGCCTATACACTAGGGGTAATTTACAGTGTGCAGCTAACCACCAGACTGCAAATCGTTGTGACGTATTAAGAAACTGGAGCACCCAGAGGAAACCGATGCAGTCACAGGGAGAATGAACAACCTGCACACAGAACATGTCTGAGGTCAGGAATGGACCTCTGGTTTTACTAGTCAGCAGCTCTACTGGCTGCTCCACTATGCCACCACATTGGCCACTGGCCATGGGATCATTTGCCTTCACCACGGGTCCTTGGTGTCCAAAATTAGCACCTCTCGGTGAACATCAGGAAGGAACTCTAAATGATTTCTTGGTCTAAGCGTGTGAAGACAAATTACAATTTCCCTGAAAGTCCAGCTGGGTCATTGTAGACCAGACTGTGAAACAAGAACCTTCTCTGGACAAGACTCCCTTACGCAATAGCAAGGCTAAAGAGTAAATAGCACAGTCAGCAGGGAGAGCTTTCAGTGACCCTCTCTGGTGTGTGTAATTTTTATTACTGTGCCAGGGATCCATGAAGTTATTAACAAAGATGATCCTAGCATTTAACTTTGTATCATCTGCTTATCTCTTAATTAGCAAAAACAGCGCTGTGGGAACAAATGTCCTTGGTGGCTCAGAGCCACATTACAAGATTTCTTTGGGGCCTAGAATGGATTAGGCTATCTAGGAGCTGAGATGATACCTGTTTGTTCTAGAGAGGAGGTAAAAGCAGATAGGTTCTTCCTGCTCACTGCTCTCCACTGTACCACGGTTCAGGTGAAGATCTCAGAAGGACGCGATGATAACCCGCTTTCTGCTTGTCACGTGAGACAACTGACAGGAAGTTGAGTTAGTGTCAATTTGATGCCTAGATAGTGACTGAAAACAAAAGCACTGAATGTGGTCACCAATATTTCTTCTCTTAAGTGGTAGTTATCGAAGTTAAGCAATGTTTTGTGCAAAGGAGTGGCCTTAGCCCTGATCACTCACCATCTGACCCAAATATAAAAGAGAAACAGAGGGAGGCTGATGTCTGAGCCTCATCTTATGCCTGCTTCTGCAGAGGAAGATCAAGAGTATGGATGAGAGAAAGAAGACTGGAAGCAGAGAGGCATCATCCATTCTCTCAGCAATAATTGTGGAATCTTTGTGGGTATTTTTCTCTGGGGTGTAAAAAGTTTGTGTTTTCTTTCTTGGATTACGCTTTCCTCCCCATGTATTCATTCTTCTATTTCCTTCTCACAGGCCACTCACCAAAGCTCCTCCTCCTGCAGCCAGGAGAGCAGGATGGGTTGGGGCACAGACTTCTCCGAGACTGTCAGCAACGCTGCTCCATCATCAGCCAGCAGAAAGCACAGGTCAAGTGGGCTGAGCCAGACGATGGCAGCTTTTTCCCTCCTCCAGAGATGGAACGCCTCACGTCAAAGTGGTGCTCTATATAGCAGCCCACCTGAAAACTGACACACTCAAAATCAAAAATCAAACAAAACACTCACCCGACTGAGGCAGACTGTTCTGAGCGGCGGACTCGGAACTTGGGACCTTGTGGTTGGGACGTAAGCACTCAATGACGAGCAATTGGGCTGATGGCAGAGACTGACGTTTCAACCTCATCATACTGCTGGACGTAAACCAACAATCGGCTCCTGATCGCGTCCATTTTTATTTCCCATTTTACAAGCTCTTACCAAGGAGTTTCTTGCCAGCGTAGGCTGCACTTTGCACTGCTTACAGCTCCCAGCCTGAAGTGAAACCAGCACCCTTTATGTGTATGCACACACACACACACACACAACACACACTTACACACATTTACACACACAAAAAACCCATGAGACATCCCTCCTCCCCTTCTTCATCCAGGGAGTCATTCTACTTGTGTGCTGCAGTGAGGACTTGAGGGGTTTTTTTTTGGTAAAGATTTTTTTTTAGATTTGCAAGACGACCCTCCAAGTGCACCCTCAGCTCCCTGCTGTGGTACACATGCACTATCATTGCTTTAATTGTATGGAAGAATTGTTATTGGAAATGGGGTTGGAGGGAATTATGAGAAATATATTGTATAGATTCCACTGGTCTTGTTAAGAAGAAAGGAAATTTGTACAGTTCCAATGTGAGCCTTGCTGCCGCTCCCTAGCATTTGGGTTCTTACCTCTTCTGGTCATTATTGCACTTCATTGTTCTTGCCCAGAAGCACTGTGATGCTGCCATCAGTGGCACTTTGTTATTGGTGAATGGTACGTGTGCTTCAAGGAGGTTGATTTGATTGAGATGGAGCGTGGTTTCCTTGTATCCCTTCCCACCTCCCCCCCTGCAATTATCCATCCACCTCATTCCTCCCAGGACTGGATGCAGAGAGGAAATGCCGTCAAGGCCTAATCAGCCCCCTTGAAATATTACTGCTCTGTGTGCTGGTCCTGCAGAACCCATGTGGTCAGGGTCACAGAATTAGCCTCTGAGCAGAAGCCGATAGTTCAAGCTCAGCATCCCTGAGGCACCTATGCTCTTTCCTTCGAGCTAATGGAGGACAGTTTTATTAGAAGAACTGGAACAAAATATTCAAAGGTGTCTTTATTGTTGAGTGTTTTGATTGAACTGATGGGACAGATTTGTGGCAAAGAGTACTTTCACATTGCAAGTAGAGCAGGGATTATTGAGTAAAGCTTTCTTGTGAGCTGTATCACTATACTATTTCTTTTGAAGCAGATTTGTTGAAAATATTGGAATTTAAAAAAATAAAGTCAAAAGCTGTTTTTTTTTAGATCTTAGTGGTGTGTTTTTTTTCATTTATTCTGGGGTGTACAATATTGTTATATTTATGTTTATTGGTGAGAAGTCCTCAAATCACATTATGAGAATTTGAATATGATTTTTCTCAAAATCTATAAATTACAATGCAGCTATTGGTAAAAGTGACTCTAACTCTGTTGGAATGGTGTAAAAACCCAACTAGTTCTTTACTCTCCATTCATAATTAAGCTTATATGTGACTCCCCTCTCAGAAAGCATGGTAAATGTAGCTGTTGCTTGAAGTGGCTCTTTGACAGTTTGTGGTCACTACTAAAAGCAGCAGGCTTCCAAGTGACGCCCACATCCCTAAAGTGAATAACAGAACATAAAATCTCTTTCATACCGAATCTTCAGTGCAAAGAGTGAGCAGAGTTAACACAACTGCACTTTGATCCTGGTGGAGGTTAGGGTTCTACTTAGGAAACACAAGCTGGAATTCAGGACTCGAACTGTCTTAACCTTCTGATATCAAAGTGGCATTGCAGTTTGGTGCAGAAGATCTGAGAATTACAACAGAAACACACATCTCATTTCCTCCGGTGAGGAAGTACATTCCTCACTGGTAATGGGGGGCAGCACTGAATTCCGTGTGGGTGTTGCCTGGCTGCTGTGAACTTGCTGGCGGAGAGCCCAAGTGTTTCCTCTGCAGGAAGTTAACTGTGTTGATGCAAAACTTGACAGGAATATTTCCTGCGAGGAAAAACCAACAATGCATTGTTAGAGTGGTATGGGGCACAAAAGGAAATGGATTAGATTAAACCCATTCCCACTGACACTTCCTTAATGGTTTTCCAGCTATCAGCTGATGAGACAAACTTCCATTTACTTTTGTGTAAGTATTTGCTAGCAACAGCTCCTGCAGCTAGTCAGTCAGGGGGAGGGGCTTCTGCTGTGTACCTTGTCCAATTAGATCTCAATTTGAAAGCAATGCAAAGCAGAGAAAACCTGTGTAATTGTGTCAGTGTCTGCTGTCAGGTGATATTGTATGAACTGTGCACTTAAAACAGTGGTGCAGCATCAAACTGCTCTCCCATTTCTGAAGGAATTACTGATGGTTTCCTTGTATTTATTCGGAGTTATTGATGGTAGTGCTTTAATGACCCAGGTATTATAATGTCTGGACACACCACAAATATTCCATCAATACCTGTTTTAAACAAGTATTTAATGCCAAAGTGTAATTATAAATAAATAATTTGGTAAAAGCTTCCTTGCACATTTTTCATACTTTGTAGCAAATAGCAGTTGAGATCCTTCTAGAATTCTTAGCTTGCTCTGCATAAAGAATCGGTCTTTTTTGAGATGTCTGTGAGGAAATGCCCGAGAGAAGAGCCTACAGGTGAATGTTCGAATATCATGATGGGAACTCTATTGTTCAGTGGATCTGTTCCTTCAATGCTGATTATAATGCCATCTGCCCTTGTATGAAATAAAAAGAGATAAAAACATCTAGCAAACAAAACAAAGACTGCAATGGCTCCAGTAGCAATAAGACCCCACAGCCAGTCTCTTTGCATAACTCATTGTATGAGTGTAATGATCTTAGTTTTAAGTTTTGTGATGGAGCTGGAGAGCTGGCTAGTTATCACCTCTTTTAAAAGCTTCTCACTTAAACAACCATTCTCCTGGATTGCAAGGTCAGGTTGTACTTGATTAGTTTGGCCACTGCTTATTTCAAGAACATATGGTCAGTTCACTTGACTTACTCTGTCTTTTTGACTTTACTCATGACTGACTTGTCTAGTCATCAGTAATTTTTGTATAGATTTTATTAGAGACTTGGATTATTTTGTGTGTAAACCCAATTTAAACTGGACCTTTCGTAGAACAAGGGTTTCTGCTCCATTGATCATGTGAGTGATAGTGGATGGGAAAGATGGCTGCGAAACCTGCCCAAAGACTACCAATGGTAGTAGGTAATTTGGACACTCAGATTTAAGTGACAGGTGAGACTGTGATGAAACAGAAGGACATTCATGCTGAATCTGAGAACAGCAAACCAGAATACTTAATGGAGAGACAGTACATTACAAAGGACCACAAGGTTTACAAGTCCATAGCCACAGCTCATCAAAAATAAACTGTGTAAAAAGGTTAATTAAATACTGAACTTTACACTTGGAGTCATTGTTAATTAAGCAAACTTTTAAAATAATGATATTTCCAAATCCTAAAAACACTCCTAGTTAGGTAAGGTAGTTGTAAAATGTAACCATTGTTATCTTTTAGACATCCAATTTTTGCACAGCAAGTTCCAACAAACAGGAGAGGGAAAAAATGACCAAAAATCAGTTTTCTGGGAGGGAGAACTCCTTTATTCTTCTTTGATGTGGCACTGTAGGATTCTTTCTCAGTTTGAGAAAGCAGGCATGGTTTAAGTTGAACATCTTGCCCGAGACAGAATCCTTTAGAAATGGAAGTGTGAAGGGTTAGTTTCAGTTATGTGGGCAAGACCCTGAGGAAGAGCTTGAACTGATGAACATTTGATTTGGAGACAAGAGTAATAAGCCAGCTGAGTCAAGACCTGACTGAAGCATTAGAAGCAATGAGCTTCATATTCCAGAATTATTTTCATCACTGAAGCACACTGTATTCAGTATCAAATCCATGCCAGCTCACAGAGTAATCCCTTTCACCACTGATTTTTCCCTGTAATCCATTTGTTCCCATCAGCAACTTCTCAGATTCTATCAGTCACCTACACAAGGGCAAATTTGCAGTCTTCTATAACCTGCTAACCCACACACAGTTTTGAGTGAACTAACTTCAAAAATATCTAGTAATTCTGCATATTCTTCCAAAGAGAACTGTTTGCCACCTTTCAGTCAGCTCCTTTCATTATTTTAAACTGGACGTCTCTTCATTGCTACACATCGGAGTGATTTAACCTTGAAGCTCCTTGCTTTGTCTTCATTACTCAACTCCTTCCCAAATATGTCCTAATCTTAAATCCATTACATCCTTCCTAAAACTGAATGTGTAGTTCAATATGAGAACCAGCACTAATCAATTTGAATTCATTTCCTTTTTTTCTGTAGCATTCAGTCACTATTAGAACAGAAATGACATTTCCAAAAGATCTGAAAAAGAACCATTGCCCATTGATTCCATATGTTAAGTGATTTTCTTGAGTTTTTTGCCCAAAGAATCTTTCTTCCATTTTGCCTATTGGTGGGTCCATGCACCTCAATTGGCTTCCATCTCTCATCCTGAACCACAACCATTTATGTATACATGTTTTCAACACCAAACATTCTCTAATTCGTCTTGTTTAGATAAATAGAGAGAAAACTTTTCTGTACTCTGCCTAAATAAGTGTTCTTGTTTGAAATAAAAACAGTAAACCCTGGAAACACTTATACATTCAGACTACAACTGTGGGAAGAGAAACAGAACTAAAGTTTCAAGTCTCTTCATCAGACCTGAAACATTAATTTGCTTTCTTCCCACAGGTGCTGTCTAACCTACATAGTTTACAGCATTTTCTATTTTTATTTCAGATATCCAACATCTGCCGTTAATTTTGTTTTTTTTGTTCACAAAGTTGACAGTTCAACCAGTTGCTACGTGGGTTAGCATACCAGGAATTTCCGGTGTAATCAGTACAATCTCCTCAAGCATCATTATATGCTTCAGAGCACTATTTGCCATGATAAAAAATTCACATAGAAATGAACTTTATCTGCACCAACCTAAACCTATGTCTAACCCTGACCCAAGTTCCAAGAGCCCCAGCAATCTGTAATTATCTTCCTCAACCTGAAATATTGAGTGTTTCTCTCATTAGATGCTGCCTAATTCACAGAGTTCTCCAGCTATTTATGTGTTGCTCTAGATCCCAGCACCTAGTCTTTTGTGTTGGCAATTATATTAGGTTGCTTATTATGGTATAAATGTGGTAAGGGATCAACAATAAATTCCAACTTTACCAGTGATGCCAACCTATATTTTGCAATGCTGAATTTATAATATGCTAGCAGGAAAAACAGCTTGGATGTAATATTTAGTAAAGAACTTACATGCGGGGATAATGAAATAATAAATTGATGCATTTCCACTGAGAAAAACATCAAAAGGAGCAACAAGTGCTGAAAAAAGAATAATGATCTGGAAAACAAAATGCATGCAAGCCTGTGTGTCGGGAGTAAGACGCTGAGAAAAGCTACAGTGCCTGTTTGTGCAGAACCAGAAGGGATAAGATTGGAAAAACTTTGGCTGAAAATGAAATGATGCAGTCTTGAAATTCCGGGTAAGATAGCATCTGTGATTCTGAATTACTCCACAGCAATGATACAACCAAGACCTTTTAAAATAATGATTGGGCTGAAATTTCCAATTACTGCCCACCTGACCCATGTTGTGTTCTATAACACCTTTTGCAGCCTCTGCATGTTTCACAGATGCAGAGCAAGATGGATCACAGATAGGCCATGATCTCATTGAACAGAGGAAGAGGCTTGCGAGACTGAATGGCCTTCACTTGTGCATAAGTTACCATGCACACAGCCCACTGCCAAGAAATTCAACCCTAATCAACAGTTCTAAGTCTGCTCTACAGTAGCAGTAGCATATTATACTCAGAAATGCATCCCTTGAAGTCAAGTGAAATTCCAAGTACACCTTATTGATTACAAGTGAGTCGGAAGTACTGCCAGAAATTTTAAATCTTATCCTGTAGTAATATTTTAAAAAGGGTGAATGAAAAGATAGATGGTTGAAGATTTCTAACACTTGAGTATACTTATGCAAACTAATGTGGCCAGATTAGATTTTACGTGCACCATATTGATTCAGTGAAGAAGCCACAGTGAAATGAAACCAGACAAGACAGCCAGTGGTGACAAGTGAACTGTAATTCAACAGATTGGCTGTAGGAAGTTAAACAAACTGAGTGTACAATGTGTCAAGTGGCTCTATTTAATCACGGTGCCTTCATAATTCTGAGACTGCTATTGAGCAACGAGCCCCTCAGTAGGCAGCCTATAAATAGAGGAAAATGGACAAGTTTTGGGTGATTGACATATTTGAAAGGAACCCAGAGACAGACTGAAATCTAGGACAAAGAACACATAACCCTGCAGCAGCAGCAAATCTGAAACAAGACCAGGAACTACTGGAAAGGTACAGGTGGTCAGGCCCCACTCACGAGGACAATGGATGGATTGACAATGTGGGCCAGAGTGAGAGGTGCAAGGAGATGTTTTGACAGAGGGCCCACACTAAAACATTGTCTGGTTCTGGCTGACGTACTGTATCTTGGCACTATATTTTGTCTGGAGTGTGAGGTGGTACAGAGAACTGACAATTAAGGTAAAGTTCTCTACAGATTTGCATAGTAACATAACCAAATAGTTTTGACACCTGGTTTTAGCACAAACTCATTCGATGGTGTGACAAGTTTGTACTTTAGTTAAATTAATCTGGAACAGTGTCAGCCTAATTCTTTCAAAAGTGCAAGCCTACGGTTGCTGACTGCCGCAGTTTAAGTAAAACTACATCTGTGACTCGCACTGTTAGTATTTTTTCAAGTCACAGTGTTAGGAAGTAGAAGGGATTTAAGATGCATGTTGTGGAAATAAAACTTACACAGGGTTGATGGCATTAAATATTATGTGGGTGTTAATGGGGCAAGTAGTGAGAAGCCATTTCCTCTGACATCTATTCAATGATACCCAACCAGCCGTCATTAATTTTAAGTAATTGGCAAAAAGAATTAGAGAGGATGTGACAAAAAACTACTTTCGGATAAAGGACCGTACATGGAGACTAAGATTTTGTTGGGCACCCACATGAGGCATTTAGACACACTGAGGGGAATGTGTTCAAATACTTATAGAGAAAAATCTGAAGTGTGGACAGATCCTGAACATCTGGCACAGATGTGTCAGGTAGAACAGCTTTCTTTGTAGTGAAATATTCTATCAATGAATTCAAACAACTAAGTAACAATAAAGACCCTGTATTTCAATTTATTGAGTCGATAATATGCTGGGAGTTTCTTGTTTTGGCTCCTGACCCCCTCCCATCTCTCCCAAAACCACAACGGGTATTCTTTAGTGTATTTCACAGCCACAGAACATTCCAAAGTATTTTATAGACAATGAGGAATGGTCACTGTTGTACTCTAACAGACAAAGCAAACTAAATGACAGAGTCCCACGATCAGAGATGAAATAAATGACTCTGTGTAATGCATTGGTTGAAGGACACCTTAGGAAAGACTCTTCTATTCTTTGAATAAAGGCTGCAATATGTTTTATGTCAAATTGCAAGGTTAGTCTGAGCTTTCGACTAATTGTCTGAAATAATAATAATTAATATATTAATAATGTGAAAGTGATGGCCCCTACTGTTACAGCAGAGAACAATTAGACTAATTAAACAATGAGTTCTAAGGGATGAATTCCACCCATAATCTTCTTATTCAAAAGCAAAATGTCTGAAACCAGCTTATTATCCAATGAGAGATTTTCAGGGTTAGACAAAGGTTTCACCTTCTACCCATCTGTGTGACAATGCCCCAAGAGTTTAAAAGTCTATATGTGTAGAGTATATATATCAGTAACTGTTGATTATAACCACCTTTTTCTATTTTTATTTAGGAAAACAAAACACATTCGCGACGTGCAAGATGAAAGCAGCAACACCAGGCCCACTTCTAGAGATGGAGGCTTGTTGACAGCTTGTCCACAAATGATCTTGCCAAACAACATGCTACTTGTATTTACTCTCAGTCTGGATTGTCCTGTTAAGATCAGCTACTAAATGGAAGCTGGATTTGGACCCACATCGAGATTATACATGGCCTGTACAAGATGCAAAAAGGAAAGAGAAATAACTGTAGGCATCAGACTCAGAAATTTGGCCCTTGGGGTTTTCTTTTTGCTGAACAAAGATATGTAGATAGATTTAGTTTAATTTTGCTCTCTTCTGAACTAACAGCTGTTTTCCCCTCAAATATTACTTTACATATTATTGTTCTTATGTGTATATTTTCAGTGATAGTCATTTAAAAATACATTTAGAGATCATGAAAGATTTAGCCTGAGGGGAGTTCAGAGGAAGACAGTGTATGTATAAACTGCTCTGAGCTTCCGTACAGTGTACGATAGAGCCCAGTCAGTGCCGGGGAATCTCCACCTTAGGTGGAAAAGCTGTGCAAGTCCTGGAAAAAATGGCTTTAAAAAGCAACACTGAATCTCTGGTGCTTCCCAAGGTGAGCAAGCTGGAGGAACCATAACAAAAACTTTACTCACATTACAAGTCATCACGTGGGATTCAGAAAGTATTGATATTTGTAGGGAACTGCAGACCTTTAAGCTATAGTATGTCATCACACACTGGTGTTTTAAAAACTCAGCACTTAACTGTTGCTACATTTTTCTGATCCTCCTTTTATGTTATGTACTGGTCACCTTAAGTTGTAACTATCTACTGGTTAGATCTTAGTGTCATTACTTTTTTGTCAATAGAATATATCTGGTGCAATGTAATTGATTATGGTATGACGGGTTGAAGCCATTACCTTTTTTAAAAGAAATGTCATAATGGTCCAAACCTTTTTTTAATGTATGAAATTTGCCAAATTCACGTATGTCACAAGCTTTTTTGATTTTTTTTGTGGAAAGATACTGTGCCATTATCTGTAACCTCAAACTTGTGGAACAAACTAAACGTTATTCGAATAGCACATGTGACTGAACCAATAGACTGCATATTTCACACACGCGTTCTTTGCAATTATCAAGATCACATTGCAAATTTGTGTCAATACCAAGGAAGGGAAAGGAAATTTGGGGCAGTAATGGGTTCTTAGGGGCAGTACACCACTAGTTACTGTGATCTGCCTTCCCAGGATACGCAAAGCCAACCTATTAAAGGATGAAATCTTCCTTGAGTTTCAATTGAATCTACAGAATTAACATTTGACTTTGGGTAATAGCAGCTCAGCCACTGTCACACTTCTCTCCTAATGAAGGGTTGGCCATTTGATATTATCATAGAGACCTCAGTTTTAGCTAAGGCGATCATATCGTAATACATAATCCACGATATTTTAAGATTCCTGTTTTGGAAAAGAGCCATGTATTGAGTAACATTAGTGTAGATTTTAATTTATAGTGGGGTTGGGTAATAAGGAGTAGCGGATCTGCATATGTCACGAAGTAGACTCAATTTAATTTTCCTTACAGTGGATATTCAGGCAGCCAATTAGTCACCATCCATTTTCCACCTCAACCTTTAGTTAACGTCTATCCCAGCTCTTCCCAATATCTCAGTAGAAGTTGGAGTCACAAATATAAAAGGTGGAGTTTCAAAGATACTCAACACTATAATATTAGCTTATTATTTTTTTTTTCACCTGACCAGCTAACTGGTTTCCTATTGGTATAATGCTGAAAACTTCTGTTCAACAAATGTTTTAAGTTGGCTTAGTCAGAGAGACATGGAGCACTACAGTACAGAAATAGCTGTGCCAAAGTTATTCTGCCTAGTCTCATCGACCTGTGTTTATGCAGAATATCAAATGCTATAACTCTTATCACCAATACTGAAGCTCTGAACTTCTTAAGAGGTCTTCACTTTTGTCATTCTGACTGCTTTTGAACAGTGGAAGGCCACCAAGTTCCTGCACTTTCCCTAACAGATAGAATGAGAAAGCTGCCTACGGAACCTAATCTGGTTAAACCTGACACTGGTCTGGTGACTATATTCATTCTAATGGAGAGGGGCAGAGGTAATTCACAACTAAAGACTGTCAAGGGTTCCACTTTTAGTTGGTAAGTCAAAAAATACACAATAATCACTTAATGCTTCACAGTATTGTAATGAATAGGATCAAAAACACATACATTGATAAAATAGTATAATTATTAAAAGCGCAGAGAAGAAATGAGTTCTGCTGTTCGTATGAATTAACATTTGTATGTATGTCAGACTTTACAGAACATTTTCATATGTACGGCTGTTCTTAACCTGGGGATGATCTGTAATTTACATTGTATTGATACTTAAGGAACTTCAAACGTATTTAATTGTTTTAAGTGTTTTTGTATAATTTTAATATGTTTCGGAATTGTATCAGCTTTGCTTAACTTTGAATGCCAGAAACGTTCACAAACATTCAAGTTACTTAGCAGCTTTGATGGTGAGACACTGCCAACTGTCAAAGTACTTATGTAGGAGTTGCAATTAAAAGACCCTTTCTGCTCCATGCCTTGCAGATCATATCAGTAGAATTTTTAAATGGGGTGCAGGAAATGAGAGACCTCAATACCTACAATACTGTGTAACAGTCTCAGGCACATATATAGAGCTAGTGTGCCTACGAATTTGCACAGTACTGTATTTGTCACTGTGGAGTAGAGAGCAAGATTGTAAATCTGACAGAACAAAGGATGTTGGGAATGGCAAGGGTGGAGTGCCTCGGGAGAGGTGTGGGACAGTTGGTAGAGAAAGTGTGCTAAGGGCAGGGACACCAGACAGAATATTTCTCCGGCGGTTCCTGCTCCCTCCCCTCTCCATTCCCCTTTTCCCTACCATGATTCCCCTCTCCCAGCCCCCTTCCCACTCTCAGTCCACAATAGAGAACCACATCAGAATCAGGTTTATCATCGCTCACAAATGTCATGAAATTTGTTTTTATTTTGCAGCAGCAGTACAGTGCAATACATAAAATTACTACAGTACTGTGCAAAAGTCTTAGGCACCCCAGCTATAAATACTCCTGTATATGTGCACAGTACATAGACTTTTGCAGGTGTTAGCAGAAACTGAGTAGGCTGGTAGAAAAACAATTAGGATTTTTATTGCTTTATAGATTGCTACATAGATACTCTGTTGATCCCAAAGGAAATTACAGCGTCACAGTAGCATTTCAAGTGCACAGATATACAAATATAAGAAGGCAAGTAAGAAAGAATAAAAAATAAGTTGCCTCAAACAGTCTAACAGGAGGGGTCATCACTTCCCTGGCTATAAGATGTCCCATTATAGAGCCTATGGCCGAGGGTAAGAATGACCGAAGTACAGCGTGCAAACCAGAAAATTTATGCTTAATAGCTTGAGAGACCCCAGTGAACTTGAATTTCTGATGCTTTTGCCTTGCTCACTTCACACCAGCCTCTCACCCTGTGGGTTCTGTTTCGCAGCTAGAACACAGAGCACAGGACAGTACAGCAAGTGAACATGACCAGGCTGTTTGACTCACCGTGTCTGTGCTGAGTATGATGCCAGATGAGGCCAATCCCATTTGGTGCACATAATCCACATTCCCTTCATGTTCATGAGTCTGTCTAAATGCCCCTCAAAACCCAGCTTTCATGCTTGATCTACCACAACTCTGGCATTCCAAGCACCTACCACTTTAAACTGTGGGCAACAACTCACTTGCACAACTGTATATTTTCCCTGAGCAAATGTGTAGAGTCCCAGTTAACGCATTGTCCTTATACACTGTACATATGGAAAAAGAATGTCAAGGCACAGGCGGGTTCACTGTAGTGGTGGGGCTGCAATGAAGGGTCTGGGCCCAAAACATTGCCTGTTCATTTCCTCCAGAGATGCTGCCTGACCTGCTGAGTTCCTCCAGCACTTTGTGTGTTGCTCCACATTTCCAGTATCTGCGGTGTCTCTTGTGTCTCCATATTTAAGGAGGGACTAGAGGAAATTGATTGCTCTTCATACATCATTCAATGAAGGTCCTCAAAATTACTAATTTATTTATTGAGATGCAGCATGGAATAGGCCCTTCTGGCCCTTCAAGACATGCTGCCCAGCAACCCCCCAGTTTAACCCTAGCCTAATCACAGGACAATTTAGAATGACCGATTAATCTATCAACTGGTATTCTTTGGACTGTGGGAGGAAACTGGAGCACCCAGAGGAAACCCACACAGTCAAAGGGAGAACATACGAACTCTTTACAGGTAGCGGTGGGAATCAAACTTGAGTTTCCCGTGACTGCAAAGCATTGTGCTAACCACTATGCTACCGGGTTTTGAAGAAGTTGTTTCCATTGCATCAGAAGAACAAGTTAACTGCAAGCCATTACTGTCTGAAGTGCATTGCCTATAAAGAGATATTCAACAGTTTTCAAAAAATGATTATTGAATATGCAGGTCTCTGCCCATCCCAAATTCCTGCTGGAATGAGTGGCTTCCTGGGTCATTTTTGAATGCAGTTGAGAGTCAATAATGTTTGTGAGTATGGAATCATAAGACCATAAGGTATAGGAGCAGACTTAGGCCATTCTGTTCATCGAATCTGCTCTGTTGTTTCATCATTGTTGATTTATTATCCTTCTCAACTCCATTCTCTTGCCTTCTCCCCATAACCTTTGATGCCTTGATTAAACAAGAACCTATCAACTACCACCTTAAGTATACCCAATGACTTGGCCTGCACAGCCATCTGTGACAATGAATTCCACAGATTCACCAGCCTCTGGCTAACAAATGTTTCCTCATCTCTGTTTTAAATGGATATCCCTCTATACTGAGACTGTGCCCTCTGGTCCTAGTCTCCCCCACTGTAGGAAACATCCTCTCCACATCCACTCTGTCTAGGCTTTTCAATATTTGATTGGCTTCAATGAGATCCCCCCCCCCCACCATTCTTCTAGTCTCCAGCGAGTACAGGGGGCCATCAAATGCTACTGATATGTTAACCCTTTTGTTCCTGGGACTCCAGACTCTATCCAATGCCAGCACATTTTTTTCTTAGATTAGGGGCCCAAAACTGCTCACGGTACTTCAAGCGCAGTCTGACCACAGCCTTATAGTGTCTCAACATTACATCTTTGCTTTTGTATTCTAGTCCTCTCGAAATGAATGTTAGCATTGCATTTGCCTTCCTCACCATCCACTCAACCTGCAGGTTAACCTTTAAGAAATCTTGCACAAGGCCTCCCAAGTCTCTTTGCACCTCAGATTTTTGAATGTTCTCCCCATTTAGAAAATAGATTACTGCTTTATGTCTTCTATGAAAGTGCATAGCAATACATTTCCCTACAGTATATTCCATCCGCCACTGCTTTGCCCATTCTCCTAATCTAAGTCGTTCTGCAGACACCCTGCTTTATCAACACTATTTAACCCTCCATCTATCTTCATATCATCTGCAAACTTGGCCACAAAGCCATCAATTCCTTCATCCAAATCATTGACATGTAACGTAAAAAGAAGTGGTCCCAACACCAACTCCTGCGGAATGCTCCAAGACACCGGCAGCCAACTAGAAAAGGCTCCTTATTCCCACTCTTGACCTCCTGCAAGTCAGCCAATCTTCTATCCACACTAGTATCTCTAATGCTGTAACACTATGGGCTTTTGTTATGCAGCCTCATGTTTGGCAACTTCTCAACTGGCTTCTGAAAACCTCACATAAACAACATCCACTGACTCTGTCTAACCTGCTTGCTATTTCCTGTAAGAATTAAGTAGAGATTGTGTGATAAACTTGAAAATTTGAAGAACATGACTGAATCAATTGGATTTTTATAATAATGGAGCAGTTTCATGGTCACCTTTATCAACGGTATCTTTTTACATTTCAAATTTATTTAATTAACTGAATTCTAATCCACATCTGTCATGATAGGATTCAAATTCATATATCTAGATCAACCAAGCACCTATCACAATGCCATCGTACCCTCCAGACTGGATTATATGAATTATTGGATCTTCAGTGAGAAAAGTTTTCTGGACAATGTGGAAAGGAGAGGAGAAAGAGACTGGCTGGCTAGATCTTTCATAGAGGGATAAGGATCCAATGTCCCAAAGTGCTATGTCAATTCATGATTTGATGCTATTTTCGAGTTCTTTGATCTTGACATTGCATCATAGTACACTATTTTATCATAAACTGTTCCCTTATGCAATTCCATAACTGCAGAAAACAGGTTATAAATATATTTCAATGTATTACAAGCATCTAATTCCTCTTTTGTTAATTTATATTTATCTAACATCTTTAATATAGAAAGCTGGAGAAATTAATGGTTAACATGTAAACTGCCTTGAAATGATAATATGTGAAGATACAGGGGTCTACAGAAGCTGGGATCTAGAACAAAGAATTATAACCCATTGCCTCCACAGCTGCTGCTTGATCCTTAGAGTGGCTTATTTTTGCACCAGATACCTGTAGTGTATGTAGTGTCAATCATGGAATCTTTGTAAGTTACATCATATAAAGATGCCATTCAATACATCATGTCCACACAGTAAAAATGAGATATTTAAAATAGTCTTTCTTCACAGATCCCAAACTGTTGGCCAATAGACCACAGTGCATTCAATGCCCTTCAAGAAACTTTTGAGCGTGATGAACATTGCTCCCCCTGCTGCTGTGCAAGTGAATTGCAGAACCCAAATCCTCTTGGCTGGTTGATAGTTTGTTCCTTCAACTCGTTTCTAATCCTTCCACCAATTACTTTAAATCAATGCCTCCTCTCTTTCATGGGAAAATAGATGCTAGAAATTCTAGGGTTCACCATATATACCTCTCATCATGTTATACATCTCGTTGATTATCTCAAGGATTTATTTGTAAGGCTATTGTTTCCCCTGGCTATTATGGTTTGAATAAGTGACTCTTGATGGTGTGAAGGAGTCTAATCTCACAGAGAGTGTCAACCAGGCCTGATCCACTACAAGGCCTTTAGATGTCATAATTGTAGGCTCCTATGATTGCAGATGTATGCTCTATTGTTTGGCTGTTCAACAGAGCAGCTGGTGTAGAGCTGTCATCTTCCATTTGCTTTTTGTTCTTATCATTACTAATTTCTGCCACCATTGCTGCCACATCTCTCTCACTGATATATTCTCAATTTTGGCAGCCATGAATTCATCTGTTACCAATGGCAACGGTCTTCTGGCCTGCTTAAGATCTGTTTATGCAGTACTTAACGGCCGTAAATTGAAATATTCTGATCACATCACCTTCCTTGCAACAATTATTTGATGAGATCATTTGCCCCAGAAATGAGTTGGTTCCCTTGAAGGTTAAGATGTAAATACCCCTGGGGTTAAACCTTTTGAAATTCTAAACCTACAGCAATGGAAATGCTCTGCAGGCCCAAAACATCTGTGTTCAGGACAGTGGAGTTAATATTTCTGGCACTAACTGGCATTGGTCAGACAGCACTTGGAGTATTGTGAACAGTTCTGTGCCACTTATTAAAGAAAAGATGTCCTGACATTGGAAATGGTCCAGAGGAGGTTCACGAGAATGATTCCAGCAGTTAAAGGGTTAACATATGGTGAGTGTTTCATAGCTCTGGGCTGTACTCACTGGAGTTCAGAAGAATGAAGAGGTATCTCATAGGAACAGAAGAAGTAGAATCTTTGTGGATAGAGTTAAGAAACACCAAGGGTAAAAAGACCCTGATGGAAGTTATATATAGGCCTCCGAACAGTAGTCATGATATGGGGTACAAATTACAATGGGAGATAGAAAAAGTATGTAAAAACGGGTAATATTATGATAGTCATGGGGAATTTCAATATGCAGGTAGATTGGGGAAATTAGGTTGGTGCTTGATCCCAGAGAGGAATTTGTAGACTTCATGAAATGGCTTCTTAATAATGCACACAAAATGCTGGAGGAAATCAGCAGGCCAGGCAACATCTGTGGAAAAGCCCCCTGGTGAAGAGTCTCGGCCCAAAGTGTCGACAGTTTACTCTTTTCCACAGATGCTGCCTGGCCAGTTGAGTTCCTCCAGCATTTTGTGTGCATTGCTTGGATTTCCAGCAACTGTAGATTTTCTCGTGTTTGAGATAGCTTCTTAAGGCAACTTGTGGTTGAGCCCACTAGGGAAAAGGCTATTCTGGATTGGGTGATATATAATAAACCAGATTTGATTAGGGAACTTAAGGAAAGGAACCCTTAGGAAGCAGTGATCCCAATATGATATAATTCATCCTGCAATTTGAGAGGGAGAAACTAAAATCAGATGTATCAGTACTACAGTTGAATAAAGGGAATTACCGAGGAATGAGAGAGAAACTAGCCAAAGTTGATTGGAAGGGGACACTAGCAGGGATGACAGCAGGACAACAGTGGCTGGAGGCTCTGGAAGCAATTTGGAAGGTGCAGGATAGATGCCTCCCATTGAAGAAGAGATGGTCTAATGGGAGGATGAGATAACCATGTCTGAGAAGGGGAAGTCAAAGACAGCATAAAAGCAAAAGAGAGGCTGTATAATATAACAAAAGTTAGTGGGAAGGTGGAGGATTAGGAAGCCTTTGAAAGCCAATAGAAGGCAATTCAAAAAGCAACAAGAAGAGAAAAGGTGAAATATGTAGGTAAGCTAGCCAAAAATACAAAGAAGATACAAAAGGTTTATTCAAATACAGTACATAACAAGTAAAAGAGAGACGGAGTGTGGATATTGGACCACTGGAAAATGATGTTGCAGAGGTAGTAATGGTGGTCAAACTTAATGGATTTTGCTGTGGAAGATACCAGCAGTATGTCAGAAATTCGAGTGTCAGGGGGCAGAAGTCTGTGTAGTTGCTATTACTAAGGACAAGGTACTTGGAAAGTTGAAAAGTCTGAAGGTAGGCAAGTTACTTGGACCTGGACTTCACTTCAGGGTTTTGAAGGTGGTAGCTGAAGAGATTGTGGGGGCACCACTAGTGGTCTTTCAAGGATTACTAGATTCTGAAATGGTCCCAGAGTACTGCAAAATTGCAAATGTCAATCCACTCTTTAGGAAAGGAGGGAGACAAAAGAAAGGAAATTATAGGCCAGTTAGCCTGACCTCAGTGGTTAGAAAGATACTGGATTCTGTTATTAAGTATGAGGTTTCAGGTACTTGGTGGCCTTATGGGGAAATTTTGCCTGACAAATCTTGAATTCTTTGAGGAAATAACAGCAGGATCGGGAAAGGAGAAACACTGGATGTTGTTTAATTGGATTTTCAGAAGGCATCTGACAAGGAGGTGCCACACCTGAAGTTACTAAGTAAGATAGGACCCCATGGTATTGTAGGAAAGATACTAGTATAAATAGAAGATTGGCTGACTGGCAGAGGGAAAGAATGGGAATAAAGGGGGACTTTACTGTTTGGCTACCAGTGTTCCATAGGGATTGCTTTTGGGATCACTTCTTTTCACATTATATGACAATAACTTGGATGATGGAATATATGGTAAACTTTATGAACAATGTGAAGAAAGTGGAGAGGCAGGTAGTGTTGGGGAAGCAGGGAGTCTGCAGAAGGAATTATACAGATTAGGAGAATGGGATAAGAAGTGGGAAGTGTAAGATCACGCAGGTAGTAGTAATAAAGGTGTGGGGCAGGGGAGATAAGCAGTATGAAAATGTTAAGGGCAAGAGGTGAAGCAAAGATAAAAAGGGATGAAAGTCCAGGGGAGGAGGGGTGATAGGTAGATGGAGGTGTGGGGAGTGAAATAAGTGACAGAGGCTGAGAGGTGGAAGTGACGAAAAGCTGAAGATGATGGAATCCTATGAGAAGAATTTGAAGAATGGAATCAGGTGGGGGAAGGCAGATGGGAACAGTGCGGAAGGGAAGCTAGTGGGAGGAGTGAGTGGGTGATGAGTTTTAGGTGGCTGAAGGATGGGAAAGAAACGGTGATGGGAGCTGGAGTAATTGTAGGAGGATAATCAGACAAATGCCATAGTCACACGCACACATTGCAAGTATACTGAAGAAATACACATATTGAAACATGTACATCCGTAAAAGCACAGGCACAGTCAATTCACAGCTACTTGAAGCAGTAAATAAGGTTAACTTCCCCCACCCTACCAAAAATGCAGCAGCTAAATGCTGAATTCTGAGTCTAACCAACATATAACCTTGAAATCAGCCCACCTATCTGCAGATATCTATCTCCATTAGCATTGTTACCAAGAAACCAAGAAACATATAGCTTTTTTTTAGAAATCTTACAGGTGCATAAATCTCCAGCAGCCTTTTCTCATTGCAAATTACCTTGATCAGATTTATAATGAAATCTGCCTATGTAAACTTGTCATATTGCTTTATGTCTGTCTTCCATTGGCAATTCTGTTGTATCTCAATGGGATACAATGCAGCTCTCCTGACATGTAGTGCAGGGAAATTCCTATAATCCATGCAGTCCTAATGCTCAGTCATTGATCTAAAACAGCAACCCTAGCCTGGGATTGCTACTGGTGCTTTCTAAACTACTGAGTATCTGATCTCCACTCCACAGGTTTCTTCATTAAATCAAAAAATATAAAATCAAAGCATTATATAAAAATGACAGAACGTGATTTTAAACAGGGATTGTGTGACATCTTTTTGCCTTGGGCTAATTATCAACCAGTCTGTACCCCCATAACCATACTTGATCTCGACTGCCCATGTTCAACACCACAAGAGATCAATTGGTTTTGGTTAAAAAACGTGTTGATATTGAAAGCACAACACATTAATAAAAAACTTTTTTCACAGGGAGAAAAGATCCTTGTTGAAAGATTTTAGTTCTCTAGCCAAAGGCAATTTTATATCCTTAGAGCTTTCCAATTCAACTGACTGCCACAGAAAGGATTTTAAAAGTTAATTAGCAGGTTCCCTGGTGACTAAATGCTAGCGGAGATACACAGATCAAAAAGGACCATGATCTGATTCCAAGGCTACAGTGCTAGCTGATCTCAGAATGGACAGTGAGAATACTGTAAACTGCCTACTATGTTTTTGGGTTGAGGAGGGTCAATTAACTTTGATGGATGGGTAATACAGTTGTCCACTGACTTTTCTCAAGTGCACATACTTGTGTGCGTAAGTATACTTGAATCCTTATTTGTGTATATACTTACTGTATCCATATACATACACTCAGAGACCTCTTTATTTGGTACAGCTCTGCACCTGCTTTTTAATTAAAATAAGCCAATCATGTGGCAGCTATGCAATGCATAAAAGTATACGGGCATGGTCAAGAGGTTCAGTTGTTCAGACTAAACATCAGAATGGGGAAGAAATGTGATCTAAGTGATGTTGATCATTGTGCCAAATGGTGTGGTTTGAACATCTCCTAAACTGCTGATCTCATGGGATTTCACATACAACAGTCTCTAGAATTTACAGAGAATGGTGAGGTAAACAAAAAAAAAATTCAATAAGTGTTTGGTTCAGTGGGCAGAGGAGAATGTCCAAGCTGGCAGGAAGGCAGCAGTAACTCAAATAACCATGCATTACAACAGTGGCGTGCAGAAGAGCATCTCTGAATGAACAACATGTTGAATCTTGAAATGGATGGGCTACAGCAGCAGAAGACCACACCAAGTTCGATCTCTGTACCTAATAAAGTGGCCACTGTCAGCACGTCTCGATGTGTGAATGCTTCCCTATATAAGGTGTGCAACTGCCTGTGATACCAATGTTCAATCTTAATTTTTTTTTCAGCTGCATGGACAAACCATTGCTTTGAACAGGAAATTTTTACACGGCCTGAAACTGTGTGGCACATTATGTAAAAGAAAATTACAGCTGTGTGGCAACAAAGGCTATATGCATTTGAGCATTTCATTTACTGCACAGCTTAGAAGGAACAGTGCGTGAGCCTGGAATCAGAATGAGAACCAGCTTTAATATCAATGGCAAATGTTGCGAAATTTGTTAACTTTGCAGCGATATAGGACCCTGGTCAGACCCCACTTGGAGTACTGTGCTCAGTTCTGGTCACTTCACTAGAGGAAGGACATGGAAACCATAGAAAGGGTGCAGTGGAGATTTACAAGGATGTTGCCCAGTTTGGGGAGCATGCCTTATGAGAATAGGTTGAGTGAACTCGGCCTTTTCTCCTTGGAGCGATGGAGGATGAGAGGTGACCTGATAGAGGTGTACAAGATAATGAGAGGCATTGATCATGTGGATAGTCAGAGGCTTCCCAGGGCTGAAATGGCTTGCACGAGAGGGCACAGTTTTAAGGTGCTTGGAAGTAGGTACAGAGGAGATGTCTGGGGTATGTTTTTTATGCAGAGAGTGGTGAGTGCGTGGAATGGGCTGCCAGCGGTGGTGGTGGAGGCGGAAATGATAGGGTCTTTTAAGAGACTCCTGGATGGCTACATGGAGCTTCGAAAAATGGAAGGCTGTGGATAAAGCCGAGGTAGTTCTAAGGTAAGGACATGTTCGGCACAGCTTTGTGGGCCGAAGGGCCTGTCTTGTACTGTAGGTTTTCTATGTTTCTATGTTTCTAACACAATGCATATATGATAATACAGAAAAAAACTGAATTACAGTAAGTGTGTGTGTATATATATATATAAAATAGTTAAATTAAATAAGCAGTGCAAAAACAGAAATAAAAAGTAGTGAGGTAGTGTTCATGGGTTCAATATCCACTTAGAAATCAGATGGCAGAGGAGAAGAAGCTGTGCCTGAAACACTGAGTGTGTGCCTTCAGGTTTCTGTATCTCCTACCTGATGGTAACAATGAGAAGAGGGTATGTCCTGGTTGGTGGGGGTCCTTAATTTGTCATGGTCCGGTCCGTGAAGTCTGTATCCGGTTCACGGTCCAGTCCATTGATCCTTGTTCCGGGTTTTCCTGTTTTCTCCCTTGTTCTGTTGGGTGCCTTAATTGAGGCACCTGATTCGCATTTCGGTCTGGCACATAAATACCTCTGCAAACCAGGGATTCTTTGCTGGACTATTCCCTTTCCCTTCCTCCTGAAGCCTCACCTGCATCCCCGTCAAGTTCAACCGCCAGAGTGAGACCGGAGCCTTGCCACGCCAATATAAAGAACTATCTATCGTTAAGTTTGGAACTATTTCTTTGTGTCCCTGTGTTTAGTGTCCGTATCAAAAAAGAGTCCCGGCCCTAGGTCCTGTTCCCAAGGTGGGGCCCAGACTCTGTGTAAAGTCCCGGCCCTAAGTCCTGTTCCCAAGGAGGGGTCCCGGCTCTGTGTTCTGTGTTCCAAGTTCCAGGCGCTTGTGTTCCAGTCCTGTCCCAGTCAAGGCTTCATGTTCTCATCCTGTTCATGTGCCTCACCCAGCCCCGGAGTACCTCGCCCAGCCCTGTGCTGGAGATTCCTTGTCCTATGCTGGATCGTCCCCATCCAAATCCTCAGCAGTTTACCTTGGCGGTTCCCTCGGCAAGCATCCCGGCCCTGAATCCTAGAAAGGGTCCCAGCCCTGCACTCCTAGGAGGAGTCCCAGCTCCGTACCGAAGAGCCTGACCAAGCCGAGTCCAAGAGCTGAGCCAAATCTAATTCAAGAGCCTCGTCCTTTGTTGGAGGTTCCTCGCCCAGCCCTGGAGATTCCTTGCCCTGCGCTGGAGAGCCCTCACCCAGCCAAGGATCATCTCGTCCAAGAACCTCGTCCTGTCCAAGTCAAGGCTTTGTGTTTTCGTCCAGTCCTGTAGCCACGTCCTGTCCTTGCCAAGATCCTAGTCCCGAGTCCTAGCCTAGACCCGGGTTCCGGTTCAGAGTCAAGACCCAGGTTCCGGGTCCTTGTCCAGACTCTGGTTCTAGAGTTCTGAGTTCCTAGTCCAGGCTCCTTGTTCCTCGTTCCACGTCCGGGTTCCGTGCTTCTAGCCCAAGTCCCAGCCCAGGCCCTGAATCCTAGTCTCGTCCAGGGCCTGTGTCAATGTGCAGCGTAGTTTCTTCCTGACTCCCCTTGCCTTCTTGCCAAACCTAGTTCTGTTCCTAGAACTGCAGTGTCTCTGTCTTGCATTTGGGTCCGCTCCCAGCGCCCCCTTGTGACATAATGATGGATGCCGCCTTTTTGAGGCATTGCTCATTGAAGATGTCTTGAATAAAATGGAGACTAGTACCCATGTTGGAGCTGATTAATTTTACAACTCTCTCCAGCTTACTTCAATTCTTTGCTGTAGTTCACTGTACCAGACAGTGATGCAGCCAGTTAGAAAGCTCTCCATGGTACGTCTGTGGTTTGTAGATGTGGAAAGTGGATTCATCTGTGTACATTTTTATTAGCTTACAAAGGGGGTTTTACCTGAGTGAGCCTGTATTACTGACTTCCTATCATGTGTTCAACAGGAAATTGGCTCAGACACTCTGGCTGCAAATCTCTTGAGCGAAGCCGATGCTTTCCTAGTGTCAATCGCACACCAAGTGATGTCACAGCTCATGCTCTTTTCTCACTGCTGCCATCAAGTAGAAGGTACAAGAGCCTCTGGACGCGCACCACCAGGTTCAAGAACAATTACTACCCATCAGTCATCAGGCTCTTGAACAAAAGGGGACAACAATACTCACTTGCCCATCCATTGAGATGTTCCCACCACCAATGATCTCACTTTAAGACTCTTTGTCTTGTTATTTCATGTTCTCATTATTTATTGCTATTCATTTTTATTTGCATTTGATCTTTCATTGATCCTTTTATAGTTACTATTCTGTAGATTTGCTGAGTATGCCCACGGGAAAATGAAGCTCAGGGTTGTATGTAGTGATATATATGTACTTTGATAATAAAATGTACTTTGAACTTTGAACTTTCCTCTGATACTGGAGTTTTTACATGTGACTACCCCCAAAATCCAAAGAGCAAATTGCACTGTGATCAATGATTTGCATTACAAATTGCATAACTCCAGTGTTGAGAGGGAATATCCTAAAATGCTTCCCAAATGAGGCCATAAAGTTTATAAGTGGAAACAAAAATGGTATCATCATTCTGTTGTAAGTATACTACAGAGCTTCCAAAAGCAGCATACATAAAAGGCTGGAGGAACACTGTAGGCCAAGCAGATCTATGGAGGAGTCGATGTTTTGGTCTAAGACCTTTCATCAGAACCTTCCAAAAGTCATTAGCAGAGGCAGGAACAGCTACTTAAAATAAGGATACAATAAAAATGTTAACATATTTCCCAAAATCCAATAATAAAGTAACATAGTGTACACTCCCGGAGCTCTTAGCCCTCTTAACCTCAAAACCATTGATGTAAGCAAGAGCATGCACACTGGCCCCTTCCTGAGGTCAATGACCAGCTCTTTCATTTTGCTGATATCGAGGAAGCTGTTGTCATGTTGTCATTAAGCTCCCTATCTATATTTTGTATTTTCTGCCCAAAAGGAGAGGAAGGGTAGAGGAGACAGAATGATCACGATTGGTGGGGTCTGTGATCGTGTTGGCTGTTTAACGCCAGTTGCAAGAAGTATAGGCACAATCTATAGAGGGGAGTGTCTTGCGGATGATGCTGTGCCCCGAAAACACTGCTGCATTATTCTCAGTCCTTTTAATTTTGAACAGTTATTTTTTACTTTTGTTTCAAATGAACTAGGCACAATGAATGATTCTAATCCTCCTTTTAGCACACTTGGCTGAGAAAATGAAGACGTTGCACAGGTATGGTTATTCTTTCTGGGGTTGCAAAGTGACAAATCCTCTGGTGCTATCTATGTGGAGTTTGCATGTCCTCCCTGTGACTGTGAGGGATTTTCTATATGTTCCATGTTTCCTCCCAATGTGTGCATTGGTTAGTGAGTTAAAAATTGCTGTTCTAAATTGCCCCTTAGAGGTAAATGATAGAATTGGGAAGAGGCTGTTATGAGTATGTAACAGAATGGATGCAACTGGGGAATAAGAATGATGGAATTACACTGTAAAGCAGCATAAGTACCCTTGACAAGAATGTTTCAAGTGCTCATTTAAATACAGTGCTTGTTAAATGATGTGAGAGCCTCTGTCTCCATTACATACTTCCAGACTTCATCTCCCTCTGGTGTAACCTATGTCCTCAGGTCACAGCCACCTTAGCAAAAGAAAGGTTTCTCACCATTTTTATTTTTATTGAGATAGAGCGTGGAATAGGCTCTTCCGACACTTCGAGCCCCGCCGCCCAGCAATCCCTGATTTAATCCGAGCCTAATCGTGGGACAATTTACAATGACCAATTAACCTACCAACCATTGTCTTTGGACTGTGGGGGAGATCTGGAGTACCTGGAGGAAGCCCATGCAGTCATGGGGAGGACATACCAATTCTTTACAGAAAGCGGTGGGAATTGAACAGGTTGCTGGACTGTAAAGTGTGGTGCTACCATGCCACTCTTATCCACTCTATCTATTCCAACCCTAATTTTATGGACAGTACTGTGCCAAAGTCTTAGATACATATATGTCACCATGGTGCCTGAGACTTTTTGCACAGTATTGTAATTTTATGTATTGCACTGTACTGCTGCCACAAAAATAAACAATTTCCTGACATATGTGTGTGAGGATAAACCTGATTCTGATATGGGTCTCTGTTGGGGACTGAGAGTGGGAAAGGGATATCATGGTTGGGAAAAGGGGAAGGGTGAGGGAAGGGAGTGGGAAGCACCAGAGACACATTCTGTAATGATCAATAAACCAATTGTTTGGAATCAAATAGCCTTGCCTGGTGTCTCAGAGCTGGGGGTGCCTGCACCTGATCCACCACCCCACCCCCGTCCCGGCACTCCTCTGCCATCTGTTCCACACCCCTCCTGCAGCATTTCACCTTCGTCATTCCCAACATACTTTGCTCTCGCCAGATTTATAGACTCGCTCTCTGCTCCATGTTGACAAATATGGTACTGTGCAAAACTCGTAGGCACCCTAGCTATATATATGTGCCTAGGACTTTTACACAGTACTTTACCTCCATCAGGTACCTCGTCAGCTTCCTCCACTCTAAAGGAAATAATCTCCTCATGCTCTCCCCATGCTGAAATTCTCCATCCTAGGCAATGGTTCATACTGCACCTGTGTAACAAATTTGATTAGAGCACACTTGGGATTATTCTATGCAATTTTGGTCACCCCATTACAGGAAGCTTTGGAATGGGTACAAAAGTGGTTTATCAAAACGTTGTCTAGATGAGAGGTTGACTGTAAGGAGAGATTGGACAAACTTAGATTGTTTGTTCTAGTAGAAGTTTATAAGATTATGAGAGGCACAGATAAGGTAGACAGTCAGAATCTTTTTCCCATGGTAGAAACGTAAAGTATCAGATCACGTGAGGGGGAAAGTTTAAAGATGTGTGGGGCAAATTTTTTACAAAGCAAGTGATAGATGCCTGGACCCTTCCACTAGTCAGGGATAGTGGTGGAGGAATATATGAAACTGGCTTCGAAGAGTCTTTTAGATAGACACATGGAATAGCGGAATATGGATTAAATGCAGGCAGAAGAGATTTAATTTAATCTGGCATCATTTTGTTACATACATTGCAGGCCAAAGGCTATATTTCTGTGTTGTATTGTTCTCTGTTCTGTGAAATATCCTTTGCACCTTCTTCAGTTAAATCAAGTCCTTCCTATAGTGTGGCAACCATAAGTGTGCACAGTAACCCAGCTGTGGCCTCACAATTGTTTTATACATTTGTATGGTAACCTTCCTTCATTGTACATTCTCTGCTCCAGCTCACAAGGGTAAGTATTCTTGAGTTGATGGGCAGGTGAGAGAAAATAGGTGGCAACGAATTACTGGGATGGTGTAGAAATAATGAGATTGCGGTGAGCCAGTATAGACTCAATGGGTAATATAGCCTTCTACTGTGCCATGAGAAAAAAAAGATAGAATATAGAACAGTACAGCACAGAAACTGAACCCACACACCCCACAATTAAACTAGTAATTAAATGCCTAACTAAACTAATCCCTTCTGTCTACACAATGCCCATACCCCTCTATTCTCTGCACATAGGTATATTTTAAGGGTCTTTTAAGTGCCTCTATCGTACCTGTCTCCACTACCACTCTTTGACAGCACATTGCAGGCACCCTCCACTCTCGCTGTGTAAAAGAACATAAAGTACAAATCTTCATGAAATTGTTGTGTATTGGTCCTTACAATCTCCAGATTTTTCTATTTTTGAGAAAGGACTATTTAATATTGTAATTAGGTACAAAAAAGGCCTGACAGTTCTGATGTGTAACATGAAAGAAAAGAATATAACAGCAGGTGGCCCAGAGACTGCTGAGGGTGTCCTCAGTCCCTTATTGATTTCAGACTCTCACTGCGGAAGCGCACATGCATAAACTGACTTCAAATCACTTTGGGTACCTTACTAATACCTCTTGAATATCTGTTTCAAATTTCAATACTCTCTTACTTACTCTTAGTAATAGATTGTCTTGAAACCTAAACATAATTCAACTCCCATAACAGGCGGATGAGCAGAAATTGATCAACTAATTGAGTCTGAATTCTGACTCAAGCTCAAAAGTAAACCCTGTAAGATGCACTAGTCCAGAAAGCTACATACCCTGAAACTGCACATTGACAAATAAACCGCACATTTGTAAGTTGAGAGTAACAAGAAGTATTTCATATTCATAAACTATCTCGAATAAAGTTGCATTGGATCAGAAGTCAGGAAAGTGCAGAGGAAGCCCAGAACAACATGCACTGACTTAAATTGTTGGTTGTTTGCTAATACAATTTGTACTTTGTCTAGGGAAGGACAGAATTAACCCTCTTCCCTACTCCCTTTTTATAAAGGCAGGGACATTTTCAGTGTCATTCCCATGTCCTGAATAGAGCACTTGTACTCAAAAAGACTTATTGTTAAACCACCATTACGTTTAATGGCCCTTTCTTCTCTCGATAATGGTCACATGAAAAAATCAAAGTTAACCTTTGGGAAAAAACCCTATATGGTCCTGTCTTTCATCTCATGTATATTTGGCAAAAATTCCAGCAATAATATCCATGAATAATCATTTAGCTTTGGTTAGCAGTTACCCTGGAGAGGGTGCAGAGAAGATTCGTCAGGATGTTGTCTGGGATGGAACATTTTAGCTGTGCAAGGAAACTGGAGAGGCTAGGTTTGTTTGCCTTGTACAAAGAGCACTGTCACAAGAAAGCAGCATCTATCATCAAGGACTCCTACTATCCAGGCCATGTTTTCTTCTCTCTATCATCGGGAAGGAGGTACGGGAAGCTCAGGACCCACACCACCAGATCCGGGAACAGTTATTACCCCTTAACCTTCAGACCCTTGAACCAGAGGGGATAACTTCAATCAACTTCACCCACGCCAACACTGAACTGTTCCCACAACCTATGGACTCACTTTCAAGGACTCTTCATTTCATGTTCTCGATATTTATTGCTTATTTATATTTTTCTTTGTGTACTTCCACAGTTTGTTGTCTTTTGCATCTCGGTTGTTTGTCAGACTTGTTGGGTGCAGCTTTTCATTGATTCTATTGTGTTTCTATGCACAAAACAAACGAATCTCAGGGTTATATATATACTTGGATAATAAATTTACTTTGAATTTTGATTGAGGAATAGAAAATGTCGAAGGACGTAAAACATGGATAATGTGAAACTTTGCTCTATAAGAGAAAGATCTAAAACTCGAGATCACATGCTTGAAGTGAAGAGTAGATCTGAAGATTTTTCACACTGAGTGTGGTTGCAATAATCGATGCTTTGCTTGAAGAGGTACCAGGAACAGGTACTGTCACAACAGCTGGAGGAACACATCAGTCACCATAGCAAAGAAGGTTATGGATCATGTGTTGGTACTTAGGAATAACGTGATGGTTGATGGTCAGTATGACGTGATGGTGTGAGGGACTGATTTCTGTGGCACTATGACTATAGTTGCAGTTCTTTATGTATACATTCAGCTGATCATACAAAGATGACTAATATAACTAAACAACAATAACTAGAATGAGGAATATGTGCAATGAGAACAGGGAAAAGCAAGAAGCAGAGATGTTCCTGACAACAGAACAGCACAGTGAAGCAGGTTACCTATCTCATCCTCTCTCTTGCTCTCAAATCTCCAAATCCGGCCTGCAGCTTATGTTATAAGAACATCAGGAATAGAATTCAATATTGATCTTCTGGTTTTTCAAGCCTGCTCTTCCATTCATGAAGATCATGGTTCAACCTCCTCAATGACATTTGCATGCACTGACCCCTATATCTCTTGACTTCCTTAGCAACGTCTGCCTTGAATGAAATCGGTGACTGCATCTTACAATTGTATGAAGCTTTTGAGATGCAGTTTTTGGATATAGAAAAGGGGGATATGAATGGTAATATCAAAAATTCTTCAATGTCAACATGATACTTAATAGATAGAGTTTATTTTGTCAAAGTTTCACAATAGAAATTCAATGTAAGAAGTCATGAACAAAGGCAGTACAGTGCAACTCTGAGTCGGAAGTTGGTTTAGTGGAGCAAACAGGAGTAAGGATGACCACAAAACCTTTTCAATGTGCAATCCACTGGGGTTGAGCAGCATCAATGGGGGAAAGGAGTTGTCACTGCTTCAAGTCAAAACTCTGCATTGTTCTGATGGAGAATTTTGTTAACTCCTTCCCTCCACAGACGCTGCTTGATCCATTGAGTTTTTCCAGTAGATTGTTTTTTGCTCCGGATTCTAGTATCTGTAGACTCTTATGTCACTTGAAACTTGTTGTACTGTAAGGAAGTTATTCAGAAAGACCCCTTTGTTCATAACGTATGTTATTCCTTTAACACTGCTTACTTTATGCTTTCTTCTGGGTTGGTGTAATATACAAATGGGCCACATTTCCATGAGCTTGTGCTGGAGAGACTTTTCTCCAGTAAATAAATGGACCAGATCTCTAGTCACCATGTAGTTGAGTGAGTGTGGCAGACAGCCACATTCAAAGAGCAGTGAGAACTAAACCTGAGACAATCTGAGATTTTATCAATATTACTGATGTCCTCTGTGAATCTATAAATATTGTTTGAGCTGTGCTAAACCACTTAGTCTGGAGTGTAAAGAAAGTAGAGCAATTGGGCTAAGCGAGCACGTCTGTGCTGCTAATTGTCAGTGAAGAGATGTTATCACTGATCCATACTGACTGTGTTCTCCCAGTGAGGAAGCTGACAATCCAGTTTCAGAAGGAGAAACAATGGACTAGGTTTTGAAGCTTGTTGATCAATACTGAGGGGTGATGGTATTGGACACCAAGCTGTTAAGAGGAACTGGGAAGGGTTCTACTTGTGATCTCTCCTGCAGTTGAGCCGAGGATAAAACATCTCCCTGCGGGCTTGTGAGAAGCAGTAGTGCAGTGGCAAACCAGCCAGACTAGCTGCTTCATTTGCTTCTAGGGAGCAGGGCTTCTGATGACATGTTGACAATATACCTGAGTGAATTATAGGACAGATGCACTGGTACATTAAAAACTGGTAAATTGGTTTATCACTGTCACATGAACTGAGGTATAATGAGAAACCTTGTTTTACTTTCCATCCATGCATTATCACAGGTACATTGATGTAGTACAAGAGAAAGCAATAACAATATGCAGATTCAAGTGTTCCAGTTACAGAGAAAGTGCAGTTGAAGATGACAGTAAGATACAAAGCCACAATGAGCTAGATTGTAAGGCCAATAATCGATCTCATCATACTAGATCATTCAAATATCTTATAACAGCAGAACCAAAGCTGTCCTTGAGCCTGGTGGTATATGCTTTCAAGTTTTTGTATCTCCTGTCCACTGAGAAGGGGTGAAGGGATGTGGTGGTGGGATCTTTGATATGGTTGGTCATTTTACTGTGGCAGCATGGGGTGCAGACAGAGTCCATGGATATGATTTACGCTTTGGGCCGAGATCCTTAATCAGGACTAGAAAGGAAGGGATCTCATTGAAACAATGACTGTTTATTTCTCTCCATACATGCTGCTTGGCTTGCTGGGTTCCTCCAGCAAGAAGTACTCTGAAGAGAGGATGGTACAACCGTGGCTGACAAGGGAAGTCAAAGACTGCATAAAAGTAAAAGAAGTGGCATATAATATAGCAAAAGAAGTTAGAGGGTTTGGAGGCTTCTAAAACCAACAACAGGCAACTGAAAACAGCCTAAGGAGAAAAAAGATGACAAGTAATGACATGTAAGCTGACCAATAATATAAAAGAGGATTCCAAAAGTCTTTTTTCAGATATAAGATTAAAAGGGAGGCAAGAGTTAATATCAGACCACTAGAAAATGACACTGGAGGGGTAGTAATGGGGGACAAAGAAATAGCGAATGAGCTTAATAAGTATTTTGTGCCTCTGTTCACTGTGGAAGACACTAACAGTATGTCAAAAATTCGAGTGTGTCAGAGAGAAGTGAGTGTAGTTGCTATTACTACTGTAGGAGAAGGTACTCGGGAAGCTCAAAGGTCTGAAGGTAGATAAATCATCTGGGCCAATGGACTACACTTCAAGGTTCTGAAAGAGGTAGCCGAAGAGATTATGAAGGCATCAGTAATGATTTTTTTTCAAGAATCACTAGATTCTTGGATGGTTCCAGATGACCGAAAAATTGCAAATGTTACACCACTCTTTAGGAAGGGAAAGAGACAGAAGAAGGGAAATTATAGGCCACTTACCCTGACTCCAGTAGCTGGGAAGACGTTGGAGGATGAGATTTCAGGGTACTTAGGGGCATATGATCAAACAGACAAAGTCAGCATGGAATTAAGGGAAAATCTTGCTTGACAAATCTGTTGGGATTTTTTGAGAGAACAACAGGCAGGATAGACAAAGGGGAGTCAATGGCTGCTGTCTGTTTGGATTTTTAGAAGGCCTTTGACAAGGGGTTGCTTAACAAGATGAGATTCCATGGTACTGCAGGAAAGATACTAGCACTGACAGAAGATTGGCTGACTGGCAAGAGACAAAGTGTGGGAATGAACAGAGCCTTTTCTGGTTGTCTGTTGGTGTTCCACAGGGGTCACTGTTTGGATCACTCCTTCTCACATTATATGTCTATGATTTGGAAAGCAGAACTGATGGCTTTGTGGCCAAGTTTCATGACATATGCTGGTGATATTAAACCTGATTCTGAAGTTTCAAGATTCAAGATTCAAGATTGTTTAATGTCATTTCCTGTGCACAAGTGAAAGGAGAATGAAATAATTGTTACTCTGGAACTGATGCAGCACAAGGAAAAAAAAGGAAAATAAGACAATAAAAAGTCACACAATAAATATAAATATATAAGATAGCTTATAAATATAGATTGATTGTATGTCTATAAAGTGTCTCTGGGGTGTAGATAAGGTGACCTATGTGAAATAAATAAAGTAGTGGTGGAATTAGAGGATGGGGCTGTTGATCAGCCTTACTGCTTGGGCAAGTAACTGATTTTGAGTCTGGTGGTCCTGGCCTGGATGTTACGTAGTCTCGTCCCTGATGGGAGAGGGACAAGCAGTCCATGAGCAGGGTAATGAGCAGAGCCGTGGTAGGAGGGGACTCCATAGTGAGAGGTACAGAAAGGGGTTTCTGTGGCAACAGGCAAGATTTAAGGATGGTGTGTTGCCTCCCTGGCGCCGGGATCCAGGATGTCACGGACTGATTGCAGGGAATCCTCAAGAGTGAAGGTGAACATCCGGAAGTGGTGGTGCATGTCGGCACAAATGACGTGGGGAAGAAGAGGAAAGACATTCTACAGCGTGACTTCAGTGAACTCGGAAGAAGGCTGAAAAGCAGGACTTCCAGGGTAGTTATCTCCGGTTTGCTTCCAGTTCCTCGTGCTGGAGTGGTCAAGAACAGGGAGATAATGGATCTGAATGTGTGGCTGAGGAACTGGTGCAGGAAGCAAGGATTTACATTCTTGGACCATTGGGGTATGTTTCGGGGTAAGGATGAATTGTACAAAAGGGACGGGTTGCACCTTAATAAGCGGGGCACCAGCATTCTGGCAGGCAGGTTTGCTCTGCAACACGAGTGTGTTTAAACTAAGTAGTGGAGGGGAAGGGACAAACTGGAAACATAAGGATGGAGATAAAGGGAAAGTGAGAATAAGAAAAGTTAAAGACAGCAGAATCAACAGAACAGAAAGCTCAAGAAGGGATCGTACAGTATGGCCAAGTGAAATAGGAATTGATATGGGAGGTGAAGGGAGTAATGAATTAAAAGTATTATATATGAATGCACGGAGTATAAGAAATAAAGTAGATGATTTTGAGGCACAGTTGGAAATCGGTAAGTATGATGTTGTGCGAATAACAGAGACATGGCTTCAAGTGGCTAGGGCCTGGGAAATGAATATTCAAGGGTATACGTCGTATCGAAAGGACAGACTGATGGGCAGAGGGGGTGGGGTTGCTCTGTTGGTGAGGAATGATATTCAGTCCCTTGCGAGGGGGGATATAGAATCAGGAGACGTAGAGTCAGTATGGATAGAACTGAGAAATTCTAAAGGTAGAAAGACCCTAATGGGAACAACAGGAATTCTGCAGATGCTGGAAATTCAAGCAACATACATCAAAGTTGCTGGTGAACGCAGCAGGCCAGGCAGCATCTATAGGAAGAGGCGCAGTCGACGTTTCAGGCCGAGTTATCTACAGGCCCCCAAACAGTAGTCTGGATGTAGGGTGTAAGTTGAATCAAGAGTTAAAATTGGCCTGTCGCAAAGGTAATGCTACAGTTGTTATGGGGGATTTCAACATGCAGGTAGACTGGAGGAATCAGGTTGGTACTGGACCCCAAGAAAGGGAGTTTGTGGAGTCCCTCCGAGATGGATTCTTAGAACAGCTTGTACTGGAGCCTACCAGAGAGAACGCAATTCTAGATTTAGTGCTGTGCAATGAACTGGATTTGATCAGGGACCTCGAGGTAAAGGAGCCATTAGGAGGTAGTGACCATAATATGATAAGTTTTAATCTACAATTTGAGAGGGAGAAGGGAAACTCGGAAGTATCAGTATTACAGTTGAACAAAGGGAACTATGGTGCTATGAGGGAGGAGCTGGCCAAAGTTCAATGGAACAATACCCTAGCAGGGATGACAGTGGAACAGCAATGGCAAGTGTTTCTGGGAATAATGCGGAAGCTGCAGGATCAGTTCGTTCCAAAAAGAAAGAAAGATCCTAAGGGGAGTAAGGGGAGGCCATAGCTGACAAGGGAAGTAATGGACAGTATAAAAATAAAAGAGAAGAGGTATAACATAGCAAAAACGAATGGGAAGCTGGAGGATTGGGAAACTTTTAAAGAGCAACAGAAGGTAACTAGTGTAATACGCAGAGAAAA
Source organism: Mobula hypostoma (assembly GCF_963921235.1). NCBI lineage: Eukaryota > Metazoa > Chordata > Chondrichthyes > Myliobatiformes > Myliobatidae > Mobula > Mobula hypostoma. The sequence goes on from NC_086100.1 coordinate 157,541,690, forward strand.
AATGAGGTATGAAGGTAAACTAGCCAAGAATATAAAGGACGATAGTAAAAGCTTCTTTAGGTATGTGAAAAGGAAAAAAATAGTTAAGACCAAAATTGGGCCCTTGAAGACAGAAACGGGTGAATTTATTATGCGGAATAAAGAAATGGCAGACGAGTTGAATAGGTACTTTGGATCTGTCTTCACTAGGGAAGACACAAACAATCTCCCAGATATAATAGTGGCCAAAGGACCTAGGGTAATGGATGAACTGGAGGAAATTTATATTAGGCAGGAAAAGGTGTTGGATAGACTGTTGGGTCTGAAGGCTGATAAGGTGTCCCGTTCTGGTCACCTCACTATAGGAAGGATGTGGAAGCATTGGAAAGGATACAGAGGAGATTTACCAGGATGCTGCCTGGTTTATAAAGTATGCATTATGATCAGAGATTAAGGGAGCTAGGGCTTTATTCTTTGGAGAGAAGGAGGATGACAGGAGACATGATAGAGGTGTACAAGATAATAAGAGGAATAGATAGAGTGAATAGCCAGTGCCTCTTCCCCAGGGCACCACTGCTCAATACAAGAGGACATGGCTTTAAGGTAAGGGGTGGGAAGTTCAAGGGGGATATTAGAGTAAGGTTTTTTACTCAGAGAGTGGTTGGTGCGTGGAATGCACTGCCTGAGTCAGTGGTGGAGGCAGATACACTAGTGAAGTTTAAGAGACTACTAGACAGGTATATGGAGGAATTTAAGGTGGGAGCTTATATGGGAGGCAGGGTTTGAGGGTTGGCACAACATTGTGGGCCGAAGGGCCTGTACTGTGCTGTACTATTCTATGTTCTATGTTCTATGTATAAGTCCCTGGGACCTGATGGTCTGCATCCCAGGGCACTTAAGGAGGTGGCTTTAGAAATCGTGGACACATTGGTAATCATTTTCCAATGTTCTATAGATTCAGGATCAGTTCCTGTGGATTGGAGGGTGGCTAATGTTGTCCCTCTCTTCAAGAAGGGAGGAAGAGAGAAAACAGGGAATTATAGACCGGTTAGCCTGACGTCAGTGGTGGGAAAGAAGCTGGAGTCAATTATAAAAGATGAAATTACGACACATCCGGATAGCAGTAACAGGATCGGTCCAAGTCAGCATGGATTTACGAAGGGGAAATCGTGCTTGACCAATCTTCAGGAATTTTTTGAGGATGTAACTATGAAAATGGACAAGGGAGAGCCAGTGGATGTAGTGTACTTGGACTTTCATAAAGCCTTCAATAAAGTCTCACATAGGAGATTAGTGGGCAAAATTAGGGCACATGGTATTGGGGCAGAGTACTGATATGGATTGAAAATTGGCTGGCTGACAGAAAACAAAGAGTAACGATTAACGGGTCCCTCTCGGAATGGCAGGTGGTGACCAGTGGGGTATAGCAGGGTTCAGTGCTGGGACCGCAGCTGTTTACAATATATGTTGATGATTTAGATGAAGGAATTAAAAGTAACATTAGCAAATTTGCCGATGACACAAAGCTGGGTGGCAGTGTGAAATGATGGGAGGATGTTATGAGAATGCAGGGTGACTTGGACAGGCTGGGTGAGTGGGCAGATGCACGGCAGATGCAGCTTAATGTGGATAAATGTGAGGTTATCCACTTTGGTGGTAAGAATAGGAAGGCAGATTATTATCTAAATGGAGTCAAGTTAGGAAAAGGGGAAGCACAACGAGATCTAGGTGTTCTTGTACATCAGTCACTGAAAGCAAGCATGCAAGTACAGCAGACAGTGAAGAAAGCTAATGGCATGCTGGCCTTCATAACAAGGGGGATTGAGTATAAGAGCAAAGAGGTCCTTCTGCAGCTGTACAGGGCCCTGGTGAGTCCACACCTGGAGTACTGTGTGCAGTTTTGGTCTCCAAATTTGAGGAAGGACATTCTTGCTATTGAGGGAGTGCAGCGCAGGTTCACAAGGTTAATTCCCGGGATGGCGGGACTGTCATATGTCAAAAGATTGGAGTGACTGGGCTTGTATACTCTGGAATTTAGAAGGCTGAGAGGGGATCTTATTGAAACATACAAGATTATTAAGGGATTGGACACACTGGAGGCAGGAAGCATGCTCCCACTGATGGGTGAGTCCAGAACCAGAGGCCACAGTTTAAGAATAAGGGGTAGGCCATTTAGAACAGAGTTGAGGAAAATCTTTTTCACCCAGAGAGTGGTGGATATATGGAATGCTCTGCCCCAGAAGGCTGTGGAGGCCAAATCTCTGGATGCTTTCAAGAAAGAGATGGATAGAGCTCTTAAAGATAGCGGAATCGAAGGTTATGGGGATAAGGCAGGAGCTGGATACTGATTGTGGATGATCAGCCATGATCACAGTGAATGGCGGTGCTGGCTCGAAGGGCCGAATGGCCTACTCCTGCACCTATTGTCTATTGTCTATTGATCCTTTATGATGTTACTGAGCCGTTACGGCACCTTTCTGTACATATGTCCTTGATGGCAGGTGAGCTGGTGCCAATGACGCATTGGGCAGTTTTGACGACCTGTTGTAGAGCTTTCCTGTCTGCTGCAGTGCAGTTTCCATCCCAAGCAGTGATGCAGCATGTTGGGATGCTCTGTACTGCGCATCTCTGTAGAATGACGTGAGTATATATTTGCAAAGTCCAGCTCTCTTCAGTCTCCGCAGAAAGTAGAGTTGTTGGTGAGTTTTCTTAACTGTGTAGGATGTGTTCTGGGACCATGAGAGGTTGTGTGTGATGTGCACTCTCAGGAGTTTGAAACTGCTTGCTGTTTCCACTGCTGTGCCGCCAATGTAAAGAGGAGTGCGAGTGGTGCAAGTTCTCCTGAAGATGATAACCATCTCCTTTGTCTTGTTGACATTGAGGAAGAGGTTATTTGCCTGGCATCAGGCCTCAAGTTCTTCCACCTGTTCTCTGTAGGCCATCGCATCGTTGTTGGTGATGAGCCCCAGCACTGTTGTATCATTGGCAAGCTTGACGATGTGATTACTCAGGTGCTTGGACATGCTGTCATGTGTGAGCAGAGTGTACAGCAGTGGGCTCAGCACACAGCTCTGGGGGGGGGCACCCGTGTTGAGGATGGAGCGGTTCTGTATCCTGACTATCTGAGTTTTGTTGGTTAGAAAGTCCAAAACTGGGGAGTTCGTTCACTGAGGTCTGTGGGACAATAGCATTGAATGCCAAACTGAAATCCAGAAACATCATTTTGATGTAGTGGCCTTTTTCTAGGTGTGTTGGGGCCAGGTGCATGACAAATGCTGCGACATCTGTAGTAGAATGGATGAGTTTGCAGTTGATACAAAGATAGCTGGAGTGACAGGTAGTGTTGAGGATGCAGGAGGATACAGAATTACTTAGATAGAGTGAGAGAATGAGTAAAGAGGTGATAGATGGAATATAGCGTAGGGAAGTGTATGGTCATGCACTTTGGTAGATTGAATAAAGGTGTAGACTATTTTCTAAACGGGGAGGAAGTTCAAATATCAGAGAAGCAAAGGGACTTGGGAGTCTTCGCGCAGGATTCCCTAAATGATAACTTGCAGATCAAGTCGGTGGGGAGGAAGGCAAGTGCAATGTAAACATTCATTTCAGAAGGAATGAAATATAAAAACAAGGATGTAATGATGAGGCTTTATAAGGCACTGGTCAGACCGCACTTGGGCTATTGTGAGTAGGTTTGGGTCCTTATCTACGTGCTGGCATTGGAGGAGGTCCAAAGGAGGTTCACGAAAATGGTTCTGGGAATCGAAGGGTGAACATATGAGGGGAGTATTCATTGGCTCTGGGCTTGTACTCACTGGAATTCAGAAGAATGAGGTGGGATCGCATTTGAAACATTGAATATTGAAAGGTCTCGACAGAATGGATGTAAAGAGGCTGTTTCCTGTACTGAGGGAGTCTGTTGTTGTTCGTCCATCGTTGTCATCAATGAAGACCTCGACACCATTAGTCACTTTGAGACTGGATGTGGTGTGTCCGAAGATGACTGGTTAGGCCAATTCGAATGTCCTGGCACATGTTGGCCAGACATGTGTAGGCACTGCAGTTGTTGCGCTGGTGGCTCTGGACTTGCGCAGCTCGTGCTTATGCTGTGCTTCAGCAAATCGCCTTGCTTCGTAAGCTTGACAGCCCTTGTGGATGAGGCCGCACCAGGTAGGGCGGTTTTGTGCCAGCGTTTCCCAGGAGGTCGTGTCTATGTCAAGCGACTTCAGGGAGGCCTTTAGTGTTTCTTTGCAACGTTTCTTCTGCCCTCCATGCGAGCGTCTTCCAGCAGAGAGTTTCTCAAAAAGGAGCTGCTTGGGTACGCGCTCGCCCGGCATGCGGATGAAATGACCTGCCCACCGGGTCTGTGCTCTCATCAGCAGTGTGTGGACTGATGGTAGACTTGCTCTAGAGAGAACTTCAGTGTCTCGTACTTTGCCTTGCCATCTGATGCCTAATATTCTGCGAAGACAAGTCATGTGGAAATCGTTGAGCTGTCTTGCATGCCTTCGATACACAGTCCACATTTCACAGGCATACAGGAGGGTAGTGAGTACCACGGCTCTATAGACCTTCAGTTTTGTTGCTGGACTGATTCCTCGACGTTCCCATACAGTGGAGCATAGTCTACCGAAAGCAGAACTTGCCTTTGCTATTTTGCAGTTAACTTCTGTATCAATAGTCGCTGCTCGGGAGAGGGTGCTGCCAAGGTCAGTAAACTGGTCAACTGCCTGTAGTTTCTGTCCTTTGACTGTGATTTTCGGTTCTGTGTACGGTGCACGAGGGGCAGGCTGGTGCATGACTTCTGTCTTTTTGATGTTGATGGTGAGTCCAAAGTTGTCACAAGCCGTGGAGAATTTGTCCATATTGACTTGCATCTCTGGCTCTGAGCCAGCATACAGGGCGCAGTCATCGGCAAAGAAGAAGTCTCTCAGAACAGTCTCCTTCACTTTGGTAATAGCTTGAAGTCTGCTCAGGTTGAAGAGCTTCCCATCCACTCTGTACTTGAGGCTGACTCCAGCATCACTGTCCTGGAAGACGTCATTCAGCAAGGCAGTAAACATCGTGCTGAACAGTGTGGGTGCGAGCACACAGCCCTGTTTGACGCCATTGGTGACTGGGAACGCCTCAGAGGATTCTCCGCCGTCCAGCACTCTGGCCATCACGCCATCATGGAACTGGCGTACCATCTGAATGAATTTGGCAGGGCAGCTGAACTTTGACATGATCCTCCACAGGCCTTGTCGACAGACAGTGTCGAAGGCTTTTGTGAGATCAACAGAAGTTGTGTAGAGTTCGCGATTCTGCTCCTGACGCTTCCCTGAAGTTGGCGAGCAGCAAAGATCATGTCAATAGTCCCACGACCTTTGCGAAAGCCACACTGTGACTCTGGCAGCAGGCCCAGCTCCAGATGAGTGACTAGATGATTTAGCAGGACTCTTGCAAGAGTTTTTCCTGCGATGGAGAACAGCGAGATTCCTCGGTGGTTGTCGCATACTTGTCAATTGCCCTTCCTCTTGTAGAGGTGTACGATGGATGCATTTTTAAGTTCCTGAGGAATGGATCCTTGCTTCCAAAAAGACTGGAACAACTCGTTGAGCTTTTCTATAAGTACAGGACCACCAGCTTTGTAGATCTCTGCAGGTATGGCATCTGCCCCTGGGGCTTTGCCACTGGATAGCTGGCTGACAGCTTTCGTGACTTTGGCTACTACCGGTGGGTCATCCATGGCGCTGTTGATGTCAACCTGGGGAATCCTGTTTATCGCCTCATTGTTAATAGATGACGGTCAGTTGAGGAAGGCTTCAAAGTGTTCAGCCCATCTCTGCAGGATCTGAGCCTTCTCTGTAATGAGAGTTGTACCATATACTCAGGAGGGGGGATCTCCTGAGAGTCTGAGGTCCGTAGAGAGTGTTGAGGGCTTCGTAGAATCGTTTCAAGTTGTTTCTGTCAGTGTATCCCTGTATTTCATCTGCCTTGGCGCTCAGCCAGGCAACTTGCACTTTACGCAGTTTATTCTGGACTGTCTGGACTGTCCTGGCCACATTGATTCTTTCCATAGCTTTGCTTCTTTGTGGTCCCCTCTTGGGTCTGATGTGGAGCATCATTTTGGAGACAATGAGCCTGTGATCTGTCCAGCAGTCAGCACCACACATGGCCTTGGTCACTCTAACATCCTACTTGTCTTTTCTCCAGACAATGACATAGTCGATAAGTCGCTAATGCTTAGAGAGGGGGCGTATCCAGGAGGTTGTTTTACGGGTAGGTAGGTGGAAAGTTGTGTTGGTGATGAGCAGGTCGTGTGCTGCACAGGTCATCAGTAAGAGTAGGCCGTTACTGTTACATTTGCCCACTCCACGTCTCCCAACAACTCCCTGCCAGGCTGCAGAGTCGCGCCCTACTCTTGCATTGAAGTCGCCGAGCAAGATCAGCTTGTCGGTGCTGCTCACTGCTGATAGTATGGCGTCTAGTTCTTCACAGAACCTGTCTTTTGTCATGTCTGGGTTGGTCATTATGGGGGCATAGGCGCTGATCAGGGTGGCTTGACATATGTTCTGTAGCGGAAGCTGTAGTGTCATGAGCCGGTCGTTCACACCCTTGGGGAGACTGGCAAGTTTCCGAACAAGGTGACTCCTGATCGCGAATCCAACTCCAGCATCATGACGCTCATCGCTGCCGCGACCGCTCCAGTAAGAAGTATATCCGCCTCCAGTTTCAGTCAGCTGACCTACGTTGGCAAGAGGAGTCTCACTCAGGGCTACTGTGTCAATGTTGTATCTTGCAAGCTCTCTGGCAACTAAGGCTGTTCTTCTCTCTGGTCTGTTTGCTGTAGGTTGTCCAATAGCGTGCACACGTTCCAAGTTTTGTTGTGTTTGTTCGACCGCCAAGATATGATCCCCGCCAGCCGCGGTAAACTGGCCAGGGTGTAATGAACTGGGCAATGTTTGGGGCACCTTTTCTAGTCCCTTCCTCATACTACGGAGGTGAGCAGTGCGTTCCTATAGAGTGCTGCTCAGTCGCCCAGTTAGACGCTGAGTTTCACTGCTGCTTCAGTCAGCGAAAAGCGACCATTAGACCTGATCCGCCTGTGTGCAGGTCCGTGACTACGGCTCCCAGTGTATCCACACCTGCTGCTTCATCACTCGCCCATCGCCACAGGACTTCAAGGGTTAGAGGCTGATGATGATGGTGCCGAGTCTAACGCTTGATTTGGATTTAAGTGAGGAAGAGTTGAGCAGCATCAGCCTCACTCTCTCTTCCCAATTCCCATCTGGATCCAGTGGCAAGACAAGAGTCGAGACGGCTGGAGGTGGGACTAGGTGCAGTGGATGACCAGGATGTCTTCTGTGTCTTGTCGCGCTGTACGTGTTCCACGACACTTGCAGAGATCGCCTTCTTGACCGTTTGTCCTTCCATTGGTTTCATCTGCTCAATCCGCTGTAGTCTGTCTTCACATGCTGGGATAGACAGCTCACTATCTCACCGACGGTTTGAGACCCATTGGCTACCCTCACTTGGCTTAGCCGGCTTGTCGAAGCCATTACCCGGGGTGTGGCCGCTGTCGAATGCAAAGAGCTACGAGGAGTCACAGGTGAGAGCAGAGTGCCAGGTGGGGGCCAAAGGTGGACTAACCGCCTTGAAGAGGACGCGACATTTTCCCCCACCAGAGGGAGTCTAGAACCAGAGGGGCACAGCCTCAGAATAGAGGGACATCCATTTAGAACAGAGCTGAGGAGGAATTTCTACTGTAAAAGTGTCTTCTATTCTGGATGCTCCGATAGGACATTTCCTCCATATGCATCTTGCAACGATCCCTCACAATCTCATGTTAATCAAGCCCTGCAAAGCCTTTTCCAAACTCCAAAGGATACAGTTCTAGCCTATCCAATATCTCATATTACTGAACCAAAAATCTCCCTTCCTTTGTATTCAGTTCTCCCAACCAGTAATGACTCAAGTCAGTCACTCAGCAAGACCAAGGAAATGATGGTAGACTTCAGGAGAGGGAAACCAGCGGTCCACGAGCTAGTGCTCATTGGGGGATTGGTAACTTTATATTTCTGTGTGTCACTAACTCAGAGGACCTGTCCTGGACACATCATAAAAATGTAATTGTAAAGAAAGCACGAAAGCGCCTCTACTTCCTCAGAAGTCTGCAGAGATTCGGCATGATATCAAGAACCTTGACAAACTTCTGTAGATGTGTGGTGCAAAGTGTGTTGCCTGGCTGCATTATGGCCTGGTATGGGAACACCAATGCCTCAGAGCACATTACATCACAGGTAAAGCCCTCCCAACCATTGAGCACATCGACATGAAACGTTCCCATAGAAAAGCAGCATCCATCATCAGAGATCCTCACTACCCAGGCTATGCTCTTTTCTTGCTGCTGCCATCAGGTAGAAGCTACAAGTGCGTCAGGACTCACACCACCAGCTTCAAGAGCAGTTAGTACCCCTCAACCATCAGGCTCTTGAACAAAAGAGGATAACTACACTCATTCTATTACTGGTGTTCCCACAACCAATAATCTCACTTTAAGGACTATTTATCTTGTTATTTCATGCTCTTGTTACTTATTGCTATTACTTATATTTTCATTTGCACAGTTTGTTATTCATTGATCCTGTTTACAGTTACTGTCCTATAGATTTGGAGGTATGCCTGCAAGAAAAAAGAATCTCAGGGTTGTATGTGGTAGCATGTATGTACTCTGATAATAAAATTTACTCTGAACTTTTGAAAACTTTCTGTTAGTTTACCTCCTTACCTTCTCAACTGGCATATAAGGTTTGTGTTAACCATATACTTGGACACATGGATCCCTCTGAATCTCTCAGCTCTTCTGTCTCTGTTCATTTAGAGAATGTTTCTTTTCCTTGCCAACCTGTTATATTGGTAGTCGCAGGTGGAATAAAATTCTAGACAAATAGTCGTGCCCTTAGTTCTGAAAAACTGGTAACACTGAAGTAAAAATCCCACAGCTCTTGGTTTTTTCATGACTCATAAAGCATATAAGCATGTTATTTGGCCCAATTCACCCATGTGGAGCAAAATGCTCATCTAGCTAGTCCTATTTGACTGTATTTGGCCTATATTCCTCTAAATCAGGGGTTCCCAACTAGGGTTCCATGGACTCCTTGGTTAATGGTATGGGACCCTGGCATAAAAAAGGTTGGGAACCCCTGCTCTAAACCTTTCCTATCTGTGTACCAATTCAGACATCTTTTCACATTTCTTGTGAGACTTGGAGAATAAGTCAGGTTCCTTACCTATTGTTTTCTGGGCTTGCTACTCCTTGGTGTCAGGATTAATGGGCTTCCAAAGTTAACTGGATACCAACGTCATGGCACAAAATAACAATGGTGTGAACAAATGCAATGATCTGAATATTAGTGACAATCCTGAAAGTCAATGGTCAAAATCGGCTGCTAGAATTATAGAATCATGGAAATTTTGCACTGAAATTTAGCCCCGAAGGAAGGTACATGGCTAATTGTATACATTCTAGTCAAATATTGAGCCATTTGGATTACAAACATTTCTCATTCCTTGGCCAATGCCCTTTATTTTGTGGCTTTTCATGTGATGATCTAACTACTTTGTTTGTTGATTGTATTCTGATGTGCTTCCAGCATAGAAATTCATCTCACTAGGTCTCTGTGTCCTCCATCTACCCACCAACCTATTCCCCTGTTTCTTTCCCATTTGTGTGCTTAACCTATTTTCACTTTTGGTGTACTGTATCTAAGATGTTTGTTTCAACAATTTTCTGGGAGTGAATTCATATTCTAATCACTCAGATTTAAAAACGTGCATTATGCTTTTATTGTGCTATACTGCTATGCAAAACATTTCCTATTTTCATCAGTGAAGTTACAGGAAGGAATTGGGGAGGGCAATTAAAATGGGGCTTTAATGTATCTGAGAGGAATGGAAATGAGATTGTATTTCTAAATAGACTTCAGTTCTCATTGAAGTGTACAACAGAAGCAGCTGTTATGTTACACAGGTTAAGCAGATCTTGTTCAAGCTGTGTGAAAGTTGGCTACTTTTAGTTTCATGACAGCACAATTGAATATTTGTTGAGCCTTTTGCAATAATAGATCCATTGATCCTTTTGTTACTAAGATTGAGACTTGCTAAACACAACTGGGAGAGAACCTGTATTACATTTCTGCACTCCTGAAATCATTTATTCATGAGTATCAGTAATTTTAATGTTAAAATGTGCTTTTTAAGTCAAAGCTTCGATGGGATTAGTTTCCCTGGATGGCCCCCGGTATGTAGATCAGGTAGAAGGCAGTTCACATGCCAATCAGAAGTTGTACTCTGTAGGGACAAAGCAATAACTTATTTATTAGTCTATCAGTGTAAACAGAAAAAAAATCCATTGTGTTGGAGAAGTTCTGATCTTCTTTCGATCCTTAAAGCAGGGTTTTAGAAAAGGGGCATAGTGACCAAAAGAGAGTTAGGCCTTGAGGAAACAAGTTACTGTGCAGGAGTCCATCAACAGTAGATGCAAAAGAGCGAGACTGCAGACAGGGGAGGTTCTGTTTCGAAATGTAAGAAGGAATGTTGAGGGTTATTCCATGTAAGTGAAGTCAGGTAACTTAGTTGATTTGGAATTGCAGTGTAGTTTCATTATTTCCATGGGACTCCACAGAATTTCAATTAAAAAGAGCAAATCTGATCATGACTATTGCTATGCTATTGTTGTAGTTTAATCAAGAATAGGTCATAGATTTCAGTTTATTTAACATTGTTTCTGTCTACCTTGTTGAATTTGAGAAATACAGTACATGTGTAAAAATCCCATCCCGATGACATCAGGTTTCATTGCCACATTCTTGGCCCTGCTCATATCAAGGTATATAAAGTGTTCAGGCATCTTACGATTGTGAACTTTATGGTAGTTGACAAAGGAAATTATTTATTGTAGATTCAAATTCACATCAAGTTCCAAATTTTTTTTACCAAGTAATCTCTGTTAGAGAAGTTTGATAGATTTTATGTTCAGGCAGGGCTATCTTGGGGCTTGTTTGTGATGTTTAGCTGTAATCAAGCACTTGCTCACCCTCGCTATTCAGATCCAGAGGTGGAATTGTCTACCCTGCTCATTGAGTATATTAAAGACAGAAATCATTGATTATTAGATACTAAGGGAATCAAGAGTTAGTGCAAGAAAAAGTCACTGAGGTAAAATATTAGCAATGATCATGGCAGTCTTGCCATAATGGCTCAAACACCCTAGGGCCTCCACTGCTTTGTGTTCTCATGATGCACACCCAAAGAAAAAGACAAATGTACAATATATCAAGAGGATTCTTAGAAAGGATCACCAACAAGGAGTCCAGAAGTTGAAAAAATATATAAAATGTCAGTTTATTACTGCCTTCAGTAACATACTGGGATGTTAGTATCATACTGCCATCTCATGGTCATTCAGTAACTACAATTACACAAGACTATAGATAAGATAGAAGTAGGAAAGTTGTTTCCGTTCGTAGGTGAGACTACAACTAGGGGACATTGCCTCAAGATTCAGGGGAGAAGATTTAGGATGGAGAAGAGGAGAAACTGTTTTTCCTGGAGAGTGGTGAATCTATGGAATTCTCTGCCCAAGGAAGCAATTGAGGCTTCTTCACTAGATATATTTAAGATACAGTTAGATAGATTTTTACATAGTAAGGGAATTAAGGGTTATGGGGAAAAGGCAGGTAGATGGAGCTGAGTTTACAGACAGATCAGCCATGATCTTATTGAATGGTGGGGCAGGCTCGATGGGCCGGATGGCCTACACCTGCTCCTGTTTCTTATGTTTTTATGTTCTAAAACAGATTCTGAAGTTTATCAAGAGAAATCGCTCAGATGCTGTATGTATACTCTTAGCTGCAGACATTCCCAGAGCTCACCGACAATCCACAATGGTGACAGTTGATATATTTCACATGAAAACAGCAAAACTGTTGATTGACAGGGGATGTTTATCACCAGATCACTGGCGTTCATCACCAGATCACAAGGCAAAGATCATAACCAACAGTGAGCCACATAGTAACATGAATAATAATTTGCCTTTATTTATAGGAAATGAGTTTGTTGTCAGTCTACAGTTGACAGATGAACAGTGAGTTGTCTCTTTGAAATGTAAATTTGATGGATAATACTTGGGGCTATATAAATAATTTGAGATAAAGCATATGTTAAGCCTAGCCTTCTAGGGTTGAATTTAGAGCTATGGTTTCCAAATCAGAATCAGAATCAGGTTTAATATCACTGGCTATATGTACATAGAGATACATAACAATAAAAATTATAAATGCAAGATTGTCAGGGGGCAGAGTGTCAGGATGAGTGGTGAGTGCCATTGTTATTACTAAGCAAAAGGTGTTTGGGATGCTGAAAAATCTGGATGTAGATAAAGTCACCTTGATTAGATAGACTACATTACAGGAGTCTGGAAGAGGTAGCTAAAGAGATTGTGGAGGTATTAGTAACGATCTTTCAAGAATCACTAGAAAATTGCAAATGTTACTCCATTCTTTCAGAGGAGATGGAGATAGAAGGAAGGAAATTATAGGCCAGTTGTCCTGACTTCAGTGGTGGGAGAGATGCTGATCTGTTATTGAGGATGAAGTGTTGGGATACTTGGAGGCACATGATAAAATAGGCCAAAGTCAGCATGGTTTCCTTAAGGGGAAATCTTGTTTGACAAATCTGTGGGAATTCTTTGATGAAATAACAGGTGGGATAACAGGCCGGATAGACAAAGGAGAGTCAGCGGGTATTGTTTACTTGGATTTTCAGAAGGCTTTTTGACAAATTGCCACACATAAGGCTGTTAAACAAAATAAGAGCCTATGGTATTACAGGAAAGAAAGCAGAATTGACAGAAGATTGCCTGTCTGGCAGGAGGCAAAGAGTGGGAATAAAAGGGCCTTTTCTGGTTCGCTGCCGGTGACAAGTGGTGTGCTGCAGGGGTCAATGTTGGGACCACTTTTTTTTTACATTGTATGTCAATAATTTAGATGAAGGGATTGATGGATTTCTGGCTAAGTTTGTGGATGTTGGAAGGGCAGGCAGTGTTGAGGAAGCAGGTTGTCTGCAGAAGGACTTAGACAAATTAGGGGAATGGATAAAGAAGTGTCAGATGGGATATAATGTAGGGAAATGCTTCTCGTCAGAGAACGTGTTAAGGAATTGGAGCTGCAGCCCAATAGCTTTTTGCCCATATGGGAGACTGAGAAAATGATAGATAGGGGCTATAGGGGGGTAATTACCCTAGGTTGCAGGAGGCAGGTAACTGGGTGACTTTCAGGAGAAGGAAGATGAAATGGGCAACCAGTGCAGAGTACCCCTGTGGCCGTTCCCCTCAATAATAACTATACCACATTAGATAGTTGAGTGGTATGACTTACCTGGGGACCCGCAGCAACCAGGTCTCTGCCTTAAGTCTGGTGCTGTGACTCAGAAGAGTAGGGAGGTGAAGAAGACTGCAGTAGTAATTGGAGATTTTACAGTTAGAGGAATAGAGAGAAGATTTTGGGGACACAATAGAGACACCCGAATAGTACGTTGCAAGCAGCATACAGATTAAGGTAGATGAAAATGTAGCACAGTTACAGATTGGCATGTATGACATTGTGGGTATCACTGAATCGTGGCTGAAAAAAGATTATAGTTGGGAGCTCAACATCCAAGGATACACATTGTATCAAAATGGCAGGAAGGTAGGCAGAGGGGTGGTTTGGACTAAAGATACAGAAGTATGAGAGAGGAAATAGCTAAAGTTAATTAGAAGGGAACACTAGCAGGGATAACACCGTAGCAGTAAAGGCTGGAGTTTCTGAGAGAGATTCAAAAGCCACAGGATAGATGTATCCTGAAGAAGAAGAAATATTATAAAAGCAAGTTGACACAACCGTGGCTGACAAGAGAAATCAAAGCCAATATAAACGCAAATGAGAGTGCATATAATAGAGCAAGAATTAGGGGAAAGTTAGAGTATTGGGAAGCTTTTAAACACCAACAGAGGCAACTAGAATATGAATGTAAGCTAGCCAAAAATATTAAAGAGAATACCACAAGTTTCTTCAGAAATATAAAGTGTAAAGTAGAGGTGAGAGTAGATATCAGACATTATAAAATGATGCTGTTAAGGAAGTAATGGGAGACAAGGAAATGGCAGATGAAATGAAAAAGTATTTCACAGCAATCTTCAATGTGGAAGACACCAGCAGTATGCTGGGATTTCAAAGTGTCAGGGGGCAGAAGTGAGTGAATTACCCATTAATATGGAGAATTTGCTTGAAAAACTCAAAGGTCTGATGGTAGATAAGTCACCTGGGCCAGATGGTGTACACCCCAGGGTTCTGAAAGGGGTGGCTGAAGAGATTGTGAAGGCATTAGTAGGTTTTTTTCAAGGGTCAATGGTTCCGGAGGACTGGAAAATTGCAAATGTCACTCCATTCTTCAAGAAGGGACAGAGGCAGAAGGAAAGAAATTATAGGATAGCTACTCTGATCTCAGTGGTTGGGAAGATGTTAGAGTTGATTTTTAAGGGTGTGGTTTTGGGGTACTTGGAGGCCCATGATAAAATAGGCTGAAGTCAGCATGGAATCCTTAAGGGAAAATCTTGCCTGACAAATCTATTGGAAGTCTTTAAAGAAATAGCAAGCAGGATAGACAAAGAGGAATCGGTGGATGTTGTGTACTTGGATTTTCAGAAGGCCTTTGACAAGGGGCCACTTATGAAGCTACCTTAAGAGACCATGGTATTACAAGAAAGACGCTAGCATGCTTAGAGCATTGACTAATTGGCTGGAGACAAAAAGTGGGAGTAAGGGGAGCCTTTTCTGGTTGCTTACAGGTGACTAGTGGTGTTCCACAGCGGTCTGTGTCGGAACTGCTTCATTTTACGTGATATTTCAATGCATTGAATGACCAAATTGATGGCTTTGTCGTCAGCTTTGCAGACAATATGGAAATAGTTGGAGGGACAGATAATGTTGAGGATGGAGAGAGGCTGCAGAAGGACCTTGACGGATTAGGAGAATAGGGAAAGAAATGGCAGTTGGAACACAGTGTTGAGAAGTGTATCGTCATGCACTCTGGTACAAGAAATAAAAGTGCAGACTATTTTCTAAATGAAGAGAAAAATTAAAAACACGAAGTTCAAAGGGACTTGGGAGTCCCCATGCAGGATCCCTTAAAGGCTAATTTGCAGGTTGAATTGGTGATGAGGAGGGCAAATGCAATGTTAGCATTAATTTCAAGGGGACTGGAATATAAAAGCAAGTATGTAATGTTGAGACTTTATAAAGCACTGGTGAGCCCTCACTTGGAGTATTGTGAGCAGTTTTGAGCCCCTTGTCTAAGAAAGGATGTGTTGACATTGGAAAGGGTAAAAGAAAGGTCACAAAAATGATTCCAGAATTGAAAGGCTTATCACATGAGGAGCGTTTGATGCCTCTGGACCTGTACCCACTGGAATTCAGAATAGTGAGGAGTGACCTCATTGAAACCCATCAAATATTGAAATACTTTGATAGAGTGAGTGTGGACTGATATTTCCTAAGGGAGGGGAGAAGTCAAGGACCAGAGGACTTAGTCTCAGAATAGAGGGACATTGGTTTAGAAAAGAGAAGAGGGGGAATTTCATTAGCCAGAGAGTGGTGAATCTATGGAATTTGTTGCCACAGGCAGCTGTGGAGGCCAAGTACTGAATATACTTAAGGAAGAGGTTGATAGCTTCTAGTCAGGGCATGAAGGGATACAGAGAGAAGGCAAGAGGCTGGAGCTAAGAGGAAAGTGGATTAGCCATGATGAAATGGCGAAGCTGATTTGATGGGGCAAATGACCTAATTCTGCTCCTATATCTTACGGTTTTATGGGTTGAAACCTTGTATCAGGACCACCACAGATGCTGCTCAGTTTGCTGAGTTCCATTAGCAGATTATTTTTTTGTTCAAACAAAATCAGTTAATTTGATCATTATCAAAAAAGTCTGATAAATTACTCCCAAATTTGGGTAACTTACACATAAAAATGATTTTCAGACGCTGGAGTTTTGAATGTCAAGAACCCAAAGCTGGGAAAGGGAAATTACTCATTTCTGCACACTAGTTACTTCTTTTCTGGTCTACCTAATTGCCCAGGACTTTTTCTGTAATTTCTGAGCAGTCCCTTTCAACTCGTGGCTTGCCAGAACACATTGTCTGACTTCACATAAGATGAAACGTCTGACTTCCTTCACGTTCTTCTGTGCAATGGTGTCTCACGAAGCGTCAGTGCACTTAGGCAACTGCAAGATATAGCAAGCACAAAAAAAGTTATCATACAACACAGCGCACACAGTGAGCAGCAGATCAGTCTGATACACACAGAGAAAACAGTTTTAAAAATACTGTTTACCGGGTACCATTCCCCTGTTCTGTTTATCCTGATCTCCCTTTGACTTGGCATGGTTGAACAAGTAAAGTAGACTTTCTCAAGTGAGAGTGCAAAATGCTATCTGGGGAACAGCATGCCACTGACTGCTGGCCAGACAGCAATCGAAAGTAAAGATTCCGGCTGATTCCTCCTTGGCAGCCTGAAATACACTGCTATCTTTAAAACCTATACTATCATTTTGTGTTAACATGATAATTTAACACAGATAAGGCATCAAACCTGGGATCTCATTGTTGAGCCAATCTGTGGTGCTGCTGGGGGCTCTGACACATAATACTGCAGCAGACCAGACTAGCTGCCACTCTTCGAGACCTCTACAACAGCAGCCCACTTGCTGGTTAGCAGGGTATGGGCCACTGAAGGACGTTAGGTTTCTTCAATGGTCTACCAACTAATTCTAACTCTCTTTTCAAAGTGAAAGTCGAGTTTATTGTCATATGCACAAGTATATATGTGCACAGATGCAACGAAAAGCTTACTTGCAGCGGCATCACAGGAACATAGAATCACCTGAGCGACATTCACAAGAAAAAATATGAATTAGATATAAATCATGTTAATTTTTACAAGAAAGAATACAATTAGAATGAATATCCCCCATGCAATTAAAGTGGTCATAATGTTGCTAAACTGTAAAAACTAGGATTGTTCTGTTTGATTCAAGAACCATACGGTCGAAGGGAAGTAGCTGTTCTTGAATCTGGTGGTGTGGGGCTTCAGGCTTCTACGGTATGGCTCCAGTCCAATGGTAGCTGCGAGAAGATGGCACAGCCCAGATGGTGGGGATTTTTGATTGTGGATGTTGCCTTCTTGATGCAGCACCTCTTGTAGATATGACTGATGCGCTAGGGAGGGCTGTTCCTGTGATATATTAGGCTGAGTCCACTCTCTTTGCAGCCTCTTTCGGAGGCTGTGCCTCAAGAAGGTGGTATCCATCACTAAGGACCCTCACCACCAGGGACATGACCTGTTCCGGTTAATATAATCAGGGAGAACGTAAAGGAGCTTGAAGCCCCACACTCAATTTAGGATCCACTCTGCTATCAGATTTCTGAACAGTCCATGAACCCTATAACAGTACTTTACTTTTTTTCCTTGCACAATTTATTTTGTAATTTATAGTAATTTTTGTACTTCAGCCGTGAAACAATGAATTTCATGACACATAAGTCAGTGATGCGAAACCTTCTGATTCTGATCCTCTCCAGTTGTTGAGCCACAGGAGGTTGATCAGCATTATTACTGTCTCCTGTTCCTATTTCTAGCTGCTTCATTCCTTACCTTCTTTAGATGTTACACATTCTCACAGCCTCAGTAATGTCTTTCCACTACTTTGATTTTGCTGCTTGCACCTTCAGCCGCTGTGTTAATATAACGGCTTTCATTTGCCATCTCCTGGGTTCCATTCAAGCTCTTCCAGGGACATTCTACTTTCTGCGTCCATCTGTTCCTGTGCACATTTGTGGGTGTGCATGTGGGCGCATGTGTGGACATCCAGATTCAGATTAATTTATTCTCACACTGTATACAGCAAGGTGCAATGAAATTCCTTGCTAATGTGAAGCTCATAGAGTGTGCAGTATACAACAATAGACACTGCAATAAACACAAAATAACAGAGTACTGCAGAATGGATATCTACCTATCGTGATTGGAATAGATGTGGGTGGATGGGTGTGAATAGGTAAGTTATAGTCCTCTCCTTTCCCTTTGTTTCTTTTTAAAAATATTACTAATCTCTCACATTCTGTAATTCTGATGCAGAGCCGACATTTGAAATGTAGACCTGCGTGTTGTCCCCACAGATATTAACATTTAAAATGAAAGTGCTGCATTTTACAAATGAGTTTTATTCCTCAGCAAGTGCAGAACATATATAAAAAAATACAGACTGCACCATGGACTATAAATTCCACTCTATGTGTATTTCATTAAATATTTTAATGTTTTTTAAAATATTCCCAGTTTGAGACTGTGAAGTATATACTAAATGTAGCTCAATGTAGATCAAGCAGCTATGTTATTGTGATAGGAGCAGCAAACTGTAGTGGGGCCTGGCTCTTATGAGTGATGAGAGATGTTCTTGGATTAAGTTTAAGCATTTTGGCTCTACTGGAAAAGTATGGCTTGATGTCCAAAACCTGATAGTGGTTTTACCACTTATGTCTACCTGTTGCATTGATAACAGTGATGTCCATCTGCCATTTCAGTTTCTGCTTCCAATGTTTGCAACTTTCCAAAGACCAGGTATGTGAGGCAAGCCATCACGAACCTGGATTGAAATTTGGTCGTAGTACACAAATTGAAGAACAGATTCTGGAAAATACTTTCCATTTTCATTTCAATGAATAAGTTTATTATTTCGGACTCAACCCACATTGGTTTCATGTCTGCCTATGCCATTGTGGGCTCAAAGCCTAGGACTGTGGTGAGCTTGATGCCAGGTCCATACATAACACTGCTGGGAGGACCACTGCTGGTTTGTTGGTATGTTCACTGATCTTGGATGCTATTCTGTACATTTTCTTCTGCCAGTGAGGTTGGATCTCTGACCAGAAAATGTGAATGACTGTCTCCTTCCTGCAGCCTCTCCAACATTCTCCGAGGCTTTGGGAACCCATCTGTGTAGACAGGAAGGAACACCGTACATCCGAAGGCAGATCGAATTCCCAGCTTTGGAAAGGGGTTAAATCTTAATCTTACCCATTTTATTTCCTGCTGCATTTCATTGATGGATTACTCAGATGTTCAGCTCTCCATTTCTGCATTGGCATAAGAGTTATATTTTTCCCTGTTTATTTAATCCAAGTGTTCTCTCTAAACTGTTCGCATCCGTGCCACAGAGTATCAAGCTCATCATTCCCAATGGGGAACAAACGATCAGCTTCATCAGCACCATATGGAAGTCAGATCGTGGAATGCATCAGATGCTTGCCACATTGGCTCTACGTGCTGATACAGAGAGGGGCTTCCAGGATCTGCCCAACTGAACATTAAAACTGTTGCCCTAAGAATGGCTTTGGCTACTGGGAAGAGAAATCTGCATGTACTCTCAAAAAGATGGAAGAAGTGTATTGTACATCTCCCACGATCTGCCAGCTAGCCCCTCTACTGATACTTGGATAAGGTGGTGCAGTCTGCAACTGGGTTCACTAGTGCCAGAAAAGTCCAGGGCAAATTCCAAGCCCATCTACAGACCCTTTGATGAAAGCCCAAGTGCATTCCATCCATAGGACTAGCCACTAAGGAAGGCAAAGAAGAATGCCCAAAAGTGGTTACTTATTTTCATGAAAAGTATCGATTATTGACTTGTTCACTTTGGCGTGGATTGATGATAATTTCTATGTTTAGTGTGGTAAAATCAATAAATGGCATTTGGCAGAGGATGATGCAGTTGATTAATTCATGATAGGTACAGAGATTGGGGCTTTCAGCGAGAGTAGCAATTACACTAGTCACAAATCAGTTTGCCTTCTAAGAGATAGGATGAGAAGGGACTTAGTACTCTTGTCCTCCAGCTTCAGTTAATGATGAAGATATGGAGAATGGAACAAGCACCAGTCCAATAGTACACTGCAGGCTGTTTTGTGAATGATCCACACAGCAGCAACATTGCTTCAGCATGTCAGTCGTTTCCTTCCGTAACAACACAGCCCACACTCTGTAGCTATTCCTTGGCTCGTAAACAGCCATAAGGGGAATGATATTTGTTGTCCAATAGTCTTTATATTAGAGGTTTCATTGGAATAAGGTCACATATGATTGATGTAGAATTTATTTTTTGGGGAGATCTAGATGTAGCTTACAAGCCAGCATTAATTGAACACCCCTAATTGTTTCTAGAGAAGGTCCTTTGTGATGGGCTATTCCAACTAAATACCATGGTAGTCCATTTCAGACAGTATTTAAGATTCAACCATCATGGAGTAGATCTGGAGTCAGATATAGGTCAGACCAGTCAAGCATGGATGATTTCATTACCTGAAGAACATTGGTGACTAGATGGGAAGTTTTTGTGATCAGTATTACTAAGACTACTCAGAGCACCCCAGGCTTCTGACGGGAGTCATAGAGTCATAGAGAAGTATAGCTCAGAAGCAGGCCCTTCAGCCCATCTAATCCATACCAAAACCATTTAAACTGTCTACTCCCATCGACCAGCACCAGGACAAAAGCCCTCCGTATCCCTATTATCCATGTACCTATCCAAACTTCTCAAACGTTGAAATCGAGCTCGCATGCACCACTTGTGCTGGCAGCTCATTCCACAGTCTCACAACCCTCTGTTCCCCTTAAACTTCTCACCTTTCTCATTTAAGCCATGACCTCTCGTAGTCCCATCCAATCTCTATCCATACCCCTCATAATTTTGTATACCTCTATCAAATCTCCTCTTAATCTTCCGTATCTATTCAATCTTTCCTTATAACTCAGGTCTCAAGACCAGACAACATCCTTGTAAATTTTCTCTGCGGTCTTTCAACCTTGCTTACACCTTTCCTGTAGATAGGTGACCAAAACTGCAAACAGTACTCCAAATTAGGCCTCACCAACATCTTATACATCTTCAAAATAACATCCCATCATCCACTGATTTCTGAAGGCGAATGTGCCAAAAGCTACCCGTGACACCACTTTCAATGAATTATGTACCTGCATTCCCAGATCCCTTTGTTCTACCACCCTCCTCAGCATCCTACCATTCACTGTGTAAAACCTACTATGGTTGGTCCTACGGAAGTGCAAAACCTTGTGCTTGTCTGTATTAAATTCCATCTGCCATTTTTCTGCCCATTTTCCCAGCTGATGTAGAACCCTCTGCAAACCATGACAGCCGTTTTCACTATCCGCTGCACAACAAATCTTAGCATCATCTGCTATTTTACTGATTAAGGGAAAGCATATTATAAATTCAGACAAACATTTTGTGCACACTATGTTTCATTTAGCTTGAAATTGTCATGATGTTCCTAAACTAATAGTTTTTGCAATGTCCATTTTTCAATTGAGTGGGTCTTGGCCTCAAAATAATGACTAAAAACCATTAAAGTTAGCATTATCTGGGTAACATTGTTCACTGATGATAATGGATCAGTTTCCATAGATCAGTATATTTTGTCATAGTTTAGGCCTGTACGTGCCAGAAGAGACTAAGGATTAAAGGGATATTTGCCAATGATTTTAAACAGATGTTAGCAGCTGAGAAACAGCGGAGATACAGGGCTCGGCGGGATGCTGATCCTGCAAGAAGGTCAGCATACTTGGAGAAGCAGAGAAAGGCATGGCACAGGCTTAGAGCACAAGGCAAGGTCAAAACAGTGACAGACATGAGTGAGAGACGAAAAAGAAGCACGAGGGCCTATTGGTGGAAAGCACAGCAAGGAAGCAGAGAAAGAAAGTGTCAGCTTGAGAACTTAGCTACGCCATCAGACAGTCTGCTGGTGGTGCTCCCGACTATGTGGATCCACCAGGTAGTCACAGTGGCACCAGGAGAAATCACGTACTGAGATCTAAGCTGCCCTTGCACCACCAAACAAAGTTTTGAGTGTCAGTGTGACAATACTGATAACTTTTGGAGTTCGGCAGAAAACCCCTGCTCTGCCTCAAGCATACAAAAGCAAGGGTGACGAAATCCAGTGGGGTCCTCATCTGATTGACCAGGGGTGTGCTCTGAAATACGATGGTAAAATTTACCCAGGAGTCATTCAGGAAGTCACTGAGACACATGTGCAGGTAAAGTGCATGCACCACATAGGAGTCAGCCGTTTCTTCTGGCCACTAAGAGATGATGTGCTGTGGTACCTGTTTGAGGACATTGTGAGAATGATTCCTCCTACAAAGCCAGTGAGATCGCGTCACGTTGAAATCGATAAAGGTATCTGGTCTAGTTTCTAAAAGGTCCAACTGAATGTTGCAGTTAATACTGATCTGTTAAATATTGATTTTACTGTACTATTTTTAGGTTGGGCTTCACTCAGACCCCTGCTGCCACAGTTGTTTGAACCCATTACTTAAAAAAAATACTTAAAAAAACTGTTGTCTTCTATCATTCACCATTTAGTTAAACCAAAGCTTGTTCCTCTACTACGTGTTTGTTTTCTGCCTCACGTCTGTCAAATTTCTAAATGTCAATGTAAAATACAGTATATTGACTGTTTTGTATGAATTTTGTTAGTCAACATTTAATTCCGATTAAATGTGTGAATTGAAAGCACTTGTTTGAACCCTTCACCAGTTACTGGTCAATAGGAATGCTTTATTCACACTGTACGAAAGCTTGTTTCTCTACTATGTCCAGGTAGACCCATTGTCTCAGCTTGCTTCTGCCCCACCGAACTCATTTCTGCATATCTCGACACGGTTTTATCCCCCCTTGTTCAATCCCTTCCCACCTATGTTCGTGACACTTCTCATGCTCTGGATTTTTTCAATGATTTCAACTTCCCTGGCCCCCATTGTTTTATTTTCACTATGGATGTCCAGTCCCTATATACTTCCATCTCCCATCAGGAAGGTCTCAAAGCTCTCCGCTTCTTTTTGGATTCCAGACCCAACCAGTTCCCCTCTATCACCACTCTCCTTCATCTAGCAGAATTGGTCCTTATTCTTAATAATTTCTCCTTTGGTTCCTCCCACTTCCTTCAAACTAAAGGTGTAGCCATGGGAACCCGTATGGGTCCCAGCTATGCCTGCCTTTTTGTTGGCTATGTGGAACAGTCCATGTTCCAAGCCTATACTGGTATCTGTCCCCCACTCTTCCTTCGCTACATCAACGACTGCATTGGCACTGCTTCCTGCATGCATGCTGAGCTCGTTGACTTCACCAACTTTGCCTCCAACTTCCACCCTGCCCTCAAATTTACCTGGTTCATTTCCGACACCTCCCTCCCCTCCCTTGATCTTTCTGTCTCTATCTCTGGAGACAGCTTATCTGCTGATGCTCCTATAAGCCTACGGACTCTCACAGCTATCTGGACTATTCCTCTTCCCACCCTGTTACTTGTAAAAATGCCATCCCCTTCTCTCAATTCTTCCGTGTCTGCCACATCTGCTCTTAGAATGAAGCCTTTCATTCCAGGATGAAGGAGATGTCTTCCTTTTTTAAAGAAAGGGGCTTCCCTTCCTCCACCATCAACTCTGCCCTCAAATACATTTCTCCCATTTCACGCACATCTGCTCTCACCCCATCCTCCTGCCATCCCACTAGCGATAGGGTTTCTTTTGTCCTCACCTACCACCCCACCAGCCTCCCGGTCCAACATATAATTCTCTGTAACTTCCACCACCTCCAACAGGATCCCTCCACCAAGCACATCTTTCCCTCCCCCCACCATTTTCTGCTTTCCACAGTGATCGCTCCCTATGCAACTCCCTTGTCCATTCGTGTCCCCCCCCCATCCTTTCCCACCAATCTCCCTCCTGACACTTATCCTTGTAAGCGGAACAAGTGCTACACATGCCCTTACACTTCCTCCCTTACCACCATTCGGGGCCACAGACAGTCCTTCCAGGTGAGGCGACATTTCACCTGTGAGTCGGCTGGGGTGATATACTGCATTCGGTGCTCCCGATGCGGCCTTCTATATATATTGGCGAGACCCGACGCAGACTGGGAGACCGCTTTGCTGAACATCTACGCTCTGTCCGCCAGAGAAAGCAGGATCTCCCAGTGGCCACACATTTTAATTCCACATCCCATTCCCATATGTCAATCCGTGGCCTCCTCTACTGTCGAGATAAAGCCACACTCAGGTACCTTATATTCCATCTGGGTAGCCTCCAACCTGATGGCATGAACATTGATTTCTCTAACTTCCGTTAACGCCCCTCCTCCCCTTCTTACTCCATCCCTAATTGATTATTTCTTTCTTTCTCTCACAATAACTCTTTGCCTGTTCTCCATCTTCCTCTGGTGCTCCCCTCCCCCTTTCTTTCTTCCAAGGCCTTCCGTCTCATGATACTCCCCCTTCTCCAGCCTTGTATCCCTTTAGCCAATCAACTTCCCAGCTCTTGGCTTCATCCCTCCCTCTCCTGTTTTCTCCTATCATTTCGGGTCTCCACCTCCCCCTCCAACTTTCAAATCTCTTACTGTCTCTTTTTTCCGTTAGTCCTGATGAAGGGTTTCGACCGGAAACGTTGACTCTACTTCTTCCTATAGATGCTGCCTGGCCTTCTGCGTTCCACCAGCATTTTGTGTATGTTGCTTGAATTTCCAGCATCTGCAGATTTTCTCGTGTTTGCGTCCTCTACTATGTGTTTGTTTTAAGTAAATGAAAATATATTGTGTTCTGTATTCCTTTAATTAATCATCATTGAATTCTGTATCTATGAATTCAAAGTTTCAATTGAATGGCACTTCTGCCTTGAAATAAACACTGTGCTGGTGGCTAATAATTATGTCCAGTCAACTATGTTACACCTGATTTTTTAACATTTAGACTAACTAAAATGCTGCTTCTGATATCCTTCAAGATATATCGTACATCCACACAGGTTGGAGTTTTGCATAACATCTCTTAAAACTATCAAAGTGACCTGTAAGGCAGATTTATGATAAAAAAAAATACTCCTGACTTTAATGACAGCGCTGAGCATATCACATTTATATCTGCAAAATATTAAATTCTTTTAAAACTTTAAGAGAAAATCATTGTACATATGGCAAAATAGACACAAGAACTCCTAAAAATGTATGTTACCTAAAGAAAAGTATTTAGTCAAAGTCTGTAATGGCGTACAGTTTGTCCATAACGTAGTTGACAAACTAACTAGCAAAAATATCCTTTCCCTTAAAATATCAAAAAAGTTGTTAATGCTTAAACTTTGCAGCTAGTGGATATATTACACTGAAGGAATATTTTAACTTAAAACACTGATCGTTTTATTGAGAAAGCACATTACTTTTGTACTTCTTTGTTTATGTGAAATGTACCCCCCAATTATGGAATGACTCATAGACAGCTCAGGACACTAGTCACACCATACTCAACCTTTTGATTCCTAACTTTGCCTGAGGTCTGACCAATATCTGCCTCCACAACCTCTTCACCAACTGTTTTGGCACTCTGGATCCCATCCCACTGCAACTCTAGTTTAAACTCCACCATGCAGTATTAACAAACCTCCCCCCTAGGATATTAGTCCTCTTCCACTTCGGGTGCAAACTGCCCCTTCTCTACAGGTCCCACCTTCCCTAGAAAAGAGCCCAATGATCTAAAAATCTTATGCCCTCTCTCCTAAACCAACTTGTTAGCAACATGTTAAACTGTATAATCTTCCTAGTTCTGGCCTCACTAGCATGTGACATGGGTAGCAATCCTGAGTTCATAGCCCTGGAGGTCCTGCCCTTTAACTTAGCACCTAACTCCCTGAACTCCTATGTAGGACCTCATCACTCGTCCTACCCATGCCATCAGTATCTACATGGACCACAACCTCTGGCTGTTTACTCTCCCACCTAAGAAGGCTGAGGACTCAGTCTGAGATAACTCAGGCCCTGGCACCCTGGAGATAATATACCATCTGGGAGTCTCATTCTCGCGCATAGAGTCTCCTGTCCGTTCCCCTAACTAACAAATCCCTTATCACTACAGTGTGCCTCATCTCCCCCACTTCCCTTCTGAGTCATAAGAGGCAGACTCAGTGCCAGAGATTCAACCACTATGACTTTCCTCTGTTCCTCGACTCCCCCAAGAGTATCCAAAGTGATATACCTGTTGTTGAGGGGGATGGCCATAGGGGTACTCAATAAATCATAAAATGCTGTCAATGGCACTGTATAACAATGGGAAGATACCATTTTTATTTCCTATGTGAGCCAAAACCACACAGTTCAAATATGTGCTCTTTAAATTTTGTATAACAATCTGTCAGCTTTCAGAGTCATCATTCAGATGCCTGTCCACATTGACCAAATGTTTTTTGTTGGGTGTTGAGGGTTGGGGCAGAGGAATTTTAACTCAAGGACTCTGAATCATTTCTGCAGTCTCAGAACCACAGAGCCCACGTTAACCTGCTTTTCAAAGAAATAAGCCATCTCATTGAAGTAATTCTGTGCAGTCCTTTAATTTGCATGCCACAGAAGTCAAGGTATTTATATTTCCAACTCATATCTTAAATTCAACAGGGTTATAATTATTGCTATTTACAATAACTTGTGTAAGTTTGACCTTAACCTGTATATTAAATATTTCTCACTTAGCTTTGGAAAATATTGTGCGCGTAGCGCAAGGGTATTTTACCAGCTTATCAATTTTTTTTGTCTAATCAACCAAGTTTTTTTAGTGCAAGTATGTCAGCTCAAGCCTATGCTATATAAAGGTAACATAAACCACACACAGGATGAAATGTTTTAACCAGTTTTCTCTGCCCACTCAACCGATTGATGTGAAGCCTTTTTTCACAGTCTACCGGGAAAATGTGGGTGCACAACCAGCTGAACTAACAAAGAATTCAACTCTCAAAAACTCTCAGTCAGGTACGGTTTTGATCAATTTTTTCACATAGGCCAATTCTTCAGTGTTGAATAAATAATAAAATTAAAGCTGCAAAGACCCTGTTTTACCCCTTCCCTAACAAGTCATTAATCATTAGAATGCACCTTATTGTTGGTTAAACTCCTGACTAATAACTTTTCTAAATTGTTGGTAATTCTAGATTTTGAGAGAATGGGGCTCTTGGTGCCAATAAACAATTCTTATTTACATACAAAGGAAAAGCAGTGACATATGTACTGTGTGGGGGAAAAAAATCACAGAGGATAACGAAATTGAAAGAGATCCAAGAGTAATTGTAGACTTAGTGCTTTAGTACACTCAATTTATACAGTGCAGCAGTCAATAAAGATAGCTGAACTATTGCCAAAGTAATAGGAACAAGTGAGAATCAGACTCAGATTTATTATCGCTGATTTATGACTTGAAATTTATTGTCTTGGGGTAGCAGTACGGAGCAAAGACATAAAAATCTTCAAATTTCAAAAAACAACTCTGCAAAAGAAAGGATTTTTTATTCTGGCGTATTCTCCCATGTTCTCCAGTCCTGAAGAATGGTCTCGGCCCGAAACATCAACTGTTTATTCATTGCCATAGATGCTGCCTGACCTGAGTTCCTCTAGCATTTTGTGTGCATTGTTTTTAATGTTAATGGACCATTTAGAAATCTGATCACAGAGGGGAAGAAGCTGTTCTTACATTGTTGAGTGTGGGTCTTCAGGCAGCTTTACCTCCTCCCAAGTCAAAAGTATCATAAAATGATAGTGTCACACAGAACAGAAACAGGCCCTTCAGTCCATCAAAATTTGTGACAACCATCAAATGCCCATTTAGATGAATCCCAAGGTAATACTGTTTTATTCTGCCTGTGTTTTCAGGGAACCACTAAATTCTACCATTCACCTACAGTAAACATTAGGGCAATTTATTGTTGGCAATTAACAATGGCATGCATGTCTGTGGGATGTGGGAGGGAACCAGAGATCCCAAGGAACACCCAGCAGTCACAGGAGGACATGGAAATCATCCAAGATCAGGATTAAACTCGGGTCACAGGACCACGAGACAGCAACACTACTCAATGTATTGACTGATTAAAGAGTACACTCTTCTGGTAAGAACCAACAATGTCAAGAAGTTGGGAAGGCATTCAAGCGCTGAAGAAGATCCATAGCTAAGCCTTGATAATTACCTAGTGCCAAGTGCCCACATTATTGGGCAATTTCAATCTAGAGGTATCTGATAAGCAGCTGACACATTACCAGAGGCATACAGAAGTGAGATAGATCAGCTGGTTGAGTGATGTTGCAACAACAGACTGGCATTCGATGTTAACATGCGCAAGAGTTGATTGTGAACTGCAAGAAGGGAAAGTCAGAAGAACATTTTCCAGTGCTTATTGAGGGTTCAGAGTGCAAAAGGCGAGCAGCTTAATGTCCCTTGGCATCAAAGTCAAAGTAAAATTTAAGTAGTATATGTCACCATATACAACCCTACGATTCATTTTCCTGTGGGCATACTCAATGCAAATCTATAGAACAGCAACTATAACAGGATTAGTGAAAGACCAACCAGAGTGCAGAAGACAACAGACTGCAAATGCAAATATAAATAAACAGCAATAAATAATAAGAACATGAGATAATAAGAATCCTCAAAGTGAGATCAGTGGTTGTGGGAAACATCTCAGTGATGGACAAGTGAGCATAGCATGTCAGAGGAAATATCCCAGACCCAGCACATTGATACAATCATGCATAAGGCATGCGAGTGGCAATACCACAGTAGGAGTTTGTGGAGATTTGATATGTCACAAAAGACTGTTACTAGTTTGGATAGATGCGCGGTAGGGAGCATTCTGATAGGATGCATCACAGCATGATGCAGAGGCTCCAGTACACAGAATTGCAAGAAGAGGCAGGTGCTTATAAACTCAGCCAGCTCCATCGCAGGCACAACCCTCAGGAAGGAGGCACCCATGATTGAGGAACCTTACCATCTGGGACATGCCCCGTTCACATTACTACCATTGGAGAGGAAATACAGGAGCCAGAAGACCCACACTCAATGATTCAGGAACAGTTTCTTCCCCTCTGCTTTAAATTTCTGAACATTCCACAAACACTACCTCATTACTTATTTATTTTTGTAAGTTATGGTGACTTTATGTCAATTAAATTGGTGATAATAAATCTAAACCTGATTCTGATTAATAAAGAAATCAATACCCAATGCCAATTTAAACTAAACTTGCAGACAAGCTATATCATTCTTCTATTTTAAGTTAGAACATAGTTTTAATACTGGCATAAGGTGTAATGGTGTCATAGAAACAGACCATTTGGCTCTTCAAGTCTGCACGAACCAACCTTTTGCACGCCACTGTTCCTGAGGAGACATTGGATTGTGTAGATGGAAAGAGAGTTTAAAAATGTGAGTGGGGGGAGCCGGCACATTTTGGGTGCCATAGTTCCCGAGGTGACATTGGAAAGTGTAGAGGGAGAGAGAGTTTAAAAAAAAAGTGTGAGTGGGGATGCCAGCCCATTTTGCGTGCCGCGGTTCCAAAGGAGACATTGGATTCTGCATAATCAGGCACTTGGAAGAATCCAATGCAATGAAGTTGGGTTGAAGCGGAACAGCCATTGTGTGAGTCAGCCAGTGTTAGAATGGGAAACTGAGAGCTTGGCACATCAAGGCTTTGGCGAGAAGATGTGCAGGCTGTAGGTAGATTTTTTTTGTTAGTTGCTCTTTCTTTCTTTCTTATTGCAGACTTAGAGCAGTGGGGATGCCTGGCAAGATAGTGGAATGTTCTTCTTGTGGGATGTTGAAAGGTAGGGAGATTTCCAGTGTCCCCCATGACTACACCTGCAAACACTGCATCCAGTTGCAGCTTCATGTTAAGGAGCTGAAACAGGAGCTGCATAAACTCTGGATCATTCGGAAGGCTGCGGGGTTGATAAGTAGGATGTACAGGGAGGTAGTTACACCCGAAGGGCAGACACAGGCAACAGAGTGACTGCCAGGAGGGAGAAAGGGGATAGGCACCAATATAAAGTACCCCTGTCGTGACTCCCCTCAACAACAGGTATAGAGCTTCAGATACTGTTGGGGGATGAACTAGCAGAGAAAAGCCACAGCAGTCAGTCTCTGGCACTGAGTCTGGCTCTGTGGATCAGAAGGGAAGGAACAAGAAGAAGCGAGCTGTAGTGATAGGGTTAGGGGAACAGAAAGGAGGCTTAGTGAGTGGGAATGAGATTCCCAGATGATATGTTACCTCCTGGGTGACAGGGTCAGGGATATCTCAGATCACGTCCACAGCATTCTTAAGAGCAAGAGTGATCAACCAGAAATTGTCGTCCACATCGGTACCAAAGAAAACACAGAAACAGAGAAAACCTGCAGCACAATACAGGCCCTTCGGCCCACAAAGCTGTGCCGAACATACCCCTACCTTAGAAATTACTAGCACTCTATTTTTCTAAGCTCCATGTACCTATCCAAAAGTCTCTTAAAAGACCCTATCGTATTCACCTCCACCACCGTTGCCAGCAGCCCATTCCACGCACTCACCTCTCTCTGAGTAAAAAACTTACCCCTGACATCTCCTCTGTACCTACTCCCCAGCACCTTAATCCTGTGTTCTCTTGTGGCAACCATTTCAGCCCTGGGAAAAAGCTTCTGACTATCCATATGATCAATGCCTCTCATCATCTTATACACCTCTATCAGGTCACCTCTCTTCCTCCGTCACTCCAAGGAGAAAAGGCCGAGTTCACTCAACCTATTCTCATAAGGCATGCTCCCCAATCCAGGCAACATTCTTGTAAATCTCCTCTGCACCCTTTCTATGGTTTCCACATCCTTCCTGTAGTGAGGCGACCAGAACTGAGCACAGTACTCCAAGTGGGGTCTGACCAGGGTCCCATATAGCTGTAACATTACCTCTCAGCTCCTAAGTTCAATTCCACGGTTGATGAAAGCCAATACACCATACACCTTCTTAACCACAGAGTCAACCTGCGCAGCTGCTTTGAGCGTCCTATTGACTCAGACCCCAAGATCCCTCTGATCCTCCACACTGCCAAGAGTCTTACCATTGTATGTTATTACCATTGTAACCTATGTTCTGCCATCATATTTGACCTACCAAAATGAACTACTTCACACTTATCCGGGTTGAACTCCATCTGCCACTTCTCAGCCCAGTTTTGCATCCTATCAATGTCCTGCTGGAACCTCTGACAGCCCTCCACACGATAGACAACACTTCCAACTTTTGTGTCATCAGCAAACTTACTAACCCATCCCTCCACTTCCTCATCCAGGTTATTTATAAAAGTCACGAACAGTAAGGGTCCCAGAACAGATCCTGAGGCACACCACTGGTGACCGACCTCCATGCAGAACTTGACCCATCTACAACCACCCTTTGCCTTCTGTGGGCAAGCCGGTTCTGGATCCATGAAGCAATGTCCCCTTGGATCCCATGCCTCCTTACTTTCTCAATAAGCTTTGCATGGGGTACCTTATCAAATGCCTTGCTGAAATCCATATACACTACATCTACTGCTCTTCCTTCGTCAATGTGTTTAGTCACATCCTCAAAAACTTCAATCAGGCTCATAAGGCATGACCTGCCTTTGACAAAGCCATGCTGACTATTCCTAATCATATTATACCTCTCCAAATGTTCATAAATCCTGCCTCTCAGGATCTTCTCCATCAACTTGCCAACCACTGAGGTAAGACTCACTGGTCTATAACTTCCCTTTCTTGTATAAAGGAACAACATCCGCAACCCTCCAATCTTCCAGAACCTCTCCTGTCCCCATTGATGATGCAAAGATTATCACCAGAGGCTCAGCAATCTTCTCCCTCGCCTCCCTCAGTAGCCTGGGGTACATCTCATCCGATCCAGGCGACTTATCCAACTTGATGCTTTCCAAAATCTCCAGCACATCCTCTTTCTTAATATCTACATGCTCAAGCTTTTCAGTCTGCTGCAAGTCATCACTACAATCACCAAGATCCTTTTCCATAGTGAATACTGAAGTAAAGTATTCATTAAGTACCTCTGCTATTTCCTCCGGTTCCATACATACTTTCCCACTGTTGCACTTGATAGGTCCTATTCTTTCACATCTTATCCTCTTACTCTTCACATACTTGTAGAATGCCTTGGGGTTTTCCTTAATCCTGCCCGCCAAGGACTTCTCATGGCTCCTTCTGGCTCTCCTAATTTCCTTCTTAAACTCCTTCCTATTAGCCTTATAATCTTCTAGATCTCTAACATTACCTAGCTCTCTGAACCTTTTGTAAGCTTTTCTTTCCTTCTTGACGAGATTTATTACAGCCTTTGTACACCATGGTTCCTGTACCCCACCGTAACTTTTTTGTCTTATTGGAATGTACCTATGCAGAACTCCACACAAATATCCCCTGAACATTTGCCACATTTCTTTCGTACTTTTCCCTGAGAACATCTGTTTCCAATTTAAGCTTCCAATTTCTTGCCTGATAGCCTCATAATTCCCCTTACTCCAATTAAACGCTTTTCTAACTTGTCTGTTCCTATCTCTCTCCAATGCTATTGCAAAGGACATAGAATTATGACCACTATCTCCAAATTGCTCTCTCACTGAGAGATCTGACACCTGACCAGGTTCATTTCCCAATACCAAATCAAGTACAGCCTCTCCTCTTGTAGACTTATCTACATATTGTGTCAAGAAACCTTCCTGAACACACCTAACAAACTCCACCCCATCTAAACCCCTCGCTCTTGGGAGATGCCAATCGATATTTGGGAAATTAAAATCTCCCATCACGAGAACTCTGTTATTATTACACCTTTCCAGGACCTGTTTCCCTATCTGCTCCTTGATATCCCTGTTACTATTGGGCGGCCTATAGAAAAACACCCAGTAAAATTAGTCATCGTCATATTTTATTGATCCCGGGGGAAATTGGTTTTCATTACAGTTGCACCATAAATAATAAATAGTAATAGAACCATAATAGTTAAATAGTAATATGTAAATTATGCCAGTAAATTATGAAGTAAGTCCAGGACCAGCCTATTGGCTCAGGGTGTCTGACCCTCCAAGGGAGGAGTTGTAAAGTTTGATGGCCACAGGCAGGAATGACTTCCTATGATGCTCTGTGCTGCATCTCAGTGGAGTGAGTCTCTGGCTGAATGTACTCCTGTGCCCACCCAGTACATTATTGACCCCTTCCTGTTCCTAACCTCCACCCACAGAGACTCTGTAGACAATCCCTCCATGGCATCCACCTTTCCTGCAGCCGTGACATTATCTCTGATCAACAGTGCCATACCCCCACCTCTTCTGCCTCCCTCCCTGTCCCTTCTGAAGCATCTAAAACCTGACACTTGAAGTAACCATTCCTGATCTTAAATGGATTTTTTTTGCATCTGTATTTACTCGGGAGATGGACAGAGCATATAGAAGTGAGGCAAGGCAGCTGAGAGGGCATCAACCCTACACAGATTACAGAGGAGGAAGTCTTCACTGTCTTAAGGCAAATTAGGGTGGATAAATCCCCAGGGCTTGACAAGGTATTCCCTTGACACTACGGGAGGCTAGTGCAGAAATTGCAGGGGCTCTAGCAGAGATACTGAAATCATCCTTAGCTACGGGTGAGGTGGCAAAGGATTGAAGGATAGCTAAGGTTAATCCGCTGTTTAATAAAGGATTGTAGTATAAGCCACAAAAGTACAGACTGATGAATCTGACATCAGTAGTGGGAAAATTATTAGCGGGTACCCTAAGGGACCGAATGTATAAGTATTTGAATGGACAGGGACTGGTTAGGGTTAGTCAACGTGGCTTTGTGCACAGTAGGTCACGTCTAACTAATCTTATAGTTTTCCAAGGAAGTTACCAGGAAAGTTGATGAAGACAAGGAGGTGAATTTTGTCTACACAGGCTTCAGCAAGGCCTTTTACAATGTCCTGCATTGTAGCTTGGTCAAGAAGGTTCAGTCACTTGGCTTTCAAGTTGAGGTAGTAAATTGAATTAAACATTCACTTCGTGGAAGCCAGAGAGTGGCAGTAGGTGGTTACCTCGCTGACTGGAGTCCTGTTATTAGTGGTGTGCTGCAGGGATTGGTGCTGCGTTGTTGTTGTTTATTATCCCTGGATGATAAAGTGGTAAACTGGATCAGCCAGTTTGCAGACACCAAGATTGGAGGAGTAGTGAACTGTGAGGAAGACTACCAAATCAGACCAGCTAGAAAAATGGCAGATAGAATTTAATGTGAGGTGTTGCACTTTGGGAGGATCAACCAAGGGTAGGTCTCACATATTGAGTGGTAGGGCACTGAGGAATGCAGTAGAATAGAGGAATTTGGGACCATAAATCCATAATTCCTTGAAAGTGGTGTCACAGGTAGATAGGGTCATAAAGAAATCTGTTGGCATATTGGCCTTCATAAATTAATGTACTGAGTACAGGAGTTGGGATAGAACATAGAATAGTACAGCACAGTACAGGCCCTTCTGCCCACAATGTTGTGCCGACCCTTAAACCCTACCTCCCATATAACCTCCCACCTTAAATTCCTCCATATACCTGTCTAGCAGTCTCTTAAATTTCACTAGTGTACCTGCCTCCACCACTGACTCGGGCAGTGCATTCCACGCACCAACCACTCTCTGAGTAAAAAACCTTCCTCTAATATCCCCCTTGAACTTTCCACCCCTTACCTTAAAGCCATGTGCTCTTGTAATGAGCAGTGGTGCCCTGGGGAAGAGGCACTGGTTATCCACTCTATCTATTTCTCTTAATATCTTGTATACCTCTATCATGTCTCCTCTCATCCTCCTTCTCTCCAAAGAGTAAAGCCCTAGCTCCTTAATCTCTGATCATAATGCATACTCTCTAAACCAGGCAGCATCCTGGTAAATCTCCTCTGTACCCTTTCCAATGCTTCCACATCCTTCCTATAGTGAGTCGACCAGAACTGGACACAGTACTCCAAGTGTGGCCTAACCAGAGTTTTACAGAGCTGCATCATTATCCCGCACCTCTTAAACTCTATCCCTCGACTTATGAAAGCTAACACCTCATAAGCTTTCTTAACTAACTTATCTACCTGTGAGGCAACTTTCAGGGATCTGTGGACATGTACCCCAAGATCCCTCTGCTCCTCCACACTACCAAGTATCCTGCCATTTCCTTTGCCTTGGAGTTTGTCCTTCCAAAGTGTATCACCTCACACTTCTCCTGGTTGAGCTCCATCTGCCACTTCTCAGCCCACTTCTGCATCCTATCAATATCTCTCTGCAATCTTTGACAATCCTCTACACTATCCACAATACCACCAACCTTTATGTCATCTGCAAACTCGCCAACCCACCCTTCTACCCCCACATCCAGGTCGTTAATAAAAATCACGAAAAGTAGAGGTCCCGGAACCGATCCTTGTGGGACACCACTAGTCACAATCCTCCAATCTGAATGTACTCCCTCCACCAACATCCTCTGCCTTCTGCAGGCAAGCCAATTCTGAATCCACCTGGCCAAACTTCCCTGGATCCCATGCCTTCTGACTTTCTGAATAAGCCTACTGTGTGGAACCTTGACAAATGCCTTACTAAAATCCATATAGATCACATCCTCTGCACTACCCTCATCTATATGCCTGGTCACCTCCTCAAAGAACTCTATCAGGCTTGTTAGACACGATCTGCCCTTCACAGAACCATGCTGACTGTTCCTGATCAGACCATGATTCTCTAAATGCCCATAGATCCTATCTCTAAGAATCTTTTCCAACAGCTTTCCCACCACAGACGTAAGGCTCACTGGTCTATAATTACCCAGACTATCCCTACTAACTTTTTTGAACAAGGGGACAACATTCGCCTCCCTCTAATCATTCAGTACCATTCCCGTGGACAACAAGGACATGAAGATCCTAGCCAGAGGCTCAGCAATCTCTTCTCTCACCTCGTGGAGCAGCCTGGGGATTATTCCGTCAGGCCCCGGGGACTTATCTGTCCTAATGTATTTTAACAACTCCAACACCTCCTCTCCCTTAATATCAACATGCTCCAGAACATCAACCTCACTTATATTGTCCTCAGCTTCATCAAGTTCCCTCTCATTGGTAAATACCGAAGAGAAGTATTCATTGAAGACCTCGCTCACTTCCACAGCCTCCAGGTACATCTTCCCACTTTTATCTCTAATCGGTCCTACCTTCACTCCTGTCATCATTTTGTTCTTCACATAATTGAAAAATGCCTTGGGGTTTTCCTTTACCCTACTCGCCATGGCCTTCTCATGCCCCCTTTTTACTCTCCTCAGCCCCTTCTTAAGCTCCTTTCTTGCTTCCCTATATTCCTCAATAGACCCATCTGATCCTTGCATCCTAAACCTCATGTATGCTGCCTTCTTCCACCTGACTAGATTTTCCACCTCACCCATGGCTCCTTCACCCGACCATTCTTTATCTTCCTCACCGGGACAAATTTATACCTAACATCCAGCAAGAGAACCCTAAACATGGACCACATATCCATAGTACATTTCCCTGCAAAAACATCATCCCAATTCACACTCACAAGTTCTAGCCTCATAATTTGCCCTTCCCCAATTA
The DNA here is from genome assembly GCF_963921235.1 of Mobula hypostoma. NCBI lineage: Eukaryota > Metazoa > Chordata > Chondrichthyes > Myliobatiformes > Myliobatidae > Mobula > Mobula hypostoma. The sequence goes on from NC_086100.1 coordinate 157,578,241, forward strand.
AAAATTTTCCTGTCCTCTCTGATTCTATCCTTTTCCATAATAATGTTAAAGGCCAGGGAGCAGTGGTCATTGTCCCCCAGATGCTCACCCACTGAGAGATCTGTGACCCGACCCAGTCCGTTACCTGATACTAGATCTGGTATGGTATTTCCCCTAGTCAGCCTGTCAACGTATTGTGACAGGAATCCATCCTAGACACACTTAACAAACTCTGCCCAGTCTAAACCATTGAAACTAATCAGGTGCCAAACAATATTAGGGAAGTTAAAGTCACCCGTGTTAACAACCCTGTTATTTTTGCACCTTTCCAAAAACTGCGTCCCAATCTGCTCCTCCGTATCTCTGCTGCTACCAGGGGGCCTATAGAATACTCCCAATAGAGTAACTGCTCCCTTCCTGTTCCTGACTTCTACCCATACTGACTCAAAAGAGGATCCTGCTACATTACCCACCCTTTCTGTAGCTGTAATTGTATCCCTGACCAGTAATGCCACCCTTCCTCCCCTTTTGCCCCCTCGCTATCCCTTTTAAAGCACTGAAATCCAGAAATATTGAGAATCCATTCCTGCCCTGGTGCAAGGATGATATGTTGAAATTGTATAAGATGTTGGCATGGTCTAATTTGGAGTATTGTGTGCAGTTTTGGTCACCCACCTACAAGAAAGATGTAAATAAGATTGAAAGAGTGCAGAGAAAATTTAGAAGGACGTTGCTGGGACTTGAGGACCTGAGTTATAAGGAAAGGTTGAATAGGATAGAACTTCATTCATTAGAAAGCAGATTGAAGGTAAGTTTGATAGAGCCATACAAAATTATTAAGAGTATTGATGGAGTAAATGCGAGCAGGCTTGTTCCACTAAGTTTGGGTGTGGCTACAACTAGAGGTCGTGGGTTAAGAATGAAAGGTGAAATGTTTAAAGGGACATGAGGGAGAACTTTTTCACTCAGTTTGTGGTGATAATGTGGAAAGAGTTGCCAGCGCAAGTGGTGGATGCAGGTTCAATTTCAACATTTAAGTGAAATTTGGAATGGTATGGAGAGCTATGGTCTGGGTGCAGGTCAATTGGTCCAGACAGATTAATAGCTCAGCACAAACTAGATGGGCTGAAGGGCCTGTTTCTGTGCTGTAGTGTTCTATGACTAAGACTCTAACAAGGACTTATTTATATAGAATACAGTACATTACAGCACTGGGCCTTCTTTACCATTTTATCCACTTGCGTGCCAATGCCGTATTCAAGTTTGCTGACAACACCACTGTCATAGGGAGACTGAAAATCTGGCTGAGTGGTGCCATAACAACAATGTCAACAAGACCAAAAAGTTGATTATTGACTTCAGGAGGAAGAAACCAGAGGCCCATGAGGCACTCCTCATCAGAGGATCAGAGGTGGAGATGGTCAGCAACTTTAAATTCCTTGGTGTTATTATTTGGGAGGACCTGTTCTGTGCCCAACACACAAGCACAATTAGGAAGAAAGCATTGCAGCACCTCTACTTTCATAGGAGATTGCAACGATTCGGTGTGACTTCTAAAGCTTTAACAAACTTCTATACTGGGTGCATCACAGCCTGGTATGCAAATTTCAATACCCTTCAACAGAAAATCCTACAAAAAGTAGTGGATGTGACCCAGTCCCCACCATTGAGCATACCTACACAAAGCATTGTCACAGGAAGGCAGCATCCATCATCAGGAACTTCCACCATTCAGTAAATGCACTCTTCTCACTGCTGTATGAGAAAGAAGGTACAGGAGCTTCAGGACTCACACCACCAGGTTTGGGAACAGTTACTACCCCTCAACCAAAAGGCTCTTGAACCAAAGGGAGTAACTTCACTTGGCCGTCATTGAAATGTTCCCAAAACCTATATACTCACTTTCAAGGACTCTTCATCTCATGTTCTCAATATTTATTTAATATTCTAAATGTTTCTTTTGGTATTTGCACAGCTTGTTGTCTTTTGCACACTGATCTCCCAAGGTAATATGGACTTTTATTGATTCTTTTCTATTATGGAATTATTGAGTATGCCCACAAGGAAATGAATATCAGTTGTATATGTTGACGTACACGTTCTTTGATAATAAATTTATTTGAACATTGAACATTCAGCAAATTACGGACATAGATCCAAGACCCCTCTGTATTTCATTTCAATTAACTATTGTTAACTGTATACTTTTTCTTTTCATTTGACATCCCAAGAGCAACACCTCGTAATTGCCCAGATTAAACTCCATCTGCCACTTTATAGCCCATATCTGTGATTTATTTATATCCCATTGTATTCCTTTATTGTACTTTCCCCAAAATTCCACCAATTTTGGTGGCATGTGAAAACTTGGTGATCTACCCATCTACATTTTCATCCAAATCTTTGATTATATTACAAACAGATGGCTCAGCAATGATCCTTCTGGAACACCACTGGTCACAGACCTCCAACCAAAATAACAGCGTTCCACCAGTACCCTCTGTCTTCAATAGGCAAGCCAGTTCTGAATCCAAATTTACAGTTCACAATTCAAGTTGAGAGAATGCTAAACCATCACGAGTAGTATATTTGGATGAGATGTGCAAACCTGTTCTTCCTTGCTCAATTATCATAAAGAACCATTCTCGATACCAGGATCAACATCATTACTTTGATATTGTTTGAGACTTTGGTGTGCAAAAACTGTCAGGCTTATTCCCATGTTTGTTCATTTGAACACTACCCTATGTACCAGCTTCAAAAGGACTACACTAATATTCACCATGTTGAAATGGTCTAGATTCTTGAAAATTATGATGTCAATGCATGCTTTTCTGTTCTCTAGTGTAAAAACTAATACAGTAGTGAAGGTTTACAGTTTATCATTAGAAAATAAAGAGAGTGTTTCAAAAGAATGTCTTTATTTAGATGAATGGTGGAATTTGAAAGGTTAGGTCAATTGAGGCAGAGACCACAGTTTTGAAGGAAAACATGTTAATTTTGGATTGTTTTCAGAAAATATTAATCTTTATACCCGGGGTGAACTAACTATGCTTCTAAATTATGATTCTGTATTGGAATCAAATTGCAGAATACTAATAACTTTAGACTGAGGAGATGTAAGTGTAAAATTATATTTGCAGCATTTATTTTTGAGTGTTAGAATTCTGAACTGTTAATGCTTTTTAAGCTCTTCTGATTTATCTTGGCACCGTTATTGTGGTTGGTCTTTATTCTAGGTCAAGTTGATGTAGGTGAGCCCTATCAAACAATAGATCTTGAAGTTGAGTTGTAACATCCTCTGCTACACCTAGCAAACAAAGCTCAATACAACTGCAAAAAGCATAATTGTGAATTCTAATGCCCAGATTTGTCAAGAAGAAAGGAGGTAAAATTGAAGGTTTAGGCATATCTTAGGAGGCTGTTCTGTGTCATTCTTTCAGATGATTGCTGAAGGTGGCTCTTTCCATCTACAACATATCTTGGGATGTGTTTCTACTTGAGCCTGGCCAAAAGCTGGATCACTTATGGTGTTCCCTCCACGCCACTCCTCTCCAACCCAATATGCCAATTGCTTTGTCCACATCACCTGCCCTCACCTCATGGATAACAGCACATACCGGTTATTGTGACTAAAATGGACAGAACCTTTTACTTAGATGGCCAACTTGGATAATATTTTAGAAGTCAGCAGTGACTGTTATAATGCTTGGTTCAAGGGGGAAAGAAAGCACACTAAAGAATCTTAAATTAATAAGGCATTTGATACTCAAATATCAGCAAGTTACATTTTTTAATCTCATGTACAATAAACTGCTCATTCTGGGGGCTAATCACCCATCTGATCTTGAGGCTCCAACATCATTTGTATCCACAGTGAAGACTAAATTGGGCCCCCAATGCAGGTTGCTACAAGGCCAGGAAATCAGATTGAAACTAAGTATCAAGTGGAGCTGGATTAAAAGAGATGGTATGAGGAAAAACATAGAAACATAGAAAATAGGTGCAGGAGTAGGCCATTCGGCCCTTCGAGCCTGCACTGCCATTTGTTATGATCATGGCTGATCATCCAACTCAGAACCCCGCCCCAGCCTTCCCTCCATACCCCCTGACCCCCATAGCCACAAGGGCCATATCTAACTCCCTCTTAAGTATAGCCAATGAACTGGCCTCAACAGTTTCCTGTGGCAGAGAATTCCACAGATTCACCACTCTCTGTGTGAAGAAGTTTTTCCTAATCTCGGTCCTAAAAGGCTTCCCCTCTATCCTCAAACTGTGGCCCCTCGTTCTGGACTTCCCCAACATCGGGAACAATCTTCCTGCATCTAGCCTGTCCAATCCCTTTAGGATCTTATACGTTTCAATCAGATCCCCCCTCAATCTTCTAAATTCCAACGAGTACAAGCCCAATTCATCCAGTCTTTCTTCATATGAAAGTCCCGCCAACCCAGGAATCAATCTGGTGAACCTTCTTTGTACTCCCTCTATGGCAAAGATGTCTTTCCTCAGATTAGGGGACCAAAACTGCACACAATACTCCAGGTGTGGTCTCACCAAGGCCTTGTACAACTGCAGTAGTACATCCCTGCTCCTGTACTCGAATCCTCTCGCTATAAATGCCAGCATACCATTCGCCTTTTTCACCGCCTGCTGTACCTGCATGCCCACTTTCAATGACTGGTGTATAATGACACCCAGGTCTCGTTGCACCTCCCCTTTTCCTAATCGGCCACCATTCAGATAATAATCTGTTTTCCTATTTTTGCCACCGAAGTGGATAACTTCACATTTATCCACATTAAATTGCATCTGCCATGAATTTGCCCACTCACCCAACCTATCCAAGTCACCCTGCATCCTCTTAGCATCCTCCTCACTGCTAACACTGCCACCCAGCTTCGTGTCATCCGCAAACTTGGAGATGCTGCATTTAATTCCCTCATCCAAGTCATTAATATATATTGTAAACAACTGGGGTCCCAGCACCGAGTCTTGCGGTACCCCACTAGTCACTGCCTGCCATTCTGAAAAGGTCCCGTTTATTCCCACTCTTTGCTTCCTGTCTGCTAACCAATTCTCCACCCACACCAATACCTTACCCCCAATACCGTGTGCTTTAAGTTTGCACACTAATCTCCTGTGTGGGACCTTGTCAAAAGCCTTTTGAAAATCCAAATATACCACATCCACTGGTTCTCCCCTATCCACTCTACTAGTTACATCCTCAAAAAATTCTATGAGATTCGTCAGACATGATTTTCCTTTCACAAATCCATGCTGACTTTGTCCGATCATTTCACCGCTTTCCAAATGTGCTGTTATCACATCCTTGATAACTGACTCCAGCAGTTTCCCCACCACCGACGTTAGGCTAACCGGTCTATAATTCCCCGGTTTCTCTCTCCCTCCTTTTTTAAAAAGTAGGGTTACATTAGCCACCCTCCAATCCTCAGGAACTAGTCCAGAATCTAACGAGTGGGCTTATGTGTGATTAACTTTAAGGATCGATAAGGAAGTAAATGATGCATAAGAAAAAAAACAGTATACAAGGTAAATAGGAAAAAACAAAAGTCAATAGAACGAGTTTTGGAATTTTGCAAGTCAAGTTACACTTTATTGATATGTTAAAAATAAAGATCTTACAAATTCAAAGCCCAAGGTCGTTCCAAATGCAACACTAAATAAACAAAGTTCTCTTAGAATGCATATTAATTTTAAGGCAGATCTTAGGAGTAATGAATACAATAATTTTAAAGATTATATAATTTAATCATGGTATCTGGCTAGGGCAAGATCATTCAGTTTTCAGTCACTTTAATATTTTGAAAATATTCCATTGTATTATTTATAAAATGTGACTTTCAAGTAATTACCATAAACACTATGCACTGAGCTAACAACCTGGCAGCTTGCATGATTCAGCTGACAAAAACTGCATTAACAATTCTCATGTCTTCTAAGAATACTTGTAGAAACCTTCACCAGTCTTCTTACCCAACTTTCCTTCCTCTACTAATTTATTTAATAGAGCACTGGAAGCATACAGGGGGTTGTTTGGATCCAACTTCTGCCATCCTGAGAAGAAAAATGGTTGAGATTAATGAAAGGGTAGTTGAGGGAACATAAAACAGAACATTTCTTACAAATTTATCTGGTGAATGTAACTTGCACAAGAGGATTAAACAGAGAAAAAAAAACTAGGTTCGAGTACAATTTAGTTTTAATCCATCGGAATTATTTCCTTATTTTACATAAAACTTATGTGACCTATATGATTTGCTTGATTTGCCTGTTGATTGCTGTAACTCCATGAGCACTGTGGCAGCAGAATACAATTCTAATTAGCAGTCACAGTGGTCAACAAGCACATATCCACAGTTATAATTCCAAGATACTTCATTGTGATATGAACATATAAATAAATATCACACTCCCCCAAAACAGGTTATCATTGAATTCAGGAATAAGATGCCAAAGAGTCTGCTGAGCTATGTAGTGTGAATGTGCACTAGCATTTGTTCCACAGTTATCATTTGAAACAATGCTGTTATCAATGACAGATGCAAAAATGTGGCATAAATGTGGCATTTCAACATTTATAGCGCTTCAACTGTTTAGTCAGAATTCTGTTTTAATCATTTCAACCATGTGACACTGGTAACCATCAGCCACTCCCAACTTTCATCATGAACTGCTAATTCTCTGCCTTTTTATTCAATATTATATTGTGTCTGTGAAGCACTGCAGTTCCATTTTTCTAAAAATGATTAGAAAATTAAGTTTTGGTAACTTCACATCATTTTTCAATCTGGGACAGTGAGGTCAAGACCTTAATGTACAGTTCATAATATTAATTTCTTATTCCACAGCCAGGATACTTTGTCACTATGCTATTTTATGCAACTGCATTGTTTCAACGGCATTGCAAAAATCCAGAAGACAGTTAAGTTTGAGATATCCCTACCTGCTCCATTTTGAATCATACCTTCAACTGCTTCACATGAATATCAACAGAAATCAAGCAAGCATCTGAGAAAAGGTACATAAACTGCAACATGGACAGGTGTATCGGACTGTCAGAGCTAACACAGAAAGACAGATCTAGTGAAACCAGAATCCATCAAGAGTCAGATGGAGGAGAAGGGAAATTATAAATGCAGCAATGTAAGGAAAACAATCCCATGGCTATTGAAGAGATCAAATCCTAAAATGGAATGTCATTGAGTTCAAATGGAAAATAAATTTAAAGTATTTCATGTAAATCTTGCAGCTGAAAGTCGGCTGCAACTGTCAGTAAATCAGCAGGAAGTTCAGACCACAACTACCTTCCTTAACAAACTTGCCTATTGATTAGTATTCATAATCTTCAAATCCAAAACCTCTCTGAAAATGGAAGTCCTGTTCAGTGCAAATGTACGAAATGTCTTTTGTGGTTTTATTTACAAGACTTCATCCTTTACCATGGCACCACCTATTGTTCACTCTTTTAGCACTACTTTTAATGCAATTGAATTTATGAGCACTATCATTCTAAAGATTTCAAATATCATTGAATCTCCAACTTTATTCAGAACAGTTCAATAATATCTATAATTATTAATAATTGATGACATTGTATTATCATAAAGTTAGAATATATGCAAAACTGAAACAAAATCCTGTAAATACTCAGCACGCCAGGCAGCATCTGTGGTAAGGGAAACCAAAAACATTGCAAGACTGAGACCTGGAAAAGCGAGAACTGGTAACTGCCAAAGAGAGAAAATAAGTAATTTTTCACTAGCTGGGAAGGTGGGGGAGGGATGGCTAGAGCAATGGGAATATCTTTGATGGGATGGGATTAAATGAGTTAATTACCAGATGGAACCACACATCGTAAGCAGTAAATGCAGGATACTAGATTGCAAAAAGTGCAAGTGAATTGTTACTTCACCTGGACAGACCATTTGAATCCCTGAATGGTGGGAAGGGAACAGATGAAAAACCAAAACATTACACCTCCTAGGGGTTGTATAGGAAAATGCCATATAACACAAGTGGTAGATGTGGATGGAAGGGCAGACCAGGAAGTCATGAAAGTAGGTGTCCCTTTGGAACAACGAAGGTGGTGGGAGAGAAATGTGTCTGGTAGTGGTCTCTTGTTGCAGCTGCTGGAAATTACAAAGGATTATCCATTGATTATCACAAACAAAAGAAAATCTGCAAATGCTGGAAATCTAAGCAACACACACAGAATGCGGATGAACTCAGCAGGCCAGGTAGCATCTATGAAAACAAAAAGTACAGTCGACATTTCGGGACGAAGCTCTTTGGCAGGACTGGAGAAAATAAAACAGTTTCTCTCTCCCCTCCCCCACTTTTTAAATCTACTCCTCAGCTTTTTTTTCTCCAGTCCTTGTCTGAGCTGACCATGAAGTCAAATTAAAGAACAGATACTTGAAAATAAGTTGAATACGACCAAATGTATTAACACAAAAAATTACCTATAGATTATTAAACTAAGTTTAATACAGAAAGGATGCTGTAAATTTGTATTTAAGTTTTCTTATTAAGAATCAGAATAAATAAAGTCAAGAAGATGATTAGAAGTGCCCTTTCTCCCTCTAAATTTGCCTCTTCTCAATGAAATGTTGATGATTACCCACATGACTATGATTGTCAAATGAGGAGTGATGCAGTTTTGAGGTTGGTAACATACATATTGATGACAGGCCAGTAATGGTCATAATCACCCTCTGTCACTGCATCTATAAAGCAATGAATCACTTTTTAATTACCTGTCAAACATCATGTCCATCTTATTTGTTGATTATTTCAGATTCAGACATTATTTATCATATGTGCATCAAAACCAACAGAAGAATGCATTATTTGTGTAGCATTCAACACAACCCAAGGGGGTATTGGGGGTAGCTTGCAAATGTCACCACACATTCCAGTGCCGACAAAGCGTACCCACAATGTTCAGCAGAACACCACAAGCAGCAAGACAACAACAACAAAACAAGCTCCCTTCCAATCCTCCCCCTACCCACAGACAAGCCACTAAACCCAGGAAAAGCTGTCTCTGGAGTCCCTAGTCCAGACTCTCAGTCTCAGACATCAGGCCTCCAACTTCCAGACCCGCTGATGCAGGGGCTTTGATTTTTGGGCCTCAACCTCTGGACTCGCTGACTTTGGTCTTCAACCCTTGAGCTTTGACCTTCAGAATCAACCTAGGACTCGCCAGTCAAGGGACTTTGAACGTCAACCATCATGCCTGCTGTCCATTGGACCTCCGACCATAAAACTTGCCAACCTGGGGCTGGTCACCAGTCCTCGTCTTTGGGACTTGCTGACCCTAGTCCTTGACCATGAGTATTATTGATCTATGTCCTCAGTGCTGATGAACCCAACCCTGTGGATCACTGGCCTTCAACAGCAAATGCTCCGACCTGGACTCCAACCACCAGCTCCTGCCCTGCAACTTCATTTACTGCCTTCAACTTCTAACTCCTCCTCATTTCTGTCCCTAAACCCTAATCTGATCCCTAACTCCCTGTGCTGTCCCCATAACTATCCCTACAAGCTTAAAAAAAACTGTCTGAGTCACAACCAAGATGGCAGCTCAGTGTCACCTTGAACCACATGTGCCAAAGCTATTCCTTGTTGTCTTTCTGCCCCCCCAATTTTCTACTCAAGCTCCTCCTTTAAGCAGTTCAGCAACAGATTACTTAGATTTGTGCCTTGTGTAATTTGAGCCTGCTCTCAAGCTCACCACCTTTCCCCATTAAGTTTCACCAGCTTCAGTCTCATTGTCCTGTTCATGTGGGTAGTACCAAGGGTGCCTTCAGCATTCACCAGTAAATCACATCACCATCCAAAATGAAGTAGCTACCTCAGGTTGTCATTCAAAGACTAGCATACTGACTTTTTTTGAATAAATAGTTGTGGTAAACTATATTAATACATTAGAAACAACTTACTGCACATACCTTCAATGATAAACTTGCTGGTGTCAAGTCCAACATAATCCAATAATTCAAAGGGACCCATAGGATATCCAGCACCCAGTTTCATTGCCACATCAATGTCTTCCTTTGATCCATCACCTTAGAAAAACATCAAATTAAATGCAATAAACTGCATAAAGATCATGATGAATATAATTCAACTCATTTTTACTCAAAAGCATGCTAATTGCCCGGTTATATCTTTTAGGCACAAGAACATCAGTTATGTTAATTAAACTGTACAATAAAGATAAATGGCTAGAAACTACATAACATTAGAAGCAAGCGCCAAAGTAATGATATGTTTTGGAACCACATCTATTTCTCTCCCAGATCACAGAGAAGGAATTTCTTACCTGACCAATGTGCAGAGCTGTGTCTTTGTAAACGGTAGATATCCCTGACCTTTAATGCAGTTGTACACAACTATATGTCATTTTAAGATTCATGTGAAAAGTGCAATTTACGTATATAATTTCCCATCATTGTAGCAACTCCAATGATGTGGGTTCTTGATTAGTAAAGATGTCAAAGACTGTAGGCAGGAGAATGGGTTTGAGGGGGAAAATAAATCAGCCATGATAGAATTGTGGAGCAGACTTGATGGGCTGAATAGAATAATTCTGCTCCTATGTCTTATAAACATAGAAACATAGAAAACAGGTGCAGGAGTAGGCCATTCGGCCCTTCGAGCCTGCACCTCCATTCAGTGTGATCATGGCTGATCACCCAACTCAGGACCCTGTACCAGCCTTCCCTCCATACCCCGTGATCCCTTTAGCCACAAGGGCCATATCTAACTCCCTCTTAAATATAGCCAATGAACTGGCCTTAACTGTTTCCTGTGGCAGAGAATTCCAGATTCACCACTCTCTGTGTGAAGAAGTTTTTCCTCATTTTCCTTATGGTTTTCTCATCGGGAACACTATTTCAAGAAGCGAACTGATTCAATTAATGCAGACAAATGCAAGGTGTTGCACTTCAGCAGGACCAACCAGGTTAGCTGTTACACAGTGAAAGGTAAGGTGCTCAGGAACGCTGTAGAACAAAAGGACTTGGGAATACATGAACACAACTATTGAAAGCGGCGTCATAGGTAGATAGGGTGGTGAAGAAAGCTTTTGGCTCATTGGCCTTCATAAATCAAAGTACTAAGTACAGGAGATGTGATGTTATGTTGAAGTTGTATAAGATACTGATGAGGCCTAATTTGTAGTATTGTGTGTAGTTTTGGTCACCTACCTATAGGAAAGATGTAAATAAGGTTGAAAGAGTACAGGAAAAATTTACAAGGATGTTGCTGAGACTGAGGGACCTGATTGTAAGGGACATTATTCCCCAGAGAACTGGAGAATGAGGGGAGGCTTAATAAAGGTATACAACATTATGAAGGGTATAGAAAGAATAAATACAAGCAGGCTTTTTCCAGAGGTTGGATGGGATTACAACTAGAGGTCATGGGTTAAGGGTGAAAAGTGAAAAGTTTAAGGGGAACAGGAGGGGAAATAACTTCACTCAGATGGTGGTGAGAATGTGGAACAAGCTGCCAGCGCAAATGGTGCATGCAAGTTCAATTTCAATGTTTAAGGTAAGTTTGGATCTGTACATGGATGATACGGGTATGGAAGGCTATGGAGCCAGTATAGGTCGATGGGAGTAGGAGGTTTAAATGATTCGGCACAGAATAGATGGGTCAAAGGGCCTGTTTCTGTGCTGTACTTTTCTATGACTCTATGGCAGACCTGACCACGAGTTGTAGGAAGGATATGGTCAATTGGATAATTTAGTGGTTGAGATGAATGGAGCATGAGAATTGGATTACCTTCTGCTATAGGAGGCCTCAGCAACAACATGCTGATGTCTCAATCACTGGAGAGGATGCTGTGGTTGAATTTTGAGACAGGCTCCCCAGCAGTAGTTCAGGTAAGGAAACACCAGTGCCCTTGAATGGAAAAGTCTACAAAAAGTAGTGCACAGCCCAGTCCAACACGAGCAAAGCCCTCCCCACCAATGAGCACATCTAAGCAGAATGCTGTCGCAGGAAAGCAGCATCCATCATCAGGCACTGCTACCACCTAGGCCATCTGGAAGGTGGTACAGGAGTCTCAGAATTCACACCACCAGGTTCAGAAACAGTTATTGCCCCTCAACCATTAGGCTTTTAAACCAGTGGGGATAATTTCACTCAACTTCACTCACCCCATCACTGAACTATTCACACAACCTATGAATTCATTTTCAAGGACTCTTCATCACATGTTCGTAAAGTTCATTATTATTATGATTATTTCTTTTTTTCTTTTGTATTTGCAATTGTTGTCTTTTGCACATTGGTAAGTTGTCCAACCAGTTGGGTGCAGTCTTTCATTGATTCTCTTACGGTTCTTGGATTTAATGAGTACGGTGGCAAGAAAACAAATTTCAGGTTTGTATATGGCAACATATATGCACTTCGATAAATTTACATTTACTTTGAACTTTTGAACTTTGGTGCTCAACTCAAATTCAAATAAGCTTTCACCCTTCAGCGAAATCCTACTTTTCCAGATAGGGCCTATGGTGCTGTTCAACACATACCCTTCAGTACTGTAACAGCAACACCAAAAATGTGTTGAGTGCTCAGCTGCCTCTGATTTTGCAATATGACAAAAAGTAATTTGCAGTATAAAAAAATTATGCACTACCCACTGAATTTACCAAGTCTGTGGATGCAGAGATAGCTGCATATTGGTTATTTTGGTCAGGGCTTATTTGCTACTAGCTCCTGCAATGAGATAGAATGTAACTGCCTATTTCATAACAATCGCTTTGATCTTTCTTAATCTTACAGAATATCAAAGCTAAATGGGATGTGATCATATTCAGTCTAAAGAATACTACATAGAATTATCTTATTGTTTTACAAATGCGGTTCAAACCCAAGCGAAAACTAGGATTTAAGTTTTATATTAAGAATAAACCCAATCTCATTCTGCAGATATATCAATTTACTAATAATTGTAATCGGTAATCCATTATCTAGTGTAATATTATTGGATGTCTGGAGAGGAAGGAATTCATTTGTAGAGTTTGAGTTAAAGACAGTATTGTTCATTGTTATCTGCCAAATACCTTTGTTTTCTGACTAGACTGCAAATAATACTAACCATCAATCAATGCACACAAAATGCTGGAGGAACTCAACGGGTCTGACAGCATCAATGGAAATGAATAAACAGTCGACATTTTGGGCCGAGACCCTTCTTCAGGATTGGAAAGTTAGGGGGAAAACACCAGATTAAAAAGGTGGGGAGAGGAAGAAGGATTAGCTACAAGGTGACAGGTGAAGCCAGGTGGGTGTTAAGGTAAAAGGCTGGAGAAAGAATCTGATAGGAGAGCAGAATGGATCATGAGTGAAAGGGAAGAAGGTGGGCAATGAGGGGGAGGTGATAGGCAGGTAAGGAGAAGAGGTAAGAGGCATGAGTGTGGAATAGAAAAAGAGGGAAGGGGAAGGGAAAAACAAAAAAGAGGAGAAATTGATGCTCATGCCATCAGGTTGGACGCTACCTGGACAGAATATGAGATGTTGCTTCACCACCCTGAGGTAGTCTCATTGTGGCAAAAGTGGAGTATGGACTAACATGTCAGAATGGAAATGGAGATAAGGAATTAAAATGGTTGGCCACCGGGAAATTCCACTTTTGGCGGATGGAGCTGAGGTGTTTGACAAAGTGGTCCCCCAATTTACATCTGACCTCACCAATGTAGAGCAGGCCATATTAGCAGCACCGGGTATAATAGACGGCCCCAAAGGATTCACAGGTGAAGTGTTGCTTCACCTGAAAGGACTGTTTGGGGCCCTGAATGGAAGTAAGGGAGGAGTAGAATGGGCAGGTTGCTTGAGATGTAAAACAGCTCTACTAATAACACAGATTGGACATTATAAGCAAAAAAAAAAACAACCTACAATCTCTGAGCACAACATTCATTTGCCTTGCATGACCCTTCATTATCACTGGAACAGGCCTCTCTCAGTCCCTTGAAGCTATTCTGTTAACTCGATCAGAGGCTCCCACAGTTCTATTTCTTCCATATTCCCTTCAAATTTACTGGTTATCCTATACCTCTACACATATAATTCACAGTTTAAGTCCTTAAATGACAGTTATAACATTCATGGTAACCCAATGGTATGGCCAAATATCTCTCCAATTTATACCTGATCAAATCACATCATCTATCTCCTCTTCCCAAATATCAACAATTTTAGGCCTTATAAATTCAATTTCTCCTGCATGTTTCCAGAAACATTTTGTGCACTGCCGCAGAAAAGTGCATCACAGTTCGAGAAACTCTGAATTGGATCATGAATGATAAGTTTCTCAACTTGCATTTTCCTGCTTTGGTCCATTATTTTCAGTTGGTCCAGTCTGTTTTTAGGCTTCGAGTTCCAGGTTTCTTGCACACTTTACATGAAAAAAAACTTCTGTGAAAAACCCAGTTCTAATTTCTGTATCCAGAACTTAAAGGCAGCTAACTGGAACTTCAGAATTTTCAAGGCATTTGGAAAGGGCAAGACAGTTATAACCTTTCTCTTTCCACTGTTCCACAATTTGTGCAAACTTTGCCATTACAGGGCACAGAAAGACAAGGGGGGGGAAACCAGAGGATGGGGCCTATACCCCTTGCCCATCTTCTGGTTCCCCCCTCCCCCCGTCTTTCTCCCCAGACCTCCTGTCCCATGATCCTCTCATATCCGCTTTGCCAATCACTTGTCCAGCTCTTGGCTCCATCCTTCCCCCTCCTGTCTTCTCCTATCATTTTGGATCTCCCCCTCCCACTTTCAAATCTCTTACTAACTCTTCCTTCAGTTAGTCCTGACAAAGGGTCTCGGCCTGAAACGTCGACTGTACCTCTTCCTAGAGATGCTGCCTGGCCTGCTGCGTTCACCAGCAACTTTGATGTGTGTTGCTTGTACTGACAGTGTTAATGTATTTTAACCCTTCCTCGGCTCAAGTAGGACAAAAGAAAATCAATCTAGCACACTGCCTTTTAATTTCAAAGTACAATCAAACAATTGATAAATTTACTCATGGAAAGCCTTAGAACATTTTAAGGAAGGATCTACAAAACAAATTTTCATTCTACAGTGGTAGGAATAGCTGTATTTTTTTGGTTCTCAAAAAAATTATACTATGTTTTTGTTAACAAAACATATGAAAATACTGGAAACCTTTTATCACTTTTGCAACAACATTGTAAAAAATGCTCAGTCTTTATGGCAGACCCATACAAGGTCAGTGGGATACATTGAAGGCAGAAAAGAAAAACAGAAAAATGTAAATTGCTGAAAGCAACAATGGCAGGTTATATAATGCAGACAGCTAAGTACCTACAATGGGGTCCTATAGTTCCACAAATATTAAGATCCTGTGGGAATCTTTGCTTTTAAGATTCAACTTGTTTCAATTGTGTTTTTAAGCCATTACCCACTAGCCTGGTGAGAGACAAGCTTCAGTCGATTAGCTACAATGTGCATAATTTCAACACCTGTGCGTTGTCAAAACAGTATTCTTACACAGGAGGGGGCACAAAGAAAACTCCGTGAAATTGAGCTGAATATGAAGTGTAGTCATTTATTACCTTGTTTTTAAAAACACTCAGCTTATGTTATAAATACCTCTTTCATGCAGCCGGACAGCTTCCATCAAGTATGGTATAAGAAGGCGATTCACAATAAATCCTGGGGTATCCTATGATAAATTAAATAGAATGAATGAGTATTAAAGCTTTATCATGCTTACAGGGGCTTTATTACAATGATCTCTCTCCCTCTTCCAGTGTGGCGTGCCCTCCTGCTTCAAATTATCCACCATTATCCCTGTACCGAAAAAGACCAAGGTAACATGCCTGAATGACTGACGTCCTGTCATACTCACCTCAAAAGTAAGCAAATGCTTTGAGAGGCTGGTGAAGGATTACATCTGCAGCTTGCTACCACCCAAACTGGATCCCTCACAATTCGGCGACCAACACAACTGATTGACATATGACGCAATAGCCACTGCTCTGCATACTGTCCTTACACATCTGGAGAAGGATGCTCATGTGAGAATGCTGTTCTTGGACTACAGTTCAGCTTTCAACACCATAGTTCCATCCAGGCTCAACAAGAAGCTCAGAGACTTGGCCTTGATCCTGCCTTGTGCAGCTGGATCCTGGACTTCCTGTCAGATCACCAGCAGGTTTTAAGAGTGGGCTCGCTCATCTCCAACCCTCTGACTCTCAATACAGCAGCCCCTCAGGGCTGTGTATTGAGTCCCCTCCTTTACTCCCTGTATACCCATGACTGAATCGTCACCCACAGCACCCATCTGCTAATTAAATTTGTTGACGACACTACATTGATTGGCCTTATCTCAAACAATAACGATGTGGCCTACAGGGAAGAAGTCATCTCTCTGACACAGTGGTGTCAAGAAAACAACTTCTCCCTCAATGTCGCAAATACAAAGGAGCTAGTTGTGGATTACAGGAGGAATGGAGACAGGCTAACCCCTGCTGACAAAGGATCTGAGGTTGAGCGGGTAAACAGCTTCAAGTTCCTCAGCATCCACATCACTGAGGACCTCACGTAGTCAGTACACACCAGCTGTGTGGTAAAAAAGACACAACAGCACCTCTTTCCTCTCAGACGGTTGAGAAAGTTTGGCCTCCAAATCCTAAGAACTTTCTACAGGGGCACAATTAAGAGCATCCTGACTGGCTGCATCACTAGTTGTGAACTTCCCATGATTCAGGACATTTACAAGGACAGGTGTGTAAAAAGGGCCCGTAGGATCATTGGGGACCCAAGCCATCCCAACCCCAATCTATTCCATCTGCTACCATCTGGGAAGCGGTAACGCAGCATAAAAGCCAGGACCAACAGGCTCTGGGATAGCTTCTTCCACCAGGCCGTCAGACTGATGAACTCACACTGATTTGAGTGTGCTCTATATTACATTGACTGTTTATTTATTATAAATTACTATGATCGCACATTTATATGGAGACGTAATGTAAAGATTTTTACTCCTCATGTATGTGAAAGATTTTCAAGTCTATAGTTTCACATTTTAATTTGATCTAATAACACTATATTCTGGAATTTGTGTTTCATTTTTATCCCAACACTATATTGAACAGTCTGTTTTCCCTTTTGTACTATGGAAGAGTGAACTTGGCCTTTTCTCCTTGGAGCGACGGAGGATGATAAGTGACCTGATAGAGGTGTACAAGATGATGAGAGGCATTGATCGTGTGGATAGCCAGAGGCTTTTTCCCAGGACTGACATGGTTGCCACAAGAGGAAAACAACAGGAATTCTGCAGATGCTGGAAATTCAAGCAACACACATCAAAGTTGCTGGTGAACGCAGCAGGCCAGGCAGCATCTCTAGGAAGAGGTACAGTCGACGTTTCAGGCCGAGACCCTTTGTCAGGACTAACTGAAGGAAGAGTTAGTAAGAGATCTGAAAGTGGGAGGGGGAAGGGGAGATCCAAAATGATAGGAGAAGACAGGAGGGGGAGGAATGGAGCCAAGAGCTGGACAGGTGATTGGCAAAAGGGATATGAGACGATCATGGGACAGAAGGTCCGGGGAGAAAGACAAGGGTCGGGGGGAACCCAGAGGATGGGCAAGGAGTATAGTCAGAGGGACAGAGGGAGAAAAAGGAGAGAGAGAGAGAAAGAATGTGCATATAAAAATAAATAACGGATGGGGTACGAGGGGGAGGTGGGGCATTAGCAGAAGTTAGAGAAGTCAATGTTCATGCCATCAGGTTGGAGGCTACCCAGACGGAATATAAGGTGTTGTTCCTCCAACCAGAGTGTGGCTTCATCTTTACAGTAGAGGAGGCCATGGATAGACATGTCAGAATGGGAATGGGACGTGGAATTAAAATGTGTGGCCACTGGGCGATCCTGCTTTCTCTGGCGGACAGAGCGTAGGTGTTCAGCAAAGCGGTCTCCCAGTCTGCGTCAGGTCTCGCCAATATATAGAAGGCCACATCGGGAGCACCGGACACAGTATATCACCCGAGCCGACTCACAGGTGAAGTGACCCCTTCTCCCGTCTTCAACCCTCCTCTTCTTCATCCGGCAAGGACTCTTCCACCCCCACCGATGACCCATTCTCTCGTCTTCAACCCTCCTCTTCTTCATGGACACCCTGCTCTGGTCTTCTGCCTGCTCTGGATCTCTTTATTGCTAACTGCCAACGGGACATCAACCGTCTCGACTTCACCACATCTTGCTCAACGCTCTGCTCTCCACTCCCTCCGCACTAATCCTAACCTTACTATTAAACCCGCCGATAAGGGGGGTGCTGTTGTAGTCTGACGTACTGACCTCTACCTTGCCGAGGCACAGCGACAACTCGCGGATACCTCTTATTTACCCCTCGATCATGACCCCACTAAGGAGCACCAGGCCATTGTCTCCTACACCATCACTGACTTTATCCACTCAGGGGATCTCCCATCCACTGCTACCAACCTTATAGTTCCCACACTTCACACTTCCCGTTTCTACCTCCTACCCAAGATCCACAAACCTGCCTGCCCTCGCAGACCCATTGTCTCAGCTTGCCCCTGCCCCACCGAACTCATTTCTGCACACCTCGACACGGTTTTATCCCCCCTTGTTCAATCCCGTCCTACCTATGTTCGAGACACTTCTCACGCTCTGAAACTTTTCAATGATTTTAAGTTCCCTGGCCCCCACTGCTTTATTTTCACCATGGATGTCCAGTCCCTATATACTTCCATCCCCCATCAGGAAGGTCTCAAAGCTCTCCACTTCTTTTTGGATTCCAGACCCAATCAGTTTCCCTCTACAACCACTCTGCTCCATCTAGCGGAATTAGTCTTTACTCTTAATAATTTCTCCCACTTCCTCCAAACTAAAGGTGTAGCTATGGGCACCCGTATGGGTCCTAGCTATGCCTGCCTTTTTGTTGGCCTTGTGGAACAATCTATGTTCCGTGCCTATTCTGGTATCTGTCCCCGACTTATCCTTCACTACATCGACGACTGCATTGGTGCTGCTTCCTGCACGCGTGCTGAGCTCGTTGACTTTATTAACTTTGCCTCCAACTTTCACCCTGCCCTCAAGTTTACCTGGTCCATTTCCGACACCTCCCTCTCCTTTCTAGATCTTTCTGTCTCTATCTCTGGAGACAGCTTATCCACTGATGTCTACTATAAGCCTACTGACTCTCACAGCTATCTGGACTATTCCTCTTCTCACTCTGTCTCATGCAAAAATGCCATCCCCTTCTCGCAATTCCTCCGTCTCCGCTGCATCTGCTCTCAGGATGAGGCTTTTCATTCCAGGATGAGGGAGATGTCCTCCTTTTTTAAAGAAATGGGCTTCCCTTCCTCCACCATCAACTCTGCTCTCAAACGCATCTCCCCCATTTCACGCACATCTGCTCTCACTCCATCTTCCCGCCACCCCACTAGGAATAGGGTTCCCCTGGTCCTCACCTACCACCCCACCAACCTCCGGGTCCAACATATTATTCTCCGTAACTTCCGCCACCTTCAACGGGATCCCACCACTAAGCACATCTTTCCCTCCGCCCCTCTCTCTGCTTTCCGCAGGGATCGCTCCCTACATGACTCCCTTGTCCATTCGTCCTCCCCATCCCTCCCCACTGATCTCTCTCCTGGCACTTATCCTTGTAAGCGGAACAAGTGCTACACATGCCCTTACACTTCCTCCCTTACCACCATTCAGGGCCCCAGACAGTTCTTCCAGGTGAGGCGACACTTCACCTGTGAGTCGGCTGGGGTGATATACTGCGTCCGATGCTCCCGATGTGGCCTTCTATATATATTGGTGAGACCGGACGCAGACTGGGAGACCGCTTTGCTGAACATCTACGCTCTGTCCGCCAGAGAAAGCAGGATCTCCCAGTGGCCACACATTTTAATTCCACATCCCATTCCCATTCTGACATGTCTATCCATGGCCTCCTCTACTGTAAAGATGAAGCCACACTCAGGTTGGAGGAACAACACCTTATATTCCGTCTGGGTAGCCTCCAACCTGATGGCATGAGCATTGACTTCTCTAACTTCCGCTAATGCCCACCTCCCCCGGTACCCCATCCGTTATTTATTTTTATATACACATTCTTTCTCTCTCTCTCCTTTTTCTCCCTCTGACTATACCCCTTGCCCATCCTCTGGGTTCTCCCCCCCACCTTGTCTTTCTCCCTGGGCCTCCTGTCCCATGATCCTCTCGTATCCCCTTTGCCAATCACCTGTCCAGCTCTCGGCTCCATCCCTCCCCCTCCTGTCTTCTCCTGTCATTTTGGATCTCCCCCTCCCCCTCTCAAAACTCTTACTAACTCTTCCTTCAGTTCGTCCTGACGAAGGGTCTCGGCCTGAAACGTCGACTGTACCTCTTCCTACAGATGCTGCCTGGCCTGCTGCGTTCACCAGCAACTTTGATGTGTGTTGCCACAAAAGGACATAGGTTTAAGGTGCTGGGGTGTAGGTACAGAGGAGACGTCAGGGTTAAGTTGTTTGTTGTTGTTTTTTTTTCTTCGCAGAGAGTGGTGTGTGGAATGGGCTGCTGGTAACGGTGGTGGAGGCGGATATAGTAGGGTCTTTTAAGAGACTTTTGGACAGGTACATGGAGTTTAGAAAAATAGAGGGGTACGGGTAAGCCTAGTAATTTCTAAGGTAGGGACATGTTCGGTACAACTTTGTGGGCCAAAAGGCCTGTATTGTGCTGTAGGTTTCCTATGTTTCTATGAATGTATTATATACAATGTATGGAAGGATCTGTCTGGATGGAATACAAACACCACTTCTCTTGTTAACCTATATTGGACTACTTCTTCTGTTGTGCTTTAAAGGGACACATATTTGTTAAAAGATTTTAAATGATAGTCTTTGCTTATTTATTGACATAATTTCCATTTTCAATTGTAATCTCACATACACAACAATTACTGATTATACTTTATTGTCCAGAACTAAATTTAGGGAATTTTCTTGTTTAATAAGAAAAATAATTACCTCCGTATCCATTTTAAGAGGCGCTCCTCTATTGCATATTAGTTTAACAACAAATCATTATTGGTTAGTTAAACTGACGTGCTACTTTATGACTGCTTTTTTTTGATATCAGGAAACATATCATATTCATTCTATTCAGTGAAGCAAAAGGAACTCCCTTCTTACATAGAAACATAGAAAACGTACAGCACAATACAGGCCCTTTGGCCCACAAAGCTGTGCCGAACATGTCCCTACCTTAGAACTACCTAGGCTTTACCCATAGCCCTCTACTTTTCTCAGCTCCATGTAGCCATCCAGAAGTCTCTTAAAGGACCCTATCATTTCCGCCTCCACCACTACTGCTGGCAGCCCATTCCACGCATTCACCACTCTCTGTGTAAAAAAAAACTTACCTCTGACATCTCCACTGTACCTAGTTCCAAGCACGTTAAAGCTATACCCTCTTATGCTAGCCAATTGGCCCCTGGGAAAAAAGCCTCTGACTATCCACATGATCAATGCCTCTCATCATCTTATACACCTCTATCAAGTCACCTCTCATCCTCCATCGCTCCAAGGAGAAAAGGCCGAGTTCACTCAACCTATTCTCATAAGGCATGCTCTCCAATCCAGGCAACATCCTTGTAATTCTCCTCTGCACCCTTTCTATGGTTTCCACGTCTTTCCTGTAGTGAGGCGACCAGAACTGAGCACAGTACTCCAAGTGGGGTCTGACCAGGGTCCTATATCGCTGCAACATTACCTCTCAGCTCTTTGTTTTTCAATATTTTCATTAATTCCTACAAAGAAGAATACAGAGTACACGAAGATATATACAAGTCAAAAAAAAGATAAAATAATACCAAATACATTGTATTTGAGTTACACTTGCAATCTCATCACCCTATATTCATGTAAATTAAATTAAATCGTAATATTGAAATGTGATAATTTTATCATACGAAAAAAAATCTAAACCCACTACCAAGATCAAAGCTGTTTGGTAAAGTAAGAAAAAAGGAAAAAAAAATCTATCATATGTTACTAGCCAACATCTGTACTTTAACAGCAAATCAAAGGTTTTGAAAATAGTTCAAGCATGGTCCCCACAATGTTTGAAAGTCTTGGCTAGATTCAGAAATTGAACAACGGATCTTTAAATTTAAACATGACATAACATCATGTAACCGTTGAGCATGAGCAGGCGGAATAGCATCCTTCCAGTTAAGCAAGAGTGCCCTCCTAGTGATAAGAGAAATAAAAGCCAAAATGTGCAAGTCAGGTGTCTCCAAAAGAATATCTTTTCCTCCAACAATACCGAATAAGGCAGTCAAAGGGTTAGGCTTAAAATTTACTTTGAAAAGTACAGAGAAAGTTTGAAATACTTCCTTCCAGTATTTTTCAAGACTCGGGCAAGTCCAAAAACATGCGAATTAGTGAAGCTTCTCCATTGTTACATCTATCACAATAGGGAGATATATCTGAATAAAAACAAGATAGCTTATCGTTAGTCATGTGGGCCCTATGGACCACTTTAAATTATAGGAGGGAGAGGCAGGCACGTAACGATGAAGTATTAACCAATCTAAAAATTTCATTCCAAGTTTCCTCAGAATCTTTATAGACTTTAAATCTTGTTCCCAGAGATTTTTAATTTTGTCTAAAGGAAGATTTCTTATTCCCAGCAACATGCCATAAATATTGGATATTGAACCATTATGAAAAGGTTTCAAATTAGAAATTACATCTACTAAGTTCTTATTGGGACTTTTAGGAAATGTATATAATTGAGATCACAGGAAGTCTCTAATTTGTAAATATCAAAAAAAGTGGGTTTTTGGTAAGCTATATTCAGTTGACAATTGCTCAAACGAAAAGAGACTTCCTCCAACAAACAAATCCTGGAAGCATTTAATACCCAATCTATCCCATTCTTTACAAACCAGATTGGTCATAGAAGGTTTAAAAAAAATTAGAAAAAATGGGACTTGAAAGAGAAAATCTCAATAAACCAAAGTATTTTCTAATACCCAGATCCTCAAAGTATGTTTAACTACCAAATTGTCAGTTAATTTACTTAAAGATAAAGGAAGTGAGAATCCAAGAAGAGAAATTATAGAAAATTTATTAACCGAGTTAGCTTCTAAAGAAACCCATACCAGACAGTCCTCATGGTTAATATATTATGACCAAAATGTAAGATTTTGTATATTGACTGCCCAGTAATAAAACCTAAAATTTGGTAAAGCTAGACTTCCATTCTTTTTAGCTTTTTGCAGATGAATTTTATTTAGTCGAGAATGTTTGTTTTTCCATATACGAGATGGAATAGAATCAAGAGAATCAAAAAAGGATTGAGGAACAAAAACAGGCAAGGCCTGAAAAAGGTATATAAATTTAGGTAAGATATTCATTTTAATAGAAAAATTTGGCCAATCAACGATAACAAAAGGGGCGACCAGTTTGATAGTGCCCTTTTTACATAATTCAGTAGGGTAAGAAAATGTTCTTTAAATAGATGTTTATAATTCCTAGTAATTGTTAGACCCAAATAGGTAAATTGATTTCTTACAATTTTAAAAGGAAGGTTAGTATTAATTGATACCAAATTATTCAAAGAAAAAAGTTCACTCTTATGTAAATTCAATTTATATCCTGAAAACTGGCTGAAACAGGATAGTAAAGAAAGCGCAGGAGATAATGAAATCTCGACATTAGAAATAAGAAGCGATAGGTCATCAGCACAGAGCGAAACTTTATGGGTAGTACCTCTCCTAAAAATACCAGTGATATCTCTAGATTCTCGAAAAGCAATGGCTAAGGGTTCTAAGGCCAGATCAAAGGGCTCAAAGGACAGCCTTGACTGGTTCCATGTCGGAATTTAAATGGTTTGGAATTCTGAAAATTAGTAAGAACCCAAGCAGAGGGAGATAAATAAAGTAATTTAATCCATTAAATGAAATCGGGCCCAAAATTAAATTTTTGTTTTAAATAAATAGCTTTAAGTAAATAATTTTCTGATTCTAAGAACTCCTGAGCTTCTTCAATCAAACAAAACCATTTCTTAGAGCCATCCCTCAGTATAGTTCTGAGCTGAGCAGGATAACGAAGAGAAGGCTTGAAATCTTTGTTAAAAAATTCCAACATAATCTTTTTGAACTTAGCACGCTCATTCATGACCTCAGGTGAAAAATCCTCCAATGATTCTAATCTTCTGGCCATTATAATCAATCATTCCTCTTCGACGGGATTCATGAATTAAAAGTTCCTTTGATTGAAATTCATGATAATAAATTATTACTGATCTAGGTCTAGCCCCTGGAGCTGGTCTGGGCACAAGCAATCTATGAGCTCGATCAATCATAGGTAAAGATGGTAAAATTTTAGGAAATAATTGTGCTAAAAAGCTTGCAAAGAATTTCATAGGCTGATCACCTTCCGTCAACTCTTCAAGGCCCAGAATTCGTAGGTTATTTCTTCTGCTTCTATTTTCTAAATCGATAATCTTCTGTGAAAAATAATCTAAGTCTAATGAAAAATTAAGACAAAGCTTTTGCAGGTCATCAATTTTCACATCCAAAATCGTCAGAGTTGCTTCATTCTCTTCTATCCATTTATCATGTTCAGTTAAGGTCTTTTGAATAGAATCCAATTTTGCATCTATTTGTTTAATTTCAGAGCCGAGTTGCTGGAACTTCTGCTGGGATTCCTTGGAAGATTCTTTTGTGTGTTTTCGAAGCAAATCCATAATAGATTCCAAAGATGCAGGAGAATCTTCTTCTTTTCTAGTACCTTTGGCACCCCTTGTACTCACAGTAAAACAATATCATGTTTAAAAGTATTTCAAAACAGGTTGGAAACAGTAAAGTAAGTAAAATAGGAGCAACTACGAAAAGCTGCTACTCCATCAACAACCAGTAGGAATCTCCACCTCTCAGCTCTAAAATTCAATCCCATGATTGATGAAGGCCAATGCACCGTATGCCTTCTTAACCACAGAGTCAACCTGCGTAGCAGCTTTGAATGTCCTAGGGACTTGGACCCCAAGATCCCTCTAATCCTCCACACTGCCAAGAGTCTTACCATTAATGCTATATTCTGCCATCATATTTGACCTACCAAAATGAACCACCTCACACTTATCTGGGTTGAACTCCATCTACCACTTCTCAGCCCAGTTTTGCATCCTATCAATGTCCCACTGTAACCTCTGACAGCCCTCCACACTATCCACAACACCCCCAACCTCTGTGTCATCAGCAAATTTACTAACCCATTCCTCCACTTCCTCATCGAGGTCATTTATAAAAATCATGAAGAGTAGGGGTCCCAGAACAAATCCCTGAGGCACACCACTGGTCACTGGCCTCCATGCAGAAAATGACCTATCTACAACCACTCTTTGCCTTCTGTGGGCAAGCCAGTTCTGGATCGACAAAGCAATGTCCCCTTGGATCCCATGCCTCCTTACTTTCCCAATAAGCCTTGCATGGGGTACATTACCAAATGCCTTGCTAAAATCCATATACACTACATCTATAACTCTACCTTCATCAATGTGCTTAGTCACATCCTCAAAATATTCAATCAGGCTCATAAGGCATGACCTGCCTTTGACAAAGCCATGTTGACTATTCCTAATCATATTATGCCTCTCCAAATGTTCATAAATCCTGTCTCTCAGGATCTTCTCCATCAACTTACCAACCACTGAAGTAAGACTCACTGCCCTATAATTTCCTGGCCCATCTCTACTCCCTTTCTTGAATAAGGGAACAACATCTGCAACCCTCCAATCCTCCAGAACCTCTTCCGTCTTCACTGATGATGCAAAGATCATTGCCAGAGGCTCAGCAATCTTCTCCCTCGCTTCCCACAGTAGCCTGGGGTACATCCCGTCCAGCCCCAGTGCCTTATCCAACTTGATGCTTTCCAAAAGCCCCAGCACATCCTCTTCCTTAATATCTACATGCTCAAGCTTTTCAGTCCACTGCAAGTCATCCCGACAATCGCCAAGATCCTTTTCCGCAGTGAATACTGAAGCAAGATATTCATTAAGTACCTCCGCTGTTTCCTCTGGTTCCATACAAACTTTTCCACTGTCATGCTTGATTGGTCCTATTCTCTCATGTCTTATCCTCTTGCTCTTCACATACTTGTAGAATGTCTTGGGGTTTTCCATAATCCTGTCCACAATGCCTTCTCGTGTCCCCTCCTGGCTCTCCTAATTTCATTCTTAAGTTCCTTCCTATGAGCCTTATAATCTTCCAGATTCCTATCATTACCTAGTTTTTTGAACCTTTCGTAAGCTCTTCTTTTCTTCTTGACTAGATTTACAACAGCCTTTGTACACCACGGATCTTGTACCCTACCATCCTTTCCACGTCTCATTGGAACGTACCTACTCAGAACCCCACACGAATATCCCCTGAACATTTGCCACATTTCTTCCATAAGTTTCCCTGAGAACATCTGTTTACAATTTATGTTTCCAAGTTCCTGCCTGGTAGCCTCATATTTCCCCTTACTCCAATTAAACGTTTTCCTAACTTGTCTGTTCCTATCCCTCTCCAATGCTATGGTAAAGGAGATAGTATTGTGGTCACTATCTCCAAAATGCTCTCCCACTGACAGACCTGACACCTGACCAGGTTCATTTCCCAATACCTGATCAAGGATATACACCATAACAAAAGAAAATGAGCTCAAAACAAAACAAGCAGAACTAAATAATTTATTAAGGAGCACGGCAGAATATATGATCCATATAACCAAACGTAAGTATTATGCAGAAGGCAGCAGACTGAGCCATCATTTAGCTCTTACGCTCAAACAACAGGAAGCTAAAAGGTCTATACCAGCAATTAGATGTGCTAAACGTGGAGTAGTATCTTCAACAGAGGAAATAAACGTGACATTCACGGATTAAAGAACTGTATACAAGTGGTTTAGTTCATTTTGGGAATGACTTCACAGATTTTTTTAGTGGATTAGACCTCCCTACGTTGTCATTAGAGGACACCAAAACTCTAGACTCTCCTATTCCACTGGATGAACTACTTAAAGCAGTCAAAGCTACAAATAAGGACCGTACGCCAGGTATAGATGGCATATCTGTGAAACTTTACCTAGCACTTTGGGATATTCTTGGACCAGTATGGTTAGAAACATTAAATTATGCTTTTGGAAATGGCGCTTTCCAGAGAGATCTAAACACAGTCCTGATCACAGTTATACCCAAGCCCAGTAAGGGCGCCTTGGAGTGTGCCAATTACCGTCCAATCTCCTTGATAAATGCCGACCTCAAGATATTTTCCAAAGTCTTAGCCAGTAGACTTGAGACAGTAGTTAGGAAAATAATTAGCCCAGATCAAACGGGCTTTTTTGGGGGGCGTCTCACATCTGATAATATTCGCCGACTCTTACACATACTGAGTGCAACACATAAAATTCCACCTGCCCGTGGCCTGCTATTTCTAGATGCTGAAAAAGCGTTCGATCGCCTTGAATGGCCATATCTTTGGAGAGTTCTAAAAGAATCTAAGTTCGCAATAAATTTATCAATATGATTCAAACACTGTATGCTAATCCTTCAGCCCGAGTATGTGTGGGAGGAGGTTTCTCAGAGTTATTTGACATAGGATGGGGCACAAGACAAGGGGACCCTTTGTATCCTTTAATTTTTACTACATCTATTGAACCGCTTGCACATTTAGTTAGAAACTCTCCTCAGGTCTCCCCAATTACAATAGGTACAACACTGCATTCAAAATCACTTTACGCAGATGACACGCTAGTTTATATGGCAAATGTTCAACAAACTCACCCCTATATTTTAAAAACACTGGAGCAATTTGGATTTCTTTCAGGATACAAAGTTAATTTGTCAAAATCAGCACTGATGCTGATTAATACGGATAAAAGTAAGGTGTCTCTCCCTCCCCAGATTAAGGTTACAAATGAGGTCCTCTCCTTGGGTATTAAAGTTAATACTTCCCTATCATCTGTGGCTAAAACAAATTACTCTTTAGTTCTGAAAAAAAAATAGAAGACATCAATAGCTGGAGACACCCGCCAGCATCAGTCCCAGCCCGTATATCGGTCATTAAAATGAACATCTTACCCCGCATTAATTTTTATCAGCTCAATGATCCCACTTGCACTCCCAGCAGGATATTGGCAAAAACTGGACTCCTTACTACGATGCTATGTTTGGAATGGTAAATGACCCAAGAGTTTGGTCAGCTCTACAATTCAAAAAGTCGGATGGGGGAATGGTATGTCCAAATTTTAAATTGTATCACTGGGCATTTGTATTAAAAAGTCTTAGCTATTGGATGGAGGAGGATAAAGTTTCATCATGGAAAAATATAGAATAAGAGCTAATAGCACCAATAAGGTTGAAGGACTTTCTCCTTGTAGGTATGTCTACCAAAAAATCTGATTTATATTACGGTCCAATTTTAACCTATATTCTACAAGTGTTTAGAGCAGCAGAAAAATTCCTAAAATTTAAAAGCGTATGGTGCAAATCATCTCCATTATGGAACAATAATCATCTTCTATCTGGGGGGAAACCATTCACTAACAGAACTTGGGAGGATAAAGGTATTACTACTCTTCAAGATATTAATGGGGCAAGTACTATCCCTAGCTTTCAAGAACTGACATCTCGATATAATATTGATAAACACTCTCTTTTCTTCTACTTTCTAGTAGGATCAGCTTGTAAAGCCTACGGCATTCCCTAGGGGTCAAACTTAAAGGACCATCCCATTTTAAGTTGGATACAGAGTGCTCCAGGACAGATAGTGTCATATGTCTATGATAAATTAAACTTCCAGAATTTTATACTCACATCGGGAATGAAAGCCTGGGATAGGGACATATCTGAATTGGGACAAGACTTGGACTGGGATGCGATTTGGGATAATGCTGCCGGTGCTTCGAAAAACCCAAATCATCGGTATATACACTTGTCATAGAGCATATTTAACACTGAGAATTGGATATCAAATGGGACTGGTTCTTGACCCATATTGCTCATTTTGCTCTCACAGAACCGTTGGCTCTTTTATATATGTTGTATGGGAATGTCCAGGGGTTTTTGGTTTGTGGGGTCAGGTTATCAGTATCTTACAGAACTAACAGGGGTACAATTACCAATGGACCCTGCTGTACATTTTCTAAATGATGACTCCCACCGTTCCCTTACGGAAAAAACACGCAAGATCTGGCTGGCAGGCCTGACTGCAGCTAAGAAGATTGTAGTCCAGCGTTGGAAACCTCCCCATGATATTTCAAATACTCACTGGCTTCGGAACTTTTTGGACATTTCTTACCTGGAACTTTCATCAGCAAGAGTAAATGAAGCACGACCAAACACAATCTTAATGTGGACAAATTTGATATCTAACTTAAAAGATCTTTTGTTAAAATAGGAATGCTTTGTCTGTGTACTACTATTCAGTTGGTTGGTGGAGGGGAGAAGGATGGGGGGGAGAGAGGGGTGGAGGGGGATAGTAATGAAGGTTGGGGGGTTGCTGGGTTAATCAGTCAAAATGCAATTGGCAACTGGTTGTATTGAATGTAATTTGTTGGTGTTGCAATAAAAAATTAATAATAAAAAAAAGACACATCTCAAACCATCGGACTGAGCGTGTCCCTTGCCTATCACCTGCCTATCCTCCCTTTCGCACTGTCTCCAAGCTTTCTCTATTTGTGAGCCACCGTCCCTTTCCTCCGTCACTTCAGTTCAGTTCCCACCCCCCCAGCAATTCTAGTTTAAACTCTCCTCGATGGCCTTAGCAAACCTTCCTGCCAGGATATTGATCCCCCTCGGATTCGAGTGCAACCCGTCCTTTTTTGTACAGGTCACACCTGCCCCAGAAGAGATCCCAATGATCCAGAAATCTGAATCCCTGCCCCCTGCTCCAATTCCTCAGCCACACATTTATTCTCCACCTCATTCTATTCCTATACTCACTGTCAGGTAGCACAGACAATAATCCCAAGATTACTAGCTTTGAGGTCCTGCTTCTCAACTTCTTTCCAAACTCCCTGTAGTCTGTTTTCAGAACCTCCTTCCTTTTCCTACCTACGTCGTTGGTACCAATATGTACCACCACCTCTGACTGTTCTCCTTCCCACTTCAAGATATTGTTGACGCGATCAGAAACATCCTGGACCCTGGCAAGTGGAAGGCAAACTACCATCTGCGTTTTTCTTGCATCCACAGAATCGCCTATCTGATCCCCTAACTATAGAGTCCCCTATTACTGCTGCCTTCTTCCTTTCCCCACCCTTCTGAGCCACAGGGCCAGACTCTGTGCCAGAAGCGCGACTACTGTTGCTTCCCCTAGGTAGGCCATCCCCCCCCCCAAAAGTACTCAAGCAGGAATACTTATTGTTAAGGGGGACAGCCACTGGGGTACTCTCTAGTACCTGCTTCTTGCCCTTCCCTCTCCTGACTGTTACCCACTTCTCTGTCTCCTGTGGTCTCGGGGTGACTACCTGCCTATAGCTCCTCTCTATCACCACCTCACCCTC
This sequence comes from Mobula hypostoma, assembly GCF_963921235.1. Lineage (NCBI taxonomy): Eukaryota > Metazoa > Chordata > Chondrichthyes > Myliobatiformes > Myliobatidae > Mobula > Mobula hypostoma. The sequence continues at coordinate 157,608,796 of NC_086100.1, forward strand.
CCTGACCAGAAGAAGATCATCGAGCTGCAGCTCCTGTTCCCTGTCTTATTTAAGACAGATAGGATTAAAATAATGTATGCGCTATAGCCTTTCATCATAATCAAGTTTGACAAAGGAAACATTGTTAGACAAAGCAATGGTTTTTCCAAGATAAACAGTTCCTCTCTTCTGATTACCAGTGCAGCACACAGAACTCCAGTCTGTCAGTTATTAAAATAATGTTTCTAACAATTGTCACAACAATACCTTTTTCTTTAAATTGTTGCTTCTAAAGACTCAATGACGGTATTGCTTTGAGGCAAGATTGACAATGAAGAGGTGGTTTTATATTGAGGATCTATATGCCCTAGGAATTACCTCCAAACTGATTTTACTTAATGTAAGACTTAGAAAACAACTGAACCACTCAACTGACATGGAGCTAATCCAAACTCCAAAGCAAAACAAAAACAAACAAGAACTACTGATGGTGAAAATTTGAAATAGAAAAAGAAAGTGCTGGAAGCATTCCATGGGCACAACAGCAACTGTGGAAAGAAAAATTGTTAACTTCATGGTAATGACCTTTTGACAGAATTTGGAAAGAGAGAAGGCAATTTGGCTTTAAATTGCAGTGGTGGAGAAATGTGGATAGGACAAAGGGATTACCTTCAGGTACAGTGAGGTCAGGATTGCCATGGGAATCATCTATAAACAAGGTCTTTTGGTTAGTGGGGGCATTAAAGAGTGAGAATATGAACAAAGGGACGTAAAAGTTACGAAATGAGGAGATAGAGACCGACTACAAAAACAGGAATGTAATAGCTTTGAAATGCAGAGCTATATGTCTAGATCAATCTACACTAAAGGCAAGTGAAAATCCAAGCCAATATCACAGATGACTGATCAGCTGACATAGAAAGCAAGGTACCTGAAGCTGCAGTATTTGATATCAACTCCAACAGTTGCAACATACCAGATGGAAATTAAGATGCCATTTCACAAGCTTACTTTGGACCTTGCTTTAACAGTGCAATAGACCACAGGCATATAGGTCAGAGTGGGAGTGGAAATGAGAACTAAAGAGCCAATCAGCAGGAAGCTTACAGTTGCACCCTGTACTGAATGGAGATGCTCCACAAAGTAGTCACCAATCTGTGTTTAGTTTTTCCAATGTGGAAGAAACAACATTGTGAATGCAGTACACCAGATTAGAAGTGCAAATAAATAACTTTTTTACCTGGAAAGGTAATCAGAAAGGAAAAAGAAAAAGGACAAGTTATACACCTGGGGATTGTAAAATAAATTAACATAATGACAATGAACGGTTGGTTGAAACAAATGAGAAAACAAGAAAGTCCCAACACAAACAGTCTGTTCAAAATGATGAAAGGGAAGAGGAGGGGAAGATGCTTTAATCCTAGAAGTGAAAACTCTCTCTTTATCACTGTACTATTAAGACAGTTGATTAAGGAATAAAATGTCAAAGGATATGGTGAAAACCTACCTTACAAACTACAGGAGTTTTCCCCAATGCTTTGGTGAAATTCATTAATGCTTCAAATGTCTGCTGGCTGGTTTCTGGAGATTGAACCACCTATTCAAAAGGATTAAAAGCAGTATTAAACAAAGTCTCTTGTTAATAAAATATCCATCCATGGAAATGTTTATCAAACTTTTTCTTGATTTCATTGATACAAAAATGAAGTAATTAAATTTAAAGCAATTTAGAGTAAAAATAACTCAAGTTATCCAAAATAATATTTGGTTAAAAATAGAGAAAAAGCTTTATTAATTTGAATTAACATTGTTAATATAGGTAAACTTCTATTCCAGGGTAGAATTCTGCAAGCCACAGCTTTCCTGGAGGCAGATTAGAAACATAACCAGGATGTAAGCAATGTTGAACAGCAATGTGAGGTAACTGATATCAAAGAGTAAGAAATGAGAAAGTTAATAAATTATTCATTTGCAGAGACCAAAGAGGCTGGGGCTTTCCTCAGGAAAAGAGCAGGATGAAGGAATCTGTTGATGTCCTCAGAATCATGAAAATCTTTAATAGGAAAGATATAGAACTATTTCTTCATCTGAAGGAAGACCTAAATACTAAATAGTAACTAGTAAATCCAATAGCTCATATGAAAGTTTATTTAGAAGGTGGTAGAATTTATAAGATATTTACCAATTAAGGCAAATGGCGCTGAGGCATTTGAGAGAAACACATTTCAGTTATTCTGAGAAAGGAATGGAGGGTTATGCTGATAAAGTTGGATGAAGAGAGGAAGAGGAGATATGTGGAGAATACAAATGTAAAGCACAGACTTACTTGGCTTATTTTATGCTTGAAATTCTGTATTATGTAATACTAGTATTGGCTAGGATATTCTTATAAGCAGAAACTGTCCAATTGCTAGCCTTTGTACAATTTTTATTTACAGGAACAACATAGCTAATTTAATAGAATACACCTGAGTAGTTACAATTTCTATACTTCATTTACATTATTTGCTTTTTTTTTCCTTTACATTTGCAAACAACATAAACAAACCTCCACTAGCTTCATCATGGGTACAGGGTTGAAAAAATGGAGCCCACCAAATCGGTCTTGTCTAGTTGTAGCACTTGCTATTTCTGTGATTGACAGTGATGAAGTATTGCTGGCAAAAATAGTATTCCTATCAGAAAAACAAAGAGAACAAAGAATAGATGAGGGGCAGCCATTTTTAAAAAAAACTATTGCTGTATTTACATTGAAAATTCCCTCGCAGTTGTTGGGCAAGTTGTTTCAGAATCGTGGTGTATTGACAATGAAGGAATATATTCCAGTGATAGAATGAAAGGTGTGCAGGTTATAATTTTCCTGGAGTTGAAGTCCATTATTGTTACCCATGACCAATTGTATCTGACAATGCCCAAATGATTGCAACAAAGGTTCTATATTACATTTTTCATTAAAGCTAGATTTTAAAACAACTTGTTTTACAATCAAGAGTAAACACAATAAAACCCACAATAATTATTATTGAAGACTTAACCATTTCCAAAACCTTTCCAAGTTTCATTAGGCTTCTATCTCACTTAAATGTGCCAATATTTCCATATCATAAACTAAATGTCAATAATATACAATACTAGACATCTGGGTGGCCCATTGGGGCACCTTTTGAAAGGTAGTGCAGTGTGATGTGATATGCTCTGAAAATTAAAGAAGAAGAACTCAGTGTATTAAAGAAGAAAGACGCGTAACAAGACAAATATTGGTCCCCCTCGTTTAACGAAGGACACTTTTTATGACCACATTTCTGGTTGATCTGCCACCCTTCAGGAATATTCTAACATTTTCATTTCTTTTTACCCGGCTTAAAGCCATGTACAGCTGACCATGCTGGAATACTGATTTCTCCAGATAAATCAACACATTCTCCATGGTTTGGCCTTGCGCCTTATGTATACTCATAGCAAAGCATGACGGTATCCGGAACTAGCTCTGCTGAAGAGGGGACACCTTCCCCTTCTGATAAACTGACAGTAATTTTTGGGATCATGACAATGTCATTTTTGAATGCACCAATGTTTATCTTTGCTACGATGAGATTGTCGTGCAGTTCTTCCACCATCATTCGCGTTCCATTGCAAAGCCTTGGTGGATCCAAGTTCCTTATTGAAATGCTGGGAGATCCCCTCTTCAATTCCAGTTTATGTGGTGGCAATCCAGAGAGTATTGGAAAACATTTTAACTCTGTTTTCTAAGTGTTTATTTTAAGTGTTGCTTTTATTGCACATCGTGTTTATTCAGATGTTGACCAAGCCTTTACTATGCATTAAGTGTCTGTTACTGAGTGCGTGGGATTACTATGGTATTTGGGATGTAACCATTGAATGAAACCTGTGTACTTTTAACCCCTCGAGAAAAACGAATGTAGCCAAGTAAGAGAGATAAGAGTAATTGATTTATTAGCTAGATTGAAACTTACAGAGATATGCTAATGCTGTTAACCCAGAAGGGGTGTTATAAAGAATGCTGTGTGAAAACATCGACAGACAGACTTACAGAGCCTAGTCCACTGTCTGTCTCAGCTTTACTTTGCAAATTGAAGTTTAAAATTTCTTGGAGAATCTTCGGCACTTCCTTATCATTTGTAAAAACCACGACAGGTGTTCGACGGAATCAAGGAATTCTGTAGGAAACTGAGTGGCGTTAGCTCCTTCACTTACTGCACTGAAGGAACAGTATTCTTTCATGATTCCAGGGAAGTGTCTAATGCATGTTAAGTTTATTTTTCGCATCATTTAATTAAGAGGAACCAAGATAGAATTCCTCGAGAAGAGTTCTGCAGGATTGTCGAATGTCGGGTAGATGAAATCAATGCATTCTTCCACAGTTGTTGCTGGCAGAATCGTATCTTCAGGTAATTCGATTCCATTGTTTTCATTTTTCTCAATCTTGTCTTCTCCAATATCCAATAAGAACTGAGAATATCGTCCTTCTCCCTCACTCAATCGTATGTTTCTCTTCAATTGAAACTTGATGAAGCTTCTCCATAAGTATAATTTTTTAATGCATGAATTCTCCACATCAGCATCATTTCCGTGTTCACAACTGCTAGAAGCTGACGGAAATCGCCACAGCAAATGGTTAAAATACTCCCGAAGGCCTCATTCTTACCGCATACATCACGAAGAGTGCGGTCCACGGCTTCAAAGCTCTCCCTTCTAATCATGGGGCACTCATCCCAGACAACAAGCTTCGCATTTTGGAGTAAATTTGCAGTATTGGTGTTTTTAATCAATGTTACAAAGGGCATCCTCATTAACCTTGAGGGGTATTTTGAATCGTGAATGCACTGTCCCACTACCAGGCATCAATGTTGCTGCAATACCTGATGATGCTACAGCAATAGCAAACACCTCCATCTCCCCTAACTTTAGCGAGGATCAAGTTGATGATAAATGTCTTGCCCGTTCCTCCTGGTGCATCAATGAAAATCATTGAAGAGAGATTCCTTTCCAAGCAGTCGCACATATATTCGTATACTTCTCTTTGCTCATTATTCAATAGGGGCTCCTTCTGTGAAACAAATTCCTGCTGTACGTCTCTGTTGTATTGCAGTTCATGCAAAAATTCCAGATTGCCAGCGCTTTGAGTAATTGTACCGTTTCTTGGTGTCGGCAAGTTATATTCTTCAAGTGTGTTGCCCAAATTCTCAAGTTTCTCTTGGGAATACAGAAGAGTTTGTCCATGATGCCTCTCATCGATCATGATGTTAGGATCATTGATAGTTCTCCTCTCCATTTGTAAGAAATCTCCAGACATTGCATTCTTGAACCGGTTCCATAATTGCTGTGGATTGTTGATTTCAGTGTTTGTTAGCAAGATGACAAACAAATCTCTCATTGCTCTGGGCATTCTTGTTCTCGCTGCTTCTTCCATAGTTTGCTGCTAATGATCGTCAGCTTGCAACAAACCTCTCTCTCTGCAGACGTCTTTGAATGGTGGAAGGATATCTTCATCATATGTTTTCAATGATTGGAAAGATTCTGGTCCCTTTGTGTGACGAAGAAGTCTCAAATAGTAGAGGTCACCACTTCATGGAGAAACGGTACACACTCGACCCAGAACATTTGCTTCAAAAATGCTGGAGTACTCCTCCACTCTTTTCCCCATTCTCCTTCTTTCCCATCTCATTAGTCCACGTGTAGAATCTGGGAATATCTGTATAGTATAGGGTTCTTGCAAATGGATCGCGAGTGCAAAGATCCATGAATTCTGTTAAAGTGGTTCTTGACATACAGGTGTCCCCCGCTTTTCGAACGTTGGCTTTACGAAACCTCACTGTTACGAAAGACCTACATTAGTTCCCTGTTTTCGCTAATAGGTGTTTTCACAGTTATGAAAAAAGGCAGCGCACAGATAAAGCAGCACGTGAAAAAAAAAGCAGCGCGCAATAAAAGGCAGTGCGTGAGAAAAAAAAAGCAGCACACGCCCCGAGCAGCCGCTCTCCCCTGGATTCGGAACTGCATTCTCGTCGGCATTGCTTAAACACGTGCCTGTGAGCAGCCATTTGCAAGATGAGTTCTAAGGTATTGGAAAAGCCTAAAAGAGCTCGTAAGGGTGTTATACTTAGCGTAAAACTAGACATAATTAAGCATTTTGATTGTGGTGAACGAAGAAAGGACAAAGTGAGTTTGGCTTGTGGAAGTTGACGAAGATGATGTTGTAGATGTTTTGGCATCCCATGACCAAGAACTGATAGATAAAGAGCTGATGCAATTGGAAGAGGAAAGGATAACAATCAAAACCAAATGAGTAATGATAAAGTACAACTTTAATTTTGAAAGGGTATGTCGGTTTAGGCCATATTTGCAAGATGGTTTGAGTCCTTACAAAGAACTGTGTGATAGAAAAATGCGCGAGGTTCAGCAGTCAAGCATACTGTACTGTCATTTTTCAAGCCTTCCACATCAGATGACGAACCTTGACCTTCGACATTGAGGCAGGCAGAGATAGGAGAAGATGAGCTGCCTGCTCTAATGGAAACAGACAGCGATGAGATGACACCCCAGTGTCCCACCACCCCAACCCCCGGGCCACGGACAGATACCGATTCGCGGAGAATGCAGCGGTAGCCAGGAGGCACACAGCACATCTTTAAGAAAAAAGCCGAAATAAACATGCTAATTAATTAGGTGTTGCCCAGCACATAATTGTCAGCCCAGATCAGAGGCGATGTACAGCAGCATTATCTCGAAAGAATACTTGATGCTGTTGGGGAAGGTGTACTTGAAGGCGAACAGCAGCTGGTTCCCTCTCTTGATTTGGAAATCCAAGTATCAACCCGACAACTTCAGAGGGCCCGATATATCTGCCAATTGCCCGATCACTCCCCTTCTGATGAGCATATTTCTACATTTATATGACAATTGAACAGCTTTAATAGTTGGGCATTATAGGGGACCACCTATTCAGAAGTTATTGTTCGACTTTGTCGTCCTACTTGATGACCTTCGAATCCTCCCATTTGCACAGACCATCTCCTATACACAGGATATGAATCATCCCCACACCTTGTATGCTCAATAAACGGCTTCGGGTGCCTCTTACTGCATCTACCATTTTGCCAAAATGGTGATTTAGTGGTGCAATACGGACCATATATCACATGCTTCAATACCAATTCATGCAGCTCTGGATCTTCATTTGGGTCAGGTATTTCTGCTTGAACAAATTTATCATAATCTTGTGGTCTCCACTTGGATGCCTCATCCAGCCACAGCAGACAGTGCAAGTGAGGCAGACCCCGCTTTTGGTATTCGACACTTACAATGTAAGCAATACACCTACCAAAGAGACCATCTGTTCCAGTGAGGTACTTCGTAAACAACTTTCTCTTCAAGTCAAACACCCTCACGATTAAATCTGGCCGATCGTTTGGTGGCTGATGCCAACAAAGATGCTGTCGGATCTTGGGCCAGTTTGGATTGCATGTCATTGTAATGAACAATGAGGCATTACCATACTTCCGTATATACATCATGGCGTCCTGATATCGTTCCATCATGTATCTCGGTCCACCGACAAATGTTGAGGAGAGGATGATGCGCCTTCCGATGTTTCTGAAATTATTGTCATCATTCAATGCATCAGTCAGGCCTCTGTATGTTGTTGATCTCAAGGTTGCTTGATTCATTCGGATGTAGCTCAGCCTCTCGGCTTCGATCTTAGCAACCATATCGACCAAGTATTGTTGGAATAGACGTCCTCCTCTGAGAAGGTTATTAAACTCATTCTCATGGTTCGTTATTTGATACGCATAATAACACATTGCCGCCAGTTTCTTGTTGTTCGTCATTTGGAGTTGATGATGCCTGCCATCGTCTCCAAGCAGAAAGAAAAGTACGTATTGAAAGCTGTCATATGAGCGATGGGACTCTGAAATTATTTGCAAATCACCTCCTCGTTCTTTCAACACAATGTGCCGTGATTCTACCTCAGGTTCGGTGCTGATTGGTATAATGACAGCGACTTCGTTGGCAATTTGTGCATTAAATCTTCTCTCATGTTCAAATGCCAGTCTCCGGTCAGGATCAATGACAGTGGATGCCTCTGGCATGCCTCAAGTTTGTTCTTTTGCAAGTATAAGGGATGCAATGTACGGGTTTCGTTGTCGTAGTAGGTTTTCCAATAATTCAACAATCTCACGTTGAATTCCATCATTCTGGAGTATCCCCATTCTCAATTCTACACTGTCTTGAGTATCCATGAAGTAAATTTGAAGGAATCGGGCTTTCTGGTTCGGGTCTGGAATTAAATGTCCAATGTAATGATGGATTTGGCCTTGAATAATCACAGAAGGATTCCATTGATCCTAGTTGAAATTACTTCTTTGGCACCAAAGGATGTCATTTGGAAGAGGCAATTGTATTGTCTGATGTTCTTCGTGAACTTGTTTGCAATAGGTTCATCATTGCTGTACAAATTGAGGAGTTCATTAGGTAGAGGCTGCAAATTGCCTATCCTAACCTTTCCCTTCGCACAGCAATGTGCGGTTTCTCCAGTGAATAGGAAGGCACGACAGTGAGGGAATACTCTGGTCATCGAACCAACATCAGCAGAAACGTGATGGCATGCGAATCGTGCATTTTACCTTGCTCTTTCTCTGTCGAGGTATTATCATCGAAAGCGGCCATTGTCGTCTTCAGCAACTCTCGCAATAATTACTCTGTGCCGCATATTCTCGAGTTGATCTTTCCTTTTCTCCTCTGTCTCTTCCTCTCTCCTCCTTCTCTGCCTGTTTTTGTCATTCTGGAGACGTGCAGCCCTTTCATTCTTCGTTTCTTCAACCATTTGTTCTTTCTCTCTGATCCTGGAGTCGTGCGGCCCTGGCCTGATTGGATTCTTGTTCTCTTCTCCGTCTGTGCCTATTGTTGTCATTTTGGAGACGTGCATGCCTGCCCTCCTCTGTCTCGTTTTCTCTCATCTTTTTTGTCCTGACTCTTTGCTCCTGGAGTCGTGCGGCCCTGGCCTCATCCGATTGTTGTTCTCTCCCTCTCCTTGCCGCTTCCTGACAACATTTAGCGTCATCTCTTGACCATAATGTCCCCCTTCTCTTTCCACGCAGCATAATTAGGCTATCCATATATCTTTACCCTAATGCTTGATAGAAGATTGGAAGCAGTAACACCAAAGGCTCCAAGATGCTGTTGTTTCTTGATGATGTGGTTGGTGCTCTCCTAAATGGACATGATAGCCCTGCCCTTTTGCTGCAGTTGGTATGGCTGCTGTGAGCATTGTGAAACACTGCTGAGGCTGGCCGTGCGTCGGTCTGTGGCGTCCCGATTTCCATGATGGCTGATCGGTCTCGGGTGAAAGGCAGCCTGTTGATTTTTGGCGAATGAGCAATTTTATACGAATATATAACCCTGAACTTTGCCTGCATTCTGTAAGTTAGCACATTTTAATTCGATTTAGCCAAAAACAGTACTGCTGTAATGCACCATTTGCACTAATTGGAGATCACAAACAGACAAACAGAGCATGAGAGTTTTAGAATTATATAGATAGGACAGAAGTATCATTGGTCACTTAGTCTAAACATACAACACAAAATTGGCCATTCATTGTACTTCGTCTCTAAAATTTAATGCCATTGATATGAATTAACTTGAATGTAATTGAATTTTAGAAGTTTCTAACATGTCAATAACTAAGAACGAATTTCTCCTCCTAATCTATGTGAACCTTCTTTTAACTTATATGAACTTACAAAGTATTTTAAAAAATACTGATTAGGGATTCATTGGCACCAGGTAATTATTCAATATTTAGGTTATTTAAAAAATTCTAAGGCAACCTTTAGCATGATCCATTTACTAAACATCAAAACTGGCATATTTGGTTCAAAGTTCTCCACTATCCTCTACGGATTCATTAGTTCCCATTTAACAACATACATCAAGCATTCCGCAATAAAACAAATATTGTTCAATGAAAGATTTCAACAAATAATCATGTGAAGTACTGAGAAGATATTGTGAATATTGTACATCTTACTAAAGAAGATATTGTGTCAGCTGAGATGTTAAACTGTGTGTTCTCTCACAGGTGATGTAAAAGACTCGCTATTACGAAGGAGAATTTTCACATCACCCGATCAATATTTATTTTTCAATCATTATCTTACAAGGTTATCTGATAACCATCTTGTTGTGGCAACTTATGTCCACAAATTGGCTGCTGGGTTTCACACAGGAAGTATTTAATTGGTGAAGTGCATCATTTTAAAAACAAGTATTTATTTTTTAATTATTCAGGGAACAAAATACAACTCATATACTTACTTCAAAGCACACTGATCCAATTTTTTGAAAAGTTCTTGCTTAACATTAACATTTTCCACAATTGCTTCCACAACCAGGTCTGTGTTTTGCACTGCAGAAGCAGGATCTGTACTTGTACTAATTTTCTGAAGAGTCTGCTGAACAAATTCTGCACCTGCCTATTGTTGGAAGAGAGCAATAATGAACAGCAAAGCCTAATTTTCCTTCCTTCTTATATTCAGTAATCAAACTTGTGATAGAATACGGTACGTTGACAAATGATAAAACGAGTGACCCATTACTTTACACCACTTTGATAAGCATCTTGAAATGTAGTGATTCTTTTTCGAGAATAAAATGGTTGCTCCAATATAATGATTACTTATAATTAATCATGTAACCAAATAAGTCTTGGAGAGTGTAATAGTTTACATCAACATTCCAGCAACCATAATCACATTATCAGAGCTAAAAATGGATAAAAATGAGAGCCACATAAATGTTGGGGTCAGTTACCAATTCAGTTCTTAAATAGAAGCAAATTGTTCAGAGACCCAAGGCTTGTCCTCTATTTTTTTTAAATTAAGACACAGCAATTTGATTTTGAAATTTCTATTACAAACATTTTCCCTTGTAACAGCTTCAGTAGAAACAAATGGGAACTTAAAGCATATAACACTCAACTAAGCAGAAGGCAATCACACTCTGCAGCGACATATCTGAATGTCTACATATAGCTTCTGTTCCAATTTAGCTGTGGTTGTTGAAAAACTGGGGTTAAACTGCAATCTACAGCAGAAGTTTTAAATTTTAATTATGTCTGTTCCATAAAGGCCTGATTTGTTTAAATTTTAAGCTTTGAAGTTTTAGATCAAAAGAAAAAATATCGTCCAATATGTAGGCGAGATAATCAGCCATTACCATTCAATTCCACACATGAAGCACTATAAGGAGTCTTAACAGACATTCATAAAATGGAATCAGATTTATGATTAGCTCAATACATTTGTATCCCAGAAATTGTGTCGCAGATGGATGTAAATTCACATCCATAATTTTCCACACAGCAAGATCCTAATATTGCTCATACTATAGAGGTGCACATAAGCAAGAGGAAATAGATCAAGCTTCTTAGTCATTTGTTTCTGTGTTATGAAGGATACCGGCAAGAACTCACTTATTGCCCATATTTCCAAGTTCTCTTTCTCCTCGAGCTTTTTTCCCACTGTAATCATCTCCAAGATGGTTGCTGGTTCTCCAAAATCTGTAATGAATATCCTCTCTGATGAACTGCACCATCCTCCGTGAGACTCTCATAACCATTAACAAGAATGTCCTTTTCACAATTATACTATACGGAGAAATTACTTTAGCTTTGTTCTCCTCTCAACTATAAAACTACAGTCAGTAAACTGAATGCCAACAGTTTCATTGTCCAACACTTTTTTTTGTCACTTTCAGAATCACTCAAAAGTTCAATTTTTGCTCATCCATCTTAATATTCTGCATATAGACCTTGAGAAAAGGGATTGGCATTTACAGAGAAACTGAAAATGCTCAGCTCTACTGCTCCCTTCTTTGCATCTCAAATCATCCATTGGTTCCAAATAACTAGAAGGCTGACCAATACCTTGTGGTGCTTTGCACAAATCAAGTCACAGTCATGTATCAACCCATTGCTGCTAACTTGTGCAACAAATTTAAAACAATCCCCATTCCAAATCCTTTGCAACTTGCTCCAGATGTACAACACCAATGAACCAATCTTCCTTCCCTTTCATCTGGTGTACAATCCCTCCCATTACAGCTTCATTTATCCTCCCGTAATCAAGGTCAAGCTCATTGAAATTATCCTCCAAGCCGAAACCACATTCTCTTGTTCTAAGGCACTCCATAAGACAATATTTTTTGATGCAAGCTTTAAGCGGCACTTATTAATTCTTGACTTGGCATTGCTCTTTTTTCACAACTCTGAAATGCCTTGAACATTTATCTAAAAATAAAACATGGTATAAAACATACACGCTTTCTTGACTCTGATTAATTCCATAACACAGATATTGGCACTCTGGGGATTTTTTTTTGGATTACAATTGTTCATTAGATAGAACCTACCAATTCATATTTACTGCGGTGGTTGTATAAAACACTTTCCAATTATGACATATTGGATCAATATGTTGCCAATTAATAAACATATGCTTAGAAATCTGCTAATTGGCATAAAGCAAAACAAAATAACAATCCCATTATTTGGTGAGCAACACACAGAAATTACAGTCTAAGATCAGCAGAATACACCACTACTTTTAAAGGATTGTTGTGCAGCCAATGAATTGTGACCCCCTTAGAGCCAAAACAATGGCAGAGTTCAGCCCCTGCTTGGAATTGGTCAGCTTTACCTGGCATAGAGATGGAATAAATACTGTTTCAAATTCAGTAACTGGGCTCAGCTGCAATGTCCTCTGCATCCAAATTGAACACCCCAACATACAACATCACAGACTACACATGAGGAAAGCATCTCTGGAGTTAAACCGTAAATTTAGTTGCAGGACAAAATAAAACTTAGAGGAAATTAAAATATATTTGCAATACTAAACTTGTGGGTTTCAATCAACAGCTACACCCCAACAGCAACTTGAAATTAAAAGCTTGAAATTGTTTTAGATCTGTAGCTTCTAATTATCATTTGATTAAAAAATAGAATTAGGTTAAACAATCTAAAAAGTATGATTATTAACCTAATGTACAGACTTGCATTGAAACAGCCTCAGCAAATACATATTAACAAATAGGGATCTAACATGCACACTTGCAATGAGTTCATAACTGTCAGAGCATCACCTCAGGTTTATCTACAAACTTCTTCTTCCTTATACGCTCAACACTGGCTCCAATTCTCTTCAATGAATTCTTCAAGATATCTTCAGTCTGATCCACCAAAATCACTGAATGCCCTGTTGCAGCAGCTACCTGGTAAAAGCAAAAATATTAGTCCATCAATGAAAATTTAACCCTACTTAGTAAAGTGTTTTTCACTCCAGTGAGCAAAGTCATCAGATCAGAGGATTGATGATCATTGTGATACCAGGTCATCTGATCATCAAGCACAAACATAATCATTCTTTTATATTCTTTTATAAGATAACTCAATGTCTGCTAAAGATTAGACCAGAACACAACTAAGAATTTTGTTAGCAAACATAGTTGCATTCAATTTACTAGATGCTAAAGATAGATGGATACTTTATTGATCCCAAAGGAAATTAGTGTCACAGTAGCATTACAAGTGCACAGATATACAAATACTGCATTAGAAGAGTAGTAAGAAAGAATAAAAAAATAAGTTACCTCAAACAATCTAACAGGAGGGGGTGATTGCTTCCTCAGCTAGATTGATTCATTATAGAGCCTAAAGGTGCAATAGAAATGTAAACATAATCTTGGAATCAATACAGCATTCCACTTTGGAGTTTGAAAGAACTGCCAAAGGTAACAGAATTTACATATTGTTTTTCCCACATTTTAAGTGCATCCCATGACATTTTGATGTGGCGAAATACTTTTAAGTGCAGTCAGTACAGCATACATGAACCAGTATGATAGAATTTAATGTTAGTCCTTAATGAGTGTGGAAATGTGTACAATACAAGCATTACACAGCAAGGAAGAATGTGAGTTTGGCGAGGGGTGGCAGCACCAAGATTCCTAGTTATCTTGTTTTAATTTGTTCAAGGTGCTATGAGTGTGTCTGGTGAATTATGAGACTAGTTGCTTTGATCAATAGCTATGCCTTTTGATAAATATTAACTCTGTAGGCTTGGAATTAAGAACAACACACAATGCACTGAAGGAACTCAAGGAAGAGCTAGTAAGAGATTTGAAAGTGGGAGGGGGAGGGGGAGATCCAAAATGATAGGAGAAGACAGGAGGGGGAGGGATGGAGCCAAGAGCTGGACAGGTGATTGGCAAAAGCGATATGAGAGGATCATGGGACAGGAGGCCTAGGGAGAAAGAAAAGGTGGGGGGCGGGAGCCTAGAGGATGGGAAAGGGGTATAGTGAGAGGGACAGAGGGAGAAAAAGGAGAGAGAGGGAAAAAGAATGTGTATATAAATAAATAAATAACAAATGGGTATGAGGGGGAGGTGAGGCATTAGCAGAAGTTTGTGTGGCTTCATCTTGACAGTAGAGGACGCCATGAATAGGTACAGCAGGTGGTGAAAAAGGTGAATGGTATGCTGGCATTCATAGCAAGAGGATTCGAGTACAGGAGCAGGGAGGTACTACTGCAATTGTACAAGGCCTTGGTGAGACCACACCTAGAGTATTGTGTGCAGTTTTGGTCCCCTAATCTGAGGAAAGACATTCTTGCCATAGAGGGAATACAAAGAAGGTTCACCAGATTGATTCCTGAGATGGCAGGACTTTCATATGATGAAAGACTGGATGAACTAGGCTTATACTCTCTGGAATTTAGAAGATTGAGGGGGGGATCTGATTGAAACGTATAAAATTCTAAAGGGATTGGACAGGCTAGATGAAGGAAGATTGTTCCCGATGTTGGGGAAGTCCAGAATGAGGGGTCACAGTTTGAAGATAAAGGGGAGCCCTTTTAGGACTGAGATGAGGAAAAACTTCTTCACACAGAGAGTGGTGAATCTGTGGAATTCTTTGCCACAGTTGAGGCCAGTTCATTGGCTATATTTAAGAGGGAGTTAGATAAGGCACTTGTGGCTAAAGGGATCAGGGGGTATGGAGAGAAGGCAGGTATAGGGTTCTGAGTTGGATGATCAGCCATGATCATACTGGATGGCAGTGCAGGCTCGAAGGGTCGAATGGCCTACTCCTGCACCTATTTTCTATGTTTCTATGACATATCAGAATGAGAATGGGACGTGGAATTAGCCACTCTCAGGTTAGAGGAACAACACCTTATATTCTCTCTGGGTAGCCTCCAACCTGATGGCATGAACATTGACTTCTCAAACTTCCGCTAATGCCCCACCTCCCCCTTGTACCCCAACTATTATTTATTTATATACACACTTTCTTTTTCTCCCTCTGTCCCTCTCACTATACCCCTTGCCCATCCTCTGGGCTACCCCCCCCCTTTTCTTTCTCCCTAGGCCTCCTGTCCCATGATCCTCTCATATCCCTTTTGCCAATCACCTGTCCAGCTCTTGGCTCCATCCCTCCCCCTCCTGTCTTCTCCTATCATTTTGGATCTCCCCCTCCCCCTCCACTTTCAAATCTCTTACTAGCTCTTCTTTCAGTTAGTCCTGACGAAGGGTCTCGGCCCAAAACATCGACTGTACCTCCTCCTAGAGATGCTGCCTGGCCTGCTGCGTTCACCAGCAACTTTGATGTGTGTTGCCTGAAACTCCAGCATCTGCAGATTTCCTCGTGTTTGTGTTTTTAAAATGATGGGAATTAACTTATATTCAGTATGAAAACATAAACAAGCAATTTGCAAGAATATTAAAAGAACCTAATACCTAACATCATCTTCACTCTACCACAGGTAATGGAGAGAATTAAAAGAAAAATAAATAGAATGATTCTAGTGTAAGGGGCAGGAGCAATGATAAACAATGAGAAATCTTTAAGCTCAGGAGCATTATTGATGCAAGGATAATATCTTCACTTATTCTCAGCTATTATTATTTGGTTCTAAATGGAATTAAATGTGTTAATGTTAATATGATTGAATACAACTTGCACCCGTAATTCAGATATTTCTCCTGGGGCTTTGCAAGGTCCAACGTCTAGAACAGATTAAACATTATAAAATATGATACAAGATAGAATACTGTAAATCTGAGAAAGTAAAAAAATTGCTAGAAAATCTCAACAGGTCAGGCTGCATCTATGGAGAAAGTGAAACAATATTAACATTTCCAGTTCAAGTACCGATGAAAGATTTTGACCTGAAATTGTTATTCTGTTTCTCCCTCTAGACATAATACCTGGCTTGCAAATATTACCACAAATTAACCCAGAAGTTCAATGAGACTAATGTGGAAATTTAGAAAGTACAACAAAAATAAATTTAAAACATTTCAGAAAAATGCTAAAGGATTTTAAATATTTGAACTGATAATAACAAACAAGAGACCTTAGGCCCATTGTTTCCCAATGAATGTTTGCTCTGTGAGCTGATATTGTAGAGGATCAAGCTTGATGCACAAATCAATAAATTTCTCATTCTTTACCTTCATATGCTAATTAATGTTCTTAGAATCAGTATGCAATGGGTTCAAGTTCCATACTATAGTTTATTCACAGAATCTAAGTTGAAACTCTAATGCAGTAATGGGCCTCCTGTCCTTTAACTGACAAAAAGTATTACAAAAAGTAGTGGATACAGTCCAGTCTTTCATGGGTAAAGCACTCCCAACCATTGAACATATCTACATGAAATACACTGCAGGAAAACAGCATCTATTATCAGAGACCCCCACTACCTAGGAATTTCTCTCGTCTCACTGCTGCCATCAGGAAGGTGGTAAAGGTGCTTCAGAACTCACACACCAGGTTCAGAAACAGTTACTATGCCTCAGCCATTAGGCTCTTGAACCAAAGTGGCAACTTCATTCAACTTCACTTGCCCCACCATTGAAATGTTCCCACAACCAATGGACTTACTTTTGAGGACTCTTCATCTCATACTCTTGATATTTATTGTTTGGTTATTATTATTTCTTGGTTCCAAGTTCATCAAGCCGAGGAGTGGTAGTGGGGACAAGTGCTCCTCACGGCAAGCACCTCAAATAGCCTCTGACAACCAAGTCCAACTCCTGGCCTTCTCGTGTGGCTTAGCCTCTAAGCCCAGTGGAACTGTTTCTACTGACAGGAGAAGGGGTGAAGGCGGGTCCTGGTGCCTTAAAACCAGTGCTTCGGGTAGATGGAGCTCATCAGCCTGGGTAGGCAGTCCATCTAAGAGAGGGAAAACTCTGATTTCAAACCTCCGCTGCCTTGCGGCCATACCCACTCATGAGAAAGGCTTCGGGAGTAAACCCTGAGGACAAATGCAGAGCTGGAGTCCCTAAAGCAGTCCAACATTGCCTTCAACCTCGTTCTGGCAACTCCTGCGACGACACTGGTGCCAAGCTGTATTGGCCCTCGCCCTTCCCTTGGACAACATAGGTGTCATGGAGAGAGGAGAGTTGCTGCATGGACAACTGCCGGTCTTCCATACAACCTTGCCCAAGCCTGCGCACTGGAGAGGACACTCCAGCGTTGCCTCATCGCGACGGCACAACATGGAAATCAACAGTCTATCGGTTATAAGCCTGCGCTCAATTGGCATAGACTACCAACACAGACTGAAGCAAGTCTTTCCAGGCACAGATCCATGGTCTCGTGAGACTGACGAATGCCACCATTACTTTTTCTTTTTGTATTTGCAGTTCATTGTCTTCTGCACTCTAGATGAATGCCCTAGTTGGGCAGTCTTTCTTTGATTCTTTTCTATTATTGATTTATTGAACATGCCCACAAGAAAATGAATCTCAGGATTGTATACGGTGACATAAACGTACTTTGATAATAAATGCAACTGAACTTTGATGACTGCTGTGGTAAAACAAACTCATGAAACTTAATAAAATACTCCCATAATACTCCGTTTATCCAAGTCACAAAATGGATTCTTTGAAACTAATGTTGAAGATTCTAAAAAGTCAAACCCGACTAAAGATTAAGGCCAAGTCCACACTACACCCGATAATTTTGAAAACGAAGCCTCTTCTCTTTGTTTTGACCTTCCATCCACACTGAAACGGCGTTTTCAGCCCCCGAAAAGGGAGATTTTCAGAAACGGTCTCCAGAATGACTAAGTCTGAAAACCCCTAATATCCGTTGCAGTGTGAACGGGGTAACCGGAGCTTTTTAAAACCGCTGTCATGACGTACCGCAACAGATGGTGGCAGCACGGCATTTCATTTTCTTCTTCAAATATTATTATTATTATTACTTTACTGTCGCCAAATAGTTGATACAAGAGCGTACAATCATCACAGCGATATTTGCTTCTGCGCTTCGCAGAACCTAACAATTTCAGAACAGACGGCAACAAGACTGAAGCCAGAAGAGTTAGAAATGTACTCACCAAATACTTTGACCCATAGCTTACTGAATAAATAAGTATACTCACTTTGCCCTGTTTTCTGTCCTTGTTTGTGTGAAGGTAAGGACAGAAAACACCCTCCGCCGCCTCCAGTTTAAATTCCATGCAGAATATTTTGGAGGATCAAGAACCAAGAACCAAGGTGGTTTACCTACTTATGCAAGTACTTCTCTGACAACAGATGTGTAACAGCCTAATATAACATTGTATACAAGATAACGCTGATGCAGACATGTTTTTATACATTTAACAAGGTACTTTATTAATGCAACAGAGTTAGTCAGTTTTTCAATATTCGTTGTCAGCCGGGTCATACTGTCCGTGAACTCCCTGTCGGTTGCCTCCATACGCTCCAGTATTTGTTTTTTTTTAGTTTTAAGTCCTCCTGCGCGAAAGCCAAGAGCAATTCCTTTCAACTTTTTCTACTCTATAACTGGACAAACGCGCACTAAGTACACCGTTTCCTCTTCGCTTGTTTCCTGTGTGTCCTGCGCATACCCAGTAGGAAGAGAATCGCCCAAATATCCGTCTAATGTGGAGGGAGGTATTTTGAAAAACGCTTAGTGTGGACACCTGTCGTTTTTACTCGAAGCCGGCGTTTTCTAAATTATCCGGTGTAGTGTGGACGTAGTCTCAGTGCAATGCTACTAAAATCACCTTTTTGCAATCAAAGAAAACAATGACTTGTAATAATGAGCAACAATGATATATTCTATAATGCAAGTTGTTCTAGAATCTTTGACAAAATAAGCACTGTTTCTTCCTCTACGTCTTAGAACATGTTTCAGCTTCACTAGAAAAAAAACTGTTTCATTCTATAAAAAACCTGAATCAGAGCATGGGATAAAGAGGAAAGAAGGATTACAAATGAAGAATTTAAAGACACAAAGGGAAATGCTTTCATTTAGAATCTATTGTACCTTAGGACATCCCAAAGTGTTTTACAGCAATTGGGTACTTAAGTGTGCTTATTGTTTAACTTGAATAGTTCTCCTAGTACATTAGATACAAGACAAATATGAGGTGAGTACATCAGGTATCTGTGGAATCTGCTAATGTCAATCAACACAACTAAAGATAATTTGGACAATTATCTTATTACTATTTATTGGATCCAATCGTAGATGAACAGGATTCCACACTTCCTTAGACAGGACCGAAAATAATTTGCTGGCTATGAAGCACAATAACATATCTCACATCTGATCTGAAAGATAATAAATATTTTTTGTATTGTGGCATATTTTCAAGATCTAGATATTTTCATAAGTTATAGAAAGATTACAAGCCCAAACACCTCCCTCTGGATTTCCCACTCGGAGGGTGTGACTTCATACTTTCAAGCCCGACATGTCTCCAGCATGAACTCAGTGGGCCAAAGGATGTTTAATCTTCACTATCTTGTATCTTATGTTGCATTTTGCCTAAATATGTGCCTTAAAGCTGCTGTAAGCAAGTTTTTATCCTATTGTACCTATACCTCACTGTACTTGTGCATATGACTTGAGTTGATTCTATAAGGCCTTGTTATTACCCTTGCCTAGACTTGTCTAAATATATTCTTTGCCTGCTGTTTTTGTTGTTAATTGCAACAGCTTACCAGCCTGACCTTCACTTGATATGTAAACAGTACACCATCTCATACTGCAACTATCATAAGCCAAAGGTTAAACAAACACCAAGTTTAAAATGTGGTTATTAATTAACACAAACTTTGAATCTTTCATTTTAACCTTATAGAAAGAAAGAAAATGGCTATTTTAACTTCATGATTTTTGTAGAATGCTTCATAGTTGGATGCATCAGCAAGGGAGATGAGGCTGAGTACAGGGCTACGGTAGGAAACTTTGTCACATGGTGTGAGCAGAATTATCTGCAGCTTAATGTGAAAAAGACTGAGGAGCTGGTGGTAGACCTGAGGACAACTAAGGTACCGGTGACCCCTGTTTCCACCCAGGGGGTCAGTGTGGACATGGTGGAGCATTACAAATACCTGGGGATGCGAATTGACAATAAACTGGACTGGTCAAAGAACACTGAGGCTGTCTACTAGAAGGGTCAGAGCCATCTCTATTTCCTGAGGAGACCGAGGTCCTTTAACATCTGCCTGACGATGCTGAGGATGTTCTACGAGTCTGTGGTGGCCAGTGCTATCATGTTTGCTGTTGTGTGCTGGGGCAGCAGACACCAACAGAATCAACAAACTCATTTGTAAGGCCAGTGATGTTGTGGGGATGGAACTGGACTCTCTCACGGTGGTGTCTGAAAAGAGGATGCTGTTTAAGTTGCATGTCATCTTGGTCAATGTCTCCCATCCACTACATAATGTACTGGGTGGGCACAGGAGTACATTCAGCCAGAGACTCATTCCACCGAGATGCAGCACAGAGCATCATAGGAGGTCATTCCTGCCTGTGGCCATCAAACTTTACAACTCCTCCCTTGGAGGGTCAGACAGTCTGAGCCAATAAGTTGGTCCTGGACTTATTTCATAATTTACTGGCATAATTTACATATTACTATTTAACTATCTATGGTTCTATTACTATTTATTATTTATGGTGCAACTGTAACGAAAACCAATTTCCCCCGGGATCAATAAAGTATGACTATGACTATTTGAACCTATACTCAGTACACCTGCTCGTTAATGCAGATACCTAATTAGCTAACCATGTGGCAGCAGCTCAATGCATAAAAGCATGCAGACGTGGTCAAGAGGTTCAGTTGTTGTTCAAAACAAATATTAGAATGGGAAAGAAATATGATCCAAGTGACGTTATCCGTGGAATGATTGTTAATCACACACCAGTCCCTGGAGTCTGCAAAGAACAGTATGAAAAACAATAAAATATCCAGTGAGCAGCAGTTCTATGGGCAAATAAGCCTTGTTAATGAAATCAGAGGAGATAGCCTAGCTAGTTCAAGCTGACCAGGAAGGTGACATTATCCACACATTACAACAGTGGTGTGCAGAAGAGCATATCTGAACGCACAATACATTGCATCTTGAAGTAGATGGGCTACAGCAGCAGCAGATCACTCTGGGTTCCACTCTTGTATCTAATAAAGTGGCCACTGAATGTTTATAGTAGCTTTAGGGTGGGCTAGCAAGTTTGCAGAAGACAAAGGTTGTCGGTGTTGTAGATATTGGTATGGTTTATTATAGTGTTGCCTGATGCCGGTCCCCTAGGCCTGAGTCCACGTAGTAGTAGTAGTAGTAGCAACACACATCAAAGTTGCTGGTGAACGCAGCAGGCCAGGCAGCATCTCTAGGAAGAGGTACAGTCCTGACGAAGGGTCTCGGCCTGAAACGTCGACTGTACCTCTTCCTAGAGATGCTGCCTGGCCTGCTGCGTTCACCAGCAACTTTGATGTGTGTTGCTTGAATTTCCAGCATCTGCAGAATTCCTGTTGTTTGCGTAGTAGTTGTAGTAGTTATTATAGTCACATGTACCAAAATATAGTGAAGAGCTAGACTTGCATACTATTTAAACAGATTAAATTATTACACAATACATTGAGCTAGAATAAGGTAAAGCAATAACATACAGAATAAAGTGTAAAAGCTACCGAAGTACAGTGCAGATAAGCGATAAAGTGCAAGATCGTAACAAAGATAGCTTAAAAATTACAATGGGGCACAGCTAGGATACAGAGTTGAGCTGAGAAGAGGCAGATAAAATTCAATCCAGAAAAGTGTGAAGTGATACACTTTAGAAAGTTGAAGGCAGAATACATGATTAATTGTAGAGTTCTTAGCAGCGTGGAGATACAGAGGGATCTTGGAATCCAAATCCATAGATCCCTCAAAGTTGCTGTGCAAGTTGGTAGGGTGGTAAAAGGTGTATGATGTGTTGGCCTTCATTAATCAAGGGATTGAGTTCAAGAACCCACAAGATAAATGTTGCAGCTCTATAACACTCTGGTTAGACCACAATAGTATATTGTACAGTTCTAGTTGCCTCATTATAAGAAGGACGTGGAAGCCTTAGAGAGAGTACAAAGGAGGCCGCCTGGATTAAAGAACATGCTTATGAGGAAAGCTTGAGTGAGTAGGGCTTTTCTCCTTCGAGTGAAGAATAATAACAGGCAACTTGATAGAGGTATATAAGAGGATAGCGATAGGGTGTACAGCTAGTGCCTCTTAACCAGGGCAGCAAAAGCTAAGGGATAATACCAGAGTACAACCCTTTAAGGTGAGTGGAGAAAGGTTTAGGGGAGATGTCAGAGGTGAGTTTTTGTTTATACACAGAAGGGTAAGTGTTTCGAATGCTGGAGATGGAGGTAGTGGCTTATACAGCGGTGGTACCCTTAGACAGGCACATGGATGAAAGAAAAAAAATGGGGGATTATCTGTGGTGTAGAAGGGAAAGTTTAGATTGATTGAGAAATAGGTTAAAAGGATGGAACAACATCATGGGCTGAAGGGCCCATACTGTGCTGTATTGTTCTATGTTCTAATCCAAGACAACAAATCAATATGCAATTATAATGTTTGAAATTATTAAAACTGTATTGCACATCACCCTTTAACCCATTCAGAGGGATAGAAGGGAACCCGTGACATAACTTAAAGAGCAAGAAAGTTCTTTTAATCTTGTGGCCTACTTGAACTATTTAGTTAATCTGCTGACAGCTTGCTTTCTACAAGTATGGTAGTCATGGTGGTACTTAGATGAACACAGGGTTTACAAGGTTAAATCCCATCACAATAGTTAAGGGGCTTGGAAAGTTCTATTGAGGAACTATAGATAAACTGCTGCAATGCAATTTAAAAATGGTAAATCATTGCT
Organism: Mobula hypostoma; assembly: GCF_963921235.1. Lineage (NCBI taxonomy): Eukaryota > Metazoa > Chordata > Chondrichthyes > Myliobatiformes > Myliobatidae > Mobula > Mobula hypostoma. The sequence goes on from NC_086100.1 coordinate 157,632,020, forward strand.
GAAGACAGTGAAAGTCAAAGCTGGTGGATGGGGTGTCAATCAAGCAGGCTGCTTTTTCTGGATGGTACTTAGCAATTTGTGTTCTTAAGAGCTACATTCACCTATTTCATCAATCTTCTTAAGTCCAGATTCAGGAAGAATTCAGAAAGTTGGGAAGAAAGTTGACAGGCTAGTAACAAACTGAAGTTCAGAACATGGTCAGGATTTGGCCTAGCCAACTAGAGAAAGGGAAACAGCGAAGAGAAAATAATGAGATGGTTTCAATTTTAAGGACTAAGAACTCTGAGATCTTTCACTTGGAGGAGACATAGGAGAGGGCCAAAAAAAACTGCAGCAAAGGAATCCAGTTGTGAAATGGTCCCTCCACATACGGTAAGGAATAGCTGAACTGACTGATAGAGAAATCCATTTTAGCCCAATTCCTTCCAAGACGAGATGAGGGCTCTAACTGGAGGATGGTTTCAATCGACAAAGCTACAATTCCATCCCTATGCTGCAATAACAACAGATTAACATTTGTTCCACACCTCTACTGATAGTTCCCTTAGGAGATCAGGCAGAAGATATATCTCAAAAGAAGTGTGGAAGAGGGTTAGCAAGCTGGGGCCCTGCCATGGGAGCAGGTACCTGTTTCAAGTGAGTAGAATCCTACTGTTTTCTTCCCCCACCCTAACTCAGTTGTCATGGCATTAATGAATTTGAAATATTGTTCTATTACATCAGAATATACCAATTGAACTTACAGGAAACTTTTAAATATCCAGTCAGGTTGATCAAATAATTAATTAGATTTTTTAAAAATTAAAAATGAAACTGAGCCATGATAAAAATGTTAATCTCTCAGTTTCTGTTGCTTCAAGAATATGTTTCAGCAGGATCCAGCTTTTCCTAGATGTAGTTTTCTTGTTGATGAAACTGACTACATATCCCAAAAGATCACTAGATTTAAGACCTCTGCAGTGTTTTACTTTTGCATTCAGTTATAACAAAAACCAGTCTGGATATTAAAATAAAGGGAGCAGGATACCATACAACCCTTAGCAAAACCAAAGCAGATCTATCTCAATGCCATTTTCCTGCACTATGCCCATATCGCCCATTTCCCTAAAAATCTGGAAATCTATCAATCCTTGTTTTGAGTGTACTCAGAGCCTTCACTGCCTTCTGGGATAAAGAGCCTCAAAGATTCATCAGCCTCTTAATATAGAAATTTTTCTTCACAGTCCTAAATATCTTGCCCTCTATTCTGATACTTCAACACCATGTTCTAGACTGTTCAACAGGGGATACACCTTCCATGCATCCAGCCTGTCAAGTTCTGCAAGATCTTTACAAGTTTCCATGAGATCACTTCTCATTCTTCAAAAATCTCAAAATACAGGCCTGGTTTACTCAATCTCTGCTCACATAGCAACTCAACTGGTGAAACTTGACCTCACTAGCTGGGTAACAAGAGTAAAGCTGCTGTCTCCAGGAGACACAGGAGACTACACATGCTGGAATGTGGAGCAATAAACATGATGCTGAAGAAAATCAGCAGGTCAGCTTGCTCTGCATAAGATTCGAATTTATGTTGCTAGATGTATACAAAGAGCTTAAATTTAAATCCCATAATATTTAGATCGTTTGGGAGGTTCTATTCAAGAACCATGCATGACCTGCTGCAATGCACTTTATAAATGGTACACCACAGCACCCTGGAAGACAGCAAAAAAGACCCCAAGACATACGAGCAGAAGTAGGCCATTTGGCCCATTGAGTCTGTTCCACCATTTCATCATGTTTGATCTAGTTTTCCTCAGTCCCAATCTCCTGTCTTTCCCCCATATCCCTTCCTGCCCTGATCAATCAAGAATCCATCAACCTCTGCCTTAAATATACATACAGACTTGGCCTTCACAGCTGCCTGTGGCAACAAATTCCAGATTCATCACTCTTTGGCTAAAGAAATCTTCATCTAAAAGGACACTCCTCTATTCTGAGGCTGTGTCGTCTAGTCTTGGATTCTCCGACCTTGGAAACATCCTCTCCACATCCACTCTATCAAGGCCTTTCACCATTTGATAGGTTTCAATTAGGTAACCCACCATTTTTCTGAATTCTAGTGAATACAGGCCGAGAGCCACCAAAAGCTCTTCACATAGCATGCGATTCAATCCTGGAATCACTTTCATGAACCTCCTTTGAACCCCCTCCAGTGTCAGCACATCCTTTCCAAGATAAGGGGCCCAAAACTGCTTATAATTTTCTAAATGAGGCCTCACCAGTGCTTTGTAAAGTCTCAACATTACAACATTCTTGCTTTTGTATTCCAGTCCTTTTGAAATGAATGAATCAAATATCGCTGTGATGATTGTACGTTCTAGTATCAATTGTTTGGCGACAATAAAGTATAACATTACATTTGTCTTCCTCATGACAGACTCAACCCGCAAATCACAAATCCTGCACAAGGACTCTTTGCACCTCAGTTTTTTTGTATTTTCTCTCCATTTAGAAAATAGTCAACCCTTTCATTTCTTCTGCCAAAGTAATGGCCATACACTTCCCCGCACTGTATTCCATTTGAACGATTACGCTGTTAGAAAGTGTCAATCAAGCAGGTTGTTTTTCCTGATGAGATTAAGCAGTTTGCATTCTTAGAGCTACTCTCACCTATTCCATCAAACTCCTTAAGTGCAGATGGTAGAGAAGAAAACTCAGTAAAATGTGAAGTGAGTGGTAACCTAGTAACAGATTAAAGATCAGAACATGGTCTGAATTTGGCTCTGTCTGCTAGAAGTGACAAAAAAAACCTAATGAGATCATCCCAACAAGATCTTGCAGTTGGAGGAGACAAGGGAGAGGGATGATACTGCATGCCCCACTGTGTTCCTCCTGTTTGTTGCTCGATTTTCCTCCGGGTGCCGTCTCCACCAAGACTCCACATAATTGGACTTATCCATCTCTGTTCAGATGCTACAAACGTTATGGGGGAAAAAAATCTTAATATTTTGTCAAACAAAAAACAAACAGTGGTCCCATACTGAATAACTGTTCCTTAGTAATTAAATGCAGGTTCTTGCTATGCTCCACAGAATGCAACCTAAACTATGGAAGAGTTTGTGAAAAAACAGTCAGGGATGGGCATCCCAGACGAATGTACCCCGCTACCGGAACCTGGAGGGCAGGATTTGCTCCAGCCGTTCGACCTTGCTCCATTTGAATTTAAATTCCATCCCGCGCAGACCTAACTGTTAGGCTTACGCCCTTTCCTGGGACCCTCGCCCTGGAGCCTATCTAATCAGGAGGAGTGGGGAGGGCGCATAGTGCTGCCAACCGCCTCGAGTCTCACTGTTCGCCGCTCGATTACCTGGGCGATGCCAGTGCCCATTAGCCCACCGCCGATCACCGTAATATGCTTGATGGCCAGGCTGCTGGAGGAGGACATGGCTCGAAAGAAGTGGCGGGTGAGAAACGCCATGGCATCCAACTGCGAAAGCACTGCGGGAGAGCCGTGACTGTGACTGCTAGCAATAGGACAGCAGCCCTGCCAATCATTTTATGGGGGCAGGGCAGGAGTCGGAGCTTCCAATACTATTCGTCAATGTATAGTGGAACCCCACCCCGTCCACTTGTCAATCACCTCGTGGGCGGGGTTTGATTTGGAGGTCGAGTTATTTGCTTTGACAATCATTCTCGTGGTAAGCGCCGCGCTTTGTCAAACATTTTTGCGGTGTTCCACCTAAAATATTAATCACTTTAGGGTTAGAAAATTATTCTTTTAAGGATGGAGCGTCTGTCTTTGTCAATCATTCGAGGAGCACCCGGCATTGCCAATCATTTAGGGGTGTTCCACCTAAATGTCAGTCACTTTAGGGTTGGAACATCCCCCTTTAAAAATCATTGAAGTGTTGGTGCGTCTGTCTTTGTCAGTCATTAGAGGATTGACAAAGGCCCGGGGTGAAGTCTCCAGTGTTCATCATTGAATCAAGTGGAGCACTTGCATTTTAAGGGAATGGTTTAAAAACTACGCCCGGCTCGCCTTGTCAATCATTGTGAGAAAGGCGTTCCAAACTTGTCAATCATTGAAAATCAAAAGTTCGCTGACGCTGAAATGTTGAAATTAAGAGCAGGAAATACTGAAAACTGCAGCTTAGGCAGCATCAGAATCAGATTTATTATCACTGACATATGACATGATTTCTTTGTTTTGCTGCAACAGTACAGTGGTGACATAAAATTAATATAAATTACAAAAACCGTGTTAAAAAAGGAATAATGAGTTAGTGTTCATGTGTTCATTGACCATACAGTAATAGTATTGGTTTGTGTTTATTATTGACATTGACATCCATTAATAGTATTGTTATTAGTTCTATATTGTCACATGCACCGAGGCATAAGAGGGCATGATCTGAATGGTGAAGGTCCTTAGTGATGGACGCTGCCTTCTTGAATCATCACCTCTTGATGACGTCCTTTATTGTTTGTGCCCGTGATGGATGGACCTGGTTGAGTCTATAACCCTCTGCAACCTCTTTCTAATCTGTGCTTTGGAGCCTCTATACCAGGTTGTGATGCAATGAGTAAGAATCCTCTCCAACCCTTTACATTTTCTACCCACCTAGCTTCTCCTCTCACCTTCTAGTTGTCCTCTTTCCCCTCATCCCACCCTTTTATCCTGTCATCTTCCCCCTTCCTTTCCAGTCCTGAAGAAGGGTCTCGGCCCAAAACGTTGACTGTTTATTTATTTATTTATTTATTTATTTATTACTGTGATTTTAGTCACTGGAGGGACAATAAAGCTGGTGATATAAAGTCTTTATTCATCAAGACAAGCAGGTATTCTCCTGGAGACCCTCCAGAACTTCTAAGCACCAATTTCTAGACTCCCAAAATATCACAGTGTTGAGGATGACTCACAGAATGAACAACTAATCAGAATATTAAGTGACAAAATAGACTAGTCCTGAAATATGCATTAAGATGTAGGGACAACACTTTCAACAATGTGTAAGTATTAACACTCAAATTGCTGGAGGAAATCAGCAGGCTAGACTGCATCTATGGAGGAAAGTGAATAGTCAATGTTTTGTGCTGAAATCCTTGCCAGGACTTGGAAATGAAGTGGGGCAGAGCCAGATTAAAAGGGTAGGAGGATCAGAAGGAGCACAAACTGGCAGGAGATAGATGAATCTAGGTAAGATGGGAAAGGCAGCAGGGTGGGGAAGGGAAAAAGGGAATTGCCTATTTCATATTTCAGTAATATTTGAGTAATATCATGCATATCTTGTTTGATTAGGCATTCTTTGTTTACATAATTCATTATAGGTTAAATGTAAGAAGTAATGAATGGCACATGTCATTTGGCCACCACGTCATATGTGAGTGCCTTACTAAAAAATAGGAAAAGATAAACTAAGTAAACAAAGTATCCCGGCTCCTGTGTTCTTCTTTCAATTAGTTTCTGAAGTTAAAAAACATAACAGTAGCAATGAGGAAGTTTTACGATGAACATAAGGCAACAACCTACCTGTTGCAGCACAGCATGTTTTTCTTTGGTAGGGGACAGAGACGTTTGAAGAAGGCAGAAAATGGATTAAATTAACGAGCATTGAGTATGGCCATGGACAATGAGTACCAGATGTTAATAATAATAAATAAAAGAAGCAGAAATGGCTGGCTACATCAGAAAGGCAGACACGTTCAATTGCACATTCAATAATACTGTACAAATTGAGCAGTAATTTGAAGCAAATGAAATATCCGATGAAAAATTAGTGCCGTTGTTGCTGAGTGCAGTGGGTGAAAAGGCATACAGTTTGCTTAGACGTTTAACTGCTCCAACCAAACCAGCCAACATGAGTTTTGCTGCTATCATAAATGTAATGCAGGAACATTTAGAACCAAAACCCATTATTGATTGCAGAATACTTTAGGCTTCATCTATCTGAATCAAAAGGAAAGGGAGTCCATTTCAGCTTACCTGGCTGAACTGAAGAATTGCGTGATCATTGTTGGTTCTGTGATGGGCTTAATGATACAGTGAGAAATCATTTAGTTTGTGGAATCTTGCAAGAAAGCATTCAAAAACAGCTCCTAACTGAAGCTGAACTCATATTTAAGAGAACAGGTTAAATCGCTTTATCAATGGAAACAGCAGACAGAATGCAATGGTGTTGCAATCAGCAATGAAAGTAAGTGTGAACAAAATTGCAATATCTAAACAGAAACCAGCCTGGCCGAACAAATCGTGTTATCATTGTGACAGGGGCTCACAAATACCAGACCAATGTAGGTTTAAAGGCGAGATTGCAGAAAATACAACAAAGTAGGACACATATAAAGAGCATGTTGGGCAGACAAAAATAAATGGACTGCACAGGAAAGAGAAAAAGATAAAAAGTTGAGTTGCAGTTTCAAAAAGAGCACTAATTTGCATGCTGTTGATGAAAAACCTGATAACGATGAGAGTGACACAGCACTGTTAGCCTTGAGATTTACAATGTGAAAGCTAACAAGAGACAAGCAATATGGCTTACAGCAGAAGTGAATGGCAAATGAATTAAAATCAAATTAGCTCAGCTGTTTCAGTTATTCAACAAAATGAGTTTGAATGGTACTTAAAATGTATGCTACAGAATCCTGCAAAATCCAGCTAACAAGGAGAAAAGATAACTCCTGCGGAAAGTACATTGGTAACAGAGAAATACAACAAACAACAAGATTCTCCCTTCAGAAAACTATGCCTATTTTGCCCTGTTTTATCATGTGCCTCCAAATACCCCAAAACCTCATTATTAATAATAGACTCTAACATCTTTCCAACCACTGATGTCAGTCTAACTGGCTTATAATTTTCTTTCTTCTGCCTCTCTTCCTTCTTAAAGAGTCAGGTGACGTGCACAATTTTCTAGTCCCCAGGAACCATTCCAGAATCTAGTGAGTCTTGAAAGTTCATTACGAATGCCACCACAATCTCTTCAGCGACCTCCTTCAGAACCCTGGGGTATAGTCTATCTGCTCCAAGTGATTTATTTACCTTAAGGCTTTTTAGCTTCTCAAGCACCTCCCCCTCGGTAATAGCAAAAATACTCACTCATGACCCCTGACACCCTCACATTTCTGGCATTTAGCTAGTGTCTTCCACAGTGAAGAATGATGCAAAATACTTATTAAGTTCCTTCATCATTTTTTATCCTCCATTACGACCTCTCCATTGTTATTTTCCAGAGGTCCAATAGCCTCTTGTCACTCTTTATCCATTTGAAAAAAACTGGCTTTTTCCAATCAACATGCATATTGAAATTCCTCATGATTCTTGCAACATTGCCCTGTTTACTTGCCATGTTATCTTCCATTATAACTTATGGCCCACATTCTGGCTGTTGTTCGCAGCCCTATATTCCACGATTGATGAAGGCCAATACACCGTACACCTTCTTAACCACAGAGTCAACCTGCACAGCTGCTTTGAGTGTCCTATGGACTCGGACCCCAAGATCCCTCTGATCCTCCACACTGTCAAGAGTCTTACCATTAATACTATATTCTGCCATCATATTTGACCTACCAAAATGAACCACTTCACACTTATCTGGGCTGAACTCCATCTGCCAAGTCTTAGCCCAGTTTTGCATCCTATCAATGTCCCGCTGTAACCTCTGACAGCCCTCCACACCATCCACAACACCCCTAACCTTTGTGTCATCAGCAAACTTACTAACCCATCCCTCCACTTCCTCATCCAAGTCATTTATAAAAATCACGAAGAGTAAGGGTCCCAGAACTCCACTCTGAGGCACTCCACTGGTGACCAACCTCCATGCAGAATATGACCCGTCTACAACCACTCTTTGCCTTCTGTGGGCAAGCCAGTTCTGCATCCACAAAGCAATGTCCCCTTGGATTCCATGCCTCCTTACTTTCTCAATAAGCCTTGCATGGGGTACCTTATCAAACACCTTGCTGAAATCCATATACACTACACCTACTGCTCTTCCTTCATCAATGTGTTTAGTCACATCCTCAAAAAATTCAATCAGGCTCGTAAGGCACAACCTGCCCTTGACAAAGCCATGCTGACTATTCCTAATCATATTATAGCTCTCCAAATGTTCATAAATCCTGCCTCTGAGGATCTTCTCCATCAACTTACCCACCACTGAGGTAAGACTCACTGGTCTATAATTTCCTGGGCTATCTCTACTCCCTTTCTTGAATAAAGGAACAACATCCGCAACCCTCCAATCCTCTGGAACCTCTCCCATCCCCATTGATGATGCAAAGATCATCGCCAAAGGCTCAGCAATCTCCTACCTCGCCTCCCACAGTAGCCTGGGGTACATCTCATCCGGTCCCGGTGACTTATCCAACTTGATGCTTCCGAAAGCTCCAGCACATCCTCTTTCTTAATATCTACATTCTCAAGCTTTTCAGTCTGCTGCAAGTCATCCCTACAATCGCCAAGATCCTTTTCCATAGTGAATACTGAAGTAAAGTATTCATTAAGTACCTCTGCTGTTTCCTCCGGTTCCATACATACTTTCCCACTGTCACACTTGATAGGTCCTATTCTTTCACAAATTATCCTCTTGCTCTTCACATACTTGTAGAATGCCTTGGGTTTTTCCTTAATCCTGCCTGCCAAGGCCTTCTCATGGCCCCTTCTGGCTCTCCTAATTTCCTTCTTAGGCTCTTTCCTATTAGCCCTATAATCTTCTAGATTTCTAACATTACCTAGCTCCCTGAACCTTTTGTAAGCTTTTCTTTTCTTCTTGACTAGATTTACAACAGCCCTTGTACACCATGGTTCCTGTACCCTACCATAACTTCCCTGTCTCATTGGAATGTACCTCTGCAGAACTCCACCCAAATATCCCCTGAACATTTGCCACATTTCTGTCCTACATTTCCCTGAGAACATTTGTTCTCAACTTATGCTTCCAAGTTCCTGCCTAATAGCCTCATATTTCCCCTTACTCCAGTTAAACATTTCCCTAACTTGTCTGTTCCTATCCCTCTCTAATGGTAAAGGAAATAGAATTGTGATCACTATCTCCAAAATGCTCTCCCACTGAGAGATCTGACAGCTGACCAGGTTCATTTCCCAGTACCAGATAAAGTACAGCCTCTCCTCTTGTAGGCTTATCTACATATTGTGTCAAAAAACCTTCCTGAACACAGCTAACAAACTCCATCCCATCTAAACCCCTTGTTCTAGGGAAATGCCAATCGATATTTGGGAAATTAAATGTTTCTTATCTTGAAACATTGCTTGACAGTGATAATTACAAAATGTTCACAAGATTTCTCTATTTCCTTTTTAAATAAATCTATGGGAAACAATTAACATTTGATAGAATGGCAGAAAATAGAATTTTGTATGAAGGTAAGACAAAATATTTCAGCCTCTGTAATTACTTCTTAAATCATGTTGTAGCTGGATACCAGTCAGTGGGTGGCGCTATGTAGCCATAGCCCAAGGCCCAGAAGGAAAACAGCCATTAGTTCCAGGTAATTTACATATTGTGAGTCATCCAAATTTAATTTATTTTTATACAAGGGTAACAATATTCTTGAATGTGTCAGGCTGAATTATGGGTTCAATTCCCAGTGTGACAAATGTCTTCTTACTCAGAATAATGAATGCTACCAAATGATGCAAGGCTGACACTCAAAATATTATTTAGTGGAAAAGGGATTTTTGAACTTTAGTCGTAATGGAGATAAAAGGGCCTATTCCCCTAAAACCTATTTGTTTACTGTTAAACTAACATAATTTTGTAAGTGCTGGCACTGGAACTATTCTTTCATGGAAGCTGCTGCATAAGCAAAGATACTCGTTGGTTTTACAAACAGAGTGATGAAAATACCATGTAGGACTTTGCTCCATTGTGTAACATTCTTCTTTTTTTTTCTAAAATGGCATTGACAATGGAATTAACTTGGTCAAAAATCCATGTTGTGTTGCAGCAACTTTTCAGATCTTGCTTTGGTTTTGGGGACTCCGTGGACCTTGTGATAGCTGAGGTCATTTTCCAATAAAAATCAACTGGGAATAGCCAAGGACAGGAAACTCCAATACCTACATCCTAGTGGTTCTTTCAGGGAACCTTAGCACGTCCTCAGGGCAGTATGTTTGAGCAACTTGTGTATCAGGTGCTTATGTATCTCCCAGAGGTCCAGACTTGGGATACACATATCCATCTGATACAGAAGTTAATATAGGAAGCAGTCTGGTGACCTGCAACTGAGGTGACTCTGGACAGACATTTAAATCATGTGACTTCTCCTTGATTAAATTTTCATGGAAGTAGTAAGGAATATAACTTTTTTAAGCAACCAAAAAAATAATTTCTGATGCCGGAGCCTGTGAAAAGTTTCCAGGCTCTTTATGGATGAATTTATAAAGGTAGCTTATTCATGTGGACTTAAGAAGGCATTTGATCAGAACATAACGGGAGCTGGGAAGCCATTAACTCTTCTAACCCAGCAGTGACATTCAATCCAATCCTGACTTTTAGAACATTTCCACTATCTCATCCTCCCTCCACTATATCATACACAAGCAGCATTCTTGCCGCGACTCAGGAAGTTATTCCATAATACTGTAGAGTTGAAGCAAAATATTTATTGGGGAGGAAATTCAAAACTGTAGGGTATAGAACTATTGGCAATGTTAGTATAATTAAAGTAGTGTGTAATTAAGAAACAAGAATTGTAGGTGTGCATCCATAATGTTGTACTGGAGACCAAAAATGTTGACTATCTCCTTCCTTTTGCATTTTCTGCCTGAACTGCTGAGTTCTTCTAGGAATTCGCTTTTTTTTGCTTCAGATTCTACCATCTGTGGTCTCTTGTGTTTCCATTTTAAGATTGAAGGAAGGAGTCAATCATTACTGATAGTGATGCAGTAGGGATGGGACAGGATTCATTCTCTTCCTGGCACCAGGTTAATTTCAACAGCTCACCTTTGTGCAGCTGGAAAAGCTACGCAGAACAGATTTAACATTTGCTCAACAATTATACCAAGTCAATTGTTATGTGCACAACTACAACGAGACACAAGTGCAATGAAAAGCTTGATTGCAACAGCATGCCAGGCATGTAGGTACAGAGTTACGTCAGAACATAAAGATGTTCAAGGTTGTTTAATGCAATTTCCAGTACACAAGTGTAAAGGAGAATGAAATAATTGTTATTCTGGATCTGATGTAGCACAACAAATCCAAATAAGATAAAGGACACAATAATAAAAAAGACAATAAATACAAACATATAAGATAGCTTATATATATACAGTATAGGTTGGTTGTATCTCTATAAAGTAACACTGGGCATAGATGACTCTGACAGGAAATGATAAAGTAGCGGTGGTGAGGAATGTGGAATGGTGGGTTAGTGGGTGGAGGTGTTTATTAGCATTACTGCTTGGGGTAAGTCACTGTTTTTGAATTAGGCTAAGATGCTCCTGATGGGAATGGGGCGAACAGTACATGAGCCGAGTGGGAAGGATTCTTCATGATGTTACTGACCCTTTCTGTGTACTTGATGGTGTGTAGGCTGGTGCTGGTAATGCACTGGGTAGTCTTGGCTACCCGTTGTACAGCCTTCCATGCCATGCAATGATACACCATGTTAGGATGTTCTTTGTTGCGCATCTGTAGAAGGGCATGAGTATAGATGTACATAGTTCAGCTCACTTCAGCCTTCTCAGAAAGTAAAGGCATTTGTGAGTTTCCCTGATTGTGTAGGATGTTTTTTTTTCTGACTAGCGACCAATCCAGACCTCAGAAGTCTGCGAGGAAGGGATTTCACTCAGGTCAATTGACCAAGTAGAACAAGGCAGTGGGGGATCGTGGCAGCTTATTTGAGCTCTGACCAGTGACCAATTGGAGTTTGGAATTGATTAGCAGGAGCAAATTAGTTTGGTATGGGTCCCCAAATCCAAAGAACTTTCTACAGGGGCACAACTGAGAGCCCCCTGACTGTCTGCATCATTGCCTGGTATAGGAACTGTACTTCCAACAATCAGAGGACTCTTCAGAGAGTGGAGCAGACAGCCCAGCACATCTGTAGATGTGAACTTCCCACTATTCAGGACATTTACAGAGACAGATGTATAAAAAGGGCCCAAAGGATCATTGGACTCCCAAGTCACCCTGACCACAAACTGTTCCAGCTGTTACCACCTGGGAAACAGTACTGCAGCATAAAAGCCAGGACCAACAGGCTCCAGGACAGCTTCTTCCACCAGGCCATCAGTCTGGGTAATTCATACTGATACAACTGTATTTCTATGTTATATTGACTGTTGTTGTACATACTATCTATTACAAATTACTATAAATTGCACATTGCACATTTAGACAGAGATGTAACAAAGATTTTTACTTGGTCATGTATGTGAAGGATGTAAGAAATAAAGTCAATTCAGTTCAATTCAAGTACAGCAGCCATCATCACAGCAGTTATAGTTGGAGCGGACAGACTTAGAGTGGTGAGGCTTTAGCTCTTCAAGCTCCAGCGAAGGCAAAAAAAAACAAAAGCTCCAGGTAAAGATTTTTTTACTTCTCTTCTTTACATCTGCCTAGTTAGGACATTAGAGATGCCAGGCAGAATAATTGAATGCTCCTCTTGTGGGATGTGGGAAGGCAGGAAGGCAGATGACTGTAACTGAGAGAAGTACATCCAGCAGCAGTTTGTAACAATCCACATTAAGGAGTTGAAGCTGAAACTGGATGAACTCTGGATCATTCAGGAGGCTGAAGGGGTTATAGATAGAACATATAGAGAGGTAGTTACACCCAAGGTGCAGGACCCAGGAAACAGGGCGACAATCAGGAAGGGAAATGTGGTTAAGGAGCCAATGCAGAGTACCCTTGTGGCCATCCAATTCAACAACAGGTACTGTATATCATTTTGGATATTGATGGGTGGGGGGGGAATGACCTACTAGAGGAAAGTCACAGTGGTCGGATCTCTGGCACTGGGTCTGTTTTTCTGATTCAGAAAGGAAGGAGGGAGAAGAGATGCGCTGTGGTGCAAGGGGATTCATTAGGGGAACAGACATGAGGTTCCCAGATGGTATGTTGTTGCCTCCCGGGTGCCAGGGTCCAGGACATCTTGGATTGAGTCCTCAGCATTCTTAAGTAGGAGGGTGAAAAGGCAGACGTCATGGTCCCTGTAGGTATCAATGACATGGACAAGTGGGACAAGTGACAAGGTTCTGCTAAAGGGCCAGACCTCGATCTGAATTGCTGCCTGCGCCACGTGCTAGTGAGGCCAGAACTAGGAAGATTATACAGTTTAACACATGGCTAAGGATTTGGTGTAGGAGGGAGAGCATAAGATTTTCAAATCATTGGGCTTTCCTCCAGGGAAGTTGGGACCTATACAGAAGGGGTGGTTTGCACCTGAACTGGAGGAGGACTAATATCCTAGCGGGAAGGTTTGTAAATGCTGCACTGTGGGGTTTAAACGAGAGTTTCAGGGGGATGGGAACCAGAATGCCAGAACAGATAGTGGAGAGGTTGGGGAGACAGATGTTGGAAAGAACTCAAGACAAAGTCAGGAATCAAAAGGTTGCGCATGGTGCGACTAGTGTCCTGAGTTGTGAATACTTGAATGCAAGAAGTATTGTAGAAAAGGAGGATGAGTTCAGGTCATGGATCAACACCTGGATGATGACATTGTAGCCATTAGTGAGTCTTGGTTGGCGGCTCAATTTTCCAGGGTTCCATTGTTTTAGATGTGACAGAGAGGGAGGGATTAAAGGAGGAGGGGTGGCGTTACTGGTCAGGGAAAATGTTACGGCAGTGCTCCGTCAGGCCAAACTGAAGAACTCAACTAGAGAGGCGTAATGGGTGGAACTGAGAAATAATAAAGGTCTGATCATGTTAATGGGGCTATATTACAAACCACCCAACAGTCCTAGGGATTTAGAGGAAGAAATTTGTAAAGGGATCACAGACTGTTGCAAGAAACAAAATGTTTTTATAATAGGTGATTTTAACTTTCCACATATTTACTGTGAATCCCATGTTGTAAAAGGATTGAATCGAATTGAATTGACTTTATTTCTTACATCCTTCACATACATGAGTAAAAATCTTTACATCTCTGTTTGAATGTGCAATGTGCAAATTATAGTAATTTGCAATAAATAGTATGTACAGTAAGATATACAGCAAAACAGTCAATACAGCTTAGAAATACAATTGTGTCAGCATGAATTAATCAGTCTGATCATCTGATGGAAGAAGCTGCTCTGGAGCCTGTCGGTCCTGGCCTTAGTGCTGTGGCACCATTTCCTGAATAGTAGCAGGTGGAACAGTTTGTGATTGGGGTGACTCGGGTCCCCAGTGATCCTTCGGGCCCTTTTTATGCACCTGTCTTAGTAAATGTCCTGAATGGTGGGAAGTTCACATCCATAGGTGCACTGGGCTGTCCACTCCACTCTCTGCAGAGTTCTGAGATTGAGGGAAGTACAGTTTCCATACCAGGCAGTGATGCAGCCAGTCAGGATGCTCTCAATTGTGCCCCTGTAGAAAGTCCTTAGAGTTTGGGGACTCATGCCAAACTCCTTCAACTGTCTGAGGTGAAAGAGGCATTGTGCTTTTTTCACCACACAGCCGGTAGGTACAGACTAAGTGAGATCCTCGGTGATGTGTATGCCGAGAAACTTAAAGCCGTTCACCTTCTCAACCCCAGACCCATTGATATCAATAGGGGTTAGCCTGTCTCCGTTCCTTCTGTAGTCCACAACCAGCTCCTTTGTTTTTACGACATTGAGGGAGAGGTTGCTTTCTTGACACCACTGTGTCAGGGTGATGACTTCTTCTCTGTAGGCTGCCTTGTTATTATTTGAGATAAGGCCAATCAATGTAGTATCAACTGCAAATATAATTAGTAGATTGGAGCTGTGGGTGGCGACACAGTCATGGGTGTACAGAGAGTAAAAGAGGGGGCTTAGGACACAGCCCTGGGGAGCTCCTGTGTTGAAGGTCAGAGGGACAGAGGTGAGAGAGCCCACTCTTACCACCTGCTGGCGATCTGACAGGAAGTCTAGGATCCAGCTACACAAGGTCTCTGAGCATCTTATCAAGCCTGGAGGGAATTATGGTGTTGAATGCTGAACTGTAGTCCCAGAACAGCATTCTCACATAAGCATCCCTCCTCTCCAGGTGTGTAAGGACAATGTGTAGAGCTGTGGCTATTGCGTCATCTGTCAATTGGTTTTGTAGGGGGTCCAGTGTAGGTGACAGCATGCTGCAGATGTAGTCCTTGACTAGCCTTTCAAAGAATTTGCTTATTATTGAGGTGAGTGCAACAGGACGCCAGGCGTTCAGGTATGTTACCTTGGACTTTTTAGGTACAGGGACAATGGTGGATGCTTTGAAGCAGGAGAGAGGGAGAGGAAGAGATTAAAAATGTCTGCAAAGACACCAGCCAGTTGTGCTGCGCACATTCTGAGTACCTGCACTGGGATGCCATTCCATCCCGCAGCCTTGCAGCTGTCCACTCATTGGGAACACCTTCGTACTTCAGCCTCAGAGATGACCAAGGTGCAGGTTGCAGCGCCGGCTCTCCTCGGGGGCTCAGTGTTGGTGACATCAAACTGAGTGTAAAAAAGATTTCGCTCATCTGGGAGAGAGGCAGCAATGTTAGCAGCACCATTGCATTTAGCTTTGAAGACTGGATGGGGTAGAGTTTGTCAAATGTGTTCTGAAAAATTTCCTTCATCGGTACATAGAAATCCCAACGAGAGAGCATGCGATAATGGATCTGCTATTAGGGAAAGACAGGACAGGTGACGGAAGTTTGTGTAAGGGAACACTTTGCATCCAGTGACGACAATGCTATTAGTTTCAAAATAAATATGCAAAAACATCGATCTGGTTTGCAGGTTGAGATTCTAAATTAAAGAAAGGCCAATTTTGATGGTATCAGAATGATCTGTGGATTAGAAAAGGCTGCTTTCCGGCGAAGGTGTACTTGGAAAGTGGGAGGCCTTCAAAAATGAAATTTTGAAACAACAAAGCTTGCATATGCCTGTCAGAATAAAAGGTAAAGATAACAAGAAACTTGCAGTATTTGTTTTCAAGAGATATTGAGGCTCTGGTTAAGAGAAAGAGGGGAGATGCATAGCAGGTAGGAACAAATGAGATGCTTATGTAGTACAAGAAATGCAAGAGAACACTTAAAGAAATCATGAAGGCTAAAAGAAGGCATGAATTTGCTCTCACAGACAATTTTAAGGAGGATCCTAAAGTATTCTACAGATACGTAAAGAGCAAACAGATTGCAAGAGACAAAATTGGTCCTCTGGAAGACCAGAATGGTAATCTATGTGTGGAGTCATAACGGATGGGGGAGATCTTTGCATACTCTGGAGACAGACATAGAGTCAATAGAAGTGAGGCAAAGCGACATCAACTTCATGGACACTTGACAGATTACAGACAAGGAGGTGTTTGCTACCCTGAGGCAAATCAGAGTGGAGAAATCTCCTGGGCATGACAAGGTTTATGCA
This sequence comes from Mobula hypostoma, assembly GCF_963921235.1. NCBI lineage: Eukaryota > Metazoa > Chordata > Chondrichthyes > Myliobatiformes > Myliobatidae > Mobula > Mobula hypostoma. Next base: position 157,648,539 of record NC_086100.1, read on the forward strand.
CTTGCCTTGGATCTCATGGAAGGCAAATGCATAAATCTGCATGGCTCTAGCTGAGATATTTACATCATCCTTAGTGACTAGGGAGGTTCCACAGGATTGGAGGATATCCAATGTTGTTCCACTGTTTAAAAAAGGCTCTAAACATAAACCAGGAAATTATAGACCATTGAATCTGACATCATTTGTGGGAAAGTTATTGGAAAATATCCTAAAGGACCAGACATATAAGTATTTGGATAGACATAGACTGCATAGTAGGTCATGTCTAACCAATCTTATAGAGTTTTTTGAGGAAATTACCAGAAAAGTAGATGAAGGCAAGGCAGTTGATGTTGTCTACATGGACTTTAGCAAGGCTATTGACAAGGTTTCACAAGGGAAGTTGGTCAAGAAGGCTCAGTAGCTCAGCATTGAGGATGAGGTAGTAAATTGGATTAGACATTGGCTTTGTGGAAGAAGCCAGAGAGTGGTAGTAGGGGGGTGCTTCTGTACTGAGATTACTGACTACGGTTGCCCGTGACTACTTGTGCGCTGCAGGGATTGGAGCTGGGTACTTTGTTGTTTGTCATTGATCTGTACGATAATGTGGTTAACTGGATCAGCAAATCTGCAGATGACACCAATATTGGGGGTGTAGTGGACAGTGAGGTAGTCTATCATAGCTTGCAGAGGGATCTGCATCAGCCCGATATATGGGCTGAAAAGTGGAGGGTGAATTTGAATATGGACAAGTGCGAGGATTTGCACTTAGGACCAACCAGGACAGGTGTTACACAGTTTAAAGTAGGGCACTGAGGAGTGGGGTAGAACAAAGAGATCTGGGAATACAAGTACCTAATTTGTTGAAAGTGGTGTCATAGTTAGAAGGGTTATAAAGAAAGCTTTTGGCACATTGGCCTTCATAAATCAATGTTATTGAGTACAGGAGATGGGGCGTTGAAGTTGTATAAGACATCGGTGAGGCTTAATTAGGTGTATTGTGTGCAGCTTTAGTAACCTACCTGCAGGAACAATGTAAACAAAGTTGAAAGAGTGCAGAGAAAATTTATAAGGATTTTGCTATGTCTGGAAGACCTGAGTTATAAGGAAAAATGGAATAGGTTAGGACTGCATTCTTTAGAATGCATAAGACTGAGAGGAGATTTGACAGTGGTATACAAAATGGTGAGGGGTAAAGATAGGGTAAATGCAAGCAGGTTTTTTTCCACTGAGGTTAGGTGGGACTATAACTAGAGGTCATGGGTTAAGGTTGAATGGTGAGAAGTTTAAGGGGAACATGAGGGGAAACTTCTTCACTCAGAGAGTCATGGTGATGTGGAATGATCTGCCAGTACAAGTGGTGCATTCAAGCTTGATTTCAACATTTAATATAAGTCTGGATAGGTTCATGGATAGTAGGGGTATTGAGCGCTATGGTCCTGGTACAGGTCAATGAGAGTAGGCATGTTTCAGCTTGGACTAGATGGGCCAAAGGTTCTTTTTCTTGGCTATACTACTTTATGACTCCATGCCTCTGTGTGTTCTGGGTCCATGAGAGGCTGTGCAAGATATTGCACTACCAGGAGTTTTAAACAGCTTATAGTTTCTACTACTGTACCACCAATATTAAGAGGGTTGTGAGTGGTGTGGGTTCTCCTGAAGTCAATAACCACCCCCTTTGTTTTGTTGACATTGAGGAAAAGGTTATTTGCCTGGCACCAGGCCTTGGGCTCTCCCACGTTCTGTCTGTAGGCTGCCTCATCATTGTTGGTGATAAGCCCATCGACTGTTGTGTCATCAGCGAACGTGACAATGTGATTACTTGGCCATGCAGTCACGTGTGAGCAGGATGTACAGCAGTGGGCTCAGCACACAGCCATGGGAGGTACCATGTTGAGGATGATGGGGAGGGTGTAGCAGTTGTGCATCCTGACTATCTGAGGTCTGTTGGTTAGGAGGTCCAACACCCAGTTGCACAGTGCTGTATTAAAACAGAGAAGTAATAGTTTGTTCACTAAGGTCTATGGGACAATAGCATTGAATGCCAAACGGAACTCCAGAAACAGCATCTTGACATGTGTCCTTGTTTTCTCTGGGTGATGACGAGGAGCTATGACATCTGTCATAGAGTGGTTCTGTTGTTGATGAGTGTCCAATGTGTTTCAGAATTAGAGTTTTTGATATGTACTATTACCAGCCATTCAAAACATTTCATGATGACTGATGTCAGTGCATCAATGTTGTCATTGAGATAGCTGTCTAAATTATACAAGGCACTGGAGGATGAGGGGAAACAAAGACACAATCAGAGACAATTCCATGGGAGTGCAAGAGATGGTTTATAAGAGTTTTGTTTGGATTAGGGTTGTGCAGGTTGCTTCAAGAATCTGATAACTGTAGGAAAGTACCTGTTCTCTGAACCTGGTAGAATGGAACTTCAAGTGTCTGTGCCTCCTGTTGATGGTAGCAGTGAAAAGAGTCATGGCATGGATGGTGGGGATTTTTAATGATAGATGTCACCTTCTTGAGGCATTATCTTTTATATAGATGTCCTAACACACCCATTTTAACAGAGGTGAGAGGGCTATGTCATTGTTTTAAAGTGGCATCCTACTTGACAGAAACATTTTCTGACCTCGTTTCAGGGTGGATATTTTACAGGAGGATTTTCGGTGCAGGATTTTTTTTTCCCTGAACCGGGACCATTTTATCATCAGTCAATTGTATACAAGAGATACAATTTCTCTTCTGTGCTACTCCCTCTGAGTCAATAGGTGAAAACAAAACCTGCTTTCAGAAGGAAGTAATTACAGGACTGGCAATGGGTGTAGAAGCATATCCTAAATTAAATGAATATCTTCACATAGGTAGGGCAGAAATCTGGATTAGCCAACGTTTTTTGACAGGTGAAACAATGTTGCTAAGGTGGTGTATGGCTCTTTATCAAATTGCTGCGGCCCATTTATGAAGCTGGACAATTAGGCTATTTATTGAACAATGAAATTCCTGTCAATAGAGGAGGCTGCTTTAAGTTTCCATTCTTTTAAGAAATCCAAAAACACTTTGCAGTAGTCTTTCTAGTTTCTGAAGCAGTTGTTGATAGAGAAAATTAGATCCTAAAATAGAGAAAAAATAGTACTGGAAATTAGAAGCTGCTGATGGTATATTTTGCTGTGCTCATTTAAAGTTAATGCAAAGTTATTTTGTCTCTATGACTCACATGTCTTATTTTGTCTTTGAGCAAAATTACTATCACACAAAAGTACTTTGGATGTCAAACTGGCCCTTATACTAACAACTTTCTACTCTCAGAAGTCTTCCATCTGCGTTCTTGTTTGACAGCCTGCTTTCCATCTTTAACAAATGACACATGATTCCACCATTACTCCAGACATCCCACCTCTCTCGGAAGTTCCAGGAGTCTCCCGCATATTAATAGTGGCTCCCTGATGCCCGCAAATTATATACAATATCACGGAAATCAATTTTTTTTGAGAGCGAGCAAGAGAAAGCAAGAGAGAGCGCAAGAGCGACCACGAGAGAGAGAGAGAGAGCGAGAGCACGCCATGGCAGAGTGTTCCAAAAAAAGAAAATATAAAACGTACGTCACCCCAGACTACCCTGAAGTGTACCCCTGCCTAATAGGGTTCAAAAATAGTGACAGTGTTGTTCGCTGCACTGTTTGCAACAGTGACTTTTCTATTGCCCATGGTGGGTTAAGACTGTAAAAGACATGTTGAGGTGAGTTTAACAGGTGTCATTTGTTCATTAGCATAGCTAACATTATTTAAACTAGCTGGCTAGCTGTTAAGTAGACATAGCTATTGCAGACATCCCACCTCTCCCGGAAGTCTCCCGCAAATTGATGGTGCTACCTCCCTGAAATGAGTTTTTGCAGGGTGGGATGTCTGTTACTCAGCAGCAACAGCAGTAGGGGAAAGACTTACCTAACTTTATGTGAATAGACTTATGCTAACAGACTGTTGACAGTTACGTTAACAGTCTTATATACAAGATCAGAGAATAGGCATCAATGTTGACTACAAGCGAGCTACTGTGGAAGTGCAGTTGGGGGGTAAATACTGTACTCGCTCTCTAGGAAAAAGAGAAATAGAGCAATTGTGTGCTACATTCATGCGACCTGCATCGCGAATGCTTGCTTTTAACCAATGAGGGTAGCAATTAGGGAGATGATTGACTGATCTACTGCAGGCAGAGGGGAGAAAGAACATTTTAAGTTAATAAATACTTTAAACTGGAGATGTAATGCAACACTGGGGGACTGTTTATCTTTCAGGTGAGATATTAAAATGTGGCCCTGTCTGTCCCTTTGAGTTTTTTTTAATACACTCAGTGGCCACTTTATTAGGTACCCCTTTTACCTAATAAAGTAGCCATTGAATGTATGTTTGTGGTCTTCTGCTGCTCTAGCCCATCCACTTTAAGGTTTGATGTGTTGTATGTTCAGAGGTACTCTTCTGCACTCCACTGTTGTAATGTAGGGTTACTTGAGTTACCGCTGCCTTCCTGTCAGCTTGAACCAGTTTGGCCATTCTCCTCTGACCTCTCTCATTAACAAGGAACTTTTTGCCCACAGAACTGCTGGTCACTGGATGTTTCGTTTTTCACACCATTCTCTGTAAACTCAAGAAACAGTTGTGCATAAAAATCCCAGGAGATCAGCAATTTCTGAGATACTCAATCTGACACCAATAATCTTTCCATGGTCAAAGTCACTTAGATTACACTCCTTCCCCATGCTGTTGTTTGTTCTGAACAACAATTGAGCCTTGAGCCTCTTGACCATGTCTGCATGCTTTTATGCATTTAACTGCTGCCACATGATTGGATGATTAGATACTTGCATTAATAATCAGGTGTATTAATCCCGGGGGAAAACCAATTTCCCCCGGGATTAATGAAGTATGACTATGACTATACCTAATGAAGTGGCTGCTGAGCGTACAATTCTACTATTTGAAATGCAACGGTGTTGGCTGAATCATTCTCATTGCTGTGTTTGAGAACTTGCTGTATACAAACCACTAAATTTAGCAATGTAACAAGATAACGATATTCAAAACATTAAGGTTAAATACTTAAAGGTGTCTTAAAGGATTCGAGTACAGGAACAGGGAGGTTCTACTGCAGTTGTACAAGGCCTTGGTGAGACCACACCTGGAGTATTGTGTGCAGTTTCGGTCCCCTAATCTGAGGAAAGACATTCTTGCCATAGAGGGAATACAAAGAAGGTTCACCAGATTGATTCCTGGGATGGCAGGACTTTCATATGAAGAAAGACTGGATCAACTAGGCTTATACTCACTGGAATTTAGAAAATTGAGGGGGGATCTTATTGAAACGTATAAAATTCTAAAGAGATTGGACAGGCTAGATGCAGGAAGATTGTTCCCGATGTTGGGGAAGTCCAGAACGAGGGGTCACAGTTTAAGGATAAAGGGGAAGCCTTTTAGGACTGAGATGAGGAAAAACTTCACACAGAGTGTGGTGAATCTGTGGAATTCTCTGCCACAGGAAACAGTTGAGGCCAGTTCATTGGCTATATTTAAGAGGGAGTTAGATATGGCCCTTGTGGCTAAAGGGGTCAGGTGGTATGGAGAGAAAGAAGGTACAGGGTTCTGAGTTGGATGATCAGCCATGATCATACTGATTGGTGGTGCAGGCTCGAAGGGCCGAATAGCCTACTCCTGCACCTATTTTCTATGTTTTCTATGTTTCTAAATACTTGAATACTACTTGTATTATTTTCCTTATGTTAGGTGAAAATGGGATTTATAAATTACAACTGCATGATCACTTTTTATTAAGTGATGTTAAGCATTATATTACCAAGACAAATGGTTTGCACTATGCTCGAAACTTAAGGTAATTTTATGTTTTGCACCATACTACTGCTGCTCAACAACAAATTTCACACTATATGTCAGTGATAATAAACCCGATTCTGATTCTGAACAAGATATGAATCAGTTCTTTATTTATTGATGATTACTTCCTCACATTAAGCTCAAGGGAAATGTCTTTTATTGTTTAGTTCTCTGTGGTAATCTGTCAATATTAACCGATTAACTCTATGCACTGCCTTTTTTACATACTGTGGATTCTGATTAATTGGGCCATCGTTTCAGGCTTGGAGATGACAGAAGTGGCCGGAAGTGAAAATGAATCAATTTCACTACTTCAGCAAGTTAAGGACGACAAACAATTTAAATGTGTTGACAATCATCTTTAATGTTACAATTAAAATGAAGATTTTAAGGATGTCATTGTCAAAAGAATTGTTTGAAGGCAATTGACTATCTGCATTGATTTTGTTCGTTTATACTCAGTCAAAAGAACACGTCCGCTAACAATGAATAAATTCTTCTGTCGATAACTATTAGGAATTAATACATATTTTGCAGCACTGCAGTAGTTTAAGAAGTGTACTAATTTATTCTGTATTTCACTTAAATACTTAAGTTGTTATTCAGTTTAACAGTTGTTTGTCTTTTTTATATATTTTTTAAACTATTTACAAGAAACTTTGCCTAATTGGGACAGTTGCTTAATTGGGCGAAATTGTACTGGTCCCAATGTGTCCCAATTAACCAGAATCCACTGTATTATATTCTCAGTCTTGGTGTTTCCAAATGATTCGTAATTATGTGGCAATTAAATCCAATGACATTTAAGTGCAAGAATATATAGTACATTCGGTGGAGTGATACGGCGCAGTCACAGGCCATTTGGACTGAGTCCATTCTAACCATCAATTACCCATTTACACTAAACCTTCTTTAATGTTATTTTTATTTTCTCCTCATTTTTAACCATTCACCCCAGATTTTATAACTGATTCCCATGTTTAGGGTAAATTACGGGGGCTAAATAAGCTACCAACCTACATCTTTGGAAACCAGAAGGACCAGGAAGAAACCAATGCAATCCCAGGGAGAATATGCAAACTCCACACAGACTGCACCATAAATCAGGATTGAATCTAGGTCTCTGGTACTGTGAGGCAGTAACTCTACCTTTTGCACCATTGTCCAACTGTGGTAAACAAAAATCTTTACCTTTCATAAATGCATTGCAAATTCAAAGATCTTGATGGATTTGCATGTACAAATCATCAAGGAAATCCAAAAAATCACAAAGATAAATGCTATTAAATGTATCATCTACTGATGATAACAATCCCACACTTAAATCATGCAGGTTAATTTCAGGTTTGATGCATATCTGCTTGGAATTAGATTATGAGGACACTCAGTCCTTGTTTATTGTCATTTAGTAATGCATGCATTAAAAAATGATACAATATTCCTCCGGTATGATATCGCAGAAACACAAGACAGACCAAGACTAAAAAACTGACAAAAACCACATAATTATAACATATAGTTACAACAGTGCAAAACAATACCGTAATTTGTTAAGAGCAGACCATGGGCACGGTAAAAAAAAGTCTCAAAGTCCCGATAGCCCATCATCTCACGCAGACGGTAGAAGGGAGAAACTCTCCCTGCCATGAGGTTCCAGCGCCGCAAACTTGCCGATGCAGCATCCTGGAAGCACCCAACCACAGTCCGTCCGAAAACTTCGAGCCTCCAACCAGCCCTCCGACACTGAGCACCGAGCACCATCTCTGCCAAGCGCATCGACCCCGGCCACCAAGCAACAGGCAAAGCTGAGGATTCGGGGTCTTCCCCTCTCAGATTTCGGTTCACACAGTAGCGGCGGCAGCGAAACAGGCATTTCAGAAGTTTCACCAGATGTTCCTGTGCTCTCACGTCTGCCTCCATTAAATCAGAATTGTGCACGACATCCTACTTGACAGATTACAGATATTCATTACCGGAGAAGCCGTGTGCGCTGTGTCGCACCGCCATCTTCTCCTCCCACCATTAATTATAACTAATGGTGTTAGCACTCCTGGGTTTCTGAGTCCCAAGGGAGCAGACACTCCGTCTGGCTGAAGCTGAGGTGAAGACGACCCTGGCCAGCGTAAACCCACACAAAGCTGTGGGGCCTGATAATATACCCGGTCAGGTTCTGAAAGACTGCACTACCCAGCTGACAGAGGTGCTGATAAATCTATTCAACACCTCTCTGAAACAATCCATTGCCCCTCAGTTTTCAAGGTGGCAACCATCATTCCAGTGCCAAAGGTGGTCACAGTAACCTGCCTAAATGACTGTTGTCCGGTGGCATTAACATCAACCATTCTGAAATGCTTTGAGCAGCTGGTCATGGAGCAAATTAAAGCCTTTCTCCTGGCTGCATTGGGCTTGCTTATTACTCAAATTGATCCACTGACAATGCCGTAGCCTCTGCTGTCCACTCTGTCCTGTCCTACCTAGAAAATGGGGTCTCATATGCCACACTGCTGATGGTAGACTTCATTTCAGCATTCAGCGCCTTTATACCCCAAAAACTGGTGGGATAACTGTCCTCACAGGGTCTCAACACCTCCCTCTGCAATTGGATACTGAGCTTCTTGACAGTAAGGCCAAGGACAGTCAGTGTGGGCAGCAATGTCTCTCAGCCCATTTTGCTGTGCACAGGTGCTTCCCAAGGCCGTCACATTACCGTCACACGTCTGTGTCGCAGGATCCAGCTCAAACCATGTCATCAAGTTTGCAGATGGCACAACAGCCGTATCAAGAACGATGACGGAATGGAGTACAGAGAGGAAGTGGAGCAGCTGGTGGATTGGTGTGAGAGGAACCAACTAAGCCTGAATGTGAAGACGACAAAGGAAATCATTGTGGACTTCAGGAAAGTGCAGAAAAACCATCCCCCTCTGTGAATACATGGCTCATTCGTAGAGAGACTTAACTGCACCAAGTTCCTGGGAGTTCGCATCACTGAGTTCCTCAATATCACCTCTTTGAAGGAGGCAGCACAGTAGCACCTCCACTTCCTATGAGTTGAGGGAAGCAGGACTCCCACCCTACCCCCCCATCTTAACTGCATTTAAAAGGAGCACCATTGAGCGTATTCAGACAAGTTGCATCTCCATCTGGTATGGGAGCAGTCGAGCATCAGACCTGAAGTCCCTATAAAAGGACTGAGAACAGCTGAGAGGATCATAGGCATCTCCCAATTGTCCACTAGGGACATTTATCAGGAGCGCTGCATACGCAGGGCCCTTAGTATTATTAAGGGCCCCACCCATCCATCCAACATCCTCTTTGACTTTCTATCATCAGGCAGGAGACTATGATGCATAAAAACAAGAACGGTCAGGATGAGAAACAGTTTCTTCCCCCAGGCCACTAGGCTTCTGAACTTCCTGCCCCAATATATTCAAAGTGTCACTGGTTAATCTGTTCCATACCTTACAATACTTAATATTAATGAACTTTAGTTTGTTATTTATGTGTGATTCATCTGTAGATTTTATCCTTATTTCATAAGCTATCATGTGTTATGTGTGTTACGTGCTGCACACCCTGGTTCAGAGAAATGTTGTCTCGTTTCTATAAACTCCATATGGTTAAATACATTATATACATCTATATAGTTAAATGATAATAAAGTGACTTGATTTGATTTCACTCCTAGCATTCCACAACTTTGCCACATTAGGGCGTAAATGAATACTTCTGCAGTGACTGTAGTAGATACATCTTTGAAACATCAAAAAGAAAACAGCTAACCAATTTTTTACTGAACTAACACACAAGGCCAGGTCACATAGATGAAGTACTGGAAAGTGACCAGTGATTTTTCTCCTGTTAACGAAGGAGGGAAGAAACATGGAATGACAAAAAATATGTTCAAATAACTAGGCCATAAGTAACAATTAACAGGAAAAATACATTTTTAATAATCAAATATTTAACTCTAATTAAATGCAATCATTGCAACAGTATGTGTCACATATCCATAGAAATACATCTTTTTTACTATTTATATATACACAAATTAGGGCTAAAATACAAGGCATGAGCTTATTTTAAAAGATTACTCAAATACAAAAGCAGCATATTTGAATAACAAAAATACTAATGATTGTATCCACAAGTAAAACTTTGCGGATTTCTTCAATTATTTATAAAATTTGAATTTAGATTTGCAAAGGTGTCTGGACAACATTTGGGTGTAGTGATAGAAAGTGTAATCTTTAAGAAGTTTCAAATCAAGTCTCAAGGGCACCCAGATTATTTGCATTCCTTAAAATAGGAAGTGTATCTCTTTAATTTTTCCTTGTTTAAAAGGAATGCTAAGGTCTGTAATGTTAAGTTTTCCTTTTTTCATGATGGCATAGAGTTTAAGCTGGTGGGTGGGTGTGGTAATTTAGTGACTCAATACAGTTCTTTCCTTATCACTGCAGCAGGATGAAATGCTACAAACTATTTTGTAATGGTCACTTCCAATCAGTTGAATAAAGATTAACTGAGATGTGCCAGTAAGCATATTTCCAGCAGATTAACTGGGGCAAATAGGTATACAAGAGACAGCAGATGCTGGAACCTGGAAAAAGCAATACCAAGCTGCTGGATGAACTCAGTGGATTAATAACATCTGTGGAGGGAAACAGACAGTTGATGCTTTGAGTCAAAACCCTTCATCTACACAGGACTCTGATGGGTCTTGACCTTAAGCATTTAACTGATGCCGTCTGAGTTATTGAGTTCCTCTAGCAGCTTTTTAAAAAAATCTCCATGGATGCATAATTCTGGCATGGACAGTGTAAGGAAGAGCTTTGGGCATGGGGCTAGCAACCCCATCCTATAAAAACACAGTGGTACAGAAACGCTGACAGAAACTCTAAACATCTCATCATTGGGAGAGAAAGGATCTTCGAAGATTGTCTACATCTGAGGGCAGTTTGAAAGACTGGTCCAACGCAGAGGACTCTGACAAGCTGCTATCAGTGGCTGATGTCCCAGAAGGACTGATGGGCTAAGAAGAATGGATGTGTGCGTTTGAGAGAAGATCACTATAAGATTCTCCCACGGGAAGTGCAGCAATAAGGATAAACACAATGTTGTTTTATCAGTTCCTGGAGTTTGTCATCCCAACTGAATGCCACTGTGTGTCTGTAACTTTGGGAGAAGTTCCCTCATGTCCTTCACTTGAGTGATTGGGCACGCCCATGAAACAATTGCCCCCTCTCCATTGAGGACCAACCCTTCCACTACCTTCACATACAAAAATGGTTGCTTCTGACTCAGAGGTCAACAAGGTTTATTTTACATTGTACAGGTTGAGTACCCCTTATCCAAAATTCCAAAGTCCAAACTTTTTTGAGCGCTGGCATCACGTCACAAATGGCAAATTCCACAAAGCACAGCGAAAGTTGTGAGGTGATGTACAGGTCTCTGCACATCACAGACAGTTCTGAGAAGTGATTTCACATATGCAAAGAACAGAAATTAGTGAAAAACAGAAAAACACTGCATAAAGCAAAAAATTAAGATCTCAATTATATATTGAAGGAGTGGATTCATTAGCTACAAAGTGAGCATATGCTGCTTAGTTGGATGCTGATCATAAAACAAGTAAAGATCTATCAAGGCAAACTGAAAAATGAAGGTAATTGTGAATATTCAGTAGGCTGGTTGAAGAAATTTAAGAAAAGGCAAGACATTAAATATTTAAAGAATTGTGGTGATAAAGCAACTACTGATTATGTAGCAGAAAAATTCATTGATGAGTTTGCCAAAGTAATTGCTGATGAAAACCTAACACACTGAATGGCTGCAACTGTGTGTATGATGAACAAGTGTAAGAAGAAGACTGCTTAACACTAGCACATAAACTCAGAGACAGAAATGATGGTGGTCCCAAGCTACCTCATTATATATTCCAAAATCTGAAAATCTTCCAACCTCAAACATCTTGGAAAAGGGGTACTGAACCAAGGATTCCCTTTGTAAGCACATCTGACAGATTTGGCACCAGTAAGATTTGGCATGGATGAACTATACTTTAAAAAAAGGCCATGCGGATGAATATTTTGATAATATGATAATGAATTGATTCAGTAAAATGATTCTATGCAGATTAAATATATTTACAATACTGATTTTTTGTAATGGATCCAAAGTGTTTGTTCCCTGTTGCTAAAAATGTAAATAATATACACACATTTTACTTTGGCTCTGCGAGGTGTTTTGGGTTAAAACAAGTTGTAGCAAATCAAAAGTTTAGTGAATGGAACTTAGCTCATAAAAGAAGAACTACAAATATTCAAGACAAACATCAAAATATTTCCCAAAATATCCTGGTCACTAGATAATAAACTCCAAAAATAAAAAATACAACTACTATCAGGATTTAAATGTTGAATATTAACTTAAGGATTACTTCTGAACTTCCCCTTCAGCAGCATGGTGATTGACTTAAAAAATCACTGCAGATTGAATTAACTTCCATTGGACTAAGAACTCTCCTTCACACCCAACATTTCCCTCTGTTTCATCTCCCAAATGAAAGCATTGATTCCATATTAAGATAGCAGTCAACAGGTAGGCCTGAAGCAGCACAGCCCAATGCTTACTTCATCTATAAATCTGACTAGTAGCATTTGAAAGCAAATGGACTGGCAAACATATCACAAGCCTGTTCAGTATTTGCCAGTGTACACTTCTAGAATCAGTCCTCAAATAGCATCAGGAGCCTGCTAGCTGACATCACCTTTTCCTCACTCAATGGTAGTAAAGTCAATTATGTTTCCTTCCTCTGAACTGAAAACTTCTGTGGTGCAATTTACATGCAAATCCTTCTGCAGGGAGGAGCCCACAGACTTCATTTTCCTTGCTGCAAGGTGTTACATTTTCAGAATGAAATGAGAAAGATCTCCCAGAAGGAGTCACCTCATTGTTATTTTTGGTCAAATTTTTTGGCATGTGCTACAAGCATTGAAGCTACAAATCAGCTATGATGGAATCCTAATTTTTGTAGAGATGGAACAGGTATGCTGGTGTTTCAAAGTTCACAGTTTTGTCTCAAACAATGTGCAAAATAATCTGTTGCATAGATTTGTTAAAATATAATCAGTAGGATAGCTAGTACTCCTACCTTCTTTCAAGTACCATGATCTACTATGGTAGGACTACATTTGCAGTAAATCTGAGTGCATCTCTTTGTTTCCTAGGTCACAGACAAGACGTAGTTCTAGATCCTACCTTCTGATTCATATATATGTGAGTAACACATCAGGAATGATTCAAGTAATTACTTAAATTCCAGCCTTGTGGACATTAAGGCTGAAGCTAAATGTATATTAGACAGGCCAAAAGGACTAGCAAAACATCAGTTCCCCACTTACCTTAGATATCTTAAGCTTATATTCAGATTGTAGGGAAAAATATTTAATTAATTAGATGGAACTGAGTGTAAACTACAAAGATAATCTTTATTTTCTTCTGATGCGTGCAGGGTTGAAACAATACTCAGTCCATATGAGCTCTTCACAATTTCTGAACCCTCGAATATCTCCAACACGGCAACCTCAGGCAGCCTGGAGGCCACGAGAGAGGCCACACATAGGAGCAAGGAACTGAAGTGTGCACATTCTTCTCAAGGAAGAGGAAAACCTGGAACCACCAGACATGGGAAAATTGATTGGACTGTGATGGGGTTTTCAAGGTCTGTTGAGAAATAAAGATAAATAACTTGTTTTAGGAGGTACAATCACATTGAAGCACACAGCTGGTTAGAATGTGGAAAAAATATTTTAAAACAAAGTGTATATTTAGCAATATAAACTCTCCTTAAGCTAAGATTCAAGACTAATTTTAAAAGCACAATGGCCTGGAAGATATATTACGACCTTTCAATGGCTTTAAAATGGTGATTTTGTTCACTCTATTGCTGTATATGAAAATCTTATAAAGATTAAGATACTCAATTGCAAGTGTCACTGAAAAAATCTTCTGTAAAACAAAATTACTTTTGTTTTTGTTGTAAAATCTGTTTTTTTCTGTGGGTAAATGAGAATGTCATTTTTCAGATCAGTGATGTGGACAATCACATGAGCTGAAGTTTGCTGTAATGCTACTGTTGATAGCATTTTCAGGAGATTTATGTGAGGAAAATAAGGCTGATGTTTCCTGGAAAAAATATCAGTCTGCAAGGGAATATAAAGTATGATAGAGAATGAGGAAGGTACGGTTGATTGGAATGGGAAGAAAAGAGATCTCATGCTTCTTTCTTGTTTTTCTTGAAAGCATGTTGTTTGAGTATAGTCTTCAAAGTGTGCTTCCATGATCCACCAGAAACTTACCGGAATATTGGCCATTGTATGGTACCACCAGAACAGCCTTGTTGTAATGTAATAGGCCACTAAAACATCCACACTGTAATGTTCATGGGCTATTAGGATGCACATAATTCCAACTGCACTGAGAAGCCAGCAGATCCACAGATACCACGAGTACCACCACGACCGACGTGGTGAATCTGTGGAAAGAAAAAGCAACACTTGTTAGATCCTGAACCACTCTAACTACACAGAGAAAAAAAACCACTGTATTTTACCTTCTCTATCTGAAGGTTTTTTTTTTGGCTTTACCCACTAAAATATTATAAGCTCTGCACATGCACACAATCCTGTGAACAGGGTTAGAGTTCACAGAGCTGTGCAGCATATTTTGACCATGACTGAGAACTGGTTATCGGACAGAAATGAAAGACTCTAGCAAATTTCTACAGATGTACATGGAGAGCATTACTGTCTGGCATGGAGACACCAATGCGTAGAATTTGAAAAAGCAGCAAAGGGTTGTAAACTCAGTCAGCTCTATCATGGATTTAGCCTCCCCACCATAGTGGACATCTTCAAAAGGCAATGCCTCAGGAGGGCAGCATCCATCATGAAGAACCCTCACTATCTGTGACATGCCCTATTCCCATTACTACTATCAGGGAGGAGGTACAGGAGCATGAAGACACATACTTAACATTTTAGGAATAATTTCTTCCCGTCCATGATCAGATTTTTTGCAGTCCATGAATACCAACACACCTGACCCTTGGTTTCACACTTCTCAGCCAGAGGATATATCGTCTTCGTGCCCAGCCTGTTTGCTCTCTTTGTACACTACTTGTTTAGACTTTTATATTTCTTATTGTAACTTACAGTATCTAAAAAATGATTGCACTGTACTGCTGCCACAAAACAACAAATTTCACAACATTATATATGTCAGTGGTAATAAAACTAACTCTCATTTTGAAGTCACTGAAAACAACATACAGGTATAGCGTGTGATTAGGAAGGCAATTGGTATGTTGGTCTTTATTATGAGAGAATTTGAAAGTAGCAGTAAAAATACCTTGCTGCAGTTTTGGTCTCCTTAACTGAAAGAAAGGAATATGCTGTAGACGCTATTGTGAGTGCAGAGGATCACTAAACTGGTTCCAGGAATAGCATATTTACCAGTGAGGAAACCAAGACTGAGTCTCCATCCCCTTGAGTTTAGAGGAATGATTGGGGAATTCGTTGAAATATACAAAATCTTGGGCTCAACAGGCTGGGCACGAAGATGATATTCCCTCTGGCTGAGAAGTGTGAAACCAAGGGTCACAGTCTCAGAATAATGGCATGTCCAAAATGAGGTCAAGTTTCTTAACACAGCGGATAATAAACTTTTGAAGTTCTCTAGTCTAGAGAACTGTGGATGATCAGCGAGTTTATTCAAAATAGTAACTGAAAGATTTCAGGATATTAAAGGAACCAAGTTTGTTGGGGATAGTGAAGGAAAATGTCATTGAGGTAGAAGATCAGCTGTGGTTGTGATGAATACAGGAGCATACTCAAAGGGCAATTGGTCCCTCCAACTCCCGTTTCCATGTTCATTCTTAATTAGTTTTTATCAACTATTGCACAGGTAGTGAAGACTAAAGCTTCTTCTTAGTACATCTCTAAAAAAGATTAAACGAAGAACTTAAGAGAAAAACTTAAAAATACACCTGTAAAAGTATATTAAAATCTGCACAGACTTGCCATCTGCACTACTTGACTAAATGAGAAACATTTTAACCTATCCTACTATCAAGTAATATATGGGCTCAGGTGAAGTTAGTACCTTTCCAATTTAATTACTCTGTACTGAAGAAAACAGCATCAAACCGCACAACATGAGGAAATCTGCAGATGCTGGAAATTCAAGCAACACACAAAAAATGCTGGTGAATGCAGCAGGCCAGGCAGCATCTATAGGAAGAGGTACAGTTGACGTTTCGGGCCGAGACGCTTCATCAGGACTAACTGAAAGAAGAGCTAGTAAGAGATTTGAAAGTGGGAGGGGGAGGGAGAGGGGGAGATGCGAAATGATAGGAGAAGACAGGAGGGGGAGGGATGGAGCTAAGAGCTGGAATGTTGATTGGCAAAAGGGATACGAGGCTGAAGAAGGGAGAGGATCTTGGGACGGGAGGCCTAGGGAGAAAGAAAGGGGGAGGGGTGGGAAAGCCCAGAGGATGGGCAAGGAGTTATAGTGAGAGGGACAGAGGGAGAAAAAAGAGAGGGAAAAGGTGGGGGGGGGGGAGAGGAGAAGATAAATAAATAAATAAACAAACAAACAAGCAAACAAATAAGGGATGGGGTACAAAGGGGAGGTGGGGCATTGACGGAACTTAGAGAAGTCAATGTTCATGCCATCAGGTTGGAGAACCCAGATGGAATATAAGTTGTTGTTCCTCCAACCTGAGTGTGGCTTCATCTTGACAGTAGAGGAGGCCGTGGATAGACATACCAGAATGGGAATGGACGTGGAATTAAAATGTGTGGTCACTGCGAGATCCTGCTTTCTCTGGCAGACAGAGCATAGGTGTACTGCATCGGGTCTCGCCAATATATAGAAGGCCGCATCAGGAGCACCAGACGCAGTATATCACCCCAGCCGATTCACAGGTGAAGTGTCGCCTGTGACACTTCTCAAACCTCATTATTCTGTCCAATGGTATGGTGGGGGTGGGGGGGGGGTGGAAGTGTTTACTGCCTTGTAATTTGTTTTAAAGTTAAACTTTATAAGAAATTCTAGAAATTCATTCATGCTGGTTTTTAGAGCATTAAAGTATTGTTACACGTGTTTCTACTGATGCTTTTGAAAGCTCCCAAAATATTGCCGGATTTATTAGCTCTGGTTGAGAAAAATGAGAAACAAAAGTTAGCCTCCTTAATTTAATGCTGCATTATCTTTATCGAAATTCTCACTAGTCCCAGCACTTAGTCAGACGTGGAAGTGTATTAACCAGCCTTAAAGGCATAAACAGAACCAACATTACCAACAGATCATAGAGCTTTGATCAGCAAACGATCTAGACATCGGAAGTTTGAGAGGAGGGGATCTCACTCAGATCCACTGCCTAAGTAGAAAATGGGAGCAGCGGGTCGCAGCAGGGTAATAGACCTTTGACCTGCAACCAATCTGCATTTGAGATTGATTAGCAAGAGCAAATAAAAGGGAAGAAAGGGCAAACGCAGCAGCTATCATCACAGTGGACATTGATCGAGTGGACAGAGTCAGGGTGGTGATATTGACGCTTTAGCTCTTCAAGGCCTCAGTCAGAGAAAGCAAAGAAAAGCTCTAGGTTAGAGCTTTTTCAGAAGGCCTTTAACAAGGTGCCACACATGAGGCTACTTAACAAGATAAGAGCCCATGGAATTACGGGAAAGTTACATAAATGGATAGAGCGTTGGCTGATTGGCAGGAAACAGAGAGTGGGAATAAAGGGACCCTACTCTGGTTGGCTGCCGGTTACCAGTGGTGTTCCGCAGGGATCAGTGTTGGGGCCGCTTCTTTTTACATTGTACATCAACGACTTGGATTATGGAATAGATGGCTTTGTGGTTAAGTTTGCTGACGATACGAAGATAGGTGGAGGGGCCGGTAGTGCTGAGGAAACAGAGAGTCTGCAGAGAGGCTTGGATAGATTGGAAGAATGGGCAAAGAAGTGGCAAATGAAATACAATGTTGGAAAGTGTATGGTTATGCACTTTGGCAGAAGAAATAAGCGGGCAGACTATTATTTAAATGGGGAAAGAATTCAAAGTTCTGAGATGCAACGGGACTTGGCAGTCCTTGTACAGGGACGAGGGAGATGTCTTCATTTTTTAAAGAAAGGGGCTTCCCTTCCTCCACTATCAACTCTGCTCTTAAACGCATCTCCCCCATTTCACGTACATCTGCTCTCATTCCATCCTCCCACCACCCCACTAGGAATAGGTTCCCCTGGTCCTCACCTACCACCCCACCAGCCTCCGGGTCCAACATATTATTCTCCGTAACTTCCGCCACCTCCAACGGGATTCCCTTAAAGTTAACCTCCAGGTTGAGTCGGTAGTGAAGAAGGCGAATGCAATGTTGGCATTCATTTCTAGAGGAATAGAGTATAGGAGCAGGGATGTGATGTTGAGGCTCTATAAGGCGCTGGTGAGACCTCACTTGGAGTACTGTGGGCAGTTTTGGTCTCCTTATTTAAGAAAGGATGTGCTGACGTTGGAGAGGGTACAGAGATGATTCACTAGAATGATTCCGGGAATGAGAGGGTTAACATATGAGGAACGTTTGTCCGCTCTTGGACTGTATTCCTTGGAGTTTAGAAGAATGAGGGGAGACCTCATAGAAACATTTCGAATGTTGAAAGGCATGGACAGAGTGAATGTGGCAAAGTTGTTTCCCATGATGGGGGAGTCTAGTACGAGAGGGCATGACTTAAGGATTGAAGGGCGTCCATTCAGAACAGAAATGCGAAGAAATTGTTTTAGTCAGAGGGTGGTGAATCTATGGAATTTGTTGCCACGGGCAGCAGTGGAGGCCAAGTCATTGGGTGTACTTAAGGCAGAGATTGATAGGTATCTGAGTAGCCAGGGCATCAAAGGTTATGGTGAGAAGGTGGGGGGTGGGACTAAATGGGAGAATGGATCAGCTCATGATAAAATGGCGGAGCAGACTTGATGGGACGAATGGCCGACTTCTGCTCCTTTGCCTTATGGTTAAGTTTTTTTTTCCCTCCCTTCTTTATATCTGCTCAGCTAGGACAGTAGGGATGACAGGCACGATAGTGGAATGCTCATCTTGCAGCATGTGGAAAGGCCGGGAGATCTCCAGCGTTCCTGATGACCAACTGCAAAAAGTGCATCCAGCTGCAACTTCTAACAATCCGCATTAAAGGAGTTGGAGTTGGGCTGGATGAATGCCAGATCATTCAGGAGGCTGAAAGGGTGATAAATAGGACATACAGAGAGGTAGTTACACCCAAGGTGCAGGACACAGGAAACTGGGTGACAGTCGGGCAGGGGAAAGGGGTTAACGAGCCAGTGCAGAGAACCCCTGTGGCCATCCCCCTCAACAACAGGTATGCCACTTTGGATACTGTTGGTGGAGGGTGGGGGGGGGGGTGATGGAGAGAAAGAGAATGACCTACCAAAGGAAAATCACACGGCTCGGTTTCTGGCACTGAGTCTGCCTTTGTGGCTCAGAAGGGAAGTGGGGAGAAGAGGCACACTGTGGTGATAGGGGATTCATTAGTTAGGGGAACAGACAAGAGGTTCTGAGGGTGAAAACGAGATTCCCAGATAGTATGTTGCCTCCTGGGTGCCAGGGCCCAGGACATCTCGGATTGAGTCTTCAGCATTCTTAAGTGAGAGAGTAAACCGCCAGAAGTCGTGGTCCATGTAGGTACCAATGACATGGGTAGAAAGAGTGACAAGGGTCTGCATAAGGAGTTCAAGGTGTTAGTGCTAAGTGAAAGGGCAGGACCTTCAGGTTGTGATCTCAGGATTGCTACCTGTGCCACGTGTTAGTGAGACCAGAACTAGAACAATTGTACAGTTTAACACAACTAATGATTTGGTATAGGAATAACATTTTTGGATCATTGGGCTCTCTTCCAGGGAAGGTGGGCCCTGTAGAGAAAGGACGGTTTGCACCTGAACTGGAGGATGACTAATATCCTAGTGGGAAAGTCTGTAAATGCTGTATGGTGGGGTGGGAACTAGAGTTGCATGAGGATGAGAAACAGAGTGTCAGACAGTTAGTGGAGAGGTTGTGGAGGCAGATTTTGGTAAGACCTCAGACTACGTCAGGAATTAAAAAGTTGAGAATGGTATGACGAGTGACCTGAGCTGCGTATATTTCAATGCAAGAAGTATCGTAGGAAAGGTGGAAGAGCTCAGGGCATGGATCAACACTAGGAATTATGACGTTGTAGCCATTAGTGAGACTTAATTACAGGAAGGACAGGACTTATTAGTGAGGCATTATGGGTGGAAATGAGAAATAAGAATGGACCACATCAATGGGGCTATATTACAGACCACTCAACAGTCCTAGGAATTTAGAGGAACAAATTTGTAAAGAGATCGCAGACTACAAGAAACATAAGGTTGTTACAGTCGTTGATTTTAGCTTTCCATATATTGACTGGACTCCCACACTGTAAAAGGACTAGATGGGATAGAGTTTGTCAAATGTGTTCATGAAAGTTTCCTTCATCAGCACATAGAAGTCCCAATGAGAGGGAACTTGTGAAAAATTGGTCACAGTGCCATGAGTAGAATTTTCAACTTCTTAATACCTTATTTTTTGGTGTTAAAGAGTCAGAGAATACTATGGCACAAAAGCAGGTCCTTCAGTCCATCAAGTTCATGCGGACCTGTGCCTCTGCCTGGTCCATCTAACTGCAACCAGACCACTTCTCACCATACCCCTCCCATCCATATACCTACCCAAACTTACCTTAAATGTTACAATTGAACTTGCTTCTACCACTTCTGATAGCAGCTGATTCCACATGTGCACTGCCCTATTTGTAGATCTCCTCAGTGCATTAATTTTCACCTGTTATTTCATTTCCAAAGTCCATATCAATAATTGGAATAGTCCAGTAAATAATTATAAAACTAAAATCTTAACACATGCAAAACAGCAGTTGCTACTGTGACCCTGTGGTGCAGAAGGGTGGGACGGAGAAGAGGAGAGCTGTCGTCATTGGAGACTCTATAGATAGGGGAGCAGACAGGAGATTTTGTGGATGTGAGAAGGACACCCGCATGGTTTGTTGCCTCCCGGGTGCCAGGATCCGGGAGGTCTCTGACCGGGTGCACGACATCCTGGTACGTGAGGGAAAGCAACCAGAAGTCGTGATACATGTTGGGACCAACGACATAGGCAGGAAGAGGGATGAGGTCCTGAAGTGTGAGTTTCGGGAATTAGGCAGAAGGCTGAAGAACAGGACCTCAAGGGTGACGTTCTCAGGATTGCTGCCAGTGCTACGTGACAGAGATGGTAAGAATTGGAGGAGATGGCAGTTGAATGCGTGGCTGAGGAGTTGGTGCAGAGAGCAGGGTTTTAGATTTTTGGGTCATTGGGATCTCTTCCGGGGAAGGTGGGACCTGTACAGATTGGACGGGTTGCACCTGAACTCGAGGGGGAGCAATATCCTTGCAGGTAGGTTTGCTAGCATGGTTCGGTAAGGTTTAAACTAATTTGCGAGGGGGATGGGACCCAGAGCGATAGAGCAGTGAAAGAAGTGCATGGAGTAAAGCCAGATCTAACATACAGAGAGGCTTTGAGGAAAGAGAAGCAGAATAAACGATGTAAAGACAGTAAGATAGAAGGGCTGAAATGTGTGTACCTCAATGCAAGGAGCATCAGGAACAAAGGTGATGAACTGAGAGCTTGGATACATACATGGAATTATGATGTAGTGGCCATTACAGAGACTTGGCTGGGACCAGGGCAGGAATGGATTCTCAATATTCCTGGGTTTCAGTGCTTTAAAAGGGATAGAGAGGGCGGAAAAAGGGGAAGAGAGGTGGCATTACTGGTCAGGGATATTATTACAGCTACAGAAAGGGTGGGTAATGTAGCAGGATCCTCTTTTGAGTCAATATGGGTGGAAGTCAGGAACAGGAAGGGAGCAGTTACTCTACTGGGGGTATTCTATAGGCCCCCTGGTAGCAGCAGAGATACAGAGGAGCAGATTGGGAGGCAGATTTTGGAAAGGTGCAAAAATAACAGGGTTGTTATCATGGGTGACTTTAACTTCCCTAATATTGATTGGCACCTGATTAGTTCCAAGGATTTAGATGGGGCAGAATTTGATAAGTGTGTCCAGGATGGATTCCTGTCGCAGTATGTGGACAGGCCGACCAGGGGGAATGCCATACTAGATCTAGCACTAGGTAATGAACCGGGTCAGGTCACAGATCTCTCAGTGGGTGAGCATCTGGGGGACAGTGACCACTGCTCCCTGGTCTTTATAATTATCATTGAAAAGGATAGAATCAAAGAGGACAGGAAAATTTTTAACTGGGGAAGGCAAATTATGAGGCTATAAGGCTAGAACTTGCGGGTGTGAATTGGGTTGATGTTTTTGCAGGGAAATGTACTATGGACACGTGGTCGATGTTTAGAGATCTCTTGCGGGATGTAAGGGATAAATTTGTCCCGGTGAGGAAGATAAAGAATGGTAGGGTGAAGGAACCATGGGTGACAAGTGAAGTGGAAAATCTAGTCAGGAGGAAGAAGGCAGCATACATGAGGTTTAGGAAGCAAGGATCAGATGGGTCTATTGAGGAATATAAGGAAGCAAGAAAGGAGCTTAAGAAGGGGCTGAGAAGAGCAAGAAGGGGGCATGAGAAGGCCTTGGCGAGTAGGGTAAAGGAAAACCCCAAGGCATTCTTCAATTATGTGAAGAAAAAAAGGATGACAGGAGTGAAGGTAGGACCGATTAGAGATAAAGATGGGAAGATGTGCCTGGAGGCTGTGGAAGTGAGTGAGGTCCTCAATGAATACTTCTGTTCGGTATTCACCAATGAGAGGGAACTTGATGATGGTGAGGACAATATGAGTGAGGTTGATGTTCTGGAGCTTGCTGATATTAAGGGAGAGGAGGTGTTGGAGTTGTTAAAATACATTAGGACAGATAAGTCCCCGGGGCCTGACGGAATATTCCCCAGGCTGCTCCACGAGGTGAGAGAAGAGATTGCTGAGCCTCTGGCTAGGATCTTTATGTCCTCGTTGTCCACGAGAATGGTACCGGAGGATTGGAGGGAGGCGAATGTTGTTCCCTTGTTCAAAAAAGGTAGTAGGGATAGTCCGGGTAATTATAGACCAGTGAGCCTTATGTCTGTGGTGGGAAAGCTGTTGGAAAAGATTCTTAGAGATAGGATCTATAGGCATTTAGAGAATCATGGTCTGATCAGGGACAGTCAGCATGGCTTTGTGAAGGACAGATCGTGTCTAACAAGCCTGATAGAGTTCTTTGAGGAGGTGACCAGGCATATAGATGAGGGTAGTGCAGTGGATGTGATCCATATGGATTTTAGTAAGGCATTTGACAAGGTTCCACACGGTAGGCTTATTCAGAAAGTTAGAAGGCATGGGATCCAGGGAAGTTTGGCCAGGTGGATTCAGAATTGGCTTGCCTGCAGAAGGCAGAGGGTGGTGGTGGAGGGAGTACATTCAGATTGGAGGATTGTGACTAGTGGTATCCCACAAGGATCTGTTCTGGGACCTCTACTTTTCGTGATTTTTATTAACGACCTGGATGTGGGGGTAGAAGGGTGGGTTGGCAAGTTTGCAGATGACACAAAGGTTGGTGGTGTTGTAGATAGTGTAGAGGATTGTCAAAGATTGCAGAGAGACATTGATAGGATGCAGAAGTGGGCTGAGAAGTGGCAGATGGAGTTCAACCCGGAGAAGTGTGAGGTGGTACACTTTGGAAGGACAAACTCCAAGGCAGAGTACAAAGTAAATGACAGGATACTTGGTAGTGTGGAGGAGCAGAGGGATCTCGGGGTACATGTCCACAGATCCCTGAAAGTTGCCTCACAGGTGGATAGGGTAGCTAAGAAAGCTTATGGGGTGTTAGCTTTCATAAGTCGAGGGATTTAGTTTAAGAGTCGCGATGTAATGATGCAGCTCTATAAAACTCTGGTTAGGCCACACTTGGAGTATTGTGTCTAGTTCTGGTTGCCTACTATAGGAAGGATGTGGAAGCATTGGAAAGGGTACAGAGGAGATTTACCAGGATGCTGCCTGGTTTAGAAAGTATGCATTATGATCAGAGATTAAGGGAGCTAGGGCTTTACTCTTTGGAGAGGAGGAGGATGAGAGGAGACATGATAGAGGTGTACAAGATAATAATAGGAATAGATAGAGTGGATAGCCAGTGCCTCTTCCCCAGGGCACTACTGCTCAATACAAGAGGACATGGCTTTAAGGTAAGGGTTGGGAATTTCAAGGGGGATATTTGAGGAAGGTTTTTTACTCAGAGAGTGGTTGGTGCGTGGAATGCACTGCCTGAGTCAGTGGTGGAGGCAGATACACTAGTGAAGTTTAAGAGAGTACTAGACAGGTATATGGAGGAATTTAAGGTGGGGGTTTATATGGGAGGCAGGGTTTGATGGTCGGCACAACATTGTGGGCCGAAGGGCCTGTAATGTGCTGTACTATTCTATGTTCTATGTACTTTTGGTAACTATAGTTCGATATAGTATTTGTATGGGGGTCATCACCATTGCAACTTTACAATAAAAGACAAAAATAAGGCTGGAATGCACAGAAAAGTATTGATGAGCAGTGATGAACACTTCTGTCTGTCTACTCATTGTGTCAGAGTCTTAAGCCTCCCAGTCACAAACTGTACTGAACTGCGTGTAGTCAATTTGAACCAGAGACAGCACATCTCCCCAGGGATAACAAGGAATAAATCAGATCCGGGGTGTTCTGTTGATGGTTGTTTTAGAAAGTAAAAATATCAGTGAAGACAGTCAGATCTTACAGCAATGCTATTTTCACAGTCTCATGCTTCAGATCTTACAAATTAATGTTTACCAATTGGGCAATACCCGTGTTGCTGAAAGCTGTACAACCACATCACTAAATGTCAACATCTGTATCACAGAGTTGGAAGAGGGAAGCACGTGAGGGACTTGGAAATTACTGTCAAACCCAAAGTATGGAATATGTATCAGCAGGAAGTTCACATTATTTGTTTATAATAAATGTTATTTTCAATTGTGTAGTATTAGTATAGCAGAAAATGGCTGATATGTTCTTCATGTGTCAGATTTAGCTCAAGCTTAAGAACAATTGGTTTTAAGCAAGGAAATCTTACATTAATGCTACACCCTGTTGTTTAGATACATATCAAATAAATGCAGCTGTTGCACATCAGAACTTAGCTTTCTGGGACTGGGTGTGGTGAAATACATGTTGAGCATGCCGTCTGGAAAATAACAGGATATGGAAAAAGTCTTCTGACAAATCACAAAATGTTCTACAATACAGTGAGGAACTTAATAAAACCCTTATGTTCTTGTAGCTGGCTGCAAAAAAAACTCTTCCAATATGTAGTGCAATGAGTTAAACACATAACTTCACAGAGCCTATAAGCAATTGGACCTCCTGTATATAAAGTTTGCAAAAAGAAAGCAAAGCAAAGCAGGGTGCAACTTGCTTGCCAATGCACAGCCATACAGGAAGTGCTAATGAAAGGCCTCAACAGTAAATGCTGACCATCCATTTCACTCCTTAGGTGTTGCCAGACTACTTAGTTCCTCCAGCATTTTCTGTGTTGCTCTGGATTTTCATCAGTCTCTTGTGTCTGCCAATATGCGGCCAACTGATTTGCTGTTGAATTCATTCATATTATTCGATACCATATCTGGGCAAATGCAATAGCAGCAATGGAGGTGAATGACAAGGAAAGTCCTCTGACATTTCAACTAAGTACTGGTCTTAATTTCCATCAGCAGCATCTAAAAAACATCTAAACTGTACCAAACATGGAATAGTACAGCACAGTAAGGCCCTTTGGCCCACGATGCTGTGCTGACCTCTTAACCTATTTCAAGGTCAATTTAACACTTCCCCCACACATAGTCTTCCATTTTCCTGTATTTCATATGTGGTGAATGACCAAAAGCTTCAGGACAACTTCTGAGAGGAAATGTTGTTTCAATAGGATGGCCCATGTGCAATCAATGTGAGTGAGGTTAACACAAAAGCCTTGTATATAAAATGTGTACTTTATACACAAGGCAGTTTAATATCTTTATGGTAATGTTAATGACATATTAATTATCTATGTGAACCCCCAGTATCTCTGTCCCTTCAAATTTTATCCATTCTTAAGCCAGGTATTCATCTTCTGGACCTATTGATCTTGAATTCACTGATTGGAATAATATCAGTCGAAAAAGATTGAGTAAATGCAAGCAGGCTTTTTCCACTAAGGTTGGGTGGGACTCCAACCAGAGTCCATGGGTTAAGGGTGAAAGGTGAAAAGTTTAAAGGAAACTTCTTCATTCAGAGGGTCGTGAAAGTGTGAAATGTGCTGGCAGCACAAGTGGTGCATGTGACCTCAATTTCAACATTTAAGAGAGGTGGGAGTATGGGGCCATGGTTGTGGTGCAGGTCGATGGGAGTAGGCAGGTAAGTGGTTTCAGCATGGACTGGATGGGCTGAAGGACCTGTTTCTGTGCTGGACTAACTCTTTGTACAGTATTGTACAGTACACTGTAGGCAGGAATGTTGAATTAAGCAGTTGTTAGATATCAGATGATGGACCACTAAGACAGGACTTGTTACAGGGATGAGTGGCCTGGACAGTCACTGGAAATCTTGACTCATTTGAATTGTCAGATTGACTCCCTGAATGTTACAAACATAAAAGGTTCAGTTCATAGCACAGACGGGTAGAAAGAAAGGGAAGAGTAATGTAGAATTAGATGCTCAATTCAGATTACCGTAATCTGTCAATCTCAAATAAAGATATTTCACCCCTGAATAAGGTCTATTTTTATTTTTTATCATTATAGTTGTTACAAGCAAGTTTTTCATTGTATCTCTACCTCACCTTACTTGTGCACATGACAATAAACTTGACTTGAAATTTTGTATCAGGACATTTGACCATAATACCATAAAACATGGACCAGAATTAGGCCACTTGGCCCATCGAATTTGTTTTGCCATTTCTCCATGGCTAATTTATTATCTTTCTCAACCCAATTCTCCTGCCTTCTCCCCATAACCTTTGATGCCATGACAAACCAAGAACTTATCAACCTCCGCTTTAAATATACCCTTAACATGGCCTTACAGCTGTATGTAGTAATGCATTTCACATATTCACTATCCTCCAGATAAAGAAATTCCTCCTCAGTTCTGTTCTAAATGGAGACATGCCTTGTTTTTAAATGGATGTCCCTCTATTCTGAGGTTGTGCCCTCTCAATTATTTGCACAATTATTTAATTGCTGGGTTATTATAAATATAGTTAAGAAGGGAGAGAGCAGTTTTGGACATCCTAGGAGGAGGAAATCTGGTAGAAGCATTTCTAGCAGATGATTTGTCCTTGTGACTGTAGCTCCAACCCTTAAAGCATCCAGCAAAGTCTCTGAAGAACCCTTTCTTGGGCAATACTTGATCTCTGCTTTTTGACTCCTGACTAGTAAATACCAGTAATGATTCACGTGAAAAGTCAGATACACAGGAATATACGCTGTTTCACTACAGTGTGTTATATTGTGCCAAAGCACCATTGCATCTACCCCCTTGCACTATTGCAGTTAAGATCAACAACTACTCCATTCAGGAAACCACTTACATTCTTTTATGAACAAATAAGTGATGGTCAGCATAACAGTGTGACCACTGTACAGAAAGTCTCCACACATGATGTGTGACCCAGTAATGGAAAGCCCTCCACCAGATATCAGCTTTAAGATGCGTTGTAGTTTGGCCTGAGAGTCCCCATAGAGCTGGAAGAGAACAAAACAATGATGAGACACTTACTGATTCT
Source organism: Mobula hypostoma (assembly GCF_963921235.1). Lineage (NCBI taxonomy): Eukaryota > Metazoa > Chordata > Chondrichthyes > Myliobatiformes > Myliobatidae > Mobula > Mobula hypostoma. The sequence continues at coordinate 157,676,298 of NC_086100.1, forward strand.
CCTCAAATAGGTCCAGTGACCAACCCCACCACCTCAAGCCCAGGGTTCACCCACTCTGGAGATAAAAACTGTGGACGTATAAAGGTAATACTAATTCCCCACTGTGCCATTTGCTCAAAAACAAACCAAAAAAAAATTGAGTCTGTTACTTTAATTTAGACAAGGAATTTCTGGAAGAATATTTAATAAAAAATGTGTATCCACTTTAAATGCTATTATTCAACTTGCACTCAAACTGTGAATTGTTCCTTTGTATTTTTTATAATTAAAAAGAGTTGTAGTGTATCCTGTTTCTCTGATGCCTTGTAACTCGATCAGTTCACGAGAACAGAAAACACATCAGTTTGTTGAGATAAAAACTGCAAGCACAGTGCGATAATGTTGCAGTTATTAACCATACAACTATGTAACATAGCCCTTTAGGTGATAGCAACCCAATGACCCTTTAGTATCAGTTACCTTCGCCGTTGATCTCACAATCCAACACACCACAAACTACAATAACAAATAGATCATTAATTGAATTGCTTTTTTTTATTCAAGGGATGCAAACCAACTAAAAAAAGTCAATGTTTTTAATTTAATCATAAAATTTGCAATTACATTGCATGTCTTTTATCCGTCATCATTCACTGTATTGAGTACATCACTAACTTGCTTGCAATTTTTATATTATGGTGATATGGCATAAACTTGTCTCAGAATGTAAGAAAGTAAACACATTGCATGTTTCATTCTTGTAAATAATTTTTATCATCAATAAAGTTTATTTTGGATAAACAAAAAGTAACAATCAGAAGCTGATTGCTCCTTACATTGGAAGACCAGGAAGTTTCAGGCAAACCACAGTGAGTCTCTCAGAATGCTGCTGATCTTCCAGCAGTCGACATTTATCTCAGTGTTCATCCTGAGCACAATCCACAAGGCAGTGATTTCTGTGTCACCATCACTTGGAATGAACCTCAACTGGCATTTATTGACCATCTCTAATTAACCCTTAACTGAATGACTTGGCTTGGTAAAGTGTCAGTCAAATTGTTATGGATGTGGAGTTACATTTAGATCCAGGTCAAGGAATCACATTCAAGAACACGAGTTTTAAAGGACAGCCTGGTGTTTCATCATCAGTACTGATAACAAGTTCAATATTCCAGAATTTATTTAGAGCGAAGACCTTTGCCTTGAAAGATTATGTTTGTTATGAGCAGATCTGCTGGGTGCTTTTAGTATTGTGCTTGCATTTCAGATTTCCAATATTTGCTTTGACAAAGTCAGGGGGTCTACATCACAGGAGTAAAGCTGGATAATGTTGAACTGTCTCCAACCACAATAATCCCAAATACTTAACTATTTTCAATGTACTCATATGCAATTTAATGAAAATACAGAAGTTTATATTCAATAAGTCACTGACAAAATAGAATATACAACGTTAGAAGCATTATTCTAGCACCGGCCTTACTTGGCTTGGGTTTCTGAAACAAACTGGATTTCTAGAGCCTCTTTCAGATGCAACTGCGAGCCATTGATAAAAGGCCAGATTTAAAATTATTTACAGAAACTTCCAACATGGGTTTTGCCCAGGGTACACTTCATCAACAAGGAGCTGAATGGTTTCTGCCATGTGACATGTCATTGATATGATTGTCCTTCTTTAGAGAAGAGGGAACACAAAGGGTATTGATGCATTGTAAACAGAATGCGATGGTTTGATGGCACAATACATACAGTATATTAATTTGATGGCACCGTTAATGTCAAGAGGACATGTACTGTACTTTATGTATTTCCTATACATTTTTATGAATATAAAAATATACCTTGAAATATACCTTGGGATATCATGTTACAACTGTACAAGACATTGGTGAGGTTGCGCTTGGAAGTTGTGTGTAGTTTTGGTCACTATGCTATGGGAAGGATATAGTTAAGCGAGAGAGAGCATAAGGATGAGAAACTAGAGTTGGGGGTTTTCCTCTGGAACCTAAGTGACTAAAGGGGTGACTTTACAGAGGTGTATAAAATCACAAGGGACATAGATAAAATGAATGGATGTAATCTTTTTCCTAGGGTATGGGAATCTAAAATGAGAGGGCATGGATTTAAAGGATTTAGTAGGGATTTTGAGAGGCAGGTTTTTTCACACATTAGTTGGTGTATATGGGAACAAGCTGCGAGAGGCAGTGATAGATGTGGGTATAATTACAATGTTTAAAAGACATTTGAACAGGTTCATGGATAGGAGAGGTTTAAAGAATTTTGCCCAATGCAGGCAAATTAAACTAGACAAGGAAGGGACCTTGGTCCACATGGACAAGTTGTGCCAAAGGGCCTATTACCATATTTTTATAACACTAAATTTAAAAAAATGTAGCTGGCTCCCTTTTGTCTGCCAAAATGTATTGGTCTTCCACAGTAAGGAGGTGTCTGCATATGAATGTTGCTGATTGGCACATTCCAAGGTACTGGCGTATTGCTGCAGGATGAAACTTAAAGTTCAGTGCAGCTACTGCACAGCCTTTGTAGATAAGAGGGGAACACAATATTGGGTCCTGCTGTCACAGAAATTGGAAGAGCTGGGTCCTGTTTAACAACCTCTCAAACACTTCAGAGGTGCACTATTTAAAGAGGAGGAAACAATGAGTAGCTTTGATGCATTCTGTATTGAATTGATTGTACAACAAATGCAAAATACATTGCATTCTCCATTGTAAATACCTGTCTTCATTGTATTTACTGTTTATGTTATGGATAAAGGATATTTTTAGGAAAAAGTTTGCTAGCCCTCTGTGATTTCACATCAAATGCTGAGACTGACCTTACCTTATGTGCCCTTGCTTTCCCAGAAAAGTCATATGTAACACCATAAGATACAAGAACAGAATTAGTCCATTTGGTCTATCGAGTCTGCCTCGCAATTTCATCATGTATTCTTCTCAACTCCAATCTCCTACTTTCTCCCTGTATCCCTTCATGCCCTGACCAATCAAGAATCTATCAACCTCTGCCTGAAACATACATAAAGGCTTGGCCTCCACAGCTGCCTGTAGCAAAGGATTCCACAGATTCACCACTCTGGCTAAAGAAATTCCACCTCATCTCCATTCTAAAATGCTAACCCTCAATTTTGAGGCTGTTTCCTCTGCTCTTAGACTCTTCCAGCATAGGAAACATCTCTCCACATCCATTCTATCAAGGCCTTTCACCATTCTATTGGTTTTAATGAGTCACCCCTCATTCTTCTGAATTATAATGAATGCAAGCCCAAATAAATCAAACACTCTTCATATGACAAGCCATTCAATCCTGGAAACATTTTTGTCAATCTCCATTGAACTCTCTCCAGTTTCAGCACATCCTTTCTAAGATAAGGGGCTCAAACCTGCTCACAATACTCCAAGAGAGGCCTCAAAGTGCTTTATAAAGTTTCAACATTACATCTTGCTTTTATATTCTATTCCTCTTGAAATGAATGCTAACATTGCATTTGCCTTCCCCACCACAGACTCAACTTGCAAATTACCTTTAGGGAATCCAGCACAAGGACTCCCAGGTCCCTTTGCACCTCAGTTTTTTGTATTTTCTCTCCATTTAGAAAATAGTCAACCCTTTAATTTCTTCTACCAAAGTGAATGACCATACACATACTAACACTGTATTCCATCTGCCATATCTTTGCCATTCTCCTAATCTGTCTAATCCTTCTGTAGGTTCTTTACTTCCTCAAAACTACCTGCCTGTCTACCTATTTTCATATCATCTGCAAACATCAGCAGTGCCAACAATGCCATCATCCAAATCATTGACATACAACGTAAAAAGAATCAGTTCCAACACAGACACCAGTGGAACACCACTAGTCACTGGCAACCAGCCAGAAAAGGCTCCCTTTATTCCCACTCCTTGCCTCCTGTCAATCAGCCACTTCTTTATCCATGCTAAAATCTTTCCTGTAATATCATGGGCTCATAGTTTGTGAAGCAGCCTTATATGTGGCACCTTGTCAAAGGCCTTCAGAAAAATCAAAATACATGACATTAACTGATCCTCCTTTGTCTATCCTGCTTGTTAATTCTTCAACGAATTCCAACAGATTTGTCAGGCAAGATTTTCCCTTGAGGAAACCATGCTGACTATGGCCTATTTTATCATGTGCCTCCAAGTACCCTGAGACCTCATCCTGATAATCGACTCCAACATCTTCCCAACCATTGAAGTCAGACTAACTGGCCTATAATTTCCTTTCTTCTGCCTCTCTCCCTTCTTGGAGAGTGGAGTGACATTTACAATTTTCCAGTCTTCCGGAACCATTCCTGAATCTAGTGATTCTTGAAAGATCGTTACTAATGCCTCCAAGATCTCTTCAGCCATCTTTCAGAACTCTGGGGTGTACACCACCTGGTCCAGGTGGCTTATCTAACTTCAGACCTTTCAGTTTCCCAAGAACCTTCTCTCTAGTTATGGTAACTTCACACACTTCATGCCCCCTAACACCTGGAACTTTCACCATATTGCTAGTGTATTCCACAGTGAAGACTGATGCAAAATACTTATTCAGTTCATCTGCCATCTCGTTGTCCCCCATTACTCCCTCTCCAGCATTGTTTTCCAGCAGTCCGATATCCACTCTCACCACTCTTTTACCACTCTCACCGCTCTTTTACACTTTATGTATCTGAAGAAACTTTTGGTTTCCTCTTTAATTTTGTTGGCTAGCTTACTTTTGTTATCCATCTTTATCTTCTAATGACTTTTTTAGTTGCCTGCTGTTGATATTTGAAAGCTTCCCAATCCTCTAACTTCCCACTATTTTTTGCTGTATCATATGCCAGGTCTTTGGCTTTTATGTTGGCTTTAACTTCTCTTGTTAGCAACAGTTGTGCCATCTTTCCTTTAGCATACTTCTTCCTCTTTCAGATATACATATGCTGGACCTTCCGAATTGCATCCAAAAATTCCAACTGTTGCTATTCTGCCATCATCCCTACCAGTGTTCTTTTCCAATCAATTCTGGCCAACTCCTCTCTGAGTCCTCTGTAAGTCCCTTTTCTCCACTGTAATACTGATACATCTGACCTTAGCTTTCCCTTCTCAAATTTCAGGGTGAATCCGATCACATTATGCTCACTACCCCTAAGGGTTCTTTTACCTTATGCTCTCTAATAAATTCTGGTTCATTACACAACACCCAATCCAGAATAGCCGATCCCTTAGTGGGCTCAACCATGAGCTGCTCTAAAAAGCCATCCCATAGGCACTGCTGAAATTCCCCCTCCTGGAATTCAGCACAAGCTTGATTTTTCCAATCTACCTGCATATTGAATTCTCCCATGACTGTTATAACATTGCCCTTCTGAAATACACTTTCTATCTCTGTTGTAATTTGTAGGGCACATCTTACTACTATTTGGCGGTCTGTATACAACTCCCATCAGGGTTTTTTTTCACCCTTGCAGTTCCTTAGCTCGATCCATAATGATTCAACATCTTCTAACCCTGTGTCATCTCCTTCTAATGACTTGATTTCATTTTTTGCCAACAGAGCAACGCCATCCCCTCTGCCTTCCTGCCTATCCTTTCAATACAATGTGTATCCTTGGACATCAAGCTCCCAGCTACAATCTTTCAGCCATGATTCCGTGATGTCTACAACATCATACTTACCAATCTGCAACAGTGCTGCAAGCTCACCTCCCTTATTCCATATACTGTGCGTATTCAGATATAACACCTTCAGACCTTATCAATTTTGACTGCCTTTTACATTGCAACTCTGTGTACTGTAATTTTGCCCTACCAACCGCCTCTCCTCACTGCACCCTGCCTGTTTGTAAACCAGTTACCTCATCTTCAGCACTCTCATCCGCCTTTCCTACAATACTTTTTGCATTGAAATAATATATGCAGCTCAGGAGACTAGCTGCACCATTCTTAACTTTTTGATTCTTGACTTTATCTGAGATCCACAACCTCTTCACTAACAGTTCTGGCACTCTGGTTCCCATGCCCCTGCAACTCTAGTTTAATCCCCACCATGCAGCATTAACAAACCTTCCCACTTGGATATTAGTTCCTCTCCAGTTCAGGTGCAAATGGTCCCTTCTGTACAGGTCTTCCCCTGGAAGAGAGCCCAATGATCCTAAAATCTTATGCTCTCCCTCCTACATCACCTTCTTAGCCACTTTTTAAACTGTATAATTTTCCTAGTTCTGGTCTCACTAGCATGTGGCAAGGGTAGCAATCCTGAGATCATAACCCTGGAGATCTGCCCTTTAACCTAGAACCTAACTCCCTGAAATGCCTATGCAGAACCTTGAAACTCATCCTACCCAGGTCATTGGTACCTACATGGTCCACCACTTCTGACTGTTCACTCTCCCACTTAAGAAGGCTGAGGACTCGTTCTGAGATAATCCCAGACGCTGGCACCCAGGAGGCAACTTACCATCCGGGAATCTCATTCTCACCCACAGAATCACCTGTTCCCCTAACTAATGAATCCCCTATCAGCACAGTGTGCCCCTTCTCCCCCTTTCCCTTCTGAGTCACAGAGGCAGACTCAGTGGATCAACCATGATGAAATGGTGGACCAGACTCGATGGGCCAAATGACCTAATTCTGCTCCAATATCAGTGCCGGAGATCCAACCACTGCGACTCTTTTCTCTGTTAAGTATATCACAGCACAGGTCATTCAATGGACTGCCCGCACAGACCATTATACATTATCTTACACTAATCAGAGTTTTTATGGTGCCTGGGTTGTAGACAGGGGTGGTATCCCATGGTTACTTTTCCCTGCAGAAACAAGACCAATTTATTGTCTTTCTATCTTCATTTTAGGAAGAGTGCTTAATACAACAGAAAAAAGGCAGCAGCTATTTTTTTGTCTTTGCTTATCTGATAGAGAATCTCAGAGACTTAGATTTTTAATATTTTGTAAATGCTGATACAAATTAGCTGGCAGCATTAGATAGAACCAAATCGCATTACATCAAGGAAATAACTTTCTTTCTCCTTCAGTTTAATAACTTTCTGTAGAGATCAGCCAGATGGGCATGTCAAAAATATTTACCATTGATAACACTTTACACAGCCAAAGAAGACTAATCTTATATTGGCTGCTGGTTAACTCTTTCATTAAGCCTTCTATCTCACCCTATTGGAGATAGTCTCTTTGTTCTACCCATTCTCCTCCCACTGGCTGAAAACTAATTTGCTTTCTGAGTAGCATCCAAGCTGATGACATGAATATTTAATTCTCTAATATCCAGTAATTTCTTCCCCTCACCCTTCTCTCTTATTTCTATTGCATATTCTGGCACCCCTCTTATTTCTTCTCCTCTCCTGTCACTTCCTCCTGCTGCCTCCCTTCCTTCCATTCTCCCATGGTTCATTGTCTTCTCCTGTCAGATTCTTTCTTCTTCATCCCTCTACCTTTTCCACCTATCACCTGCCAGCTTACTGTCCTTCCCCCTCCCTCCTTCCTTTCTAATCCTGATGGAAGGTCTTGGCTCGAAGCATTGACTATTTATTCCTGTTCTTCCTGACCTGCTGAGTTCATCCAGGATTTGTGCGATGGGCTGGATGTGCAATAGACACACAGTGTGTGTCTTACCAGCATCTGCAGAATCCCTTGTGGTTCTAACTCAATTATCTAGTCTCCACTGGGATAGAGACTTTCAGAAATTGACACATGTTATGAGACGTTGTTGCTACACATCTGTAGTTAAAGTGATTGCCCACTGATCTTGTAGCCACATTTCTTCATTTGAGATTCTTCCAGGAGTGAAAAATTCTCAACATTCCCGAAAGATCTTGTGTGTTTCAATAAAATCACTGCCTGACTTCCAAACAACACCACCACAACAAAAAAAAAGGCTCAATTTCTTTAGCTGCTTGTTGTAGGAAGCCTTTCAGATTTTTGGAATTAGCCTGGGAATCACTTTTGGACTGCCTCCAGTGTCAACATAATTTTTCTTAAATATGGAGAGTACAACACAAAACAAATGGAAAGTGGCTAAAACACATGGAAAATCTGGTCTAAATAAGGTTCTTACTTTTGGTGCACAGTGGAAATGCATTCCAGGCACAGGTAGAGTTGTGATGTACATTGTGATACACCTGTAAAGGTACAGGGTTCCCATTATGAAGAAGAACCTACGTCCCACAATTGACCTAGAGTGAAAAGAAGAAGCATTAGCTAAGCATTATTTAATCACTCATAGAGTCCACATTTCAGTATCAAAGACTGGACATCCCAAGAAGTAAATATGCTCTGAGCTGCTGGATTTCGGTTTCCATCTTCAGAAAACTTCTAAATGAACAGCAGATAATGCAAAAATGAAAACAAAAATAAATCAACACCTAAAGCACTTTCATAACACCACCATCTCCGCTCCATCAACCAATGCTGGAACATAAGTACATAAGGAATAAAAGCACCAGAAGTCTCTTCAGCTCTTTGAGCCTTTTCCACCATTCAATAAGCGGAGGGACTATCTTCTAACTTTTACTCCATTTTTCCATACTGATTCCACATCCCATAATTGCCTTAATAGCCGAAGCATTATTAATCTCTGCCTAATTAATTCAGTGCCTAAGAATTCACAATGCTCTAAGGTAGAAAATTAAGATTCTCAACCCTTTCTGAATGAGCAATCACCTATTCTGAAACACCAGCCTCTGGTTCTAGACTCTCCAGCCAGGGGATACACCAACCCTTCTAAGTCCAAGGTTATTATCTAAGTACATATATGTCACTATATACTACCCTGAGATTTATTTCCTTGTGGGCATTCACATAAAATACAAAGAAGCACAATAGAATCAATGAAAAACCACACACAAGACAAACAAACATGCAAAAAACAACAAACTGCAAATACAAACAGAAAAAATGATGATAATAATAATAATAAATAAATAACTGACAAATATACAAATATCTAAAACAAGAGATGAAGTTTCCTTGAAAGGAAGTTGGTAGGTTGTGGGAACAGTTCAGTGTTGGGATGAGTGAAGTTGAGCGAAGTTATCCTCTCTGGTTCAAGAGCCTGATGCTTGATGGGTAATTACTGTTCCTGAACCTGGTGGTGTGGGCCCTAAGGCTCCTGTACCTCCTTCCTGATTGAAGCAGTGAGAAGAGAACATGGTTGGGTTGTGGGGATTCTTGATGATAGATGCTGCTTTCCTGTCCAGTCGCATAAGGATTCTGGATGTTTCAATAAGATCACCTTTCACTCTTTTAAGCTCTCTTTATGCCCAAATTTGCTTAATCTCTCCTGAAAGGACAAATTCCCTTTGCCAAGAAACAATATGGTGAACCTTCGTTGCACTCCCTTATTTGCAGAGTAACTCTCATGACCATTTTTCTAGAGCACTGTGAGGTGGAAAGGTACTAGCTGGTTCATCAGTTCTGAAAAGTAGCTACTGTCTAAGTTCTTACTTCAGGTTATGTTCACAGATAATCCAAAATTCGTGCTTGTTATAAAAGCCATGGAATAAAACAGCATGAAAACAGGTCCTTTGGCCCATCTCATCCACGCCAATCAAGATGTCCACTTAAGCTGCTCCCATTTGATTTGTGTTTGGCCCATATCCCTCTAAACCCCTCCGATCCATGCACTTGTCCGTGCCTTTTGAATGTTGTTATTGCATCCACCTTCACCAGTTTTCCTAGCTGCTCATTCCATACACACACCACTTCTGTGTGAAGAAGCTACGTCTAAGGGCCTCTTTAAACCTAAACTGAAACCAAACCTAATTATCCTGTTCAATGATACTACAATGCTACAATTATATTCAAGTTGGACAAATTTTTATTGGACAAATCCAATTTTTTTTTATATCAGTCAACAATTGCTTGAGGATGACACCAGAAATTGTTCTCTTTCATTTTTATAACCAGTTAAATTTCTTCTAGAATTCTTCTATCAATCACAGTAACCTACCATACAGATCTCAACATATCACTGAACTCCTTTTAATACGTACTACTGGTTGTTAGGAAATATACATAAACTTTACAACGCTGCTGGTCTCAATATTTTTCAGTCATAGAGTCAAAGAACACTACAGCACAGAACCAGGCCTTTCAGCCCATCTAATCCATGCCAAATTATTATTCTGACTAGTCCATCGACCTGTACCTGGATCATAGACTTTCATACCCATCTCATCCATGTAATTATCCAAATTTCTCTTAAAAGCTGAAATCAAACCTGCATCCACCACTTTGCTGGCAGCTTGTTCCACACTCTCACCACCTTCTGGGTGAAGAAGTTCTCCTTCATGATCCCCTTAAACATTTCACCTTTCACCCTTAACCATGACCTCTAGTTGTAGTCTGACCCAACCTCAGCGGAAAACAACTACCCTATCTACACCCCTCACAATTATGTACATCTCTTCTCTCCTCCACGACCATTGCAGGCCTCTGTTTAACACCATACTCCCTGCTATTACACCAACAAGCTGAGAATTCTAGATCAGCTTATAGATTTATGAGGATGTTGTTTGGAATAGAGGGCATTGAGTTATAGGGAGAGGGTGACCATTCTGGATCTTTATTTCTTGGCGCCTAGGAGAATGACAGATAACCTGATAGAAATGTACAGAAATCACAAAGGGTATGGATAAGGAGGCTATAATCTTTTCCCCAGCACTACAAAGCTAGAGAGCACAGATACAAGGTGAGTCAGGAGAGATTTAAAAGAAACATGACAGGTAACTCCTTTACACAGTGGGTAGTGAGGACCTGGAATGAGCTACCTGAGGAAGTGGCTGAGGTGGTTATAATGATCACACTTAAGAGGAATTTTGGATAGGTCCTATACATGAAGGAGAAGGGTCTTGGAGTGTTATGAACTAAAACACATGCAACTGGGACTAGCAGGAAGGATGATGTGGTTGGCAATGACCAGTTGGTCTGAAGGGCTGGCATCTTTTTGAATCTATGAAAAAAATAATCCTGCATCAGATAGATTTAACATGACAAAATAGGAAGTGAGAAATAGAAGGGATTCTCCAAGGAGGCTAAGGCAACTAGCACATGGGTGATATTACTGAAGAATGCTTCAAGGTTGGAAGAAATAGAAAGATTGCATGGCAACACACACAAAATGGTGGAGGAACTGAGCAGGTTAGGCAGCATCTATGGGAAAGTGTATAGACAGTCAACCAAAATGTTGACTATACTCTTTTCCATAGACGCTGCCTGTCCTACTGAGTTGTTCCAGCATTTTGTGTGTGTTGCTTGGATTTTCAGCATCTACAGATTTTCTCTTGTTTGAGACTGTATGGCAACAGCTGATTTCTACACGGCCTAAATATTGCCATTTTCATTTAGTAGGTTAATTAGTCATATGGGTATGATTGAGTAGAACAGGCTCTTGGACTGGAAGAGCCATTTAATGTGCTGAATCTTGAAGTAAATAAAAAATAAAACAAATGAATTAAATAAACACATGTTCTTTTTCAACATCAGAAAACAGAATATATTATCTGGCAATTATCCGGTTAGACTTATTGAGAGATTGTTACATGCAAAAACTATGCTTCAAAACACTTGGCTACAAAACACTTTGGAATGCCTCAACAATGTGAAAGTGGCTGCAGAAACACACTGTTCTTTCCTTTCAACAATTTAGGCCTTCAAAGGTTTGAATACATTTTTTGTCAACATATTCGAGTAAAATTAAATCAATAGAAACCAGTCTGTATATCAGTCATGATGTAGGGTCACTGTGTTCTCAAAACTTTAGTGTCACTCCTTATCCACATCCCAAGTTGATAAATGGATAGAATGAAATTTCCCTACACCTGAAGACAAGGTTTTTCTAAGTTAGGAGTTCAACTCACACAAGCTACTGCAGAATTTTGATTACCCTTAGTAACACTTTAGATGTGTGGACAAAATGCTAAGGAACATAAAGGGATAGTAAAAAGATATTTTGATACTGCAGTGAGTAAGGAAGTGAATTATTTTCAAAACATGAGTAAAACCCTAATTTTCTTTCCGCAATCTTTTGTTATCCATGTAAAATGTTTGCTTTGTGGAATAGTAGCTGAAGTGACACGCTTTGTCAATGCACAGTGGTAATTTCCTGCAACTTGCTTTAGGGCTATCTGAGTCATCAACCTTTTCCAGTTTAGTTAAATGAAATCCTGTGGCAAAGCCTTTTTTGTGCTACAAACCACAGGATGATTTGGCAACTATGACCCTGTCTTGCTGCTAATTGCTGTGGAACAGTTAGCCATGACTCAATGCTCAGCACTTCCATGTGAGTCAGATAGCAATGTATTCCTGCCTCAATGCAGAGACAGGAACACAAAAAGCTTGGCTGAAACTCAAATCCACCAGCAAAAAGAATATAGCAACTTTGTGGCTGTTGCCTTTCATAGGAAATATTACAGTATCTAAAGACCCTTTACTCCCTTTCATGTGGATCAAAGTTCAAAGTAAATTTATTATCTATGTATGTGCATATTATCACATACTACCTTCAGATTTATTTTCTTGCAGGAGTTTACAGGAAAAAGGAAATAAAATAAAATTGAGGAAAAAATGTACATAAACAAACAAAGGCTAACAAACATCCAATGCGCAAAAAAGAGAGCCAATATGAAGACGAGTCAGGCCAGAATGGCAGTGGTCAGTAGGTGGTAGGTCGACAGAGGAGGGATGAAGGCTGACGGGCAGGAGGATCCAAGTGGGGGAACTTGGGAGAGATAGGCAGGTGGGTGGCAGGTGGAAGACAAGCATGAAAAGGGCAGATATAACAATGTGGGGAGGGAAGAGTAAAGGCGGGCACTGAGGCTGGAGAGTGAAACGAGGGACTCAAAGGCTTGTAGGAAGCATTAATAGAAAGATGAAGGGCAGGTGGAACCAAATGGGGGAGGGAATCAGGTGGGTGCAGTGTGTGGGTTGGAGGTGGATGGGACCAGGAGGAGGAGGAGGTGGTGGTGGGATATGGGAAATGGTACAAGGACGGAAGAACCAGAGGAGAGAAGGAGGGAACACTGAAGTTAAATGTTAACCATTTGGAAGATGCATTAAGAGCTACATTTTGAGATGACCTGCAATCTTCAAAGGCACCATACAAGTGCAAAACTTCTTTTCTTGCAAGCCGGCAGCACCACTTAGTCTCATTTTAAGGACTGTCTTTACCAACTGGTTATGGGTTCAAACTCCAACCTTTAGGGGTCCTGTCTAAATCTATGGGACTATCTTTTCCTCTTGACTCTTGGTTTAGGGGAAAGGGATAAGAGTTCATCCTAAAGTACTCAACATGATAACATGTGTAACCCTTTCGCCGTAGGCTCATAATGAGTTAGCTATTACTGTGAATACAAGCTAACAGCAACATAACTCAACAATGTATGGGAATAATGATGAAAAGGCCATTTCCAATAAATGAATACATCCAGGGTAAATATGATTGGGGTAAACACAAACATAAAAGTTTGAATGTCCCTTTAAGGGAAAGTAGGACTGTTATTTGTATGAATACTGCCACACCCATGCAAATTTACTGTTCATCAGGAAGCAGTAATTTAACTCATAGCAGTATAAACTTAAATTGTAATTGTACGTATTGACAAACTATTTTAAAATGTAACAAACACAATATACTATTGTGCTTGTTATACAAGAACAGGGCCCATCATATATACAAACACACTATATACATAAAAATATTAGTCTATAATGTACACATAATCATTGGAGTTCATTGTTGCATAATCAATCCAGGTTGCTTCATTTTGCTTACTGACAGTACTGAAATGGTTTTGCGTTGAAGAACCCATCCCGGAAAAAATATATTCACACAACATCCAAGGAAAAGGTGTCAAACCTTCTCCAAGGGCATGAGCTAACTAGCTACGTAAAAGTTATCTGCACATTCTCTGAGAGTGCATTGGTGGAGGATTTTTTGACAGCCATATCTGTCCTTCCAAATGGGTTCTGCGAGTGTTTCAGCATGTTCCTCAATGTTCGTTGTCTGTTTCTATTCTCCTTCTTTGATCCTGCATTCTCTCTCTCTCTACCCCATTCTTCCTCCATGCATGCTCTCTGAACATTCGCAAGACAAATCCTATTGCTAATTCAACAAGCCTAACTTGTCAATCAACTTAATTTTTTTAATAGTGAAAATGAAACACCCAATTGTATAATGTAATTAAAGGAACACATTGCATTTTGAGAAATGCAATTTGAGAAACATATGAATGAAATAAAGCATGGCCATAAACCAGGTATTACATTCTCCCTCCACCAAAATAGACATGTCCTTATGACTTTGTAAACCTTTGACACTTATCAAGCTCATTATTAATAACGCTACACTTATATCCCAGTAACAATATCAGTCATGCTCACACCTGTGTTCTGACAGTAGTCAGGCATATGACTCACAGCATTCAAATGAGTTAAGTGATTACAGGACCTCCAATTCATTTGTAAATGTATGCAATATATTTCATCATTGGGATTGACGAAACACTCATATTTCCAGATGTGTCATATTCCAGCCTATCTGGCAGTTTCCTGACTCTCTGAGATCTTATCTTATTTTCAGTTTGTTCAGTTTCATCGTCATTTGATATTCGTCACTATTTCTTCAACTTGAGTCTTTCCTTGTGACTTTTCATATTTACTTTGAAATGCCACATCCTGTCTATTATTCTATTCCTTCCAGAAACTCAGTTTCTCCTGCCCCCTGCCTAGACTCAGTCTCATCTTCAATTATATTGGAGTCTGTTTCCCTTTCACTATCTAATATCACTTCTGGTTGTCCAGTGGTTCTAATTCCCACTATACCCAGCTCGAGCCTGAAAGATTCAGACATCCCTTCATCAACACCTTTTGGGAGGTTTGCATGAGGCAAGTCATACCACATTCCAATTTCCTCATCTTCCGTATCTGTGTAGGTATTCAATGGATTTGTTTGGATTCTCTTCTTTCCACCATAACCATACTATTGTTTGATTTATCTTCAGCTTGTTTCTTTTCTTCTTTTCCAATGCAGAGTTCTTTTGCTCAGTGTAGGTTCTATATCAAACTCTAGGTCAATACGTACTCCTTGCCCTAGAGGTAAAAGCTGGTTCCAATGGAGAACTTTTACAGGAGCATGTCCATCTTCTGGTTTCAACCGAAAAACAGGCAAATTTGGCATCTGACTCTCCACTTCATCAGGTGTAGAGATCCAGCAGTCAGCCAACGTATGCTTCCCTTGTAGTCCTAAATTTCTTATTAGAAGTCTATCTCCGGGATCAGTTGACAAAATCTAATCCTTTGATAGTATCACTTTTTTTGTTTTCTTAGGTTTTGTTTTCTAGCAGAAACCGATACTAATTCATAAGCTTTTTGCAGTTCTTTCTTCATATTAGACACGTACCTAAGATAAGTTTTCTGTGGTAAGTCCTCACAATCTCACTTGAAATGTCCATCTTCTCCAAATTTGTAACAGCAAATTCCAGGCCTATCCTCAAACAAGCGACCCTTTGCAGCAACATTCCTTCGCTTTGTGATTTTCTCAGGTGGGTCGGGTTTTCCAGTGGATGTGTCACATTTAGCTGCAACTCGAGCAGACACCAACGGAGCATCTGTGCTTGAATACCTATACCTTATTTCTCAAAAGCCCTACTTCTGTGGCATCAGGGGTCACTTTAGCAACAGAGGCTACCACTGAAGACATTAATTGGCTTTTGGAAACATTTCACTCCTCAATCATGTTTTCTTCCTCTCTAATTTCTCTGAGTAGCTCTGTAGAAGATGGTGGATCATGCATCTTGTGGGTCATTAAAATACATAGAGCAACCAAATCTTGTGATAATGCGCCCTTCACAACTTGCTCCACTCTCAAGCGATTTATCTCGGACAATTGAACATCCCCTCTGTGGCCCAAACATTGCAGCAGTTTCTCTAACCAGAAAAGGCAGAAAATGAGCTTCTCTCCTTCCTCTTAGAATGTCTGTCAGAACTTCACCATGAGATCAGCTGAAATTTCAGTAGTGCCAAAAGCATTTTCCAGAGCTTTCATATAGTTAGTTTGAGGTGGCTAAAAGATTTTCTGCTTTAAGGAACCTCACTACAACAGCTGCAAGATCTGTTAAACTTAACTGAGGATAGGCCTGGTAATTTCTGTTACAGATTTGAAGTCGTCTCTGCTTCTTTATATTGTCTGAGCATTGCCATTTACCTAGTAAGTGAGGTGTCTGCTCAGCCCAAGCCCCATACTCTTCTTCTCCGTTTGGTGTGGGTGTGACCCCAGAGAACATTCTCTGCTTACAATAACCTTAGCATACAACAGGTATGCTGTGGCAGTTAACGACCAGTAATGGCCAGCTCAGAATTCAGATCAACAGCTGAATGACTTAGTAGAGTTCTTACATCCGTCAGAATTTTCCCTTCATTCCTCAGAAAAGTGAGCAACTTGAACTGAATGTCTTCACCCTCAGCAGCATCTAAATCACAGTATCTTAATTATGATGCACTTTAAACAGCACTAAAGTAACACAGGCTTGAACACAAGTAAACAGGCTATCCAATCGTTATACAGCCATGGTACAGCTTTCATCCCGTTTGAGACCCCCAAAATGTGACCCTCTCACCACAGGTTTGTAATGAGTTAGCTATTACTGTGAACTACAACATAACTAGGCAATGCACAGGAATAATGATGAAAAGGCCATTTCCAATAAATGAACGTGCCCAGGGAACATATGATTGGGGTAAACAGAAATATAAAAGTTTGAATGTTCCTTTAAGGGAAAGTAGGACTATTACTTGTATGAACACTGACACACCGCTGCAAATTTACTGTTTGCCAGGAAACAATAATTTAACTCATACCAGTATAAACTTAAATTGAAATTGTATTGACAAACTATTTTAAACTATAACAAACACAATATATTAGAAAGAACATGGCCCATTGTGACACACATGACACACATTAGTCTACCATAAGGTGCACGTAATCATTGGAGCTCATTGTTGTCTAATAAATCTAGGTTGCTTCACTTCATTTACTCACAGTACTGAAATGGTTTTGCACAGAAGAACCCGGCCCAGGGAAAAAAAAAATTCACACCATGTCCAAGGAAAAGGCATGGGACTTTCTCCAAGGTCATGTGCTTAACTAGCTAACTAAAAGTTGTCTGCACATTCTTCATGAGATCATTGTCTGCATGAGGATTTTCTGACAGGGGCATCTCTCCTTCCAAATGGACTCTGTGAGCACCTCAGCATGTTCTTCTAGTATGTTCGCCATGCTTTTCCATTCTCCTCCTTCGATCCTGCTCTCTCTCTCTCTAGAAAATGGCTGCCCCGCTCTTTTTCCTGTGCTCTCTCTAGAATATTCCCAAGACAAATCCTATTGCTAATTCAACAAGCTTGACTTTGTCAACCGATTTTTTAATTACAACAAAAATGAAATACTCGATTGTATAATGTAATTAGAGGAACATATTGCATTTTGAGAAAATCTACAGAAAATAAAATATCCAACAGCATAAATGTATTAATAAAATAAAACATGGTCTTAAGCCAGGGTATTGCACATGTGTGTGCTCAACTCTACTTCTGAATTTCATTTAGAATGAGTCCAATGGAACTAAAGTTCAGAATTGGTATTCATTGTGGTCTGTTCTTCACTGTAGATTTAGTACATGCAACAAGAGGATAAATATCTACTCCTGGATCAGTGGAGGAATTCAGAATGTTTGAACATCCTGACTAATGGAACACAAGAGAAAAGCTTCCAGGGATTAAGAGCTTTAACACTGCCTCATCTGTTTCTCCTTATTCAGAGCAGCAAATGTTGAGTCTGGTGCATTTGGAACTGCATCACCGGGCAGTGATGTGAACAGAAAACTTCTTGTCAATTACAATTTAAGAACAAAGTTTGAACCTTGGCTCAAGGCATCTACCCTAATGTAAAACATGTTATCCAGGCATATCCCAAATTAAAATAGAAAGATGTTATCTCTTTTACTCTGTGAGGAAAATTATTCCAATCAAACATTTAATACCTTCTTCTTATTCTTCGTTAAAAGTGTAATTAACTTCATCTATTTTTTGACTCAGCAAGAGGTCTGGCTCAGTGGGTGGCTATTTGTTTCAGAGCCAGTTAATTCTGAGATCAAGTCGCACTCCACAAACTTGAGTAACACTCTTGTGCATTATGAAAGGAGTGGAGCTTTGCTGGGGATGCAAGCTTTCAGATCAGATCCTAATCTAATGCATTGCACCTCTTAAAAAAATAACAAAAATGGAATTATCCTTCTGTCCTACTTACATGGATCTTTTTTCACCCAGTGAGTAGTGATACTCTCTATGATATAGAATACACTGCCTGCGATAGTTCCATAAGATAGTTATAGCCAGGGTGGTGGCAGTGGGGATAAGCTCCTACTACTATTAAATGCTCCCAGCCACATGCGTCTCAAATAGCCTCTAACAAATAAGTCCAACTCCTGGCCTTTACGTGTGGCTTAGCTACTAAGCCCCGCAGAACTGTTTCCATTGACAGGAGAATGGGCAGAAGTGGGTTACTGGCACCTTAAAACTCGTGGCTTCGGGCAAGTGGTGCTCATCAGCCGTAGTCGGCAGCTCATCAAGAAGGAAAATTTGAACCTCAAACCTCTGCTGCCTTGCGGCTATACCCCTTCATGGGGAAGGCTTTGGGAGTAAATCCGGAGCTGTAATCCCTAAGATGATCCTACGCTGAGCTCAACGTTGACTGGCAATCCTGCAAAGCTGCTGAAGTCAAACGGTATCAGTCCCTGCCATTCCTTTGGATTCATCAGCTGCATGGAGAGGTGGGGCCTGCTACCAGGGCAACAGCTTACTCTCCATATCACCCTGCCCTGACTTGCACATCGTGCAACATCCATGGTCAACCCCAGCTAGCAGAGGGCCTCAGGGCCTGAGATAGTGGCTGAAGCAGAACCTAAGCAATGTCATAATGTAAACCTATGGCTCGTGTGCTCAAGATGACATACACAAAAATGTTGTTGACATGCAGCATGAAGTGTTGCCCCCTTAATTCTTCAAACCACACACATAATAGAAAAAAAGATACTTAACAATTATATTTACTGGTGAAGGAAGCAGTGCAGTGGCAGCGCCAGAGATGTTTTCTTGCTGGTGCTGCAGTGGGGCTGAATTATTCAGTGATGGTGCTGAGGGATGTACCCTATGGTAATATGTATTCGCAAGGCCAGACGCGTGGTGTTCAAAAGTCAGTTTCAAGCATTATGTGCCTACTATAAACGCCTCGGTTGATTCACACGCAACAGCAATTGATAGATATAATATAGAAGTGAACTGTGACAGTGTCAACAGCATTGGAGACAACCCGGGCTACACAGAGCATAAACAAACAAACCAACAGAGCATCCGACCCACAGCGCACAACGTGAATCACGCACCAATCCCGCAATCAGCGTTAAATGCGTGCTTTTCAACTGTAAAAGACAACACTAACCCACAATGTCCACTGCTATTCACATTACATAGACAGACAATGCCAAAAGATACACCATTATTAAAGTCAAATAAGGCAAACAACAGATGCAAGGCTTTACCAGGACTTGGACAAATTGTACTCTGACCATGCAATACCTCAATTAATTTGGCTACTGAATTTAAAACAAAAATCAACAGAATCATCGCTTGGAAGTCTAAGCAAAACCAGTAGGCTTAATGGCAGTAAATGTAATATTTTAGGATTTGCAGGAAACAAGGACTATGGGGTATCCACCACAAAATAATAATAATAATGATCAGCATTAGTCTTGGCCCAAATTTTTTAAAAAATCAACTGCACTCACCATTGATGTTTTCAGAGAAGCACAATCCATCTGTTGTTGTGACTGGTGGTGAAAGCATCAATGATTTTCTGGATGTCAAGTGCTTTGGTCCTCTAGCTGTTTAGGGCCAACAGGGCCAAGTTGCTGTTCCGAGCATCGCTGCTGCTATTCCTTAGGTAGTTTTTGAGGCGTCTGAGACAAGAGAAACTCCGTTTGCATGAGGCAGATGTCACAGGTAGAGTCAGTGATATGCAGATTAGTTTGTATAAATCTATAAATGCATCGCAGTAGGGTCTCATTAGAGCTAGAAATTCCACTGTGTCATTCACTGTCTGTCCTTGCTTTTGTTTTGTTTCCAGCAGATGCTGAACCTGATGAAGCTCTGCAGTCAGGTTCACTTCAGTCACTCCATAGTATTGGGCCACTGGCCAAAGACAATTCTTGTCTAGGAAGAATTTGTGTTTGGGACTCAATGCTGACACTCCAGTCTCAACTGAGAACCGTCATTTCATTTCAGTCAGAAGTCTGTCTGTAACTGGATAGAAACAGTGCTTGCAAAGTTCATCGGAATATGTGACAGGTGTGCGTTCAGTTTGGGCCTCAACAACAAGATCATGTAGGCGGCGGGGTGGCTGGGCCTGTCTCCTTTCATGTGGTCTGCTCTATATACCGGCCTTGACGCATAGGTCCCTAAGCTCTTGCCTGAATTTCACTCCGTGATTCCTCTCCCCGTTTTGCTGAGAGTGCATTGATAACAGACTGAGCCAAGTCCCCAGCGGATGAAAGTTCCAAACTGGGAGATTGTAGCTGGTCTGACATGAACTTGGTGACTCAGAATAAATCCTCAAAGTGAGAAGTAAAGCAAACTGCCCGTCAATCAGTCCATTTACAGCTCTGTCCTCCGTTTTCCTCCGTGCATTTGGTTGACCTATAATATCCTGTAGTGTAACTAGAATGACAGGGAGTGATTTCCTTATAGCCCACAAAGTTGTATACTGCCATGCCCAGCGTGTATCTGACAATTTCTTCAACTCCACGGGTTGTGCAGTTGTTTCTTCATAAAAAGATCGTGGGCAACAGAGTTTGAAAAGAAGTTGTAAAGCAGCTGCACAGTTTCAAACAACTCACCCGCCCGCTTGTTGTACATTGCTCACAACATCCACTAAAACAAGGTTAAGTCTATGAGCACAGCAGTGTATACATAATACCTACGGGACCTCTTTAATGAACCTCTCTTGTACCCCGTTACTGCACCCAGACATCACTGGGGCCCCGTCATAACACTGACCTATACACGCGTTCTTATCAGTAACACACTGGGCGAGTGGCTGTTCAATGCATTTAAGAAGCGACTCCGCATCCAATCCTTCTGCTGGAGTGAAGTGCAAGAATTCTGCAAGCACTGTTTCGTTATTCAAATACCGCACCACCACTGATATTTGCTCCTTTTTACTCAAGTCTTTATTTTCATCCACCATGATGCAAAATGTCCAGCCTCCTTGATTTCTGCACTTATTTGACGTCTGACCATATCTGCCATAATACCCATAATTTCATTTTAGATATCGCGATGGGTGTTTTTTGCATTTCCAGGATTGTCCCCTATTTTTTTTAGCTACAGTTTTATCAAACTGTCCAGTTACATTGAGCAACTCAAAGTTTCCCCTGTTGCCAGATCCATCATCCTCCTGGTGTCCTTGCTGGGCAATGCATTAGCACGCAGTATAGCATAGAGACTCAATGACTGCTCTCATATACTCCTGATTTTCTTGGACAATCTTTGCATGTCCTTTGTCAAGCATATTTCCCAACATTATTTATCTCCACCCAACATCACTAAAACATTAGTTTATGGGAATTTGCTGAATACAAATTGTAGTATTCTTATGTTACAATAATCATTACCTATAAAAGCACCTGTTACCCATAAAAATATGAAAACCCATGTTATGTGAAATGTTTCCAGACCTCCTAAGGTACAGCAAAAATACAAGTTGAATCAATGATTTCAGTGTTCTCTTTATGAGTGAAGAAGTCTTGAATAAATATTGGCACGACTAAAACCAGCTTTTTAATGGGATGGCTCTGACTAAGTAGTACCAAGTCAGCATGATATAATATTTCGCATTCACACAAAAATCTCTTGACCTCCGGGCATTCTAAGCAAGCTTGAGCCAAGGACACATAGTCACTATAGCAAATATAGGAAAATGTAGCAGCCAAATTAAGCAGAGAAACTGCCCTCAAATTAGTAACAAAATAAATAGTGTGGTATTAATACACATTGTGAATGAAATAACATATAATGACATCAATAAGAGAGAAATGAAAAAGAAAATGTCTTTGGAAGGTTCTGTGTGAAATCTTATACTATACAGGAAGTATTCAAGACTTTAAACTAAAATGGAGCCTGATTCTCATCATTTTATTTGTAGATTGTGGATCTCAATCTACTAATCCTGCACATAGTGCCAATTGATTATAATCAGGAACATCTTAATGTTCACACTTAGTTTAACAATACAACAACCTGACTTTGATATTGC
The DNA here is from genome assembly GCF_963921235.1 of Mobula hypostoma. NCBI lineage: Eukaryota > Metazoa > Chordata > Chondrichthyes > Myliobatiformes > Myliobatidae > Mobula > Mobula hypostoma. The sequence goes on from NC_086100.1 coordinate 157,698,664, forward strand.
TGCTAAATCCATCCAACAATTGTTCTTTTTTAATTAAAATGACCAATTTGAGATTACACATTTATTGGTCTTGGCCTGAATCTCTGAAAGATGCCTTGAACTTTGTATACCCAGTGGTGTTCTGCTATATTCTGTATATTTTGGTAGATGGCGTTTCATTTTGTGAAGAACCCATTATGCCAAATATGGACACATGAAAGACAATTATTTAATACTGTTAAAAATATGTGTGGAATATTATGTTAGCCCCATTCCAACAGGTTCATAATGGTTCTATAAAGCAGCAGAAAATAGACCACTAAGATCATTTAGCAACTCATCCAATTTTTAGGCTGACTAAGGCAATCCAGTCAAATATCAGGAATCTCCCAAATGAACTGAAATCTCTGGTCAACTGACTCGAAGACCAGAGTAATTTTTACCTGAAAGATTGAACCTCGGCAAAATCAGGTTTATTATCCCTGACATATTGTCATCAGTGCAGTGCAATATATAAGATATACCATGAATTATAATAAAAAAATATAACTGTATAGAAAAAAAATAGATAAACAAGTAGCGCAAAAAGGGAGCAAAAATAGTGAGGTAGTGTTTGTGGGTTCATTGCCTGTTCAGAAATCTGATGGTGGAGGGAAAGAGGCTGTTTCTAATTCATTGAATGTGTGTCTTTATCTCCTGTACCTCCTCTCCGATGAGAGTGATGAGAAGGTAGCATGTCTTGGATGACGGGGAACCCTAATGAAGAATGCTGCCTTTTTGAGGCATCACCTTTTGAAGATCTGGAGGCTAGTACCCATGATGGAGCTGGCTACAGTTAGAAAGCTGGAATAGTTTATTGATTCAACATGTATTTCCATAAAAACTCTCTGCGTTAAAAGGCCATTGGACAAGGTTGCAGTATTGAGGAAAATGTGTCAACACTGATTAAAGACTATTTATCATACAGTAAATGGAGGGCTTTTTAATGCTGCACAACTTTAACTGATGGAATGCTCCACAGATCACTTTTGACATTTATATCAATAACTTGGAAGGGGGAGCAAAGTGCAAAGCATCCACAGTCCCATGATATGAAAATTGGTGAAGAACATGATGCGATAAGGACAGTTATATGCTCTGCTGAGGGATACAGATAGCTGAGTGTGGGCAAAAACGTGGCAAATGTAGTTCAATGTGGAAAAGTATGATATCACGCACTTTGAGAGAAAAAAGGCAGACTTTTGTCTAAATAAAACAGATTTTACATGAATGGTGCATAGTGGTATTGAGGTATTCTTGTACATTAAGCACAAGAAAGTGGGAAGATAGGGACAGCTGCTGTTCAGATGACAAATTCCATATTGGTCTTCATTGCAAGGGCTTGGAGTATGAAGTAGAGAAGAATTAAAGCTTGAAGTTCTCAGTAACTATGTATTATCAAAGTACATATATGTCACCATATAAAAGTTGTACAGAGTATTGGGAAGCCCCATCTTGAATACCATTTTGGGACCCTTTATAAAGAGAAAGGGTATATTAGCATTAGGATGGCAGGGTGGAGTCTCTACCAAAGGAGGTGGACAGTGCTCCTTCCCTCTGCTAGCCTACAGGTCACCCTTGGGTAAGGAGCAGAACCTATTTAGCAGGTGATCACAGTCATGTGAAGCCATGGCAGCAGATAGTACGTATCACAAGTCCTGGTTATGCGATCAGTGATACTAGGGTGATCATCCCTGATGAATTTTGATCATGGCTGAGGTCACCTGTCTTGTAAAGACACTGCCCTGATGAAGGCAATGGCAAACCACATCGGTAGAGAAATTTTCTAAGAACTACCATGGTCATAGACTTTGATCACCCACATCTTGATGACGATGATATTAGCATTAGAGGTGTTCCTGAGGAGATACATTAGGTTAATTTCTGGCATGAGAGGGTACACTCTTATCAGGATCAGATAAAGAAATTAGATATATATTCTTTCAAGTTTAGGAGAATGAGAGCTGATCTTTCTGAAACACAAGTTCCTAAAGAGGCATTGCAAAGGAGATGTTGAGATATTTCTGCTAGTGTGAGAGATTCAAATCAGGGGCAGAGTTACAGGAGAAGGGGAAGGTCACTTGAAACTGAGGTACAGAAGAATTTCATCTTGTAGAATATGCTGAATCACTGAAGATCTCCACCCTGAACAGTTGTGGAGTCTCGATGCCCGTTAGTTTTTAAAAAAGAGCCAGTTAAGTTTTTGGAAGTTTGGGAAATGTGGCCAATGGGGAACCAATACAGAAAAAGAACTGAGGCCTGGGGTAGATCAGCCATGGTTGTTAGGACGACTTTGAGAGGATGAGCGGAATATTCCTGTTCCTGCTGTCTTGTATTCCAGTTGAAGGATCAGTGCTTGCTCCATTGCTGTTCTAGATCTGTTTCAATGATTCGGCATGGGGGAACCCAATATAACGTGGCAATGGGAATACTAAAAAGGAACATTGGGATATAGACAGGCAGACTGAGTGAGCAGCATGGATGGAAAAGAAAGAAGCTATCTATTTTGGCAGAAAAAAAAACAGAATTGGAAAAGCTCCACATGGAAAGAGACGCAGGTATTCTTGTACTCAAGGTCACTGTACTTTCACATATGTGCATCAGACAATGAGGAAGGAACATGGAATACTTTACACACAAAAATTTGTGTTAGAATAAAGATGACTCACAATTATTAAATGCGGTCTAGGGAGACCACACCTGGAGTACAGTATACAATCTTCATTTCCTTAACTAAAAGAAATGACGTGCTTGCTTTAATGGGAGTGCAGCAAAAATTTATTGGACTGATTCCCAGAATAGTGGACTTGCTGTATGAGGAGAGAATAAATAGACTAGGATTGTATTCACTAGAGTTTAGAAGAATGACTGGTCCTGATAGCTAAATATGGCTTGCTCCCCCCGACCAGCTCAATCCAGAACTAGGAGCAAATAATCTCAATATATGGGGTTGGCAATATAGGACAGAAGTGAGGAGCTATTTCTTCATTCAGAGGGTGCTAAACCTCTGGAATTGTGTCCTCCATAGGGATGTGGGCACGTAGCCATTGATTACATTGAAAATTAGATATTAATAGGTTTCAGGATAATAGAGAATCAAAGGACAAATGGATGGACCAAAAATGCTGTTGAGGGAAAAGATCAAACATGATTTTGCTGAATGTAAAACAAAGTCACAAAACCAAATGCCCCACTCCCACTCTGCTTTTGTGTTCCTGGTTAAAGTTTGTGCAGAGGTATGGTAAGTACTGCTTTCCAACGTTGGCTAAAATGAAGGGAAAAAGATCAGAAACAAGGAATGCAGGGTGGGGATGGGAGGATGTTTTTCGACTTGCCATCAGCACTTTGAACACCTCTTGTTAGGACATTCATCAAACTCCTCCTACTACTCCTCCCACCAACAAACTATATCCTATAATTCTTACTGATATGCTACACAAGGCTTGCCAGTCTTAAAGTAATAGGGAAAAACAAGAACATATTTACATGAGAAATAGCGTTTAGTGCTATGCAATCTTCTTAGCCTAACATCATGAAGAACTCTATGAATATCAATGGTTGAAATTCACAAAATATTTTTTTGAAAACAAATAGAAATTTCCATATCATACCAATATATACTAAGGAAGTCATATTAAACCTTGGTAATACACTCATTTTGACACAACTGGCAACATGTTAGCAGTTCTGAGTAGAGCACTTCAAGAGGGATGTGAGGGGTTTAAGGAGGGTTTGATAAAATAGAATAGCTTGTGCTTAATTTATTTTTTTCTACTATGAATGCCTGCTAGAAAATGAATCTCAGGGTAGTATAGGGCAACATATACATACTTTGATAATAAAGTTACTTTGAACTTTAAACTTTGAAAAGTGTTCCAGATCAAGAAAGGGTTCAGGCCAATTGAGAAACAAAGTCGCTAAGAACCTCTGGCAAAGCCGTCAAGAACCAAGTTCAACTTTAATCAAAGTTCAAGTTCAATTGTTATTCAACCATGCATGAACACCCATGAATAGTTCCAGAGACTGAAGACCAATAAAGGAAGCAATGAAGACATAAGAACACATGAAAGTAGGAGCAGGAGTATCCCAACAAGCCCCTCCAGCTCTGCTGTTCAATATGATCTTGGCTGATCTATACTCCTCTCTTCTGTACCAGTTCCCTATAATCCTCAATCTCTCAGATATTTATCTGTGCTCATCTTAAAGATATCTAATGACACGGCCTCCACCACCATCCGGGCACAGAATTCCAAAAATTCATTACTGTTACGTTTTATAATACAGGAGTCTGAAATGCAGGTCTAATTTTGGGTTTACTTTAAGCAAGCCGTGCAACGTATAACATGGTAGCATGATGATGTATGCAATTCACGTATTTATACATATAACCATAATGAATTATTTAAATAAACAAGAATACTTAATTAACCAACATATATACAATATTACTCAAATATTTTTGAAATAGAAGATACACCACACTCCTCCTTGCTTAGCAATAAACTCCAACTCAATAAAGAACGCACCTCATCTACATTCACAGTATATTATATACAGCCATCCACATTATAGTAAATTTTAAACTGTCCCACTCAGGCCTAAAGATTTAATTGCAGTGGAGACTTTCTTATTCTTGTAGAATAACATCTCTCCTGACAAGGTGGGCTCACTCTGGTGGGTGAGACTTGTGACAGTGAAACAATTTCAGGTTATAGAGCCTCCTCCATGATGGTTGTAGTTGACTCTGAGACTGCAGGATATGTTTCTGAAAGCACTAGCAACCTTTTGTCTCTAAGAATTGACTCTGCTCTCCTCAACTGATCGATGTGTTGCCTCTAGAAGATATCAGATGCAATCTTCACTGTGTAGCAGAGTGGTTCAGTTCCGTGCTTGATCTTTCCAAGTATCCACTTTTGATCACCTCTGTAGTCCCTCGTCAGGACTGCCTGTCCAGAGGTGAAACACTGAACCTCCTTGTCTGAGAAGCCTTCAATTAGTTGCACCTCTGGCATAGCCATATTTCAGTCTATTGTTAATTTTCATACTGTAAATCTCAAGGCTGCAAAGTCCTGTGTCACTTCCATCATTATTAGAGTTTTCATCAACGGCATGCAGATTAGTGCGCTTTTTGAAGCTGCAACTTGACTTTTTAGCTTTTTCTCTTCCCTGTGCCATCCATTTACTTTCACCTGGCTGACATGTTCTTTCTACTTGTCCTACTTCGTTGCATTTTTCACAAGTTTCACTTTTAAACATGCATTTGTTTCGTATATGTGTGTCCCTGCCACAATGGTAAAGTTTTTTGTTCAGTCAGGTGGGTTTCTGCTTAGATGTTGCAATTTTGTTCACACTCACTTTCATTCTTGACTGCAACTCAATTGCGTCCCATTCTGCTGTTTCTATTGATACAGCAATTTCAACTGTTCTTTTAAATGTAAGCTTTGCTTCAGTTAGGAGCTGTTTTTGAATGCTTTCTTGTTAGATTCCACAAACTAAACAATCTCTCAGTGCATCATTATGCTCATCATTGAACTACAATACTCAGGTGATCTCTTCAATTCAGCTACATACTGTGAAATGTATTCCCTTTCCTTTTAATTCCATTTAAGAAACCTAAATTGTCTTGCAATCACCAATGGCTTCAGTTCTAAATGTCACACACAAAATGCTGGAGGAACTCAGGAGGCCAGGCAGCATCTATGGAAAAAAGTACAGTCGAGGTTTCAGGCCCCAAACATCAACTGTACTTTTTCCATAGATGCTACCTGGGCAGCTGAGTTCCTCCAGCATTTTGTGTGTGTTGCTTGGATTTCCAACACCTGGGATTTTGTGATTAATTCTAAATGTGCCTGCATTACTTTCACAATTTCAGCAAAGCTTATGTCTGGTGGTTTGGTTGGAGCAGTCAAACTTCAACACAAACTACCTTTAAACCCAAATGCACTCTGCAAAATTGGTACTTATTTCTCATTAGCTATTTCATTTGCTTCAAAATGGTGTTCAATTAGCTCAGTATAAATATTCCAGTTATCTTTTGTGTAATCAAATGCATCAATTTTTTTGACGTAGTCTGCCTTTCCGCTCTTTTTATTTATTCTCATCATCACTTGGTACTCACTGTTCATGAACCAGTCAATTTTTCAATTTTTGTACTTGATCGTGTCTTCCCTTCCAAACAACATGAGCTACATGGTTTTTTTCTAATTTGACTGTCTCTGCGCCTTCTGGGCTGCGTTTTTTGTCTCCATACCTTGCTGTGTTTTTTTTTCTGTTCATTTTGCTGTGCTTCAACACGTTGGTAGCTGTCTCTGGTTCTTTTTAAAGATACTTCGTCATCATTGTTGTGTTTTGTAACTTCAAAACATTCAGCGAATTCAAAGGAAGACACAGGAGTCGGAAATGTGAGTCTAAATTCGTAGTGAGACGTGAACTTATCACGTGGTAGTGTGATGACATATGTAATGCATGTATTTTTACATATAACCTGTTATTAATTATTTAAAAGAACAATAATGCTAAAACAAACAATATACACAAGATTACTCAAATATTTATGAAATATTAATTATACAACGATTACCATCCAAGAAAAGTTTCTACATTATTTTGTAGCTATGTCACCTTGTTCAAGACTTTAACACTAGTGGAAAGATATCAATATGTAACCCATCAAAATCCCTTTTGGACCTTATATATGTTTGAAGGTGGTCACCACTCATTCTTGTAAACTCTAAGAAATACAAACACAAACTGTCTAGCCTCTCTCAATGGGCCAACCATACATCTAAATTCTCATCCGAAGAATTTGCCTGACAAAATCCCCTTTGAACTGTCTCAATATGTATTATATCCCTTTTTAAGATAAGGGAACAAAACCTGCACAACATTCCATGTTGCTTTACTGACACTCTGACCAATTATAACACAACCTCCAACCCCTTTGTAATAAAAATCAACATGTTATTTGTCCATGGCCTCCTCTACTGCTGCAGTGAGGTCACAGTCAAGTTATATTCCGTCTGGGTAGCCTCCAACTTGATGGCATGAACATAGATTTCTCGAACTTCTGGTAATGGCCTCCCACACCCCTTTACCATTCCTCATTCCAATTTCCTTCCCTCACCTTATCTCCTTACCTGCCCATCACCTCCCTCTGGTGCTCCTCCACCTTTCTTTTTTTCCATGGTCTTCTGTCCTCTCCTATTTGATTCCCCCTTCTCCAGCCCTTTATCTATTTCACCAATCCACTTCCCAGAGCTTTACTTCACCTCTCCCCGTCTTCCAGTTTCACCTATTACCTACCACCGTGTATTTTTCCCTCCTCTCCCCCCACCTTCTTACTTTGATTTTTCATCTTTTTTTCTCCAGTCCTGATGAAGGGTCTTGACCTAAAATGTTGATGGTTTCCTTTGGCTGTTGAGTTCCTCTAACATTTTTGTGTTGCTTGGATTTACAGTACCTGCAGAATTTCTCTTGTATGCCAACAACAGGAATTCTGCAGATGCTGGAAATTCAAGCAACACACATCAAAGTTGCTGGTGAACGCAGCAGGCCAGGCAGCATCTATAGGAAGAGGTGCAGTCGACGTTTCAGGCCGAGACCCTTCGTCAGGACTAACTGAAGGAAGAGTTAGTAAGAGATTTGAAAGCTGGAGGGGGAGGGGGAGATCCAAAATGATAGGAGAAGACAGGAGGGGGAGGGATGGAGCCAAGAGCTGGACAGGTGATTGGCAAAGGGGATACCAGAGGATCATGGGACAGGAGGTTCGGGGAGAAAGACAGGGGGCGGGGGGGGGAACCAGAGGATGGGCAAGGGGTATAGTCAGAGGGACAGAGGGAGAAAAAGGAGAGTGAGAGAAAGAATGTGTGTATAAAAATAAATAACGGATGGGGTACGAGGGGGAGGTGGGGCATCAGCAGAAGTTAGAGAAGTCGATGTTTTGGCTCCTCCCACTTCCTCCAAACTAGAGGTGTAGCTATGGGCACCCGTATGGGTCCTAGCTATGCCTACCTTTTTGTTGGCTTTGTGGAACAATCTATGTTCCGTGCCTATTCTGGTATCTGTCCCCAACTTTTCCTTCACTACATCGACGACTGCATTGGCGCTGCTTCCTACACGCATGCTGAGCTCGTTGACTTTATTAACTTTGCCTCCAACTTTCACCCTGCCCTCAAGTTTACCTGGTCCATTTCCGACACCTCCCTCCCCTTTCTCGATCTTTCTGTCTCTGTCTCTGGAGACAGCTTATCCACTGATGTCTACTATAAGCCTACTGACTCTCACAACTATCTGGACTATTCCTCTTCTCACCGTCTCTTGCAAAAATGCCATCCCCTTCTCGCAATTCCTCCGTCTCCGCCGCATCTGCTCTCAGGATGAGGCTTTTCATTCCAGGACGAGGGAGATGTCTTTCTTTTTTAAAGGAAGGGGCTCCCCTTCCTCCACTATCAACTCTGCTCTCAAACGCATCTCCCCCATTTCACGTACATCTGCTCTCACTCCATCCTCCCGCCACCCCACTAGGAATAGGGTTCCCCTGGTCCTCACCTACCACCCCACCAGCCTCCGGGTCCAACATATTATTCTCCGTAACTTCCGCCACCTCCAATGGGATCCCACCACTAAGCACATCTTTCCCTCCCCCCCTCTCTCCACTTTCTGCAGGGATTGCTCCCTATGCAACTCCCTTGTCCATTCGTCCCCCCCATCCCTCCCCACCGATCTCCCTCCTGGCACTTATCCTTGTAAGCGGAAAAAGTGCTACACATGCCCTTACATTTCCTCTCTTACCACCATTCAGGGCCCCAGACAGTCCTTCCAGGTGAGGCAACACTTCACCTGTGAGTTGGCTGGGGTGATATACTGCGTCCGGTGCTCCTGATGTGGCCTTCTATATATTGGCAAGACCCGACGCAGACTGGGAGACCGCTTTGCTGAACACCTACGCTCTGTCCGCCAGAGAAAGCAGGATCTCCCAGTGGCCACACATTTTAATTCCACATCCCATTCCCATTCTGACATGTCTATCCACGGCCTCCTCTACTGTAAAGATGAAGCCACACTCAGGTTGGAGGAACAACACCTTATATTCCGTCTGGGTAGTCTCCAACCTGATGGCATGAACATCGACTTCTCTAACTTCCGCTGATGCCCCACCTCCCCCTCGTACCCCATCCGTTATTTATTTATATACACACACTCTTTCTTTCTCTCTCTCTCCTTTTTCTCCCTCTGTCCCTCTGACTATACCCCTTGCCCATCCTCTGGGTTCCCCCCCCCCACCTTTCTCCCCAGGCCTCCTGTCCCATGATCCTCTCATATCCCCTTTGCCAATCACCTGTCCAGCTCTTGGCTCCATCCCTCCCCCTCCTGTCTTCTCCTATCATTTTGGATCTCCCCCTCCCACTTTCAAATCTCTTACTAACTCTTCCTTCAGTTAGTCCTGACAAAGGGTCTCGGCCTGAAATGTCGACTGTACCTCTTCCTAGAGATGCTGCCTGGCCTGCTGCGTTCACCAGCAACTTTGATGTGTGTTGCTTCTCTTGTATGCCATTTGTTTTCCTAACTACTTGTTTGACCTGCATATTTTTTTGCGATTCATGGACTTGCACCTAAATTTGCAGTCTCCCCATTTGGAAGGTATTCCACCTTTTGATTCCTCAAAAAAAAAATCACATTTTCCCTCTTTCAACTCCACTTGCCAGGTTTTTGCCCATTATTCAATCTATTTGTATCCTGTTTCAGGATGTGAGTACTGAGATATAGAACACCTAGGCATACAAGTCCAAGATTCTCTGAAAATGGCACCTGCAGACAAGATACAGGACACTCTTGTTCATTAGCCAGGGCACAAACTACAGGAGGAGGAAGCTTATAGTACAATTTTATAAAATATTGCTTAGGGCATAGCTAGTTTATTATGCATAGTTCTAGTCTTCAAACACCAGCAAGATCACAACTGACCTAGAGAGGGTGCAGAGGAAATTTATCAATATATTGCCTGGAATTAATGAGCAGAGACTGGATAAGGTGAGGCTGAAAGAGAACCCGATAGTGATTTACAAAATTATGACAGGCCTAGAAAAGACAGCAAGACACTTTCCCCCAGAAGCAGTAGAATTTAGAGGGCACAGATTTAGGGTAAAGGGTAAGAGGATGAGAGAAAATCTTTCATCCAAAGGGTGCTTGGAATCTACAGGCATCTGCCTACGTGGGTGATGGAGGCAGTCACTTCTGCAACATTTAGTAAGTATCAAGACAAGCACTTAACACCGGGGCTGTGGAGGAATGCTGGCTGATGGAATTAACATTGATAGGCACTTGATTATAGACATGAACACAATGAGCTAAAGGACTTGTTTTCTTGCTATATGACTCTAGAACTCACCGGTATCGAAGGAGTAGCCACTGAGTTGTCCAAAGACCAACCAGGATCATCCCATTGACTTCAGAAATCTTGAAAGCCCACTCAACCCGGTTCACGTAGTCAAAGAAAGTATCAGGTAGGGGAGGGTTCTTTTCCTTAGGAGGGACTCTCTCATGTACAACAGTGATCATAACACTTGTCATAATCAAGTTGAAAAGTGCATAAGTAAAGGCAACACCCGTCTTCCACCACTCCGTTGGGAATTTACGGTTTGTGTCTGGTACAGAGATCTGGATAAAATCTTTTGCATTCTTTTGGCTTTTCCTGATGCCATTTGGCACATTATTAGACTTGGCGCTCTCATTGACAACAGGGAGTAACGTGGATCTAGCATGTCCACTGGAAGGCATGACCTCCTGCTCACTGGTGTGGTCTTCAAGATTTAAAGCTTCAGTTACTTCCATCAACTTTCATTACATTTGTTAAGAGGCCTTCAGTCCATTTTTGTTCGATGAACAATGAGATTAAAAAAACTGTAGTTATTTATAGTCCACCAGTCCATTCATTAGAGATAATTGTACTGTGCTGCAGGAACTTGTGCCAATCCAAAGTGACCAACTTTTCACACACGGGGTGGCATCCAGAGTAAAGGGTACAGTAGCGATGTAGGATTGATGCAATGGTTGCTTCATTCCAGTGCCGTTAAAACCACACCTGTGAAAAGAAGCTCAAAGGTAAGCAGTTGTGTTTTAAACAGGTGTTGATTATATTAGAAATTTCATATCCTTGCAAAACAAAAATGACAACATCCTGCCACAACTTTATTTCCCCACACAATGAGCTATCAGAACAGTGATCACTTCCCCAGAGGGCAATCATATTGAATGTTAATCTTTTGTGGTGGTGGGTAACCACTGTAGGACCATCACTACCACAGCTACACATCCTCACCATCTAGTGATCTCCATTTAGTGTCCAGCATGGAAACACCAGGCAGCTTTTGCCCTCTGCCAAAACCAGAGCTACCGATCTAGCCATTTTCCACCTATACCTTTTCTCTCTGAGACAGATTATATGACAAAAAAAAAGCTGATTCCTCTTGGTGATGGGTCCAGATTAAGGAAGTAGTCTCATGTTAAAGGATAGATTTCTTGAAGTAAAGAGATTGCTTTGCATCTCAATCCTAAATGGCAACCATGATGGAATCAGAATTAGGATTAATATTATTAGCATAAAGTGTATTGTGAAAATTCATTACATATGCCAGTGATATTAAACCTGATTCTTATTCTGAAATGGTTGACAATTAAGATTGAGATGCAGAGAAATCTCTTTACTTCAAGGTATAAAAATTGTGGGATTTCTAAACTCATGGGCTATGGGTCTTGGTCGGCACTGTACAGAATTTTGAGTTTTGGGATCCAGCTGGCTCAGTTCAGACTGATGAACCTAACCCTCTGGGGAGTCCTGTGGATAGGTTTTAAATGCTTGGCCAGAAGGTTAAATATAAAATGTTGGCAACATGTCAAGTAATCAGGAGTCCCTTGACACACACTGGAGAAAACTAACACTAGATGCATTTGCAAATTGAAGGCCACTCAATTTCAATCAATTTATTTATAACTGCAAAAATGTTAGCTGTTATTACTAAGTGGGTTAATTGTTAGTTTGGCTTATTGACAGCTACTTTCCTACAATGATTAGTTCTTGAACTGACCTGCACAAGATCCTACCTCAGCAATGGAAACACTACAGGCCATCTCTTGCACTACCATGGACTTGTCTCTGCTCATTTCTTTGTTCCCCTCTCTCTCTTCACTGTCTCATACAATTTATGTTCTGAGAGTTCTGTGTACCTGTATGCCTGTGACACTGCTGCAAGCAAATTTTTCATTGTACCTGGACCTCGCTGTAGTTGTGCACATGACAATGAACTCAACTTGTAACTTTGTGTCCTGTGTCAGCAGGTTAATGAACTCACTCAAACACTTGAGCATGTAAATCCAAACCAACACAGCAGTGCATCACAGTTGGTAGATCATTGGGATGTTGCACCACAGGGAATACGGTTTATTACAAGAAAACCAAGATCCCACCCATCCTGCCACCAAAAATAGAACCACCGATAACTTCTCATTCACAAGGAAGATCAGGAATTCAGTGAGTCACTAGTCACTTCTTTGTTGCACCAGATTCCAGCTAATAAATCTCAACAATTTCTCATCATGTTTCTGCGGTGTTGCTATGCGTGCAAAATTAAAATGACAGTAGTCACTTGCCTTCAACAAAAATCACTTTAGGATATTCTGAAATGGGAAATATCAGCTTAATATTGGAATCATTTGGCTATTTTAACAAAATGTGACTGAAATCTTTATTTAAAAAATTTTTGTGTTTTATTTATGAGATATATCAGATGCCAAGATAAGTGGTTGGTACTTGGGAATGAGATGCAGAGGAAAGTCTCTACTCCAAGAGATAAAAAAAATCTTGGGAATTCTTTAAATCAGAGGGCTGTCTGAGGATGCTCAGTTCCTGAAGTTATTTGACGCTGAGATACATAGAGCTTCAAACATCAAAAGAATAAGATCGCAAGACAACTGGGAAGAAAGACATACTCAAAGTTCGGGAATCAGCCATGAGCACCAGTGCAGGTTTAATGGATATTGGGACTTACTTCCATTCCTGTCCTTTGTTTGTATTATGCTGAATCAGTCCCACTTAGTACAAATGTATTTGTGAAAATGTATTTAATGAAAATATCTTGATTTCAGAAAATAGATTACTGCGCTAGTCTTAGATTGGTAAAATACGTCATCCTTGAATGTAAAAGCAACAAAAAGTACAATCAGCAGAACATTAAATTACTGACATTGAGGGAGTTAAATAAGGCAGATGATGTTTAATAAGTTGTTACTTAGCTTTTACTGGTTACTAAGTAATACTGGTTGCCGAAATTGCAGATTATGTGTGATAAATCGTCAGCTCCTGAGTCATCATAGCACCGTTGGAAAAAATCTCACTCCCCATCCTTTACTCAGGGAATATTGTTAATCCATACCACATGGAGCAACAATTTCTCCCAAAACCAGGAAGATTTATCACTTAAAATTCCAAAGTGCAAACATCAGTTGGAAATGTGCTCTGGCAAGAGTGCAATCTTCTTACGTAAAGTGACGAATATAAGGTAAAAGAGATCGTTAGCCTTTACTAATTCAGCAGTTCAATAGTTCCATTTAATGTCAGAGAAATGTACACAATATACATCCTGAAATTCTTGTTCTTCACAGAGATCCGTGAAAACGGATGTGTCCCAAAGAATGAGTGACAGTAAAAATGTTGGAACCTCAAGCCTCCCCCACCCCAATTACCCTGAAAAGGAAGAAGAGAGACGTCAAAAGTAGGAATGAAGCTGTTTCTGCAGATGAGCTCGATGGAGTCACTGTTAAGTGCCATTATAGCTCTGCCCTTCAATGCTCACAAGTAAATTCAAACTCAATGCTTTAATTTAGGAAGAGAATGTACAATGGAATCTGTTAATTGGATGGCGGGGCAAGGTATGGACAACATCTCTTGAGAATGCAGCATTCTTATAGAGTGACAGCCTGGATCTTCTTGTACTGAGGGCTTAATACTAGAGGTTTGATAATTTTTAGAAAAATCAGAAAATACTACTTTCAGACCTCCCAGCTACTGTGTAAATGCAGCTACCCCTTACAAAACATTGAGCTTCCCAATTTCCTATCTGTTCTAAAGTAGCACACACAAAATGTTGGCAGAACTCAGCAGGTCAGGCAGCATCTATGGAGAGGAATAAAGAGTCATTGTTTTTGGGCCAAGATCCTTCATCAGGACTTCATCTATTCCAGCAGTTAAATGGTTACTAAAGATAGAAAACACTGGGAACATTCAGCATTTTCAGTAGCATCGGTGAAAGGGAAACATTAACATTTCAAGCCAAAGATATTCTGTCCAAAGTGGGCAAATGAGCTTATTTAGTTATTTAACAGCCAGATGTACAAACAGCAGGAGATCCAATTAATTTTACTTCTATTAAGTCCAGATGCCACTGCAATTTAATGTCAACAGGTCGGTACAAATTTAAAATCAAGCCAAAATTCCATTTATCTCTGCCCTAGCAGGTTAAAATCCTAAACAGCTGTGTTCTTCAACAAAGGTAATATTTTAAAATTGCTTCCAAAATGCAGCTCTGGCCATAATGAAGCCAGGTACTTCAGACTAATCTCTGGTTAGATCACAAAAAGTTGTTACTGTGTCATAAGGGGGCGCTGGGAGCAGACCCAAATGCAAGACACAGACACTGAAGTACTAGGAACAGGACTTGATTAGAGAGCTGGGACAAGAACACAGACTTGGGCTAGGACATTGGATAGGCAAGCGGGACCAGGACAAGGAACTGGGAACTAGAAGCCTGGGCTTGGACTCTGAGCCGGAGACTGGACAAGGAGCCAGAATCTGGGTCTTGACTCGGGCTCGGACCCCAAAACTAGGCAAGGACATGACGTGGCTACAGGTCTGGATATGGCTTGGGTTCTTCAGGGCTTGGGTACTTCGAGGTGAGGACATGATGAGGCTTGAGTTTGGACTCCGAGCCAGAGACTTGACAAGGACCCAGAATCTGGGTCTTGACTTGGGCTTGGACTCCAGAACTAGGTGAAGACATGACGTGGTCTTGGGAGACAGGACTAGGTGAGGCTACAGGACAGAACGAGAGACTCCAGTACAGGACGAGAGAACTAAAGAACATTCACATGAAAACACATTAAACCTAAACTATGCAGAATTAGAACATTTTAGTGCAAAGTGATCCAAGTGTTGCTATGGTGTAATAATGAGGGTTGATTCAAGAACTGAATGGTTGAAGGGAAGTCGCTGTCCTTGAATCTGGTGGTGTGGGACATCAAGCTCTGTACCTCCTACCCGATGATCATAGTCATAGTCATACTTTATTGATCCCGGGGGAAATTGGTTTTCGTTACAGTTGCACAATAAATAATAAATAGTAATAGTTGATGGTTCTGAAAAGATGGCATGGGCTGGATGGAGGGGATCTTTGATGTTAGATGTTACCAACTTGAGGCAGTGCTTCATATAGATACTACTGAATGTAGGGAGGGATGTGCCAGTGATGTATTATATAGAGTGTACTACGCTCTGCAGCTTCTTACATTCCTGCACATCTGAATTGCTGCACCAGACCATGATGCAATAGGTCAGAAAGCTTTCATCAGTCCATTGTTCGTTCGTTATGTGCCATGTCATACAATGTGGGTGATCATGGTCTTTCCATGAACATGATTGTTCTTAGCAAATTTTTCTACAGAAGTAGTTTGCCATTGCCTTCTTCTGAGCAGCGTCCTTTCAAGATGGTCATCCCAGTCGTTATCAATACTCTTCAGAGATTGCCTGCCTGGAGTCAGTGGTCACATGAACATGACTTGTGATATACACCAGCTGCCCATACGACCATCCACCACCTGCTTCCGTGGCTTCACGTGACCCTGATTGTGGGGTGAAGCAGGTACTCCACCCTGCCCAAGAGTGACCTGCAGGCTAGTGGAGGGAAGGAACACCTTACACCTCCTTTGGTAGAGACGTGTCTCCACCCCACCACCCACAGTACATTGTAGAAATTCGTTGAAATGTTTGGTGATATACCAAAGTTCCTTAACATTCTAAGAAAAGACCACATATTGCAAGCCTGTGGTGCACAAGGTTATTTCAGTCTATTAGACCATAAGACCGTAAGACAAAGGAGAAGTCGGCCAATCAGCCCATCGAGTCTGCTCCGCCATTTTATCATGAGCTGATCCATCCTCCCATTTAGTCCCACTCCCCCGCCTTCTCACCATACCTTTGATGCCCTGATTCCCTATTTTTTGGGTCAACGTCAAATTCAACTTTACAAGTTTTTCTCTCAAGCATGCAGGTCTTTAAGATACAAGCAATAACTGGGGTAACATTGGAAATATTTCCTTAAGAATATATTACAAACATTCAAAGCTCCTTAAAACAAAGAAAACAATTGGCAGCCATTTCTAAAGTACCATAATCAGTAAAGTATTTTACAATTATGTTGTAAGAGTAATAAGTATAAATGATTAATCTTTTGCAGCCTTCATTATAGTTTGCATTATCTTATAACTAAATTAGAAGAATGTGTTCTGTACTATACTATGATGTTATGTCTTGCACTGTTCCATGCAACTTATTGCTAAATAACCTTCGCAACCTGGCTTAAAGTGTAGGTAAGGCGTATTTGAAATGACAAACAAGAGAAAATCTGTTCATGCTGGAAATCCGAGCAACACACACAAAATGCTGGAGGAACTCAGCAGGCCAGGCAGCATCTATGGAAAAAATGTACCATCGACGTTTCGGGCCGAAATGGTGCCTAGCCTGCTGAGTTCCTCCAGCATTTTGTGTGCTGTAAGGTGTATTTGCTTATACTACTATGCCACAAGTTATTAAACCTTCCCCTCTTGTTGAGGTTAAGAAATATTAAAACCTAATTTGATCCAAGTTGTTCAATATAATCAAACATGCACCTTGTTTAACACCTTATATGTCATTTATAGGACATGAAAGGTGTTTCACAAAGGTGCTTTGTATGTGTAGTTACTGCTGTAATACGGAAATAGCACAAACAATTATTAAATAGTACGATGCCAGGAAGTGTTGTACTTTGGGAGGACAATCCAGGATAGGACTTGCACGGTGAATGGCAGGACATGGAGAGGGATCTGGGAATACACTGTAATTTATCCTGGGTGTGTGTAGGTAAAGTATGGAAGAGATAGTGAATAAGATGGGGTTTGCGTAAGATTAAGGTTGCATAGCCTCTGTGAGCCAAAGGGGCTGTTTCCACTCTGCACGTCTTTCTTGATGAATCACATTAATTAAGGGAAAATCAAACCAGCTCTGGCACATGGAGTGCATCTCCATCTGTCTAGGTTTGTGCCAAGAATTGTTTTATGGAACTTATCAAGGTTTTGGGAAAGAATGCAGTTCACTCAAACTCCTGTCAGGCCAACACACCCCAAGCTGTAATTGTTGTGCATGCACAAGTCATTGGGGACCTTCTGTGCATTCATTTCTGGAATTCACTTCTGGAATCCAGAAGTCTCCAGGTTGGTTGGCTCCTTAGAAAGGTCCTCAAACATGACCCTTGCTATAACACTCCCTGCACTTTTAAAAAGGTCAGCAAGAGAGAACCCCCATTCACACAGTTTAACACCCCTCTCCAAACAAAGAGAGAAGAATTTAGTTCCCATTACTCTCTCCACAACATTGTGGTAAGATGAAACCAGAAAACAGCTATGTTGTCGTCCAAATTTTGCTCTATTTTGGACAATTGCTATACATAACTTTGCTGTTGGTTAACGCTAAATAAAAACCCTGGAGCTTAAACCAAGAAAGGAACTGCTCAGGTTAACAAGTGCAATAACATCACATATATGTTGCTTTCAAACACCTTCACAAGATCACATTTCCATCTGAGCGTTCTAATACTGTATTACACCAAAGTACTGTACATTTCCCACTATAAGTGAATCAACTTTTTTTCCAAAATAAACACACATTTCTACTTTTTCTGCTTTAAGCATGCTACTAGGTTCTGCATCATTGAAACAAATACTGCAGGCATTGCCAGTAACCAAAATGTACAAGTCTGATGAGATTAAATAAGAGTATGGCGATATTTTCAGTTGACTCATCTGAGTATATCAATACTGTATTGATTCAGAGCTTCAAAGCTGTGGCTAATTCGGTAAACACACATGTAACTGAGGTCTTTCTTAATTTGACCTGGAAAGGCTTATATCATTTTTACACATTGGATGTTCTTTGATTTTGCATTCAGTGTGTTAAAATTTGACTCCCCAAGGGATCCAAGCTTTCCAGAATGTTGGAACAAATTAGTGAAAACCTCAGATGACTCAGTTGCTTCGGTATTCTCAAACCCCAGAATGCATATGATACTGGAGGAACTCAATGGGTCAGGCAGTACCTATGGAGGGAAATGCACAGTAGAAATTGAAATGAAACCCTTCACATGGACTCGATGGATTCAACCTGAAACATTGATTGTCTTCTTCCCTCCATTTCGCTGCCGGACCTTTATATCCACCTGGGAGAGCATAAACAGCACTTTTAACACTACAGCACTGCCTCAATGGAATCACAACATAGAATTTTGGAATGGTGTATGAATACGGAAACTTCCAATTCTGATGCAAGATTGCTACATACCATGTCACAGGTGACGGTTGATGATCAAATGGAAACATTTAAATCTTCATTTTACTTTAAGTATTATTTCTCTGCAGTCTGAGTCTGACTATTGGAACTAATTTATTGCTTAGTATCATGTACATGCTTGATGATACACAGGATGAATGGCAATGCACTGGACTCTTGCAGAGAGCTCTTGCTATAACTTCCTTCATAAACCACATTGATTACAAACATCCTTATCGTAGAGGGATCTACTTCCATATTAACTGATGACAAAGGTGGCTATTTGACCCACTGAATGCATGTTAGCTCTAGGAACAAATGCATCAATTCCATTCTTCCACTCATTTTCCCTAAACTATCCATCTTTCTTTTACGCCCATTAACAACCCAAACCCATGGTTCTCCCACTGCCTTCCTAACTTATGATGGCTAATTAACCTACCAACCAATGTGCCTTTTGGATTTGGGAGGAAGCTGAAGCACTCAGTACAGTCACAGTGAGAAGATGTGAACTTCACGCCACAACATTAGACGTCAGAGTGAAATGCAAGTGACTGGTGCAGGGAAACAGCACCACAGAGCACTTCACAAAGACTAACAGAGTACACCAGCAGCACGTGAAGACCATGGTATTTGGTATACAGCAGACAACATCTAAACATCTCAATGTGCTGGAAACACCATTCAACTAGATACCGATAGGGAAACGCCAATGTGGCAAATGGCAAGATGCTCAGTAAAGAATATTTGGCTTTCACAAAAAAAAAGCATTTTTATGTTACTATGCAATAAATTAGTGCCAATATCCATGGACTTATACAGCATAGAAACAGGTCCTTTAGACCAATGAGTCTATGCTGACTATCAAGTATTCACTTGCATGAGTACCATTATATTCCCCACATTTCCATTAATTCCTCTACGCACCAGGGACAATTTACAGTGACCTTCTTAACCTACCAACCTACATATCCCTTGGGATGAGGGAGGAAGATATAGGAAACAGAGTAAACCCATGCTGTCACATGGAGACATGCAAACTCCACACAGAGAGCAGTGGAGTATGGATCCCATGTCCCTGAATCTGCGAGATAGCAGCCTTAGCAACTGCACCAGTTGTGCTGTTGGTAATTGGGGCTGTCCGTGACCATTGTACGATTTAGTAAAATGAGTAAGGACTGGATCCAGAGTTCCCCTAATAACCTGCCAACGCTAATCATTGAGGCTCAGTGGTCACATGCACAAGGAAACAGGTAGCATTGAGGCATCCAGCAGAGGGAAAAAGAAATAGAAAATGTGCAGAGATGCATGCATCGTGACCATTCTCTTCTTTTACCTTCCAGAAGTTTGAAGATTCAGAACAGCTCCTTCCCCACTGATGTCAGATTTCTGAACCAATCGCCTCTTTCACATCCTCCTCCTGCTGGTGCTGCCCCATTCTCAACCCCTTAATCCTACCTCCTACCTCTTCCATCGTTTGTATTATCTCAGTTTGGACAATTGTACCATTCTGTTGCTTTGTGCTCGTTGTATTTGTTACAACCATGTACACTATTCACACCAGCGAGGAATTTCATTGCACCCTGGTGGGTATGAAAACAAACCATTTAGAGTCTGAATGGTCTCAAAATGAGTCAAAGCTGATCATCAACAAAAGATTTCAAACAAGTATTTAAATGCAAAAGGAGGCTTTTGGATTTCTAGTCCTATTTTTCAGCACCAGAGCTGCTTTGTAATGTGACCTTCTGATAATATTAACCGATGAAACCAGTTCCACAGAAAATCCCCAGTTCAGAACAACCAATCTCCAATTTAGAAGACAGAGATTTGCACTTCTTCTGTGACAATTTAAATAATGGTTACACATGCTCATATTAGTCACAAGGTCTCCATAATAAGAAAAAGAATCAGTAGGAACTAAAACGCTTTAAGTGAAATGCATTCACAATTACAATGTACAATTATGTTTAAAAGACATTTTGGACAAGTACATGGATAGAACATGTTTAGAGGGTTATGGATCAAATGCAAGCAAATTGGACTAGCCTGGACAGACATCTTGGTTGACATAGCCAAATTGGGATGAAGGTCCTAATTTCCATAGGGTATGACTCTATAGGGCCAGCTGGTGGTGTAGAGGCATCAGCACTGGACCCCAAGGTGGATAGTGCTGAGTTCGAAGCTGGCTGCGTCACAACCTAGGCAGCAGTAGTATCTGTGTGAAAGAAAGGCTTGGCAATCTACTTCCATATCTTGCCATGAAAACCCTATATCCATAGGGCTGCCATGGGTCAACGACAACTCAACAACAACAGCAACATGACAAAACTATCAATAATCTTGTCAAGATAATAGAAACAGTTATGTCCTCACTACATCCTAAAACACTTCATATCAACTGAAGCACTAGTAAAAATGCAGTCATTGATGGGGCATATAGGAAGCCAAACAGCAAAATAAATAGATCAATTATTCTGTTTAAGGAAGTAGATATTTTTCCACACACTGGGAGTCTTCTGATCTTCCTAGGATGGTCTCATTGGTGATTTTTAAGCCCATGGGAGAGGACAATGGCGTAACATTTGAAACTCAATTCCTCCAACAATGTACCAAGTCCTGAGTAGCACACTGGAATACCATTCTGGCTTCCCAGCATTACCACAGGGCATTCAGCTAAGCTAATGTTTCATTAAAATAAATATAATAGAACTGGATTAAACTCACCATTATCAGTTAATGAAATCTCACTCTGTAATACTGGACAATCTCACTCTGTAATACTGGACTACCTAAAGTTTTTGTGAAGAAAAACATCGGATAAAAAGGAGCAGTGATGTATTTTGGGGAATGGATTGAACAATTGAGCCCCATTTGAAGAAGAAATGAAGCCAAACCATCTGGCAGATGAAAAGCACTGGAACCAACAAAGCATCATTATTTTTGTCCTTTTAAGTTATCGGCTCTTTAGCGAAAAGAGGGAGAATTATTGTTTATTTTTTATTGTCACAGTGGAAGAACTTCGTTTTACATGCCATCCATGTATCCATCACAGGAGTGCACTGAGCTTGTACAAGAGAAAGCAATAACAGAATGCTGAATAAAATTACAGAGTTACAATTACAGAGAAAGTATAGCGCAGGTACTGGTAAGATCATAATAAGGTAGATTATGAGGTCAAGGTTCTATCTTATTTTACCAGGAGATCATCCAATAGTCTCATATCAACAGCAATAGAAGCTGTCCTTGAGCCTGGTGCTACATGATCTCAGATGTTTGTATCTTCTGCCTGAGTAAGAGGAAGGAGAAGAAAGAATATCTGGGGAGGGTAGGTCTTTGATTATGTTGACTGCTTTACAGAGGCAGTGAGAAAAGCAAGCAAAGTCCAGGGAGGAGAGGCCAGTTTCATGATGTGGTGAGCTGTGCCCACAACAATTATCGCCCTATGGAAACGAAAACAATAATCTTATTTAGATTTTCATTTCAGATATTAACTAAAAGTAGATCATTTATGGAGAAGAGTGCTGTAAACTCAGTTTGGAATTATGCCAAGTTTTACAACTACTGACCATAACCAATGCAAACTCAAAATAAAACTGAAATAAACTACTACAGATATATCCATAAAAGGTAAATGATGACTTCCTAAAGAAAAATAACTTTCTTGAATAGAAACAGAGATGCTGGAGAAATTTAGCAGGTCAAGCAGCATCTGTGGGAAGAGAAACAGCCACCATTTTGGGTCTGTGATCCTCGTCTGAGTTCCAACAAAGGGTCATAGGCCCAAAATGGTGACTGTTTCTCTTCCTGCAAATGTTGCCTTATCTGCTGAGTTATTCCAGTATTATTCTGTTTCTCTTTTGAATTTCTGGCATCTGCTTTTTTTTCATCTTCACCTTCTTGAATAGGACCTGTATATGCCTGGCAAAATGACACAGTTCTGATGGAATTTTGCATCACATCTTGTCCTTGGAAAGAAGAGAGTATGTTCACTTTAAGTGTGCTATTCCTGGAATGCACTATGTTCTCAATAAGGTTTGACTAAGTGTTTTTTTTTTAGTTTTTTTTAGTAATGGAAATAATCTGATTGTGGACATCAGGAAGGGTAAGACGAAGGAACACATTCCAATCCTCATAGAGGGATCAGAAGTGGAGAGAGTGATCAGTTTCAAGTTCCTGGGTGGCAATATCTCTGAGGATCTAACCCGGTACCAACATATCAATGTAGTTATAATGAAAGCAGGACAGCGGCCATACTTCATTAGGAGTTTGAAGAGATTTGGCATGTCAACAAATACACTCAAAAACTTCCAAAGATGAACCGTGGAGAGCATCTGACAGGCTGCATCACTGTCTAGTATGGAGGGGCTACTGCACAGGACCAAAAGAAGCTGCAGAAGGTTGTAAATCTAGTCAGCTTCATCTTGGGTACTAGCCTACAAAGTACCCAGGACATCTTCGGGGAGCAGTGTCTCAGAAAGGCAGTGTTCATTATTAAGGACCTTCAGCACCCAGGGCATGTCCTTTTCTCACTGTTACCATCAGGTAGGAGGTACAGAAGCCTGAAGGCACACACTCAGCGATTCAGGAACAGCTTCTTCCCCTCTGCCATCTGATTCCTAAATGGACATTGAACCCTTGGACACTACCTCACTTTTTTATTATACAGTATTTCTGTTTTTTGCACTTTTTAAAATCTATTCAATATATACCGTAATTGATTTACTTATTTATTATTATTATTTTTATTTTACTTACTATTTTTTTTTCTCTTCTGTATTATGTATTGCATTGAACTGCTGCCACTAAGTTAACAAATTTCACATCACATGCCGGTGATAATAAACCTGATTCTGATTCTATTTACCAGCAGTTTTAATATTTCCCTTCACATCCCAACCTAATAAAATAAAATCTATCCCAGTCTTGAAAATTCCAATTGAGCTGGAATCTACAGCCTTTTGGGTGAGAGAATTCCAGACTTCTATTTACCTGTGTGTGAAAAAAAGTGCTTTGGAAATATGGTTTAATTTTAAATCTTTAAGCAGTGTTCATGGATCTGTGCGGAATACTAGCTCCTCAAGTCAGAGGATTTGAGGACCTCCTCCAGGGATTCAACACCAAAACTAAGACTGGACCTTCATTACAGTGCTTAAGGAACACTATACGATTGAAGAAGGTATGCTTTGGAAACAAAATTAAACGTGCCTCTTGGCAGATGCTCCAGGTCCGCTAGAAATATCCAATAACACACAACTGAAAAAACAGTGGTAGTCTCTGTCAGATGACCAAATTTTATATCTACTCTGATATTGCTCAAACAGATGATCAGCTTATTAACACTTTAATATTTATAAGATCCTTGTTGTGAAGAAATTTACTCCTACATTTCAATGAGACTACACCTCAAAATGGCTTCTAAAGCATTCTGAGATGACATAAAGCACAACTTAAATGATAGTGCCTTTCATGATATCCCCCATCAAACTGTTTCATTATATTTACTCTTAATGTTTTAAATAATACAATCAGATGACTCTGCAGGATAATATATGCCAAATTTCACCATGTACAAATATAGCATACTGAAATTATTTGTAATTTCATTAAGAAATCTTTCATTGTGAACAGTCTTGTAATAAATGTCAGGCTCTTTTGCTCAGTCTCAGTAACAACATACTGCTAACGTAGGTTTTAAACAATAGTGTGGATGGAGTATCTGATAAGGCTCAATCTATGCAGTAGCAACTAGTTAATACCTAATAAAGAATGAGGAAGTGATGAAGTCTGAGAACGATAGCGCGCACAAAAGAGAATGGAAGCATGTGCAAAAGGGAAAAGAGAGTAGAAAAAAAATAAAGAAAGCACTAATGAGTCAGACTTTGCAGTAACTATAAGCAGCCATCATGCATTGTTATTAATGCACAAGTTGAGTTGTAGTCTCCTTCAAATGCACTTAATTAACCAACTAGACTGAAGTATTAGGAAGCATGTGTGAACTGGAAAATACAGTGTATATAACTCAGCATCAAAACACATTCAAAAATAATCTGAAAAAAAAACTGAAGCAGTAATCCAGTAAAATGTAAGGAATGGGATGTTACACTTGAGTATGGCTATGCTTAGGAAGTTGCCATCTGAGTCGCCTGGATTCTTTGGAGACAGCATGACAATAAAATTCTCACAGAGGAAACTTGTGGAACAAACTGCACTAACCAACATGATACCCACTAAAGCCACAGGAAATATTCAGATCCAGAACAGCCCAAGAAAATCAAACTCTGAGCAATTAATTACTGACAAACCATGCCTGTTACCCTGAAAATTTGACATGTATATAGTCTTATCCTATCAGATGTTACTTTTTAAAAAATACTCCTGAAATACAAACTTTCCCTTAAAGCTATAATTCTTTCTCTCTCCATTTTATTTTATAGTTATTTGGCAATCAATTAAATATCATAACTTATACAACATAGACAGGTACATGATCTTAGAAAAGTAGAGGGCTATGCAGCAGAGAAATCCTAGTCAGTTTCTAGAGTAGATTACATTGTGGGCCGAAGGGCCTGTTATGTGCTGTAGATATCTATGTTCTATGTTCTAACCTGGTTGAGATGATGCTACTCAATGATAACTTTTCAATCAACTTGGTTAAGAGGTTATGCAGCTCACATAATTTACTGGAGTATACTGCACCTAGATGTTTTTTTAAAGTCATGAGCACACCACAATAGAAGTGTTGATACATAAGTGCTGATGCAATGTCTGACTGGTAGATTTGGTCAGCATCAATCACCAAATTATGATTTTTAATCAACATTAGCAAAACTTTATTTCACTGCTTCAGACATCCCACCCAGAAAAAACTCATTTCAAGGAGGTAACACCATCAATTTGCAGGAGACTCCCGGAACTTCCGGGAGAGGTGGGATGTCTGCAATAGAGTAGTTCCTTAGCAGCTAGTCAGCTAGTTTAAATAACGTTAGCTATGCTAATGAACGAATGAAACCTGTTAAACTCACCTCAACATGTCTTTTACAGTCTTAACCCACTATGGGCAATAGAAAAGTCACTGTTGCAAACAGTGCAGCGAGCAACACTGTCATTATTTTTGACCGCTATTAGGCAGGGGTACACTTTAGTGTAGTCTGGGGTGACGTATGTTTTATATTTTTTTTTTGGAACACAGTGCTTCCTGTGTTACACTACTTTTAGTAACATCTTTACCAATGATTCCCATTCCTAACTTACTAATTTTTACTGCGATACCATAGAAAGCATCCTGCCTACTGCTCCAAGCATGACCACAAGAATCTGCAAAAAGTTGTGACTACAGCTCAGTACATCATAGGATCCAGCCTCCCTTCTAAGGATTCAAAGGCCTCCCCTCTAAGCTCTATACTTCTTGTTGCCTCAGTGAAGCAGGCAGCATAATCAAAGATCTCACCTTCCCCTGTCATGTTCTCTTTCCCCTCATCTATGAGCCAGAAAGCACATACCACCAGGTTCAAGGACAGTTCCCACCCATCTGTTATAAGACCATTAAGTGGTTTCCTAGTATGATAAGATAGACTCTTGACCGCACAATCTACCTCATTATCTTACACTTTATTTTTTGCACACTACACTTTCTGTGCAGCTGTTACACTTTATTCTGCATAGTTATTGTTTTATTTTGTTCTACTCCAATGCACTGTGTAATGATTTGATCAGTATGCAAGATAAGCTTTTCACTGCATCTGAATGCCCGTGACAATAATAAATCAATTTCAATTCAGCTGGCAATACTCCAACATCTAAACGACTAAGCAATGTCCCCAGGGTCCCACAGAAATGTATTAAATACCTTGAGGCAGAGATTAGTTCCTTGTTGCATGCATTAAATGAGAATTATATGAGTGCATCACGCACATCTGAAATTCTGAATTTCACTTCCTATGAACCTATGGCTCTAAGCACTCAATTCTGTTGCAAGTCAAAGTAGGAAAGAAGCAAACCAGAACTGGAGATGAGTGTGGCGATCAAATGCAAACTAGATACAGGGATTAGTAGTCTTGAGAAGTCCTTACATGGTTAATTGGATGTCAGCAAAAATAGCACTCTTACTTCAGATGTATGATAGGAGGATTACATTTGGGTCTGATCAAGGTCACGGTTAGAGAAGTGTGGATATGAAAGTGAGTTATAGAAATGGAGGAAATTGCAGATATACTGAGGGGCAAGACCATGAAGGGATTTGAAAACAACTAATGAAGCTGCCAGTAGTAAATTGAGAGTGTCCTTCGTAATGCTTCCTACATAAGATATAGCAGCCTTTGTACTTGTTCCACTAAGCAATAACTCAATTCTATATTCCTGCAGTAACATCACACTCAGCAATTCCCTTAATATCTAAAAAAAAATCCACCAATCCCCACCTCAATCACTCACTGGCATAGTAGGTTGAGAATTGCAAACATTCACTCTCTGGGTGAAGAAATTTCTTCTCATGTTAATCCTGAATGTTTGACTCTTATTTTGAGGTAGGTACCCCTTGTTCTAGACCAGGGATTCCAACCTTTTTCATGTCATGGGGTATTAACCGAGGGGTCTGTGGACCCCGGGTTGAGAACGCCATCTCCAGATGGGGACAACGTTCTATACCCACCCACCCGACCTATTTCTTACTATTACCATTTCACTAATTGTTATTTGATTTATTTATTGAGGCACAGAGCAGAATAGGCCCTTTAGGCCCTTCAGGCCCTTCAAGCCGCATAGCCCAGCAATTCCCATTTTAACCCTGGCCTAATCATGGGACAATTTACAACAACCAATTAACCTGCCAACTGGTACAGCTTTGACCTGTGGGAGGAAACCCGAGCACCTGGAGGAAATCCACAGGGTCTCAGGAGAATGTATAAACTCCTTACAGAGAGCAGCGGGAATGAAACCCCATTGGGTGGTGTTGTAAAGCGTTGTGCTGACCACTATGCTACCATTTCTTATCAGCAACTGACAAGCACAAATATTAGTTGTTAAGATACGTCTTTTCACCAGTTAATTGGTGAATCATCATCAAATTGCTCACCTCACTCCAGGTGTATGACAAAAAGATTATTTCCGGGGTTGACCAAAAAGTTAGAGGAGTGCAGAGATGTCAAAGCACAGTAGGACTGGAGGAAATTACAGAGATATTTAAGGATGGAGAAATTTGAAAACAACTACAAGAACCTTTCTTAAAAATATACAAATGTGTTACATAGTCGATGTAATTAGCAGTTACAGTCACAGAGTTACACAGTATGGAATAGGCCCTATGGCCTAATTCATCCATACAACCAAAATGCCTGTCTAAGCTAGTCCCATTTGCCTGCCTTTGGCTCTCTAAACTTTTCATTTCCATGTACATATGCAAGTGTCTTTTAAATGTTGTTACTCTGGATACAAGTTAAATTTATATACAAGTGAATTGTTTCCTATTAATAACTATTCTGATCAATATGATCTAATACCTTTTAATATTGCTAAAAATTATTTTACCTATCTTGGTATTAAAATTACTAAAAATTTTAAAGATTTATATAAATATGATTTTCTTCCTTTAATTGAATACACACAACAAACACTTTCCAAATGGTCGCCTATGACATTGTCGTTAATTGGTCAAATAAATGCTATAAAAATGACAATTTTACTGAAATTCTTATACATGTTTCAAGCTGTTCCATCCTTTGTCCCGAAAACGTTTTTAGATAGAATAGATCCTATGATCTTATCATATATCTGCAATAATAAAAGCTCCAGAGTGAGCAAACCTTTATTGCAAAACTTAAAAAAAGATGGTGACTTGGCCTTACCAAACTTTAGATTCTATTACTGGGCAATCAATATTCATTCTATTACTTTTTGGATTCACTGTATAGATATGCAGGACTGTCCATCATGGCTGGACTTGGAGGAGAACTCGGTAAAGGGGTTCTCTTTGGCTTCTTTACTGGGAGCTCTTCTTCCCTTCTTGTTTTCTAAGATTGGTAGACAAGATCTTAGTCCCATTGTTAAACATATATTAAAAATTTGGTTTCAGTTTCACAGATCTTTTGACTTAAATAACTTTGTTCTGTTTAGTACATTTTAATTATTTTTTTAAACCATCAATTTTAGACAAGGCCTTTTTAATATGGAAAATTAAGGGAATAATAACTTTTCTAGATTTGTTTTTAGAGGATTGTTTAATGTCTTTTTCTCAGCTAATGCACAAATATGATTTATCTAATGCACAATTTTTTTAGATATTTACAAGTTAAGAATTTTTTTACGTGATTTGTTACCGAATTACCCATTTACTCATTTACCAAATATGATAGATGTTATCTTTCAGCTTAAACCATTCCAAAAAGGATATAAACAGCTATTGAATTTACGAATAATGTCTAATGATAAGGTTAAGCGTGCTTGGGAATTGGAACTTCAAGAACCATTTCCAGATAATCAATGGAATAAAATTTGTCATTTAGTTAACAATTCATCTACTTGTGCCTGTCATTCCTTGATTCAGTTCAAGGTAATGCACAGGGCGCATATGTCAAAAGATAAACTAGCACATATTTTTTCTAATATAAATCCTACCTGTAATAGATGTAACACTGAGGTGGCCACTTTAACTCGCATGTTTTGGTCCTGCATAAAGTTAAGTAACTTTTGGAGAGATGTTTTTAGAACGTTATCAAAAGTCATAGGCCTGTTTCACTTACGGCAATCTTTGGGGTTATTCCAACGGAAGCAGGAAACGTTCCTGCTTCCACTCAACGCGTCATAGCTTTCTCAACTTTATTGGCTAGGAGAATTATTTTATTGTACTGGAAGGATCCCAATCCACCTACTGTATCTTTTTGGCTCTCCTCCATTATGTCTCGTTTAAGTTTGGAGAAAATAAGAAGTCGGACATTTGATACATCTTCTAAATTTGAGCAAACTTGGCGACCTTTTATTCAATATTTTCATATGATCTAATTTTTATTACTTTTACAGTTAATTACTCTTTCTTCTCCGCGAATTTTTAGATTTGATCAGAAGGATCTTCCTTTTTTTTAAAACTGAATCCTCAAAATGGACTGCGCAGTCCTTTTTTTGTTTTAGGTTAGTTTAGTGGGTTTTTTCCCCTCCAATAATAGAAAATTTTGAATCTTTTTTTTCATGAATTGTTAAGAGGAGAGGTGGTTCTCTTTTCGTTTTATATTAGCTTAATACTATACATGATTTTGACAGTATATGCTCCTTTCTCTGTTTGTATTATTGTTGAATTATGTATTTGAGATAACCTCTCCTCTGGTTTGTATTTACCCTTATTCTTTCAAATCAATAAATGTTGTTACTGTAGCTGCCTCAACCACTTCCTTGTTCCACACATGCACCACCCTCTGCATAAGGAACAGGTCCCTTATGTTCCTTTTAAAATCTATGCCTGCCCTCTCTCCCTATAACTCTGACCCTTTGAGTTCGGGCAACACTCCTATAAATGGCCAAACACGGGCGGGTGGGCAATGTGGCTGAGTTGGGCTGAAGTGCCTGCTTCCAAGATTCTATCTTCTTTGTAGTCTTTGCAGTTCAGTTACATCTAATTTATATAACTATATTATACTGGAGGCGTAGCTTCACCGATACAGCTGCAACACGACACCCCACCTCCTATATTCACTGCTCTTACTGATGAAGGCATCCAAAGATGATGCAAGCTTCAAGGAAAGATATAGATTTGATGCAAGGACAAAACAGGGAATTAACGTTTCAAATGACCCCATTATACATAGAGAATAATGCCGTTGGTCATGTAGATACTGGTGAAAGCATTAAGAGCACTTGAGCTGAGGCAAAGATGGTGTTGGATGTTTTAGACGTGCATGTGATGTCATAGATTGATAGCTTAAAACTCATAATGCCATCAAATCTGACCCCTAGGTTACATCCGGTCTGGTTCACATTCAGACAACTGCCAGAGAGGGAGAGCAAGAGGAAGACAGTGAATAGGAAAGAGGGTACAAAGTGAATAGAGCTACTACTCTTACAGGCCAGAGGCTGATGTTCAGTCCTGACCTCTGGCACTGTTGGTGCAGAGTTTGCATGTTCTCGCTGTGACTGTGTGGATTTCCTCCAGGTGCTTTGGTCTCTCTTCCCTCATCCCAGAGATGAGGACCTTTCGTTTACCTGGCCTCGGTGAATTACCCTAGTGTGTAGGGAAGTTGTAGAATCTGGGGGTGAGGGTGGAGAGAGGGGAATGGAAAATATTGGAAACGTGGTGAGAATAATTTAATGTAGAATGAACACAAATATGTGGTTAATGGTTAGTGTACCTTCTTGCAAATATAACCCGTAACACATTTTACTGAACTCCAAAACCTAAGCACACAAGAGGGCTAAAAATCCCTTTTCGTAACAATGTCATCACATCAGACCAGTCTCTGAACGTGAAACCCCAGCTCAGTGTCGGTGGTTATAAACTATGTACATTTCTCCCAATTACGTAACCCTACATTAGCACCAATTTAGTAGGCTGAAGGGACAATGGTTAGGAATGGAGATCATAATGATATTTAAAACATACCACCTTTGACCTACTAACATATAATTGAAGGAAATTTCTGCATATCTTGCACTACATGGTGCAATTTGACTAAAACTCAAAGAGAGTGAAGAGGTATAGCTGGTGTTAACCTAGTTTACTTGAGGTTGTAACAAATAAATAGGAGGGAGAAGGAAAAGAAGCTATTGCTAACAAATGGATCGATAAGAAGGGATGTGGACAATCCCTTTCCCTGGTACTATAGCCAATATACATAATGGTAAAATGGCAAATACAAAACATTATCCTATCAGTTTTATTGGAGCTTGCCGTGTGTAAATTCGCTGACCCACCATCTCAAATTCTTATATTTCATTACATTTCAGTACTTGATACATTTTAATTTAGGATGGGAGTTAAGGAAAACACACACAAAATGAAATGGGTGAGTGAATGGATCAGGTCAAAGACTACACAACATGAAGCATTCTACAACACAACAATATATTATTGTCTTATTTTAACTAATTCTCTTGCTGTGGTTGTAGTCTATAACAAAGTCCTACCACCACTCCCTCCAATAACTTATGGCTTCACTGGACATTTTAGCAACTCAGTGAAAATTTTCCATCAAGCGACAGCTGATGCAATCCAAGTCTTACACCAGCCAATGTCACCTTCGCTCACAAACAGCGCTTGTTGAGAGTGAGGTCAGACGAGAGTAATTGCAGCCCAAGGCTGAACACTGTTGGCTCTCTTTGGTTCCAATCAAGTTACACTTTTACAGTAGCCCTTTCCTGGTTACTCAACCGAATAACCGAGTTCTGCTGCAGAGAGTTGGAGGGAGAAGAATGTGGCACAGTGGTGCAGCTTGTAGAGCTGTTGCCCCAAATGTGCAGCGACTTGGTTTAATCCTGACCCCTGGTGCAGTCTGTGTGAAATTTGTACATTCTCTCTATGACCACAAGGGGGTTCATCTTGATGCTCCCCTTTCCCCCCGCAACCCAAAGACATGCAAATTAATTGATTACTGTAAATGTCCCTAGTATGTAAGGGAGGGCTAGGATTGGGGAAGGGATTAGAGAAGATGGGAATTGGGAGAGAAGAAAGTGGGATACATGCAAATAAGTTACTGCTTTCAGCATGGATGAATCCTATGGAACTTATATTTTCTTAGTGGCAAATACTGGGCTGCACGGGAAAATATAGATGCCTTTCTCTTATCCACCCTGATGATACTGAACTCAGAATCAGAATTAGGCTTTTATTACTTACATACATGTCGTGAAGTTTGTTGTTTTGTGTCAGCAGTAAAAGGCCATTCTACTTCAGCATGGAGGTGCATCTTGAGACTGGCTGGTAGTGGCCTTGGGAAGAGCAGTTTCAGGACCTCACTGCCAGCCCAGGGGTTTAATTCAGTCCAGCTGTTAACTAGGTTTCCCTCTTCACAGAAACATCAAACTTGCTGGATAATATCAGCATTTTGGTTTTCCAACATCTGTAGTTTATTGACTTTCAGCTGGTCTTTACAAGCTGGCTGATCACAGAACCCTCTTGTTAACAGATAAAATAAATAGGTAATAAAGACAGGCAGACAACGTTAGAACTTCCAGGCAAGAAATGGTTTGTGGAGACAGACACAAGAGATACTGCAGATGGAAGCAGAATTAATCAAAAGGGGATTAGATAGGAAATGAAGGCAGGGCAGAGAATTACAGGGCTTTACCGAGTGGCAAAGTAAGACTTATTGAAGTGTCCTCATTGTTGTGTAGTTACTACTTCAGTAATGTTTGAGTAATATTGCAAATATATTGTTTGATTAAGCATTCTTTGCTGGTTAAATAATTCATTATTGTTATATGTATGAAGTACATAAATAGCAAGCATCATTATGCCGCCACGCTTTAGGTTTTCATAAGTAGAATCCATTACAGCGAAAAAAGAGCAAAAGATAAAAAGTCAGGTTGCAGTTTCAAAAAGAGCACTAAGCTGCATGCTGTAGATGAAAAATCTGCTAAGGATGAGAGTGACACTGGATTGGGCAGCCTTGAGATTTACTATGTGAAAACTAAAAATTGAGAAGCAATATGGCTTACACCAGAAGTGAATGGCAAATTAATTAAAATGGAATTGGACACTGGCTCAGCTGTTTCAGCCATTCCGCAAAATAAGTTTGAGTGTCATTTCAAAGATACTGCAGATATCCAACTAAGAACTTTTATATGGAAACGATCATTTCTGTGAGAATGACATTCCTAATAGTGAAATATGACAACCAACAAGTCACATTGGGCTTGTATGTGGTGAAAACAGAAGGATCAATGTTATGGAGCTGTGATTGGCTGAGACAACTACAACTTGATTGGAGATCCATCCACCATTTGTAGCTACGTCACCTACAATAGTCAACAGACAGAAAATTAAGAAAGGTGCTGGATGGTGCCACAGCAGTGTTCAAGGATGGCATTGCAAAAGTCAAACATATCAAGGGCAAGATAGACTTAAATGAAAATGGCAACATGCCCAGAAGAACGGTGTCCAGAACTGTTGAAATCACTTCCTGCAGCTCCAGAGTTAACTTTTACAACCATCACAGAGATGGCCCCAGAACCTGAGAATGTTTCACCTGCCAAGCAGAGTGACTCCCTTGTCAAGGAAGACATTATCCCACAGAGGAAGATTAATCATTTGCATTGGTAAACACTCAGACACTAGTCATAGTTGTTTATACACATCTATTTATCATGACAAGTTCTATACATATCCAGTTATCATGACAAATGCTTTGTAAACAATAATTATCAACTTCCATCATGCACTGGGCATTTAATATCTTAATCAGAGTTGAAGATAGATACATGCACAGTTGGACAGTAATTGTGTGTATTTACAATACAGTTTCTCTGTTTACTGAAATTATCCATGCCCACATGAAACAAGATCTAGACAACATCCAGACTCACCTGATAAACAGCAAGAAATATTTGCACCATATAAGTCCATACTATGACCAAATATGAAAGACTAGCCACCTCCCCATGACATTCAATGGCATTACATTCACAAAATATTCTGCAATCAAGTACCTCACAAAATCAACCCTCTGAAGCAAATTAGAAGCTGTAAAAATCTCATGTCCTAAAATCCCGAATTCTCTAAATCATGTACTATTCAGGTTTCACTAGTATTCAGAATATCCTATAAATGTTTGGATGATTATCTGCTAACATAATTCTATCACCCCCTTGACTACTGAATGTACTGTAGCAATTCACCAAGTCCTCTTTGGCAGCATTTCCCAACACCCCCCCAGTAACTTACCACCAGGAAGAGCAAGAGCTTATGAGATATTGAAAGACAATACTTATTAACCTCAAATCACCCCAGTGTTCACAATATTTCCAAAAGTATTCTATCAACATCCTGAACCTTCCTTGTTCTATATTTAATATTTTGGTAATATTTAAGTAATATTTTAAATATATTGCTTGTTTAAGCATTCTTTGTTATTTATGCAAAAATATGTGAATTGCACATGCATAATGCTACTATGTAATATGCATGTGCCTCACTTAAAGTGAGAAAAAAAACAAATTCAGACCGTTATTCCCAGCTCCATGTTTTTGCTTTCAGTGAGTTTATGTTTTGGAGTTACAAAACATAACAGTGATAATGAGAAGTTTTAAAAGAACTCGAGATGACACATCTGTTGAACTGCAGTGAGATGTTAGTTTTTTTTTAAAGTTCAATGAGAAACGGTCAGGTTTTTTAAATAACACAGAAAATGGATAAATTCATGGGTTTATAAACATTGAGTACTGAGTGATAATATTTATTTAATAAAAACCAGCAGAAAAGACTGGCTACATTGGAAAGACTGGACAAATTTGATTACACAACACATGACTGGATATTATAGACAGAGGGAATTTAGCAGTAATTTAAAGCAAATGCAATAACTGATCAGAAGCGAGTGCAAACTTTGCTGAGCGCATTGGATTTAATGGCATACAGTTTGCTTAGAAGTTTGACTGCTCCAATCAAACCAGCCAAAATGAGCTTTGCTGATATCGGGAAAGTAATGCAGGAACATTGTTAATTGTAGAATGCTTTATTTTTCATAAGTGAAATCAAAATGAAAGGAGGTCCAACTCAGTATATGTGGCTGAGATGAAGAGATTGTCTGAGCATTGCCAGCTTAACGATTAATGATGTACTGAGAGATCCTGTAATTTGTGCAATCTTACAAGAAAGCATTCAAAAACAGCTCCAATTGCCTACTTAAAAGAGAAATTGAAATAGTTGTATCAATGGAAACAGCAGACTAAGACGCAACTGAGTTGCAGTCAGGAATGAAAGTGAGCATGAACAAAATTGCGATGTCTAAACAGAAATCCGCTTAGCCGAACACTGTGTCACTGTTGTAGCAGTGGCTCATATTCACCAGATTTAAAGGTGAAACTTGCAGAAAATGCAACAATGTAGGACCCATACAAAGAGCATGTTGGGCAGACAAAAGTGATTGGACTGCACAGGGAAGAGACAAAGATAAAAAGTCAAGTTGCGGTTTCAAAAAGGACACTAATCTCAATGTTGTTGATGTGTTGCGAAGCCTCTTCTCAAGGACTGATGTTCCAGAACACACAGTCAGTGACAATGGACCACAGTTTGTTGCAGAACAGTTTCAGTCATTCCTGAAAATGAATGGAATAAGACAGATTACATCTGCACTGTCCCACCCAGCTAGAAATGGCTTGGTGAAAACATTTGTCCTGAGTCTAAAGAACACATTGCCAGCAATATCAGCATAACACACCACACTGACACTGAATCAGAGGCTCACCAATTTCTTCCTTGCATAATGCAATACAGCACAGTCCACAACCAATAACCCACCAGCTATGCTGTTCCGGGGTCGTCCCTAGCGTTCATGCTTGAATCTCCTCAAACCCAATCTCAGAAGGAGTATGCAGGACAAACAGCTGAGACAAATTGAAGACACGGAAGGTCAATGTTTCACCTCTGGACAGGCAGTCATGGTGAGGGACTATAGAGGTGACCAAAAGTGGGTACTCAGTAAAGGCTGATTTATGCTTGTGCGTACTAGCTTACGCCGTAGCCTACACAAGTGGGCTACGCTGTTCTGAGCATTTATACTTGTGCGTTGGTATGTCTGCGTCGCTCTGCAATTCACTGCCAAAACGTTAGTTGGCAGTGGGGTTTCTATGCCACTGTGTTGAGTTTCTTCGTGTTGAAACTCAACACGACGAAACTCAAACTTCAAACAATGGCGACTGAAACTGAAGGAGGGTGAATTTTCTGTACTTGTCCGGCCACTGAGAGACATGGACGAGGAAATGCGTTTCAAATATTTTCGGATGTCGGCAGGTAAATTTGACCATTTGATTCATCGTCTCCAACCATTTATTTTGCATCAGTGTTCGCACAGTATACTCAGAGACTGGCAATCACCATTCGAGTTTTAGCTTCAGGTGGAAGTCAACAGGCTGTAGCGGCTAGCTACAAACTGGCATCAAGCACAGGGTCCTCCATAATTTCGGAGGTCTGTAAAGCTTTATGGAAAGCATTGCAGCCAGAGTTCCTTCCCTGCCCTTCAGTTGCCCAATGGGAAGCTATAGCAGCGTAGGAGGAAATGCGATGCTACCAAGCGGACCAATCACAGTTGCTGCGGTCTGCGACACCGCAACGCGTAGTTGCATTTTGGGAGAGGTGCGCGTTAGGCTACGGCGTAGGGTTGGCGTAGAGTACAGCATAGGGCACGCTGCTACGCCGTACCTATGGCGTTAATTTGACGCACAAGTATAAATCAGCCTTAAGTCTAAGGACAGAACTCCCCTACACAGTGGAGATTACATCTGATATCATCTGGAGACAACATACTGACTGGTTGAGGAGAACAGGGTCAATTGTTAGAGAAGAAAGTGGCTACAGTTGTCAGTACCACTTTCTGCAGTCCCAGAGTCAATTCCTACACCCCGGAGGACGCAGAACCTGAGATTGTTTCACAGCAACAAGTCTCACATGCCAAACAGAGTGATTCCCCTCATCAGTAAGGACATTGTCCTTATCCCACAAGAGTAAGAAAGCCTCCACAGCTATTAAATTTTACACGTGAACGGAACAATTTAAAATTTACTATACTGTTGATGTCTATGGAGTAGTTGTATTATATAGCATACTGTATATATAGTATATGTATATAAGTAGAGATGTATTCTATATTTAGGGTTCAGAGCTAAGCAGGGAAGAATGCTGTATATTTAGTATTTCAGTAATATTTGAGTAATATTATAAATATATTGTTTGATTAAGTGATTAAATAATTTATTACAGGTTATATGCAAAATACGCAAGCTGTATACGTTACGACCCTACCACATCTTATGCAGGCCTGGTTTAAAGTACAATATGAAGTTAGACCATTATTCCAGGCTCTGTGTTTTTGCTTTCAATTGGTCTTTGCTTTAGAGCTACAAAACAGAACATTCTTAATTGGAAAACCTTTTAATCACTCGGACTGCAGCACATCAGAAAGAAGCCTGCCACTACTTATGGTTTTATGGATGAAAACAACATAGTCTTTCCAGGAAACAACAAGACCCCTAGGCTTCATGGATACACTATGGTTAACACTGAATAACACTTAAAAAAACTGGTAACAATGAAAAAAATTGCTGAATAGAAACATGACACTAAAGGATTCTTGAGCATTAACTGAAGCATCAGCTCTCTTTCTCTCACCATAGATGCTGCCTGGCCTGTTGAGTATTCCTAGTGTTTTCATTTTTTGTTTGAATTTTACAACATCTGTAGTTTTTTGGACAATGAAAGAATGAGACATAGGAGACAGTAATTGCCAGAATCTGAAGCAACACACAAGATGCTGGGGGAGCCCAGCATTCAAGCAGCATACGTGGAGAGAAGTAGACAGTCAGCATTTCGGATCCTTCATCCTAAAGTATGAACCTCTCATGTTCAGATTCTATCACTCACTGTTTCCCACTTATCAACTAACATACATTTCATCAGTACAATCTTCAACAATCTTTTTGAGGAATGGGAGGATGGAGAGATGAGATTATGAGGATTTAATGCTTCTCCAGAATGTACATTATTATTTACTTTTTTGCAAGTCCTACAAATCTTCCCAATAATGTTTAATAAATAATTGCAACATGACAAATCTCCGCAGGTGTATTGTGGAGACCGTTCCAACTGATTGTATCACAAACAAGAGAAGATCTGCAGATGCTGGAAATCCAAGCAAAATACACAGAATGCTGGAGGAACTCAGCAGGTCAGACAGCATCTGTGGAAAAGA
Organism: Mobula hypostoma; assembly: GCF_963921235.1. Taxonomy (NCBI): domain Eukaryota; kingdom Metazoa; phylum Chordata; class Chondrichthyes; order Myliobatiformes; family Myliobatidae; genus Mobula; species Mobula hypostoma. Next base: position 157,737,190 of record NC_086100.1, read on the forward strand.
GTAAACAGTCGATGGTTCGGGCTGAGACTCTTCATCAGTCTTGAAATATTGACCATAAGACCATCAGAAATTGGAGCAGAATTAGGCCATGCAGCCCATCGAGTCTGCTCCGCCATTCCATCATGGCTAAGCCCGGATCCCACTCAACCCCACACACCTGCCTTCCTGCCATATCCTTTGATGCCCTGACTGATCACGAAACACTCAACTTCTACCTTACATACAGTTGGCTTCCACCACAGTCTGTGACAGAGCATTTCACAGATTCACTACTCTCTAGCGAAAAGAAAATTCCTCCCTACCTCTATTCCAAAAGGTCGCCCCTCAATTTTGAGGCAGTACCCTTTAGTTCTGGATACCCCCACCATAGAAAACATACACATACACACTATCTAGTCCTTCAAACATTTGGTAGGATTCAATGAGATCCCTCAGTATTCTTCTGAATTCCATCGAGTACAGGCCCAAACCTATCAAACATTCCCCATATGCTCAGTCCTTCATTCCCAGAATCTTCCTTGTGAACCTCCTCTGGATTCTCTCCAATGGCAAAACATATGGAGACCAAAACTGTTGACAATACTCCAAGTGCAGCCTGACTAGTGTCTTATAAAGGCTCAGCCTTTATCTTCTTGCTTTTATATTCTTTTTCCCTTGAAATGAATGCCAACATTGCATTTGCCTTCTTTACCACAGACTCGACCTGTAAATTAACCTTCTGGGAGTCTTGCACAAGGACTCCCAAGTCCGAATGCACCTCTGATGTTTGAACCTTCTCCATGTTTAGATAATAGTCTGCACTATTGTTCTTTTTTAAAAAATGCATTATCGTACATTTCCCAACACTGTATTCCATCTGCCACTTTTTTGCTCATTCTTCCAGTTTGTCTAAGTCCTGCTGCAATCACATCGCTTCCTCAGCACTACCCACCCCTCCACCTATCTTTGTATTATCCGCAAACTTGCCACAAAGCCATCAATTCCATTATCCAAATAATTGACAAACAATGTGAAAAAACAATATCCTAGTACTGATCCCTGAGGAACACCACCAGTCACTGGCAGCCAACCAGAAAAGGCCCCTTTTATAAACAAGAGAAAATGTGCAGATGCTGGAAATGCAAGCAACACACACATAATACTAGAGGAACTTAGCAGGCCAGGCAACATCTATGGAAAAGACTACAGTCGACATTTTGGGCCAAGACCCTTCAGCAGGCCCCTTTTATTCCCAGTGCTGCCTCCTGCCTGTCAGCCATTCGGCTATCCATGCCACTATCTTTCCTGTAATGCCTTAGGATTTTATCTTGTTAAGTAGCCTCATGTATGGCACCTTATCAAACATCTTCTAAAAATCCAAGTAAATGATATCCACTGCCTCTCATTTGTTCACCCTGCTTGTTACTTCCACAAAGAACACTTAACAGATTTGTCAGGTAAGATTTCCCTTTACAGAAACCATGCTGACTTTGACTTAGTTTATCAATAGTCTCCAAGTACCCTGAAACCTCGTCCTTAATAATAAGTTCCAACACCTTCGCAACCACTGAGGTTAGGCCAACTCTTTTCCATTGAGGCTGAGTTCCTCCAGCACGGTGCGTGCGCATTGCTTGGTTATATCACTGTCTGTTATGGAGGCTCCAGTGGATAGAGTCACAAGATGTCGCAGACGGTTGTAGACTCAGCAAGCTCCATCACAGGCAAAATATGCCCCTCCATCGAGGACAGCTTCAAGAGGTGGTGAAAGGAGAAGGCGACAGCCATCACTAAGCACCCTCACCATCCAGTGCATGTGCTCATTTTGTTGCTGCTATCAGGCTGAGGTACAGGGACATAGATAATTCAGAAACAGCTTCTTCCCCTCTGCCATCGGACTCCTAAATGGACCGAGAACACAAACCCGATGTTCCTTTTTGGTACTACTGATTTTGTAACTTTAAGACTAATTTTTAAATCTTTGTACTATATTGCTGCTGCAGGGCTGCAGATTTCACATCAGATAGGTCAGTGATAATAAATCCGATTTTTTTTCTTGTTTTATTCCTAGTGATGTCTCAGCTTTCTTTCATTTCCATCGATCCGACAAACTGAATAACATCATGATCAAAATTCACACTTTCAGCAGGCTCACAGAGCAATGGAACATACCAGAGCGGACAGTGTAAAACTTTTAGATGACTCATTTGCAACTGATGTTCCCTCCGCTCCATTCCACGGTGTACAGGAAGGAGGCGGAAAAGGAAGGAAGAAGGAAATGAAGGGAAGAGGCAGCAAGGCTGTGAGAGAGAAATGGATGTAGTGAATGAACAACAAGACTAGCGGTATTCAAGTTCAACTTCAATTCTTATTCAACAATGCATGAATATAGCCGAACAAAAGACTGTTCCTCTGAGGACAAGGTGCAAAACATATTACTGATAGCACATAGCACAAATAGGTAATATGGTTATGAATTCAGAGAAACGTGAAGTCACAAAGAAAAACAAATATAGCCCAAGTCGCTGAGTGGCATGACTATAAGTTCTCCTGGTCAAGCTTGTTTTTAACTGAGCACTAGGGGGCAACACCGAATGAGAACTAGACAGCAGCCCCCAACCCAGTACGGATTTCAGCGCATCTCAGAGAGGCACTCCCCACACCACCTCAGCATCTCCTCTCCTGGTTAGCTGCCACAGACGACCCCATGAGTAGGGCTAGTCCTCACCACCACCAAGACGATGCAGTTCCCCCACCGCAGGTCTCACTAATGAACCAGTGAACCAGACTTGCAGTATTCTCAGTTACCAATGTCCAATAGCGTCTAGTGATCTCAATAAAACGCCCAAGACAATCACTCGCTTCATTTGTAGAACTGAACAACTTCTTGGCACAATGATACACAAACAATGGTACAATATGTCCAGCTCCATCGCTAATGAGCAACTTGCTGATGGGCTGGTCCTGCAGTACTTGATGTTCCTAGTAACCAGCAGTGGTCTGCGATCATAAAAAGACTTACAGGATGAAGAAATACACATTTGATTGGACCCAGAGTTGCCGCTGTGTCCGAGCGTGCCACCATATTACCGTTAGCATGTTAAGATAATGGAAGGTGAGAGGGGTTCATGTGGAGCTTGACCAGATGAGCCAATGGAAACACAAGCGAATGCAGGTATTAGAATCTGGAGCAACAAACAACCTGCTAGCATTCAACCCAAAATATTGATATTTCCTTTCCCCATCAGAGTGCTGCTCAGTCTGCTGAGTTCCTCTAGTCTGCCAGAGAAAGCAGGATCTCCCAGTGGCCACACATTTTAATTCCACATCCCATTCCCATTCTGATATGTCTATCCACGGCCTCCTCTACTGTCAAAATGAAGCCACACTCTGGTTGGAGGAACAACACCTTATATTCCGTCTGGGTAGCCTCCAACCTGATGGCATGAACATCGACTTCTCTAACTTCCGCTAATGCCCCACCTCCCCCTCGTACCCCATCTGTTATTTATTTATATACACACTTTCTTTTTTTCTCTCTCTCCTTTTTCTCCCTCTGTCCCTCTCACTATACCCCTTGCCCATCCTCTGGGCTTCCCCCCTCCCCCTTTTCTTTCTCCCTGGGCCTTCTGTTCCATGATCCTCTCATATCCCCTTTGCCAATCACCTGTCCAGCTCTTGACTCCATCCATCCCCCTCCTGTCTTCTCCTATCATTTCGGACCTCTCCCTCCCCGTCCCCCTTCAACTTTCAAGTCTCTTACTAGCTCTTCTTTCAGTTAGTCCTGGCGAAGGGTCTCAGCCCAAAACGTCGACTGTGCCTCTTCCTAGAAATGCTGCCTGGCCTGCTGCGTTCACCAGCAACTTTGATGGGTGTTGCTTGAAATTCCAGCATCTGCAGATTTCCTCGTATTGGAATTCCTCCAGTAGATCGTTTGTTGCTCCAGATGGGCAAATGGCTTGCTTCAGTGCAATGCTATTCCAAGTAATATTCAGTTAGTGAAATCTGTGGGATGTTTTTTAACTTGCACTCACAATTAGAGATGATACATTTCAAATAATTAGGCTTTTGGATTTAGAAAGAGAAAAGGCAATGTTACATTTGCAAAGTGAAACTAGTGTTACAAAAAATCAGCTGCGTCAAACTCTTCTCCTTAATGCTGTATTCACCAGTCTTGGGAATTTGCCTGATAACTAGTCAATGTACGATTGCGCCAAAGCATTTTGACATAATTGGCTCCATAATTTCAAAGATCCCATCTGGCCCAACTATCCTCTGGGGATCTCTGTACTCTTCCCATACTCCTCCACTTCTGGCCCTTTGCGAACCTCCGATTTTAAACCATGTGACAAATAAAAGTTCTGCCTTCGGGTGAGAAGACCCTAGTATCAGGAAACCCATCTTTTCACCTTTACTATATTCTGTGAAAACTCTCGAGATAACATATTATCTAATAACTCAGCGCAGCTCCAGTTTAGACTTAGTTTGACTACCCTCTTGCTCAGGAAGTTTCCTATACCTGTACTATATGCAACTTGTGGTTGCATAACCTCACCTTACACATGGCCAGGCAAGAAATACAGTGTTATCCAGATCGTTCTAAATTATGCAAGATCAAACCAGTTACACTAGATCTGGGACAGTCATAATGTAGCTGAAAGGAGAGGACTCAAACACAGAATTGACAGCACACCCAGCATGTTTGCAATGCTTTTCACACAACAGAAACCATGCGACCTAAAACCATCTTCTTCCACAAATGAACACAGTATATCACAGTCCCACGAACTACCTGCACAATGCAGTGGAGTTATTCTTAAATATAGAGGTCTTTAGGAAAGGAAATACAGGGGATTTCACACCTAATGATCAAGTAGAACTGACTAGTGCATTTTACTCATTGATTCAGTGGCAAATATGTGCTAACAAATTCATAGTCAGAAAATTCAGCAGCTTTTTTACAAATCAAAATTCTCATCAAGCAAACCACTCCTTAGATGTTTTTCTACACTTTAAAGAAATAACTTCCTGAGTTTAACCAGACTGTTTGTCATCCAGGATTCTTGGCTGGTCCCAAGTTCAGCTTCCAGTCACACACCACTCATTTCTACCTCCATACCTCCATAATTCTGTCCTTGGCTTGGCTCTCTAAATTCAACACACTCATCCAGGAAATAGCTATCCCTCGAGTTCTCCAAACCACTCCTTACTGATTTCTGTTTGAAGGATTGTGAGCAGTTTTGGGTCCCATGTCTAAGAAAGGATGTGCCTACAATGGAAACGGTTTACAAGGATGATCCTGGGTATAAAGGGGTTAATGTACAAGCAGCGTTTGATGGTTCTGGGCCTCTACTTGCTGAAGTTTAAAAGAATGAGGGATCTACCAAATATTGAAAGACCTAGATAGAGTGGACGTGGATATGATGTTTTCAATAGTGTGGGTGTCTAGGACCAGAAGGCACAGCCTCAGAAGAGAAGGATTTCACTTTAGAACAGAGGTGATGAAGAATTTCTTTAGCTAGAGGGTTGTGAATCTTTGGAATTCATTGCTACAGGGGCTGTGCAGACCGTCATTGGGTATATTTAACATGGAGGTTGCTAGGTTCTTGATTAGTGAAAGCATTAAGGTTTTGGAGAGAAGGCAAGAGAATGGTGTTGAGAGGAAAATCAATCAGATATTATCAAACAGCAGAGCAAACTCAATGAAATGATTGCCGTAATTCTGCGCCCATGTCTTATGCAGGAGGAACTCAGTGGGTCAGACAGCACTTGTGGAGGGAAATGGACCATCAACGTTTTGGGTCAGGGTGGATGAAAAGTAATCAGTATAAGAGAAGGGACATACATCAAAGTTGCTGGTGAACTCAGCAGGCCAAGCAGCGTCTATAGGAAGAGGCGCAGTCGACGTTTCAGGCCGAGACCCTTCGAGTATAAGAGAAGGGCTGTCTCACTTCTCTAGCACCCTGTGACTTCCAGAATTCGTTTGTATTTAAGTGGCTTGTTCTAAATGCTGGCAAATCTGTCAGCAATTTCTTTTTATTATCATATCTGTGGGAAATCACAGGCACTGATTGCGTTATTCCAGTACAGTGTGCCCTTAAGGCTCAGTTGACTCAGCTAGGAACACAGTAGTGCACTGGCTGATTTACAGCATGCAGGCCATGATACCATCCAATGGGAATACAGTACAGCAAGCCTTAGTTACCAAACAAGTATGAATCACCGTCCCAACACTTCTCTCTCTGCAATTTTGTACTTTATCTCCCACAACCATCTTGTGGGCATGCAGCTGATCTTCAGAACTAATGGGTGAACTACAGAACCACAGAAATTCAGAATTTAGTGTAAATCAACACTGGAGAACAAGGTCACTCAATTCTCACTGGAGCTGCATATGCAGATGATGTTTGCGTTTGCAGAGGCTTTGGGCCTGCACTCCAAGACACAGTCAACTCTTTCACCAAAATATAAGAGAAGATGGGTCTTACACTTAACATCGAATGGCCAAAGTCCTCTACCAAACTACCTGCTGTATCTTACAACCCTTTGGCAATGAAAGTTAATGATGAGAATGTAGAATGTAGACTATTTCCCATATCTGAAAAGCACCTTCTCAGCAGAGGCAGCTGTTGACAATGAAATCCATAAGTACCTTTAATGCAATAGCACAACCTTTGGCCAAGTTAGGAAAAGGATGTTTGAAGATGAAGATCTCAAGGTCTAATGTGTGGGATTAACCATACTTGGTTAACATATCAAAATTTTTCAAGCATATTGTATAATAGGAGATATTTGGATAGGAGACATAAATCTTGCTCAATAATTGAAAGAGGTTTTATGAAATGTCTTATCAGAAATGAGAAAATAGAGGGGGCAGGAGGGATTTCCACAGGTTGAAACATTGACCACTAATCTAGCAGTTGCCACTGGCAGGTATGACATGATAATGATACACACGCATTGTTTGTGAGACTTGGCTAAATCTCGCTGTATATGAAAAAGCCTTCAAAAAGTAACGGATACGGACCAGTCATCACAGTAAATCCCTCCCCAACATTGAGCACATCTACAAGGAGCACTGTTGCAGGAATTCAGCATCCATTATCAAGGACCCCCACCATCCAGGCCATATTCTCATTGCTACCATCAGGAAAGAGGTACAGGAGCCTTAGGTCCACATCACCAGGCTCAGGAACAGTTATTACCCCTCATCCATCAGGCCCCTGAACCAAAGTGAATAACGTCACTCAGCCCAACACTGAACTGATTCCACAACCTATAAACTCACTTTCAAGAATTTTACAACTCATGCTCTCAATATTATTTATTATTTTGTTTTTCTTTCGTATTTGCACAATTTGTTTTCTTTTGCACATTGACTGTTTGTCTGTCTTTGTGAGTATGTTTTTGTATTTATTGTAAATACCTGCAAGAAAATAAATCACAGGGTAGTACTGCAGATAGTGACATACATGTACTTTGATAATAAATTTACTTTGAAAGTCTAAAATTCCCAAATAACTCATTAGTTTTGAAGCAATTTGGAACATATGATCTGATACTATGTAATGACTTGAACACTTCCTTAAATCATGTGTAGTTTCCAAAATTGGGAGTGGACTTCTAATAATATTTGTACTGTGTCTGCAAATCACAACTCACGAAGATCACTTACCTTTGGACAACCCCAGTCATTTATGCTGCAATTAGGTCCTGGTGCTGCATGTAGTAAAAACACTGTAACTGTGCACCTTTAGTCAATTCTCTTATAATCATGTCTAAATTATGTGCAGGAAATCAATCTTACTCAACTGTGGGATTGATATTCCGTATATAATATAAATATAAATATTCTCCTCTGACTCTATTTTGTTGAGAGATTACCCTGGTTTTGTCAGGAAAATTTGCAGTTATCTCTGTTCCTCCAGTTTTTGTATAGATCTTGTTCTCTAAGCAAAGTGACCTTGGTCTTGCATTGGCTGTTTACTATGAATCAAATTCCTCCTTGCTTCCAAACTCATGGGTTCCATTTCACTTGGCAACCTCTTACCCACTCCCCCCACCCCTGCTGGGATGCAGGTATAGTCAAAATCTAATACACTGGGGAAACAGCTTTCCTACCACCTAATTTCCAATCACTGGCTGAAGGGATACACAGAACTACTAAGCAAAAAGGTTCAGATTTTCCATTCTTCTAGCATTCACATAACATGCCAATCACGCTACATGGAGAGGTATAAAAGTTCCGTTTCCAATCTCGCCATCATTCACACAATCTTAAGTGAGTAATTTCCCTGAAGTAGTTCTCCCATAATGCATCAGTCATCAATGATCTGGCTCACCTGACTGCACAATCCATTCAAAACCAGTCAATGCTTATCAACAACTATTGCATTGTAATACCGTTCACATATTTCTAAATGAAGATAACTTTGCAGGCTGTCCTCTGCCTCCATACAACCTCACCTCAGAATCGTAACTTAAAGAGAGAGCACTTACAATTACAAATGTGTTGAGCCTTCCACAGCTTTAACAACTGAAAGCCAATTAATTTTTTTTCTCTGAACTGTACTTTCTAGTCTGGTGGAGGAAAAACCAGCAGTCAAATTGCACATTATAGCATCCTGCTATAATTGTGCCCAGGTGATTTGATCTTGGTTATCTCAATGGAGTTTTTGATCCAGAAAATTCTACAGTCCTTCACTCAGCATTTTAATCTACACTCAAGGAGAGCCAAAGACTTGTTTTGATAACTAGAAGTGTTGCAATTCAGTGCTGAAATGCAGCAAGGGCCAGGACAATGTGTGCAAGTTAATGGAGGACAATAGGAACCTTAGATTTTAAGATACTGGGACAAAGGAATGTAGGAATGCCTGTAATTTTGATCAATATGATATGCAATTATCCTTATTTTATATATCTGAATCAAAATCTGAATACAGTTTAATATCACTGGCAAATATTGTAAAATGTGCTGCTTTGCAGCAGATTCTGATACATAAGAAAAATAAGTTACAATAACTATATATAAAAATAAGTTGGGCAAATAAAGAGAAAAAATAGCGTTCATGGGTTCATTGTCCATTCAGAAATCTGATATTGGAGTGGAAGAAGCTGTTGCTGAAACATTGAATATGGGTCTTCAGGCTCCTGTACCTCCTCCTTGATGGTAACAATGAGAAGACAGCACATCCTAGGTGATGGGGTCCTAGATGTTAGATGCTGCCTTTTTAAGGCATCGCCTTTTGAACGTGTCTTCAATGCTGGGGAGGTTGGCACCCGACATGGAGCTGGGTGAATTAAAAAATTTCTGCAGCTTTTCGCTATCCTGTGCAGTGGCCCCTTCATACCAGATAGTGATCCAACCTATCAGAAAACTCTCCACAATACATCTATAGAAATTTGCAAGAGTGTTTGGTGGCATACCAAATCTTTTCAAACTCCTAATGAAACACAGCCCCTTTTGTGCCTTCTTCATAACTGCATCAATAGTTTCAGCCCAGGATAAATATTCAGAAATGTTGACATCCAGAAACTTGAAACTGTTCACCCTTTCCTCTGCTGATCCCTCAATGGTGTGTGTTCCCTCAACTTCCCCTTCCTGAAGTTCACAATCCGTCCTTTGGTCTTACTGATGTTGATTGCTAGATTGTTATTGCACCAACACTCAATCAGCTGATCAATCTCGTTCCTGTATGCCTCCTCAGCATCATCTGAAATTCTGCCAACAATATTTGCGTCAACAGCAAATTTATGGATGGCATTTAATCTGTGTCTAGCCACACAGTCATGGGTAAAGAGAGAGTAGAACCGTGGGCTAAGCATGCATCCATGAGGAGTGTCAATGACGATTGTCAGTGAGGAAGAGATGTTATTTCCAATCCACACTGACTGTGGTCTCCCCATGAGGAAGCCATGGGTGCAGTTGCAGAGGGAGGTACAGAGGTCCAAGTTTTGGAGCTTGTTGATTAGAACTGAGGGTATGATTGTGTCAGACACTGAGCGATAATCAATAAACAGCAGCCTGACATAGGTATTGCGACAGTCCAGGTGATCCAAGGCCGAATGGAGAGCTAGTGTGATTGCATCTGTTGTGGCAATAGGCAAATTGAAGCAGGTACATGCCCTTGCTTGGGCAGAAGTTGATTCTACCCATGACCAACCTCTCAAGCACTTCATCACAGAAGATGTGAGAGCGACTGAGCAATAGTCGTTGAGGCAGCTCAGTCTGCTCTTCCTGGGTCGCCCTTTTGAAGCAGGTGAGAACCTCTGACTGCGGCAGTGAGGGATTGAAGATGTCCTTGAACACTCCCACCAGATAGTTGGCACAGGTTTGTAGTGCCCTACCAGGCACACCATCGAGGGCTGGCACCTTGTGAGGGTTCACCATCAGGAAGGATATTTTGACATCCGACTCAGACTCTGAGACAGAGATCACAGGGTTACCAGATGCTGCAGGGATTCGTACAGTGTAGTGTTATTTCTCCCTTTCAAAGCATTCATAAAAGGGATTGAGCTCACCTGGGAGCGAAGCATCACAGCCATTTGTGGTGTTAGGTTTTGCTTTGTAGAATGTAATGACCTACAAACCCTGCCAGAGCTGTCATGCATCTGTTCCTGCCTCTATCAGAATTGTTGTTTTTGCTCTTAATATAGCCTTTTGTAGGTCATACTGGACTTCTTGTGTAGTTCTGCATCACCAGTCTTGAATGCCACAGATCTAACCCTCAACGGACTACGACTCTCCTAGTTCATCCATGGCTTTTGGTTTGCTATGTTCAGTATGTTCTCGAAGGCACACACACTCACCCACACAGGTCTTGATGAAGTTGATGATAATTGCGACATATTCATTCAGATTCACAGATGAATCCCTGAATATTGTCCCGTCCACTGACTCGAAGCAATCCTGTAAGCACTGCATCAGATCCCTTGACCATACCTTCTTGGTCCTCACCTCTAATGCTGGTATGTGACATACAGTATATCTGTTTTTAAGTTAGCTTCCACATCTTTGGAATGTAAGAAATTCAGGTATATAAAATCATGAGGTATAGATAGGGCTCCCTGGGTTGTTACCCCAGGGAAACAGCAGTCAGAACTAGAGGGCATAGGTTTAAGTTAAGAGGGGAAAGATTTGAAAAGGACATGAGGGGCAACTTCTTCAGGCAGAGGATATGGAACAAGCTGCCATGCAAAGTGGTTGAAGCAGGTATATTCACAATATCTAAAATGCACTTGGACAAGTACATAGATAGGAAAGGTTTGGAGGGATATGACTCCCATTTGCCCAGTTTGATGGGCACCATGGTTAGTATGAACAACTTTCCATGCTGTATGACTCTTAACAATTGTATATGCAGTCATAAAATCCACCTGCTCTCTCAAGTTGGACCTGACTCTCTACCTAATAAGTAAACTATAGAATCATTGATTTGATAATCAGTTCTTTATCATTGCCCTTTCCACTCCATTCTACGTGGCATATAGTAATGAACACTCAGATAGCGCCTTCACTCCTGCATCAGGAACCTGTGAAACTTGAGAATCCAGCCTTGACTGCTCTCTGTTGCATTATTTTGAAGTTGCAGAGATGGGGTCGTTTTCTTGCTGTCCTGACTAATCCCATCTCTCAATCATTTAATGTGAATAGCGGTTCTTTAACACAGAGCTATTTCTGGGATCCTGCTGGGCACAAATTAGAGCCACGGTCATTCAGAGCAGAAACAGGCTCCTCCACCCATCACAACCATGCTGACCCTTTTGCAGGTCCACACCAATCCCATTTACCCCTCCCTGTTAAGACTGCACCCCCTTATGTGTCAGCCACTCTGTTTCCTATATTAAAATGGCCAGTCTGTAGATCTCCTTTGTCCATAAACTACTTAAAGGCCGGCAAGATGCTGTACAGGTATGTCTCTCATTACCAAACAGCAGGGAGTGTAGTTGTCCCACAGAAAAGACCGATGTTCTTTTCTGATCATGAGTGTTGTCTGTATGGAGTTCGCACACTCTCGCTGTGACCTATTGGCTTCCCTCCCATATCCCAAAGACGTTTAGATTGGTCTTTGTGTAAGAGTGTGTGTGTGGTGGGAGAATGGGAGAAGGACAAAGAGCATTGAGCAGTACAGGACAATAACAAGCTCTTCAGCCCACCATGGCAGCGCTGCTCATGGTGCCAATAAAACTAATGCCACCCGCCTGCACAATGTCTATTTCCCTGCCTACCTTGTGCCATTTACAGTGGCATGCAAAAGTTTGGGCACCCCTGGTCAAAATTTCTGTTACTGTGAATAGTTAAGTGAGTAGAAGATGAACTGATCTCTACAAGTCATAAAGTTAAAGATGAAACACTCTTTTCAACATTTTAAGCAAGATTAGTGTATTATTTTTGTTTTGTACAATTGTAGAGTGAAAAAAAGGAAAGGAACACCTTGCAAAAGTTTGGGCACCCCAAGAGATTTGAGCTCTCAGATAACTTTTACCAAGGTCTCAGACCTTATTTGGCTTGTTCACAATCATCATTAGGAAAGGCCAGGTGATGCAAATTTCAAAGCTTTATAAATATCCTGACTCCTCAAACCTTCTCCCAACAATCAGCAGCCATGGGCTCCTCTAAGCAGCTGCCTAGCACTCTGAAAATTAAAATAAATGATGCCCACAAAGCAGAAGGCTATAAGAAGACAGCAACCATTTTCAGGTAGCCGTTTCCTCAGTTTGTGATGTAATTAAGAAATGGCAGTTAACAGGAACGGTGGAGGTCAAGTTGAGATTTGGAAAACCAAGAAAACTTTTAGAGAACTGCTTGTAGGATTGTTAGAAAAGCATATCAAAACCCCCGTTTGACTGCAAAAGACCCTCAGGAAGATTTAGCAGACTCTGAAGTAGTGGTGCACTGTTCTACTGTGCAGCGACACCTGCACATATATGACCTTCATGGAAGAGTCATCAGAATAAAACCTTTCCTGTGTCCTCACCACAAAATTCAGCATCAGAAGTTTGTAAAGGAACATTCTGCACCCTTATTTCTCCAAACATACCTTGGCTCATTGCAGCCAAAAAGTTCTATTCAAAAGCTTCAAAGAAACATCTAAAGAAGCCTGATGCATTTTGGAAACAAGTCCTGTGGACTGATGAAATTAAAATAGAACTTTTTGGCTACAATGAGCAGAGGTATGTTGGAGAAAAAAGGGTGCAGAATTTCATGAAAAGAACTCCTCTCCAACTTTTAAGCATGGGGATGGATTGATCATGCTTTGGGCTTTTGTTGCAGCCAGTGGCACGGGGAACACTTACTGGTAGAGGGAAGAATTAATTCAATTGAATACCAGCAAATTCTGGAAGTAAATATCACACTGTCTGTAAAAAAGCTGAAGATGAAAAGAGGATGGCTTCTACAACAGGATAATGAACTTAAACACACCTCAAAATCCACAATGGGCTACCTCGAGGGGCACAAGCTGAAGGTTTTGCCATGGTCCTCACAGTCCCCTGACCTAAATATCAACGAGAATCTGTAGATAGACCTCAAAAGAGCAGTGCATGCAAGATGGCCCAAGAATCTCACAGAACTAGAAGCCTTTTGCAAGGAAGAATGGGTGAAAATCCCCCAAACAAGAATTGAAAGGCTCTTAGCTGGCTACAAAAAGCGTTTACAAGCTGTGATACTTGCCAAAGGGGGTGTTACTACGTACTGCCATGCAGGGTGCCCAAACTTTTGTTTCTGGCCCTTTTCCTTTTTTGTTATTTTGAAACTGTAAAAGATGAAAATAAAAAAGTAATCTTGCTTAAAATATTAAAGATGTATGTCATCTTTAACTTTATGCCTTTTGGAAACCAGGTCATCTTTTACTCGCTTAGCTTTCTAGAGTAACAAAAGTTTTGACCGGGGTGTCCAAACTTCTGCATGCCCGTTAAATATTGTTATTGTATCTGCTTCCCCCACTCTCCTGGCAGCGCGTTCCAGGTACCTACCGCCGGGTAAACTAAAATCTTACCTCTCTTTAAAAGTGAGAGAACATAGGCAACGAGAAGGGAAACGAGATTGATAGGCTGTAATAGACTTAGCGGGCCGAATAGTTTATGTTGCAAGCATGTGAATAATGTGCCTGCGCAGAGCAAACATTGTGTTTTCCACAAAGGTGGTTTTTCCTTGGAACTGTGCTCCAGGTAGACTAGAAGTTGCATTTGACAGCGAGTCGTCACGTCACTGTGATTCAGAAAACACGGAGTGAACTCTTTTTTAAAAAATGAAAGAAAACTGCCAGGGTTTAGAAACACACCCACCCTGGCATCCAGGAATAGCGGAAGAATCAAAGACAAAAAGACACTAAAATCTTTAACAAGCCACTGTAAATGGAGCAGTAATGATCGTCCCTGGCAGCGAGCTGTCAGCGGAAGTCCTGAAAGTTTGGTTGAAACGTTCGATAAATCTTTTCTCATCTACACGTTTCAGAAATACCCGTTCAGCTACAGAGCTTTAATGTTCGAGGCAGGTCCGACACAGAAGTTGCTTACGTTGTCCCAACAACTGGTTCACATGAAAGGTGAAATACACCTCTTCAATCCCAACAGCTTCTCCAGCGTACCTTAACCCAAGTACCTCTGAAACTAACCCCTTTTAAATTCAGACCCCATGAATCGTGACATAGATAATCAATTTATTTTTAAAAAAGCCTTATTAACAACCCGTATTACATCTGACCCCCCTTTAAATTGTCTTCGTTACACCCGAAACCCTTTGGGGTGATCCCTTCTAACCAAGCCTCATCTCTCTACAACATTTTCAGTCTTACCGGCTCCAGCTCCGCCCCGTGCATCGAGGGGACGCTAGGTTTGTTGCTTCAAAAGCATGGAGAAACTTTCGCCAACTCTTCAGCAGAGCTCAGAAAATTCATATGCCACTGCTTCAGCACCCTCGCCGAAGTCTGCGGGACTTGGGAGAAACCAGCCCAGCTGTGTCTGGCCCGGAGAGGGACGGCTCCGAGCAATCGTACAACGCCCGCCCTTTCGGCACGGGAACCGCCCTCCCGCTCAGCTCAACCCTACAATCTCCTCGGTGTCCTGCTCTGTCTCGCAGAATTTCGGCTCAAATATATTTTTCGTTTAAAAAAAATAACAAACATGCAAATAAAAACTTATTTTCCCTCCCCAGAATGTGAAAATTCAGAAGTGGGAAAGTTATTGGAATGTGTTCTAAGGGACTGGATATATAAATATGTGGATAGACAGGGACCGATTAGCGACAGTCAATATGACCTTGAGCTTAGTAAATCATGTCTCATCAATTTTGTAGATTTTTCGAGGAAGTTACCAGGAAAGTCCATGAAAGCAAAGCAGTGGATGTTGTCTACGTGGACTTTAGCAAGACCTTCAACAAGTTCCTGCATGGGAGATTGGTCAAGAAGATTCAGTCATTTGGCATTCATGATGAGATAGTTGGCTTTGCAGCAGAAGCCGAAGATAGGTAGTTGCTTCTCAGACTGCAGGCCTGTGACTAGTGATGTGCCACAGGGATCGGTGCTGGGTCCATTGTTGTTTGTCATCTATATCAATGATCTGTATGATAATGTGGTAAATTGGATCATCAAATTTATGGACAACACCTAGATTGGGGGTGTGGTGCACAGCAAGAAAAACTATCGAAGATTACAGCGGGATCTGGACTAGCAGGAAAAAATGGGCTGAAAAATGGCAGATGGAATTTAATGCAGGCAAGTGTGAGGTGTTTCCTGGAGGACCAAACAGGATACGTCTTGTACAGTGAGCTGTAGGGCACAGAGTGATCTTGGAATACAGGTACATAATTCCGTGAAAGTGGTGTTATGGTAGGTAAAGTCATAAAGTAAGCTTTTGGCACGTTGGCCTTCATAAATCAATGTATTGAGTACAGGAGTGGGATGTTATGATGAAGTTGTATAAGACATTGGTGAGGCCTAATTTGGAGTTTTGTGTACAGTTTTGGTCACCTAAAGATGTAAATAAGGTTGAAAAGTGCAGAGAAAATTTACAAGGATGTTGCTGGGACTTGAGGATCTGAGTTACAAGGAAAGGTCGATTAGGTTAGTACTTTGTTCCCTAGAACGTGGAGAATGAGGGCTGATTTGATAGAGATATACTTTTTTTTTGGCATCCGTTAGTCTCATGAGACCATGGATTTGCGCCTGGGAAGGTTTCCAGGGCGCAGGCCTGGGCAAGGTTGTATGGAAGACCGGCAGTTGCCCATGCTGCAAGTCTGCCCGCTCCACGCCACCAATGTTGTCCAAGGGAAGGGCACTAGGACTGATACAGCTTGGCACTGGTGTTGTCATAGAGCTTTGCTCTAGGACACAACACACTGCCTCAGCTGAGGCTCGAACTAGCGACCTTCAGATCACTAGACCAATGCCTTAACCACCTGGCCACGCGCCAACACTATACAAAATTATGAGGGGTATAGACAAGGTAAATGCAAGCAGGCTTTTTTCACAGAGAACAACAGGAATTCTGCAGATGCTGGAAATTCAAGCAACACACATCAAAGTTGCTGGGTAGCCTCCAACCTGGTGGCACGGACATTGACTTCTCTGGCTTCCGCTGGGCCCCGCCTCCCCCTCGTGCCCCATCTGTTACTCATTTTTATGCACACATTCTTTCTCTCGCTCTCCTTTTTCTCCCTCTGTCCCTCTGAATATGCCTCTTGCCCATCCTCTGGGTCACCCCCCCCCCCGTCTTTCTTCCCGGACCTCCAGTCCCATGATCCTCTCGTATCCCCTTTTGCCTATCACCTGTCCAGCTCTCGGCTCTATCCCTCCCCCTCCTGTCTTCTCCTATCATTTTGCATCTCCCCCTCCCCCTCCAGCTTTCAAATCCCTTACTCACTCTTCCTTCAGTTAGTCCTGACGAAGGGTCTGGGCCTGAAACATCGACTGCGCCTCTTCCTATAGATGCTGCTTGGCCTGCTGCGTTCACCAGCAACTTTGATGTGTGTTGCTTTTTTCACAGAGGTTGGTTGAGACTACAACTAGAGGTCATGGGTTAAGGGTGAAAGATGAAATGTTTAAGGGGAGCATGAGGGGAACTTCTTCACTCTGAGGGTTGTGAGGGTGTGGAATGAGCTGCCAGCGCAAGTGGTGGACGTGCATTCAATTTCAGTGTTTGAGAGTCATTTAGATAGATACATGGTTGAGAAGGAATGGAGGGCTATGGTCTGCTTGAAGGTCAATGGAACAAGGCAGATTAATGGTTTGGCATGAACTAGATGAGCCATAGGGCCTGTTTCTGTGCTAAGTGTTCTGTGACTACGACTCCACAGGTGGGATGTTTCAGCTAATGTGTAGCCAGACCGTACAGTGCAGTCAGGCAGGGGGGCAGACAGCACAGTGAGGTCAGACAGGGGAGCAATGGCACAGTGAGGCCAGACAGGGGAGCAGACAGTGCAGTGATGCCAGACAGAGGAGCAGACGGCACAGTGAGGTCAGACAGGTGAGTAGACAGTGCAGTGATGCCAGACAGAGGAGCAGACGGCACAGTGAGGTCAGACAGGGGAGCAGAAGGCACAGTGAGGTCAGACAGGGGAGTAGGCATCACAGTGAGGTCAGACAGGGGAGTAGGCATCACAGTGAGGTCAGACAGGGGAGTAGATGGCACAGTGAGATCAGACAGGGGAGTAGACAGCATACTGAGGTCAGACGGGGAGTAGATGGCGCAGTAAGGTCAGACAGGGGAGTAGACGGCGCAGTGAGGTCAGACAGGGGAGCAATGGTACAGTGAGGCCAGACAGGGGAGCAGACGGCACAGTGAGGTCAGACAGGGGAGCAGACAGCACAGTGAGGTCAGGCAGGGGAGCAGTCGGCACAGAGAGGTCAGACAGGGGCGCAGACAGCACAGTGAGGTCAGACAGGTGAGTTGATGGCACAGTGAGGTCAAACAGGGGAGTAGACGGTACAATGAGGTCAGATAGGAGAGTAGACGGCACCCCTGAGGTCAGACAGGGGAGCAGATGGCACAGTGAGGTCAGACAGGGGAGTAGGCATCACAGTGAGGTCAGACAGGGGAGTAGGCATCACAGTGAGGTCAGACAGGGGAGTAGATGGCACAGTAAGATCAGACAGGGGAGTAGACAGCACACTGAGGTCAGACGGGGAGTAGATGGCGCAGTAAGGTCAGACGGGGAGTAGATGGCGCAGTAAGGTCAGACAGGGGAGTAGACAGCACAGTGAGGTCAGACAGGGGAGTAGCCGGCGCAGTGAGGTCAGACAGGGGAGCAATGGTACAGTGAGGCCAGACAGGGGAGCAGACGGCACAGTGAGGTCAGACAGGGGAGCAGACGGCACAGTGAGGTCAAACAGGGGAGTAGACGGTACAATGAGGTCAGACGGGAGCAGACGGCATGGTGAGTACAGATGAGTGAGCAGATGGCATTGAGGGCAGACTTCAGCATGACAGCATACAGGTGCACAGTTGGCATGGTGCAGTCTGGTGCCTGGATGATGGGTAAAGATGAGCTGGCAGGTGGCATAATGAGGTGGGGCAGGTGAGCAGATAGCAGGTTGGGAATCAAGGGGAGAGAGCTTTTGCAGCTATCTTGGGATAGGGGGCACAGAAGCCGGAAGTCCCAAGAATAGTTACTTCCCTTCAATCATTTGGTTCTTGAACCAACCTGTAAAATCCTAATCACCACAGTTTTGCAACACTATGAACACTTTGATCACTTTGCACTAAAGTGGATGTTTTTCTGTTCTTTCTTGTAAAAGTTGAGTATAATTTATATTTCTATTGTGATTGTTGCCGTGTGACTGTACTGCTGCTGCAAGTAAGCTTTTCATTACACCTGTGCAGACATGTACATATGACAATAAGTTCGACTTCGACTTTGATTGGGTTAGCTGGCATCATTTCCCTGAAGAAAAGCAAGTTTTGGAGAGATCTGATAAAAGTATGTAAGATATGTGAGACATAGAATATGTGAGACAGTCAGAATCTTTTCCCCAGTGTAGTGGTATCAAAAAGAGGAGGGCGTAGGTTTAAGGTAAAAAGAAGGAGTTTTAAATGAAGGAAAAGTTTGTTTTTAATACAGCAAGTGGTTGATTATCTGAATGTTTTGCCAGCAGAAATAGTAGAATCACTTACGTTTAGGGGGTATTTAGACAGACACCTTTTGAAAGAAAAATAAGATACAGATGGATGTGTGCAAATGGGAAAAGCACAGCTAAAAAAGAAGGTAGGTAAGGAATGGGTGGGCCGAAAGGCCAGTTTTGGTACTGTGCACCAGAGTTCTGGAGGAGGCCAACATGAGCAACACTGTGATAAAGCAACACCAGCTCCAAAAGATAGGTCACGTCATCCCAATGCCCAACTCACGTCTCCCCAAACAGATCGCTTACTCCCAGTTGAAGGAAGGTCAGTGAGCCCCGATAGGCAAAGGAAAGGTTTCAAAGACAAAATCAAAATCAGCCTGAAGCAATTCAACATTATATCTAAAAACTGGGAAGAAATTCCATTCAATAGATATGCCTGGAGGAAATCTGTTCAAGAGAGAGCTCCACTACAAGAGAAAGGACTCCACTGTGCTGCAGAGAATGAGCGACAGCTGCAGAAGGAGAGACTGAACAACCAAAGGACCCAACCACTAACCACGGCCACCACCTACTCTTGCCCACACTGCACCAGAATATGTGGATCCTGGATTGGCCTCTACAGCTACCTGAGGACCCAACAGACAACCCTTTAGGAGAACATCATACCCAAATCGAATGGTCACAGGACTACATCTCTACGGTTCTATGACACAAGTGTTTTTGTGTTGACAGTGAATAGTGCTATTGTATCTCTGCACTTTGCATTGTGAGCACACTTGGGGTGAGAGAGTATTTATTAACCTTGTTCAAATCACACACAAGCACTTTCCTCGCTATATAATAACTAATTTCAGGCCAAATTCATCCTTTCTATTTTATCCTTTCCATCAGCCATGATGGAATGCTGGAGCAGACTCGATGGGCTGAATGGCCTAATTCTGCTCCTGTGACTTATGGTCTCATTTCCTTAACTATAAAATATGTCCTCCATAAGAATATCCCTTCTACATCTTCATTCCCGTGTGAAAGTATGAGTTTTGAGCACGGATATAGCTATACACAAGCAAAAATCTCCAAACAGATTCCAGATTTTGACCAGATAATAATAAGCTAGCTAAAGGATTATTTATCTCCCAGAAGTACAAGATTTTGTTGCTATATATTTACCTCAGTAATTTGGAGCCTGATCTCCATGTACTGATAGTGTTCATTTGAAGCCTCTTTCCCAGTCCCCATCATCTCCTGTAAGTGGTTCCAGCAGAGGTTTCTCAATTGCAATCTGTGGAAGATGCTGGTTTCAAAGCCTGCCTAGCACACTCACTCTTTACACTTCACCCCATGGTTTTGGGACAAATGCTATGACTACATCTAAATTGCTACATTTATAAAATTAGATGCAGTTGAAGAAATTAACTTTAGGCCTTGGTTGCCTCTTGGATAGTCCCAAAGTATTGAGGATGACTTGTGTCCACTCCTAACTTTTTAAGGTCTGTTGGAACCATAGACTCTTCCACAGATGGAGTTGGATTGTGAAGTGGAGCAATGCTTCTGGTATTTATGCAGAGCCGGTCATGCACGGACACAGGGTTGCCAATAAAATCCTGAATTAATTTTCTGATATCTTTAAAGTATTTGAGGTGCCTTTTGTATAAACAGGTCTCAGAAGCACATCAGAGACTTGTCTCGCTGCTGCCCAAAAAACCAAAGGTCTTTTCAGTGTTTGAGGTCTCCATCTTCAAATACCCTTTTCCTTGACTGACTGAAGGCTGGACTGCCCTCTGTGGAAAGTTCTACCTTCACCAAGAGGTGGTTCCAGAGAAATGGGAAATGGCCTATGTTTTCCATTACTGTATTTGGAAACTTTCTTTTTGGGAGGTAAAGGTCTGTAGAAAAAAGTGGCTGGAGTGATTAGGCAAAGTTAATGGAGAAATGGGAGAGTGAGATGGGCAACCCCTCTCGATGACTGCATAAACTAGTCATCAGGTGAGAAATGCTCTTATTGTTGCAGTATTTGGCACGTCTGGTCCATGGTTATGGTAGTCACAAAGCAAGTTACAAATTGTCCTTTTGGCTGCCTGTGTGTCTGGCTGCATCAAGCTGTGCATAAAACCAAAGTATGCAAGCACCAAGTATCGCGACTTGCTGAAATTCCTTACTCGCATTAAGTTCACAACATACTGTGTGCATGGTAGCCATAGTAATAATGAATACAACCATAACTGCAATGGGGAGCGTAAAACAGTGAGTGGTGCAGAGGTGACAGAGCAATTTGAAGCAGTGCAAAAGTGACAATAAAGGAATAACTGAAAGAGGTAGAATTAAGGAACTGATAATGTGGCGGCCCCCGCCGGGAAAAGGATGTGAAATAGCTGATTGGCTATGAAATGCGATAGCAGTGAGGAAGAAGTTGTACTTAACTTTGTAAATCTGAGTCTTCAAACGTCTATATCTTCCAGAAGGCAGAAGAGAGAAAAGAGATTGGGTTGTAGGGATGGGGGGTGGGGGGAGGAGGGAGAGGGGTAGCAGAGGATTCCATGAAATTTGAAAGACCACTGTAAATAGTGTGGAAACTCAGTCTAATCAGATTCCCACACTCTTTAGCTAAGTTCCTGGTCTGTTGCAGAGATCTTGTGTACCACCACTATGGAGCTGTGGAACTCGGTTTGGGTTAAATAATGGAAATAGTCTCCCTGCATTGCACATCAGAAGTTAATCCATGAGATATTTGCAACCGGTGTCATCTTATCGTGTACTTACAACTTACATGACAATAATTAAACCTCAGATTAGATTGCATTGAATATGCCTCATTCAGTCTCAGCATCCAGACAAGACGATTACAGCCTTGATGAACGTTCCTCTGTGACACCAAGCTTAAAAGCATTGTGTCAATTGGGAAAGTCCAGAACCATCTCCTTAAAACAATAAGTAGATTCACATACATGCAGTTCTTTTCATGGGAGTGGTCACCTGGTTTAACTCCCCCCAACAAGCTGTTAGAATTTGGCACTGGGTATGGGAAGGGTAATTTAAAATAGTTGAAAACTGAGATCAATTTTTATTAAGCCAGAACATTTTAGGATATGAAGCAAAGGCAGGGTGATGTTGCTAAGATATAGGTTTGTTCCTTCATAGTTGAATGGATGAACAAAATCAAATAGCTGAATGGTCATCTCCTGATACAGCGTTCCCATGATGTGACAGTCAAGCAATTAACAACAATGCAAATGATAATTATTAGCTCAAACACTTCAAAGTCGCAGGAAAGTGATGACAGCAATGAATGTGATTTTTTACCTAATTCCTTTGAGTCTGAGGTAATGATGTCAGCACGGTAAATTGTTGTAAACAATTAATGCTAAAAAAATTGCTTTAGGCAAAGTGAAACAAGGGACAACTGGAACTAACTCGAACTTTTCATTCCACATTGAGTAAAGGTTTCAAAGAGAAACCGGTTTAACCCAGAGTTAATTAGGACTCTTATGATGACAGCATCTAACCTTATTGTGCAATATTGAGAGCAAAAGATTTTAAATTCCTCCATTGTTTGCCTTTCTCTCTCTCTCTCTCCCTCTCTCTCTCTCTCTCTACAGCTTCTGCCAGCCTTATAATGCTCAGAGCTTTCTGACTCCTCCCTCTCACTACAAACTTTCCCATTCTACTACTCCAGCTTTCCCGTGCTTAAATCATTCTACTTTCTGGCAATCACACTGGTCTTGGTTCTATTCACAACAGTACTTTCATCTGACCAAGGCCTAAGCAATGAAGATCCCTCCCTAAACCCCTCTTCCTCCCCCTCTTCCTTTGAGGTATTCACCCAAACCCCCCTTTATGGACATGTATTTCTTAACTGAATTAGTACCTTCATTTGTAGTTCACTGACAAATTTTGGTCGGTAACTCTCCTGGAGATCATTTTCCTTTGGTGTGTAATGCCAGCACATAATCGCCCGCACTCCAAAGCCTGAACAATCTGGGTTGAAATCCCATTCTCATTGAGCAGTGAGGTGCTGCTAGCAAACCTTTGGATGAGATGAATTATCTTGGACTAACATACCTAGAGACAAAATTAAAAGAGTTGGAGAGGAACTCCTGGGGTCCAAGCCAACATATATTATATCCTCAGTAATCTTTAGATTATCTGTTCATTATTACGTTGCTGTTTGGGGGCCTTGACTTATACCAGTTACTGGCTCAGTTGCATGTATTTTGCAGTGACTGCTTTTCAAAACATTATCTGACTAAAGTGGTATAGGAAACAAGCCATTTTTGCTCAACTCATCCATACTGACAATATTAATACCATCTCCTGGCACTTGGTCCACAGCTGTCTTTGCTTAATCCTGAAAACTTCTTAGTGAACCAGCTTCAACCATTCTTTCAGGATGTGCATTGGCTGTCTGAGTGGAGAAAGACACACTCATGTCCCCTCTGAATCTTTTCCCTCTTACACTAAAACCATGTCCTTTAGTCTAGCTGTGATATGGGTGGGAAGTTTCCTCAGTCATGTCCTCTCTATCACTCCTGGGCAAATGGCCTAGCTTAATGAGTATCTCTTCATAACTAATCTGCTCCATTCTAGGCAACACGTTGGTGAATGTTCTCTATACACAATGCACCCAATGTTACCTCAGAAGTAATGTAGGTCATGTAAGGTCCCAATTGAATGTACAAATCGATTTTTTTCTCATCTGAGTATATATCATGTAAATACAGGTTATTCAAATATAACCTTATAATTTTTCACAAGATAGGAGGACAATCAACCCATTAACACCATACAGGCCCTTTTAACATTACTATCCATTGCATTTCCCTGCTTATTTTTCCTGAAATCTAGTCTTTCTCACATGTCAGTAACTCCACCCTGATATGACCTTCACTAAGGGGTAGTTAAGTGCAGACAATTAACATACCAACCAACACACCTCTGAGATGTGACAAAAAACTAGACCATCCAGAGTGCTCATTTGGAGAACGTGCAAACTCCGTACAAATAACATCGGAGATCAGGACTGAACCTAGATGCTGAAGATATGAGACAGCAACTCCATGTGCTGTGGCAGCCTACATTTGTTGAGAAGACCATATTCAAACTCTAATCTATGGAGAGGGAGCTGCTTCTCAGAATCATAAACTATGATCAACATTATTGCAATAGGAAAATTAAATGATTTTGAGGATCCACTGATTTTTCTTTTATTAGGAACATTTTTAATGGAATTTGGGGAGGGAATGGAATCTCACTCAGCTGTAATCATCCAGAACTGATCACTCAGGCAGAAAGGTCCAATTTAGTATTGTGTCATCTTCTGGATTTAAAGCTACAGTAAGTCCCCTGGGAGCTGTAGCAAGCAGCTCAGAAGGAAAATATTTAGGGCAGGGAAAGGAAATGCTCCTTTACATGATTGTCAAAGATCATCCTATGAAGTCATGGTAAAAAAATTTTAGAGCTTGTAGGTGGCACAGGAAGGCAGACAGGGAGGGGTCAGCACTGGCTTGAGTACAAGGAATCAAGTAGTAACACTTTTCAGAATATAACCAACAGGGTTGCAAGGGCAGGGCAGGTATGATAGAAGAATGTTGAAGAAAATGGATTAGTAATTTAGTGGCCTGGGTTTATAGCCTAGTGACATAAGATCAACCCTCATCACAACAACTGAGGGTTAATAATTAAATACACCTGGAATAAGTGCCACAGCCATGGCATAATTTGGCACTGTTAGGTAGTCTTAAAAATCTAGAAGTCAAAAATATCTGCGGTTGCTTGCAATGTGAAAGATATCAGTTTGAAACGTTCAAAATGAAAACAGGTCAAACAGCACCTATGGGGAGAGAAGCAGAGTAGAAGACCCTAGAATTCAAGTACACTGCTGTTAATTGTCACACTCAGTAAGCAGCTCCATTTCCACGGATTGTGGTCTCTCCAACAATAATGGGCTAGCACAATAGGAGCTGTTGCTAGCTCACTGTTCCAGTAACCTGGGTTTGGTCCTGACCTCAGGTGCTTCCACGTGGAGTTTGTGTGTTCTCCGTGTGAGTGACTGGGATCTTCTAGGTGCTCTGGCTTCATCCCTCATTCCCTCAAAGATAATTGGTTCTGATGATGAGTCCCACCTTCATTCTCTTCCCAGAAGCTCCATGTCTTGTTAAATACTTTCATCACTTTTTTTGTTTTTTTTAGTTCAGATTTCCAACCTATCTCTACTTTTATATTTAGTCTGAAATATTCCATATTTTTCTCCCTCTCCCTGGCCTGCTGAGTATTTTGAGCATTTTCTGTTTATCAGCAAACCAGATTCCATCTGGTGTTGCCCATGTGTAATTCACCCATCCCCCTGCGACAGCATTGGTCTCCTCCCATATCCCAAGGTGATGTAGGTTGGTAGGTTAATTAGTCACTGAAAGTTGTCCGTAGGGTATACGTGAGTGGTAGAGTAGGGGTAGGGGATCATAGCTGGTGTGGACTCAGTGAATCAAAGGGCCTGTTTTCATGCTGTATGGCTCCAATTCTATGTCATTAATAACACTCTCATTTACCAGTAACCCCTAGAGCAGAATATGAACCAAATACACAGGACTGGTTGGTGTTTGATGAAGTTTTGATTGGCCATCGGATGTTTTGCAGCCCATCATTTTTGCTTATGTATGTGACAGATTAACATTTAAATTTCTCCCTGGTTAAACAGTTTCTATCCTTGGATTAAATGTGTAATTGCATGGGAAACGTAAGCTGTCCCTGTGTGTATGTTTGTATGTTTCTAGAATACCAGCCATCTTTGTTGAACAGACTGCAGTGTTGCCAGGCAGAACTACCTGAATCAAAGCTGCTAATATCAAGGGAAGCCTTGCATTGGAAGGAAACTGAGGTAATGGAGAAGATTGTCCAAACTCCAACTGATCACGCCGATAATGCTAGGAACTGTTAAAATTTATGTGTCATTCTGGATCAGGGCCAAGCTGAGGGCAGGGCAGTGAAGAGGAAGTTTTTTTTTGTCAGAAGGGGGAGGGAAAGAGTGTGTCAGATCTGGATCAGGGAGTGGAGATCTCTGCCTTCTGTAATGTTAAATTCCACCAAGACTTCAGTGTGCTTCCAACAAATTAACTGATTCCCTGCTACATATCATCGATTTGATGAACAGAGAATGTAAGCGTTACAGTGCAATTAATTAATTCACAATTACGTCACAGTTCAAATTTAACCAATTTCTGCATGACAAGCTACGTCTCGATAAATTCCCTGAACTGAAACCATTCTTTCTAATAATTCATATCTACATGACAAGAAACTCCTTCACACCAAGGGAAGTAGAAATTTAGAATTTTTTCCAAAAACACAATATGGATTTAGTGTCAGGGCAGTTGGGGTTCAGAAAATGAAAATTTTAGAAAGGAGACAGAGGTTTTTAATGGGCTCAGGTATTAACAATTATAAAATCAGAGGAGAGATGGGATAAAAATGCTAATTTAGTTGAATGACACAAATAACAGAATGACAGGTTAAACAGATGGAGATAAACAGATGCAGTAGAAGCGTTCCTGCATAGGAGCTTGAAAAAGCAGCCAGTTTTCAGTAGGAGCCTTTGTTTGGACAGTGGTGCAGATGTAGTAGAAGTGGTCTGGCACAGGTCTGCAGTGGAGCTTGAATAACCCAGAGGTACTGTGTAGCGGAGCAGTCATCATCAGAGTGGTAAGGCTTTGGCGAGAACAGACAAAGGCCTGTTAAGTAGGTAAGTTTATTTCTTATTTCTTTTTCTGATTTAGCTCCTGAAAGAATAAGGGTATGTGTCATGGTCCGATCCGTGAAGTCCACTTTCCGGTTCACAATCCAGTCCATCGATCCGTATTCCAGGTTTTCTGGTTTTCCCTTGTCCTGTTGTGTGCCTTAATTGAGGCATATGATTTTCATTTTGGGCTGGCTACATAAACTGCTCCTGGGTTCAGCTGCAGTTGCTGGACTGTTCCCTTCCCTTCCCCTTCCTTCTGTAGCCCTTGCCTACAACCTTCAACTGAAGCCTCGCCTGCTATCTTCGCCTAACACCTTGCCTGAAACCTTTGCCTGAAGCCTTACCTGCTACCTCACTTGTGTCCACGCCTCTGTTAGGTAGGTCTGGCCGTTTGCCGCTACCTTGTGTTGAGAACTGTCTCTGTGTCCACGCCTTCGCTAGGTAGTCTGGCCATTTGCCGCTACCTTGTGTTGGGAACCGTCTCTTTGCGCCCTCGCCTCTGCTGGGTAGATCTAGCCGTTTGCCGCTACCTTGAGTGGAGATCTGTCCCTCTGTGTTCTGTGTATGAGTCCTGGCCCTACGTCCTGCTCCCTAGGAGGGGTCCTGATTCTGTGTAGAGCCCTGGCCCCAAGTTCTGTTCCCAAGGAGGGGTCCCAGCTCTGTGTTCTATGTTCCTGTTCTCCCTCAACCAAGTCAAGGCTTCGTGTTCTCGTCCTGTCCATGTGCCTCGCACGGCCCAGGAGTACCTTGCCCAGCCCAGTTCTGGGGTTCCCTCGTCCTGTCCAGGAGTCTCACGTCCAGTCCAGTCATGTTCAGAAGGTCTTTGATAAAATCTCACATAGGAGTTTAGTGGGCAAAATTAGGGCACACGGTATTGAGAACAGAGTACTGACAATACTGACATGGATTAAAAATTGGCTGGCTGACAGGAAACAACAAGTAGTGATTAACAGGTCCCTTTCGGAATGGCAGGCGGTGAACAGTCGGGTACCGCAAGGTTCAGTGCTGGGACTGCAGCTGTTTACAATATAGATTAATGATTTAGATGAAGAGATTAAAAGTAACATTAGCAAATTTGCAGATGACACAAAGCTGGGTGGCAGTGTGAAATATGATGAGGGTGTTATGAGAATGCAGGGTGACTTGGACAGGCTGGGTGAGTGGACGGATGCATGGCAGATGCAGTTTAATGTGGATAAATGTGAGGTTATCCACTTTGGTGGTAAGAACAGGAAGGCAGATTATTGCCTAAATGGAGTCAAGTTAGGAAAAGGGGAAGTACAACGAGATCTAGGTGCGCCTGTACATCAGTCACTGAAAGCAAGCATGCAGGTACAGCAGGCAGTGAAGAAAGCTAATGGCACGCTGGCCTTCATAACAAGGAGAATTGAGTATAGGAGCAAAGAGGTCCTTCTGCAGCTGTACAGGGCCCTGGTGAGACCACACCTGGAGTATTGTGTGCAGTTTTGGGCTCCAAATTTGAGGAAGGGCATTCTTGCTATTGAGAGAGTGCAGCGTAGGTTCACAAGGTTAATTCCCGGGATGGCGGGACTGTCATATGTTGAAAGATTGGAGCGACTGGGCTTGTATACACGGGAATTTAGAAGGATGAGAGGGGATCTGATTGAAACATATAAGATTATCAAGGGATTGGACACGCTGGAGGCAGGAAGCATGTTCCCGTTGATGGGTGAGTCCAGAACCAGAGGCCGCAGTTTATGAATAAAGAGTAGGCCATTTAGAACGGAGTTGAGGGAGAATTTTTTCACCCAGCGAGTGGTGGATAGATGGAATGCTCTGCCCCAGAAGGTTGTGGAGGCCAAGTCCCTGGATGCTTTCAAGAAAGAGATGGATAGAGCTCTTAAAGATAGCAGAATCAAAGGTTATGGGGATAAAGCAGGACTGGATACTGATTGTGGATGATCAGCCATGATCACGGTGAATGGCGGTGCTGGCTCGAAGGGCCGAATGGCCTACTCCTGCACCTATTGTCTATTGTCCTGTTGCCACTCCTCATCCTGTAGCCACGTCTTGTCCTCACCTAGATCCGGGGTCCGAGCTCAAGTCAAGACCCAGGTTCCAGGTCCCTGTCCAGTCTCTGGCTCAGAGTCCTAGCGCAGGCTCCTAGTTCCTAGATCCTTGTCCTAGTTCCACTTTCCTAGTCAAGTCCTAGCCCAGGCCCTGTATCCTAGCCTCATCCAGGGCCAGTGTCTTGTCCAACGTCATTTCTTCCCCACTCCCTTTGCTTGCTTGACACACCTAGTCCTGTTCCTAGTACTTCAGTGTCTGTGTCTTGCATTTGGGTCCGCTCCAGCACCCCCCGCATGACAGTATGTCTAAAGGACCAGGGTTCTTTTCTGGGTGTCTGATGTGGGATTTCCAGGAAACACCCGGCCTCCCCACTGGCCACTAATTAACTGATTCCATGCCACATATCATCGATTTGATGAACAGAGAATGTAAGCGTTACAGTGCAATTAATTAATTCACAATTATGACATAATTCAAATTTAACGGATCTCTGCATGATAGGCTACGTCTCGATAAATTCCCTGAACTGAAACCATTCTTTCTAATGATTAGTATCTACATGACAAGAAACATCTTCACACCAAGGGTAGTGCAAATTTAGAACTTTTTCCTAAAACGTAATATGGATTTAATGTCAGAGCAGTTGGGGTTCAGAAAATGAAAATTTTAGAAAGGAGACAGAGGTTTTTAATGGGCTCAGGTATTAACAATTATAAAATCAGAGGAGAGATGGGATAAAAATGCTAATTTAGTTGAATGACACAAATAACAGAATGGCAGGTTAAACAGATGGAGATAAACAGATGCAGTAGAAGCGTTCCTGCATAGGAGCTTGAAAAAGCAGCCAGTTTTCAGTAGGAGCCTCTGATTGGACAGTGGTGCAGATGTAGTAGAAGTGGTCTGGCACAGGTCTGCAGTGGAGCTTGAATAACCCAGTCTCTATAAAAAAGAGGCACTGTCTAGCGGAGCAGTCATCGTCAGAGTGGTAAGGCTTTGGCTCAACAGGCTTTGGCAAGAACAGACAGAGGCCAGTTAAGTAGGTAAGTTTATTTCTTATTTCTTTTTCTGATTTAGCTCCTGAAAGAATAAGGGGTATGTCTAAAGGGCCAGGGTTCTGGTCTGGGCGTTAGGTGTGGGATTTCCAGGAGACTTCCGGTCTCCCTGCTGGCCACATCTACACTGGGTGCATCGAGATGCAACTCTTTAGAGACTGTGTTTGGGAACTGGAGCTGCAGCTCAGTAACCTTTGTCTCGTTAGGGAACATGAGGAGGTGATAGACAGGAATTATGGGGAGGTAGTCACCCCAAAGGCTGCAGGAGACTGTCAAGAGAGGGAAGGGAGATCATCAGATTGTAGAGAGCACCCTTGTGGCTGTCCCCCTCAACAATAAGTACTCCATTTTCAGTACTGTTTGGGTGGACAACTTACATGGGGGAAGCAACAATGGCTGTGCTTTTGGCACAGAGTCTAGCCCTGTGGCTCAGAAAGGTAGGGCATTGAGGAGGACGACAGCAGTAATAGAGGACTGTATAGTTGGAGGGACAGATCGGCGATTCTGAGGATGTGAAAAAGAAACACAGCTGATAGTTTACCTCCCAGATGCCAGTGATGGTTTCTGAACACATCCACAATATCCTGAAAAGGGAGAGTGAGCAGCCAGAAGTCATGATACATATTGGTACCAATGACGTAGGACTTTTTCCCTGTTTCTACCTAAAAACAGAATGCAGTGAGTTTGGAAGGAAGTTGAGAAGCAGGACCCCAAGGGTAGTAATCTCGGGATTGCTGCCTGTGCCATGTGACAGTGAGGATAGGAATAAAATGAGGAGGCAGCAAAATGTGTGGCTGAAGAATTGGAGCAGGGGGCAGGGATTTGGATTTCTGGATAACTGGGACCTTTTCTGCGGGAGATGTGACCTGTACAAAGGGGATGGGTTGCGTTTGAATCCGAGGGGGTAGGACCAATATTTTTGCAGGCATGTTTTCTAAAGCTGTTGGGAGTGGTTTAAATTAATATGGCAGGAGATGGGAACCAGTGGGATAGAGCTGAGGATGAGCCAGCAGGTTTACAAGTAGATGATGGGTGTAAAATGAATAACAGGAAGGACAAACCAATGATTGGGTACAAATGCAGACCGTGCAAGAAGTTAAGTTGTACCACACAGGCAAAATTCAAAAGGGCGAAGAATGCTGGACTGAAGGTGCTGTATTTAAATGCATGGAGCATTTGCAATAAGGTAGATGAACTCATGGCACAATTAGAGATTGGTCAGTATGACGTTGTGGGCATCACTGAGGCGTAGCTGAAAGAAGGACATAGTTGAGAGCTTACCATCAAAGGCTATACTTTGTATTGAAAAGACAGGCAGGAAACCTTAGGTGGTGGTGTGGTTCTCTTGGTAAGAGATGGAATTACTTCTTTAGAAAGAGGTGATGTAGGGTCAGAGAATGTCAAATCTTTGTGGGTGGAGTGAAGAAACTGTAAGGGTTAAAAAAACCATTGTGGGAATCATATATAGGCCTCCAAACAGTATCCAAGATGTGGTGTTGAGATTGCAGAGGGAGCTGGAAATGGCATTTTATTAAGGGTAATGTCACAATTGTAATGGGGGACTTCAGTATGCAAGGAAATTGGGAAAATCAGGTTGGTGTCAGATCACAAGAGAAGCCTATGAGATAGCTTTTTAGAGCAGCTTGTGTTTGAGCCTAGTAGGGAAAAGGCTATCTGAGATTTGGTGTTGTGTAATAATCCAGATTTTATTAGGGAGCTTAAGGTAAATGAATCCTTTGGAGGCAATGATCATATGTTTGAATTCCTATTGCAATTTGAGAGGGAGAAGCGTAGGTCACATATATTAGTATTGCAATGGAATAAAGGGAATTACAGAGGCATGAGAGAGGAGCTTACCCAGGTGGATTGGAGGAGGATACTGGTGGGGATGATGGCAGAACTGAGGTGACTGAAGTTTCTGGGAATAGTTCACAAGGCACAGGATAGCTTTGTCGCACAGAAGAAGAACTTCTCAAATGGTAGGGATAGACAACAATGGCTGATAAGGGAAGTTAAGGACTGCATAAAAGCCAAGGAAAGGGCATATTATGTAGCAAAAGTGAGTGGGAAGTTGGATGAATGGGAAGTTTTTAAAATCCAACAAAAGGCAACTAAAAAAGCCAAAAGAAAAGAAAAAATGAAATATGAGAGCAAACTAGCCAATAATATAAAGCAGGATACAAACAGTATTTTTAGTTATATAAAGAGTAAAAGTGAGGTGACAGTTGATATTGGACCACTGGAAAACGATGCTGGTGAGGTAGTAATGGGAGACGAAGAAAGACAGATGAATTTAGTAAGCACTTTGCATCTGTCTTCACTGTGGAAGACACTAACAGTGTGCCAGACATCTGTAAGTGTCAGGGAGCAGGAGTGAATACCATTGCTATCACAAAGGGAAAAGTCCTAGGCAAACTCAAAGGTCTTAAGGTGGATAAGTCACCTGAACCAGATGGACTACATCCTGGCGTTCTGAAAAAGTTTGCTGAAGAAATAACGGATACATTGGTTATGATCTTTCAAGAATCATTTGATTCTGATATAGTTCCAGAGGACTGGAAAATTCCAAATGTCACTCCACTCTTTAAGAAGGGAGGAAGGCAAAAGAAAGGAAATGATACGTTAGTTAGCCTAACCTCAGTAGGTGGGAAACTGTTGGAGTCTATTATTAAGGATGAGGTGTTGAGGTACTTGGAGACTAATGATAAAATAAGTCAAAATCAACATGGTTTCTGTAAAGGGAAACCTTGCCTGACAAATCTGTTGGAGTTCATTGAGGAATTAACAAGCATGGTGGAAAAAGTAGAGGCAGTGGATGTTATTTACTTGGATTTTCAAAAGGCATTTGGTAAGGTGCCAAACATGACCTGCTTAATAAGATAAAATCCTATGGCGTTACAGGAAAGATACCGGAATGGATAGAGGAATGGCTGACGGGCAGGAGGCAACAAGTGGGAATAAAGGGGGCCTTTTCTTGTTGGCGGTCAGTGTCTGAAGGAGGTGGGTACATCAGTTTGGCGAAGCGAGAAGTTAAAGTTCTCCATATGACAATAGATTTCTTTACCACTGCCCATCATCTCTTCAGTACCAAGCACCAAGCTTCAAAACTGGAACCTCTGTACCTCCCTCTGTCACTAGATCATCAACATCCTTATTGGCAGATTATAGTTACTGCCGATTGGTAATAACATCTCCTCTTCATTGACAATCAATTCAAGAAGGTGTGCTTCAGCCATTACTCTACTCTTTCTGAATGGCTAAGCAGAGCTCGAATGACATCTATAAATTCACCAACGACGCTGTCTTTGTTGGTGAGTAAGGTTGGCTGATTGGACGGTGATGCAAAATCAACCTCGCACTCAACATCAGCAAGATCAAAGAACTGATTGCAGGCTTCAAGAAGGGGAAGTCGGGAGAACACTCACCAGTCCTCATTGAAGAGTCAGTAGTGGAAAGGATGAGCAGCTTCAACTTCCTGAACATTAACATCTCAGAGGATTTACCCTGAACCCAACACATTAGTGCAATCACAAAGAAGGCACACCAGTGAATCCATTGCATTAGGTGTTAGAAGTTATTTGATCTGTCACCAAGGACTCTGGCAAATTTCTGTAGATGTGGAGAGCATTCTGACTGGTTGCATCACAGATCACAGCCTGGTATGGAGGCTTCCAAGTTTAGGATTGAAAAAAGTTTCAGAGGGTGATAGGCTCAGCTAGCTCCATGACAGGCACAACCCTCAACACTATCAAGGACATCTTCAAAACCCTCAACACTATCGAGGACATCTTCAAGAGGTGTTACCTCAACAAGGTAACAACCATCACTAAGGGTCTTCTCCATCCAGGACAAGACCTCATCTCAAAACTACTCTGGAGAGGAAGTGAAAAAACCTGAAAACCCACAGTCTATCATTCTGAATCAGGCTTCTGAATGATTCCTGAACCTATGAACACTTCCTTGATATTTTTTGCACTATATTTTTGTGATTTTTATAGTTTTTTTTTGTCTTTGCACTGAGCATTTGTCACAAAACAACAGATTTCCCATCATGTTAATCATATCATATTAATACCATCCGGAATTGGGGGGGGGGGGGGTGCTACTGCACAGGATCAAAAGAGGCTAAAGAGAATTGTAAAATTAGTGGTATCTTCAAGGACCAATGCCTCAGAAAGGCAGCATCCATCATTAAGGACCTCCACAACCCAGCACATGCCCCCTTCTCGTTGTTAGCATCAGGAAGGAAGGAGAGAAGCCTGAAGCACACACTCATTGTTTCAGGAACAGCTTCTTCCCCTCCGCCATCCAATTTCTAAATGAACATTGAACCCATGAATACTACTCCACTACTTTTAAAAAATGTTTTATTTCTGTTTTTGCACTACTTACGTTCATTTAACTATTTAATATACATATACTGTATATACCTACTGTAATTCATTTTTCTATATTTATCAGGAATTGCATTGTACAGCTGCCACAAAGTTAATAAATTTCATGACATATGCAGGTGATATTAAACCTGATTCTGAATCTGATTCAATAATAATAAATCTGAATATGAAAAAATCTGTAGATTGTTCTATAATTAAAAGTTGTTTGGATTAGGGCTTGATTTAATTTCTATTCCTTCTTCTTGAAACAAAGTTTTATGCAGCTTTGAGTAGTTATTGTTCATTATTATCCACTGGTTGGATTGAAGCCAACAGCAACTATAAAGCACTTTTAATATCTGAAACAAAAAGTCTCCAAAGACACCATTGTAATTTAATCAGAACAGATTGAGTGCCAGACCAAAGTACAAGATAGTTGAAGGGATGACAAAAAGGTGGTAAAAGGAGTGGTCTGAAACATAATTTCAGAGAGATGGGAAGGGTTGAGAGTTAGAAAAAAGGAAGTCATGAGGTGTGGAATTAGGCATTTGAAGGTACAGATTTTGATGTTGGAATGAAATATATTGGAAGCTTAGGGTGCAAAGAGGATATAGGAGTTCTATTAAAATATATAAATAAGTCAACTAAGTGGGTATTAATATGGCAGGTGCGAATTGTCTATTTTGATAGGGAAAGTAGAAAAGCCTGTTATCTGAATGGTGAGACATTGCAGAGTTCTGAATGCAAAGGGATTTGATTGCTCTAGCAGATGATTGAGTAGGATACTCAGATCCCTAGGTTTGTGTGCAGGTGCAGCAAATCATTAGCAAAGCTGACAGAATATTGTCATTCATTGCAGGGAACCAGAGGGTAGTGAATCTGTGGAATCCATTGCCGCAGACAGCTGCGGAGGCCATGTCACTGGGTATATTCAAAGCGGAGGATGATAGGTTATTGATTAGTAAGGGTGTCAAAGCTCATGGGGAGAAGGCAGGAGAACGTGACTGAGAGGAATAATGAACCAACCATGACTGAATGGTGAAGCAGATTAAATGGGCCGAATGGTGTAATTCTGCTCCTACGTCTTATGGTCTGGTGGAATTGAACATAAGGTAGGGAGATTATGCTTCATTTACGTAGAGAATTGGTGAGACCACATCTGGAGCACTCCATATAGCATTGGCCTATTTATTTAAGTAGTGTGACAGAAGCAGTTCAGACACTTGCTAGACTGATACCTGTAAATGGGTGCATTGCTTTATTAGGTAAGGGCAGACTAGGTTTTTATCTACGAGTTCAGAAAGTTCAAAGGAGACTTGTCTGAAACAAGTTCATGTTTGTTGCTGTCATAGGAATACATGTATACATGAAACTAGCTTTTAGCAGCAGCAGAAATGTACAATTAAATATGAGGACTAATATGTTTACATAAACTTAAATGAACAAATTATGAATGACATGAGCAAAATAATCAATAAAGTAAGCAAAACAACACTAGTTATTGTTTGAGACAGAGAAGAAAAATTAGTCTGAGGGAGTGTTGAGGTTTTTCAGGTTGTTTCAAGCACTGCATGGCTTGAAAGCACGAACATGAAAGGATGGATGTGGGGAGTATGATTCCTTACAAGTGAACCTAGAACTAGGAGTCACTGTTTACAAATAAGGCAATGCCCAGTTAACCGTGATGAACCAAAAATTTTACTTCATTAAAAAAGGTCTACCCAACCCATTGATTCTATGAATTGTGAGACTTTGGAACTGTGTTCCGCAAAGAGCAGTGGAAGCAGAGCCTTTGAATAATACTGAGGCAGTGTTTATAGATTCTTCTTGAGACAGGTGGTGAAAGGGATTATGGGTATGAAATTACATACTTTGATCTTATTAAATGGCAGAGCAGGTTTGAGGGGCTGTGTTGCCTACTCCTGCTCTTAATTGATATATTTGCATATTAGTAAACCCAGGTAGAAGTGTAGGTACAATTTTCAATATATTACTTTAGGGGAAATAGATGGTGTTCAGCGTCCTGCAGGATGGCCCTAAAGAAGTGAGTTATCAATATCAGATGCCTGGTAACCCAGGAGAGTACAAACAATTTCCATTGTCATGATGTGTGCTCGCAATGTTGGAACCCAAGTGTGAAGGAAAGGCAGACTCCACTGTGGAGATGACAACCACAGTTTATTCATAAGAATGCCAACAGAACATTGATGGTTCGCCCGAGCGACAGCACGAGAAGTAACATTCTCAAAACTAGAACTCCGCTATTCACGCTAATTGTGTGCCCCTGCTTAAATAATCCAAGTAACACAGAATCCCTGAGCCTATCAAAATAAACTTAAACAGAAAGCCACAGGAGACCCCATTAACAAGAGCAAGTTGCTCAAGAAATAACACAAGGAATTCAAACAATTAAACACAATCTCGTTACACAAGAATTAACCAATTCAGGTACTCTAAAAACATCATAACCCAATGCTCTCTGGCTCCCCACACAAGCCTGAAGAGCTCATTACATTCCATTGTAGATTGCCTGGTGCATATCTGACTCAGTGAGCTGAAGGGTCAGTTTGTGTGTTATGTCACTCTGTGGCTGTATGACTATGAATATTTTCTAGATATTCCACCACACCTTCAAATCCTCCCTGAATGGGTATAGATAATGTAGATAACATAATGTACTGGGTGGGCACAGGAGTACATTCAGCCGGAGACTCATTCCACCGAGATGCAGCACAGAGCGTCATAGGAAGTCATTCCTGCCTGTGGCCATCAAACTTTACAACTCCTCCCTTGGAGGTTCAGACACCCTGAGCCAATAGGCTGGTCCTGGACTTATTTCATAATTTACTGGCATAATTTACGTATTACTATTTAACTATTATGTTTCTATTACTATTTATTATTTATGGTGCAACTGTAATGAAAACCAATTTCCCCCGGGATCAATAAAGTATGACTATGACTATATGTAACGGACCTAGGGTGCAGTTGCTTCGTGGAAAAAAATCTATTCAGCCCATTGAGTTTATGTTAATTCCTAGGAGAGTGACCCTGCCAGTCGCATTTCCCCTGGTTTTGCTCTATTGCTCTGAAAGTTATTCTCCCACAGTTGATTAACAGTTCCCCATTCTGCTCCAACCATTCCTATAGCAGAAAATTCCTGATCTTTCTACCCACGATAAAAAGAACTTTCCTCACAGTGCATTCTAAACTTTAACTCTTGTCTTGACTCAAACTATTTTACCCAGGACTCTCAGCCTGGAAACATTCTACTCAATATAGGACTCATTTAGGATTAATCCAAATGGATGGTTGATGTTCATCAGAAGCAGTAGGCTAATGGGCCACTTTCTGTGATATATCATGTATGACTATGCATACCTTTTTGCACTTCCTCAGGACCATCAAATCCTCCGTAAATGAGTTTTGCATCTAATGATAGAGCCATCATTTTGTACAGGTACTTCAAATCTCTCCAGCTTTTGTACTTACTGCTTCTGTTTATGAATTCCATGATCTCATGTGCTTCAACAACTCATTCTCTTCATAGTAGTCTTCCATCTTCAATGATGTAAACACATGCACATTTGGTTCCCTCTGTTCCTGGACAAGCTTAACAATGGCACAATTTATTTTCACCCTTAACACATGACCTCTAGTTCTACTCTCACCTATTCTCAGTGGAAAAAGCCGGCTTGCATTTACCCTATCTGTACCCCTCATAATTTTGATATCCTCTATCAAATCTCTCCTCATACTCCTATGCTCTACAGAATAAAATCCTAACCTATTTAACATTTCCCCAACTCAGGTCTGCAAGTCCTGGTTACATCCTTATAGATTTTCTTTGCACTCTTTCAATCTTATTGACATCTTTCCTGTAGGTAGGTGACCAAAACTGCACAAAATACTCTAAGCAAGGCCTGACCAATGTTTTATACAACTTCAACATAACGTCTCAATTCCTGTACTCAGTATTTTGATTTATGACCCTATTTACCTGTGATGCCACTTTCAAAGAATTATGCTTCTGTATTCCCAGATTCCTCTGATCTACCACACTCCTCGGTGCCTACCACTCACCAAGTAAGTCCTACTCTGATTTGTCCTCCCAAAGAACAGCCCTCACACTATTAAATTCCATCAGTTACAGGACCTGTTTTCACATGTCTCAAGGAAAACCCTTTCCAATTCAGTAAGCAAATCAAACATCCACCCCAGAATCTTTGACTGCAATCCATGGCACTAGAGACGATACAATCCCTTAAGTGAAGCTTTTGGTGTTAGATATCTTCTTTGCTCTTGCTCCAGCAATTCCTGAGACTACAAGAAAGATCTGAAACCTCCTGCCCTCCATCTCTGAGCTACAGAGCTTTCTGCTTTATTCAAACAGAATGATATAACCAGAGCTGTAGGGCTGGAGAGGAGAGGAAATAAAGGGTCACAACACCAAACTCAGCACACACTCTGTACCCATTGTGATGCAATGGATTTGTGACTGCTCTTGAGTCATGAGTAAACATGTCAATTCACTACATCTCTGTTGTGGCAGAACAGATATTTGACCTCAGTTATATTTGTTGCTTGAAAGATGGATCTGTTCCATTAGGCCTTAATTTGTGTAATGTATAATTTAGGCTCACAGAACATAGAACAGTCCAGCACAGGACTGGCGACTTGGCCCACAATGTTGTGCCGACCTTTTAACCTACTGTAAGATCAATCAACTCCCACACACCCCTCTGTCTTTCTTTCACTCATGTGCTTTTCTCAGAGTCTCTTTAATCTCCCTAATACATCGGTCTCAACCATCACTTCAGGCACCATGTGAAGAACTTAGCTCTGACATCCCCTCTATACATTCTTCTAATCAGCTTAAAATTATGCCTTCTCATGTTAGCCATTTCCGCCCTGAGAGAAGGTGCTTGCTGTCCATTCCATCAATGCCACTTTATCATCTTATACACCTTTATCACAACAAACTGACACCAAAGTCTATCGGGTTCATGAGTCAGAATTAGATTTTAAGTTCATAGGGATGATTTTTGGGAACAGTGCAGAGGGTTGGAGATCAGATTTGTTTTTTTGGGACAGAGATGCTCCATTAAGATAGTTACAGCCAGGGTGGGAGGGGGATGAGCTCCAAATGGCATGCGTCTCAAATAACCTCTGACAACCAAGTCCATCCCTTTGCCTTCACATGTGGCTTAGCTACTTAGCCCGGCAGAACCATTTCTACAGACAGGAGAGGGGCAAATGTGGGTTATTGGCATCTTAAAACCAGTCGCTTCGGGCAGATGGACTAATCAGCCATGGTTGGCAGCTCATTTAGAAGGAAAACTCTGATCTCAAACTTTTGCTGATTTGTGTCTATAACTATTCACAGGGGAGGCTTCGGGAGTAAACCCTGAGGAAAAATCCAGAGCTGGAGTCCCTAAGGCAGTCTTATGTTGAGTAAAACGCTGACTGGCAACTCCTGCGATGCTGCTGGTTCCAAACCGTATCTCTCTCTGCTGTTCCTTTGGATTCATCAGCTACACGGAGAGAGGGAGCCAGCTACGTGGGCAGCAGTTTGCCCTCCATATCGTACTGTACTGGCTTGCATATCACAGAGACAGCCAGGATGCAACACTCCCGGTTGACCCTGAACAAGAGTGGTCAGGGAAGTGAATGCAGGGCTGGAGGAAGGAACCAGGGAATTCAGGATGGAGTGTTCCAAGTTGGGAGGGGGTTGATCCACAAGGACGGAGGGCTGAGGTTTGTGTGCCCTGAGAACAAGGGCCAATGATCCCTGAGGTCAGCGGGTCCTGGGGTTGGAGGCCCAAGGAAGTTCTTGCGGTTGAAAGCCTTTGACTGGTGAGTCCTCGGGTCTAAACACAGTGGTCGGCAAGCTCGGACGTCGAGGTAGGGAGGTCAAAGTCCCATGAACAGTGAGTCCTGGGGTCGATACATAGAGGTCAACAAAGTCTGGAGGTCAGAGATCAAAGTCCAGATGTGGGTGAGTGCAGAGTCTGAAGATCAGAGTCAGTGAATCCAGAAGTTGAGACTGAAGGTTGAAGCCCCTGGATTGGTATATCCAGAGGTCAGAGGCCTAATGTCTGCAAGTTTGCGAGGCCGGTGGCAAGGACTGGAGGTTGCAGGCCCAGAGGTGGCCTGTCCTGGGATTGGAGGCCTGACACTGTGTGTGAGTGGGTGGGTGGGTGAGTGGGTAAGGGGCTTGTTTTGCTGTTGTTGTTGTTGCTGTTGCTTGTGTTGTTCTGCTGAATATTGTAGGATGCTATGTTGGCACCGGAACATGTGGTGACACTTATGGGTTGCCCCCAACATTTCCACAGTTGTGTTGGCTGTTGATGCAAATGATGTATTTCACAGTTTATTTGGATGTACCCGTGATAAGTAAATAAATTTGAATCTGATTCAAATCACCTCTCATCCTTCTTCACTCTAAAGAGAAACGTTCTAGCTTATTCAACCTTTCCTTATAAGATGTGCTCTCTAATCCAGCCGCATCCTAGTAAATATCTTTTGCACTCTCTCAAAAGCTTCCACACCATTCCTATAATGAGGTGACCACAACTGAACGCAATACTCCAAACATGGTCTTATCAGGGTTTTATCAAGCTGCAATATGACCTTGCAGCTCTTGTATTCAAATACTTGTTGATACCTGAGCACAGCCACATCACTGACAGAGGTGAAATAATTGGCTGAAATACTAAACTGTTCCCTCAAGTAGTAAAAGGTCCTCTATATTGTTTCACTCGAGTTCCATAGAGAAACATAGAAACAGAGAAAACATACAGCACAATACAGGCCCTTCGGCCCACAAAGCTGTGCTGAACATGTCCCTACCTTAGAACTACCTAGGCTTTACCCATAGCCCTTTATTTTTCTAAGCTCCATGTAGCCATCCAGGAGTCTCTTAAAAGACCCTATCGTGTCCGGTTCCACTGCCGCCGCCGGCAGCCCATTCCCTCCTTATCCTTGGTTATTAAGGGCCAATATAAGGAAAGTTGGCCAGGACATCATTGCTGCTTGCAAGTAATACTTTTTTTAAGCCTTAAGGGAGAAGAAGATGGAGGCGCAACGTAGCATGCACGGCCGTTCTGAATGATATTGGTTATGTGTTAACTAGGGGTCCGTGCACAATCCAGATTTGATGGAGATGGCCGTGAGAAGCACGGAGGAACACCTGGAGTAACTTCTGAAATGCCTGCTTTGCTGCCACTGCTACTCCGTGATTGAGAATCTCCGGAGACGAAGGCCCCAAATCCTCGGCTTTGCCTATTGCCTGTTGCCGGGGCTGGGGTCGAAGCACTCGGCAGAGATGTTGCTCGGTGCTCGGTGTCGGAGAGCTGGTCGGAGAGCTGGTCGGAGGCTCGGTGTTTTCGAATGGACTCGGAGTCGGACTGTGGTCGGATACTTCCAGTATGCTGCATCGGCAAGTTGGTGGTGCTGGAGGTTTACTTTCTGCGTGAGATGATGGGACTTTCGAGAGACTTTGAGACTTTAACCGTGCCATGGTCTGTTCTTATCAAATTACGGTATTGTTTTGCACTGTTGTAACTATATGTTATAACTATGTGGTTTTTGTTAGTTTTTAAGTTGGTTTGTCATGTGTTTCAGTGATATCATTCAGGAAATACATTGTATCATTTCTTAATGCATGCATTTCTAAATGACAATAAAAGGGGACTGCGTGTCCTCATAATCTAAAGTGTTTCATGGTCAATGGAGCACTCCTGAAGCTTGATATTTTGAAACTACAACACAATTTGTGCACACCAAAAATCCCACATATAGTGATATGATAAATAATTGAATGCTTTGTGGTTTCAGTGACATAAATGAAGAAATATAGAGGCCGAGATGATGGTGATAATTCCCTACTCCTCTGTGCTGCCTTGCTGCAGTGGGATTATTGACATCCGTCTGACGGTTTAATAACTCACATGAAAAACCCGCGGCAATTCTCTCATAGCCCGCTGGAGCATCAGCCCAGATCTTTGCTCCCCAAAACTTTGATGTGTTGCACAGATCATCTTCTAACTCTGAGAACAGAGTGACAGCAAGTAAGCTGAGACTGGAAGCACCACAATGTGGATGGCGGGTGAACGTGGGGTCACGCTTCAAGACAACGACAGTGCTGCGAACCAGCCCTGCAACACTCTAATCGAGCAGACATTCAGGGTGCAGAATTGTAGAGCCACTATCGAAAATCCAGAGCCCAAATCAAGTCAACACCTTCAAGAGTGGTCAACTGAAATTACAAGAAGACTGGAGGAAAAAGATTCTTTTCAATATTGTAGTGAGGTTACAGAATTCCTTTCCATTCATATCAAGGGTCAGAGTGAATGCCTTGTCAAGCCAAGAGAGTGGACAACTCAATGGCTTATGACAATCCAACTGGGGAGGAATGTGTCTTTGGTCAATAGCGTGGAATGTAGTGAGCATCCATTTACATATATAGCTTCACTGAAGATGCCTTGAGGCTGAATATAAATAGAGCCTGATATTTTCACCAAGGATGAACTAACTTCCTTGTCCCTGCAGCACATAGACCCAAAGCTTAGCAGGAGTAATCATGATGTAAAACATGCTTATCTTTTGCAGATAACAATAAAGTGTTCAGTGCAGAGCCGAGTAAACTTGGGACCTAGAACAAGGAAGATTCTGCAGACATAGGAAACCTGAAATAGAATCAGAATCAGAAGATACAAGGCATACCACCCCCCCCCCCCCACCCCCAGGTAGGTCAGAACGAAAATAGATGTGGACAACCAGGAATTGGTGACAGAAAGAACAATTTTCATTTCTCGTTTAGATCCGTTAAAAGTTTTGAAAAGTTATAAGGTGCTGCAATGCGGGAAACTGGAACAATTGTGCACCCAGGAAGGTCACAGAAATGTTAATGTGCCAATGGTTATAAGAAATTGAAGCACAACTGAGCCATCAATCCCTCATGCCTTATTGTCCATTCAATAATGTCACGGCTGATCTTTTAACTCAGGATGATTTCTCTACACTAGCCTGATGTCCCCAGGTGTAAAAAAAATTGATTAGATAAAACACATAAAAAGCTGGAAGAACTCGGTGGCTCAGGAAGCATCATTGGAGGGAAACAGCCAGTCAACATGGTGGTTCAGAATTCTTCATCAGGACGCTCATCAGTCTAGGTGAAGAGTTCAACTCAAAACATTGACTGCCAATTTCCCTCCATCAATGCTGCCCAGTCCACTGAATTTCTCCAATGACTTTGTGTGTTGCTCTGGGTTACAACATCTATAGTCCCTTGTGTCTCAAATTAACTAGACAATTTGTTTTAGGGACATGGGTAGTGGAATACATATTGGCCAGGGCATGATTAAATAACTGACCTGGTCCACTCGGAAAAATGATACTTACATCCACCCTCGTGAGTCCTTGGCTTAACATCACAGCCAAATACATCAACACTTCTAAGAAATATGCTGGAGTCAG
Source organism: Mobula hypostoma (assembly GCF_963921235.1). Classification (NCBI taxonomy): domain Eukaryota; kingdom Metazoa; phylum Chordata; class Chondrichthyes; order Myliobatiformes; family Myliobatidae; genus Mobula; species Mobula hypostoma. The sequence goes on from NC_086100.1 coordinate 157,780,889, forward strand.
AGGTGCATCCTTAACGTTCTATCTCTGAGGCAGGAGTCTTATTCCTATGCTACTGATGGAGACAATTTTGAAAAAATCACAGGAAGTACAGGAAACACTCAGCAGGCTGAGTAGCATCTGTGGAAAGCTGAAAAGTTAACAGTTCAGATCTGAGAGACCTCACCCAAGAAATCCAAAAGAGAAAAAGCAAGTTATTGATTTTTTTTTCTCAGTGTTTTTCACTGAAGTCGCCTGATTCCTGGGAGTGCACATCTCACAGAACACATTCTACACTATCAGGAAAGCCTCGACTCTCTAAGGAGGCTGAAGAGATTCAAAGATTCAAAGTACACTTATTGTCAAAGAGCTGTACTATGCACATCTATAATCACGTCATTCTGCAGATGCGTAGTAGAGAGCATCCAAACCAGCTGCATCACTGCATGTTATGGAAACTGTACTGCAGCAGACAGGAAGGCTCTATAACGGGCCGTCAAAACTGCCGAATGCGTCACGTTCATGATGTTAAGGGCCAGTAATATCATAGAGGGTCCTACCCACCCTGCTCAGGATCTGTTTATCCCACTCCCATCAGGGAACAGGCTACGTAACAACCATGCCAGACACAAAAACAGCTACTTTTTCCAACCAATAACTGGTCTATAATTTCCTTTCTTCCACCTCCCTCCCTTTTTAAAGAGCGGTGTGACACTTGCAATTTTCCAGTCCTCTGCAACCATTCCAGAATTTAGTGATTCTTGAAAGATCATTACTAATGCCTCCACAATCTCTTCAGCATTTTGTTAGTTGGGAAGGTTTTGGAGTCTATTGTTGAGGATGAGGATTCAGGGTACTTGAAGGTCATATTCATTACGGTTTTTTTTCAGGGGAAATTTGGCCTGACAAATCTGTTGGAATTCTATGAGGAAATAGCAGGCAGGATAGATAAAGGAAAGTCAGTGGATGTTGTTTACTTAGATTTTCAGATGCTGCACATGATGATGCTTAGCAAGCCCATGGTATCACAGGAAAGGGACTAGCATGGATAGCAGATATGTTGACCAGCAGGAGGAAAAGAATGGGAATAAAAGGGGCTTTTCCTGGTTGGCTGCTGGCGATTAGTGGTGTTCCACAGGAGTCGGTATTGGGTTTGCTTCTTCTCATGTTCTACGTCAACGATTTGGATGCCAGCATTGATGGCTTTGTGGCGAAGTTTGCGGACAATACTAAGATAGGTGGAGAGACAGGTGGTATTGAGGAGGTAGGGAGTCTACAGAAGAACTTAGTCAGATTGGGAGCATGGACAAAGAAGTGGCAGCTGGAATATAGTGTAGGGAAGCGTATGGTCCTGCACGTTGGTAGATGGAATATAGGCGTACTTTACTTTCTAAACGGGGAGAAAATTCAAAACTCAGAGTGCAGAGGGGCTTGGGAGACTTGGTGCAGGAGTCCCTAAAGGCTAACTTGCCAGTGGTAAAAAAGGCAAGTGCAATGTTAGTATTCATTTTGAGAGGATAGAACATAAGAGCAAGGATGTCATGCTGAGGCTTCAGAATGCATTGGTCAGACCATGCTATCTCCTGTTGTAACTTGTATTCCATATCCTGGCTACTGTTCAGAAGCCTGTATATAACTCGCATCAGGGATTTTTTTACCTTTTTATTTCATTAACTCTGTCCTCAAGGATTTTGATTCCATGTCCCTTCTTTCTATTTCATTTTTTACCAACAGACCCACCCAACCCCCCTCTTTCCAGCTGCCTGTTGTTTCAATAGGATATGCATCCTTGGACATTTCGTCCTTTGCTATGCTCTTTCAGCATCTGACAATTTCTAACTGCACTATAAGCTTGTTCACCTTATTTTGTATTCAAGTATAACCCCTTCAGTCCTTTATTCTCCACCCCCTTCTCAAATTTGACTCCATGTTAATGTAAGTTAAACTCTGATCCCTTTCTACACTTGCTCCTTTATATTGTATTCTGGAGACTTCAATAACCTCTCCTTGGCTCTCTTTCCCTTTTATTTTATCTATAATTTTCAGTCTGTTGATTCTGCAATGCCCCCCCCCCCACACTTACTGTTTAGTTTAAAGGCCCATCCACAGTTCTAGTTATAGATCCACCAGGTTCAGGTGGAGTTCATACCACCGGTACAGCTCATTCCTTCCAAAATACTATTAGCAATGTTCCACGAATTCAAATGCACTCCTCTGTCATTGATCCTTGAGGCATGTATTTAGCTCTCTAATCTTATTGACCCTGTACCAATTTGCCTTAGCTCAGATAACAATCCAGAAATTAGTAACATTTTACTCCCGCTTTTTAATTTAATCCTCAACAGAACTTATTTCCTTGTTCTTTGTACCACCTAGACCACAACAACTGGATCTCTCCCTTCCCACTCCAAATTCTTCTGCAGGTCAGATGAAATGTTCTGACCCAGGACACCAGGCAAATAATGTAGCTTTCTGTTCTTTTAGACAAGATCCTCCAGGCTCCTCCAGCACTATCTCTTAAATCTTCCTACCTGCCTCACTCATAGTCATACCCTCTTTTTCCTTACCACAACAGTTGACCTAATAGGTGTGACTGCCTCCTGAAACACAGCATCTCGGTGAATCTCCCCCTCCTTGATGTGTTGCAGTGTTTGAATCTCAGAGTCCAGGTTATCGACTTTGAGCCGAAGGTTCTCATTCTGCATATGCGGTCACCAGAAAGCAAAATGGGATCCACCAGCTCCCACATCAAGCAGCTTCAACACATCACTTGATCCTGCTCCCCTCTTTACTTAATTAGTTGTAAATTGGTCTCTTTTCATTTAGTTTAATTCGTATGTTAAAGCAGGTCCTCATTATCAGCCGTAATTTCTACTTCTCTGAGGATGCCGACTTTGGTGTGTGAACCTCTTTCCGATGTCTTGCTACTTCTCCATCTGCGTCTCACTGGGTACTAACTTGTAATGTTCTGTGGTTTTGTGCACAGTCAGTATCAGTTTCCAATGTGCAGTTTCCTTTTCCCTTATTCCTTTGTCGGATGCGGGCATTGTTGGTAAGGCCAGTGTTTATAGCCCATCTCCAGTGCTACTTGAAAATGTGGTGGTAACCTAGCACCCTGAGACACTGCCGTTCTTCTGGTGTTCCCACAGTGCTGTTTGAAAGGCAGTTCCAGGACTTAGACCCATCAATAGTGATACATCTGTAAATGAAGATTTCATGAGATTGGAAAGGAACCTGCAAATAGAGATATTCAGATACCTTGACTTTCTGGGGATAGCAAAGTGAAGACTGAGAGGCTCCATAAAGCAGCTGTGGAGAGTGATAGTAATGTATCATGTACAGTAGGTTGTACAGATATTAGATGCTGCTTGATAAATTATTAGAAGTACACTAATAAGGTACCATTATCCTTGAGGAAGTAATAGGTTATGTAATCAGACACAAAGGAGAACAGTGCTTTAATCTTTCAGTGCTAGGTACCCTATTCCAAAACCTGGAAACTTTACTTACTCCACCACAGGGCAGTTAGGCATCAATTGGTTTTTAGATAATTGGCAAGTGATGACCCTTGTCTTGGTGGTGATGTTTCCATGATTGAGCCAGAAGGTTAAGTGCACAATCTATTGAGGGGAAACAAGAGCTCCATCCTTGAACTTTGGGTTATCAATTTTGTCACCTGATTCCAGGAGGAGAGGCACTTTTATTGCAATTCACTCTGGGGGCAGGGGAATCTCTTTTTCACAAAAACAAGGCAGAATGTCATCTGCTAATATTGAAAGCAGGAAATGTGTTGGGACAAGATGACAGCCATGGATGGTGTTGAGTCCTTGCTAGGTAGATATCGGGACAATGGAAATTTCTCATGGTAGAACAAACCACTTCATCTTACAATTTTCACAATAACTATCTTGCGCTGACCACTGGACCCCACGCTATAACCAGTGGACTGAAGGAGCCTCAGCAACACCCAGGTACTTTCTCTGCAATGAATCACAGAAGATGAACATCTTAGGATATCTGAGCACACTAGTGTTCTGGAGTAAGTTCCTTCTAATGCTTTGCTTTGTGTCTGAGTTCACATCAATGGACAATCATCTTCAATATAGAAGATGCACTGACATTGCTCTGACTTTGTTGTTCTTTAGGCTCTGGACAAATAAAGAACACACAAGAAGTTTACATTAAAATAAAAAAAGGTGTAGTACACATCAAGCTACAGCATCAAGTAATAACATCGTGTCCACCAAGGTATATCAAATACAGTATACTGAAGCTCTACCAAGAAGAAATACTGAAGTGGAATGAAGTACGGTGATATACTACAAAATATAGTATTGATTTATACTGAACTAGTACACTATTTGCATTGAACAACCAATCAAATGGATGTTTTTATCAGTGTGGATTGGTGACAAATTAAATTTGCAAGAACTGAATGGGCCAATATCGGATGTTCCATTTGAAACGGAACATTTAAGTTGTACAGTTGAGGACTATGGTTAAGTTCTATAGAATGAATACAGCAAGCTGCATTTTGCTCACACAGACCTCGCTCCAGAAGTCTACAGAGAAAACTCCCCATAAAATAGCCTTACTCTCCTCTCAACTGTGACAGTATCTCAGTTACATTCTTAACAGTATCTCTGGTGAAATTAGCTTTCACAAACATCCTTGTAAGGTAGGTGCAGTGTCAGTAAATATGTAAAAGTTGCAGCATGAAAAGATATTTGGCCCAACCAGTCTGCTTTGATGTTTATCATCTGCATGTGCAAATAATTCCAATCACGTGTACCCACCCTGTTTTCATACTGCTTTGCCGCATGGTTTCTTCTAATCTAATCTCTAATATTAGCATAGTTTCTGCCTAACCCATTAACCCTGAAAGTGAATACCATGAACACTTCACCTCCAAATTCATTTTATTTTTAATTGTTAAACGCTCGCTTGTTCTAATAAGGGGATTATAGAAACATAGAAACATAGAAACATAGAAAATAGGTGCAGGAGTAGGCCATTCAGCCCTTCGAGCCTGCACCGCCATTTATTATGATCATGGCTGATCATCCAACTCAGAACCCTGCACCAGCCGTCCCTCCATACCCCCTGATCCCCGTAGCCACAAGGGCCATATCTAACTCCCTCTTAAATATAGCCAATGAACCGGCCTCAACTGTTTCCTGTGGCAGAGAATTCCACAGATTCACCACTCTCTGTGTGAAGAAGTTTTTCCTAATCTCAGTCCTAAAAGGTTTCCCCTTTATCCTCAAACTGTGACCCCTCATTCTGGACTTCCCCAACATCGGGAACAATCTTCCTGCATCTAGCCTGTCCAATCCCTTTAGGATTTTATATGTTTCAATCAGATCCCCCCTCATTCTTCTAAATTTCAACGAGTACAAGCCTAGTTCATCCAGTCTTTCTTCATATGAAAGTCCTGCCATCCCAGGAATCAATCTGGTGAACCTTCTTTGTACTCCCTCTATGGCAAGGATGTCTTTCCTCAGATTAGGGGACCAAAACTGCACACAATACTCCAGGTGTGGTCTCACTAAGGCTTTGTACAACTGCAGTAGTAGCTCTCTGCTCCTGTACTCGAATCCTCTCGCTATAAATGCCAGCATACCATTCGCCTTTTTCACCGCCTGCTGTACCTGCATGCCCACTTTCAATGACTGGTGTATAATGACACCCAGATCTCGTTGCACCTCCCCTTTTCCTAATCGGCCACCATTCAGTTAATAATCTGTTTTCCTATTTTTGCCACCAAAGTGGATAACTTCACATTTATCCACATTAAATTGCATCTGCCATGAATTTGCCCACTCACCCAACCTATCCAAGTCACCCTGCATCCTCTTATCATCCTCCTCACAGCTAACACTGCTGCCTAGCTTCGTGTTGTCCACAAACTTGGAGATGCTGCATTTAATTCCCTCATCCAAGTCATTAATATATATTGTAAACAACTGGGGTCCCAGCACTGAACCTTGCGGTACCCCAGTAGTCACTGCCTGCCATTCTGAAAAGGTCCCGTGTATTCCCACTCTTTGCTTCCTGTCTGCCAACCAATTCTCTATCCACATCAATACCTTACCCCCAATACCATGTGCTTTACGTTTGCACGCTAATCTCCTGTGTGGGACCTTGTCAAAAGCCTTTTGAAAATCCAAATATACCACATCCACTGGTTCTCCCCTATCCACTCTACTAGTTACATCCTCAAAAAATTCTATGAGATTCTTCAGAATGATTTTCCTTTCACAAATCCATGCTGACTTTGTCCGATGGTTTCACCGCTTTCCAAATGTGCTGTTATCACATCTTTGATAACTGACTCCAGCAGTTTCCCCACCACTGACGTTAGGCTAACCGGTCTATAACTCCCCGGTTTCTCTCTCCCTCCTTTTTTAAAAAGTGGGGTTACATTAGCCACCCTCCAATCCTCAGGAACTAGTCCAGAATCTAACGAGTTTTGAAAAATTATCACTAATGCATCCACTATTTCTTGGGCTACTTCCTTAAGCACTCTGGGATGCAGACCATCTGGCCCTGGGGATTTATCTGCCTTTAATCCCTTCTAAAAGTGTCAATGGCACATAAATATTAAATGCCCCAGGAACCCTGATACCTCTAGAAGCTGACAATCTCATGGACTTCTGCCTTGTAATAGGATATTTCAATCCCATCATGATTAAATGGAGAAGAGGAATATACATGTTGTTGCAAGTCCTTATTTGAGTTCTACTCCTTGGGGACTATGAAAAGCTGTCTTATAGACAGATGGCATCACATGCAAAATGTTCACTTTACCTCCATCCACCCTCAGTAATCTTCCTTTGTGACACATTCTCCTTTTAGCGTGCCATGGACTGGTTGGACAGCAGTTCATATTAATACTATAAATGTGAATAGTGTAAGTTTAAATTATTTATAGATTTGACTACACTGATCACATACCAATTTGGTATAAATTCAAATACGTCATGGTACGTATAGCATAAACATCCACAAATCCAAAACTATCTTATTATATCTTTCCACAGTAAGTATTTGCCAAGATGTGTTCCCCTTCCCATAAACAGAATGTGGTATTCCACTACTGGAAATGTCGCACACAAATCTAACCCAGCATTTATTTCCAGCATTCCTTCTACAGCTCAGTCATATCACATCATCTAGCTTCATCAAGAGAGAGAGAAGAAACATGGCACTTTACGGTGAGGAAACCGTTGGGCTTGCGTCAACGTTTTGAAAAGAGTTCTCCAGTTGGTTCACCTGTGCTTCCCATTACCCTACAACATTTCCCCCCAAGTTTATATCCAATTGTCTTTGGAATGTTTTTGTTGAATTAGCATCCACCATCCTTTCAAGTAAGGCGTTGCTGGTTGTTTATGTTTGACCACAGATTGACTCCTCAGAAAGGACCAGAAACTACATGGAAATAGGGATTGTCGATAAATCAATTTCGTAAAACCATGCACATGGACACACAAGAATTCTTTTGATTATACATGTGGGTAATGCATACACATTTGCTTATATTTAACAAGATTTATGTCTTCAGGATGTTCCACAAGGTTTGTAGCCAATTAATCATTTTGAAATGTGAGCAGTTAGCATTGAGTTTCAGCATATTGTGTGAAAGGACAGTGCTGTTGGGTGAGAAGTTCCAGGATGTTGATGAAACAACAATAAATAACAAGCGATGGTCCTCCGGATTGGTTGGTGTGTGCATCCAGAGGTGATGGTGTTCCACAGTACCAGCTGCCCTTGTGATGTCAGGACGAGGCGATCAGCCCAACATTGCACTGCTGCTTCCTGAGTCACTGGGACTTTACTGAAGATGGAAACGGTCTTTGTTGAACACCTACGCTCTGTCCGCCAGAGAAAGCAGGATCTCCCAGTGGCCACACATTTTAATTCCACATCCCATTCCCATTCTGACAGTTCTATCCACGGCCTCCTCTACTGTAAAGATGAAGCCACACTCAGGTTGGAGGAACAACACCTTATATTCCGTCTGGGTAGTCTCCAACCTGATGGCATGAACATTGACTTCTCTAACTTCCGCTAATGCCCCACCTCCCCCTCGTACCCCATCCGTTATTTATTTTTATACACACATTCTTTCTCTCACTCCCCTTTTTCTCCCTCTGTCCCTCTGACTATACCCCTTGCCCATCCTCTGTCCCCCCCCCTTGTCTTTCTCCCAGGACCTCCTGTCCCATGATCCTCTCATATCCCTTTTGCCTATCACCTGTCCAGCTCTTGGCTCCATCCCTCCCCCTCCTGTCTTCTCCTATCATTTTGGATCTCCCCCTCCCCCTCCCACTTTCAAATCTCTTACTAACTCTTCCTTCAGTTACTCCTGACAAAGGGTCTCGGCCTGAAACATCGACTGTACCTCTTCCTAGAGATGCTGCCTGGCCTGTTGCATTCACCAGCAACTTTGATGTGTGTTGCTTAAATTTCCAGCATCTGCAGAATTCCTGTTGTTTCCACTATTCCAATGTACATTCATATGCTGAAACTATAGAAAATAATTTTCAACTCGCTGGAATTCCTGCATAATTAAACCTAACGCAATTGGATTCTGCCTAATTATATAGCACATTCAATATTTTATACAGTACATACCATTATTGTTGAGCTGGTGCTGTCATCCTGTTGCTGGCTGGAATCTGTTCTATTTAATGTCTCACCACTGCCTTGATTTTTACTGTTTAACTTATTCACGTTTCTGTGCCATTTAGTTGATCTCTGGCTATGTATTTCCCACAAACTTAGGAATTTAACTCCTCCATATTAAGGTTAGAAAATCATTTAGATGCTATTTTACCAGGGGCATTCTGAAGTCAAGTTTGATTTTTTCCAGAAATACTGTAGATTTCAAGCAAATAATGTGATTTGGGGTACATGGGTGGTTGATTTGGCGGCCAAAGCTTGTGACCTTGATGAACCTCTCTATGACTTGATGATGAAGATTGGCTTCCAACCTTACTTTGTTTAATGTTTTTTTTTGCTGTGTTTTACCCATTTCCTTCTCATCATCTGGAGTGCTGAAGTGTTAAGTCAATGGCAACAGGAATCATCGACTCCTGGTTGCATGCCTCACCAATGATGCAGCTAGTCAGAGAGGAGCAGAAACTTCCTTCCTGTGCTCTCAAATTCCTTAAGTCATTTTAGTGGAAGGTGGTTAAAATCTGACCACCTACCCATTAGCCCATACCAGCTCTCGGGGTATGGAGTCCTGAACTTATTCACCATGACATATACCCATCAATTCCATTTTCATTCTTCTCAACATTAACCAATCAACATTTCCCCCAATTTTTTTACAGCTGCACTGACCAACCATTGCTCTGAGTAGGAAATTTTTACATGGCCTGAAAACTGCACAGCACTTTAAGTATGCTTTTGTTATAATATGCATTCTATGAATATTTAGGTTGGAAATTGAAAAATCACATACTTTTGATTTTATTTATTAATTGAAAGGTATAATGAAATACACTACAACAGAAAAACTCTTTCAGGTTTTGTTAACTTTTTCTAGTTGCGCCCAATTCCAACCGGCCAGCAACAAAGGCTACGTGTGCGGGAGCATCTCAGTTACTGCGCGGCCAAGCACCTATGCTGCCTAGAGGGAACAGTGACCAACATTGAGAGATGATGAAAGGTCTTGGCCAAAAGTGACAATAGTTTATTCATTCCCATAGATTCTGGCCAACCTGCTGAGTTCCTCCAGAATTTTGTGTGTGTTACGTGAAGATTTACAGTTGTCCATTAACATAAACATGCCTCCAGGAGCTGGAGTTGCGACAAGCAGCACGACTTGTTCCATCATGATTCAACTTAAGTGGTTTTTGCAGTAGGCAAAATAGATACAAATAACATTTCAGTGCGAGAAATTAAGCAACTTTCTATCATTTACTCCAAGACTTCGCATTATATAATAGGTTTGGGGATTCATGTTACTGAACCATATCTTTCAGAAATGTATAATGGTATTTAGATGATAATGTCTCTATATCTGCCTACTATACTGTATATAAGTTAATGTATTATATACATGAATATACACTAAGAAAGTATATGAAAACCCCCACAAGTATCCTGGTGACAGTACTGAAAATTCAGCCAATGCCACTGAAGCCTAACACTATTAATTTTCACTCAAGCTGTTTCACCAGGTTTTATTTAAACTCCATTTAACTGAGCTTGTTTATGTCCTCTGATTCCATTCTCAAAGAAAAATCCATTCAACTGGCCTTGGAAGTTTTAATTAATATAAAGAGATCCTGTGTTCCTTCTTGTGTAAGAGACAGACAGAAAGGAACAAAAAGGACGACGATTGGCCAACAGAGGTGGGTGAGTAGGTAGATAGTGAGGTTGATTGAGCATCATCATTTCAACCCTATTTCAATTATACAAACTGGGGAAGGCGGACACTGCTGCGGCAGTCAATGCTATTACTACCCAGCTGCAGTGACTTGGGTTCAATCCTTTCCTTGGGAGTTTGCACTTTCTCTCCCTGATTGAATGGGTGGAAGGTTATTCTCTCAAAACTGGTGAATCTCTGGAATTTTCTGCCACCAAGAGCAGTGTAGGCAAGATAATTTAATATATTTAAGGTGAAAATAGATAAATATTGGAAAGATAAGAATAATTGAGGGTGTTAGGGCTGGGTGTGATGCTGTTCAAAAATTCTTTGGAAGTCAAGGATGAGGTGGAAATCTTATGGTTACTGCTGTTTTACTAGATGTTCATCCTAGAACAGGTCAGACAAAGGAACTTGATCTCGGCCCGAAACTTCGACTGTACCTCTTCCTAGAGATGCTGTCTGGCCTACTGCGTTCACCAGCAAATTTGATGTGTGTTGCTTGAAAGGAACTTAAGCGCATGTTTTTCTTTAGTAGTGCAAACTTGCCTGAACTGGTTTAAGTAAGACACATATGAACATGTACTGACTGAATCGCTCTTCACCTTTCTAGACAAAGAAATTACAGCAGTTAGAACCAAATATACTACAAGTTACTAAACATTCACAAACAGGTGATTATACAAACATTTAAGCAGGTGTTAAAAAAAAAGCTAAAACTTCAAAGAAAAACACAATTAAAACAACAATCTGGACCCATTCCAACAGAGGAAATTTGCACCTGATACAGAGAAGGAATTGAGGCCAGCATAAATCAGTCATGATCATCATATTCAATGGTAAGACAATCTTGAGGGGCTGAATGGCTTAATCATGCTCCTTTGTCCTTGTGTAGATCTCCAAGAGCTCTGGTTTCTCCCGTGTCATGAAGTTTTATTCACAGGTTATTGGCTGCTGTAAGTTACTCTTTGGTTAATGGCAAAAGAGTCAAAAGAAGATTTTATTTTATTGACATACAGAACGGCCTTTCCAACCCTTCGAGTCACACCACCTAACTATCACCCAGTTTAACCCTAGCCTAATCACAGGACAATTTACAATGACCAATTAATCGACCAACTGGAATGTGAGAAGAAACTGGAGCACCAGGAGGAATCCAACAAGGTCATGTGGAGAACATACAAATTCCTCACAGGCGGTGACAGGAATAGAACCCTGGCCGCTGACACTGTAAAGCGTTATGCTAACCAAATAGGTATGTGTGAGAGAGGATATTGTAGCAATACAGGGAAGTAAGGGGAGGGAATGGAACTGATAGGATTGCTCTTTAGGAAAGAAGCATGGAGCTAATGAGTCAAGTGGCCTTCTTCTGTGTCAAGCATGCTAGAAAACCCAGAGTTTTTTTCACAGCTATTTGTGTTTTACAGTGAGTTTTACTGCAACCCAGCTTTGAATTTCCAGATTTTGTCATGCTGAATTGAAATTCTTTTACTGTTATAGTGGGATCTGAGCTCAAATTCATTTGGTTATAAACCCAGGCTCTGTACTGGTTCCTGTATGTTGCCTCTACGCAAACATGGCCATACAAGTAAGTGGGATGGAATAGAGAGAGAGCTTTAACAATTCTTTTGACTTATGGAATATGTTCTTATCATGCATAGTAGCTCTGTAGTGTCAAGGATTATCCTGTTAATAATTAATTGGAAATGGCATAGTGGAAAGTATTATCCTACAGCATCTAGCAGAATGGTAATGAAATGCTGCTGATTGAAAGGGAGGTAATCATACCAGATTCACCTTTGTGCTGTAGGACAAGGTTGTTCTGGACCTTAATGAGTTCATTCTATTTAAGAAATCAATCAGTAAATAGATCTGTTGTAGTTTACCTTTCTACATATAAGGGTAAGTTATTTCTTGTTTCCAGCTTGGTGTAAGTATTTAAACTGTCTAAGGTAAGCCTTGAGGTGGATTAAGGATTATTACACCCACTGATGATGTTTTGTTTTCCCAGCGTATTAGGACATTCTAAAACTAGTTGTACTTTGTGAATAATCCAACCGCACTGTGCTGTTAAAATTGAGTTTGGGTAAAAGCCAGGAGAAGACACACTCAGAAAGGTTATGGGAAATTACACGTAAAGAGAGAGTGGGTATGATGTCTCAGTGTTGTATTTTTCGCATTTATATACGTCACTTTAAAGCCTTAATTCATTACTTTGCCTTTGATTGCTGTGCCTCTAAAGTTTGTAATTTTGTCAGATAATTTTGTTGGGATAAATATATTCATTTATGAATTTTGGCTTATTGTATCATGGAGGATTATCTTTTAAACACTTCATATCTTGTGCTATTGGTTAGTTTCCAATGGACTTAATGGAATTAAATGTTCTCTAATAAAGGTTTTCCATTTTGTTATTGAGATGGAATGTAAAGCTAACAGGACTGAAAATCAAAGCTAGCTAGCTAGTGTTGTAGCAATCTCGCCAAATGTAGCTAGCTAGCTAATATTGTAGCAATCTTCTCCTTTTCCAGTAAATCGGCCCAATTACTGCATGAGTGAAATGAAGATGTTTCAATACTGGGGCACATCCAGCATATTGTGTTAGTTCTGTTTAACTTGACAATATTCCAAATGTATATTCACCAGTTGTGTTATAGGACTGTAAAATTAGTGATCTTTTCACTAGGGGAGATTCCAAGCATGTTTTATGTTAGCACTGTTAAACTTGTGTTTTTAATTTAAAGTTACTTATGAGCTTTATAATTCTACTGTAGTTCTGAATGGATGTAAAAAATAACGAGAGGTTAGTTAATTTATATAGTTGAAGGCATCAAAATGAGCCTCTGAGCCTGAAACAGTACATTGAGGCTGCTGACTGAATGGAAGTGGTCTGAACCTGTAATGGTTCAAAGCCATTCCTTGGCAACCAAGATTAATATTAAGTAATCAAAAGAAATGGGCTAAGACAACTGTGCGGCTCCGAAGAGCGCTATATGAGGTCATTCTTACCCTCGGCCATTAGGCACAGTAATGAGTCAACCTGTAGCTGGTGAAGTGATGACACCCCCTCCCCCACCTGCCACTCCTGTTAGATTGTTATTATTTACCAGAGCTCTGTTTAAACTCTATTAAGTACTGTTTACTACACCTTACTGTCGCAGACACCTTGTGCAATACCGTGCAATACTACAATCACTTCTTATCTGGACAGTGTGAACGTGCACCCATTACTGCATAATATTATGGTAATTCCATCTTATCAGTGTGAACTTGGAAATCTTGTAAATCTTGTAATCCTTGACTTGTAAATTTTGTACGTCTTATATTTAAGGTAACTTTTTTTTAACTTTTTTCTTATTTCTCTTCTAATACTTGTGTATCTGTGCACTAGCAGTGCTACTGTGACACTGTAGTTTCCTTTGGGATCAATAAAGAATCTATCTAACTACCTATCTACCTCTGAGTATAGAGAGAGAGGAGCAGTGGGCTAAGCACACATCCTTGTGCTGTGCCGTGTTGCTCGTCACCAAGGAGAAGATCTTATTGATTCTCATGGACTGTAGTCTCCCAATTAAAAAGTCATGGTTCCAGTTGGGGAGGGAGGTACAAACCAGGTTTTGAAGCTTGTTGACTGGCACTGATAATTGGCCTTTTTCACTGCAGATGGCTGAAGAAGTTTGGTGTGGGCCCCCAAATCTTAAGAACTTTCTATAGGGGCACAACTGAGAGCATCCTGACTGGCATGGGAACTGTGCAGGACTCTGCAGAGAGTGGTGCAGACAGCCCAGTGTATCTGTAGATCTGAACTTCCCACTATTCAGGATATTTACAGAGACAGGTGTGTGAAAGGATCATTGGGGACCTGAGTCACCCCAACCACAAACTGTTCCTGCTACTACCATCCAGAAAACGGTACCAACGTAAAAGCCAGGACCAACAGGCTCCGGGACAGCTTCTTCCACCAGGCCATCAGACTGATTAATTCATGCTGACACAGTTGTATTTCTACGTTATATTGACTGTCCTGTTGTACATACTGTTTATTATAAATTACTATAAAATGCACATTGCACATTTAGATGGGGATGTAACGTAAAGATTTTTACTCCTCATGTACATGGAGGATGTAAGTAATAAAGTCAATTCAATTCAATTCAATTTAATGATTGGAGGAGCAACACCTCATATACCATCTAGGTAGTCTCCAGCCCCTTGGTATGAACATAGAATTCTCCAACTTCCGGTAATTCCCTCCCCCTCCCTTCCCCTATCCCTATGTCACTCTGCCCCCTCCCCCAGCTGCCTACCTCCTCCCTCTTGGATCCGCCTCCTTCTACTACCCATTGTGTTTTCCCCTATTCCTTCTTCACCTTTCCTGCCTATCACCTCCCTGCTTCCCTTTCCCCACCCCTTTATCTTTCCCCTTACTGGTTTTCACCTGGAACCTACCAGCCTTCTCCTTCCCATCCTCCCCCACCTTCCTTATAGGGCCTCTGCCCCTTCCCTCTACAGTCCTGACGAAGGTTTCCAGCCCGAAACGTCGACCGATCTTTTCCACGGATGCTGCCCAACCTGCTGAGTTCCTCCAGCATGTTGTGAGTGTTTCAATGATTGTGTTAAATGCTGAACTGTAATCGATAAACAACAGCCTGACAGAGGTATTGCTATTATTCAGGTATTCCAGGGCCAAGTGGAGAGCCAGTAAGATTGCATCTGCTGTAGTCCCACTGGACAATAGTTGATGAGACAGCTCACCCCACTCTTCTTGGGCACTGGTGTGATTGATGCCCTTTTGAAGCAAATGGGAACCTCCACCTGCAACAAGAGAGGTTGAAGATGTTTTTGAATACTCCGGCTAGTTGGTTAGCACAGGTTTTCAGTACCCTGCCAGGTACGCTATCGGGGCCTGACACCTTGTGAGGCTTCATCTTAACGTAGGATGCACTGACATCTGCTTCTGAGACAGAGATCACAGGTGTAGTTTTATTCTCCTTTCTCAAAGTGCGCATAAAAAGCATTGAACTCATCCAGGAGTGAAGCATCACAATAATTTTTTAAGTACAAGTACAAAGTAAGTTTATTATCAAAGGACATACATATCACCACATTGTGGTAAACAATATTTATAGGTTGTAACTGGGTTACCTGTCTGGACATGTCCCTCTGCTGACTGCTCCTGTGGCTCCTCCCACAGACCCCTGAATAAAGGCAATTGTGCCACTGCTCCTCCCTCAGTCCAGGACAGATACTCGGCATGGACATTGGTCCATTTACTGTTAATAAAAACCTTTCAGTATTTACTCTATTTCCAGTCTTTTGGAGTAATTGATAGTGCATCACACATACAACCCTGAGATTTGTTTTCTTGCGGGCATACTCAGTAAATCTAAGAAATGTAATAGAATCAGTGAAAGACTGCACTCTAGAGGACAGTCAAACAACCAACGTACAAAAGACAGCAAACACAAAAAAAATAAGGAAATAATAATAAGAAGAAATAAGAAATGAATATCAAGTTTTGCAGTTAAGTTTCACCTCATAGTAATAATGGCTTGCAAATCCTGCACAGTTGTCATGCATCAGACTGTGTCTCTAACTTCACATAAAATTGCCTTCCGTGGTCATATCTGGACCTTGTAGGGTTCAGGATTGCCGAACGTGAACACCACAGACCTAGCCCTCAGCAGACTTTGAATCTCCTGTTTCATCCAGGTTTGGGTATGTTCAGTACGTTCTCAAAGACCAACACTCATCCACAGAGGTCTTGATGAAATTGGTGATAACTGTTTTATTCATTCAGATCGGAAGATTAATCCTTGAATAGGGTCTTGATGGTGGTGTAACAGTGATCAAGGATATTGGCTCTTCTGGTTCCATAGGTGAAATGTTGTCAGTAGCCTGCCAAAGACTTCTTTAAGTTGGCCTGGTTGAAATCCTTTGTGATGATTGTGAAGGCATCAGGGTATGCTGTCTCTTGACTTTGATCACAGTGCTCAGCTCCTCCAATATCCAGCTTGACATCTGCCTGGGTTGGAATGTACACTGTAACTAGGATGATGGTGGAGAAGTCCCTTATCAGATAGAATGGATAGCACTTGTCTGCCAGATATTCCAAGTCAGGAGAGCAGGACTTAGACAGACCGCCAAGTCTATGCACTATGATCATGAAGTAAATACTGCTGCCTCTGCCTTTACCTGATGCCACAGTCTGATCCATGCAGTGGCAGATGTATCCCTCGAGCTGGAGTACTGGGTGAGCCATGTCTCTGAAGCAGAGTACACAACAGTTCCTGATGTCCTATATATCACTGCACCCTTCTGTTCTCCCACCAAAGTGAACAACTTCATAATTATTTATATTCTACTGCATTCGCCAAGTACTTGTGCACTTACTAAACTTGCATAAACTGCCCTGAGGCCTTGTTGGTTCAAGATTAGGGCTAAAGATCCTGTAGTTTGCATGAGAAGTTTTGTAAGTCTCCCCTTCGTTACTTTTAAACATTTAATGTGCAACCTTTAGCACAAGCATTATCTGAAATACAAAGCTTCCAATATGTACGACATTACTGTGCATAAACCATTGAGGGATTTAAATGCAAGGTTGTGGATTTTAATCTAGACGTGCTGGAAGCCAATGTGGATTGAAAAGCAAATATGATTGGAACTCGATGTGGGACAGAATGTGGGCAGCAGAAGAATGGATCTGTGGCACTTTGCAGAAATCATGACTTAAGCGCAATTTTGCATGCAGAGTTCTCCACTGATCACTGTTTCACTCTACAGTATAAATAATACCAGCTCAGCCCACCAGAAAAACTAGTATTGCTCATGCCTCGTTAACAGTGATCTTCTTATCTATCTGTAATACTGATTAGATTAACTATTTCCAAGGTGCATACTGTATAATTTAAAAAAAATCACTGTATTCTAGTATCTGTGGATTTCTTACATTACATGCAACACAAAAAAGTAATGCAAACAGAACGTGAATCAGGGTCACTAAAGGAAGATTCTACAATGGCAGCTCCGTTGGTCATCTATATTTACTCTCAACCTGCCTTTGAGTTCCGCTCTTCGGCCACAGCAGAATCTCTCCCTCTTTGGGTCCCCTGAGCTCTCCCACTGCGGAATCCATTTTGCTCCATTGGATGGGAAAAAAAAACTTCTAAGGGATCGATAAAGGATCTAGTGCTTTCCTGAGGTATATGACAAATAAACTCTTCTCGGGCTTCCAGCTGGATACAGGTATCGATTTTGTCATCGAAACATCAGTTAGAATCGATACCTGTACCCAACTCGAAGCCTGAGAAGAGTTTACTCCTTCAGAAAGAACAGTTCATGCCGAACAAGTCAACTTAGAAAATTCAGTAAAGAATACAGGCCAATAAGTAGTTCCAGGGTTAGTGAGTATTCTGGAGTTATGTGACGATTCAAGGAAGTTAATGTAGATTGTAAATTGCAAGCAGTAAATTGAAATTAAAAGCACAGCTTTGCAAAATGATGACTAGGAATCACATTGGCATATGAATTGGCCAAATGTTAAGAGAAAGGGGTTGTGTTAATTGCCCTACATCAACTATGTTTTAAGGAATTTGCACTATTGTAACAGTGTGAGCATTGTGTAAATTCAGGCAAGTAGTTTGGCTTAGCCAAGGTATTTGAACATTCAGCAGTGTCGCCCACTGTAGATATGCAATTCAAAGGAAACATTATCAACCCAAAGTATTGAAGCAAACAATGTCATTGTAGCTATTGAAACTACATCGAATCACCTATTGACCTTAAGGGTATAAGAATGTGATGTGCTTTGAGCCGAAGAAGGACAATAGTGCAGAAATATTTAACTTTCTTCATAAAAGGGATACAACAACGTCATGGGCTCAGTTATGAAGAGGGGAGAACTCAAAGGTTACATTGACAGTGATGTGCAGTTATGGTGCAAGTGCAGAGGGAGATATACTGAAGCAGATGAACAGTTCAATGAATTTTAATAAAAATTGTGCAGAAATAAAGAAAAACAATGAACGCTAGGCCAACTGGACTATTAACTAAAATTCTCAGACTGAAAGCTAGCACCAACACTACGACTTGGAAGCAGTGACTTAACACTAATAAATATCACCTCATTATGGTGTCAATCTACATGCTTTTCGGTCAAGATTCGACAAGACTGAAATGAGAGGAAAGGAGTTAGCTGCAATCACAATGAAACACTAATTGCCTAGAATGTGCATACCCATAGCACAATTGGCAACCTCGTCCTGTCGTCCACCTGCAAGGACGGCCAGACTCTGCGGGAAAGTCCGTAGAGTGTGGCAGGGTCCATCTCTCAAGGTGCCAGAGAGCTGTGCACGCTGGAAGTCCCAGACAAGAGACTTGTCCAGGACTTGGGTCAGAACCCAAGGACATTCCTCTGGGTCATACCCCTCTCAATCAACAAGATACTGGACTCTGCCCTGCACCCAGCAAGATGCCAAAAGGCACCGCACAGTATAGACCAGTGATCATCTGCCAGCAGGGAGAAGGGGGAGGTGCGTGACTGGAGCAAAGAGGGAGGAAGTCACTGGCATGAGCTGGGAAACATGGAGCACTGGGTGAAATTTATCAATGATAGTGGGTGCAGTCTATATTCAAGATTCAAAGGTGCAAAAAACGTTATTGTCATTCTAACCATATATCAGCTCTGCAGGGCAGAATGAGACAGCATTTCCCAGAAGCAGTGCAATCATAACATAACAAACGCAACACTAAATAGTAAACATAACAATAAATAGTAAAACACAACAGCTACATGTCAGTTAAAATCAGTTCTAAGTGTCCAGTGCAAATTAAAAGTGTCCAAAGCAGAGTCAGGTAGAGCAGCTATTTAGCTGTCTGCCTGCCTGTGGGAGGAAGCTGTTTAGTAGCCTTGTGGTTTTAGTTTTGATGCTCCTGTAACGTTTGCCTGATGGCAGAAGAACAAACAGTTCATGGAGAGGGTGTGAGGGGTCTTTAATGATGTACCATGTCTTCTGGAGGCATCGACTCTGAAAGAGGTCTTGGACAGAAGGTAGGGAGACCCCAATAACCATCTCTGCTCCCCTAACCACCCTCTGCAAGGCTTTTTTGTCGACAGCACTGCAGCTGGAGTACCAGGTTGTGATGCAAAAGGTCAGCACACTCTCAACCACGCCTCTGTAGAATGTAGTAAAGATGTTAGTGGGGAGAGATGCTTGTTTAAGCTTCCTCAGAAAGTGCAATCTCTGCTGGGCCCGTTTCACAATCCCAGTGGTGTTCCTGGACCAGGTGAGATTGTCCGAGATCTGCACCCCAAGGAACTTGATGTTTTCCACTCTCTCCACTGTGGAGCCGCTGATGCTGAGGGGTGTGTGCTCAGGCTGAGACCGTCTGAAATCGACAATCATCTCCTTGGTTTTGGTGACATTAAGCATCAAGTTGTTATCCCTGCACCAGCTCTCTAGGTGTTTGACCTCCTCCCTGTACATAGTTTCATCATTTTTGCTGATGAGCCCCACCCTGTGGTATCATCTGCAAATTTAATGATCAGGCTCTCCTTGAATCTGGCTGCACAGTCATGTGTTAGCAGTGTAAACAGCAATGGGCTAAGCACACAGCCTTGTGGGGATCCAGTGCTCAGTGTGATGGAGTCAGAGATCTTCCTGCCAACACAGACTGATTGTGGTCTCTCTGTCAAGAAATCCAGAATCCAGTGACACATGGCAGTGTTAAGGCCAAGCAGCGACAGTTTCCCCACTAGTCTCTGTGGGATGATGGTATTGAACGCTGAACTGAAATCAATGTACAGGATTCTGGCATAAGTGTCTTTGTTGTCCAAGTGAGAGAGAACTGTGTGCAGTGGGTAGATATTGTGTCCTCTGTAGAGCGATTTGGACGATAACCAAACTGTAGAGGATCCAGCGATGAGGGGAGGCTGGCTGTGATATGAGGCTTGACAAGCTGTTCAAAACATTTCATCATTATGGGGGTCAGGGCAACGGGACGGTAATCATTCAGACAGGCTACAACTGATTTCTTTGCTACAGGGATGATTGTGGAGGTTTTGAAGCATCTGGGGACAATAGCTTGACTAAGGGAGATGTTGAAAATGTCTGTCAGGACATCTGCTAATACATCAGCACATTCCTTGAGCACACGTCCAGGGATGTTGTTGGGACCTCCCGCTTTTCATGGGTTGATGTTGTTGATAGCTTTCTCCACTACAAATAGTCCCACATAGCGTGGAGTCAACTTATGGCGTTCAACTTTCAAAGGAAGATCTCTAGAAGCCAGCCAGACTTTCTCCCTTGATTCTGTCAGCGGAGTTGATCAGCCTGTTGAACATGTTGTTTCTGATTGCGCAGCAGGGGAGCCCTGGCCACCTCCATGTGTGCTTTTAGCATTGGACCAACTGTTCACCAGCAGCAACTCCCATGTCAATCTCTTAGTCAGGGAAGAGAAGAGGCTGGAATCCCTTCCGGCTTTTAAAGGGGAGCATACAAGTGGTGGGTGACTGGAAGTTATTGTGGGCAATCTCTGACCGGACCAGTTGCAAGCTCCAGATCATGGGACTGGAAGAGACAAGACAGCACAGGGATACCTTCAGCTCCTGATACACTCTCTCAGTCTGGTCGTTAGATTGGGGGTGGAAAACTGGTAAGAGGCTAGCTGAGGTTCATTCAAGAGAACAGAAAGCCTTCCCAAAACTGGATGTGAACTGTGGTCCTCGATCAGACACTATGTACTGAGGCAAGGCCTGCAGCCTGAGCACATGCTGAACCATGAGGGTTGCAGTCTCACGAGCTGATGGGAGCTTAGGGAGAGCAATAAAGTGGGCAGATTTGGAGAACCAGCTCACAACCACCAGGAATGCAGCATTTCCATCTAATGGGGCAGACCAGTGATGAAATCCACCAAGAAGTGGGACCAGAGGCAGTGAAGCAGGGCAGACCCACAGGGCACTGACATGGCACCTTGATCTGGGCACAAGCAAGGCGGGCAGAGATGAAGTTGTGGACATCCAGGGACATAGACGGCCACCAAGGTCATCTCTTTATAAATTTCAGGGTCCATTCTTAGATGGCCAACCAGATGGGAAATGTCCCCACTCCAGTACTCAAGGGCACACCGTGGCAATGATAAACAGATTATTGGGAGGTCCCTCAGCTAGGCCTGGATCAGACTGTTGGGCAGCAATCACCTCTGCCTCCATTCCCCAAATAGATGGAATGGCAATACATGAGCAAAGAAGGGTGGGCTCTGGATTGGCATTATCCGCAGAGATGTCATACTGGTGGGAGAGAGCACTGGCCTTGGTGTACTTGCTGCCAGGACTGTAGGTGAGAGCGAAATTACACTGGGTGAAAAAGAGAGTCCAATGGGCTTGGTGGGAGTTGAGTCTCTTGGCATCCCAAATATGGAAGAGATTCTTGTGGTCTTTCCAAATGCAAGAGGGGTGCTTTGCCACACAGTGTCACCTTGCTTCCAGGACCTCCTTGATAGCCAGAAGTTCTCGGTTCCTGACATTGTAACTACACCCATCAAGGTTCAAGAGAAGGGAAGAAAAGCACAGGAGTGTAGCTGATTATCCACAGAAGAGCCCTGGAAGATTACAGCTCCAATGCTGCAATCTGATGCATCGACCTGACGATGAATGGATGGGATGGGTCTAGATGTTGCAGCACTGGGGCAGTGGTGAAGTGTCGCTTAAGTTCTGAGAATGCTTGGTCTGCATCACTTGTCCATAAGAGTTCTAGGTGAGTATATGTATGGGGCTGCAATGGAACTGAAGTTTCTGATGAAGTGGCAATAAAAGTTTGTAAGCCCCATGAAGAAAGAGCCTCACCTGTTTAGGTCACTCAGTGACTGCCTGAACTTTATATGGGTCCATTTAAACACTGGAAGGGGTGACGATGTAGCCCATGAACAAAACCTGCTCTTTATGGAACTCACATTTTTCTGGCTTGGCATAAAGTTTGTTCTCAAGAAGCCATCTGAGAACCCTCTGGACATGTTGGATGTGCCCCTGGTGAAAACAGGAATTGATAAGAATTTCTTCCAAATACACAGAAACATTGATTTCAATATGTCCCAGAGTATATCACTAATTAGGGCTTGAAAAACAGCAGGGATGTTGGCCAGACAAAAAGGCACCATGAGGTACTCATAGTGGAGGTATTGAATGCTGTCTTCCATTTGTGCTCTTCTCAGATACAAACCAGGTTGAAAACATTGTGTAGATCTGTCTTGGAGAATATGGTCGTTCTTGGAGATGTTCAAAGGCAGAGGCAAGCAGGGAAAGAGGGTTGTGCTTCTTCACCGTGATGTTGTTGAGGGGCCAATAATCAATGCAGAGACAGAGTTTGTCATCCTTTCTGCTCACAAAGAAGAAGCCCACCCTTGCTAGCAAGGTCGATGGATGGATGAATCCCAAGGCTAATGCCTCCTTGATGTATTCTTGCATGGCCATCAACTGAGGATAAGAAAGGAAAAGAGCCAGCACCATAGAAAACTAGGACCAGGTAAGAGGTCAATGGCACAGTCGTATGGCCAGTGTGGAGGCCTTCTGTTAATGAAGACCTCAAGAAGGTCAGCATATTCAGCTGAAACATCAGACAGGTCCACACTAGCAGTTGGCACAGGGAGGTAAATGCTGACAAAGCTGGACCCAGAGAGGCAGACAGACATGCCAGTCCCCACTGTTGGAGTGCCTTTAGGGACCAATCAATCCATGGGTTGTGTTGAGATAGCCAGGGAAGGTCAAGCTCCAATGGCAATTCAAGTGAATCAACAAGACAGAAGGTGTTCCCTGTGGTTGCCTTCCAGTATGTTGGAGGGGCTCTGTGAAAAGGTGGACTTTGTCAATGCTCATAGTCCAACCATCCAGTGCATTGACAGTGATATTCTCTCTCAAATGTTGAGTCAGACCTCTTCATCTCTGAGCCCAAAAGATATCCATGAGTTTCCCGGCTGCCTAGGAACTCATGGATCTGGGACACTCACAACAAGCAAGCTGGGAGCATTACATGGTCAGGCAAGATGCTTGCAGAAAGAATTAACCTGTCAGGATTCCCCTTTGCTCTGACGGGTATTCTCTTTTACTCGGCACTTGAGACATGATGCTGGGAAGTGTCCTGCATGGCCACAGTAGAGGGAAAAACCTGATTTCCTGCACCAAGCTCATTCTTCCTGCAATAGGTGCATGCATCCTACCTGTCTAGGCTCCTCCACGGACTGGGTACTGGGTGATAAGGAGGAGGATGAAGACAGACATGATCTAAAGAGTGGGAAGCTCAAGGCATTCTTTCTCTGCACCTGTCAGTTGCCTGGATGTCAACTTAAATAGCCAGATTTATCATGTCATCCAGGCTGTCCTGTTCATCATGCACCATAATCTCATGCAGAACCCCTGCACTCAGCCCATGCAGCAAAACTGTGATGGAGGATTTCTCATTCCATCCCATCTCATCTGCAAGTGTGCGGAAATTTACTGTGTAGTCTCTTGCCAAACCTTTTGTTTGGTGCTGCTTCAGGAGTCAGACGGCTATATCCTGACCCCATATTGGAAGATCAAACACTCTCTTGAGCTTAACCATGATTTGCTGGAAAGACTGGGCTGCAGGAGGACCTTGTTCTCAGAGCATTGAGTGGGGATTCCTCTAAGCGATACACCATGTAAGCCAGTTTATGTGCATCATCACCAAACTGACCTGGTTGGACTTGGAAAGTTAGCTCAGACTAAGGAATAAAATTCCTGCAGTCGTCAGGGTCACAGGAATATCTGCCTGATGGAGGAATACTCAGTCTGGATCCGGACACTGTCATGGGAGTCAGTGCATCAGTGACCAAGACTGATAATACTGTATCCCCGTGGCAGGTTTACTTGAGCTGTGGGGGAGGGCTTAAACTAATTTGGCAGGGGGATGGGAACCGGAATGATAGGGCTGAAGATGAGATAGTTGATATACAAGCAGATGCAGTGTATAGTGAGACTGTGAGGAAGGACGAGTTGAAGTGTAACAGGGGGCCATTAATGAAACGGGTGATGAATACAGGACAGAAGGTGTTATATTTGAATGCACACAGTATACAGAATAAGGTTGATAATCTTGCAGTGTAGTTAGAGATCAGCAAGCGTGACATTGTGGGCATCATTGAGATGTGGGGTGGCTGAAAGAAGATCATAGATGGGAGCCTAACATCCAAGGTACACCTTGCATCAAAAGGTCAGGCAGGTAGGCAGAGGGAATAGGGTGGCTCTTTTCGTAAAATAAAATGAAATCAAATCCTTAGAAAGAGGTGAGGATTGGAAGATGTGTTGTAAAGACAAGATTGAGGACAAACCCGAGTGCTGGACACTGGCGTGGAGGCAGCGTCGTGAGGCGTTAGCACAGTGGCGAACGGGG
Organism: Mobula hypostoma; assembly: GCF_963921235.1. NCBI lineage: Eukaryota > Metazoa > Chordata > Chondrichthyes > Myliobatiformes > Myliobatidae > Mobula > Mobula hypostoma. The sequence goes on from NC_086100.1 coordinate 157,805,648, forward strand.
AACCGGTATCCAGGAGAGTCTTTACATGGAAACAAGGTTTATGTAGAGTATCTAGGAAATGATGCGGAGCTTAGAACTGGCAGTCCCAAGGAATCAGGAAACAAGATTTACTTACACTAGAGTCGACCAACGAACTGGCAAAGCATGGCTGTACCGCCCGAGTTTTATCCTATGTTCGCTAATGGGAACCGGGTGTGCTGTAATTAGTGGAACTGGGAATGTTCTTTAATTCACATGTTTTGGTCATGTCCTTTTTTGAAAAAATATTGGAAAGATATTTTTGATATTATTTCAACGGTTTTGAATATAGGCTTACAACCTCATCCAATTACTGCTATTTTTGGGTTACCAATGATAGAATCAAATCATTTAACCTCTTCAGCTCGTCGGATGATTGCATTTCTTACTTTAATGGCTAGAAGATCCATTTTGCTGAATTGGAAAGAGATTAATCCTCCCACCACATTTCATTGGTTTTCTCAAACTATGCTGTGTTTAAATTTGGAAAAAAATTAGAAGTGTTGTTTATGATTCCTCGATTAAATTTGAAAAGACTTGGAGGCCATTTATTCAACATTTTCATATGATGTAAATTGACCTTTTCCAAACTTATTTTATTTCTTTGTAATATTGGTTGAGAGGAACGGAGTTGTTGACACTAAGGTTTTCTCCTTTCTCTTTTTTTTTAACGATGTTACAAAACAGCCCAGGTCTTTTTTTTTAGTTCAGCTGATTAATTCTGTTTAGATTAATTTTTTGGGGGGGGTTAATTTTTTTTTTCTTTTTCATGATTTTTTTTAGATATTTTTCTTTGTTATATATTGCTCATTTGTTGAGAGTTTTATGATTTAAGTGTCAACTGGCTTTATAATCGCTTATGCTAATTATAACAATGTATTCCCAATAACTTTGTACCATTAACATGTTATGTTTGTTTTTATAGATTGAAAAAGAAAAATGAAAGAAAAAAAGAAAGAAGGAAAGGGAACGCTTGGAAATCAGACGAGGGGATTAAGGCCCAATTAAGGAGGTAATAGCAAGAAGGGGAATTGCCAGACAGGACCACAACTGTTTCTCCCCCCTCAACAGGATTCTCCAGGCGATCCTCCAGGCTTGTCCGGATGGTACTGATGGAAGTCTTGGATGAGGGAAGGATCCAGGATGAAGGACTGGGGAACACAGGAACGCTCCTCTGGGCCGTACCCTTCCCAGTCGACCAGGTATTGGAGGCCCCTGCTCTGACGGCGCACATGTAGTAGCCGCCAGACTACTAGGTTTATGCCGGATGGTTGTCGATGATCCAGGCGGGTGGAGGGGTTTCGGTCGGAGGACACAAGGGGCTGACAGAAAGTGGTTTTAATTGGGAAACATTAAAAGTAGGGTGGATGTGCATAGATCTTGGTAGTTTAAGTTGGACTGCTGTGGGATTGATGATACTTTCGACCTTGAAAGGTCCCAGGAAGCGAGGGGCAAGTTTCTTAGGCTCGTTTTTGAGAGGGATGTCCTTGGATGAAAGCCACACCATCTGCCCAGGTCGATACTCAGGCACAGGAGTCCAGTGTCGATCGGCAATCCTCCTATTGTGATTGGCTGATCTGAGCAGGGCCATGCGTGTGTCCTCCCAAACCTTGCGGCACCGATCAATATGGGCCTGAACAGACGGCACCGCAATCTCCTCTTCTCGCGCGGGGAGCAGTGGGGGTTGGTACCCAAGGGGGCACTCGAAAGGAGACCTTCCGATGGCAGGACTAACCAGTGAGTTGTGGGCGTACTCAACCCATGCGAGGTGGTCACTCCAGGTAGATGGGTTGTTGGTTGTAATACAACATAGCATCGCCTCCAAGTTCTGGTTGACCCGTTCCGTTTGCCCGTTCATCTGTGGGTGGAAGTCGGATGACAGGCCGACCGAGGCACCTAAGGCTTGACAGAAGGCCTTCCATACCTGCGAGATAAACTGGGGACCTCCATCGGAGATGATGTCCGTGGAGATTCCATGGAGGTGGAAGACGAGGTGGACGAGAAGGTCTGCGGTTTCCTGAGCAGAAGGGAGTTTAGGGAGGGCTACAAAGTGCACGGTCTTGAAGAACCGGTCTACCACGGTGAGTAGGGTGGTGTTTCCATGTGAAGGGGTACACCGGTGACGAAATCCAGGGTGATGTGCGACCAAGGACGACCAGGTAGGGGACAAAGTAATCCCGCAGGTGGCCGATGGGAGGCTTTTCCATGGGCACAGACGGAACATGCAGAGACATAGGAACGGGTATCCACCCCAGTGGAAGGCCACCAGAAGTGTCCTGTCAGGAGAGCGAGGGTCCGATCATCCCGGGGTGGCAGGCAAACCGAGATGTGTGCCCCCGCCGGAGAACTTGAGATCTGACAGCCGAGGGCGTATCTAAGGTATGGCAGGTATGGCACATGCCCTGGGCGCCACTTGATGGGGGGGCGCCACTGAGCAATTTCTATTAAAGTCAGACAAGCCATCCTCGGATAGTGGAAAAAGAATTTTCTTCAGATGTATGATCTGTCTTTGATTATCATGGGTGAGAAGCACTAGGATGGCCTTATTTCAGAGCATTGTGTAACAAGAGCATGAAATGTTTCTTCACGAAGAAGAAGGAAAGTGGAGCTGAAGGACGGAAGAGACGAAAGTTGGAAGCGGAGAAAGCCAAGAAGTCGAGCAAGTTCTTCATGCCCTTCTTTGAAAAGCCCGGAACAAGTAGTTTGACATGTTCCATGGAGTCACCTGCACCTGCTACAAGTTTGTTAGAATCTGAAGGTGGATCAAGTACAAATGCATCACAAGCCGAGGAGGAAGTCAAGTCAGATAAATCCGAGTATGACGAGGTTAAGAGTGAGGCTGCCACAGAGAAAGTGGACATGACAGGAGGGGAAGACGATGGTGGTGGTGGTGATGTTGAGTTTATTGATGAGATTATACCTGACGAGATTGAACCTGACGACACTGAACCTAGTGAACTGGATGGTGTCAAAGAGCCTCGAACTGTCATACAAGAAATGATTGAGCAGCATGACATTGGACTTCTGAGATTCGACAAGGATACTGGAAAAACAATTCTGCCTGACGCTTTGAGAACTGAAATAATACAGCTGGGTTCAAAGTATTTCTGGAACAGTGAGATAAATAACTGCTCAATGAACAAAACTTGGTTCAAGAGGAAATTGGGAAATGGTCGTGGTGAAGAAGTGACTCACTCATGGCTGGTCTATTCACCTTCTAAAAAGTCTGCATTTTGTATCTGTTGTCTTCTCTATTCCCGGTCAGACCATCAATCCTCATCAGAGCAGGAAAGTGGATTCAACCAGTGGAAAGCACCTGAAAGGATTAGTGTTCATGAAAATGCCAACAATCGTCGGGAATGCTTCACACAGTGGAAAGAAATGGAAAGAAATTTAGCTGGAAACTGAGGAGTTATTGACACTGTATTTCAGTCACAGATTGAGAAGGAAAAGCAGAAGTGGAGTGATGTCTTGACGAGAATCCTTCACTGCATAAAATTCCTTGCAACTCAGAACCTGGCTTTGCGAGGACACAGAGAGTCACTTCAGCTAGACGATGACTCCAATGTGGGAAATTTCCTTTGCTTACTGAAACTCTTTGACCCTGTCATAAAAGAACACCTCATTCATTGGGAAAGTCATCCTGGATCCACGTCTTATTTTTCACCGGGTGTCCAGAACGAATTCATCCACATGATGGCATCCACTGTTCACCAGAGTTTACTGAGAAGCATTCGTAAAGCCTAATACTATAATCTATTGTTCGACTTGACTCCTGATCAGGCACACTGTGAGCAGATGTCAGAGGTAGTGAGGTATGTGAAAGTTGATTTTGAGAGGAAAGCAGTCCCTATTAGAGAGTCCTTCCTTGGTTTTATCCAGATAAGCCAGAAGGATGCTGAGAGCTTGGTTGAAGACACCTTGAAACAGCTAGAGAAGGATGAAGTGGAGCTACAAGATTGTTGGTCACAGCGCTATGACAATGCTGCTGTGATGGCTGGACACAGAGGTGGTGTTCATCAAAGAATAAGTGAGAACAACAAACTGGCAGTGTTTGTGAATTGCCACAATCATTCACTCAACTTGGTGGGTGTACATTCAGCCAAGCAGGATACAATGATGGTCACGTTTTTTGGAACCATCGAAGCTCTCTATGTGTTTTTCTCTCATTCAACATAGCGATGGGAAAAACTCAAAAACGCCGCACCCGTGGTTGTTAAGTCAGAGTCCAAAACCAGGTGGAGTGCAAGGACAGAAGCAGTGAAGCCCGTCAACAAGTACATTGAGGAGATACTTCAAGTTCTCTAGGACATGATAGACAATGAAAACGAGACCAGTGAAACAAGAAGTGATGCAAGGCAGCTGTACAACAGGATGTTGAGTTATGATTTTCTGATTTTGCTAGGATTTTGGAACAGAGCACTCATTCGCATTGACTGTATTCAAAAGAGGCTGCAGTATCCTAGCATGAACTTCTATGATGCTGCCCTGGATTTGAAAGCCCTCCAAGATCATTTTTATGATGAAAGAGAAGTGTTGGTCAGTGAGTCACTCGAAGAAGGAGTTGGTCTCTGTCAAGAATGGAATATTGAAGTTGAAAGATGTCAGAGACAAAAGAAACAAATGGCTGATGAGAACTCGAGAGACGCTGGGTTAACAGCTAAGGAGGAAATGGAAAGAGTCATGAAGGGAACACTCGACCGTCTTCACAGAGAAATGGGAGAAAGGTTCGCTTGTTTGCATGACACTGACGCCAAGTTTGGGTTCCTTCTCGATGTCGAGGGACTGTGTTATGGCGCCGACAGTAACGACCTAAAGAAGAACTGCGAAAATTTGGGCGAATTGTACAGCTCTGATGTTCTTGGACAGCAACGACATGAAGAAATTTTGGATTGCAGAATGTTGCTATCAAGGCGGGTCAACATGAAAATATCAAGACCTGAAGAGCTTCCTGAATTTATTGATCAGTATGGAGATGACAGCATCTTCCCCAATCTTCGCATTGCTATTCAGATAATGCTAACCATTGCAGTTTCCATTAGACATACTTCATTGATCCCGAGGGAAATTGAGTTTTGTTACAGCTGCACCAACCAAGAATAAAGCATAAATATAGAAATACAAAAACCACAAACAATCAAACAACAATATGCAAACTATGCCAGATGGAAATAAGTCCAGGACCAGCCTATTGGCTCAGGGTGTCTGACCCTCCACGGGAGGAGCTGCAAAGTTCAATGGCCACAGGCAGGAACAACCTCCGTTGACGCCCTGTGTTGTATCTCGGTGGAATATGGCCGGAGTCCAACAGCAAAAAGTTCAATATCTGGGCTACAAGCACGTTCCTCGATCGTGATATGACCAGGATTGCACCATCCGTTATTAACCAAAACAGCACGGCCCCAACTCCTTTACACTTGCCGCTCTCAGTGCACTTCCAGTCAGCCCAAGTGGTATGGAAACCCTCCATGGAAAAGTGTTGGTCGGATATGTCCAAGTGCAGTCCAAGTGGAGAACTCCTCTTCTCCATAAGTCTCTGTTGTCTCGACCCGGTCCTCTTTCCTCGCCTTTTTGATCCTCCTCTGCATCCTCTGTGTGTTTTCCTCCAGATTTCAGCAGGGGTGTCCACCGCTCTGTTCGCTAAACCAGCCGGCATAAGTGCAATCAGCTGGTCCCTGAAATAAACAATGCGACCATACTGCTGCCCCGCTAATGAGACGTGTCCGAATGTAACTATTTCCAGCGCTAAAAACCCAAATAAAACTCTCTCCACCAGCATGTTAGAGAGGGTGAAGCTTCAACATGTTACCATGAAAAAAATACAACAAATAACGTAAGTTAAAAAAGTAAGAAGAGAAAAGTGAGAAAACTAGTCGGAACAGCTGTAACAGGCTGCATGCATGACTGGCGAATGCGCACTATTGCCAGCTGTAAGAGATCATTCAGCAAGTTATAGCTAATGCTTTCATATATGTGAGCCTCCATGGGTCAAGGCAGACTCTGTGATCTTACTCTGCTGAGTGTAGAAAGAGAAGAAACTGAAAAAGCTGACTTTGATCACATCGAAGACCAATTTGCATCAGTGAAAGCAAGGAAGGTGCAGTTATAATTTTCATGTAGTGCCATAGTTTGTTAATTAAAAGATTAACGAGCTTGACTTGTATTTTTCAGCTGATACTATGGTAAACTTATCGAAAAGATTGGTGTCAGATGTTTGGACAGGGGCGCAATTTCAGTGCTTGCCATAGGCGCTATTTTCCATAGATACGCCCCTGCTGACAGAATCAGGCACAAAAAGGCGATCAGTGGGTCCATTGCCAGAGTCAGGGTCATCCCGTTGAGCTTCCTTTACTATGGGTTCAATCTCCCAAGCGAGGGTTGCCACCACACAGGGTGGTGGGAGGATAGTCTCTGGGCTGGAAGTGTCCTCCTTGGAGTTGTATTGGCAGGAGAGAGCATCCGGCTTCCCATTCTTGGACCCTGGACGGTATGTGAGGGAAAACTTGAACCGTCCAAAAAAAAATGCCCAATGGGCCTGGTGGGAATTCAAATGTTTGGCGGCCCGAATATATCCCAGGTCCGGCTAGAGTCGACCAACGAACTGGCAAAGCACGGCTGTGCCGCCCGAGTTTTATCCTGTGTTCGCTAATGGGAACCAAGTGCACTGTAATTAGTGGAACTGGGAATGCTTGGAAATCAGACGAGGGGATTAAGGCCCAAGTAAGGAGGTAATAGCAAGATGGGGAATTGCCAGACGGGACCATGACAAGAGCTTGCATCCTTGGGGTAGAGTTAAGAAACCGCAAAGGTAAAGAGACCCAGTTGAGAGTTATATACAGACCTTCGAACAGTAGCCAGGATGTGGGCTACAAATTATGATGGGAGATTGAAAAGGCATGTAAAAAGGGCAATAGTTGCAATAGTCATGGGGGATTTCAGTATATCGGTAGATTCGAAAAATCACGTTGGTGCTGGATCCCAAGGGAGGGAATTTGTAGAATGCCTATGAGATGGCATTTTAGAGTAGCTTGTGGTTGAGCCCATGAGGGGAAAGGCAAATCTAGATTAGATGTTGTGTAATGAACCAGTGGACTCTGGAATATCAGATATTTGGCGACTCTTATACCCTAATGATAAAAAATTCACTTTTTTCTCTCATGTATATCATAATTAATCTAGAATTGATTATTTTTTCATTGACTCCCAATTAGTACCATCTGTCACTGCTTGTGACTATGATGCAATTGGTATTTCTGATCATGCACCTTTGAAATTATCAATTAAATTAGCTGATGTAAGTTTTAGAACTAGACAATGGCGGTTCAACTCAATCTTACTTCAAAACTTAAAGTTTGTTAGTTTCATTAAAGAACAGGTCGCCTTTTTCTTTTCAACGAACTCTACTGAATGAATTTCCAGCAGGACATTATGGGAAACTTTTAAAGCATATATTAGTGGACAAATTATTTCATACTTTGCTGAATTAAAAAAGTGAATCAATAATGAAATCTGTATATTGGTTGATAAGATTAAAGAAATTGATAAAGAATATTCAGTTACTTCCAATTTGGAGCTTTATAAAAAGAGAGTTGAACTTCAGATGCAACATAGTTTGTTATTAACATCTCCTATTGAAAACCAGTTACTTAAAACTGAATCTCAATTTTGTATACATGGTGATAAATCGGGGAAATTATTGGCTAAATAATTGAAAGCTGGTTCGGTTAAACATCAGATTATTGAAGTTTGTAAACAGGATGGCAATTTTACGGTTGACCATGATGAGACTAATAAATCTTTTCAAGAATTCTATACCTCTTTCCCTGACGATACCACTACAATGCATGAATTCTTAGCGAAATTGAATATCCCCAAACTATCATCTGATGAATGTTTACTATTAGATACACTGATTACAGAGGAAGAAATACAGAAAGTAATTTCTTTAATGAACTCCGGTAAAGCTCCTGGTATGGATGGATTTACAGTAGAATTTTAAAAATGTTTTTCCGACTCACTCTCTCCTTGGTTAAGTAGAATTTTTAAAGATGCCTTATTGATAGGTAAATTACCACAATCCTTTTATGAAGCATCCATTTCCTTAATTCTTAAAAAAGATAAAGACCCTACTGTATGTGCTTCATACAGACCAATATCTCTGTTGAATGTAGATTTTAAAATTCTTTCTAAATTAATGGCAATTAGATTGGAAAATATGTTGCCCAAAATTGTTTCAAAAGATCAGACAGGATTTATTAAAAATCGTTACTCATACTTTAATGTTAAGAGATTATTGAATATTATATATACTTCCTCACCTAAAATTCCAGAATGTATTATTTCATTGGATGCTGAGAAGGCATTTGACAGGATTGAATGGAAATATTTGTTTAATACACTTGAGAAATTTAATTTTAGTCTGAAGTTTATATCCTGGATTAAATTGATATATCATACACCCTTGGCCTCTGTAGTTACAAATAGTCAGAGATCTCCCTTTTTTAGGCTTTTTTGTGGTACTAGGCAGGGCCGTCCTTTAAGCCCTTTACCATTTGACATTGCTTTAGAACCCTCGGCAATTGCTTTTCGAGACTCACCAAATATATTTGTCATTATTCAGGTCAGTGAAACACATAAGGTATCACTATATGCAGATGACTTGTTATTATATATTTCTATTCCAGAGAAATCCCTTCCTTCAGTAATGTCACTACTTGCTCAATTTAGTAGCTTTTCTGGTCATAAATTAAATTTTGATAAGAGTGAGTTATTCCCATTAAATACGCAAACTTTAATTTACAGAAATTTTCCATTTAGATTGGCTACAGAATATTTTATGTATTTAGGGGTTAAAGTTACTAAGAAACATCAAGACCTATTCAAGGCTAATTTTTTACCTTTAATTGATCATATTAAACAATTATTAACTAAGAGGTCTCCAATGGCATTATCATTAGCTGGTCGCATCAATGCTATTAAGATGATAGCTCTACCTAAGTTTATTCATTTATTTCAGGTAATACCAATTTTTATTCCTAAATCCTTTTGTGATATTATTGATTCTAAAATTTCTTCATATATATGGCAGAGTAAAAATCCCAGGTTGAGTAAGAAATATTTACAGAAATCCAAAAAGGATGGTGGTTTGGCGATGCCAAACTTTAGATTTTACTATTGGGCAATTAATATCCGAAATTTAACCTTTTGGATCCAAGAGTTAGATAAAACCCAAAGTCCAAGGTGGTTGAATCTTGAACGTGAGTCTGTGCAAGGATCTTCATTGGCGTCTATTTTAGGGGCTTTGCTCCCCTTTGCATTTACTAAATTGAACAAACAAATTACTAACCCAATAATTAAATATACAATACGAATATGGTTCCAATTTCATAAATTTTTTGGTTTGAATAAATTTACCCTTTCCAGCCCTATTTTATTTAATTTTTTTTTCAACCATCCAGAATTGATCAAGCCTTTCTTTTTTGGACAATGAAAGAAATAAACTGTCTTCGTGATTTATTTACAGATAACTGTTTTATGTCTTTTGGACAGTTATCTAATAAATACAATTTACCTAGATTGCACTTTTTTAGATATCTACAGATTAGAAATGTTTTGAATGTTACTTTGCCTACCTTTCTGGTGTCACATCAAGTTGATATTACGGAAAAAAATTTAAGTTTAAATCCCTTACAAAAGAGTGTAATGACAACTATCTGCGACTTGATCATGAAAATCCCTGCAGGGGTACCTGATAAAATAAAGAATGAATGGGAACGAGAACTTCAAGCAAATATATCCATAGACGAATGGGAGAAGATTCTTAAATTAGTTAATACTTCTTCAATGTGTGCTAGACATACTTCAATATGATTTAAAGTGGTTCATAGAACATATATGTCAAAAGACAAACTAGCCTGTTTTTATACACATATAAACCCCATGTGTGCCAGATGTTACTCTGAGGTTGCTTTTTTAATCCAAATGTTTTGGTCCTGCCCTCTTTTGAAAAAATACTGGAAAGCCATCTTTGATATTGTTTCAGCAGTTTTACATGTTGATTTACAACTTCATCCTATTACTGCAATTTTTGGATTACCAATGATTGATTCTAATTATTTATCATCTTCAGCCTGCCGTTTGATAGCATTTGTTACGCTGATGGCCAGAGGATCCATTTTATTTAAATTGAAAGATTTTGATCCCCCTACTACACTTCAATGGTTTTCTCAAACTATAGCTTGTTCAAACCTAGAAAAAAAATCAGGAGTAGCACAGTTAATTCCTCGATTAAATTCAAGGAAACTTGGGAGTCTTTTAATATTTACATACATAGGACTTAAGTTGATTTTCTTTTTAAATCCTTTTTCCTAATATTTAATTGTTTATGGAAGGAGGAACAGAGTCAAGGACAGAATAATTATAATTGACAAATTATGGCAGCCCAGATTTTTTTTCTGTTTTGTTTTCCATTTAGTTTAGGGGGGGGTTTGGTTTTTTTTTTGTTTTTTTTCTTGAACAAATCTTTTGAACTTTTTTCTCGGTTTCATCTATCAAGAGATCGGGAGGACATGTTTGGATACGATATTTGAAACTCATGTTTGTATATATGATTGCTATTATTGTAATCCTGTTCTCTTGGTATTGTTATTATTGATATGTTAATTTAACTGATTATAATGCAAAAAAAATTTTGAAAAGAAAGAAAGAATGGAATATTGAAGTTGAAAGACGTCAGAGACAAAAGAAATGAATGGCTGATGAGAACTCGAGAGACGCTGGGTTAACAGCTAAAGAGGAAACGGAAAGAGTCATGAAGGGAACACTCGACTGTCTTCTCAGAAAAATGGATGAAAGGTTCGCTCGTTTGCACAACATTGACACCAAGTTTGGGTTCCTTCTCGATGTCGAGGGACTGTGTTATGGCGCCGACAGTAACGACCTAAAGAAGAAGTGCGAAAATTTGGGCGAATTGTACAGTTCTGATGTTCTTGGACAGCAACGACATGAAGAAATTTTGGATTGCAGAATGTTGCTATCAAGGCGGGTCAACATGAAAATATCAAGACCTGAAGAGCTTCCTGAATTTATTGATCAGTATGGAGATGAGAGCGTCTTCCCCAATCTTCGCATTGCTATTCAGATAATGCTAACCATCGCAGTTTCCATCGCCAGCTGTGAGAGATCATTCAGCAAGTTAAAACTAATGCTTTTGTATTTGAGAGCCTCCATGAGTCAAGGCAGACTCTGTGATCTTGCTCTGCTGAGTGTAGAAAGAGAAGAAACTGAAAAAAACAATTTTGATCACATCAGAGACCAATTTGCATCAGTGAAAGCAAGGAAGGTGCAGTTATAATTTTCATATAGTGCCATAATTTGTTAATTAAAAGATTAACAAGCTTAACTTATATTTTTGAGCTGATATTATGGCGAAGTTATCTAAAAGATTGGTGTCAGATGTTTGGACAGGGGCGCAATTTCAGTGCTTGCCATAGGCGCTATTTTCCGTAGATACGCCTCTGCTGACGGAATCAGGCACAAAAAGGCGATCAGTGGATCCATTGCCAGGGTCAGGGTCATCCTGTTGGGCTTCCTTTACTATGGATTCATTCTCCCAAGTGAGGGTTGCCACCAAAAAGGATGGTGGGAGGATAGTCTCTGGACTGGAAGTGTCCTCCTTGAAGTTGTACTGGTGGGAGAACGCATCCAGCTTCCCATTCTTGGACCCTGGACGGTATGTGAGGGAAAACTTGAACCGTCCAAAAAAAAATGCTCAACAGGCCTGGCAGGAGTTCAAACATTTGGCAGTCTGAATATATCCCAGGTTCTTATGATCAGTCCAAACAATAAACGGGTGTTCCTCCCCCTCCAACTAGTGCCTCCACTCCTCCAATGCTTGCTCGACCACCAGTAGTTCCTGATTCCCCATGTCGTAGTTCCGCTCGGTGGGGGACAGTTGGTGAGAAAAGAAGGCACAGGGATGAAGTTTTTTGTCCAGACTTGATCGTTGGGACAGGGCTGCTCCTACTCCTGAGTCGGAAGCTTCAACTTCAACAATGAATTGACAGGAGGGGTCCAGTTGGACCAGGATGGGTGCGGTTGTGAGCCACCTCTTCAGGTCAGTGAATGCCGAATCAGCCTTGGAGTCCCAACAGAAAGGTATGGTAGGCGAGGTAAATTGGGCAAGGCATGCTGCCACCCAACTGTAATCCCTGATAAATTGGCGATCAAAGTTTGCAAACCATAAAAACCACTGAAGTTGTTTGTGGGTTGTGGGTCTGGGCCATTCTTCCACCGCCTGGATCTTCTCAGGATCTGCCCTCACCTACCCACTCTCGCTGATGTAGCCCAGGAAGCTGACCGAAGGGACGTGGAATTCACACTCCTCCGCCTTCACAAATAACTTGTTCTCCCACAGTCTCTGGAGGACTAGACAGACATGGTGAATCTGTTTCTGGGGGCTGCTAGAAAATATTAAGATATCATCCAGGTAGATGAACATGAAGCAATTAATGAAGTCCCACAGCACATCATTAGTTAGGGCTTGAAAAACGGCGGGGGCATTGGTGAGGCCAAACGGCATGACCAAGTATTTGAAGTGGCCCAAAGGTGTATTAAAGGTCGTCTTCCACTCGTCTCCCTCCCTCATCCTGACTAGATGGTAGGTGCTACGAAGGTCCAACTTCGAGAAGATGGTGGCTCCGTGAAGTGGTTCAAGTGCCGAGTTAATGAGGAGTAGTGGGTACTTATTTTTAACTGTTATATTGTTTAGGCCTCGGTAATCAATACAGGGACGATGCGACCCATCCTTCTTCTCTACAAAGGAGAAACCGGTGCCCACTGGGGAGGATAAACGTCAAATAATGCCCACTGCAAGGGACTCACTAATGTATTTCTCCATTGCCTCTCTCTCCGGTCAGGATAAGTTATAAAGATGTTTATATATCGTTACACTCGGTGGGTCACAAGGCCCCAGGGAGAAGGTCGATAGTGCAATCATACGGGCGGTGCGGAGGCAGGGAAAGAGAACGTTGTTCGCTGAATACCTGTCCCAGGTCATGGTATTCTGCGGGGACACCGGACAAGTTGAGGGGTTCCAAGTCAGGCGGGGTCGCGGTAGCCTTCCCAGGGGATGGAGCCGGCTGCAGACAGGTGGCGTGGCAAAACTGGCTCCATCTGGCTATCTTCCCAGTAAACCAGTCGATGTAGGGTTTGTGGTGGTTCAGCCAGGGATATCCTAGAACTACAGGAGCTTGAGGAGAATGGATGAGGTTAAATCGTACCTCCTCTCAATGGTTTCCGGACAGAATGAAGGTCAGGGGTGGCGTACAGTGAGAAACCTGAGCCAGCAGTTTTCCAGCCAGTGCCCAGGCCTCCAGAGGGGTACTTAACAGCTCCCGAGGTATTCTGGCCCAGGAGGCTATGTCCTCGTCCAGCAGATTTCCCTCGGCACCAGAATCCACTAAGGCGGATAGGGACAGGGACTGTTGTTGATAATTCATGGTAGCCAGGATCTGCATCTGGGTCTGGGGGACTGAAGGGAGTGTTGTCCGGCTCACCAGGGTCTCTCTTTCTACTATTGAGCCCTCCCTTTTGGCCGCAGAAGACAGATATCCCGGAAACGTCCTGGCTGGCCGCAATAGTAACAATTCCCAGCTCTCCTCCTCCGAAGTCGTTTGGCAGGGGAGAGACGGTTCTGTCCTGGCTGCACTGGTTCCTCCCCCAGGGTAGTGGGGACAGTCGGAGCAGGAGCTATCCTTGGAGCGGTTGGGGAAGGGAGGCTGGCTGAAGATGGTAAGGTGAGACGTGGGCAGACCCGAGGAGCGGGGCAACTGGTCTTTTCTCTCAGATGCTCTTGAAGTCGATAATCGAGCCTGGTGGCTAGAGAGATCAGAGAGTCCAGGCTGTCCGCATCATCCCTCGCTGTCAGTTCATCTTTTATCTTATCTGAGAGGCCCTGTCAGAACACTTCCCATAGTGCCTCATCATTCCATCCGGACTCGGCTGCTAATGTTCAGAACTCAATGGAGTATTTTACTACGCTTCGCGAACCCTGACAGAGAGTTAGCAAGCGCTTAGTGGTGTCCTTCCTGTGAATGGGCTGTTCAAAGACCTTCCTCATTTTGAAGACGAAGGAGGGGAAGGAGGAACAGACCTCTGGTCAGTTGTCCCAGATCACGGTGGCCCATGACAAGGCATCCCCTCGTAACAGCCCCATGATGTATGCAATCTTCGATCTGTCCGAGGTGTACGTACGTGGCTGTTGCTCAAAGACCAAAGAGCATTGTAATAAGAAGGCCTGGCACTTCCCCAGGTCCCTAGCTTAGGTTTCCAGTTCAGGTACGTACGGCTCTTGAGGGGATTGTGTTGCCGATCCAAAGTGTGTAGCCATCCCAGGCTGTGCGGTTTGGTCAGACGGGGTTCTTGAAAAGGACAGAGTAAGGGAAGCAGATACCCGGTCAGCCTGCTCACTGACCTTCCTCACATTCGTGGACAGCGCACAAAGGTTTTCCATGACCATTTCTGAGCAGCTGGTGGTGGGTGCCCAGTAGGTAGCCCTGGCTGGCGAGGGCCTGTCGCACGGGGTCCGTGTCCGCTGGGTTCATTCTTGGCCAGTTTGTTCTATTACACGGACAAGGTTGAGGACCAACCCAAGTGCCGGACACAGGCGCAGATGCAGAGTCATGAGGCATTAGCACTGCCACAAACGGGGAACAGGTATCCAGGAGAGTCTTTACACGGAGACAAGGTTTATGTAGAGTATCCAGGAAATGATGCGGAGCTTAGAACTGACAGTCCCAAGGAATCAGGAAACAAGGTTTCTTCACCCTGGCATCAACCAACGAACTGGCAAAGCATGGCTATGCCGCCCGAGTTTTATCCTGTGTTCGCTAATGGGAAACAGGTGAGCTGTAATTAGTGGAACTGGGAATGATTGGAAATCAGACGAGGGGATTAAGGTCCAATTAAGGAGGTAATAGCAAGATGGGGAATTGCCAGATGGGACCATGACAAGACATTGCACCCTTGGAGTAGAGTTAAGAAACTGCAAGGGTAAAGAGACCCAGTTGAGAGTTATATACAGACCTCCAAACAGTAGCCAGGATGTGGGCTACAAATTATGATGGGAGATTGAAAAGGCATGTAAAAAGGACAATATTTGTGATAGTCATGGGGGATTTTAATATATCGGTAGATTCGAAAAATCCCGTTGCTGCTGGATCCCAAGAGAGGGAATTTGTAGAATGCCTACAAGATGGCATTTTAGAGTAGCTTGTGGTTGAACCCATGAGGGGAAAGGCAAATCTTGATTAGATGTTGTGTAATGAACCAGATTTGATTAGGAAGATAAAGGTAAAAGGACCATTGGGAAGCAGTGATCATAATATGATAGAATTCATCCTGCAGTTTGAGAGGGAGAGGAATCACTAGATTCTGGAATAGTTCTGGAGGACTGGAAAATTGCAAATTTCACTACACTCTTTAAGAAGGGAGGGTGGCAGAAGAAAGAAAATTATAATCCAGTTAGCCTGACATCAGTGATTAGAAAGATGTTGGAGCCTATTATTAAGGATGAGCTTTCAGGTTACTTGGAAGAACATGAGAAAATGGGCCAAAGTAAGTTTAGTTTTCTTAAGGCGATGACAAATCAGTTGGAATTCTTTGAGGAAATAATGAACAGGAGAAATAAAGGAAAGGTGGAGATTCTACAAAGGGCCTGGGGTCAGAAGAGGGTGTTTTGGAACGGGAAGTTAATATATTTCAATCATGATTATCCCCTGGTGGTCCTACAGAAATGGAAGGAATATTCTGAAGCGAAACGAATATTAAAGCAAGAAAAGATTTAATTCCAAACCCTGTACCCTGCTAAACTGAGAGTATTTTACCAAGGAGGGATACAGCTATATCAGACAGTGGAAGAGGCGACCACAGACATGAACAACAGAGGACTGCCTGTTAGCGTGGTCAAACCAAGGGAAAGTCTGGCTAAGTAGTTATCCCGATCTGTTGGGGAAATAGTAAGAGAACTGAGAAAGCAGGGGACGGGAGGAAGACGAGAGAAGGATATTAGAAAGAGACTGTGAGTTCTCTGAAGACAGCCCTCACCTCCTCCAGAAGAGCCATAAGGTTTGGCTAACTTTAAAAGTGCTGAGAAACTAAATGGAAGCAAAAATAGACGGTGATATACCTGTCTCAAGAAATACGTATTATAATATGGATTTTATATTACCCAATTTTTTTTATTCATTCACTCACCTTTTTCTTACCTAAATGAGAATATATATATCGGAGGAATACACAAGGAAATCATTTCTGTGTAATGGACATAGATTTTTTAAACTTACTTTTATAGGTACTGCAGCGGGGGCCCTCAACTCACAGGTAGGAGGGGCTATCCCCCACGGCTTGACGTTTCCTCTAGCCCAACCCAGGGTCATCTAGAGACCCCAGCCTTGGAATCACACCTTTGTTACCTTTTTTTTATTATTCACGTTTCTTGGTTCTTATTTGTTCAGGGAGTAGATCCATTAAGTTGTATTCTGCAGATGTCAATGATATACTAACAGATAAATACACATGGCTAAGGACAAAGTAAAATTCATTTCTTTTAATGTCAATGGGTTGTTAAATCTAATCAAACGAAGTAAAATTCTATCAAAAATGAAAAAAGAACAAGCCCATGTAGTATATTTACAGGATTAGCATGGAAAATTAAAGAGAATGGGCTTCACTGATTTGTTTTTCTCCTCATGTAAATCAGGACATAGAAGAGGAGTTGCTATTCTCATCTCAAGTAAGCTAAATTTTGAAAAAGTATTCGAAATGGGAGATAAGGAGGGCAGATATATTCTGGTAAGGGGGAACATAGATGGAAATCCAGTTACTTTATTGAATATTTATGCATCCTCAGGAAGTGATATTAGTTTCTTTCAGAAAATTACTAACATTATGGTAATGAAAACAGAAGGTCTCTTGATATGTGGGGGAGAATTAAATTTACAATTACAATCAAAGTTAGACTCTTCCAATAGAAAAACTTATGAAACAAAGTTCTTACATAAGAAAGTTAACATTCTTTTTGAGGATGTTGGTCTAATTGATATATGGAGGGATCTTTTCCCCAACAGAAGGGATTACACTCATTATTTTGTGCCCCCCCCCCATTCTGTATATACAAGGATAGACTATTTCATAACATTTGGAAAAGATAAAGACAAAATAAACACCTGTGGAATTGGGACAATAGATGTAAGTGATCATGCACCTGTCTATATTTATGCTGCCTGGCCTGCTGCGTTCACCAGCCTCTTCCTGGAGATGCTGCCTGGCCTGCTGCTTTCACCAGCAACTTTGATGTGTGTTGCTATATATTTATCTGTTGATTTTGACCTACAACCGAAGAATACTATTTGGAAACTAAATTCAAGTCTACTCAATGATTCCTATTTTAAGGAACAAATTAAAAAAGAATTTGGTCTTTACTTAGAATTCAATGATAATGGAGAGGTTTCACCTCCCATTCTATGGGATACTATGAAGGCTGTGTTAAGAGGGAAAATTATAGTGATATCTTCATATAAGAAAAAAAAGGAATAAAACATTAGAGGAATTACAAAATAAGCTGAAGGAACTAGAAAAAAAACACAAATTGAGTTTGGCACAGGATACACTAGAGGAAATTAAAAAAAATTAGGAATGAAATTAATAGGTTGGCTACACAAGAAATTAGAAAAAAATAAATGTTTCTGAAACAGAGACACTATGAAAGTGGATCTAAATCTATGAAAATACTGGTGTGGAAACTGAAAAAAAAAGACAGCAGAAAATACAATTCATAGAATTAGGGATCCAAGAACAAAAGTGATAAAAAAAATAAGCTAAGTGAAATTCAAGAAGCTTTTGAGATGTTTTACAAAACTCTATATTCCAAAGCTCCAGGGGGAAGCATAGCCCAGGTTGCCACCTTCCTGAATTCTTTTGAGTTACCCACTTTAAGCAAAGAACAAAATAGAACGATGACTGCTGATGTAACTGAAGCTGAACTAAAAACTGCAATTGGTAGGCTTAAATTAAGCAAGTCACCAGGATCAGATGGATATATGGCAGAGTGGTATAAGGAATTTAGAAATGAGTTAATTCCTGTTTTGCTCCCCACACTGAACTGGGCTCTAAGAAAGGTGCAAATGCC
Source organism: Mobula hypostoma (assembly GCF_963921235.1). Lineage (NCBI taxonomy): Eukaryota > Metazoa > Chordata > Chondrichthyes > Myliobatiformes > Myliobatidae > Mobula > Mobula hypostoma. Next base: position 157,823,853 of record NC_086100.1, read on the forward strand.
ACCCATCTGGAAGGAGGCGATAATCTCAGCTATACCGAAAGAAGGCAAGGATAAAATGGAACGTGGGTCATTTAGACCAATATCTGTTCTTAATGTGGATTATAGATTATTTACCTCCATCATGGCCAAACGATTAGAAGAGTTTCTACACACACTGATACATAATGATCAGACAGGTTTTATACAACAACGCCAAACACAAGACAATATACGAAGGACACTTCATATTATGGATCATATAAAAAAACAAAATTGAAGCAATAATGATAAGCGTGGATGCTGAAAAGGCATTTGACTGATTAATTGGAATTTTCTTTACAGAGTTTTACATAGACTTGGTCTACATGACACAATTATTAAAACTATACAGGCACTATATGACAATCCCACTGCTAGGATTAAAATCAATAGATATTTATCTAATAGACTTACCCTAGAAAGGGGCACGAGACAGGGTTGTGCATGGTCACCGCTACTCTTCACATTATATCTGGAACCATTAGCTCAACACATCAGAAAAAATGAAGATATCAGGGGAATTACTATTAAAGGGACAGAGCATAAATTGGCCTGTTACGCGGATGGCAGTTTGATCTATCTAGGGCAACCAACAGACTCTTTACCTAAATCCATGCAATCCTTTGAACAACATGGCCAATTATCAGGATACAAGATCAACATAGATAAAACCCAACTACTTTCATATAACTATAGCCCACCAAGAGAAATTGAAAGTAGATATACTTGGGCATGGCAAACAGAGTCAGTCAAATATTTGGGCATCATTATGCCAAAAAAATTGGCAAAATTATCAGAATGCAGTTATCGGCCTATAAATAAAAATAATTAAGGAAGATATAACAAGATGAAACCTAATTCCTTTTCTTGGTCTCAGTTCAAGGATTGAATCTATTGAAATGAATATACTGTCCAGACTACTATATCTCTTTCGGACCCTACCAAGAGAGATTAACTAAAATCAATTCAATGAATGGAACAAGATGCTATCAAGATATATATGGCAAGGTAAAAGGCCTAGAGTTTGTCTCAAAACTTTGCAATTAGCCAAGGAAAAGGGGGGGGGGGATGGGGCCTACCTTCTCTTAGAGATTATTATTTTGCAACACAGTTGAGAGCTGTGATGTGCTGATGCAACCCATCATATGACGCTCAATGGAAAAACTTTGAGAAGAGGATACTTTCCATCCCCATACAGGCAATTTTGGCTGATAACAACCTAACAAAGTTACATAAATACTATTGATAACCAATGGGTGAAATGGACTCTTAAAATATGGAAAACTGTTATAAAAGAATATAAACTAGAGAGAGATATTGCAATTCTTAAATGGTGTGCATACGACTCAATTTTACACCGAACAAACTGGATGCTGGATTTAAGGACTGGACAAGCTAAAGGAATAACAGCTATTTGCAATATAATGAAAGAAGGCACACTGTTCAGTTTTGAAATGCTCAAAGAGAAACACTTATTAGAAGAACAAGACTTTTATCAATATTTACAGATGCAACAATATGTTAATAGTACGGTTAAAAATGTAACCAAGGCAAGTACATGTTTGTTAGAGCTATTTAGAAAAGCATATAATTCAGACAACGGTAGTAGAATAATTTCAGGTGTGTATAAGGGTTTGTCAAATCTTAAAACACATTCAACTTCATACATTAAAACAAAATAGGAGAAGGGAGGAGAGATAATAATATCTAAGGAAGAATGGACAATAATATAGAGGTATCAATGGAAGTGTACCAGTTCACAGAGGAGTTCGGGTGGAAAAACTTGATAAGATATTTTATTACACCCTCTCAGAAATCCCATTATGATAGTAACCTCCCTGTTTGCTGGAGAAATTGTAGAAATCAAAATGCAAACCATTATCATATTTTCTGGGAATGCCCCATTATCAAAGACTATTGGAGTGGGCTACATAATGCCCAATAAGACATCTTTAAATGTGAAATATCTTTAGAGAGTAAGACCATATATTTTGGGTATATACCTCAAGAATGGTTGAAAAGAGATAAATATTTAGTGAACATACTGCTGGTAGCTAGTAAAAAGACCCTTAACAGGAAATGGTTATCACAGGAGAGCCCAACTTTAAATGTATGGATGGAAATTACAATGGACATTTACAAAATGGAGAAGATAACAGCATCTGTTAATCATAAGTTGGAACAACTTGATTCATACTGGGAAAATGGTTTAACTACGTAACACCTCATAGGCCTGATTTTATTCTCACAGGTCAATGAATATGTTGTAAAAAAAAGATCACTCCCTACTTTGTACATAGTTTTCTTCTTTTGATTGTTGTTTCTTTCCTCTCCCTTCTATAAGTGTATACCTCAGATAAATATTATGTGGAGATTTGTGACAAATATGACTATATGATATATATGTACAGTATCTGAAATACACCTTATGGAAATGTTTGTTTGTTGATGAACTTCAACAAAAAATAAATTACAAAAAAAAAGAAGGAAGTTGTAGTCTATTTTCTAAACAGAAAGAAACTTCAAAAATCAGAGGTTCAAAGGGGTATGGAAGTCCATGTGCATGATTCCCTATAGGTTAACTTCCAGGCTGAGTTGATGGTAAGGAAGGAAAATGCAATGCTAGCCTTCATTTCAAGAGGAAATTGGCCAAGTGGTTAAGGCATCGGTCTGGTGATTTGAAGGTCGCTAGTTTGAGCCTCAGCTGAGGCAGTGTGTTGTGTCCTTGAGCAAGGCACTTAACCACACATTGCTCTGTGACGACACTGGTGCCAAGCTGTATCGGCCCTAGTGCCCTTCCCTTGGACAACATCGGTGGCGTGGAGAGGGGAGACTTGCAGCATGGGCAACTGCTGGTCTTCCATACAACCTTGCCCAGGCCTGCACCTGGAAACCTTCCAAGGCGCAAATCCATGGTCTCACGATATATAAGAGCAAAAATATATTACTGAGGCTTTATTGGTCTTCATTAGTCAGACCGCACAGAGTGTTGTGAGCATTTTGGGCCTCTTATGTAAGAAAAGATGTGTTAGCATTGGAGAGGGCCCAGAGGAAGTTCAAAAAGGAATGATTTTGGGAATGCCAGAGAAATATGTGGGACAGTATGACCCCAAGGTTACAGGATGGAATATTCCCAACTAATGGGAAAGCCAACGATGAGGAAATACATTGGAACTTCAAGGAAGAAGTGTGGCAGTGACTTGGAGGAGGAGAGAGTAACTGGGGAATGAAAATGCCATTTATTCAGAAGGCCAATGAACCTGCATGGGTTCATGCGATAATACTGGGCCTATGAGGTATACTCAGGACTGTGTGATCCGGAGACAGATGATCCAGTCTTCCTGAAAATGCTCAGCCCCCCAGGAAGTTTTAGATTTGGGGATAACTGTGGGATTCAGCTACTCCACAATAGTTTAATGGGCTGGGGAAATAGTTCAACAGAGAGGAAAGAGAAGTCATAACGTGACTGAAGTGGATATAGCTGCTGCAGGACACAGAGGACTTGATTTATGCGCTAGCAACCAGGGTACCTAACGAAGGACTCCCAGAATAGACATAGAAGGATAAAAACAATGGTTTGTTACAGCTGTGGCCTCTCAGGCCATGGTCAGAGGCAAAGCTGCAGGAAGGAAAGAAGATGTGACAGTCACCCACCAAGACAGGTAGAAAATACAGGAGAATCTTCTGTACTTACCTTGAACCACTGACCAGATTATAGAACTAATAAAGACAAACAGCTATCAGCAGCTCCCATTGCCAGTAATGGTCACCCATGGATGTGCACAAAAGCCTTAAAGGGGAGAACAATGTGATATGCTAGTGGACACAGAAGCTCCAGTATCCATACTGATCTACCCTTGCCCAGGACTGGAGAGGATATTTATCTTACAGGTGTAGAGGAGGAAACAATGAGGGCAGAAAAAGGTGAGCCTCAGGTACTTGAGATAAAGGGAGTGTGCTTTCCAGTAGATTTCTGGGTATGCCCAAATAATTAAGGTACTGTCCTATGGATAGATGCACTTAGTAAGGCAAGTGTTGTCATAGATTCAGGGACAGGTCTGATTAAATGGACGAGTTAGAGTCAGCAAACTCCTAACATTCAAAGAACCAACAACATGGCCACAGCAGCCCTGATGAGCATGGACTGGAGCCAAGATGGTGTATACAGATTAAAGCAAGAAAACCAGGGGCATGGGCTGAACACAAGCGAGATTGTGAACAAGTCAGAATAATTCCAATCAGAACAGAAGGTTCTAGGATGGTTCTAAAAGAATGAGTTGCTCTAAAGTAGAAAACATTGCCCAAGACTGTAAGACAAACTGGTCACATAAACGGAATTCTATAGATCAGAGATCTGTGTGTGAGAAAGCTCAGAAGATGTTGTTTTGTTGATGTGGGGGTGATTGAATGTTGTTTGTTTATGACCAATAATTTCCACCTTTCTTTGTTTCAAAGCTTTAAGGTCTAAGATTCTGGAAAGTGGTTGTAAATGTGTATTTTAAGTGTTTTGCTGAACGTTTAACCTTTGAGAGAAAGTAACTAAAATATGAATGGTTTGAGTTCGAAAAATGATGTGCTTGAGGTATGGCCAAGCGGGAGCTCACTTGAGCAAGAGTGAGTGAGTGGGTGCAAAGTCTGTCATGTATTTAGAGTGATAGAATCATAGAAAAGTACAGCACAGAAACAGGCCCTTCAGCCCATCTAGTCCATGTCAAACTATTTAAACCACCTATTCCCATCAACCTGCACCAGGAACATGGTCCTCCATACTCTGACTATCCATGTATCTATCCAAACTTCTCTTAAATGTTGAAATCAAACTTACATACACCACTTGCACTGATAGCTTCTTCCACAATCTCATGACCCTCTGAGTGAAGAAGATTCCCCTCATATTCCCCTTAAGCTTTTTATCTTTCACCATTAGCCCATGACCACTAATTGTATTCCTGCCCAACCTCAGTGGAAAAAGCCTGCTTGCATTTACCCTATCTATACCCTCATAATTTTGTATACCTCTATCAAAACACCCCTCAATCTTCTACATTCCAAGGAAAAAATTCCTAACCTATTCAATCTTTCCTTACAATTCAGGTTTTCCAGAGCTGGTAACATCCTTGTAAATTTTCCCTGTGCTCGTTCAACACAATTTACATCTTTCCTGTAAGTAGGTAACCGAAAATGCACACAACACTCCGAATTAAGCCTTAGCAACATCTTATACAACTTCAACCTAACATCCCGTCTCCTGTTCTCAGTACTTTGATTTATGAAGGCCAATATGCCAAAAACTTCCTTAGTGACCCTATCAAACTGTCATACCACTTTCAATGAATTATGGACCTATGTCTGAGATCTCTTTGTTCGACTGCACTCTTCAGTGTCCTACCATTCACTGTGTAAGACCTACCTTGATTGGTCCTACTGGATTGCAACACCTCACTCTTGTTTGCATTAAATTCCATCTATCTATCATTTTCCAGCCCATTTTTCCAAGCTAGTCTCGATCCCACTGCAAGCCATGATAGTCTTCCACTACAACCTCAGTCTTGGTGTCATCTGCAAAGTTGCTGATCCAGTTAACCACATGATCATCCAGATCGCTGATATAGGTGACAAACAATAAAGGACCCAGCACCGGTCCCTGCGGCACATTGCTAGTCACAGGCCTCCAGTCAGAGAGGCAACTATTTACTACCACTCTCTTGCTTCTCCCACAAAGCCATTATCCAATCCAATTTACTACTTCATTTTGAATGCCGAGTACAGAACCTCCCTGACCAACTTCCATGCTGGACCTTGTCAAGTGCCTTGCTAAAGTCCATATAGACAACATCCACTGCATTGGCCTTCATCCACTTCCTCGAAGGATTCTGTAAGATTGCTTAGACATGACCTGCCACACACAAAGTCATTCTGACTATGCCTAATGAGTCCATGTTTATCAAAATACTCAAAGATTCAGTCACTCAAGACCTTGCCATTTCTTCAGCAGTTTGCTCTGTTTTTTACAAGGCTGAGTTGCTATCTCGATGCTCAACCCTGCACAGATGGAAAGCGTGCAAGATGTCAGCTGGATTTGAACCGGGCATCACTTGCCTTGAAGTCCAGTGCAGATGCCAGAAGACCACCTGCCAGGCCCGTAGAATACCTTCCAATAACATTCCCACCACTGATGTTGGGCTCACCAGCCAGTAATTTCCTGTTTTATTTTTAGAGCTTTTCTTAAACAACAGAACAACATTGGCTATCTTTCAATCCTCTGGTACTTCACCTGTCGCTAAGGATGAGTGAAATATCTCTAATAGGTAAAATTTTGGAGCTTGGAGGGAGATTGAAACACTTGGGGAGTGAACCGAAATGTTGCTATTCTTATGAATGATATTCCATAAGGTTAAAGTATACACACACACACACACACACACACGCACACACACACACACACACACACGCACACACACACACACACACACACGGGGTGATTGATAAGTTTGTGGCCTAAGGTAGAAGGAGTCAATTTTAGAAAACCTAGCACATTTACTTTTCAACATCGTCCCCTCCTACATGTACACACTTAGTCCAGTGGTCGTGGAGCACACGGATCCCTTCTTTGTAGAAGTGGTCCACAGCAGGGGTGATTGGTAAGTTTGTGGCTTAAGGTAGAAGGAGATGAGTTATACAGCTCTCATTACATGCATGTGCAGTTCAACTCTGAGTGATTATGCAGAAAGTTTGAAGTTAATAACTCATCTCCTTCCACCTTCGGCCAAGAACCTATCAATCACCCCGTGTGTGTGTGTGTGTGTGTGTGTGTGTGTGTGTATTTCTTTTTTTTTTGCAAAGAACTTCACAAAGTTGACACAGTTACAGAGTGTCTCATAAAATGCAAAAGAGTAGCCAGTATTGCTGTCATTCCTGCCTCCTAGAATGAATGCGCAGCATTTGTCAAGAAAAATGCAAATGTGAGTTCACACTGCTGACTATAGAGAACCAGGGGGAGAAGGCAGACAAAGTGAGTCAGCCCACTAACAATCTCATTGTGTGTGTGTGTGTGTGTGTGCGTCCTTAAGGCCAATTTATACTTGTGCGTCAAATCGATGCAGTAGGTACAGCGTAGCTGCGTACCCTACACCGTACCCTACCCTGTATCCTATGCCGTACACTGATGCGCACCTCACCAAAAATGTAACTAGGCGTCGGAGCGACGCAGACCGCAACAACTGTGATGGTCCGCTTGGAAGCATCGCATTTCCTTCTACGCTGCAATAGCTTCCCATGGGGCAACTGAAGGGCAGGGAAGGAACTCTGGCTGCAATGCTTTCCATAAAACTTTACAGACCTCCGAAATTATGGAGGACCCTGTGCTTGACGCCAGTTTGTAGGTAGCTGCTACAGCCTGTTGACTTCCACCTGAAGCTAAAACTCGAATGGTGATTGCCAGTCTCTGAGTATACTGTGCGTACACTGATGCAAAATAAATGGTTGGAGACGATGAACAAATCGTCAAATCTACCTGCCAACATCTGAAAATATTTGAAATGCATTTCCTTGTCCATGTCAACAACAGGAATTCTGCAGATGCTGGAAATTCAAGCAACACACATCAAAGTTGCTGGTGAACGCAGCAGGCCAGGCAGCATCTCTAGGAAGAGGTGCAGTCGACGTTTCAGGCCGAGACCCTTCGTCAGGACTAACTGAAGGAAGAGTGAGTAAGAGATTTGAAAGTGGGAGGGGGAGGGGGAGATCCAAAATGATAGGAGAAGACAGGAGGGGGAGGGACGGAGCCAAGAGCTGGACAGGTGATAGGCAAAAGGGATATGAGAGGATCATGGGACAGGAGGTCCAGGGAGGAAGACAAAGGGGGGGGGAACCCAGAGGATGGGCAAGGGGTATATTCAGAGGGACAGAGGGAGAAAAAGGAGAGTGAGAGAAAGAATGTGTGTATAAAAATAAATAACGGATGGGGTACGAAGGGGAGGTGGGGCATTAGCGGAAGTTAGAGAAGTCGATGTTCATGCCATCAGGTTGGAGGCTACCCAGACGGAATATAAGGTGTTGTTCCTCCAACCTGAGTGTGGCTTCATCTTTACAGTAGAGGAGGCCGTGGATGGACATGTCAGAATGGGAATGGGATGTGGAATTAAAATGTGTGGCCACTGCGAGATCCTGCTTTCTCTGGCGGACAGAGCGTAGGTGTTCAGCAAAGCGGTCTCCCAGTCTGCGTTGGGTCTCGCCAATATATAAAAGGCCACATCGGGAGCACCGGACGCAGTATATCACCCCAACCGACTCACAGGTGAAGTGTTGCCTCACCTGGGAGGACTGTCTGGGGCCTTGAATGGCGGTAAGGGAGGAAGTGTAATATGTGTAGCACTTGCTCCGCTTACAAGGATAAGTGCCAGGAGGGAGATCAGTGGGGAGGGATGGGGGGGACGAATGGACAAGGGAGTCGAGTAGGGAGCGATCCCTGTGGAAAGCAGGGGGGGGGGGAGGGAAAGATGTGCTTAGTGGTGGGATCCTGTTGGAGGTGGTGGAAGTTACGGAGAATTTGTAGATGTGTGTAATGGTGGGGAGGGCTTTACCTGCGATAGACTGGGTTGTATCCACTACTTTTTGTAGGCTTTTCTGTTCAAAGGCATTGGTGTTTCTATACCAGGCTGTAATGCAACCGGTCAGTATACTCTCCATTGCACATCTACAGAAGCTTGTGAAAGTTTGAGATGACATGCCAAAACTTTGCAAACTTGCAAGAAAGTAGAGGCACTGTCATACCTTCTCTGTAACAGCATTTATTGCTAGACCCAGGACAGATACTCTGAAATGATAATGCCAAGGAATTTAAAGTTGCTGATCCTCTCCACTACTGATCCCCCGATGAGGACTGACTCATGGTCTTCTGATTTCTTCCTGCTGTTGCCAATAACCAGCGCTTTCGTTTTTCTGACATTAGATGAGAGGTTGTGTCGTGGCACCATTCAGGCAGATTTTAAATCTTCCTCTTACATGCTGATTCATCACCACTTTTGATTCTGCCAACAACAGAGGTGTCATCAGCAAACTTAAATATGGCATTGTAGCTTTACTTAGCCTCACTGACATAAGTATAAAGCAAGCAGAGCAGGGGAGTAAATGTTCAGCCGTGTAGTGTACCTGTGCTGATGGTGATTGCAGAGGAGACGCTGTTACCAATCCAAACTGGCTGGGGTATGCAATGGAGGAAATCAAGGATCCAGTTACACAAGGAGTTATTAAGGTTTAGGTCTTGCAGCTTATTTATCAGTTGAGGGGATGATATTGTTGAATGCAGAGCTGTAGTCAAGGAAGAGCATCTTGATATATGAATCTTCACTCTCCGAATATTCCAGTGTTGAGTGAAGAGCCAATGAAATGGCATCTGCTTTTGGCCTGTTGTGAGGGTAGGCAAATTGAAGCAGATCCAAGTCGCTCCTCAGGCAAGAGTTGATATGTGCAGGATTTGATAACGTTAGCCTGGGATTGCATTAGTCATTCTTTAAAAAGTAGTACGCTGTCATAAATGGAGCAAAAGGAGGGAATGTTGCAGAAATTACCATACAGAAGGAATCAAAAGATCTTGCGGAGTTGTAAGGCTGAAGGAGAGATAATAGAATTAAGAATGAACATTTAAAATAACAGTGCTGGTGGAATATTGATGGTTATCCAGCATAGTGATAAATGTTTGTCCAATCTAATACATTTGAAAAAAATAGTGATTAAACTGTCGAAGGCATTGTATAAATGCAAGTATTTTCTTTCATTGTGGTCCTTGCAACCGTAGCATGATGATGCTAATGTTTTTCACTTTATATGAGTGAGGGTAAGTTGGGATCTCATCCTATTTAGGAATCATCACTGGGAGTAAATGAAACCATTCCTGGGGAAAATTTGCTGGAATCGTGCTGGCACTTCTGAGTAAACATGAACACACATTCTGTGTGGGAGTGAGCTTGAACCATTTTGCCACATTTCCTTTTAGTATTGAGATGTTTTCCTATTGCCCTCTGGTGGTTGTGTATTCACACAGTATTACACAATGATTTTGGGAAGTAATAGGATGAAGCTTCACTTCTGCCACTGAGTATATTGATGTAGTAGTTTGTTTTACTGTACTCATAAATCAGTGAATGTAGATTTAATCTATGCTGCGGAAATTTGAATTCAGTTTTTAATATTTTGTAAATTGGCGTTAGTGAACAAAAGCAGAAAATGTTGGAAATACTTGCAAGTCAGGCAGCATTCTTCAATGGAACTGGCAAAGGTTAGAAATCAAGCACGTTTTATGTTGCAGAGAAGGTTTAGTGAGAACAAGGAATATCCGTTACAGGATGAAAGCATAGAGGGGGAAATGATTAAAAAAAGGCTAAGTGGGGGTGCTAACAACTTTTGAACTGCAATTGAACTGTAACTTATCTACTGATGTCTATTGTGAATCCATGGACTCTCATAGCTACCTGGACTACACCTCTTCCCAGCCTGTTAATTGTAAAAATGCCAAATCCTTCTCTCAATTCCTCCATCTCTGCCACATCTGCTCTTAGGATGAGGCTTTTCATTTCAAAACTAAGGAAATGTCCTCCTTCTTCAAAGAAAGGGGCTTCCCTTCCTCCACCACCAATACTGCCCTCATCTACATCTCTTCTATTTCACGTACATCTTCCCTCACCCTATCTTTCCACCACCTCACCAAGGAGAGGGTTCCTCTTGTCTTTACCAATCACTCCAACAGCCTCTGCGTCCAGCACATGATTCTCTGTAACTTCCACCATCTCCAATGGGATCCCACCACCAAGCACGACTTGCCCTCCCCTCCCCCCCACATTTTCTGCTTTCTGCAGGGATCGCTCCCTACGTGACTCCCTTGTCCATTTGTCCCTCCCCACTGGTATCCCTCCTAGCACTTATCCTTGCAAGCGGAACAAGTGCTCCATCTGGGTAGCTTTCAACCTGATTGCATGAACATCGATTTCTCAAACTTGCAGTAGTGCCCCCTGTCCTCACCATTCCCCACTCCCATTTCCTTCTGTCATTTTATCTCCTTACTTGCCCATCACCTCCCTCTGGTGCTTCTCCCCCTTTTCATTCTCCCATGACTTCTGTCCTCTCCTGTCAGATTCTTCCTTCTCCAGCCTTGTATCTCTTTCACTAATCAACTTCCCAGCTCTTTACTTCATCACTTACCCCCCCCCCGTTTCACCTATCACCTTGTGTTTCTTCCTCCTCTCCCTCCACCTTCTAATTCTGACTCCAAAACGTAGACTGTGCTATTCTCTATAGATGCTGCCTGGCCTGCTGAGTTCCTCTAGCATTAAGTATGCGCTGCTTGGGTTTCCAGCATCTGCAGATTTTCTCTTGTTTGATCTATTTGGAATAGATCCCCAGTAGGAGATGAATGAGTAGAGAGTCAAAACACAGAAACTGTGAAATAACAGGAGTTGCTGGAAATCTGAAATTGAAAAGAATGATGAAAATGTACAGAATTTATAAAGAGAGACAACCACTGTTTTTCTCAGTTGCCTGTCACTTTAATTCTCCATTCCATTTTGACTACCTATAAACTCGTATACTGTTTCAATGGCCAAGTGGTTAAGGCATTGGACTAGCGACTTGAAGGTCGTGAGTTCGAGCCCCCAGCCAAGGCAATGTGTTATGTCCTTGAGCAAGGCACTTAACCACACATAGCTCTGCGACGACACTGGTGCCAAGCTGTATAGGCCTAAATTCCCTTCCTTTGGACAACATTGGTGTCATGGAGAGGGGAGACTTGCAGCATGGGCAACTGCTGGTCTTCCATACAACCTTGCCCAGGCCTGCGCCCTGGAGAGTAAAGACTTTCCAGCCGCAGATCCATGGTCTCGCAAGACTAACGGGTGCCTTAAAAAAAAACTGTTTCAATAAAACTTAATATGAGCATTAGGCACAACATTTTGTCATCAGGCTATGCACTTTTTACAAACAAGAGTAAATCTGCAGATGCCATAAATCTAAGCCACACACACAAAATGCTGGAAGAACTCCATAGGCCAAGCAGCGTCTGTGGAAAAGAGTAAAACAGTTGATGTTTCGGGCTGAGACCCTACATCAGGGCTGGGTCTTATGCAGGGTCTTGGCCCAAAACGTCGACTCTTTACTCCTTTCCATAGATGTTGCTAGGCCTGCTGATGCACTTTTTACATCTTACTCAACTCACTTTGGAATATACTTTGAAAGGTCGAACTGTAAGGCAGAGTACAGGTTTAATAGCAGGATTCTTAGTAGTGTGGAGTTACAGAGGGTTCTTGGGGTCCACGGCCACAGACCCCTCAAAGTTGCAACTCAATTTTGGTTAAGAAGGTGTATGGTGTGTTGCCTTTCATTAGTCGGGGATCAAGTTCAAGAGCTGCAAGTTAATGTTGCAGCTCTATAAAACTCTGGTTAGAGTAGTATTGTGTTCAGTTCTGGTCGCTTCCTTATAGGAAGGGTGTGCTAGCATCAGAGAGGGTGCAGAAGAAATTTATTTGGAGGCTGCCTGGATTAAAGAGCACATTTTATGAGGCTAGGCTGAGAAGGGTAGGGCTCTTTGGAGCAGAGGATGAGAGATGACTTAACAGAGTTTTAAGGAGTATAAGATGATATTGAAGAGATTCTTAGGTAAGCACATGGAAAAAGGAAAACTGGAAGGCTATGTGGGAGGGAAACAGAATCAGAATTAGGTTTAATATCACTGGTATATGTCATGAAATTTGTTTTGTAGCAGCATTATAATGAATACATAATAATAAAAAATCTATAAATTACTATAAGAAATATATACAGTGCCTATAAAAAGGATTCACCCCCCCCAGAAGTTTTCATGTTTTATTGTTTTACAACATTGAATCACAGTGGATTTACTTTGGCTTTTTTTACACTGATCAACAGAAAAAGATTCCGTGTCAAAGTGAAAACAGATCTCCACAAAGTGATCTAAATTAATTACAAATATAAAACACAAAATAATTGATTGCATAAATATTCGCGCCCCCCCCCCCTTTAATATGACGCACCAAATCATCACTGGTGCACTAATTGGTTTTAGAAGTCACATAATTAGTTAAATGTGCAGACAAGGTGTTTCAATTGCTTGTATTAAAAATACACCCGTATCTGGAAGGTCCAACTACTGGTGAGTCAATATCCTGGCAAAAACTACACCACAAAGACAAAAGAACACTCCAAGCAGCTCTGTTGTGACAAGAATACACATAGATTAAGATGTAGCTGTCCTGTGCTGGCACCAGTGGGATCAGCAGTTGGTCTGCCACCTGTCTTCAGGAGAGAGAGAGATAAGGAAAACAATGAAGCAGCTTTTGGAGATGTGTAATGAAGGGACGGGAGAGAGAGTAACAGAAGGAGAGAGCTGTCAAGATCGGCTCCCCCTTTGAACCCTGAACTGTTTGAAGTGATGGACAGGCGATACCCCAGCAGGGGGATAAAAAGGGACAGGTTCGCTAAGGCAAGACACACACAACACCCGAGGTAACGAGACCCTGGAAGCGGTGCGCCTCTCACAAGTCGGTGGGAAGCTTTTGGACGGCTGGTCGCGGGATCAAGCCATAGACGCACAGGGTGGAAAGGCACGATCGGCGGGAACCTGGTGTGTGTGTCCACCCTTGCCTGGGTGCCGGGCTCACCGCAGAGAAATGATTGTATCTGGAAACGGAGGGGTCACGGTCGGTGACCTCAGATGACATCACAAAGGGCTCGCCCGAAAGCTGACTGCGAAGGTCTGTGTGTGGAAGCCGTTTTGAATATTCATTCGTTTTGCTCTCTCTCTCCTTCCCTCCACTGTCTGCGAACTGAACTGAACTAAATTGAACTGAACTTTGCGTCACTTTGAAACTGGTCATTTACCCCTAGACAACGATAGAGCTTGATTGATCCTGTTATCTTAATTCTGTGTACATGTGTGTTTATCATTGCTGAACTGTTGCATTTATTATCCTTTTGATTAGAGTACTGTGTTGCTTGTTTCTTTAATAAAACTTCCTTAGTTCTAGCAATCCAGACTCCAACTGAGTGATCCATTTCTGCTGGTTTGGCAACCCAGTTACGGGGTACGTAACACTGTGAAAAGGTTTTTGAAAAGCACAAGTCGAGAGATGGAAACAAGAAAATTTCCAAGCCATTGAATATCCCTTGGAGTACGATTAAGTCAATCATCAAGAAAAATGGAAAGACTATGCCACAACTGTAAATCTGCTTAGAACAGGCCATCCTCAAGAACTGAGTGACAGTGCAAGAAGGGGACTAGTGAGGGAGGCTGCCAAGAGACCTATGACAACTCTGGAGGAGTTCCAAGCTTCAGTAGCTGAGATGGGAGAGACTGCGCATACAACTGTAGCCCGGGTGCATTACGAGACGCAGCTTTATTGGGGAGTAGCAAAGAGAAAGCCACTGTTGAAAAAAACTCACATGAAATCTTGGCCAGAGTTTCCCAAAAGACACGTGGGAGACTCTGAAGTCAGCTGAAAGAAAGTTCTATGGTCTGATTAAACCAAAATTGATCTTTCTGCCCATCAGACTAAATGCTATGTTCGGTGTAAGCCAAACATCACACATCATCTAAAACACACCACCCCTACTGTGAAGCATGGTGGTGGCTGCATCGTGGTGTGGGTATGCTTCACTGTAGCAAGCCCTGGAAGGCTTGTGATGGCAGATGGTAAAATGAATGTAGTAAATTATAGGGAATATTGGAGGAAAACCTGATGCAGTCTGCAAGAGACCTGTGACTTGGGAAAAGATTTATTTTCCAGCAAGACAATGATCAGAAGTGCAAAGTGAGAGCTACACAGGAATGTCTTCAAAACAACAAAGTTAATGTCCTGGTGTGACCAAGTCAGAGTCCGGACCACAATCCAATTGAGAATTTGTGGTTGTACTTGAAAAGGGCTGTTCACTCATGATCCCCATGCAATCTGACAGAGCTTGAGAAGTTTTGTAAAAAAGAATGGAGAAAAATTAGTGTCCAGATGTGCAAAGCAGATAGAGACCTATCCACACAGACTCAAGGCTGCAAATGCTGTCAAAGGTGCATCTACTAAATACTGACTTGAAGTGGGTGAAATACTTATGCAATCAGCCATCTTGTGTTTTATATTTGTAATTAAGTTAGATAACTTTGTAGAGATCTGTTTTTATTTTGACACAGAAGGGTCTTTTTCTGTTGATCAGTGTCAAAATGCCAAATTAAATCCACTGTGATTCAATGTTGTAAAACAATAAAAATAAAAATTTCCAAAACATGGAATACTTTGTATAGGCACTGTATAATTAAATTAGTGCAAAAAGTGGACAAAAATAGTGAGATAGCACACATGGGTTCATTGCCCAATCAGAAATGTGATGGCTGAGGGGTAGAAGCTGTTCCTGAAACATTGAGTGTGTCTTCAGGCTCGTTGATGGTAGCAATGAGAAGAGGGCATGTCCAAGGTGGTGGGGGTCCTTAAGGATGGATGCTTTAGATAGGGAAATATGAGATTTTTGATTAGGTTAAAAGAAGGGCCTGTACTGTGCTGTACAACACTAAATTCAACAGCTTCAATAGCATGTCTTCTAGATAAATGACCATCAATCTATAATGTTAAATCTGTTTTCTCTCTGCAGCTGCTGCCAAATTTGCTGGGTATTTCGAGCATTTTTATTTTGCTCTTGGTGTCTACGTACTATAAAAATGACTTGTGTCGTCCTATAAAAAGGAAACTGACTGCCCAGTCTTAATGGCTTTGACTTATGTCCGTAACAACATGATAGATTCTGAACTGACAAAATAAGCTATTTAATTTAAGCAAACTACAGTATTACACAGATCAAAATGAAAAATCACAAACACAAAATACTCTGCAGATGCTGAGGTCAAAGCAACACGCACAACACGCTGGAGGAACTCAGCAGGTAGGGCAGCATCCATGGAAACAAGCAGTCAACGTTTTAGGCCGAGACCCTTCATCAGGACTGAAGATGGAGGAGGCAGGGGCCCTATAAAGAAGGTGGGGGGAGGGTGGGAAGGAGAAGGCAAGTAGGTGCCAGGTGAAAAACCAGTAAGGGGAAAGATCAAGGGGTGGGGGAGGGGAAGCAGGGAGGTGATAGGCAGGAAAGGTGAAGAAGGAATAGGGGAAAGCACAATGGATAGTAGAAGGAGGTGATAGGCAGCTGGAGGAGGGGGCAAAGTGAAACTGGAATGGGGGAAGAGAGGGGGAGGGAATTACCAGAAGTTGGAGAATTCAAGGTTCATGCCCAGGGGCTGGAGACTACCCAGACGGTATATGAGGTGTTGCTCCTCCAGCCTGAATTTGGCCTCATCATGGCAGTAGAGGAGGCCATGTATGGACATATCCAAATGGGAATGTGAAGCAGAGTTGAAGTGGGTGGCAACCGGAAGATCCTCTCTGTTGTCATGGACAGAGCGGAGGTGCACGACGAAGTGGTCCCCCAATCTGCATCCGGTCTCACAAGTGAAGTGTTGCCTCACTTGGAAGGACTGTTTGGGACCCTGAATAGTGGTGATAGAGGAGGTGTAGAGACAGGTGTAGCACTTACGCTTGCAGGGTTAAGTGCTGCGTGGGAGATCTGTGGGGAGGGACATGTGGACCAGGGAGTCGCGGAGGGAACGATCCCTGCAGAAAGCGGAGAGGGGTAGAAAGGGAAAGATGCGCTTAGTGGTGGGGTCCTATTGAAGGTGGCGGAAGTTGTGGAGGATAACGTGCTGGATCCAGAGGCTGGTGGGGGTGGTAGAGGACAAGGGGAACTCTGTCCCTGTTGTGGTGACGGGAGGGTGGGGTGAGGGCCGAAGTGTGGGAAATGGTGGCGATGCGGGTGAGGGCATCGTTGATGACGGCAGAAGGGAAACCACGATCCTTAAAGAAAGAGGACATTTGAGATGTCCTGGAATGGAAAGCCTCATCCTGGGAACAGATGCGGTGGAGACAGAGGAACTGGGAATAGGGAATAGCATTTTTGCTTGGGGCCGGGTGGGAAGAGGTATAGTCGAGGTAGTTATGAGAGTCAGTAGGCTTATTGAAGATGTCAGTGGACGGTCTGCCTCCAGAGATGGAGACTGAGAGATCGAGAAAGGGGAGAGAAGTGTCCGAGATGGACCAAGTGAATTTGAGGGCCTGGTGGAAGTTAGAAGCAGTCGATGAAATTGACGAGCTCAGCATGGGTGCAGAAAGCAGCACCAATGTAGTCGTCAGTGTAGCGAAGGAAAAGTCGGCAAGCAGTACCGGTACAGGTTTGGAGCATAGATTGTTCCACATAACCAATGAAGAGGCAGGCATAGCTGGGAGCCATGAGTACCCATAGCTACACCCTTGGTCTGAAGAAAGTTGGAAGAGCCAAAACATAAGTTATTAAGTGTGAGTAATAGTTCCGTCAACCGGAGGAGGGTGATGGTGGTGGTGGTGGTGGGGAACTGGTGAGGTCTATTCTCCAGAAAGTAGCGGAGGACAAAATCACAAATATTTACATAAACTGTGATATCAACTCTGGTTCCGTTGCTCAGGAATCAGATTTTATATTCGTTATTTACAAAAGCCTAGACCGCTATTGCACCGCAGTAATGAGGAAGTGTATCACTCAGCCTTTTCTCATTATCAAATGAAGTGAGTTGAAGTCTTGCCTCTCTGACGATGCGATTTGAGATGTTCAACGACAGAGGGAGAGAGAAATTATTGAACAGATGCATTGGTTCATTGCGTCCAGTGTCAGCCATCAAACTACCCATCTGTACTAATTAGGTAATAATGCCATTGTTTTTATTTTCTCCGCACTCCACACTCTACTCATACACCGGGGCAGGACGACTGCACTGACTGACCGAGCCCGCTCCGAGACCACAGGCCAGCGTTCGCTGAGGTGATGCCGGCTCTACAATCGCGAGATCTCGGCCGCGCTCCGCCCCTGACGCGTGTCGCGTGCCCCAGCGCTGCTCGGCCGGCGAAAGCAGCGGAGCTGTGAGGTTGCCGTGTGTCTCCGTCTCCCGGTTCGGGTTCTCGCCATGGAGGAGGGGAAGCAGGTGAAGAAAGCGAAGCTCAACAACGATCCGAACTGGGTGAGTGACCGGGCAGATTGGAAGGCGGATGTGAGTCGGATGGTGCTGTTAGTAAGGAGAAGGAGAAGGAGAAGGAGAGGAGGGAGCGAGTGGGTGGGTGGGGTAAAGGAAGAAGAGGGGAGAGTGGCGGGGCGAGGGTAGGGGAGGAGGGATTGGAAGTGAGAGAGAGCGAAGGGGGAAGGAAGACACAATCAGAAATCGTAAAATATGAATTAAACAGCAGGAAAATTATGACACCCAAACTAAACATGTTTGCACTGTGAAATGCTGAACGCAGCAGCTGTTGGCAATTGGCAAATTGATGCGTGGAATACTCAGAAATGATGCATCATCTGCTGGAGGGAGTTTAATTAACAATCCAGTCAATTAAAGATCTTTTTTTCAGAATTGAAAAGCTGAGAGAACAAGTACAGAAAAAGACGGGGGTTGGTGTGTGTGAAGACCTAGGTTTTCTCAGTATAGAATTTTTTCTTTACCTTCAAAGGAGGGAAATATTTTAGACAGTTGCCTACAAATGAATCACTCGACTCCTGTAAGAGCAGGTTTGAGAAGGAAATCGGATGGGCAAAAAGAAAGTATGAGATGGATTTGGCAGTCAGGTTAAAGATCATCCTGGCTCTGTTGGAGCCCGAAGGTATGGTGACGCTTGCAGGCTGTCCCCAGCACGGTTTTATGTGTGTTAGTCATTAATGCAAACACAGTTTAATAAACCTGAAGAGGTTTTTCGGTTATTTTAACAGTAAAAGGGTGACTAGGGAGAGGATAAGTCCTCTTAAAGACCATTAGGGCTTCCTATGTATGGAGCTCCAGGAGATGCCTGATATTTTAAATGTATATTTCTCCCTGGTGTTTACTAAGGAGAATATCATGGATACCAAAGAGCTGGGGGTAATAAGAAAGTTTCCATATCACTGGCATATGTTGTAAAATTTATTAACTTTATGGCAGCAGTACAATGAATACATGATAAATATAGAGGAAAAAATTGAATTATTTTAAGTATATATATGTCAGTGAAATAGCGAAGTTAAAAAAAGTAGTGCAAAATAAAAGTAGTGAGGTAGTGATATACTGCGTCCGGTGCTCCCGATGTGGCCTTCTATATATTGGTGAGATCCGACACAGACTGGGAGACCGTTTTGCTGAACATCTACGCTCTGTCCGCCAGAGAAAGCAGGATCTCCCAGTGGCCACACGTTTTAATTCCACATCCCATTCCCATTCTGACATGTCTATCCACGGCCTCCTCTACTGTAAAGATGAAGCCACACTCAGGTTGGAGGAACAACACCTTATATTCCGTCTGGGTAGCCTCCAACCTGATGGCATGAACATCGACTTCTCTAACTTCCGCTAATGCCCCACCTCCCCCTCGTACCCCATCTGTTATTTATTTATATACACACATTCTTTCTCTCACTCTCCTTTTTCTCCCTCTGTCCCTCTGACTATACCCCTTGCCCATCGTCTGGTTCTCCCCCCCCCTTGTCTTTCTCCCCGGACCTCCTGTCCCATGATCCTCTCGTATCCCCTTTGCCAATCACCTGTCCAGTTCTTGGCTCCATCCCTCCCCCTCCTGTCTTCTATCATTTTGGATCTCCCCCTCCCCTTCCCACTTTCAAATCTCTTACTAGCTCTTTCTTCAGTTAGTCCTGACGAAGGGTCTTGGCCTGAAACGTCGACTGTACCTCTTCCTGGAGATGCTGCCTGGCCTGCTGCGTCCACCAGCAACTTTGATGTGTGTTGTAGTGAAGCAGTATTCATGGGTTCAATGTCCTTTTAGGAATCGGATGGTAGGGTGGGTGAAGCTGTTCCTGAATTACTTGAGTGATCCTTTAGGCTTCAGTACCTCCTTCCCACCGGTAACAATGAGAAGAGGGCATGTCCTGGGTGGTCGGGGTCCTTAATAATTAGATTAGATTATGTTATGAGGACACTTAATCCTCGTTTATTGTCATTTCGAAATGCATGCATTAAAAAATGATACAATGTTCCTCCAGAAAGATATCACAGAAACACAAGACAAACCAAGGCTAAAACTGACAAAACCACATAATTATATAGTTACAACAGTGCAAAGCAATACCGTAATTTGATAAAGAGCAGACCATGGGCACGGTCAAAAAAAAAGTCTCAAGTCCCGATAGTCCCATCATCTCACGCAGACGGTAGAAGGGAGAAACTGTCCCTGCCATGAACCTCCAAGCGTTGCAAACTTTCTGATGCATTGAAAGCAGCTGACTCCGAGTCTGTCCAAAAACTTCAAGCCTCCGACCAGCCCTCTGACACCGAGCACTGAGCACTATCTCTGCCGAGTGCTTTGACCCCCCCCCCCCGGCTGCCGAGCAACAAGCAAAGCTGAGGACTCGGGGCCTTCCCCTCCGGAGATTCTGGATCACACAGTAGCAGCGGCAGCGAAACAGGCATTTCAGAAGTTTCACTAGATGTTCCTCCGTGCTCTCACATCTGTCTCCATCATCAAATTAGGATTCTGCACGGCACCCTACTTGACAGATAACAGATATCATTCACCAGAGTGGCCACTACAAGCTGCATCGTGCCGCCATCTTCTCTTCCCTCCAGCGCCACCATTTTCTCCTCCCTCCAACGCCACCTTTCCTAAGGCATCGTTCCTTGGGGATGTCTTGGATGAAACGGAGCCTGTAATCCATGATGGAGTAGACTAATCTTGCAAGTTTCAGCAACTTAGTTCAATCGTGTGCTGTCGCCTCTCCCCACCCCTCGTACCTGATTTAGCTCTTCACAGTACATTTGTGGAAGCTTTTGAGTGTTTTAGTTGACAAACCAAATCTCTTCATACACCTAATGGAAATATAACCACTGTCTTGCTTCCTTTATAGTTGCCTCAATATGTTGTGTCCAGGTTAGGTCCTCCAAGATATTGACACTCAGGAACTTGAAATTGTTCACTCTTTCCACTTCTGATCCCTCTACGAGGATTGGTTTGTGTTCCCGCATCTTGCCCTTGAAGTCCACAATCAGCTCTTTGGTCTTGCTGACGTTGAGTGCAAGGTTGTTGCTGTGACAACAGTCGAATAACTGATATACCTCGCTCCTGTATACCCTTTCACCACCGTCTGAAATTCTGCCAACAATGGATGAATTATCAGCAAACATATAAATGTCATTTGAGCTGTCCCTAGCCACACAGTCATGGGTGTAGAGAGAGTAGAGCAATGCAAATTACAAGGACAGCAGAGCAGGTTACAAGGAAGGAGGTATCTGCACCTTTTAAGTGCATTAAGGTGGATGTATCCCGGGGCCTGACCATGTGTATGCCTGAACCTTACAGGAGGCCAGGGAAAAATTGTAGATGCATTTGTAGAGATACTTGCTTTGTTGTCAACCACTGGTAAAGTTACAGAACACTGGAGGGCGGCCAATGTTGTTCCCTTGTTCAAGAAGATAACAAGGGCAGGCCAGTGAGCCTGACTTCATTTGTAGGGAAGCTGATGAAAGGAATTTAGAGGGATAAGATCTACCATCATTTAGATAGTCAAGGCCTGATCAGGAGTAGTCATCATGGTTTTGTGTGTGGAAAGTCATGTCAGTCAAGTCTTTCAGAGCTTTTTGAAGAAGTAACTACAGGACTTTAGTGGGGCCCTTTACAAGGTCCTGTGTAGCAGACTGATCAGTAAGGTTAGGTTGTATGGGATTCAGGGGAGCTAGAGAGGTGGATTCTGAATTCACTCGATGGTCTGAGGCATAGGGTGAAGGCTGAAAGGTATTCGTCCTTCTGGAGGCCTGTGAGTAGTGCAGTTCTCCATGGGATGGCGTTGGGGACTCTGTTTTCACTATTTATGTAAATGATTTGGATGTGAATATCATGGCACAAGTTAACAAGTTTGCTGATGAAATTAAATTAGGGAGATGAAGGAGGTTACAGTGAATTGCAAAGAGATCTTGATCAGTTCGGGAGATAGGCTGAGGAATGGCAAATGGATTTCAGCTTGGATAAGTTTCAGGTGATGCACTTTGGACCATTACCCTAGTGAATGGCATGGCACTGACAACTGTTGTGGAGTGAGTGCAGATGCTGCCTGGGCTAGGGAGCTTGAGCTATAGGGAGAGGTTGGCCACTTGGATCATTATTCCTTAGACCCTAGAAATACAAGAGTGGCCTTATTTATAACCATATAACAATTACAGCACGGAAACAGGCCATCTCAGCCCTTCTAGTCCGTGCCGAGCGCTTACTCTCACCTAGTCCCATCTACCTGCACTCAGTCCATAACTCTCCATTCCTTTCCTGCCCATATGGTTATCGAATTTTACTTTAAATAACAACATTGAACCTGCCTCAACCACTTCTACTGGAAGCTCATTCCACACAGCTACCACTCTCTGAGTAAAGAAGTTCCCCCTCATGTTACCCCTAAACTTTTGCCCTTTAACTCTCAACTTACATCCTCTTGTTTGAATCTCCCCTACTCTCAATGGAAAAAGCCTATCCACGTCAACTCTATCTATCCCCCTCATAATTTTAAATACCTCTATCAAATCCCCCCTCAACCTTCTACGCTCCAAAGAATAAAGACCCAACTTGTTCAACTTTTCTCTGTAACTTAGGTGATGAAACCCAGGTAACATTCTAGTAAATCTCCTCTGCACTCTCTCTGTTTTGTTGACATCCTTCCTATAATTCAGTGACCAGAACTGTACACAATACTCCAAATTTGGCCTTACCAATGCCTTGTACAATTTCAATATTACCATAAGACATAAGACAAAGGAGCAGAAGTCGGCCATTTGGCCCATCGAGTCTGCTGCGCTATTTTATCATGAGCTGATCCACTCTTCCATTTAGTCCCACTCCCCCGCCTTCTCACCATAACCTTTGATGCCCTGGCTACTCAGATACCTATCAATCTTTGCCTTGGCCAATGACTTGGCCTCCACTGCCACCCGTGGCAAAAAATTCCATAGATTCATCACCCTCTCGCTAAAAAAATTTCTTCACATCTCTGTTCTGAATGGGCGCCCTTCAATCCTTAAGTTATGCCCTCTCGTACTAGACTCCCCCATCATGGGAAACAACTTTGCCACATCCACTCTGTCCATGCCTTTCAACATTTGAAATGTTTCTGAGGTCTCCCCTCATTCTTCTAAACTCCAAGGAATACAGTCCAAGAGTGGACAAATGTTCCTCATATGTTAACCCTCTCATTCCCGGAATCATTCTAGTGAATCTTCTCTGTACCCTCTCCAACGTCAGCACATCATTTCTTAAATAAGGAGACCAAAACTGCCCACAGTTCTCCAAGTGAGGTCTCACCAGTGCCTTATAGAGCCTCAGCATCACATCCCTGCTCCTATACTCTATTCCTCTAGAAATGAATGCCAACATTGTATTTGCCGCCTTCACCATTGACTCAACCTGGAAGTTAATCTTAAGGGTACATCCCAACTCCTATACTCAGTGCTCTGATTTATCAATTTATCCACCACTTACGTCAAACTCACAGGCTGATAATTGCTAGGTTTACTCTTAGAACCCTTTTTAAACAATGGAACAACCTGAGCAATACGCCAATCCTCTGGCACCATCCCCGTTTCTAGTGACATTTGAAATATTACTGTCAGAGCCCCTTCGTCAAAGCTTTCTTCAGCACCCTATCCACGTGAGATTCCACCTTCAGGGAACTGTGCACCATTATTCCTAAATCCCTCTGTTCTAAAGCATTCTTCAATGCCATACTATTTACCATGTATGTCCTATTTTGATTAGTCCTACCAAAATGTAGCACCTCATATTTATCAGCATTAAACTCCCATCTGCCATCTTTCAGCTCACTCTTCTAACTGGCCTAAATCTTTCTGCAAGCTTTGAAAACCTACTTCATTATCCATAACTCCACCTATCTTAGTTTCATCTGCATACGTACTAATCCAACTTACCACCTCATCATCCAGATCATTAATGTATATGACAAACAAAATTGGACCCAGTACGGATCCCTGAGGCACACCACTAGTCACCGGACTCCAATCTGACAAACAGTTATCCACCACTACTCTCTGGCGTCTCCCATCCAGCCACTGCTGAATTCATTTTACTACTTCAATATTAATACCTAACGATTAAACCTTCTTAACTAACCTTCCGTGTGGAACCTTGTCAAAAGCCTTACTGAAGTCCATATAGACAACGTCCACTTGCTTTACCTTCATCAACATTCCTAGTAACCTCTTCAAAAAATTCAATAAAATTTGTCAAACATGACCTTCCACGCACAAATCCATGTTGACTGTTCGTAATCAGAACCTGTCTATCCAGATAATTATATATACCATCTCTAAGAATACTTTCCATCAATTTATCCACCACTGACGTCAAACTCACAGGCCGATAATTGCTAGTTTTACTCTTAGAACCCTTTTTAAACAATGGAACAACCTGAGCAATACGCTAATCCTCCGGCACCATCCCCGTTTCTAATGACATTTGAAATATTACTGTCAGAGCCCCTGCTATTTCCACACTAATTTCCCTCAAGGTCCTAGGGAATATCCTGTAAGGACCTGGAGACCTATCCACTTTTATATATAAAAGTGCCAGTAATCTTCTTTAATCATCATAGTTTCCATAACTTCATTACCTGTTTCCCTTACCTTACACAATTCAATATCCTTCTCCTAAGAAAAGAAATTGTTCAGAATCTCCCCCATCTCTTTTGGCTTCACACACAGCTGTCCACTCTGTTTCCCTAAGGGACCAATTTTATCCCTCACTATCCTTTTGCTATTAATATAACTGTAGAAACCCTTTGGATTTATTTTCACCTTACTTGCTAAAGCAACCTCATATCTTCTTTTAGCTTTTCTAATTTCTTTCTTAAGATACTTTTTACATTCTTTATATTCCTCAAGCACCTCATTTACTCCATGCTGCCTATATTTATTGTAGATATCTCTATTTTTCTGAACCAAGTTTCCAATATCCCTTGAAAACCATGGCTGTCTCAAACTTTTAACCTCTCCTTTCATCCTAACAGGAACATAAAGATTCTGTACCCTCAAAATTTCACCTTTAAATGACCTCCATTTCTCTATTGCATCCTTCCCATAAAACAAATTTTCCCTATCCACTCCTTCCAAATCCTTTCGTATCTTCTCAAAGTTAGCCTTTCTCCAATCAAAAATCTCAACCCTGGGTCCAGACCTATCCTTCTCCATAATTATATTGAAACTAATGGCATTGTGATCACTGGACCCGAAGTGCTCCCCAACACAAACCTCCGTCACCTGACCTATCTCATTCCCTAAGAGGAGGTCCAACACTGCCCCTTCTCTGGTTGGTACCTCTATGTATTGCTGCAAAAAACTATCCTGCACACATTGTACAAACTCCAAACCATTTAGCCTTTTACAGCAACACACATCAAAGTTGCTGGTGAACGCAGCAGGCCAGGCAGCATCTGTAGGAAGAGGTGCAGTCGACGTTTCAGGCCGAGACCCTTCGTCCGACGCTAACTGCACCTCTTCCTACAGATGCTGCCTGGCCTGCTGCGTTCACCAGCAACTTTGATGTGTGTTGCTTGAATTTCCAGCATCTGCAGAATTCCTGTTGTTAGCCCTTTTACAGTATGGGTTTCCCAGTCTATGTGTGGAAAATTAAAATCTCCCACAATCACAACCTTGTGCTTACTACAAATATCTGCTATCTCCTTACGAATTTGCTCCTCCAATTCTCGCTCGCCATTTGGTGGTCTATAATAGACCCCTAGAAGTGTTACTACACCTTTCCTGTTCCTCAATTCCACCCAAATAGCCTCCCTAGCTGAGCCCTCTAATCTATCTTGCCAGAGCACTGCTGTAATATTTTCTCTGACAAGCAATGCAACACCTCTCCTTCTTGTCCCCCTGACTGTATCACACCTGAAGCAATGAAATCCAGGAATATTTAGTTGCTAATCACACCTCCTCCTGTAACCATGTTTCACTAATAGCTGCCACATCATACTTCCAGGTATCAATCCATGCTTTAAGCTCATCCACCTTTCTTATAATGCTCCTAGCATTAAAATAAATGCATTTAAGAAATTTTCCACCTCTTACTCTCTGTTTATCACTAACGGTGCAAACAACTTTACTATCTCCTTTTTCTTCCTTCTCCCCTACATTTGTTCCTACACTTTGGTTCCTCTCCCCCCTCGTATCTAGTTTAAATCCACTGGATCCTCTCTAGCAAACCTACCTGCAAGAATATTTGTCCCCCTCCAGTTCAGATGTAGACCGTCCCGCTGGAACAGTTCCCACCTTTCCTAGAAAACTGCCCAATTATCTATAAATCTGAAGCCCTCCCTCCTGCACCATGTCTTCAGCCACGTGTTGATCTGCGCTATCTTGCTATTTCTAAACCCGCCTGCACGTGGCACTGATAGCAATCCTGAGATTGCTATCCTGGAGGTCCTGTCCTTTAACTTGGCGCCTAACTCCCTAAACTCGCCTTTCAGGACCTCCTCACTCTTCCTACCCATGTCATTGGTCCCTACATGGACCACGACATCCTCCCTCTTGAGAATACCGAGAACTCGATCCGAGATGTCGTGGACCTTGGCATCAGGGAGGCAACAGACCATCCGGGATTCTCGATCTCTTCCACAGAACCTCTTATCTGTCCCCCAACTATCGAATCCCCTGTCACTACTGCTCTCCTCTTTTCTCTCCTTCCCTTCTGAGCTGAGGGTCCTGTCTCGGTGCCAGAGATGTTACCACTGCAACTTGTCTCTGGTATTTATTGAGATACAGCGCAGAATAGGCACTTCCGGCCCTTTGTGCCATGTCACCCAGTAGTCCCAGATTTAACCCTAGCCTAATCACGAGATAATTTACAATGACCAATTAACCTGCCAACCGGTACATCTTTGGACTGTGGGAGGAAATTGGAGAACCCAGTGGAAACCGACGCAGTTGCGGGGAAAACGTACAAACTCCTTACAGGCAGTGGCGGGAATTGAACCTGTGTCACTGATATTGTAAAGTGTTTCGCTAATCGCTATCTTAGAGAATTTTCTGAGATCATGAGGGGTATGGGTAAAGTGGGCAGTCATAGGGGAGTCCAAAGCAGATATTACAGGGGAGCAATTTAAAAGAAACCTTTAATGAGGGTATTGAGTAGCTGGAATCAGTTGCTATAGGAAGTCGTCGTGGATACTTTAAAGGCATTTGGATAGGTACATGGAGGGGAAGGGCTTGCAGGGTTACAGTCCAAACAGAGGTAACTGGGACTAGCAGGGAGGATGCTGTGGTCAGCTTTCTCCAGTTGGGCTGAAGCTTTATAACTGTATGATTCTATGCAGTAGAGTACAGGGGAGTACACACAGTGTAAGGTAGCTGGGACCTAGAGAAAGTGGAAACAGCAAGTGTTGGAACAATAGAAGCAGAACTTGAGAAACATGCAGGTGTTGAAAGTACACATTAAATGGGCAAAGATAAAGAAAATGATTTAATACTTGCATGTGAATGATCTCGCATTAGAACTGGTCAGTCCTGACACACAAAAAAAGCTGGTTATTTGATACAGGAAAAGGAGGCGCAGTTATCTTGTATCTAAGTCATTGTCTGAAAGAGAAATCGTGATCAGAGGGGTAGAACAAAGGCAAAGCAGAATAGAAAAAGAATGAAATGCTGATGGGCACTGTTACGTACCCCGTAACTGGGTTGCCAAACCAGCAGAAATGGATCACTCAGTTGGAGTCTGGAGTACTAGAACTAAGAAAGTTTTATTAAAGAAACAAGCAACACAGTAATCGAAAGGATAATAAATGCAACAGTTCAACAATGGTAACCACACATGTGCACAGAATTAAGATAACAGCATCAATCAAGCTCTATCGTTGTCTAGGGGTAAATGACCAAATTTCAAAATGACTCAAAGTTCAGTTCGCAGTAATCGTTGCCATGGCGATGGACAACGTGGGGGAAGAGACAGAGAGAACAGGAACAACTGATCATTCAGAACACTGCTTCACTCACAGACCAGCGAGATGGCTCACAGACCAGCGAGATGGCTCACAAACAGCTTTTGGGCGGGTCCTTGGTGATGTCACCTGAGGTCACCGACTGTGACCCCTCCTCCAGATGCGGTCGATCCTCTGCAGTGAACCCGGCACCCAGGCAAGGGCGGACACACACCGGGTTCCCGCTGATCGTACCTTTCCACCCTTGTCGTTGTCTGATACTTCTCACCCACTCGTGAGAGGCGCACCGCTTCCAGGGTCTCGTTACCTCGGGTGGCGTGTGTCCCTGTCTTAGCGAACCTGTCCCTTTTTATCCCCCTGCTGGGGTATCGCCTGTCCATCACTTCAAACAGTTCAGGGTTCAAAGGGGGGAGCCGCTCCAGACAGCTCTCTCTCTCCCACGTCCCTTCATTACACATCTCCAGACGCTGCTCCATTGTTCCTTATCTCTCCTTCCCCTGAGGGCAGGTGGCAGACCAACTGCTGATGCCACTGATGCTAGCCCAGGCCAGCAAACATCTTAATTTTATGTGTATTCTCGTAACAGCATAAAAGAGAGAAAGCTGCAGAGATTCAGAGGCAGGAAGGAATAACATCATAACAGAAGAAGATGGAAATGAGTAAGAAAGAACCAAGAATTTAGGTAAAAGAGATGATGTAAGAGAAATAGAGCAAATGAGAGCCATGAGAGTTGGTATTTTAAGATGGGTATAAAAGTGAGCCTGACAATATTGAATGCAGGGCAGTTCAGAAACATTTGCTATGATATTGAGGCTCATAATTTGCTCCATTTCTAATTCAGAACAGACTGGAGATACTTGCAAGGCAGGTGGCGTCTGTGGAGGAGTTGGAACTTTTGAGGTCGATAACCCTTCTGAAACCTAATGTTTAAAGCAGAGAAACAAGAACAAGAGAAACAAGGTCATTGGGACCAAGTAATCCATTGTACATAATCAGTCTATTTAGAGGAGAGGGAAGTATTTTAGGGCCATTGAAGAGGTAAACTAAACTGCCCAGCCCAAATGAAAATGCACTAAAGGTGTGTGGTATGCCTTGCATAAAATGGAAAATTCTCTGTAAATTTGTTTTGTTTTAATTCTAATCTGCTTTGTTGCCAGGAGAACCAGTATTAGTAGGAAGGTATAATTACTACAGCAAATTTACACACAATTTGCAATATACACTTCTCAATAATAATGTATATCCAGTAGGGTTTGAACATGGTCTGCATACCCTTGTTATTTCTTCATTCACCCAAGCTTGCTTTCAGTATTGGTTTTTTTATTGCTAGTAGTGGACAGAAATCATTTTTGTATGAAAATTAATCATTCTTAATAACTCAGTTTAAGAATTTCTGACAAATTTTAATAAAACAAATGTTCTTGTGGGATCTAAATTTTTAAATTAATTTCAATTTCTATTTAAACATGGGATTTAACTTAAAAGGCACTTGAGAAAGTGGGTAGGAAAGGTATTTAGATTGTGATTGATTGTAATGTATTAGACAAATGTGACGAGCTTAAAAGGGTGTCTTGGTCAGTAGGGCTATTTGGGACCAAGGGCCTGTTTCTGTGCTGTATGACTGTAGACATTTCCATTTTCTAGGAATAGTATATTCCAGTGGAGATAACTTCATTCGCTCATCACTGAACTGTTCCCACAACCTATGGACTCTCACTTTCAAGGACTCATCTCATGTTCTTTATAGTCATAGTCATACTTTATTGATCCCGGGAGAAATTGGTTTTTGTTACAGTTGAACCATAAATAATAAATAGTAATAGAAATAGTGATAGTAATATTACTATTAGTAAATAGTAATAGTCATAGAAATAATAAATAGTAATAGAAAATAGTAATAAGTAGTTACATAGTAACACATAAATTATGCCAGTAAATTATGAACTAAGTCCAGGACCAGCCTATCAGCTCAAGGTGTCTAACACTCCAAGGGAGGAGTTGTAAAGTTTGATGGCCACAGGCAGGAATGACTTCCTATGACGCTCTATGCTGCATCTCGGAGGAATGATTCTCTGGCTGAATGTACTCCTGTGCCTACCCAGTACATTATGTAGTGGATGGGAGACATTGTCCAAGATGGCATGCAACTTAGACAGCATCCTCTTTTCAGACACCACCGTGAGAGAGTCCAGTTCCATCCCCACAACATCACTGGCCTTACAAATGAGTTTGTTGATTCTGTTGATGTTTGCTACCCTCAGCCTGCTGCCCCAGCACACAACAGCAAACATGATAGCACTGGCCACCACAGACTTGTAGAACAATATCGATTATTTATTTATTATTATTTATTTTTTCTTTTGTGGTTGCACAGTTGTCTTTTGCACATTGGTTGTTTGCCCTGTTTGGTACAGTCTTTCATGGACTCTATTGTGGTTCTTGGGTTTGCTGAGTATGCCTGCAAGAAAACAAATCTCAGTGTTGCATATGGTGACGTATGTACTTCAATAAATTTACTTTCAACTTCTGAGTTTTTAAACTTTTCCATTTGTTTTATTGCAATCTGTTGCAATATTAAAGGGAGAGAATGAACACTTCCATGGCTCTCAGACCAAAGCTTGCAGCTTGAAAATTGCCATGTAAGTAGCTTTCTCATGCACCTGCCTTAAAACTATCCCTGTGAAGTGAAAACCAGTAAAGACTCACAGAGCAGCGCAACCCAGAATTCTTTCAAAATGTATTAAAACAAGCATACCATGAAAATAATAAAAAATGTAAGCATTATAAGTAATGTGGCATGAAATGTCACATGAAATTACAGACGTTAAAAGATTAATCACTATTGACCACTACTAATACATATTTGCCTTTGTTTCACACATCCTTGTCTCTGCATAGGTGAGGAATTCCTTTTTTTGCAGCTTTTTTTGCACAAGCTATTCTTTAAAATATATTTAACTGTGAATTTGGGCAGAACACATATTATCAGGCACTTGAGGTGAATTACACATGTGTCTTCAGCTTCCTTTTAGTTGATATTGTTTTCCCAGATTCAACTTTTTTATATAATCTAGAAATCACATGTGACTATTGATATAGTCATCTGTTTTGCTTGTGGCATCTTCTTCTTGTTCGTTGTTGTGGGACTACCATGAACTGTCTTGTAGTATAATGTTTAACCAACGATTAACTCAGCAAAGATGCCTGTTTGGGAGGACAGGGTGAAGCAACAAGTTGAGTTTGTTTGCATTTTAAAAGAGCATTAATAAGGTTTTTTTTTCCTCTGAAGTTTTACTGGAAAAGATGATCAAAGCATTTTGTTTGGGGATGGAAATGTATTATAGTCTGAGCTTTCAAAAATTTTGTAAGTGCTTACTGAGGATGGACCTGTCTACACCAGAGCCATTTTGTTATTTGTAAAATGATTCATAACTTTATTACATGGGAAGGATCGAGGAGAAAATCTTGGGATTGTATAAATAAATTCTCCAGTTTTATTTTCAATTTTCAACCCACCTGAAATGTTCAGTTTCCTTTGGCATATTGGAATAGGAATGTTTGTCCATTTTAGTTTGCCATGAGTTTACCACTCTTGCTGAAGGTGTCTAACTGCACCCAAATTCAGCAAAAAGTTTGCAAGCTGACTAGTTGCAAGTAAGCACTAAGATCAATTTTGAGACCCTAAACCACTCATGGACACCAGCCAGCTTTTACGATCCCACCAAAGCTTCAAATATTATGGAATTAAGCACAAAGTTGTTTATTCACATTTCTGCAGGTGCCTGGCACCTGATTAATGGGCTGTCAGCAACAACAGCAGGAAAGGACACGAGGGATTCACAGATTTTTGGTAGCCCTATGTTAAAAATAATATCTTGGGTATTTACAAGATTCCATTGGGAGCTAAGAGCGTAATAAGTCTCCAACTGAGTGATGCTTTGGTGAACTATTTCTATGTGAATCTCAATAGAGTTTGTGAATTTAATTTTAGTTTACTGAAGTTACAAAACTGAAGATGCAGGTTTGTTTTGTATAGTAGTCATTTCTTTGGCCTGAGTCTTCACTGCAGAGGACCTATGCACATTCTTTTCAAATTCTTCCTCCCACTGATTAACAGTGCTTTCATCAGTTCAACTTATGCTACACAGTTGCATTGGCAACATTCCACAGATCTTGATTATTCATAGTGAATGTAGAATTTATTCCATCTCCACCCCACAAACTTGCATCAGCAAGTTACGCATATATTGCAGAATTATTGAATGGGTGACTATCATTCATGTAGTCTTTCAATATAAATAGGAACGACAGGGAGTCGTGTCTCAAACCATATTTGCATCATGAAGGTTGCTAATCCTTTTGCAGCGGGATCAATCGAAGTTAGAGATTATTCCCCACTCACTATTGTTCTCTTGTTTTATCATTGGTTTCCCTTGGCAACTTTAATGTAGTGAAGTTTCCTTCCCCCCCCCCCCATGTAAATTGTAATTTTTTTGGCTTGTTGCTCTAAGTAACAGATTGAACAGTCCAGAGACAGAATTTTGTGAATTTTGCCACTTCCATGCGGACATCTTGATAGCTGCACTGATGTAGTGGTCATTGCAAACTTTCAACTTTAACTTAGAAAAAGGTATTAATTGTTGTTTCAAGATAATTTCTTGGAAATAAAACCCAAGGACTGCCTAAAACCAAGAACTCCCTGAAGAACTTATTCGAGATAACTTTGAAGGACAATATTGAATTGAGTTTATTGAATTTATTTAAATCTTACAACCATCCCTCAACGAGGGAGTAAAAATCTTTGTGTTATGTCTCTGTTGCAATGTACAGACATGAATTTAAAAGTCTAATGGCTTGTAGAAGGAAGCTGACCTGAGCCTGTTGATCCTGGCTTTAATGCTGCGGGCCCGTTTGCCAGATGGAAGCAGCTGAACAGTTTATGGCTGGGGTGACTGGTGTCCCTGATGATCTTCCAGGCCACCTTTCTGTGCCTTCTGCTATATATGTCCTCAGTGGAGGGAAGTTCACATCCACGGATGCGCTGAGCTGTCTGTACCACTCACTGCAGTGCCCAGCAATCGAGGTTGGTGTGGTTCCCATACCAGGCGGTGATATGGCCAGTCAGGATACTCTCAATGATTCTCCTGTAGAAATCTTGAGGACTTGGGTGCCCTTGCCAAAGTTCTTCAGTCAACTGAGGTGGAAGAGACGCTATTGTTTTTTTTTGGCCACAAAGCCAGTGTGTACGGTCCAGGTGAGATCATTGATGATATGTATACTAAGTAACTTGAAACAACTCACCCTCTCAACTGCAAGACCCATTGATAGTGATTGGGGTGAGCCTGTCTCCGTTCCTCCTGTAATCCACAATCAGCTCTTCTGTTTTTTGGGCATTGAGGGAGAGGTTGTTATCATGGCACCACTGTATCCTCTCCTCTGTAGGCTGTCTTGTCACCACTAGAAATAAGGCGGATCAACATCGTGTCATCTGGATTTTGATCAGGTTGGAGCTGTGTGTGGCAGCATAGTTGTGAGGGCAAAATATTTAGAATTCAAAAGGCAATATTGAATCTGGAGGCTGAATCATGTCATATGCAGGTGAAATAAAATTGTATAGACAGAACTTATCATACAAGCAGGCCACTGTGACCACAATGTCTTGAAGCATATTTAAGCTCTTGGAACCTCCAATTTTAATTCAGATTTTTCCTGCTCTATCTAATTATATCAAAATAACATTCAATTTTTTTCTCCCTTAACTTCCTCATTAATGATCTGTGCTCTTTGCCTTGACTGTTCCATAAGGTAGCAAGTTCTGCATTCTAGGCACTCTTTAGAGAAGTTGTCTCTAGATTCTTATATAGATATTTTATTTATGGACCTTCATTGGTCACATAGCTATAAATGCAATGTTGTGTTATTCTTTTTCTCTCCTCATGAAGTAACTTGTAATTGCACTGTATTTGCCATTCACTCCTCATTGACATGTCTTACAGGGTAAACAGAGGGCAACCAATGTGACCTTCCAAGCTCACCATGTTAGCAGGAACAAGCGTGGACAAGTTGTAGGAACCAGAGGTGGCTTTCGTGGGTGTACTGTCTGGCTTACAGGTAATGTTCCTTGTTCTGTTTTTAAATGTTCCCTTAAACTCTCCTGTGTTGCCCACCTCCTCCTGGTATAGCACTCAATGCAGTGAAGAATCTGTGAATTTTTCTTGCTACTCTCCTACTGACACCCTAACTAAGCTTCAACTTGCTTAACTGTTTATCTCAACTGAAGGGAAGGGTCGAAGTCGCAGTCCTGTTAATTCATGTTGCGTTATTTTTTTCTTGTGTACCATTTTCAGTACTACTGGAATATTGTCACATCTGTGAGTTCACAGCTCCAGTGATCTGGGTTTGATCCTGATCACTGTTGTGATGTGCTTGGAATTAACACTGTCTTCCTTAGATTGTGTAGTTTTCTCTGGTTTCCCTTCTAGAACTCCAAGACAATGAATAGCAGGAGAATCAGGGTGGAGTTGGTGTTAATGTTGGTTATAGTGAAATAAGTGTGGAAATGGGACTGATAGTAAAACTCTGAGAACTGACATAGACTTGATCAGCTGAATGGCCTCCTTTTATTTTATAGATAAGAATTCTGGAAAAAATGAATTATTTGACTCTTGATTTGTTGCTAGTACTGTGTTCTTCTCTGCAAGGGATATGGTAGAATTGTGGCTTTATTACAATATTAGTAATCCAGGGATGTGGCAATACAGTTCGTCACTCAGATCATTTTGAGCCTGTCAGTATTAAGTACCATCCCTGAAGCGTCTTCCTTTTTCCCTGCTACGTGATCATACGCTTTAAATCTATTGAGCTACAGAACCAAGAATTCCCCATTTCCTATGTTCCCTGCTATGATGAGCAGATTTTGAATGGATAATTGAAGGCTTTTGACAGCTCCTTACTGTAAAAGATACAGTTGCAAGAAAAGTTTGGTGGACAAACACAACAGACAAACTAATAACACACAAGCAATTGTTCTTTTCATGTCTTTTTGAACATTGTTTAATCATTCGTATTCCAGGCTAGAAAAAGTTTTACTTCCTTTAGCAGCAATAACCTCCACCAAACTTTTCCTGAAGCTGCTGATCAGACTAGGACAATAGTGAGGAGGAAATTTAGACTATTCCTCCATACAAAACTGTTTCAGTTTAGCAATACAGGTGACCCCGCTTTTCAAACATTCGCTTTATGAAACCTCACTGTTACGAAAGACCTACATTAGTACCCTGTTTGCGCTTTAAGAAGGTGTTTTCACTGTTCCAAAAAAAAAGCAGCGTGTGGGGAAAATCAGCGCGTGATAAAAGGCAGCTTGCGCCACGAGCAGCCGCTTTCCCCCGGATTCGGAACTGCATTCTCGTCGGCATTGCTTAAACACGTGCCTGTGAGCAGCCGTTTGCAAGATGAGTTCTAAGGTATTGGAAAAGCCTAAAAGAGCTCGTAAGGGTGTTACACTTAGTGTAAAACTAGACATAATTAAGCATTTTGATCGTGGTGAACAAAGTAAGGACTAGGTGAGTTTGGCTTGTGGAAGCTGACGAACATGATGTTGAAGAGGTTTTGGCATCCCATGACCAAGAACTGATAGATGAAGAGCTGATGCAATTGGAAGAGGAAAGGATAACAATTGAAACTGAATACAGTAGCGAACGGACCGAAAGTGAAGTCGTCCCGAAACTGAACGTGAAGCAACTGCGTGAGATTTTCGCTGCAATGATAAAGTACGGCTTTAATTTTGAAAAGGTATGTAGGTTTAGGGGATATTTGCAGGATGGTTTGAGTCCTTACAAAGAACTGTATGATAGAAAAATGCGCGAGGCTCAGCAGTCAAGCAAGTCTTCCGCATCAGCCACAGCAGACGACGAACCTTGACCTTCGACATCGAGGCAGGCAGTCATAGGAGAAGATGAGCTGCCTGCTCTAATGAAAACAGACGACGAGATGACACCCCAGTGTCCCACCAGCCCACGATTCGCGGAGAATGCAGCGGTAGCCGGGAGGCACACAGCACATCTTTAAGAAAAAAGCCGAAATAAACATGCTAATTAATTAGGTGCCGCCCAACATGTAATTAATTAGCATGTTTATATATTCTTTTTTCTTAAAGATGTGCTGTGTGCCTCCCGGCTACCGCTGCACCCCTGCATGCTTTGTGGTTCGGTATTAGTCGGTGGCCTGGAGGGTGGGGGCCACTGCACCACCCAACCTGCGACGACTCAGCCTAACACACCACCATCGCTGAACCAATTCTGGTTCCACTGTACATACATTATTCCTACTTTATATAGGCTGTGTATTTTTACCCTGGGCCTCCTGTCCTATGATCCTCTCATATCCCCTTTGCTAATCACCTGTTCAGCTGTTGGCTCCATCCCTCCCCCTCCTGTCTTCTATCATTTTGGATCTCCCCCTCCCCCTCCCACTTTCAAATTTCTTACTAACTCTTCCTTCAGTTAGTCCTGACGAAGGAACTCGGCCTGAAATGTGGACTGTACCTCTTCCTAGAGATGCTGCCTGGCCTGCTGCGTTCACCAGCAACTTTGATGTGTGTTGTGTGTATTTTTACATGTTATTTGGTATGATTTGGCAGCTTCATAGCTTAAAGGTTACTGGAGAGCACTTGCGCCGTGTTTTTGCCAACAGCGCTTGCACGAGATTTTTGCTACGGATAACAGTGCAGTAATGATTGTGGAAAAATATTTCTATTTTATATAGGCTGTGTATTTATATCATTCCTGCTTTTACTATATGTTACTGTTATTTTAGGTTTTATGTGTTATTTGGCATGATTTGGTAGGTTATTCTTGGGTCTGCGAACGCTCACAAATTTTCCCATATAAATAAATAGTAATTGCTTCTTCGCTTTACGACATTTCGGCTTACGGACCATTTCATAGGAACGCTCTACCTTCCGATGGCAGGGGAAACCTGTATTTCTGGGATACCTTCTTCAGGTCATGCCACAGCATCTCAATTGGGTTAAGGTCTGAACTCTGACTTTGCCATTCCAAAACATAAGTTTTCTTCTTTTTAAAACCATTCTTCTGTTGATTTACTCTTGTCTTTTGGATCATCCAACTTCTATTAAGCTTCAGATGATGGACTGCTACCCTGACATTCTGCTGTAAAATGTCTTGATAAGATATTGAAATCATTGTTCCCTCAATGGTTGCGAGTTGTCCAGGCCCTGAGGCAACTAAGCAACCCCAAACCATGATGCTCCTTCCACTATGCTTCACAGTTGGAATGAGGTTTTGGTGTTGGTGTGCAGTGTCCTTTTTCCTCCAAACAGAGCAATGTCCGTTTCTGTCAAAAAAGTTTAACTTTTGTCTCATCTATCCACAGAACATTGTCCCAGAATGTTGTAGAACATCCAGGTGGTCTTTTACAAACTTAAGACATGCAGCAATGTTTTCTTTTGGAGAGCTGTGGTTTCCTCTCTGGTGTCTTTCCATCACTGCCATTGTTGTTCAGTGTTTTTCTTGAAGCGAAAATATGAACAGAGAGTTTAGGAAGTTCCAGAGATTTCTGCAGGTCTTTAGCTGTTACCCTTGGGTTCTTTTACATCACCTTCGGTATTGCACATTGTGCTCTTGGTGTGACCTTTGCAGGATGTCCACTCCTAGGAGGAGTAGCAACCGTACTGATTTTTCTCCATTTGCAGACAATATCTCTTACTTTGGACTGATGAACACTCAGGTCTTTAGAAATGCTTTTTGCAGCCACTTCCAGCTTCATCGCTACAATTCTTCTAGTCTTCTGAAAGTTGTTTTGATCAAGGCATGGTGCACATAAACAGATCTTTCTTGAGAAGAATAGGCTCTGTCTATAACTTGACTTTGTGTGTCCTTGTTTATTGGACAGGGCACCTCTCCAACCTACACCTCCCATCTCATCTCATTGATTGGAACACCTGACTGCAGTGGTGTCAGTTCTGATGAAGGGGTCTTCACCCAAAATGTCAACTATTTACTCTTGGGAGCGGTGTAAGTAACACTTGACTCCAAATTGGTTTTGTAGAAAGCATTACCCCAGAGGTTCACATACTTTCTGGACCCTGCACTATGATCGTTTAAGTGGTGTACTCAGTATTGACAAGTAGTAGTACAATTGGTTGTGGAACACAACAGGCCAGGCAGCATCCACAGGAGGAAGTACAGTCGATGTTTCGGGCTGAGACCCTTCGTCAGGACTAACTGAAAGAAGAGAAAGTAAGAGATTTGAAAGTGGGAGGGGGAGATCGGAAATGATAGGAGAAGACGGGGGGGGGTGAGATGAAGCTAAGAGCTGAAAAGTTGATTGGCAAAAGGGATACAGAACTGGAGAAGGAGGAGGATCGTGGGACGGGAGGCCTCGGGAGAAAGAAAGGGGGAGGGGAGATCTTTCTGGATGCAGCCAAAAAGTTATATTCAAAAGGTTCAAAGGAACATCTAAACAAGCCTGATGCATTTTGGAAACAAGTCCTGTGGACTGATGAAGTTAAAATAGAACACTTTGGCTGCAATGAGCAAAGGTATGTTTGGAGATAAAAGGGTGCAGAATTTCATGGAAAAGAACCCCTCTCCAACTGTTAAGCACGGGGGTGGATCGATCATGCTTTGGGCTTGTGTTGCAGCCAGTGGCATGGGGAACGTTTCCTGGTAGAGGGAAGAATGAATTCAATTAAATACCAGCAAATTCTGGAAGCAAACTTCACACTGTCTTTAAAAAAAAAAGCCGAAGATGAAAAGAGGATGGCTTCTACAAGAGGATAGTGAACCTAACAGACCTCAAAATCCACAATGGACTAGCTCAAGAGGTGCAAGCTGAAGATTTTGACATGGCCCTCATAGTCCCCTGACCTAAACATCATTGAGAATCTGTGGCTAGACCTCAAAAAAGCAGTGCATACAAGACGACCCAAGAATCTCACAGAACTAGAAGCCTTTTGCGAGGAAGAATAGGCGAAAATCCCCCAAACAAGAATTGAAAGACTCTTAGCTGGCTACAAAAAGCGTTTACAAGCTGTGTTACTTGTCAAAAGGGGGTGTTACTAAGTACTGCCATGCAGGGTGCCCAAACTTTTGCTCCGGGCCCATTTCCTTTTTTGTTATTTTGAAACTGTAAAAGATGTAACAGCGAGGTGTCGTAAAGCGAACATTCAGAAAATGAGGGCCACCTGTATAGAATATTGAAGTTAATTAAAACAGTGGAACATCAGTTGCAAGAAAAAGTTTGTGAAGCCTTTGCAATTACCTGGTTTTCTGCATTAATTACTCATAAAATGTGGTCTGATCTTCATCCAAGTCACAATAAACTGCCTGAACTCATAACAACCAATTGTACACAAACACGAGAAAATCTGTAGATGCTGGAAATTGAAGCAACACACACAAAATACCAGTGGAATGCAGCAGGCCAGGCAGCATCTCCAGAGTCTGGAATGTCAGTTTTCTACATCAGAACTTGCTAATTCCATTTAAATTCTTCCAACATTAGAGACTAGAAACAGAAGATCAAAGCTTGGATGAGTTGTGGCTTGTGTATCTGCTGAATTGAAAATAGGATGCTGAAGGGAAGGGTCAAAGATGAATCATGTGAGGGTGAGAAAGGGCTGGAAAGTGGCAGCACAAAGTAATGTGTGAGTGCAGGAAGTAACACCAATACAATTATGAGTGCATTGGATAAAATGCTAAAGGAGGGAGACTGGTTAGGAGTAGAATAAGACCTGTTTCATTAATGAGAAAGATGGGTATAGCTTGGAGCTCATGGGAGTTCCAGCTACATCTTCAAACTAGAAAATGTGAATGGAGATCTTGCTATTTTTATACTATAAAGCACATTTAGACAGGATATCAACCTTTGCTTATTAGTAGCACTTTACCTTTAGGGCTCAAAAGGTTGCTGATGCTGTCCTCCAATAAAGCTGAGGGTGAATCAGATGGGCCTTTGATTACCATGCTGGAGCACTTTCAGCTGAGTTAATATAAAAGTGGCCCACTTGGCACAGTTGAAAGAAAGGTAGTCATATTCTGGTGTGTCTTATTTTTCGAACAGCATTTGTTAAAAAAACATATCAAGCTGTTTTCAAATTTGCTAACTCATTCTCTTGGATGGCAAACTGAATTATATCTCAACAATAAATCATCAGGAAAATCGTAACTGTCAGGAAAAATGGAGCAAAGTCTGTCAGATCTTTTTCTTACTTTAAGGTGTTCTAGTAGCTGTATTACACAATGATATAGTGAAGTTGTTAGCTAATTATGGCCATCAATATTTAGTAAGTCAGTCCCATAATATGAAAATGTGCCCTTCATCCTAAGTTGTTTATGCCAAACCAGTTGCCTACCCATGCTTGTCCCATTTGCCTACACTTAACTGCTCCTGTCCATGTACTAGTCCAAATGTCTTTCAAATGTTATTGTACCCATTTCTGACAGCTTGTTTCATATATCCAGTATCCTCTGTGTGGAAAAAGTTGCCACTCATCTCCCCTTTAAATCTCTTGCTTTAAACCTATACCCTCTGGAGACTCCCCTACTGGGGAAAAAGACAGACTCTTCAGTTTATCTAAGCCTCTTAGAATTTTGTATGGCTCTGTAAGGTCACCCCTCAACCTACTGTTCTCCAGGGGAAATATTTCAGCCTATTCAAGCCCTCCTGCCCCAGTAACATCCTTGTCAATCTTTTGTGCACTCTTTCCAGTTTAATGACATCCTTCCTATAGCAAGCTGACAAAAATTGCACATAATACAACAATTGAGGTCTAGTGCAGTTGTAACATGACATTAAAAATTTGGGGGTAAATGCCCTGATTGATTAAGGCAAGCATAACCAGTTGCTTTCTCGATATTGTCCATCTGTGATGACACTTCCAGGAAATTGTATATTTTGTACCTCTAGGTCTTTTCTACCATTTACTGTGCAAGTCCTGGATGGTTTAACTTCCCAAAAT
This sequence comes from Mobula hypostoma, assembly GCF_963921235.1. Taxonomy (NCBI): domain Eukaryota; kingdom Metazoa; phylum Chordata; class Chondrichthyes; order Myliobatiformes; family Myliobatidae; genus Mobula; species Mobula hypostoma. The sequence goes on from NC_086100.1 coordinate 157,864,882, forward strand.
ACGCTTTGCACTTGCCTGTGTTAAATTCCTGGCTCACTTTTCTGATTGACTTAGATCCTGTTATAATCTTAGTTAACTCATTCACTGTCCACTATGTGACTAATTTTGGTGTCATCCTCAAACTTACCATGTCAGCTGCATTCTCATATGAATCTTTAATATAGATAAGAAAACAGTGGACCCAACATCGCCCCCTGCAGCATATTGCTGGTCACAGGCCTCCTATCTGTAAAATACCCTTTCACTTCTGGACCTTAATAAAGTTGATATAGATGTCTACCATCTTGCCATATCAATCCTCTTGCTTGACTCTTTTATATATTAAAAAAAAATAGATTTGTGCAGCATAATTTCTTGCTCACAAAGCATGCTAACTATCCTTAATCAGTCCTTGCCTTTATAAATGCAGACAAATCCTGACTCTCAGAATCTGCACCAGTAACTTTCTCAGAGCTGATGTTGGCATTACTGTCCTGTAGTTTTGTGGCTTCTCCTTGCAGTCCTTCTTGAGTAAATGCGCATCAACAACCATCCAGTGTTATAGTGTCTAATCAAAAGCATAATTCAGTGACTGTTAGAAATGTCCAATAAAAACATGAAGTGCTGGACAAAGAAATAGTTAACACTGCAATGCAATTACTTTTTATGAGTTATTTATGTGAAAGTGCTTTACTCTGCAGGTGCTACTTGACCTGCGAGCTGCTTATAGTATTATCAATTTTCTATTCAGGTGAGTTGGTCATGAACACTGGGAAAACATCAGAAATGAATGAGAATATATTTTGCAATCTATTTATAACAAGCTATTTTTATAAAGTGTGTATTTTTTTATTTTTGTTTTATTTGATAGGCTTGTCTGGCGCTGGTAAGACGACAGTCAGCATGGCACTGGAAGAATATTTAGTTTGCCATGGGATACCCTGCTATACGTTGGACGGTGACAATATTCGACAAGGTCTAAACAAAAACTTGGGCTTTAGCCCAGGAGATCGTGAAGAGAACATTCGACGTATTGCTGAAGTAGCTAGACTGTTTGCAGATGCTGGACTTGTGTGCCTTGCCAGTTTTATTTCTCCATATACAAAGGTACTTCTCCATTTTTATGTCTTTCGGATTTTTTCTTTATAGTTATCATTAATTTAATCTTCAACTGCTTCATCCTGTTTATTATTTGCAGTACCATTTATATTTTCCTCATCAGTTTCAATATGCATCTAAAGTTTTGCTTGGAGAATTACCTTTCGTGATAGTTTACTCTTTCTCCAATGTTAATATTTTAACATCGAAAATGCCATTGTATGCCTTTCAAATGCAAATCAGATATACAGATATAACTGTGTTATAGCCTTTCAGATTATTAAAAAATCCCGTAGTCAGAATTCGCAAATCACTAGCCAAAATTTTGAGCTATGGAAAAAAAGTTTGCTGTCATATACACATGAAATTCTATGGATGCTGGCAATCCGAGGCACTACACATAATGCTGGAGAAGCTCAGAGGAATTTTTAAAGCACCTATAGAGGGGAATAAACACTCGCCGTTTCAGGCCAAGACCATTCATCAGGAGTAGAAAGGAGGGGGGAAGCAGCCATAATAAGAAAGTGGGGAAGTGGAGAGAGTCCAATCTGGCAGGTAGCAGATGAAGCCAGATGAGGGTGGGTGTGGGAAAAGGGGCAAAGTGAGAAGTTGAGAGGTGATAGTAAAGGGGAGGGGGGCTCTTTTTCATTCCCCATTCTGGTTTCCCTCTTACTCCTTCCCTTCTCCACATCTGTCCATCTTCTCTCTCTGATGCCCCACCTCCTACCCTTTCTCCCATAGTGCACTCTTCCATAAGATTCCTCCATCATAATCCTGTTACCTCCCACCTATCACCTCTCAGCATCTCACTTCATCCTCCCATCTTCACCCATACGCCTTCCCACTCACCTCAGTTCACCTATCACCCGCCAGCTTGTACTCCTTCTCTTACCCTACCTTATTATTCTAGTTTTATCCCCCTTCCTTTCCAGTCCTGTTGTAGTGTCTCGACCCAAAATGTTTTCGGTTCAGAATAAGAATTATCACCACCAACATATGTCGTGAAATTTGTTCACTTAGCAGCAGCAGTTCAATGCAATACATAATGTAGAAGAGGAAAAATAATAAGTAAATCAATTAACAGTATACATATATTGGATAGATTAAAAATCATGCAAAAACAAATAATATCTATTAAAAAAGTGAGGTAATGTTCGTGGGTTCAATATGAATTTAGGAATTGGGTGGCAGATGGGAAGAAGCTGTTCCTGAATCGCTGAGTGTGTGCCTTCAGGCTCCTGTACCTCCTACCTGATGGTAACAGTGAGAAAAGGGCATGCCCTGGGTGCTGGGGGTTCTTAATAATGGACACTGCCTTTAGAGACACTGCTCCCTGAAGATGTCCTGGATACTTTGTAGGCTAGTACCCAAGATGGAGCCAACTAAATTTACAAACCGCTGCAGCTTCTTTCAGTCCGGTGCAGTGCCCCCCCCCCCCCACCTCCATGCCAGACAGTGATGCAGTCTGTCAGAATGATCTCCACGGGACATCTTTAGAAGTTTTTGAGTGTATTTGTTGACGTGCCAAATCTCTTCAAGCTCTTAATGAAGTATAGTTGCTGTCTTGCCTTCTTTATAGCTACATTGATATGTTGAGACCAGGTTAGGTCCTCGGATATCTTGAAACTACTCACTCTCTCCACTTCTGATCTCTCTGAGGATTGGTATGTGTTCCTTCATCTTACCTTCCTGAAGCCCACAATTGGCTATTTTGTCTTGCGTTGAGTGCCAGATTGTTGCTGTGACACCACTCCACTAGTTGGCATATCTCACTCCTCTATGCTCTGTCGTCTCCATCTGAGATTCTACCAACAGTGGTTGTATCATCAGCAATTTTATAGATGGTCTTTCAGCTATGCCTAGCCATACAGTTGTGGGTTGTTGATTGCCCTTTGTAGATGCTGCCTGACCTGTTGAGTTCCTCTATCATCTTGTGTGTTTCTCAAATTTATCTGGGGGCAGTGTAAATCAACACAAGATTTATTTTCAACTTGTGTTTCTTAATGCATATACCGGTGGCACAGCTTTGCATTATAGAAAATCACCATATGGACAGTTTTCTTGGGACACAAACCCTGAAATGTGGGTGCTCACCTATAGTTGCAGTTTATGGAAGCTGGATGGAGTCTTCAGAAAGTTGTCTTGAATTCCATTGGCATATTCAATACAGAAAACCAATGTTCATGATTGATTTCGGTACTTCATTGTTTGAACTGTATCTTGGTGTTGCAAATTCTTATTCAAATTGCAGCTCATCATAAGCTGCTGTGCAGAAAGTTTCAATATCCAGCAACTACCCCATTTACGAATTTGCTCCCTCTCCCACAGAATATGAAATCTAAACAAATTGCTTCCCACCATTCTCCTTCCCCAACTTGGGAGTGAGGTAGAGGAGATTCTGCCTGCCTCCTCCCTTCTCTCCTCAACTGAGTATGTGAATGAAGTAAAATGGATCAAATTTGGTGGGAGCTTATCATGCTAGTTTGCTTTGTATATCCTTCAATGACTGCCAGAATGGCATTATCAGGGGTCTTAGTGTATATGTGTACTTTATTGAATGAATACTTTATTGATCCCGAGTCGGAAATTCTTTTGTTTCAGCAGCAACATTTAAAAGCACACTTAGCAATGTGCAGACTTAACTAATAATAAAGTACAGAATAATAATATACACAATAATAATTTATGAACCCAGGGAAACGCAAAGCATGATTAAAAATATAAAGTATCTTTGATGGGACATAAATAGAAAAACCTCTGTTTTACTTGATAGTTTTTAATATTTTAAAACTGCATGTCAAATGATGTAATTCTGGGAATGAATGTTTGATCCCTGTCTTTTAAATCTTAACCTTCTATTTGCCAGGATCGGAAAAATAGCAGAAGCATACACGAGAGTGCTGGTCTACCTTTTTTTGAAATATTTGTGGATGCTCCGCTGTATGTCTGTGAAAGCAGGGATGTAAAGGGACTTTACAAAAAGGCCAGAGCTGGAGAGATAAAAGGTATGTACCATACGAAAACAGGGAACAGAAAAAGAAGCCTGTGAGTAGTGATGTGTGATTGTACTTTGGTTATTTGTTTTAACTTTGTTTTAGGAAAATAAATTCTCTGTACTTGTGGGCGTGAATATAATTTCATTTGTATATCCTTCAAATGACTGTTAAATAGAATATTGAATTGGAAACTCAGCTAATGATCGTCATTCACCCTTTTCTACATCCACACATTCCTTCACCAAATTTTGTTGATAAACCATCTCTACATCATGACTTACTATGGCAACTGCTCTGCCCATGACTGCAAGAAACTGCAGAGAATTTTAGACACAGATCGGCAAATCAGAGAGCTGGTCTGTTTTTTTTGAGATATTTGTTGATGCTCCACTATGTCTGTGAGAGCAGGGATGTGAAGGGACTTTACAAAAAGGCAAACAGTCTTCCCTGTACGGATTCTGTCTAGCCCCTTCTATCAGCTTCAATAAAGCAGTCAATGTAATCAATACCCCACCCAACATGGACATTTTCTTTCTTCCTCCCCCCCCCATCAGACAAAAAGATGAAAGCACATACCACCAGTCTCAAGGACAGCTCCTGTTCTGTTGTTATAAGGTTACTGAACAGTTGTCTGGTATGATAAGTGGATTCTTGACCTTGTGCTCTATCCTTTCACCTTTTTGTCTATCTGCACTACGCTTTCTCTGTAATTGTAAGGCTTTGTTCAGACTGTTATTGTTTTATGTATAAACAAGCCACTTCCATGGGAAAATAGTTAAGCAAATATAATAGCAATAGTCCATTTTTCCTCAGTTCTCTTGAAGGAGACCTTTGGAATAATGATATCCAGAGACTAGATAATATTTTGTTTAGATTGCATGAGGTGATTTGGTATGGATTCTACCCCATCATTCCCAAGCTAAGGATTCAGCCTCCTTCACTTAAAAACAACTCTAATTAGTGCCACTTATTCCCCATAGTTCTGCAGAATATTGTTTAGTGATGCAAGTTATCTTTATAAAGTTAACTCTCCCTCACTATAACTTCTTCCCCCACCCCTGTCCCATCTCCCTATGACTGCCTGGTTACCCACAGAGTGGGTTGAAATGGGAAACCGATGGTTGCGATTTGAGCAATCGGTAACCTTTAGTCCTGTTGTTCAGACTGTAGATGACTAACTTGAAGACCAGTTTTCAAGATCCTAGTCTGAGAAGTCCATAGTACTTTCTTAATACAACTGTCTCAAAGCTGCTGGATTCTTTATTAAATTGCAAAGTTAGTCACTGACTTTGAATGGTGATCTGAAGTTGGTTTCTTGCAGGGTTCACTGGTATTGATTCGGAGTACGAGAAACCAGAAGCTCCTGAGCTGGTTCTGAAGACTGATGTCTGTTCTGTCAATGAATGTGTCCAGCAAGTGATTGAACTTCTTCAGGAGAGGGTATGGATTCAGCCACAAGTTTCGATAACAGTGTTTAAGATTTGGTTTAGTAGGATTTGGTTAGTTGGATTCTAAGGTAAACATGAAACCAGTACATATACGACCACACCTCAGTCTGAGACAATTTTATTTTTAGTGCCTCATCTGTGAAGCTGACGGCTTTAGGCATTTTTCTAGCAAGTTCATGATTTGCCTGTATAAGTCAACAGAGCAATTATAAATAGACATGAGAAACTAGCTGTGCATATTGCTTTCTATCATCTGTTGTTGCTGTTGGAAAGTTCTCGATTGGAGTATCGTTCCAACAATTTGATCATAAGATTCTGCACGGACATTCCTGCACACTATTAAGTGTGCCCTGTACTGCTGGAGCTACTGACTTTTGAACAGGGACATACTGGTGAGAACTTGCCTGCTTTCTCAGGTTGATGCCTTGGTTTCCATTAAACAATATTAGAATGGCATGGAGGGTATGTTTTAAGTCTTAGTCAATACTTACCAATTGCATTAAAGGTATCTGGTCTGTCATGTTTGTGGAAGCTTACTGCATTAAAGGGGCTGGCATATTTTCCATAGCAGTAGCACTTCAAAGAGAAATATAAATTAGGAGATGTTGAATGGGATTTGTAATATCAATTTTCAGCAGGTCTTTGACAAAGTGCTGCACATGAGACTGCTAAACAGATAAGAGGCCATGTTATTACTGAAAGGATATCACAGTTAAAAGATCGCTGACTGACAGAGGCAAAGAGTGGGAGTAAAGGAGACCTCTTCTGGTTGACTGCTGGTGACTAATAGCCAGGTTTTCAGAATATATGAAGATGAGTGAAGGAGCAGGTAGTGGTGAGGAAGCAGAGTGTCAGCGGAAGAACTTAAACGGATTGGGAGAATGGGCAAAGAAGTGGCAAATGGGATATAGTGTAGGGAAGTGTATGGTCATGCACTTTGGTAGAAGAAATAAAATTTCTACACAGGAAAATTTAAGAATCGGTGCAAAGGGACTTGGAAATCCTTGTGCAGGATTCGCTAAAGGTTAACTTGCAGTTGAGTCGGTGTTAAGGGAGATAAATGCAATGTTAGCTTTTATTTGGAGAAGACTAGTACACTCCATCCCCGTTATATGCGTCACAGTTGTGCGTCAAACCTATTTCTACTAACTTCTCCTTAAATACGTCCAAAACTCACAGTTATGAGTGCGTTTGCAGTGGAGTCTGCGAGACTGTTGGCCGACCAGTATTGTGTGGGACGAGACACACCGTTTTCCCGCCAAAACAAGCTACGTGTGCATGCCTCACAGTCTCACTCAGTTGGTAGTGGCGGCGTGTGGATGTGCGATCTTGCGCTCTTAACCTTGTTGTTATTACCTATGGTGCAATGATTTTGTACTTGAAATATTTAACCATGCGACCTATGTCAAGTCCTAGGCCATCAGCCAAGCGGCAGAGAACTGCTTTAACACTTGGAAAAAAAAGTTGGAAGTTATAAATGGGGCCGCGTCAGGTGAAGGTAGCACAGCTCTGAGACGCTACTTTGGCCTGGGTGAGTCCACGATCAGGAACATAAAGAAGAATGCTGAGAAAATAAAAAGTGCAGTGATTGATTCATCTCAAGTGTCTTCAAAGATTGTTACCAAAGTGCATCACCGGATTATGACAAAAATGGAGAAAATGTTGAGTTTGTACATTGAGTATGAAACAAAGAGAAAAACAACACTTAGCTCTGATCATCTTCGTGTGAAAGCTTTGGAAATTTATGGTCGCCTTTGTTCAGAGGCTAGTGAGGAAGTGTCAAGTGTTATTGTTAGCTTTAATGCAAGTAGGGGATGGTTTTCTAAGTTTGTTAATTGTCACAGGCTTCACAACTTAGCTGTGCGTGGTGAGCAAGCCAGTGCTGACCACGAAGCTGCTGAACGCTACCCTGTGCAGTTGCGGGGTTTGATAGCTGAGTTAGGCATCACATCAAAGCAGGTGTTTAATGCAGATGAGACCGGGCTTTTTTGGAAGCGTATGCTGAAACGCACTTACATGAGTAAGGATGAAAAGACTGCGTCAGGTTTCAAGGCAGCAAAGGATAGGTTGACTCTGCTTATGTGTTCCAATGCTGAAGGGGACTGTAAGATGAAGCCTCTCGTAGTTTACCATTCACTAAACCCCCGTGCTGTTAAGGGTTTGAGTAAGAATATGCTTCCTGTCCACTGGGCAGCTAACAAGAAAGCATGGGTCACTGGTCAAGTATTTGAAGATTGGTTTGCTAATCATTTTGCTGTTGAGGCTGAACGCTACTGCTGGGAACAGAATCTTGCCTTTAAAGTTCTTTTGTTGCTTGATAATGTGCCAGCCCATCCTAAACATTCAGACAGCATTCATCCTAACATAATAGTGCGTTGCCTGCTGCCTAACACAACGTCGCTGATTCAACCACTCGACCAAGGTGTGATATCCACGTTCACGGCGAATTTTTTACGGCGAACCATCTCTCAGGTGCTGCAAGCAACAGACAATTTTGAAAATACCGGGAGATTACCAACGGTGAGGGAATGGTGGAAGTCCTTCAACATCAGACATGCCATCAACAACATTGATGAATCCTGGAAAGAGCTCAGGTCTTCCACTCTTAATGGAGCATGGAAATCAATTTTGGCGGAGTGTGCACGCACCCTCAAGGGGTTTCCTGCCTTCACTGCAGCTGTCTAGGATTGTGTGGCCCTGGGCTGTAAAATTGGTGGGGAAGGATTCTCAGGTCTCGAGACTGCTGACGTGGTAGAACTCCTGGATTCTCATGATGAAGAAATAAGCGTGGATGACCTTCTGCATTTAACTCAGACTGAAGGTGATAACTACGATGGCAGAATTTTTTTAAGGCTGCGGAACACTTGGCACAAATGGCGATGGACATGGACCCAAGTTTAGAATGGAGTCAGCATTTCAGTCGTTCTCTGCAGTCAATCCTTCTTCCCTACAAGCAAATTTATGCTGAGGAACAAAATGCTGCCAAGCAAACAACCCTCACCACTCTCTTCAAACCGCTGTCATCCACACCAAGTCCACCTCCACCTGAGCACTCCACACTTGTCGCATTTCCTGCTGTAGGCAGTTCTGAGAGTTCCACTAACTTGCCAGAGAGTTCTGTGAGTCTTCCTTCACCCCTTGCTGTCCTTGATGATCCTGATGACCCACAACCATCCACCTCATCCGTGTAAAGCTGCCCAACATCACTGCACAACCACTCATTTCCCGGAGCCTACATGCCTGTCACTGTTGGTGAGTACTGTACACCCTAGTATGTTAACTTTCTTAGTCATAGTCATACTTTATTGATCCCGAGGGAAAATGGTTTTCATTACAGTTGCACCATAAATAATTAAATAGTAATATGTAAATTATGCCAGGAAATAAGTCCAGGACCAGCCTATTGGCTCAGGGTGTCTGACCCTCCAAGGGAGGAGTTGTAAAGTTTGATAGCCACAGGCAGGAATGACTTCCTATGACGCTCTGTGTTGCATCTCGGTGGAATGAGTCTCTGGCTGAATGTACTCCTGTGCCCAACCAGTCCATTATGTAGTGGATGGGAGACATTGTCCAAGATGGCATGCAACTTAGACAGCATCCTCTTTTCAGACACCACAGTCAGGGAATCCAGTTCCATCCCCACAACATCACTGGCCTTACGAATGAGTTTGTTGATTCTGTTGGTGTCTGCCACCCTCAGCCTGCTGCCCCAGCACACAACAGCAAACATGATAGCACTGGCCACCACAGACTCGTAGAACATCCTCAGCATCGTCCGACAGATGTTAAAGGACCTCAGTCTCCTTAGGAAATAGATACGGCTTTGACCCTTCTTGTAGACAGCCTCAGTGTTCTTTGACCAGTCCAGTTTATTGTCAATTCGTATCCCCAGGTATTTGTAATCCTCCACCATGGATAGAAACAGGGGTCACCGGTACATTAGCTCTCCTCAGGTCTACCACCAGCTCCTTAGTCTTTTTCACATTAAGCTGCAGATAATTCTGCTCACACCACGTGACAAAGTTTCCTACTGTAGCCCTGTACTCAGCCTCATCTCCCTTGCTGATGCATCCAACTATGGCAGAGCCATCAGAAAACTTCTGAAGATGACAAGACCGTGCAGTAGTTGAAGTCCAAGGTGTAAGTGGTGAAGAGAAAGGGAGACAAGACAGACCCTGTGGGGCCCCAGTGCTGCTGATCACTGTGTCGGACACACAGTGTTGCAAGCACACGTACTGTGGTCTGCCAGTCAGGTAATCAATAATCCATGACACCAGGAAAGCATCCACCTGCATCGCTGTCAGCTTCTCCCCCAGCAGAGCAGGGCGGATGGTGTTGAACGCACTGGAGAAGTCAAAAAAACATGACCCTCACAGTGCTCGCTGGCTTGTCCAGGTGTGCGTGGACACGGTTCAGCAGGTAGACGATGGCATCCTCAACTCCTAGTCGGGGCTGGTAGGTGAACTGGAGGGGGTCTAAGTGTGGCCTAACCATAGGCTGGAGCAGCTCCAGAACAAGTCTCTCCAGGGTCTTCATGATGTGGGAGGTCAATGCCACCGGTCTGTAGTTATTGAGGCCGCTGGGGCGCGGCGTCTTCAGCACAGGGAAGAGGCAGGACATCTTCCGCAGCACTGGAACCCTCTGGAGACTCAGGCTCAGGTTGAAGACATGGCAAAGTACTCCACATAGCTGAGGGGCACAGGCTTTGAGCACCCTGGTACTGACACCATCCGGTCCTGCAGCCTTGCTTAGGTTGAGACATTTTAACTGTTTTCTCACCTGTTCAGCTGTGAAGCCCACCGTGGTGGTTTCGTGTGGGGAAGGGGTATAGTCATGAGAGCACGGTGGGGGACTGTGAGGGACTGTGAGGAGGGGTAGGAGGGGAGAGTGGAATATGTGTTGGTTGGGGGCCGACAACAGATGAATTGTGGGAGATGGGCCGGGGCCACAATGTCAAATCTGTAAAGAACAGGTTAAGTTCGTTGGCCCTGTCCACACTGCCTTCAGCTCCTCTGTTGCTAGTTTGCCGGAACCCATTGATGGTCCTCATCCCACTCCAGACCTCTCTCCTGCTGTTCTGCTGGAGTTTCCACTCAAGCTTCCTCCTCTACCTGTCTTTAGCCTCCCTGATCCTGGCTTTCAGGACCTTCTCTATGATTTATTATGTTGAATATTACCTTAAATTGATGAAATATAATACGAATGTTGCCTTGTGGTACCACTTTTGTGCTGTATTGGTATGAAAATGTGAATAAATTACAGATAAAACGTATTTAGGAAGCCCTCCAGAATGCATCCCTATTTTCTCCATTTAAATAATTATTCACATAATGCGTTTTCCATACTATGCGTCGACTGGAGAACGTATGCCTCGCATGTAATGGCGATAGGGTGTATATGAAAGCAAGGACTTAATATTGTAGTTTTAAAAGACATTGATCAAACCATTCTAGGTGTATTGAGAGCAGTTTTGGGCTCCTTATCTAAGAAAAGATGTGCTGACAACGGAGAAGGTCCAGAGGACCATTCCAGGAATGAAAGGGTTAATGTAGGAGGCATGTTTGACTGCTTTGGACCTGTGCTCGCTGGTGTTTAGATGAATGAAATCTAGTGAATATTGAGAGGCCTGGATAGAGCGGATGTGAAGAGGATGTTTCTTTTCGTGGGGGAGTCTCAGACCAGAGGACACAGCCTCAGAACAGAGGGACGTCCGTTCAGAACGGAGATGACGGTTTCTTTAGCCAGAGGGTGGTGAATCTGTGGAATTCTTGCCACATGTTGCTGCAGAGACCAAATTATTGGGTACCTTTAAAGTGGAGGTTGATAGGTTCTTGATAGTTAGGGCATCAAAGGTTACAGGGAGATGGTGGGAGAATGGGGTCAAGATGGGTGCAAAATGGGAGGGAGGAGAAGATGGTGGCGCGACGCTGCTCGCAGCGGCCACTCCAGTGGTGATGTCTGTTATTTGTCAAGTAGGGTGCCGTGCACAATCCTGATTTGATGGAGACGGACGTGAGAGCACGGAGGAACATCTGGTGAAACTTCTGAAATGCCTGCTTCGCTGCCGCTACTACTGTGTAGTCCAGAATCTCCAGCGGGGAAGGCCCCAAATCCTCGGCTTTGCTTGTTGCTCGGCAGCCGGGGTGGGGTTGAAGCGCTCGGCAGAGGATGGTGCTCGGAGGAGCTGGTCGGAGGCTCAAAGTTTTTGGAGGGACTCGGAGTCCGCTGCGGTCGGGTGCTTCCAATGGTGCTGCATTGGCAAGTTTGCGGCACTTGAGTTTCATGGCAGGGAGAGTTTCTCCCTTCTACTGCCTGCGTGATGATGAGGCTATCGGGACTTTGTGACTTTTTTTTACCGTGCCCCTGGTCTGCTGTTTATCAAATTATGGTATGGCTTTGCACTGTTGTAACTCTATGTTATAATTATGCGGTTTTTTTAAGTTTTAGTCTTGGTTTGTCCTGTGTTCTTGTGATATCATTCTGGAGAAATGTTGTATCATTTTTTAATGTATGCATTTCTAAATGACAATAAACAAGGACTGAGTGTCCTCATAATCTTAAAAAAAAACACCAGACATGATGGAGTGGTGGAGCAGACTTGTTGGGACGAATAGCCTGATTTTGCTCTTGTGTCTTATGGTCTGTAAAGAAGTGCTGCATATTACACTAAAAATAATTGACTTTTTCAACCAGTTGCTTTTTGAGGAAGTGAAATCTCAAGTGGACCTTTTCACTTTAAGGAAAACTTTAACTCTCAGTATGTCATTCATGGCAATATTTGTTGGTTGATGAGCAATGAATGAAACAGTGTTTGACTACTTTCCTGAGATGCTAGTGACTTTCACAGCCTTGGCATCATGAGGAAGATGTAGGTTCAAGTCCTACTTTGTGTATAGTTTTCGTTGATACTGTAGTACAGTGCATGCATTATACAGAAAAAAAATCAAAGTCAAAAAGAATAATTTTCTGTAATTATTTGTCTGTGGGTCATCATAAGGTTGGGAAACACAGACAGGAATGCAATTGCTGGCTGGGGAGGGCATCTACTTGTGTGCTGGAAAGAGCTGAGTAACACCATGTACCTTGAGGATATATACTAACCTCAGCTTCATTGCCCAGCTCAGCAGTAGGAAGCTGGCAAACACTAGATTCGGCCCTTTAATCCAGTTTTTCCATTCTATGAGATTGCAGCTGATCTGTTGTTTAACTATTCTGGTTTCTATCTGTATTACTTAATAAACATAGCAAATAGATATATTGAGCATTTATTTTGAATATATTATTAAATTAATTAATATTTTAAAATGTATTAAATTGATATAGTAATCATAAAATTTGGGGGAAATACAGTATTGTGCAAAAGTCTTAGGCACATAGGTATAGCTAGGGTACCTAAGACTTCTGCGCAGTACCGTATTTATAAACATGAAGCAGAGAGCGAGTTTATAAATCTGGCAGGAGTGAAGGATATTAGGAATGGTGAGGGTGGAATGCCGCAGGAGGGGCATGGGATGGGCGACAGGAGGAGTGCCAGGTGTGGGGGGGGGGTCGGTGGCACAGGTGCAGACATGCCCAGCCCTGAGACACTAGGCAAGGTCATTTGATTTCAAACATTTGGTTTATTGATCATTACCGAATGTCTCTCTGGTGCCTCGTGCTCCCTCCGCTTTTCCCAACCATGATTCCTCTCTCCCTGCTCCCTTCCCTCTCTGTCCGCAGTAGAGACACATTTCAGAATTGGGTTTATCATCACTCACGTAGGTCATGAAATTTTTTTTGTGGCAGCAGTACAGTGTGATATATTAGATTACTACAGAACTGCAGAACCTAACTATATATATATATATGTGTCTGAGACTTTTGCACAGTACTGTATTTTTCAGGTTTCCACCATGAATGAAAAAGTGTACACCTCCTTTAGTTATGGATTCCTCTCAGAGAAAGTTCTATTTTCTTTCATGTAATACTTCATTTTCAGCATCTTATTTAGATCACTGCTTAAGATACTAAGCTTGCAGGAGCAGTTGGGAAGCGATAGTGCATTTATTTTTAAGTTGTTGAGAGGCTTAATGTAAAAAAAAATTTCATTTCACTTTTTGCGGAAGCTTTCCTGCAATTCATTCTCCATTTTAGTCCCAGTTGTTGTATTAAAAGAAGATGCTACTATGTGGTCAAAAGTGCTTTCATGAACTATATGTTTAAGCAAACAGCAGGTTTAGTGCAATACACAATACAATGGGGGAACTCAGCAGGTTAGGCAGCATCTGTGGAGCAAAATGAACAGTCGGTGTTTTAGGCAAAGACTTCATCTGGACTGGAAAGGAAGAGAGGAAGAACCAGTATTAGAGTGGTGGGAGTGAGAGTATAATGAGGTGACAGATGGATCCAAGAGGGAAGGTAGAAAGGTCAGGGGTGGGGGGTGAATGATGTGAGAAGCCAGGAGTTATTTTGTGAGAGAGCAAAGGCCTGAAGAAACCTAACAGAAGACAATAGACTGTGGAATAAGAGGAAGGAGTTGGGGCACCAGAGGACTAAAGTTGCAGGGCAGGTTGTGAGGATGGAGGAGAGGAAAGAGCAGAGGTAAAAGGGGATAAGGGGGAACAGTGGGGGGGGGGCAAAATAAAGGGGAGTGATTGCTGTAAGAGAAATTGAAGCTTTCACGTTGGAGATTACCAAGACGGAATATGAAGTGTTCCTTCTCCAGTCTGTGTCTGGCCTCCACTTGGCAGTAGAGAATGCTGTGGAAAGACATTGGTGTGCGAATGGGAAATGCAATTAAAATGACTGGCCACTGGGAGATCCTGGCTGTTACAGTGAACAAAGCAAACATGCTGGACGAAGCAATCCCTCAGTCTGCGGGAGCACCAGATATAATGAACGACCCTATTGGATTTGCATATGAAGTGTTGCCTCACCTGGACGGACTGTTTGGGGCCCTGAATGGGAGTGAGGGTGGAGGTGTAGGGACAGGTATAACATTTAGTGTGTTTGCAGTGATAAGAGCCTGGAGGGTGATTGGTGGGGAGGGATAAGCAGACAAGGGAGTCATGGAGAGAGCTATCCCTGCAGAAAGCAAAGAAGGGAGGAAGGGAAAGGCAAAATGTGCCTGGTGGTAGGATTGTGTTGGAAATACCGGATGTTGTGAAGAACGATGTGTTGGATGCCAGTCTTTTGTGGTTGCAGGTGAGGACAAGGGGAACTCTGTTTCTCCTCTTCCCCCTTCAATCACTCTTTTATTCCAGCTTTAGCCCTCTTTCCACTCCTGATGAAGGGTCTCAGCCTGAAATGTTAACTGTTCATTTCGCTCCATAGATGCTGCCTGACCTGCTGAATTCTTCCAGCATTTTTTTGTGCTGCACCAAGTTTACCAGCATCTGTAATCTCTCTTGTGTCAGCAAGTTCGGAGCAGTTGGAATTTGAAAATGCCATGTTCTACTTAAATGAACAAGGGTTTACTTCCCTGTGAGGTAAACTATAAACTGTTATTTCTTTGACTCCAAAGACAGGACTTTCTACATTATGGAGTCACTCTGGCCCTACCAGTCACCAAAACAAATGAGAGCTTTTGTCCTTGTAGATAGATAGATATACTTTATTGATCCCGAGGGAAATTGGATGGAAAAGATCAAAAGTTGAGAAAATGATGATGAAGGGTATAGATAGGGTAAATACAAGCAATTTTTTTCCATTGAGGTGGAGGAGGCTACAACTAGAGGTCATGGGTTAAGGGTGAAAGGCAAAATGTTTAAGGGGAGCATGAGGGGAAACTTCGTCGCTCAGAGGGTGGTGAGTGTGGATTGAGTTTGCCAGTGCAAGTTGTGTTGGCAGTTTCGATTTCAATGCTTAAGAGAGGTTTGCTAGGAATGGGAGAAGTATGGAAGGCTGTGGATGGAGTGCAGGTCAATGGGACTAGGCAGTTCAAATGGTCTGGCATAGACTAGATGCGCTAAAGGGCTCATTTCGGTGCTGTAGGTTTCTATGACTATTGAGAAGAGGGAATTCAGGCATTTCCGTACTCAAGTGGTGTGAATAGCTGTTGATAGTGGAGAACTTTGGTTTAAGATGGCGCTACTGACATTAAGCAGCAGCTAACTGGTGGTTATTAAGGCAAGCAATGTGACTAAATACTTCGTGAGTAGCACTTTTTCTGTGCTAAGTTGTGGTAAACTATCACAATGAATGCGAAGTAAACAAGATACTGTAAATGCATTGAAGGGAAGGTAAATAGGGACATAATGGAATAGAGCTTCATATACATAAATTTGGGCAAGAAAGAGATCACTTGTTGAGGTAGAATTCATAATCAGATTTATTATCACTGACTTGTGATTTTTGTTTTGCAGCAATAGTACAGTAAAAATTGCTATATAGAGTAACAAGATAGTGTTCTTGGATGTTCAGAAGTCTGATGGCAAGGGGAAGAAGTGTTTCTGGATCATTAAGCGTGGCTCTCCAGACTCCTATACCACCTCCCTGATGAGGGCAACGAGAAGAGGGTATGTCCTGGTTGGTGAGGGTCCTAAGTGATGAATGCTGCCGCCTTGAGGAATCACCTTAAGTTGTCTTTGATTGTGGGGTACCATAAACAGCACAGGAAAACATCATTCAGTGCACCCAGTCCATGCTGTATTTGTAATTTTCACTCATCCCCTCCCTCCCTCCCTCCTGTGGGTCAGCATCCACCTCTATTCCTTTCCCTACCATGTAACTGTCCAGCTTCACTTTCAGTTCATGTATATTGTTCATTATCACATCTTGTGTGATGAGTTCAGCATTCTCATAGTCCCCTCTCAATTTCCTGTTTCATTTCTCATGATCATTTTACATTTACAATTTCAAATTTTGTTCTTTCCCACAAGGAGACAAAATATTATTTATTTTGTTAACTAGAAACAACATTGTGATTCCAGAATGGAGGAAGTCATGTTGTCTGGCCTCAGACAGTCACAGTCAGAGATGCCAGAGTGTGGTTTACCACCCAAAAAGCAGATTAAATGGAAGCTATTTTTTTCTATTAAAGCAGAGTACTGCCTTTTTAGATTATATGAAGCATGTTTAACAGTATTCATTAGGGGATTATCTGTGTCCTCGCTGACAGCAAGCCTGCTTTGTACTGCATTCATAATGCAATGAGTTCACAAGTTTCAATCTAAGTCTGAGTCGTTGGAGCAATGAATGGTACATAAACATTTATCCACATTGTCAGTTTCTGGCTTTATTTCTCCAAGTTGGAATCATGTAGCAGACTGAAAATTTATAGTGGCTGCTGTAAACTCAGCAGTCTGCTCAGAATTTGATGGAGAGTTCATGTTGAAATAATCATCTTCTATTCACCATGCTCTGAACCTGTAGGAATTTGACAGGAAGAAAAATGATGGAAATACTTCGCAAGTCAGGCAGCAGCTTTAGAAGATCAAGCAATGTCAGTATTTCAGAATCGTATCTTTTATTTAGATCTGAGAAAAGGTAAGATTTTTTAAAAATACAGATGAAGGTATAAGATAGTTGCACAATACAATAAAGAAACAGATCAAACGGAAAGCAGAAGCAAATGAGGGCTAGTGAATAACAAAGCAGGAATAGGTGTTGATGGTGGGGAGAACTTCCAGTTTAAGGTGGCACTACTGAAATTGAGTGACAGCTTACTGGTGGTTAATAAGGCAAGTAATACGACTAAATACTTTACTAATAGCACCTTTTCTGTGGAAAACTAATCACTGCAAACAGTGAAGAGGTGAGCGAAGGCGAGACTTTCTTGTGGGTTGAGCAATGTGGGAGCGATGCAAAGTTTGAGTGTGGCATGTCAAGTTGGAATCAGAGAGAGAGTTGGAGCAAGCAAAGCAGAGAGGAGGCAATGTGGAGAAGTTTCAGAGCCTGTCCATCTAAACTGGGAGCGAGATTGGATCAACCTAAGCGCAGAGCCAATTTGAAAAGGTCGAGAGCGGCCTCAGGCCGGGCGGCGGGGTACAGCCCCGAGCATATCACCATGTCAGGGCCTGGGTCATAGTGCAGGGGACAACCGGTGTTTGGACAATTTAAGTGCTGATCCAAGTAGACTGAAAAGATGAGGGGATGAGCCGATTCAATTTGACCTTCCATGACGTTTATTCCTCTCCCTGAGGCTGTGAGACTGTTCCCGACTTCTATGTACTTTGTGTCTGCAAGCTCACTGAATTTGCCCTGCTGTTTGATGAACTGAGACGGAGGCTGTGGGCCTGCTCTGTACTCTGGGTCTACGGACTCAATCTGGTTGGGAATGCTTTTGCTTGC
The DNA here is from genome assembly GCF_963921235.1 of Mobula hypostoma. Classification (NCBI taxonomy): domain Eukaryota; kingdom Metazoa; phylum Chordata; class Chondrichthyes; order Myliobatiformes; family Myliobatidae; genus Mobula; species Mobula hypostoma. Next base: position 157,882,673 of record NC_086100.1, read on the forward strand.
TTTTATTGTTTGCATGATTTGTGTTTTTCTCTTTCTCTGCGCATTGGATGTTGTTTTTTAAATGGGATTCTTGAAGGTTTCTCGCTTTGTGGCTGCCTGTAAGCAAACAAATCTCAAGGTTGTATAACTTGTACATTCTTTGATAAATGTACTTTGAATCCCTTTTCATTCCATTATGTCTAACACCATGTCACATTCCATTTTATCTCTCCTGCCTATCACATACCTTCCCATCTGTTCCTAATGACTCCTTCCCTTTCCATAAATATATCCTTGGCTTTTCCCATTTTTGATGAAAGGACAGATATTCTCTTTGTCTTATCCCTCTATCTCTCATCCTTTCTGCAATTTAAACTTGATTTGTTTTCTCTTCATGAGTTGTAATGAAGGATGATCTGTCTGACGTACTGAGCATTTTCTGTTTTTACTTCGCTCTACCAAAATTGCACTTATTTTGGTTGCCATCAACTGAAATGTCATTTCTGTTGATTTCTTACCAGACTTTTATCACTTGATTTTACTTAAGCAATTGGAATCTTCCTATAATAAGAATATTTTTCAGATGCTCTTTGTCGCTTATACAATGTAGCTCTTGCAATAGCAAGACATAATTCTGACCTTGTACTAATTACCTTATCTTAATCCATGGAAAACAGGATGTTCTCTGGGGAAGTGTGAGGCAACACCTAGTGATGTGACTTTTTTTAAAAAGTTGTTAATTGTGCATTTACTGTGTTTATGTTATTGTACACAGCTGGCTTGATGAACTTTTAAGTAGACAAGTCAGCGTGATGTAATTTTGTGATTTGCCCCTCAGCCACATCCCTAACTCCTCCCTCCCCCCCCCCCACAAATGCATAAACCTGTTACACCTCCAAGAAATTGAGTTGTAAGTGATGCCGATTTTTCTCCTTACCTTGAGACTGACTGTGACTTGGGCTGTGATCATCATTGTGCAGTCACCTTGCTCCTAAATTGAAACATTATTTCGCCAAGATCCTTATGAAATATTGTTTGCTCCATGAGTCTGTAAGTACTATATTTGTAACAGTGGTTTAATACAGGGGTCCGCAACCTTGTTTGCACCGCGGACCAGACCAGTTTAATATTGACAATATTCTTGCGGACCGGCCGACCCGGTGGTGGGGGGGGGGGGTGTTCAAGTAGGGTTAAACTACTCACCTCAACATGTCTTTTACAGTTAGGGTTGCCAACTTTCTCACTCCGAAATAAGGGACAAAAGTAGCAGTCAAATCCTGGGACACTTTACCCCAGGAAAGACTACCATGACCACGAAGCCTTGCACAGGCACCTGTGTGCGCATGCGTGATTTTTCTCCCACAAATTGGTTTTGCCTTCATCTTCCCGACTATACTGTACATACATTATTTCTACTTTATATAGGCTGTGTATTTATCATATCATTCCTGCTTTTACTATTTGTTAGTGTTATTTATTTTCGGTTTTATGTGTTATGTATGATTTGTTAGGTTATTTTTTGGGTCTGGGAATGCGCAAAAATTTTTCCCATATAAATTAATAGTAATTGCTTCTTTGCTTCACGCCATTTCGGCATGAAAGGTTTCACAGGAACACTCTACCTTAGTGGGGGAAATACGGGACAAACCAATTTAGCCCAATATACGGGATGTCCCAGCAAATACGGGACAGTTAGCAACCCTATGTTCAAGTTCAACAGTTCGTGACAGGGAATGAGGAAAGGTGCAGCTGACTCATATTGTTTCCTTGCAGCCCAGTAGCACAAGCTTTGTGGCCCAGTGGTTGGGGACCGCTGGTTTAATAAGCAATGGTTTCTCTTTTTCTAACCACATACTGATTTATGAACACAGAATGGCACTACAGAACCAATGCTTTAGCTTTTTAATGCTGTATAAATTAACCTTGGGTTATGCCAGAAATCAAGAGTTGTGACTAACTTGATATTGTTTGGGTTTATTGTTTCCAATAGGACATTGTTCCTGTTGACTCTTACGCTGAAATAAAGGAACTATTTGTCCCAGAAAACAAGCTGGATCTCGCTAGAGCTGATGCAGAAATCTTGCCAGCACTGGAAATCAGCAAGGTAGATGCATTCTCCTTTTCTTTTTACAGATTCAACTAGTGGTGGCCCTCTTGTCTCAGTTGTAAGGTGATGGGTTTATCCCTGCCTGAATGCTCTCCACACCAATTCCAACCTCGCCATCAAATTCACAGACTACACTTGCCTGTTTTCCCTTCCCTTTATTTCTTTTAACCCACCAGCCCCAATACTCCTACTCTTGTACTATCCCTACTTTCGCAATCTGTCCATCACCCTCACATTCCTCTCTGGTTCCTCTGCTCACCTCCTGACATTTATACCATGGTCCACTGTACTCTCTTACAGATTCCATTTTCTTCAGCTTTCTGTTACTTTTACCTTCCAGTCCTGAAGTAGGTTCTTGACCTGAGTTGTTGACTACCCATTCCCATCCACAGATGTCTGACCCACTGAGTTCCTCCAGCATTTTGTGTTATACCATCGTGTATCAATTTTCTTAGTATTCTAACAAGAGTTCTATCTCTATAATCATCACGACGTAGATAACTCTGTCTCTTAGTGGGAGGATGGTACCAGAAAATGGAAACCCACAGATGTGACACCCTTGTTAAAAAAAGGAGAAAGATGGAGAACTACAGGTTATTGTTTAACGGCTTTTATTAGCAAGATACTAGAGTCGATCATCAAGGAAGAAATATTAACCATTTAGGAAAGCTGAATATAATTTAGTTAATGTGGTTTTATGGAAGGTTAAATTATGCTTGGTAAGTTTGCTCAGTTTCTTTTCTGAAATGCACAATCGAATCCTTGGTTGATTTTTAAATCAAACAGGTTATTATCTATCTAATTGAAGAGACCAAGAAAGTGCAGTATGAAGGGATGTAGGTGTTCTAGTGCATGAAGCACAAGATGCAAGCAGATAAGCCCCAACAATAGTTAGGAAAGCAAATAGCATTTTTGGTCATTATTGCAAACTGGTTAAGGTGTAGAAATAGTTTTTGTTGCAATCGTACAGTGTTGGAGAGGTCTCCCAAGAGTGCTGCACAGTTTTGGTCCCTAAAAAAAAAATTATAACATTGACGGCAGTACAAAAGAGATCCACCAGGTTATTTCCTGAGATGAGGCAGTAGTACTACCAAATGATACTAAACAGTTTGGGGCTGTACCCTTAGAGTTAGAAGAAATAAGTTATGAATTTATTCAAACATACCAGACTGAAAGGGGCTTGATGTAGAAAATATTGGGATGTTTTTGCTAGTGGGAGAGCCTCACCGAGGAGACCTAACCACAAGATCAGGGACTGGAAATTTAAAACTGAGGTATGTAAAGAACGTCTTCTCACAGAGGGTGGTAAATCTCTGGAATTCTCTGCCCCAGAAGGTGGTAGAAGCTGTCTCATTGGAAGTATATAAAGTGGAGGTGAATAAATATTTGATAGATACAAGGAATAGAGGTATATGGGAAAAGTAGCACAAGAGTAGATGGACATATTAAGTGGTGAGGCAGGTTTGATGACTTGCTGTTGTTTCTTATGAACAGAACATGGACCAAAGTTGCTTTGCAGTGTAATCCATTGGCTTTAAAATATTTGAATCATCTCTTGGATGTTCAGATTCTACTTGCAGAGCTTTGATTTTACAGCTGCTTTTACACAAATATTGGGATTTTGAAAAGAAAGACTATATAACTTCTTGTTCCAGGTGGACATGCAGTGGGTGCAGGTTCTGGCTGAGGGTTGGGCCACCCCACTCAATGGCTTCATGCGAGAGCGAGAATTCTTGCAGTGCCTTCATTTTAGCTGCTTGCTGGATGGTAAGAACTTGCAATCCCTTTGTGAGAGTTAAGTCATAAATACAATGAAGACAATGAATATCTTCTTGAGTATAAGTTTGAGCATTCTCATTTTGGCAGTTCTAAAGCTTTATTGTGGGAGAAAACCTGGGAAAGTTAATGTAGGAATTGAATGAAACATCAACTACTATAAATGCAAGTCACTTTCAAAACTTCAACTGACTTACCCATTTGGTTCAGTATATCCCTTTAAAGATGCACACCTTCATCTTTAATATCCTATTTCTCAATAAAAATCACTGCACTGTGTCCCTGTCTCAAACAACTTCCCTTGATATGAGCTCCATTTGCACGTCCTTGTCCATGGGATGTTCAATGAATATGACAAGACAATTTTTTTGATGCATTTGTAAATTTGGTCATACATCCCGGAGTCTTATTGCCCTTGCTCTTATCTAATCAGTCTCCACACTTTTCTAGGATGATTTTGAAAAACTAAGATAACCCTAAGCTCCTTTTATCGATTTTGCAAACAATTTCTTTAAACTGCTCTCCTTTGTCTTGAAGTCCTGTCCTGCTTCCTTAATTTACTCAGTGAGACAGCTATTGCAGCTACTTGCTCAAGAATTAAATACTTTCTCTAATTTTGTATCTTTCCCAATTCCCCAACTCAACTTGCTTCCTCATCTGCTTCCTCACCTTAGCCCACTACAGTGCCTGACACCCAATATTATTCCCTGCCCCATCAAATATTGTTGTTTATCTCTGATCCTGAATCAAAACGTTGACAGGCCATGTCCCTCCACAGATGATGTCTGATTCACTGAGTTCCTCTAACAGCTTGCTTGTTACTCCATATTTCAGTATCTGCAGTTCATCACTATGTTTTTGTACCTAATTGCAGCTTCAACCTCCCTTTTGGCTTTCCAAACTTGTGCCAATAGCTTTCTATTTGAATTCTTCCAACCTGTTTTCACCCTGACACAGTGGCAAAAATGGCTCCAATGTGATAATGCTTTGCTGAGTGACTTTGAAAACGGTAGCCTACTTTTCCTCAGCCTTTCACATGGTTGACAGAAACAACCTCTTCCAATTTATCCCTTCCATTCAATTGAGTGGGATTGCACTCACCTGGGTCCATTTTTATTTATTCAGTCATCACAAGAGAGTCAACAGCAATGTCTTATTGCATCTTTACCTCCTCCTGGGACTTGATCCAAATAATAGAGAACGGTTGAATAGGTTAGGACTTCCTTCCCTGGAGTGGAGAAGGAAGAGGTGAGGTCTTGTAGAAGTATAGAGAGGGGAAACACAGGCTTTTCCCCCTGAGGTTGGATGAGAATAGAATTGGAGGTCATCGGTTTAGGGCGAAATGTGAAATTTTTAACGGGGTCTTCTTTATTCAAAGGATGGTTCAGTTGTGGAATAAGCTGCCAATGGAAATGGTAGATGCAGGTTCACTTGCAACAAGGGAATTTTGGTTAGGCACATGGATGGGAGAGGTAGGGAATGCTATGGTTTGGGTGCAGGTAGATGGAACTAGGCATAAAAACAGGTCTGTCTGGACTAGATGGGCTAAAGGTCAATGCTGTGACTCTTGATTTATGCTGATATTTATCCAAGTATTACCTCTTGGTAATGATGCTCAAAATACATCGTATCAATTTCCATATGTGAGCTGCTGGCGTCCAAGTCTACCTCACCTCCTCCTGACCACTCCACAAACACTTTGTCCAATGTCTAGAAAAGCATGAGTAGAAATTTCCCTTCAGTAAAAATTGCCTGCTCTCCCCTCTTCCTTTGAACCCCATTGTATTCCATACCACTCGTACTGTTCTTGCCTGCAAAGCACGGCAGGACAACTATATAGTGGGGTGAGGAATGTTACGAACTTACTGATCTGCTTCTCTACTGACCAGCTGGTACTTCCCTTGTTAGAGTTGTCTAGTCCCGATATCAGGCGAAAACCCTTCAATGTTAACTGTTTAGTCCCTGCCATAGATGTTACTTGCTGAGTTCTTCCAGCATTTTGTATGTGTTGCTTCAGATTTCCAGCACCTACACATTCTCTTGAGTTTACCGTGCCTTCTTTATTCGGTTGCCTTTCCTTTCTAAATGATATTGTAAGGCAGATTGCGGTTTTCCAATACATACCTACAGCTTTTAGAGCACATTTACAGCCAAGGGTGTAAAAGATCAAGATCGAGCATCTAGCTCCTCTTCAGGGAGACTTCGAAGAGATCATGGATTGGCTATTGAGGCCGATAATTGTAATTTGTAAAGGTTTCTATTCGGTACTGCTCCAATTATCTTTTGAGATTGTGATTCTCTGTATGGATTGGCTAATTGGAAGAGTATTCCAATAGGCACATTTTACCATCATTTCCTTGTAATTGCCTTTTTTAATTACAAGTTTTCTGTTTTGAATTATTGTAAGCCCTACTGTAATTTACATTAGAATTTGGGAATTGATCAGATTTTAATATCTGAATTATGCATTTTGGATTGTATTATTTAAAACTTCAGATTGGATGGATGAAATGTTTTTTATGCAGTGATGTGATCTGTAATACAGATTCATCGTGGCTTTCCAAAAAATAGATGGTCTCAGTTGATACTAAAAATGTTGTTTAGCTCACTCCTGCAGAAACTTGGGGTGGAAAAAATGCTTAGGCAGCAACAACTGTTCTACACACTAAGTGCTCTAAGGTTATGTTCTCATCCCCCTACTCTACTCCATGTACGCTCATGACTGCGTGGCCAGATTCCGCAAGTTTGCAGAAGGTTCCACATAGTGGGCTATAGATCAAATAATGATGAGTCACTCTACAGGAAGGAGATGGAGACCTTATTAAGATGGTGTCATGACAGCAATTTTTATATTACTGTAAGCCTTCTGAAAGGGGGTGGTGCATATCCTCCTGTATGCATCAACATTGTTGAAGTTGAGACTGTCAAGTTCCTAGGTGTGGACGTTGCCAAAAGCCTATCTTGGTCTAACCACATTGATGTCATACAGAAGACAGAAAAACTTGAAAGCATGCACCACCAGGCTCAAGGACAATTTCTACCCTGCTGTTAAAAGGTAACAGTGGAGAGGTAGAAAATGTACAATAATTTAGGCTCAGAAGTCAAAAGCCCATCTGGTTATGATCTTGCACATTATTGTTTACCTGCACTGCACTTATGTATCTGTTATGTATTATTCTGCATTATTGTTGTTTTGCTGTGTTCTGCCTTAATACATTGTAATGATCTGATCTGTTTCAACGGTATGCGAGAAAAGCTTTTCACTGTATCTCAGTACATGTGACAATAATATTCCAATTCCCAAAAGACTCTCAAAAGATGCTTATTTTGTTCTGGGATTAATAGTGGGGATAGTGAAGTGGTCAAGAAGTGGGCAAAGTTAAGATGGGTTGGTATGTCAATTAGGCTTAAATGGAACAAGCCAGCCTAAGTATTAGTGTTTATTGAATGTACTAGGGGAGAAAGCATTACTTAGTAATGTATAAATTGAAAATAACCTTCCAAGTCTGTACCCAGTAACATGCCTTTTTGCTTTCTGTTGTTTGACAGGGGGTCTCATTAACCTGTCAGTGCCCATTGTCCTGACAGCATCGGATGAAGATAAAGAGCGACTGGATGGCTGCACTGCCTTTGCATTGGTGTATGATGGACGGAGAGTGGCCATCCTTCGAAACCCTGAATTCTATGAACACAGGAAAGAGGAGCGCTGTGCACGTCAGTGGGGAACAACATGCAAAGAGCACCCTTATATCAAGGTTTTGTTAGAATCCTTTTTTGTTTTCCATACCCTTTAATCCATGTGACATTCAGGTTTTCTGTGAGATAAGTATTAAGGTAGTACAGATAGCATGTTTAATGTAGGAGCTTTGAAATTGGTTAATAATTTACTGACATCTGAAATAACTGATTTGGGGGCTTTCAATTGAAACATTGCTTACCCATCATTGATAAGACCAGTATGTATTTATGTAATGTCTTTAACAAATGTAAATGTAGCACAAGGACTTGTACACTCCACAATGTACCACAGGAGTCTACAAATCCATGAAGTGTCTGTCATAGGCATATTCAAAATTAACTAATGTAGAAAAGTTTGCAAGACCCTTCATAGGTGCATTATCAAATAAAGTTTGTCACTAGGTTACATTAGGGCTGGTGACCAAAAGTTTGGTCAGAGATCTAAGCAATGTTACAAATAAAGTGGAACACTTTGGGATGATACTGTATAGCTTTAGAATAAAATAATTCAGAGTTGCTCAAAGGAAGAATTCGAGGCACTCATTTTTAAAATAGATACTGTAACTTGCCTTAAACTCGTGGGAAATCAGCTGCGGCCAAATTGAGTATAGCATGCCCATTGTTTGGTTAGTCTTGATTTTCATTCATTGGAAAATAATTTAAAATATTCTTATTACTTGTTTAAAAGATTCCAATCAGTCACTTGTCATTGCTTTCAGTATTCTTGTGTTATTAGAAAATTAATTAGGAAGAGGTATACAGTTGGATCTATATTTCAGAGAATGCAGAAGGAGTACACTGCATAGCATCTATGAGATGAACCTAGGGTTAACATTTCAAATTGATGGCTTATTATGATGATGATTATTATTATTATGTGTTGGCGCATGGCCAAGTGGTTATGGAGTCGGTCTAGTGATCTGAAGGTCGCTAGTTCAAGTCTCAGCTTAGGCAGCGTGTTGTGTCCTTGAGCAAGGCACTTAACCACACATTTCTCTGCAACAACACTGGTGCCAAGCTGTATCAGCCCTAGTGCCCTTCCCTTGGACAACATCATGGCATGGAGAGGGGAGACTTGCAGCATGGGCAACTGCCGGTCTTCCATACAACCTTCACCCAGGCCTGCACCCTGGAAACTTTCCAAGGTGCAAGTCCATGGTCTCACGAGACTAACGGATGCCTATATATTATAGAAATCGTCTCAGAGCCAGAGACTAATCTGGATAAGGCACAGGCAGAGCAAATGAGTGATTTGTGTTTTGAAAGGTGTGAGATATTTCTTATAGCAAGTGATGGTCCAAATCAATGAGAAGAATTAGGAATGAGATAAATTAGAGACAAAGGTTGTACCTAAAGGATATATGCACAGTAATCTAAAACATTCACTTTGTCCTCCTCTGGATGCTCACTAACCTTTGGTGAGTTTTGAGCATTACCTGTTGTTATTTCAGATTTCCATTTACTACAGTCAACATTTCATGAAGGGTTTCAGCCCAAAACGTCAACTGTTTATTCCTTTCCATAGATGCTGCCTGACCTGCTGAATTCCTCTAGCACTTTGTGTGTATTACTCTTGATTTCCAGCATCTGCAAATCTCTTGTGTTTATGACCTCTATAAGGTCACCCCTCTTATCTCTTACCACACTCAAAGAAATAAAATCCTAGCTTGGCCAACAGCTCCCTAACTCAGACCCTTAAGCCATGGCAGTATCCTCATAAACTTTCTCTGCATTCTTTCTAGCTCAGTTATTTCTTTCCAGTTTAGTGATGTCTTTCGCATAACAAGGCAACCAAAACTGTAGACAGTAATAATGTATTTTCTGCTCTTCCCAATTCTGGCCAAGAATCAACAACTTGAAATGTTAATTCTATTTGTTTTCCAAAGTTGAGTTTGTCAATTGCACAAGTACATGTTCACATAGATACAATCAGAAAACTTGCTTCCAGCAATGTCATAGGCATATAGCAACATATAAGCAGCATTCCCAAGAAAAACATAATTTATACTTAATGTATGCACACAATGCTGGAGCAACTCAGCAAGTCGGGCAGCATCGATGGTGGGGAATAGGCAGTCAATGTTTCATGTCAAGACCCTTTATCAGGATTAGTCCTGTAATGATGAAAGGTCTAGGCCCAAAATATTGACTGCTTATTCCCCTCTGTAGATGCTGCTTGACTTGCTCAAGCATTTTGTGTGTTGCTGAAGATTTCCAGCTTCTGCAGTATCTTATTTTAGTGCAAAGTATCTTTGATCACTTTGCACTAAAATAACCCAATTTTAGTGCAAAGTGATCAAAGTGGAAATAGTGATTAGGAAGTAGCTGTTCTTGAAGCTGGTGTGGGACTTGTACCTCCTGCCTGTTGGTAACTGTGAGTTGATGGCATGGCCTAGATAGTGGAGACCTTTGATAGACACTGCTTTTTGATGCAGCACCTTCTGTAGATGCTATCGACAATGGGGAGGGATCTACTCGTGATTTATTGGATCAAGCGAACTGCTCTCTACAGCTTCTTGTGCATTCGAATTGCCATACCAGACCATAATCAACCAGTCAGCATACTTTCAGGAGTATATCTGTAGAGGTTTGTTTGAGTGTATAGCTGTTACCTGTGTGTTTCCAGGGTGGTCTGTTTTTATTAGTTTCCAGCATGAGCAGTTCTTGATTTTCATCTGCTTATTTTTTAATTTCACATTAGTTTTTTTTTAATGTAACTATTGTTTCTCTACTCTGAAACCAACAGATGGTAATGCAGAGTGGCAATTGGTTAGTAGGTGGAGATTTGCAAGTTCTTGATCGTGTTTATTGGAATGATGGACTTGATCAATATCGCCTAACCCCACGTGAACTAAAGCAAAAATTTAAAGCAATGAATGCTGGTGAGTACCAGTTTATCTTGTTGTCTGACTGTTTCCATACACGTGATAGTTTAAATTCATGAATCTAGTCAGTATTTATAGTATAGTTGTTAGCAATCAAATGCCAAAGAGGCTTTTTCTTTTATTGGGTGTTACGTGAGGAACATTAAGTCTGGGAAACAGCCAGTTCCTTATGTTAGCTTTTTGATGTTAAAAGTTAGGATTTCTAAGAAAGCATTCTCTGTTCAGGCTTGCCATTCTAATTCCATGCCAGATTATGGGAATTACTGTATCTACTTGGCTCAACCTGCTGGCATTTGGCATATAACTGCTATACTGTCCGTCTCCCCTTTATTTTTGAGTCCAAAAAAGGGGTCTGAACTCAAAAGCGCTGATTGTTCATTTCCCTCCACAGATGTTGTCTAACCCATTGAGTTCAAACAAGATGCTGAATGCTACTCTTGATTCTAGTATCATGTCTCCAGTAGGAGAATTATAGCAGTTCAAAAAAAGAACAGGTGTTTTCCATGCTTTGAGGATAAACATTAAAAAAAACACTAAAACTCCAGTTTGCTTCATCCCAAATTGATTCTTCTACCAAGATAACTACTGATATCAAAGTGTCTTTCTTGCAGATTATCAAGTGGAGTCAGTCAGTTCTCCACAAGGTGGAAGCAAAACATAACTCAGTCAATCTGAACTGCTATTTTGTACTTCAAGTCACCAGTAAGTGTAGCATAGCAATGGTTGTGAAATGAAACAGAATTTTAGCACACAAAAACAAGAGCGTGTGAGCTGATGGGAATGGGGGCAGAACCACAAAGCCAATCCTTGGGTTCACCAGAATTACAGAGAGGGGATAAGGAACTGGCAACTAACATACTCTCAGAATGTAAGTTGATAATTAATTGTTTTTGAGTTGGGTAGCCTTAAAGGGAAGGCAGGGAGAAGCAGAACTGTGGACCCAACCAATTCCTTCAAATCTTCAACAAACCATCGCCCTTGGTGTCCTAAACCATCTTCTCAACTGCAGGAAGGTTGAGACCAGGAAATTTAAATAATTTGAAATAATTTTTGCAGTCTTCTGATTTTTTTTTCACTGTTTGATTTTGCTCTGAAATAGCTTTCTAAGACACAAGTGCTCAGAGTCGATCTCCACAACAGTACAGAAATCCAACTTCCATTTTAATTCATTGCTGTCTACCAAATTACTTGTTCCACACCTTAGTATCATTTAGTATTTTATTTAGAGTTGTTTGCTGTAAAAGCATAAAACATAGGAGAAGAATTAGGTTATTTGGCCCATTAAGTGTGCTCTGCCATTTCACCATGGCTGATCCATTTCCCTCTTGACCCCCTTTGCCTACCTTTTCCCCGTAACCTTTCACGTCCTGACTAATCAAGAACCTCTCAACCTTTGCCTTAATTACACCTAACGATCTGGCCTCCACAGTTGCCTGTGGCCATGAATTTCACAGATTCACCACCCATAGCTAAAGAAATTCCTCTACCTCTGTTCTAAATGAAAGACTCTCTATTATGAAGTTGTGCCCTCTGGACCTAGACTTGCCCACATCCAGTCTATCTAGGCCTTCTCAATATTTGATAGGTTTCAATGAGATTCTTCTCATTCTTTTAGTTCCAGTGAGTACAGTCCCAGAGTCAACAAACACTCCTCATAAGCTAACCCTTTCATTTTGGTGAACTTCCTCTGCACCCTCTCCAATGTCAGCACATCTTTTCTGAGATAATGAACCCAAAACTGCTCACAAAACACAAAAGTGAGGCTTCACCAGTGCTTTATAAAGTCACTGCATCCTTGCTTTTATATTCAAGTCCTCCCGAAATGAATACTAATAATGATTTGTTTCTCATCACTGACTCAAACTACAAGTTAACCTTTGGGAGTTTCTGTGCAGAATTCCCTAAGTCCTTTTGCATCTTAGATTTTTGAATTCTTTCCCCATTTAGAAAATAATCTACGCTTTTATTCCATCTACCAAAGTGCACAACCATGCACTTTCCTACACTGTAATCCATCTGCCACTTCTTTGCCCATTCCCCTAAGTCCTTCTGCAGCCTCCCTCCTTCAACACTACCTGCCCCTCTGCACATCTTAAAACTGTCCGCAAACTTGGCCACAAAGCCATCAATTTCTTCATCCAGACCATTGGCAAATAATGTAAAAAACGGTGGTCCCAACACCAACCCTGAGGACTATCACCAGTCATTGGCAACCAATTAGAGAAGGCTCCCTTTCTTCCCACTCTTTGCCTCCTGGCAATCAGATAATGCTCTATCCATACTAGTATCTTTCCTGTAATACTATGGGCTCTTATCTTGTAAAACAGCCCTGTGCAAGGGCTTCTGAAAATCCAAGGACACGATATCTACTGATTCTCCTTTGTCTATTATTTCATCATAGAATTCCAAAAAATTTGTCAGGCAAGATTTTCCCTTAAGAAAATCTTGCTGTCTTTGGCCTATTTTATCATGTGCCGCCGGGTACCCCGACACCTCACAATCGACTCCAGCATTTTCCCAACCACTGAAGTCAGGCTAACTGGCCTATAATTTCCTTTCTTCTGCTTCCCTCCCTCCCTTCTTGAAGAGTGGAGTGACATTTGCAATTATCCAGTCCTCTGGAACCATGCTAGAAACTATTGATTCTTGAAAGATCATTACTAATACCCCCATGATCTCTTTAACCATCTCTTTCAGAACCCTGTGGTGTAGTTCATCTGGCCCAGGTGACTTATCTACCTTCAGACCTTTCAGCTTCTCATTTTCCCTCATTCTTCTAAACTCCAGCAAGTACAAGCTCAGAGACATCAAATGCTCCTCATAAGTTAATCCTTTCATTCCTGGGATCATTCTCATGAACCTCCTCTGGACCAACTCTGAAGACAGCATATCTTTTCACAAATAAGGGGCACAAAACTGCTCACCTGTATTCCATGCAGTCTGATCAATGCCTTACAGCCTCAGCATTACATCCTTGCTTTTGTACTCTCGCCCTCTTGAAATAGTTGCTAATATTGCATTTGCCTTCCTCACTACTGACTTAAGCTGCAAGTTAACCTTTAAGGAATTCTGCATGAGAACACCCAAGTTCCTTTGCACATCTGATTTTTCAATTTTCTCCCCATTTAGAAAATAGTTCTGCTTTTATTCCTTCTTCCAAAGTACATGACCTTCTACTTCCCCACACTGTACAGGTTTCCCCCGCCATCCAAAGGTAGAGCGTTCCTATGAAATGGTTCGTAAGCTGGAATGTCGTAAAGCGAAGAAGCAATTACCATTTACTTATATGGGAAAATTTTGTGAGCGTTCGCAGACCCAAAAATAACCTACCAAATCATGCCAAATAACACATAAAACCTAAAATGACAGTAACGTATAGTAAAAGCAAGAATGATATGATAACTACACAATCTATATAAGGTAGAAATACTTTTCCACAATCATTGCCTGCACTGTCCACCGTAGTGAAAATCTCACGCAAGCACCGTTGGCAAAAACACGGCGCAAGCGCTCTCGGCAGAAAATCTCACGCAAGCGCTGTTGGCAAAAACACTTTCTCTAGTAAACGATAAGCTATGAAGCTGCCGAATCATACCAAATAACACGTAAAAATACACAGCCGATATAAAGTAGAAATAATGTATGTACAGTAGTATCACGGGAATCGGGAAGACAGCGCAGAGTACACTGATGATGGTGTGTTAGGCTGAGTCGCCGGAGGTTGGGGTGGTGCCGTGGCCCCCACCCTCTGGGTAGCGACCCGATACTGATTAGCGGAGAACGCGGTGGTACAGCGGTAGCCGGGAGGCACACGGCACATCTTTAAGAAAAAAGCCGAAATAAACATGCTAATTAATTAGGTGCTGCCTGGCACATAAATGTCGGCCCAGATCAGAGGCGATTGCTGATTGCATCGCCTCTGATCTGGGCCGACATTTACATGCTGAGAGGCACCTAATTAATTAGCATGTTTATTTCGGCTTATTTCTTAAAGATGTGCTGTGTGCTGTCCGGCTACCGCTGCATTCTCCGCGAATCGCTATCTGTCTGCGGCCTGGGGGTTGGGGTGGTGGGACACTGGTGTGTCATCTCATCGTCGCCTGTTTCCATTAGGGCAAGCAGCTCATCTTCTCCTATGACTGTCTGCCTCGATGTCGAAGGTCGAGGTTCGTCATCTGCTGTGGCTGATGTGGAAGGCTTGCTTGACTGCTAGGCTTGCGCATTTTTCCTATCAGACAGTTCTTTGTAGGCACTCAAACCATCTTGCACATATGCCCTAAACCGACGTACCCTTTCAAAATTAAAGTCGTATTTTATCATTGCAGCGAAAATCTCACGCAGTCACTTTAGTCCGTTCGCTACTGCATTCGGTTTCGATTGTTATCCTTTCCTCTTCCAATTGCATCAGCTCTTCATTTATCAGTTCTTGGTCATGGGATGCCAAAACCTCTTCAACATCATCTTCGTCAACTTCCACAAGCCAAACTCACTTTGTCCTTACTTCGTTCACCACGATCGAAACGCTTAATTATGTCTAGTTTTACGCTAAGTGTAACACCCTTACAAGCTCTTTTAGGCTTTTCTGATACCTTAGAACTCATCTTGCAAACAGCTGCTCACAGGCACATGTTTAAGCAATGCCGGCTAGAATGCCGTTCCGAATCCGGGGGAGAGTGCTGCTTTTATCGCGCGCTGCCTTTTTTTGTAACAGTGAAAACACCTTCTGTTAGCGAAAACAGGTAACTAATGTAGGTCTTTTGTAACAATGAAGTTTCGTAAAGTGTATGTTCGAAAAGCGTGGGACACCTGTATTCCATTTGCCACTTCTTTGACCGTTCTCCAATCTAAGTCCTTCTGCAGACTCCCTGCTTCCTCAACACTACCTGCCCTTCACCGCAAACTTGGCCACAAGGTGATCAATTATGTCCTCAAATCATTGACATATAGCATGAAAAGGAGTAATTCCAAAAAGGAACACCACTGCGGCACTCCGCTATTCACCAGGAGCCAACCAGAAAAGGCCTTCTTTATTTCCACTCTTTGCCCCCTGCCAGTCAGACAATCTTCTATCCATGCTAATATCTTTCCTGTAATCCCACTGGCTCTTGTATTGTTAAGCAGCCTCACGAATGGCACCTTGTCAAAGACCTCTTGAAAATCCAAATAAATGACATCCAATAACTCTTTTTTGTCTATCCTGCCTGTTATTTCCTTAAAGAATTCCCACTGATTTGTCAGGCAAGATTTTCCCTTAAGGAAACCATGCTGACTTTGGCCTATTTTGTCATGTGCCTCCAAGTACCCCGAAACCTCACCCTTAATGATAGATTCCAACATCTTTCCAACCACTGAAGTTAGGCTAATTTCTGCCTCCCTCCCTTCTTGGAGTGATATTTGCAATTTTCTAGCCCCCTGGAATCTTTCCATAATCTAGTGATTCTTGAAAGATAATTACTAATGCCTCTACAATCCCTTCAGGTTTCAACCTAACTCCCTATATTCTCTCTTCAAGACCTCCTACTTGCATCGTTGGTACCAATATGTACCACAACTTCCAGCTGTTCACCTTCCCCCTTTAGAATTCTGTGGACCTGATGCAAGTCATCCTTGGCCTTGGCACATGGGAGGCAACATACAATCCCAGTGTCTTTCTTATCCACAGAATTTGCTTTCTGCTCCTCTAATTATGGAATCCCTTGTCACTACTGCACTCTTCACCCCCCACCCCACCCTACTACCCTTCTGAGCCACAGAGACAGGGTCAGTGCCAGAGATCATGTTGCTGTGGTTTCCCCCGGTAGGTTGTTCCCCCAGCAGTATCTGAAGTATATGATGTCAGACTCTGTCCATGTCATTGACTCTTAAAATTCCCTCTAAAATAACCTAAAGAGTAACAACATGCAAGGTGTTCTTTTTAATGGTATAATATGAAATGAATGGGGATTGTTTTTTCTTCAGATTGTAACTCAATATTTCTGGCTCACAGAAATGAACAGTTAACAATTTCTTCAGTATCTTGATGTGTAGTATACTGGCAATTCAATTACTGAAAACAACAACTAAATTTAAGATAACATCTCAGTTATTTAGAATGATATTTAAGTTACAACTGAACTTAAAACAAACAACTCTCAATTTAAAAGAAATAATGGCTGCCTATATTCTTCCATTTTCCTCACATTCATGTGCCTATCTAAACATCTTTAATGTTTCTACCTCTACTACCACCCAAGGCAGCGCTTTCCAGCAAACAAACTTGCCCCTGACAACTCCTTTGAAATTACCGCCTCTCACTTTAAATGCATGTATTAGACATTTCAACCCTTGGAAAAAGGTATTGTCTGTTTACTCTGTCTAGGTCTCTTGTCCTTACAAACCTCTATTAGATCTCCCCTCAGCCACAGTAACTCCAGACAAAACAACAGAAGTTTATCCAACTTCTTTTCATAGCACATGTCCTCTAATCCAGGTAAACCTCTTCTGCACTCTCTCAAAATCCTTGACATCCTTCCTATAATAAGGGCCACCAGAACTGTATGCAGTACTCTAGATGCAGCCCAACTAGAGTTTTATAAAGCCACAACATAACTTCTTGACTTTTGAACTCAGTGCCTCAACTAATGAAGGCAAGCATACCATATGCCTTCTTAAGCACCACTTTCAGGGAGCTACAAACTTGGGCCCCAAGATGCCTCTGTTCATCAACACTGTTAAGGATCTTGCCCTTAACAGTGTACTGTCTCTTTGCATTTGACCTACCAAGGTGCAACACTTCGCATTGGGTTGGGTTAAATTCCTTTTTCATTTCTCCTCCCATATGTGCAATTGATCTATATCCTTTTGTATTCTTTGCCAGCTTTTACGCTATCCACAACACCACCAGTCTTCATAACATCTGCAAACTTACTATCCCACTGAACTACATTTTCATCCAGGTCATTTAGATATGTCACAAACAGCAGATATCCCTGTACAGATCCCTGCAGAGCACCACTACTGACAGACCACCAGCTAGAATAAGTCCCTTCCACTACCCTCTGCCTTCTAGGGACAAGCCAATTCTGAATCCAAACAGCCTATTCACCATGAATCACATGAATCTTCTGGATGAGCCTCCTTTAAGGGACCTTGTTATACACCTTTCTAAAATCTATGTAGACAACGTCCACAGCTCTACCTTTATCAATTACCCTCGTAACCTCGTCAAAATACTTAATCAGGTTAGTAAGACATGACTTGCCCCACACAAAGCCATGCTGGCTCTCCCTAATTAGGCCATGGTTTTACAAGTGCTCATAAATCCTATCCCTAAGAATTCTCTCTGGTAACTTCCCTACCACTGATGTGAGACTCGTAGTCTGTAGTCTCCAGTCTCCAGGATATTTCTGGTTCCCTTCTTGAATAATGGAACAACATTAGTTACTTGCCAGTCCTCCAGGACCTCGCCTATGGCTAGAAGAATTTGAAGATATTGGTCAAGGTCCCAGCAATCTCTTGCTTCTCTCAATAACCTGGGGTATATCCCATCAGACACTAGGGACTTGCCTACCTAACACAACCTCCTCCTCTACCGTGAAATGCCTGAGCATGAGAATACGCTTGGCACTGATCTTCCTGTTCTTCACATCCTTCTCCTTGGTAAACACTGATATAAAGTACTCATCAAAGACCTCACCCACATCTTGTGCATCCAAGCAAATGCCCCCTCGGAGTGTGTGTGGCATCCGTTAGTCTCACGAGACCATGGATCTGCGCCTGGATTCGCCAGGGCACAGGCCTGGGCAAGGTTGTATGGAAGACCCGCAGTTGTCCATGCAGCAGGTCTCCCCTTTCCATGACACCGATGTTGTCCAGGGGAAGGGCAAGGGTCGACACAGCTTGGCACCGGGGACGTTGCAGGAGTTGCCAGAACGAGGTTGAAGACAACGTCGGACTGCCTTAGGGACCCCAGCTCCGGATTTGTCCTCAGGGTTAACTTCCGAAATCTTTCCCAGGAATGGTTATGGCCGCAAGGCAGCGGAGGTTTGAAATCAGTTTTCCCTCTCTTGGATGGACTGCCTACCCAGGCTGATGAGCTCCATCTGCCACTCTGAGTGCAGCTGTGATATTGTGCCTAAATTGTAGTGCAACTCCACCACCTCTTTAACCTCCTCCTCTACCCTTTCTAAAACATTGAAACCCTGGGATATTAGTCATCCATTCCTGTCCTCCTTGTACAGGTCAGCCCTGCCCCAGAAAAGGTTCGGATCATCCGAGAACCTGAACCCTGCTCTCCGCCACCAGTTCGTCAGCTGCTTATTCATTGGTACTGTTATTGTATTCCTGCTCTGCTGAGTACGCGGACTGGGAGTAATCCAGAGATTACTACCTTGGAGGTCCTGCTCTTTATTCTCTTCCCTTACTCCATATATACACGGCGCAGTACCTCTTCTCCTTTCTCCCTATGCAGGTTGAGTCGGTGGTGAGGAAGGCAAATAGAATGTTAGCATTCATTTTGAGAGGACAAGAATATAAAAGCAAGGATGTAATGTTGAGATGAGGAAATCTGCAGTTGCTGGAATTTCAAGCAACACACATAAAAGTTGCTGGTGAATGCAGCAGGCCAGGCAGCATCTCTAGGAAGAGGTACAGTCGACGTTTCAGGCCGAGACCTGACAAAGGGTCTCAGCCCGAAAGATCGACTGTACCTCTTCCTAGAGATGCTGCCTGGCCTGCTGCGTTCACCAGCAATTTTTATGTGTGTTGGATGTAATGTTGAGGCTTTGTAAGACACTAAGGAGGCCTCACTTAGAGTATTGTGGGCAATTTTGGGCCCCTTATCTAAGAAATAAATGTGCTGATATGGTGGGGGAGTCTAGGACCAGAGGGCACAGCTTCAGAATAGAGGGATGTCCATATAGAACAGAAATGAGGAATTTCTTTAGCAAGAGCGTGGTGAATTTGTGGAATTTATTGCCACAGGCAGCTGTGGAGGCCAGGTCATTGGGAATATTTAAAGCAGAGGTTGTTAGGTTCTTGATTAGTCAGGGCATGAAAGGTTACGGTGAGAAAGCAGAAGATTGGAGCTGAGAAGGAAATGGATCAGCCGTGATGATAAGCCAGGGCAGACTCAATGAGCCAAATGCTTAATTCTGCTCCTATGTCTCATGGTCTTGTGGACATTAGTGCCAATATGCACCATGACCTTTAGCTGCTCACCCTCCCTTTTAAGAATATTCTGCAGCCACTCTTAAGGCATCCTGGACCCTCGCATCTGGGAGGTATCACACCATCCTTGCTTCTCTTTCACAGCCACAGAATCTCCTGTTCATTCTCCCATCGAGTCTCGTGTTCCTATCACTCTCCCTGACTTTACCCTTCCCTGCCAAGCTGCAGAGCTAGCAACTGATTTGGTTGCTACTGCAACCTATTAGGTTATCTCCCACCACCCCCCCACCCCCCAGCATTATCCAAAGGAGTATACTTGTTGCTGAGGAGAATGGCCACAGGGGATCCCTGCACTAACTGCTTACTCTGCTTCCTTCTTGTGGTCACCCATCTTCTATTAGAAGCCTGCATTCTGAGTTTGATTACCTCAGTAAAAGCCTCATCTGAAGTTTTCAGCCTGCTAGATAGTCCTGAGCACATCCAGCTCCAGCTCTGGTTCCTTGACCTTGTCAGTCAGGAGCAGAGGTTGGATGCACTTCCTGCAGATGTAGTCATCAGGGAGACTGTTGGGTATCCTGCATGTAAATATTATACAGGAGGAGCTTTCACTGCCTTAACTCCCATCCTATCTACACTTGTTATACCTTTGGCTCTTACTAACTAAGGTTAAGTTCTGCAATCAACTAAATGATTCCAAATGACTGAGCACCCTTGACCTCTACCTGTTCTTGCTGAAGCCTGACCATTCTAACACTAGTCCACTCACATAATAGCCACTCTGCTTACACCTCACTTCTTTTTATTGGCCCATGCTAAGTTACTAATAACTTAAGCAATTTCTTGCTCTGCAGACAAGGCCCGACAGGTACCGATCACTTTTTAAACCTGCTGTGTAAAGTCCACAGTAAACTGTCTCCAACTCTCTCCGTGATTTCTCACTCTGCAATATTCCCTAACTGCCTAATACAGATGAAAATGAGTTCTTCAGAAATTATTTAATCTGAAAGAGGTAATCCATCATCCATACCAAATTACTTGTTTAGTAAAGTGTAATAACCACTTCCTAACTAGATGCAGTGTTGTTAGCAGTTGCTTATATTTTTTTTAACGAAATTGAAATAATCCAGGACATAATCTTAGAGACTTGTGTTCAAAAGATCCAGCTGAATTTTTACAACCGCTTCCAAATCCACAAAAAAATGTAATTGCTGGGCATTATTCAACCCTGTGGTCATGGTTGGTCTTCCTAGATGGGTCAGGTTTCTAATATAGTGCTTTAAAAATTATTGCAGAAGGCTGCAGAAACTGAATGCAGCTTGTCCTTAAAATGATGTAATCTTCTGCACTGATACTCTTCTGTGTGTGTGTTTTTTAAAGTCTAGTTAAATAGGAAACTCAAGATTTTTGTGCATGATGTGCACTACATATTGTACAGAAAGCTTAACCAACTACTTTGGGTTGTGGACCACCTTGGAGACATTTTTTCCAAGGAGTGGCAGTAATGGTAATTAAAATATTTCTAAAATAGATCTTTTCTAGTTAGATAAATATGCCCTAATTGTTTCCACCCTCCAGATGCTGTCTTTGCATTTCAGCTACGTAACCCAGTGCACAATGGGCATGCTCTACTGATGCAGGATACCTTTCAGCGATTGATTGACCGTGGCTACAGACGTCCAGTTCTCCTCCTTCATCCATTAGGCGGCTGGACAAAAGATGATGATGTGCCTTTAATATGGCGAATGAAGCAACATGCTGCTGTGTTGGAGGAGGGAGTTCTTAAACAAGAATCTACTGTTGTGGCCATCTTTCCTTCTCCTATGATGTATGCTGGACCAACTGAGGTGATTCTTCTCCTTCTTCACCCTCTCCTGTATCTCGGGTTTTTAATTGATTAATCTTTTTTTACTGCAGAAAATGTTATAAAATCAAATTAATGTCTTGCCTTTTGGTTTTTGATATTCAGTGCCCTTCTTCAAATTGACTGGTCACTTGAATTGACATGCATTGTATACTATATGCCAGTAAATTCTCGGTCCCAAACAGGTTACTAAAAACACAAGGATTTTTTTTATATATACATACAATCATCATAGAATCCCACAGCACAGCAGTCCTATTGTGCTGGATTGGATCTTTGAAAAAGTGATCAAATTAGACACTAATATTTTTCTCTGTGGCCCTAAAGGGTTAAAAGAAACAAATCACACTTGTTAAAGCACTAATAATTCTCAAAATGTGGAAAGATAAAATATATCTATGTGAACAGGAGGGTACTGGAGAATGCTGCCTGAAATGGTGATAGAGGCAGATACCTTGGATGTGTGCTTTGAAGAGTTATTATCAGGATTATAGATTTTGTGCTGATGTGAGAGTGGCCATTCTTGTTTGACCTGCACAGAGACAGTGGGCTTCCTTTTGTTATATCCTCACAGCCACTTCTTACTTACAGGAGGTGGAGCCCAGTATGGTATCCTGCACACCATTCTTGTAACACATAGTTATTTGAGTTCTGTCAGCTTGAACCAGTCTGGTCGTTCTGCTCTGACCTCTCTTATTAACAAAGCACTTTTGACCCAGAACTGCCACTCACTGGATGTGTTTTATTTTTTGTATCATTCATTGTAGATTTTATTCTAGAGACTGATGCAGGAAAATCCCAGGCAATCAGTAATTTGAGTACTAAACCACCCCATCTGGCACCAACAAATATTCCACGGTAAAAGTCACCTAGATCACATTTTTTCCTCATTCTGATGTTTGGTCTGAATAACAACTGAATCTCTTGACCATCTCTGCATGTTTTTCTGCATTAAGTTGCTGCCACATGATTGGCTGATTAGATATTTGCTATGGTTCCATGTCAGGCATTGTTAAAAAGAGGAACAATAATTAAGATGAAACCGGCCACATCAAAGCAATGTGCAATGTTAGTATGGAGTGGAAGGAAAGCTGATCAGCACTTAACAAGCTAATTTCTCACCACCTGCTGCTGTTATTTGCATAACGGTCTCTAATGAGTTACGTGGTCAACAGTGCTGTCCTGAAATTCCACTTATTTGCATCAGGTACACTTTCAAAGTTTAAACAAGTTGAATCTAATTTAGTGAGTGTACTTTGGGAAAGCAATCTGGATCA
Organism: Mobula hypostoma; assembly: GCF_963921235.1. Taxonomy (NCBI): domain Eukaryota; kingdom Metazoa; phylum Chordata; class Chondrichthyes; order Myliobatiformes; family Myliobatidae; genus Mobula; species Mobula hypostoma. Next base: position 157,905,443 of record NC_086100.1, read on the forward strand.
TTGAGAATTCATTTGCTAGATTAGTTGATGTTATGACACCAATAATTAGAAGTTTCTAGAAAAAGAAAGGTTCAAAGATCCTGATTGCATCATTAATTTTTGACCATGCACGAGAACATGAATGTAATCAGGTATGTGCCATTGAAATTCTGCTGTTTATTTTGGGCACTCAGTCAGTGATCAAATCCCAAGGTAACCTCTGCCAAAATATTGTCGAATGATTTTTAAAATTTGTTGGGCTTCATTGCCAGTCATTTAACACTTGGATTGCAATATTTGATACTGTTCTGAGCAATCAACTTCAAATTAACTCAAAAATACCCAGTAAGTGATTATCAAAGAAAAGAGGGCCTTGTGTGTAGTGAAAGGAACCAATAATGGTTAAGCAATAGAAATAGTATTTTCTTTTTAATTGCTATTTTGCAATACTGTTCCAATTCAAAGGCATTTGCTAATTGAGATAATCTCTTTGATTTATGAGATTATAAATAGATGCTTAGCAACATCGAAATCATAGAACATACAACAGTACAGCACAGGAACAGGCCATTTGGCCTTCAATGTTGTGTCTAACCAGGTAAATCAGTAATCAAATGGCAAACGAAACTAATCTGTTCTGCCTACAGAATGTTCGTGCTCTTCTATTTTCTGCACATTCATATGCCTATCTAAACATCTCTTAAAAAGTCTGTACCACCACTCCAGGCACCCACACTTCCTGTGTAAAAACATATCCCTCACATCTTTGAAATTATCCCCTCTCACTTTAAGTGCATGCCTTCTGGTATTAGACATTTTAACCTTGGAAAAAGATATTGTCTATCTATGCCTCTTGTAATCTTATAAACCTCATCAGGATTGTATGCAATACTTCAGATGTAGCCTAACTAGAGTTGTATGAAGCTCTGCAATGTAACTTTTGACATTTGAAAACTCAGTGACTCGACTAATAAAGGCAAGTATGTCATGAGGCTTCTTACCAACCCTGTTAACGTGTGTAGCCATTTTCAGGGAGCTATGAACTTGGACGCAAGGTCCTTCTGCTCATCAACGCTGTTGAGGATCTTGCCCTTAGTAGTATACTGTCTGTTTACATTTGACCTACCAAGGTGCAACACTTAATATTTGGTTGGGTTATATTCCGTTTGCCATTCCTTCGCCCATATATGCAACTGATTGTCATCCCTTTGTATTCTTTGCCAGCCTTCTACACCACCAGTCGTCATATTTTCTGCAAACTTAGTAACCTACCCATTTACATTTTCATCCAGGTCACTTGTTTACATCACAAACAGCAGATATCCCAATACAATTCCCTGCAGAACACCACTAATGACAGCTCCAGCTAGTTTTTTCAACCACTACTATCTTCAGTTCAGAATCTAAACGTTCAATTCACCATGGATCCCATGCATCTCCTGGATGAGCCTTCCATGAGGGACCTTGTTAAACACCTTACTAAAATCTATGTAGACATCCACAGCTCTTCCTTCATCAATTACCCTGGTCACCTCTTCAAAAACTCGCATTAGGTGTAGGAGCAGAATTAAGCCATTTGGCCTATTTAGTCTGCTTTGCCATTTCATCATGGCTGGTCAAATTTTCTTCTCAGCCCCAATTTCCTGCCTTCCCCTGTATCTCTTCATGCCCTGACCAATCAAGAATCCATCAACCTCTGCCTTAAATATACTTGGCCTCCACAGCTGCCTGTAACATAGAATTCCACAGGTTCATCACTTTCTGGCTAAAGAAATTCCTCCTCATATCCATTATTAAAGAACACTCCTCTATTCTGAGGCTATGTCCTCTGGCCTTAGACTCTCCCACTATAGGAAACATCCTCTCCACATCTACTCAGTCAAGGCCTTTCATCATTCAATAGGTTTCAATTAGGTCACCCCTCATTCTTTTGAATTCTAGTGAATACAGGTCCAGAGCCATCAAGTACTCTTCATATGACAAGCCATTCAATGCTGGAATGATTTTCTTGAACCTCCTTTGAACTCTCTCCAGTTTCAGCACATCCTTTATAAGATGAGGGGCTCAAAACTGCTCACAATATCCAGGTGAGACTTCACCGGTGCTTTATAAAGTCTCAACATTACATCCTTGCTTTTATATTCTAGCTCCCTTGAAATGAATGCTAACGTTGCATTTGCCTTCCTTACCACAGACTCAACCTGCAAATTAATCTTCAGGGAATCCTACAGGAGGACTCCCAAGCCCCTTTGCAGCTCATTTTTTTTTAATATTTTGTCTCTGTTTAGAAAATAGGTAACCAATTTCTTCTACCAAAGAGCATGACCATGCACTTCCTGAAACAGTATTCCATCTGCCACTTCTTTGCCCAACCAGCCACTGCTATATTCATGCTAGAGTCTTTCCTGTGATATCATGGGCTCATAGTTTGTTCTACAGCCTCATGTCTGGGTCTTGTCGAAGGTCTTCTGAAAATCCAAGTACACAACATCAACCAATTCTCCTTTGTCTATCCTGCTTGTTATTTCTTACAGGACTTCAAACCAATTTGTCAGTCAACCTTGCTGACTGCAGCCTGTTTTATCACGTGCCCCCAAGTACCATGGGACGTCATCCTTAACAATTGACTCCAGCATCTTTCCAACCACTGAACTCAGACTAATTGGCCTATAATTTCCTTTCTTCTGCCTCTCCTTTCTTGAAAAATGAGGTAACATTTGCAATTTTCCAGACTTCTGGAACCTTTCCAGAATCTAGTGATTCTTAAAAGATCTTTATTAATGCCTGCACAATACTTCTTTCAGACCTTCTCTCTAGTAATGGTAGCTTCACACACTTCATGACCGCTGATACCTGGAACTTTCACAATAGTCGTGCTGTCTTCCACAGTGAAGACTGATGCAAAATATTTATTCAGTTCATCCATCATTTCCTTGTCCCCCATCGTTACCTCTCCAGCATTGTTCTCCTGTAATCTTATCAACTCTCACCTCACTTTTACACTTTATTTGAAGAAACTTTTGGTATTCTCTTTAATATTATTGGCTAGTTTACTTTCATATTCTATCTTTGCCTTAATGACTTCTGTTGCTTTTTAAAACTTCCCACTAATTTTTGCTCTATTTATGTTGGCTTTGACTTCTCTTGTTAGCCACAGTTGTGTCATCTTGCCTTTAGAATACTCCTTCCTCTTTAGGATGTATAAATCCTGTACCTTCCGAATTGCTTGCAGAAATTCCCGCTGTTGCCGTTCTGCCATCATCCTTGCCATTGCTGGCCAACTCCTCTATCAATTACCTTTACTCCACTGTAATACTGATACATCTGACTTTAGCTTCTCCTTCCCATATTTCAGGGTGAATTTGATCATAATATCACGTGCCTCTCAGCATTCTTTTACCTTAAGCTCTCTAATCAACTCTGGATCATTGCATGACACCCAATCCAGAGTAGCTGATCCTGTAGTGCGCTCAACCACAAGCTGCTCTAAAAAGCTATTTCGTGAGCATTCTAGAAATAACCCCTCTTGGAATCCAGCACCAACCTGAATTTCCCAATCTACCTGCATATTGTAACACTGCCCTCTTAGCATGCATTTTCTATCTCCAATTGTAATTTGTCGACCTCATCCTTACTACTATTTGGGGATCTGTATACAACTCCCATCAGAGTCTTTTTACCCTTGCTGTTCCTTAGCTCTATCCATAATGATTCAACACCTTCCAACCCTTTGTCACCTCTTTCAAATGATTTGATTTAGTGTTTTTACCAACAGAGCACTGCTGTCCCCTCTCATTCCTGTCTCTGTCAAAGCCAATGTATCTCCCTGGACATTAAGCGACCAGCTGTAATTTTCTTTCAGCCATGATTCAGTGATGCCTACAGCATCATACATGCCAATCTGTAACTGTGGTACACATTCATCTACCTTATTCTGTACACTGCATGCATTGAAATATAACACCTTGAGTTCTGTATTCACCCTCTTCGATTTTGGCCACCTTTTGTGTTGCAACTCATTCTGTTGACTGCAATTTTTCCCTATCAATAGCCTCTCCTCACTACATATTGCTTCTGTTTGTAAACCAACTATCTCATCTTCAGCATTATCACTCCAGTTCCCATTCCCCTGCCAAATTAGTTTAAATCCTCCTGAACAACTCCAGCTAACCTGCTCACAAGGTTATTGAAACCCCTTGGGTTCAGGTGTAACCTGTTCCTTTATACATGTTGTGCTTTTCCCAGAAGAGACCCCAATGATCCATAAATCTGATCCCCTGCATGAGTTCCTCAGCCGTGCATTCACCTGCCAACCAGCAGGTCTCCCAGACTTCCCACTTCCCCACACAGTGCAAAACACTGCCCCTGGAACCATTCTCACTAAATTACTATGTCCTAACAGCTGAGGAATGAACAAATAAGAACAGAAAGAGAATAACTTACAAGATACTATACCTTGCCCAACCCTGATGAGCCAAAGCCGTTCTAAACACTGGCACAGTCAAAAGAATTGCTGCTCTGCTTGCACCTGCATTATTTTTATTAGCCCTTTCTAATGAACCCCTCTTGCTGATAGGTAGCTCCTCAACTCAGAGGAATTGCCACGAAGCTCTGCCTTTAAAATCTCAATCTACCTGAATAATGAGAGGGAAAATAAGTCTGTCATTATCAAATGGCAGCACATACTTGATGGGCCGAATGGCCTAATTCAACTTCTATGTCTTACTGTTTTGTATTAAGGAATCTGGGGTGTCCTAGAATGGGAAATGTATGATGTCAACATGTAAGTGTAATGCACAGTGGTACAGTTTTAAGGGAACAATTAGCCTCCTCGTGTTCGTATTTATATCCTTATGGAGATTTGTTGGACATATCTGCATTACAGGATGTTCATTCTTCACCCTTTTGTATAAAGGATGTCCAGCAAAAAAACAAATTTGCCCAATGCATTGGTATTATAGAATGATCTTTAACACAAGTAACTTTAAAATTTTCTAATGAGCCAGTGGGGAGATCTGTATATGAATTACTGGACACCTGTTGGAAAAGATAGGTGTTGTCATTAGTATTTTTATTTGGTAGTTCACTGTGTACAAAGTATTAAGTAAACACTTATTTGTACTTTCCCAAATTAATATCATTGTCATGATTTTCCTGATGTAAGGAAATGCTAGAATTAATAGTGTAGCTGTAAAATTCTAGTAGATTTGAGGCTGCCAGCCTTCACACAATTGGTTCAAGTGTGATTTACTATTTAATTGAGCTTAGAATGTTGGTGTTGTTGATATAACCATGCACAACATTTTTGACTAATTAAGCCAATGTGCTGGTTTTGTTATTGAATCCACCCGTAATATCCCAGTTCCAGAACAGTTTGTGGTAGAGCCGTCATTGTGCTGCCAAAGTTGTGGATATGACAGTTGCCACATCCTGTATTGCTACTTTGTACAGATGGAAAATTGATTTGGCGTGCTTGACATTTGTAGTAACAAAACGGCATATTGAGAACAGGATATTTCACACCTAGAGAGCAATAATATAGGAAGTTAACTTCATAGTTCCTGAGAGTGTATCCTTAATGGGTTTTGGGGATGGGTACAAAATTGCACATAGTAATTATAATTACTGAAGCTTTAGAAACCATTGTTTATATATTACACAGACCATTGATCATAACCTACAGGATTGAGTATACATATGCCCATTTCAAATTCTAGATCTGTAAAAAGAGCAGGCTTGAAGTTTTATGCCTCTTTTCATTACCCCATTTCAAAGCATGTTACTTTAAAAATATTGTATCGTTTCTATGTAATGTAAACAGTGTACCCATAAACATTTTTTATTGATAACTGCATTTTAGCCAGTGAGCGGGATGAGAAGTGGGGCTTTTAACTGGGGAACACAACTGAGTATTGTACGTCCTACTATCATTTACTCAACAGAACTACCTTCACAACATCCTGTTTTCTCATACAGATTGGAAAACAAACAGGCATTTTCTTCCACAATTGTTTGGTTTCAGACTATCAGTTAAGAAACAGCCTTTGTTTTTCCCAAGCTGCGGTAGTGTACAGGGGTTCATTGTCCATTCAGAAATCCAATGGTGGAGGGGAAGAAGCTGTTCTTGGAAATGTTGAGTGTGTCTCTTCATGTTCCTGTAACTCCTCCTTGGGCAATGGTAGCAATGAGGAGATGGCATGTCCTGGGTTCAGTAGTTCTAAGTACGTTTCTAGTAAGTTTTTTTTCCTGTTAGTACATAGCTAGTGTGCTGAAAATGAGTCGGTGGTTAGTGTTAGTGGTATGTTCCCTCTGTGAGCAGTGGAGCTGATGGATGGGAGTTACAGGGAGGTATTCACCCCTGAGTTGTAGGAAGCAGTAGCTGGGTAACTTTCAGGAGGGAGAAAGGGAATAGACAATCAATGTGGAGTACCTCTGTAGCCGTTCCCTTCAATAATAAGTATTCTTCTTTGGATTCTGTTGAGGGAAGCAACCTAACGGGGGAAACCACAGTGACCTGATCTCTGGTCCTGTGTCAGTCTCTGTGGTTCAGAAGAAAGTGGGAGAAGAGTGCAATAGTGATAGGGGATTCCATAGTTAGGGCAGCAGACAGAAGGTTCTGTGGATGTGATAGACGCCCAGTAGTATTTTGCCTCCCAAGTACCAGGGTCTGGGATGTCATGAATAAGGCCCACAGTATTCTAAAGGGGGGAGGTTGAACAGCCGGAAGTCATAGTACATATTGGTACTGACAACATAAGTAGGAAATGGGGGGAGGTTCTGAAGAAAATGTAGGGAGTTGGGTAGAAAGCTGAAAAGCAAGACCTCCAGGGTAATGATTTCTGGTTTGCTGTCTGTGCCACATGCCTGTGAGGGTAAGAATAGGATAACTTGGCAGACGAATGCTTGGCTGAATAATTGGTGTAATGGGCAGGATTTCTGGATTATTGGGATCTTTTCTGGGGAAGGTATAACCTGTAGAAAAAGGAGGATTTGCATCTGAACCTGAGGGGGAACCTCGTGGCAACAAATTCCACAGATTTACCACCTTCTGACTAAAGTAATTTCTCTGCATCTCAGTTCTAAAAGGACATCCTTTAATCTTAAAGTCGTGCCCTCTTGTCCTAGAATCCTCTACCATGGGAAATAACTTTGCCATATCTAATCTGTTCAGGCCTTTTAACATTTGGAATGTTTCTATGAGATTCTCTCCCCCCCCCCCCCATTCTCTTGAACTCCAGGGAATACAGTCCAAGAGCTGTCAGACGCTCCTCATACGGTAACCCTTTCATTCCTGGAATCATTCTTGTGAATCTTCTTTGAACCCTCTCCAGCGTCTGTATATCCTTTCTAAAATAAGGAGCCCAAAACTGCACACAATACTCCAAGTGTGGTCTCACGAGTGCCTTATAGAGCCTCAGCATCATCCCTACTCTTATATTCTAAACCTCTAGAAATAAATAGCAATATTGCATTCGCCTTCTTCTCAACCGATTCAACCTGGAGGTTAACCTTTAGAGTATCTTGCACAAGGACTCCCACGTCCCTTTGCACCTCTGCATTTTGAATTCTCTCCCCATCTACATAATAGTCTGCCCATTTATTTCTTCCACCAAAGTGCATGACCAACATTGTATTTCATTTGTCACTTCTTTACCCATTCCCCTAAACGATCTATGTCTCTCTGCAGGATTTCTGCTTCCTGAACACTAACTGCTCCTCCACCTGTCTTTGTATCATCGGCAAATTTAGCCACAAATACGTTAATACCATAGTCTAAATCATTGACATACATCGTAAGAAGCAGCGGTCCCAACACCGACCCCTGTGGAACTCCACTGGTAACCGGCAGCCAGCTAGAATAGGATCCCTTTATTTGCACTCCCTGTTTTCTGCTGACCAGCCAATGCTCCACCCACACTAGTAACTTCCCCGTAATTCCATGGGCTCTTATCTTACTAAGCAGTCTCATGTGCGGCACCTTGTCAAAGGCCTTCTGAAAATCCAAGTACACCCCGTCTACTGCATCTCTTTTGTCTACCCCGCTTGTAATTTCCTCAAAGAATTGCAGTAGCTTTGTCAGGCAGGATCTTCCTTCCAGGAAACCATGCTGGCTTTGGCCTGTGCCTCCAGGTTCTTCGAAATCATATCCCTAACAATCGATTCCAACAATTTCCTAATGAAGTTAGGCTAGCAGGTCTATAGTTTCCTTTCTGCTGCCTCCCACCCTTCTTAAATAGCAGAGTAACATTTGCAATTTTCCAGTCATCCAGTACAATGCCAGAATCTATGGATTCTTGAAAGATCATCATGAATGCCACCACAATCTCTCCAGCTACATCCTTCAGAACCTGAGGGTGCATTCCATCAGGTCCAGGAGATTTATCCACCCTCAGACCATTAAGCTTCCTGAGCACCTTCTCAGTCATAATTTTCACTGCACAAACCTCACTTCCCTGACACTCTTGAATGTCCGGTATACTGCAGATGTCTACCACTGTGAAGACTGATGCAAAATACGCATTCAGATCCTCTGTCATCTCTGCATCTCTTATTATAATATTTCCAGTGTCTTTTCGTATTGGTCCTATATCTACCCTCGACTCCCTTTTACCCTTTATATACAAACGTTTGTACTTAAAAAAAGCTTTTCGTATCTTCTTTGTTATTAGTTGCCAGCTTCGTCTCATAATTCATCTTTTCCCTTCCGAATGACCTCCTTAGTTTCCTTCTGCAAGTTTTTAAAAGTGCCCCAATGCTCTGTCTTCCCACTAGCTCTGCTTTCCTTATATGCCCTCTCTTTTGATTCTTCTTTGGCTCTGACTTCACTTGTCAGCCACGGTAGTGTCCTCCTTCCCTTTTGTATGCAGGCTTCAGAACAGTAGTCAGGATTTAGGTACCAATTACAACAGGAGGTAGAAAAGGTGTGTGAAAGGGGCAGTGCTACGATAGTCATGTGGGATTTCAGTATACAGGTAGATTGGAGAAAATCAGGTTGGTGCTGGATTCCAAGAAGGAATTTGTAGAATGCCTATGAGACGGCTTTTTAGAGCAGCTTATGGTTCAGCCCACTAGGGGAAAAGCAATTCTGGATTGGGTGTTGTGTAGTGAACCAATTTTGATTAGGGAGCTTAAGCTAAAGGAACCCTTAGGACGCAGTGATCATATTATGATAGAATTCATCCTGCAGTTTGAGGGAGAAGGTAAAGTCAGATGTATCAGTATTGCAGTGGAGTAAAAGGAATTACAGGGGCATGAGAGAGGAGCTGGCCAAGATTGATTGGAAGATGACACTATCAGGGATGATGGCAAAACAACAATGTCTAGAGTTTCTGGTGACAATTCAGAAGGTGCAAAATAGATACACTCCAAAGATGAAGTATTCTAAAGGGAGGATGAGGCAACTGTAGTTGACAAGGAAAGTCAAAAACAGCATAAAAACAAAGAGGAGGGCATACCATATAGCAGGAGTTAGAGGACTAGGAAGCTTTTAAAAACCAACAGAAGGCAATAAGAAAGCTTTAATGAGAGTAAAGAAACTATGAAGGGATGCTAGCCAGAAATATAAAGAGGATATCAAAAGTATTTATTTCAAATACATGAAGAGTAAAAGAGAGGTGAAAGTCGATATCGGACATCTGGAAAATGATGCTGGAGAGGTAGTAATGGAGAATGAGGAAATGGCAGAGGAACAATAATTATTTTGCATCATTCTTCACTGGAAGACACTAGAAATATTCCAGAAATTCGAGAATGTCAGGACAGAAGTGAGTGTTGTTGCTATTACTAATGCGAAGATGCTTGGGAAGATGAAAGGTCTGAAGATAGATAAATCACCTGGTCCATATGCACTGTAACTCAGGATTCTGGAATGGTTCTAGAGAAATAGAAAATTGAAATGTCACTCCACTCTTCAAGAAAAAAAATTGAGGCCTAGTGTGCACGCAGCAGAATCTTACAACCCACAGTGCACACATTTGATGGAAGTCATCAACAAATGATATTTTCTAGCATGAGATTAAATTGTAGATACCTGAGAACTGGAAGGCAAAATCAACATATGGCGAGTACATTATTGATCCCAAAGGAAATTACAGTGTTACAGGGCATTGCAAATGCACAGATATACAAATATTAGAAGAGAAGTAAGAAAGAATAAAAAAAAGTTACCTAAAACAGCCTAACAAGAGTGGCTCAGTAACAAAAGGAAAATGAGTAGTTTGTGTCATCCAATTTTGTGTTTTTTTTAATATGTTGTTCATAGGTCCAGTGGCACTGCAGGGCACGCATGATTGCAGGAGCCAATTTCTACATTGTAGGCCGAGACCCAGCAGGCATGCCGCATCCTGAGACCAAGAAGGACTTGTATGAGCCAACACATGGGGCAAAAGTACTGACTATGGCCCCAGGCCTGTTGTCCCTGGAAATTGTCCCATTCCGTGTGGCTGCATATAATAAGCAGAAGAAATGTATGGACTACTATGACCCTGAACAGTAAGTATAAATTACGTGGTTAAATATGTGAAAGCTGTAAATAAACCTCGTAAAACTAGGATGCAGAGAAATTGGAAGTTGCTGTTCCAGAATGGTTTGTGGTATAGGAGATCTAACTGGTAAAAGAACAAAGGAAAAAAATATATATTTTTTTAAAAAGACAAAATCTAATCAGTTCCCCTGAACAGCTGAAGGCAGTGAACACCAAATAGAATGGAAGAAATTTAAGTTGCTTATTATAACGTATAGATGAATTTGCAACTGGAACAGTTTGCAGAATCTCAGTGTCTTAATTGTATTCTAGTCACTAAAATCTACTCAAATAGGTGAACTTGATAATGGTGAACCCCAAACCTAGTATAATATTTAGAGCTTCCTATATTACTCCAAAAAAAAAGTATACCATATCTTGTGATACATATTAGCTGTTTGCAATGATGTGATGATAGAAGCATTTAGCTAAGCAGGTGTAGCTTTCGATATGAAGGTGATTAGATTTTTGTACAAAGGGATATCAAAGTATGTGGATCAAAGGCATTAAACAAAACGAAGGTGAATTTTGGTTGCAGTCTAATTGAATGGTAGTTTAGAGCAACAATGGAAATTGTAGAACCGATCAGAATAAGTAGAAACTTGAACAAAGGTGAGTTGATTAGAGAAAGCCTACATTTGCTTCAGTTATATCATGTGTAACTCACTTGATATAGTTTTGTGATCAAGTGTGAGAGACAACTGATGTAGTAAATGTAGTTGATATGGTATCTTCCCAAAAGCAATTGATAAAGTTCCACATAATAGACGTCAACAAAATTGAAGCACAGAACCAAATGAGAGTATAACAGCAGGGATAGAAAAGTAATCAGAAACAAAATGTTATGAAAGCTTATTTTTCAGGGTATGGGGATGTACAGTGGGTAATCCCAGGAATCTGCACTAGGCCTTTGAGCACCAATGCAGGTTTCAGAGGTAGAAAGTCATTCTTGTTTGTATGTGATAAATGGTAAATTTCACATTGAACCTCACTTTACTCCATTCAATTCAATGTAACTAAAATTTGAAAGACAAATATTATGCACATTCATTATCACATGACATGTAATAGAGGACAATTTTGGTGCTCTTGAAAGTAACTCCCCTTGAGAAACAGTGCACAAGCGGTTAAAGTGAATGAACTATTAAATGCAAAGCACCAAAGCACAATGACACACAGTATCGAAATACCGGTTGACCTTCTCAACCCTGCGTTATATTTTAGAGGTGATGTGAAAGCATGGTACTTCATTGGTCAGAGGCAAGGCAACTGAGTTGCTGTTTCATGCCTCCTAGCAGACAGTCTTCAGTGATGTATTGGCAGAGATCTGGAAACAGATTGCCCACCCACCATCTCAGCTGCAAACCAGGATAGACCACAAGGGGAGAAAGAGAATTTTAAAAAAAATATTAGAGGATGACAAACCCTCAGAAAAAGAAAACCTTTTATAGAAAAAAAACATTTCAAGAGGGAAGTGATCTCACCAAGATTATTTGTAAAAGGGCTGCAGTGAATTAACTAAAATGATGCTGCTATTTTCACTGCATGCTGTGAAAGCTTTATAGTCTTACCCAGCTCATTATATAAATTGTTTATTGATTTTTAGTTTGAAGCAAATAAATATGGCAGAAATAAATGTTATGTATTTTGTGTACAATATACTTCCTTTAATCTTCACATTTTCTAATTTAAAGCCATGAAGACTTTGACTTTATTTCTGGAACGCGCATGCGTAAATTAGCACAAGAAGGAGTGAACCCACCAGAAGGATTCATGGCTTCGAAAGCATGGGCAGTCCTCACTGAATACTATAAGTCCTTGGAAAAGATGTAGATGGGAACAGCAGAAATGTAACACAACAGTTCCATAATTGATAGCAGGGGACCACACACAGAGCAAGAGTTCCAGCAATTTTATTGATGTTTCTTAGGAACCAGTGTTCTTCCTGAAGCCACATTACTGTCTGCACAAGTCTTATGAGCTTTATTACATATCAGGACCTATAGAGTTGCTCTTCCCACTATTCTTCCTTTCTTTGACTTGCCATGTTTTCTGTTTCTATTACCTTTATCTCGTGTTGACATTTCCAGTTCAAACTAGCATTAAAAGTCAAGGGCATTCGATGGGTTGAGCTTTCAACTGTAGCAAATTTAAAGATGTCGCTGTTTATTCATTAAGATTACTTAGCTTTTGTTTAATGTTTTTTTTAAATTTCTCTGCTGGGTTTTATCGTATGTAGACATGGCTGTCTTTTAACTTCCAACCCCTTCTCCTCCAGATACAGAATAAAATTTTTTTTATCTTTTAAATTTCTTTAACAATTTTGATTTGAAAGGCGTAATGAAAGCCAAAAGGGCTCTTTGATTGCAAAGCAGCTGGTGTGTTGCCACACTACAGTTAAGGTCATGCCTCTCCTGAGCATTTCGGGTTTTAGCAGATACTGCAGTAGAGAATGGATTATTGCAGTGAAGGATATACAACTCAGAATTGTAAATGATTTGACATTTTACAGGTGCCTTTCACATTAGGCCATCAGTTTGGGACTTCCAGTAAAACCCAATAAATGTCCAAACCCAATTAATGTCTGATTTATTAATTGTAGGTGTCAAATACATGAGGTAGACTGGTGAAAACCCATGGGACTTCCAAACCTAACTATAAACCTAGCTGTAAAGTGGGCATGGTAAAATCAAGTGTAACGATGTTGCATAATTGGTCATGTAATTTGAAAACCTATCGTTCACAGTCATGTGTGCAGTTATTGCCATGATGAGGTTTGCTTGATATGTGCCGCTGTAATAAAGCTGGTCTTTCATTGAATTCAACTATTGTTAGAGTGCTTAATTTTGATTCCAAAATTCCTCTTCAGATTTTCAAGGTGGTGTATAAAACTCTTATCTTTTCTTCTCTTATTTCACGTTCAGCCAGGGGTGTGCTGCATTTAGGTTTAGTTTTTCACATGAGCATTTGATTGTAATGATATTTGTGGTCCATCAGTATCTCATGATGGCCATTGAGACTGTTGTTGAATCAAGGGGTTGCCACAGCCAATCCCATTCTTTAAACTCTCTTCTGCTATAGAAGTATTTGAGGAGTTATCCATAAACAAAAATGACCATGCCTTCGGCAGTGTATTATCTCATGATTTATTTCTCTGTGCACAGAGTCTGTTTGACTTTCCAAGGCTTCAGACATGCTTTGAGCCATACTGACTGAGAATTATGTACCAAAATGTAGCCAGAACTAGACACTTTTGTAAACAGAAATCAAAGACATTTAATCAAATTCCATTTGATGTGTGTAATGTAATGGGATTCTGTGTCAAATGCAACCATCACAATAGGTCTGTGTACTTTATATCAGAATCCATGGAGAAGTTTCTTACTGAAAATTATATTGTCAGTTTTATTTAAACTGTTTCCAAATGGATTAGAGAAGGTAGCCTCTTGCCTTCTCCGTGATCAGCTGTGCACTCACCAATCTGTAAATAGGCATCATCCTCTCTATTTAGTAGATCTAATCAGCTGAGTCAACCCCAGCTTTATCACCATCTCCAGTCTGTTTGAGTTCATGGGTTTTCAGTTACCTAGAAGTGACTTCCTGTTCAAAGTTGTGCTTCTGATCAGCTATTGTATTTGCAGCACTACATTGATTTGATAGCCACAAGTTTTCATAGTAGATATACTTGACATGTTAAACTAATCTGCCTTTATATCATATTTCAAAAGACTTTCAACAGTACTCTCCTGAAGTCAGCTTCCTCTGATCTTCATGCTTTCCCTCCTCCACCTTTATGAGAATAGTAAAATCCATGCTTAGTTTTGTATTAAGTAACCCCTCATCTTGATCTAGGGTCATTGCACCCTTCATCTCTCAATTCAAAGTAGAGTATTAATAGGAAACAATGCTATTTTAAAACTGAATACAGTATTTATATAGTCCAAATATAAAATTTGACTTAAAGTATCTGCCTTTGTATTAAAATAGTCTGCAATAAGTTGTAATGAAATAATTCAACCTATACTGGGTCACTTTACCACAAATATTACATCCTTGCAATGAACAATCAGTACAATAAATGTACTCAGCAGCAGTAAAGTCCTCCAGGATATGATGAAGGCCATAATATACAGTGATATTGTAATTTATGAAAGATTTTGCTATAGCAAAAAAGCTGTTTCTTTCAGTTTGGGATGATTTGATTTGGTAAAATCTAGATGTAGTTTATTCCCATTAGATCATAGGGTTGGAATTGACAATTTACTGCTGAGCAGCTGCAGAATTGACCACTGTAAACAGGGCATGAGTTTGACTAGGATTTAGACATACTTGACAAGAGATGTTTTGCAGATTTGAATTTGAATCCTTTGGTTATCAGACTTCATTAGAGCTAAGCTCTAATGTTGGCATCTGTTTTGCATTCAGCTGCAAGTAAGCTCTTGGTCTCACAGGAAGGACTCTGATCTCTGATACGGATGAATTGGCATCTTTTCTGTTAACTTGCGTAGGAGAAAATGATGAAGCACTTAGCATAGGTAAGAGTAGAAAGTGTGAGAGTTTTAATATGAATCAGAACCTCGTGTTTTGTAAAATAAGATGCAAAGCATTTTGAGCTTGTGGATTGAAGCAATATTTACAATGGCAGAATTCTCTAATTCAATGGAAGCTAGGGTTTAAGGTGGTTAAACCCATGTGAACTTTGTAATCTGATTTTATTCACACTTGAGTGCAAGTTGCAGATGCTTTAAGACAAATGAAAAAGTAACCACATAAATAGATTTACATCATTTGTCGGTTCGACGTGCATCAGGAAATTTTGCAATTCTGACATATTCCCCATATGCATTTGGAACTATTACTAATTCCAAATACCACTTCGACAGATGAGAATGTATGAACAAAATTGTAATAATTCTAGGGTAAAGCATCGCACCACTCCCCAACTGACAACTATTCACTCCCTCCACTACGGACTGCAATATTCAGATTAAATAAAAAGATAAAAGATTAAAACGCAAACAACAGGAATTCTGCAGATGCTGGAAATTCAAGCAACACACATCAAAGTTGCTGATGAACGCAGCAGGCCAGGCAGCATCTCCAGGAAGAGATACAGTGGATGTTTCAGGCCAAGACCCTTCGTCAGGACAGGGGGAGGGTCCTGACCAAGGGTCTCGGCCTGAAACGTCGACTGTACCTCTTTCTAGAGATGCTGCCTGGCCTGCTGCGTTCACCAGCAACTTTGATGTGTGTTGCTTAGATAAAAGATTAGCTTTATTTGTCACATGTACATAGAAACGGAGTGAAATACATGGTTTGTGCCAAATCAAATCAAGGATTGTGCTGGCCAGCCCACAATTGTCACCACATGTTCGCACCAACATAGCGTGTCTACAGCTCAATAACCCTTACTGGCTGTCTTTTGAACATGGGACGAAATTGGTGGACTTGGAGGAAACACGTGATCATGAGGAGAAGGTACAAACTCTGTAGACAGCATTGCGAATCAAACCCCAAATTGCAGCTGATGGTGTAAAGCATTGCACTATTGTGCCACCCCGATCAGCCCAGTGTACTGCAGATGCCCAATACTAAAAGAAAACCTTTATCACAGGGCAGGACTTCGTTCTGTGACATGGTTCTGATCTGTAGGTTATGGTTTATATTCAGAAAGGTAAGCAAATTGCATCATACCAAGGAGTTGATCCCGTGGCATCCTGTCCTTTTGATTAGAACTGTCAGAAGACACTGTTAAATCTTCCTCCTTAACAATCTAGTCATAGTCGTAGTCATACTTTATTGATCCTGAGGGAAATTGGTTTTCAGTACAGTTGCACCAACCAAGAATAGAGTATAAATACAGCAATATAAAACCATAAATAATTAAAAAATAATATGTAAATTATGCCAGGAAATAAGTCCAGGACCAGCCTATTGGCTCAAGGTGTCTGACTCTCCAAGGTAGGAGTTGTAAAGTTTGATGGCCACAGGCAGGAATGACTTCCTATGACGCTCAGTGTTGCATCTCGGTGGAATGAGTCTCTGGCTGAATGTACTCCTGTGCCCAACCAGTACATTATGTAGCGGATGGGAGACATTGTCCAAGATGGCATGCAACTTGGACAGCATCCTCTTTTCAGACACCACAGTCAGGGAGTCCAGTTCCATCCCCACAACATCACTGGCCTTACGAATGAGTTTGTTGATTCTGTTGGTGTCTGCTACCCTCAGCCTGCTGCCCCAGCACACAACAGCAAACATGATAGCACTGGCCACCACAGACTCGTAGAACATCCTCAGCATCGTCTGACAGATGTTAAAGGACCTCAGTCTCCTCAGGAAATAGAGACGGCTCTGACCCTTCTTGTAGACAGCCTTAGTGTTCTTTGACCAGTCCAGTTTATTGTCAATGTGTATCCCCAGGTATTTGTAATCCTCCACCATGTCCACACTGACCCCCTGGATGGAAACAGGCATCACCGGTGCCTTAGCCCTCCTGAGGTCCACCATCAGCTCCTTAGTCCTTTTCACATTAAGCTGCAGATAATTCTGTTCACACCATGTGACAAAGTTTCCTACCGTAGCCCTGTACTCAGCCTCATCTCCCTTGCTGATACATCCAACTATGGCAGAGTCATCAGAAAACTTCTGAAGATGGCAAGACTCTGTGCAGTAGTTGAAGTCCGAGGTGTAAATGGTGAAGAGAAAGGGAGACAAGACAGTCCCCTGTGGAGCCCCAGTGCTGCTGATCACTCTGTCTGACACACAGTGTTGCAAGCACATGTACTGTGGTCTGCCAGTCAGGTAATCAATAATCCATGACACCAGGGAAGCATCCACCTGCATTGCTGTCAGCTTCTCCCTCAGCAGAACAGGTGGATGGTGTTGAATGCACTGGAGAAGCCAAGAAACATGACCTTCACAGTGCTCACTGGCTTGTCCAGGTGGGCGTAGACATGGTTCAGCAGGTAGACGATGGCATCCTCAACTCCTAGTCGGGGCTGGTAGGTGAACTGGAGGGGATCTAAGTGTGGCCTAACCGTAGGCCAGAGCAGCTCCAGAACAAGTCTCTCCAGGGTCTTCATGATGTGGGAGGTCAATGCCACTGGTCTGTAGTCATTGAGGTCACTGGGGCACGGCATCTTCGGCACAGGGACGAGGCAGGATGTCTTCCACAGCACTGGAACCCTCTGGAGACTCAGGCTCAGGTTGAAGCCATGGCGAAGTACTCCACATAGCTGAGGGGCACAGGCTTTGAGCACCCTGGTACTGACACCATCCGGTCCTGCAGCCTTGCTTAGGTTGAGACGTTTTAACTGTCTTCTCACCTGTTCAGCTGTGAAGCCCACCATGGTGGTTTCGTGTGGGGAAGGGGTATAGTCATGAGAGCAGGGTGGGGGCTTGTGAGGAGGGGTAGGAGGGGAGAGTGGAATATGTGTTGGTTGGTGGCCGACAACAGATGAATCATGTGGGGGATGGGCAGGGGCCACAACGTCAAATGTTAACGAACAGGTTAAGTTCGTTGGCCCTGTCCACACTGCCTTCAGCTCCTCAGTTACTAGTTTGCCGGAACCCAGTGATGGTCCTCATCCCTCTCCAGACCTCTCTCATGTTGTTCTGCTGGAGTTTCCACTCAAGCTTCCTCCTGTACCTGTCTCTAGCCTCCCTGATCCTGGCTTTTGGGTCCCTCTGCATTGCCCTCAGCTCCTCCCTATTTCCATCTCTAAACGCCCTCTTTTTAGCGTTCAGGATGTCCTTAATCTGGAGAATGTTTTGCTTTCACTCCTGTTTTGTAGGTTAAGACCAATGAGAAAACCACTGACTCTTCCACAAATGGGGTGGGTGGATAATTTGTAAGGTAAAGTGCTCCTGACACTTCTGTGTCCTCTCAATGTATGTGCTCGAGCACTTCTGTACCTTCCTGAGTACTTGTGAGGGCAAGAGTTTTCCAGAGTTTGGGAGGGTGAGGATGCAGAATACTGTATTTTTTTGAAGAAGGCTTTGAGCACGTCCTTGAATCCCTTCCCATGACATGCCTTGAAAATAGGATGCTTGTTTCAGGGGTCTGGTATCAGGCATGTGAGTGCTGTAGTCTGCCAATGGTACTGACGCAGCAGTTACAGCCCTGCTGCTTGGAACATTGGCTTGAGCAAGATCAATGGTATGTTGATCCTTCCAGGTTGCAGGATTTTGTGAAGATAGTAGTTACGTTGTTTATCCAGTGCCTTGAGGTGCCTGCTGCAAATTGTCCAAGTCTCAGGGATACATGGAAGGTCAGGGATTACTGCTGACAAAAGACCATGAGTTTTGTGCCTGATCTTGGGTGTTGATCTTTCAGATACCTTTTTCCTCCATCTATCAAAGGCTGTGGGCTATGCTAACACATGGGAGGTAATGGTGAGTTCCACCACATCAGAGGTGGCTTCTAAGAATTAAAACTAGACATTTGTCCAGTGCAAAGTTGTATCTAACAGTTAATTTGAAATTACCTAGTTCTTAAATTAATCTATCAATAATTCAGCCCAAGCTAGTAGCAAATTTAATCCTTTATAGTAAAGGGATGTATTCTGAACAACTGTGGCTCCTGCCTGATTTTCAACTGTTACATCTGTAATGTCCTGGTTAAGATTTTTACTGCTATGCTGTACGTATTTCATTTTAGTAGTTCTGTAAAAGCATGGGGTTCTGCTTTCAGGGTGTTTGAGTTTTCAGCTAAAGGAAACGGCTATGCTGCAACTTGAGGAATGTTGTGTCAGGCAATCAGGATGGTGGAATTGGGGGGGAGGATCTACAGAAAGCTGGGCAGAGAGAGATTTGTGCCGGACACTGATGGGGTTCGTGAGCTTTTTGGCAGGAGCTGCAGAGAGGACAGGAGGGAAGATGGCTGAGGATTCTGAGGATTCTGTGGGAAGGAGCGTTCCCCGACGCACAAGTTTTTTTTTGCAGATGAATGGCTCCGAGGAGCAAGGGCCAATACTCCCGAGAGAGTGCCCGTTTGTTCAAGATGGATTTTGAGCGACGTTTAGAATGTGGTGTGTGCTTTCACGCAGACCGTGTTTCCAGAGCATGAGTAAATAGACCAACTTCAAGATGAATTCCAACTATATACACACTTAGACTGGTGTAACTGTAATGAGACCTTTTATTTTCTTCCCTTCTTTTTCCTACTAACTGTTAATTAAAGCTGTAATTTGTAAATATACTTTATTTACAATTTTATGCAGTGTACGATTCGTTACTTGCTGACCAACAATTATGTGTGGTCAGTTTTTACACAGCATTTGCTCAAATCGAGGTTTCTTTAATTAGAACATCACAATGTTTGCTTGAACTCCAAATTATACTGACCCTAAGCACCTATAGTTTATGAAAGCTGGCCTTCTCATCATTGAGTCCCGTGGCTATTAAACGGGGGCCAGCAACGAGCCAAATTTCCATATGAGCCCAATGGGGGGGGGGATTCATAAATAAGAAATTCAGAATGTACAAGTATTTCCACAATTTCCAATGCATTGCCTAAGATGGAGAGTGGAAGGACCTGTGAATACAGGTCCATAATTTGTTAAAAGTGGCATCATTGATAGGGTCATAAAGAATGCTTTTGGCACATTAGCCTTCGTAAATCAAAGTATTGAGTACAAGAGATGTGATGATATATTTGTAGTTGTATAAGACGTTGGTAAGTCCCAACTTGGAGTATTGTGTGCTGTTTTGGTCACCTACCTCCACGAAAGATATAAACCAGGTTGAAATAGTACAGAGAAAATTTACGAGAACATTGTCAGATCGGTTGGATCTGAGTTGTAAGAAAAGATTGAATAGGTTAGGACTTTATTCCTTGGAATGTAGGAAAATGTGGAGATTTTATAGAGGTATACAAAACTATGAGGGGTAAAGATAGGGTAAATCAGGCCTTTTCTATTGCGGTGGGCAAGACTCCAACTAGATGTCATGGGTTAAGGGTGAGAGGTGAGAAGTTTAAGGGGAGCATGAGGGGAAACTTCTTCACTGAGGGGACCTCGAGAGTGTTGAATGAGCTGCCAGCACAAGTGGTGCATGCAAGTTCAACTTCAACTTTTAAGAGAAGTTTGGATAGGTACATGGATGCTAGGGGTATAGAGGGCTATGGTCCCAGTGCAGGTCAATGGAAATAAGTAGTTTAAATGGCTTTGACATGGACTAGATGGGCCAAAGGGCCTCTTTCTGTGCTGTATGGCTCGATAACAAGACACTAAGTATTAAGGTACACAACTTGTTTCAATATCTATCCCAGAGACTATCTTCACTGAATGTAATAGAGTGACTTCTTTTTACATTTGTCTGCCCCTTTAATTTTTAATGCTTCTCTGGCCTCATAATCTGCATTTGGTTTCTCCAATACTGAGTGGACATTTGTGAACACTAAAGGAGGTGGGGTTTGCTGAAGGGGGAAATTTACTGAGGGAGAGGGGAAGTATAGAGAGAAGAGGAAATGAAAGAAGGAAGGGGGGAGTAGTGAAGGGATCTTATGGGAGGAATTAAGTGATGGAGGAAGTAAGTAAAGGCGATGGGTCTGTGCAGGAATGGAGAAGGGGATGCTGAGGATACTGAGAAGTCACAGGAGGCATGAAAGAACAGTCGAGGTTAAAGTGTTGGCTGAAGGACAGACCTGATATGTATGCAAGGTGGAATTGGAGTGAAAGGAAGTAGTTTTCAATCTTGTGTCTGTTTAAGAGGAGGAACCAGTCCTATTTAGGTTCGTCTGCTAATGAGATTGAACTGCACAGAGGTGTCTTTGAAATCCCACCACATTTTATTCCATGGTATACAGTATTATAAGGTTGGGCTTCTAAGAAGTGTCAGTATTGATCTCTATATTCAAAAAAAGCCCTGAGACATTTTCATAGAAAATCAATCAAGGTGAAAATGCTATTGCCGCAACAATCAGCTGGAGGAATTCAGCAGGTCGAGCAGCACCTGCTGAGAGGAAAGGAAGTGTCAGTGCTTTGGGTTGAAACCCACGAGTCCTAAAGCAGGTTTTGACCTGAAATATTGATAATTTCTCCCCTCTCCCCCCACCCCCTGCAAGCAGCTGCACAACCCATTGAGTTCCTCCAGCAAATCAAAAACACGAGATTCTACAGATGCTGGAAATCTTGAGCAACACACAAAATCAACCACTTTGCTATCACATCTGTTGAGGAGAGCAAACGGCCAATGTTCTGGGCCATGACCTTTCATTAGTACTTGCTGATGAAGGGTCTTGGCCCAAAATATCAGCTGCTTATTCCCATCTGTGGACGCTGCCTGACTTGCTGCGGTCATCCAGTATTTTGTATGTGTGCTCGAGAGTCTTTTGACTGTAGAATATGTTTTAAATGAATAAATTTCTGCATATTGGATTTAGTCTCTGCTTGTTGTGTAACTAGTTAGACATCCTAAGCTATAGTTAGATATCATAAGCTATTCAAATACTATGAACACATTTTCAATTTGTTCACCTGGGTTTGGCTGGCAAGACCTGTATTTACTGCCACTTGAAGGTAATGGCAGCCATTTTAAAGTGCAATCAATCCCTTTGCTGTCACATCTGGAGTCACATTTCAGAGCAGAGCACGAAAAGTTGGCAGATTTCCTCTCCTTAAGCACGTTAGGCAAACAATACAATAGTTTAAACGCAAACAACAGGAATTCTGCAGATGCTGGAAATTCAAGCAACACACATCAAAGTTGCTGGTGAACGCAGCAGGCCAGGCAGCATCTATAGGAAGAGGTACAGTCGACGTTTCAGGCCGAGACCCTTCGTCAGGACTAACTGAAGGAAGAGTGAGTAAGGGATTTGAAAGCTGGAGGGGGACAATACAATAGTTTACAGTTATACAGTGCCAAAACAAAGTTGGAATTTATTGTCATATACACAAGTATGCACAGGTGCAATGAAAAACTTCCGTGCAGCACATAGCATCAGATAAGCAGTGTTCACAATAAAACAAGTTGTACACAATTTTTACAAGAGTACAATTAGAACAGAACAGTCTGGTGACCAAAACACAAAATGGAGCAAAGGGCACACTGAGTCCACATTGACCTTCAAATATTTATTTACACTAAACCCATTTTATTCCAATTAACTCCCTCTAAATTCTACCATACATTTGGCACAATTTACAGTGGCTGATTAATCTACTAGCCTGCATGCATTTGTGGTGTGGGTGGACACTAGAGCATCCAAAGGAAATCAAACACTACAACAAAAATCAACACTCCACATGCACAGCACCTGGGTTGCTGGAGCCACAAGGCTGTACCATAGGACTGCCTAGTTTCAATCCATTTGGTATTGATTGTCAATACTAATAACTCATTTTGCCTAAAATTACAGATTATTGACTAAATTCCACAGTCTCCATTGTGGATGTTGAACTTAAGTCTTTGGATAACTAATATGATAACAATCTGTGCACCATCGCCCTACCTTGTATCTCGGGGATTTCTAACCCCTTTCAGACAGATGATGGAGACGTTAACTGACAGTCGACTCAGGTGAGCATAACTGATGAAGAGTTTTAAAGTTTAAAACAGCAGCAGCAAAATAAGAAAATTGAAAGCAATCTTTTTCTTCTATTGCTTTTTATTGGTAGTTGGCAAGCCAACTTAAAATGTGCATTACCGCCACCTACTGAACTGGAATGTGAGGAAGATTCGGCAGAGTGATCCTAACACCACTACCTCTAAGAAGAAACAATATTAACAATAAAGATAATAATAATAAATAGATAAATATTCATATAAACATGCAATGCTACTGACTTAAGTTTATTTAGCCTGTTGGGTCTGCACAGCCATTCAATCCTTTTCTCCCCTCCTCAGCACCACTC
Organism: Mobula hypostoma; assembly: GCF_963921235.1. Classification (NCBI taxonomy): domain Eukaryota; kingdom Metazoa; phylum Chordata; class Chondrichthyes; order Myliobatiformes; family Myliobatidae; genus Mobula; species Mobula hypostoma. Next base: position 157,928,801 of record NC_086100.1, read on the forward strand.
CCTGGCCTTCTCCTCGTAATCTTTGAAGCAGTGTCCAAACAAGAACCTATCAATCTGTCTTCAACACACCCAATGACCTAGCCTCCATGGATCCCTGTGGTAACAAATTCCACAAATACACCACCCTCTGGCCAAAGAAATTTCTCCACATCTCTGTTTTAAATGGACCCCCTCTATCCTGAGGCTGTGCCCTCTTGTCCTAGACACCCCCCACCATAGAAAATATCCTTTCCACATCTATTCTGTCCAGGCCTTTCAACATTTGAAAGGTTTCAGTGAGAACCCCCTCCCCATCCTTCTGAATTCCAGTGAATACAGACCCAGAGCTATCAAACGTTCCTTGTATGAAAAACCTTTTATTCCCAGAATCATCCTTGTGAACCTCCTCTGAACCCTCTCCAATGCCAGCACATCTTTTCTTCGATGAGGAGCCCAAAACTGTTCACAATACTCAAGGCGAGGCCTTACCAGTCCCTCATAAAGCCTCAGCATCACATCCCTGTTCTTCTACTCAAAACCGCTTGAAATGAATGCTAACATTGCATTTGCCTTCCTCACCACCAACTCTACCTGTAAGTTAACCTTTAGGTTGTTCTCCCCAAGGACTCTCAAGTCCCAGATTTTTGGATTTTCTCCCCAGTTAGAAAATAGTCTGCACATTCATTTCTACTACCAAAGTACAGTACATGACCATGTACTTTCCAACATTACATTTCATTTGCCACTTTCTTGCCCATTCTCCTAATCTGTTTAAGTCCTTCTGCAGCCTACCTGTTTCCTCAACACCACCTGCCCCTTCACTGATCTTAGTATCATCTGCAAACTTGGCAACAAAGCCATCTACCCCATCATCTAAATCATTGTTATACAGCATAAAAAGCAGTAGTCCCAACACCAACCCCCATGTAACACCACTAGTCATTGGCAGCCAAGTAGAAAAGATCCTTTTATTCCCACTCGCTGCCTCCTACCAATCAGCCAATGCTCTAACCATGCCAGTATTGTTCCTGTCTTACCTCTTAACGTGGTAAGTAGCCTCATGTGTGACACCTTGTCAAAGGCCTTCTGAAAGTCCAAATGTACAACATCCACTGCATCCCCTTTACCCATCCTACATGTAATTTCAAAGAATTCCATCGGGTTCATCAGGCAAGATTTTCCCTTAAGGAAACCATGCTGACTTTGTCCTATCATGTCCCGTGTCACGAAGTACTCCATAAACTCATCCTTAACAATTGACACCAACATCTTCCCAACCACTGAGGCCAGGCTAACTGGTCTATAATTTCCTTTCTGCTGCCTTCCTTCTTTCTTGAAGAGTCGAGTGACATTTGCAGTTTTCCAGTCACCTGGTACTATGCCAGTGCTCAATGATTTTTGAAAGATAGAACATAGAACATAAAATAGTACAGCACAGTACAGACCCTACAGCCCACAATGTTGTGCCAACCCTCAAACCCTGCCTCCCATATAAGCTCCCACTTTAAATTCCTCCATATACCTGTCTAGTAGTGTCTCAAACTTCACTAGTGTATCTGCCTCCACCACTGACTCAGGCAGTGCATTCCACGTACCAACCATTCTCCCAGTAAAAAACCTTCCTCTAATATCCCCCTTGAACTTCCCACCCCTTACCTTAAAGCCATGTCCTCTTGTATTGAGCAGTGGTGCCCTGGGGAAGAAGCGCTGGCTATCTACTCTATCTATTCCTCTTATTATCTTGTACACCTCTATCATGTCTCCTCTCATCCTCCTTCTCTCCAAAGAGTAAAGCCCTAGCTCCCTTAATCTTTGATCATAATGCATACTTTCTAAACCAGGCAGCATCCTGGTAAATCTCCTCTGTGCCCTTTCCAATGCTTCCACATCCTTCCTATAGTGAGGTGATCAGAAATGGACACAGTACTCCAAGTGTGGCCTAACCAGTTTTATAGAGCTGCATCATTACATCACGACTCTTAAACTCTATCCCTTGACTTATGAAAGCTAACACCCCATAAGCTTTCTTAACTACCCTATCTACCCTATCCACCTGTGAGTTGCATTGTGATCACTGTCTCCTAAGGGTTCCTTTATCTTAAACTCCCTAACTGCCTCCAGTTCATCAAAATAGCTAATCCCCTTGAATGCTCAGCAACAAGCTGCTCTAAAAAGCCACCTCGTAGGCATTTAACAAACTCACTCTCTGGAGATCCATTTCCAACCTAATTTTCCCAAACTACCTGCATGCCGTAATCTCTCATAACCATCATAACATTCCCCTTTTGACATGCCTTTTCTATTTCCTATTGTAATCTGTGGTACGCATCCCAGCTATTGCTGGGAGGCCTGTATATAAACGCTATCAGGGTCCTTTTACCTTTGCAGTTTCTCAACTCAACCCACAAGGATCAACATCTTCTGATCCGATGTCACATCTTTCTACTGATTTGATGCCATTCTTTACCAGCAGAGCCACACCACCCCCTCTGCCTACCATCCTATCCCTCTGATACAGAGTGTAATCTTGGACATTTAGCTCCCAACTATAACCATCCTTTAGCCATGATTCAGTGATGGCTACAACATTGTACCTGACAACATGTAGTAGATCATCCAGCTTAATTTTTACTCTCTGTGTATTGAGATATAATGCTTTCAGTACTGTATTTGCATCCCCAAAGCACTGATTCTCACCCTGCTGGCTGCAATTGTGTCCTATCACCTGCCTGCCCTTCCTGACAGTCTGACTGCATGCTACCTTTGCTTTTTTTTACCATCTGTCCTGTCATGAGTTCCTTCACTCTGGTTCCCACGCCGCCTACCAAATCAGTTTAAACCCTCTCCAACAGCTCCAACAAACCTGCCTGCGAGAATATTGGTTCCCCTTGGGTTCAGGTGCAACCCATCACTTTTGAGCAGGTCATACCTTGCCCAGGAGAGATCCAATGTTCCAGGAACCTGAAGCCCTGTCCCACACACCAGCATCTCAGACATGCATTAATTTGTTTAAATTGTATTAAACAATGCAACAAGTTTCAAGAACTTAAGTATTTGCTTATGCTTCTTGACTATACCCTACCAAACTATCCAAAGTAACAATGTAGTTTCTCACGGTCTACTTTCTCTCCCACTCATATGCCCAATATTCTCAGAATACATGTGAGATTGTCTCTGGAAGTTGATGTTTTATATTTTCACCTGAAGTATGTTTACCAAGTCTAAAAAATGTGGCATTTAAACCAGTATGGTCAAGCCTAAGCCAAATAATTATAATTTCTGGACCCTTCTCTCCTCCAAAGTGAAGTAACCTTTTTTTCCGAATTCCATTCAAATATCTCCCCCTTAATCGTGTGTCCTACAGACCCTGCCAAATTGAGAGATCATGGTCCTTAATTTAAACTTTTGCCTCCCCCTTACTTAGTGGAATACCAATATCAGCAGCATTGGCCTTCACAGATTGTTTAGCTAGCCTATCGACTACTTCATTTCCTTCCACCCCGACATGAGTTGGGATCTACAAAAAGCAGACATCCGATCTTAAACACTGCAGCTGTAATAATCTATGTCTAACTTCCAACAAAGCGTCTGGATGACTATTGGACACACCCACCTTAAGATGACGTAGTAACAGAGAAGGAATCAGAACAGCCAACACCACAGATAGGCTGTACATCTGCCATCCACTGCAATGCCACCATTTCAATAGTATAAACTGATAGTTTATTAGATAACCTTTTTCAAAATGATACCTGAAATTCTGGGACATAGATTCCTGCATCAGTGTTATGAGACCCTGTGTCTTCAGAGCTATCTGTCAACACTGGAACCATTCCATAATATTGATACCGCATAAGTAGAGTCACAGGATTGCAAGATCACAAGACAAAGGAACAGAAGTCACCACTACCTCTTCAGGTACACAACAGGCATGTTCTGACAGCCTCTCCCAAAGAGCATAATCTACCCTAGATAAAGGAAATAGCAGGGAGGAATAATGGATAAAGCTACACTAGGAGTATAGGTTATATTTGACAGAGCCATGTTCTTGGTCTGATCATTTCCTTCCCACCCAAAACTACAAATCTTGTGATCTTGATGCTGCCAATAATCTTTCAACATGTTCTTAGTTGGATGATTATCTTCATGACCACTGAGGTGTGCCCAGTAATTCATAGCATCTGCAATCTTCACAAATACAATGAGCAGAGCAGAAACAGAAGAAGACCCTAACAGGCACCAAAGCACAGACCTAAAGCCTGGGCTTGAATAAGGGGAACATCCCGCGATTTCAAAAGTGAGGGTTCAGCAGACTCACATGCAACACAGCCATAATCTAAGACAGTTCTAGTCAATGTATTATACAAAGTAATCATAGATATCCTATTAGCACCCCCTTCCCCCAAATTGAAAACAATTCTGTCTGTCTGTATCTTGTTTTACGGCGGTTGGCATCCAGCTTAATGGTGCATTACCGCCACCCTCTGCTCCAGAATGTGCACTAGACATACATTCTAAATCCCTTCACCCAATCACACACACACACACACACACACACATATATATACAAACCTACACTTCACCCTCCCATCTTTGACAATCCTAGTATCCTATTCCTGTTTATTCATCATATTCTACAAAAACCCCTGTACCCCTTAAAAACGCTAAAAATACCCGGACTTGTGCTCTCTCACCCATGCCCAGCAACCCTTTTAATGTGAATTCCTGCATCCCCAACTCCCTTAATTTATTTCTCATCATCTCTCTCTGTATCCCATACTTCCTGCAACACAAAACTACATGTTCTACTGACTCCTCTTCCTGACATTCCTCACACAATCCTGTCTGGTGTTTCCCTATCATTTTCAATGTTTTGTTTAATGCACAATGCCCCAGCCTTAACCTAGTCCACACAATTTCCTCTCTTCTGTTTCCATTACCTACCCTAGTAACTGCAACACTCTTTTGTATTTGATATAAATGCCTCCCTTTCCCCTCCCTGTCCCATCTTTCTTGCCACATTCAGTTGACTTTTTCCCAGATTACACACTTAACCTCTGCTTTACTGATACTAATGTGCATTTCCACATTTTCTTTCTTTAACGCCCTCTTTGCCAACTCATCCACCCTCTCATTCCCCTTCACCCCTACATGTGCTGGAACCCATAGAAATTTTACCTGACCTCCCTGATTTGCAATTCTTGTAACTAACTGAAGGACTTCATAAAGTACATCTTGCCGACTGTTTGTGTGAAAAGACCTTAAACTTGCTAGAACTGAGGATGAATCTGAACATATCAATGCTTTGGCTTGTCTGGCTTTCTGCACCCATTGCAATGCAACCAACACTGCCAGCATCTCCACTGTAAACACCCATAACTTATTAGATGTTCTTCTGCTGATTCCAATTTCTTTTGCTGGTATTACCACCCCAAACCCTGTCACACCTGTTTCAGGTTCCTTTGTACCATCCGTATAAATGTGAGTATAATCACTATACTTTTCCATCACATGACAGTTAAATGCATTTACCAAATCTGTTTTATATCTTTCTTTCATCTTTACCTCTAACAAATGCCAGTCTATGTCAGGCCATACAAGCTTCCATGGAGCTACAACCGGATAAACTACTGAAGGACTTATCCTCAGATCAAACACTCCACATTCTTTCACGATATCATTCCCTACCCGACTAAAGGTATCCCTCTGAAACCTCCCATTTTCCCAGCACTCCTGCAACACTCCTTTAGTAGGGTGAGAATCATTGTGTCCCTGCAAGTTAGCCCAGTAGTTTGCCATCAGTTGCATCCTTCTTAGTTCCAAAGGCATTATTCCCATTTCTACCTGTAGTTTGAAAACAATTCCCAGACAACAGAGAATTTATGGGACAGGGCACATGTGAAGGCAATTAATACTGTGTCAATTAACACCTTCCAGCTGCATAAAGATGTCATTGAACTGTGCTGGAGTTTGTAACAAATCTATTCAAGATTGATGTTCCAAATTTGATGGGGTCTTAATTTTAAAACTTTGTTCTCCAAGTGTATGGTAGCAGCATAAAACAAGACTTTCGGCATCTCTGAAAATTAGAGATCTGGACTCAGTCAAATGTCCCTGAAATGAGAACTAAACTACTTGATTATATATACATATTAATATATATAAATATAGTGGATTCCAGTTAATTGGGCCATCAGTTAATCGAGACAGCAGCTTATTTGGGACAACTCTGAAAGTATAAAAACAAATTGAGACAATAGCTGGTGTTTTCTTTGGTTACTTGGGACTGTAGGCTGCTGCCAACCATTCTAACTAGCATCAGTTGTGTGCACTTGTGTGGCTGTTGGATACGACACTGTGCTTAGTGCGAACAGTTTTGAAATAGTTCCAGTTGCGTATGTTGGTATTCAAGAAACAATTTTTGTCATTGATAGTTGGCAAGAAATAAGCAGTAGGACAATCCAGAACTCAACATTTGGGCTTGGAGGTGCCATAAACAGCCAGGAGTGAAAATGAAACTATTTCACTACTTCAACAAGTTAGGAATAATGAAGAATTTGAAGGTATCAACAATTATCTTTCCTGTTATAATAAAAATGAAAACTTGGAGGATGCAATCGTAGAAAGGATTATACGAAGACAGTCCATTATCTGCGCTAGGTGTCTGCGCAGATATTGTTGATTTATAGTTAATCAAAAGAACATGGCAGGTACATAATTTGAATTTATCCATCGATAACTATCCAGAATTTATATAGGTTTATAATACTTGTTTTAACTTGTTCTGTATTTCAGTTAATTACATAATTTATTACTCAGTTAAATGGTAGTTTGTCTTGTTTATATCTTTTTAACAATTTCTACAAAACCTTGGCTAATTGGGGCAGCCGCTATATTGGGCCGAAATGTAGGGTCCCAATGTGTCCCAATGTCTGAATTAACTGGAATTGATTGTATATGTATATGGATATCAAAGTGGACATGGTAATTGATAAATATTCTGAAGTATTCTGAATTGACTTTATTACTTGCATCTTTCATATACGTAAGGAGTAAAAATCTTTATATTACATCTCTGTCTAAATGTGCAATGTGCAATTACAGTAATTTATAATAAATATTCTGTACTGCAAGGAGATAGAAAGAGATAGAATCCTCTGACCTAACAAAAACTCAAAAATCTCAGTTTTTTTAAACTCCATCTTCAATGGTTTGTTGGACTGTTATTCCAAATCTCCATGAACCTCCTTGTATGATGAAAAATCACTCTAAGTTCAATCCAAAACAACCTAGGTCAAGTACACATCCATCAAAATCACTGACAGCCAACCTTGCCAAACACCCTTGTCAGAACTGAGAAGGAGAGAAAAGAATCTCACTAAACTACAGGGAGGTGGGGAAGTGGGATAAGGCTTTCACAGGATCAAGCCAGCAAAACCTTGGGAATATGCTATAAACAGGTTATCTGGTCAATGAGTGAATAGGAGCAGTTAGGGAGTGACAAATTAGACAAAAGAAAGTTGTAAAATGTAGACCATGAAGATATGCCCAGCAGGTTAGGCTGGACACATACCCCACTCCCAGAGGAAAGAAAGGAAAATAAAACACACGCATGCAAACTGAGCCAATAGCACAAACTGACAGAAAAATTAAGTTACCTGAAACTTACGGTTCCAAGGACTCCTCCCATCCTGGCCATTCTCTCTTTTCAAGATATTGAAAGAACACACCAGCAGGCTCAAGAACAGTTTAATTCCCCCAGTTATCAGACTCTTGAAGAGATCTCTCATAATGCTCACAGGTGAACTTTTGATCTCCCCATCTATAATCATCAGAAGGATAGTGGCAGGTTCAGGAAGGCTACTCACCTACACCACACTAGGAAATCAAGGATATGCAATAGCTAATGCCTACTTTCTGTAAAATGAATTATTTAAGAAAACACAAAGCTGTTACATAACCATGTCAAAGAGAAGTGCAGCACAAAAATGGGTCCTCCAGCCAACATATCTATGCTGACAATTTTTGCTCATCTACACTATTCCCATGTACCTGCATTAAGTTCATATCCTTCTATTTCTTGCATATTTCTGTAGCTGATTAAACGCTTCTTAAACATAGAATTCTGACTAAACACAGTACAGTTACAAAGACGATCTTTGTCCATCTGTTGTCTCCGTGTGTTGTTGCTCATTTTCACCTCATGATTTCATTTATCAGCCAGTCAACTGCAGTGCAATATCCTTCCATATCTGTGTTAGTTTGCACTTAAGTATTGATACTTCTGACTTAGTATTGAAAAACTATGGATGATATAGTATAGGAACCCAAAGGTGGCCCAGGCTTGGGTCATTGTGAAGACCAGGAGGAAGTGGAGAGCAGAAAAGACCATGCAGCATGTTGAATCTTGGCTGTGCCACAATATCCTGGTGGGGGTGGTCTCCCAAGGAAGAGCTGGCCTGGGAAGCTTCCCACACCCAAGTTATGACACGGTTAAGGGGAGAGAGAAGTGCAGGGTTATCCAGGAGGAAGTGAGAGCAGCCATGGATGAAGAGAGACCCACCAAAGCAGTGGGCATGGAGCAGGAGGGAGCTTGGGCCAGGTGGGAGCAGGCCATGGAAAGGAGAGTGACATGGACTGATCTCTAATGGGCAGAGCCACACCAAATCAAGTTCCTTGTCCAGGCGGTATATGACATCTTGACCAGTCCATCCAGCCTGCATTGCTAGGGGAAGGTTGATGCCCCAGACTGTCTGTTGTGTTCCAGGAGAGAAACCTTGGAGCACGTCCTGAGCTGCTGCCCAAAAGCACTTGGAGAGGTCCAATACTGCTGGAGACATGACCAGGTATTGAACACCCTCACGGAAGCAATCTTCTTATGAATCAGTAACAGTGAACGAGCTCAAACCCGCAATCGAACCGTCACCTTTGTGAGAGCTGGAGAGCAACCAGAAGCAAGAGCAAAGTCACCCAGAGGGATTCTGGTACCCGCTGGTGAGTGGCGACTCATGACTGACCAGGAAAAGCAGCTAAAGTTCCCACTGCACATCATGAAGACCAGCTTGAGACCTCCTGGTCTCAGAGGCAGTAAAACTGCTGGAGCTGACAGTGTTGTGGGAGGAGCTTCTGGAGGAAGCCCATGAGGGGAAGCTTGCCAGATACGAGGGACTGGTCAGTGACAGTTGAAGGCAGGGATGGGAGGCAAAGTGCCAGTTGAAATGGGGCTGCCGGGGCTTCTCTGGGCAGTCTCCACACAGAGCCCTCAGTGCATTGGGCATTGCTGGTACGAGGCAGAGAGCCATTGGCATCATCACTGAGGTAGCAGAGAAAGCCTCAAGATGGCTCTGGATGGAGGGAGCAAGTCCACGGGGATCTGCAGTACATGCTACCTGAACACAAGTCATGGCTTGATCAACCATGGCTGGTCGCCTGGGTGAGAGTGTCTAATGTCAAAAGACCCGAAGCACCCAATGACCCCAGGTTACATCGCTGATGTTTTCAGACCATCGTGAGATCTATTCCTCAAAAATTGGTTCTTTTCCCATTTTAAACATCTGATCATAGATTACCCCCTGTATTCCACTGTCGACTGTCAAACTTAGATGGGTGTACTTCATTATCTGAAGATAAGCAGGACGTTTTTCCCTGGCGTCTTGACCCAAAGTCAATCATTTTTTTCAAAGCTGCTTGTGGGTGCTTGTGCTGTGTTTCCCATGGTGGATACATGTCAAAACTGGATACAAAGTACTTTGAAATAAATGTTTTAGTCCCATGAACTAGACCAAACTGCAAAGGTAACCATGTGTAGTTAAAACTTATTGAAATTGATGCCCTGTGCCAAGTATAAAGAACTCCTGCGCTAACAAAGTCAGCATGTCCGGTGTTAGTTTTTCCATGAGATGATGAGACAAGACAGGCAAAATATGAAGAGATATTCTCCTGTGAAGGCATCTCATCTCTGATTATCTTTGGCAAGTAACCAGTATTACCAGCAGTCCTGCATCATTGCAACAAAAATTATATATGACCTTTGTCAGGAGTTAAGGCCTGAATTGGAAACAGATTCTGCACGAGTCTGATCTTGTTGATGCCAATGATGGTGATAGCTATTATGTTTCAATGCCATTTCCAGTCCCCAAAACACATCACTGCAAGCCTTAGACAGCTTTCTGCACTAGATCTCTTTCAGTGCAGGTGGCAGATGTCTTCAGTAGGGTGGCAGGCTGCCAACTATATGGACCAGCAACAGAACTCAGGGACTGATTTGGTTTCACTAAGGGCATTGATGTTGCTGGGTTACACACATGGCAAAACATACGCATCTTTAAGGAATTCAAGCTTCTCCTGCTGTTCAAGTGGGTCATGTCCTTTCTGGGCTGCTATAATCAGTCCCATTGCTTTATGAATTCTGGAGGATCCTTGTCATGGATATTATTCTGTTACAATTGGAACCTGCTTATTGCAGAGGTGGCCAAATCCCAAATCTGGTTTCTAATTCACTTGCATAATTACATCCTCCTGGGGGATTAAAAAGTTGCCTTTTGTAATTTAGTTCCTCTTTCTGATTACTCCATCACTAGTGTGGAATGTTGATTATTGAATCTATTGCATCAATTCCACCCCACCCCCCCATGTGATTAGCTACATCTTTAGCATGATTTGTAGTAAAGTCACTGAGGGTCATGTCAAAATGTTGTGGTGAAAGTTTAGCCTGTTGTCACACCTGCCACTCATGAATCCCTGTTCTATCAAACACATCTTCTCCATATGTTCCCAAATACAAGCAGCCTGATCCTGTAGCAGCTGATACTGAGACTAATCAGGTAAAACCTTTGATTAGTGGTGAAATGTCAGCTCCCTGTTCTCAGCTTTGTCATCTATCAAATTTTGTCAAGGCTCATCTGCATTCCTGAATGCTCCTAACTTATCTATAAGTTCTTAACATGAAATCGGTAACATAAGGAAAAAACATTTTAAAATAAAATAATACTACAAAATACTTCAAAAACATTAAACCAAGCACAAGTAATTAAAAGGTAGAATTTACCCGGATTTTACAGTTTCTGTTCTTTGCCCAACAATCTCCATTCAAATCAATGGGCTTGCAAGTGGTGTGATGATCTGAACTGGACTCGGGATCTGAGAGCTGACTCTAAAGCATAAATGGAAAAATACTAAAAAAATCTCAGCAGGGCACTTGTGGGAGTCCAACAGTGGAAGTAAACCAAAGAGTGACTGACTATTAAGTTCAAGACTTGAGCATTGACTAATGCTGCCACTACTAATGAGAAATGCCATCGGTTATGTGTGGAACTGTTGTCAATCCCAGCAAAACCAGGGCCATGAATAATTTCATTTACCAGACTTCAATCTGCAACTCTTAACCTCTGAGTCTCCTGAATGCCAGAGCATAGAGACCCATTCTACTGACAAGAAGCTTGATTTGCTCCCTCTTTGTTTTTGATTTCTTCATTCGAGTTTTTCATTTGCTCTGCTAACCAACTCTACAAGGCAAAGAGAAAAGGTACATTTTAGCTTATCCATGAAGATGAACTTGAAAGTTCTCCTCATGACTTTAGTGATGCAACATCCATAAAATATTGACAAAGTCAGACTAAATCAAAAACAGGAAGTGCTGGAAATACTCAACAGACCAGGCAGCACCTGTGGAGAAAGAAATGGAGTTAATATTTCAGGTTGACAACCTTTCACTGGAATTGTTAGAAATCAAACCCATTTTAGTTAACAGAGAAGTTGGAGGTGTGTAGGAAAATAGAAGGACGAAGGCAAAACGAGATTGCATGATGTGTGTAGCAGTGTGTAATTTTATCTTTGCTATATTTTTTGTCACACAACAACTTGTATTTCTTTTTCATCTGTAACATAAAATGAATGAATGAGCCCTGTAGTTTCTCAGAGTGGAAAGGCAAAGAGAGAGCTAGTGAGGGGAATGTGCAAAATCAGGCCTGAGATTAGAAAAGCTGGAATAAAGAATGAGGAGCAGATGGAATGGGTAAGATGGGTCTGGGAGATAGAAGAAGACATTGTCTTTGAAAGTAGGCAAAGAGGAGAGATAGAGCGTTGTTTTCAGGAGAGCAATGTTGAATAGTGTGTGGCTGAGTTTATAATCAAGGGCACTGGTCATTACTCTACCTTGATTACTCTACTTTCTACATGGTTGTTGGTGTGACTAAACAAAAAATGGTAAGAGGGCATCCCAAGGTGTCCAACTCTAAATTGTCAACATCGGTTGACAGTGAACCACCTGGAGCTGGGATATGTGAGAGCACTGTAGGCTGGGCATGTAATAATAACTCCCTGGTCTAAGCCCCAGGGAAGTAGATTCAAATGAATTTATAAATAAATTGCAAAAGGGCAAATAAATCTGAGCATTTAACATACAAACACTTTTCTGAAGAAGTCGCACACCAGTGAGCAGGAAACAACGAACTGAAGACAAAGAAAATACTTAGAATTTTCAGGATACTGACTGATACAATACAAGACACCTATGTGGTGCTCATGGTAATAAAATGCCTCAAGGCATTTCACAGGCACAAACTTTGGCACTAGCCAACATATAGAGGGATCAAGATGCAATTTTTGCAAAGAACCTCAAGGAAAGAAGGGAGGGAGGGAGGTTCAGGAATGATAGGGAGGTGGGCAGGATTGTCAATGGTGAAATCCGACCACTGGGGACGTGATAGTGGCCGGATTTGGTGGAGTGCAGAGAACTCAAAAGGCAGTAGGGCCACAGACATGGTTTGTTATAATCAAAGCCATGACATCAAATGCCAGAGTCATGTAACATGATTAGCATTTTTGCTTGAAGCCGATTCTGATGTGCATGGCTGATGCAACCGGTCGACGTAGATTTAGAATGACAATCATTGATAGGAATTGTGCACATTAATGATTTAATATATTAGATCTAAGTTTTCAAATCCTGGAATTGGCTCTAATAATAATATACAGTATACATTTATAATGCATATTGTAAATGATATCTCTATTAAGGCATCAGGTTTCTATGTTGCAAGTTACTGTAAAGGGTTTTTAAAATAAATGGGTAGTGCTAAGCTAAAATCTAGTCCCAATGATGTGCTTCACTGTGAATTTAAAGCATTTGCTATAATGTTTGTATTAAATCTTCACCAAATTTCTCTGACAAAGAAAAATGGTACTTATATTATGCTTACTGACAAAGCTGGCATCTTCCACTCAGATATCATTAGGCTGTGGGGCCTTCTCCAATTCAAACAATCTGTTTTCTCTAATCCTTTAACTGGAGGTTTGCAACAAAGACTTGGCTTCATGTGATGTGATTGTTATTTTGATTGGAATCCATGACAACAAACATAAATTTCTTTTGATATGTTCTGTTTGCTTATGATGAGTTGCTGGCAGTTAAGAAACGAATGCCATGTAAGCATTTAGCCACAGTAAGCCTCATTTTATTTTGGCTAACAGTTTTATCCTGTTAGCCAAAATAGAGACTGAAAGGAAAAGTACTGTGATTGGTCAAGTCATTGCAATTTATCTATCAGTCAACAACTACATATATTAAAATGGACAAGTATTTAAAATCTTTTGAACTGTGTTGGAAATTCAGAGGGTAGTGGATATTCATTGAGTGAGTTCATCGAAGTGGTGAACACCGTGCAGGGTGGCAGCATGTTCTTGTATGTCATGGCTGCAGTATGTGGGTAGGTCATAGAAGCCCCATTCACAATACTTCTCTTCGTTGATAGATAAAGCCTTCAACCCCATTTTAGTTTCCTTCAAAGCTGTCAATACTTTTCAATGCCCGTTAAGTTCACGACCACTTAAACATTGCTTATATTGAAATTAAAAACAATTGAAATAATCTCAAATAAATAAAAATTGCTAAAAAATATCTTATTCAATACTGCCCTTCTTTATAGCTGTGAGATCTGCACTGGATTACGGCTTATGGATGTTGTGACGGGTCTCACTGGCTATGTGATTCTGGACCAGGTTCTGGGTCTTAAGTGCCAGGAGAGTCTCGTGGTTCTCCTCTCCAACGTGGGGCAGTGATTGACAGGGACTGAGATCAGAGCTCAGCTATCAGTTGCAGGGCTTCTGCTTTTCTTTGACAGCTCCGTATCTGCAGACACTTACAGGAGGATAAGTGCCAGCATATCAGTGTAGATAACCGGAACTAATTCAATGGACAAATGCAGGGATCAAAGCATTTATCTTTCATATTTTATTCTAATGAAGGAAGCCAAGCACCCGCTTAAATCTAAACCATTTCTCAGAACATTTTTCTATCAATCCCAGTCCCCCCTGTTTCTGTGTAATCTTTTCTCCATCACTGCCCATCAATTCTCTCCCATCTTCACCCCATGCCCTGGCTCTCCTACCAACAACCTACGTCTTTGGGAAATGCGAGGAGCCCTAAGCAGCCAGAGGAAGCTCATGCTGTCATGGGGAGACGGCGGGAAGTTCACATTGGCAGCAGCGACATAGCAAATCTGCTGTAGGCTTTTCATATCCTCTTGAAAACAGGATGTTCTGCCTGGAAAATCCCCATAATTTCCTATCCCTTTGGTATGTCACCAAGGGATTTTACTTGGAATGATTCAACATCTGTGGGATAAACGTATGCTGCCAATTTCTTTTCTTGATCTTTGCTAACGAGCTACACGTTCACAACCAAAAGAGGAGCATTTCATAGAGTCATAGATTTATAGAGTTAAATAGTATCAGTGCAGGCCTTTCAGCCCAAATCGTCCATGCCAACAAGAAATCTACTGAGCTAATCACACTTTGGCACATAACACTCTATTTTTTTTCTGAGTCATGTACCTGTCAAAATGTCTCTTAAATGTTAAAGGCCTTTACCATCTTCTCTGTCTGCTTGTTCCTACGCCGATCATCCTCTATATGGAAAAACTTCTCCCTCAGGTCCACTTTAAATCCATTTCTTCTCACCTTAAATATATGCCCCTTAGATGTAGACTCCATTATCATGGGATAAAAACTGTGACCATCTGCATGAGCTCTGCTCTCACATATATATGTTTTAAGCACATATATAGGGTTATTTCTCAGCTTATTCTTTCCAGGGAATAAAAAGGCAGGGACCCTCAGGCCCAAGGACAGCTTCTATCTCAGCTATAAGCATTCTGAATGGCTGCATTACAATCTGGCATGAAGGTGCCAATGCACAGGATCAGAAAAAGCTGCAGAGGGTTGTAAATTCAGCCAGCTCAATCATGTGCATAAGCCTCACAGTCATCGAGGACATCTTCAGTAGGCGATGCCTCATCACTAAGGACTCTCACCATCCAGTACATGCCCTCATCTCATTGCTACCATCAAGGAAGAGGTACAGGAGCCTGAAGCCCCACATTCAAGGTTTTATGAACAGCTTCTTCCCCTCCACCATCAGATTTTCCCAAGTCGTATGGTCTATCATCCAAAACAGCCAGCAATTATGGTTGGATTGTTGCTTTTGTCTTTTACTTGTTCACTTTATGGGATGATTGTATGACTTGCAAAAGGCAGCATTTATGGCTCAAATCTAATTGGACCTGAGAAGGTTTCCCTCAGTATAATAAACCTTTGCTCCAATAAGTAGGTCAGCAGGGCTGAATTTATTGTCACAGTTTGGAGTCCTGTACTCTGTATTAAACCTCCCTATAAAACCTTACAGCTTGCAGACAGAGTGGCTTGACACAATCAGCTGAATTAGCCATGAGGGAGTTCGCCATTGCGCAGAATTGCCTTCACTGTGTTCCTAAGCTCTCAGAACCTATAAAAATAGTTAGAAGCCGCTTTCAGTAAGATAAGTAATGTGTGGCAGAAAGGAAGCAGATCTTCTCCAGCCACGTGTCAAAGTCTGCATACTCTATCCTTGACTCAGTGTTACGGCATCTCCTCCTACTTTCTTTCTGTGACAGATACATGCCCCTGCTGCAATTCGCTTGAAGTCTGTGCACGAAACATCCCACCCTCTATCCCTGCCCCAAAAAGCGTCACTAAAACGTATACTTCTTATCTGCACATTCAGTTCTGAATCCACCATTATCCCTGCTCAAATCCTCTCATGTCTTGTCTGGTGTCAATCTGTACCCAGTTTAAATCACCCACAAGGAGCATACACAGATGTTGCTCCATTGCAAAGGCCACTATGCTGAGAACCTCACTACTCATGGTTTCAATTAATTAACACTCTCACTGGGCCTCAGCACTTATTCCCCAGGGTAGCGGGATCCACTTAAACCACAGATATTTGTACTGAAATATGCCTTCTGCAAAAGTTCTGATGTAGCACGTTGATTAATCATGTCCGGAGTCAGATAGTAAGAAATTTTGAAATTACTGCTGTCAGTAATCCCCTGATTAATGATATATTCTAAAGTTTAGATGGTATGTGACTTGTGGGTTAAATTGATTGTGCATGTATCATGTCCCACAGAATCTAATTCACTAACCACCCCTTAAACCCTTTGATTTACATTGGCCCAAATCCACTCATAAATCAGTTCTAAAACTTTCACCTCATGATTAAATCATTCTATAGTCTCACTGCCTTTCATTCCTGCCTCTAGCGCTAAATGCCTCAGGAAAACCTGTGTTTCTTCAAGATTAACATCTCACATGTCAAAGCCGGATGCTCTTCATCACAACATTAGTAAGACCACAGATCTGGAATTCACTCATTTTACCATTTGCCACTTCTCCCCTCCTCAGCATTGCTTGATAATGACAAGGCTGCCTGCATTGAATAGTTAGCAAGACATCTTCAGTTGGCAATTAAGAAAATATTTTTCCCAGGTGTTCCTTGAAAGATGGTCTTCCGGGTGAGGAGAAACTTCCCTCCTGAGTCTGTCAGAGTCATCTATTGTATCCATTGCCCTCGATATGGCCTCCTCTACGTTGGTGAGGCCCAATGCAGATTAGAGATCACTTTGCCAAGTACCTTAGCACTGTCTGCCACAAAAGGCAGTATCTTCCAATGGTTACCCATATCATTTTGACTTCGCATCACCATTCTGACGTGTCTGTCCATGGCCTCCTCTACTGCCATGATCAAGCCAAACTCAAACTAAAGCCAAACTGTTGGAGGAGCAACACCTCATATTCTGTCTGGGTAGGATCCAATGTGATGGCATGAACATCAATTTCTCTAATTTTTTTCTCCCCCCCACCTTCTCTCTCTTTTCCATTCTTCATTCCATTTATCCTCTCACCTTTTCTCCTCTCCTCTCCTCCCCATCATCTTCCTCTGGTTCCATTCCTCCTTCTCTTTCCTCTATGGTTCACTGCCTTCTTCTGTTAGATCCTTCATTCCTTTACCTCTTCCACCTAATCCCCACAGCTTCTTACTTTGACCCCCTTCTTCTATTCGCTCACCTTCCCCCCCCCCACCCCCACGAGTCCTCACTTATCACTTGCCAGCTTATACTCCTTCCTCCCCTCACACCTTTTTATTCTGGCTGCCGCCCCTTTCTTTCCAGTCCTGATGAAGGGTCTCAGCTCAATATATATTCTCCTCCATAGGCCTGCTGAGTTCCTCCGGCATTTTATGTGTGTTGCTGAAGACTTCCAGCATCTGCAGAACCTCTTCTGTTTAGAAAATCATTTTGCTGGTTTAGATGGAGTCACATACAGGTCACGATAGGTTCCTTGTTCTACATTGGTGAGTATGTTGGCCTTACACAACAATCTGGCAGCCTTGGTAACTTTTATTGCATCTATTTCAAAATCACTAAAATACTCATATGGGGCTTCAGCCATCTGAGAGTCAGGATTACCCATCTCCTAATGTAGCTGGGACATTATCCTGACAATTTAGTATCAATGGAAAATACCAACACTCAGTACCTGTAGTTATGGCTAGTTACATTGCTTAATATTTTAGAGTTATAGAGTCATACAGCATAGAAATATACTTTTCAGCCTAAATGGTCCATGCTGACCAAGATTCTCACCTAAGGTAGTCCCGTTAACTTGCATTTAACTCATATCCTTCTAAACCTTCCCTATCCATGTAGCTGGTAATGTCCCTACCTCAACTAAACATATGGATCACCCTCTGGGTTAAAATATTGCCCCTCAGGTTCCTATGAAATCTCACTATTCTCACCCTAAACCTATGTCCTCTAGTCCTTGATTCCCTAATCCTGAGGGAAAAAAGGCTGTAATGAATCAATGGTGAAGGTCTATGGGGGCTTGACAAATTTCTTTAGCCTCCGGAGGAAGTAGAGCCAATGGTATTGCTTTTGCTGCCATTTTATCTGTGGACCAGGAGAGGATGTTGATTCTGTACATGCCAGGAGCTTGAAACATTGAAATCTCTTGGCTTTAACATCAATGATGTTAACAGGTCTATTAAATGGTTTGTATGAGTGCACTAGAATTAGGACTTGAGGCTTACTAGATGTTGCGGTTATATAAAAGACTAGTTTGTGATTTGTATCGATGCACTTACACAATTACTCCCATTGATATTGAGTGATAAAGAGAGGACAGCTCAGTCTTCTAAAGGTAGAGGAGGTAGAATATGTTTTATCATTAACTCATTGTGGTGAACAGACGTGGCGGTTCTGTCCCAGTCCTGTTCACCTGACTTGGAACATGTAGCAGTCAAATGTTGTCCATTTTATCTGCCAAGGGAGTTTTTCACCATCATCCTGGTAGTGGTGTACATTCCTTCTCAGGGCAATGTCAAGCAGGCACTAGAGGATATGAGCACTGTAATCAGCAGGTACTAAAGAGTGTACCTTAATGCCTTCTCTATCATTGCAGGAATTTCAACCAGGCCAGCTTGAAGAAGTCTCTGAACAACTACCACCTGTGAAGAAGCCCAACACACTTAACCACTGCTACACCACCATCAAGAAAGCTTACTGTGCCATCCCATGCCCACACTTTGGAAAGTTCGATCACCTGGCTGAACTTCTAGTCCCAGCATATAGGCAGAGACCAGTGATGAGAACCAAGAAGGTATGGTCAAGGGAAGTGGAAGAGAGCTTACAGGACAACTTTGAGTCAGGTGACTGGACTGCACTTAGGAATTCATCTTTGAATCTGAATGAATACGCCACGCTGTTCATCAACTTCATCAAGACCTTTATGGATAAGTGTGTGCCTTTGAGAACAGACCATTCATACCTAAGTCAAAAGCCATGGATGAACCAGGAGAATCATCGTCTGCTGAGGGCTAGATCTGTGGCATTTAAGATCGGTGATCCAGAACTATACCCGAAGTCCACGTGCAACTTATGGAAGGCTATTTTAAGAGCAAAAAATTAAATTGAGGTTAGAACTGGAATCAGATGCCTATCAGCTCTGTCAGGGTTTGCAGGCCATTGCTTCATACAAAGCGAAACTTACAGTAACACCATGAATGGCTGTGATGCTTCTCTCCCAGATGAACTCAACGCCTTTCATGCACAGTCTGAAAGGGAGAATAAAACTACACCTGTGCAAATCCCTGCAGCATCTGCTGACCCTCTGATCTCTATCTCAGACACAGAATTCAGAACATCTTTCAAGAGAGCGTAGGAAAATGAGAGGAGATTTGATAAGGGTGCACAAACTTATGAGGGGCATAGATAGGATAAATGAAAGCAAGCTTTATCCACTGTAGTTGGGTGAGACTAGAACAAGAGGTCATGAGTTAAGGGTGAAAGGTGAAATATTTATTGGGAACATGAGAGGGAACTTCTTCAAAAGGCATTGCCTCAAAAAGGAGGCATCCATCATTAAGGACCCCATCACCTAGGACATGTCCTCTTATCATTGGTTCCATCAAGGAGGAAGTACAGGAGCCCAAACACACACATTTGGTGTTCTTCCCCTCCACCATCAGATTTCCGAATGACAATAAAGCAATGAATACTGCCTCACTATTTTTTTCCCCTTCCTCTTCTTTTGCACTACCTATTTAATTTAATTTTTAAATATATTCAGTACTTATTGTAATTTATAGATTTTTAAAGTTGCTATATATTGCAATGTATTGCTGCCACAAAACAAATTTTGCGACATATGTTAGTGCTATTAAAGCTGCTTCTGACTCTGATGGGACTATGGAAAACAAATAAAACTGCAGATGCTGGATTGGATCGAAAAATGCAAATGTTGTCTAAGAGCACTTGTGGTCTCTCTTCCACCCATTAGAGGTATTTATCAGGAGCAAGGCCATTAGTATCGCTAGTGATCCCTCGCATCTGTTCACCAATCTCTTTGACTCCCTACCATCAGCCTGGATGTACTACAGCATTAGGGCAAGGACTGTTAGGATGGGGAGCAGCTTCATTTCCCAGGCTGTGAGACGACTGAACTCTCTGCCACCTCCCAGCCCTCATCACAGAGGAAGCAGTATCAGCGTTTACATTTACATTTACTGTTTACATTTTAGCTTGTGTCATTAATACACCTTATAATTAACTTATGTTGGTAATATGACTTGTGTGTTGTGTGTGAGTTGTACTGCGTTGTATACTATAGTCCAGAGAAACATTCTTTCATTTAGTGGTATAGATGTGTACGGTTGAATGACAGTAAACTTGAACTTGAAAGAGAAATCTGTCAACACTCTAGGACCAGGAGGAAAAAGCTGCAAGTCTATAAGCCAGTTCTCATTAAGCGATCAGTGGTGGAAAGGGTCAGTCACTTCAAATTCCTTAATGTTAACAAATCAGAAGATCCTGTTCGAGGACCAGCATGTACCATCACAAGGAAGGCACAGCACCACCTCTACTTTCTTATAAGTTTTTGTAGCTTTGGCATGTCATCTAAAACTTTGACAAACTTGTACAGATGCACAGTGAAGAGTATCATTTCTGGATGCATCATGACTAGGCAAGGAAACACCAATGGCCAGGAATGAAAAGTCTATAAAAATGCAGTCCAGTCCATCACAGGCACAGCCCTTCCCACTATTGAGCATGTTTGCAAGGAGCACTGCCAAAAGAAAGTAGCATCTGTTATCAAGGACCTCCCCTATCCAGGCCATGCTCTCTTCTTCCTGCTGCCATTAGCTAGGAAGTGTAGAAGCCTTAAATCACACACCACCAGGCTCAGGAATAGCTATTACCCTTCAGCCTGAACTAACGTGGGTAACTGCACTCACCTGAACTAACGTGGGTAACTGCACTCACCTGAACTCTGAACAGATTCCTCAACTTACAGACTCGCTTTCAAGGGCACTACAAATTCATTTCCTCAGTTTTTTTTTCATTTTAATTTGCACAATGCATTGTCTTTTGCACATTGGTTGGTTGGCAGACTTCGCTTATGTAGTTTTTCATGAATTCTATTGTAATTCTTTATTTTCTTATCAATAGATTCAAGAAAATTAATCTCAGGGTTGTATATGGTGGCATATATGTACTTTTGATCATAAGTTTATTTTGAACTTTTTGACTTTGAAGACCCCTCATCAAAACCTTAATTAGTTTCACTTTCCAATGAGGTTCAACTGACAGAGTTCTTTCAGCATTTCTGTTTTCATTTACCCTTTTTTTCACTAAAGACAACTACTGCCCATAAACTTACTTGTAAGTTAAGTGGAACTTGTGCGAAGGGGAGGATTGCTGATTTCTGGAGCACTGAGATCTCTTCTGGGGAAGATTTGATCTGTGCAAAAAGGGTGTGTTACACCTGAACCCAAGGGGGACCAATACTCTTGCGGGCAGGTTTGCTACAGTTGCTGGGAGGGTTTAAACTAATTTGGCAGGAGGATGGGAATCAGAGTGATAGGGCTGAGGATGTGACAGTTGGTATACAAGTCAATGCATTTTGGAGTGAGACTGAGGAAGGACAAGCAGATGACACGGCAAAATTGCAGTCAGTGGGATGAGTTGAAGTGTAACATGGGGGCAACATCAAAAAGGTAATGAATACAGAACTGAAGGTGTTATATTTGAATGTATGCAGTATACTGAATAAGATAGATGATCTTGAAGCACAGTTAGAAATTGGCAGGAATGACGCTGTGGGTATCACTGAGATGTGGCTGAAAGAAGATCATAGCTGGAAGTTTAACATACAATGCGACACCTTGCATCAAAAGGTCAGGCACGTAGGCAGAGGGGGTGGGGTGGCTCTGTTGGCAAGAAAATGAAATCAAATCCTTAGAAGGAGGTGACAGGGTCAGAAGATGTGGAATCCTTGCAAGGGGAAAAAGACCCTGATGGGAGCTATTCGCAGACCCCAAGCAGTGGCCAGAATGAGGGATATAAATAGAAAAGGCATGTGTTAAGGGAAATGCTACGATAGTCATGGGGTGTTTCAAAAGGCAGATTGATTGAGAAAATCAGGTTGGTGGTGGATCCCAAGAAAGGGAATTTGTAGAATGCCAACATGATGGCTTTTTAAAGCAGCTTGCGATTGACACCACAGGGAGAGAGGCAATACTGGATTGGGTGTTTGTGTAATGAATCAGATTTGATTAGGGAGCTAAAAGTGAAGGAACCCTTGGGAGGCAGAAATCATTAGATGATAGAATTCACCCTGCACTCTGAAGTGGATTAAAGGGAATTACAGAGGCATGAGAGAGGAGCAGGCCAAAGTTGATTGGAAGGGGTACACTAGCAGGGATGATGGCAAAACAGCAATGGCTGGAGTGTTTGAGGGCAATTTGGAAGGCACAGGATAGATAGATCCCAAAGATGAAGAAGTATTCTAAGGGGATGATAAGGCAACAGTGGGTGACAAAGGAAGCCAAAGATAATGTAAAAAGAAAACATATTTTCAGATATATAAAAAGTAAAGGAGAGGCTGGAAAATGGCAATGGAGAGGGTGTGACAGGGGACAAAGAAATGGCAGATAAACTTAATAAGCACTTTGTCAGTCTTCACAGTGAAAGACACCAGTAGAAAGCCAGAAATTTGAGAGTGTCAGGGGACGTAAGTGAGTGCAGTTACTATTACTAAGGAGAAGGTGCTTGGGAAGATGAAAGGTCTGAAGATAGATAAGTCACCTAGGCCAGATGGACTACCCCCAGTGTTATGACGAGGTAGCTGAAGAGATTGTGGAGGCATTAGTAATGATCTTTCAAGAATCTGTTAGAATTCTTTGAGAAAATAACAGGCAGGATAGTCAAATGAGAGTCAGTGGATGTTGCTAACTTGGATTTTCATAAGACCTTTGACAAGGTGCCACACATGAGGCTGCTTAACAAGATTAGAGTCAATGGTATTGCAGAAGTACTAGCACGGATGGAAGATTGACTGATAGGCAGGAGGTAAAGAGTTGGAATAAAGGAGACCTGTTCTGGTTGGCTGCCCATGAGAAGTGGTGTTCCGCAGGGGGATGGTGTTGGGACTGGTTCTTTTCACATTCAATGATTTCAATGATTTGGATGATGGAATTGATGGCTTAGTGGCCAAATTTGCAGACAATACAAAGGTAGGCAGAGTGGCAGCAGGGATTCTGCAGAAGGACTTGGATTGGCAGAATGGGCAAAGAAGTAGCACATGAAATATAGTGTAGGGAAATGTACAGTCATGCACTTTAGTATAAGGAATAAAGGCATTCATTATTTTTTAACTGGGGAGAAAGTTCAAAAATCAGATCTGCAAAGGGACTTGAGATTCCTTGTGAAGGATTCCCTAAAGATTAACTTGCAAATTGAGTCAGTGGTAAGGAAAGTAAATGCAATGTTAGCATTTATTTCAAGAGGACTAGAAATAAAGAACAAGGTTGTGATGCTGAGGGTTTATAAGGGATTGGTCAGATCGCATTTGGAGTATTATGAGCAGTTTTAGGCCCCTTATCTAAGAAAAGTTGTGCTGGCATTGGAGAGGGTCCAGAGAAGGTTCACGAGAATGACTCCAGGAATTAAAGGGTTAACGTATGAGATGCAGTTGATGGCTCTGGGCCTGTACTTACTGGAGTTTAGAAGAATGGGGGGGGTGGGGGTGTTGGATCTCATTGAAAAGCGTAGGCAAGTGGATGTGAAGAGGAGGCTTCCTATAGTGGGTGAGTCCAGATCTAGAGGGCACAGCCTCAGAACAAAGGGATGTCCATTTAGAACAGAGATGAGAAGGAATTTCTTTAGCCAAAGGGTGGTGAATCTGTGGAATTCATTGCCATGGATGGCTGTGAAGACCAAGTCATTGAGTCTATTGAAAGCAGATGTTGATAGGTTCTTGGTTAGTCAGGGTGTCAAAGGTTATGGGGAGAAGGCAAGAGAACAGGGTTGAATGGCATAAGAAATCAGCCATCATGAGATGATGGAGCAGAATAGCCAGGCTGAGTGGCCTAATTCTGCTACTATGTCTTATAATCTTATTATAAACAAATAAATTGTCTGAGATGCCATTTACAATGAGGCACTAAAAGGCCTAGCCACTGATATCAAACATACTCCCAGTCTGAATGCCACGTCCAGCAGTATGGTGAACAATTCACAGTGACACTCAGCTGTGATCAATAGATGGCCAAGTGAGAAGGTGGTATCCAGGTACCAACTACAAGAGCATAAATCCATACCAAATCCAGGAGGACGCTTGGTTTCTTTCACATTCCAAAGATGTACTAGTTGGTTAGTGGTACAATGGGTGAATTTGGGTAGTGGGGTCTTGTTGGGCCAGATGAGCCTGTTACTTTGCTGAATTTCTAAATAAAATAAAAGAAAATAAAGTAAATCTTGTGTAGGGCAGTCAAGTCTATCAAATGATCCAAGAGAAGGCAAACTTTTTCACTTTGTTCTCATCAGCCACTGTAACTGGTTTAAGATGACGCTGGTGAAGCCCGGCAATGGCTTACTGGCAGGAAGGAAAACAAAGAGTACAACTAAATACTCTATTAATAACACTTTTTCTTGTAAAATTTATGGTAAATGATCACTACAAACAATGGAGAGGGAAGCAAAGACAAGGCTGAGTCAAGAGTCAAAGCGTGTGTGTGCGAAATAAAGTCGAGCCAAGGTTGAAGTATGTTCAAGGCAAAGTTGGAGTGAGGTCGAGGCATATTTGAGGCAAAGTCAGGATGAGTGGAGGAGAGGCAGATTCAAGGCCCGCCCACCTAGACTAAGAACAAGGTTGGATCAACCTGAGTGCCAAGTCAATTTAGAATGGTTGGGTATGGACTGAAATGTGGCGGCAGGGTCCAACCCCAGAGTGTATCGATGTTTCAGGACCTGAGTCCGAGTGTGAGGAACGATCCAATGTTTGCATGATTTAAACGCCAGGCAAGATGGATTGAAAAGGCAGGGTGTCAGAACAAGAGGCAAAAGTCGGGCCAGTTGTGTTTGCTGCTCCATGTCATTTACTCAGCTCTGTGTTGAACTGAAGCTGAGGTTGTGGCTGGCTTCAGCTGCTCTGGGCTTTGTCATTCATAGATGCACTTTCGTTCTGAATGCTATTTGCTTACTTTCATTGCTTGCATGATTTGTTTTTTTTTCCTCTCTGCACATTGGGTGTTTGATGGTCTTTACTACAATGGATTCTTTTGGGTTTCTTCGTCTTGTGGCTATCTGCAAGAAGACTAATCTCAAGGTTGTATAATGTATGCATACTTTGATAATAAATGTATTTTGAACTTTGAACTTTGAATTGAAACGGTTATGGAGCTTTGTGTTTATATTCCAGATACGCAATCCAGAGTCTTGGACCAAATGATCCATAAACATGTTTTTGAATTCCACCATGGCATCTGGAGAATTTAAATTCACTTAACTAAGTAGCTCTTAGAATGAAATATTGATGCTCTTGAAAAAACTTAACAGTCATAAACTCCTGTCTGTGTCATGACATTTCTTCATAGAAGGAGATCTCCCATCTTTACTTGGTTTGGCACAAGTGTGAGTTACTGATAACCTCCCTAACTCAAGAACAATAAAAATTGGGAAATAAATGCTGTCCTTGCCAGGGAATTTCATATGTCACAAAGCAAAGATTTTTGTAGCATTGAACCCAAGTGAAAACATGATTTTGCAATCTATTTCAAAGCTTGTTTGCAAATACTTTAACTGCAAATTCACTCTGTAGAAATTAATTCCAAATTCATAATAATTGTGCGGGCAAAATGAAAATACTCTAGATGCTAATAATCACCTGGCACTTAGATTGTGGGCCGAAGAGCCTGTATTGTGCTGTAGGTTTTCTATGTTTTTTTTCTATGTAATAATAAAAATGCAAAAACGTATGCAATTCTGCTGGAAATCCAGAGTAACACACGCAAAATGCTGGAGGGACTTGGCAGGTCAGGCAGAATCTATGGACAGGAATGAAGAGTCAATTTTTCTAGTCTGGACCCTACATCAGGCCTGGAAACGAAGGGGGGGGGGAGGGGGGGAAGAAGCCAGAATAATAAGAAGGTGGTGGAGGGGCAGGAGGACAAGCTGGAAGGTAATTGGTGAGGCCAGATGATAGGGAAGGTGCAGCGCCTTGAAGGAGTATTCAGACCCACAACTATTTTCATATTTTATTATCTCATTTTCAAAATTTGAAATATTGAAGTAGGATTTTTTGAGCTAATCTGAAAAACATTGTGCATCATGTCAAATCCAAAGGAAAATTCCAAAACCTGCAAACAATTTCCTAAAAATTAAAAACCAAACTCGTGAGACTGAAAAAAGTATTCATCTGCTTTGTAATTACTACACTAACTTCCCTCAATAGCAATATATTAACTTACCAATTCACTCAATTTGTTGATGTCAAAAATTGGAGGATCATCTATTTTCAATGAATTCATAAGAATAAATACCTACTATCTCTAGAAGATCCTACAGTATGGTAGATTTTCAGCAGACTAAACAAAAATGCAGACAAAAGAGCATTCAGGACAAGTCGGGGGGAAACAATAACAGAGAAGCACATATCTGGGGAAGGGTCCAAGACCATCTCAAAGGCATGAACATACCTCAGGGTTCAGTGTAGTTCATCATGAAAAAGTGGAAAAAATATGAAACCACAGCCACACTGCCTCAGTCAGGCTGCCCCTCTAAACTTAGTCACCAGAGAAAAATGGCACTTGTAAGACAAGCTACTGTGACACCAACAGTTACCCTGCATGAGCTGCACAACTTGGTGACTGAAACTGGAGACACAATCACCAAGGCCTTGCACAAATTGATAGCCTTGAGTGACCTAGTCAGAGTCCTGACCTTAACCTGATCGAGCATCTCTGGCAAGACCTTAAGGTTGCTGTCCATCACCTCTCCCCAACTAATTTCCTGGTATTTTTGGGCTGTACTGTGAAAAAGGGGAGCATGTGATCCACAAATGAAAACTCTCTGTTATGTTGATCAAAATCGCTGATTGTAATCCTCATTAATGTAAACAAAGGGTTAGGGCTGAGTACTTTATGAAGGCACTAAATATGGATAAGGGGTTGGGGATGAAGTGAGAAGCGTGCAGATTATAGATGGGAAAGGTGAAGGGTTGAAATCAAGGAATCTGATAGGTGAGGAAAGTGGACCACGTCAGAAAGGGAATCAGGAGTGGCACCCGAGGGGCGGTAATAGTCAGGTAAGGAGGAAAAAAAGGGTAAGCTAAAATGGGGAATGGAAAAGGAGGGTTGGGGGGGAGGATGAAGAAATTACCATTCATTGGAGAGATCAATATTCATACTGTCAGTTTGGATGCTATTCAAACAGAATATGAGGTAACAAATCGTAAACACAAGGAAGTCTGCAAATGCTGGAAACCCAAAACAACGCACACAAAATACTAGAGTAGGTCAGCAGTCAGGCAGCATCTCTGGAAATGAACAAATGGTCACCAAGACCCTTCTTCAGGTCTGAAAAGGAAGGGGGAAGAAACCAGAGTGAAAAGGTGAGGGGGGATGGAGGGGAAGGAGGCTAGCCAGAAGGTGATAAGTAAAGCCAGGTGGGTGGGAAAGGTGGATGGAGAGAAAGGAATCTGATAGGAGAGGAAAGTGGACCTTGGGAAAAAGAGAAGGAGGAGGGGACCCATGGGAAAGTGATAGGCAGGTGAGAAGAGGTCAAAGGCCAGAGCAGTGAGCACAGATGTCCGGGAACTGGAGGAGATGTGATTAAGGGCAGCATCAATGGTGAAGGAAGAGAAAACACTATTCTTTGAAAAAGGAGGACAACTCTGGTCCTGGAAAGGAAAGCTGCATCCTGGGAACAAATGTGGTGGAGGGAAAGGTCCTGAGAAAAGGAAACACCATTTCTACAGTGGAAGGAGGTATAGTCAAGATAACCGTGGGAATCAGCAGGTTTCTAAAAGATGTCAATTGACATTTTGTCTCCACAGATGGAGACAGAGAGATCAAGAAAGGGGAGGGAGGAGTCAGAAACAAACCAAATGAATTTAAAGGCAGTGTGGAAGTTACAGATAGAGTTGATGAAGTTGATGAGCTCAGCACGGGTGCATGAAGCAGCAGCAATGCAGTTGTCAGTGTAGCACAGGAAGAGTTGGGGAGTATTACCAGGGAAGGCTTGGAACATGAAGTTGGAATATGAGGTGTTGTTCTCCAACCTGAAAGTGGCTTCATTGTGGCAGTATAGGAAGCCATGGACCGACGCTTCAGTTCATGACACTGATAAGGCATCGGGTCCACGGGGCCACACTAGGCTTCATCCTAAAGATGCCCATATTCCAGGCAGCTCCTGAAGATACAAAACATGCAGCCCATCCAAAAACACAAACACACATCCGTTTGAGGCAACTGTAGATCACAGACTCCAGCAGGACTCTGGCTACCTTGAAAAGGAAATTAGATGAAGAAGAATTTAAATGGTTCCAGCAATGGGATGGGAGAAGTCATCTTCACCTCTGCTGAGAATGTGAGGTATGTCATCCTTGAAAGTGAGTCTATAGGTTATGGAATTAATATAGAGTTGAGGTGAGTAGTGTTATCTATGCTGGTTCAGGAGCTTGTAGACTGAAGGGTAATAACTGTTTCTGAACCTGATGATGTTGGATCTGAGGTTTCTGCACCTCCTTTCCGACAGCAACATTGAGAAGAGAGTACAGCCTGGATGGTAGATGGATGATGTTTTCTTGTGGAGCAATCCTTGTAGATATGCTCAGTAGCAGGGAGGTACAGTATTTACTTGTGATGGACTAGGCTTATCACCATTTAAGCCAAAAATGACTAGTCCCTTACTCCGACTCCCTTTCGCCAGTTCTTAATTCTCCATTCCTTGCAAGAGGCCCCTCTATGTCTACATACAGTATTTCAGTGAGTTTGCCTCTTGTTCTTCTAAACTTCACATAACTACTTCTATGCTGTCTGCATTGAATTAGATCAGGAAAGAGCAACATGTCTTTATCTTAGTGCTAAGTTTGATAGTGTGCTTGTCTTGTAAGCTCCAAGCAATTAAAAGTAAAAAAAAACAAAATCATAATTTTACAGCAGCTAGATTTTTTTGGGTCTAGCAGGCCCCAGGTCCATTCCAATATGTAAAGTCAGTTCGAGTCAGACTTGTAATTGGTGTGGCTTTGTGCAATATAAATGAGGCAAGGGACAAATAAACTCTCCCTCTTGGTAGCAGTTTCAGCTAATTGATAGGAGCTGGTGGAGCCTGGCTGTCTGGCAAAGTGATATGATTAATTTTACATTCTGCAACAAAAGCAAAATGAATTCTTTATTTCTTTTATTCATCAATGCGATTCCTATTGTGTGATTTAGACATTTAATTTAATTGGTTGTCGTGTGTTTGGCCAAAGGCAACTAACGCCTTGCCTACTTTTCTTTCACATCACAAATCCACTTGCCTCATAAGTTAACAGCCCTTTGAATTCAGAACACCTTAGTGGAATAGCCCTGGCTCCTTAACCCTAAAATGGTTATGAGTTCATTTACTGTAATTTAACCACTTAACATCAGAATTATCTGTTTCATGAGTCAAAGTACATTTATTATCAAAATATGTATGCAGTTTACAACCTTGAAAGTTGGCTTCCCCACAGACAGTCAGGAAACGGAGAATGACCATGGACCAACATACTCAAAGAAAAATATCAAACTTCAAACCTGTTCCCCAACCACGTGCAAAAAATATTGTGCAAAAAGGAACAAAAAAAGACAAGAGACAACACAGGATAAAAAACACTCAATCCCAAAACACATTCCAGTTCAGTTCAGATCGTTATCTTCAGGCCGCCCCAATTCAAAAATTGTCCAAAAGTAGTAACAAAAAAAGAGAAACCAAAGCTAGAACACATCGTTAAAACTGAATTCGAATCCAAATCTATGATGATGATGTTGGCTCAGGCCTGAGAGGCCAGTGTTGTGCATTTTCAGGCCTTACAAGGCGGGGAACGAGAGACTGTGTGGGGCGCCACTCCTCACACAGTCATTTCGCAGTTCAGTATTTTCTTTATTTTACGAGGTCGAGTTGTGAGCTCAACACTCAACCGGGCACGGATGGAAAGTGTACTCGGGAACAGCCCGACTGGATTCGAACCCGGGGACCTCGGTTCCAGAGTCCGGCGCTGACGCCACCAGCCAACCAAATCTTCAGTCTGCATCAACTAAGGGGGAAAGAGATCATTTGGATGCAAGGACCTTCTCTCGGGAGCACTAAGCGAGGGGGAGAGCAGTCACATGCAGAATCTTCTCCGGCAGCAGTGAGCGAGGTGCTGGTAGACGGCGCTGAACACTCACCTCAGTGATTTCAATCTTCCTTGGCGTTTTCATCGATAGGATCGGCGAGAGATGGCCTGCGCCACGTCTCCAGGCTTCCGGACCTCCATACCCCAGGCTTTGGCGGAATACTCTCGAAGACAGCAAAGCGCTAGATCGCCCGATCAGCCCAAAATCATACCGCCCGAATGTAGATAACAGGCTCTGACAGTAACAGAACAATATCTGAAATAAAAATATGTGAAAAAAGTGAAAGGAATTGCTTCATGAACCATTTTGAGGATGTCACATTAGGTGGTGTTGTTTGTTGGTGCCATCTTCTTCCAATTTCAGTATTTCTCCAATTTGTGTTATGAGCTGCAAACCAGACGTCAATAGCTTCCCACTATAACATCTGGTTTCTCATGTCATTAGATGGCACCGTTTTCCAGATTATGTCATACATTGAGGAATAACATTTTCACACAAGGCTTGGAGAAACTTACAATTTCTACTGTCTATTGATTCAGGGAAATGAAAGATTCATTATTAAGACCATCTTAGTCAGACTGAGTTGAGATGAGATTTGTTTAGTCAGGTGACTGTAAAGTGTAAGAATAGACCTACACTCAGTGACCATTTTATTAGATACGCCTGTACACCAGCTTGATAATGCAAATATGTAACAGAAACTCATTGCATGAAAACATGCAAACATGGTCAAGAGGTTCATTTGTTGTTCAGACCAAACTTCATAATGGGGAAGAAATATGATCTAAGTGACTTTACTGTGAAACGATCATTTGTGCCATAAGGGAATTTGAGTATCTGATGCTACATCCACACTAGACCAAGTAAATCCATAACCAAAGCTTTTCCTCTTCGTTTTGACCCTCCGTCCACACTGAACCGGCGTTTTCCTCCCCCGAAAATGGAGCTTTTCTAAAACACTCTCCAGAGTGTTTAAATCTGAAAACGCTGGCTGGCTGTTGTAGTGTGTACGGGGTAACCGGCTAATTTTAAAAACGCTGTCATGATGTGCTGGAACAAATGGTGGTGGCAGTGTTGCATTTCATTGTTTTCTTGAACGCAACCTCCAACACCACAACAACAATATCTGACAATAGATGTGTAACAGCCTGATGTAACATTGTATGGAAATACAAGATAACTCTTGCAGACATGTTTTATACATTTAACAAGGTGCTTTATTAATGTATTGCTTGTGCGAGCATTCAATAGGTGCAATTGTCACTTTTGCCCAGTAACTCGTTTTATTGCACGTGTTAAATACAGCAAAATAATACACAAAGACATTGGCAAAAGTAAAGGCAAACAAATGAGGTAACAGCAAATTTCACTTTTGCCCAGTAACAAGCCTTATTGCATTTAGTTGTAGCTGTTGTTCATTTCATCAATGAAGAGACTATGGCTGTAGGAAATGTTTCTGGACAAATGCGCACCAAGTCTTTCATTTGGCAATTTCCTTTTAAGTTTTTCTAGTCTGTAATTGGACAAATGCACACCAAGTACACCGTTTCCTCTTCGCTTGTTTTCTGTAGATGTGTCCTGCGCATGCTCAGTAGGAGGAGATTCACCCAAATATCTGTTTTAATGTGGATGGAGGTATTTTCAAAAATGCCTGTTGTGGATGCCTATTGTTTTTACGCGAAACTGGCATTTTCAAAATTATCCGGTCTAGTGTGGACGTAGTAATAGAAACTGCTGATTTGAGATTTTCACACACAACAGTCTCTGAAGTTTACAGAGAATAGCGTGAAAAACAAAAAAAAAGACATCCAGTGAGCAGCAGTCTGTGAGTGAAAATGCCTTGTTAATGAGAGAAATCAGAGACGCCGGTTCAAGTTTACAGGAAGACTACAGGAAGATTACAGTAACTTAAATAACCATGCGTTACAACAGTTACAACAGTGGTGTGCAGAAGAGTATCTCTGAATGCACTACACGTTGAACCTTGAAGCTCTGATTGCTAATCCTACTATTTGCAAGTCTCAGTGACACCTGGAATATCATTTGAATGGAGAAAATCCAAGATAATTCCTTTCCTCTGTGAACAGTGATTTTATAAAGTTAATTCTCCTCATGGTTTGAATTACTCAAAGGCACCTCATTCATAAAAGCTGCCTGAAGTTTCCTTGAAGCAGCAATAATCAGGCTCCTAGCTTGATAGAATATAGAAGAGTAAGAATTAAAGTAATATTTTAAGATAAAATTTAAAATTTAGATTTTAATATAAAACACATAACTTTGTCAAATAAAATACAAACTTGGAAATATCAACATTGGGAAAAGAAATCCCCCAAAAATGTACATAACTCCCAAGAAAACATTTATTTCTTCTTAACTCCTTCACTTATCAGACTGATGAACTTCAGCACTAGTAGCCTTTTGTGTTCCTGCTTGTTTCCCTCAGCAGTTGTCTCCAAACTTTGCACCTCCTATCTATCTCTCAATTTTACTTCTCTCTCTCTTTGTGTGCCTTCATCTATCTAACATTCACCTGCCACGGTCTCCCAGCTCCAAGCCTACTCTCCTCCCTTACCTGGCACCATCAACCTGACATCTTACACCCTTTCACCGTCCACCTTGGACTCCTTTCACGCCACTCCCTTCTCCTTTTTACACTGGCCATCTCACCTCTCCACTCTCAGACCTAGTGCAGGGCATTGACCTGAACCTTTTGCAGTTCCTTTCCTCCTGCAGATGCTGTTTGACCTGCCGAATTCCTCCAGCAGAATGTTTGTGACTCCAGATTCTAACATTGCAGTCTCTTGTGTTTCAAATATTCATTCCTCACGGGTATCTGAAAGCAAATGGGAAAGTTTGTTCCAGACTATTCCTGGAACAACAGTTACCCAAAGCAATAACAGTGGTCTTTGAAGGGGGTCTATTCACTGTATTCGAACACAGGTTGGAAGTCAACATGGTCAAACGTAAATTAAGAGTCTGATCTTTATGTCTTTCCCATGCTTATTTTCATGTCTGGTTTCCCTCACTTTCTTCAGTTTCACACCCCTGCAGTGTTTGTAAATTGTTGGTGTGGTTATTGAAGTGGCGTCAGTCAACCCGTGCAGTCTATCCCAGAAACATTTCCACAATGCTGCTATTCCTTTGTGACAATAGTGTCTGGGATTGTTTAAATGAAGGAAATTTTACTTTCATTGAACATTGTTTGAAGGAAAGAATGTCCCAAAGTAAAGTGTTTTGAGGTAAAATTAAAGAAGCAATGAACTATTTTTCAAAGGGAAGACCATAAAACCATAAGACATGGGAGAAGAATTAGGCCATTCAGCCCATTGAGTGCTCTGCCATTCCATTGTAGCTGATTTCTCATCTCTCTCAATGTCACTGTCCTGCTTTCTCCCCGTAACCTTTCATACCCTGACTAATCAGGGAGGGAACATCGACTCAGACCATGAGAGGCCTGTGTCGGGCATTTTCATGCCTTACAAGGCGCAGGTTGGAAGTCTGTGTGGGGCGCCACTCCTTGCACAGACACTACTGCAATGTGAGGTTAAGTGCCTTGCTCAAAGACACAAACACGCTGCCACAGCTGAGGCTCGAACTAGCGACCTTCAGATCACTAGTCAAATGCCTTAACCACTTGGCCACGTGCTCAATCAAGAACCTAGCAACCTCTGTTTTAAATATATCAGTCACTTGTGGTAGCAATGAATTCCACAGATTCATTACCCTTTAGATAAAGAAAATTTCCTCATCTCTGTTCAAAAGGGAAGTCATGTTATCCTGAAGCAGTGCCCTCTGATCCTAGGCTCCCTCACACACAAAGTGCTGGAGGAACTCAGCAGACCAGGCGGCATCTATGGAAAAAAGTACAGTCGACGTTTTGGGCCAAGACCCTTCCAGCAGGGCTGGAGAAAAAAATATGAGGAGTAGATTTAAAGGGTGTGGGAGGGAAGAGAGAAGCACGGGTGATAGGTGAAACTGGGAGGGGGAAGGATGAAGTAAAGAGCTGGAAAGTTGATTGGTGAAAGAAATAAAGGGCTGGAGAAGGATGTCTAATAGAAGAGGACAGAAGGCAATGGAAGAAAGAAAAGGGGGGAGGAGCACCAGAGGGAGACAGTGGGCAGACAAGGAGATACGGTGAGAGGAGAAGAAGGGGACGGGGAATGGAGAAGGGGTGGGAGGGGCATTACCAGAAGTTCGAGGAATCAGTATTCATGCCATCAGGTTGGAGGCTACCTGGATGGAATATAAGGTGCTGTTCCTCCAACCTGAGTGTGGCCTCATCACAACAGTAGATGAGGCCATGGAAAGACATATTAGAGTGGGAATGGGAAGTGGAACCAAAACGCGTGGCCACTGGGAGATTCTGCTTTTTCTGGAGGATGGAGTGTAGGTGCTTGGTGAAACGGTTTCCCAATCTACATCGGGCCTCACCGATATAGGAGGCCACACTAGGAGCACCAGTCCTCATCGCAGCAATAGAAGAGGCAATGGACTGCACTATGGGCAATGTGCTCTCCCGTCAATATTGTATTCCGTGCAATGTGACAAAAAGCATCCACATGCAACAAAAAAGATAAATAAGCATCATGTTGATGAATACATGTCAACCAGGGAACTAAATATTAACATTGAGGCACCTACCTTCACCTGAGAGGTGATTCTGGTCTCCAGTTTATCTCATTATTTCAAAAGATGCACTTCCAACCAGGTAATGCTCTTTTTGTTTCTGTAATAAGTCTGTCCCTATGGTCTTTGGACTCAGAATAAGAAAGCCAAATTACATAAAATTCATTTCAATTTTTTTGTGAATTTTATTTCTGAACTTGTGCCAGATGTTACATAAAATGAAAAACCATTGAAAGTGATCCAATGAAAGAGTTAAGGAAATTTTCTCAATTTTTTTCACTTTAATCACTGTCTCGAAGCTAAAAGTGTTGGAAATTTAACTCCCAATAATTGGCTTCATTGTATTTTACAATCGCTTGTGGTTAATAGGACCCACTGTGTTAAAACTCTGAGTGATAGTTAGATTGATAGCTTTCAGAACACTTCCTGAGCAAAAGACCCACCCTATGATTAACTCTCTTGGATCTGGTATCAAAAATCGCCCACAATAAAGGGTCTCAATTGTCAGAGTATTTACTCATACTATGATTGCCACTTTCTAATTACTTGAGACATTCTGATGAAAAGGGAATTCACAGATCTGTTACTGAAACTCCATGAAAAAAATTCAAACAATGAGCTTGAAAAATGAGCTTTGTTCATACCAATTAGGTTAACTTCATAGAGAAATTTATTAAAAAGTATTTTATATGCAGGGCCATTGCATTAGTCCCATTTAGTGCCGGGGACATCAGTTGTTTCATAACACAAGAGACAGCGGTTGCTGGAATCTGAAACAACACAAAAAAAGATACACTGAAGGAACTCAATGGGTCAGGCAACCTCTATGGAGGGAAATGGATTGCAACACGTTGGATTCAGATCATTTGTCACCATGACCTGATATACTGAACAGGCAGGAAAGGGGCTTGTTCTGCTGCTGTTTTGCTGTCCTGTTGTAGTTGATGTTCCTGCTTGTGTTGTTCTGAATATTGTGGGCACACTACGTTGGCGCTGGAATGTTCGGCGACACACCCTCTTGGGGGGGGTGTTGATTTTTTAACGCAAAAGGTGCATTTTTCAGCATGTTTTGATGTACATGTGAGAATTAAACCTGAATCAGAATTTGTTCAGACTGACGTGATGCCTATCTCACTTGCCTGCCTTTCCTAACCAAGAACCACCCAAACTCCTTTTAAACATTGTATTGTATAATTGTAATTGAGTGCTGTGACATTAAAGACACACAAGCACAACATACCGCACAGAAACAGACCTTTTGGCCCATTTGGTCCATGCTGAAACCATTTAAACTGCCTTCCCCCATTGAACTGCACTGGGACCATAGCCCTCCAAATCCCTGCTATCCATGTACCTATCCTAACATCGAAACTGAGCTCACATGCACCGCTTGTGTTGGCAGCGTATTCCGCACTCTCATGACCTTCTGAGTGAAGTTTCCCCTCATGATCCCCTTCAACTTCTCACCTTTCACTCTTAATCCATGACCTCTGATGCATTTACCCTATCTATGCCCCTCATAATTTTGTGTACCTCTATTAAATCTCCTCTGAATATTCTACGTTCTAAAGTATAGAGTCCTGACCTATTCAAACTTTCCTTACAAATCAGGTCCTCCAGACCCTGCAATATCCTTGTAAATTTTCTCTGCATTCTTTCAAATTTGTTTACATCTTTCCTGTAGGTAGATGACCAAAACTGCACACAATACTCCAAATTAGGCCTCACCAACATCTTATCCAACTTCAACATAATATCCCATCTTCTGTACTCAATACATTGATTTATGAAGGCCAACATGCCAAAAGCTTTCTTTACAACCCTATCTACCTATGATGCCTCTTTCAACTAATTATTGACCTGTATTCCCAGATCCCTTTGTTCTACCACACTCCTCAGTGCCTCGCCGTTCACTGTGTAAGACCTACCTTAGCTGGTCATACTGAAATGCAGAAGTTCGCACTTGACTGCATTGAAAACCATCTGCCATTTTTCAGCCCATTTTTCCAGCTGATGCAAATCCTTCTGCAAGCCATGTCAGCCTTCTTCACTGCCCACTACATCCCCAATCTTGGTGTCATCTGCAAATTTGCTGATCCAGTTAACATTTCAGAATGGCAGGCGGTGACGAGTGGGGAACCGCAAGGCTCAGTGCTGGGACCCCAGTTGTTTACAATATATATTAATGACTTGGATGAGGGAATTAAATGCAGCATCTCCAAGTTTGTGGATGACACGAAGCTGGGTGGCAGTGTTAGCTGTAAGGAGGATGCTAAGAGGATGCAGGGTGACTTGGATAGGTTGGGTGAGTGGGCAAATTCATGGCAGATGCAATTTAATGTGGATAAATGTGAAGTTATCCACTTCGGTGGCAAAAATAGGAAAACAGATTATTATCTGAATGGTGGCCGATTAGGAAAAGGGGAGGTGCAACGAGACCTGGGTGTCATTATACACCAGTCGTTGAAAGTGGGCATGCAGGTACAGCAGGTGGTGAAAAAGGCGAATGGTATGCTGGCATTTATAGCGAGAGGATTCGAGTACAGGAGCAGGGAGGTACTACTGCAGTTGTACAAGGCCTTGGTGAGACCACACCTGGAGTATTGTGTGCAGTTTTGGTCCCCTAATCTGAGGAAAGACATCCTTGCCTTAGAGGGAGTACAAAGAAGGTTCACCAGATTGATTCCTGGGATGGCAGGACTTTCATATGAAGAAAGACTGGATGAACTGGGCTTATACTCGTTGGAATTTAGAAGATTGAGGGGGGATCTCATTGAAACGTATAAGATCCTAAAGGGATTGGACAGGCTAGATGCAGGAAGATTGTTCCCGATGTTGGGGAAGTCCAGAACGAGGGGCCACAGTTTGAGGATAGAGGGGAAGCCTTTTAGGACTGAGATTAGGAAAAACTTCTTCACACAGAGAGTGGTGAATCTGTGGAATTCTCTGCCACAGGAAACAGTTGAGGCCAGTTCATTGGCTATATTTAAGAGGGAGTTAGATATAGCCTTTGTGGCTATGGGGGTCAGGGGATATGGAGGGAAGGCTGGGGCGGGGTTCTGAGTTGGAGGATCAGCCATGATCATAATAAATGGCGGTGCAGGCTCGAAGGGCTGAATGGCCTACTCCTGCACCTATTTTCTATGTTTCTATGTTTCTATGTTTCTATTATCATCTAGATCATTGATATAGGTGACAAACCAGAAAGGACCCTGCACTGATCCCTGTGTGCATACCACTTGTCACAAGCCTCCAGTCAGAAAGGCAACCCTCTACTACCACTCTCAGACTTCTCACACAAAGACAATGCCAAATCCAATTTACTACTTCATTCTGAATGCTGAGT
Source organism: Mobula hypostoma (assembly GCF_963921235.1). Lineage (NCBI taxonomy): Eukaryota > Metazoa > Chordata > Chondrichthyes > Myliobatiformes > Myliobatidae > Mobula > Mobula hypostoma. Next base: position 157,967,272 of record NC_086100.1, read on the forward strand.
GACTGAACCTTCTTGACCAGGCTCCTATGCAGGAATTTGTCAAATGCCTTTTTAAAATCCATGTAGACAACATCCACTGCCTTGCCTTCATCCACTTTACTGGTAACTTCCTCAAAAAAACCTCTATAAGATTGGTTAAACATGACCTACCACACACGAAGCCATGTTAACTATCCTTAATAGGTCCATGTCTATCCAAATACTTATATATCTGGTCCCTTATAGTACCTTCCAATAACTTTCCTACAACTGATGTCAGGCTCACTGGCCTATAAAAAGACCTAGCAAACACAAAGTTATCTTGAATAAGAACAGAATGAGGGAAGTGCTGACATTTATTTTGGGTTTGGTCAGCAGTTTCTGCAGTCTTTTGATGAAATTGAAGTTTCCTCTTTCTAATTCTGTAAATAAAGTTGTTTTTAATTCCATCTCAGAGATTCCTACTGTATTTCAAACCTGATGACTTTATTGTTAACACAAGGATGTTCTTTTTTTTTGTAATTTATTTTTTATTGAATTTCATCAGCAAACAAACATTTCCATAAGATGTATTTCAGATACTGTACATATATATCATATAACCATATAACCATATAACAAGTACAGCACGGAAACAGGCCATCACCTCTATCAAGTCCCCTCTCAACCTTCTACGCTCCAAAGAATAAAGACCTAACTTGTTCAATCTTCCTCTGTAATTTAGGAGATGAAATCCAGGCAACGTTTTAGTAAACCTCCTCTGTATTCTCTCAATTTTATTGACATCTTTTATCTTAGGCGGGAGGAGAAGATGGCGGTGCGTCTGCGTGTGCGCAGCCCTCCGGTGAAAAATGATATCGTATCTGTTAAATAGGGGCTGTGGACAATTCTGATTTGATGGAGAATGGACGTGGATATCTGGAGGAACATCTGGAGAAATTTCTGAAACGCCCCTTCACTGCTGTTGTTACTGTGATCGGGAATCTTTCAGAGGGTAGGCCTCAAAATCCCCGGCCTTGCCTGCTTTTGGCGACCCAGAAGGAGGTCGAATCATTCGGGCAGAGATGGCGCTCAGTACTCGGTGACTGAGAGATGATCAGAGATCGAAGTTTTCGGATGACTCAGAGTCGGATTGTGGTCGGCATGGCAGGGAGAGTTTTTCTTCCTTCTCCCGTCTGCGTGAGATGTGGGACATTTGAGAAACTTTGAACTTTACTGTGCTCACAGACTTCTTCATCAAGTTATGGTATTGTTGCACTGTTGTAACTATATGTTCTAATTATGTGGTTTTCTCAGTATTTTCAGTCTTGGTTTGTCCTGAGTTTTGTGATATCACACCGGAGGAAATAATGTATCATTTCTTAATGCATGCATTACTAAATAACAATAACAGAGGACTACGTGTCTTCATAATCTAATCTAATCTTTCCTACAGTTCGGTGACCAGAACTGTACACAATACTCCAAATTGGGCCTTACCAATGCCTTATACAATTTCAGCATTACATCCCAACTCCTATACTCAATGCTCTGATTAATAAAGGCCAGCATACCAAAAGCTTTCTTCACCATATAATCATATAATCATATTTGTCACAAATCTCCACATAATATTTATCTGAAGTATACACTTATAGAAAGCAGAGGAAAGAAACAACAATCAAAAGAAGAAAACTATGTACAAAGTAGGGAGCGATCTTTTTTTTTATAACATATTCATTGACTTGTGAGAATAAAATCAGGCCTATGAGGTGTTACGTAGTTAAACCATTTTTTCCAGCATGAATAAAATTGTTTCAACTTATAATTAACAGATGCTGTTATCTTCTCCATTTTGTAAATGTCCATTGTAATTTCCATCCATACGTTCAGAGTTGGGCTCTCCTGTGATAACTATTTCCTGGTAAAAGTCTTTTTACCAGCCACCAGCAGTACATTCATTAAATATTTATCTCTTTTCAACCATTCTTGAGGCATATACCCAAAGAATATGGTCTTACTCTCTAAGGGTATTTCACATTTAAAGCTGTCTTGTAGGGCATAATGTATCCTGCTCCAATAGTCTTTGATAACGGAAAATATGATAATAGTTTGCATTCTGATTTCCACAATTTCTCCAGCAAACAGGGTGGTTGTTATCATAATGGCACTTCTGAGAGTGTGTAATGAAATACCTTATCAAGTTTTTCCACTCGAACTCCCTCCATTTCTGTGAACTGGTACACTTCCACTGATACCTCCATATTATTGTCCAGTCTTCCTCAGTTATTATTATCCCTCCTCCCTCCTCCCATTTTATTTTAATGTATGAAGTTGAATGTGTTTTAAGATTTGACAAACCCTTATACACGCTTGAAATGATCTTACTACCATTGTCTGAATTATATGCTTTTCTAAACAGCTCTATCAGACATGCACTGACCTTGGTTACAGTTTTAACCATCCTATTAACATTCTGTCGCATCTGCAAATACCGGTAAAAGTCTTGTTTTTCTAACAAGTGTTTCTCTTTGAGCATTTCAAAACTGAACAGTGTTCCTTCTTTCATTATATTGCAAATAAATGTTATTCCTTTAGCTGTCCAGTCCTTAAATCTAGCATCCAGTTTATTTGGCATAAAATCCAAGTCATATGCACACCACTTAAGAATTGCAATGTCTCTCTCCAGTTTATATTCTTTTATAATAGTTTTCCATATTTTAAGAGTCTATTTCACCCACGGGTTGTCAATATTATTTATGTAACTTTATAGGTTGTTATCAGCCAAAGTTGCCTGTATGGGGATGGAAAGTATCCTCTCCTCAATATTTTTCCATTGAGCATCACATGATGGGTTGCACCAGCATATCACAGCTCTCAACTGTGTTGCAAAATAATAATCTCTAAGAGAAGGTAGGCCCCTTGGCTAATTGCAAAGTTTTGAGATGAACCCTAGGTCTTTTACTTTGCCATATATATCTTGATAGCATCTTGTTCCATTCATTGAATTGATTTTGGTTAATCTCTATTGGTAGGGTCTGAAAGAGATATAGTAGTCTGGGCAGTATATTCATTTTAATAGATTCAATCCTTGAACTGAGACCAAGAAAAGAGATTAGGTTCCACTTTGTTATATCTTCCTTAATTTTTTTATATATTGGCTGATAATTGCATTCTGATAATTTTGCCAAATCTTTTGGCATAATGAGGCCCAAATATTTGACGGACTCTGTTTGCCCAAGTATATCTACTTTCAATTTCTCTTGGTGGGCTGTAGTTATATGAAAGTAGTTGGGTTTTATCTATGTTGATCTTGTATCCTGATAATTGGCCATGTTGTTCAAAGGATTGCATGGATTTAGGTAAAGAGTCTGTTGGTTGCCCGAGATAGATCAAAATGTCATCCGCGTAACAGGTCAATTTATGCTCTGTCCCTTGAATGGTAATTTCCCTGATATCTGCATTTTGTCTGATGTATTGAGCTAATGGTTCCAGATAAAATGCGAAGAGTAGCGGTGACCATGCACAACCCTGTCTCGTGCCCTTTTCCAAGGTAAAACTATTAGATAAATATCCATTGATTTTAATCCTGGCAGTGGGATTGTTGTATAGTGTCTGTATAGTTTTAATAATTGTGTCATGTAGACCAAATCTATGTGAAACTCTATAGAGAGAATTCCAATTAACCAAATCAAATGCCTTTTCAGCGTCCACGCTTATCAACACAAAGATGTTCTATGTGTTAAATGCCTGGGTAGTACACATTATTATCATTGAATGAGATGTTAAACTGAGGCATCCTTGGTCTTTACAGATGAACATAAAGAATTCTAGGACCTGATTGGATGTTGTTTATCTATTTGCCAAGATCTACAGCAGATGACTGGATCACCTATTTCACTGTTGTTTGTGGAAAACTTTCCATGTGTAGATGTTTCTACAAAGACAGACATATTTTATGTAAACTGCTTTAGGACATCCAGAGTTTATAGCTGTTGACAGGGGTAGTTATAGAAGTGGATATGTGAACAGTGTTTAAGAGGTGGTTAGTCAAGCACATGAAAAGGCAGGAAATGAATAGATATTGACTATGTGAAGATAGATGGGATTAGTTTGGAATGGCATTGTAGATGGCATAGACATGCTGGGCCGAAGGGCCTGTTTCTGTTCTGTGCTGATCAAAAATCAGCACTGAGCAAAAGCACAGAAAAAAAGGAAGCTAGCAAATAATATGAAAGAAGATACTAAAAGCTTTTTCAAGTACTGTATGTAAAGAGAAAAAGACAGGTGACAGTAGATATAGGACCAATAGAAAATGATGCTGGAGAAATTGTAATGGGAGATAAGGAGATGGCGGAAGAACTGAACGAGTATTTTGTATCTGTCTTCACTGAGGAAGACATCAGCAGTATACCCGACACTCAAGGGTGTCAGAGAAGAGAAGTGTGCACAGTTACAATTACGACAGAGAAAGTACTCAGGAAGCTGAATAGTCTAAGGGTAGATAAATCTCCCGGACCAGATGGAATGCACCCTCGTGTTCTGAAGGAAGTAGCTGTGGAGATTGCGGAGGCATTAGCAATGATCTTTCAAAAGTCAATATATTCTGGCATGTTTCCGGAGGACTGGAAGATTGCAAATGTCACTCCGCTATTTAAGAAGAGGGAAAGGAAGCAAAAAGGAAATTATAGACCTGTTAGCTTGACATCGGTGGTTGGGAATTTATTGGAGTCGATTGTCAAGGATGAGGTTACGGAGTACCTGGAAGCATATGACAAGATAGGCAGAAGTCAGCATGTTTTCCTTAAAGGAAAATCCTGCCTGAGAAACCTATTGCAATTTTTTGAAGAAATTACAAGTAGGCTAGACAAGGGAGATGCAGTGGATGTTGTGTATTTAGATTTTCAGAAGGCCTTTGAGAAGGTGCCGCACATGAGGCTGCTAAACAAGATAAGAGCCCATGGAATTACGGGAAAGTTACATACATGGATAGAGCGTTGGCTGATTGACAGGAAACCGAGAGTGGAAATAAAGGGATCCTATTCTGGTTGGCTGCCGGTTACCAGTGGTGTTCCACAGGGGTCCATGTTGGGGCCGCTTCTTTTTACATTGTACATCAACGATTTGGATTATGGAATAGATGGCTTTGCAGCTAAGTTTGCTGATGATACAAAGATAAGTGGAGGGGCCGGTAGTGCTGAGGAAACAGAGAGTCTGCAGAGAGACTTGGATAGACTGGGAGAATGGGCAAAGAAGTGGCAAATGAAATACAATGTTGGAAAGTGTATGGACATGCACTTTGGAAGAAGAAATAAGCGGGCAGACTATTATTTAAATGGGGAAAGAATTCAAAGTTCTGAGATGCAATGGGACTTGGGAGTCCTCGTGCAGGATACCCTTAAGGTTAACCTCCCGGTTGAGTCAGTGGTGAAGAAGGTGAATGCAATGTTGGCAATCATTTCTAGAGGAATAGAGTATAGGAGCAGAGATGTGATGTTGAGGCTCTATAAGGCGCTGGTAAGACCTCACTTAGAGTACTGTGTGCAGTTTTGGTCTCCTTATTTAAGAAAGGATGTGCTGACGTTGGAGAGGGTTCAGAGAAGATTCACTAGAATGATTCTGGGAATGAGAGGGTTAACATATGAGGAACGTTTGACTGCTATTGGACTGTACTCCTTGGAGTTTAGAAGAATGAGGGGGGACCTCATAGAAACATTTCGAATGTTGAAAGGCATGGACAGAGTGGATGTGGTAAAGTTGTTTCCCATGGTGGGGGAGTCTAGTATGAGAGGGCATGACTCAAGGATTGAAGGGCGCCCATTCAGAACAGAGATGCGAAGAAATTTTTTTAGCCAGAGGGTGGTGTATCTGTGGAATTTGTTGCCACAGGCGGCAGTGGAGGCCAAGTCATTGGGTGTATTTAAGGCAGAGATTGATAGGTTTCCGAGTAGCCAGGGCATCAAAGGTTATGGTGAGAAGGCAGGGGAGTGGGACTAAATGGGAGAATGGATCAGTTCATGATAAAATGGTGGAGCAGACTCAAAGGGCCGAATGGCCGACTTCTGCTCCTTTGTCTTATGGTCTTATGTTCTAAATGCTACTTTTTCCATTTTTTTTCACTCTGCTTTTGAGTGATCATTTCAAGATCCTGAATGCAAGGAGGATTCACCTCCTAAAACTGTTCTTCACAAGATGGTTAATTGCTCTGGTTGTTCCTCGTCCATCCTGTTTTTTCAGGTGCCAATGAGGCTTGCGTGCAGGCAGATTAGCAATCAGACTTGGTCATGAGCCACATACTTATGACCATATGTGCAGAGAGCATTCTGCCCAGTTCAGGCAGTTCCCTTGTCCATCTTTTAAACAATGCCAAGAACAACAGGTGGCCTCTTGAATTACAAAGTGAACCAGAACACATCTTGGCCAACTCCATTATCAAGACACCACACAGCCATTCTATTTAATATGCTTACATTCAGGAATGGAATGTCGCACTTGTACTTTCATTAGACCGATTAGTCCATTGGATATCAAGCAAAATGTAAGGCAAAAAAATGCAAGGCAATTTATTTTGGGAACAAGAATAATGGTGAGGCATCTACACAGGTCTCTAAAATTGTGTGAATAAACTGATCCAGCCATAAAAAGCAGATCAAATTCTATACTTACAAGTTTAATTGTGTCAAAAGTAATGAAATAGTTATAGATATAAAAAATATTGGATTGGCTGCAGATTGTGTATTGACATTGATAAAAAGTTTTTTATTAATTCAAGTTATAAAAGTTTAATAATCAGGTTGTTTAATAATCAGCAGGCCACTTTGCCGAGCATAACTATGCTAGCTTTTATAAGAAATTTCACATTTAATTACAATTGTCATTCATTCTTTGGGGCACTCTGACATTAAGTGTACCTTTGAAACCTTTGATAGGCATGTTACTTCCAATGCTGAGAGGTATATTTTAATTAATTTACTCTAAATTCAACAACCACTGGAGCTCATCAGATATTTGCATTTCTCAATTAAGTCAAATGAACTTGAGTTTATTTATATTACAGTGAGGTACAGGAAAAATGAAAAACCTGTTTGCAGCAACATCACAGGCACGTAGACTCAGACAGCAATACACAGGACACCAGTTATACTTAAATTTTACAAGACTGTTCAAAACGATATATTGGAGCAAAAAGAATGCATTCTTGTCCACAATCGTACAAGAGGTAACACAAAATGCTGGAGGAACACAGCAAGAGAGACTTATATCAATGGAAAAGAGTAAACAGTCGATGATCAGGCCGAGATCCTTCATCAGGACTGAGAGGTGGACCATAGTGTTCTGTTGCTGAGGTAGGATTAGAGCTGTGCAGATCAGTTCAAGAACATGGTAGTTGTTCCTAAACCTGGTGGAGATTGACTCTATGAAGACCATAAGGCCATAAGAAATAGGAGCAGAATTAAGCCATTCAGCCCATCGAGTCCATTTTCCCTCTCAATCCCGTTCTCCTCCCTTCTCCCCCGTAACCTTTCATGCCCTGACTAATCAAGAATCTATCAACCTCCGACTTATGTGGCAACGAGTTCCGCTGATTCACCAAAGGTTCAAAGATCAATTTATTATCAAAGCATACAACTCTGAAATTCTTCTTCTCCAAATAGCCATGAAACCAAGAAAGAAAAGGATGGAATCATAATTACCAACCCCCAAATCCCTCCTCCCCACACAAAAATGAACAAAAACAGAACAGGCACATCAATCTTCAAATCTGACTCCCCGCACACAAAACAAGAAGAAATATTGGGCAAAACACAGAATATAAAAAAAAACAAAAAGATCTATAGCCCAAGTTCATATCCAAAACGCTGGAAACCTGGGTAACATTCTTTGGGCACAGCAGTAGGCCTTTTCCCTCTGCGGCAGCAGAGTGAACCCCAGTAATCAAAAGGCAGTCACTCCTTTCCGACAGCAGAGTGATCCCCCCAGTGATCAAATGCCAGTCTCCCCTCTCTGATAACAGAGCAATCCCCCTAGTGATCAAAAGGCAATCTCCCCTCCGATAGCAGAGTGATCCCACCAGTGATCAAAAGGCAGTTTCCCTTCTCCGATTGCAGAGTGATCCCCCCTAGTGATCAAAAGGCAGTCTCCCCTTCTGATAGCAGAGTGATCCCCCCGGTGATCAAAAGGTAGTCTCTCCTCCGATAGCAGAGTGATCCACCCCAGCGATCAAAAGGTAGTCTCCCCTCTCTGGCAACAGAGTGATCTCACTAGTGATCAACAGGAAGGCAGCCAATGCTCTCCTTCCACTTTTGCCTCAATGTTTCAATTTCCCTCATCGCTTTAATCGGCGAAATGGAGTCAAACATCAACTCGCACCGTGTTGCCATCCCACAGCTGCCTGCACCCTTCTTGCCACGAGGTTCATGCACGCTGCCTCGCTCTCCCGGAATCCTCTCAGAGACGGCAGAGTACTGAAACACCAAAACGATCTGCAAACTGCAAATCACAGGCTCCAACTATTCCAGAATCAGATTCAAGACAAAAAACAAACGTAAAGGACATAAAAGAAGTGAAATATATGGCTTCATGATCTATGGAGAAGATGTAGACCGAAGGAGTGTTGCATGCAGGAGCCATCTTGACTGGATCACCACTTTCTGGCTGAAGAAATTCCTCCGCATCTCCATTCTAAATGGATGTCCCTCTCTTTTGAGCCTGTGCCTTCTGGTCCTAGACTCACCTACTATAGGCAACATCCTCTCCACATCCAACATACCTACGCTGTTCGTCATTCCATATGTTTCAGCGAGATCCTCCCTCATTCTTCTAACCTCCAGTGAGTACAGGCCCAGAGCCTCCAAATGCTCCTCACACAATAACTCTGGAGTTTACAAAGAATGGTGCCAAAAGCAAAAAAAAAATCCAGCGAGTGGCTGTTCAGTGAGCGAAAACATCGTGTTAAATCCACTCCCTGGATTTTTTTTTGTTTTTGGCACCATTCTTTGTAAACTCCAGAGTCTGTTGTGTGTAAAACTCCCAGGAGATCAGCAGTTTCTGAGAAACTCAAACCACCTTGGGCGGCACCTAATTAATTAGCTTGTTTATTTTGGCTTTTTTCTTAAAGAGGTGCCAGTCACGTTTCAGAGAGCTCCAGCTACCACTGCACCCCTGGATAAGGGATTTATAAATGTCTTTAATATCTCTAGGAATATAAGTAAATAGCATTGTGTTTGCTGATGACTATTCATTTTATTCTTATTGGTAAGTGTGGGTACAGCCAATAAGTGTGAGTCAGCTCTTAATTGTGAATGGGTACCCAATGAATGGGTTTATTTGTGAATGAATGTGGTGGTAAGCACAGTGGGGGTTTCTCTGTAATGTAGTCAAAAGTGCTGTAGGCATGCGCTAACTGGACTTTAACAGGAAAACAAACAACTACAGATGCTGGAAATCTGAAATAACAAGAAGAAATGCTGGCAGCACACAGCAAGTCAGGCAAAGTCTTTGGCAAGAGAAATAGCACTCACTGAAGGATAATATACCTGAAGTAGTAATTCTCTTTTTCACCCTACTGATGCAGCTCGGCCCTCTATGTAGTTTGTAGCAGAAACTGTATCAGATGAAGAAGTAAAAACTGCACTTTGCCATAATGAAGCTGCATTGACAGGATGTGAAAACATAACGTGGCCAAAGAAAAAGAAAGGACATCAAAGGGTTAAGTAAACAAGCGATTACACATACAATATAAAAGCACAGGGAATGGAATACATACATATATGATAAAGAACAGATGATTGGAAGCGGTTAAAGGGGTCTAATATAATCTTGGGATTCAAATGACATCAACAGAGCATTAAACTATGATTTTAAGATACAGAGAGACTTGTTTGCCCTCTCCACAGTAACTGCATGTTGATACAATTTTAAAATGCCAAGTATCTCCTATTTATTTTTATAACAGAGACACTGAACCCAAGAGATAACAACCATGAATGGTAAGTATAGAGAACCTGTTTAGTTCCATTTATAAACAAGGCAAGTCACATTCTCATTCAGATCCAGACAACTGTTCGCCCATAAATGACAGATAATCCCACGGAAAGCAACACATGTTTCCCTTGCAACTGTATCGCCACTGAAGGGCAGAAGTCATGGATTAAAGTAACTCCAGGAACGTTCTTCCTAAATTCCATATCTTCCATAATCTCCACTTTCTTTTTAAGGCCTTCTTTACAAAACATCTATTTGGCCAAACATTTCTTAGGCTTTCCTTTGTTTAGGCATCCATTTGTTTTCCTTGATATCTTTTGTGAAAGATGAAGTAGAGCTTTGGACTACCTGATAGCAAAGAGCTATGTTATTCAAAGGCCAGAATTAATATCTGAAAGAATAAATCACACCATAATCATTTAAGATTTATTTTCTTAAAAAGCTTATATCAGGAGAAATTGTTGGTTTGATTCTCAAACATGATTTCTTCATTCTCCTTCTGCAAAGGCTTTCTTGACCTTTTGGGTTATTAATCCATGAGAAGAAAGAGAGTTGATTCTGGGTAATTAAATAATTGAAAAGGCAAATAAAGAACACAGAACATTTCAATTTTAGTTTTCCATTTATATAGTAGAGAATTAGACAGCAGAGACATTGCTGATCCATCAAAGAATACTTCTTAATCGTGGCAGGGATTATAATGGGCTAAGACATAACTCTAACTGGCAAACCCACAGAGAACTGGAGAGTGTTCAGCAGAAGTCAGACTTGAGAGGAGGTCAGTTTCTAGTTTATATGACCTCGCACTTTACTGTGAGACTCATGAAACGGAGCATGGATGTTCCAAGCTGGGAGGCTGGATACACTTCACATCTGACCCCTCAGTCTTACAGTGTTATAAGTAACATGCCAACTTTCATTTGATCAGAGTTGTCAGCCTTGGGTACGAAGTTAAGTACAGCAAAGCATTTAAAATATATCTTTATTGATATTTTTCTAGCAGTTTAAAATCAGATTATTTTACAGAAGTTTTCAGATTACTTACTTAAACCTGAACAGTTTTCAGTGATCTCTGAATATCAAGGGCACTTAAAAATAGTTCAAAGGATCTTGATGAGCACGAGCTGCTGAGAGCCCATCTGTGCAGTCGGGGGGTGGGTCCTGACTGCATGGATGCAAAGGAAATTGGGAGGTGGATGCAGCTGCTGCTTGGATTGAGTCCTATCCCCCATATTATCTAGCGGTCAGCAATGAACTGCAGCCAAAAGATAATTTGCAGATGAGGAGCATCTTAGAGATTCAGACATTGATCCACTGAGGGTTTGGGGATGGTGCTGGCAAGGATAGCATTTATCACCTGCTCTTACTTGCCTCAGGTGAGAGGGCAATTAAAAATCAACAACATTGATGGGTTTAGTGTCATGCATGGGCCAGTCAGATGAAGTGAGCAAGATTTCTTCAATGAAGTGAAGAAGATGCTTTTTTTTAATGATGATCTGCTAGTTTCATGACAACTGTATTGTTACTATCTGATTATTCCAGATTTCTTTAATTACTTTAAAATTAAAATGTCATGCCATGACAACCTCTTAGCTAGTCCAGTAACTTAAGCAAAATATTTACTCATGGATTTGTCATTCATTAAAATATTTTGAAAATGGGTTTTAGAAAGTTTTGGCATAAAATAATGGCAGTGCTGTTTTTTAAAAGATGACATTAATGCTAAGGAACGATGATTAACAGAATTTAACAGGGAAAAGTGGCTAGCTGCAACAAATCGCCGTACACAGTACAATAAAGAAATGCCTACATGTTTACTGACAACACAGCCAATGAGTTGGAGCCAGGACAGCAAAGGTGCAATCAAAGTCCATTTGTTTCATAAACAAACAACTGAAGACCGAAAGAAACAAAAATTACAGCAACCTTTCCCAATACAAGCAGGATAAATTCTCTACAAAAATATAGTGGATGGAGGATAGTCAAGTAAAAACTATGCATATATAATCGATTTCAGTTCCCTATAGCAGTTTTAATTGATTAGGAATTACCCAGTCATTTTTACCTTGATGGGAAGTGATTAGTGTTGCTACCTATGGCTTTCACAATAATATTGAAATATTATAATACTTCTATTTAAAAGAAAAGACAATAATGCGAGAAATGGGGAATGATGGATTAATGGAATGGCTCACACATATAATGAGCTACTTTAAGACTTATGGGGTCAGTTATAATTCTTAAAAGCAGCTACTGCAATTGAAATTTAATATCCTTTGAGAGAGAAAAGTAATCAAAATAACAAGGTATTTTATTTGATGAGATTAGATGTCTGAGTTTAGTAGGAGAGTTAGTGGGATTGGTGCGAGGTAAAGTGGGATTATAAAATAGTACAGTGCAAAATATTACGTATTTTTATCTACTTTGAAATGTAAGACAATACAAGGCTTCTTACAAAATAGATGAAACTACAAGTCAGATAGATTCTGGTCCCAAGGGGAATGAGCTTAATTAATAGACTGGAAAAAGTGGCAAGGTCATTTTTAATTTATCCTGGGGTACTGAAAGAAATGATCTTATACTATTCCCTGGGGCAAATATTTTCAATAGTTCACTGAGTGCTGGGGAATGCCAGTTGATTGGAGTGAAGCATATGTGTTGTCTTTATATAAAAATAGATTAGTTATATTGTGGAAGCCACAAAGCAATTATTGTGAAATTAATGGATAGGAATGAAACTGAATGATATAGATGATTGTCTAGAAAAGCAGGGGTTTGTTGAAAGACAATATGGTATCACAAAACAAAGGCGGTATTTGTTCTTAATGCTGTATTTTAGAGAAGATCAAGCGGTGAGGTAAAAAGACCAGGAGTATATTATTTATGTAGAATGCAAAAAAACTTTGATTAAGTGCTCCACAAAGGCTTGTGTGTAATAATGAGGTCCAGTTTTGTAAAGGATGAAATGGCAAGAATGAAAACAATTTGGCTCAGAGACAATAAACAAGGACTAATTTTAAATATTTCACTGTAAGGGCCAGTCAAGAATTTGACAGAGCTGAGCTTTGGGTTTGGTACACTTCTATTTCATGATATTCTTTAACAATGCAAAGGAATGCTCAGTTGGTAAAGTAATTAAATCCATAGGTTATATCAAATTGTATGCTAGAGACGAGGGAAGACAATTGCAAATGAATCTGAGTTCAGTTGTGAAGGATGTTTGTCAATTTCAATTAGTGTACACAACTTATTCTGTATAAAGTATAGCTTGATTGTGAGATAAAAACGTCATTGGGTGAGAAAAATTTGGAAATATTCATTGATAGAACTTTGAACTATACAGCACAGGAACCAGCTCTTCAACCTAAAATGTTGTGCCTAACTAATTAAATTATTAAACCAATGTCCAGCTCCTTTCTGCCTATTCCATGCCAATATCCTTTCATTTCCTGCACGTGAGGTGCCCGTCTAAGAATCTCTTGATTGACATATTGAATACTGGGATATGCCCCAGGATATTAGGGAAAGTGAGGAAGAGATTGCCACACCTTTGATGATGATCTTTGTATCCTCGCTGGCCACAGTAATACCAGAGGACTAGAAAGTGGCACATGTCATTCCTTTGTTCAAGAAAGTTAAAAGGAATAATCTTGGGAATTATAGACCAGTAAGTCTTACATCAGCTGTGAGAAACTATTGGAGGGGACTCTTACAGACAGGATTTATGAGCATTTGGAGAAATATAGTCTGCTTAGAGATAGTCAGCATGGCTTAGTGAGGGACGGGTTGTGTCTCACAATCTTAATTGACTTTTTCAAGGCAGTGACAAAACAAATTGATAAAGGTACAGCAGTGGATGTGGTATGTGGATTTTAGTAAAGCATTTGACAAGGTTCCCTGTGGGAGCTCATTCAGAAACTCAGGAGGCATGGCATCCAGGGAAACCTGCCTGCATGGATTCAGAATTAGCTTTCCCACAGAACGCAGAGCATGGTATAGAGTAGGGAAATGAGGAATTGTTGTGTTCTGTGTTTTACTGAGACTTGGCTTACTCCGAGTGCACCAGATATGGTGGTCAGACCCAAAGGCTTCTCAATACAGCACAAGGACTGAACTGCTGATTCAAAATAGGCAAAAGTGGAGGTGTGTGATTCGTGATATACTCTCTGTGGTGCTCTGATGTGGCAGTTTTGACGTACTCAAGCTCCCCCACCCCCCCCGCCCCAACCTTGAACATCTAACAATCATATGCCAACTGTTTTACTTACCAAGAGAGTTCTCTATGATCATAACTACAGTTTACATACCATCAGCAGCCGACTATAATCAAACTCTTGAGATACTGCATGATGCCATCACCAAACAATAATCAGGCCACCCCAACACATTTCATATCATAGTTGAGGATTTCAATCAGGCTTTTTTGAATAAATCCCTGCCCAATTACCATCAGCATATAATCTTTAGCATCTGAGGTCCCAACACACTAGACTACTGCTATACTAAGATAATAAATGCCTAACGTTCTATGCCCAAACCAGATTTTGGGAATTGGATCAAATTCATCCTCCTACTTTCAATTTGGCAAAAACTAAAGAGCAAGGCTCCAGAGATTGGGACAAGTAAGAGCTGATTGCGGGAGGCAAAGGAGCAGATGTTGTTTTCTGTATGTTGTGTGTGTTTGGAATGGCTACATCTATTAACTACCAACACACATCAAAGTTGCTGGTGAACGCAGCAGGCCAGGCAGCATCTCTAGGAAGAGGTACAGTCGACGTTTCAGGCCGAGACCCTTCGTCAGGACATCTATTAAGTAAGTTGTTCTTACTTGTTTATCCTGTAATATTATATCCGGACAATTATGGATTGTTCTATCTGTAGTAATGGATTGGTCCTAATGTAATCCGCAGGACTCTGACTATAAAACCAGATTAGGTTTGTATTTATAGTAAGGTATGGTGTCTTTTATGAGTTTGAATCTTAAAACAAGATTTCTGGTGAATGATGTTTGCCACTTGATTGTGCCTGTGTAAATAATCAAATTGAGTTAAACTACTTCAGGATCCTGCAATGTGTTATTTCTGGTTTCTTTTGGCATTTTCTACATTTCTCATTT
Organism: Mobula hypostoma; assembly: GCF_963921235.1. Lineage (NCBI taxonomy): Eukaryota > Metazoa > Chordata > Chondrichthyes > Myliobatiformes > Myliobatidae > Mobula > Mobula hypostoma. Next base: position 157,982,330 of record NC_086100.1, read on the forward strand.
TGAATTTGTTGGTCTTTTATTATGTACTTCTGATAATTTTTTTGTGTTAACCACCTGATCCTGCCACCAGGAACCCTTCTGTTTCTGGGAAGAGGTCTCCAACTCAGAGTCAGGCTTTCAATGCTTCCTTGTCACCATCTAGTCTGCTCAGATCACAGTGATGTCTTCCATGGAGAGTCATGCTCATCCACTGGTTATCATTTTCTTCTATAGTGATAATTTCTTCTTTTCAGGGTTGTGCTTTCATTTAAGTTTAGTGGTGTGTGCTTCTTAGCAGAATTGCATATGCTCACGTGGAGTACTGAATCCTGTTTTTCTTGAACAAAATATATCCTTACAAATTTTATCTTACTGCCATGTAAACTTTTTATATCTGTTATTCCTTTTCCTCCTTCTGGCCTAAGTGCGGTTGAGTGTACATAGTGTTTTCCAAGATTTGTCATTTCAAATCATATTTTTCTGTACAAATTTTCCAAATCAGTTTCAGTCTAAGATATAATGCCAAAAGAATACATTAATATGGTTGTAGTGAAAGTGTTCATTGCCTTTGTTATATTTTTCCTTTATTTTCTTTGCTTGTTGATATACCAGATACTTAAATATTTCATATTCATTGATCGGTTGTATTGTATCTGGCTGCTCTGTTTTGTATTCTATTAACTCTATTGCATCTTTCTTTATGTTTAATGCTCTGCACTTATCAAGTCCAAAGTTCATGGTTATATCTTTGGAAAATAGTTCTACTATTTGAATTATTGCTTTAGCTTTACTGGGGAAGGAGCATAAATTTCAAATCATCCATCTATAGAAGGTGCGTTAAGGTATGGTTCTTTTGGTTGTTTCTGATTTGATATCCTATTTTCATCCGATTCAGTTAATTAGAGAGTGGGTTAAAAGCTAGACAAGACCACAGAGGGCTGAGAGAGTTGCCCTGGAAAATGCCTGAAGAATATTAGACCATAAGACCATAAGATATAGGGGCAGAAGTAGGCCATTTGGCCCATCGAGTCTGTTCCGCCATTCAATCATGGGCTGACTTAATTCTTCCAGTCATCCCCACTCCCCTGCCTTCACCCCATACCCTTTGATGCCCTGGCTAATCAAGAACCTATCTATCTCTGCCTTAAATACACCCAATGACTTGGCTTGCACAACTGCTCATGGCAACAAATTCCACAGATTTACCACCCTCTGACTAAAGTAATTTCTCTACTTCTCAGTTCTAAGTGGATGTCCTTCAATCCTGAACTCATGTCCTCTTGTCCTAGGATCCCCTACCGTGGGAAATAACTTTGCCATATCTAATCTTTTCAAGCCTTTTAACATTCAGAAGTTTTCTGCAAGATCCACCCTCATTCTCCTGAACTCCAGGGAATATAGACGAAGAGCTGCCAGACGTTCCTTATATAGTAACCCCTTCGTTCCTGGAATCATTCTTGTGAATCTTCTCTGAACCCCCTCTAATGTCAGTATATCCTTTCTAAAACAAGGAGCCCAAAACTGCACACAATAGTCTGTGTGATCTCACGAGTGCCTTATAGAACCTCAACATCACATCCCTGCTCTTATATTCTATACCTCTAGAAATGAATGCCAACATTGCATTTGCTTTCTTCACTACCGACTCAACCTGGATGTTAACCTTCAGGGTATGTTGCACAAGGACTCCCATGTCCCTTTGCATCTCTGCATTTTGAATTCTCTCCCCATCTAAATAATATTCATAGAAACATAGAAAATAGGTGCAGGAGTAGGCCATTCAGCCCTTCGAATTCCACAGATTCACCACTCTCTGTGTGAAGAAGTTTTTCCTAATCTCGGTCCTAAAAGGCTTCCGCTCTATCCTCAAACCGTGGCCCCTCGTTCTGGACTTCCCCAACATCGGGAACAATCTTCCTGCATCTAGCTTGTCCAATCCCTTTAGGATCTTATACGTTTCAATCAGATCCCCCCTCAATCTTCTAAATTCCAACGAGTACAAGCCCAGTTCATCCAGTCTTTCTTCATATGAAAGTCCTGCCATCCCAGGAATCAATCTGGTGAACCTTCTTTGTACTCCCTCTAAGGCAAGGATGTCTTTCCTCAGATTAGGGGACCAAAACTGCACACAATACTCCAGGTGTGGTCTCACCAAGGCCTTGTACAACTGCAGTAGTACCTCCCTGCTCCTGTACTCAAATCCTCTCGCTATAAATGCCAGCATACCATTCGCCTTTTTCGCCGCCTGCTGTACCTGCATGCCCACTTTCAATGACTGGTGTATAATGACACCCAGGTCTCGTTGCACCTCCCCTTTCCTAATCAGCCACCATTCAGATAATAATCTGTTTTCCTATTTTTGCCACCAAAGTGGATAACTTCACATTTATCCACATTAAATTGCATCTGCCCGTTTATTTCTTCCACTAAAGTGCATGGCCATACACTTTCCAACATTGTATTTCATTTGCTACTTCTTTGCTCATTCCCCTAAACTATCTAAGTCTCTCTGCATGCTCTCTGTTTCCTCGACACTACCCGCTCCTCCACCTATCATTGTATCATCGGCAAATTTAGCCATAAATCCATTAATACTGTAGTCCAAATCATTGACATACATCATAAAAAGTAGCGGTCCTAACACCAACCCCTGTGGAACTCCACTGATAACCAGTAGCCAGCCAGAATAGGATCCCTGTATTCCCACTCTCTGTTTTCTGCTAATCAGCCAATGCTACACCCACACGAGTAACTTCCCTGTAATTCCATGGGTTCTTATCTTGCTAAGCAGCCTCATGTGCGGCACCTTGTCAAAGGCCTTCTGAAAACCCATATACCATGTCCTCTGCATCTCCTTTGTCTACCCTGTTTGTCATATTGTTATTTCTTTTTTTCGGATCAAGCTGGTAAAAAATTTTAAAATATTATTATTACTATTTCTTTTTCTTCCTTTTTGCATTTGCACAGTTTGCTGTCTTTTATGCACTGGCTGTCCACCTTGTTGATTCAGTCTTTCATTGATTCTATTACGGTTATTTGATTTATTGAGTATGCTCACAAAAAAATGAATCTCAGGGTTGTATATGGTGACATATTTGTACTATGATAATAAATTTACTTTGAACTTTATATTCTGCCTGGAGGTTGGTGACCAGTGATGTTCTTCAGCGATCTGTTCTGTTCTTTGTGGTTTTTATAAATGATTTAAATGAAGTGGAAAGGGCGTACTAGTAGTTTGCAAATGACACAAAGGATATGGATAATGTAGAAAGATGAAGTAGCTTAAAATGGGACATTGATAGGATGAAGAGATGGGATAAGAAGTGGAAGACTGTATTCATTCCAGAGAAGTGTGAAGGAATGCACTTTGGCAGGTCAAACTTGAAAGCAAGGTACAGTGGCAGGATTCTTAACATTGTGGAGGAACAGAGGGATTTTAGTGTCCAAATCCATAGATCCCTCAAGGTATCTGTGCAAGATTTTTTTTAAGCTGGTCGTAACAGACATTCAACCATTCTTGTCTGGCACGTGGTGTCCGGATTAACCGGGTCACGTTATGAATGTTCTTGACTCAACCCTTGTATTTTTATGAGGCCGAGTGGCTAGCTCGACACTCAACCCACCAAGGATGGAAAGCGTGCTCGGGGCTGGCCCGACCTGGATTCGAACTCTGGAGCCTTTGCTCCAGAGTCCGGCGCTGATCTCACTGCGCCACCAGCCAGCTGATATGCAAGATGATTGGGTGGTTAAGAAGATGTATAATGCATTGGCCTTCATTAGTCGTGAAGTGAGCTTAAGAGCCACGAGGTAATACTGCAGATCAGGTTAGACCTTCTGATTATTTCATTAGATGAAAGATGTGGAAGCTTTCGAAAGGCTGCAGAGGAGATTTTCCAGGATGTTGCCTGAATTAGAGAGCATGTCCTATGAGGATAGGTTGAGCCGGCTAAGGCTTTTCTCTTGAGAGCAAAGGAGGATGAGAGGTGATTTGATAGAGGTGCGTACGGTGATGAGAGGCATAGATAGAGTGGACCACCAGCACCTTTTTCCCAGGGCAGCAATGGCTAAAATGAAAGGAACTTTAAAGTGAATGGAGGAAAAGTATGGGGAATGTCAGAGGTAGGTGCTTTACACAGAGTGTAAGTGCATGGAACAGACTGTCAGGTGTGTTGGTAGAGGCAGAAGTATTAGGGATGTTTCTGAGACTCAGACACATGGATGAAAAAAAAATGGAGGGCTATATGTGAGGGAAGAGTTGGATTGGTCTTGGAGTAGGTTAAAAGATCAGCGCTCTGGTGTTAGACATTTCAGCCCTGGTAAAAAGATATTGGCTATCTACTCTATCTATGCTGTTCATGATCTTATACGCCTCCATCAGATCTCCCCTCAGCCTGTCAATCTAGAGAAAACAATACAACTTTTCACAACCTCTCCCTAAAGCGAGTAACCCTTAATCCAGACAGTATTCTAGTAAATTCTGCACTTTAAGGGAGATCCCAGTGTCATTCCTTCAAAGCTTTGGCTTTGCATCAGCTGTAGAGATGATGATCGGCACTGAAATCTTGTTGAAGTCTTTCTTTGCTTGTTGATATCCCAGATACTTAAATGTTTCACATTGATCCATCAATTGTACTGTATGCTGAAAGCTTGAAAATAATTGGTATTTGGGAATTTCAAGTGGGGGGACAGCAACATAAGAATGAGAAAACTGGAGTAAAGTTGAAAGCTCTGGTCTTTCTTAGAGAGTGATCAATCTGGAGAATTTTAAGGAATTCAGGAAAATTGGAGTCACAACTAATTATATGGCCAAAGCTTTCTAGGGTTTGTCTGATTGCTTGTGAGGAAGTGGATAGGACTTTTTTAAACAGAAGATCATGAATGGGTTTAATCTCTTACTTTTACCTCTGAAGGGACTTATCAACAACAAGGAAGAGGCAGGGATTGATGAAAGGGAAATAGCAATGAACAACGGCAAAAACAAATGAGAGTGATGGACTTTTATAGAGTCATAGAGCAATACAGTCCAACCAGTCCACGGCAATCACAGATCCACCTAATAAGTCCCAATTTCCTGCGTTTGGTCTATATACCCCCAAACACTGCCTCTCCACGTACCTATCCAAATGCTTCTTGTGATACTATTGTACCTGCTTTCTCTTGCAGCTGATTTCATAAACCCACTACTCTATGCTTGAAAAGGTTGCCCCTCTGTGTATAAGATGATGAGGGGCATTGATCATGTGGATAGCCAGATTTGTTTTCCCAGGGCTGAAATGGCTAACATGAGGGAGTGTAGTTTTAAGGATTCTTGGAAATAGGTACCGAGAGGATATCAGGGGTAAGTTTTTCACACAGAGAGTGGTGAGTGTGTGGAATGCACAACTGATGGCAGGGGTGCCTTTTAAAGTCTTTTTATAGGGTCTTTTAAGAGCCTCTTAGATAGGTACTTTGAGTTTAGAAAAATAGAGGGAAATTCTAGGCAGTCTCTTGAGTAGGTTACATGGTTGGCACAACATTGTGGGCTGAAGGGCCTGTAATGTGCTGTAAATTTCTATGTTCTATATTCTCCGGTCTTTCCCTTGCCACCCTGAACCATTGCTCCTTGTTCTTCACCTTAAGTAAATTACAATGTGTGTTGGAATGGAACACCAAAATTATCTCTAGCTGAATGTTAATCGCACTTTAAATAGGAAGGTATGACAACAATGGATGTGTAAAAATCAATAATCCATATAATTCTGACGTTTTATTGTCTCGAAAGACTTTCCTCCATATTTAGTATATGATAATGTCCTGGGAGAAGTCAAATCAAAAGAATTCAAGGTCAATAAAAAATTTCTCACCTGGCCTTCAAGCAATTTAAGTAGATCACATCTATTATGTCTTGTATAGATACAAAGTTTGGACCTTAAAGTTCAAAGTAAATTTATTCTCAAGCACATATATGTTACTATATACAACCTTGAGATTCATTTTCTGGCAGCATTTACAAGAAAAATAGATCTATAATAGAATTTTATGAAAAACTACACATAAACAAAGACTGACAAATAACAATGTGCAAAGTGCCAAAAGAAGACAAACTGCAAAAACAGAAATAATACTGAGAGCATGAGTTATAAAGAGTCCTTGAAAGTGAGTCTGTAGATCATAGAATCAGTTCAGAGGATTAGTGAATGAAGTTATCTCCAACAGTCCTGGAGCCTGATGGTTGTAGATGTTCCAGAACCTGGTAGTGTGGATTGGTACACTCTTATGTGGTTAAAACTTGGTTAAGTCAGAAACTCGCCCTGTATTTCTTGAAACACAATGCATTAGTACCCATTGTGAGAAACCTTTCCAGGTCTAGGTTGAATTCATTCAGTGTTCTGAAAGTTGTAGTCATCACTAGCTTCTATTATCTAACCTTTGACGTGCAACTCCCAAGCCAATGTACAAATAATGAGGTGATTGAGAGCTTTGGAAATATTTAGCAAAATATTTGGAAAACTTAGTAAATATTTAACAATTGCTAGGAGCTGAAGAACGAAGAACAGTGAAAAGAAATAAGTTATGGTATGCTTCTCTCTGAGAAGGAATTGTTATTAAATCTGTTCTGATTGATAACCATATTGATGTCCTTCTTTTCAGACAAGAGTGATCTCATCCATAATACTCATGGTGCCACACACACAGGAGGCATTTTGTGTGATAGTTGTCCTGTTGATAGTTGTTCTAACTTGCAGTAATTGATGGTGTGAGCCTTTGAGTGTTCTGTGTTAATGTGAGAGGAAACAATGAGAGGGACTGTACAAAATGATAAAAAGACACATTTTCACATCAACTTGCCTTATACTAAATACAGCATAATTTGAAAGTGTATCCTTAGGTAGACATATCACATTTTATCTCATATTAAACTTTAAAAATACAGAGTTAAGTTCAGCTTTTGTGTTTAGCTCACCTAATTGTAAATATGAAACAGAAGACAAAAGAATTTTGCTAAAGCAATATATTTATTACATAATTCACTGCCAAAGCAGCAATCATTCTTTCTAACAAAATAGCCCATACAATTGCCCTCTGGTTCTATGAATCCCTTTTATAATGACTGAAATCACTGATGCCTACTTCGATAACATGACAAAACTTAAGTGGAGACCCTCGCAGGAGAAAACAACCATGAGGTTTTGGCTGCTATGCATGAAAAATATTCAACAAAGGAACATATTTTCCTCGTTACTGCATTGCATCCATCCATAGAACTGCTGAGAAAAAGCCAGAGATGGAAAGAGCAGGGACTTCAGTTGTGGTGAAGGATCAAATCCAGGTCACACTAGATCTCAAAAATAACACCCACAAGACGCTGGAGGAACTCAGCAGGTAGCATCCGTGGAAACGATGAGTCGACGTTTCGGGCAGGAACCCTTCGTCAGGACTGCAGAGGGAAGGGGCAGAGGCCCCTGCCCCTTTCCTCTACGGTCCTGGCGAAGTGTTCTGGCCCGAAATGTTGACTCATTGTTTCCATGGATGCTGCCTGACCTGCTGAGTTCCTCCAGCGCCTTGTGAGTGTTGCTTTGACCCCAGCATCTGCAAAGTATTTTGTGTTTAAGATCTCAAAAATAAATGCTATCGAAATAAGTGCAACTGACTGGTCTGCTAGGCTCTTCAGGGGGTAGCTGTATATTGGCCAACTTGCTACGGATCTTGGAGTCACATCTGGATATGGATGGCAGATTTCCTCAGCTGAAGAACATTCATGAACCAGATGAAGTGTCACAGCAATCAGATCTTCTTCAAGGTCAACATCAGTGATATGAGGTTGATTTTAATTCCAGATTACTTAATCAACTGAAATTAAATTCCCCTGCATCCACAGGGTTTAAACCAAAACCATATCCCTGCTCTCTATATTACTTGACCAGCAACTATACCACAGCAGATGAGGAAACATTACCACTTCAACTTGCACAGTGCTTTGTTCTGAAAATAAATTCTTTCTTAAGATCATAAGATATAGGAGCACAATTAAATTATTTAGCCTAATGAAACTGCCTTGATATTCAATTATGGCTGATATTTTCCCCCTTAACCCTGTTCTCCTGCCTTCTCCCAGTAATAGTCATAGTCATAGTCATACTTTATTGATCCCGGGGGAAATTGGTTTTCGTTACAGTTGACCCATAAATAATAAATAGTAATAGAACCATAAATAGTTAAATAGTAATATGTAAATTATGCCAGTAAATTATGAAATAAGTCCCGGACCAGCCTATTGGCTCAGGGTGTCTGACCCTCCAAGGGAGGAGTTGTAAAATTTGATGGCCACAGGCAGGAATGATTTCCTATGACGCTCTGTGTTGCATCTCGGTGGAATGAGTCTCTGGCTGAATGTACTCCTGTGCCCACCCAGTACATTATGTAGTGGATGGAAGACATTGACCAAGATGGCATGCAACTTAGACAGCCTCCTCTTTTCAGACACCACTGTGAGAGAATCCATTTCCATCCCCACAACATCACTGGCCTTACGAATGAGTTTGTTGATTCTGTTGGTGTCTGCTACCCTCAGCCTGCTGCCCCAGCACACAACAGCAAACATGATCGCACTGGCCACCGCAGACTTGTAGAACATCCTCAGCATCGTCCGACAGATGTTAAGAGACCTCAGTCTCCTCAGGAAATAGAGACGGCTCTGACCCCTCTTGTAGACAGCCTCAGTGTTCTTTGACCAGTCCAGTTTATTGTCAATTCGTATCCCCAGGTATTTGTAATCCTCCACCATGTCCACACTGACCCCCTGGATGGAAACAGGGGTCACCGGTACCTTAGCTCTCCTCAGGTCTACCACCAGCTCCTTAGTCTTTTTCACATTAAGCTGCAGATAATTCTGCTCACACCATGTGACAAAGTTTCCTACCGTAGCCCTGTACTCAGCCTCATCTCCCTTGCTGATGCATCCAACTATGGCAGAGTCATCCGAAAACTTCTGAAGATTTCAAGACTCTGTGCAGTAGTTGAAGTCCGAGGTGTAAATGGTGAAGAGAAAAGGAGACAAGACAGTCCCCTGTGGAGCCCCAGTGCTGCTGATCACTCTGTCGGACACACAGTGTTGCAAGCACACGTACTGTAGTCTGCCAGTCAGGTAATCAAGAATCCATGATACCAGGGAAGCATCCACCTGCATCGTTTTCAGCTTCTCCCCCAGCAGAGCAGGGCAAATGGTGTTGAACGCACTGGAGAAGTCAAAAAACATGACTCTCACAGTGCTCGCTGGCTTGTCCAGGTGGGCGTAGACACAGTTCGGCAGGTAGATGATGGCATCCTCAACTCCTAGTCAGGAATGGTAGGCGAACTGGAGGGGATCTAAGTTTGGCCTGACCATAGGCTGGAGCAGCTCCAGAACAAGTCTCTCCAGGTCTTTATGATGTGGGAGATCAATGCCACCGGTCTGTAGTCATTGAGGCCGCTGGGGCGCGGCGTCTTCGGCACAGGGACGAGGCAGGATGTCTTCCACAGTACAGGAACCCTCCGGAGCCTTAGGCTCAGATTGAGGACATGGCGAAGTACTCCACATAGCTGAGGGGCACAGGCTTTGAGCACCCCGGTACTGACACCATCCAGTCCTGCAGCCTTGCTTGGGTTGAGACGTTTCAACTGTCTTCTCACCTGTTCAGCTGTGAAGCCCACCGTGGTAGTTTCGTGTGGCGAAGGGGTATAGTCATGAGAGCAGGGTGGGGGACTGTGAGGAGGGGTAGGAGGGGAGAGTGGAATATGTGTTGGTTGGGGGCCGACAACAGGTGACTCATGTGGTGGATGGGCAGGGGTCACAATGTCAAATCTGTTAAAGAACAGGTTGATTTCATTCACCCTGTCCACACTGTCTTCAGTTCCTCTGTTAACCCTTAAGATTATAAGACCATAAGACTCAGGAGCAGAATTCAGTCATTCGGTCTGCTCCTCCATTTCATCATGGCAGATCTATTTCCCTCTCAACTCCATTCTCCTGCCTTTTCCCTGTAACCTTTCATGCCTTGAATAATCACAAACCTATCAACCCCACCTTAAATATACCCAATGACTTGGCCTCCACAGCCACCTGTAGCATTGAATTCCACAGATTCACCACCCTCCGACTAAAGAAATTCCTCCTCATCTCTGTTCTAAATGGACGTCTGTCCATTCTGAGGCTGTGCCCTCTGGTGCTAGACTCCCCCACCTTAGGAAACATCTTGTCCACATCCACTCGATCTAGGCCTTTCAATATGCAATAGTTTCAATAAGATCCCACTCAACTTTTCTAAATTCCAGCGAGTAAAGGCCCAGGGCCGTCAATCGCTTCTCATATGTCAACCCTTTCATTCCTGGAATCATTCTCATGAACCTCCTCTGAACCATCTCCACTATCAGCACATCCTTTCTTCAATAAGTGAGGCTTCACCAGTGCCTTATAAAGCCTCAGCATTACATCCTTGCTTAACCCCCTTAACAATCAAGAGCTATCAATCTCTGCCTTAAATGCAGCCATTTACTTAACCTCCACAACCACTGAGACAATTAATTCCACTGATCCATTACTGTCTGGCTGAAGGAATTCTTCACATCTCAGTTCTAAAGGAACATCCCTTTATTGTGAGGCTGTACTCTTGGATCCTGGAGTCTCCCTCTATTGGAAATATCCTATCCACGTCTGCTCTATCTAGGCACTTCCTTAAAGACAATTATAGATGAAATGCATTCTGTTCTGTCCATCGATGTTTGCATCCCTGGGGCAAATGTAGTAGGGACATTTAGGAGGCTGTTAGTTAGACACATCAATGGCAGAGAATGGAAGAATATGGACACTGTGTAGGCAGAAGGGACTTGTTTACCTAGACATAATTACTACCTTGACATGTACAAAATTCTGGAGGAAGTCAGGCAGCATCAATGGAAGGGAATAAACAATCAATGACAAGATCTTCATCAGGACTGGAAAGGAAGGGGGCAGAAGTCACAATAAAGGAGCTAGGGCTTTACTCTTTGGAGAGAAGGAGGATGAGAGGAGACATGATAGAGGTATACAAGATATTAAGAAGAATAGATAGAGTGGATAGCCAGCGCCTCTTCCCCAGGGCACCACTGCTCAATACAAGAGGACATGGCTTTAAGGTAAGGGGTGGGAAGTTCAAGGCGGATATTAGAGGAAGGTTTTTTTACTCAGAGAGTGGTTGGTGCATGGAATGCACTGCCTGAGTCAGTGGTGGAGGCAGATACACTAGTGAAGTTTAAGAGACTACTAGACAGGTATATGGAGGAATTTAAGGTGGGGGGTTATATGGGAGGCAGGGTTTGAGGGTCGGCACAACATTGTGGGCCGAAGGGCCTGTACTGTGCTGTACTATTCTATGTTCTATGTTCTATAAGGAGCTGGGGATATGGGAACGAGTACAAGTTGGCAAGTGTTAGCTGAAACTAGATGAGGGGGAAGATGGGTAGGTGAGCGAAAGGGTTGAAGTAAGAAGCTGGGAGGTGATGGATGGATAAGGTAAGGGGCTGAATAAGAAGGAATCTAAGAGAAGAGGATAGAGGACACTGAAAGAAAGGGAAAGAGGAGATGGGCAGGTGAGAAGGGAACTGGAATGAGGAATGGAAAAAGAGAGAAGGAAGGGGGAGAAATTACTAGAAGTTACAGAAATCTAAGTTCCTGCCATCCGTTTGGAGGCAACTCAGGCAGATAGAGGTGTTGCTCCTCCAGCTTGAGTTTGGCCTCATCATGGCAGGACAGACATGTTGGAATGGGAATGGGAAGTCGAATTGAAACAGGTGGCCAAAGAGAGACTGTGCCTTTTGCAGTGGGTGGAGGAAAGTTGCCCAGCAATGCGATCCTCCAATCTACATTGCGTCTCACCATTGTAAAGGAGGCCACATCAGGAGCACTGGATGCAGTAGATAACCCTAACAGAATTACAGGTGAAGTGTCACCTTACCCTGAAGCAGCGTTTGCAGCCCTGAACGGTAGTGAGGCAGGAGGTGTAGGGACTTGTTAGACGCAGGGATAAGTATCAGTAGGGAGATCAGTGAGGAAGGACAAGTGGACAAGAGAGTTACGTAGCGATCCCTATGGAAAGTACAGAGTAGGGGAGAAGGAAAGATGAGCTCCTTTCCCTCCCCCTACTTTCTTATTCTGGCTTCTGCCTGTTTCTTCTCTAGTCCTGATGAGAAGTCCCAGCCTGAAGCATTGACTATTGATTCCTCTCCATAGATGCTGCCTGACTTGCTGAGTTCCTCTTGCATTTTGTGTGTGCTGTTCAAGATTCCCAGCTTCTGCAGAATCTCTTGTGTTTATAATTACTAGTTTAATTAGTTTGGCACAACATTGTGGGCCAAAGGGCCTGTTCCTGCACTGTACTCTTCTATATTTAATGTTTGATGTTCTAACCTATATTTTTTAAAAATAATGATGTACAGCCTTATAGAAGTCCCCAACCCAGGGGCGGGGCATTTATGGCATCTGCCATTAAAACATGGAACTGTATTGGCAAACATGCTGAAATAGACCGTGTATGTATTTGGCTTCATGTCAAACTTCTTTCACAATTTTTTTGAAGCAACTTGGACTATTTTTTATCGGATACCAGAGCTACGCCAAAAGATGGTGGCTCCAAGTTTAATATCAGATCTCTCAGTGGGTGAGCATCTGGGGGACAGTGACCACTGCTCCCTGGCCTTTAACATTTGGAAAAGGATAGAATCAGAGAGGACAGGAAAATTTTTAATTATGAGGCTATAAGGCTAGAACTTGCAGGTGTGAATTGGGATGATGTTTTTGCAGGGAAATGTACTATGGACGTACGGTCGATGTTTATGGATCTCTTGCAAGATGTTAGGGATAAATTTGTCCCAGTGAGGAAGATAAAGAATGGTAGGGTGAAGGAACCATGGGTGACAAGTGAGGTGGAGAATCTAGTCAGGTGGAAGGAGGCGGCATACATGAGGTTTAGGAAGCCAGGATCAGATGGATCTATTGAGGAATACAGGGACGCAAGAAAGAAGCTTAAGAAGGGGCTGAGAAGAGCAAGAAGGGGGCATGAGAAGGCCTTGGTGAGTAGGGTAAAGGAAAACCCCAAGGCATTCTTCAATTATGTGAAGAACAAAAGGATGACAGGAGTGAAGATAGGTCCGATTAGAGATAAAGGTAGGAAGATGTGCCTGGAGGCTGTGGAAGTGAGCGAGGTTCTCAATGAATATTTCTCTTCAGTATTCACCAATGAGAGGGAACTGGATGACGGTGAGGACAATATGAGTGAGGTTGATGTTCTGGAGCATGTTGATATTACGGGAGAGGAGGTGTTGGGGTTATTAAAATACATTAGGACAGATAAGTCCCCGGGGCCTGATGGAATATTCCCCATGCTGCTCCACGAGGCGAGGGAAGAGATTGCTGAGCCTCTGGCTAGGATCTTTATGTCCTTGTTGTCCACGGGAATGGTGCCGGAGGATTGGAGGGAGGCAAATGTTGTCCCCTTGTTCAATAAAGGTAGTAGGGATAGTCCGGGTAATTATAGACCAGTGAACCTTACGTCTGTGGTGGGAAAGCTGTTGGAAGAGATAGGATCTATGTGCATTTAGAGAATCATGGTCTGATCAGGGACAGTCAGCATGGCTTTGTGAGGGGCAGATCGTGTCTAACAAGCCTGATAGAGTTCTTTGAGGAGGTGACCAAGCATATAGATAAGGGTAGTGCAGCAGATGTGATCTACATGGATTTTAGTAAGGTATCTGACAAGGTTCCACACATTAGGCTTATTCAGAAAGTCAGAAGGCATGGGATCCAGGGAAGTTTGGCCAGGTGGATTCAGAATTGGCTTGCCTGCAGAAAGCAGAGGGTCATGGTGGAGGGAGTACATTCGGATTGGAGGGTTGTGAATAGTGGTGTCCCACAAGGATCTGTTCTGGGATCTCTACTTTTCGTGATTTTTATTAATGACCTGGATGTGGGGATAAATGGGTGGGTTGGCAAGTTTGCAGACGACACAAAGGTTGGTGGTGTTGTAGATAGTGTAGAGGATTGTCGAAGATTTCAGAGAGACATTGATAGGATGCAGAAGTGGGCTGAGAAGTGGCAGATAGAGTTCAAACCGGAGAAATGTGAGGTGGTACACTTTGGAAGGACAAACTTCAAGGTAGAGTACAAAGTAAATGGCAGGATACTTGGAAGTGTGGAGAAGCAGAGGGATCTGGGGGTACATGTCCACAGATCCCTGAAAGTTGCCTCACAAGTAGAGAGGGTAGTTAAGAAAGCTTATGGGGAGTTAGCTTTCATAAGATGAGGGATAGAGTTTAAAAGTCGCGATGTAATGATGCAGCTCTATAAAACTCTGGTTAGGCCACACTTGGAGTACTGTGTCCATTTCTGGTCGCCTCACTATAGGAAGGATGTGGAAGCATTGGAAAGGGTACAGAGGAGATTTACCAGGATGCTGCCTGGTTTAGAGAGTATGCATTATGATCAGAGATTAAGGGAGCTAGGGCTTTACTCTCTAGAGAGAAGGAGGATGAAAGGAGACATGATATACAAGATATTAAGAGGAATAGATAGAGTGGACAGCCAGCTCCTCTTCCCCAGGACACCACTGCTCAATACAAGAGGACATAGCTTTAAGGTAAGGGGTAGGAAGTTCAAGGGAGATATTAGAGGAAGGTTTTTTACTCAGAGAGTGGTTGGTGCGTGGAATGCACTGCCTGAGTCAGTGGTGGAGGCAGATACACTAGTGAAGTTTAAGAGACTACTAGACAGGTATATGGAGGAATCAGAGCATCCTTGCTAAAGAGAGCATGCCACAAATCCAGCATGAGGGATGGGACAGAGGTTTGTGCAGTGTGTGGGAGTGCAATACAAAAGCACAGGGGAGTGCTAAGAGTGTTGCAGTTGACTACATTGAGATTGATAATGAGAGTTAAAACTAATGTTGACCTACCAGGTGAAAAGATTGAAGTAGATATTTTATTGAAAAGGATCTGTTCAGTCATTTGCAGCCCTACCAACGAATATAACTTTGTACCATGAAGGACTAGTTGGACCTTAGGACCTTCCAGGCAGTTAAACAATGTCTGACTACATAACTACTGACGCTCAATGTTTAACAAAGTGATGTTGGCCCATATATTGCTGTAGTATACTCAACGTTTGATAATGCATAGCTGTAACAATCCCATTTTGGGTGCAGTCAACTTATTTATGTGATGACTTATAGTGTTATCTTTGACTTGTACAGATTCTGAATTGTTGAGCTGCTTCGGATGGTGAGACAGTTCACTTAAATCACACCTCAGGCATAGAATGAACCTTGCTGAGAGTTTATTAGGTGTTGTTCAGACCACATTTGGAAATTTTCTGGACAGCTTTTTGGCCCTGTATCTCAGAATGGATGTGCTACCCTGAAAAGTTTCTGGGGGAGGTTTACAAGAATGGTGCTAGGTTCTTTTGGAGGTTGTCCTGTAGTGTAGTAGGTCGGCAACTGCATTGTTTGGTGAATAGCTGTTGCAGAGTCTTAGAGTCATACAGCACAGGACCAGTTTCTTCTACCCATGGAGTCTGCACTGAACATTGAACATTCAGTTACACCATTCTGTTTCATTCTATCACTGCCAATATAAGTGGTCGTTTTGTATCTAACAATGCATCAAACTATGAATGATCATTCTCTGGACTTTAACAAGGTAGGTACAGGGTTTCAGCCACACTCCGTGTGATCAGGGGCTGGAGCTGCTGCAAACAACAAATTTCACATCATATAGTCATAGTCATACTTTATTGATCCCGAGGGAAATTGGTTTTCGTTACAGTTGCACCACAAATAATTAAATAGTAATAAAACCATAAATAACTAAATAATAATATGTAAATTATGCCAGGAAATAAGTCCAGGACCAGCCTATTGTCTCAGGGTGTCTGACCCTCCAAGGAAGGAGTTATAAAGTTTGATGGCCACAGGCAGGAATGACTTCCTATGACGCTCAGTGTTGCATCTCGGTGGAATGAGTCTCTGGCTGAATGTACTCCTGTGCCCAACCAGTCCATTATGTAGTGGATGGGAGACATTGTCCAAGATGACGTGCAACTTGGACAGCATCCTCTTTTCAGACAGCACTGTCAGAGAGTCCAGTTCCACCCCCATAACATCACTGGCCTTACGAATGAGTTTGTTGATTCTGTTGGTGTCTGCTACCCTCAGCCTGCTGCCCCAGCACACAACAGCAAACATGATCGCACTGCCCACCACAGACTCGTAGAACATCCTCAGCATCGTCCGACAGATATTAAAGGAACTCAGTCTCCTCAGGAAATAGAGACGGCTCTGACCCTTCTTGTAGACAGCCTCAGTGTTCTTTGACCAGTCCAGTTTATTGTCAATTCGTATCCCCAGGTATTTGTAATCCTCCACCATGTTCACACTGACCCCCTGGATGGAAACAGGGGTCACCGGTGCCTTAGCCCTCCTCAGGTCTACCACCAGCTCCTTAGTCTTTTTCACAGTGATGCCAGTATGCCAGTGATATTAAACCTGATTCTGGTTCTGAGCTTTCTATAGTTTTAATAGAGTGCCAAGCCTCACAGTGTACTACGGATTTTAGGATTCCTCCATTCCACACTAGATTTTCCCCCACTTCAGACGATTGTCAAAGTGTCAGAGTTGAACTCCATCCACTAGTGACTGGAATGGGGTCAAATCTCACAACCACAATCTTGTTCCCACCACACCAAGGACTTAACACTGACCAAACAAGCCTATCAACAATAGGACACCCTTTGAGCAATAATGGATGAAACATATGAAAGAGAAATGGAAGTCATAATGATAGAATGTAAATCCTGTAAGCAGATGTAAATTCTGTGATTTGTACTATCAATAGTGACATATGAATGAACTGTATTATATATTCACACATTTTATAAATCAAGTATATTTTTTAGAAAAAAATTCTGCTAAATAGCACCTTTCATGGCTTCGTGTTTATAACCAGTCTTGAAATGCAGTCATTGTTGTTATGCAGAGTTAATGTGTACACAAAAAGCTCCCACAAAAAGCAATATAATAATGATCAGAAGCTGATTTTTGATGATGCTAACTGGGAAGTAAGGCTTTTCCAGGGCACCAGGGATGCCTCTCCTGTTCTTCATTAAAACCACAGCATCTTTTATTTCTTCTGAGTCAACATCTGATAAAGCATTATTTTAGTACCACCTACAGAAGGAGGTAATGTTGGGTCTTTTTAAAGAACACTCAGGTGCATAAGTTCCCAGGCTCTGACAAGAGGTTGGGTTCTTAATGAAGATCCTTGTGGCTTCTCCGGCCTCAAGCGAGGTCTTGGAGGAGTGGGGAGTACCTTTAAGAAGGGAAATACGGATAAATCCTGAAAGCTATATGCTAGTAAGTCTTTCATAAGTAGAAGTTATTGGAGAGGATTCTTAGGGATGTTATTTATGAGCATCAGCTCAACTTTTGTCATGGATGTGGTGGGCCAAATGGCCCGCTGCCAATGTTCACGACTCGAAGGCTGTTCTCCACTCCCTTTTCTAGGACAGACATTATGAATGTCAACAATGCCTCAGCTTTGTGAATAAACAGGAATAGCTTTTGGCTTGCTTTTTAACAGAAGTACATAAGAAACTGGACAAGATACATTGTGAGATGAACAAATTGCTTTCAAGTATATCTAGATTAACCAAAAGAAAAGTGAGGAGTGTTAATAGTGGAAAAGTCAAGTAACAATGCTAATCCTCAGGGTGTGGTGCTCATGGAATTAGAAACACATGTCTGGAATGAAAAATGTCATGCAGCTAACTGAAGCCCGATAACTCATTATATTGACTATAAGGTTGAAATTGCAGGGCAGGGAGTTAATAGATTGCAGGACAGGACAAAGATTTGGAAATGAGTGTTTGAGCATGTCACCGTGCATTTTGTTCATCATCTGAACAATGATGAAGAGAATTTGTTGCAAAACTTTATATGTATATAGATGTAAAAATCTAACCTGAAGCATTTCACAGAAGTGCAAGCAGAAAAAAACCGGGGAAGTGAATGCAGAACATACACTCAGTGGTCATGTTATTAGGTGCTTGTTTGTGGTCTTCTGTTGCTATAGCCCATCCACTTCAAGGTTTGATGTGCTGTGCATTCAGAGATGCTCTTCTGCACAGAACTGCTGTAATGCATGGTTATTTGAGTTACTATTGACTTCCTGTCAGCTTGAACCAGTCTAGCCTTTCTCCCCTGACCCCTCTCATTAAAAAGGCATTTTCACCCATAGAACTGCCACTTACAGGGTGTTTCTTATTTTTTCACACCATTCTCTAGAGATTGTTGTGCGTGAAAATCCAAGGAGATCAACACTTTCTGAGATACTCAAATCACCCCATCTGGCACCAAGAATCTTTCCACTTAGATCATATTTCTTCCCCATTCTGATATTTAGTGTGAGCAACATCTCAATATCTTGACCATGTCTGCATACTTTTGTGCATTGAATTGCTGCCACATGTTTGGCTGTTTCAATATTTTCATTAACAAGCAGGTGTATAGTTTTACCTAATATAGTGGCCACTGATTGTACTTATGATGTAGAGAATATGAGGTTTGGATAACTGAGGATGTCACTACCTCTGGTTAGGTGAAGGGAGGGGAGGTCAGCAGGAGAAATTAATCAGAAGATAGTAGAGTTTGCGTCAATTTCAAAAAACAAACAATTTGCTGGAGGAACTTGGCAGTCTGAGCAGCATCTGTGGGAGAGGGGGTGGGGACGGAGGGACTGTTGGCACTTTGGGCCAAAATCCTGCTTCTGTACTCCAGCATCTCTTGCTGCCCTGCATCAGTTTGAATATTGAGCAGGAAGAACCTTCTGGCTTTATTTCCAAGTAGTGTCACAACAGCTTTGATTTGAGAAGACAAAGTCTGTATTCAAGTGGGCATCCTGACAAGCAGGTCTACGGTCAATGCAGCAGTTTGCAGGTCCCAGTAAGAACTCACTCAGCCCTGCCGGCCCATGACAGGTCCCGGGGAGTCAATCCCTTCAGACCCATTCCCTGTGGCCTTATCCTCCTGCGACTTATTCTCTTCCCATCCACTCTCCTTTGAGTCTTTTATGCATTAGGATACATTAAGAGTTCATTTATAATGAGCAATTAATCTACCAGTATGACTTTGACATGAGGGAGGAAACTGGAGCATTAGAGGTAATCCACTCAATATCAGAGGGACCATGCAAGGTTCACGCAGACAGCATCCGGTGTCAGTAATGAATGAATGACCCTGGAGCCGAGACAGTAGAGCCAACTACTGCACCATCATACCGCCACCTTCAGACTGCATGGCACAAGTTCTACCAAGTTATAGCTGTCACCTTAGATCTGCTAGGAATGTAAAAGATTTGCACTTAATTTGCTAAAAATAAGTGTAAAATATAAGACTCTGAAAGGACATGAATGGGTGAGTGCTGGGAGATTGTTCTCTCTGTTGTGGGTGTCCAGAATATATAGATCATGTTCTCAAGACAAAGGATCAGGTACTTAGGATGGGAGCGAGAAAGAATTTTAGCCTTTGAACAGTCGTGACTCCCTAGAATTCCCTGCGCTGGAAAGATGTGGATGCAAAATCCTTGAAGGCAGAGATAATTTATTTGATTATCTGCAGAGCAATCAAGGGTTATTGCAATTCTGTAAGAAACTGCTGCAGTTAAAGGTCCAATCAGTAATGTTCTTAGTGAAAAGTGGAAGAAGCCTGTGGGAGTCGTTAGGCTTCTTCCTGTTCCTATTTTTTAAGTTTAATGTTCTTTAATGTTGGAAAAAGTGCAACCAAAAATGCATTCCACACAAATTCAAGAGGAAGCCAACTTGGTTAAGATGGAATTTTAAATTTTATTTGTTCCTGAGATGTGGGGAACATTAGTATGACAATATTTTATTGCCCATTCTGTGGGTCTAACAGTACACAAAATCAACCTCAATATGGTGTTGTGTAGAGGCCAAACACCGTTGAATTGTTGGAGTTTTTTTTCAATGATTTAATAACGTGTAACCATTTTATCATGACAGCCAAGAGAAGGTTCAAAGTTTTTAAGTTCAACAGAGGTGCTTGGCGGGGTCGGTGTTGAGTCTGCTACTTTTCACGTTATATGTCAATGATCTGGATAATAGAATTGATGGCCAAGTTTGCAAATGGTACAAAAATAGGTGGAGGGACAGGTTATGTGGAGGAAGCAGGGAGTCTGCAGAAGGACTTGGAGAGATTAGGAGTATGGGCAAAGAAGTAGCAGATGGAATACAGCACAGTGAAGTGTGTGGTCAAGCACTTTGATAGAAGAATATAAAGATATAGGCTATTTTCTAAATGGGGAGTGAGTTCAGAAATAGGAAGTGCAAAGGGACCTGGGAGTCCTAGCGCAGGATTCCCTAAAGCTTAACTTGCAGGTTGAAGGTGAATGTAATGTCAGTATTCATTTCAAGAAGAATAGAAAATAAAATCAAGAATACAATGCTGAGGCTTTGTAAGGCATTATTCATACCGCATTTTGAGTTTTGCAAGCATTTTGGAGCCCTGTATCTGAGAAAGAAAGTGCTGGCATTGGAGATGGTCCAGAGGAAGTTCACAAGAATGATCCCAGGAATGAAAGGAGTAGCGTATAAGCATCTGATGACTCTTAGCCTGTATTCACTAGAGTTTAGAAGAATGAGGGAGGGATTCTCATTGAAACCTATATCAAATATTGAAAGGCTCAGATGGAGTCAACATGCCAAGGATGTTTCCAATAGTGGGAGAGTCTACGACTAGAGGGCACATCCTCACTATAGAAGGACATCCCTTCAGTACAAAGGTGAGGGGGAATTTTGATAGCTAAAAGGTGGAATTAATTAATTACCACAGGCAGCTGTGGAGGTCAGCATTTTTAAACCACAGGATGATAGGTAATTAATTAGTAAAAATGTCAAAGATTACAGGGAGAAGATAGGTGAAGGGGGTTGAGAGGGAAAGTAAATCAGCCATATGAATGTGTGCATACTCAATGGACCAAATGGCCGAATTCGACTCCTGTGTCTTATGGTCTTATATCATGCACCGTAACTGTTGTTGACAAGTGTTGCATCAAGATTGTGAAAGGTCCGATTTAAATGTAAACACACAGCAATATTATGTGAGGTCTCCCTTCCTACTATATTGTCTGCAGATTACCAAAGAAGCAAATTGGACAGGATGAAGAAGAGTCACAGATGGAGCTCACCCACCTCAGTTTTCCTTTGGAACACTGTTTGGACATCCATTGGGAAGTAAGCTGTTGTTGCTTTCCCAAGGCTTGCTCATGTGAAACGTTTTGGAAGTATGGAGGAAATAAATAGCTTCATTTATATGAGCAGAAAAATGGCATTGGGTTTTGCTTCATGGTGGCTGTTTTTATTTAATATTTCATTCAAATATTTTCCTACTCTTTTGGGAAAGGTTGGTGAAAACACTACTCATTAACTCTACCCCTCTGTCTCCAGGATTCCAATTTAATGTTTTGATTAACCAACACATTATTACATACCCTGTTTATTGTGGTTGAATTTGACAAAACCTTCATGAGATATTTTCAGCTGTCTTAGATTTAGTGTTCCACTTCCCTTCCCTGTTTTGTTTGCTTGCTCATTTAAGTAATTGAATTAGTGCTCATGTATACAGTTGTAGAGCAGTACAGCACTGATACAGGCTCTTTGGAGCAACCAGTCAATTCTGACCACAGCGCCCACCCAGCTAGTCTCAATTTCCTGTGTTCAGCCCATATCCCTCTAAGTCCAACGTCTCCATGTACCAATCTAAGTATTTCTTAAATGATACTAATGTACCTGCCTCAACCACTTCCTCTGGCAGCTTGTTCCATATACAGACTACATCAAAACATTGCCCACGGGTCTCTTTTAGATCTTTTCCCTCTCACCTTAAATCTATACCCCCAGCTTTGGAATACCTCTAACCCGGGAAAAAGACTTCCCATACATCTTCTCTGTACCTCTCATAATTTTAAACATTTCTATAATTTTGCCCCTCATTCTCTCATGTTCCAAGTAATAAAGGCATAAACTGACCAAGCTCTCCCTATAACCCAGACCCTCTCGTCCTAGTAACATCTTCATAAATCTTCTCTGTACTCTTTCTAGTTTAACCACATCTTTCCTATAATAGGTGATCAAAACTGTATACAGCCTCATCAATGACTTTTACATAATGTACCAACTCCTATACAGTACACAATGCCCTGAATGACGACGGCAAACAGACCAAATACTTTTTTTTTGTCTACCTGGGACATCACTTTCAACAAAGTGGGCTTTTGTATTCCTACTTACCTCTTTTGCATTACACTTTCCGAGTACCCTACCATTATTTGTATAAGCCATACACCTGCCAAAGCGCATCACCTTACACATACCTGTATTGAAATCCATTTGCCACTCCCTGGCACACTTTCCTAAATGATCAAGTTCCCTCTGTCAGCTACAATAACCTTCTTCACTATTAACAGCACCTCCTAGTTAGTGTCATCTGCTAACTTTCTGGTCAAGACTCATACATTTGCATCAAAATCATTTAGATAAATAACAAATAACAAGGGTCCAATACTGACTCCTGCAGCCCATCACAAGTCACTGGCCTCCATTCCAAGAAATAAGCTTCAACTGCAGCCCTCTGAATTCTTTTTGAATGTACCCAACTCATTCTCTCTGCATTCCATGGAATCTAATCATCCAGACAAGCCGATCATGCAGGACCTTATAAAGGCCTAAATCCATATAGACAATATCCAGTGTCCTTAGCGCACCTACCTTTTTGCTTACCTCTTCTAAACATCCCACTTGTTTCTCTCATCAAATCTTTTGAGCACGGTTGTCAAACATTACCCTTAATACTTCTTTTTTCATAGAATCATATAGCACAGAAACAAGACCTTAAGCCCACCAAGTCAATGCCGATCATCAAGCATCCATTTACACTAACCCTACATTAATCTAGTTATTTTTTCTTCCCACATTCCCATCACTTCCTCCCAGCGTCTACCATTCATCTATATACAAGTGGTGACTTACAACAGACAGTTAGCCTACCAACCCCAACATCTTCAGAATGTCAGAACAGACCTGAGCAATTTTCAGAAGCTCATGCAGTCACAGGGAGAACATGGAAGCTCTACACAGATAGCACCCAAGGCCGCCATTGAAGCTGGGTCTCTGATGCTGTGAAGGAATGGCTCTACTAGACAGACTCTACTAGAAAAGACTTTAGAAAGACAGGGCAGGCAACCTCGTGCTATGACCATTGAGGTTATGGAAATTCACCCTTGCTAAATACTTCAATCCCTACCCAAAATTTTAAGGTATAGAATATATTTCACTCTCATAGAATTTCTGTCAGGGGAACAAAAAAAGTAAGGAACTGTATGGGCATGTGGGATTAGCCAGGACAAGTATCATGGTCAACATGGATGAGGTAGGCAAAAGGCCAATTACTGTTCTGTACATTTCTATAAGTCTACACTGACTGGAAGAGCGTTTAGCAGAATGCCTGAGGATTTGGACCAACATGCGGAAAAGATTATTCCATGCCTTTATTAGCTCTGCTACAATAAGGACCTTTGGTAGCAATCAAGGTTAAGGAAACTTAACTTCTTTAAGATTCACACCTTTGGACAAAAAGATGCAGTTTGAAATGGAAGTTCGGACCACCATTTGTTTGTTTTCAGTTTATACTTTGTTTTTTTTAAATATCCATTTGCAAGTGTTGAGTGTCTGAACTGTAGGACAATGGGTTTGTGGATTTCCTTGTGAAATGTATTTGCCGGAAAACTTCAATGGCAAATTCCAATTAAGAAGATATCCAGTGGTTTAGAAAGCCTTTGGGAAGTTCTCCAAATCTTGGGAAACAAGTAGACAATATGACCTCTGTGCCAATGCCAATTCTCTGAAAGAGATCTCCAACCCTAATTTTTTCCCCCACAATCCTGTAAACTTTCCCAGTGTTTATTATATCTTCATTTGAATGTTCGTTAAATTTGTTCCCTCAGCCCTTTCAGGGCATAAGTTCCAAATGATAAAATCTTATAGCAAATCCTTCAAGAAATGCACTCTCATAACTTTCATTTTTATTGAACAGCTGTAAATTAAAATTTCTTGCAGTAAAATCTGAACATTTCTCAATTTAGTTTTTATGTTGAGCTTCCATCAGTAACATTTTTGCTGAGCTACAATTACAACATTAACTTATATTTGTAGAAAGCCTTTAATATAACAAATCAGACAGGTATACGGAGGAACTTAAGGTGGAGGGGTTATATGGGAGGCAGGGTTTAAGGGTTGGCACAACATTGTGGGCCGAAGGGCCTGTACTGTGCTGTACTATTCTATGTTTTATGTTCTAAAACCTTCAGGAAGGTTCAGAAGATTATAATCAAAAGCCCTTTAACCATGGGCTGTACAAGAGCTGTACAAGTTTGGTGCTGCGTGTACTTCCAATATTTGCTGTTTTATCGTTCGATTACTAGTCCCGTAAAACAATTCAAGTTGAGTTTAATGTCATGTGCACAAATATAATGGAAACTTGTTTGCAGCAGCTTTGTAGACGTATAAGTACAGAGAAAACACAGAACATACATTATTCGTAAATTCTACAAAACAGTGAAGATAAACAAGGCATTAATGCATAAGCACAGCCACCATGTTGCCACACCAAGTATTAATGTTTTTTAATATCAATTGGACGTGTGAACCAATCAAATATCAGAAATATGTTTTATTTACATCCTGTACCCTAAAGGCTTACTACTTAGATTTAGATTAATCATTTTGCTGTTTGTCCTTTATACATTTTACATTTCAAAATTAAAAAGCTAGATTAGGAATATTTCTTAAAAAAGGAGAAAGTAAGGAGGCATGGGATCCAAGGGGAGATTGTTTTGTGGATCCAGAACTGGCTTGCCCAAACAAGGCAAAGAGTTGTTGTAGACGGGTCATATTCTGCACGGAGGTCAGCGACCAGTGGTGTGCCTCAGGGATCTGTTCTGGGACCCCTACTCTTTGTGGTATTTATAAATGACCTGGATGAGGAAGTGGAGGGATTGGTTAGTAAGTTTGCTGATGACACTAAGGCTGGGGGTGTTGTGGATAGTGTAGAGGGCTGTCAGAGGTTACAGTGGGACATTGATAGGATGCAAAACTGGGTTGAGAAGTAGCAGATGGAGTTCAACCCAGATAAGTGAGAAGTGGTTCATTTTGGTAGGTCAAATACGATGGCAGAATATAGCATGAATGGTAAGACTCTTGGCAGTGTAGAGGAACAGAGGAATCTCGGGGTCCGAGTCCATAGGACACTCAAAGCAGGTGCGCAGGTTGACTTTGTGGTTAAGAAGGCATGCGGTGTATTGGCCTTCATCAATCATGGAATTGAATTTAGGAGTCGAGAGGTAATGTTGCAGCTATATAGGACCCTGGTCAGACCCCACTTGGAGTACTGTGCTCAGTTCTGGTTGCCTCACTACAGGAAGGATGTGAAAGCCATAGAAAGGGTACAGAGGAGATTTACAAGGATGTTGCCTGGATTGGGGAGCACGCCTTATGAAAATAGGGTGAGTGAACTCAGCCTTTTCTCCTTGGAGTGACCGAGGATGAGAGGTGACCTAATAGAGGTGTAAAGATGATGAGAGGCATTGATCATGTGGATAGACAGAGGCTTTTTCCCAGGACTGAAATGGCTGCCACAAGAAGGCACAGGTTTAAGGTGCTGGGAAGTAGGTACAGAGGAGATGTCAGGGGTAAGTTTTTTACGCAGAGAGTGGTGAGTGCGTGGAATGGGCTGCCGGCAACGGTGGTGGAGGCGGATACGATAGGGTCTTTTAAGAGACTTTTGGATAGGTACATGGAGCTTAGAAAAATAGAGGGCTATGGGTAACCCTAGTAATTTCTAAGGCAGGGACTTATTCGGCACAACTTTGTGGGCTGAAGGGCCTGTATTGTGCTGTAGATTTTCTATGTTTCTATGAAATCTCTGAACAATCACCTCTCTGAATATGGAAGATGTTGTTTTCCCAAAACTTCAGCCCAGATATCTATGCTGACCATGATGCCAAATGAAACTATTCATGGTAGCTTCTGCCCAGATATCTATGCTGACCATGATGCCAAATGAAATTATTCACATCTGCTTACACATGATCCGTATCCTTCCTTTCCCTCATATTCATGTATCTGTTGAAATGCCTCTTAAATGCTACTTTTCTGCCTGCTTCCACTACTGCCCTTGGCCGTATTTTCCAAGCACCTATCTCTTTCTGTGTTAAAAAAAACTTAACTTGCATATTTCCCTTAAACTCCTCCTTCCCTTGAAACTATGTCTTCTAGTATTTAACATCTCTACCCTGGGAAGAAGACTCAAACTGTCTGTCCCAACTATGCCACTCATTTTATGAACTTTGTCAGGTCTCCCCTCAATCCAAGTTGTTCAAACTCTAATTATAACTAATAATCTCTAAGCCAGGCAGCATCCTGGTGAACCTCCTCCGCACCCTTTCAAAAACCTCCACATCTGTCCTGTAGTGGGACAAACATAAATGAACACAATTCTCCAAATGTAGCCCGACCAGCTGGACATAACCTTCTCACTCTTATATCCAACCACTGACTAATATAGGTAAGCATGTCAATATCCCTTTACTGTCCCATATACTTGTGTTGCAACTTTCTGGGAGCTCAGGATATTTAAACACACATGGCATCAAGGAGCCCTGATAAAACTGAATGGGCAAACTTTCCAGTGGTTAGAGCCATGCCTCACACAACTGGCAATGATTAGTTAATGGAGGTCAATCAGTCCAGTCTCGGGATTGCACTGCAGAATCTTCTTTGGCAGTGTCCTAGGCCCAACCTTCATCAATAAGCCTCTTTCCATTATAAGATCAAAATTGAAGGTTGCTGCTGAGAATTGCACAATGCACAATTCCATTTGATATTTCTCAGCAGATGAAGCAGCTCATAATAATAATAAGATGAAGTACTTTATTTATCCCGAGTGGGAAATTTTTTGTTAAAATTATTTATTAAATCATGTCTGCGTATTCCAAGATTTAGTCAATATGCAAACATGAGCAGGTAAATGGCAGGTAACTCTGGTCCACAGAGGTCCCAGACAATGATCCTCTTCAACAAGAGAATGTCTATTCACTTGGATCTTACCACACCTGCTGTCAATATCCTGGAAGTCACCACTGAACAGAAACTCAATCCAATCAAGACATGAACATCATAGCTACAGGAGCTGACCAGTGGCTGAGTATTCTGCAATGAGTCACTCATCTACCAGCACCCCAACAACTTTTCACCATTTACAAAGCACAAACCAGGAGCATAATAGAATATTCTCTGGATAGAGGCCACTGCGTTGATTTTGAAGAAACTCAAAACCATCTGGGACAAAGCTGCCCATTCCATTAGCACCCACAAATATGTATTCTTTGGACATTCACAACTCATATCAATGATTGCCTCAGGCTCCAAATGTCATATTTTCTAGTTTGACGCAGATGCACAGCTTGGTAGAATTATGATTAGAGTAAAAGACATTGTAAGTTTTCAAGGGGGTATTAATAAGTGAATGAGTGAACAAAATCATGATAGATACAATATTGGTAATTGGTTTATTATTGTCACATGTACCAGCGTGCAGAGAAAGCATTTTGCTTGCATGCCATCTAGACAGATCATTCCATGAATAAGGTCATTGCGATGGTTCAAAAGGAAAAAAATGCAGAATACATATAGCGTTACAGTACGGAGGAAATGCAGTTGCGATAGACAATAAGGGGATCAGCATTTTTGGATTGAGGCATGAGAGAGGTGCTGGCCAAAGTTGTTTGGAAAGAGACACTAGCAAGGACAATGGCAGAGCAGCAATGGCTGGAATTTCTGGGAGCGATTTGGAAAGTGCAGAATGGATTCACCCAAAGAAAAGAAAGCATTCTAAAGGCAGTACAATGGAACTGTGGCTGAAAAGGGAAGTCAGAGCCAACATAAAAGCAAAAGACAGGGTATTTAGTAGAGCAAAGTTTAGTGAGAAGTTAGAGGATTGGGAAATTTCTGAAAACCAATGGAAGGCAACTGACAAAACCATAACAAGGGAAAAGATCAAATATAAAGGTAAGCTAGTTAATAATATCAAAATTGATACCACAGGTTTTTTCAAATACCACAAAGAGTAAAAAAAGAGGTGAGAGTACATATTGGATTGCTGGAAAATGGTGCTGGAAAGACAGTAACAGGGGACAAGGAAATGGCAGGTGAACTGAAGAAGTATTTTGCATCAGTCTTCCATGTGGAAAGCACTAGTAGTATGCCGGAACTTTGAGAGTGTTGGGGTGGGGGGCAGAAGTGAGTGCAGTTGTTACTACTAGGGAGATGGTGCTTGGAGAAATTGAAGGTCTGAAGGTAGATGTGTCACCTGGATCTGCTGGACTACATGCCAGTTTTGTAAAAATGGTGGCTGAAGAGATTGCAGATGCATTAGTAATGATGTTTCAATAATCAATAGATTCTGGCATGGTTCCAGAGGGCTGGAAAATTACAAATGTCAGTCCGCTCTGCCAGAAGAGAGACAGGCACAAGAAAGGAAGTTATAGACCAGTTAGTTTGACCTCAGTGGATGGGAAGATGTTGGAGTTGATTGTAAAGGATGTGATTTCAGGGTTCTTGGAGGCACATTATAAAATAGCCAAAGTCAGCATAGTTTACTCAAGGGAAAATCTTGCCCAACAAATCTGTTAGAATTCTTTAAAGAAATAACAAGCAGGATAGACAAAGGAGAATCAGTAGATCTTGTGTACTTGGATTTTCAGAAGGCCTTTGTCAAGGTGCCGCACGTGAGAGCCCAGGTTATTACAGGAAAGATACTAGAATAGAAAGAGCATTGGCTGATTGCCAGGAGGCAAAGAGTGGGAATAAAGGGATCTATTTCAGATTGGCTGCCAGTGAGGAGAGGGGTCTGTATTGGTACTGCTCCTTTTTATGTTATATGCCAATGATTTGGATGATTAAATTGACAGCTTTGTGGCCAGATTTCCAGATGATATGAAGATAGGTGGAGGGGCAGACAGTATTGAGGAAGTATAGCGGTTGCAGAAGGATTTAGACAGATTAGGTGAATGGGTAAAGAGGTGACAGATGGAATACAGTGTTGGACTGTGTATAGTTATGCACTTCGGTAGAAGGAATAATGGTGTAAACTATTTTCTAAATGGGGAGAAAATTCAAAAATCCAAGGTGTAAACAGTCCTTGTGTTGGATTCCCTAAAGGTTAATTTGCATGTTGGTGAGGAAGGCAAATGCAATGTTAGTAATGCTCAGTCTGTATAAAGCATTGGTGAAGCCTTGTTTTGTGTATTGTGATCAGTTTTGGACCCCCTTATTCAAGAAGGAATGTGCTGACATTGGAGAGGGTTCAGAGGAGTTTTGCAAGAATGAAAGGGTTATCATATGAAGAGTGTTTGATGGCTCAGGTCCTGTACTCACTGGAATATAGAAGAATGAGGAGAGATATATTTGAAACCAATGGAGTGATAAAAAGCCTAGATACAGCGGATGTGGAAAGGATGTTTCCTTTGGTGGGGGAATCTAGGACCAGAGAGCACAGCCTCAAAACAGAGGGATATCCATTAAGAACAGAGACGAGGAAGAATTTCTTTAGCCGGAGAGTAGTGAATCTCTGGAGTCTAGGTCACTGGGTGCATTTAAGGCAGAGGTTGACAGGTTCTTGATTAGTTAGGGCATGAACAGTTGTGGGGAGAAGGCAGGAGAAAAGGGATGAGAGAGAAATGGATCAGCCATAATGAAACAGTGGAACAGACTCGATGGATCAAATGGCTTAATTCTGCTCCAACATCTTATGGTCCTATGGTCTTATCACGAGTTCATATTAAGAGGTCCATTCAAGAGTCTGAAAAAGTAAATTTATCCACTTCGAACAAAGCAAGAGTACTTTTTAACTTGTGTGTGAGATTTGGGAATGTTGATGCTTAGACAAATTAGTGTCCTTGCACCCAAGTCATTAAAACAAAATATGTTGTTGCAGCAAGGTGAATGGTATGTTTATTACAAGAGGGGTTTGGATAGAGGAGTAAAGACGTCCTACTGCATTTACATAGGCCTTTGGAGAGACTGTATCTGGAGTAACATGACACTCTGAGTTTCTTCACCATTAAAGGAAATGCATGGCACTGAGGAAAACTCACCAAACAGGTTTCAGTCTGATTGGATTGTTATATGATGAATGATCTAGTAGGCTAGTTCTGCATTCTCTAGAGCTTTAGAAAAACAAGAGCTCATTGAAAATTGCAAATTCCTTATTGGGCTCAGCAGGCTAACATGGGAAATGTGTTTTTCCTCATTCTAGAGCAGGCGACATAGTCTCAGAATAAAGAGTAGAACATTTTGGACTGAAATGAGGAGAAATATCTTCATGAGGAAAGTGATGAGTTTTCAGACCCATAGCCTGTGGAGACTCCATAACTGAGTTAATTCAAAACAGAGATAAAAAGACACACACAAAATGCTGGAGGAGCTCAGCAGGCCAGGCAGCATCTATGAAAAAGAGTAAGCAGTTGAGACCCTTGAAAAGGACTGGAAAAATGATGAGGTCAGAGCAAGAAGGCAGGGAGGGGAGGATGAAGTACAAGGTGGTAGTGATAGGTGAAACTGGGAGAGGTGGAAAGGTGAAGTAAAGAGCAGGGAAGTTGATTAGTGAAAGAGATAATGGGCCGGAGAAGGAGGAATCTGATAGGACAGGGTAGAAGACCATAGAAGAAAGGGAATGGGGAAGGGGACCAGAGGGGGGATGATGGGCAGGTAAGGAGATAAGGTGAGAGAGGGATACAGGAATGGGACATGGTGAAGGATGGGGGGTGGGGGCAATTACTGGAAGTTCGAGTAATTGATGTTCATGTCATCAGGTTGGTGGCTACACAAACAGAGTATAAGGTGTTTCTCCTCCAACCTGAGTGTGGCCTCCTACTGCCACAAAGAGGCCATGGACTGACATGTTGAAATTGGAATGGGAAGTAGAATTGAAAGGGAAGGCCACTGGGGGATTCCATTTTTTTTCTGGTGGAAGGACTGTTTGGGGCCCTGAATAGCAGAGATGTAGGGGCAGGTGTAGCCCTTGTTCTGCTTGCAAGGATAAATGTCAAGAGGGAGATCAGTGGGGAAGGATGAATGGACAAGGGAGTCATGTAGGAAGCAATCCCTGAGGAAAGTGGGTTCCTCCAGCATTTTGCGTGTGTCGTTTGGGTTTCCATCATCTGCAGATTTTATCATGTTTATGCTACAACTACACTGCAAAATCTCTTCCAGGGATGCCTACCCTGAAGAGGTATAAATTTTCCCTTCAAAGGGAGTTCAGAGAAACATTCTTTGTGCTCCCACTCTGTGATCTCTATGGCCTTCCGTCAAGATCCCACCACCAAGCACATCATTCCCTTCCCCACCACCCCACTTATTTCTTGAACTTCAGGTAATTGCTCCCCTTCACTATTCCTCCACTCCCATTTCCCTCTCTCACTTTATCTCCTTACTTGCCCATCACCTCCCTCTGGTGTTCCTCCCCCTTCCCTTTCTTCCATGGGTTTTGTCCTCTCCTATCAGATTCCCCTTCTCCAGCCCTTTATCTCTTTCACCCATCATCTTACCAGCTCTTTACTTCATCCCTCCCCCCTCCCAGTTTCAGCTATCATCTGCCACCTTGTATTTCTTCCTCCCCTCCCTCCACCTTCTTGCTCTGACTTCTCGTCTTTTTTTCCACTCCTGATGAAGGGTCTCAGCTAGAAATGTCAACTGTTTACTCTTTTCCATAGATGCTGCCTAGCATACTGAGTTCCTCCAGCATTTTGTGTGGGTTGCTTTGGATTTCCAGCATCTGCAGATTTTATCGTGTAAAGGTCAATAGATTTTAGATAGTAAATGAATCGGTGATGAAGGAATTATGTAGGAAAATGGCAGTGAGGTAAATCAGCCATGGTTTAATAAATGGTGCAGCAGGCTTGAAGAGCCCTGTACCCCTCTCATGCTCTTATTATTCTACTGTTCCCTCCTAGGGATTAATAATAGTGTAGATATTCACTGTATTTCCCCACAAATAATCCAGGAATTAATCTCATCCTTTCTGATACATTAATAGGGCAGCCTATTCCAGTGGGTTACCAGAGAACAAACAAGAAAAGTTACCCTAATGATAGACAAAGGATTGTAATGGTGTCAATTCAGCCATAGAGAATTAACTGGAGTTGGATTGAGAAAGGCAAATGAACAAAAAAGAATTGCATTATGGACAGCAATCTACTGTATCTTTTTTTTCCAAGAATACCTTTATTGTCACATGTACCTCAAAACATCCAGTGAAATCTGTCACCTTATATCAAACCAAATCAGTGAGGGTCGTGTTGGGCAACCATAAGTGTCATCACGATTTCACCGCCAGCAAAGCATGCCCACAACTCTGTAATCCTAACCTGTACGTCGTTGGAATGTGAGAGGAAATCAGTGCAGCTGGAGGAAATCCACGTGGTCATGGAGGGTGAGTATATACTCCTTACAGACAGTGGTGGGAATTGAACCTGATCTTACAACTGGCACTATAAAGTGTGGCACTCACTGCTCTGCTATACTGTATGGAGATTGCTGAAAAACAGGTGTGTTCTTTGAGGAATCCATCAAGTAGAAATACAGTGGGTAAGCAGGAAACAACAATTTTGATTGATATGTTTTTTACAGAGATGTGTGCAAGTGGTTGGACAAATTTCACATCTATCAAGACTGGTTTAAAAATCTATAATATACTGTATATAGAAGTCAATGAGATGTCTTCTGCTGTAATCTAAAGCATTAAATCTTGTTCTGGGTATACCCTATCTGAAGGTGAATTTGTCTAGTGGTAGAGTTACTGGACTATTAACCAGAGTTCTGTAAGTCTATGCATTACCATGGACTTGTCCCTGATTGTGTCTTTTTCTTTGGACTGATGTCTTCTTTTGTAGTCTTTTATTTTTGAAATTTATTAATAATTTACAGTCTGTATGTTTTCTGCACCTACGTACATGCCTGTGATCCTGCTGTAGACAAGTGTTTCATTGCACGTGCTGTATATCTCACCTTATTTGTGCACAGGACAATAAACTGGACCTGATTTGAAACTGATCCTATGACATGGATTGACTTAAGAATAGAGAAGAGTCTGAGTGCTGGAACTGCATGATGTACAACTCCTCAGCTTCTAGAGATCTGCAATAAAAGAAAGTAGGTCAGCTAGTTTCTCCACAGGGAGAAAGATTTTCAATGTACTTTTGTCATTCACTTACTCTGGATTAAATCTCCTTCAGATATAGAAAACGCAAAGAATTAGTTTTCACCATCTTTTTTCAGGTAACACCACCACCACCACTTGTGTTATTCAGACTCCTCTGGCTTCCATCCCATCATTGATATATCCTTTGTACTCTACACCACACAGCCAGTGCTTCCACCTTCTCTGTAACCTAAAATGTGCTAGACTTCAAATTCTGATGAACGGCCATTGACTTGAAATTTGCCCTCTGTTTCTCACACCACAGATGCTGCCTGAGTCTTAGATCTGTAGTAAAACAATGCAGGTCAATATTTGTTGGAATCTGTATCTTGCTGCAGTACAAAACTCTATTCCTCACACTCAACTAGATGACCAGTTAGTGAATCATCAGCAAAACTCTTTGCCATGTTCCCGTGATTAAGTCTAAATTATTAAAGCTTATTTTTAAAATGTTAGGGACCACTTATAATGGAAACTACAGGGCATAACTCTCAATTCACAAAGATCTTCCATTTGAGTAGTTCCCTAGTACGATTATTATAACCTGCATTGCACTTTCTCTGCAACTGTAACAGCTTATTCCGTATTGTGTTGTTGTTTTCCCTTGTACTACCTCAACGTGGGGGAGTGATCTGTATGAAGGGTGTGCAAACCACCGTTTTTCACAGTCCCTCAGTACATGTGACAGTAATAAAGGAATTTACCAAATTACTTATTTCGATTTTTTTTCTGATATCGAATCCAATTTTGCATCCCATTTTACACTCTTCCTTGGATTCAGTGAACTTTTTCATTTTTTGATCAGTATTCATGTGGGACCTTGTCAATAAACTTGCTAAGTTCCACACAGACTTACATGATAGAAAAAACACACACATTGCCCTCATTGACCCTCCTTATCTGCTCCTCAAAATATTACATTATCAGCCAAAAAAAATTTCCTTTAAAAAATTCCATGCCGACAGTCCTTGATTCATTTGTGCTTAATCTGTTCATATCCTTGACTACAGCCCAAAAAATGGTTCAAATCACTTTAGGCAGTTTGGAGGGAAGTATGGTGGGGGGAAGATGTTAGAGGTAGTTTTTTTACACAGAGACCAGTAGGTGCAAAGAACTTGCTGCCTGGGATTATAGGGGTAGAAGGAGATATATTAATGACATTGAAAAGATTCTTAGATAGGCACATTGATGAAAGAAGCTGGAGGTCTATGTCAGAGGGAAGGGCTGGATTGATCTTGGAGTAGGTTAAAGGGCAGGCAAAACACTGTGGGCCGAAGGGCCTGAACTGTGCCTCAGGGAAGACAGTTGGCAGAATCCTGTTATTCAAGGACAATGGTTAGTTATGAATCTGGTAAATATAATTTTTCCATGATCAATGTCATATGAGAACAACTTGTGAGGCAATATTAATGATAATCAAAAAGACATTTTATATAAGGACTAGTTAACAGCTTCAGGAAGATATTTAGTGAAGTTCCATTGCTTTCAAGCAAAAATTAAGACAGCAGGCATGAAAGGGAAGAGGGCTGACTGGGTTGAAAATTGAAAATTGAGCTGTCAATATTAAGCTGTGGGTAATTCAATGAACAGGTACTTAGCAATACAGGTTCCCCCGGATATTGAAATCCTACAATCTAGTTCAGCTAGTATTGAGTCTGCTAGTATGCAGATTCTTTACAGGGCCTTTGATCATTCCAATTACTTATTTTTAGGCAGCCAGAATCAAAGTCAATGTCAAAGTCAAGTTTATTGTCGTATGCACGAGTGCAATGGAAAACTTACCTGCAGCAGCATCACAGGCACATGGCATCATATAAACAGCATTCACATGAGAAACATACACTAAACACAACTCATAAAGAACAAGATAAGCACAAAATCCATTGTGGCACAAAGTGATTAAAGTGGTTGTAGTTTTGCTAAAGTGCAGTGATCAGGGTTTTGCCAGTTAATTCAAAACCAAATGGTTGATGGATAAGTAATTGTTATTGGACAATCCAGTGTAGGACTTGAGACTTCTGTACCTTTTGCCTGATGGTAGCTGGGGGAAGATGGAATAGCCTTATGGTGGAGATCTTTGATGATAACTGTTGCCTTCCTGAGATAGTATCTCTTGTAGATACTAGCAATGATGTTATCGCTGGAATGTTGGGCGTTCATGCTCATTCTTGGTTCTCTGTGAAGGGGATAATATACCTTAGTTTAATAGACTGAATTCTTTGATTTACCTTCCTTCATAGAACTACTAAGAGTAAATTACATCTCTGCTAACTGAAGGCCAGACTAGATTAGAATGATCAAACTTTGCTGTGCCTCTCTGAACGCTTATCATGTTCTTTATTTGTTTTGTGACTATCTGGAGAAGACAAATTTCAGAGTTGTATATGGATGCATGCTTTGATAATAAATGAACGTTTGAACTTATTTTTCAAAGAAAAGTGAAGAAAATGTGATTTTCCAATAATAGTTACTTTTTATCAGCTTCAAATTACTCTTGTAGAATGTTCTGAAAGAAATCTATCTAATTTGAATAAACACGAGAAATTCATCAGATGCTGGAAATCCAAAGCAACACACACAAAATGCTGGAGGAAACTCGGCAGGTCAAGCAGCATCTATGGAAATTAATAAGCAGTCAAAATTTCTTCAGGACTGGAAAGGAAGAGGGAAGATGACAGAATAAAGAGGTAGAGGAGGGGAAGGAGGCTAGTTAGAGGGTGATAGGTGAAGCCAGGTGGGTAGCAAAGGTAAAGAGCTGGAGAGGAAGGAATCTGATAGGAGAGGAGAGTGGACCATAGGAGAAAGGGAAGGAGGAAGGGATCCAGGAGGAATTGATATGAATGATTTGAATGATGGTAAATGTTCCTGCTGTTTCCGGATTGAAATTGACCATTCTTTCATATTCTAATTTTGGCTTATTTAGATTATGAGAACACTCAGTCCTCTTTTATTGTCACTTAGAAATGCATACATGCATTAAGACATGATACAATATTTCTCCGGAGTGATATCACAGAAAACAAGACAGATCAAAGACTAACACTGACAAAACCACATAATTATAACATATAGTTACAGCAGTGCAAAGCAATACCATAATTTGATAAAGAACAGACCATAGGCACAGTACAAAAAAGTTCTCAAAGTCCCGAGTCGATCGACTCCCGAGTCTCCGATAGGAGGCAGCAAAAGGGAGAAAATCCCTGCCATAAACTTCCAGGCACCGTCAACTTGCCGATGCCTTGGAAGCAGCTGACCCCAGCCGACACTGAGTTCATCCGTCCGAAAACTCCAAGCTTCTGACCAGCTTTCTGATTCAGCCTCCCGAGCGCCATCCTCTGCCGTACGCCTTCGACCTCTCCCCGGTCGCTGAAACACGCAAAGCCGAGGATTTCGGGGCCTTCAGCTCCGGAGATTCCGGTTACCATACAGTATCAGCGGTAGCAAAGCAGTCATTTCAGAAGTTTTCCAGATGTTCCACTGTGCTCTCACGTCTGTCTCCATCAAATCAGGATTGTGTACGGTCCTCTACTTGACAAATAACAGATATGCATCACCGAAGTGGCCGCGCGCGCTGTCATTGCGCCGCCATCTTCTCCTCCCTCCCGGGGATGAGCACCGTGCTGCCAAGGCCAGCATTTATTTTCCTCATTTAAGATGGTTGCCAACTACCTCCTTGAACCACAGCAGTCAATTCACTGAGACTGGAGCGGATCAGGTTTCAATATATTTCCTACTAGACGCTACCTGTGACTTCTGGCTCCAGCATTAATGTGGATTTATGAAGAACTTACAGCACAGTGACAGACCATTTAGCCCCATAAGCTTCTGGGGCTGTGAATGTTCCACTCAACTCTCCTCTCACCTAACTACTTCAGCATGTCCATCTATTCCTTATCCTCCTTTCCTCTGAATGCAAACAAGGAATTCAACCCAACCACCACATACAGTACACTGAATAAAGAAGTTCCATTCGCTGGGAAAAAGGATGTTTCTGGTTCTTTATTAAACAAATCAATGATGTGACGTCATGGACTTGGTGGGTCAAGGGGCCTGTTTCTATGCTGTAGAGCTCTATGACTCTATTACTGATAACTGCTAATGTTGGACTGAGGTGAAAGTAACTTAGATTTCCTACTGGTGCAGTTACATAGCAACATTACATCAACCACTTCTGCATTATACTGTGCCATTGATTCATTCTGGTCTCCTCAGTGAGGAAGCTCTCTTATCTGAGCAAGGTGAAGTAACTTGTTTTATCTATAAAACTATTCTTTTATGGGTTCCAGTGTTGTGTGGTCAGAAGATCATAGGTACAAGCATCACATCATCCACTCGAGCACAAAAATCTGGCCTAAAACTCTAGTGAAGTTCTGTGGCAATGCAGGTCTTTCTCTCTGTACAGTAGGTGGGATATTAAATTGGTCCTGACATTAAAGGAATGGTTTGAAGAATTATCTGTTTCCTCTTAGGTGCTGTGTTTTAAATACATCTTCATTTACAAATCTCTCTGAGGCCTTTCTGCTTTGTAATCTCTAAAAAATTAAGTATTTGCACTCGTCCAAAAATGGCTTCTTGACCATTCCCACTTTTTAATTACTCTACAGTTGGTTTCCTGAACTGAAAGTTCTTGAATCCCCTCCCTAACTTCTCTCTCTGCCTCACTTTCCTCCTTAAAGATGCTTCTTAAAATCTGTGACTTTGTCAAGAACAAGGGTTTACAGTAACAAATTTCTTTCCAATGTGTCATATTTCCAGTGTTGCTGCTTTAACCCATTGTACTGCTTACAGTGAGTGGACCACTTTCTTACTGCTATGACCTATTAGTACAAAGCTATTTACTCCCACCATCGGCCCAAATCTGACAAATTTTGACCAATAATACTATTGTGAAGCACCTTGGTGTGTGTTACTAATGTAAAGACAATATACAAACGGAAGTTACACATGAAACACTGGAAGAATTCAGCTGGTCAGACAGCATCTATGGAAGGAAACATGACAGGTGACATTTTGGGTTAGGTGCTCTGTTTTAAATACATCTTCATTTACAAATCTCTCTGAGGCCTTTCTGCTTTGTAATCTCTAACAAATTATGTACTTGCACTCGTCCAATAATGGCTTCTTGACTTTTTAATTGCTCTACAATTGATGATTTCCTGAACTGCTCACCTGGACTGTGTAAATGGACATTCACTGCTTCAAGCTGAAACCCTTCTGGACTGAGAATAGACAGTCGATGATCTGGGTCGCGACCTTTCACCTGGGCTAAAATTGTTCAAAGGTGCTGACTGGCCTGCTGAGTTCCTTCAACGTATCAATTTTTGCTCCAGTACCTGCAGTTTTTTGTGTCTATTAACATATTTTTTTTCTCACTGGTAGTTATCTTCAGATTAACATCATTAAAGCAGTGGACTTAAGTCCCTTACTTTGTGATCTGGCCATAGAGCCACTGGCGATTGTGTTTCGTAGCTGTGCCGAATTGACGGGGATTTGGGGGTGGGGGGATGTTGAGCATAAAGTTTCTCTTTATGCTGATGATCTTTTACTTTTTATATCAAATCCGACTACCTCCTTACCCCCAATATTTTCACTTCTTAATAAATTTAGCCCACTTTCCGTATACAAACTTAATTTACATAAGAGCGAACTTTTCCCAACTAACAAAGAAGCACAAATATTAGAATTTCATAACCTCCCTTTCAAGGTAGTAAATAATCAATTTACTTACCTCAGTATTATGGTAACAAGGAATTTTAAGCACCTTTTTCAAGAAAATTTTACTAATCTTTTAAATCATATAAAACAGAGTTTGGCACATTGGTCACCCCTGTCCATGTCTCTGGTAGGTCAAATTAATGTTGTTAAAGTTTATATCCTTCCTAAATGTTTATACTTATTTCAATCTTTACCAATGTCTATCCCTAAAGTTTTTTTTTTGATTCGTTAGATTCTTTTATTTCGTCCTACCTATGGAAGAGCAAACGCTCCAGACTTAATAAAGTTCACCTTCAAAAACCTAAAAGGGAAAGTGGCATGGCCTTGCCTAATTTTCGCTTATATTACTGGGCAGCCAATATACGTTGTCTTACTTTTTGGTCTTTCTTTTATAATCAGTCTGACTGCCCAAAATGGGTGGCAATGGAGTTCAACTCTAATAAGGATTTCTCCATTTCTGCATTTCTTGGATCTGCTCTTCCTTGTCACTTACCTAAACTAAATGTTAATCCTCTCATTAGACATACTTTGAGAATATGGGCTCAGTTCAGAAAATATTATGGTCTTCATGGTTTCTCTCCCTCTAGTCCTATTTTACATAACCATCTTTTCCGACCTTCTATGCAAGGCTTAACATTTCATGTCTGGTACAGAAAGGGCATTAGGCGCTTTGAAGATCTTTTCCTAGATAATCGCTTTGCAACTTTTGAACAAATGTCTGCAAAGTTTAAACTATCTAATACTCATTTTTTTAGATATCTTCAAATTAGACATTTCATCAACCCTTTAATACCAAACTTTCCTGAGAAGCCCGAAAAAAACATTCTGGACTTGTTTCTTTGTATAAATCCTTTGGGTAAAGGTTTAATATCTATTATTCATGATAAATTAGCGACCATGAGGCGTGCCCTCTTTGACAAAATTAGAACTGCCTGGGAGCATGATTTAAATATTTCTCTGTCCGACGCGGTTTGGGATTCAATTCTTAATTCAGTTAACGCAACCTCTTTATGCCCTTGCCATTGTCTTTTGCAGTTCAAGGTTTTACATAGGGCTCATATGTCTAAAACTAAATTATTGTGGTTCTATCCTGATATTAGTCCCTTTTGTGACAAGTGTAAAGGGGACGAGGCTTCTCTTATCCATATGTATTGGGCTTGTCCTAGTTTGGAGGAATTTTGGAGCGAAGTCTTTTTAACTTTATCCCATATTCTTAATTTCCACTTAGAACCTAACCCTTTGATTGCTCTTTTTGGCACCTCGGGTGAAGTTGACATGCATGTGAGTCCGACTAATCATCGAACATTATCTTTTGCCTCTCTTTTGACTAGACGTTTAGTTCTTCTTAGGTGGAGAGATGTTGCCCCACCCACACATGCTCAATGGCTTAGAGATATTATGTCCTGCTTAGACCTTGAAAAGATTCATTACTCACTTCTTAATTTGGACATTACGTTCCATAAGGTGTGGGGACCTTTTCTTGAATATTTTCATAATTCCTCTTTAGATTAAAGGTTTATTTCCCCTTTTTTTTGTTTTTTATTCCCTTACTTTCAGCTTTTTTTCTGGTTAAGTTTTACGGTTTTTTTCATGTGAAATATATTACAGTTTAGGTAGTAGGCAATACACTTTTTTTATAATTACAGCTCTGTGGTGACAAAAGTTCTGTCTAACTTTTCTTTACATCGAAATGGTTGGGTTGGAGTTACGTAGTGGGAGGGTGGGGAGGATACTAACTTTATGTGATTTTATTTTGTGTGCTTTTTCTTTATTGTTATGAATTGTATATTGGTCATGTTTGTTTTGAACTGTATAAATCTCTTTTTTGCTGGTGGTTTTTTTTGTTATATTGTAGAAACTCATAAATAAATTAATTCTTTAAACAGCAGTGCACTTTACTGTATGTAAATTGGCAGCTGCTTTATTTATTTTTCAATAACGACATCATAAATGCTTAATTGGGATTAAAGCAGTTTGGCTTGTGAAATACAGAATATCAGGTAAATCATTTTTATTAGAATATAGAATGCTGACTATTATCACAGAACACTTTTTTCCATAGAACATGCATACACAAAGTGCCACTGACTCATTATACTGACTACATCAATGCATTAACAGAGAGCTGTCGTTTCTGATTACCACCGTTTTCAATGTTGCTGCATAGAATGTATATCATTATTATACAGTAATATTTAATATAAAATTATTTACTACCTCCACTCAGGACCGTGACCTGAGAACTAAAGCTGACCATCCAGTCTGAAAAAGGGGTCCAAGTTTGGACAATGGATATAAAAAATTTAAAACTGAATTACAAAAAAAAAATGGTTCAATTCTGACCTCTGGATCTATTTGTGAGCAGTTTGCTCATTATTCTTCTTTGTTCTGCACGTGACTGCTTGGATTTCCTTTTGGTTGTCTTTGCCAAATCTCAAAGATGTGTGGGTTGGAAGGTTAACTAGCCATTGAAAAATGCCCCTACTGAGTGCTTGAATCTGTGGGGAGTTGATGGGAAGAATAAAATTGAGTTAGAATTGGAAGAGTGTGAGTAAGTGGTTGACAGCTGACACATAAGTGATTGATAGTCATGGAGCACATTAAAGCCTTTCTCCCAGCTACACTGGATCCTTTCCAGTTCACTTATTGCTCAAACTGATCCCCTGCTGATGCCATAGTCTCTGTCCTATTCCACCTGGAAAATGGGGTCTCCTATGCCAGGTTGCTGTGTACAGGTCGGCATTTAACACCATCATACCCCAAAAGCTGGTGATGAAACCGTCCTCGCGGGTCTCAATGCCTCTCCCTGTAAGTGGATCCTGGACTTCTCAACAGAAAACCAGAGTCAGTCCATGTGGGCAGCAACGTCTCTAGTCCCATTACGCTGTGTGCTCCCCCACCGCTGTTCACACTGTTGACGTATGACTGCGTTGCAGGATCCAGCTCAAACTGTATCATCAAGTGTTTGGATGACAAAACAGTACTTGGCCTCATCAGCAATGATGATGAATTGGAGTACAGAGAGGGAGTGGAGCAGTTGGTCGACTTGTGTGAGAACAACAACATAAGTCTGAACATGGAGAAGACCAAGGAAATGATTGTGGACTTCAGGAAGGTGCAGATGAACCATCCCCCTCTGCGCAAACATGGCTCTCCATAGACAGTTAAGTGCACCAAGTTCCTGGGAGTTCACATCACAGACACCTCAATTGGTTCCTCAATATCACCTTCCTGAATAAGAAGGCACAACAGTGACTCCATTTCCTGAGGAGATTGAGGTAAGCAAGGCTCCCACCCTCCATCTGAACTGAGCTTTACAGGACCACCATTGAGAGTATCCTGACAAGATGCATCCACGCCTGGTATGGGAGCAGTCGAGCATTGGACAAGAAGTACCTACAAACAGCTGAGAGGGTCATAGGGGTCTCCCTACCATCCATCAGGAGTGCTGTGTATTCAGGGTGCTTATTATTATCCAGGATCCCACACATCCATCCAGCATCCTCTCTGACTTTCTACCATCAGGCAGGAGACTCCAATACATGAAGACAAGAACGGTCAGAATGGGAAACAGCGTCTTCCCTCAGGCCATTAGGCTTCTGAACTCCCTGCCACATCACATTTCAAGTGTCACCAGATAATTTGTACTATGCCCTACAATATTTAATTTATGCACTTCACTTTGTTTATCTATGTGCAATTCATTTGTAGAACTAATTCTACATAATGTGTCATGTGTACTTCTGTGCTTTACACCTGGGTCTGGAGAAACTTCATTTCTTTTGGCAGTATACATGTATATAGTTAAACGACAATAAACTTGACTTGACATTTAGTGAGCTGAAGGGCCTACTTCTGCGCTGTGTCTCTTGGCGTTTCTACGACTCAGAATCAGAGTCAGATTTATTATCACTAACTTATGTCATCCCATGAAAAGGAGGTAACTTCAAAAAATACCTTGGTAAAACGTAGTATTTCTGTGCTTCTACACCAGGCAAAGATAGTCACAGTTCTGTAACCTTGTGTGTGTGGTGGTATTGTTTCAAAATGGATGCTCAGAATCAATTTAAGAAAGACTTGTATCACCATAGTTTCTTCTACTTCCCTTTCGGAGCTGCTAGAAGGAATTGGCAACAAAAAAGTGATTTTATAGTGTGGTTACTGTTATAAAGTAGAAAGTAAGGCAGCCGATTTACACAAAAATATTTCAAGATGTTGATTAAGGGATAAATACTGGCTAGCGCAACAGTGCTAACTCTGTTGTTTTTTGTTCAAAACAATATCATGGACTATCCTTCATGTCTGTCTGAGACCAGGCATGGCCTCACTTTAACATCTAATATGAAGGACAATTCCGCCCTCAACAAAGCACTCTTACAAATGAGCCTGTCAAAAAGTTCGGATATGGCCCAAGTGCAGAGAGAAAGAGACACTGAAGCAGGCCAACCGTTCACTGACTTTAATGAGAGTTATTGCAGAATTTCAAGGAAAAGAAAAGCAATAAATGCTAGGCCAACAGGGCTGGTAAAGAAAGCACTTAAACTGAAAGTTAATGCCAACACTGTGGCTGGAAACAATAACCAAGACCAACTAAATGAATACATTGTTGACAGTGTGAGTCTTCTTTCTTGGACAAGGACGAAGGTAAGCAGGGAGCATAGACATTGTTGTGCTTTTGGTCAAGTCTTAACAAGATTAGAATGAAAAGAAAGGAGTTAAATGCCATAATAATGAAACACTAATTAGCCAGAATGTGTATACTGTGATTGTTGAACCTGTTGCACAGACCAGCTGCATGGGCACGTAGACACTGCAGCTGAGTCTGTGG
Organism: Mobula hypostoma; assembly: GCF_963921235.1. Lineage (NCBI taxonomy): Eukaryota > Metazoa > Chordata > Chondrichthyes > Myliobatiformes > Myliobatidae > Mobula > Mobula hypostoma. Next base: position 158,026,220 of record NC_086100.1, read on the forward strand.
TTGTGACAGAACTGCTACTTAAAGTTGCAGGACAATTCTAAGGTAAAAATGCTTTTCTATAAGTTTTCTTACTAAGGCCAAAGTTGAGTGTTGAATGAAAAAAAAAAATGCTAGGATTCATGCAGCTTCATTCAAAATAATAAAATTTTCATCAGCTGTGGCAGGGCTTACATACTCTAACAGGTTACACAACAAAGACAGACAGCATCACTGACAACAGCACATCCCTTCCTAAACAGCTTAGCACATTCTATGAATGTTTTGAATAGAAACGAATGGGCGTGTCGCCTATCCTGACGATCTCCAGTGCACCTGAATCTACAGACATTGTTGTGGATGTAAGATTAGTCTTCTGGAGGATGAGCCTATGGAAAGCATTGAGTCCAGATGGTGTCCCTGGCTATATTTTTAAATCTTCTACAGTTCAGCTGCCAGGGGTACTTGCAAACATTTTTATCCTTTCCCTGCTACAAGTTGTAGTTCTCTACAACTATAAGAAGACTGCATCCTGGTACGCAAGAAAAACTAGATAACATGCCTTAATGACGAGCACCCAGTGGTTCTAATATCGGTTATCACGAAGTGCTTCGAGAGGCTTGTCATGGCATGCATCAACTCCAGCTTTCCAGACAACCTCAGCCTACTGCAATTTGCCTACTGCTGAAACAGTTCTACGGGGTTACCATCTCCCTGGCCCTACACTCAGCTCTTGAGCTTCTGGACAGTAAAGAAACCTACATCAGACTACAGTTCTGACTTCAATGATATTAATGATATTGTTCAAGTAAACTCATCAGAAAACTCTGTGTCCTGGGAGCAAATGCCTCCTGCAACTGGATTCTTGACTTTCTGTCCAACAGACCAAATCAATAAAGATAGACAGTAACACCTCCACCACAAACTTTCTAAACACTGGTTCTCTGCAAGGTTTTCTACTCATCCACCTGCTCATGACTACATAGCAAGATTCTGCTTTAACTCCATCTACAAGTTTGCTGTAGTGGATCACATCTCAAATAATGATGAGTTGGAGTTAGGAAGGAGACAGAACTTAGTGACATGGTGTCAAGGCAACAACTTTTCCCTCAATGTCAGCAAAACAAACGAGTTGGTTATTGACTTCAGAAATGGGAGCAGTGTACATGCTCCTGCCTGTGCCATCTGTGTTTTAGGTTGAGAGGATTAAGAGCTTCAAGTTTTGAACAAACCACATTGATGCCATGGCCAAGAAAGCTCACTATTGCCTCTACTTCCTTAGGAGTCTGAAGGAATTTGTGATGTCCTCATTGACTCTTACCAGTTTTGATCAATGTGAAACAGAACGCATTTTGTCTGGATATGGCTTGATATGGCGGCAGTCTGCAAGAAACTGCAGAGAGTTGTGGACACACCTCACAGAAACCAGCCTCCTCTCAAGGTGATTTAAGTGCTCATATAGACACTTCTTAAATGCTGTCAGTGACTCTGCTTCCACTGGTCTCGCAGGCAGTGCTTTGCAAGTACTTACCACTCTCTGGGTGTAAAAAAATACTCCTTGGATCCCAAAACTTATCATTGACTGATAACATAATTAAATTCAAGTCATATTTTAGCAAAGAAGTAAAGATCAAATTCATTGCTCAAAATTGCAGTGGGTAATAATTAAAACTGCCAATAGTGATTACCATCTCAGAGTGAGTGAAAACATAAGGCAAGGATTGATTAAAGAAATTAGGCATCAGTTGGGAAGATATATTCAGTGAAGAACTTGTCCTTCTCTATAAAGTCCCCATTCACTATGACTTGCTCAGACTCCCTGCTGTGGAATAAAAACATTTTTGGTGCCATTGATCTGCTATTTTTATTTCTTCTGAGAGGCCAATTCCCTAATATTATCCAAAGCAGTAGGCTTGTTTGAGAGGGGAATAGCCATAGGAGACAGCTTTTATATGCCTGCCCCTCCTTGTGGTCACCAATCGGTCTGGATGAACCTTTGGTGTGACCACATTCCTGAAGTTCTTATTTGTGTCACTTTCTGCCTTCTGTATGTTTTTTCAGTGGTTCCAACCACCCCTCTAAGCAATCATGTTGTCTGAGAGGATCATGTTGTCCTGTTTGCATGGTGGCCTGCTATGGAAACACCGAATCCCTTGAATGAAAAAGCCTACAAAACTTCATAGATGTAGCACAGTCCATCACAGAAACAGGCCTCCCCATCATTGAGCACATCTACGAGGAGAGCTGCCACAGGACAGCAGCATCCATCATCAAGGGCCCCCTGCATCTCTTCTTGTTACTACTATCAGCAAGGAAGCATAGGAGCCTTAGGTCCCATATCACTAGGTTCAGGAACAGTTATTACTCTTCAACCATCAGGTTTCTGAAACAGTATGGACAACATCAGTCACCTCAATACTGAACTGATTCCACAACATATGGACTCACTTTCAAGGAATCTACAACTCCTTTTCTGAATATTATTTATTAATTATTTTGTACTTGCTCGGTTTCTCTTCTTTTGCACATTGGTTGTTTTCTCATCTTTTTTGTGTGCAGTTTTTCATTGATTCTATTGTGCTTCTTTATATCTACTGTGAATGCCTGCAAGAAAATGAATCTCAGGATAATATATGGTGATATACAGAATAGGTACTTCTTTATAAATTCACTTTGAACTTTGAACTTTTTTGACATATCAGAGACACTTCTCCCTGATCTCCGACATCTCATAATAGAACTAATTCAGGTAAGTGTCCAAGTGTAGGTTTGCGTGCCATTGGGAAGGAGGTACAGAAGCCTTAGGTCCTACACCACCAGGTTCAGAAATAATTATTACCCTTCGGCCATCAGGCTCCTGAATCAGCATAGAAAACTTTGTTTACAACTCATGTTCTCAGTATTATTTATTTATTATTTATTTTAAAAAATTATTATGTGTATTTTTATTATATTTGCATAGTTGGTTGTTTGTCTGTCTTTGTTTATGTGTAGGTTTTCATTGATTCTATTGTATTTCTTTGTTCTGTGAATCCTGCAAGAAAATGAATCACAGGGTTGTTTATGGTGACATATATGAACTTTGATAATATATTTACTTAGAATAATTTTATAACAGATGGTGTGGATTATGAATTGGTCACAACATCTGAAGCAACAGACAATCTGCTAGAGGATTTGTCAAGCAGCATCTGTAGGGGAAGAAACATCTGATACTTCATTAGAGATAGCCTTGATTTTAGTACTAATGAGGCAACATACTACCCTGCAGTCTTGCTCACAATTTCTGATATGGCGACAGAGATTACTAGGAAGAAATATCTTAGATGAATTAGATAGTACAGTATTAATACAAGACTCACATATTTGTCAGGTATGGATAAAAATTGAGAAGATTTAGCTTCTGTCTGTCAAGAGCGCAGAATTAAAGTACCAAGGATCAACTTTACAGTTAAGGAGATGCCTGACATGACCATATCAGAATGTTTGAATTATTATCAGAAAGGGAACAATATCCTTGTTTTTATTAATACACAAGATGCACAGTTGAGAAACTGAAATGAACTCACAGAAAACTTAAAGAAGTGGCACCAGACAAATAACCTCACTTCATGTCATGTCTGTTCGAATGCTTCTTGAGAAGGAATGGTGTGAAACGCCTCTTAATCCCTCAAGAATGCAGTTGAAAGGCCAATATTACTCCTCAAAAAGCTTTGCAGAGACTAGTTTAGAGGTTGAATTTAAGCATAAATTGTCTAGCTAACTTTCTCATCAAGTATCATGCTACACCACATTCCACCATACAATTCACTCCAGCAGAGCTGTTAATAAGTCACAGGCTCCAAATGTACTTAAGTTTAATACAACCCAGTCTAAAAAATTGAGTGGAAGGACCACAGTTTAGACAAGAGCAAGTTTCTGATTCATGTCTTTGAGAAGACACAAAGAGTAGCATTCAAGTTACTGGACAAGGAGAGCATAATGAGATTATCAAACTAATGTGACCTACAGCAGTGGGATATCGGTGCAATGGTACATGCCTGTGGTCCAAACGAATATTTGGTATGAAGAAGAGGAAAGATCCGTGCTAATGATAGCACTGAGATTTTGAAGGGATTTGTGATGCTGAATCAAAATCAGAATCAAATTTATTATCACTGATTTAGATTGTGAAACTTGTTTTTGCAGCATCAGTACAGTACCAAATTACATCTCTATAGATTATAAAAATAAATAATAAGTGGTACAACAAGAAAGGAATAATGAAATGGTGTTCATGGGTTTGGACTGTTTAGAGCAATGGGAAAGAAACTGTTTCTGAATTGTTGAGTGTGCATCTTTAGGTCCTTATACCTCCCCCCTCCCAATTGTAGTAGTGAGAAGAAGGAATGTAATTGATTGGGAGGGTCCCTACCTACAGATATTGCTTTCTTGAGGCACCAACTATCGAAGATGCCCTTGATGGTGGGGAGGTCTGTGCCCGTACTGGAGTTGGCTAGGTCTACAATTCTCTGCAGTCCCTTGCAAATCTGTATCATGGAGGCTTGAGACCATGCTGTCAGAATGCTCTCCATTGTAGAACATAGAACACAGTGCATCTGTAAACATTTGTAAAAGATTCTTGGGGGCATACCAAGTCTTCTCAGACTCCTCATGAAGGAGAACTACTGGCATGCCTTCTTTGTTCTTCTGGAAGTTAAATTCTGGAGATTATTCCAGAATTGGATACAGAATCAAAAATGTTGGGGAGGGGAATGAGTTGGGATGGGGTAGTCCATAATTTTTGGATCAAGAGACAACCAGGTGCCAGAGACCTGACCACATTAGTGAAGGTCTTAGCCTTTAGAAATACCAGTTAACAGACTGAGTTTGTAAGAGCTGTGTATATTAAGACAAACACTCAGGTATATGTGACTTAATGATGTTATTGTTCATGTAATGTAAGTACATGTGTTGATGGCTTTTATTTTGCAGTAAAAATGTATATCCTGAAGAGCTCCATAGTTCCTGAGTCGTTTGTAGTCATTCTCAATCATTCTAATATTATGATATCAACGTCGCCTCCCAATGCTTCATACTATTCACTGGAAACTCTTGACAAATTAGCCCTTTTCCATTTTGCTAAACTATACAGCCTCAGGGCCTTGTCGGCATGTAAGCGGTACATTGGTAGCTACGAGATACGCTGGACATGAATTATTCAAGCATTCTGCAGTCGGTATGGGTTAGCAGCCTTTTATCCCTGTTTACATCTTGTTCAATTTAACATATACAAGAGGTTTATCTATAATCACTGACAAAATATTGTTGGCTCAGGATGCCTCCCAATGAGTGAGCCATGACTTAAAATCCAAACATTGACTGATATATGAGCCCTCTGTTCTGCCTGGATTCAGCTCCCGATTTGCTTGCTGGCTGAAGGATTGGCAGCAGTAGATTATTGTGGGGTCACTGCAATAGCTTTAAATATTTATTTTTTAAACGCTTCCGCCACAGTTGAATTGTACTCAATTACAGGGTTCAAAGTTTCAGCTGTTTCTTTACCAAGGTCAAAGCCAAATCCTTTGCAGAACTGTTAGAGTCCAGTTCCAATATGCATTCAGACATTTGAAAAGGATGAAGCGTAGGAAATACATCCTTCAAAAAGAAGAAGTTATGGCAAGAAATAGGGAACTAACTGGATAGTTCTTCCATAGAATCATCAAAGCCATGCTGCCTTCTAAACTACAATCATTGAGGATATATTTCAAATGTCCTTTACCTATCAGAGAGATCTGCACAATAGCAAGTAATGGCCTTTACAAAGTTTTAGGGTCCTTATATATGCTCACAAGGGTCCAACATAAATTGATGGGATTACCTTGCAAAATTCATTACTGATGTACAAAGTAGATGTTGAATTTCCTCTGTTCAGTTTCCTTATCCCCCAACTGAAGGCAGGCTGTTAGAGAAGTCATCACACTCTCTCCCACAGAATCTGATGAGTTAAAGTCTGAGCTCTCTTAGAACCACTGATTTATGCCCAATACTCTTATACTATGCACCGTGATCCTAAACGGGTTGCAAGCACCTTTCTGACAGAAGGCAAGGTCTGGAATAATAACTGTGAAATCCCTCATCCACACACTTTTCATCGCAAGGAAAAAAAGTTACCCATTGCATGATAATGCTGAGGTAGCTACATAGTAATTCATTTACCAGTGCAATAAGTGAAATTTTTGCTGAAACTTTAATATCGAGGCCATCAGATGCAGTAGGTCACCAAGAACGGAACCAGCAGAGACCATCATACCTAATCATAAGTTGGTTGCTGACAAAATATGTGCCATTATTTTCATATCCTGAGACTGAAAAATTTAAGTTTTCTTCACATAAACCCATCACATCTGGTGATTTAATAAATCTGGTAGATACTCTTTCACTCTCTGACCATATCCCCACATATGTTTCTAAAATTCCCAAAGAACTGCTTCTCTTGTCTCCAGTCCTTAGCTCTAACCTTTACCCCTATCACTCCACAGGGTTACTCCTTTCAACCAACTTTTCAAATCCATTTTCACACTTCTTTCCCTCCATCCTCAACTCCACAACCGGTTTCTCTCATTCTATCATTTCTTTCTCTGTCCAATATTTATCTTCGGTTGTGTATCCAGACATCCCATCTCTCCCAGAAATTTCGGGAGTCTCCCGCATATTGATAGTGGCTACCTAATGCCTGCAAATTGTATACAATATCCCGGAAATCGATTTTTTTTGAGAGTGAGCGAGTGAGAGAGCACCAAAGCAACAGAGAGAGAGAGCAAGAGTGAGCGCAAGAGAGAGCACGAGAGTGAGCGAGAGAGAGAGAAGGAGAGAGAGCGCTGTACCAGAGTGTCCCAAAAAAAAGAAAGTATAAAATGTACGTCACCCCAGACTACACTAAAGTGTACCCCTGCCTAACAGGGGTCAAAAATAATGACAGTGTTGCTCACTGAACTGTTTGCAACAGTGACTTTTCTATTGCCCATGGTGGGTTAAGACTGTAAAAGACACGTTGAGGTGAGTTTAACAGGTGTCATTCATTCATTAACATAACTAACGTTATTTAAACTAGCTGGCTAGCTGCTAAGGAGCTACTCTATTGCAGACATCCCACCTCTCCCAGAAGCTCCGGGAGTCTCCCACAAGTTGATGGTGCTACCTCCCTGAAATGAGTTTTTGCAGAGTGGGATGTCTGTGTATCTCAGCTGGATTGGTGCATGTTCTTAAAATGACTGCCTAGCAATTCAGAAGGTTTTGACGTACAAACTCTTGAATCTTCCCCTGATGTTGCTGATGTGTTTTCAGTCTGAGTAAGCAAATTGGGACCTTGCTGTCTCTGAAGGTGTTCAGTGAGACACATGGACTCGAGGCCTAGAAGCATGGAGTTGAGGCACGAGCCTATGATCAACTCCATTTATCACCAGTCTCAACAACTACAAGTGTCAAGGAAGAATGAAATCATTGAGGCCGAAACAGAAGAAGAGTGGGTGTTCAGTGCCGTTTATTAAACTCTCATTCACTACTGCTGAAAGAAGGTGTCTGAGTGTAATGGTCTCTCTCTCCCTCCCCCTGCACCCCCCACCCCTTCCACGCTGCTCCTGGAGGAAGGTCCCTGCGTTCAAATGGTCTTACTCTCTTCCTCAATGTTGTCAGAAGATGGTACCAGAGACGTGGGCCTTGGGAATGGTTTAATCGAAACTGTTTGTGGAATGGGCTCTGTAGTTTTTTTTTATGATGTGTTTCTGGTTTTTTTTGCTATTTTGGGCAATTTTGATCATGGCAGCCTGCAGATAATGAATAACACAGTGCTAGATTGAACTAGAACTGAACTGAATGGAATATTCCCGGACTCTTTCGATTTAGTGTTTTTCAGTCAGTTTTTGCCATTTGCATGATTTTTTTGCACTTTGGTGGGGGGAGGGGTGCGGTGGTGTGGGTTTGCTGTTTTCTTCGAACGGGTTCCATGGTTTTCTTTGTTTCGTGGCTGTCTGTGAGGAAGATGAATCTCATGGTTGTATACTGCATACAATAAATGTGCTTTGAATCTTACCCTGCCAATCACCCAATGCCACCCAGTACACGGATAGGGAAGGTTAAGAAGGATACCAGACAACTATGGGCAATTTGGATTAACTTGGATGGATATCTTGGTCAGCTTCAACAGGTTGCGTAAAAACGCCTGTTTCTGTGCTATACAGCTCTATGATATGGATAAAATAATAAGCTACTCACCTTTCAAACCTGATTCCAAAGATACCAGCTTGTACAAACCTGGCTTATGACTGTGTAGTGCCCTGGTTAAGATTTCTACTGTTATGTTGTGAGTTACTTCATTTTAGTAGTTTTCTGTAAAGGCAGTGTGTCCTGCTGGTAGAATGTTTTGGTTTCGGCTAAAGATAAGGAGCCATGTTGTTCAACATAGGAATGTTGTGTTAGCAAATCAGGATGGTGGGATCGGGAGAAGGTTCCGGAGAGAGATTTGCACAGACAGTGGTCGGGTTCATGGTTTTTTGGCGCGAGATGCAGAGAAGAGAAGATCAGGAAGACGTCCGTAAGATTCAATCCAACAGGAAGCAATATTGCAAGGAATGCTTCACAAGATAAAGAAGTCCGAAATGCGAAGTTCTATCTGTGATTGGTGATGAGAATTCAGCATCATGAATAATGGTTATACCCAGCTTTTGGAAGAAATGAGCGCATTTAGACTGGTCTAACAGTAATGTGCCCTTTTATTTATTTTCTTCCTTTTCTTTCACTCAATAACTGTTTGGTAAAGCTGAAGTTGGTAAATATATTTTCTTTATGATTTTCTGCAGGTGTACAGTTTGTCATTTCTTGATTGCTGGTAATTCTGTATAGGCAGTATTCACACAGCATTTATTCAAGTTGAGGTTCCGTTAATCGGAACATCCCAACTTTCCTGTTTGGTTGAACCCCAAATCCTACCGACCCTAGAGGTATATTGTTATAAAGGTGGCCTTCTCATCGCAGAGTCACGTGACTGTTAGCAGAGTCAGCTATCAAGCCAAGTTTGCACATGAGCCTAGTGAGAGGGTTACAACTGCATTAGATTGAATGTGCATTATTTTGAGATGCTTAAGCGATTTTAATGGCTCAGACTGATGTAGCTGAGAGTGGTTGTGGGGTTGGGAGATAGTGGTAAAGGGCAAAGAGATTCCAAACCCATGAATGCACATCTGGCAACAGCTAGAGTTTGTTTTTTTATGGTAGGGGATTCTAAAACTAGAAGGCACAGGTTTAAGATGAGTGGGAGAATGTTTAAGGGATACATTTTTCAGACAAAGAGTAGTTGGTATCTCGTATGAGCTGCCAAAGGATGTGGTGAAGGCAGGGACAGTAATAATTATTCTCAACAAATTCTTGAACTGTTACAGAACAGTAACTGTGCAAATGCAAATATAAATAAATAGCAATAAATAACAAGATAAAGTATCCTTAAAGTGAGATCATTGGCTGTGGGAACACCAGAAATAGAATGTGTGTAGTTAGCCCCATTTGTTCAACAGCCTGATGGTTGAGGGGTAGTAACCGTTCTTGTACCTGGTGGTGTGAGCCCTGAGGCTCTTATATCTTCTACCTGATGGCAGCAGAGAGAAAAGAGCATGGTCTGGATGGTGCGGATCTTTGATAATGGTTGCTGCTTTTCTACAGCAAAGTTTTGTGTAGTGCTCAATGGTTGGGAGGGCTTTCCCTGTGATGCATTGGGCCAAATCCACTGCTCAAGATTGAAGCCAGTCTCTTAATGGAAGACTGCAAATGAACAACATTGTTGTTAAATCTACAGCAGAGAAGATCTCAAAAGCACTGCTGAAAGTATCCTGACTTGTTGCACCATGGTCTGATATGGCAATAAGAAGCTGCAGAGCGTAGTGGACTCTGTCCAATACATGATGAACAGATCCCTCCCCATCAAATACAGCATCTACAAGAGGCACTGCTTGAAGAAGGTACATCTATCTTCTAAGATCCTCACATTTTCTCACTGCTACCATTGGAGGGAGGTACAGCATCCTGGAAGTCCAATGCCACCAGGCTCAAAACGAGCTACTTCCATTCAACTATTTGGTTCTTGAACCTATTGATAAAACCCTAATCACTGTAGTTTTGTAAAACTATGACCACTTTGATCACTTTGCACTTAAATAGACTTTTTTTTGTTCTAATTGTGTTCTTATAAAAATGTGTACAATTTATGTTTACTTTCTGTTTTTCCTCTGAATTCTGTTTATATGATGGTAGGTGCCTGTGATTCTGTTTCAAGTAAGTTTTTCCTTCCACATGTGTATATAACAATAAACTTCACTTAGACTTTACCGAGGGAGCAAGGTGCAGACAGAGTCTGTGGAGGGGAGGCTGATTTCCGTGACATGCTGAGCTGTATGTATAACTCTCTACAGTTCTTGCAATCTCGAGCAGAGAGGCTGCTATACCAAGTCATGATGCATCTACCAAAGATACTCCCTAAGGTATACCTGATAAAAAAGAGTCAAAGGGGACATGCCAAATTTATTTAGTCTTCTAAAGTGCCTGTTAATATTTCAGGTTCTGTTTCAGTTTCTGCCTTCAGCAACGGGCCGTGTTTCTGATGTTACTTATTAATAAGACAGTTCTTGATACTCTTCTTTAGAGCGGACACTCAGTGTAAGGCTTTTTGTTAACAACCAGAGCCTGTGGTTTGTTGACAATAATGCATACTCATGCTCCAAACAAAATCTGGAACTCTTTAAAACTGACTTAGTTTGGAGCGGAAATGAAAATTACATCATAACTTGATGCAGAGTCTTTATGGACACAGTAAATAACAATTCACATTCCTTCGGAGGAACAGTACCTCTTGTGTTCCGCATCCTTGCAACTGTCTCAGCTCTTAAACACAACATTTTTTTTGCCAATGAACTTACTTTTCCTTTTGACTCAAGAAAATTTTGATAAGAGGCAAGCTAAATGGCTTGGTAGGTAATTCAAACTTTTGACTGGAATGATGGATTGAATTGGTAGGGCAGAAGTGAAACACAAAATGGTTGAAGTTAAAATTAGTCATAGAGCCATAGAGTTAGGAAGGACAGAACAATACTGGAGGTCATGCATTTAAGGTGAGAGGGGTTAAGTTCAAATGAGATGCGCTGGGCAATTTTTTTACACAGAGGGTGCTCGGTGCTGAGGCGTTAATGGAGGCAAATATGATGGAGACATTTAAGAGGCTCTTAGATGGGGACACGAATATGCAGAGAATGGAGATTGTGAAGGCAGTAGGAAGTAGATTGGTTAGGCTTTTAAAAACCACTATAATTAGTTCAGCACAGCATCGCTGGTCCAAAGGCTGGACTAAGGTGCTGTACTCCTTGTCCAAACTTGTCTGTGCTGACTAAAGTGTCTTCCTGAGCTAGTTCCATCTGTTAGCATTTGACCTATATTCTTCTAAAACTGTGCAAATGGAACTACAAATGACAGGGTGTTAACTGTCCTGTTAGAACTCTGGAATAGTCGTCAGCAAATGATGAGTTTCACCAGTGGACCATTCCGCATAGTTATTACTGTGCGAGATTGGCACAGCATTCAGCTTTAGGCTGAGCCTATATGAACTCCCTTTTTAAATGCAGCCAAACTACTTCCTGCCAAACATGGTCAGGAATGCCCTTGCTGTGGGCAGGTGGTGAACCTGATACCCGGGTTGATAATCTTCCAGGAGCCTAAACTCCATAAACATGCCATGCACCAAACTGAAGGGAGAGCCTGTTATTTTGCGATCCCTAATTAGTTCCAGTTCTACAAGCTGGGCTCTACAGCAGTCAGACATCATAAATGATATCCAGACTAATTTAATGTTTGAATTTATTGTGTCAGAAATTAATTTAATCCTGATCTTGGTACATCAGCCAAGATGCTCAAGAATTATCAGAGGGGACTTCCATCCTCACCTGTATATTTGGAGTAATTTGAATTAAAATTTTGCTTATTATTGTTACATATATTGAGATTCAGTGAAAACAGTGCATACCATACAGGCAGTTCATTTCAAAACTTAAGTACATTGAGTAGTATAAGGGAAAGCAATAACAGTGCAGAATATAGTGTTACAGTAAGTGTTCCAGAGAAAATGCTGTGCAGATAGACAATAAGATTCAATTGTGGTAGATTATGAGGTCAAGAGTTCATCTTTAATGCACAGGACTTCTGTTCAAAAGTCCTATGACAGCAGGCTAGAAGCTGTCCTTGAGCCTGGTCATACATGTTTTCAAGGTTTATATTTTCTGCCTAATGAAAGAGGGGAGGAGAGACAATGTCTGGGGTGGGAGGGTTTTTTTATTTTGCTGAGTAACATACACAGAATACTGGAGTGAGTTGCTCCAGCATTTTGTGTGTGTGTTGCATAAGGTTCTTTATATATCAATGGTGCTAATGTCAAGATAATTGAGAGCTTCAAGTTTCTCCTTCCTCGCAATTCCCCTTCCACTGGACAGAAGACATAAGCCTTGAAAATATGTCCCACCAGTGTCAAGGGTAGCTTCTATCTTGCTGATAGAGGACTCTTGAACAGGCATCTTGTAAATTAAAGATAAACTCTTGACCTCAATCTGGCTCAATTGAACCTTATTGACTATCAGAGTTCCTCTAGCATTTCTGTAAATGTTGCTCAAGATTTCCAGCATCTGCAGAATCCCTTGGGCTTAATTATGCTTTCCTGAGGCACTGAGAATTGTAGACAGAGCCCATGAAGAGGAGGCTGGTTTTCGACATGGACTGAGCTACATGCACAACTCGGCAATTTCCTGTGGTCCTGGGTAGAGAAGCTGTTGTACCAAGCTACCATGAGCCCTGATAGGATGCTTTCTACAATATGGTGCACATAAAAATCGGTTAGGGTCAACGGGGCATGCCAAAGATCCTTAGCCATCTGAGGAAGTAGAGGCACTAGTGCGCTTTCTTGGCCATGGCATCTACAAAGTTGGACTGGACAAGCTGCTGGTGATGTTTACATTTGGAAACTTGAAGGACTCAACCATCTTCACCTCAGCACCACTGATATATACAGAGGCATGTGCACTAGCTCTGAGATCAATAATTAGCACTTAATTTTTCTGACAATGAGTAAGATGCTTTTTCTATAGACAACTTAGCCCCAAAGTTCAAAATATATATTTATTATTGAAGTACCTATATGTTACCATATACCACCATGACATTCATTTTCTTGCAGGAATGTACAGGAAATAAGAAATACAGGAGACCTTTATGAAAAAAAACTACTGTACATAAAAAAGATGGATGAGTAACCAACGTGTAAAAGAAGTCAAGCTGTGCAAATAAAAATCATACTGAGAAAATGAGTCATAAATACAGAGTCCTTTGAAATTGAGCCTGTAAGTCATAGAATCGGTATAGAGTAGTGGTGAATGAAGTTATCCACACTAGTTTAGAGCCTGATGGTTGTAGGATAATAATTGTGCCTGAATCTTGTGGCGTGAGATTTAAGGCAGCTATACTTCCTAATCAATGGTAATAGTGAGAAGAGGGCATGGCCTGGATGGTGAGGGTCTTTAAGATGGATGCTGATTTTTTGTGGCAGCACACCATGAGAATGCACTCATTTACATGGTGGGGAAGCCTTTTCCTGCGCTGAACTGGGCTGTATCCACGACCTTCTGTAGCCTTTTCCATTCTTGGCCATTGGTGCTTCCATCCCTGGCGTGAGGCATTCAGTTGGGATACTTTCCACTGTGCATCTGTAGAAGTTTGTCAAAGTTTTTGGTGACATGCCAAATCCATGCAAACTTCTAACAAAATAGAGGCGCTGCCGTGTCTCCTTTTTGATGATACTAATGTGATATTAAAGAGGGTGACTAATTTTGTTGCACTCCTCAAACACAAGCTGTAGGGCTAATGCAAGGACCCAATGGTGAGACTGGAGTGGGTGATCATAAGCTTCGGGGAGGGGGATGAAGAGAGATGTGTCTGCTCTACTGCACAAAACAAAAAAAAAACTGCTAAAGAAGCAGGCAAATCTTCGGTTGTAGGAAGGACTAAGAATTTTTGAGAAATGTGAGCACACTTAGGATGCTGAGATTAGATAGCTAACATTGGGCACAGTGCATATTATGTCTGTTTCTCTCACATTAAATGGATGTAATGTACATTAATTTCTACCTTCATGTCTTTACCTCAAAATTGGATCAAATCTTATTCTGCTATGCTGTACATGGTCATATTCAGCATACTTTTAAAAATTGGATCCAACTAAAAAAAACAGCAAACTGCTGATAGCATACTAGAAGTTCTCCTAGCCTAGAGAAAGTCAGAAAAGCAGGTTCCCATGGAAACTTATTCAGTTCCTGAACTATTTCCAAGCCTGTCATTCAGCAACATCAGGACAGAGCTCGATGGAATCTGCAGGTGAGAGGGAACGAGTTTCCAGATTCACTCCAAGGCCCATAAATCTCTGGTTAACGAGACGCATTAACACCTATTCAGTGGTAGTGTTAGTGGCTAGCGCACCACTTTACAGTGATCAGGGTACAATTCCCACTTCAGTCTGTAAGGAATTTGTACGTTTGTCCTGTGGCCGCATGGGTTTCCTCTGGGTGCTCCGGTTTCCTCTCACATTCCAAAGATGTACAGGCTAGTATGCCGTGTCGCGTTATCGCTGAAAGCACCCAATACCTGCAGGCTGCCCCCAGCACTTCCTCGGACTGTGTTTGTCAGTGATGCAAACAACAGATTTCACTGCTCGTTTTGATGGCTCGATGTACATGTGAAAAATAAAGCTAGTTTTGATAACCTTTATCTTTATGATCTTTATACATACCAGGAGGGAGGCTGTCTGTGTTAAGATGGCCAGGAAGCTGGCCAGACCCACAATCATAGTAGCATGATAGGAACTAGCTCCAGTAGCCTCTGAAGGAATGAAATCCTCAAACATTTGAGAAATATCCTCCTGAGTGAGCTGTAGACCAAAAAGACACAGCATGCATGCTTATAAACACACCCATGCCAATAGATGCACATATACACACACAAGTATATACACAAACTTTTGCAAACACACAATATACACTCATATACTGTATACACACCCATGTAGACACATATACATGGTGTCTATATGTGTCTACACGTGTAGACACACTCTTAGACACTAACACCCATTTATATACTTATGCATAAGGACACACACACACACACACACACACACAAATTCCTCATATGAGCTGCTAATCCATCCCCTTCCTAATTTATAGCTTCCTCACTCCAACCCAGTCCACTCCCCAGCGCAGATACCTCACTTAGTAAGGCTGCCATTTTTGATCAATTTGCTCAAGGTTATTCTTGATTATTGTCATGAGTCAGTAAGGGCTGCCATCCATCCATAAATAATTTCATCAACACAGTGATGATTTAATCTGATCAATGAAATTGAAGCCTCTTCATGAGGACTATCAGCTTGAAGTCCCCTTTTGAAAAGTATTTCTCCTTTAGAAAGTCCTCTATAGTCCATATGAACAGCATCTGCCTCCACATCTTCTACCCTTGGCCTAGCCTTCATATCTCCTTCCACATCTAGTCCCATCTCCTCATCATCCCACACTACACTTAGTTCCACCTATCACCTACCAGTCCTTGTCCCACCCCACGTCTTTCACTCTTTATGCAGTCTGTCTTCCATCTGCACTCTCAGTCCTGATACAGGATGTCAACCCAAAATGTTGACTATTCTTTTGCTTCCACAGATGCTGCTTGGCCTGCTGAGTTTCTCCAGCAGTTTATTCATTGCTTCAGATTCCAGCACCTGCAATCTCTTTTGTCTCCCCCAGTCTCTTTCACTGAGCTGTGAATCCTGACAGAGATGTCTTCCAGCAAGTTTCCTTGTCCTCCTGCTCCCCTGCTCCCTGCTGCTCTTCACCCTCTGCCCCTCCCTCTCACGCTCAGGCCTCTGGCTAATCTTTCTCCAGCAAGATCTGCACTCTTCAGTCTGCAAGGTTACAGTGTGTGCAGCAGACCTGTATAAAGCCACATCTGTTTAGGTTTTCCTGTTGACGGCTCCCTGCAAAAGAATCTCATTGTGTAGAGACCAGTGTTGTTTTGCACTGTTGTTTTTCTGGTACCTCTTTGGCTTCTATCGTAACTATGCTTAGATGATGTGAATAAAGAGACCAAAAGAGAGATTGAAAGGTAGAGATTTATAAATTATGAGAAGCATGAAAAGGGTATGCAGTCAGATACTTTTTCCCAGGATAAAAATACTGAATACTAAAGGACATAGCTTTAGGGTGCTGGTGTTGGTGGTGGTTGTGGGGAGGTGTTATTTAACAGATGAATGTGACATAAATTTTTTACACAGAGAGTGGTGAGTGTCTGAAAAATGCTACCAGAGTTAATGGTAGAAACAGATGGGACAATGGTGTTTATGAGGCATTTACTTACACATATAATCATGCAGGATAAGGACATATTGCTGACAGATAGGTTTAGTTGAACTTGGCATCATAGTTGGCACAGACATCTTGGGGTGAAGGGCCTGTTCCTGTGCTGAGATGTTCTATTTTCCCAGAATCCATCTCTCCTGTCAGGGTTAGCCATTGCAAGCGCCTGAGAGTGCGGCCTCCCTCAAGGTGAAAGAATCCTGTGTGCATTCACCATCAGGTTATTCTTCAATGACTTGCACATTGAGGGAGTGGATACACTTTCCTGTTCATGAAGAAGGTCGGAGTTATAAGGACCAGCCCACACAGGCACATGAGTTTATTCACTGGCTCCCAGCAGTCATGACAAGCAAATCTCGGTGTCCAAGATACCCCTTTCTCCTTACTGGCATCCAAGAAGACCAAATCACTGGTTTGTGAGAGCAGTGCCCTGTGACCTCCCTGATGCTATGCAGTAAGTGGAGAGACATGGCAAACATCTGCTTAAAATGAACCTTTGATGACAAAATTCAGAGTGGCCATGACTTAAAACAATTTAGAGGGCACAATCCAGGTACTGATAGTATCCTGCACTATGTCATCTATGTCAATGGTGGCAGACTTGGGAATCGTGAGCCTGCAAATGCATTGGGCAGCTGGAAGATCCAGATCGGATATGATGTTTCTGAAGATTCTCTGGGAGTGGGCTTCTCACTCACGGATTTGTGCTTCCCTCCTGCTCTAAGATCCCTGACCCTCCTCAGTGCCAGCAATGGCCAAGCTTTTTCTCCTGTAATGTAGCACACTGCCAGCTATGTTAACCCAGGAAGTGTCCACTGCATGAGGATCTCAACAGCAAAATACTGGATTAAATACCACCCCTCAGCAGACTTTAGACAAGGTCCGAGAAGCCCGCTGTCAGTTCTGAAGCTGGCTGCTATGCCTTCCAAAGTTGGCAGAAGGTCCTTTTAAAAAATGAATAAAACACAAACTAGCAATATGCATCCTAATTTCTACTGAATGTGACACCAGAGTCGTCGTATAGAACACTGAGCTCCGGTTTATGTTGACACAGAAAGAAATAGGAGCAGCTTCAATCGCAATACCGTTTGATGCATAACTTATGAAGGAAAATAGCCAGTGCATCAGTGTGGATTGAAACCAGAAGTGCCAGGTCCAATTTTGCAAATAGTTTCAAGTTGCGAATTTGCTTATCGTCAGAGCCAAGTGTACTGAGGATGTAAATGCCATGAAAGTTTTCTTTTTGTGCAGTAGCAGCACAGCACGTTACAAACATGTCAAATGCAAGTTAAAGTAAGGCTTAAATTAACATAAATTACATGGCAAAATGCCCCTAAAATAACCATGAAGGAATCAGTGAAAATTGAGAGGAAAAGAGAAATATAGTCTGAGGTAGTCTTAAGATTTTTCAAGTTGATTCAAGAACCTGAGAGCAGTGGGGAAGAAACAGTTGTTGAATCTTGAGGTATGGGTCTTCAGGCTCCTGTACCTCCTGTCTGATGGAAACTTAAGAAGAGGACATGGTCAGATGGTTGGGGTCCTTAGAACAATTCCACTTGCAAAAAAAAAAAATCATGTCACTCTGGGCAAAATCAAAACTGGAATACTCAGCTTTTTACAGTCCAGGTCATATCAAAATTTCCACAGTGCAGTAGTCTTCATTTAGAATCAATGCACTGTGCATTTCAGAATCAAAATCAGAATCAGGCTTTATATATATATATAAAGCCTGATTCTGATTTTATGTGTGTGTGGATACACACACATATTTAAATAAATAAGTAGCACTAAAATAAAAATAAAAAAAAGTAGTGAGGTAGTGTTCATGTGTTCAAAGTCCATTCACAAGTTGGATGGCAGAGGGGAAGAAACTGTTCCTGAATCGATGACTCCTGTACCTCCTTCTTGATGGTAGCAATGAGAACAGATCATGTCCTGAGTGATGGAAGTCCTTAATGATGGATGCTGCCTTTTTGTGGCATCGCTTCTTTAAGTAGTCCTGGATACTAAGGAGACTAATGCTTATAACGGAGCTGAATAAGTTTAAAAACCTCTGCAACTTATTTTGACCCTGTGCAGTCACCCCATCCCCACACGCCCCACCCCACCGTACTAGACAGTGATGCAGCCAGTTAGAACGCTCTCCACAGTACATCTGTAGAAAGTTGCAAGTGAGTGTCTTTGGTGACAAACCAATTCTCCTCAAACTCCTAATGAAATATAGCCACAGTATCTTCTTTGTAGCTGCATCAATATGTTGGGTCCAAGTTAGATCCTCAGAGATATTGACACCCAGGTATTTGAAATTGTTCACTCTCTCCACTTCTGATCCCTCTATGAGGATTGGCGTGTGTTCCCTCATCTTACCCTTTCTGAAGTCCAAAGTCAATTCTTTGGTCTTACAGATGTTGAGAGCAAAGTTGTTGCTGCGACACACTCAACTAGCCGATATATTTCACTCCTGTATGCCCTCTCATCACCATCTGAAATTCTACCAACAATAGTTGTAGTGTCAGCAAATTTATAGATGGCATTTGAGCTGAACCTAGCTACACAGTCATAAGTGTCGAGAGAGTAGAGTAATGGACTAAGCACACATCCCTGAGGCACGCATCCCTGAGACCATGTTGATGGTCAGTGAGGTGGAAATGTTATTTCCAATCTGCACAGATTGTGGGCTTCTGGTTAGAAAGGTGAGGATCCAGTTGTAGAGGAAGGTACATAGGCACAGCTGTTGGAGCTTTTTCATCAGAACTGTAGGAATGATTGTGTTAAACAATGAGCTGTAGTCAACAAAGAGTTTCCTGTCATTGGTATTTGTATTGTCCAGGAGATCCAAGGCCGTGTGAAGAGTCAATGAGGTCACATCCACTGTAGACCTATCGTGGTGATAGGCAACTTGCCCTGGGTCCAGGTCCTCACTGAGGCAAGAGTTTATTCTAGCCATACCCAACCTCTCAAATCACTTCATCACTATAGATGTGAGTGCCACTGGATAATAGTCATTAAAATAGTTCACCCTGCTTTTCTTGGGCACTGGTATGATTGTTGCCCTTTTGAAGCAGGTGGGAACTTCTGACTGTAGCAATGAGAGATTGAAAATATCTTTGAGCACCTTTGCCAGTTGGTTGGCACAGGCTTTCAGAGCCTTACCAGTATTCCATTGGGGCCTGCCACCTTGCAAGGTTCACCCTCTTGAAAGACAGTCTGATGTCGGCCTCTGAGACTGAGATCACAGGATCAACGGGTGCTGCAGGGATCCTCATAACTAGTTTTATTTCCCTTTTCAAAGCAAGCATAAAGGGCATGAGCTTGTCTGTGAGTGAGCATCACTGCCGTTCATGATGTTGGGTTTCGCTTTGTAGTAAGTAATGGCCTGCAAGCCCTGCCAGAGTTGACAGCATTTGATTCCACCTCCAACCTCATTCAGAATTGTTCCTTTGCTCTTGAGATAGCCTTTGCTTTGATTTGGATGTGTACAGCATGTACTCGTAGGCTCACACTCATTCATGCGGGTTTTAATGAAGTCAGTAACGGCTGTGGTGTACTCATTCAGATTCGAAGATGAATACAGTCCAGTCCACTGATTCAAAGCAGGCCTGTAAGCACTCCTGCACCTTCCTTGTCCATACCTTCTAGGTCCTCACTACTGGTGATGTTGGGGGAGTCCAGAACCAGAGGCCACAGTTTAAGAATAAGGGGTAGGCCATTTAGAATGGAGTTGAGGAAAAACTTTTTCACCCAGAGTGTTGTGGATCTGTGGAATGCTCTGCCTCAGAAGGCAGTGGAGGCCAATTCTCTGGATGCTTTCAAGAAAGAGTTAGATAGAGCTCTTAAAGATAATGGAGTCAAGGTATATGGGGAGAAGGCAGGAACGGGGTACTGATTGTGGATGATCAGCCATGATCACAGTGAATGGCGGTGCTGGCTCCAAGGGCCGAATGGCCTACTCCTGCTCCTACTCTTGTCTATTGTCTGTTGTCTATTGGTGCTGCAGTCGTCAGTCTCTGCCTATACTCAGATACTCAGGGAGTAGAAGTACAGCCAGGTGATCATACTTTCCAGAGTGTGGGTGTGGGATAGCACAGTAAGCGCTCTTAATAGCAGTGTATCAGTGGTCCAGTGCGTTGGTTCCTCTGTTACTACAAGTGATTTGTCTGTAATAATGATCAAAATTAGAGTTGTATTGTACATGCACACTTTGACAATAAAAAGAACCTTGAACCTTGACCTTTAGAGACATTTTCAAGCTGTCTGGGTTAAAACCCCCCAAAATGATAGGGGGATATTATATTATTATGTGATAAAAGATAGCTGTTATTCTGAGCACAGTATAAAACAATGCTAGGAGCAGTTAATTAATCTGTTTCCAATGGGTTTGCTAGAGAATTTCTAGCATGCCAGAATACCTTGTCTTCCATGAAGACCATGTGGGTCCCTAAGTAATAGATGGAACCTTAGTTTAGTGACTCAGCAAAAAGCTGCACCTTAGACCATGCAACAGTTCCTCAGGACTGCCTGGTCAGCAGCAGTTTAGCAAAAATACTTATAATATTCTGACTCAGAGGCAGGAAAACCAACCAACTCAACCTTAAGCTTTGAGAAGGGTTTATCCATTAGGATAATTCATTCCAGACATGAAGAAATTGTGCACATTAAGTATTTAGCACTGATATCATTACAGTGATCTCTTTGAACTCAAAATGCAAAGTCATCATATTCATACATCCAAAGAATACTGAAAGGAAATTACTAAACTTGCTTGGGTCCATTATTAACATATGGTTGTTGCTTGTAAATAGTTTTAAATTCAGATAAAGAGCAATGATTTGATTTTACTGTCCTACCTACTTTATACAAATGGTGCAGATCAATAGAACAACATGAGAAAATTTTGTTGTCTGGCAATTGAGGCTGAATAATTAGTTATCCAGATTTGACATCACATGTTCAGTACATCAAAAACAGGTTCTTTGTTTGCTTTATCTTTAATAAATGTTCATCACCAGAATCCTGACCACAACACTTTGGCTGACTATCCATTGCAGTACCAATGGGGAGCTGCACTGTTAAAGGTGAATTTCAGAAGTAACATTATGTCTCAGTCCCAGCAGAGGGATATAATAGATTAAATGGTCCAAAGTTGAACAGAAACAATTTCCCCGGTCTTGGCCTCACCCAATACCATTAAGACAGACCATTACTCCGGATCCAATGCAGCAACTGAAAAAGCCACAATATGGTACAGACACAATTATAATAATTAAATAAATCACAATAAATGCTGTGATGAGGCCACACTCAGACTGCAGGAGCACATGGGTAGCCTCCAACCTGATGGCATGAGCATCAATTTCTCAAACTTCTGGTAATTGCCCCCCACCCCCTCTCTGTCACCATTCCCATTCCTGTTTCCCTCTCTTATAACCTTACCTGCCAATCATCCCCCCCCCGCCCCCACCGGTTCTCCTACCCCTTCCCTTTCTTCCATGGTCTTCTGTCCTCTCCTAACAGATTCTCCCTTCTCCAGCCCTTTATCTCTTTCACCAATCCACTTCCAAGCTCTTTACTTCACCCCTCCCCCTCTGCTGGTTTCTCCCATCACCTGCCACCTTGTACTTTTCCTCCCCTCCCCACACCTTCTTACTCGGACTTCCCCCTTACCAGTCCTGGAGAACGGTTTCGGCCTGAAACTCCGGCTGTTTACTCTTTCCCATAGATGCTGCCTGGCCTGCTGAGTTCCTCCAGAATTGTGTGTGTGTTGTTGTGGAACAGTACAGCACAAGAACAGGCCCTTCAATCCAAGATGTTGTGCCAAACTAAGAAAACTTGTAAGTAAATATCCAACATCTCCAGATATCTCCTTTGAACTTAACACCTCTTACTTTAATTGCATCCACTCTAGTATTAGACATTTCAATCCTGGGAAAAAGATGTTGTATGTCTACTTTGTTTATGCCTTTCATAAACTTCTATCAGGTTTTCCTTCAGCCTCTGCTGCTCAAGACAGAACAACTCTAATCTGTGAAATCGCAGTATTTGTAAGTAACTTTTCTCCTGTCTCTGTATTTTCAAGAGAAATTTACTTGCTTGTTCTTTGGAGAATCTGTTGCAGTTTCAGAGAAACTTCTGAGGCGAGAGAACACTTCATAGATTCTGCTTTTGAACTAAATGACTTTTTGGGTCATACTTCCCATTCCACCTTTGTTATTGTCAGTTAATCAATCTCAAAGGCTTATTTAATTTTTAACTTGTCAAATTAAAAATGTCAGGTACTGAGCCTTGAAAGATTGAAGATTTGGTTATTAAATCCAAACCTTCACTGTGATCAGTTAAAGCTAAAAGTAAGCCTTTTCAAAGTTTACATGTTTGAGATAACTTAATCAGGCTATTGTTTTAAGCACGTACTCTCTGCCTGACTCAAGAATGAGAAGACAGAATATTTCCTAATAAATCAACCTTGAAATTCCAAATTGGCTAGAATTGGAATAAGTTCATTTGGCTTCAAAAAACCAAAACTCTTTTAAGCTAAGTACAATGTTGTTTTTACTACTTTGCTTGCAAAAGATGCACTGCTTAAAAAGGTCCAAGATTATTGGATGTGTACAGTTATCCAGCATCCTGGGTAAGTTAACTGATGAGAACCAACCTCACTGGGGAATCTATTTGCCATTTCTGCCTATCATGGATGAATGCCTCACAGAGTGTCCTCAGCCAGCTTGATTCCATTCAAAGAATGGCTCTCAGGATTATAGGTTTAGATGAAGCCACAGCTAGTGAGAAGCTAGCCATCAGTAGCTTACACCACAGATGACAGGTTGCTGCGGCTACTGTGCTATACAAAATGCACAACAGCCACAGCCCTGCAGACCTTCACGCCATGCTGCCTTCTTCTTATGAGAGACGGCGAACCACACAATCAAGTTTATCTCTGCCTGCTCATGCTGTTTCTATGCCTGATGCGAGAACCTACACACTGGATAGAAGCTTCCTTCACTGTGCTATCAGAATTTGGAACAGCCTTCCAGATGTTGTGGTTGGAAACATCTGTGACGATGGGGTCCAAGCCTTCAAGAGTCGAATGCACAAACACCTATCATCTCTGGGAGGGAAGTCACAGGCTTCTTCATAAGCTATCATGAAAGGGACCAGGATGGCCATGCTTGGTTGGTGATAGGTAGGGTTAATACCTGACTTTCAAGAGCATTTGTGAGTTATGTTCTGGCTGGACTTAGTCCTTAAACTGCTGGAGAACAGTGCGGAAAGAACAGGTGCTGTTTTCTCCCGGTAGGGATTAGTTTTTAGTTCCAAGTGCTCCTGCCACGTTTTGTCACCCTGCAACCTTATCCTTCAATCTCTTTGAATTATGGAGGACAGCATGTGTATAAATGTCTCTCTCCAGCAGATTTCATCATGATCATCATGACTCCAGTATTTCTACTATTTTTTAATGTTTCTTAATTGTACATATGATTTTTTTGTGTTCTATCGCTGAGCGGCAGTGAACCATCTGATTGGCCTATCAGAGTTCTCTTTGGGAACTAGTTGACTTGATCAGCATTTCTGACCTGGCTGTTGTTCACGACTGCATTTAATTTAAAAAAAAACTCCATCGACATTACCATTGCACTGCTTGATAACAGTGCCACTGGCAAGGTATTTTTGGTTGGTGGCATCCATTAGTCCCGCGAGCCCATGGATCTGCTCCTGGGAAGTCTTGCTTCAGGATTGTCCTCTCCAGGGCGCAGGCCTGGGCAGGGTTGTATGGAAGACCAGCAGTTGCCCATGCAGCAAGTCTCCCCTCTCCACGCCACCGGCGTTGTCCAAGGGAAGGGCAAGGGCCGATACAGCTTGGCACCAGTGTCGTCACCGGAGTTGCCAGAATGAGGTTGAAGGCAACGTCGGACTGCCTTAGGGACTCCAGCTCCATATTTGTCCTCAGGGTTTACTCCCGAAGCCTTTCCCATGAGTGGGTATGGCCGCAAGGCAGCGGAGGTTTGAAATTAGAGTTTTCCCTCTCTTAGATGGACTGCCTTCCCAGGCTGATGAGCTCCATCTACTCAAAGCACTGGTTTTAAGGTGCCAGGACCCACCTTCGCCCCTTCTCCTGTCAGTAGAAACAGTTCCACTGGGCTTAGAGGCTGAGCCACACAAGAAGGCCAGGAGTTGGACTTGGTTGTCAGAGGCTGTTTGAAGCACTTGCCGTGAGGAGCACTTTCAGGTAGTGGGAGCTTGTCCCCACTACCACTCCTCGGCTTGACAACCTTGGAACCAGCAAGGTATTTTAGAGCACAGAAATAGACAATCTGGGTAGGGGTGGTCTATTGCCACAGCATCCCACTGTGTACAGGTATTTAGGAATGGGGTAAATGGTAGTTCCTACTCCAGCTACAGTGAGAGAGGGGGAGAATCCCATTGCTCATATCTGTAGGTTGTATGTATAAAGGGGATAGTGGCAAGGCATGGAAATAGTGCAAACACAAGACATTTTTATAAATGTTTAATAAATTTACACGAATTCAGCTGGTAAATTCAATGCTGATGGTTTCACCCAACACTATTATGCATATATAGTATCTTGTGAATAAACACAATATGCCTATCCCTTAGAATTTTATGTAATTGTGCTCTGAATTAACACTTATCCTTAGTACAAAATTTCTTAATCTCCTGGAGACACTTATAGGTCTGCATATATCCGAAAGAGTATCTTTGTTTTTAAGCTATATGTTTGCCTGAGACACGTATTCTGGTTTGTCAGCAGTTATGTTAACAATGGACCTTTGTGATGCTAAACATACATTTTTCTAGAATTTCTAAGTTCCAAAAACCTTGGAACAAAATTACCTCTCTGTTACTTTTTTCTAATCCAATTCAAAGTAATAACCATATATATTGAAGAGTAAAAGGAATACCTTTGAGAATTGAATAGGTTGTTAATATTTCAATACAGAGCTAAGTCTTAAAAAATAGAACCCCAATGCACAGGTTTTGCATTAAACTAGTGATCTAATAGTTGCACTGTCTGGATCAATTCTCAAGCAGAACAGTAACTTGCTTCTCTTGTAATGATTTTCAATGTCAGCAAATCTTACTGGTTGTATCATAGCCTGGTATGGAAACTCCAATGCCCATGAACAGAAAAGCCTACAAAACTAGTAAATACAGCCCAGTTTGTCAAAAGTACACCCACCATTGAGCACGTCTACAAGGAGCACTGCCAGAGGAAAGTAGCATCAATCACCAAGGACCTCCACCTTCCAGGTCATGCTCTCTTCTCGCTATTGCCATTGAGAACAAAGTACAGGAGCCTTAGATCCCACACCACCAGGTTTAGGAACAGTTGCTACTTTTCAATCATCAGGCTCCTGAATCAGCTTGGAAAACTTCACTCACCTCAGCACTGAACTGTTCCACAACCTATGGACTCACTTCAAGGACTCTATAACTCAGGATTTATTTATTTATCTATCAATCTATCGATCTATCTACCTACCTACCCATTTATTTATTTATTCATTCATTTATTCTTTTATTTATTTATTTATGCAATTGCACAGCTTGTTTCCTTGTGCATCCTGGTTGTTCGTCCATCTTTGTTTGTGTGTATTATTTTATTGATTCTATTGTGTTTCTTTGTATTGATTGTGAATGCCTGCAAGAAAATGAATCTTGGGGTAGTATATAGAGACATATACATTCCTTGATAATAAATTTACCTAGGACTTTGAACTATAATTTGTCACTTCTTATTGTGTGAACTTTACAAAGTAATTGCATTTGATGCCCATCAAGAATCTTTTTTGTACTCTGTGGTTTCACTTTACTGAGAGATATGTAGGTAGCAACCCAACCCATGCCCCAGTCACTGGGAGTCAAATGGCATCTTTCTTTGGCATTCTGAACCCATAATTCTATGACATAGATTACCATCTGAAAGTTGATTGAAACAAATCCAATAAGGAACTTTAAATGCTAATTGGAAATGAAGAATCTTGCAGGGCTGTGAGGAAAGAGTGGGGAGGTTGGTGTAGAGTAGCTGAGATGTACTGGAGGCCTCTTATGGAGAGTTGGCACAGGCAAAATGGATAAAAAATTCCTTTCTGTGATCCACACAATTCTCAGAAACACACTTAGAAACTATGCCTTAGGCGTTTACAGTACTTTTCAATTAGGAGTATTATGTTTTGTAACTCCAGAAGCAAATTGGAAGTAAAACACAGGAGCCCGGAATACTTGTGTACTTCGTTTTCTTTTAGTGCAGTGTGCACTTTTGACATGGTGGCGTAATGATGTATGCCATTCACGTGCTTCCTATGTATAACCAATAATAGATTATATATACTCAAAAATGCTTAATCAATGAACATATGTACAAGATTACTCAAATATTACTGAAATATTGAATACACTACTCTTCACTCTGCTTAGCTATAAAGTCCAACACAATGTAGAATGCTTTTCAGCTATATACACAGTATAGTATATAATACAATAGCTATATAGACATCCACAGCATATGGTAGTAAATTTTAAATTGTCCCATTTAGGCCTAAAAATCTAATTGTTGTGGAGGATTTCTTACCCTTGTGGGATAAACATCTTTTCTGACAAGGGGGTGGGGAGGTCACTGCTTGGCAGGTGAGACTTGTGGCTGTGAAACAATCTCAGTTTCTGGGTCCTCCTCCATGGTGGTTGTAGGAGTTGTTTCTGAACTGTAAGAAGTGGTTCTGACAGCTCTGGGCACTCTTGTTCTCTAACAGTTGACTTTGCTGTCCTCAACTGATCCATGTGTTGTCTCCAGTTGACATCAGATGTAATCTCCACTGTGTAGAAGAGTGGTCCAGTTCTATCCTTAATCTTTCCAAGTACCCACTTTTGATCAGCTCTGTAGTCCCTCACTAGAACTGCTTTTCCGGGAGTAAAACATTGAACCTCCTTGTCTGAGGAGCCCTCAATTTGTCTCAGCTGTTTGTCCTGCAAACTCCTTCTGAGACTGGGCTTGAGGAGATCCAGACGCGAACACAACAGACAACTGAGGAACAGCATAGCTGATGAGTTATTGTTTGTGGAGTGTACTGCATTGTGATATACAAGGAGGAAATGGGCAAGCTTCTGATTCAGTGTCAGTGTAGAGTGTTTAGCTGACATTGCACACAGTGAATTCTTTAGGCTCTGGCCAAACTGTTCCACCAAGCCATTTGTAGCAGGGTGGTACAGTGCAAATGTAATATATCTTATTCCATTTATTTTCAGGAATGACTGAAACTGTTTCACAGCAAACCATTGCCCATTGTCATTGGCTAAGTGTTCTGGAACACTGGGTCCTTGAGAAGAGGCTTCTCAACACATCAACAGAGTGTGAGGCTGTAGTGGAGGCTATTGTCAACACTTCAGGACACTTTGTAGCTGCATCCACTACTACCATGAAATTTAGGCCCACGAATGGTCAGGGCAAATCCACGTGAATCCTATGCCAGGACAATGCAGGCCGTTCCCAGGGATGGAGAGGGCTGCTCTTGGCATCTTCTAGTGCATGGCAAGCTGCTCAATCTGCTGATTTATCCAAGTTCACTACACAAAGCCTCAACCCAACACTTCCATTTTGACGATGCCTAGATGGCGGCATGCAGCTTCTCTAACACTTTAGCTCTCGGCTTGAGTGGGACATCAACTCTCAATCCCCACATTAAGGCAACCCCCATCAAGGGCAAGTTCATCCTGACACTGGTGAAAATGAGGAACTGGAGTTTCTTTCCGTTGCATATTCTAGCCATTTTGGGTAGCCATGTAGACTTGAGATAGTGTGGGGTCTTTTCTGGTTTCCCTTTGGATCATCTCTACCATAATAGGGAAACTTTTGATTTGCATTAGGCAGAATCCTTCAGGAGGAGTGCCATCTTCTGTAAATTTTTCAGGTATTTCCTTTTCCAAGGGTAAGCAAGAAAATCGTATTTTCAAGATTAGTTGACTTCTTGAATTTGATCTTGTAGTGTTCCCCAGGACCTGCATTCGTGCTGCTGCTGTTAGTGGAACATCCTTCTGTGGATTGAAAATGGACACCAGTGGTTGATGATCAGTAATAGGATAAACTCTTTCCCATACAGGTAATGGATGAAATGTTTTACACTCCAAACCAGACGAAAGGCCTCTCTGTCAATCTGTCAGTAATTTTTTCTCTGCAGAGGTAAGGGAACATAATGCAATTTCAGGGTTGTATATTGTGATACAAATGTACTTTGATAATAAACTTACTTTGAAGTTTGAACTAAAGCTATGGAGCATTCACTACCATCATTCGTAACATGTGACATGACTGCACCTCTTCCACAAGGCGAGGCATTGCAGGCAAGTGTTACTGGATGACATGGATCATAATGTGTGAATACAGTGTCTGGCATCACCATTCCTTTTCTTTTCAAATCTTTTTATTGTTATATTATACAAAAGAAATAACACCAGTACATTGAAGTAACAACACTTACAATGTCTCAAAAAAGACATTATCTTTTTAATTTTGAAAAAGATTGAAAAAAAATTGTGATAACAAGAAAAAAACCTACTAAGTAGAAAAAGTGGGGGAAAAAACACCCCATTAGGTGTACAGCCCTGGAGTCATGTGTCATACAAAAATCTTCTAAAAATAAACATCAAACCGCCAGCAAGAAAAGAAAATATACCAAAATATTTACAATTAGATCGTGGAAAAAATCTATCAATTAGCTCAAATGATAATAACAAGAAAATGAGCCCCATCTTTTCTTAACATCAAATAAAGGTTTGAAGGTTCGGCTTCTAATTTTCTCCAAACTAAGACAGCATCACCTGAGAGAACCATTGTGACAAAGTGGGAGCTGATGTCTCCTTCCACTTCAACAAAATGGCCCTCCTAGCTATCAATGTAACAAATGCAATCACCATTTCATTTGCCTTACAGAAAGCCATCACACACTACTTTGTCCATTGCCAATTCCTCCCAATCTGTAGTAATGAGTTCAAAGGGTAGAGCACAGTAGCCTATTATAATAATTGACAACTCCTTAAAAGGGCCGCAACTAAGACATATCCTGTGGCCACCACTACTTGCATTTTCTCAGCACTCTTGTGTAATCCCGTGTATCAATGGTGTAACCTCAGTGAGTGATGTTTGCTTTAAAAATTTCACACTTGTTGCATCATGCTCTGAGTCTTCTAATCTTTTTAACACTGTTTTTAGATTTTGGAAATGTTCCTTGTCATCCTCACTGGTAACAATGATGTCATCCAGGTAACACCGAGTCCCTCCGCAGCCTTACAACACCTGATCCATAGCTTTCTGCCAGAGCGCAGGTGCA
The DNA here is from genome assembly GCF_963921235.1 of Mobula hypostoma. Lineage (NCBI taxonomy): Eukaryota > Metazoa > Chordata > Chondrichthyes > Myliobatiformes > Myliobatidae > Mobula > Mobula hypostoma. The sequence goes on from NC_086100.1 coordinate 158,055,990, forward strand.
GATGCTACTCTAAGACTCGTCACCGTCATACCATTGTGGAACTGCCGGATGATTATGATGAACTTGCTGGTGCAGCCAAACTTCTCCATGATCTTCCACAAGCCTTCTCTGCTGACCGTATCGAAAGCCTTGGTTAGATCGACAAAGGTCACGAAGAGGTCGCTGTGTTGCTCCTGGCATTTTTCCTGGAGTTGGCACACAGCAAAAATCATGTCCGCGGTCCCACGTTCAGCACGGAAGCCGCACTGGCTTTCTGGGAGCAGACCTTGCTCAAGATGTTGGAGAAGGCGGTTGAGCAGGACGCGGGCCAGAATCTTCCCCGCAATGGACAAGAGGGAGATGCCTCGGTGGTTGTCGCAAGACTGGCGGTTGCCTTTCCTCTTGTAGATGTGGACTATGCTGGCATCTTTCAGCTGTTGCGGGACCTGTCCCTTTTTCCACATGGACTGGAAGAATACAGTCAGCTTTTGCATCATGACAGGGCCTCCTGCTTTGTATACCTCAGCAGGGATTGCATCGGGACCTGGCGCTTTGGCAAAGGAGAGTTGCTTCACTGCCTTCCTGACTTCATCTACTGTGGGGAGGGTGTTGAGGTTCTTGTTGATCTCTACCTGGGGCAGGCGGGCAATGGCCTTCTCGCTGATGTCGGCAGGGCGGTTAAGGACATTGTTAAAGTGCTCAGCCCACCGATCCAGAATCTGCTTCTTCTCTGTCAGCAGCTGCGTCTCATCTGCGTTGAGGAGGGGTGAGGAGCCGGAGGACTGGGGTCCGTATACAGCCTTAAACGCATCGTAGAAGCGCTTTATGTCGTGGCTGTCTGCATAGCCCTGGATTTCATCAGCCTTCTTGCTGAACCAGCTGTCCTGCATCTCGCAAAGTTTTTTCTGCACTTTTCTTCTTGCGTTGGTAAAGGCATCTTTCTTGGCTAGCGACGTGGGGTCGTTCTGATGCGCTCTGTAATGTTGATGTTTCTCCGTTAGTAGTGCCTGTATTTCTTCATCATTCTCATCGGACCAGTCTTGGTTTCTTCGGGTTGCTGGTCCGAGATGTTCGAGGACGGTAGTGTAGACAGCGTCTCTGAAGGCTGTCCACTGTTCCTCAACGCTGGTCCCGTCACCCTGTGGTGTGTCTGGCAGTCTGCCTTCAAGGTCATTGATGAATTCTTCTGCAACCCTGCTGCTTTTCAGCTTGGAGACATTCAGCCTCTTTGCAGTCTTCTGCCCTTGGGGTCTTCTCATGGGCAGAATGCGAAGCCTGAACTTGGACAAAATGAGGCGGTGGTCGGTCCAGCAGTCAGCACCACACATGGCCCTCTTCACTCTGACATCCATCCTGTCCCTCTTCCTGGTGATGATGTAGTCAATCAGATGCCAGTGCTTCGAGCGTGGCCGCATCCATGACGTCTTCTTACGGGTGGGTAGGTGGAACAGGGTGTTGGTGATGACAAGGTCGTGTGTGGCACATGTCTTGAGGAGCAGAAGGCCGTTGTTGTTACACTTGCCAGTGCCGTGTCTTCCAATGATCCCTTCCCAGGTTTGGTAGTCTGTCCCTACTCTGGCATTGAAGCCCCCGAGAATGATAAGCTTCTCTGACTGTGGGATTGCTGAGATGAGGGCGTCAAGTTCTTCATGGAACTTGTCTTTAATGTACACTGTATAGTACATAGTGAAAGACATAACTAACAAATTTAAAGTGAAAATAATGTGGCAATGACTTCATTTGGGAAGTTGACAAATTTAATAGCGCAAATGAAGACTGAGAGTCGTATATCGAGAGGGTGGAACTGCATTGTACGCGAAGAATGTGGAGGAGCAAAAGAGAGCCCCCATGCTTCTTTGTGTAATGGGTCCTAGGACGTACAGTCTCTTACACAACTTAGTAACCCCTGAAAATCTAGCAAGCAAGATGTTCGACGAAATTGTTACAATTTTACAAAATCACTGAGAGTCCTAAACTGCTGGTAATAGCTGAGAGATTTAGATTTTACAAAGGGTGAAGGCATTTCTGAATATATTGCAGAACTGCACAAACTTTCCTTGTGACATTAGTGATGGACTTTCTGATGCATTAAGGGATAGGCTTGTATGTGGCATGCATAGTTAAAACACCCAGAAGAGGCTACTGTCAGAAAGAAACCTAACCTTAGAACAAACATTGACCATTGCAGTATCATTAGAGACTGCAGCAAATGTTGCAGCAGAACTACAGAAAAGGTGTTTAGAATATGAAATGCATAAAATGTCTCTAAATTGTGCAAATAGCCAAAAATGTTATCAATGTGCCAAATTCTCCCATGATGCAAATGACTTGGTTCAAGGAAAAGGTTTGCAGAAAGTGTCACAGACAAGGCCACATAGAGAAAGTGTGCAAGGCAGACAAAAAGCACAACTGAGTGAGAAGTTTCAAACACAAAACTAAGCAAATGTATAAAATGACCAAATGTGAAACAGAGTCGGACTACACAGATGAGTGGTCTTGCTTAGAATTGCATAGCATTACTGAAGCAGATCACAAAATCACAGGGATCGCAATAGATGAGTCTGGTGTAAAACAGAAAATGGAACGGGACACAAAGTCAGCTTTATCTATAATTTCAGAGGCTGATGACAACAGGCTGTTTTCTAAGATACCATTAGACAAACCTGATGACACTCCACAGGTCCAGAGGCTCTATCAGAAAGTAAACAGAGTGCCACCCTAAAGACTAAATCTTTAGTATAGTGAAGTTAGTTATTGACCATTATTGTGAAAGCATGTTTATATGGTTTATGAAAAGGAAATTGAATGTTTTGTACCTATACAGTTTTATGTTGCATTACTCTAAAGAGAGAGAAGTGTAATGTATGGATCTATTTCTTTTAGAGCAATGACTCCACTTAGCACTACGTATGATCTGTTGTCTACATATGCGCATTGATCTTTTGTCTACCTATGCAAACTGATTGCACTCTCTCTCGCTGCAATGTGGATACAGCAGCTAAAGCCACGTGCTTTTATTTAATTGATATGTTGCAATGGCCATTCCCATAGAACAATGACTGAAACTGTGAGCACACACATACACACGCAAGGACTCAAATACTTGCACTAACATTACTGTGATATTCTGGTGCTGTTGCAACTTATTTTCTGTTACTTATCTATTTAATACTGTTTTTCTATTACTGCCTTGTTTTTATCTACCGCTTTATTTAATTGCCTGAGAGGAAGCCAGAATTTCATTGTACCTTTGTATAATGACAATAAAGATCATTCAATTCAATTCAAAATTCAATTCACAACAACTACCTGTTCTTTTCAAGAAAGGTTGGCTAAAAATTTATTCTCTACTCAAAAGAGCATTGACAATTATTTTTGGATCATTATATCTACAATGTACTGATCACACTTATGTACTGTGAGCTGTGGATATAATACATCTTATGCAGGGGTTCCCCGAGACCTGAAAATTATGTCAAGGGTTCCTCCAGGGCAAAAAGGCTGAGAAATGCCATAGTTGAGAAAGCACATTGGACTCTATCCAATAGTACTACAAATTGCTTGCTCTCAGCTGTCTTTCCAGATCTTATTTGGTGTTCTATGACTGGCTCCATTTCCTCCCACCCTCAAGGCTATAAATTCCAAGTCAGTTCCATGTAAAAAAAAATTTCCTCACATTTCCTTTTAAACATCTACCCAGAATTTTAACTGTTTGCTCCCATCCTTGAAATATTTACTATTGTGAACATCTTCCCTCAATTTATGTTATATAAACCAATCACAAAGTTGTACACCTCTGTCAAATCTCCTCTCAGCCTCCTTTGCCCCAAAGCTTATGTACAAGAGGGAGAAAGATACACTAAACTGGAGCAGTTAAGGCAGTCTACACGTCTCACTGCCAACCGTAAAGCAGCCAGTATAATCAAAGAACCCCACCCTCCCAGCCTGGACATTCTCTTTCACTCACTTCCCATCAGGAAAAAGATGTGAAAGCCTGGAAGTATGTACCATCAGGCTCGAGAGCAGCTTCTATCCTACTGTTATAAGACTATTTAATTGTCCCCAGCGCAAAAAGCTGGAATTTTCACCTCACAGTCTACCTTGTTATGGTCTTGCATCTTATTGTCTACCTGCACTGCACTTTCCCTGGAACCATAATATTTCATTCTACATTCTGTTAGTTTATTCCCTTGCATTACTTCAATGTGTTAAATGGTCTGTGCAGATTGCATACAAAATAATATTTTCTAACTGTACCTTGGTCATGTGGCAATTATAAAGTGATAATTTTGCATTATGAGTGGCCATCTCTTGAACAAATGTAACAATCATCAATGAATGGCTACCCATTTCAATTTGACATATCTGTTCATTGCCTCATCTATAACACCTCATGTTCAGTCTGGGTAGCCTCCAACCCTATTTCACCAACTTCCAGTAATTACTCCCCCTTATTCCTTCTCTCTTTTTTTCAATTCCCCATTCTGTTTACCTTCACACCCCTTCTCTTCTCCTCACCCTCTGATCTCCTTCCTCAGGTGTCCCTCCTCCTTCTTTATCTTCCATGGTCCACTGTCTTCTCCTATTAGAGTCCTTTTTCCACTCTTTCCTATTGAACCTATCACCTCCCAGCTTCTTACTTTGTTACCCCTTCCCCACTCACACACCTTCCGCCTCACCTGGTCTCACGCTAGCTTGCACTCGTTCCACAAGCCATGCTTTCCTCTTCCGGCTTCTGCCCCCCTTACTTTCCAGTCCTGATGAAGGGTCTCAGCCCAATACATCGATTGTTTGCTCACCTCCAAAGATGTTGCCTAACTTACTGAGTTGCTGTAGCATTTTGTGTGTGCTGCTCAAGATTTCTATTATCTACAGAATCTCTTGTGTTCAATCATCAAAAAGAGCAATCTGCATTTATAAAGTTCTTTCAAGGTACACAACACTCTGGGTCTTTCCCCACCCCTCTCCCCTGTTTTTCCCTCATTGCATTTGCCATTCACCACTCCCATTTTCTCCTGCTTTAATTATCAGATTCCATCACTGGCAGTCCCTTGTATTCCTGTTCATATCTCTAGCTATCTTCAACCTTCACGCTCTCCTCCTCCTATATTGCTCCTCTCTGTCTCTCAATATTTTATTGTCTCTCCATTTGGTTTCATCTATCGGTCAGCCACGTGACACTTTCTCCCAAATGCCCCATTCTCCCCTACCTGGCACTCTGCCTGTCATATTTCACCCTTCCTCAGTTCACCAATTGCTTTCAGTTCTGGTCTCACCACACCCTTCTCCTTTATAAACTCTTTCCTCTCCACTCAGTCTTAATTCAGGATTTCAATCTGAATGTCAAAAGGTCCTTTCACTAGCACAGTGCTGCTCGACCCGCTGAGTTCCTCTAGCAGATTGTTAATTGTTCCACATTCCTGAATGAAACCCCCTGGTTTCCTTGGCTGCATAAGTCTAGAGAAGACCCTCTCCAGTCCTGCCAAACCCGTGAGATTGAGATGGCTCTCCCACACCAAACCCTGGTTTGTAGTCACTGTTACAAATTAATGCCACAAAATAACAGACAGAGTACAATGCACATGATTAAAGGAATTATATTTATAAATCTTAACTTAAGGGTTAGTAAAGAAAACAAAAAGAAAAGGGCCCATTTCAATTAAACAGTCAAATGTGCACAAATTGGAGCTCATCTTGAACTTCTCAGTTACTCACGCACTGGGCCCCCAGTCTGCATGAAAACTCACACCACCTTCTGAACGTTGCTCACAATCCATCTCGAACAAATAGGTCTTCCACCGGGTCATATCCTACGACCGATTCCCCCAGTACCTTCTCTCTTGATGTCCTGCTGAAACAAAAAAACACCCAAGACCCTCAGGATCCCTCACCAAAAAAATCCCCCCTCCCCCCCAGTTCGGTATCCTAATTGGATGGCACACATTCATCATCCCTTATCTTCAACAATAGTCCAAATAGGATAAAAGCAGAATAGACTGCTCTTGTAGAACTGCTAAAAGAAATACCTACAGCATAACAGTAAAGATGCGAACCAGGGCATTATATGCTTATCCATCAACAACAGTGGTTTGCATCTATAATGCTCTTTCAAGGTAGGGGGCATCTTTGAATCCTTGGACTGATGACTGATAGATAGCATGATTCTGATATTGTAACTCTGTTTCCAAAGCTGCTCTGGTAGACTTTCAGATGTTAAGGGAATGAGGGAATGCAAGATTAATGCAGAAAGAGATGTTGAACTATAAGATCTGCCAAGATCTTATTGAACTGTGGAACAGGCACAGAAAAAGCCTGAATACTTCATTTGTTCATACAATCCAGACTATTCTCTCATCTGGGCCAGTCTGGGTGAGAAAGATGAGTGGACAGCTGGTAAAACCATAAACGGGAATCATAAAAACAGAAGATGCAGGAAACATTCAACAGCTCGGCAGCTTATGTGGAGGGAGAAACAAGTTAGTGCTTCCTGTCAAACAGCTTTCTCGTTTTCTGTTTTTTATTTCAGGTTGTTGGTATCTAGATTTTTTTTTGCTTTCGATAAACAATAAACAAGATCATCCAAAGGGTAGAGATCTTCCTCTATGCAATGTCCAGGAGACATGTCTGTGATAGGTAGCAGACTAAGAATGACTAACTATCTGAAGCAAGTTAAGTATCCTTACACTGGATTGGTTGAGACTAGGGCTAGCACAATGTCAAGTGGGAGAGCATTATGGTGTCCTAACAGTTGTGTGACTTTAGGACTTACTTCACATTAGTGGTGGAATGTTTAGCTGAAGGAAACAATTGGAAAACAAGGTAGATGGCAAACCAAGAAAAAAAAGTTAGTAGATAGAGAGAAGTTTTAAAGAGGTTATTCAAGGAGAAGGCAGAGGCAGTTATAAAGAATTCCAGAGCAAGGACTCTGAATGCATATGACCAATAATGGCAGTGCAAGTGGACATTAGACAGACAGAAACCCTGGAGAATTCTTCAGTTTATTGCTGAGCTGTGGGAAGTTGCAGAGAAGGGCGAATTATAATATGTCAGTAGAAAATAGAACAAAATAGCACAGTATGGACCCTTCAACTGTTGATGTTGTGCAGACTTTTTAACCTACTCCATGATCATCTAACAATTCTTTCCTACACAGCCCATAACCCTCCATTTTTCTTTCATCCATGTACCTGTCTTAGAGACTCTTAAATGTCCCTAAAATATCAGTCTTTTCTGCTACCAGCAGCAGTGCATTCCAAGTCCTTAGCACTCTTTATCTAAAATGCTTACCTCTGCCATCTGCCCTGAACTTTCTTCCAGTCAGCTTAAAATGATGTCCTCTGGTATTAGCTGTATACACCTCTGTCAAGTAGCCTCTCATCCTCCTTCAACCCAAAGAGGAAAGCCCTGGCTCACTCAGCCTTTTCACACAAGCTATGTTCTCCAATCCAGGCAGCATCCTGGTAAATCTATTCTACATCCTTTCTAAAGCTTCCATATCCTTCATATAATAAAGCAGCCGGAACTAAACCCAATAGTCTAAGTGTGGTCTGAAACTGGAAAATAATGTAGAACTTTTATTTTACTGGATATATTCTTTTCAATTTGTTCTTTCTTGTCTTTTCCTTTCCACGTCTCAGTGTTGCTATTTAAAGTAATGGTTGCCTTGACAGCTTAGTCTGCTACCTGTCACAGACATTGCCTTTATTTTCCCCACCCCTCCTTCACTTTTAAACTTAATGGATGCTTGTTGTCTCACTTTCCCAGTTCTGATGAGAGATTACTGACCTAAAATGTCAACTCTGTTTTTCTTTCCACGAATACTGTTAGTCCATCTAAATGCTTCCAGTACTTAAACACAAAATATTCTGCGGTTGCTGGAAATCCAGAGCAACACACACAAAATGCTGGAGGAACTCAGCAGTTTCCCTTTAATGCTGCCTGAAATATTGACTGTTTATTCATTTGCATTGATGCTGTCTGATTTGTTGAGGTCTTCCAACATTTTGTGTGTGTTGCTTCCAGTACTTTCTGTTTTGAGTTAAACTGTGTTCTTGTTAGCTAAATATAAACACTTGCTGATCCTATTCGAAAGAGGAGCAAGGCAAGAAGGGTCTAGCTAATAACAACTCTTCAGCTATAACTTGGAAACATTTTCTGCACTGACTTATCACATAGCTGTTAATGGGATCTTGTGTGTAAAATTTTTCGGCTGTCACACTCGGAAAAATCGCAGATTGGTTCCAGCATGCAAGAACATTTGGTCTATATCTGCTTTCTATCATTTACTGTAAATCCAACCAGAACCACTTTTCCCCCCTCACAACTGTGCATCTTTTTCCTGTCAGCTACCATTTAAATACCTCAAATGAGTCTGTTTCTAATACTACCCATGACAGTGCATTTCACACCCGAACTATTTGTCATGAAAAAAAATATTTTGGTATCTCTTTCCATTATTTTCAATACATCTTCTATGTTGAGCCTTTGGAATTCCTTATCCCAGAAATTCTAAATCCTTGAATATATTCAAAGCTCGTGTGAATTTTTAATGAGTAAAATAATCAAGGATTATGGGGACAAGCTGGGAAAGCAGATTTATGAAACATTGGATCAGGCATAATCTTATTAAATGTCAAAGCCACTTGTGAGGCAGAAAGGTCCTCATCTGTCCTATTACTAATTGTTTGAGTGGTCTCATGTCCCCTAGTTTTGACCCCTCCGCCAATGGGAACAGTTTCTCTCCATCTTTTCTATTTGTACGTTGTCATGATGTTTGTGACGCCCAACCTCTCTTATTCCAAGACCGGTGCCAGGTTTTCCTGCCTCTCTACATAACTGAAGTCTCTCGTTCCTCCACCATTGGGGTAAGATCACACCTCAGTCTTCAAACTATCACTCCAGTGAACCATTGCTACAAATCCTTTAAGACTAACATATCATTCATGAATTACTATGCTTGGAACTCAACATTATACTCCAGATGGGGTCTGACCAAAAATGCCGAGTAATTCAGACCCCAATGTAAAATCCACAGGGCATTGATTCCAAATAGTAATATTTGGCATATTTGTGATGTTATACTTAAAGGCTGGGATATTTATCTTGATTGGTAACTTTTGTCTGTCAGCTGTAAAAAATAAATCAAAGCCATTTCTTGCTAAAGTCTCAAACGAGCTGGGATTGTGAGAGATGGTTTCCCTTCTCCATTTTAATAGCTAAGGAATGAAAAGAACTGGAGAAGCCCTGCGGGGAGGTGCCTTTATCCTGCAGGAGGGAGAAATGGAATGTTTAGGTCTTCTCAAGTAATAGGCTTAGGCAAGGTACAACAGAGAGATCCTGAGACCAGCAATAATGTGTCCTGCTTTTTCTCCTTCTCACAACCACAACTTCATGATTTTAGCCTGAAAAAAAAACACAATAGCAATTCCAATTTCATTTTCATTTGTTTTATAGAACAGTACAGGCAATATAGGCCCTACGGCCCACAATGCTGTGCCAACCTTTTAACGTACTAATAAGATCAATCTAACTCTTCCCTCCCACAAAGCGCTCTGTTTTCTATAATCTGCATGCTTACCTAAAGTCTCTTAAATGTCCCTAATGTATCCACCTCTCCACCACTCCTAGGAGCACACTCCACCACTTACCACTCTCCGTGTAAAATAATTAACTCTGACATCTTCCCCATGTTTTCCTTCAATCACCTTGAAATTATACTCCCTTGTATTAACAATTCCCAACCTGGAAAACGGTCTCTGACTGTCCACTTGATCTATGCCTCTTAATGTCATGAACACTTCTGGGAAGTCACTGCTCATCCGTCTTTGCTCCAAAAAGAAAAGCCTTAGCTCACTCAGCCTTTCCTCATACAAAATGTTCTCGAATGCAGGCAGCATCCTGGTAAATCTTTTCTGCACTCTCTCTAAAGCTTCCACATCCTTCCTATAATGAGACAACTAGAACTGTACACAATATTCCAAGTGTGGTCTAATCTGAGTTTCATAGAGCTGTAACATTATCTCACAGCTTTTGAAAACAATCCGCTGAATAATAAAGGTCAACATGCCATATGCCTTCTTAACCATTCTATTAATGTGCAGAAACTGAGAGGGATCTAATAAAGTGGATCCCAAGATCCTTTGTTCCTGCACGCTATTAACAATCCAGCCATTAACACTATTCCCTGCTTTTAGGTTTGGCCTCCCAACAGGGATTTCCATTTTTATTCATCTTCTCCTAACCTATACTTCTTCCAGTGCTATCATCATATTTAAGATGATTCTTTCATGGGATGTGGGTACTGCTGGCAGAACTGAAATTTAGTCCCTAATTTCCCCTGAAAATTGAGTATCAGAAAGATTGATGGGTTGGGACTTATATGTGGACTAGACCAGGGTATGAACAGCAGGTCTCCTTTCCTGAAGGGCTTTAGTAAACCAGTTGGCTTTGCTGCTAGCTTCATGGTTATTGTCCAAAGGTCTAGCTTTGTTTTTGGAAAAAATCTCAAATGCCACATGTTGTCTCAAAACAATGGGCTTATGTTTCTTGTGAGTGAAAAACTTGCCAATGAAAGACACTACTACAAAAATAACATTATGTAAGTTTATTTAATCACAACTAAAAGGAACAGAGAAATCAGTAATTCAAGTAATTACATTTAACTCAACTGAAAACAAAACTTTATTTGACTCTTTACTGAAAACTAAACTCAGATAATTTTATCTGTCTCTTCACTAATACATCAAGCTCAAGGTTGCATGCAGTTCCAGCACCCATCAGCAATCAATGTCAGCAATGCTGCTTGTGTACTCTTAGCTACCCAGTCTTTAGCTGTTTGAGGAACTCCAGCTCGTTGATGGGACGTAAGGAATGTATCAAGGTCACCAGGCACCAATTGTGATCCAGCCTATGGAAAAGCTCCAACAATCCTTTGCAAAATCTCTACTACCATACTATTTGGGGTCTCCCTTACTTCCCATAAAATGGAAAAACAACATCATATAAGGCAAGATTACTGGAAACCAGATCCCCCCAGACAAGCCCACTTCTCTAATCAGAGCCTAAATCGAAAGTTAAGTCAGTCATTGCGTTTCCATTGCGTTCCCCTTTCGTTATTGATTCCAGTCCCAATTCTCTACCACTGTTCCCAGCTTTCTCCTGTTTTCCATCCTCTCAATAACTTTCTCACTGCTCTCAGACACTCTGCTATGTCCCAAAGTATGGCACCTACCCACCCCACCCCCTACCCCACTGCTTGTCTTATTTATAATCTTTTATAGTTCTGATGAAATGCTATCCAAACTAAAATATTAACCCCTTTTATTGCTCAACTGATGCTGTCTGATTTTCTAATCATTTCCATCTTATATACTGGTGATGTTATTGCTCACTGCAGAAGTGGTTCAGATTAGGAATATAATCATTCATGAATGATGGTAAAAGTCTCAAAGTTGAACAGTCTTAGTAATGAGGTAAGATCAATTAGGCTGGAGTTGACTTCTTTGGAACAGAGAAGGATCAAGAAAGCTTTAACTGAAATAGGTGAAATTATCAAAAGGGTGAAGCAGGGATTTTGCTTGGTAGAATGTTCAATAAGTAAGGAAAATAGATCCTAAGCAATTAGTGGGGATGAGTGAGGGAAGTTCTTTACACCAAAAGGGTTTTCAGGTCACAGAAAGAGGAGAGAGTGGGGTCAGGTAGGTGCCATGTGTTGGGATGTTCTGGGGGGATATAGGAGCAGTGGGAAATTTACTGAGAATAAGGAACCCAGCAGAAGATAGTTGGAACTGAAGCCAATAATGAAAGGGGAGTGCAACAGAGTAGCAATAACGGCTGACTAAAGCATTTGATTTAGGCTCTCATGATACAAGTGGGTCTGTCTGGAGGATTTACTGGAAGTCATGAAACTTACTGCCTATTAGAATGGACAAGACAGAAACCTTCATCACATTTAAAAAGATGTGTACTTGATGTACCAGAACTGTGGGGATTTGGACCAAGTGGGACCAGGCAGCACAGCATTTTGTAATTTAGTATGGACTGAAGTGGACCTCTTCAATACCATGAACCTACAAATCTGGTAGCATGTTGCTGAGAGCTTCTCATGTCAGAATAGAGGGGTATTATGTGAATTAGTATGTTGTGGAAGTGTATGCAGAATGGAATGTGTTAGACTGCTCTGTGTGGAAGAACTAAGATGGGTTGAATAATTTAATTCTCTGTGAACATTTTTCCATTTATTTGTGACAGGCCCTTCAAATTCTTTATTCTACCACCATTTCTGAACAGAACCAACCAGAGCAAAAAAATGATTGAAGTATTGCTTCTCATTTCTGGGATAAGAAATAACCAGAATAAGAGTGATTAAAATATTACTTCACAATTACTGGGAATAGAACTAATTTGACCAAAGACTATTAAACTACAACTGCACCAGTTTTGGGGATAGAACTCGTCAGAGCAAGGATAACTAAACTTCCTCCTCCCCAAATTCCTCACTTTCCACTTCTACGCACAAATTTATTGCCAACCTTTCTGCTGCTTTACATTTGGCTCCCTGACCTCTGCATGTGTTGTACATTCTGAAGCAGATTGAATCTGGAATCTGTTCACATCATTATCACAGTTTCCTTTAGCATTCTGCTGTTTGCTGAAATTCTCTGTGGCATTTCAATTCAATTTATTCTGAAGACTCCAGCTAAAAAATCTCTAACCCTAATATATTATACTCCTTAATATAATGGTAAGACTGCTGCATTCTTTGTTATAAGGCTATTATATGGTTACCTTTTGTAACTAGGTGAGATAAGTAGAGGGAAAGCTTTCCCTTGACAGTCAAGAGACCATAAGACTAAGATATAGGAGCAGAATTGAGCCAATCAACCCATTGAATCTGCTCCACCATTCAATCATGGCTAATATTTTTATGAACCCCATTCCCCTGCCTTCTCCCCATAACCCTCAACTTCCTTACCAATCTCTGCCTTAAATACATCCACTTCCATTGCCCTTTGTGACAAGGAATTCCAGATTCACCACCCTCTGACTGAAGAAATTCTACCTTCTCTCACTTTTAAAGGAATGTCCCTTTATTTTGAGGCTGTGCCTTCAGATCCTTGACGTGCTTACTAATGGAAACATCCTCTCCACATCCACTCTATCAAACTCTTTCAGTATCTGATAGGTTTAATTGAGATCACCCCCCCCCCATCACCCTCATACTTCAGAACTCATCAAGTAGGGTCCAAAAACATCAAATGCTCTTCATGTGTAAAGCTTTGGATCATTCTTGTGGACCTCCTTTTGTCACAGTGGGGGTGCTGGGAACAGACCTAAAAGCAAGACACAGACACTGAAGTACAAGGAACAGGACTTGACTTGAGTAGGGACGTGACAGGATACAGGCAAGGAGCAGGAACAAGAACAGCCTTGGGCTAGGACATGGACAAGACAGGGAATCCAGACAGGGAACTATGAACTAGGAACCTGAGCTTGGGCTCCGAGCCAGAGACTGGACAAGGACCCAGCAGCTGGGCCTTGCCTCAGGCTGGGGCCACAGAACCAGGTAAGGACATGACATGACCACAGGACAGGACGAGGCTGGAGTCTAGAGTCTTGAGGCCTGCAGGCTGGGGTCTTGGCTCTTGAGAATGCAGAGGCTGATAACTCAGAGGCTGGAGCTCAGAGGCAGACTGGGAACTGAACATCACAGAGCTGGGACTTATCCTTCAAGAAGCCAAGAGTCATCTTTAACATAACACAAACATGAGACTGGACAGTACATAGACATAGAGCTGAGACTTATCCACAGACAAGCCCAAACTCAACTTATCTCTACACCAAGGTGGGACAGGACCATCTGTCAGGTAACAGCGGAACAGCCAGACTTATCCAACAAAGGCAAAGACAAGACAGATCCCCCCACAGGGCAATGGCAGAACAGCCTGACTTACCCCACAAAGGTGAGGACAAGACAAGACAGTCCCTCCCACAGGGCAACAGCAGAACAGCCTGACTTACCCCATAGAGGCAAGGACAAGACAAGACAAACACCAAAGAACAACAGACAGCTCTATCTCTGCATCAGGGTTGCTCCAAGTCACAGTTTGGCCAGCAACCTCAGCTGGCTACAGAAACAGCCAGATCCCTACCTAGCTTGGAGCGGCTAGCAGCCACTCAGTTGGCCCTGGAACCAGCCAAATCCATACAGCAAGGACAGCTTCAACTACTGACAGCAAAGCTCCATAAGGGGATGGTTCCCTAACACAACCTAAAGATAGCAAGTTGCCACTCTAGCCTTCCACCAGCAGGTTGCTCCCAGGAAATCTTGACAAGATAAACCAGCAGCCCACACACAACCCCAAGGCTACTTATATTCCAAGCCCCAAGATGGGAATCAGGTGCCTATGATTAACTCAATCAAAACAAGGGACAGCTGGAAGACCCAGAGCCCTGAGTCCATGAACCGGAATGCGGACTTCACAGACCGGACCATGACACCTCTGGGTTTTCTCCAAAGCCAATATATCTTTACTTGGATAGGGGACTCAAAAATTGCTCTCAATTTTTACTCTCAAGAGGCTTTGAAAAGCTGGGACATAAAGTTTTTACACAGATAGTAATCCTTTACTGGAATTCAGTAGCTATAGTGCTGTGAAGAAACAGAATCATCAAGACATTCGAGAAGGAACTAAAAACACACAAGTGAGAATAACTTTTAGGACTAAGAGAGAGGAGCAAGAAAATGGGACTTTGGAATCTTTTATTGGTTAGAAATGTGCCCTTGGCCACCAGCCCTGCCTTTTTAACCCTCACTTGAAGTTTTGTCATCCTGAAACTTGGAGCATTGTGTACAGTTTTGGTCACCCAGTTGCTTGGAATACTTTGCATGGTTTTGATCCCCAAGTAACTTGGAAAATAGCGTACATATTTGGACCTTCTATTTATAGGAAAGACATCATTAAACTGGAGGAGTACAGAGAAGTTTTACAAAGCTGGGGTTTGAGGACCTACGTTAATAGGGAGGATGGCAGGTTAGGATTTATTCACTTGAGTGTAGGAGATAGAGGAGTAACCTTGTAGAGGTGTATGAAATCTTGAGGGGCATCAATAGGATGAACACACACAGCTTTTATCCTAAGGATGGGGAACTGAAAACCAGAGGGAACAGGTTTAAGTTGAGAGGTAGAAAAGGGAGCTGAGGTGCAAATTCTTTGTGTAAGGGGGTAGTGCATATATGAAATTTGTGGTTGAGGCAAATATATAACAACATTCAGAAGACATTTAGATAAGTACATGGATAAGAGAGATTTAGAGGAATATTGATCAAACATGGGTAAATGGGACTAGCTTGCTGTGCACCCTGGTGGGCATGTACAACTTGGCCTGAAAGGTCTGCTTACTGGCTGTATCACTCTATGACTTCATGACCATTCAAGAATATTATTATCTTCCTATTTTCCTATGTATCTTTAAATAATTCTTTCCAGATTTTTAAAAACTTTTTTATTTATCTCACAGGCCTTCTATTTCTCCTTTATGGAATGTACAAGTCAGTTTGTTTTACTTCTATCATACCACTTTCCACCACGTTAATCTTAAAGCAGATGCCACCTTTACTAACATGGAAGCTTCTATTTTAGATGAAAGAACTGAGCTGCCCCCCAGAATAATTTCCATAAGAAACAACTTCCTATTCTTCTGTTTATCATAAATTTAAACTAAGCTATGGAAATTATGTTATAAATTGGCTCAAAATGGAACATGTGCGGGCATGAACTTCACCATTAATTATGTTGGTGTTTACACGGTCTACCTGCTTTATCAGCTGTGCAGAAAAGTCCAGATGGGTTATCTGCTCTGTGCCATCTGGATTCCTGTAACTCGGTTATGATAAAGGACACT
Source organism: Mobula hypostoma (assembly GCF_963921235.1). NCBI lineage: Eukaryota > Metazoa > Chordata > Chondrichthyes > Myliobatiformes > Myliobatidae > Mobula > Mobula hypostoma. The sequence continues at coordinate 158,071,872 of NC_086100.1, forward strand.
ACCTGCGTCAAAAGCTGATTAGAATAGAACAGAACTTTATTGTCATTGCTCAGGGCAACGAGATTCTGGTGCTATTCCAGTCTGTGCAAAACAGATATTTACAATGCATTAATTTAAAAAAAGTTTCATATTTACATGCAACAAGCGACTTTGATAGCTCATAACACTCAAAGGCCATTGGCAAGCTGGGGTGTAGCATTCTTCAGCTGTACAACAGCCCTTGAGAATAAGCTGTTTTTCAGTCGTACTGTCTTGGCTAAGATGTTTCTGTATCTCTTACCAAATGGCAGGAGATTGTACAGACAGTGTCCAGGATGGCGGGGGTCTTTAATGATGTTATGAGCACGCCATAGGCATCCAGAGTTGTAGATTGTCACTTGGTCCAGTAGTTGGTGAGTCCCAGTGATGTAGAACATAGAACATAGAATAGTACAGCACAGTACAGGCCCTTCGGCCCACAATGTTGTGCCGACCCTCAATCCCTGCCTCCCATATAAGCCCCCACCTTAAATTCCTCCATATACCTGTCTAGTAGTCTCTTAAACTTCACTAGTGTATCTGCCTCCACCACTGACTCAGGCAGTGCATTCCACGCACCAACCACTCTCTGAGTAAAAAGCCTTCCTCTAATATCCCCCTTGAACTTCCCACCCCTTACCTTAAAGCCATGTCCTCTTGTATTGAGCAGTGATGCCCTGGGGAAGAGGCGCTGGCCATCCACTCTATCTATTCTTCTTATTATCTTGTACACCTCTATCATGTCTGCTCTCATCCTCCTCCTCTCCAAAGAGTAAAGCCTTAGCTCCCTTAATCTCTAATCATAATGCATACTTTCTAAACCAGGCAGCATCCTGGTAAATCTCCTCTGTACCCTTTCCAATGCTTCCACATCCTTCCTATAGTGAGGTGACCAGAAATGAACACAGCACTCCAAGTGTGGCCTAACCAGAGTTTTATAGAGCTGCATCATTACATCGCGACTCTTAAACTCTATCCCTCGACTTATGAAAGTTAACACTCCATAAGCTTCCTTAACTACCCTATCCACCTGTGAGGCAACTTTCAGGGATCTGTGGACATGTACCCCGAGATCCTTCTGCTCCTCCACACTACCAAGTATCCTGCCATTTACTTTGTACTCTGCCTTGGAGTTTGTCCTTCCAAAGTGTACCACCTCACACTTCTCCGGGTCGAACTCCATCTGCCACTTCTCAGCCCACTCCTGCATCCTATCAATGTCTCTCTGCAATCTTTGACAATCCTCTACACTATGTACAACACCACCAACCTTTGTGTCGTCGGCAAACTTGCCAACCCACCCTTCTACCACCACATCCAGGTCGTTAATAAAAATCACAAAAAGTAGAGGTCCCAGAACAGATCCTTGTGGGACACTACTAGTCACAATCCTCCAGTCTGAATGTACTCCCTGCACCACCACCCTCTGCCTTCTGCAGGCAAGCCAATTCTGAATCCACTTGGCCAAACTTCCCTGGATCCCATGCCTTCTAACTTTCTGAATAAACCTACCATGTGGAAACTTGTCAAATACCTTACTAAAATCCATATAGATCACATCCACTGCACTACCCTCATCTATATGCCTGGTCACCTCCTCAAAGAACTCTATCAGGCTTGTTAGACACGATCTGCCCTTCACAAAGCCATGCTGACTGTCCCTGATCAGACCATGTTTCTCTAAATGCCTATAGATCCTATCTCTAAGAATCTTTTCCAACAACTTTCCCACCACAGACGTAAGGCTCACTGTCTATAATTACCTGGACTATCCCTACTACCTTTTTTGAACAAGGGGACAACATTTGCCTCCCTCCAATCCTCCGGCACCATTCCCGTGGACAACGAGGACATAAAGATCCTAGCCAGAGGCTCAGCAATCTCTTCTCTCGCCTCATGGAGCAGCCTGGGGAATATTCCGTCGGGCCCCGGGGACTTATCTGTCCTAATGTATTTTAACAACTCCAACACCTCCTCTCCCTTAATATCAACATACTCCAGAACAGCAACCTCACTCATATTGTCCTCACCATCATCAAGTTCCCTCTCATTGGTGAATACCAAAGAGAAGTATTCATTTAGGACCTCGCTCACTGTCCCCCAGATGCTCACCCACTGAGAGATCTGTGACCTGGCCCGGTTCATTACCTAGTACTAGATCTAGTATGGCATTCCCCCTGGTCAGCCTGTCCACATACTGTGACAGGAATCCATCCTGGACACACTTAACAAATTCTGCCCCATCTAAACCCTTGGAACTAATCAGGTGCCAATCAATATTAGGGAAGTTAAAGTCACCCATGATAACAACCCTGTTATTTTTGCACCTTTCCAAAATCTGCCTCCCAATCTGCTCCTCTGTATCTCTGCTGCTACCAGGGGGCCTATAGAATACCCCCAAAAGAGTAACTGCTCCCTTCCTGTTCCTGACTTCCACCCATATTGACTCAAAAGAGGATCCTGCTACATTACCCACCCTTTCTGTAGCTGTAATGGTATCCCTGACCAGTAATGCCACCCCTCCTCCCCTTTTTCCGCCCTCTCTATCCCTTTTAAAGCACTGAAATCCAGGAATATTGAAAATCCATTCCTGCCCTGGTGCCAGCCAAGTCTCTGTAATGGCCACTACATCATAATTCCATGTATGTATCCAAGCTCTCAGTTCATCCCCTTTGTTCCTGATGCTTCTTGCATTGAGGTACACACATTTCAGCCCTTCTACCTTACTGTCTTTACATTGTTTATTCTGCTTCTCTTTCCTCAAAGCCTCTCTGCATGTTAGATCTGGCTTTACTCCATGCACTTCTTTCACTGCTCTATCGCTCTGGGTCCCATTCCCCTCGCAAATTAGTGCCGAGTCACCCTAATCACCTGGTGGAGTGCTTTGTGGTCTGTCTGTCTGCGGCTAGAGTACCACACTGTCATCCTCTCTATCACACATTGATAAAAATTGGTCAGCAATTGTTGGGACAGATTAGCTCTTCTTAAGCTCCTCAGGTAGTATTGTCACTGTTGAACCTTCCCTACTATTGATGTTGTGTTGACGGATTAAAACATATCAACCATAAGACTATATGATCATAAGACATAGGAGCAGAAATAAACCATTTGGCCCATCAAGTCCGCTCCATCATGGCTGATTTATTATCCCTCTCAAACCCACTTTCCTGCTTTCTCCCCGTAACATTTAGCACCTAATTAATCAACAACCCATCAACTCTGCTTTAAATATACCCAATGACTTAACCTCTACAGACGTCTGTTGCAATGAATTCCACAGAATTATGACCCTCTGGCTAAAGAAATTCCTTCTCGTCTCTGTTAGAAAGGGATACCCCTCTGTTCTGAGACTGTGCCCTCTGGTCCCAGACTCTCCACTATAGGAAACATCCTCTTCATACCCACTCTATCTAGATCATCTAATATGCTTCAATGAGATCGCCCACATTTCTTAAAAATTCAGCAATTACAGGGCCCAAGCCATCAAAAGCTCCACTTACATCACCCCTTACATTCTTAGGATTATTCTTGTGAACCTCCTCTGGACCTCTTTCAATGCTGGCACATCCTTTCCTAAATAAGGGGCCCAAAACTGCTCATAATATTCCAAGCGTAGTATGACCAGTGCCTCATAGACTTCAGCATTACAACCTTGCTTTTATACTCTCGCTCTCGGCCTCTGGAAATGGAGGCTAAAGTTGCACGTGGCTTCCTTACCACCACCACAACCTGCAAATCCTGCACAAGGACTCCAAAGTTCTTTTGCACCTCTGATTTCTGAATTTGTTTCCTATTTAGAAAATAGTCTAGACCTTTAGTCCTTCTACCAAAGTGCATGACCATACACCACTACACTGTATTCTATCTGCCTGTCAGTACCTCCAGTTGAACTCTGTCTTTTTGTGTGTTTCCCCCTCGCAGTCAATCTGTGGTTTTGTATTGCCATGTGCTCCTGTCCCCGGTCCTGCTCTACTCCGGCCCCTGTATTACTGAGTACTCCGTCTCTCACCTATTTCTCATTATTCCCTGTATTGCTGCTACCTGTGTCTCATTGTGCTCCAACTATCATCTGCCTCTCTGTTTATAGCTCAGTATGTTTCAATCCTGTGTTTTCACCTGTTTGTTGCTAGATTGTGCCAGTGAATATTCCTGAGCCTTTCCAGCATTTGTATCTGTACTCTGTCTGTCCGAATATTGACTCTGTCTGTTTCCCTCTTCTGGTTTTTGGATTCCTCTGGATGTTTTGATCTCTGCCTGAACTTTGACACTGACTTTGTTTGCACTTCAGGTTTGTTACTCAATTAATATCACTGTGTGCACAGTACTGGGTCTGCGATTGGATCCCTGCTCCAGATCCCTGACACTACCACTTCATTGCCCATACTTCTAACCGATCTAAGTCAATCAGTTAATAGTTTGTTACTAAACAACTACTGGAATTTGAATGGTTCCTCTCTATTGTAACTTGGACTAAGTCCTGTTCATTTACTATACCAGTTTCTCCTTTCATCTGACGAAGGGTCTCGGCCCGAAACGTCGACTGTAGTTTTTCCTAGAGATGCTGCCTGGCCTGCTGCATTCACCAGCAACTTTTATGTCTGTTGCTTGAAATTCCAGGATCTGCAGATTTCCTCGTGTTCTCCTTTTATCTACCTTGTCTCCCAGTTCCTGAGACTCCTTTTGAATTTTGTTGTTCCCATGCAACCTATAAAATGGAATCAGTCAAATTTATTATCACTGACCTACAATCTATAAACCTATCAAATATTGAAAGGCCTAAGTAGAGTGGACGTGGAGAGGATGTTTCCTATTATAGTGAGGGAGTCTAGAACCAGAAAGCACAGCCTCAGAATATAAGGATATTCCTTTATATCAGAGATATGGAGGAAATTTTTTAGCTATAGGGTAGTGAATCTGTGGAATTCATTGCCACGGACAGTAGTGGAGGCCAAATCATTGAATACACAGTATTTAAAGTGAAGGATGACATGTTCTTGATTAGTAAAGGTGTCAAAGGTTACAGGTAAGGGCAGGAGTATTGGTTAGAGGTGGATAATAAATCAGCCATGATAGAATGGTAGAGCGGATTTGATGGACCAAATAGCCTAATTATACTCCTATGTTTTGTGGTCTTATGGGATGTGAAATTGTTGTTTTGTGACAGCAGTATAATGCAAAAGCATAAGCATTTTAAGTGACAGAAAAGGTAAGTAGTGCAAAAATGGAACAACAAGGTAGTGTTCATGAGTTCATGGGTCATTCAAAAATCTGATGGTAGAAGGGAAGAAGCCGTTCCTGAATCATTGAGTATGGGTCTTCAGGCTATAGCACCTCCTCCTGACGGTAGTGATAAGATGGCATGTCCTGGATGGTGCGGGTCCTTAAGGATATCGTGTTCTTGAGGCACCGCCTCACTGGTGAGGGAGGTCATGTCCATGGTGGAGCTCACTGAGTCTAAAATGCTTTGCAGCTTCTGCAATCCTGTGCATTAGGCCTCCGTACCAGGCTATGAAATTGGTCAGAGTCCGGGGTGATATACCAAATCTCCTCAAACTTCAAATGAAGCAGATGCACTGGTGTACTTTATTTGCCATTGCATTAATAAATCCTCTGAGACATTAATGCTCAGGAATATGAAGCTACACATCCTTTCCACCACTGGCCCTTCAATGAGAAGTGGTGTGCGTTCTCCCAACTTCCCCTTCTTGAAGTCCGCAATCAACTCCTTGGTCTTGCTAACACTGAATGCAGTGTTGTTGTTGCTCAACCAGCCAATATATCTCATACCTGTAATTTTCATCATTATCATCTCAGATTCTACCAACAGCAGTGGTGTCAGCAGTGAATTTACAGATGACATTTGAGTTGTTCCTAGTCACAGTCATGAGTGTAGAGAGAGAGTAGAGCAATGAGCTAAGCGTGCATCTTTGAGGTGCAACTGTATTCCTGATTAGCAAAGAGAAGATGTTATGACTGATCCGTATTGACAGTGACCTCTCATTAAGGAAGAGGGAGGTACAGTGGCCCAGCTTTTCAGCTTGTTTATTAGTACTGAGGGAATAATGGTGTGGGGAGCATTTGTGTTTGTACTAGGTGGAGTTCAGAATTAGAGGGGATCTCACCAAAACCTACTGGATAATGGAAGATTCAAATTGAGTGGATTTGGGGAATCTTGGATCCAAGGGCACAGCCTCAGAATGAAGAGAATGTTTCTTTAAGACTGAGATAAAGAGGAATTTGTTCAACTAAAGGGTGGTGACTCTATGGTATCTATTGCCACAGAGGGCAGTAAAGGCTAAAGAGAAAGAGACTGATAGGTTTTTAATTGGTAAAGGGGTTAGGATTACAGGGAGAAGGTGGAGGAATGGAGTTGAAATAAAATCAGCCATGATTGAATGGTGGAGCAGGCTGGTTGAATGGCATAATTCTGCTCCTATATCTTATGGTCTTATGCAGACTGGTGTCTTCAACCCAAGGCTGATTCCGCTGAGCCTCAGCTGACACCATAAACAATGGAACCTCTTTCAGTCAGCTTTACATCCAGTAATGGTCCCCTTTTCTTCTGGTTATCCAATCAAATTCACCTTGCAAAGTGACTTCAATGAAGCAAAATATTGCAAAGAGCTTTGGGGATCTGAATCACCCCAACCACAAACTGTTCCAGCTGCTACCATCCGGGAGCATTAAAGCCAGGACCAACAGGCTCCGGGACAGCTTCTTCCATTAGGCCATCAGAATGATTAATTCATGCTGATACAATAGTATTTCTATGCTATATTGTACATACTATTTATTACAAATTACTATAAATTGCACTTACACATTCAGACAGAGATGTAGTATAAAGATTTTGTCTCCATGTATGTGAAGGATGTAGGAAATAAAGTCAATTCAATTCAAAGGATTAGCGGGCAAAATGTTTCATGGAGGGAATCGATCAGGTGACCACAGTGTCGGTCATAAAGGTAGGTTTTAGGGGGCGTCTTAAGTGCAGCAGAAAGACTAGGGAAGAAATTCCCAAATTTTATGAACAGTAGCTGTGCTTTTAGTGAGGGGTGGTTACAGAGGTGGTGTTGGTTAAGGCTCTGGAGGCATTTGGAACCCTTCAAGTGAATGTTAATTTCGAGGCTCTGTATAATTGTTAACTAGTCAAGTGTTAACAACTCTAAATGTAAAGCAGCTTCTATTTCCATTATGGTCCACTATTGCTTGTGGCAGTCCTATTAGTGGAGCAATTTGATTAACGTGTTCTTGTGCTCCAGAACCTAAGGAAGGGAAATGAGTCACATGCAAAGTTCACTTTGCCTCACACATGGACTGAGCTATTTTGTTTGCAGAGCTCTGAGGCGGAGGAGTAAACTGCATCCAGATACAGTAAGTAAAATGAGAGGAGGACATATAAGTAATCTGTTGGAGAAACTTGGTGGTTTCAGCAGCATCTGTGGAAGCTTTGGATCAAAAGCACTGTATTGGAATTCTTTAAAAAGAGAGGTTAAAAGGGCCCCAATGAGGTGTTCAAGGGGAAGGTGGGGTCTGTAGGAGATGTGAGAAGAAGTCATTAATGGAGTGGTGAGGACATCTTCAGAAAGAAATAGAGAGAGATATACAAGCGGAGAGAGTGAGCAGCTTCAAGTTCCTGGGTGTCAAGATCTCTGAGGATCTAACCTGGTCCCAACATATCGATGTAGTTATAAAGAAGGCAAGACAGCAGCTATACTTTATTAGGAGTTTGAAGAGATTTGACATGTCAACAAATGCACTCAAAAACTTCTATCTTAGTACCATGGAGAGCATTCTGACAGGCTGCATCACTGCCTGGTACGGAGGGGCTACTGCACAGGACCGAAAGAAGCTGCAGAGGGTTGTAAATCTAGTCAGTTCCATCTTGGGCACTAGCCTACAAAGTACCCAGGACATCTTTAGGGTGCAGTGTCTCAGAAAGGCAGCATCCATTATTAAGGACCTCCAGCACCCAGGGCATGCCCTTTTCTCACTGTTACCATCAGATAGGAGGAAGAGAAGCCTGAAGGCACACACTCAGTGATTCAGGAACAGCTTCTTCCCCTCTGCCATCCGATTCCTAAATGGACATTGAAGCTTTGGACACTACCTCACTTATTTTTTAATATACAGTATTCCTGTTTTTGCATGTTTTTTAATCTATTCAATACAGTATACATAATTGATTTATTTGTTTATTTATTATTATGTTTATTTTTTTCTCTCTGATAGATTATGTATTGCATTGAACTGCTACTGCTAAGTTAACAAATTTCACGTTACATGCTGGTGATAATAAACCTGATTCTGATTCTGATTCTGATTCTGACATAGAGGGAAAGGAGATGGAGGCAGAGTTCAATGTCAAAGTCCAAGTCAAATTTATTGTGATATGCACACGTGGAATAAAAATCTTACTTGCAGCAGCATCACAGGAATATAATATCAGATACAAAATATTCACAAGAGCAACATAAATTATACTGTACAAAATTATACAAGAAAGAATACAATTAGAACAAAAAATGTCTATTGTAGTACAAAGTGATGATATGCTAAGGTAGTGATTAGGGTTGTGCAGATTGGTTCATGAACCCAATGGTTGAAGAGAAGTAACTATATTTGAACATGGTGGTGTGAGGTGTCAGACTTCTGTAACTCCTACCTGATGGTACATTCTAGAAGATGGTGTGGTCCATTTGGTGAGGGATCTTGCTTTCTTGAGGCAGTGCCTTTTAAAGAGCAACAGAAGATAACTACAAACGTAAAAAGGCAATACGGGGAGAAGAGATGAGATACAAAGGTAAGCTAGCCAAGAATATAAGGAGGATAGTAAAAGCTTCTTTAGGTATGTGAAGAGGAAAAAATTAGTTAAGACCAAAGTTGGGCCCTTGAAGACAGAAACGGGTGAATTTATTATGGGGAACAAAGAAATGGCAGATGAGTTGAACGGGTACTTTGGATCTGCCTTCACTAGGGAAGACACAAACAATCTCCCAGATGTAATAGTGGGCAGAGGACCTAGGGTAATGGAGGAACTGAAGGAAATTCACATTAGGCAGAAAATGGCGTTGGATAGACTGATGGGACTGAAGGCTGATAAATCCCCAAGGCCTGATGGTCTGCATCCCAGGGTACTTAAGGAGGTGGCTCTAGAAATTGTGGACGCATTGGGGTAATAATTTTCCAAATGTTCTATAGATTCAGGATCAGTTCCTGCGGATTGGAGGGTAGCTAACGTCATCCCACTTTTTAAGAAAGGAGGGAGAGAGAAAACAGGTAATTATAGACTAGTTAGCCTGACATCAGTGGTGGGGAAGATGCTGGAGTCAATTATAAAAGATGAAATAGCGGCACATTTGGATAGCAGTAACAGGATCAGTTAGAGTCAGCATGGATTTATGAAGGGGAAATCATGCTTGACTAATCTTCTGGAATTTTTTGAGGATGTAACTATGAAAATGGACAAGGGAGAGCCAGTGGATGTAGTGTACCTGGACTTCCAGAAAGCCTTTGATAAGGTCCCACTTAGGAGATTAGTGGGCAAAATTGGAGCACATGGTATTGGGGGTAGGGTACTGACATGGATAGAAAATTGGTTGGCAGACAGGAAACAAAGAGTAGGGATTAACGGGTCCCTTACAGAATGGCAGGCAGTGACTAGTGGGGTGCCACAAGGCTCAGTGCTGGGACCGCAGCTATTTACAATATACATTAATGATTTAGATGAAGGAATTAAAAGTAACATTAGCAAATTTGCAAATGACCCAAAGCTGGGTGACAGTGTGAAATGTGAGGAGGATGTTATGAGAATGCAGGGTGACTTGGACAGGTTGGGTGAGTGGGCAGATGCATGGCAGATGCAGTTTAATGTGGATGAATGTGAGGTTACCCACTTTGGTGGCAAGAACAGGAAGGCAGATTACTATTTGAATGGTGCCAAGTTAGGAAAAGGGGAAGTACAATGAGATCTGGGTGTCCTTGTTCATCAGTCACTGAAAGTAAGCATGCAGGTACAGCCAGCAATGAAGAAAGTTAACGGCACGTTGGCCTTCATAACAAGGGGAGTTGAGTATAGGAGCAAAGAGGACCTTCTGCAGTTGTACAGGGCCCTGGTGAGATCACACCTGGAAGTTTGTGTGCAGTTTTGGTCTCCAAATTTGAGGAAGGACATTCTTGCTATTGAGGGAGTGCAGCATAGGTTCACGAGGTTAATTCCCGGGATGGTGGGACTGTCATTTGTTGAAAGATTGGAGCAACTGGGCTTGTATACACTGGAATTTAGAAGGATGAGAGGGGATCTGATTGAAACATGTAAGATTATTAAGGTACTGGACACGCCAGAGGCAGGAAACATGTTCCCGATGTTGGGGGGGAGTCCAGAATCAGAGGCCACAGTTTAAGAATAAGGGGTAGGCCATTTAGAAGGGAGTTGAGGAAAAACTTTTTCACCCAGAGAGTTGTGGATCTGTGGAATGCTCTGCCTCAGAAGGCAGTGGAGGCCAATTCTCTGGATGCTTTCAAGAAAGAGTTAGATAGAGCTCTTAAAGATAGTGAAATCAAGGGATATGAGGAGAAGACAGGAACGGGGTACTGATTGTGGATGATCAGCCATGATAACAGTGAATGGCAGTGCTGGCTCGAAGGGCTGAATGGCCTACTCTTGCACCTATTGTCTATTGTCTCACGTATATTCTTCCATTGGGGGAGAGTGATGTTCCTGAGATGTACTGGACTTAATTCCCTATCCTTGCATCTTCTTCCGTTCCTCTGCATTTGAATTGCCAAGGTGCAATCAATCAAGATGTTTTCAACGGTATTGTCTGTGGAAGTGGCAGGCTCAGAACTTGCTCAGGTGCAGGTGCAGGTGCGGGCTACAAAGGTAAGGTCTCCGCAGAGGACTGACCACTCAACATCAGAAAGGTCAAGGGGGGTGACGAAGACCTGGCAGGGGTTGGAGCTGGGGCAAAGCGCAAGGGAAGAAGATGGAAAAGAAAATAATTGGAGGGGGTGAGAGGAGAAGAGTTGGGGAGAGGGGTGGAGCTCAGGGGAAAGAGGGGAGGAGGAAGCGAGAAGTGCATAGTGGACCATACAAGGCGGTTTTAGATGCTAACTATTGTCTCATCATTTATTTTGTCTGAAAGAATGAGTTAGTTGAATATTTAGTGGCAGCACAGCACCCAGTGACACAGGTTCAATGCTGATCTCAGGTGCTGTCCATGTGGAGTTCACCCACTTTCCTTCTGACCGCGTGGGTTTCCTCCAGGTCCTCTGGTTTCCTCCTATATCCTAAACAGGTGCAGGTTGGGGGTTAATTGGACACTGTAAGTTGCTCCTAATATGTATGTGATAGGTAGAATCTATGGGTAGAATGTCAGTACCTCCAGCTGAACTCTGTCTTTTGTGTATTTTCCCCCTAGCTGTCAGTCTGTAGTTTTGTATTGCCAAGTGCTCATGTCCCAGCTCCTGCTCTACTCCGGCCCCTGTATTCTTCTTCTTGTATTTCCAGCTGTTTAGATGCATCCAGGCGTATTACAGCCCTCTGCAGGATGTATAATTAATTATAGAACTTCAAGGGACTCAAATTCTCAAATACAACCTTGTCTCACGTATAAACTGAATAATAGACACTTCAATCAGATGTTGATTCTCTTGATGGCCAAACAAAGATTTAATAGAAAACTAAAATAAATTTAAGCCAGACAGCCTCTTGAACAACATGCTTCTTTCAATTTTGCATCGATTACAGCTCAGCAAAACATGCTGGACTGTCTCTGGACTACCACAGTCACATAATTCAGTAGGCTATTTTCCTATTATCTTTAAATAATAATTTAGTCCACAATGCCCCAACCTAAGTCTTGTAAATTTCACCATATCTCTACGACTTAAAAGGTAACAGTCTGAGACCTTTTTAACTAGTGGGTGACTAGAAAAATAATGCCTGCCCCTTAATTCATTTTTCCAATCCTCCTGCCACTTCTTCGCTATACCGTTTTTAATCTTACTTCTCAATTCTGCTCTGCCTAGGGGAACTCTAATTTCTACTTGCCTGCTCTGTAAGGAAGACTTTGCAATGCCATCCACAATTTCATTTCCATCCACCCCAGCATGCCCAGTTGTCCATGAAAATCTAACTGCACAACCCATATTCCCTACTCTAAACAACACTAAGAGAATCTCAATAACTATGTCAAGACAAGTTTTTGATTTACTCCCTTTTATAGACTCTAAGGCAGCAGCAGAATCCGAACAGATGACAACCCTACATGGTCAAGAGTCTTTTATCCACCATAAAGCCCAGAGGATTGCTAATAATTCTGTTGCAAAGACAGAGACACCATCTGAAACCCGGTGACCAATCTTAACTCCAAGTTGAGACACATGCATCCCAAATCCTGCCCTACTGCTTTCTGGGTCCACTGAGCCACAGCCCCTATATTACTGAGTACTCTGTCTCTCATCTGCTTCTCATTATTATCTGTATTGCTGCCACCTGTGTCTCATTGTGCTTCACATCGTCTGCCTCTCTGTTTATTGCTCAGTGTATTTCAGTCCTGTGCTTTCACATGTTTGTTGCCAGATTGTGCCAGTGAATTTTCCTGAGCCTTTCCAGCATTTGTATCTGTACTCTATCTGTCTGAATATTGACTCTGCCTCTTTCCTGATTCTGGTGTCTGGATTTGTCTGGATGCTTTGATCTCTGTCTGAACTTTGACACTGACTTTGTTTGCACCTCGGGATTTGTTACTCAATTAATATCACTGTGTGCACAGTACTGGGTCTGCCATTGGATCCCTGCTCCAACGTCCTGACAGGGAAGTTGATGGGAATGTGGGGAGAATAAAAATATGGAATCAGTATGGGAATAGGCTAAATAAGTGGTTGACCATTGGCATAGACTCAGTGGAATGAAGAGCCTGTTTCTCTGCTGTGTCTCTCGGACTCTGTGACTAGAATAGGCTGGGGCTGAGCGTGGACCGTAAGTATCCCTTTCACACTCAAGACATACCAGGTGCAACTTCCAGGCACATTTTCTTATTTAAAAAATAAACTTCATTCTTAATAAAAATTACATACAAAGGAAGAAACAGTGTAAAATGTTTGCATTCATGTTGATTATATTCAGTAGTATAAAGTTTTTACTAAAAAAGAAAGCAGTCAAACAAACAGCACCATAGCACTCATGCGGGCCCCTGGGGTGATACATCCTTTTCATTGGTCAAGGGGCTTCGCCACCTAACTCAGTTCCTTCATGTGTGCATTAGTGGAATGAGACTATACTGCAGTCCCTCCCCACAGTGAGACCTACAGGCTGATGTTCTTCCCGCTTGACATTGCTGCCTGCTGCACCTCCAACAGTGTCTTAGGTAAGCTGCAGGGTCATCAGCCGGGAACCACCACTCATTGATGTTTCACTCCTTTAGCCCTGGGACATCTCCTGGTGCTGGACCAGTGGCAGGGACGACTCCCTGCCACCCTCTGCATCTTCAAAAGAGGTTAGTTGGTCCCCCCAATTTCTGTCCTTCCTCCTCAGCCACAACCAAAAGCTGCCCTGTTCTGCCTCTTCAGCCAATATGCTGGTGGCCCTCCTGAGCCTTGCTCCAGTCACTGCCATATTAGAGACTTAGCAGGGGCTGGATTGAGATTCAGTGCGAACTCCTGCTGCCTGGAGTATGCCAGTCCGCAGCTTTACCTTACAGACATCTCGCTGTGCTGGAGGACCAACATGTTTTGGGCAGACCAAAGAGTGTCTTCCACCAGTGGTGCTTGACATCTGCCTTGGTGTGTATCCCTGGGAACACACTGTAGATCAGGGAGTCCTCCATGACACATCTGCAGAGGTTGAACCAGGATAAGAACACTTGAATCCATCTCCACACCCTACTTGCAAAACCATTCTGTGAAAAGGTGAGTGGCCATCTCTTTCCCATTACAGCCTTTCCCAAGAGCAGCATGTGTTGGGGATATGTCAGGGGATATGTCAACAGACGTGCTTGTACCACTGCCTCTTGCCCAGTGATACTTTAATGTAGGAATTATACTTCAGTTGTTTGGTAAGTATGTATGGATCAAGAAAATACTCTACAAGTCCCTTAAAGGGACTGATCAAAAAGAGCCCAGGAAACCCTCTAGGCTCCAGATACAAAATTCCGTGTCAGTTTAGGGGCCTCCCAGGGATCATTATTTGATCTCTTTCTAACGCTCTCAACACCTGCAACCTAGCTCTCAATGTGGAAGCAGGCTAATATCCCACACTTGTGAAATTAGGCCCGTAATTTATTTATGTAATTTTTATTTAGAGATACACTGTAGTGACAGGCCCTGAATTGTACAATTACCAGGACTGAAATTATAATCTTATCTTGTGCTTTGGGCATGCTGACTCAGACGAGGTTTAATTTCTGAGCTGTCTCATTTCCCATCCATCACCCTCAGCATCCCAAACTATCTCTCCTGCCAACACACACACAAAATGCTGGAGGAACTCAGCAGGTGAGGCAGCATCTCTGGAAAAGAGTGAACTATCAATGTTTTGGACCAAGACCTAATGAAGCATCTCAGCCTGAAACGTCGACTGTTTACTCTTTTCCATAGATGCTACCTGGCCTGCTGTGTTCCTCCAGCATTTTTGTGTGTCTTGCTTGGATTTCCAGCCATTTACAGATTTTCTCGTATTGTGATTGGACTACCTCTCCTGCCAATATCGCTATGCAGATTTCTGGGAGCAGCCTGTCTTCCTGAGGGTTCAATTCCCACTGCAGTCTGTAAGAATTTCGTACATTTCCCCTTAGCAGAGTTGGTTTTCTGCAGGACACTGGTTTCCTCAGGACACTCATTTCCCCCCTCATTCCAAAGACATATTGTTAGGGTTAGTGATATGTTGCTGCTGGAAGCATGGCAACCCTTGTGGGCTGCCCAACACAATCCTCACTGATTTGATTTGATGCAAACGATGCTTTCCACTGTATGTTTTGGTGTACATGTGACAAATAAAGCTAGTCTTTAAAAGAAGATACTAGGGAATGGAATATTTCAGAATAAGTGAGGAGAATTTTTTTAAAAACTGGAAAAGCAGGACTTGTACGATGGCGAATGTCTTCCCAGGGTTCCCAACTTGGGGTCCACAGATCCCTTGGTTAATAGTAAGGGTTCATGGTATAAAACAGGTTGGGAACACCTAGTAGGAGTGTGTAACTTCAATGAAGGAGAGATTTCCTATGCATCTCATAAAATAAAAATGAGAGAAATCCTTTGCATTACCAAACATATTGCAGTTGAGAGGGTTGCTTAACATCTTTGAACAACGTGATATTTTTAAAGAAGATTGCAAGGCTATATTCACAGCACAAAATATTGAAGGGAACCTTCACTTTCCAGAATCTCAGCTGATCTCACTCTTCAAAATACTTCCAAAGTGCAGGTAATAAAACATGAAAAAGTGACAGAATATTGGTGCCCAACAAGATCCCACGAATAGCAAGACCATTTGGTCCAGACAGTTGAAACAAAACAACAAATTTCACATGAAATATCATTGATAATAAATCTCATCTTGAATTGATTGGGGGGTAAACTTTGCCCACAACAACGTGGTAACTCCATATTCCTTTTCAAACTGGTTGTATTGGAATTTTTTAAAACATAAACTAGTGTGTAAGTTTAAATAGATCTCAGGCTTTCCTTTCTTGTGGTGAGGACTATATCATGACTCCTTCTTGAAGACAGAAAACTTAGTGTCATTTAACAGTTTGTTGGACTCTTTAAGGGTGCAGTTGCTGTACGCTTTCTAGGGTTGACTATGGTAATCACGTCACTATTATTGTGATACTAGAATAATTCAAAACCTACTAAATCATATTCATTAAATAGATCCAGAATAAAGAAACTGATACTATTACTGACTAACAAGATATTTGATGAATAACCTCTTCTTGGGCTTCTGGTCAGGTACAGGTATCAATTATAACCAAAGTTTTGATGACCAACTCTTCATCCCTGAAGTTGAAATGTCAGTTATAATCAATACCTGTCTCCAGCTGGAAGCCCGATAACAGTTTATTTGTTATATATGCTGGGAAAGGTACTTTATAAAAAAAAGATATTTGATGTCATAATTTGGCCTATATGTGACTCTAAACTCATGGAAATATGGTAGACTCCTCACTGCCCTTTGGTTCCAGCACATTTGCCATCAGTTTTTTTTAGTCATAACTTCCTTTATCCACATGTGGAACAGAAATTGTATATACTGTATATTACCTTGAAATCGCTTCCTTTTGCCAGTAGAGACATCACTGCCCCATGCAATAAGTTTGCATAGACAGTTTCCTTAGAGAAAGGAATTCTGTTCAAAATGAGAACAGAATGGTTTTATAATGGGGATTGAATCACATATTTATCCCCCAGTGTCCACTATCTTCCATATCTATGCTAATTCCAATTGAAGATCTATATTAATTCTGCAAAGCCATGGGAGATTCATCTATTTGTTATGAAATAATTAGTCTTGCTCACTCTGTAAACTGGTCTTTCCATAATATGTGAAAGAACAAGCAAAAGCAGGGCTTATTTTTGTCTTTACATCATCCTCTACTTCTTCCGAAATTGTCATAGTGTCTACATTTGTTATACTGACCACACATTTTTGTGAGAAATTTCTAACCATTTAGATATCATGTACAGTAGGTGATGAGCTGTCTTCACTGGTGAGAGGAAGTAATTACAGTGTGAAGAAAGCAAAAAGACTTTATGAATATATTAATAAATGAGTTCTTCCAAAATATATCAAACTGGCTTGACAAACAGAACATTAGAGTCAATTACCTTTTAGAAGAAGAATCAAGGATGATTTTTATTGAATCTTAATCTACAAAGTTGCAAATTAATAAACATCTGCTTGAAAATAGATTTTCAAATTCATGACACAGGAGTCTTGTAGCTTTAGAATGGAAATTGAATGATGAATGTGCACTCTGTCGTGTTAGACCCAATAGTTAGTTGACACGTCGGCACGCCACTTCTGTTCAAAAGGTTCCAGAGAATTGTAAATGGAAATCAAATAAAACTTCAGAAGCTGGAAAAGTGAAATGATAACTGATGATCCAGAAGATTAATATGCACAGGATCCTTAGTGACTAAGACATTTAGATTCTGACTGGCTTGCCCATAGAAGACGAGGATAGTGGTCAATGAGATTTATTTTGGCTCGAGGTCCATGATAAATGGTGTTCCATAGGAATTGATGCAGGGACGCCTGCCATTTGTGATTTATTAATTACTTTAATATATACCAGAGTACAATGAAATTCCTTGGTCATGTGAAGTTCATAGAGTAAACAAGGTAATAATAAGTAATACAATAGGTGGAATGGCAAGTGCAAAACAGCAGAATAGTTCAAAGACCGTGGTTCAGTTTGTTTGAAGTACTGCAAACATGAGTGACAGTAACAGAATTAATAATAGAGGTAGAATTAAGGATTTGAGAACATGGCAGTGCCATCAGGAAGGGGATACAGAAGATATGATTGGTTCAGAAGTCTGTTAGCAGTGGGAGTATGGTCATCTGGGTTTTCACATTCCTGTGTCTTCTCCTAGAAGGTAGAAGAGAGAAAAGGGAATAACCAAGATGGCAGGCATTATTGCCAATACTATTATATCTCGGAAACAATGAAGAT
The DNA here is from genome assembly GCF_963921235.1 of Mobula hypostoma. Classification (NCBI taxonomy): domain Eukaryota; kingdom Metazoa; phylum Chordata; class Chondrichthyes; order Myliobatiformes; family Myliobatidae; genus Mobula; species Mobula hypostoma. The sequence goes on from NC_086100.1 coordinate 158,089,568, forward strand.
GGACTGGATGGAAGGAAGTGATAAGTCTGTCATAGACTCTGCAGTTTCTCTTGGCCCAGCTACCAAACCAGGCTGAGTTGCAACCCATTAGGATACTATTTATAGCACATCTGTAGATGTTTGAGAAAATCCTGGAGGGCAAGTCGAATCTTTTCAGATGCCTAACGAAGAGTCCATGCTGATCTGCTTCCTTGATCACCGCATCAGTGTGGAGGATCTAGGTGTGTATGGATGCCAAGGAAATTTACATTTACATTGCACACAATAGTTTTCCTATTTTCATCACAGCAGTAGCAGTCTTGGTCTCTGAGTTACTCCTGGTGAATGGAGGTGAGAAATATGAACTCCAAATATTGGTTTTACATCTATTGCGGTAATATTTACTTAGAAACATAGAAAACCTACAGCACAATACAGGTCCTTAGGCCCACAAAGTTGTGCCGAACATGTCTCTACCTTAGAAATGACTAGGCCTACCTGTAGCCCTCTATTTTTCTAAGCTCCATGTACCTATCCAAAAGTCTCCCAAAAGACCCTATCATATTTATGGTGATATATCCTATCTGAATTAGTTTTAAGCAGGGCATCAAATACTCCAGGCAATCAGTGACAGGGCAGTAGAATAGAGTTGGCACGATGTCTGGTAGTGGTTTGTTGAGCTAAGAATTAGATTCCATAATATGAATGCATTCCAACATGTTTTGATTTACTGAGCCTTTAAGGAATTAATATTTTGCAGGAATTTCTAATCTTCTGCTACAACTTCAGTACTAATCCTGGAAATTCTATTTTATGAAATTAGATTAGAAAGAAAACTCTCCCTGCCATGCCCGACCACAGTCCGACTCTGAGTCGTCCGAAAACTTCAAGCCTCCGACCAGCTCTCCGACACCAAGCACTGAGCACCATCTCTGCCGAGCGCTTCGACCCCAGCCCCAGCCACCAGCAGCAGGCAAAGCCGAGGATTTTGGGGCCTTCCCTCCGGAGATTCTCGATCGCACAGTAGCAGCGGCAGCGAACCGGGCATTTCAGAAGTTTCTCCAGATGTTCCTCTGTGCTTCTCACGTCTGTCTCCATCAAATCAGAATTGTGCACGGCATCCAACTTACAAATACGATATCATTTCACAGGAGAGCTGCGCGTGCTGCGTCGCGCCGTCATCTTCTCCTCACGTGGTCTTTCCGGAACAGGCAGAGGACGAAGGAGCCCTTGAGGTTGGGTATGGGCCTCCTTGTTCCGGGCGCACACCTCGCATGTCTAAACGTCTTGTCAGATCTCTCTTGCCATTCCAGGCCACCAGTATCTTCTCTTGATGAACTCAAGGGTCCTTCCTGGGTGAGCAGTTGTTCTCGATGCGTGTCCCCATTGAAGTACCTGAGACTGGACACAACTTGGGATAGACAGCTGACCTGGACGACAGTTCTTAGCCTTGTGAACAAGAGTGTCAATTCCCCACGGAACTGGTGCTACCACCGTGGCTTCGGGCAAAATAGTGGTAGGCTGCTCCTCTTGTTCCGGTTCGTCGAACTTATGGGACAAGGCATCTGGTTTCTGGTTCTTTGACTCCAGCTAAAACGTCAGGGCGAAATTAAAGCATTTAAAGAAAAGAGACCACCTGGCATGCATGGAATTCAGTCTCTTGGCCTCCTGAACATAAGCCAGGTTCTTGCGGTCTGTCCAAATGATAAAAGGATTCTATCTATGAAGCCAGTGTTGTCATTCTTCCAAAGTCAGCTTGACTGTGAGCAGCTCTCAAATCCGATGTCACATTTCACCTCCACCAGGGATAGCCGCCTGGGGAAGAATGCTCACAGGTGCAGTTTACTGTCCAAAGGTGTCCGTTGAGACAACACTGCACCCACTCCGACGTCCAAGGCATCCACCTCCACGACAAAGGAAAGGTCCGGGTTAGGTGAAACCAGAATGGGAGCTGTTGTGAACTGCTGTTTGAGCACTGCTAAAGCAGCCTTTGTCTCAGTGATCCAGACAAAAGGGCCCATGGATGTCTTGGTTAGAGCTGTCAGCGGAGCCATCACTGAGCTGAAGTTCCAGATGAACTTCTGGTAAAAGTTGGCAAGTCCCAGGAATCATTGGACTTTTATTGGATGGTTGTAGCCAATCTCTGACTGCCCATGTCTTGGTAAGGTCCATCTTCAGATTGCCATTAGAGATGATAAACCCCAAAAGTGAAACGGTGGTCACGTGAAATTCAGATTTCTCCAGTTTGACATAAAGTCCATGATCTAGAAAGTGCTTTAAGATATCTCCAACGTGAACGACATACTCCTCCATGGACTTTGAGAAGATTAGGATGTCATCTAAGTACAAACGTTGTAGATGAAGGCATACTTATGGAGGGCATCCCAGAACATGTAATTTATAAAGACTTGGAAACCTACTGGCACATTCACAAGGCTGAAGGGCACAACCATGTACTCATAGTGCCCCGTCAGTGTGTTAAATACAGTCTTCCACTCATCACCCTCCTTTATCCAGAACAGATTGTATGCAGTCCACAAGTTTCGCTTCTTGAATACTCTTGCCCCTTGGAGAATCTCGAAAGTAGTGTTCATAATGGAAGAGGTAATTAGGCAATTCAGCCTTCTGTAATCAACACATTGCCACAGGCTCCAGTCCTTTTTCTGTACGAAGAAAAAACCTACACCTGCTCGTGAGGTGGAGGGCTGAATGAATCCTATTACAAGAACCTCTTTTATGTACTCCTCCATAACACTTCTCTGGGCCTAAGAGTGCATACAATCAACCCCCTGGAAGGCAAGTAGCAGGGTTGGTGCAGTGGAAGTGTCGAGGCCTTTCCCTTTCTGAAGACCCCTTCCAAATCTTTGTAGACAGAAGGGATTTCAACCAGTTTGGATGTTGCAATCTCCTCCAAACCTTTCTTTGAGAATGACTCTTAAGGCTCCTTAGGTGGCGGGGGTGATTCGACAGACCTCAGTCTCCTCCATAGGTTCACTGGAACCTTTCCTTCAAACAGTGGCTAACTCAGAGTCCAAATCCTTGTCCATATTCTCAGATAACAGCAACAAAATGTTACAAATGGCCCTTGACCCCCTGGGATCACACTACAAGGGTCTGTGTTTAGGAGTCTGTCCTTTAGTCAGGACCTGGCAACTGGATCCCTTAGGCTTAGCTGCTGGAGTTTTGGACTGCTTGCAATTCATGGAAAGGTTTTGCTGGGACAGCCAAGGGTGCCTGATGATCAGGGGTATGAGAGGCGAATCGATGATATAGAAACTAATGTCCTCTACGTGATCCTCTATCCTCATCTGCAAGAGCAATGTCTACTGCTGGATCTTCTTGAACCCTAGCGGACGGCCAGCCAGGACTCCTGCAGTGGTATGTGAAACTGATGGGTGGTCCCCAAGTCCAGCAAATTACCAGCTGTCCACAAAAGCATTCGCCTCTTTTCAGTTCTTACCACAGTAGATCTCTGCCTTCAGCATGACACCAGAATCCATAGGGTCGGGAGTGGTAGTTGTTACTGTCACAGCTCCCTTGACACTGAACGGTCTCAGCGGTTTTCCCGATGGCTGCAGCCTTGGACATTTGGCCTGCAGGCAACCTTCCTCCCCACAGTAATAGCAGCAACCTCGACTCTGACACCGGGACCTCTCATCAGCCAAGAGTCTTGTGCAACCGATCTGCATGGGATTGACAGAGTCCTGAGCAGGAGACAGACTGGTCATTGTCCGAGATCAGGGAGATGAAACTGCGATGTATTCAGACTGGGATTGGGCTAGCACTCTTCGAGCGTTTGAAGTAGTCCCAATTACGACACCACTGTCATAAGCCAAATCAAAGGCGGTGATAAATCAGCGTGTAGGAGGGAATCTGGAAATCTGGCTGTGTGGTGCCAGAGCAACAACCTTTCGGCTCCATGTCAGCAGGACCAAGGAGCTCATTACTGACTTCAGGAAGAGGAAGCCGGAGGTTCTTGAGACAGTCCTCACGAGGAATTCAGAGATGGAGAGGGTCAGCAACTTTAAATTCTTCAGTGGTATCATTTCAGAGGACCTGTCCTGGGCCCAGCACTTATGTACAAGTACAAAGAAAGCACAGCAGCACCTCGACTTCTGTAGAAGTTTGTGAAGATTCAGCATGATATCTAAAACTTTGACAAACTTCCAAAGCTGTGTGGTGGAGAGTATATTGACTGGCTACCTCATAGCTTTGAACGTAAAACCCTATGAAAAGTAATAGGGTCTAGTCCATCATGGGTAAAGCACTCCCCACCACAGACCACATCAACATGGAGCGGTGTCACAGCAAAGCAGCATTCATCATCAGGGACCCTCTCCACCTAGGAATGCTCTTTCCTCACTGTTGCCATCAGGAAGAAGGTACAGGAGCCTCAGGACTCACACTACCAGGTTCAGGAACTGTTATTACCCCTCAACCATCAGGCTCTTGAACCAAAGGGGATAACTTCATTTGCTCCATCAGTGAAATATTCCCACAACCTATGGTCTCCCTTTCAAGGACTATTCATCTCACGTTCTCTATATTTATTGCTTATGTACTTATTATTATTATTATTATTATTATTATTATTATTTTCTTTATTTTTGTATTTGCTCCTGCACACTGGTATTTGATTGTATTATGGTTATTGGATTTATTGAGTATGCCTGCAATGAAATGAATTCAGGGTTGTCTATCGTGACATATATGTACTTTGTTAATAAACTTACTTTAAACTTTGAACAATGGAGGCATAATGCAAGCTTTGAGTGCTTCCCTCCTCCTCCCCTCTTCCTCTATTCCCCACTGCCCGAAACATTCATTTCCGTAGATACTACCTGAGCTGCTGAGTTCCTCCAGACTTTTGTGCATGTTACTTCAAGTCCTGATTTGAGGCAGGTCTTGAGACATGATTTGACACCTGATGCAGGGTTTCAAAATAAAATGTGGACAATTCCTTTCATCCCACAAGTGTTACTTAACCTGCGGAGTTCCTCAAACTTTTTCACTGCATCACATTGAACAACTTCTCCCACACTCTCCATTTTCATTGTAACTGTTCAGATCATGAAACTCTCCACATTAGTGCTAATGATAACTTCCTGTTTCCCTAGTCATGACTTACCCTCCACCATAGCTGGTGGTGCTTGCAACTGCAAATATTGCACCGTCAAAACCCTTTCCCATCCCACCCAGAGCAAGGATACCGTTCTCTTTGTCCTTATACTCCACTCCACCGACTTTCATGTTCAGTAGGTGTTTAAGTTTAAAGGAGGGATTTTTAAAGGAGGTCTGAACAGAAAGGTTATCATCCGGAACTTTTCAAACCTGTTTACCTTCTGCACCTGTCCTCAGATTGTGGTGATTGTTAACGCAAAGTGACACAATCACTGTATGCTTTTATGTGTGATCAATAAATAAATCAAATCTAATCTAATCTAACCTAAACTGACAGAGGGAATAGTGGGATTTGGATTCAATCACTATGTTTTTTGAGGCATTTCAATAGGAAAGGCAGAAAAGGATAGCGACCTTCTCCCCAACAAGACACCAGAGGCATCACGTGGTTGTTATCTCTTACCTTTCTAAGAGATAATTGGTGAGGGACTACAAACACTGACCTGGCCAGGGGCAATCAAATCCCACTAGTCATAGGTGGGTATGTGGGCAGTTATGGCCATGAATGGGGCATTCACATCATGGCATGTTGAACTGCTAATCAACTTGAAATTCCTCCACTGCCCTCCAAGAGGAGTGTGAAGAGTTTACAAGAGTTTACAGCTTACAGGGTGTTTTACATTGAATTTAGTGATTTATTAAAGCTGCCACCCCTCTCCATTGATGGTAATTTGCATTGGACAACACTAGACCTTGAAGCGTGATGCATCCAAAAAAAAGGTATTAGCTTCAATTGATTGAGGGATTATATTAAATGGTGCAACAAATTTAAAAGTTACAGTAATGTCTGTTCAGTGAAAGTTATAGCCTGATGATGTACCTTTGAAAATAACATGGCTGGCATGCTAATTTCCTGACTCCTCTATTGCACTCAGGCGCTGATTTCTGAGGCACTTTCACATAGAACACATGTCTGTACAAAACTCTGTCATATTCTGGCCAGCGTCTTCCCACCTTTGGTGTAGCCACACTTATGGCTTCATTTATTTAGTCAAATAACACGAGAGGGCTCACTTCGCAAGGCATGTAGGCTATAAAGGCAACAACATAATTTTGACCAGCATTTTATTCTACTCTTTGAGATATTGGAACTGTAGTTTATAATATGCATTTATTTTGTTTGGCAATATTTGCTGTTTTCTGTTATCACAGCAGGTGATATTGTGAACATTCAACTTTGCAATCATCTGAAAGTGCAATGGAATTAATATCTGGCACACTGCAACTCTTAACTTTCTGCCATGGTTGCTATTTTAAAGTAATAATACTCACACGTTCTTTTGCTGTTCAGATAGTTATAGGGACCCTTGGGGAGTTCTGATCACCTCACTCTCAGCAAGAATGGATATGGTGGAATGGTTTTTATTTAGGTGGGTTAGCAATCTAAATGTATAAGCCAAAAAACTGATTCTGAATTCCACATCTTATTTAAGAAGTAATAGTCAGCCATTATAGAACCTCAGCTGGTAAATAAAACCTCTCCATCTTCCTCAGTCTAGCCAAAACATGACTGCAGCCCCATGATTTGATCAAGATTCTCAGCTGACTTATTTGTGCAATGAAAGTCAAACTTCCCAGCAATACAAACACAATAAAAATGAAAAATGTAAAGACAATTACATATGGTTATTTTAAATTGGTAAATTAAATTGGAAAATTGGTTAATTATTGTCACATGTAGAGCCTTGCTTTGCATGCCAACCATATAAATCACTTCATTACATTAATATGTCGAAGTTGCACAAGGGAAAACAATAACAGAATACTGTCATGGTCCCTGTGACTTGTTGCGCAGCATTACGCTTCTAGGGTTTCTGAACACCTGTATTTACTAATCAATGTCTTGGCTGGAGTCACTGAGCCTTTCTGTCTTTGGTTTGATCTTGTTAAGTTGATTGTGGCTGACGTAGGTTGGTTGGGGCCTTAGTGGAGTCATTGTGTCAGAGAAGATGAATTATCGTGGTGTCACTCAGTCGGTCCTCCAAGGCTCTGATTCTGATACTTGATGTCCTATTTCCATCTCTTCCTGGGGATTTGCACCACTCCTCCACACCTGGGTCCCATTCTTCATGAGTGCTCCATGACAGAGTGACCCCACTCATCTATGGACCCAATGAAGATTCTGAGCTTCCTCAGTTTGTGTTCAAGATTTTTTCTGAGGTTCTCTGGATCAACAAAGTTTGTAAGGTCTTACATGTTATGCTTTTATTTTTTGTGAGTTAGATTATGAAGACACACAGTCCTCTTTTATTGTCATTTAGTAATGCATGCATGAAGAAATGATACAATATTTCCTCCGGTGTGATATCACAAAACACAGGACAGACCAAGACTGAAAAACTGACAAAACCACATAATTATAACATACAGTTACAACAGTGCAACAATACCATATCTTGACGAACAACAGTCCATGGCACAGTAAAAAGTTCAAAGTCTCTCAAATGTCCCACATCTCACACAGACGGGAGAAGGAAGAAAACTCTCCCTGCCATGCCCGACCACAGTTCGACCTTGAGTTGTCCGAGAACTTCAAGCCTCCGATCAGCTCTCCGACACCGAGTACCGAGCACCATCACTATCCGAACGATTCGACCTCAATCTCGGTCGCCAGTAGCAGGCAAAGCCGGGGATTTTGGGGCCTTCCCTCAGAAGATTCTCGATCGCCCAGTAACAGCGGCAGCGAACCTGCGTTTCAGAAATTTCTCCAGATGTTCCTCTGTGCTTTCACGTCTGTCTCCATCAAATCAGAATTGTCCACGGCCCCTATTTAACGGATACGATATCATTTTTAACAGAGGGCTGCGCGCCGCTATCTCCTCCTCCCGTAGGAGTTACATGCTATGTTTCCAAGTCAACTGCAACATTTCTGAGCTATATGATCCTGCTGTGCTTCCAAATGAAATGCTATGTTTCAAAGCTAAAATGACATGCAAAAGTTTGGGCACCCCTAGTCAAAATTTCTGTTTCTGTGAATAGGTAAGCAAGTAAAAGGTGACCTGATTTCCAAAAAGCATAAAGTTAAAGATGACACATTTCTTTAATATTTTAAGCAAGATTACTTTATTTCCATCTTTTACAGTTTCAAAATAACAAAAAAGGAAAAGGGCCCGAAGCAAAAGTTTTGACACCCTGCATGGTCAGTACTTAGTAACACCCCCTTTGGCAAGTATCACAGTTTGTAAACGCTTTCTGTAGCCAGCTTAGAGTCTTTCAATTCTTGTTTGGGGGATTTTCACCCATTCTTCTTGCAAAAGACTTCTAGTTCTGTGAGATTCTTGGGCCGTCTTGCATGCACTGCTCTTTTGAGGTCTATCGACAGATTTTTGATGATGTTTAGTTCGGGGGACTGTGAGGGCCATGGCAAAACCTTCAGCTTGCGCCTCTTGAGGTAGTCCATTGTGGGTTTTGAGGTGTGTTTAGGATCTTTATCCTGTTGTAGAAGCCATCCTCTTTTCATCTTCAGCTTTTTTACAGACGGTGTGATGTTTGCTTCCAGAATTTGCTGGTATTTAATTGAATCCATTCTTCCCTCTGCCAGTGAAATGTTCCCCGTGCCACTGGCTGCAACACAAGCCCAAAGCATGATCAATCCACCCCCGTGCTCAACAGTTGGAGAGGTGTTCTTTTCATGAAATTTTGCACCCTTTTTTCTCCAAACATACCTTTGCTCATTGCGGCCAAAAAGTTCTATTGTAATTTCATCAGTCCACAGGACTTGGTTCCAAAATGCATCAGGCTTGCTTAGATGTTCCTTTGCAAACTTCTGACGCTGAATTTTGTGGTGAGGACGCAGGAGATGTTTTTTTCTGATGACTCATCCATGAAGGTCATATTTGTGCAGGTGTCACTGCACAGTAGAACAGTGCACCACCACTCCAGGGTCTGTTAAGTCTTCCTGAAGGTCTTTTGCAGTCAAACGGGGGTTTTGATTTGCCTTTCTAGCAATCCTAAGAGCAGTTCTTTCGGAAAATTTTCTTGGTCTTCCAGACCTCAACTTGACCTCCACCGTTCCTGTTAACTGTCATTTCTTAATTATATTACTAACTGAGGAAACAGCTACCTGAAAACGTTTTGCAATCTTCTTATAGCCTTCTCCTGCTGTGTGGGCACCATTTATTTTAATTTTCAGAGTGCTAGGCAGCTGCTTAGAGGAGCCCATGGCTGCTGATTGTTGGGACAAGGTTTGAGGAGTCAGGGTATTTATAAAGCTTTGAAATTTGCATCACCTGGCCTTTCCTAACGATGACTGTGAACAAGCCATAGCCCTAACAAGCTAATTAAGGTCTGAGACCTTGGTAAAAGTTATCTGACAGCTCAAATCTCCTGGGGCACCCAAACTTTTGCATGGTGCTTCTTTCCTTTTTTTCACTCTAAAATTGTACAAAACAAAAATAATACCCTAATCTTGCTTAAAACATTGAAAAGAATGTTTCATTTTTAACTTTATGACTTTTGGAGATCAGTTCATCTTCTACTCACTTAACTATTCACAGTAACAGAAATTTTGACCAGGGGTGCCCAAACTTTTACCATGCCACTGTATATGATCTTGCACCATTTCCAAGTCATATGCTTTGTTTTCAAGTTATATGCTGCAGGTCTGCCTTGTGTATTTTCAGACCTACCTCAAGAGCATCAGATCCGTTCCAGATTTACCAGCCCTGCCCCAAAAGATCTGCCTTGAGTTTTTTTTTCCAGATTTGCCTCGGGAACATCAGAGCTGTTCCAAATTTCCCAACTCTGCCTCAAACTCCAGGTCTGCTTTGTTTTTACAGACCTATTTGAGAGCTCAAGCTCCAGGTCTGCCTTGTGCTTTTCAGACCAGCCTTGAGAGTACTGTGCTCAATTCTGGTTGCCTCACTACAGGAAGGATGTGGAAGCCGTAGAAAGGGTGCAGAGGAGATTTACAAGGATGTTGCCTGGATTGGGGAGCATGCCTTATGAGAATAGGTTGAGTGAACTCAGCCTTTTTTCCTTGGAGCGACAGAGGATGAGAGGTGACCTGATAGAGGTGTACAAGGTAATGAGAGGCATTGATTGTATGGATGGTCAGAGGCTTTTTCCCAGGGCTGAAATGGCTAGCATGAGAGGGTGTAGTTTTAAGGTGCTTGGAAGAAGGTACAGAGGAGATGTCAAGGGTAAGTTTTTTCATGCAGAGAGTGGTGAGTGTGTGGAATGGGCTGCCGGCGGCAGTGGTGGAGGCAGAAACAACAGAGTCTTTTAAGAGACTCCTGGATAGGTACATGGAGTTTAGAAAAATAGAGGGCTATGGGTAAGCCTAGGAGTTCTAAGGTAAGGACATGTTTGGCACAGCTTTGTGGGCCGAAGGGCCTGTATCATGCTGTAGGTTTTCTATGTTTCTATGAGTGCTCTGTCCCGAGAGGTCTGCCTCATTTTTTTTCAGATCTGCCTCAGGACCATCAGAGCTGTTCTGGATTTTCCAGCACTGCCTCAGGCTCCAGGTCTGCCTTGTGTCTTTCAGACTTGCCTCGAGAGCTCCCTAGGCCATCAGGTGCCATCTTTAGGAGGGGAGGTACTATCGTGATCCCCGTGGCTTGCCATGGGGCATTGAGCTTCTAGGATTTATGAGCACCTGTAATTACTAATCAATGTCTTGGCTGGAGTCATTGACATCTTGTTTTTTGGGTTAATCTTGTTAAGTTGATTGTGGCTGTATGTGTTTCCCGCAGCCTACAATCATTTAAAGAGGACTGTGCCTTAGTGGGTCATTGTGCCAGAAAGGATGAATTGTCATTGTGTTGCTAAGTTGCTCCACCAAGGCTCTGATTTCGATGTTTAACCTTTTGTTCTCAACTCCTCCTAGGGATCCTGCCATTCTTTTGCACCTGGGTCCAGTCCTTCGTGAGCGCATCATGACAAATGCAGAATAAAGTGTTACATTTACAGATAAAGTGCAGTAGAGGCAGACACTAAGATACAACATCACGACGAGATAGATTGTGATGTCAGGAGTTCATCTTATTGGACCAGAGAACCATTCAATAGTCTTATAACAACAGGATAGAAGCTGTCCTTCGGCCTGGAGGTACGTTCGTGCTTTCAGGCCCTTGTAGCTTCTGCCCAATTGGATGGAGAGAAAATAGAATGCTTGGGGTTGGAGGGATCATTGATTATATATACTGCTTTACTAAGGCAGTGAGAAATGTAGAGGGTGTACCAATATTTCATGATATGCTAAGCAGTGTCCACAACTCTGCCATTTCTTGTGGTCTTGAGCAGAGCAGCTGGCAATCCAAGCTATGGTGCTTCTCAATTGGATGTTTTCTATGGTGCATCGATAAAAATTAAAATGGAAAATGCGGCGAATACATTTACTGTTTAAGGAACGAAGTTCGTTGGCTCACTGTTAATGAGAGATCAAATACCAAGCCCTCTCATCAACTGAGTTGACCATTAGATCATATATATATATATGACTATATCAACCAGGGTGCATCAGGGAATGGGTGGAAGATGATCCCGTATCTTCCAGAGTCAAGTCTAAATAGTGATTACTTTAGAAGACAGAATTGACAGATTGCAACAATACTTCTAAAATGTGGTGTTACTTTGAGTTAGAATCACACTGCAGGATATTAAGATCCTGGATGAGGATACTTTCAAATCATGTTGTCTCAAACCTGTTTTGTTAAACCTGTAACTAAGATTGGAATCTTACTGACTAAGCAATTCCACTTCAGACTGATACATGAGGAAATGATAGAATGGCAGAGAAAGGCAGGGTAAATTTCTAGAAATATACTTCTATCTGAACTCTGTTATTATGAGAAATTATAGTGGCATGCAAAAATTTGGGCACATCTGGTCAAAAGTTCTGTTACTATGAATAGTTAAGAGAGGAGAAGATGAACTGATCTCCAAAAGTCATAAAGTTAAAGATGAAACATTCTTTTCAACATTTTAAGCAAGGTTAGTATATTATCTTTGTTTTGTACAATTTTAGAGTGAAAAAAAGGAAAGGAGCACCATGCAAAAGTTTGGGCACCCCAAGAGATTTGAGTTCTCAGATAACTTTTACCAAGGTCTCAGACCTTAATTAGCTTGTTAGGGCTATGGCTTGTTCACAGTCATCGTTAGGAAAGGCCAGGTGATGCAAATTTCAAAGCTTTATAAATACCCTGACTCCTCAAACCTTGTCCCAACAATCAGCAGCCATGGGCTCCTCTAAGCAGCTGCCTAGCACTCTGAAAATTAAAATATATGATGCCCACAAAGCAGGAGAAGGCTATAAGAAGATAGCAAAGCTTTTTCAGGTAGCTGTTTCCTCAGTTAATAATATAATTAAGAAATGACAGTTAACAGGAATGGTGGAGGTCAAGTTGAGGTCTGGAAGACCAAGAAAACTTTCCGAGGGAACTGCTCATAGGATTGCTAGAAAGGCAAATCAAAACCCCCGTTTGACTGCAAAAGACCGTCAGGAAGATTTAGCAGACCCTGGAGTGGTGGTGCACTGTTCTACTGACCTTTGTGGAAGAGTCATCAGAAAAAAACTTTTCTGTGTCCTCACCATCATTCAGCATCAGAAGTTTGCAAAGGAACACCTAAACAAGCCTGATGCATTTTGGAAACAAGTCCTGTGGACTGATGAAATTAAAATAGAACTTTTTGGCCGCGATGAGCAACGCTATGTTTAGAGAAAAAAAGGGTGCAGAATTTCATGAAAAGAACACCTCTCCAACTGTTAAGCACGGGGGTGGATCGATCGTGCTTTGGGCTTGTGTTGCAGCCAGTGGCACGGGGAGCATTTCACTGGTAGAGGGTAGAATGGATTCAATTAAATACCAGCAAATTCTGGAAGCAAACATCACACCGTCTGTAAAAAAGCTGAAGATGAAAAGAGGATGGCTTCTACAACAGGATAATGATCCTAAACACACCTCAAAATCCACAATGGACTACCTCAAGAGGCGCAAGCTGAAGGTTTTGCCATGGCCCTCACAGTCCCCTGACCTAAACATCATCAAAAATCTGTGGATAGACCTCAAAAGAGCAGTGCATGTGAGACGGCCCAAGGATCTCACAGATCTAGAAGCCTTTTGCAAGGAAGAATGGGTGAAAATCTCCCAAACAAGAATTGAAAGACTCTTAGCTGGCTGCAAAAAGCGTTTACAAGCTGTGATACTTGCCAAAGGGGGTGTTACTAAGTACTGCCATGCAAGATGCCCAAACATTTGCTTGGGGTCCTTTTCCATTTTTTGTTATTTTGAAACTGTAAAAGATGGAAATGGAAAAGTAATCTTGCTTAAAATATTAAAGGAATGTGTCATCTTTAACTTAATGCCTTTTGGAAATCAGGTCATCTTTTACTCACCTAGCTATTCACAGTAACAGAAATTTTGACCGGGGTGCTCAAACTTTTGCATGCCACTGTATATTCAAAAACTTTAACTTGTCCTTTTTGTAAACATTTTTCCTTATTGTACATCTTTGGAGGAGTTAGTACACAACATTATTTAAATTTGTATAGTGCCTTTAATGGAGAAACGTACTTAGGGTGCTTATACTTAATGTCAAAGACAATGAAAGTTAATGAAAATCCATGAAGTGCAGATGCTGGCAATGTGAAATTTAAATAAAAAATATCAGAAATACACAGAAGGCCGTGCAGTATCTGTTAAGTTAATGTCTCAGTTAAAAAGACCCTGTTATTCTAGCCTTTTCAATTTTTGTTTCAAGAAAAAGTTACAAGTTCAAAATTTAAAGTAAAGTTATTATCACCATATACAAACCCTGAGATTCACTTTCTTGCAGGCAATCACAGTAACTACAAGAAATGCAATAGAATCAATGAAAGGCCATACCCAACAGGACAGATAACAACCAATGTGCAAAAATACCCAAAAAACTGCAAATACAAAAAGAAAGTGAAAAAAGAAATAATAATAATAATAGCACCAGTTGGTTAACACAAAAATATCAAAAATACATGATAAAAGACCAGCAAATTCAAGATGATAAATGTAGAAAATGCCAAGAGAAACCAGAAACAATCCAACACATTACAGAATCTTGCAGCAGTTTAACTCAATCTAATTACTTACAGAGGTACAATCAACTGGCAAACATCATTCACCAAAATCTTGCTTTAAAATACAAACCCATAAAGGACACAATGCCTTATTATAATTACAAGCCTTATCCAGTTTTTGAGTCAGGGTCCCACGAATTATATTACAAACGATCCATTATTACAAATAGGATAAACCAAGATAACTGCCTGGATACAATAATACAGGATAAGCAAGCAAGAGCAACGTACTTAATAGATACAACCATTCCAAACACACATAGCCTACAGAAATCAATTATGTGAAAAACACCAGAAATATGCTGAATTAGAAAAGTATGGAACATGAACAGGGTATACATTGTTCCAATAGTAATATCTACAACTGGAATCATCCCAAGTTCATTACAAAATAAAATTAAACAATTAAGCCTACACAGAAATAGTTACGTAAATCTTCAAAAAGTCACAATACTAAACACCACTACAATAGTCCGAAAGTTCCAAGCAATTGAGAACCCAGTGTGATTGGCCATGTCCGTATTTCAGGTTTTATCAGCTTGAGCTCAGAAAAAAAATAAAATACAATAATAATAATAAATAAGCAATAAATATTGAGAACATGAGATGAAGAACCTTTGAAAGTGAGTCCATAGGTTATGAGAACACACACAAAATGCTGGAGGTTGCCTTGGATTTTTAGCATCTACAGATTTTCTCTTGTTTGCCGTGGATTATGGGAACAGTTCAGTGATGGGACAAGTGAGTTTGAGTGAATTTATCCCCTCTGGTTCAAGAGCCTGATAGTTGAGAAGTAATAACTGTTCCTGAACCCAGTAGTGCAGGTCCTGAGGCTCCTGTACTTTTTTTCTGATGGCAGCAGCAAGAAGAGAGCATGGCCTGGATGCTGCTTTCCTGAGACAGTGCTTCGTGTAGATGTGCTCAGTGGTAGGGTGGGCTTTATCGATAATGGACTGGGCCGTATCCATTGATTTATGTCAGCTTTTTCGTACAAGGGCATTGGCATTTCCATATCCAGGCCACAATACAACCAGTCAATACACTCTCCACCACACATCTATAGAAGTTTGTCAAAGTTTTAGATGACATGCTGAATTTTCTCTTTAAGAAAGAGAGGCAATGCTGTACTTTCTACATAATGGCACTTACGTGCTGGGCTTAGGACTGATCCTCTGAAATAATAACAGAGGAATTTAAATTTGCTGAACCTTTCCACCTCTAATCCCCTGATGAAGACTGGCTCATGGACATATGATTTCCTCTTCCTGAAGTAAATAATCATATCTTGGTCTTGGTGGCATTGAGTGAGAGAATGTTGTTCTGACATTACTCAGCCAAATTTTTAGTCTCCCTCCTGAATGCTGATTCATCACCTCCTGTGATTTGATGAATGACACTGATGTCGTGGGAAAACTTAAATATGTCATTGGATCTGTGCTTAGCCTCACAGTCATAAGTATAAAATGAGTAGAGCAGAGGCCTAAGCACACAGCCTTGCGGTGCATCTGTGCTGAGGGGGATGTTGCCAATCCGAACCGACTGGTGTCTGCAAGTGAGGAAATTGAGGATCCAGTTGCACAATAAGGTATTGAGGCCTAGAACGAGAAGCTTATAGATTAGTTTTGAGGGGATGATGGTATTGAACGCCAAGCTGTAGTCAAGGAATGGTTTAGGGAGGGGACTGTTCACGAACAGCTTCTTCCCCTCTGCCATACAATTCTGAAAGGGACATTGAACCCGTGAACACTATCTCACTTTTTTAACATATATAATTTCTGTCTTTGCACTATTTTTAATCTATTCAGTATACACATATATGCTTTCTGGAATTGATTTACTTTCTCTTTCTTTCTATATTATTGTGTATTGCATTGTACTGCTGCTGCTAAGTTAACAAATTTCCCAACACATGCCAGTGATAATAAACCTGATTCTGATTCAATGAAGAGCATCCTATGCATTAGGTGAGGTGACTACACATTTTGTCAGAGAGATGGGTCTTGTTATGTTTTATAACATCAAAACATTAAACTAATTCAAATGAAGACCCAGGAATCCAGGGCTGCAGATCTAACTGCAAATTTATTTTAAGTGAGGCTTACACATATCACGTAGCAGTGTGATGATGTATGTAATTCACATAATTATACATATAACCTGAAAGGAATTATTTAAATGAACAAGAATGCTTAATCAAACAATATAGATATGCAATATTTCTCAAAAATGATCGAAATATTAAATACACAACAACTTTGAATAAGTGGAAGTTCACTAAGTTGGATGGGTTTATGGATTATCATATGCATTTAAAGGAAGGATTTCTCATATGGAGTTAAAGTATGACCACTAATGATGAACTATGAGTTGGAGAGATGCATGGAAATCTCTGAGATAAATGAAGAATTTGGGACAGACTTATTGGGAGTTTAATTTGGAGATATTGAAGGAACTGATGGGATGTCCTAATCATGAGAACAACATGGAAGCTGTAGGAAAGACAGCCGTTGTAGGCAATGGAAGACACGAGTAATGATAAGTTAAACAGTGCAGCATGGGATATGGAAAATAGTGTTCAGGGTAAGCGGAAGCTCAGAGAATGGGGGCAACCTGAAACAGTGCAGTTATTAAGCATGGAGACGAGGAAGATGTGGATAACTGACTAAGAAGCAGAGAGATTAAGAGAGGTGATGGAGAGAGGGACTAAGAGGGGGATACTACCAAAATATTATGAAATTGATGGAAATACATTTGGGAATAATATTTTCATGAATATCTGCAAAGAAAGGGTGATTGGATTTGGTTCTGTGGCTAAAAAGGGCAGAATTATCAACATTTACATTATTATTAGCTAGAGATTTAGAGATTTAGAGGTTTGGAGGAAAATGTGTGGTGTGTTGTTAAAGCTGTTAGTCTTTGCTTTGACTGTATTTTCAAAAGTAGTTTTTTTAATGCTCTTTTCAACCTATAGGGCACCCTAGGGAACCAATAAAGTGGCTTTGCATCATTTATGTTCCAAGGTTTGTGCCGTTAATCATTTCCGGAGGTGCTACTGTCACCTAGAAAAATGTGTTAATAACTGACTGGTGGAAGGCAAGAGTGACAGTTTCTGCACACAAGCAGAGTAATGATCATATGGTACTGCTCATTTTCATATCCATCAGTCCACTGAATTGCGGACCATTTGAAAAAATGCTGTACTATTTATGGTTTGGGTTAAAACATCTGACCAAAGAGCAATTTACCACCATTCAATTGTGACTAACAAATAAAGTATGCATTGTTCTTTTCTTTAATGGTGGGGACCTATTTCCTGACTCTTAAGTGCCTAACCAATTATACATTATGGTTTTCTTAGATTGCAAAATACTAATTTGAATCATCTGATGTTAGCTGTTGGTTTTAACATGACACTCATTCTTACATAACATACTGGTGGTCTGTAACTGTATTACTGTCAGTCATAAATAGATTCTGGGTGACAGGAATGTGCGGTTATGGCCCAAGGCCTGAGAGAGATGCTGAAGCCAATCAGCAGCTCATTGACTTTTCATAGGAGCTGTGCAGAAATAAAGGAGACAACCGCTAGGCTAACAAGGCCATTAACTAGAATTTACAACTAAAGCCAACAAGGATACAGCGGCTTAGCAGTAGAAGCATAATACGAAATAAATATCACTCCTTAACACCATCAGTCTAAATGGTAGTCTTCTTTCCCAGAATCAGGACAACGGGAATTAGGGAGTGTTGATGTTGCTCTGTTTTTGACCAGGTCTCAACAAGACTGGCACTGAAAGAAGGAAGTTAAATACCAGCACAATGAAACATTAATTGGCTGTAACTTGCATACCCGTGAGCGTGATTGCCGAGCGCGTTCTGCAGCTTGCCTGCAATGGGACGCAGATCCCATTGCAGTCGGTGTGGTGGCTTCTGAGGAACTAGAGACCTGTGTCTGCAGGAGATCCCAGAGGGGAGGCTTGACTAGGATGTCATGGGCCAGAAGCCAAGGACTTTCCTCAGAGCCATACCCCCCCAGTCTACGAGATACTGGACCCAGCCCCGCACCAAGTAGACCAGGGACCCATCCATCGAATGGGGAGAGAGGTGACTGAAGCCAGGGGGAAGGTAGTCACCAGCTTGAGGTGGGAAACATGGAACATTGGGTGAATCTTCTTTGATGTTGGTAGGCACAATCTATATGAGACTCTGTTGATGGGCTTCTCCACTATGTGTGGTCCCACTTACCATGGGGCCAATTTGCAGCTCTTGACTTTCAAGGGAAGATTCCTAGCTGACAGCCAGACTTTCTCCCCTGGCTTGAGAGGCCACACTTGTCAACAGAGCTGATCAGCCTGTCGGGTACATTGTTTCTGAGTGTGCAGCAGAGAAGACCTGGAACATCTCCATACTCGCTTATAATGTTGGACTAACTGTTCAACAGCAGGAACTCCAATGTCAATCTCTTGATCCAGAAGGAGTGGTGGCTGGAATCCCTTTTGAATTCAAAGGGGGTCATTGCCAGTGGAGGACAACTGGAGGTTATTGTGGACAATCTCTGCCCAAACCATTTGGGAGCTCCTGTATGTGGGGTTGGAAGAGACCGGGCAGCACAGTGTTATCTCCAGTTCCTGATTCACTCTCTCAGTCCAGCCATTAGATTGGGAGTGGAAACCAGATGAGAGGCTAGCTGCTGCTCCCACGAGAGAACAAAAGTCTTTCCAAAAATGGAACATGAACTGTGGTCCTCAATCATGCACTGTGTCCTGAGGGATGCTGTGCAGCCTGAGCACGTGCTCAACCATGAAGGTGGCCATCTAATGAGCCAACAGAAGCTTAGGAAGAGCAGTGAAGAGGGAAGTCAGGAGAACCAGTCCATACCACTGGAGTGGTAGTGTTTCCATCAGACAGGGGAAGACCAGTTAGGAAATCCACCAAAAAGTGGGACCAGAGTTGGTGAGCACAGGCCGTGGGCTTAGCAGACCCATAGGGCTTTGATGTGACATCTTGTTGCAGGCACAAGTGTGACAGGTAGAGACAAAGTCATGGATGTCCTGAGACATAAATGGCTACCAAAGTCATCTCTTGATAAATTCCAGGGTCCATCTAATTCCTCGATGACCAGCCAGATGAGAGGAGTGACCCCATTCCAAGGTCTGGAGTGCACCGTGACAGGGACAAACAGTCGGTTAGGAGCTCCCCTGCTTGGGCGTGGATCCAACTGTTGGGTAGACCTGACCTCTGTTTCTAAACCCCAAATTACCGAGCAGCAATAGATGAGTGAGGAAGGATCGGCTCTGGATTGGCATTGTCCTCAGGCACATCAAAATACTGGAAGAGAGCATCAGCCTTCATTTTCTTGCAGAGAGCACAGAGTACAGGCCATGATATTCTTGCTGCCGAGACAGTCGGTGAAGGTGAAATTAAAAATTAAACCGGGTGAAGAACACAGCCCAATCAGTTTGACGGAGTTAAGTCTCTTGGCGTCACGAATGTAGGAGAGGTTTTTGTGATCTGTCCATACTGGAAAGTGGTGCTCTGCCCTTTCCAGCCAGTGTGGCCATGCTTCCAGGCCTCCTTGACCGCCAGACATTGGCTCCTTGGCTCCTGACATTGGAGTTAACTCAGAAGGAGACAAGCGAAGGGAAAGAAAGGCACAGAGATGCAACTGGTTATCCACAGAAGAGTGCTGGGATGGTATAGTTCTGCCTTGACAATGAATGAATGGGAGGGGTCTGCATGTTGCAGTACCGAATCAGTGGTGAAGTATTGTTTTAGTTCCAAGAATGCTTGGTTTGCTTCATTTGTCCAAAGGAATCATGCAGAGGTCTTTTTAATGAATGCATTAATGGGGACCATGATGGAACTGAAGTTTCTGGTGAAGCAGCGATAAAAGTTTGCAAAGCATATTAAGCACCACAGCTGTTTGACTATAGATAGCTTGGGCCACTCTGTGACTGGCTTAACTTTACATGGGTCCATTTGAGCACTGGAAGGGGTGAGAATATAGCCCAAAAATGACACCTGTTCCTTGAAGAACCCACACTTCTCTGGCTTTGCGTAAAGATTATTCTTGAGGACCCACCTGAGAACCCTCCAGACATTCTGGCCATGTTCCTGGCAAGAGTAGGAATAAATCAGAATGTTGTCCAAGTACATGAAAACAAATTGATTAAACATGTCCATGAGCACATCTTTGACCAAGGCCTGAAAAACAGCAGAGGTGTTGGCTGGATCGAAGGCCTCAAGGTGGCCACTGGACATGTTGAATGCAGTCTTCCACTCGTCCCCTTCTTGTATGCGAACCAGACTGTAAGCACTCCGCAGATTTATCTTCAAAAATGTGGTTGCTCCTTGAAGATGTTTGAATGTAGGGGAAGAGAGTATTGGTTCTTCGCCATGATGTTGTGGAGGGGCGGAGATTGCCATCCCTTTTGAAGAGCATCCCTGTTGGCAGGGTTGACAGATGGATAAACCCTGAGGCCAATGCTTCCTTGATGTACTCTTCCATGGCCACT
Organism: Mobula hypostoma; assembly: GCF_963921235.1. Classification (NCBI taxonomy): domain Eukaryota; kingdom Metazoa; phylum Chordata; class Chondrichthyes; order Myliobatiformes; family Myliobatidae; genus Mobula; species Mobula hypostoma. Next base: position 158,110,295 of record NC_086100.1, read on the forward strand.
GTTTCAGGATGAGAGAGGGAAAGGAGCCAGCCCTGGGGAGGACTAATACGTTTAAGAGGTCAATGGTGCAGTTGTATGTCTAGTGTGGCGGCAGAGAAGTGATCTTCTTCCTACTGAAGACATCAAGAATGTCAACATATTCAGCTGGAACATCAGACAGGTCCACACTAGCAGTTGACACTGGAGAAGATTTGTGGACTGGGGTCTGAACTGAACCCAGACAGGTAGGCAGACAAGCCAGTCCCCACCCTTGGAGCATACTTAGGGACCAATCAATCCTTGTGTTGTGTCGAGATAACCAGGGAACGCCAACCACCAGCAGCAGTTCAGGTGAATCAACTAGATAAAAGGAGAGCTGTTCCATGTGGGTGCCCACTAGCACAAGTTGGAGGAGTTCTGTGGAAAGGTAGATCTTGCTAGTGCCTAAGAGGCCAAGCATCTAGAGCCTTGTTGTTGATATCTTCTCTCAGTTCCTGAGTCAGAACATGCCACTTCTGAGCCAGAGAGATATCCATGAGGTTCCTGGCTGCCCCAGGGTCAATAAATGCCTGAAGCTCATAGGTTTGAGACCCCCATGGTAAGGAAACTGGGAGCATTACACAGCTAAGGGAAGATGCTTGCAGGGAGAACTGAACTGTCAATACTCCCCTCACTACTGATGGGTATCCTCTTTTACTGGGCATTTCGGACATGAAGCCGAGAAGTATCCTGCATCACCACAGTAGAGTCAGAAACATGTTCTCCTGCACTGATTTTATTCCCGCTGAGATGGGACCATGCTCCCTAGCTGTATAGGCTCCTCTGCAGATCGTGTACTGGGTAATGCAGGAGGGGTTGCAGACAAACAGTGATCTAAGGAGTAGGTAGTTCAAGGCATTCCTTCTCTGTATCACTCAGTTGCCCGATTGTCAATTTGAATGGGCAGATTAATCAGGTCATCCTGCTCATCGTGCATTACAATTTCATGCTGGACACCTGCACTCAGAGGCAGCGATGAGGGATTTCTCATTCCACCCCATCTCCACTATAAGCAAGCGGAACGTAACTACACAGTCACTCACTGTCCATCTACCTTGGCACATGTCCAGAAATCAGTGGCCAGCCGCCTGACCATGCACTGGAAGATTAAAAACTCTCTTGAACTTGACAACAAATTGTCAAAACCACTGGGCTGTGGTGGAACTTTGTTCCCATAGAGCCTTAAACAAGCTGAGTTTGGGTCCTTTTAAGGGTGGGCTTGGAAGGCTCACACTGAGTGATAAAATTCCTGCAGCCGTCGGGGTCACCAGAGTATCTGTCTGGTGGAGGAATACTTGGTTCTGGTCCGGAAGCAGTTACGGGAGTTGGGGCATTAGAGACTATTGAAGCAGAGGATCTGGGAGATGCTGAGAGTGGGACTGACAAAGCCGAAGGCAGCTGAATTGCGTTTTGCAAGAGCAGTTTTGGCTGTCACCTGATTCTGGCTGTCGGTAGTGAGCTGCTGAGGCACAGCCATGACAGCAGTAATTGCTGCAGCCTAATTCCAGTTATTTGTGGTGCGTTGCCAAACCGTTGCTGTGAGGGCTGACACCTATACTTCCAGCTGGGACTGGGATTACTGCTCTGAAAGTAGCTGTTGCACTGTACAAGAAACGTTGCTAACCCAGCTTCTACTGATTTTACTTTTTCCTCCACGAATTTTGACCTGGACAGGGCTTGTCATTCTGAGAGTATCTGTTGCTCTGCTACAGTCACTTCTCCCAAAGCAGCTTCAACTGATTGTAACTTCTTTCCCATCCGGCCACTGAATGTCTTGGCCAGGGCTAGCTGGGTCCATTTTGTTTGGTTGAGACTTGCTGACAGGAATGTGTGTTATGGTCGAGGTGGAGAGAGAGAGAGAGAGAGAGAGATAGAGAGAGATAGAGAGAGAGAGAGAGAGAGAGCCACTGAAGCCAATCAACAGCTCACTGACTTTTAATAGAAACTGTGCAGAAATAAAGGAAAAGCAATAAATGTTAGGCCAACAGGGCCGTTAACTAGAACTTTCAATGAAAGCTAACACCGATACTGCAGGGCAGCAGTATTAGCTAAATACTGAATAAAAACCGTTCCTGAACAGCATCACTCTAAATGGTAGTCTTCTTTTCCGGAACCAGGACAACAGTAAGCAGGGAACATTGACGTTGCTCTGCTTTTGGTCAAGTCTCGACAAGACTGGCGATAAAAGAAGGGAGTTAAACACCACCACAATGGAACACAAATTGGCTGGAACGTGAGTACTCACAAGGATGATTGCCAAACTCATTCTGCAGCCCACCTGCGAGGGTTTGCAGACCCCATGGCTGAGTCCATGGTTGAGACACTGGGAAAGCAAAGCAGCCTGGCCACCTTTCTCATGGAGGATGCTTACATTTTGCTGTAGGAATTCCAGAGCTAATCTTCCATACTTAAATAACAGTTTCCAAAACTACAGAGAATGAACAAAAGCTCAGTCTGGTATCAGTTAAAATAATCTCAAGTATTACTGTATTCTCAGAAATCTACAAGCATTAACAAATTCCAGTAGGTCACAACAAAAAATTAAACTAGGCACCAAATGACCCTTGATACTAGAAAAGAGGTTCTGATGAGGGAATTTGAGCAGCTAGGGACTCAAATTGGAGTGGAAAAAGTGGGTTTGAATTCATAAGACATGAGCATCAGTATTGGGGAAAGTAAGAGCTCTTCCAATGGGATGGGCTCCCCCTGAACCATGCGGGGACCTGGGTCCTGGCAAATCATATGGCTAGGACTGTAGATTGAGGGTGGTTTCAATAGTTTGGAAAGATATAGATAAAGTGAAAGGGAAGGAGAGTGCAAGAGAGGTTTCAGAATTCTTCAGAACAAAAGATAAAATGACAAGTTTAGAAAGGGATAAGCATTTAACTTCATGCAACATGGAGACAAAATTGAGAAGGGTGATGAATACAGGACTAAAGGTGTTATATTTAACTGCACACAGTATATCAAACAAGATAGATGATCTTGTAGAAATTGACGGGTGTGACATGGGCATCACAGAGTGCTGATTGAAAAAAGATCCCAGCTTGGAACTTAACTTCCAAGGATACACATTTTATTGAAAGAACAGGCATGTGGGCAGAGAGGGTGGGGTGGTTTTCTTGGTAAAAAACAAAGTCTTGTCCTTAGAAATAAGTTACAGAGGATCAGAAAATGTAGCGTCCTTATGGTCAGAGTTAAGAAACTACAAGGATAAAACAACCCTGATAAGAGCTATTTACAGGTCTCTGAACAAAAGCTAGGATATGGGATAAAAATTACAATGAGTGCTCAAAAAGGCATGTAAAAAAAGCAATGGTAGTTGGTTATGAGGGTTTCAATATGCAGGTAGATTGGGAAAATCAGGTTGGTGCTTGATCCCAACAGAAAGAATTTGTAGAATGCCTATAAGATGGCTTTTTAGGGCAGCTTGTGATAGAGCCCACTAGGGAAAAGGCAATTCTGTACAGGGTGTTGTGTAATGAACCAGAATTGATCAGGGAGTTTAAAGTAAAGGAATCCTTAGGAGGCAGTGATCATAACTGATAGAATTCATTCTGTAGTTTGGGAGGCAGAAACTAAAACTGGACGTACCTGTATTAGAATTGAGTAAAGGTAACTATAGTGGCATGAGAGAGGAGCTGGCCAAAATTGATTGGAAGGGGACACTAGCAAGGATGATGGTAGAGCAGCAATGGCTGGGGTTTCTGGGAGTAATTCAGACAGCTCAGGATCAGTTCATCCCAAAGAAGTATTTTAAAGGGAGGATGAGGCAACTTCAGGGGAAGTCAAAAAGTCAGCATAAAAAAATAGCAGAGGGCATAAAATATAGCAAAAATGAATGGGAAGCTGAAGGATTAGGAAACTTTTAAAAGTTCACAGAAGGCAACTAAAAAAGCAATAAGGTGAGAAAAGGTGAAAGATGAAGGTAGGTTATCCAATATTATAAAATAGGACCCCAAAAGTTTTTTATATATATAAAGAGTAAAACAAAGGCAAGAGAAGAATGATTCTAGAGAACTGGAAAATCATAAATGTCACTACCCACTTTAAGAAGGGAGGGAGACAAAAGGTCGGAAATTATAGGCCAGTGTGCCTGACTTCAATGGTTAGTAAGACGTTGGAGTCCAATATTAAGGATGAGGTTTCTTTGTACCTGGAGGCACACAATAAAATAGACTGAAGTCAGCATGACATGAATTTTGCCTGACAACTGTGAATGCTTTGCGGAAAGAACAGGCAGGACAGATAAAGGAAAGTCAATGGATGGTGTTTCCCTGAATTTTCAAAAGGTGACACACATCAGGTTGCCAAACAAGGTAAGAGCTCATGGCATTAGAGAAAAGACTGGCTGACTGGCAGGAAGCAAGGAATGGGAATGAAGGTGCCCTTTACTGATTGGCTGCCAATGACTAGTGGTGTTCCGCAGGAGTCAGTGTTGCATCTGCTACTATCTTCATGGTATGGATGACAAATTGATGGTTTTGTGGCCAGGTTTGCAAATGATACAAACATAAGTGGGTGGGTGGTTGTGTAGGAAGCTGGGAGTCCGCAGAAGAACTTGGATAGGTTAGGAGAAATGTTAAACAACATCCAAGAAGTGGCAGATGGAATACAGTGGAGGGCCGTGTATGGTGTATTGTCATGCACTTTGGTAGAAGGAATAAAGGGATAGACTATTTCCTAAATGGGGAGTGATTTCAGAAATTGGAGGTGCAGGACATGGGATTCCTGGTGCAGGATTCCCTGGAAGTTAATCTGCAGGTTGAGTTGGTAGCAAGGAAGGCAAGCACAATGTTAGCACTCATTTCAAGAGGACCATAAAAGAATATATAAAAGCAAGGATACAATGCTGAGGCTTTATAAGGCATTAGTCGGTCTACATTCAGAGTATTGTGAGTAGCTTTTGCTCCATATCTCAGAAGGTAGTGCTGGCATTGGAGAGGGTCCAATGGAGAATTATCCTGGGAATGAAAGGGTTCATGAATGAGGAGCATTTGATGGCTTTACACCTGCATTCGGTGAAGTTTTTAAGAATGAGGGGGGGATCTCGTTGAAACCTATCACATATTGAAAGGCCTAGACAGAGTGGATGTGGAGAGGGTGTTTCTGACAGTAGGTGAGTCTAGGACAAGAGGGCACAACTTCAGAATAGAAGGATGTCCCTTTAGAACAGAGATTGAGGAGGAATTTCTTTACCAGAGGGTGGAGAATTGTGGAATTCATTGTCACAGATGGCTGTGGAGGCCAAGTTGTTGGTCAGTTTTAAAGCAATGGTTGATAGGTTCTTGATTAGTAAGGGTGTCAAAGATTATGGGGAGAAGGCAGGATAATGGTGATGAGAGGGAAAATAGATGGCAGAGCAGACTCAATGGGCCGAATGGCTTAATTCTGCTTCTTTATCTTATGGTCTTATGGTCTTATGGTTTTATGTTTATAAAGAAGTTATGTATCATAATTAAGCTCTGTTGAATATGAGATATCAATACCTCTTTGCCTCAGGAACCTGAGAATTTCACAAATACGAGGAAATCTGCAGATGCTAGAAATCCAAAGCAACACACACAAAATGCTGAAATTTCCAACATTTTGTGTGTGTTACTTGAGGAATTTGGTGCTTTTTACAATGTTTTGCAGTTTTAGATACAGAACATTAGCATGACTCCTACCAGATTATTTGCTGTAATATCCTACATTCCTCCATCAATTTGTAACCTCTCTGACAAGAACTTGTAAAATTTGACTTGGTTTGCCTGCATTCATTTGTAATGCTGATGAATGATCTAAGCGAAAGCAATATCTTAGTGGTTGTAGATGGTCATATTCTGCATGGAGGTCGGTCACCAGGGATGTGCCTCAGGGATCTGTTCTGGGACCCCTACTCTTCGTGATTTTTATAAATGATCTGCATGAGGAAGTGTAGGGATGGGTTAGTAAATGTGCTGATGACACAAAAGTTGGAGGTGTTGTGGATAGTGTGGAGGGCTGTCAAAGGTTACGGCGGGACATCGATAGGATGCAAAACTGGGATGAGAAGTGGCAGATGGAGTTCAACCCAGATAAGTGTCAGGTGGTTCATTTTGGTAGGTCAAATATGATGGCAGAATATAGTATTAATGGTAAGACTCTTGGCAGTGTAGAGGATCAGAGGGATCTTGGGGTCCGAGTCCATAAGACACTCAAAGCTGCTGCGTAGATTGACTCTGTGGTTAAGAAAGCATACGGTGCATTGGCCTTCATCAACCATGTGATTGAGTTTAGGAGTTGAGAGGTAATGTTGCAGCTATATAGGACCCTGGTCAGACCCCACTTGGAGTAGTGTCCTCAGTTCTGGTTACCTCACTATAGGAAGAATATGGAAACCATAGAAAGGTTGCAGGGGAGATTTACAAAAATGTTGCCTGGATTAGGGAGCATGTCTTATGAGAAAGAGTGAACTTGGCCTTTTCTCCTTGGAGTGATGGAGAATGAGAGGTGACCTGTTAGAGGTGTATAAGATGATGAGAGGCATTGATCGTGTGGATAATCAGAGGCTTTTTTCCCAGGGCTGAAATGGCTAGCATAAGAGGGCACAGTTTTAAGGTGCTTGGAGGTAGCTACACAGTGGATGTCAGGGATAAGTTTTTTATGCAAAGAGTGGTGAGTGTGTGGAATGGGCTGCCGGCAGCGGTGGTGGAGGTGGATGCAATAGGGCCTTATAAGAGACTTCTGGACAGGTACATGAAGCTCAGAAAAGTAGAGGGCTATGGGTAAACCTAGGTAACTTCTAAGGTAAGGACATGTTCAGCATAGCTTTGTGGGCGGAAGGGCCTGTATTGTGCTGTAGGTTTTCTATGTTTCTATGTTTCTATCTTCTGAAAGAGGTTGCACATCCTTTCATTTAAGGATGGATCCAAGTACCAAAGCCTGCCAAAAAGATTAAGTGGCAGAGTGACAACCAACAATAATTGATTTCTCGAGGAATTTCTTTGGATTCTGCAGTGGGAGCCAGAGAGTCACATGGAAGAAGAATCTTGAGAAGACAAAGGATATCACAGATGAACATACCACACATAGTGTAGGCAGTGTTCCATTACTATCCTGAAATGTGGTAATGCACAAATAATGCGTGAAGATATGCCATGAGCTCCAAGAGAACAAGCTTGCATGAGACCCATTGTTCTGTGAATGCTACCATAGTCTTTTATGTTGTCTAGAATGCAGTAAGTCCTTCCCAAACATTGCTAATGATACAGGAGAGTATTGTTCAAGTTCAAGTTTATTGTCACGGGCATACATACCCAGGGGTTACATGCCATAAACAGCAGCACAGTAACATTACAAAACTAAGAAACATAAATTACATGAACATAAATGAACATAAATTATACGTAACATACATGACAAAATAAGGAAACATGATGACATTAGTACAAGTTGAAGGAAAAAAGAGAAAGAGAGAAAATAACACATTCAAAATAGTTCATTGCATATTTTAGAACATAAAACTTAGAACATTTCAGCACAGTACAGGCCAATTATGTCATACGACCTTTTAACTTAATCTAACTCTTCCCTCCCACAAAACCCTTCATTTTCTATCATCTATATGCCTATCCAAGAGTTTCTTAAATCCCACTAATGTATTCTCCTTTACACCACCCCTAGCAGTGTATTTCACGCACCCTCCACTCAATGTGTAAGGAACTTACTCTGACATCCCCCTTATGCTTTCCTCCAATCACCTTAAAATTATGCTCTTGTGTATTCCCTACTTTTCCCTGGGGAAAAAAGTCTTTGGTTGTCACTCTACGTATCCCTCTTTTCATCTTGTACAGCTCTATCAGGTCTCCTCTCATCCACCTTTGCTCCAAACAGAATGACCTAGCTCGCTCAACCTATCTTCATAAGATATGCTCTCTTGTCCAGGCAGCTTCCTGGTAAATGTTCTCTGAGCCTCTTTAAAGCTTCTATATTCTTTCTATAATAACACAATACTCCACAGTGTGGACTACCCAGGAAGGGTTTTATAGAGCTGCAACATTACCTTACGCCTCTTGAACTCAATCCCCTGAGTAAATGAAGGCCAACACACCATAACAAACCTATCAGCTTGTGTGGTAACTTCGAGGGATCTATGGATGTGAACCACCAAAATCCCTCTGTTCCTCCACACTGCTAAGAATGTTATATCCCACAGAAATTGTCTGACAATGTGTGTCATCAGCTTTAAAAACATAACTTTTGTTTACCTTTCTTAAAAGCAACAAAGTAATAATACCTGGGCAGGTGAGCAGCTGTGAAGATAGCAGTGGTACCCCATACTTCAGATTTTGAGATCAATGCTATAGGTTTGATTTAAAACCTAGGAACTGTAAGAAGATGGTGCAATGGTGCAGCTCAAAAGCTAGATCCAGCAACCAAAATGCAATCCTAAAATGCATTTCTGTCTGTATGGAGTTTGCACATTTCCTCCAAGTCTGTTTCCCCAGTTGCTCCAATTTCTTCCCACAACCCAAAGTCACACAGTTTGATGTGTTAACTGGCCACCAGAAATTGTCCCTGGGGTGTATGGGATGTCCGGGGAGGGGAAGCACCTCTGGTGAAGGGGCTTGCCATGTCCACTCCAGGACAGTTCATTCACTTTTGATCCCCACTGGACACTCAGCTCTCACCTGTGGCTCCAGGTAACTGTGCACATGCGACAGTGGCCACACTCTGATGCGCCACCTCATCAGCTGAGGGTAGCCGGTGGGGCTCATACCACAGTGAAATAGGGACATGCCTTTTCTGGTATGTGAGGTCAGCTATGGCGTAGTGTGTGGATAAGATTAACAGTGAGATCCAATGGCCAGGATGGGAGTTCTACAACAATTTGCGGAGAGCAAAGGGCATGACAGAGTAAGCCATGGTCGTCCACTGCAACCAAGGAAGAGCCCAGTTTATGATGACGGCTCGTACCACTGGACCCAGACTTCTGAGGTCACGGATTCAGCAGCGCAGGAGATACAGCAATTACGCCTGGTCTCCAAGAACCCGAGCCTCGTCACGTCTTCGTCTGGTCTCCAAGAACCCGTCTTCGCCTGGTCTCCAAGAACCCAAGCCTCGTCACGTCTTCGCCTGGTCTCCAAGAACCCACGCCTCATCATGTCTTCGCCTGGTCTCCAAGAACCCGAGCCTCGTCACGTCTTCGCCTGGTCTCCAAGGACCCGAGCCTCATCACGTCTTCGCCTGGTTTTGGAGTCTGAGCCCGAGTCAAGACCCAGGTTCTGGGTCCTTATCCAGTCTCTGGCTCGGAGTCCATGCCCAGGCTCCTTGTTCCCAGGTCCTCGTCCTGGTCCTGCTTCCCTAGCCTAGTCTGTGTTCTTGTCCCTACTCCTGGTCTGTGTCCTGTCCCGTCATTTAGTTTTGTCTGTTCCTGTTCCTAGTACTTCAGTGTCTGTGCCTTGCATTTGGGTCCGTTCCCAATGCCCCCTCTATGACAGTAGGCTTCGTTTTCCATTTGAGTTTTAGTTAACAGCTCTGTTTGGCCTAGCGTTTATGGTTTTCTCTTTCCTTTAACACTGTTTGCATCAAAGTCTGTGAACTATCGACCTGCTTCACTCCGCACTTGGGCTATATCCGAACCTGGTGACAAAGGGAGTGGAACTGCCCCAGTGCAAGGGCTTTTCCACTTTAAAATCTCTCCTGTACAGGTCTCCTGTCATCATTGAATATGACGAACAGCCACCAAACTGCCCATAGGGTATAAATGAGCAATAGAATCTGGGGAGGAGAATGAAACAGAATTTGTATAGGATTAGAGTAAAGTGGGTGCTTGATAGTCAGCACTGGATTGTTGGTCCGAAGGGCCTGTTTTCATGCTGCATTACTCTGATACGATGGAAGAACTGAAACCTTAAATTCTGAGACTAAACCTCAATATCAAGTAAGAGGAGAAGGAACAAATCCAAAGGAATATTTATTCCTCAGTATGAATTTTAGATGTACAATCTTTGTCTGATATGCATACACACTACCCTGAACTACTGTATGTCAATGATGAATTGGAAATTCCATTTGTTCCTATTCTATTTAAAGAATGCACCTCACAAAGAAGATGTTAATTTTACATTCATGTCCTGGTCTTTATAGTTTAGTAGTACATTCTGCTGACATATTAGTACAATTTGGTAAATATGTTTATACTGAGGTAGACTGAAAGACACACACAAAATTCTGGAGGATCTCAGCAGGTCAGGCAGCATCAATGGAAATGAATAAACAGTCAACCTCTCGGGCATCAGGACTGGGAAGGAAGGGACAAGAAGTCAGAAGAAGAAGGTGAGGGCAGAGGAACGAGTGCACGCTAGAAGGAGTAAATCCAAGTGGGTTGGGGAGGGGCGGGTGGATGAAGTGTGAAGCTGGGAGGTGAGAGTTAGAAAAGGTAGAGTGCTGGAGAAAAAGCCATCTGACAGGAGAAGAGAGTCCACCGTGGGAGAAGGAGGAGGGGCACTGGGGGGAGGTGATAGGCAGAAAAGAAGAGGAGAAAGGTAAGAGGGGAGCCAAAGTGGGGAATTGAAGAAGAGGGAAGGGGCTGGGAGAAAAAATTACTGGAAGCTAGAGAAATCAGTGTTCATGCCAACAGGGTGGAGGCTAACCAGGCAGAATATAGAGTAAATTGGTAAATGTTGTTTGCACACCTTCCATACAGATCATTACAACAGTGTATTGAAGCAGAACAAAGGAAGACAATAACAGAATGTGGAATGAAGTGTTGGAGTTGTAGAGAAAGTGAACTGCAGGTACAATACACAATAAGATGCAAAGTCCATTGTGAGCTTATCATGCCAGGGGTCTGTTCAAAAGTCTTCCAACAGCTGGATAGCCTGATGGTACATGCTTGCATGTTTGTACTTCTTCTGCCTGATGAGGAGGGGAAAGGGGGGAGGCGGGGAAGGGGGAGGTGGGGGAGGGGGTTAAGGGGGAGAGAGGGGGCGAGAGGGGCGGGAGAACACCCGATCATGCTGGAATTACCACAAAGGTCACACTGACAAGCTTTGACAGCAACCTAAGGAGGTAGGGATGGGGCAGAACTTTGCAAAGTTGACTATGATTTTAACACCTTTTTCAGATGTCCCTAACATTTAAAGACATTCAAAAACTGTTAAAACTGAACTAAACGGCTCAAATATCTGTAATTTAATTTTCAAAACTGTTAACACACAGAAAACAATTTAGACAACTTATTATGCGAAGTTAAATGATTTTAACAATATTTTTAAAACAATTCAAAGGGTAATACCTCAGACCCTGCAGCGTGCAGTCAGGATCACGGGGGATAACTCCCTCGGTAAATGGAACGGCAGTCGACATTTGATCATTGGTTTAACGAGGTAATGAGCTCAGGCAGGCGAATGAGGATGGTGATGTAGGAGAACTAGTTGATATTTGTTTTCAAGAAAGAATCAAAATCAGGTTTAATATCGCCGGCATATGCCGTGAAATTTGTTGCCTTTGTGGCAGCAGAATAACACAAAGCATGATCATAGAGAAATATGTGTGTGCGCGCGCGCGCAGTAAGTGTAAGTTAAATTAAATAGTGCAGAAACGGAAATGAAAAGAAGTAGCGAGGTAGCGTACATGGGTTCAATGTCCATTCAGAAATATGCCGGTAGAGGGGAAAAAGCTGTTCCTAAAACGTTAACAGTGTGGCTTCAGGCTCCTGTATCTCCTTCGAAATGGTAGCAATGAGAACAAGGCATGATGATGGTCTTGTCTTATGATCTGGGTGACGGGGGTCCTTAATGATGGACGCGGCCCTTTCGAGGAAGATGTCCTGGGTGCTATGCTAGTGCCCATGGTGGAGCAGGCGAAGCTTACAACTCTCTGCAGCTTAGGGCACAGGGCATTATTGGTGCAATGAAGGTGACGAGAATGTTCGTAGTGAAACTGACTTACGGATTGTCAAGAGAGGAAGGAGAGACTTTTGTAAGGCAAGGACAGGCTTGTGGATCCTGAAAAGGAGATAGAAGTGCGTGATTTGAGATCTCTAAGGATGAACAATCACCAGAGGAAATGAGGTCAGTGATTGCCAAGGGCCATGGTTTTATGTTCGTGGTCCTAGCTCCATTCGGTAACCCAGAAGATAAAATCACGGTCACATTCCAACTAATTTCCTCTTATTGACAAAGGTTAACGTTGGTACCTTACTGCTACGAGCACTGACATCATTCGCCCTGCAACAGTTACCCATATTTTTGTTCTTCTCGTAAGGAATGCAGTTAGCCATGTCTGGAGGGACGATTTGCCACACGTAGCCCGTGTATGGACAATACTGGTTGACCGTCAGATTCTCCGTTCTACGCAAAACCGGTAGCAAAGATCTAGCAACAGAGCGAGAGAGATCGCTCTTGAAGCGAACTATGGAGAGCGTAACCCCTCCTTTGTCCCTCCGATTTTAACTTACCTGCAAAATGCCTCTTGCACTTTACTATTAACCCTTCTCCCACCTTCATGTAGGGGAACGGTGAAGGGAAGAGGAAGGTTTCTCTAGCGTCTGGGAATCGTAAATTCATGGGTCAGAGGGTGAGTAGTGAGTCGGTCGAGGCGGTGTTGTCGGTAGAACAGATCAGACAAACTGATTTCTCCTCGCCGGTCAAATACGGTCACCTCTTCGTCTAGCTGTTGATAATCAGGAGGCTGCCATCTCGAATGCCTCCGAAAACAAAAATCCGCGGTGCGATCCGCAAGTGGTCAGTTTCATCCCCGCGCACAGCAGCGCTTGTTCTCCTGGAGTGTGTGAAAATGGGGCAATGAATCGTTGAGGGAGGGGGGAGCAGAATTGGAGGGTCTGACCCACACTTGCCCGTACAACATGCCCCTCCCACCCCTTTACACCCTTCTCGGCTCTCCCACAGGAATCCCTTTATTATCACGCCGTTAGTTTGAATCTTTGGAGATGATCGCTCAAGGATGAGGAGGGAGGGAGTTTTGTAGTGGCGGCAGTGGTGGAAAGGGGAGGGAGACCCGCCTGTATCGTATCCGACCCCCCTTACGCCGCCCGTCATCTCCTGCATGGAAGGGCGGAGGAGGGTCTATAAATAGAGGGGTAGAGAGCTCGAGGGGCGCAGACAGCAATCTGCGGCTTCAAACAGAGCAATTACAGGCGACCTAATTCCAAGACTTTATCATTGCAGATTATTACCGATAAATCGATTCCATTGGGATAACCAGACGCCGTGTTGTCGAGCCTAACCGTGTTCTATTTAGTTAGATCTCTGTTAAAGTGCTGTCATTTGGAGAATTATTAATGTGAGTCGCTGGCTCTCACACAGACTTCACCTCTCTCGCTCTCTACAAGACTTTTGGCCATGTCTCCTTCTGGTTGGTTCCTTCTCTGGACCGCGCTGCTCATATTCGGGGTCCAAAGGACTGACAGCGGCAGATCCAAGGTCAATTCCATCAAGACTCCCGTCAGTGGGCAGTCTCCGGACCAACTGCCCGTCAACAGATCCACCGCGATTCCGCAGGCGAAGGTTAATAAGAAAAGTGCCGCCGGGAGCCAGGTGAGTGAGCTCATCTTGTGCACCGTGGGCTGGCCAGGCAGCGACGAGCTGTGGGTAAGGTAGGGATTAATTTTTAGAGGGTGAGCGGGTGTTCAGCTGAGATAGGGTCTCGATGGCCCACAAATTGAGTTTGATAAACTGTCGGGATTGGGCTGAGACACTTCACCCTCACGCAGCCATCCTTGTTATCTCCAGTCTTTGCTCTGTGCAGTGGTTAGGGAAAGACGACGGCCGGCGGAGTTAATAGGGGATACAGCGAGAGAAAGAGGCAGAGAGCGGAGAGACATTGATGAGTGAAAGAGAGAGAGGGAGAGAGTGAGGAGGGAGAGGGGAGGGTGAGAGAGGGGGAGAGGAAGTGGGAGAGGGAGGGGAGAGGGAGAGGGATACAAAGATAAAGATAAAAGAGTGCGAAGGTCCCATTTCCCACCAGAACGAGTTTTCTTGTGAATCTACCTACTGGTGCGTCTGTAACCCACGGTGGGTCGGTGGAATCTTTAGAAAGACCAGACTGACGACTGTCTGGACTTTGAACGATTTACTCTGTTCTTGGAACGGGTCGGCTGACTAGAGTTCTGATGGATGCAAGGGATGACACGGAGATAGAAATGGATTTTCATCCGATGGCAAGTCCGAAGAGGTGGGGGGAAGGTTTAAGTAGAGAAAGTTTTGGCAGAAAGCGGGCGAAGTTAAGGATTGAATGCACCGCAAACTAATAGTTTAAACGGAGAACATCAAGGCGGAGTAGCCGGCAGGCACACGCCAGTACCTTTGGCGGGTCTCCACTTCTGAGTCAATCACTTTAAACTTACGGAGTCAAACGGTATTTAATTCTCTTACTGCCGCCCACTGATAAAGTTAGAGCAATAAAAACGCCGACAAATTTCGAACGCCCTGCTGAGAACAATATAAGTCGAGCTCTTTAGAACCGTGAAGGAGGAATGAACTTCAGCCTTACTATTACTGACGTGGACCCGTTCGGTTGAATATCCCCTTTGCCAAGCTAACTGAAATAATTCTCTGTAAAGTCGCCGAAATATGATGTCTCTTTTATTAGTTTAATGTATTTGGTAAGCCACAATGAAATTTTCTTAAGAACTGGAAGATTTAGTATCAGAAGTGCAGAGTGCAGCGTGAGGTTAGAAATAGAGCTCCGGGTATATGATGGGGTGTGCATTTTCTTCAGCCAGAATAAGAAAGCATTAGTGGCGACACTTCAGGCTGCTCCCAGCACACCCTGGGTTTATTAGTTGCCAACGCAAACGACGCATTTCACTGTGTGGATGTACACGTGATAAATAAACTTGAATCTTGAATCATGAAAAGGTTACCTGGCGAATCCGTATCACTATTTAAATCATTTTAGTGTGAGAAGTTGGTAGCACTAACATCTGAGGCCAAGTGTGGTTCCGAATTCTTGATGTATGTGCTGAAGCTTTGGTGCCATACAGAGGAAATGCAACATTACTGCTCCTCAGTCAAACCTAAAGATCCCTCTGGAAAATTGGAGTTTGCCCCAATGCCTTAACTGGTAAATATCCCTCAGCCTGCATTAATAAAGAAGATCTTCTGCACCTGGAATCCTGCTGTGCAAAATGAGCCACATTTCCTGATTTGCAAATATTTGCTTCAGAATTTCTTTGTCAGCTGCAGCATGATTTTGGACAACTCCAGGCCATGAAACGTGCTACAGAAATTCAGCTAATCTAGCTCACCTACCACATTGCAAAATATACCAGACAGGGTCCATTCAATAAAGTGCAAACTCAGCAGACAGAGCCACCTATTCAGATTCTGCATTTTATAGCACCTTGTGGTAGCACAGCTATCAGGTAGTCACTGAGAGGATGGCGTAGTGGCAGCTATAGTATTCAATATGCATTTATATTATAGGATTAAACCACTGAGTGAATGGGAGAGAAAGAGCTTGTGTTTGAACCGCACATAGGTGCCCCAGTGAGTTGAAACACGGTCATTACAGGGAATATAACATCTGATTTTCAAACAAAGTGGTCCTATAAATTAGATTAGCCAAATAGGAGCATGGTAGCACAGTGGCCGGTCCGCACAACTCTTTACAGTATAGACGGCCCAGATACAATTACTGCCAATGCCTGTAAGGAGTTTTTAACGTTCTCCCAGTGACCGCGTGCGATTCCCTCTGGTGCTCTCATAGTCCATGGGCATACTGGTCAGCAGGTTAACTGGCCATTGTAAGTTGTTCCATGATTAAACTCGGATTAAATCAGGGGATTGCTGGGTGGCGTGGCTCAAAGGACCGTAAAGGCCTACTCTGCGCTGTATCTCAATAAAACAAAGTAAAATAATGTATATGTAGATGGTGGGTGAGGGATTTAATTTGATTATGGCACGGGGGGGGGTATCTGTTTTTCTTTGAATAAAGTCAGGTAATCTTCTCTTTGTACTTCCATGACATAAAACTCTGTTTTAACATCTCAGCCAAAAGGCAGAAAATACAGAATATCTCTAGAGTACAAGAAGACAAGAACTGAATTAAGAGAAAAGACAAGAAGTAATAGGCTGCTCAGGTTTGCCTTGCTGTTCAATAGCTAATTAATTCTGGCCTCAACTCCTGTGCCAGTTCCCCATAACATGCAATTCCTCAGTCTAATCTCTCTTAAATTTATCGAACATACTTGTGTGTTATCCTGTGTTATAACCTTAAAAATCAGGAGAAGCTGTTCAGTGAATAGTCTCCTGACTCAGAGAAGGCTGCCACCCTGAGCCAAGGCTGACACCTTGTGTCAAGAATTTAATCTGAATGCAGAACAATTATTTACAACATTGCGACTGCCCCCTTTCCATAGGGAATTCTTCCAAAGTGCAACAGAGGAGTTTAATCAAGCAACACAAAACCTGTCAAGCCCCATAGGTGAAATAATAAAGTGCCTGGCCAAACAAATGAGTTTTTACAAAGTGTCTTAATGGCAGAAAGAAAGAGGAAGAGGCAGAAAGGTATAGGAAATGGTCCAGAGATTGAAACCTTAGCCGCTGATGG
The DNA here is from genome assembly GCF_963921235.1 of Mobula hypostoma. NCBI lineage: Eukaryota > Metazoa > Chordata > Chondrichthyes > Myliobatiformes > Myliobatidae > Mobula > Mobula hypostoma. The sequence continues at coordinate 158,126,855 of NC_086100.1, forward strand.
CACAGCTGGCAATGGGCCACAGGTGAAGTAATGTTATCTGGGGTTAAGGAAGGAAGCATTGTGTGTAGATGTCTTGGAGAATTAACTAGGACCAGTAATACTCAGCAGCTTTTGCAGCACCTGTGGAAGAGGTCCTCCTTCTCTGCAACTTAAGACTAGTTAGATTTCTATTTTTCCCGCTTCTGGTGAAAAACTATCAAACTGAAACATAGATTCTGTTTCCTCTCCATTAGACTCTGCCTGAGTATTTCCAACTTTTTTTTGATTTTGTTTCATATTTTCTCTATCTGCAGAGTTTGCTTTGCAGTTATCTTGGGATAATATTGGGCTAGTGAAGAGCATAAGGATCGATTAGTAAGATCGTAGAGGGATATGAAGACAAGGTGAGAATCTTAGGAGTTACTTGAATGGGAGCCAGGTCAAAGGTGAAAGGAGATGGGTGAATGTGTTTGGTGTGAGGAGGGGTATCCAGAGCTAATTTTTTAATGACTGTAAGTTAAGGAAGGATGGAATGAAAGAAACCATTGGGATAGCCAACTGTAGAGGTGTGGATGAGGGTCAAAACCAGAGAGTTATACAGGATAGAAATGGGCTCTTTGGCCCATGATGGCCATTCAATTCATTTGCCCATCTACTCTAAACCCATTTGCCTGAATTAGGTTCCTATCCTTCTATGCATTGCCTATATACTGTAAGTGTCTGTTCGAATATCTTGTAATGGTAATAGTTGTACCTAATTTCATTGCCTTCACTGGGAACACATTCCAGATATCAACCACTTACAGTGAAATGGAGCACACCCCTCAGGTCCTCTTTAAAACTCTTCCCTCTCACTTTAAACCACTGCCCTTTTGAATTTACTACACCACCACTGGACAATGTCAGGCAGGGTGGAGTTGGGTAACGTTATGGAAGTAAAAATGGATGGTGTTGATTATCTTGACATGTGCATGTGCCCCAGAACTCATTATGAGATCAAGGATGGTGCCAATACTATAAACAGTGTGGCTGACTTTCAGACAGCTACCGATAATAGAGATGGTGTTGGTGGCTAAAGAATGGGGCGATGGGAAGAAAGGCTTTAGTATAAAGATGGAGGAAATCTCCACTCATGGAATAACAGTCTGGGTCATGGCGTATGGTGCAGACTCAGATTTGGGTGCCTATCAGTGTAAATATTGAAAGTGGTGCTTTGTTTTCTGGTAATGTTACTAACAGCAACATGTTATTGAAAAATGGTGAGAGAGATCCAAACAAGGTACTTAGGGGAGGATAGAAGGTATGAGAAGCAAAAAGTTAATCCAGGTGGTTATTACACTATAATCCATATCAATTAACAATAACATGCATTTAAAGTTGGCTTGGTTAGAAAGAATGTAGCAAATCAAAGGGAGCATCACTTAAGAGTTCTTAAAAGGTACCACTGGCTTTTAAGAGGAAGTTTACAGGGAAGAGAGGTATGGCAAGCCATGGGGGAAGATCACATTACCATGACTTTATGAACAAGTAGCAGACTGGCCTGTTTACATTGAAGTGACATGATTACAAAGTGAGTCAAATTTTACATTGAATGCCGAAGAAATTGGATCAAGCATAAAAATAAAATAAACAGGTCATACCACAATTTAAATAAGTTTTAACATCATCCGATCCGATCTACAACCTCAGTTCAAATTTTCTGGCACAGATCTTGATTCCTCTGTGGTCCAAAGTCTGTTTATATCAGCCATAAAAATAATCAATTCCTGAGTGGAAACTCCAAGCATTCATTATCCTCTGTCTGTCATCTCAGTCTTAATTGTGTGTCTATGTGTTCTGAAATTATGTCTCTTTGTTTAATATCCCCCCAACACAGAAAGCAACCTGTAAAACTTCCTCAAATATTTTGAGAATGATTACCTCTCCGTTTTCTCAATTTCGCTCTATCTTTCTTCATCAGTCATCTCTCCATCCCAATAATTAATCCTATAAAACATGTCCTTTCTCTGAGGCAAATATATTCTTCCTTAAACGAGAAAATAAAAAACAGTACTCAGTATTCCAGGTCTGATTTCCCCAAAGATCTGCTCAGTTGTAGGAAGGCTTCACCGCCATTGTACTCTAATCCTAAACTCGTTATTCCTTCTGCTTTGCATTAATTTTAAGTCATTGCACCGTACTGCTGCTGCAAAACAATAAATATCACATCACCTAAATCAATGGTAATAAATTTGATTCTGATTCTCTTGAAATGTAGTTTGAAGTACTACAATGTGATGGTAGGGCCACTTTTAAAATATGAAAGGAAAATATCTTATTTACTGATATATACACAAGGAAGTAATCTTATTTTAGCACATTGTTTTTCAGGATCATCATCATCAGCTGCCATGCCCAATTTGAGCTTTGACTGCCATGGCCCACACACTCCTGTTTCGGGTCAAGTAGATCAAATCATTGGTGTTCATTTCCAGTTCTCTGGCTGCTGTCTCCATCATCATTTGTCTTTGCCTTCCTCTTGTTTTCTTCCCTTCAATCTTTCCCATAATTACCGTGCATTCTAACTCCTCTTTCCTAATCACATGTCCAATGAAGTCACATTGCCTTTTCATGATCTCATACGTTATTTCTCTTTTTGTGCTTGCTCTGTTCATGACATCCTCGTTAGATATTCATTTTGTCCATGATATTCTTTGCATCCTCCTCAAAAACCACATCGCTGCTGCTTCAATTCGTTTCCTCGTATTACTAGATATTGTCCAACATTCTGAGCCATATAACATAACTGGATAAATGTAACATTTCAGTGCTCTGAGGCGGGTTGTCATGCCTAGTTTAGTATTAGTCAGTTTACTCTTCATTCTCATAAAGGTATCTTTTGCCATCCCTATTCTTCTTTTGATGTCCATGTTGCACCTGCCATCTGATGTCACCCAGCTTCCTAAGTAGCAAAATTCTGTACTTGTTTTATGTCTTCCCCGTTTATTCTCAGCCTGCAGATAGGATTCTCCTTCTTTTTGGATATCACCATACACTGTCTTTTTGCAATTGATAGATAGACCCATTTTTGCACTTTCTTCAACAACTATATCAATTAAGTTTTGTAGTTCTTCCTCAGTACTTGCAATTAACACAGTGTCATCTGCATATGATTGCATAAAAATTACAACACAGTCTCGTCGTACAACTGAGCTTGTTTACTGTCCACAGTACAGTACTCCTAATCCTGTGTTTCTGTTCCATGTTCATTGTTCTGCTTTATCATATTATGAGGCATAACATCTGTTTTAATTACTGTAAGTGATTCTACAGCCAAAAAACATATATTTATTTTGTTCTCTGTGTTAGATCGCTAACATTTAATCTTACAGTTATCTCCACCTCTCAATCACTAGCAGGAATCTATCTCTAAGCTGCCTAATATTAAGTATCTCCTAATCATCACTAGTGAAAAAAATCTGCATGTTTCAATGTCCTTCTTGTATGTCCACATTCTAGTAATGATGTACTGTGTAACTTCGCTATTATACAGTATGCAGTCATGACTAGTGATTGAAGGGTTAAAGTTGATTTTATTGTATCTACAAAACAATCCTGATATTTCGCAGCACACATCAACTCTGTTCCTTAATTAGATCTCACTTTACTGTGTTATTTATTTTGCTTAACCCAAAATATTTGACAGTTTATATTTTCTTGCATTGCACTTTACTCTTGAATTATTAGAATTCCGATGTGCCAAGTTTATAGCACGCACATGATAAAGAAAAAATATTGTAAATGTTTTTACGTATTGTTCTAGGGAATAGCATTTGCAAAGGGCTTTTGTCAATTATATAAGATATTTGGACCTTGATTTTGTTCTTCTCCTCGAAGACAGAGGAGAGAGAGTGAAAGGTAAAGCCACAACAGAAGAGTAATTCAGATGGGTCAGACTAGGAGAGCAACAGGCAAAGGAAAGGAACCATTTATGAGAGAAATAGGGAATAAACAGCAACAGTGAATGATTAAAAAGTATCTGGGATATTCACAGTTGCCAAATGCTTTGCTGAGAAAATGAAATGATATTTGTTTTACTCTGTGTACAAAAATAGCAAGACACAAAGAGACAGTCAGGTAACAAAACAAATGAGATTAAAGGCAATGCTTTCAAAACCTGTGTAAATGATATAATGTTGTGAGGGGGGGTTACCATCTAAGTTCCTAACTTTCAAAGCTGCATGGGTTGAAAAGTAAGGATTATGTAGCAACCAGGATACTATCGGTGAAGATTAATTTCACTGGAGTTGGAAAGCAGCATGTCCATAAGAGCTGGGATTCCCTGTAGCATTACTGTTCCACCATATTACTCCTTTCTGAAACACCCCGCATGATGCAATCTCAAAGCTGCAGATTAGAATCACTCTCATCACTTCTGGGGGTTGGTGGGTTTCATCTCCTGTTCATCAGTAATAACTTTCCTCCCCTATATCTGAACAGGTACAGACCTGTGGCAGGCAGGGCTTCAGCATGCTGGTGCACATAATGGTCTTGGCACTCCTCATGGATTCCAAATGCATTAACCTTCACTCTGCGAGGATGAGTAGTGTGCACACAGTTGCCCTTCCTGATCCAAGCACTGGATTCCCTCATTCTCATGTTGCATGAAATTTCTAAACTTCAGCATAACACCACATCCCAAGGAAGTCTTCCATTTCTCTCCTGAGGCACAGTTCTCAGGTACACCCACCCAGATGATCCATATTTAAGTAACAAACAATACGCTGGATGAACACCCATCTTTGACGGGAGTTCAGTGAGACCCTTTCTCAATGTTCCCCTTCTGTGATTTCACTTCTGCTGGATGAACATCATTTGTGGGATCATAGGGACTGATCCAGGCTTTCAAAACATCAATAATTCCTTTCTCCCCGTAGGCAATGCTCCACCTGCTCAGTTCCTGCAGCAGATTGCTTGTTGCTCCAGACTCCAGCATCTTCAGTACTTTATGTCTCCATCCTCTCTTTATGCCTGAGATTTGCAGACTTCTTGAGGAATCATAGCAAATGCATTCTCATCCTTATCTGGCATTCCCAGGCTGTCATTTGGATTCATAGAAACATAGAAACATAGAAAATAGGTGCAGGAGTAGGCCATTCGGCCCTTCGAGCCGGCACCACCATTTATTATGATCATGGCTGATTATCCAACTCAGAACCCCGCCCCAGCCTTCCCTCCATACCCCCTGACCCCCGTAGCCACAAGGGCCATATCTAACTCCCTCTTAAATATAGCCAATGAACTGGCCTCAACAGTTTCCTGTGGCAGAGAATTCCATAGATTCACCACTCTCTGTGTGAAGAAGTTTTTCCTAATCTCAGTCCTAAAAGGCTTCCCCTCTATCCTCAAACTGTGGCCCCTCGTTCTGGACTTCCCCAACATCGGGAACAATCTTCCTGCATCTAGCCTGTCCAATCCCTTTAGGATTTTATACGTTTCAATCAGATCCCCCCTCAATCTTCTAAATTCCAACGAGTACAAGCCCAGTACATCCAGTCTTTCTTCATATGAAAGTCCTGCCATCCCAGGAATCAATCTGGTGAACCTTCTTTGTACTCCCTCTATGGCAAGGATGTCTTTCCTCAGATTAGGGGACCAAAACTGCACACAATACTCCAGGTGTGCTCTCACCAAGGCCTTGTACAACTGCAGTAGTACCTCCCTGCTCCTGTACTCGAATCCTCTCGCTATAAATGCCAGCATACCATTCGCCTTTTTCACCACCTGCTGTACCTGCATGCCCACTTTCAATGACTGGTGTATAATGACACCCAGGTCTTGTTGCACCTCCCCTTTTCCTAATCAGCCACCATTCAGATAATAATCTGCTTTCCTATTTTTGCCACCAAAGTGGATAACTTCACATTTATCCACATTAGAATAGTGTAAGGGTAGGGTTGATTTTATTCTTTTTTTTGTATAAATATCTGTCAAATGTTGAGTTTTCTTCTTCTATTTTGATTGAGGTATATTACAGAATGAATGCTGATATAAGATTGAAGATAGGATTTGCTATTTACATCATGGCTACTTCACACTGAAAGCCACTTTATAGCAACAGGAGAGGCCATTATGCTTAATGCTCAATTACTTGTATCAGACTGAAGCAAAACGTATTGCCCAAAGATGTTATACATGCAACATACATTGCATTTCAAAGAAAAGCAAATTTGGCATTCAGAGTTGAGCTCCAATTTCAACAACACAAGCTGAATTCGATAAAAGAATCCACAACTTCCAAAAACCGTTTCACCAAAGTCCTCCAATTAATTTGAAACTTTTTTTTCACCCGGGGAATGGTACACTATCAACATTTACAGTACTGTGCAAAAGTCGTAACCGCACACACATATATACCTGTAGCTAGGGTGCCTAAAACTTTGCACAGTACTGTATTTGTCATCGTTGAACAGAGAGCAAGTTTTGTAAATCTGGCAAGCGCAATGGATGTTGGGAATGGCGAGGGTTGGAGTACCACAGGAGAGGTGTAGGACAGGTAGCAGAGAAGGATTGCCGGGGCGGGGGATGGCGCGGGTGCAGACACACCCAGCCCTGGGAGAGCAAGCAAGGACATTTGATTCCAAACACTTTGCTTATTGATCATTACAAGTGATGGGTTTCACAAGCATTGTTAGATCTATAATTGTGCAAGATAGTGGGAAGTATTCCAACATGCACCTAACTTGTGGTTTATAGATTATAGAAAAGAACTGAGGTGTCAGGAGATATCACTCCCTGCAAGATATATAGCCTCCATCCTGTCTTGTAACCGTAGTATTTACATGGACTATCCAAGTGAGTTTCTGGTCAACAATGACCCACAGGAAATTGATGGTGGAGGACTTGCTGATGGTAATATATTAAATGATATATAGACTCTCTATTGTTGGAGATGGTCAGTGCCTGGCACTTTTGTGGCCTAGATGTTACTTGCCAGTTGTCAGCCCTTACTTGAGGGTTGTTTAGAATTTGCTACATGTAGACATGGGCTGCATTATTTGCTGAGGAGTTGAGAATAGAGTTGAGCAGTCATCAGCAAACATTTCTACATCTGACATTGCAGGAGAAGGAAGATAATTGATGAAACAGATCAAGATAGATGGATCTAGGACACCACCGTGAGGAAGTCCATCGGTGGTGCCCTGGAGTTAGGATAATTGATTTCCACTGACCACACCACCTTCCTTTCTGCAATGTATGACTTCAGCTACTGGAGTGTTTTCTCTTTGATGCCCGTTGACTTCAGTATTGCTGGGTATCCTGATGCCAAATATCAAATGCTGTCTTGATGGCAAAGACAGTCACTCATCTTGCCGCTAAGATCCAATTTCAGACTATATGGGGGAGATCTTCAATGGAATTTTTATATCTCTACTTACTTGGGAGATGGACACAAAGTCTATAGTTGTGGGGCAAAGCAGTAGTGAAGTCATGGACTGTGTACAGATCAGAGAGGAGGAAGTGTTTGCTGTCTTGAGGCATGTTATGGTGGATAAATACCCATGCCCTGACAGGGTGTTCCCTGGGACTCTAAGGGAGGCTGGGGCTCTAGCAGAGATATTTAAAGTGTCCCTGGCCACAGGTGAAGTGCTAGAGGATTGGAGTAAAGCTAATGTTATTCCATTGTTTAATAAAGGTTCTAAGAATAAGACAGGAGATTATAGGCCAGTAATCTGACATCAGTAGTGGGTATTCCAATGGACCAGATATATACAAATTTAGATAGACAGGGATTGATTAGGGATAGTGAACATGGCTTTGTGTGTGGTAGGTTACGTCTAACCAATCTTATGGAGCTGTTCGAGGAAGCTACCTAGAAATTTCATGAAGGCTAGGCAGTGGATGTTGTCTACATGGACTACAGCAAGGTCTTTGATAAGGTCCTGCGTGGGAAGTTGACCAAGAAGTTTCAATCACTTGGCATTCAAGATGAGGTGGTAAATTGAATCAGACATTGGCTTCGCGGGAGAAACTAAAGAGTGATAGTGGTTGCTTCTCTGACTGGAGACCTGTGACTAGTGGTGTACAGCAGGGGTTGGTGCTGGCTCCTTTGTTTGCCATCTAATGTGGTAAACTGGATCAGCAAATTTGTAGGTGACACCAGGTTTGGGAATGTAGTGGACAGGGAAGAAGACTATCAAAGCTTGCAGTGGAATCTGGACAAGCTGGAAAACTAGCAGATGGAATTTAATGCAGACGAGTGTGAGGTGTTGCAGTTTGGAAGAACAAACCAGGGTAGGACTTATACAGGGTCACTGAGGAGTGTGGTAGGACAGAGATATCTGGGAATACAGATCCATTCTGTCTTGAATGTGCCATCACAGTTAGAGACGAGGGATGATTGATAAATACCTGGGATATCTGGGAATACAGATCCATTCTTTCTTGAACGTGTCATCATAGTTAGAGACGAGGGGTGATTGATAAGTACCTGGCCTAAGGTAGAAGGAGTCAATTTTAGAAAACCTAGCACATTTATTTTTCCTACATTTACACTCTTAGTCCAGCAGTCGTGGAGCATACGGATCCCTTCTTTGTAGAAGTCAGTGTCTTGAACCTCCAGAAGTGGTCCACAGCAGGGGTGATTGCTAAGTTTGTGGCCTGTGGTAGAAGGAGATGAGTTATTAACTTCAAACTTTCTGCATTATCACTCAAATAGTTGAACTGCACATGCATATAACGAGAGTGGTATAACTCATCTCTTTCTACCTTAGGCCATGAACTTATCAATCACCCCTGCTGTGGACCACCTGGAGGTCCAAGACACTCTCGTTACATGCACGTGCAGTTCAATTCTTTGAGTGATAATGCAGAAAGTTTGAAGTTAATAACTTATCTCCTTCTACCTTAGGCCACGAACTTATCAATCACCCCTGGGGTGGACCACTTCTACAAAGAAGGGATCCGTATGCTTCATGACCACTGGACTAAGTGTGTACATGTAGGAGGGGCTATGTTGAAAAATAAATGTGCTAGGTTTTCTAAAATTGATTCCTTTTACCTTAGGCCACAAACTTATCAGTCACCCCTCGTAGGTTTGTAAAGAAAGCTTTTGGCACATTGGCCTTCATAAATCAAAGTATGAGAACAATTCCTGTTTACCCTGTATATCTCAGACTTTAGGTACAACACTGAGTCATGTCATCTGCAGAAACTCTCTGATGATTCAGCAATAATTGGGTGTATAAAGGGAGAATGGAAGATGAATACAGGCCCTGGTGAATGACTTTGCCAAATGGTGCAAGTTGAATTATCTGCAACTCATCATCAGTAAGGCAAAGGAGATGGGGATGGACCTTAGGAAGACTAAGCCTGTATTACTCCCTGTTACTGTTGATGGTGAGGAAGTGGATGTGGTGAGGACCTACAAGTACCTGGGGGTGCACCTGGATGACAGACTTGAGTAGAGCACCAATACAGAGGCTGTGTACAAGAAGGTCCAGAGTCATCTCTACTTCCTGAGGAGACTGAGGTCTTTTGGAGTATACAGGCATTTATTTCACATGTTCTGACAGTCTGTTGTTGCCAGTGTAATCTTATAAGCAGTAGTGTGCTGAGGCAATGGCATCAACATGGGTGATGCCAACAGGCTCAATAAACTGATTAGAAAGTCTGGCTTCGTTATAGAAGTCAAACTGGACACACTGGATGCCGTGGTAGAACAAAGGACCCTTACAGAAAATCCTGGCAATTCTGGACAATGTTTCCCACCCTCTGCATACTACCTTGGCTGAACAGAGGAGCACTTTTAGTAACAGATTAAGACTATTGTGCCACTCCAAAGAGCGCTACATGATGTCACTCTTGCCCTTGGCCATTAGGCTCTATAATGAGTCAATGTATAGCCAGGGAAGTGATGACTGCCTCCTGTTAGACTGTCTGTGGTGACTTTTTTTTATTCTTTCTACTTCTCTTCTAACATTTACAGTATATCTGTGCACTTGTAATGCTACTGTGACACTGTAATTTCCTTTGGGATCAATAAAGTAACTATCTATCTATCAATCTATCTACAGGATTTGGGATGTTATGCTGAAGTTGTATAAGGCGTTGTTGAGGCCTAAGTTGGAGTATTGTGTGCAGTTTTGGTCACCCACCTACAGGAAAGATGTCAATAAGATTGGAAGAGTGCAGAGAAAATTTACAAGGATGTTGCCGGGTCTTGAGGACCTGAGGTATAGGGAAAGGTTTGGAATTTATTCACTAAAGCATCAAAAAATGAGAAGAGGTTTGATAGAAGTATACAAAATTATGAGGGGTATAGATAGGGTAAATTCAAGCAAGCTTTTTCCACTGAAGTTCAGGGAGGCTAGACTAGAACTAGACGTCATGAGTTAAGGGTTGAAAGTGAAACATTTAAAGGGCATGTGAGAGGAAATTGCTTCACAGAGGGTGGTGAGAGGGTGGAATGAGCAGCCAGCAGAAGTAGTGGATGTGGGTTTGATTTCAGCATTTAAGAGAAATTTCGATAGGCACATGGATGGGAGGGGTATGGAGGGTTATGGTCTAGGTGTGGATCAATGTGACTCGGCATGGACTAGATGGGCCAAAGGGCTTGTTTCTGTGCTGCAGTCTTCTATGACTCCATGAGAGGTTACACAAACAACTAATTTATTCTCTGGAATTAAGTGATGATCTGATTAAAATTTTCCAAGATATTTAGCTGAACTGATAGAGTAAAGAAACATTTTATATATTTGGCACTGGATTCGTAAGCCTGAAGTAAAAAAAATAATAGATGCGTATCTTTTATGACTGAATTTTGGAAGCATTTCTACACTTGATAAGTGTTAGAAGTTTGGAACAGTTGCTGTTGAGGAGTCAGCCTGAGTTTGGTACGTTTTGATCATCAATTGATTGAATAAGATGGATATAGGAAGGTGACAGACCGGCCAACACCCCACTGAATGACACCAAGGGCTATGAATGGCCTCTTCTTGTTCCAATATTTCTATAATTCACATCTATTGTTGCAGATTGTATTTTTTCTACATTTTTAGTAGACTTGAAGAAGCAAAAGTGATTAAAGTATGGAAGGTTTCCTTTGACCCACTGAGTGCATATGGGACTCTTTGTGTGACCATCTATTATGCCACATATCCCTACTCTTTTCCCATAGCCCCTGAAATTAATTTCTCCCAGATGCTTACCTATTTTCCAGTCACAGAGTCGGAAAGTGCAGTAGAGTGTCTGCATTGGCCATCAAACTCCTACTTACATTAACACCATGCTTCCCTTTTGAAAGTTTTGATTAATCAGTCCGAGATCATTTTCTTCACATCCTACCTGTGCTTTCTACCTACCTGCCCAACATATTGAATTTGTGCCTCAGATCATCAATCACCCACTACCCCGAGCAATCCCCCTGACCTAAACCCGTGATCTTGTACCCCTATATCCAAAACAAAAGTGATTCTTCAGGTTGGAAATCCAGAGCAACACAAACAAAATGCTGTAGAAACCTAGCAGGTCAGACTGCATCCATGGAAAGGAACAAGGAGTTGATGTTTCGGGTCGAGACCCTGAGTCCTGACGAAGGGTCACGGTCCAGAACGTCGACTCTGTGTTCACTTCCATAGATGCTGCTTGACCTGACCTGCTGTGTCCCTCCAACATTTTGTGTGTGAACCTCTATCAAATCTCCTATCCAGCTTGTTCACTCCAAAAACAATCCTGACTACTGTACGTTCTGACATTTGCTTTGAGGCACTTACCTATTTGCAAATAAATTCTAGAAACTTAATGAAAACGTGATCGCTTTGATTTATTTTGATAAAAATATGCTTAAGTTTCATTTGCCTTTCTTCAGCATCATCTTCATTTCTGAAGATGCAGTTTTATGAAAAGCACCTATTGTCTAATAACTTCTTTGATCAAATATTGTTAGTATTCGAACTAATTAGTGGTAGCTGAGCCAAAATATCACTTAGACTAATTTATTTATTTAGAGAGGGAGCATAACACATCCCTTCCAGCCCAGCAAGCCACACTGTACAATAACCCATCTATCTGACCCTAGCCTGATCACAGGACTATTTACAATGACCAATTAACTACTAACTGGTACATCTTTGGATAGTAGAAGACCTGGAGGAAACCCATGTTTATGGAGAGAATCTCCAAACTCCCCACAGACGTCACTGGACTTGAACTCCAAAACCCGATGCCCCGAGCTGTGATAGTGTGGCGCTAACTGCTAAGCTACCGTGGCACCCATTTCTAAATTTCTAAATTCTTTCATTTCGAAATTTCCCAGCTGGTCAGTGGCTGATAGCCTGGGGCAATAAAATCAGTTTATTCTGGTCTTTTCTACATCAGATGATGCAACAAGTGCATAACACATCAAATTAGATCAGGAATCAAATTAGGGAGCCTCGACCCAGCCCCTCATTAGCTATTTGTCAGTGTGGATGAATCTTATTGGTTGTTCTGTTGAGTATTACAGAAATAATGTATATCTATCTATCTGTCTATCTATTACCATTAGTGTTTGAGTTGCAGTTTCCCAAGTCCTTATGTCATTAAAATGGAGAGGGTGCACAAAGGATTTACAAGAACATTGCTGGACTTGAAGGGATTGAGTAATAAGGAGAGACTGGAAAGGCTGGGACTTTTCCCCTGGAATATAGGAGGTTGAGGGGTGACTTAAAAGAGATTTATAAAATCATGAGGGGCATGGATAAACTCAGTGGCCTTTTTATTAGGTACACCGGTACACCTACTCAATAATGCAAATATCTAATCAGTCAAACAGGTGGCAGCAATAAAAGCAGGCAGACATGGTCAAGAGGTTCACTTGTTCTTCAGACCAACCATCAGAACATGGAAGAAATATAATCTAAGTGACTCTGGCCATGGAATAATTGCTTGTTCTAGACGGAGTGATTTGAGAACCTCAGAAACTGCTGATCTCCTGGGATTTTCATGCACAACAATCTCTAGAATTCACAGAAAATGGTACAAAAACAATACAAATCCGCTGAGCGGCAGTTCTATGGGTGAAAACACCTTGTTAATGAGAAAGATCGGAGGAGAATGGCCAGACTAGTACCAGCTGACAGGAAAGCGACAATAACTCAAATAACACATGTTACAAAGGTGTTACGCTAAACAGCATCTCTGCAGGCACAACATGTTGAACCCTGAAGTGGATGGGCTACAGCAGCAGAAAACAACAAACATGCACTCAGTAGCCACTTTATTAGGTACTGGAGTGTGAGGTGATAACAGTCTTTTCCCAGGGTCAGGGATTCTAAAACTAGTGCAGAAGTCTCGAGTGGGAGAGGAAAGATTTAAAAGAGATCTGAAGGACAACTTTATCACACAGAGGGTAGTGTGAGTGGGTATATGGAACAATCTGCCAGGGGAAGTGGTAGAGGCAGGTACAATTACAATATTTTAAAGATATTTGTTACATGGAGAAAAGGGATTAGGTGGATATGAGCCAAACACAGACAAATGGGACTAGCTCAGGCAACTTGGTCAGCTTAACTTTATGACCTTATGAATCCCGATGAAGGATTTCAGCACAAAGTGTTGACTTTTTATTCCTCTCCATAGATGCTGCCTGACCTGCTAAGTTTCTCCTGCATTTTGAATGTTTTGCCCTGTGATCTTCTGACTCCTTATGGTGTAGAAAGACATTATTCAGTCCATCAAATCTGTGCCAGCTCACAGAGCAAAGCCATTCCCTTACTAATTTTCATTCCAATCTCTACAATCCTATCTCATTTGTACTTGGGGTAATTTATGGTAGAATCATCGGACTTCGGGATGAAAGGTCCCGGGTTTGAATCCAGCCAGCCGGCTCCCCTGCACGCTTTCCATCCGTGCTGGGTTACCAGCTGGTGATCTCTTTGGAAACTCACCAGGCGGAAGGCAATGGCAAACCACTGCTGTAACTTGCCTCGTACGCGAATCCCCACTACGTCAGAGAGGCGTGGAGGGAAATTGTCCGCTGACTGGAGAAATTCCGGATGCGATGTACCTTTCCTTTCCTTTTCATAGAGTCATACAGTAGAGAAGCAGGTCCTTTGGCCGAAATCGTCCATTGTAACAAGATCCCAATCTAAGCTAATATCATTTACCTGCAATTAACCTCATGTCCAATTAACCTACAAGTCTATATGCCTTGGCAGTTTAGGTGAAAATGGAGAACCTGGGGTGACAAGGTGATTGTGCCAACTTTTACAGAGTTGAGAATGGGCCGTTGGTGCTGGCAGACAGAATTTCACTAAATGCCCAAGAACCTGGGCCAAAGAGCCGGTTTCCATGCTGTACAACTATAACTTTGTGATTCTTCGTACGATCTGTTTCTCTTCCACAATGAGTTCTGGATGTCAGAAGACAAGGAGAGGAGACTGGCCATCTTGGCAAAATGAAGATGGAAAGCCATTCCTCAAGTGTATTTGTCTACCTCCCTGACGTTGGCAAGGAGCAGCTTTGGCAGTGATGTGGAAATAGGTCAGCCAGCTGACCAGTCTCAAAGCATGCTCAGTATGTTGCCAGTAGGATTAACGAGCTAGCATGTTAAATTTCATAACCTCAGGAAAGAAAGACTTACTTGTTGAACATAAAATAATGTAAAAAGAAGCGAGTCTTTAGGATGTTGTGCAATATTCTTGAGTATGATAGCACTTTAGATTATTGAGAATAAACTAATCCAAAGAAGAGTGTTATTTACAAGAGGAACAGTTTGCTCACAATGGGAACATTATCCCATTGAAACTAGTAAGGGGGTTGTGAATAGGAGACTTGCTCTTGTGTGGATCATGTTGTGTCTCAGCCAATTAATCAGTAAGAGAACACAAACAGAAAAACCCTTGAATCATCAGTCACCTTTTTGCCAAAGCCTCAGTTCAGAATCTGATATTTTTGCTGCAAACCTCTTTCAATGCTGAGTACAATGATACATATGTAAAAATTGTCCAAGGGAACTCTTATATTGTCAAGGGAATATTATTGAATAATACTGGCGATGTGGGCAGAACAATATTCCCAATATTGCAAACTTCCAGAATTTGAGTTTTTTACAAATTTAATATGTGCATATTTTATACTTTTTATTTGTAAATCATGTTGTTCATTATTATGCTTGTCTCTAGGAGCTGTGAACTCTTTTCCCAAATTTCAGTTCCACTAAAATTATAATTAACTGAACTTGGAATTAAAATTCAATTAGTCTCAGTTTCAATTGTCTTGAAAGTGCTAAATTATTGCAAGCATATAATTAGTTCACTAATACTCTTAAGAGAAAGAAATCTGCTATTCTTATTTGATCTGATCTACATATGATCTCGGAACTAAGAATGTGGTTGACTCAGAACCTCTTCATTTCAGGAACAATTAGGGTTAGACAATATATCCCAGTGATGTCCACTTCCCATACATGAATAAGTATACATCTTTTTTATGTGCCAGGAAAACTTGCCTTTATTTAAGAGATAGACAGGGATCTCAGTTTAACAGTCTACTCAGAGCATGAGAACTAGAAGCAGAATAAACATCCCTACATGCCTTCAGTAAGATCAAAGACTCAACTCATTTTCATGTTCGATCCTCAATGCCCTGGCTTTCCCCGTAATCCAGAAAATACTTAACGACTCAGCCCATCCTACCTCATGAAGTAGAGAAGTCCAAAGAGTCACATATCTCTGACAGAAGAAACTCCTTCTCTTTAATCTTGAAAGACCAATTTCTTGTCCTGAGGCCGTACTTCCCAGTACTAGGTTAATCACCATAGGAAATATTTCTCAGAATATATCCTATCAAGCTGCTGGGGATCTTATTTTCAATAATATTACTGTCCATTCTTCTAAACTCATGTAGTATGGCCATCTGCTTGTTCATCCCTTATATAATAACTCCTTCATACCTGGCATCAATTAAGTGGATTTCTTTGTATTGCCTCCAAGGCAAGTATATCCTTCCTTAACTAAGGAGACTAAAACTATGCACAATATATCAGGCATGATCTCAGCTAATTCCTGTACATTTATAACAAAACTGATTCACTTTTGTAGTCCATTTGCTATCATCCCGTTTACCTTCTCCATTACTTGTCGTGCCTGCCAACCTTCTGTGTGATGCAAACTTCTCTCAGAACAGCAGCATTCACAACAGTCTCACATCACTTCAATATTACATTTATTTCCCTCTCTTCCTGCATCAAAATTTCTCCACACTTTAATCCAGATAACTTGGTTTTCTTCACTCACTTAACCTGTTTATATTTACTTACTTGGACCCTTAGCTTCCACTGAAGCAGACGCCATCGATGACCTCCCATCTCCATCATCCTCTGAAGTCAATGGTATGGTTGGAGTTCAGCAAAGCTTCTGCAATCCATTGCATTCACTGTACAGGGGATTAGCCTATACAGCCTCACCAGAGCCCTGTTGGCCAGCCTTACCCAGTTCCATCTCTCACAACAGGACGTAGGGTTGAACGTTGAGAGGCTAACCTGTTTATATCCCTTAGCAACCCTTTTACTAAGAATTTAGAAAGAGTGTTATGTGTTCCAAATCAGGATTACATCAAGTAGATTATATTTGCAATCATTTCTGAATAAAATTG
Source organism: Mobula hypostoma (assembly GCF_963921235.1). Lineage (NCBI taxonomy): Eukaryota > Metazoa > Chordata > Chondrichthyes > Myliobatiformes > Myliobatidae > Mobula > Mobula hypostoma. The sequence goes on from NC_086100.1 coordinate 158,143,448, forward strand.
CAGCAATTCCAAATGAAATAAACATGTCAGGCTAGGTTCCAAATGATTACATCCAGCTGAAGATCATGCAGTGACGTCAGGCATTATGCTGTTCCTATTTCATCCCTTGCTCCCAAGAACATGAAAATGCCTGTTCATTGAACAGTCAAAAGCAAACAAATGCATGACCTTCTGTTGTATTTAGTCAAGAATCCTTTCTGGGATTACTCTGTGGACGCTGAAACACCTTATAAAGTAGATCCCAAACTCACTGGAGACAAGTCATTCACATTCTCAAGTGCTCAGTCTGAATTCAAACTAACAAATGCCTTTAGAAGGATGTGATTAATTAAAACAAGAAGTATTTTTTGGCACCATGATCGGTTCTGGGGGTTGAAGGTGCAGAAGTGCACCATTGCAAAGACCTTCTCCTCCCCTAGTGTCTGTCTGCTATTGTGATTGTACCTTTAAGAACTGATGATCTTTTCCAAGTACACGGCAAAAGCTCAGTTACAGTATCACTGCACCTACTGATTGTGATTGCTCAGTCAACAGAAGTGCAGAGGTCCTGAGAGCTAGGGGTTGAAATACGAATTGACTGGGTAAATATTGAATGCAATATTGAAGCTTATAAAATTATGAGAAGCATAGATAGGATAGATGGCCAGAATCTTTTTATCCTAGAGTAGAAGTATTGAATACTAGAAGGCTTTAAATAGAGAGGTGGAAAGTTTAAAGGGGTTGTACCTGGCAAGATTTTCTCACCCAGAGAGTGGTGGTACCTAGAATGTGCTGACAGGGTTGTTAGTGGAAGCAGATATGATAGTGGCATTTAAGGTGCTTTTAGATAGGCACACAGATAAGCAAACAATGGAGATATATGTGCAGCAAAAGGGATTAGTTGAAATTGGTACCATGCTTGGCACAGACATCATGGGCCCAAGGGGCTGATTTTGTGTTGTACTCTTCTGTGTTCTATAACAACATGGATCATAGCTTGAATTCAATTTCATGTAATGCCAATTTTAGATCAAGTAATACTCTTTCTAAATTCTGAGTAAAAGATTTGCTAGGAGTGTAAACCAATTAAGTGAATGGACAAACAGAGTCATATGGATTATAAAGTAGCAAATTCTTATGTAAGGAGAGTGGGAAAGCAATGTATTATTTAAGTGGAGTGAGGCTGTTGAACGCAGCTGTTTGAGATGGAAGCTACGTTAACATCATTGCACACTTGCTTTCAGGATATTTTGCATTTATTTTGTAGAACTTGTGTTGTATGCAGTGCTGTTATGATGTACCAAATCTAATTTCTACTTACTTGTGTCCTAATCACAACTTACTTTTTCAATTTTCTTTTCATTTTCAGCAACTTTATATAATAGCCATCTGAGTATAATAGCACCTCCTGCACTGTGATGTTAGTCTGGAATACACGCTCAAGTCTTGTACATAAAGCACGAAGTCATAGCCTTTTAACTCAGGGGCAGAAGTAGTACAGTAGACCCAAGATCCACACTGCTGACTATAAATAGATAACATTACTCCCGACAGCATTGTAACTATACAGACCCAAACTTAATTAAAAGATAGCATGGATTTTGCTGTGGATCTCCAGGGGATTCTCTGTGTAGCCTCTTAATAAAGAATCACAGATACATGACAGTGATTATAAAATGATAATCTAATCATTGTGCTATGAGAAGTGAGTAATAAATTCATTTATGATTTCTCTTTTAATCCTTCAATCAGATTGTAATATTATAGTCATTACTCATGTTTTATACTGTATGCTAGCTGATCTCTGATGTCATTGCTTTGGGGCAGCCTGGGATTTGGAACATGGTAACTAAAACAGAAAAACATTTTATCTGGCTTCCCTTTAAAATCGTCCTTTTAAAAGAGACTGCAGATGTTGGAATCAGGAGCAAAAAGCAAACTGCCAGAGGAACTTGGTGAGTCAGTCAGCATTTGTGGAGGCAATGGATGCATTCTGACACAAGGTGTCAACATGAAATGTCAGACAGCTCCTTGCCTCTACAGATGCTGCTTGACCTTTTGCAGTATTACAGCTAAAATTAAAAATATTTTTCCAGATTTCTTCAAAAAATAAATATATACACTATTTTAAAAATGCAGTATGAAAAATGAATTTATTATATAATGTCTAGCTTAATGATGTATGCAAATTATTGTGTGCTATTTAGATATTGAATTAAATACAGGGGGTAATTGGACCAGAACTGGTGTGATTATTGATCTGTTTTGAAATTATACCTATGTCTTTAATTTATACATTTTATAAATATGTTTTCTTGTATTTATTATGAAATTTACCTGTACTTCTCCATGTCAAAATGCACACTGACAGATGCTCTGGTATTAGTTTGGTCTGAGGGACCTAACTGGTCACTAAACGGCTACATTCTGACAGAGATAACAATTCCAAAATATTTCTTTACTTCATTGGTTACAAACTGCTCTGGAATGTGATCCTGAGGCCATGGAAGGACTTATCTCAATGCAAACAATAAAAAAGTCAATATAATACAATACAAAATGCACAAATGATGCATTTCACTGTATGTTTCAATATGCATGTGATAAATATATTTCAATCTTGAAATCCTTCCTTTTTAAACTTATAAATTGTAATTACACCCTCCCAGCAGTAATGGCACTGCAGAGCAGTCATTGATAGGTAAGATTGCAGCATGCCGACATAAGAAATTATCGTATTAAAGTTGACTGGGAAAACATTGAGTTACTAACATTTTTATATATTGTAATAGCTAGATTTATGAATGTAATATATACTCATTGCAAAAAGACATTTAAGCTTTTCCAACTCAGCATGCAGAAATGTCACTGTAGTTTACATAGTTACAATGTTACCTTGGGAGTTTTACACTGGTCTGCTATGACCCTTCCAATTAGTGTGCTATTGTGTTAATTATCCTCCTGTTCTCTCCACCGTCTCATACCCAACAGCAAATAGTGAAGCAAAATCTGTGATGGTTACTGTGGAGCAAGGGGACATTGTACAAGGGGACATGACATTGTGAATGAGATAAGAAGAGGATATCTGTGTGAAAATGATTTCAGACAAAGCTATCTTTCACAAGCGTTCAATAACGCGAGGGATTTTACTGAGTGCAGCCACTCTTTACAACCAACAGTGCATCAAAACCTGATACTCTCCCCTTCAGGGCAAGGTGCTGAGTGGATTTTGAACAATCTTTGGTCCCACCCACTATCACCATGCTCTCATATTCCCCACCCCCTCCACAGAACCATCTACAGCATTTGTTTCACTTATTGTTACTATTGTTAATCAAATCTTAATTGTATACACTGTGATTTTATTTTCTGTCCTTCAGAAACAAGCATGCAGTAGCGATAAGGAATGTGTACCAAGTGGTTACTGTCACCACTCTCACCACCAAGGCTACCCAACTTGCCTCTCCTGCAGACGAAGGAAGAAACGATGCCACAGAGACTCCATGTGTTGCCCTGGGAATTACTGCAGTAATGGTGTGTGCACTTTGATATCACTGCTTTATCAGTCATGCTACAGGAAGCCCCCAGGTTACAACAGGGCTCCTCTACTGAGAACTGCTCCCAAACTGAGCCATTTGTATGTTGGAAACAAATAGAATGACTGCGACAGGAGAGTCAGCAGGTGTCAGAAGCGTGGCCGCCAGCCGGTTCCTATGGCTCGGTGGCTGCTTGGCTCTCCAAACTCTGCTTGGGGCAACCTGATTGTTGCAGCTCTGTGATGGGTGGGGAGAGAAGGTGCTCCGCCCTGGCAGAAGATGCACGCAGCTCCAGTGCAGCTGGCACTGGTTTCCCGGATACTTGTTCGCATGTATGGGGTGCCCACAAGTCAAGCATTTATAATTTCAGGAGCACCTGTATTAGATAAATAATGACACAGAGCCATTAACTGCTCAAAGGCATGGAGTGGGGACGCAGAAGTGTAAAACAGGTGGTCTGACCTTTCAGTGCTACATTGCTGGATGTCCTGCACTGAAGGAGTGCTGCATTGTTGCAGATGCAGCACTGTTATAGCTGCTGTACTAAGGCAAACACTGCACTAATGGAGGTGCTGTACTGAGAGTGTACTGCATTGGTGCAGGTTCTGAACAGAAGCAGCACTGTAGTTTGAGGGGATGGATTATTGGAGCTGCTGTAGTTCCAACCAATTGAACTTGAAAGTTTGCATAGAACAATTTGTCTGGCTAACAATTGTCTCTAAACCAATATCACTGAAGCAGAATTCCTCTTTATTACCTTGTTGTCTGAATAGATGGGAGATACTGATGTGTGGGCAGAACCCCTTTGAGATCTTGCTGAAGTTTTTAAGGCTGGCCTGGATGAAGTATAGAAATCTGGGATGTCTGTTAATGAGACAGTCCTAAGGATCTGTAAAATCCTTTGTTTAAACTCTGTTTACACCTAGTAACCTGATCGCCTTGCTGCATTTGGGGCAACACAATTTCAGGCTTGGGACCTGAATCACCCTCAGGCCCCACTCACTTAGTTGTTTTATGTAGTCACAGAGATGTCTTCACAGAATTTGAATGAATCTGGTATCAGAACTTTTCCCTGTGCTGTCCATACATAGGAGGTTAACCCTTTGGTTCGGGCCTTATCATGTGATTTGCCAGCTCGAACAGATTAGGCTAGAACCTGCTGACAGCCACCAACATACGACCTGATTACATTTTGTTGTCCAGAGATATTAACCTGTCAATAATTAAAATCCGGATCCAAAATCAATGGGTTTGGGTGATGCCATGCTTTTAGGTGGGTGAGATGAAACAAGGTTTATATACAAAACATTCAGAAACATTTTCAAACAATTCAAAAGCAACTAAACAAAAAAATTTAAAAAATCATTAAATTATTAGTAGAAATATAAATTCCTCAACAAAAATTAAAATTACTGAAAAAAAACACAAAACATTTAGAATTTTTATCATTTAAGATATACTTGTAATGAGTTAGCCCATAAAAGCAAAGCAATAAATGTGAATTACTTGGGAGTTATTGTTTCCCCATGACAGATCCACTCCATTCAGACTGCAGGTAGGTTAAAAAGAACAACACCTATCTGCTGGAGAACTGCAGAGGGTTAGGGCACAGCTTTAGACCCCATTAAAGAGGCCAAAGGCAGACACTGCTGTGAAATTGCTCACAGAGCTTGCCCAGTGAGTTTGGGAACTCCATCCTTGAGATAATGTCCCAGAATTTCAGGCACATAACTGTGAAGTTAGGGAAATAAGTGTCAATGTAGATGTACTGGCATCTTGCAACACGTTCCAGCCTGTCCGTTCTGTAGCACTGGATGTGAAACATACAAAGAATGTGGTGTAACTTTAAAACATTCTGTGGCTATGGTGTGGGAATTCACTGTTACACTGCATGCCAATAAATCAGATCTGTGGCGAGCCCGCTGATGCTAGAAGCAGAACGTGATGAACAGCTGCCATTCTACTGGATGTTTGATATAAGAACCCAATGTTTCAGGATTTGTTCTGAAAAGAATTGGTCATGAGGAAGAGAAACAGAAAATCAGGCAGTTTAAGTAATTTCCACCCATTTTCATTTCCAAAAACCAAACGGTGTATTTACCAAAGTTTCCTTTGCTGGGTTATTCTCAGCTGGGATACATTGACAACAGTGCTGCCATACACCAGTTGCATCAAGCTCAGAGTAAATTACATTCAGTGATGTGTGTCCTTTTCCACCAGCCCTTCAGACATGGTAACCTGCATTGTTCGCTTCCTGAAACAATCAGAGAGAATTGCTACAGACAAGCACGAATATTTAAGTCAATGTGAGCCCAAAGTTCTGAATCCAGCTGTGCAAACGTCCACAGCAGGACTGTGCGGAAGAAACTCCCTGGCTTGAGAAGCGGCAATTGACATCACCAAGCAGGTTCCTTATCCCATTTCTGCAGTGTTTCCATCCGGCACACCATCAGAGTGCCTTGCTGGACTGGGCTTGCCCTGTCTGTGGCTGTCCTCCGGTGCTAGGGTTTACATTGCACTGCAGACTGTAACTACGGCAAAACACAAACTGGATCCATGATGCCAGGTGGGCGAGATGAACCAAGGTCTATATACATTGTCAAACAATTCAAAAGCAATTAACCAAAAATAAAAATTAAATCATTAAGTTGTTAGTAAAAATATAAATCCTTAAACAAAAATTAAAATTATTGAATGCTTGCTAAGCTCTGTGCTGAATCATAAGGACTGCAAATGATCACCAAGGATGGTTTGGCTCAGAGATTGTGCACATGATGAATGGTGCATGCAGCTTTCCAATGAACAGACGTATCACTTTGTTCCATTTCTCTGCTACAAATTCCAAGATGCTCTGTCTCTAGCAATTACACAGTCCACTGGAGGAGGGCAAAACAGTTACCCTACATAAAATGAGTAAAAACTGGGTTTACTATAGACATACTATAGCAATATCAGCAACTGACCACATTATAGTTCTCAGAAGGAAATTACAAGAATGATCTTTTCACACCTGTGCCTCATGGTGCTCTATTATAGTCCCATTGGAAACTACATCCCAAAAAAAAGCAATGAAGTCGTGTTAAAGTGTTGAGCTTGAAGAAATCTCACACTCTTGCACTTCCTGACTTCCTTCAGTTACCATAAGCATCAGTTTATAATAAATGGATATTTAACTTGCACAGCATGTTTAAGCTGGAGATCACTTGGGGAATGTTGGTTGAACCAATTTCCTTGCTTAAAAGTTTGTTGGATTTTATCCAGATTGATGATTTGTTGCAGTTGAAGCCAATACCCTTCCGCAAGTGGTTACTGCTCCAGCTGCAAGACTCACAGTGACCACAGCACCAGAGATGGATGTAGAAGGATGAAAGAAGTGGTTCTTTAGGTCCAGCAGACAACCCTGCTCAAGGTGTTTGTAAGGGAACCCCCACTGTGTTGTCTGACTCCTGCCTTCATCCCTTATCCTTCAGAAGAAGGTGATCTCATCAAGAATCACTTATGCAAACTCCAATATGATATTCACCCCATGAGCCAGGTAATATCTCTATCAAGACAGATGGACCATGGTGCTGCATGGACATATCCATTCTACAGTAGCAGACTTATCAATACAACTATTCATCATATTAGCCCCTGAGTAATAAACCAATCCTTGAAAGCAACCAGTCAGAAAAGAGCTGATCCTGATGAAGACTGAACAGTTTTTTGTCATCATCTTTGACTTCAGTCTCCGCACCTCAGTTTTTGGTGGAATGGTGTGGTATAATGGTATACGATGAACACACAGAGAAAAGAAAACTGGTATCTGAAATTTAAAGTTAGGAATGGACTTTGGCTCCAGTATAAAGGACTCTCAACATAGTGCATAGTAAATGGTCTTCTCTGTCCTATAGTAATATGATCTATAAAGGCTAGCATGGCTGGACAATCCACTAAGACTAATAACTGGTACAGGTATCTCCTTCAAGAGCGTAGGGAGATCTGAGCCATTATTTAGCAGGGAAGAGGGCTGGACTGTGACAACTGAAGACATCTGAGAATAATATGAAACTAATAACAGAACAGGTCACCTTCAGTTCCAACAATTTACTTTGCGCAGAATCCACAAGTTATGGAGAGAATTCCAGATTTTAATCACAATTTTCCAATTGTCTTTAAATTTCATTCCTGGAAGGCCTGATTCTAATTCTAATATTATCCCTGTTCTTAATTACCTCAACAAAGGAATGGATTTTTTTTGTGATGGTCTAATTAAATCCTCCAGTCACTTTGAAACTACTAACAAGAAAACCATCTCCTACCCAACACACCTGTTAAACATATATATGCCATTCCAAGAGACATTTCTTCATAATTTAACCCTTTAAAACAGTGGCATTTTCTATTTCAGATCTCTACTCTTTTGAACCCAGACAGGGTTCTGGGACCCAGGATCAGGGTGTTGACATTTTTTGGTTATCCTTTCAGTGCATTAAGAGGATTTTTTATGTTTGTGATATCTTTCTTGCAGCCTTTGTTGATTGAGGAAAAGTGTGCTTGAAGACTAAGATCTTGAACCTTGAACATGGTCTACAAGCAGCAAGGATCTCTGCACTGCACTCCTGTATTCTTCTGATACCTAGACTATCATAGCAAGCAACTTAAATCACTATAAAGATACCAAGGTGGCTGAAAGGATAACTGAATTACAAATGGATGGAGTGATTCATTTGGCACAAGAATACTTTGTGGGCCAGAAAAGAAGCAGGGAAATTACTAGGCTCATTAAAAAACTAAATTAGGCACTGAGTTGCTAAGTAAATGCATTCACTTGAGCAGAAAATAATAGCCATTAGTATAATAGTAATGAAAGGAGACATGAATGAATATAAGAGAATTTTATGCTGCCCAAAGAAATAGTAAATGAATGTTGAGAAGTAGGATTCCAGGTACCGGGAAGTTGCCCAGCAATGGACTGATCTTGAAATGTTAATGGATAACAGATCAGACACAAGTATTCATCTCTGGAATTATTTGTGCATTTATAAGCACAAACATACATGTATGTATACACACACACACACACAAACATTTCTACCTGTTTCTATGCATGCACAAGTGTGTTTCTCTACATGACGTATCTTAGGATGAGGTAAAGTTCTTCCATTCTGGTGGTTCCAAGCTCGTAATGAGGGCTATACATAGACAGCACATGCTGCAGGAGGAGTTCAGTGGTGCAAGCTGTTGGGTACTTTCTGAAATGGTGAACTCACTCAACGTTTCACTGCGCCACTCACACAGAGCTCCTATGTGCTCCCATGCCTTGAGATTTTGCCACGGGGTTAACGGTGACTAGCTTCTGGCTGTGTGGTAATCTTTTTGCCATTGTCACCCTTTCTCTCAGGGATCTGTGTTGCTCTTCTTGATGGCACTCAACACAGAACCTCCACTGGGGATATACAAGAGCATTCGAAAAAGGTCACTCACCGTGGATCCAAGGGCACATACTGGCAGATTGTGGGCAACACCCAGGCTAAACCATCACGTGAGAAAGGTAAGTGACATCATTATGATTACTAAATTCTTTATCAGCCTCAAATTTTATCAGGAACATGTGGCCAAGTGTCACATCTGACCTTACCGAGGAGTGTTAACCATGCTATCAAGATCTGGATACCAAGGGAAATTTTAGTATTTTGTTTATGGGGAATCAAATCCTCTACTACTTCATTTTGAGAGTTACAGTACCTGTATAGGCAGTGTATGTATTGTGAATGCACCATGAAGTTAGCAGCAAGTTCCATCCCAGGAATATGCTGCCCACGAAGTCTTTGTAGTTTACCACCACAACTGGTGAGAGACTGAAACGATGCTTAAAGTTGATTTAAAACAACGGCTACTTGTGGATTTTTATAATATTTTGCAGTGAATTAGATCACTTAATAATCAACCCCACAACTTATATTTGGGTGGCTGCTCCATATAACACCAGAATAAGTGCTTACTCACCATTATTTTATAAACTTTAGCAGTCACATATAGGGCCATACCAGACTGTTGGGAATAACTTGTATACTTGAAGAAAATGAGTCAAAAATTTTAATGTGTTGGCTAAAGTTCTAGTGGAACTGTAAAATAATGCATTAGTTATTTCCATTCCAGACCAGTCTAGTTATAATTAGAACTCAGATGGGGAATTCCTCTTCTACAACGAAAAGGGTGCAAATTAGAAATATACTTTGATTTCTGGTCACAAGGCTTATCACATTCACTACCAATAAAATCCAGCAAATAAAGTTTTTCAGCCTATGAATGATGTTTTATCATTCGACATGCTGACAGAAGAGCAGACTAGCAAAATTGTGGAGCGATGGCAGATAATTTTTACCATATTTCAGAGGGTGATTTTGCAAAAGTTCACTAGGGGGAGTTTAACAAGGCTACTCCAGTAAATATCCCAAACTGATGTTACCCCTCTAAATAAGATAATACATATTTCTGAGTTCTTTGTTTCACCTGGTGGGTTTTTACATGCTTCACATGAAGTTGTCTCTGGGACAAATTTCCTGTCCATTGCACTGTGCTTTCAGGCAAATACTAATTCGCACACAAAATACTTATAGCTTCCCAACAGGGAAGAGAGGCCTCGGGTTGTCTTCACCACAGCCTTTATCTCTTGCCCTTTTTAAAATTTATTCACTTCATTAAATATATTCAAGAAGGAGATGGATGTATTTCTTAATGCTAAAGGGATCAGGGGATGTGGGAGAAAGCGGGAGCATGGCACTGAAATGAATGATCGGCCATAATTGTGTTAAATGGTGAAGTGGACCTGTACATTCCTATTTTCCTGTTTTCCTGTCCTGTTGTCATATATCCTAAACTGGATCTTGGTTTCCATTAAAATGTGGATAAATTCTACTCATAATAACTTTTAAAGGATATGAAGTCTTTGAATAGTGGTTCTTTTTCTAACAGTGAGGAAATCTTCACGTGTTGTACTTACATTATCTAACCATGCTTACATAAATATATGCAAATACACCACACATCCAGTGAACGTGACCATGCTCCATTACTCCTTTTCGTCTTCTCTCTATTCCTTGACACAGTCAGCTGGAGTAAGGTTCATCCAAGACCTTTTTGCCATTGATAGATAATAGCCCATGTCCTCCAGTAACAATTGAAGTAAAAGAGTTCTCACCCATCTAGAATCTTCAGGGATCTATCCTTGATCTGATCATTTTCTCCAGCTACATCCCCCACTTTAGTTGCAAGATCTTCTGGATATCCAGTTCGACAAAAGTTTTCACTTCATCTTTGGCCTAATTTCTGTACATCCATTACTCCTCTGAGATTATTTTTGGCATCTTTAGATCATAGTAATTTAGTAGCAGAAAGAAATCACGCAGGGACATGGAAGGAAACTGCTATTCTTCACTGTTGTTGATGATTTTAGTCAACTGGTTATTAGTGGAATGAATGGAACATAAGCTCTTGGACTGACTAAGGCAACCGCTGGAGGTTATATAATGACATTTCCAGGAATACTTAGCAGCATAATTGCTAACTTTGCTTTTCATAGTAAACACATAAATTATAGTCATTTAGGATATAGGCATGAAAGATAAGCTCAATTTGATGAACATCAGGGTAATCTAGGTTGCTTTGTCATACTTCAGCATGTGTTAGAACACTCCCTTTGCCCCAGTTAATTAGAAATATGAATTCAAATTCTTCACATCACTTCCATAATCATGAATTCGGATTGTTTCTGAAGGACCTGTTCACTTTTACGGTATTTTTTTTTCATAAAACAATCAGCAGATAGTTCTCAATGCCAGTGGAAGGATTTGTGTTTTAAAATTGGATTAAGTTTTCACCAACTACAATTTGTCGACTAGTGTGTTCAATATGGGACTCAATAGACCTCATACAAAAAAAAATCATGAATTGGTGTAAATTATCGAGGGCAGGCCTGCTCTTTCATGTGGCTGTTCATAAAATGACATTCTGCTGATGTTGCTTCTCGATGCTTTAAGGCAATAGCTAGCAAAGATTTAGGCTTCTAAACAAAAAGGTATTGACTTACAACTCTTTACAGTCAAGAGCTGTTTCATTTTCTATAACATTGTACAAAGAGTACAATTAGTTTGCCCTACCTTCCCTTTGGTCAGGTACACATCCTACAAGCAATTCTTCAATTCTACCCTCTAAAGTTCCTAAATCTCAATATTGGTATCCTTCAGTTTCTGAGACCCCAAACTTTGGAATTCACTCCAAAAAACTCTTCAACTCTCTCTGCTCCAGTAAGACTCCACCTCCCTGTAGCGTCTTCATCAGTTCAGTACATGTTATTGTCTGAACATGTTACCACCATGGACCTTGGTGGCACACTTTTTCCAATGCGGAGAGAAATATGTAATTTCAAGTCCTTTTCATTGCATAGGTCACGAAGGAGACTCTTGTTTACGTTCTTCTGATTGTGCAGAAGGATTCTGTTGCGCCCGCCACTTTTGGACCAAGATTTGCAAGCCTGTTCTTCGTCAAGGAGAAGTATGTACAAAGCAGAAGAGGAAAGGTTCACATGGCTTAGAGCTTTTCCAGCGCTGTGACTGTGCTAAAGGACTTTCCTGCAAAATTTGGAAAGAAGCCAAATCGAGGCTCCACATCTGCCAGAAAATCTGAATGCATTGGGATTGTGCTACAGCCCTGAGACTGTGTGAAACAAGGTGCTTTATAGGACCATATCATGTAAATAATGCAGGATTTGTTAAAGCAGCTTTTCTTTAACAAGAATCCTTTCTCGCTTAATGCAAAAGTGCAAAGAAGATAGGTCCAAGAGTCACGGCATTTTCACTTCAGCGAATCCTTGACAGGTTACCATTTTCAAATAAATTAAAAACCTTGCAGCAGGCAGCATTGGCCCGCAGTCTTTATTTTCCATTACAATTTGTAATTCTCAGGGTGTGGGTATCACTAACAGGTCTGGTATTTATTTCTCATCCCAGTGCCCCTCCACGAAGTTGTTGATAGGTCTTCACTTGAGCTCCCACTGTTGGAAATGACCTACAATGATATTGGTTGGATTATGTGAACTATAAATCTATACATATAACCTTTCTGCACAAGTGGAAGCCATTTAGTCCATAGGGCCTGTCCCAGCACTTTAAAACATTTTGGGATGCATGCAAGCCTGCATTTATTGACTTGCAGTGTTGCCTCTGGGAGAGCAGGAGTAGTCACCATCTTTCATCATTTCTCCAGCGGGCTGCAAAAGAACAGTCATTAGTCATGTCTTTTCCCACATTAAACCTATTGGTTTCATCTGCAGAGATGCCATTCGCCAAAGTCACACAATGTTACACACTTCAAACATTTCACTAATAGCTATAAACTTAATAATACAGACAAGTCCCACAGCCCCTCAAATCTGCTCCTCCACTCAAATCCACCATGAAGAATATCTCTCCAGTTCATCTATCCACCATTTTCATGCAGACTCGAAGTCCCTTTTATCTCTCATTACATTACAGACAAAACCACTAATCCAATTCAAATAGATAAGACCACATCTATCATTGAGAAAACTGAGACTAAACATTTATATCTCAAGGAAAGGTGAAAAGTCAAAAGGCCATTTTCAATTAATCACCGAGTAAGTTTTAGGAAGTTTGTTGAATAGTTTATCTAAAACAATCTAAGCTTGTGTATCGGATTCCTTTCTTCAAAGTGTGATGTGATTCATGATATTTAAAAATCTGTTTCAAAACACAGAAGTTGAAAGATGCAGTGCGTGAAGTTAAAGTGAGGGCTACTCACTAATGGTCCAGTCAACTTGTTGCTAATTTGTGTATTTTTATGAAAAATGAACAACAGAAGAATATTCTGCAGTAGATTTTGGAAGAAGGCAGAGCACCTGGAGAAATGGCTTGACGGGAGGGGAAATTCTACATAATGCCTGAAGCTATGAAGTGATGAATTTGGTAAAGAAAATCAGGAAATAAGTAAAGTAAATGCTGATCTTCTTGTCCTTGATCTTTTACACTGTTGTAATGCAGCTAAACGTAAGCTTGAGGAGCAATGTCTCATATTCAGGACTCATTGAATATTCAGTGATTTCAGATAATTAATAGATAATTACCTTCTGGCACTTTCATTTCCAAAGTTAAATGTATCTTTATTTTCTCAATTTCTCCTATTCATTGTCCTCCAAACCATTTTTAGTTATATCATAATGAATCTCTTTAGCACCCTCTTTCATCTTCTACATTCACCATATTTGTCATTTATCTTCCACTCTTTTCCCCACCTTGTCTTGTGTTCACATCAAAGCTTTTCTAATTCTGTTCAGATTCCATCAAGTGAAATGTTCATTCTGTTTCTATCTTTCTATGTAGTACCTGATTTTCTGTTTACTTTCAGACTTTATTTCAGATTTCCACAATCTGCAGTATTTTACAAGTAGTCCTGTTCAGAAGGGAATGCAGAAACACAAAGTATTCTGTGTTCTTTGGCGCCATATTTAGACTGATAGAAAATATATAGGACCCTTAATTTTACTAAAGCAAGAAACATTTGTCAAATTTTTACTGGTTAGGTCTGAGGTACCATATCCAATCTAAGCACCAGCAAAATGCCAAAACCTGAGTTTGAGTGCAGAAGCGAGTTAATGAAAGTTTAGTAAGGTTATTGAAAGAGATCAGAGAAAATGAATTTGGAGAAGAGACAGTAGTGACAAGATTTAAAAGAAGTGTTCAAGCTAATAAAAAGATTTTGATAGTGGAAATGGGGAAATACTTTAAACTGACAGGAAAGTCTATGACCACAGCTTTAAGGTTATTAGTAACAGAACCAAACTGATGTGGAAACATTGATTTACAGCAGGTTGTGATCTGGAATGCACTAACTGATGGGTCAGTGAAGCAGACTAAAGCTCAGTTTAATAGTGAATCAGATACACATGTAGGGATAGAGCTACAGGGAGATGTAAGGTTGTATCACACCAGCGCTGAAGGCATAATTGTTGATCATGTTTTTGATTCTATGGAGACATCATAATTGGCGGCACCAGTCAATCAGGCAATTCATTGTTGCAATGCGTCCAACTAGCACTAGGGCTAGTTTAACATCTGGAAATTTAGTAGTTAAATAATATCAGTTCACCTTTGATCATGTATTTGTTGCTGACTTTCAAACAAAATTTCAGCAGAAGTCCCTTGTAACATACGTTGGCGAAAGAAAGGGTGCGGGAGATGCGACGGGGGAATAAATGAAGTTGATCTATCAAGAGGAGATGAAGCTGATAGTTTTTGTCACTATCAACTCTTAATCAATCCGTGAAACTGAACTGTGGTTACAATATTAGATCATGCTGTTCTCAGCACAGTCCAATATATTTAATCTCACAAGTTGATTCAGTCAGTAAAAAATGCAAACCATAAGTGACAACAATTGGATGAGGCAGTAACTTGTGAATTATAAGCCTTTTATTCAGTAACATTTTCATACTCCAAATTTTCTTCCCTATAATTGAGTTGCAGAGTGGAAACAGACTGCCATTTTGCTGAAGCTCATGCTGGCAAAGGCCAAGTTTTCACCCGTTAACTTCAGTGAGACTTTCCAGTTAAGCACTTCCTGGACTTTGAAAGTACATTTCAGGATTTTGATTTTTGATTTTTGCCCAATGAACAGAAAATCATGGAACCAAAATACAGACTGTCAAAATGTGCTGTGAACTGTACTTTTACCCAAATGGCAGTAAGGTGAGATCAAATATTTCATTGGCAGCACATATTTGCACATGTTTACACTTAACAGAGCTTCATTGCTGCTGATCAAAGTGCACTAGGTGAAACACTTGTACACATTAGAGAGTCGAATTGTCATAATACTTACATATATTGGATGAAAGGATCAGAAATCAGGTTGAGAAAAGAGAAATTGTGACATAGACCATGCCATATATTAACAGAAATTTTCTCAGTATCAGTACCAAAGGAGAAAAATGTCTTATAATGTCACAAAACATGTTAGTGATTGCTAAATGTAAACATGTTCAGGATTTTATGTACAGTTCTATAATCCAAAGCCTGAGATTTCTTTCGAAGAGAAAATTCAAGCTAGTTCTTGTCTCTACTTTGGGTGCTGAGTCTAATTTTCTGGTTGTGCTAACACATGTAGCAATTTTTTGTTCTTTTAAGAGTTTGCTACAATTATCAAGATGTATTTTAAATATTCCGACACCTCGAGGGTTTAAAGCCCACATGAAGCATAATGAAGTATGTACTATTAGTGAATAATGCTTAGAACAGCAGATGTAACATAGATAAATTATGTTAATTCCTCTTCTTAAACCACACATTATAGTGACTGTGGAAAAATAAAATGATGAGGTAATTTTGGAGAGAATTATACAGGGAACTATGGATAGCAGTGAGAGTTTGCCAGAAAATTATCTTTTTAAAGGAGTCCAGATGACGAATTGCTTGAAATTTGCTGTTGAAGTTTATCTTGATCTGTATCCAGTGAATGGGATTATTTTTATCCCAGTCATTCTGCTAGTTATTTCCTGTAATAGTGCTGTTGATGATGCAATGTTAAGATGCAAGATGCGAAATGTCAGTCTATATAAAGGTTACTGGGAGATTATAGTTGCATTATAAGGGATACTGTGTGTGTTATGTTGCGCCGGAGTCTGTGCATGGTTCTAAAGTGGTTTGGAATATCTATGGTTATAAGAGGCACAAGCAAGATCCATGCAAATAAGGGAACTTTGAATCAACTGGACACCAATCCATTACCACTCAATATTCAGAATAACTAAGTGACTGCTTGCCATATCCAAGTTTAAAGAAATTACAGTTGGAAGAGATGAACGCAACCACAAGAGTTTCTGCTAATGCTGGAAAAGAAGAGAGATGCAGATCAGATGAAAAGTTGTTTGAGATCACAGATGACACAAATGCCAATCATATAAAGTCATGTATTAAATAAGTTATTACACTTATTGTTTGCAGTGGATTTTCTCAGAAAGCAGGATCTGGGGAATGAGACACCACGATATACTATACACTTTATTCCATTTGCTTTGTGGATATAATTACTGCTGGTATGCTAAGTAAGTCAAATGGAAGTTATCATCCCCTGGCTTTCCCATTCCCTCTATTGTCTCTACATCCCTCATCTTACCACCCACCATCACCATAAATATTAAAGTCGCCGTTGTAATTATTAAAGGAATATATGTATTGAATTTCAGACTTATTTTTAAAGCAGGTATCACAGATTTCAGAATAATAGGAGAAATTCTAATAATTTTGCATCTACCAATATTCTGTTTTCACATCAATGTTATTAAAGTAGCAAGATTATTTAATCTAAGATTGAATCTACCATTTTGCTATGGAATTCTTACAGGTGTTTCAGTGTTGCTTTTCAGAGCTGTTAATATCATTCAACTAGAACCAATTATATTTAGGTTTAAATCCCATGTTGCAAGGGGAAATAAAGTTTTCTTTTGTATAGTATTTTACATGTATTCAAAAGAATTTATTTTACATATGACTATCAATAATTTTTTTAAAATAAAGCAAATTGCAATTATTCATTAATTACACTGTTTGATTGTAACTTTTGTGTTGTGTGCTTTTTTAACTTCCATGTTGTTCAGCTGCTGGACTTGAATTCATACGGTAGAAATTGGAAGCACATTCTGAACGTCATCGCGAAAGATGGTCAGCAGCAAGTTCCTTTGGAGTCAGAGTCCTGGGCACAAGCATAACAAATCACAACTCAATTATGTGCAAGAGGTGTGAATTTAGCTGCAGGATCTCCCATATTGACAGGGAGCTGATTATCCTCACTAACTGTACTTTAAACTAGTGGATTACTCATCCCTGGTGTTAGGTCAAACATTAGAATGAATACCTTTTTGTTTCTATGACAGTATAGTTTAAAATAGGAGGGCATAACTATCCCTGAAATATAAAGCCTTCGCAATAAGCAAGATGCTGGAATAATATCAGAAGCTCAGGCAGCATATATGGAAGGAGATGGACAATTGGTATTTTCATCTGGACTGGAATCCAGATTCCAGCATCTGCCATCTCTTCTGCCTCCAAACATAAAGCCTTATTTTGGAGCCATCTAGTCTTCTGATGAAGGTTACATGGTATGTTTCTGTGGTGAGTACCACAGTAGAAATTCAGGATGGGATGACCCTTTTCAGTGATGGACTGATCTTGCCTCAGTGCTGATCCAACCCTGAAAAGTCAGAGCTACTGTGCCATTGAACCTCTAGGTCCCATGGTGAGAGGATGGAGCCAAACAGCCAAAAAGATCTCTCATTTAAAATTATTCGTCATGCAAAAGTGTCAGATTCCCATATTGCCCCACAAGAAATTAATAGTGAGGGGGTACTTTCTTGATCAGCTACAGTCAATGTGGAGTAATGTTTCTCTCATGGATTCAGAAAACGTTGGGATACCTGGTGATAGTACTCACCAGTTCATGAAGCTGAGGAATCCCTATTCCACTATTAAAAAGAAGTCTTTCATGGGCTGTGGAATGTTTAAGGATGGGAATGGAGAAATTGCATTTGAAGGACTGGGCCTGTTTAGAAGAATAGAAGTTGATAACATCAAAACAGACAAAACCCAAAGTAGACGCAGACATTATGTTTCCCCTGAGCAGCATGATTAAAATCAAGGGTCAGAGGCTCAAAATAAGGATCCTGTCAGTCCAGACTGAAATGAGAAAAATCTTTGGGAGGTTGTAAAGCTTCAGTCATTGAGTGTAATCCAAAAATTTGAATTTAGGATATAAAGTACAAACATAAGTCAAGAGATCTGGATTAGTGTAGGAAAGTGACACTGGAGATGTGTACTCAAGCATAATTCGAAAGCATGAAGTATCTCTCTGGCAAACTACCTGCAATCCCACCTTACACCATCCATTGCCTCTGTATCAAGAATTCAAAGAACTTAAGAACATAAGAAACAGGAGTGTGAGAATGACAACATGATGGCAGAGGACCAGGAACAAAGCAGCTGTGACATTCATTAGGTCAGCGCTGCTCTATTCTTGCCCCTAACACTTCTTTCCTGCTTTCTTCATACCCCTTGACTTCCTTGCATTGTAAATGTCCTTCAGTCTTCACCTTGAATATATTCAGTGACATGGCCTGCACAGATGTCTCAGATACGGAATTCCAAAGGATGTAAAAACACAATTAACAGGAGGATAAGAATCACAACTCATGATTTTAAAAAAACCCCTCCTCAACATCCGAACTGGAAAATGCTTTATTCTGGAGTTATACCCCACACTGTAGTTGGCCCCACTACAGGATCTTCTCAGCATCCACCTCAACAAAACCCCCTCAAAATCTTATTTTTATAAGATTTATACTCCAATAAATATAAACACAACCTGCTCATCTTTTCTTCAAACATCAACAGTTCTGTTTTTTCCAGGAATCAAGCAAAGGAACTGTTTCCAATGCAAGCATGTCCCCATTGAAAACCCTTTAGTGTCATTGGTGAAAATAATGGGTAAAAAAAAGTTACGCTTCAATGTCAAAGAGAAGATATGCACTAGCAGTGAAACATAAACAACATTCCCGAACATTCCAGTGAAGGGTCAAGCATTCACTTTTAAAAATATGATTTTCAAAGGCACTTCTACCAAAAAATCTCTTTCCCTTGCAAACCTTGGGAACCTTGTGTCCTTTTGGCAATTAAGCTCTCGGTTAGCCTCCTTAAAGCTCAATGGAAGTCTTAGGTTCCTTATGAAAGCATTCAAACAATGTCTGCTACATAAAATTGTGCGTCTTAACAGGATTTGGTAGTCTTTACGTTCTACCTCTACCCAAACGCCAAACAAAACAAACATAAAACTAATCCTCCATAAACTGGAAGCTACATTTCTGCATGCTATCTTATATAGATTATCCAAGGAAAGGAAATTTGACATCCTTACCCAGTCTGGCCTATATGTGACCCTAAGCAAGCCAAATTTGTTCATTCTAAACCTTCATTTTAGGGGGTAGCCAGCAACGAACAGCAAGCATCAACGTTTCAAACAATATAGACTAAACTGCTTTGAAGATTTATTGAGGGATAAACAATGTACTGAAGAAAAAGATGTTGGAAGTTATAGAAGTGGGATTAGCCCACAAGTGATTTTGATTTGAAATTATCAACAATAAGACAACAAATAATAAGGGCCATGAGATTCTTGTGTCTTGGGAAAATTTTCCTTTGATGTAGAGATGAACAGTCGGGGATTATCAGTTTGATTGAATTAGCCAACAAAGCAAAAACCATGACAATGACACCAATGCTGAATCACATAAAAGGGTTTCCTGAAAGCTTAGCCATCATGGATCACAAGGCCATCTGTGTCTGGTGGATACTTCCAAATCATTGCCATCTGTCAAGCTGCACAGAGATGTCTTAACCTGGTTCTTTATTCTTTTAAGGGAACCCTTTTATCAGATATCTGTTTACCTGCAGAGCAATTGTTGTCTTCTACTCTGTAATAGTTTTGAATCCTATAAAATAAAGAATGAATTTATCTTTCCATTACAGGTTGCTTGCAGGTCAACCGTTCAAACACGAGACTAAAGCCAGACACGGGAACATAAATTCTCCCGTTCTGCCCCTTAGGTTTTCATTGTACCAGTGGGAAAACTTAACTTCTTACAAAGACCCTCTTGCAATCTGAACTCATCAGCGAGTGTTCATTTGTCATCAGTGACATACTCCACAAGGATATACACAGAAAGAGCCCTGCCAAAAGGAAAGGGAAAGGGGCCAAAATTCCTTGTAATATTTGGGACAGGCCAGGACAGATGTTGGAATAGAACCTAAGTACAGTTGTTCCCTGTGGCTTTAATACCATTGAAGTTCATAACTCTGTGTGAGACCACTCAGTGCATTACGTCTGCCTTAGATTTGTGGCAGAGTGAAACAAAACTGATCCTCTTATCTCAGGTCCTCCACTGAAAAGTTGTTTGATTTATTCAAATATTCACTGTCTGTTCTCCAACAACCATTGACATAAACGTAAATCCAAGCTACAAAAAAAGAACTATGAATCTCAGCTGTCAGGCAGCGTCTGTGGAGGCAGAACCACAATGTCAACCTTTCATCGGAAGGTCAACTTATATCTAAACTTCCTAATTTACTGATTGACATTTAATGGTCATTTAGGAGCAGATACACGTATGTCATTCTCATATTTGTATTCAGTGGCCACTTTATTAGGTACACCTGCTCATTAATGCTAATATCAAATCAGCCAATCACGTGGCAGCAACTCAAAGCGTAAAATCATGCAGATGCGGTCAAGAGATTCAGTTGTTGAGACCAAACATCAGAATGGGGAAGAACTGTAATCTAAATGACTTTGACTGTGGAATGATTGTTTGTACCAGATGGGGTGGTTTGAGTATCTCAGAAACAGCTGATCTCCTGCGATTTTCAAACATAACAGTTTCTAGATTTTACAGAGAATGGTGTGAGAAACAAAAAAAAGTTCCAGTGAGCAACAGTTCTGTGACCAGTGAGTGTATGAAAGGAAGAACTGCCAATTATATTTAAAAATTTCCACATTTTTAGGATATCAGAATTCTAAGATAATTTGAAGCATAACCTTTGGTGCTATGGGAAATGTTGCAGCCAATTTGGACACACAGAGCTCCCACAAATAGCACTGAGATAATAACGTCATGAAACATTGTCTAATATTTCAATGCCGAATCAATGACCCTAAACATCTCATATACTGCTGTACATTTGGCTCTTGCTGCAGAATTCAGTTCTGTCAACTGTATCCAATTTTTGAAAGTGACTTATATTTGATGTTAACGCTAGTGAATAGGGATGAATTTCTGGGCATGTAGACTTGAAAAATTAGGTTTGTTTAACGTCTCGCCCAAATGATAGAAACACAGAAGAGTGAGCCAGTATTCTTGGTCCAGCTTTCTAGAATCATCTTCTAAGACAGGAAATAGCATTCAAAAATGAATATGAGGTGCTTACGATAAAATAGTGAAAACATTTAAATCAAAAAAGGTTGATGTTTCTCAGTTAAATATGTCACAAAGTTGAGAAACTGTTGCTATTATTCAAATTAGCTAACCATTATCCTGCGGCAAGAACACTGAAGGAAGATGGGTTTCACCCATTTGTAAGCCATTTGACAAGGTCCTGAATAATAGGCTGATTCTGAAGATTAAGACACATATGATCTCAGGTGAGATGCCTACTTAGATCCAAAATTTGGCTTGGTTAAGACAGGAGGCAGAGGATAGTGGTGGAAAGATACTTTTCTGATTGAAAGTCCGTGACTATAGGGCTCAGTTCTTTTTTTTGTGATATTTATTAACAATTTGGATGTGAATGTGTGAAGTATGATTTTAAAGGTTGCAGATGCAACGAAGGTTGGAATTATTGTGGATAGCGAGGAAGCAGATGGATATTTGAGTGGAACATTGACAAATGGAATTTAAGTGCAAGATGGTGCACTTTGGGAAGTCAAGAAGGAGTAAGACATACACTATAAATGGCAGGGCACTAAGAAAGCTTGATAAACAGAGCGACCTTAGAGTTCAAGTACATAGTTTATTGAAGGGGGCATAACAGGGAGATAAGGTAGTAATGATGTTTAGCATGCTTGAATATAGAATATAAATGTTGGGATGTCATGTTGTGTGCAATTCTGGTCAGCGCATAATAAGAAAGATGCATTTGTGGTGGAGAGAATGCAGAGATCAGAATCCGAATCAGGTTTATTAAGGAGGAAGATCGAATTTGCTTTCCTCGAGCAAAGGAGGCTAAGGGAAGTCCTGATAAAAGTTTGTAAACATAGAACATAGAACATAGAATAGTACAGCACAGTACAGGCCCTTCGGTCCACAATGTTGTGCCGACCCTCAAACCCTGCCTCCCATATAAGCCCCCACCTTAGATTCCTCCATATACCTGTCTAGTACTCTCTTAAACTTCACTAGTGTATCTGCCTCCACCACTGACTCAGGCAGTGCATTCCACGCACCAACCACTCTCTGAGTAAAAAACCTCCTTCTAATATCCCCCTTGAACTTCCCACCCCTTACCTTAAAGCCATGTCCTCTTGTATTGAGCAGTGGTGCCCTGGGGAAGAGGCGCTGGCTATCCACTCTATCTATTCCTCTTATTATCTTGTACACCTCTATCATGTCTCCTCTCATCCTCCTTCTCTCCAAAGAGTAAAGCCCTAGCTCCCGTAATCGCTGATCATAATGCATACTTTCTAAACCAGGCAGCATCCTGGTAAATCTCCTCTGTACCCTTTCCAATGCTTCCACATCCTTCCTATAGTGAGGTGACCAGAACTGGACACAATACTCCAAGTGTGGCCTAACCAGAGTTTTATAGAGCTGCATCATTACATCGCGACTCTTAAACTCTATCCCTCGAGTTATGAAAGCTAACACTCCATAAGCTTTCTTAACTACCCTATCCACCTGTGAGGCAACTTTCAGGGATCTGTGGACATGTACCCCAAGATCCCTCTGCTCCTCCACACTACCAAGTATCCTGCCATTTACTTTGTACTCTGCCTTGGAGTTTGTCCTTCCAAAGTGTACCACCTCACACTTCTCCGGGTTGAACTCCATCTGCCACTTCTCAGCCCACTTCTGCATCCTATCAATGTCTCTCTGCAATCTTTGACAATCATCTACACTATCTACAACACCACCAACCTTTGTGTCGTCTGCAAACTTGCCAACCCACCCTTCTACCCCCACATCCAGGTCGTTAATAAAAATCATGAAAAGTAGAGGTCCCAGAACAGATCCTTGTGGGACACCACTAGTCAAAATCCTCCAATCTGAATGTACTCCCTCCACCACCACCCTCTGCCTTCTGCAGGCAAGCCAATTCTGAATCCACCTGGCCAAACTTCCCTGGCTCCCATGCCTTCTAACTTTCTGAATAAGCCTACCGTGTGGAACCTTGTCAAATGCCTTACTAAAATCCATATAGATCACATCCACTGCACTACCCTCATCTATATGCCTGGTCACCTCCTCAAAGAACTCTATCAGTCTTGTTAGACATGATCTGCCCTTCACAAAGCCATGCTGACTGTCCCTGATCAGACCATGATTCTCTAAATGCCTATAAATCCTATCTCTAAGAATCTTTTCCAACAGCTTTCCCACCACAAATATAAGGCTCACTGGTCTATAATTACCCGGACTATCCCTACTACCTTTTTTGAACAAGGGAATAACATTCGCCTCCCTCTAATCCTCCAGTACCATTCCCGTGGACAATGAGGACATGAAGATCCTAGCCAGAGGCTCAGCAATCTCTTCTCTCGCCTCGTGGAGCAGCCTGGGGAATATTCTGTCAGGCCCCGGGGACTTATCTGTCCTAATATATTTTAACAACTCCAACACCTCCTCTCCCTTAATATCAACATACTCCAGAACATCAACCTCACTCGTATTGTCCTCACCATCATCAAGTTCCCTCTCATTGGTGAATACCGAAGAGAAGTATTCATTGAGGGCCTCGCTCACTTCCACAGCCTCCAGGCACATCTTCCCACCTTTATCTCTAATCGGTCCTACCTTCACTCCTGTCATCCTTTTTTTCTTCACATAATTGAAGAATGCCTTGGGGTTTTCCTTTACCCTACTCGCCAAGGCCTTCTCATGCCCCCTTCTTGCTGTTCCCAGCCCTTTCTAAAGCTCCTTTCTTGCTTCCTTATATTCTTCAATAGACCCAGCTGATCCTTGCTTCCTAAACCTCATGTATGCTACCTTCTTCCTCCTGACTAGATTTTCCACCTCACTTGTCACCCATGGTTCCTTCACCCTACCATTCTTTATCTTCCTCACCGGGACAAATTTATCCCTTACATCCCGCAAGAGATCTCTAAACATCGACCACATGTCCATAGTACATTTCCCTGCAAAAACATCATCCCAATTCACACCCGCAAGTTCTAGCCTTATAGCCTCATAATTTGCCTTTCCCCAATTAAAAATTTTCCTGTCCTCTTTGATTCTATCCTTTTCCATGATAATTATAAAGGCCAGGGGGCGGTGGTCACTGTCCCCCAGATGCTCACCCACTGAGAGATCTGTGACCTGGCCCGGTTCATTACCTAGTACTAGATCTAGTATGGCATTCCCCCTGGTCGGCCTGTCCACATACTGTGACAGGAATCCATCCTGGACACACTTAACAAATTCTGCCCCATCTAAACCCTTGGAACTAATCAGGTGCCAATCAATATTAGGGAAGTTAAAGTCACCCATGATAACAACCCTGTTATTTTTGCACCTTTCCAAAATCTGCCTCCCAATCTGCTCCTCTGTATCTCTGCTGCTACCAGGGGGCCTATAGAATACTCCCAGTAGAGTAACTGCTCCCTTCCTGTTCCTGACTTCCACCCATATTGACTCAAAAGAGGATCCTGCTACATTACCCACCCTTTCTGTAGCTGTAATGGTATCCCTGACCAGTAATGCCACCCCTCCTCCCCTTTTTCCGTCCTCTCTATCCCTTTTAAAGCACTGAAATCCAGGAATATTGAGAATCCATTCCTGCCCTGGTGCCAGCCAAGTCTCTGTAATGGCCACTACATCATAATTCCATGTATATATCCAAGCTCTCAGTTCATCCCCTTTGTTCCTGATGCTTCTTGCATTGAGGTACACACATTTCAGCCCTTCTACCTTACTGTCTTTACACCGTTTATTCTGCTTCTCTTTCCTCAAAGCCTCTCTGTATGTTAGATCTGGCTTTACTCCATGCACTTCTTTCACTGCTCTATCGCTCTGGGTCCCACCCCCTCGCAAATTAGTTTAAACCATCCCCAACCATGCTGGCAAACCTACCTGCAAGGATATTTCTCCCCCTCGAGTTCAGGTGCAACCCATCCAATCTGTACAGGTCCCACCTTTCCCAGAAGAGATCCCAATGATGTAAAAATCTAAAACCCTGCTCCCTGCACCAACTCCTCAGCCACGCATTCAACTGCCATCTCCTCCAATTCTTACCATCTCTGTCACATAGCACTGGCAGCAATCCTGAGAACGTCACCCTTGAGGTCCTGTTCTTCAGCCTTCTGCCTAATTCTTGAAACTCACACTTCAGGACCTCATCCCTCTTCCTGCCTATGTTGTTGGTCCCAACATGTATCACGACTTCTGGTTGCTTTCCCTCTCGTACCAGGATGCCGTGCACCCAGTCAGAGACATCCCGGACCCTGGCACCCGGGAGGCAACAAACCATGCGGGTGTCCTTTTCATGTCCACAAAATCTCCTGTCTACTCCCCTGTCTATAGAGTCTCCAATGATGACAGCTCTGCTCTTCTCCGTCCCACCCTTCTGCACCACAGGGTCAGACTCAGTGCCGGAGGCCCTGCCACCGTGTCTCACACCTGGTCGGTCGTCCCCGCCAACAGTATCCAGGACAGTAAACTTAATATTCAGGGGAATGGCCACAGGGGTGCTCTGCACTACCTGTCTGCTCACCTTCGCTTTCCCCTCTCTGACTGTCACCCAACGACCTGCTTCCGACAGCCTAGGTGTGACTACCTCCCGGTAGCTCTCAACTATGACTGCCTCATTCTCTCTTATGTGTCGAAGGTCATCCAGCTGCTGCTCCAGATTCCTTACACGGTCTTCCAGATTGCCCAGCCATTTGCACTTCTGGCAGATGTGACTCTGCGGGAGAGGGGCGTTCCCCCAAGACTGCCACATCTCACATGAGAGGCACATCACCGTCTCAGGGGACATTGTAAAAACTAACTGCAAGCTAGCTTGTCCTCCGCCTCTTCTCGTCGAAGCCTCTCGAATCAAAGCCTCAAATCTCCACTCCTTCACTGGCCCACTCACACTCTGGCCGCTTTCCAAGTTATAAGAGAAATGGTTCAGGTATTCATTCACCTCTTCCCTCACCTCCAATCAGTGCCCAAACAGTCCTTCCACGTGAGGCAACACTTCACCTGCAAATCTGTTGGGGTTGACTATTGTGTCCAATGCTACTGATGTGGCCTCCTCTATATTGGTGAGACCTGTCGTAAATGGGGGACTGTTTCATTGAGCACCTCTGCTCCATCTTGCAAAATCAGAAATTCGTGGCAGCCAAACATTTTAAATGCAATTCCCATTCCCATTCTGGCATGTTAGTCCATGGCCTCCTCTTTTGCCACAATGAGGCCTCAGGGTGGAGAAACAACCCCTTATATTCCATCGGGGTATCCTCTAACCTGATGGTATGAATATCAATTTCTCCTTCTGGTAAAAAGAATTTCCTCTTCCTCCCTATTTCTTCTATTCCCACTTTGACCCCTTACCTTTTCTCATCTGCCTATCACCTTCCAATGGTCCCTTTCTCCTATGGTTCACTCTCCTCTCCTATCAGATTCCTCCTTCTCCAGCCCTTTACCTTTCCTGCTCACCTGGCTTCACCTATCATCTTCTAACTATTTTCCTTTCCCTCCGCCAATCGTTCTATTCTGTAGTCTTCTCCCCTTCCTTCCCAGTCCTGAAGAAGAGTCTCGGCCCAAACGTTGACTGTTTATTGATTTACATAGATGCTGCCTGACCTGCTTTGCTTCTGCAGCATTTTGTGTGTGTTGCTATGGATAGGGTATTTTTTTTTTTGGGTAGTAGGGTTATCAAAAGCGATAGGGCATAGATGTGAGGTGAAAAGAAACAGTTTTAAAGATCTGAGAGGAAAGTTTTCTTATACAGAGGGTGGTTGATATCTGGAACTAACTGCCAGAAGATGTGATAGAGTCAGATAAAATCACTATGTTAAAGAGACATTTAGACATGCACTTGGGTAGGAAAGGAATTGAAGGATGCCAATCTAATGCAGGCAAAATAGATAAGCAAAAAGTTTGGCATGGGCATGGTGGGCCAAAGGATCTATTCTTCTTCTATATAATTTTATGGCTATATAACTCTATTACACCAATGGACACCTGACCAGGGGTATTCTACACACCTTCAGAGAATAGCTGGTGGGAACTCCTTACTAATGAACCTGGTTTATAACAGTTTGAAAGGAATTCATCTAAACTTTTATTCAGCCTTTTAATATACTCGACAATTGTTAAAGTTTAAAAGTTGGAAAATATCCTCAATGTCTGGAAGTTTTAGGTGAATGGAGTAATGCTGGGGCTAGGGGTGGGTGGATGTATTAGTTGCTTCTGGGAAGCATGAGATGTTAGTTCTGTCACAGTTGACAAATTACGTTTAGATGAAATGGAAGCCACGATAGTTTTTCAGCATATCTCCAGGACTAGGAGGATGGCAAACAATGACAGCTGGAAGTTGGCCCAATGAAATTTTTTGGTGCAGCAATGAAGCCAACATGGGTGTGATCTCCATAGGTTAGAATGCTTATGTCTTGAATGGAAGTATCCCTGGGATTAACCTTTCCTAGTTGGAGATCGCTGATCCACTAATCAGTGCTGACCTTTTTTTCAGTCAGAGCTATCTGTTTCCCATTAAATCAAGTAGGAAGTGGAATTATATATAAATTGCAATCTGATGATTAAGATAGCAGATACTAGAGTACCCTTTTGGTTCCTGAGTCTTGTAATACAGATTGGACACATTGTAATAATTACTGCATTTTAAACTGAAGTCTAATAAATTTAATGTCTTGCAATAGACAATACTTTGTGCCAAGTAGTTTTAAAATCTTAAATGTATTAATGCTTTTCTTCTTTACATATAAAAATACTTATATAACACCTTCCCTAACTTCAGCAGATACAGGAGAGTTGTTTGGCTAGACCAGTACTTGTGATGTGTCGTATATTTGCAGAAGTGTTAACCCAGTTCTCCTATTTTTATTGGAAAGTAAAGGCATCATAGGCCCAGACACAAGCAGCAAGGAACTAGCCTCAATTTCTGAATTTTTTTTTGGCTAGTACGTCAGATTACTATTTGCCTATAATACCCTTGCTGAGGCAGAAAGAGTATTTCAGGAACTTGACCAAATCACAACCTGTTGGTAGCTCTGGTAAATATGACTGGTCTCTTGGTAAAACTGTTGACAACTGTCACCTGTTTCTTGGCAATACTTTGATGATTCACTTTGTAGTTTTAATGACTTTCACCAATTAACTGAGCAGCACTGGTAATTTTGAGCAATGCTCCTGTACTTAGATCCCACACCACCAGGTTATTTCCTTTCAACTGTCAGGCTTCTGAACTAGTGTCGATAATGTCACTCACCTCAACACTGAACTGATTACTAAACACAACCTGTGGACTCACTTACAAGGACTCTACAACTCCTGTTCTCAGATTTGTTTGTTTGTTTGTTTATTTATTTGTATTTGCATAGTTTGTCTTTGTTTGCACATTGGCTGCTTATCAGTCTTTGTGCAGTTTTTCATTGATCTATTGTATTTCTTTGTTCTGTTGCAAATGCCTGAAGGAAAATTGCGAGAAATACGGCAGCATGGCGGTTAACATGATGCTATTACAGCTTGGGGCATTGGAGTTCAGAATTCAGTCTCAGCATCCTCTGTACGGAGCCTCTGTACATCCTCCCTGTGGGATGTGTGGGTTTTCTCTAGGTCCTCTAGTTTCCTCCACAATTCAAAGTCATACCGGTCATTGCAAATTGCCCAGAGATTAGGTTAGGGTCAATCAGGGTTGGTGGGTGTTGCTGGGCAGTGTGGCTCGAAGGGTCGGAAGCGCCTATTGCGTACTGTATCTCTAAATGAATAAACTGAATCTCAGGTAAGTATATGGTGACATATTTATTTTGTACTTTGAACTTTGAACTTTTGCTCCGACCTCAACAACCACTCACACAATTCCACCTGCAGTTTTGACTATTCCCTCTAATACTAGCACTTCATAAGACCAAAAAACCATAAGATATAGGAGCAGAAGTAGGCCATTTGGCTCATCAAGTCTGCTCCACCATTCAATCATGGGCTGATCCAATTCTTCCAGGCATCCCCACTCTCAGCAATCAAGAACCTATCTATCTCTGCCTTAAATGCACACAATGACTTGGCCTCCACAACCGCTCATGGCAACAAATTCCACAGATTTACCACCCTCTGACTAAAGTAATTTCTCCACATCTCTGTTCTAAATGAACGCCATTCAATCCTAAAGTTGTGCCCTCTTGCCCTAGAACCCCCTACCATGGGAAATAATTTTGCCATATCTAATTTGTTCAGGCCTTTTAACATCCAGAATGTTTCTATGAGATATCCCCTCATTCTCCTGAACTCTAGGGAATACAGCCCAAGAGCTGCCAGATGTTCCTCATATAGTAACCCTTTCATTCCTGGAATCATTCTCATGAATCTTCTCTGAACCCTCTCCAATGTCAGTATATACTTTTTAAAATAAGGAGCCCAAAACTGCACACAATAATCCAAGTGTGGTCTCACAAGTGCCTTATAGAGCCTCAACATCACATCCCTGCTCTTATATTCTATACCCATAGAAATGAATGCCAACATTGCATTCGCCTTCTTCACCACCGACTCAACCTGGAGGTTAACCTTTAGGGTATCCTGCACGAGGACTCCCAAGTTGCTTTGCATCTCTGCATTTTGAATTTTCTCCCCATCTAAATAATAGGCTGCCCATTTATTTCTTCAGTTGGTCTTCTAGTGGTACTGGTGGTTCCATCTGTTTACTGACACGTCAAGAAACATGTCCTCCACCTTTGAGAAACAGTCTTTGCTTCTATTTCCCTTAACCATGCACCAGTCTTGCTAATCACAAAAGATGTATTTAATTGATATACTGTAATTAAGCACATAACTACAGAAAATAAGAAATAAGCACCATGTTCGGCAGCCAGAATAACCAAAATGGAATAAGTCTGGTGGTTTCATGCTCCATTGATAAATTTATTTGAAATAAACCCATAAATAAAAAGTGTTTTCAAACTGAATTAAGTTGCAAATTTTAGAAATATGGTACAAATAATGAGAAACAGCCTAATAAGCTTTGAGCATGGCATTAAATGACTCTTAAAACCACATCAGACATATTACACCTGTACTTAAATATACAGTGGCATGCAAAAGTTTGGGCACTCTTGATCAAGATTTCTGTTACTATGAATAGTGAAGTGAGTAGAAGGTGAACTGATCTCCAAAAGTCATAAAGTTAAAGATGAAACATTCTTTTCAACATTTTAAGCAAGATTAGTGTATTATTTTTGTTTTGTACAATTTTAGAGTGAAAAAAAAAGGAAGGGACGCCATGCAAATGTTTGGGCACCCCAGGAGATTTGAGCTTTCGGATAACTTTTACAAGGTCTCAGACCTTAATTAGCTTTTTAGGGCTATGGCTTATTCACAGTCATCATTAGGAAAGGCCAGGTGATGCAAATTTCAAAGTTTTATAAATACCTTGACTCTTCAAACCTTGTCCCAACAATCAGCAGCCATGGGCTCCTCTAAGCAGCTGCCTAGCACTCTGAAAATTAAAATAATTGATGCCCACAAAGCAGGAGAAGGCTATAAGAAGATAGCAAAGCATTTTCAGGTAGCCGTTTCCTCAGTTCATAATGTGATTAAGAAATGGCAGTTAACAGGAATGGTGGAGCTCAAGTTAAGGTCTGGAAGACCAAGAAAACTTTCTGAGAGAACCGCTCATAGGATTGCTAGAAAGGCAAATCAAAACCCCCGTTTGACTGCAAGAGACCTTCAGGAAGATTTAGCAGACTCTGGAGTGGTGGGGCACTGTTCTACTGTGCAGTGACACCTGCACATATATGACCTTCATGAAAGAGTCATCAGAAGAAAACCCTTCCTGCGTCCTCACCACAAAATTCAGCATTAGAAGTTTGCAAAGGAATGTCTAAACAAGCCTGATGCATTTTGGAAACAAGTCCTGTGGACTGATGAAGTTAAAATAGAACTTTTTGGCCGCAATGGGCAAAGGTATATTTGGAGAAAAAAGGGCGCAGAATTTCATGAAAAGAACACCTCTCCAACTGTTAAGCACGGGGGTGGATCGATCATGCTTTGGGCTTGTGTTGCAGCCAGTGGCATGGAGAACATTTCACTGGCAGAGGGAAGAATGAATTCAATTAAAGATCAGCAAATTCTGGAAGCAAACATCACACCATCTGTAAAAAAGCTGAAGGTGAAAAGAGGATGGCTTCTACAACAGGATAATGATCCAAAGCACACCTCAAAATCCACAATAGACGACCTCAAGAGGTGCAAGCTGAAGGTTTTGCCATGGCTCTCACATTCCCCCAACCTAAACATCATTGAAAATCTGTGGATAGACCTCAAAAGAGCAGTGCATACAAGACAGCCCAAGAATCTCACAGAACTAGAAGACTTTTGCAAGGAGGAATGGGCGAAAATCCCCCAAAGAAGAATTGAAAGACTCTTAGCTGGCTACAGAAAGCTTTTACAAG
Organism: Mobula hypostoma; assembly: GCF_963921235.1. Classification (NCBI taxonomy): domain Eukaryota; kingdom Metazoa; phylum Chordata; class Chondrichthyes; order Myliobatiformes; family Myliobatidae; genus Mobula; species Mobula hypostoma. The sequence continues at coordinate 158,175,385 of NC_086100.1, forward strand.
CTGTGATACTTGTTAAAGGGGGTGTTTCTAAGTACTGACCATGCAGGGTGCCCAAAGTTTTGCTTCCGGCCCTTTTCCTTTTTTGTTATTTTGAAACTGTAAAAGATGGAAATAAAAAAGTAATCTTGCTTAAAATATTAAAGAAATATTTTCCATTGCTGCTCCACTTTCCACCACATCCCAAAGGCATTGGCTACAATAAATTGCAAAGGTCAAAGTTCAATGTACATTTATTATCAAAGTATGTATACATTATACAACCTTGAGATTCATCTGCTTACAAGCAGCCACAAAACAAAGAAATCCAGAAGAACCCATTAAAAAGAAGACCATTGAACACTCAAAGTGCAGAGAGAAAATGGTGCAAACAATAAAAGTAAGCAAATAACATTCAGAACGAAAGTGAGTCTGCAGACTCGAAGCCAGGCTTCATTGCAGCTGGACTAGGCCACAACCCTCGTTCAGTGCAGAGCCAAGTAAGTGTCACAGAGCAGTAAGCAGAACCAGCCCAAGCTTCACCTCTGGTCCCAGCACCCTGCCTTTTCAATCTGGCCCAGCCCGGCGTTTAAATCATCCAAACATCAGGTTGTTCCTCGTTCTAGGACCTGGGCACTGTTGCTTCGATATGCTTTGGGCCTGGACCTCACCGCCACATTGCGGCCCATACCCGACCCTTCCAAATCAGCCTGGCACTTCAATTGATCAAACGTTGGGTCTTTCCTCACTGTCGGCTTTGGTGGACAGGCCTTGCCTCGACTCTGCCTCCCCTGCACTCACCTCTCCATTGTTTGCCAGAAATTTTACTACAGAAAGTGTTATTAATAAAGCATCTGGTTGTATTCTTTAATCAAAAGGCAGATGGATGGATGTGAGAGGAATGGATTGGATTGTTGTGGCTGGGGGGGCCAGCCTCCTGATGATCTCTTTCTGTGTTAGAATCATAAAATTATAGAAATATACAGCACAAAAAGCACTTCAGTCCAACCTATTGTGTAAATTTATTTTTATTGCAAACTTTCTGATTTATCTCAATATCATTAAAACTTCACAGATCCCTTGTAATCTTGATGTCCATTTTCAGACCCTCCCTTAGCTCACAGTATTTCTTAAGCCCAGGTTTGGGTCCACTGCTCTAGAGCAATACTTCTATATTGATCAATTTTCTATTAGAAACTACTTGCTCTACCTTTCATAACAAATACACAAAATACTCCGTGAGTTGTTAATCTATAAGCAGAAGCAGACGATGGAGAAAGGTAGGCTCCTTGGAGACAGTTTAAATTACTGCCCATCCCTTGTGCAGGCTGAAGTTGTTACAGTCTGCCTCATGAGGTCCTGTTCAAAACAAAAGTTTCCTCTTTGTAAATAATTGGTTTCTGGACTCGCTTCCATCCTTAGGCATGTAACATACCTGGAGGGCATCTGGAGTCAGGAGGACACTGTCTGTCACTAATTGTGTAACCCTCTCCAGTCAGAAAATGCCAGGGGGATGTTACGGAACCCATGCAAATAAAAAAGATATATGGTGTCTGATGGTCGGCACTGAAATGTGAGCAGTCTGCAGGGAACTTTGCTTGGTTTTAAAATTTGGTCATTACATAACCTTAACTGTCTGCACCATGGCACAATGCCTTTGAAAGGTATCTGTTATATATGAACACATTATGTCTTCAAAGGCACACAGTGTAGTTTCCTTAATTCCCAACATCCTTCGATTGTCGCTACACCAAAGATCGAGGGGCTATCTCTTTCCACCAGTCTTCTGAGAATGTAATTTAAAACTCTGGAAAAAGAAAACCCAATCAATGGCACCATACCTTTTCAAAGTAGGACTATTTAGCTATTCAAGTTTGAGTTCCTCAATTTGTCATTGTAGCCATGGAAGAGGGAAATGAGTGCTGTAAATACTTTGTACCCTAACCCTTTCAGCATCATGTGGGAACTTTTCACTTAAAAGAAAATTGTTAGCATGAAGCAGGAGGGAAGCTGTTGCAATATGAGGAAAGATGAGCTGCTTCACTTTGAACATTGTGCAAAGTGAACTATCGCTATCCAACAGATGTGGAAGGTGGGCAGCAAGGGAAAATACAGCTTGACTCCACTAAACTTTAACCCGAACAGGAAGGGAAAGAAGTCAAACACATCTGTGCCACGCTTTGATGTAGGAGATCATTTGCAATAATTGCCAGGATAACTGGAATAATAACAGGCACTTGTAACAATCATTCCCAATAACATTATCAAAAGTTAAGTACAGCAACTTAAGTCATTTTTTAAAAAGTATGTACTGGACAACTTTGTGAAGTCAAGTAGAGCTACAAACTGTATAACTTTGTGCAGGAGTGAGCTGGCAGTGACTCACTTTTGGGATGGACCCAGCTCATTTGTGGATCAACTACTGAAACTGATTCAGCTCTTTATTCTTGCACAGACTGCATATCCCTCAACTCCGTCCCTGCCTGCATCAGCGATTTTCATAATTTTTCAAGTGGGCTGCTTTGGTTAAAAGCTTTCAATGTGAGAACCACATTAAATTATGCCATTGCTCCCGATTCTTCACTTTGCCTATTGTGACACTAAACATGTACAGACTTTGTTTCCTTTGCCTCTCTCCCTCAAACACACGTACGTACACACAATTACATACGTACACACATAAACTGAGTGCCTTTGCCCACTGCTTATTTCCAAACAATCCCACTCTACCCCTCTCCCATTTGCCTCTCACATCACAGATTTCATTATCTTTGAATCCCTGAATCAAGCACCATCTTCTGGAAAGATGTCGGTGCATATACACACAGCAGCCTCTCGGGGCGAACCAAAGGCGCTTTTTCCCTCATCAGCTGTGTTTTTATACACAGTAAGACTATTCTTGTCTCCAATAACTACCTGTACAGCAGGTCCATTGCATCAGTGAGCTGCTCATTATTCAGAGTAGATGGCCAGGATGTTGTAAGTGCCGGCTGGTGGTTCGGAGAAGGCGAGTCAGCCCATCAGACCAGGGATGTCAAACTGGGCTGGGGATCGTTGGGCAGAGGGATTCAGGCCAGGTCGCTGGGTTGGGGGATTCGAGCTGGGCCATCAGACTAGGAGATTCGATCCGGGCTGTCATGCTGGGAGATTCAAGTCAGGCCGTCGGTCCGCAGGAGAAGCCAGATTCGGTTCAGAAGAGCTGACCTGAATGGAGACCATGCTGCTGCATGCTACCTAGACCTGACACACTGATGCAATCACAAAGAAGTCATACCAGCAGCTTTGCTTCATTAAGAGCTGGCACGTATATCACCAAAAACCCTTACAAATTTCTGCAGATGTACAGCGGAGAGGATTTTGACCAGTTGCATCACAGCCTGATATGGAGGTTCCAACGCATAGGATCACAAGGGGCTGCAGAGTGCTGTAGGCTGAACTAGCACAACCCACTCATTGGGAGTATGTAGTCAGAAAGCAGTCATGTCTGGCTTTACTGAGCGAGTTGTGTCGCAGCTGGGGCAAGTTATAACATCAGCATCTATTATTACTGTCTTCTGGAGCTTGACTTTAACCTTTGGGAAATGGATTGAAACTTCTCACACCATGGTAGTGTGGAGGTTAGTGCAATGCTATTGCAGCTTGGGGCATTCTGGATGCTCAGAGGTGAATTCTGTTGCTGTTTGTAAGGGGTCTGTATGTCCTCCTCATAGAATATGTAGGCTTTCCCAGGTGCTCTGCTTTCTTCCCACAGTCCAAAGACGTACTAGGTAAGTTAACTGGTCATTGTAAATTGTCCTGTGATTAGGTTAATGTTAATCAGGTTGGAGGAGCATGGCTCAAAGAGCCAGAATGTCCCACTCCACATTGCATCACTAAGTACATAAACAATGAATAAATAAATTCCCTGGGTCTTCTTTCTTTAGTATTCTTTGAATTCTTTACCTCCCCCACTGCAGTGCACACAGGCAGATGGTGCGCATGTTGCAGTTGGCATGTTAATTTTGATGTGTTCTTTCTCTGGATGCTGTGTAGGGCATGATTGTAAAAGTCTGAACTGGATCTTTGTTTTTGTGTGGGAGAAAGACAAAAGTTCAAAGCAAATTTATTATCAAAGTATTTACATGTTACCATATACTACCATGAGATTCAATTTCTTGCAGCTGTTCACAGAGGAAAAAAGAAATGCAATAGAATTTATAAAACATACAACAGAATATACATCAGCAAAGACTGACAGATAACCAATATGCAAAAAAAGACAAACTATGCGAATAAAATAATACTAAGAACGTGGACAAACTATGCGAATAAAATAATACTAAGAACGTGAGCTGCAAAGAACCATTGAAAGTGAGTCTGTAGGTCATAGAATCAGTTCACATTAGTGGTGATTGAAGTTATCCATGCAAGTTCAATTGCCTAAATTTTGTAGGGTAATAACCTTGCATTTCCAACTACTCCCCAGAAGAACGCTGTTTAATTTGGTTATATTCATATACAAATGAATGATAATTAAACTTGAACCTGAATTTTGAAGTTGAACTTGAAACCTGATGGTGTGGAACCTACGGTTTCTGTATCTCTTGCCCAATGGTAATAGCAAGAAGATAGCATGTCCTGGACAGTGGGGTCTTTGATGATGGATGCTGCTTTCACCTGGCAGCGCTCCATATATATGTACCGAAAGTTGGGGAGGGCTTTGACTGTGATAGACTAGGCTGTATGCACTACTTCCTGTATCCTTTTTCATTCCTGGGTATCTGTGCTTCCATACCAAAATCTGATGCAACAAGTTAGAATAAACTCCACTGTGTATCTATAGAATTCTGTCAAAGATTTTGGTGACATGTGAATCTACATAGTAGAATCATCTAAGTAGATGTGCTGTTGTGTCTTCTTTGTGATGACACTTACATGCTGGTCCCAGGACAGAGCCTTTGACATGTTAACGCCAAGGAATTTAAAGCTACTGAACCTCTCCACTTCCATTCCCTAACCTTCTTCCTCCTGTAGTCAATAATCAGCTCTTTGGACTTCACTAATTTTATTTGTAAGTGTGGGGACATTTGGATTCAAGCATAAAGGTAGACAATACCCCCCTTATAAAATTATTGATAGTTGAATTGTGATTATTGATGCTGGGTCTATGCATATTATATAATTCCATTGTGTCATATCTTTCATTTGATACAATGCAATCTAGCCTTGTCTCAAATGTTTGCCTTCCAAAAATGGGAGGAATGAACTTTTATCACATTTCAGATCAGAGCAACCGATGCATACATTGAGAATCTTCCCATTGCTGCTGGCTCTAAAATTAGATATTGGGCAATTAGATTATCAACACTAAAAAAACTCACTTATTATGATCCATTTATTTTATGGCAACTGGCTAAATTAGCCAGGCCCAGCACCACATCCTTACATATACTTTTTCTTGAATGATCTATCATAGTTGTGGATAGAGGCTGGATAGTCATTTGCAAGTGCCATAATGTGCAAACCCTCAGAACTTGCACTCATATAGTGCATAAGCCAAAACTATCTCCAGGTTGTGGTGAATGCAGAACATAATATCCTTAATATCCACTTATTCATTACTTGGAGTAACAGAATCTAAAGCCATTCTGTTCAGTTGTAGACATTATATGTTTCCTGCCAAGCCCCTTGTTAGAAACCAGGAATCCTTGTATTGAACAAGCCTTGTAAAATATTCACCTTAAAAAGTTAAAACAAAATTTTAAACTAAACCTGGGGAGGTAGTTTTATAGGAGAGCATTATTTTAAACAAATTAAAGATTGTGAATTAATGGAAAAAATAACGAAAAAGAAATCAAGGAGGAACACACATCAAAGTTGCTGGTGAATGCAGCAGGCCAGGCAGCATCTCTAGGAAGAGGTACAGTAGACGTTTCAGGCTGAGACCCTTCGTCAGGACTAACTGAAGGAAGAGTTAGTAAGGGATTTGAAAGTGGGAGGGGGAGGGGGAGATCCAAAATGATAGGAGAAGACAGGAGGGGGAGGGATGGAGCCAAGAGCTGGACAGGTGATTGGCAAAGGGGATATGAGAGGATCATGGGACAGGAGGTCTGGGGAGAAAGACAAGGGGGGGGGGAATCCAGAGGATAGGCAAAGGGTATAGTCAGAGGGACAGAGGGAGAAAAAGGAGAGTGAGAGAAAGAATGTGTGTATAAAAATAAATAATGGATGGGGTACGAGGGGGAGGTGGGGCATTAGCGGAAGTTAGAGAAGTCGATGTTCATGCCATCAGGTTGGAGACTACCCAGACGGAATATAAGGTGTTGTTCCTCCAACCTGAGTGTGGCTTCATCTTTACAGTAGAGGAGGCCGTGGATAGACATGTCAGAATGGGAATGGGATGTGGAATTAAAATGTGTGGCCACTGGGAGATCCTGCTTTCTCTGGCGGACAGAGCGTAGATGTTCAGCAAAGCGGTCTCCCAGTCTGTGTCGGGTCTAGCCAATATATAGAAGGCCACATCGGGAGCACCGGACGCAGTATATCGCCCCAGCCGACTCACAGGTGAAGTGTTGCCTCACCTGGAAGGACTGTCTGGGGCCCTGAATGGTGGTAAGGGAGGAAGTGTAAGGGCATGTGTAGCACTTGTTCCGCTTACAAGGATAAGTGCCAGGAGGGAGATCAGTGGGGAGGGATGGGGGGGACGAATGGACAAGGGAGTCACGTAGGGAGCGATCCCTGCGGAAAGCAGGGGGGGAAGGGAAAGATGTGCTTAGTGGTGGGATCCCGTTGGAGGTGGCAGAAGTTGCGGAGAATAATATGTTGGACCCAAAGGCTGGTGGGGTGGTAGGTGAGGACCAGGGGAACCCTATTCCTAGTGGGGTATTTTCTTTATATAACAAGTTATGATGACTTGCAAAGCTTGGAAGGACCAGGAAAGCAGATTCAATACTAAATCGGGAGTAGATTTGGTATGTAAAGGAGAGGTCTACAGACCTTCAGGGAAAGAGCAGGGAATGGGTCAATTTAAATAGCATAGGTAGGATGGTCAAACAATTTATCACACACTGTAAGATATGCTGCCAGAGAAAAAAGAAGATGGCATGGTAATATCAATTTAATAGGATTTACTTCCCAATATTTGTCCCTTACAACTTTCTCTTTCTATGAAGTTAGTGAAGATTTAAAAAGATATATATCAGTCCTTGATTCAATGGTTCTTGTTTACCAACAGTCTAAAGTTGAAAGCTACCTTATGAAGACCACTGTGGATCCACTCAGTCTGCATGAAGTCACTTCATTGTGGAATGCCGTTTTTATGATACATTCAACCAATTGAGCAACAAGGTTCTTGCTTGGCTTTCCTTTTAGGCCTTTCATCGAACCAACCCTACAGACAAATGTAAATAAGAACTGAAAGGTGTTGGAAATTTGAAATAAGAGTCACAAATACTCAACATCTGTGCGTAGAGAAACAGCTTGTTAGACCATAAGATCATAAGATATAGGAGCAGAATTAGGTCATTTGCCCGATCAAATCTGCTTTGCCATTCCTTTGTGGCTGATCTATTATTCCTCTCAGCCTCATTCACTTGCCTTCTCTCCATAACCTTTGACACCCTTACTAGTCAAGAACCGACCAACCTCCGCTTTAAATTTACACAGTGACCTGACCTCCACAGTTATCTGTAGCAGTGAATTCCACAGATTCACAACCCTTTCGCTAAAGAAATTCCTCCTCATCTCTGTTCTAAAGGGATGACATTCTATTCTGAAGCTGTGCCCTCCGGTCCTAGACTCTTCCACCATAGGAAACAGCCTCTCCACATCCACTCTATCTAGGCCCTTCTAAATTTAATGTTTCAATGAGATACCCCCTTATTCTTTTAAACTTCAGTGACTATATGGCCAGAATCATCAAATGCTTATCAAAAATTAACACTTCCATTCCAATCATTCTCATGAACCTCCTCTGGACCCACTCCAATGCCAGCATATCCTTTCTTAGATAAGAGGTAAAGACTGTTCACAATAATCCAAGTACAATCTGACCAGTGCCTTATAAAGTCTCAACATTATATCCTTGCTTTTACATTCTACCGTCTTGAAATGAATGCTAACATTAGTCATAGTCATACTTTATTGATCCCGGGGGAAATTGGTTTTCGTTACAGTTGCACCATAGATAATAAATAGTAATAGAAATAGTAATAGTAATATTACTATTAGTAAATAGTAATAGAATAGTAATAGAAAATAGTAATAAATAGTTAAATAATAATATGTAAATTATGCCAATAAATTATGAAATAAGTCCAGGACCTGCCTATTGGCTCAGGGTGTCTGACCCTCCAAGGGAGGAGTTGTAAAGTTTGATGGCCACAGGCAGGAAAGACTTCCTATGACGCCCTGTGCTGCATCTCGGAGGAATGAGTCCATTTGCCTTACACTTGCCTTCCTTACCACTGACTCAACCTGCACGTTAACCTTCAGTGAGTCCTGCATGAGGTTCTTTCTTTGCACCTCTAGTTTCTGAATTTGCTTCCCATTTCAAAAATACTGTATGCCTTTATTCCTTATACCAAAGGGCATGACGAAGTACTTCTCTACACAGTACTCCATCTGCTATTTCTTTGCCCATTCTCCTAATTTGTCTAAACCCTTCTGCAGATTCCCTGTTTTCTCAACACTATCTGCCCCTCCACCTATCTTCACATTGTCTGCAAACTTGGCCACAAAGCCATCAATTCCATTATGCAAATGATTGGCATATAATGTGAAAAGAATCAGTCCCAACACTGACCCTGACCGAACACCACTAGTCACCAGCATCCTACCAGAAATGCCCCCTTTATTCCCATTGTGCTCCCTGCCAGTTACTCTTCTACCCATACTAGTATCTTTCCTGCAGTACCAAGGGTTTTTATCTTGTTTAGCAGCCTCATGTAAGGCACCTTGTAAAAAGGTCTTCTGGAAATCCAAGTAAACAGCATCCACTGACTTTGCTTTGTCTATCCTGGCTGTAACATCTTCAAAGAATTCCAACAGTTTTGTCAAGCAAAATTTCCCATTAAGGAAACCATACTGACTTGGGCCTATTTTATCATGTGCCTCCAAGTACTCCAAAACCTCATCCTTAAGAATGAACTCTGACATCTTACCAATTACTGAAGTCAGGTTAACTGGCCTTCATTTTCTGTTATTTGCCTCCCACTCTTCTTAAAGAGCAAAATGACATTTGCAATTTTCCTGTCCTCTGGAACCATTCCAGAGTCTATGGACTCTTGAAAGATCATGACTAGTGCCTCCACAATCTCTTCAGCTACCCCTTTCAGAACTCTGGGGTATAGTCCATCTGGTCAAGAAGTCTTATTTAACTTCAGACCTTTTAGCTTCCCAAGAACTTTCCCCTTCCTAATAGCAACTACATATAGTAACAATAGCAACTACTTATAACACAGCAACAAGCTTATGTTTCACGTTGAAGACCCTTGAAGAATTTTCAACCTGAAACATTAACTGTATTAATTTTTTCACAGATGCTACCTGACCTACAGACACGTCCTTCTATTTCTTTCTCTGTCAAGCATGTCTGTATAATTATTATTATATTAATTATAAATGCTATATTATTATATTCATTTACAAGTATTCCTCAAATTAATTTTTTTTTTGCCTCAGGTATTTCCTGTGTCAGCTTGCTCCACATCCTAACTGTGTTTTTTCCTGAGTGCTCCATTAGATATATTAGTGACAATCGTTACCAGTTTGAGGTCAGGTGTCACCAGGATGGAAAACATAGAAAATCCTTTCCTGATACTGAGAATCTCCTTCATGCCACCCTCTCAGTTCATATTCCTGGCTGTGTGCTGCTGTGGCTCAGTAAGTAGCACTCTTGAACCTGAGCAGAAGGGTTTGTACTTAAATACCACCCCCAAGTGTTGAGCAGAGGCCTGGGTTGTATTTCTAGAGCAGTGCTGATAGGGTTCTGCAGTGCTGAAGAAGCAGAACAGAACTGCAGTCTACCTGGCAGCAATGATCCTTGCCTTCCTATAGGCACCTGAGACCTGGATGATGAACCAGCAGGGAATCACAGGGCACTGGAAAAATATCACCAAAGCTACCTCTGCAAAAATCCTTCAAATTCACTGCAAATTTTCAGTGTCCTCCACCAGGGAAACAGTCACAGTGGTGAAGCCTTGGTCAGCTGTGCTGGGCAGGGCACAGTGTTCATGTCTGAGACTAGACTCCTGAAACAGACGCCATTTTGAGCTCCCTCATGGAAAGAAAATACAAGATGGATAAAGGAAAGCACCCAAGAATGATATCCAAACCTCCTTGAAGAAAGGCAACATTCTTGCTGGCTCCTGGGAATCTCTGGCCTATGTTCATAGAGTGGAGAAGAAACATTCAGGATGGTATCGAGACCCTCAAGCCCATGCATCCAAAACACAGAAGACTAACGCAAACAAAGTGAAGAGGGCACCATCTCATAAAAATACACCACCCGCTCCACCAGGTTCATCCTGCTAAATGTGAGGAAGAAACTGGCTTTCACATTGGCAGGTCCTCCAACTCTAGTGGCATTCACGGCATCCTTTATCACAACAGTAGCTTTCTCTCAGTCTATTGTCAGTCACGCAAGTCCCAGGTGGAGATTCTGGAATACCCTTGCACATGGATGTAGAAGGATTCTTCTGTGCTGTTTCCATAACAGTTTTGTTTGACCAGTCAGGGTTGTTAGTTCTGAGCTGATCCCCCAAACCTGAAGGAGCAGTGGGTCACTCTTAGTCTGGCCTCTACCCTTTGATCTGTTTGGCATGAGTGATCCTACCAAGAGCCAAAGCATAAAGCCCTAACTCCAGTCAACGTAGCTCTCTGGATCATTGAGGCACTCAAGCCTTCAAACCACAACAAGGATGTGTTCCTCTTGGAGGACCAAAGTATGTAGATGCCACCCATATACAACCCAGAATCCATTTTCTTCCATACATTCACAGTAAATAAAAAAAACGCAATAGAATCAATGAAAGACCACACACAACCAGTCGGACTAACAAACAATGTGTAAAAGACAACAAACTGCGCAAATACAAGAAGAACAATAATAATAATAATAATAAATAATAATAAATGATAACTATCAATAACATGAGGCGAAGAGTCTTTAAAAGTATGGGAACAGTTCATTGTTGGGGCGAGTGAGGTTAGCCCCTCTGGTTCAAGAGCCTGATGGTTGAGGGGTAATAATTGTTCCTGACTCTGGTGGTGTGGGTCCTGTGACTCATGTACCTCCTTACAGATAGCAGCTGCAAGAATAGAGCATTGCCTGGATTGCAGTGGTGCTTGATGATGGATGCTGCTCTCCTGCAATAACGCTCCATGTAGATGAGCTCACCGGTGGGGGGGGGGGCGCGCGGTTTGCTTGTGATGGACTGGGCTGCATCCATTGCTTTTTGTAGGCTTTTCCATTCAAGGACATTAATGTTTCTATGCTAGGCTGTGATGCAACCAGTCAATATGCTCTCCACCACACAACTATAGAAGTCTGTCAATGTTTTAGATGACATACTGAAAACTTTCATAAACTTCTAAAAATGTGGAGATGCTGCCATGTTTTCTTTGTAATGATACTTATGTGTTGGGCAAAAGATATATCCTCTGAAATGATAATACCAAGAATTTTACATCGCTGACCCTCTTCACCTTTGATTTCCTGATGAAGAGTGGCTCATAGTTTCCTCCTCCTGCGGTCAATAATCAGCTCCTTGGTCTTGCTGACATTGAGTGCGAAGTTGTTGTTGTGGCACCACTCAGCCAGATTTTCAGTCTCCTTCCAGACTTATCACCACCTTTGATTTGACCAATGACACTGGTGTCGTCAGGAAACTTAAGTACGGCATTGGAGCTTTACCTAGCCGTACAGCCGTAAGTGTACAGCGAACAGAGCAGGGGGCTAAGCACACATCCTTCTGGTGCGCCTGTGCTGATGGAGATCGTGGAGGAGATGTTGTTGCCAATTGAAACTGACTTGGGTCTGCAAATGAAGAAATTGAGGATCCCGTTGCACAAGGAGGTATTGAGACTTAGGTCTTGGAGCTTATTGATTAGATTTGAATGCCAAGCGGTAGTCATTGAAGAAGCATCCTGATATATGCACCTTTACTGTCTGGCAGTTCCAGGGTTGAGTGAAGAGCCAATGTAATGGCAACCGCTGTTGAGTTCTTGTGACAGTAGCAAGTTGGAGTGGATCCAAGTCAGTTCCCACGCAGGAGTTGATACATTTCATCACCAACTCCTTGAAGCACTTGATCATAGTTGATGTAAGTGCTACTGGGCAATTGTCATTGAGACAGCTTACCATGTTCTTCTCAGGCACCATTTATAATTGAAGCCTGCTTGAAGCAGGTAGGTACCTCAGGTTGCCAAAACGAGAGGTTAAATATATCAGTGAACACTCCCGCCAGTGAATCAGCACTGATCTTCAGTACTCGGCCAGGCCTAGACCGGATACTTTCTGTAGGTTCACTTCCTGAAGAAAGCACTCTTGTCGGCCTCAGAGACTGAAATCACAGGGCCATCAGGGACTATGGAAGTCCGTGAAGATACCTCCATATTTTGATAGTCAAAACGAATATAAAAGGTATTGAGCTCATCTGGGAGCAAAACGTTTTGTTGTCACCTAGATCACTTGGTTTCACTTTGTAAGACGTGATAGAATTCAAGCCCTTCTGCAGCTGTAAAGCATCATTCAGAGATTCGTTTGGTCTAGAATTGACACTTCACATGTGAGATAACTTTCCGGAGGTCGTACCTGGACCTCTTGTATTTTACTTGGTCACCAGACTTGAACACCACCGTTCTGGTCCTTGGCAGATTGTGGATCTCATTCAGGGTCTCTAGTTGGGGAAGACACTAAATGATTTGTGGGGTCACATTCATCTACAACTGTTTCATAAAGTCTTTGATAATCATGGCATATTTGCTCAGATCCCGTGATGAGTCCTTGAACATGGCCCAGCCTACCAACTCAAAGCAATCTTATAGTTGCTCCTCTACCTCCCATGACTGCACCTTTGTTGTCCTTAGCTCTTGAGTCTTTCTCTCGAGGAGGGAGGGATGGAGGGATGAATAGAGGAAGGGATGGAGGGATGGATGGAGCGTTGTTTTGGATTTCCAGCACCTGCAAATTTCTTGCATTAGTGGTCAAGAGTGTTGGGATCTCTTGTGCTGCAGGTGAAATGTCGATGATAATTGGGCAGAGATTTCTTCAGACAAGCCTGTTCGAAGTCTCTGCAATGATTTGAACAGTGTCAGGACAGGCTGTTTCTTGTTTGCTGATGGCGGCACTCAATACCTTGAGTGCCTGTTAACATCAGCCTTTGGCAGTATGTAAAGTGTGGTCAGGATCAAGGAGGAGCACTTTCTTGGTAAGTAGAATGGTTAACACTTAATTGTTAGATGTTCCAAATTGGAGGAACAAGAGTGAGACAAGACTGTTCTGTCTGAGCACCACAAAGAGTTTCTCATGAAACATAGACCTTTTGCCTTCTTCAAATCAGCAGTCCGTCCATCTGGTGTATTGAGAAGCCAATGGGTCATAGCGACGTATCCAGTATGTCTGAGGTGAGTGATGATTCCATAAAACACAGAACGTAGCAATCCCTCATTTCCCTCTGATGCAGCAAACTTGCTAACAAGAAGAACATTGAAACGCCACACGGACAGATTTGAACCCAAGCTGCTGGAGCAATCAGTTAGCAGATCTACCAGCTGCACAACTCAGCCTATTACAACCCGACTAGACTGACAAGAGATTTGAGTTTGAACCTCACCCTAGCAGAACTTAATTCCACTATGTGGAATTTAAATTCAGGCTAATAATCTGGCACTTTAAAAAATAAACTAGCCATTAATAATGATGTCCACAGAAGAAGCAGGCAGTTGTAAATAGTTGAACCAGCACCCACTTCGAAGTCCTTCCTTCATTGGAGCTGCATGATTCCAACTAATGATGCAGGGTCCATGTCTGTAAATACAATCCATAGATTTCTTTAGATCCAGCAGGAGGAATTTCCCAATTCATGCTTCAGAACAGTAAAATCAATACAAAGGAAGCTGATTAACCTTTGCCCAAAGCAAAATAAATTGAATAAATTCAGCAAACAAATAAAATCTTGAGTGCTGCCAAATAAAATTAAGACAATATGAGCCAATGTCATATTTTAATATTTAGTTCACTTTGAAGGGGGTCATAAATTGACAGAAAAAACTGCTGCATTATTTTTGGAGATATTACAAAAACAATTTTATCTAAAAGATTTATCAGAAGCAGATGCTTTCCAAAATAACATGATTTTATTGTCTAGGTACTTAATTTGTGATACTAAAATAAAGATATTTACCCGTATTGTTTATATCAGCTCATCTGAAGTGGATTAAAAAAAAACTCAAGTCCACAGGTGAAAATATTAAACCTGCTTTCTTGATTCATCAGACATGTAGTCAAAACCAGATGGTTTAGGATAAGGGCATGTGCACAATGTTCAGGAGGATTTGTTTTTCTGCTTTAAAACTGCCAGCTTTTTTATATTTGTGTCAGTCTGCTTTAAAACTGCCAACTTTTTAATATTTGTATTCTGGAGGATGAGCTTTGTGGCTTTTAGCTGCACTGAGAGCAATAAATCCTCCTGAAGCACAAAATCAGCGGGAAAAGAAAATATGATGATTAAGCCAAACAGAAAAGATGAAGAAAATGAAGTGAATCGGAGAGAGAGAGAAAGAGAAGAGAAGGGAGAGAGAGAAAGAGAACGAGACATGACATTCATACATCCTGTTAAGAAATTCGAAAAGCATCAAAAAATTTTCAGGATTTCCTGGGCTCTGGATCCTTAGATGGGTCCCATCTATACTCGCTGTCAGGTTGCTCTGGTAAAAGAAATTCAGTAGGTCAGCCTGATGGTAGACTTGCAAATTGAAGACACAAAAAAAATGCTCGACTGGGAGTGTCCTTCAACAATTGCAAGTTTGTTTGCACAGAGCGATGAATGTTTCCACTTCTTTATCACTTCTGAGGAAGATATTAATACTGAGCTACCCAATGAGTCATGTTTACCTGGGCGAGAACTGACAAACACACTAAGTGCCGCAGAAATTTGAGGGCACCTCTTTGAAGGTGGAAGCTGAACTTCCTTGAACTGAAGGGGCTGAGAAGCAGAAGGCTCAGCACAGGACGAGAGTTATTTGGTAAGCCCAGAGTTTTTCCAATAATGCACTAATACCATCTGTATTCTCAGCTGACAAAGATTAATAACATCTATAGTCTTGCACAGTGCAGTTCTGTGAAAACTCCTCACAGAAGCAATAGGCGTTGACATGCAAATGGACCAATTAATCTATTAGGCCATGGCTCTATAAACTTTGGCATCACCTTAGCAATACCAGTCTTATCCTATCAGAGATATTCCCTTTGTTCTGTTTATCACTCCCCCATCCCCTCTGCAATTTAACATGTTTTTTTCTCTCTTTTCAAATTACGATGAAATGTTAATAGGGTTTATTTTTCACCAATGCTATGGTTGAGTATTTTCAGCAGTTTCTGCACTTTACCTCAATTTTCCACTTTTCAAGGTAATGATATAAATGATTTCACATTGGCAATTTTGGTGCCAGTTAAATGACAACAGAGAAGCAAGGCACTGAATGGATAATCCAACAGGACTCCCATTGTTTGTCTAATAATAACCAGTTGCAATCCACTGCCACTGCACATTCACACAAAACTTCACTGAACCATTAACGATTCTCCAAGATTAGCAGTTCATTCCAAAATATGACAGGACATGAAACTTGAAATGAGACATTTCCAGTGGGAATCAAGCGCGCCTCTGTCCCTCTGACTATACCCCTTGCCCATCCTCTGGGTTCCCCCCCCCCTTGTCTTTCTCCCCGGACCTCCTGTCCCATGATCCTCTCATATCCCCTTTGCCAATCACCTGTCCACCTCTTGGTTCCATCCCTCCCCCTCCTGTCTTCTCCTATCATTTTGTATCTCCCCGTCCCCCTCCCACTTGCAAATCTCTTACTAACTCTTCCTTCAGTTAGTCCTGACGAAGGGTCTAGGCCTGAAACGTTAACTGTACCTCTTCCTAGAGATGCTGCCTGGCCTGCTGCGTTCACCAGCAACTTTGATGTGTGTTGTTTGATATTATTTCAGTAGTTTTACATATTGAGTTACAACCTCTTCCTATTACTGCAATTTTTGGATTACCAATGATAGACTTTATTCATTTATCCCCTTCAGCTTGTTGTTTGATTGCATTTGTTATGTTAATAGCCAGAAGATCCATTTTATTTAAATGGAAAGATTCTAATCCCCCTACTACATTTCAATGGTTTTCCCAAACTATAACATGTTTAAATTTGGAAAAAATTAGGAGTGGTACCACTGATCCTTCAGTTAAATTTGAAGAAACTTGGAGGCCATTTATTCAACATTTTCATATGAAGTAAGTTGACCTTCTCTGAATCCTTCTTAATAGCTTTTTGTTTGTGTATAGAGGAGTGGAGTTAATGACAAATAATGATTTTAACTGATGAAATATGGCAGCCCTTTTCCTGTTTTGTTTTGTTTTGTTTTGTTGTTTTTTAGTGTAGGGGTAAAACTTCTTTTGGAATCTTTTTCATATTCAGTTATTAAGAGATTGGGAGGTTTAAATTAAATATGTTACTCGGAGTCTGTGTCTGTATACGTTAACCGTCATTAATGTAATCCTGATCTCTTTGTATCAATATCATTGTTATGTTTATCAATTTGAAACTCAATAAAAAAGATTGAAAAAGAATAGAGAAGCATTTTTATTTGTCACACTTTAAAAACATACTAAAATCTGTTTTGATTCATGGTGTAAGTTGATGCTGGGAAATAGGTTCCCCTGATTAATCAGTCTAGAACAAGACAGCATAGTTCAGCCTGCATGTTATTGAATGGTGAAGCAGGCTCATAAGACCCTTCTCTTATATTCTAACAGAACATGTCAGGAACTAGAGCTTCATACAAAGGAAACAATTCATATTGTAATATTTGCAATTTATATAATCACTGTCTCATTATGCTTTATCAACAATTCTTGTATTTCTACCAGATGCAGAGTCCTGATGCAGGGTTTTGACCCAAATTATCAACAATCTCTTTCCTCCCACAGATACTGCACGGCCTGCTGTGATCTCCATCATTGCTGATTCAAGCATCTGCAATCTGCTGTGTCATTATTATTTCTGCCATGTATCAGATTTTAGGAAAGTTGCAAGTTAGGATGCTTTTTGCAGTATTTCTCGCAGAACAGCATTCTCTGCACTGAAAACATAGGATAAGCAATATTCTTGAAGACCTAGACTGCACAGTGAAGCTAATCCCATTACACCGTTATATGGGGAATTCCAGGATTATAGCTTAGACATTATAGGAACAATAATACATTTGTATATTAGGATGCAAAGTGATTTCAAGGGAACATGATAAATAAAAAAGGTAAGTGCACTCAAATTGGGGAGTATTTGTGAGAAAACAATGCTTTTTAATATTTCATGTTAATAACTTTAGATTAAAAGATTAAAAGATGAACAACTTTTAGCAAGTATGAATCCAACAGATTTAATTTTGTCCAACCATTTACACCACTCTCCAGGGCTGAAATTGCACAGCAGTGTTCTTTAATTCCAGTTCTCCATCTATGGCTGTTTCCGTTCAGAGATATATGTTAAGACCATAAGACTTAAGAGAAGAATTAAGCCATCTGGCCCATCGAGTCTACTCCACTATTCAATCATGGCTGATCCTTTTTTCTTCTCCTTCTCAACCCCAGTTCCCGGCCTTCTTCCCGTAATCTCTGATGCCATGTCTAATCAAGAACTTATCAATCACTGCCTTAAATACCCACAATGACCTGACCTCCAGAGCCGCACGTGGCAACAAATTCCACAAATTCGCCACCCTCTGGCTAAAGAAATGTTTCCACATCTCTGTTTTGAAAGGGCACCTCTCTATCCTGAGGCTGTGCCCTCTTGTCCTAGACTCTCCCACCATGGGAAACATCCTTTCCACATCTACTCTATCTAGGCCTTTCAACTTTCAAAAGGTTTCAATGAGATCCCCCCTCATCCTTCTGCATTCCGGTGAGTACAGACCCAGCACCAGCAAACGTTTCTTGTATGGTAACCCTTTCATTCCTGGAATCATCCTTGTGAACCTCCTCTGGACCTTCTCCAATGAGAAAAGTGCCATGCTGCACCAGTTGCGAATTGCCCTTGAGTAGGAAACCTCCTAGCATTAAACCAAGACCCTGTCTGCTCCTTCAGATGGGTTTATTTTGATGAGGAGGGGAGTTATCTTTTGTAAAATTTGATCTGTGCAACATTTATCCATCAGTCACTCTCATTAATCAGCTTTGCTGCTCAACATGCTCAGAGTCCACCTCTTTGATGATTTGGAAGAAGGGACTGAGTGTAGCATAGCAAAATTTGCTGATGACACTAAACTGAATGGAAAAGCAAATTGTACTGAGGATGTGGAGAGTCTGCAGAGGGATATAGATAGGTTAAGTGAGTGGGCCAAGGTCTGGCAAATGGAACGCAACGTTGGTAAATGAGAGATCATGCACTTTGGAAGGAATAATAGAAGAGCAGATTATTATTTAAGTGGTGAGAGATTGCAGCATGCTGTTGTGCAGAGGGACTTGGGAGTGCTTGTGCATGAATCACAAAAAGTTGGCTTGCAGGTACAACAGGTTATTAAGAAGGCAAACGGAATGTTAGCCTTTATTGTTAGAGGGATTGAATTCAAGAGCAGGGAGGTCATGCTGCAACTATACAGGGTACTGGTGAGGCTGCACCTGGAGTACTGTGTGCAGTTCTGGTCTCCATACTTGAGGAAGGATATACTGGCTTTGGAGGCAGTGCAGAGGAGGTTCACCAGGTTGATTCCAGGGATGAAGAGGTTAACCTATGAGGAGAGATTGAGTCCCCTGGGACTATACTCTCTGGAGTTCAGAAGAATGAGAAGAGACCTTATAGAAACATGCAAAATTTTGAAAGGGATAGATAAGATAGAAGTAGGAAAGTTGTTTCCATTGGTAGGTGAGACTAGAACTAGGGGACATTGCCTCAAGATTCAGGGGAGAAGATTTAGGACGGAGGAGGAGAAACTGTTTTTCCCAGAGAGTGGTGAATCTGTGAAATTCTCTGCCCAGGGAAGCAGTTGAGGCTTCTTCACTAAATATATTTAAGAAACTGTTAGATAGGTTTTTACATAGTAAGGGAATTAAGGGTTATGGGGAAAAGGCAGGTAGATGGAGCTGAGTTTACGGACAGATCAGCCACGATCTTATTGAATGGCAGGGCAGGCTCGATGGGCCGGATGGCCTACTCCTGCTCCTATTTCTTACGTTCTTATGTTTACCCATATTAGGCTAGTACTCATGTTATATTTCAAAACTACATCATTGGTTGTAAAAAAAATTCAGGATATTTTGAAGTTGTAAAAGATACTATAAAATTGCAAGTTCTTTCTTTTTTTCTTTATAAAGCCATTTTTGGGGAAAAGTTCTATTGAATCTGTTACAATTGCTCTGACAGGCAGTATATTCAAGATCAGAGCAACACATTGCTCAAAACAAAAATCTTCCTATTTTCCTTTCAGTATTTTTGCCATTAATCTATTCACTGTTTTATGTTTCATCTCCTTCACTGGATCTTCTTTTGATCAGTAACTACTGACACCAGAAAACATTCAGACTTATGCAGCCAGAAGTAATTTAGTTTAATTTGCCGTAACAAACAATCTGCTGAAGGAAATCAACAGTTCTAGGGAAGTAAAGAATTGTCAACATTTCCGGATCAAACCCTGCATAAAGACTCATTGTTGCTCCAGATGCAAGCATCTGCAATCCCTTATAATTCCTTTCCTCCCCTACAGATGCTGCCTGACCCATTGAGTTCCTCCAACAGAGTGTTGCTCCAGAAACCAGCATCTGCAACTTCTTGTGGTTTCTTACCTCCCACAGATTCTGCCGGACCTTTTGAGTTCCTCCAGCATATTGTGTGTTGCCCCAGACTGCAGCATCTCCAGTCTCTTGTGTCTCTCTAGTTTAATTCAGTGTTGTGTTTGGCACAGATATGTTGGGTCAAAGAGTGTTTTCCTGCTCTGTACCGGACTGACTTCTATGATCTATCAAAGAGCAACAAGTGTCGACACAAGCATATAGCTGTGACATAAGCTATACAATAGACTCTGGAACCCATTAATGCCATTAAAATAAATATCATAGCTACAAAATGGCCATTTATATTGAGAATTACAAATTAACATTGACAAAAGCTAACAACTTCACAAGTCGCAAACATGAGGAAATCTGCAGATGCTGGAATTTCAAGCAACACACATAAAAGTTGCTGGTGAACACAGCAGGCCAGGCAGCATCTCTAGGAAGAGGTACAGTCGACGTTTCGGGCCGAGACCCTTCGTCAGGACTAACTGAAAAAAGTGAAAAAAACTGGAAAAAGCTTCACATGTCGCAAAGTAAACATGTGATTTGACCATTGTATATACATACATGTTATAAAACATAACACATTCACAATAAAGGTTCATGGCAAGACCTTGGAAAATGTGGACCACTTCCTTATTTTGGCAAAGGCAAAGGTAGATGATGAAATTCATTACCACCTTCAAAGCACCAGCACAGCCTTGTGCTGATTGTGGAAAAGGATATCTGAAGATCAATACATCAGACCTGGCACAAAACTCATGGTCTACTCGGCAACTATGCTCCCTGACCTCCAATATACCTCTGAAGCCTGGATTACCTGTAGCAGTCACCTCCAGGCACTGGGGAGATGCCACCCATCTCTGCAAAATGTCTGCATCAAGAGCACATAAAATATCTGCAGAGGCAGAAGGTGAGCCCACCTGGCTTGTAAAACAATAAAACTGAAGGAGCTTTGATGTGAAATAAAAGCTAAAGTACTGGAAGAACTCAAGCCTGTCCTGTTCTGCTTTTCCTGTCCCATCAACAGAAGTCTACAATTCCAACTTTGGGCTTATTGGTCATTTCAGAATGCACAAAACCAGATTGAAAGCAAATCATCATTGATACAATTGGGACCTCTTAAGAAGGAGAAACTCATTGGCAAATAGCAATGCCGGAGGGGTGAGAGTTCAGCAGAAAAATAATTGAAGAAGTTTTTGCTCAGATCTATAGGAGTTACAGAGTATTACAGCAGGAGTCTAATAGATCCTAACTCCTTCTATCCACTTAGTTACCCAAATGTCTTAGATGTTGTTTTTGTACCTTTCCTCAACCACTTCCTCTGGTAGATCACTTCACATATGCATCATCCTTTGTGTGAAGAAGTTGCCCCTCTGGTCCCTTTTAAATATTTCACCTTACACCTTAAATCTATGTCCCTAGCTTTTAGTTCCCCTTCACTGGGAAATTGACTATGAACATTCACTCTATCTATACCCATAATAATTCTATTCACCCGTGTAAAGTCATCCCTCAATCCCCTATGTTCAAAAGAATAAAATCCTAACTTGCCCAACCTCACCCTGTGACTCACACCCTGGAGTGGGCCTTAATGGATCACAGTAATTAGAGAGAAAGACTTGCAATGGCCTTCGTTACAGAATGCCACAAAGCAGTTTATAGCTAATAAAGCAATGTTTAAAGTGCAGCTAACTTGGTAATGGAGGACACAGCAGCCAACTTGCACACATTTTAAACACAATGTGGTAAAGAACAAAAGATCAGTCCTTCTGACATTGCTTGACAGATAGGTATAGGCCACCAAGGATAATGCTCTTAATTTTTTCTGAAACAGCCCCATGGAACTTTTATATCTGTTTGAGAGCAGTCAGAGCTCAGATTGAAAGCCAGGACATCTGACAGAGGAGCATCTCTTCTGTATTGCACAGCAGTGTCTATCATGGGCTTTTATGTTCAAGTGTTTCAAACAGAATTTAAACCCACAACCAGAATCAGATTCAAATTATTATGAGCAAGAAATTCCTTGCTTATGTGAAACTCACATAAATGGTAGCAATGAATGCAGCAATGACTACAGTAAAGCAATGAATGGTGCAAAGTACAGTCATGTAAACTGAGTGCAAAAAGAAATGTTGAAGTTACAATAAGAGAAGAGCTGGAATTAAGGGTTCAAGATCATGGCAGTATCATCAAGAACGTGATGTGAAAAAGCTGATTAGTTCAGAAGGCTGACAGGATTGGAAGGGAAGCTAAACCTGAGTCCAGACTTTTAAGCTCCTTTATCTTCTCTTGGAAGGGAAAACAGTGAAAAGGGCAAGGCAAGAGTGGCAGGCATCCTTGACGATACTACTAGCATTCCTGATTCAACACCTACCATGTGACAATCGAACATGAAGATAGGAGTGACTCCAAATGAGCCAGTTTGAGAGACAGTTAGTGATAGAGATTGCCCGCTGTGTAGAGGATGGGGAGTTTATTTTAACCAACCCTCTCAGAGTGATACTAATATAATGTGATAGCTGCCTTTGCGGGAGAATGAATTCAGAGTGCAATCTGATCCCATCTGCCTAATTCTCCTTCAAGAACTCAGAATAGGAGATTAACTTGGCATGTATGACAAGTGAATACCTTGAAAGGAGAACATGCAGTTTCTTTGAAATGATCTCTGGATTTCCCAGGTACCAAATAAAAAGAGAAATTGTTTTTTCTTCTGGGGCTGTCTCACAAAAGAGTAAAGTCATTATCCTTGGTGGCCAGTATTGACCTCTCTAGCAACACCACAAAGACATCAGTCTTCCTCTGCGTTGACTTTGTGGAATTTTGGAACACAAAGCAGTCACATCGAACTCTGCTATCTTCCGTAGACTCTAGCCTGTCAATGACATGATATCAGTTCCATTGATGCTGCTTAACAGCTCAGTGTTGACCACACTGCTATGGAAATCACTACTCTTCAAACTAATGCAATGAACTACATCTCCTCAGAAGACAGAATGGGCTAAAGTGTTCCTGACTCAGAGGCAAGAGAAGTACTAACAGAGGACTGGTCACTATCACTTGACCAGTTGTCAAGGGATAGGATAGGGGGTTCGATTTGTAACTGTTCCACCCAATTGAGTGTGGAAAAATCTGTGGCAGTGTTGGATAAGCCATCATTATTAAATATATGGGGGGGGGGTTTACTATTTCCATAACTTAAACGTAAACTAATAGATATATAGATCAACCAATAGCTCAGTGGAAGGGGTCATAATCCTAAATATCCTGTTCCCTAAATCCCACGATTGAGTCTTGCCAAGTTACAGTTGTTTTTGATATCATTCAGCAATAGTACCAGCCAACCTTATAGACCATTAGGCAGAACTATTGGCATGTTGGGAATACAATGCCTTGAACCTGGGAGTCTAAGGTTTTCCTCATTTCTACTTTGTACTCAAGAATACCTTTTGAGCAAGAAAGTAATTTAAGAGAGAGAAACAGATGACCTATAGAAAAGGCATTTGGCTTAATATTTAATGGAAAGTGTCTTCAGTCCAGATGTCTTGCAGGTTTTAGAAACAGATGCTTGTTGTCCTGACGAAGGGTCTCGGCCTGAAATGTCGACTGTACCTCTTCCTATAGATGCTGCTTGGCCTGCTGCGTTCACCAGCAACTTTGATGTATGTTGCTTGTTGTCTGGTTTGGTTTCAAGTGGCTGAGATTACCTGCTATAAAGCTAATGTTTTCAATTTAGGATTCTTAACTCTCCTGGATTGGCCAGGATTATTCCAAGCTATGCCATGAAGAAGAAACAGTACAAATTGTGCCTTTTTTTCAAATTTTTTTTTTTTGCAAAATTTTATTTAGGACTTGTCAAGTTATTGGACACAGAAGAAGGAGTCTGCCTGGCAGCCTACAACTATCCAGCTAAGTAATGAGAAGTCTCATTGCATTCCAACTGGTGTAGAAAAGCACAGCACCATGAGATTAAGCCAGGAAAGTAGCTGATGACTCCTCCAAGCATATTTTCAACTAGAAATATCTTCCTGTTTCAGTTCTATGACATGGTGCAATTGTTGATCATAGAGTGTTAGAATCATACAGCATAAAACCAGACCTTTCAGCCCAACTCATACATGACAACTGTATTGACTAATGAGCAAGTCCAACCTGCCTGTGTTTGGCCCATAGCCCTCCAAACCTCTCCAATCCATGCGCTTCTCTAGATGCCTTTTAAATGTTGCTAATGTGCCCATCTGAGTTACTATTTCCAAATGTGCAGACTCTTTGTGTAAAGAAGATGCCTCTGAAGTCTCTCACCTCTATCTATGCCCTTTTTTTTTAGCACTCCTTTTTTGAGAAAACAAACTGTATATTTATACCCTGTCTATGCTCCTTGTGATCTTAGATAGCTCTATCAGGTCAACTCTCAATCTTCTATATTCCACGATATAATATCCTAGTCTACACAACCTGTTTTTGGTTGTTGCCAATAATAGGAATTTCTGTAGTCAGAACTAATGTTTGTGTTTTCCTTTTTTCCATTTTTTTTTGTGATTAGTAGGTGAGAATTAGAAGAAAGTTTAGACCATTCGACATTGGCTTTAATGAGTAACTGCAGAGCTGGATGCACTTCATATTTAGCTCTTCAGCTTCAACCAAAAGTTGCTGAAAATACACTGCTGGTCAGTCAGCATCTGTGGAGAGGGAAATTCATCAGGTCAATGACCTTTCATCAGAACTGGATAAAACGAGAAAGGGAACATGTTTTAAGCTGCAGAGAGGGGAAAAGTTGGACAGAATAGAGAGAATGATCGTGATAAAGTAGAAACCAAAAAAATTCAGATGACAAAGAGCAGTGCTGCTGCCATCTGATCATGTGTGGTGAAGACTTGGCAATTAGAGTTGAATTTTGTGAAGGAGTTGTACAGAGAGAAAGATAAATAAAAACAAATGCTTGAAATCTGAGGATCAGAACACCACAGTGAATGGAAGTCTGAAATAAAAGAGAATGTTACAAAGACTCAGTAGGTCAGGAGACGTCTGTGGAGCTAGCCATCACAAATATACCTTGACCCTGAGTATGCTGTGCACAGACCAAAACTGAAGAAAGGGATAAAATGGATAGCTTGCTTTAAGTTGGCTCACTTCCTGCAGTGGAGCATTGAAGATGGTTCAATGCTCAGGTGGGAGTGGCCTGTGCAAGCTATCCAAGGAAATGTGATCCCCCAACTCAAATGACTTGGTATTGGTTAATTGTCACGTGTACCAAAGTACAAGAAACAAAATAGTTCGTGCGCCATCCAGGAAGACCATGCCATATATACAAACACTGAGACAGTGAAAAAACGAATGCAGAATACTGTGGATATTACGGATAGCGTAGAAGGTTGTCATACGTTACAACGGGACATTGACAGGATGCCGAGCTGGGCTGAATTCAAACCGGAAAAGTGTGAAGTGATTCACTTTTGAAGGTCAAATTTATAGCAGAATACAGGGTTAAAGACAATGTTCTTAGCAGTGTGGAGGAATAGAAGGATCTTAGGATCCATATTCATAGATCTCTCAAAGGTGTCATGCAAGGTGCTAGGCTTACTAATAAGGCACATGGTGTGTTGGTCTCCATTAGACTGAATTAAAAAGTTCTGGTCGCCTCGTTATAGGAAGGATGTGGAAGCTTTAAAGATGATGCAGAAGAGATTTACCAGGACGCTTGCTGGATTAGACTGTATGTCTGTCTTATAAGGATAAGCTGAGCAGGCTATGACTTCGCTCTTTGGAGTGAAGGAGGATGAGAGGTGATCTGATAGAAGCATATAAGATGATGTGGCTGATACCAGGAAGCATAATTTTAAGGTGGTTGGTGGAAAGTACAGGTGGGATGTCAGAGGAGGGATCTCACACAGAGAGTGGTGGGTGCATGGAATGAGCAGCCAGGGATGGTAGTAGAGGCAGATACAGTACATTAGGGAAATTTAAGAAACTCTTAGACTCATCAGTGAAAGAGGAATGGCGGGCTGTGTAGGAACAAAGGGGTATATTGACCCTAGAACAGGCTGAAAATTCGACACAACATCATGGACCAAAGGACCTGTACTGTGCTGAAATGATCCAGGCTCTATGTTAATATAGTGTACAGTTAAAGCTAAGTTCAAGTTGACATATAAACTGCAAAGACCATGACAAGATAGATTGAGAGATCAAGAATTCCTCTAGTGTATGGATTCCTTTAGTGTGTGAGAGGTTCGTTCAAGAGTGTGATAGCACCCGAGTAGACGCTGACCTTGAATCTGGTCATCTGGTAGTACATGGTTTCAAGCTTTTGTATCTTCTGTCTAAGAAGAGAGAATGATCAGTGTGGGAGGGATTCATGAGTAAATTGGTTGATTTTCCAATACAGCAGGAAGTGTAGACCGAGTCAATGGAGGGGAAGTTAGTTGACCTATAATTGGATAGTTGATTCCACAAATTTTAATTTTGAGTAATATATTCTTAAATAAAGCACCGGGGCAAAGCTTCCACTGAGATCCTTAAGATCCGTCAAAAGATATACCCATAACTAGGCAATTCCCAAATAGAGATGATAGCATAGCCTTCAGCTGTGTAGAATATTAACTGGACAATTGTCGGTTTCCTCATGGAAATGTTAGGTTAGAAAACTGTACTGAAGCCAAATTACCTTAGTGCCAGTATTTTTCAGGCCATTGAAATCAACAAGATAAAAGGCTACTCAGAGAAAGGCAAATCATTTCTTTTAATTTAATTCAGTTCTTTCTAAGAATTTGTGTGTATGTGAGAGAGAGAGAGAGAGAGAGAGAGAAATATGTGCTTTTCTAGCCCATTACATTTTTATAGTTGTAATACTTTTATTTTAAACAATGATTTTGAATATTTGTCCAAAACAGATGATCTCCCCAACAATGAATACCTTATGGAAGTCTATGTAAACCACTTACAGTACACAGAGGTGCCACTGCATTCTAAATTAGCTGTTTCCTCAAAATGTTCAATGAGTTCTGTGTGACATAATGACCCTTTCCAAATTCAACTATTTCTGCCTGTATGTAGGTGTTAATGCAGAAAGTCCAGATCATATGGCTTTGTAAATAAGACACATAAGGAACAAAAGCAAGGGAGCCGGGGGCTAAGTTTTTCGAAATCAGCTTAAATTTCTGAAATCGCTCAGTCACCTTGTCGTGGATTACCACAACTTTTCCAGAGCAGATGTTAAATTAACATCGATAACTTCCTGTTTTCTCTCTGCCTCACCCTCTCTCTGTCACTCTCTGTCTCTCTCTGTATCTCTCTGCCTCTTTAATTCATCTTTGTTCTCTCTCACAGCCTTTCTCTCTCCTTAAAGAAAGGAGTTTTCAATGTTCCAATCTAGTGGAATAATTTATAAATCATAACCAGAGGGCTGAAAGTTTACATAATAAGTAAAGAGCCATAGGTCAGATTTGGAGAGTTTTATACAGCAAATTACTATGATCTGGAGTTTACTCTGAAAGATCAACAGAACCAGATTCAGTAGTAACTTTCAAAAGGGTAAATTGTAAATTGCTAAAAGACTTTGCAAGGTGATTGAAAAAGAACAGGGAACCAATACTCAAACGCGAGGAAATCTGCAGATGCTGGAAATTCAAGCAACATACACAAAATGCTGGTGGAACACAGCAGGTCAGGCAGCATCTGTAGGAAGAGGTATAGTCGACGTTTCGGGCCAAGACCCTTCGTCAAGACTAATTGAAAGAAGAGATAGTAAGAGATTTGAAAGTGGGAGGGGGAGGGGGAGATTCAAAATGGTAGAAGACAGGAGGGGGTCCTATCATTTCGGATCTCCCCCTCCCACTTTCAAATCTCTTACTATCTCTTCTTTCAGTTAGCCCTGACGAAGGGTCTCGGCCCGAAACGTCGACTGCACCTCTTCCTATAGATGCTGCCCGACCTGCTGCGTTCCACCAGCATTTTGTGTGTGTTGAGGGAACCAATACTTGTTGGATAGTTCTTCCAAAGAGACAGCACTGATATTATGGTATTCTTTTGTGCTGTGGGGTAGAAATAGATAGCGTGCATGCATCGTTGTTCATTTCCTGAAACTGAATTTTAAAGGTTAAGGAAAATATAGTTATGCTACTGACCTACATTCAAATCATTTTGAGATACAATGCAGAACAGGTCCATTGGGTCCAATGAGTCGCACCACGCAGCAACCCACGTTCTGATGAGACAGGAAAATTATGGTAAGGTACAGGAAGTGTGGTGTACAAAGTCTGTAATAAATCTAGTCAAGAAGAAAAGAAAATCTTACAAAAAGTTCAGAGAGCTAGGTAATGTTAGAGATCTAGAAGATTATAAGGCTAATAAGAAAGAGCTTGAGAAGGAAATTAGGAGAGTCAGAATGGGCCATGAGAAGGCCTCGGCAGGCAGGATTAAGGAAAACCCCAAGGCATTCTACAAGTATGTGAAGAGCAAGAGGATAAGATGTGAAAGAATACGACCTATCAAGTGTGACAGTGGGAAAGTGTGTATGGAACAAGAGGAAATAGAAGAGGTACTTAATGAATACTTTACTTCAGTATTCACTATGGAAAAGGATCTTGGCGATTGTAGTGCTGACTTGCAGCAGACTGAAAAGCTTGAGCATGTAGATATGAAGAAAGAGGAGCTTTTGGAAAGCATCAAGTTGGATAAGTCACCAGGACTCGATGAGATGTACCCCAGGCTACTGTGGGAGGCGAGGGAGGAGATTGCTGAGCCTCTGGCAATGATCTTTGCATCATCAATGGGGACGGGAGAGGTTCCGGAGGATTGGAGGGTTGCGGATGTTGTTCCTTTATTCAAGAAAGGGAGTAGAGATAGCCCAGGAAATTATAGACCAGTGAGTCTCACCTCAGTGGTTGGCAAGTTGATGGAGAAGATACTGAGAGGTAGGATTTATGAACATTTGGAGAGGTATAATATGATTAGGAGTAGTCAGCATGGCTTTGTCAAGGTCGTGCCTTACAAACCTGATCGAATTTTTTGAAGATGTGATTAAACACATTGATGAAGGAAGAGCAGTAGATGTAGTGTATACGGATTTCAGCAAAACATTTGATAAGGTATCCCATGCAAGGCTTATTGAGAAAGTAAAGAGGCATGGGATCCAAGGGGACATTGCTTCGTGGATCCAGAAATGGCTTGCCCACAGGAGGCAAAGAGTGGTTGTAGACAGGTCATATTCTGCATGGTGGTTGGTCACCAGTGGTGTGCCTCAGGGATCTGTTCTGGGACCCTTTCTCTTCATGATTTTTATAAATGACCTGGATGAGGAAGTGGAGGGATGGGTTAGTAAGTCTGATGATGATACAAAGGTCGGAGGTGTTGTGGATAGTGTGGAGGGCTGTCAGAGGTTACAGCGGGACGTTGATAGGATGCAAAACTGGGCTGAGAAGTGGCAGATGGAGTTCAACGCAGATAAGTGTGAGGTGGTTCATTTTGGTAGGTCAGATATGATAGCAGAATATAGTAGTAATGGTAAGACCCTTGGCAGTGTGGACGATCAGAGCAATCTTGGGTTCTGAGTCCATAGGACACTCAAAGCTGCTGCGCAGGTTGAGTCTGTCGTTAAGAAGGCATACGGTGTATTGGCCTTCATCAATCGTGGAATTGAATTTAGGAGCTGAGAGGTAACGTTACAGCTATATAGGACACTTGGAGTACTGTGCTCAGTTCTGGTCGCCTCACTACAGGAAGGATGTGGAAGCCATAGAAAGGGTGCAGAGGAGATTTACAAGGATGTTGCCTGGATTGGGGAGCATGCCTTATAAAAACAAGTTGAGTGAACTTGGCCTTTTCTCCTTGGAGCGATGGAGGATGAGAGGTGACCTGATAGAGGTGTATAAGATGATGAGAGGCATTGATCACATGGATATTCAGAGGCTTTTTCCCAGGGCTGAAATGGTTGTCACAAGAGGACACAGGTTTAAGGTGCTGGGGAGTAGGTACAGAGGAGATGTCAGGGATAAGTTTTTTACTCAGAGAGTGGTGAGTGCGTGGAATGGGCTGCCGGCAACGGTGGTAGAGGCTGATATGATAGAGTCTTTTAAGAGACTTTTGGATAGGTACACGGAGCTTAGAAAAATAGAGGGCTATGGGTAAGCCTAGTAATTTCTAAGGTAGGGACATGTTTGGCACAACTCTGTGGGCCGAAGGGCCTGTATTGTGCTGTAGGCTTTCTATGTTTCTATGTAACCCACCTACTTAACCTTAGCCTAATCACAGGACCAACTACTGGCATATTGTTAGACTGCGAGAGGAAGCCATCATGTAACCAAAGACAAATTTCTCCACTTCAATCCTAAATCCAGGCCTGTGACATCCCAGCTTAATGAGTAAAGGCTAAAAACTAACATTTTTACAATGCAAAGTGAGCTTAATAGTAACGTAATATCGGTAGATTTCAGTCTAGTGTTTATTTATTTTTTTAAAAATTTATTCATCTATGGGATGTGGGCATCGCCAGCTAAGCCAGCATTTATTGCCCATCCCTAGTTGCTCTTGAGAAGGTGGTGACGAGCTGCCTTCTTGAACCACTGCAGTCCCTGACATATAGGTACACCCACAGTGCTGTTAGGGAGGTAATTCCACAATTTTGACCCAGCAACAATGAAGGATGGTAAGTGACTTGGAGGGGGATTTCCAAGTGGTGGTGTACCCAGGTATCTGCTGTTCTCGTCCTTCTGGATGGTAGTGGTCGTGGGTCTGCAAGGTGCTGCCTTAGAAACTTTGGTGTGTTGTTGCAGTGCATCTTGTTGATAGTACACACTGCTATCCCATTCCTTAAAATGTAAATATTTCACTCAGGTCTGACTCCGGTGAGTTTAAAGGAGAAAGGCAAGTGGGTTTTGATTCAATATATAACTCATTTATACATCATCTTGCAATGAAACAAATCTTATCATGGGTCGTATAAAAGGATGTGAATGTGAGAATCAAGTTGTCTTGATA
This sequence comes from Mobula hypostoma, assembly GCF_963921235.1. Lineage (NCBI taxonomy): Eukaryota > Metazoa > Chordata > Chondrichthyes > Myliobatiformes > Myliobatidae > Mobula > Mobula hypostoma. The sequence goes on from NC_086100.1 coordinate 158,206,356, forward strand.
TAATTAGACAGAGCCTGCAAGAGGATTTAATTACCAGGATAAACATGCCTTACTCTATTTATATGCACTTAGAGAGGCCACACCTTGAATTTTGTCTCCTTTTTCACCAAAGGATATACCTCCTATTGATAGATTGCTTTGACGATTGACAAGACTGGTTCCTTGTTGTCAGGTCTGTTATATGAGAAGTGATTGAGTAGGACAGAGTTCTATTCTCTGGTGTCTCAATGTGTGACAGGAGACATCATTGAAACATACAAAATTCTTAGAAGGCTCCACAGTTCGAGGCAGAAAGAATGATTCACATGGCTAAGCCAGGAACTAGTGGTCATAATCTCAAAATAAAAGGGAGCCCATTTAAGATAAAGATGAGGAGAAATTTCTTCAGACAAGCTGTGGTGAATCTTTGGATTTTTTTGTGAAGGCTCAGTTATTGTTTTCAAATATATTAAAAGAATCAAAGCATATTGGGAAGTAGCACAAAAATGGAATTGCAGTAGAAATATTCCAATTAAATGTTGGATCGGATTTGAGGAGTAGGATGAACTTCTTGTCTTCTTTCTTAGGTGCTTGTGTTCTAATGGAGTTGAAGCCTGCTTTTCCAGAATATAAAGGAGGTCTTACTTACATTGACAGGAATACAGAGGGTTGATGTAATAGGTTAGTCCCTCATAGGAACTCTTCTTGGCATTTGGACTCAACACCCACACCAGTCATCCCCTCATACAACAAATATAATCAAGGGCTTGAGATACTGCATGATGTCTAAGCCAATGCATTGCAAATCATAATTGGGGCTTGTTTGTAGAAAACCTTGCCCAATAACCATTAGCATATAACCTGTAGCATGAGAGGTCCCTACACTGTTATAGTAAGATAAGGAATACCTACCATTCAAAGCCCAGACTGCATTTCAGTGAACCTGATCATGTGACAGTCCTTCTCCTACCTAAGTACAAGCAGTAGCTAAACAGCAATGCTCCAGAGATTAGGACAGCAAAGATGTGATCGCCAGAGGCAGAGGAACGACTACAGGCTTGCTTCAATTCAGTGGACTGGGCCGTGTTCAAGCACTTGTCTGTGGATCTGAATGAATACACCATGTTGCCACGAACTTTATTAAAACAGTTGTAGGTGAGTATGTTCCCACAAAATCATTCAGAGTCTTGCCCAACAAGAAGCCCTGGATGGACCCCTCAATAATAAGTATACCACTTTGGATTCTCTTGAGGGGGAACGACCAACCAGGGGAGACTCAGCGACCAGGGCTGTGACACTGAGTCTGGTGTTGTGGCTGAGAGGAGAAGAGGGGTGAAGAGCACTGCAGTGATGATAGTCAGAGGAAAAGAAACAAGATTCTGTTGGTGTGATAGAGACACGCAGGTGGTATGTTGCCTCCCAGGTGCCAGAGTCAGGGACGTCTTAGATTGGGTCCACAGCATTCTAAAGGAGGGGGGTGAACAGTACATATTGGTACCAACAACATAGGTAGGGGAGGTGAGGAGGTCCTGAAGAGAGATTTTAGGGAGCTAGGTAGAAATCTGAAAACAGGGCCTCCAGAGTAGTATGCCTGCATTGTTGCCCATGTCATGCCCAGTGAGGGTAAGATTAGGATGATTTGGCAAATGAATGCATGGCTGAGGACGGGTGCAAGGGGCAGGGGTTCTGATTTCTGGATGATTGGGATCTCTTCTGGGGAAGGTATCACCTGCACAAAAGGGACATGTTACACCTGAACCCAAGGGGGAACCATATCCTTGCGGGCAGGTATGTGAGAGTTGTTCAGGAACGCTTAAGCTAATTTGCCACAGGGTTGGGAACCAGAGTGATAGTGCTGAGGATGAGGTAGTTGATTTACAAAAAGAGACAGTGAATAGTCAAACTGGTAGCAAGGAGAGACTGATGATAGGGTAAAGTTACAGTCAACAGGATGAGATGCAGTGTAAAAGGCAGACAAAATCAAAAAGGGTGAATACAGGAATGAAGCTGTTACACTTGAATACTCGCAGTAAATGGAATCAGGTAGATGAACTTGTAGCACAGTTACAGATTGGCATGTGAGACATTCTTGGCATCGCTGAGTCATGGCTAAAAGAAGATTATAGCTGGAAGCTTACATCCAAGGATACACATTGTATTGAAAGGACAGGCAGGTAGGCAGAGGGGATGATGTGGCTCTGTTGGTAAAAAGTGAAGTCAAATCAATAGTGGCAGGATCAGAAGGTGTTGAATCATTGTGGGTAGAGCTAAGGAACCAAAAGGGTAAATAGACCTAGATGGGAGTTATATACAGACCCCTAAACAGTAGTAAAGGTGTGGTCTAGAAATTACAATGGGAGATATAAAATGCATGTCGAAAGGGCAACGTTACAATAGCCATGGGGGATTTCAATATGCGGGTAGATTGAAAAGATCAGGCTGGTGTTGGATCCCAAGAGGGCAATTTCTAGAATTTCTACAAAATGGCTTTTTAGAGCAGCTCGTGGTTGAGCCCACTAGGGGTTCAGCAATTCTGGATTGGGTGTTGTGCAATGAACTGGAAATTATTAGACAGCGTAAGGTAAAGGAACACTTAGGGTGAAGTGATCACAATATGAAATAATTCACCCTGTAATTTGAGAAGGAGAAACTAAAGTCAGATGTATTAGTATTACAGTGGAGTAAAGGGAACTGTCCAAAATTGATTGAAAAAGAACACCAGCAGGGATGAAGGCAGAGAAGTAACAGCTGGAATTTCTGGATGCAGTTCAGATGGCATAGGATATATACATCCCAAAGAGGAAGAAGTATTCCAAAGGCAGGGTGACACAACCAGGGCCAACAAGAGAAGACAAAGCCAGCAGAAAAGCCAAAGAGAGGGTATATAATAGAACAAAAAGTTAGTGGGAAGTTAGAGGATTTGAAAGCTTTTAAAAACCAATAGAAGGCAATTAAAAAGTCATAAAGAAGGAAAAGATGGAATACAAAGGTAAACTAGCCAATAATATTAAAGAGGATATCAAAAGTTTCTTCAGATATATAAAGTGTAAAAGGGAGGTAAGAGTAGGTATCAGACTGCTAGAAAATAAAGCTGGTAAGGTGGTAATGGGGAACAAGGAAATGGCAGAATAACTGAATAAGTAATTTGCATTAGTCTTCACTGTGGAAGACACTAGCAGTATGTGGGAAGTTCAACATTGTCAGTGGGCAGAAGTGTGTGAAGTTGCCATTGCTAGTGAGAAGGTTATTGAGGAACTGAAAGGAATGAAAGTAGATAAATCACCTGGACCAGGTGCTATACACCCCAGGGTTCTGAAAGAGGTAGCTGAAAAGATTATAGAGGAATTAGTAATGGTCTTTCAAGCATCAATTGATTCTGGCATGGTTCTGGAGGAATGGAAAATTGCAAATGTCACTCCACTCTTCAAGAAGGAAGAGAGGCAGAAGAAAGGAAATTATAGGCAAGTTAGTCTGACCTCAGTGGTTGGGCAGTTATTGGAGTCGATTATTAAGGGTGTTGTTTCGGGGTACTTGGGGGCACATAATAAAGTAGGCTGAAGTCAGCGTGGTTTCCTGAAAGGAAAATCTTGACTGACAAATCTGTGGAATTTTTTGAAGAAATAACAACCAGGATAGACAAATGAGAATCAGTGGATGTTGTGTATTTGGATTTTCAGCCTTTGGCAGGGTGCCACACATAAGATTGTTTAGCAAGTTAAGAGCCCATGGTATTACAGGAAAGATACTAACATGGATAAAGCATTTGCTGATTGGCAGAAGGAAAAAGGAGCCTTTTGTGAAGGCTGCCGGTGGCTAGTGGTGTTCCACAGGGGTCTGTTTTGGAACTGTTTCTTTTTATGTTATATGTCAATGATTTGGATGATGGAGTTGATGGCTTTATGAGCAAGTTTGCAGACGATATGAAGGTAGGTGGAGGGGTATGTAGTTTTGAGGAAGAGGGGCTACAGAAGGACTTATACAGATAAGAAGAATGGGCAGAGAAATAGCAGATGGAATACAGTGTCAGGAAGTGTATGCTCATGTATTTAGGTAGCAGAAATGAAAGTGCAGACTATTTTCTAAATGGAGAGAAAATTCAAAAATTTGAGATGCAAAGGAACTTGGAGGAATCCCTAAAGGTTAATTTGCAGGTTGAGACTGTGGTGAGGAAGGTAAATGCAATGTTAGCAATCATTTCAAGAGGACTAGAATTTAAAAGCAAGGATGTAATGCTGAGGCTTTATCAGAAACTGGTAAGGCCTCACTTGGAGTATTGTGAACAGTTTTAGACCCCTTATCTAAGAAAGGATGTGCTGACACTGGAGAAGGTTCAAAGGAGGTTCACAAAAATGATTCCAGGATTGAAAGGCTTGTCATCTGAGGAGTGTTTGATGGCTCTGGGCCACTACTCACTGGAATTCAGAATAGTGAGGGGTGACCTCATTGAAACCTATCAAATGTTGAAAGGCCTTGATAGAGTGGATGTAGAGAGGTTGTTTCCAGTGTTAGGGGAATGTAAGACCAGAGGTGACAGCCTCAGAATAGAGGGATGCCCTTTTAGAATAAGATGAGGTGGAATTTCTTTAGTCAGAGAGTGGTCAATCTGTGGAATTCATTGCCACAGGTGGCTGTGGAGGCCAAGTCATTAGGTATATTTAAGGAAGAGATTAATGGATTCTTCATTAGTCAGGACATGAAAGGATACAGGGAGAAGGCAGGAGATTGGTACCGAGGGGGAAAAATGGACCAGCTATGATGAAATAGCAGAGCAGCCTGAATTGGCCAGATATTTTAAATGTGCTCCTATATGTTATGTTCCTATGGTCTTATGGAGCCATCACATCCACAATCTGGTGAGGGCCAAATCAGTGGCACTCAAGACTGGCAATCAAGAATGTTACAAGAGGTCCAGGTACGATCTCCAGAAGCCATCTCACAGGCGAAGTGGCAGTTCCAGACTAAACTTGAATCAATGAAGTATCTCAACAGTTGTGGCAAAACTTGAATATTATCACCTCTTATAAAGTTCAATCAAGTGACATAGGTGACAACATGGCTTTGTTTTCGAAACGTTGACTGTACCTCTTCCTAGAGATGCTGCCTGGCCTGCCATGTTCACCAGCAACTTTTATGTGTGTTGCTCAAAGCCTTCTATGCTTGTTTTGACCATCAAAACATGAAGGAACCATCTTGATCTCCCACAGTCCCTGAACCAGTAGCTTTCAGGAGGGTGAACACATGAAAATGATCTGGCCCAGGTGGGGTACCTGGCCAAGTACTAAAAACCTGTGCTGGTCAGCTGACTAGAGACTTCACTGATATCGTTAACCTCTCACTTTGGCAGTCTGAGGTACTCACCTGTTTCAGGCAGGCTTCAATTATACCAGTGCCTAAGAAGAATATGGTAGTCTGCCTCAATGACTATCATGCAGTAGCACTTAGATTCACAGTGATGAAATATGAAACATACAGTATCAACTCCTGCCTGAGAAGCAACTTGGATCCGCTCCAATTTGCCTACCAGAGCAACAGATCCACAGCAGATGCCACCTCATTGACTCTTCACTCAGCCCTGGAACATTTAGAAGAAAAGATGCTTACATCAGGATGCTCTTCATCAACTGCAGCTCTGCACTCAACACCATCATCCCCTCAAAGATAATCAATAAGCTTGAAGTGGCCCTGAATACCTCCTTGTACAACTGGATCTTTGCTTTCCTCACTTGCAAACCCAAGCCATTTCGGATTGACATCTCTACAGGAGAAAGGTAAATGGGTGACTTTCAGGAGAGGGAAGGGAGAATGCCAGATAGTGGAGAGCACCCCTGTGGCTGTCCCCTTCAACAATAAGTACCCTATTTTGAATAATGTTGGCAGGGGGGACTTACCTGGGGGAAGCAACAGTGGCCTTGCCTCTGGCATTGAGTCTGGCCCTGTGGCTCAAAGAGCAGGAAACTGAAGAGGATGGCAGCAGTGACAGGGGACAGATAGGAGATTCTATGAATGCGTAAAGGAAAAACAGATGGTAGTTTGCTTCCCAGATGCCAGGGTCGGTGATATTTCTGAATGTGTCCACAATATCCTGAAAAGGGAGGGTGAGCAGCCAAAAGTGATGGTACATATTGGTACCAACGAATTAGGTAGAAAAAGAAAGTAGGTCCTGAAAAAAGAATACAGGAAGTTAGGAAAGAAGCTGAGAAGCAGGACCTCAAGTGTAGTAATCTCAGGATTGCTGCCTGTGCCACACGACAGTGAGGATAGAAATAGAATGAGATGCTAGATAAATGTGTGGCTGAAGAATTGAAAAGTTAGCAGTGATTCAGATCTCTTGATCATTGGGATCTCTTCTGGGACAGGTGTGACCTGTACAAAAGGGAGGGATTTCACTGGAATCTGAGGGCGACCAATATCCTTGCGGGCAAGCTTGCTAGAGCTGTTGGGAGTGGTTTAAATTAATATGGCAGAGGCATGAGAACCAGTATGATAGATTTCCAGATGAGGTTTTCCACTCAGCAGTTTACAACTAGGTAGCAGAGCTTGGATGTTGGAATCCCAATGGGATGTGCAATTTCACCCGTCCTTTTTGTGTTAGCCATAGAGGTCATTGTGAGAGCTGCAGAATCAGTGGGACCAGGTGTTGCACTTGATGGCGGAGGGGAGTTACCACCAATACGAGCGTTCGTGGACGATCTCACCCTTTTGGGTCCCAGCATGGAGGCAGTGGAAAATGTACTATCTAGACTCGAGGAGCTAATGAATTGGGGAAGAATGAAGTTCGAGACCAAGAAGTCAAGGAGCCTTGTTCTTAGGAGAGGAAAGTTGGTTGACTTTCATTTCACCCTTTGTGGAGAGGAGATTCCATCCATTCAGGACCAACCAGTTAAGAGCCTTGGGCGATGATACACAGAGGAGCTGAGAGACACCAAGAGGGTTCAAGAGACAGGAGAACAGATCAGCAGAGGTCTGATATCTGTTGACAAGTGTGGCTTGCCTGGCAAGTTGAAGTTGTGGTGCTTGCAGTACGGACTGATGCCACGGATAACGTGGCCACTAACTGTCTATGAAGTGGCAATGTCCCATGTTGAGGCAATGGAACAGAAGATTAACAAGTATGTGAAGAAGTGGCTTGGAGTACCAAGCAGCCTCACCAATGTTGCAATCCACAGTAGCCAGACAAAGCTTACCATCCCAGTGCAATCCCTCGTTGAAGAGGTCAAGGTAGCCAAGGTAAGATCATTCTTGATGCTTCGAGACTCAAAAGACCCTGTTATCAAGAACACCCAGCCGGATGTGAGATCAAGTAGGAAGTGGTCAGCCCATGTAGCAGTTGATGAGGCAGAGTCTAGATTGAAGCACAAGGAGACGGTTGGGGCTATCCAGCTAGGCAGCCAGGGACTTGGATGGACAACCCACAAGTGGTGGTCATCTTCTACAGGTAAGGAGGACCGTGAGCTTGTAACGCAAGAAATACGAGAGGTAGAAGAGGAGAAGAGGTTAGCTAAAACAGCTGGCCTGGCCAAACAAGAGGCTTGGACCTGGTGGGAAAGTGTTGAACAACGACATCTATCTTGGAATGTTCTGTGGCAGATGGAACTGCTCCTCATTTCTTCTCTATGCAGAGCAGCGTACAATCTGCTCCCCACACCTGCCAACCTCAGCACCTGGTATGAAGGTAAGACAGACAGATATGCTGCTTATGGTGAGAAGGGAAGACTTCAACATATTTTGAGTGCATGCAGAGTCAATCTTTCCAGTGGCATGTACACTTGGAGACATAACAACGTTCTCAAAGTTGTAACAGAAGCAGTTGAGCAGAGAGTACTGCAGCACAACTTATCTCATGCCCCATGCTGCACAGAACATCGCATATCATTTGTGAAAGAAGGCTCCAAGTCAAGGGTGTACAGCACAGGCTCACTCTCAAGCATACTTTCTTCAGCCAATGATTGGTGCGTCAAGGCCAACCTGGATGGGAAAGGCAGTTTCCCAGAGCAAATAGTTTTCACCACATTGCGTCCAGATATAATCGTATGGTCTGACACCAGTAGAGAAGTGGTTATTGGTGAAGTCACAGTCCCCTGGGAAGACAACATCGATGAAGCCCATAAGCGCAAGTTAACCAAGTATGCAGAATTAAGATCAGAGTGCAGAGACAGAGGGTAGAAGGTCTCATGCTATCCATTCAAAGTAGGCTGCCGTGGGTTTATTGCATTCACTTTCCAGAAGTGGCTGTGTGACCTTGGCTTCACTAGAAGAGAGATCAAGTCAACCAGCAGGGCTGTAGCTGAGGCAGCAGAGACAGGATCAGCATGGGTGTGGACCAAGTATGTCCAGAGGGGCAGATAGTTAGACAGTGTATACATATCTTGCAAACCCTTCAGTAGTTGCATAGACACCTGAAGAGCAGACTATCTGTTGGATGGAAGTGACCCAACAACTCTGATAGAGGCAGATGCCAAGTTTTTAAGCTCACCAGTGGGAGGTGGTGCTTTAGCACTGCTGGCCCACCACCTTGAGGGAGTCTTGATCATAAGCGGGCCAAAACTCCTGAAGACAGGTGGCAGGTCAACTGATGATCCCACTGGTGATAGCACAGGGCAGCTAACATCTTAGTCCAAGTTTATTTTTAGCTCTAGAGCTGAGGATGAGTCAGCAGGTTTACAAGTAGATGATGTAAAATGTAACATGAATGTAAAAAAGTACAAGCCAATGATTGGGTACAAATACAGACAGAGCAAAGAGTTAAGTTGTACTGAAGAGGCAAAATTCAAAAGGGTGGAGAGGACAGGACTGAAGGTGTTGTATTTAAATGCACATAGCAATTGGAATAAGGTGGACGAACACGCAGCGCAATTAAAGATTGGTTGATGTGATGTTGTGGGCATCACTGAGGCATGGCTGAAAGAGGGTCATAGTTGGGAGCTTAACATCAAAGGATATACTTTGTATAGAAAGGACAGGCAGTAAGGCATAGGCGGTGATGTCACTATTGGTAAGAGATGGAATTACATCTTTAGAAAGAGGTGACAGTGTCAGGGAGTGTCGAATCTTTGTGGGTGGAGTTAAGAGACTGCAAGGGTGAAAAAAACAAAATGGGAATCATATATAGGCCTCCAAATAGTAGCCAAGATGTGGGGTTGAGATTGCAAAGTGAGCTGGAAAGGGCATGTAATGTCACAATTATAATACGGGAATTGAATATATAAGCGGACTGAAAAAATCAGGTTAGTGTCGGATCACTGAATTCACATTACGTCAGAATTTAAAGTGGACAGGTTACACCATCAAAGACCATCTACATGCACTCAGTGCCCAGTTTCTATCGTACAGGAGGTACTTAATAAAGTGGCCACTGAGTGTATTTCATCAGTAATTTACATATGACCATGTTCTGTGAATTATTGTTCTCAATCCATGTACCTGCGATACTGTTGCAAGCAAGTTTTCATCGAACCTGTACCTCACCATGCTTATGTACTTAACAATAAACTCGATTTGACTTGGATTACAGCTCAAAGCAGCCTCTGCTTGCAACAGCAAAGCCCTCAAGCCTTTTTCATTTTCACACCTTCATCTGCAAGTGGTCTCTGCAATTTCTCTTAATGCATGCACATCTTTGCAATGAAGTATATTCATCACTAGAAGAAGTTTTTGAATGTTTTGGAACAGTGCCTAAGGTAGTAAGGCTTCAAACAGGATATTACAAGCAAGAGGAATACAAAACACCTGGCATTAATTACTTACAGCTTTCTCAGCAACATCTGGATAATCATAAATACAATGGGCCACAAACCTTAAATTCGTTCTAGTAAAGCTGTAGAGAAAGCTGGAAATGGAAATTGCACAACAAATTGGCTGCAGGTGATTACACATTTATTAACCATTCATGGATTGGAATGCAATACATCCTTGAGACACCTGAAAACCAGCGGCTAGTGGAATTCCAGGGAGGATGAATGAGTTGTTCATATTTGTTAAATCAGTCGAAATAAAGTCATCTTCTATGCATCACGGTAAAGTTCACAAGAAATATATTTTAAAGCAACAATTTGTATTTAGGCAGCATCTTTAACCAAATGCAAAGGTACTTCACTGGAACATAAGAAGACGAAATAAAGAAATACTGTAAGATATCAAATTAAAGAAAGGGAAATGAGGTTATGGCCTTGCACCTTATCACAAACTTGATTGAAGACAAATGCCCTAACAGAGAGGATAGAGGAGGGAAATGATGGAAAGATTTAGGAGGGGAAATCTGATAGTTTTGGCTTAAAAGATATAAAAGCCAATGGTAGGGAGAAAGAAGTGCCAAGGTGAGGAAAGCATCCCACAATGTATTTCAATGTACATTCAATAGGTCTGATCCCTACGTAAATTTAAGGTGAATCTACTATCAAATGATACTACCCATAGAAACAAATTGTACTCAGAAACAAAGGAAGTGCAGAGAGTTGTGAACATATCTCAGCACGTCATGGAAACAAGTCCATGGACTCTGTCTGCACACATCTTACTGCCTCAGTAAAGTGGCCACCATGATCAAAGACCCTAACCCACCTTGGACATTTTCTCTCCCCCCCACCCAACAGGTAGAAAATATAAAATCATTAAAGCATCTACCACAGGGTTCAAGGACAACTTCTATCCTGCTTTTATAAAGCTATTAAATTGACTGATAAATTGAACTCTTGACCTCACAATTCACCTTGTTATGGCAAATACATCTGGTCCGCAGTGGCAGGCTACCCAACTGTGGTTCATATAAGGATTCACCCTTCAATTAGCCCTCCCGTCGAACTCCTCTTTTCCAACGCGCACTGATTGGCACCGCGCTGCATACCTGACTACCTTGGTAATTGGATTATTATTGTCACACGTATTGAGTTACACTAAACCATACAGATCATTTTGCAACTTCAGTACATTGAGGTGGTACAAGGCAAAAACAATAATGAGATGTCAAATACAGTTACAGAGAAAATGCAATCAGGTATAAGGACGTGGTAGGAAGATTGAGCGGTCAAGAGTCCATCTTATCATATAAGATGGTCAATAGTCTGATAACAGTGGGCTAGAAGCTATTCTTGAGCCTGGTGGTACATGCCTTCCTGGAGTTTATATCTTCTGCCTGGTGGAAGAGGACCAAAAGAAAATATCCAGGGTGGAAGGGGCTTTGATTATGTTTGCTGCCTTTCTGAAGCAACAAGATGTAGAGAGAGTCTCTGGATGGACGGTTGGTTTCTTCATGCATCTGATGCAGGGAAGCCAAAAAAATCAAGCTGATATTGTCATTATTTTTGCCTATCAGTGCTGTTCCTGCTTCGAAAACAATGTTTGCTGTCATTCACAAAATACATGAAAAATGTGTTGTTGCATTACATTTCTAACCCAATTCCTCATCTACATGAAAACAAACAGAATATCACTAGGAGTATTCAACTCCAGGAATATTTCTTCCATAAAAATGTAGCATTTGCAACAATATACGATATATTCCTATCTAAGAACTTCAGAAGGAGAAACAGAAGTAGGCCCCTTAGCCCCTTAGCCCCTTAGCCCCTAAGTCTCTGCCAGCATTCGGTAAGATCTTTGCTAATCTTTTACCTCAGCATCATATTCCTACACTAACCCTATGTCCCTTGATTCCCTCACTCTCTGGAAATCTATCAATCTTTGTCTTAAATATACTACCCTATCAAGCCCATAAGAATTGTTTACATTTCAATTACATCAGCTCTCATTCTTCTGAACTCTGGAGAATACAGATTCAGTCTGCTTAGCCTCTCCTCATATGACAAACCTGTCAGCACATGAATCAACCCAATGCAACAAAGCATGTAGAATCAAACTTAAAAATACATAGCAGTACCAAGTGGTGTGGGTTGTGAAACTTCAAAGAAATGCATTTGGAAACTATATCAAATCAATGTGACCCACACTCAATGGATAACCTCCCTCCAACAGCTTCATACTCCCTGCAGCATCTTAGGGATAAAGAATGGCTTGGGTTTAAAACGTAGGACAGGGAGGTAGGTATTTAGAGAAGAACTGGGTCAACACTTCAGGTAAGTCCTTTTATCAGAAGCGACTGAGTGTTTACACAGGTCACTGCACTCAGTGGATGATCTTCTGGTAGTTGTCTGTGTATTCTAGTTTGAGTTCTATTTCCAGAACTCACAGTTTTCAGCTGAAACTTTAATAAATGCTCTTGGATCAGGCATGAGTCATAATTTTCTCCAACATTTAGATAAATCCTGTTTGATCTCTGTCTCAATTCTATTTTCTTGCTTTTTCTTCATATCTGCAGATACTTTACAACGCATAAATCCAATCATTTCAATCATGAAAACTCTGAATATTTCAGCATGCACAAGTTTTTGGAGAGAGTGCAAGCATGTTTCTAAATGTGATCTCTAAATGTTCCTACTCTATGTTTAAGATTAAAATCATTTATCGTATGAATTCCTTTCTAATGATATGGAAACACCTCAATTAGAGCACTTCTCAGTTTCCAGTACTTAATGATATTGTCTTCTAGGATATGATATAGTCTTCCAAGATATGTTACCATAAAGCCAATTCAGCTCTCTTCAACTTATTTCTGTTAGAGAATAGAATCCAGCTAATCAACCACCTCAATAAATATGGCAATGGGGATGAATTTAACAAAAATCTATAACGCCTAGGCTGAGGTAAGTATCAAGTGTCAGTATCAGCTTTATTTGCAGATAATGTCAAAACCAAACCTAAACATTTTTATTCTTCTTTCATCCAAGTCTACCTACAAGTGTGACTGTAAACTTCTACCAGTAAACATATGAAGTTATCCTATAATTAAAGCATTAATATCACTATAATCTACACACAAGATAAATATAAAGTGATGTCCTTTATACGTAATGAAACTCAGTCCAGTTATGAAGGAAATGTATATGATTTTGTTGTTTAGCATCCCGATAAATGCCCAGCACAATGTGCCATCCTTCAATAATTCTCTTTGCCAGAACTTAAACTAATAAGTAAAACATATTGTTCATCAATATCTGTTTACCAAAGATTGTGATCCTTTCATCTTCAACTTTTCCTCTGGTGCACAATCAATCATGATCACTGAGGCTATTATCTGGAACTATGACTCAGACATAGATTTAGAAATTAGATCTAGTCAGCCAGAAACAAATTATAATCAAGTGCAACAGACAACTTTCAGAGATAATAAAAATGTCTTTTGGAACACTGGAAATGTACTTCAGATGTCTCAACTGCCCTTCCAAACCTTAGTTTGACATCTTCTATGAAGCAATGCCAAATCCTTTTGGCATGTGGACTCAGTGCAACATTACCATTTGTGGACGGAATATTGGGTAACCTTGGGAAGATGATTATACTTCTCGCATATGAAACATGGGAATGCCAGAATAGTTCAATGTCAAATTAGAGCAAGAGGATCTGTTAACTTGTTTGGGAGAGTAATTTTTCACTCAGTGGTAAGCACACACTTCAAATCCAGGTTTGTGTGCTTTAAGCTAAACTGCCCTATAAGCTGACAAATATAGAGCATTTATAGAAAACAATTCAGCTATCAAATGTACAGAAGGACATAGGAGATCAATCAGCATGTGAAGTGGATATCTCTTGTTTATCTTGTAGAAAATGACTTTGGTTCTGCATCAGATTTTTTGACCATGGGAACTTTGCCACACACATCTCAGGAAAGCTCCAGCTCTGCAGATCCCTGCGAGTCTGTTAGGGAAGTCAAAGCTGAATGTCTGTGATTGTATGAGCCTGCTGGAGGCTGGAGGCCCAAGACAACGGCTTGTCCTGAGGTTAGAGGACTCTGTGTGTGTGTGTGTGTGTGTGTGTGTGTGTGTGTGTGTATGTGTGTGTTGGTGCGGGGAAGGTGGAACAGGTCTTGTTTTGCTGGTTTTGCTTTGTCACTTGATATGTTCAGTATTGTGTTCTGTGTTGATCCATCGTGCATGATGGGAATGTGTGGCAACGCCTGTGGGCTGCCTTCAGCACATCCTAGGTGTGTTGGTTGTTAATGCAAACACACATCACTGTACATTTTGATATACATGTGATAAATAAATCTGAATCTAAAGGGTTATCCATAAGGTCTAATGAAAGACAAAATCAAGCTCTCTTCCTATTGTTTTGCTCCTTAACTACATCTTTTATGGGCCTTAACAACCCTTGTCAAGTCAAACTAGAGTTTCTAGAAAGTATTGGGACCAAGAGGCAAAAGAAAATAAAATTTAAAAATATTAGCAAGAATCCACTGGTAGACTGGATGGAACCCACTGCCTGAGTGCTGCTTCTGCCCAGAACAACGGGAGGACCTGGCAGCATCACAGCGGCAGTCCGGGAGCAGCGTTGGAATCTGTGGTAAGATGCTGAACTTTAAATAACTTGAGAGACTGTTTCATGGAAAAGAGCACAGCTGTCACTGCGTTTTGGGTTAGCGCTAGCTTCACGTCACGGGGATCGTTGCGCGCAGGCGCTTCTGGGAAATGGCGCAAGGTTTAAGAAGAGCTCGGGAACCTTCGGGAAGGGTCATCCAATTTGAAAATATAGCAGTCTATTAGGGAGCGGAGAGGAGCAGGTTGGAATCCATCTACAAAGTCCAGAGAGGTAGCCAGTTTTTTCACCTAGTTACTAGTGCCTAGTGACTAATGCCTAATGTCTAATGACTAATGCCTAGTGACTAATGACTAATGTCTAATGGCTAATGGCTAATGGTTGATAGAACTAATGGAACTATCAAACAGCCGCACTTGCAAAAAATAAAAGGAGGAAAAAGGAAAAGTTGTTTGGTCATTGAGTGGAATCCAGTTAAAAAACCTTCGGGTAGACACATTCAATCTCTTTCAAGTGGGGAAACTGCACATGTTCAAAGAAAAAAAAGAAATCCGACTTGACAATGAAAAAACTGGTTGACTGGGAAACTGGAGGACCGGGAAACAGAAATCTGGGAGCTTTGAGCTGGAACAGCAGGAGCAATAACCTGGAATCAATCCTGAAAAAGGAAGAAAATCAAGTTAAGATAAAACAACATCAAAGCATCATTAAAATGTTGTACTTACCCTCTCACCTGTGAACAGCCTGCAGAGGAAATCAAACATGGCTGATCAAGCTATTGGGAAATCAGTTGAGCAACTCAAGGTAAAGCAAACGACAGCAAAAAGATTATTTTCTTGTCTGGTCAACAGTATTACCAGTACCTATGAAGACATGTCTGAAGAGGAGCTCAGAGTCAGTTTCAATAAACTCACAATAGAAGCCGAGAAAGCCATGGAAGCCAGTGATGATGTGGAGGCCGGATTCATTGTAGAACTGCAGGCGGAGCTGAACACAGAGGAAGTAGCTGTGTTAACTGAACAGCAGAAAGCCAACCTGGCAAAGACGGCAAATGAGTGTGAGTTGAAACTAAAGGAGGTCAGAAGCCTAATCCAAGAGACTCTTTGGACCAACTTTGGAAATATTGAATTGTTCACAGCACTACAAGCAGCAGAGGGTGAATGTGAAAACGTCGCTGCTGTAAAAACCGATGGCAACCAGGAGGCGTATGACTTCATACTTAAACACCTGCAAGGACTGGTAACGACAGCGAAGGAGCTGCATGGTCGGTGGAAATGATGGATCCCGCCAGGGGACTAGAAGGACCTTCAGTTACCTAAAGGGGCTGGAACTCCATATCCCCAAGTTGGTTTCCAAGAAGGGCCACTTCATACAGGCAAGGAGAAAGGAGGATGCTGAAAGACTAACATCGACGGCGTTGGGCTTTTCCTCCAATTTTCCCACACCAGCCATCAGATTGAAATCAATGGCCCTT
This sequence comes from Mobula hypostoma, assembly GCF_963921235.1. NCBI lineage: Eukaryota > Metazoa > Chordata > Chondrichthyes > Myliobatiformes > Myliobatidae > Mobula > Mobula hypostoma. The sequence continues at coordinate 158,222,170 of NC_086100.1, forward strand.
CCCAAGTTTACTGGCAGCAAACGTAATTTTCACAGTTGGAGAAAGGACTGGGAAGTACTCCAGAAGGAGGGAGAGCTGACCGGTTCAAGAGAGGTGAAAAAGGTTCAACTACTAGACAGTCTTGACGACAAAATCAGAAGAGACCTTCGCTTCACTACTTATAACACTTCAGATGACACCTTCCGTGTTCTAGAAAACCTCTATGGAAATCAAACGAACATTGCTATTGAAATAGTGGAAGAGTTACAGAAAATGCCAGCTGTCAGAAGTCATCAGTCACGGAAAATAGTGGAATTAACTCAAGCTGTGGAGAAGGCACTTCAAGACTTGACTCAAGCCTATCAAAAATCTGCTGGAGACAAAATCAATTGAAAGTAAACTTCCAGAAACTCTCAAAAAGGAATGGCTGGTCTATGTCACTGACAGGAGAAATGCTGTGACACCAGATAATAGGTTTGATAGTTTCTTGGAATTCCACAAAGGGCAAGAGAGCATATATGAGCACCTCGAGCAACTGAGGGATGAAGAGCCAAGTTATACAGAAACTAGGGCTGAGCCAAGACATGCCAGAACCAAGTCTACCAAGTCAGTGGACGACCATGCAGGGTGTGTGGTCTGCGGTGATAGAAAGCACAAAAGGAAGCTCTACTTTTCGAGTGTTAAAGCTACCAGAAAAAAAGGCTGCAGTAAGAAAGTTGGGGGCATGCAAGAGGTGTCTCAAGGTCCATGATGACAATTCATACTGCAAACCCGCCTATCTGTGTAAAAACCAAGACTGCAAGGATGAGCATACTCCTAAGCATCATTACTATCTGTGCCCCAATGCTGAAATAAAGAAAAGCAGAGCAGGTCAGAAAAAGAGCAGATTTGGTCCAGAGGAAGATAAAGACAGGAAGAAATATACAGAGGATCAAGAGGGGTTCTTCAGCAAACTTTCACCAGAATTGGCCAAACAATGGCATGATGTATTTTCAAACACTGCATCCAGAGCCTTCAGCACTGTGAAAGATAAACTGGGCCTTCTGGTGGAAAGTGGATTGCAAGAGCTGCCAGTGATTATGATGTTTCTTGAGGTCACCGCTAATGCTGGGCAAAAAATCACGACGTTAATTGACTTGGCTTCAGACACCAATTATATAACCCACACGATTGCAAGCAGACTGAGGAAATCACTCTCGTCATCCATGGAGTTGGGGGGATGAAGGTTCAGGTGGAGACAAAGCGGTACCTTCTAAAAACCAGCAGAAACACTCCCAAGGGCACTCTCAAATCACACCAATTGGTTTGTTATGGACTAGACAGCATTGTAAATGTCCACAAATATGTGACACCGAAGCAACTGCAGAAATTCTTCCCAGACATACCACTTGATGAACTTGTGAGACCCAGAGAAATAAATTTACTCATAAGCCATAGAGAAGGTCAGCTGGCGCCTCAGAGAAGCAGAGCTGTTGGAGACCTCGTGCTGTGGGACGGACCACTGGGGAAGACAGTCAGAGGAGCACATCCCGATCTCTTTGAGGAGCTGTCTGCGTCGGCCCACATGTCCAAGACACATTTTGCAAGGTCAATGAGAGCGGCTGCTGTAAAGTATGAGGAGCTCACCAGCAGAGTCCCAGAGCAACTTCCACCAAACAAACAGGATGGCATCAAGCTCCAGGAGTCAGGTACTTCAAGCACCAACCGGGACTTCCTAGAGTGGTGGAAGTGGGATAGTATTGGCACAGCATGTGAGCCAAAATGCGGGGGTTGCCGCTGCGGAAACTGCCAGCCGGGCGGCAAAGGAATGACTCTTGCTGAGGAGAGGGAACTTGAAGTTGTAAGAAGAGGCCTCACCTATGTCACAGGTGACCGCCACAGCAAGGAACCACATTGGCACACCAGATATCCTTGGTTAGAAGATCCAGCTTCCTTGCCAAACAATAAAAGAACAGTCAAGGCTACATTTCTCAGGACGGAAAAGCTACTAGCCAAAGAACCCGAGTGGAAAGCTGCCTACACAGCTCAAGTGCATGACATGGTCGATCGAAGGGCTGCAATGAAATTGTCCATGACATGGTCATCAACTGGAATGGGCCAGTCCTGGACATGAGTCACCTTATTGCTCCAAATCCGCACTCTGTCATGACCCCAGTGAGACGCATATGGAACAGCAGCCAAAAGTTCAGAGGCGTGAGCTTGAACAACCTGCTAATGAAAGGTCCAGAAGTCCTCAACCAGATTCGCACTGTCCTACTCAGATTCAGGGGTGGGGTATACGCTGCTCTGGGTGACATAAAAAAGATGTACAATTCGGTTTGTTTGGAAGACCGAGAAGTGCACTTGCATAGATTCCTCTAGCGAGACTCCGAGGATGAGAAGCTGGGGGAATATGCAATCACAAGAGTGAACATCGGAGATAAACCAGCAGGGTGCATTGCGCAGCTAGCAATGCGCGAAACTGCTAACCTCCCTCCTTTCACCCACCTCAAAGAGGAGCGGCAGGTGCTCCAACACGACAGCTACGTTGATGACATTCTCACATCCCACAACAAACTTGACCAGCTGAAATCCATCATAGCAAATGTGGAGCAGATCCTGAAGGCTGGAGGTTTCGAGCTCAAGCCTGAGTCTTTTCTGGGCAAAGTGAGAGGAAAGAGAGCAATGACAAGCTGGAGAAGTTCAAAGCAGAAACCATGTTCTTGCCAAACCAAATGTGCGATGATGACAACAAGGCACTTGGCCTGGGCTACACAGTAGAAGAGGACAAGCTCCATGTCATGATTGCAATCAATTTCTCAAAGAGAAAGAAAAAAATGAGACTTGGCCAAGACCTTCTACAAGAGCAAATCGGAGACCAGACACCAAACCCCCTGACACGAAGAGAACTACTCAGCCAAGTATCAGGGCTGTATGACCCAGATGGCCTGGTAACTCCTGCTAAGCAGAAGGGAGCTATTCTGGTACGAAGGGTGTTCCAAGAGGCAAAGGGCAAAAGGTGTCCAGTCAAAGACACATGGGACATAGCACTCTCAGATGGCCCAGGGAGGATGCAATCAAGCTCTTCGAGGAGTACGTTCAACTTGGCAAGGTAAGGTTCACCAGGACACTGACTCCCCCATGCTTCACTGAGGAACCCTGGGCAATCACGTTCTCTGATGGAAGTGAGCACACCTATGGAGCAGCGATGTACCTAAGGTGGACCTCAGACCAGGGCTCAATCGTCAGGCTGGTGGAATCTAAAGGCAAGTTAACTCCCTTGGATCACAAAGACGATGCTGTCTAAGCAGAGATGTGTGGAGCAGTGTTGACCTCACGCCTGAGAAAGTACTTTGAGCTGCAGAGCCGAATCCAAGTTGGGAGGTGGTACCATTTCGTTGATAGCCAAACAGTCCTTGGTGTAGTACAGCGAGAAAGCTATGGCTATCAAACATTCTTTGCAAATAGGGCCGGAGCACAAGGATCCAGGACTGATGGTGGATTCCTGGTCTGCAAAATATTGCTGATGTAATCACCAGAGGAGCCAGCCTTTAAGACCTGGATAAAGACTCAGAGTGGCAAAATGGTCCAAAGTTTTTGAGTTTGCCAGTGAATGAGTGGCCGATGAAATCAGCCAAAGAACTAGCAGCCACTGCCAGGGAAAGCATCAACAATTTGCAAAAGAAGACACTTGTTGCTGCTTTGACAAGGGCCAAGGCAAAGAAACAAGAATCAGCACAAAAACAGTACCAGGTCAAAACAGAACAATGGTGACCGCCTGCAGCGTCAGCCATCCGAAGCCTTGTGGACATCAAGCGGTTCAGTGTTCTAACTGGACTAGTTAAAACAGTTGCATGGATCTGGAGAGCAGCAAAAAAGTTCAGTGGACAAAATCAAGCCGTGGACAGTCCAAAGTGGGAGGCAGTTTCTTTGGCAGGAGTCATCTCAGTAAGGGAACGAGAAAATGCTCTAAGAGACATTTTTCTAGCAGCACAAGCGGGCGCAACCTTCCCTTGCACCACTACAGACAGGCTGGTAGTCTACAAAAACCAAGACTCTGGGCTGTTGGTTTGCGGTGGCCGAGTGCAAATCTCCAAAGAAGATCAAGTTGGTGTTCCTATCTTGCCCGATGATGCCTGTCTGTCCATACTGTTAACTCGGGAGGCCCACAATGAGAGTCATGATGGAGTGGCCAGGACATTGCTCAAGATGAGAAGAAAGGCATGGGTCATAAGGGGAAGGAAAATTGCCCAAAAGTTTGTCGATGGCTGCATGCTCTGCAGGAAGGCAAAAGCAAGGAAATGTCAACAAGTAATGGGTGACTTGCCGCCAGAAAGAACTGAACCTGCTGCACCATTCCAGTTCACAACAGTGAACCTCTTCGGACCCTACCAAGTAAAAGATGACGTCAAGAAAAGAGTAACAGCGAAGGTCTGGGGAGTGGTCTTTTGCTACATGGCCAGCAGAGCTATCCACACAGAGTTGGTAACACCCTATCAACTGAAGGATTCCTGATGGCCTATCAAAGGTTCACAGCAATCAGAAGATATCCAAGAAAGATCTGGTCAGATCCAAGCATCGATTTCATTGGAGCAAAACCAGTCTTAGAGGAGCTGTACAGGTTCTTGGACGACCTGAACGAAGAAGCCCTGCAGGAGACCGCGGCAAAAAAATGGAATGGAGTGGATGTGGAAAATCCATCTGCCTCATTCTCCACACAGGAATGGTGCTGTAGAAGCCGCTGCATGCATTGTAAAGAAAGCACTCCAGAGTCTTGGGAAGGAGTCTGGGCTAGGTTACAGTGAGTTCCAGACAACTCTTCACATAGCAGCCAACTTTGCCAATGAGTGCCCAATTGACACCAGGGTACAGAGCCAGGAAGACTGTATTCAGTATGTCACCCCCAACACTCTTCTACTCGGTCGAGCATCTCAAAGCAGGGATTTCAAAACCTTTGACTTTTCCAGCTACCCCTACAAAAGACTCCGAGCACTGCAGTCAGAGGTTTTGCCCAAATGTCAGGTCGCATAAAGAAATGGATTCTACCCTGACTTCCCTCATTGCTACCTGTCATTTAGGGTGAAAGTTTGGTCAGCCCATTCTAAAATCCTGCTGAAATACTTTCCCAATATCACATCCAATTCACAATAATAAATATATTTGTGATTTCATTGCAATGTTTCAAAGAAATTTGCAAAACATCTTGGCTATCTAGAGATTTGGTGAGACAAATCAATGTCCAAACTCATAGTTTTGACTTTTGAAGAGACTTTAACAATGTGATAGTGCATAATAAAAATGATTTATTGAGTTGGTCAGCCAACTGAAAACCTGCTGAGAACCAAAGAATCAAAGAAGCATGTAGCTTGTGAATCATTTCCTATCCGGTAACTAAATAGAGCCAAATTCGGTAGTCAAGGGATAATTTTCTGTAAAAGTTACACCCCCAGCTTGAAACAGGGCCAATGGAAACATTATTTATGTATCAAGGTCACGGCAGAATAAATTGTGTTTTCTCACCTGGCCCTGAGTTCTATTGATTCCTTTCAAGAGAAAGCATTCTATGTTATTAGTATTGGTATTGGTTTACTCTTGTCACATGTGCAAAGATACAGTGGAAAGCTTGTCTTTGCATCCTGTTAGTACAGATCAAATCATTACACAGTGCATTGAGCTTGAATAAGGTAAAACAACAACCGTGTAAAATTAATAAAGAATTATATCTATTAGAAAAAGTGCAGTGCAGGTCAATGAAAAAAGTGCTAGATGATAGCAAGATAGATTATGAGGCCAAGATCCACATTTTTCATAAAAGACGTCTGTTCAAGGAACTGATAACAGTGGGATAGAAGCTGTACTGGAGCCTGCTGGTACATGTGTTCGGGTTTTTGCATCTTCTGCTGGATGAGAGAAGGGAGAAGAAGGAATATCTGGGGTGTTTCAAAGTCAAAGTAAATTTATTCTCAAAGTACTTATATATGTTACCATATACTACCTAGAGATTAATTTTCATTCAGGAATTCACAGGAAAAATAAAGAAATACAATAGAATCTACAAAAACAAAGATTGACAAACAACCAATTTGCAAAAGAAAATAAACTCTGCATATTAAAAAAAAATACAGCACTGAGAACACGATTGGAAAGAGCCCTTGAAAGTGAGGATGTAGGCTGGAGAATCAGTTCAGAGATTCAGGGTTGTGTCTTTGATTATGCCGGCTACTTTACTGAAACATCAAGAAATATAGAAAGAGTCCATAGTGGGGAGACTGGTTCCTCTGATGTGCTGAGCTGTGCTCACAACTCTGCAGTTTCTTTTAGTCGTGTGCAGAGCAGGTGCCATACCAAGCTGTTATGCATCCATACAGAATGCATTCGATTGTGTATTAAAAAACAATTAGTAAGTAAATAGGGAAGTGCTGAATTTCTTTAGACTCCTGAGGAAGTAAAGGTGTCCCGTGTGCTTTCTTAGACATGACATCAACATGGATGTGTCATGGTCCGGTGCATGAAGTCTGTATTCCAGTTCACGGTCTGGTCCATTGACCCTTGCTCCAGGTTTTCCTATCTACCCTGTTTCTGTTCTTGTTGAGCTAATTGAGGCAGCTGATGCTCGTTGGGGCTGGCTGCATAAATACCTTCAGAGACCCAGGTGTGGCTGCTGGATTGTTCTTGTCCTTACTCCTTGTATCCCTTGCTCTGCCTTCTGGTTCCTCGCCTGAAGCCCTGCCTTGTCTTGCCGGTAACTCTCGCCTCACCTGAAGTTCTCATCTTGCCTTGCTTTGCCAGAACCCTTGCCTTGTCTTGCCAGTAAATCTCGCCTCGCCTGAAGTTCTCGTTTTGTCTTGCAATGCCTGAAGCCCTGCCTTGTCTTGCTGGTAACTCTCGCCTCGCTTGAAGTTCTGTCTCGCCTTGCTTTGCCTGAAGCCTTTCCTTGTCTTGCTGTCTTGTCCTGGAGCCACCCTGTACCTAGCGCCATTCCTGTCCCTTACCTCCACCCGGGTAAGCCAGGCCGTCTTGCTGTTACCTGCGGTTGGTTCTGCCCCTTCCTGTCCCTCGCCTCTGTCGGGAGGTGATCTGCGCCCTGCCCAGGAGGAGCCAAGCCTTGCCTCAAGTCTTCAGCCTCCTGCCTCCTGCCAAGCATCGCCTCAAGTCTCCAGCCTCCTGCCTCCTGCCAAGCATCGCCTCAAGTCTCCTGCCTCCAGCCTCCAGGCTTGCCTCACCTCAAGACTCCTGCCTCCAGCCTCGCCTCAAGTCTCCAGCCTCCAGCCTCGCCTCAAGTCTCCTGCCTCCTGCCTCCAGCCTCGCCTTGTCTCCAGCCTCCTGCTTCCAGCCTCGCCTCAAGTCTCCAGCCTCCTGCCTCGCCTCAAGTCTCCAGCCTCCTGCCTCCAGCCTCACCTCAAGTCTCCAGCCTCCTGCCTCCAGCCTCGCCTCACCTCATCACCTGCCTCCAGCCTCGCCTCGTCACCTGCCTCCAGCCTCCAGCCTCGCCTCGCCTCAAGTCTCCAGCCTCCAGCCTCGCCTCGCCTCAAGTCTCCAGCCTCCAGCCTCGCCTCGCCTCAAGTCTCCAGCCTCCAGCCTCGCCTCGCCTCCAGTCTCCAGCCTCCAGCCTCCAGCCTCGCCTCGCCTCAAGTCTCCAGCCTCCAGCCTCGCCTCGCCTCAAGTCTCCAGCCTCCAGCCTCGCCTCGCCTCAAGTCTCCAGCCTCCAGCCTCGCCTCGCCTCAAGTCTCCAGCCTCCAGCCTCGCCTCGCCTCAAGTCTCCAGCCTCCAGCCTCCAGCCTCCAGCCTCGTCTCCAGCCTCCAGCCTCCAGCCTCCAGCCTCGTCTCAAGTCTCCAGCCTCCAGCCTCGCCTCATCTCCAGTCTCCTGCCCAGCCTCGAGCCTGAAGACTCCAAGCCGTGGCTCCTAGCTCTCTTGTTCAGTCCTGTTCCAGGTTCCTGGTTTTCCTTTCCATGTCCTTGCCATCGCCCTGTGTCCTAGTCTTGTCCCTAGTACTTCAGTGTCTGTGTCTTGCACTTGGGTCCGTTCCCAGCCACCCCTTTATGACAGAACGATCCAGCCAACCATGGACCCAGCGACACAGACACTGTTGTTTTCTTCTTGCCACCCGGGGTTCCTTTCTGTTAAATACTCTCCCACCCGCCCGGGTCATCTATAGTCTGGATTCCCTGTTTGGTCGCCAGGAGGCTCTCGTGTGGGGGGGGTGGTGGGAGTGGGGAGGTGGTACTGTCATGGACCGGCGCGTGAAGTCCGTATTCCAGTTCACGGTCTGGTCCATTGACCCTTGCTCCAGGTTTTCCTGTCTACCCTGTTTCTGTTCTTGTTGAGCTAATTGAGGCAGCTGATGCTCGTTGGGGCTGGCTGCATAAATAGCTTCAGAGACCCAGGTGTGGCTGCTGGATTGTTCTTGTCCTTACTCCTTGTATCCCTTGCTCTGCCTTCTATTTCCTCGCCTGAAGCCCTGCATTGTCTTGCCAGTAACTCTTGCCTCGCCTGAAGTTCTGTCTCGCCTTGCTTTGCCTGAAGCCTTGCCTTGTCTTGCTGTCTTGTCCTGGAGCCACCCTGTACCTAGCTCCCTTCCTGTTGCTTGCCTCGCCCCAGGTAAGCCAGGCCATCTTGCTGTTATCTGGGGTTGGTTCTGTCCCTTCCTGTCCCTTTCCTCTGTCAGGTGGTGATTCGCACCCTGCCCAGGAGGAGCCAAGCCTCACCTCAAGTCTCCTGCCTCCAGCCTCCAGCCTCGCATTGTCTCAAGTCTCAAGTCTCCAGCCTCGCATTGTCTCAAGTCTCAAGTCTCCAGCCTCCTGCCAAGCCTCGCCTCGTCTCTTGCCTAGCCTAGCCTCAAGCCTGAAGACTCCGGCCTCCTGCCCAGCCTCAAGCCTGAAGACTCCGGCCTCCTGCCCAGCCTCAAGCCTGAAGACTCCGGCTTCCTGCCCCCTGCCAAGCCTCACCTCTAATCTCTAGCCTCCTGCCTCCTGCCAAGCCTCGCCTCTAATCTCTAGCCTCAAGCCTGAAGACTCCAGCCTCCTGCCTCCTGCCAAGCCTCGCCTCTAATTTCTAGCCTCAAGCCTGAAGACTCCAGCCTCCTGCCTCCTGCCAAGCCTCGCCTCTAATCTCTAGCCTCAAGCCTGAAGACTCCAGCCTCCTGCCTCCTGCCAAGCCTCGCCTCTAATCTCTAGCCTCAAGCCTGAAGACTCTAGCCTCCTGCCTCCTGCCAAGCCTCGCCTCTAATCTCTAGCCTCAAGCCTGAAGACTCTAGACTCATCCTACCTGCCTGCCAAGCCTCGTCCTTGCCTAATTCTGGGGCCCGAGCCAGAGGCAAGACCCTGGTACTGGGTCCTTGTCCAGTCTCTGGCTCGGAGTCCAAGCCCGGGCTCCTAGCTCTCTTGTTCCGTCCTGTTCCAGGTTCCTGGCTTTCCTGTCCATGTCCTTGCCATTGCCCTGTATCCTAGTCTTGTCCCTAGTACTTAAGTGTGTGTGTCTTGCACTTGGGTCTGTTCCCAGCCACCGCTGTATGACAGGTTGCAGCAGGGCAAGATGTTCACATCGAGGAACTTGAAGCTCTCAATCTGAGACCATTGATGTAGACAGGGGCATGGGCACTGCCACCCTTTCTGATTTCAATGGCCAGCTCTTTTGATTTGTTTGCATTGAGGCAAAGGTTGCTTTCATGGCATTCTGACACTGAGGTCTCTATCTCCTTTCTGTACTCTGGCGGATCGTTATTTGTGATGCAGCTTACTACGCAGCTCACCAATGATTACAGTCTGTTGGTCAGAAAATCAGGGATCCAGTTGGAGAGGGAGGCATTAACTCTTAGGTTCCGGAGTTTGGTGATGAATTTGCTTGGAACTTCATGGCATTACTACGTCCACACTACGCCGGATAATTTTGAAAACGCCGGTTTCGAGTAAAAATGACAGGCGTCCACACTAAGCGTTTTTCAAAATATCTCCGTCCACATTAGACGGATATTTGGGCGAATCTCCTCCTACTGGGCATGCGCAGGACACACAGAAAACAAGCGAAGGGAAACGATATATTTAGTGCGCGTTTGTCCAGTTATAAGAGTAGAAAAACTTTAAAGGAATTGCTCTTGGCTCTCGCGCGGGAGGACTTAAAACTTAAAAAAAATACTGGAGGGTATGGAGGCAACCGACAGGGAGTTCACGGACAGTGTGACCCAGCTGACGACGAACATTGAAAAACTGACTAACTCTGTTGCATTAATAAAGCACCTTGTTAAATGTTTAAAACGTCTGCATCAGCGTTATCCTGTATTTCCGTACATTGTTATATTAGGCTGTTACACATCTATTGTCAGAGAAGTACTTGCATAAATAGGTAAACCACCTTTATACAAGCAAGGACAGAAAACAGGGCGAAGTGAGTATACTTATTTATTCAGTAAACTATGGGTCAAAGTATTTGGTGAGTATATTTCTAAGCCTTCTGGCTTCGGTCTCGTCCGTCTGTTCTGAAATTGTTAGGTGGTTGCGTTCAGGAAAACAAGGAACATCTGTTCCAGCATGTCATGACAGCGTTTTTAAATAGTCAAAAAAAGCTCACTTTACAATTTAACTCTCACGCCGTTCACACTGACTGCGCGTTATAACAGCTTGCACAGTACCAAGCAGAAGCAGAAAAAAACATTGTTGTTGTGGTGTTGTCATGACAACATTTTTAAATCTCTCCGTTACCCCGTACACACTACACCGGATATTAAGCGTTTTCAGATTTATTCACTCTGGAGAGTGTTTTCGAAAATCTCCGTTTTCGGGGGCTGAAAACGCCGGCTCAGTGTGGACGGGAGGGCAAAACGAAGAGAAAAAGCTTTGTTTTCAAAATTATCCGGCGTAGTGTGGACGTACATAAGCCTCTAGATTGTAAGCAAACTTTCCTTGCTTTATAACAGCTTGCATCCATTTGCACCCTGTTTCATGAAGTAAAATAATTTACAGTTGGGAGTTTGTTGCATCAACGTGAATTGAAGCGGAGAGCCCATTGATGCGAAAATAAGTGTTGAGTATGCAGAAGGGAAACGTAAGCTTACCGAGCAACAGCTCACCAAGTCCTCTGTCCTGGGCCAGCCTTTCAAGCTTTCCCAGGTGTAGCCCATCTTCTTGGTGGATCTTCCCTCTCTCAGGGATGGGGTTTTTGGACCTTCCATTGTCATTCCTGTAGCACTGTGTGTTTACGGGATGGTGTTGCTAGTCCCATGCCCAACCATTCTCCGTTTGGAGCTGGGCTTGGGAAAGTCCATGGCAGAGTTGAAACTTAACTGTTAGCAAAAAATTGCAAGCATGTATCAGAATGAGAAACAGATAGACTGTCAATTTTGGACTCTTTGTCTCACCAGTTCCATTGTTTTATTTTACTTTTTCTTTTGTTCCTCTTCTGTCTTACATTCAACTTCTTTCATTTGGACCATAGGACCATAATATAAAGGAGCAGAATGAGGCCATTTGGGCCATTGAGTCTGCTCCGCCATGTCATCATGGCTGATCCATTTCCCTCTCCACCCCAATTTCCTGCCATCTCCCCGTAACTCTTCAAGCCCTGACTAATCAAGAATCTAGCAACCTCTGCCTTAAATATATCTAATGACCTGACCTCCACAGCTGCCTGTAGCAATGAATTCCACAGACTCGCCACTCTGGCCAAAAAAAAATTTTTCCTCATCTACAATCTAAATAAATGTCCTTCTATTTTGAGGCTGTGTCCTCCGGTCTTAGACTCCCCTACTGAAGGAAACACCTCTCCATATCTACTCTCTCAAGGCCTTCAACAGTCAATGTTTCAATAAGATTTTCCCTCACTTTTTTGAATTCCAGTGAATCCAGGCCCGGAGTCGTCAAACACTCCTCACATGAAAAGCCTTTCAAACCCAAATTATTTTCATGAACCCTCTTTGATCCCTCTCCTATGTCAGCACATCCTTTCTTAGATAACAGGCACAACACTGCTCACAATACTCCAAATGAGACTTCCACAGTGCCTTATAAAGCCTCAAAATTACCTCCTTGCTTTTATATTCTAGTCCTCTTGAAATGAATGCTAACATTGTATTTGCTTTTCTCACTACCAACTCAACCTGCAAATTAACCTTTAGGGATTCCTGCAAGAGGACTCCCAAGTTCCTTTGCACCTCAGATTTTTGAATTTTCTCTCCATTTAGAAAATACTCTACACTTTTATTTCTTCTACCAAAGTGCATGACCATGCACTTCCCATCTGCTACTTCTCCCAGTCTAAGTCCTTTTGTAGCCTATGTGCTTCTTCAACACTACCTGCCCCTCCACTTATGCCATCAGTTCTGTCATCCAATCCCAACAGTCTCATCAGCCACCTCTTTCAGAACCCTGGGCGTAGACCATCTGGTCCAGGCGATTTACTGTATTTACCTTCAGACCTTTCAGTTTCCCAAGCAACTCCTTCCTAGTAATGGCTAATTCATTCACTTCTGCCCTGGTCTGATATCTACTCTCACCTCTCTTTGACACTTTATATATCCGAAGAAACTTTCGATATCTTCTTTAATATTATTGGCTAGCTTACCTTTGTATTCCATCTTTTCCTCCTTTATGACTTTTTAGTTGCCGTCTATTGATTTTTAAAAGCTTCCCAATCCTCTAACTTCCCATTATATTTTGCTCTATTATATGTTCTCTCTTGGTCTTTTATGATAGCTTTGACTGCCCTTGTCAGCCATGGTAGCATCATTCTGCCTTTGGAATTCTTCTTCTTTGGGATGTATCGATCCTGCACCTTCCAAATTGCACATAGAAACTCCAGCCATTGCTGCTCTGCCATCGTTCCTAGTAATGTCCACTTCTAATCAATTTGGTCAGATGTCATGCCTCGGTAATTCCCTTTACTCCACTGTAATGCTGATACATCTGACCTGAGCTTCTCCTCAAATTGCAGGGTGAGTTCCATCATATTATGACCACTTGCCCCTCAGTGTTCATTTATCTTAAGCTTTCTAATGAATTCCAGTTCATTACACAACATCCAATCCAAAATAACTGATACCCTAGTGGGCTCAACCGTGAGCTGCTCTAAAAAGCCATCTTAGAATTTCCCTTCTTGGAATCCAGCACCAACCTGACTTTCCCAATTTACCTGCATGTTGAAATCCCCAATGACTATTGTAACATTGCCCCTTTGACATGTATTTTCTTTTTCCTGTTGTAATCTGTAGCCATCAAATTGGCTACTGTCCAGAGATCTGTATATATCTCCCATTGGGGTCTTTCTACCCTTGCAGTTTCTTCACTCTACTCTCAACAATTCTATATCTTCCAATCCTATGTCACCTCTTTCTAAGGATTTGATTTCATTTTTTACCATCAAAGTTATGCCACCCCCTCTGCCTACCTGCCTGTCCTCTTGATACAATGTGTATCCTTGGATGTTAAGCTCCCAACTATGATCTTCTTTCAACCATAATTCAGTGATTCCCACAACATCAGACATGCCAATCTGTAACTGTGCTAACTTTTTCCTATACTGCATGCATTCAAATACAGTATAGGCAGTGTGCTTACGTGAGAACGCTGTTCTTGGACTGCAGTTCAGCATTCAACACCATAGTTCCATCCAGGCTCGACAAGAAGCTCAGAGACCTCGGCCTTGAGCCTGCCTTGTGTAGCTGGATCCTGGACTTCCTGTCGGATCGCCAGCAGGTTGTAAGAGTGGGCTCCCTCACCTTCAACCCTCTGACTCTCAATACAGGAGCCCCTCAGGGCTGCGTACTGAGTCCCCTCCTTTACTCCCTGTATACCCATGACTGTATTGCCACCCACAGCTCCAATCTGCTAATTAAATTTGCCGATGACACTACATTTATTGACTATTCTGTTGTTGGACCAATTTGCACAACCTTAATAAATACAGTTTTAAAACACTATGACCACTTTGAACATTTTGCATTAAAATGGACTTTGCTTTTCTTGTTCTAGTTGTGCTCTTTATTGTAAATTATGTGCAAGTTATGGATTTCTTGTGAATGCTGCTTAGATGATGTTTTGTATTTGTGAAGTCGCTACAAGCAAGTTCTTCGTTGCACCTGTGCCCACATGTACTTTTTTCATATGACAATAAACTCTGATTTTTACAACACTCGGCACCAACAGTCGGAAATGCAGTGAAGAAAGGATCTCATTATGCAGCAAGTCATTGTAGTCTGGATAAGTATTCATGAAGTAAGGTTGACATATAATCAATTAACAGAAGGATTTTATTTCTGTTGTTCTTACAATTCAGAGTGAATCATTTCAGGTGAAACAACAATTCATCTGAATATGTTCCATTTTAATGTACTGTACATGATGCTCACAGTGTGGTCTGTTCTACACTAGGGATTGAATAAATGCTTCAATAAAAAAAAACTTGGCAAATTTTCAGAGCTACTCGTAGAATAGATTTTACAAATAGACATCACAGCCATAATGAATTGAATGGCTTCCTTCAGGACCAATTATGATGTGATTCTAGGATTTGTGAATGTGCCTAAATATACCTGTGCACTGACATCCAGATCATCTTTGTCTCCAGAGAAGGGAAAAAGTCGTTGTCAACATAAGACAGACTAATTTCCCAGAAGTGACACATGCTGCTTTAACCCACATTCATTTTCCCAACATGGTAAATGCAAATTCAAGTTGGAAATCTGATGCCAAGCCAGTGAGCATTCTACGATACAGTTCTTGTGGCAGCCAGTGAGTGCATTTTATCCACTGAGCCCTGATCTCTGGTAATTATGATACATATTATCATTAAAATATTTCAAAACAATCTCTCAATAACAAGAATTCTTTCTTCCAGTGGCTTTCTAGATCCCTGCACTGCCAGACTTGCATAAAACCAACATAGTAAAACTCTTGTCGATTTGGCACGCTTGGGAATTTGGCTGTGCTAGGCTGGAAGATTTTTTGGGCAATGGAGTGTTATTCCCATTAATACTCCTAAAATCTTCTAATTTAACTATTATGCAGTAGATAATAAATTACCCAGTCAAATTGGCAAGTTTAAAGGGAAAAACGGGGAACAGGGAATGTTGGAAATAAAGCGAGCCTGAGAACTGGACCACAGCATGTTAAAGCAAGTGCAGGAACCAGGGCCCTGGTGAGTTTAAGGAACAAGGGATCCAAACCCCGATAAGTTTAATGACAGCATAGATTCTGGGGGCCCAGTGAGCTGAAGAGGAACATGGAAACAAAAACCATGTGATGAGGATAGAGCAGGGTTCCCAACCATTTTTATGCCATGGACCCCTACCAAGGGCTCCATGCATCCCAGGCTGAGAACTCCTGCCTAAGGGCATGGGATCCAGACCCTAGTAAGTTTAAAAGATGCATGGGGACAAGGGATTCAGTGTATTTTAAAGGCCATGTGAGAATCGAGGACCTGGTGAGTTTAAAATGAGTTCAAGAATTAGGGACTTGATGAGATTTGGAAACTGGGTCCCAGTATGCTAAAAGTAGAAAGGGATTCGAGACCTGATGAGTTTTAAAGAGAGCATGGGAAATGGAGCCTCATTGAGGTTTAAAGGAATGCAGGAGACAGAGTAAGGTAAGTCTCTGAGGAAGATGAGAAGCAGAAGTCTGATGAGTTTAAAGGACGTTTCGGAAGCAAGTTATGGTGAGACTTCAAGGGAGCACAGGGACCTACACACAGTAAAATCCAATGCCAGACCATCAGGAGTACCAAACAGAGAGCAGTTTATATGAGTTTTACTTATAAGGTTTTGAATCTACACTGGAGACCACATTTAATTATTTGTCCAGGATCTGTTCTCCATGCATTCTCCAATCTCATTTTTCATTTAAAATAAATCTGTTTAACTGAATTCTGAAAGTAGTGTTTGGAGAGACTTATTGTTCGTGAAACAGGGGAAGCCACTGAGAGGGATACAGGGTTATGGAAAAAAATCCATGTGCTGTCTCACATGAAAGACTCCACTTCCAACTGTGCAGTGGTTCATCCTTGGATTGGGGCTTGAAACCACAAGTCTCATCCTTGACTGAGAGTGCAAACCACATGATAACAGATGTGGTTTATGAAACATCAGGTCGGTACCATGTGACCACTCACACTTGGCATGTTTCTGCAGATTGTTCAGCGCACCACCTTCCAGAAGCTGACTGAACTTTGCGGAAGAAGGCACTATAAGAAACAGAACATACTGTAGAACATTTCAGCCCACAATGTTGTGCAACCTTTTAACCGAATGCAGAATCAATTGAACCCTTCCCTCCTACAAAGCCATCCATTTTTCTTTCAACCATGTGTCCACTTAAGAGCCTCTTAATGCTCCTTATGTATTTGGCTCTACCACCTCTTCCAGCTGTGTGTTTCATGCACTTACCGATCTCTGTGTAAAAAGACTACTTCTAACATCACCCCTACACTTTCCTCCAGTCACCTTAAAAATATCTCCTCTTCTATTAGTCAATGCTGCCCTAGGGAAAAGGCACTGGTTGCTATGCCTCTAATCATTTTAGACACCTCTATCTAGTCTCCACACTCCCTCCTTCGCTCCAAAGAGAAAAGCCATACCTCACCTGGTAAGACGGGTTCTCTGATCCAGGCAAAATCTTGGTAAAATTTCCTCTACACTCTTATCTAGGGCTCCTACATCCTTCCCATAATTGTATGACCAGAACTGAAAACTATGTTCCAACTCCAAGCATGTTCTAACCAGAAGTTTATAGAGATGCAACGTTAGTTCTCGGCTCGTGAACTTAACACGGGGGTCCCCAACCTTTTCTGCACCGCGGACTGGTTTAATATTGACAATATTCTGGCGGACTGGCTGACCAGGGCGGGTGTTCAAGTACGGTTAAACTCACCTCAACATGTCTTGTACAGTTAGGGTTGCCAACTTTCTCACTCCCAAATAAGGAACAAAAGTAGCAGTCAAATCGCGGGACACTTTACCCCAGGAAAAGACTACCATGACCATGAAGCCTTGCGCGGGCACCTGTGTGCGCATGCGTGACGTGCGCATGTGATGTGCACACACGTGCCGATTTCCCCCCCACAAATCCGTTTTGCCTTCTTCTTCCCATCGATACTGTACATACATTATTTCTACTTTATATAGGCTGTGTATTTATCATATAATTCCTGCTTTCACTATATGTTAGTGTTATTTTAGGCTTTATATGTTATTTGGTATGATTTATTAGGTTATTTTTTGGGTCTGGGAACATTCAAAAATTTTTCCCATATAAATTAATGGTAATTGCTTCTTTGTTTTATGCCATTTTGGCACGAAAGGTTTCATAGGAACGCTCTACCTTCATGGGGGAAGTACTGGACAAGGGCAGTCCCGTATGGGACATACCAATTTAGCCCAATATACGGGATGTCCCGGCTAAGACGGAACAGTTGACAACCCTATGTTCAAATTCAACAGTGCGTGACAGGGAATGAGGAAAGGTGCAGCTGACATGTATCATTTCCTCACGGCCCAGTAGCACATGCTTTGCGGCCCGGTGATTGGGGACCTCTGACTTAACACACTGACTAATGAAGGCCAACACACTATTCAGTTACATAGCAACTTTGAGGTAACCTATGGCCTTGGATCCCAAGATCTCTTTGTTCCTCCATACTGCTAAGAACCCTGCTATTAAACTTGTACTTTCGGAAGTATATCTCTTCACACTTTTCCAGACTGGATGCTATCTGCTACTTCTTAGCCCAGCTCTGCATCCTGTCAATATCCCGTTGCAACCTACGATCACCTTCTACACAATCAAGCTACGCCTCATCTGCAAAGTTATTAACACACCCTTCCACTTCCTCATTAAAGTAATTTATAAAAATCACAAAGAGCAGGGGTCCCAGAACAGATCCCTGGAGAACACCACTAGTCACAACCCTCCAGGCAGAATATGTTCCATCTACTACCACCCTCTGCCTTTTTTTGGGAAATTTTGAATCAATAGACGATAGGTGCAGGAGTAGGCTATTCAGCCCTTCGAGCCAGCACCACCATTCACTGTGATCATGGCTGATCATCCACAATCAGTACCCTTTTCCTGCCTTCTCCCCATATCCCTTCACTCCACTATCTTTAAGAGCTCTATCTAACTTTTTTTGAAAGAATCCAGAGAATTGGCCTCCACTACCTTCTGAGGCAGAGCATTCCACAGAACCACAACCCTCTGTGTGAAAAAGTTTTTCCTTAACTCCATTCTAAATTGTCTACCCCTTATTCTTAAACTGTGGCCTCTGGTTCTGGACTCCCCCAACATCGGGAATCTATGCAGTCATTTCCCTGGATCGCACATGTGCTGACTCTGAATGGAGCTTCCAAGCCTTAGCGCAATCCATATACACGACATCCACCCCTCTACCTTCATCAACTTGTTTTGCGCTTCCTTGAAGAATTCAATCAGGCTTGTAAGACATGGCCTGCCCCTCAAAAAAAACATGCTAACTATCCCTAATCAGACTGTCTTTTTGCACAATGTAACTTTTTTTGTAAAGTCACTTCATTAATTAAAATTGCCTCTTAGTGTCCTGTCTCTTAGGGAGTGAATGAGTGAAGATGCTAAAATACACAGGAATGCAAGTTAGTGAGAGTGCTTATGAATCAGGAAGATTATTGAAAACCAACAGCAGTAAACCAGAATAAAGTCATTAAAGTATCAATCATTACTATTCATGTCTTAGGTGTGTTAGACTGGACACTATAGACGGGGTTTTATTCTGCACTATTTCTTATCTGGGATAGGACAGTGTAGAGGGAACTTGATTCTAGAACAGCTTCCAGTTCTGACTTGGAAGTGATTAATGGAACAATATAGAAGGATTTTTACTCCAGATTTTAAGATACCCGATAGCTAAAACTTGTTATTCCATGCCTGGTCAGTCTTGGTGTTTGAGTACATTGGGAATAGAAACAGAATAATACAACAAATACTCAACAAGTCGGCCAGTACCTGTGGGGAGAGAAAAACTTAAAATTTCAGGTCTATCTTCAGAGGTGGAAGAGTTCTAAATTAAACTGTTACAGAGAAGGGGAGGGAGGGAGTAAGAAAAATATGCAATGCCTGGGATAGAGAGGGGGCTAAGAGAAATTTAAAGACTTAAATGGATTTGATTTTGTCCAAGAGAGGGTAATGAAGACTTGTTAACTGGAGATGACCTGTCTGTAGTGCAAGTAATTAAAGGAGAACGGGGAGCACTGGAGCAATGAGATACTATCAACAGGGAAGGCAACAAAACTGGCCAGTTCTGATACAAACTGGAAAAGTTGATCACCTGATTCTGTTAAATTCATCATTGAGTCCTGAGGGCTGCAATGTATCTGGTTGTTCCTTGAACTTAGATTAGACTTCACTAGAATGGTATAAGAGGCCACAAAAGAGATTTCTAGTTGGGAATGGGATGAGAGATTAAAATGCTAGGATCTAGAAACTCAGGGAGTCATCTCTAGTAGCTAGAGGTATTCTGCAAAGCAATCACCTGCTATCTATGTTTAAGTGTGTCTCCAACTTTGTGAATGCAAATACAGCCTAGCAAACTGGAGCAGGTACAAATGAATTGCTACTTCACCTCTTCACAGATGCTGCCTGACCTGCTGAATATCTAGATAATTTTCGTCTTTTACCTTTCACAACCATGGAGTTTAAGGAGTGACAGTGTGTCTTTAGCCTTGGGATAGAGCCATAAAACATGGAAATAGACCCTTTAGTCTAACTGGTTCAGACCAATCAAGATCCCTATCTAAGCTAGTCTGATCCTTAGTTGAATGGTTGGATTTATGATGTCTTGTAGAAAACAGATAGAAACAGATAGTCAGGTGGGAGGGACTTTGAGGTTAAGAGGTGGAATGGTGATAATTACTGCCTGTTACACCACAGATGGTGTGACAAACGCAATCATCTTCATTGTCAAGACTGCCCTCCTTTCTATTCAGCTAAGAGGTTTCCCAAGGCTACCTACTGGAAAACTTACAAAACAGGTTAATCACAGCCTACACAAACTTCCTATAGCAATGGAAATGTTCTCTTCAATTCCCACTGTACCCTTCACCCAAATCCCCTGAGACGATCATGTTAAAATATTGCCATCCATCAATATTACCATACACTCCTGGGGTCTAGGGGTATTATTGTAAAGGCCAGGGGTATTATTGTAAAGGTCACATTCAGGTAGATCCAAAATGCCCCCATATGAACCACTCAATTAGAAAGGAAAACAACATTTAAGGCAGATTAAAATGTAATATTTATCTGGACAAGATACTAAAAACTGTAACAAATATCTGGTTCTAATAAATATACCCTGAACAGAGCTCATTTCTTAACTTACTAACATTTCTTCAACAGTAGTTGCCAAACTCAGCAACCAAACCACCGTGCATATGATGGGAAAGTGCGTGGAAAGACAATCTTCACCTCCAAAGCACACATTATCTAAACACGTACATACTGTATGTCTCTATTCTCTCATTGCCATTGAGTCAAAATCTTGGACACTGAGATTCTGCAGATGCTGGAAAACATTGATGAAATCATGAAGAAGGAAGAAATAATGCCATTATAAGAATGCCATTAGCTATACTTCATTCAGAGTTTGAGAAGATTTGGCATGTCACCGAAGAATCTCGCTAATTTCTACAGATGCATGGTGGAGACCATTCCAACTGGCTGCATCTTCCCTCTAGTATGGAGGCTGTAATGCACAGGATCAAAAGAGGCTATGGTAGGATGTAAACTCCACCAGATCCAGCAGGGACACGACCCTCTCCACCATCAAGGCTATCTTCAAAAGGTCTTGCCTCAAGAACTCAGCATCCATCATTAAGGAATCTTGCCATCCGGGATTTGCACTCTTCTCAATATTACCATTGGGGAGGAGGTACAGGAGCATGAAAATCCACACTCAAAGCTTCTTCCCCTGTACCATCAGATTTCTTAATTGTTCATGATCACTCTCTTACTATTCCACTTTTGTGCTACTTATTTGTTTATTTACTGCAACTTATGTATTTTTATGTATTGTTCTGTACTGCTGCCACAGAACAACAAATTTTACAACGTATGTCAGTGATAATAGATCTGATTCTGATGTAGTGCGTTACAGTGAAAAGTTTGTCTTGCAAACTGTTCACACAGATCAATTCATCACACGGTGCATTGTGATAGAACAAGGTAAATTAATAGCAGCTACAGAGAAAGTCCACTGGCCAGATAATAAGGTGAAACGTCATAACTAATGTTTTGTAACTTCAGAAATTGATTGAAAGAAAACACAGGTACTGGGAAATGGGTACACTTTGTTTTACTTCCCTTTTCTTTTAGTGAGGCAGGCACATATGACGTGGTGGCATAATAACATATGCTATTCACATACTTCTGATATGTAACCCATAACAAACAACAAAGAATGCTTAATTAAACAATGTATTTACAATATTACTCAAATATTACTGAAATGTCAAATGCACCAATCTCCTCCCTGCTTAGCCATAAAATCCAACTCAATATAGAATGCATCTCAACTCAGATATGTTATACGTTGTTCTCTAGTTATATCCTTGCCCTAAAGGCTTTGCAAAGCATCACTTAGATGACACTGTAAAGATGTGGAAGGGGATCTTGTGGTCAGATGGGACTAAAGTGGAACATTTTGGCCACAGCATTAAGTGGTATGTGTGGTGTAAATCTAATACTGTGCATCAGAAAGGTAACACCATCACTACTGTAAAGTACGGTGAAGGTAGCATCATACCACGGGGATGCTTTTCAGCAGCAGGGACTGGAAATCTGGTCAGGACTGATGGGAAGATGAATGCTGCGAAATGCAGAGAGGTACTGGGTGAAAACCTGCTAGCCTCTGTTGGAAATCTTAAATGGGGAGGAATTCCATCTTCCAGCAGGACAACGATCCAAAGCACACTGTCATAGCAACCACAGAGTGCCTGCAAATGAAGAAAATTGATGTCCTTGAGAGACCCAGTCAGAGTCCTGACCTTGACCCGTTCAAACATCTCTAGCAAGACCTTGAAATTACTGTCCACCACCACTCCCCAACTGACCTGGCACAGCTTGAGCAATTTTGCAAGGTGGAATGCACAAATCACGCTCCATCACATTGTGCAAAGCTGATAGAGATTTATCCAAAAAGACTACTGGCTGTAGGTAGCTGCAACAGGTGGTTCAACTTAGTATTGAGCAAGGAGGGATGAATAGTTTTGAACTGCTGATATTTCAGCTTTTGAATTTTTAATTTTTCATGCTTTACAATTTCCTCTGCTTTTTGGGCTCTACTGTGATAAAAGGAGCATGTGATTCACAAATAAAAAATCTCAGTTAAATTGATCAAAATCCCTGGTTGTAGTACTCACTTATTTGAACAAAGGGTTGGGGGCTGATACTTTTTCAAGGCACTGTATATTCGCAGTATACTATATAATACATAGATATCAACAGCAGAGTATATTTTAAATTGTCCCATTCAGGGCTAAAGATTTAATCACTACGGAGGATTTCTTAGTGTTGTGTGATAACATCTTTCCTGACAAGGGGTGTCGCTCTGCTTGGTAGGTAAGACTTGTGGCTGTGAAACAATCTCAGGTTCAGACACCTCCTCCATGGTGGTTGTAGGAGCTGACTCTGGGACTGCAGGAAGTGGTTCTGCAGCTCCGGACACTTTTCTTCTCTATCAAATGACTCACCTCTCCTCAAATGAATGAAGTGTCATCTCCAGATGGCATCATATGCAATTCCCACTGTGTACAAGAATGCAAACACAAGGAATTCTGCAGATGCTGGAAATTCCAGCAACACACATCAACATTCCTGGTGAACGCAGCAGGCCAGGCAGCATCTCTAGGAAGAGGTACAGTCGACATTTCAGGCCGAGACCCTTCGTCGGGACTAACTGAAGGAAGAGTTAGTAAGAGATTTGAAAGTGGGAGGGGGAGATCCAAAATGATAGGAGAAGACAGGAGGGGGAAGGATGGAGCCAAGAGCTGGACAAGTGATTGGCAAAAGGGATATGAGAGGATCATGGGACAGGAGGCCCAGGGAGAAGGAAAAGAGAGAGGGGGGGAGAAACCCAGAGGATGGGCAAGGGGTATAGTCAGAGGGACAGAAGGAGAAAAAGGAGAGAGAAAGAATGTGTATATAAATAAATAACAGATGGGGTACGAGGGGGAGGTGGGGCCTTAGCGGAAGTTAGAGAAGTCAATGTTCATGCCATCAGGTTGGAGGCTACCCAGACGGAATATAAGGTGTTGTTCCTCCAACCTGAGTGTGGCTTCATCTTTACAGTAGAGGAGGCTGTGGATAGACATGTCAGAATGGGAATGGGATGTGGAATTAAAATGTGTGACCACTGGGAGATCCTGCTTTCTCTGTCAGCTCTTCCTTCAGTTAGTCCTGAAGTAGGGTCTCAGCCCGAAACGTTGACTGTACCTCTTCCTAGAGATGTTGCCTGGCCTGCTGCGTTCACCAGCAACTTTCATGTGTGTTGCATGTAGGAGAATGGTTCAGTTGTGTCCTTAATCATCCCAAGTGCCCACTTTTGATCACCTCTGCAGTCCTCACCAGGACTGTTTGTCCAGGAGTGAAACATTGTGCTGCCTTGTTTGAGGAGCCCTCAAGTTTGTCTCAGCTGTTTGTCCTGCAAACTCACTTTGAGATTGGGTTTGAGGAGATCCAAGTGTGAACGCAGTGGATGACCCAGGAACGGCCTAGGTGGTGAGTTATTTTCTATGGAGTGTACTGCATTGCAATATACAAAGAGGAGATTGGCTCGCAGTGCATTCTTCAGACTCTAGACAAACCATTCCTCCTAGCCATTTATAGCAGGATGGTGCAGTATAGACGTAATATGTCTTGTTCCATTTATTTTCAAGAATGACCGAAACTGTTCCATAACAAATTGTGGTCCATTGTTACTGACTAAGTGTTCTGGAACACCAGTCCTTGAGAAGAGGCTTCTGAACATATCAGCAGTGTGCAAGGTCGTAGTGGAGGCTCTTGGGAAATCTCCTGGCCACTTTGTAGCTGCATCCACTACTACTAATAAATTTGTGCCCATGAATGGTCCAGCAAAATATACATGAATCCACTGCTAGGGCAATGCCAGCCATTCCCAGGGTTGGAAAGGTGCTGCTCTTGGTATCTTCTGGACGTGCTGGCAACCGGAACAGTGCACGGCAAACTGCTCGATCTGCTGATCTATCCCAGGCCACCAGACCAAGTTTCAAGCCAATGCTTTTATTTTGACCACACCCAGGTGACCGATATGTAATCATTTTAATCACTGATATTTATCCATCAGTCACAACATGTGATATGACTGCACCTATACCATAAGGCAAGGCATCACAGGCAAGTTTCAATGAACAATGTGGATTATAGTGTGTGAGTACAGTGTCTGATGTCACCATTTCCTTTGCCTTTTGGAAGGCCACCTCACAATGCTATTTGTCCATTGCCATTTCTTCCTGATCTGTCGTAATGAGTTCAAGACATAGAACAGAGTATCCAGGGTTGGCAGGAACCCGTTATAGTAACTGACAAATCCTAAAAAAGGACTGCAACTGTGACATGTCCTTTGGTCTTTGGGCATCCACTACTATTTAAATTTTCTCAGCACATTTGTGTAATGCTTGTACATCAATGGTGACCACAGTAAGTAATGCTTCATTAAAGAACTTGCACTTGTCACATTGTGTTCTAAGCCGATAATCTTCCCATCTTTTTAACACTATCTTGAGATTTTGGAAATGTTCCTTGTCATCCTCACTGATAATAATGATGTCATCCAGGTAACACTGATTACCTGGGCAGCCTTGCAGCACCTGGTCCATGGCTTTCTGCCAGAGTGCAGGTGCAGATGCTACTCCAAAAATAAACCTATTATAGCAATATACATCAAAGTTGCTGGTGAACGCAGCAGGCCAAGCAGCATCTATAGGAAGAGGTGCAGTCGACGTTTCAGGCCGAGACCCTTCGTCAGGCCTGAAACGTCGACTGCACCTCTTCCTATAGATGCTGCTTGGCCTGCTGCGTTCACCAGCAACTTTGATGTATGTTGCTTGAATTTCCAGCATCTGCAGAATTCCTGTTGTTTGCTATTATAGCAATAGAGCCTTTTGCGTGTGATTATGGTGAGAAACACCTTGGACTCTTCTTCCATCTCCACCTGTAGGAAGGCCACAGCTAAATCCAATTTGCTGAAGTGTTTTCCTCCAGAAATATTTGCAAAGATATTCGCTGTCCAGGGCAGAGGGTATTGATCTACTTTCAGTACTGGGTTAATGGTGACCTTGAAATCACCACAGATCCTGACAGAGACATCCTTCTTGGCTACTAGGATAAATGGCATTACCCATGAGTTCCATTCAACATTGGAAAAAATTCCTTCAGCCTCCTTGTGATCTAGCTCACTGGCTACTTCATCATAGATAGTATAAGGAACCAGATGGGCTTTGCAAAACTTGGGTGTGGCATTTTCATTTTATACTATTTTACCATTGATATGTTTGAGATTTCCAATGCCGCCCTTGAACACTGCTGTGTCACCATTCAGTACCTGTCTTAATTTGCTTTCAGTAGACTCTGTCGCAGGGGGTGTGGTATGTAAAAGGTGGATGGATCTCCAATCAAGTGGTAGTCGTCTCAGCCGATCACGGCCCTATGATGCTGGCCCTCCTGTTTTTACCACATGCAGTACAAGCCCAGGTGTTTGTTGTTGTGTTTCACTAATATAAATGTCATTCCCACACGAATTATCTTTTTTACATTATAAGTTCTTAGTTGGATATCTGCAGGCTTCAGTTCAGTATCTTTGAAATACCGTTCAAACTTATTTTGCGGAATGACTGAAACAGTCGAGCCAATGTCCAATTCTATTTTAATTAACTTGCCGCTCACTTCTGGTGCTTGTCTCCTATTAGTTTGCACATTGTAAATCTTCTGGTTACTCAATCCTGTGTCACTCTGATTTTTCATCGACAGCATGCAGATTAGTACCCTTTTTGAAACTGCAACTTATCTTTTTCTCTGTGCAGTTCATTTATTTTTGTCTGCCCAACATGCTTGTTTTGATTATCAATGAAAACCACCACAGAGACACGCAGCGGGTAGTATAAAACTCTTTTTTCGGCACACAAAAGCTGACAGTATTTGGAGTCACTCTGGAGAGAGGCTCCCTGGTCCGACATTACAACACATTTTTATAAACTAAAGATCAAAGGTAACAGTTGGACAATTTCTCTAGTCACAAAGTATACTCCCTTTAAATTATGTATAACTTTCAAACACCTAGATCTTCATACCAACACTGCAGTCATCCTAAATTGAATGTTAATCATCGCTGTCTCTGAGCTGCATTCATGCATATGCAGACATCTCAGGTCAATGGGGTGTTTCATGGAGTGCAATCAACTCTAGTCTGCAGCTCCAAGAAGACCATTGTTCTAAGCAGCATTTTAAATTCAGTCTACTAATCACATTCAGATCTGAAAAGTGGTTGCTGTTGAAAGTAATATTTGCTATATTCTGTAACTCCAGAATGTGCCTTTTTTTTACAAACATGCTCTATGTGTGTTTCCTACTTTGTGCACTTTCTGCAAGTTTCACCTTTAAATTTGCATTTATCTGGTGTATGTACACCCCTGCCACAATAGTGAAACAATTTGTTCAGCCAGCCAGGTATCTGTTTAGGTGCTGCAATTTTGTTCACACTCCGTTTCATTCCTGACTGCAACTGAATTCTGCCTCTGCTGTTTCCATTGATACAGTGATTTCAATTGCTCTTTTAATTGTGAGCTGTGCTTCAGTTGGGAGCTCTTTTTGAATACTTTCTTGTGAGATTCCACAAACTAAATAATCTCTCAGTGCAACATTAATTCCTTCACTGAACTGACAATGCTCAGAATATTTATTTAATTCAATAATGTAAGCTGAAATGGATTTTCCTTCCTTTTGATTCTGAGTATGAAACCTGAAGTATTCAACAATCAACAATGGTTTCTATTTTAAACGTTCCTGCATTACTTTCAGAATATCAAATGCTCATATCAGCTGATTGGTTGGAGCAGTTAAACTTCTAAGGAAACTGTATAGTTTCCCCAATATTGCACTCAGCAAAACTGGCAATTGTTTCTAATTGGTTATTTCATTCACTTTAAAATACTACTAGGGTGCTGAATCAGAGGGACATTAGGACCACGTGTGTCCTTGTTTTACAGAATCCTGGTTAACCCCTTCCGCACCAGATGCAGCGATTCAGATTGACCAGTTTATTATAAACATATATAACCATATAACAATTACAGCACGGAAACAGGTCATTTTGGCCCTTCTAGTCCATGCCGAACTCTCACTCTCACCTAGTCCCACCGACCTGCACTCAGCCCATAACCCTCCATTCCTTTCCTGTCCATATATCTATCCAATTTAACCTTAAACGACAACATCGAACCTACCTCAACCACTTCTGCTGGAAGCTCGTTCCACACAGCTACCACTCTCTGAGTAAAAAAGTTCCCCCTCATGTTACCCCTAAACTTTTGCCCTTTAACTCTCAACTCATGTCCTCTTATTTGAATCTCCCCCACTCTCAATGGGAAAAGCCTATCCACGTCAACTCTATCAATCACCCTCATAATTTTAAACACCTCTATCAAGTCCCCCCTCAACCTTCTACGCTCCAAAGAATAAAGACCTAACTTGTTCAACCTTTCTCTGTAACTTAGGAGATGAAACCCAGGCAACATTTTAGTAAACCTCCTCTGTACTCTCTCAATTTTATTGACATCTTTCCTATAATTCAGTGACCAGAACAGTACACAATACTCCAAATTTGGCTTTACCAATGCCTTATACAACTTCAACATTACATCCCAATCCCTATACTCAATGCACTGATTAATAAAGGCCAGCATACCAAAAGCTTTCTTCACCACCCTATCCACATGAGATTCCACCTTCAGGGAACTATGCACCTTTATTCCTAGATCCCTCTGTTCTGCGGCATTCTTCAATGCCCTCCATTTACCCTGTATGTCCTATTTTGATTAGTCCTCCCAAAATGTAACACCTCACATTTTTCAGCATTAAACTCCATCTGCCATCTTTCAACCCACTCTTCTAACTGGCCTAAATCTCTCTGCAAGCTTTGAAAACCTACTTCATTATCCACAACACCATCTATCTTAGTATCATCTGCATACTTACTAATCCAATTTACCACCCCATCATCCAGGTCATTAATATATATGACAAACAACATTGGACCCAGTACATATCCCCGAGGCACACCGCTACGCAATCTCCTCCAATCTGACACACAGTTATCCACCACTACTCTCTAGCGTCTCCTATCTAGCCACTGCTGAATCCATTTTACTACTTCGATATTAATGCCTAACAATTGAACCTTCCTAACTAACCTTCTGTGTGGTACCTTATCAAAGGCCTTACTGAAGTCCATATAGACAACATCCACTGCTTTACCCTCATCATCTTTCTTAGTAACCTCATCAAAAAATTCAATAAAATTTGTCAAACATGACCTTCCACGCATTAATCCATGTTGACTGTTCCTAATCAGACCCTGTCTATCCAGATAATTATATATACCATCTCTGAGAATACTTTCCATCAATTTACCCACCACTGACGTCAAACTCACAGGCCGATAATTGCTAGGTTTACTCTTAGAACCCTTTTTAAACAATGGAACTACATGAGCAATACGCCAATCCTCTGGCACCATCCCCGTTTCTAATGACATTTGAAATATTTCTGTCAGAGCCCCTGCTATTTCCACACTATCTTCCCTCAAGGTCCTAGGGAATATCTTGTCCAGACCCGGAGACTTATCCACATTTATATTCCTTAAAAGCACCAGTACTTCCTCTTCTTTAATCGTCATACTTTCCATAACTACCCTTCTTGTTTCCTTTACCTTACACAATTCAATATCCTTCTCCTTAGTGAATACCAAAGAAAAGAAATTGTTCAAAATCTCCCCCATGTCTTCTGGCTCCGCACATAGCTGTCCACTCTGATTCTCTAAGGGACCAATTTTATCCCTCACTATCCTTTTGCTATTAACATAACTTAGAAACCTTTTGGATTTATTTTCACCTTACTTGCCAAAGCAGCCTCGTATCTTCTTTTAGCTTTTCTAACTTCTTTCTTAAGATTCTTTTTACATTCTTTATACTTCTTGAGCACCTCATTAACTCCAAGCTGCCTATATTTATTGAAGATCCTTCTCTTTTTCCGAACCAAGTTTCCAATATCCCTTGAAGACCATGGCTCTCTCAAACTTTTAACCTTTCCTTTCAACCTAACAGGAACATAAAGATCCTGCACCCTCAAAATTTCACCTTTAAATGACCTCCATTTCTCTATTGCATCCTTCCCATAAAACAAATTGTCCCAATCCACTCCTTCTAAATCCTTTCACATCTCCTCAAAGTTAGCCTTTCTCCAATCAAAAAACTCAATCCTGGGTCCAGTCCTATCCTTCTCCATAATTATATTGAAACTAATGGTATTGTGATCACTGGACCCAAATTGCTCCCCAACACATACCTCCGTCACCTGCCCTATCTCATCCCCTAACTGGAGATCCAACACTGCCCCTTCTCTAGTTGGTACCTCTATGTATTGCTCCAAAAAACTATCTTGCACACATTTGACAAACTCCAAACCATCCAGCCCTTTTACAGAATGGGCTTCCCAGTCTATGTGTGGAAAATTAAAATCTCCCACAATCACAACCTTGTGCTTACTGCAAATATAGGCTATCTCCTTACAAACTTGCTCCTCCAGTTCTCGGTCCCCATTAGGTGGTCTGTAATACACTCCTATAAGCGACACAACACCTTTCCTATTCCTCAATTCCACCCAAATAGCCTTCGTAGATGAGTCTACTAATCTATCCTGCCAGAGCACCGCTGTTATATTTTCTCTGACAAGTAATGCAACACCTCCCCCTCTTGCCCCTCCTATTCTATCACACCTGAAGCAACAAAATCCTGGATTATTTAGTTGCCAATCACACCCCTCCTGCAACCACGTTTTACAAATAGCTACAACATCATATTTCTAGGTATACTAGGTATACTCTATATATTCTAGTATACTCTAGGTATACTCCGTCAGGATAGACCTATAGAATCTCTTAAAAGCAGAGGTGGAGGAGTATGCCTCATGATCAACTCTTCTTGGTGCACAAATACATCAGTCCTGTCCCAATTCTGCTCAGCAGACCAAATCTTGCAATTTAGTGCCGTCCTTCTTACCTACCATGGGAGTTCTCCAGGGTCTTTTTGGTAGCAGTTTACATTCTACCTCAGGCCAGTGTCAATCAGGCTTTAGATGATCTGAGCAAGGGGATCAATGTGCACGAAACAACGCACCCTAATGCCTTCACCATCGTTCTGGGAGATTTTAACAAGGCCAGTCTGAAAAAATCACTAAGCTATTACCATCAACAGATCACTTGCAACACACTGGCCCATTGCTACACCACCATCAAGAATGCCTACCGTGCTATTCCACGCCCTCACTTCGGGAAGTCTGATCACCTGGCTGTACTTCTACTCCCTGAGTTTAGGCAGAGACTGAAGACTGCAGCACCGATAGTGAGGACCAAGAAGGTATGGACAAGGGAAGCACAGGAGTGCCCACAGGACTGCTTTGAATCAGTGCACTGGACTGTACTCAGGGATTCATCTTCGAGCCTGGATGAGTTACTGACTTCATTAAAACCTGTGTGGATGATTGTGTGCCTACAAAGACTTACTGTACATTCCCAAGCCAAAAGCCACGGATGAACCAAGAGGTACATCGTCTGCTGAAGGCTAGATCTGTGGTATTCAAGTCTGGCGACCCAGCCCTGTGCCAGAAAACCAGGTATGATTTGCAGAGGGATATTTCAAGGGTGAAGAGACAGTTTTGAACAAGTTTCGAAGCGACATTAGATGTATACAACTCTGGCAAGACGTTACTTCTTTCCTACAAAGTGAAACCCAATAACATGAATGGCAGTGATGCTTCACTACCAGATGAACTCAATGCCTTCTATGCACGCTTTGAAAGGGAGAACACAACTTCAGCTGTGAAGATCCCTGCTGCACCTGATTACGCTGTGATCTCTGTCTCAGAGGCTGATGTTAGGCTCTCTTTAAAGAAGGTGAACCCTCGCAAAGCAGAAAGTTCCAGTGGAGTACCTGGTAAGGCTCTGAAAACCTGTGCCAACCAACTAGCGGGAGTATTTAAGGACGTTTTCAACCTCTCACTGTTACGGGTGGAAGTTCCCACTTGCTTCAAGTTGCAGAACCTGGGCCTCTGTACCTCCCTCTGCAATTGGATCCTTGACTTCCTAACCAGAAGACCTCAATCTGTGCAGATTAGTGATAACATATCCTCCTCGCTGATGATCAACACTGGCGCACCCCAGGAGTGTGTTCTTAGCTCACTGCTCTACTCTCTATATACACATGACTGTGTGGCTAGGCATAGCTCAAATACCATCTATAAATTTCCTGACGATACAACCAATGTTGGTAGAATCTCAGGTGTGACGAGAGGGCATACAGGAGTGAGATATGCCAACTAGTGGAGTGTTGCCACAGCAACAACCTGGCACTCAATGTCAGTAAGACGAAGGAGCTGGTTGTGGACTTCAGGAAGGGTAAGATGAAGGAACACATACCAATCCTCATAGAGGGATCAGAAGTGGAGAGAGTGAGCAGCTTCAAGTTCCTGGGTGTCAAGATCTCTGAGGATCTAACCTAGTCCCAACATATCAATGTAGTTATAAAGAAGCCAAGACAGTGACTATACTTCATTAGGAGTTTGAAGAGATTTGGCATGTCAACAGATGCACTCAAAAACTTCTACAGTTGTACCGTAGAGAGCATTCTGACAACCTGCATTACTGTCTGGTATGGAGGGGCTACTGCACAGGACCAGAAGAAGCAGCATAAGGTTGTAAATCTAGTCAGCTCCATCTTGGGTACTAGCCTTCAGGAAGCATTGTCTCAGAAAGGCAGCGTCCATTATTAAAGACCTCTAGCACCCAGGGCATGCCCTTTTCTCACTGTTACCATCTGGCAGGAGGTACAGAAGCCTGAAGACACACACTCAGCAATTCAGGAACAGCTTCTTCCCATCTGCCATCCAATTTCTAAATGGACATTAAATCTTTGGATACTACTCCACTTTTTTTTAATACACAGTATTTCTATTTTTGCACATTTTTTAAAAATCCATTCAATGTAATCAATTGATTTACTTATTTATTTATTATTATCATTTTTATTTTATTTTTTTTCTCTCTGCTAGATTATGTACTGCATTGAACTGTTACTGCTAAGTTAACAATTTCACAACACGTGCCGATGATAATAAACCTTATTCTGATTCTGATTCTCTCTCCCATTCCAAGGACTCATGTGCTAACTCAAATGTCTCTCTCACTCCCCTTGTGAAGAATAGAGCATGCTGCATTTCAATGGGTAGGTAGTTATTTCAGGTTCTTTCTCATCACCCCTGTTATGTTTTGTAAATCTGAAAACTAATTGAAAGAAAAGCACGGAAACTGGGAGATTGAACAGTAGCCAATTGGAGTGTGGAGGCGAAAAGTAATGGCATCTTCACTCACGTTGAGGAGAGAGCTTTAAAAATCAGCATTTCGTAGCCCATTTTTTCGGAGCTTGAATAACAGCTAATTGGAGTTTAAATTCATTAGCAAGGTCAAATTTAAAAATGCAGGGCCAAGTGGAGTGGTATTGTTGGAGTGGGACTGTGTCAGATTGGGGCAGACTTTTGGCTTTGGCTCAACAGGATGAATGGCTCCAGAGGCTGTGTTTGTTCTTGTCCCTCTCTGCGCCTTGTGGCGCATTGGGTGGCAACCTTTGCCATTTCTTTAGCACTTGCCTGTTTTTTTTTAAAAGGCCACGTTGCTTATTCAATGCTCAATCCAGCATGGATGGAAAGTGTTCAAGGAGCTGGCAGGATTCGAACCCAGGAACACTTACCTCAAAGCCTGGTGTGTATGCCACTACACCGCTGTCTGGAAATGGTTCCAACCTCCCAGATAACCACATCTGCACCAGGTGAACCAAGCTCCCGCTCCTCAGAGAATGCGTTAAAGAACTGAAGCTGCAACTTGATGACCCTCGGCTCATAAGGGAAATTGAGGAGATGATAGATAGGAGTTAAGAGGAGGAAGTCACCCCTGAGTTGCAGGAGGCAGGTGAATGGGTGACTGTCAGGAGAGGGAAGGGAAGTAGGCAGCCAGTACAGAGTATTCATGTGTCCATTTCCTTCAATAACAAGTATACTGTTTTGGATACTGTTGGGGTGGGGGTGGTAGCTACCTGGGAGGAGCCTCAGCAACCAGGTCTCTGGCTCTAAGTCTGTTTCTGTGGCTTAGAAGGGAAGGGGCAAAGGTGGAATACAGTGGTGATAGGAGGTTCCATAGTAAATTGAGTCGGTAGGAGAGTCTGGGATGTGATAGAGAGATACTGATGGTATATTTCCTGTCAGATGCCAGGGTCAGGGATGTCTCAGGCCACGTCCACGGCATTCTAAAGGGGAAGAGGAAGCAGCCAGATGTCTTGGTACATATTGATACCGATGACCTGGAAGGGAAAAGAGAGGTGGTCCTAAGGAGAGAATTTCGAGAGCTAGGTAGAAAGCTGAAAACAGGAACTCCAGACTAACAATTTCTGGATTGCTGCCTGTGCCACATGCCGGTGAGGGCAAGAATAGAATGGCTTAGCGGAAGGCATGGCTGAGGAACTGGAGCAGGGGGCAGTGTTTCAGATTAATCATCATTTGGATCTCTTCTGGGGAACGTATGACCTGTACAAAAAGGACAGGCAGTACCTGAACCAAGAGGGACCAATACCCTTGCAGGCTAGAGCTGGTGAGGAGGCTTTAAACTAATTTGGCAGGGGGATAGGAAACATCTGAGGATGAGGCTGAGGATAGGGATGTTGGTTGACAAGCGGAGGTAGTATATAGTGAGATTGTCAGGAAGGACAGGCAGATGATAGGGCATAATTACAGTCAGTAGGATGGGTTGCAGTGTAAAAGCGACACAAAATTGAAACGGCTGAGAAATACAGGACTGAAGGTGTTATATTTGAATGCACACAGTAGATGAACTTGTAACGCAGTTAGAGATTGGCAGGTATGATGTTGTAGGTGTCATGAAATCATGGCTGAAAGATGATTGTAGATGGGATCCCAGGATGCACAATCCATCGAAAGGACAGGCAAATAGGCAGAGGAGGAGAAGTGGCTCTGCTGGTAAAAGAATGAACTCAATTTTTGAAAATAGATGATATAGGATCAAAAGATGTAGAATCGTGTGGTTAGAGTTTAGAAACTGCAAGGTAAGAAGACCCTGATGGGAGTTATTTACAAGCCACCAAATAATAACAAGGATGTGCTCTACGATTTCAACAGGGGATGGAAAAAGCATGTCGAAAAGGTAATGTTATGGGGGATTTCAATAAGCAGATAAGTTGGGAAAATCAAGTTGATGTTGTTAGGGCATATTCTGGAGTTATAGAATATAGCAAATATTAATTACAGCAGCAACCAGTCTTCAGATTTGAATGTGGATTGTAGATCAAGTTTAAGATGCAGCTCAGAACAATGGTGATCTTGGAGCTGCAGATTGCAGTCAAATGCAAACCAAGAAACATTCCATTGACCTGAGATGTCTGCATGTGCATGAATGAAGCTCAGAGACAGCAGTGATTAACGGTCATTTTGGGTGTCTGCGAGTGTTGATGTGAAGATCTAGGTGTTTCACAGCTATATGTAATTCAAAGGGAGTGTTGTAGGTAGATTGTGACAATAGTATTGTCCTGCTGTTACCTTTGATCTTTAGCATATAAAAATATCATGTAATATTTGGTCAGGGAGCCTCTAATGAGAGTGTCTTCTGTATCACCAGCTTCATTGTCCCTCAGGTGACTTCCTTCCCTTTCACAACACTTTGGGACTCGCTCAGAGTACGTTGATAACCCATTGTGTGGCCGGTGATCTCAGCAGTGAGTATTTTTAAGATAAGCCCACGCTTTGATCTGTTCAGGGGTCAATGATCATGGAATCACGAAGTATCATGAACACGGCAGAGAGCTGAACTAGTAGGTATAAAAGTAGTGTGGTGTGTGTGCTTGCATGTGTGTTTGTGTAAGAGACCAGACTTTTTTGGGCAATTTGCTGAGGCAGGGCCACCAGTTATGAAGGATGAAACACCAATGGGGTGCGTGTATACCCATTCAGGGAACTGTATCGTAGCTGACTCGTTTGAGAGTGTGTTTGTGTGTTTTAAGAATACATCTATAACTTTGGTGTAACAGTTTAAATGCAAAGGATACATCATACGGTATGAGTTCAGATGCACACAAGTGGCAGACTGCAGAGTACGTACTCTGTGGTTTTAAATGTGTACTGTTAAATTTTTATCGATCAGTTATATTTTGCATAGTGTGGAGATATCTGAGGGAGAGATTATACCCAGATAGGTCTGTCGGGATAGGACTTAATGAGATCAGACAATATCAGGTCGAGAACCCTGACGACCCCAGTCAGCCCTTGACCCTGATTACGACCATCCATAAGCCCCTCACCCCTGGGAGAAGCAAAGCATTTTGTCAGAGCTACCTCCACTTAAAGTAACATGCAGGAATGCAGAGTTCTGGGTGCCAGCTTGAGGAAACGATTGACATTCACCAAAAGCGCTCCTAAGATATATGTGTGTTGGTAAAAGTGAAGTGAGAGTAACAGGGAACTGATAATTTCAGTGGTTCAGAGAGCTGATGAGCCTACCATAGATTATGCAGAGTATAAATATCGAATGTATGAGGAGTATCCAGGGAAGGGAGATCTATTCTTCATGAAAAAGCTGAAGGAAGGCCTGAGCTCAGCCCAACAAGAAGTTTTAGATATGAGGGTAGCACTGGGATCAACGTACTCTGCGATAGTATCATTGGCTGGTGAGATAGATGGGGGGTGGTGAAGAGAGGATGTAAAGTAGTACTAGTGGATGTAGCTTCTGTGATATCACAGAGGACTTGTTTAGTGTGTCAACGACAAGGGCACCTAGCAAGGAACTGCTGGAATGGATGTGGAAGGGTAAAGGGGTGATTTGTTACAAATATAGCTTCACAAGCTATGGTTAAGGCAGTATCCTGAAACAAGAGCAAGGTGTGAGAATCACTCACTAAAATAGGCAGAATGCACAGCAGCACCCTCTCTTTCAGATTTGTCTGCTGACCAGATTATAGAGCTGATGAGGTCAGACAAACGCCTGGCAGCAGCCTCTTTTGCCTGTGGTGGCCATCCATAGGCGTGCTCAAGAGGTTTATAAGGGGCTGGCAATGTGAAATGTTATTGAACACAGGGACGTCAGTATCAATAACTGATCTACCCTTGCCCACAACAGGAGCGACGATTTACATTATCAGTGCAGGAGGTGAAACAGTGCAGCCAGAGAGAAGTCAGCCCCAGGTACTTGAGACTGAGGGGGAGCAGCTTCCTGTGGATTTTTGGGGGTGCCCAAACAATGCAGGTACTATCCGAGAGGTAGCCACTCTGACTAAGGCAGGTGTTATCATAACACAGGGAAAGGAGAAATAACGTGGACGAGACAGGAACAGTGAACATGTGTGACCAACAGTGCAACTAACATGACCCACAGAGAGTATGCCAGAGGTTCGAGAGTATCAAGGAGCAGAAGTGAGTGCAATTGCTATTATGAGGGAGGTGGTGCTTGGGAAACTGAAAGGTCTGAAAGTAGATAACTCACCTGCACCTGATGGACTATAACCCAGGGTTCAAAAGGAAGTCGATGAAGAGATTGTGGAAGCATTAGTGTTGATCTTTCAAGAATTAATAAATTCTGGTATGTTTCCAGAGAGCTGGAAAATTGCAAACCTTATTCTACACTTCAAGAATGGAGGGAGGCAGAAGAAAGGGAATTGTAGGCCAGTTAGCCTAACTTTAGTAGTTGAGAAGATGTTGGAATTGACTGTTAAGGATGTGGTTTCAGGGTACTTGGAGGCACATGACAAAATAAGGGAAAATCTTGCCTGACAAATCTGTTGGAATTCTTTGGAGAAATAACAAGCAGGATAGACAAAGGAGAATCGTTGATGTTTTGTACTTGGATTTTCAGAAGGCCTTTGACAGGGTTGTCTGGGAGGTTGAAACCATTTCCAGACAGCTGCCTGACCTCCAGCAGTTTGTCACTCATTTCACCTCATTTTAACAATGGGATTAACTGAGAAGTACATAGCGAGTGGCCTAACAGAGACGCCAGTACAGAAGTTTCAGTCGAGGGCTTCATTGTGAATGGGAAAAGTAGAAGAGCTTCTTTCTTATCCCAGAGGACACTTTGGGTTTTCCCTTTCCAGATGTCATAAGATCTATGTTCAGCAGCTTGCCTATAGAATAGGTAGAGATATATTGTTCTGAAATTATAGACCAACGGGCCTTATTTCAGTAGTTGGTAAGTTGATGGAGAAGATCCTGAGAGACAGGATTTATGAACATTTGGAGAGGCATAATATGATTAGGAATAATCAGCATGGCTTTGTCAAAGGCAGGTGGTGCCTTATGAACCTGATTAAATATTTTGAGGATGTGACTAAACACAGTGATGAAGATAGAGCAGTAGATGTTGTGTATCCGGATTTCAACAAGGCATTTGATAAGGTACCCCATGCAAGGCTTATTGAGAAAGTAAGGAGGCATGGGATCCAAGGGGACATTGCTTTGTGGATCCAGAACTGGCTTGCCCACAGAAGGCAAAGGGTGGTTGTAGACAGGTCATATTCTGCATGGAGGTTGGTGACCAGTGGTGTGCCTCAGGGATCTGTTCTGGGACCCCTTCTCTTCGTGATTTTTATAAATGACCTGGATGAGGAAGTGGAGGGATGAGTTAGTAAATTTTCTGATGACGCAAAGGTTGGAGATGTTGTGGATAGTGTGAAGGGCTGTCAAAGGTTACATTGGGACACTGATAGAATGCAAGACTGGGCTGAAAAGTGGAAGATGGAGTTCAACCCAGATAAGTGTGAGGTGGTTCATTTTGGTAGGTCAAATATGATGGCAGAATATAGTATTAATGGTAAGATTCTTGGCAGGGTAGAGGATCAGAGGGATCTTGGGGTCTGAGTCCATAAGCCACTCAAATCTGCTGCGCAGGTTGACTGTGGTTAAGAAGGCATATGGTGTATTGGCCTTCATCAACCGTAGGATTGAGTTCAAGAGCCGAGAGGTAATGTTACATCTATATAGAACCCTGGTCAGACCCCAGTTGGAGCACTGTGCTCAGTTCTGGTCACCTCACTACAGGAAGGATGTAGAAAGTATCTAAAGGGTGCAGAGGAGATTTACAAGGATGTTGCCTGGATTTGGGAGCATGCCTTATGAGAATAGGTTGAGTGAACTTGGCCTTTTCTCCTTGAGAGGTGACCTGATAGAGGTGTATAAGATGATGAGAGGCATTGATTGTGTAGATAGTCAGAGGCTTTTTCCCAGGGCTGAAATGGCTAACTCAAGAGGCCACAGTTTTAAGGTGCTTGGAAGTAGGAAGAGAGGAGATGTCAAGGATAAGTTTTTTTACATGGAGAGTAGTGAGTGCATGGAATAGACTGTCAGCAACAGTGGTGGAGGCAGATACAATAGGGTCTTTTAAGAGACTCTTAGATAGGTACATGGAGCTTAGAAAAATAGAGGGCTATGAGTCTAGGTAATTTCTTAAGTAAGTACATGTTCGGCACAGCATAGTAAGTTGAAGGGCCTGTATTGTGCTGTAGGTTTTCTATGTTTCTCTGTTTCTATATTCCGATGTTCATTTACAGTAGTCAACAGATTGGTACAGTATCTGCAGAATGCTTTTTGTTTTGGAATTAAATTGATTCCAATGAGAAAACTGAAGGCTTTGCTCTCAGTATTAAAAGAGGAGAAAGGTCCAAAAGATTTATACAGTGGATTTCAGTTAATTGGGCCATCGGTTAATTGGGGCAGCCATTTATTTGGGACAACTCTTAAAGAACAAAATTGAGAAAATAACAGGATTCCCTTCATTTATTTGGAACAATATGTGACTTAGTTGGGACAAGAGACTGTTGCTGAACAGTTTCTAACTAGGGTCAGTCACATGCAATTGCGTGGCCATCAGACACTACACCGTGCTTAGAGCAAATGTTTTTTAAGTAGCATCAGTTACATGTTTGTGTTCAAAAAGCTGTAAATTTTGTCACTGATAGATGTAGAGAAATAATCTTGAAAGACAATTCAGAACTGTTTTGCTCATTGCAGTTTCAAGTACTTAGGCTTGGAGTTACCAGGCCAGGAAACGGCTGGGAGTGAAAATGATACAATTTCACTACTTCAGCAAGAAGTTAACAAAGAACTTGAAGGTATCAACAATGATTTTGAATGTTACAATGAAAATGAAGATTTGGAGGATACAATTGTCAAAAGCATTGTATGAAGGCAGCCCGTCATCTGCACTAGGTGACTGCCTGATTTTGTTAATTTACAGTCAATCAAGTGAATACAGAAGTGTAGACTGAATGAGTTCCTCTGTTAATAACTGTTAGGAACTAATATGTAGTACTATAGTTGTATTGGCAGTGTTCTAATTTGCTCTGTATTTTATTTAAACACATAAGTCGTTACTCAGTTAAATGGCAATTTGTCCTATGTATATCTTTTTAACTATTTCCATCAAAATTCACCTAATTGGGGCAGCCGTTTAATTGAGCCAAAATGTACTGGTCCCAATGTATCCCAATTAACTGGTATGCACTGTATTGTCCTACAGAGATCTGATGCCCACCTTTAAAAGGAGGATTTAAACCAATGTTTTGGAGAGCTTCAGCTTCATTTATTTTCCCTCCCTCATAAAAAGCAAAGGGTAACTGTTGAGATCGGATGTTTATGCAATCTTTGATTGAAGACTCACTTTGCTAGAAGCAAGGACATAGTAATTCCGCTGTGGTCCATGTGATTTGATACATTATTACAACTGCTTTCTTCTATTTCCTCCACTCTTGCTAGCATATCTTTATCATTCACTATCACTCTCATCCATAACCTTTATCCTTGCTTGGGCGCTATAATGTCCATAGGTTATTTTTTAATATTATTATTTAATAAAGAAAGACAATGAAAAGCTTTAAGGCAAGTGTCCTCTATTAATGGCAAGCAACATGATTATTGTAGACCCAGTGGCCAAAGATCCTGATTCTGTGGTTTATGATTCCATTATATCAAAGATAGAAAAGATGACCAGAAAAGATCAAAAACTTAAAGGTATTTAAAGCTTGAATCAACCGGGGAAGTTGCAGAAGACCCTCTCATCCTTAAATACAGCAGCATATCTGAAATATCTAATTCAATAGCAGCTACCACCAAAATTTCTGTTTGAATTTTTAAATGTTTTAATCCGGTCAAAACAAAGCAGATTGTATTTGCCTATCATAATCGTGCTCATTATGCTGTTCAAAGGTAGCAAAGATTGATTATGGCAATAGGTTACACAAAGGAAAATTACCAGCAGTTTGCACAGAATACATCTGAATCTCGACAATCTTCCTCAGTTAACAATAGACAGGGAGTTTATAAATTTTCTTAAACTGAACTAATTGTTCCCAGGCCACCATTGTGGTAAGAATAATGATGCAGTTTTTCAGTTCAGTGTTTGTGTTATGGCAGCTATAGTTTCTGTCTAAATTGTCTTGCAGAAGTGATTGAGTGCACATTTAATTCCCATGAGACGGTTGGACATAACATAAACTCAAAGTTCCCATTAATTATGTTAAATATATCTAACATGGTTATTAGGAGACTGTTATGATAATTAAAATAAAACAATAATATTTATAAAGTTTCATGTATTAGAAACTTTCCAAAGCATTCACGGATATTATACAGTATGTTCCAGTCAGTTTAATCAATTTGCATACCAAAGTTATTACCATCAAATTTTACTCTATAACTCAAAATCTCAAACCCTTTTAAAATGTTTCCCTGGCTTGTAATGAATTCCTAACAGTCTTCTGCGTGGCTGTTTATCCCAGAGAATAAATTAATCATTTTCTTCCCAAATTGGAACCCTGTTGGGCACATTCTATCTGTTAATCAGTTCATCTGTATGTTAATCTTGCATGCAGTCACTAGCCTGCCCAACCTCTGTCCATAGTACATTTATACAATTTTGTCTGTTTGAAGTTATCAACCACAATTTCATGGACGATGTTCATTTTGTCACAATGTACATGCAGTGGTTCTCATGCTCTATGAAGAATTGTCACACATTCTTTGTTATGTCATTTACATGCTGGTCCCAGGATGGGTCCTCTGATATGATAATGCCAAGGAATTTAAAATTATTGATTCCAGTCCCCTAATGAGGAGAGGCTCGATGTCCTCTGGATTCTTCCTACTGTAGTTCTTTTGTTTTGCTGATGATCAGTGAGAGGCATTGCACTGGCACCATCTAACCTCATTTTCTATCTCCTTCCAATATGCCAATTTATCACCACCTCTGATTCAGCCAACAACAGCGGTGTCAACAGCAAACTTAAATATGGCATTGGAGCTCTACTTAGCTAGACAGTCATGGGTTTAAAATGGAACAGTGACTGTACTGATGGAGGTCTGCAAATGAGGAAATTGAGTATCCAGTTGCACAGGGAAGTATCGTGGCCCAGGTCTTGGAGTTTAGTGATTAGTTTCAGGGAGATGATAGTGAATAATGCTGAGCTGCAGTCAATGGAGGCCATCCCGATGAATGCATCTTCACTGTCCTGACATTCTAGATCTGAGCAAAGCACCAAAGTAGTTGCCTCTGCTATTGAGCTGCTGTGATGGTAGGCAAATTGGAATGCATCCAAGACACCCTCCAAGTCATTGCATTTTCAATGTTCAATGGCTGATTTCCTTTTAAGGGAATGCATGAATTCCATATCTGGTTTAAACTAAAACATACATACCAAGACTAATCTCTGGAGTACCAGGATTTATTCCCTTAATTCTTTTTATTCTTATCTTAAATTTGTGCCTAATTATTGCCAGCCAACCACAGGAAACGATTTAATGTTACTTATCTCAATCTTGAAGACATCAGTTAAATCAGCCCTTAACTTTTTGTGGAAAACATCAACTTTAAGACCCTATTCCCAAGCATAAACACTTTCTTAGTCACATGATAAATTATGTAGCTCATGCCTTCAAAATAATTTCATTTGTTTCATTTTCCTTCCATTTCAGAACAATATATCTCTACCTATTCTATAGGCAAGCTGCAGAACATAGATCTTATGACATCTGGAAAGGGAAAACCCAAAGTATCCTCTGGGATAAGAAAGAAGCTCTTCTACTTTTCCCATTCACAATGAAGCCCTCGACTGAAACTTCTGTGCTGGCGTCTCTGTTAGGCCACTCGCTATGTACTTCTCAGTTAATCCCATTGTTAAAATGAGGTGAAATGAGTGACAAACTGCTGGAGGAATTCAGTGGGTCAGGCAGCATCTGTGGAAGGAAATGGACAGTCTACCCAAAATGTTGACTCATTGAGTTCCTTCATCAGTTTCTTCATTGCTCCAGGTTTCAATGATTATGTCTTCGTTAAAATGTTGTACATGTTCAAATGATACAACATCCACATTTTCAATGCAAGAGTCAGCAGATAATCTATTCATAAGTAGTGTTCAATAAAGGATGATAATTAGCTTGTCCAATTAGGATCAATCATTCAAATTATGGTAAGGAAATAAAAAGACTACTTAATAATATCTGAATACACTTCCAACAATGCAGCAGTCCCTCAGTAATGCACTGAAAGGTTAGCCTGAAGATGAGACAATGAGACATTGACTAATAAGTGTGTGGAGTTGGAGTGATTTGTTTATCTGCAAGAAGATCCTGTTTCTTGTAGAATTCAATTCTGTTTATCCTTTTACTAATCCATGTGACATTTAAAACCAAGATGACAGGAGGTTTAAAAACAATAGAATGTGAATACAGAGTGAATGCCTGAATACAGAGGGAACATGAAGGTGCAGAATTGTAGAAGTGGGGATCAATGTGTGCATGATACATTTCCAATTTCTTCTAAAAGCCCTTTGAAGGCTAAAATACAAGCAGAAAAAGCTGGAAACACTCAGCAGGTTAGACAATAGTCAAAAAAAAACCCTGAAAGAAAATGGAAATCAGGACAGAGAAAGGGAAACTTTCTTCCCTTTCTAATGTTTCAGATGCAGGACATGTCATCAGATTTTCCTTTTGGACATGTTCAATTTAAGTCTGTTCTCATTCAATCCCTCCGTATTCCAGATCACCACCAGAATCCTGGTCAGGTACATATTCATCACCATTTTGGTCCTCAGCTGAACCTCTAAAGTTAAAATGTATCCTCAGTGCCTTGTAGGTGTTTAGCAAACTGTACATTTACAGTAAGTCGAAAGCCTGCAATTGTCAGTGGCCATCATAATGTTTATCTGCTGGTATTACTGCAACACTTGCTTTTCTCTTGGCTTGTGTGTTTTGTTCCATTGTTTAACTGTTACAACATTGTAGGGAGTTGGCAGCCATGTAAAAATTCCTTAGTTATCAGATTTTCAGTCGAATGAATGGAAAGTTTATTTTATGATTAAAGATGTGCTCGTCAACCACTATCTCCACTAACAAAAATGCCAGTTAATATGGGCTGCTGGCTGTTATGGGATCCTGTGATAGCAGACCTTAACTAAAAACAGAGCTGCTTCTTTCAAAGTGCACCCTTATTTTTTGTTTCAATTAACATTAGAGCCAGTATAGGGGAAAATAAATATTTGGCTGGACAAGAAAAAAGTCCCCTAAAGGAAATGAAAATCAGGACAGAGCTAGTAAAGATTAATCCTTTTAAAAACTGTGCCTGTTAAACATCATCAAAATTCCTTAATCAAAAAATTGCCTAGCAACATTTCTATAGAGGACAATATTATACTTTGATCTGATGAAAGATCAAGCTAGGTTCTTAACCGCAAGGAAATATTCATCTTCTAGCAGTGTTTTTCATTTTGTGGCTCTGATACAACAGATTACATTTTCTGTTTTGATGTATCTTGAGCTGAGTATCTTCTGCATTTCCAGTTAATCTTTCATTACATTAAAAGGAGGTGCAAAATTTGATCTTAATATTTAGGTACTATTTTGACTTCAAATGATTTTTCCTTATTTACACACATTAGTGAGTAGAACTTGCAATATATGCTATGCTGGTGAGAACCTCAGTTCCCTGGATGCCCTGTTGGTGGGGGCTTCAGTGCACCGGATACCGTGTTGGTGGGGGTTTCCGTGCAGTGGATGCCCTGTTAGTGGAGGCATCAGTGCACCGGATGCTA
Source organism: Mobula hypostoma (assembly GCF_963921235.1). Lineage (NCBI taxonomy): Eukaryota > Metazoa > Chordata > Chondrichthyes > Myliobatiformes > Myliobatidae > Mobula > Mobula hypostoma. The sequence continues at coordinate 158,266,549 of NC_086100.1, forward strand.
TGTTGGTGAGGGCATCAGTGCACTGGATACCATGTTGGTGAGGGCATCAGGGCACCGGATGCCATGCTGGTGAGGGCTTCCGTGCACTGGATACCATGTTGGTGAGGGCATCAGTGCACCGGATACTGTGTTGGTGAGGGTTTCAGTGCACTGGATACCGTGTTGGTGAGGGTTACCTTCAGATTATTGTTAGTATTATGGTTTGCACAAGTGCATGATGTGTTCTAGAACAATTTAAACTCTCCAACAACCTCAGAAATTTGACTGGTAGGTGTTAAAAGATTTTTTTTTCCTGCTTCCAAGATCTACATAATCCCATAAATAGGTACACATGTGTTGATGTCCTTAGGATATAAAATGTCTACGAGAACAAAAACATTCCATTAACCACCCAAAATGCTGGAGGAACTCAACATGTCAGGCAGCATCTATGGAAGAAAATAAATATTTGATGTTTCAGGGCAAGAACTTTTACAGGGGCTGAGAGCATATGAAGTGTGACAGGCAGGTAGGTGGGAAGGGACTGAACCAAGGGGACAAAATGGAGTTGAGGTACTCGGACTTGAGTTCAGTGATGTCGGAACAGGCAGAAATGATGAGCCTACTGGGACAGATAGGTTTGTGGATCCTGGATAGGAGGTTGGAGGAGTAAGAGGAGAGAAGGAGGTTGGGATTTTCAGGGAAAGTGGGAGGGGAGCTCATGAAGAGAAGAGGGGATGAGGGGTAGAGGGGGACCTGAGAGACTGGGGTGGCTGGGGAATAGTAATGGAAGAAGAAGAGCAGTAGGACCCAGCAACAGTGAGAAAAGTCTCATCCCAGAGGTGGTTTGGGCCAAGGTCAGAGTTGGAGTCCTGATGAAAGGTCTCAGCCCAAAACGTAAACCTTTATTTGTCTCCATAGATGCTGCCTGACCTGCTGACTTCCTCCAGCGATTTGCATGTTCTGCTCCAGGTTTCCAGCATTTGCAGAATCTCTTGTGTGTCTTTTTGTTTCTATATAAAGGTATCTGATTCATTTTAGCAATCTGGTTGTACAGACCACTACACAACCAACTCCACTGTTCTCACTTTATAATAATACAAACAAAAAATAGATCGATCTATTTTTTCTGGTCTAAGATAGTTAACACTATGAATGCAAGTGTTAAAACCCAGATGGTTCAATTCCATCAGTTGACTTAATCTATCAACATCTGTTCATAAATTTACATTTCTATTTATGCACACCATTCTACAAACTTTGTGTCAGCGTCCAACTTGCACCCATGGCATCCTATTATTGTTAAAGTAGTAAAGTTGTATCTACATTGTTGATTAAAAAATGTCGTTAATTGAATCTTGACATAGATCCTTGTGAGATATCAAATATACTACGAGGGGTGATTGATAAGTTTGTGGCCTAAGGTAGAAGGAGTCAACTTTAGAAAACCTAGCACATTTATTTTTCCTACATTTACACACTTAGTCCAGCGGTCGTGGAGCATACCGATCCCTTCTTTGTAGAAGTGGTCCACAGCAGGGGTGATTGATAAGTTTGTGGCCTAAGGTAGAAGGAGATGAGTTATTAACTTCAAACTTTGTAACTCATCTCCTTCTACCTTAGGCCACGAACATATCAATCACCCCTGCTGTGGACCACTTCTACAAAGAAAGGATCTGTCATCATTTGTCTTTGTCTTCCTCGTGCTTTCTTCCCTTCAATCTTTCCCATAATTACCATACATTCTAACTCCTCTTTCCTAATCACATAGAAACATAGAAAATAGGTGCAGGAGTAGGCCATTCGGCCCTTCGAGCCTGCACCGCCATTTATTATGATCATGGCTGATCATCCAACTCAGAACCCCGCCCCAGCCTTCCCTCCATACCCCCGACCCCTGTAGCCACAAGGGCCATATCTAACTCCCTCTTAAACATAGCCAATGAACTGACCTCAACAGTTTCCTGTGGCAGAGAATTCCACAGATTCACCACTCTCTGTGTGAAGAAGTTTTTCCTAATCTCGGTCCTAAAAGGCTTCCCCTCTATCCTCAAACTGTGACCCCTCGTTCTGGACTTCCCCAACATCGGGAACAACCTTCCTGCATCCAGCCTGTCCAATCCCTTTAGGATCTTATACGTTTCAATCAGATCCCCCCTCAATCTTCTAAATTCCAACGAGTACAAGCCCAGTTCATCCAGTCTTTCTTCATATGAAAGTCCTGCCATCCCAGGAATCAATCTGGTGAACCTTCTTTGTACTCCCTCTATGGCAAGGATGTCTTTCCTCAGATTATGGGACCAAAACTGCACACAATACTCCAGGTGTGGTCTCACCAAGGCCTTGTACAACTGCAGTAGTACCTCCCTGCTCCTGTACTCGAATCCTCTCGCTATAAATGCCAGCATACCGTTCGCCTTTTTCACCGCCTGCTGTACCTGCATGCCCACTTTCAATGACTGGTGTATAATGACACCCAGGTCTCGTTGCACCTCCCCTTTTCCTAATCGGCCACCATTCAGATAATAATCTGTTTTCCTATTTTTGCCACCAAAGTGGATAACTTCACATTTATCCACATTAAATTGCATCTGCCATGAGTTTGCCCACTCACCCAACCTATCCAAGTCACCCTGCATCCTCTTAGCATCCTCTTCACTGCTAACACTGCCACCCAGCTTCGTGTCATCCGCAAACTTGGAGATGCTGCACTTAATTCCCTCATCCAAGTCATTAATATATATTGTAAACAACTGGGGTCCCAGCACTGAGCCTTGCGGTACCCCACTAGTCACCGCCTGCCATTCTGAAAAGGTCCCGTTTATTCCCACTCTTTGCTTCCTGTCTGCTAACCAATTCTCCACCCACACCAATATCTTACCCCCAATACCGTGTGCTTTAGGTTTGCACACTAATCTCCTGTGTGGGACCTTGTCAAAAGCCTTTTGAAAATCCAAATATACCACATCCACTGGTTCTCCCCTATCCACTCTACTAGTTACATCTTCAAAAAATTCTATGAGATTCGTCAGACATGATTTTCCTTTCACTAATCCATGCTGACTTTGTCCGATGATTTCACCGCTTTCCAAATGTGCTGTTATCACATCCTTGATAACTGACTCCAGCAGTTTCCCCACCACCGACGTTAGGCTAACCGGTCTATAATTCCCCGGTTTCTCTCTCCCTCCTTTTTTAAAAAGTGGGGTTACATTAGCCACCCTCCAATCCTCAGGAACTAGTCCAGAATCTAACGAGTTTTGAAAAATTATCACTAATGCATCCACTATTTCTTGGGCTACTTCCTTAAGCACTCTAGGATGCAGACCATCTGGCCCTGGGGATTTATCTGCCTTCAATCCCTTCAATTTACCTAACACCACTTCCCTACTAACATGTATTCCGCTCAGTTCCTCCATCTCACTGGACCCTCTGTCCCTTACTATTTCTGGAAGATTATTTATGTCCTCCTTAGTGAAGACAGAACCAAAGTAATTACTCAATTGGTCTGCCATGTCCTTGCTCCCCATAATCAATTCACCTGTTTCTGTCTGCAGGGGACCTACATTTGTCTTTACCAGTCTTTTCCTTTTTACATATCTATAAAAGCTTTTACAGTCCGTTTTTATGTTCCCCGCCAGTTTTCTCTCATAATCTTTTTTCCCCTTCCTAATTAAGCCCTTTGTCCTCCTCTGCTGAACTCTGAATTTCTCCCAGTCCTCAGGTGAGCCACTTTCTCTGGCTAATTTGTATGCTACTTCTTTGGAATTGATACTATCCCTAATTTCTCTTGTCAGCCACGGGTGCACTACCTTCCTTGATTTATTCTTTTGCCAAACTGGGATGAACAATTGTTGTAGTTCATCCATGCAACCTTTAAATGCTTGCCATTGCATATCCACCGTCAATCCTTTAAGTGTCATTTGCCAGTCTATCTTAGCTAATTCACGTCTCATACCTTCAAAGTTACCCCTCTTTAAGTTCAGAACCTTTGTTTCTGAATTAACTATCTCACTCTCCATCTTAATGAAGAATTCCACCATATTATGGTCACTCTTACCCAAGGGGCCTCTCACGACAAGATTGCTAATTAACCCTTCCTCATTGCTCAAAACCCAGTCCAGAATAGTCTGCTCTCTAGTTGGTTCCTCGACATGTTGGTTCAAAAAACCATCCCGCATACATTCCAAGAAATCCTCTTCCTCAGCACCTTTACCAATTTGGTTCACCCAGTCTACATGTAGATTGAAGTCACCCATTATAACTGCTGTTCCTTTATTGCACACATTTCTAATTTCCTGTTTAATACCATCTCCGACCTCACTACTACTGTTAGGTGGCCTGTACACAACTCCCACCAGCGTCTTCTGCCCCTTAGTGTTACGCAGCTCTACCCATATCGATTCCACATCTTCCCGGCTTATGTCCTTCCTTTCTATTGCGTTAATCTCTTCTTTAACCAGCAACGCCACCCCACCTCCCCTTCCTTCATGTCTATCCCTCCTGAATATTGAATATCCCTGAATGTTGAGCTCCCATCCCTGGTCACCCTGGAGCCATGTCTCTGTGATCCCAACTATATCATAATCATTAATAACAATCTGCACTTTCAATTCATCCACCTTATTACGAATGCTCCTTGCATTGACACATAAAGCCTTCAGGCGCTCTTTTACAACTCTCTTAGCCGTTATACAATTATGTTGAAAAGTGGCCCTTTTTAATGCTTGCCCTGGATTTGTCGGCCTGCCACTTTTACTTTTCTCCTTTGTACTTTTTACTTCTACGCTCACTTTACACCCCTCTGTCTCTCTGCACTGGTTCCCATCCCTCTGTTGTGAACTAACCTCCTCACGCCTCTTTAATTTGATTCCCACCCCCCAACCATTCTAGTTTAAAGTCACCTCAGTAGCCCCCGCTAATCTCCTTGCCAGGATATTGGTCCCCCTAGGATTCAAGTGTAACCCGTCCTTTTTGTACAGGTCACGCCTGCGCCAAAAGAGGTCCTAATGATCCAAAAACTTGAATCCCTGCCCCCTGCTCCAATCCCTCAGCCACGCATTTATCCTCCACCTCATCGCATTCCTACTCTCACTGTCGCGTGGCACAGGCAGTAATCCCGAGATTACTACCTTTGCGGTCCTTTTTCTCAACTCCCTTCCTAGCTCCCTATATTCTCCTTTCAGGACCTCATCCCTTTTCCTACCTATGTCATTGGTACCTATATGTACCACGACCTCTGGCTCCTCACCCTCCCACTTCAGGATATCTTGGACACGATCAGAAATATCCCGGACCCTGGCACCAGGGAGGCAAACTACCATCCGGGTCTCTGGACTGCGTCCACAGAATCGCCTATCTGACCCCCTTACTATCGAGTCCCCTATCACAACTGCCCTCCTCTTCCTTGCCCTACCCTTCTGAGCTACAGGGCCAGACTCTGTGCCGGAGGCACGGCCACTGTCGCTTCCCCCGGGTAAGCTGTCCCCCCCAACAGTACTCAAACAGGAGTACCTGTTGTTAAGGGGCACAGCCACCGGGATACTCCCAATCACCTGACTTTTCCCCTTCCCCCTCCTAACCGTGACCCACTTGTCTGCCTCCCGTGGCCCCGGCGTGACCACCTGCCTTCCACTCCTCTCTATCACCTCCTCGCTCTCCCTGACCAGACGAAGGTCATCGAGCTGCAGCTCCAGTTCCGTAACGCGGTCCCTTAGGAGCTGCATCTCGATGCACCTGGCGCAGATGTAGACGTCCGGGAGGCTTGGAGACTCCAGGGCCTCCCACATCCGACACCGAGAACAGCAAACTGCCCTCACAGTCATAATGCCCCTCTCCTCAAATAGCAACAGAAAATGAATATCAAACCTTCCTCGCCTCGCCCGCTTCCGCCTAAGCCCGGTGAGCCGAAACCCTTAAGTCTTCACTCTGCTCCCGGCTCACTCCGCCGCCCGCAAACTACGCTGCCCGCTCTATGAGGCTTTGTTCCTTTTAAATCTGCCGCGCTGCACTGCCCGACGTCACACGCCTGCGCAGTCCCGCCTCTCAGAAAGCCGTTGGAGAAAAAAAAAACGAAAATTTCAAAAATGTCTTTCTCAGCACTCCCACTCAGACTCTCAGACTCCTTCTTCGAATCAAACCCGAAGCAGGATGTCTGCCCTTTTAAATCTGCCGCGCTGCACTGCCCGACGTCACACGCCTGCGCAGTCCCGCCTCTCAGAAAGCTGTTGGAGAAAAAAAATAACGAAAATTTCAAAAATGTCTTTCTCGTCACTCCCACTCAGACTCTCAGACTCTTTCTTCGAATCCAATGAAGTTGCGTTGCCTTTTCATGATCTCTTACATTATTTCTCTTTTTGTGTTTGCTCTGTTCATGACATCCTCGTTAGATATTCGGTTTGTCAATGACACTCTTTGCATCCTCCTCAAAAGCCACATCACTGCTGCTTCAATTCATTTCCTCATGTTACTAGATATTGTCCAACATTCTGAGCCATATAACATAACTGGATAAACGTAACATTTCAGTGCTCTGAGGCGGGTTGTCATGCCTAGTTTAGTATTGGTCAGTTTACTCTTCATTCTCGTAAAGGTGTCTTTTGCCATCCCTATTCTTCTTTTGATGTCCATGTCGCACCTGCCATCTGATGTCACCCAGCTTCCTAAGTTGCAAAAGTTCTTTACTTGTTTTATGTCTTCCCCGTTTATTCTCAGCTTGCAGATAGGATTCTATTTCTTTTTGGATATCACCATACATTCTGTCTTTTTGTAATTGATAGATAGACCCATTTTTGCACTTTCTCCAACAACTATATCAATTAAGTTTTGTGGTTCTTCCTCTGTACTTGCAATTAACACAGTGTCATCTGCATATCTGAAATTATTGATGTTTTCACTGCCAACTTTGATTCCCAAGATGTCTCTTATTTTTTTGTAATATTGTTTCACTGTACACATTAAATAAATCAGGGGAGAAAACACACCCTTGTCTAACACCTCTCTTGATTTTCGTAAAATGACTCACTTCTCCATCTATTCTTACAGCGGCGGTTTGTTCCCAGTACAGATTTCTGATTAGGCGGAGGTCTTTCGAATCTAGATCGAGAGTTTCCTGTAATATTTCAACTAACTTATAAATAATAGAATAATAGAATAGTACAGCACAGTACAGGCCCTTCGACCCACAATGTTGTGCCGACCCTCAAACCCTGCCTCCCATATAACCCCCCACCTTAAATTCCTCCATATACCTGTCTAGTAGCCTCTTAAATCTCACTAGTGTATCTGCCTCCACCACTGACTCAGGCAGTGCATTCCACGTACCAACCACTCTCTGAGTAAAAAACCTTCCTCTAAATATCCCCCTTGAACTTCCCACCCCGTACCTTAAAGCCATGTCCTCTTGTATTGAACAGTGGTGCCCTGGGGAAGAGACGCTGGCTGTCCACTCTATCTATTCCTCTTAATATCTTGTATGCCTCTATCATGTCTCCTCTCATCCTCCTTCTCTCCAAAGAGTAAAGCCCTACTCCCTTAATCTCTGATCATGGTGCATACTCTCTAAACCAGGCAGCATCCTGGTAAATCTCCTCTGTACCCCTTCCAATGCTTCCACATCCTTCCTATAGTGAGGCGACCAGAACTGGACACAGTACTCCAAGTGTGGCCTAATCAGAGTTTTATAGAGCTGTATCAATACCCCGCGACTCTTAAACTCTATCCCTCGACTTATGAAGTTAACACTCCATAAGCTTTCTTAACTACCCTATCCACCTGTGAGGCAATTTTCAAGGATCTGTGGACATGTACCCTCAGGTCCCTCTGCTCTTCCTTGTTGTGCTTCACTTTATCAAATGCTTTTGTGTAGTCGATAAAACAAACAAACAAATCTTTTTGCATTTGAATAGTTCGTATTGATAGTATCCTTAACATCAATATTGTCTGGTAGGCCACATTAATATAGGGCATCTTTGCAACCCTCTTTGATGCTTCTGATGCAAAGTACAAGGGGTGATTGATCAGTTCGTGGCCTAAGGTAGATGGAGTCAGTTTTAGAAAACCTAGCTCGTTTATTTTTCATATATTTACACACTTAGTCTAGTGGTCGTGGAGCATACGGATCCCATCTTTGTAGAAGTCGGCGTCGGCGTCTTGGACCTCCAGAATGTGGTCCACAGCAGGGGTGATTGATAAGTTTGTGGCCCAAGTTAGAAGGAGATGAGTTATTAACTTCAAACTTTCTGCATTTTCACTCAAAGAGTTGAACTGCACGTGCATGTAACAAGAGCTGTATAACTCATCTTCTTCTACCTTAGGCCACGAACATATCAATCACCCCTGCTGTGGACCACTTCTACAAAGAAGGGATCTGTATGCTCCACGACCGCTGGACTAAGTGTGTACATGTAGGAGGGGGCTATGTTGAAAAATAAATGTGCTAGGTTTTCTAAAATTGACTCCTTCTACCTTAGGCCACGAACTTATCAATCACCCCTCGTATAAGACAAATTCACGTGCATACTTATTGTCTCATCTCTGTCTTTTTCTGTTTAACTAACCTCCTAACAGGTCAACAACTTGCCTTCTGTTCCATGAACTACTTCTTTAACTAAAAGGTCTCTCCTGTGGAACCTAATCAAGGATCTTCTGGATGCCCCTATAAACAATATCTTTTGAGAACCATCTGGTTTCCTCTGAAAATAACAACAAAATTCATTAAACCTGATCTACCCTATACAGTCGATTTTGGCTCTCAGTCTAATCAGCTCAAATATCTCCAAAATTCTTCTCACTTTATCCATATTAATAGGTTCCAATCATTTATCCACAACAGATGTTAGCCTAACAGGTCTATACTTCCTTTATTCATTCTTGAGTTTCTTATGTAATGGAGAACAATTGCCAATTTTTTAAATAAATAGTCAATTCCTGAATTAACTGAACTTTGGAAGATTAAATCCTAAAGCACCAAGTCTAAATTTTTATGTCCTAGTTAAATTTTTTTCTTTGGAAACCTTGGGTAGAGGCCACCACACCGCAGGCTTCTGTGGGTCGATATTTCCATTTTTTTTTGTGCTTTCTTCTTCAGTACTTTAGTGAGTTCCAGTGATTGATAACTTCTATGCTGTCTGAAACAACGGGTGTGCTCTTCTCTTCAGTAAAGAGAATTATTCATTGTCCAGTGTTTCTTCATTTTTATTTGTCGTGGTTTACACTCATGTTTTTAAAGGACTCACATTACCCGTGCCTAACTTTTTTCTAATGTCAATACAAAATTCATCATCCATATATTGCGGAACTATGGCAAAGCTGACAGGTCATGATTTATGACAGGAGCAGCAAAGAGCTGTGGGGAGTACATCCCATGGCTGGAGCATCTAGAGTGGCACCCGCCTTCCCTTGCATCTTCTATATGTCACACCTTCCTTCTCCTGATTCTTGTCCCTCATGCCTCAGAGCAAGTTACCAAGTTTCAGAATTCTAACCTCTCCTATCACTCCTCCATTTAAATAATTCCTGTGCTTTTTTATAGGGTCGTGGCTAATACAATGCAGCCTTAAAAAATATTACATCACCGATTATCCAACATTTATATTCTGCTATGGCTCTTAATATATATGCTATAAATTCATGGCACATCAGCATTATGTCAATGTGTGAACCCTCTTATTTTTTACATCAGCTATTAACTGCAGATAAATTATCAAATGGTGCTGTTAGCTTAATCATTTCTGAGAGGCCAATAGATTTGACATGCCATTTCTGAGGAGGCACATGCGTTAAAACCTGAGGAGGAGTTTCTAAGTTAAAGATAATTTTCCATCACATTGTGGGACCTCATTACGTACAACATGACAGCGATGTTTCCTGCATTAAAACCGGATTTACCTTTCATGAATATTTTGCTGGTTGCTAAGTAATTTTGGAGTACCTGAATTCATAATCAGTACTGCAATAAGGCTACTTTATAATTAATACCATCTCATTAAAATAAAATTACACGTCTTTAAGGTGATTGTTCTTAGTGAAAGGCTCAAACAAAATTTGTTTTTTCAAACGGGGCCATGCTTATGATCCTAGACATTTGGATTACTATCACTATGCCTCCAGGCTCATAAGCAGCTATTTTCCTTCAACATTTCAGTTCCTGAACCAACCAGCACAAACTTAATCACCAAAAGTTAGCAACATTATGATCACTTTGCACTAAAATGGACTTAGCTTCTTTATGGTCGAACTGTGTTCTTTCTTGTAAAATGGAGCTGTATTTATGCCTAATTTATGTTTTTCTTGCAGATGATACTTATCTGAGTCTATGTGCCTGTGATGCTGCTATAAGTTTTTCATTGCACCTGTGCATACGTGTACTTGTGCAGCTGACAATAAACCTGACTTCAACTTTGATATCATTCAAAGTTACCACATTCAAGTGGTTTTATTTAGGTCAGTAGAGCCTTCACGTAAACCTCAAATAATGTAGAGACTTAGAATAATAGGCACTAGAACAGATCCTTTGCCCAACTTATCCATGCTGATCAAGCTGATCCCATTTTCCCACATTTGTCCCATATCTCTCTTAATGCTTAATATCCATGTTCTCAACAAAGTGGCTTTTATAGATTGTTATTGTGACTTACTTTGGCAATTCATACCATATACGCACCACCATCTACATAAAAAAGTTGCCTCTCAGATTTCTTTTAACTCTTTCTCTCTCAACTTAAACCTATGTCCTCTAGTTTTTCATCCACTTTCTCTGGGAAAAAGAGTGCATGAATTGACCTTATGTCCCTCGTGGTTTTATACACCTTATAAGGTCACCCTTCAGTCTCCTATGCTCCAAGGAATTAAGATCTCTTATTGGTAAATAAACAATAATGCTCCAAACAATATAGACAATTCAACCTGAGATAACATTCTTCATCATATAATTAGTCATCTATTCTCAGAAGATGTGGGAAATTATATTTTCATCATATGTCATTGTATCTTTCTGCAGGTTTCCTGAATAAAGAAGTATACAAACCCTTTGTTCCTGTTCTGAACACAGTCAAATACATAAGTATAAGAGCATGAATTAAGCCTGATGGAACATATCCTGGTTTTATTATCGTCAGCAGAGGTCTACACATTCCAAAACTTTTGCATTATTATCCCATGAAAATATGGTCAAAATGGTTTTCAGCAGGGGCTTCTGGAACCTGGACTCATGAACAATCATGGATTGTCAATTTAGTTTTATCGTTAAAAGGCTATAATTAAACAGATTTATTTCTAAATGTAGAATGCTTGGAGTGAAAGCACACCAAGATAAATTGGTAAATAGGTTTATTAGTGTCACATATACTGATATTCAATGAAAAAGTTTGTTTTGCATGCCATCCACACAGATCATTTCATTACATTACATCAGTACACTGAGTTAGTACAAGGGAAAAACCAACAACAGAATGTAGAATAAAGTGTTACAGTTACAGAGAAAGTGAATTGCATGCAGACGATAAGGTCCAAAACAATGTGAATTGCCAAGTCAAGAGTCCAACATCATTTTAGTGAACCTTTCAATAGTCATAGCAGCAGGATAAAACCTATCCATGAGCCTGATAGCACATATATTCTCCCCAAAGGGATGAAGGTGAAGAGTGAAAGTCAGGAGTGGGTGGGGTTTTTCTTTACGTTGGATTCTTTACCAAGGCAGCATGAAGTGTAGGCAGAGACCATGGACGAGAGACTAGTGTCGGTGATGTGTTGAGCTGTGTCCACCAATCCCTGCAGGCGATGTTTTATTTTCACAACAGTTGTGTGGACACAGTTCGTGCCAGTTCTTCACTTTAGGCAATAAAAACATAAATTAATAAGAAGCAGTAATGTAATGTTAGCATGTGGATGGGATCACCTGCATCTTCACTGATCTGGAGGAGTAGATCATATGTCCATAATAAACAACAAAACCCTAGGCCCAAGGAGTGGTGCGCAATTTCAGCTATTGCTCTTTGCTTGTTTGCTATCTCAAGTGACTCTAAATATTTCAGGAAACTAACTGGAAAAGTAGGTGTTCTGACCTATGCGTCTCCCTACTTCAACTTAACTTTTTAAAAAAATTACCTAGGAACTCTCCACTGGTGCATATTTCCTGCAGCAAGTTCACTGCTGCATCTTAAATTGAGGAAAATACATTTATCATTAGCGCACAAATATCGTTCTCATGTTAAAAAGTAATCACACATCAGATGCTCTTCCAGATGCCATAGATAATATTGAAAACAGGAGTCAGATGGTTGACTTGAGGCTACGGCAGGTAGTGGGGACAGAGACTAGAAGAGAGGGAGGAGGTGTTGCTGAGAAACTGGTGGGAATAAGTAATTAGTCTAATTACCGTTTCTACTGTCCTACTTCATAATACTTAAGACAACAGAGCCCAAGAATAGAAAGGTACTTGAAACATTTAAATGTGTCAGTATAGACACATTACTGAAGTCTATGACAAAGTGGAGCAAACAAATACGTGAGCCACATGCATCTTCAAGGAGCACAGGTGCTAAAGCATCCACCACTGTATGTATTCATGGTGATCATAACCTACACAGGAAAGCAACAATCATTAATAACTGAATGAAAACTGAATGAAAGTGTTTACAACTTCCTCATCATGTTGTCAAAATCATTAGGATTTCAAGAAGTTGTAAACACCGGTGAATTCAGGAGTGATAACATCAAAACAGTCTAGCAATTTGTCCTACAACTCATCATACAATTAGGGGAATGGTTATAAATGTTGTGTAAAACTATCGAATATTTTACATGAGTGACATTTTACTTTGTATCAACATACATCAAAGTTGCTGGTGAACGCAGCAGGCCAAGCAGCATCTATAGGAAGAGGCGCAGTCGACGTATCAGGCCGAGACCCTTCGTCAGGACTAACTGAAGGAAGAGTTTTACTTTGTATCCTCGTTATTCTCTCACCATGGGAATAGTCTTAAAAAGCTAGCGTTCAGAATGAATGAATATTTGGCTCTTCATCACGCCTCTCTCTTTCAAGAGTCATCTGACTGGAGCACTGTTTAAAAGTTAAAGTTTTTTTTGCTGTCATACACATAATTACTTGCTCAAAGTTCAAAGTAAATTTATTATCAAAGTACATACTGTATACATCACCAAATACAACCCTGACATTCGTTTTCTAGCAGGCATACACAGTAAATCCAAGAAACACAATAGAATCAATAAAAGACTGCACCCAACAGGATGGAGAACCAGTGTGCAGAAGACACCAAACTGCAATTATAGAAAATAATAGTAATAATAAATAAATATGCAATAAATATCAAGCATAAGATGGTTCAAAAGTATTTTGCTTAAAAGGAAATTAGAGGCTGCAGATTACAATGAGAGTAATTCGGAAGAGGTATAATTAGAAGTCTTGTAAGCAACCTGCAACACATCGCCGTAGTCCATGCACACATGCAATGAAAAAGTTCAAAGGAGAAATGGGAGGGTTGCAAGTTTTTTTTTACATAGGTGGTGGTGGGTGCATGAAATGCATTGCCAAGAGCGGTAGTGGGAGCAAATACGAAGAGATTGATGGATGGGCACACGAATATTCAGAGAATAAACAGAGATAGGCATTATGTAGGCAAAAGAGATTAGTGTAATGAAGCATTTAAATACCAGGGTCTGAAGGGCCTGTTCAGAAGTTTTATAAGCAGCCCACAACACATCAGGGGACATTTCTGTGCTGCGCTGTTCCATGTTCTGTGTTTCAGATTTGACCCTGATCAGTCATGTCATTCACATCTATGAGCTGTTCCTAGAGTCGCATTCTGGAGAAGCATCAGTTTGGTGAATGATGTACTTTGGTTTCCCCGAAACCTGTGACTCTAGCAGTGAGATGTCTGCAAGCAAATACTATTGACTGACACATCCCAAGGTGAAGGAGCTCCTGTTGAGGAATGCAGTAAGGTTCAGTGCAGCCTGCTAAAGCTTTATTGCAGAAGGACCACAGTCTCGGGGCCTGCTGTTGACTGACACATCCCAAGGTGAAGGAGCTCCTGTTGAGGAATGCAGTAAGGTTCAGTGCAGCCTGCTAAAGCTTTATTGCAGAAGGACCACAGTCTCGGGGCCTGCTGTCACTGGATACTGAGGGGTTGGGTCCTGGGTTACAGCCTCTCAGGCAATCTCCAGTTGCATTGTTTCAGGAGGAAACATGAATGGCTTTGATGCATTGTAAGAGAATGTATTGAACTAAAAGTATAATGAACATAGAGAATTGTATTTTAAAGTCAATATTAAGTTTATTGTTTGTTACATGCACAAGTACATATATGCACAGGTGCAATGAAAAACTTACTTCCAGCAGCATCGCAGGCACATAGTATCATATAATCAGCAGTCACAATAAAAACACACATTTGACACAGTAAATTATACACAATATTTGCAAAAAAAAACATCAATAGAACAAAAACAGTCGATTTTAGAGCAAAGTGCTCAAGGTGTTGCTAAATTGTATGGAGATTATTTGATAAAATGATCTGTATGGATGGCAAAGGTTTTCACTGTACATGTGACAATTGTAAACCAATTTAACAATATCACAGTTTAAGTTCTAGGCATTAAGGCAGGTCCCATCTCAAACCCCACAGTAAACATCAAAGGAAAGATCTAATTATAACAAAGAACTTAGGAGAAACTATTGGGCATCAAGGCCACTGGAGACGCAGAATTAAGTTATGCAGATTTCATATCTATTCAAACAGAAAATACCAGCGTCACAGTGGCACAGCAGTTAGCACAACGGTCTTACAGCTTGGGGCGTTCGGAGTTCAGAGTTCACAATTCCAGTACCATTCTGTAAGGAGTCTCTGTACATCCTCCCAGTGGAATGCGTGAGTTTTCTCCGGGTCCACTGGTTTTCTCCCAAAGTCCAAAGACATACCGGGTCCGTTAATTGGCCATTTTAAATTGTTCTGTGATTAGGTTATGGTTGCAACATACATAAAAGTTGCTGGTGAACGCAGCAGGCGTTCACAGCATCTATAGGAAGAGGCGCAGTTGACATTTCAGGCCGAGACCCTTCGTCAGGACTAACTGAAGGAAGAGTGAGTTATGGTTATGGTTGATCGGTTTTGTCGTGGGTTGCTAGGGCAATGTGGCTCAAAGGGCCGGAAGGGCCTCCAAAAATATATATTTCATATTACTAAATATTATATTTCTATATAATTACAATAAATCCCATTTCCTTATCATCACCTCTTTCTATTTTCATTTCCTATTCCTCTATGCTTTCTTCAATGGTTCTTGCAGGAAATAACTGCAAAGTGAAATTACAGATATTCCAGCACACATCAATAACAAAAAAAGAAACCCCTAACTGCTTCAAATTGATCTGCCAAGGGAGAAGGACCCACGTCATGTTGCACTGAATTGGAAGCTATACTGATGACATCATGTCAGTTACAGGAGAGCAGTTATGTTATTGCCCAAAGATGTACTGTGTGTTGGACAATCCCATTCTGACATGTCTATCCACGGCCTCCTCTACTGTAAAGATGAAGCCACACTGAGGTTGGAGGAACACCACCTTATATTCCGTCTGGGTAGCCTCCAACCTGATGGCATGAACATTGATTTCTCTAACTTCCGCTAATGCCCCACCTCCCCCTCGTACCCCATCCGTTATTTATATACACACATTCTTTCTCTCTCTCTCCTTTTTCTCCCTCTGTCCCTCTGACTATACCCCTTGCCCATCCTCTGGGCTCCCCCACCCCTTTTCTTTCTCCCTAGGCCTCCTGTCCCATGATCCTCTCATATCCCCTTTGCCAATCACCTGTCCAGCTCTTGGCTCCATCCCTCCACCTCCTGTCTTCTCCTATCATTTTGGATCTCCCCCTCCCCCTCCCACTTTCAAATCTCTTACTCACTCTTCTTTCAGTTAGTCCTGACGAAGAGTCTCGGCCTGAAACGTCGACTGTACCTCTTCCTAGAGATGCTGCCTGGCCTGCTGCGTTCACCAGCAACTTTGATGTGTGTTGCTTGAATTTCCAGCATCTGCAGAATTCCTCGTGTTTGCCAGGAAATCTTCATAATGTGAGACATTCTTTTCTTTTATTTCACTGGCACTTAGCCCAATGGACATTCAAAACCCTTCACATAATCTACTCAGTACATTGATCGAGCTCCGGGTGATCCATTGATATATAAGGTTCTTAGCCCCCTGGTAACAGAACCATAATCAAGATAAACGTAAGAAATTCTGCAGATGCTGGAAATCCAAAGCAACAAACAAAACTGAGCAAGTCAGGCAGCATCTATGGAAATGAACCAACAGTCGATGTTTCCAGCCAAGACTCCTCTTCAGAATTTATAATCAACAAATTTTAATAGTTTCTTATTTAGCAGGCAAAGAATGGAAGCCCAGAATCTATCATCACAGAAGAAAAATATTCATAGGCCCATATTTATACAGCACAGATAAAGCCCTTCAGGCCATTGACCCATATCTTTATAAACTTTTACTGCCAATGTACCCTAACCAAAAATATTTTGAACATTGTAATTGTACCTGCCTCTACCACCTCCTCTGGCAGCTCATTGCATCTACCCACAGCCCTCTGTGTGATAAACTTGTACTGAGGTTCCCTTTAATTCCTTTTCCTCTCACTTTAAACCTGTGCTGTCCTGAGAAAGAAAAATTGTAACTATCTGTCCTGTTTATAACCCTCATAATTTTATAAATCTCTTTAAGGTCACCCCTCAGTCTCTGTTACAGGGAAATAGCCTCAGCCTAAATGAGCAGCGGTTTCTACATTTTACAATACCCATCTTTAAGGAAATGGCAGCAAATCCTGTCTTCTTTTTAGATTAATGAAGACACGCAGTCCTCTTTTATTGTCATTTAGTAATGCATGCATTAAGAAATGATACAATATTTCCTCCGGTGTGATATCACAAAACACAGGACAGACCAAGACTGAAAAAACTAACAAAACCACACAATTATAACATATAGTTACAACAGTGCTACAATACCATAACTTGATGAAGAAGTCCATGAGCAGAGTAAAAGTTCAAAGTCTCACAAATGTCCCACATTTCACGCAGACGGGAGAAGGAAGAAAAACACCCCCTGCCATGCCCGACCACAGCCCGACTCTGAGTCATCCGAAAACTTCCAGCTCTGATCAGCTCTCCGACACCGAGTACTGAGTGCCACCTCTGTCCGAATGATTCGACCTCAACCTCAGTCGCCAACAGCAAGCAAAGCCGGGGATTTTGAGGCCTACCCTGCGAAAGATTCCCGACCACGCAGTAACGACAGCAGCGAACGAGTGTTTCAGAAACTTCTCCAGATGTTCCTCTGTGCTTTCACGTCCATTCTCTATCAAATCAGAATTGTCCAGAATTAAATCTCTACCCGAACATCCTGATTTTCCATTTATTTCTATCACTGCAAAGAACTCGTCATCAGAAGAAAAGTTTTCACCCTTGTAAATCCTCAAATTCACTGTGAAGAACAGTGTTAGACATGCTCCATGTACTGCCAGTGTTCCAAGTTGGCAAGTCTGCAAAATACTGTGGTAGCTCTTTGCAGCCAGAGCAAAATTAGCCACACTTCCATGCAGCAAATGGTCTTGAAGCACACGACATTCTGCTAACATCAGGACGTGCTGTGACAAAGTGTCTGGTTGGCAGTATTTTCTCCTGACAACCAATTCAAAGTTAACCAAGGCAATCAGGACATACAAATCACTATGACATCAGTCCAGATGGACTAAAGAACATGTTTGCTTGGAAACTGGATTTTCACCTTTTTTTGTTGCATGACACAACCAGAGTTAATGCTAGCCCCAACTTCTCCAGAGTAACCATATGACTGAAATCCCTCAGTTTTGGACTTATTTAACTAAATCTCCTTAAAGTCGTCACATATTTATTACTGTGCTACCTTAGTAGTCAGTTATTTTATTTGTCATTTAGCACCCTTTGCTGGTAGTTTTGTATAGCAGTCATTTAGGTCACGTCATCCGTGTCTCTAGATGATGACATCATCAGTAGGCATCGAGACAGTTCTCCATGTAGAGTTGAGGGAGAGCTTAAGCCTTTTCATCCGACACCCTCCTGACGTTCAGGTCTTTGAAAGCCTCATCGGTATGCAAAAGTAATCTTTGGGTTTATTATTTATTGATGTATGCATATTTCCACAAATCAGAGATATTTGAATGGTTTGTGTGCAAATAAAATACAGATGGAATATTTATGCAGGCCACATGTTCTGGCTAACCTGCAGTGAGAAAATGTGCATAAGATACATTGTATGTAGCAACATCTTGCTTACCAGTAGCCTATCTTTATGATATACAGTATTTGGAACGTATTTGTATACAGTATCTTGTGTATTATTTTGTATCATTTGTGGTATACTTAATGCTTGCCTTGTACTTACCACAATGGGAATTTGGACACCTTTCGATTGTATGTTTATCTTTCTGTCAGTTTTACCCTACTGCCAGTTGTTACATTAAAGAACGTCAATTTGGAACGTCTTTGTCAGTGTAGTAATTGGGGATGGAGTTCATCTGCCTGTCAATTCATGCAAGACGTGTGAAGAGGACAGGACAATTACAGTGTTATACCTCAAACACAACACAATAAATGTTATGGCCAAACCGTTGTTTTATAATGGCTCAAGTTAATCCCTATATTCAGGTACTTCATGCCTCTATTTAGAAAGCCCTGCATCCCATCCAATTTCTCAATCTGTCCTTCAACTTTCAATTAACTATACACAGATACTTGTCTACGCTGATTTAAGAACATAAGTCTAAGATATAGATAGGATCGTAATTCGGCCATGTAGTGCGTCAATCTGCTCTGCCTCATTTTTTCAACCCTATTCTCCTGCTTTCCCATCGTAACCCTTAACACCTTTACCAATCAAGAACCTGTGCTCACTGATCTACATTCTCTCCCAGTTAAATGGTGTCCTTTAACAGTCTCACTATTTTGTTCAAATCTCACATACTCTCTCTCTCTCTCTCCCCCCTCCCCCGACTCTCCCTCACTCCCTCTCTCTTCCCTCCCCCTCTCCACACACTCACTTCGGGAAGTCTGATCACCTGACTGTGCTTCTACTCCCTGAGTTTAAGACTGAAGACTACAGCACCAGTAGTGAGGGCCAAGAAGGTTTGGACGAGGAAAGCACAGGAGCGCTTACAGGTCTGCTTTGAATCAATGGACTGGACTGTATTCAGGGATTCATCTTCAAATCTGGATGAGTATGCTGCAGTTGTTACTGACTTCATTAAAACCTGTGTGGATGAGTGCGTGACTACAAAGACTTGCTGTACATTCCCAAACCAAAAGCAGTGGATGAACCAGGAGGTACATCATCTGCTGAAGGCTAGATTTGTGGCATTCAAGTCTGGTGATCCAGGTCTGTACCAGAAAACCAGGTATGATTTGCAGAGGGCTATTTCAAGGATGAAGAGACAATTTTGAATGAGGTTGGAGGCGACATCGGATGTACGACAACTCTGGCAGGGTTTGCAAGACGTTACTTCCTACAAAGCGAAACCCAATAGCATGAATGGCAGTGATGCTTCACTACCAGATGAACTCAATGTCTTCTATGCCCACTTTGAAAGGGAGAACACAACTACAGCTGTGAAGATCCCTGCTGCACCTGATGACCCTGTGATCTCTGTCTCAGAGGCTGATATTAGGCTGTCTTTAAAGAGGGTGAACCCTCTCAAGGCAGAAGGTCCAGATGGAGTACCTGGTAAGGCTCTGAAAACTTGTGCCAACCAACTGGCAGGAGTATTCAAGGACGTTTTCAACCTCTCACTGCTACGGGTGGAAGTTCCCACTTGCTTCAAAAAGGCAACAATTATACCAGTGCTTAAGAAGAATAGTGTGAGCTGCCTTAATGACTTTCACCTGGTAGCACTCACATCAACAGTGATGAAATGCTTTGAGAGGTTGGTTATGACTAGACTGAACTCCTGCTTTAGCAAGGACCTGGACCCATTGCAGTTTGGCTATCACCACAATAGGTCAATGGCAGATGCAGTCTCAATGGCTCTTCACATAGCCTTAGACCACCTGGAAAACACAAACGCCTATGTCAGGATGCTGTTCATCGACTATAGCTCAGCACTTAATGCCATCATTCCCACGATCCTGTTTGAGAAGTTACTGAACCTGGGCCTCTGTACCTCCATCTGCAATTGGACCCTCAACTTCCTAACCAGAAGACCACAATCTGTGTGGACTAGTGATAACATCTCCTCCTCACTGACAATCAACACTGGCGCACCTCAGGGGTGTGTGCTTATCCCACTGCTCTACTCTCTGTATACACATAACTGTGTGGCTAGGCATAGCTCAAATATCATCTATAAATTTGCCAATGATACAATCATTGTTGGTAGAATCTCAGGTGGTGATGAGAGGGCGTACAGGAGTGAGATATGCCAACTACTGGAGTGGTGCTGCAGCAACAACCTTGCATTCAACGTTAGTAAGACAAAAGAGCTGATTGTGGACCAGGAAGAGTAAGATGAAGGAACACATACCAATCCTCGCAGAGGGATCAGAAGTGGAGAAGGTAAGCAATGTCAAGTTCCTGGGTGTCAAGATCTCTGAGGACCTAACCTGGTCCCAAAAAAATCGATGCAGATATAAAGAAGATAAGACAGTGACTATACTTCATTAGGAGTTTGAAGAGATTTGGTATGTCAACAAATACACTCAAAATCTTCTATAGATGGAGTGGAGAGCATTCTGATGGGCTACATCACTGTCTGGTATGGGGTGGGGGGTTACTGCACAGGACCAAAAGAAGCTGCAGAGGGTTGTAAATTGGTCGGCTCCGTCTTGGGTAGTAGCTTACAGAGTACCCAAGACATCTTCAAGGACCGGTGCCTCAGAAAGGCAGCGTCCATTATTAATGACCTCCAGCACCTAGGGCATGCCCTTTTCTCACTGTAACCATCAGGTAGGAGGTACAGAAGCCTGAAGACACACACTCAGTGATTCAGGAACAACTTCTTCCCCTCTGCCATCTGATTCCAAAATGGACTTTGAACCTGTGAATACTACCTCACTTTTGTAATATATATTATTTCTTTTTTTTGCATGATTTTTAATCTACTGTATTCAATATACATATACTGCAATTGATTTACTTATTTACTTATTAATTTTTTTTCTTCTTCTATATTATGTATTGCATTGTACTGCTGCTGCTGTCAACTTATTTCACAACACATGCCAGTGATAATAAACCTGATTCTGATTCTCCCTCTGCCCTCTCCTCTCTCCCCGTCTCCCTCTTTCCCCCTCTCCCTCTCTCCCCTCTCTTTCTCCCTCTCTATCTTCCTTCCTCCCTCCCTCCCTTTCTCCATTTCTCTTCCCCCTTTCTCCCCCATTCTCCCCCATCTCTGTGAAACCTAACTTTCTCCAATTCTGTCATCTCTGTGGTTATGGTTCTAGCTGTAAAAGTCCTTAGTCCTTTCTTTTTATAAAATGCTCCTTAGACCAGCTTCCTCTTTTTTTTCACCTTATATGGCTTGGTGTAGTGTTTTGTTCATTGGCACTCCTTGGGATAGTTATCATAGGTCAGAATCAACATCAAAGCAAGTTGATTTGTTCATAAAGTAATTTTCAATCATGAAATAATGATGTGACAAGAATGCTCAAAAAGACAGATCTCATTCCCAGACCTTTGTTTTGGATACTCAGCTTCTAATATAACAACATCTTGAAGAACCAAAGTAGCTGTTTTCCATCCAATATGCATAAACCTTGCTTCCCTTGAGAACAGACAGGACTAGTAGTTCAAAGGGGATCTTTAGAACAGAGCCAACTTCCACCATTCTGCCACCATTCTGTCAATGTTGCTCTTGCAGATTTACTTCCCAAACCTAGGTCAGTGGAACTCAATTATATGTGCTGGTTCAGTTCAGGACCAGTGCATATTTGCATAAAATCATTGAGTTATTCAACAAAGAAACAGAACTTTTGGCTCAATGAGCCCATGTGAGCCATAAGAAGTATAGCATAGCAAGGATGAGTGGGAAGCCAGAGGATTGGGAGACTTTTAAGGAGCAACAGAAGATAACTAAAAAGGCAATACAGGGGGAAAAGATGAGGTACGAAGGTAAGCTAGCCAAGAATATAAAGGAGGATAGTAAAAGCTTCTTTAGGTATGTGAAGAGGAAAAAATTAGTTAAGACCAAAGTTGGGCCCTTGAAGACAGAAACAGGTGAAGTTATTATGGGGAACAAGGAAATGGCAGATGAGCTGACAGGTACTTTGGATCTGTCTTCACTAGGGAAGACACAAACAATCTCCCAGATGTAATCGTGGCCAGGGGACCTAGGGTAACAGAGGAACTGAAGGAAATTTGCATCAGGCAGAAAATAGTGTTGGATAGACTGATGGGACTGAAGGCTGATAAATCCCCAGGGCCTGATGGTCTGCATCTCAGGGTACTTAAGGAGGTGGCTCTAGAAATCATGGACGCATTGGTAATAATTTTCCAATGTTCTATAGATTCAGGATCAGTTCCTGCGGATTGGAGGGTAGCTAATGTTATCCCACTTTTTAAGAAAGGAGGGAGAGAGAAAGCAGGCAATTATAGACCAGTTAGTCTGACATCAGTGGTGGGGAAGATGCTGAAATCAATTATAAAAGATGAAATAGTGGCATATTTGGATAGCAGTGGCAGGATAGGTCTGAGTCAGCATGGATTTACGAAGGGGAAATCATGCTTGACTAATCTTCTGGAATTTTTTGAGAATGTAGCTATGAAAATGGACATGGGAAAGCCAGTGGATGTAGTGTACCTGGACTTTCAGAAAGCCTTTTTTAAGGTCCCACATAGGAGGTTAGTGTGCAAAATTAGAGCAAATGGTATTGGGGGTAGGGTACTGACATGGATAGAAAACTGGTTGGCAGATAGGAAACAAAGAGTAGGGATTAATGGGTCCCTTTCAGAATGGCAGGCAGTGACTAATGGGGTACCGCAAGGCTCGGTGCTGGGACCGCAGCTATCTACAATATACATTAATGATTTAGATGAAGGGATTAAAAGTAACATTAGCAAATTTGCAGATGACACAAAGCTGGGTGGCAGTGTGAAATGTGAGGAGGATGTTATGAGAATGCAGGGTGACTTGGACAGGTTGGGTGAGTGGGCAGATGCGTGGCAGATGCAGTTTAATGTATCTCAGTACATGTGACAGTAATAAACCAATACCAATTCCAATTACTCAGGTCAGGATGACTTGGTTAATGTTACCTATGAGAACAATATGTTTGATTGCTATACTTTTTGACAATGTTCAGGTCAGGTCAGAATGAAACAAGAACTTAAGACGGTCAAGTTTGGGTCACATGTAGACTTATCAGGGTTGGGTTCAATTTGAGTTGGCTTTTAATTTTATACCCCAGTAGTCATCTAGTTCTGCTGTACTTATTATCTCTAAGGGCTTTATAACTTACAAGTTTCCAAGGAATAAATAAACGCTAGAATTTCTATAGTTCATTTCGAAGTATTTTATTCCCACAGGACTTGACAGTCAGTAAATCACAGTTGAATTTCACTCTGTGTGTATTCATAGAAAGTAGGTTAATACTACTGTGTTTGTAGAATCTGAAATGGTGAAAAGGAGACTTACAGAAGTGACATAGATCGACTGGTCGAATGGTGTTGCAACAACATTGTACTGAATGTTAGTAAGACCAAGGAACTTATTGTAGATTTAGGGAAGGGGAAATATGGAGAGTATACAGTCTTCATTCAGGGGTCAGCAGTGCAAAAGGTGGCTGGCTTTAAATTCCTGGATATCAACATCTCAGGGGAAGTATCCTGGGCCCAGCACACTGATGTAATCACAAAGAAGCCATGCCAGGAGTTCTACTTCATTTGGGGTTAAGGACATGTTGGAATATCACCAAAGACTCTTACGTATTTCCATAGATGTATGGTGGAGAACATTCTGACTGGTTATATCACAGTCCGGTATGAAGCCGTCAATGCATAGGACTGCAAGAGGCTGCAGAAGGTTATAGACTCAGCCAGTTCCACCACAGGCAAAACCACCCCCACTGTCGAGGATATCTTCAAGAGACAGTGCCTCGGGTAGTTAGCATCCATCATTAAGAATTCTTCCCATCTGCAACATGCCTTCTTCTCATTATTGTACTACCATCAGGGAAGATGTACAGTAGCCTGAAGAACGACACTCAATGATTCAGGAACAGCTTCCTCCCCTCTGCCAAATGATTTCTGAATGATCTATAAAGCCATGAACAGTACTCCATCTATTCTTTTGTACTATTTATTTATTTTCGTGGTTTATAACAATTTTATGACTTTGCACTGTCCTGCTCTGCAAAAAGATAAATTTCATAGGTCTGTAACAATAACTCTAATTCTGATTCTGATTCTGACCAGACCAGTATTTATCCCTAAATGTCCCTGACAAATTGGTGGTGAGGTAATTCCTTGAGCCACAGAAATTTTTCTTGTGAAGGTGCTGCCACGTTGCTATTGAGGAAAGAGTTCTGGGGTTTAGACTCAGTGATGATGAAAGTAATAGAGCCTATATAATAAACGTGAAGAGGCCCTTTTTCTTTTAGCTAGCAGTTTAAAGTTCCTAAGATACTGATTTCTGGCTATCTCACCTGAAAGGATAGCATAAAGGCAGCTCCGATAATCTGTTTTTGTCTCCTGCATTGTGATCCTAAAATATAAACAGAGATTATTCTTCCATTCTTCATGTCTGGAAAAGCACACCGACATTTCTCTGAGTTGTAAATACGCAGGAGAGGTTGGACGTTGATTTTCTTTCAGGCTGCTTCGCATTATCAGCAGGGTTTAAGAGCCAGCTATAGGGTTACACACGTCTTCCTCCACTACAGCTCCGAAACTCCCAGGCCAGGAGCTGCTTTGTCTGATACAAGCTCTTTCTAATCTGGGTTAAAAAGATGACAAAGCTCTGGAGACCAAAGAGGAGCTTGTCTGTGAGTCATCTGGCTAACGGTTCAATTTACTTCCCATCACTAAGAAAAAGGAAGGCTCTAATGCCTGAGCAAACAAAATATACATCAGGGTATCCTCTAGAGACACTCTAGCTTTCCATCCTATGCCTCCAAGCACCTGGAGTTGCTCAGGAGTGCTAAGCAGAGATAGCAGTCACTATCGCTTCACACTTCAGGAGTACAAAGGGTTGACTTAAATTCTCATCTGATCTGACAGCACCGTTAACATTCAGTTTGCCTTTTATTCACAGCCTTTTTCCTCCCTGGCTATCAGTTGTCAGCCTTACCAAGAGCTCTTACCTACATAGATAGAATGGACTCACTATATATCCCTCTGGGCAAAGGCCTGCATTCAGTTCTTCATCCTGTCCCTCTGCCTTTTGTTTGGGAAACAAAAAAAAAACAGTTGCTTTATATTTATTTCCAACCTTTAGTTAAAGTAACACGACCTAAGGAAATTAGGCATAAAGCGAAACACAGCACTTATGTCACTTCCAGTTACTCTAAAAAAATAATAGATCCAGAGCTTGACAATGCAATTCATATATCTTTCAGACAAGACGTTATCTTTGGATCAAGAGGAGGGAGCTGCTGGCTGGAAAGAACTAAAATCTACAAAGAGTGAACAGGAATAAGGCAAGGATAATAGAAACAGACAAAGCAAAAGTCTTTGCCATGTGGTCACTGGAATGGAGGCTGCCATTTTGTGAGACTGTTCTTATGTCCCCATTTTATGAACTGTTTAGCGAACTGATTGTTTCTCAGGGATAGCTTAATCGGAGCAACTGAACATGGGCACAATGAGATTCCTGCTGATGATCTGCTAAGACCATTTCCGGATAAGAAGCTGTTTATTTTACAAAATTGCATGCTTGCAGAAGGAACAGCCTGTGATCTGGTGATCTGACCCCAGTGTTTGCCTGACCTAGTTGAGCTGGTTTGAACCACTCTGAGTTGGAAAAAACAAAGGACATTACCCAGGGCAAAAGATCCAATGAGAATCTGACACAGGTCAGTCGGATGATCATCAGCCAATTAAATTGAGAGATAATAGATAGATCTGTTAAGGAAAAGAATAAGAATGCAGAATTTCAAGAGTATGTGCAGCAACAACTCTGTGGAGACTAACAATATTTGAAGTGGAAGACTCCTTGACAGAAACACGGAGATTACATCAGAATCAAGAGCCAGCAGAGACTCCTTCTCCCTGGTATTTTCTTTTCTGTTCTTTGGCTGTTCAGAGAGGGTTAGAAAAACCTAGTGGGTGTAACAATGCATATTTAGTTTTGCAAATTCATGTGCTTGTTAAGTGAGCTAATAAAGGTACTTATGAGTAAATGCAAATTCTCTCTGTTCCGAACTGACGATTATTGGTTAAGGTTAATATTTGTGACAACCCAAAGCACTGATCGTGGAGGCGAAAGATCTCATGGCACCATTCAGAGGGAAAGCCAAATCTGTCTTTCAGTCAATCCCCAGAAAAAAAATGTATGTCAAGTGCAGAAACTGGCTATTGTAGTTTGCCTGGTGAGGCAATTACAACACACAACAAGGCAAGAGGCTGCAGAGGGTACGGACACAGCCCTCGCCACCATTGACAGCACCTACAGGAGGCCCTACCTCAGGAAGACAGCATCATCTGGGAACTCCACCATCCACTTTTCTTTTCTTTCTGCTACCATCAGGCAGTAGGTGTAGAAGCCAGGTTCAGGAACAGCTACAAGTTTCTTGAAGTGGTCTGCACAACCTTAGTCCTAACTCAGTAAGAGAACACTACAGTTAACCTCCTGCATTATTCTGGCCTGTTTCTGATGGTGTTTTTATTTGCACTAATGTCTTTTTTTTCCACAGTCTTTTTATCTCACTGTCTTGTATAATATACAGTATACATCTTTTATGTTTGTTGTCTGATCCAACATGCCTGTGAAGTTGCTACAAGCAGATATTTCATTGTACATGTACCTCACATTACTCCTGCCCATGACAATAAACTTAACTTCACTTGAGAAACAACACTGACTTTCAATAGCATTTTGCTGATATCCCACGAGAAATGGTACTAATATTACCACCCCTGACTTGTGTCAAAGCAGTGGCTTCATGAGGTGAAGGGGAAAACAGATATATAATCATCCACCCCGCAGGCTGGGGTTTGATTTAACCTGTGGCACCTCTAAGAGTGCAGCCCTCCCTCGTGTCTGCTCTGAAGGGGCCATCCTGAATTATAGGTTTGAATCTCTGTGGTAGGCTTGAAATGAGAACCCCATGAGCCCGAAGCTGCAGTGCAACTGAACAACTCAGCAGAGCCTGGGTGGCCAAACAAATATTTGGGGACCGCAGTGCTTGATGAGCAGTTTTATACTGCTCGTACAAAGTTGCAGCAAAAATGAATCTTGGTCTAATTAAGTCAAACTTTATTTCCAGTTCAAAATAGAGAGTGCTGAAACATTGGGGCAGGCACAGCATTCCAGACATTCAAAGTCATATTAGTTTCCTCATAAAGGCATTCATCCATGAGAGGTCAGTCGAGTATACACCATTTAATTGCATAAACACTGAAGTTCTTTCAGTTGGGCTGTGTGAAAGGAATGCAGAATCTGAGTCCAGCTACGTCTGTGCCGAGTTAATATGAAAACAATTGTGTAATTCCATCATAAGGTTATTATTTATCTGTTTTTCTCTTCCTTATTCTTTCCCTCAAATTCTAGGAAGACTCCTAGCCCTGTATTCAAAGGTGGAACATATGGACAATGGATGACTATAATGGGTTGAATGGTTTTCTGGTATGGTTAGTGTGTGACGTAGTGTGTTCCTTCCACAATTTACAGTGGATTTCTCTTTGCTCCAAGTATATAGATTTGTGCTAATTATTGCCATCTTAAATGTTCTTTTTCCACTTTGAGAAAATTCTCCAATAGGTATAGGGGGAGGGGTGGGATCTTACACAGAGAGTGGTGGGGGTGTGGAATGCACTGTCAGGGTGATAACAAAGACAGATATATTAGGGACATTTAAGAAACTCTTAGATAGGCACATAGATAATAGGAAAATGGAGGGTAATGTGGGAGGGAAGGGTTAAATTGATCATAGAGTAAGTCAAAAGTTCAACACAATATTGTGGGCTGAAGGGCCTGTACCATACTATAATGTTCTGTGTTCTAATTTCCTCTGATAATCTTTGCAATGACGCACTTCAGAGAAGAATTGACATTTCAGACCGAGACCCTTCGTCAGTCCTGATGAAGAGTCTCGACCTGAAACATCGACTACACTCTTTTCCATAGATGCTGCCTGGCTTGCTGAGTTCCTCCAGCACTTGTTGTGTGCTGTTTAGATTTTCAGCATTTGCCGATTTTCTCTTGCTTGTGTTCAGAGTAGAATGCCTGAGTCAGGACTTGGTTACCAGGATTGTGCACGACTTGTCCCACCTACTGGAGCTTGCATTTTCAGATTTCTTGCATCCACAGTATTTTGCTTTGGAATTATAGTTTAAGCGTTGTATTTAAAAACGAAAGAATTTACCTAGGTTTGAATGGGAAAGTCTGAAGGTTGCAGGACTGAAAGATTAAAGCCAAATAGACCAGCTTCCATTCTATACCCAGAAGATTCATCTCAGGACAAATAGCAAGGATGGGCCCCATTTCAGTAATGTTTGTTCTAAATGAACAGTGACATGTGATTTGATTAACAGATTAGTGTCAATATCCTCTGCTACCTGGGGTCAGAGTTAACAAGCAATAAAAGGCTCCATAGGCAGAATAAAGAAAGACAAATTTGCATCTGTAAATTTCCTTTCATGATGTTTGGGTAATTTGGAAGGATCTTACAACCAAGTTACAACATTATAAATGTTGAAAATGAAGCAGCAATTAGCATAGAATGAGAACACCAACAAATGATAATGGAGGAATGGTACTATATTTCCACATCAGGATAGTGTGTTACTTGAAAGAAAGTTGAGGTGGTAGCAATCTCACAATCTAATTCCATTTTTCTTTTTGGTGGTAGAGATTGGGAGTTGCTGTTGAAGAAACCTTACCATACATAAACTGTAGTCAAGTTACTGTAGTCAATGTAGTTTAAATGTGGAACGAGTGAGGGGATGAGGGATTTAATGCCAACAAAGTAGCCTGCTTTCAACTGGATGGCAGCAACTTTCTTGAATATTGTTGGAACTGCACTCACTCAGACAGATTCAGAGGATATTGTCACTCCCCAGGGATGCTTGGGTTGTATCCGGACCATTATTGTCTAACTTGGAATGACATAATGGAGATGTCGGGATAATACCAGAACACCATTAATCATGCTCAATGCACCAAATTGAATGCACCAAATTGAAGGGAAGCCTTAACTCACAAACCAGAACTCTTGAGAGCAGTGGCTCTCAAACAAGTAATTAGGACAGGGGAGAGAGTCCTGCACTCTCTCTGTCTCATCTGTTTCAAGCAAACACCCCTGACATTCACGTTCACGTTTCTGATCCTTACTGTCTGATAACAGGATACATTCAGAGATTCAGAGACACACTAAAGGACAAAGCATACAGGTTGATCTCTTTATCTCATTCTTTCCATAAGGATTAAAGGTGCTTCTGTTGATCACAGTCATAACTTGTACCTATCCCTGATTTTGACTGATTCTGCCTTTCAAAACAATTGGTCCTTATTCTAGCAAAGAATTTCTGTTACCAGCCGCACAAACAAAGGCGATTCAACATTGTATCTGATTAATTTCTGGTTTGGGGAAATGATGACTGGAGATAGACTAGCCAGAGTCAATGGAGGTAAACAGTGAGTTTGTCTCTTCATGTGGGACTCTTAAACAATGTTGATTTGTTCAAGCAAAAAAAAATGTTATCGGTTCTGATTGTCAGTTCCACTTTTTTAATGCATCTGTTTTATTACCTGCATGTTTTGAAGCTGATGCAGGATCTACATTCCTGTTTCCTTCCCGTGTAAAACTCATTGCAGTAGCTTTAACAGAACATCTATGCATCTGGTCGCCTGGGTCACAGACAGAGAGGCATTCCATCACCTCATGTTTCACTCCAACATGTTTTTTTGATAAGAATATGCCACAGTTTCAAAAGCCTCAAATTATTTGATCCTACCTCTTTCCTTTAAAGGAAGCACTTTGTTTTCTGTACTTCCTGCAGAAACACCTTGGGATGCTTTATTACTTCAATGGCAAGCTGGTGTGAACTGAGGCTCTGCTACCACCTGAGGATTTCTTAAAAGTTATGTTTCCCAACTTCGTTCAGCCATATAATAATTTGGCCAGTAACTATGTTTTATGACAGAATTTGATCGAATGTTTGACAAAAAAATGATCGCTGGGAAGAATCAGCTCATTTTTTGGATGAAATGAGAGTCACTGGGAGATTTTGAGTTTACATTCCCAAAGCTACTGGTCATCTTATCAGTGTTAATCACTTGACAGCGCTTCATCCAATGGATATTCTTCATGTGCATCTCAAGGTAGAGAATATTGGCTGACCGTCACAAAATGGAGACATCAGATACCCCCCAAAAACATAAATTTGATGGGTTATTTAATTATTTATTTGTTGAGATACAGTGTGGAATAGGCCCTTCTGGTCCTTTGAGCCATGCTGCCCAGCAATCCTCTGACTTAATCCTGGCCTACTCATGGGGCAATTTACAATGCTCAATTAACCTACCAACTGGCATGTCTTTGGATGGTGGAACAAAACCAGAGCACACGGAGGAGACGCAGGCAGTCATGGGGAGAACGTACAACCTCCTTATCCAAATTACTTCCACTTGAGATAGATAACAATATGGCAATATTTTGGATAACATAGTTTTTTTTTATCCTACTCTGGAACAGAGTCCAGCAATAAGCTCATCACTGACCTTAGAAAGTACAACTGCAGCACTTTTGTGGAAACCTAGCAAAACACTGGGCAGAGTCTGTGCATCAAAGCCTTGTGCTTCTTAAGGACTTGAAGGCATCATGTTAGGTGATAAAAATTAACAACACAAGAAAATCTGTCCTGGTGTAGAGTTTCAACTCGAAATATTGACAGTTCCTCCCCACCCACAACCCACTGATTTTGCTCAATATTTTGAATCCCTTCAGCTGACTGCTTGTTGCTGAGGATGCACTAAGTCATGTCCAAGGTCTTACTTGAATCTACCAAAGACTTAAATCTTTTATAAACACCTGATTGTAAGATACTTACCAACTTCAAAAAATGAAAAACAGAAATTTTATGCTAAAGATTGTAAAAGAAATCCCCAAATGTCCTAAAACATCTTTAAGAATTAGCAAACAACACAAAACAGTTTTAAAAATCCAAATAAGCAAGCCATTAGAATTGATTTAAAATTAATCATGTGTTTTAATATGATAGAACAGTGTTTCCTAACCTGGGATCCAATGACCCCTTGCTTAATGGTATTGGTTAAAGACTAGGAACCCCAGTAGTAGAGGATCTTTTATGAAGGGTATTATTTATAATGACATTTTTTTCATATATTCTAGGTTAAAAAACGTGCGGGCTGTTGCTTTCTTTAGGTTCAATGAGACATGACTTTTTATGTCTCATCATTCCAAGGTAAAGAATTTTCAGGTGAGTTTGGACAGCAAGAACTATTGTTAGGGGAATTAGCCCATTCCTGTTCCCTCACATAAACTCCGTAACGAATCCAACAGTGGGACTGTCACCATTGTGTATCATTGTGCAGAAGATCCATAGTTCATACCAGTCCTACAGAGTAATAATCATTGACAGTTGCAACATCCTCAGAATTGTGTCTAATCGAAGCCTCCCTTCCTTCTCTTTTTCAGGTCAGGTCAGAATGTGAGTATGGTCATGTGAGTATTTCTGCTGGACTTTTGATCTATTGCTACTACGTTTTCAAGGGTGAAAAAACTCAAATGTTCTCTTCAAGACAAGAGCCATAAAAACAACTTTATATATCAACAGAGCTGCAGAAACCCATTTAATTCTCTTTACAGGATACTCTGTCAGTGCTGGCAACAAAGAAGTAACATAAAAGAAAATAATTCCTTGCTGAGTATCCCTTTCTGAGCCCCACTGTTCTAAGGAAGATGCATTGACAAAATCCTCTGAAAGTAATTGAGTGTGCTTAAGTGAGTGGCTAGGGTGAATTTTTTTCAGGAATAAAATGAATGCTTTCTTGAAGATTTGTAGAGATTATTTCTCAAATACATAGTTCTCCCTTGCCATTTTCATTCCACTTCTAGCATACCTCCGAATCCAGCAGGAGATTTCCAAGTCGATTGAATCTGGATATGTTTTCTTGGTTTATATAAATGAAGTTTCAGGTGACTGCCATACAAATTGAAACCCTTGTGTCTTCATTGAGGACAGGAAACTTAATATAAGGTTTTGAAGGGATCAAATAAGTCCTTGCTTCCTTCTTCTTGAACGTGATTAATAAAAGAGGTCAGCAGGAGGACAAGAAGTTAAGGGAGAAAACTGGGTTTGAGACATGGCACCCAGAACTTCCTTTGGTTGCAAGAGACAATAGGAAATGTGGAAATCTTGGAACAGAGTTAAGCCCATCTGGATTGTGGGGAAGGAAATCAGCTTTAGGCTTTATTTTAATCAACCAGATTTAACAGAACAAATTTATAAGGAATAATCATAAAACACCAGACGTTCTCACTGAAAAAGAAGGGAGTGATACTGTTATTAAGGAACCGGATAAAAGAGAATCTTAAAAAACTGCTTCACCTTTCCCAGAACAGTAAAATCACAGGACAAAATGTGTTAAGAATTAAGTCCAGAAATTCAAAGCACTGGGGCAAATAATTAACACTGATCTGCCATTGGATCATCTTGTAACCAAGCCATTTCTTTGTGGGAGCTGTCATGTAGTCTTCCCAAAATGAGAATGCTAACTGTGGGGCAGGTGAGCTTTCCTGCTGGACTCCACAAGGAATCCAAAAGGACAGTGCAAACTGTTGCACATTTTCCAGCCTTGTTCTGTGAGATCTGACTGCTAAATCCACAGTGGATTAAATTAGTACCAATCCAGTGGACCTATTGTTATGAACGACAGAAATATGGTGCTCAAAAGTCAAGTAAATAGTTTCATTTGAATTAATTAAGTTTTACTGTTGATGAGTGTGTATGTGATATTAGTCTTCTGACTTACAATTTTAATATGTATATTTTGTTAACAGTATTCAGAAGTCTACACTTCTTGTTGCCTTGGTAGAGTAGCAAACATAATCAAACAAACCTCCCCCCAGCCCTTCCTTGCCAATGGACAGTCTCTTTTCTCTCCCCTGCCATCCATCAAAAGATACAAAAGCTTGAAAGCTCTCCCCTCCAAGCTCAGGAACAGCTTCAATCTCAGTGTTATAAAACTATCAAATGGTCCCCTAATATGAGAAAATGCACCCTTGACCTCACAATCTGCCTTTCACCTTGCTGTCTGCCTGCACTTCACTATCTCTGTAAACGTAACGCTACATTCTGTTACTGCTTTTGCTTGTACTACCTCAAATTTGAGGTGTGATGAGATAATCTGCATGGATAGCATGCAAAACAACGTTTTTTACTTGGTAAACATGAGAGATTCTGCAGATGCCAGAAATTAATAATAACACTTACAAAACGCTTGAGGGACTTGGCAGGTCAGGCAGCATCTGTGGAAAGGAAAAAACAGTTGACATTTCAGGTGAAGGGTCTCTGAGTTCCTCCAGCATTTGGTATATGTTGCTTTTTCACTCAGTACATGTGACAATAATAAACAAATTACTACCAAAAATTAGCAATTATTTTCTAATATGTTCTTGGAATTTTCAAAGACATTCAAAACCATCTAATCTAAGTAGCAGGTATTTTAGTTGATGAGCCGGGGGTGGGGGGGATAGGGGGTGTGTGATGTTCTCACCGGCTATCTCATTGCCATCTCACTGCAGCAGCCAGCAGCTTCTACTGTGAGAGGCTTTGCCACATGTGTTGTTCTAGGCACACCTGAAGCCAGCCTCCCATGAGATAGAAGAATGAAGATCACAGATGGCACAAAGAGAGAGTTTTCCCAATCTTCACTTTCCATCCCACATGTCTCAGAATTAAACAGACTATCTCTCTCAATTTTTGCCAGTTTCAACAAGGTTCCACCACCAGACACATTCCCCCAAACACCTCTCTGTATTCTGAAGGGATTGCATTCTTCCAGACTCTCTGGTCTGCACCTCTATCCCTGCCTACCATTCCCTATCATTCCCTATCCCTGCCTACCATTCCCTATCAACACACACAAAGTGCTGGAGGAACTCAGCAGGCCAGGCAGCATCTATGCAAAAGAGGACAGTCGACGTTTAGGGCCAAGATCCTTTGGCAGGACTGGAGAAAAAAAGCTGAGGAGTACCTTTAAAGTGTGGGGGGAGGGGAAAGAGAAACATGAATGGATGTTTTACAGTCAGTGCAGACTAGGTGGCTCCAAGAGTTCATTGTTTTCTATGTGTCTTTGACAAAACAATTAGAGTGTCTGTAGTGACCCATGATGACTTGCGTAGATCAGCAGCCATCTTCAATTTTCCACGACAATGAGTTGATGGAGCCTTCTTCATTTAAAGCTTCTTTGTTCAAATGGGTGCTACACACCTTGAGCATCACTCCTTTGGTCAGCAGATACTGAGGCCAATCATTTCATGGGAGTTGAATAGGACAGTCTATCTTGTAGGAGTGTGCCCAGACACACAAAGGAGTATCATACATAAAATGCTGGAGGAACTCAGCAAGCAACATCTATGGAAAAGAATAAACAGTGGACATTTCAGGTTGAGACCCTTCAGCAAGACTGGAGAACAAAAAGATGAGGAGTTGAGTAAAAAGATGAGGAGTTGAGTTAAAAGGTGGGGGTGGGGGAGGGGAGGGAGAAACACAAGGTGACAGGTGAAACTGGGAGGGGGAGGGGTGAAGTAAAGACTGGGAAGTGGATTGGTGAAAGAGATACAGGGCTGGGGAAGGGGAGATCTATTAGGAGAGGACAGAAGGCTATGGAAGAAAGAGAAGGGGGTGTGAGCACTAGAGGGAGACGATGGGCAGGCAAAGAGATAGATGAGAGAGGGAAAAGGGGATGGGGAATGGTGAAGGGGGGGCATTACTGGAAGTTCGAGAAATCGGTGTTCATGCCATCAGGTTAGAGGCTACCCAAGCGAATTATAAGGTATTGTTCTTCCAACCTAAGTGTGGCCTCTTCACGACGGTAGGGGCGGCCATGGGATATAGGAATTGGAACTAAAATGGGTGGCCGCTGGGAGATCTTACTTTTTCTGGCAGACAGAGCACATGAGCTCGGCGAAGCGGTCTCCCAATCTAGGTCAGGCCTCACTGATATACAGGAGGCTACACCAGAAGCACTGGACACAGCATATGATCCGCAACAGACTCACAGGTGAAGTATCGCCTCACCTGGAAGGACTGCTTGGGACCCTGAATGTTAGTGAGGGAGGAGGTGTAGGGGCAAGTGTAGCACCTGTTCTGCTTGCAAGGATAAGTGCCAGGAGGGAGATCAGTGGGGAGGAACAAATGGATAAGGGAGTCGCATAGGGAGAAATCCCTACGGAAAGCAGAAAGTGAGGGGGGAGGGAAAGAAGTGCTTGGTGGTGGGATCTTGTTGGAGGGGCCTGTATTCTCATATACTGTGTTTTCATATTTTCATATTCTGTGTCTGGTGCTCCCAGTGTGGCCTCCTGTATATCAGTGAGATCCGACATAGATTGGGAGACCGCTTCACCAAGCACCTACCAGAAAAAGCAGAATCTCCTTGTGGCCACCTATTTTAATTCCACTTCCCATTCCCATTCTGAGTCCTATTCATACTCAGTTTGGAGGAACAACACCTTATATTCCATTTGGATAGCCTCCAACTTGATGGCACGAACATCGATTC
The DNA here is from genome assembly GCF_963921235.1 of Mobula hypostoma. NCBI lineage: Eukaryota > Metazoa > Chordata > Chondrichthyes > Myliobatiformes > Myliobatidae > Mobula > Mobula hypostoma. The sequence goes on from NC_086100.1 coordinate 158,302,485, forward strand.
CATGATGCCCCTCACCCCTCACCTCCTTCCCCATTTCCCATCCCCTTTTCTCCCACTCACCTTATCTCCTTGCCTGCCCACCATCTCCCTCTGATGCTCCTCCCCCTTTTATTTCTTCCATGGCCTTCTGCCTCTTTCGCTAACCAACTTCCCAGCTCTTAACTTTTATCTCTCCACACGCAGGTTTCACCTATCACCATATGTTTCTCTTTTCCCCTCCCCCGACACATTATCCCTACTCTTCAGCTTCTTTCCCCAGTTCTGCCGAAGAGTACGACCCGAAACATTGACTGTGCTCTTTTCCATAGAAGCTGCCTCGCCTCCAGCATCTTGTGTGTGTTGCTTGGATTTCCAGCATCTGCAGATTTTCTCTTATTTGTTATTCCTTATTTAATGGCACTTTTGCATGCAACATGTCCTTCAGCTTCTTCCCTTCCTATCATTTAGGACCCAATTATCTTTCCAGGTGAAGCGGCGATTGATTTGCATTTCTTCCAGCCTAGTGCACTGTAGTCAATGTTGATAATGTGATCGGCTCTATACTAGAGAAAGCAAATGCAAATCAGCTAACTGCCTTCCAGAGCATTTAGTCCTTACGGGTAAAACTGAGCTTCTGGTTGCCTGTCGCTTGAATATTCCATCCCATCGCTGACCTACCTGTGACATCTTGCACAGTTTTAACCAAGACCAATGCAAATTTCAGGAACAATACCTCATCGTCTGGCTGATTGCACCCTTCCTGATTAAATCTGCAATGCTACAAGTTCAGATAGCTCATTTTTCTCTGTCTATATCAAAATTGGCCAAGTCACCCATCTGTTGTATTGGCTCAGTATATTTCTCCACATTGCCACACCCTGACCTTCTGGGCATGTCCTACAGCCTGTATTTTTTCATTTTCTTTGGTTTCATTGTTTGTATTATTACATTCTAATTATTCCCACTACCTATTCTGCAGAGAATGTCTACAATGTATCTCAATTAAAAATTCTGGCCTAACACAGAAATTCCCTTTGTCCTATTCATCCCACCTCACACTTTCTCACTAACATAAAACTCTCAATGCCAGTTACGAGGGAAAACTTTTGGCCTAAAACATTAAAACTTTCCATAGATGCAACCTGACTTGAGTGCTTCTGTTTTGAACTCGAAATTTCAGCTTTCAGTTCCTTCCAAATGGTTTCAGTCATTAGGGATTGCTTGCCTCCTACCCAGGTTTATCACTGGCCATTAAATAGATGTTTATTGCCCAAGATTTGGCAGCTTCTTACTGTTAGATCAGTAGGATGCCAAGAGAAGAGCCTTTCTTCCAAAAATAATTTTTAGGCTGTTATGTACCACTGAGGAATTCTTTCCATTAAATTTCCCTTTCTTCCTTTGCCTAGATAATAAAAATGCACATATATCCATTACAGGAATGTTCTTGCATCCCAGATATCAACTGAATGCGATTTGTGGTAACATTATGAATATCTTTATACTACTGGCTTGCATCTACTCAAAACAATATTGAGTCAGACAAGAGCAAACTGGTGTCAGATTGTACATCTTCTGTTGATTACATCACACTTCTTGAAATGTACTGCTCTATCATACTTAATAAGTATATTCCTAAGAAATGAACAGTAAATCTTAAGCAACTACTCCAGGAGAAATTCATACAACTTATTGTTTCAAAGAAAACATTTTTTTCCAGAAATCTATTCAAGGAAAGGAAAGCTGTCACCAGAAACATGCAGCTACCAATAAGAGTCAGATGGTGTGAAATCCACATAGAAATTGAAGTCAATAAAAAGAAGAACATTGGATGAGGTATGAAACAGGCATCATAACCTTTTTCAATAACGTTATATACAGTTTCTGTCTCAAGAATTAATTAAAATATGAACTCGATGAAGATTATTGACCATAAATTTTTAGACCTAGATATCTTCTTTTGTTCTGAATCATAAGTTATGATATTCTGAATGATTCATAGATTCATGGAGTCATACAACAGGGATTCAAACATATACTTCTACTAATTCTGCACAAACCCCATTTCATTCTTACTTTCCAATGTGTAAAGTTTCCCTTTCTGTCCAGAATCTGTTTCTCATGCCTTTAAGTTAATTTCCTAGCCATTACTGTCTCCATAAATCTTTGTAGAAAGTAAAACATATAGCTGTACAGAAGTAGAAAGTAAGCCTTCTGTACACATCTGTATAGATAGGCATCTCCCTGGTCTGTAAACAGCTTATGGCTAAGCACATTGCCAGCACTGAGTTGATAGTCATCATTCCAGAATAAACAGCAGGAAAAAACATTTTAGTGATAACGTTTAGAAATTAAATTTGCATGACCAGTGATACTCGGCCTGCAATAAATAAAGCTGTTAAAGATAACACGAAGAAGTACATTCCAGCACAGCAAAGTCACATGACAATGAAATAATGATACATAAACTCCGCTCAGTAAACTAGCAGGTATGAATGGTGCATGTACTGAAACTGAGAACTGACTAATAAACTTGCACCTAGTACATACAAATGACATATATTCTACCTTGCTTGGAGCTTTAAAATTATGGTCCTGATTAATACATACATGTTCTCCTACTATTGAAGAAATAGAGCCATAAAGTAACATAACAGTCCATCTAGCTCATTATGATTATCAAGCATTAGTTTACACTAATTCTATATTGATTTCTTTTTTATTTGCTGGCGCCACCATCCCACACGCCCCCCCCCCCACAATTCCCAAGAGAAAATGCTCTTGTGTATTACAGCGTAATGTTTGATTTGCATCATTGTCAAGATTTAGATGAATGAAGGGCTTGGCACAGTGGATGTTGAGATGTTTTCACCTGTGGGAGGAGCAAGAACACAGGGACATAGCTACAACATAAGGGGCTGATCATTTAAAACTGAGGAGTGTATAAGGTAATGGATCTTTGGAACTCTCTGATTCAGAGGGTGGACACAGGTCACTTGATTTAAGCTCAAGATAGAGGACTATTTGAAAGATTGAGTAACTGAGTGTTATGGGGAACTATCTTAGGAGTTGAAGCCAGCACAGATCAGCCATGCTTAAATTGAACAGTGGGGCTACTCCTGTTCCTACGTTCTTTTGTTCATGCTTTTTGCGCTACTTTCAAAACCTACTCTGTGCTGAATCTTATCAAAAAGGTAACGCTAAGTTTTATCACCCTGGCAGTTCTGCTTGTTGCTTGGAAGCCTGCTGAGCCAGCCAACTGGAGTTCCTACAGAGAAAATGGAGTCTGCCAGAGATCAGACAGCAAAATAAAGTAACACCAAATGCACAATGTCTTCAATATCTTCTTCAGCCTGTCCCATCCCCACTGGTCTGGAGGAGAATAACCAATTAGACATTACTGCAATAAAATCCAGCCCGCATTTTACAGGGAAAAGTGAATGGCCAGTCCAAAGCAATAGGAACGAATTCAATTGAATTGAATTGACTTTATTTCTTACATCCTTCACAAACATGAGTAAAAATGTTTACATTACGTCTCCATCTAAATTTGCAATGTGCAATCATAGTTTTTATAATAATTTATAATAAGTAGAACAGTCAGTGTAATATAGAGTACACTCAAGTCAGCGTGCGTTATCAGTCTGATGGCCTGGTGGAAGAAGCTGTTCCGGAGCCTGTTGGTCCTGGCTTTTATGCTGAGGTATCTCTTCCCAGATGGTAGCCACTGAAATAGATTGTGATTGGGATGGCTTGGGTCCCCAATGGTCTTAAGGGCCCTTTTTACACACCTGTTCTTGTAAATGTCCTGAATCATGGGAAGTTCACAACCACAGATGCGCTGGGCTGTCTGCATCACTCTCTGCAGAGTCCTGCAATTAAGGGAGGTACTGTTCCCATACCAGGCAGTGATGCAGCCAGTCAGGATGCTCTCAACTGTGCCCCTGTAGAAATTTCTTAGGATTTGGGGGCCCATACCAAACTTCCTCAACTGTCTGAGGTGAAAGAGGCGCTGTTGTGCCTTTATCATCACACAGCTGGTGTGTACAGACCACGTGAGGTCCTCAGTGATGTGGATGCCAAGGAACTTAAAGCTGTTTGCCCTCTCAACCCCAGATCCATTGATGTTAATAGGGGTTAGCCTGTCTCCATTCCTCCTGTAGTCCACAACCAGCTCTTTTGTTTTTGTGACATTGAGGGAGAGGTTGTTTTTTTGACACCACTGTGTCAGAGAGATGACTTCTTCCCTGTAGGCCACCTCGTTATTGTTTGAGAAAAGGCCAATCAATGTAGTGTTGCTGGCAAATTTAATTAGCAGATTGGAGCTGTGGGTGGCGATACAGTCATGGGTATACAGGGAGTAAAGAAGGGGACTCAGTATGCAGCCCTGAGGGGCTCCTGTATTGAGAGTCAGAGCGTTGGAGGCGAGGGAGCCCACTCTTACAACCTGACAATCTGGCGATCTGACAGGAAGTCCAGGATCCAGCTGCATAAAGCAGAGTCACGGCCGAGGTCTCTGAGCTTCTTGTCGAGCCTGGATGGAACTATGGTGTTGAATGCTGAACTGTAGACCAAGAACAGCATTCTCACATAAGCATCCTTCTTCTCCAGATGTGTAAGGACTGTATGTAGAGCAGTGGCTATTGCATCATCTGTCGATTGGTTGTATCGGTAGGCGAATTGTAGGGGGTCCAGTGTGGGCGGTAGCAAGCTGCAGATGTAGTCCTTGACCAGCCTCTCAAAGCATTTGCTTATTGTCGAGGTGAGTGCAACAGGACGCCAGTCATTCAGGTATGTTACCTTGGTCTTTTTTGGCACAGAGACAATGGTGGATAATTTGAAGCAGGAGGGCACTCTACACTGGGGGAGGAAGAGATTAAAAATGTCTGTAAACACACCTGCCAGTTGTGCTGCGCACAACCTAAGTACTCGCCCTGGGATGCTGTCCGGTCCTACAGTCTTGCGACTGTCCACTCACTGAAAACATCTGCATACCTCAGTCTCAGAGATGACCAGGTTGCAGGTTGTAGTGGTGGCTTTCCTCGGAGGCTCACAGTTAGCGACATCGAACCGAGCATAAAAGTGATTGAGCTCATCTGGGAGAGAGGCCACGATGTTGGTGGCACCACAACGTTTGGCTTTGAAGTCTGTGATGGTATGCAGCCCTCGCCACAAGTCACGTGTGCTATTCATTGTGAATCTTGACTCAGTCTTCTCCCTACATTGTTGTTTCACAGCCTTGATAGCTTTGTGCAGATCATGGCCACTTTTCTTGAGCTCTAGTTGACCTCCAGCGATTGCTTAGCTCTTGTACTGGCTCAAAACCATTCTCATCTCTCCCTCCAATGTTTTATTGTGCTTGTCACTTCTTTACTTGAGTTAGTTTATTGCCTACATTTTGTCTACCGTTCACATGAGCAAAATGAGTTCAGAGAACTCTGGAAGCTCACTGTTACTTCCATTTATATCTTGCAGGAGATGGCAATGTCCAAATGTTGTTTTAATTATTGTAGCTACATTTATGAAGCCAGATAAAAACTGGTGAGTTAATGAATATTTTTAATTGTCTATTGTTGCCACTTCATTAAGGCTGGCTGTAATTGATCACCAGAGAGCACAGACCAGTGTGATGCAGACCCATCCCTTTGTGTGGAGTACAGCTAATAAAGAACAGTCTGGTATTGAAGGGGAGGGGATGGTGGAGGTTCTTTCAATCTATTCTCATCCACTCATATATCTGCTGACTTACTACTTATTTTGTATTCCCAAGCAAGTGGAAGGAAACTTTTAACAGTAAATAGAATTCAGTAGTCCAGAAAAAAGACTAAACATGCTATAAATCAGAGATAAAAAGAAAAATTGCTGGAAATAGTGTAATCCAAGAAGATTTAGGGCTATTAGAGATTACGCAGATATAGAGCGATAGGGGAAAGTAATATTCAATATTCTATGCAGATTTAGAAGCATTAAGCATTACTCCGCAGATCAGGCAGCATTTGAAGAGAGAGAAACAACATTAAATTTTTCGGATTGATGACCCTTTCATCAAGGCTGCTTTGATGTCAATGGAACTGAAGCAAACATAACATACATTCCTGCAGAGTATATTCAAAACAGATGACAGACGACAAGTTTTATGTATTTTAAACTAAGTATACCCTTTAACTGTTAGTTTAATCGCTCCACGTCTGTAACATCATCTCATTGGAAAATTTCACAATTCTGACATTGTCTTGAATATGGCTGTCCTTCCATCTTCGGTCCCTTATAAAAATGAGAACCAGTTTATATAGACTTTTCTTTATTTTTTCCAAAAACCTTGAAAACAGAGAAGGAGAGAGCCATATGGTTTCTTGTTCTCATCTCTCCTTTCAATGAAATCATGGGTGATCTACCTTGGTGCCTTTTTCTTAACCCTGTATTGTTGAATCTTTTAGTATACAGTTACTTATCAATTCTCTTTACTATACAAAGTGACTGAGCTTCTACAACCCTCTTGAGGAGTGAAACCTAAAGAAAGTGCAGAATAGACCAATCCTTAATCTGAGACTCTCAGCTTTGCACTCATCCAGCAGATCATCCACGTAAACAACAGAGGCAGTGATTCATCCATTCATTATTTTGCGAAGTCACGACAGAAACATATCACCTGTAGCTAGGTTACAGAAATCCTACATATTTGTCTATCAGTTTTTACTTGTCAGCAAAGCTTCCCAGGACACTAACTTTATTGTATGAGAATAATTTAACTCCTGACACAGTAAAAGCTTGGTCTTGGGATGATCTGGAAAGAATAAGCCAGTTTTTCTGAAAACAAGTGTTCCAGTTTCCTCTCTGCCTATGTAATAAACAATAATGAATCTAAACAATAACAGTAGATACAACCTTAAGCTATTAAATGTTGTTAACCCAGCAACTGAAAACATAATCTACTAGCTATGACCTAGTTTTTAAAGGTGAGTTAAAGTCTGTTAAATTGGTAATGATTTATTATTGCCACATGTACAGTGAAAAGCTTTGTTCTGCATGCCATCCATACAGACCATTTCATCGCAACTGTACAGTGAGGTAGTACAAGGAAACCAATAACAGAACACAGAACAGACATGGAATAACATGGAAAATCATGACAACATATGAGGTCAAGAGTTCATCTTATTATACCAGCAGATTGTTCAAAGGCCGTACAACAGCAGGATGGAAGTAGTCCTTGAGGTTGATGGGTAGTGTCTTTCAGGATTTTGTATATTCTGCCCATTCACTGGGAGGGTGAGAGAAAAGTGAATGTCCAGAAGGGTTTGTCGCTGGTTGTTTCACTGAGCAGAGAGGTGTAGATGGAGTCCATAAAAGGGGGATTGGTTTCTGAGATATGCTGAGCTGCGTCCACAGCTCTCTGCAATGAGAAGTGTAGACAGAGTCCATGGAAGGGAGATTGGTTTCCGTGATATGCTGATCTGTGTCGACAGCTCTCTGCAGTTGGCTGTGGTCTCTTTCCAGTGTTTATCTTTTGGTCAGTTTTTATTGTCCACTCTATTCAACTCACATTGGTATCTAGGCTTTGGTTTCTTCTGGTCATGTACCATGGCCATTTTTATATGACTGTACCTCTTCCTAGAGATGCTGCCTGGCCTGCTGCGTTCACCAGCAACTTTGATGTGTGTTGCTTGAATTTCCAGCATCTGCAGAATTCCTGTTGTAAAGGTAGAAGTTAAGCTGCTTCGTCAAAGGAGTCGCTGTTGAGTGCCGTCATAACTCTGCCCCACCACTGGTGTATTGCCATGTGCATTGAGTAATTTCAGACAATGACTGGAGCACCTTCCTTAACAGCTGAGCATTAGTCCAAATCAAGTTGAGTCAAGTGGGTCGTCACACGCAAATAATGTACATGGGTGCATTTCACTGTACGTTTCAATGTTCACGTGATAAATGAATCTGAATTGGCACAAGTACAGTGATCTACAATGAAAAACTTGCTTGCAACAAAATCACAACCACCTAGGTTCAGACTACACACAGAAGATACATTTTAATAAGCTATACCAAATAGTGAAACAAAATTGTACAAGGTTAATGTGCTTTTTTCTCTTAAAGCATTTTCCTAATGAAATATGGCTGTCCTTCCATCTTCAGTTCCTTATAAAAGTGAGAACCAGTTTATATAGACTTTTCTCCCATTGAGGTCCTTTGTGAAGTTAGACCCAATTCAATTCCTTATATCTACATCATAAAGAAGCCCCATTATCACTGGGAGAGGCCAGATTAGAAGGATGCTCACTACCACCTTTTCAGATGCAATGGAAGATTTAGAATAACCAGACCAGTGATACCTACTGTATATCCAATCAAAGAACAAAAAGAAGAATGTTTTCAGGAGTAGAATTATCACAGCAGTGTGGTTGACCAAAATTCTGGGTTGAAGTAGAAAAAAGCAACTTTAACCTATAACTTTGTTCTGGATACTCAGGAGTGAATCAAAGAAACTGCAGCCTCTGGAAATTTGCAATAAAACCAGATATTGGTGGAAATTGTGAAGAGCCTTTGACCTGAAATATTAACTTTGTTTATTTTTCTGTAAATGCTGTCTGACCTGCTGTTTCCAGCATTTTCTTTTCCTCTTTTATACTTGGTAAGTGCATTCCATTACCCAGAACTGACAAATCTCGTGTTCTTAACCATAAAAATTCACCCAGATGAAGAAATCTAATGCCACCATAATAGATTAATGGAAGTAATCTGTTCAAACAGCAACTCATCAAATGGGGCTGTTATCATAGGTAACCTATATATTGAAATATGAGTTTGCACCTTTCTTTCATTATATCAGCCTGTTTTGGATTCCTTCCAATGCATTCCAGTCACACTAGACTAAAGTAATTTCTACCAGCAGACTTCAAAGACGTGGCATTCTCTTCCTTCCAGGAAAGGTATTAAAATTAATGGAGGGCCTTCCTCTCAGCGTACTTCTCTAACCGCCCAAATAATCAAACTTAAGCCACATCTTCTACCCGTATGGCCACGGTGCAGCTTTACAGCATTCAACACAATTCGGGGCGGCATTTCATTTAAAGCAAGAGGTGGCATGGTGCTGCAGCCTGTAGGGTTGCTGTATAGTAGCACCAGACACCCTGGCTTCAATCCTGACCTTGGCTGCTGTCTACACTTTCTCCTTGTGACTACGTAGGTTTCTCCAGATACTCCGGTTTCTCCCCACTTCCCGGAGACGTGGGGGTTGGTGGATTAATTGACCACTTGTGTATATGTGAGTGGTAGAGTCCAGGGGAGTCAGTGAGGATGTGGAGAGAATGAAGATGAGTTTAATGTAGGATTTAGTGCAAGTGGTAGTTGATGGACAGTGCAGACTTGGTGAGCCAAAGGGCTATTTTTGTACTGTATTTCTCATTCTCATTCTCTACAGGAGTATGTTAAAAATATCATGGACCACACACACATCAAATAAAGAAGTTCTCAGAAGAGCCCAAGCAGTTCGATCACTCATACCAACAATAAGAGACAGACAACTCAGATTCCTAGGACACATCATGCAGAAAGATGAGCTAGAAAAACTCATGCTCTCTGGAAAGACTGAGGGGAGCAAACCTAGAGGAAGACCTCGGTTTATGTTCATCAAAAGCCTAGCCAGGTGGTTACACATTGAGGAAATGGAAGTCATCCAAAAAACGAAGGATAGATCTATATGGAAAACCATGGTCACCAAAGTCTGCATCAGATATGGTACCTAGACAGACAGACAGACATTTCTCTATCAATATAACTCTCAGAAGAGTTTGGAAGTGAGTAGGAATGGGTAATTGGAGCATTATTGTCACAGGTACTGAAATCCAGTGAAAAGCTTTTGTTTGCATCCATTCAGACAGATCATTCTATACGTACTATAAATACATGTAGGGAGTAGAATGCAGATTAAACACTCTGTGGGCTCTTCATTTAGTTCCTCTTGTACCTAATAAAGTGGCCACTGATATGTTGTGCATTCAGAGATGCTCTTCAGCACACCATTGTTGTAATGCATGGTTATTTGAGTTGCTGTCAGCTTGAACTAGTCTGGCTATTCTCCTCTGACCTCTCTCATTAACAAGGCATTTTCACCTACAGAAATGCCACTCACTGGATTTTTTTTTGTTGGCTTTTGCACCATTCTGTAGAACAGAGGTTCCCAACCTGGGCACCACGGACCCCTCGGTTAATGGTAGGTGCCCATGGCATTAAAAAGGTTGGGAACCCCTGCTCTAGAGACTGTTGTGCATGAAAATCCCAGGGGATCAGCACTTCCGGAGATACCCTAATCACCCTGTCTGGCACCAACAATTATTCCACAGTCAAAATCACTTAGATCATATTTTTTCCCCATTCTGATGTTTGGTCTGAACAACAACTGAACCTCTTGACAGTGTCTGCATGCTTTTATGTATTGAGCTGCTGCCACATGATTGGCTGATACTCTGTATTAGAAGCTGTGATGTCATTGCCATGTTCATGTTTACCTCTTGGAAGAGCATCAGAGAAAGAATTATCCCTGTGACAGCCTGAGAATAGCTGCATAAATTGCTTGCTCTAGAATGGAGAGTTGACACATGGAGGAGGGTACTCCTTTGACAAACACGAGAAAATCTTCGAATGCTGGAAATCCTAGCAGCATACACAAAATGCTAGAGGAACTCAGCAGGCCAGGTAGCATCTATGGAAAAGAGTACAATCGACATTTCGGGCTGGCACACTTCAGCAGGACTGGAGAAAAAAAGATGAGGAGTAGAGTTAAAAGGTGAGGGAAAAGGGAGGGAGAGACTCAAGGTGATAGGTGAAACTGGGGGGGGCGCTGAAGTAAAGAGCTGGGAAGTTGATTGGTGGAAGAGATACAGGGTTGGAGAAGGAGGAATCTAATAGGAGAGGATGGAAGGCCCTGGAAGAATGAAAAGGGGGAGAAGCACCAGAGCGAGGCGATGGACAGGCAAGGAGATAAGGTGAGAGAGGGAAAAGGAGATGCGGGATTTCTCTGTGGGCACCCATTTTAATTCCACCCCATTCCCATTCCAATATGTCTATCCATGTCCTCCTCTACTGTCGCAATGAGGCCACATTCAGGTTGGAGGAACACCACCTTGTATTCCATCTGGGTAGCCTCTAACGTGAAGGCATGAACACTGATTTCTTGAACTTCCAGTAATGCCCCCCTCTCACCATTCCCCATCCCCTTTTTCCCTCTCTCATCTATCTCGTTGCCTGCCTATCGTCTCCCTCTGGTGCTCACACCCCCTTTTCTTTCCTCCATGGCCTTCTGTCCTCTCCTACTAGATCTCCCCTTCCCCAGCCCTGTATCTCTTTCACCAATCAACTTCCCAGTCTTTACTTCACCCCTCCCCCTCCCAGTTCCACCTATCACCTTGTTTTTCTCCCTCCCCTCCCCTCCCCCCACCTTTTAACTCAACTCCTCATCTTTTTGTTCTCCAGTCTTGCTCAAGGGTCTCAGCCTGAAATGTCGACTGTCCATAGATGCTGCTTGCTGAGTTCCTCCAGCATTTTATGTATGATACTCCTTTGTGTGTCAGGGCACACTCCTACAAGATAGACTGTCCTATTCAACTCCCATGAAATGTATCTGCTGACCAAAGGAGTGATGCTCAAGATGTGCAGCACCCACTTGAACAGAGAGGCTTTAAATAAAGAACGGAGCTCCATCAATTCATTGTCATGGAAAATTGAAGATGGCTGCTGGGCTACACAAGTCATCATGGGTCACTACAGACATTCTAATTGTTTTATCAAAGAGACACATAGAAGACAATGAACTCTGGAGCCACCAAGTCTGCACTGACTGTAAAACGTCCATTCATGCCAATTGTACACAAATCCCATTGTGTTCTCCCCACAATCCCATCAATTTATCATTTGATAACAATGTTATCATTTCAGAGGACCTGTCCTGGGCCTAGCATGTACATGCAATTACAAAGACAGCACAGCAGCACCTCTACTTCCTTAGAAACTTGCGAAGATTTAGCATGGCATCTAAAACTCTGAAAAACTTCTAAAGGTGTGTGGTGGAGAGTATATTGGCTGGTTGCATCATGGCCTGGTATGGAAACAGCAATGTTCTTGAATTGAAAATCTTACAAGAAGTATTTTAAATGGTCCAGTCCATCACAGGTAAAGCCCTCCCCTCCAATGAGCACATTTACATGGAACACTGTTGCAGGAAAGCCCCATCCATCAATAGGGATCCCACCAGCCAGGTCATACTCTTTTCTCACTGCGGCCATCGGGAAGGTGGTACAGAAGTCTCAGGACTCACACCACCAGGTTCAGGAATGAGGCAACCATCAGGCTCTCGAGCCAGTGGGGATAATTCACTCAACTTCACTTGCTCCATCACTGAGCTGTTCCCCCAACCTGTGGACTCACTTTTAATGACTATTCAATTCATGTTCTCAATATTTATTGCTTATTTATCTTTTTTTTTGTTTTCTATTTGCACAGTTTGTTGTCTTTGGCATGTTGGTTGTTTGTCCATCCTGTTGGGTGCAATCTTGCATTTATTTGATTGTGGTTCTTAAATTTACTGAATATGCAGTTAAAACCTCTATTACAGAGATACAGGGCCATAGATACAGAGATATACTGAATAGAAATAGGCCCTTGGCCCAGACAGTTCATGCTGACTAAGATGCCCATCTAAGCTAGTCCCATTCACCCACATTTGTTCCATATGCTCCCTGAATCTTTCCTATGCACATACCCCTCTACATGCCTTTTAGTTTTAAATCTACCTGCCTCAGCCATTTCCTCTGACAGCTCATTCCATTTACAGAACACTCTCTGAATGAAAAGGTTCCTCCTCAGGTTCCTATTAAATTTCTCCTCTTTCACCTTTAACTCATGCCCTTTAGTTCTTGATTCTCCCAGTTTGCATAATTCGTGAGCAAAATCTATGAGCCAATTCGAGCTTTAAAATGGTTATGATGGATATGTCCTTATCTGCATTCATCCATTATAAACATTTTAGAGCGTAGATCTATTTGCTCATGGTTTTTGCCCACAAATCATTGACAATATGGGTTTTATCTGCAGTAGATAGTACGTATTTGGACTTTATCTATTATTTCAGATGCTACATTTCCTCCTACCCATTCCCAGCGACCAGGCAAAGAACTTAAGAATTTTCATTCAATTCAGGGTGGGAAATACTGTTCACACCTTGTTAACTAGAACAGTCCATAAAAGTACATTACAACCATCTGTTCATCCTTCCAGAAACTATTTTTGAGTTTAGTTATTCAATAAGTAAGGCAATATAAGCTGGAACTGAATCGATGGTGAACGCTTTTTGCAAGAACATTTAGTTCAGGAGTAGTCTTCTAAAATGAGGGTTTTTACCTTCATGCCAGTAGGCTGGGAGTGGAACAATGGAACAGCTTATAGAACTGCCTCACCATTGTGAATTTCATGTGAACAAGGTGTCTCATTATGCTCTGATATATACAACAATAAACAAACCTAATTCATTGGCGTAGGTTCAATGCCAGCCTCCTGAGACGTTAATGTGGTGTTTGTTCATTCTCCGTGTGATTGCATAAGTTTCCTCCAGTGTTTTGTCTTCTTCCCAGATTCTAATGACATGCTGGTTGGTAGGTTAAACAGCTATAAATTGAGCCCCTGGTGTAGATGGATGACAGAATGAGGGGAGAGTGGATGGGAATGTGTGGAGAAAATGGTGGAATTAGTCTTAATGGCCATGTGATGGGCAGTGGGCCAACAAAACTATTTAATGCTAAGTGATTCTATGGCTCCATGTTGGTTGTCACCATATTTCTGGTAACTGAATAGTTGGGTCAGCAATTTGATTTCCTTCACTTCCAATGCATTTCTTACACTTGGGGTTCAGCTGGCAGCATTGCCATTTGTGAATGCATGGGTTAATGTGTTCCAGTATGGAGAAAGTACTGCACTGCCAGAGGTAGCATCTTTAAGATGACTTTAAACCAAGGCTTCAGATAGCCTCTCAGGTCGATGTTAAAGAATGCATGACACTGGCTTGAAGAAAAGTAGATGGTCAACTTATCATTTACAAATACAGACATCTGGACAGATATGTGGATAGGAAAATTTGAGAGAGATCTAAGCCAGAAGCGGACAAATGGGACTAGCTCAGATGGGCATCTTGGTCAACAAGGATGACTCTATGACTCTGTGACTCTACAAGTTAAATTTCATCACTGAAATTATCTCATAATTATCACATTATTTGCATATCATGATCCTTGAAGCTGATCCTAAATTGTGAGTAAGATTGCATAATCATTCTTCTATAATCGTTGCTTACTTCTTTCTTTTTGTATTTGCACAGTTTGTTGTCTTTTGCACATTTGCTGTTAGTCTTTGATGTGTGTGGTTTTCACTGATTCCATTTTGTTTCGTTGTATTTACTGTGCATGCCCACAAGAAAATGAATTTTAAGGTAGTATATGGTGACATGTACGATAAAAATTTACTTTGAACTTTGAAAATATCTTGGACAAAGTTCAATTTCACTGAGCTCTCCCTGTTTACTATTGGATTACCAATTGCTTAATAATTTCTATTGAACAAATTACACTTTCAGAAATGTTAAGTAATCACTAATTGCTTTAACTGTTGGCCAACTTCCATTTCTCGTTGATGATAAAAGAATTAATTATCAAAAGCACCAGATTAAAATTGCTCCAATACCGTTTGTTTAAATGGTAAGAGGGCAAACTTTAAAACCAAGTAACATTCTAGTCTCAGTCAGAGTGGAATCACTTTTTCTCACTTTGTGTACAAATAGTGATACTTGTTATCAAAGCCCAAATTTTCATATACTATTACATCAGACACAGTTGGCAATAGATGCAAAAATTGTAATTGAATGTAGAGGTATGTTACATTAATAACTTAGCATTTTACATATGTGTAGGTAGTTCTGTGTTTTTTTAATACAGACATCGCTATTCTAATAGTTATGTTATGATTAACATTGGGTAAAATATATTGATACAATTTACAATGACATAAATGCTATGAATAAACCAGTTTTATGCTGGAATATCCTCTTTAATTCTCATTATAATGGAAAAACACAGGTCCAAGGTGAATGTTCAAAACTCTAACTTACCTTGAGCATCTGGTTGTTGGAGACATACGATATAACAGCAAACTAACTTAGTTGCCCTCCCATCAAGTTCTATGTGTAGCCTAGAACAGTGGACAAGAGGAATCTGAGTGAAAGAATTCCCAAGAAATGAGAACCAGAGTTCAATAGCTGGTGCTCTGTACTGAGCTACTTACAACACAATTATTAGGCAGCACAGTAGTAGGATATCAAGTTTAAAGGCTGGAATTTATTAATATGAACTCTTTTAAAGAGGTTCTGTGACCATGGATTTTTCCAATTTCCTGCGATAATGTTCTCAGAAACATATTTTTAAGCTGTTTCCCAATCCCTCCAGGGCTTCCAGTGGATTTCTGCCTGGATCCCCCAGTGAAACCCTAAGGGATTGGATAAGGTGAAGGCGGTCTGCAAAATGATACCACCGCATGTCCCTGGGCATATAAAAAAAATCCAGCATATAAACCTTGGTGATTTCATAAAATAATAACATCAGTCCCTTCACTGACAACAGCTTCAGAATGAGCATGTTGTGAGGCTGCCAGTTAACCTTGTCTTAACTTGTTACAGGACAGGACTTCCAGCGGATGCAGAAGGCTGAAAGAATGTAATCAGGATACATAAACGGGCCAGTTAAATCAATTCACCTTGTGGCGACATCACAAGTTGTTCAGTCCTGTCCAAAAGTAAACTACACACTGCAGGTAAATTTGGTGCCAACGATTAAGCAATAAATGTTTAATAAAAGTCTCAACTTGTTGGGGAAGAATGAACCAGTAGGCTTTCCTGCATAAGGCTGGGAAACTACATGGCTTTTAATCTCCATAACCTCTGTACTAATGCAAGCTCTTGACCTGAAACATCAACAGTTCCTTTCCACCAACAGATGCTACTCGAGCCATTGAGTTTCTCCAGTAAATTGTCTTTATCCTCTGGAGGAAGGTAGGCTAGAGAAAATGTAGACACCAAGGCATAGCAGGAGTTGAGGGTAATCATTTTTTGTAGCCCTAGTAATAAAGCTATTGTAAATGCTATCAGTTTTTGTAATGGAGATATGATGACGATGAAAGAGAATTTACTCCATACTTCACAATGAAAATAAATGATAATGCACTTGCTGTATTATCTATACAGTACAATTCTGGACTTTGAATGCAAGGTCTTTACACAATACCATCATAGGTTTCCCTTTGTAAGGCAAATTTTCACAACTTCTTAGGTATAATATAATATTTAGCTTTGGATACCAAGTACATGAGGAGGCTGTGATGAAGTCGAAGTAGTGAAAAGAAGCTACTTCAGGTCAGTAATTTCCTTGTTCAAGTGCCACTTCAGAGAGCAAGTATCCGGACTGACCCAGCAGTGCAGAATCCAGGGAGTACTGCACTGTTGCAGGTGCATCTTTCTTTTTGAGATGTTAATCAAATACTTGTTTGCCCTATCAGATAGGCATAAGAATCCCCACAAAACAATATTGAAGTAAGGCAGTATTAGCTACAGTACTGTGCAAAGGTCTTAGTTGCATATATATAGCTAGGGTGCCTAAGGCATTTGCACAGTACTGTGTATGTCAATGTGGGGTGGAGAGTGAGCTTGTAAACCTGGCAGGAGCAAAAGGATCTTGGAACTGACAAGGGTGGAGTGCCAAATGAGGGTTGTGAGATAATTGGTCGGGAGTGGTAGGGAGTGACACCAGTGCAAACACACCCAGCCCTGAGACACCAGGCAAGGTCATTTGATTCCAATCAATTGGTTTATTGATCATTATAGAATGTCTCTCTGGTGCCTCCCACTCCCTCCCCTCTCCTTTCACCTTTTCCCAACCATGATACCCCTCTGCCTGCTCCCTACCCACTCTCAGTCTACCAGAGACCCATATCAGAATCAAGCTCTTCATCACTCACACACATCATGAAATTTGTTTATTTTTGTGGCAGCAGTACAATGCAGTACATACAATTACTACAGCACTGTGTAAAAGTCTTTCACACATATATATAGCTACAGTTCCTAAGACTTTTGCACATTACTGTATGTTCTTGGCTAATATTTATCAGTTGATCAACATTTCCAATAATAAATTATCTGATCATTATTACAATTACTGCTTAGATTTGCTGCTATGATTCCTTGGGTATGACAACACTTCAGGTGTGCTCCAATGACTGCAAAGTGTTTTGAACAGGGTTTAAAATCAGATTTGAAGCTGGCAACATAAGGAAGAAAAAAATGAAGAAAAGCAAAACAGCAATTTCATGCAAATCTTTTGTATAACAAGAAACTGGTGAACTAAACCTCCCCACAGCTTACTGTTGAAAAAAATAATCCGCACTAAGTTATGGAAAAGGTTAGCAATGTGTGTCTATTTTTATCTTCAACCTCAAATGCAAAAGCTAACCCATGTAAATTTCCATAAGAGGGCAGTATCAGTAATTAAATTGTAAAACATTTTCTTTGCTTCACCGAGCAGTGGGCTAGGAACTGTCGAGATCAGAGTTTTCTTTAAAACAAGATAGCTTATTCAAGCACCAGTGAACTCCTGTTGAAGTGGACTTCACAGATGTAGAAAAAATATGTAAACAAAACTTCATTGACATTGTTCTCAACAGCTGAAAAGGATTGCATTCTTTGTAATGTCAGAGTGACAAATTCAGGCCTTATTCTGTGCATGACTTCTCACCAAAGCCATTTTGTCCCCAATATAATTTTTTCAGATAATTAGTGACATTCTTGACTGGTAAATTGCACTCATTATTGCAATAAATACTGTTGAACAAAGGTAGTGTAACAGTTAGTACTACTGCCTCATGACTCCAGGTACCTGGGTTTGATCCTGACCTCATCAAACCTAGTCTTTGGAGACATGAGACAGTAGTACTACTGTAGGTGTGGAGTTTGCACATTCTCACTGTGAGCACATGGGAAAGCAGAACATAGACGTGATAGATTAACTGGCTAGTGTAAGTTACTCCTCAGCCATGGATAATGACAAGAGAATCAAAGGGAAGGAAGAATATGCTGCGAGGAAGTGAGGAGAGAGGAAAATGGGATTCCTCCCCAAGGGATCGTAATGGACCCAATAGGTCCATTGGATTCCTTCTGTATTGTTATAAATATGGTATAGAATCCAATAAATAGATGATGGAAATCCAGAGTAACACACGCAAAATGCTTGAGGAACTCAGGAAGTCCATCAACATCTGTCGAAAGGACTAAAGAGTCAACGGTCTGGACGGATACCCTTCATCGGCCCAAATCCGTCAACTATTTATTTTTTTCTATAAGTACATTGTTAAGTTGCATTGTTAATCTATTAAATTGCTCTAGCATTTTGGATGTGTTACTATAGAATTCAATATCTTCATTTCAACATTGCATAATTTTGTCATTTTGTTGTCTCATTTTACAGTTCAGACAGACTGAAAGGGTGTTTTGCATAAGCTGATCCCCATTTCTTTTATGTTCTAGATAACAAGAGTTGTATTTACATGTTCATGGACTAATTATTTTCTGATGCAGGGCTTAGGATCAAATTGTCCAATTTACTTTCAAACAAAACCTACATCCGTGACACTTCACATGCGCTAGGTCTTTTCTATAATTTCAAGTTCTCTGGCCCCAAGCATCTTATTTTCACTATGGATGTCCAGTCACTATACACCTCCAATCTCACCAGGAAGGGCTGAAAGCTCTCTGTTTCTTCCTGGACACCAGCCCCAACCAGATCCCTTCCACCACCACTCTCCTCTGTCTAGCGGAACTTGTCCTCACCCTCAATAATTTCTCCTTTGGCTCCTCCCACTTCCTTCAAACAAAAGGGGTAGCTATGGGCACTAGCTTGGGTCCTAGCTATGCCTGCTTTTTTGTCAGCTACATGGAACAGTCTATGTTCCAAACCTGCAGTGGTGTCACTCCCTAACTTTTCCTAAGCTATATCAACGACTGCATTGGTGCTGCTTCCTGCATCCATGCAGAGCTCGTCAACTTCATCAACTTTGCCTCCAACTTCCACCCTGCCCTCAAATTTACCTGGTCCATTTCTCAATCTCTCTGTCTCTATCTCTAGAGACAGCTTATCTACTGATGTCTATTATAAACCCATGGACTCTCACAGCTACCTGGACTATACCTCTTCCCATCCTGTTACTTGTAAACATGCCATCCCTTCCTCTCAATTCCTCCATCTCCACTGCATCTGCTCTCAGGATGAAGCTTTTCATTCCAGAAAAAGGAGATGTCCTCCTTCTTCAAAGAAAAGGGTTTCCCTTCCTCCACCACCAACCCTGCCTTCAATTGCATCTCCTTCTATTTCACACACATTTGTCCTCACCCCATCCTCCTGCCACCCCACCAGGGATGGGGATCCTTTTGTCCTCACCTACCCTCCCACCAGCCTTCGTGTCCAGTACATAATTCTCCATAATTTCTGCCATCTCCCACCACCAAGCATATCTTTCCCTTCTCCCCCCGTCCAACTTTTTGCTTTCTGCAGGGATTGCTCCCTATGAGACTCATCCCTCCACACTTATCTCCTTCCAATCACCTAACCTTACAAGCAGAACAAGTGCTAGACTTGCCCCTACACCTCCTCCCTCACTACCATTCAAGGCCCCAAACAATCCTTCCAGGTGAGGCGACACTTCACCTGTGAACCTTTTGGGGTCATACACTGTGTCTGATGCTCCCACTGTGGCCTCCTGTAAATCGGGGTGACCCAACATAGATTGGGAGACCGCTTTGCCGATCACCTACACTCCATCCGCCAGAAAGAAGCTCTCGGTGGCCACCGATTTTAATTCTACTTCCCATTCCCATTTTGATATGTCAGTCCATGACCTCCTCTACTGTTGCAATGAGTCCACACTCAGGTTGGAGGAGAAACATCTTATATTCCGTTTGGATAGCCTCTAACCTGATGGCATGAACATCGATTTCTCAGACTTAGACCATAAGACAAAGGAGCAGAAGTCAGCCATTCAGCCCATCGAGTCTGCTCTGCCATTTTATCATGAGCTGATGCATTCTTCCATTTAGTCCCACTCCCCCGCCTTCTCACCATAACCTTTGATGCCCTGGCTACTCAGATACCTATCAATCTCTGCCTTAAATACACCCAGTGACTTGGCCTCCACTGCTGCCCGTGGCAACAAATTCCATAGATTCACCACCTTCTGAATGAAAAAATTTCTTCGCATTTCTGTTCTGAATGGGAGCCTTCAAATCCTTAAGTCATGCCCTCTCGTACTAGACTCCGCCATCATGGGAAACAACCTTGCCACATCCACTCTGTCCATGCCTTTCAACATTCGAAATGTTTCTATGAGGTCTCCCCTCATTCTTCTAAACTCCAAGGAATACAGTCCAAGAGCGAACAAACGTTCCTCATATGTTAACCCTCTCATTCCCAGAATCATTCTAGTAACTCTTCTCTGTACCCTCTCCAATGTCAGCACATCCTTTCTTAAATAAGGAGACCAAAACTGCCCACAGTATTCCAAGTGAGGTCTCACCAGCGCCTTATAGAGCCTCAACATCATATCCTTGCTCCGATACTCTATTCCTCTCGAAATGCATGCCAACATTGCATTCGCCTTCTTCACTACTGACTCAACCTGGAGGTTAACCTTAAGGGTGTCCTGTATGACGACTCCCAAGTCCTGTTGCATCTCAGAACTTTAAATTCTTTCCCCATTTAAATAATAGTCTGCCCATCTATTTCTTCTGCCGAAGTGCATGACCATACACTTTCCAACATTGTATCTCGTTTGCCACTTCTTTGCCCATTCTTCCAATCTATCCAAGTCTCTTTGCAGACTCTCCGTTTCCTCAGCACTACCGGCCCCTGTACCTTTCTTCGTATCGTCAGCAAACTTAGCCACAAAGCCATCTATTCCATAATCCAAATTGTTGATGTACAATGTAAAAAGAAGCGGCCCCAATAAGGACCCCTGTGGAACACTACTGGTAACCGGCAGCCAACCAGAATAGGATCCCTTTATTCCCACTCTCTGTTTCCTGCCAATCAGCCAACGCTCTATCCACGTGTGTAACTTTCCCGTAATTCCATGGGCTCTTATCTTGTTAAGTAGCCTCATGTCTGGCACCTTGTCAAAGGCCTTCTGAAAATCCAAATATACAACATCTACTACGTCTCCCTTGTCTAGCCTACTTGTAATTTCCTCAAAAAATTGTAATAGGTTTGTCAGGCAGGATTTTCTTTTAAAGAATCCATGCTGAGTTCTGCCTATCTTGTCATATGCCTCCAGGTACTCTGTAACCTCATCCTTGACAATCGACTCCAACAACTTCCCAACCACCGATGTCAAGTTAACAGGTCTATAATTTCTTTTTTGCTTCCTTGCCCCCTTCTTAAATAGTGGAGTGACATTTGCAATCTTCCAGTCCTCCAGAAACACGCCAGAGTCTATTGACCTCTGAAAGATCATCGCTAATGCCTCCGCAATCTCCACAGCTACTTCCTTCAGAACACACGGGTGCATTCCATCTGGTCCGGGAGATTTATCTACCTTTAGACTATTCAGCTTCCTGAGCACTTTCTCTGTCGTAATTGTGACTGTGCACACTTCTCTTCCCTGCCACCCTTGAGTGTCCGGTATACTGCTGATGTCTTCCTCAGTGAAGACTGATGCAAAATATTCATTCAGTTCCTCTGCCATCTCCTTATCTCCCATTACAATTTCTCCAGCATCATTTTCTATCGGTCCTATATCTACTCTCACCTGTCTTTTACTCTTTATATACTTGAAAAAGCTTTTAGTATCCTCTTTGATATTATTTGCTAGCTTCCTTTCATAGTTAATCTTTTCCCTCTTAATGACCTTCTTAGTTTCCTTCTGTAAGGTTTTAAAAACTTCCCAATCCTCTGTCTTCCCACTAATTTTTGCTTCCTTGTATGCCCTCTCCTTTGCTTTAACTTTGGCTTTGACTTCTCTTGTCAACCATGGTTGCATCCTTTTTCCACTCGAAAATTTCTTCTTTTTTGGAATATATCTGTCTTGCACCTTCCTCACTTCTCACATAAACTCCAGCCACTGCTGCTCTGCCGTCTTTCCCGCCAGTGCCTCTTTCCAGTCAACTTTGGCCAGTTCCTCTCTCATGCCACTGTAATTTCCTTTACTCCACTGAAATACCGACACATCAGATTTCGGCTTGTCTTTTTCAAATTTCACAGTGAACTCAATTATGTTATGATCACTGCCTCCTAAGGGTTCCTTCACCTCAATCTCTCTAATCACCACCAGTTTATTACACAATACCCAATCCAGTACAGCCGATCCCCTAGTGGGTTCATCAACAAGCTGTTCTAAAAAGCCATCTCGCAGACATTCTACAAATTCTCTCCCTTGAGATCCAGTGCCGACCTGATTTTCCCAATCCACTCACATGTTAAAATCCCCCACAATTATCATAACACTGCCCTTCTGACAAGCCTTTTCTATTTCCTGTTGTAATTTGTTGTCCACATCCCTGCAGCTGTTTGGAGGCCTATAAATAACTGCCATTGATACCCCTGCGATTTCTTCGCTCAACCCATAAAGATTCTGCACCTTCCAATCCTATATCACCTCTTTCTAATGATTTAATATCATTTCTTACCAATAAAGCCGCACCTCCCCCTCTGCCTACTTTCCTATCCTTCTGATACACCGTGTATCCTTGGACGTTCAGTTCCCAGAGACATGCATCCTTTAGCCACGTCTCAGTGATGGCCACAATATCATACCTGCCAATCTTTAGCTGTACAACAAGATCATCCACCTTATTCCTTATGCTGCGTGCATTTAAGTATAACACCTTAAGATCAGTATTTGGTACTTTTCGCTTTGATTTCACTGCAACTTTATTGCATTGCAATTCATCCCAATGGCTACAAATTTGCCCCATCACCTGCCTGTCTTTCCTGACACCTTTACTGCTCACTATCTTAGATTTTTTTCTGTTTTCCCCTTCCTCCGCTCTGTCATTCCGGTTCCCATCCCCCTGCCAAATTAGTTTAAACCCTCCCTAACAGCTCTATTAAACTTTCCCGCCAGGATATTCATCCCCTTCGGGTTCAGGTGTAACCTGTCCATTTTGAACAGGTCATACTTCCCCCAGAAGAGATCCCAATTATCCAAGAATCTGAAGCCCTGCCCCCTGCACCAGTCTCTCAGCCACGCATTCATCTGCCTGATCCTACTATTCTTGCCCTCGCTAGCACGTGGCACAGGTAGCAATCCCGAGATTACTACCCTGGGGGTCCTGCTTCTCAGCTTCCTTCCTAACTCCTGGAAATCTCTCTTCAGGACCCCCTCCTTTGTCCTATCTATATCATTGGTACCAACATGTACCAAGACAACTGGCTGCTCACCCTCCCCCTTCAGAATATTCAGGACCCGATCCGAGACATCCCGTACCCTGGCACCTGGGAGCAACACACCACTTCCGGGAAGGTCCCCCACCCCTCCTTCGCCATTCCCCAATCCCATTTCCCTCTCTCACCTTATCTCCTTACCTGCCCATCACCTGCCTCTGGTTCTCATCCCCCTTTTCTTTCTTCCATGGCTTCTGTCCTCTCCTATCAGATTCTCCCTTCTCCAACCCTGTATGTCTTTCACCAATCAACTTCCCGGCTCCTTACTTAACACCCTCTCCCTTTCCTGGTTTCACCTATCACCTCGTGTTTCGTCCTCCCCTCCCCCACCTTCTAACGCTAATTCCTCATCCTTTTTTCTCCAGTCCTGATGAAGGGTCTCAGGCTGAAATGTTGACTGCACTCTTTTCCCATAGATGCTGCCTGGCCTGCAGAGTTCCTCCAGAATGCTGTGTGTGTTGCTACTAGTGTTCCTTATTGGTTATAATTGTGAATCAAGTTTATTTTACAAGTAAGACAAGAGAGGATCAAAATTAAAGTTCAGAGGAAATACTTAACTATGAAAATTCACTCTTTGGAATCTAATTTCGAATAATAAAACATAATCTTTCTTCGCTGTCCATTAAGTTGGCAGTGTAATATTGAACAATTTTACAATTTAGGAAGTTAGAATGCAAACATCTGTCCTGTGGACTTTCTAGTGATTTGGTTCTATATAAGTTGCATATGAAACAGTTTTTCTCCTCTCACTACAATGTTCCTCCCCATTAAGTTCTACACACTTAGATGCATTAGCAGAACAATTCCAAACAGTAATTTCTAAAGCAATTAACTTGTGAACACCAGCTTCATCACTCCACCAGATTGCCTACACCAGATATCCCCAGGCAATATTTGACCTACCATTTTTTTTTCCACAAAGATTAAAGGAAGGTTTTTTTAAGGAGTTTAGTTAACTTATGCCAATTTTATATTAATTGTCTACAGTATGTAATAGGACGTAATGACCCAGAATAACTTTTGTTTCTGTTGTGGTTTTAGGTTAACGTTTCACTCCAAAGATCTGAACCACACTACAATGCAATACCACTGGAAAGATATATGATTGGACATGTTGTTTTTGGATGAGATACCTACTCTCCAAGGTTGGCATAAAATATCTCACAGAAGCATAACAAAGAAGTGCATCTGCACTGGCGAATATTTAGCCCTCAACCAACACCACTAAAACAAATTACCTGACCATTACCACGGTGGTATATGTGGGAGGTTAATATTGTCACATTGGCTGTATCATTTCCCTCATCACTACAAAAATGACTTTGAAAGTACTTAACTGGATGTAAATTGCAGTAGGATATTCTGAGACAGATGTGAAAGGTAATATATAAATGTAATTTTTTTGTTTTGTGTTAAGTAGTAAGTATCTTTTGCCAACACTCTTACTAAACACACAAATCACACCTGCCCCAGAAGAGGTCCCAATGATCCAAAAATATGAATCCCTGCCCCCTGTTCCAATTCCTCAGCCACGCATTTATCCTCCACCTCATTCTATTCCTATAGTCACTGTCATGTGGCACAGGCAGTAATCCCGAGATTACTATCTTTGAGGTCATGCTTCTCAACTTCCTTCCTAACTCCCAGTAGTCTGTTTTCAGGACCTCCTCCCTTTTCCTACCTATGTCATCGGTACCAATATGTACCACAACCTCTGGCTGTTCTCCTTTCCACTTCAAGATATCGTGGACGCAATCAGAAACATCTATACAAGTTCTTGAGTGTATTTGTTGACATACCAAAGCTCTTCAAACTCCTAATGAAGTCTAGATGCTGTCTTGCCTTCTTTATAACTGCATCGATATTTTGGGACCAGGTTAGGTCCTCAGAGATCTTGACACCCAGGAACTTGAAACTACTCACTCTCTCCACATCTGATCCCTCTATGAGGATTGGTATGTGTTCTTTCATTTCGCCCTTCCGGAAGTCCACAATCAGCTCTTTCGTCTTACTGATGTTGAGTGCCAGGTTGTTGCTGTGACACCAGTCCACTTTTTGGCATATCTCACTCCTGTACGCCCTCTCATCACCACCTGAGATTCTACCAACAAGCGTTGTATCATCAGCAAATTTATAGAGGGTATTTGAGCTATGCCTAGCCACACAGTCATGAGTATAGAGAGAATAGAGCAGTGGGCTAAGCACACATCTCTGAGGTGCACCAGTGTGATCGTCAGTAAGGAGAAGATATTAGAAACATAGAAACATAGAAAATAGGTGCAGGAGTAGGCCATTCGGCCCTTCAAGCCTGCACCGCCATTCAGTATGATCATGGCTGATCATCCAACTCAGAACCCTGCACCACCCTTCCCTCCATGCCCCCTGATCCCCGTAGCCACAAGGGCCAAATCTGACACCCTCTTAAACATAGCCAATGAACTGGCCTCAACTGTTTCCTGTGGCAGAGAATTCCACAGATTCACTACTCCCTGTGTGAAGAAGTTTTTCCTAATCTCAGTCCTAAAAGGCTTCCCTTTTATCCTCAGACTGTGACCCCTCGTTCTGGACTTCCCCAACATTGAGAACAATCTTCCTGCATCTAGCCTGTCCAATCCCTTTAGGATTTTATACGTTTCAATCAGATCCCCCCTCAATCTTCTAAATTCCAACGAGTACAAGCCTAGTTCATCCAGTCTTTCTTCATATGAAAGTCCTGCCATCCCAGGAATCAATCTGGTGAACCTTCTTTGTACTCCCTCTATGGCAAGGATGTCTTTCCTCAGATTATGGGACCAAAACTGCACACAATACTCCAGGTGTGGTCTCACCAAGGCCTTGTACAACTGCAGTAGTACCTCCCTGCTCCTGTACTCGAATCCTCTCGCTATAAATGCCAGCATACCATTCGCCTTTTTCACCGCCTGCTGTACCTGCATGCCCACTTTCAATGACTGGTGTATGATGACACCCAGGTCTCGTTGCACCTCCCCTTTTCCTAATCGGCCACCATTCAGATAATAATCTGTTTTCCTATTTTTGCCACCAAAGTGGATAACTTCACATTTATCCACATTAAATTGCATCTGCCATGAATTTGCCCACTCACCCAACCTATCCAAGTCACTCTGCATCCTCTTAGCATCCTCCTCACAGCTAACACTGCCGCCCAGCTTCGTGTCATCCGCAAACTTGGAGATGCTGCATTTAATTCCCTCATCCAAGTCATTAATATATATTGTAAACAACTGGGGTCCCAGCACTGAGTCTTGCGGTACCCCACTAGTCACTGCCTGCCATTCTGAAAAGGTCCCGTTTATTCCCACTCTTTGCTTCCTGTCTGCTAACCAATTCTCTATCCACATCAATACCTTACCCCCAATACCGTGTGCTTTAAGTTTGCACACTAATCTCCTGTGTGGGACCTTATCAAAAGCCTTTTGAAAATCCAAATATACCACATCCATTGGTTCTCCCCTATCCACTCTACTAGTTACATCCTCAAAAAATTCTATGACCACCGCACAGATTGTCGTCTTCCAAGAAGTGGAGGATCCAATTGCAGAGGGAGGTGCGGAGGCCCAGGTTCTGTGACTTCTCAATCAGGATTGTGGGAAGGATGGTGTTAAATGCTGAGCTATAGTCAATGATCAGAATCCTGACATAGGTGTTTGTGTTGTCCAGATCGTCTAAGGCCATGTGAAGAGCCATTGAGGTTGCATCTGCAGTTGACCTATTGTGGTGATAGGGAAATTGCAATGGGTCCAGGTCCTTGCTGAGGCAGGAGTTCAGTCTCGTCAGCACCAAGCTCTCAAAGCATTTCATCTCTGTAGATGTGAGTGCTGCTGGGTGATAGTCATTAAGGCAGCTCACATTATTCTTCTTAGGCATTGGTATAATTGTTGCCTTTTTGGAATAAATATCATAAGCAGGCAGAAGGAATTATCATTTAATTTGACATCATGGTCTGCAGACATCTTAAGCCAGAGTGCCTATTCCAGTGCTGTACTCTTCCATATTCTGTGTTTTAAAAGTAAGAGTCAGTTAATTGGCCCTTTGAGCCTGCTCCACCATTCTTCCAGACCACAGCTGATCTCCTACCTCAGTGCCACCTTTCTGTTTTCCTAAATCTGTTGATCTCTGCTTTGAATTACCTGAAAGCTGGAGTCTCAGGGTGGAGAATTACAAAGAATTACCCACCCTAGAGGAAGAATGTTTTTCTCATCTCATTCTTAAATGGGCTATCCCATATTCTGACACTGTTGACCTTGTTCTGAACTGCGCAATCTGCCTGTCAACCTCTATAAATATTTTCAGTGTGTTCTCTAATTCTTCTAAACATTAAATGATCTACTTAAGCAAACAGGATCAGCTTAGATGGGCACATTGGTTGGCATGGATGAGTTGGGCCACATACAGTTATTTCCACGGTGTATTACTTTATGACCCTATGACAAGCTCCTCTTAATGGCAGAAATATATAGAAAAATACATATTCACTGCCTTCCCTCTATGGTAATTATATCAAACTTCTACATAGTGTAATACTCCTGGAGCATTCTCACCAGGCTCAACATATTTGCTATATATCATCTTTATTCACACCTACTTCCTCTCATAATGAAGGCTAATGAACATTGCCTTTCTAAATGGATTAGACAGGACTGTATCTTTTATTTTCAGTTCAGAATTTCCAATACTAGAGGGCATACATTGAAGATGAGGAGTTAAGTTCAAAGGTGATGTGTGGGGCAAGTTTTTTTATTACATAGTGTCATGGGTTTCTTGAATGAACTACCGGGAGTGGTAGCAAAGGTGAATATAATAGAGCTGTTTAAGATGGTGAATGTGTGGAGAATGGAGGGATATAGACTATACATCGCAGAAGAGATTAATTTAGTTAGGGATTTAATTACTAGTTTAATTAGTTTGTCACAACATCATGGACTGAAGGGCCAGTTCTTTACTATATCTTGTACCATTCTATATTCTATGTTCTGTTTGCTACATCTGCATGTTGGTTTTCAAAGATTTATGTACTGAGACACCTAACTTCCTCCGAACATCAAAACTACACAATCTCTCACCATTTGAAAAATACTTTGGCACCCCATAGTGGATGACCTCATATGCACCCTCTTTTTTCACACCCATTACAATCCATCAATCTCAGATTAACGAGGTTAACAATGGATTTAGCCTAAATCGCTATTTGTGGGAAAGAATTCCAAATGCACAGCTCCCTTTTGCATAATGCATTGGAGGCACAAGAAACTGCAGCTGCTGGAATCTGGAGCAACACATGAGATGCTGGAGAAACACAGCAGGTCAGACAGCATCTATGAAGGAAAATTAATAGTCCATTTCCTCCAGCTTCTCATATATTGGTTGAAATGTACATACTTAGTTGAGATTTTTTGCAATGTGGGCACATGGTCAAGTGGTTAAGGCGTTTGTCTAGTGATCTCAAGGTCGCTAGTTCGAGCCTCAGCTGTGGCAGCGTGTTTGTGTCCTTGAGCAAGGCACTTAACCACACATTGCTCTAGTGTCTGTGCAAGGAGTGGCGCCCCACACAGACTTCCAATCTGCACCTTGTAAGGCATGAAAATGCCCGACGCATGCCTCTCATGGTCTGAGTCGATGTTCCCTCCCCTCCCCTCCCCTTTGCAATGTTCCCTACTTACCTTTATCTAAATCGACGTTGCTTTCAGGCCACTTTATATGCCTATTTTATTGATTTTCCTTGTAACAGTGGAACACCAAGAATACATCCGATAAACAACACACAAGGCAGCTAATATGCCCACTGGCTCCTAGCTGGCTTTCAACAATACAATCTGACCAGTCCCATCCCCTCTTTTTCTTACCCCATAGCCCTCTTAGTTTGGGTACCGGTTCCATTCTGTTGCTTCTTACTATTAAGCATGGTGCATCTCTGGAGGGATTCTCGTGTTGGTTCCTTTGGTACGAGCTACAATCTTGGCAAGCTTCCCATTCTATAATGGTTCAGGACATGGATTTGGTAAAGCATAATCGACAAAGTGGGAAACAGAATCTTTCCATCTATGGCTGGAGATGTACTGGGAACCAGTCATTTACCATAGACTACTCTTTTAACTGCACTGTGATGAGTCAATTGTCTATCAGTATAGGAGCAGAATGTTCGACAGGGAGGTACCCCACAGCAAAATAATCTTTATTTGGTCCAAGCAGAATCAACATGTAAATCATACTGTGTTGTATTTAAATAGATAGATTCTTTATTGAACTGAAATGAAATTACAGTGTCACAGTAGCATTACAAGTGCACAGATACAAATATTAGAAGAGAAATAAGAAAGAACAAAAAAATAAGTTACCTCAAACAGTCTAACAGGAGGGGGTCATCACTTCCCCGGCTATAGGTTGACTCATTTTAGAGCCTAATGGCTGAGTGTAAGAACGACCTCATATTGCGCTCTTTAAAGCAGTGCAGTTGTCTTAGTCTATTACTAAATGAGCTCCTCTGTTCAGCCAAGGTGGCATACAGAGGGTGAGAAACATTGTCCAGAACTACCAAGATTTTCCATAGGGTCCTTTATTCTACCACAGCCCCTAGTGTGTCCAGTCTGACTCCTGTAACAAAGCCAGCCTATCCATAAAAACCTAAAGGCTGGAATGTGACTCCAGGTAATGCCTTTGACTTTTTACTTTTCCCTGTTTTTATCTTCAGACTTTTTTTAACAGTTCTCTGTTCCAAAGTGCATGAACCAGATATACAACTTCCAAAAATATGAAAACAAAATGGTTTAAAAATCTTAGTGGCTTTTAGATCCATATGTAAAAACTTTTCTTGCTTTAGCTTCAGTTGAGTAAAGCATTATGTCTAATCCTGTCAGGTGATATGAGGATAGGGAGGTGTTGCCCAAGGGGTATTCTATATTGCAAACTCACTGTAACAACTTCCATTTTTTCTAACTTTCTGCCTGGTTTTATATTATCTGTATGTTCCAGAAGTGATGTATTTCAAAAAAAAGAGGTCACCACTGTCTCATGATAAGTAAAAGATGGAATGTGATGTATCGTATGTCTGTGGTTCTTTAAGGTTGTTATAGCCATGGTGTGAGTCTCAAAGAGCTTCTGACAGCCAAGTCCAGCTCCAGGCCTTCATGTGCAGCTTAACTACTAAGCCCGGCGAAACCGTCTACTGATGGGAGAAAGGGCAAAGTTGGGTTACTGGCACCTTAAAACCAGTCACTTTGGGCAGATGGGGCTCATCAGCTGTGGTTGGTAGCTCACCTAGGAGAAGGAAAACTCTGATCTCAAACCTCCACTGCCTTGTGGCTATACCCACTCATGGGGCAGTGTTCTGGAGTAAACCCTGAGTGAAAAATCCAGAGCTGGAGTCCCTAAAGCAGTCCTACATTGAGTTCAACGCTGACTGGCAACTCCTGCGATGCTACTGGTACCAAACTGTATCATTCTCTGCTGATGTTCATCAGCTGTGTGGAGAGAGGGAGCCTGTTGCTTGGGCAACAGCTTACTTTCCATATCATAGTGCCCTGGTTTGCGTATCACATACCATGCAATATCCATGGTCACCCCCAACCAATGTCTGTAAACCTAACCTGCTCCTTTCTACTCAATGCTGTTGGAGAGCAAAGCAGGTTGCAAAACTACAATAGATAATAAGAACCCTCAGTAGGGCAGGCAGCGCTATGGAGTGAGGAATTAACTCAATGTTCAGATTCTAATTCTGCTTTGAAAACTGACATCCCTTCACTCTGAAGATGTTTCAAGGAAGGTCTCTGAACCAAAACAGTAAAAAAGGAGGAAAAGGATGAAAACAGGGGAGAACCACAACTTAGATTCTTACACATGCCCCTAACCGGACTAACCACAGGCACCCCACGTATCCCGGAAGTACCGGGAGTCTCCCGCATATTAATAGTGGCTCCCTGATGCTCGCAAATTAGATACAATGTCCCGGAAATTGATTTTTTTGAGAGCAAGGTGAGGGAACATGCGAGAAAGAGTGAGAGAGCGAGGGCAAGAGCAAGAAAGCCAGCGCGAGTGAGAGCGACCACGAGAGAGAGAGAGAGAGAGAGAGCGCGAGAGTGAGAGCGAGAAAGCAAGCGCGCGCGAGAGAGCAAGAGTGTTCCAAAAAAAGAAAATATAAAACGTACGTCACCCCAGACTACACTGAAGTGTACCCCTGCCTAATAGGGGTCAAAAAAATGACAGTGTTGCTCGCTGCACTGTTTGCAACAGTGACTTTTCTATTGCCCATGGTGGGTTAAGACTGTAAAAGACATGTTGAGGTGAGTTTAACAGGTGTCATTCGTTCATTAGCATAGCTAACGTTATTTAAACTAGCTGGCCAGCTGCTCAGGAGCTCAAACAACAGGAATTCTGCAGATGCTGGAAATTCAAGCAACACACATCAAAGTTGCTGGTGAACGCTTCGTCGAAGGGTCTCGACCTGAAATGTCGACTGTACCTCTTCCTAGAGATGCTGCCTGGCCTGCTGTGTTCACCAGCAACTTTGATGTGTGTTGCTCAGGAGCTACTCTATTGCAGACAGCCCACCTCTCCCGGAAGTCTCCCACAAATCGATGGTGCTACCTCCCTGAAATGAGTTTGTGCAGGGTGGGATGTCTGTAACCAGGACACTGGGGAATGTTCTCCTTTGAATTATGTTGTGGGTTCCTTCATGACATGCAAATGGATGGTTTTCTTCTCAGTTAAACGGTTATCACAAAAATAGCATTCACGCTGCACGTTCATTCAATAGTTCCATCCTGATTTTCATTAGAGATTTATTGCATGCTCATGAATATGTGCTCCCTTCAAGTGGTTTTCAAACTATCTTTATTTATGAAATACACGGTTATACAGATGGTACAATGCTTTTTTGTTATTCACTGTACCTAGCCTAATATTACATCTTCTTATAATATTTCAACATACTGTATCACTAATTTTTTTTCCTGCAAGTATTCTATCAAATAAGCACTTGGAAATATGGAAGCAAAATGGCATCAAAGTGTGGTGATTCATTGCAAGCTGTTCTCTGCAGATCTACTCATTACTGCTTTATAATCATTCTACTTTTTAAAATTTAATTTCTGTGACTCTAAGAATTACTAATACTGCTCTTTTAAATCTCCCTACATGTCGGTTGTCTTCTCCGACCTCCTAGAGAGAATGAACTACTGACCCAAGTCCCAGCACATTATTGTCTGCTTCACTTTCTCTATAACTGTAATACTTTATTCTGCATTTGTTCATTGCTTTTTGCCTGTATTACCTCAATTCACTGATGTGATGAAATGATCTGTGTGGATGGCATGGAAAACAAAAATCTTCTTGTACATTGGTACATGTGACAATGATAAACCCATATATATATTTAACAAATGGCTAATTTAGCTCTTAGTGTTCATTGGTGGCAAGAGTGTATGGTCCAACATATATACACATACTTATCGAGAAAGGTACCGGAAAAAGGACAGCAATGTCATGAAAGATCTCACCCTCCTGCTTATGAACTAATTGTCCCATTCCCATCTGTGAAGAGACTTCACAGCATCCATGCCAGGGCCCCTAGGTTTAAGAGCAATTACTTCCCCCAAGCCATCGGGCTGATCAATACTTCACCCATTAAACCGCCACCACCCTATCTCCACACCTCGTACCTACACTAATACAGTCACTGGCCTACTGTGCTTCCATATACCCTGCTGCAATCTAGAAGGGTCTCCCTTGCCAAGAGTCTCTTTGTCGCTTTATCATTTCTTATCAGGATCACCTTTTGTTCAAGTACTCCTAACACCTAGTGTCACTTTATGTACATACAATCTGTCTATCTACGTAAACTAATCTTATTTATATACGGCCACACTTAATTGTTACTTGAACATTGTGTTTTATAGGATTGCTTTTATATTTAACTTATTGTGTTTTTATACTTACGTTTATTTACAAGTACAGTGTGGAATAGGTGCTCCTGGTCCTTTGAGCTGCACTGCCCAGTAACCACCACCCCCAACCAACAATCCTGACTTAACCTTAACCACATCACAGGGCAATTTACAATAACCAATTAACCTACCCTTTGTTTTTAGACCGTGGGAGGAAACAAAGAACCTGGAGAAAACCAACATATTCCACAGATTCAGAATCAGGTATTTTATCACCAGCATGTGTCGTGAAATTTGTTGACTTGGCAGCAGCAGTTCAATGCAATATATAATATAGAAGAAGAAGAAAATAATAATAATAAACAAATACATTACACTATATGTATATTGAATAGATTAAAAGTTGTGCAAAAAGCAGAAATAATATATATTTTAGAAAGTGAGGTAGTGTTCACAGGTTCAATGTCCATTTAGGAATCAGGTGGCAGAGGGGAAGAAGCTGTTCCTGAATCGCTGAGTGTGTGCCTTCAGGCTTCTGTATCTCCTATCTGATAGTAACAGAGAGAAAAGGGCATGCCCTGGGTGCTGGAGATCCTTAATAATGGACGCTGCCCTTCTGAGACATCGCTCCTTGAAGATGTCCTGGGTACTTTGTAGGCTAGTACCCAAAATGGAGCTGACTAAATTTACAACCCTCTGCAACTCCTTTCGGTCCCATGCAGTAGCTCCTCATCCCCATACCAGGCAGTGATGCAGCCTGTCAGAATGCTCTCCACGGTACATCTATAGAAGTTTTTGAGTGTGTTTGTGGATATACCAAATCTCTTCAAACTCCCAAAGAAGTACAAACACTGTCTTGCCTTCTTAATAACTGCATCAATATGTTGGGACCGGACTAGATTCTCAGAGATCTTGACACCCAGGAACTTGAAACTGCTTACTCTCTCCACTTCTGATCCCTCTATGAGGATTCGTATGTATTCCTTCATCTTATCCTTTCTGAAGTCCACAATCAGCTCTTTTGTCTTACTGACATTGAGTGCCAGGTTGTTGCTGTAACATCACTCCACTAGCTGGCTATCTCGCTCCTGTACGCCCTCTCGTCACCACCTGAGATTCTACCAGCAATGGTTGTATCATCAGCAAATTTATAGATGATATTTGAGCTATGCCTAGCCACACAGTCATGGGTATAGAGAGAGTAGAGCAGTGGGCTAAGCACACAGCCTTGAAGTGTACCAGTGCTGATCGTCAGCGAGGAGGAGATATTATCACCAATCCACACTGTTTGTGGTCTTCCCGTTAGGAAGTCAAGGATCCAATTGCAGAAGGAGGTACAGAGACCCAGGTTCTGTAACTTCTCAATCAGGACTGTGGGAAGGATGGTGTTAAATGCTGAGCTATAGCAGGTTACTTTATCAGTGGTTTGATCGGGACACGACTGCGCAAGTGCGTGGATGTCAGCCAGTTAGAACAGCAAGAAGAGTTTAAAAGGAGACAGCTTTATAGAGCGGGTGCCAGAGGAGCAGACAATAGAGTAGAGGGAGACAGAGTAGGAAGGCTTTGACTCAATGGGGCTTTGGCGATAATGGGTCAAGGCCAGGTAGGTTATCTGTGTAGAATACAGACAGGAAGTATATGTGTGAGGCTGGTGTTCTGTGCTCAGTGTCAGATATGGCAGGTCCTAGAGACTCCTAGCCTCCCAGACGGCCACATCTGTGCCAGGTGCATCAAGCTGGAGCTCCTTAGGGACTGCATTAGGGAACTGGAGATGCAGCTCGATGACCTTCGTCTGGTCAGGGAAAGTGAGGAGGTGATAGAGAGCAGCTGTAGGTGGGTAGTCACACCGGGGCCTCAGGAGACAGATAAGTGGGTAACAGTCAGGAGAGCGAAGGGCAAGAGGCAGATGCTAGAGAGTGCACCTGTGGCTGTACCCATTAACAATAAGTACACCTGTTTGAGTACTGTTGGGGGGGGACGGCCTACCTGGGGGAAGCAACAGTGGCCACGCCTCTGGCACAGAGTCTGGCCCTGTGGCTCAGAAGGGTAGGGATAGGAAGAAGGTGGCAGCAGTGGTAGTGGACTCTATAGTTACGGGGTCAGACAGGTGATTCTGTGGACACAGGAAAGAAACATGGAAAGTAGATTGCCTCCCAGGTTCCAGGGTCTGGGATGTTTCTGATCGCTTCCACGTTATCCTGAAGTGGGAAGGAGAACAGCCAGAGGTTGTGGTACATACTGGTACTGATGACATAGGTAGGAAAAGGGAGGAGGTCCAGAAAACAGACTACTAGGAGTTAGGAAGGAAGTTGAGAAGCAGGACCTCAAAGGTAGTCACCTCGGGATTACTGCCTGTGCCACGTGACAGTGAGTATAGGAATAGAGTGAGGTGGAGGATAAATGCGTGGCTGAGGGATTGGAGAAGGGGGCAGGGATTCAGATTTCTGGATCATTGGAACCTCTTCTGGGGCAGGAGTGACCTGTACAAAAAGGACAGGATGCATTTGAATCCCAGTGGGACCAATATCCTGGTAGGGAGGTTTGCAAAGGCTATTGGGGAGAGTTGAAACTAGAATTTCTTGGGGTGGGAACCGAACTGAAGAGACGGAGGAAGAGGCGGTTGGCTCACAAATAGAGAAATCTTGAAGACAGTGTGAGAGGGAGGATAGGCGGGTGATAGAGAAGGTACTCGCTCACATCGATGGTTTGAAATGTGTCTATTTTAATGCAAGGAGCATTGTGAACAAAACGGATGAGTTTAGAGCGTGGATCAGTACTTGGAGCTATGATGTTGTGGCCATTACAGAGACTTGGATGGCTCAGGAGCAGGAATGGTTATTTTGAGTGCCAGGATTTAGATGTTTCAGAAAGGACAGTGAGGGAGGCAAAAGAGGTGGGGCATGGCACTGTTGATCAGAGATAGTGTCACGGCTGCAGGAAAGGAGGAAGACATGGAGGGATTGTCTATGGAGTCTCTGTGAGTGGAAGTTAGGAACAGGAAGGGGTCAAAAACTCTGCTGGGTGTTTTTTATAGACCACCCAATAGTAGCAGGGACATCGAGGAGCAGATGGGGAGACAGATTCTGGAAAGGAGTAATAAAAACAGGGTTGTTGTGGTGGGAGATATTAATTTCCTAAATATCAATTGGCATTTTCCTAGAATGAGAGCTTTAGATGGGGTAGAGTTTGCCAGGTGTGTTCAGGAAGGTTTCTTGACACAGTATGTAGATAAGCCTACAAGAGGAGAGGCTGTACTTGATCTGGTATTGGGAAATGAACCGGTCAGGTGTCAGGTCTCTCAGTGCAAGAGCATTTTGGAGATAGTGATCACAATTCTGTCTCCTTTACCATAGCATTGGAGAGGGATAGGAAGAGGCAAGTTAGGAAAGCATTTAATTGGAATAAGGGGAAATATGAGACTAACAGGCAGGAACTTAGAAGCATAAATTGGGAACAGATGTTCTCAGAAAAACGTATGGAAGAAATGTGGCAAATGTTCAGGGGATATTTAAATGGAGTTCTGCATAGGTATGTTCCAATGAGACAGAGAAAGAATGGTAGGGTGCACGAACCGTGGTGTACAAAGGCTGTTGTAAATCTAGTCAAGAAGAAAAGAAGAGCTTACAAAAGGTTCAAAAAATAGGTAATGATAGAGATCTAGAAGATTATAAGGCTAGTAGGAAGGAGCTTAAGAATGAAATTAGGAGAGCCAGAAGGGGCCATGAGAAGGCCTTGGTGGACAAGATTAAGGAAAACCCAAGGCATTCTACAAGTATGTGAAGACCAAGAGGATAAGACGTGAGAAAATAGGACCAACCAAGTGTGACAGTGGAAAAGTGCGTATGGAATCAGAGGAGACAGCAGAGGTACTTAATGAATACAGTATTCACTACAGGAAAGGAACTTGAGGATTGTAGGGATTGTAAGCGATGACTTACAGCAGACTGCAAAGCTTGAGCATGTAGATATTAAGGAAGGAGGATGTGCTGGAGCTTTTGGAAAGCATCAAGTTGGATAAGTCACCGGGACCGGTCGAGATATACCCCAGGCTACTGTGGGAGGCGAGGGAGGAGACTGTTGAGCCTCTGGTGATGATCTTTGCATCATCTTTGGGTTCAGTAGAGGTTCTAGAGGATTGGAGGGTTGCAAATGTTGTTCCCTTATTCAAGAAAGGGAGTAGAGATAGCCAGGAAATTATAGACCAATGAGCCTTATTTCAGTAGTTGGTAAGTTGATGGAGAAGATCCTGAGAGACAGGATTTATGAACATTTGGAGAGGCATAATATGATTAGGAATAGTCAGCATGGCTTTGTCAAAGGCAGGTGGTGCCTTATGAACCTGATGGAATATTTTGAGGATGTGACTAAACACAGTGATGAAGATAGAGCAGTAGATGTTGTGTATCCGGATTTCAACAAGGCATTTGATAAGGTACCCCATGCAAGGCTTATTGAGAAAGTAAGGAGGCATGGGATCCAAGGGGACATTGCTTTGTGGATCCAGAACTAGCTTGCCCACATAAGGCAAAGTGTGGTTGTAGATGGGTCATGTTCTGCATGGAGGCCGGTGACCAGCGGTGTGCCTCAGGGATCTATTCTGGACCCTTACTCTTCATGATTTTTATAAATGACCTGGATGAGGAAGTGGAGGGATGGGTTAGTAAGTTTGCTGATGACACAAAGGTTGGAAGTGTGGATAGTGTGGAGGGCTGTCAGAGGTTACAGCGGGACATTGATAGGATGCAATACTGAGCTGAGAAGTGACAGATGGAGTTCAACCCAGATAAGTGTGAGGTGGTTCATTTTGGTAGGTAAAATATGATGACAGAATATAGTATTAATGGTAAGACTCTTGGCAGTCTGGAGGATCAGAAGGACCTTGGGGTCCGAGTCTATAGGACACTCAAAGCTGCTGCACAGGTTGACTCTGTGGTTAAGAAGGCATACAGTGCATTGGCCATCATCAAACATGGGATTGAGTTTAAGAGCCGAGAGGTAATGCTGCAGCTATATAGGACCCTGGTCAGACCCCACTTGGAGTACTGTGCTCAGTTCTGGTCACCTCACTACAGGAAGGATGTGGAAGCCATAGAAGGGGTGCAGAGGAGATTTACAAGGATATTGCCTGGATTGGGGAGCATGCCTTATGAGAATAGGTTGAGTGAACTTGGCCTTTTCTCCTTGGAGCGACGGAGGATGAGAGGTGACCTGATAGAGGTGTATAAAGATGATGTGAGGCATTGATCGTGTGGATAGTCAGAGGCTTTTCCCAGGGCTAAAATGGCTAGCATGAGACAGCACAATTTCAAGGTGCTTGGAAGCAGGTACAGAGAAGATATCAGGGGTAAGTTTTTTATGCAGAGAGTGGTGAGTGCATGGAATAGGCTGCCGGCGACGGTGTGGAGGTGGATACGATAGGGTCTTTTAAGAGACTCCTGGATATGTACATGGAGCTTAGAAAACTAGAGGTTTATGGGAAACCCTAGGTAATTTCTAGGATAAGGACGTGTTTGGCACAGCTTTGTGGGCTGAAGGGCCTGTATTGTGCTGTACGTGTTCTATGTTTCTATGTTTCTATAGTCGATGAACAGCATCCTGACATAGGTGTTTGTATTGTCCAGGTGGTCTAAGGCCATGTGAAAAGCCATTAATATTGCATCTGCTGTTGACCTGTTGTGGTGATAGGCAAATTGTAGTGGGTCCAAGTCCTTGCTGAGGCAGGAGTTCAGTCTAGTCATGACCAACCTCTCAAAGCATTTCGTCATTGTAGATGTGAGTGCTACCAAGTGATAGTCATTAAGACAGCTCACATTATTCTTCTTAGGCACTGGTATAATTGTTGCCTTTTTGAAGCAAGTGGGAACTTCCGCCCATAGCAGTGAGAGGTTGAAAATGTCCTTAAGTACTCCTGCCAGCGATGATGTACAGACTCCTTACAGATCCAGGATTGAACTCCAACTCTCCGAGCTGTAATAGCATTGTGCTAACTGCTAAACTACCGTGGCACCATTATAGTGAATCTACATCACAGAGATCTTACAGTGAATGTAACATGCTTCAGTCCACCGCAGCGCATACTGACACTGAGACTGAGTATTCCAGAATCCGTACTTGATTGCAACAGTTGTTTGCACTGAGAGAACAAGTAGTTTGGGCAAACTAAACTCTCTGTATATTATCTTTATTTACAAAAAGAAAGATTCAAAGATTCATATATTATCAAAGTGTACAACTCTGAAATTCTTCTTCTCCAGATATCCACAAAACCAAGAAAGAAAAGAATGTCAGCCTGACCATCAACCCCCAAATCCCCTTTCCCTGCACAAAAAATCAGATGAAAAGGGAACAGAGAAACATAGAAAATAGGTGCAGGAGTAGGCCATTCGGCCCTTTGAGCCTGCACCACCATTCAGTATGATCATGGCTGATCATCCAACTCAGAACCCTGCACCAGCATTCCCTCCATACCCCCAGATCCCTTTAGCCACAAGGGCCATATCTAACTCCCTCTTAAACATAACCAATGAACTGGCCTCAACTGTTTCCTGTGGCAGAGAATTCCACAGATTCACCACTCTCTGTGTGAAGAAGTTTTTCCTAATAGAAACATAGAAACATAGAAACATAGAAAATAGGTGCAGGAGTAGGCCATTCGGCCCTTCGAGCCTGCACCGCCATTTATTATGATCATGGCTGATCATCCAACTCAGAACCCAGCCTTCCCTCCATACCCCTTGACCCCTGTAGCCACAAGGGCCATATCTAACTTCCTTTTAAACATAGCTAATGAACTGGCCTCAACAGTTTGCTGTGGCAGAGAATTCCACAGATTCACCACTCTCTGTGTGAAGAAGTTTTTCCTAACCTCGGTCCTAAAAGGCTTCCCCTCTATCCTCAAACTGTGACCCCTCGTTCTAGACCTCCCCAACATCGGGAACAATCTTCCCGCATCTAGCCTGTCCAATCCCTTTAGGGTCTTATACGTTTCAATCAGATCCCCCCTCAATCTTCTAAATTCCAATGAGTACAAGCCCAGTTCATCCAGTCTTTCTTCATATGAAAGACCTGCCATCCCAGGAATCAATCTGGTGAACCTTCTTTGTACTCCCTCTATGGCAAAGATGTCTTTCCTCAGATTAGGGGACCAAAACTGCACACAATACTCCAGGTGTGGTCTCACCAAGGCCTTGTACAACTGCAGTAGTACCTCCCTGCTCCTGTACTCGAATCCTCTCGCTATAAATGCCAGCATACCGTTCGCCTTTTTCACCGCCTGCTGTACCTGCATGCCCACTTTCAATGACTGGTGTATAATGACACCCAGGTCTCGTTGCACCTCCCCTTTTCCTAATCGGCCACCATTCAGATAATAATCTGTTTTCCTATTTTTGCCACCAAAGTGGATAACTTCACATTTATCCACATTAAATTGCATCTGCCATGAGTTTGCCCACTCACCCAACCTATCCAAGTCACCCTGCATCCTCTTAGCATCCTCCTCACAGCTAACACTGCCACCCAGCTTCGTGTCATCCGCAAACTTGGAGATGCTGCATTTAATTCCCTCATCCAAGTCATTAATATATATTGTAAACAACTGGGGTCCCAGCACTGAGCCTTGCGGTACCCCACTAGTCACTGCCTGCCATTCTGAAAAGGTCCCGTTTATTCCCACTCTTTGCTTCCTGTCTGCTAACCAATTCTCCACCCACACCAATACCTTACCCCCAATACCGTGTGCTTTAAGTTTGCACACTAATCTCGTGTGGGACCTTGTCAAAAGCCTTTTGAAAATCCAAATATACCACATCCACTGGTTCTCCCCTATCCACTCTACTAGTTACATCCTCAAAAAATTCTATGAGATTCGTCAGACATGATTTTCCTTTCACAAATCCATGCTGACTTTGTCCGATCATTTCACCGCTTTCCAAATGTGCTGTTATCACATCCTTGATAACTGACTCCAGCAGTTTCCCCACCACCGACGTTAGGCTAACCGGCCTATAATTCCCCGGTTTCTCTCTCCCTCCTTTTTTAAAAAGTGGGGTTACATTAGCCACCCTCCAATCCTCAGGAACTAGTCCAGAATCTAACGTCAGAATCTAATCTCAGTCCTAAAAGGCTTCCCCTTTATCCTTAAACTGTGACCCCTCGTTCTGGACTACCCCAACATTGGGAACAATCTTCCTGCATCTAGCCTGTCCAATCTCTTTAGGATTTTATACGTTTCAATAAGATCCCCCCTCAATCTTCTAAATTCCAACGAGTACAAGCCCAGTTCATCCAGTCTTTCAACATATGAAAGTCCTGCCATCCCAGGAATCAATCTGGTAAACCTTCTTTGTACTCCCTCTATGGCAAGAATGTCTTTCCTCAGATTAGGGGACCAAAACTGCACACAATACTCCAGGTGTGGTCTCACCAAGGCCTTGGACAACTGCAGTAGTACCTCCCTGCTCCTGTACTCGAATCCTCTCGCTATAAATGCCAGCATACCATTCGCCTTTTTCACCGCCTGCTGTACCTCCCTCTTCTCTCTCAGCAGCAGAGTGATCCCACCAGCAATCGAAAGGCAGGCAACTGGCACTCACCTTCTGCATTCCCCTCAATGTTTCAATCTCCCTCATTGCAATAATCAGCGAAAAATGGAAGCTTTAATCAGTGAAATGGAGTCAAATATCGGCCCACCTTCTCACCATGAGGTTTGCGCACACTGCCCGTGCCTCCCGGAATCCTCCCGGAGACTGCAGAGCGCTGAGACACTTAAACAATCTCCAAACTGCAAACCACAAACTTCAACAGTTTCAGAAGCACATTCAAGATGAAAAACAAACATAAAAGACAGAAAAGAAGTGAAATACATGGTTGTATCGTCTACGTAGAAGAAATCGACTGTGGGAGCATTGCATGCGGGTGCCATCTTTACTGGAAGTGAAGATGTAATTTATAACGTCCAGAGTAAATACAATTCTCTGAATGCATTACACTGTGCATTCTTCTACAATGCATCAGAACTGCTCACGTTTCCTCCTTGAGCAATGTACTGTGAAGCATTGAGTGCTGTTAGCCTGAGCCAAGCCCCTCGGTGCACAGTGAGGGCAGACCTAGAGAGTGGTTCTTCCCCTTACAGTGACTGCACTTAACCTCATCATGAGCTCCTGCACCTGAATATGCTGAGCAGCAGGAGCTGCCTGTAGACTTCTTGTTGCATGGGAAGACCTGCTGATTTCGGGAAGCCCAAGGTCCTTTCACCAAACTGCTGGTCTTCCGGCAGCATTCAGTACTTGTCCCAGCATGTTCCCCCTGGGAACAATGCATGGTCCTGAGTTACATTGCTAACCAGGACCACCTCTGAAAGTGATGCACTTATAAAGAAAAGGAAAATAATGGTGATGCAGTGGCTCAGAGGGACTCAGGCAACATTTATTATCTGTTACCATTTCTGAATGTATTGGAACCCTGGCTATAAAATTACCTCTGCTGTGTAAGTAATTTCATTCACGTGCTGTGGTCTTCAACATTGCTACGGCAGGATACAGGAGCTTTAAAACTGCCCAAGATTTGAACAATCTAGTGTATGTTGACGCTGATACGTTATGCACAAAAGAAAAGGTTTCCAGTCCACATTGCCGTTAGCCAAGAATAAATGTATAAAACAACATTCAAATTACATCACAGTAGCTCCTTCCTCACTGTTATCAATCTTCTGAACCAGTCACCACTTACACATCCCCTTCCCAGGAGAGCCGCCATGCTCCTGGACTCTTAGACCCTTAGTCCGACCACTTCTCTGATTGTCACTTTCGCCTCTTTTTACAGTACCTCCATCCTCTCTGCTATGCATCATTCCGTTGTTTTTGTGCTCATCACTTTATTTATCATTGTGTTAAATATTAAACCTGTATATTATTCATAATAACTTAGCCTGAAATAGAATCCAAATCAGAATCAGGTTTATTATCACTGGCGTGTGTCGTGATATTTATTAACTTCTAGTAGCAGTATAATGCAATACATGATAATGGAGAAAGAAAAAAAATAAGTAGCTCAATTGCATTAAGTATGTGTGTATTAAATAGTCAGATTAAAATAGTGCAAAATAGAAATAATATGCATAAAGTTAGTGAGGTAGTGTTCAATGACCATTTAGGAATTGTATGGTATGGTAGAGGTTCATGAATCGCTGAGTGGGTGCCTTCAGGTTTCTGTACCTCTTTCCTGACATCTGCTACATCTGAATATAGCGCTTCACATTAAATGAAGCATGAACTGTCTGTGGGTTATGCTTCAGAAATCACAAGTTAATCTAAGTACCACTTTCTCAATTTCATCAATCGAAATGTGAACGTAGCAGGTTAAAAGAGAACATTTGTGTTTATATTACGTTTGGCATTATCTCTGACCATCCCAAAGCATCTTAAAAACAACTAATGAGGTAACATTTGCAATACATCTTGTGCATTGCACGCTCCCACAAACAGCAATATCATGATGACCAGATGATCTGTTTTAGTGGTTTGGGTTGAGGAATAAATATTGACCAGAGCAATATGAATAATTACTCTTCTTCAAATAGCACCATGCGTCCTTTTTGAGATGCAGGTAGAGCCTCAGCTTACAGTGGTGCTAGAAAGTTTGTGAACC
The DNA here is from genome assembly GCF_963921235.1 of Mobula hypostoma. Lineage (NCBI taxonomy): Eukaryota > Metazoa > Chordata > Chondrichthyes > Myliobatiformes > Myliobatidae > Mobula > Mobula hypostoma. The sequence goes on from NC_086100.1 coordinate 158,346,520, forward strand.
CTGAGAATTTTCTCTATTTCTGTGTATCCTGGGGAAAAATACACATGCAGTACAACAAATACTTTTTCGGGTCTTAAATTCTTTTATTGTTTTAGAAGTTTTATTGCAGAAAGAGGGTATCAAAATTAAAACAACAAAATAAATTTCAAAAATCAGTTCCCGCTATTACAATCTCAGTTTAACTTCAGACCACACCCTTGTTACGTATGCAGTATGAAAATAACTAAAACGAAATATACAAAACCAATACGGTAGTGGCAATTTAAAAAAACAATACAAACAATGTTAGAATCCCACCAGCCCTGTACCTTATACACAACATTGAAAATATTACTTAATACATCTCATCTTAACTAAGAGATATACTCACATTTGGCACACTTGTGCTTAACTTCCAAACACATGTAGGCTAGACCTTGAAATAAGCTCTCCTCGCTCATACTACGTCACCAGCGGTTAACACATTCTGTTACATTCACATTCGGTCACGAAACAATAAAGAAAGACAAATAAACTTGAACAATATACTGCCTTGTTGTTGAATTACTAAAAAGACTAACCTAGTAGGCCAATAAAGGAAGTTCGCAATCATGCTATTCCAGCGTCGATCAATTTTACTCACAAAAATCTAAATCATCCACGTGTAAAATGTCAAATTACTGATATTCTAGATTTACAAACAAGCATAAATGAATTTACATGGATATTTTCAAATATTATTCACCTTTCCTCATCAAACCTGGGAAAAGCATTCAAATGTCATCTTTCCTAGAACATGGCGACTCCACCCACGCAAAATGACAGCACCGTTTTCTCTTAAAGGCACAGGCAACTATTTTAGCATTACCAAGGTGAACACTTAAGTGCACTTCAATGATAAAAAAAATGATATTCAATGGTTACCTGGTCACATCTGCATAAATATGACCAAAAATGTGATCAGATCTTCATATAAGTCCTAAGACTAGATCAAGAGAACCCAATTAAATAAAAACATTATACTTGGTCATTTATTTATTGACAGAAATTATACAATATTACATGTATTTGTTGGAAAAAGTATGTGAACCTTTGCTTTCAGTAACTGGTGTGACCCCCTTGTCAAGCAATAACTTCAACCAAATGTTTTCGATAACTGTTGATCAGTCCTGCACATTGGCTTGGAGGAAACTTAGTTCATTCTTTCTGACAAAACTTCGTCAACTCTGGGATGTCAGTGGGCTTCCTTGCATGACCTGCTTGCTTCAAGTGCTTCCACAAAACTTCTATAGCACTAGGTCAGGACTTAGACTCAGCCATTCCAAAACATGAATTTTCTTCTTTTTAAACCATTCTGTGGTTGATTTACTCTTATCTTTCAGATCATTGTCTTGTTGCATTATCCAACTTCTATTAAGCAACAGGTGACAGACTGCTACCCTGATATTCTCCTGTAAAATGTTCTGAAACAATTTTGAATTCATCGTTCTCTCAGCAATTGCAAGCTGTCCAGACCCTAAGGCAGCAAAGCAGCACCAAACCATGATGCTCCTTCCACCATGCCTCACAGTTGGGATGAGGTTTTTGTGTTGGTGCGCAGTGCCCTTTTCCCTCCAAACATAGCAGTGTGCATTTCTGCCATAAAATTCAACTTTTCTCTTACCTGTCCACAGAACATTGTACCAGAAGAGTTGTAGAGCATCTAGGTGGTCTTTTGCAAACTTGAGATGTGCAGCAATGTTTTTTTCTTGGAGAGCAGTGGTTTCCTCCATGGTGTCCTTCCATGAACACCATTCTTGTTCAGTGTTTTTCTTATAGAGGACACATGAACAGAGACTTTAGCAAGTTCTAGAGATTTCTACAGGTCTTTTGCTGTTACCCTTGGGTTTTTTGTCACCTCCTTCAGCATTGCAAATTGTGCTCTTGGTCTGATCTTTGCAGGATGTCCACTCCTAGGGAGAATAGCAAAAGTGCTGAGTTTCCTCCATTTGTAGACAATTTCTCTTACTGTGGACTGATGAACACTCAGGTCTTTAGAAATACTTTTGTAGCCTTTTCATGCATCTCTACAATTCTTCTTCTAAGGTCTTCTAAAAGGTGTTTTGATCGAGGCATAGTGCACATAAAGAGATCTTTCTTGAGAAGAGCAGGCTCTGTCAGTAATCTGACTTTGTCTGTCTTTTATATGGCAGGGCACCTCTACAACCCACACCTCCAATCTCATTCTCATTGATTGCAACACCTGACTCCAAATAGCTTTTGTAGAAGACATTACCCCAGAGGTTCATATACTTTTTCCAACAAACATGTAATATTGGATCATTTGTCTCAATAAAAAAAATGAACAAGTATAATGTTTTTCATGTTATTTATTTAATTGGGTTCTCTGTATTTAGTTTTAGGACTTATGTGAAGACCTGATCATATTTTAGGTTGTATTTATGCAGAAATAGAGAAAATTCTACAGGTTCATAAACTTTCTAGCACCACTAAAGGTGCAATACTCATTCAGTGTTACCATATACAGTATTCTGATTCAGAGGTGAATCATGAACTCTCTCTAATCAATCAACGGTGGTGGTGGCGGATACGATAGGGTCTTTTAAGACACTTTTGGATAGGTACATGGAGCTTAGAAAAATAGAGGGCTATGGGTAAGCCTAGTGATTTCTAAGGTAGGGACACGTTCAGCACAACTTTGCGGGCCGAAGGGCCTGCATTGCGCTGTAGGTTTTCTGTGTTTCTATAAAACCTTTTCCACTTCTGATGAAAGATCATCAGTTTTGATCATGCACAATGTTCCGCTCTCCGTATATACTGCATGACAGAGCACTCACACACTGACTGGTATGGTGGTGGGGGGCAGTGCTACTGCACAGGACCAAAAGAAGCTAAAGAAAGCTGTAAAATTAGTCAGCTCTATCTTGCCTACTAGCCATCTTCAAGGAGCTGTGACTCAGAAAGTCAGCATCCATTATTTATCTCTTCCTTCACCCAGGACATGTCCTCTTCTTATTGTTACTGTCTGGAAGGAGGTACAATAGCCTGAAGGCTCACACTCAACAATTCAGGAACAGCTTCTTCCCCTCTACCATCCAATTCCTAAGTGAACCCTGATCCTTGAACACTACTTTTTATATTATTTTTGCTTTTCACTATTTTTAATTTAACTATTTGTTATATTTATATATATATATATTTACTGTAATTGATTTACTTAATTTTTGCCTTCTATGTTATTGTGCATTGCATTGTACTGCTGCTGCTAAGCTGACAAATTTCATGACACATGACAGTGGTAGAAACCTGATTCTGATCACCTGTTGACTTTTCCCAGAATCTTTACTTCTAATTTCCAGCATATGCAATATTTCTCTTTACAAGATATCAGGAAGAATATTAGAATTTCTTTCATTTGAAAAGAAATCAGAGAGATTTCAGGGAAGTACAGGCCACTTCCTTGCACGTCAGTCCCAGAGAAAATTCTGAAACCAATTTTTAAGAGCAGGGGAATAAAGTAATCAGAGACTGGCAAAGTGCTGGAAGGAATCAGCATGTATTACCAAAGAGATACCATGTCAGGTCAGTTTAACAGATCCTTTCGATAGAGTAAAAGAAGATGTGCACTGAGATCATAGCACAGATGCAAGATACTAAGTTTTAGTGAGGCATTTGATGAAGCATCTAATAGGAAACCAGAACAAGTAATTGGTAGTTTGCGTTCTCCCGGATTAAAAGATTGCTCGGGAAAAAGGAAATGAAAGGCCCAATTTTAATTCTGAGCTTGAGTGGAGGGCAAGCAGTTAGAATCAGAGATGAGTCTTATCTGCAATGATGTCTCTGTCTATTATAACTTCTTCTTGACAAGCAAGCAACAACCTCAGGAGAAAGACATATTACTTTAATAGTGCAAATCATATTCCACGATAACTCCGAGTCAAATTCAGGGCCTTCATGGGGGTTCCATTGCAACTTCTGCCATACAACAGTAAGACATAGGAGCAGAATTAGGCCATTCGGTCTATTGAATCCAATCTGCCATTCGATCTTGGCTGATTTATTTTTGCTCTCAACCCCATTCTGCTGCCTTCTGCTCATAACCTTGGACACTCTTTGAACCTATCAACCTCCACTTTAAATATAGCAAATGACTTCTCATCCACTGTTGTCTATGACAATGAATTTCACAGATTCACTACCCTCTGGCTAAAGAAACTCCTCCTCTTCTCTGTTCTAAAGGGACGCCCTATTTCAAGTCTGTGCCCTTTGTTCCTAGATGTTCCTGTTATTGGAAACATCCTCGCCATGTCTACTTCATCTCCACCTTATAATTCAGTAGGTTTCGATAACATTTGCCCTCATTCTTCTAAACTCCAGTGAATACTGGCCCATCAAATGTTCTTCATACTGAACATTAACCCTTTCATTCCTAGATCATTCTCATGAACCTCCTCTGGACCCTCTCTAATGCCAGCACATCTTTTCTCAGATATGGAGCCAAAAGCTGCTCACAGTACTCCAAGGTGCGGTCTGCCCAATGTCTTATAAAACTTAAGCATTACATCCTTGCTTTTGTATTCCAGACCTCTGAAAATGAGTGCAAACGTTGCATTTACTTTCCTTACCAATAACTCAATCCACAAGTTAACCTTTAGCAAATCTGCACTGGGTCTCCAAAGTCCCTTTACATGTCAGATTTTTAAATTTTCTCCCCATTTAGAGAACAGTCTATGCCTTTATTCCTTCTACCACACCATACACACCCCATACACTACATTCTATCTGCCACTTCTTTGCCCATTCTCCCAATCTGTCTAAGTCCTTCTGCAGATTCCCTGCTTCCTCAGCACTACCTGCTCTGCCAAATATCTTTGTATCATCTGCAAACTTGTCCACAAAGCCATCAATTCCATCATCCAGATCATTAATACACTGTGAGAAGAAGCAGTGTCAACAGCAAACCCTGGGGAACACTACTAATTACCAGCAGCTAACCAGGAAAGGCTGCCTTTATTCCACTCCTGACAGTCAGCCAGTCTTCTGCCCATGCGAGTACCCTTCCCTTAACCCCATCTTGTTTAGCAGCCGCATATGTGGCACCTTATTAAAGACCTACTGTAAGTAAAGAGCATCCACTAACTCCCATTTATCTATCCTACCTGTTGTTTCCTCAAACAATTCCATCAGATACTATGTCAAGCAAGATATTCCCTTTAAAAAAATCACACTGATTTTCAGTAATTTTATCATGAGCCGCCAAGTTCCCCAAAACCCTAACCTTAATAATGGATGATAGCTTTCCAACCACTGAAGTCAAATTAATGGCCATATAATTCCCTTGTTTTTTCACTTCCCTCCCTTCTTAAAGAGGGAAGGATTTGCCATTTTTGCCATTTTCCAGTTGTCTGGAACCATTCGTTACAAATGGCCTCCACAATCTCTTCAACTACCTCTTTCAGAACCCTGGGGTGTCTCCATCTTGTCCAAATGACGTACCTACCTGCAGACCTTTCAGTTTCCCAAGTGCCTTCTCCTTAGTAATAGCAACTACATTCACTTCTGTCCTGACACTCTCAAATTTCTGGCATGCTGCTGGGTCTTCCACAGTCAAGACTGACACAAAATACTTATTCAGTTCATCCACTATATCTTTGTCCCCTATCACTATCTTTTTGGTGTCATTTTCCAGCAGTCCAATGTCCACTCTCGCCTTTCCTTATATATCTGAAAAAGAATTTGGTATCCTCTTTTATATTATTGGCTAACTTACCTTCATATTTAATCTCTCCTCATCTTACTGCTCTTTTAGTTGCTTATTTTGGTTTTAAAACTTCTCAATCCTCCAGCTTCCCACTGATTTGCCTTGCAACTGGGATTTCTAGCACTAAGTGAATGCTCACTTGCATTGTCAAAAGTGGCCAACCAACATTGGCAAGCAGCAGATAGGAGATGCTATTTTATGCTGAGCTTATTTTAGTCAGGGTGGAAGACAAAGAAGGCATCCATTTTGTTTCTCATTTTTCATTTTTGTTGCAACATTAGATGCCATTCAACCCATCAAGTCAATGCTAGTTCTATGTAATCCCATTCCTGAACATACTGTATATCCCAGTTATTCATTCTCTCTCAGAACAAGCTGCAGGGACCTTAATACATTGATAAACTAAGGACAGTGAAACACATTTAGCAACCTTACAAATGTTTTGGTGAAGTAACACAAAAATCACTGCAGGAACTCAATAGGTCAGATAGTATCAATGGGGGGAAATTAACTGTTAACATTTTGGGACGAGATCCTTTGTCTGGATTGGAAAGAGGGAAAATAGTCAGCATAAACTGATGGGGCTAGAGCTGGAAGCTGATAAGAGGACTGGGTGAGGAGGGGTGACATGCAGATAGAGTCAATTTGCGGAAGGGAAGTGAAGAAATAATGACAGAAGCTGGGAGGTGATCGGTGGAGACAACAAAGGGGCAAAGATGATGGAATCGATAGGAAAGGAAGGTAGAACAATGAATTAAACTTAATTTCAGCTTTGGTAACTGTGAACCTACTGGATTTATTCATTTCCTTCCAAGGAAGATTAATTGAGTTATGGAGTTATATAGCACAGAAAAAGGAGCTTTAGCCCAACTTGTCTATGCCAACCAAGATACCTCTCGATGTTAGTCCCACACCTGCATTTGGCCCATATCCCTCTAAACATTTCCAAATATCTTTTAAACAGTATAATTGTATTTGCCTCTGGTAGCTCATTCTATATACTCACCACTCTGCATGAAAAACTTGTCTCCCAAGGCCCCTTTAAATCTTTCCTCTGAGAAGATTTGCTGGCCTTATTTGGATTCAAGTCAATGTGGTTGACTTGTAATTACATCCTCAGTTCTGACAATTTGGGAAAGGCATCATCAGTGATATGCACATATTATGAAGGGTTAAACAACAAAAGTATGAATTTTAGTGGAATCTTGGCATAACCTCAACAAAGCAATTTCAAGGAAATTTCTAAATCAAAATGTGCTATTTATATTGTATGAAAGTATTCTAAATGGGGCCAGAAGTAAAAGCTGAATTAACTGCTCTGCTTACACTGGTGTAGTACATTGGGGCAAGATCTTCAAAGCGTCTGAGGCTCATAATTACAAACCTCATACAAAACCCATGTCTACCAGACTGCATGGACATGCCTGTCCCAGCATACAAAGTCAGTTCCAGTGGACTGGGCAATGAGATCTACAGAGAGATCCAATAGCCAAGGAGGCGGTACAGCAATTCTCCTTGGAGAGTGAAGGGCAGGACAAGGCACAAAAGACATCATGGTCATCCACTGCAACCAAGGAAGACCCCAATTAGTGACACTTGTTCGTATCGCTGGACTCGGAATTCTGAGGTCAAGAGAGTGGAACTGCCCCAGTGCAATGGCTTTCCCAGGTTATAAACTCTCCTGCACAGGACATTGTCAGGCATGAGAGACGACTGCCACCACCACCATGCAGCAGTAATGTCTGCCCTCCTCTTTGTTCCTGAGACAGAACCACCACCAGCAAGCACTGGAAAACTGTCCAACAAATGTCGCCAATATTCGCCCTGCAAAATCCTCTAAAGATTCTTTGGAACAGCCATACAGCACTGCTGTCATCTTCCAGAACACCATCTCCAGCATCAAGGCACTGATTGCTCTTGGATGGCACCATTCGGTGGGCTATGTCAGCAGCATGCCTAGATTCACACTTTCAAAGCAAACTCTTTACTCCAACTTTTTACTTCAAGAAAGAGAACGCGAGGTGGAATGAGAAGAGACATGGCGAGAAGTTCACGTTTTCTAGATCTTGTAATGAACATTTACTGTTGGAAGGTGGTGGTATATACTTGGGGCAGATTGGCAAAGAAGTTTTGATACGTGGATGTTAACTTTAAGGCCTATTCTCTCATATATTTCAGTGAACTAGTTCGATCTCCTAATGTACAAAAATGCAAGCATCATCTGTGATTTAAAATGGTGTCACCATGGTCTGGAGGTGGAAGTGAAGTATGTTAAACAGTTTCCCATTAGTGCTGCTGATTTGAACCGCTCCATCGGGAAACCATCTGGAGGTGAGATGCAATAAACTAATGGGAAAGATTGAGAGAAGTGCTGGGGTGATGAAACAGCCTTGTTTAACACTAGTTTTTACTGAGTTTGACTCTGTCGGAAGTCATTGGTTCTTGGTTTGCAGACCATCACGAACTAAACATAAACTAAACATAATCATAATTCAGATTCAGATTAATTTATCGCCTGAACATCAAAATACACAGTGATGTGATGGGGATTGCCTACAAGTACCATCACACATTTGAGTGCCAACATATTATGCCCACAGTGTTTAGCAGAACACAGAACACAATAACAAGCAACAGAACAAGAACAGCAAGACAAATGGGGCTTTATTTAATTACCTCAGTCATATTCATAAGTAACTTCAAAGTAAGTTTATTATCAATGTACATATACGTCACCACATAGAACCCTGAGATTCGCTTTCTTGCGGCTTACACAATAAATCCAAGAAATGCAATAGAATCAATGAAGGACCACACCGAATAGGAAGGACAAACAACCAATGTGCAAAAGACAGCAAACTGTGCAAATACAAAAGAGAGAAAAATATAATAATAATAATAATAATAATTGTGGTCCACTGCCGAGTCGGCAGGCAGGTACCAGAAAACCCAAAAACAATGCAGCCAGCATTCAAAGTAGCCCATCAACAGCTGCAGGAGTTTCTCAGAGGAGCAGTCCACTTACAAGTGAGACCACTCAAGTAACTAAGAGATGAAAGCCATGCATGAAATGGTCATTAGAAGTAAACACATTCATGATGTGTGTTTACTATCAAGCAACAGAACTTGAGACTAACATGACAGCGTACAGGGACAAACTTCATCAACAGTTTATAGCACAATATCCTTTCATGCAAGTAAGTGTACAATAAATAACAGATGAGTATAGAGTGATAGTAAAGAATAACCTAATCCCTGTAGACATGTTAAAGCAAATAAAGCATGAAATAGCACAAAAGCTAGAAAGAAACCAACATCAAGTCCACTACAATGTCATACTGACATTAGAGCAACAACACAGATATAGAGCTATCACAGAATGCTAATGATGATACTGAGTTCATAGACAAAATTATCCTAACACCTATCACCACATTTACAGAATACAGAATACATGGGTTCTGACCCAACAAAAAGACGCTACATAACAAAAACACATCATCAAAATTTGCAAAAGTTGTTAATACTCTCAACAATATTATATTACTACAATATTTAGGAAAACTAGAAACCTTAGAAGAACTACACTCAGTAACAACTGCGCAGCATTAACAGCAGTGCCAAGCAATGGCTCAAGAATAGAGGTACTCATCAATAGAAACCCAAAACTGAGTAATGAAATGAGAACACCAAAATAGCAGAAGAGTTTAAGAAACAAAGTTGAAACCTTAAGAGCAGTAATAACCCTGCTAATGGAGTATAAAATGGATAACACAAGCAAGAAAGTTAAAAGAAAAGCTAAGGAAATACTGAGCAAATACAAGGTTCATACAAGATATGATCAACCTAACAAAAAGCTTTGTAGAAATTATAGATACACTAAAACAAAAGCTTGGTGCTTACAAAGCAGACTTAATAGGTACATGAAATGTGCCAGTTGAAGAAACCAGAATTATCAGTTCAGGAACAATGAAAAAGGTTTATACAGGACATTGAGACTAAACCCAACATACCAAAATGTCATCAACCTTAGCACAGAATTACCAACAAACACAGAGATTATGAATTTTTGGTCTAATAACTGGTTAAACATGGTGATGAACAAAAGAAAACAAGCTGTTTTAGAGAGGAAAAAGAACATACTCATACAATTGAAGACATGCAAATACCTGAAGTTGCAACAGATATGCTAAAACTGTTTATAAAAAATACCCACAACTGGACAAGTACCAGCAGTGATAATATTCAGATTATTTAAAAATGTATTCGTTTTCATCCGTGTCTATTAATACATATCAACAATTTTCTTAAAAATCCTAAAGAACTGCCTGAATTTTTGACAGAACTTAAAATATATCTCTTACCTAAAAGAGAAATCATAAATTACGCATCAAACTATCATCCTATTATTTTTTTTACAAACTATATATAAAATTTAGATAACCACAATACACTTAGAGAAGAGCAGAAAGGATGCTATAAGGATATGAAAGGATGTAAAGAGCAACTGATAATGGATTCTGTAATTCTAAATCAAGCCCGGAGAAAAAGCAGAAATCTTTCATGTTGTTATGCTGACTACCAAAAAGCATTCGATTCTGTCCCACACTCATGGTTACAAGAAGTTCTTAATATATATAAACTACACCCAGTACTTGTGAAATTCCTACAACATCTGATGAAACTTTGACATACTATAATCACCCTATCTATTAACAACCAAGGAAGAACAACCACCATTATCAAAATAAACTGAGGTATTTTTCAGAGTGACTCCCTCAGCCCACAATGGTTTTGTCTACCTTTAAATCCGGTCTCTAGTTTACCGAATTGGATGAAAATAGGCTATTAAATCAGAAACAACCAAACGAGCTATACCTTGACAGACCTTCTAAATATAGATGATTTGAAATTCTATGCTCCTTCATCAGTAAAGCTAGAACGATGAATTCAAATAGTAGAACTAAGACTACCCACACCACTAAATTTAAATGAAAGCACAACCCAGAAAAATGAAGAAAATATCACTACAGAAGGAAAAGTTAACCAATTGAAGAGTATGGCCCTCTACTGAAGACATCCTTACGGTCGGAACAGACTAGATGTCAAAGTTCAAAAGTTCTAAATAAATTCATTATCAAAGTTACCTTTTTTGCAGGATACTCAATAAGTCCAATAACCATATTAGAATTCTATTTACATAACCATTCTATTTGCCTAGGAGTTCTCATCCATGATCCTGACCACAGAACATCAGGCATCATCTATGGAGAGGAATAAACAGTTGACTTTTCAGGCCAAGACCTTTCATCAGGACTCAATCAAATAAATTAACATTTCAGTCATGAATGTGCAACTCTAATAAAGAACTTATGTACACACATATATGAAAATAGCAAATCAAAGTGTATCACTGGTTCTTATCGAAATGTGGCTGCACCTCAAAGTAATCTTTCACAGCACTTCATCAATTCAATATCTAAACTTCACTTTGGTCTCCTTCCTGTTTTAAGGAGAACCTTCCTGTTGCTTGGATTTCTGATCTTTATAACCAGGTCTGACCTATAGTCCTGAGGTATCACACTGAAGGAGTCTACACTGGCCAGGCATTCCTCTTGATCCTGTTGTAATCTCCACATTTCTGACATGGGGCCATCCACTTATATGATGGTTGGTCTCCACAGAGTTCTCCTGCCTGTGCTCCTAAGATACTCAATTTCTTATTCTTTTCTTTATTAGATCAATCTATGACGTTTCAGTTTTGTTGGCTCAAGGTCGTCTAATTTACTTGTGTCAGATTCTCATTGGAAGTGGCCCAAGGCTACAAGCTACATGGCTGTTTCCTCCAGCCTTGTGATCTAGGTAATGCCTTTTGAGTTGTCCAACTCAGACAGGTTCAAATAAGTCTAACCAGGTCAGCCAAACACTGAACCCAGACCACCAGATGACGGGATGTCCTTTCTGCATGCCTGCCATTTCTCAACTGACGACGGTCTCAAGTTTAGCAGATCATCAGCAGAAACCTCATTGCGTCCATGATCAGTTGCTCTGATTATGTTATCCCTGAGCAAGAACCAGTTCACCAAACAGTTCATTAAATGGCAGCGGCAAAAACAGTCTCACAAAATGGCTGTCTCAATTCCAGCAACCACATGGCAAGAACAACGACTTTTACTTTGTCCACTTCCACTGCCCTTGTCTCATTCCTATTTGCTCATTTGTAGATTGTAGTTCTTTCTGGCCAATATTTAACAACCTCCTCACTTCAAGGGTTTTAGGATGTGAACAATATACATTGGTTTGCCACATCCCATGAATGAATAAGTTTTATAAATCTACATAGTTAACTCATTTAATTTTTTGGATTAAATACAATTCTTACCCTCTTTCTAAAATTCAATTCTGTACTCTTCTCTTCTATCACCACATCCCACGATTCCTTGCTGCCCTGCTTCCTCTTGAAGCTTTCTCCCAGGGATATATTTTCAGCAACCTTCTCTGTGGGTTCTGTCTTCAGAAGAGTAACTCAAAGCTGCTTCTGTTGTGTTTTGGAGACAACCGGTGATAATCCAGTCTCCATCCCACTGAACTGGTCAAGATCACGGGCTAGATGCAGCTGCTGCTGCCAGAACCACCTAATTCCATTTACAACTGTTTGACCACTTGTGAAGTTCCATGATTAGCAATAATATGTTGGAATGTGAACAGTGACATTTTGAGTCCTTTGCAGGATCACAGCTACTGCTACCCTGGATCCTATTCCCAATATAACCAACAACCATTGGTCACCTTTGATCCAGTTATCCAGTGAATCTCCTCAATATTGTTGCCATCCATGCAAACTTAACAAATTCCACGTGATGTTCTCAGAGGAATGCCTTTTCAGATCCACATGACTTGCTGGCTACCCACGAACATCACCTCTGCAGCATCTCACACACACTGCTTCCAATTTGGTGCTTTGCATTTGGGGCTCAAACATAATCTCTTCTGCATTAGAGAAACCAAGTGCAGATTGGGTGACCACTCTGTAGAATACCCTATTCAGTGTGTAAGGGTAACCCTGATCTTCCAGTCTCCTTCATTTTAACTGCGAAATAAGAAAGGTCTGACCACATTAATGGGGCTATATTACAGACCACCCAACAGTCCTCGGGATTTAGAACAAACAAATTAGTAAAGAGATTGCAGACTTTTGCAAGAAACAGAAGGTTGTTATAGTCAGTGAATTTGACTTTCCATATATTGACTGAGAATTCCATATTGTGAAAGGACTAATGGGATAGAGTTTGTTCAGGAAAGTTTCCTTCATCAGTAGGTAGAAGTGCCAATGAGATATTGGATCTGCTATTAGGAATGAGACAGGGCAGGTGACAAAAGTTTGTATTGGGGAACGTTTTGCATCCAGTGACCACAATGCCATTAGTTTCAAAGTAAATATGCAAAAAGATAGGTCTGGTCTGCAGGCTGAGGTTCTAAATTGGAGAAAGGCCAATTTTGATGGTATCAGAAATGATCTGGCAATTGTGGATTAGGGCAGGCTGTTTTCTGGCAAAGGTGTATGTGTAAAGTGGGAGGCCTTCAAAAACAAAATTTTGACAGTACAAAGCTTATATGTGCCTAACAGAATAAAAGGTAAAAGTAACAATTATTGGAAACCTAGGATTTCAAGAGATATTGAAGCCCTGGTAAGAGAAAAAAGGAGGTGCATAGCTTTAGGAGTACAAGAAATGCAAGAGAACACTTAAGAAAGAAATCAGCAGAGCTAAAAGAAGGAATGAAGTTGCTCTAGCAGACAAGGTGAAGGATAATCCTAAGGGATTCTACAGGGATGTTAAGAGCAAAAGGATTGCGAGTCAAAATTGGTCCTCTGCAAGACCAGAATGGTAACCCATGTATAGAGCCAAAATGGATAGGAGAGATCTTAAATTCATTCTTTGCATCCATATTTACTCAGGAGATAAAAAAAAAACAGAGCCTATAAAAGTCAGCCAAAGTGGCATCAACTTCATGGACCCTGTACAGATAGGCTAACAGTGTGGATAAATCCCCAGGCCCTTACAAGGTGTTCCCTAGGACCTTATAGGAAGCAAGTGCAGAAATTGCTGGGGCTCTGGCAGAGACATCCTTAACAACAGTAGAGGTACCAGAGGATCGGCAGATAGCCAATGATTTTCTGCTGTTTAAATAAGGGTCTAAACAAAAACCATGAAATTATAGGTCGGTGGGTCTGATATCAGTTGTGGGAAAGTTATTAGAAGGTATTCAAAGGCACCAGATATATAAGTAATTAGATAGACATGAATTGATTAAGGATAGTCAGCATGGCTTTGTGTGTGGTAAATCATGTCTAACCAATCTTATAGAGTTTTTCGAGGAAGTTACCAGGAAAATGGATTAAGGAAAGGCAGTGGATGTTGTCTACATGGACTTTAGTAAGGCGTTTGAAAAGGTCTTGTATGGGAGGCCGGTCTAGAGGTTTGCAGATGACACCAAGATTGGGGGTATAGTGGACAGTGAGGAAAACTGCCATGGCTTGTAGAGGGATCTTGACCAGCTGGAAAAATGGACAAAAAATTGGCAGATGAAATTTAATGCAGACAAGTGTAAGGTTTTGCACTTCAGTAGGACCAACAGGGTAGGTTTTACTCAGTGTACGATAAGGTACTGAGGAGTGTGGCAGAAGAAAGTGATCTGGGAATACAGGTACATAATTTATTGAAAGGGGTGTCACGGGTAGATAGGGTCGTGAAGAAACATTTTAGAACTTTGGCCTTCATAAATCAATGTTTTGAGTACAGAAGATGGGATGCTGTGTTGAAGATATAAGATATTGGTGAGGCCTAATTTGGAGTATTGTGTGCAGCTTTGGTCTCCTACCTGCAGGAAAGACCCACTGTGCAGAGAAAAGGTTTTAAAAATAACACAAATCATGCAAACAATGGAAGCAAGCCAACAGCATTCCGAACTGGACTGAGTCCCCAGATCCGCTCCCAGAACAGCTGGCGTAGGCCCAAGCCTCAGACCCAATTCATTACACCAGCGGGACAAAAATGAACAGCAACCGGGTCAGTTCACGGCTTCGGTGCTGAAGAGAAAGAAAATGCTGAATTCGCTGAAAAGCGAGTGAAGGTGGGAGGAGAAGATGGCAGCTCACCGCATGTGCGCAGCTCTCCGGTGAAAAATGATGTCGTATCTGTTAAATAGGGGCCATGGGCAATTCTGATTTGATGGAGAATGGATGTGAAAGCACAGAGGAACATCTGGAGAAAAATATCTGAAACGCTCGTTCGTTGCTGTCGTTACTGCACGGTCAGGAATCTTTCGGAGGGTAGGCCTCAAAATCCCCGGCCTTGCCTGCTTTTTGCGACCGAGAAAGAGGTCGAATCGCTCGGACAGAGATGGCGCTCAGTACTCGGTGTCGGAGAGCTGACCAGAGTGCGAAGTTTTCGGATGACTCAGAGTCGGATTGTGGTCGGCATGGCAGGGAGTTTTTCTTCCTTCTCCCGTCTGCGTGAGATGTGGGACATTTGAGAAACTTTGAACTTTACTGTGCTCACGGACTTCTTCATCAAGTTATGGTATTGTGCACTGTTGTAACTATATGTTATAATTACGTGGTTTTGTCGGTTTTTTAGCCTTGCTTTGTCCTGTCTTTTGTGATATCACACCGGAGGAAATAATGTATCATTTCTTAATGCATGCATTACTAAATGACAATAAAAGAGGACTACATGTCTTCATAATCTAAGAAAAAATCAGCCCAACCCTTGCCTTCATTCCCAACACTCAGACTTCCAGTCTATCTGTGCTGGCGATTAAATTATCCAAGCACCAGGTAGTGCCTCACTCTAGATCCCAGACCACGGCACCACAACACCCCTGGGCAGCCCAGCCTGGAGACATTCGCGATCTCACCAAATCAGCTTGGCGGTTGGAGCGATCCAACCTCACACCCAGGTTAGGTGGATGGGCATCAAAACTTTTCCGCATTGGTTCCTCTTCAAATTGCTCCCTAACTCTCTGGCAGCAATACCACCAACTCCATCTGCAACCCTGCCTCGATCACTTTGTGCCTCGCAATGCCCCAGCACGACTCATCGCCCAAACCAGCTGCACCTCCACCTGCCTCCTCACTGTCTGCAGCAATAGTTCACCAAATTTTGCTTCCAAAAAGATGTTATAAGTAATGTTTTTAGTCAAATCTCTTGCCTTCTGAACTACCAGTAAGCTGTCACACATCCTCAGTAGCACCACTTTAAACAAAACAGATTTAAACAAAATAGTAAAAATAATTAAGTTATAAATACTGAGAAAATAAGTTGTAAAGTCGCTAAAAGTGAGACCATAGGTTGTGGAATCAATTCAGCGGTTGAAGTTATCCACCTGGTTATCCACACTTTGTTACAGTAGATGTGAGCACTACTGGGCGATAGTCATTGACGTGGTTCACCCTGCTGTTCTTGGGCACCGGTATGATTGCTGCCCTTTCGAAGCAGTTGAGGACCTCTGACTCCAGCAGTGAGTGGTTGAAGATGCCCTAGAATATTCCAGTCAGTGTGTCAGCACAGTAACCTGCCAGGTACACCATCTAATGCCTTGTGAGGGTTCACCCTATTGAAGAATATTCTGACTGATGCCTCTGAGACAGAGATCACAGGGTTGCTGGATGCACTGGAGGCTGCACAGGTGTAGTTTTATTCTCTTTTTCAAAGCATGCATAAAAAGCAGTGAACTCATCAGGGAGTGAAGTATCAGTGCCATTTATGTTATTGGATTTTACTTTATAGGAACTAATAGCATGCAAACACAGCGACCGCTGTCATACTTACAATTGTGTCTCTAGTTTTACATGGAATTTCATTTTTTCTCTCATAATGTAGGCCATACCTGTACTTCTGGTAGGATTCTGGATTGTTGGTCTTGAATGCCACAGATCTAGCCATCAGCAGATGGTGAATATCCTGGTTCATCCAGGATTTCTCATTACATTCTCAAAGACATGCACTCATCCAGACAGGTCTTGGTGACAGTCATCACATACTCACTCGGATCCAATGATGAATCCCCGAATTTGGTCCAGTTCGCTCACTGATTCATCATAGTCCTTTAAGTGTTCCTCTGCTTTCCCTGGCATCACCTTCACAGTCCTCACCACTGGTGCTGTAGTCCTCAGTGTCTGACTATACGCCAGAGTTAGAAATACAGCCAGGTGATTGGACTTGCCAGAGAGCTAGAACTTCTGCTTGACTATTGCCACGTAACCCGTGACAGGAATAAAGAACCAGCAGAAATAGAAAACACTTTGAAGTCCAGTATTGCTATAAACTAATAATATTTATTAGTAACTACACAATACAGTAATATAAATGTAGATAAATCTAACAGGTTAGCAATGATTTTATATATATAAGTAAGTATATCAGTAAGTGTGGAAATATATGCATGAAAAACCAAGCTTCTTTAAGTCTAGGAGTAAAAAGATACAGTCTTATGATGATGAGTAAAGTTCAGTTCAGTTCGTGGTATTGAGTTGATTAGTGATGGAGAGAGAGAGAGGGAGAGATTTGAGTCTTCAGGTGAGCTGACGCCTTCGGTCTTCTCGTTGTCCTTCGAAATCCTTTAAAAGTCATCAACTGTGACTTTTACAAAGGGTACCGGTTTTCTGTGGTGGAGCTATCACCCAGGCGAGGGTGGACACATGGACAACTCCCCACCAGTCAACCCCTTTTCCTTTTCACTGCAAGAGTGATGGATCGATCTGCCTGATCGATCCACCAAAACCCACTTTTTCTGCAGGCACAATAATGCTCATTCAGTGTCCAAAACATGTGTCTGAGGTCTATCATCTAACCTCCTATATTATCTTCCTGTACTGGATACCAGCTGTCACTCAAATAACTCCTCCTTCCTCTCTCTCTGTAAGAAATGCAAGCAAGCAAAAGTCCTTGAGAAGTGTCAACAACCTGCCGAAAATCATAACATCAAGTGTCCGTTAAATAACACCGCCTTTGGTTACCATAGCAACTTACGAGCTGCTCAGTGCTATCTCCAACTCAGCAGAAATGTAAAAGTTACTTCCGGTGCCTTAAAGTGACAGTTAGTCTTTGTCTCTCTCTCTCTCTTTCTTTCAAAACAAGATATCGATGTTAAATAACTCTCTCTCTTTTCAAAACCACAGTTAATAGGGGTAAACGAGCACAGTTCATAGGGGTAATTCAGGACCCCGTCACACTATAATCTATTTGAATTTGCTGGTCACCTGCTTTGGGTCCCATTGTTCCTTCAACAGTCTTCTGCTGAGGACACAGCTAAGCCCAGAGTAATGACAAGTATCTTTGATCTTGGGGTGGCACAGTAGCATGGCAGTTAGTGTAATGCGATTACAGTGCCAGCTGCCTGGGTTTGATTCCCGCCACTGACTAAGAAGTTTGGACATTCTCCTTAGAACTGTGCATTTCGTCTGGATGGTCCAATCTCCTCACACGTTCCAAAGCATACAGGGCAGTAGTTAGCTGGTCACATGGGTGTAATAGTGTGGGCTCGTTGTGCAGGAAGGGTCTGGTGCTGTGCTGTATCTTTAATAATAATAACAAAAATTATAATTAAGTTATCTGAATGGCCTTAACGGCCAATGAGGCAATGTCTTCTGGTTTACTGGCTATCACTGGAATCAAATGCTTGTGAATATCTTCCAAAATCATTCAGGCACAATTAACACATTAAAATATTTTTAAGAAATAATTACCTTAAAAAGTAGGAAGTTGAAAGACTAATATAATCACCAACAGGCACTAAACAATCAAATGTTTTTAAATTAATTGAATTAATCAACATAATAATAAAATCAGCTACTTCTTATGTCTGCAACAGCTTCTTCGCTTGAATTCTGGTGGGCTGTCAAGTTCAGTGGGCAGATTTCCCAGCAGAAGCCTACTGCCACACTGGATCCATGAGGAACTCACAAGAGCAGATCTGGTGTCCCAAGTCCCAATTACCCAAAGCTTTAGGCCTGAGCTCAGAAACTCAAAAGTTCTGCCAAGTTAGTGCCTCGAAAGCCAACACATCTGGATGAAACTACCTGCTTTAAAACAGAAGGTCTGTTTTAATAGATTCTAAATGATTGTACAACATTGGCTCACATAGGCAGCAAACATGCTTTTAACAAATTTCTGGTTTTAGCATCACAAAATTAATCTTCTTGTGTGAAGCACATGGAGACAATTAGAATGAAATGTCAGCACAATGGCAGCCAAAGAAAATCTAACTTTTACATAAAATAGTAACTTCTAAAGTATGTTTTAATCTCAGTTCAAAATTGTATTCATAACACATTTAAGATCTTCTTTTTTAGATATATGTCTCTAAATTTCTTGATTAGATTAGTGCTTCATAATCACTCCCAGGTCCCTTCAATATATTAGCCTCAAAAGTTTAGATCTGGTCATTGAAATATATTGTATGGAAACAAACCCTCCAAGTCCACGCTTATGTCCACAATCACCCATTTATGTTTTATTCTCTCCACATTTTCATCAATTCCACCACACCCTACCACTCACCTATATACTAAGATCAATTTACAATGACAAATTAATCCACTGCCTCAGGCATCTTTGGATGTGAGAGGAAACTGGACAATGTGGACAGAACAGAGCATAGGTGAACCAACTTGGTGTAAGTCAGTTTACCATTGGACAAATCTATCAGAGATGTGGTGAAAAGGTAGAATTTGCTTTGTGTCCAGTAATTGAGTCAAATCTCTCATGAAGGGCTAAAGATAAGGTGGCAAGAGGCTCCTGCTTAGCTCAAACACTGGCTGAAGCCTCTTGAACCAAATGACCTGTCTTTTGCGCCAGAATATTTGATGATCATGCAGAGATACTACAAATAGTTATGAAGACCTGAGAAGCGTTGAACTTCATCAAAGGTGAGCCTGGTAACTGTCATAACCCATCACAAGCGTTAGCTTTGTGTTATCTGGACCTTATAGTTGCTCTGTCACTGGCTAATGAGAATGTGGTTTAAAATATAATTCACTAGAGTTATAGAGTAATACAGTGAAGAAACAGGCCCATTTGGCCCAACTGACCCATGACAACCATGGTGCCCATTAAACAGGTCCTATTTACTCATATTTGGCTCATATCCTCTAAACCCCTCCCATCCAAGTACTTACCCAAATGTTTCTATTTATTTTACCATCATACCTGCCTCAATCACTTCCTCCAGCAGCTCATTCCACATACACATCAGCCAGATTTACAATATCCCTCCTATTTGCTGATTTGTCACTACCTTTGATTCGGCCTACAACAGTGGCTTCATCAGCAAACTTGAATATGGCATTGGAGCTGTGCTTAGCCACACCATCATAGGTGTAAAGTGCATAGAGCAGGGCGGCTAAGCACACAGCCTTGTTGTGCACCTGTGCGTTTGGAGATCTTGGAGGAGATGTTGTTGCCAATCCAAATTGACTGGGGTCTGGAAGTGAGGAACTGAGGGTCCAATTGCACAATGAAGTATTGAGGTCAAGGTCTTGATGCTTATTGATTAGTTTTGAGGGGATGATGGTATTGAATGCTGAGCTGTAGTTGATAAAGGGCATCCTGATGTATACATCTTTCCCGTCCAGAGGTTCCAGGATTGAGGGAAGAGCCAATGAGATGGCATCTGCTATGGATGTGTTGCTCTGCTAGGCAAACTGGAGCAGATCCAAGTTGCCTCTCAGGTAGGAGTTGACAAGTTTCATCACCAATCAACCACAATTTATTCCAGCCACTGCCATCCGGGAAACAGTACTGCAGCATAAAAGCCAGGACCAACAGGCTCCCGGACAGATTCTTCCACCAGGCCATCAGACTGATTAACTCACGCTGATTTGAGTGTATTTCTATGTTACATTGACTGTTCTATTTACTATAATTTATTATAAATTACTATGATTGCACATTGCACATTTAGATGGAGAAGTAACATAAAGATTTTTATTTTTACTCCTCATGTATGTGAAGGATGTAAGAAATAGAGTCAACTCAATTCAATTCAAACATTTCATCACTGTGGAAGTAAGTGCTGTTTTACACAGCCATTAATGCAGGTTACCATGTTTCTCTTAGGCACTGGTATAATTGAAGGCTGCTTGAAGTAGGTGGGTACCTCAGACTGCTGAAGCAACAGGTTAAGGATCTCAGTGAACACTCCATCCAGTTGGTCAGCACAGGTCTTTAGTACTTGGCCACCTGGGCCGTCTGCTTTTCATGGGTTCACCCTCCTGAAAGCTGCTCATTTGTCAGCCTCAGGGACTGAAATCATGGTCCATCGGGGGCTGTGGGAGTTTGTGATGTTTCCTCCATGTTTTGACAGTCAAGGTGAGCATAGAAGGCATTGATCTCATCTGGAAGTGAAACCCTGTTGTCGCCTATGTCGCTTGATCTAACTTTAGAAGAGGTTTTTGCATTCAAGCCTTGCCACAGCTCTCGAGCATCCTTCATCGAGTTCGGAATTTCCACCTTGCCCACGAAATAGCTTTCTGGAGATTGTACTTACACCTCTTGTAACTTTCCTGGTCACAAGACTTGAATGCCCCTGAGATGGCCCTCAGCAGATTGCAAATCTCATAGTTCATTGAGGGCTTCTGGTTGGGAAAGACTTTGAATAGTTTTGTGGGGACACCTTCATCTACAGCTGTTTTAATAAAGTCCGTGACAATTATAATGTATTCATTCAAATCCACAGATGAGTCCTTAAACATGGCCCAGTCCACTGATTCAAAGCAGTCCCATGCTGTTCCACTCCCTCCTGTGACTGCCTCTCTATTGTCCTAATGTCTGGACCCATGCTTTTTAGTCTCTGCCTGCTCTAAACCAGCTAATGCTGGCTGGTTTAGCAAGCAGAGCGGCGGACACCCTTGCTGAAATCTGGAGGAAAACACATAGAGGGGGATCAGAAAGTCGAGGAAAGAGGACCGGGTCGAGACAACAGAGACTTATGGAGAAGAAGAGTTCAGTGGGTAATACCGTTCCGGCTGACCGGAAGTGCACTGAGAGCGGTAAGCGTAAAGGAGTTGGGTGCTTACTGATCTGGTTAACAACAGATGGTGCAAACCGGGGCATATTACGATCGAGGAACATGTTTGCAGACTGGATATTGAACTTTTTACTGTTGGACTTTGGCCACATTCCACCGTGATACAACACTTGGCAGCACGGGAGGTCAACCCTGCCTGTGGCCATTGAACATGCAGCTCCTCCCGTGGAGGGTCAGACACCCTGAGCCAATAGACTGGTCCTGGACTTATTTTCCATCTGGCATAGTTTGCATTTTGTTGTTTGATTGTTGGTGGTTTCTGTATCGCTATATTTACGCTCTATTCTTGGTTGGTGCGGCTGTAATGAAACCAAATTTCCCTCGGGATTAATAAAGTATATCTATCTATCTATCTATCTATCTATGCAGGTAGGAGGACAGCCAAGTGATTGGATTTACCAAAATGCAGTCTGGGCATGGAATGGTAAGCATTCCTAATTTTAGTCTAACAGTGGTCTAGTGTGTTGGGTCCCCTGGTGCTACAGGTTATTTTCTGACAGTCATTGGGCAGGGTTTTCCTTAACAAGCCTGGTTGAAATCCCCGACTATGATTTGAAATGCATCAGGATGGACGGTTTCTTGTTTGGAGACGGCATCGCGCAGTATCTCAAGCGCTTGATTATAATCACCTGCTGGTGGTATGTACCTGCCCCACTTCGGCCATGGAGATGAACTTCGGCCATGGTCTGCTTAAAGGTGCCTAAAAATGTGCCAACAGTTCTCGAATTGAAAGCACTTAAGCACACCGAAGTCCAAGACAAAAGAAAATAATATTTTAGAAGTATAAATTCAATTACATTGGACTCCTTTGAAGCTGACATTATTGACCATGAGAAAGATGCGTCATCCATTGAAATGGATTCACCTCAACCATTCTGAAAATACTCTTCTACTAAACTGCTTTACAACCAGCCTCAAATACCTTCATTTACCCTTCTCTGAATTCATGTCAACTCAAGCAATGCATGGATGTCTTCATGCATTGTATAACTTTCTGTCCTGCTGCAGATTTTATATCACCTGCATGCATTTTAATCATGCTCCCTGTGTGTGCTTCAAATCATGGTTTTATACTGCAAAACACCAGGAAGACATTACTGGGACTTCTGCCTTTCAGTCAGTAAAATACTGTTGCCTTCCACTAAACAGCTCTTAGATACAACTTGTTGCTCCCCTCCTTCAGTGCAGGAACCAGCTGATTAGCCAATGTCTGTCAAGCAGGTCAGTGCAGCACCATGCTGCCACCTGGTGCAGTCTGCAGATCTTTGGAGTATCAGTATTTGGTCTGCTAAACTCAAGTGTGAAACTGGGCCATCTTTGATTGCATTTCCACAATTGTTACTGGTGCAATAATTGTTACACTCTACTTCTCCACCTTTGCTACTAAATTGATTTACTTTCAGTGGCCACTTTATTAGGCACAAGAGTGGGACCCGCTGTGGTCTTCTGCTGCTGTAGCCCAACCACTTCAAGGTTCAACTTGTTGTGCATTCAGAGATGCTCCTCTGCACACCAATGTTGCAGTTACTTGAGTTACTGTTGCCTTCCTATCAGCTTGAACCAGTCTGGCCATTTGTCTCTGATCTCTCTCATTAACCAGGCACCTTCACCAATAGAACTGCCACTCACAGGATGTTTTTTTTTCCCCTGTTTTTTGAACCATTCTCTGTAAACACTAGAAACTGTTGTGCGTGAAAATCCCAGGAGATAGGCAGTTTCTGAGATACTCAAACCACCCCATCTAGCACCAACAAAGATTCCATGGTCAATGTCACTTAGATCACATTTCTTCCCCATTCTGATGTTTGGTCTGAACAACAACAGAACCACTTGACCATGTCTGCATTGAGTTGCTGCACATGATTGGCTGGTTAGACAATTGCATTGTCAAGCAGGTGTACAGGTGTACCTGATAAAGTGGCCACAGAGAGTCTAATCATCCACAAATGCGTAAGTATCTGAAGTGTCTCCATTGTGCCACAACAAGGTGAACATGGATGATCCCAGATACCACACACAAGCGAATTTGGTAATGAGTGCCTGTCATGAATGCACCTACAATATCTTCCCCTAGGACTCAAACAGTCCTTCCAGGTGAGGCAGTTCTTTGCATTTGGATCCATCGATGTCACTTATTGCATCTGGAGCTTCTAGTTCAGCCTTATCTACAGTACATCAGTGAGTCCCGATGCAGATTATGGAACCGCTTCTTCGATCACCTTTGTTTTATTCGTCATACCAGCTGGAATCCCGCAGTGGCCAGCCATTTTAATTCTACTTCCCATTATCATACTGACACATCTGTCCATGTCCCCCTCTGCTGCCGAGTTGCAGCTAGACACAGATTAGAGGAACAGCACCTCATATTCAGCCTTGGTAGTTTCCAACCTGATGGAATGAACATTAACTTCCTGTAAACATTGCCTTCTGTCTTTTTCCACATTCCACCACCTCCCATCACTTCATCTCTTTCCCATGCCCACCCTCTCATTCTGTCAATCACCCACACATTCCTTCTACTACGCCTCCTTTCATTTATTCCACGGTCAACTGTCCTCTCCTACCAAATACCATCTTCTTCAGCCTACTGTCACGTCCAATATATTGGTGCTAACAGCTTCCTGCTTCATAAATTCTTGCCCCCATCTTCCTATCAACCAACACCCCTCCTCTCATCTGAATCCATCTATTATACACCAGCTCATGCTCCACCCTTTCCACCCCCACCTCTTATATTGGCCATCTCCCCTCTTTCTTTCCAGTCTGACAAAAGGTCTCAACCTGAATCACTGACTATTTTCCTCCATAGATGCTGCCTCACCCACAGAATGTCTCCAGTTCCTTTGCGTGTTGCTCCATCTTCCTCTATGATTGTGTTTAATTCAATTAACTTCATTCCAGGACTTGTTTATAATGATGCGGTAGATAGAAGAGCTTCTAAGTGAGTTCAATTTCATTTTTGTCAAGATTGGGTTGCTGATAGAGGGTAGAACTGAATTTCAGAACATTCTACTCTGCCTTCATATGCAATGCAACAGACATTTCTGGCAGTTAAGGGGAATAATTTCCTCTCTATGTGTCCAGTGTAATTCACCGAATGCCCTGGACAACAAAGATTTTGCTTCCTGAGTCCTCTTGGGTGCATCTTATGGATGTTGGGCTGCTGATCATGAAATTTCCCTATGATGCACTATTTTTTAAATCACCTACATTTGTTATTTCAATTCATAATTCAAGTCAGAATAACTGACGCCAAGATTAAGAAACGCAAACACGAGGAATTCTGAAGATGCTGGAAATTCAAGCAATACACATCAAAGTTGCTGGTGAACACAGCAGGCCAGGCATCTCCTCTAGGAAGAGGTACAGTCAACATTTCGGGCTGAGACCCTTCGTCAGGACTAACTGAAAGAAGAGTTAGTAAGAGATTTGAAAGTGGGAGGGGGAGATCCAAAATGATAGGAGAAGACAGGAGGGGAAGGGATGGAGCCAAGAGCTGGACAGGTGATTGGCAAAAGGAATATGAGAGGATCATGGGACAGGAGGCCCAGGGAGAAAGAAAAGGGGGAGGGGGGAAAAACCCAGAGGATGGGCAAGGGGTATAGTGAGAGGGACAAGAAGTTAAGAGGAAGAGAGATTAAGAAAGGTGTTTTTGTTGGTCCACGAGTCAAGCAGGTAATTTGAAGAACTTTTAGTGGGACCGGAGAAAATCGTACGGAAGGCATTCAAGGATGTTGCCGAAAATTTTATTGACAAACGCAGAGCACCAAACTATGTCAGCTTGTTGACAACGTTCTTCAAGCATACAAGACCATGAAGTGCAATATGTCACGAAAGATTTATTTTCTGCATTTCCATTTAGACTTCTTCCCCGCAAATAACATCGTAGTCATGGCATCAGGGCAACTGGAATCCATCCATGTTAGATGATCGTTGTTAAGTGAGAAAGTTTCAGATACTGTACAAATGAAAATCATCTATAAAACATTTTCAGTTTAGCTGAACTATGGCAAAACGTCAGTAGCATTATATTCAATAGAAGTTGATTTCTTGTTTCTCCAAATTCCTACATGAAACAAGTAGCCTGAAATTGTATTTGTGTTCAGTTTCAAGCGGTCTATCCTAAACAAAAAAATTCTGAGGAAGCAGCATTTTTGAAAATATTTGTTGTCCAGTGATATCAGTGAGACTGCCACTTCAGAGTACCCTGGTAATGTTGCTGCAGGATCTGGTCAGAAATACTGTGCCCTCTCATAACTACCACTTGAAACCTCTGCCATTAAACAATTTGGCTCTGGGAGACACTACTTGAAAGACCCTTAACCAGAATAACAAGGCTAAGAATCCAGGGTTTCTGCCAAGCTGTGTTTAAATTCACTTTAATTGTGTTAACAAGCTGTACGGTCAGCTGGTGGTGTACTGGCATCAGCGTCGGATTTCAGAGCAAAGGCTCCAGAGCTGGAATCCAGCCAGCTCCCTTGCATGCTTTCCATCCGTGCTGGGTTGAGCTTCGAGCTAGCAACTCAGCCTCGTTAAAATAAGAGAGCCTGCTAATAAAAGCCATCATGACAGTGTCCTGATGATTCCACTTGGAGTTAAGGGCTTTATATCTAACAGGCTGTACACTGCTGTCAGAATCTATAAGGTATTAAATTCAATGCTGGATATGTTGAGGAACTCTGCTGACCATTCAGTGGTTGATCTGGAACCTGTGGCCAGAGGAAGTGGGAGAATCAAAACCAATTATTAAGTTTGAGAGGCATTTAGGCAGACACTTAAATAGGCATGGCAGGATACTGCGCTGTGGGCAAGAAGGTCAGCACAAACCAGATGGGTTAAAGGGCCTGCTTCTGTGCTGTAAGACTCCATGACTTTATATCAGTCTGAACACACCTTAATACATCTCAAACCTTGAGTATATCTGAACAACAGACCAATCAATCACACACATTCAAAGTTTTAGGAACAGCTTCTTCCCCTCCACCATCAGATTTCTGAATGGACCATGAACTTATGTACACAACCTCACTAATTTTTTTCTTCATTTTTGTTCTCTTTTTGCACTACTTATTTAATTTAATTTTACATATATATATATCTCGTTATACTTTATAGTTTTTTTATTATCATGTATTGCACTATAACGCTGTCACAAAACAACAAATTTCAGGACATATGCCAGTGATATTAAACCTGATCCTGATTCTGAATGTCTGAGTCCTGCATCAGAATGAATTACTGAGGATGAGACCAGCTTGATAGAGGTGTATTAGGTGATATGAGGCGTAGATAGAGTGGACAGCCTCTTTCCCGGGGCAGCAATGGCTAATAAAGAGGGGACTGGAGGAAAGTATAGGGGTGATGTCAGAGGTCAGTTTTTACACAGAGGGGTAAGTGCATGGAACACACACTGCCAGGGTGGCAGTAGAGGAACGTGCATTAGGGACATTTAAAAGACTTTTAAATAGGCACATGGATGAAAGAAAAATGGAGAGCTATGTGGAGGGATAAAATGGATTGATCTTGGAGTAGGTTAAAATGTTAGCATAACATAATGGCCTGTACTGTGTTGTACTATTCTACGTTCTATGTTTTAACTCTTACTACCTAGGGACACTGACAAGAAACTATTCCCAGGCTGACAGATTGCCCACAAACTTCAATCAAACACAAGCAGATCAACGGATTCTTTTGTGGATAAAAATAAAGCCAGCAGTGATTCTTGGATCAGTTCACATTGGGTTATAAACTGATACGGGCTGAAGCCAACGTTGGACTGAAAGATGAGCACACCTCTAATCAATCTAGCAGTGGGGCATCTGCAGCTGGCCCTGTGTTTAAGACATAACTTTCTGTTGCAGTTTTGGCTGGAAAACAAAATTCCCATTAATCACCAAAGATCAGGTCTGTAGAAATGACAATGCAGAACCACATATTGTTGAAACAATTGAAAACAATTCCTGTTCTAATAACAAATAAAGAGACATTTTAAAATTGCTTTCAGATATCTTGAGCTATTTCAGACAACCAAAGCTTTCTACACACCCAGAACCTCTGAAAGTATAACCAAGTTAAGATATTTCCTATTTTCAGAATTGTCCAGATTTTCTTGCCGAGTTTGGAGTAGCTTTCACTTAAATCAATGCAATTGCTTTATCTTCTAAATCAGACTCCAATCTCCAATGCAAACAATTTATTTCAACGACTGTTCCAATCCATTACCTACTTTCTCCAGGGCTCTGAATGCAAATATTGATATGCTTCAAGATTTTGTCAGATAATTCCAAGTGGGAAGCAGGGGAAGACACTGGGCTGAGAATTTCTCTGGGAGGCACTGGTATGGGGACCATTCCTTGGTCCTGACTGTAACTCAACGTGACAGTGACAACGCTTGAGAGGTATGTCAATCTTCTGAAATTACTTCCTTTTCCAGATTTTTTTCTGTTTCAATAGCAACCTTCTCTGGAAATAGCAAAATAAATTATTTGTGGAAAAACCTCCAAAATCAATTTCCCAGAGCTGGCTTCACTTGTTCTGCCTCTCAGAGCAGATGGATTTGCTGAGGAAATGAATGAATTTCCACTGCTAACATGTTATTGGAGTGACACCAAGAAAGGCTTTTAGTAGAAGCCTTAAAACATTTTTGGTTAACTGCAGGGTAAGCAATACAATGCTGCACTTCAATAGTAACAATTTGTAATGGGTGTGGGATTATTAGATCTTGATCATCCATTATATGAAGGATGGTATCATGTAGTGGTAGAATGTTGATGAGACCTGCAATTACCAGGACCTTACAAAATTTATTAGTGAGCTCCTTTTGTCCAGTCAGGAGTGCTAAATCCCAACTCCCATTTAGCATGTTGAGCAACGCTTTACAGTATTAGTGACCTGGGTTCAATTCCCACTGCTGTCTGAAAGGAGTTTGTATGTTCTTCCCATGACCATGTGGGTTTCCTTTGGGTGCCATGGTTTCCTCCCACATTCCAGAGAAGTGCTGACTGGAAAGTTAATTGGGTCATTGTAAATTGTCCCATGGTTAAGCTAGGACTAAACTGGAAAGATTACTGGGTGGCACAGCTCAAAGGGCTGGAAGGGCCTATTCCATGCTGGATAGGAACAAAAACATTTAAAAAAAAACAATACATATAAACTAAACTCAAAGGATCAGGCAGAAGCTATGAAAGGAAATGGATGGTTGATGTTTTGGGAGGAGGTCCTTTATCTGAATGCTTCAGCTTAACAGGGAGTCATTTGGTTGTCACATCAGGTAGCTGCTTGCTTCCTGTCAACGTGATGGCTTACTTCATGGTGCCCTTACCACTGAAGCTTCACATATTTGGGTAAAACCATTTCCACAGACGTTGGTACAGGTGGAGTACCCTTTATCCGAAAATCCAAAATCTGAAAACCTCTGATATCCACAACTTTTTTGAGCACTGACATGACGTCACAAATGGAAAATTCCACAAGGAGCTGGAAGGTCTCTGAACACCACCGACAGTTCTGAGAAGTGACCTCACATTTGCAATGAACAGAAGTTAATGAAAAATGAATAAACACTGCATAAATTAAAAAATGAAGATCTCAATTATGTATTGAAAGAGTGGATTTGTCAGCATCAGAGTGAACATATGCCACTTTATGGTATGTTGATCATGAAACAAGCACAGATCTGTCAAGACAAACTGAAACTGAAGGCAATTGTGAATATTCAGCAGGGCTGGTGCAGATATTTAAGAAAAGGAAAGGCATTACATTTTTTAAGCATCTGCGGATCACGAAGCAGTAGAAAAATTCATTGATAAGTTTGCCAAGTTCATCACTGACGAAAATCTAACACCAGAACAAATATACAATGCTGATTGTTTTTATACTCTAAAGAAAGCTTTAAAAATTAAAATACAAATAAAGTAAAGGTAAAGGCATCCGTTAGTCTTGCGAAGCCATG
The DNA here is from genome assembly GCF_963921235.1 of Mobula hypostoma. Classification (NCBI taxonomy): domain Eukaryota; kingdom Metazoa; phylum Chordata; class Chondrichthyes; order Myliobatiformes; family Myliobatidae; genus Mobula; species Mobula hypostoma. Next base: position 158,376,300 of record NC_086100.1, read on the forward strand.
GATCTGCGCCTGGAAAGTCTTCACTCTCCAGGGCGCATGCCTGGGTAAGGTTGTGTGGAAGACCAGCAGTTGCCCATGCTGCAAGTCTCCCCTCTTCACGACACCAATGTTGTCCAAGGGAAGGGCATTAGGACCCATACAGCTTGGCACCAGTGTCGTCGCAGAATTACGTGTGATTAAGTGCCTTGCTCAAGGACACAACACATGTTGCCTCGGCTGAGGCTCGAACTCACGACCTTCAGGTCACTAGTCTAATGCCTTAACCACTTGGCCACGTGCCCAATACAAATACAGTGTACTGTAACCTTTTAATGCAAACATAGCATCATAGATGGAGACTGAAAGCTGCCGCTCTTTGGTGTTTTTCAACAGCTGATTCAGCTATTACCAATGCTGCTTTACTGCTTTTGGTACCCCACACATAGTATAATTTCATTATATTAATGGCATTTAATAAGTTTTACTGTTGAGTACATACAATAGACAATAGATACAGGAGTAGGCCATTCAGCCCTTCAAGCCAGCACCACCACTCACTGTGATCATGGCTGATCATCCACAATCAGTACCCTTTTCCTGCCTTCTGCCCATATCCCTTCACTCCGTTATCTTTAAAAGCTCTATCTAACTCTTTCTTGAAAGAATCTAGAGAACTGGCCTCCACTGCCTTCTGAGGCAGAGCATTCCACAGAACCACAACCCTCTCTGTGAAGAAGTTTTTCCTCAACTCTGTTCTAAATGGTCTACCCTTTATTCTTAAACTGTGGCCTGGTTCTGGACTCCCCCAACATCGGGAACATGTTTCCTGCCTCTAGCATGTCCAATCCCTTAATAATCTTATATGTTTCAATCAGATCCCATCTCATCCTTCTAAATTCCAGTGTATACAACCCCAGTCACTCCAATCTTTCAACATATGACAGTCCACCATCCCGGGAATTAACTTCGTGAACCTGCGCTGCACTCCCTCGATAGCTAGAATGTCCTTCCTCAAATTTGGAGACCAAAACTATACACAATACTCCAGGTGTGGTCTCTCCAGGGCCCTGTACAACTGCAGAAGGACCTCTTTGCTCCTACGTGTGTTGAACAAGTGTAAGAAAAAGGCAGTTTACCAGTAGCTCATAAATTCAGAGTTGGAAATGATGGTGCTCCCAAGCTGTCTCATTACATATTCCAAGATCAAAAAAAATCCGAAATCCGAAATCCGAAACATTTCTGGCTCCAAACATTTTGGATAAGTGATACAAATCTGTATTGTAATCAAGTTCTGTCAGAATCAGACTTATGGATATCTAGCTGCGATGTCTCTCTCTCTTCTGGACTACGTACAGGAGAGTTGAGATCTGAGGAGGAATTTGATCCACCTCAGCACAACTGTATGAAATTATGGCTGCCTGCAGTGACCTGCATCTTCCCAGCCCAACCGTTCGCACCAACAAAAGAAACATGTACTTGCATGAAAAAATATCAGATTATTACAACAGTATTGCAATATGGTTTAATGCTGCAGCTACATTTTAAATTGCATTTTAATACATTACTGAGAACTGTCAGGTTTTATATGGGCACTGTATTTGCTTGCCAATCCTTAAGCACAATATTACTTCTCAACCACTATCTCAATCTGTTTCCTACCAACTACACTGTCAAAACACATTACTGTACAAATCATCTCCGCGTATATTAATCATCAACAAAGTACAGTGCAGGTGAGTTCTGAATGTTTTAACCTGGTGCTCCCGATTGAAGGTTTCTTCAAATTGTTTAAGGTCTGTGTTGAATCAAAATGCGGCAGTATGTGGACAGGTGTTGGCTGCCCATACTGGCAGGGGGAGAAGTTGGTATTTGTTCAGCAGCTTTTACTCCAGAGGAACAGTAACTTTTTCCATCTGTATTCAACAGATGCATGAAAATAGCATGCAGGTTGAGCTAAATGGCCACTTTTATTTAGAGAAACTGGGGATTTAAAATGGCATGTAATAGCTTAAAAATGGATGTGAATAATTGCTTAAGTAGTATCGGTTGCCTGTACACAGCTACATATACATTAAGCAAAAGCGCCTATGCGGGAGATGGCTTTAAATGGTGTATTCACATTGCAGTGAGAGAAAGAGAACTATGTGCATGCTCAGACAACAGATCAATACATAGTGCTAAGGGAGGGGTCATTGCTCTAAAAGAAGTAGATCCATACATTACACACCCTCTCCCTTTAGATTAATACAACATATGTACAAAACATTAAATTTCCGTTTCATAAATCCATATTCCAAATAACCATGCTTTCACAATAACAATCCATAACTAACAGTTCTAAAGGTTCAGTCTTTTAGGTGATGCTCTGTTTCTTTCAGGATAGTGCCTCTGGACCTGTGGAGTGGTATCAGGTTTGGTAGGTGTCTTGTCCAAGACAACGTTCTCAGTTTCTGGTGTCACATTGCCATCAGTGGCTATACTGTGTCCGTCATGTGTAATGCAGTGGACTCAGGTTTGTTCTTTGGTTGAGCATCCAGTATCTGGTCCACATGACATCTCCATGTCTAATCTCCAACATTTACTGTGTACATCAGCGGTCCAGTTCTTGAAGTTACCTACCGGGTGTCCACTTGCCTTCTTGGTAATCATGCATTAGGACTTCCTGTCCAATCTCAAAGCTCCTTGCTGCTCCACTTGGCAACTGGCTAAACTGTTTATTCTGTACTTCTCTCCACAGATCTGGTTTCAGAAGGTCTATATGAGATCTCAGATTCCTGTTCATGAACAACATTGAAGGTGTTTGATTTGTCGTTGCATGAATAGAGTTCTGACACACAGAAAAGAAGTTGTCCACCTTGTGCTGTAGAGAAATGTCCTCCTTGTCCATCATTTTAATGGACTTATTGAAGGTTTGGATAAACCTTTCAGTTCACCCATTCGTTGCTGGGTGGTGAGGAGCTGACTTGAAATGTCCGATGTCATTTTTCTCATGAACAGTTGGAATTCTTCTGATGTGTATTGTGGTCCGTTGTCACTCACAATTTGTTCTGGTAAGCCATTTCTGGCAAAGATAGTTCCCAGTGTGGGGACAGTCTCTGCTGATGTGGTTGACTTTATTGGTGTAACCTCTGATCACTTCGAATGAGCATCCATAGTAATCAGGAACATGGAGTCCAGAAATGGCCCAGCAAAGTCAATATGCACACCTTGCCATGGTCAAGACTGTACCTGCCACGGGTGTAACGGTACCTGTGGGGGTGCATTTTGAACTTTATCGCATCCTGAACAGCTTTGGCCAAGTTTTCAATTTGTTTATTTATTCCTGGCCACCACACATAGCTCCGAGCAAGATTCTTCATCTTTACTGTACTCAGGTGTCCTTCATGCAGATTTTCTAATACTCTGTTGCACAGTTTAGAGGGAGCCACAACATGAGATCCACATATCAGCGTTCTTTGACAAACACACAGTTGGTTGCATCTCACTGAGAAATCTGGAAACATAGTTACCATGAGCTGGCCATTCTTGCATGGTGATTTCATAGACTTTTGACAATGTCGGGTCATTCCTTGTTTACCCTTGTATTTCAGAATTTGTTACCAGCAACTGGTCGACCAAAGTGATGTGGAACACTTCTGCTGGGCCACAGTATGAAGACTTTTCTTCTTCAGTTGCCAATAGTGGAAGAAGTGACAGGCCGTCAGTGTTGCTGTGTTGTTTGGTACACTTGAACTCTACGTCATAAGAGTGGGCTCCTAGGAATAGGGCCCAATGTTATAACTGGATAGCAGTCATCACTGGAATTCCCTTCCTGGGAGGAATGGACAGAAGGGGCTGGTGATCTGTCACTAGCGTAAACTTTTGTGCATAGAGGTAGTGGTGGAACTTCTTTATTCCCCATATTAGACTAAGGGCCTCTCAGTCCATCTGTCTGTAGTAGTCTTCTGCGTTCATCAGTGATCTTGAAGCAAACACAATTGGGCGTTCAAGTCCATCTTTCATAATGTGTGACAAAACAGCTCCAATGCCATTAGGGGATGCATAGCACACCAGATGGGCAGGCATGGGTCATAATGGGTGAGCAACTCATTGGATTTTATTAGTCTCTTTGTTTCCTTAAATGTTTTTTCACATTTTTGTGACCATTCCCACATTGCTCCTGTCTGTAACAGTGCATTCAATGGATGCAGCACTGTAGCAATGTTTGGAATAAACCAGTGGTAGTAGTTTATAGGCCCAAGTATGACCTGAGTTGTGACACATTTTCTGGTTTTGGGTGCCTATAGCACTGCTTCAATCTTCTAAGTAAATGGTCACATTTACTTTAAGTTTGCCTGTGGAAGTCACTTTTTTGCCTGTGTCAGTGGGGTCTTCTTTAATGGTATCTTAGAAAACAGTCTGTTGTAGTCAGCCTTAGGAATTATGGCCAAAGCTGACCCTGTGTCAAGCTCCATTTCCAGTTTCACACCGGACACATCTAATGTGATCCAAATGAGTTTGTGATCTGCTTCAGTTATACTCTGCAGTTCTAAGCATGACAGTTCACCTTTGTCAGACTCCATATTGTCTGATTCTGTTTTACATTTGTTAACTTTATGCTTTTGCTTAGTTTTGTGCTTGAGACTTTTCACTTGGTTGTGCTTTTTGTCTGCCTTGCACATTCTCTCTATGTGACCTTGTCGTGACACATTCTGCAGCCTCTTTCGTTGAACCAACAGCCATTTGCATCATGGGAGGATTTGCCACATCAATAACATATTTGGCTTTTTGCACTATTCAGGGACATTTTGTGCATTTCACATTCTAACCTCCTTTTCCGTAGTTCTGCTGCATCCTTTTGCTGCAGTCTCTAACGCTAATGTTTGATGCTCATTCTGAGGTTAGGTCACTTTCTGCCAGTAGCCTCATTTGAGTGCTTTGACTCTGCATGCCACATACAAGGCTGTCTCTTAATGCATTAGAATGTTCAGCTCTAAAGTCACAGTACTGAGAAAGTTTGCACAGTTCTGCAATGCATTCAGAAAGGCTTTCATCTTTTGATTTGTTCCTTTTGTAAGATCTAAATCTCTCAGCTATTACTAGCAGTTTAGGGCTCAAATGATTTTGCAAAATTGTAACAATTTCTTGGAAGGTCTGGTGTTTAAGATGTTTTAAATTGATTGGATAATTAAGCCATTGGCAAGGATCAATAAAAAGAACTTGGGTTTAAACAGAGCTTGGCTCAAGAGGTTTTGGGAAGAAATGGCAGAGGCCAAGGTTGAGTTTCAAGTAAGTTTCTCTTGCTTTATTAGGGCATACTTAGAACTGTCGGAATTGAACTCAGTGTAGAGGTGAGCTTCTTTTGCATGATGTGAGAAGTCCGGCAGACCTTCAGTGTCCCTGACGACTACAACTGCTAGAAGTGTGTCTGGCTACAGTTCTTTACAGAGCTGGATGACCTACATATAATTTGAGGGGTGATAGACAGGAGCTACAGGGAGACAGTCACACCTAAGTTGCAGGAGTCAAGAAGGTGGGTGACTGTCAGGAGAAGGAAGGGGAATAGACAGAGTGTGCAGAGTATCAATATGGTCATTCCCCTCAATAATAAGTTTACTGCTTTGGATACTATTGGGATAAGGGATAAGGTGCTGAAGAGCAAATATAGAGAGCTAGGAAGAAAGCTAAAAAGCAGGACTTCAGGGGTAGTAATCTTTAGATTGCTGCCCGAGCATAAGAATAGAATGATATGGCAATTGAACGTGTGGCTGAGGAATTGGTGTAGGGGGCAGGGTTTCAGATTTATGGATCATTGGGATCCCTTCCATGCAAGGTATGACCTGGGCAAAAGAGACATCTTGCATCTGAACTTTCAGAGGTACCAATGTCCTTACCATCAGATTTGTTTGAGCTATTGAGAAGGGTTAAAACTAGGTTGGCTGGGGAATGAGAACCAGAGTGGTAGTTCAAATGATAGAGCAGTTGATGTAAAGCTAGATGCAATGTATAAAAAGAGTGTGTTATAGGGTCAAAGAATAATAGTCATAGAGCACTACAGCACAAGGGCCCTTTAGCTCATCTAGTCCATGCCAAACTCTCATTATTCCTGGCCCTAAGGATTCACAGCTGGACCATAGCCTTCCATACCTACTCCCATTCATGAACTTATCCACATTCATTTTAATGTTACAATTGAACCCACATCCATCACTTATGCTAGCAGCTCATTCCACACTCTCAGCCTCTCCAAGTGAACCACTTTTCCCTTCGGTTCCCCTTAGATATTTCACCTTTCATCCTTAACCTATGACCTCTAGTTCTAAACTCATCCAACCTCAGTGGGAAAATCCTGCTCGTATTTATCCCTTCTATACCACTCATAAATTTGTATATCTCTAACAAATATCCCTTCATCCTCCATGGCTCCCGGGAAAATAGTCCTTATCTATTGAACTTTTCCCTATAACTCAGGTCTTCGAGTCCTGGCAACATCCTTGTAAATTTTCTCTGTACTCTTTCAAACTTATTAATATCTTGCATGTAGGTAGGTAACCAGAATTGCACAGAATACTCTAAATTTGACCTCACCAATGTCTCTCTCAACTTCATTATAATATCTCAACTAATGTACTCTGATTAAAGAAGGCTAATGTGTCATAAGTTCTCTTTATGACCCTATCTAACTGTGACACCACTTGCAAGGAATTATAAATCCGTGTTTCCAGATCTCTTGTTCTACCATTAATACTGAGTGCCCTACTGTTCATCATGTATGTCCTGTCTTGGTTTATCCTCCCAAAATGCAATGCCTCTCACTTGTCTGCGTGAAATTCCATTTGCCATTTCTCAGCCTATTTTTACCAAATCCTACTGCAAGCTTTGAGAGCCTTCCTCACTGTCCACTATGCCTCCAGTCTTGATATCATCTTCAAATTTGTTGGTCCAGTTTACCACATTATCATCCAAATCATGTAATGTGGATATCATGACCTGGCAACAGACCTAGCCCCGATCCCGGGGAGCCTTATTAATCACAGGCCTCCAGTCAAAGAGGCAACCACCTACTATCACCCTCACTCTCTAGCCCCTCCCTCTAAGCCAACATTCACCAATTTACTACTTCATCCTGAATGCCAAGGCTTTCCCAAATTCCATGTGGACAACATCCACTGAAGAAGGATAGACAGTAATTAGAGCATAATTGCAGTCAGTTGGATGGGGTTAATGTGTCTATTTTAATACAAGAAGTATCAAGAACAAGGGTGATGAACTTAGAGCATGGGACCGTACATGGAATCATGACATTGTGGCTATTACAGGGACTTAGCTGTCACAAGGGCAAGAGTTGCTGCGGGGTTTAAATGTTTCAAAAGTGGCAGTGGTGGAAGTAGGAAGTGGGGGAGTGGTATTGCTAATCAGAGTTGACAGAGTTATCACAGCAGTAGAAAGGGAGGACATTATGGAGGGATGGCCTATTGAGTCAGTGTGGGTGGAAGCCAGAAACCGGAAGGAGGCAATCACTCAAATGGAGTATTCTCTGGGTCTCCAATGGCAACATAATAACAGGGTTAGCAAAAATAATAGACTGTTATCATGGGTGATTTCAATTTTCCTCATATTACAGCAAACTGTATAGGAAACTATTTAATTGGGCGAGAACTAATTAGGTGGGAACTTGGAAGTGTAAATTGGGAACAGATGTTCTCAAGAAATTGTACATCAGAAATATTAAGGTTGTTTAGGGAGAATTTGTAGGAGGTTCTGGATCAGTTTGTCTGAGTGAGAATGCAGAAAGATGGTAGGGCGAAGGAACCATGGTTGACAAGAAAGGTGGAACACTTAGTTAAGAAGAAGAAGGAAGCATGCTTAAGGTTTAGGAAGCAAAGGTCAGACAAGCAGGGCTCTTGAGAGTTAGGAGGTACCCAGAAAAGAACGTAAGTAGGGAGGTAGGAGGGCTTGGAGGGGACAAGAGAAGGCCATGATAAGTAGGATTAAGGAAAACTTCAAGGAGACACGTGTAAAGAATGGGAAGTAAATGTAGCGTTGATCAGAGCTAAAAGAAGAAAGAGTCGGAGGAGATAGGAGAGGTCCTTAATGAACAGTTTGCTTCAATATTCACCAGTAAGAGGAAGATTGATGACCATGAAGTCAGCCCAGAACAGGCAAATGTGCTGAACTATCGAGGTTAAGAAAGAGAATGTGTTGGAACTATTGAAAAATATTAAGATAGATTAAGTTCCAAGGGCCAGATGGGATATACTGCAGGAAAGAAGGGAAGAGATTGCTGCGCTGATGGTGATGATCTTTGTTTCCTCATTGGCCCCAGGAGTAATACCAGAAGATTGCAGAATGACAAATGTTATACTTTTGTTCACAATTTTGTTCAAAATTTTGGTAATAGGAATAATCCTGGGAATTAAACAGCAGTTAGTGAGTTTTACATCAGTGGTGGAAAAACTACTGGAGAGACTTCTTAGAGACAGGATTCAGAGCATTTGAAAAGGCATAGTCTAACTAGGGAGAGTCAGCATGGCTTTGTGAGGGGCAGGTTATGCTTATTGAGCCTATTTTTCAAGGAAGCAACACGTCAAATTTATAAGGTAGTTGATAGTTCAAAGTAACTTAATTGTCAAAGTCCGTATATGTTAATATATATTATCTTCAGATTCAGTTTCTTGAAGGTGTTTACAGGAAAAAAGGAATACAATAGAATTTTACAAAAAAAATATACCAAGTTCAAAGTATATTTTATTATCAAAGTACATATATAGTATGTCACCAATTACAACTCTGAGATTCATTTTCTTATAGACAATAGATACAGGAGTAGGCCATTGCCTTTCGAACCAGCACCACCATTCACTGTGATCATGGCTGATCATCCACAATCAGTACCCTTTTCCTGTCTTCTCCCCATATCTCTTCACTCCGCTATCTTTAAGAGCTCCATCTAACTCTTTTTTGAATGAATCCAGAGAATTGGCCTCCACTGCCTTCTGAGGCATAGCATTCCACAGAACCACAACCCTCTGTGTGAAAAAGTTTTTCCTCAACTCTGTTCTAAATTGTCTACCCCTTATTCTTAAACTGTGGCCTCTGTTGGAGGAGTCCAGAACCATCGGGAACATGTTTCCTGCCTCTAGCGTGTCCAATACCTTAATAATCCTATATGTTTCAATCAGATCCCCTCTCATCCTTCTAAATTCCAGTGTATACAACCCCAGTCACTCCAATCTTTCAACATATGATAGTCCCAGCATCCCGGGAATTAACCTCGTGAACCTACGCTGCACTCCCTCAATAGCTAGAATGTTCTTCCTCAAATTTGGAGACCAAAACTGTACACAATATTCCAGGTGTATACAATATTCTTGTGGGTATACTCAATAAATCTACAGAATAATAACAGAATTAATGAAAGATCAACCATCTAGGACATTCATCCAGAGTGTAGAAGGCAACAAACTGCAAATAAAAAAGCAGAAATAATAATAATAAGTAAATAAACAGTAAAGATAAACAATGAGATGAAAAGTCCTTGAAAGTCAGTCCGTAGGTTATGGAAACATTTCAATGATGGTGCAAGTGAAGTTGAGTGAAGTTATCCACTTTGGTTCTGGAGCCTGATGACTGAGGGGCAGTATCTGTTCTTGACCCTGGTGGTGTGAGTCCTGAGGCTCCTGTACCACCTTCCTGATAACAGCAGCGAGAAGAGAGCATGTCCTGGGTGGTGGGGGTCCCCAATGATGGATGCTGCTTTCCTGCGACAGTATTTCATGTAGATGTGTTCAACGGTCCATACAAAAGCAGAGAAAGACTGTTAAACAGCTAATGTACAAAAGAAATCAAACTGTGCAAATAAAGATAATACTGAGAACATGAGTTGTAAAGAGTCCTCGAGTCTGCAGGTTGTAGAATCAGTTCAGAGAAGTGGTGATTGAAATTATTCAGGACAGTTCAGAAGCTGGATTGCTGTGGGGTTCCAGTTCCTCAGCCTGGTGGTGTGGAACCTAAGGTTTCTGTACATCCTGCCTGAAAGGTGTAAAGTGATACACTTCGGAAAGTTAAACTTGAAGACAGAGTACAAGGTTAATGGCAGGGTTCTTAGCAATGTGGAGGAACAGAGGGATTTTGGGGTCCAAGTCCATAGATCTCTCAAAGTTGTCAAGGTAATAGGGTGGTTAAGGAGCCTATGGTGTGTTGCCCTTCAATAGTCGGGGCAATTAAGTTCAAGAGCAGTGAGGTAATGTTGCAGCTCTATAAGACTCTGGTGGGAATACACTTGTAATATTGTGTTTATTTCTCCTTCCTCACTATTAGAAGGATGTGGTGTTACGTACCAGCAGCAATAGATCACAAATTGAGTCAGGTTTTAATGTTAAAACCACTATCTTTATTGGTATCTAGTCAACATATAAAAGATTAAACAAAATAAACAAAAGTTAACAGTGTTATGCGTGTAAATGTGTGTGTGGCTCCCAAACAGTCAAGTTTAGGAACAGTTCTTAAAGTCTTAAGATGGCAAAGTAGAAAGGGTCAGTAATCCACGGAATAAATAAGTGAGGGGAAAGATTTGTAAATCCACTTTAAAATGGAGAGAGAAGGCAATTACAAAGAAATTCCACAGGTTCCACGCTAGGTAAACGAAATAACAGTCACCGAAGATCTTACCTGTTGAGTTGTTCTGAAATCCACATCGAAATATCACCAGGTGACAGTCGCGAAATATCCCTTCTTCCAAGTGGTTACCACATAACACACCCAAATCCAGGTAAAGGTTAACAACAGTGGTCCCATAGGATATTCCAACAAAAATCCACATGTGGATTATACGAAGTGACGTCACACATCCAATGCACGGTGTGCCGTTGATCAGCCCAATCTTTTGGGCATGGGAAAGTATCAGACTTTTAACCCATTTAAACCAGGCTCCCACTGGCAGTTTGCAGTCCAAAGTGTGTGCGTGTATGTGTGTGTGTGTGTGTGAAAGGGTGCAGAAGAGGTTTAACAGGATGCTGCCTGGATTAGAGAACATGTCATGATGAGGAAACATTGAGCAAGCTAGAGCTTTTCTCTTTGGAGCAAAGGAGGGTTAGGAGTTTCTTGAAAGAGGTTTATAAGGTGAGAAGAGGCATAGACAGAGTGGACAGCTAGCGTCATTTTCCTAGGGTGGCAATAGATAATATACGAGGACATACCTTTAAGGTGATTAGAGGAAAGTATAGAGGGATGTCAGAGGTAAGTATTTTTTTTAAAAAAGAGTAGTGAGTGCTTGAAGCACAGCCAGGTTGGTGGCAGAGGCAGATACATTAAATGTATATTTTTTAAAACTCTTAAGCAGGCACATAGATGAAAAAACAGTGTGTTGTGTGGGAGGGTAGGGTTAGATTGATCTTGGATGGCATCATGGGCTATAGGGACTCTATGTTCTATGTTTTGAGTTACATTGAACAATGAAGAGAACAACTAATTTGATATCACCAAACTAACAATCCTAAAAGTTGTTTTTCAGTGGATCACATCATGCCAGGAAGATGGTGCCATTAAGTGGGAACTGCTGCATGCAACTCAGATGGGAATCATCAAATATTCCTATTTGGGACTACTACTGCCGAAATCCACAATATCAGCCATGGGTACTTTCAGTTAGCAGCATCGTTTTAAGACTTTAAAACAATCTATTGATATTCAAAGTTGACAAACCATGGATGGCAGACTCAGGTCACAAGTGCAGTTTCCCTTTAAGAAAATGGAAGCAAGGATGCTGCATTGGTCTACAAGTATGATTGAAACACAAGTATCATTGAAACACAGAGGCCTTACACTTCCACTCCTGACCACCCTACTGATGAATATACTGTCTGGAAAACTAAAGTGAAGTCCTCAGAGCAAGACTGATGTACCAGAGGGACATCAGAGACTGCTATGTACTTTGCTTCATGGAAACATGCCTATCTCACACTGTTTCTCATGCAGCACTACAGCTCAATGGCTTTTCCATTCTCCACAAAGACAGGACAGCTTAATCTTGAAGGCAGAGGATGTAGAGTATGCTTTATGATTAACTCATCCATAGTGCACAAACGTAACAGTTCTGTCTCAGTCCTGCTCACCCGATCTAGAACATCTAGTGGTTATATGCCTTCTATTTTATCTGCTGAGGGAGTTTACTGCCATCATCCTGGTAGTAGTGTACATTTCACCTCAGGCCAATGTCAGCTAGGTACTGGAGGAGTTGAGCAATGTAATCAGGAGGCATGAAACTGTGCACCCTGATGCCTTCCCTATCATTCTCTACCTCCCCCACCCCCCCACTAGATCCTTGACTTCCTCATTAGGAAACCATAGTCTATGTGGATTGGAAATAAAATCTCCTCCTTGCTGACAATCAATGCAACTCAGGGATGCATACTTAGCCCACTGCCCATTTTTTTCTGTTTCTGTGTCTCTATGCGTCTCTCTCTGCTTGTGTGTGTCCCAAATAAAGACTTTTATATCTCACTGGTGACTTCATTCACAAGTACCACACAGCTAAATGGCAAACAAGAAATGTCAACACTGGAAATGGTGGGGTGGGGGCACTGGGTGTAAGAGTGCAACTGGAAACTGCCATTATGAGAAAGCTGTCTTCTAATTCCAAAGTTATCTCTCTTTCAGCACTGAGATTGTGCTCTAATCCTATGGGTTATGCTCTGATTCTATGCACAATCTAATACCTCATAATGGGAAGAAGCTGTGGCGTAACCTGCTGGACATAGAAGGGCTGCCCCATTCAAAGGTTAAGAAGCATCTTATAAAAGAATCAAATCAGAAGGTATTACACCAACACTTTTTTTTAGGCTATTTGTTTTAGGTTAACTTTATTTGTCATGTGTACATCGAAGCATACAGTGAAATGCATTTTTTTGCATCAAATCAAATCAGTGAGGATTTTGCTGGGCAGCCCACAAATGTTGTCATACTTTCAGACCAGTCTGCATGTTCACATTCCATTTTGTGGAGGACAATAAAACTCATTAAAAATATTATTTCTAATAATACTGGACAAAAATATTCTCCCTTATAGAAATCTGCATGCTGTAATAATTTGTTTGTGTTATAATTTGCTACTACATTGCAATCCCACAAAATAGGTGCAATTGTCTATGAATACTTATTATATATAATTTCTCAGTCTATTTGGGAAAGCCGTCATATTGAACTGAAATATTTTCATATGAATCATTTTTAGGATTCATTAGAAACAAAAGAAGACAATATTTCAGTGATACATCATCTCAGGAAAAAGATTATTGCCACATTCAATTGTTATATATTTGTTCTAGTTTTCAAGGCAAATCAGAATCAGTTTATTATATTGTGTAGCCTAGAAGACCAAATGAAGATCCTGAAGATAACAGTACAAAATAAACTCAAATTGGAATTTAGTTAAAGGGATCTGGCATAAAAATAAGTAATTTCATTTGGAATTCAGATCAAAGGGTAGTTTTAAAAATACTTTCCAAGAGGCATTAAAGTTGGAATGCAGTCTTATTTTGCAATAAATTTGAATGCGTCTGCAGAATTCTAGATTCTTTTGTTATATCTATATTTATGACACTTTTAGTGGAAAATAAAAAATATTTATAGTTGTAATATTTTATAGAATGAAGTAGGAGCTATATGCTAACACAATAAAAAGTCAGAACAATTGGCTGGCTGCCAACTGCACCATTGCAAAAGGCTCTACAATCTTACCACATTGGAAACGATTTTGCTTTATCAGGAGTTTTGCTAAGTATGTTGCAAAACAGGAAAAACAAAAAGCAGCTATTCGATATTTTTTGGAACCAGTTTAATAATGCAATGAAACTTAACTTATAGCATGTGGGGAGCAGTAAAGAGATAGAAAACCACCTGTGCATGTGGAACAACTCATTAATAGAGGTGAAAGAGGAGATAGATATGATTCATTAACATCCACCAATGTTTCTTGTCATTGAATAAAAACATTAAAACAACTAGACTTGCCTGATATGTACTTCATTAAGTTGAAATGTGGCGATACTAGTGAAACACATTCCAGGCTGTATTCTCGAGGCCTCTGCTTTGAAACAGATATCAGTGCACTTATGAGGGTGAAAGAAAGCAGCAGGGATGACTCTGGAATGTAAATTGTTAAGTGGTTTAGTTTTGTCACATTAAAATATAACATAGAATAGTACAGCACAGGAACAGGCCAAACGGACTACATTAGTAATTAAATGTCTAAGCTAATCCCTTCTGCTTGCACGATGTCTATCTCCATCTATTTCCTGCACATCTATGTGTTTATCTAAGAGAATCTTGAACGCCTCTATCATATGTGCCTCCACCATCAGCCCTTGAAGCACATTCCAGGCATCCACCATTCTGTGCAAAAAAAACTTGCCCTGCATATCTTTCAACTTCTCTTTTCACCTTAAATGCATCTAGATCTAGCTCTTCTGGTGGCGCCATTAAGTAGACATACTCATGTGAGCAGCTCCAATGAAAATCATCAAATATTCATGGTTAAGCCTGCCACAACTGAAATCCACGGCTGCAGTCATCGACAATACAGTAAGCAATATCATTTAAAGGCCATTAAAACATCTCAAAGTCAACAAATCTCGGACTCTCTCTATATCCCTGACTGTGTGAGTACCACAGTCCAAGTGCCATCTATAAATTTGCTGATAACACAACTATTGTTGGCAAAATTTCAGATGATGACGAGAAGGTGAACAAGAGAGAGAGAGAGAGATCAGCTGGCTGAGCGGTGTCACAGCAACAACTTTGCACAGTGTCTGACCAAAGACCAATGAATTGATTGTGGGCTTCAGTAAAGGTAAGACAAGGGAACACACACCAGTCCTCGTCGAGGGATCAGAAGTGGAATGGGTGAGCAATATCAAGTTCCTGGGTGTCAGCATCTGAGGAACTAGCTGGGGCCCAACATATTGATGCAGCTGCAAAGAAAGCATGACAGCGGTAACATTTCATTTGGAGTTTGAGGAGATTTAGTATGTCATCAAGACTCTCACAAATTTCTACAGATATGCCGTGGCTGCATCACTGTCTGGTATGGGGGTGGGGGAGCACTGTACAGGATGTAAATAAGCTGCAGAATGTTGTAAACTTAGTCAGCTCCGTCATGGGCACTAGCCTCCACAGCATCCAGGATATCTTCAACGAATAATGGCTCAAAAACACAGTGTCCATCATTAAGGACCCCCGTCATCCAGGACATGCCCTCTCCTCATTGCTATCGTCAGGAAGGAGGTACAGGAGCCTGATGAAACACACTCATTGACTCAAGAATAACCTCTTCACCTCTGTCATCAGGTTTCTGAACGGACATTGAACCCATGAACACTACCTCACGACTTTTTCTCTCTCTTCTTTTTTTATATATATATATATATATATACACACACACATACATATACACATACACACACACACACGTTTCTTACTGTAATTTAAATCTTTTATTATGTTTTGCAGCAGCAGTATATTGCAATACAACAGATTTCACAATATATGCCAGTGATATGGAACCTAATTCTGATTTTGATGCCCTCTGGTATTTGAAATTTCAACCATGAGAAAAGATATTGGCTATCTACAGTCAGTGGCCACTTAATTAGGTACTTCCTCTATACTTATCCAAACTTCTCTTAAAGGATACAATTGAACATGAGTATACCACATCTGCTGGTATGTCACACCCCTCAGGTTCCCCTAAAATATTTCACTATTCATCCTTTACCCATGAACTCCAGTCTAATCTCACCAAAGCTCAGTGGAAACTATTTGCATGTACCCCTCGTAATTTTGTATACCTCTATCAAATCTCCCTTCATTCTCCTAAGCTTCTAACCTAGTCAAATTTTCTCTGTAGCTCAGCTCAAGTCCCAGCAACATCCTTATAAATTTTCTCTGTACTCTTTCTAACTCATTGATTTCTTTCCTGTAGGTAAGTGGTCAGAGCTGTACACCATACTCCAAATTTAGCCTCTTCAAATTTTATACAACTTCAACATAATATTCCAAGTCGTGTACTTAATACACTGATTTCTCTTTACCACCCTTTCTACCTAAGACGCCACTTTCAAGGAATTGAAAGTGCTACCCTTGCTTGTCCTCCACAATGCAATACCTCACAGTGACTCCATTAAATTCTATCCGCCATTTTCCTGCTGCAAGTTTTGATAGTCTTCCTCACTGTCCATTGTGCCCCCCAGTCTTTCTGTCATCCACAAATTTACTGATCCAGCTTACCACATTATCACTTAAATCATTAACATTGATGACAAACAACAATGGACTTAGCACTAATTCCTGCAGTACACCACTGGTCACAGGCCTCCAGTCAGAGAGGCAACCATCTACTATCACTGTCTGGCTTCTACGCGGGATTTTGCCAAAGACCTTGTTAAAGTCCATGCAGACAACATCCACTGCCTTTCCTTCGTCAAATTTCCAACTAATCTCCTCAAAATAATTGTATAAAATTGGTTAGACTTGATCTACCATGCACAAAGCCATGTTGAAGTTTCCAGGATTATTCTATTTCCCTTCCTGAATAATGGAACAACATTATTCTCATAGAACACCCACAAGATGCTGGAGGAACTCAGCAGACCAGACGTTATCTATAGAGAGGAGTAAACAGTCAACATTTCAGGCCAAGACCCTTTATCACTGGAGGAAAAGGTAGGCGGAGGGGGAGAAGAAATACAGGTTATCCTCATGGTCTCTGTTAGATTTTAGATTCCGAAACCTTACACATTTCCTTTTTCTTCCTGACTAAATTCATCACTTCATCATATGACTCTTGACATCCAAAGTTTTCTTACCTTGCCAGCCTTGTCCTGTTGTGTACCACACATTCTACACTAACTTATGTTATTCTCTCTTCACTGCCAAAATCTCCTTCCCACATTCTACCACTCACCAAACAAGAGGGGCAATCTACAGGGACGTAGTCAACTGAAATGCTGACAATTCTTTTCCACCCATAGATGTCGTTCAATCCACTGAGTTCCTCCAGTAGACTACTTGTTGCTGGGAAATTTACAATGGCCAATCAACCAAAAAAAACTGCACAATTTTGGGAAATGGGAGGAAATTAGAGCACTGGGAGGGGAACGTACAAACTTCACACAGACAGCATCTCATGATAACCAGCAAAAACAATTATCTTCATGTCAATTAACTATTTCAAAAACAAGCATTTACTGGGACTATTTAGGAAGTTATGGGAGGTACTAAATATTCCAGAAGATACAATAGTTCCTGTGCATTTAACATTGAATATTGATGCAGGATTTGACAGGACAAAAATTAATTCTGAAAATTTCAAGGAGACTCATGTTACAATTTTGTTGAACCATCTCTTGGGGAACAGGAAATGTCTACAAAAATACATACAGAATGACAAGTAATTGGTGAATAGTCAATAGTGTGTACAGTATCGTGTGATTTCACAAGCCAAGTAGATGTTCTTTGACTAATGCTTCTCTCCAATAATTAGTTTTATTATGAACCACGTCCAATTCAATCTTCTGAAAAATATTATAAACCACAGTTAATGATTTAAAATTTATTTTTCTCTCTTGCCAAGCCTCAAAGAGTGCAGAAAAAGAGCTTCAACAAGTCAGATTACATCATGATCCACTGTATAACGACTTGCAGGAGAGACCACAAACATAGCTTCTTACAAGTAGGCATGGGATTCTTCCCACAAATAAACAGGATCCAACAGACGAGCTATGGGATTGGTCATGTGGCACACTCAGGAGTGTTAGTGTGCATGAGACACAGTCTGATTCTGGCATGATCAATAATTTAAAAGGATTTTCAGTTGAATTAGTGTTAAGAACTTCATTTTGACTAAAATGATCAATTTTCTTCTCCTTTCTTAAACAGAACCAGCCTGCTGTTTCATGTGAACCTAGCTGTCAACAAATGTGTTTTTATTCAATGATTAATGCTATATACTGTTGTGTAAAAGAAAAACTTTTCGGTTTCTGTGCATCTAGCTATCAGTTGTCATTGGCATAAAGACAAGAACAATGTCCAGTTTTCACATCACAAATCACTGCTGGAGCTGGCAAAAATAGGATGAAAGAGACAGAAAAAGAATCATGCAGTTTGGTAATTGTTCAAAAAGGGTTTTCATTGATGTTTTCTGGAGTTTTGTTTACAAATTGTTAATTGGCAAGTAAGCAGCTAGGAGACATTTCATTAAAATAATTGCACTTAGATTCTACTTTATTTCTTGCTGAAATTCCTGGAGCTGTATTGTTGATAAGACACTGTCACATCTTATTTTTTTCTAGAAAAATATCAGCACAAAGAGACAAACAAATGAGCTTTTTGGCACATAAGCTGAGATAAGATAAAAATCATCTTGAAATTATTTCACTAATGTAGATCATTTTGCATTCAATCCATCAATTTCATCTTTAGCTTATAAACAACAATCTTTAGCTTATAATGTCTCCACAACATTAGCCAGTTGGGGTTGGGAAAAGGACTATTTCATATCCCTCTTTCCAAATAACTGCTGTAATACAAGGAAATACAACAATAATCTTAAGGGTCAATAAATAAACACAAGAAAATCAGCAGGTGCTGGATATCCAAAGCAACACACAAAATGCTGGAGGAATTCAGCAGGCCAGGCAGTATCTATGGAAAAGAGTAAACAGGCCAAGACTCTGCATCCGGACTGGAAAGGAAGGGGAGAAGTCAGAGTCGGGGGGTGGGGGGGTGCGATAGGGGAGGAAGAAGTACAAGGTGGCAGGTGATAGTTGAAACTGGGAGTGGGGAAGGGGGGGGAAGTAAAGAAGTTGATTGGTGAAAGAGATAAAGGGCTGGAGAAGGTGGAATCCGATAGGAGAGGCCAGAAGACAATGGAAGAAAGGGAAGGGGGAGGAGCACCAGAGGAAGGTGATGGGCAGATAAGGAGATGAGATGAGAGAGGGAAACAGGAATGGGAATGGTGAAGGAGAAGAGGTGTGGGGGGGGCAATTACCAGAAGTTTGAGAAATCGATCTTCATGCCATCAGGTTGGAGGCTATCTCGATGGAATGTAAGGTGTTGCTCCTCCAACCTGAGTGTGGCCTCATCGCGGCAGTAGAGGAGGCCATGGACTGACATGTCATGCAGAATTGAAATGGGTGGCCACCAGGAAATCCCACTTTCCCTCATTACCATTGTGGGCCCCAAACAGTCCTTCCACCTAAGGCAACACTTCACCTGCAAATCTTTCTGGGGTCATCTACTGTATTCGGTGCCCCAGATGTGGCCTGTTGTATATCGGTAAGTCCCGATGTAGACTGCGAGACCGCTTCGCCAAGCACCATCACTCCATCCACCACAAAAAGCGGATTTTCTAGTCCTGATGAAGGGTCGCGGCCCGTTTACTCTTTTCCATTGATGCTGCCTGGCCTGCTGAGTTCCTCCAGCATTTTGTGTGTGTTGCATCAGTTAATAAAGATTGTTTGTATGATCTTGTTTGAAGGATAAATTTGGGCAGGACAACACAGACATTTTATTTGAAAACACTTTTGAACAGATGTAATTTTGTTTTAATGTATTAATGTATTTTAATGTATCATCATAAAAATCAAGTACTTCAGTATCAATTATTCACATGTTCAGGAAACTGAAAAGATATTTCTGGAAATTGACAATGCATATATACAATGGATTCTGATTACTTAGGACATATTGGAATCAGTACATTTTGGCCCAGTTATGCAGCTACCCCAATTAGCCAAAGTTTCATGGAAATAGTTAAAAAGATATATAAAAAAAACTACTGTTTAACTGAGTAACAATTTATGTGCTTAAATAAAATACAGAACAAATTAGAACACTATCAATGCTACTACTGTACTATAAACTGTCTATTAGTTGCTAATAGTTATTGATGGAGCAATATATCCGGTGTATACCGCACATGGCATGTCCAGGAAGGGGTAGCACTCTGGTGAAGGGGCTTGTCATGTCCATTCTGTGGCAGTTCACACACCTTTGGTCCCTACCAGACACTCACCTCTTACCTGTAGTTTAAAATAGCTGTTTGTATGTGACAGTGGCCACACCCCGGTACACCGCTTTAAGAAGCGGGCTAAAGCAGGTGAGGGTAGCTGGAGGGCCTCATACCCGGTGAAATAGCGACATGCCTGTCCTAGTACGCAAAGCCAGCTCCAGCATTCTGGGCAGATGAGATCAACAGTGAGATCCAATGGGCAAGAAGGTGGTTTTGCAATGCTTAGTGGAGAGTGAAGGGTATAATATAGGCATCCGTTAGTCTTGTGAAACCATGGATTTGCGCCTTGGAAGGTTTCCAGGGCGCAGGCCTGGGCAAGCTTGTATGGAAGACCAGCAGTTGCCCATGCTGCGTCTCCCCTCTCCACGTCACCGATGTTGAGCAAGGAAAGGGTATTAGGAACCATACAACTTGGCACCGGTGTCATTGCAGAGTAATGTGTGGTTAAGTGCCTTGCTCAAGGACACAACACGCTGCCTCAGCCAAGGCTCGAACGAGCGACCTTCAGATCACTAGACGAACGCCTTAACCACTTGGCCATGCACTAACACAATAAGGCACAGAAAAAAAATCATGCTTTCCACTGCAGCCAAGGAAGGCCCTGGTTTGTGACAACTACACATATCACTGGACCTGGACTTCCCAGGTCGAGGGAGTACAACAGCTTTTCCACTTTAAAAACTCTCCCACACAGGTTTCACTGTCATCTTCAGATACAATGGACACAACTGTGTTTCAAACACAAACACACACAAGTGTCACTGTTTAAAATCTGTTCACTCTTAGCATAGTGTAGTCTAACAGCCATACAAGTTCACACAAATGACATTAGTCAAAACCTGTGCAGCAAGTCTCCTGTCCCAATTAAACAGCATAGTGTCCCAAATAAAGGAAGCAATCCTTGCTATTTTCGCAATTAGTTTTTGTTCTTTAAGAGTTGTCTCAAAGAAGTGGCTGTCCCAAATAACTGATGGACCAATTAACCAGAATCCCCTGTATATTCTAGTTCTCAGAATCAGAATCGGGTTTTAAATTGTTGACATAGATCATGAAATATTGCTGCCTTTGCAGTAGCAGTACAATGCAATACACAATAATAGAGGGAAAAGAACAGAATTACAGCAAGTATATATATAATTGATAGATTAAATACATAGTGCAAAATAAAAATTTTTAAAAAGTAGTGAGGTAGTGTTCATGGGTTCAGTGTCCATCCAGAAATGAGATGGCAGAGGGGAAGAAGCTGCCCCTGAATCAATGAGTGTGATAGTACCAGTGAGAACAGGGCATGTCTTGCGTGTTGGAGGTCTTTAATGATGAACACCACCTTTTTGAGCCATTGGTCGTTGAAGATGTCCTGGATACTATGGAGGCTAGTGCCCATGATGGAGCTGACTGAGTTTACAACCCTCTGCAGCTTACTTCGATCCTGTGCAGTAGCCCTCCTATACCAGACAGTGATGCAGCCAGTTAGAATGCTCTCCACAGCACTTCTGTAGAAATTTATGAGTGTCTTTGGTGACACGCCAAATCTCCTCAAACTCCTAATGAGTATGGGCGCTGTCTTACTTTCTTTGTAGCTGGCGTTGGGCCCAGGATAGATCCTCAGAGATACTGACAGGCAGGAACTTGAATTTGCTAACTTCCTTCACCTCTGATCCCTCTATGAGGACCGGTGTGTGTTCTCTTGTCTTACCCTTTCTGAAGTCCACAATCAGTTCTTTGGTCTTATTGACACTGAGTGCAAGGGTGTTGACGTGACACCACACAACTAGCTAATATATCTTACCATCATCTGTTGTCTCATCACCATCTGAAACTCTGCCTTCAAAAACACCGGAAAAAAAACCTCAGAGAATTTGGCATGTAACGAGAGCTCATTTCTGTTTTTTTAGTGCTTTGGACACATTACCTTAGCTAAAGCATAAAATAGATTTTCCTTTTGGGCAATGAACTTAAAGACTAGCTACCAAATTATAACTGCAATTCACGGAAAATAAAGCACCTGCATTTTCCAACAGCATTCATTCCCCTTTAACATTTCTTAAAGGAAATAGTGATAATATGCAGAACACATTTTTTGTTCTTCAACAAATACTGAAAAGTCAACAAAGAAAATCATCTTTAAAAACTTTAAAACAAATTGGATTACTGCCCAGCAGACTTTCAACTGGACACCCTACAGAATTAAACCAATTATAGAATACTCACCTATCTGACTACACTACATTCCCTCTTAAAGTAAGAGCTTCTTTCTTTAGGGTCTCAGTTTTTAGGAGCACAAATTATTTTTGAAAGCGTTAATGAAGCTTACAATCCAAACAAGGTTAAGAAGGCAGGAATTGCTATTTGGTAAATACCAGATATACCAATATGGTATATATGAATACGGTACAAAATATACCGAATATGGTATATTCAGTAGTGCAGTGCTATCTGAGCTCGAGGCATTCCAGAGTTCAAAGTTTATTTCCAGCTCTGTACTGAAATGAGTCTCTACGTCCTCCCTGTGGAATGCATGCATTTCCCCGAGTGCTCCAGTTTCCTCCCACAGTCAAAAGATGTACCGAGTAGGTTAATTGGTGGTTGTATATTGTCTCGTGATTAGGTTAGGGTTAATAGGGGTGGTGGGGTTGCTGGAGTGGCGTGGCTCGAAGGACCGGAAGGGCCCTCTCCACACTGTATCACTAAATAAACAAAACATGTTTAGATTACATAGAACATAGAATAGTACAGCACAGTACAGGCCCTTTGGCCCACAATGTTGTGCTGACCCTCAAACCCCGCCTCCCATATAAGCCCCCACTTTAAATTCCTCCACATACCTGTCTTAAACTTCACTAGTGCATCTGCCTCCGCCACTGACTCAGGCAGTGCATTCCACGCACCAACCACTCTGAGTAAAAAACCTTGCTCTAATATCCCCCCTTGAACTTCCCACCCCTTACCTTAAAGCCATGTCCTCTTGTATTGAGCAGTGGTGTCCTGGGGAAGAGGCGCTGGCTATCCACTCTATCTATTCCTTTTATTATCTTGTACACCTCTATCATGTCTCCTCTCATCCTCCTTCTCTCCAAAGAGCAAAGCCCCAGCTCCCTTAATCTCTGATCATTATGCATACTCTCTAAACCAGGCAGCATCCTGGTAAATCTCCTCTATACCCTTTCCAATGCTTCCACATCCTTCCTATAGTGAGCCGACCAGAACTGGACACAGTACTCAAAGTGTGGCCTAACCAGAGTTTTATAGAGCTGCATCATTACATCGCGACTCTTAAACTCTATCCCTCGACTTATGAAAGCTAACACCCCATAAGCTTTCTTAACTACCCTATCCACCTGTGAGGCAACTTTCAGGGATCTGTGGACATTTACCCCCAGATCCCTCTGCTCCTCCACACTACCAAGTATCCTGCCATTTACTTTGTACTCTGCCTTGGAGTTTGTCCTTCCAAAGTGTACCATCTTACACTTCTCCGGGTTGAACTCCATCTGCCACTTCTCAGCCCACTTCTGTATCCTATCAATGTCTCTCTGCAATCTTTGACAATCCTCTACACTATCTACAACACCACCAACCTTTGTGTCATCTGCAAACTTGCCAACCCACCTTTCTACCCCCACATCCAGGTCGTTAATAAAAATCACGAAAAATAGAGGTCCCAAAACAGATCCTTGTGGGACACCACTAGTCACAATCCTCCAATCTGAATGTACTCCCTCCACCACGACCCTCTGCCTTCTGCAGGCAAGCCAATTCTGCATCCACCTGGCCAAACTTCCCTGAATCCCATGCCTTCCGACTTTCTGAATAAGCCTACCGTGTGGAACCTTGTCAAGTGCCTTACTAAAATCCATATAGATCACATCCACTGCACTACCCTCATCTATATGCCTGGTCACCTCCTCAAAGAACTCTATCAGCATTGTTAGACACGATCTGCCCTTCACAAAGCCCTGATCAGACCATGATTCTCTAAATGCCCAGAGATCCTATCTCTAAGAATCTTTTCCAACAGCTTTCCCACCACAGACGTAAGGCTCACTGGTCTATAATTACCCGGACTATCCCTACTACCTTTTTTGAACAAGGGGACAACATTCGCCTCCCTCCAATCCTCCGGTACCATTCCTGTGGACAACGAGGACATAAAGATCCCAGCCAGAGGCTCAGCAATCTCTTCCCTCGCCTCGTGGAGCAGCCTGGGGAATATTCCGTCAGGCCCCGGGGACTTATCTGTCCTGATGTATTTTAACAACTCCAACACCTCCTCTCCCTTAATATCAACATGCTCCAGAACATCAACCTCACTCATATTGTCCTCATCATCAAGTTCTCTCTCATTGGTGAATACCGAAGAGAAGTATTCATTGAGGACCTCGCTCACTTCCACAGCCTCCAGGCACATCTTCCCACCTTTATCTCTAATCAGTCCTACCTTCACTCCTGTCATCCTTTTTTTCTTCACATAATTGAAGAATGCCTTGGGGTTTTCCTTTACCCTACTCGCCAAGGCCTTCTCATGCCCCCCTCTTGCTCTTCTCAGCACCTTCTTAAGCTCCTTTCTTGCTTCCCTATATTCCTCAATAGACCCATCTGATCCTTGCTTCCTAAACCTTATGTATGCTGCCTTCTCCCACCTGACTAGAGTTTCCACCTCACTTGTTACCCATGGTTCCTTCATCCTACCATTCTTTATCTTCCTCGCCGGGACAAATTTATCCCTAACATCCCGCAAGAGATCTCTAAACATCGACCACATGTCCATAGTACATTTCCCTGCAAAAATATCATCCCAATTCACACCCACAAGTTCTAGCCTTATAGCCTCATTATTTGCCCTTCCCCAATTAAAAATTTTCCTTGATTATAAAGCAGTGCACCTTTTGTTTTAATATATACATGAGTACAAGATATGCAAGTACAAGTAAGACGAAACTTTTACTATGTCTTTCAAATAGTATGGGGTATCCTGAGATGTCAGGAGTAAGTTTGTTTGTTTTTTTTTTAAAACACAGAGAGTGGTGAGTGCGTGGAATGGGCTACCGGCGACAGTGGTGGAGGCGGATACAATAGGGTCTTTTAGAGACTCCTGGACAGGTACATGGAGCTCAGAAAAATAGAGGGCTATAGGTAATCCTCAGTAATTTCTAAGGTAAGGACATACTTAGCACAGCTTTGTGGGTCGAAGGGCCTGTATTGTGCTGTAGGTTTTCCATGTTTCTATGTTTCTATGTCTAAGTCATGGCTATTCAGTGTGCTTTTGTTTTAAAACACACAGTGAACTCGGTATGCTTTTGGTTATAAAGCCTACTGAACAGCAAGTTTTTTAAAAAGAAAATTACATCAGTGATTTACAAAATTTACATTTGTCTTTTAAATAAAATTTGCATCATCACAAATTTTCCTTTTGTTTTGAAACATTTTGCTGGAATACAGAAAATATTAATGCTAATACTCTATGTACTTGATTAGAGTGTGGGTAGGTACTTTGCTTTTACATGACGGAATTTTTTTATTGCAAAATATCAAAACAAAATCAGTATTAATAATGTAGTGGTCAAATGAAATAGCTGTACAACTCAAATGATAGGTTGCCTCTGACAAATACCATAAGCATTTAGATCATTTTAATGTATTTATTTGATTGTTGTTGCTGCTATAAAATGCAATTCTGAGTAGCAAAAAGATACTCTATACATTTTGTGAAGATTGCTGAAATTGTGTGAAATGTAAAAATAAGCAAAACAATATGGTATAACTGACAACACTCACAACACGCTGGAGGAAGCATGTTCCTCTTGCGTGTTATGAGTGTTGCTTTGACCCCAGCATCTGCAGATTATTTTGTGGTATAACTGACAGCAGTGGACTGAAGATTATTTCAAAAAATAGAGGAAGACCACTTTTTTTGCATCAGACTTATATAATGAGATTACGCCAAAAGGGGCACTGAAGAACATTCTCTTTACAGTTATAATACAAACAGGATATTGGATGTTAATAAACTCCAGGTCAGTGATTCTATTACAGTTAGCCTGAGGTATATAGCACATGATTGAGACACTCTACTACAGAAATTAAATGGGTATTTCACATGATAACTATATTATTGATAAAGACTGATTTGATCTTTTATTGGATGAAACAGTTAATCAGATCTCGGTTTCATCCTCCTGTTGTCTGGACACGCCATTATCACACGTGTATCAGATAGAATTCCCACAATAGGATATTGCGTTTTGCATGAAGTCACTGTACACACGTATAGTGAGGTGCAGTTATTGTGAAAACACTGCTTGCTGCACCTTCACAGGCAGATACAACCAGAAACAGACGCAATATAAAATATACATCATTTACAGAAGACAGTGAAGGAGTGGGAGAAGCTTAGTGGGAAAAAGCAAAGACACATCAGAGACAGAACCATGGTAGGCCAAGAGCTAATCCACATATGTTCTGTTGCTGAGATAAGGGGGTTAGGTTTATGCAGGTCGTTTCGGGAACGTGACAAGGACAGGAAAGTAGCCGTTCCCGAACCTGGTGCTGTGGGACTATGAGCTTCCAAGCTTCCTGCCTGACAGTAGCAGTGAGAAGAGAATGTGGTCCATGATGGTGGAGATACCATTGATGAAATGGCCTTCTTGAGGTGCTGTTGATATCAGGGAGAGTGGTCCCTGTGATGAACTGTGCGGTGTCCGCAACTCTTTGCAGCCTCTTGCATTCCTACACATTAGTGTTGCAGTACATGTGCAATAGATGGAACATTCACAAGTGCCTCAGGTCCTATATAATTTGCCTGTGAACCACTTCCACTTTCACTGGGCATATCATAGATGATTCACCTCATTTAGAAGCCAACCAAATTAATCATTGCATTTTCTCATGGGCAAATCCACCAGAAATGCCACTTAATGCATTTCAAACAGGAAAGTCGCAAACACGAGGAATTCTGCAGATGCTGCAATTTCAAGCAACACACATCAAAGTTGCTGGTGAACGCAGCAGGCCAGACAGCATCTCTAGGAAGAGGTACAGTCGACGTTTTGGGCCAAGACCCTTCGTCAGGACTAACTGAAAGAAGAGTTAGTGAGAGATTTGAAAGTGGGAGGGGGAGGGGGAGATCCAAAATGATAGGAGAAGACAGGAGGGGGAGGGATGGAGCCAAGAGCTGGACAGGTGATTGGCAAAAGGGATATGAGAGGATATTGGGACAGGAGGCCTAGGGAGAAAGAAAAGGAGAAGGGGAGAAAAAAGCCCAGAGGATGGGCAAGGGGTATAGTGAGAAGGACAGAGGGAGAAAAAGGAGAGAGAGGAAAAAGAATGTGTGTATATAAATAAATAATGGATGGGGTACGAGGGGAGGTGGGGCATTAGCGGAAGATTGAGAAGTCAATGTTCATGCCATCAGGTTGGAGGCTACCCAGACAGAATATAAGGTGTTGTTCCTCCAACCTGAGTGTGGCTTCATCTTTACAGTAGAGGAGGCCGTGGATAGACATATCAGAATGGGAATGGGACGTGGAATTAAAATGTGTGGCCACTGGGAGATCCTGCTTTCTCTGGCGGACAGAGCGTAGGTGTTCAGCGAAACGATCTCCAAGTCTGCGTCGGGTCTCGCCAATATATAGAAGGCCACATTGGGAGCACCGGACGCAGTATATCACCCCAGCCAACTCACAGGTGAAGTGTCGCCTCACCTGGAGGGACCGTCTGGGGCCCTGAATGGTGGTGAGGGAGGAAGTGTAAGGGCATGTGTAGCACTTGTTCTGCTTACAAGGATAAGTGCCGGGAGCGAGATCAGTGGGGAGGGATTGGGGGGGGAACGAATGGACAAGGGAGCCGCGTAGGGAGTGATCTCTGCGGAAAGCAGAGGGGGGGAGGGGAAGATGTGCTTAGTGGTGGGATCCTGTTGGAGGTGGCAGAAATTACGGAGAATTATATGTTGGACCTGGAGGCTGGTGGGGTGGTAGGTGAGGACAAGAGGAACCCTATTCCTAGTGGGGTGGCAGGAGGATGGAGTGAGAACAGATGTGCGTGAAATGGCACGGTTTTATCCCCACTTGTTCAATCCCTTCCTACCTATATTCATGACACTTCTCACGCTCTGAAACTTTTCGATGATTTTAAGTTCCCTTGCCCCCACCGCTTTATTTTCACCATGGATGTCCAGTCCCTATATACTTCCATCCCCCATCAGGAAGGTCTCAAAGCTCTCTGCTTCTTTTTGGATTCCAGACCTAATCAGTTCCCCTCTACCACCACTCTGCTCCGTCTAGCGGAATTAGTCCTTACTCTTAATAATTTCTCCTTTGGCTCCTCCCACTTCCTCCAAACTAAAGGTGTAGCCATGGGCACCCATATGGGTCCTAGCTATGCCTGCTTTTTTGTTGGCTTTGTGGAACAATCTATGTTCCAAACCTATTCTGGTATCTGTTCCCCACTTTTCCTTCGCTACATTGACGACTGTATTGGCGCTGCTTCCTGCACGCATGCAGAGCTCGTTGACTTCATTAACTTTGCCTCCAACTTTCATCCTGCCCTCAAGTTCACCTGGTCCATTTCCGACACCTCCCTCCCCTTTCTAGATCTTTCTGTCTCTATCTCTGGAGATAGCTGATAGCTGATGTCTACTATAAGCCTACTGACTCTCACAGCTATCTGGACTATTCCTCTTCTCACCCAGTCTCTTGCAGAAATGCCATTCCCTTCTCACAATTCCTCCATCTCCACCGCATCTGCTCTCAGGATGGGGTTTTTCATTCCAGGACGAGGGAGATGTCCGCCTTTTTAAAGAAAGGGGCTTCCCTTCCTCCACCATCAACTCTGCTCTCAAACGCATCTCCCCCATTTCACGCACATCTGCTCTCACTCCATCCTCCCGCCAGGACTACCTCTCCCCCAACACCCTGGGCATGCTGTCTTCTTGCTGCTGACAACAGGAAGGGGGTACAGGAGCCTCAGCTTAGCATTCGATACCATCATCCCCTCAAATCTAATCAATAAGCTTTAAGACCTTGGCATCAATAACTGCTTGTGCAATTTGATTCTTGATTTCCTCACTTGCAAACCCCAGTCAGTTGGGATTGGCAACATCATCTCCTCCCCAATCTCTGTCAGGACCGTGTACCAGGAGGTTGTGTGCTTAGTCCCCTGCTCTACTCACTTTACACTTGTGACCATGAGGCTAAATACAGCTCCAATTCCATATTTAAGTTTTCTAATGATACCACTGGCATAAGCCAAATCAAAGGTACAGATGAATCAGCATGTAGGAGGGAATCTGAAAATCTGGCTGAGTAGTGCCAGAACAACAACCTTTCGGCTCCATGTCAGCAAGACCAAGGAGGAATTCAGAGATGGAGAGGGTCAGCAACTTTAAATTCTTCAGTGGTATCATTTCAGAGGACCTGTCCTGGGCCCAGCACTTATGTACAAGTACAAAGAAAGCACAGCAGCACCTCGACTTCTGTAGAAGTTTGTGAAGATTCAGCATGATATCTAAAACTTTGACAAACTTCCAAAGCTATGTGATGGAGAGTATGTTGACTGGCTACCTCATAGCTTTGAACGTAAAACCCTACAGAAAGTAACGGATACGGTCTTCCATCATGGGCAAAGCACTCCCCACCACAAAGCACATCTACATGGAGCGGTGGCACAGCAAAACAGAATTCATTATCAGGGACCCCCTGCACCCAGGACATGGGCTTTCCTCACTGTTGCCATCAGGAAGGAGGTACAGGAGCTTCAGGACTCACACTACCAGGTTCAGGAACAGTTATTACCCCTCAACCATCAGGATCTTGAACCAAAGGAGATAACTTCACTCAACTTTATTCACCCCATAACAGAACTGTTCTTGCAACCATATTATTATTATGATTTCTTTCTTTTTCAATTTGTACAGTTTGTTATCATTTGCACACTGGTTGAACGCCCATATTGGTGTGATCCCTCATTGATTCTGTTATGGTTATTATTCTATGGATTTATGAGAATGCCCACAAGAAAATGAATCTCAAGGTTGTATATGGTGACACATATGAACTTCGATAATAAGCATATTTTGAATTTAATTTAGTGCAGGTACTTCCAGACATGATTCAGTCTAAATAGCACTTTTATCATTCACAAACAAGATGCTTTCATTAGCATGCACAGTGCTCATCTCAGCCTTGTTAACAGAAAATGTATCAATAATGTCCAATGAAACAAAGTGCAAACTTTGCAGTAAGTTGAAACTGATTTGAGAATTATAGTATCCTGTGGGGACAGATATTCTGCCACTATTATTTTTGTGCTGCACTTTTGTTTATTTGCATAACTGATAAAAATTTTAGCCAGTCTGCAAAATGCACCTCAGTGAAAGATACTGCAGTCGCTGGTTCCATGATGAACTTGCACAAGGCACAGGTGAGGCCTCGATTTGAGTGTTGTGAACAATTTTGGGTCTCTTATTTAAGAAAGGATGTGCCAACATTGGAGAGGGCTCAACAGAAGTTCATGAGAATGATTCCAGGAATGAAAAGCTGATCGTATGAGGAGCGATTGATGCCTCTGGTACTTGCTGGAATTTGGAAGAATGAAGGGGGAGTCTCACTGAAACCTATTGAATGTTGAAAGACTTTGATAGGGTGGATGTGGAGAGAATGTTTCCTAAGGAGGGGGAGTCTAGGGCCAGAGGGCACAGCCTCAGAATAGAGAGATGTCCATTTAGAATGGAGATGAGGAGGAATTCCTTTAGCTGGAGAGCACTGAATCTGTGGAATTCATTGCCACAGGTGGCTGTGGATGCCAGGTATATTTAAGGCAGATATTGATAGTTTCTTGATTAGTCAGGGCTTGAAAGATTACAACAAGAATGCAGAATTGGGTTGAGAGGGAAATCGATCAGCCACGATGAAATGGCGGACAGACTTGATGGGCCAAGTGGCTTAATGATAATGCCGGTGATAATAAACCTGATTCTGATCCTAATTCTGCTCCTGTATCTTATGGTCTTGTGGCTTTAGGCTAGGTGTTCAAAAGGTTCACTGGACCAAATCGTCATAGCGTTGCCAACCATCCTACACCTCTCCCTCACCTCCGTGGCAGTCTACAAGTGCAGCAACAACAACACTAAGTGTACTTTAAGGATGCAATGAGCCAGCAGCAAGCTCTGCAGTGGCAGCAAGGTTTTGACAAATGAATAACAGTGAAAATCAGTCTAAAGAATTACCACTGCGATATTCAGAAACTCAGGGTTTTTTTTAAAATTTGTGGACTGGAGGCCAGTACGGTCTGCACTTACAAAGGATGAACTCTCATTTTTATGTATTGATGACTTTAATGCAGGAGCCACTTGAGATATGAATGAAAAATACAATGAACGATCCTTTCAGACGATGAACAATGATTCAAGCAGTCTTCAAAAGCGGTGCTTAATTTGAAGTTAAAAGATCTTATTCTGGATAAATCTCAAGAGTCCAGATAGACAGATGAAAGACACTAATGTGAGCTATTATCTACTTCTATAATCAGATACTAATGATATGTTACCTCTGTAATGGTCCTACAATTAACACAGTACAAAATATTGAATTATTTTAAAAGCTGATTTTGCTGAAAATATATTTCCATGTCCATATGTGGGGATTCTAGTATTTCCTGACCAGTTATTAGAGATCCCAACTGAAAAAAAGAATGTTATAAAATGCTATGAAATAACCTCCATACTGCATTTCCATTTTTTAAAAGTTTTGTGTTCCATTGCTGCAGTAAGAAGATATACACATTTATATATGTATAGGTCTAGTAGACGGGCATCATCCTTGGCATGGATGAGTTTGGCTGACAAGTCTATTTCCATGCTGTGCGATTCTGTGACTCCATATGGTGTAAACGTCAGCTGTTTGGCTAAAAATCATCTTCAAAATGACAAGTTGTATGCCAGATGTCAGCTTTCCTGTCTGTGCCAAATTTACTCTATTGAAAAATTCATGCTGACTAGTAAATCATGCATTTAACTCAAGGGTAGAAAACTATGCAGAAATGGGAAAATTGAACCATTTATTGGCTTTAAAGATTGAAGATATAATATTTATGTGGTCGTGAGGCATTCTTGAATGAGGGTGAAATAATTTTACTGCAGTGATCATCAAGCACAGATATAGCTGAGAAGGCTAATTACAACAAAGGCAAAATTTGCCATCTGCCTCTGAACCCTTTATGAAAAGTCCTGCCATTTGTTCAGAACAGTCTTCACTTTGACAGCACCGCCACAGTTTTTTCCCACTTTTGCAGAAACTAATGGGATTTATTAGCCAAAATAACTTCAAACCTCTGACATTAACTTGAATGTATGGGTGATTTATAGTAACAGAAACCTAACGGTAAAGTTGTACAAACTAATAGTGGACTGAAATTATTAGCTATACGATATGTTTACAAAGAAGACTTCAGTCAATTTACCATCTTTAAATAATTAAAATCTTCTCTGTGCTAAATTGCTGTTATACTTTTGAGGCAAAAATCTGGCCACAGACTTCAGTTTTCCAGACTTGAAAACAAAGATCATCAGGTTTGAATAGGAACTTTGGTTGAAGTAATTGTAAGAGAAACTAATCGATCTTTTTCAACACCTTGCAATCACTAAGATGTATTCATAACATTATATATACATAGCCCATAGGTGCGGCATTTGTGCAACCAGATCGGAAAACACAAAGCTTTATTTTGTGGGTAACGAGAGAACGAGAATGGAAGTAAACATATTGTATTCAGTATTTAACCTATGAAAACTGCTTTTCGTATCTGCTCATTAAAGATAGTTTCAGACTTTAAACAATACTTAATTCAAAGACATGCACAACCAGATGAGGGCTAAATGCTGTGTCACCGAAGACTCACTATCTTGCCTATCAATTTTGGGTGCCAGTCAGCTAAATTAAAGTTTTAAATGGAAGTCCATACACAATTAAATCAGTATTCCCATTCCATAATGCAAACTTGGAGGCTTCGCTCAATAATAAGATAGTTTTCATGAAGAAATTATAAAACAATTTTTTTGCCAAACTAAATTCAGAAAGAAACTAGAGATTGATGAGCTGAAAAATCAGTGAACCTAATCAGTGCTTCTGATTTGTCAAGACTTTCTTGATTTCAGGAAATATTAGAGATTTAATATTAGAGAAATCATTGAGTTGGGGACAGAAACAGTTATAATTTTTTTTTTAAAGAGTACTTGGCTGTCCTATGGATAAGTACAGAAAGATTAGATTAGTGCATAGCTCTTTTCTACCTAGTATGAACTTTATTGGTTATTGATTGGTAAGCGGGTTAAGGTTAATAGGGAGAAGGTGGAAGAATGGGGTTGAGGAGACTTCAGAGCCAAATAACCAAATTCTGCTCCTATATCCTGTGCTCTTATAGACTGAATGGCTCCCACTGTTGCGACTTTTCAATGATCCCATGCTTACTCTCTTCCCAGACAACTGCATCCACAGAAAAATTGCAAGCTTTGTTCCAATTCAAATTACAGATTCCAGAACCATGAAAATGACAGCATAGGTACTGATAGTTTGAATCTTTTATCAACAGGTTAAAAGCTGCAAAATCAAGCAAACTTAATTGAAGCGAATATTTGGTGTGAGGATATTCAACATGACCTACTACTGCACCTGTGTGACATCAATGCCAATTCAAATCCAATACTAGATGGAGTGTTTGCAGAAAATAATGCTTGCTTGCCATCTGACATCCATACTAAGCAGGAACCTATCAACCTGCACTTAAAATATATCCAATGACTTAGCTTCTGCAAACATCTGTGGCAATGACTTCCATAGATTTATCACCCTCTGGTCCAAGACTCTCCCACCATTGGAAACATCCTCTCCACATCCACTCTAGGCATTTCAAATTTCAGCAATTTTCAATGGGATCCCTCCCACACATTCTTCTAAACTCCGGTGATACATTAACCTCTTATTACTAGGATCATTCTCCTAAAACTCCACTGGACCTTCTCCAATGCTTTGCACATCCTTTCTTTAGATATGAAGCCCAAAACTCAACAGGTACATTTAATATCAGAGAAATATATACAATATACATCCTGAAATGCTTTTTCTTCACAAACATCCACAAAAACAGAGGAGTGCCCCAAAGAATGAATGACAGTTAAACGTTAGAACCCCAAAGAACCCCCCAGCTCCCCCCTCACACACAAGCAGCAGCAAGGCAACGAACACCCCCCCAGCAAAAAAAGCATCGGCACCCCCCCCACTTAGCACTCAACCGTTCAGCAAAGCCTCAATAAAGATACAGACTTGCAGAACCCCAAAGATTACTTGTTCACCCAGTAATTGGACATACCACAGGCTCTCTCTCTCCCTAATGAGGGAAAAAGTGGTGTCCCCATTTCACTGATCACAATACTCCAAGTATGATCTGTCCAATGTCTTATAAAGCCTCAGCATGACATCTTAGCTCTTATTCTTTTTAAGAGAACTAGAAATATGCTAACATTACATTTGACTTCCTTGCTACCGACTCAACTTACAAGTTTACTTTAGGGAATCCTGCACTAGATTCCCAAGTCCCATTGCACCTTGAATTTTCTCTCCTTTTCAAAAATAGTCTGCACTCTTATTCCTTCTACCAATGTGCATGACCATACACTTCCCTACACTATATTCTATCTGCCACTTAATTTACCCATACTCCTAATCTGTCCAAATCTTTCTGAAGACTCCCTGCTTCCTTAACCTACCTGCCCCTCCACCAACCTCCGCATCATCTGCAAACTTGGCCATAAAGTCAAGAATTCTGTCATCTTTATTATTGACATATAATGTGAAGAGTGGCAGTCCCAAAACAGGCTCTTGCAAACCATCATTAGACACTGGCAACCAACCAGAAAAGCCCCCCTTATTCCCATTCTTTGTCTTTTGCCATTCAGCAGATTGAGATTTCTTCTTATGGAAACCATAATGACTTCAGACTATTTTATCACATGCCTCCAAGTACCCCAAAATCTCACCCTTAATAAATGACTCTTAACATCTTGCCAACTGCTGATTCAGGCTAACTGGCATATAATTTCCTGTTCTTGTCTTCCTCCCTTCTTAAAGTGTAAAGTGGCATTTGCTACTTCCCAGTCTTCCAGAACCATTCCAGAAACTTGTGAATCTCGAGAGATTAAAAGACTAATGCTTCCACAATCTCTTCAGCTACCTCTTTCCGTACCCTGGAGTGTAATCCATCTGACTTATCTACAGTGTCTATAAAAAGTATTCATCCCCCTTGAAAGTTTTCATGTTTTTTTTTACAATATTGAATCATAGTGAATGTAATGAAGCTTTCTTGACACTGATCAATAGAAAAAGACTCTTCTGCATCAAAGTAAAAAGAGATCTGTACAAACTGATCTAAATTAATTACAAATATAAAACACAAAATAATTGATTGCATAAGTATTCTCCAAATATCTGGACCTGCCTCTCAGTTTTTTTGCACTATCTTACTTCCCATTTTTTTCTATTTATGATTTATAATTTAAATTTTTAATATTTACTAATTTTTAACTATTTTAAATATTTTTAATATTTAATATTTGTAATCCAGAGAGTGTGAAGCACAGAATCAAATACAGTATCGCTGTCATGATTGTATGTTCTAGTAGCAATTGTTTGGCAACAATAAAGTATGAAGTATAAAGTATTCACTCACCCTCTTGAAGTCAGTATTTAGTAGATGTACCTTTGGCAGCAAATACAGCCTTGAGTCTGTGTGGATAGGTCTCTATCTGCTTTGCACATCTGGACACTGCAATTTTTCCCCATTCTTCTTTACAACACTTCTCAAGCCCTGTCAGAGTGCCTGGGGATCATGAGTGAACTGCCCTTTTCAAGTCCAGCCACAAATTCTCATTTGGATTGAGGTCTGAGCTCTGGCTTGGTCACTCCAGGACAATAATTTTGTTGTTATTAAGCCTTTCCTGTGTAGCTTTGGCTTTATTTTTGGCATCATTGTCTTGCTGGAAAGCAAATCTTCTCCCAAGTCCCAGTTCTCTTGCAAACTGAATCAATTTTCCTCCAGGATTTCCCTGCATTAATTTAGCCTCTACCTACACAAGCCCTCCAGGGCGTGCTGCAGTGAAGCATCCCCACAGCATGATGCAGCCACCACCAAGCTTCACAGTTGGGATGGTGTGTATTTGATGATGTGCAGGGTGTTTGGCTTACACCAAACAACGTTTAGTCTGATGGCCAAAAAGCTCAATATTGGTTTCATCAAACCATAGAACCTTGTTCCAGCTGACTTCAGAGTCTCCCACATGCCTTCTGGCAAACTCTAGCTAAGATTTCTTGAGTTTTTTTTTCAACAGTGGCTTTCTCTGTGCCATCCTCCCATAAAGCTGCAACTGCTGAAGCACCCAGCAACAGTTGCTGCATGTGCCATCTCTCCCATCACAGCCACTGAAGCTTGTAACTCCTCCAGAGTTACAAGTCTCCTGGTGGCCTCCCACACTAGTCCATTCCTTGCCCAGTCACTTAGTTTCTGAGGACAGCCTGCTCGAGGTAGATTTACAGCTGTGCTATATTCTTTCCATTTCTTGATGGCTGACTTAACTACTCCAAGGGATAGTCAATGACTTGAAATTTTCTTGTATCTATCTCCTGTCTTGTGCTTTTCAATAACCTTTTCGCGATGTTGCTCGGAGTGTTCTTTTGTCTTGATGTTGCAGTTTTTGCCAGGATACTGACTCACCAGCAGTTGGACCTTCTTCTTCTATTTCCGGCTGTTTAGATGCATCTAGGCGTATTACAGCCCTCTGAGGGATGTATAATTAATTATAGAACTTCAAGGAACTCAAATTCTCGAATACAACCTAGTCTCACTCATAAACTGAATGATAGACTCTTCAATCAGATGTTGATTCTCTTGATGGCCAAACAAAGATTGAATAGAAAACCAAAATAAATTTAAGCCAGATAGCCTCTTGAACAGCATGCTTCTTTCAATTTTGTGTCGATTACAGCTCAGCAAAACATGCTGGACTGTCTCTGGACTACCATAGTCACATAATCCAGTAGGATGTTTTCCTATTATCTTTAAATAATAGTTTAGTCCACAGTGACCTAACCTAAGTCTTGTAAATTTCACCATATCTCTACGCCTTAAAAGGTAACAGTCTGAGAACTTTTTAACTAGTGGGTGACTAGAAAAATAATGCCTGCCCCTTAATTCATTTTTCCAATCCTCCTGCCACTTCTTCGCTATACCGTTTTTAATCCTACTTCTCAATTCTGCTCTGCCTAGGGGAACTCTAATTTCTACTTGCCTGCTCTGTAAGGAAGACTTTGCAATGTCATCCACAATTTCATTTCCCTCCACCCCAGCACGCCCAGGTATCCATGAAAATCTAACTGCACAACCCATATTCCCTACTCTAAACAACACTAAGAGAATCTCAATAACTATGTCAGGACAAGCTTTTGATTTACTCCCTTTTATAGACTCTAAGGCAGCAGCAGAATCTGAACAGATGATAACCCTACGTGGTCGAGAGTCTTCTATCCACCATAAGGCCCAGAGGATTGCTAATGATCCTGTTGCAAAGACAGAAACACCATCTGAAACCTGGTGACCAATCTTAACTCCACGTTGAGATACATACATCCTAAATCCTGCCCTACTGAGTTGGACCTTCTAGATACAGGTGTATTTTTATTACAATCAATTAAAATGCCCTGACTGCACATGGTGATCTCCATTTAACTAATTTATGTGACTTCTAAAACCAATTGGTTGCACCAGTGATGATTTGGTGTCATATAAACAGGAGGGGGAAACTATGTGATCAATCTGTTTGTGTTTTATATTTGTAATTAACTTAGATCACTTTGTAGAGATGTTTTCACTTTGACATGGAGCTTTTAACTGTTGATCAGTGTCAAAAAAAGCCAAATTAAATCCACTGTGATTTAATGCTGTAAAACAATAAAACATGAAAACTTCCGAGGGTGTGAATACTGTTTATAGGCACTGTATCTTCAGACCTTTCAGAATCAGGTTTAATATCACTGGCACATATTGCGAAATTTGTTCTTCAGTGCCATACAAGTAATAAAAACTATAAATTACATTAAGTATATACGAGGGATGATTGATAAATTCATGGACTAAGGTAGAAGGAGTCAATTTTATAAAACATAGCACATTTATTTTTCAACATAATCCCCTCCTACATTTACACACCTAGTCCAGCGGTTGTGGAGCATACAGATTTTGGACCTCCAGAAAGTGGTGATTGATAAGTTCGTGGCCTAATGTAGAAGGATACGAGTTATACAGCTCTCATTACATGCACATGCAGTTCAACCCTTTCAGTGATTATGCAGAAAGTTTGAAGTTAATAACTCAACTCCTTCTACCTTAGACCACGAACTTATCAATCACCCTTGCTGTGGACACTTTCTGGAGGTCCAAGATCTGTATGCTCCACGGCCACTGGACTAAGTGTGTAAGTGTAGGAGGGGACTATGTTGAAAAATAAATGTGCTACATTTTCTAAAATTGACTCCTTCTACCTTAGGCTACGAATTTATCAATCACCCCTCATATAAAGAAATAAATTAAGTAAGTAGTTTAGAGAGAAAAAAATACTGAGGAAATGTTCATGGGTTCATTGTCCTTTCAAACATCTGATGGTAGAGGGGAAGAAACTTCCCAAAACATTAATGTGTGTCTCCAGACTCCTATACCTCCTCGATGGTAGCATTGAGAAGAGGGTGATAGGGGTCCTTAATGATATATGCTACCTTCTTGAGGCTATTGCCTTTTGAAGATGTCCTGGATGCTTAGAGGCTATCATGTGCAGTGACCCCTCCAAAGCAGACTGATGAAACCAGTTAGAATGCTCTCCATGGTACACATGTAGAAACTTGCAAGTGTCTTTGGTGACATTATCAATTCTCCTCAAACTGCTAATGATATATAACCACTGTTGTGCCTTCTTTGTAATTGCATCAATATGTTCGGCCCAGGATAGATCCTCAGAGAGATGTTGACACCCAGGAACTTGAAACTGCTTACCCCTTCTACTTCTGATCCCTCAATGACTGTGTGTGTTCCCTTGACTTACCCTTCCTTGAGTCCACAATCAATTCCTTGGTCTTAATAACTCTTGAGTGCAAAGTTGTTGCTGATTAACACCACTCTATCAGCTGATCTATCTCACTGTACGCCTCCTCAGAACCATCTGAAATTCTGCCAACAATAGTTGCGTCATTAGCAAATTTATAGATGGCATTTGAGCTGTGCCTAGCCACACAGTCATGGGTGTAGAGTAGAGCAGTGGACTAGGCACACACCTTTGAGGTGCACCAGTGTCAATTGTGAGATGTTATTTCCAATTCATGCAGACTATGGTTTCCCAGTGAGAAAGTCAAGTATCCAATTAGAGGTCCAGGTTTTGGTGCATTTTGATTAGAACCAAAGGTTTAATTGCATTGCATGCTGAGATGTAGTCAATAAGTAGCAGCCTAACATCCTATTTTCCGGGTGATCCAAGGTTGAGTGAACAGCGTAATTGCATCTGCTGTGGACTTATTGTGGCAATAGCAAAACTGCAAAGGGTCCAGGTTCAGCTTCCCAAGCATCTTCTTTCTTAGTAATCTAATAGTGACTACACTCACTTCTGTCCCGACACTCTAAAAATTTCTGGTCCGCTGCTGGTGTCTTCCTCAGTGAAAACTGATACAAATGCTTATTCAGTTCATCTGCCATTTCTTTGTCCCCATTACTACCTTTCCAGCATCATTATCTAGCAGTCTAATGTCCACTCTTGCCTTTTAAAAAAAACTCAATCTGAAAACACATTTGGTATCTTCTTTTACATTACCAACTAGCTTACCTTTATATTTCATCTTTTCTCTCTCCATTGCTTTTTAGTTGCCTTCTGTTGGTTCATAAAAACTTCCGAATTCTCTAGCTTCTCACTAGTTTTTGCTATACCCTCTCACTTACTTCTATGCTTCTTATTCTTTGGAATGAACCAATCCTGCATGTTTCCAATTACTCCCAGAAACACCAGCCATTTCTGCTCTACTATCATCCCTACTAGTGTCCCTTTCCAATCAACTTTGGCTAGGTCCTCTCCCATGTCTCCATCGTTATCTTTACTCAACATTAATACCCATACTGTTAATTTGATTTTAGCTTCTCCCTCTCTAATTGCAGGGTGAATTTTATGTTAGGTCATTCCTCCTAAGAGTTCCTTACCTTAAGCTCCTCAGTCTGGTTCATTACACAACACCCAATCCAGAATTGCCTTTTCCCTAGTGGGCCCAATGACAAACTGCGCTAAAAAGCCATCTCATGGGCATTCTACAAATAGCTTTTCCTGGAATCCAGCATCAACCCAATTTTCCTCAATACACCTACATATTGAAATCCCCATGACAATCAACAAATTGCACTTTTTAATATACCTTTTCTATCTCCTATCATAATTTGCACTCCACATCCTGGCTACTGTCTGGAAGACTGTATGCAACTCCCATATGCAGTTTAAAAAAAACTCCAGCTAGAAGGATTCTACATCTTCTGATTTTATGTCATTTTTCCTAAAGATTTCATTTCATTGGAAACCAATGTTTTAGAGCATGCCATCTGCGTTCTCACAAATGCCCTTGATAAATGAAGCACAACCTCTCATACTTTTGTACTCAATTACACCCTGCAATAAACATCAACATTGCTAGTTCTTGTAATTACTCGTATTTGCATCCTAGCCTTTTGCAAACCATGTACTGGAACTCGCTAACAACAGGAATTCTGCAGATGCTGGAAATTCAAGCAACACACATCAAAGTTGCTGGTGAACGCAGCAGGCCAGGCAGCATCTATAGGAAGAGGCGCAGTCGACGTTTCAGGCCGAGACCCTTCGTCAGGACTCGACGAAACGGAACTCGCTGTTGTCTCCATCTCTGAACTCTGCAATCTCAGACCATTCAGATTATTTTAACAGCTGAAAACAAACAATTAATAGCAGAAAAGACTAGCAGCTAAGATACACAACTCTGTAGCATGTTTACATTCTATCACAGAATACAGGAAGCCTTTTAAAAAAAAAATAACAGCAGTAAATGTAATTGAATTCTTTACACATAAGAAAACAGCTTTTGGCCAAAAGAAGAAATTGTAAAAAAAAAATCCTGTGTTTGTTTTCTCAAGTCAGCTTTCACAAATCACTTGTTCTTCATAACCAAATGACAATCAACAATGTAATTTTCTGCAGTGAGGGTAGAAATATTATTTTTTGCTTAGAAGACTTTATTTGCTGCAGTTAATGAAAGACAATAAGATGTATTCAAGGGTTACACCACAAAATTATTTCACTGAAAATAGATAGAATAGATAGCATTAAAAAAAGACGGCAGATGCCAATCTTGCAAAAATATAGATGTTAGAAATTAGCAGGCAACAAACATGGAGAAACATATTTAATGTTTAAGGTTCAATGATATTTCTTCAAAAGGTAAGTACTGTATATTATTCAGATATATAATTCAGTCCAGAAGAAAGGTCTCAATCTGAAAAGTCAACCGTCCATTTCCAGGAGCTAGACTTGGTTGTCAGACTATTTGAGATGCATGCCATGAGGAGCATTTAACAGGTAGTGGGAGCTTATCCCCACTGCCTCCCCAGCTACAACAACCTTAAGGAACCATTTCTTAGATATTACACCAGTTATATTTGCAACACATGGAATATATAAGCACAATTACAAATAATTTGAGGTCGCAATGCTTTCAAGTATTTATTGTTTTTTTGCAATATTAGACACTCATTAACTTTACAGAAATAATAATTTATTTGATTCCACTGTTAGCCATTGTCTGAGCCTTGCAAACACCCTTTCCTTTCACCACAAATGGGGTTCCTTTGTATGTGGCAATACATTCTTCATTTGTGCTTAGATCAGGCTGAATTTGATCCCATATTTTCTTCTTTGGATTTAGCTCCTTGTCAGGTTCACCTGGAGAGAAAACATAGAATTCATTAAGTAGTATAGATTCAAAGGAAAGGAACACATACTTAATAGCTTTGCAGGAAGTTGTTTCAACATTTCACGCAATACCAAACTCAACAGTATAAAGGAAACATAATAGTTAATTATATCATTATTTCTCACATGTACATCAAAACATTCTTTAAGGTAGTCATAGCTTTGGTGGGGGGGGGGAGGGTGTTGTGGGGACAACCAAGTACAGTTTCTGACTTTCACGTGGGCTTAGCTACTAAGCCTGGCAGAACCATTTATACTGACAGAAGTTGGGGTAAAGGTAGGTTACTGAAACCAGTTGCCAGGGTAGATGGGGCTTGTTAGCCATGATTGGCAGCTCATCTAGGAAATTCTGATCTCAAACCTCCACTGCCTTGTAGCTATACCCACTCATGGGAAAGGCTTCAGGAGTAAATATTGATGAAAAATCCAGAGCTGGAGTCCCTCAGGTAGTCCTACGTTGAGTTCAACATTGACTGGCAACTCCTGCGATACCACTGTATCAGTCTCTGCTGTCTGGATTCATCATCTGCTTGGAAAAAGGGAGCCTATTGCATGGCCAACAGCCTGCTCTCCATATTGTACTGCCCAGCCTTGCGTATGACAGCTGGGACGCAACACTATGGTTAACCCCGACCAATGGAGGGCTTCAGACATCGAAACATTAAGTGAAAGGTGCTATTAATACACTATTCACTAATTAAATTATTGCTTAAGAGGTTATTGAAACTCAACATGGACAGAAGTAAAAAATGACACGATAACTTCTATAGTGAAATTCAAAGTGGCATGAAGGAACAAAGAAAACATAGGGTAGGGAGACAAACTATAAAGGCACAAAAGTGACAACTTAAGATTCTCATGTTACACATTAGTTAAGTTGATGAACATAATCAAGTCTGATAATCCACTATCTGATAATTGTGAAGCCTAATGGTTCAGCATTTGACCCACTTGGGGCACTTCCTTTCAGGGGCTTGTTTCTTGTGCTCCATTTAAACTTATCAGGTTCACCCAAGAACATTATACAACTATGTAACATTTAAAAAAGCTGGTATTCATTCTCTTGGGTATTAATGGATGCAATATCCAATAATCTTAAAAATCTGCCAGATTGATTCCAAAATCTTAAACATCCTGAACTACTGGGATTTTATTGTAGTTTTGAAAATCTACTCTACTTCCATAGGAACTGACAAAAATTAAAAGTAAAGTGAAAACCAACCAATTCAAGCCCAAATTATGCCTTTAGTGCATAAACCAAGTTTTGAGTCCCTTCAATACCTATTATCTCCTTTTGCAGTTATAAGTTTTGAATATAGCAGTCCAAATAGATTTGAAAGGAAGATTTATATTCAAGGTGATCACCCTCAAGACCAACCTGAAAGCAATTTAGTGAATTAGCAATCAATGAAAGGCTGGCAAAATACAAACA
Source organism: Mobula hypostoma (assembly GCF_963921235.1). NCBI lineage: Eukaryota > Metazoa > Chordata > Chondrichthyes > Myliobatiformes > Myliobatidae > Mobula > Mobula hypostoma. The sequence continues at coordinate 158,419,818 of NC_086100.1, forward strand.
TTTGTAGATCAGCAACCTACCAGGATAGTTTTCAAAAGTTACTCGATCTCCAGGGAGGGCATCACATGGAGGATCCAAGATTTCAACTTTCTCTGGTGAGCTTGCACACATCACCATAGCCTGTGAGACTACTCCCCGCATTTTAGCTGGTTTGAGATTGCACAGCATTACCGCCAGTCGATTTTGCATCTGCAGAAACAGAAAATTTCAGTTTGTAGAAAAACTTGCACAAATTTTAAACTTGTTTGGAACATGCACAATTCAAAATTACAATAATTTTGAAATCTATACAGGGCATTCAATTGTCCAAGTTCTATTGCTCATAAAGCATTTAACTGAGAACAGAGAAGCTACAAAACAATCAAGATAGAGCATAAGGTCACAGGAGAACTCATAAGCACAAGTAAACTCAGTTGCTGTGTATCTGCATCTAGAACTGGATGTCACCAATTTAAGATCAGAACAACAGCATTCAGAAAAGAACTTGGGAAACCCATTGTTCGAAAATTGTCAGAATTTCAAAGCTCTTGCAAAAACAGAAAGGAGTTACCTGTATAATAAATTATGTTTGTTAGAGAAAGGTACAAAACAATATGGAATGAAAAATAGATGGAATTATGATTCAAATCACCAGTGGCCTCACCAAATAGTGAACCAGGCTAAAGGGATTTTATGGTCAACCTTAACTATTGGATTCATCTACTTCTGGGATGAAAGGCATCTTTGATGATCAATATGCATCCAGATTGAATATTTGGGGCAACATAAGAGTATTAGCTCTATAGCATAACAGTGATGGAATGATTTAAAGAGAAACACATTTGCAGATTGTTTTGTTGCTTCGGGCCAACTGTAATTAATAAATAAATCAAAGCTATTCCAGGTTGAATGTACAGGCTGTTATTGTTATATCGAGACATATAATTTCGAGCCCTGACCATGATAACCTTGATAAGAAGACGGTCTCTAATACTATTGAATGCACAGAAAACATAAGGCAGACACAGTTACAATCACTTCTATTGCTGAGAAGCCAAACTGAAACTGGTGCTAGAGATTTAGGAATTTCAATCCTATAAGGGGCTAGGTGAAAGCAGGCAAAGAGCACAAACATATGCAGTTGCCAAGTCCAAACTCCAACCACTGCATCCCAGACTCAGTATAACATTATTATGTGACATCATTCAGCTTACTCTTACATATGACAAAACAGACTTCCCTAGTGATTGCAAAGGGCAGATAATTAGCAGAAATAAACTGTAATTGGTAGAAGTGTACTACTGTAATGAAATAGTTTGTATGGATGGTATACAAGACAAGCCTTTCCCTGTACCTTGTACATGTGACGATAATAAACCAACAGAATTCTGAAGCAGAATGCAACTGATCCTACGCTATTCTGAACTATGCCAGAGGAGTTTAAAATCTTTTGGAAAGATCTGTCAAATCTATCCAGATTTGATATTTACAAGAAAACTCTCAGTTGGGTTCTCTCTAGATGCTTCATAATTAATATTAATGACTACTCAACCTTTGGGTGGGATAGGGTGAAGCTGGAGAGAAGGGGTGGTGGTGGATGTTGACAAAATAGGATATTTCTTTATTTCATAGTTAGGATGTATATATTTACACTGCTGTTTAAGTAGGATTAAATGCCAATGTAATTTATTTCCGCATCAAATCAACAGAAAATAGCATCAGATACACTCAGTATTAAGATATGCCCCATCATTTAACTTACGGTATTTGTTGTATTTTTTTTCCACAGTAACACGTTGAAGCTGCACCCTCTCTAACATGCTGGTGAAGAGAGTTTTATTTGGGTTTTTAGCGCAGGAAATAGTTACATTCGGACACGTCTCATTAGCGTTGCAGCAGTATGGTCGCATTGTTTATTCCAGGGACCTGCTGATTGCGCTCATGCCCGCCGGTTTAGCAAACAGAGCGGCGGACCCCCCCTCGGCTGAAATCTGGAGGAAAACACACAGAGGATGCAGAGGGGGATCAAAAAGGCGAGGGAAGAGGACTGGGTCGAGACAACAGAAGCTTATGGAGAAGAGAAGTTATAAGCCGTGTCTCCCCTCTCCCATTATGGGCAATGTGAGATCGCTGGGTAATAAAATGGATGAGTTGACTGCACGAGCCAGGAGTCAGAGAACATTTCGGGAGAGCAGTGTCATGTGCTTTACTGAGACGTGGCTGCACGAGGACATACCCGATCAAAGCGTTTCCATAGAGGGCTTCCAGACCGTTTGAGCTGACTGGAATTGCACTGCGAGCAGTAAGCGTAAAGGAGGGGGGCTTGCTGTTCTGGTAAACAACAGATGGTGCAATCCTGGTCATATTATGATCAAGGAACATGTTTGTAGCCCAGATATTGAACTTTTTGCTGCTGGACTCCGGCCATATTATCTGCCAAGGGAAATCTCACATGCAATTGTGGTTGTTGTGTACATCTCTCCCTCTGCCAACCCGACGTCGGCATGTAACATCATTTAAACCGTCATAGCCAGATTACAAACCCAGCACCCGAGTGCCCTCATTACCATGTTACCATGGCTAGAACACTGCCCAACTTCACGCAGCATGTGAGCTGTACAACCAGAGGGGAGAGGACTCTGGATTTGATGTATGCTAATGTTAAGGATGCATACAGCTCTTCTCCCCTTCCCCCATTGGGAAGGTCAGATCACAACCTGGTGCATCTAAAACCCCACTACGTGCCTCTGGTGAAGAGTAAACCTGCAACCTCGAGGGCAGTGAGGAAATGGTTGGAGGAGGCTTATGAGGCGCTCCAGGGTTGTTTTGAGGTGACAGACTGGCAGGCACTCTGTGAGCCACATGGAGAGGATATTGATGGGCTCACAGAGTGCATCGCTGGTTACATCAACTTCTGTGTGGACTGCAATGTTCCGACAAGAACTGTCCTTTGTTATTCAAATAACAAGCCATGGGTAACAAAGGACATTAAGGACATCCTGAACGCTAAAAAGAGGGCGTTTAGAGATGGAAATAGGGAGGAGCTGTGGGCAATACAGAGGGTCCTGAAAGCCAGGATCAGCAAGGCTAAAGACAGATATAGGAGGAAGCTTGAGTGGAAACTCCAACAGAACAACATGAGAGAGGTCTGGAGTGGGATGAGGACCATCACAGGGTTCCGGCAAACTAGCAACAGAGGAGCTGAAGGCAGTGTGGACAGGCCAACGAATTTAACCTGTTCTTTAACAGATTTGACATTGTGGCCTCTTTCCATCCCCCACATGATTCATCTGTTGTCGGCCCCCAACCAACACATATTCCGCTCTCCCCTCCTACCTCTCCTCACAGTCCCCCACCCTGCTCTCATGACTATACCCCTTCCCCACACGAAACCACCACGGTGGTCTTCACAGCTGAACAGGTGAGAAGACAGTTGAAACGTCTCAACCCAAGCAAGGCTGCAGGCCCAGATGGTGTCTGTACCAGGGTGCTCAAAGCCTGTGCCCCTCAGCTATGTGGAGTTCTTCGCCATGTCTTCAACCTGAGCCTGAGGGTCCGGAGGGTTCCTGTGCTGTGGAAGATGTCCTGCCTCATCCCTGTGCTGAAGACGCCGCGGCCTCAATAACTACAGACCGGTGGCATTGACCTCCCACATCATGAAGACCCTGGAGAGACTTGTTCTGGAGCTGCTCCGGCCTATGGTTAGGCAACACTAGATCCCTTCCAGTTTGCCTACCAGCCCCGACTAGGAGTTGAGGATGCCATCATCTACCTGCTGAACCGTGTCTACGCCCACCTGAACAAGCCAGCGAGCACTGTGAGGGTCATGTTTTTTGACTTCTCCAGTGCGTTCAACGCCATCTGCCCCGCTCTGCTGGGGAAGAAACTGATAGCGATGCAGGTGGATGCTTTCCTGGTGTCATGGATTATTGATTACCTGACTGGCAGACCACAGTACGTGTGCTTGCAACACTGTGTGCCCGACAGAGTGATCAGCAGCACTAGAGCTCCACAGGGACTGTCTTGTCTCCCTTTCTCTTCACCATTACACCTCGGACTTCAACTACTGCACAGAGTCTTGTCATCTTCAGAAGTTTTCTGATGACTCTGCCATAGTTGGATGCATCAGCAAGGGAGATGTGGTTGAGTACAGGGCTACAGTAGGAAACTTTGTCACATGGTGTGAGCAGAATTACCTGCAGCTTAATGTGAAAAAGATTAAGGAGCTGGTGGTAGACCTGAGGAGGGCTAAGGCACCGGTGACCCCTGTTTCCATCCAGGGGGTCAGTGTGGACATGGTGGAGGATTACAAATACCTGGGGATACAAATTGACAATAAACTGGACTGGTCAAAGAACACTGAGGCTGTCTACAAGAAGGGTCAGAGCCATCTCTATTTCCTGAGGAGACTGAGGTCCTTTAACATCTGTCGGACGATGCTGAGGATGTTCTACGAGTCTGTGGTGGCCAGTGCTATCATGTTTGCTGTTGTGTGCTGGGGCAGCAGGCTGAGGGTAGCAGACACCAACAGAATCAACAAACTCATTCGTAAGGCCAGTGATGTTGTGGGGATGGAACTGGACTCTCTGACCGTGGTGTCTGAAAGGAGGATGCTGTCCAAGTTGCACGCCATCTTGGACAATGTCTCCCATCCACTACATACTGGACTGGTTGGGCACAAGAGTACATTCAGCCAGAGACTCATTCCACCGAGATGCAACACTGAGTGTCATAGGAAGTCATTCCTGCCTGTGGCCATCAAACTTTACAACTCCTCCCTTGGAGGGTCAGACACCCTGAGCCAATAGGCTGGTCCTGGACTTATTTCCTGGCACAATTTACATATTATTATTTAATTATTTATGGTGTAACTGTAACGAAAACCAATTTCCCTCAGGATCAATAAAGTATGACTATGACTATTTCTTTAACAACTTTTGATTAACCTGTTTGGCTTGAGAGGCTTCTAAGTTGTTTGTAATTTATGTCATTCTTTCTTATGGCAAATAAAATGAGCCTAAGTAATTTATTTGAGGTAAAATTTTCTATAAGCTTGAAATAAGTTCCCAGGTCTAACACTTCAAGTTTTTAAACATTTCAAAAAGAGCTGCCTTCAGGATTATCACCCGGTAGAACTCACATCTACTGTGATGAAGTACTCAGAGGTCAGTCATGGCTAGAATTAACCCCTGCCTGAGCAAGAACCTGGACCCTTGGCAATTTGCCTACATCACAACAGGTCTACAGCAGGTGCAATCTCACTGGCTCTCACTCAGCCTCGGATCACCTGGACAACCGGAATACTTACTTCAGGCTGCTACTTACTGATTACAGCTCAGCGCTCAACACCCAACACCATCATACCCTCAGTACTAATCAACAAGCTTTAAAACCTGGGCCTCTGCACCTCCTTCTGCAACTGAATCCCTGATGTCCTCACCAAAAAACCACAATCAGCATGGATCGGAGATAACGTCTCCATCTCAGAGACAATCAATACAAGTGCACCTCAAGGATGTGTGCTTAGTCCACAATTCTACTGCCTCAACACTCATGTCTGTGTGGCTAGGTACAGCTCAAACTCATCTATAAATTTACTAAAGACACAACTGTTGATGACATAATCTTAGATGGTGAGGAGTACAGGAGCCAGATAGATCAGCTGGTTGAGTGGTGTCACAACAGCAACCTTGTACTCAACATCAGTAAGACCAAGGAATTGATTGTGAAAAGGGAAAGTTGGGAAAACACCAGTCTTCAATGAGGGGGCAGCAGTGGAAAGAGTAAGCATCTTTAAGTTCTTGTGCATCAACCTCTCAGAGGATCTATTCCGGGCTAACATTAATACAATCATGAAGAAGGCATGCCAGTAGCTATACTTCATTATAAGTTTGAGGAGATGGGCCGACTGGTGGCGCAATGACATCACCGCCGGACTCTGGAACGAGGGTTCCCGGGTTCGAATCCAGTCGGGGCTGCCCCCGAGTACACTTCCCATCCGTGCTGGGTCGAGTGTTGAGATCGCAGCTCGACCTCGTAAAATAAAGGGAAAAATACTGTGAAATGTCTGTGAGGAGTGGCGTGCCACACAGTCTCTCTCTCTCGCTCTGCACCTTGTAAAGGCATGAAAAAAGACATCGTCCCGCCAACATCGCACATGCACGCACGCACAGGCAAAAAAAAAGTTTGAAGAGATTGGGAGTAGATTTAGTACTAGTTCTTAGTTCTTTTTCTAGCCCCTTCTGGTTTAGTTTCGGGACTTTAGGGGTGGAGGACGGTGGGTTCTTTACTTTTTTTTAATTAATCTTTTCTATTGGGCTGATTCAGTACTACAAAGATGTCTGCAGTGTCATGATTCCCGGTTCCGCTCTGAATATTTATTCCTCTTCCGATTTCATGAGTTCACATTATGGTTAACTCTTTATATACCAAAGGGTTGACTTTAAATTATGGCTCAGATTATTAATTTTGTCTCTTGAAATACAAATAGTTTAAACCATTCAATAAAACGGAAAAAGATTTTTAAAGTATTCCAAAGACTGAATGCTCACATTATTTTTGCACAAGAAACTCATGTGAGGAAAGAGGATAATCAAAGTTTCTTTAGGTTTTGGAAGGAAACAACAGTACCACTCGAACTCCCAAGCCAAAGTGAAAGGAGTTTCAATTTTTATAGATTCCTCAATTACATTTACTCATCAAGACATTGTTTCAGATCCGAGTGGTAGATTTTTGTTAATTACTGGGTTACTTTTTAATAAAAAAGTTGCTATGGTTAATGTTTATGCTCCAAACGTGGATTATTCTGAATTTTTTAAGCATTTATTCACTTCTTTTCCTAATTTAAACAAGTATATGTTGATAATGGGTGGTGATTTTAATTACCGTTTAAATCCCCTGTTGGATAGATCCATATCTAGTCAGGCTTTACCGAATAAGTCGGCTACTCTTATTAACTCTTTTATGATTGACTCTGGAATTTCAGAAATTTGGAGATTCCTACACCCTAAGGATAAAGAGTTTTCATTCTTCACATGTTTACCACTTATTCTCGAATTGACTTTTTTTTATTGACTCTCGTTTAAATCCATCTGTTATTGACTGTAATTATGACATTATCGCCATTTCTGATCATGCTCCAATTAAACATTCTATCAAGTTAATGGATACTTCTACTATTAGACAATGGCGATTTAATTCTAACTTGCTTCAAGATCCGGATTTTAAGTTTATGAAGGAACAGATTGATGTCTTCTTTTCAACTAATATTATGGAAGAAATCTCCAACGGGATAGTATGGGACACTTTTAAAGCATATATCTGTGGACAGATTATTTCTTATTCTGTTGGTTTGAGAAAACGTATTAAGAATGAAACACTTTTGTTGGTTGATAAAATTAAAGAAATTGATAAGAAATATTCTATTACTCCTAGTAAGCAGCTTTATAAACAGAGAGTCAAACTTCAAATGGAACACAGCTTATTATTAACATACTCGATTGAAAATCAATTATTGAAAACTAGAAGTGAGTTTTATATACATAGTGACAAATCGGGTAAATTTATTAGCTAACCAATTGAAAACTGCTTCAGTTAAACGTCAAATTATCAAGATTCGCAAACATGATGACAGTTAATCACAACGAGATAATCAAATCTTTTCAAGAATTTTATACCTCCTTATACCACTCTGATCTTCCTCATGATCCCAACACCATGCATGACTTTTTAAGGAGACTGAATTTTCCGAAATTATCACTCGAAGAATGTTTAACATTAGAAACTCCTATTACGGATGAAGAAATAACAGCTGTTATTTCCTCAATGAATTCCGGCAAAGTACCTGGTCCAGATGGTTTTATGTGGAAATTTTAAGGTTTTTTGCTTCTATTTTTTCTCCTTGGTTGTCTAGAGTTTTTAAAAGAAGCAATCAGATTAGGTAAATTACCACAATCATTTTCTAGAGCTTCTATTTCTTTAATTCTTAAAAAGAATAAAGATCCTACTGATTATGGATTATACAGACCGATATCTCTCTTAACTGGATTTATTAAAAATCATCATTCATCTTTTAATATTTGGAGGTTAATGAATATTGTTTATACTCCTTCACTTAGTATTCCGGAACGTATTATTTCATTAGATGCAGAGAAAGCTTTTGATAGAGTTGAATGGCCATATCTATTTAGTGTGCTTGAGAAATTTAATTTTAGTCCGATATTTATATCTTGGATTAAATTGATATATCACAGAACATAGAACGGTACAGCACATTACAGGCCCTTCGGCCCACAATGTTGTGCCGACCCTCAAACCCTGCCTCCCATATAACCCCCCACCTTAAATTCCTCCATATACCTATCTAGTAGTCTCTTAAACTTCACTAGTGTATCTGCCTCCACCACTGACTCAGGCAGTGCATTCCACACACCAACCACTCTCTGAGTAAAAAACCTTCCTCTAATATCCCCCTTGAACTTCCCACCCCTTATCTTAAAGCCATGTCCTCTTGTATTGAGCAGTGGTGCCCTGGGGAAGAGGCGCTGGCTATCCACTCTATATATTCCTATTAATATCTTGTACACCTCTATCATGTCTCCTCTCATCCTCCGTCTCTCCAAAGAGTAAAGCCCTAGCTCCCTTAATCTCTGATCATAATGCATACTCTCTAAACCAGGCAGCATCCTGGTAAATCTCCTCTGTACCCTTTCCAATGTTTCCACATCCTTCCTATAGTGAGGCGACCAGAACTGGACACAGTACTCCAAGTGTGGCCTAACCAGAGTTACCCATGCAGCTTCGGTTTGTACTAATAATCAAAGATCTCCCTTTTTTCGCTTATCTTGGGGTACTAGGCAGGGATGCCCTCATAGTCCATTATTATTTGATATTGCCCTTGAACCTTTAGCGATTGCTATCCGAGACTCACCTAACATTTTTGGTTTTACCCGTGGAAATGAAATACATAAGTTATCATTATATGCAGATGATTTGTTATTATACATTTCTAATCCTGAGAAATCCATTCCCACAATTTTATCTTTGTTGGCTCAGTTTAGTAATTTTTCTGGTTATAAATTGAACGTTAATAAGAGCGAACTATTTCCCCTAAATATGCAGGTTCCTATTTATGGATATTTACCATTTAAATTGGCTCCCGACCTTTTTACATATTTAGGGGTTAAAATTACGAAAAAGCATTAAGGATTTTTTTAAAGCTAATTTTTTACCTTTAATTGATCAGATTAAACTTTTGTTTACTAAATGGTCACCGATGTCTCTGTCATTGATCGGTCAGATTAATGCTATCAAGATGATTATTTTGCCTAAATTTTTATATTTATTTCAAGCGGTGCCAATTTTTATTCCGAAATCCTTTTTTGATAATGTTGATTCTAAAACTTCATATATGTGGCAGAACAAAAATATTAGGTTAGGTAAAAGACATCTACAGAAATCTAAAAAGGAGGGGGGGGTTTAGCTTTGCTGAATTTTAGATTTTACTATTGGGCAATTAATATTCGATATTTAAAATCTTGGTTATGGGACTTAGACGTAAATTCAAATCCACATTGGGTAAATCGTAAATGTAATTCTTGAGAAGGGTTTTCATTGGGTTCTATTTTAGGGACTTCGCTTCCCTTTACTCTTTCTAAATTGTATAAACAAATCTATAACCCAATAGTAAAACATACTTTACGTATATGGTTTCAATTTTGAAATTTTTTTGGATTGAATCAATTTATTTTAGCAAGTCCTATTATATCTAATTTCTTCTTTCAACCCTCTATTATGGATCAAGCATATCTGGCTTGGAAAACTAAAGGTATAGTACGATTTTGTGATCTATTTTTGGATTATTGTTTCATGTCCTTTGAACAATTATCTAATAAATATAACTTGCCTCAATCCTATTTTTTTTAAGATATTTACAGATTAGAAACTTTTTAAATATGGTTTCTCCTACCTTCCCAAATTTATATTCAATAGATATTTTGGAAAAAATTTTAGATTTAAATCCTTTTCAGAAAGGTATAATAGCAACTATTTATAATATAATTATGAAAATACGTCCAGACGTATCTAACAAAGTTATGACTGATTGGGAAAGGGAACTTAAGATTACTTTACCGATTGAAAAATGGGAAAAAATTCTTCAATTAGTTAACTCATCCTCTATATGTGCTAAACATGCGTTGATACAGTTTAAAGTAGTGCCTAGGGCTCATATGTCTAAGGATAAATTAGCTCGATATTATTCTCATATAAATCCTGTATGCAATAGATGTCACTTTGAGATAGCTTCTTTAACTCGTATGTTTTGGTCGTGTCCTTTTTTGAAAAAATAGTGGAAAGATATTTTTGATATTAGTTCAACTGTTGTGAATATTGATTTGCAAACTCACCGTATTACTGCAATTTTTGGGTTACCAATGATAAAATCAAGTCATTTAACTTCTTCAGCTCGTTGGATGATTGCATTTCTTACATTAATGGCAAGAAGATCCATTTTGCTGAATTGGAAAGAGATTAAGCCTCCCACCACATTTCATTGGTTCTCTCAAACTATGTTGTGTATAAACTTAGAAAAAAATTAGAAGTGTTATTTATGATCCCTCTATTAAATTCGAAAAGGCTTGGAGGCCATTTATTCAACATTTCCATATGATGTAATTTGACCTTTTCCAAACTTATTCTATTTCTTTTTAATATATGTTGAGAGGAGAGGAGTCGACGACACTAATGGTTCCTTTTTTTGATGTTACATAACAGCCCATGTCTTTTTTTTAAGTTTAGTTGGTTAACACTGTTTAGGTTAATTTTTCTTTTGGGGTATATTTCTATATATTTTTTTCCTTTTTCATGTTTTTTTTCCCTTCTTTTTGTATATTATATTTGTATCCTGTATGATTAGGAGGTTAAATACCCATGTTTCAAATGGGTTTATATTTAACTATGTTAATCACAACAATGTAATCCCAATAACTTTATATCAATACTATGGTATGTTAATCATTATGAAACCAATAAAAAGATTGAAAAAGAGATTTAGTATGTCACCAAGAGTTCTAGCAAATGTCTACAGATGCATCACGGGAGAGCATTCTGACTGCTTACACCACTGTATGATATGGAGGCTCAAAGGCAAAGGATCGAAAGAGACTACAGAGGGTTGTCGATTCAGCCAATTCCATTATGGGCATTAGCCTCAAGAAGGCAGTTTTCATCAAGGATCCTCATCCTTTTCTCATTACAATCTCAAGGAGGTACAGGAGCTTGAGGATACGCTCAATATTTTAGGAAAAGTTTCTTCCCCTCTGCCATCAGATTTATGACTGTCTATGAACACTACCTCACTATTTTTTGCACCACTTATTTTCATATTGTATCTTTACTTTTTGTATTGCATTGAACTGCTGCTGCAAAACAACAAACTTCATGACATACAACAATAATAATGAACCAGATTCTGAGTTATTTAGTATAATGAAATTTTAAAGCTATAATATAGAGACTTTAAAAGGATAAGTATGAAACTGTCCAAATTACATTTCCACAGCCAACACATTCAGCACAAATTGCTTGGCGCATGTTTTAGATTTCAATTTTTTTTTAAAAAGAGCACCACATCTGGAGACAATGTAAAACATGTGAAAGCAAATGAAACACACTGGTTAAAGACTGAAAAAAACTATTTCTCCATGGAGAAGGGTTGTCTGCAACTTAACTGGAAATTTCAAGCACTATAAATATCACAGGAGTAGATTTAACAGAACCAGAAGGCCTTCCAGAAGACAGATTAAGGCACAAATTCACACAACTGATTGGCAAGTTACTATTCCCTGTTGTAGACTGGATTTTATTTCCCGCAGAAAAGCTTTAAAATTAAAAGAATCATTGGAAAACCTAGCTCAGCAGTATCATAGGACAACAAAATAACAATGAGCTTATTTCTCCTTTTCTCACAATCCAATTTCCATATAACCTAACACTTTTAATGATATTAGGCCTTATTATTAACTTGTGTACTAAATAGTCAACAGAACATAAGATTTTATTTGTGAAGCAAAACAAAATTAATGAAATCTAATTTTTCTTGTGCATCATGGTAGGAAATTTGCCTATAGTCATACAATTTGGATAACATTTAGTCAATATATCTTTTAAATGACCTCTAGAAGTGAAACTATAGGCACTGGTCAATCCAAACACACTATTTACATAATGGCATTAACCTCAACTTCCTTTTAACACACTTCATGGGAACAAAACAATTCTTCTTGAAGCCAGCAGTTTATAATTGAGAGGGACGCTCTAATGGGATGTGTTCCATAAAACTCAAGGGAGGTGAAGCAACACAATCTTGAGAAAATGGGCTATGGAAGCATGTTATCAAAGTAGAGTGCAGCCATATCTTTCCTCCTTTGTTTTACATTTTATAAGATCTGCATCCAGCGCACGACAACAAACTTTCATGTCAATCCTAATGTTATTCATGCAAAATGTAAAGCAACTCTATCCATTTTATTCTTCAAAAAAAAAAGCCCCCACGTCTGCATTGCTGAGCATGAAGATATAGCCAAATAAAAGTGCACTTGAAAGCACAGACAATATGCTTCCCATCAGGAATGCCTTCAAGCTCTCTGCTTCTTTCTGGACAAGAAACTAATCAGATGTCCTCCACCATCAGGCTGAACTGGTTATCGCCCTCAACAATTTCTCTTTTGGCTCCAGCACCTTCTCCAAACCGAAGGTGTAGCCTTGGAACCCACATGGGCCCCATCTAAGGTGCCTTTTTCTTGGCTATGTGGAATATTCCATGTTCCAAGCCTACACTGGTAAAGTTTCCCAACTCTTCCTATGCTACAATAATGACTGCATTGGTGCTACTTCCTGCACTCATGCTGAGCTCGTCAATTTCATCAACTTTGTTTCCAACTTCCATTCTGCCCTCAAATATACTTCATCTACCTGCGACACCTCTCTCCCTTTTCCTGATCTCAGTTTCGCTCTCTGGAGACAGACTAGCTACCAACACATATTACAAACCAAATGCCTCTCAGTAATCTTGACTATATCTCTTCCCTGGATGCTGCCTGACCTGCTAAGTTCCTCCAGCAGTATGTGTGAGTTCGTTTTCCTATGCTATGACTTATAAAACGCAATTCCCTTTTCTCAGTTCTTCCATCTCATCTACTCTTAGGATGAGCTATTATTCTAGAGCATCTGAGGTGTGCACCTTTTTTAAGGAATGTGGTTTCCTTTCCACCACCATTGACGCTGCCCTCACTTACATCTCCTCCATTTCCCACACATGACCCTAATGCATTCTTCTCCGAATAACAAGGATAGAATTCCCGTTGTCCTTACCTATCACCTCCAAGCTTCAGTATCCAGCACATCATTCTGCATAACTTCTGCCATCTATAATGGGAACCCACAACTAAGCATGCCTCCCTTCTCCCTTCACTATCCATAGGGATCGCTCTCTACTACTCATCTGTCCTCTCACTCCTCCCCACTGATCTCCTTCCTGACACTTATGCTTGCAAGTGTGACAAGTGCAACACCTGCCCCTACACGTCCTCCCTCACCATCATCCAGAGCCCCAAAAGGTCCTTCCAGGTGAGAGAACACTTTACCTGCGAGTCTGTCAGGGTCATTTCTCCGATGCATTTCTACATTGGTGAGACAAATCCAATTGAGGGATACACACAAAATGCTGGAGGAACTCAGCAGGCCAGGCAGCATCAATGGAAAAAATTCAGACGATGTTTTGGGCCAAGACCCTTCACCAGGACTGAAGAGGAAAAGATGAGTAGATTTAAAAGGTAGGGGAGTGAAAAGAGAAACAGAAGGTGATAGGTGAAACCTTGAGGGGGAGGGATGAAGTAAATAGGCAGGAAAGTGATCAGTGAAAAGGATACAGGGCTGGAGAAGGGAAGTCTAATAGGTGGGGAAAGAAGGCCACAGAAGAAAGAAAAGGGGAGAGGAGCACCAGAGGGAAGTGATAGGCAAGCAAAGGTATAAGGCGAGAGGGGGAAAAGGGGATGGGGACTGGTGAAGGAGACAGCCATTATTCCCACCCCTCCCCAAAGCTATTTACTTCCTTTCCCCCTCTCAGTTTCACTCTCACCTCCCCCACCTTTTAAATCTACACCTCATCTCTTTTTCTCCAGTCCTGCCTAAGGGTCTCGGCCTGAAACGTCAACTGTACTTTTTTCCCCCATAGATGCTGCCTGGCTTGTTGAGTTCCTCTGGCATTTTGTGTGTGTTGCTTGGATTTCCATCATCTGCAGATTTTCTCTGGCTTGTGATAGATTGAAGGACTGCTTCAAGTACCTTAACGCTATCTGCTGCAAAAAGTGGGATTTCTCCATGGCCACCCACTTCAATTCAACTTTCCATTCCTACATGTCAGTCCATGGCTTCCTGTACTATCACAACAAAGCCACACCCAAGGCTGGAGGAGCACCTGCTATTTCATCAGGGTAGCCTCCAACCTGATGCCAGGAACACTGATTTCTCTAACTTTCAGTAATTTCTTCCTCTGCCCTCTTCCATATTTTGATTCCCCCCCTCACCCTTCCCTTTCTTCCATGGTCCATTTTCCTCACCCAGATTTCTCCTTCATCGCTTTTAGCTCTTCCACCCACCACCTCTCAGCTACTCACTTAACCTCCCCTGCCCCACCCCTAACCTTCCCTCTCACATGGTTTCACCTATCACCAGCCAGCTCATGCTCCTTCCCCTCGCACAACCTTCTGCCTTCTACCCCCTTCCTTTCCAGTCCTACTCAAAATTCAGCAGAGAGGAACAGCTGACAATAGCATACACAGGAAGAGGTTTTTGAGACCATGAGCAATGGGCACATACCTGGAACTTACATTTAAAAGAATTATTATGGCAGAACATTAAATTTTGAGGGATGTTGGGTTGTGTTTGTCATGTTTACAGAAAGTACCTTCAAAAGAAAAATCATACAATGGGATGTGCAAAACAAAGAAGATTATTGTAATAACACTACAAAGTTTGGCAGTAAGGCAACTACTGGGTTGTTTAAAGAGATTCTCTCATGATGGACTCTTTACGAGCAGGCTATGCTTTCTTTTAAATGGTTGGATCTTTACCAGACACTTAGTGACAATTTGAAGGCCGCCCTCTCTACCCACTTTGATGGGCACCAAATTATACTGCTCAGTTTACCTCAATATTATCATTAGGTCTACATTGCTGCAAACTGTTGTGTGCAGAGTACCATACCATGAGAGTAATGTATGCATCATTTCTCAGGAAAATTGCTTCAGCTCCTGCCCATCTCTCTATCTCCTCTTAAGTCACTCATAAATACCAGCTAGGTTTACAAAATGATGGAAATGGATTAGAATAGATCTGAAATTACTTTGGAGTGTTTGTTTAATATTTTGAAAAAATAATCACGTTAGCAGATGATCATATACAATTAAAAAATGAGTGCTTAATACCTGCCAAAACACAAAAATCTGCTTAATCAAACATGATAATTCAGAACAAAGACTTTGGACATTTTGTGTGCATCAAGCGCAAATTTTGCCAGTGTTATACAATAAGGACTTGAAGGAGATGAAAGAGACAAAAGGGAAATACTTTCCATTGCATATTAGATAAACAGAGAAGTAGATGAAATAGAAGGAGCTTATGCAAATATGCAGTGGCTGGAGAATAAAATTGAGGACTTGAGGTCAAAATTGCTGAATCAGAGGAAAATGAAAGATTGGCATGTTCTATGTTTGATTGAGATGTGGCTTACTCCCAGCAAGCCAGATATGGCAATCACCTGAAGGCTTCTCGATTCACAGGATGGAACAAACTGCTGATTCAGGAAAGGCAAAAGGCAGAGGTCCACATTTCGGAATAAACTCTCGGTGGTACTAAAACGCGGCAGTTCTGTCAAACTGGTATTCTCCCGACCTTGAACAGGTAACAGTCCAGTGCAGTCTGTTCTATTTACCTGGGGAGTTCACCACCATAAGCATGACCGCAGTTTACCTCCAGCGACAGACTACAATTAAGTGCTTGAGATACTGCAACAAGGAACAGTCCAACCTGATGTATTTCAAACCATAGTCGAGGATTTCAGCCAAGCTTGTTGAATAAAACCAATTACCATCAGCAGATAACCTGCAGCACCAGAGGTTCCAACACACCGTTATACCAAGATAAGGAATGCCTTTTATAACATGCCTAGACTGCATTTCATTAACTCTGATCACTTGGTCGTCGTTCTCCTACCCACAGACAGGGAGAGGTTAAAGAGCAAAGCTTCCAAGATTAGTACAACAAAAAGGTGGTCATGGGAGGCAGAAGAGCGGTTATGGGATTGCTTTGATTCGGTGGGCTGAACTGTTTGCAAGGGCTCATCTATGGATCTGAATGAACACACCATAATTGTCATGGACTTTATTAAAATCAGCTGTAGATGAAGGTGTCCCCACAAATCTATTCAAAGTCTTCCCCAACAAGAAGCCCTCGATGAACTATGAAATTCGCAATCTGTTGAGGGCCATCTCAGGGGCATCTAAGTCTGGTGACCAATGAAGTTGCAAGAGACATAGGTACGATCTCCAAAAAACTATATTGTGGGCAAGGTGGCAATTCCGAATTCAATGGAGGGTGCTCGTGAGTTGTGGCAAGGTTTGAATGCAATCACCTCTTATAAAGTTAGATCAAGCAACATCGGCGACACCAGGGTTTCACTTCCAGATGAGATCAATGCCTTTTGTGCTCACTTTGACGATCAAAACACAGAGGAACCATCACAAACTCCCACAGTCCCCAATGGCCCATGATTTCAGTCTCGGAGGCTGACAAACGAGCAGCGTTCAGGAGGGTGAACTCACAAAAAGCATACGGCCCAGGTGGGGTACCTGTGCTGACCAACGGGCTGGAGTGTTCACTGAGATCGGTAGCCTCTTGTTTCTGCAGTCTGAGGCACCGACCTGCTTCAAGCAGACTTCACTTATACCGGTGCCAAAGAAGAATCTGCCTCAATGTCTACCATCCAGTAGCACTTACATCCAGTGATAAAAGTGTTCTAAGAGGTTGGTGATGAAACAGATCAACTCCTGCCAGAGAAGCGACTTGGATCCGTACCAATTTGCTTAATGGAGCAATAGGTCCACAGCAAATGCCATCTCATTGGCTTTTCCATCAACCCTAGAACACCTGGACAGCAAAGATGCATACATCAGGATGCTATTTATCAACTATAACTCGGCACTCAATACCATCACCCCCTCAAAACTAATCAATAAGCTTCAAGACCTTGTCATCAATACCTACTTGTGCAATTGGATTCTTGATTTCCTCACTTGCAGACCCAAGTTAGTTCAGATTGATAACAAAATCCACAATCTCCACCAGCATAGGTATACCACAAGGCTGTGTACTTTGCCCCTTGCTCTATTTGCTTTACATTTATGACTGCATGGCTAAAAACAGCTTCATTGCCATATTCAAGTTTGCTGACGTAGACTGAATCAAAGGTGGTGACGAATTAGCAGATAGGAGGGAGATTGAAAATCTGGCCGAGTAATGCCGTAACGACATTCTTACTCAATGTCAGCAAGACCAAGGAGCTGATTATTGATTTCAAGAGAAGGAAACCAGAGGCCCAGGAGTCAGTCCTCAGAGGATTAGAGATGGAGAGGGTCAGCAATTTTAAATCCTCAGTGTTATTATTATTTTGGAGGACCTGTCCTGGGCCCAGCACGCTAGGTCAATTACGAAGAAAGCACGCCTTTGCCTCTACTTCCTTAGAAGTTTGCGAAGATTCAGCATGAAGTTTAAACTTTGACAAACTTTAGATGTGTAGTGCAGAGTATATCGATTGGTTGGAGAGCCTGCTATGGAAATACCAATGCCCTTGAATAGAAAATCCGACAAAAATAATAGTGGATACAGCTCAGTCCATTACGGGTAAAGCCCTTCCCACCATTGAGCACATCTACACGGAATGCTGTCGCAGAAAAGCAGCATCCATCAGGGACTCTCACCATTCAGGCCATGCTCTCTCTTGCTACCACTATCAGGAAGATACAGGAACATCAGGACTCACATCACCAGGTTCAGGAACAGTTATTACCCCCTCAACCATCAGGCTCTTGAACCAGAGGGGATAACTTCATTCAACTTCACTTGCTCCACAATTCAACTGTTCCCATAACCCAAGAATTCACTTTAAAGGATTTTTCATTTCACGTTCTGGATATTTATTAATATTATTACATACATTTGCACAGTTTGTCATCTTTTGCATGCTAGTTGAATGCCCAAGTTGATGCAATTTTTCATTGATTTTATTATTCGACCATGGATTTATTGAATATGGCCACAAGAAAATGAACCTCAGGGTTGTAGATCGTGACATTTATGTACTTCAATAATAAATTTACCTGAACTTAAGACAATGTGACTTTTCTGCTTCTGTCAACTAATTCTCTTTTGCTGTATTTGTGGTATGAATACATAACTTACAATGAATAGAAAAACATTTCAGATGGGCATAACTACTTAATTATTAATATAGCTTATGACTATAACTGTTGATGTGTCATACAACTATTATTCACATATGCACAGTAAACTAGTCCTTCTTTAACATGAAAAATAATAAAACATAGTTCTTTTTAATCACTCACAAATAAGGAGGACACAGCTAAGTTAAGATGGTGCTAAACGGTGACTCCTTTGCTTGCGTCTTCGGAAATAGCTCTTTCTTTGATAGCTTCCCTTTCAAGGTTCTTTTGAAGAGCCTGACCTGACTTTGGCTCTTTGCGGGAATGGGGCCCACTCTCAGGGCCCCACGATCATCTGTTTTTTGATATCTCAAGGACGCGGCCTGGAAGGTGAATGCGCCTTCAGGGTTCTGGATTTTCGTGGCTCTGGAGACGGGATGAATCAAGGATGGTGCCGTGGCCTGATGCGTTGTAGGAGAACACTGAAGATCGGAAGCAGCTGGTTTGCTGCTGGCTGTGTGCCCGGGGACCTCAGTTCTTTGGGCACAGGGCTCGGAAAAAGCGACATAACAGACAAAATTTTTAACACCATAAACCTGCGAGTTGCTTGTTAGGTCTCCTTTCTCAGTGTAAAACGGGGACACCTCTTTTTCCTTTATTAGAGAGAGGGAGAAAGCCTGTGGTAGATTAAGTAGTCTTTTGGGTACTGTAAGTCTGGGTCTTATTGATGCCTGGCTGCTGCTTGTGTTTGGGGGAAAGGGGGGGCAGGCTTTAGGGTGCCATACATTTTACTGTCATTCATTCTTTGGGGCACTCCTCTGCTTTTGTGGATTTTGCGAAGAAAAAGAATTTCAGGATGTATATTGCATACATTTCTGTCACATTAAATATACCTATTGATAAAGGTCTCCACGGTCTTTCTTTAATTCCTAAATGATAATTAATGTTGTGGATTTTTTTCCCCTTATTCAGTCATAGGATGTGGACATTACTGGCTAGGCCAACTCTGCCCACAACTTGGTCCTGGATTTAATTACTAACTTTCCAGAGAAATTGAGTTATGTACATTCACTGGATTTAGCATACACAGCGTATACTATGAAAGGACAGTCAGCTTCCTTGTCACCATAACTTGAACTTAAAGCACTTAGTTGCCATGATTTTATATCTCAATTAGCACTCCAGATTCTGGTTACTAATTCAATAACAATTACTTTACTGTTACATTGTTTCTGGTCTCAATTATCTCACCACACCTCTCCCCAAGAAGTACTGAACGTTTTTAAACCAGGTATTACCTCTTCAATGGATATATGTTTCACCAGTCCACTGACAACAGTTCTTGGATTTGTTTCGCCAACATCAACTTCTTCCACATAGAGGGAGTCAGCATCAGGGTGCTTTTTAGCAGTGATGATACGCCCAATGCGCAGGTCTAAACGAGAAACGTCAATTGGTTTGGAATCATCGCCACCTCCCATTGTCTGTTTCTTCTCTTTCTTTTCTCCTGCAAGTAGAAAAGAATCAATAGTGAACATTTCAAGTGGTATGTTTCTATTAGTAACCCTGAGTAGGACATCTGCTTTTGTTCAAAGTTACAGTTCGCAATTTACAAAGTGGTTTGAGACGTGCGACATCTTCTGTAGTAAAACAGTTAAAGAAAGCAGTAGATTTTGCACTGAAATGAGAGGATAGAGTCTTCTTTTAAGGTTATGAATCTCATTGCAACAATACTGTATTATTCAACAATAATTTTGTATGTTGTAGGATTAGGAACAAATCAAAATATTTCAAAAATCCTTTTGAACAATTAAAAAATATGCTAAGCTTGCAAAAAAAAAAATCAAACCTACAAGGACAATCTTAAAATTGTCCACCAAATATACAGTATATCCCAATGCTCTAATCGAAGACAGTCCTTCTCTGACCACCAAATAGATTAAGGAATAGATTAAGCCCATCGAGATAACTGTAACCAGGTCCTAAACAGATCTGAGTCACTACGGTTTTTGTGCTTCAACAAAAATTAAATATGCTTTTAAAATTATACATGAACCAATGTGGCTCATCAATAAAATCTTACAATCACTGAAAGTTTTACAAGGTACAAGGTTCAACCATAATATAATAGAAAGCCAAGGGGAGAACTGCGTCATTACCGAATTTGAGAATAATATTAAAGTGAAAAATTCTTGGGTTCAGGAAGGATTTCAAACATTTTAAAAACCTATCCATAATGTTACAAAAACCTCTCAGAAGTACTATTGTGTTAAGATTTGGTATTGCAATCAGTGTCGACCATTTTCACCATCCAAAATACCAATAATTTGGATGCAATTAACAAAACGTGAAATTCTCCACCGAACAATTGACTTCTTTGAAAGCTCCCAATTTCTTAGTGTGTACACAAAACATCAGTTGAGGACATCTTTACAGTAAAATGCTAGTAGTGAAATACTTAAAATAACTAGTAGTTTTTACATTCTTTGAAATAGTTCGGTGTGGAGATATGACACTTCTCGCCACAGTGGGATCTGCGGCATAAAATGCACAATCTTGAATCAAAGGAGGAAACTTCCAGGAAAGAAAATGATTCAAGAACATTCTCAAAGTTCTCATAAAAAATATGATACCTTCACTGATGCATGGTAAACACCAGCCCTTTACCTCTCAAAATTGAAGAGGAGCAGCTGGAAAGGCCATTAGCACAAAGGGGCCATGTGCAAACAGTTGCATAAACACAACATCCCATCTGCCCCAATCCATTAAGCCCCTGGATCAAAATCATCATCATCATCAGATGCCACGCCCAGTTTGAGCTCTGACTGCATGGCCCACACACTCCTGTTTCGGGTCAAGTGGATCAATTCACTGGTATTCATTTTCAGTTCTCTGGCTGCTGTCTCCATCATCATTTGTCTTAGTCTTCCTCTTACTTTCTTCCCTTCAACCTTTCCCACAATTACTGTGCATTCTAACTCCTCTTTCCTAATCACATGTCCAATGAAGTTACGTTGCCTTTTCATGATCTCATACATTATTTCTCTTCTTGTGCTTGCTCTGCTCATGACATCCTCGTTAGACATTCGTTTCGTCCATGATATTCTTTGCATCCTTCTCAAAAAACACACGCTGCTTCAATTCGTTTCCTCATGTTACTAGTTACTGTCCAACATTCTGATCCATAGAACATAACTGGATAAACGTAACATTCCAGTACTCTGAGGCAGGTTGTCGTGCCTAGTTTAGTGTTGGTTAGTATACTCTTCATTCTCATAAAGGTGTCTTTTGCCATCTCTATTCTTCTTTTGATATCCATGTCACATTTGCCATCTGATGTCACCCAGCTTCCTAAGTAGCAAAAGTTCAGTACTTGTTTTATGTCTTCCCTGTTTATTTTCAGCCTGCAGGTAGGATTCTCCTTTTTGGATATCGCCATACACTGTCTTTTTGCAACTGACAGACCCATTTTTGCACTTTCTTCAACAACTATATCAATTAAGTTTTGTAGTTCTTCCTCCGTACTTGCAATTAACACACTGTCATCCGCACTGGATCAAAATATAGAAGAAATTATCTGAAAGTTGCCCATTGGCACAGAAGAAATGTCAGTTTGAATATGGATCTTGGCTCAGAATCAAATCCCAGGGTCGTTTTACTGTGTCAAAATGATTCTGGGTTTGCTATTATTGAAAATAACTTGTTATAATCAGTTGGTCATAGTGACAGATATGGACTGCTATGAAGACATGAAATTAACTTGTCAGCTTGCTTGACCAAAATGGAAGAGCACCTATTATTTCAATTACAATTGTTTCAATTGTTTTTGAAGATTTGCTATTTGGACCTCTTCAATTTAGTATTCAAACTAAATTGTAGTGCAGTAAATGTTTACCAACAAAACAATATTGAGAAGAATAGGGGATGGAAACTATTTATAATGATTATTTCCTGCACTGATTTTCTTGCATCTCAATTTCTTCTTTCTTACTGCAAATTTACTCACCACCCCATACCTCCACCTACATATACCCAATGAAATGAAGACCTACGGTTACCATGAAGTCCAAGGAAACTGTTTAAAAAAAAGCTGTAGTGGATATCTGAAATAACAGCAGCTATCACTTTAACCTTTAAAAAAATTAAACCATAGTATTTGCTGTCCACTTCAATGCAGCCGTAGGCAGAGCGCTACAGCAAAGTAACCCCTACAGCCCACCTAGTCAATGCCAAACTGTCATTCTGCCTAGTTCCATCAATCTGCATACTCCATACCCCACCCATATACATATACGATCTGCACTTAATTGTTGATATCAAACCAGCATCCACCACTTCCGCTGGCAACTTGTTTCACACCCGGACCACCCTCTGAGTGAAGAAGATCCCCCTCAGCTTCCTCTTAAATATTTCACCTTTAACCTATGATCTCTAGTTCTAGTCTCACCCAACCTCAGTGGAAAAAGTCAACGTGCATTTATTAAATTTCTTCTCATTCTCCTATGCTCCAGGGAATAAAGTCCTAACCTGTTTGTTCAGAATCAGAATCGGAATTATTATCACCGGCTGTGACATGAAATTTGTCAACTTAGCAGCAGCAGTTCAATGCAATACATAATCTAGCAGAGAATAAAAATAGTAGTAATAATAATAATAATTAAATAAATCAATTACGTATATTGAATAGATTAAACAAACATGCAAAAACAGAAATACGGTATATTAAAAAAGTGAGCTAATGTCTAAAGATTCAATGTCAATTTAGAAATCGGAAGGCAGAGGGGAAGAAGCTGTTCCTGAATTGCTGAGTGTGTGCCTTCAGGCTTCTGTTCCTCCTACCTAATGGTAACAGTGAGAAAAGGGCATGCCCTGGGTGCTGGAGGTCCTTAATAATGGACACTGCCTTTCTGAGGCACTGCTCCCTGAAGATGTCCTGGGTACTTTGTAGGCTAGTACCCAAGATGGAGCTAACTAGATTTACAATCTTCTGCAAATAAAGTATAGCTGCTGTCTTGCCTTCTTTATAACTACATTGATATATTGGGACCAGGTTAGATCCTCAGAGATCTTGACACCCAGGAACTTGAAGCTGCTCACTCTCTCCACTTCTGTTTTCTCTATGAGGATTGGTATGTGTTCCTTCGTCTTACCCTTCCTGAAGTCCACAATCAGCTCTTTTGTCTTACTGACGTTGAGTGCCAGGTTGTTGCTGCAGCACCACTCCAGTAGTTGGCATATCTCACTCCTGTATGCCCTCGCATTGCCACCTGAGATTCTATCAACAATGGTTCTATAGTCAGCAAATTTATAAATGGTATTTGAGCTACGCCTAGCCACACAGTAATGTGTACATAGAGAGTACAGCAGTGGGCTAAGCACACACCTGAGGTACGCCAGTGATGATCGTCAGCGAGGAGGATATGTGATCACCAATCTGCACAGATTGTGGTCTTCCAGTTAGGAAGTCGAGGATCTGATTCTAGAGGGAGGTACAGAGGCCCAGGTTCTGCAACTTCTCAATTAAGATTGTGGGAGCGATGGTATTAAATGCTGAGCTATAGTCGATGAACAGCATTCTGATGTAGGTGCTTGTGTTGTCCAGGTGGTCTAAAGCCGTGTAGAGAGCCATTGAGGTTGCATCTGCCGTTGACCTATTGTAGCGATAGGCAAACTGCAATGGGTCCAGGACCTTGCTGAGGCAGGAGTTCAGTCTCGTCATGACCAACCTCTCAAAGCATTTCATCACTGTTGATGTGAGCGCTACCAGGCGATAGTCATTAAGGCAGCCCACATTATTCTTCTTAGGCACTGGTATAATTGTTGCCTTTTTGAAGCAAGTGGGAACTTCTGCAAGTAGCAGTGAGAGGTTGAAAATGTCCTTGAATACTCCTGCTAGTTGGTTGGCACAGGTTTTCAGAGCCGTACCAGGTAAGCCTTTCCGCCTTGTGAGGGTTTACTCTTTTTAGAGACAGCCTAACATCAGCCTCTGAGACAGAGATCACGGGGTCATCATGTGCAGCAGCGATCTTTCAAAGCGTGCATAGAAGGGGTCGAGTTCATCTGGTAGTGAAGCATCACAGCCATTCATGCTATTCAGTTTCGCTTTGTAGGAAGTAATGTCTTGCAGACCCTGCCAGAGTTGCCGTGCATCCGATGTCACCTTCAACCTTGTTCAATATTGTCTCTTTGCCTTGAAACACCCCTTCGGAAATCATACCTTTTCTGGTATGGGCCTGGGTCGCCAGACTTGAATACCACAGATCTAGCCTTCAGTGGACGATGCACCTCCTGGTTCATCCATCCATGGATTTTGGTTTGGGACTATACAGTAAGTCTTTGTAGGTACACACCCATCTACACAGGTTTTAATGAAGTTGGTAACAACTGCAGCATACTCATCCAGGTTGACAGATGAATCCCTGAATACAGTCCAGTCCACCAATTCAAAGCAGTCCTGTAGGCGCTCTCGTGCTTCTCTCGTCCAAACCTTCTTGGCCCTCACTACTGGTGCTGCAGTCGTCAGTCTCTGCCTATATTCAGGGAGTAAAAGTACAGCCAAGTGATCAGACTTCCCAAAGTGAGGGCTTGAAATAGCATGGTAGGCATTCTTGATGGTGGTGTAGGAAAGGTCCAGTGTGTTGTTTCCTCTGGCATTGCAAGTGATCTGTTGATGGTAGGTGCTTAGCGATTTTTTCAGACTGGCCTGGTTAAAATCTCCCAAAATGATGGTGAAGGTGCTAGGATGCTCTGTTTCATGCATGCTGATCCCATTGCACAGATCATCTAATGCCTGCTTGACATTGCCCTGAGGTGAAATGTATACTGCTACCAAAATGACCCCAGAGAACTCCTGTGGTAGGTAAAAAGGATGGCACTTTACTGCTAGATATTCCAGGTCTGGTGAACAGAATTGGGACAGCACTGATATATTTGTGCATCAAGAAGAGTTGATCATGAGGCACACTCCTTCATCTCTGCTTTTGAGAGACTCTATAGATCTATCCTGACAGTGTATAGTAAACTTGTTGACGTGGATCGCTGCAACCAGTAGGGAAGAGTTAACCAGGATTCCGTGAAACAGAGGACACATGTCCTTGATTTAGCACCCTAGCTCTGAGATCAACAATTTTATTCATCACATTCACCAGCAAGATAGTCGGTATAGGGAGTTTAAAACCCCATTTTCTCAAACACACTTGTAGCCCCGATCTACACCCGCGCCTCCTCTGAGGTGTCTTCCGTGGGTGCTTCCGACCACAATCAGTGTTGTTTCCGTCGGTTTTAAGCAGTGATAGTTCACTTAAACGCATTAAGATACAGGTGTCACCCGCTTTTCGAACTTCACTTTACGAAATCTCACTGTTACGAAAGACCTACATTAGTACCCTGTTTTTGCTAACAGAAGGTGTTTTCACTGTTACGATAAAAGCAGCGCGCACCCCGAGCTGCTGCTCTCCCCCAGATTCGGAACGGCATTCTTGCCGGCATTGCTTAAACACGTGTCTGTGAGCAGCCGTTTGCAAGGTGAGTTCTATGGTATCGGAAAAGCCTGAAAAAGCTCGTAAGGGTGTTACACTTGAGTAAAATTAGACATAATTAAGCGTTTCGATCGTGGTGAACGAAGTAAGGACTAAGTGGGTTTGGCTTGTGGAAGCTGACGAAGATGATGTTGAAGAGGTTTTGGCATCCCATGACCAAGAACTGATAGATGAAGAGATGATGCAATTGGAAGAGGAAAGGATAACAATCGAAACCGAATGAGTAATGATAAAGTACGACTTTAATTTTGAAAAGGTACGTCGGTTTAGGGGATATTTGCA
Organism: Mobula hypostoma; assembly: GCF_963921235.1. Lineage (NCBI taxonomy): Eukaryota > Metazoa > Chordata > Chondrichthyes > Myliobatiformes > Myliobatidae > Mobula > Mobula hypostoma. The sequence continues at coordinate 158,446,114 of NC_086100.1, forward strand.
GGATGGTTTGAGTGCTTACAGAGAACTGTATGATCTAAAAACGGGCAAGGCTCAGCAGTCAAGCAAGCCTTCCACGTCAGCCACAGCACACGACAAACCTCGACCTTCGACATCGAGGCAGGCAGTCATAGAAGAAGATGAGCTGCCTGCTCTAATGGAAACAGATGCCGAGATGGCACCCCAGTGTCCCACCACCCCAACACCCAGGCCGTGGACAGATACCGATTCGCGTAGAATACAGCAGTAGCCGGGAGACACACAGCACATCTTTAAGAAAAAGGCCAAAATAAATATGCTAATTAATTAGGTGCTACCTGACATGTAATTGTCGGCCCAGATCAGAGGCGACACAATCGGTACTGATCTAGGCCAACAATTAAGTGCCAGGAGGCACCTAATTAATTAGCATGTTTATTTCGGCTTTTTTCTTAAAGATGTGCTGTGTGCCTCCTGGCTACCGTTGAACCCCTGCATGCTTCGCGGCTCAGCGGCCTGGAGGGTGGGGGCCACTGCACCACCCAAACTCCGACAAGTCTAACACACCATTGTCAGTGTGCTCCGTGCTTTCCCAGTTCCGGTAAGTGATACTACACTGTCATCCATTATTTCTACTTTATATAGGCTGTATATTTTTATGTGTTATTTGATATGATTTGGCAACTTCATAGCTTAAAGGTTACTGGAGAGCGCTTGCGTGAGATCTTCACTACGGAGAACAGTTCAGGCAATGATAATGGAAAAGTATTTCTACTTTTTATAAGCTGTGTATTTATCATATCATTCCTGCTTTTCCTGTATGTTACTGTTATTTTAGGTTTTATGTGTTACTTGGCATGATTTGGTAGGTTATTTTTGGGTCTGCGAACGCTCACAAAATTTTCCCCGTATAAATAAATGGTAATTGCTTCTTCGCTTTACGACATTCCGGCTTACGAACCCTTTCATAGGAATGCTCTACTTTTGGATGGCAGGGAAAAACTGTATCTTTGTTGACTGTACTAATGTTGGAAGCTGAAACGGGAATATTTAATCGTATTGTTATCTTTCCTGTAAGTAGGTGACCAGAACAGAATTGCACACAATACTTGGTGCAATAATTCGGGTTTAACTACCTTTTTTATCTTGTTTTTTGTCTGGTTTATCTTTCTTTTTCTTCTCTTCATTCACTTCTGCTGTTTTTGCATTTGCACTTGCCGTAGTCACTTGGGTTTGTGGAGGCAAACATGTTGCAGGAGTGGACTGAACTGAAGTCTCTGTTGGATGTGGAATTTGTTTCACTGGAAAACAAAACATTTTGATATTGGAGGTTAAAACAACTTATAGCTGCACGCTTCAACCCTATAACTCTTTTTAAAAAAAAGTCTGGCCAATTGAAAAACAATCGGAGCAGTTATTCTATTTTCAATGAAGTCTTATTATAATACAGTTTATAATAGTATATTTTAATGATAGAAAAGCAACAATTGGTGTGCAGATAGCAAGCCATTGAAAATTAAAAGATGTTTTACCTATTCAAAATAACTAAAGCGATCACAGCTGTAGTTTAATTAGCAAACTTCATTTACCTCAACTGGATACCTTCACTCACCTGAACACTGAAATTACTGCACAACCTATGGACTCACACTCTACAACTCATGTTCTCAGTATTATCTACTTATTCATTTATCACTTTTATGTATTTGCACAATTTGTCTTCTTTTACACATTGGTTGTTTGGCAGTCTATGTGTTTTATTGATTCCATTTCATTTCTTTGTTTCACTGTGAATGCCTACAAGAAACTGAATTTCAGGGTAGTATGTGGTGACTTACAGTGTATATAATTTGATAACAAATGTATTTTAAACTTTTGAACCAGGAAATAGCTTTTAGGCTGCATCCCATTAAAAGTTGTATCCTATTACCTAGGGGCTTTAGGAAAGAGTGATAGAACTGGAGACAATTGCAGATAATTGATATGGAAGGAGAGAGTCAGTCAATTTTCCAAATTAACACTGAAGGTGAGCCACTCTTTATATTTACACCAATTCATATAAAACTAGTTGTGAAAATTGCTTTTGACAGTGATAAAAAAAATTAGAATAATCAAAGTTGAACCAATCTAGAGTAACAAAAACCCAAATTACCCAAGAGTTCTTGAGCAGAGTCCCAAAAGAGCAAAGCATTGGCAAGCACTAGAATAATGCTTAGAATAGTGCACTAATAATGCACTAGAATAGACCATCCCAGCAATTAAGTATTGGTCCAAACCTTACAGTGCAATGAAGATCACCATGCTCGATCTGCATTCTGACAAAAGTACTAAGTGTGCTGCTGGAATTCAGGATGGTTACCTACTAGCACCCATTCAATGTCAACTAGAATTAGGCAACAAATATCAGGGTTTGTAATGAATTGAAATAATTTGAGCTTAAACCTTAACTTCAGAATGAACATATGTAAAAGTAGTAATTGAACAAGGGAAAAAAGGATTATTTTGTCTTTCAAAACAAAAAAAAAATTCCAAGGAGAAGGTGAAGAAGAACAAATTCAGAGGTATCATCTTAATGAAAAGATGCCATCAGATACACATTATAGGACAGGGATAAAACCTGCCACCAGTTTCGATAAGTTGCTTGTTAACTGAAAGACAAATCTAAGTAGGAAAACATTATCTGTATGGAAAAAGCAGCAACATCCCCAACAATCATAGTTAGTACAGTGGCTTATAGTATCAAAAGTGACAAAAGCAGGTGATTCAATATAGCTACTTCAGGATATCACTGAGAGTCAGGGAATGCAAATGATGAGAAACAAAAGCATTGCACAAATTAAAAGGAAGACCTGTGAAATTAACCAAATTGCCAGAAAAATCAAGAGATATGAAAGTTCATTAATAGTTTATTCAGGTTATTTAAGCTGGAATAAGGTTCTTATTATACCTGATGTTATTAAGCCTGAATTTATACATTGCCAATTATAACATAAAAGCAGATCAGAAACAAGCATAGGTTTTGGAATTAGTATACATTTTTTCTAAATAGCAAAGAAAAATTTAAAAAACACAATGTTTCCTAAAAGGTAAAGATTACCTGTAAAGTTTTATGAATGACAATGTCTGGGAAAGCATGACACATTTCCTAGTCAACAAAAATGAAGATACTACAAAATTAAATTAAAAATAAAATGCTAGAGGTCAGGCAGAATTTTTTTTTAAATGCCAGAGATTAGGCAGTATCTGTGAAAAGAGAAACAGTTAAAATTTCAGGTCTACGACTATTTGTCTGGACAGGGAAAAAAATGAAAACATGTTAGGTTTCAGAGGCAGCAAAGGTATGAAATACATCCCCAAAAGGGAGACCAAATGATATAGCAGTAGGATTAGCAGTTAGAATCAGAGGATGCTTCGTTGTCTGGGAGAAAATATTTCCATTTCCTGAATGGTTTTAGTGAAATAGATGGTTTTTTAAAACAACAATCCACTTACATACAATTTCAACAGTCCCTAATAACAAGTTACAGATTCTTGAACTTGAATTCCCCAGTCATGGGATACAAACAGGTGTTCCTTAATAAAAAGGCAGAACTCTGGTTGGTCCGTTTATTAACTACCATGTCAACATACCATTACTTGATAAACCTATGAGTTTCTTTGAACCCTTTGAGTCTGTTACATAATTTATTAAGATCAATGCTGATCAAAAACAACCTTCCAAGTGGGAAGAATTGCTTGTTCCCACTCTCTCTCTGTCCAGTGGTGATAGTGCCATTTTACAGAACTATCACCATATCCCTTGATTGTCTTAATATCCAAAATCTGGCTTGAATGAAATTATTGCTCAAGCCTCCATAATTCTCCAGGTTAAAGCATTCCAGAGCTTCACTGACTAAAGAAATGTCATTGAAAGTCAACAGCATGAAAACAGGCCCTTTGATCTGCTGAGCTCATTTGTTGACCTTCAAAGACCAATTTACACCAATCCTATTTTTGTTCTCTCCACATTCATTCCCATCAATTTCTTCCACCACTCCATGATTCTACCAGACCCCAAACATCAAGGATTAGTGATTAAATACCCTACCAAACCACCCGCCTTTGGGTTGTGCAGGAAAACAGTATACCTGGAAGAAATCCACACAATCACAGCAGGAACATGCCAATCTGCAGACAACATTATGTCAGGCTTGAATACAGGTCATTGGAGTTGTAAGGTAGCAATTTCTTCACTGAGTTCTCAAAAGCCTACCTCTGATCTCATACTATGCTCCCTAGTCCTAGACTCCTTAGTCATGACTTGCTCTCAGATTCTTAAATTCTAATGTTAAACCCTTTAATTTTTAATGAGATCTTCTCTTCTTCTTTTAGATCCTAGAGAATATAGTTACAATCTACTAAATCTCTCATCATAGAGCAAACCAGAATTTTTACTACATTCCTTCTATGTAAAAGGCATCCTACCTCACATAGACCAAAACTGTACATAATATTTCAGGTGTGCTCTCACTAAGGGCCTATACCTATATAATTGCAATAGACTTCTTTGTTCCCAGAGTTATGAAGTTTGAGATATGATTTCCATCCCCCTCCAATCAATGCTGTACCTGCATTTTGTCCCTCAAGTTTAACATACCAAAGTCTCTTTCAGCATTTTTGTCCTTTATATTCTCCTTTTCTGTTTAGTTCTTCAAAATCCAAGACCTCACACTTTTTCACATTATATTCCATCTGCCATATTCTCACCCCAGCATTGTCTATACCTTCTGAAGCAAATTTATATCCTACACCACACTCACAAATTGTGCTTCTAGCTTAGTATTGCTAGTATATGTTGAAACATGTCATTTGGCGTCTTTGGGTAGACTGAAATAGATTGGATACAGCTAGGTTTCAAGCACCGCACCACACCCCACTAGACACAACCTTCCAAGTGGGAAGAAATACTTGCTCCGACTCTTCTAGTCCAATAACCAATTATCTTTCCCTGTCAATATATCACCTTTAATTCAAAGTGCTCAGACTTTGCTAACTAATCTCCTGTGTGAGACTTTCAAGTGCCTTTGGAAAATCCAAATGCACCATATTCACAGGCTATTTTTTCTCAATTCTAGTCACAACTTCCCATATCATATGATAATTTGGAATGGAAAAACAAAGATGTTTTAGAACAGTTTAAGAAAGAATTTTGAACATTCAAGCAGTTTTGACATGGACATAAAGCACAAAACACTGCAGATGCTGGAATCTGAAGCAACATAGCAATATGCTGCCTGAGTACAGGTGTCCCCTACTTTTCGAACGTTCGCTTTACGAAACCTCACTGTTACAAAAGACCTACATTAGTACCCTGTTTTCGCTTTCAGAAGGTGTTTTCACTGTTACGAAGAAAGGCAGCGCGCGCCCCGAGCAGCTGCTCTGCCCCGGATTCGGAACAGCATTGCTGAAACACATTGCATTGAGCAGCCGTTAGCAAGATGAGTTCTAAGGTGTCGGAAAAGCCTGAAAGAGCTCGTAAGGGTGTTACACTTAGCGTAAAACTAGACATAATTAAACGTTTCGATCGTGGTGAACGAAGCAAGGACAAAGTGCGTTTGGCTTGTGGAAGTTGATGAAGATGATGTTGAAGAGGTTTTGGCATCCCATGACCAAGAACTGATAGATGAAGAGCTGATGCAATTGGAAGAGGAAAGGATAACAATCGAAACCGAATGCAGAAAGTGAAGCAACTGCGTGAGATTTTCGCTGCAATGATAAAGTACGACTTTAATCTTGAAAGGGTACGTCGGCTTAGGGGATATTTGCAGGATGGTTTGAGTGCTTACAAACAACTGTATGATAGAAAAATGCGCGAGGCTCAGCAGTCAAGCAAGCCTTCCACGTCAGCCACAGCAGGCGACGAACCTCGACCTTCGACATCGAGGCGGGCAGTCATAGGAGAAGATGAGCTGCCTGCTCTAATGGAAACAGACGACGAGATGACACCCCAGTGTCCCACCATCCCGACAACCAGGCCCCGGACAGATACTGTACCGATTCGCGAAGAACGCAGCAGTAGCCAGGAAGCACACAGCACATCTTTAAGAAAAAAGCCGAAATAAACATGCTAATTAATTAGGTGCCGCCGACACGTAATTGTCGGCCCAGATCAGTGCTGATTTCCGATTGCATTGCCTCTGATCTGGGCCGACAATTACGTGTCGGTGGCACCTAATTAATTAGCATGTTTATTTCGGCTTTTTTCTTAACGATGTGCTGTGTGCCTCCCGGCTACTGCTGCGTTCTTCGCGGCAATGTATCGGGTTGGCGGCCCGGAGGGTGGGGGCCACTGCACCGCCCAGCCTGCGACGACTCAGTCTAACACACCACCATCAGTGTGCTTGGCGCTGTTTTCCCAATTCCGGTAAGTGATACTACACTGTACATACATTATTTCTACTCTATATAGGCTGTGTATTTTTACGTGTTATTTGGTGGATTTGGCAGCTTCATAGTTTAAAGGTTACTGGAGAGCGCGTTTATGCCAACAGCGCTTGCCTGAGGTTTTCTGCCGAGAGCGCTTGAGTGAGATTTTTGCTATGGAGATCTGTGCAGGCAATCGTTGTAGAGAAGTATTTCTACTTTATGTAGGCTGTGTATTTATCATATCATTCTGCTTTTACTATATGTTACTGTTATTTTAGGTTTTATGTGTTATTTGGCATGATTTGGTAGGTTAGTTTTGGGTCTGCGAACGCTCACAAAATTTTCCCATATAAATAAATGGTAATTGCTTCTTCGCTTTACGACATTTCCGCTTACAAACTGTTTCACAGGAATGCTCTACCTTCGGATGGTGGGGGAAACCTGTACCCGAATTCATTCAGGTGTTTTCTGTGTTAAAAGAAAATATACCATTTAATATAGTAAGAAAACAGAACAGATGCGCAAGCAAACACTGGGAGATTCTGCAGATGCCAGAAATCCAGAGTTATGGAGAGAAAACACTGGAGGGACTCAGCATCTATGGAAATGAATAAACAATCGACCATTTGGTGAAATGCAGATATATGTTTCTGTTGTTTGTAGGGACATAGTGACAGATATTAGATCAGATGCACTATGGCTTTTGATGTTTTCTATGTCTGAATCTGAAAAGCACATTTTTCTTCTTCATCACTAATAAAGACAGAGTACATCCACATTTCAAATATAATTCAGCAACATGACCCCAGAGGTACCTCATTAATGTTCTTTTCTTTCCCCAGATATTAAAAAAAGTAAGTAATGCATCAATGATGTGGCATGATAGGCTATTCTATTTCTGTTCTGAAGTGCAATTACTGAAGCGCGATTAGGTCAAGAAACCCAGTAAGGTCATCCACACCAGCCAGAGGCTGAATGTTGTATCCTATGACTACTTTGCAGTAATGGAATGAAGCCATTGCTATGCTTTAACAATGTTCTTGATGGGGAAATTTGGAATTAAGCCAATGTGGCTTAGAATCATAATTACATTTTGAACACTGGATAATAAACTGGCAAAATAAATTCTCTTCAAAGTTCTTAATTTCTTCAAAATGTTATTCTAAGGTTGATATGCTAGCGGTTGTAAAACCTACGAAATTGCATAGAGCTTGTCAATGTAACATTTTAAAACACCACAACGGCAATTAGTGGATGGAAATAGTAGATTAAATTTGTATCCCCTTAAGTTTAGTCAGATTTATTACCTTCAATTTAAATCAATCAAGTGATTGACAAAAATGCTAATAATACAAGTTGTGTTGTTAGAAACAATAATGATGAATTTACTTTTTTCAAAGTGCGATGTATGGTCTTATAGAAAGGAAAAACAGGTGCAAGGAACTGAAAGAACTATTCCAGGTTCTATTCCCTATGTTCTGTATTTAATTTGTCATAATTTGGTAAACTTATTCTGTCACGCTATCTCTTGGTAATCTTGCGGCAAGGAGAAAGAAACACAAATCAACTGAAGGAGAAAAATAAATCACTCAGGTAATTCCTCATTATCCTCTTCAAAGGTAATCAAAGTTCCAGGAAAGTATGCAAATTTGCAATATTAAATCGATAAAATACAGTCAATAAATTGTACTTCCATATTCAATTTCACTTTTCCAAATATTTTGCACAGATGCTTATGGTTGCAATTTCCTTGACGGCACAAAGACCTACCTCCATTACGGATCTCCGCTTCAATGAGACTCTGCTTTAAATCCTCAATTTCCTTCTTTAACTTAGCATTTTCAACCCGAAGTCGCTTTTCTTCTCTTTGGGATGCCTGTAGGACTGATTTGCCAAAGAAAGATTAACAGAAAATAATTGGTATACATAAATTGAAGATCGATTAGAAGGATACATTATTCTCTCCTTCAGAAAATCAATCCACTGAAGGCACAAAGGCCATTACTTTCATCTTGTGCTACAGTTTGAAGTCCTGTACCCTTGGGATTTGAAGGGGTGCGAATCAGAGAAAATGTTCTGACAAACACCTAACCCTAAACCTACATAAAACAAGCCCAACTCCCTGGCTAGTCTGTTCAGTCTGCCCATCCCCTAAATTGCTCCTGCCATGAACTGGTAACTGCAAAATAATTAACAGACTACTTTGTCAATTTTGGAAGCAAATCCCTCAAGTGTCCTCCTGCTGTGAGCCAGCAACTTGCAGGATATTGTCTTCGTCAACCATTTCAGTTCACTACATACATTCCCAATCACCTAAACATGGGAATCAACACCTCACTTTCCAACTGGATACTTGACTTCCTAACCAACAGACCACAATTAGTTAGGATAGGCATCAGCACCAACACAATGATTATTCTCAACATGGGTGCTCCTCAGCCTGCTACTCTACCACACATCCATGACAGCGTGGCCACATTGTGCTCCATTTCCACTTATATGTTTGCAGATGATACCATGATAATGTAATGGATTTCAACTAACGAAGAGACGGAGTACAGAAAGGAGATAGACAGCCTCGTGACATGGTATCAGAACAACCTTTCCCTCAATTTCAGCAAAACAAACGAGCTGATCATAACTTCAGGAAGGATGAGGGGAGCAGTACACTTCTGTTTATATCAAGAGTGCTAGGATCGAGAGAGTTGAGAGCATCACCAACATCACAACAGCACGTCCTCAAGGTTCAAAGTAAGTTTATTATCAAAGTATATATTTGCCACCACATACAACCCTGAGATTCACTTCCTTGCAGGCATACTCAATAAATCCAATAACCATAGTAGAATCAATGACAGACTGTATCAACTGGGTGTACAATCAGTGTGTAAAAGACAACAAACTGTGAAGAGGAAGAGGCAGTAATAAATACTGAGAACATGAGAAGTGAGTCCATAGGTTGTGGGAACAGTTCAATGAAGTTTAGTAAAGTTATCTTGTTTGGTTCAACAGCCTGATGGCTGAGGGGTAGCAACTGTTCCTGAACCTGGTGGTGAGTCCTGAGGTTCTTCCTATAACTTCTTCCTGATGGCAGTAGTGGGAAGAGGGCATGGCCTGAGTAGAGGGATGATGGATGCTGCTTTTCTGGGACAGCGCTCCATGTAGATGTGCTCAATGGTTTGAAGGGTTTTACCCATGCTGTATCCACTGCTTTATAGGATTTTCCATCCCAGGGGATTGCTATTTCCATACCAGGCTGAGATGCAGCCAGTCGATATACTCTCACCCACACATCTATGGAAGTCTGCGAAGATTCTGCATGTCGTCTCAAACACTGACCAACTCCTAAGGAGGTAGAAGCGCTGTCATGTTTTCCTTGTAAATACACTTAAGTGCTGGGCCCAGGACAGATCCTCTTAAATGATAATACCAAGGAATTTAAAGTTGCTGACGCTCTCCACCTCTGATGAAGACTGGGTCTTAGACCACTGGTTTTCTACTCCTGAAGTCAATAATAAGTTCCTTGGTTTTGTTGACTTCAAGGGGTTGTTGTGGCATCACTCAGCCAGATTTTCAATCTCCCTCTTATACACCGATTCATCACCACCTTTGATTTGGCCTATGACAGTGGTGTTATCAGCAAACTTGAATATGGCATTGGGCTGTGTTTAGCAACACGGTCATAAGTGTAAAGCGAGCACAGCAGGGGAAAAGCACACAGCCTTGTGTTGCACCTGTGCTGATAGAGATTGTGGAGGAGATGTTGTTGCCAATCTGAACTGACTGGGTCTGCGAGTAAGGAAATTTTTGATCCGATTGCACAAGAAGTATTGAGGCTACGGTCTTGAAGCTTATTGATTAGTTTTGAGGAGATGGAAGTATTGAATCCTGATCCAAACACACATACACCACAGCCAAGAAAATTTGCCAGTGCCTTTGGATGCTAAAGAAAATTGACATCTACCGTTACCCTCACCAACTTCTAATCGATGTGCCATAGAAAGCATCCCATCTGGATGCATCATGGGCTTGGTATGCAAACTGCTCTGCCTGTGACCGAAAGAAATTTCAAGAGTTGTGGACATAGCTCAACAGATCACGGAAACCAGCCTCCTCAGTATAGACTGTCTACATTCCACAGTGCTTCGGTAAAGCAGCCAGAATAACCAAAGATCCCACTCACCCTGGACATTCTGTCTTCTCCCGTGTCCAACAGGGCAGAAGATGGTAAAAGAAGACACTAAAAGCACGTACCATCAGGCTCAAGGACAGCTTCTATCCTGCTGTTATAAAACTATTGAATGTTCCCTTACCCACCCATGCACACCCCAGCTTATGGTTTCTCTGTGACTGCTCTTGCATGTGTCAAAGTGATATTTTTATATCCCATTTAAGTTTCCAATCTATGCCAAAACCTTAACATGAAACATAAACTTCTCTGGATTAATTAAAGCCATTAAAATGGGAAGTTAATTACTCTTTGATCCGTTTTGTGAAAGATTCACACATTTCAAAATATTTCATAGTTAGTTAAATTTCAGCTGAAATGCTTCAAGAACTGAACTCAATTGATAAATCAAATTTTAAGCTAGCTTTTTTTTAAATTGGAAAAAAGTTCCCCCACAAACCTGGTGGCAACTTACATTTAATTATTCTTCTACACTGCAAGGATAAAGCTAAATAGATAACAACTACACTATATTAAATATTCTTTTCTGCTAGATTAGTGTAGAAAATTTGTTTCCCTATGTTAACATGGTTTAATAAATAAAACTAAGTTGTTAATGATCAACCTAAAGTCCACAGTCTAAAAAAATAAAAACCTTCATACTCAAGTGTGACATCAACACCAATTGGTGCCAAGTAACTATCTTGTACTGTGGTCTCAGTACATGGAAACAGCCAAAAATCTGTTTCACTCTGGAATATTAATCATCACAACTTCCAAACATGATTCTTGGCTAGATTCCAAACTAAAGTCAGGAACATATCAAATCTGAAATGAATGCATTATTAAGTTAACGCATTGGACTAAAAATTCAAAATATCTTTTTTTTTTGGTTTTCTCTCCATACAGTCAAAGTTGCAATTCCTACTGTTGTACAGTTCTACAAACACTACCTCTTGGTATCTCAAAGCAAATCACCTTTGAATACTACATTTCACAGAACAAACTTTTACAACAATTAGGAGAGATTTGCTGGGTCAGTTTTCATCTTCTTTGACCCCGAGTTTGAGATCCTATTTGACCCCAGTTGCATTTCTCACTGCACATCCCCTCTATCACCAAGGTAATCGATATCTAACTCTGCAACGGTCATTCACATATACCACGTTTTAGTTCATCTTGACTCAAAACCACAAACTTCCCATTGTTTGCTCCAAACTACAACATTTTAAAGCAATCCAGTTCAGAAACTTTTTGACCTGAAACATCTATAGGGCCTTCCCCACAGACATTGCTCGAACATTGCAGACATCCAGTAGATTTTTTTTTTTGGCTCCAATTTCCCACTTTCAGTAAAATGAGCTCAGAGTAAACTTATGCTCTGCACACTAATACCATTGAATTCCATTCACACATCATCCGTGATGACCAACATATCTTTTGACTTTCAAACAGGAAATGGCTCAACTTTAAAATTCCTATCCAAATTTTGAAATCCCTCACCGTGTTCACCCCATCTTATTTGCACAACTGTTTCTAACTAACCTTATAATGCTTTGTTCTTCACTCTTCAAAGCATTATGTCCAAACTATCAAATCTGCTCCTTAAACTTTTTTTTGCCTGTTTCATCTTCATTAAGACACATTAAGTTTTTGACCAGTATTTTGGCTATCTGTCAAAATATCCTTGTGACTTGGTACTTCACTCTTTTTGATGATATTCCAAGAAGGACTTGGGTTATTTTACCCGATTAAAGCTGTTGTAAATTACTAATAGTTGCTGCTCTTAATCAAGAATTATTGAAGGGTAAATTGTAAAAAGCCACTTGAGGAACTGCAACCTGCAGTCAATGATCTGCCACTATTTAGGTTCAGAATCAACTATAGCAAGAGCAAACAGCGTGGATTTAGTTCAAATAATCTGAAAAATTTAAATACTATGCAATTTAATACAATGTGATACAATTTAATACAACAAGCACAATCAAGATTTACGAGTAGCTTAACATTACAGGAAAAAAATCAGCATCTCAATTGGGTTAAGCTCTGGACTCTGACTTGGCCATTCCAAAACACAAATTTTCTTCTTTTAAACCATTCTGTTATTTACTCTTGCGTTTCAGATAGTTGCTTTGTTGCATCATCCAAGTTCTATTAATCTTCAGGTGACAGACCACTACCCTGACATTCTCCTGCAAGATGTCTTGATACAATTTTGAATTCATTGTTCTCTCAACGATTGTAAGCTGTCCAGGCCCTGAGGCAGCAAAGCAGCCCCAAATCATGATGCTTCTTCCACCATGCCTCAGTTAGGATGAGGTTTTGGTGTTGGTGTGCGGTGCCCTTTTCCTTTCAAACATAGCAGTGTGCATTTCTGCCAAAATGTCCAACTTTTGTCTCATCTATCCACAGGATATTGTCCCAGGTACACTGTGGAACACCAGGTGGTCTTTTGTAAACTTGAGATGGGCAGCAATTTTTTTTTGGAGAGCAGTGGTTTCCTCCGTGTTGTCCTTCCATGAGCATCTCCTCCACAATCTCCAGCAGCATAAGTGCACCACAAGGATGTGTGCTTAGACCCCTGCTCTACTCACTTTAACACCTATGACTATGTGGCTAAGTACAGCACCAACACCATATAAAAGTTTGCTGATGACACCACTATTGTGTGCTGTATCAAAGGTGGTGATGAATCAGCATAGAGGAGGGAGACTGAAAATTTGGCTGAGTGGTGTAATAACAACAACCGCTCGCTCTATGTCAGCAAGACCAAGGAACTGATTGTAGACCAGGAGAGGGAAACCAGAGGTCCATGAGACAATAATCATTGAAGGATCAGAGGTGGAAAGGGTCAGTAACTTTAAATTCCTAGATGTCACCAACTCAGAGAACCTGTCCTGGACCCATCACATAAATATAATTGCAAAGAAAATACGACAGCACCTCTACTTCCTCAGGGGTCTGCGGTGAGATGACATACAATCAAAAGCCCTGGCAAACTTTTATAGATGTGATGTGGAAAGTGTGCTGCCCGGCTGAATTATAGCCTGGTATGGGAACGCCAATGCCTATGAGTGGAAAATCCTACAAAAGGTAGTGGATTTGGCCCAGTACATCATGGGTAAAACCCTCACAAACCATTGAACATATTGATATGAAATTTGGCCTAGAAAAGCAGTATCCGTCATCAGAGATGCTCACACCCAGGCCATGATTTTTTCTCTCTGCTGCCATCAGGTACTCTCAACACCAGGTTCAAGAACAGTTACTACCACTCAACCATCAGGGTCTTGAACAATAGGGGATTACTACACTCATTCTACTTCTGGTGTTCCTTCAATCGATGGTTTAAGGACTCCATCTTATTATCTCATGCTCATTATTTATTGCTATTTATTTATATTTGCATTTACAGTTTGTTGTCCATTGATCCTGTTTACAGTTACTGTTCTATAGATTTGCTAGTATGCCCAAATCTAAGAATTGAAAGGTTGCATGTGATGACACATATGTACTCTGATAATAAACATTACTTTGAACTTTGAACACAATTCTTGTTCAGTATTTTTCTTATAGTGGACGCATTAATGGAGACTTCAGGAAGTTCTAGATATTTCTCTAGGTCTTTTACTGTTAACCTTGGGTTCTTTTTCAACTCTTTCAGCATTGCATGTTGTGCTCTTGGTATGACCCCTGCGGGACACCCATTCCTAGGGAGAGTAGCAACAGCATTGAACTTCCTCCATTTGTAGACAATTGCTATTACTGTGGACTGGTGAATACTCAGATCTTTAGAAATGCTTTTGTAGCCTTTTACAGCTTCATGCATCTCTACAACTCTTCTTTCAAGGTCCTCTGAAAGCTGTTTTGATCAAGGAATGGTGCACATAAACAGATTTTTCTTGAGAAGAGCAGGCTCTGTGGCACCTTTACAACCCACACCTCCAATTTCATCTCGTTGATTAGAACACCCAACTCCAAATAGCTTTTGTCAAAGGTATTACCCCAGAGGTTCACTTTTTTAACGTAGACTGTGATTGTTCAAATTGTGTACTCAGTATTGATGTGAAGTAGTACAATTTTCCGTGTATTATTAGTTCAAGCAGATTGTGTTTGTCTTTTATTGCGACTTGGATAAAGATCAGACCACAGTCCATGCGTAGTTAATGCAGTAATTAATCGTAAAGGGTTCACAAACCTTTTCTTGCAACTGTATGTCACTATTGTTTACTCATTTTTGGAGAAACTATTTTACTTTTATTGTGACCAATTGGTGTAAGTTTCTGTTTTCTCCTATTAAAATAACCTTTTATTGGGCATAACTACTGGATTGCTGCGAGTCCACACCCCATTCCATCTCAAGCTCGGGCTGATGCACAGTGTCAGTTGCATAAACACAAGAAAATCTGCAGATGCTGGAAATCCAAGCAACATACACAAAATGCTGGAGGAACTCAGCATGCCAGACAGTATCTATGGAAAAGAGTAAACAATCACAAAATGTTGGAGGCATTTCATAACTGACTTCTCATCTTTTTTTCAGTACTGATGAAGGGTCTTGGCTCAAAACTGTAACTGTTTACTCTTTTCCATAGATGCTGCCTGGCCTGCTGAATTTCTCCAGCATTTTGTGTGTTGCACAGTCACTGCTGACTCTTGTTAAGACAGAGCTCATGTCAAAGCAATAAGAAAGGCAAGCATAATAATACATTGACAAATTAATACATTCCGAACTTACTTGTTTTCTCTTTAAGTAATGCCACTTGCTGTTTAAGGTATTCAATGACCTGGTCTGCCTCGACAGCCCTCTGCTCCAATCGATTTAGTAGAGCACGATCACTAGACATCCTTATCAATTGACGAATCAGAAACCTGAGAAAGAAGAAGAATCTCAGTGCTCACAAAGATGCCTATGCACAATATTGAAAGCTTCAAGTTCGGAAACGAGTTGTACAAGAACTAAATGTTCTATCAAGGATTTTTCTTTGTTTCACAGCACAGATAATGACGAACAGAATGAAAATTACCATTTTTTTTACAGAATCTGCTAATATCATTTAAGGCTTCAATACAATTCTAACTGGATACAAAATTTAGTACCATTTTCTTAAGCCAGTTATTCTTTGATGTTTCTGCTTTTTTTTTGTATTTAGTTTATCATAAAATAAGTTGTTACAGCTTCTTGGAAGACTATTTATTTTTCAGGTCACAAGCATTGCTGGTCAGGTTAGCATTTATTGCTTGTTCCTAATCTCCTCTAGATGATGTTTGTGAGCCATCTTCTTGCCCACTGTAGTCCTTCTGATGGGAGATTCAGTGCTATTGGGGAGCATCTCCCAGGATTTTGACTGAGCAACAATGAAGTAATTGGGACATACAGCACTTCCAAACCAATTTAGACAGCAATGTAGAAAAAATACAGGCGATGGTGTTCCCATGCATCTAACACTCTGCTCTTTTTGATGTAGCAGTTGTGTGTCTGGGAGATGTTGTCACACAACCCAGGCACACATTAAAGTGGCCTCTGTTTGATATATCACAGATTTTCCAGAATTCCAACTGTATCAATGCAAGAAATCAGCAACTTCAGGACAGAAAAACATGGGGCAAAAATCATCGAAAAGATGGGGTTAAAACATCAGTATATTGTATGATCAGAAAAGAAAATATTAATTTTCATTTTACATGGAAGATATTGTCTTTTCATAACTGGAATTACTTGATTTTGATTTGAGTAGTGTCTTTACCTAAAGCAGAGTGACAATTTAGGATTTGGTTTAAAAAGTGTTTCAAGTAAATAATGAAAATTATTAACAGGAAGCTAATCCATACTTGTCAAGTATTAAAATTAAGGCTTCTGGATTTTGTAATTATATATCTATAAGTTTTCATCAGTTTTAAATTATTCTTCTCATGCTGCTCATCTGCTAAACAATAATTTTAACAATAGTGTCAGGTGGGAGGTCTGATAAATTCTGTATAACATCTGGCATTAATCAGTGCAAACGTTAGTCCACAATTTAGGCGAGAGTCAGGAAAAAGATGAGACATGGGGAGATAACTGTATAAATCAAATGCAGAAGCAATGAGAAGGAAGGGATGGGTAGGAAAGAGTGAAGCAAAGCAAAAGGCAAATAGAGATGCGGAAGCCATCCAGGTGGAAAGTCATGAACAAATGTTAACTTAATTTCTCTTCTACAAATTGCTGAGTACTAAGCAAGTTTTTCCAGCAATTTCCATTTTTCTTTAGGATTTTCAACCTGCCAAGAATTGGATCAAAAGCTATAAAGATGTAGTATGCTGGTATTGCAGGACACTAGCTTCACAGTTTTCACTATAACTCCTAATGTGGCATCTAAAGTCAGAAGATATGGACTGAAACAGCTGAATTTAACTATTTAAAAGAACATACAGCACAGTACAGGCCCTTCGGCCCACAATGTTGTGCCAACCCTCAAATCCTGCCTCCTATATAAGCCCCCACCTTAAATTCCTCCATATACCTGTCTAGTAGTCTCTTAAACTTCACTAGTGTATCTGCCTCCACCACTGACTCAGGCAGTGCATTCCACGCACCAATCACACTCTGAGTGAAAAACCTTCCTCTAATATCCCCCTTGAACTTCCCACCACTTACCTTAAAGCCATGTCCTCTTGTATTGAGCAGTGGTGCCCTGGGGAAGAGGTGCTGGCTATCCACTCTATCTATTCCTCTTAATATCTTGTACACCTCTATCATGTCTCCTCTTATCATCCTTCTCTCCAAAGAGTAAGGCCCTAGCTCCCTTAATCTCTGATCATAATGCATACTTTCTAAACCAGGCAGCATCCTGGTAAATCTCCTCTGTACCCTTTTCAATGCTTCTACATCCTTCCTATAGTGAGGTGACCAGAACTGGACAGAGTCCTCCAAGTGTGGCCTAACCAGAGTTTTATAGAGCTGCATCATTACATCGCGACTCTTAAACTCTATCCCTCGACTTATGAAAGCTAACACCCCATAAGCTTTCTTAACTACCCTATCCACCTGTGAGGCAACTTTCAGGGATCTGTAGACATGTACCCCGAGATCCCTCTGCTCCTCCACACTACCAAGTATCCTACCATTTACTTTGTACTCTGCCTTGGAGTTTGTCCTTCCAAAGTGTACCACCTCACACTTCTCAAAGAAAAATAACAATGTTAAGCAAATAATTTGACGGCAAAGAAAATCAAATTAACAGTTTTTAGAAATACCATTGTGACCAAGGGTCATTTGAATAATTTATATAAATGTACTAATATGCCAGCTATATGCGGACTACATTTAAAGTTGCACTCAGACAGGCAGATTTATCCAATTAATTTCATTATTAAAAAGAATATACAACAGAACAGAATTGGAAAGAGTTGAGAAGATTCACTTTAATAACATGCCAAATTTTAGTCTGATTTTAAGAACGTCTGTTTTCCTTTATTAACTGCTAATGAAAATGGGTATTTGAATTCAGAAAAAAAATCTTTCTACACTTGCCAATTTTACACTAACAAAAGATGATGATAATTATAGTGCAAACGTGGAGCTCAAAGACTCGTCTTAATTCTAAATTACAATGTATATACAAAATGCCTACACACAGCTTTCGTTATCCCAGCTGTAGCAGGGAGAGTTTTAGACACTGGAAAAAAAGATATTTAACATTTTAAGTGGACAGCCTATCAGTAGACATTTTGAAATGCACTTTACACCTGGTTATTATATAGTGACTAGAGCAGGGGTGTCAAATTCATTTTAGGTCACGAGCCGGATTGGGCAAAATGCGACTTCATGCAGGCCGGATCAGTTGTGCACGCGTGGTCCCACAGCTTTTGTAGCCTTCGTTTTTTTCAACCTGCTCTCACGTGTCTCAGTCTCTGCTATAACTACAAAGTGTTTCACTTTCCGAATTTCGTTTCTTATGAAGATTGCCTAGCAAGCAATATTTTTAAGATTGGTATTAACTTCCAGTCGTAGGCTACAAGAAAGTTGTGATGAGAGAGAGAAAAAACGATGCTATTTTGGCTAAGATTGTTTTGGGAGCCACACCTTTTCTATTAATAAACAATTTGAAATCAAACATTAGCAGACAGAAATGTAGATCTAACGAAACAAATTGTAAATGTAAGCTACACAACTGCACCTAATATACACACATTCTTTCTCTCTCTCTCTCTTTTTTCTCCCTCTGTCCCTCTGTATACCCCTTGCCCATCCTCTGGTTCCCCCCTCCCCCTTTTCCTTCTCCCTAGGCCTCCTGTCCCATGATCCTCTCATATCCCTTTTGCCAATCACCTGTCCAGCTCTTGGCTCCATCCCTCCCCCTCCTGTCTTCTCCTATCATTTTGGATCTCCCCCTCCCCCTCCACTTTCAAATCTGTTACTAGCTCTTCTTTCAGTTAGTCCTGACGAAGGGTCTCGGCCTGAAACGTCGACTGTACCTCTTCCTAGAGATGCTGCCTGGCCTGCTGCGTTCACCAGCCACTTTGATGTGTGTTGCACCTAATTTTTGTTAGCCTGCTTCCAGCAATCAAACTCAGACAATGAACACAGTTAGCCTCAAATTTTCATTGAAGTGATCACATTTACAATAATAGAAGTCAGAAAATGAATGAATGACAATATTATGACACTCAGTATTTCATAATGCATTCTCCTTACATGTCGCAGTGCATCGAACAGTGTCACTCATTTTTCACTTGCTGCTTCCAGACTCCTGACATCTCTTGGCTTTAACCAGCCTGTCAACATCAGGGACCAGTTTCTGGGCAGTTGTGATTTTCATAATGTCATTTAGATGTCTGTGTGTCAGCTGCAAGTGCAGTATGGATTTGTTAACCTTCATTATGGAGAACGCCTGCTCACAGAGATATGTTGTCCCAAACATGCAAAGGATCTTTGAGGTAAAGTCTGTCATCTTGGGGTACATTGGTCCCAGGTATTGATAGAATGAGTCCAGACCCACAGTCTCAAATTTATATTTCAAAGCAGAGTTACACAGGATTTCAATTAGTTCCGTCTGGAGTTCCTCTGGCACATCTGATGCTGCGTTGACGGCAAACAACGAGCAATATAGTGAGAATTCCTTCTCGAGCTGAGTGAAGACTTGGAAACGATTCTGAAACTCACTTTTCAGCCATGATATTTTGTCCTTGTACCTGTCCATGTTGTCATTATTCCCATGAGTGACACACACAGGCTGCAAAGAGGGGGAATGAGCTGGGTTGCTGCTGGATAGTTGCATCTCCCACAGGCCTAATTTAATTTGAAAGGCACGAATGCTGTCGTAGTATTCTGTAACAAGTTTGTTGCGGCCTTGCATGTTGACATTAAACACATTTAAGTGCTCTGTTATATGCACCAAAAATGCAAGATCATGAAGCCAGTCTGGGTCATCCAGCTCTGCCACTGGCTTCCCTTTCTTGTTCATGAATAGTCCAATTTCCGCACATGGTTGAAAAAAACGTTTGAGCATAACCCCTCTGCTCAACCAGCCGACTTCAGTGTGGTAGGGTAGGCCGTGCCCAATATTACTTTCAGACAAAAGACTGTCAAATTGCCGATGGTTGAGTCCCTTGGCACTAATAAAATTAACCATTTTGATTACTACATCCATGACATTGTCCATTTTCAGGCTCCTGCTACATAAAGCCTCCTGAAGTATAATACGAAGAAAATTCCAGAATTCCTGCTCTGGATTCTCTGTCTGAACTTTCTCTCGGAGTTTCGCAACAACACCTGCCTTTTTCCCGACCACGGACGGTGCGCCATATGTTGCCACGCTGACAGCGTGACTCCAGTCAACCCCCAGTCTGTCCAAGGCCTCAACGAGACTGGAGAAAACGTCGTTCGCTGTTGTGGTGTTTGTCATGGGCACTATCTCCACAAACTCCTTGGTGACGGTCAAAGATGCATCAACACCACGAATAAGTATTCCCAATTGAGCTACATCAGTCACGTCGGTGCTCTCATCACTTGCAATAGAGAAGGCAATAAATGACTTCACTCTGTCTTTTAGTAGACTGTTCAAATCTCCTGCAAGGTCCCCGATTCTGTCCGCCACAGTATTTCTTGACAAGCTGATATTACCAAAAGCCTGTCTCTTCTCAGGGCACACCAGCTCAGCCACCATCAGCATGCATGCCCTGATGAATTCCCCCTCTGAGTATGGCTTCAACGCAGCAGCTATTTTGTTGGCAATAATATAGCTGGCCTTGACAGTTCCATCATGAGTCTCCCGACTTTTGGGGAACACTAATAGCTGTTTTTTCAGAGCTGCTTCAAACTTGTTTACCTTTTGTGTTCTGAATAGTCCTGCGTGCTTGTCATATTTTTCTCCGTGTGATGTCTCATGGTGTCGTTTGATATTGTACTCTTTTGCCACAGCCACATGTTGCGAGCATATCAGACACACAGGTTTGCCGTTGACCTCACAGAAGAAAAGACGATCTTTCCAATTATCGTTGAATATCCGAACTTTGATGTCAACTTTTCTTTTCTTGGAAAGCAGTTTGAAGCACAGCAGCAAACAGTCTCAGCCTGTTACTTACCTGAGTACTCTGTGTGTTTATACTGTGTCTGACGATGTAAGTGGGGCCTTAGTAGTCTTCAGTGCAGGGCGGTAGGTGCTTATGCACAGCGGGGGGTTAACTGCTGTCTGTTGTTTTCTAAGTACACACAACAAGCTGCCGGTGCAGCAGGCAGCACAGACTGCGGTGGGAGAGAGAGTGGTTGCCATACAGATACATAATAAATGGTCATGAATATACTTTTCCCCCCAAATCATCCTGCAGGCCGGATTGGACCCCTTCGCGGGCCACATCCGGCCTGTGGGCCGGTAGTTTGACACCCCTAGACTAGAGGATACATCAAGGATGCTTCATTCCACACTGCATCATTTGCGCTGCTATTACAAATCAACAGGACACTGGGTTCAAGAACATCTACTTCCCTGCAACCATTCGGTTCCTGAACCAATCAGCACAACCCTAATTACTAGTTTAGAAAGATTGCGACAAATCTGCACTACATTTGACCTTTTTTGTTGTAAACGCATTGGCTTATAAAGATTGTGTATAATGTTTGTTTAATTTATGTTTTCCTTTGAACGCTGCTTATACGCTATTTGCCTGTGATGCTGTAAGCAAATTGTGAATACATGTACTTGCAAATATCACAATAAACGCAACTGAGTACTATACAAGTACAAATTAACTAATGAAAAAATATTACCACAGTCACAAAGGACAAATTCTTAAAAGTCAACTTCTGCAAATTAAATACAATTCTGTGATCACTCTCTGCATCTGGGAAACACCCTCTTCTTCAATTTCAAGCTCAGTGTCTAAATTAGGTTGGAGGAACAACACCTTATATTCTGTCTGGGTAGCCCCAAACCTAATGGTATGAACATTGATTTTTCGAACTTCTGGCAATGCCCCCCCCCCTCGACATTTCCCCACCCCCTTTTCACTCTCGCACTTTATCTCATCACCCGCCCAGCACCTCCCTCCTTTTCTTTCTTCCATGGCCTTCTGTCCTCTTTCAGACTCTCCTTCTCTAGCCCTGTATCTCTTTCACCAATCAGCTTCCCCCAAGCACTTTACTTCATTCCTCCCCACTTCAGGTTTCACCTATCACCTTATGTTTGTCTCTCAACTCCCCCCACCTTTAAATCTATTCCTCAGCTTTTTGTCCTCCAGTCCTTTTGAAGGGTCTTGGCCCAAAACATCAGCATTTTCCATAGATTCTGCCTGGTCTGCTGAGTTCTTCCGGCATTGTGTGTGTGTTGCTCAGTATCTGAAATTTGATTTCATATTCAAAGCTGCTGCATATGAAGACCAATACAAATATTATGATTAGGCTCGTTTGGCACCCCAATATAACAAAGAATTTTGGTTTTGATCAAATCAACTAAAGATAGAATACAGAACATTACAGCACAAGCTCTTCAGCCCATGATGCTGCGCCGACCTTTTAACTTACTCCAAGATCAATCTCACCCTTCTCTCCTGCATGCATAGCCCTCCCTTTTTCTGTTATCCATTGCCTTTTTAAGATTCTCTTAATTGTCCCTAAAGAATCTATCGCTACCACCACCTCTGGCAGCACATCGCATGCACCTACCACTGTGTGTAAAGAATCTACCTCTGATATACCCTCTCTGACATCCATCTTCAAATTAAGCCCCCTCATATTGATTTTCTAACCACCACACTGCAGATCACATTGTATAAAGCAAATGCTAACTTCTATATAGTCAGTTTTTTATTTTAGGATTATCATTTTGAAGAAGGCAAAACCTTACGAAAATACTTAACCTTTGAAAAATAAGTAAATAATGAGGACTGGATGGTGACATTCTGTTGACTCAAATGCCAGGTTCAATTCTCACCTCGATTGGTGTCTCTGTGCCCTTTCCATATTTTCCCCATGGCTGCAGAAGTTTCCTCCCACATGCCAAAGATGCTGGCAGGTTCACTGGCTAATTTAAATTATTTAGTGACACGGTGTGGAAGCAGGTGTTCTGGCCCAACCACACCCATGTGACCAATTAACCTACTAACGTTTACGTCTTTAGAATGTAGAGGAAACCCACATGGGCACGGGAAGAACATACAAATCCTTCCCAGCAGGAGCAGCAGCGGGAATTGAACCTAGGTCGCTAGTGTTATAATAGTGTTAAATAAACCACTCTACTACCACGCCAACTAGAGGAAGGGTATACCAACTTCCATTCCAGTTTTCTTATTCTACGTTCATACAAAAAACAGACCAATTCACCTAAGCTAGCAATGCTGTTATCTGAAAGATTTCATGATACTGACAATAAAGTAAAGAGGCATTTTTTTTAAAAAAAGGCATGACTAAAAATACAACTTAGGAAACAAATAATGAATTGTGTGTTGGTGTAATGGATAATTTCAAATGAGCATCTGATTGTAATTTTTAAACCTAACTCTTAGACATGAATATTTAGCTCCCTGTGAATGAAGGATGGGTTAAATACCAAACGTTAAGGGACGGCAGGTCAGTCAGAGCCGTTCTGCAGAAGTTATTAGCTCTGGAGGAGGACTTCAGAAAAGAGGATACATGGAGACAGTGATGAAGAAAGGTACTCTGAATATTAATAGCAAGTCAAAAATTAGATGACCATGGACCTGGGACCCATTATCATGATCAAGAAGGAACTAACGACTTACTTAGAATAATAGATTTCTTTGAATTCTTGAAGTACACAGGACATAGTATGCAAAAGCAAAAAAAAGAAAATTGATGGTGTGCAAGTTACTTTCACTAGAATCGACCACACATGGTGGGTGAACACCACATTATTTTGGTATAAACTTAATTCCAGAGAACAATAAACAGTTACAAGTATTTTGTGTTAAAATAAAGCTATTATTGAAACATTTGAGTAAATTAACATTAAAAAAAGACATCTACTGATTCCCTTTAAATAGTCCGATTTGATAGGTTTTGTAGCTGAAAGTGGGAAAGCACAAAAACATTTGAGGAAGTCCACAAACACGTGACAAGCTGAAAAGTTATTGCACATGAAACCAAGAAATATTTTACAAGAATGGAAATGCTCAATCTTGTCATGCATTTATTCTGACATGTAACTTATTTCAGGAAAACTCTGCCTTCCATCAACCCTCATATTTTGAGCCCAAAGTTAAATCTATCCAAAACAAAGTTTGGTGCAGCACCAAAAGAAAAACAACCAGGTTTAAGATAACATTGAAAAAAAAATGCCTTATGACATTACTAATCTGAAGCAGAAATAATGGCACAAATAGCCATTTCTTTTTTCAGATCTTGGCTGATTAGTTATGCATTCCAGAATTTTCCATTTTATTATAGATACATTCCTCTCCATCTTATAGTGAAAAATCAATTGTGAAGCTGTAATTTTCCCCTTGTTCACTTTCTTTCTAATGTCCAGCTAAATTATTTCATGTTCCTTTGGCAACTTTCTCCATGCTGATTATTCCACAAAATATTTTTATGTTTATATAATATGGAAGAACACTTGTCAATGTCTTGTCCAATCTGTCAACCACAGCTGTTTTTAAAATAGGCACGGTAATCAAATTTTCACAGAACTGTCAAAAAGAGACACATTTTACAAAATGCATTCACACTAACTGTTAGATGAAACAAACAACTCTTTAAAGCTTGCAATCAGACAATTATAAGACCATAAGACATAGGAGCAGAATGTGAGGCTATTCAGCCCATCGAGTCTGCTTCACCATTCCATCATGGCTGATCCTGGATCCCACTCAACCCCATACACCCGTCTTCTTGCCATATCCTGTGATGCCCTGACTGATCAGAAAACGATCAACTTCCACTTTAAATATACCCACGAACTTGGTGTCTACCGCAGTCTGTGGCAGAGCATGCCACAGATTCACTAATCTCTGGCTAAAAAAAATTCTTCCTTACCTCTGTTCTAAATGGTCTCCCCTCAATTTTGAGGCTGTGCCTTCTAGTTCTGGAGACCTCCACCATAGAAAACATCCTCTCCACATCCACCTTATCTATTCTTTTCAACATTCTGTAGGTTTCAATGAGCTCCCCCACTGCCCAACATTCTTCTAAATCCCAGTGAGTACAGGCCCAAAGCAGCCATACACTCCTATATTAACCCCTTCATTCCCGGAATCATCCGTGTGAACCTCTTCTGGGCTCACTCCAATGACAACACAACCTTTCCGAAGTAAAGGGCCTAAAACAGTTGTTAATACTCCAACTGTCGCCTGACCAGTGTCTTATAAAGGCTCAGCATTATCTCCTTGCTTTTATATTCTATTTCCCTTGAAATAAATGCCAACATTGCATTTGCCTTCTTTACCACAGACTCAACCTGCAAGTTAACCTTCTGAGAATCTTGCATGTGGACTCCCAAGTCCCTCTGCACCTCTGATGTTTGAACCTAATCCCCATTTAGATTACAGTCTACACTATTGTTCCTTTTACAAAATGCATTATCATACATTTTCCAACACTGTATTCGATCTGCCACTTTTTTTGTCCATTCTTCCAATTTGTCTAAGTCCTGCTGCAATTGCATTGCTTCCTCAACACTACCCACCCCTCCACCTATTTTTGTATTATCCGCAAACTTTATCACAAAGCCATCAATTCCACTATCCAAATCACTGACAAACAATGACTGACTCCTGAGGAACACTACTAGTCACTGGTAGCCAACCAGAAAAGGCCTCTTTTATTCCCACTTGGTTTCTCCTGCCTGCCTGCTCTATTCATGCCAGTATCCTCTAACACCATAGGATTTTATCTTGTTAAGCAGCCTCATGGGTGTAACCTTATCAAATGCCTTCTGAAAGTAGAGCTGTACAGCACAGAAAAGGGACCTTCAGTCAACAGGTTCATGCTGAACAAGATACCCATCTAATCTTGTTCTAGCTGGTGTATTTAAGGAGCCAAATGTAAAGTTAGTGCAGTAAAATGTTTTCTTTAGAAAAATATGGGATACAGTTCTAAGTATTAATGTCATTGAGTGAGACATCATTCACATGGCATCAATTTAAATTGCTTCATATACAATAACCTGTACAATCTAGAATGATAAGAGTATTATAACACAGACCAATTTGATTGAAGGGTCTTTTTTCCATCTTGTCATGGCCCTATCTGCCTGGTAACATCTTCCTCAGACAGAGCTCAGAAAAGTGCTCACTTCAGGAGTCTAGTGCTACGTATTAGATACTTGTTAGAGATGAGTTGCCAACATGTCTCTTGTTTAACTTACTAGCCAAACCTACCTTGAGGGATCTTTCCAAAAGTTTTACTTAAGTCCATGTAAACCTTGTCTACCACTATGCCTTAAATTTTCTTAATTACCACCTCTAAAAACTCTAGACTTGTGAGGCATGTTCTCCCCTGAACAAGACCATGCTGGCTCATCCTAATGAGTCCTTGCCCTTCCATGTGAACATGAATCCTGCCCCTCAGAATCTTCTCCAACAACTTCTTGACCACTGATGCAAGATTCATAGTCCTGTAATTTCCAGACTTATCCATAATGCCATTTTTGAAGGTTATAGTTACTGGTTATTTAAAATCCTTTGGGATACCCCCCTTTTCTCAGATATAGAGAATACGATGGTGGATTTGGAGCGGAAGCACTCCACCACTGACATGTAGTAACCCCTTAAAGCTCTGTCAGGCCTTGAGGCTTGCTACTTTTTTTGTAGCAATATGGCTTTTTTAAAACATAGAAACACAGAAAACCTACAGCACAATACAGGCCCTTCGACCCACAAAATTGTGCTGAACATGTCCTTACCGTAGAAATTACTAGGCTTACCAATAGCCCTCTATTTTTCTGAGCTCCATGAACTTTTCAAGTTCAAGGCACATTTATTATCAAAGTATGCATGCAGTATACAACCCTGAGATACACCTTCCCCACAAACAGAAACAAAACAAAAACTGTGGAACCCATTCAAAGAAAAAAAAATCAAACACCCCTTCCACACACGCAAACATCGTGCAAGTGGCAAGATAAATAACATGAGCAAAAAAAACACAGAATATAAAACTCAAAAAAAAATTTTTGAGGATGTGACTAAACACATTGATGAAGGTAGAGCAGTAGATGTAGAGTATGTGGATTTCAGCAAGGCATTTGATAAGGTACCCCATGCAAGGCTTATTGAGAAAGTAAGGAGGCATGGGATCTAAGCAGACATTGCTTTGTGGATCCAGAACTGGCTTGCAAAGAGTGGTTGTAGACGGGTCATATTCTGCATGGATGTCGGTGAAAAGGGTGTGCCTCAGGGATCTGTTCTGGGACCCTTGCTCTTCGTGATTTTTATAAATGACCTAGATGAAGAAGTGGAGGGATGGGTTAGTAAGTTTGCTGATGACACAAAGGTTGGAGGTGTTGTGGATAGTTTGGAGGGCTGTCAGAGGTTACAGCGGGACATTGATAGGATGCAAAATTGAGCTAAGAAGTGGCAGATGGAGTTCAACCCAGGTAAGTGAGAAGTGGTTCATTTTGGTAGATCAAATATGATGGCAGAATATAATATTAATGGTAAGACTCTTGGCAGTGCGGAGGATCACAGGGATCTTGGGGTCCGTGTCCATAGGACACTCAAAGCAGCTGCGCAGGTTAACTCTGTGGTTAAGAAGGCATACGGTGTATTTAATCGTGGAATTGAATTTAGGAGCCGAGAGGTAATGTTGCAGCTATATAGGACCCTGGTCAGACCCCACTTGGAGTAGTGCTCAGTTCTGGTAGCCTCACTACAGGAAGGATGTGGAAGCCGTAGAAAGGGTGCAGAGGAGATTTACAAGGATGTTGCCTGGATTGGGGAGCATGCCTTATGAGAATAGGTTGAGTGAACTTGGCTTTTTCTCCTTAGAGCGACAGAGGATGAGAGGTGACTTGACAGAGGTGTATAAGATGATGAGAGGCATTGATTGTGTGGATAGTCAGAGGCTTTTTCCCAGGGTTGAAATGGTTGCCACAAGAGGGCACAGTTTTAAGGTGCTGGAGAGTAGGTACAGAGGAGATGTCAGGGGTAAGTTTTTTACTCAGAGAGTGGGGAGTGTGTGGACTGGGCTGCTGGCAACGGTGGTGGAGGCGGATATGATAGGGTCTTTTAAGAGACTTTTCGATAAGTACATGGAGCTTAGAAAAATAGAGGGCTATAGGTAAGCCTAGTAATTTCTAAGATAGGGACATGTTCGGCACAATTTTGAGGGCCGAAGGGCCTGTATTGTGCTGTAGGTTTTCTATGTTCTAAAACACAAAATTGAAAGAGTCCAGGCATATTCAGTTCAGCTCAGTGTTCATTATTTGCAGGCTGTCCCAATTCAAAGTCACCCAAAACAGCAACAGAAGAAGCAGCGACCAGAAACACATAATGTGAACTACTGAGTCCAATCCACAAATCATGTCAATTTTAACATATCATTCAAAACTGCAGCAAAGCTGGCTGGAATAGACTGCTGTGGAATACTGTTGAGCATGTTGACATCAAGCACAGATTCATAGTTGATGTAAATATCATATGGATATGCTATTGTTGGGAATGGTGTCCAACTTCGACCCACTGCCAAAAAAAACAGGAACTTTTTGCTCTTTTCCTTCATTGTTACTCATTCTGCAAACTTTTAATTCAAAACACATTTTTTTTTACTAATTTCAAACAAAATTGGAATGCATGTGTCAAGTGTGAAATTACAAATGAATCTGCATTTTGGCTTGGA
This sequence comes from Mobula hypostoma, assembly GCF_963921235.1. Taxonomy (NCBI): domain Eukaryota; kingdom Metazoa; phylum Chordata; class Chondrichthyes; order Myliobatiformes; family Myliobatidae; genus Mobula; species Mobula hypostoma. The sequence continues at coordinate 158,474,934 of NC_086100.1, forward strand.
AGAATTTTAAGTGATTGAAAATACTGCAGTGTACAAATCAAGTCCCATTGGTTTACAAAAATGTGCTATTTATTTGCTTTTTGATGTTATGTTTCTGTTAAAATATTTACATATTCTTCCCTTGCAATCAACTCAATGCATTCATGGAAATCAAAATTTCCAGTTAATGCTTTTTCTTCCTTTGCCTTCACCCTGATCTAAACACAACCATGAAAGAGAAGAATGAAAATTCTACAGCTCCAGAGACTTTTGTTTTCACTCATACTCCATACCATCTGATCTGCCTTAACTCATCTTCAAATAGTCTTTTGTCTGACACCTCACCCCCTCCAAGCTTACTTTGAAAACTGCAAACCTTTCACCCTTCTTTCAGAACTTAGTGTTGCTCTCTTCCTCCCATCATGTTATTCTTTACTCAGTAGTAACAGTAACAGCTCAATAACTTAAGCCCCGCTCTAAATAATTTCATAAATAACCCTGTTTGTGGGAGCTTGCAGTGTCCAAACAGACTGCTACATTTATGTACATTTAAAAGGCTGTACTGTTGCAAAAAAACAAATTTAATTGACAAATTTTTAGAACCTCTTGCAATTGCTATTCGAGAATCTTCAAATATTACTGGGATAACTCGGGGATTAAAGTCCCATAAATTATCACTCTATGCTGATGATTTACTTTTATATATCTCTAATCCTGAGAGATCCATTCCTGCTGTTTTAGAGTTATTAGCACAATTTGGTCTTTTCTCAGGTTATAAATTAAATCTTAGTAAGAGTGAACTTTTTCCGATTAATAAACATCTTCCCTTATATTATAAATTTCCATTTAAATTGATTAATAATTACTTTTCATATCTTGGGATTAAAATTACTTGTAAATACAAAGATTTATTTAAGACTAACTTTTTACCATTAATAGACCATATTACTCAACTTTCATCTAAATGGTTTCCTTTATATTTAACTTTGATTGGTCGTATTAATGCGGTTAAGATGTTTTTTTTGCCAAAATTTTTATATGTGTTTCAGGCATTACCAATTTTCGTTCCTAAATCTTTTTTTGATAAAGTTGACTCTAAAATTTCTTCATTTATTTGGCAGAATAAGAATCCGAGACTGGGTAAAATACATTTACAGAAAGCTAAGAGAGATGGAGGTTTAGCATTACCTAACTTTAGATTCTATTATTGGGCTATTAATATTCGACATATGAAATTTTGGTTACTTGACCAGGACATACTATCTATTCCTAAATGGGTAGCATTGGAATTACAATCGGTTCAGGGTTATACACTGGGTTCTATTTTAGGCTCCTCTCTCCCTTTTGATTCGAAACGTCTTAAGCAGGTCTCTAACCCGATAGTTAAATATGCTTTGCGCATTTGGTTTCAATTCAGAAAACTTCTATAGATGTGTAGTTAAAAGTACATTGACTGGCTGCATCATAGCCTGGTATAGAAACACCAATTCCCTTGAATGGAAAAATTCTACAAACAGTAGTGGATTCAGACCAGACCATCACGGGTAAAGCCCTCCCAACCATGAAACACTGTCCATGGAAAGCAGTGCCCATCGTCAGGGATCCCCACCATCTAGGTCACGCTTTGTTCTCACTGCTGTCATCAGGAAGATGGTACAGGAGCCTTTTGTTCATTTACAATCAAAAGAACATGGCAGCATGTTGGTTGTCCATCATATTCGACAATGACAGTAAAATCTGTGCAGAAGTGGAAAAGCCACTGCACTGGGACACTTCCACTCTAGTCCGGGTCCAGTGGCACCCATAGTGGTTACAAACTGGGTTCTTCCTTGGTTGCAGTAGACGACCTTGACTTCATCTGTGCCTTACCATGCCCTTTGCTCTCCACAAAGCATTGCAGAACTGCCTTCTTAGCCACTGGATTTCACTGCTGATCTCATCCACTCAGTACGCGAGAGCTGACTTCACATACTAGAATAGTCATATCCCTATTTCACTAGGGTATGAGGCCTGCTGGCTACCCTCACCTGGTTTAGCCCGCCTGTCAAACATGCAAACATCTACTTGGAGCCACAGTTGAGAGGTGAGTGTCCAGAGAGGACCAAAGCTGTTCAAGAGTAGGCATAACTAGCTCCTTCACCAGAGGTGCTACCCCTCCCTGGACACCCCATACACAGCAGCCTACACTGGATAAATTCATCCATTGATGATTATTAGGAACGAATACTAAGTTTTATAATACTATCGTAGCATTAGTAGTGCTCTAATTTGCTCTGTATTTCATTTAAATACTTAATTTGTTGCTTGGTTAATCATAGTTTCTCTAAAAAATTATTTCCATGAAACTTCAGCTTAGCGTTGGGCACGTGGCCAAGTGGTTAAGGTGTTTGTCTAGTTATCTCAAGGTCGCTAGTTCGAGCCTCAGCTGTGGCAGCGTGTTTGTGCCCTTGAGCAAGGCACTTAATCACACATTGCTCTAGTCTGTGCGAAGAGTGGCGCCCCACACAGACTTTCAATCTGCGCCTTGTAAGGCATGAAAATGCCCAATGCAGGCCTCTCATAGTCTGAGTCGACGTTCCCTCCCCTCAGCTAATTGCGGCTGTCACTTAATTGAGCCAAGATGTACTGGTTTCGATGTATCCTGTTGAACCAGAATCCGACTATCATTAAAAATTGAACAAGAAAATGAGGGAAAAGAGATTTAACACATACTCTCATCTTCTTTTCCCAAATTAATCTCACAACTAATATACTAAACTAAATCTCTGTGATTTTTCTCACTGTAAAACTTTATACAAAAAAAAATTCCATATTTCTTAGAATTCTCCGTTTGGCAATTCTTTGCTGACAAATGTTATTGTGTTTAAAAAGTTACATCACTATAAATAAAAATGAATGTCTAATTATGATACATGTAATATTTTGTAAAGCTTGTTAACTTATTATTTAAATTACTTTCAGCTGTTATAATATGGCATCTCAACACATTCCATTCAAAAGCTTTTATTCCTATTATTCAGAAATCATTCTCTGGCTAATAGTGAAGGAAAAGGTTTACTATTTTAACACACAACTCCAATAGAGCTACAACATGCGCTAGTCCATAAATAGACTTTGTATGCACATGTTATCTGAAACTACATTCCTTACAAGGTCCTAGCCGAATCAAACTATTTGCATATCTTATTTGACAGATGACAATTTCACACGATTGTGAAGGATCTTTTCAGAAGCCTTTCATTGCTAGTTATTGGTTGAGTCATAAAACTGAAACACCCCAAAAAAGATTAAGAAGATAGTCATAATGATATAGATTTTTTTTTAAAAAGGCAGAATGGTCTTAAAGTTCTAACCCAGCAACATTTAGCTTGCTGAGCAATTAATAAAGATGAAAATTCTGAGTACATTCCACCTAATAATTATTAACCTTATTGATCCCTGTCCTAAATTCCATCATTTAAAATCTGTAACTCCATGTTGCATTCCTGCTTTCTAAAATTATTTTCAAGATTTATTTTATACATATCACTTACTATCTTGTATTCCTCCACAAGGTAACCTTTCAGCTAAGACTGCAGCAGTCTGCAATGCCCAATTCTCCCAGGTCTCTTCTCAAAAGTAAGACTGCTAATTCCAGGGATCAGTTCTGAAACACATTTCCACACCCTTCCAAAATCTGAATGCTCGCTTGTGTCTCTGCAACCAAATCCCAAATACATATCTGAAAATAAATTCTGATCAGAGCACATGACATTTGATGGTGACTTCACCTCTCTGTGGTTTCACACCATTTAATCTGACTGTTGAGTGCATCCAATGTTTAGCAAATCACTGATGCTATACTCCAGTCCTCTTCATCTTAACATAACACCATATGTTGCTCATTTTTCTTGCTATTTGCATTAGTGACCTGTTGACTGCATACCCAAAGTTACAAAGCTGCTATTGCCACCTCTATGTCATCAAAATCCTCTCCCTTCACAGCTAATCTGCTACACAAAATAATCTGCAGATGCCGGGATCAAAGCAACACTCGCAACACGTTGGAGGAACTCAGCAGGTCGGGCAGCATCCGTGGAAATGATGAGTCGACGTTTCGGGCCAGAACCCTTCCTGCTGAGTTCCTCCAGCGTGTTGTAATCTGCTAGACCACTGCTCATCCATATCCACGCATGGGGACTAATTCATCTAGTTCTCTTGCCTTTAACCTAATATACAACACATAGTATGAAAGCATTATTCCCATACTTAGGAACCTTCACTGTTTCCTAATTAAGCAACATGTCTCAAATATTAACAGATGCAAATCCCATCACAGCCTCATTCCATCTCTTCTGGGTCTACATTCCTCCGTTTCTGGCATTTTAAGCATTTTTGATTTTATTTGTCTACTGTTAATGACCACAATCTATTCCATCTGCTACCATCCAGGAAGCGGTACCACAGTATAAAACCTGGACCAACAGGCTCTGGGACAGTTTCTTCCCCCAGGCCATCAGACTGATGAACTCACGCTGATTTGAGTGTACTCTATATTACACTGACTGTTCTATTTATTACAAATTATAAATTACTATGATTGCACATTTAGATGCAGACGTAATGTAAAGATTTTTACTCCTTGTATATATGATGGATATAAGAAATAAAGTCAATTCAATCTCCAGCTGGCAAGAGTCATGATCTGGAACCCTTACCCTAAAGCTCCTTGCCTATCTACTTGTATTTTCACTTATAATATTTCCCTTTCTTTTTGATGATTGTTAGGACAGATGACAAAAACCATTTATCTGACTCAGGATTACATTTGGAATGATAGCAAAGTTACTATGCAGAAAGGTTAAATGATTCTTGTAATTCCTCTTACTTGCAATAAAGGTTTGATTTTTATTGTTCTGCTTACTTTCTGAACTGCCCAGCGTGGTTCCTTATCATACATAGGAATTTAAGCATCTATAAAAAATTATTTTATCAATTCAACAGGAATCTTTGTATACCATATTCATTACTTCCATTGCCCTAATGAAAGATTTTAGAACCACAGATTACTTAGGTCAAAACTTGACTGAAATGAACATTATGCACACTTACCAGAACCATTTCAATGGTGAATAACATAACCAAATTTAATCCTCATATTAGTACATGTGTAACCAAAGTACAATAGCGAATTCTACTTTACATATCTATTCAGTCTTCCTGACAACTTATATTTATCAACCAGTAAAACCTCCAGGTATAATTTTAATTAATCATGATCTATATACTATATTTTCTCAAACAAGATCAAATGATAAGTACAGTACAGATTTTGTATAAAAAGACCATTAAAGCTATTTACATGTAAAAGACAAGCCAAGCTTTCAAACATTAACTTTGTCACTTCCTTTGCGATTAATAAGCTTAATAAGCTTAACAAATTGAAATGATACAAAATTTAATCAGCAACTGTAAAATATACAAGTTTATATCTGGTCACACATTTTCAAACGTTAAATTTATTATCTTTGACACTAATCCTTGATTGCCATACCTGCCATTTGATGAGTTAAACTTTCACAACCAATATTAAATTCTTAGATGTCAGGCTCTATAAAGCAACCACCAATTTATATAACACATCAAAGTTGCTGGTGAACGCAGCAGGCCAGGCAGCATCTCTAGGAAGAGGTACAGTCGACCAATTTATATAGAATCTTTAAAGCAGAACTTATTTCAGAATAAAGAAAACATAACTTTTTTTCCATCGACAGCCTGTGACCATCTCAAATTTGCTGTTTTTCCTTATGTTGTTGCTATACCAGATATGATCTACAGCAAGCCAAATATTAATAAAAACAGTACATGTATCTAGGGAAGTGTGCTTGGCAATTCATTTAGATCTTAACTGACCCGTGAAAAAATTCCAAACATCCAGTTTTCTCCTGATCAGTTAATACTATATTATGCAGTGATAAAAATAACTGTCCTAATGCTAAACCACCAGCAGTCTGTCTGTAACACTATGGATAGCTTCACAAAATGAACAAAGCTTAGAGTTGTAACTATGGCACCCATTATGACAAAATAATGAAGTAACATCTCAATACACAATAAAGATCAAAATACACATTAATGCTTCACTTCAGAGGCAATGTTCTAGTTAACATAACAAACCAAGAACATCTGCATCTTAGATGCAGAAGTAGAATTCTTACAGCGAATAATAAACAGATCCAAACCAACAATCTAACAGCCTACTTAACTTTTTGCTTTAAGATGCACCTTGCAGTAACAAATACAGAGTGTGAGTTACTGAAAACATGGGTATATTTAATGCAGCCCTGGCCCTACACTCTGAAATGGATTCTCTAACCCCTCTCCTTGACCACACAGATTGGAGTTGGTGGGCTAGTTTGGCTGAGGGTGTTAGTAGTTAATTAGCGCGCGATTACATCACAGGATGAATGGAGAAAGGATGCGCGCGCAATGACGTCACGGACATGAATGGAGGCCGGGCCGATGCGCACTCAGCAGCACCTTCAGGCCACGTTATGCACCTACTCGTGAAGCGTTCTTCACCGCAACTATCCACCTCCCCTCATTCCTGGCCAACTGAATCCCTTCATATGCACAGAATCAATAATAAAAACATAGCCGGCTGCGACTTGCCAATTTGAGTACTCGCCAGCCGGGTGTTAGAAGGGAACAAGCCCGAGAACTCACCGCTCGTCCTACTCACATCAATTCCGACAACCCTCCGCTCACCGGGGTCCTCGTCGAGCCTGCCCTTGCAGACGCCTGTCTACGTTTACAATTCGAAGTATAGACAAGAAAAATCCACAAAAAGCACAAACTGAAGGGGAAGAGTCTCGTTTTGTGGCGGTTAAGTGAAAATAGGAAAGCCGTTGCTTACTGGAATTACATTGCAGGGTCGCAAACACTCTGGGTCTTGTCTTCATGTAGCGACACTAAGGTGTAGAGCGTTATGGGTGATGTAGTTTATAATGTGAAGTTTTCGGTGTTATAATTTCCATATAAACTACATGTTCCAGTGTGCAACTAGTGCACAGCGACGCCATACGTTGATGAGGAGCTATAAACGGTAAGGATTCGAGGGCTATGAAGAGGGGTGTTTAATCTATGAGGAAGAGGTTATGGGTTTTGCTTTCGTAATTCTCCATGGTTAATAATTTTCAAACGCTTTTGTTGGTCAAAATTACATCATGCATCTGTTTTATGAGCATATAATGTATGGATTTCTTTTGCATTCACCACTTGCACACCGACCTAGTTCCTTATTGCAATCACGAGGAAATCTGCAGATGCTGGAATTTCAAGCAACACACATAAAAATTGCTGGTGGACACAGCAGGCCAGGCAGTAGCTCTAGGAAGAGGTACAGTTGACGTTTCGGGCAGAGACCCTTCGTCAGGACTAACTGAAAGAAGAGATAGTACGAGATTTAAAAGTGGGGGGGGGGGAGATCCGAAGTGATAGGAGAAGACATGAGGGGAAGGGATGGAGCTAAGAGCTGGAAAGTTGATTGGCAAAAGGGATACGAGGCTGGAGATGGGAGAGGATTATGGGACGGGAAGCCTAGGGAGAGGGAGAGGGAGAGGGAGGGGGAGGGGGGAGGCCCAGAGGATGGTCAAGGAGTATAGTGAGAGGGACAGAGGGAGAGAAAGGAGAAAGAGAAAAAAGATCTACTGTCAAGATGAAGCCACACTCAGGTTGGAGGAACAACACCATATATTCTGTCTGGGTAGCCTCCAACCTGATGGCATGAACATTGACTTCTCTAACTTCTGTTAATGCCCCACCTCCCCTTCGTACCCCATCTGTTATTTATTATTATTATTATTATATATATCTTTTCTCTCTCTCCTTTTTCTCCCTCTGTCCTTCTGACTATACCCCTTGCCCATCCTCTGGTTTTTTTCCCCCCTCCCTCTTTTCCTTCTCCTTGGGCCTCCTGTCCCATGATCCTCTCGTATCCCCTTTTGCCAATCACCTGTCCAGCTCTTGGCTCTATCCCTCCCGCTCCTGTCTTCTCCTATCATTTTGGATCTCCCCCTCCCCCTCCCACTTTCAAATCTCTTACTCACTCTTCCTTCAGTTAGTCCTGACGAAGGGTCTCGGCCCGAAACGTTGACTGTACCTCTTCCTATGGATGCTGCCTGGCCTGCTGCGTTCACCAGCAATTTTTATGTGTGTTCCCTATTGCAATGTTTTCAAACAAATGAATGCTGTTTTAACTGTCGTAGTTCTCGCATTTGGTAGTTTTCAACCAAATGAAATATTTAACTAAAATTTAAAATAAAAAGAACAAACTCAAATGCTGGAATTGTCCAGCATATCAAGCAAAGCGTACGGAGAGGGGAACAGTTAGCATACCAGATACAGCGTCTTTCATCAAAACTGCCTACTAGTCATAGTCATACTTTATTGATCCCGGGGGAAATTGGTTTTCATTACAGTTGCACCATAAATAATAAATAGTAATAAAACCATAAATAGTAATATGTAAATTATGCCAGTAAATTATGAAATAAGTCCAGGACCAGCCTATGGGCTCAGGGTGTCTGACCCTCCAAGGGAGGAGTTGTAAAGTTTGATGGCCACAGGCAGGAATGACGCTCTGTGCTGCATCTTGGTGGAATGAGTCTACTGCACTTTTACAAAATTATGTGCAATCATTTTTAGGATTTACCTTTTTTCAAAACTAAGGAAACTTTCCCAGAAGTATGGGGGAAAAGTAGGTGAATGGAAACAATTTATATATAAGATTGTCTAATGTCATTTCCAGTACAAAGTGTAAAGGAGAATGAAATAATTATTACCCCGGATCTGATGATGCAGCTCAAAACAAAACTCGATAAAGAACACAATACATAACATGGTTTGTATACATAGATTGTATGTCCATAAAGTGACACTGGGCCAAGAGTGTCTGTACATAACCATAAGGTGACAGACAGGAAATGGTAAAGTAGTCCTGCTGAAGGGTCTCGGCCCGAAACGTCGACTGTACTCTTCTCCAATTGATGCTGCCTGGCCTGCTGAGATCATTGAGCATTTTGTGTGTGTTGCAATGATGGAAGTAGCTCTTTGATGGGGGAGGGGGTGTGGAGGGATGGGTTGTTGGGTGGAGGTGTTGATCATCATACTGCATGGGGAAAGTAACAGCCTTTTTTGAGTCTGGTGGTCCTACTGTGGATTCTGTGTAGGGGCATTTCAGATGGGAGTGAGAAACAGTCCATGAACAGGGTGGGTGGATGCTTCATTATGTTACTAGACCTCTTCTGGCACTTTCTCTATAGATGTTCTTAATGGTGGGTGGGCTGGTTACTAATTAGATACTAATAACAACTTCTATTTGCTTTTTCAACTTATCTAATGATCTTGATATATTTTATAAAGTGATGATCTGTGTGAAGGAATTGATGGCACGTGGCAAGTTTGCAGATGATACAGGTGGCAGGATGGTTAGCATCACTCAAGCAGGGAGTCTGCAGCTGGACTCGGACAGGTTAGGAGAGTGGGCAAAAAAGATGCAGATGCAATACAGTGTAGGGAAGTGTGGGTTCTGCACCGTAGTAGGAAGAGGTGTGGACCATTTTCCAAATGGGGAGGGAATTCAGAAATCAGAGGGGCAAAGACACTTGGGAGTCCTGATTCAGGAGCCCTTCAAGGTTACCTTGCAGGTTAAGTTAGTAGTAAAGCATGTAAATGCCATGCTTGTAGTCATTTAGAGTGAGTTAGAATATCAATGCAAGGATGTACTACTGAGCTGTTATGATCTTGAGATGAAAAAGTTAATGTATGAGGAGCATTTGATATCTCTGGTCATGTACTCTATGAGTACAGAAGGATAAAGTAGGATATCATTAAAATCTACCAGATATTGAAAGGCCTGGGTAGAGTCCCTGTGCAGAGGATGTTTCCATTAGTGCAAGAAACTGGGTCCAGGGGATGGGGGGACAACTTCAAAATAAAGGGGCATCCCTTTAAAACTGTGACAAGGGTTTCTTCAGCCACGATAGTGAATCTGCAGAATTTGTTACTACAGAGGGCTGTGAGGGCCAAGTTATTGGGAGTATTTCAGCAGAAATTGATTGGTTGTTGATTGACGAGGAGGTTACCTCGAGAAAGCAGGATAATGCGATTTGGAGAAGAAAAACATGATTGAATGGCAGAGCAGTCTTGATGGACTGACCCTATGGCCTTTTGCAACGGTACCTTCAACTCCACATACAGCACCTCTGAAATTACTATGGTCTCTTCGTACATCAAGTCACGTCGTCAAGTCAATTCACTTTTTATTGTCATTTCGACCATAACTGCTGGTACAGTACACAGTAAAAACGAGGCAATGTTTTTCAGGACTATGGTGCTACATGAACAATACAAAAACTACACTGAACTACATAAAACAACACAAAACTACACTAGACTACAGACCTACCCAGGACTGCATAAAGTGCACAAAACAGTGCAGGCATTACAATAAATAATAAACAAGACAATAGGCACAGTAGAGGGCAGTAGGTTGGTGTCATTCCAGGCTCTGGGTATTGAGGAGTCTGATGGCTTGGGGGAAGACACTGTTACATAGTCTGGTCGTGAGAGCCCGAATACTTTGGTGCCTTTTGCCAGATGGCAGGAGGGAGAAGAGTTTGTATGAGGGGTGTGTGGGGTCCTTCATAATGCTGTTTGCTTTACGGATGCAGCGTGTGGTGTAAATGTCTGTAATGGCGGGAAGACAGACCCCGATGATCTTCTCAGTTGACCTCACTATCCGCTGCAGGGTCTTGCGATCCGAGATGGTGCAATTTCCGAACCAGGCAGTGATGCAGCTGCTCAGGACGCTCTCAATACAATCTCTGTAGAATGTGGTGAGGATGGGGGGTGGGAGATGGACTTTTCTCAGCCTTCGCAGAAAGTAAAGACGCTGCTGGGCTTTCTTTGCTATGGAGCTGGTGTTGAGGGACCAGGTGAGATTCTCCACCAGGTGAACACCAAGAAATTTGGTGCACTTAACGATCTGTACAGAGGAGTCATCAATGTTCAGCAGAGAGTAGTCGTTCTGTGTCCTCCTGAAGTCAACAAACATCTCTCTTGTTTTGTTCACATTCAGAGACAGGTTGTTGGCTCTGCACCAGTCCGTTAGCTGCTGCACCTCCTCTCTGTATGCTGACTCATTGTTCTTGATGATGAGACCCACCACGATTGTGTCATTGGCGAACCTGATGATGTGGTGTGAGCTGTGTGTTGCAGCACAGTCGCGGGTCAGCAGAGTGAACAGCAGTGGACTGAGCACACAGCCCTGGGGGGCCCCCGTGTTCAGTGTGATGGTGTTGAAGATGCTGCTTCCAATCCGGACTGACTGAGGTCTCCCAGTCAGGAAGTCTAGGATGCAAACACGAGGAATTCTGCAGATGCTGGAAATTCAAGCAACACACATCAAAGTTGCTGGTGAACGCAGCAGGTCAGGCAGCATCTCTAGGAAGAGGTACAGTCGATTCAGTCCGGGACCCTTCGTCAGGACTAACTGAAGGAAGAGCTAGTAAGAGATTTGAAAGGGGGAGGGGGAGATCCAAAATGATAGGAGAAGACAGGAGGGGGAGGGATGGAGCCAAGAGCTGGAAAGGTGACTGGCAAAAGGGATATGAGAGGATCATGGGACAGGAGGCCCAGGGAGAAGGAAAAGGGGGAGGGGGAGGGGGAGGGGGGAAGCCCCGAGGATGGGCAAGGGGTATAGTCAGAGGGACAGAGGGAGAAAAAAGAGAGTGAGAGAAAGAATGTATATAAATAACGGATGGGGTACGAGGGGGAGGTAGGGCATTAGCGGACGTTAGAGAAGTCAATGTTCATGCTGTCAGATTGGAGGCTACCCAGACGGAATATAAGGTGTTGTTCCTCCAACTTGAGGGTGGCTTCATCTTTACAGTAGAGGAGGCCGTGGATAGACATGTCAGAATGGGAATGGGATGTGGAGTTAAAATGTGTGGCCACTGGGAGTCATCTGGGTCTCTCTTCCACCCATCCAAGATAATTATCAGATTCACTGCCTGTCCATCACACTTAGCATTGTCTAGGATCTTTCCTACCTGTTCTACAAACTCTTTGACCCTCAGCTACTGGGGAGGAGATATTGTAGAGTTAGGAGAAAGACTTTAGGATGGAAAGCAGTTTCATCCCCAGGCCATGAGACTACTGAACTCCCTGACACTTCCCAGGCCTCATCACTTAGGAAGCACCAATAGCCTTATATGTCTAATTTTTTACTTGTTGTAAATGCACTTTATGCTAAATGTCAATTTTGTGGATAGACATGTCAGAATGGGAATGGGATATGGAATTAAAATGTGTGGCCAATGAGAGATCCTGCTTTCTCTGGTGGACAGAGCGTAGGTGTTCAGCAAAACAACCTCCCAGTCTGCGTCGGGTCTCGCCAATATATAGAAGGCCACATCGGGAGCACCGGACGCAGTATATCACCCCAGCCGACTCACAGGTGAAGTGTTGCCTCACCTGGAAGGACTGTCTGGGGCCCTGAATGGTGGTAAGGGAGGAAGTGTAAGTTCTTTTTTTAAAGAAAGGGGCTTTCCTTCCTCCACCATCAACTCTGCTCTCAAACGCATCTCCCCCATTTCACGCACATCTGCTCTCACTCCATTCTCCCGCCACCCCAATAGGAATAGGGTTCCCCTGGTCCTCACCTACCACCCCACCAGCCTCCGGGTCCAACATATTATTCTCCGTAACTTTCGCCACCTCCAACGGGATCCCACCAATAAGCACATCTTTCCCTCCCCCCCTCTGCTTTCCTCAGGGTTCGCTCCCTACGTGACTCCCTTGTCCATTCGTCCCCCCCCCCCATCCCTCTCCACTGATCTCCCTCCTGGCACTTATCCTTGTAAGCGGAACAAGTGCTACACATGCCCTTACACTTCCTCCCTTACCACCATTCAGGGCCGCAGACAGTCCTTCCAGGTGAGGCAACACTTCACCTGTGAGTCGGCTGGGGTGATATACTGCGTCCGGTGCTCCCGATGCAGCCTTCTATATATTGGCGAGACCCGACGCAGACTGGGAGGTTGTTTTGCTGAACACCTACGCTCTGTCTGCCAGAGAAAGCAGGATCTCCCAGTGGCCACACATTTTAATTCCACATCCCATTCCCATTCTGACATGTCTATCCACGGCCTCCTCTACTGTAAAGATGAAGCCACACTCACCTTATATTCCGTCCGGGTAGCCTCCAACCTGATGGTGTGAACATTGACTTCTCTAACTTCCGCTAATACCCCACCTCCCCCTCGTACCCCATCCGTTATTTATATACACACACACACACACACACACACACACACACACACACACACACACACACACGTTCTTTCTCTCTCTCTCCTTTTTCTCCCTCTGTCCCTCTGACTATACCCCTTGCCCATCCTCTGGGCTCTTCCCCCCCGCCCACTTTTCCTTCTCCCCGGACCTCTTGTCCCATGGTCCTCTCATATCCCTTTTGCCAATCACCTGTCCAGCTCTTGGCTCCATCCCTCCCCCTCCTGTCTTCTCCTATCATTTTGGATCTCCCCCTCCCCCTCCAACTTTCAAATCTCTTACCAGCTCTTCCTTCAGTTAGTCCTGACGAAGGGTCCCGGACTGAAACGTCGACTGTACCTCTTCCTAGAGATGCTGCCTGGCCTGCTGCGTTCACCGGCAACTTTGATGTGTGTTGCAGGAAGTCTAGGATCCAGTTGCAGAGGGAGGTGTTCAGGCCCAGTAGGCCCAGAATGGGGTTTCAGTCTAGATTCTTGAGCTTATGACTTTGGACTGGGACTTAAAACCAGAGTCATCTGATTCAGTGACAATGGTATCAGCTAAGCCACAACTAGCCAAAGTAATTTTTTTCAATCTTATAAAAAATATCAGTCTCTAAATTGCTGGTGGTGATAACGATATTTGTTCGGCTCTTTCTTACGGGGTATTATGCTAGCCTGCAGCTCCAAACTGACTTCACAGCTGCTTATTTTAGTGAGTTTAGACTAAATCAATACTGGTCTTTTGTTTGATATTCTGTATTTAATACGACTTTGTTGGATTACTTCTGTTGCTTGGGTGCTAATTAATTGTGATTCCAGTATCTGGTATTCGGGGAGTTATGCCACTGGGAGAAGTGTACCCTCTGCTTTTTAAGTGGAATTAAGAATCTAATGGAAATTGCTGCATCAATAAATTTTGAGAGTGCAAATCAGCATTGCAGCCATGAATGGGATTTGATGAACAGCACATTCCTATGTGCAAATAATACAATGACAAAAGGAGACTAAATTAGCCTGATAAACCAGCTTCTTATCTCTACCTCTTATTTGTTGCACAGTAGGAAAGCATTTTATGGATCTGAAAATGGTATGGTTTACAATTATGCTTTGCTTCTCTAAGACAAATACTGCTTCCTTTACTGAGCCTCTTTGGTTCTATAATGACAGTGTTATTGTCTCCTCCAAAATGCTATCTCACAGAGACTATAATGTAATGGCATCTTCAGCTTGTGCCTGCCCAAGTACTTGTAACTAAAGATTTGTGCTCCCCACTCAGTGAGAGAGACTCCCTCTTAAAGAGCAATAGCTTCAGCAAATATCCTCACTGTAGTCTCTGTATGAAAGTCTGCCTGATATATTGTCAGCCAAGAATCTTGGAATTTCGGTCCCAAACATTGAACAAAGCTCTGTACAAAATCATTGTTTATTGTGAATTAATTTTCACACTGCTAATGAGAATTAATAAGGATCTAGTTTGATTCCTTTCACTTTATCCATTCTGTGTTTAATATATTCAATGTCAAGCAAACATGCTTCAATCTGAATTTGATGAGGAAGTCAAGGTTAAGAGAATTAAGGGTACGTTTTGGAGTGGATATTTCTAAGAAATATTTTATAAATCTAAAATTGCACTATTCAAAAATCAGCCTACTCTTAGCCTTAAGAAAGGTTGAGCCGTGATGAAGCAATGGCAGGGCTTGTTATCAACCTCGAGCAAGATGCATTCTTTGAGTTGTTTGTTACATGTGATCCATTAACATCTCTTTTTGAAGTAGTTAAGAGTAGGGTGTCTGCCATTGACTGAAAATTTTCTGATCAGTAAAATTGGAGGTAATATTTAAATACATTTTACTACTTGGACATCTGTCTGTTTTTCAAAGTCAAATGCATCGAAGAACATAGTATCCAATTAATCAAAACCAGAATTGAATCAGCCATTGTTCAGACTTGCTACTACAGCCACAAACTTTGCCTCCAACGACCACCCTGCTCTCAGATTTACTTGGTCCACCTCTGACATCTCTGTCCCCTTTCTCGATCTCTCTGTCTCCATCTCTGGAGACAAACTATCCACTGATACCTTTTATGAACCTGCTGCCTCTCACAGCTATCTTGATTAAATCTCTTCCCACCCTGTCATTTGTAAAAATGTTATTCTCTTTTCTCAGTTCGTCAGTCTCTGCTGCGTCTGTCCTCAAGATGAGGCTTTCCATTCCAGAACATCTGAGATGTCCTCCTTCTTCAAGAATGGGAAGCCCCTTCCTCTGCTATCAATGCTGCCCTCACCCGCATCTCCTCTGTTTAAAAACATAGAAAACCTACAGCTCAATACAGGCCCTTCAACCCACAAAGGTGTGCTGAACATGTCCCTACCTTAGAAATTACAAGGGTTACCCATAGCCCTCTATTTTTCTAAGCTCCATGTACCTATCCAAAATCTCTTAAAAGACCCTATCATATCTGCCTCCACCACCGTTGCCGGCAGCCTATTCCACGCACTCACCACTCTCTGCCGTAAAAAAAAACTTACCCCTGACATCTCCTCTGTATCTATTGATCTACGATCAATGCCTCTCATCATCTTATATACCTCTATCAGCACCTTAAACCTGTGCCCTCTTGTGGCAGCTATTTCAGCCCTGGGAAAAAGCCTCTGACTATCCACACGATCAATGCCTCTCATCATCTTATACACCTCTATCAGGTCATCTCTCATCCTCTGTCACTCCAAGGAGAAAAGGCTGAGTTCACTCAACCTGTCTTCATAAGGCATGCTCCCCAATCCAGGCAACATTCTTGTAAATTTCCTCTGCACCTTTTCTATGGTTTTCACATCCTTCCTGTAGTGAGGCGACCAGAACTGAGCACAGTACTCCAAGTGGGGTCTGACCTGGATCCTATATAGCTGCAACATTGCCTCTCAGCTCCTAAATTCAATTCCACAATTGATGAAGACCAATACGCCATACAATACACCACTCTCCCCTCCTATCAAATCCCTTTTACTTCAGCCCTTGACCTTGTCCGGCTATCACCTCCCAACGTCTCACTTCGTCACCCCTCCCCCTCCCACTTCTCACCTGGTTTCACCTCTCACCTGCCAGTTTACACTTCTCTCCCACCCTCCTGCCTTCTTATTCCAGCTTCCTTCTTTTCCGGTTCCAATAAAGGATCTTAGTCGAAATGTCAACTGTTTATTCCTGTCCTTAAATGGATGCTGCCTGTCCCGCTGGGTTCCTCCAGCATTGTGTGTGTGTTGCAGTGAATGAGCAGTGTTGCACATCAGCAAATTTAACAACATACCACAATTTAGCTAAATGACAGTGGAATAAAGAAGAAATGGAGATTGTAATCCAGTCCAATACTATGAATGAGGGCAAAAATGCATTGTTCTACAGAAATTAAACAGAAACAGAGAAGGGAAGAAAGCAGAAATATTTGCAATTATATAGCACTTTTCATGACTTTGGATTGTCCCAAAGTGTATTCCTATCAAAGAAGTCATTTCAAGTTGTAGTTTGTCAGTAGGTAGCAAGTACTGAACGTGAACCATAAAGCCACATATTTATCCTACTTCAACTTTTCAAAATTATTTAAATGATTGAGGTTCGTGGTTCAAATTTCACAAGTTTATAACCAGTTGCAGTTTAGAATTTTATTGTCTTGCACTTTTCTGACTGATCACAGAACTGTTGCAGTGTCCGAACTGTAGGAATTGCTCTGAGAAGTGTTGTAGGCCCAACCATCTTCAGCGGCTTTACCAATGACCCATGACGCGGGTATGTTTGCTCATACTTGCAAACTGGTCAATTCCATTCAATATTCCATAGTAAATGAAGCAGTGTGCATCCTTGTACAGCAAGACTATGCAATAGTTAGGTACAGACTCAAATCCTACACTGATCTTAAATTTTTATTCTCTCTCATCGACACACAGTTTACAGTGGGCCAATTAACCACACGCCTTTGGAATGTGGGAGAAAACTGGAACATTCAGAGAAAATCTATGGAATTCTTTGCCACAGGCAGCTGTGCAGTCCAAGTTTTTACTGTTTGTGCGTGTATTTAAGACAGAGCTTGATAAGTTCTTTATTCAGGGCATGAAGGGATACGGGGAGAAGGTAGAAGATTGAGGCCGAGGGGAAAATTGGATCAGCCATGATGAAACGGCAGAGCAGACTTGAAGGGCCAAATGGCTTAATTCTGCTCCTATAACTTATGATCTGAAATCCACCTGGTCACGAGGAGAACAGGCAACCTCCGTACAGCGATCACGAGAGAACAGGATCGAAATTCAACTTGCCCTAGAATTCCTGGAATATTGAACCACTAGCTGGCTTGGATAACCAAATGGCCATCTTCTAAAAAATCTACCCATCTACCTTTTGACATTCATTGCTGAGTCTTCCCATCCTGCGGTCACTATGGACCAAAACCTCAATTCGACCAGCCACAACAATATTGCAGATCTGAGGCTGGATATCTGATAGTGAATGACTTAGATCCTGACAGTCTGTGTTTTGTTTTTGCAATCCACAGGAACAAGTCAGGACTGTGTTGGAATACCCTTTACTTAGATAATGCAGCTCAACAAATCTCAAAACAGTTGACACTACGTAGTATGAAACATCTCAGTTCATTGCTAACTCATCCATCACCCCTAACATTAATTTCCTACACCACTATTGCACAGCAATTGCAGTGCTTACCATTTACAAAATGATTGCTGTTAGTCGGCCAGGCTACTTGTCAGCATCTCTGAAGTCTGCCCTCTTTATCATCAAGTAGGACAGGTGTATGTAAGCACATCCCCTGCAGTTTCCCTCCATGTCACATACCAGATGGGGCATGAGGTGTCTGGAAACGTGGATGGGTCGGTGGTTTGTGAAGTGGTTTGATTCTTCCTCTACTTGTACATTACTTCTCGCAATGCACAAACTCAAGTTCTTGATACTATTAGGAATGTACTTCCATTCGGAGCAGACGGAGATTTCCCGGCAGTCAGCAGCCATTGAACATGACCCTGAACCTTTCTCTCTTTTGGCCTGATAGCCTTTTCTCATTTCCGAACTCAGAGCAGAGTATCTGTTTCAGCAATCTGGTGTCAGGCATGCGAACATATGGAAAGGTTTGTGTTTGTGCACACTCAGGCTGAGATCCAAATCATTGTTGTCACATTCACTGAAGAGTTACGAGGAGCTTGGTCTTGCTCAGAACATCTGCAAGACAAAGGTCCTCTACCAAAAATTGGCACTGCACCAGACTTCCCTTGGAAAATAATATTAGAACCAATTCCCATATTTAGGAAGCTACCTCAGGGAAGGCAGACTTGATGTTGAAATTCTCCTCTGTCTTCCATGTGCCAGTGCATCCTTTGATCAATCAGGGAAAAGGGTATTTGAAGATCAAGACCTCATATTTGGCACAAACTCTCTCTAAGGCAGCAGTGATTTCTGTCTCCTATATACCTCTGAGATCTGCACATTCTACAAAGGCAGCTGAGGCGCTGGGAAAACCACACTTTTCTCGGTGGGGTGGCATGGTAGCATAGCGGCTGGTGTAAGACTATTCCAGCACCAGTGATCAGAAGATCAGGTTTCAGTCCCCGCCACTGTCAGTTAGGAGTTTGTATGTTCACCCCATGACTGTGGGGTTTTCCTCCAGGTGTCCAGTTTCTTCCCATTTCCAAAAAGACATATGGGTTAGGGTCAGCAAGGTGTGGGCCTGCTATGTGTGATAGCCAGTTAATGTATAACAAAATCCCACACGCATCAGTGAACAAATAAAGTGTTTGGACTGAAAGTAGCATGTCTAGATAAGCTCACCTACTTCCATTTAAGTAGCACTGGGTAAGGCCGGCATTACTGGCTGCCTATTTCAATGGACAATGATCATGCCATTGAAGATCCACTAACACAGAACACAAACAGAATCGATGTGTTTGTCAAAATTACAATGAGGCCAAGAATGATTTCACAATGCTTGATAACATGTTGTGATTGTATAGGATTGTTGTGCTTTCCTTAACTTTTCACTAATTGAAACGATCGCTCATCATGTTTTGCTTGGTCCATTATAACTGTTGTATATTCTGTACCTTTTAAGTTTTTTTGAAGTAACTGACAGCAGTTTTAAACACAAGTACTTTAAGGTGATGTACTTTTGTAAAGCTTTCCTACAAATAAGTTGTAGATTACACTTATTAAACAATTCATTTCTTCCTTCCCTAGTTTACAGATATGTTGTAAGATCAGTCATTCATTCCCCTTGAGCCTGATATTCTGTAACTTTTAATACCTTTTACCAAGCAAATATCCATCGATGTTGGTTTCAAAGAATTCATTGGATAAGAGAATTCCAAGTTTCTTTTATCATTTGTTTATCCTTGTTTTCAATTGGGATTGAGCACCTTAATTTATGGCATTGATATTCTAATAATGCTGTGATTACTTATGAGCGTTACCCAGCTTCAACAAATTGTGAGTCTCAATAACTTAAAATGACAGCTCTTATTCTACACTCAATGTCTTGTTTATTTGGTATTTCTTTTCAGATATGCCATAACACTGCTCTGAGAATAAAATGTTTCCCCTCAAGGATGCTCAGCTCGGCGCTTTCACGTTTTTTGCATCTGCACTTCCACATGATGTGTGTGGTAGTAATGGGCTTCCACTCACCCCAAACTCTGTCAGAATTCTAGGACGATTCCAGATCCTGAAGGCCATCTCTCATCCCAGGCTCTGCCAGTACGTGGATATATTACGTGGCAAGCACGGTAGGGTTTTTTCATATGGCATAGACACGGTGTAGATCGCCATTGCCTTTGAATCAAAGACTAAATGTGTCAGCAACATTGATCAAATCTTTCCAGCCATGGCTCACGTGCAGAAATTCTCACATATGATATTCGTAATCTCAATATTCTATTTCAAATTGCCCAGGCTGATTCTATCTTCTACAAATTTGCCTTCCATATCTTTATGGTTGTTATTATAAGTTGCCCCCCCACATTAACCCAGCACTCCTAGGCCTTCTGATATGCGTTTGTTTCTTATTTAACAGTGTCTGGGTTTTATCATCAGTTCTCAGAATTGTACTAGCTATGCCATTAAACATTTGCACTAAAGTAATTCCCAGATTTGTATGTTCAGAATCTAGGAAAGATTGACAGGTGTGGAATGCCAAATTTGTAACTATTTTCTTTACTGTACTCCCAAATGGGACAAAAAGCTGTGGCCAATACTTACTGGGATTCCAAAATGTCATTCTGGGAAACTCATCTCCTATTATAAAACAGGTCAGACCGAGGTTAAGAACTGAAGTCCTATTGATTTCAATTGTCATTTTAAATATACAGACTAAGAACCAAAAGGCAAGATAAGATCTCAAAAAAATCTTCAAATACTTTAACTATTTATTTTTTATGATTTGAATTGTTTAATTTTAAAATCACATTTTAATTTTTTTAATTATTTGTTTGAATTTTAATTTATTTAAAGACTTATGAATATCAGAAATTTAAAACTTAATGACGGTGCCAGATTTGATAGGCATCAAGAATCTACCCCCAACTTTGCTTTGTGTCCGAACATAAACATTTGAAAGGAGGAGGACGTGGACATTTGCGAAGAAAAAGAATTTCAGAATGTATATTGTATATATTTCTCTGACATTAAATGTACCTTTGAAACCTTTGAACATAACCTACACATTTTGCTGTTTGTTGTTGCTGCTCGACAGTGATGGTGTTGCATAAGCCCTCTGCTTCCATCCTAAGTAAATGGGAGCAGACAGGAGTACCCAGTGATGATACGAGGTGGGGAGCAGACAGGAGTACCCAGTGATGATACTAGGTGGGGAGCAGACAGGAGTACCCAGTGATGATACTAGGTGAATGGAAGCAGACAGGAGTACCCAGTGATGATACGAGGTGGGGAGCAGACAGGAGTACCCAGTGATGATACTAGGTGAATGGGAGCAGACAGGAGTACCCAGTGATGATACTAGGTGAATGGGAGCAGACAGGAGTACCCAGTGATGATACTAGGTGGGGAGCAGACAGGAGTACCCAGTGATGATACTAGGTGGGGAGCAGACAGGAGTACCCAGTGATGATACTAGGTGGGGAGCAGACAGGAGTACCCAGTGATGATACTAGGTGAATGGGAGCAGACAGGAGTACCCAGTGATGATACTAGGTGAGGAGCAGACAGGAGTACCCAGTGATGATACTAGGTGGGAAGCAGACAGGAGTACCCAGTAATGATACTAGGTGAATGGGAGCAGACAGGAGTACCCAGTGATGATACTAGGTGAATGGAAGCAGACAGGAGTACCCAGTGATGATACTAGGTGGGGAGCAGACAGGAGTACCCAGTGATGATACGAGGTGAGGAGCAGACAGGAGTACCCAGTGATGATACTAGGTGAGGAGCAGACAGGAGTACCCAGTGATGATACTAGGTGAATGGGAGCAGACAGGAGTACCCAGTGATGATACTAGGTGAATGGAAGCAGACAGGAGTACCCAGTGATGATACTAGGTGAGGAGCATACAGGAGTACCCAGTGATGATACTAGGTGGGAAGCAGACAGGAGTACCCAGTGATGATACTAGGTGAGGAGCAGACAGGAGTACCCAGTGATGATACTAGGTGAATGGGAGCAGACAGGAGTACCCAGTGATGATACTAGGTGAATGGAAGCAGACAGGAGTACCCAGTGATGATACTAGGTGAATGGTGAGCAGACAGGAGTACCCAGTGATGACACTAGGTGAATGGGAGCAGACAGGAGTACCCAGTGATGATACTAGGTGGGAAGCAGACAGGAGTACCCAGTGATGATACTAGGTGAATGGGAGCAGACAGGAGTACCCAGTGATGATACTAGGTGAATGGGAGCAGACAGGAGTACCCAGTGATGATACTAGGTGAATGGGAGCAGACAGGAGTACCCAGTGATGATACTAGGTGGGGAGCAGACAGGAGTACCCAGTGATGATACTAGGTGAATGGGAGCAGACAGGAGTACCCAGTGATGATACTAGGTGAATGGGAGCAGACAGGAGTACCCAGTGATGATACTAGGTTAATGGGAGCAGACAGGAGTACCCAGTGATGATACTAGGTGGGGAGCAGACAGGAGTACCCAGTGATGATACTAGGTGGGGAGCAGACAGGAGTACCCAGTGATGATACTAGGTGAATGGAAGCAGACAGGAGTACCCAGTGATGATTCTAGGTGAATGGGAGCAGACAGGAGTACCCAGTGATGATACTAGGTGAATGGAAGCAGACAGGAGTACCCAGTGATGATACTAGGTGAATGGAAGCAGACAGGAGTACCCAGTGATGATACTAGGTGGGGAGCAGACAGGAGTACCCAGTGATGATACTAGGTGAATGGGAGCAGACAGGAGTACCCAGTGATGATACGAGGTGGGGAGCAGACAGGAGTACCCAGTGATGATACTAGGTGGGGAGCAGACAGGAGTACCCAGTGATGATGCTAGGTGAATGGGAGCAGACAGGAGTACCCAGTAATGATACTAGGTGGGGAGCAGACAGGAATACCCAGTGATGATACCAGGTGGGGAGCAGACAGGAATACCCAGTGATGATAATAGGTGAATGGGAGCAGACAGGAGTACCCAGTGATGATACGAGGTGGTGAGCAGACAGGAGTACCCAGTGATGATACTAGGTGAGGAGCAGACAGGAGTACCCAGTGATGATACGAGGTGGTGAGCAGACAGG
This sequence comes from Mobula hypostoma, assembly GCF_963921235.1. Lineage (NCBI taxonomy): Eukaryota > Metazoa > Chordata > Chondrichthyes > Myliobatiformes > Myliobatidae > Mobula > Mobula hypostoma. The sequence goes on from NC_086100.1 coordinate 158,497,984, forward strand.
AGTACCCAGTGATGATACTAGGTGAGGAGCAGACAGGAGTACCCAGTGATGATACTAGGTGGGGAGCAGACAGGAGTACCCAGTGATGATACTAGGTGAATGGGAGCAGACAGGAGTACCCAGTGATGATACTAGGTGGGGAGCAGACAGGAGTACCCAGTGATGATACTAGGTGGGGAGCAGACAGGAGTACCCAGTGATGATACTAGGTGGGGAGCAGACAGGAGTACCCAGTGATGATACTAGGTGGGGAGCAGACAGGAGTACCCAGTGATGATACTAGGTGAATGGGAGCAGACAGGAGTACCCAGTGATGATACTAGGTGAGGAGCAGACAGGAGTACCCAGTGATGATACTAGGTGAATGGGAGCAGACAGGAGTACCCAGTGATGATACTAGGTGAATGGGAGCAGACAGGAGTACCCAGTGATGATACTAGGTGAATGGTGAGCAGACAGGAGTACCCAGTGATGATACTAGGTGAATGGGAGCAGACAGGAGTACCCAGTGATGATACTAGGTGAATGGAAGCAGACAGGAGTACCCAGTGATGATACTAGGTGAATGGAAGCAGACAGGAGTACCCAGTGATGATACTAGGTGGGGAGCAGACAGGAGTACCCAGTGATGATACTAGGTGAATGGGAGCAGACAGGAGTACCCAGTGATGATACTAGGTGGGGAGCAGACAGGAGTACCCAGTGATGATACTAGGTGAATGGGAGCAGACAGGAGTACCCAGTGATGATACTAGGTGAATGGGAGCAGACAGGAGTACCCAGTGATGATACTAGGTGAATGGGAGCAGACAGGAGTACCCAGTGATGATACTAGGTGAATGGGAGCAGACAGGAGTACCCAGTGATGATACTAGGTGAATGGGAGCAGACAGGAGTACCCAGTGATGATACTAGGTGAATGGGAGCAGACAGGAGTACCCAGTGATGATACTAGGTGGGGAGCAGACAGGAGTACCCAGTGATGATACTAGGTGAATGGGAGCAGACAGGAGTACCCAGTGATGATACTAGGTGAATGGGAGCAGACAGGAGTACCCAGTGATGATACTAGGTGAATGGGAGCAGACAGGAGTACCCAGTGATGATACTAGGTGAATGGAAGCAGACAGGAGTACCCAGTAATGATACTAGGTGAATGGGAGCAGACAGGAGTACCCAGTGATGATACTAGGTGAATGGAAGCAGACAGGAGTACCCAGTGATGATACTAGGTGGGGAGCAGACAGGAGTACCCAGTGATGATACTAGGTGAATGGGAGCAGACAGGAGTACCCAGTGATGATACTAGGTGAATGGAAGCAGACAGGAGTACCCAGTGATGATACGAGGTGGGGAGCAGACAGGAGTACCCAGTGATGATACTAGGTGAATGGAAGCAGACAGGAGTACCCAGTGATGATACTACGTGAATGGGAGCAGACAGGAGTACCCAGTGATGATACTAGGTGGGGAGCAGACAGGAATACCCAGTGATGATAATAGGTGAATGGGAGCAGACAGGAGTACCCAGTGATGAGACGAGGTGGTGAGCAGACAGGAGTACCCAGTGATGATACTAGGTGGGGAGCAGTCAGGAGTACCCAGTGATGATACTAGGTGAGGAGCAGACAGGAGTACCCAGTGATGATACTAGGTGAATGGAAGCAGACAGGAGTACCCAGTGATGATACTAGGTGAGGAGCAGACAGGAGTACCCAGTGATGATACTAGGTGGGAAGCAGACAGGAGTACCCAGTAATGATACTAGGTGAATGGGAGCAGACAGGAGTACCCAGTGATGATACTAGGTGAATGGAAGCAGACAGGAGTACCCAGTGATGATACTAGGTGAGGAGCAGACAGGAGTACCCAGTGATGATACTAGGTGGGAAGCAGACAGGAGTACCCAGTGATGATACTAGGTGAGGAGCAGACAGGAGTACCCAGTGATGATACTAGGTGAATGGGAGCAGACAGGAGTACCCAGTGATGATACTAGGTGAATGGAAGCAGACAGGAGTACCCAGTGATGATACTAGGTGAGGAGCAGACAGGAGTACCCAGTGATGATACTAGGTGGGAAGCAGACAGGAGTACCCAGTGATGATACTAAGTGGGTGCCTGGTCCAGCACAACTGCAGACTCTTATTTACAAATCTTTCTATCATTTTGCCTTTATCTATTTCTATGATTTCATGTCCTACAACTGTACACCAGTTAAGCTCAAATGATAATTATTGTTGTCAAGCTCATGAAAAATTACAAGAGTTGATGGTAAATGAAATAAATGTGAGTGTAAATATTCTCCAAGCATACACAGCCTGGCTCTTCAGTGCATTTTGCCATGTTTGCCTACAATTAATATTTGAAATGTTTAAGGATACCGCTTGACAAAACACAGGGTATGTTGCTGGTGGATGTTTATTGTATAGTAAATAAAGTTTTTAAAGATGCACTTAAATAGGCATGTTAATTATTTTGCAACTATCTCAGATGTGCTTTGAGTGTTTGGTAGTGCTTTGAACCTCAAGTTGGCAGCCATCTCCAATCTATATGTACATGTTGACCTGAGGGTCTGTTTGTTCTATATAGAATACAGCACTAAATAAATATAGAACATAGAATAGTACAGCACAGTACAGGCCCTTCGGCCCACAATGTTGTGCCGCCCCTCAAATCCTGCCTCCCATATAAGCCCCCACCTTAGATTCCTCCATATATCTGTCTAGTAGTCTCTTAAACTTCACTAGTGTATCTGCCTCCACCACTGACTCAGGCAGTGCATTCCACACACCAACCACTCTCTGAGTAAAAAACCTTCCTCTAATATCCCCCTTGAACTTCCCGCCCCTTACCTTAAAGCCATGTCCTCTTGTATTGAGCAGTGGTGCCTTGGGGAAGAGGCGCCGGCTATCCACTCTATCTATTCCTCTTATTATCTTGTATACCTCTATCATGTCTCCTCTCATCCTCTTTCTCTCCAAAGGGTAAAGCCCTAGCTCCCTTAATCTCTGATCATAATGAATACTTTCTAAACCAGGCAGCATCCTGGTAAATATCCTCTGTACCCTTTCCAATGCTTCCACATCCTTCCTATAGTGAGGTGACCAGAACTGGACACAGTACTCCAAGTGTGGCCTAACCAGAGTTTTATAGAGATGCATCATTGCATCACGACTCTTAAACTCTATCCCTCGACTTATGAAAGCTAACACCCCATAAGCTTTCTTAACTACCCTATCCACCTGTGAGGCAACTTTCAGGGATCTGTAGACATGTACCCCGAGATCCCTCTGCTCCTCCACACTACCAAGTATCCTGCCATTTACTTTGTACTCTGCCTTGGAGTTTTCCTTCCAAAGTGTACCACCTCACACTTCTCCGGGTTGAACTCCATCTGCCACTTCTCAGCCCACTTCTGCATCCTATCAATGTCTCCCTGCAATCTTTGACAATCCTCTACACTATCTACAACACCACCAACCTTTGTGTCGTCTGCAAACTTGCCAACCCACCCTTCTACCCCCACATCCAGGTCGTTAATAAAAATCACGAAAAGTAGAGGTCCCAGAACAGATCCTTGTGGGACACCACTAGTCACAATCCTCACAATCTTATAACTCACAATAACAGTCAGATCAGTCTAACTTCTGGCAACAGAATAAACCATGGAGTCAACAACTCAGATAGGCTTGCAAGTTTTCTGGTAATCTTTATAAGTAAAGGAACAAGTTCCAGAGTTATGAGAAATGGTGATTAATTAGGCAGCTCCAATCTCAATTCCAACCATTGATAAAAGTAGTAGTAACTTTACAAAAGACTGATTAGGCTGCACTCGGAGTATTATATATGGTTCTGGTTGCTACACTTCAGCAAAGGTGTGATTGCTTTGCCTGGTTTGGAGGATTTTCCTTATGGGCAAAGATTGAATAGACTCAGCTTGTTTTCCCTGGAGTGAAGGAAGCTGAGGGTAACCTGAGAGAAGTATGTAAAATAATCAATTGTGTAGATAGGCAGGGACTCAGAACCTTTTTCCCAGATAGTAGTGGCATCTGGAACTTGCTGCTAGAGGAGTTGCTGGGAACAGATGTTACATATAAGAGGCATTTAGACAAGAACGTGAATTGGTAAGGCATAGAAGAATACAGACCTAATCCTAGCAAATAACATTCATGTAGAAAGACAAAAAGGTCTGTTTGGAATTGGTGGTATGAAGAGTCCATTTCTGTACTGTATGACTCTGATTTGAATACAGGAGCATAGATGCAGCTCTGTAAGGGTACGATAAGATTTCAGATGGAACTTTGTGTGGAATTTTGCTCTCCTTATCCAAGGAAGGATGTCCTTGCCATGAAGTGAGATCAACAAAGGTTTACAAGACAGGATACCTGAGATGGCAGGAGAGAGGTATGTGGAGATACTAGATCATTTTGACCATTGACATAGAGAAGAATGAGCGGGGATCTATAAAATTCACACATGGAGAAGAAACGTCTTTACTGAAGGCAATGGAGGCCAAGTCATTATATACATTCAAGAAGGTACTCAAAGGATGCAGGGAGAAGATAGGAATAGGGTACTGACATGAATGATCAAGCCTCAGAATATTATAAAATACAGAACACTATAGCACAGTACAGGCCTTTTGACCCACAGTGTTGTGCCAGCCTTTAATCTACTCTAAGATCAATCTACCCCTTCCTCTCTACATGGCATCCGTTTTTATAGAACGTAGTTGAATGGAATGGTTGAAAATGGCCCAAAGGCCTACTCCAAGTCCCATTATCTATGTCTCTAAATCGTTTCCTTCCTTTTGTTATTTCATAGAAGTAGTAAGGTCAAGTTCATAATGTGCATTATCATGTGCAGATCTTTAAAAGCAATTTTTGCCGTATTGTTTAACATCTTGGGGATCCTCAGAATTAGAATTGGGTTTATTATTACCGGCATGTCTCGTGAAATTTATTGTTTTGTGGCAGCAGTAAGGTGCAATACATCCCTGTTATGCCTCTTCTACAGAAAGACTGGTCGTTGTTACTGAGCATTATGAGAGAAGTCTGGAAGAACTATTAAAGGAGAGAGAGGTAACAAGGTAATATTTTAAAACTGGTACTATTTAATCCTTATCTAAAAAAACACTAATAATATTGTTTTTCATGATGATGGTATTTTGTAATAATTCAGAAAAAGTCAGGATCTTTATGATTCTTTTCAACTGATTTGTTTTTGTATTCTGTGCATCCTGTCATTTGTAAGGTTAATGTGAATTACGATGTTTTAAGCCAGAAATTATTGTAGCTTGTGACCAAACAGCTTATTTAATTTTCCTAAAATTTTGCAGTCAAGATTGATGCAGGGTAAACACTGAAACCACCTCATATCCTCTAAAGGTCGTTGGTGTCATGACTGAATGTGACATGGAACTGTGCATTTCCTTAACAGCTGGCATTGCAGTTGTGTTAATGAGCTGTATAGGATTTAAACCAATTCATTTACTGAATTCAGTGACGTTTCATGTACAGAAAACAAATTAAAATGAGGGAATGTAATGTTAGATTAAGAGAAGAGAAAGAAGTAATGAGATATTGCACTCATAAAAGTCGTTTTCAGTGCCAGGAAGATTGATTCTAATAATTGAAGAATAGCACACCTTACAGAAAGGATATTTATACTGAAATAGATAAACCCTATCTTATATGCTATACCTAACACTGGCAGAACTCTGTCTAATTTCTGTGGGTAGTCCTGACAAGCTTTTCTGGGTGCACATGGTATCAGCATTGAGACTCAAAGTTCAAAGTAAAATTTATTACTGTATCAGAGTACTGCATGACACCACATAAATCCCTGAGAAATTTTCCTGCTAGCATACTCAGCAAATCTGTAGAACAGTAACTGTTAAAGAGGATCAATTAAGAACAAACTGTGTAAATGCAAATATAAATAAATAGCAATAAATAACCAGTATGAAATAACAAGATAAAGAGCCCTTAAAGTAAGACCATCGGTTGTGGGAGCACCAGAAATAGAATGAGTGTAGTTATCCCCTTTTGTTAAAGACCCTAATCATTTAGGGATAGTAAATGTTCTTGTACGAGTCTTGGGGCACTTATATATTCTAACTGATGGCAGCAGCGAGAAAACAGCGAGACTGGCCATTCTCATGCTGTTACAATACCACAAATGTAGAACAATCTTTGGATGTGTTTGTACCAGGTTCCTGTGTGCACAGAAATTGTATAATCTGCAAATGTGTCATTTCAACAAATTACTTCAGTAGATTTTTGAACAGTCATCATTGGTGTGGCATTTGTGCTTAAAGCTGTTCTGCGTGAAATGAACTTTATCGTTGATCAGTTGTTACCTCAAGAATAATCTGAGAAAGTATCCCAGTTCATAATGTAAATTATGTTTGATGAGTGGACTGCCAGTGTTTGTATTGTGCTATAAATTTTTTGCAGATGTTTGGATGACATACACATACAAATGACTACATTTGTGAATGGTAAATGTGAAATCTTTGCTGATCGCTGGGAGGTAATGGATATATATGTGTCAGAAGTAGACAGTATAATTTTAAAGTGAAGATTCCATCAAATAAAATGCACCAGGGAAACAGTGTCTAATGGAACACAGGAGGGTAAAGGAGTAGAAAAAGTAAGCGACATTATTGAATTCCTTTCAGTTATAATAAACTCCATTTGAAAGGTGTGCTTTTGATTTATTTTCTGATGCCCTGTTGTGTTAAAGCATTTGGCTGGAGAGTTGTTTATTTCAGTCCGTTATAAGGGAGTGATTTTTAAAAAAAAATTAAGATTCCAGTGAACTACTTAAACGCAAGTTAAGAAACTGAAGATCAGTAATTTAGTATGTGAGTTGAGAAAAAACACTGAACTTGCACAGAAAATTGGTTGGCTAATGTTCCGTAAAACCAAGTCTCTCTTCTGGTACTTGAACATAACATTTTATCTAGTTTACAGCACTACTGATTTCCATGTGAATTGGTGATAAAGCATGGAAATTCTACTTTACATCTATCTTCTGTGGAACTTTGATGCTTTGGAGGATAATGACAGCAAATCAGAAAAATTGCAGATAACAGCTCAGGGCATTCTGGAGTTCGAAGTTTAATTCCAGTGCCGTCGGTAAGGAGTTTGTATGTTCTCCCTGTGAACAGCGTGGGTTTCCTCCAGGTGCTCCGGTTTCCTCCCACATTCCAAGGATGTACTTGTTTGTAGGGTAATTGGTCATTGTAAATTGTCCTGTAATTAGACTAGGATTAGACGGGTTCTTTGGCAGTGCGGCTTATTGAGCCAGAAGGAACTGTTCCACACTGTATGTCTAAATAAAATAAAAATCTCTGAGAGGTGAACAACAGAAAAGGAAATCTCAGAAATGAATTGGCACTTCAGTAGAACAAAGCTGAAGTAAAGTTGAACCATTGACATGGAATCGTAATAGGACCACATGGGCAATTTTAACACTTTCCCTTGGGCAAAGGCCATAAGATATAGGAGCAGATTTAGGCCATTTGGCCCTTTGAGCCTGCTTCTCCATTTCTCCATGGCTAATACAGTTTTCATCTCAGCCCCAGTCTCCTGTCTCTTCCCCGTATCCCTTCATGCCCTGACCAATCAAGAATCTATCAATCCTTGCCTTAAATATACATAAAGACTCAGCCTCCACAACTGCCTGTGGCAAAGAATTCCACAGATTCACCAACCTCTGGCTAAAGAAATTCCTCTTCATCTCCGTTCTAAAAGGACGCCACTCTATTCTGTGGCTGTGTCCTCTGGTCTTCGACTCTTCCACCATAGGAAACATCCTCTTCACACCCACTCTATCAAGGTCTTTCATAATTCAATAGGTTTCAATTAGGTCACCCCTCATTCTTCTGAATTCTAGTGAATACAGGCCCAGAGCCATCAGATGCTCATCATATGACAAGCCATTCATTCCTGGAATCATTTTCGTGAACCCCTTTGAACCTTCTCCCGTTTTAGCACATCTTTTCTAAGATAAGGGGCCCAAATCTGCTTACAATACTCCAATACAATTCAGTCCTACCAAAGGGTCTTGGGCCAAAATGTCAACCGTACTTTTTTCCATAGATACTGCCTGGCTTGCTGAGTTCCTCCAACATTTTGTGTGTGTGGCCTGGATTTCCAGCATCTGCAGATTTTCTCTTGTTTTCAATACTCCAAGAGAGGCCTCGCCAGTGCTTTATAAAGTTTCAATATTACTTTCTTGCTTTAATATTCTAGCCCCCTTGAAATGAATGCTAACATTGCATTTGCCTTTCTCACCACAAACTCAACCTGCAAATTAACCTTTGGGAATCCAGCACGAGGACTCCCAAGTCCTTTTGCATCTCAGTTTTTTGTATTTTCTCTCCATTTAGAGAATAGTCAACCCTTTCATTTCTTCTACCAAAGTGTATGACTATACACTTTCTGACACTGTATTCCATCTTTGTCTATTCCCCTAATCTGTCTGTCCTGTAGCCTCTCTACTTTCTTAAAACTACCTGCCCCTCCACTTATCTTCATATCATCTGCAAACTTTGCAACAAAACCATCAATTCCATCATCCAAATCATTGACATATAATGTAAGAAGAATTGGTCCCAACACAGACCCATGTGGAACATGACTAGTCACCGGCAGCCAGTCAGAAAAGGCTCCCTTTATTTCCACTCTTTGTCCCCTGCCAATCAGCATTGCATATCTATGCTAGAATGCTTGTAGCTTGTTAAGCAGCATGGTGTGTGGCTCCTTGTCAAAGACCTTCTGAAAATCCAAATTAACAACATCCATCAATTTGTTTATTCTGCTTGTTACTTCTTCAAAGAATTCCAACAGATTTGTCAGACAAGACTTTTCCCTTGAGAAAACCATGCTGACTACAGCCTATTTTAATCATGTGCCTACAACTACCCTGAGACATCATCCTTAATAATTGACTCCCTCAACATCTTCCCAACCACTGAGGTCAGACTAACTGACCTATAGTTTCCTTTCTTCTGCCTCTCTCCCATCTTGAAGAGTGGAGTGACATTTGCAATTTTCCAGTTTTCTGGAACCATTCCAGGATCTAGTGATTCTTGAAAGGTCATTACTGATGATCTTTGATCTTTAATCAAAGGAATTATTATTGTATAGTTCCAAGAAAAATTGAAAGAAAATAATACTTCTTGAAAGTTATATATGTGAACCATTACTACCCGCAGTCCTTCACAGTGCTGATGTAGAGCAGCAACAGTTCTACTGCCTCATAACTCCTCAACCCAGTTCCATTCCTGATTTCCAGTTGTCCTGTGGAGTTTCCACATTCTTCTTGTTCTGCGTGGGTTTCCTTTGGGTGCCCTGGTTTCCTTCCACAAGCCACAATCATGTTAGCCTCTATAATTTATGCCTACTCAATGTGGGTACCAGGAGAATCACGCAGGAGTTGTTCAGCATGTAGGGAAGGGGATAGGTTATAGGAAAATATGTAGAGGAGCAGGATCAATGGAATTGATCTGAGAGCAACCATAAACTTGACAGGACAAATGTCATCAGGAAATATGAGAAATTGTGGTCATATAGCTTTAAATATGAGTAAGTTGTTGACTATATTTCAATGTTACAACATAAAATGGGCTACACACACAAAATACTGTATGAACACAGCAAGTCAGGCAGCATCTTTGAAGCGGAATAAATAATTGATGTTTTGGGCCGAGGCCCTTTAACAGGACTGGAAAGAAAGGGGGCAGAAGGCAGAATAAAAAAGATGAATGGAGGCAAAGGAGTACAAGCTGGCTGGTGATGGGTGAGTCCAGGTGAATGGGGAGGTGGGTGGGTGGGAGACGGTTATGATCACTATGGAAAATGTAGAGGGGAGGGTGGAGCCTTGTCGAGCAGCTTTGCTCTGTCCACTGTAAAAGGCAGAATTTCCCGGGCCACCCATTTCAATTCGACCTCCTATTCCTATATCAACATGTCGATCCATAGCCCCTTCTACTGCCATAATGAGGCCACGATCAGGTTGGAGGAGCAATACCTAATATTCCGTCTGGGTAGCCTCCAACCTGCTGGCCTGAACATCAATTTCTCTAGCTTGGGTAATTTCTCCTTCCTCCCATTCTCATTTTTCATTCCCCATTTTTATTCCCCTCTCATCCCTTTCTATTCTCCTCACCTGGCCATCACCTCCTTCTGGTGCCCCTTTACCTCCCCTTTTTTCCATGGTCAATCATCCTCTCCTATCAGATTCTTACTTCATTGCCCCTCCTCCATCCACTCACCTTCCTCCTCACCTGGTTTCACTTATCACTTGCCTGCTTATACTCCTCCCCTACCCCACCTTCTTGTTCTAGCTTTTGCCCCCTTCAGTTCTAGTCCTGATGAAGGGTCTCTGCCCGAAACAATAACTGTTTATCCCCCTCCGTAGATGCTGCTTGATATGCTGAGTTCATCCAGCATTTTGTGTGTGTTGCTTAAGATTTCTAGCATCTGTAGAATCTGTTGTGTTTATAAAATGGGCTAGATCATAATAGATGTGCAGTTAGCTGTCATTCATGGCTCGGTGAAGGCACAGTTGCTCTGAATGAAAAGTATAAGGAATTAGATCCAGTCTCGAGTTTTCGGATATGCCACTGTGTTACTGAGGGAGTGCTGTATCAGCAGAGATGTCATCTTAAAGTGAGGAATTAATCTGAGGTGTTCTCTGTATTTTAATGCAGAAATAGAATATTTAGATCAGCCGAGAAACATACGTTTTCTCAGGATTTCCTGGTCAATGTTTATCCTTAAACATAAATTCAGGAAAATAGAAGGAGTAGGCCATTCAGCCCATTGAACCTGCTAGACTATTCAATATGATCTTTACCCCTAAAACATATCTCATTTCTAGTGTTTAGAATACTATATATGTCCTTCTTAATATATTCAATGATTTTGGCCTCCATGGTTTTCTGCAGTTAATGAAAAAAATTATCATCCCATCAATCCTAGATGTCATGCCCCATATCCTGAAATGTGACCTACTTTCTAGATTCCCCAGCCTGGGTAATCTCTTCCCCATATCCAGCCTGTCAAGCCTTGTCAAAATTCTGTATATTCCAATGAAATTGGATTTCATTGAGACTCAATGAGAAATCTTACAAAGCCCTCCCAAAACATCTGTTTTTTAGATTCCCAAGTGGAACCTGATATAACCAAAATTGACTGCTACATTTCTTAAATACAACAGTAATTATACTTTAAAAACACTTAATTAAATGTGATCATTTTAAGTTAGTCTGTGCTTATGAAAGGCACTTTCTAGCTGTATGTAGTTTATTCTTAATTTAAAGTATTAATTGATGTTGCTAATTATAGTCCAACTTGCACATTCTAGTTTGTACTCTATGCTATTTATTAAGAATTTTTTAGATCTCATTGATTTAGGAGCTCAACCATTGCTTGCTGTGTTCACATAGTGGCATGATGCCAGACTGAATTTCTAATTGCTACAAGGTCAATGAGATACTTGTGAGTGATTATGCATGTAATATGTAGCATTCATTCATCACTGGCTATATTCTGTATGGATGTGTGCTCTCCTGCTGGTTAGGACAGGATGGATGGAATTCTGAAAATATTCTTCGTCTGATTATGGAGTACTAGTGGAAAAATCAAACTGAATAAATAAAATAATCTCATGAAAAATGTGAAAAAAAACTCTGACCTGGCTTTTTATCCAATATTTTATGAGTTTTAAGCAAAACATTTGGTGAATTAACAATAATTGGAAATCAAAGATTTGGATTATTTTTCTTATTCCCCTCCCATCCTCCATCATGCCACAAGTGATCTTGCTAATACTTTTAGCAAGAAATGTGCCTGTGTATGATTAGCAGCCCTTAAAGTGGCTGATTAACCTCTGGTGTCTTAATACTATAGATGGCTGCTGCATGAAAGACTGATCAAGACTTTTTTTGTTGCACTCGTTCTGTGTTTTGTGTAGATGTATGTGTTGGTAGTATATTTTTTCACAAAAGTTAGCCGTAGTCTGTGATTTTCTTAAAAACAAGTATCAGTGAATCTGAAGTATGATGTTTCATTGCTCACTTACTTTGTTTTTGTTTAGATGCATATGTTAATCATTTAAAACTTTCCAGGAAATTTTGCTGTTCTGTCTTGAATCATATATTAATAAAACTCATGTTTTCCAGGAAATTTGGCTTAGTGTATATGCACACATGCTTAAATTATGCAAAATCCTGGACCTCCAGTACTTTCTGTGTGGGGTTTGCATGTTCTCTCCAAGACTGCGTAGATTTTCCTCTGGTTTCATTTCCACAATTCTGAGACATGTTGATACATTTGATAGCTACAGTAAATTGTCCCTAGTGTAGGTAAATGGCAAAATAATCAAAGGAGACTTGATAGGCTTGTGAGAGAGAGTAAGTTGCAGGTCAACATGGAATTAGATGAGGAAGTGGGACTTGCGAGTCACATTCTGGGAGTCAGCATAACCTGATGGACCAATTGCTTCCTTTAGTATTGTAATAAATAAGAAGAAGCCAATTGATACCTTTTGGTACCTTTGATACCAACTTACACAGAAGAGTGAAGTAGGTAGATCAATGATTCTATTCAAAAGGGAAATGGAAAAACATTTAAAGGCTATGCATACACTTGGAGTCATAGAGAAGTACTGCACAGAAACAGGTCCTTTGGCCCATCTACTCCATACTGAAAGCCATTTAAACTGCCTACTCCCATTGGTCTGCACCGGGACCATAGCTCTTATGTTTCATGTACCTATCCAAACTTCTCTTAAACGTTGAGCTTGAGCTTGCATACCCCACTTGTGCTGTAAGCTCATTCCTCACTTTCATGACCCTCTGAGTTAAAAAGTTCCCCTTAAACTTCTCGCCCTTAACCCATGACTTTTGGTGTTGCCCCACCCAAACTCAGTGGAAAAAGCTTGCTTGCATTAACCCTATCTATACCCCTCCTAATTTTGCATACCTCTGTCAAATCTCCCAATCTTCTACATTCTAAGGAATACTGTCCTAACCTATTCAATCTTTCCTCATAACTCTGGCCCTCCAAAACTGGCAACATCCTTATAAACTTTTTCTGTATTTTTCAACCTTGTTTATACCTTTACTGCAGGAAGGTGATCAAAACTGCACACGATATTGCCAACATTGGCGAGGGACAATACTGGTCCAAGATCTTACACAACTTTAACATAACATCCCATCTCCTGTACTCAGTACATTGATTTATGAAGGCCAATGTGCAAAAGCTTTCTTTACAACCCTGTCTACCTGTGATACCACTTTCAACTAATTATGGACCTGTTGTCACAAATCCCTATGTTCTACCTCACTCCTCAGTGCCCTACCATTCACTTTGTAAAACCTCTCCTGGTTGGTCCTACTAAAGTATAAAGCCTCACAATTGGCTGCAGTAAATTCCACCTGTCATTTTTCAGCCCATTTTTCCAGCTGATGCAGATCTCTGCAAGCCATGATAGCCTTCCTTGCTGTCCACTACAACCCCAATCTTGGTGACATCCGCATATTTGCTGAACCGGATGACCCCACATTATCATCCAGATTATTGATATAGATGACAAACAAAAAAGGACCTTGAAAATCTCTATCCTCCAATCCTCTGGTACCCCTTCTGTCACTAAGGATGATTTAAATAACTCTGCTTGGTAGGGCCCCAGCAATTTCTGGACTCACCTCCTGCAGGGTCTAAGGGAACACTTTTTCAGTCCCTGGGGATTTATCCACCCTGATTTGCCTTAGGTTAGAAAACACCTCTTCCTCTGTAACCTGAAGTTGATGCTGCTTTGCCTCACTTGCATAAACTCTGTGTCCATCTACTGAGTAAATACGGATGCTAAAAATTTATTTAATATCTTCCCCCATCTGTTTTGGCTTCACACATTGATCACCATTCTGGTCTTCCAGGGGACCAGTATTGTCCCTTGCAATCCTTTTGCTTTTAGCATATCTGTCAAATCCATTAGGATTCTCCTTGACTTCCCTCTGCTAGGTCATTTCCCCTCAACAGTATCCAAAGTGATATACTGTACCTGTTGTTAAGGGGGATAGCCACAGTGGTACTCTGCACTGGCTCCTTAACCCCTTCTCCTTCCTGACTGTCACCCAGTTTCCTGTATCCTCACACTAGGTTTAACTACCTCTCTATATCTCCTATCTATTACCCTTCAGCTCCCAAATAATCTGGAGTTCACCCAGTTCCAGCTCCAAATCCTTTACATGGATTGCTAGAAGCTGCAGCTGGATGCACTTCTCGCAGGTGTAGCTATGAGGGACACTGGAGGTCCCCTGCCTTCCCACATCCCACAAGGAGCTGAACAAACTGAGCAAAGTTGTTTTTGCTTTCTCTGACTGAATCCTCTCTGCACTGAAGCCTCAAAAATCACCACTCTTAACTCTATCCATTCCGATGATGGCTGTCACACTTGCCCTTGCCTTCCTTTAATTTGTCCCTGCTAATCCATTCCAAATGCCGATTGGTCGCTGGTCAGAGTTCCAAAAAAAAACTGCGGCGAATTGCTGCCTTTTTCTATTTTATTGCTGAGCCTGAGTGAAGTTCCTTCCTCTCAAGCTTCTGATCTTCGAATCGGTCGGTGGACAAAGCTCCAAAAAATATGTTTGAATGCTGTTTCTGGATTTCATTTTGGCATTCAAAGTATTGCCCCACAGATCTTAGTGAACAAGCTCCTTCTCCTCAGTCTAAATATACCACTGTGCAAATGGGTGTAGGTCTGACTTATGAACTGACCTCAGATTATCAGGATACACAACTTTTCCTCCCTCCACATCATCCCCAACATAAGTGCCCCCCCAGGATCGTGTGCTGAGCCTATTGCGGTACACTCTGCTCACACATGACTGCATGGCCTTACACCTGAGTAATCCCATTGTCAAGTTCGCTGACGACAAGACAGTGTAGGGCCAACATTAATGAGATGGCCTACAGAGAGCCGGTGGAAGAGCTCAAGGCCTGGTGCCAGGCAAATAACCTCTTCCGCAATGTCAACAAGACAAGGGAGATTGTTACCGACTTCAAGAAGACTCTCATCACTCACATCCCTCTTTATATTGGTGGTACAGTAGTGGAAACTGTGATCAGTTTAAAACTCCTGGGAGCGCACACCTCTGAAACTTCTTATAGTCCCAGAACACGTTATATATAATCAGGAAAGCTCACCTACACCTCTACATTCTGAGGAGACTGAAGAGAGCTGGATTATGTACATATATACTGACGTCCTTCTACAGAGGCACATTGGAGAGTATCCTGATGAGTTGCATTGCTGAATGGTATGGAAACTGTCAAAAGTGGCAAACGAATCACTAGTACCAGTCTACCCACCATCAAGGACATATATACAGGAAGATGTCAGAGAAAGGCCAGTAATTTCATGAAGGATCCCACCTACCCTGCTCGTGGATTGTTTGTCCCACTTCCATCAGGTGGGGAGTATCCACATAGCATTCACACCAGGACTACCAGGCTCAAAAACATTTGTTTTCCCCAAGCAGTAAGACTGATCAACACCTCCACCCACTAACACACTCCTCCATTTCCCCAACCACCACTACTTGATCATTTCTGTCAGTCACCTCAAGTACAGACACGCCTGTGTATACTCTATAGATGTACAATCAATCTAGGTCTATAGCTATCTTATGTATTTATACTTATTATGTTTTCTTCTTACTATTATGTTCTTTATCTTACTGTATTTTTTGTGCTGTATCAGATCCAGCGTAACAATTATTTCATACTCCTTTTCACTTGTGTACTGGAAAAAGACATTAAACAATCTTGAAATATGAAGTTTCTCAGAGCATAGTGGAGAGTGAACATGTTTAACTCTTGGTCAATATTTTAAAGGGTATTCTGTGGAATTGAGGATGACTTCCATTACAGTTTTGTGGCTTCTGAGGTGATTGATCAAGCCAAAGTAGAAACCATAGACTTACACAGATGGGTAGAAGGTACTGAAGAGGCAGGCTGTTCAGTACTTTGTAAGATGGTGTGTGCCTTCTGTCACTGACACAGGACTTCTGTGTACCCCGGATAAATGGATGCAATGTTCTCAGTACTATCCTCCATGCTCCTTCTCCACCTGAGTGGTTATAGGCCACGTGTTCCCAAGAGTTAATGGAGACATGAAATATATTTCAAGAAATCTTTGAGAATAATCTTTTATCTTTATCTCTCTCCATCCAGTAATCTGTGACAAAAATTGGAATGGACTTTGCAGTAATTTGAAGAGATAGCATTAATGATATTACAGTATTCTGGTGTCTGATGCAATACACCAGGGAGTTTGTACCTGTTAGGCATATAGAAAAGATGTTGGATAGATAGAGTGCAGGAATTTCTCACTACTAGCCATGATGCATACGGGTTCTTCAGTGCTATCGTCTGCCTCTACCTCTAAAACCAAGGCCCTACTGCACTGTAAACTAAGAATGGAGGTGAAGTTATTAATGTCAGAAAGGCAATTGGTGCTTGCTCGGAGGAACACTTCAAAATCTATTTGATCATAACTCAACGTTAAAGTAAATTTATTATCAAGATAAATATATGTCAGCACATACGACCTTGGGATTCCTTTTCTTGCAGGCATTTATAGGAAACAAAGAAATACAACCAGATTTATGAAAATCTATCCATAAACTAATATAGACAAACAACTAATGGGCAAAAGAAGAGAAACTGTGCAAATAGAGAAAAAAAAATATTGAGAACAAGAGTTGTAAAGTCCTTGAAAGTGAGTCAGCTGGTTTGGGGATCAGTTCAGATTGTGATGACTGCAGTTATCCATGTTCAAGAGCTGCAGATGAGAAAGATGGGGAACTTGTATCCAGAAGCTCAGCAAATTGAATCAGCATTGCATTAGAGGGGGAAAGAAACTGGACTTTAGGGGGTCAGGGGGGAATGGGTGGAGTTGTGTGTGTTTGGGAGGCCCTAGATAAATCAGAAGAAAAAGGGACAGAGTGGGAGCATATTGTCTGGAGTTGGACAATTCAACGTTTATGCCATTCAGTTGTAGATTATTCAGCTGGAACATGAGGTGCTGCTCCTCTGTGGATAGATCTATAAGTAGATTCCTCGATAGATAGATTATCATCCTGAACAAGATTGTTTTTAAGACAAAAAGACAGAAAATACTAGGGATACTCAACATCTGTAGAGGACTAAAGTGCCACATCAGTGACCCTTCATTGTTTCTACTTCTTTCTCCATGACTTACTGAATCTCCCCAATATTTTCAATTTTCATTTCTGATTTCCAACATTTGCAGTTTTTGCTGTGTCTTTCAAAACTGTGTGATAGCTTCCTGATCACTAATTTATGTTAGCTTTTTAATTTCATGTTTATTTAATTATGTGATTTAAATTCGCAGCTGGTTGCTGCGTCAATAGTCTGTGCATCTGGATACTAGTCTAGCAATTTAACCACAGCATTACTATACCCCAGGAATTATGCAGCAAAGGGTAAGGTGAGGGTCTCCATCAGTCAGAGTTGACCACGGATATTGCTTCCTAGTTGTCTGGGTACGCAAGCCTGGGCAGTACGAGTGGAGAGTAAACTGTTGCCCAAGTAGCAAGTTCCCCCTCGTTATGCATCTAATAAAACCAAAGGAAAGGCAGAGACTGATACAGGTTGGTACCAGCAGCGTCGCAGGAGTTGCCAGTCAGCATTGAACTCAATGTAGGAATGACTTAGGGACTCCAGCTCTGGATTTTTACCTCAGGGTTTACTCCCAAAGCCTTCCCCATGAGGGGGTATAGCCACAAGGCAGTGGAGGTTTGAGATCAGAGTTTTCCTTCTAGATGAGCTGCCAACCACAGCTGACGAGCCCCATCTGCCCAAAGCGACTGGTTTTAAGGTGCCAGTAACCCGCCTTTGCCCCTTGTCCTGCCAGTAGAAACGGTTCTGCTGGGCTGAGTAGCTAAGCCACACGTGAAGGCCAGGAGCTGGACTTTGTTGTCAGAGGCTATTTGTGGTGCATGCCATTGGGAGAATTTAATAGGTAGCTGGAGATTGTCCCCATTACCACCCCCGGCTATAACTACCTTATGGAGGTGGAGATTACAACATTTATAAGTCACGGATTATTTTTGAAAGACAATCTATAAAAGATGAAGAGAAAAATAATAGTTAAATGGATTTCAGGAGTAAATCCTTTAGCTTGTGAGACTGTGCCCAGTGGGATGGTATCAAGGATTGGGACTCCAGCTATTCTGAAATCAATTGTCAATGACTTTGATGACAGCACCAAGTGTAATATATCCACTTTGATGTTTTGGAGATTAGGGATGCTTGAAAACTGCAAGGGATGAATGGACAAGGACATAATGGATGGGATATAATGTGGAAAACATGAGGTTATTCATTTTGGTAGAAGAAATTGAAGAAAAAACAACACTTTTTAAAAAAAGGGTGGAGTAAAGTTCAAGTGACCAGCTTGTTTAAGTACATGTCACTTGCCTTCCTAATTGCTTGCAGTACCTAAGTTAACTTTCAGTATTGTGTTGTTATTTATTGAGAGAGAATTTGAGCATTAGAGTAAAGACATTTTATTGCAATTATAAAGGGTTCTGGTGAAATTTCATCTAAAATATTTTCTGCAGAACTGTTCTCCCTACTTAAACATGAATATACTTGTGAGACAAGGAACAAGATTAAATTTTAACAGATTGATTCTTGGTAAAGGGTATTTGTCCTATGTGGATAGATTAGGTATACTGTGGAATTTAGAAGTGTGGAAGGTGAGCTTACTGAAATGTACAAACCCCTTTCGGGGCTTGTTGTGTAAGAAATGGGATTATGCTTCCCTTGCCAGGATTATGTTTCTCCTGCCGCTGTCTCCCAACTCCATTCCTTTCCCTCCACTACCTCTCTCCATCAGTCTATCATCCCCCATTCCTCCTCAGTTCATCAGTCAAGTTCACATTTATTGTTATGTAGCTCTTAGCATCAGCTACACAGTACATTAAAACATGTCAAGTCTAAGATAACACCTACTGACTGTGCTTCATATAGACCTATTTCATTATTAGATGTGGATGCTAAAATTCTTTCAAAAATAGTGGCTAATTGGCTGGAGGATATTTTAGGTAAGATTATCTCTCAGGACTAAACAGGTTTTGTAAAGGGCCGTTATTCCTTCTCTAATGTTCAGAGACTGTTAAATGTTATATATTTGTCCGTTTCTAAGACTCTCCAATGTGTTGTCTCTCTCGATGCTGAAAAGGCATTTGACAGAGTTGAATGGAAATACTTATTTAACGTTTCAGAGAAATTCGGCGTTGGTATTAATTTTAATAAGTGGATCAGAATGATATATAAAAGCCCTGTTGCTACTGTTATTACCAATAATTGCAGATCTCCTTTCTTTCGGCTTTCACGGGGTACGAGACGAGGATGTCCATTAAGTCCCTTGTTATTTAATTTGGTGCTGGAATCCTTGGCTATTGCACTTCGTGAAGCTAAAGATATCCTTGGAATTTTCATAAATGGGACTATTCATAAGATCTCCCTTTATGCTGATGATCTCTTAGTTTATATTTCGAATCCTGAAGAATCCATTCCTAGTTTATTGAAACTATTAAACGAATTTGGAAAGTTTTCGCGATATAAACTAAACCTTCATAAAAGTGAATTATTTCCCCTATATGATTCTGCTTCTATATATGATGATATTCCTCTTAGAGTTACAGACTCTTTTAAATATTAAGGTATTATTATTACTAAAAATCATAAAGACCTTTATAAAGCTAATTTGGTTCCTTTAGTGGATTTTATGAAGCAATTATTTTGTAGAAGGAATCCACTTACACTTCCGTTAGCCGGCCGAATTCATGCAGTGAAAATGATGATTTTACCGAAATTTTTATATGTATTTCAAAATATCCCTATTTTTTTTAACTAAGAAGTTTTTTGATCAGGTTACTCTATTATTTCATCTTTTGTTTGGAATAATAAAAGACCAAGAATTGGTAAATATCACTGACAAAAATATAGAAAGGATGGAGGTCTTGCCCTGCCTGATTTAAGAATGTATTATTGGGCTGTTAATATATGTTATATGTGTTTTTGATTATATTGGCCTGATAAAAATGAACGACCACCTTGGGCTGATTTGGAATTGAAAGCTGTGAAACAGTTTCACTTAACCTCATTATTATTGTCCTCTACCTGTACAACTGGGCAAAATTGTTGATTTAAATTTATATCCTGTGATTAAACAGTCATTACGAATTTGCTTCCAGTTTCGTAATTTTTTTAATCTCAAAAAATTTAAACTTTTTAGTTTGATTTATCGAAATTATTTATTTAAACCTTCATTAAGTGATTCTACCTTTCTTCTTTGGAGGAATAAAGGAGTTTATTCCTTCATGGATCTGTTCCAAGATGGCCGATTGATGTCTTTTGAGAAATTAGTAACTAAATACTGTCTCTCGTGTTCACATTTCCTGCAATATCTGCAGGTCAGACACTTCTTGAAAGAATATTTAAGTAATTTTCCATATATACAGGATTCTGAGCTGTTAGATATTATTTTAAAAATGAACCCTCTAGTGAAAGGTTTTATTGGGAAAATTTATAATTTATTGTTACAACAGCACAATTACCCTTCAATTGAAATTAAGCAAGATTGGGAGAGAGAACTCAGCATGACCTTGATACAGAGGATTGATTGCGGATTTTGAAGTTAGTTAACTCTTCTTCAATCTGTGCCAGTCACTCTTTAATTCAATTTAAAATTGTACATCGTTACCTTTTGACAAAGGAGAGACTGTCTAAAATGTTTCCTAATGTTGATAGTCAGTGTGATAGATGTAAAACTGAGACAGCTACATTGACACATATGTTTTGGTCGTGTTCTGTATTGAAACATTTTTGGAAATCTATTTTCTCTACAATTTCTAAAGTTTTAAAAATTAATTTACAACCTAATAAATTGACCGTTTTGTTTGGTATAATCTCTCAATATATTCACGGTATTTCTCTATCAGACCAACATGTAATTGTATTCGTTACATTATTGGCCAGAAGGGCGATTTTGTGAAATGGAAAGGTGCTTTGACACAATGGCTCTCTGAGGTGATGCTATGTCTTAGTTTGGAGAAAATCAGAAGTCGAACTTTTAATCCTCGATTTGATTTTGAGAAAAGGTGGGGTTCATTTGCCCACTATTATCATCTGATTTGAGTTAATTAATATGGTTTCCTTCCGATTTTTGTTTAAATGGATTTGAGTTGGCGGATTGATGTTTTTCTTTTATGGAAGCTTGTATGGCGTATAGCTCCGGGGTTGTGCTTCCAATGGGTTTTTTTTGTTGTTTTTTTTTATAATTAGTAGGGGTTTTTGTCTCTTAGTTAGTAGGGGTTCTTTTTTTCTTTTTTTTCTTTCAAAAAATATTCTTCTTTATTTTTTCTTATTATTATTGATGTATTGCTTACCTTTGATAGTCAGTTATTTGCTAATTTAATTCTTCATTGTACATATTGGCATATTGACTTGATTACCTTAATGTATTTGTTGTTGATCTTTAATAATAATTAATAAAAAAGATTTTAAAAATGAAATGAAAAGATAACAATTGATGTTATACATGCCTTATGCAACAAAATAAACATAATGATGTTAATAGAAGTTGAGGGAGAAAAGAAACTACAAACCTTATTCCCTGGAAACCATTGTTCATTCTTTGAGCTTGAGATTTATGTGTTCTGTTCCATAACTGCGGCTTCACACTGAAATAAAGACTGAAGTCACCTGGGGAACAGCCGATGACAAATTCATATATGGAACTCCCAAACTTACTGGCATTTCTCTGAGAAGTCCAGCTAATTTCAAGCTGAGTTTATTATCGTGTGCACAAAAACAGTGAGGTCCTGGTATAACGGAAACATTAGTGACAGACACGTAGGTTTAGACAACAGACTGAACCTAAGTTATAGGTAAATTGAACATGAATTGAACAGGTTTTCTGTGTTTTGGATATGGACTTGAACTAAAGACTTTTTCAGTCTTTCAATATTTTATATTCTGTGTTTTTCGCCTAATTTTTCTCATTATTTTGTGTGGGGAAGGGAATTTGGAGGTTGATGTGCCTGTTCTGTTCTTGTTCATTTTTTTGTGCGGGGCGGGGGATTTGGGGGTTGATGTGCCTGTTCCATTTTTATGCATTTGTTTTGTGCGGGGAAGGGGATTTGGGGGTTGATGTGCCTGTTCCATTTTTATGCATTTGTTTTGTGCGGGGAGGGGGATTTGGGGGTTGATGTGCCTGTTCCATTTTTATGCATTTGTTTTGTGCGGGGAAGGGGATTTGGGGGTTGATGTGCCTGTTCCATTTTTATGCATTTGTTTTGTGCGGGGAGGGGGATTTGGGGGTTGATGTGCCTGTTCCATTTTTATGCATTTGTTTTGTGCGGGGAGGGGGATTTGGGGGTTGATGTGCCTGTTCCATTTTTATGCATTTGTTTTGTGCGGGGAGGGGGATTTGGGGGTTGATGTGCCTGTTCCATTTTTATGCATTTGTTTTGTGCGGGGAGGGGGATTTGGGGGTTGATGTGCCTGTTCCATTTTTATGCATTTGTTTTGTGCGGGGAAGGGGATTTGGGGGTTGATGTGCCTGTTCCATTTTTATGCATTTGTTTGGTGCGGGGAGGGGGATTTGGGGGTTGATGTGCCTGTTCCATTTTTATGCATTTGTTTTGTGCGGGGAAGGGGATTTGGGGATTGATGTGCCTGTTCTGTTCTTGTTCATTTGTTTTGTGCGGGGAGGGGGATTTGGGGGTTGATGTGCCTGTTCCATTTTTATGCATTTGTTTTGTGCGGGGAGGGGGATTTGGGGGTTGATGTGCCTGTTCCATTTTTATGCATTTGTTTTGTGCGGGGAAGGGGATTTGGGGGTTGATGTGCCTGTTCCATTTTTATGCATTTGTTTTGTGCGGGGAAGGGGATTTGGGGGTTGATGTGCCTGTTCCATTTTTATGCATTTGTTTTGTGCGGGGAAGGGGATTTGGGGGTTGATGTGCCTGTTCCATTTTTATGCATTTGTTTTGTGCGGGGAAGGGGATTTGGGGGTTGATGTGCCTGTTCCATTTTTATGCATTTGTTTTGTGCGGTGAAGGGGATTTGGGGATTGATGTGCCTGTTCCATTTTTATGCATTTGTTTTGTGCGGGGAAGGGGATTTGGGGGTTGATGTGCCTGTTCCATTTTTATGCATTTGTTTTGTGCGGGGAGGGGGATTTGGGGATTGATGTGCCTGTTCCATTTTTATGCATTTGTTTTGTGCGGGGAAGGGGATTTGGGGGTTGATGTGCCTGTTCCATTTTTATGCATTTGTTTTGTGCGGGGAAGGGGATTTGGGGGTTGATGTGCCTGTTCCATTTTTATGCATTTGTTTTGTGCGGGGAGGGGGATTTGGGGATTGATGTGCCTGTTCTGTTCTTGTTCATTTGTTTTGTGCGGGGAGGGGGATTTGGGGGTTGATGTGCCTGTTCCATTTTTATGCATTTGTTTTGTGCGGGGAGGGGGATTTGGGGGTTGATGTGCCTGTTCCATTTTTATGCATTTGTTTTGTGCGGGGAGGGGGATTTGGGGGTTGATGTGCCTGTTCCATTTTTATGCATTTGTTTTGTGCGGGGAGGGGGATTTGGGGGTTGATGTGCCTGTTCCATTTTTATGCATTTGTTTTGTGCGGGGAGGGGGATTTGGGGGTTGATGTGCCTGTTCCATTTTTATGCATTTGTTTTGTGCGGGGAGGGGGATTTTGGGGATTGATGTGCCTGTTCTGTTCTTGTTCATTTGTTTTGTGCGGGGAGGGGGATTTGGGGGTTGATGTGCCTGTTCCATTTTTATGCATTTGTTTTGTGCGGGGAAGGGGATTTGGGGGTTGATGTGCCTGTTCCATTTTTATGCATTTGTTTTGTGCGGGGAGGGGGATTTGGGGGTTGATGTGCCTGTTCCATTTTTATGCATTTGTTTTGTGCGGGGAGGGGGATTTGGGGGTTGATGTGCCTGTTCCATTTTTATGCATTTGTTTTGTGCGGGGAGGGGGATTTGGGGGTTGATGTGCCTGTTCCATTTTTATGCATTTGTTTTGTGCGGGGAGGGGGATTTGGGGGTTGATGTGCCTGTTCCATTTTTATGCATTTGTTTTGTGCGGGGAGGGGGATTTGGGGGTTGATGTGCCTGTTCCATTTTTATGCATTTGTTTTGTGCGGGGAGGGGGATTTGGGGGTTGATGTGCCTGTTCCATTTTTATGCATTTGTTTTGTGCGGGGAGGGGGATTTGGGGATTGATGTGCCTGTTCCATTTTTATGCATTTGTTTTGTGCGGGGAAGGGGATTTGGGGGTTGATGTGCCTGTTCCATTTTTATGCATTTGTTTTGTGCGGGGAGGGGGATTTGGGGGTTGATGTGCCTGTTCCATTTTTATGCATTTGTTTTGTGCGGGGAGGGGGATTTGGGGGTTGATGTGCCTGTTCCATTTTTATGCATTTGTTTTGTGCGGGGAGGGGGATTTGGGGGTTGATGACTGTGCTGCCGTTCTTTCTTGGTTTCATGGCTGCCTGGAGAAAAAGCATTTCAGAGTTGTATACTTTGATGATAATAAATGAACCTTTGAACCTTGGAATCATATAAGTGAAGAAGAATAGAAATATTAGTGCAAAATAAGCAAAATCAGAGTCAAGAGCAGTAGTATGATCTGTATGTTTCGATGCTGAGGTTGGATTAGAGTTTTGCGGGTCAATACAAGAATCGAACAGTTAAAGTGAAGTAGCTGTTCCCGAAGCTAGTGGCATGGAACTTCAGGTTGCTGGGCCCCCTGTCCAATGGTGGCAAATAACAGAAAATACGGTGTGGAATACAGAACATAGAATAGTACAGCACAGTACAGCCTTTTGGACCATGATGTTGCGCTGACCTCTTAATGTACTCTAAAATCAATCTAACCCTTCCCTCTACTATGACTCACCATTTTTCTTTCATCCATGTGCCTAAGAGTCTCTTAAATGTCAATAATGTATCTGTCTCTACCGCCACCCTGTAGCATGTTCCATACGTCTACCACTCTCTGTAAAAAAAAAACCTATGTCTGACATCCCCCTATATATACTTTCCTCCCATCACCCTGAATTATGCTTCTTCATATTAGCCAATGGCACTCTGGGAAAATGCCCCTGGCAGTCCACTCTCTCTCTGATCATCTTTGTACACTTCTATCAATTCACCTCTCATCCACTTTTGTTTTAAAGACAATAGCCCTAGGTTGCTCAACCTATCCTCATAAGACATGCTGTCTAATCCTGGCAGCATCCTGGTAAATCTCCTCTGCACCCTCTCTAAATTTTCCACATCATTCTTATAATGAGGGAACCGGAATTGAACACGATTCTCCAAGTGTGCTCTGACCAGAGTTTTATAGAGCTGCAAAATTACCTCATGGCTCTTGAACTCAATCTCTCCAACTAATGAAGGCCAACACACCATTATGCCTTCTTAACCATCCTATCAGCTTCCATGGCAACTATGAAGCATCTTTGGACATGAACCCCATGGTTCTTCTGTTCCTTCATACTGCTACCATTAACCTTACACTCTGCCTTTTAGTTCAACCTTCATACTTTCATACTTGAACAGACTGAACTCATCTGCCTTCTAGAGGAACAAGAACTGGATCGGTACTAACTGTAAACAACAGGAATTCTGCAGATGCTGGAAATTCAAGCAACACACATCAAAGTTGCTGGTGAACGCAGCAGGCCAGGCAGCATCTGTAGGAAGAGGTGCAGTTGATGTTTCAGGCTGAGACCCTTCGTCAGGATTCCTTCAGTTAGTCCTGACGAAGGATCTCGGCCTGAAACGTCGACTGCACCTCTTCCTACAGATGCTGCCTGGCCTGCTGCATTCACCAGCAACTTTGATGTGTGTTGCTTGGTACTAACTGTCAACCTTTTACTTTAAGAATATTTTTAAAAAATTACTTCTGGGTATTCTTAATCATGTACTCACACTCCATCTATTGATAGTAGTATGCAACTGCATGTATTGAATTGGCAACATAAAACTAAGCCAACGTTAAACAAACTGTAATCAGTGGTGATGAACTGAATTTCAAAGTTAGGCACCATTTAGGATATATATGTTCCTTGCATAAATATTGTACATTTGTACTTTTGAGAGTCTGCAATGCTTTAAAAAAACAGTTCGCAAGGTTTCTCTTCAGTTTTTCCTGATGCATTCTGTAGACTCTAACTCATATTTTCATGTTATGTTTACTTATAATATAGAAAGATGTCACTTTAACCCATTGAATATGCACAGGCTAACAGAGCAATCTCTTTCCCCAACTAGTTTTCCCTGTAACCTCTTCTCAGCACATTCCCATTAACTCGTTTACACATTAAGAGCGATCTACAGCATCCATTTAACCTACCAAGGAGCACGTGAGAGGGATGTGAGAGGGAACTAGAGAATCCAGTGGAAGCCTCTATGGTCATCAGGAGCATGTGAAGGATCATGGTTGAACTGGATTGCTGGAGCTTTGAGGAGGCAATTCTCCTATCTGGGCATCAGACCCATTTCGGGCTTCCTTGTCCCTATGCCTATGAAGCTGCAGAGCACCCAATTTCCTGAACTGCTCTCATGTTAGCTTGTGTTTACAAGCTGTTTCTCCAGTGACAGTCCCACTTGCCTTTAACTTGTCTGTTGCCACTTTCCCTTCCAAAATCAATCTTGTCCCTCTATTTTCCTGTTAAGCTATTTTTACTTACGATTTTTTCTTTCTCCTTAGGTATTTTGATGCCTTTATCCTTCCCAAATTCATGTTAATTTCTTTTAGAACTGTCCTTACCGTGATATTTATACAGCTCTAATTAAAATTGCAAATGTCATGCCAAGTATTATGGCCAAGATAATCCCAGTGGTGCTAAAGATAATACCAGTCCCTGTGCCCCTTCGCCAAATCCCATGTTTCATGTAAATACTGGCCCTTGGAGTCATCATCCAAAAATCACATACTGAATGCACTCAGGTCTATCTCAATACTGCCCATCCTGATCCTCTTCCTATCTCAAATTGCTAGTCCAAGACTGGATAAGTGGAAAATGTAATTTTGGAAAACCCAATAGCCGTTTGTTTTTTTTTCAGGTAACAAACCATTTCTCTCCCTGCCAACTGAAATCGATTGTACGTTATTTATCTTGATCCCAGGGTGAGCTTTTGGTCACATAGGCAAGCCATTTTCATGATTATTTGCTTCCACCTCCACAACAAAGATTAATTCTACCCAGGTCTCAGACCATTTCAAAATCCTCACCTGTGCTTTTGTTACTCTCGGATGTGATATACCAGCATATTCCTGGCAAACTTCCTATTTGGCATAGTCATAGTCATAGTCATAGTCATAGTCATACTTTATTGATCCCGGGGGAAATTGGTTTTCGTTACAGTTGCACCATAAATAATAAATGGTAATAGAACCATAAATAGTTAAATGGTAATGTGTAAATTATGCCAGTAAATTATGAAATAAGTCCAGGACCAGCCTATTGGCTCAGGGTGTCTGACCCTCCAAGGGAGGAGTTGTAAAGTTTGATGGCCACAGGCAAGAATAACTTCCTATGACGCTCTGTTGCATCTTGGTGGAATGAATCTGTGGCTGAATGTACTCCTGTGCCCAACCAGTACATTATGTAGTGGATGGGAGACATTAACCAAGATGGCATGCGACTTAGACAGCATCCTCTTTTCAGACACCACTGTGAGAGAGTCCAGTTCCATCCCCACAACATCACTGGCCTTAGGAATGAGTTTGTTGATTCTGTTGGTGTCTGCTACCCTCAGCCTGCTGCCCCAGCACACAACAGCAAACATGATAGCACTGGCCACCACAGACCACCACAGACTCGCATCCAATGTAGACTCCAAAACTGGGACACTCTCACACCAGCTCCCATTCATTTATCACTTTGTTTTTGAGCTACATTGGTTACTGGTTAAGAAACTTCTCAATATAAAAACACTCCACCCTTTTTTTAAATTTCAAACCATTGACTGGGATAACTTCATGTGAATCCAATCTCTTGAACTCTCTTCCTCAACCTTTAAAAGTCTCTAACCCACATTCCACCTGTAAGACATTTCTTATAATTTACCGTTTTAACATTCATGAACCTCTTTATTTAACATATCATTGTCTGCTTTCTTCAACAGGATCTACCACCAAGTTCGTCTTTACTTACCCACTTTCTGCAGGGATTGCTCCATTTGTTCCTTGCTGCTATTCTCCCTCCTGATAAATACCCCTGAAGGTGACTGAAATGCTACACCTGCCCATTTACCTTCTCCCTTACATCCATTCAGGGTCCCAAACAGTTCTTCACCAGCGAATCTGTTGGGATTGTCAACTATATCTGGTGCTCTTGATGCAGCCTCCTGTACATTGGTGAAACCCCATGTAAATTGGGGACTGCTTTGTCAAGCACCTTCGCTCCATCTGCCAAGAGCAGAATTTCACAGTGGCCAACCATTTTAATTCCTATCCCCATTACAACATATTGGTCCAGGGCTGCCTCTTTTGCCGCGATGAGGCCACTCTCATGGTGGAGGAGAACATGTCATATTCTGTCTGGATAGCCTCCAACCTGATGACATAAACATCAATATCTCCTTTTAGTAAAAATTACCCTCCCCCTTCCCTCTTCTTCTGTTCCCTACTCTGGCCTATTACCTCTTCTCCTCACCTTCCCCTGGTGTCCCGCCTTCTTCACTTTCTCCCATGGTTCAGTCTCCTCTTCTATCAGATTCCTTCTTCTCCAGCTCTTTACCTTTCCCACCCACCTGGTTTCCCCTAAGACCTACCGATGCTCACCACTAAAATCAAGGCGAGAAGACTGCAACTAGTGGGGCGCTATCTACGCCACCCCGAGCTACCTGCCAGCCTAGTCATCATATGGGAGCCCAAGCACAGGAGGGTGAACCCTGGGCGCCCTCCCAAGACTATGGTCATCACATTCCTAGAAGACAGCGGCGCGGCTAATGTAGATGAACTGAACACACTGATGAGGGAGAGGGAGAAGTGGAGAGTCCGTCATTGTGCCCGACGCCAGCCCCCTAGGCCTGAGTCAATGTTGTAGTAGTGGCTTCCCCTTTAATATTATAGCTAGACCACCTTCCCCAGCCCCCTACCGTTTTATTCTGGTGTCCTCCCCGTTCCTTTCTAGTCCTAAAGGATGATCTCGGCCCAAAGTGTTGACTGTTTATTCATTTCTATAGGTGCTACCTGACTTGTTGAGTTTCTCCAGCATTTTGTGTGTGTTGCTCTGTTTTAACACTGCTGTAAGTCATCACTGCCAATATATTAAATGTTATCCATTTTTGATTACTCTAGCATGATGTATTGTTTTAAAGATATAATATAAATACGATTGTGATTGTTGAAAAAATTGTAGAAATTCTGCTTTAAGAGTAAAAGGTCCTGACATCTATAATGCCCTGTCAAATTTGAAATTTCTTCATACTTCAATTACTTGTACTAAAACTAATAGATTTTGTAATAGCTTGTGTAATTGGTAATTATGGAATTCTGATGGCTCAGTGTTTGGCTTGTTAAGTACAAAGACAGTGCTGCTTATTATCCTGACCCACTAATTCATTTTAAGCGAATCTTTTCATTTTATGTCAAGAATGGTTTATTTTTCATGGGATCATTGGAAGAGAGAAATATGATTGCTGCTAAGGAGAAATCTGTTTTGTATTTTCCCCATTTGGATTGGATTTCCTGTAGCAAACATTGTTATGTAGGTTATATTTATTTTTTATAAATATAAGGGATGTCATAAATGGAGAATGAAGCAGTTCTCCAATTCATTGGCTGGTGTGTAAGACTGAGCATCCTAGGCCAACTATTGGCAGGATACAGAAGCTCCAAGCCACAGGAGAGCATTTGCAATGTCGCAATGTGGTTCTGCCAGTTCCAGGATTATGCTTATCTGGAACATATTAACAATAAAATTCACTCAGATTTTTGTAAAGATTCTGTGTATTTATCAAAATGAGAATGAATAGAATGTAACAAACAGTCAAGTTAGATGTTCCATCACAGAGGGAGCAGATCCTTAATCTATTGGATCTAGATTCAAACTAAAATGCAGGGGTGACAGGAAAGAACATGGAATAATGGGAGGCATGTTGTGTTACCAATCAATATGAATTTATTATCACGTGCACAAGTATGGTGAGGTACAGGTAGAATGAAAACCCTGCTTTCAACAACGTCACAAGCAATGTATACAACATAAATTGTACATAAATATACAAGACAATGAAGAAGAGAGGGAAAATTAAGACTGTGTGCAAAAACTGCAGACAAATACAGTTAGAGAGAAATCTATGGTTATGCAAGAGGTGATCGTGGTCTTCTGTTGCTGAGTTAGAGTTAGGGTTGTGGAGGAAAATAGCTGTTCCTGAACCTCAAGGTGTGGTACTTCAGGTGAGAAGAGGGCACAGTAGGGATCCCTGATGTATTTCGTAACATATTTACCACACCACAATATAAATATGTCAGTATAAGGCATATATAATCTTTGCATGGTAGATGCACATAATTTACAATAGCTTTCATCCAATTGGTTAATTCCAGTACTGACATGATAAGATTTCTTTATGTGTCTCTTGGTTTAACAATCTACTGTTCAAAAGCCAGCCATTCAGCCAATGGATCAACCAGCTCAAACTCAACTTTTCAAATGACCATTGCTCACTCTCAACATCCTGTTCTTTATAAATGCATTTAATTTCTACTTAAATATGTTAATGCCATCTGATTTAACCACTGCCTATGGCAAACAAACTATTTTATAATTTATGAGTTGATGTATTGTCAACTGTATTATGTTTAAACTACTTTATTCCTGATTCACCAGGAATAGGAAACAATACTGCTACATGAGTCCAATCAGCTTCCTTCATAAGTAATACACACAAAGTGCGGGAGGGATTCAGTAGGCCAGGTAGCATCTATGGAAAAGAGTAAGCAGTTGACATTTTGGGTCAAGACCCTTCATCAGGACTGCTAAAGTCCAGTACTGATGCAGGGTCCCAGCCTGAAACATTGACTTTACTTTTTTCTCTATTTTTTGTCCTTTATAATAATTGAGGGTAAACATGACATCTATTTCTGTACAATAATGAATGTATCTTGAAGTAAATCAGTTTTTTTTCACTATTCATTGACACATATAGTGTATTGAAGATTTGCTGGAGTCCTATCTTTAATGTTTAGTTTAGAATTCATGAAAAGGAACAAAATAGCTATTTGAAATCTCTCAAAGTGTGCTTTTGCCTGAACTGAAGAAAGTAAGTGCTCCTATTTCCCAAATAAAAATCACTAGATGTTAATAACATCCTGAGGCAAAAGGCCCAACTTGCAGAAGCAATTAAAACATAAATCATTCTTTTAATTAACGGCAAAGAGAGGAAAAGACAATTCATGTAAATGAAGCTATTTTGCATTTAAATTTTCTTAATGTTTTTTCAGCCCTGGAAGGGTTTTGCAAATAGCTTTTGAAGTGTTGGAAGGACTGGAATATATGAACAGATATGGAATGGTTCATCGAGCACTTGCACCGCACAACATTCTTCTGGACAGTGAGGTAAATCAATGATAATGTCTTCCTTGTACAGAGAATTTTATGCTTTATAAATTTGTATTAAAATAAAACTCAGATACTCTGGAACCATAATTATTAGTATGGCATCTACCACTCCTTATTCCAGTGGATGGCAGGGTAGCATAGCGGTTAGTGTAACACTTTACAGTGCGAGAAATTCAAAGTTCAAAGTAAAGTTTATTATCTAAATACGTATGTGTCTCCATATTCAGCCCTGAGATTCATTTCCTTGCGGACAAACTCAGTAAATCCGGTAACCATAATAGAATCAATGAAAGGCTGCACCCAACAGGGTGTACAAGCAATGTGCAAAAGACAGCAAACTCTGCAAATCCAAAATTTAAAAAAAAGCAATAAATATTGAGAACATGAGATGAAGTGTCCTTGAAAGTGAGACCATAGCTTGTGGGAATAGTTCAGTGATGGGGCAAGTGAAGTTGAATGAAATTATCCCCTCTGGTTCAAGAGCCTGATGGTTGAGGGGTAATAACTGTTCCTGAACTTGGTGTTCCCTGAGGCTCCTGTACCTTCTTCCTGATGGCAGCAGTGAGAAGAAAGCATCACCTGAATGGTTGGTGGGGTGGGGGGGTCCCTGATGATGGTTGCTGCTTTCGTGTGACAACGCTCTGTGTAGTTGTGCTCAATGGTGGGTGGGCTTTACCCGTGATGGACTGGGCCTTATCCACTACTACTTGTACAACTTTATGTTCAAGAGCTTTGGTTGATACAGCCAGTCAATATACTTTCCGCTGCACATCTATAGAAAAGAAGAAATGGGGTTTCAATTTCTGCTGATGTCTGTATGGAGTTTGTATGTTCCCCCTATGTTCACGTGTTTGCCTCTAAGTGCTCTGGTTTCCTCCTGCAGTCTAAAGGTGTGAGGGTTAAGAGTTAGTAAATTGAGGGCATGCTACCTTGACGTCGGAAGTGTGGCGACACTCGCGGGCTAACCCCAGCACGCCCTCGGGCTCTGTTGGTCATTGACACAAATGTTGCATTTCACGATGTTTCAGTGTAATTGTGAGAAATAAATATAAGCTGATCTCAGAATATGAGCCATAGTGTAGGTGGATGTAGGATACCACTGGGGTCGAAACTATAATCCAGATGTGCAGCTGGAGCTGGGTTTGGAGTCAGGGATGTGAGTAGATGTGTGGCTGGTGTTAGCACCCAGTGTGCTTGAATTTGAACTTAGTGGGTTCATTGGTAAGTATATTATCTACTGCATAAGATGTAAAAATAGTGAAATTAAAGTGCAGTTGGGTACTAATAGAAGTAACATCTATCTGGTTGTTCAGAAAATATGTTGGTGTGGCACAGCCAAAAGCCCGAGGGTGATAAATTAGTGGAGTATGGCTGGATGCTTATCCTGTGCAATAATTAAGATCTCTCATTAATACCGATTTGTTAGAGCCACGGAAGACCAACTGACTTGTGACTTTAATGATATTTGGATGTTAAGATTATGAAAGCTCGGTTGTGCTACATTTTGGAGTAGTTCTTAAGATTGTAGTCACATTCTAGAGTGACCTAACCTAAGGATCAGGTATGGGGATGACCCTAGATTTTGAAGTGTCCTGAGACAAGAGAAAATTTTGAGATTATCAGTGACAACAGAGCGGATTTTAGGAGCTTTATTGTCACAGAAGCAGGTTTCAAGATAGCCAATTTTGGGGACACTATATGCAGGTTTTGCAGTATGCAGAATCTACTAGGCAGCAAGTTTTAGAATATGTTTTTGGCCTCAAGAATTAGCCAAGTTCAGCATTCCCTTGTGATCAATTGTGTTGTGTCATCATGTGATCATGGAGAGAAATTTGTGTTTTGTAATAATTTTTCAAGAGAGTACAGTATCAGCTTTAACTTGTACTCGTATCTCTCATTCATTTCCATTGTATTCAGTGCTTTTCCATTTTCGGTGGTTTGTAACATAAGCCTTGTTAAGTATAAGCTGACAGAACACTTCAAGTATGATTTTAATGTGGGCATTACTTTGATGTAAGGAAACTACACAAACTGTTTAAAATCAGCACTGACCATGCAATAAGATGAAGGTGGGGCAAGGCAAATGGCGTCCAGCACACTGTGAAAGAATGTCAATTTACTCAGTAAGCATTCTGGTTAAAGAACAAAGTAAAGAATTTGCTGTGTCTTCTCTCAATGAACATAGGAGAATTGTATGATACGTTCATGGCGCTGCGTTTGGAATATTGTATTAAGTGCTGGTCACCTGGCTATAGAAAAGAATCCATTAAGCTGGAAAGAATTCAGAGGAGAGCCAAGAGCATATTGCCAGGACTCGAATGACTGGAAGAGAGAGTTTGAGCAGGCTGGTACGACAGTCATTGGAGCATAGGTCGGAGAATAAGGGGTGATCTTATATAGCTGTATAAAATCGTGAGGGGCATAGATCGTGTAAATTTGCCCAGGGTTGGGAAACCAAGGACTAGAGGCTTAGATTTAAGGTAAGAGGGGAGAAATTTAATGGGAACCTGAGGGGCAATTGTTTTTATCCAGATGGTGAACTGTATATGGAATAAATGATCTTGTTTATGTGGCATGTTGCACTGAGAACTTGGTTTTAATATGCGTTTTTTATGCTTACAGGGTCACATTAAGCTTGGCAAGTTTGGTCTATATCACATGACTGGATACAACACTGATGTTGACTTCCCTATTGGGTAAGAACACAAGGAGAATTCTGAGGGTTAGATCATAAGACCATAAGACAGAGGAGCAGGTCGGCCATTCGGCCCATTGAGTCTGCTCTGCCATTTTATCATGAGCTGATCCATTCTCCCATTTAGTCCCACTCCCCTGCCTTCTCACCATAACCTTTGATGCCCTGGCTACTCAGATACTTATCAATCTCTGCCTTAAATACACCCAATGACTTGGCCTTCACTTCCGCCCGTGGCAACAAATTCCATAGATTCACCACCCTCTGGCTAAAAAAATTTCTTCGCATTTCTGTTCTGAATGGGCACTCTTCAATCCTTAAGTCATGCCCTCTCGTACTAGACTCCCCCATCATGGGAAACAACTTTGCCACATCCACTCTGTCCATGCCTTTTAACATTCGAAATGTTTCTATGAGGTCTCCCCTGATTCTTCTAAACTCCAAAGAATACAGTCCAAGAGCGGACAAACGTTCCTCGTATGTTAACCCTCTCATTCCCGGAATCATTCTAGTGAATCTTCTCTGTACCCTCTCCAACGTCAGCACATCCTTTCTTAAATAAGGAGACCAAAATTGCCCACAAGTACTCCAAGGGTGGTCTCACCAGTGCCTTATAGAGCCTCAACATCACATCCCTGCTCCTATACTCTATTCCTCTAGAAATGAATGCCAACATTACATTCGCCTTCTTCACCACCGACTCAACCTGGAGGTTAACCTTAAGGGTACCCTGCACGAGGACTCCCAAGTCCCGTTGCATCTCAGAACTTTGAATTCTCTCCCCATTTAAATAATAGTCTGCCCGTTTATTTCTTCTGCTAAAGTGCATGACCATACACTTTCCAACATAGGTTAGAACCTATCCATGGTGGTTAATGACAGGAGCAGATACTACTTCCTTGCCCTTTGGGAAAGAATGAATGTACAGGACTTTTTCAGCCCACCAGCCGATATCAGCAGATCTTCTCTCATTTGGATTCTTGATAGGTTATAAAGTTAAATCCCACATCAGAGATCTGATTGCCTATACCAGGCTGGAATTATTGTGCAGATCTGAGGGGATGATTCACTGAAGGGTGCCCTCTTTTAAATAAGATACTTTTTAAATTGAGTTCCTGGTAGCTTGTAGGTATTTCATGTTGCCCTGGTGAAGAATAACCAAAATTCATATTCTGGCTTTTTGACATACAGCTGTTTATAGAACATTGCTACATCCAAATTAGTTTTTCAACTTTATGATATTGGCTATGTTTAAAGCCCTTCATTCACTTTGTGTTGTCTATCGTCTTTTTTGTAAAGTAAAATGAGAAAAACATGAAAAGAATTTCATGAGCACATTTGGAACAAAAACCAACAATGAACACACAGCCATGTTTGCGTAATAACATCTGAACCTGAGGATTGTAAGACATGCAAGGTTGAACTGAGAGCCCATACTTGTGCCTACATGTCTGGTCAGTGTTCATTTTATTTTTACATGTCTGGTATAAAAGGTTGTTACTAAACGAGTACTTGGGATGGACTGAATAGAACCTGATTCAAAGAATTATGTTTGAATCACAGCAATTGCAGTCTCTCATTAATAGTTTAAGTAGTTAAACTTGGATTTGGGCAAATACACGCATATCCTGGTGTGGAGTCCATATAGCATCCACGCTGGAACCACCAGACTCAAAAACAATTATTTTCCCCAAGCAGTAAGGCTGTTCACTAACCCACCCCTCCTCACCCCCCACCACCACTATTTTATCATTTATTGTCAGAGTCACACTTCTGCACTTAGTGTCATTTATGGACATACAATCAATCTACGCATATAAGCTATCTTATGTGTTTATAGTCATTATGTTTTTTTATTATTGTGATCTCTACCTTATTGTGTTTTTTTGTGCTGCATTGGATCTGGAGTACAATTATTACATTCTCCTTTACACTTGTGTACTGGAAATTACATTAAACAATCATGATTCTTGATCTTGAATCAATATAATTTTAGATAGCAATTTATAAAGTTTAGCAACTGTTTGATGGAGAACTAAAGGAACACTTTGAGTGTCTTTGGGCAAGAAGTCTTGCCTTACAAATCAACTAACTGACAGATTAACTATATGGATATTTATGGGTTATTTTCAGGTATCCTTCCTACTTGGCGCCTGAAGTTATCGCTCAAGGACTGCCGAAGCCCTGTGATCACACAAAAAGTGAGAGTTCATTACGCTCAGGTCCCAAAGTCGATGTGTGGTCTCTTGGTGTGATGCTCCTTGAACTTTGTGTGGTATGTGGCAGAACTCTCTTTGTAAACTCGCCAACTGTATGTTGTGATTAACATATCTTTTAGTGGTACAAACTGTACAATAAACATGACTATTTGAGCCCAACCAATCCTTTTGGCAGATTAAAGTATTAAAATTATAGGCACTGGAATTGACTGTGGCTCAGTAACTGGAATATTCTGTCCAAACTAATCTTTCATTATACATCCTGATGAAGGTAAGGCTGAATTTTTAATTTGTGCTGGGGAATGCATTTGATAGAGGTGATCTTCAGCATGCAGAATATACAGGTGTTAGTGCAGCACATCTCTCATCTTATTCATGCAACTGATTCATTACTATGTAAGTTCTGGGCTTCCACGCCTGCCCACCCCCCCCCCCCCCCAGTGAAGCAGCAGATCTGATATTAAACTATTATTAAACATACGTATATCTTGGATCCAAAAATGAGAATTAAGAGAATGGATGTACTTCCTGGACATACTGACAGAAGCTCCCAGGACCTAGATGGATACACTGTTCCCTAGCATCTTGGGAGACCAAGACTGGCATTTCAAGAGCTATTGTAGAATGGGTACAGTTGATCTAGGAATGTGATATAAGTCCTAGAGCTATTAATTTCATTCAATAAAATAAAATAGAAAATACTGAAGGATAGCTAATGTCCCATTGTTTAAGAAAGGTTCTAAAAATTAACCAGGAAATTATAGGCCGGTGGGCCTGACATCAGCAGTGAGTAAGTTACTGGAAGCTATTCTAAGGGAATGGATATATAAGTATTTGAATAGATAGGGACTGATTAAGGATATGTAACATGGCATTGTGCATAGTAGACTTTGTCAAATTAATCTTATAGAGTTTTTCGAGGAAGTTACCAGGAAAGTTGATGAAGACAAGGCAATGAATGTTGTCTACATGGGCTTTAGCAAGGCATTTGACAAGATCCTGCATGGGAGGTTGGTCAAAAAGGTTCAGTTGCTCAGTGTAAATTAATTTAGGCATTGGCTTTTTGGTAGAATCCTGATAGTGATAGTGGAGGCCTGTGACTAGTGGAGTACTGCAGAGACTGGTGCTGAGTCTGTTGTTGTTTGTCATCTATATCAATGATCTGGATGTTAATGTGGTTAACTGGATCAGCAAATTTGCGGATGACACCAAGATTGGGTGTGTAGTGGACAGTGAGGAAGACTATCAGAACTCGCAGCAGGATCTGGACCAGCTAGAAAAAATGAGCTGAAAAACATCAGATGGAAATAGTTGGATCCATATAATCCGTGAACCAGTAGGGTTGGTCGGTACCATCTGAGGGGAATAATGCTTATAATGATTTTTGGCAAGGTATGCATCTCTGGAGTTGGAAAATATGTGATAGCATTGCACAAGTGGTAGCTTTATGTGTGCTATCATGCATTTTATAACACTACCCTAAAATAAGCATTTCTGAAAAGTGGCCAATATGAAGTACAACATATATGTTCAACTAGTGGTATGTTGTCATCCGTGATCCCTCAACATTGCAATTTGCCACAATGATAGCTGAGTTCAAGCACTTTTCATCAAATGTTGTTATAAATTTCTACATTGAAAACTATGTCATTGGTGGTACTCGCAGTACAGTGCCCAATTTCAGTAGAGTGAATCATTTCATTTTTAGGAAAATATTTGTCTGTTGTTTATTTTGGAAAGGTCAGTAAAAACCCTAGGACACATATAATCACATGGATTTGTAGAGAGTTTATTCAGGAATTCAAATAGATAATCACTTTTTGTATATATTCCATATTAACATCAGTACAGCAGAAAATGTTACCCCACCCCACAAAAGGTTAAAAACTTCATTTGGAGAGATTTCTGGAGTTTTGTCAATGTCATGATATTTTCTATATTGTTGTATCAAATCAAAACAATCTTAAGCTTTTGTCATAGCATATAGAATTACAGTACAATAATTCAAATGTGGGGTTCCACACGGCCATAACTTATGCCTCATTTGGTTGTAAAATGTATATATTTACTCAAAGACTACTTTCCATACTTTGTTTTCCATACTTTCATAACCTATTAATAATCATAATAATTTTCCAAGTCTTCCACGTCTTCCACATCTTTACTTTATACTTTATACTTTATTGTCGCCAAACAGTTGATACTAGAGCATACAATCATCACAGCAATATTTGATTCTGCTCTTCGTGCTCCCTGGAGTAGAACTCCATTCATGGACTATGAAGCTAATGAGACTATTTTTGTTACTGACTTTGGTCAGGAAGCTCCTCCACTACCTCACCAACTGTGTGCCTGTGATACCTTGCAATTCATGACCAGTCTCTTCACCCCATAAACACCTTTCACTATTCTTGACAGAGTTCTCCTTGTATGTGCTGAACACAACATCTATTCTGCTACTCTGACTGCCTTCCCTCAGATCCATGCCCAGAATTGTTGTGGCAACATCTCTGAAAGTAACTTGATCACCTTTCACTCTTTGGACCAAGTTCATTCCATCTCCATCTTCATCTGAACTTTCCACACTCTCTGAGGTGGATGCCTGGTTCTCACAGTCTGCCAGACTACACATGTCAGTACACCTGAGGCCATTCGCAACACACATACATCTTGAGAGTGAACATTTTTTTGGACAGGTACAGGCCAGTAGATCCAGGATGGCATCGGGTGCTGGCTGGCCTTCCATGCAGTACACCACCAACTGTTCAGCTTCCTCTTCTCTCTCCATCTTCCATCCTCTGCCAACAGGGCTTGGCACTTGTGGGTCTTCTCCATGTACCAGCCTGGTAGTTTGCTCGCTGTGCATGTTTTGTTAAGCAGTCCTTGCATGGTGGGAGTTGACGACTTTCAATTTCACCTTGTTTGGCACAGAAAAAGTGATACCTGAGCTCATTGACCTTGGTGGTTGATGCTTTTAGAGCATACAGGAGACATAGATAGATAGATACTTTATTGATCCCAAGGGAAATTGGGTTTCGTTACAGCTGCACCAACCAAGAACAGAGTACAAACATAGCAATACAAAACCACAAACAATCAAATAATAATATGTAAACCATGCCAGACGAAACAATCTGGCATGGAGACATGTAATTGCCTCCAGTTTGTCCATCAGTTCTGGGGAGAGGTCCAATTCCTGACCCAACTCCAAGAGTGTCCTGAGTTTGCCTGTTGCTGGTCAGAAGTTTTAAGGCACTTGTCTTTCCTTTGCCTGTAAAAGCGCTTACAGTGTCACATCCTGTATATGCGTGCAACCCGGTGAGAGCCCTACAAACCTCTATGCCAACAGTGGCAGCAACCTTCCTGATGTCTACAAGCCTAGTGCCACACTTCTGGAACAATGGGGCCTCAATCTTGTCACAAAATGCTAAAGACATGATAAAGACATCTGTGTCTTCTGAACAGATCACTACAGATTGGTATCCCTCTCTTTTGGCATGGACAGCATGGAGAAGTAGGCGGCCATCTGCTTTTCGTTGACACTGAAGAGCTGACACCTCCTCACTGTCTTGAGATGTGATTCTGTAACACCTGTCATTCACAGTTGCATACAGAATCTTCTGCCGTAGCTTTGCTCTGTACTCCGCCTTCCTCCATTCATGGACTATGAAGCTAATGAGGCTATTTTTGTTACTGACTTTGTACAGGAAGCTCCTCCACTACCTCACCATCTGTGTGCCTATGATACCTTGCAACTCATGACCAGTCTCTTCACCCCGTAGAGATCTTTCATTATTCTTGATAGAGTTCTCCTTGTATGTGTTGAACACAACATTTATACTGCTACTCTGACTGCCTTCCCTCAGATCCATGCCCAGAATTGTTGTGGCAACATCTCTGAAAGTAACTTGATCACCTTTCACTCTTTGGACCGAGTTCATTCCATCAATCACTGTAGCAGAGTTTCTTGGGAGTTTCTCTTCTACTGCTACATTTTTCTGCAAGGTTGTGGCTAAAGTAGCTTTATTTGTCTTTCTCAGCAATCCTTCTGGTGTGGACAGGGCCCAGGCCAATGGTCCAAGGGGATGAGAAAGGATATCCTCCATACGTAGACTGTGCCCTTGTGCCATCACTATGATGCGTCCAAACAAAGACCTGTCTGCTTTCAAGATGATCGTCCTCCTATTTGATTTCACTTCGTACACGTATCACTGAATGTCTTCAGCTTGTTGGTTTTCCTTGGGTCATGGAATTTCTTTGCTGGTGGCTCTTCCTCTAGTCGCTCATCCTTGAAGGTTGCATGGCATTGCTCACCGATCTCATATGCTTTCATCAGGTCGGAGGCAATGTCCTTGGGGACTGCCTTTGCCATAGAGATGCTAATGAGATCCCGCTTCTCTGCAAATGGGTTGACCCATTCATGTATGAGGCTAACCACTGCTGAAACTGCTTCCTCATCTTTCTGGATTCTTGGCTACTATAGCTCCACATGACAAAGCTCTGATTTGTTGCCTTGCGCCATCTGCCCTAACTGTCCCAGGAATGCACTGCGGTGCTCAGCTGTTATGTAGTAACGCTTGACAGCTCCAGCATTCAGGCTGAATTGTGATGTGCCTCCAGGAGTCTGTGTGTCTTTGTTCACTGTGGCTTCAATAGCCTGGTCCACAGGGATCTGCCCAAAGGGGTTGTTACTTGACAGCTGCACTGAGAATTGGCCTGTCTTGAAGGCCTCACACACAGAAGGATTCTTCTCTGGGAGGTTCATCATCTGAGCAAAGTAAGGGGACAGGTACCTGGCATAATTCATCTTATCATTGGCAAAGCACCATGGGATCATGGTTCTTACAGCATGGAGGTGCAACTCCCAGTCTCCCTCACGAGAGGCACGCAGAAGCCCAAGTACCACGTTCTCTACCTTGTCAATATATGATATCTAGAATGCAGATAGCTCTCCATTGTTGTGACAGAGGTGTTCCAGAAAGTCTGTCCACAGGGTTATCAGCTCAGCTAAGAGTGGACTTTGCAGCAGATTGTTCAACTTCTGTTGGTTCAAGTCACTGGCCATGTCGTTCACATGGTCTAAGAATGATTTGATCATCCCACTCCTCTCTGGAAAGTTGTTCTCAACCCATGGTGTGAACTCTGCCCACGCGAGTCTCATCAGTGCTTCATAGATGTACTTGTGGACCCTGACAGCACGACTGTAGTGTTTACCATCAAGGACTCCATTGATGGACCCCTCTGCGACAATTCCAGCCTCTATGCATACGTCCTTTAGACCAGCATCCCGAAATCGCTTTCCTAGGATGGCTAAGGCATTACATATGGTATGGAATGTCCCCATCCTAAGAAGAATGTTGGAGAAGCGCTCTTTGTGCTTCCAAGCAATTTCAGTGGCTTTTGCATAGAGCACTTGATCCCTGACTACCACAATTGTTTCTAAATGAAGTTCCTTCCTGATTAGCTGTGATTGGTTCAGGATTTCAAATACTGTGGTCATCTCTGTGGCTGGTGAATTGATGGTTGGCAGATACCCAACAATATCTTGTGAGACTGGTTCTTGGTCCCTGCTGTTGATATTAAAACCAGCCCAGCTTGGGATTGTCTGATTGTCTGGATCTGTTTGCCTTGCAAGTGTCCACACCAGGTTCTTCTTGCAGGCAAGAAGAGCAGCTTCCTTGGTTTCCTGGACACAGTGTTCCCTGGTTGGGAGAGGCTGTGGGCCCACATGTGCACCTGCTACATATAATCCAGTTCTTGGTCCTCAATGGTGACTGATCTCTGCTTCAGTTTCTCGATGTGTGGAAGCTCAGCTCTTGGCAGAATGTGGTCCATAGACATTGGCCTGTACCACTATGCCATTGACTCTATGTGATGTACCCTTTCCGGTGAGAGTTTCCTCAAGTCTTATCGATATTGCCC
The DNA here is from genome assembly GCF_963921235.1 of Mobula hypostoma. Lineage (NCBI taxonomy): Eukaryota > Metazoa > Chordata > Chondrichthyes > Myliobatiformes > Myliobatidae > Mobula > Mobula hypostoma. The sequence goes on from NC_086100.1 coordinate 158,540,539, forward strand.
CATGTAAGATTGGTGAAGGCAGGAGGCATGATGGAGGCTGGAAGTACAACTCTCTGGTTGGAGGCTGTTGCTAGCTTTTGGAGATACACAGCAGTGTCGTTCTCTTCCAAGTTGGGAATAAGACACCCCACGCCCAAGCCTGTTCAGTGTTTGGATGAGCTCAGTGTTACTCGTCAGTGTTTTTACTACATCAGGAAGTAGAAGGTGCTTTGGTGGTTTATGTTGACCACATGTCACAGTATATATTATGTCCTGACTATGCAGTGACCCTCTGTGTTTGAGTCTTGGTGTCAGGATTTCCAGTGAGCAGCCCAACAAGAAGCCGCTCTAGTTGATCCGGTATGGAGGTATGAGCACAAACTTTCACATCAGATGGATGGAATGGCCAGGGAGTCACAGTCATCTCCTGTTTAATGATTGATCTGATATTTGATGAAGTCTGATCTATGATCTTGTTGAAATTGGTTGCCTTGGCCCTCCAAACTTTGAGTTCCCTCTGTAGAGTTTGATTTTCCAAGACAATGTCCCTTAATGATACACTTTCAGGAACCATTAACAATTTTCATTTGTCATCTGGAAATATATCTACTGAATTGCCCAGCTCAGATTCCAGTTTCCTATGAATGTGCTTCCTTGTAGAATCTTGCAGGAGTGTAACTCCATCAGATAGCATGAAAGATTCAAGTTTCATGACCAAAGAAGTGACTTGTACAATCATCTTGTTGGGTATGATATCAGTTCTGCTGATAGAAAGCTACCACCGCTGCAATGTTATCACATGTTTTCTAGCACTAGGGGTGTATACCTTACCAAAAATCACTATAAGAATTATTCCCCCCAGATGGTACCAGTGGCCCAAATTTAGGGTCCTGGCTCGTGGATAAGCTGTCGGAAGATAAGCTGTCCAGCCTGTCCTCTCTGAGCACTGCCATGACATTTTCTCTGAGTACTAATGCTACCCCTCCCCTTTTAATCTCTCCCACTCTATCACATCTAAAACAACGGAACCCTGGAACAATGAGCTGCCAGTCCTGTCCCTCCTGCACCGAAGTCTCAGTAATGGTTACAATATCATAATTCCACATGCTGATCCATGCTCTATGTTACAATACTCCTTGCATTGAAACATACACAACTCAAAATATTAGTCTCACTATGCTCTATCTTTCAATTCCTGGCTTTATATGTAAGCTTAAAAACCTATTTTCTTACAACCACTCCACTATCTCAAAGATTCAAGATTCAAAAAACTTTATTGTCATTCTAACCGTACATCAGCTCTGCAGGGCAGAATGAGACAGCGTTTCCCAGGAGCAGTGCAATCATAACATAACAAACGCAACACTAAATAATAAACATAACAATAAATAGTAAAACACAACAGCCACGTGTCAGTTAAAATCAAGTTATGTGTCCAAAACAATGTCAGGTAGAGCAGCTATTTAGCTGTCTGACTGCCTGTGGGAGGAAGCTGTTTAGTAGCCTTGTGGTTTTAGTTTTGATGCGCCTGTAACGTTTCCCTGATGGCAGAAGAACAAACAGTTCATGCAGAGGGTGTGAGGGGTCTTTAATGATGTATCGTGTCTTCTGGAGGCATCGACTCTGAAAGAGGTCTTGGACAGAAGGTAGGGAGACCCCAATAACCTTCTCTGCTCCCCTAACCACCCTCTGCAAGGCTTTTTTGTCGATAGCACTGCAGCTGGAGTACCAGGTTGTGATGCAAAAGGTCAGCACACTCTCAACCACGCCTCTGTAGAATGTAGTTAAGATGTTAGTGGGGAGTGATGCTTGTTTAAGCTTCCTCAGAAAGTGCAATCTCTGTTGGGCCTGTTTCACAATCCCAGTGGTGTTCCTGGACCAGGTGAGATTGTCCGAGATCTGTACCCCAAGGAACTTGATGTTTTTCACTCTTTCCACTGTGGAGCCACTGATGCTGAGGGGTGTGACTGCTCTGACACTCTGGTTCCCATCCTGCTGTAGCTCTTTTTAACCACCCTCTACCCTGCGCAGCATTGACAAACCTTCCTGCAAGGATATTAGTCCCCTTCCAGTTCAGGTGCAAACTGTGCCTTCTGTACAGGTCACACCTTCCCTGGAAGAGAGGCCAATGATCCAAAAATCTGAAGCCCTCCCCCGTGTACCATCTGCTTAGCCATTTGATAAATTATAAGATTTCACTATTTCTCGCCTCACTAATAGCTGGCATAGATAGCAATCCTGAGATCAGAACCCTAGAGGTCCTGTCCTCAGCACATAACTCCCTGACTCAGTTTGCAAAACCTTGTCACCTTTCCTACCTGTATCACTGGTACCAACATTGACCATGACCTGTGGCTGCTCACCTTCCCATTTAAGAATGCTGTGGACACGATCCAAAATGTCCTTGTCCCTGACATCCAGGAGGCAACATACCATCCGGGAATCTCATTATTGTGCACAGAACCTCCTGTCTGTTCCCCTAACCAATGAATCCTCTATCTCTACAGCTCCCTCTTCTCCTGTCTTCCCTTCTGAGCCTGACTCAGTGCCAGAGACCTGAGCTCCCGCCCCCCCCCCCCATACAGTATCCAAAGTGATAGACCTGTTGTTGATAGAAATAGCCACAGGGGTACTCTGCACTGGCCGCCTAGCCCCTTTTCCCATTCTACGGTCACCCAGTTACCTGTGCCCTCTACCTTGGGTGTAACTATCTCTCTGAATGACCTGTCGATCAACCCTTCAGCCTCCCAAATGATCTAGAGTTCATTCAGCTTTAGCTCTAATTCCTTAACACAATCTGAAAGAAGCTGCAGCTGGATGCACTCTTGCTGGTGTAGTTGTTATGGACATTGGAGGTCTCCCTGCCTTCGCACATCCCACAAGAGGAGCATTCCATTATCCTGCCTGGTGTCCCCACTGTTCAGAATGTGCAATAAGAAAGGAAGAAAAATTAAATGAAAAAAAAATCTACCTACAGCCTCCACCTCTCCTTATCGAAGCCTCTGTGAGCCAAAACGTGAACTCCCCACTCTCATACTGGCCCATTCACACAATGGCTGCTCTGCTTAAACCTAACTTCTTTTTATTGGCCCTTGCCAGGAGTCTGATTACATGCGATCCAATGTCTCCTTGGGAACTGTGGTACACAGAATGTCCCAACTACCCCTGCTCACTTCTTTTAAATACTCTCTACCGCTATGCAATCCAACATCTCCAAGGGAACTATGGTGCGCAGAATACATCCAGAAAGTTTTTGTTCCCATGACGAAGACGTCGTTCTCTCAGCTCATGATTTCAGAATAGTCCTTTATCTAGTTATTTGCTCAGGAGAGAAAATTCACATATAATTTATTAAACATTTTGGAGTCATCATAATCTTCTTTCCTTGTTCATGGCTTTTACTTCTGATATTTCCCCCCAGTAAACCACCTCATATAATGATGTGAAAGAACTGACCTTGGACAATTGCATTCAAAAAGAATTCTGGATACTAAGTTGCAGACACGAACAGTAAAAATATGAAGCAGAAGCCTTGATTCTTGAAAGAATATAACTAAGGCAACCTAGTAGTCATGTGGTAAATATTAAAGACTAATCGTGATGAAAACAGTTATGAAATGGTGGATGTATTCAAACCGCATGTGGTAAACCAGCTTAGACAGTTTGTTCTGAGGTTTGTAGATGCTAGATTTGCTCTTTTGTTTTTCTGCATTTGTTTTGGTAATTGCTATAATATGTATTTTCAAAAATATATGTGCAATAAAATATGTGAACTAAAAATCATAGGACCTTCTGATGAGTTTATGGACTTCAAAGCACCATTAACTTATTCACTGATCTGTACAAGACAATGGACTTTGTGTTTAATGTATGGAACATAAAAGTTGTCCCAGCCACACCACACTGCACCATCAACTCCCAAATCCATGGTGATTGTAAATATCCATGATGTCAACCTGGAAAATTTAGATCACCGAGTATCTGGGGTTTGGGGGGGGGCAAAGAGTTAATAACTTTTGAAAAAGTCAGCATTAATAGTGAAGATCATCACTGCTTCTAGTGTATTGCATGAGTTCAGCCTTCAGCTATCATCAGGTAAAAGTGTTTATAATTGAACACCTCAAATCCAGCAATAAGCTTACAGGCAATAGTGATCCCCATCTACCTGTACCCTTGAGAGACTTCAACTTCCTCCAGCAGGCCATTCTAAGACTGTAAGACATGGGACCAGAATTAGACAATTCGGCCTATCGAGTTTGCTTCACCATTCCATCATGGCTGATTTATTATTCCATTCTCCTGCCTTCTCCTTGTAACCTCTGGCACCCTCACTAATTAATAACCTATCAACGTTCGCTGTAAATATACTCAATAACTTGTCTCAGCAGCTATCTGTGGCATTGAATTCCTTAGTTTCACCACCCTCTGGCTAAAGAAATTTCTCCTCATCTCTGTTCTACAGGGACGTCCTTCTATTCTGAGGCTCTGGCCTCTGATCCTAGACTCCCTTACTAAAAGAAATATCCTCTCCACATCTATTCTATCTAGGCTTTCACTATTCAATAGGTTTCAATGAGATCTTCCCTCATCTTTTTATACTGTGGTGAGTACAGGCCTAGAGCCATCAAATGTTTCTCATACATTAACCATGTCATTCCCAGATTCATTCTCGTGAACCTCCTCTGTACCCTCTCCAATACCAGCATATTCCTTGCTAGATAAGGGACACAAAGCTGCTCAAAATACTACATGTGCAGTCTGACCAATGCCTTCAAAAGCCTCAGAATTACATCCTTGCCTACCAAGCAAGCAAACAAACAAACATCTGGCTCAACAAGCCATTCCACATAGCAATTCACCTGTTTAACTCTAGCCTAATCACAGAATGATTTTCAATGACTAATTAACCTACTTCAGCTGTACTATTTTGGACTGTGGAAGGAAACTCATGCGGTCATGTGGATAATGTGCAAACTCCTTAAAGAAGGTGCTGGAAGGCAGCAAACTCTTGATTCCCCAATCTGTAATAGTGTTGAACTAATGGCTATGCTACCGTGATGCCCTCTAGTTCTCTTGGAATGAATGCTAACATTGGCTTTTGTTTTCCTTACCACTGACTCAACATGCAAGCTGGGAATTCTGCATAAGGGCCCCCCAGGTCCCTATGCATCTCTGATTTCTAAGCTCAAAGGTTTCAAAGGTACAATTTATACCTATGTATGCAATATACATCCTGAAATGCTTTTTCTTCGCAACCATCCATGAAAATAGAGGAGTGCCCCAAAGAATGAATGACAGTTAGATGTTAGAACCCCAAAGTCCCTCCCGAACTCCCCTCCCTCCTGTGCGTAAGCGACAGCAAGCAACAATCCCCCCTCCCCCCACCGGCAAAAAAAAAGCAGTGGCACGGGCCACCGAGCACTCAAGCGTGAGTGAAGCAACAGCAAAGACACAGACTTGCAGTACCCCCAAAGACTACTTGTTCACCCGGTATTCGACATACCACAGGCTCTCTCTCTCTCCCTAGTAAGGGAGAAAGAGAGGTCTCCATTTCACAGCGAGAGGGGAGATATAACTAACAACTCACTGGTTTACAATGTTAAAAGTACGTTGCGTCACTTTTTCCAAGCTCTGTGCCCAAAGATCTCAGGTCTCTGGGCACACAGCCAGAGATCTTCCGTCTCCTACAACACACCGATCTCCTTCAGAGGCACCGATCTTTGATCCCCCCCATCTCCAGAGCCACAAGATCTCAGTCCTCTGAAGGCGAGTGAAGCTCTTAAACTGAGCCCTTGGTGTGCTGAACAATGGCTATTTGTGAAACCTTGAGAGTGGGTCCCATTCCCGCAAAGAACAGTAGTCAGCGTGTAACTCCAGGTCAGGGTCTTCAAAAGAACCCTGAAAGGGGAAAATAGAGATATTAATGATGAAAATAGAGCTGTTTCCGAAGATGCAAGCAAAGGAGTTGCCGTTAGACGCCATTAATCCTCCTAAGCTCCTCCCCGATTTTATCACCATTTAGAAAATAGTCTATGCCTCTATTCCCTATTCCTTCAACCAAAGTACATAACCATACACGTCCCTACACTATATTCTATCTGCCACTTCTTTGACCATTCTCCTAATCTGTCTGTCATTCTGCAGACTGCCTGCTTTCTCGACACTGCCTGTCCCTCCACCTATTTTTGTATCGTTCACAAATTTGGCCACAAAGCCATGAATTCTGTCATTCAAATCATTGACCTATAATGCGAAGAGAAATGGTCCCAACTCTGACCCCTGTGGAATACCACAGTGGACAACTTCCTCTTCAAAGATGTTCCCACAAAGCTTCTTGGAGTAGATGTAGCACCTTCACTATCTGCACAAAAGGAGGATCTGTGAAGATGCTTTGAATCTCATTTGTTTCTACCTGTTTTGCTACTTTCAAGTGCAGCTGTATCCCCAGAAATCGCTTTTCCTCCAGCCTTAAAAGTCTTTGCTTCAGTAGTATTTTTCATGTACAGCCTGCTCGGTGGAACGCTTATTTTTATGGTTTTTCTGTTTTCAAACCAATGTAATTAAGCTTTTAACATTTTATCATTGTTCTGACTCTGTCTTATTGCATTATCTTAGATAAACTGGAGATTCTTTGTCAAACGTTGTGTAAATCTGAAACTACTGATTTCATAGTCATGTCTCTAATTCCATCCCTCATCCCACCTGCTGTTACCAGCTTCATTTCCCAAATTTATTATTCACTAATTGATCTCCTATGGCAGGAAAGACCTTTCGTTCAGGTGAATTGAAGTCAGTCCCTAACTTTGACTGTTGGGAGCCTAGATAACCCAATCGCCATTTATTTTGTAATATAGATTCTTTCCATTATACGGCATCTGCTATTGATCTGCCCACCATCCAAAGATATCTGTTTCTATCAAAACTTTCTGAATTCTTTGAAAGTTCACTATGTGGTTTGTATTTTTTTTATTGCAAACTGTACAGACTATCTAAATTATAACCTCCCAGGTGCAGACTCACCATGAGTATTTCCTTTACCTTACTTGCTGTCTCTATCTCTAAGGTGGTATAGGCAACTACGATTTGGAAGCTTGCATATGCAGATCCTAATATAATAATTAAAAAATATTATTCTGCAGACACTGGAAATCTTGATCAACATGCTCAAAATGCAGGAGGATCAAATCAGGTAGCATCTATGTAGTGAAATAAATGGTTGCTATTTCAGGCTGAGACCCTTCATCAGGACTGGAAAGGAAGGGGGCAGAAGCCAGAATAAAAAGATGGGAGGAGAGGAAGGAGTACAAGCTAATGGGTGAGGGGGAAGGTGGATGAGGAGGAGGAGCGTGGGTGAAGTAAGAAGCTGGAAGGTGAAAGGTGGAAGAGCTAAGGAGTCAAGGAAGAAAGAATATAATAGGAGAGGACAGTGGTCCATGGAAGAAAGGGAAGGACAGAAAAAGGAAAGGAGGAATTGAAAAAATGTCTGGGAGTGTGCAGTGACATAAGATTTTGTGGCATGGATTTATTTGCATTAAGCTACATCTGCATTTGATCAACCAATATGCTGATATGCCCATTTTCTATCAAAACCTCCTGCATTCTTCTTTGAAAGTTGACTGCACTGCCTACAGCTATTGAAACTGAAGCATATGTGGTGCAGTGTGAAGACTAAATTAGTAGGTTACACCAGGAGTTCATGCTAAGCAAAAGGCAGAACCTCTTTAATATCATTTGCAGACAAATTGTATTTAACAAATGTTATGTAAATAAAAATCATATGTCTGGCTAAAAACATTACTGCTTATTGTTTTATTCAGGGCCATAAACTATTCCAGAACGTGGATATATCCGAAAGGCTAAAATTTATCTTAAATCTAGGTATGTTGCTTTTTCTGATCCTCGGTGTTAATGCTGTTCTTGTCTTCCCGCGTTGTACTTATTTGTGGTTTGTTTTGCAGATTGTGTGGACGACATCGTGACTGTTATAGCTGAAACGCATGGTTGCTTCAATATAACCACGGTTTGCTACTCGCTTTTAATAATAACTGCAACATTATTATTGATATTTATGATTAGTTTTTTGACATCTTGACATTTTGCAATACCTTTATAATGGTGGTAATAATATACCTGAGAGGGCATTACTTTTTTTAAAATAAGAAAAAAATAGTGAAAATACTCAGCAGATCAGCCAGTGAGAGAGGAAACAATATTTTGCAGGATGATCTTTCATCTGTTTTCATGAAACTAACTCTGTTTCCCCAGTATTTTGCTTTTGTAGTCTCATTATTTTATTTCCTCTTGTGATTATTTCTCTATTTTTCTACCCTTCCTTCCATGTGTCCAAAATGTACATTCAGTGGCCAATTTATTAGGTACACCTTTCTAGTACTGGGTAGGAGCCCTCCCCCTTTGCTCTCAGAACAGCCTGACTTCTGCATGGCATGGATTCAACAAACAAGGTGCTGGAAACATTCCTTGGAGATTCTGGTATATGTTGACATGCGAGCATCTTGTCATCGTGCATTGTTGCTGCAGATTTGCTGGCTGCACAGTCATGTTGTAAATCTGCTGTTCCGCTACATCCCAGAGGTGCTCAATTGGATTGAAATCTGGTGACAGTGGAGGCCATTAAAGTACACGGAACTCATTGTCATGAACCAACTTGTTTTGACGTGTGCTTTCTGACATGGCATATTATCCTGCTAGAAGTAACCATTAGAAAATAGATAGACTGTGGTCTTTAAGGGATGCAGATGGGCAGCAACAATACTCAACTAGGCTGTTTCATTTAAATGATGCTCAATTGGTATTTAGGGTCCTAATGTGTGCAAGAAAACATTCCCCATACCATTACACCACCACCAGATTGAACTGTTGACACAAGGCAGGATATGTAATGTATGGATCTATTTCTTTGAGAACAATGACTCCCCCACCCCCCCACCCCAGCACAGTACTACTGTCGTCTGCACATGTGCTGTTATCTATGCATATGCATTTCTCTCTCTCTCTCTCTCTCTCTGTCACACCCACACCAGTTACAGCTATCTCCCATGTGCGTGCTTTTATTTAATATATGTGTAGTTGTGCTTATACACAACAGGATGGATTCATGTTGTTTATGCCAAATTCTGGCCTGCCATCTGCATGTTACAGCAGAAATCAAGATTCATCAGGCCAGGCAATGTTTTTCCAATTTTTAACTGCCCAGATTTGGTGAGACAACGGTGTATTTGCACATGACAGATCAATATGTAGTGTTGGGGGGAAGGGGGGGTCATAGATCCACTGTAGCCACATTTTCTTGTTCTTAGCTGACAGGAGTGGAACTCTGTGTGGTCTTCTGCTCCTCTAGCCCATCTACTTCAACGTTCAATGTGTTGTGTGTTCAGAGGTGCTCTTCTGCACACCAATGTTGTAATGGGTTATTTGAATTACCGTCGTTTTCCTGTCAGCTTAAACCAGTCTGGCCATTTTCCTCTGACCTCACTCATTTACAAGGAATTTTTACCCACAGAACTGCAGCTCACTGGATTTTTTTTTACACACCATTTTCTATAAACTCTAGAGACTGTTGTGTGTGTGGAAAACTCCAGGAGATCAGCAGTTTCTGAGATACTCAAACCACCATGTCTGGCACCAATGATCATTCCACAGTCAAGGTCACTTAGATCATATTTCTTCCCCATTCTGATGTTTGGTCTGAACAACAACTGCAGCCCTTGACCACGTTTGCATATTTTTATGCATTGAGCTGCTGCCACGTGATTTGCTGCTTAGATAGGTGCATTAAAAATCTGTTGGAATTCTTTCAGGAAATAACAGGTAGGATAGACAAAGGACAGTCAGTGGATGTCATTTACTTGGAATTTCAGCAGGCCTTTGACAAGATGCAGCCTATGAGGCTGCTTAACAAGTTAAGTGTCCATAGTATTACAGGAAAGATACTAGCATGGATAGAAGATTTGCTGACAGGCATTTCCTTATCCGCTGTCAGTCCCTGTCAGACTACTCACAGATCCTTGCTCCCCTGCACTCTTGGGTACCAATGCCTGTTTTCAAAGTCAATGGCCATCTCTGGATCTCTTGAAGCAAGATCCAAACAAAACTGATCACTGCTTCCAAAACAAGATGTTAACCTTAATATTTTGGATTGTTTTAGATTCACAGCACACGTGCTTATCTATAAGTGAAAATACTTGTCAACATGAATCAAGGGGGTCTAGAAACCAATAAATATAACAGCAGCGTGAAAAGGTGCAGGAATAGGCTATATGTTCCTCAGCCTATTCTGTCAGCCACGGATCAAGATCATGACCCATTCTCAACCCCAAATCCAGTTTGCTGGCTAATCCTCAGATAGGGAGCCACGGTAGCGTTGAGGTGAGCACCACGCTATTCCAGCTCAGGGTTTGAAGTTCAATTCCAATGTATTCTGTATGGGGACTGTACATCTCCCATTGGAATGCATGGGTTTGTCTCCAAGTGCTCCAGTTTCCTCCCACAGTCCAAAGACGTACCAGTTAGAGGGTTAATTGATCGTTGTAAATTGCCCTGTGATTGGGCTAGGGTTAAATCAGGGGTCGCTGGGCCGTACGGCTCGAGAGGCTGGAAGGGCCTGCTCCAGGCTGCATTTCTAAATAAATAAATCTCTCAATTTTCCCAATTTCCAAAAACATTTCAACCACAACATATTATCTTTAGGGCTAGAGTATTCCAACGCTGCCTTGAAGCAAAATCCGACCAGTTCCCCTCCAATACTGCCCTCCTCCATCTGGTGGAACTGGTTCTCACCCTCAGAAGTTTCTCCCACCTTCTCCAAATTCAAGGTGTGGCCATGGGCACCTGCATGTGGCCCAGCTATACCTGCCTTTTCATTCGCTATGTTCACGTTCCATGCCTTCCCTTGTGATGCTCCCTAACCCTTTCTGTGCTACATTGATGACTGCATTGGTGCTGCTTCATTCACCCATGCAGACCCTGTAAATTTCATCAATTTTGTCTCCAGCTTTCACCTTGCCCTTAAATTCATTTGGCTCATATCTGACACCTCTCTCCCCTTTCTCCCCATCTTTGGAGACAAACTGTCTGCCGATGTCTTTTATAAACCCACCGATTCCCACTATCTTGACAATACCTTTTCCCACCCTGCCTCCGGTAAATATATCATTCTCTTTTCTCAGTTCCTTTGTCTCTGCCACACCTGTTCCCAGAATGAGGCTTTCTTTACCAGGACATCAGAGATGTCCTCCTTTTTTAAAGAACGGGGTTTCCCTCTTCCAGCATTAATGTTGCCCTCACCTGCATCTCCTCCATTTCCCAGACTTCTGGTGTCCTTTGTCTTCCCACCTCCTCAACAGGGATAGAGTTCCCCTTTTCCTCACCTATCACCCCATGAGCCTCTACATCCAAAACGTCTTTCTCCACAACCTCCACCATCTTCGATGGGACCCTACCTCCAAACACGTCTTTACATCCCTTCACCCCACTCTTCACAGGGATCACTTCCTCCATCAGTCCCTTGTCATTTCATCCGTCCCCACTGATCTCCCTACTGGCACTTATCCCTGCAAGTGGTAGAAGTACTATACCTGCCCATTCACCTTCCTCTGTCTCCTCTATTCAGAACTCGAGACAGTCCTTCCAGGTGAGGCAACACTTCAGATATACATCTGTTGGAGCCGTCTACTGTCTCTGATCTGCCCAGTGTGGCCTCCTCTACGTTATTGAGATCCACCATTGACTGGGGGACTGCTTTGTCAAGTACCTCAGCTCCATCCGCAAAAAGCGTAATTTCCCGGTGGCCATTTCAATTCCTATGTATCCCCATTTCCATTCCGACTTGTCGGTCCATGGCCTCCTCTTTTGCCACGATGAGGTTACTCTCAGGTTGGAAGAGCAACATCTCGTATTCCGTCTAGGTAGCCTTCCAGCTGATGGCATGAACATCCATTTTTTCAACTTCCAGTAATTATTTCCCTTATCCTCTTATTCACTTTCCTACTCTGGCCCCTTACCTCTTCTTGTCACCTTCCTTTCACCTCCTCCTGATGACCTCTTCCTTCTGTTTCTCCCATGATCCACTCTCCTCTCCTATCAGATTTTGTCTTCGCCAGCCCTTTACCTTTTTCACTTATCACCTCCCAGCTTCTTACTTCATAACCCTTTCCCACTGACCTAGCTGCACCTATCATCTCTTAGCTTGTCCTCCTCCCCCTACCCCCACCTTCTTAACCTGGCTTCTCCCCGCTTCCTTTCCAGTCCTTTCTTAGCCCGAAACGTTGACTGGTCTTTTCCATGAATGCTGCCTAACCTGCTGAGTTCCACCAACATTTTGTGTGCATTGAACCAAATATATTTATTTTCACCTCAGTCCCAGGAAGCTAACATCTTATTACAAGACAATAGGCCTAGACTTTCTGCCATGCGCATTAGAAGAGTTATTTTGGAGTAGAATGCTCGGGAATTGAAGTTGTTTATGACTTACGCAGGTGATCTATTTTCCTTCCAATTTCCATTTGATACTAGAGGCAGTGGAAGGCAGAGGGTAGAAATCACAAAATACTATATTCTTATAAAGAAAAGTTTTTTTTCCTTTGGAAATAAAGTTTATGTCTACATTATGAAAGATATCTTAGCAGTGTAGAATATTAATGGACAATGCTATGGAATTTCTTCTGATATTGCATTAAATGAATGTTCTCTTGGGTGTTGGGGGAGGTTAAATGACAGGCAGTTTCTCAAGAGTATGGCCATGAAGAGAATCATTGATGGAGTAAAATGATTCTCATGTTTTCATAACGTTCAGAGAAGGGTTTGAGAAACCCATTATGTACTGTTCCTTATAAGAAAGTGATTGTGTGCAACTGACAAGATAGAGAAGGGTAATGAGGTGCTATGGACTAGGCATTGAGAAATTCAGTGCAAATCAGTCTGGATGGATTGTTGCTGAATGATTCAGTTCTATATATTATGGCTCTTACAAAGTGAGGCAATAAGAATCAACCATCTCTTTCCAAATTAATTAATCCTGATTCTTTTTAAAAATAGAAGATGTATATTTTTTATTTGAGGCTTGTACCCAAAGACAGAGGTATGGAAGTCGTGTTATAAACAGAACAATTGGTAAATCAATGAATGAGGAAGAAGTTAGAAGAAAAGCTGAGGGAATGACAAAGAGACAAAAGGGAAGTCAGCTGTTTTTCAAATAGGACCCCGTTGGTTGTAGGTTTAGCACTGGTAAGGGAAGGGAAGGAACAGAAGCTCAATGATTGAAGTTCAAGATAGTGTAGAAAGAAAGGCAATTCAAAAACAAGTTGGTTAATCCTCAAAAAATCAGCTTTCTTCATTATTCAGAACTTAACATTTAATAAAACACAGACAAGTTGCTGGAGGGACTCAGCAGGTCAGGCAACATCTGTGGAAATGAATCAACACTTTATATTTCAGGCCAAAAACCCTTCTTCAGGTCCTGATGAATGGTCTTGGCCCAGAATGCCAACTGCTTACTCTTTTCCGTAGATACTGACTGAACTGCTGAGCTCCTCCAGCACTTTGTGTATGTTACTTTAGATTTACAACTTCTGCAGGATTTCCCATGTTTGAACATTTAATGGTATACATACAATTATCTTTACCCCTATTGCTTTTTAAACCTGGTTGATGCTCTCTATCTGACCTTGCCTTAATAAACTGCTCTCAACAAATGAAAGACTGGCGGACAACAAGAAGCATGTGTGAAAGACACAGTGCCAGAATAAAACACGGGATATCCATTGTTAGATATGGATTGTGCTGTTGTGTGGAAGGTACTGAACAGAGGGGTCATGCAATATGCTCTAAAATGGGCACGTATTACTATTACCAAGGAGAATATCTAATATGGAGTTGTAATTTAAATAATTGGTAGAATTGGCAATTTCTTATTTCTCCTTTCCAAACAAAGATTATTTTGCATTTTATGTCATTTGTTGGTAAATAAAACTAAATAAAACTGTTGTATCTTCTTATCAAAGGATTTACCCAAAGATGTTCTAACACTACTGAGAAAATGTCTAACCTATCATCCATCCAAAAGGTAAGTGCTTGCATCACATCAAAGCAAATTCCAAAACATCACATATAATTTTTATATCTTAATAATTTTAGCAGGTGATATCAGTGATTAGTTAAAGCATTGAATTTTTGCTGGTTTGAATTCTCAGTGGTACACAACATTTAAGATACAGTAATTATTAACAGCACATCACTAAAAACTTGCCATAATCATCTGTCAAAATGTAACTATGTATAAAATCTTACTTCATATTTTTTAGCAGTTGTTATATTGCATTGAAAAGAACAAAATGAAATTGTCATGGGCTCTCTGTCCAGTTTGTAAAAGTCATTTAATGATTGAGTTATTATTGATCTGCATTTCTCAATGTTGAAATTATTTTATCTTGTATCTTTGCAGTGTCAAATTAACATTTACTAATAAAAACAAATTGAAAGGTCAAGTCAAAATGTCCTTAAAATACCTTTTATGTGGTCTCCTCTGAAGTCCGTGAACTTGAACATAAAATTTTTTCAAATGATGTTAGCAAAATTGAAGCAGTCCAACTAAAAAAATACTTTTAGACATTTTCAAGAGGGCTGATTCAAAGTATCAGACTTTCAGGACTTGGTCTAACTTCGCTATCTGTGCATTCTTAGACAAATGCAGAAGACCAAGACCTGGAGATTAGATGCCAGACATCTGATTTTTTTCGCTGCTGACTCAATGGAAAACATAATTGCAGGGAAGAGTTTGAGTTATTTTACTTAACTTTAGTAGTTTAGAATCAGTCAGAATTATTATCATTGACATATGACATAAAATTTGATGTTTTGCTGCATCAGTACAGTACAAAGATATAAAAATCTAGAAAGTACAAGAAAAAAAGGAATAATGAGGAAGTGTTCATGGATTAAGGACTGTTCAAAAATTTAATCGCAGAGGGGAAGAAACTGTTTCTGAATCTTTGAGTGTAGGTCTTCAGACTCCTGAACCTCCTCCCTGATGGTAGTAAGGAGAAGAGCATGTGTTTCAGATGATGAGGCTCTTTGAAGCACCGTTTCTTGACGATGTTGTTGATAGTGTGGAGGTTTGTGTTCATGATGGAGCTGGCTGGGTCCAGTCTTTAGCAATACTGAGCCTATGATTTCATTCTCTGAAGCTGACGTGCAAGCAGCCTTTAGGAGGATGAACCACGAAAAACATTCGGTCCAGATGGGTACCTGGCCAAACACTAAAGATGTGTGCTGATCAGCTAGTGGGTGTGTTCACTGAGAACTTTAACCACTCGCTTCTACAGTTTAAGGTACCCACCTGCTTCAAACAGGCTTCAGTTATACTGGTGCCCAAGAAGTGTGTGATGACCTGCCACAATGACTATTGCCCAGTAGCACTTACATCCACATTGATGAAATGCTTTGCGAGGTTGTTGATGAAACATATTAATTCCTGCCTGGGAAGCGACTTAGATCCACTCCAATTTGCCCACCAGAGCAACAGGTCCACAGCAGAGGCCATCTCATTGGCTCTTGTCTCAACCCTGGAACATCTGGCCAGCAAAGATGCATGCATTTTTACCGACTCCAGCTCAGCATTCAATACCGTCATCCCCTCAGAACTAAACAATAAGCTCCCAAGATCTTGGCCTCAATACCTCCTTGTGCAATTGGAGCCTGGATTTCCTCACTTGCAGACCCCAGTCAGTTTGGATTGGCAACAACATCTCCTCCATGAGCTCAATCAGCACAGGTGTAACACAAGGCTGTATGCTTAGTCCCCTGCTCTAGTTACTTTGCACTTATGGCTATGAGGCTAATACAGCTTCAGTGCCATGTTCAAGTTTGCTGACGACGCCACTGTCGTAGGCCGAATCAAAAGTGGTGACAAATCAGCAAGTGGGAGGGAGATTGGCTGAGTGATGTCAGAACAACAACTTCTTACTCAATGTCATCAAGACCAAGGAGCTGATCATAGACCTCAGGAGAAGGAAACCAGAGGTCCTTGAGCTAGTCCTCATCA
The DNA here is from genome assembly GCF_963921235.1 of Mobula hypostoma. Taxonomy (NCBI): domain Eukaryota; kingdom Metazoa; phylum Chordata; class Chondrichthyes; order Myliobatiformes; family Myliobatidae; genus Mobula; species Mobula hypostoma. The sequence goes on from NC_086100.1 coordinate 158,556,575, forward strand.
GAGCATAGGAGGTGGAGAGGGTTAACGACTTTAAATTCCTCTGTGTTAATTATTTCAGAGGATCTGTCCAGGGCCCAGCACTTAAGTACAATTACAAATAAAGCATGACAGTGCCTCTACTTTCTTAGGAGTTTCCAGAGATTTGGCATGACATCTAAAACTTTGGCAACCTTCTGTAGATATGTAGTGGAGAGTATATTGACTGGCTGCATCACAGCCTGGTATGGAAACACCAATGCCCTTGAACGCAAAATTCTACAAAAATTAGTGATTACTGTCCAGTCTATCACAGATAAAACCCTCCCAACCACTGAGCACATCTACATAAAACACTGTTGCAGGAAATCAGCATCCGTCATCAGGGATCCCTACCAACTAGGTCATGCTCTCTTCTTACTGCTGCCGTTAGGAAAAAGGTACAAGAGCCTCAGATTCACATCACCAGGTTGAGGAAGAGTTACTACCCCTCAGCCATCAGGCTCTTGAATCAAAGGGGACAACTTGACTCGTTCACTTGCCCCAGCATTGAGATGTTCCCACAACTAATGGACTCAATTTCAAGCACCGTTCATCTTATTTTCCCAATATTTATTGCTTATTTATTTATTATTATTATTTCTTCTGTTTTTATTTACAGTTTGCAGTCCTTTACATTCTGGTTGCACGTCCTAGTTGGGTAGTCTTTCATTGAGTCTGCTATGATTATTATTCTATAGATTTATTGATTATACACACAAGGAAATGAATCTCAGTGGTGCATATGGTGACATATATGTACTTTGATAATAAATTCACTTTGAGCTTTGAACTTTGACTTTCAAGGCTCCATATCAGACTGTGATGGAACCAGTCAGAATGCTCTCCATTATACATTTATAGAAATACGGTCTTTGGTGATATACCAAATCTCCTCAAGCTCATAATGAAGTGGGGCCATTGCTGTGCCTTCTTCGTGACCACATTGATGTCCAAGATAGATCCTCTGATTTGTTGATGCCCATGGACTTGAAGTTTATCAGCCTTTCCACCACTGATCCATCAGCGAATGCTGGTGTGTGTTCCCTGACTTCCCCTTCAGCTAAGCATGCATCCTTGAGCTGTACTTGTGTTGATAATCAGTGAGGAGATGTTATTACCTATCTGCGTTGACTGGGATTTCCCAATAAGGAAATCAGGGATCCAGTTGCAGAGGAAAGTACAGAGGCCCTAGTTTAATGCTTGATTGTTATTATTGGCGGAAAAATGGTGTTGAACACCAAGCTGTAATCAAAAAACAGTATTCTGGTGTTTGTATTTTGGTTGTTAAGTGCTCCAAAGAACCTAGTAGATTTTAATACCTTTACTTTCGAACTTTTGTTATGTAAATGTATATGAATAGTTTCTAAATGTGTCTGACAAACTCTAGCATTTCTGCACCTTAGTCGTAACTCAGAATCAACTCTGCCTCACCAGATGCCTCTCAGGTGAACAGCATACTCAGCTATCCATATTTAGATATATAAATTCTGAGCAGGCAGCAAGTCTCCAGTCCAGGAGGATATGCCCAATATCTCCCATCAGTCATAAATTAAGTTTGGAATAATAGGTCCATTAGATTTATTTTATCATTAAAATTATCTCCTCCGTTCCCTTAGCAATAACCAGGCTAATCAGGGTATCCCTTCAAGGTGAGAAATGAACTCCTAGTTAGTGAAACACATTCACCGTTGAAGTAAGAGCAGTCAAAACAATTGTTAAAGTTGTTCTGTAGCTTAGCTTATTATTACATTTGTATTGGATGTCCATTTATGCAAATTGCTCCTCAAAACATACTTCCCTTAGCTAATGATCACATAAATGTTGAGTTCCTGTTGGATTAATGCTGATGTGTTTTGAATCTGTTTGCCCGGCAGGCCTACTCCAGCTGAACTGTTGAAAGATAGTTTATTCAGTGAAGTTTCTGCCTTGTACACACCCTTCCGCAAACCTGATGGCCTCTTTTCCTCTTCTCTACGTTGTGCTGATCTGATCATCCCTGATAACTTGGAAGCTTTCTGTAAAGGTGAGGAATCTTTGGAAATTATTTTTATGCCAGACTGTGACAGCTAAGTTGGACAATATGTTCTAAGATGTAACAAACATGATCTGTAACAGTTATCTCTCAGAATTTGTAAACCTTTTGAAGATCTTTTTACTTGTTATCAAGCTTCTACCTGAACCATCAATGCAGGATTCTATAACTGGCTCATTAAGCAATGGGTACCGTTAAAGAAACACAAAATTCTATGACATACTAAATTATACGTTGTGACTTTTTATGCTATTGAATTGTCTAGTTAAGTGCTAGTGACATAGAAATAGAAACATAGAAAATAGGTGCAGGAGTAGGCCATTCGGCCCTTCAAGCCTGCACTGCCATTCAGTACGATCATGGCTGATCATCCAACTCAGAACCCTATACCTGCCTTCTCTGCATACCCCCTGATCCCTTTAGCCCCACAAGGGCCATATCTAACTCCCTTTTAAATATAGCCAATGAACTGGCCTCAACTGTTTCCTGTGGCAGAGAATTCCACAGATTCATCACTCTCTGTGTGAAGAAGGTTTTCCTCATCTCGGTCCTAAAAGGCTTCCCCTTTATCCTCAAACTGTGACCCCTCGTTCTGGACTTCTCCAACATTGGGAACAATCTTCCTGCATCTAGCCTGTCCAATCCCTTTAGAATTTTATACATCCTCATGTCTTTGTGGATACTGGAGCCAAGACGATCAGACCTCCCTTCAAGGGTATGGTTTCTGAATTAAGCATAAATTATATTATAATCCATTGCAAGAGGTGATTTCTCCCTTTAGTTTTGTATCTGTATTTCTGTCCATCAATTTGGCAGAAGTAGCTAAGCTAATCTTTCTTGAGCACTTTTCCAATTACATCATCCTTTTCTAGTCATGGGCTCGCTAATCTCCTGTCTGAGATTAGATGGAATGTGATTCTCAAGCTCAGTGCTGAGGATATATAACTGAAGACACTCTGTAGCACTACACACTTCTTCACAGCTTCAATCTAGTTCTAGTACCATTTCTCAAATAGCAGATTTGTTCAAAGTTACCACGTGATTGATACGTTTATTGTCAGTACAGGGATATTAAAATAAAGTCAGAGTATGCTAGAACGATTCAGTAAATTGAGCAACATCAGTGGAGAGCATGTTACAAATTCAGGCTGTGACCTTTTGTCATTAAGCTAAAATATAGATGCCTGGTGCTAAAGTAAGTAAATCACCAGCTATATTTTATATTTAGCGTTTGTGTAACAATGAGCCAAACATGCTGTTGTTGACTACAGAAAGTAACCAATAAACAAAGTAAATCATGGAATATTGCAAATCATATGGCCCATCATATTTGCAACAGTTGTTTAAAAGAGACATACATCTAATTCCAATGCCCACCCAAACTATATCCCTCAAGCCTGTATTTTGCCGCCGTTGGAGTATTTATCTAATTGCTATTTGAATGCATCTCCAACACCCTTAAAGGCAGACCATTCCAGTTCATCATAACTCCATTAAAGAAAAAACTTGCATCATTGCCCTCTAGTTCTTTTGTCAAGTACCTCAACTCTGTGTCCTTTAGTTAGTAACCTCTGCGCCGGTGGAAGAGTGAAGCTTAGTACATTTCCTTTCAGAATGTTGAATGACATAATTTAACATAACCTTTTCAAAGAGGACGGCATGCTCCAGCATAAATAGGTTTGGCACGAAACACAAGAAGCTGCCACAGAAGTGCATTAGGTAAAAGGGAAGGCTGTTAGAATGCTAGCCTTCATTTCAAGGGCATTGCCTAATTAAAATGGGAAATCTTCCTGTAGCTATACGAAGTGCTGATGAGACTATCTCTAGAGTAATCTGAACAATTTTGTTACACCTATCCATTGGAAATGAAGGTTTGATGATGTGATCACTGATACAGAGAGAATTGTCCTCTGAGGAAAGGCTGGACAAATTGGGATCTACTCACTGGAGTTTAAAATAATGAGAAGCAATCTTATTGAAACATACAAGATTATTTAGGGTAAGACAGAATATACATCTTCAAGAAGATTCCAGAAACCAAAATAAGATGGTGCCCATTAAGAATGAGATGTGGAAGAATTTTTTCTCCCAGGAGATTGTGAGTCTTTGGAACTTATTCTCAGAGTAAGCTGTGGAGGCAGGATCCTTAGATTATTTAAGGCTGAGATAAATGGATTTCTAATTAGTAAAGTATTAAGCTTTATAGGAAAGGTCAGAAAAATAGACTTTAGGAATGTTGGATCAGCCGTAATCTTACTGGATACTGGAGTAGTTTAAGAAGCCAAATTACCTACACTTATTCATACTTCCTATGGATTTAAGTGCATCATGGAGCCACTGCAGGAGCATTTAGTCCCTCAAACCCATTCTAGCACTCAGTTGGATAATTTTTTTTGTATCTTAACTCCAGATATCCATAAACAACATGAATACTGCAGATGCCGGAAATTCAAGCAATACACATCAAAGTTGCTGGTGAACGCAGCAGGCTAGGCAGCATCTCTAGGAAGAGGTACAGTCGACGTTTCAGGCCGAGACCCTTCATCAGGACTAACTGAAGGAAGAGTTAGTAAGAGATTTGAAAGTGGGAGGGGGAGGGGGAGATCCAAAATGATAGGAGAAGACAGGAGGGGGAGGGATGGAGCCAAGAGCTGGACAGGTGATTGGCAAAGGGGATACGAGAGGATCATGGGACAGGAGGAGAAGATGAAGCCACACTCAGGTTGGAGGAACAACACCTTATATTCCGTCTGGGTAGCCTCCAATCTGATGGCATGAACAGTGACTTCTCTAACTTCCACTAATGCCCCACCTCCCCCTCGTACCCCATCCGTTATTTATTTTTATACACACATTCTTTCTCTCACTCTCCTTTTTCTCCCTCTGTCCCTCTGACTATACCCCTTGCCTATCCTCTGGTTTCACCCCCCCCCTTGTCTTTCTCTCCGGACCTCCTGTCACGTGATCCTCTCATATCCCCTTTGCCAATCACCTGTCCAGCTCTTGGCTCCATCCCTCCCCCTCCTGTCTTCTCCTATCACTTTGGATCTCCCACTTTCAAATCTCTTACTAGCTCTTCCTTCAGTTAGTCCTGATGAAGGGTCTCGGCCTGAAACGTCGACTGTACCTCTTCCTAGAGATGCTGCCTGGCCTGCTGCGTTCACCAGCAACTTTGATGTGCATTCCAGATATCCATCTCTGTTTCAAGATCCACAGAATGTGAGGCTTGCTGTGAAGGAGATTTTTCCTTGACATACCTGTTATTCCCCATTGTTCCAGACTCCCTCGCAAGCGAATATATTTTCTGTCTAATTGGTGATCTAATTTCAGATGAGGGGGGAATGCCAAACTAGATCTAGTATTACGTAACGAACCGGGTCAGGTCACAGATCTCTCAGTGGGTGAGCATCTGGGGGACAGTGACCACCACTCTCTGGCCTTTAGCATTATCATGGAAAAGGATAGAATCAGAGAGGACAGGAAAATTTTTAATTGGGGAAGGGCAAATTATGAGGCTATAAGGCTAGAACTTGCGGGTGTGAATTGGGATGATGTTTTTGCTGGGAAATGTACTATGGACATGTGGTCGACGTTTAGGGATCTCTTGCAGGATGTTGGGAATAAATTTGTCCCGGTGAGGAAAATAAAGAATAGTAGGGTGAAGGAGCCAAGGGTGACAAGTGAGGTGGAAAATCTAGTCAGCTGGAAGAAGGCAGCATACATGAGGTTTAGGAAGCAGGGATCAGATGGGTCTATTGAGGAATATAGGGTGGCAAGAAAGGAGCTTAAGAAGGGACTGAGAAGAGCAAGAAGGGGGTATGAGAAGGCCTTGGCAAGTAGGGTAAAGGAAAACCCCAAGGCATTCTTCAATTATGTGAAGAACAAAGGGATGACAGGAGTGAAGGTAGGACCGATTAGAGATAAAGGTGGGAAGATGTGCCTGGAGGCTGTGGAAGTGAGCGAGGTCCTCAATGAATATTTCTCATCGGTAGTCACCAATGAGAGGGAACTTGATGACAGTGAGGACAATATGAATGAGGTTAATGTTCTGGAGCATGTTGATATTGAGGGAGAGGAGGTGTTGGAGTTGTTAAAATACATTAGGAAGGTTAAGTCCCCGGGGCCTGACGGAATATTCCCCAGGCTGCTGCACGAGGCGATGGAAGAGATTGCTGAGCCTCTGGCTAGGATCTTCATGTCCTCATTGTCCACGGGAATGGTACCGGAGGATTGGAGGGAGGTGAATGTTGTCCCCTTGTTCAAAAAAGGTAGTAGGGATAGTCTGGGTAATTATAGACCAGTGAGCCTTACGTCTGTGGTGGGAAAGCTGTTGGAAAAGATTCTTAGAGATAGGATCTCTGGGCATTTAGAGAATCATGGTCTGATCAGGGACAGTCAGCATGGCTTTGTGAAGGGCAGATCGTGTCTAACAAGGCTGATAGAGTTCTTTGAGGAGGTGACCAGGCATATAGATGAGGGTAGTGCAGTGGATTTTAGTAAGGCATTTGACAAGGTTCCACATGGTAGGCTTATTCAGAAAGTCAGAAGGCATGGGATCCAGGGAAGTTTGGCCAGGTGGATTCAGAATTGGCTTGCCTGCAGAAGGCAGGGTGTCGTGGTGGAGGGAGTACACTCGGATTGGAGGGTTGTGACTAGTGGTGTCCCACAAGGATCTGTTCTGGGACCTCTACTTTTCTTGATTTTTATTAACGACCTGGATGTGGGGGTTGAAAGGTGGGTTGGCAAGTTTGCAGATGACACAAAGGTTGGTGGTGTTGTAGATAGTGTAGAGGATTGTTGAAGATTGCAGCGAGACATTGATAGGATGCAGAAGTGGGCTGAGAAGTGGCAGATGGAGTTCAACCCGGAGAAGTGTGAGGTGGTACACTTTGGAAGGACAAACTCCAAGGCAGAGTACAAAGTAAATGGCAGGATACTTGGTAGTGTGGAGGAGCAGAAGGTTCTGGGTGTACGTGTCCACAGATCCCTGAAAGTTGCCTCACAGGTAGATAGGGTAGTTAAGAAAGCTTATGGTGTGTTAGCTTTCATAAGTAGAGGGATAGAGTTTAAGAGTCGCAGGGTAATGATGCAGCTCTATAAAACTTCGGCTAGGCCACACTTGGAGTACTGTGTCCAGTTCTGGTTGCCTCACTATAGGAAGGATGTGGAAGCATTGGAAAGGGTACAGAGGAGATTTACCAGGATGCTGCCTGGTTTAGAGAGTATGGATTATGATCAGAGATTAAGGGAGCTAGGGCTTTACTCTTTGGAGAGAAGGAGGATGAGAGGAGACCTGATAGAGGTATACAAAATATTAAGAGGAATAGATAAAGTGGATAGCCAGCGCCTCTTCCCCAGGGCACCACTATCCAATACAAGAGGACATGGCTTTAAGGTAAGGGGTGGGAAGTTCAAGGGGGATATTAGAGGAAGGTTCTTTACTCAGAGTGGTTGGTGTGTGGAATGCACTGCCTGAGTCAGTGGTGGAGGCAGATACACTAGTGAAATTTAAGAGACTACTGGACAGGTATATGGAGGAATTTAAGGTGGGGATTTACATGGGAGACAGGGTTTGAGGGTCGGAACAACATTGTGGGCCGAAGAGCCTGTACTGTGCTGTACTATTCTATGTTCTATTTTCTATGATTAAAGAATCAGGTAGATAATATTCTGGTAAAAAAAATAAAAATAGAACCTAGGCCCAATTTAACCATTGTAACATAGGATAGGTAAAATGAAAAGTTACACTGCCCTTGCATCCTTCTAAAATACATGATTTCTCATTGTTATGGTAATTATTGTTATTGCCCTTGAAATCAAAATTTCAAATTGAAGTTGTTTCGCTCAATAACAATTTTGGGTGTGTAACAATTGAAATGAAGTCAAATGAGAAAATTGTTAACAGTGATTATTGGTTTTTATTTATGAAGAAGAAGAATATCTATCGGAAAGAACTATTAATGAAGTCTATTATCTGTGGTGTTTGGCTGGAGGCGACTTGGAAAAGGAACTCGCAAGCAAAGGAATCATTCGTTCTAAGCCACCAATTTGCACATTGTCAAAGTAAGTCAACAAATTGCTGTAGTCACTAAGTTCCACCAGTGGTTGTGTTTGTTAGTGGCGTCTACTTTGTATTAAAGTAGAAACTGATCTGTCAATTACAGATTTGAGTTGGCAAGGTTATATAAATGTAACATCCAACTTAAAAGTAATTCAGAAATTACTAAAACCATTCAGGGGATCAGTATGTACCTGTGGAAAACTGCATTCAAAGTTAATGACTCTGGTTGATGACAGCTCATTAACCCAGCTCTTGAGTGCAATTTGAGGTTGAACTGATGATCACTGACTAAATCTTTAATCAGATAGTTTAGAAATTTTTCAAACAAAACTAAGCCAAGGTAAAGAAAAAGCAGATATCTCTTTCATGCCTATTGAGTGATTGTAAGAACAAATGGAGCACAGTTTGATAAAACATTGCTAAGATTTGGCAAGTATCTTGTTGATACAGTTCAATGTGTATCTTGAAAATCTTTGCATCATTTTTTTTATTGCAAATGTCCATGATGCATTTTTAATGGAAATAATATGTGTAAGCTTGTCTTGTTGTATTTAACATGCTTCTGGTAACAGAGGCATTCCTTCAACCACACAGTCATCGCAAGCATACACTTAATGGCCACTTTATTAGGTACCCTAAAGTGGATACTAAGTGCATGATCATGGTCTTCTGCTGTAGACCATCCACTTCAACATTAAACATGTTGTGCGTTCAGAGATGCTCTTCTGCACACCACTGTTGTGACGTGTGGATATTTGAGTTGTTGTCACCTTCCTTTCAGCTTGAAATAGTCTGGCCATTCTCCTCTCACCTCTCTCCCTAGCAAGGTGTGTTTGCCTAGAGAACTGCCGATCATGGGATGCTTTTTGTTTCTCGCGCCATTGTACATGCAAATCTAAGGAGATCAGCAGTTTCTGAGATACCCAACACCCCCCCACCAACCATCTGGCACCAACAATCATTCCATGGTCAAAGTCACTTAGATCACATTTCTTCCTCATTCTGATATTTGGTCTGAACAACAGCTGAACCCCTTGACCATGCAAGCATGTTATTATTCATTGAGTTGCTGCCTCATGATTGGCTGATTAGATATTTACATTAATAGACAGATCTACCTAATGAAGGGGCCACTGAGTGTATTTACCATTTTTGTTCATTGTCACTTAATACCTTTAATATCTTTATCATAGCCTATTAGATGGCACTTGTATATATTGCTAATTAGAATTCTGATTCCAATATCTTAGCTGTAGCCAGCTATGATAATTATTTAACAAGACAGATTCAATTAAAAATATTAAAGCAGGAATTTATAACGGAAATATGAAAACATGAACTGTAATAAATTAGTCATATTTGGCATCATCGTACTTCAGAGGTGAAACGTGCTTTTGTGCCTGTGAAAACACTGCAGGAATGTGGATGGAGTGTTTTCATGTTCACAGAGTAAAGTACTAGGCAGAATCGTGCAGGAAATTGCTGGCGAACTTGGGACAGACTGCTGGGATTTAGTCCATAATTAGAACCAAGTTAAGGGCTTCTTGAATCTGTTGATGTACTTCATTGCTAAACCCATATGGAGCTCAGTTGCAGAACACAAATTTGCTTAAATTCTGCAACACTAACGCTGTCCAGGGATCCTGTGTCAGGTTATATTCAGTCAAGAATCTGTAAGCTTATTCATTGACTAGGAATTTTATGTCCGCAATGATATAAGAATAGGAGTACGTACTTCTAAAAAAAATATTTCTTCGCAGTAATGTTTTCAATTAATTTAAAACATTTTGAAGTGTTTTAAGTGATTACAGATTTCTTAATTTAAATTTTCAATTAAGTTTCAATAGTTTTTCAAATGATTATAGTGGAAGCATGATTTTTCTCACTGGAAGTCCGTGAGCAGTGGTATTCCACAAGGATCAATGTTGGGGTCTCTATTGTTAGTAATATGTATTAATGATTGGGATGAAAAGTAAATAGTCTGCTTCGTACGTTTGCAGCCAACTCAAAAATAGACGAAGTTGTGGATTACGAGGAAGGTTGTTAGAGGAAACAGCAGGATCATGACATTTGAACAGAGAAATAACAAATGGAGCTTAATCTGAACAGGTGTTAAGTGATACATTTGGGGAGATCAATTGTAAGAAGAAAGTGTACAGGACCTTCAGAGTATTGATATGCAAGAGGGATCCTAAGGTGCAAGTTTGTAGCTCCCTAAAATTGGCAAGCCAAGTGGATATAGTGGTGAAGAAGACATGTAGCATGCTTGCCTCCTTTGGTTTGGGCTTGAAGAATCAAAGTTGGAAAACCACATTGCAGCAATACAAAACTTTGATTTGGCCACACTTAGGAATGTTTAATGCAGTTCTGGTCACCACATCATAGGAAGGGTGTGGAGGCTTTGGAGAAATGTTAAATCAAGATACTGTCTGCATTGGAATGTAACAACTATAAACAGAGGCTGGACAACTTTGGATTGTTCTTTTTCTGACCTGATAGAATAATATAAATCTATAAAGTTCATGGGGTGGATAGTCAGTCTGTTTTCCGCAGTGGGAATGTTAAAGACTAGAAGGCATAGCCTTAAGATGAGAGGAGGACAGTTTAAAGTAGGTTTTTGTCTTGCAGAGAGCAGCAGGTGCCTGGAATGTGCTGTCAGGTCAGATGGTGGGTGCCAATAGAGAATTTTGCAGTAGAAGCTTCCTCTTTTGGTTCTTTTGCCTTTAGATTCATTAAGAGGCAATTTACATCAGCCATTTAACTTTCCTTGTCTTTGCGATGTGGGAGGAAGCCAGATAAAAGGAAGAAACCCATGCTGTAAAAGGGAGAATAGGTAAATACCACAAAGGGTCAGGATCACGCCTGGGTCCCTAGTGAACTAATTGGTGTTTTATTATGCTGCTCATAAACTAATAAATTGCCTAGCCAAAGCATTTGTTACATAATGAACTAAAATGTCCTTCAAGAATTTGGGGGTTTTTTTCTGTGCACAACTTTGGGTGTTGCATTATAGTTTTAGGACGAACTGTAACAAAGTCTGTGAATCCATTTCTACCAGTCAATGCATAGATTTCTCTGCAGTACACTCAGTTACTGATTATGGAGTATCTAATAGTAACTCAAATTTTCCTTGTGTTTAAGTTTCATCTTAGAAGATGGAGAAAGCTTTGGACAAGTAAGAGACAGAAGTTTCCTGCTTGATGACACTACATTGATGTTGTCATTATGTCAACTTAAGAATGTAAGTGATAAAAATAATCACTCTTTAATAATTAAACCCTCATGTATCAGTGTCTAATACTGGACTAAAGATGAACAATGTACTAATTAAGTAAAAACTTGGTTTACTGGTGATTTTCGAAGTTTTGTAGAAACGTTCAGTGGAGAAAAATATTGCTGTTTAAATGAGATCACAATAAACTCTGCAGCATGAACTAGAAGCTATTTTATTCAGAGCTCAGAACCCTATCCTTGAATCACAACATAAAGTACCTCATACAAACTCTCCCTTTCTGTCTAGTATGTTAACTTTAGGTGCTTATTAATGGTCTTTTATTCCAATTTTCAAATTATTAACTTTATTTATCCTCTGTCAGTGATCTGAGTCCTCTGACGTTTTTGCTATGCTTTTCTATGCCCTTGTTTGCCCACCTTTCATTACTGATCTTTCATTTTGCCTTCAATTTCTCACTGCTTTCCCACACCACATACACACACACACACACACACACACACACACACACACACACACAAACACTTTTCTGCTTTGCTTTGACTATTTCTTTCTAAAATCTGTAATTGGAACACAAGCTGTGCTATAACAAGAGTTTTATTGATTGTAGCATTCAGCTCATAGATTTCTAAGTTTAATAGTTACTGTCAAATTAATTTTGTTATTGCCTCCCTGAATAAGGTGAGATTAATAACTGAGAATTAGTGCACTTCCCATTTCGTCTCTCATTCATGTTCTTAATCTTCAGGTTATCCACTGTTCTGACTAAATATCCTCTTAGGTTCATGGTAGAAGCCTATATGTAAACCTTTTCTGATTTACCATTTACATATTTGCATATGATACTGGCTTTTCATTTTAATATGTAAGCTGAATTTTTAATTTCTTATTTTCTAGAGATTGAAAGATGTTGCTGGGGAAGCATTTTATCCATTGCTGGAAGATGAGTGAGTCCTGTTGATTAATTGATTCTAAAACAAGTCAGCATTTCAAGTGATTTCAAAAACACAAAACTAAACCTTAGTCATCTGTGGAAATGTGCATCTCACTGCTATACTGGGAAGGTGCCAGGTCAGTTGAAATTTACAGGACTGCAGTATGGACCAGAGATCTGCTGTGATCTGAAGATTTCAGAAGATGGAGGAGCTGGATTTGAAGAAGTGACAAATTTTTAAATGAGTTTTTGAGTTGCTTTAACTCATCTAATTTTATATTTAAAACTCAATGTTCATTATTTTACGTCAATTCTGTAGAGTCATAGTGTATTACAACACAGAAACAGGCCCTTTGGCCCATCTGGTGTGTACCATCTACCTGCACCCAGACCATAGCCTTTCCATACCTTTCTCATCCATGTACCAATATAAACTTGTCTTAAACGTTAGAATTGAATCTGCATATAAGACCAAAAGACCGACGTATTGAGTCTACTCCGCCATTCCATCATCTCAGATTTATTGTCCCTCTCAACCCCATTCTCCTGCCTTCTCTCTGTACCTTTGGCGCCCTGATTAATCAAGAATCTATTAACTTTTGCTTTAATCATACCCAATAACTTGGCCTCCACAGATTCACTACCCTCTGACTAAATTCCTGTGAGTACAGGCCCAAGGCCATCAAATACTACTCGTACATTAACCCTTTCATTCCTGGAATCATTCTCATGAACCTCCTCTGGTCCCTCTCCAACACCAGCACATCTTTTCTTGGATAATGGGCCCAAAACTGCACACAATAGTCTAAGTGTGGTCTGGCCAATGCCTCATAAAGCTTCAGCATTACATCCTCAGATTGTTTCCCCTCAGATTCCCCTTACATATTTCACCTTTCACCCTAAATCTATGATCTCTAGTTCTATTCTTTCCAACCTTGTAGGGGAAGAAACCTGCATACATTTACCCTATCTATACTCCACATAATTTTGTATACCACACTAAGATCTCCCCCCATTCTCCTTCACTCCAGGGAATAAAGTCCTAACCTAATGTATTCAACCTACGATTTATGAAGGCCATTGTGGCAAAAGCTCACTTTAAGATCCCATCTACCTGTGATGCCACTTTCAAGGAATTTTGGATCTTTATTCCTATGTCCCTTTGTTCTACCACACATCTCAGTGCCCTACCTTTCACTGTGTAAGTCTTACCCTTTTTGTCCTTCACCTCACACTTGACTGCATTAAAATTCCATCTGCCATTTTTCAGCTGGTCCAGATCACTTTGCAAGCTTTGATAACCTTTCTCACTGTCACTATGCCCCAATTTTGGTACCCTATCCCTTATAATACCTTCTGATAGTTTTCCTACGACTGATGTCAGGTTCACTGGCCTAGATTTTTCAGCTTATTCTCACTGCCTTCCTTCAACAGCGGAACCACATCAGTTATCCTCCAGTCCTCTGGCACCTCATGCGTGGCTAAGAATATTTTAAATATCTCTGCTAGAGCCTCTGCAGTGTCTGCACTAGACTTCCACAAGGTCTGAAGGGGCACCTCATCAGGCCCTGGGAATTTATCCACCCTAATTTTCCTCAAGATAGCAAGCACCTACTCCTCTGTAATCTGGATATGATCCATGATCTCACCACTCTTTTCTTATTCCTATAGAATCTGTGTCTGTCTCCGGAGTAAACACAGATGCAATAAATTCTTTTAAAATATCCCCCATCTCTTTCGGCTCCTGCATAGAAGATCATCAATAAGACTAATTTTGTCCCTTGCTAATTTTTTGCTCCTAATATAGCTGTAGAAGTCTTTGGGGTTCTGTTTCACTTTATCTGCCAGACCAGCCTCATATACTGTATAGCATTGCAGTATATATTCATTTCATGAGAAAAATATGCACGTCATTGGCTCCAACCATTATAAGCTATTTAATAAAGAAACAAAGCTATTACCCTAGTCCTTACAATTTCGTACGGTATGTTTTAGATTCTGCGAGATATATGGTCATGTTGCATGTAACATATATTCAATTATCAAAACACACGTTTCACTACCGATCTGTCAGAAGCTGTAAAGAAAAAAATGCAGGATTGGTTTTTAGGGTTCTTGCTACCATCAAGACAAAGATGTTTAACTCTAAACATTAATTTATTCACTTGTTTAATATTTAATATTCCAAACAAAAAAGCAAACTGCTACAGATTAAAATCTGAAGTAAGACAGAGAATGCTAGAAAGGCAGCATTTCAAGTAGATGCTGCAGGGTGAGTGAAAGGGGATTAAAGCAAAAATACAGTAGATACCGAAAATCTGGATCAAAATGCCAGAGATACTCAACAGATCAAATAACATCTATGCAGAGAGGAACAGAGTTAATATTTTAGAACAATGACCTTTCATCAGAACTGGATAAGCAGGGAAGAAAGCATGCTTGAAGTAGCTGAGCATATTTGTTTAATCTGCAAGGATGATACCTAACTTCCACTTGATTTATTTTCTCTCACTCTTCTAAGTGCAATGCAGGGTCATGTATTCTGAAACATATATTTTGATATTCTCTACATAGATGCTGCCTGACCTGCTGAATATTTCCAGCATTTTCTGTATTCAAACAAATAGATACCGTTTTAGGACGTGAGTGATTTGTTTCAGAGAAATCTCCATCCCAAAAGACATGCCCTCTTTCTCTTCTCGTAACCCTGCACTCCACAACTTTGTATCCAAATCTATTTTCAACTTCTCGGGATAACTCTTGGAAACATGGCTTGTTTGAGAAAATTCACATTCCTCTGAACTTAAAATCTGACAAATCATATTGAAATGAACACTGACAGCAATATGCTGCATATATTGTGATAGGAGTTTCATGCGTTAAACCTTCAATGCTTGATTTTTCACTTTTCCAGTTCTGATAAGGTGTCAATGACCTGAAATGCTTATTCTGTCTGGGAAAACTGCTAACAAAATGGTGGGGTATCTCCAACATGATTTGCAGACAATCTGTCAGTAGCATTTGAATAATGAAAGTGATTTTTCTTTCCCCCTGTTTCAGGAAAATCTCTGTACAGGCATGTTCATGAGATCCTAATCTAACAATTCACATCTGTCAGAAGATACAGTCAATATTCATAATTTGATTAGAGATGTTCCAGCACCTCATTCCTTTTAAATGGACAATTTGTTTGGGGAAACTTTGTCATTGAACTTTATCAAGATTGTAGCTTTAACTCTAAATTTTAGCCATGCCAACAAATTATAATATTTCCCATCCACCTGGATGTTCTGAGATTGTACCTTTCACAATTTCATTTTCTGTCTATTTTTAGTTTAAGATTTGTATAAAGCTTATTTTTTTGCTGTCAGAGTGCTTGTTTCAGAGTTAAGGTTAGAGGAATGTGAATTTCCTTGGATCTGCTATGATTCCAAGAAAGACAGGGAAAGCTGAATTGGGTATAAAAATCTGTTTATAGGTTTTCATATAATTTACCATTGCAAATGTTATGTACTATACATCAAATAAATTTTAATTGGAAATGCCAATGGCAACCAGGAACAGATAGAGATGATTGTAAAATGAGATGGCATTCTATGATAATTAACAAATCAACAAATTTAATGACATATGTCAATGATAATAAACATGAATCTGATTCTGATAATTAAATTTTTAAAATGCAGAATCTTTAATAATTGTGAACTAATCATTGGTATTTCACAGCTTTTGAAATGCAATGCTTTTAATGTTTCAGAACATGTTTGGAGATGGGTGACCAAAGAAATGACTTGGCACACTGTACGATGAATTTACAGAGATAAGCTGGTTTTCAATGGAGATTCAGTAGTTAACGTGCACTTCAATTGACAAAAAAATTACACTTAGCAATGATCAGGCTGTACGCCCTGTGATTAACGATCACCCATTTCTAAAACTGTTAACAGATTTTATTAGATTCATTATTAACATCTGGACCTGCAACTGTGTATGCAATTTTGTAATATTTTCTTTAGACACATGGAAAATAAACAAATGATTATAGAGCATAACACACAAAATGTTACAGGAACTCAGCAAGTCATGCAACATATATGGAGGGGAATGAAAAATCAATGTTTTGGGACAAGACACTCCTCAGCCTGAACTATTGACTGTTTATTTCCTTTCATAGATGCTGTCTGTGTTGCTGAGTCCCTCCAGCATTTTGCGTATGTTGAAGATTTCCATACTCTGCAGGATCCTTTCTGTTACTGAAGCACGTAAAGTTTCCCTCTTCAGTACAGTATTTTATCTTCTTTCACAGTCAAGTATTGGCCAGGAACTGCAAACATTCAAGAGATTTCAGTACATACAGATTCATCCATTCTGATGGATTTGGACTGTCTGTCCTGCCATTCATCAGCCTTTTACCCATCAATAATTGCCGTAACCCATCAACTTAACTGAATTCCTGACTAAGTTTGGTAGCCTTTTCTTCTGGTACATCACAGGCTACGCTGGCTTCATCAACACCCTTAACAGGTCATTTGAACTGCCCACACATACACTGATGTCATTGCCTTTTCAGGCAATTCCCCGAAAAATGTTTTTTATTTTGACAGACAATCCCTGGTACCCAAGGGGTGTGCGGATAAAAACTTGTTCATTGTTCTCCATTGCACATCTTATATGGAGAGCAAATGGTTTATGACCTGTATTATGAGTCTCAAAAAGCTAAAATACACTTATAAGCAGTAGTTTGATCAAACTCATGGTGCTGTATGCAGTCAAACCTCTCTCAATTCAGTTGGAATACAGTTATGTTTCATAAAAGTTCTCTTTAGTAACTCCTATTTGTTTAAATATCAGTGAGTTGGACAACTTTGCATATCGTGTAATAATCTCCATACAAAGGGATGACCACGTTCCTCTGTTTGTCGATTTTTAATGGACTACTGTATCTTAAATTATGTGTAGAAGATTAGTTACATTTAAAAATTGAAACAATTGAGCAGGTGTGATTTGATAAAAGCTTGGTATGATAGTGCTGCCAGGATTTGAGGGCCTGCACTCCAGGGAGAGGTTGTGCAGGCTAGGACTTGATTCCTTGGAACATACTGTAAGAGTTGTGGGTGACTTAACGGAGGTGTAAAAAACATGAGGGGTATAGATAGAGTGAGTCTTTTTCCCAGGGAAGGGGAATTAAAAACTAAAGAACATAGGTTTAAGATGAAAGATTTAAAAGGTACCTGACGGGCAAAATCTTCCTGCAGAGAGTGGCACCTATATCCAAAAAACTGCAAGAAAAATGCAGATAAGCTAATAGCACTTAAAAGGTATTTGAATAAGTACAAGGATAGGAGGGGTTTAAAGCTGTATGGGCCAAATCTGGGCAAACAGGACCAACTTAGCTGGGCACCATGATCGGTGTGGGTTATTCAGAACAAAGGACCTGTTTCCTTGCTGCAATATTATCCTCTCCACTACAAGCAGGAGAATTTCATGACAAGGATTGTGGGTATCATTTAGTTATTTTTGTGGCAAACTGAAGGTACAATAGTACCAGGTTAATTTGTATTCGTGTTAGTTTTTTTTTTAACTATGATAATTCCATCAAACATTGAAAAACTTGCAATGCAGTAGTATATTTTAAATCTGCAAACATGAGGAAATCTGCAGATGCTGGAATTTTAAGCAACACACATAAAAGTTGCTGGTGAACGCAGCAGGCCAGGCAGCATCTCTAGGAAGAGGTACAGTCGACGTTTTGGGCTGAGACCCTTCGTCAGGACTAACTGAAAGAAGAGCTAGTAAGAGATTTGAAAGTGGGAGAGGGAGGGGGGAGATCCAAAATGATAGGAGAAGACAGGAGAGGGAGGGATGGAGCCAAGAGTTGGACAGTAGATTGGCAAAAGGGATATGAGAGGACCATGGGACGGGAGGCCTAGGGAGAAAGAAAAGGGGGAGGGGGGAAAAAGCCCAGAGGATGGGCAAGGGGTATAGTGAGAGGGACAGAGGGAGGAAAAAGGAGAGAGAGAAAAAGAATGTGTTTAGCAACATGACATGAAACTGCTTTTAAGAAAGAAAACTATATTTATATTAATTTACTAATAACATGAAAAAGTTGCATGTAATTGTGTTTTGTCAGACAGTGACAATGAATGAAAGTATGAGTTAATAAAATACTTGTTTTTCAACAAGATTCTTTAATCTAGTCGCAAATTTGCTGTCCTAATTGGCTGTATAGAAGCATAGCATGGATGGACACTGGCCAAAATAACTAAAATTTAATGTGCCTGTTAATTTACATATAACTCAATCTACTCACATTAATAAGACTTGATGTTCCAGTTTGGGATTTCTTCTGACTAGAGAGCAGCCAGTGCGTACCTCTAGGCTACCAGGGTTCACATGGAATAAACAGAAAAAAGAAAGAATGCAGGTATTTGCAAAGAATTTGTGAGCCCATTTCTCAGAACTAGAAAACCACAATTGGCTCACAGGGTACAAATTAAATTGGCTTTGTTCTCAATAAACCCAAGCTGGATCCATTTTCACTGAAGTTCTAGTTTTGTTTTAGTTATATTAAATGTTGCATTACTTTAAGTGTGTGGGTTAGGCTAGTCAACTCGATCATGCCTCCTGATAGTCTTGTCTTATCCGATTAGAATGCAGTATTTTTCCAAAATGTTATACATCCTTTTCTCTTTCGTTTTCAAGGCAGTCAACTATATCACCTTCCAACAGCAACCAAGACCTATCTGCTGCAGTTTCACTGCCTCTCATTATACGAGAGAAAGATACGGAGTACCAGCTACACCGAATTATACTCTTTGACAGGCTTCTAAAGGTGTGATTCAAATACTATTCTATTCAATTCAAGTTTTATTGTCATTTAATCGTTCATCAATATGCATGAATACAGCCAAATGAGACAGCATTACTCTGTGGCTAAGGTGCAAAACACAATACCAACAGTCACACACAGCACAAAGCACATGTAGCACAAATAGGGTAGAAAGATACAGCCATGCAATACAGAGTCCAAACTTGAGCCATCGAATACTGCAGAGATCTGCAAACGACCACAACAGAGTCGGCCTCCTGCCGAGCGAATATTTGGGGGTGGGGGGTGTGCAACACCGACTCCAACCTCAATACAACGCCACACTGCCCCCAGTGGAGCGCACCAGCTCCGACTCCTCTCTCCTGGCGGCTGTAAACAGGTGACACAACAGCCCAAGGCCTAGTCCCCAGCACATACAGGATAGCAAACACATATAGGATTGACATCCCACCTCTCCGGGAACTTCCGGGAGTCTCCCGCATATTAATAGTGGCTCCCTGATGCCCACAAATTATATACAATATCACGGAAATCAATTTTTTTGAGAGTGAGCAAGAGAGAGCGAGAGACAGAGAGAGCAAGCGAGAGAGGGAGAGAGCGAGCGAGAGAGAAAGCAAGCGAGAGCACGCCATTGCAGAGTGTTCCAAAAAAATATAAAACGTACGTCACCCCAGACTACACTAAAGTGTACCCCTGCCTAAATAGGGGTCAAAGTAATGACAGTGTTGCTTGTTGCACTGTTTGCAACAATGACCTTTCTAGTGGGTTAAGACTGTAAAAGACATGTTGAGGTGAGTTTAACAGATGTCATTTCTTCATTAGCATAGCTAACGTTATTTAAACTAGCTGGCTAGCTGCTAAGGAGCTACTCTATTGCAGACATCCCACCTCTCCCGGAAGTCTCCCGCAAATTGATGGTGCTACCTCCCTGAAGTGAGTTTTTGCAGGGTGGGATGTCTGATATCAGTAAATTACAACCACGCAAAATATATATAAAACTCCAGCCCAGATGCTACCCCCTACTGTAAATTAGAGCTGATGCATTTGTTATATTGCCTGCAGCACAGAGAGAGAGAGAAGCCACTCAATGTTGACCTGGCAGCTTCTTCAGATGAGAATAGCCATTTTTCACCATGATGTTAATGAGGAAAATGTAATCTTTTTGCCTTTTGTATATTTGAATATAATGAACATTTATTTTGTCCTTTTTTGTCTTCCTTTAGCTAATAGCTTCTGGGCCATTCATCCCTTGTAAAGTTAGACACTTGCAGTTGTTCCTCATCTTTATTTCCTGTCTTCTATTCAAATGACAGGATGGGATGTGCCACCAACAAATTAGGCCTAATTTTTCATTATTGTTGTGGTAAAAATTAAGCTTCTTATTGGCCTCATAATAATTGTGGCAATAATTACGACCATTGCTTTGGCATTGTTACTGTTCTGAGGATGTGTAAGTGAATGTTTTATTTTTCTTTACATCTCCTTTAATTTCACTAGACAGGGTAGACTTGGAAATATTGACTACACTTCAATAAATATAATTTGTATATTCTAAAGGTATAGGTGTTCAAAATGATCCCGCGATAAGTGATGAAAATAACAGTGGCTGATCACAACTCATTTTTATAATGTAGGGAATCTGACAGAAATTTCTGGAATGAAATTAATTATAGGAATCCATAAGTTACTGTTAATGACCTGTGTTCATGTAGTTTTCATTCGACATGGAATCTACGAATTAACAACAATTTGCTACAGGCTTTTTTCATAGTGATATGTCCCAGCAGATAGATTAGGAGCATAAGCAAGGCATTCGGTTCATTGAGATAGCTCCACCATTTAATAAATTTGCAGCTAATCCAATTGTAATCTCTACCGTGCTTTCCTGTCCACTTGTTATCTTCAATCCCTTGCCTATTAAATATCTGGCTATTTCTGCTTTAAAAAATATTCAGAGACTTTGGAGGAGGTCTTTGAAAACAGGGTTCCAAAGGCTCTCAATACTAAACACTAGACACTGGAATACTACAGCTCTTCGGTCCTCGATGTTGTGCCAACCCATATATTCCTTAAAAAAAAATGTACTAAACCCTAAGCCCACACCACCCATGTGCCTGTCCAGGAGGCTCTTAAATACCCCTAATGATTTAGTCTCCACCACCATCCCCGGCAAGTCATTCCAGGCACCCACAACCCCCTGTGTAAAAAAACTTACCCCTGATGTCTCCCCTAAATTTCCCTCCCTTAACTTTGTACATATGCCTCTGGTGTTTGCTATTTGTGCCCTGGGAAACAGATACTGGCTATCCACCCTATCTATGCCTCTCATAATCTTGTAGAACTCTATCAAGTCCCCTCTCATCCTTTTACGCTCCAAAGAGTAAAGTCCCAGCTCTGCTAACCTTGCCTCATAAGACTTGTTTTCCAATCCAGGCAACATCCTGGTAAATCTCCTCTGCACTCTCTCCATAGCTTCCACATCCTTCCTATAATGAGGTGACCAGAACTGAACACAATACTCTTAAGTGTGGTCTCACCAGAGATTTGTAGAGTTTCAACATGACCTCTCTACTCTTGAACTCAATACCCCTATTAATGAAGCCTAGCATCCCATAGGCCTTCTTAACTATCCTATCAACCTGTGCAGCGACCTTGAGGGATGTATGGATTGAACCCCAGGGTCCCTCTGTTCATCCACACTCTTAAGTAACCCGACCATTAACCCTGTACTCAGCCTTCTGGTTTGTCCTTCCAAAATGTATCACCTCACACTTATCCGGATTGAACTCCATCTGCCACTTTTCTGCCCAACTCTGCATCCTGTCTATATTCTCTTGTAACATTCGACAACCTACAGCTCCATCCACAACTCTTCCCATCTTCGTGACATCCGCAAACTTACTCACCCGTCCTTCCGCCTCTTCATCCAGGTCATTTATAAAAGTCACAAAGAGCAGGGGTCCCAGGATAGATCCTTGCGGCACCCCACTAGTCTCCGACCTCCAGGGAGAATACATTACTTCCACTACTACCCTCTGCTTTCTTCCTTTAAGCCAATTTTTTTATCCAAACATCCAAGGTTCCACTGATCCCATGCCTCATGACTTTCTGGATGAGTCTCCCGCGGGGGACCTTGTCAAATGCCTTGCTAAAATCCATGTAGACCACATCTACCGCCCTACCCTCATCAATTTCTTTTGTTACCTCTTCCAAAAACTCAATTAGGCTTGTGAGGCACGACCTTCCCTTTACAAAGCCATGTTGACTATCCTTGAGTAGACTGTACTTCTCCAAGTGCTCGTAGATCCTATTCTTAAGAATCCTTTCCAATAGCTAGCAGACCACCGACGTAAGACTCACCGGTCTATAGTTCCCAAGATTCTCCCTATTACCTTTTTTAAACAAGGGAACTACATTTGCCATTCTCCAATCCTCCGGCACCTCCCTTACAGCCAGAGGATTCAAAGATCATAGCTACTGCTCCAGCGATCTCTTCTCTTACTTCCCACAGCAACCTGGGGTATATCACGTCTGGCCCTGGGGACTTATTAATCTTAATGTTTACACTGAGAAGTAAAAAAAAAAATCATCTGATCCCCGGTTCTATTTAGCCACATTAAGCAACATATTTTCAACACACACTCTGTCAAGAGCCTTAAGGATCCGGCGTGCTTAAATCATATCCTGTCACCATCTTCTAAGCACTAGCAGGTTCAAATCTAGTCTATTCAACTTTTCCTTGTGAGTCTACCTGTGCATGAGTAAATGTTCTCTGAATTACTTCCAATTTATTACCATTTTGACTGAGAAAACCAACACAATATTTATGCTCCAGCTGTAGTCTCACCTGTGCCCTCCATACCAAAGTACAATCTCTCTATTTTTGTATTAAATTCCAAAAGCCATCATGTTATTTTAGCTTTCCAATGTACTTGCTGTAGCTGCATCAGAGCTTTTTGTAAATTGTGCACTCAAACATCCAGATCCCACGACTTCTGAGAGCTAGCTTTACAACTCTCATCACTTAGCTAAAATGGTACTCATTTTTTTTTTCCTGCCAGGAAAGGCAATTTCACATTTTTCATTATGCTCTACTTGTCATGTGTTTACCTACTTTCTTCATCTATCTTTGATATCTGTCAATCTATCTGGATACCTACCTATCTAGGCCTCCTTAAGTCCTCTTTGGAACTTAGTTTTTTTTGCCAGATTGGTATCATCAGTAAACAAATGAACACACCTTTTGATACTTTCTTCCAAGCCATTTATCTAAATTATAAAATTTGCCGCACTACCACTGAACCCTGTGGCACAGCACAGTTTGCATATTGCAAACCAGAAGAAGGCTCATTTATGCCTGCCTTCTGTTCCTGCTAACCTCCCAAGCTACTATTGTCACTTGTTTTTTGCATCCAACATTATGAGTTTTTATTTTTTACAATAACCTTAGAATTCCTGAAGGCATCTGAGGTGCTGAATCAAGGTAAGGTATAACAATCAGTTTTGCTTTATCCCCAGCACTGACAAATAAAAAAGTACTGGCAATTATTATCAACTTCAAGTTTAATTGTCATTCAACCATACATGAATACCCATGAATACAGCCAAATGAAACAGCATTACTACAGGGCCAAGGTGCAAAACATAGTACCAATCGTCACACACAGCACAATACACATATAGCACATATAAAATAGCAAGTACATATGTGATATCAGTAAAATATGGTCACACAGTAACATCCAAGACCCTGAGTCCATGAATGTTGCTACAGTTTGCAGTTGAACAGAATACAGCTTGTCTTCTGACAAGCAAATATTGGGGGGACGGCATCGACTCCTGCTTGGGTGCCTCGCCACACCACATCCAGTGGAGCGCCCGACTCCTACGCTCCTCTCCCGTGTGGCTGTAAACAGGCGACACTGCAGCTTGAGGCCTTGTTTTCACTGTGACCAAGGCCACGCACCTCCCATCGCCGTCCACCAATAAATCAATGAATCGGACTTGCAGCATTCAACATTAACAATGTCCAACGGGGTCTGTCAAGAAAAGCGACTAAGATGATCACTTGCTGTTAGACTGCACTCTACCTTGTTGAGCAAGATATAACTAAGTTCTTAACAAAATCTTAAGGTTTTAATTTGTGCCAAACATCCAAAAACAGATTTTATACGTGTGCATTTTGTTTCCCCTGAAATTCATGAAGATTTGAAAACATTCTAAAAATGTTTTAAATTCATGGTATTGCAGTTTCTGCCTTGATCTTTGTTCTTCTTTGTATATAAAGTAAGTTAAAAATTATTAGAAGTTCTTAGTTTCCTGCTCACTACCTTATAATTCATTAATCTGACTGGGGACCAAGTATCCACAGGTGCTAGAAATCTGGAGCAACGTACAAAGCACGGGAGAAATTCCATAGATGCTATCTGACCTACTGAGTTATTCTGGTACTTTGTGTGTTGCTCTTTAATCTGATTGGTTGGCCAGCTAGGTTGATGAAATCAGTGAATCCTGATACATACTGTTAAGGACCACAGTTGGCACCACTTAGTAAATGACTTATTTCGAAGGAAATCCATCTCATAGAATTTGACGCTGCTTTCTGAGCAGCGTTCTTTAAGGTCTGAAGCAAAGACCATATTTTGCAAACCCTGGGCTTGCATTTAAAATGGATATTTTTACCTCCATACCAATTGAAGGGCTGGTCTTTCATGTTACTTAAGTTAGTGGTTGCCCATTTTGGAAAATTCTTCTCCTGCCCAAATTAGCCCTAGTCCTGTGGAGTGATTCTTGGCCTCTGCTTGGTTTCTTAATCTGGTATGTGCTGTAGATTAGAATTCAAATTACTCATCATCCAAGGATGACTATTCTGCTTGTAAGCACTCTTGATTTGCTGAGTTTGCAATGTATTCTGCTCACTCCAGATTGATTATTTTATATTTTGAAATTTACAACCAGAGATCACAAGGAGCAGATTAAAACAAGTCTTCAATTGTGAAACAAAGAAAAAAGAAACAGAGCATGATATTGATTATTTTTGTTTCTTTTCTTCCTTTTATTCAGGCTTACCCATACAAAAAGAATCAAATTTGGAAAGAAGCAAGAGTGGACATTCCTCCATTAGTTAGAGGTTTGACCTGGGCTGCACTACTTGGAGTAGAGGTTAGAGCCAGTTGTTACAAAAGTATTTTTCCTCATTACATTTCTTAACAATGTTAAATGAGGGATATATCTAATTCCCATATGGGTTCTTAAGCATTACTGCAGTCAGGCAATAGGCATGGAACCAAATGTCACAGCTATCATTTGGTAATCCTATAATCTTCTGCCCTGTGTCTATTTATGTGCATTGGCAGATGAGAAAATCAAACATAGTCCATTGTGTAACATTCTTGTGGCGGGTTTAAGATTAATTTATCTGTAGTTAAAAATATCTGATTTGGCAGTGGTTACTGTTGCAATGTAAAGGTTAAATGAAGGTAGCTGGCTGCAATTGTGCCTTTCTGACAACAAAAATGGTTACATATCCACAAGACAAGTCTTGCCTTGAGCAGCATTAGAGATCAGAATATGAATAAATTACTGTGTCCCCATTTTAAACTTGGGTTCTTTTCCCTTATACAGTACTTTTTATAAATTATTTAAACATTTTATCTTTGGGGAGAAAGGTAGGAAAATATGTCACATAATATAGGATGAGTTTGTAGTCCATACAGGAATGAGATTTTTAAAAGGTTCAGAGGTTCATTTATTATCAAAGTATGAACCCAGAATACAACTCTAAGATTTGTCTTCTCCAGGTAGCCATGAAATACAGAAAAACCACGGTAGTCATTGAAAGAAAAGACATCAAACCCCTCCCGCACGGTAAAGAAAAAGAAACAAACCTCGCAACCCTCAAACGTTAACAGATCACCCACTCGGGCATGGCAGCTAAAACATCAAACTCTTAACCCCTCCCAAGCAAAAAGTGACAGTGACATCAAACTCCCAACCCTTCCCTCACCCAAAAAAAGTAACATGTCGCCCACCTGCCAATCGGCAACAAGAAAGAAGCTGAAGGAGACTAAGGCTACGTCCACACTAGACTGGATAAATCCGTAACCGAAGCCTTTTCTCTTCATTTTGACCCTCCATCCACACTGAAAAGGCATTTTCCTCCCATGAAAATGGAGCTTTTCTAAAACGCCCTCCAGAATGTGTAAATTTGAAAACGCGGATTGTGCAGAGCAGTGTGGACGGGGTAACCCAAGATTTTTAAAAACACTGTCATGACGTGCTGGAACAGATGGTGGCAGCACGGCATTTCATTGTTTTCTTGAACACAACTCCCCACATAACCTAACAATTTCAGAACAGATGGCAGCCAGAAGAGTTAGAAGTGTACTCACCAAATACTTTGACCCATACTGAATAAATAAGTATACTCACTTTGCCCTGCTTGTATGAAGGTGCTTTACCTATTTATGCAAGTACTTCTCTGACAATACATGTGTAACAGCCTAATGTAACATTGTATGGAAATACAAGATAACACTGATGCAGACATGTTTTATACATTTAACAAGGTGCTTTATTAATGCAACAGTCAGTTTTTCAATGTTCGTTGTCAGCCGGGTCATACTGTCCGTGAACTCCCTGTCGGTTGCCTCCTTATGCTTCAGTATTTGTTTTTTTTTGCTTTAAGTCCTCCTGCGCGAGAGCCAAGAGCTGTCCCTCGTTTGGCAATTTCCTTTTAAGTTTTCCTAGTCTGTAACTGCACAAACATGCACTTTCACAGTGAGATTCGACACCTAACATGTCACTTGTTTTCTGTAGATGTGTCCAGCACATGTCCAGTAGGAGGAGATTTGCCCACATACCCGTTTTAATGTGGACAGAGGTATTTTAAAAAATGCCTGGTGTGGACGCCTATCGTTTTTACGTGAAACCGGCATTTTCAAAATTATCTGGTCTAGTGTGGACGTAGCCTAATATAAACTACAGTCCACACGAACAATCACGTATGTCTCAGAATTATGAAAACATCCTCCGTTAGCATTGAGGAGAGCAACAGCTTGAACTCTGTCCTTCTGTTGGGTTTTCAAGTGCCAAGATGCAGCTTCCAGCCCGATGCGACCTCCCGTGGAGAGTGACCTCCAGCCCGATGCGGTCTCCCGTGAAGAGTGACCTCCAACCCAACGCGGTCTCCCATGGAGAGTGACCTCCAGCCCGATGCGACCTCCCGTGAAGAGTGACTTCCAGCCTAAATCGGCCTCCGCTGGACAGCAACCTCCTGCCCAACATGGCCTCCCATGGAGAGCAACCTCTGGCCCAACCTATAGTTAAACCTGATGTTAACTTTTTTGTGACTCTAACCCGTCAAAATTGGTTTTAAAAAGCATAACAGTTGCAATATTTTTATGTTTTTGGGGTTTAACCACAATCTTTGCAATTTTGCTTATAATTGGATCTAGACACCACTCATGCATTGTCAGATCTCCATTAGTAAGTGTATTTTGAATTGACTTCCTTCAAGATGCACCCTGCGAGCACTCATTCTCAGTAACTGACAACGTTTATAATGTTATAGAAGCTATACAGCTTAGTTGCAGATTTCAGTTTTACTGCACTTTTAGACAAGGCAAAAGACATTTTTTAAAAAGTCATTTGGGTTTTGCAAACTCTCCAACAAAATATTAAAGCGATTTTGTTCGTGGACTCTTTATTGATACAACTAATTAGTTAAACTTTATAGGTTTGAAGGATTTGGTCAGCACAATAACATATCTCATCTTGCATGGTGTAGTTTTCCTCCCATTATAAATCAGCACAACGACTTGTGAAGCATTCCAGTTTGCCAAGTTTGAGAAACAGCTGACAAAAAGCTTAAAAAAAAGGGTGACAACTCAACAAGCAGTGCCTGTATTTAGAATATGGAGTTACACAGAAGGTGCTGTCAGGTTCTTGTTATAACTTGCATTACTAGTACACTATCCTTCATTTCAAAGTTGTTAGGAAATTTACGAGTTCTGCTTGAAGAGAAATTGCAAGTGACTGTGTATGTGTATTACCATTATTTATTGTTCCAAATTTTCTTCTGTGTCTCTTCTTTCCCTCCCCTCGCCCCCCCCCACCCCAATTCTCTGGTGCAGTTTGGTTTCCAGATTTATAGCATATACTCTTCTCAGTGTAGTTGCTAATTAAAGTTCTGGACTTTGACATTTCAATCTATAAAATATCCATATAAAATATTTTCCTTAAAGCTACAACTGACTTTAAATCATAAGGAATACTTATCTTCAGGATTATGTTTTTCAGACCAACAAAATTAAAGGGGATTCAATAAACTATAAAGCGTAATTGATTCTACATGTTTCTGAAAAATACATCATTTATTAGAATTATTAAACTGTGGATTATTTAAGAGAAACTGTAGCCTAATAACATTGGAAAGTATGAATACAGTGATGTTATAAAATACCATCCATTTTAATGCTTTCTTTCCTGAAATTAGATTCAGAATCAGGTTGATTATCACTGATAAATGTAGTGAAATGTGGCAGCAGTACAATACAATACTAGTGAGGTAAATTATTTACATCCTTCATATACATGAGGAGTAAAAATTTTTACGTTACGTCTCTGTCTAAATGTGCCAGGTGTAATTTATAATGAATAGTATGTACAACAGGATAGTCAATATAACATAGAAATACAGTTGTTTCAGCATGAATTAATCAGTCTGATGGCCTGGTGAAAGAAGCTGTCCCGGAGCCTGTTGGTCCTGGCTTTTATGCTGCAGTACTGTTTGCCAGATGGTAGCAGCTGGAACAATTTATGGTTGAGGTGACTCGAGTCCCCAATGATCCTTTGGGCCCTTTTTACACACATGTCTTTGTAAATGTCCTGAATAGTGGCAAAATCAATTCAATTCAATTCAATGTAAATTCTTATTTATATCTACAACAATGTAATTTGTAAAAATCAATCTCTGCAATATTTTATTAATTTCAGCATTATTAACTGATGAAGTTGAAATGAACTTAATCACAGAAACAAATGTTTATTGTTGAAGTGTTGCTAAGAGTAGTTTTATGGGCACTTTTGGTTTCTCTTTCTTCTGATGCCAAATGATTTTGTTTATACGTAACTGGATCTTAGAACTAGTTGTTGCTAAACTTAGTTCATT
Organism: Mobula hypostoma; assembly: GCF_963921235.1. Taxonomy (NCBI): domain Eukaryota; kingdom Metazoa; phylum Chordata; class Chondrichthyes; order Myliobatiformes; family Myliobatidae; genus Mobula; species Mobula hypostoma. Next base: position 158,585,852 of record NC_086100.1, read on the forward strand.
TAGTTCACTTTAGACCAACACACACAAAGTCCTAGAGGACTCAGCAGGTCAGATACCATCTATGGAAATGATTGTACAGTCAACATTTCGGGCTGAGATCCTTCATCAGGACATCGACTGTTTATTCGTTTCCACAGATACTGCCTGATCTGTTGAGTTTCTTTGGTATTCGGAGTGTGTTGTTCTGGATTTGACAGCTACAGAATTTCTTATGTTTATAGTTCACTTTATTTTATTATATATGCTAAATGAGTCAAGAAAATATGTTCTGAACTGCATTACATATAACCTACAAGGCATAGTGTTAGGACCTCAGAAGCAATTCATTTGACAGCCAAAACTGGGCCAAGTGACATCCTTGTGTACTATTTCTACATTTTATAAGTCTCAGTCAGTAATAAAGATGCTGGATCTAAGTGTGATCATGACCACTTTATATATCAAAGTTAGATTAAATAAGAGAAGCAATTAATTTATAATTCCCCGTCCCCCACATACATTCTGTTTGATTAACTAATTATTTGTGGATTTAAATAACTGATCCCATCAAGTGCTAAAGACAAGGTCTGTAATTAGTTAGACCTTCTGATGGATCTCTGCTCTGAGTTTACCTATCCAGTACTTCATTTATTATTTTAATGTACTGGCTACTTTGAAAATTATGTTCTCAATGTCTGCACTATATAATCTGTTTATCTTTTTATACATCGCGGTAATTTAGATGTATTTTCTCTCTCTAGAAAAATAATTGAAATGAGGTCAACAAAAGTAGGAATGTTTTATATTCAAGTTATCTCTTTGCATGAATAAAAAAGTATTGGAGCAGCAGGTTGTTGAGGAAAAACTGAGCACTGCCTGAAAAGTTAAGTCTTTTATTGATAGCGTTAGGTGTTGTCAACTTTGTATTAATGTTAATTATTTAAATGCAGCTGATCATTTCACCTTTTCAGGGAGACATTCAAGCAAAATACGATGCGATTGATAAAGATACTCCAATTCCAACTGATAGACAGGTAAAGAACGTGGACTGAGGTGACTTTCCATACTTTTGAGATTTTAGTGCCAGAATGGTTTATAGAGTTGTTCTTTTATGTTGTGTGTAACCGGTGAACATTTAGACAAAATATACTGTCTATTTTATGCATTGTTTTAACTCTTATAATTTTAAAGATTGCCAATAAAACACTTACTGAGTTCCATGCTATCTACATGTTCTTCTAGGTTAATTTCTCCAGCTGTATTATCCATAGATACAAGGATAGCTTCTGTGTATGCTGCCAAGGTCCAGCCTTATCTCTTTACCAACTTTCCTAACTCCCACACTCCATGTTAATCAAACTATGTTTATCTGGCAATTTGTCTTGGATGACCAGCCATTTTCTTCATGTAATTATTGAGGGAGAAAGAAGCCATTGTGTTCAGCATTAGCCATAAACTTTGTCCTGTTCGTCCAACACTGATGCCATCTTTTAGGTTATCTTGGTCATTACGTTAGGTTGCTCATAATCTCACATTTTTAAGCAGACCACTGATCCTGATGGGGTATAAACAACATCGATTATAAATCTGGCCTTCCTCAGTCCATCTGCTGCTGAAAAAGTAATATATTGGATATGGACCAACTTTTGAATGTGGAAAAGTAGATGCTATATAAGTGCATATTCTTTCATTGTGCATCGTATCCATTTTGTTTAATGGAAATAAATTACTCATAGAGTCAGAGAGCACTACAGCACAGAAGCAGGCCCTTCAGCCCATCTAGTCCATGCCTAAACCATTATTCTGCCTATTCCCATCGACCTGCTTGCAGATCATAGCTCTCTATACCTCTCCTATTCATGTAGCTATCATGTAGCTCTTGAATGTTGAAATCAAGGCCGCTTTCACTGGCAGCTCATTCCACCTTCTTACCAATCTCCGAGTGAGGGAGTTCTCCCTCATGTTCCCATGAAACATTTCTCCTTACACCATACCCCTTGACTCCCTTAAATATATTTTCCATTCATTAATTCCATTAATGTTTACATGAGGTTACAGTTTAATTCTAGGATTAATTATCTCTGAAAATTGATTCTGAGAATAAATAACAAAAATCCTCTAAACCGGCAAAGTGGATGGATAAAACTACTTGGCACAGTTTCTGGCTGAGCTTTTAAAATCACATAAACCAGTTGCTCTGATCCAAACAAAGCATGAATTATGAAAAGACATAATTTGTGTTTCAATTGTAGATTGTAAAGCACTAGGATTCAGCCAGCTTGAAGGATATATTGCCCCTCTCACGAGGAAGGTAATATTATTTTGGGTGCTTACCTCCCTGTACTAAATCATTAATCTCACTAGTAAAATATTTGTTTAACTCCTTTGACAAGTGCCTGTTTCATTTCTCTTAGAATCAGGCTAAAACAAATTGCGTTACAAGCTCCAACAATAAACTGTAAATTGTATATGACATAGTAGAAATATGCCATGATGCTTCAGCAGAGGGTGGTCAAACAAAAACGGATTTAATGCCAAACCACAAGAGAGAGTTTCTGAAAGGAGAAATACAAAGTAGAGAGGTGGAGAAGTTTAGAGAGGAATTTGCAACGCTTCAGGTTCTTGGCAGCTGAAAATATACTTGTCAATGATGAAGCAATGAAGTTCAGATTTGATCAATAGCCCAAAACTAGAGAAACACAAATGTGTTAAATTAAGATGCTGGAGGGGATTACAATAACAGAAAGAAACAAAGCTATGGAAGAGACTGAAAGCAAGGAGGAGCGTTTAATATTAAGTCATTGCTTAGCCAGGAGTCATTGAAGAAGAAAACTAAGTAGAGGCGTGATTAGGGCAGGGCACGAACAGCAACACTTTGAATGATCAAAAGTTTATAGAAGGTAGCAGAAAAGGATATGGCCAGGAGTATATCAGAACTGTCAAGCATACTGGCATGGATGAGCCAACTAGGGATATATTGAAAACTGGTGTTACAGGAATCAGTAAAAAGAGTGTGAAGTGCACAACTCAACCTTGCAAATATTCTCTTGCATTGTAAGACAGCTGGCATGAAGAGGGAGTCAACAATGAAAGATTGGTGCTTGCTTCTGTGCCTAATCAAGTTCCATTTACCTTGTAAAAAAAAACTACTATGTAATTTATATCCTTTTTCATGTCTGGGTTCTGGAGAGGACTCTGGATTTGATGTACGCTAACGTTAAGGATGCATACAGCTCTTCTCCCCTTCCCCCATTGGGAAGGTCAGATCACAACCTGGTGCATCTAAAACCCTGCTACGTGCCTCTGGTGAAGAATAAACCTGCAACCTCGAGGACAGTGAGGAAATGGTCAGAGGAGGCTTATGAGGCGCTCCAGGGTTGTTTTGCGGTGACAGACTGGCAGGCACTCTGTGAGCCAAATGGAGAGGATATTGATGGGCTCACAGAATGCATCACTGATTACATTAAATTCTGTGTGGACTACGATGTTCCGACAAGAACTGTCCTTTGTTGTTCAAATAACAAGCCATGGGTGACAAAGGACATTAAGGACATCCTGAACGCTAAAGAGAGGGCGTTTAGAGATGGAAATAGGGAGGAGCTGAGGGCAATACAGAGGGACCTGAAAGCCAGGATCAGGGAGGCTAAAGACAGGTACAGGAGGAAGCTTGAGTGGAAACTCCAGCAGAACAACATGAGAGAGGCCTGGAGGGGGATGAGGACCATCACTGGGTTCCGGCAAACTAGCAACAGAGGAGCTGAAGGCAGTGTGGACAGGGCCAACGAACTTAACCTGTTCTTTAACAGATTTGACATTGTGACCCCTGCCCATCCCCCACATGAGCCATCTGTTGTCAGCCCCCAACCAACACATATTCCACTCTCCCCTCCTACCCCTCCTCACAGTCCCCCACTCTGCTCTCATGACTATACCCCTCCCCCACACAAAACCACCACGGTGGGCTTCATGGCTGATCAGGTGAGAAGACAGCTGAAACGTCTCAACTCAAGCAAGGCTGCAGGACCCGGTGGTGTCAGTACCAGGGTGCTCAAAGCCTGTGCCCCTCAGCTATGTGGAGTACCTCGCCATGTATTCAACATGAACCTGAGGCTCCGGAGGGTTCCTGTACTGTGGAAGACGTCCTGCTTCGTCCCTGTGCCGAAGACGCCGCGCCCCAGCGGCCTCAATGACTACAGACCGGTGGCATTGACCTCCCACATCATGAAGACCTGGAGAGACTTGTTCTGGAGCTGCTCCAGCCTATGGTCAGGCCACACTTAGATCCCCTCCAGTTCGCCTACCAGCCCCGACTAGGAGTTGCCATCGTCTACCTGCTGAACCGTGTCTACGCCCACCTGGACAAGCCAGCGAGCACTGTGAGGGTCCTGTTTTTTGACTTCTCCAGTGCGTTCAACACCATCCGCCCTGCTGTGCTGGGGGAGAAGCTGACAGCGATGCAGGTGGATGCTTCCCTGGTATCATGGATTCTTGATTACCTGACTGGCAGACCACAGTACGTGTGCTTGCAACACTGTGTGTCCGACAGAGTGATCAGCAGCACTGGGGCTTCACAGGGGACTGTCTTGTCTCCCTTTCTCTTCACCATTTACACCTCGGACTTCAACTACTGCACAGAGTCTTGTCATCTTCAGAAGTTTTTGGATGACTCTGCCATAGTTGGATGCATCAGCAAGGGAGATGAGGTTGAGTACAGGGCTACAGTAGGAAACTTTGTCACATGGTGTGAGCAGAATTATCTGCAGCTTAATGTGAAAAAGACTAAGGAGCCGGTGGTAGACCTGAAGAGAGCTAAGGTACCGGTGACCCCTGTTTTCATCCAGGGGGTCAGTGTGACATGGTGGAGGATTACAAATACCTGGGGATACAAACTGACAATAAACTGGACTGGTCTAAGAACACTGAGGCTGTCTACAAGAAGGGTCAGAGCCATCTCTATTTCCTGAGGAGACTGAGGTCCTTTAACATCTGCCAGACGATGCTAAGGATGTTCTACGAGTCTGTGGTGGCCAGTGCTATCATGTTTGCTGTTGTGTGCTGGGGCAGCAGGCTGAGGGTAGCAGACACCAACAGAATCAACAAACTCATTCGTAAGGCCAGTGATGTTGTGGGGATGGAACTGGACTCTCTCACAGTGGTGTTTTAAAAGAGGATACTGTCTAAGTTGCATGCCATCTTGGACAATGTCTCCCATCCACTACATAATGTACTGGGTGGGCACAGGAGTACATTCAGCCAGAGACTCATTCCTCCGAGGTGCAGCACAGAGCGTCATAGGAAGTCATTCCTGCCTGTGGCCATCAAACTTTACAACTCCTCCCTTGGAGGGTCAGACATCCTGAGCCAATAGGCTGGTCCTGGACTTATTTCATACTTTACTGGCATAATTTACATATTACTATTTAACTATTTATGGTTCTATTACTATTTATTATTTATGGTGCAACTGTAACGAAAACCAATTTCCCCCGGGATCAATAAAGTATGACTATGGATTGGAATTTATATATCAGGAATCCTTATACTCAATCTGTTTTTCTTTCTATGATGTTTGTTTTTCAGATTGAGGTGGATATTCCACGGTGTCATCAGTACGATGAGCTGCTGTCATCGCCAGAGGGTCATGGAAAATTCAGGCGTGTTTTAAAGGCCTGGGTAGTCTCTCATCAGGATCTGGTATACTGGCAAGGTAAGTTTAATTGCTTTGTGTAGACTTGCTGGTATTTCCATGCAGTATGACTGTGGAGAGGATGTTTCCATTATTAGGACAGTCTAGGATCCGAGGACACAGCCTCAGAATAAAAGAATGAGATGGGGAGGAATGTCATCAGTCAGAAGGTGGCGAATCTGTGGAAGTCATTACCGCAGAGGGTTGTGGAGGCCAAGTCATTGGGGGTGTGTGTGAGGCAGAGATCGGTGAGTTTTTGATTGGTAAGGAGTTTACAGGGAGAAGACTGGAGTATAGGGTTCTAAAAAGAAAATCAACCATGATTGAATAGCAGACCAGACTTGATGACCTAAATGGCCTAATTTAGCTCCTATATCTTTTGTCTTGTAGACCTGATCAGCAATATGAAGCATGAAGAAAAACTCAGTAAATGTGAGAGTTAGCTATTAGATCTATTGCAGAGGTGATATGATCAGAGCTCCACAACTTTACATTGACTTCCCTGATATACATAGTTATGATTTGTATTTCTGACTGTGGTCTTGACTTAAATACATTTTTGTCCTAGGTTTAGACTCGCTGTGTGCACCATTCTTGTATCTGAATTTCAATAATGAAGGTGAGTGTGCAATTACTTTTTGGTAAATATCCAGCTTTGAGAAGTCTTGGCAATGTGAAGAGTACACATAAATACATGCGTGGAAGCAGTGCTACTTTGGGCAACAACTGCTATTTTTGGGGAAGATTTGCCAATTTGAGGGTGTGTGCAAACCTTAGCTCAAGGTAACATGAGAAGCCCAAACTGTCCTGCAGTCTCCCATCGTGGCATGAGGTGATTTGGATGAACTTCCCAGTTGGACCTGCCATTATAATTAGTCATGTAGTAAGTCACCCTTGAATGGCAAGTATATTATTTGCACATCCCCAAAGACATTGGGACTTTATGCTGGAGAGATAGCTGGGAACATCATCAAGGCACCCCTATCAAAGAAGTAAAAAGACGACCGAAAGGGATGATCTCAGGACCACCTTTATGAATGTATCCTTTTGCAGTTGGACCCCTTCACTGTCTTGGGTAGGCACTGCTGCTTTAACTTGTGCTAGTACAAAACTTTAACCTTCATTAAGACCCTCTCCACCCAATTCAAAGCCTATACTCTTTATGGTGCCGATTTATGGGTGGTATGCCACTTTGACCCTATGACCTCTGGTGAGTAAATGGCCACACATACCATCTCTTGATACGCAGTATTTCTTGAAAATTGCTATATTTCGTGCAGGTGCCAATGGTATTCAATTAAGGGTTTTTACAGAAAGAAATATTTGCAAATGAATAATAACTATCGCAGAATTTCTGGCTTAGAAATTCATATTTCAGCCTAGAATGTTTAAATGATATCTGACTGATGGATAAATGTTAAAATCCAAGGGTTGTTGATTTGTGCGATGGTAAATAGATAACAGGTATTTCATCACCGCTGGTATAAAGAGAGACATTAAGAAAAATTTATTTACCCCAAAACATGTTGTAATGCAAAATACATTAATCAGAGGCTGTCAAGGCAGGATGTTTAAAGAAGAATTTAATGTTTAAAGAAGAATTTAATGTTTAAAGAAGAATTTAAAAATATGTTCATGTGGTGAAAGAGTGAGAGGACAGGGCAAAATAGATATATCCTTGACTGGCAAAGGAATTCTCAGCAGTGTAAAATCCCGTGACAATCGGGAAACTTTCTCCAACACAGATTATTTTCTCCAATGTTTATTGTCATTTAAATAAACACACAGATTCAGCTTTCTGAACAGCACTGCCTATAGTCAACTGATCTTATCGATTTCAGTGGTACATGTATGAGGAGCCCAAAATAGAAAGGGAGAACTGAGGCAAGATCTGTCCTCAGTCAGTCCAGGGTGCTGATTCCTTCTCCTAAACAAGTTTCTACTTCATGGTGGTGTTTAGCATGGGGAATGTAGAAGTTAATGAAACAGTATAGTTATGGGTTGCTTTTAAATTCTGCTAACAATAACTACTTTTTCTCTTGTTGCAGCCTTGGCCTATGCTTGCATGTCTTCTTTTATTCCCAAATACTTGTACAACTTCTTCCTGAAAGACAATTCTCATGTTATCCAAGGTAAGTTGTTTGCGTGTCTCATGCAGAGCAGCAATAAATTTGCAGCAGCTAATCAATGTCATATTTAAATACATTTTCATACAGTATGATACGTAAAGTACATATATCACTAGTGACTTCCTACCAGGAAAGGAGAAGAACACTGTGAACATCTTCTATCAATCATATGATGCTGTATTACTATAGGATTTGTATTCTTCCCTCTCCTTTGTTACACCGAGCCTTTGTTAACTGGTGAACTTGTCTGTTAAATGGTGTATTCACAAAGTGAAATATGGCACAGCACAGATGTTCAAAAAGAGCATTTGTCTGTCAGCAGCTCTGAAACAGTAATAGAATATTGTGTGCCTGTTTTCACATGAACAATTCACTTCTGTGTTTCATATCATTCAGACCATTTAATTGAATTATTGCCTTGTAAAACTCTATTACTACTTAAGTTAAAACATCTGGACTGGAATTAATTCCAAAGTATTGTCTAACAATGTTTCACCAGGGAGAGGGTGAGAAGTTCAGGTGATCCTGGTTCATTTTTAATTTGACTGGCAGTTTAAAAAAAAAACTCTAACCCCACAGGTTCTTTGATAAGTACAGTCTATACTTCTAGTTCACACCGTGTGCTGTGGGGGAAAAATCCCTCTGTATTAGACAGATCCATCATTGATCCTGAAAATTCACAGACAGGAAATTTTCATCCCCTTACTCCCAACATAATTTGCTTATATCAAAGTTGCTAGACCTCTACCACCCTACTAGCAAGTATCTCAGAGCCCTTGCAGAATTTGAAGCCTCTTCGTTTCTCTTTCCTTCTCTCATGTTGGAGAGGGGCAAAGGTATGTATTCAATTTCCAGAAACCCTCTGAGATACTTGGTGGAATGAAAGAGATTCTTTTCCCCAAGACGTTCTGTAGCAAAACTGTATGTTTTGCTTTAGGATTTGTCCTGGTACTTTGAGTCATGATTTGGCTGCATGGTTTTTGAGAAACTAGGTAGAAAGATTGATTTACATGTATTGATGAGGGACAACCTAAAAAAAAAAAAAATGAATGTCTGGAAACCTTGTACGCCAGTGCTTTTCCTTTTCTTTTTAAATCTTTTTATTAAATAAGTATACAAAAATGTAAGCCATATAGACACTAATACACTGTTAGAATATAATAAAATTACAGAAGATATTAATACAAAAAAAAATACTACCAACAATGTAATTTAAACATAACACACCAAGGTAACATAATAGTATACTAATTTTATATATATATCAATAGAGAAAAGGAAAAAAAACCCCCCAAAAAAACCCACCGTGCAACTAACTAAAAGCAAAGCAAAGCAATGGGCTAACTTGAAACCAAACAGAGTTAAACTTAAAATCACGTCCTCAATCCCGACCTCCATTAAAAACAACCTTAATCCATGTCAGAAAGGTGCATCGGCTATGATTTATAATATTATTATGAAACTTAGGAAAGCTCCATTTGATAAGATTAGGGTAGATTGGGAACAGGAATTGGGGTTTACCATTTCTGTGGATGACTGGGGGCAGATTTTACAATTAGTCAATACTTCCTCTATCTGTGCTAAACATTCCCTAATTCAATTTAAAGTTGTTCATATATGTCCAAAGATAAGTTAGCGCGCTTTTATTCTCATATTAATCCTTTTTGTGATAGATGTCCGGGGCAGATAGCCTCTTTAACTCATATGTTTTGGTCTTGCCCTACTTTGGAAACTTTTTGGAGAGACATTTTTAATATTATCTCCAAGGTATTGAATATAGATATCTCTCCTCACCCTATTACTGCTATCTTTGGACTACCTAAAATTTTCAGTAATCTCTCCCCTTCAGCCCGTAGAATGATTGCATTTCTTACTTTAATGGCAAAAAGATGTATCTTACAACATTGGAAAGAGCTTAATGCTCCAACTACCTTTTTTTGGTTTTCTCAGACGATATTATGCTTGAATCTGGAGAAAATTAGAAGCAATCTTTATGACTCCTCATTTAAATTTGAACAGACTTGGAGATCTTTCATTCAATATTTTCATTTAATGTAATATATACCCTTCTTGTTTTTTTTTGCCAGTGCTTTTCCTAATACTCTTAAAATTTCTGTGCGATACTTGCAGTAAGGTGCAATTACATTGCAGCAATCAATGCCTAACACTCCAGTGTGGCATTTTGTATTGAGTTGTTGACTCTTGGAGTTGAGGAGGATGTCCCAACTGAACACAAAGCTACCATCACCTGAGCCTCGAGATCTGCTTAGTAGGTATCTGGACTAAATTATCATGGATGGGAGCTAGATAACTTTATTGAAATTTGGCATCACTCAGAGTGATATGGCTTTGCTTCGCACTGAGTCAGTACTAGAGCCAAGAGGTGCTGTGCAATGACAAGACATTCCTTATTGAAACAGGCATTTTTAGATGTGTTTTGGGCTCTCACAGTAAACATCATGGGTGGTCTAAGTACAAAGTTGGAATTAATCTGCATACTTATAATCACTTATCTGTAATAGAATGCTGTAATTATTGATCAGGCCACGTAACAGCTCATTTGCATGAGTTGGTGTGCTCATTTCATGCTCCTTAATAAGGAGTTTGATAGGGTTGGAAGAGTTATGGGGCTAAGTAACAAGGTCACACCACCTCTGGTTGCAGATAATGTTAACATTGACAAAGAACCGAAAGAAATTAACATTTAGCACAGACCGTCGATTAGTACAGACTAATAGAAGATTAAATTGCAAAAGTTTTAGCTTACGTTAAAGTATAGATACCCAAGCGTAGGTCTACAACAATCATTGCAATAGCCTGGTGAAGTGGTGCACATCTGACATTGATATTGAAGATTTCAATGTTTCAAAGTATATTTATTATCAAAGTATGTATGCAGTGTACCACCCTGATTTGTCTCACCCACAGACAGCCAGGAAACAAAGAAAACCATGGAACCCATTCAAAGAAAAACATCAAACCCTCCCCCCGCCCCCATTTGAAGAGACACAAAATGTAAAACAGAAAATCGCAAGAGTTCAGGCATATTCAGTTCAGCTCATTGTACATTACATGCAGGCCGCCCCGATTCAAAGACTCCCAAAATAGCAACAAAAAAAGGAGTGACCAGAAGCCAGAAACACATTATAACGTGAACTACAGAGTCCAATCGACAAACTGCATTAATTAAACCTTGCCCAAGACCCAGGACTCTGACAGCACTGAGTGAGAAAGAGATCGTTCGAATGCAGGAACCTTCCTTCAGGAGCAGAGTAAGGAGAGAGAGACCATCACAAGCAGACACCTTGCTCCGGCAGCAGCAAGTGAGAGGCTGGGAGATGGCATTGAATACTCGCTCACCTTCCCCAAACATTTCAATCTTCACCTGCACTTTAATCGGTGAGAAATGGAGTCAATGCCATGTTTCCAAACTGATATCTACCGAAAGCATCGGTTTCTGTCCATTTTATGCATGTATAATTGGCTGTTAGCTAAATGAGAGTGCTTAGGAAACCATGTAGGATATTTATCCATATCTACCAAATCATAGTGTTTGTGGTTCTTAAGATTGTAATAGCCGGGGTGGGGTGGTAGTGTGGATAATCTCTCACTACCTGTTCCAACAAGAAGGCTTGGTGTGCAGGAGTCCATGAGGTCATCAAGAGTCGTACTTGACTTAGCAACTGAACAACAACAAACCTATTAAATACTTCCAATGGTGTGCATCTCAAATAGCCTCTGTCAACCATGTCCAGCTCCTGGCCTTCACAGGTTCCTTAGCTACTAAGCCCGGCAGAACCATTTCTACTGACAAGAGAAGGGTCATTACTGACACATTAAAACCAGTAGCTTCGGGAAAATGGGGTTCATCAGTCATGATTGGCAGCTCATCAATGAGAAGGAAAACTCTTATCTTAATCCTCCACTGCCTTGTGGCTATACCCACTCATGTGCAAGGCCTGGGAGTAAACACAACAAAAATTCCAGAACTGGAGTCCCTATGGCAGTCCTACATTGAGTTCGACACTGACTGGCATCTCCTGTGACACCATTGGTGCCAAACTATATCGGTCTCTGCTGTTTCTTTGGATTCATCAGCTGAGTGGAGAGGGGGAGCCCACTGTATGGACAGCAGCTTGCTCTCCATATCATACTGTCCTAACTTAAGTACTGCTTGCATATCACATAGATGGCTGGGATGCAAGATCCATGGTTGACTTTGACCAATGGAGGGCCTTGGTCATAGCATTTGTGCCGTGTTGGAGTGGTATGCATCAGGAGTTAGGCTCCAGAATTCTGTGCTAATTCTGGTCAGCAGATTACAGGAAATAAAATTATAATTGGTTATGTTTTTATTGCCAGCAGTCTCCTCCAATCTGAAAATGACCCTCCTAAGCTTAAATATAAATTCAGCAAATGCTAGAAACACTAGAAGTACAGGTTCTATCTGGGCAAGGTTATCAGAGTTAATGTTTCAAGGTGAAGGTGCAGCTTGACCTGCTGAGTACTTCCAGTATTTTCTGTTCTTATTTTAGATTTTCAGATTCTACAATTTTTTTTCCTGTTTGAGTTTCAATGTATTACCTCAGCAATTATCAAACTACCATGATGTGGCGCTGTTGATGCATGGTTACTGAAGGACATTAAACTAGCATCTCAGTTGCTGGCTTAACTCAAGTTACCTAAATTTTCAGTGTACAATATTTAAACCTTCAATGCTTTTGACATTTGACATTGCTGAACAGTTGATTTGTGCCATGAATGGTGTTTTTATAAATTAACCCTGCACTGTTATTCAAACAATTTCCATCTACTTTTTAACAACAACAGTTTGCATTTACATAGCATATTTAAAATATTCGAAATGTCCCAGACTATTTTGCAGGTATTAACATTTTCTTTTAAAAGTTCTATGCTAAAACTTAGAAGACAAGTAGATGATCAAAAAGGCGGTAATAGGGAACAGCTGAAAGAAGGAAAGAGAGGTTAGGAAACGGGTTTATGGAAGAATACCAAAGTTTCGGGGATTGGCAATTGAAGGCATGGCCGTCAAGTATGGAGTGACTGTCTTTGGGAAAGCCAGAGCACATATATCTTGATAGTTTATAGGAATGGTGGAAATTGCAAAAAAAAATCCCTAAAGGGAGGAACAATCAAGCATGCAAGTACTAAAACTGAGGTATTGATTAATCGATGAGTCAGAAAGTAAAGGGTGATGGAGAAATGGAATGATGTGACCTCAAGTTACAAAGGGAAAAGACATTAGCATAGAATAGTTAGGAAGCAACAATGCCCTGGATGAAGGCTTCAGGGGCAGGTGAGCTGGGTCAAGATTCTGGTTCCTTCATAGGTGGAAATAGGAGATATTTAATCCTTTGCTTACTTTACAGTACAAAGACAAACCAGAACACATCTATAGAACATAAAACAGTACGGAACAGACCCTTCAGCCCACAATGTTGTTTCAAACCAATTAAATTAGTAATCAAATAGCTAGCTAAACTAATTTATCCTACCTACACAGTGTCCATACCCTTCCATTTTCCTCACATTTATGTGTCTAGCTAAACGTCTCTTAGAAGTCTGATATTTCTGCCTCTACCACTACCCTGGGCAGCACATTCCAGGTACGCTCACTCTCTGCGTAAAAAAATCTTCCCTCATCTTTCCTTTGAAATTACCACCTCTCACCTTAAATTCATGCCCTCTGGTATAAGACATTTCAACCTGTGGAAAAAGATACTGACTGTCTACTCTGTCTACCGCTAATCTTATAAACTTCTATCAGATGTCCCCTCAACATCCACCACTCCAAAGTAAATAACCCAAGTTTGTCCAACCTCTTGTTATAACGCCTGCCCTCTAATACAGGCAACATCTTTGTAAACCTCTTCTGCACCCTCTCCAAAACCTCAACGTCCATCCTATATGGGGCGACCAGAACTGTATCAATACTCCAGATGCTGCCTAACTGGGTTTTACAAATCTGCAGCAAAAGTTCCTGATTTTTGAACAGTGCCTTGACTAATAAAGACAAACATGCCATATGCCTTCTTAACCACCCTCTCAACCTGTGTAGCCACTTTCAGGGAGATATGAACTTGAACCCCAAGATTTCTCTGCTCATCAACACCGTTAAGGATAGGATCCTTAACAGTACTGTGTCTTGTATTTGACCTACCAAGATACAACACTTCACATTTGGCCGGCTTAAACTCCATCTGCCATTTCACCATACATTTCGCAACTGATTTATATACATCACAAACAGCAGTGATCCTTGTGGAACCTCACTAATCACAGATCTCCAACCATTCGACCACTACCCCCCTCTTCTATGGGGAAGCCAGTTCTGAATCCAGTCGGCCAATTCACCACGGATCCCATCTTAATCTTCTGGATGAGCTTCCCATGAGGGACCTCGTCTAGACAACATCCACAGCTCACCCTTCATAATCACTCTTGTCACCTCATCAAAAAACTCATTATAGTTAGTAAGATATGACTTGCCCTGCATAAAGCCATGCTGATTCTCCCTATTTAGGCCATGGTTTTCCAATGCTCATAGATCCTATCCCAAAGAATTCTCACCAGTAACTTCCTTACCACTGCCTTAAGACTCACCAGTCTATAGTTTCCAGAATTATCCTTTGTTCCCTTCTTGAATAATGGAACATTAGCTACTCGCCAGTCCTCAGGAACCTCGCCTGTGGCTAGAGAGAACACAAAGATATTGGCCAAGGCCCCAGAAATCCCTCCTGTTGCCATTCTCAATAACCTGGCAGGTATTCCATCAGGCCCTGAGAATCTATCCACCATAATGCTCTTTAAGAGACCCATCCTCCTTTACCTCGAAATGCACTAGCATATCAATATGCTCAACATTAACCTCCCTATCCTCCACACCCTTCTCCTTGGAAAGTACTGATGTAAAGTGCTCATTAAGGACCTCAGTCACTGCCACCGCATCCAAGCAAATGCTGTCCCCTTTATCCTTAAGTGACCCTACCCTCTCCCTAGTTATCCTCTTGATCTTGATGTCTGTATAGAATGACTTAGTATTCTCTTTAATTGCCAAGGACTTTTCATGGCCCCTCCTAGCTTTCCTAATTCCCTTTTTGAGTTCTTTTCTGGCTTTATAATCCTCAAGGCCTCAGTTTGATTCTAACTTTCTAAGGTTTACATACTTTTCCTTTTCCTTCTTGACTAAATTCATCATCTCTCTCGACATCCAAGTTTTTCTTACCTTGCCCCTCTTGCCTTTTCTTCTTACTTGAGCATATCTGTCCTGTACACTGTGCAGCTGGTTTTTAAACACCCTCCAAATATCAGATGTGGACTTGCCCAAAAACAGCTGTTCCAATTAACTTCCCTGGTTCCTGACTAATGCTTTCATAATTTGCCCTTCTCCAATATAATACTCTCCTCCAAGGTCCATAGTTATTCTTGTTTACATGTATCAAAAAACTTAAGGTGTTGTGGTCACTGTTTCCTAACTGTTCACCCACAGAAAGATTGGTCACCTGGCCAGGCTCATTACCCAACACTAAGTCCAGTACAGCCCGTCCACTTATTGGACTATTTACATATTGATTTAAGTATCCCTTCTGGATACACCTAACAAACTCTGCCCCATCAAAACCACTTGCACTAAGAAGGTTTGAGTTTATATTAGAGAAGCTGAAGTCCCCCGTAACAACAACCCTATTGTTTTTACACTTTTCCTTCATCTGCCTGCATATCTGTTCCTCAATAACCCGCAGGCTATTGGGAATTCTTTGGTACAATCCCATCAGAGTGATAGCACCTGTCTTATTTTGAGTTCTACCCATATAGACCCAGTGGACAAGCCCTCCATTATGTCCCCCCTGAGTGCATCTGTGATATTGTCCCTGATTACTAGTGCAACTCCACAAACTTTTTGACATCCCTTTCTATCTTTTTTAAAATACTGAAACACATTCCTGTCCAGCCTTCAACCAAATCTCTGTAATGCCCACAACATCATAGATCTATGTAATGATCTATGGTCTAAGCTAATCACCTTTACCGATAATTCTCCTAGCACTAAAATTATATACTCTTCAGTCTATCCGTCCCATCATACCTATTACCTTCCTCTCCATCCCTCTGCTTTCTAACCTGGTGCTGTGGATCCCACACCACTGCCAAACTACTTTAAACTCTCCATGTAGCACTAGCTAGCCTCCCTGCCAAGATACTGGTTCCCCTCCAGTTCAGGTGTAATCCATCCCCTTTGTACAGGTCACCTCTGTCCCAGAAAAGGTTCTAATTAACCAAGAACCTGAATCCTTGCCTCCTGCACCAGTTCCTCGGCTACTCATTTATCTGTACTATCATCTTTTTCCAGCTGGCTATCTTGGTATTACGTATCTTAATGGTTTATAGGGATGAAGGAAATTGGAAAAACAAAACAAAAATCCCTAAGGGGAGGAACACTCAAATGTGTACATATTAAAAGTAAGGCATTGATTAGTTAGTGAGTCAGCAAGTATAGGGTGATGGGGAAATGGGATGATGAGACTTCAAGTTATAAAGAGCAGAATGAGGAAAGACAGACAGATGTCCATTAGAATAGTCAAGCTTGGAAGTAGCAATGGCGTGGATGAAGGCTTCAGGGGCAGAAGAACATTAGAAAATTCTAGTGTTTCTACATAGGTGGAAATAGGAGATATTTAATTCTTTGCTTACTCCACAGTACAAAGACAAACCTAATATGCACTCTGTGTTATATGAATCCTGTAAATTTTCCTCAACCTGTAAAGATTAGTTGCAGTAGCTGACACAATTGATTTTTAAGGCATATTGTAAACATTGGAAATATCCTTTGCTTGGTTCTTTACCATTAAGTATCACTATTTATTTTATTTTTATTTAGAGCTACGGTATGTTAACAGGCCCTTCCGGACCATTAAGTATGTGCCGCCCAATTACACCCATGTGACCAATTAACTATTACCCCATACGATTTTGGAGTGTGGGAGGAAACTTTACGCAGTCATGGGGAGAACGTGCAAACTCTTTACAGACAGCAAGGGTCACTGGCACTGCAGAGCATTGCGATAACCTTTACAATACCGTGCCGCCCCTACATTTGGTACCTAAACGTCTCCAGAACTGGTTGATAGATTTCTGATGAAGAGTGTTAGGAATCTGCTAAGTTTGTAGTCTGGCTGCTGTGAAACCTTGGGAATGATTTCAACACAGATGTAAGGCCAATGGTGGTTTTGTTGGACTTTCTGCATGCTACTTTAAACACTGATGTTTGAATAATATACAATATTGATTCTTTTCATCATTATATTTACAGATAAGCCTTTCCAAATTCTTAACATGTTCTTTATATTTTTGAATTTTGTATATATAATAATCAAATAATATCTTGAAAGGATTCTGTTTTGCAATTTTAACTGATTTTCAACCCTTCCTGTCTCATCTCATAAAACTGTAAAAATGGAAATTGGAGTGGACATTCACAATTGATATTATCTTAAGTTCAGCCAGCCTGTTTCTCATTGCTCCTTTTATGAGCCTGTAGTATAAAACCAACTCATGTCAGTTCTGTGTTATAGAGAATTCCTATGATATGCACTAGAAGTATCAATCCCTATTCTTGGACCATGCAATTAAAGATTTAATCTTTCTGTCAGAATGACTCCAAATCCTACAGATTTAATAATGTCCTCTCTTGTTCTTCTAAACACTAGAGGGCGTAGGGCCTCTGAAGATGTCCCCTCATCCCAGAGTTCACTGATGTACTGCCTTGAAAGCAAATTCATTTTTCCTTAATTTAGGAGACCTAAATTGTGTGCACTACTCCAGCTGTGGTCTCATTATAGATTTGCACACTTCCAATATTTTTTCTTACTCTTGTGCTACATCTTCCTTGCAATGAAGCCAACATGTCAATAATTTAATATATTTCATGCTTCTAAGTTTACATACAACTTACAGATTTATCTCTAGAATACATATTGCTTCCAAAAGCTTAATTTTAAACCCAGTCCTGCACTTTTTCAAATTTAAACTCTATGTTTGCTCTGTTGAAGAATAATCTCCCAAGGGGGAATTTTACTCAAATAGATCTTAGGTCAAAGGACTAGCCTAGGTAAACACAGTTTCTAATTCTTGGTGTTAAAAATTATGTGAATTTCCACATTGGGAGCAATGTCTTTGAAAAGGTCAGAAAACAGAAAATGCAGGATAGTGTTTCTTCAGGACTGAGAAAATTAAGAACATCGGATTATTTAAACTTTTGAAAAGAGAATGATGAAAGGAGAGAGCAAAGGAAATGTCTGTGAGAAGGAGGAGATCAACAGAAAATGGATGAAGCAGGTTGGTAAGGGTACCGAAAGCTTGTTTATCCCTGCTAAGCTGTCTGGAGGGGATGTAAATGAAGAGCAGAGGATAAAAACCCTTAGAACAACAAGAGACAATACCACAACTGCTGGACATCTTGGAAAAAATGCTGGAAACACTGAAAGAGACTCTCTAATTTTCCATTCCATTCCTACTTTGACCTCATTCTTCGGCCTCTTACACTGTTTGAATGAAATCCAGCTAAGCTCAAGGTACTGCATCTCAGCTTCTGTGAGGACACATTACAGTCTTGAGGGGCCATCAATGAATTTAATGGTTTCGGGTAAGCAACTTTTCCAGCTCATGTCAGAACTGACAATTTCTGGTGATGGAGTAGAGAATGCTGGGAGTAGTTGGCAAATTAGCTGGTATCTTTAGGAAGGGAAAGTCGAAAGAGAACACACCAGTCCTCTTCGAGAGATCAGCAGTAGAATGGGTGAACAGTTTTAAGTTCCTGGGTGTCAATAGCTCTGAAAATCTATCCTGGGACCAACATATCACAGTTGCAAAGAAGGCACAACAGTGGCTATATTTCATTAGGAACTTGAGAATATTTGGTATGTCACCAAAGACTCTGGCAAATTTCTACAGAGGTACCGTGGAGAGCACCCTTACTGGTTGTGTCACCATCGGTGTGGTGGGGTCACTGCACAGAATCAGAGAACGCTGCAAAAAGTTGCAAACTCAGACAGCTCCATTGTGGGCACTTATCTCCCCAGCATCCAGGACACCTTCAAAAGGCAGTATCCATCATTAAGAACACCCATCTCTCAGGATATACCCTCTTCCCATTGCAACCAATAATGAAGAAGTACAGGATCCTGAAGACACATAGTCAATGTTTTAGAAACGGTTTCTTCCCCTCCATCATCAGTTTCCTGAATAGACAACAAACCAGTGTACAGTATCTCACATTTTTTCCTTTTTTTTTGGCTTCTTTTTATTTCCTTCTGCACAATAAATATATGCACAAATTGTACATCCAATTTGTGGTTTCTATTATTATTATTATGTATGACTGCTGCTGCAAAACAACACTTTTCACACATATGCTAGTGATATTAAACCTGATTCCGATCTGTGGTGGGGCAGAAGCAGGGTTTGCATTTTAGCTCACTGATCTCTCATGCTGGTGTATCTTTTCCCACAGCAGACTAAAAATATGTATCGTTTCTTGTAACAACAAACTATTTTGATAGGATGCTCCTTATTTGTCACGTTTACAAGAGTTTGTGGAATACTGGAACGTTCTCCCCAACCACCCTATACTTTCCAAGACAGTTCAAGTTCCACATTTATTCTTGCCATGGGCATACATTAACTTGGTACAGGTCAACCTTCACTAATCCGGCACCATTGGGACCTGAGGAGTGCCGGATTAGGGAAAATGCCGAATAACAGAAGGATCACATTAAGCAATAGCTAACCGCCTCAACGTACCTTTAAAATATCATGTAAATCAGTACAAGTTAGATAATAATGAAACAGAAATATTAAATGAGTAGCAAGTGAAATTTTAATAAAGTAATATACTGTACAGGCACAGATAAAATAAAGAGTACAGGTAAGTATACAGGAATTAATTTATACAGAACAGTTGAGCACTTCCACTTCTAAAATGAGACGTTTAATATACCTTCAGGCAAAGTCACATGTCTGCAAGTGTGGGGTTGTCAGGATCATCAACATCTTCATCTTGAAAAATGAGTGAAGCATCAGGAGCTGGTGCCGAAACTGGCACAACAGCTTCTTCAAGAACTGTTGATGTTGGTGGCAGCACATCTGGGTGAGCAGAAGTTGATGGCATTGGATTTTGAAGTGTTAGCTCCCCTGTGGCACTTTTTCTAGCAATTTTTTTGAACATATCTTCATATATTTTGGTCTCTCTCTGATTAGCTTATACTGCAGCATATAAACACTCATTATTTCTTGCTCAGTTATAAAACATCGATGCTCTAATCCTTTCAGCAATTCACCTGTCAACTTAATTAGCCTGTCAATAGAAAGTCTCTCTGCTAGCAAAGTCACACGATTTCTCGATGCCTTATACCCTGTTGGCGATTCTGCATCTGCTGTTGTTAGTGTTCTTCTTGGTGTACATCTCCAATACAAAGCAGTCTCATCAGCATTGTACACCTGTTTGGGGCTTAATTTTTCATTGGAGACTAACTTGGCGAACTCATCAACAAACTCTGCTGCTGCTTCTTGTCTGCTGAACGTTTTTCACCACATACTGCACGAAACTGTGAGCCATGACACTGCTTGCACCGATGAAGCCAGCCTTCACTATAGTCACACTCATAATCTAGTCCTAGTTCTTCATGAAACACTTTTGCTTGTTCCTTCACCATATCTCCAGATAGTTCAACACCTTCACTTACATGAAGATTAATCCACATTATCAGCACGTTATCTAGTTCCGGACTTCTTCCGTCTTTCATTGTTTTTCTGTCGCACATCTGTTTCCTTGAGCCACTATCAGCAAAAAAGTGTAGCAGTTTTTCTTTCTGTTTCTTTATATCGTACACTGTGGAAGAGCCAATGTGGTAACACTCGCACAAGCTTTACACTGATACAGCACTGTACAGTTTTTTCAAGAGTTCAACCTTATCTTTAATGGATAATGTGCGGTGTTTTCGCTTGACAGCACGAGGTGCATTTCCTTTACTCAGTGGGGCCATAATTGGGGCTAAAAAAGAGCCAACGATATTAATAAATGCAGGAAAACAAGCAGGAATTGCCTGTCTGTGCTTACAAGAGCGCGCCAACATGTGAACAGATCTAGCGCAACCAAAACAATGTGCAGCAGATTGGTACGGTGGCCCAGGCAATTTGAAATTTCAGTTGTGCAGAAAGTTTGAAATCAGTGCCGGATTATCAAAGGAACCGGATTACAGGTGGTCGGATTAGAGAAGGCAGACTGTGTAAAGAGCCACAAAAATTAGACTTTTGCAGCAGTATTACAGTAAGTTACAGTAAACTTAAATTGACATAAATTATATATAACTTACACTTACATAAAAATAAACATTAAGATGAGGATAATGATGTGTTACAAGATTGAGGGAAAAAAAGAATTATGTCCAGAGGTAGTGTTATGATTTTGAGGTCCGTTCAGGTTCCTGTACCTGTTGCCAGTATTGAGAAAAGTGGATGGTATGGATGGTGGAAGGAATAGTTTCTGATGATGGATAAAGCTTTCCTGAAAGATCACCTCTTGTTCTCTATGGTAGGAACAGCTGAAAAGAAGATGGAACTGACTGTGTGTTCTTGCGCATTGGAGTTTTCATACCAGGCCGTGACGCAATCAGAGTGCTTTCCACTGTACATCTGTTGAAGTTATTGACATCTACTAAGTATGAGAACCAGTTAAAAATTTCAAGATTAAGGCTAATAGATTTTTTGATATACTGGAACATTAATGATTTTAGAACCACAGCTAACAGATGAAGATAAGGCATGATCTAATTGAATGGTGGAGTGAATGACCTGTTCCTTTTCCTGTGTTCCCAACAATGGTCAAATTGATAAATGTTTAACTGAGTACATGATGCTATCAGATTAAATTGGATAGATTCCTTGGTTTTCCCTTTTTCAGGTCTGAGTTACTGTATACCACCATAAAATTAGATTAAATGCCATTTTCCCCCTCAGTCATAAGACTCTGAGATAATTTCCTAGCTAATGCAGAATTAAGATTTATTTCAACCTTTCAAGAGTTTTCTTAACAAAAACACTGCAGTTATATAGTTTGATCTTACAAGGAAGACATTTGAAGTGTTGTACTGTTGTAAATGGTTGTTGTGATGCATCCATGTGGTAGTGTAAGTGGGTAGTGCTTGTCGCTCTCACTTTCAGCTTCCACCACTGGCTACTAGTCTCGTGAAAAAAAGAGCTGAATGTGTAAGTCTCTCCCTGCCGGTTCATAGCCTCTGTGATGCTTCATGCAAACCTTGTATAGTGCCTCCTTGCTGGCGACACACGGAAACTGAACTCCTTTCGATTTAGGCTGAACTACAGAAGATGGGGAGGAGGTCTGGCCTCTGCACACGTAGCATGCAGGCCCACTGGAATGTGGACATGCCCTGGTGCTAGTGAACCAGGTCCCCAGCTATGGTAAATAGCCCCACTGTCTTGTGGCCAGCCTCGGGAGAGACGAAGGCTACGGGAGTAAACCCAGACAGCGAATCTGGAGTAGAGCCCCTAAGGCAGCCAAGCTGATGCCAAACATATTGCTTCATAAGCTATCCTTTGGACTACACTGGTGAGGCCAAGAGGGGGATCTTGACAACTAGGCATCTCAGGATCTCTATACTTTCTGCCCAAGTTTGTGAAGATGAGGATGATCACCCATTGTCCTTCGAGACAGATGGGTGCCAACCACTCTTGTAAGAAATGCTGCAGTTATGTTTTTTAATCAGTGGTGAGTTTTACCACTGCCTTCAATACAGCTTTGGGTCAATTGAAAGACAGTGTATTTAAAGATCAGGACTTCAGCATGGCACAAAAGTTATGTTCTATTAGACGCCAGTAATCCTTAACCTCTTATAGCTTCAGAGGCCAGAAATACCTATGGCAGGCATCTCAAGACTCTACAGAAATACCACCAATGCTCTCGGCAAAATCTTCCAAGTTTAGGAGAAAAACAAATGAACCAATGTTGGTTACTTCTCCCAGGACAATATCTTTAGTACTGAGACCCCAATTACATTTGTTTGGTTACGCTGGGCAGACTATGCCATTCATGTGCCCCACTGACAGAGACACGAGACTGTAGATACTTGAATACTTACAAAAAAACAAACTATTGAAGAAATGGGGCAGTACCAATGTTCCCTCATGGTGTGTGTGTGTGTGTGTGTGTGTGTACCAATGTTCCCTCGTGGTGTGTGTGTGTGTGTGTGTACCAATGTTCCCTCGTGGTGTGTGTGTGTGTGTGTGTGTGTGTGTACCAATGTTCCCTCATGGTGTGTGTGTGTGCGTGTGTGTGTGTGTGTATGAACCAATGTTCCCTCATGGTGTGTGTGTGTGTGTGTGCCAATGTTCCCTCGTGGTGTGTGTGTGTGTGTGTGTGTGTGTGTGTGTGTGTGTGTGTGTACCAATGTTCCCTCATGGTGTGTGTGTGTGTACCAATGTTCCCTCGTGGTGTGTGTGTGTGTGTGTGTACCAATGTTCCCTCGTGGTGTGTGTGTGTGTGTGTGTGTACCAATGTTCCCTCTTGGTGCGTGTGTGTGTGTGTGTGTGTGTGTGTGTGTGTGTATGTACCAATGTTCCCTCATGGTGTGTGTGTGTGTGTGCCAATGTTCCCTCGTGGTGTGTGTGTGTGTGTGTACCAATGTTCCCTCATGGTGTGTGTGTGTGTACCAATGTTCCCTCATGGTGTGTGTGTGTGTGTATACACGCATCTTTTGCTACTAGCACACAAAGGAATTTAAATTGCACAGAAAAAGTTGTCACCCTCTACCTCATTGGCATGTTAAGTATATATCATAATCCTACAGAATCACATTTTCTTTTCAGTTTTCTGATGTGGACAGTGTTGACAACATGGAGTTTGCGATGATTTGTCTGCAGATTTTAGAAATGGCTTATTAATACTTTTTTATTTTAAGAAGTAAATGCACATGTTGTTGTCACTGGGCAAAAAATTGCACAGCACATGATTTTTGCACACACTAGTCACTGCAAATTAGAGGGAACATTGGGCGGTACAGTAGAGTCGTGATTAATATCATACTATTACAGCACCAGTGACCCTGGTTCAATTCCACCACTGCCTGTAGGGATATTGTACATTCTTCTCCTAACTGCGTGGGTTTCCTCTGTGTGCTTCAGTTTCCTCCCACAATCCAACAATGTACAGGTTAGTCGGTTAGTTGGTTACGTGGGTGTAATTGGGTGGCGTGTGCTCATTGGCTCATTAGCTGAAGGGCCTGTTACCATGCTGGATTAAATAAATACAGCATGTTACCATGCTGAATAAAATAAATAAATGAAATAAACATCGTCATCAGTAAAATGAAAAGGATGGGTGACATTTTGGGTCAAGACACTTCATTTGGACTGAAAGAATAGAGGGAAGACATCAAGTTTAAAGTCTTAGGGCAATATAAGTGTTTATATGATTGGTAAATTTTCCCAGATCATACATGAAGTGATGCTTTCTCCAGAAATATTATGTAACTTGAATCCTGAGTTACAACAGACGTCGGATAAAACTGACTGTTATGGTCTTAAGTGTTTGAAATTTGTAGCAAAATCAAAGAGCATTTAACCTATCGCAATTTTGGCAGCTTTCTGAAATAACTATCAACTGAATCCCACCCACTCGTGCCACCCTTTCAGTGCTATCCCCATCCCTTGTTAAGATAGGTTTCTTTATCAAAAGTCTCTATAGCCTTTCACAGATTGTGCCAGAAGTACTTCTATCTGTGTTGTTTTACTTAATTACAGTGTGCATGAAAATAATTCTCACTGTTGTGTTTATAAATGCTGATTGCTGTATGCCTTTTAATTACTCACTCAGCAACTAATGGAAATTATTTATCCTAAAAAATAACTTCCTGGAACCAGTAATCTCATAAATCACAAAGACCAGTAATCTTTTCTGTCAGCTTTGCCTTACATGTCTGCAGTAAGTCAGTGGAAAGATTAACCTATAGAGAATGCTATTTCAATGCTATCTGAAAGGGAATATCTCCATTATGAGTTCCCTTTGTGTCAACAAATGTTGATAAAACAGACGGATGCTGGAATGTCAAATACAGCTCATTCTGATAGAATCACAAGATGGGCTTGAAATAAAAAGCAAAATGAGACCTTATCCATAATGTGCCCCTATTGCACCGTCTGAAAAGTGGTGGCTGAGATAAAGTTTCACAAGGAATGTGGAACCAGACATCATTAGATCAGGTAGCTTTTCTGTTTTCAATACCTGGAAACCCAGTCTCAACTCTGCTTCACGATGTACAAAAGCATTTGAGTATGTAGAATTTGACAGTAAAAAAATGGAATTTGTACTATCATTGCACAGGTCTGCTACCTGAATGAATGAATATGTCCTTCTCAGATATTTTTTAAAACAATCAGTGATTTTACTTCAATCTATTATTTATCGTAATTACTTTTATGTAGAAATCAATCAACTATATGCACTCAATTGCCACTTTATTAGATACCTCCTGTACTTAATGAAGTGACCACAGAGTCTATGATCATGGTCTTCTGCTGCAGTCGACCATCCACTTCAATGTTTGATGTGTTGTGTATTCGTTGATGCTCTTCTGCACATCACAGTTTTAACGTGTGGCTATTTAAGTTATTGTCACCTTCTGTCAGCTGGAACCAGTCTGGCTATTTTCCTCTGTCCTCTCTCATTAACAAGGTGCCCACAGCACTGCTGCTCACTGATGTTTTTGTTTTTTGTACCATTCTCTGTAAACCCTAGAGACGGTTGTGCATGAAAACCCCAGGAGATCAGCAGTTTCTGACAAGTTCAAACTGATTTTGAAAAGTCATATTGGGGTAGGACAAATACAGTAAATGATAGGAATGTTGATGAATTTGAAGGTAGCAACACACAGATAGAGTGGTAAAGAAGGCATATACATGCTTACCTTCATAGGTTGGGATGTGGAGAATAAAAATTGAGAGATTATGTTGCAACTTTTGAAAGGATTGGTTGGGCCATACTTGGAGTATTGTCTGCAGTTCTGGTCTCAGGGTGGGGATATCGGAGATATTTATCAAGAGCATTGCGCACGTAAGGCCCTTAACATTGTCAAGGATCCCTTCCATCTGTCCCACAATCTCTTTAATCCCCTATCAAAAGGCAGGAGGCACCGTAGCATTAGGACAAGGACTATTATGATGGGATCAGCTTCTTCCCCCAGGCCATGAGACAATTGAACTCCCTGCCATCACTCAGGTTCCATCTCTTATGAAGCGCCAGGAGCATTATACTGTTTACTTTTTAAACTCGTGTTGTAAATGCACCTTATGCTAAATGTCAGTCTTCTGGAATATGTTTTATTATTTGTTAGTTTATTTGTGGTAACATTAATTTGTTTTGTCTGTGAGTTACATGTACTATGCTGTGCACCTTGGTCTAAAGGAACATTGTTTTATTTGCGGTATACATGTATACAGTAAAATAAAATGGTGTGTGATAGGGAAATTTCATGGTGATTTTCATGATGAACAGCCCGAAGTCCACAAGATACACTCAAAAGTATTCAGAAAGTAAAATCTATGTTGTGCAGTGTCACAAACAACAGGAATTCTGCAGATGCTGGAAATTCAAGCAACACACATCAAAGTTGCTGGTGAACACAGCAGGCCAGGCAGCATCTATAGGAAGAGGCGCAGTCGACGTTTCAGGCCGAGACCCTTCGTCAGGTTAGTCCTGACGAAGGGTCTCGGCCTGAAACGTCGACTGGCGCCTCTTCCTATAGATGCTGCCTGGCCTGCTGCGTTCACCAGCAACTTTGATGTGTGTTGCTTGTGCAGTGTCACGCTTGGTTCAGAAGCCAAAAACAAGATGCCCTTGGTTTTAAAGCTGAGAATATCTCTAATTTGAATGTCAAAGAGCTGTAGTATACTGTATACTTGTGTAGTTTTCAGATTTCAGCAGGAGTTTGTTAACCTTGTAAACTTTGTGCCGTTGCCTTGGAAACTGTGCCTGGATGTTTCAAGGTCGTGCGATAGTGAACTTCCTTTCTCCTTGTGGTTATGAACATGATCAATGTTCTTTAAGGAGCAGTCTTTAATTAGATATACTATTTTTGATAATATGTTGCTTTTTTCCCTTTTTACAGAGTATCTGACGGTATTTTCCCAGATGATTGCTTTCCATGACCCAGAGTTGAGTAACCATCTTAATGAGATTGGTTTCATTCCAGATGTAAGTACTAAGGGTACTCATAAATTCTTTTCTTAAAGTCTAGTTATCTTCTAATGTGATCTCAAAAACTCGTGCATGTAAATTTGTCTGTATAGGGTTTATAAAGAGAGTGGCTTTGAAGAGCCTGTTTGTCTTTTCCCATGATGATGTGAAATAGGGAGGGTTAGGCATACATTAATGAAGGTGATGCATTTCATGCAAATGATATTCATTTAAAGGCCTGGATTGAATGTCTGTTTTGATTACACTTTGGCTCAGGACAGACTTCGTTGAGAAAAGAAGGGATCTTCCAACATGCAAATAGGATCGCAGAAAGAAATAATTCACTTTTTTAGCAGCTTATTGATATGTAGTTACTAGTAATTTTATGGGAAAATGCATCAGATATAATGCAAAATATTTGATCCCCCCAACAGCGGGGAGATATAACAAGCTAACGTGTTAGTGTGGTGAAAGAGTATGTTTCCTATAAAGCATGGCTTTTTCGAATAGTGCCATGTAATCTTCCAGATCTTATTGATGTTGTCAATTTAGTGTTGATGCATTAGGCAAGATTAACTGGTTGTGCCTGCAGTAGGTCTTGAACTTAGGACATTCTGACCTTGAGGAAAGCATATTGGATCCAGAATGTGTTGCAAAAAATGACCGAAAAATTCATGCAATTCTTACTGTTCTCTAGAGAGAAACTGTATCAAACCACATGCTGGGGACTTTGATGGAGATTCTAATTTCCTATTAGTGAATATGAAGTTGAATCATTATTAAATTTGAACTTGTACTTGAAGTTAACTTTAAATGGATGATTTCTGTTAGGATTTTAAGTTGACTTTATTTCAAATGGATTTCTTAGGATATTGCAAAAAATTTAAAAGGCATTAAAAATTTTAAGTGTTTTAATTTTTTTGAAGTTCTGTGACTTACACTATACCACTACTTCTGATTAAATCCTTCATTGATATCAATCTGTAAAGCTTAAGAGCCCACACTGCTCTTTGGTGATGAGGCCAAAATACCACACAAAGAGAAAAATTCAGAATGTTCACAGCCAATGTACCTGCTTTGAGTTCAACAGGCCACTTATCTTTACAGGACATATCTGTGTTAGGTTTTAGATTTGTATTTCCCCACAGATTTCTTCAGGTGTTCGATCACCTGTTGGAGCTGAGCAGCCGTTTTCAGAAATGTGGATATTTAACCTTCAAGGAAAGTCCTCACAATCCTGTCACTCCCTCTGATTTTCTTTATTCCTGTTACCGACAATCTTTGTAATATAAAACACTAAGCATGTTGTGTTTAAAAAAAAAACGATGATGGTCCAAACAACAAAGCAATGGGGATTACCATAAATGTATCAACAGAAACTGGTTGTGTATGTAGTTGCTCATTGCATGTTGCTGATTTAGACCTCATCCAATCCGTCAAAGTGTATAACCTCTCTTTTATTGCAAAAGCGCGTCCAACATAGTTTGGACTATGTTTGGTTCCAGTATCTAACCTTCTTCAAAAATCACTTTTGTTATTATACTTGTACACTTAATACTTCACCACGCACAGATGCTCAGCTTCCTTTTGCATCTTTCTCAAACCGTCATAGAGATATGTGAATGCAATGACATGGTTGTCAATTTAACATTGTCTGGAAGAGAGGCCAAGAAAGTTTTTGTTGCACACATGAAAGCTTTAATGCTCAGTAGTTGAAGTAGACATTGTAAGGAAAAATTCATGTTACAATTTAAAACAACATCTAGTGTTTTTTCATTAATATTCCATATGTTGTGTTGAATTAATGTATATTCTGGATTTAATTGAGCCACTATCAGTTGCCAGTCTTGCAATGCATGGTCATTTAAAGGTCTTAAGACTTCAAATATGGAAACAAAGAAAGTAGAAACAGGAGTGCAAAAGTTAGGCATAGACAAGATTGAATAATTATTATTTCTGAAAAAGAAGCTTAGTCAGTAAGTGAACAACCTATTCACCCACGTTGTGGAATATATCCACCTGCATTTCTTTAAGGCAAAGTAAGTAATTGTAGTATTATTATTCACCAGGAAAGATACATCTGAGCTGTTTTATTGTGTTTTGTGCACCCAAATGACCTTGAAATGAGCAACAAAGATCATTCTGGTGTTTGGAATCTATAAGATCTGAATGTTAAACAAGCCTTTTTTTTTGAAGGAACAAACAGGTTGTTATTCACTGATATTTAGATTTAAAAAAAAAGCTAATCTCAAAAGAAAATCAGTGGATGCAGTTTTTAAAGACAGAATTATAAATGTAAGGAGGATCAATGGATTACAAAAATACCTCCCCATTCCCTTCACAACTCCCTTCTTCAATAAAACAAAAATGCTGGAATATACACCAACTGATGATTTCATGCTCTGTTGACTATTCCTCTGAAAAGAAATAGGTGTTGATAAGGTTAGTTATGAGATGGAAGCCAATTAATATGTAAACCCATATTGAGAAATCCTCTGTAGAAAATAAGATCCTCTGACAATCTTTGAAATATCGTTGGTGAAGTTCAAGAGGTCAAACTGAAGAAAGCAGTTCGTAGCATTAGATTTATACCATGGAATTTTTACTCTGTTGTCTTCTTGGGTTTTGGAGAGAGGTGTCGATAAGGAGGAGAAGACTGAAATTCATGTGCATCCATCTACTCTGTTGTACCTCCTTTATTTTCTTCTTTGCAGAGCCTTTCTGGAGGTTAAGCTAATGGGGTGCAAGGCAAACTTAATCACCTTTCTTATCCCACTTTGTCTGTGCTGATAAACCAACAGGACAAGCAACACTGATTGGTGTTATCCAATGAAAAATTTAAATCTTTTTCCATAATTAGCATGTTTGGAATGAAGGAAAGCAAAAGGAGGTATAAAG
This sequence comes from Mobula hypostoma, assembly GCF_963921235.1. Lineage (NCBI taxonomy): Eukaryota > Metazoa > Chordata > Chondrichthyes > Myliobatiformes > Myliobatidae > Mobula > Mobula hypostoma. The sequence goes on from NC_086100.1 coordinate 158,615,808, forward strand.
AACATGTAAAAAAGGTTGAACAAGGTAGGAAAGGAGCTTTAGGGAAAGTAGTCAGCATCCAGGGTTTGAATGGAGAAACAAGAAGTGCTTAAAGAAGATGAAAGTATCAGAGCAGCAGGAGCAAATAATGATAAGAGTGGAGACACAAGGCACAGCTGATGCGGGAATCTCGAGCAAAAAACAAACTGCTGAACAAACTCTGTGGATCAGTTTGCATCCATTGTGAAAAATGGATGGTTAAGACCCTTTATCTGCATTGAAAGAGTAGGGGAAGGAGCAGAGTAAGAGATAGCAAACTGTAGGTGGATCCAAGTGAGGAGGGGTGATCAGTAGATGGAGGAAAGGAGAATGGAAATAGTGACAGAGACTGAGAGATGATAACGCCTGAAGATGATTGAATCTGATCAGGAAGGAAGGAAGCATTAAACCAAATAAAGGAGTTGGAATGATGAGGGTCATTTTCCCAGAGTGGCAGTTTGTCCAGTGCAGATGGTGGAATGTGCAGGTGGACACAGAGGTTTGGACATAGAGAGCAACTTTTAGTCAAAGCTAGTAATTCAGTACAATTTTATTTAATTTTATGGATTTCAAGAATGAAATAGGGAGAACTAATGAAGCGACAAGCTCATCTGAAGTAAACTTTGAATCTAGTGTGAGCTTCTACTGCTAAGGGTTTTCAATGATATTCATATGAAAACTAGGCTCATAGAGGACACTGTAGAAAAAGTCAAATTGCACAGGTAATATTTATTTGGCAATATTCATTCAAGTCACAAGAGACAGATAATATGTTAAGTGAAAAGATGTGTCAAGCATATTAAGAGAGTCACTTGTAAAGAATGTAATTAGGTATTATCGTTGTTGGTGTAGTGAATGTTGACTACATTAACTTCTCAATTTTATCCATTGGTCACATTGCAAAAACAGTAAGAAAGTAGGAGAGATTAATTTGCCCCTGATAGGCATGAATTCACACAAAAGATCTTGGTTTCATAATTCTATTTACTGGATTGATTATATTGCATCTTAAAGGACAACAATGCTAACATTTTTCCTGTGGCCCAGTCAAATCTGGAGTGAGAGAGGAGGCAACCCACAGGTCCATGAGTGACATTTAAAAAAGAAGGAACATTCATGGGCTTTTGCCATTTTTCTGGTAGTCCAATTGAATTTGGAGCAAGAGAGGAGGCAATTCACAGAACCTTGAGTGAGATTTTTAAAAAGAGCTTTCACGGGCTTTCAACATTTTTTCTGGCAGGCCAATCAAATAGCAATCCATTAGCAAGGTCAAATAAAAAGAAGGTAGGGATAAACCTTTGTTCGAATGGACCAGTGTTAGGGTGGGAGATTTTTGCTCAACAGGCTTGGGCAGGGTATGTATCTGGTAAGTTTCTTCTTCATTATTCATTCTTTGTCTATTAGAACACAGTTAGAGCAAAGAGGATGGCTCTGGGGCTGTATTGCATTCTTTGTGTGAGATGTGGGAATTCTGGGAGACTTCGGGCCTCCCGGATTAACACATCTGCACCAGGTGCACCGAGCTGCAGCTCCTCAGAGAACGTGATAAGCAACTGGAACTACGGCTCGATGACCTTCAGCTCAAACGGGAAACTGAGGAGGTGATAGATATGACCCACAGGGAGGTAGTCATCCCTAAAGTACAGGAGACAAATACCTGGGTGACTGTCAGGGAATAGGCAGCCAGTGCAGTGTACCCCTATGGCCATTCCCCTCAACAATAAGAATACTGCTTTTGATACCGTTCGTGTGGGGGGGGGGGGAGAGTGGGTGAGGAAGGTGGAGCCAGAGCGAATGCATCTCTAGCACTGAATCTGGTGCTGTGGCTCAGAAGTGAAGGGGGAGAAAAGAACTGCAGAAAAGGGGGATTCCATTTTTTAGAGGAGTAGACACGAGATTCTATGGACACAATAGAGATGCACAGTTGCCTATCAGGTGCCAGGTCACGGACGTCTCAGATCATGCCCACGGCATTCCAAAGGGAGAGGGTGAGTAGCCAGAAGTACATAATGGCATCAATGGCATTAGTAGGAAGAGGGAGGAGTACTGAAGAGAGAATTTAGGGAGCCAGTTAGAAAGCTGGACAGCAGAATCTCCAGGGTTGTAACCTCTGGATTGCTGCCTGTGCCATGTGCCAGTGAGGGTAAGAATAGGATGATTTGACTGATGAATGTGTAGCTGAGGAACTGGTGCAGTGGGCAGGGTTTCAGATTTCTGGATCATTGGGATCTCTTCTGGAGATGATATGACCTGTACCAAAGGGACAGGTTACGTTTGAACCTGAGACGGACCAATATCCTTACGGGCAGATTTGCTAGAACTTTTCAGAAGGGTTTAAATTAATTTAGGAGGGGAATGGTAAACTGAAAGAGAGGGCTGAGGATGGGGCAGTTGGTATGCGAGCAGGCGCAGTGTGTACTGAGACTGTCAGGAAGGACAGGCAGATGATAGGCAAGATTACAGTCAGTGGAATGAGGGTTGAGTTGCAGTGTAACAGGGGGACAAAATCGAAAAGGGTGATGAATACAGGACTGAAGCTGTTGTATGTCAATGCACACAGTATAAGGTATAAGGTACTTGATCTTGTAGCACAGTTAGAGATTGGCAGGGATGATATTGTGGGCATCTCTAAGTCATAGCTGAAAGAAAATTATGGTTGGGAGCTTAACATCCAAGGATACACATTGTATCGGAAGGACACGCAATTAGGCAGAGGGGGTGGCATGGCTCTGTTGGCAAAAAATGAAATCAAATCCTTAGAAAGATCAGAAGATGTAGAATTGTTGTGGTTGGAGTTAAGGAACTGCAAGGGTAAAGAGACCCTGATGAGAGTTATATACAGGCCTCCAAACAGTAGCCAGGATGTGGGCTACAAATTACAATGGGAGATAGAAAATGAATGTCAGAAGGGCAATGTTACAATAGTCATGAGGGATTTCAATATGCAAGTAGATTGGGAAAATCAGGTTAGTACTGATTTTGGATCCAAAGAGAGAAAATTTGTAGAATGCCTACGAAACGACTTTTTAGAGCAGCTTGTTGTTGTGCCCACCAGGGGATCAGCTAATCTGGATTGGATGTTGTGTAGTGAACTGGATTTGATTATGGAGTTTAAGGTAAAGGAACCCCTAGGAGACAATGATCACAATATGATAGAATTCCCCCTGCAATTTGAGAGGGAGAAGCTAAAATCAAATGTATCAGTATTACAGTGAAATAAAGACACAGAGAGGCACGAGAGAGGAGCTAGCCAAAGTTGATTGAAAGGGGGAAAAAAGCAGGGATGATGGCAGAGCAGCAATGGCAGCTGGAGTTTCTGGGAGCAATTCAGGAGACATAGGATAGATACATCTCAAAGAAGAAGTATTGTAAAGGCAGATGACACAACCTTGGCTGACAAGGAAAGTCAAAGCCAACATAAAAGCAAAAGAAAAAGCATATAATAGAGCAAAAATTAGTGGGAAGTTAGAGAATTGGTAAACTTTTAAAAGCCAACAGGAAACAACTAATGAAACCATAAGGAGGAAAAAGATGAAAAAGAAGGAAAATTAGAAAAGAAGGTAAGTTAGCCAGTAATACCAAAGAGGATACCAAAAGTTTTTTTCAGACATATGAAGAGTAAAAGAGAGGCGAGAGCAGATATCAAACCACTGGAAAGTGATTCTGGGGATGTAGTAAAGTGGGACAAGGAAATGGCAGACGAATTGAATAAGTATTTTGCGTCAGTCTTCACTGTGGAAGACAGTAGCAGTATGCCAAAATTTCGAGAGTGTCGGGGACAGAAGTGAATGCAGTTGCTATTACTAGAGAGAACTCAGATGGTCTACATCCCAGGGTTCTGAAAGAGGTAACTGAAGAAATTGTGGAGGCATTAGTAATGATCTTTAAAGAATCACTAGATTCTGGCATGGTCTGGAAGGAATGAAGAATTGCAAATGTCACTCCACTCTTCAAGAAGGGAGAGAGGCAGAAGAAAGGAAATTATAGGCCAGTTAGTCTGACAGTGATTGGGAAGTTGTTGGAGTCGATTGTTAAGGATGTGGTTTCAGTGTACATGGAGGCTATAGTCAGCAAGGTTTCCTCAAGGGAAAATCTTGCCTGTCAAATCTGTTGGAATTCTTTGAGGAAATAACAAGCAAGACAGACAAAGGAGAATCAGTGGATGTTGTGTATTTGGATCTTCAGAAGGCCTTTGATAAGGTGCCACACATAAGGTTTCTTAGCAAGATAAGAGCCCGTGATAACGGGAAATGTATGGCCATGCACTGTGGTAGAAGGAATAAAAGTGTAGAGTATTTTCTAAATGGGGAGAAAATTTAAAAAATCCAAGGTGCAAAGGTAGTTGGGAGTCCTTCTACGGAATTTCCTAAAGGTTAACTTGCAGGTTGAGACAGAGTTGAGGAAGGTAAATGCAATGTTAGCATTTGTTTCAAGAGGACTAGAATATAAAAACAAGGATCTAATACTTCGGCTTTATAAGGCACTGCTGAGGTCTCACTTGGAAAATTGTCAGCAGTTTTGGGCCCATTATCGAAGAAAGGATGTGCTGACATCGGAGAGGTTTCAAAGGAGGTTCACAAAAATCATTCTGGGAACAAAAGGCTTGTCATATGAGAAGAGTTTGATGGCTCTGGACCTGTACTTGCTAGAATTGAGAAGAATGATGGTGGATCTCAATGAAATCTATCGAATGTTGAAAGGCCTAGATAGAGTGGATGTGAAGAGTATGTTTCTATTGTGGGGGAGTCTAGTATCAGAGGGCACAACCTCAGAATAGAGGGACGTCCACTTAGAATGGAGATTAGGTGGAATTTCTTTAGCCAGAAAGTGGTGAATCTGTAGAATTTGTTTCCACAGGCAGAGGCCAGACCATTGGGAATATTTAAGGCACAGGCTGATAGATTCTTGAAAAGTCAGCGCACGAAAGGTTACGGGGAGAAGTCGGAAAATGAGTTGAACATAGAACAGTACAGCACAGTACAGGCCCTTCGGCCCACAATGTTGTGCCAACCCTTAAACCCTGCCTCCCATATAACCTCCCACCTTAAATTCCTCCATATAAGGGTAATGAATCAGCCATGATCAAAAGGTGGAGCAGACTCGATGGCAGAATGGCAAAATTCTGTTCCTGTATCATATGGTCTTATGGTCTAACATGTAACACTTTCTCAGTAATGAATTGGGATGTCTGCCCATATTGTGTGTGGGGCTTAAACCCATGACGTGAAAGTGTGGAAACAAGACTGTAGATGAAGACAATTCACCATTTAAAAACAAGACTTTAAAAATACAAAGCCAATACACTTCACCTTTCAATTAACAATTTTCATGCAGCAAAAGGTATTTTGAACTTATTAAAATCTGCTATGTAAAACTATTTGAACTTTAAATATCAGGAACTCTTTAATAATTTTACCTCTTGAGCAAGCAAGTGTTCTTTACATATATGTCTTCACTTCGAATTTTCTTTTTACACCATAAAACAATATTTACATATAATTCCTGCACCTGCCAAATACATAGATTTTATCATGAAATTGATGTCCAAATACTAATCCATTTGCAGCAAAAAGGACATCTAACCTTTCATCATGGAAACTTAACTATTGTTGTTATTATTAAATATTACGCAAGTTTGGTATGGTTCCAATTGCCATAGGTCATATTTTTTGTGTGACTAGGCCTTGGTTTAGTGTGATCTCTCTTACGTTAAGGAAAGCAGATATGTATTTTCCTCAAGTGAAATTGTCAATTCCTGAGGAGTGTATTTTTTTGTCCGTAACATTTTAGTTTTTTCAGTGGCATAGTGAAACATTAGCAAAGAGATTTTGTTCAGCTAAATATTGTTAATTGTATTGAGAGATTCTCTACAATGTCAAAAGTGATGTTGTTTAAAGGGAAAAAAAACTTGCCGCTTAGGATTGTATGTCATGTCATAGATGGGATAAAGTACAGGAGAAGATAATTACAGCGAGATAGAAACCTAACGTGATTCAATCAACGGTGCAGATGACAATGGGTGTTGATAGAAATGCCCTGGAATTTCATATCATAATCAGATTAGACAAGTGGGTTTGAATGTATTGACTATACTGGTAGATGTATGACAGGAAAGGAAATAGAGGATTCGTCATCAGACGCCTCATTCAACCAAAGCAGGACTTTTAATGCTGGCATGGATTCTATTCCATGAATTGATGCTGTAGCTATATGCAGAGACCACTGGCTATAAAGTATAGTGTTCATTAGTTATGTCATGGTTTGAATTACATACTGTCTGACTGTAAATCATATTGTATTGCAAAGACATTACTTGAACACCGAATTCCTTTTGCCCTTTGTACTTAGACTGTATATTTCTCAGACAGAGCAGACTGAATCATTTTAAAATCTATGAATATCCTCCAGGATGTTCAGAAACATGTAGAAAGCCTAATGGATCATTTTAACACTTTTCAGCTTGTCTTCATTCAGTTGATATACTGGTGACCAATAATGTGAGATGGTCTTCTGGACAGGGATATAGTACTTAGCTTTAATACATAGTTCAGTCATTCTATGGCTAATTTTAAACTAATGTGCAGCTAAAAGCCACATCTCATGGATGTGAAGTGGCAGAAGTAAATAGCTTTGATCTCTTAGTTTAGAACTTAAAATAAAAGAGCACAGGAGCAAACCCTTCAGCCCACTCTATTGGTAGTCAAATGCTGAACTAAACTAATTCCATTGTGCCAACACAATGCCCCTAAACCTCCATTCTCTGCACGTCTGCACACCTATCTGAGACCCCCTTGAACACCTCTCACATATTTACAAAGTACATATAGTCCAAGAACCCTCTGTTCATCAGTGATGTTGAGGGTCCTGTCATTAATTGTATATTCTCTCTTTATGCTTGGCCGGATTAAGCTCGATTTGCCACTTCTCCACCCATATCTGCAACTGATTTGCTGTATATCCAGCTGAATCATTTGGTAACCTTCTATGCAATCCACAGCGACACGTGTCTTTGTTTGTCCGAAAACTATCCTACCACATTTTTATCCAAATATGTGCACATGTGATGTTCTTGTTTGGTTGGCAAGTAACAGAGTATGGGTGGTCTTAGTTTACCTTCAAGCCATTTCTATTCCCTGTACCAAATTAATAGAGGACTGTAAAGTATTTAGGCATTTAGGTATTATTCACTAATGCAAGTGAAAATCAAACATCTGCAGGTGCTGGAAACCTAAAATGAAAGCAAACAAAATGCTGGAAATACTCACAAGGTTAGGTCTCACCTTGGAAAGAGAAAAGAAATAATGTTTCAGGTTGAAAACACTTCATCAGAACTGGGATGAATTTTTGCAGGGAGAATGAGAGAGGATATCTCTGATAGAGCAAAATCAGGGTAGCCATTTTTTTTTCAGGGAAGGCCTGCTAAATTATGTTCTCGAGTTCACAAAGAAGGATTTGTTCTCCTAACACATAAATGGGGAGCTGAGTGTCAACTGAGTCAAGCTTAATATTTTTGAGCAATAAACTTTGTAGACATACATCACAGAAACAGTCCCTTTGGTCCACTGAGACCACACCAAACATCAACCAACTATTTACACAAATGATGGCGCCTCTGTACACCGCCCCTTTGGTCGACATCTTCTGGCTAGAGCATGAAACCATATATTTCGCTTCTTTTATGTTCTTTACATTTGTTTTTGTCTTGAATGTGATTCTGGATCTATTGGATCCTGTGATCTGCAATTTGGAGATCATTTGAGTGTTTTAGTGCTTTGCAGTCTCTGAGAGAATTCCGGGAACCTTGTAATGAGAAAGCTGCAAGCCAATGTTCGACTTCATTTCACCAATTAGAGCTTCCATCCTTTGCTGATTAAAGCAGCAAGGGAGATTGAAACACCAGCTGCCTGCCTTTTTATTGCTGGGGGATCGCTCTGCTGCTGAAGAGGGGAGACTGCCTTTTTATCGCTGGTGAGATCGCTCTGCTACGGAGAAGGGAGGCTCCCTTTTTATCGCTCTGTTACAGAGAGGGAGAATGTTGCCCAGGTTTTCTGCGTTTTGGATGTGGACTTGGACTGTAGACTTTTTCCCCCAGTCTTCTGTTTTTTTTGCATTCTCTACTTTTTGCCCAATCTTTCTTGTTACTTTGTATGCAGGGGAGGGGGGGGGGGGTTGGGGTTCAATGTGCCTGTTCCATTTTTGTTCATTTTTCTGTGAGGAGAGGAGGAATTTAGGGTTGGTGATTGTGCTGCTTTTTTCTTTCTTGGTTTCCTGACTATCTGTATACTTTCATAATAAATAAACCTTCGAACCTTTGAAGTTCTACCCTAATCTCATTTTATCCTTTCCGCATTCCTATCAACTTTTCCCAGATTATACCACTCACCTACAACTAGGAACAATTTACGGTGGCCAGTTAACCTACAAACCTATTTCTTTATGATGTCGGAAGAAAGCAAAGAGCCTGGAGGTAACTCATCCAGCCACAGGGAGATTGTGTAGACTCCACACAGATACTTCTGAAGGCCAGGATTGAACAAAGGTCACTAGCATTGTGGGGCAGTGACTCTTGAATCATGGTCAGCGGCTAGTGAGTTGTGTTTCTATGTGTACCAGCCTACCAATTATCTTTTTTTTACCTTCTTGAAAGTGTCTTAAACCAATTTAAGAGAAATGAATACCCAATTGTGTGCGGTTTTGGTTGCCCCATTGCAGAAAGGATGTGGAGGCTTGGGAAAGTTCATTAGGGTGCTACCCGGATTAGGGAATAATAGTCTACAAGAAGAAGGTGGACAAACTTGTATTGATTTTCTGGAGCATTGGATGCTGAGGGCACACTTGATAGAGATTTATATAATTTTTACAGGCATAGATTGGGTAGAGATTTAGAATTTTTACCCAGGATAAATACTAGTGAGCATGCATTTAAGGATGGGGGGTGGGGGGCAGAAGCTTAAAGGAGATGTACAGGGTAGGATTTTCTACACAGGGAGAAGTGGGTGCCTGGAATGCACTGCCAGAGCTGGTGGGGGAAACAGATACAATAGTGGCATATAAGAACCATTTAGACAGTCCTATGAACACGCAGGAAATGGAAGGATATGGACAATGTCCTGTACATGTAGGTGGGATTGGTTTAATTTGGCATTGTGATTAGCAGAGACATCTTGGTGTTTGACAAGGTCCCATTGGTAGGCTCATCCGGAAGATCAAGGTCCATGGGATCCAAAGAGACGTAGCCACTTGAATTCAAAGTCGTCTTGTCCATAAAAGACAGAGGGTAGTAGTCGATAGGACTTCATCTGGTTCGAGGTCCGTGATTAGTGCTGTTCTGCAGGGACCTGTACTGGGACTCCTGCAGTTTGTGATATATATAAATGACTTGGATGAAAATGTGGATGGGTCATTTGCAGATATTACAATAATTGGTGGCACTGTGGATAGTACAGAAGATTGCCAAAGGATACAACAGGATTTAGATCTGTGGAGAAATGGCAAGTGGCGTTTAATCCAGCCAGTTGTGAAGTGCTACATGTTGGGAGATCAAATGTAAAAGGACAACACAGTTAATAGCAAAACAGTTAACAGTGTTGATGTGCAAAGAGGATCCTGGGATCCAAATCCATAGTTCGCTGAAAGCGGCTACACAGGTTGATAGGGTGGTAGAAAGGTGTGGCAAGCCTGTCTTTATTTGTTGTGTGGAGTTCAAGAGTCAGGAAGTTAAGTTGTAGCTTAATACAACTGGTTAGGCTGCATCTGGAGTATTGCACTTGTTTTTCATTGCTCCATGATAAAAAGGATGTCGAGCCTACAAAGTGGTGCAGAAGGGTTTACTGCCTGATTCGTGGGCGTATGTTATAAGAAGAGGTTGGACAAATTAGGGTTGTTTTCTCTTGAGCAGCAGATGCTGAGAGATGACCTGACAGAAGTTTATAAAATTTAGAGAGGCATAATTGAGTAACAACAGGTATTTTTTTCCCAAGGTTGAAATGGCTAATAATAGAGGTCAACCATTTAAGGTAAGAAGGGGGAAATTCCAGGAGATGTGTAGGGCAGGACTTTTGCACATAAAGTGTACATGGAATGCGCTGCCAAAGGTGGTAGTGTAGGGAAAGTTGATAGAGATATTTAAAAGGTTCTTCGATAACCAGATGAATGTGCAGAGAATGGAGTGATATGGATATTGTGTAGACAGAAGGGAGTCATTTAATTAAGTGTTTAATTAATTCAACAGAACATCATTGATTGAATGTACCGTTCTACATGAACATTAGCCCATTTACAAGTACAATGAGTTTTGATGCTTGCTTATACCCCTATGATAAAGTCTGATTTTGATTGACTTTGGTCTATTAACGGTAACATATTCTCAGCTTTTCAGTAGTTAAATTGCAAATCTTTAAGTTTGCCACTGGAAAATACCACAAGAAGCCAATTTTTTTTTGTATTTTAAATGGGAAGTGTGCTCCTGCACATCAGATTGTCAGGCTTTTGCCAGTCATCACACCTACACTCCCCCTCCCTCCCAATCATGTCCTCTCCACTCAGTCTGTCATTAACAGTATGTGAGCTCTATGATCCTTGTGATTTAGGAAACAATGATCTCTTTGGGGCTCTACCTGTTCATTTGCTACTATCTAGTCTTGTGCAGATATCCTGGCTGTACACATGGACTGAATAACCTGCCATGTGTTTCAATGAAATGGCCAATTTACACAGATATCAGCTTTTCTTATCTGTTCACCAGCAACTGAGTGCAATCCAATAGCAAACTGTTATATTTTTAAAAAGACATTGAATATGTAACTGAACAAGAATAAACCAATTCTCTGCTCTCTCTCCACCCTCCTCTCTCTCTCTCTCCCTCCTCTCTCTCCCTCTCCCCCTCTCCCCCTCTCCCCCTCTCCCCCTCTCTCCTCTCCCTGCCCCGCCTCTCTCTCCCTCCTCTCTCACCTCTCTCCTAATAAAGAGTTTCCCACCCAACACTTCCTTCAGTGTTGGTGTCTTATGTTGATCTTGCTCTCGAACTCTTTTCTTTCATCAATGCTACATCATCTTTAAGAAGTAAATGGGGGGTAAGAATGATTCCTTAAATCGCTAAAGTTTATCCCAAATAGTTAACTTGCCTCCTGTTTATGGAAGATTTTTCTATTATTTATTCCACTTTCTTCCCTGGTTTGAGATTTTTAAAAGTTATTGTTACCTGAGAAAGCAGATAGGTCTTCCAGTGTAGCACTGGTGATATTATGGTCCCATACTCTGAAACGTTTTAATAGCTGATGCTGAGAACATTTGAGCAGGAGCAGGCATTTATCACTCAAAAAGATTGTACATAATCTGTAGCCTAACTTCTTTCAACAAATATCAATCAGCCTCAGACTGGCATTAGCAATTGACCGAGCATCAATCATTATTTGTGAAAGAGAGTTCCAAATCTCTTCTGCTCTGACTGTTTCTTAGCCTAAATCCTAAACACCTATCTCTAATTTTTGCAATGTATCAATTCCCCAAGTCTTGTGTCACAGTTTCTGGAATATTTTTCGCATATTTTCTTGAACTACTCATTACACTTGTAGTTTCCTCTGTAAAAATCCTTCTGTTCCAGCCTGTGAAACTGGTATCTGTCACTTCAATTACTTTTTCAGCACCTTTCTCATATCCTTATCAGAGGTTATAGGTTTATGTCTCAAGTCTGCAGTTTACCCTGGCACTTTGCTCAAAGCCTAAAAGGTCGTGCATTGTCAAACACTCTACCCTCTGCATGAAGTGCGTAACAAAACCCCCATCTTCTTGTTAAAGTAAGTCTCAAATATTTCATAGGAATATTTGCCAAAATAGTCAGTGGTCTACCATGTTGGGATCCAGTGGATCTGAGCTGTTGAGAGCAAATACTGTTGTGGCAGTTTAAAAGAAGTCATCTTTCTTCCAAGTTGCTCTTCCATGTCCATGTAGCTTGCGAGGATAGAATGTCCTTTCCATGTGGAGTCACTGGGATATCTTTGCTTTCCCAGGATGGCAGGAATGTCATATGTTGAAAGATTGGAGTGACTGGGCTTGTATACACAGGAATTTAGAAGGATGAGAGGGGATCTGATTGAAACATGTAAGATTATTAAGGGATTGGACATGCTCGAGGCAGGAAATATGTTCCCGATGTTTGGGGAGTCCAGAACCAGAGGCCACAGTTTAAGAATAAGGGGTAGGCCATTTAGAATGGAGTTGAGGAAAAACTTTTTCACCCAGAGGGTTGTGGATCTGTGGAAGGCAGTGGAGGCCAATTCTCTGGATTCTTTCAAGAAAGAGTTAGATAGAGCTCTTAAAGATAGAGGAGTCAAGAGATATGGGGAGAAGGCAGGAACAAGGTACTGATTGTGGATGATCAGCCATGATCACAGTTAATGGTGGTGCTGGCTGGAAGGGCCGAATGGCCTACTCCTGCACCTATAGTCTATTGTCTATTGCCCGCACAACTATCTTAGTTTTGTTGGGTTACAACTTATTTTCGTTGATCAGGATACCTTGTAGAACAGCTATTTACATAAGTGTTCAGACCAATCCAATCTTTTCTTTGCTTGGATTATGAATAATATCTGAGTCCAAAAATAGGGGAAACAAAACATTATCATAGATAAGAATATATATCTATATTTACGCCTGAAGTTGGAGAGTCTTTTCCCGGGGCAGAATAGCCAAATATGAGAGGGTGTGAGATGGGAAAAACTTAAAGCAGATGTGCAATGCAAGTTTTTTTTTACACAGAATGGAACATGCTGCAAACCGGGGGGGGGGGGTGGTAGAAGTAGATACAATAGCAACATTTATGAGCTATTTAGATGGACACATGAATAGACAGGGAATGGAGGGATATGGACCATGTGCAGACAGATGGGATTTAAGTTTCATTTGGCATCACAGTCAACACAAGTGTTGAGACCTGTTCCTGTGCTGTCCTGTTCTAGATTCTATAGGTCTCATTTTAGTATATGATGTTGTGTCATAAAATTTCAAGAGGAGTTTTGAAATGGGTGAATTTCAGTCCTGTGAATATCTGCACAAGTTACTGTTGTGCACAGAATTGTGCCCCTTCACATCCAACAAAATTAACAAGGTTTCTCTGACATAATTGCAATCCCATTCGGATATGGATAAAAGATTACAAATATTGCTATTTAAGGATAAATGAGAAATTAAATCAAGGGAAGTCGATCCTTTCCAGTTTACGTGGCTTGCTGAGAGCAAATTATAAACATTAATTATATTTTCTTAAAAACAGTAATGCTTCATTTAATCATATTGACTCAAGAAAATGCCTTAAAGCATTCCACTTAGGATTTCGTACATCTGCAGCTTCTCTTGTGATTCCACTCACCAAATTACCTTTTTTAAGTGCAGTGACCTTTTATGTAGGCACATGTGTCTGTCATTCTCTGCCTGCAGACACCCACACACAGACATAGGTGGATTATTTCAGGTAGCATACAAAGAGATTAATAATTATCAGTTCAGCAAGAAACGATTGAGAACAGATTGATAGGAGTCTTCGACACCAATGAGTTTGACCCACAATTAGTCTGTTCTTGGTGGTATTGATTGAGTGAGAAATGGTAATTAGAACTCCCTGATTCTCTGTATTGTGCCATGGGATATTTTAACTTTATCTGAATTGGTAGGTAAAGTCCTGTCTAAACAATACACTCTGATTTTTTTGTTCCAATATGTGTTCTGTCTGGATATTTTTATATCATTTATGTTTTTCTTGTGATTATGGCTTAAACAATGTTATGCATCTGTCATGCTGCTGCAGGTATTTGTTCACTGCATCTGTGCAGATGACAATAAACTTGTCTTCGACTTTGACATTTTGTCTACAGGATGGTATAGCCAATGACTTATCACTTACTCAGTCCCTGATCAAAGCAATAGATTGGATTTTGTGGTTCCATGCATTTGAACCCAGGACGTTCTAACTCCAGTGTTAGACAGCTACTAATGAGCCTCATAACAATACCCACAACTGCTGACCATCTCAGGTCTGGGTTAAAGATCTGCGCTCACCATGACCATAGACAGTACAACAAAATATCCATAAGACCATAAGACAAAGGAGCAGAAGTCGGCCATTCGGCCCATCGAGCCTGCTCTGCCATTTTATCATGAGCTGATCCATTCTCCCATTTAGTCCCACTCCCCTGCCTTCTCACCATAACCTTTGATGCCCTGGCTACTCAGATACCTATCCTTCTCTGCCTTAAATACACCCAATGACTTGACCTCCACTGCCACCCGTGGCAACAAATTCCACAGATTCACCATCCTCTGGCTAAAAAAATTTCTTCGCATCTCTGTTCTGAATGGGCGCCCTTCAATCCTTAAGTCATGCTGTCTCGTACTAGACTCCCCCACCATGGAAAACAACTTTGCCACATCCACTCTGTCCATGCCTTTCAACATTTGAAATGTTTCTATGAGGTCCCCCCTCATTCTTCTAAACTCCAAGGAGTACCGTCCAAGAGCGGTCAAACGTTCCTCATATGTTAACCCTCTCATTCCCGGAATCATTCTAGTGAATCTTCTCTGTACCCTCTCCAACGTCAGCGCGTCCTTTCTTAAATAAGGAGACCAAAACTGCACACAGTTCTCCAAGTGAGGTCTTACCAGTGCCTTATAGAGCCTCAGCATCACATCCCTGCTCCTATACTCTATTCCTCTAAAAATGAATGCCAACATTGCATTCGCCTTCTTCACCACCAACTCAACCTGGAGGTTAACCTTAAGGGTATCGTGCACGAGGACTCCCAATTCCCGTTGCATCTCAGAACTTTGAATTCTCTCCCCATTTAAATAATAGTCTGCCCGTTTATTTCTTCTACCAAAGTGCATGACCATACACTTTCCAACATTGTATTTCATTTGCCACTTCTTTGCCCGTCCTCCCAATCTATCCAAGTCTCTCTGCAGACTCTCCGTTTCCTCAGCACTACCGGCCCCTCCACCTATCTTTGTATCATCAGCAAACTTAGCCACAAAGCCATCTATTCCATAATCCAAATCATTGATGGTACGAAGTAAAAAGAAGCGGCCCCAATACAGACCCCTGTGGAACACCACTGGTAACCGGCAGCCAACCAGAATAGGATCCCTTTATTCCCACTCTCTGTTTCCTGCCAATCAGCCAACGCTCTATCCACGTATGTAACTTTCCCCTAATTCCATGGGCTCTTATCTTGTTAAGTAGCCTCATGTGTGGCACCTTGTCAAAGGCCTTCTGAAAATCCAAATATACAACATCCACTGCATTTCCCTTGTCTAGCCTACTGGTAATTTCCTCAAAAAATTGCAATGGGTTTGTCAGGCAGGATTTTCCTTTAAGGAAACCATGCTGAGTTCCGTATTTTGTCATATGCCTCCAGGTACTCTGTAACCTCATCCTTGACAATCAACTCCAACAACTTCCCTAACCACCGATGTGAAGCTAACAGGTCTATAATTTCCTTTTTGCTTCCGTGCCCCCTTCTTAAATAGCGGAGTGACATTTGCAATCTTCCAGTCCTCCGGAACCATGCCAGAATCTATTGACTTTTGAAAGATCATTGTTAATGCCTCCGCAATTCCATAGCTACTTCCTTCAGAACACGCAGGTGCATTCCATCTGGTCCAGGAGATTTATCTACCCTTGGACTATCCAGCTTCCTGAGTACTTTCTCTGTCGTAATTGTGACTGCACACACTTCTCTTCCCTGACACCCTTGAGTGTCTGGTATATTGCTGATGTCTTCCTCAGTGAAGACTGATGCAAAATACTCGTTCAGTTCCTCTGCCATCTCCTTATCTCCCATTACAATTTCTCCAACATCATTTTCTATCGGTCCTATATCTACTCTCACCTGTCTTTTACTCTTTATATACTTAAAAAATCTTTTAGTATCCTCTTTGATATTATTTGCTAGCTTCCTTTCATAGTTCATCTTTTCCCTCTTAATGACCTTCTTAGTTTCCTTTTGTAAGCTTTTAGAAACTTACCAATCCCCTGTCTTCCCACTAATTTTTGGTTCCTTGTATGCCTTCTCCTTTGCTTTAACTTTGGCTTTGACTTCTCTTGTCAGCCACGGTTGCATCCTTTTTCCATTCGAAAATTTCTTCTTTTTTGTAGTATATCTGTCTTGCACCTTCCTCACTTCTCGCATAAACTCCAGCCACTGCTGCTCTGCTGTCCTTCCCGCTAGTGTCCCTTTCCAGTCAACTTTGGCCAGTTCCTCTCTCATGCCACTGTAATTTCCTTTACTCCACTGAAATATCGACACATCAGATTTCGGCTTCTCTTTCTCAAATTTCACAGTGAACTCTATCATGTTATGATCACTGTCCCCTGAGTGTTCCTTCACCTCAATCTCTCTAATCACCTCCGGTTCATTACACAATACCCAATCCAGTACAGCCAGTCCCCTAGTGGGCTCAACAACAAGCTATTCTAGAAAGCCATCTCGTAGACATTCTACGAATTTCCTCTCTTGAGATCCAGTGCCGACCTGATTTCCCAATCCACTCGCATGTTAAAATCCCCCACAATTATCATAACACTGCCCTTCTGAAAAGCCTCTTCTATTTCCTGTTGTAATTTGTAGTGTACATCACTGCAGCTGTTAGGAGGCCTGTATATAACTGCCATCAGGGTCCTTTTACCCCTGCGATTTCTTAGCTCAACCTATAAAGATTCTGCACCTTCCGATCCTATGTCACCTCTTTCTAATGATTTAATATCATTTCTTACAAATAAAGCCATGCCACCCCCTCTACCTACCTGCGTATCCTTCCGATACACCGTCAGGTAACTAAATGACAGATAATTCACCTGGCCACTTCAGGAAGTGAACCTGAGGAAAATAGTGGAACGCTTGAAGAAGGAGAGGCCATGAAAGGACAATGTAGTACGATCATGTAGCCATTTTACCAGTTGTCTCCACATGGAACCGACTGATAGTAACCTGATCCAGTGGTGAGGGAAGAAGACGATCTCCCTACTTTGGCAGCTGCTGCAATGTGTAGTTGGTCCCACATGCATCAACCTTCATCTTTCCTTTGGATAAATCTGAGAAGGGGAACCCCAATTATCAGAGCAAAGTAATAGCTCCCTATTAACTGCAAAGGAAAGGACTTTCATTCTGGAGTTAGGTGTGGATACACTGTGAGAGAAAACTGACAGCTTTTAAATTTCCTTTAAGCAATATTTGCCATCAAGTTCGAGTTTTTTTCACGTGCACAAGTACAGTGAAGTGCAGGTACAATGAAATATCTTGCTTGTTGCAGCATTGCAGTCACATCAGTACTGACAGCTCACAGGGCATAAATGAAACAGCAGTGAAGTAAAAAACACTGCAACACAAGACATTAGTACAATAAAAAGCAATCAGAAACAAGTCCATGGTAGTAGAGAAGGTGGTCTGCAGTGTTCCATCACTGAAGTAGAAATAGGATTGTGCAGGTAAGTTCCAAGAGCCTGATGCTTGTAGGCAAGTAGCTGTTCCTGAACCTGGAACACAAATCCAATTATTTAATCTATTGGTTTCCAACTTTGGTTGAAACCAGCCGATCTGGCAATGGACACAAAGATGACACCGAATTTGTGAGATTTTAATATAATCAAGGTCATTTAAGTAGGAACTGCAAATAAAAAGGATTAACCCTGGCAGCAGAACCAGTACATTCACAGGACAACACCAACTCTTTGAAACAGGTAATATCAAGTACACAGGTAGGGTGATGGGTGGGTGAAGAAGACACATATTTTACTGAGTGTGAATAACTGTCGGCAACTTTCAAATTAATCATTCAGCCTTCAGTGTGGTTAATATGGATTTACCTAATAGTGCCTTGCTTTGTTTTGCTTTTTTCCAGCTTTATGCAATTCCCTGGTTTCTCACAATGTTTACACGTGAGTAATACTTTGACTGACTTCAGTAAAACATTAATAAAAGCAGTTAAGTGTTCATTGAATAAAGTACAAAGTATTTTATTTGTTGATGTCAAAACCAAGCTACAGTTTGGACAGAGTTAATAAGAATGAGATTCACAACTTAGGCTGTTGTTTGCATTAGTTTTGATTGAAATGGTTGCATCAAAAGTATTGTAATATTTCACATTTTTTGACTAGAAATCGGGCTTAATCTCCATTGCCCCAGAACCTGTGTGTAGATGCTGTTTTCTAGGGTTGCATTGATGATGTCCAATTCAGTTGGTGAAGGTGAATCAATGATCTCAATTGGGACTCATAATTTTCAGTTGAGGAAACCAAAGCAAAATCCAACAGTCAGTTAGCAAATGTTCTTATCTACCAAGTTCTCTGTATCAAAGTCTAGCTAACAGAAAAATAACCTCAAAAATTTCAGAACAAGTGTTAATTTTCTGTTACTCAGATCTACTTTGCTTATTGAAACTTACCATATGGGCACAACAATTAGTCTGGTGCTTTTCACTAAATGATTACATGATTTATTTCCCTATTGTTACAGTGTTCAACTTTGTGAATATTTTTACAGATGTGTTTCCTTTGCACAAGATCTTTCATCTTTGGGACACGTTACTCCTTGGCAACTCTTCATTCCCATTTTGTATAGGGGTGGCCATTCTGCAGCAGTTACGAGACAGGCTACTGGCCAATGGATTCAATGAATGCATTTTACTGTTTTCAGACCTGCCAGGTGAGGATCTGAACGAACTGCTGAAGATTCAGTAAATTTTATCATTGTATGGTTATCTTATAATACAATACCAGAGGGCAGATGCATGAATATATTGTCAGTTATTTGGTGCTGTTGTGTTTCGTCAAACATACTGTACGTTTTAAAAATGGCAGGTGCCCTAAAAGTATGTTGATTTGCATTGTCTGTGCACATACATTGCTGATTGCCTAATTGAATTTTCCATGCTGAACTTAAAATTAAGTGTTTCATTTCAGATGTACAGTATTATTACAATGGGTATTAAGAAAAAAAAAGTTTTTAACACAGTTTTTAACTTTACTGTTGTGCTTTATCTGTTTGTGTACAACATGTACAAACTATTTCTCCTAGTGGACATAAACTAGGGGGAGTCAATGGTCCTGAATGTTTTGGATTTGTGTATTAGGTCTGCAATTAACTGGAGTAGAATTTTAAATTAGTAATGTGGTTCTTGGAGTTCACTTCAACCTGGATAGCAAGCAATCTCCCATTTGCAGAAAAGCTGTCACAATTTGTCAAGCCTTGCTTCTGGTCTTGCTGCCTTGCAAAAATCCAAGCTTGAATGATTGTGTTCACAAATATTCAAAAATGTTTAAAAACTATAAGATAATAATAATTATTTCAAAATGCAAAAAAAACTTATTTTGAAAAAGCAAAAGTGAAAGAAGAATCTTCCAATAATGAGGTGTATTTAATTAAATTAACACAAAAAACGACAATTACCTGATAGTTACCATACCTTCCTCACAGCTATTCCAAAATATAGAAATGGTTTGATTGTTGGGTCTGAACCAAGCCTCAGTTTAATATGATATCTGATAATTGCAGTGAAAGACAGACCTCCCAAAGTATTGCAGTGAAATGTTTGCATAATCCATGTGCTCAGGCGCTGTGCTGGAATTCGAATCTAAAGCCAGCTGACTCAGAAGCAAGCCAATAATGTCCAAAATTTCTTTTTTTTTTTAATTTTATTTTTATTTGGATAAGGAGTTCACAATTATCACGTACTTTTTTCACACATATAACCTTTTCCATTTTTTTATATGCATAAAACTACAATTATTTATACATTCTTAAGTACACATTGAGATGATATAAAAGCAAAATAAACATTTAAATAGATAATTATGTACTGTGGTAAATCTAACCTATTAGGCTAAGTAATGAAATTAGTTGTTAAGAAAAATGGTAATAATAGTTTCCATACAACCCTTCTGGACCATTTCCACTGGTCCAAAATGTTGCATACAAGCCTATATACCAACCATTGTAGGTGTTTATATCCCAATTTGTTCGTGCTTGTTCCTGCCCGCAGACATAATTATCCAATCCCTATGTACTTATTTACTTAATTTTTTCATTTTTTTTTATCCCTTTCCCTTTACTTGTGTTAATTCTCTATTTTCCAAAAAAAAACAAACATTTAGACTAGGGGTGCTTACGTTAGCAATATTACTGTGTTGATGAGAACAGCAATATAAATCATTAGGAGAGTCATCTAAAGTCTGCTCGCATTGGGGTTATATATTCAATCCATTTATTCCAGATTTGATAAAATGTTTCTTTTTGAGTTGTCAGGGAGTAGGTCAACTTTTCCATTTTAAATATTTCCAAGATAATTTCGTACCAATCTTCTAATGTAGGTGGTATTGGATTTAGCCATTTTCTAGTGATTGATTTCTTACTTGCCGCTAAGAGGGCCTGCAGCAACTTTATATCTTCCTTCTGTTCAAGGAACAATACATGCCCCAAATAGAGCGTCTCAAAGTTCAGAGGTATCTGGGACCTAAGTACCTTAACTAATGTTCTATGAATACCTTCCCAAAATAGACTTAATTTAGGGCAATCCCAGAAAATATGAAAATGATTTGCCTCCTTGGAGCCGCACCTTCTCCAACACATCACATTTGTATCTTTATATTTTTCCTGATATGGGGTCTTGAAGTATCTTATAATGTTTTTCCAACAATGTTCTCTCCAAGTCAAAGAATTAGTCGAGGACCATTGAAAGCTGCAGATTTTCCCCCAAGCCTCCTCTGAAAGTACCAACCCCGCTTCTTTCTCCCACTTCTCTTTAATATACAGTGTATTTACATTTTTAGCATGGGAGAGTGCATTATATAGGCGAGAAACTGATTAATGTCCAAAATTTCATTATCTAATGCAAACTCATGTTTACTATTAAGAACCCATAGTCGTATCATTCTCAGAGCTGTCAAACTAAATGACCTGTAGGGCAGAAACGATGCTATCAGCACAAAACACCTTAATCCTTCCTCAAGGCAACCGTGGAGTGCAGCTGTGTAGACAGATTCTTGTTACTCTTAACGACACGTGAAGAGAAACCTGAAAGATTAGGGATCAGCCAGAGGAAGAAGAGTCATCGTTCAGAGTCAGTTTTATGAACTTTTGCAATTTTATTTAACAACTCCCAATTATTACACTAGCCTCCAGGCAACATCACGGTAGTCAGTTAAAGCACTTATGTGATTGCCTAACTCTTATCTTTCAGAACTGTTGATAGGGATCAGTGCTTCCTCTGATAAGTGCACCACCCAGGGTGAAGTGGAACTACACAGTTGAGGAAGATCCCACACTCAGCATTAAATCAGCTGACAGCTAAGGACACTGCAGTTGGTTTCAATGCCTGAGGACTTTTGGGATAAACATAAATCTGTGATCACCAGGCATTGATCTTTAGTGGAAAGTTCTTGACTCACACAGGGTGGCCACTTGGATGAAATCCCAGGGATCTCAGCCAGAAACGTCAACTGTTCATTTCCCTCCTTAGAGTTATCCAGCACTTTGTGTGCATTGCTGCATATTTCCAGCATCTGTAGTTTCTCTTATGTGGAATAACCAATGAAGTGAAATGTGGAATTGTCTTAACCTAACAAAATGACTTGTTCAGGAGATGGGGAAATCAGTGATAATGAACTTCCAAGTAATAAAGTAATCTTAGACTACTCAGTTCTGCTAATGAGGTAAAAAAAAATACCTAAGCATATTTAGAATGTTGTGGTCCTAAAGGTGAATTTGATTTGCAGTTCACTTTTTTCTTTCCGACTTGACAGATCACTGTCATACTTTTTAGCTTTGCTATTTTAAGATGGTTAATAACATTTTAAGATGATCAATAACATTTTAAGACAGCCTTAAAATGTTTGGGAAATGTGTTTGTGTTATTGGAAAGTGTGTGTGTGTGTGTGTGTGTAAGAAAACTCTTTGGAGCTTAGCTGAATTTATACATATACGTTATCTTGCTACTTCATGAAGCAACTTGCATGTAATTTTAATGTATTAAAACACGATCCATCGCATTCATTTAATTTTCTTTTGGATAGGAGGTTGATTAGCACCGTGCTATCTATGTTAATTGTGACATAGAGGAAAGCACTGTAGCATCACTTGCAGTTCTTTCCAGTGTGGTTCCCATCATGGTGAGAAGACCCAACCAATTTACTGTGCACACGCCTGCCCCCTGAATCACATTCAGGGAATATGCCCCGGAGCAGAAATTCCTTTGCACAGTAATTCATGTCTCTTACTTATGGTTGCATGACATAGACAGTTTTATTTCAGTATTTATCACTACTATGGCCTTACTGCTTCAAGGGATTTTAGAGCTGTAGTTTTTTGTTTGCCATCAATAATTTTTTTAGCTACTGTTTCTTTATGAAACAAAGTCTTGTGTAGCTAAATTGAATTGAATTGAAGTAATTTTATTTCTTACATCGTTCACATTCATGGGCAGTAAAAACCTTTACGCTACATCTCTGTCTGAATGTGTAATGTGCAAATGAAAGTAATTTGTAATAAATAATATGTACAGTAAGTATACAACCGAGCAGTCAATATAGCTTAGAAATACAATTGTGTCAGTGTGAACTAATCAGTCTGATGGCCCGTTTAAAAATAAACTGGTTGAGTGTCAGTTGATAGAATTGTACTCAAATGATGATTGTTTTATGTAGAACATGACCACAGTCTTCGGGTGAAACATAAATAACAAGGGTATATCAATAATTATAATATCAAAAGACTGAAGGTGCTGGAAGACCCAGGTAGGATAATGGGTTTCCCTATCTTACCTGCTTTCTGTCCTGCAGTTTTTCCAGCACTTTTCATTTCATTTCACATCATTAGTTAGTTTTGTAATAGTGAAAGAAGATCAGTAAAGAGAATTGTCTGTACAATTTAGTTTTCTTTTTTCCCCATCAGCATATTATAAACATTCTCTTTTGCAGTAGGGATGTAGGATAGGCTACCCATCCCATAGGATGATGATGGATGGATTAGGGATTTTGCATTAGGGATGTAGGATTAATAAACCTCTGATGAACGTTTGTTCTTGTCAGGAAATCTATAAGGGTCAAATAAGGATGACGTCCATTTGAGTCCAGTCAGTTCAGTGGTAACTGATGGGCCAGTGTAGGACCTGCTGACCCCAACTTTACAACCAAAAAAGTACTTTTGAAATGTCATTTCTGTTCTAATATAGGAAATGAAGATTTAAAAAATTAAGAATAATAGACCAAATTGACCATAATCTCAGTGCGAAGCAGCAGGTGAGTGAAGGCAAGGTAAATGGTAAATGGAAAGAAAATGGGTGAACTTTGGTTGAATTGATTTAAGAAGCATAATGAATCAGAGACATCTGATTGCATAATGAATCAATGGGGAAACATGGAGCTTTTGACATGGACCTAGTCAATATGTGTGGCTTTGTTCTCCCCCATATTGAGATGGAGGAAAATGTAGGCAGTCCAATATTTAATGTTGGACAATGGATCTGGCCTAGGCGAAGAAGTATTTTTTCAGTAAGATATAACTTTTCAAGTCATCCTTGATATCAAAGAACAGACTAAGAACACCTGATTTGTGTCTGCAAAATGTTTTAACTTAACTTTTGCTGTTTATCCAGTTTTTTTCAAAAGAAAACCTTATATTCTACCTTTCACATTTTTAATGCCTACTTCGCAAGTAGTAATGTACCAAAATGTCGACTGTACCTCTTCCTAGAGATGCTGCCTGGCCTGCTGCGTTCACCAGCAACTTTTGTGTGTGTTGAATGCAGTTTACATGTTTAGTTTTTTTGTCATAATGCAGTTTATTCAGCAGCGGGAAGCCATTGGTTCTCATTTCAGTTATTCTTTTCTTTTTTTGCAAACATAAGCTAACCTTGCTTGCTTAACAAACTTTAAGGGTCTCACAGTCAGGCTTTGCCACCTCAAATACTGCCAGCAAAAGTTATAGAAGAGTGACTTCCAATGCTTTTGCATATCCTTCCTCAACACCCTTTCTCCTTTAAGGCACTTCATTCAATTCTGTCTGTCTGTAGGATAGCGTGGCAGCCTAGCAGTTAGCGCAATCGATTTACAGCATCAGCGATAACTCATTGAAGTTCTTTGTAAGGGCTTTGTATGTTCTCCTTGTGACCATAAGGTATTCCTCTCACGTTTGAAAGACATATGGTTAGGGTTAGGTATTGTGAGCTGTAGGCATGCCATGTTGGAGCCAGAATCAGGGCGACTCTTGCATATTTGATTTGATTTGATATAAATGACACATTTCAATGTACATATGACAAATAATGTTGATCTTCTTCCAGTGAACACAACGTAGGTCAAAACCATAGATACTTTATATTCCCACATGCTGGGACCCTGATTCATGTTCTCCCTTCATATTACAATGAGATCCAGGGCCTTGGTGAGTGGAAAGGGAGCAGAGGTCAACCAGATGCCGAGTCATCAGCATTTTGGATTGATCGGGTATCAGATTATTAGATTTTTACTCTGCGGGTATTAATGTGTTTCTATGGAGTAGCCACTGTTAGAGTGTTGAGGCACATGGCAGTCAGTCTGCACAAAGCTGCACTGAACAGTAATCAATAGCCAGGTAAACTCTTTCAGTTAGAGTTTGGAGGATATAATTTTACCAGGGCAGCTGCTAAGCAAGGCCATGAGATCTTGCTCTTTCACTTGAGTTGGCAAACTCGATGTGGTTTCACATTTCTTTTGAAGTAAGGTATTTCTAATAATCCACCAATATTCCAACAGTACCATCATGTCCTGTTCAGTTTATGCTGAAATCTCTGCTGTGAGCCTTGAACTCGCAGCCTTTCGAATTGGGCAAGGGTGTTACCAACAGAGCCAAGACTTCTACACAGGCTTTTCACCAAATGCATGTTGTATTTTATATTGTATGTTCATAAATTAAAATGTGCAAGAGCTTCTTAATGAAATAAGCATTTAAGTTAAGGAGCTGGTTGTGGACTACAGGAGGAACGGAGACAGGCTCACCCCTATTGACATCAATGGATCTGGGATTGAGAGGGTGAACAGCTTCAAGTTCCTCGGCATAAACATCACCGAGGTCCTCGTGGTCTCTACATACTGGCTGTGTGGTGAAAGAAGACAACAGCACCTCTTGCACCTCAGATGGTTGAAGAAGTTCGGCATGAGTCCCCAAATCCTAAGGACTTTATACAGGGGCACATTTGGGAGCATCCTGACTGGCTGTATCACTGCTGATATGGGAACTGTACTTCCCTCAACTGCAGGACTTTGCGCAGAGAGTGATGCAGTCAGCCCAGTGCATTTGTGGATGTGAACTTCCCAATATTTAGAACATTCACAGTGATGATTGCGTAAGAAGGGCCTGAAGGATCACTGGGGACCTGAGTCACCCCAACCATAAACTGTTTCAGCTGCTACCATTGGGAAACGGTACTGCAGCATAAAAGCCAGGATCAAAAGACTTCGAGACAGCTTCTTCCACCAGGCCATCAGACTGATTAATTCACACTGACACAATTGTACTTCTATGTTATATTGACTGTTCTGTTGTATATCTTACTGTACGTACTATTTATCACAAATTACTTTCATTTGCACAGTGCACATTCAGACGGAGATGTAACATAAAGATTTTTGCTCCTCAAATATGTGAAGGATGTAAGAAATAAAGTCAATTCAATTAATAGTCCATACTCTGCGACGACACTGGTGTTAAACTGTATCGGCACTTGCCCTTCCCTTGGACTACATCAGTGATGTGGAGACGAGAAACACACTGCATGGGCACCAGCCAGTTCTTCAAGTCTTCCTTCCCAGGCTTGCACCCTGGAGAGGACACAATCCATCAGAGACACGAACCCATTATCCCCTAGGGCTGCCTACCTACCTATCTACTCTGTGAGTAGTTTCTGACTAACCTTCCATGTGTTCACCCCAGACAGTATGACATTTCTTGAAGTCGTTCAATAAATTGCAAATGTTGTTTTTGCTTATAAGATATTCCAGCACTTGATTAAATTAATGTAAAGACTAGGAAGGAGAAGGATAAGGACAGAAACTATGTCACTGCATTATTCGCTGTGTTTGCTTGAGAGTTTATGTAAGCAAATAGATGGAATAGTTTGGTGGATTTGACTGGCATGCTTGAATGCTTTAGCACTTGCGTTCATTGTTATTGATTGAGGTAATTGTTTTTTTTTAAGAAATCGACATTGAGCGTTGTGTGCGAGAGTCTATCAATCTTTTCTGTTGGACACCCAAGAGTGCTACATATAGGCAGCATGCCCAGCCACCCAAGCCTGGACCTGATGGCAATGGTATCCACCGGCAATCATCCTACTATTCTGCAGACTATCAAGATGTGCCTAAGACTGATCTAGTGAGTACTCCTGATACATTGTTTAATGTTTCCCACACCGTGGGTAGATGGCTTTAAAACCTGTATTCAAATTAGAGTTTCAGATAATTTCTGCGATAAAAGATAAATGTTCCCTGTATCAGTAAATATGAATAATGTCAATTTATATATCACTTTTGATTAGGTATAATTGGTATTTTTCATTTATGTATTCAATTGTAGCAGATGGAAAGGGCAATATAATAATCTGTATAAATATCCAAGTTGCTTTATTTTTAAAGCTTAAAGCATTGCTGTGGTTGCTGCAGAACTCTGAGCATTTTATGGCAGAGATTGAGCATGCTTATGTAATGCAGATTCCACACCTGTTGCAAGTCTTTTAAAATTCCACACTGAAAACAGAAGGGATTAATTCATCATAGACTGCAGCTTTTCTATCATTATCGAATAAAACATGTAATTTGCTGTACATCTATGATGGACATCCTGTATGCATACCCACTCTTTGTTCTCTCTCTTCATCTTTTACCCCCACTTTCTTCTTTCACTTCTTTGTTTACTTAATTTAACAAAACTCATTCATTACTCTACCAACCTAGAAGGCTGGTAAACAATGTTATTGGTTCTGTGTTCATATGGTAATGATTGTTGGATTAAGATCGATGTGGATCTGACAAATCTTTTAAAGTGGTACGCATTCTCGTTATGCAAAGTAAAACCTTTGGAGATTTGATGCAAAGAGAACCATTTTATACATCTGGCCTAATCTAACTCCATGTCAGTTCAGTTTAAAACTAAATGACTGCAAGGTTCTGCTAATTTTCCACAGGCCTGTGAAAAGACACAGAATCAAGGTAAATAACCTGCATTCCTATGGGAACAGAAATAGACCATTCAGCATGTTTCACCATCCAGATAAATAGCAGCTTACCTTTACTGTTATTTCATTATCCTCTTGGTTCTATCAGCAATAATTTTTGCTAGGCAGAAACAACACCTCTCTCTCGGTTATTATTTGTCATGACCTCGATCTCATTTTGCAAGTGAGGGTTGTTCCAGATTTCCATTCCCTCTGGTGTGGAAGAAGGATCTTAGAGTGAGAATTGGGTTTATTATTATCACTAACATATGTCTTGAAATGTGTTGTTTTGTAGCAGCAATACGGTGCAAGTAAAAGATTACTGTTAAGTAACAAAAATAATAGTTTGCAAAAGTCTTCGTCACAAGAATAGGGCAGCCTGGTGGTGTAGCAGTTAGCATCATGCTATTTATTATAGCACCAGCATTCACAGAGCAGGGTTCAATATTAGCTGCTATCTGTAAGGAGATTTTTATGTTCTGCCGATGACCATGTGGCTTTCCTCCAGGTGCTCAGTTTCCTCCCTCATTCCAATGACATGCAGATGGGGATAGTCTGTTCTGGGCATAGTATGTTGGTGCTGTGAGCACGGCAACACTTGTGGGCTGCCCAGCATAATCCTCAATGATTTGATTTGATGCAAACATCACAGTTTATGTTTGAATGTACATGTGACAAATAAGTCAAATTTTTAGTCTTAAAAGTAATGAAAAAGAATTCTAATGAGATGCTGTTCATGGACCATTCAGAAATCAGATGCTGGAGGGGAAGAAGCCATTCTTAAAACATTGGATGAAGTTCTTCAATAATGGATGCTGCTTTCTTGAGGCATGCCTCTTGGAGATACCCTCAATGACGGCAGGGGGAAGGGTGTGTCCCCGATGGATCTACAATCCTCCACAGCCGACAGCCTCTTGTGATACAGTACATTAGAGATTCAGTACCAGGTTCTGGTGCAACTCCACCATGCATCTGTAGAAATGGGTGATAAAGACTCTCATAAAGTCTCCTGCTATTAACCATAAAAAAACTTTGTTTTAATTTTGTTATACAATGGAATCCCGTCAATCGGGACACATCGGGACCAGTACAGTACTGTGCAAAAGTCTTAAGTGCATATATATAAAAAGCTAGGATGCCTAAGAATTTTGCACAGTCCTGTATTTGACAATGTGAAGTGGAGAGAGAAGTTGTAAATAAGGCAGGAGCAAAGGAAGTTGGGAATGGCAAAGGTGGAGTGTTGATGGAGATGTGTGAGACAGGTGGCACAGAAGAAATACCCAGGGGCAGGGAAGTTGGAGGCGCGATTGCAAACACACTCAGCCCTAGGCAGCAGGCAAAGTAATTTGATTCAAAACAATTGGTTTATTGATCATTACAGAATGTCTCTCTGGTGCTTCCAGTTCTGCTTTCCCCTTTTCCCAATCACAATTCCTCTATCCCTGCCCCCTTCCCACTCTCTGTCCACAAAAGAGTCACATATCATCACTCACAAACATCATGAAAGACATTATTTTTTGTGGCAGCAATGCAGTGCAGTACATAAAGTCACTACAGTACTATGAAAACATCTTAGGCATCCTAGCTATGTATATGTTGGCTCAATTAAACAGCTGTACCGATTAGATGAAGTTGCATGGAAATAGTTAAAAACGTATAAAAAGACAAACTATCATTTAGCTGAGAAACAATTTAGGTATTTAAATGAAATGTAGAACAAATTAGACTCTACTAATACTACTACTATACTATAGAACTACGTATTAGTTCCTAATACAGCTTTCGTACAATGCTTTTGATGATTGCATCCTCCAAATCTTCATTTTCATTGTAACATTCAAGATGATCATCCCACACTTCCAAGTTGGTCATAGCCCTAACTTGTTGAAGTAATGAAATCATTTCATTTAATGCCCATTTCATTTTCTGTCATCTCCAAGCCTCAATATTTGAAAGTCGCAGAGAGCAAAGCTGTTCTGAATTGTCTTACTTCTTAGTTCTTACCAACTACCAGTGGCAAAAATCACTGCTTTTTCAACTCAAACACACTATTTAAAAATTATTCGCTCTGAGCACGGTGTAGTGTCTAACTGTACACGAGTGTATGTGTCTGATGCTAGTTAGAAACTGTTCCACAACAATCTCTTGTCCTAATTAAAGGGCATAGAGTACCAAATAAATTAAGGGAATCCCAGCTATTTTCTCGATTAGTTTTTGTTCTTTAAGAGTTGTCCTGAATAAGGAGCTATCAGATTAATGGATGGCTCAGTTAACCGGAATCCACTGTATATTTGTGTTTAAGACTCTAAACCATACTAGTTTGTCTCTAATTAGTTATCAATTTCTTTAATAATGTACATCTCAGTTCAATTTTTCACATTGAAGGAAATACAAACTTGGTTCACCTTAACCCCAAGACATGCCAAAATAGTTCATTGCTATTGTAGTGGATATGAAATGTAGCTTTTGTACATGTCATACAGAAGTTCATTTGATGAGATTAAAAGAGGTTGTTGCCAAGGTTGAATATCTTGTCCCTCAAAGAAAATTGTTTTTTCACAGGCAATCAAGCAATGCCAACAGAACCATCTGTAATGCCTGGTCTATCCTGCACAATTAATACCTAAGAAGAGACACTGACTATTTCGACCCCAGAAACCACCAAAACTAGTTTAATGACCAGGAGATCTAAGAGTTAATATATCATAAAGAGAATATATTTTTGGAATTGAAAAACAGACACAATTCAGTATAGGTGTAGGAGGAGGAAAATAATTCTATGAGCATTTGGAAGATGAATTGAATTGAACTGAACTGAATTCACTTTATTTCTTACATCCTTCACATACATGAGGAGTAAAAATCTTTGCGTTACGTCTCTGTCTAAATGTGCGATCATAGTAATTTATAATAATTTATAATAAATAGAACAGTCAATATAACAGTCGTAGAATACTTTGGTCCTGGCTTTTATGCTGCGGTACTGTTTCCGGGATGGTAGAAGCTGGAATAGATTGTGGTTGGGGTGACTCGGGTCCCCAATGATCCTACAGGCCCTTCTTACACACCTGTCTTTGTAAATGTCCTGAATCATGGGAAGTTCACAACTACAGATGCGATGGGCTGTCTGCACCACTCTCTGCAGAGTGCTGCGATTAAGGGAGGTACAGTTCCCATACCAGGCAGTGATGCAGCCAGTTATGATGCTCTCAACTGTGCTCCTGTAGAAAGTTCTTAGGATTTGGGGCCCTATACCAAACTTCTTCAGCCGTCTGAGGTGAAAGAGGCGCTGTTGTGCTTTTTTTTACCACACAGCTGGTGTGTACAGATTACATGAGGTCCTCGGTAATGTGGATGCCGAGGAACTTTTAAGTTGTTTACCCTCTCAACCCCAGGTCCATTGATGTCAACAGGGGATAGCCCATCCCCATACCTCCTGTAATTCACAAGCAGCTTCTTTGTTTTTGCGACATTGAGAGAAGTTGTTTTCTTGACACCACTGTGTCAGAGAGATGACTTCTTCCCTGTAGGCCACATCGTTATTGTTTGAGATAAGACCAATCAATGTAGTGTTGTTGGCAAATTTAATTAGCAGATTAAATCTGTGGGTGGTGGCACAGTCATGGGTATACAGAGAGTAAAGGAGGGTACTTAGTACACAGCCCTGAGGGGCTCCTATATTGAGAGTCAGAGGGGTGGAGGTGAGGGAGCCCACTCTTACCACCTGCCGGCAATCTGACAGGAAGTCCAGGATCCAGCTGCACAAGGCTGAGGTCTCTGAGCTTCTTGTCGAGCCTGGATGGAACTATGGTGTTATATGTTGAACTGTAGTTCAAAACAGCATTCTCACATAAGCATCCTTCTTCTCCAGATGTGTAAGGTCAGTATGTAGAGCAGTGGCTATTGCGTCATCTGTCCATTAAAAGATGAGGTCCATCAAAAAAAAATTGTGGATAGAAATAGTGAAGAAAATCTAGTTACTCTCACCCAACCATAGCATGCATGGATTCTTCTTCCATGCTATAAAAACTTTCACTGATCCTGTTTACATTTACTATTCTATAGATATGCTCAGTCTGCCCACAGGAAGAAGAATCTCAGGGTTGTATGTAGTGACATGTATGCACACCGATAATATTTTGAATTTTGAACCTTGAAGTGCAGTTATTCCCTTTGGTTCAAGTGCCTGATGGGTGAGCATTAGTACCTCTTTCTGAACCTGGTGGTGTGAGTCCTGAGGCTCCTGTGCCACCTTCCTGATGACAGCAGCAAGTCGAGAGCCTGTCCTGGGTGCTGGGGGTCCCCGATCATGGATACTGCTTTCCTGCTGCAATGTTTCGTGTAAATCTGCTCAGTGGTGGGGAGGGCTTACCCACGATGGACTGGGCCATATCCACTACTTCGTGTCAGAGTTTCCATTCATGGGCATTGGCGTTTCCATACCAGGCTATGAAGCAATCAGTCAATATACTCTCCACTACGCATTTATAGAAGTCTGTCAAAGTTTAGATGTCATGCAGAATCTTCGCAAACTCCTAAGGAAGTAGAGTTGCTGTTGCGCTTTCTTCGTAATTGCACTTACGTGCTGGGCCCAGGACAGATCTTCTGAAATAATAACTCCAAGGAATTTAAAGATAGAATGGCAGAGCAGACTCGACAGGCCAAATGGCCGAATTCTGCTCCTGTGTCTTATAGTCTTATGGTCTAAAGTTGCTGACCCACTCCACCTCTGATCCTCCAGTGAGGGCTGGTTCATAGACCTCAGGTTTCCTCCTCCTGAAATTAATGATCAGCTCTTTGGTCTTGCTGACATTGAGTAAGAGGTTGTTGTGACTGCACTCAGCCAGATTTTCAGTCTCCCTCCTAGATGCTGATCCATCACCACTTTTGATTCAGCCTGCAACAGTGCTGTTGTCAGCAAACTTGAATATGGCATTATTTATGTCTTTCATAATTTTAAACATTTCTATAATGTCTCCCCTTATTCACCCGTGTTCCAAGAAATACAGACCTTACCTGGCCAAAATCTCCCTATAACTCAGGCTGCCTAGTCCTGGCAATATCATTGTAAATAGGTTTTTTTACACAGTAAACAGTAGATGCCTGGAACACACTGCTGGGGTTGATGCAATGAACACGTTTAAAAGACTTAGATAGGCATGTGGATGTAAGTAAAATGTAGGGCTTTGGGCTGAGTAGGAGGGAAGGATTAGATTGATCTGGAGTAGGTTGGCACAACATTGTGGGCCAAAGGGCCTGTACTGTGCCATATGGTTCTATGCTCTATACTCTGTGTTATAAACCTTTTCTCCAATATCCAGCATGGCAAGTGTTCAGAAAAAATATCCACATCTAAAAACCATAAAGACCCCTGGCCCAGATGAAATCTCTGATGAGTACTAAGTTGGTAGAAATGTACAGTACTACTGGGAAGTAGAATGGTGCAGCTGGTAAAGCTCCTGCCTTAGAACTCTAGTGACCCAGGTTCAGTCCTGATCTCCAGTGCTATCTGTGTGGCTTTCCTCAGGATGGTTTCAGTCCCTCCTCCATCTTAAAGACAATGTGGTTGTTTGCTAATTGGCAACTATATATTCCTCCTAGTGTATAGGTGAATGATAGAATCTGTTGATGGGAATATGGGGAGACTAAAAGTGGGATTGATTAATGTAGTTACATGGATGGTATGGTGAATGCAGACATATTTTCTCTCTGGACAAAACCTTTTCATCCTGTTACATTGTAATAATTCTTGTACTGCAAGAATGGTAGCACAATGTAGAAGTTGGATGAGCAGCCGAAGGTCTGATTCATTGACCCAGAGATGCGAGTTCAAATTCAACCTTAGTAATTCTTTGCACCTTTCTATGTCTCTGTGCAATTGAATTGCTGCATTAGATCATTGTGCAACCAGTCAGGGTACTTTCGATGGTACGAATGTAGATGCTATGTGCCTGTAATACCCATGCACCCATGCACACGTGCATATGACAATAAACTTGACTTTGACTTTAACTTTGAAATTTGTCAAAGACATGCCAAACTCATTTACTTGCTAAGAAATTAAAGATTCTAGCATTCATTTCTTGCAATTGCACGTAAACACTGGGTTAGTACAGGCCATCCAATATGTTAAAGCCCAGGAGTTTAAAGTGGAGATGCCCATGTGCACAAGAGCAGTAGTTTACTACAGGTCGACCTTCACTAATCCGGCACCATTGGGACCTGAGGAATGCCGAATTACAGAAGGATCACATTAAGCATAATCAGCGCCGGATTATCGAAGGAACCGGATTACAGGTAGTCGGATTAGTGAAGGTCGACCTGTAATATCGCCGCACCCCACCCCCCACCCCCAATGTAGGGTGTGGGCTAGCCAGGCGCAGGAGTCGGCCATTCAGATAGTGCAAAGAGAAAAAGGTTGGTGGAATGAAAGAGACGTCACTACTCCTAAAGGCTGTCTCATTGTGGTGCTAATTATGCCTTGCAGTTCCTAATAATAATGTTGAGATTGTCAGTAGTTGTGCTGAATTAGACCATCTTCTCAAAAAATGAGGCAACATTATTCTGAGCTGCTGAACAGAGCAGCAGAGTTTTGAATGTTCATCTCATTTACTGTGTCAGTGGTTTTCCTCATAGCTTTGGTATGGCTTTTACTGTATCTGAATTTATCTTTCCTTCCACACTATATCCCACCTGCACTGATATTTAACAGATAATCATTATCACTGCAAAATAAACAATCTGCTCTCAATGCATTTTAAGAAGTTTCATGATCAAACTACATATTTTAAATTAATAAACAAATCCCCGATAAAGTCAAAGAATTAGTGTGGAATTTAGTTCATTTTCAATACCGCATGCTCCATGCAAACTACAATTGAACTAAAGGACCAGAATAGCCATAGTTGCATTAAATTGCAAGCTCTTCAGGATTTACTATGTGGCTTATTATTTAAAATTCTATTTTTGTCTCACTCGTCACTGTGTTTTTCTACTCCAGGGACCAGAGCTGATTTGTACTGCTAACCTTTTCATGCCTCCTCAGAAGGGTTAGGATAAATATGCTTCTCTTTGAAAGTGGTGGTAAATGGGGCTGCTATTTTACTGACCTGGTGGTTGATAAAGATCTTGCACCAGCTTTGGTGGTAATCATAGTACTGTGACGTGATATCCCAAAGAGAAAATTTCAGCCCCCTCATCTGTTCACAGGCCTGTCAAGTTTCATTCCTTTAACTAAAATGAAATAAAACCCTGAGCTCCTCTTTTCTTGGCTCAGATTTTTAAAATAAACACTTTTGTTATATTTGAGTATGAGAGCTGATTGACCGGAGAGATTTCTGGAGGTCTTAGTCTCAAATTAAAATGGTAACATGGACCCTTGAAGTTTAGTCACTGTGAGTACAGATCTAAATTTTTCCAACAATCTTTACCAGCCCCACTCCACCACCTCGTCCATGCATAATGATATCAAATGCAGCATGCAATACAGCAATTAAGGTTTTATAAAGATAATTCCCAGATTTTTGTATTCTATTGCTCATATTATCTCTCTCTTCATGTGCCTTGCACATTACATGCTTGGGCGATCATGGCTTTCCACATCGAACAGTCCCTCACAGCGTCAATGATATCTCGCACACTTAGATTTGTTAGTTCTTTCACAGTGTCCATATATTTTCTTCTTTGCCTTCCTCTTTTGCGTTTCCCAAGCATATGGCCTTGTAATGTAAGGCATTCTATTTCTCCCTTTCTGATGACATGGCCCAGGAAATTAAGTTTCCTCTCATTTAATGTTCTCATTGAAGATCTTTTTGTATGGGCACGTTGGAGTACTGTCTCATTAGTTATCCTATCTCTATATGATATTTTCAGCATTCTTCTAAGAAACCACATTTCTGTTGCTTCTAAGTTTCTTTGGAGTTCTGGTGTTATAGTCCATGTTTCGGAAGCATACAGCAAGACTGACCAGATGTAACATTTTAGTAGCCTAAGCCTTGTTGTCATAGAAATATGTCTGTTGGTAAAAATGGGTTTCATTTTTTGGAAGTTGGTTTTGGCAATGGCAATTCTTCTTTTTATTTCTACTTTACTTCTAGCATCTTGTGATATAAAGCTACCAAGGTAATTAAAGTTGGTCTTTTGTTCAATCTCTTGGTTACCGATGTACAATTGGCAGTTGGGAGTATTCTGCTGTTTTGATATCACCATACATTTGGTTTTTTTACGGTTGATGGTTAAACCAAAACCTGCACTTGTTTGTACTACTTTGTCTAGGAGAATTTGTAGGTCTTCTACAGCACTTGCTATTAGGGTGGTATCATCTGCATATCTTATATTGTTAATGCTAACACCTCCAATTTTTATTCCATCTAGGTCATTTCACTATAGATATTAAATAATTCCGGTGAGGCAACGCATCCCTGTCTAACTCCCCTTTGAATTTTAGTCCAACTGTTTATATTATCATCAATTTTTACCGCCGCCATTTGATTCCAATATAAATTTTGAAACAGTTGTTGGTCCTGTCTGTCAATATTTAACGAGAATTTGAAATAAATTTTCATGTTGCACTTTGTCAAATGCTTTAGTGAAATCATTAAAACATAAAAAGACATCATTTTGATATTCAATTGCCCTTTCTGAAAGCATTCATAGTATGAAAATTGAGTTCCTAGTTCCTCTATCCTTGATAAACCCATATTGCAGTTTAGAAGTTTCTGGCCTTAAATTGTTTTTAATTCGACTCAGAACAATTCTCAACAAAATCTTTATTATGTGACTCTTAAAACTGATTGTTCTATAATTTTCGCAGTCAATAGTTCCAGGAATTTTTGGCAGAGTTATAAATACTGATTTCAAGGAATCGTCAGGCAATACACCAGACTCATATATGCCATTAAACAGTTCAAAAAGAATATCTATGCCCAGACCTTCTAGGGTTTGTATCATTTCCACTGAAATTTCATCAGGTCCAGTGGCTTTGCCATGTTTCATGCCTTTCATTGCTTTAGTTATTTTTTCTTTGGTTATAGGTGGGCCAGAATTAGGGTGTTTAATATTTGGGGGTTCCCCTCTATTATCTTCAAAAAGTTGCTCTATATACTGAATCCACCTCTCACATACTTTATCTGGATCTTATAGTATGGATCTGTCTGCTGATCTTATGCATCCTGTAGAAGAAGTTTTCTTAATTCCAGTAATTTCCTTAATTTTCTTGTGCATTTCTTTGCTGTTGTTAATATGGCCTTCTACTTCATTGCATTTTTGATTCAGCCATTCCTCCTTTGCAATATTGCACAATATTCTGGTCTGTCTGTCTAGCTCTCTGTATTGCACTTCATTATTCTTCACTAACCTTCTTTGTTCCATCAGACCTAGAATTTCTTGGGTTATCCACCCTTTGTTGGTGTGTTGGATTTCTTGTACTGGCATTATCTCCTCTGCTGATTGCTGTATAGCATATTTAAATCTGTCCCAAACAGGTGTTGTTACGTTTTCGTTGAGGTGTTCTACATCTGTTTTGAATTGTTGCTTAAGGCTGCTATCATTTTTAAGTTCTCCCAACATTTACTTCTTTCTCTTTTTTCCACGATTCAGTTTCCTTAATTTTGTTTCGATGGTAGCTATTACTGGATGGTGATCTGAACCACAGTCTGCTCCTGGGAAGGCTTTAGAATTTGTGATATTATTTCTAAAGCGTTCATTGATGGTAATGAAATTTATTTGATTCCTTGTTCTATCTCCAGGGCTAATCCAAGTGCACAATCTACGTGGATGGTTTTTATCCCAAGTATTGGTGATCACTTGGTTGTATCTGACACACCAATCAGTAAACCTTTCTCCATTTTCATTTTCCTCCCCTAATCCAAAAGGTCCTATGATGTTATCAACCCTTTCCTGTCCAACTTTGGAGTTAAAATCTCCCATGACTAATTTTATATCCTGAGATTTACATTGCTCATAAGCACTGCTGAGATCGTCATAAAACTTGTTGATATCCTCTTCATCCACATCATTTGTTGGCGCATATTATAAAATGTAAAATTCCATTAATAATTTAAAGTCCATGAACCTGAGATGTTGCCTTTAAGTTCCATAATTTAGGTCCACAAATGTGTTGGCATTTCCAAGTTACTGAACCCACTTCCATTCAACGTGTGTTGTTATCTTTTAGTCAAATAGGTCCTCATTGAAAGAGAATTCCTTTTGCTCCTTTATATTTATTTTGCATCTTGTCAGTTTTCCTCTTGTTTATGGTTCATTGATCAGTGAATAGAAAATCCCAAGAAATGAATCCTGTGGGACCCAAAATCCAGCCAAACATTATGAAAAAGTGCGTTAAGCTCTCTATTTTGAATCAATTTGCTTTCTTCCATGTCATTCCAAACCTTTTAGCCTTCTCTAATTATCTTTTGTCCAGTACCTTTCCCAAGGCTTTGCCAAAACCTATGGCAGGACATTTGCCTTCGGATACTAGCACGAAACATTCACAGAAATTTCATTCTGCCAGTACATTGACTGCTGTAGCCAACTGGCAGCCAATATTTGCATACATGTTTACCAATTCTTTCTTTACTCATTTATTAATTTTTTTTGGAGTACACACATTAGCAGGTCCAGCATTTTTTGACATTTCCAGTTACCCTTGAGATAAATTTCTTCCCTTCTGCAGAATATTTCCTTCAGGCTAATAGGAGGTACAACATGTGAGTGGTCCAGTTCACCACTCCATCGAATGTTGGCCTGATTTGTGATCCAACTTCGCAAAATTGCATTAACTGTACCGTTAGAAAATATGGCACTTTCCCAAACAAAACTCAGCCGCACGGTATTCCTTCTTGGGTCAAACTGAGTTTATTGTCAGATGTACAAGTGCAATGTATAATGAATAACTTGGTTGGAAAAGCAATGCAGACAGATGGCAATGAAGATAGCAACTATCAAAAGACATAAATAAACTAAATATAAACTATACATAAATTATGCTAACCTTATGCAAGAAAGAACACATTTAAAACAAAAAATAAGCATATTCCATTGTAATGCAAAGTCAGAATCACATTTACTAATACTGACATCTGTCATGAAATTTGGTGTTTTTTGTGGCTGCAGTGCAAGACATAAATAATTGTTATCAGTTACAATAAAAAAAATAAGTAAGTAGTGCAAAAGACAAATAGTGAGGCTGTGTTTATAGTTTCATGACCATTCAGAAATTTCATGGCAGAGGGGAAGAAGCTGTTCCTAAAACACTGATTATGTGCCTTCATGCTCCTGTACATCCTCTCTGATGGTAGTGATGGGAGGACATGTCCCAGATAATGAAGGTCCTTAATGCTGGATACTGCCTTTTAAAAATGTCCTTGGTATTGGGGAGTATTTGCCCGTGATGTAGCTGGCTGAATCAACAACACTCTGCGGCCTCTTGGAAGCTTATGCGTTGGAGCCTTCAA
Organism: Mobula hypostoma; assembly: GCF_963921235.1. Taxonomy (NCBI): domain Eukaryota; kingdom Metazoa; phylum Chordata; class Chondrichthyes; order Myliobatiformes; family Myliobatidae; genus Mobula; species Mobula hypostoma. Next base: position 158,654,510 of record NC_086100.1, read on the forward strand.
ATCAGGCATGATGCAGCGGTTAGAATGCTTTCCACCGTGCATATGCAGACATGATGACACACCACATCTCCTCAAACTCCTGCTGGCATGCCTTCTTCATGATTGCATCAATATGTTGGGTCCAGGATAGATCCCCTGAGATGTTGACACACAGGAACTAGAGGCTGCTCACCCTTTCCATCGCTGATCTCTCAGTGAGGACTGGTGCACGCTCTCCTGAACTTCCCTTCCGGTCAAGATGGTGCCTGCGTACAATGCTCCTTTGGTCAACATCTTCTGGATAGATCATGAAACCATATGTTTCACTTCTTTTATGTCTTTTATGTTTGTATTTCATCTTGAATGTGATTCTGGAACAGTTGGAGCCTATAATTTGCTCTTCAGAGATCGTTTGGGTATTCCAGTGCTCTGCAGTCGCCAAGAGGATACCGGGAGGTAGATGTAGCATGCGGGAACCTCATGGATGATGTTCAGCTCCATTTCACCGATTAAAACCTCCATTGTTCACTGATTAAAGTGACAAGGGAGATTGAAACATCAAGGTGAATACAGAAGGTGAGCGCCGGCTACCTGTCTTTTGACCGCTGAGGGATCGCACGGAGAACAGAGACTGCCTTTTTTTATCACTGCCAAGATTGCTGTGCTACAGAGAGGGGAGACTGCTTTTTTAAAATCACTGGTAGATTGATCTGCTACGGAGAGGGTAGGTTGCCCTTTTTTTTGCTGGTGACATTGCTCTGCTACAGAGAGGAAAAGCCTGTCGCTCTGCCCAGAGAATGTTACCCAGGTTTTCTGCATTTTGGATGTGGACTTGGACTATAGACTTTTTCAGTCTTGTATTTTTTATATTCTGTGTTTATCGCCTGATCTTTCTCTTTTTTGTGCAGGAAGGAGGAATTTGGGGGGCTGATCATTGTTGTTCTTTTCTTTCTTAGTTTTGTGGCTATCTGAGAAAAAGAATTTCAGAGCTGTATACTTTCACAATCAGCTGAGGTAGAGTGCAGGTTGCTGTTGCGACATCACTCAACCAGCCAATTTATTTCGCTCACTTAAGCCTCTTCATTGCTATCTGAAATTCAGCAAACAACAGTGATGTCATTGGCAAATTTATAGATGGTGTTTGAGCTGTGCCTGGCCACACAGACGTATGTGTAGAGAGAGTAGGGCTACAGGTTAAGCATACATCCTTGAGGACATTGTATTACTATACTGAGATAGTTATTGGGGTTGTGCAGGTTGGTTCAAGAACCAATGGTTGACAGGAAGTAGCTGTTCTTGAGTCTGGTGTATGGGACTTTAAGGACTTTCTTGTGAAGGAGTTAAAAGTTTATGCTTTATCTAGCATTTCTCAAGATGGAATATGAATGATTGTGTCTGAGCTGAAGAGCCAGTGTATGTAGTAATTGGTGTACTGCTGTGACTACAACAGCAACTGGGTTCAATTCCACTGCTACGTGTACGGAGTTTGCATGTTCTCCCCCATGACTGCATATGTTTCCCCAGGTGTTCCAGTTTCTTCCCACAGTACACAGAATGAGTTAGTCAGTTGTGTGCCTGCTACATTGTCGCCCCTTGCTAATTTGAAGTGATCTTTATCTTTCATTCCATAAGATAAAGAAACCAGGGTCCACTCTGTCACTGACTCCAGCTGTACATGCAGCCTGTGAGTGGAAATAAATGCAGTGCACCCATCCGGCTGACAGACAGCACAACAAATATCTTAAGTAACTTAATGAAACAAAAAAAAGTGCCAATGATTTGTTGATCGGGGAGTTTTTTATTTATTCTATCCACTGTGGAAGCTTTGCAAATTTTATTCTTCTGAATGAATTTTAGCACTCCTATGTAATCTTCCTATTTAAATTAAGGTTTTAAAAAGTTGTAGCTGATCTTTCAGGGATGGACATGCTCTCAAGAAGGAGAGAATTTGCTATCCAGAGGGAGCAGGGTAATAAAGTTTTTAATTTAGACTGTGTGGGAACGGTATTGTATAATCTCCCTTCCAGGATGCTGGGAACTATCTCTCGGATTTGTTGTGCCTTTCACAGTGGGCGGTCTCTACTTCCAAGAGAGAATGGTGAAGACAGTAAGAAAGGGGTGTGTGTCATAGTTGTGATGCTGTGTTGGAGGATCCTTGCATCTTGGGGAAATGGCCCTGATTTCTGGGACATATTGTAACCTGTACCCGACTGGAAACCCAAGAAGAGTTTATTTGTCATATACGCCAGGAAAACACTAGATCCTTTTTTGGGGTTGGTTATAGCTTACAATGTTGCTCCCACTTTTTATTTAACTGCAAATCAGATGATCATCTTTATCAGTTAAAATACCTCTAAATCCAAGCTTTGTAGGTCAACTAATGTGCAAGAAACCACACCGTTGCATGTTCTGTAAAATGCAATGCCACGTAAACTTTGATTTTCATAAGAACTGGCCTTAGTGATCTTCAAAATACCCCTTTTTTCGGCTGAATTCTACCCTTACTATATCATTCGTAATTAAAGACCATGGTATTTCAATAAAGATACAAAGTGTCTATTCTCCTGTATCTCATATCTCATCTGAAATAATGTACTTCAATTTGTCTTGTCAAATACAGTTTTAAGTGAAAACATTAAGCCTCCAAATCTGGTGTGTGTTATCAGAAAGAACATCTTAGATGGGCCCTGACATCATCAATCAGTTGTCTGATTACAGCTCAATCTGATTCCCTTTATCTCAAATAATATTACTTTGATCTATTTTTGTGCCCAGGCATGCTAGTATTCACAACAGTTTGATAGTTGGCATTTGATGTGAGGCATCTTTGTTCTCTATTTTCACACATAGCAAATTTATTTGAATTATTTTCAACCAGTTTGTGTATGAGATAGGTTAAAATCTACGATAGTTCAATGGGAAGCAGAATTTAGTAAGCTTCCAATAAAGTTAAGCTTTAGAGTTGTGAAGAAGGCTGCATCCTTTAATGATTATGATGAATAAGGTACCGATCTAAGTAGGGTGACTGAAACAACACTGAATACTTAACATGTGTTTCAAATCAGAACAGGAGGAGCAACATGCTCTCTCTGAGGATCTCTCTGCCCACTGTCTCATGCTGGATGCTTTTCACCATTATTTTGTTGAGAACCATCCTTGTGGATTTATCAAGTTGTCAGGAATTTCAGTCCCTTTGGGAAACAAAATTTCCCAAAAAAATACACAAGCCTGTACATTCTTTTCATCTGACTTTTTAAAATTCCTAATGTAGTGATTCTATATAACGTTACCATTTGTCCTTGTACATTTCTATTCTGTGCCTCATTTTTTACAAAGAATTATAAAATTATGAATTCTGATGCAATTTAATGGACCTTCAAGATTACCTGAGACATGCTTATTTTTATACAAAAATTGCAATTTTCAGTCTCGTTACAGATAGTGACATCTGAATAATAATGCCATATATCTTTATTTTCTCCTTGAAGTTCAAGAGCCCCTCTGTTAAAAGGTTGAATTTCAAGTAATGGTCATAATTTATTTCTACTTCTGATGGTTATAAATGCAGATCTCTCCCTTAGTAAGTACAGGAATAAATAACTTTTCATAAACTTAGCATCAAAGGCTTCTTTTTAATATGCATGTGGATCATCCTTCAAAGTGTGCTCTAATCAGCTCAGAAATTTTGCATTGTATATAAGATAGTGCTTGAGTATTTACTGGCCTATATAACTCATCTTTCTTTAAGTTAATCACTCAATAAATCAAAAGATTGGCTAGATTTTGCAGAAAAATTAATGTGCATCCTAAAGTTAATACATTGATACTTGTGCTTTCATTTCCACTCTTCAAGTTCAATGGTATTGTCATTCAACCATACACATGGTATACAGCTAAACGAAACTTCGTTCCTCTGGGTCCAAGGTGCACAACATAATACATATATTTACACACAGCACATCTTGTTGTGATCCAGCACATACAGCCACAAAATAATATTAGCATAAGTCCCTGACTGGTATGGCCTGAAGATTAACAGGATGACATGAAGTACGAGGTGCCTGTTTATGTAAGACAGCATAATGTTACTGGTACTATTATAATAAAATAATATACCCATAACACCCATGACTGTGCGACACCCAACATACTGATACAACTACAAAGAAATCACGACGGTGGCTATATTTCAGCAGTCCCCAACCTTTTTTGCACCGTGGACTGGTTTAATATTGACAATATTCTTGTGGACTGGCTGACGGGGGAGGTTGGTGGGGGGGTGTTAATCACGATTGGAATATAGGTGATAAGTCAACTGTAAGTCACTTATAAGTGGCTAATAAACTCAATTTTGTTTCTAAAAGGGTTTATCTAACGAATTTAATATTAATCACACGGCGCATATTTTCCTTGGATGAATTTAGTGATAAGTCAATTATAAGTCACTTATAAGTCAATAGCATCCTAACATTTTAAGTAACGTTTGGATATTAAACACACAGTGCATATTTTCCTCATATGAACATATAAAATCATTGCAATACACCAATATCGCTGAATCACTGGGAGCCCTGGACTTGTTTCCCTGCCACAAGACGGTCCCATCGAGGGGTGATACTGGAAGGGGGTTCCTTATGTCCAGTTTATTCTGCTTCGCAAAGATATGATGTTGGAAATGGAAGCAATGTTTTCAGTGCTTTCGTGGCTATCTCAGGATATTCAGCCTTGACTTTGATCCAGAATGCCAGCAGAGATGATATGTCAAACATACTTTTCAGCCCCTTGTCATTTGCAAGTTGGAAGAGTTGATCTTCTTCCCGCACTGACATGGATGACGTGTGTGTAATGACCTCGTGTGCATTCCAGTTCAACAGTGGGTGTGACAAGGAATGAGGAGAGGTGTAGCTGACTCATAACAGGGTTACCAGATTGGCTGTTTTGGTGCCAAATCCCAGAAATCTGGCTTTTTCCCAATTTGGTTGGCGTCGGAAAATTCATTTTGCTTTTTGGCTTTTTCCTGGCTTTTTACATGCTAAAATTATCTGCATGAAAATTACATACCATCCTTTTTCTAAAACATTTTCCTTTAAGAAAGATGTTTTTTGGTCAGTTACATTTGGCAATATGTCTGCCACCAAGAGTCTGGGCAAGAAGGCGCCAACTGGCAAGTCAGCAACACGGTCATGTCGCCAAATCATATTGTTTCCTTGCGGCCCGGTGGTTGGGGACCACTGCTATACTTCATTCGGAGTTTGAAGAAATTCGGCTGGAAATTTATACAGATGTACCATGGAGAGCATTCTAACCAGCTGCATCACTGTGTGGGATAGGGGTGGCGGGAGAGGTGCTACTGCATAGAATCAAAATAAGCTGCAGAGTTGTGAACTTAGTCAGCTCTATTATTATGTATTGCATTGTACTGCTGCCACAAAGACAACAAATTTCACAACATATGCCGGCAATATTTAACCTGATTCCAATTACGATCTGATTCTGGTTCTGATTCCAAAAAGTGACCACTGCAGGATGGGAGTGTTTCAATAAGTTTGGGAGTTAGGGAGGTGCAGCAGTAGAATTTTCAGACCAGGTGTACAGGTGTGCTGGATGGCAACAGGGTGTTATGAAGTCTAACAGTGTTGGTTAAGAAGCTGTTGGGCTGTTAAGAAGCTCTTACTCAGCCTAACTGTTCTGATTCTTATACTGCGATACCTTCTGCTCAAGTCAAAGAGATTTTGGGAAGGTTAGGAAAGGTCTTTGAAAATGCTGGAGGCTCTGTGTACACAGGGCTTATGTTCTATGTCCTGCTTAGGGGTGGGGTGGGGAGAAGAGGGAGACATCGATGTTTTCAGCTGTCCTTACTTTCTGTCACAGGGTCTTGCAATTCCCATTCCAGACAGTCAAGGGATAAAATTAGATTACTCCGTGTCAGGAGTAATTTAATTCTATCCCTTTTACATTGTCTGCTAAGTGGCCATCTGCCTTGTAATTCAACAGTTTTCCTCAAAATAGGACCTGACATACTTGACCCAAGCGTGACAAGATCCTACTATATGTCAGTTTTGGTGTGTAATTCAATTAAGGTTCAGGTCCAGGTTCATGATGGGTCAGGTCAAACCCTGCACAACAGTCTAACTTAGTACTTCATCCAGGTCAAGATGCTTTGCTTGATACTACTCTCTTTGCCATTCTTCTCCTCTCTTCTCAATCAATAGAATTAAACGTACAATATTGTAGTTTTTTTTTTTCTCCCTGCTTTTCTACAGATGCCTCAGGGTCAGGTCAGAGTATAGAAAAAAACCTAGGCATTTGAACTCGGGTCAGCTCTCGGATTGCTTGTGATGAGGTAGGGTTTAGGTCAGTTTTAGATCTCTAGATAGAACAATATTGATAAGTTAAGATTTAATGTATGTGTCAAGTAGGTTGTAATGTGGTTAACATGGCAGAAATTGAGGAGCAAAGTTATATTATTTACAAAATCATTTTCTTGGCTGTCTTTATCAACAATTTTTTTTAAGTTTTTGGCTACAGAATAGGAGCTGGTAACAATCAACAAGGGCAACAGGCACCCAGTGAGCAATGGGACAAGCAGTGGTCCTCCTTAAAGAAACTTAGAAGAAACCAGAGAAGGAAATTGAAGGTGGTGGAGGTGTGGACAGGGGTATGTAGGTCATGGATCAAGTAAAGTGGATGAGTTAAGTTTCAAATCAAGTACAAAAGGAGAAGTGTAGGAAAGAAAGATACACTAAGAATACGATAAAAACAATAAAAAGAAAGGTGTAGCAAATGGAATATATGGTGGAAAAGCATGAAGTCATCCTCACTTGACTAGATGAGGTAGTGGAGAGGCAGAGTATTTTTTAAACAGTGAATTATTGAGTGGCATTGGTGTTTGGAAGGATCTGGTTGTCAAAAATCTGTGCGTAACACACTAACCATTAATATGTAGTTTCAGCAACCAGTTAATAAGATAAACAGTATGTTAGCCTAAATTGTCAGAGCTGGAATATTTTGTAAGGGTCTAGTCTCCTTGCAAGAATGGTCTTGCAATACAGCAAGTGCAGCAAAGGTTCAGCAGATTGATTCTTGGAATAATGAGTTTGTCATTTGATGTTAAGCAAGCCAAAACCTCAACTTCTTGAGTTCAGAAGATATTTTTATTCATTCAAAGGAGATGAGCTTTGTAGGCCCTGCCAGATTTAACTGCCCATCCCTAATTGCTCATGAGGAAGTGATGCCAAGCTGCCTTCTTGAACTTCTGTTGTTCCTGAAGTGTGGGTAATCCTCAAAATGCTATTAGAAAGGGCTTTACAGGAGTTTGCTCCAGTGACAGTGAAGTAATGGCGATACATTTTCATGTCAGTACAGTGTGTGGCTTGGAGGGGAATTTCCAGGTAGTGATACTTCCATGCTTTTCCTGCCCTTGGCCTTCTAAGTGGTAGAGGCTGTGGGTTTCAAAGGTGCTGTCTAGGAAGTCTTGGTTGCTGCAGTGTAGGTGGCACAAACTGATACTACTGTGTGTGTGTGTGTGTGTGTGTGTGTGTGTGTCTTTTGTGGAGTAAGTGAATGGTTGTGTGAGGTGCCCATCAAACAGGTTACTGTGTAGCATGTTGAGCTTCTAGAACGTTGTTGAATCTGAACTTGTCAAGGGTCTTTTTCTGTTTTTTATGTAAGGAATGGGGAGAGGAAGGGCAAGAATGTTGTTTACACAAACCCAGTAAAAGAATAATTTGAGCAACACACATCAAAGTTGCTGGTGAACGCAGCAGGCGAGGCAGCATCTCTAGGAAGAGGTACAGTCGACGATTCAGGCCGAGACCCTTCGTTGTTTCCGCTTTAAAAGAATTATTTGGTTTATTTGCATTGTACTGAGTATCTCTTCATCTCTGCAAATGTGACCCATTTTCTATATTAAAAGTAGCAATGTGTTATGTGGTTCAGGTTCACAGAAACTGGTTCATTATGTCTAAAACACACTAATATAATCTGTTAGATGACCCTATGAGTCAGTGATAATAGTTATATTATCATCAAACTCCCTTCAAGCCAATTCAAAGAGGAAAAAAATTATGTTCAAGTATATTCCCTCTGGCATTAACTTCCACATGGTCAGCAAACATGAACAGCAGTTGTAGAATTGATTCAAAAATGTTCTCAATAAAACTTTGAATTTAGTGTTACTGCCAGCTTTAAAATACCCACATTTTATAGTGCCAATGTTCAAAGTAAATTCATTATTAAAGTGCATGTATGTCACCATATACATACTTGAGATTCATTTTCTTGAGGCCATACACAGTAAATCTAAAAAACACAATAGAATCAATGAAAGACCGCATCCAACAGGATGGACCAACAACCAATGTGCAAAAGGCAACAGACTGTGCAAATACAAAAAGAACAGATGTGACTAAACACATTGATGAAAGTAGAGCAGTAGATGTAGTGTATATGGATTTCAGCAAGGCTTTTGACAAGGTACTCCATGCAAGGCTTCTTGAGAAAGTAAGGAGGCATGGGATCCAAGGGGACATTGTTTTGTGGATCCAGAATTGGCTTGCCCACAGAAGGCAAAGAGTGGTCGTAGACGGGTCATATTCTGCATGGAGGTCTGTGACCAGTGGTGTGCCTCAGGGATCTGTTCTGGGACCCCTACTCTTCGTGATTTTTATAAATGACCTGGATGAGGAAGTGGAGGGATGGATTAGTAAGTTTTCCGATGACACAAAGGTTGGAGGTGTTGTGGATAGTGTGGAGGGCTGTCAGAGATTACAGTGCGACATTGATAGGATGCAAAACTGGGCTGAGAAGTGGCAGATAAGTGTGAGGTGGTTCATTTTGGTAGGTCAAATATGATGGCAGTGTGGAGAATCAGAGTGATCTTGGGGTCCGAGTTCATAGGACACTCAAAGCTGCTTCGCAGGTTGACTCTGTGGTTAAGAAAGCATACGGTGCGTTGGCCATCAACCTTGGGATTGAGTTTAGGAGCCGAGAGGTAATGTTGCAGCTATATAGGACCCTGGTCAGACCTCACTTGGAGTACTGTGCTCAGTTCTGGTCACCTCACTATAGGAAGAATGTGGAAACCATAGAAAGGGTGCAGAGGAGATTTACAAGGATGTTGCCTGGATTGGGGAGCATGCCTTATGAGAGTAGGTTGAGTGAACTCGGCCTTTTTTTCTTGGAGTGATAGAGGATGAGAGATGACCTGATAGAGGTGCATAGGATGATGAGAGGCACTGATCGTGTGGATAGTCAGAGGCTTATTCCCAGGGCTGAAATGGCTAGTACAAGAGAGCACAGTTTTAAGATGCTTGGAAGTAGGTACAGAGGACATGTCAGGGGGAATTTTTTTACACAGAGAGTGGTGAGTATGTGGAATGAGCTGCCGGCGACGGTGGTGGAGGCGATACGATAGGGTCTTTGAAGAGACTCCTGGATAGGTACATGGAGCTCAGAAAAATAGGGGGCTATGGTAACCCTAGATAATTTCTAGGGTAAGGACATGTTCAACACAGCTTTGTGGGCCGAATGGCCTGTATTATGCTGTAGATTTTCTATGTTTCCATGTTTCTAAAGAAAAGAAAGAAATGATAACAATAATAAGTAAGCCACAAATACTAAGAAGCTGATAATATTCTCCATCACACATCTATAGAGATTAGTCGAAGTTTTGGATGTCATGCTGAATCTGAGCAAGTGTCTAAGGATGTAGACGCGCTACCGTGCTTTCTTCATAATGCCACTTACATGCTGGACACAGGACTGATCCTCTGAACTGATAGCACTGAGGAATTTAAAGTTTTTGACCCTTTCCACCTCTGATTCCCTGATGAGGACTGGCTCGTGGACTTTTGACTTCCTCCTCCTGAAGTCAATAATCAGCTCCTTGGTCTTGCTAATATTAAATGAGAGGTTATTGTTGTGGCCAGATTTTTAATCTCCCTCTTATATGTTGATTCATCACCAACTTTGATTTGGCCAGTGACAGTAGTGTCATCAGCAAACGCGAATTTGGCATTGGAGCTGTGCTTAACCTCACAGTCGTAAGTATAAAGTGAGTAGAGCAGGAGGCTAAGCACACAGCCTTGTGGTGTACCTGTGCTGATGGAGATTGTGGACGAGATGTTTTTACCAATCAGACTTGACTAGGGTCTGTAAGTGAGGAAATCGAGGAGCCAATTGCACATATTGATATTGAGGTCAAGGTCTTGATGCTTATTGATTAGTTTTGAAGGGATGATAGTATTGAATGATGAGCTGTAGTTGATAAAGAGCATCCTGGTGTATGCATTTTTGCTGTACAGATATTTCAGGGTTGAGTGAAGAGCCAATGAAATGGCATCTGCTGTGGACCTGTAGTAATGGTAGGTGAATTGGAGAATATCCAAGTCACTTCTCAGGGAAGTATTGATATGTTTCATCACCAACTTCTCAAAGCACTTCATCAAAGTGGATGTAAGTGCCACTGGATGATAGTCATTAAGGCAGCTAACCAGATTCTTCTTAGGCTTACTTGAAGCAGGTGTTATGTCATGAAGTTACATTCCTGAGTAATATCTTCATTGCTTTTCATCTAAAACATTTGAAACAGCAGCTGGAAGAGGCCATTTGGCCTGTTGCTCTCTCTGGAGGTTCTAGAACTGGGGCATAATCTCAGGATAACAGGTAGGCCATTTATGGCTGAGATTAGGTGAGTTTTTTTTCAGGAAAGGACTGTCTATCTTTGGAATTCTGTACTTCATGTGCATGGGGGGTACTTACTGTGTACAAGTCTGAAATAAAGAGATTAGTAAGAGAGTGGGCAACAGGATCAACTATCATTTTAATGAGCAGTAAAGTAGTCTCTGGCCTTCTATCTTTTTGAAGATGTCCAGCTAGTGTCAGTTAACCTTTCTTAAAAATTTTGCAATAATTTTTCATTCAAGAAAGTATTCAATTACTTTTGCACAGAAGTGATCTGCTAGAGATTTGAGATTTTGTGTGTTAAAAAGGACACACAAACATTGTTAGCTCTGGTATCTCTTCTGGCAAATGGCTAACAGGGAATTACGACATACATTCCAAATTTTAAAAAGAGATGAAAAGTTCGTATTGCGTTTACACATCTGGTTCTTCGGTCACTTTTCCAATTTCAGTTTAAAAGTGAATGAGTTTTGTTTCAAGTTGTAAAGCTGGCCAAGTTGTAAGTCAAAACAAGGCAAGGCTGTTTCATGTTTAATCATGTTTATGTAAAAGAGAAATGCAAATCCATACACAGCCTGGAGATGCATATTGTACACCATATGACTTCATACTGTACTGTGCTCCTTATCATTAGACAGTAATAAATTATGAAGGGAACATTTATTGGACAACCAACGCTATTGAATCCCAGCTCAATAAGCTAATTCCACTGTGTCATTCATTGTCTGTCCTTGCTAGAGACTCAACTACTGCTCTCATATACTCACGATTTTCTTGGACAATCTTTGCATGTCCTTTGTCAAGCATATTTCCCAATCTTGAATCGTCTTGTTTTCTCAATCTGAATTTGACCCATGCCTGCATAGCAAACTTATAAGCTGCACTAACATGGTGGGTTTTGAAAGCTGTTGTAGCTTTCCGCCAGTTACGGTAACCAGTGACAGTGAAGGTAGACTCAGAATGGAACCCATGTCCTCCACACAGGAAATGCCTGCACGCGAAGCAGAACATAGTATCTTTGGTGATCGAATATTCCAGTCAGTCAAACCAGCCACGAATAAAACTCCTTTGCTGATTGCCAAACTGTTGCGAGCAGCGAAGGGTACTTTTTCAATGCTGGCCGACGGGGTCCTTCCTCAGGCTGCTGGCTAACATCGCTAACAGTATTCCCACTAGCACTAAGAGCAGCTTCATCCACGTTCTCTTCTGAATCCTGCTCCATTTCTTGTTCCTCTACTTCGCCTCACACTCCTTCGATGAACTGCTGTCGTCCTCATCCCCACTTACTTCTTTCTGCATGTCACTTTCAATTAAGACATGCTCAGGCTGAGACACCACTGATTCCTCTGGATGAGATCATTTTCTCACTAAAAATCGATCCATTTTTCACGCCGGCCAAAATAATGCACATGCCAGGACCACACTAGCTTGAAAAAGCACAATGTGTGTGTGTGTGTGTGTGTGTGTGTGTGTGGCATCCGTTAGTCTCACGAGATCATGGATCTGCACCTGGATCATGCACAATGTGTGTATACTATCAATCTCTCGTGTGAGTGAGAGTGAGTGACATCACCACCTAGAGTGATCTTAGATCAGCTTAACTGATCTGAGGACAGCAACGGCAAGACATTGACAACAAATGAATAAGCAGAAGTGTAGAGTGGATCTGCCAGAGTTTATAACTTTATTGCTACGTGGGTGCTATGGTAATTGGGGGCGATGTTTCACTAGATCAACTGGAGAAACAAGCTGTATTCAAAACTATACAGAGAAAGCAAAGCAGCTGTAATTTGTATGTGAAATTTCAGTTAATTTCTTGGTGGTGCTATTGTAATTTCTGCTGGGGCTCTAGCACCAGTTAGCACCACCTTAGCACCGCCCCTGTTATGTAGGAACTGTCTGGAAATTGGGATGTTTACTACTTCTTTATCCCTGACATAAAATCAGAACTATCGCACCAGAGGTTGACAATAAAGGTTAGTTTGTGCAAAGAGTTGCAACTAATTTAATAAGCAATTTTTCATGTGAGATATACCAGTGTTGTTTAGCTTCCCTTTTGTGTTAATATTTTTGGGCCAATTTTTGACAGATGAGGATGACAGTGATTGAGAGCAGGTGCTATGGTAGAAAAAGTGACACAAGCATGAGTGAGAGTTCAAAGAAGCACTGGGCAGAAGAGTAATACACAATGTTTTTGGCATTTCCATCCACCTTTTAATCATAACTTCCTTCACCAAAACTTAAGAGAAACAGACAATATAAGTTCTTTCAACAGCAGCACCACAGCTAAGGAGTACAGATATTTTACCAAATTTTACCGAACTGTATCCTTAAGATTAGATTATGAGGACACTCAGTCCTCGTTTATTGTCAATTAGAAATGCATGCATTAAAAAATGATACAATGTTCCTCCGGTATGATATCACAGAAACACAAGGCAGACCACGACTAAAACTGACAAAAACCACATAATTATAACCTATAGTTAAAACAGTGCAAAGCAATACCGTAATTTGATAAAGAGCAGACCATGGGCACAGTAAAAAAAGTCTCAAAGTCCCGATAGCCCATCATCTCACGTGGACAGTAGGAGGAAGAAACTCCCCCTGCCATGAGCTTCCAGTGTTGAAAACTTGCCAATGCAGCATCCTGGAAGCACCCGACCTCAGTGCGACTCTGAGTCCGTCCGAAAACTTCGAGCCTCCGACCGGCCCTCCGACACTGAGCACCATCTCTGCCGAGCGCTTCGACCCTCGGCCCCGGCCGCCAAGCAACAGGCAAAACCGAGGACTCGGGGCCTTCCCCTCCAGAAATTTCGGATCACACAGTAGCGGCAGCAGCGAAGCAGGCATTTCAGAAGTTTCACCAGATGTTCCTCCATGCTCTCACATCTGTCTCCATCAAATCAGAATTGTGCACGGCCTCCTACTTGACAGATAACAGATTGAAGTTAAAAACAATTAACTGGCCCAATTATCCCACAACCTCTAACTTTCTCTCACACCCAAGTTATATGTATATAACTCCCTTGAACTCTGATTTGTTTAATCACTTCAGAAGGCATTTGAAAGGTATCCATGTTGCTGTGTGGTTGGAAACATATACTGTATATGATGGTATGTGTATGGAAGGAAAATTTCCTTCCCTGAACAATGTCAGTGAACCAGATGGGGTTTGATGATGATCCAGTAGTTTCATGCTCACTGATACTAACTCTTTATGGTGCTGAAGCAATTGAATTTTTCTGAAGTTTGGCTTCTTAACTTCTTAAAATGCCTTACGGTTTGTAAAATTATTGTACAAAAATAAGGCCATAATATTTGACTTAAAAATAATGACCAAATCATTTTCCCAGGGTGCAAATGTCCAATACTAGAACACGTGCATTTAAGGTGAGAAGGGGAAAGCTTAAAGGAAATGTAAAGGCAAACAACAGGAATTCTGCAGATGCTGGAAATTCAAGCAACGCACATCAAAGTTGCTGGTGAACGCAGCAGGCCAGGCAGCATCTCTAGGAAGAGGTAAAGTCGACGTTTCAGGCCGAGACCCTTTGTCAGGACTAACTGAAGGAAGAGTGAGTAAGAGATTTGAAAGTTGGAGGGGGAGGGGGAGATCCAAAATGATAGGAGAAGACAGGAGGGGGAGGGATGGAGCCAAGAGCTGCCAAAATGATAGTCCTGACGAAGGGTCTCGGCCTGAAACGTCGACTGCACCTCTTCCTGGAGATGCTGCCTGGCCTGCTGCGTTCGCCAGCAACTTTGATGTGTGTTGCAGGAAATGTAAAGGGCAAGTTTTTCACATAAACAGTTGTGTGTGTCTGGAATGGGCTGCCAAAGGTGTTAGTGGATGTAGATACAATCGTGGAGTGTAAGGGCTTTTAGACAGACATGAATATGCAGGGATTGGAGGAATCTGGATCATATTCAGATAGAGAGATTTAGTTTAATTTGGACCAAAGGTCCTGTTTCTGTTTTGTACTAAGTTCCTATGTTGAAATTTGGTGACTGGATATCAATACAATTATTTATTGTTTTCTTTGCTAATATTCACTTTGAGTTGACACAAAGATCAAGTCAAGTTAAGTCACTTTTTATTGTCATTTCGACCATAACTGCTGGTACAGTGCTCAGTAAAAACGAGACAACGTTTTTCAGGACCATGGTGCTACATGAACAATACAAAAACTACACTGAACTATGTAAAACAACACAAAACTACACTAGACTACAAACCTACCCAGGACTGCATAAAGTGCACAAAACAGTTCAGGCATTGCAATAAATAATAAACAAGACAATGTGCACAGTAGAGGGCAGCAGGTTGGTGTCAGTCCAGGCTCTGGGTATTGAGGAATCTGATGGCTTGGGGGAAGAAACTGTTACATGGTCTGGTCGTGCTTCGGGCTCTCACATGGAAAGATATTCCCTCTCCATGTGAAAATTCTATTATAATGCTTGATGGCAGTCTTTAAAAACTTAAAACATAAAATTGATTGTTAATATTTATAATATTTGTACAGTATCTGTGTTGCAGTTTTAAAATGTGTAATATGGAACCTTCAGTTTTTTAATTAGAAGTCGTCTCTTTCAGTCACGTGAACCTATTAGGTTAGCTGAACTCAAGGCCGAAATGTCACCACGGATATCTGCAGAGGACCTAATTGACCTGTGTGAGTTGTCCGGACCGACAAACTCCAAGATGCCCACTAAAAAGACAAAATCGGGAAAGCCAAAACTGCTCGTGGTGGACATTCGCAACGTTGAGGAGTATCCTTGAAACAAAATATAAATATCTTTTTCTCCCCTTATTTTAGGGTTACTCAATGTAAAGGATATTTCTAATTTCTAGATTAGAAGGTTGTGTAGATTCATATACAGGTTTATCGTCATATATTAGGTTATATTTATATAAGTTTATTGTCAGGGTATGGTGAAAATCCTTGCTCGCATGAAGCTCACACAGTAAGTATTATACATGAGAATAATAAATACAACAATAAGTACAGCAACCAGTGCAAGACAACAGAATGGTGCAAAAGTCGCTGAGCAGTTTGAAGTATTGTGAAAAGAAATGCTGAAGTGACAATAAAGGATTAACTGACAGAGGTAATACAGTATTAAGAATCCAAGAATATGGCAGCATCTCTGGGAAGGGTATGTGATAGAGATTACTGGCTCAGAATTTGAGAGCACTGGGGAAGAAACTTCCTTAGTCTCATTATCTGGGCTTAAAATGCCCTGTATTTTCTCCTGGAAGTTAGAAGTGAGGAAAAGGAATGGCCAGATGGTAGTTATTTTCTATTATTAAATAAATATATTGAAGGTTACGATCAATAGATTTTTCAACACTGAGGGTTATGATAAACCGGCTGGAAAGTAGTTGATGCACAGGATCAGCCACAATCTTATTAAATGACGAAAAGGCCAAATAGTTCATTCCTCCTGATTATTTAAATTCATCTTGTTTGACTAGAAATAAGCTGAAAGTAGGGGATGAATGTAATGTAGCATAAAATAGGCAAATAATAAAAGCTTAGATGTAAAGATATTGAACGCAGTCAGTTCTGATTTTGAAATTTGAACTGGCATCATTTTGAAACTTAAGCGAAACATATGTTTGCAAAGCCATTCTTTTAAATGCTGACAAGTACATATTAAAGTATATCTTTTTTTTCTAATCCTTTCAGCAGCTAATGTTTATTTTTTATTTTTATGGGCTGCTTTTTGAGGTTTGACATGTGGCCTATTGGTAAAATGAAAACTTGGCATTTGATCGAATGAATCTGCTTCATCAACTTCAGTTCTATTTATAAGATTGTACTAGTGAGATGTTTTTTATGACCTTGTTAAGATCCTGGACTACTAAATGCTAAATATTTCCATCTTTTTCAAGGTTATGGTAGCTCCATTCAATCATCCCACATTTGATCAGTGTCCAAGTATTTTACTGTTAAGTACATTTTGTTTATGTGGTACTTTACATCACCTCAAGCCACACATGGCGCTTGAAACTTAGTTAAGTATCCTCAGTCGAAATGGAAGAAATGTGGCTGCTAATTTACACACATCAAACTAGACAAATGCCAATGTGGGAAGAACAGGTAAGTGCTTCAGTTATGTTAGCCAAGGGACAACCATTGTCCAACATACCAAGGGGAACTCTCCTGTTCTTTATAATAATAACCCTTGATCTCTTAAGTTCTCCCAAGAGAGTAAGTTATCCGTGGAAATGAACGATTGTCTTGTTTTAACATTTTTGAAAGATGATACTAGGCATATCAATTCTAAGTGTTTTCTTTTGTGGTGCTGTTTTGTTGGATGCTTAATGACTGGAATTTTCTGCATTTGTACTTTATTTTCTGGCTGAAATCTCAAAATGCTGAATGTCCTTGTTACTAACTTTCTTTCGCTTTATAGTTTTTTCCCCCTTGTTTAACCATTCTTTTAACCAAAGGAATTGCATTACTAAAGGAAACTTTTGAATCTCTCCCCTCTGACATGTAAGTAAGCTTCTTTACACATATGAACTGAGATGGTAAAAGGAAACCACAGGCAATGTCCATTACAACTTCTACTTGTGTGCTCTTTTGTGACTTGGTTTTGGTCTGTTTGTCCATATTTTTGTTCTTTTCAGTTGAATGTAGTGCAGCAGAATAGTATAACAATGAACTACATTGTTTGCAGTAGGCCTGTAGACTCAGAGTGCAGTATAGTCTAAAACAACAATGCAACTTAGAAGATTGTTGCTCAGTGTACTGATATGAACATTTCCATTTCCTAGGTCTCCTTTTTTGTGTAAGCCCTCTGCGGTGATGCTTAATATTTGATTATTAGAACATAAGAATTAGACTAGGAGCAGGCTAACTGGCCCATCGAGCCTGCTGTGCCATTCAATTAGATTATGCCTGATCTGGTCATCAATCCAGCTTCACCTTCCTGCCTTTTTCCCGCAACCCTTAAATCTCTCGCAAAATTCTATCTACCTGCATCTTAGATATGTTTAACCAGGTAGCCTCTACTACTTTTCCTTGTGATAAGCAATTCCTCCTCATCTTTATCCTAAATCTACTCCCTTGAATATTTAGTCGTATGTCCCCCAGTTCTAATCTCAACTGCTAGTGGAAACAAATTTCCTGCCTCTATCCTGTCTATCATAATATTATGTTTCTATAAGATCCGTTCCCATTTTTCTGAATTCCAGTGAGTATAGTCCCAGGCGATTCAATCTCTTCCCATTGGCAAATCTGCTTATCTCCATTATCAACCTGGTGGACACCCTCTGCACCATTTCCAAAGCTAATATATCTTTTCTTAAAACTGCACGCAGTACTCTAAGTGGGGCCTTACCGGGATCTTGTACAGCTTCAGCATAATTTCCCTGCTCTAATTAATATTTCTGTTATGACAATGCATTTGTTGATGCTGCTCTCATTAACATTGGTTTAGCCTTCTGTGCAACCAGACTAAGTGAAATTTCAACCAACAGTTAGCCTTTATCTTGGGAGGTTAAAGATATTTTACTGAACTACTTCATGTATCAGTTTCACACATAAAAACATTTAATATACACCTGCAGAAGTTATAATAATATCAAAGAAGAAGCTATTTAATTGCTCTAGATTAGGGGTCCCCAACCTTTTTTATGCCGTTGACACCAGCTATTAACCAACGGGTCCATGGACCCCAGGCTGGAAAGCCCTGCTCGAGATCATCCTGTACAGGAAACCCACATTTTCTCCCTCCACTGCTTTCTAGTTTTCTCTTGAATGATTGCAGAATTTATCTTTTAGATGTAGTATGGAATCAATCCTATGTATAAATTACCCCTGGGATTGAACAAATCTGACAACAGTCCTAGACTTGACTTTTACCACAATGCCTGTGCATTCTCCTGTGCTAAAGTTACTTCTAGCTTGAAATCACATTCTAACATTACTCATGTCTTTCATGTTCCAGATAAAGTTTCAAATATTTAATACAGCTGGACTGAATTGCTTTTTAGCTCTACTATAACTCTATAACTGTACAACTCTATAACTGTTACTGGAGGCTTTGTAATATACCAACTGGGACAGAAATGTGGTGTTTAATTTCAGAAACCATGCAAAGCAGATCCATAATGTTATCAATTTCTGAGACAAAAAGCCCATTAACATATGGCTTTGAAGTTGAGAGCAAAGTGGGCATGAAAGAAAGCATGTGTTGTCCTTGTGTCAGTTAATTCCAAATTAACTGCACTTGGTTAAAGGGAGGAAATTAGAATGGGGTTTAATGTGGGTGAATTGTTGAT
This sequence comes from Mobula hypostoma, assembly GCF_963921235.1. NCBI lineage: Eukaryota > Metazoa > Chordata > Chondrichthyes > Myliobatiformes > Myliobatidae > Mobula > Mobula hypostoma. The sequence continues at coordinate 158,673,462 of NC_086100.1, forward strand.
GTACCAATCACATGGCATGGAAGGACCTAAATCATGCCTCAGATAAGGTGGTCATGCTGCCACCATCTGAGCAATTTTTCACTGACAGTGGTTTCCTTATCTAGAAAATGTTTGTGATTGTTGCTTTCTGCATCCCCTTGACTTTCCAGGAACCTTCCAATCAAGTACCTCTGTCCAGTCATGCCTTCCTTCCTCAGTCAAGAATGTTGCACCTCCTTCAGTGTGCATCATCTGCTTGATAAAGATGTACCTTGCGGTCTGTGGATGGCTTGCAAGGGTGATGCTGAAGCAAGGGTACAGTGAGCTAAAGGGTTATCCAGGAGGAATAATTCAGAGGGGTGGGCCTTTAACTCACTGGCTATAGAAGAGTGAGATTTAATCTCTTAACATGCATCACTCTGAGGGCACACGCTGAATAGCTATTTCCCCTGCAAGAGTTCTAGTTTCCCCTAGTATTTTAGGACAGGCTATAAAGGTAAAGAATTAGTGATGTGTGACTGAGATGGAAACAATTGCTGTATTCAGAGGTTTGTGAATCTTCAGAATTCTGTGTTCCAGAGGCATGGAGGCATTTGAATTAAAACCTAGGATTAATAGAGCTTAGCTCTAAAAGAATCAAGCTACTCTGGTGACATTTGGAGGCAGATCATCTGCTGTCTTATTGAATAGATTATTAGATGGAAAGTTCCAAAGCCTACACTTCCTACTTTCCATCTTCTTAGGAGTAATACCATGGTAACCATAAATGCTACTGGAAGAGCTAAATATGTCCCAAGTTTAAGTTCAAGTCAAGTTTTTTTGCCATGTGCGTAAATATGGTGCAGTACAGGTACAATGAAAATCTTGCTTGCTGTAGAATTACAGGTACGTAAGTTCAGACAACACACAAAGTATGAAGAAAAAAGACTATAAAATGATGCATGTAACAGCACAGTATTTTGTCAGTACTATAGTTGTCCATGCACTGAAGTTCTAGATTTGGTCTAGACCCTATAATGTTCTAACTAAAGGATTTAAAAAGTAAGACACTGAAGCAAGCTTGTGAGCCATGTTTTGTCACTTCTGCTCATGGGGCAGGAGCTCAGGGAAGATTTAGAATAGAGAACATAAAACAATACAGCATAGTACAGGCTCTTAGGCCCAGGATGTTCTGCCAGCCTTTTAACCTACTTTAAGATCATTCTAAACCTTCCCTCCTACATGGCTTTCCATTTTGCGTTTAGCCGTGTGCCTACTTACAAGTTTCTTAAATATTCCTAATGTGCCTGTCTCGATCACCATCCTTGGCAAGATATTCCATGCACCCACCACTCTCCGGGCTTAAAAAAAACTAGCTTTGATATCCCCTCGCCCCCCCCATACCTGCCTCCAATTATCTTAAAATTATGCATATTAACCATTTTAACCGTGGTAAAAAGCCACTCTATCTATGTCTCTTATTATCTTATACAGCGTGGCTGGCTGGTGGCACAATGGCATCAGCGCCGGACTCCAGAGCGAAGGTTCCCGAGTTCGAATCCAAGTCAGGCCCATCCCCTGAGCACGTTTTCCATCCATGCCGGGTTGAGCGTCGAGCTAGCCACTCAGCCTTGTTAAAAAAAGGGTCGAGTCAGGAACGTTCATATCGTGACCTGGTTAATCCGAAAGGAGACCAATCCTGACACCATGCGCCAGACAAGAATGGCTGACTGTCCGGTGCAACATGCTAAAAAAAAAATCTTATGCACCTCTATCAATTCTCCTGTCATCCTCCTTCACTCAAAAGAGTGCTCACGCAACCTACTCTCATAAAACCATCTCTCTAATCCAGGCAGCATCCTGGTAAAATTCCTCTGCACCCCCTCTGAAGCTTCCACATCCTTCCTACAGTGAGACAACCAGAAGTGAACACAATAATCCAAATGTGTTCTAACTAGCGTTTTACAGAGTTGCAATATAAGCATATGGGTCTTGAACTCAAACTGCGACTAATGAAGGGCAACGCTCATGCACCTTCTTGCCCACCTATCAATTTTTGGGACAAACTATGGGCGTGGACCTCAATCTCTCTCTCTCTCTCTCTCTCTCTCTGTTCCTCCATATTGCTAAGAATCCTGCCCTTAAACCTGTCGTCTGCCTTCAAGTTCGACCTTTCAAAGTCTATCACTTCACACTGTTCTGATAGAACTAATTTTTTTACTTCTCAGCCCAGCTCTGCATCCTATCACTGTCTCATTGAAACCTGCGACATTCTCCTATGCTATCCACAGCACCAGAGTTTGTGTTATTCGCACACTTACTAACCCAGCCTTCCTCTTCCTCATCCCAGTCATTCATAAACTTCACAAAGAGCAGGGATCCCAGAACAGATCCCTGCAGAACACCACTGGTTACCAACCTGCAGGCAGAATACACTCCATCTACGACCATCCCCCGCCTCTGTGGACAAGGCAAATTAGAATCCATATAGCTGAGTTTCCCCGGATCCCATGCCTCCTGACTTTCTGAATGAGTCTGCCGTGGGGAACCTTGTCAAAAGCCTTACTAAAATCCATATACACCACATTCACTATTCTTACCTTTCTCAGTGTGCTTTGTCACATCCTCAAAAAATTCAATCAGGCTCATGAGGCATGATCTACTCCTCACAAAGCCATGCTGACTATTCCTCATCGCACTTTACTTATCCAAATGCTCGTAAATCCTGTTTCTAAGAATCTTTTCTTATAGTTTTCCTACCACTGAAATAAGACTCACTGGTCTATAATTCCCAAGATTATCCCTATTACCTTAAACAAAGGAATATATTAGCCACCTCCAACTTTCTGGTACAACTTCTGTGGCCATTGAGGACGTAAACATCATTGCCAAAAGAGCAGCAATCTCTTCTCTCACTTCCCAGAGTAACCTATGGCTTATCCCATCTGGACCCAGGGACTTATCTATCTACGCTCTGTCCGCCAGAGAAAGCAGGATCTCCCAGTGGCCACACATTTTAATTCCACATCCCATTCCCATTCTGACATGTCTATCCACGGCCTCCTCTACTGTAAAGATGAAGCCACACTCAGGTTGGAGGAACAACACCTTATATTCTGTCTGGGTAGCCTCCAACCTGATGGCATGAACATTGACTTCTCTAACTTCCGCTAAGGCCCCACCTCCCCCTCGTACCCCATCTGTTACTCATTTTTATGCACAGATTCTTTCCTCACTCTCCTTTTTCTCCCTCTGTCCCTCTGAATATACCTCTTGCCCATCCTCTGGGTCACCCCCCCCCTTGTCTTTCTTCCCGGACCTCCTGTCCCATGATCCTCTCGTATCCCCTTTTGCCTATCACCTGTCCAGCTCTCGGCTCTATCCCTCCCCCTCCTGTCTTCTCCTATCATTTTGCATCTCCCCCTCCCCCTCCAGCTTTCAAATCCCTTACTCACTCTTCCTTCAGTTAGTCCTGACGAAGGGTCTCGGCCTGAAACGTCGACTGCACCTCTTCCTAGAGATGCTGCCTGGCCTGCTGCGTTCACCAGCAACTTTGATGTATGTTGCTTGAATTTCCAGCATCTGCAGAATTCCTGTTGTTTACTTATCTATCCTAATGTTTTTCAAAAGTTCAAGTACTTCCTTTTTCTTAACATTAAGATGTTCCGGCACTTCAACCAGTTTTATACTGTTTTCACATTCATCAAGGTCTTTCTCTCCGTGAATACTGAAGCAAAGTATTCATTATAGACCTCCCCTACCTCCTCCAGTTTCAGACACATTTCCTGTTTTATCCCTGATCAGTCCTGCTTTCATTCTAGTCATCCTCCTGTTCTTCATATACATGTAAGATGCCTTGGGGTTTTCCGTAATCCTACTAACCAAGGCCTTTTCATGTTCCCTTCTAGCTCTTCAAAGTTGCTTCTTAAGCTGCTTTCTGGCTACCTTAGAACTCTCAAGAGCCCTGTTTCAGCCTTGCTTCCCAAACCTTAAGGCAGAGGTTGATAGATTCTTCTTTGTCAGGGCATGAAGGGATACAGGGAGATGACGGGAAATTGGGGCTGAGAGGAAAAATGAATCAGCCATGATGAAATTGCGGAGCAGGCTTGATGGGCCAAATGGCCTGATTCTGCTCCTATATCTTATGGTCTTATGGTCTAAGCTTCTTTCTTCCTCTTGACTATTTGTTCCATATCTCTTGTCAACTATGGTTCCCTCACCATAGTTGACAAGAGATGTGGAACAAATTTTGGAGACAGTGAGCACAACTCCCTAATCTTTACCATAGATAACCTTGGAGAGGGACAGGAACAGATGGCATGTCCCACATGGGACACATTTATCCAGAACCCCATGCAAGTGATTCCTAAGTAGCCTCAACATTTTTGTTATGTATTTCCCTGAGTACATCTTTTCCCGATTTACGCTCCCAAGTTCCTGCCTAATCGCATCAAAATCCGCCCTCCCCTAATGAAATACTTTCCCATGCGGTCTGTTCCTGTCCCTCTCCAAGGCTATCTATGGTAAAGATTAGGGACTTGTGCTCACTGTCTCCAAAATGCTCACCCACCAAGAGATCTGTCACCTAACTAGGTTCATTGCCTAGTACTAGATCCAGTATGGCTTTTCCTCTAGTCATGCTATCCACATAATATGCCAGGATACCTTCCTGGACACACCTAAGAAATTTCACCCCATTTAAACCTTTTACACTAAGGAGTTGCCTATCAATATTAGGGAAGTTGATATCACCCATGACAACTGTTTTTTTTTGCAACTTTTCAAAATCTGCCACCCTCTCTGATTGTCAGTATCTATGTTGCTTTTTGGGGTTCCATAGAATGCTGTCAAAAGAGTGATCGCTGCTTCCCTGTTCCTGATTTCCACCCACACTGACTCAGTAGACTCAACAGATTTGTTCCTATAATTCACAAGCTGATTGTTTCCTGGAGACCTTGAAAGTGCTGACTTGCAGTTGGTGATTAACAGGTATAGTTACATCTGCTCTCACAGCAAGCAGCTGCAGTCTAATCTTGCTACGAGCTAAATTTTACTACTGGTTTAGAAATCTGTGAACATTATACTTGCGTAATGTTATGAATGTACATAAAAGGAACTGAGCACAGGACATCTACTCCATATTTTTGAATAGCAGTCAAATTCAATTTTTAGAAGACTGAACTTGCAGTTAATTTGAATTCTCTAAAACAGGGATCATAATGTAAAATGCTGAAAGCTTGTACAAGTATGAAGACATGACTAATGCAATAAATATGGTCTAAGTATAGCAGCCAAAATTCATGATGCCAAAAAAAAGGCAGAGTAGTGTCCTCAACTATATCTAATTCTTTACCGCCTACGTGCCAACTGTAAGCAGGAGAATAATGTTGTTATATTACAGAATGGCACAGTTCAGAAAGAGAAGATGTCAGATATTTGAAAGGAATATCTTGTTAGACCCAATTGTTTGTGCATTTCTATGATGTACAGCTCTTCTCCACTTCCTCTCCCTCCCCCCAGAAGCAACATGGTCCTTTTCCAATTGTTCTTTCAGAAGTTATTATCTCCTTCCCATACCCTTTCAGGGCATACATTCCAAATTACAATTTTCTAGCGATATTTAAAAATATTTTCATCTCACACTGTGCGGGATTGATTGTCTAGCCCTCTATTAAAGGCTTACTGTGATTTAAGTTCCTAAGCTGCCACTTACAAAAGTACCTGATTTTATTCAAAATACACTGTAAATTAAGAGCTTAAATCTTGGTTTATGGGGTTTAGAGAATCATAGAGACATACAACACTAAACAGGCGCTTTATTTCAGTGAGTCCACGCTGTCAGCCAGCTATTTTTAACTAATTCAACATGAATTCCATTTTTCATGCTCCTTACAACCTCCTCAGTTCTCCCCAAATCTTAGATTCACTTACACAATAAGGGAAATTTACAGTAGCCTATTAGTGTACAATATTTTCAATATTGTTGCGTGTCTTTGGGAAGAAGCTGTAGACCTAGAGTAGGCCCGTGCACTTGCAGGGAAAATGTGAAAACTCCACACAGGCACACCCACACAGGATTAAACCTGGGTCACCAGTGCTGTGAAGCTGCAGCTCTACCAGCTGTACCACCGAGCTGCCGTGGTGCATGCCCCAAGGAAGTCAAATAGAGTGAGAATGAAATAACTAATGTGACACATGCCTCGAGAGGGTTTCCAAGCATCCAGTATCCGTGTTTCAGTGCTAGAAATCAACTGTATCATTGTACACCCATTGCAACTCATCTCTATTTCATTAAATTCTAAATGAAATGTTTGCATAAATTTTAATTGTTCTACCTTAAATGTACGAAGTTCAAAGTAAATTTAATATCAAAGTACAAATATGTCACCATATACTACCCTGAGATTCATTTGCTTTTGGGCATTCGCTGTAAATACAAAGAAACACAATAGAGTCAGTGGAAAAACTGCACACAAACAACCGATGTGCAAAAGACAACAAATTGTGCAAATACAAACAAAGAACTAATTACTAATATAAATAAGTAATAGATATAGAGAACAAGAGTTGTAGAGTCCTTGAAAGTGACTCCATAGGTTGTGGAATCAGTTCAATGTTGGGGTGAATGAAGTTATCCATTCTGGTTCAGGAGCCTGATAGTTAAGGGGTAATAACTGTTCCTGAATCTTGCAGTGTAAGCCTGACCTCCTTCCTGAAGGCACATTCAAGAAGAGAAGAGAGCATGGCCTGGATGGTGGGGGTCACATGATGACAGGTCTGGCCTAAATTCAGTTACAATCCCAAGCAATGACTATTTCAGGGCACCTAGGGCGACTCGAGTAGCAGCAATACTCTCAAAGGATACGATTAAGTATTCTTGTTTCAGCCTGATGCAGCTAAAAGGCATAATTTCTTCCAAAGTCAGTACAGTCAACATAGATGTCTTAATGCGTTTAAACAAACTATCGCTGCTTAAAACTGACGGAAACAAATCTGACTGTGGACGGAAGAGCCCACAGAAAAAGCATCGCTGCAGATTGGCTTTTCAAGTTCGTTAAAGAAATACCAATTATCTTGCTAGCAAACATGCAGTCTCTGGTGAATAAAATCGATGATCTCAGAGCCAGGGTGCTGAATCAGAAGGACATTAGGACCGTGAGTGTCCTTTGTTTCACGGAATCCTGGTTAACCCCTTCCGTACTGAATGCAACTATTCAGATCGACGGGTTTACTATACACCGTCAGGATAGATCCATAGAGTCTCTCAAAAGCAGAGATGGAGGAGTATGCCTATCATGCTATCCCACGCCCTCACTTTGGGAAGTCTAATCATCTGCCTGTACTTCTACTCCACAAGTATAGGCAGAGACTGAAGACTGCAGCACCAGTAGTGAGGACCAAGAAGGTTTGGACAAGGGAAGCACAGGAGCACCTACAGGACTGCTTTGAATCAGTGGACTGGACTGTATTCAGGGATTCATCTTTGAATCTAGGTGAGTATGCTGCAGTTGTTACCAACTTCATTAAGACCTGTGTGGATGAGTGCGTGCCCACAAAGACTTACTGTACATTCCCAAACCAAACGTGTGGATGAACCAGAAGGTATGTCGTCTGCTGAAGGCTAAAGATCTGTGGCATTCAAGTCCGGTGATCCAGGCCTGTACCAGAAAACCAGGTATGATCTGCAGAGGGCTAGTTCAAGGGTGAAGAGACAATTTCGAACGAGGTTGGAGGCAACATCGGATGCACGACAACTCTGGCAGAGCTTGCAAGACATTACTTCCTACAAGCGAAACCCAGTAAAATGAATGGCAGCGATACTTCACAACCAGATGAACTCTATGCCTTCTACGCCTGCTTTGAAAGGGAGAACACAACTACAGCTGTGAAGATCCCTGCAGCACCTGATGACCCTGTGACCTCTGTCTTAAAGGCTGATATTAGGCTGTCTTTAAAGAGAGTGAACCCTCGCAATGCGGAAGGAGTACCTGGTAAGGCTCTGAAAACCTGTGCCATCCAATTGGCGGGAGTATTCAAGGACATTTTCAACCTCTCACTGCTACGGGCAGAAGTTCCCACTTGCTTCAAAAAGGCAACAATTATGCCAGCGCCTAAGAAGAATAACATGAGCTGCCTTAATGACTATCGCCCGGTAGCACTTACATCGACAGTGATGAAATGCTTTGAGAGGTTGGTTATGACTAGACTGAACTCCTGCCTCAGCAAGGACCTGGACCCATTGCAATTTGCCTATCACCACAATAGGTTGATGGCAGATGCAACCTCAATGGCTCTCCAGCGGGCTTTAGACCACCTGGACAACACAAACACCTATGTCAGGATGCTGCTCATCAACTATAGTTCAGCATTTAATACCATCATTCCCACACCCTGATTGAGAAGTTGCAGAACCTGGGCCTCTGTACCTCCATCTGCAATTGGATTCTCAACTTCCTAAATGGAAGACCACAATCTGTGCGGATTAGTGATAATATATTCTCCTTGCTGACGATCAACACTGGCATACATCAAGAGTGTGTGCTTAGCCCACTGCTCTACACTCTATGTACCCATGATTGTGTGGCTAGGCATAACTCAAATACCATCTATAAATTTCCTGACGATACAACTATCGTTGGTAGAATCTCAGGTGGTGACAAGAGGGCGTACAGGAGTGAGATATGCCAACCAGTGGAGTGGTGTTACAGCAACAACCTGGCACTAAACGTCAGTAAGACGAAAGAGCTGATTGTGGACTTCAGAAAGGGTAAGACGAAGGAACACATACCAATCCTCACAGAGGGATCAGAAGTGGAGAGAGTGAGCAGTTTCAAGTTCCTGGGTGTTAAGAACTCTGAGGATCTAACCTGGTCCCAACATATTGATGCAGTTATAAAGAAGGCAAGACAGCGGCTATACTTTATTAGGAGTTTGAATAGATTTGATATGTCAACAAATACACTCCAAGGCAGAAAAATCAGTTGAAACCAGAGATTACTTACAAAGAGTGGCCTAGCAGGAATAGTCATTTTTCAAAAATGAGTTTATAAAAATGCCCATCACTTCTTCATCTAAGTCTTCCGACTAACTCAGCCCTCCCTGCACTAGGTATCCAAAGCACAGGCTAACTAGAACCAGGACTTGAGGAACAGCCACTTCAAATGCTCAAAGAACAGCTGTATTTTTATGCATTCCATGTACACGTAGAACAGAGGCCTAATGAAAAGCTCCCAGTAGCAGTGTTTTGATCTCTTCTGAAATGATGACCATTTCAAAGTCTAATATAATGTCACGTCCCATCAGAGTGCCCATCAGCAATGGAGGAGGGTGGCCTGATGTTTGATTGACAGCACAGTGAAGGAGTAAGCCACATGCATCTCTGACTTGTAGCTAAAATCTCTATGAGCCCATCACAATGAGTGGCCAGGAAGCTTAAGTCGACCTGTGCTTGGATAGAACTTTTTCCTTGTTCTTCAATCTTCTTTGGAAGCCTGTCCACACAACTTGAATCCTCTCTGAAAGGTTTTTCATGCAGCATTTCCTGTATAAAGCATAAGAGCAGAATTTGGCCATTTGGCCCATCGCGTCTTCCAACATTTTATTATGACTGATTAATTTTCCTGCTCCACCTCATCCTCCTGCCTTCTCCCCATAACCTTTGAATCCCTTACAAATCAAGAATGTATCATCCTCTAGTTTATATATACTGAATTACTTAGGCCTCACAGCCGTCTGTGGCAATGAATTTTGCAGATTCACCACCCTCTGGCTAAAGCAATCCCTCCTCATCTCTGTTCTAAAGGGACGTCCTTCTACTCTGAACCTGTGCGCTCTGACTCAACACTTTCCCACTATTGGAAACATGCTCTCCACATCCATTCTATCCAGCCCTTTCACTATTAGGTAGGTTTCAATGGGATATCCCTTGATTCTTTTAAACTCCAGTGAGGACAGACCCAGAGCCATCAACCACTCCTCATACATTAATCCCTTCGTTCCTGGGATCATTATCATAATCCTCCTCTGAACCCTCTCCAATGCCAGCAGATACTTAATATGGGGCTTAAAACTGCTTTTAATAATACAAATGTGGTCTAACCAATGCCTTTTAATGCGTCAGTATAACATCCTTGCTTTCATATTCGAGTCCACTTAAAATGAATGTTAACATTACATTTTCATCTTTGCTACGGACTCCAAATAGCAACACCTACCTCAGCTGGTGTTTATTATTGATTATTGCTCAGTATTCAACATAATCATACATACCCACAGCTCTAATCCGGGGGTCCCCAACCTTTTTTGCACCGCGGACCGGTTTAATATTGACAATATTCTTGCGGACCAGCCGACGGGTTGTGGGGTGTTCAAGTAGGGTTAAACTCACCTCAACATGTCTTTTACAGTTAGGGTTGCCAACTTTCTCACTCCCAAATAAGGGACAAAAGTAGCAGTCAAATCCCAGGACAATTTACCCCAGGAAAGACTACCATGACCATGAAGCCTTGCGCGGGCACCTGTGTGTGCATGCGTGACGTGCGGGTAGCCGTGCGCATGCGCGTACGTGCCGATTTTTCTCCACAAATTGATTTTGCCTTCATCTTCCTGACTACACTGTACATACATTATTTCTACTTTATGTAGGCTGTGTATTTATCATGTCATTCCTGCTTTCACTATATGTTAGTGTTATTTTCGGTTTTATGTGTTATTTGGTATGATTTGGTAGGTTATTTTCTGGGTCTGGGAACACTCAAAACTTTTTTCCATATAAATTAATGGTAATTGCTTCTTCGCTTCCCACCATTTCGGCACGAAAGGTTTCATAGGAACGCTCTACCTTAGCGGGGGAAATATGGGACAAGGGCAGTCCCGTATGGGACAAACCAATTTAGCCCAATATACGGGATGTCCCGGCAAATACGGGACAGTTGGCAACCCTATGTTCAAGTTCAACAGTGCATGACAGGGAATGAGGAAAGGTGCAGCTGACTCATATCGTTCCCTCACGGCCTGGTAACACATGCTCTGCAGCCCGGTACCGGTCCACGGCCCAGTGGTTGGGGACCGCTGCTCTAATCAACAAGCTCAAAAACCTGGGCTCTGTCTGCAACTGGATTCTTGACTTTCCCACTGGGAGACCACAATCAGTGTGGATGGAAAATAACATCTCCTCCTCACTGGCAATCAACACTCAAGGTGCACCTCAAGGATGCATGCTTAGCTCAGTTATACTTGCTCTACACCCACAACTGTTGGCTAGGTACAGCTCAAACACCCTCTATAAATTTAATGATGACACAACTATTGTTAGCAGAATTTCAGATGGTGACAAGGAGATGTACAAGAGTGAGATAGGTCAGCTGGTTGAATGGTGTGCATCATCAACCTTGCACTCAACATCAGTAAGAACAAGGAATTGATTGTGGAAAGGGGAAGTCGGGGGAACACTCATCAGTCCTCATTGAGGGACCAGCAGTGGAAAGGGTGAGCAGTTTCAAGTCTTTAGGTGTGAACATCTCTGAAAATCTATCCTGGATCTGATATATTGATGAAATGACGAAGAAGACACGACAACAGCTATGCTTCATTAGGAGTTTAAGGATACTTGGAATGTCACCAAAGAAAATCACAGATTTCAAAAGGTGTACCTTGGAGAGTATTCTGGTTGCATTAGTCTAGTATGGGGGACCCACTTCACAAGATCAGAAAAGGCTGTAGAAATTTGTAAACTAGGCCAGCTCCATCATGGACACTAACCTCCCCAGCATCAAGGACACTTTCAGAAGGTGTTGCCTCAGAGGGTGACATTAATCATTAAGGACCTCCATCACCCAGAACATGGCCCATGTTCATACTCATGCCCATACTCATTGCTGCCATCAAGTAGGAGATACCGTGGCCTGAAGACACAAACTCAATGTTTCAGAAACAGCTTCTTCCCCGCTGCCATTGTCTGAATAGACAATGAACCCATGAATACAACCGCACTATTTTTTCCTCTTTTTGCACTACTTACTAAATTTAATCAAGGGGGTAGAGATACATCTCTACCATAGGAGATGTAAGGCACTCCTTCCCTCCACTAGCTGACAGGTCACCCTTGGGCAAGGTGTAGCACCTGCTTAGCTCCCCAATCAGGATTATGTGAAGCCATGGGAGCAGGTGGTGCACATCCCAAGCCCTGGTTATGTGACCCACTGATGCCATGCAGACAATCTCTGAAGAGTATTAATAATGGCTGGGGTCACCCATCTTGTAAGGACACTGACAGAGAAAGGCAATGGCAAACCGCTTCTGTAGAAAAATTTGCCAAGAACAATCATGGTCATGGAAAGATCATGATAGTCCACATCGTACGAAACAGTACATAACAAACAAATGCTATTTCTAATTGTAATTTAGGTTTTTTTTAATGATTATGCTTTGCAATGTACCGCTGCTGCAAAACAACAAATTTTGCAATATACGCCAGGGGTATTAATTGTGAATCTGACCTGCAAGTTAACCTATAGGGACTCCTGCACTAGGGCTCCTAAGCTCGTCAGCCAGTATCGGTCTGTTCTGTTGGTGGTGAAGTGGTCTCCAGGGATGGTCTCTCTATGTTGGAGTCCATATACCTTTACATAACAAATCTGGAGTGGGAAAAGCTGCATAGAGCAAACCTTAGCCTCAATACCTGCTTCTGCAATTGGATCCTCGATTTCCTCATTTGCAGGCCCCAGTCATTTCAGATTGGCAACAACATCTCATCCATAATCTCCATCAGCACAGATGTACCACAGGGCTGTGTGCTTAGACCCCTGCTTTACACCTGTGACTCCATGGCTAGTCACAGCTCCAATGCCATATTCAAGTTTGCTGGCAGCAACATTGTTGTAGGCTGAATCAAGGGTACAGATGAATCAGCATAGAGGAGGGAGACTGAAAATCTGGCTGAGTGGTGCCAGAACACCAACCTCTTACTCAATGTCTACAGTACCAAGGAGCTGACTATTGACTTCAGAAAGAGGAAACTAGAGGTCCATGAGCTAGTCTTTTGGGGGATCAGAGGTGGAGAGGGTCAGCAACTTTAAATTCCTCGGTGACAGAATTTCAGGGGACCTCTCTTGGTGTAATGTTGAATGAGGTTCGTGGGTCTGGCAAGTAAGACAGGAAATGCACTGACTTTGAATAGGTATATTAATCATTTATTTACAAGCAGTAAATATTCAAGCAAACATGCATGTTCCCCAAGTTACAGACACAACAAAGCTGAATAGTCAACAGACGTACTAAGTACATCCAACAGGGCATACTTAGTTAAAAGTGCACGCAGAGCATTCCTTCTCAATCATTATGCCTCAAAGGAAGAAAGCAGCATGTGCTCTTCCATGTGGTAATTTATATACTCAGGATATTCGAAGCCTTCTACCCACTGGGAAGACAGCTGCAGTTTCAAAACTAACCAATCACAACAGAAGCGACTTTTGACAATCAGAATAAGGCATGCCCCCATAGGACACTTGGGCCCAGTACTTAAGTGCAATTACTAAGAAAACGCAGCAGCACCTCTAATGCTTTAGATGTTTGTGAAGATTCAGCATGACATCTAAAACTTTGACAAACTTCTAAAGATTTATGGTGGAGTGTACATTGACTGGCTGCATCACTGCCTAGTATAGAAACAGCAATGCCCTTGAAGAGAAAATCCTACAAAGAATAATGCATATGTCCCAGTCATCATGGGTCACGCCCTCCCCACCTTTGAGCATTATCACAGGAAAGCAGAAACTATCATCAGAAAACACTGCCACCCAGGGGTGTCCTCTTCTCACTGCTGTTATGAGGAAGAAGGTACAGGATCCTCAAGACTCACACCACCAAGTTCAGGAACAGTTATTACCCCTCAGTCATCAGACTCTTGAACCAGAGGGGATAACATCACTCAACTTCAACACTCACAACACGCTGGAGGAACTCAGCAGGTCGGGCAGCATCCATGGAAACGATCAGTCAGCGTTTCGGGCCAGAACCCTTCTTCGGGACCCTTCTTCCTGACGAAGGGTTCCAGCCCGAAACATTGACTGATCGTATCCACGGATGCTGTCCAACCTGCTGAGTTCCTCCAGCGTGTTGTGAGTGTTGCTTTGACCCCAGCATCTGCAGATTACTTTGTGATCACTCAACTTCACTTGCCCCATCACTGAAATGTTCCCACAACCTATGGACTCCCTTTCAAGGACCCTTCATCTCATGTTCTCAATATTTATTGTTTATTTATTTGTTGTTATTATTATATATTTTTAAAATTTTCTCGGTTCAAGCTGGTAAAACCTGAGAGTATGGGCATAGCCAAACACATTTATTTCTCAATTACTTGGAACTTTCAGACTATTCTAGTGGTGTTTAGTATTGTGGCTTTCTGAAGATTTACATAGATATTACTGTGTAGCCCTAATTGTTTAATGCTATTATGTAGTGCCTTTGGGATGATGCTGGTAGTACAAATTACTATTGGAACAATGTATACACGGTTCACTTACCACAGTCTTTCAATTTCGTCTTTTAATTCAGCATATCTCTGGTGTTTTTCACTGATTGATTTCTGTAAGTTATGTGTGTTTGGAATGGCTATATCTATTAAGTAAGTTGTTCTTGTTTGTTTATTTGATCTAGGGTAATGGATGAATTGAAGGAAATTTATATTAGGCAGGAAATGGTGTTGGATAGGCTGTTGGGTCTGAAGGCTGATAAGTCCCCGGGACCTGATGGTCTGCATCCCAGGGTGCTTAAGGAGGTGGCTTTAGAAATCGTGGACGATTTTTGGTAATCGTTTTCCAATGTTCTATAGATTCAGGATCAGTTCCTGTGGATTGGAGGGTGGCTAATGTTGTCCCTCTCTTCAAGAGGGGAGGAAGAGAGAAAACAGGGAATTATAGACCGGTTAGCCTGACGTCAGTGGTGGGAAGGATGCTGGAGTCAATTATAAAAGATGAAATTACGACACATCTGGATAGTAGTAACAGGATTGGTCCAAGTCAGCATGGATTTACGAAGGGAAAATCGTGCTTGACTAATCTTCTGGAATTTTTTGAGGATGTAACTATGAAAATGGACAAGGGAGAGCCAGTGGATGTAGTGTACCTGGACTTTCAGAAAGCCTTTGCTAAAGTCCCACATAGGAGATTAGTGGGCAAAATTAGGGCATGTGGTATTGGGGGCAGAGTACTGACATGGATTGAAAATTGGCTGGCTGACAGAAAGGGTAGCAATTAATGGGTCCCTTTCAGAATGGCAGGCGGTAACCAGTGGGGTACCGCAGGGTTCAATGCTGGGACCGCGGTTGTTTACAATATATATTAATGATTTAGGTGAAGGAATTAAAAGTAACATTAGCAAATTTGCCGATGACACAAAGCTGGGAGGCAGTGTGAAATGTGAGGAGGATGTTATAAGAATGCAGGGTGACTTGGACAGGCTGGGTGATTGGGCAGATGCAGTTTAATGTGGATAAATGTGAGGTTATCCACTTTGGTGGTAAGAACAGGAAGGCAGATTATTATCTAAATGGAGTCAAGTTAGGAAAAGGGGAAGCACAACGAGATCTAGGTGTTCTTGTACATCAGTCACTGAAAGCAAGCATGCAAGTACAGCAGGCAGTGAAAAAAGCTAATGGCATGCTGGCCTTCATAACAAGGGGAATTGAGTACAAGAGCAAAGAGGTCCTTCTGCAGCTGTACAGGGCCCTGGTGAGACCAAACTTGGAGTACTGTGTGCAGTTTTGGTCTCCAAATTTGAGGAAGGACATTCTTGCTATTGAGGAAGTGCAGCATTGGTTCACAAGGTTAATTCCCGGGATGGCGGGACTGTCATATGTTGAAAGATTGGAGCGACTGGGCTTGTATACTCTGGAATTTAGAAGGCTGAGAGGGGATCTTATTGAAACATATAAGATTATTAAGGGATTGGACATGCTGGAGGCAGGAAGCATGTTCCCGCTGATGGGTGAGTCCAGAACCAGAGGCCACAGTTTAAGAATTGGGGGTAGGCCATTTAGAACGGAGTTGAGGAGAAACTTTTCCACCCAGAGAGTGGTGGATATATGGAATGCTCTGCCCCAGAAGGCAGTGGAGGCCAAGTCTCTGGATGCTTTCAAAAAACAGATGGATAGAGCTCTTTAAGATAGCGGAATCAAAGGTTATGGGGATAAGGCAGGAACTGGTTACTGATAGTGGATGATCACAGTGAATGGTGGTGCTGGCTCGAAGGGCTGAATGGCCTACTCCTGCACCTATTGTCTATTGTCTATTGTCTGTTTATCCTGTATTATTATATCCATACGGTTATTACGGATTGTCCTATCTGTAATAATGGATTGGTTGTAATATAATTTGTGGTATCCTGACTCTAAAACTGGATCAGTATTTATAGTAAGGTATGATTTCTTTTATGAGTTTGTATTTTAAAACAAGATTTTGGTGAGTGATGTTTGCCACTTGATTGTACCTGTGGAAGTAATCAGATTGAGTTATACCGCTAGAGGATCCTGTAATGTGTTGGATTGTTTCTGGTTATTCTTGGCATTTTCTACATTTATCATCTTGAATTTGTATGACTTTTATTATTTATTTTTGATATTTTGCTATTTGTGTTAACAATCTGGTCCTGTATTGCCACAAGGAACCCTTCTGTTTCTGGGAAGAGGTCTGAGCCAGGCACTTGACACTTCCTTGTTGACATCTAGTCTGTTCAGATCATGGGGATGTCTTCCATGGAGGGTCATGCTTTTCCATTGGGTAACTTTTTCTTCAATAGTGGTAATTTCTTCATTTTCTTCTGGGTTATGCTCTCATTTAAGTTCAGTGGTGTATACTTCTCATCAGAATTGCACTTACTTGCGTGGAGTGCTGAACCCTGTTTTTGTTGATAAAAATATTTCCTTAGAAGTTTTATCTGACTGTTGTGTAGATTTTTAATGTCTGTTATTCCTCTTCCTCCTTCTATCCTAGGTAGTATTAATCCAAGTGAATTCTAGTGTACATAATGTTTTCTGAAATTTGTCATTTCTGTTCTTATTTGTATTTGTAAATGTTCCAGATTGGTTTCAGACAAGATATTATGCCAAAAGAATACATTAATATAGGTATAGCAAAAATATTTATTGCCTTTGTTATATTTTTACTGTTGAGCTCTGTTTGGCAGATTTTCTTAAGCCTTGATGTAAAATCTGTCAAAATAATAATAATTATTTTTTCTTTCTCTTTGTATTTGCACAATTTGTTGTCTATTGCATACTGGTTGTCCACCCTGTTGATGCGGTCTTTCACTAATTCTATTATGTTTATTGGATTTATTGAGTATGCCCACAAGAAAATGGATCTCAGGGTTGTATATAGTGTCTTGTATGTACATTAATAGTAAATTTACTTTGAACTTTGTGACCCATGCAACAGATTTGTCTGCCATTTCTATGGCCTGAACATCTCCATGTTCCATGTGTTCATGGAGTATTGATGGTATTGACCAACTGACTTCACATGTAGTTCTACATCATCTGTTGTACCCTGATCTGTATTTTCCCTGTTTATTTATTATTTTGTAATAACCTGTGAGTTTTTCTTTCCACTAGCTCTCTCAGAATTGCCTTCTCACTGTACAAACCTGTAGAAACCTCTGCGTCCTAACAAAAATATAGTTAAGTTAGAAAGATACCCTTTACAATCAGGTGCTCAAAATCAAACTGTCTTTCATAGCGAGTTTACTTAGAATTTACCCAAAGTTGTTATACCCACGTATGGTTATTTTTGTAATAGCGATTTAATGAGGTCAGATTCTTGCGAAGTGTCTACAAACAATAGTCTAGCCAAAGCAGCATACCAATTGCTCTTTGAAAAGGGAAGAAAAATCATATCACATGTTACCAAAAGCCCCTGTTTATTGTTTCAAAATTCAGGTAAACATACGATCTCTCCATACTATTCCCACTGTGTTGGTATGCACATTTAATTTTGGATATATTTGTCATGCTCTTAAAGCTGTAGCAGAACTGGTTTTATGCTATAATGTGTACCAGCTGTGCATAGTCTCAGTAGTTTGCGGTGTCCTGTTTCCTATTAAAACTGCATCTAACTAAGACTTACAGCTCCCTAATTCAGTGATTTTTTTTCACCCTGTGCCTTTTGGTCGAACGATACTATCCTACTCCTTCATTCTCAGGTGATTCTCTAAATCCAATTCACTTGTTACCTTTGCCTGAGCTCTCAGCAAAGTCCTTTATCTCTTACAGAATTCGAAGTATTACATTCAGGTCCTCTTACCATACATGTGCAACAGATTTTTCCTTTGATTTATTCACTAACACTCAGAACATTCTGGGACATGGAACTAGAATTTAAATGTGAGCTTATTGTCATATATTTGCCTTGTCATAATTTTCTGTGATGTGTCAGGTAGAGATATTAAGAGATAACATCAGGCATCTCGAAGCTGAAGTTAAGAAAGATATTCTCTCGTTTACCCCCTCCACCCCCCCCCGCACAAAAGATACAAAGCTTGAAGACATGTGCCACTAAGGTAAAGGTCCCATTGTTATAAAACTATTCAACAGCCCCTGCTATGATAAGATGGAATCTTAACCTCATGGTCTACCTCTTTATGGGTTGCACTTTATTGTCTGCCTCCACTGCATTTAATACCTTATTACACTTGTAATGGAATCATCTGTATGAACGGCAAGCAAAACTAAGTTTTTAACTATCATCAGTACATGTGACAATAATAAATCAATTTGCCAATTTAAAATGAGAAATAATTAAATAGTGATCCGTAATTTTTTGTGCATCCTGAAGATGGATGAAATCATTGTTGTCACCCAGCTCCAAACTACAGTTTCACCTAATCTCCTTGGGTTTGGTTGCAACTGAACAGACAATGCTCATTCTCAGGGTTTCCCCTTCTTTCTTGACAACAGATCCAACCAGTTCCCCTCCACCACCACCTTCCTCTGTTTGGCAGAACTGGTCCTCACTCTCAACAACTTGTCTTTCACTTTCTGCAAACCCATGGTGTATCCATGGACACCTGCATGAGCGCCAGCTATATTTGCCTTTTTATTGGCTGTGAGGAGCAGTTCATGTTCCAAGCCTTTCCAGGTAGTGATCCTCAACTCTTTCTGTGCGACATTGACAACTGCATTGGTGGTGTTTCACACACCAATGCTGAGCTCATCAGTTTCACCAACTTTGTTTCCAACTTCCATCATGTCTGTAAATGCACTTGGTCCACTTCTGACACCTCTCTCACCTTTCTCCATCTCCCTGTCTCTATATCTGGAGACGAACTATCTACCAATATATTTTATAAACCTACCAATTCCCACAGCTATTTTGACTACCCTCTTCCCACTGAGTGTCCTGTAAAAATGCCATTCCCTTTCCTCAGTTCCTTTGTCTCTGCCGCAACAGTTCCCAGGATGAGGTTTTCTTTTCCAAAGTATCAGAGATGTCGTACTTCTTCAAAGAACAGTGTTTTCTTTCCTCTTCATTGATGCTGCCTTCATTCACATTTCCTCCATTTCCTTGGCATCTGCACTCACCTCATCTTCCCATACTTTTATAGGGATGGAGTTCTTCTTCTTCTCACCTACCACCCCATGAACCTCAGCATCTAACACATCATTCTCCGGAACTTCTGCCATTTTCAACGGGACTCTACCACCAAACACATCTTTACCTCCCCGACACACCACCATTTTCTGCTTTCCACAAGGATCGATCCCTCCATGATTCTCTTATGCATTCATCCCTTCCCACTAATTTCCTTCCTGCCAGTTATCCCTGCAAGTGGCCAAAGTGCTACACCTGCCCATTCACCTCCTCCCTCATCTCCAGTCAGCACTCCAAACAGCTATTGGGGTTGCCTACTGTATCTGGTGTTCCCAATGAAGCTTCCTCAACCTTGGTGAGACCTGATATACATTGGGGAACCGCTTTGTAAAGCACCTCCACTCCATCTGCAAAAAGCGCTATCTTCCGGTAGCCAACCATTTTATTTCCTATCCCCGTTCCTGTTCTAGAAAATCAGCTACTCTTCTGCCACGATGAGGCCATTCTCATGTTGGAAGGAGCAACACCTCATATTCCATCTTGGTAGCCACCAATCTGATGGCATGAACATCAATTTCTCCAATTCCTGGTCATTTTCCCCCTCCCCTTTCCCTCTTCTTCAACTCCCTAGCCTGGCCTCTTACTTCTTCTCCTCACCTGCCTATTACATCCCTCTGGCTTCACCTATCACTTTATATCATGTCATCCTTCCCTTTCCTCCACCTTCTTATTCTGACATCTTCCCCCTTCCTTTCCAGTCCTGATAAAGGGTCTCAGCCTGAAATGTCAACCGTTTATTCATTTCCATAGATGCTGCCTGACCTGCTGAGTACCTCCAGCATCTTGTGTGTGTTGTTCTAGATTTCCAGCACCTGCTGAATATTTTGTGCTCGTTCTCAGCTATGTGTTAGATAGCCAAAGGCGAAGTTCATCTGGTCAGAATGATAAGCGGCCATAAAATTGATTGGCTTGTGATGCAAGAGCTCAGGCAGCATGGGTGGTTGGGGATAGGAAGCTGTGCCTTGGGTTGAGCAGGAAGAGAGGGATGTCCACCTTTGAGGAGATCTTCAAGAGATGGCGCCTCAAGAAGGCAAGATCTATCATTTTCAGGAACAGCTTCTTCCCTCCTCCATCATGAGCCATGAACAAGACCTTTTTTTTCAGTTTTATACTGTCCTTGTAATTTTATCTCCACGTCAGATAGGCCAATGGTAATACAGTTTATTTCTGATTTCTTAAAGCCTAAGTCTGTGCTTTGGGTCAGGGATAGAGGAAGGAGACAGAGATTAAATAAAGCATATGTCTTCACATGTTTTAATGTGCGCACATTAAATGGGGCACATAGAGGTCATAGGATAGAGAGCAATTGGACTTTTGGTTTTCTGCAAACCACTAGCCCTCCTACCCCAAAACACCCCAGTAATTTAAATAGCGTGGCCACAATCCTTAGAGAGTCCATAAGGCAGTCCAATGTTGATCCAATGCTAAATAGCAACTCCTATGACACTGCTGGTGCCAAACTGTATAGGTCTCTGCAGTTCCTTTGGATTCATCAGGTTTGTGGAGAGGGGGAGCCTGCAGGACAACAGCTTGTTCTCCATGTTGTACTGCCCTGGCTTGCATAGATAATTAAGACGCAACATCCATGGGTGACCCAATCAACAGAGGGCCTATGTGTCCACAATCATTATCTAAAATTGTGTGCAAAGCCTGGTTGCTTACAAATAATATCAGGATTTAGAGAATTAAATTAAGGGCCGGTTGCTTTATCTCTGAGATCAGAAGGTTAGTAAGAGACAAGGGATAGGTATGACTGAGGTTGATAAAATGCTAAAACGATTTGATAAAATGAGGTGGAGGAATAATATCTTCTGGTGAGATATTCAAACATAAGGATCATTACTAAAGTTAGAGCCAGCCAAATCAAGAGCAAAACCCAGGTGTACATTTCCCTGAAAAAGTCTGGAGCTCTTTCCCCCACATGACAATATTTGCTGCAGCTCAGTTGGTGCTGCCAGGATTCTTGTTAAGTAAAGGAGAAATGGAGTTGGGAAAGTTAGGTTTAATGCCAGTCTAATTAAATGGCAGAGGAAGAAAGAGGCCCTGAATGTTCAAATGGTTCCATTTATTATCAAAATGGATACCGTATACAACCTGAAATTCTTCCTCTTCGAAGACATCCACGAAAAACAAAAGAACCCGAAAAGAATGAACAGCAAAAGAACATTAGAACCCCAAAGCCCCTTTCCCCCTCCACCCAAAAGGGTCTGCAAAAAGCGTCAGGGCTCACCACCCACCAAGCAATAACTTAGCACCCAAAGAGAGACCAGAATCTGCAGTCAGCAAGAACTATTGTTTACCTGACAGTTCAACATGACACAGACTCTTTCTCTCTAACAAGGGACAGAGAGATGTCACCCATTTCACAGCAAAAGGGGAGACCAACGAACAGTTGCCGTTACGATGTTACGGTCGGCCATATCACTTTTTTCCGAGATTCTCCAACTCGAGAATCAGCAGCAAACTCTCCCCACCATCAAGAAAGTGTGAATGCTTGACTACAGAGGCCTCCATCCGTAGCATCTGCAGCCACAAAATCCTGATGTTCCTTCTCCCGCGACACCTCAGTTGGCGGCACCAGCCTGAAATCGGTCGTCCACGGGGCTGCACGCCAGCGTCTTCCATGCCGCACCTGGAGAATGTCAGAAAATGGCCGGTCGGTTCGCGAGCTGCAAGAACGAGAACTCATTGCCGTGCAGTTCAGGGACCTCGATAGAACCCCGGCCACCCTGAAAAGGAGAGAAAAGAGACATTAAAGAGAAGAATTTAAGCTGTTTCTGAAGATGAGCTCGAAGAAGCAGCCATTTGGTGCAATCTTAACTCCGCCCACATTGCACATGGTCCTAGAGATTACCTGAGTCCCGTGGAATTGATCTAAGAACAAGTCATTGCTTTAGTGAGAGGAGCAGCGAGGAGAAACACCATCACCATCTCATTTAGTATTCCACAAGAATTGAGGCTAAGTAATTTTTAGATGTAAAGTGTAGTGTCAGGTATAGGAAATAAACTGAATAATATGAGGGGTGATTGATAAGTTCGTGATGAGTTATTAACTTCAAACTTTCTGCATTATCACTCAAAGAGTTGGACTGCACGTGCATGTAATGAGAGCGTCTTGGACCTCCAGGTGGTCCACAGCAGGGGTGATTGATAAGTTCGTGGCTTAAGGTAGAAGGAGGTGAGTTATATGGCTCTTGTTACCTGCAAGTGCAGTTCAACTCGTTGAGTGAAAATGCAGAAAGTTTGAAGTTAATAACATCTCCGTTTACCTTAGGTCACAAACTTATCAATCACCCCCTGCTGTGGACCACTTTCTGGAGGTCCAAGATGCCGACTTCTACAAAGAAGGGATCCGTATGCTCCACGACCACTGGACTGTGTAAATGTAGGAAAAATAGATGTGCTCAGTTTTCTAAAATTGACTCCTTCTACCTTAGGCCATGAACTTATCAATCACCCCTCATAGTTCAATTATTACGTTTAATATAAGAGAAAGTATACAATATACAACTTGAGATTCTTGTTCTTCACAGACAGCCAGGAAAATAGGAGTGCCCCTAAGAGTGAGTGACAGTAAAAACATTTGAACTCCAACCCGCCCTGCACACCCCTCCTCCCACGCACAAGCAGCAGCAGCAAAGCAACCTCCCCCTCTTACTGCAGCAAATACTGTAACACTTGCATTGCAGTACGATCAATTTGCTTAAACAGCTACCAGTATAATGCAGGTAGTAGAATTCAGACGGCTGTGCATGCATGCAGATTTTAACATATCATTATATTATACAAGTTATACTGTGAAAAATAGGTGGAAGACAACTTGGAACTACTCTGAGGACTCTTGTTGGAGCTTATTTATTTATGTATTTATTTGCTTTCGTTTAGATAAACACAGGGTAACAGGCTTTTCCAGCCCAATGAGCCCAATTACACCTATGATACCAATTACTCTATTAATGTGTGCACCTTTGGAATGTGGGAAGGAACTGGAGCACCTGGAGAAAACCCACTGAGTCACAGGGAACACATACACTCTTTACAGCCAGCAGCGGAAATGAACCCAGTTTGCTGGCCCTGTAATAGTTTTATCCTAATCACTGTGCTACCACATATTTCTACCCCAATACGTCACATCACAATTTTGCCAAAGTGTTCCAGAAGCAGCAAAATTACTTATTTCTAGTCAATCCAAACAGCTGATAATCTCCAGCACTTTTCAGTGAGCCCACCCTGTGTGGACAGTTGTAAGCTCTGCTATCTGAGACAGAAAGAGTCATAGCAATTAAAGTGCCTCTTGGACAACTGAGTGAATTACAAGCTTTGTAGCTTGCTGCCTTCCCAAGGAATTTATTACACTAGTTACAGCTTAGCTTTATTGTGCTACAGGTGTGAACTCTAACCTGTGGAAACATCCGCAGAATTGTACCCATAATCAGTGCATCATAACCTGCATCGGTGAGAGTAGATGATGCAGAATTACTGTTCATCTTACATATGCAGAATTACTGCTCATCTTACATATGCAGAATTACTGCTCATCTTACATATGCAGAATTACTGCTCATCTTACATATGCAGAAGAAATTGCAGGTTTCCACAGGATCTAGGGTAAAAAAGCATATTTGCAAAACAGCTTCGCAGAACCTCAGGATCTCCAGCCAGTGAATTGCTTTTAGTGGCCAATTTGCAGCTAGCAGTAACCCAGAAAACAATGAAATGAATAACTGTACGATCTGCGTTAGATGTTGGCTGAGCCTTCAGTACTTAGTTCAAAATAAATTTATCCCCAAACTTCTAGAGGTAGAACTCAACACCTCTCTGATTGAATAGTGTCTTGGATCCTACACCACCGAGTTCAGGAACAGCTATTACCCTATAGCCATAATAAATTTACTTTGAAATTTAAAAACTGATCTGTTTAGTTGAGATACTTATATTTTAAGTAATTAAGAAAGAGATCCCAGTTGTCTTGGCTTTGAGCATTATACCTGAACCACATCTACGGATAGCAGTGGGAGATTATTATCCATGCCTGAATAGTTCCAATGAACCAGTGTTCTGGCAATTAGAAAATATCTGCGTAGCTTACCAGGAACTAGCATTATGTTACAGCCTCATTCATCAAGGCTGTAAAGGTGGTTGTAATACTAACTAGAAAGTGGGATGTCCTCTCCTTAAGATAGACTCCTAACACATTATCAATATGGTGTGAAGAGTGTGTTGTGCTGAATCAGACTCATGCTTTTCCCTGGTCTGTTGACGCCTAATATTAATATTCATTGAGGAAAATGTTAACTTTAGATGATAATGGAAAATGGAAAACATCAGGACATCTTCACTACTGAGAGCCATTTAATGGATGTCTGATGTGCAGTATCACTAGCATGCACTAGTTTATAAATTGGCTAAAGATAAATTGAACTGACTGAATTCTCTAGCGCTGATGCTGGTGTTGTTAATAGACATCAATTCACAGAAATCTGTGGGAGGTTCTTTTATAGCACTGACAGCATGCCAAAGTGTTATTCAAGCAGTGATGTCAGCTGCAGAATTAAAATAAAACCCCTAAAAGGTCCATTCAGCTTATTGCAAAGCATAGCTAAGTTTAGAACGATGCTTGTATATGGTCTCAGGTGGGTGTCCAACTTGCACATGCATGTACACTAAAGTAAAATAGCCTTACTAACTGTCTTTTATCCCAGTACTTAGACGTTTTTGTGTTGAGGAGAAAGGGATTTATTAACAGTTTAAAGGAAGTGGAGAGAATTACCCCTCGACCACAAATGTATTGGCACTAATTAATTCTCTAGTGCTTCATATGCAGTTTCACAAAAGATCTCATGAGGAGCTGCAGATTTAAAACTGTGGTTAAAGAAACCCAATTTTTCAAGGTGCTGTGTTTCTAAGGAAACAGCTACTGTAAAAGTAATTAGAAATGAAGGGTTGCATGTTTTTCGTAGGTCAGGGTCATTCTGTGAAGATGATTAAAACTTCGGAGGCTGTCTAAAGCATTAGGGTGATTACCCTTTTTGGAGTGTTTTCCTCCTCCTCCCCAAATGAGAAACGGGAGGTATCCTCTATTTAGCAGGACACACAAGCTAGCACAGGGAGACATTTATTTACTTTGATACTTGAAAGTGAGGCAGTGATTAAAAACAAAGTTGGTGGGTCCAAGAAGTGACAGGAGATCTAACTGCAAAGCAAGTTAATTAAACTCCAGTTTCTCACTGCATGTAAATGTTTTGCTTTTTTCTTTGGTCAGAAAAGTGACAAATTGTATTCATACTTTATGGTGGCAGTTTGAGGCCCTCCATTGGTAGAGGTCGACCATGAATATTGCATCCAAGCTGTGTACATGGTATGTAAGTCAGTACCCAAGCGAGGGTGGTACGATATGGAAAGCAAGCTGTTGGGTGGGAGTTTACTTTGAATTATATTAACTGATACGGTTGTTCAGTGTAAAAAAAACAACTGGACTCCCATTGTAACTACAAAATCTAATAACTTTTGTTAAAAATTCTCATAACAGTTTTTAACAAAGAGTATAATATGTCACAGCACAAAGGGTTCCACTAATATAAAATTGAAGTTTGTTACTGAATATTGTACTGATGAGTTATGGAGGCCCACATTGGTCCTCATTATTAGAGAATCTGCTAAAACCTGCTTATTTTTATACTTATGGGATATTGCCACCATTGGTAGGAACAACACAAGATGCCCATACCTAATTGCCCTTATTAACAATTATAATCTCACAAACTGCATTCCATACCACTTAGAGCTTAACTTCAATATTGCATAGTTTGATTATCACTTATCATGTTGCATTGTAATTATATGTTTGCTTTAAGAGCTAATTAACTAAATTTGTATAGGACCCCTTTCTGGTCTCATTATAAAAGGATAGAGTCACATTGGAAAGGTAGTGGAGAAAGATAGGAAATGCATGCCAGGAAGGGCTCAGCGGACAGGAACATAGAAGGTAGGAGAGGGAAGTGTGTAATGAATCCAAAAGTATCTCCTGCAGTGGGCAGAGGGAAAATGGTTGTGTTTGTTTGAACATTCAAAAGAAGTTATAAATATAAAAAAGCTATTAATAAATTCATAAGGAAACCTAGCCAAAGCTTTTACATCCAAAGAGTAGAAGTTACTGCCACAGAGCTTCTAGAATGAAGAGAATAGATGCATAGAGGCAGTAAAAAGGCTGAAATGGAAAGATGAACTTGAATAGGAAAAGGCTTGTGTGAAGTACAAACATTAACACAGGCCATTTGTGCCAAATATCTAGCTTTTGTGCTGCCAACTCAATGTAACACAATACATTCACTCACACAGTATTAAAAACTGCAACATGCTTGATCCATCCATCCCTTATTAAATTGAGTGTGAATTATATATGATTTTTATAGAACATAGAACATATTTCATCAATAATAGCTGGTAGCTTGCATCTTATAGAGCAAAAGTATGATAAACCGTCGAGATTTCCTTGAATGTTGGTGGTGTTGTGTTCAATTGTGCAGAAGTGATTTAAATATATTATGGCACATTAAACACTATTCTTAAATGTTAACTTCACAAGCATCACAATTAAAGATAAGAGAGAGGTTGAATAGCTGGCAGGTTTGATACCTGCAGAGGTCACCTATGCTGAAATTTCTACTACTGCTAGTGGCATAGAGTTACAAGTTGAACTGAAACTATCTCATATTTTGTGACTAACTTGCCTTTTTTTCATAAGAGTGTGAAAAAGTGTAGTAAGTGTGAGGTAATGATGGGTTTACCTGTGTAGTATTTAATCATTCGAGTGCACTTGGATAGGTGTCTAGTGTTCTCTGTTTATTTTAACTATGCAATAAATCAACATGATAAAACTCTGAGAGAACTTCAAATTTTTTTTGCTCACTGACCGAATTGAGTAAAATTGATGTTTGCATTGAGTTAAAATGTGAGCCTCCATCACCCATTGTTTAGTCCATAACGAGAAATGGATGGCACTGGCAGATCAATGCGAAGTAATGCTCCTCATCTCTGCACATTCATTACATCATTATCCATTTTTCCTAATGTTGAGAAATAGTTCTGGTTTTTTTAATCCACCATGCAGTAATGGATTTGCTTTGCTCCAAATATGTTGATGTAACGTCTAGTTCTGATTGAATATCTTTTTTGATTGTATTTCAATATAATTCAGTGTATTAGCCCTTGATATTGTGAAATGAAACTTTCATTTAGGTTATGGCTTAAGGCATTTGCAGGTGATTAGTGTAATATAGGAGAGATGTGAGTCATTTTGCATGCAGGAAGACTTCACTAATAGCAATGAAATAATATATTTAATGACATTGGTCTTGGAGAGACAAGATCAAAAACTTAACTGCTTTTGGATATTTTATATTAGCCTGTGTTATGGTTTCAGGTGTTGTATAACAGATCACATATATAATGGTGCAGCATTTCCTTGATACAACACACACAAAATGCTGGAGGAACTCAGCAGGTCTGGCGGCATCTATGAAGAGGAATAAACAGTTGACCTTAGGAGCCGAGACCCTTCATCCGGACTAGAAATGAAAGGGGAAGAAGCTAGAATAAGTAGGTGGGGGTAAGGGAAGAAGTACAAGCTGACAGAGGTTAGATGAAATCAGATGAGGAAAAGTTGGGTGGGCGGGGGAAGAGGGAGAAAGCAAGGTTGTAGAAAAGGTAAAGGACTGAATTAGAAAGAATCCTATAGGAGAGGAGAGAGGACCTTAGAGGTAAGGGAAGAAGGGTTACCAGAGGGAGTTTTGCTGTGGTTAAAGCTACTAAAACATCCTGAAACCAAGAACTGTTTGTCTCTTGGGTCCATTCAGGATTAGATGGTACTGGTTTTTGGGAAGAAAAGAAAGTCCATTCTCCACCTCTTAAAAATTTTAGTTTCATCTTTGACCAATATTTATTTGAGAGATTCTGCCCTCAGTCGTGGCTTGCGAAAGAACTATGTGTCGAGATTCTTCTCTTGTTGGCTGATTGTGCTGAATTAAATAATTAATTGTTATTACAAGTAGAGTTGCTTGAATTCCAAAAGCAGAAAATAAGACTTGATATAGCTGCAACAAAAATATTAGTTATTCTTAAGTCGTGAAGAAATTAAATGTCATTATTTAACCAAAAGATATGAACCAATTTACTATAGAAAATATTTCATCTGTTGTAGTTCATATCAACAGATTAAATCTTGGGGAGGAGTTGAGGCTTGGGGAAGACCAGCCAGGATCATATTGAATGGTACAGGTGAGGTCTAGGACAAAATGACCTACTTCTCATCCTTTACTATGCTGTTGTAACCATTATGACCAACTACAGGTAGTTTTGCTGTTACATTTCTAAAAAAAAAGCTCACATTATAGGAAGGTTTTCTTGATTGCACAACAACCAGTGTGGCCTGTGTAATGATGTTCCTAATCCATCAGTAAGGTTATAATCAATTCATGTTGTGGAAACATGCACTACAGCAGAATTATTTGTACAAAGCTGTAGCTATTGGCTCAATTGTGGAGTTAAATTCCAATCTCACCAAACATTTCTAATACGTGCAACTGAACCAATTACTGTAAATGACACCTTGCAGTGTTGATTGACATGGGCTTTAATCAAGATAGAGATATTGAAGTATTTCTTCTGCTATGAAAATATAAATAGCAGCACATAATTGACAAGGTATTGTGATATCAGAGCTTTTATATACTTTTAATATCATACAGGGTTACAGTGGAAATAGTTGAGATGTGAATGTTCTGTGATATTTCTAATAGAGAGCAAAGCCCTAGCACAATCATTGAATGAGTAGGACTTAGAGAGTTGAACATCACCTTTGTCTGGTTATTAACCATAAGTATTAAAGTGTTAAACATTCTGTTTGTCAGAGAAGTAAGTACAAGTGTTAAGTGGATTTCAAAGCCGCTTTTTAGGTGTGGTTTAGGTTCTATGGAAGTTTTAAATAACTGCCTGTATGTTTCCGCACTGATACTCTCCTTGACTATTCATGCCAGATTTACTCGTGGTCATATCAATGGCAGCATAAACATTCCATACAGTTCTGCCTTTGGCCCAGATGGTGAGCTGATACAGTGTGCCTCTACTAGCTTGCTGCAGAGTTTCAAGGGACGTGTCATTGTCATTATAGGAAACATCGTCAAGAACACAAGCAATGTAAGTTACTGTTCATTTTTGTTCTAAGATATCCTGAAATACTTCTGTGATATTAGTTTTGCTGTGCTATTGATTCCTTGGTGGAGGGCAGACTCATGGAACAGAATAGGCCTGTAAAGAAGAACAGAAACATGGAGCTAGCTCACTGCAGGTGCTGAAACTGAGGTCTTCCAAGATTGTTGTTACTTTATGGGATGATGATAAGGATGGTCGGTGTGAACTGTATTTGCCTAACCACCAAATGATCCTGAAGAGAACATCTCAAGTAACTTGTTATCAATTAATATTCCGAGCAATTGGAAGAGCTGTTCTCCCATTAACAGCACCTTTATTTCCGTAAAGGATTTACAAATACTTTTTTTTAATTGTCTTTAGTAAATTTGTTACAGTTCTTTGTGACTATAGTTACTTTATTTTTGAACTGTAGGTTAATGGAGGGTTATTGGGCTTGGATAGGAAAGTGAAGTTGGTGTCAATACCAGATCAGCCAGAAATCAGAATAAAGTGAAAGACAACAAGGCCAGAGTTATAAACATGAGAAAGTCTGTAGATGCTAGAAATCCAAAGCAACAGACAGAAAATGCTAGAGGAACTTAACAGGTCAGGCAGCATCTATGGAAATGAATAAACTTTACACGTTTTGGGCTGAGACTCTTCTTCCAGACTGGAAAGGAAGAGAGAAGAATAAAAAGGTGGGGGAGGGGAAGGAGGATAGTTAGAAGGTGATGCGTAAAGCCAGGTGGGTAAGAAAGGTAAAGGGCTGGAGAGGAAGGGAACTGATAGGAAAGAACAGTAGACTGCAGAGAAATGGAAGGAGGAGGGGACCCAGGGAGAGGTGATATGCAGGCGAGAAGAGGTAAGAGGCCAGAGTGGGGAATAGAAAAAGAGGGGTGAGGGAGGGAATTTTTTGTTGCCAGAACAAGAAATTGATGTTCATGCCATCAGGTTGCAAGCTATCCAGGTGGAATATAAGGTGATGCTCCTCCACCCTAGGGGTGACATTGTGGGAACAGATGCAAAGGAGATGAAGGAACTAAGAAAAGGGAATAGCATTTCTACAGGAGACAGGGTGGGAAGAGGTATAGTCAAGGTAACTGTAGGAATCGGTAGGATTATACCAAGTTGTCGGTTAACAGTTTGTCTCCAGAGATGAAGAGGGTTGAGAAAGGGGAGGGAGGTGTCAGAAATGGACCAAGTGAACTTAAGGGCAGGTTGAAATTAGAAGCAAAGTTGATGAAATTGACGAGCTCGGCATGGGTGCATGAACCAGCACCAATGCAGTCATCAGTGTAGGGGAGGATTACCAGGGAAGGCTTGGAAAATGGATTGTTCTGTTTAGCCAACAAAGAGGCAGCCATAGCTGGGGCCCATGCAAGTGTCCGTGGCTACCCCTGGAGTTTAGAGAAAGTGGGAGGAGCCGAAGGAGGAATTGTTGAGAGTGAGGACCAGTTCTGCCAGACGGAGGAGGGTGGTGGTGGAGGGGAACTGGTTGGTTCTTCTACTGAGAAAGAAGAGGAGTGCCACAATCTAGAATATATTGAACATAGAACATTACAGGCCAGTACAGGCTCTTTGGGTTTTGCAACAATACTCATGAAAGTAATGGTATATTAAATTTGATTAATATCAAGAGTACAACTATATTGCTGCTGTTCTACTTAACAGTAACACCTGTTTTATTTCTATGTCTGGAACTGGAAATTTTAGTAGGAAATTTTGTGAGACTCATGGACAAGTTCAGCTATTCCCATCTTGCTCAAGATCCTCATGCTTCCCACAGTTGAACCTCATACTGTACTACGATCAACATCTTCAATGTAGACTTGCACATGAGCAATGATGAGGAAGATGTAGGATTAATGAATCTATCACATGTACCCATGTGAAACTATTTACCTGAGTAGATTCATATATTCATTAACCCCTAACTTGGCCCTGCTGTCTTAGTCTGGTATGACTTGAAATGCGGCATCTATGGAAAAGAATAAATGTTCAATGTTTCAGGCTGAGACCCAATTCTGTGGCTGATGTTTCATTGAAATTTCAGGGAGAACTGTACTGTCAATAAAACCACCTTTTCAAATGTAAATAATTCAGGTGAATGTGATAACCTACTGCAACACTTGAAAGAGAGTGGTGGAGTTCCCCACATCCAGTGACTAGCATTTTACCTTCTCAGTAAATAATAGCAAAAATAGGTCAGCCAGCTATTTATCTCAATTGCTGCTAATGGAAATGTGCTGTGTCTAAATTGGATACCATTTTAACCTACATAACAATGACTGTATTTCAGGAAGCCCCTTCTGGTATCCTGCCAGCTTTGACAGGGTACATTATAAACAGAGCTTCTCCCCTTTTGTGTGCCATCAAGCAACAGTTTAAAAGTGCCCGGAAAATACTTAGTATGTGTGCCTGCAGTAAATTTTAGTACCTGGATAACACAGTCTCATCTCATAGTACTCACAGCCCAAGTGCAACTGCAGAATGATATGTCTATCGACAGGGATCCTTGCTAAGACAGGAGACTTGGAGTTGCATGTGAACAAGGTTCTGCCTAATTGAAAACTAAACTGCAGTTATCTAATTTAGAACTGAAGCTACTATGTAAAATTCGCCTTCAGTTAACAATTAGACTTACATACACAAAATGCTGGAGGAACTCAGCAGGTCAGTCAGAATCTATGGAAAAAAGTACAGTCGATGTTTCAGGCTGAAGCCACAATATAGATTAGTTATTGTGAAGCTAAATTCTTTTTTTTTTCGCATTTATTTCACTGTTGCTGAATACTGTTAAAGGCTAATAATGAGATAATATTTTGAAATTTTGATTTGTGAAATTAGGTAAGCTTTCCTTCAAGAAATTATGTATTACCAAAGTTTTGGCAAAAAGAGAATAGCAAAAATACGGCATGTCAGAGATCCCTAATGATGTTTATAAATTGTTAAATAAATTGGTTTATTATTGTCTCATGTACTGAGGAACAGTGAAAACCCTATCTTGCATACTTCCCATACAGATTATTTCATTACAACAGTGCATTGAGGTCATATTATTTTTAAAATTACTAATATATAAAATTAAGTTTCATGCTCAGTAAGAGCATTCAATAAACTAAGATAAAAATCTATAAGGTTATGCAAATGAATAAAGACACTGGTACTGTAAAACCTTGTATGGGGTCAAAAGCTTCAGTTTTTGCAAAATCCAAGCACAATCTATAAAGACACTTACTGTATCATAAGAACACTTATTGTATAGGGGAGCAGCACAGGATCAAAACTTTGCTAACACTGCATTCTTAAGAATGAGCTTTTTATTGGCAAAAGATGAGTAAGATGTTCATAATTAATATTGTGCACACAGTGTAAGATTTACATTCTAATAGTGAGTTCTCCTTTTATGTATAATCACATAATCTATCTGGTTTATGTATCCCAGTTATGCTACATTTATTGTGCTGGTGGCCTGAACTTGCTGCTCTGCTGGCTACCCCTCCGCCATGAAATGCCAACATATCTTTGACCTATAATTGCCTATGCTGAGTGTCTCCATCATGATAAATTCAGGCTATTTTTTTCTCTCTGTTAAGGATGCACGGGGTCCATTTTCATTCCTTGGTCTAATGATCCATGGTAACAAGTTTCGTATTCTGCATGGAGGTCGGTGACCAGTGTTGTTCCACAGGGATCTGTTCTGGGACCCCTCGTCTTTGTGATTTTCTATAAATGACCTAGACGAAGAAGTAGAAGGGTGCATTAGTGAGGGTGCGTTAGTAAGTTTGCTGATGACACAAAGGTTGGGGGTGTTGTGGCCAGTCTAGAGGGTTGTCAGGTTACAGCAGGACATCGATAGGATGCAGAACTGGGCTGAGAAGTGGCAGATGGGCTTCAACCCAGATAAGTGTGAAGTGGTTCATTTTGGTAGGACCAATTTGAAGACAGAATACTGTATAATATAAATAGTAAGACTGTTGGCAGTGTGGAGAATCTGAGAGACCTTAGGGTCCACGTCAATAGGATACTCAAAGCTGCTGCGCAGCTTGACACTGTTGTTAAAAAGGGGTATGGTGTGTTGGCATTCATCAGCCGTGGGATTGAGTTCAAGGGCCGTGAGGTAATGTTACAGCTATATAAGACATTGGTCAGACCCCACTTGGAGTACTGTGTTCAGTTCTGGTCACCTCACTACAGGAAGGATGTAGATACTATAGAGAGAGTGCAGAGGAAATTTTCAAGGATGTTGTCTGGGTTGGAGGGTGTACCTTATGAGAATAGGTTGAGTGTACTTGGCCTTTTCTCCTTGGAGTGACAGAGGATGAGAGGTGACCTGATAGAGATGTATAAGATGATGAGGGGCATTGATCGTGTGGATAGCCAGAGGCCTTTTCCCAGGACTGAAATGGCTAATACAAGAGGGCATAGTTTCAAGGTGCTTGGAAATAAGTACTGAGGGGATGTCAGGATTAAGTTTTTCACACAGAGAGTGGTGGTGGTGGTGGAAATGGATACAATAGGGTCTTTTAAGAGCCTCTTAGATAGGTACATAGAGCTTAGAAAAATAGAGGGATATGCGCTAGGGAAATTCTAGGCAGTCTGTAGAATAAGTTACATGGTTGGCACAACATTGTGGGCCGAAGGCCTGTAATGTGCTATAAATTTCTTTGTTCTATGTTCCTCTTCATCTGCCAGAAACTTTGCCAGCAGAAGAGAGTGAAAACCATAAAATGAGGACAGCGTAATC
Source organism: Mobula hypostoma (assembly GCF_963921235.1). Taxonomy (NCBI): domain Eukaryota; kingdom Metazoa; phylum Chordata; class Chondrichthyes; order Myliobatiformes; family Myliobatidae; genus Mobula; species Mobula hypostoma. The sequence goes on from NC_086100.1 coordinate 158,708,001, forward strand.
TGAATACAGGCAGAAAGCTCAAACTGTGCTTGCCAAAGCTTGTATAAAACGTGTCTCTCAGTTCTGAGAAAGTTAGTCAGCTGGAACCCCACAAGGCCCTTCACTGTTAGGCTCATCGCAAGAGATTAATAGTGTGTGAACCCCTTCCTCTTGGTCACATAATGTGTACCTGTGTGTTGTGCATTGTCGAGCACCCATTTGGACTAATTCCATTTTTTTCTCACCACATTCCTCTCAACTGTACCCCTCAACCCAGATTATCCTACACTAGGGGCAATTTACAGTGGCCAATTAACCCATCAATCACATATCTTTTGGGTGTGGCATGAAACTGGAGATGCTGGAGGAAATCTACATGTTCGTACAGACAATATTCAAGATCACAAGGAAGTCAGGATTGACTCAAAGTTCTCTTAAGAGGCAGTAGCTGCATCTTAAGAGAAATGTTAATCAATCGTAACTAGCAATTACAGCAGCTGAATTTCATAAATTAGAGGCAGGTCAGAGGAGGTTATGATCAATTTCAGTTGGGCTCTGGTCAACCAGCTCCATAAATACCGAGAAGCACATACAAAATGCTGAGAGAGCTCAGCAAGTCATTGAGAGGGATAAACAGTCAATGTTTTGGACCAATATCCTTCACCAGGACCGGGAAGGAAATAATGTGACCATTTCTGGTTGTCAAGAAGCTGAACCATGGGCGGAAAAGAGAAAAACCACAATGTACGAGTTCTCAGTGAACAGCTTGGTGGATGTGAGATTCTCAGCTTGGAAAGAAGCCATTGAAGTGATGGTATTGTGTAGTAAGTGATTTGAAAATGACAAAACTGGAATAAGCATTGAAATAAATAGCAGAATGGATAGTGAAAAACCTCAAGAAGTCAGGAACCATCACTAAAGACTCTTACCATTCAGGTCATGCCCTCTTCTCATTAGTACTATCAGGGAGGATGTACAGGCTTCTGAAGACCCATGCTCAGTGATTTAGGAACAGCTTCTTCCCCTCTGCCATCAGATCCTTGAACAGACCAGGGACTTCATTGTTCTTTTTTTGCACTTAATTAATTTTGTAATTCATTGTAGTTTTTATCTCTTTGCACTGTCCAATTCTGAGGCCTCCGTCAGTCGGAGATGGCCATGATATTGCATCTTAGCTGGCCAGATACACATTGACAGCAAGCTGTTGCCCATATGGCAAGCTTCCCCTCTCCACACAGCTGATGAACCCAAACTAACGGCAGAGACCGATACAGTTTGGTACCAGCAGCATCGCAGGAGTTGCCAGTCACCAGTAAACTCAACGTAGGACTGCCTTAGGGACTTGACCTCCGTATTTTTCCCTCAAGGTTTACTCCCAAAGCCTTCACCGTGAGTGGGTACAGCCGCAAGGCAGCAGAGGTTTGACATCTGAGTTTTCCTTCTCCGAGATGAGCTGCTCATCATGGCTGACAAGCCCCATCTGCCTGAAGCAACTTGTTTTAAGGCGCAGTAGCCTGTCTTTGCCCCTTCTCCTGTCAGTAGAAACGGTTCCACCAGGCTTAGTAGCTAAGCCACACGTGAAGGCCAGGAGCTGGTTTTGGTTGTCAGAGGCTATTTCAGGCGCACACCATTGGGGCATTTACTAGGTAGTGGGAGCTTGTCCCCACGACCACCCCCGACTATATCTGCAATACAACAGATTTCACATCTTATAATCAATGATAATTAGCCTGCTTTTGTTTCTGAAATTGGCTCTCACGGAGAGAGAATGGATATTGTAGAATAGGTACTGACAAACATTAAAATGTGTATAATTTTATATTTAGGTGGAGGCAGTATAAGATCTGTCACCAATGTTTTCCAATCATAATTATGAAATCACATTGTAGCAAACTGTCACACAATGCATTTAACTGTGTGATTAATTGTATGGAATGGTGTTTATAGTTTGTAAAGAGAAATGCTGGTTTTAATTTGTGTGCTAATTTAAAAACTCCATAAAAATTTAGTTCCTTGCAATTGAGATAGAGGTTTATTTATACTGAGTTTTTGTTTTAAGTCCATTTTAGTTTGTTTATATCCTGTGCCCTACAATTTGGCAAAGAAATGCTATCCTAGAACTGTGTGACTTGCACTATTACAAGCCATGCAAGTGGTTTAATTTGATTTATTTAAAACATCAGGATGGAAATTCTTGAATTCCTAACATGAGTCAGGCTGTTGTCACAACCTAATCTGCTCCAACCAATATGGTAAAGGTCCAGAAACCTCCTGCTTAAAGGCCAACTGAAACACAGGGAGAACAGAGAACCCGTGTTCCCTAGAGTTCTTAGAAAGGGAATATTCCAATCATGGCTTAAATTCTACCCTTAATTCTCTGTGTTGACGTGTGGCCAAGTGGTTAAGGCGTTCGTCTATTGATCTGACGGTAGCTAGTTCAAGCCTTGGCTGAGGCAGTGTGTTGTGTCCTTGAGCAAGGCACTTAACCACACATTGCTCTGCGACGACACCAGCGCCAAGCTGTATGGGTCCTAGTGCCCTTCCCATTGGACAACATCAGTGGCGTGGAGAGGGGAGACTTGCAGCATGGGCAACTGCCGATCTTCCATACAAACTTGCCCAGGCCTGCACCCTGGAAACCTTCCAAGGCGCAAATCCATGGTCTCACGAGACTAATGGATGCCTAAAAAAAAATTCTCTGAACCTGAATATATATGAAAAAATTGCTTCAAAATTTGGCCAAGCAAGAATAATGTTTTACAGATGGCATCTTCAGAGTAGGGAGATTCAGACATGGTACTTTTCCCTTCTGTTTACTTATGCTCCTGTTCATCCCCTTTTCCCAGTCTCTCTTCTATTTATTTTTAGTCACCTGACCACTTTCACTTCAGTAGCTGTGGAACATGCCTCAGTGAATTGAACAAGTTAGACTTAATTTATCTCATTGTCCCTGTTTACTCTCCCTTCCCTGGGTCAGATCAGGTGGGTTGTTTGATCCAGTTTTCCATCCTGACCTTCAGGTGAAGAGGCACCAGCAGCAATGAGCCATCAACCAGTGTTACATTGAGGTCCTAATGCAGAACTCTCCAATAGCTCTTCAGTGGAGGTAAGGATGTCAGGGAGCCTCTTAGAACCAAGTTCAGAGACATTTAGCGAATATTTGGTCATATAATTACTTTTAAAAATCACTAAGGAATTATCTTAAAAAAGCAAGAAAAGGGTATTTTTCTACTGATTTCCTGGACATTTACAATGAATGGAGGCACCATTCTAAAGACAGCTCAAGTTGATGTTGCATTGCCAAAGTGTATTCATGAGCATAATTTGGGCACTTGAGCATGAACGGGATCCTTTTGAATGACAAAGTAGGCATATAGGGCAGATTTTTCTTTATGTTCTCATGAAGTGAATTTTGAGTGCAGGGAAAAGAAACAGAGGTTCTTTCGCAGTTATAATTTTGCTTACTATTGTATTTGGTGCAAAACTACAAAGTGATTATGCCTGACCTTAATGACTGCTAAATCTCTTTAGATAATCTTTAAAAATATTTTAATCTAAAACTTAAATGGTTTAACTTTGCAGTACAAACACGATGAGCCAGGAATAAGAACAAGTTTCGAAGTAACTTTGCTGGTGTCAGAAATATCTTATGGCAAAAGATTAAGACAAAGCACATCAAGCACCTAAGTGCTTGTTACCTGAGGCTCTAAAAAAAAAATTTGTAAAAAAATATGGGCAAAACACAGAAATGGTGATGAAAGAGCAGGAAGGTTAAAAAAACTGACACCAGAGAAGCAGTTTTACTAATTGGGATGGCGGAGGTCACAGTAACTGCAATTCAATTCAGACGAATGTTATCCTCAAGGCTTATTTTGAACTGTATCACAGTTTTAGTCATCTTGGTGCTTTCTTCCTTTGGATCTGAAAGTTTATGCAATTTTCCCAATATCTAGTTACATCCCACTATCCTTACCATAGTTGGGCCATTAATTTTTAATTGATAGAAACTAAAAATTGATCTATAGATTATTTAGAAAGTTGCAGCTATAAAAGCTGTAAATATAACTTCTAGAAAAAAATGGTCTCAATAATGTTGCGAGGCCTCCCGTAAGCTCAAAGTTAATGATTTAAGGATATTTACATTTGGGAGTTGACGGGTGTTGTGCTTGGACAAGTAGGAGGCATGGAATCCGGAGATTTTGGGATGAGTACTTCTTCAAAATATGCAACTTTTTTAAAGGCGAATTTAGCACTTACGTTCACTCCACCTTGAAGACTGATCTCCTCAGCTCCTACGTGACCTATTGGTAAATTTGTTTAGTATATCAGAAATTATGCTGCATTCTCCAATACTGCACCCAATAGTCTAACTAGACTCCATTCTGATTTTTTGTTCTTACGGTACACTCCTTGTTATTTTGGGAGTGTGCCTGAACATAGAACATAGAATAGTACAGCACGGTACAGGCCCTTCAGCCCACAATGTTGTGCTGACCCTTAAACCCTACATCCCATATCACCCCCCACCTTAAGTTCCTCCATATACCTGTCTAGTAGCCTCTCACATTTCACTTGTATATCTGCCTCCACCACTGACTCAGGCAGTGCATTCCACACACCAACCACTCTCTGAGTAAAAAACCTTCCTCTAATATCCCTCTTGAACTTCCCACCCCTTACCTTAAAGCCATGTCCTCTTGTACTGAGTAGTGGTGCCCTGGGGAAGAGGCACTGGCTGTCCATTCTATCTATTCCTCTTAATATCTTGTACACTTCTATCATGTCTCCTTTCATCCTCCTTCTCTCCAAAGAGTAAAGCCCTAGCTCCTTCAATCTCTGATCATAATGCATACTCTCTAAACTAGGCAGCATCGTAGTAAATCTCCTCTGTACCCTTTCCAATGTTTCCACATCCTTCCTTTCAGCCCTAGTGTTCAAGCACATCACAGATAAAGTCCTCCCAACAATTCAGCACATCTACGTGGAGTGTTGTCGCAGGAAAGCTGCATCTATCGTCAGGGACCCCCACCACCCAAGACATTCTCTCTTCTCATCGATGCCATCAGGAAGAAGGTACAGGAGCCTCAGGACTCACACCAGCCACCAGGTTCAGGAACAGTTATTACCCTTCAACCATCAGGCTCTTGAAACAAAAGGGAGAACTACTTGCCCCATCACTGAATTGTTCCCACAACCTATGGACTTACTTTCAAGGTCTCTTCACCTCATGTTCTGGATATTTATTGCTTATTTATTTACTATTTCTTTCTTTTTGTGTTTGCACTTTCTGTTGTCCTTCACACACACACACTGTTGAACGGCCAAGCTGGTGGGGCCTTTCATTGATTCTATCATGGAGTTACTGAGTAGGCCCAGAAGTAAATGAATCTCAGGGTTGTACGTGGTGACAAATATATACTTTGATAATAAATTTACTTTGAACTTCGAACTTTGAAATTTTAGTGTAAAAACCAATTGCAAATGGATATTAAATCATTTTGTTTTATTACTGCTTCCATTAAAACTAATCCTACATTATATTCTTGTAATGGAAACCAAATTAACATTTAGGCATTAAAGACAATATTTGACTCACAGATCCTTCAAGGCTGACATGCCAATGAAAACTTTGTATATACCCAAGTGCTGAATCAGCTGTCTACAAAATAAAATGTTTCTCATAATTTTATTACAGATCCATTACAGGATTATGTTCATGCTTGTGTTTCGATGACCAACAAGTACTGTTGCATTTCCAGAAATGTGTCATACTGAGAATATTCATTAACTTGAAGATATTTTTTCCAACTGAGTCATTCTTCAATGTAGATTTCAGTTGCTTAAATTAATGTTCATTTAAAATATGAATGTTAAAGACAGAAGCTGATACATTGCAGTAATTATATCAGTGCACCTGCTTCATTTACTAACATGGCTTAAGGCTGTTCCATCTTTTAAAAATCTGTACTATTTTATTTTCCTCTATTTCTAGGGTTTCAGACCCCGATCAGATACAAACGTGTGCCTCGTTCATTGCAGTAAATTTCATTCCCCTCTAAACTCTTTTGTGTTGTAAATTCCGTTTCACATCTGTGGTCCATTTGGGCCTTTTGTCTTTGATGTTGAGCTGATGCATTTTTTAACCATTTGATTGAGAAATTTTATGTAGTCATAAGCCAGATATTGAGAGCTTTTTTCCAGCTCAGTCTGAAATGTGTCCGACTCTTTCTAAGTCTGGACAGTTGGTGATGAGTTTGCACTCTGCTTGATGCTATCCTAAAAGGAAACAGATGCAAAAATAATTGTGCAGTCCTTGACTACAGTTCAGGTTTTTAATAGAAGTTATTGACCCTCAACTTACAAGCACGTCTGTTATACCCAGCCTTTGAGATTGCTTTTGCACACTGGAGGCCAATACTATTTTGTCTCAGCCCTGAAGTTAATGTCACTATATATTCAATTACAACTCTGGGCAGTTAGAAATTGTATCATTTTAACCAGCATTATGTAATGTGAGTATGTGGTAATCTCTGGTCCCTTAACTGCTAATAGTCCATTCTAAACTCTGCAGGTTACAGTTTGGTGCTGGTGATATTGAAATTATACAGGATTTTATTAATAAGCCCTTACCTCAGCATCAATTGTGCTCCGTTAATAATGCATCTCTGAATGCCTGCTTTTTCATGTGAACAATGACTGTAGTTGAACCCAGTATTAATTTTGCATCAGTGACTACACTCTTAGCTGGGAGCTGGAATGAAACTGAAGAGTAGATCACCCACTCCAGATAGCTGAGGAATTATCTCAGGCTGTTGCTCGACTGCAGTATCAAGAGAGTGCCGCACTGTCAGACATCATCCCATAAAAAGGATGTTAAATTGAGATCTCTCTCAAATGGATGTAAATTCTTGATGTTTGCTGACTTTGATATGAGCAAGTTTTACCCATCACCATTGTGACTCTCCAGTAATAGTTCATAAGCCATAAAATACTTTGGCACATACTAAGTTCACAAAATGCATTACAAATTTTTTTCCCAGCGGTTGAAAATATTGTTTCCAGTATAATCTGTTAGAAAACCAGTGAGAGGATTCAGATACAGATTAATGTACTCATGGTGTAAACAGTACACATGGTAATAATAAATACAAGAAGTAGCTATGTTTGTGGGAGAATAAAATGTAATATGGAGTTCCTTTGGATAATACTGTGAACTACTGAGGGGTAACCTTATAGAGGTTTATAAATTCATGAGAGGCATAGAAAGGTCACAGTCTTTTTTCCCCAGGAGCCTAAAACTAGAGAGTGTAAGTTTAAACTGAGAGGGAAAAGATTTAAAGGGACACGGGGGGCATGTTTTTCAAACAGCAGGTCGTGGTTATGTAGGATGAGCTGCCAGAGGAAATGGTAGAGGTGGGTACAATTACAATGTTTAAGAGACATTTGATCTGATACATGGATAGGAAATGTTCAGAGGGATGTGGGGAAATCAGACTACCTTAGTTAGGCATCTTGGCCAGTGCGGACAATGGACTAAAGAGCCTATTTCTGTGCTGTTATGGTTCTATTTCAAAGAACAGGCTAAAAAATAAATGAAGGAATCTGGCCAATGAACGGTTAGTTGATCCTCAATTTGTTGAATGAGCACCTTGTGTGAGCTGATCCTAAGCTCTCCTTGTCCTAACTCATATCATATCATCCTTAACCAACATTAATACTTAAGCTTTGAAGTTTCCAGCTTTGTGTTTTGGAGCTTTTGTGGCTGCATTCCCTCTCTATCTTTGTGTCTTCCTCCAACCCTTATAACTAATTCTGCCCATTGGTCTGTTTGTTGTTGTTTCGTCGTTGAGAGTCCTGCTATCATCCACTGTACTGCTAAGCTCCAGAATTTCTTCCCTAAAACTCCTTGTCCTTCTAGATTTATTTCCTTAAGATGTGCCTCTGGACCAAACTTTCGCTCATATTATAACATGGTGCCCACTATCTTCTGTTGTTATCATACCTCTTTAGAATCCTATATGAATATAAGCTGGATTCGTTCTGCTGTTTTGAGCCAACTTAGAAGCACAGCAGGCATTGCAGCTTTTGTAAGATATAAACTTTAACTGTAATGAAAAATGGTTTGAGGCAGTGCCCGTCGTTTGAAGATATTGGTCGAGTGAAGAGGAAGTTGCATTGCAAGAGGTTTTGATGTACTTATGTACCCCAATTTGATGGCTTCCGGTGATGGAAATCTGTACACTTTTTATCACCATTGCAAGTCCAATTAAGCCAAGTACTCATTTCTGGAGATATGAAAGGAAATTAAACATTCTCTCTTGCTGATGGTGGAACGCCCAGTTTTTTTTTAACTCAGTGAGACAAACCCACTCAACACATTAGCTAAAATGACCACGAACAATGAGTTTCCTTCTTGGTCGATTGTTTGAGGTTGGTGAACAATATATAAATCAAACTGATGATTTCCAAATTTAATTGATTTACAGGATTTGCTGAAAATTGCCAGAAAACCAGGTCAAAGTGGTATACTGCACCACCCCACAAAAATACTTTGAACCATTAGATCTAATAGGTTTTCAAGTATACACTGAAATATGATTAAGACTTTATTTGTGAGGCAACTATGGTAAATCATTGCTGACTGAATATAAATGGCAGTGGGTTAGTCTTTTGGTAAGATTTTTAGAGAGGATACAAAACCTTCTTCACTTTTCTTTTTTTTACCTGTTTCCTATATTTAGTATTTTAAACAACAAAATTTATTTAGAATATCTGCATTTGGAACTCTAATCTTGCTAAATGGTGCTAAAGTTCACATTGCTCTACTTGACAACTTAGCAAACATATGCCCAAGGCTGTTTGCCATTGTGTTTGCAAATCAGAATCCTTTTAATTGTCGCCAAGCAGTTTCATGAAGCTGGCATTAGAGGATGAGAAGTGTGCATATGTGTGTGTCTTCAATGGCCAGTTAGCTTAGAGAAAGGTGGTAGGTGCAAATGGGAAAAGAGAGGGTGAGGAAAATTAAGATACCTATGCACTCGATTTATAGAGACTGTTGAAATTGTCAGTCATTCTCCTGGGTGAGTCATAGGCACAAGAGATTCTGCAGATTTTGGAAGTCTTAAGGACACACACAAAATGCTGCTGGAACTCAGCAAGTCAGGCAGCATCAGTGGATGGGAATTAACAGTCACCATTTCAAGTCAAGACCCCTCATCAGGACTGGAGAGAAAGGGAGGAAAAGCCAGAATAAAAAGGTGAAAGGGAGAAAGGAGTTCCAGCAGGCAGGTGATAGGTGAAGGGGAAGGTGGGTGGATGGGGGAGAGGTGGGAGTAAGAAGCTGGGAGGGGCAGGTGAGGAGAAGAGAAAAGGTATCCAGGATGGGGAATGAAAAAAAGAGAGAAGGACGGAAGGAGGCAAAATTACTAGAAGTTGGAGAAATTGGTATTCATGCTATCAGTTTACTTACTCAGATGGAATATAAGGTGTCGCTCTTCCAACCTGAGTTTAGCCTCATCATGGTAGTATAGGGGGCCATGGACAGATACGTCAGAATGGGAATGGGAAGTTGAACTGATTAAGTTGAGCTGATTTTTTTACTAGTTTCATTGCTTAGTTTGATCTCAATTGGAGACACTCTCATCCCTCGTTCAGAATCCCAGGCTCAAGCCTCTTATGTTGTACTGAAGGACTGCTACATCGTCAGTGTTGCTGTTCTAAAATCTAAACCAATAGTCACTCAATCTACTTCTTGGCACATTTCTGGCTGGATACTGAGACCATTACAGTAGATGACTGGATGACTTTTGGATATCTGCATAGTGGCCTTTTATCCCTGCCTCTGCTAACCAATACTACTTTTTTTTAGAACTATTATTAATTTTCAAAGAAAATGTTGGAAAATATATTATTAAGATGATTTTTCATTATTTCTTACCCCCTAACCATTGCTTTTCTTGAAAATCAAGTATTAAATACCAAAACCACCAGGATAACCCTAGATGACTGGAAGCCCCACATATGGAACACGTTTGCAAGTCCAAGTCTGCCTTCTGCTTGGAATAGGAATACAATATAAAACAGTTCCTAATCCACCACTAATTAGGCATTACACGCAAAGAGGCTACTGACTATCTGATGTGGGAAATAGGAATATTTTATAATTAGTGCATGTCTACTCAGACAACTGTCTCCCATCCACAGTTAATAAGTTTCTGCTGAACCATTGCCTCTGCAATTAACCTTCCACTACCACTAGTGCATTAGGCTGTTATTCAAAAGATATGTTTGCTGGGATAAAGTGGAGTGTGTTTTATTCTTTTTCTGTCTGTGTTAAGCTTAACACTTGAGATCTTGATGTAGACCTGAACACTTAAATGGGATGGATCTATTTCCTGTTTAAAATATTCTTTGTGAATAGCACAGAAGAAGAAAAATCTGTACCCTTTAATTAAGTACTGCAGATATGATACGTGATTTTGGAATGACAGTCCATTGAGATGACCTGGATGTCCAAAATATTGAATTGATTTTGATCTCCTAAAACAAAAGAAAGATGGCAGGAGAAAGCAGAGCAGAATAATTAGCTTTGGACTAGTCTGGCATAGGCTTGTTCATAGGGTGAGTAAATCACCCCGCCAAAAGCTTTCAAAACACTCTGGTTACTTCAGTGTAGTCCAAGAAGCTGCCATAACTAATGTCAAAACTGTTGTAAACAAAGATGTACTTCAACACAGAAGTAAAGATGATACTGTAGTAATAATTTAAGAAAAACATGAGACCTGTGTGCTAGAGACTGCTTTGTTTAAAGTTATGATGATTACACCCTTTCTCTGTTCTCCAGTTGCATTGTGAAGTATGAAATATTGTTTAAATAATATCCTTATTCAGCTAAAAGGGATTAAGTTCTAAAGAAATTTGGTACGTTTTTAAAATAATTCATTATTTTGCATAGCCATCCTGAACATATTAAAGAAAATTCTTGGTGTTTTAGCATTAAACATACACATGAAAATCCTACTTAACACCTTTCTAATTCTTTATTATTTTTAAAATGTATTCTAATATTGCAAAGGGTGCTTTTAGCTCGTGGCAAGTTGTTATAAAAATGTCTGCTGCGTTAGACATTTGTATTTGACGGGACTGAACCTATATTTGATTCTGGCTTCTGTCAAAACTACACTGTTAGTGTGTATGCCAAATGCTGTGTATTTAGTGTAACATGATCTTGAATCAAAGGGTATTCTAAAGAATTGTTATGAAAGTGCAAGTGTCTCATTATAAGCGATGTGCAATGGGTGACCTTCATAGATTTCACATCTTGCAAGTAATAAAAAGGAACAATTCAGTTAAAAAATGTCATAGTTCTAGATAAATGTTGACAAAATTCTTAATTTTTAAACTCTTATTATAATAAGTTCTAAGGGAGTTGGTTAAAACTGTATTGTTGATTTATAGAGTGAGGTTTGGCTTATCCAAGCAATTCTGGGGCTCTGGCAATGTTGACTTGAATGGTGAAGGCAGAAGCTCTCAGCAGATTTAAAATGGTACCTGGAGGAGGCCTGCAAAATCTTCACCCTCAAGGCTGCAGACTGTGAGCGGACAAGAGTCATTATGGAAAATGGCTTCTTTTGCTAACAGTGCCTGATGAGCTGTATGGCAAAGGTCCACCAGTTCTGATGAAAGCTCTTTGACCTGAAATATTAATACTGTTTCCCTCACACAGATGCTGCCTGATCTGCTGAATATTACCAGCATTTTCTATTTTAATTGCAAATTTCTGCCATCTGCACTTTTTTTTTGTTTTTATTCACCAGATTGATTCCTGGGATGATGGGATGGAGGCTAAGGATAGGGGTGAATTTTTTTATTAAGAGAGCTTAAACAGGGAGAAATGTCTTCATCCAGAGGGTGGTAACTAATTGGAATTCTCAGCCCAAGAGAGCTTTAAGCCTCAATTGCAGAGTATGTTCAGAATCAGAATCAGGCTTATTATCACCGGCATGTGTCGTAAAATTTGTTGACAGCAGCAGCAGTTCAATGCAAAACATAATATAGAAGAAAGAAAAATAATAGTAAGATGATAATAATAATAAATAAATAAGTAAATCAATTACAATATACGCATATTGAATAGATTAAAAATCATCCAAAAAACAGAAATAGTATATATTTTCAAAGTGAGGTAATTTCAAGGGTTAAATATCCATTTAGGAATCAGATAGCAGAGGGGATGAAACTGTTCCTGAATCGCTGAGTGTGCGCCTTCAGGCTTCTGTATCTCCTACCTGATGGTAACAGTGAGAAAAGGGCATGCCCTGGGTAGAGGTCCTTAATAATGGACACTGCCTTTCTGAGACACCACTACTTGAACGTGTCCTGGGTACTTGTAGGCTAGTACCCAAGATGGAGCCGACTAAATTAACAACCCTCTGCAGCTTCTTTCAGTCCTGTGCAGTAGTTCTCCCCCCCCCCCATACCAGAGGGTGATGCAGCCTGTCAGAATGCTCTCTATGGTACTTCTGTACAAGTTTTTGAGTGTATTTGTTGACATACCAAATCTCTTCAAACACCTAATGAAGTATAATTGCTGCCTTGCCTTCTTTATAACTGCATCAATATGTTGGGACCAGGTTAGATCCTCAGAGACCTTGACACCCAGGAACTTGAAACTGCTCACCGTCTCCACTTCTGATCCCTCAGTGAGGATTGGAATGTGTTCCTTCGTCTTACCCTTCCTGAAGGGCAATGGATCTTAGGATGTAAGGAAATCAGAGTTAGTGCAGGACAGTAAATGGCTGCTGCTGCTGCTATTTGGTACGTTCACATTTCTAATCCTTAATTATCTATTATTCTGGTGAAGGTAATGTTTATACTGGAATCAATGACTGTTTAAATCATCAGTGAGAACAGCAGATATCCATACAGAGTTTAAGAATCCCTAGCTGAGTTCCCTCAGTTGCCTCTATTTGCAGTTGAGACAAGTGGCACGTTATAGAATCTGTCAGCTTGAATCATGTTAGTAGGGTGACAGAAACCATATTTAACACTTACAATTCTGTACTCCCTGTCAATCTTGTGTGCACCCAGTCAAAAATGCTTATAGCTGCTCAGTACAAAATGAAACAAAGCTGCCTTGAGCTACAGGTTTTCACAATCATAGGCTTACTGACCAAATTCTGGCTTCACAAGGTTTAAGGGGAACTTGACAGCAGTATAAGTTTGAAATTATGCCTAACATAATTCTAAAGAGCAGGTGGGGATTCTCTACTTTGTTAGAGAGCTAGTGTTACCGTATTCATAGCCATCAGATACTGGTTATGACCATAGAAAATATTCTGAGATCTGTATCTTTTATTTAACCAGGCTTAAATAAGTAGAGGTTGTAGGGACCTACTTAATTAAGCCCATCACCCCTAATGGGGCATAGGTTGCCAACAGCAGCTCCCCAAATTGCTCTGTGCTGGGCCTGAAGTCTTTGGAGCTTCTGTTGGTGTTTCCTTAGCTCTTGAGTTTTTCATGGGATAGGATTGCTAGGCCCCTGTCCAACCCTCCTCCTTTCGCAGCCAGGCTTTGAACCATCCATTGTGGAGTTGGAGGTGTAGGAAGGGATTGGGAAATAATAAGAATCTTCCAACTCATAAGATAGTCCTTTGAGATCAAGGATAACTTACTTCCATTCGATTTCTGTGACTTTTGGGGTAAATAATGAGACCAAGTTTGACCTCAGACTCTTCCACAGATGGTCACTCACAATGCGCTGGAGAAACTCAGCAGGTCAGTCTCATCAGTTGAAAACTGACCTGCTGAGTTCCTCCAGCGCATTGTGAGTGTTCCTTTGACAACAGCATCTGCAGATTATTTTGTGTCTTCCACAGATGGTGCAGGGGCAACCTGAAATGGGTGGACAATTTGTGAGATTGATGTACCCCTTCTGTCTTTTACACTGGGCTTCTGTGTACTTGTAACACGTGGACCCTAGTCACTCAGTGCAATCCCAAATCATCTCCTCAACTGGGAATGAGAATGTAGATAATGACTATTTCAGGCCTCCTTGACTTTTCTCAGCAGTAGAGAAAGCTCAACAAGTGTTGTGGTGGAGCGGAGTTAGGGAGGGTTTGAGAAGGGGGTTGAGAAATGGGCTTTGGTGGAGGAATAGCTCATAAGTTTCACGAATGCCGGTAGTTGTCTTGCTTATCAATAACACTTTAAATTTATTATCGAAGTACATAGATGTCCCACATACAACCCTAAGATTAATTTGGACCACAAAGGCTGCTCCCCTGAGCAGGTTTGTTCTTTTCTAGTGTTGTGATTCCACTGTGGGGAACAGAAGCTGGATTGTTCTGAGAGCTGTCCGTAACCTGAAGTTGCCATAAATCAGAAAAGTTGTTAGCTGAGATTGCGAAAAGTTGCATTGCTTTTTATTTAGAGATTAGTGCAGATCTCAGTTAGAATTAATTAATAAGTACAGATCTGCACTGCAATTTAAAAGAAACGTGCTGGATGACAAAAAGCTGCACCTATCTGTCAGGGCATCATTGCTCCGTTCAATGTATTGATGCTCCCACCTCTCCATCACTGCACTTTTCCCCGAATTATGTCAGGGTTTGTTGCAAACCTATCGATGCAATTGCTATCAAAGTTCAAAGTATATTTATTATCAAAGTGCATATATGTTACCACATCTTACCTTGAAATTCATTTTCTTATGGGAAAAAATAAAGAAAGACAATACTGTAAAAAGATTAAACATTAAAAAAAAGCTGACAACCACTGTGCAAAAGAAGACAAACTGTGCAAGTAAAAACAGGAATAATAATACTGACAACATGAGTTGCAAAGTCCTTGAAAGTGAGTCTGTCAGGAGGTCATAGATTCAGAATTAGTCAACCACTCCATTATCCCAGAATCGATTAGACCTACCAGATCAGCCTGACTTTCTATCATTTAGCAATGTTTATACTATACAATTAATAATGAATTTTATTTTGATATGTTTGTGTACATTTGAAGATTTTTGTATATGATAAGGTCACCTTCATGAACAAAAAGGCAGTTATTTTTCCTTCTGCATTACTGATAAAGCTTTATTGCCCATTCCTAGTTCTGTGAATTAACCAACTTGTAGGCCACTTCAAAAGTCAGGTGGTGTGGTGGTGAAGTTGCTAGTAGTTCAGCAGTTTTGCTTCCCTAAATTAGAACAGAGACCAGTTCTTCACCAGGTTATCATTTGGCCCTTCACTGGGCTATTTCTGTGATGCTTCATTGCTAATAACTCTGCCTTTGTTCTTCAGTTTGCAGCTCATTTAGTGAAGCTAACTTATCCTCGAGTCTGCATCTTGGATGGAGGCATCAACAAGATGAAACTGACAGGATTACTGATTGTGCCTTCACCCCAAATCTGAACCGTTCGGACCCACAGCACCAGGGACAAGTGCAAGAACTCGGAGCTGGCTGAGGGAGTGGTAATGCCTGCGTCCAAGGGCCGTACCCTGGAACCAGTGACTGAAATCCTTGTCTAATCTTGTCTTAATCCTTAATCATGTGTGATCAAGAACCTACAGTTTACTGCTGATGACAACATTGGTAAAACTCCATGGAGCAGTGTTATCCAATGCATAACACTGATACAGTAGAGATTTATATCTGAATGTTATTTAGCGAGGAGACCACTGATGAATCATGTTTTTCAGTACTTTCAGAAATGTAAAGTTTGTTGATTGTGACCTGTGATTTTAACTGCATGTTGTAGCACAATCTTTATTTAAGTACTAAGCACAAAACTAAGCCATTATTGCAGGTTTTTTTCAGTAATTTTAAAGTGCATCTGAAACAGTATATATGACAGGGATGAAACTGTTCAACAGGGTAGTTACCATGTTAGTGAAACCCAAAAGATGGATTTAAATGGGCAGCACCTTTCAAAGGAACTAGAAAATAACTACCAAAGCACTGATAATAAAAATGTACTGCATAATCCTGAGTGGCAATTGAGCACTGAGGGCATGTTCATACGAGTTCGTAAAAAAATTGCTTTGGAGAACTTTGTCCCCACCCTCCACTGATCTTTTGTATCTAATTTTGAGTTGAGTCTGTATGCCTGTGGTGACTATTGCTACTATTTGATCTGGATGAAGGATCTTCAACTATCCATTTAGACCATAAGACCATAAGATAAGAGGAGCAGAATTAAGCCATTTAACCCATTGAGTCTGCTCTACCATTTCATCACAGCTGGTCCATTTTCCATTTCAGCTCCCGAACTCCTGCCTTCTCCCCATATACATTCTTGCCCTGACTAATCAAGAATGTATCAACATCTGCCTTAAATATACTAAAAGAATTAGCCTCCACAGCCACCTGTGGCAACGAATTCCACAGATTCACCACTGTCTGGCTAACGAAATTCCTCCTCATCTCTGTTTTAAAAAGATGCCCCTCTCATATGAGGCTGTGTCCTCTGGTGTTAGATTCTCTCATCATGGGGAACATCCTGTCCACATCCACTCTAATCAAAGCCTATCAACATTCGATAATTTTCAATTAGGTCATCCCTCATTCTTCTGAAGTCCAGTGAGTACAGGCTGAGAGCATTCAAACATTCTTGATATGACAAGCCATTCAATCCCAGAATCATTTTTGTGAACCCTCTCCAATGTCAGCACATCCTTTTTTAGATAAGGGGCACAAAACTGCTCACAATATTGCAAGTGAGGCCTCACCAGTGCTTTATAAAGCCTCAACATTACATCCTTGCTTTTATATTCTAGTCCTCTTAAAATGAATGCTAACATTGTATTTGCCTTCCTCAATTGCAAATTCCTCAGATTTTTAAATGTTCTCTCTATTTAGAAAATAGTCTACCCTTTAATTTTTTCTACCGAAGTGCATGACCATACACTTCTTGACTTCTTTGCTCAGTCTCCTAATCTGGTCTCCTGTTGCACCTCAACTTCCTCAATACTACCTGCTCTTCCAACTATCTTCATATTGTCCACAATCTTTGCAACAAAGCCATCAATTCTGTCATCCATATCATTGAGATACTGTGTAACGTAAAAAGAATCGGTCCCAATGCAGACCCCTGTGGAACACCACTAGTCACCAGCAGCCAACCAGAAGAGGCTCCCTTTATTCCCACTGCTTTATCCATGCTAGTATGTTTCCTGTAATATCATGGGCTCGTAATTTGTTGAGCAGACTCATGTATAGCACCTTGTCAAAGTCCTTCTGAAAATCCACCGATTATGCAACATTCACCGATTCTCCTTTGCCTATCCTCCTTGTTACTTCTTCAAAGAATTCCAACAGATCTGTTGGGCAAGATTTTCCCTTGTCAGAACCATGCTGACTGCAGCCTATTTTGTCATGTGCCTCCAAGTCCCCCAAAACCACATCCTTAACAATTTACTCCAACATCTTCCCAACCACCGAGCTCAGACTAACTGCCTATAATTTCCTTTCTTTTGCCTCTTTCTCTTCTTGAAGAGTGGAGTGACATTTGCAATTTTTCAGTCTGCCGGAACCATTCCAGAATCTAGTGATTCTTGAAAGATCATTACTAATGCCTCCACAATCTCTTCAGCCTAGGGTCTACACCATTCAGTCCAGGTGACTTATCTACCTTCAGACCTTTCAGTTTCCCAAGATCCTTCTCCCTATTAATGGCAACTTCACACGCTTCTGATCCCTGACACCCTAAATCTTCCATCATACTGATGATATCTTGCACAGTGAATACTGATACAAAATATTTACTCATTTCATCCACTGTTTACTTCTCTACCATTACTACCTCTCCAGTATCATTTTCCAGTGGTCCAATCTCCTCTCTCACCTCTCTTTTACACTTTATTTATCCGAAAAAACTTATGGTATCCTCTTTAATTTTACTGTACCGGCTAGCTTACTTTTGTATTCCATCTTTACCTTCTTAATGACTTTTTACTTGCCTTCTGTTGGCTTTTAAAAACTTCCCAATCCTCTAACTTCCCATCAATCTTTGGTCTATTATATGCACTCTCTTTGGTGCTTATCTTGTCTTTGACTTCTGTTGTTAGTCATGGTGGTGTTATCTTTCCTTTAGAATACTTCTTCCTCTTGGGATGTATATGTCCTGCACCTTCTGAATTGCTTCCAGAAATTCCAGCCATTGCTGCTCTGCTGTCATCCCTGCCAATGTTCTTTTCCAATCAATTTTAGCCAGCTCCTCTCTCATGCCCCTGTAATTTCCTTTTTCTCTATTGTAATATTGATAGATCTAACTTTAGCTTCTCCTTCTCAAATTTCAGGGTGAATTTGATCATATTATGATCACTTGTGTGTTGGCACGTGGCCAAGAGGTTAAGGCTTTGGTCTAGTAATCTGAAGGTTGCTAGTTTGAGCCTCAGCTGAGGCAGCGTGTTGTGTCCTTGAGCAAGGCACTTAACCACACGTTGCTCTGCAACAACACCGGTGCCAAGCTGTATCGGCCCTAGTGCCCGTCCCTTGGACAACATCAGTGGCGTGGAGGGGGGAGACTTGCAGCATGGGCAACTGCCGGCCTTCCATACAACCTTTCCCAGGCCTGCACCCTGGAAACCTTCCAAGGCGCAAATCCGTGGTCTCACAAGACTAAAGGATGCCTATTATGATCACTTTCCCTAAAGGGTCCCTTTACCATAAGCTCACTAATCAATTCCAGTTCATTGCACAACACCCAATCCAGAATGGTTGATCTCCTAGTGGGCTCAACCACGAGCTAATCTAAAAAGCCCCCTTGTAGGCTTTTGAGAAATTCTCCCTCTTGGTACCCAGCACCATCCTGATATTCCCAATCTACCTGCAGATTGAAATTCCCCATGACTATTGTAACATTGCCCTTTTGTCATGCATTTTCTATCTTCCATTGTAATTTGTGGACCACTTCCTTACTATTGTTTGCGGATCTGTATACAACTCCCATCAGAGTATTTTTACCCTTGCAGTTCCTTAGCTGTACCCACAAATAGACCATAAGATATGGAGCAGAATTAGGCCATCTAGCCCATCGAGTCTGCTCCACCATTCAATCATAGCTGATCCTTTTTTTCTCCTCCTCAACACCAGTTCCCAGCCTTCTTCCCATAACCTTTAATGTCTTGACCAATCAAGAACCTATCAATCTCTGTCTTAAATACACCCAGTGA
Organism: Mobula hypostoma; assembly: GCF_963921235.1. NCBI lineage: Eukaryota > Metazoa > Chordata > Chondrichthyes > Myliobatiformes > Myliobatidae > Mobula > Mobula hypostoma. Next base: position 158,727,149 of record NC_086100.1, read on the forward strand.
CATGGCCTCCACAGCTGCATGTAGCAACAAATTCACCACCCTTTGGCTAAAGAAATTTCTCCACATCTCTGTTTTGAAAGGGTAGCCCTCTATCCTTTTGTCCAAGACTTTCCCACCATGGGAAACATCATTTCCACATCTACTCTGTCAAGTCTTTCAACATTCAAAAGGTTTCAATGAGATCCCTCTCATCTTTCTGAATTTGAACGAGTACAGTCCCAGAGCCATCAAACATTCCTCGTATGATAACCCTTTCATTCCTGGAATCATCCTTGTGAACCTCCTCTGGACCCTCTCTAATGCCAACACATCTTTTCTAAGATGAGGGGCCCAAAACTGTATACAATACTCAAGGTGAGGCCTCACCAGTGCCTTATAAAGCCTCAGCATCACATCCTTGCTCTTGTACTCTAGACCTCTTGAAATTAATGGTAACATGGCATTTGCCTTCCTCACCACCAACTCAACCTGCAAGTTAACCTTTAGGGTGTTCTGCACAAGTCCCTCTGCATCTCAGATTCCTGGATTTTCTCTCTGTTTAGAAAATAGTCCACATATTTATTTCTACTACCAAAGTGCATGACCATGCTCTTTCCAACATTGCATTTCATTTGCCACTTTCTTGCCCATTCTCCTAATATGTCTAAGTCCTTCTGTATCCTACCCATTTCCTCAAAACTACCTGCCCCTTCACCAATCTTCATATCATCTGCAAACTTGGCAACAAAGCCATCTATTCCATCATCTAAATCATTTATATACAGCATAAAAAGAAGTGGTCCCAACACTGACCCCTGCGGAACACCACCAGTCATTAGCAGCCAACCAGAAAAGGATACTTTTATTTCCACTCACTGCCTCCAGCCAATCAGCCAATGGTCTAACCATGTCAGTAATACCATGGGTTCTTAACTTGGTTAGGAGTCTCATGTGTGGCACCTTGTCAAAGGCTTTCTGAAAGTCCAAATATACAATCAATTCAACACCTTCCAACCCTTGTCACCTTCTTCTAATGCTTTGGTTTAATTTCTTACCCACAGAGCTACCCCTTCGCTTCTGCCTTCCTACCTATCCTTTCGATGCAATGTGTATCCCTGGATGTTAAGTTCCCAACTATAATCTTCTTTTAGCCATAATTTAGTAATGCGCACAACATCATACATGCCAATCTGTAACTGTGCTACTCGTTCTTCTACTTTATTCCATAAACAGCACACATTCAACTATACCAACTTATGTGCCGGATTCACCCTCTTCAATTTTGTCATCCTGTTGACTGCAATTTTGCCCAATTATCAGCCTCTCCTTGCTAGTAGTCTTAGTACACACTGCCTGTGTTTGTAACTAACTGCTCCATCCTGAGCCCTATCACTCCAGTTCCCATCTCCCTGCCAAATTAGTTTAAACACTGTCAAACTACTCCAGCAAACCTGCCCGCGAGGATATCGGTCCCCATCGGGCTGTAACCCGTCCTTTTTGTACCTTTCCCAGAAAAGATGCCGATAAAACATTAATCCGAACCCCTGCCCCCTGCACCCTGCACCAGTTCCTCAGCCAGACATTCACTTGCTAAATCATGCTATTGTTCCCCTAACTGGGCAGCAATCCAGAGGTTACTACTCTGGGGGTCCTGTTTTTCAGCTTTCTATCTCGCTCCCTAAAATCTCTCTTCAGAACCTTGTCTACCTATTTCATTAATGTCATTGCTTCTCATGGATGCTACCTGACCTCCTGATCTCCTACAACACCTTGTGTGTTGGTGAAAAAGAGCTAGTTGTGTGGAGTTGGAGAATTCAACACTGAGTCCGGCAGGCTGCAACACGCCCAGATGAAAGGTAAGGTGATGTTGCTTGTAACAGTGCAGGAGGCTAGAGATGGAGAGTTCAGAGTAGAGAATTGAAGGGTAGCCAATGAGAAGCTCAGGGTCACCCCTCAAGACTGAGTGCAGGTGCTCTGCAAAGCAATCACCCAATCTACTGTTGAATTACAATGTAGAGGAGGATGCCACATTTCTGAAGAAATGAAGGTTCTTCACCTGGAATGATAACTTAAATCCGGTATCAGTCTCTCCTAAAGTTTGTCATGCATTGTGCAGACCAAAATTTAATAAAAACAAAGCGTGTTAAAGGACTTTCCATTCTGAAATTTCAGCACATTCATTAGCAATGACTAGGTTTCTCATATCCTAGTTTAATATAAGGAAGAGCATGTTGAAGAGTCAAGCTCATCATCCACGAAGGTACCAGGTAAGCTAGGCTGTCAGAGAAAAAAGTAAATAAACATACAGTCACAATAATCAAAGTTAGTGAGTGTGTAAGTGGAATAAACTGTTGGCCAACAAGTTTTATTGTCTAGCCCTTGGTGAAGAATTTGAATTCCACTGTGGAAACTGCAAATCTAACTGAGCCAGTGACAAGAGATGATGGTGACTTCTAATTCTGAACCTTTGTAAAGGAAAAGGATATTGTCTGAAATCAGCTTTTCTAATACTATCTTAAAATCATTGTGGATTACTGCCTCAGTTGCAATGCTATGAGGTAAATGGAAAGGATGAGAATATGAATGTTCGAGCTTTCGCCCTGCATGAGCAGAGTTTTGTTCTTTAGAGCCTGCTTCTGAGCTGCTAGTTTTGTCCAACCTATGGATTAAACTGTTTCTGGTCACGTTTTATAAAGTTTCTCAGAGCAACAGTCTGGGATTTTACCTTGTGGCCTTGTAGTTACTGCACGCTCTAATCGCCTATGAACAATAGAAGCATTGTGAAGACTTTCTCCTTCCATAATTCTGTTAACTGTTAACACAACTTAACTTGTTGTCGAGCACAGGAAGGATTACCGTGTTTGCTGGAGGAGTGAAAGAAGTTAGAATTTCAGATTGCAGCTGTAGTTTTGAAGAGTCGGGGCTTTACTGTTGGAATTTTCCACTGTGCAATCTTGTTACGGTTTCTGTGTGTTTTTAACTGATTAAAGTTTAATCTCCATAGAGATTCAACATCAGTGTTTCATAAGTAATCATGAATCTTGAAGACTAATGAGTAGGAATATTTAATACTTGTATGACAGGAATTCTTGATGCTTTTTATAGTAGGACACTTCTGCATAGAAACATAGAAAATAGGTGCAGGAGTAGGCCACTCGGCCCTTCGAGCCTGCACCGCCATTCAGTATGATGATGGCTGATCATCCAACTCAGAACCCTGTACCAGCCTTCCCTCCATACCCCCTGATCCCTTTAGCCACAAGGGCCATATCTAACTCCCTCTTAAATATAGCCAATGAACTGGCCTCAACTGTTTCCTGTGGCAGAGAATTCCACAGATTCACCACTCTCTGCGTGAAGAAGTTTTTCCTAATCTCGGTCCTAAAGGGCTTCCCCTTTATCCTTAAACTGTGACCCCTCGTTCTGGACTTCCCCAACATCGGGAACAATCTTCCTGCATCTAGCCTGTCCAATCCCTTTAGGATTTTATACGTTTCAATCAGATGCCCCCTCAATCTTCTAAATTCCAACGAGTATAAGCCTAGTTCATCCAGTCTTTCATCATATTAAAGTCCTGCCATCCCAGGAATCAATCTGGTGAACCTTCTTTGTACTCCCTCTATGGCAAGGATGTCTTTCCTCAGATTAGGGGACCAAAACTGCACACAATACTCCAGGTGTGGTCTCACCAAGGCCTTGTACAACTGCAGTAGTACCTCCCTGCTCCTGTACTCGAATCCTCTTGCTATAAATGCCAGCATACCATTCGCCTTTTTCACCGCCTGCTGTACCTGCATGCCCACTTTTAATGACTGGTGTATAATGACACCCAGGTCTCGTTGCACCTCCACTTTTCCTAATCGGCCACCATTCAGATAATAATCTGTTTTCCTGTTTTTGCCACCAAAGTGGATAACTTCACATTTATCCACATTAAATTGCATCTGCCATGAATTTGCCCACTCACCCAACCTATCCAAGTCACCCTGCATCCTCTTAGCATCCTCCTCACAGCTAACACTGCCACCCAGCTTCATGTCATCCGCAAACTTGGAGATGCTGCATTTAATTCCCTCATCCAAGTCATTAATATATATTGTAAACAACTGGGGTCCCAGCACTGAGTCTTGCGGTACCCCACTAGTCACTGCCTGCCATTCTGAAAAGGTCCCGTTTATTCCCACTTTTTGCTTCCTGTCTGCCAACCAATTCTCTATCCACATCAATACCTTACCCCCAATACCATGTGCTTTAAGTTTGCACACTAATCTCCTGTGTTGGACCTTGTCAAAAGTCTTCTGAAAATCCAAATATACCACATCCACTGGTTCTCCCCTATCCACTCTACTAGTTACATCCTCAAAAAATTCTATGAGATTCATCGGACATGATTTTCCTTTCACAAATCCATGCTGACTTTGTCCGATGATTTCACCGCTTTCCAAATGTGCTGTTATCACATCTTTGATAACTGACTCTAGCAGTTTCCCCACCACCGATGTTAGGCTAACCGGTCTATAATTCCCTGGTTTCTCTCTCCCTCCTTTTTTAAAAAGTGGGGTTACATTAGCCACCCTCCAATCCTCAGGAACTAGTCCAGAATCTAAAGAGTTTTGAAAAATTATCACTAATGCATCCACTATTTCTTGGGCTACTTCCTTAAGCACTCTGGGATGCAGACCATCTCTAAGTGTGTAGTGAAGATTAATTTTTCTCGCTTATTTTGCACTTGTGTTTAAATACTATAATATTGCTTAACTCACCAGATATTTCACTCTGGTTCCAATTGTAACCACTCCACAATTGATAGCCATATCTCCAGCTGCCTGGGCTCTTGAGCTCTGGAATTCCTTCCCTAAATCTCCTCTTTACTTCTCTCCTAATTGAGGACATCCCTTAAAGCCTACTCATTTAATGTTTAGTCATCTGTCCTAAATCTCCTTTGACTGATAATACTCCTATAGGACATTTTGCTACATTGAAAACTTCATGTGCCAAAGTAGATAATATTCTTTTCGGTATTTGTCTTCCTGAATCCACAAGTGACATGACATTAGCATTCATGCAGGTAGCAGTTCTTTGTATTGGGAAGTGGAGCCTTGTGTAAATCGTGAAGAGGTTAATTTAAATATTTATTTGCAAAAACATGAACAGTTGAAAAATACCACAACAAAATACTGGAGGAACTCAGCAGGTCAAGCAGCATCCATGGAAATGAGCAAATAGTCTATGTTTTGGGCTGAGACCCTTCTTCAGGAATGGAAAGGAAGGGGGAAGATGCCTGAATAAGAAAGTGGAGCAGGGAGTTTGTAAATCTGCCATTGGAAGATATCATCTGTGTTGCCCTGCATTTTATTAGTTCATACTTTGCAACATCTGATTCATTCTCAAGACGTGTGTCTCATGGATTTTCCCCTTACACCATTCATGATTGATGTCTCATTACACATTGTTGAACTTGAGCCTAATGCAGTAATGAAGCTCGAAACTCCAAAGTCATTGATAAGTTACAGCTGCAACTCCAGTCTGCTTCAGGAATCCAGGAATGATCTAGGTTTGGCTGAAAAAGTTAAGAACAGCGCAAAGGAAATCTAATGTATATTGTTTACTCACTATGAAGATCATTTTGAGGCTACTATGTATTTGGTAATTTACTCTTGACTCAATATGATCATTGGCATCTTTTTTTTATCCTCAAGCTGAGGTAAATGGGTAGCAGCACTATTTAGTTGTCATTAGACATCCTGATGGATTGCTCCTTGAATCAGTATGGTTCTGATTAGTGATGGAACTTCTAAAGATTGTTAAGTGAGTACTTTGAAACTGCTAACTCATTGAAGGAAGGATGATGTATTTTTTCAGGCTAGTGACGGACTTGTATTCTAGCAACTTTGGTTCTCTTGTTTTTCTCTGAAGACAATACTATTGAGAGAGAAATCTTTACAAAAATAGTATTTATTTCTTAGGGTCATAGAATGACACAAAGAAGCTAATCAGACAATAAAGCATGCCTATGCAATTTCTAGTCAATTAGTCATCTGCCATTTCCTCATAGGCCTGCCAATCACCATCTTATGTCCCCTGGTCTTGACCCTTCACCAATAGAAACAATTTCTCTCTAGCTATGCTTCATATATGCTTTATGATTTTAAGTATGTCTCAATTTCCTCATAACCACCTCCACTCCTTAGAGAACAGTCCCAATACAATCCCAATTTCTCAACATAACCGAAGTTCCATACCCCTTGAACTATTTCACTAAATCTAATCAGCACCCCTTTGACAGCCTTCTTTTTTAACCAAATCCCAATACAATACCACTACTTGAGGTTGAATCAGTGCTTTATGAAGTTTGTATTGACTTTTTTGTACTAAAATTTCCTTTCATTTCTCAGTATTAAATTTGATCTGCCATCTTTGTGCTCATTCCAGCAGACTGTCTGAATCTCCTTGAGATCTAATACTCTCCTTCAAAGTTGACTACCTTTCCAAGATTTGTGTTAAATGCGGTCAAGTCACCCAAGTTCAGATCATTAATATGCTGCTAATCTTTTTAGTACTCACTTATCAATTATTATCCCAGCTAAATCAGAATCAGGTTTATTATCACTGGTATGTGATGTGAAATTTGTTAACTTAGCAGCAACAGTTCAATCCAATACATAATCTAGCAGAGAGAAAAAAATAAATAACTTTTTAAAAACAATAAATAAAATTTCAAAAAATAATAAAATTAAAAAATAATAAATACGTAAATCAATTACGGTATATGTTAATTGTATAGATTTTTTTTAAACCTGCAACAGAAATACTGTATATTTTTTTAAAAAGGGAGATAGTGTCCAAAGATTCAATGTCCATTTAGGAATCAGATAGCAGAGGGAAGAAGCTGTTTAAACTACATCCTTCCTTGCTGAAAGTCTACAACGTCAACTTAGTCACCTGCATCCCATTGAGTCATATCAAGTCATATAGGCCGGTGAGCTTGACATCAGTAGTGGGTAAGTTATTGGAAGGTATTCTAAGGGAGTGATTACGTAGGTATTTGGATAAACAGGGACTGATTAGGGATTGCCAACATGGCTTTCTGTGGAGTCGGTCATGTCTAACCAATCTTGGAGTTTTTTGAGAAAGTTACCGGGAAAGTTGATGAAGCCAAGGCAGTAGATGTTGTCTACATAGACTTCAGCAAGGTCCAGCATGGGAGATTTGTCAAAAAGGTTCTGTCATTTGGTCTTCAAAATGAAATTTAATGCGGCCAACTGTGAAGTATTGCACTATGGGAGGACAAATCAGGGTAGAACTTGTATGGTGAGCAGTAGGGCACTGAGGAGTAAGGTAGAAGAAAGGATCTGGAAATAAGACCATAAGACCTAGGAGCAGATTTAGAACATATGGCCTATTGGGTCCACTCCGCCATTCCATCAAGGCTGATATATTATCTCTCTCGACCCCATTCACCTGCTTTCTCTCCATAACCTTTGGTGCCCTAACTAATAAGGAACCTATCAACCTCTGCTTTATAGGGTACCATGGTAGCATAGTGGTTAGCGTGACACTATTGCAGCTCAGAACGTACTTGGGTGTTCGGAGTTCAACCCTGGTGCCATTTTGTAAAGAGTCTCTGTACGTCCTCCCTATGGAGTGCATGGGTTGTCTCTAGCTCTCCAGTTTCCTTCCACAGTCGTAAACAGGTAGGTTATTAGGTCATCGTAAATAGTCCCATGATTAGACTAGGTTTAAGGAGATCCCCTTCATTCTTCTAAACTCTAGTGAGTACAGACCAGAGTCATCAAACGCTCCTCATACATTAACCCTTTCTTTCCTGGAATAAGCGCGTGAACCTCCTATAGACCCTCTCCGATGCCAGTATATCGTTTCTTAGATAAGGGGCCCAAAATTGCTCACAATACTCCAAGTGCACTCTGACTAAATGCCTTGTAAAGCCTCAGCATTACATCCTTGCTCTTATATTCTAGTCCTCTCGAAATGAATGCTAAGATTACAATTGCCTTCCTTGTCCCCAACTCAACCTGCAAGTTAACCTCTAGGGAATCCTGCATAAGGGCTCCCAAGTCCATTTGTACATCAGATTTTTGAATTTTTTTCCCCATTTAGAAAATACATTACTGCCTTATTCCTTCTACGAAAGTGCATAACAATACATTTCCCTACACTATATTCCATCTGCCAGTTCTTTGCCCATTTTCCCACCCATCAAAGTCCTTCTGCAGACTCCCTGCTTCCTCAACACTACCTGCCCCTCCACCTATCTTCATATCACCCATAAACCTGGCCACAAAGCCATCAATTCCATCATCAAAATCATTGACATTTAACATGAAAAGAAGCAATCCCAATATGACCCCTGCAGAACACCACTAGTCACCTACAGCCAACCAGGAAAGGCCCCCTTTATTTGCTTCCTGCTAGTCAGCTTCTCTTCTTTCCACGCCAGTATCTTTCCTCTAATACCATCAGCTTGTTAAGCATCCTCTTGTGCAGCACCTTGTCAAAGGCTTTCTGAAATTCCAAGTAAACAATGTACACTGACTCTCCTTTGATCTATCCTGGCTGTTATTTCCTCAAAGAATTCCATCAAATTTATCAGGCATGATTTCCCCTGATGGAAACCATGCTGGCTTTGGCTTTTTTTAAAAATCATATGCCTCTAAGTACCCCTCAACCTCATGCTCAATAATGGGCTCCAATGTCTTCCCGACCTGTGAAATGCTGAAGAGATTGTGAGGCATTAGTAATGATCTTTCAAAAATCATTAGATTCTGGAATGGTTCCTGAGGACTGGAAAATTGCAAATGTCACTCCACTCTTTAAGAAGGGAGGGAGAAGGAAAATTATAGGCCAGTTAGCCAGACTTTAGTGGTTGGGAAGATTTCAACCAACAAAAATCCTGTATCTCATTACATTCCAAGATAATCCAATATTAAGTCATAAAATTAAGTTGGATGCCATTAAGAGTTTTAAATTATAGAGAAATGGAACTTTTATTTAAATAAAGTCCACCATAATGAATACTCATTGCCAAGGGCTAACATAATCCAAACAAAAGATAATTGGCATATGATGATGATATTGCAACATTTTTAGAGATATTTCACTTTTATCATTGTGCAAGCAGACAACAGTCATTCCACAAATGGTCACAAAGGTACACAGAAATTTTCCCATTATCTTTTGTGTTACAAAATCTTCCCTCTATCTACTAGTTTTGTCTTCTCCAAGATTTTTGGTTCTCCACATGTTCATCTCCCAGACTGTTCTAGCTCTCCACTGAGTGCTCCTATACAATTCCACTATTTCCTACAATTCTTACTGCACCACTGAATTCATGTATTTCACCCTAGTTTCAGAACCCTCTTTCCCAGCTGCTTCATGCTACCTTGACTTTTAACGGGCCCTGTCCATTGCCTTTCACTTTACAGCAGTTCTTCCCTCAACATCAGTGAAAGCAGTCACCTCCCTGTCTTGGCATCCAGTTGCAGTGCTAATATAACTCTGTAAAAACTGAGCTAAAGAATGGGGATCTGGTGTGCAATGAGTGGAAAGGCAGCTACTGATAGTAGAAATTCAGTACAAAAGAAGAGGCAGGCAAGGATGGAATAAAACGCAAACAACAATAAGCCCATCATTTGCCAACTATGTAAGTTCACCAACAAAGTAGTTGCTACTTAGGAATGTGAATGCAAAATATTCCTCTCCTTCAAATATAGATCTGATGTTGCAGTTTCCTTAGCTTCCAATTACTTTTATCAGTCACTAAAATCCATGGATTAATAGGTTGGTTTGCAAGTAATGAGAGATTTTGAGCTAAGGTTCTGAAACTTTTGTGAAACCTATAAATGGAAGGAGAACATAGAGGGGAAAGAATAAATTATAATGAAAAAAAAAACAAGTGGAACTGCAGATGCCAGAAATCTTACATAAAAATGGAAAATGTTAGAAATAGTCAGCAGGTTGGGCAGCATTTATAGAAGCAGAAACTTTTAACATTTCATGTCTATGACTTTTTATCATGTGGTTAATGCTCTACAGCTAACTTTCTCCTTCTTAAGTTCTTTAGAAATTCTCTTTTATGTTCACTATTGATGCAAAAATTGTTGAGGTAAAGAATCATTCAGCACATCGATTCTTGTATCTCTCAAGCTACAATTTTTGGTTAGCTTAACTGAGTGTTGGATTTATTTCTAATTTTGCTTAATTTGTTAAATGTGTTCCCAAGACTAGTTGTTCCCAAGGAATCAGTCCAAAAAGTTCTGATTTTCTGAGTGTGGGTCTTGAGTTTAATGAAATCATTTGATAGCATTGTTGACCACATAATTATCAAACAAAGCTAACTGAATAACTGTTTTAAACTTGTACTGTTGTGTATTCGCTTGCACTGCCTTTACTTCAAAACCACCAGGTTATTAGCAGCATGGCATGCTAGATTTTCCTCCAGGGGCCAATCCACTTTGCTCCTTTATGTCATCTTTAGAACCTTCTAATTTAAGTTTTTGAGCAGTTGTCCTAATACCTCCTGATTTGGCTTCTGATAAAATTTGGTCGCTACTCCCGTGAAGTGCTTTGGAATAGTTTACTATATTAACAAAATGTCCTAAACAAACATCGCTAATGGTATATACAAAATATTTTCGAATCTCACTTCATTTTTAGGAGGACATGAGCTTTACATGCTGATGATTGCACAATAGGTAACTTCTTTTTGATTAATATTCAGTTAATGTAATAGACTTTATATAGCTTGAGCAGAATATACATGTTCTTCAGCTCATTCAACCATTTAATTCCATACCAAAAAAATCATTCAGTCACACGTCCTGGCTTTTGGGGATCTGCTGTTGTTTGTAAATCTGTGCAGTACTTGGGTGGTTTGGGATTAATTGGCTGCTTTGTTCAAATGGGCGTGTCAGATCCATGGGACACCATAGGGCCTCATCCTGCACTCTGAAATCCCATATAAAGGCAAACAAGAGAGCTGAAAATTTGGAGCCTTGCAGTTAAAATGCAGCTTCTGGTATTCACAAGATTTATGATATCCAGTATAACATTGCACCATAACAACTTGAGAATTAAATTCATGTTGTTTTCAAAAACCATGTCAGAAGGCAAACTGGTCAACTAGTGTCCATCAAAGAATGAAATCCATCATCATTTACCTCATCTTTCTTATACGAGCAGTCCCTAGGTTATTGAACGGTTCCATTCCTTAGAACTGTTCACAAAGAACAAGCAGGCCTCTGAAGGGCTGCCGCCAGCCACCCTCACTAACTCAATGAGCTTCCTCAGTTCTAACCCGTACGTCTTTGGGATGTGGAAGGGAACCAAAGTACCTGCAGGGTCACAGGGAGAAGGTACAAACTCTTCACAGACAGCAGCGGGGTTGAACCCAGGTTGCTGCTGCTGCTGCAATACTGCTTCCTAACTGCGACCATCCTATACTCACCAACCCTCCCCCCGCCCCACCCATGTCCTTTTCCAAGCTTTCCTATCCACATCCCTAAATGCAGCTTAATAGTGTCAAAAACACCACCAGCTTCAGCTATTTAAAACAGTCTAACTCTTGGTAATTCCAGCTCAGGGTCACAGAGCAGACAGGCAGGAGAATTACTACCTTTTTGCAATGATTCCTCCTGTGGAGCACTATCAGGGGCATTATTATTCAAAGATCAGTGATGTCTAATACTATTAAGAGCAGGCACTTGTGTACAAGTCCATTTTTTATTACAAAATCAGCACTTGAAATCCATTCCAATGAATGGGTGGCTTAAGTTGACTTACTGTCATGAACTTCATAAAGAAATGCCATTCCTGCCTGTGTTAAATGGTCACACCCCAAATGGATCTGAAGATGTCAAGTAATCAGAATGACAGCAAGATATGGGGTACAAAAAGTATATTCAGACTACAATGTTTACTATGTGAAATAACGAGTGAAAACTCTAGAAAATATAGCCACCATTGTAAACACAGTGTCACAGTGCCACCCAATGCTGCTTATGGGTGTTGTTTAACAAGGATTACAAAACAAGCCAATAAATGCCAATATGACACAGGTATACAAGGACTGACCATACAGCTATGTCAAGAGGAGATTTACAAGGATGTTGCCTAGATTGGGGAGCGTGCCTTATAAGAATAGGTTGAGTGAACTTGGCCTTTTCTCCTTGGAGCAACGGGGAATGAGAGGTGACCTGATAAAATTTCTATATACAATAAAATTTGCAGATACGATAGGGTCTTTGCAGATATGATAAGGTCTTTTAAGAGACTTTTGGATAGGTACATGGAGCTTAGAAAAATAGAGGGCTATGGGTAACCCTAGTAATTTCTAAGCTAGGGACATGTTCGGCACAACTTCGTGGGCCGAAGGGCCTGTATTGTGCTGTAGGTTTTCTGTGTTTTTCTATAAGATGATGAGAGGCATTGATCCTGTGGATAGCCAGAGGCTTTCCCCAGGGCTGAAATGGGTAACACAAGGGGGTACCCCGTGTAGTTTTAAGGTGCTTGGAAGTAGGTACAAGGAGGATGTCAGACGTTAGTTCTTCACACAGAGAGTATGTGGAATGCACTGCCGGCGACGGTAGTAGAGGCCGATACAATAGGGTCTTTTAAGAATCTCTTAGACAGGTACATGGAGCTATGATGCTTAGGAAAATAGAGGGCTGTGCGGTAGGAAAATTCTAGTCAGTTTCTAGAGTAGTTTACATGGTCGGCACAACATTGTGGGCTGAAGTGCCTGTAATGGACTGTAGATTTCTATGTTCTACGTTATCATAATTGGTGGCTATAGTAGAGGGAGGATAGTTGCATCCTTTACTATAATACCCGTGTTGTGATGAAGACTACTTAACAGTAAGTATGAACAAAGCCCACTGGGGTAGGTTGCTGCACCCTGGCGACCAGACAAGGACCACTGTAGTCTGGACAGCTTGGTTTACTCCTGCCGAAAGAAAACTTTTATTTAAATTCTACATTATAAAAATATAATGAGCATATTTACCACTTAAAAAAAAGAGGAATTGAGCTGCACATTGTCCATTAGATTACACTGCAATCCTAGTCACTGTTACAAAACTTCTCAATTGTTGCCTGAAAAGCTTGTCAAAGTACAACTGTTTCCCTGCAGTGTTTATACAGTACCATTGAGTGCCTTGACGTACAAACATTTTCAGTAAGTGTATGCTCATGTTAATGTGAAACTCATTTTAAATAGAGTGAGACAATCATCTAAAACCATAATGAATTAATTTACAGTTAAGTACATTTTTGAATGGTTATAGTTGTTGTTCAATGTCAGTTACTAAACAATTAAAAGCAAAAGCATATTGTAGGAACGTGTTCAAGGAAAGACCACAATGACATCCCAATTTGCAAGTTAAGTGACTAAAATGTGAGGGAGAAACGTGGATTATTAAGCCACAGTCCATGACAGTACAGCTGGATGAGACCATGCGCAGTGCAGGAGACCACCCACATGAAATAAGTGGTTTCCCATTGTTACAACATGCTTCATACCTGACTGTGCAAGGAGCCAACTATCAGCTTTAAGCTGAGATGGTAGTGATAGCAATTTAACAGGTCCTCCAATACAAACCTATAATGAGGTGGTGGGCACTACGATATAAGGTGGCCACAAGAAAGACTTAGTCCTGCAAAGTGTAAGGGCAAGAGTGGCTGGAAAGAGTGAGAGAGGACCAGGGATCATTTGAGTTGAGTACTGACAGAAGTCTCTTAAAACATCTGACACATTACACTGCATTCATGTCAAGGATCCGGTTCACTTTAGAGGTGGAAGTTTCTAACATGGCAATGCTGGACTCAAGTTTCATGTTACATGAGAAATTTCTCACCTGAGGGACAAGACTCATCAGGATAATTCTCCAGGAAGCTTCCAGTAAGAAATACCAAGGCCAAGTAACAATTATACAGAAATCATTCCATGGGATGTCGACAGTTGGCATTAAACTAAGTTTGTACTACAATCCTACCTAATATGATAGCAAGTCAATTGATGAGTCATTTATTTAGAACTGCTGTTCAAACAACACCCCTCTAGTTACAGACATTTCACAGACACATTCCTCAATATTACTGGATTGCAGACTAATTGTATAAGCACACAGGATAAGGATTATTGGAAATGTGGAGTTTGTTTGAACTCCTGTGCCCTTGGAGGGCCGTGTCTAGCGTACACTGTTTGCACAACTTGTACCCAGGAGTCAAATAGAATGCAGTCAGTTGCCTCTCCCCTTGCATTCAGTCCTCCTACAGACAGAGGAGATGATGTGATGTCCTTTCAGATATGAAACCCACTCTTTTTTACTGCCCCCAAGGCTTTCCAGAGCAGTGCCCTTTTTGCAAACTGATATCATCCAGTCCGATGATTCCTCTTTTCTTCTCTTGCACTCCTTTGAAGATGACCTGTGGAGAGAGAGATAGAGACCATGTGAGAAACTTCTCTGAAGAGATGATCCACCTCTTCTTGCCTACTAAACCATGTGCCATGATCTGATCTTTTAATCCACTAGTTGCAGCTAATCTGAAGAAATACTGTATATTTGAAGTCTTTTTTTTAATAACTTACGCTGGAGTAGATACTATTGATGTTTTGGCATCAAGTACATTTGGCAGATCAACCAAAACAATAGGAAAGGCAGTGTGAATCATGATATTTCTAATGTGATGCAACCTCAATTGATTATAATAAATTTGCTTCTTGTTAGCACAGGAATGAGGGGAAAAAAGAAGGCAAGAGAGATTGTATGAAAATTAAGGGGTTACTAGAAACACTGGTTATGCTTAAAGAAATATGTCATCTAGCACCCATATGGTATCTTGAAGGAAGTGGTAGATCTTGCAGAGGGTTTGGAATAATCTTCTGATAATTCCGAGATATTGGAGAGGTTCCAGAGAACTGGAAAATGGCATGTCTCATAATTTTCTTCAAAGAGGGTGCATGGACATGCTCCACACTTACAGTTTGAATGGATAATTTTACAGATGGGAAACTCCTTAGAAGCAAAATTCTAGGGAAAATAATAATAGAAAAGATAGAGTTCATAAATGAGAACTATGTTCGTCTCCAAGGCAAATCATGGTTGGTTAACTGGATTGATGGGATAATAGAGAAGATTAATAAAGGGAATACAGTAGATGTGGTCTATGTGGGTTTCCAGAAAATGTTTGATAAAGTCCCAATAAGTAGCTGGTTAACAAAATTAGAGTCAAACGATCAGAGGTAGAATGGATGGCAAAGTTGACCAAAACAGGTGAATCTATAGGAATGAAGGGTTACTTAGCAAGATGGCACATTAACAGCATTATCATTGAGAGCACATTGCCAGTAAAATCAGTTCAGAAGCCAAGTTTCAATATTTATCTGTTTGTTGTTAAAACATGCCACTGTGGTGGCCCGCACACGCGGGACTCGAACCGCCATCGGGAGCGCGTTTGGGACTACCTGCTCGGGGCGGACCTTCCAGGGACGGTCTGACATCACGTCCGCCCCGCGGGTCGCAGGGGCCCATGGGAGGGGAGATTGAATCAGTAAAGGCATTCTGATTTCAGCTCTCTCTGCCTCCGTGTGTTTCTTTAGTAGCGCGTTTGCGCGTGACTACATTGCTGACCCTGGCGTTCCAGACGGCATCTGGAGCCAGCGACTCAGCGACCAGCCATGAGTTCGAGCAACTCGTACAGCGTGGTCTCTCTGAAGCTTCCGACTTTCTGGGCCACTCAGCCCCACGTTTGGTTTGAGCAGGCTGAGGTCCAGTTCAATATCAGAGACATTACAGCTGACACCACGTGGTACTACTACATAGTCAGCACACTCAACCAGGAGACGGTAGCCAGATCATCGACTTCCTACGCCAGCCACCAACGGAGGACAGGTACACTAAGCTTAGGCGCTTCCGATCTGTACCTTCGGACTCTCCCGCCGCGAACGGGCCGCGCAGCTCCTATACATGGACAACCTGGGCGACCGCACGCCATCCGAGCTCATGAATGATATGCTGGCGCTCATGGATGGCCATAAGCCGTGCCTTTTATTTGAACAGTTGTTTCTAGAGCAAATGCCAGAGGACATTCGCCTCCTCCTCGCGAGTGAGGATTTCAGCGACCCAGGCAGGGTTGCAGCTAAAGCAGACGTCCTTTGGCAGAGCCAGCAACGTGGAGCAGCCTCCACTGGCCTAGCCACGATCGCGCGCCTCAAAGCCCAGGCCCCGCAACCGAAGCCGTCGAGACCCACGGGGGAAAAAGACAAAAGTTCGGAACAATGGTATTTCTATCACCAAAGATGGGGCTCAGGCACGCGCCACTGTCATCCACCATGTGCTTTTTGGGAAACGCCAGGGCCAGCTGTCACTAATGGCTACAATGGCTAGCCACCAAGACAGCCTCCTGTACCCCTGGAACCGACACTCCAGGCAGTGCTTCCTGGTAGACACCGGGGCCAAAGTCAGCGTAATCCCCCCCTCGAATATGGACACTTGTAACGCGGTCCCAGGCCCTGAACTCAACGCTGCAAATGGCACCAGTATTTGGACGTACCGCCCGTGAACTATCTCACTGCATTTCGGGTCCAGCCATTTCACTTGGACTTTCACGTTGGCAGTGGTGTCACAGCCACTACTAGGGGCAGATTTCCTACGAGCCAACTGCCTCCTGGTTGACCTAAAAGGCCGGCGTTTGGTCCACACCGAGACGTTCCAGACTTTCCAGCTCGGAGAAACCAAGCTACCGGCCCTCCACCTGGATTCTGTGACCCTCTCGGGTAATGAATTTGCCAGGGTGTTGGCAGAATTCCCCTCCATAGTCACCCCACAGTTCTCCACGGCCGACCCCAAGCACGGTGTGCAGCACCACATCCCCACGCAAGGACCGCCGCTGCATGCCCGAGCTCGCAGGCTCCCACCCGACAAGCTCCACCTCGCCAAGGAGAAGTTCTGTAAGATGGAAGAGGTGGGAATTGTACGCCACTCAGACAGCCCGTGGGCATCCCCGCTGCACATGGTGCCCAAGTCCGCAGGAGGATGGAGGCCCTGCAGAGACTACAGAAAGCTCAACGACGCCACAACCGCCGACAGATTCCCGGTACCCCACATCCAGGACTTCACAGCAAACCTGCAGGGCGCGACCATCTTCTCGAAAATCGACCTTGTCAGGGGATACCATCATATCCCAGTGCACCCCGATGACGTGCCCAAGACAGCCCTCATCACCCCGTTCGGCTTGCTCGAATTCCTGAGGATGGCTTTCGGTCTCAAGACTGCAGCCCAAACTTTCCAAAGGTTCATGGACTCAGTGGAACATGGCCTGGATTTCATTTTCATTTACTTGGACAATATCCTGGTGGCCAGCAGTTCGCACCAAGAGCACGTGGCACATTTGCGCCAGCTCTGCCAATGCCTGAGCGACCACAGACTGGCAATCAATCCAGCGAAATGCCAGTTCGGGCTGACAGAGATCGACTTCTTGGGCCACAGAGTCAACCGACATGGTGCAGTTCCTCTACCGGACAAGGTCCAGGCCATCCGCCAGTTCCCCAAGCCCAGCACGGTCAAGGGCCTGCAGGAGTTCCTAGGGATGGTCAACTTTTATCATCGGTTCATGCCGGCGGCAGCACGCATCATGAGATCTTTGTTCAGCCTGATGACCGGCAAGGCCAAAGAGGTGGCACGGGACGCGGAGTCCACGGAGGCGTTCGAACAGGCCAAGGAGGCACTGGCAAAGGCGGCCTTCCTAGTGCATCCGACAGTCAATGTACCCGCGGCACTCACAGTCGACACTTCTGACACGGCAGTCTGCGCAGTCCTAGAGCAGCTCGTTGGCCACCAGAGGTGAAGTACAGCGCTTTCGACAGAGAGTTGCTAACGCTCTACCTGACTGTCCGGCATTTCCAGTACTTCCTCGAGGGAAGGGAGTTCACAGTGTATACAGACCACAAGCCCCTCACCTTCACACTGGCCAAGGTATCGGATCCATGGTCGGCTCAGCAGCAGAGGCACCTGTCCTTTATTTCAGAATTCATTACGGACGTCCGCCACATCGCAGGAAAGAACAACATCGTCGCCGACACACTGTCTCGCCCCTGCCTCCACTCAGTAGGCATATCGTCCTCAGGAATAGACTACGCAGCACTGGCGGAAGCACAACGGTCGGACACCAAGATCCCGGCTTACCGCACCGCCGTTTTGGGACTCCAGTTGGAGGACGTCTCCATCGGCCCGGCAGCGGATCGACTCCTGTGTGACGTGTCTACCGGCAAACCCCGACCCGTGGTACCAGCAGCATGGAGGCGCCAGGTGTTCGACACACTGCACGACCTGGCCCACCCGTCCATCCGAGTGACAATCAAGCTGGTAGTGGACACATTCGTCTGGCACGGTTTGCGCCAATAGGTCGGACACTGGGCCAGGACCTGCGTACACTGCCAGACCGCCAAAGTCAGCGGCACGGTGATGGCTCCCCTCCAGCAGTTCCAGCCGACGCACAGGAGGTTCCAACACATCCACGTGGACATCATCAGCCCCCTGCCAGTCTCCCGGGGTGCCAGGTATATCTTTACCATTGTAGACAGGTTCACCAGATGGCCAGAAGCCCTACCGCTCGCAGACACGTCCACTGAGTCCTGCGCCAGGACGCTCATTGCAAACTGGATCGCCAGGTTCGGCCTCCCAACGGACATCACCTCCGACAGAGGGTCGCAGTTCACGTCTGGTTTGTGGACAGCACTGGCACAGCTCCTGGGCACCCAGATGCATCACACCACAGCGTACCATCCCCAGTCCAACGGTTTGGTAGAGCAATTCCACCGGCATCTCAAGTCAGCCCTGATGGCGCGTCTCAGGGGCCCCAACTGGACAGATGAGCTTCCCTGGGTCCTACTGGGCATCCACACAGCCCCCAAGGAGAACCTGGACACCTCAGCAGAATTGGTCCACGGCACCCCCCTGACGGTCCCAGGTGAGTTCGTACCAGAGGCCTGAGGTTCAGGAGAAACTCCAGCAGCGGTGCTAACAAGGCTGAGGGACAAGATAGGGACCCTGGCACCGGTCCCAACCTCCAGGCATGGTCCCATGCCATCCTTCACCCCTAAAGACCTCTGAGACTGTGAGTATGTTTTTATTCGCGGGGCATGCACAGGTCACCTCTACAACGGCGGTATGAGGGACCCTTCAAGGTGATCCGGTGTTGTGGAGGTGGGTGGCTGGGAAGAGACTTTTACAGTGGACTGCCTCAAACCGGCGCACTGGGACACTGAGCAACCAGTGAGGGTACTCGCGCCGCGCCATGCCGGCAAGGCCAGCCACCCAGGCAAGCCACACAGACTGGGGGCTCCACTCCTCCGACAGACATTTCTGGGGGGAGGTGTTGTGGCGGCCCGCACACGCGGGACTCAAACCGCCATCGGGAGCCGCGGGCAGACACGTGGTAGTGTGTTTGGAACTACCCACTCGGGGCGGACCTTCCGGGGACAGTCTGACGTCACGTCCGCACTGTGGGTCGCAGGGGTCCATGGGAGGGGAGATTTAAGTGCGCGATTTTGAAAAGTAAAGGCATTCTGAGTTCAGCTCTCTCTGTCTCCGTGTGTTTCTTTAGTAACGCGTTTGCGCGTGACTACACCACCTTGATATTTCACCAGACTGCAGTAAGTCAGGATCAAGAAAAGAGAACGAGAAAGCTTATCAAATTTGCACAAGATTGAATTCTCAACAGTATGCACATTAATAGTGTAAACATTCCTGTGCAATCTTTGATAAATAAGCAAAGCCTATCACCATACATCGCTTGGAGATCTGCCCTCCTACACAATCAGAGGCCTGTTTAATTTTGTCACTCCATATCGCCCTATTTTCTTGAGAAGATAGACATCCTACAGCAATTCCCATACCCTTGGGCCATTTCAAAACCTTCATCCCACCAATAAAATAGTTCTGAAGATTGTCTTGGTTTTTTTGGAGGAATACATTCGAGCTAATATCTGCACATATAGATTACTGAAGCAAGAATTAGATTTTAGATAATGGATTGAAAGAGAAATGTTGGCTATAGAAGCCACTTCAATTTTCTTAAGTAGCACCATCAGATCATTTGAGGGCAGACCATCTTGTGCTAATCACCCATGATTTTCACCCCTTTGATTTCTCTTAGCAGTCTTGTGAGAAATCTGCGTTCCTCTAGTTCTTGCTCTAGTGCATCCCCAATTATCTATGTCCTTTCATGTGTCTTGGTCATAACATTTTGATTTTCCTATTTCCTTTTTCTCCTGTAATACAACCCTCAGAACTCTTCTATCATCAAACATCTGGTCACCTGTCCTTATGCATTTTCTGTTCACATAATATATGGTCACAGATCATTTTGTACAAAACTAATTTTTAAGCATTTTTATATATAAAAGGTGAGATCTTCATTCAGTTCTAGGGAGAAGTGACCACTAGTTCTTGGAGAAGGACTTGGGAAGCCCTCTGTTTTGTCATTTTTTCCTAAAAATTCCCCTTGCTTTTCTGCGTTGTACATGGTTATTTCCAACTGCAATGCCTTTAGCAGGATGCAGCCCATCTGTGCACAGTAAATAAGTTTTCCACAGTCATCAAAGGCGCATCTTGATACGAGTTGCTCAAGCTGAGTGTTGGCAGTGACACATGCAGACAGCTGTTTCTGAGCAGATTGTGCACGTGGCACTTGAGAATGATCACATGCAGTAGGATTGAATGCTCCTCCACACACACAAAAAAACTTCTCCTTGCAGTACTCACACTTTCAAGACCTGGTCCTCTTAGTGTGAACCGACTTGTCCTCCAGCCGTGCCCTCTGTTCCTTTCCCACATTGGATACCCGTAACTGCCATTCTTCCTCACAAACACCTGGATCTTTCCAGGAGAGTCTCCGGATAACTTGTGCCTGAAGGTCAGACAGAGGTTGCCTGTGTGTGCCTTTCGCCCCAGTGCAAAGAAAAGATGGGCGGCTTCCCTTCTTTTGTAGGTAGACACAGAAAGACTCAGATACCAACCATGACCTAAAAACACAAGCAGGAGAGAAATGGACTTGGTACATACAAGGGTTGCTATTAAAATGGAAGTAAAACAAACAGGCATCATCAGCCAAATTTCAGAAAGAAAGAACGAACTTGAATTGATAAAGTGCTTCTCATTCTCTTGATATTCCAAAGCAATTTTCTGCAAATGAAAGATAGTCACTTTGTACTATGAACAACATGTGTTGAACAAAATCCCACGAAAGCATTGTGATTAATAGCATGGCAGAGCTGAACTGGCAGAGGGTAGTGGTCAAATGGTCTGTAATTAGTGATGTTCTGCAGGGATCTGTACTGGGACTTCTGCTGTTTCTGTGATGTATATAAATGACCTGGATAAAAATGTAGATGGATGGATTAGTAAGTTTGCAGATGCTGAAAATCCAAGCGACATACATAAAATGCCGGAGGAACTCCGCAGGCCAGGCAACATCTTTGGAAAAGAGTAAAGACTCAACGTTTCAGGCTGAGACCCTTCATCGGGACTGTAAAACAAGATGAGAAGTCAGGGTAAAGGGGGGAGGGGAGGAAGAAGTACAAGGTGGTAGGCGATGGAAGAAACTGGGAAAGGTGGAGGTTGGTAAAGAGCTTGTGAAGTTGATTGTTGGAAGAGATAAAGTGCCGGAGAGGGTTGAAGGCCATGTGAGAAGGGAAAGGGAAGGAGCATCAGAAGGGGGTAATGGGCAGGTAGGGAGATAAGGTGAGAGAAGGAATGGGAATGAGAAATGGTGAAGGAGAGGGGGGAAATTAATGGAAGATCGAGAAGTCATGTTCATGCCATCAGGTTGGAGGCTACCCAAACGGAATATAAAGTGTTACTCTTCCAACCTAAGTGTGGCCTCATTGCAGCAGTAGAGGAGTCCATAGACTGGCATGTCAGAATGGGAGTGGAGAGTCGAACTGAAATGGGTGGCCAATGGGAGATACTCGGGAGACTTCTGGTAACTACTCGACAAAGCAATCTCCCAATCTACATTGCGTTTCACCAATATACAGGAGGCCACACTGGGAGCACTGTATACAGTTGATGACCCCATAAGGCTCACAGGTGAAGTGTTACCTCATGTGGAAGGACTGTTTGGAGCCCTGAATGGTAGTGAGGGAGGACATGTAGGCAGGTGTGGCACTTGTTCCACTTGCAAAGGTAAGTGCCAGGAGGGAGATCAATGGGGAGAGATGAGTGGACAAGGGAGTCATTTGGAAAGCGATCCCTGCAGAAAGTGGAGCGTGCGAGGGAGGGAAAGATGCGATTAAGATGTTATGGATAGTGTAAATGAATGGCAAAGAATAGATCGGGATATAGATCAGTTGTAGATATGTGTGGAGAAATGGCAAATGGAGTTTAACCTGGCCAAACATGAAGTGTTGTACCTTGATAAGTCAAATGTAAAGAGACAGTACACTGTTTAAGGACAAGGCCATTGGCAATATTGATTGAGGAGCAGGGGGATCTTGGAGTCCAAGTTACAGGTCCCCAAAATTGGCTCCACAGATTGATAAGGTGATTAAAAAGGCATATGGCATGCTTCCCTTAAATATCATGTTATTGTCTTTATTAGTTAAGGCATTGAGTTCAATTGGTCCCCTAATCTGAGGAAAGACATCCTTGCCATAGAGGGAGTACAAAGAAGGTTCACCAGATTGATTCCTGGGATGGCAGGACTTTCATATGATGAAAGACTAGAACGACTAGGCTTATACTTGCTAGAATTTAGAAGATTGAGGGAGGACCTTATTGAAACGTATAAAATCCTAAAGGGATTGCACAGGCTAGATGCAGGCAGATTGTTCCCGATGTTGGGGTAGTCCAGAACGAGCGGTCACAGTTTAAGGATAAAGGGGAAGCCTCTTAGGACCGAGATGAGGAAAAACTTCTTCACACAGAGAGTGGTGAACCTGTGGAATTCTCTGCCACAGGAAATAGTTGAGGCCAGTTCATTGGCTATATTTAAGAGGGAGTTAGATATGGCCCTTGTGGCTAAAGGGATCAGGGGATATGGAGGAAAGGCTGGGGCGGGGTTCTGAGTTGGATGATCAGCCATGATCATACTGAATGGCGGTGCAGGCTCAAAGGGCCGAATGGCCTACTCCTGCACCTATTTTCTATGTTTCTAAAAGCCAGGAAGTTATAATCATAGAGTCATAGAAGTGAAGAATTGTAAATAAGAGCCAGAGAATACTACAGCACAGAAACAGGCCTTTTGGCCTATCTAATCTATGCCAAACTATTTGCCTGGCTAGTCCCATCGACCTTGACCCTGACCAAAGCCCCCCAAACCCCTCCCATCCATGTGCTTATCCAAATTTTTCTTAAATATTGAAATCAGATCCACATCTCCACTTCTGCCGACAGCTCTTTCTACAATGTCACCACCATCTGAATGAAGAAATTCCCCCTGAAGTTTTCCTTAAACATTTCATTTTTCACCTTTAACCCATGACCTCTAGTTCTAGTGTTTTCCAACCTCAGTGGAAAAATCCTGCTTTCATTTGCCCTATTGATACCCCTCATAATTTTGTATAACTCCATCAATTTTTCCCTTAATCTTCTACACTCTAAAGCAGGGTTTCCTAACCCTACTGTGCCATGGACCAATACCATTAAGCAAGGGGTCCGTGGGCCTCAAGTTGGGAACTCCTGCTCTACAGAATAAAGTCCTAACCTATTAAACCCTTCTTTTGCAACCCAATCCTTCAATGCTGGTAACATCCTTGTTAATTTTCTCTGTACTCTTTCAACCTTATTTCCATTTTTCTTGTAGGTAGGTAACCAAAACTGCACACAATGCTCAAAATTAGGCCACACCAAAGTCTTGTACAACTTCAAGATAACATCTCATCTCTTGTTCTTGAGACTTTGATTTATGAAGGCCAATGTGGAACAAGCTTTCTTTGCAACCCTATCTACCTGTGACATCACATTCAAGGAATTAAGGAACTATATTTCCAGATCCCTCTTCTACTGCATACCTTAGAAGGAAGTAATCATGTAAATCCTACCCTGACTGGTCCCACCAAAGTGCAACACCTCACACTTATCCATATTAAATTCCACTTGATATTTTTCCAGCTGGTCCAGATCCTGTTGCATGATTTAACAGTCTTACTCAATGTCCGCTACACCCCCAATCTAGGTGTCATCTGCAAAACTGCTAATCCATTTTATCACATTATCATCCAGATTGTTGATATGGATGACAAGCAACAAAAGACCTAACACTGATCCCTGCAGCACACCACCAGTCCCAGGCTTCTAAGTCAGAAGGGCAACCATCTACTACCACTCTCTGGTTTCTCCCACAAAGCCAATGTCCACCCCAATTTACTACTCATCTTGAATGCCAAGTGACTGAACCTTCTTAATTAACCTCCATATGGGACTTTGTAAAAGGCCTTGCTAAAGTCCACGTAGACAATCCACTGCCTTGCCTTCATCAACTTGCCTGGTTGTCATCATCATCAAATGCTGTGTCGTACAACATAGGCCATGGTCATGATTCACAATGATGAACAACCATGATTGTTCTTGGCAAATTTTTCTACAGAACTGGTTTGCCATTGCCTTCATCTGGACAGTGTCTTTATAAGATTGGTGACCCCAGCCATTATCAATGTGCTTCAGAGATTGTCTGCCTGACGTCAGTGGTCGCATAACCAGGACTTGTAATATGCATCAGCTGTTCATCCTTACCCAAGAGTGACCTGCAGGCTTGTGGAGGGAAAAAGCACCTTATACCTCCTTTGGTAGAGGAGACATACATGACCATAAGATGTAGGAGCAGAATTAGGCCATTTGGCTCATCAGATCAACTCTGCTATTTCATCACGGCTGATCCAATTTTCCTCTCAGCCCCTTTTCACCATATCCATTCATGCCCTGACCAATCAAGAATCTATCAACCTCTGCCTTAATTATACATAAAGACTGGCCTCCACAGCTGCCTGTGGCAAAGAATTCCACAGATTCACCACTCTCTGGCTAAAGAAATTCCTCCTTATCTCCATTCTAAGTCCTCTGGTCTTAGACTCTCCCACCATAGAAAACATCCTCTCTACATCCACTCTATCAAGGCCTTTCACCATTCGATAGGTTTCAATGAGGTCACCCCTCATTCTTCTAAATTCTAGTGAATACAGGCCCAGAGCCATCAAACACTTTTCATAAGCCATTCAATTCTGGAATTATTTTTGTGAACCTCCCTTGAACCCTCTCCAGTTTCAGCACATCCTTTCAAAGATAAGGGGCCCAAACCTGCTCACAATACTCCAAGTGAGGTCTCACCAGTGCTTTTATAAAGTTTACATTACATCCTTGCTTTTATAATCTAGTCCTCTTGAAATAAATGCTCACGTTATATTTGCCTTCCTCACCACAAACTCAACCTGCAAATTAACCTTTAAGAAATCCTACACAGGGACCCCAAGTCCCTCTCTGCCTCCGTTTTTCATATTTTCTTTCCTTTCAGAAAATATCAACCCTCTCACTTCTTCTGCCAAAGTGCATAACCATACATTTCCCGATACTGTATTCCATCCACTATATTTTTTGCCCATTCTCTTAATCTCTCTCAGTCCTTCTGTAGCCTACTTCCTCAAAACTACTTGCCCCTCAACCTATCTTCATATTATCTGCAAACTTTGTAAAAAAGCCATCAATTACATCACCCAAATCATTGACATATAACATAAAAAGAACTGGTCCCAACACAGACCCCTGTGGAACACCACTCATCACCAACTGCCAGTCAGAAAAGGCTCCCTTTATTCCCACTCTTTGCCTCCTGCCAATCAGCCACCACTTTATCCATGCTAGAATCTTTCCTGTAATATCATGGACTCGCTTGTGAAGCAGCCTTGTGTGTGGTACCTTGTCAAAGGCCTTCTGAAAATCTAAATACACAACATCAACTGATTCACCTTTGCCTATCCTGCGTGTTACTTTTTCAAAGAATTCCAGCAGATTTGTCAGGCAAGATTTTCCCTTGAAGAAACCACGCTGACTATGGCCTATTTTGTCATGTGCCTCCAAGTAGTTTGGGACCTCATCCTTATTAATCAACTCCAACGTCTTCCCAATCACTGAGATCAGACTAACTGGCCTATATTTGCTTTCTTCTGCCTCTCTGCCTTCTTGAAGAGTGGAGTGACATTTGCAATTTTCCAGTCTTCTGGAACCATTCTAGAATCTAATGATTCTTGAAAGATGATTGCTAATGCCTCCATAATCTCTTCAGCCAGTCCTTCAGAACTCTGGGGTATACAACTTCTGGTCCAGGTGACTTATCTACCCTCAGACCTTTCAGATTCCCGAGACCCTTCTCTCTAGTTATAATAACTTCACACACTTTATGCCCCTTGACACCTGCAACCTCCACCATACTGCTAGTGCCTTTCACAGTGAAGACTGATGCAAAATACTTATTCAGTTCTTTTGCTATTTCATTGTCCCCCATTACTATCTCTCCAGCATTGTTCTCCAGCGATCCATTCCATTATCACCTCCCTTTTAAACTTTATGTATCTGAAGAAACTTTTGGCATCCTCTTTAATATTACTAGCTAGTTAACTTTCGTATTCCACCTTTACCTTCTTAATGACTTTTTAGTTGCCTTCTGTTGATTTTTAACAGCTTCTCAATCCTCTAACTTGCCACTAATCTTTGCTCTATTATATTCCCTGTCTTTGGCATGTATCTTGGCTTTGACTTCTATTGTTAGCCACAGCTGTGTTATCTTTCCTTTCGAATACTTCTTCCTCTTTGAGATGTATATATTTGTGCCTTCCGATTTGCTTCCAGAAATGGCATATGTCGTGAAATTTGTTGTTTTGCGGCAGTGGTACAGTGCAATACATAATAAAAAAACTATAAATTACAGTAAGGATGGGCCGAAGGGCCTGCACTTTTCTATGACTCTACTGTGTATAAAAATAAAGTAAATACTGGGCCCCATTCAGGGCCCCAAACAGTCCTTCCAAGTGAGGCAACACTTCACTTGAGAGTCTATTGGGGTCATCCAGCACATTATCCTCCGCAACTTCTGCCACCTTCAACAGGACCCCACCACTAAGCACATCCTTCCCTCTCCACCCCTCTCCGCTTTCCACACAGATCGGTCCCTCCGCAACTCCCGGATCCACACGTCCCTCCCCACGGATCTCCCACTCGGACTTATCCCTGTAAGCGTAGGTGCTACACCTGTCCCTACACCTCTTCTCTTGCCACCATTCAGGGCCCCAAACAGTCCTTCCAAGTGAGTCTGTTGGGGTCATCTATTGCATCCGGTGCTCCCAGTGCAGCCTCCTCTACATCGGTGAAACCTGATGCAGATTGAGTGACCGCTTCGTCGAGCACCTCCACTCCGTCTGCCAAAACAGACAGGATCTCCCAGTAGCCACCCACTTCAACTCTGCTTCCCATTCCCATTCAGATATGTCCATACATGGCCTCCTCTACTGCCATGATGAGGCTAAACTCAGATTGGAGGAGCAAAACCTCATATATCGTCTAGGTAGTCTCCAGCCCCTTGGTATGAACATACAATTCTCCAACTTCTGGTAATTCCCTCCCCCTCCCTTCCTCTATCCCTATGTCACTCTGCCCCCTCCCCCAGCTACCTATCAACTCCCTCATGGTTTCGCCTCCTTCTACTACCCATTGTGTTTTCCCCTATTCTTTCTTCACCTTTCCTGCCTATCACCTCCCTGCTTCCCCTCCCCCATCCCTTTATCTTTCCCCTTACTGGTTTTTCACCTGGAACCTACCAGCCTTCTCCTTCCCCCCCAACTTTCTGTATAGGGCATCTGCCCTTCCCTCTTCAGTCCTGACGAAGGGTTCCGGCTAGAAACGTCGACCGATCTTTTCCATGGATGCTGCCTCACCTGCTGAGTTCCTCCAGCGTGTTGTAAGTGTTGCTTTGACCCCAGCATCTGCAGATTATCTTGTGTTTAAGTAAATACTGTACGTAGTGCAAAAAGCAAGAAGAAAAAATGTGAAGTAGTGTTTATGGATTCATTGTCCGTTCAGATCTTAGATGGCAGAGGAGAAGAAGCAGTTCCTGAAATGTTGACAGCATGTCTTCAGGCTCCTGTACCTTCCCCTTGATGGTAGCAATGAGAAGAGGGCATGTCCTGGGTGATGGAGCTCCTAATGATGAATATGGCCTTTCTGAGACATCGCCTGCTGAAGGTGTCCTCAATGCTGGAGAGGCTAGTGCCCATAATGGACCTGGCTCAGTTTACAACTTTCTACAGCTTTTTCTGATCCTGTGCAGTGTCCTCTCTATACCAGGTGGCAATGCAGCCAGGTAAAATACTCTCCATGGACATCTGTATAAATTTGTGAGTTATTTGGTGACAAACTCCTCAATTAAATATAGCCACTGTCGTGCCTTCTTTGTAATTACATCAATATGTTGGGGCAAGGATAGATCTTCAGAGATGTTCACACCCAGAAACTTGAAACTGCTCATCTTTTCCACTTCTGATCCCTCGATAAAGACTGGTATGTGTCCCCTCGACTTTCCCTTCCTGAAGTCCACAATCTATTCCTTGGTCTTCCTAATGCTGAGTACAAGATTGTTGTTGCAAAGCAGAACTATCTCACTCCTGTACAACTCCTGGTCACCATCTGAAATTCTGCCAAAAATAGTTGTGTCATCAGCAAATTTACAGATGATATCTGAGCTGTGCCTAGCCATGCAGGCGTGGGTTTTGAGAGAGTAGAACAGTGGGCTAAGCACACATCCTTGAGGTGTGCCAGTGTTGATTGTGTAAGCAAGGGGAAAATGTTATTTCCCATCCACACTGACTGTGGTCTCCTAGTGAGGAAGTCAAGTATCCAGTTACAAAGGGAGGTACAGAGGCCCAGGTTTTGGAGCTTGTTTATTAGAACTGAGTGTATGAATGTGTTAATGCTGAGCTGTAATCAATAAACAACAGTCTGATGTAGGTATAAGTATTGTCCAGGTGATCCAAGACCAAGTGAAGAACGAGTGAGATTGCATCCACTGTTGACCTATTGTAAATCTTATGTTTCTATCTAGATCCATTGTAGATCTAGAATCGCACACTCTCTAGTTGGTACCTCTATTTACTAATTGAATGCTTTTGACAAACTCTATCCCATCCAGCCCTTTTATAGTATGAGAGTCCCAGTCAACATGTGGAAAGTTAAAATCACCTACTCGCACAAGTTTATGTTTCTTGCAACAGTCTGCGATCTCTTCACAAAATTGCTCCTCTAAATCCCATAGACTGTTCGGTGGACTACTATATATGTGATCATCCCTTTCTTACTCCTCAGTTCCACCCATGTAGCCTTACTAAAATTTGATTCATGTTGAAGCCTTATATAAGTTTAGTTAGGCCGCATCCAGAGTATTGCACACAGTTCTGGTTCCCTATTGTAGGAAGGATCTCAAGGTTTTGGAGAGGGTGTAGAAGAGCTTTACCAGAATGCTGCAAGGATTAGAGGTCGGCTAAATTTGGGTTGTTTTTTCTAGAGCTGCAGAGGCTGAGGGGAGATCTGATAGAGGTTTAAATGATTATGAGAGGCAGAGATAGAATGAACAGACAGCATCGTTCTCCCCCCAGAGTCGAAATGTCTGAAACCAGAGGGCATGTATTTAAGGCGAAAGGGGGTAATTTCAAAGGAATTGTGAGGGGCAAGTTTGTTTTTTTGAACACAGAGAGTGGTGGGTGGCTAGACTACACTGCCTTAGTTGGTGGGAGAGGCAGATACATTAGGGACTTTTAAAGACGTTTAGATAAGCACATGAATGTGAAGAAAATGGAAGGATACGCGCATTGTATAAGCAGAGGGGATTCGATTAATTGGCCAATTGTTCATTAATTTATTTAACTTGTCACACCTGTGGGCAAAAGGGCCTGTTCCTGTGCTGTACTATTCTTAAGGGTACAACTCCAACATAGTCTACATGCTGAACTCCCTGCGCTTGTCTTTTATTCACAGTGCCCTAATCTCAAGATGCATTATTTAGAAAACCCTGAAACCAAAATACTGGCTTGGCTAGAAAACCCTATCCTCTCCTTGCTAAAGCAGAAAATGAAGTAAGCTTTAGTGTCCACCCATTATTACAAACAAAATACTAAGCACAAGAGATTCTGAATATACTGGAAATCTTGAGCAATACACACACAGTGGTGGAGGAACACTGCAAATCAGGTATCATCTATGGAGTGAAATGAACAGTCACATTTTTAGCCGAGTCCTTCATCAGGACTGGAAATGAAGGGGGCAAAAGTCAGGATAAGAAGTTTGAGGAGGTGGAGTACAAGGTTGTATGTAATTTCTCCCTCTTCCTCTCTTATTTCATTCCCCATTCTGGATATCCTCTTTCACCCTTTCTCTTCTCCCCGCCAACCTCATGAACTGCCCCAGTTCTCCTTCTCTTTCATTTATTCCTTGTTCAACTGTCCTCTCCCATAGAATTCCTTCTTCTTTAGCCTTTTTATATCTTCCAACTCTAACCTCCCAGTTTCATACATCACCCCTCCCCCTCCCATGGTTGCACTTGTCACCTCCAAGCTTGTACAGCCCCTCCACCCCCACCCCACCTTCTTATTCTGGCTTCTGCCCCCTTCAGTTCCAGTCCTGATGAAGGGTGTTGGCTCAAAATGTCGACTCTTTATTCCCCTCTATGGATGCTGCCTGACCTGCTGAGTTCATCCAGCATTTTCTGTGTGTTACACTAGAACAGCGAGTTGACTGGTAAATGATGTACAAAGATTTAAGATGAATTAAGATTGACTGTATACAGCAGCTTTCACACCCTCGGGACCTCTACAGAGAGCTTTACTATCAATAATTTTGAAATTCAGTCATGTTGCAAAGATTGGCATACGAACTGGGGAGAAGTGCCTTGTGTGGTGAATTATTATGACTTGAAATGTACTGTCTGAAAGGATGATGGAGGCAGAATCAGTAGTAGCTTTCAAAAAAGGAAGAGGGATGAAAGGAATAATTGGAGAACTTTTTCAAAGAGTTGGCAGAGATAATATAATATTCTATGCCTAATGTAAATGTAACCAATGCCAAAAAAAAACTTATTGACAATAAACAGTCAGCATTAGAATTATTTTGAGTGCTGCAAGTTTTCTTTTGCCCTTTCGGCACAAATGTTCACAGTTAACAAGATAATTGTTGCCATGGCTCACCACATCTTTGTTCCTCATGCACAACAGTCAGCAACCAGCACATCACAACAGTTCAGAACAGAGCACAGGGTTTGAATTTGTATTTTAAAGACACTGAATATTCTGTTTGCAGGGAGAGATAGCTTTTTTGCCCCAGTTCCTCTGTCTCCACCACATCTGCTTTCAGGGTGAGACTTTTCATTCCAGAACAACTGAGATGTCCTTCTTCTTCAAAGAAAGGGACTTCCCTTCTTCCACCATCAATGCTGCCCTCATCTGCATCTCTCCCATTTCATACACATCTGCCCACTCCACACCAGGAATAGGGTTCCTCTTGTCCTCACCTACCATCCAACAAGCCTCAACATCCAACACATAATTCTCCATAATGTCCACCAACTCCAACAGGACCCCACCACCAAGCACATCTTTTCCTCACCTGCGCACTCCACTTTCCGCAGGGATCACTCCCTACGCGACTCCCTCGTCCACTCATCCCTCCCCACTGACCTCGCTCCAGGCACTTAGTCTTGCAAGTTGAACAAGTGCCACACCTGCTCCTACACCCCTTCCCTCACTACCATTCAAGGCCCCAACAGTCCTTCCAGGTGAGGCGACACTTCACCTACTGTATACGGTGCTCCTGGTGTGGCCTCCTGTATATCAGTGAGACCCAATGTAGACGGGGAAACCACTTTGCTCCATCTGCCACAAAAAGAGGGATTTCCCAGTGGCCACCCATTTCAATTCTACTTCCCATTCCCATTCCATGGCCTCCTCTACTGCCACGATGAGACCACACTCAATTTGGAGGAGCAACATGTTATATTCCATATGGATAGCCTCCAACCTGATGGCAGAACATTAATTTTTCAAACTTTTGGTGATTGCACCCCCCCCACTCACCACTCCCCATTCTTGTTTCTCTCTCACACTTTCTCTTCTCACCTGCCCATCAACTCCCTTTGATGTTTCTCCCCCTTCCTTTTCTTCCATGGTCTTCTGTCCTTTCCTATTAGATTACCTCTTCTCCAACACTTTATCTTTCACCTGTCAACTTCCCAGCTCTTTCCTTCACCCTCCCCCCAGTTTAATCTATAACCTGCCACTTTATACTTCTTCCTCCCCTCCCCTCCCCTCCCCTCACGTTCTTATTTTGACTTTTTCTCCCTTTCCTTCCAGTCCTGATGAAGGGACTTGGCACAAAATATCGACTGTTTACTCTTTTCTATTGATACTGTGTGGCCTACTGAGTTCCTCCAGCACTTTGTGTGTGGTGCTTTGGATTTCCAGCAGCTGCAGATTTTCTTGTTTGTTTTTAGCTTTTTACATTTAACTGTAACTGCAAACGATTTACACACACACAGTAATCAGACTAAATAGTCTCTAATGGTGTTTGTACTCCATATGAATCATGACATCTTATTAATATATGCTTCTGTTCCATTCTGTCTCAAATGTTCACCTAACTTCCTTTACATTCAAAATGCCGCCACTTGAACTATTCCTGGTTTTATTAAGTTCCACATTCTAACCAAGAAGCATTTCTTCTGAAATTCCACTGAATTCATTGGTAACTCTATTAATGGCCCTCAGTATTGGGCAACAAAATAAGAGTTGTACCGCACTTAATTAACGTACACTAAATTAGAATTGTGTTCCTCTCATCAGTAATGCAATTTACATCAGTAACAACAATTTGCATTTATACAGCATCTTAAAATTGAGGAATATCCCACAGTTGAGTCCAGGAGAAACAAATCGGACAGTGAATGTATCTAGTGGCACCCCAGAGCCACCTGGGTTTAGTTATGGAAGGCAGTACCCATTCTCCTGACAGTCACGGGAAGCACATTCTATCTGTGCCCATCAAATTATGTGACTCCTCAATTTCACCTTTCTCATATTTTCACATTTGTTCTAATATTTTAAAAAGGCCATTCAGCCCATTGTGTCTATGTGGCCCTCAGAGCAATCCCATCATTTCCATCCCCCAATTTAATTCCTTGCAACCTCGTCTCTCTCAAATGTTCTAAATACTCACTTCTCACTGCCCTGGTAAAGGATCTAACATAACTCATCGTTATGATACTAATGAATGGTCCCCAATACGATAAGATGGACTCCAGACCTCATTATAACCTTCCACATTACTGTCTGCCTGCACTGCATGTCTGCAACTGTAACACTTTAACATGTTATTGTTTTCCCTTATACTTCTTCAATGTATTGGTGAGCTCAAATGATTTGTGTGGATGATTTTCACTGTACTTTGATACATGTGACAACGATAAATCAACATGCCAATGTTACTGCCCTATAGGCAATATACACCAAAGCAGCACGTCTGTAGGATGTGGGGGGAGGGGAATGGAGTACCCAAGAGAAATCAATGGAGCCACATTAAGAATGTGCAGACTCCACACAGACAGTGCCTGTGGTCAAGACTTAACCTAGGCTATTGGAGCTGTGCAACAGCTCTACTTGCAGTGGGAAGTTGCCACCCTAAACATACTTCATAATCAAGCATCCTTGTTATGGGTGGACTTCGGATGATGTGAGTATCTGATTGCTTCCTTAAAAGTAGGAAGGTGCCAACAAACTCCATCCACACAGTTCAGTTGTAATCCTGCCTGGGGACTGGTATCTATGGAGAGTTGTTGGCTCAGATGCAGTTTAAGGAACAGAATGAATCATTCGGATTTGAAACATTCATATAGAGTCTTCCACTGATTTCCCGCTGGACTTGGGACTTGTACTTACGAAGAATTCTTCATAAGGTTTAAGGTACCATTCCCATTGAGAACATTCCTATTTAGTCTTTTACTGCCTTCCTGCAGGCCTTCTGTGCATGCCCTGGGTTTGTGCTCATTCCTGAGATCTGGGTGTATCTAGCAACATTATGTTTACTGTACAACACTGACAACCCTTTCAAAATTGTCTGCAGAACCTCTTAGGAGTCTTATTTCAGGAAATGCACTATCCTCTTCTTCTCTTCCAATTATTCCGAGAAGATGATGGCAGACTTCCTTCTGTCTTCTTCGGAATTTTAATTATATATATTGGTGACTCTTACA
This sequence comes from Mobula hypostoma, assembly GCF_963921235.1. Taxonomy (NCBI): domain Eukaryota; kingdom Metazoa; phylum Chordata; class Chondrichthyes; order Myliobatiformes; family Myliobatidae; genus Mobula; species Mobula hypostoma. The sequence goes on from NC_086100.1 coordinate 158,761,418, forward strand.
CAGTCCCTAGATTAGGACCGGGACGAGAAATTGGATTTCTAATATACACTGAACAATAGACTTTCATCAGGACACTTCTCAGCATCTTGTTTCTCATGTTTCTGTATCATTTCATGATATAGAATGAAACTATTTGGCCCATTCTAAAATAGCTAGGATAGGTTAAGGTTTTATCCTGTTATGCTTAGTGCTTTCTACTTTACATAGAGATTGTACTTTCTAAGTTTCCTTGGCTGCAATGTTCTTGAGGACATCCTGGAGTTGTAACAGCCTGGAATAGCAATGCTCCAGTGCAGAAGGAAGCTTAGAACTGAAGCTAAACTGTGAGATATACAAACTGAGGGATTTCTGCTCACCCTATAAGCTAAGGACATAAGATTAGAAAACCTTCACTTCCATGAACATTTGGGAAGTAAACCTGCACTATACGCTTGTGCTTAGATTTGATCTATTCATTTTACAAGCAATTAGTTGAAAGGAGACCTCTGTTAAGATCACTATGCAATAGTTTTTGCTATAATCAATAATAATAATAAATAGTGCTATCAAACCAATCCTTGCCCTGAACTGATCCCCCATCTGCTGTGCTTCTGTGACTATGTTAATACATTTGAGAGTCAATAAAGTCATTATCCAGGCAACAGTCTGCAGTCAGGGTGTGTTAGCCTTTGCCTGCTGCCCATATAGCATGGTATATGCCATCTGGCAGAGCGCAAACATTCTGTCTGCTCAGAAGCTGGACAAGGACGTCCCTCATTCTAATTTTTCCCTGCTTCTTCCTGACCTTGGTGTCTGCACTTGCTGGCCTCCTGTTGTCTCTCTTAATTTGTTCTGCATACCTGTTTAAGTAATAGCTTCCCTCCAGTGGTGTTTTGTCAGGGTCATTGTAACAAACTACTGTTGTCATCCAGAGTTGGCATGTCAAGAATTATTCCAGCTCAGCAACTGCAGTGAAATTCGGATAAACTCCTCTTCAAACTGCAGTTCTTACTCCAAGAGAAGAGAGGTGAGAAGGGCAATTAGATTTATAGAAATATTTGAAGATTAGGGATTTCCAAAGTATTTCAAAACTTTGGAAATGCAGTTAATGTCATAATGTCAGGACATATGGCAGCCAAATTCATGCACAACAGAATCTGTTGAGTATAAAATATTGACGTGGACACAAGATTTGCTTCCTTTTCAAACAGTGCCACGTCTGCTTGAGGGTCTAATCTAAGAAGGATCCTTCAACAGTACGGGGCCCCTAGTAGAGTGTGAGAATGACAGCCTGGATACTCTGTTGAAATCCTGGAATGGGACTGGTATTTATTCCCATCACTATTGACATAGATCTGACCCACATTAAATAATCAACCACATTGTGTATTGAACTGGAGTCACATATGGTCAGGGTGGCAGCAGGTATTTTCTTTAAATAAATGGGATCATTTCTTAATGAAAACTCCTGAAAAAAAGTGTCTTTAAAAGATCAATTTTTATCTTGGCATTCTGTAAGCTAGGAGTGATAGTTCAGTTAGCAAAACCGCCAGCCTAAAGGAACCGACCACTGATAACCCACTGCTTGAGACTGTACGGAATCGATTCATTTAATTTTCCTTAAACTATTTCAATTGCATTTTCTACCTGGGACATTGCAACAGATAGAACCATTTTATTTTTGGGCTGACTATTGCAATAATTTGCTGCATGTTTTGTTCTACTGCCATATATTTGAAGGTTTGAGCAACAAATGATTTAACAGATTTTAATATGTAATAGGTATAACCCTGGGAATTATAGACCAGCAAGTCTTACGTCAGTGGTGGGCAAACTACAGGGGAGGATTTGCAAGCATTTGGAGAAGCACAGTCTGATTACAGATAGATAGCAAAGCTTTGTGAGAGGGTAGGTCATCCCTCAGGAGTTTTTGAATTCTTCGAGGAAGTGACAAAACAAAATGACGAAGTAGAGTGGTGGATGTGATGTATATAGATTTTAGTAATCTAGTTCAACAAGAATCCCCATGGTAAGTTCATTCAGAAAGTTGGGAGACATGGAATCTGGAGAAACCTGGCTGCCTGGATTCAGAGTTGGCTTGCCCACAGAAGGCAGAGGGTGGGAGCAGATGGAGTGCATTCTGCCTGCAGGTTGGTGAACAGAGGTGTTCCACAGGAATCTGTTCTGGGACCCCTGCTCGTTGTGATTTTTATAAAGGACTACAATGAGGAAGAGCAAGGACGGATTAGTAAGTTTGCAGGTGACATGAAGGCTGGTGGCAATGTGGATAGTGTGGAAGGTTGACACAGGTTACAATAAGGCATTGATAGGATATAGAGCTTGGCTGAGAATTGGCAGATGGAGTTCAATCTAGAAAAGTGCGAAGTGATTCACTTTGGAAAGTTGAACTTGAAGCCAGAGTACAAGGTTAATGGCAAGATTCTTAGCAGTTTGGCAGAACAGAGGGATCTTGAGGTCCACATCAAAGTTGTCAGGCAAGTTGATAGGATGGTTAAGAAGGCATGTGGTGCTCAGGGCACTGAGTTCAAGTGGTGTGAGGTAATGTTGCAGCCCTATAAAACTCCAAATGTGTACTGTGCTCAGTTCTGGTTGCCTCATTATAAGAAGGATATGGAAGCTTTAGAGAGGGTGCAGAGATTTAACAAGATACTGCCTGGATTAGAGCATATGCCTTACAAAGAAAGGTTGAGCAAGCTGGTGCTGCTCTCCTTCAAGCAAAGGAGGATGAGAGGCGAATTAATAGAGGTGTTAAAAGATGATAAGGGGCATAGATAGAGTGGAGATCCAGTACCTTTTTCCCAGGGCAGCAAAGGCTAATGCCAGGGGACATACTTTTAAAGTGTTTGAAGGAAAGTATAGTGGGGTGGGGGGGGGGAAGTGATAGAAGTCGGCTTTTTACATTGAAAATGGTAAGTGCATGGAACACATTCTTGGGATGGATATAGAGGCAGATATATTAGGGGCATTTAAGAGACTTTAGGCACATTGATAAAGGAAAAAAAGAGGGGTACATGGAAAGGAAGACTGAAAATGATCATGGAGTAGCTATAAATGCAGGTCAGAAAGGATTATGAGCTGGTTAAGTAGATTAAAAGGACTGTACCATGCTGTACTTTTCTATGTTCTCTGATTACCTGATGGGTCACGGACTCGCTCCCAGTGAAGTCCCGCATGTTTCTCTTGCGTCCATCCACACATTCCATGGTCAAAGTTACAGCTGTTCACCAAAATATCTGCCAACAAACCAAAGACACAAATCATTTACTTCAGTCAACTCAAGGAGAACCAGTGGTTCATTGGTAGTCCCAGGTGCAGGTGTGGGGCAGAGCAAACAGATGTACATATTAAGCTATGAGCTTGTTGACAACGATGGGTGGGTGAGGCAGGGCCTTTGCCAATAAGTACGACAGGTTGGCAGAGTGACAGAATATAGTATAGGGAAGTGTGGGGTTAGGGCCTTTGATAGGAAGAATAAAGGTATAGATTATCTTCTAAAAAGGGCAAAATCAGAAACCAGAGTTGCAAGGGGACTTGGGAGTCCTAGTTCACGATTTCCCCAAGGTTAACTTGCACATTAAGTTGGTAGTAAAGACAAATGCAATGTTAGCATTCATTTTGAGAGGACTAGCATACAAAAGCAAGGATGTAAGTTTAAATTATGAGGTCTCTAGGACTGTACTTGATAGAGTTCAGAAGGATGAGAGGGGGATCTTATTCTCTATCCAATAGGTCTCAAAGGCCTGAATGGAGCAGACATGAAAAAGATGTTTCTGGTCTCCCCATTATAGGAAGGATGCCAAGATTTGGAAAAGCGTGCAGAAGTAGTTTATCAGAATGGATTAGAGGGCAGAAGGAGACACTGGACAGACTTGCATTGATTTCTCTGGAGTGGTGGAGGCCAACATAAGATCCAGCAGAGGTTTATAAGATTATGAGATGCATAGATTGATAGTGGGTTATTGTTTTCCCAGGACTGAAATGTCTATACCAGAGGGTATGCCTTTAAGGTGAGGGGTCTGATGAGATATGTGTGCGACAAGTTTTTTTAACACAGGGAATGACTGGGGCCTGGATTACGTGTGGTGGTGGAAGCAAATAGAGCAGAGGTGTTCAAGATAGGCCCGTGAATGTGCGGGAAACGGAAGGATATTGACTGTGTAGGCAGCAGGGATTAGTTTAGTTGGGCACGTAATTACTAATTTAATTAGTCTGACAGAATTTTATGGGCTTAAGGACCTGTTCCTGTTCTATACTGTTCTGTTTTCATTAGGAAGCGAGCCTAGGATCTGAGGGTACAACCTCAGAATAAAGGGGTGTCCCTTTAAAACTGAGATGAGGAATATCTTCAGCCAGATATGGTGAAGATTGCCACAGAAGGCTGTGGAAGCCAAGTGATTGGATATATTTAAAGTGGAAATTGATATGTCCTTGATCGTTAAGAGAGTTAAGGGTTACAGGGAGAAAGCAGGAGAATGGAGTTGATAAAATCAACCATGATTGAGTGGCAGAGTATACTCGGTGGGCCAAATGGCCTAATTCTGTTTCCTATATCTTACGTTAGAATTCAGCCTTGACATTCTTCTACAGACAAAGATAGATTGATCACTGTCTGAGATCCTTGAAGGAACCAGCAACTTAAAATAATCTTAACTTCTAGCCATTTTAGATAAAATGTCCCTCTTGTATTGTTTAATCATTTTGTTCTTTGAGGTAATATTGCTAGCTATTCAAAGATTTCATTTATTTATTGAAATTCAGCGCACAATAGGCACTTCTGGCCCTTCAAGCCATGCTATCACCCGATTTAACCCTAGACTAATCATGGGACAATTGACAATAACCAATTAACCTACCAACTGATACTCGATCTTTGGACTGTGGGGGGAAACTGGAGCACCCGGAGGAAACCCATGTGATCACAGGGAGAATGTACAAACTCCTTACAAGCAGCAGTGGGAATTAGGCAGATTGAAATGAGGCACAGGAAAGCCAACGAGCATTGTACAGCATTTCCTCAAATGTCAGATCACTTTCAACACTTGTAGTCAACTGCACAATTTGGAGATTAATTATGGGGCTGTCTTAGCTAATCCTAGGCAAACACGGACACAGTCTATTCAAGAGAATTATGGTTGGTATTATTTGAAATTACTGAGAGTAAGATCAGCAAGATTTGCCTGAATATTCACCCAGTAAAAGACACTGAGACTATGTCCACACTAGACCAGATAAATCCGTAACTGAAGATTTTTCTCTTCGTTTTGATCCTCCGTCCACACTGAAACGGCGTTTTCCTCCCCCAAAAACGGAGATTTTCTAAAATGCCCTCCAGAGTGTGTAAATTTGAAAACGCCGATTGTGCAGAGCAGTGTGGACGGGGTAAACAGATATTTTTTTAAATGCTGTCACGACGTGCTGGAACAAATGGCGGCAGTGCGGCATTTCATTATTTTCTTGAATGCAACCCCCCACACAACCTAACAATTTCAGAACAGACGGCAACGAGACTGAAGCCAGAAGAGTTAGAAATGTACTCACCAAATACTTTGACCCATAGCTTACTGAATAAATAAGTATACTCACTTTGCCCTCTTTTCTGTCCTTGCTTGTATGAAGGTGGTTTACCTATTTATGCAAGTACTTCTCTGACAATACATGTGTAACAGCCTAACGTAACATTGTATGGAAATACAAGATAACACTGATGCAGACATGTTTTATACATTTAACAAGGCGCTTTAAAAATGCAATAGAGTTAGTCAATTTTTCAATGTTCGTCGTCAGCTGGGTCATACTGTCCGTGAACTCCCTGTCGATTGCCTCCATATGCTCCAGTATTTGTTTTTTTTAAGCTTTAAGTCCTCGTGCGCGAGAGCCAACAGCAATTCCTTTTAAGTTTTTCTAGTCTGTAACTGGACAAACACGCACCAAGTATACCGTTCCCTCTTGGCTTGTTTTCTGTGTGTCCTGCGCATGCCCAGTAGGAGGAGATTCGCCCAAATAGCCGTTCTGACGTGGACGGAGATATTTTTTAAAACGCCTGGTGTAGACGCCTGTCGTTTTTACACGAAACCAGCGTTTTCAAAGTTATCTGGTCTAGTGTGGACGTAGCCTGAGTAATACAGATTGAGGCTCTGCACACTTTTGAACAAGGCTTTGTAAGCAGCCCCATTTTCCAGCACAATCTGTTGTTTACATACTCCATGTGTGTGTGTTTTATTGTGTTACAAGGAAGCCTTGTCAGGCTCAAGTCCCAAATCACACCTCGGAATATCAAGAATTTGACAGGTATCCGAGGGCAAACTTGCAACAGTACAGCTTTGAGTTTTGGCCTGGACATTTACAAATCTCCTCAGTAAAATTTATTATTGGTTGCTTGTGCCAAATACAGCACAGTCGCTCAGCTAGTCGAGCTTCTGCCTCGCAGCGTTAGAGACCCCAACTTCAATCCTGACCTTGAGTATTTAGGTGGAGTTTGTGACTGTGGGTTTCCTCTGCGTGGTTCGGTTCCTCTCACAGCCCAAAGACATGCAAATTGTTAGAGTAATTAGCCACTGTAAATAGCTCCTGGTGTGAAAGTGAGGTGTAGAAACTATAGTATGGTTGACTGAAATATTAGTGAAAGAAAATGGGATAGAGTAGATTAGTGTAAAAATGGTCAGCATGGACTTGGTGGGCCAAAGGGCCTGTTTCTGTGTTGTACTGTGTTTCATGGCATTGTGCCAGAAGCTTGTGGTAGTCTACTGAATTCAGACTTTCAAACAGATACAAGGTGAGATATTGCACATTCGGAGCATACAATTGAGAATGACTTCCACTTTCACGACTCTGTAACCTTAACAGTGTGTAATGATTAGTTGAAAAGAAGATCCTGGGCAAAGTTTCAGCATGGGCAATTCCAAAAGGTTCCCATCTGATAGAAGGAAATGTCAGGTAGAGTGAACCACCTTGCTACTCTCTGAAAAAATAAAGGATTACTAAGAAGGTGGATACTAGCAGACAGGGTACCACCTCAAGATCTACCATTTCTCCTTCCTTAAAAATGTGTCAGGAATTTCAGATCACTGTGTTCAAATGTAAAAGTACTGCTTAAATTAAGACAAAATTAATAAGACTTTCCAATGTCACACAAATGAGCCAGAAAGAATTTCTCTGAGGTGTGCAGACATCCATGACAAAACCCAAAGCTACACTGTTGCAGGTTCCAAATATGTCAGACACACTTGCCCCAATACTCTGTTAATGATTTAGCTTAGTAACCTGAGCAGTCAGTTCTGTTGTGGTGTACAATTCCTTATTTCTTTGCAACAGCTTCTCCATGGAGATACCTCCTGGATTCCTTAGATCACTCATACTTATAGCATAGAAAGCCACTGAACACAACAAAATGGACTACTGTATCTTAGAACTATTGGCCTGACTTCTTACCCTTGCAAGTTTAGTTTTAAGTTTCATTCCTATTAAATCTTGTTTCCTTCACCTTTCTAGTCTTGCATTCCAGTCCTGATAACTCATGAAATAAAGATCTTATTTTCTCCCCTTTGGACATTTGCCAATTGCCTTATGTCTGTGTCTAACAATAACCAGCCCCATGAAAAATGCAAACGATTTCTCCCTATCTATCAATGTCACTCAATTCTGAACCTGTTAAAAAAATCACCATTCAACTTTTTGTTCTGAGAAAAAAAATTCCATCTTTCCCAGTCCCTTTAGACATTTTAGTCAACTCTTGTACTACTTCTGGTAAACATTCTTGCCATCTGCTCCCAAACTCTACCACCTTGACCGAAATGTGATGCCCGCAAAATGAAATAAGTTCAAAAATTCAAAAGAACTGCAGACACAGGAAATCTAAAACAAAAACTGATATGGCCGGAAAAGCTTAGCAAGTCAGATAGCATCTGCGGAAAGAGAAAAAAAACAGGCAACACTTTGGGGCTGAGACCCTGCAGAAGGAGATACTAGTAGGTTTTCAGCAAAAGGGAAGGTGGGGGAGGAAGTGGGAAAACAAAGTGAGTGATTGTGACAGGATGATTTGAAATCATTAAGAGACGACGTAGGAGGATGGTGTTAAGACCATTTCTGAAGACTAATTGTTCAGGTTCACTGAGATTTTAGCTCATCATTCCACTGAGAATCTCTTTGTTCTGCACATCCCTCCCCACCTGGTTTCTTACTGAAAAATTACTTGCATCTCTTTCTTTCCCATTTTGGAGAAAGGGTCACAGACCAGTAACCTTAACTGTTTCTCATTCCCTTGATGCTGCCTGCCCTACTGAGTGTTTCCAGTGTTCTAGTGTTTGTGTGAGAAACATATATTATTCTCTTTAGAGGAAAATCATTGCAGTCGAGTTGAAAAATGACCTTCCACATTATCAAAAGAAAAGAACGCTGCTATGTCTTAACTTACATGATTATACCCTTCTTTCTACATCAATTTGCACTACATCATTTTGTTTATTTTGTTGTGCAAGTTATGTATGACTTACGATAATTTAAGTTTATTTTAATTATGTTTGTGATGCACTGTGCTGCTGCTGCCAAATGACATTTCATGTCAGTTTGTCCTTGAGAATAAACTTCAAATTCTTACTGATTTAATAAGTCATGGGAAATAATCAGATGGGGTACCGTCAATACTCCAAATGCAAGCAAAATCAAAACTTGTGTTGGTATTTCTTTGTTTTTCTAATTACACTGGAAACTTGCAATTATTTTCACATCACAGTCACCCTTCTGCTCTGACCATTGGTTCTTTTACATTTAAAAAAGGATAACCATAACCTCCTAAGTAAATTCCAAATGTAACCACCGCCTAATAATTTCAGTGGATAGAACCAGTCTTTTATGCATGAGCTGCTCTGTGAGTAATTGAATGTAATAGCAACCACTTTCACTAAAATAATTGAACCAATATCCCCAGCACAATTCACATTGGAATGACTTACATTTTAGTGACATCATTGTAAATATATCATACTCATAAGATATGGGAGAAGAAGTAGCCTACAGGTTTCTCCCGCTGTCCAAAAGTAGAGTGTTCCTATAAAACTGTTCATAAGCCGAAATGGCGTAAAGTGAAGAAGCAATTACCATGAATTTATATGGGAAATTTTTTTGAGCATTCCCAGACCCAAAAAGTAACCTACCAAATCATACCAAATAGCACATAAAACCTAAAATAACACTAACATATAGTAAAAGCAGGAATGATATGATAAATACACAGCCTATATAAAGTAGAAATAATGTATGTACAATGTAGTTTTACTTAACAGAATCAGGAAGTTTAAGCCAAAATCGATTTGTCGAGAAAAATTGGCACGTACACGCATGTGCACGTCACACATTCGCACGTCACGCATGTGCACACACCCGGCCGCACAAGGCTTCATGGTCATGGTAGTCTTTCTCGGGGTAAACACAAGTTTAAAGCGAGCGTCTTTTTTCGTAAAAGCGAAAATCGTCTTTCGGTTAACGAAAACAGGTACTAATGCAGGTCTTTCGTAAAAGTGAAATGTCATAAAGAGAACGTTCGAAAAGCGGGGGACACCTGTACTTGGTCCATTGAGTCTGCTCCACCATGTCATCATGGCTGACCCATTTTACTTCTCAGCCCCAATCTCCTGCCTTCCCCCCACATTCCTTCATGCCCTGACCAATCAAGAACCTATCAACCTCTGCCTTAAATATACACAAACATTTGGTCTCCACAGCTGCCTGTGACAAATAATTTCACAGATTCACCACGCTCTGGTTAAAGAAATTCCTCATCATTTCAGCTCTAAACAGACACCCCTCCATTCTGAGGCTGTGTCCATTGGTCTTAGACTCTCCCACCATAGGAAACATTCTCTCCACATCCACTGTGTCAAGGCCTTTCACCATTTGATAGGTTTAAATTAGGTCACCCCTTATTCTTCTGAATTCTAGTGAATACAAGCCCAGAGCCATCAAACACTCTCCATATGACAAGCCATTCAATCCTGGAATTATTTTCATGAAAATCCTTTGAGACATTTCCAGTTTCAGAATGCTCTTTATAAGATAAGGAGGCCAATACTGCTCACAATACTCCAAATGAAGCCTCACCAGTGCTTTATAAAATCTCAACATTATATCCTTGCTTTTATATTCTAGTCCTCTTATAATGAATACTAACATCACATTTGCCTTCCTCACCATAGTCTCAACCAGCAAATTAACATTCAGGAAATTCTGCACAAGAACCCCAACTCCCTTTCTGCCCCAGGTTTTTTTGTATTTTCTCTCCATTTAGAAACTAGTCAACCCTTTCAGTTCTTCTACCAAAGTGCACAACCATAAACACCCCGACACTGTATTCCATCTGCCACTTCTTCGCCCATTCTCCTAATCTGTCTAAGTCCTTCTGTAGCCTCTCTACTTCCTCAAAACAACCTGCCCCTCCACCTATCTTCATATCGTCTGCAAACTTTGCAACAAAGCCCTCAATTCCATTATTCAAATGAGATCCCCTTTTGCCAATCACCTGTCCAGCTCTTGGCTCCATCCCTCCCCCTCCTGTCTTCTCCTATCATTTTGGATCTCCCCCTCCCCCTCCCACTTTCAAATCTCTTATTAACTCTTCCTTCAGTTAGTCCTGACGAAGGGTCTCGGCCTGAAACGTCGACTGTACCTCTTCCTAGAGATGCTGCCTGGCCTGCTGCGTTCACCAGCAACTTTGATGTGTGTTGTTTTAATGACGTTTTAGTTGTCTTCTGTTGGTTTTTAAAAGTTTCCTAATCCTCTAACTTCCCACTAATCTTTGCTCTATTATATGCCCTCTCTGGCTTTTATGTTGACTTTGACTTCTCTTGTTAGGCACGATTGTGTCATCTTGCCTTTAGAATACTTCTTCCTCTTTGGGGATGCATCTATCCTGTGCCTTCCAAATTGATTCCAGAAATTCCAGCCATTGTTGCTGTGCCGGAATGCCGGCCAGTGTTCTTTGCCAATCAATTCTGACCAGCTCCTCTCTTATGCATGTATAATTCCCTTTACTCCACTATAATACTGATACATCTGACTAGTTTCTCCTTCTCAAACGTCAGGATGAATTAAATTATATTATGATCACTTGCAACCAAGGGTTCTTTACCTTAAGCTCTCTAATCAATTCCGGTTCATTGCATGACACCCTGATCCCCTACCCTAATAGCCATCTTGAAGGCATTCTAGAAACTCCCCCTCTTGGGATCCAGCGCCAACATGATTTTCCCAGTTTATCTGCACACTGAAATCCCCCATGACTGTGGTAACATTGCCCTTTTGGCAAGCATTTTCTATCTGCCATTGTAATTTGTAGACCTCATCCTTACTACTGTTTCTGGGTCTGTATTACACTCCTTTTAGAGTCTTCTTACCCTTGCATTTCCTTAGCTCTATCCACTATTGATTCAAAACCTTCTGAGCCTGTCACGTCTTTCTAAAGGTTTGATTTCATTTTTATCAACAGAGCAAAGCCCCCCCACCTCTGCTTACCTGCCTGTCCTTTCGATACAATGTGTATCCTTAGATATTAAGCTATCATCATCCTCTCCTTGTTAGGAGTCTCGTGGCACACTGCCTCTGTTTGTAAACAAACTACCCCACTCTCAGCACTATCACTCCAGTTCACATCCACTTGCTAAATTAGTTTAAACCCTCCTGAGCAACTCTAGCCAACCTACCCGAAAGAATAATCATATGAGACATTGCTCCACTAATAGGAACTGATGTAATAGAAATAGTATAATATAACTTGCAATAAAATAAAGAACATGTAAGCTGGCTAGATGATATTATATATATATCTTACGAATTTGGGTAAGGGATAATTTAAGGAATATAGCCCAAGAGTAAGCCAGTGAGAGTGTTAGGAATTTGTAAGTGACTTCCATCTCTCAATAATAGATGTCTACCGTTGGATTGAATGTCAGTGACGAAAACAAAGACAAAAGAAAACATCCACAATTCTGAACATTTGTGTCAGGCAACCTAACAAAGCTGGCATTTTGCCTTCCATTTCTAAAGGATCTAGTGTTTAAAAAAACATCTACCTGTAACATTAACCACTGCCCAACATTAAATGATTCATTCAGCTCACATTCAAGCTGAGGCGCTCATAGGGCTATTCTGATAAAACCCTCGCACTTTCAGTAAGGATGTGAAGTATTATCTCACACTGCTGGAGACCTGCCAGGTCCATACAGAGTATGAGTGATAAGACTAGAGTAAATACCTTGGTCGTCCCCTGCATCATTTTCTTCTGCGGTAATCCCCTTTTCAATGTCAAGGCCAAGTAAAGCCCCGTTCCCTCCAGGCTGACGTGGAACTGAAAATTGAATGAAGAACTGTTAGATGAAACTCAAGACTAATCTTGTTCACATATTCCTACAATTACATCATGGTGAGGAGTATAAAATGAAGCACTTTTGACTGTCCTGTACACACTTGATTTTTTTACCATCCAAACAATGACAGGCTGAGGAAAGCAATTCAGCAAAACATTCTATTCAATAAACCCCTGTTAAGATTGCTGTGTGTGTTCTGGTACATACTGCAATTCTCCATCTGTAGTGAACTTTGACACCATTTACAAAGACCAGGTTGGAGGGTGGTGTAGGATAGGTGGAAACACTTTCATTCTATTCCCACCAACAATACCCACTTCTTGTAAATGATTAACAAGCTCTCAGAACAGTAAGTTCATACAACCATAAAACTTCCTTTAGCGATGTTGACTGAGTAGCAAATATTTGCCAAGACTGGGGAAAACATCTCTATTTATCATCAAAGTAGTACCAAAGGAACTTGTATGTTCACCTGAGAAAATAAAGTTCAAAGTAAATTTATTATCAAAGTATGTATGTCACTAAATACTATGCTAAGATTCATTTTCTTGCGAGCATTCATAGGAGAACACAGAAACACAATAAAATCATAGAAAAACTACACACAAAGACTGACAATCAACCAATGAGAAAAAGACAAACTGCAAATACAAGTAGAAAAAAAGAAAGCAAACAAATAAATAAATGATACTGAAAGGATGAGTTGAAGAGATCTTGAATGTGAATCCACAGGTGGTGTTCAATGGTCAGTTCAGTGTTCTGATGAGTGAAGATGTCTACACTGGTTCAGAAGACAGATGACCGAAGGGTAATAACTGTTCCTGAACCTGTGGTGTTGGACCTAACACTTCTGTACCTCCTTCCTGATGTTAGCAAGAAGAGAGCATGACCTGGATGGTGGGGGTCTAAGACGATAGAAAGCTGTTCTCTTGTGGCAGCACTCTTTGTTGATGTGGTCAATGATAGGGAGGGTTCTTCCTGTGATGAACTAGGCTGTATCTACCACTTAGGCTTTTCTATTCTTGGGTGCTAGTGTTTCCTTACTAGGCTGTGATGCAACCAGTCAGAACACTCCTGAAGTTGCACATCAAGAGAAGTTTGTCCAAGTTTTAAATGACATGTCGAATCTATCCAAACTTCAAAGAAATAAGAGGCACTGCTGTGCTTTCTTTACATAACCTTTAAGTGTTCATCCCAGGAATCACTAGCCAACTATCTTCAATGGAAGAATGTATTATGCAAGAATAATATTAACTACTGCTCTGGATGAAACCTAGAAAATGCATGACACAATTTCCACATTTCTTTACAACGTTCAAGGGGCCATTTCACACCATCCAGTCTAAGCCAGCTCACAAAGCAAACCCATTTCACAGTAATTCTCTTTGTAACTTATTCTTCCCCACATTCCCAATACTCTCACATTCACCTAAGGGCAATTTACAGCATCTATGTAACCCACCAACCTTTGAATGGGAGGGGAATGAAGTACATGGAAGAAGCCCAAACAGTCGCAGGAAGAACATGCAAACTCCTTGCAGACAGCACTCGAGGTCAGGGTTAAATCCAATTCGTTGGTGCTATGAGGTAGCGACTCTACCAGCTACACCACTAACCACCCCAAAATTACAATGAAATTATATAGCATTATTCACAACTTCAGGACATCACAAAACATTTCACTGCTGAGAATTTTATTGGGAAATCTTGCTTACAGAACCATGGGCTAATGGTTCCAACTTTTTGAATGAAACCCCAACTTATTCCCATTTGTAAGAAGCACTCCATCACCTTTAAGCACCTGGTTGCAGCACCCAATGAACCTTTACTGTTGTCCAGATAAAAGGTCTCAGCCCGAAACTAGAATTGTGGGTTGAAAGGCCTGTACTGTGCTTTACTGAAACATCAACTGTCCGTTTCCCTCCATATTCTCCAAGTGCTTTCAGATACCAGTCTCCCGTGCCCCAACACTTTTAGACCTGGGACTGATCTAGATACTGCAAAGCGTCCCTACAATGACACCAGCTGGCATGCCGAGTATGTTTTTATCTGCTTTTTGTTTATGGGTTTTTAGCTAAATTACATCACGATTATGGAAGTCTATAATATCTGGCAATTCAGGGTGCCTAGCGATGTGCACCTAGTGTGGGGAACCAGTTTGGGAAAATGACATAGGAACATAGGAACTGTGATATAATTTGAAAGGGTAGCTTTCACCTCCAACATTGCAGCTGTCTACTGAACTGTCAGTATCTGCGAGTCCTTGTCTCTGTACTGGGACTTGAACATCAAATCTTCTACATCACTGATCCTAGCCTAGTCCTGCACACAGAATAGGTGATTTTGCAAAGACCCTGAAATGGGCATGGCATCAAAAACCTCTTGCAGGTAAAGGGTGAAACAGCTAAACAAGGATAAAAGAAACATGGTCTGCATTTTGGCATTAATGTGGCATAGTCTTTTCTTCACTGTCTATATAACTTATAATCTGTGTTGTCTGAATCTATGTGCTTGTAGTACAATTGCAAGTAAGCTTCTCGTTGTACTGTGTCTGCTTCTCAATATTCTTGCACCCATGTCAATGAACTTGATTTGACTTGAACCACTAACACCTAATCCTTAAGGATATCTGGAGAATTAAAGGCAAAGTTGTTGCAGCTCCAATAACTGGATGCTGCTATTTTACAAAATAAAATGCACTGTCGTAATTTGCCTTGAGCTAAGCTACCTACAGAGTTCGGTTTGTTTTCCTGGTTTCAGTGTTGAAACATTCCCTGAATTAGAATGCAGTCAGCACCAAGATTCCAGTAACTGCAATGAAGATTAGTATTCAGGTTGGAATGCTGTAGCTATGGGAAAATATCGTTCCTCTTTGTGATATTATGATAGTCTAAATGTCATTTCAGACACCTCTCCATTTAGAATAACACCACATGCTGTTGAAGCCCTCTAAGTTATCTTTAGTGAATGCCAGTGGAATGAGATGTACAGAGCTATAATCATGCTTGGCTGTTAGTGTTAGTCAGCTGTTGGACAGATTTTAATCATTTGGGTGAATGCCAATGCTTTAATTGTTCCCACCCTTCCTGACATCTGCTCATTGAGCGCAACTTTTAAAATTATAAATCATGACAGAATTTGTCTTCTTCAGTCATCAGTAACTCCAATTGTGGCAATACTTGTTCCACAAAACCCCAGCAAAAATCCTTCAGCCTCTGTTGATGTACTCAGCCACTATGAGTCAAGACAGCTTCCTGGAGAGCAGTTTATAAATGAGTTAATATGCCAAAGTAGCACAGGTGCACAGCTGAAGCTTTTCATCCTTCTCCAGAACTGTAAGATCAAGGGCTTTGGATTGCTAATGCCAGAAGATGCATCTTCAATGGAAACAAGTCAGGCCAACAGCAGTGAGTGAGCAGGGCTTGATTGGGACAGAATGAGAAAGACAAGATAAGACAAAGGGGAGCAGTAAATAACTAAGGTGAATAAGAAGTAGACGTTCCAGGCTGAGACTCATCAAGAGTACTGATGAAGGGTCTCAGCCCAAAACTTTCCCCTCCATGCTCAACTTACGGATTTCCTTAAACATTCTGTGCATGTTGCTATAGATTTTCAGCAATCTGCAGAATCTCGTGTTTACAGTAAACAACTTCCTCAGCCCTGACAATCCAACCACCAACTAGACTGTGTCTATGACTTATTTTTTCACTTTATATTTTTCTGCACTTTCATCATGAAATTCCAAATTAAATATGGTAATCTAATTAACATCATATTATCAGGTGATATGGCCAAGTGTGAGTGATTATGAGGATAACAGTAGGTGGATCAATCCCTAGGTAGTGCCAATCTACAGGCACTCTTTAAACTTAACTATTCACCACAGAAGAGTAACATAAGGATTCAACATTTTATGTACTAATTCCAACATCTGCAGTGTCTTTTATCTCAGGTGGTCAGTTGCCTTCCTGGTACGAAGACCTGGGATGTCTCATAGTGACTACAGACCTTTCTGAAAGGGACAGGTGACCAGCCAGTGGGCATGGTATACATCAGCAGGAACAAAAATGACAGAAAAGGGGATAGGATCCAATGACATGGATTTTGGGAGTTAAGTCACAGGTTATAGAACAGAATCTCATAACCTTGTAAACTCTGGATTATTTCCAGTGCCATACAGGAAAAAAGAAAAGGTCCGATGGGTACTTTGTGCACAACATGATTACAGTGGACCAAAGGGCCTATTTCTGCATTGAATGACTCTAACATCTGACCTACAATAGATAGAATGTAAATCATCCTGCCAATTCATTAATGCCTGTATTCTGCTGCTAAAGCTTCTCATCAGATAAAAATCACTGGTTCTAGACCTCACTCACCAAACATAAACAAAATTATATTTCTGTCAAAATCTGACAATGAGAGGTGTACTCTGTCCCCATTTCTATACCACTTCTAAATATATGAAAGGTCAATTGCAGCATTGCCCCCACCCCCGCCCCAGGATTAGTTCATGAGTAACGTCCAGGTGAATAAAATAAATCCCATAACCCTACTTCCAAAACTAGGCAGTGGAATTCTTCCTGACATCAAACTATTTACTCAACAGATTATCTTGTGGTTAGTGTTTGAAGGATCTTGACAGGCACAAATTGAATGTCTCTACAACAATGTCAGATTTCAAAATTACCATTGTGGCTCTCGACGGGGATAAGGGTAAAATTAAAGTCCAGGAGTTATGCAATCCCACTGAGAACCAAAAGGTAAAACCGCACCCCGGACCTGGATTTTACATATAAGGCACTAAAATTTGTTGAATTTTGTTGCTGTCTGCAAAGTTTACATTTTAGGAAAAATAAGATCCAATTTCTAAGCCTGGTGAAAAACTTGGCAGACTGCTAACTGAACAGCTCAGTGGTATGCCCAGTAGAGCCCCTGCCCCACAGCTCCAGTAACCAGGGTTTAATTCACACTTCAGGTGCCATCTGTGTGGAGTGTGTACAATCCCCCTGTCAGCTTCCTCCAGGTGCTTCAGTTTACTTTGAGATCCCAAGGACATCTAGACTGGTGGGTAAACTGGCCTCTATAAACTGTGTGATAACATTCCTGAGGAAATTGATGGGAATGTGAGGAGAATAAAATGGGGTTACTGCAGGAATAATGTAAATGAACACTTGCTGGTCAGCACAGACTTGGTGGACTGAAGTGAAAACTTCTATGCTGGATAACTCTCTGACCCCAAAACAAGCCTGTAAAAGAACCACAGAACCATAGAAACTACAGCACAGAAACAGGCCCTTTGGCCCTTCTTGGCTGTGCCGAACCATTTTTTGCCCAGTCCCACTGATCTGCACACGGACCATATCCCTCCATACACCTCCCATCCATGTATCTGTTCAATTTATTCTTAAATGTTAAAAAAGAACCCGCATTTACCACCTCGTCTGGCAGCTCATTCCATACTCCCACCACTCTCTGTGTGAAGAAGCCCCCCCTAATGTTCCCTTTAAACTTTTCCCCCCTCACCCTTAACCCATGTCCTCTGGTTTTTTTCTCCCCTTGCCTCAGTGGAAAAAGCCTGCTTGCATTCACTCTATCTATACCCATCATAATTTTATATACCTCTATCAAATCGCCCCTCATTCTTCTACGCTCCAGGGAATAAAGTCCTAACCTACTCAACCTTTCTCTGTAACTGAGTTTCTCAAGTCCCGGCAACATCCTTGTAAACCTTCTCTGCACTCTTTCAACCTTATTTATATCCTTCCTGTAATTTGGTGACCAAAACTGAACACAATACTCCAGATTCGGCCTCACCAATGCCTTATACAACCTCATCATAACATTCCAGCTCTTATACTCAATACTTCGATCAATAAAGGCCAATGTACCAAAAGCTCTCTTTACAACCCTATCTACCTGTGACGACACTTTTAGGGAATTTTGTATCTGTATTCCCAGATCCCTCTGTTCCACTGCACTCCTCAGTGCCTTACCATTAACCCTGTATGTTCTACGTTGGTTTGTCCTTCCAACGTGCAATACCTCACACTTGTCAGTATTAAACTCCATCTGCCATTTTTCAGCCCATTTTTCCAGCTGGTCCAAGTCCCTCTGCAGGCTCTGAAAACCTTCCTCACTGTCTACTACACCTCCAATCTTTGTATCATCAGCAAACTTGCTGATCCAATTTACCACATTATCATCCAGATCATTGATATAGATGACAAATAACAATGTACCCAGCACTGATCCCTGTGGCACACCACTAGTCACAGGCCTCCACTCAGAGAAGCAATTCTCTACCACCACTCTCTGGCTTCTTCCATCAAGCCAATGTCAAATCCAATTTACCACCTCTGCATGTATACCTAGCGAATGAATTTTCCTAACTAACCTCCCATGCGGGACCTTGTCAAAGGCCTTTCCGAAGTCCATGTAGACAATATCCACTGCCTTCCCTTCATCCACTTTCCTGGTAACCTCCTCGAAAAACTCCAACAGATTGGTCAAACATGACCTACCACGCACAAAGCCATGTTGACTCTCCCTAATAAGCCCCTGTCTATCCAAATGCTTATAGATTCTGTCTCTTAGTACTCCCTCCAATAACTTACCTACTACTGACATTAAACTCACCGGCCTATAATTTCCCGGATTACTTTTCGATCCTTTTTTAAACAACGGAACAACATGAGCCACTCTCCAATCCTCCGCCACTTCACCCGTAGACAGCGTCATTTTAAGTATTTCTGCCAGGGCCCCCGCAATTTCAACACTAGTCTCCTTCAAGGTCCGAGGGAACACTCTGTCAGGTCCCGGGGATTTATCCACTTTAATTTTCCTCAAGACAGCAAGCACCTCCTCCTTTTCAATCTGTACAGTTTCCATGTACACTATTTGATTCCTTCAATTCCATAGATTTCATGCCAGCTTCCTTAGTAAATACAGACGTAAAAAACCTATTTAAGATCTCCCCCATTTCCTTTGGTTCCGCACAAAGCCAACCACTCTGATCTTCAAGAGGACCAATTTTATCCCTTACAATCCTTTTGCTCTTAATATACTTGTAAAAGCTCTTTGGATTATCCTTCACTTTGACTGCCAAGGCAACCTCATGTCTTCTTTTAGCCCTCCTGATTTCTTTCTTTAGTATTTTCTTGCACTTCTTATACTCCTCAAGCACCTGATTTACCCCGTTTCCTATACAATTCATACAACTCCCTCTTCTTTATCAGAGTTGCAATATCCCTTGAGAACCAAGGTTCCTTATTCCTATTCAATTTGCCTTTAATCCTGACAGGAACATACAAACTCTGCACTCTCAAAATTTCCCCTTTGAAGGCTTCCCACCTACCAATCACACCTTTGCCAGAGAACAACCTGTCCCAATCCACGCTTTTTAGATCCTTTCTCATTTCTTCAAATTTGGCCTTCTTCCAGTTCAGAACCTCAACCCTAGGACCAGATCTATACTTGTCCATGATCAAATTGAAACTAATGGTGTTATGATCACTGGAACTAAAGTGCTCCCTTACACAGACTTCTGTCACTTGCCCTAATTCGTTTCCCAACAGGAGATCCAATATTGCATCCCCTCTAGTTGGTCCCTCTATATATTGATTTAGAAAACTTTCCTGAACACATTTTACAAACTCTAAACCATCTAGACCCCTAACAGTATGGGAGTCCCAATCAATGTATGGCAACTTTTCAGTCAGAGTATTTACATAAATATCAAGGTGGATTTGTGAAGAATTCTTGGGACACACCAAGAAGATAATCTATTGTGAGATTTTCCTTTAACTTCTGCTTTGTAGTTTAAAAAGTCTCTTCAGAGTTTGCTAACATTTCTGAAGTACTCCCAGTGGAATGCTGCTCCAGGAATGGGCCTGAGCCTAGACAAACCAGACACAAGCAGATTGCCATGTGAAATTAGTGCCAAACATGACAACAATTTTTGGAATGTCGCTGGGATATAAATGAGTTGATGAAAGGTTTCTTAATCTGGGTTACAAGGGGAGTAGATCGGAATCATTTAAGAAAATGACATGCCACTGGGACAAATGTGTAAAAATTAAACTACTCAATCAGGAGCACAATAGACTTCTCACCGAGGTTTTAACTAACTTTGGCTTTCATGCATTTAAAAAAGAGGAAAGAGATTTAAAACTAACATGTGATATATTATGTTCTCTTTACTGAAACTTCTTTAGTTCTTCTGTTACTCTCTCAGTTTTAAAATTTTCTATTTTAATTGGTGATTAAACTTTCAGGTGGAATCAGAAGAGTTTAAGTAGATCATATCAATGGATGTTTTAAAATCTGGTGACTAAATCAGTTAGAAAACTGACCACTGATTGGCTATGATATTTATCTGCAAACTCTTTGTCTTATGGTGGTAATCTCAAATCCTAGTCTATGATGTAAAAATTAATTTAATACAAAACTGTCACCAACTAGCATCAGGCCAGTGTTCTAAAACAAATTTTTGCCTTACTTGGCAACCACATCTTGGTAAGCTTTAAACAACTCATTAAGAAAGATACAAGGAAATATAATGATAAATATACATTATGCAAAAATCCCTTTGTTCTCCTATGGATTCACAATTGCCTTAGCAACAGCCACTTCTCCTTTAATCTTGCAAAACTAGGCAACTGCACTACACCAACACTATCTCTGCACTATTGCAATGCCTCTCTGTACCTCTTTGTCTTGAGCTGCAGAGTTCCAGGAAATATTGCAAGGTTTTAAAGTTCATTTCGTGGCTTTTTTGCTTTTTCTACTTATCATAATTGTTGCCTGAAATAGATGGAGGTTTTGGCTCATTACTGTCAAGAAGTTGGCACAGCATAGGAGGAACACAGACTTGGATCCAGAGTGTTGGAACGAAACTGACAGCAGGAAACAGTCTAATGCCTTCTCAATCTTAGTCATCAGGCAAGCAATCTAGCCTCAAGCCAAAGCCTTACTTCAGTGGAATGCTAGGGCTTAAACAGAACCGCATTGGCTTGGAGATGTGGGATATGTGCAGTATATGTCCTCCATAAAGTCCTGCAGAAGAGCAGCATATGGTCACTTCACCTCCCCCTCCTCTTCCAAGTGCAGAGCCAAGGAAACATGCAAGTAGAGTTCAGTACTACTCCAGAGAAAGATTATGAATTAGAGTATGAATGGCTTTAAAAAGAGGAAGATTTTTTGCAATCTATAGGTACTTCACCCTGTCAGAGACTTAGATATCACATAGGAAGAATGAAATTAACACTAGCATGAACTGTTTGTTCAGTTACTTTACATCAATCACATTGTAAGCACTTCAAATAATTTTATTCTACATTTTGTTTTCAACCTTTTGAAACCAGTTGAGCAGTTTGGGACTTTTTTTTACATTTGATTTTTAGAGAATGAGGAGTAATTTTATAGAGGTGTATAAAATTGTGAATGCACAGTGTTTTTCCTGGGATCAGGGAAGCAAGAGCTAAAGGACATAATGTTGGTTTAAGGTGAGAGGGGAGAGGGGACAGATTTAATAGGAATCCGAGGGGCAAGCTTTTCACCCACAGTGCGGTCAGTACATGAAATGAGCTACCAAAGGAAGTGGTTAAGGCAGATTCATTACCAATATTCAAATGATACTCAGAATGTTATGTGGATAGGAAAGCTTTAGAAGGATATAGGTCAACTGTTGGAAAACGTGACTACTTTAGATAGGAATTATAATAGTGAACATAATTTTTAAAAATCATGATGGACAAGGATAGGACAGGTCCACAGGTTAGGGTCCCAAACTAGAGTAGGGCTAATTTTTGAGGAATTGTGCAGGATCTAGCAGAGGTTGATTGCATGAAGGGAAAGGAATGAATGGCAAGTGGGAGTCTTCTAAGATTGTGATATGAAGAGGTCAGAAACAGCATGTCCCTGTTACTGATTAACCTTTGTGCGTTTGCATCCAAATCATGTATAAATAACAAGCGTACCAGTACCAACCCCTATAACACACCATTAGTTACTGGCCTTCAATCCGAGAAACAGTCTTCAACCACCACTCTCTGCTCTGCTTCCTACCTCGTAGCCAATTTTGAATCAACCTAAATAGCTCTATTTGGATTCTATGTGACCAAACCTTCCTGACCAACTTAACATGTGAAACCTTGACAAAGCCCTTGCTAAAGTCTACACATGCAACGTCCATTGCCCTACCCTCGACTACTATTTAGGTTATTGCTTCACAAAATTCTAAAAGATTTGTCAAACATGACTTTCCACGCAATAAAGCCATGCTGAATCCACCTTTTCAGACTCTGTCCAAACGCCAGTAGAAAAAGAAGGAATCATACATTTGGTTTAGAACAGGAGTTTCCAAACTTTTTTTAAGCTATGGACCCCCACTATTAACTGAGAGGTCTATGGACCCCAGGTTGGGAAGCACTGGTTTAGAAGGTTGGGGACAATTGACTTATTTTATAAAAAGAAAATGAATACTCAAAAGGAAATCAGGTGGACAAAGAGAGGGCAGGAGATAGATCTGCAGAAAAGGTTCTATAGAAATATTAAAAGTGAAGGGGTGGTTAGGGAGAGGGTAGATCCACTTAGAGATCAGTTGGGTTGCCAATGTCTCGACCCATGGGAGATGGGTGAGATTTTTAATGAATTTTTCTCCTCAGTGTTTACTGAGGGAAAAAACATAATTGTTGCTCGGGAGATAAGAGAAACAAGTGGAGAAGTTTTGAAGGACTTTTGTATTGCCAGGGAGGAGGAATTTGCAGCCTTACAGCACATTGAGGTGGATAAATCCCCAAGACTTGACCGAGTGCATCTTCAGACCTTGTGGGAAGCTATTGCAGAGACCTTGCAGAGATGTATGCTTCATCATTAGCCACTAGTGAAGTTGTTAAAGACTGGAAGGTGGCTAATGTTTTTTCCATTGTTTAAGAAGTAAAGGCAAGCCTGAGAATTACAGGCTATTCAGCAGTCATGCTACATTACTGGTTAGGATTCTGAGGGACATTATCTACCAGCACTTGAATAGACAGAGTCTGAAAAGGTGGATTCAGCATGGCTTTCTGCATGGAAAGTCATGTTTGACAATTCTCTTAGAATTTTGTGAAGCGATAACCTAAATAGTATTCGAGGGTAGGGCAATGGACATTGCCTGTGTGGACTTTAGCAAGGGCTTTGTCAAGGTTTCACATGTTAGGTTGGTCAGGAAGGTTTGGTCACATGGAATCCAAACAGAGCTATTTAGGTTGATTCAAAATTGGCTAGGAGGTAGGAAGCAGAGCAGAGAGTGGTGGCTGAGGACTGTTCCTTGAAATGAAGGCCAGTAACTAATGGTGTATCGTAGGGGTTGGTACTGGGACGCTTGTTATTTATATACATGATCTGGATGCAAATGCACAAAGGTTGGTCAGTAAGTTTGCGAATCACATGGAATTATGTGGTGTTGTTCATAATGAGGAAGGTTATTATAGCTTGCAAGGGATCTTGATCAGTCAGGAAAGTGGATAGGAGTGATAAATAGATTTTAATGCAGTTAAGTTTAAGATGTATGGGCGAAAAGCAGTACCGATTAGTATTAGTAAGTTGTAGGCATGTTATGTTATCACCAGATGCATGCTTATACTTGCAGACCGCCCCCAGCATGGCTGTGTTGGTTATTGACGCAAAAGATGCATTTCAATGTATGCTTCAATGTACATGTGACACATAAAGCTAATCTTTAATCTTTAATGTAATGTATTTTAGAAAATCCAACTAGTGTAGAACTTGTACTCTGAATTGTAGGGCACAAAGGACTGTAATGGAACTCTAAGGGTGGTGAGAAAAGTTGTTTAGCATGCTGGTCTTCAACAGTCAGTGCCATCAGAATAGGAGTTGGGTCATTACTTTCCAGTTGTACAAGTCAATGGTGAGGCTGCACTTGGAGTACCTTGTACAAATTTGACACCCTGTTATAGGAATGAGTCGACGTTCCCTTCCCCTATAGGAAGAATGTGGTTAAACTGGAAAGAGTGCAGAAAAGATTTTCAGTAATGTTGCCTGGACAAGAGGGCCAGTGTTGTACTAAGAGGCTAGGTCTTTATTCCTTGCAAGATAGGAGAATGAGGGGTGACCTTACAGAAATCTTTAAGATTATGAGAGGCATTGATAGGGTGGTTGGTTACAGTCTTTTCCCAGGGTAGGGGAATCTAAAACCAGGGGGTATAGATTTAGGGTGAGAGGAAAGATTTGGATTTAAAAGGGATGTGAAGGACAACTTTTTTTATATAAAGGGTGCTCAATACACAGAATGAACAATAGTGTAATTTAAAAAGCATTTGGATAGGTGCATAGAGGGTCAGGGCTGAGAGGAATGTGAGCCGAATGCAGGAAATTGGGACTAGCCATATTATATGGCTTTAAGACAGTACTCTTGGTTGGCATGAACCAGTTGGACCAGAGTTCATTTCTGTTCTGTGGACTATGACTCTACTACTGGAATTTTGTACTGTCTAATGGACAATCAGACTGACAAAGACTTTGTGAAAGGGGATTCCACAATTGGAATAGTCCATTACAAATTTTACTGCAACTTACAATGAAAATGTTAACACTATTCCCATTTGGAACAGATATGTTCATATGAAGAATTTAAGAAGTGTTACGGACCTGCAAACAGAAGTCCACAAAGTTATATTTTGTTGCTCATAAAGCACTTTGAGATGGTCTAAACATGTTAAAATGGCCTATAAAAGGGAACTTCTGATTATTTTATATTCAAATATATAAGGTAATATAATGCAGACACAAGAGACTGTATGTGCTGAAATCTAGAGCAACAATCAGCATGCTGGAGGAACTCGGCGGGTCGAGCAGCACCTGTGGCGTTAGAGGAATTTTTTGGGTTCAAACCCTGTATCAGGAGTTTCACCAACATAATGTTAACTATAACACAACTTAGTTCACCTACTCAAAATTACAACCTGCTAGTAGTAGTATGGGAAAAAATGCAGAATTCAGAACGTAGAATTAGCTCCATCCCTCCCCCTCATGTCTTCTTCTATCATTTTGGATCTCCCCCCCCCCCACTTTCAAATCTCTTACTAGCTCTTCCTTCAGTCAGTCCTGACGAAAGGTCTTAGCCCAAAATGTCAACTGTATCTCTTCCTATGGATGCTGCCTAGCCTGCTGCGTTCACCAGCAATTTGTGTGGGTTGCTTGAATTTCCAGCATCTGCAGATTTCCTTGTGTTTGAGAATTCAAAATCTTATAGTTTTAATGAACTTTACTCACGCACAGGCATTAATGTTGGAAAGGGAATTAATTCATGTAGGCTTTGGGAAAATATCCCACATATTCCCAGTTTGCCCATCATCAAGCTTTGTTTTCATTGTTTCCAGTCACTGATTGGGCAGTTTTTCTATTCCCTGGTCATTAAGGTAACATCCACAGAAAGGCAGAACAGTATTGTAATAGCTCAGGTACTCACTGAAAACATCTCCTCTTTGCCGTGGGACCTCATTCGGAATCCTGTTGTCCACCGGAGTGGCTATGATTGTGGTTGCAGCTGAAGCTGTGGTTGTTGTTGCCATTGTTGTTGCCGCTGTTATAACTGTGGTTGGGTTTGTGGTCAGGACTGCCTTTTCTGTTTCGAGCTCTGGATTCCTGTTAACAACTGGTGTGGTCGCAGTGGTTGTTTTCATTCTCACTGTAGGGGTGGTGTTTTCCACATAAAAAGTACTCAGAGTTTCATTGTTTCTGCCATGGGGTGGGTCTGTAAACGTAGGGAATTTTGTGTCAACTGGAAAACAAAGTGCCTTTGATTAGTAACTGCTTTGCAAACATTCAAGTAAATGACATTGTTCATTGATTACAGTGGTACAATGACTCAGCCAGATGTTTGTTGGTAGCTTTTCACTCAGCATGATATTGGCACTGAAACCATGAACACAGATATGGAAGGGAGTCAGTCTGAATTGGTATTACACACCAAGTAAACACTCAGAACACTCCAAAAGGCCTTAAGGTAGGTGACATTTCTGACCCTTAAAATTAGTTTTAAGTGGTTTATCAAGTTTGTTACTATTTTTACTTCTTTCATTTTTACTTATATTAACTTTCTTCTAAAACAGAAGGTCATTCAGCCCATTATGACTATAATTGTGTTAGTCCCATTCCCCATTTACTTTAATCAATCCAGTCTCAAATGCCCAACAAATATTCCTTATTCCCCAACCACCTACCCACACTAGGGGCAATTTTGGCAATTAACCTACCAATCAGTACATTTTTGGTACAATATACACCATATAAACATGGAAACCCCATGTCACAGGAGAACAAGCAAACTGCCCTTGCTCAGGATGGAACATGATTCCCTGAGAAGTTCCAAACCATTCTATTAAACATAAAAAGGGGGCAAAAGGTTAACTTGTCTTCAGGTGCTGAGTTCAGTGACATCTTTCACTCGGGAGTCTCACCAACAAGGACCTACCCTCATCTTGTCACTACTATAACAGAGAGGTACAGAAGCCTGAAGACAATAATTTAGAAATAGCTTCTTCCCCTCTACCATCAGATTTCTGAATTGTCCATTAACACTATCTAATTATTATTCCCTTTTTGTCCTATTTATTTATTTTGTAATTCATACTAATTCTATCTCTGCACTGTACTGACGCAATAAAACAGCAAATTTCACAAACTATAGGACAGTGATAATAGCCTAATTCCGATTCTGATACTTTTGCCAAGATGTAGAGGAACAACTGAGCTCCTATTTTATTTTGCTTATTATCGTAAATTGCCATGATAAATTCCAATGTCAACAGCTAGAATGAAGGTACAATTACATTCTCTGCTGAGGGGAGGATGTAATTGCAGCTTACCCCATTATATAAACACTATATGACATACAAAGTTAGCAGGTAAGGAGTTGACAAGTGTACATAAGCCATAGTTATTTTTAAAAAGTAGAAGATAATTTCTAAAAATCCAGAGTTGCAAGAGTTGAATATTTTTAACTGAAGTCATTACTTCCCCCAAACTGACAGGCTGATCAACACCTCTACCCATTAATCCATCCCTCGACACTCTCCACCATCACTACTTTATCACTGCCCGTCAGAATCACATTATGTACATATAACATTGTACCTAGTGTCACTTTATCTACATACAGTCTATATGCTAAGTTAATTTTATGTACTTATATTTATTGTGTTCTCGTGTTTATTATGTTTTTATATCACTGGGTCCAGAGTCAATGGAATGAGTCATTTCATTCAAAGTAAATTTATTATCACAGAACATATATTTCACCACGTACTGCCCTGATATTCATTTTCTTTCAGGCAATCACAGTAAGTAGAAGAAACACAATAGAATAAAGAAGACTTCTCCCAACAGGGTGGACAAACAACCAACATGAAAAGAAACATAACAAAACGGTGCAATTACAAAAAGAAAGGGAAAAAAATGAATGAATAAATAAATAACAGAGAACATGAGATAAAATGTCCTTGAAAGTGAGCCCATAGGTTGTGGGTACAGTTCAGTGACCAGGTGAGTGAAGTTATTCCCTCTGCTCAAGAGCCTGATGGTTGAGAAGTAATAACTGTTCCTGAATTTGCTGGTGTGAGTCCTGAGTTTCCTGTACCTTCTTGATGGTAGCAGTGAGAAGAGAGCATGGCTGGATAGTTGGGTCCTTGAAGATGGGTGATGATTTCCTGCAACAGTGCTCAGTGTAGATGTGCTCAATGGCAGGGAGAACTTTACTCTTGATGGATTAGGCCGTATCCATTACTTTCTGTAGGCTCTGCCATATGAGGGCATTGGTGTTTCCATACCAGGCCATGATACAACCAGTCAATATACTCTCCAACACACATCGATAGAGGTCCTGACCCTATCCGCCTCTGATCCCCCAATGAGAACTGGCTCACGGACCTCCGGTTTCCTCCTCCTCAGGTCAATAATCAGCTCCTTGGTCTTGCTGACATTGAGAGAGAGGTTGCTGTTGTGACCCCACTCATCCAGATTTTCAATCTTCCTCCTATATGCTGATTCACCACCACATTTGATTTGGCCAATGACAGTGGTGCCATCAGCAAACTTAAATATGACACTGGAGCTGTGCTTAACCTCACAGTTATAAGTGTAAAGTGAGTAGAGCAGGGCACCAAGCACACAAGCTTGTTGTCCACCTGAGCTGATGGAGATAGTGGAAGAGCTGTTGTTAATCTGAACTGACTGGGATCTGCAAGTGAGGAAAGCGAGGATCCAGTTGCACAAGGTTGCTTTGAGGCCAAGGTCTTGAAGATTATTGATTAGTTTTGAGGGATGATATTATTGAATGCCAAAGTGTAGTTAATGAAGAGCATCTTGAAATCTGCACCTTCGCTGTGCATATGTTCCAGGAATTAGTTAAGAGCCAATGAAGTAGCATCTGCTGCTGACCTGCTGTGGCAGTAGGCAAATTGAAGCAGATCCAAGATGCTTCTCAGACAGGAGATGATATGTTTCATCTCCAACCTCTCAAAGCACTTCATCACAGTGGATGCAAGTGCTATTGGACAATAGTGATTAAGGCAGGTTACAAGATTCGTCTTAGCACCAGTATAATAAAAGCTGCTTGAAGCAGGTGAGTACCTCAGACTGCCAAAGCGAGAGATTAAAGGTATCAGTGAACAGCCCTGCTAGTTGATCAGCAATGGTCTTTAGTACGCAGCCAGGTACCCCATCTGGGCCAGGTGCTTTCCATGAGTTCACCCTCCTGTAGGATGCTCTCATGTTGGCCTCAAAGACTGAAAACACAGTATCATCAGGGGCTGTGGGAGTCCAAAAAGGTGCCTCCATGTTCTTATGGTCAAAGGGAGCATAAAAGGCAATCGGCTCATCTTGGAATGAAGCCTTGTTGTCATCTATGTTGCTTGGTTTCACTTTGCATTCAAGCCCTGCTGTCAAACATCTTTCAGTGATTCAATTTGGTCCAGATTTGCCACTTCACACGTGAGATAGCTTTCCGGAGATCACACCTGGAACTCTTGTATTTAATGGTTGCCTGATCTGAATGCCACTGACCTGGCCCTCAGCAGATTGCAGATCTCATGATTCATCCAGGGCTTCTGGTTACGGAAGAATCTGTATGATTTTTTGGGGACACACTTGGCTACAACTTTTTATAAAGTCTGTGACAGCTGTGGTGTATTTGTTTCGATCCTCTGATGAGTTCTTGAACATGGCCAATACATCAACTCAAAGCAATCCCACAGCCACTTCTGTGACACCTCTCTGCTGTCCTTATCTCCGGAGCCTTGTTCTTTAACCTCTCCCTGTATGCAGGAGGAAGAGGGCCAGCTAAGTGATCAGATTTCCTTAAAGGTGGTCTAGGCATGGAATGGTAGGCATTCCTAATTGTAGTGTAATAGTGGTCGAGTACGTTGGGGCCCCTGGTGCTGCAAGTGATACGGTGATGATAACTGGGCAGAGATTTCTTCAAACAAGCCTGAGTGAAGACCTCAACAATGATTTGAAAGTCATCAGGGTAGGCTGTTTCTTGTTTGCTGACTGTGACAGTCTATACCTCGAGTGCCTGCTTAACATCAGTTTTTGGCGGTATGTAAACTTCGGTAAGAATCACGGAGAGGAACTTTCTTGGGTAGTAGAATGGTCTGCACTTAACCATCAGATGTTCCAGGTCAGGGGAACAACAGTGCGACAAGACTGCTGCGTCCAAGTATCACAAAGAGTTTATCATGAAACACTGACCCCTACCTTTTGCCTTCTCTGAATCAGCAGTCCTGTGCATTTGGTGTATCGAGCAGCCGTCAGATCTTGCCAATGTATCTGGTGTGTCCAGAGTGAGCCATGTATCCAAGAAGCACAACTTCACAATTCCTCATTACCCTCTGACACAGCAATCTTGCCCTTAGGTCCTCAATCTTGTTCTTCAATGATTATACATTTGCTAACAAGATGTTGGGTAGATGACACTTCTTTCCTTGGCATTTCAGTCTGGCTCAGAATCCTCCCCTCCTCCCTCCCTTCTGGCTGTGGTGATGTACCTTTGTCCACTTAATGGTGCCATACCTGCAGGCTTGAGAGTTAAGTCCACCGCGAGCTTCAGAAGATCGTGCAATCACTAGTTCATTAAGGCGGTTCTAACCTATGTTATTTAAAGGAAAATTACAGGCTGCAGATTGCAGTGAGAGTAGTTCAGAAGTATACTTAGTTGCTTTGTAAGCTGCTTGCAACATGTTGTTGTGGTTCACCAGCACCATCTTGTCTCCTTTACACACTTGAACTGACGAATGGCAATAAAATATCTTGAATTTTGACAGCAAAAAAAAACTGATGTTATAGTATTTTATGTGCATGAATAATTTTATAAATAAGATATTTATGAAACTGTCAGCCAATATTTTTCCTTCTGAATAAAGCATAGAGTGGAGAGAACAGACATTTGCAAGTAACATTTCCGTAAGGTTTATTACTTTTAAGACTACATTGCCCTCAAACGGGGACAATAATTGAGCAGAGTCTATGTAGAGAAAAATGTCTACCCTCTTTAGCAGTTTTAGCTGAATTGAATCATTTTAGCCACTCACTTTCAGAGACGGTTGGGCAGGTACATGGATAGGAGCCAAACGCAGAAAAATGGGTCTAACGCAAGGGGTATGGGCCAAATGGAGGTAAATAGGACTAGCTTTGAAAGGCATCTTAGTTGGCATGAATCAGTTGGGCTGAAGGGCCTTTTTCCGTTTTGTATGACTCTATGCAGTCAACAGGGTGGCTTTATTTTATTTGTTGCTCTGTTATTCATGTGCTATAACAAAACCAGATCTAGCAAGGTTATAATATTGTACATTATTTCAAACATCAAAAGGCAATCTTTCGCTTTCAAACAAAGAAATAGCAAGTTGATAAGAGGGAATAATAAATAAGCCATGATCAGACTTGATGGGCCAAACGGACTAATTCTGCTCCTATGTCTTATGATCTTAACGACTTCACAGAGTAGAATGAAGTAGCTTCAAGCAAATGTTACAGTGAATAATTCTGTCATCTTAGGAAAGGACCTCATTATTGTGAGAACATAATTGTTCCTTTCAAAGTTCATATTGGATTCAAAGAATAATAAGGAGCTGAAGGCGGCCAATCAGTCCAACATGTTTTGTTTTTTTCAGCAACCTAACAAGCTGCATCACTTCAGGAAACTGCAATGTGGTGGATAAGACGGCTGGATAACAGGTAGTCAAAACTGCTCAATGCATCACCAGCAGTAGCCTACCCACCATCAAGGACATAAAAATGCTGCAAGTTGGGCAATAACATCATGAAGGATCCCACCCGCTCTGCTCATGGACTGTTTGTCCCATTCCCATCAGGGAGGAAACTATATAGCATCCATGCTAGAACCAATAGACACAAAACAGTTACTTTCCCCAAGTTGTAAGGCTGAACAATTTCACCCACTAACCCACCCTTCCGTGCCCCCAAATACCACTACTTTATCATTTCCTATCAGTCAGACACTCCTTAGCCTAGTGTCACTTTATGGACATACAATCATTCTATGTATATAAGCTATCTTATGTATTTATATTTATTGCATGTTTTTATTATTATTGTATTCTTTATCTTATTGTGGTCTTTTTTTGGTGCTGCATCGGATATGAAATAATTATTTCGTTCTCCTTTATACTTGTCTGCTGGAAATGACATTAAAGAATCTTGAATCCGAAAAGACCAATTCAATTACTGCTGCCCCCTGTTCTCTCTTTATGCAAGCTATTAACAATAAAATCTGATTTGAAATGTAAAGAACCATTCTAAACAATGATAGAGTTATTGGGGTGCTTTGTTAGGGCTGACATACATACCTGTGCAGCTGTAACCATTGCCCCTGTAGCCTCTCATACACTTGCATTTATAGAAGCCTGGTATATTGTGACAGGTAGCAAAGACACTGCATTTATGTGTCCTCCTTGCACATTCATCAACATCTAGGATGGAGGAAAACAAATGGGTCAATGTAGCTTCCCATTCTTATCACGATAAAAATTTATCAATCATATAAAAGGGATAGAACCAGCTCTCCACATGGATGTCCTCCAAATCTACTCCTTCCAACCCTATCAACATACCTTTCTGTTCCTTTCTCCCTGACAGGTTTAATGAAGTTTTGCAACATACTTTTTACCTCAAGCACTCCAAGTAATAAGAAGGTTCTCCTGATATAATTATTTGACCTTTTATGTTATTATTCTTCAGAGAGGAGCAAAATTGAGGAATAGAACAGAAAGGTGAGATCCAAGAAGAATCAACACACAAGTGCAAAGTGATGCATTTTCAGAAGTTAATGTAGAGCAGTAAATATAGGACACTGGGGTGTAGAACAGAGAGATATTGGGAAAGTAGCAAACAGAAGTAGGTGAGATGGAGAAGGCAGCATGTTGCATACTTGCCTTAATTGGTCAGGGCATTGAGTATAAGATTTGGAATGTCGTATTCTAGCTGTTCAAGACTTGGTGAGACCTCTCTTGGAATACTGTGTGCTATTCTGGTCGCCCAGATGTAGGAAAGTTAGGCGGGCTGTAGAAAAGATTCACAAGCATGTTTCTGAGACTGGATGGTTTGAGTTGCAAGGAGAGATTGGACAGGACAGGACTGGACTGTGTGCCCTGGAGTGAATGAGGCCTGGGATAGTCTTATAGAAGTTTATAAAGTCATGAGGGGCATAGTTAAGATAAATGGTCACATTGTTCTTCCCCAGAGCATGTTTAAGATGTATGGGGAAGAAAAATAAAGTCGACCTGAGAGGCATGTTTCTCACACTTGGGGTGGCGGGAACAAGCTGGCAGAGGAAGTAGTAGAGGTGTTTAAAAGACATTTGGAGAGGTACATGGATAGGAAAGGTTTAGGGAGGTGTGGACCAAATGCAGGCAAATGAAACTAGTTCAGGCATGCAATTCATTTGGCATGGACAAGTTTTAGCTGAAGAGCATTACAAGCGGCACTACACTATGACTAAGTACGAAAAGTGACTCCTTCACCCTAGGTTCTACCATGGGAAAGGAGTGTTAGCTGAGACCTATCACTTTGTCCCTTCATTCTCACTAGGAGGAGGCACAGTTGAGCAGCAGCCATGGGAGCAGAAACTTGACAGTGTATTAAAATGGCAGACAGCTGGAAGAACAGGAAAATGTCTGGAGACTGAACGGAGGTGATCAACAAAGCAATTGCATGATCTGTGTTTGATCTTCACACTGTAGAGAAGGCCCATGTTATACTAAAGTAAAAGTAGTTGTTTTATCTACAGGAAGCTGCAGTTGCAGTTTTAGTGACCAAGAAACTCACAGATACGTGAATGGAGGGAGGTCTCAAAATAATATCACAAAGCAAATTGAAAAGTCAACATGGCTGATTGACTTCATGAAGTTGATGCCACAGACTGAAGGGACATTGTGAGTGGAGAGTTAAAAATCCTATCAGGAACTCTCCAGTGTAAGCAGAGATAGGTAAGACAGAGTCCTTCCACTCACCTAGACACTGATATTTCCCATTATAGTAACGGAGATCAAAGCCATTGTAGCACTTGCAGAAGTAGCTTCCAAAAGTATTAGTGCATTTACGGAATCGAGGGCACGTAGCTGTGCCAGAAGCACACTCATCGACATCTAGAAAGAAGTTACAAGAGACGGTCAGATCAGTTCATCAGCAGTTTCCATATATAGTGCACCTTTTAATAAAACACAAATACCGTCATCACTACAAATAAAATAAACTAATGCCGATGTAAGCAGCAAATAGAGCATTGACGGAAGGCTTGGCTGAGGGGGGAATATCTTTGGGAGTGTCTTAACGGGTGAAAGAGAAGGGAAGCAAGGTGGATAGCTTAGCGTCTTGGCTGTTAAAGGCAAAGTCACCAGTGGTGGAGTGAGGAAATGCAGCAAAGAGCAAGAGACCAGGATGAGTGGGCAACCAACAGGTATCTTGGAAAGTGAAATTCAAAGCAACTGCAGATGCTGGAAACATAGAGCAAGTAAAATAAAATAAAATGCTGTAAATACTCAGCAGGTCAGGTTGCAGCTGTGGGAAGAGAAACAGAATCAATATTTCAGGTTGACGACCTGACAGAAATGTTAACAGAGTTAGGTTTTAATCCATGGACCACTTAGGGAAGCAAAATGCTACCAATGTCATGTGGAGTCAGGTCTGTTTAAACTGAGCTCAGTGTGAAAACATCTACGTTCTTCTCTCTCTCTGGCATGGGCTACTGTAAGGCATTACGATGTTTTTTAAATTGCTCTGGAATTTCAAGGTAAAAGATGCTAATTCCCCAGTTTTAGGCCAATAGGAGCAATTCTGCACATTTCTAACAAGGGAAAACCTGATTTAAAACTAGACCCAAGCCCAAGCCCTGGAAGTGGCAGTGGGGGAGACACAGATTTCCAACTCCAGAGTACAAAGGAAACATAAATTCTGAGAGAGAGGAAACTAGTTGTTATGCAACATCATCCTCAGGAATAACATCCTACTAAACAAAACGTCTTTGACCAAGAGAGTTCAGCCTGAATGGTTAACCCTGTTTCGCCAAGCAGAATATTTCCTAATATTTTCTGCATTTGTAGTTCTTCTAACTTACATACAAATTCTATTAGTGAGAAAACGCTGAAATATAAAGATGTCTGCGGGACAATCTAACATAGAATTAGGAGCTCAACTTTTGATAAATGATGCACTCTACCAAACTGAGGAATGGGGAAGTCCACTCAGCCCTTTTAACATCATCACATCATGGCCGATCCCTAGCAACAATCTCCTGGAGGAACTCTAAACACAAAATAATCTGCAGATGCTGTAAAAGATCAAAGCAACACTTTCAGTACACTGGATGAACTCAGTAGGTCAGGCAGCATCAGTCAGAAACGATGAGTCGACGTTTTCGGGCCGAAACCCTTCGTCAGGACTGAAGAATGAAAGTTGGGGAAGGACTTTTTTCCTGGAGGAACTCAACAGGTAGAGCAATGTCTGTGGGAAGG
This sequence comes from Mobula hypostoma, assembly GCF_963921235.1. Classification (NCBI taxonomy): domain Eukaryota; kingdom Metazoa; phylum Chordata; class Chondrichthyes; order Myliobatiformes; family Myliobatidae; genus Mobula; species Mobula hypostoma. Next base: position 158,796,798 of record NC_086100.1, read on the forward strand.
AGAGGACTTATCAACATTTTAACATGAAACCATGCATCAGTCCTGATGCAGTTTTGATCCAAAAGGTCATCAATTCCACCACACGCCACCCCCACAGATGCAGCTTGACCTGCTGAGATTGTGGCAACTGCAGTCTCTTGTGTCTCTATGCTGACCTTTACATCTATTTACATTTACTTAAGATGATCCTTCAACCGGCTGCTTCTAATGAAGAGAATCTGACATACTCACCCACACAGGTCCTGCGGTCTGGAGCAAGTTGCAGCCCGGGAGATGGACAACTGCAACGGATTTCTCCTTTCACCTCATCACAGCCGTACTGGCAATTTGCCATAGCGCATGACCGCATATCTATCAAAGAACATGAAAAAATGCATTCACACAACAGCACAAACAGCTATTATCTTCATATTATCTTCACCAATTCCACCAATCATATAGGCAGCTGATATTGGCAATGCCTATCCTGTTACTGTATACTAACTTTGAACAGACACAAAGGTTAATGGTTCAGGCTGGGTTACCTCACCTTAGCATACATCCCACTCCCGTTCTGATCTCTCTCAGTCTCCTATCCACAAGACAAAGGTCCTCTACTGGCCCACCCTGATGCAACAAACAACCCTACAACAATAAAAGTGCATGGTAACACCCTGGTAAACGCAGACTAATTCTCATATCTCAGGCGCCACTTCACAATGAAAGCAGGCAGCAATGATGGAGTTCAGCAAGTTTCAAAGCACTACCATGGACCTTTAGCTGATTTATTAAAAAGAATGCTGGAAGATCAAGGCTCCAAACCTGGTATACAACTCATGGTCTCACAGGCACCTCCTTGCCCTTCAACAAACTTTAAAGAATTCCAACTACCAAAATCTGCACTTCAAACCACTAGAAAGACAACACCACCACTGACCCTGTGAAAAACCTCCTACTTCATGATGAGGATAAACATCAGTTAGGCCAGTATCAAAGCTCATAAAGTATTCAGTTGAGAGGCCAAATTATTCACGTGCCCAACATCACACTCTCCTCCAAATTCTGCCATTGGAAAATTTACCAGGCAGACAGAGGAAAAGATTCAAAGATATGCACAAAAATCTCCTTAAAATAGATGCTGAGAATCTCCGACCAATGAATACTTAAAGTGAAAAGGAACATTTGGAATGATATGAAGAATCTTAATTCCACACACCTGGAATGAAGAGAAGCCCCACATCACAAAAGAAGTGTACCACTTTACAAGCTACTTAACCACTCATCCAAAAGCCACCTTGTGTCCCAGTCTGCAATTCCCACCCAAACCTCATTAGTCAATTCAGATCCCAGAAATTACTGTTGATGTCAAGGAGCTTCCCAAGAACAATTTTACAGCACAGAAATGCACCCTTTGTTCCATCCTGTGCATGTCAATCTTGTTCATCTGCATTTATCTCATTTGCCCACAATTTATCCGTATCCTTCTCTACATTGTCTACTGAAGTGACATAAACATAAATATAGTGATTTTAATCAGTTTCCACCACCCTCTCTGGTAGTGTGCTCAAAACAAGAGGTAAATATAAACTTTTTTCCTTGGTAGGGGTATCATAAACATAAAGGCATACATTTAGGGTGAGAGGAAAAAATTTTAAAAGGAGGTCTGAGAGTAACTTTATTACACAGGGTGGTTGATATGGGATAGCACTCTCACAGGATATACAATGGACCAGTAATTTAAACTTAATGTTAGCATTTTCTCTAGTTATTTTTATAGCTCAGTATGTGCACTGTATTTTTTGCAGGTTTTTCTTTCAGCACAGGTGGAGAATATGGAAACATTGTATGGTTATTGTGGGAGTGAGATAGAATCTTCTCTCTTCACAATCTCCTATACCTTGCACCCCACCAGCCCCACCATTACATGTCATACCCAATTGGTTTGTGTTCTGTTCATGCAGGAGGTAGACTCATTATTGACCCTATCACCACCTCATTACAAAACATGCTGGAGAGAATCTGGTGAACTTGAAGCTATTTGACAAACCTCTGACTCTTTCATGTAAATTTTGTGAGTGATGACTGCAAAGTCCCCACTAGATGAAAAATGCATTGCCTGGACCAACAGTACTGACCTACTGTACATGTACAGCAAGTATCCATTGTGCTGAATACACTGGGAATATGGAGAGAATACAATGGGATTAGTGTATGATTAATGTAATGAGAACTTGATGATCAGTGCTTACTCAATGGGTCAAAGGGCTGTTTTTGTGCTGTCTGGCTCAATGATTTAGAATTATTACTGCAAGCATTTCTGGATGACCCTGTAATTTCAGTTTCTGAGGCTGAAATCTAGACATAAGACCATAAGATTTAGGAGTAGAAGTAAGCCATTCGGCCCATCGAGTCTGCTCTGCCATTCAATCATGGGCTGATCCACTTCATCCAGTCATCCCTACTCCCCTGCTTTCACTCCATACCCTTTGATGCCCTGGCTAATCAAGAACCTATCTATCTCTGCCTTAAATACACCCAATGACTTGGCCTCCACAGCCGCTCATGGCAACAAATTCCACAGATTTACCACCCTCTGACTAAAGTAATTTCTCCGCATCTCAGTTCTAAAAGGACGTCCTTCAATCCTGAAGTCATGCCCTCTTGTCCTAGAACCCCCTACCATGGGAAATAACCTTGCCATATCTAATCTGTTCAGGCCTTTTAACATTTGGAATGTTTCTATGAGATCCCCCCCTCATTCTCCTGAACTCCAGGAAATACAGCACAAGAGCTGCCAGACGTTCCTCATATGGTAACCCTCCCATTCCTGGAATCATTCTCGTGAATCTTCTCTGAACCCTCTCCATTGTCAGTATATCCTTTCTAAAATAAGGTCCAAAACTGCACACAATACTCCAAGTGTGGTCTCACGAGTGCCTTATAGAGCCTCAACATCACATCCATGCTCTTATATTCTATACCTCTAGAAATGAATGCCAACATTGCATTCGCCTTCTTCACAACCAACTCAACCTGCAGGTTAACCTTTAGGGTATCTTGCACAGGGACTCCCAAGTCTCTTTGCATCTCTGCATTTTGAATTCTCTCCCCATCTAAATAACAATCTGCCCACTTATTTCTTCCACCAAAGTGCATGACCATACACTTTCCAACACTGTATTTTATTTGCCACTTCTTTGCCCATTCTCCCAAACTATCTAAGTCTCTCTGCAGGCTCTCTGTTTCCTCAACACTACCTGCTCCTCCACCTATCTTTTGTATCATCGGCAAATTTAGCCACAAATCCCTTAATACTGTAGTCCAAATCATTGACATACATTGTAAAAAGTAACGATCCCAACACCGACCCCTGTGGAACTCCACTGGTAACTGGCAGCCAGCCAGAACAGGATCCCTTTCTTCCCACTCTCTGTTTTCTACCAACCAGCCAATGCTCAACCCACGCTAGTAACTTCCCTGTAATTCCATGGGCTCTTATCTTGCTAAGCAGCCTTATGTGTGGCACCTTGTCAAAGGCCTTCTGAAAATCCAAGTACACCATGTCTACTGCATCTCCTTTGTCTACCCTGCTTGTAATTTCCTCAAAGGATTGCAGTAGATTAGTCAGGCAAGATTTTCCTTTCAGGAAACCATGCTGGCTTTGGCCTATCTTGTCATGTGCCTCCAGGTATGCCATTATCTCATCCCTAACAATTGATTCAACAACTTCCCAACCACTGATGTCAGGCTAACAGGTCTATAGTTTCCTTTCTGCTGCCTCCCACCCTTCTTAAATAGCGGAGTAACATTTGCAATTTTCCAGTCATCCAGTACAATGCCAGAATCTATCGATTCTTAAAAGATCATCGTTAACGCCTCCGCAATCTCTCCAGCTGCTTCCTTCAGAACCCAATGGTGCATTCCATCAGGTCCAGGAGATTTATCCAACCTCAGACCATTAAGTTTCCTGAGCACCTTCTCAGTCGTAATTCTAACTGCACAAACCTCACATCCCTGACTCTCTTGAATGTCCGGTATACTGCAGACGTCTTCCACTGTGAAGACTGACGCAAAATACGCATTCAGTTCCTCTGACATCTCTGCATCTTTCATTACAATATCTCCAGCGTCATTTTGTATTGGTCCTATATCTACCCCCCGACTCTCTTTTACCCTTTATATACTTAAAAAAGCTTTTAGTATCTTCTTTGATATTAGTCGCTAGCTTCCTTTCATAATTCATCTTTTCCTTCCGAATGACCTTCTTAGTTTCCTTCTGCAAGTTTTTAAAAGTTCCACATCCTGTTATCATCCCACTACCTCTGGCTTCCTTGTATGCCCTCTCTTTTTCTTTTACTTCACTTGTCAGCCACAGTAGTGTCCTTCTTCCCTTTGAAAATTTCTTCTTATTTGGAATATATTTGTCTTGCACTTCCCTTATTTTTCACAGGAACTCCAGCCATTGCTGCTCTGCTGTCCTTCCTGTAAATGTCCCTTTCCAGTCAACTTCGGCCAGTTCCCCTCTCATGCCATTGTAATTTCATTTATTCCACTGAAATACAAACACGTTAGACTTTATTTTTTCCCTCTCAAATTTCAAAGCGAACTCGATCATATTGTGATCACTGTTCCCTAGGGGTTCCTTAACCTTAAGCTCTCTTATCACCTCCGGATCATCGCACAACACCCAATCCAGCACAGCCAATCCCCTAGTGGGCTCAACAACAAGCTGTTCTAAAAACTCATCCCTTAGACATTCTACAAATTCTCTCTCAAGGTCCAGTACTGGCCTGGTTTTCCCAATCCACTTTCATGTTAAAATCCCCAACGATTATCATGACATTGCCTTCCTGATATGCCTTTTCTATCTCCTGATGTAATTTATAATCTACATCCTGGCTGCTGTTTGGAGGCCTGTATACAACTGCCATTAGGGTCCTTTTACCCTTGCCATTTCTTAACTCAACCCATAGAGACTCTACACCTCCTAATCCTACGTCATCTCTTTCCAATAATTTCTTTCAAGACATTCTTCAAAATGGTGAATCAATAAAAGGCAACTGATCCGGATCATGTACCTGACTGAGTACTAAAACTCTATGCAGATAAATTGGCTGGAGTAAGTACAGACATATTCAATCTCTTGCTTCTATCATCTGAGGTCCCCACCTGCTTCAAAAAGGCGTGTATTGTACTGGTATCCAAGAAGAGCTTGGTGACCAACCTCAATGACTGCCTTCCAGTGGCATTTACATCAACTATAATGAAGTGCTTTGAGAGATTGTAATTAATGTATATTAGGTTGCTGTTCCTTGATTCCATCCCATCATTCAATACAATCATCCCATCCAAACTCAACATCCAGTTTCAAGAACAGGGCCTCTGTATCTCCTCCTGCAACTGGATACTTGACTTCCTCAGCATCAATGAGGTCTGGTAACAACATCTCCTCTCAGACCATTAACGCAAGTGCACCTCAAGACTATGCGCTTAGCCTCCTGCTCTACTTTCTATACACAGACCACTGTGTGGCTAAGCATGGCTCCAGAGCCATTTTCAATTTCGTCATAAACACTGTTGTTGGTGGTGATGAATCAGTTACCAAAGTGTGATAGGTCACTTGGTTGAATGGTGCCACAAAAACATCCTCTTGTTCAGCATCAGCAAAATTAAAGAACTGATTGTTGACTTCAGGGGGAGGAAGGAGGGCAAACATGTGCTAGATTACACTGAGGGATTAGCAGTGGAGAGAATCAGCAGCTTTAAATTCCTGGACATTAACAAGTCAGATGTCCTGTCCTGGGCCCAGCACATAGATAAAGAAAGCATGCCAGTGACTTTATTTTCTTAAGAAGTTAAGGAGGTTTGGCGTGTGTAATGTTTTGCTTGTGAATACTGCTTATATGATTCAATGCAAGTTGTTTTTCAATTTCATCTGTGCTTAAATGTACTTGTGCATATGTCAGTAATTTCAACTTTGACTTTGAAGCACAGTACGAAGAGAAGTGTGAGGTTGTATTTAATCGAAAGCAGATCACTCACTTGCACATGATCCATCAGACATAAGCATAAAGCCATTCAGGCAGTAGCACTTGTAGCTGCCATACGTATTCATACATCGGTGCTTGCATGGGCGAGGCTGCATTCCACACTCATTAAAATCTGTCCAGAAACAAAAAATTAAGACTCAAGATTGTTTAACGTCATTTCCATTATACAAGTGCAAAGCAGAACAACATCATTGTTACTCCGGATCTGACGCAGCACAAAAAAAGTCACAATAAGATAAAGAACATAATAATTTAAAAAACAAGCACAGTAAGTATGAATACATAAGATAGCTTAAAAACATAAGACTGTGCATAAAGTGGTGTTAGGTACAGGAGTGTCTATAGAAGAGGTGTCTCTGACAGGAAATAATAAAGCAGTGGTGGTGGGGTGTGTGGAGGGGTGAAGTTATTGGTGGAGCTGATGATCAGCATTACTGCTGGAGGAAAGCATCTTTTTTTGAGTCTGGTGGTCCCGGCACGAATACTACATAGCCTCCTGCCCGACTGGAGTGGGACAAACAGTCTATGAGCAGGATGTGTGGGATCCTTCACGGTGTTACTAGCCTCTTTCTGGCACCTTTCTGTACATACAGTGTGTCCTAGACTAGTGCCGATGATGCTTTGGGCAGTTTTGACTACCCGTTGTAGAGCTATCCCGTCCACCTTAGGGCAGTATCCATACTGTGCAGTGATACAGCATGTTAGGACGTTCTCTTCCGTGGATCAGTACAAGGCCGTGAGTATAGATGAGATTAGTCCAGCTCTCTGCAACCTCCTCAGAAAGCAGATGAGTTGGTGAGCTTTCCTGACTGTGTAGGACCATAGGAGGTTTATGAGATTTTCACCCCCAGGAGTTCAAAACTGCTCACAGTTTCCATTGCATTGCCGCCAGTGTAAAGAGGGGTGTAAGTGATTATTTAGTGGCATCTTGCTGCATGAATTTCATTGAATTATATAAGCTTACAGCCTATTCACCTTTATAGTTTCTATGTTGACTTTTATAAAAATTGGTCATCCTTTTACCTAGCCATACTATCCACATCTGATCACAATCTCCAAGCTATCCAATTCCTTTACAGAAATAAACACACTAAAAACACGAGAAAATCTGCAGATGCTGGAAATCCAAAGCAACCCACACAAAATGCTGGAGGACCTCACTCGGCCAGGCAGAATCTATGGAAAAGACTGAACAGTTGGCGTTTTTGGCTGAGGTCCTTCATCAGGAATGCTAGAAATACTTAGACTGAAAGATGAAAAAGTGTTCTCAGTTGGACATGAAGCTTCTGGCTAGGAATATCTGGACAGTTTGCAGTATAAATGTTCACACAAGATTCTCCCTACGGGTGCTTTTTGGATCGGGACAAGGAGGGCACCGTGAGAGCTAAATTCTGAAGGAAGGCAGTTTTTAAAAAAAAGTTCTTCAAGTACAAGAAGGATGATACTGCGCAGGCGCGTGACATAGACAGGACAGCGCGGAGAGTTTAAAAAGGAGACCATCCTATACAGCGGGAAGCGGAGTGAGTGACAGCAGAGTGTAGGGCTTTGGCTCAACGGGCTTAGGCAGTAACAGAAAGAGGCGAGAGCGAGGCACCAACTCTTTTTTTTCCTCCTTGGCGAATCGGCCCAGACAAACAGAGGAACAGCAGGGCTCTCACAGCTAACGGTATGAGCTAACGTTTTAAAAAGTTTGTGTGTTTGGTGAGGTAAGTGGGTGAGACATATTTTTCCTTGTTTCATTCCTGTAGAATTAGGTAGCATGTCTGCAGAGTTAGTGCTTTGTTCAGGGTGTCAGATGTGGGAATCCTGGGAGACCTCCAGCCTCCCTGATGGCCACATCTATACCAGGTGCACTGAGATGCAGCTCCTCAGAGACCGTGTTAGGGATCTGGAGCTGCAGCTTGATGACCTACTGCTTATCAGGGAAAGTGAAGAGGTGATATACAGGAGCTACAGGGAGGTAGTCATCCTTAGACTACAGGGGTCAGAAAACTGGGTGACTGTCAGCAGAGGGAAGGAAAATGCCCGGATAGTGAAGAACACCCCTGTGGCTGCCCCCCTCAGCAACAAATATCTTGTTCTGGATGCTGTTGAGGGGCATGACCTGACAGGGGACACCCATGGTGACCGGGTCTCTGGCACTGAGCCTGGCACTGTTGTGCAGGAGAGAAGGAGGGAGAAGAGAAATGAGATAGTCAAGGGGATTCCATAGTCAGGGGAACGGACAGGAGATTCTGTGAGCCTGATAGAGATACCCGCATGGTGTGTTGCCTCCCAGGTGCCAGGGTACGGGATGTCTCGTCGGGTCCAGAATATTCTGAAGGGGGAGTGCGAGCAGCCAGTTGTCTCGGTACATGTTGCTACCAATGACACAGATAGGAGAAGGGAGGAGGCCCTGAAGAGAGATTTCTGGGAGTTAGGAAAGAAGCAGAGAAGCAGGACCTCCAGGGTAGTAATCTCCGGATTGCTACCTGTGCCACGTGCTAGCAAGGGCAAGAATAGTAGGATCAGGCAGATAAATGCATGGCTGAGAGACTGGTGCAGGGGGCAGGGCTTCAGATTCTTGGATCATTGGGATCTGTTCTGCAGAAGTATGACCTGTTCAAAAAGGACGGGTTACACCTGAACCCAAAGGAGAGCAATATCCCGGCAGGAAGGTTTAATAGAGCTGTTAGGCAGGGTTTAAACTAATTTGGCAGGGGGCTGGGAACCGGAATGATAGAGCGGAGGAAGGGGAAAACAGAAATAAATTTAAGATAGTGAGCAGTAAAGATGTCAGGAAAGACAGGCAGGTGATGGGGTAAATTTGTAGCCATTGGGATGAGTTGCAGTGCAATCAAAGCAAAAAGTACCAAATACTGGACTTAAGGTGTTACACTTAAATGCACACAGCATAAGGAATAAGGTGGAAGATCTTGTCATACAGCTACAGATTGGCAGGTATGATATTGTGGCCATCACTGAGACGTGGCTAAAGGATGCATGTCTCTGGGAGCTGAACGTCCAAGGATACACGGTGTATCCGAAGGATAGGCAGGTTGGCAGAGGGAGTGGCCTGGCTTTATTGGTAAAAAATGATAATAAATCATTAGAAAGAGGTGACACAGGATCGGAAGGTACAGAATCTTTATGGGTTGAGCTAAGAAATCACAGGGGTAAAAGCACCCTGATGGCAGTTATATACAGGCCTCCAAACAGCTGCAGTGATGTGAACTACAAATTACAACAGGAAATAGAAAAGGCTTGTCAGAAGGGCAGTGTTATGATAATTGTGGGGGATTTTAACATGCGAGTGGATTGGGAAAATCAGGTCGGCACTGGATCTCAAGAGAGAGAATTTGTAGAATGTCTGCAAGATGGCTTTTTAGAACAGCTTGTTGTTCAGCCCACTAGGGGATCGGCTGTACTGGATTGGGTGTTGTGTAATGAACCAGAGGTGATTAGAGAGATTGAGGTGAAGGAACCCCTAGGAGACAGCGATCATAGCATGATTGAGTTCACTGTGAAATTTGAGAAAGAGAAGCCGAAATCTGATGTGTCGGTATTTCAGTGGAGTAAAGGCAATTACAGTGGCATGAGAGAGGAACTGGCCAAAGTTGACTGGAAAGGGACACTAGCGGGAAGGATGGCAGAGCAGCAGTGGCTGGAGTTTATGCGAGAAGTCAGGAAGGTGCAAGACAGATATATTCCAAAAAAGAAGAAATTTTCGAATGGAAAAAGAATGCAACCATGGCTGACAAGAGAAGTCAAAGTCAAAGTAAAAGCAAAGGAGAGGGCATACAAGGAAGCAAAAATTAGTGGGAAGACAGAGGATTGGGAAGTTTTTAAAAGCTTACAAAAGGAAACTAAGAAGGTCATTAAGAGGGAAAAGATGAACTATGAAAGGAAGCTAGCAAATAATATCAAAGAGGATACTAAAAGATTTTTCAAGTATATAAAGAGTAAAAGACAGGTGAGAGTAGATTTAGGACCAATAGAAAATGATGCTGGAGAAATTGTATTGGGAGATAAGGAGAAGGCAGAGGAACTGAAGGAGTATTTTGCATCAGTCTTCACTGAAGAAGGTATCAGCAGTATACCGGACACTCAAGGGTGTCAGGGAAGAGAAGTGTGCACAGTCACAATTACGACAGAGAAAATACTCAGGAAGCTGAATAGTCTAAAGGTAGATAAATGTCCCGAACCAGATGGAATGCACCCTTGAGTTCTGAAGGAAGTAGCTGTGGAGATTGCGGAGGCATTAGCAATGATCTTTCAAAAGTCGATAGATTCTGGCATGGTTTCAGAGGACTAAAAGATTGCAAATGTCACACCGCTATCTAAGAAGTGGGCAAGGAAGCAAAAAGGAAATTATAGACCTGATAGCTTGACGTCGGTAGTTGGGAAGCTGTTGGAGTCGATTGTCAAGGATGAGGTTACGGAGTACCTGGAGGCATATGACAAGATAGGCAGAACTCAGCATGGTTTCCTTAAAGGAAAATCCTGCCTGCCAAACCTATTGCAATTTTTTGAGGAAATTACAGTAGGCTAGACAAGGGAGATGCAGTGGATGTTGTGTATTTGGATTTTCAGAAGGCCCTTGACAAGGTGCCACACGAGGCTGCTAAACAAGATAAGAGTCCGTGGAATTACCGGAAGTTACATACGTGGATAGGAGGTTGGCTGATTGGCAGGAAACAGAGGGTGGGAATAAAGGGATATCATCCTGGTTGGCTGCCAGTTACCAGTGGTGTTCCACAGGGGTCCGTGTTGGGACCGCTTCTTTTTACGTTGTACATCAACGATTTGGATTATGGAATAGATGGCTTTGTGGCTAAGTTTACTGATGATACAAAGATAGGTGGAGGGGCCGGTAGTGCTGAGGAAACAGAGAATCTGCAGAGAGACTTTGATAGATTGGGAGAATGGGCAAAGAAGTGGCAAATGAAATACAATGTTGGAAAGTGTACAGTCATGCACTTTGGCAGAAGAAATAAAGGGGCAGACTATTATTTAAATGGGGAGAAAATTCAAAGTTCTGAGATGCAACAGGACTTGGGAGTCCTCGTGCAGGATACCCTTAAGGTTAACCTCCAGGATGAGTCGGTGGTGAAGAAGATGAATGCAATGTTGGCATTCATTTCTAGAGGAATAGAGTATAGGAGCAGGGATGTGATGTTGAGGCTGTATAAGGCACTGGTAAGACGTCACTTGGAGAACTGTGGGCAGTTTTGGGCTCCTTATTTAAGAAAGGATGTGCTGACGTTAGAGGGGGTTCAGAGAAGATTCACCAGGATGATTCCAGGAATGAGAGGGTTAACATATGAGGAACATTTGACCGCTCTTGGATTGTACTCCTTGGAGCTTAGAAGAATGAGGGGGACCTCATAGGAACATTTCGAATGTTGAAAGGCATGGACAGAGTGGAGGTGGCAAAGTTGTTTCCCATGGTGGGTGAGTCTAGTACGAGAGGGAATGACTTAAGGATTGAAGGGCGCCCATTCAGAACAGAGATGCAAAGAAATTTTTTTAGCCAGAGGGTGGTGAATCTGTGTAATTTGTTGCCACGGGCGGCAGTGGAGGTCAAGTCATTGGGTGTATTTAAGGCAGAGATTGATAGGTATCTGAGTAGCCAGGGCATCAAAGGTTATGGTGAGAAGGCGGGGGAGTGGGACTAAATGGGAGAATGGATCAGCTCATGATAAAATGGTAAAGCAGGCTTGATGGGCCGAATGGCTGACTGCTGCTCCTTTGTCTTATGGTCTAAGATGCTGGAGGAACTCAGCAGGTCAAGAGCATTTGTCAAGGGAAATGGGCCTGGAATGTCGACTGCCCTTTCCCTCCATAAATGCTACCTGACCTGGAGAGTTCCTCCAGCATCTTGTTTGTTGCTCTAGTTTTCCAGCATCTGCATTCTCTTGTGTCTGCAGGATAACTGCTTTGCATCATCACTGTATATTTGGAGATGATGATACAGAGGCATGGAAGAAAGCAATAAAAGAATGGACAAAATCACAGTAGTATTAAGCTTTCGGTACATAAAGGAAAACAGTATCACCCTGCTGATGCTGTTTTCCTCGATATACTACAGAAACTTAATACTACTGATAGATAGTTTTAATTTTGGGATCCCACAGAGGCCAGAAAAGATTAGCAGTAGGGGTTAGTTAACTCTTGGGGTTCCTTCTGTGTGCTCACGTTTCCTCCCGCAGTCCAGAGTTAATTGGTCATTGCAAACTGTCCCATGATTAGTCTAGGGTTAAATCGATGGTGTTTCTGGGCTGTGTGGCTCCAAGTGTCAGAAGGACCTATTCCATGCTGTATCTCAATAAATAAATAAATACACAGGCTCTCTGTTCCTTGGCCAAAACCCTAAGCACATTATGACATGGGTAACTTCAAACACCGCTACTCTGAGCTGACTCTGACTTACAGGTGCACTTTCAAGGACTCTTTACAACTCATGCTCTCAATATTATTTTTCTTTGCACAGTTTCTCTTCTTTTGAACATTGGTTGTTTGTCACTGTTTATTTATGTATAGGTATTCATAAATTCTATTAGATTTCTTTTTTCCCTGTAAATGCCTGCAAGAAAATGAATCACAAGGTAGTATTATGGTAACAGAAACGTACTTTGATAATAAATTTACTTTGAACTTTGGACATTATGCTGACCCGTCCTATGATGAATTAATTTAGCACTGCCAAGAATTATATCAATTCTACCCTGATTTGAGCAAACTCAAATTGCCCACGTAATCCAGGAAGTTCAATTTGCTATTGTGGGATTTGAACTCATCACCTTGAGGTTTTCAGACACATGTTATAATCACCATACATCCACCACATGTAACTACAAGGTGTAACTTAGTCCCTGGTCAGAATTTCCTTTCCTCCCACTAAGCATGAACATTGAAGTCAATGCATTTTAAAAAGATTAGAAAATTTTCCTGCTCATACAGTGCCTTGTATACACCAGAGGAACACAGAATACATGCAGACTAAACAAATTGAATATTCTCATTGAACTTTACCTTGTGCTATTATTGTAAATAGTGTTTTTCCTTCTTTGGTTACACTGAATAGATCTGAATTGCCTCATTTAAACTAATAATTGCACACTTCATAAAACCAATGTTAAAACGTCCCTTGATCCTAATTCATCAACTATAATATAAACACTTAAAAAGAGATCTAATCAGTTGTGGAAAAAAAGCATTAAACACAGATTCATTTATTCCTTATCAAGATACTGCAATGTTAGTGAAATAAATAATGACTGAATTCCTTTTTCATTATAAAAAAGTTGTGATCATTAAGTTCTCTCACCCCCAAATGTCTTCAGCAAAGTATTTAATTTTCTACTCCTCTCACAGTACCATTTGGTTACCTGATGCAATCCAATTGTACACAATGAACTCGGGCAAGGACGGAAATCTAAATTATAAAGCCTCAGACTCAGATCAGGTTCAAAATGACCATGGCCAGGCTGGGTTTAGGATGGGTATCAATGAGTAGATCTCCTGCTCCAGTTGCCAACTACAATTAGAATCATGGTTAACACTGCAGTAAGAGACGTTTCAGGCCATTTAATTCATACTGGGTCTTTTTTATACAGTTCAAACCACATGGAATCTTACTGCATCACTCTCCAGTGAACAGAGCTCCAAACATAAAAAGAAAGATTTAGCCTTATTTGTTTATATATAACAAATACAGCTAAATATATTTATAGCTGTATACAAACAAAGCTATATATATCTTACAGTGAAATGTATCATTTGCATCAATTCAAATCAGCGAGGATTGTGCGGGGCAGCCCGCAAATGTCGCCATGCTTCTGATGCTGATGCCAACGTAGCAGGACCACAGTTCACTTGCTCTAATCATATGTCTTTGGAAAGTGGGAGGTAATCAGAACCCCCAGAGGAAACCCATACAGTCATAGGGAGATTCTGCAGACAACAGCAGGAATTGAACCCTGGTCTTACAGCCAGCGCTATAAAGCATTGTGTTAACCACTACACTACCATACTGCACTTACTTTCAGCAATAATTCAGAATTAATGACCTTTTACCCCTTATTCTTCAATTACAGTTCCAACATGAAATTCATTGTGTGATTCTCATGCATATACTACATTGATCAAATTTACTGATTGAATCTCCCTTACAATAATGTGACACTCAAAATTACATCCACTACTCTAGCTAAATCCTTTATGCATAAACTAATTGCTTCCTTACTATTGCCCCTGTTTATAATGTCATGGGTATTTGTTATTTTCCCTTCTGGAATGGGATGGACACAAGCCTGGAAATTACACTGGGAAGGGAAAACTTCTGACAACTCAAGTAGCCCTGAAGGAATAAAATTCCCAATAGCCTTCTTCCGGGAAAAAATCAGTTAAAGATGTTCCCATTCCAAACAAATTGGATTTGAACCCAAACAACGAAGGCAAAATGCAAAATGTTATCTTTATCTATCCTTCCCGGAACATCCAGTTCCCTTACTCCTTTTTATATGTTTAATAATGTTAAAGATAAAAAAAAATCAATGTTTTACAATCCATCTGGTAATCACCACTGTTCACAAATATAACGCTTATCACCACTTCGACTATTTTGTTTTTCTGTTCTAAACATATTCTCTCTTTGTAAAAATTGTGTATCATTTATATTTTTCTTGTGACTGTTACGTATCTGATGCAACATGTCTGTAATGCTGCAGCAAGTAACTTTTTTTCAATGCAATTGTACATACACGTACATATGACAATAAACTCGACTTTGACTTTGCATCCTCAAACCTCATGACAAAGACCACTTTCTTGCTGAATGCTGGAAAATAGTTGTGGCTTTGAACGATAAAGGAGGTTAGGAACAAACAGCTTATTTTTCCAATGGTTGGGGTGAAGTCCCCGACAGCTTTGTACTCGCATAACCAACTAACTGGTTTGACTTTCCTTTGGATAACCTCATAGTTCACTGTATTGGACAGGCAGTAACAAAGCCCTGAAGAGAATCCTTAATATTTAATTCTTACACATTCATGTCAAATGGAAAAATGACAGTATTGTTAGATCTGTACAGCCAAATATCTAAATTTCCAAGTAGTCTGAGAACTTTCAAATCTTGCTGGGAAAAAGATATTTAGGCTTCTCTCCAATAACATGCATTTAAGTTGATGTTCAGAAGGAAAAAGTTACATTCTTAATTTTAAAGATCCAGGGTATATTAGTAATAATTTAAAAAATGGGATCCTGTAGCAGGAAAATCAGGGAGGAGTTGATGGGCATGCGTGAGAGAACAGATTACAGAGAAATAAGAGACAAAGATGCTTGAAAGCTGGCATTAACTTGATGTTTCTTCATTTAAAAAATATGTATATAATATTTTGTTATATATTTTTTGACACAGATCAACAGAAAAGACTCTTTCATGTCAAAGTGAAAACAAATTTCTACAAATTGGCCTAAATTTATTACATTTATTAAACACAAAATAATTGATCGCATAATTGCTCAGCCCCTTCAAGTCAGTATTTAGTAGATGCATCTTTGGAAGCGATTACAGCCATGAGTCTGTGTGGATCGGTCTCTACCAGATTTGCACATCTGGACACTGCAATATTTCCTCATTCTCCTTTACAAAACTGCTCAAGCTCTCACAGATTGCATGGGGATTGTGAGTGAACAGCCCTTTTTAAGTCCAGCCACAAATTCTCAATTGGGTTGAGGTCTGGATTCTGACCTGGCCACTCCAGGGCATTATCTTCGCTGTTTTTAAGCCATTCCCATTTAGCTTTGGCTTTATGCTTGGAGTCACTGTCTTGCTGGAAAACAAATCTTCTCCCAAGCCGCAGTTCTCTTGCAGACTGCATCAGGTTTTCCTTCAGAATTTCCCTGTATTTTGAAGCCTCACCTCATTTTACCCTCACCTTCACAAGCCTTCCAGGATCTGTTGCAGTGAAATATCCCCACAGCATGACACAGCCACCAACAGGCTTCACAGTGGAGATGGTGTATTTTTGATGATGTGCCGTGTTCAGCTTACATCAAATGTACTGTTTAGTCTGATGGCCAAAAAGCTCAATTTTGTTCCATCAGACCATAGAACCTTTTCCATCTGACTTCAGAGTCTCCCACATGCCTTCTAGCAAACGCTAGCCCAGATTTCATGTCAGTTTTTTTTTGCAACAGTGGCTTTCTCTTTGCCTCTCTCCAATAATGTTGCAACTGATGAAGTACCCAGGCAACAGTTGTTTTATGCGCAGTCTCTCCTATCTCAGCCACTGAAGCTTGTAACTCCTCCAGAGTTGTTATCGATCTCTCGGTGCCTCCCTCACTAGTCCCCTTCTTGCACGGTCACTCAGTTTTTGAGGACGGTCTGTTCTATGAAGACTTACAGCTGTGTTATATTCTTTCCATTTCTTGATGATTGACTTAACTGTACTCCAAAGGATATTCAGAGACTTGGAAATTTTCTTGTGTCCAACTCCTGGCTTGTGCTTTTCAATAACCTTTACACGGAGCTGCTGGGAGTGTTCTTTTGTCTTCATGGTGGAATTTTTTCCAGGATACTGACTCACCAGCAGTTGGACCTTACAGATACAGGTGTATTTTTACTACAATCAATTGAAAAACCTTGACTGCACACAGGTGATCTCCATTTAACTAATTACATGACTTTTAAAACCAACTGGCTGCACCAGTGCTGATCTGGTGTGTTATATTAAAGGGGATGAATACTTATGCAATCATTTACATTGTGTTTTATACCTGTAATTAATTTAGATCACTTTGTAGAGATCTGTTTTCACTTTGGCACGAAAGAGTCTTTTTCTGATGATCAGTGTAAAAAAAGCCAAATTACATCCACTGTGATACAATTGCTGTAAAACAATAAAACACGAAAACTTCCAAGGGAGGTGGATACTTTTTATAGGCACTGTATGAGTAAGATTATGCTTACATCACTAGCATGTGCATTCCAGATAGACAATAAGAACGTTTATGCTCCATAATATATGTGGCTATTGTTCAGTATATCTAAGACTTCTGATTTTTTTGTATATAATCTCAGTTGGGATGTATGGAGTGCCTTGGGAGGGGTAGCATGTCTGGTGAAGAGACTTGTCATGTCTAATCTGGGACAGCTCTTTTGTCCCCAGTGGTCATGCAGCTCTCACCTGTGGCTCCAAGTCGCTGGTTGCATGAAAGAGCAGTCACACGCAGTACACTGCTCCAACAGGCAGACTAAAGCAGGTGAAGGTAGACGGTATGCTTTATACCCTGGTGAGATAGGGACCTGCCTGGCGTAGCATGTGAAGTCAGCTGCGGGGGAACTAGACGGATGAGATCTACAGTGAGTTCCAAAGACCAGGAAGGCAGTTGTGCAATGCTCCACAGAAAGTGAAGAGCATGACGAGGCATAGAACTCATGGCCATCCATTACAGCCAAGCAAAACCCTTCAGTGGTAACTACTCGTACCACTGCACTCAGACTTCCGAGGTCAAGAGAGTGGAACTGCCCTAGTACAATGGCTTTTTCTCTTTGCTCTTCCACACAGGTTTCCTGTCATCGTCAGAAACCACCATATAAACCCAGGCAACACACATAGAAAATGCTGGTGAACGCAGCAGGCCAGGCAGCATCTATAGGAAGAGGTACAGTCGACGATTCGGGCCGAGACCCTTCGTCAGGACTAACTGAAAGGAGAGATAATAAGAGATTTGAAAGTAGAAGGGGGAGGGGGAGATCCGAAATAAACTCAGGCCTGTTTTTATTATCAGACAGAACAAACTGTTGTAAATCTGTGTATACAGTTTCCTCTTGGAAAATAATAGTTCACTATGATTTGAACACTGGTTTTTTGAATTATTTCTAAGGTATATAATACAAGAGGTATCTAATAAGAATAAATAGGACCATTGTTTTCATCCTGTTCTTACCTTGACTGCATGTTTTGCCCGTGTACCCTGGGTAGCACTTGCATTTATTTGGTCCCACGCACTCTCCATGTTTGCATCCATGGTGGCACACAGCTGGCAACAGCAGATCAAACAAATTAACACTTAAAACAGATTAACCAGCAGCTTCATTAGCCCAGTCAAGCTAGCTTTTCCCGATCAAGAAGGATTCTGTTTCAATAAATTAAATTCAAAGGTCCAATCCAGCACACCACAATTTTTTTTTTATCTCAACAAGGAATCATTTCTCAATCACTTATCACTCGATTCACAAGGACATTGACCTTGACATGCAATGCTTGTCCCTGAAAGATTATTAAAAGCGTTTACATATACCAGTAATAGTGAGAAAGAAACCAATGAATTGCTATATATAAAAACAACAACTTATCTTGTACTTTAAGGTCTTGCCCAGTCTGGTCAGTTTGGGCAGCATGGGCAAATTGACTCTCCTTTGAATTGACCTAGTTAGCAATTTGTTTTGGGAAGAGATCTCATCACGGTATTTTCAGAGTAATCAGGGACAAGCAATAAATGTTGGCCTGTAAGCAACATCCATGAATGACTAAAAAACATTTTAAAAGACATATTTTCACAATGTCAAGCACTAGGATTGTAATTCATTCAAAATCAAACACACTCTTTCCGTATTTGATTTGAGCATTAAATATATTCTGTCTGATATATCACATCTCTTCCCCCGAGATTTGTTTCACCCATCTTTGAAAGGCATATCTTCCAAAAGGTTGCTCACTTCAAAATGGGCATCTGCTTCCTGCTGAATTGATAACACATGCACATTTGACGTGTTACAACAGCTAGCCATAGTCCGAGAGATGATAAAGGTCGAGTGAAGGACTGTATCTGTAATATAAAACTTGGGGTTCATCTCAGACTGGAAAAATTGACATTCCAGTAATGGGACAATCTTGTACTTACAGTGCTAGAGCTACTTCCAGCCTAACAATTTTGTTCTATCTTAACCTCAGAGCATCATTCTTCATTTTCTACTTTGAATGACTTACCTTGATAGCAAAGTAAAGTTTCTTGCAATACTGCCAGGATGAAGAGTTCCTGCAAATTATGCATGGCTGGGAGTGGTCCAGGACCACATGGAGCAAGAAGGGCTTTTGCTTGATCAATACTGAACTTGGGCAGCGGAGATGGTAAATGGCCTCACTGCCCCTCACATTGTGTGAGCTGGGTATGAGTACTGTGCAAAGTGAATCAGGCACTGTTTTGTGCATTTGATCACTTTCCAATTAACTCCTGCTGGGCAAGGTGATGACACATTCCAAGGCTAAATAGCTTCCTGAATCCATCCATGGAGTGCTGGTGAGGTGATGATGATTGATGATCTTAGTGAAGGTAGAAAGGGTGACTGTCTCCATGGAGAACATTAGATGGGAAAGTTGGGAGTCCTAAGGGAATCAATGGTCCAATGGACAAAATGGGAAAGTGGAGTTAGGGTAGAAAATTACTCATGATCTAACCATTGCCATTTGAGAGAGCCTTTGGTGCATAAATTGATTCCTGTTGCGTTTGCCAAAATACTGCATTTTAAAAGTACTTCTGTAGCTTCAGTATGCTTTGAGTCACACAAGGGTTACAAAAGGCATTTCCAACTTCAGCAAAAGAAGGAATGGACCACCTCACATATTTTACACCCATTCACTCCATTGGCGATCACCTGCTCCATCTGTGGAAGAGTTTAAATTCCCACATCAGCCATCACAAAAATAAGGAGCAAAAATAATGCCATTCTCAATGTCAAGTGACTGCCCTTGAAAAAGACAGATCAGTGTGTCATTTTCAATGTCAAGTGACGGCCCTTGAAGAAGACAGATATTTAATTCTATAATTTTATTGAATGATGGAAATGTTATTTTGGTCTTGTTTCTTACGTTTTATTTTGTAATGACAGGACTCAGATGAAAGAAACAAAAGGAAATGTTCCCAATTGTAAGAATAAAAGATCAAAAGAAATTTATATCATGGCATGACTAATACTGGAAATCAGCGGCATACAAAACGGATGGAGAGGCAGTGAGTTTCTGAAAAGATATCTGCTGCTTTTGCAGAGAAGGAAGGAAACTAAATAGTAATGTTCAGAACTAGCTATGTAGCCAAAAAGGAAAACATTTACAGAGCTATGGGGAAAGAGCAGGGGAGTGAGACGAATCATGTAGCTCCTTACAAGAGTCACCAAAGGGTCAAATAGCTGACTTTATGCTCTAAGATTTGGTGTTTGTTAAGAATTTTCCTGCAGCAGAAGTTAATGAATGTCTATTAACTACTTGCTTCTTACATGACGTCAGGAACTTTCACTGAAGTTGCAGCAATCCTTTCCAATTATGTATTGTAAGCACACTATTACGTTTCCATCAGAACACTCTTTGCGTATAGCTCCCAAAGATGAGTTTATGACGGATGAGAAGGGGTTGTTGGAAGAAATGCACAGTATTTTAATTCATCCCATTGCTTTGAAAGCTATTTATTAGACAGAGGATTTACTTCATGGTGGTCTAGTCTAATGTTTATTCAGTATCTTGTGGCTGAATCAAAGAAATGAACAAATAGACCTCAAACTAATGACAGGTTTTCATTTATAAAATGGAACATTCTCACAGCAGTTTCTATTGGATTATTCACATTGGTTTGAATGAATTGCATATGCTAACCAGATACCTCACTCTGAACAGGGGCTTCTGAAGCACCCATTCAAGCAACAGGATACAGACATTCCTTAGTATAACAGGGTCACTGAGAAAACAAGATAGCTTCTGGCTCTCCAGGAGATGTCTGCAGAAATAGTGGGAAGGGAGCTTTTACTCCACATCTAACTAGTTACTATTCTTCATTTCCATTTAATGTGGTTCCGTTTCTTTTTTTAAGATTTAAAATAACTCCACAATATTAACAGCATATAAACTTAAACAAATGCTTGATGTTACTGCAACACTCACAACACGCTGGAGGAACTCAGCAAGTCGGGCAGCATCTGTGGAAAAGATCGGTCGACATTTCGGGCCGGAACCCTTCGTCAGGACTGAAGAGGGAAGGGGCAGATGCCCTATACAGAAACTGGGGGGGAAGGAGAAGGCTGGTAGATTCCAGGTGAAAAACCAGTAAGGGGAAAGATAAAGGGGTGGGGGAGGGGAGGCAGGGAGGTGATAGGCAGGAAAGGTGAAGAAAGAATAGGGGAAAACACAATGGGTAGTAGAAGGAGGCGGAACCATGAGGGAGGTGATAGGTAGCTGGGGGAGGGGGCAGAGTGACATAGGGATAGAGTAAGGGAGGGGGAGGGAATTACCAGAAGTTGAAGAATTCTATGTTCATACCAGGGGACTGGAGACTACCTAGACGGTATATGAGGTGTTGCTCCTCCAACCTGAGTTTAGCCTCAACATGGCAGTAGAGGAGGCCATGTACAGACATATCTGAATGGGAGTGGGAAGCAGAGTTGAAGTGGGTGGCTACTGAGAGATCTTGTCTGTTTTGGCGGACGGAGCAGAGGTGCTCGACAAAGCGGTCCCCCAATCTGCATCGGGTTTCACCGATGTAGAGGAGGCCACACCGGGAGCACCGGATGCAATAGATGTCCCCAACAGACTCACAAATGAAGTGTTGCCTCACTTGAAAGGCCTGTTTGGGGCCCTGAACAGTGGCAAAAGAGGAGGTGTAGGGACAGGTATAGCACTTGCGCTTACAGGGATAAGTGCCAGGTGGGAGATCCGTGGGGATGGACGTGTGGACCAGGGAGTCGCAGAGGGAACGATCCCTGCGGAAAGCGGAGAGGGGTGGAGAGGGAAAGATGTGCTTAGTGGTGGGGTCCTGTTGAAGGTGGCGGAAGTTGTGGAGGATAATGTGCTGGATCCGGAGGCTGGTGGGGTGGTAGGTGAGGACAAGGGGAACTCTGTCCCTGTTGTGATGGAGGGAGGATGAGGTGAGAGCCGAAGTGTTTAAAATGGAGGAAATGGGGGTGAGGGCATCATTGATGACAGCAGAAGGGAAACCACGATCCTTAAAGAAAGAGGACATTTGAGATGTCCTGTAACGGAAAACCTCATCCTCGGAGCAGATGCGGCGGAGATGGAGGAACTGGGAATAGGGAATGGCATTTTTGCATGTGGCGGGGTGGGAAGAGGTATAGCCAAGGTAGTTATGAGAGTCATGGGCTTGTAGAAGATGTCAGTGGACAGTCTGTCTCCAGAGGTGGAGACCAAGAGATCGAGGACGGGGAGAGAAGCGTCCGAGATAGACCAAGTGAATTTGAGGGCTGGTGGTCCAAGTGAATTTGAGGGCTG
Organism: Mobula hypostoma; assembly: GCF_963921235.1. Taxonomy (NCBI): domain Eukaryota; kingdom Metazoa; phylum Chordata; class Chondrichthyes; order Myliobatiformes; family Myliobatidae; genus Mobula; species Mobula hypostoma. Next base: position 158,819,086 of record NC_086100.1, read on the forward strand.
GGTGGACCAAGTGAATTCGAGGGCTGGGTGAACCAAGTGAATTTGAGGGCTGGGTGGACCAAGTGAATTTGAGGGCTGGGTGGACCAAGTGAATTTGATATTACTACTTTCGTATTCATGCCCCGCTAAATTTTTCTACTGGACTGGAAGAAGAAGCTAGATCCTGGAAGAAATATAGTTTCCATGTCCCCCACTCTTAACACAGGAGTGAAATGGGTAATGATCGAACAACTTACCACGTCCTTGTGATTTGACCTAGCAGAATAGACAAAGATGGTAAGCAATACACACCACTTCTCTGCATATGTACACCACTAAGAAGCCTCTACAAAACTACTAGAGCTCTCACAAACTAAAGATACCCTGACCTTTTAGTGCAAGGTTCCTACTATATACACCTTTCTGAAACTCGTAGTCATATACCATAGTCAGCTATAGCATTTCAGAATCATAATCAGAATTAGAATCAGGTTTATCATCACCGGCCTGTGTCATGAAATTTGTTAACTTAGTAGCAGCAGTTCAGTGCAATACATAATATAGAAGAAAAAAAGTAAGAATAAATGAATAAGTAAACCAATTACAGTGTATGTATATTGAATAAATTAAAAATCATGCAAACACAGAAACAATATATATTAAAAAAGTGAGGTAGTGTTCATAGGGTCAATGTCCATTTAGGAATCGGATGGCAGAGGGGAAGAAGCTGTTCCTGAATCACTGATTCTGTGCCTTCAGGCTTCTGTACCTCCTATCTGATGGTATCAATGAAAAAAGGGCATGTCCTGGTGGATGGGGTTATAAATCAGTAGAAATAAGATTTACAGTAACACAATTATTAGGCGCACCTTCAACTGAGTGATTGTCATTTCTATAGTAAGTGTAAATAGTAAAATGTACTTTTTAGATTTTAGCAAGAAAGATTTCATTTACCCAGTCCTAGCTACTGTTGCATTGCACTGTGAATCCCAGTAGCTAGCGGGGGCAACAGCTGGGGCCAGGGATTAACAGCAGTGTTGGCAGAACACCTATGAAGAATATTCCACTGTTGAGATGCCACCATTCATTTAAAATTAGCACTATTGTGATCTCTTAAAAACCAGGACTTTTCTCCTTTCTAACAGCTTGATAGCAAGGGCGGTCGCTGCTGCTTTGTCTTGGATTATTGTACAGACAATAACACAACATAAGCACAAAGCATTGCTGGAATTTATTGTCCACTATCATATTTCAGGAACTGTACACATCTCTAGATCAAAAAGAACTGGGTCTTATATTGAACATCAGGATATCAAATTAGAAACACAGCAAGGTCCCACAACCAACAACTTGAATTATTTTATTTGATTAGATTAATTGTGGGTTCACCACAGGCCAGCAAACCTTGATTTTCTTGAAGGCATTCTGAGGAATCTTTTACATCCACCTAAGAAAGCAGAGAGCCTCGGAGTAACAACCAGAAGTCAGCATCCCCAACAATGCAGTACTCTCTCAACACTATTATGCAGTGTAAAACTACATTATGTTCTCAAGTCTCGGGAGTGGGACATGAACTCTGACTCAGAGGAGGGAGCATTATTGCTGAGCCAAAGCTGACACCTGTCAGTGAGATTAATCTATGCTTCACATACCCTGTCTTTAAACCACAAATTAACAAGATTATGGTAAGAAATATGTTAAGCTAACCTTTCAGAGGGTACGTTACTTGACATATTCTCTGCAAAAACGGGATGAAAGCTGGAAAACAAATATCCAGAGAATTCCAGAGGCTTTTTAGGAGGTTGGACTTGATTTAGTTAATAATCCACATTCTGGTACACACAGACACACCAATACACACTCACCCAGACACACGCATATATAATGCACAACTCTTAAAAATTCTCTAAAACACATAACATTGGTCACAATTTTTTGTGTGCTGGTCAAGACCACACTGTTTACTCTGCAATAATTGTTTGCATTAATGAGTGAGAGATACACAAGGGAGAAATTTTAATTATTCTCTACTTTTGGGTTGCCTTCTTAATCTGGTTACAAGGGCATGTCTGCTGATGGGTGACAATTGCCCAATCCAAAGCACGAGTCTGTATGAATACGTATGCAATGCAAACTGTAGCAGCATCATTCATCCTGTGGCTGCAGCACTCATGCCATTTACTGACAAAAGCTCTTGCAGGCATTGTTATTTGAAAGCACCCAACGATTCTGTATCTTGGAAAATATATCAAAATAATCTTTTAGACAATCTATTGCAAAAATTTATCATAAATCTTTTTTTGTTTATTGAGCTGTATCTTATAAAAAGAATTTAATCAATTAAGGATGCCCAATCTGTACATTAATAGCAAAAGAAACTCCACGTCTGAATGCCGGTGTCTAACGAATTGATTCAGGAATTAGTGCACTTGTTATCACTGGGCAAACCTTTCTACATGCAGAGTTCCAGAGATGCTTTTCTCAGTGGCAACATACAAAAACTCCTTTTGAACCTTTGTCTGCTGTGCAATAAGGGCAGTAAACTGTCACAAGAGATGTCCCTGTCATAAAGGTTGTGGCGGTAGGACTAAATGGATAGTTCTTCCAAACAAAACTTGTTAGGCAGGATACCTTTACTGCGTGATTTAATGACACACTTTCAACTGCATCTAGAGAACAGGAGTGAGGAGAGCCTATTTAATGAAACATTGATGTATGGTTATTCACAATCAAGTTCAAAGGTTTAAATTACGACCCACACTGAGCCTTCTTTAGCCTTACCACCAACCACTTGACCATGGTTGTGATTGTTCTGTCTTTTACTGGTTGCTATAGGATTATAGGTAGTTCACATTATCTTACTATACTACAAACAGTTTCTAACTACAGCGTATTCTCATTCCTGAGGTTGAAAAATTGGGGATTGCATATACAAATAGGTGTCAGTACAAGTGGATAAGGTCAATAAGAAAAGAGGAAGGATTCTTAGCTTAATAAATAAAGAGTACAAAAGCAAAGCAATGATGCTAAAGCTTTCTAAATCTGAGTTTAGCTACAATATTGTGCCCAATTCTGGAGAAAACACTTTAGAAAGGCTTTCAAGAACAAGTACAGAATTGAGGTAATTCTCGTGTATAGAAATAGCAGAAAAGCTGGAATTATTTTCCTTGGATTTAATAGTAAGATACAGAATAATGAAGTGCTTTGATAGTGTAAACAGGTGCATAATGGTTGCATTTATGGAAACATTGGCAATCAGAGGACACAGGTTTAACTCAAACGGTGTATGAATCCGAATGTCATTGAAGTGAAAGCTTTATGGATTGATCTAGAACTCATTTCCAAAATGTAGTGGAAAATAATTCAATGAAAGGAGTCAGATACATACTGGAAGAAAAAGAAGGGCAGTATAGTGGGGCAGGGACTGAAACTTACCAGAATCCTTGCCCTTTTGCAAAGCGTTGGCATTGGTGCTATGGGGCATAAGATGATATTGGTATAGGGCTGGGCCATGCAAGAGAGGTGCCAAAGAATTTAAATTTTCTGATTTTTAAAGATTTCACGTGCACGCATTTTGAACATTACAGGGTGAACATGACTAAGATCCAAAATCTCCTGAATGATTATTTCAGGGATCTGCAAGCCTCCTTATGCATGCATCTATTTCTAGGACATTGCTGCTAGAAAAGCAGAACAAAGACCTCTGAAGACATGACACAGTTTCTGATATTTTTGAAAAGTTCTAGAGCTAAATTTGGACAAATTTACCAAGGTTAAAGGACATCCCCTGGTCTCTGAAACTAGAAGCAGGCACAAGGACTGCGCCACCTAGTGTCAAGCATATAAATTATAGTCAAAACTGACAGAAATGAGAGCAAGGGAGATTTTGGGTGCTGGCTGTAGCGAACTATGGAATGGTCTGATTAATTTGGAGGAAGTTACAAATAACTGCATGTGACCAGTGGACATGAACCAACATTCAATGCTGCCACTTTGAAAATTCCCTCTGGAACACTGTAACATGCAGTTTTCAAGTATAATTGACAGTGTAAACAGGTGCAACAGGTTTCCTCTTTTAAAAAATACGCCTGTCATCTATTCAAGGTGACACAGTATGCATTTTAGAGTGAATTAACTGCAGGAAAGATTTTGCAACATTGCACATGTCCAAGCTGCCCCTTGCATTTTAAATCCCAGTAGGATGTCAACAGCCTTACTTAATCCCAGGCAAGCAAGTGCAAAAATAAACTTCACCTACTCTTCAGGAGTAAGGATGAGCAGCCATTTGCCAAGCACATTAGAAGCTTCTGCAGCAAGCTGTAAACCTGTACTGAACAATGAGTAAAAATACTATTCCCCATCAACCACCCCCTCAACACAGGTATAAAGTTGTCGCTGGTAATAAATAAATGTGTGGGGTTTGATTTAAATTGTTGTTCTGCTTAATGCCTCAATGGATGACCACTGCAAGGATATTATGCACATGCCTTTAATCTCTTCATGAAGATGACTTGAGCGAATGGCCTAATCCAAGTTTTTATTTTTTAAAAAGTGTGTTAAAGCACTTATTAAGTGCATGCTAAAAAAAAATCGCACTGTACCTCTGATACTGTGATTGACAATGAACATAATACTACAGCTGAGACTTTCTAAGTTAAAAACAGGAAATACTTTACATGCAAACAGCAGTAATATTTTGGAGTATGTATTCCAAAAGGGTTGTGTATCTGAGGGGCCCATTAAAACATTCAAGACCATCTCAGATTTTTGTTCTTGTTGGATAAACATATTAATAAATATGGAGCAAAAGCAGGAGAATTGTGTTACAGAGCAGATTAACCATCAGTTGAATGAAATCAATTATTACTAAAGGTCCAATATCTGCACCCAGGCATCCAGTATTCAAGGCTCTGGACTATGTAAAAGCAAAGCTCTGCATAAAGTCTCCCAGAGCAACACTATGAACTAGAATTTGCAACTTAAAATCATGTAAATGATCTCTCATTGTGTATATATTTCTTTGCGAACAAACGGTATAAATAAATTTCATGTGACATTCAATAAGAATTGTGTTAGAGTCCTTTAAGGAGCTACCTATGTCATACCCCCTTATAGTATCTAAATGACACAACACTACAGGAAAACCTCATCTCTACTGGAGATAAATGGTTGCAAGCTTCATATTAAACACTCTTTAATATCCATCTCTCCTAGTGTTTTGAAGTCCCAGCTATATGTAATTGCCTGTATAATACTGCTTCGATGTTCCTGATGTAAAAACCCAGTATGTATAAAAACCTAAACATCAAAAAGGCCTTGATTACCTGTGTGCAAAAGTCCCTGTTATGTGTTTGTAAATATCCTGGCTGAGTGCAAAAGCCACAAGTGCACGTGAGCAAAAGCCCCAGCTCCCTGTTATGAAAGCTGCAGCTATGCGCAAAAGCCCAAGCTGGCAGGTTGAGGTACTCACGCTGGCACTGTCCCCAGGGTCTGCGGTTCCATCCCCAACAGCAATCCATTCGAAGCCCATAGCGACACATGCCCGCAAGAGAACGCTGCTTGCGGACCCTGAGCGGGAAACAAGGTCAGAACAGGATCAGTGACTTAAGGCAGAAAGAGAGAAACCACCAACCATCAAGCTGTGTGCACCCAGGCTGATCGAGGGAAGTCATCCTTCACCAATTCGAGCCATGGACAGTGTGTATTAGATAGAAAAAGAGTAGGACAGACTTGGATTGTTTTCTCTGGAGCATCTGAGGCCAAGGGCTGAACTTATAGAGTAAATGAAAGTATAAAAGGCATAGATAGATTAGAAAGTCAGAGCCTATTTCCTAGTGAGGAAATGTCAGATCCGAAAGAGCATAAATTCATGGTGATAAGGGGAAAGTTTAAAGATTTGTGAGACAAGATTTTTATGCAGAGACTTCTAGGTGCCTGGAACGCAGCTCTGAGGGAGATTGCGGAAGCAGACGTGATAATAACATTTAAACACAGGCAGGGGGAATTCAGGAGGTATCGGTATCAGATTTATTATCATTGCCTTAGATGATGTGAGATTTGCTGTTTGGCTGCAGCAGAACATTGCAAATTACTTAAATTACAAAAATAAATAGTGCAAAAAATTATATAATTAAGTAGCAATCATGGGTCATTCAAAAATCTAGTGGTAGAGGAGAAGATAGCATTAGGTTATATTGATATCATGGTCAGTGTAGAAATGGTGGGCTGTGCTATACTGCTCTATGTTCTGCAGAACCTAAACAACTCCTTTGCCCCACCATGACCTTGACAGTCCTAATCTCATTTTTCAACAACTGGCCCATAACTTTTTATGACTTGATAATTCAAGAGCTCATCCAGGTACTTTTTAAATGTTGTAAATGGACCTAACTCCAACACCTTCTCAAGCAATGCACACCAGATCACAGGCATTCACCTCAGGGTTGAGGAGTTAAAATGAAGTATATTAGAAAGGATTTCCTCTGAAGGTCATGATCAGCAGACACAGGTTTAAGACATTAGTAAAGAAATCAAGATGTATTAGTGAACATGGGTGCAATGAGGTCAGACAGAAATTTTCTTTCATGCATTGAAACGGCGGGAAAGACTGGCAAAAGAAAATTCATTAGTCAAAAGAGAATTGGACCCCTATCTAAAAACAAGGAAGAATTTGCAGACATAGGCAAGAAAGGCTGTGGAATATGGCTTTTAAAGCACTGTAAATAGATGGAGTTAAGATACTAGGTGAAGATTTTTTTCCCCAAAAGTTTCTACACTTCAAAAGTACTTCATTGACTGCAAAGTACTTTGTAATGTAATGATCAGGGACACAATAGGTTTTCCATAAAAAGTTAAGACTTTCTTTCAGAACAGTCCTGATCCAACAGTCTTAAAAGGCCAACTTCTCTTGCTCCCATGCATGAGACCACCTAAGTGAATCTTTCGTAGATTCAGCCCAAGTAAAGGAGTTTCCTTACGATTTTCCACTCCTGGTCACGTTTAAACTAATTATTTACATTTGCCCCAAATCAGGATCTGGAGAACGGCAAGCGCATCGATTCCTGGAGATCCTTACCCCACACACGGAGTCAAGACACGCTCACTGCGGTACAGATCATGCGGGCGAACTGTTGCATTCTTGCACACCCCAGCAAAGACTCCATGTTACTACGCAAGCCCCAACTTGACAGCGAGCCGGTGCCTGTGTGTCTGACAATTTTTAATCGCAACGATCTGACTTTGGATACACGTTGTTCTTTTTGTAATGGCAGGTTCTGTACTTCGATTTAAAAATAAATACGCTGAAACGAAATTACACACCATAGCAGAACTTTGCAAACACTCAAGTGTCAAACGTGACAGGTGTTACACCACATTAATGATGCAAAAATTTAAAATAATCAATGGACAAAGAAGGGTATAAACTCGAATTTAACTGCATGGAGAATTTATAATTGTCGCGACAGACTCCACTTCATGTCGCTCTGCTACAGGGAGAAATGTATATCCGAGTTCCTTGTATAGTTTTACCTGTTTCTGCTGTTTTCTTCAGCTGTGACACACAGGTACAATGTGGACACGGCCAGCAAGTGCCCCACGAACGCCCTCATGGCCTTCCCCTTCCCCCTTGCAATCCTTGTCCCTCGATAAAACAGAACGAGTGCAATCGGCAGCTGTTTCTCGATGTAGGGAATGACCCTTGCTGGATCGGCGCCGTTGAGCTTGGTCTATTGGGAACACGCTTCTCTCCACCGCGCTCTCTTGGTCTTGCTGGAGTTAATTCCCGTGAAAAAAAAATGATCCAGCAGTTAGTTCTCGCAGAGATTCGGTGGTGAATGCATTCAGTACGGACTGTGTCCCTCTCTTCTATTTCCACTCCTGCCTTGTCGCTCTGCCGAAGATTAGATCCCCTGGCGGAGGATGGCTTTGGTTTAGCTCCGACAAGTCAGCGGAGAGCGGGAGGTGCGAGTATAGTGGGAGAGGTCGGGAATGTTGTGGTGTGTAGGTTGGAGCAGGGTGCGCGGGAGGTGGGCGCTTGTCATGCCCCTAACCCAACCCTTCCCACTTCCCCGTCCCTAGTCGCAACTGTCGTCAGTCATGGGCAAAAAGAATGAGAGACAGACAGACAGACTGAGAGAAGTAATGATAAATACAGCGGGAAACAAGGATAAGGGCATAAACGTGAAAAAAATAGTATCGTAATCGGAGGGAGAGAGAATCTTGCAAAAAACGATATAAAGAGCTAACAGGATAGGAGAAAGGCAAAAGTGAGAGCAGAGTAATCGTGAGATTAGTATTGGAATTGGTTTTCATAGACACGTACCGAGAAAAGCATCGTTTTAAAAGACTGCGTGGCGTCGGGACACATCATGATATCACGTAGCAGCAGGACGCAGTACATAGCGTTGAAATTACAGAGAAAGTGAGTGCAGGTAGACAAGTAAAATGCAAGAATTCATCTTTGGTCAGTCGAGTCTCATAACACCTAGAAGTTGTCCCTCAGACTGAAATGATGCAAAGGTAAAATGGGTTGAAGTAAATTGGAAGAAAAAAAAGATGCATTGTGTGTGAGAGGATGGATTAGATGAATGCAGGGTGCCCCACTCACAGGGCAGCCATGGGGAAGGTAAACCAGCATCAATCCAGAATCGCAATGGAAATTGAAAATGAGAAGATTGAGAATCTGTTCCACTGAATGGCAAGAAGCTTACGGGCTAAAATTTCTCCCTTGCTATGTTATCACCAGTTATAAGAGAGATTTTGCCCAACAGAAAAGAGGGAAATGGCAGTTCTGCTAGGGCTCAATGCATTGGGGTCAAAGATGAACTCTTGATCTCCCAATCTCCCTTGTCATGACCCTTGCACTTTTATTTGTCTACCTGCACTGCATTTTCTCGGTCACATTCTGCATTCTGTTTTCCTTTTTACTACCTGGATGTACCTGTGCATGGAATGACCTGTCTGGATTATCTGCCGACATTCCACCGTATCTTGTTTTGTGACAATAAACTATTACCAATTTGGTCTTATACTCCTGGGCAGGTGGGCACATTTGTGAGCACTCTGTACTGGAATAACTTGTTCAGAGAGATCTGAATTACTCAACAGCTGGGTAAGGGTGATGGGACCTCCTGTATTGGATTCTGAGGGACAACAGATTGAAGCACCCTTAGCTCTGCATTATTCTCAAACTTACTATTAAAGTGTACAGCAGCCAATGAACTACAGTCATCTTACTTTACACAGTGTTTGGACTTCCTAACAACATACTCTTCTTTTGCATTCTTTAAATCTGGAACTGGGCAAGGAATGGACATAATTTCTAGAAAAATGGGAGATTAAAGAGCAAATCAATACAGTTGAATTCAACAGCATTCTTCTCAAGTTTAGACACTCACAGAGGAGAGGGCATGTATTTCATTGGCAATCCATTCGCCATGTGCCATGATTTTCAGATCAAAAATCAGTGCAGCAATTAATATCACAAAGAAAATGTTCTAGAGAGTGCACAATTGACTACATGGGGTGGTATTTAAAGATTCAAAGTACATCTATTATCAAAGAATGTATGCAGTATACAACTCTGAGATTTGCCTTTCCCACAGGCAGCCACAAAACGAAGAAGAACCATGCAACCCGTTCAAAGAAGAAAAACATTAACTTGCCCCCCCACACACACGTGCACAAAAAAAATCACATCACTCAAACAGCAACCAAAAAAAAAACAAGCAAAACATGGAATATAAAACACAAAATCAAAAAGCACATTCTCAGGCAATTAAAAATAGCCCACCCTGTCATCACTCAATGAGCTCAGTGCTGGGAGTGGAAGTGTTGGCAGCTTCGTGCTCTTCCCTTGGTGAGAGGTTCTCAGAAAGCCTCAATCCAAACCAATAGATAACTGCTGATATCAGCAGAACTCCAAGGCTATTACACATCTACTTGGTTAAAAACAACACACATAATTTCATTGCTTCATGTGATTGGATGATCCAAATTATAAGCAAAATAACTGAATAGATCAGTTTAGAGACAAAGTATAAAAACCTTTCCCTTGTAACTGCTTCTCTGCTCCTTTCCCAGTTTCCAGGTCTTTGGTGTTTCTACTTCTTCTTTGTTCATGTTTGGAATCCCTTTTCTTGGGCTTTTGAAAATGCCTATTTTCTTGCTATCTCATTTCTTCATTCAACTTTACTCTAGTATCTCTCTGTTCCACATAGCTCAGTGTGTGTTCCTTTGTTGATGTTCAATATAACATAAGCAGTGGTAACAATAGTAGATCAATAGGACTCTAGAACACACTCTGCCATTGTTAGATCATGAGAGATTAAATTCATCTCCAACTAAAGTAGATGTAAACTTGTTGTTGCTTGTGTTGCTCTGAACATTGTGGGCATGGTATATTGGCACCAGAATATTATGCAAACAATGCATTTCATTGTATTTTTTACTGTTTATTGTGATGAATAAATTAATCTGAATCTGAACCCTTATTCTGAAATTATGCTCCCTAGTTCTAAATACCCCATTGGGGATAACATGCTCTCAGCATCCTCCCTACTCCCAACCCCCTTCCACTCTGAGTCTGAGCCCAACCATAATTCATACACCAACTTCTTCATCCTAAGAATCAACCTCGTCAATCTTCTCTGCACTGTCTCCAATGCAATTCCTTAAACATGGAGATGAAACTAGATGCAGTAATGCCAAGTATGGCTTCACCAGAGCTTCATTAACGTGCATCAGTGTTTTCCTACATTTTATTCCATACCTCTTGCAAAAAAGGTCAATATTCCATTGGCCTTCCTAATTACTTGCAGTGCTTGCTTGCTAAAATATTGTATTTAATGAATGTCTGATCCCTTTGTGCTACATTTAGTCTTTAATTCATTTAAAATACCTTACTTATTCATTCTTTCAAGAATGAATAACCTCATATGTTCCAATATTATTGTCTATTTGCTAATATCTATGGTCATTTAATTAATCTATCTGTATTCTTTTGCAAGTTCTTTATCTCCATACAGCTTGGGAATCAATATAGTTTTGTATCATCAGCTAATTTGGCTAGTTTGGTTCTTTCATCTGATATGAATTCTCAATAATTGAAGTCCCAGCGCTCATACTTCTATCATTTCTACACTTCCACTAGTTATTGCAAACAGAAGGAATAACGAGGTAGTGTTCATGGTTCATGGACTGTACAGAAATCTGATGGTGGACGGGAAGAAGCTGTTTCTAAACCATAGCACGTGGGTCTTCAGGCTCCTATGCTTCTTCCCTAATGTTAGTAATAAGAAGAGATCACCTCCTGGATGGTGAGGGTCCTTAGTGGTGGGTGCCACCTTCTTGAGCATTGTTTCTTGAAGACGTCATGGATTGTGGGGAGGGTTGTGCCCATGATGGAGCTGGCTATAACTCCATTCCTGTACATTGGAGCCTCCACACCACGTTGTGATGCCACCTGTAAGAATGATCTCCACCAAACATCTATAGAAATTTGCAGGATGCCCAGGACTTGAAACTACTCATCCTTTTCACCACTGACCCCTCAAACAAAGACTGGTGTATGTTCTTCTGACTTCCCCTTCCTGAAGTCCACAATCAGTATCCTGAAATTGTTGATGTTGAGTGTGAGATTGTTGTTGTTACACCACTCAACCATCTAATCTATCCCGCTCCTGGAAGCCTTCTCATCACCATATGAGTTTCTACCATCAACTGTGTTATCATCAGTGAATTTATAGATGTTATTTGAGCTATGCTTAGCCACACAATCACGAGTAGAGCAAGGGACTAAATATGGAACCTTGAGACGTATGTGTGTTGATATTCTGCACGGAAAAGATGTTATTATCAATCTTCATTGATTTTGGTCTCCCAATAAGGAAGTTGATAATCCAATTGCAGATGGAGGTACAGAAGCCCAGGTTTTGAAGCTTGATTATTAGTACTGAGGAAATAATGTTGAACACTGAGCTGTAATCAAAATGCAGTAACCTGATGTGTGTCTTGTGGTTGGGAGTGAGCCATTTCTCTGTGAAGTGGAGTCCATTTGTGTGCAAAAACACTTCTACGTGGCATTTAATCAACTGCCCTGTGGAAGTCCAAATATGCTGAAGCTACTGATTCCCCTTTACCCACCCTGACTTATCCTCAACAAATGCCAACAACGAGACAACCATTTCAGAGTTAATTTGTGGTGCAGTTGTCATAAGCCAAAGCAGTGTGTGTGTGAGTACAAGAAAATATCGGAATAATGTGAGAGTTCCAAGGATGGATGAAGGTGGCTGGCCCAATGTGGCTGTATGAGGAGATTTCTATGAAATGTTAGGAGAGATCTATGTATGTCTGTTGGAGAGTTGCAGTAAGGTAATTTTCAGATTAATATTGTTCACATTGGATTCAATTAAGTACTGTAGGATATGCATAGCACTTGCTTTCATGGAAACAAATGGTGGTTATTCATGGTACATAAGGTACTGCTTGTAATGCATTAAATACACGTGTTCTTATAACAGTTGTCCAGTTACTTGATGAAATAGATTGTATCCTGTTTGAAGTTAGACCATCTGTTTGACACCCAAATCGCAAGTCAATGCGTAGAACCATAGAACACTACAGCACAGAAAACAGGCCATTCGGCCCTTCTAGTTTGTGCCAAAACATTATTCCGCTAGTCCCATTGACCTGCATCCAGTCCATAACCCTTCAGACCTCTCCCATCCATGTATCTATCTAATTTATTCTTAAAACTTAAGAGTGATCCCGCATTTACCACATCAGATGGCAGCTCATTCCACACTCCCACCACTCTCTGAGTGAAGAAGTTCCCTCTAAACCTTTCCCCTTTCACCCTAAAGCCATGTCCTCGCGTATTTATCTCTCTTAATCTAAGTGGAAAGAGCCTATTCACATTTACTCTGTCTACCATTCATAATTTTGTAAACCTCTATTAAATCTCCCCTTTCTTCTACGCTCCAAGGAATAAAGTCCTAACCTGTTCAATCTTTCCCTCAATCCCTGAAGACCCGGCAACATCCTAGTAAATCTTTTCTGCACTCTTTCAATCTTACTGATATCCTTCCTATAGTTAGGTGACCAGAACTGTATACAATACTCCAAATTTGGCCTCACCAAAGTCTTATACAATCTCCCCATAACATCCCAACTCCTGCACTCAATACTTTGATTTATGAATGCTAGGATGCCAAAAGCCTTCTTTACAACACTGTCTACTTGTGATGCCACTTTCAGGGCATTATGTATCTGAACTCCCAGATCCCTTTGTTCCTCCGCACTCCTCAGTGCCCTACCATTTACTGTGTATATCCTACCTTGATTTGTCCTTCCAAAATGCAACAGCTCACAGTTGTCTGCATTAAATTCCATCTGCCATTTTTTGGCCCTTTTTCCAGTTGGTCCAGATCCCTCGGCAAGCTTTGAAAGCCTTCCTCACTATCCACAATGCCTCCAATCTTAGTGTCATCATCAAACTTGCTGATCCAGTTGACCACATTATCATCTAGATCATTGATATAGACAACAAACAACAATGGTCCCGGCACTGATCCTTGAGGCACACCACTAGTCACAGGCCTCCAGTCTGATAAGTAATCATCCACTACCACTCTCTGTCTTCTCCCAAACAGCCAATTTCAAATCCAGTTTACAACCTCTCCATGGATACCTAGTGTCTGAACTTTCTGAACTAACTTCCCATGTGGGACTTTGTCAAAGGCCTTACTAAAGTCCGTGTAGACAACATCCACAGCCTTTCCTTCATCTACTTTCTTGGTAACTATACTTTTGTGAGCAACAGATCAATTTGTGTTGGCGCATGGCCAAGTGGTTAAGGCGTCAGTCTAGTGATCTGAAGGTCACTAGTTCAAGACTCAGCTGAGGCAGTGTGTTGTATCCTTGAGCAAGGCACTTAACTACACATTGCTCTGCAACGACACTGGTGCCAAGCTGTATCGGCCCTAGTGCCCTTCCTTTGGACAACATCGGTGGCATGGAGAGGGGAGACTTGCAGCATGGGCAACTGCTGGTCTTCCATACAACCTTGCCCAGGCCTGCACCCTGGAAACCTTCCAAGGCACAAATCCATGGTCTCACAAGACTAACGGATGCCTATAAGATCAATTTGATCCAGGGTTTGTTTTATAGACAGTAGGAGTTACTGAGTTTTGGCCCATCTGGCTGTGGGAAGTGCAATTGTTGTCTCTAGGAGGAAACACGAAAGAACTGAAAAATCCTTTAAATGAATGCCATACATTGCCTCATGCCAGTTGGATTTTTGATAGCAGGCTTGGATATCTGTTGTGATAGTGCCCATGGCAAAGTAGTTCACTGACATTCAGGTCCCAGCATAAAGAGTGGATTGGAATATTCTTCTTCTTATCTGCCCAGCACCTCCATCTGGTGCCCCTCCTCCTTCCCTTTCTCCCATGGTCCACTTTCCTATCAGATTCTTTCTTCTTCAGCCCTTTACCTCTTCCACCCATCACCTCTCCCTCCCTACCCTCCCAGCTTTCCCCCTCACCTGGTTTCACCTATCACCTGCTAGCTTGTACTTCTTTCCTTTCCCCACCTTCTTATTATGGCCTCTTCCCGCTTCCTTTCCAATCTTGATGAAGGGTCTTGGCAGAAATATTGAATGTTTATTCCTACTCATAAATGCTGCTTGACTTGCTGAGTTCCAGCAGATATTTTGTGTGTGATGAATAGAATGGGAGCAAGAATAGAGAGTTCAGGGAATTTGCCCAAGCTTTATAACCTTGAGGCAGCACTGGAGGAAAGGTTAGTATTTATACAGTCAAATCATGTTAATAACCTACATCAGAATACTGAGCCATTCTAATCTGCTCTGCAGTAGTAGTTAACATGTGTTCTTAGACCTTTTCAGCTGAATAAAATCAAACCCTTTCTGATTGGATATTGCAAAAGACACCATCTCTGCCTTCAAGGAAGGGTACTTATGTGTGCAGTTTTAGCGAGAGCTGGCCCAGCAGTCAATATGGAACATACTCAGTATTTACCAGTTGGACAGTAGCTGGACTACAGTAAATGAAGCAGTTGTACTGCTATGCATGAACACCCATCATTCCAATTGCAATGAGTTGGATTGCCTGCATTCCCAAGAGTTTGCCTCGAGATTAAACAGAGAAATTCATTGTTTATGCACTTGCAGTGATGTGTACTTTTCAGCAGGGCTGGAATTAAATGGGTATTTACTTCTGCTTCTTATTGCATCTTAAAGCAGCAGAATGTTCCAGAATGACTCACTGGACCATAAGTCCTTGTCAGACTCCAGAGCACAAATAGAAAAATTAACAGAGACAGATAAACACTTTATTAAATAAATAGGATTAGTCCAAATCTGAACCATAATGCTCACAACACTGGTGTTCCTTTAAAGGTTGAAAATGCTTTGTATTCTATATCAATATTGACCTCTGTTATATTACCCAACTCCTCCTAACCTTAGCTCAATAATTTCTTTGTTATCTGTAGCTTTTGCAATTTCATTTTAGTTCTATACTTTTATCAGCTTTGTTCTAGACTATTGGTGGAAAGAGACTGAGGAAACTATCGTATATACTGGAAATCTGAAATAAAACAGCAGAATATGTTGGAAATAGTCATCAGGTCAAGCAGCATCTGTTACTTTCTCCACAGAAATCAGCTGGTGAGTGAAATGTGCACACTTCATTGTGGATCAAGATCTGTGTGTTTAGTTTCCAGATCACTACATGTTTCTAACAATGGATTGTAAGGTCTAGGTTTAGTGCAATCAAAACATTCAAAAGTAAATTTGTATCTAAATAGAAGTGTCCCAAGATGTGTCACAGAAGTGTATCAGATTTAAAAATCTACCACCAAACCAAAAAAAAACAGAAGTTTGCAGGCCATCAATGGAGAACTCAAAAAGTTAAGAAGATGGAAGGATATTGGGATGGATTCCATTACTTTGAGTTGATGTTGGTGATGGGTGCCAATGTTTGGTGCCACTTAATTGTAATCTTCAGTGAAGTGACACAGTGAAGTGCAGCCTTTTACAGAAACATTTTTAAAAGTAAAAATACTCTTCACAAGACAATGCCTAACTTTTAAAATACACTTTAGAACATGTTGAGATGACTAAAGACTAGAGTGCATTACACTGATTGTGCAATATGAATGTTTTAGATTGCTTGTGGTCATCTGAAGCCTCTCATTTGAATCTGAGAGTGTACTATGGAATGGTTTATAAATATTAAGCTGAATTATGGAGGATGGTACCACGTGAGACAACATAAGAGTGTTAATATAGCCAGCCACTTTCCACCGATAAATTTCATTATAGACATTGTAAGCACATTTTTTTTAACTTCTTAATATGCTGAATCTTAATAAAAAATTGTGGTTCTAATGAATACTCACATTTTTCAGTGTAAAACCAATGTGTCACTTCCTGCCCTTACAATACAAAATGAATGGTCTGAAAATCAGGGACTTACATTCTCTGATTATTTGAACACATGCCTGATAAATGTTGAATGTAGATGAAGCTCCTCTCTCTGTAAATGTATAAAAAAATATAACCAGTATTTTTAAAAAATCAAATTGAGTGTGTGTTTGATTGCCCTAAGTAATGTAAATATTTTTTATATAAATGGATTACCATAAAGCTATCATTTTAGAAAATAACAGCCAATATCTATGTTGTAAACACAAACCCACAAATTAGTTGCAAAGAACTATAGAGGTCATCCAGCAGATGCTTAACAAATCTCATAACTGATCCCAAAAGATCAGTGGACAGCCCCGACAGGTTATGGACAATATTACCAGCTGCTCGACAAATAGATTATGCAGGATGATAACTATACATCTTTTTTTGAACTCTGGTTCATTGCCAGGATATCACTTACTGATTGTAGCTCTCTCTGAACATAAATGACAGAACCTCAGTAAAAACAAGATAGTCTCACTTTCACATCATTTTTCTATCATCCCAGCTTGTAATTGGCTGATGGTTCTTTCTCAGATACAATTTCCCTTTCTATCTCTTGAGGGATGGCATCAAATCAGGAGAACAGATTGCTAAGTGTCTGATTTAAAAATAAAACATAATGGAGAGATGTATTAGGTTAAGGTAGAATGATAACTCTATAACTAAAACTGGCCAGGTAAACTGCAATTCTCTTCTGCAATCTTACACATCAGCAATGCAAGAGGCTACAAAAAGTGAAGGACTCAGCCAACTCCATCATAGATACAGGTCTCACCACTACTGAGAACATCTACAAAGACTGTGTCTCAGAAAGGTGACATCCATCATTAAGGGCCCCCATCATCTTGGCCATGCCCTCTTCTCAATGCTACCATCAGGCAGAAGTTATAGAATCCTGAGGATCCACACATCAAGGTTCAACAACAGCTTCTTCCCCATTGCCTTCAGGTTCTTGAACTTACCAGTAAAACCCTAACACTACCTTGGACTATACTCCTTTTATCCCTTTCTTAACTTGCACTAATACCATTAAGTTTATTTTGTCATGTAAGTTTTGTATAATTTACAGTATATGTTAAGTTCCTGTGAACTTACGATTGTAATATGCTGCTACTGCAAAAAAGCTAATTTTCATAGCATTCATATCCTTGATATGTATGCCTATGATGATAAACTTGAACATATTTGTTCCCAAATTTTAGCCTCTCCCTCAAGTCAGGATTTAGTGCAGAAAGTAATCAATTCTGGACTTTTAAAAATCTAATCTAAGTAAACATTAAAAAGGGAATAAACTGCTGCATTTGTCCAATCTTTCATGTCTTCAGGATCCCACAAAATGCCTTACAATCACTAAATTACTCCTTTGCATCAACACTGTCATATTGAAAATATCTGTTTATCATAATAATAGTGACATGAGAATTTTTTTTACCCAGGAAGCCATATTATGTCAGAATGCCACTTATGTCAAAATGCTGTTTCTGGACTTCAGTTCAGCATTCAACACTATCCACAGACTTTGGTGAACAAACTCCTACTCCTACAACTGAATGTTGGACTTCCTAACAAACAGACTTTAGATATTCAGGATGCACAATCGCTCCTCCATGCCCATCATCTGCAACACAGATACCCCCCCAGGGCTGTGTGCTGAGCCAATTTCTGTACACCCTGCTCACACATGACTGCATGGCCAAACATTCAAACAATTACATCGTCAAGTTTGCTTAAGACACAACAGTGGTGGGGCTCATCACCAATAATGTTACGACAGCCTAAAGAGTGGAGGTGCAAGAGTTTGAGGTCTGTACCAGACAAATAACCTCTTCCTTAACATCAACAAGACAAAGGAGACTGTTATTGACTTCAGAAAACACTTAACACTCACACCCACTTTACATTGGCAGCACAGCAAGCAGTTTCAAACTCCTGAGAGTACACATAACACACAGCCTCTCATGGTCCTAGAACACATCCTACAGAGTCAAAAATACTCACCAATGCCTCTACGTTCTGAGGATGCTGAATACTCACATCATTCTACAAAAGTACAGTAGAGAGCATCTTGACAAGTTATAATAGGAAGGTTTTACAACAGATAGTCAAAACTGCCTGATGTATCACTGGCACCAGCTTACCTGCCATCAAGGACGTATAGAGAAAGGTGCTGGAAAAGGGCCAGTAATATCATGAAGGATCCCACCCATCCCGCTCATGGACTGTTTCTGCCACTCCTATCAGGGAGAAGGCTACATTGCATCCACACCAGGACCACCAGACTCAAAAAACAGTTACCTTTCCCAAGCAGTAAAGCTGATTACCATCTCCACCCACGAACTTCATCTCTGCTCTAATATTTCTTGTCAGACATTTTGTGTACAGCCTAGAGTCACTTTAAGGACATGCAATCAATCTATGCATATAAGCTACTTATGTATTAATATTTAACGTGCTTTTTATTATTAATGTGTTCTTGATCTTTTGTTTTGTTATTGCGCTGCATCAGATCCAAAATAAAAAGTATTTCATTCTCCTTTACACTTGTATACAGGAAATGACATTAAACAATCTTGAATTTTGAATCTTATGCCTTTGTTAATTTCTCACCTGAAAGACAGTAAGTACCTCAGATTTGCATTAGGGTCTCAATATAGACTTTGCAATTTAAGAATCTGGAGTGAGATTTGGACACACAATACCTAGGGCAACTTAAGTTCTGAGAAGTCTACCAGAGCTCGTAAGATTGCAAATTATGCATAAGCATCAACTTATGTACAGCCCAAAACACAAAATTTAGTTCCAGAGACAGAGACAGGGGCATTTCAATTAAAGTACTGTTCCAAAACGGCCTCTTATTAATTCTAAGTTATAGGTCAGGTATTTTAGTCAAGAGTACCAAATATCTGAGCTAAATATAGAATAATAGATACCTGAGCCTGTTGTTAATATTGTAATTTAATCAACTACTTTAACTGGTGATGCTGGAACAGTTTATGAGGGTCATCCAATCCCCGGTATAAAATAACATGTTTTAGCTCAATGCCAGGTGTTTATGCGGTTTAAAATACAGAACATACCTATGATATATTTTTTACAAAATCTTACATCTGCATGCTTTTGTGATCAATTTTTTTCATATATATGCAAAGCAAAAGAGAAAGCAGTGGAAAGTGTCTCCCTAGTTTAAGTTTCAAAGAGGCAGCAAAGGAGTGATGGGTTAATTCCATGAATTCCTACGTTCGCAATTATAATAAACACTAGGTCAGTGAACATGATACACTGTAATAATAGTCTCATGCTTAGAGAGGCACAACAGCACCACCACTTGTTGAATATGTAATTACAGTGTGACGTTTACATAGACAATTCAATTATCCATGTAGATGTTGGACTATATAATTAAAATCGGAAATAAGAACAGAAGATATAATTTTTAAATGGGACTGAATTATATTAGTGTGTCACAGTTCATATATTCATAGATAATAATCTTTTTTCACCCAAAAGATTTAATAGGTTTTAATTCTGACTCCCCAGTGTGCCGTCCTTAGTGAGATGGATTAATATTTTATGTAAAGAAAACCTAATGTTTAAATCAAAGAAACTAATTTGCTACATACATCAAAGTTGCTGGTGAACGCAGCAGGCCAAACAGCATCTATAGGAAGAGGTGCAGTCGACGTTTCAGGCCGAGACCCTTCGTCAGGACTAACTGAAGGAAGAGTGAGTAAGGGATTTGAAACTTACTCACTCTTCCTTCAGTTAGTCCTGACGAAGGGTCTCGGCCTGAAACGTCAACTGCACCTCTTCCTAGAGATGCTGCCTGGCCTGCTGCGTTCACCAGCAACTTTGATGTATGTTGCTTGAATTTCCAGTATCTGCAGAATTCCTGTTGTTTGCAAACTAATTTGCTGAATGCAAGGTTATGAACGTGTACAAGGCTTTTCATAAAACTTGAAATGTATTTCATGATATATCAGCCTCCGACATCCCCTTAACAGACCACTTACATACGAAGACATAAAGAATAGCCTTATAACTCATAACAGAAAACAATGTGAATTCACATCAAAAATATGTTTAGCACTATTTAAATGTGTTCAAAACCATCTGTATTTACTACATTTGAATTTACTAATGGGTTAATCCACAGACATACACCATTATGTACTTACTGCAATGCAGGATGCTATTCAGCCCTTTAGCTTGCTGCTAACTTCTGGAAAAGCAATCCCATCATTCCTATCATTCTCTTAGTTGCTCATTCTTGTCTATATGCCCATTATCTTTCTGCCTGCCAAATAATGAACTAAGTGGTAATGGACAGTATCAATAAAGGTGTATGCACAATACTATAACAAATCTTGATTAAGATTAAAAATAGGTTCTTGACTAGTAAGGGTGTCAAAGGTTATGGAGAGAAGGTAGAAGAATGAGGTTGAGAGGGAAAATAAATCAGGCATGATCGTATGGTGGAACAGACTCAATTGGCTGAATGGCCTAATTCTGCTCCTTTGTCTTGTGGTCTCACCTCAAAGTTTCATTCATTTGAGCAGACATTTGGTGTGTTTGAGGGTCAGTGTGGCATTCTTTCCTCCCTTCAATCCAGGCCAGTTCCCCAGTTTAGTACTGAGGGATTGCTCCATACATAATGATCTTCAGAAGCTTCATATGCTCACTTGAGTGACTCAGATAAAAATTAAAGCTCCTATGGCACCTTTTGAAGAAGAGCAGCATGTTTCCCTGTATTTGACCATGGTCCACGCTCAGTCATGACCAACAAATTAATTGGTCACTCATTCACTTTTTGTGGGATTTTACAGTGTAAAATTGGTAGCCAAAGTTGCTAGCCAAAGTTGCTAATATAAGTAACACACATCAAAGTTGCTGGTGAACGCAGCAGGCCAAGCAGCATCTATAGGAAGAGGCGCAGTCGACGTTTCAGGCCGAGACCCTTCGTCAGGACTAACTGAAGGAAGAGTGAGTAAGGGATTTGAAAGCTGGAGGGGGAGGGGGAGATGCAAAATGATAGGAGAAGACAGGAGGGGGAGGGATAGAGCCGAGAGCTGGACAGGTGATAGGCAAAAGGGGATACGAGAGGATCGTGGGACAGGAGGTCCGGGAAGAAAGACAGGGGGGGGGTGACCCAGAGGATGGGCAAGAGGTATATTCAGAGGGACAGAGGGAGAAAAAGGACAGTGAGAGAAAGAATGTGCATAAAAATGAGTAACAGATGGGGTACGAGGGGGAGGTGGGGCCTAGCGGAAGTTAGAGAAGTCAATGTTCGTGCCATCAGGTTGGAGGCTACCCAGACGGAATATAAGGTGTTGTTCCTCCAACCTGAGTGTGGCTTCATCTTTACAGTAGAGGAGGCCGTGGATAGACATGTCAGAATGGGAATGGGATGTGCAATTAAAATGTGTGGCCACTGGGAGATCCTGCTTTCTCTGGCGGACAGAGCGTAGATGTTCAGCAAAGCGGTCTCCCAGTCTGAGTCGGGTCTCACCAATATATAAAAGGCAGTATACTGCGTCTGGTGCTCCCGATGTGGCCTTTTATATATTGGTGAGACCCGACGCAGACTGGGAGACCGCTTTGCTGAACATCTACGCTCTGTCCGCCAGAGAAAGCAGGATCTCCCAGTGGCCACACATTTTAATTGCACATCCCATTCCCATTCTGACATGTCTATCCACGGCCTCCTCTACTGTAAAGATGAAGCCACACTCAGGTTGGAGGAACCACACCTTATATTCCGTCTGGGTAGCCTCCAACCTGATGGCACGAACATTGACTTCTCTAATTTCCGCTAGGCCCCACCTCCCCCTCGTACCCCATCTGTTACTCATTTTTATGCACATTCTTTCTCTCACTCTCCTTTTTCTCCCTCTGTCCCTCTGAATATACCTCTTGCCCATCCTCTGGGTCACCCCACCCCGTCTTTCTTCCCGGACCTCCTGTCCCATGATCCTCTCGTATCCCCTTTTGCCTATCACCTGTCCAGCTCTCGGCTCTATCCCTCCCCCTCCTGTCTTCTCCTATCATTTTGCATCTCCCCCTCCCCCTCCAGCTTTCAAATCCCTTACTCACTCTTCCTTCAGTTAGTCCTGACGAAGGGTCTCGGCCTGAAACGTCGACTGCGCCTCTTCCTATAGATGCTGCTTGGCCTGCTGCGTTCACCAGCAACTTTGATGTGTGTTGCTTGAATTTCCAGCATCTGCAGAATTCCTGTTGTTTGCTATTATAGGTTATCGCATTTCATATTAATTTATTTAACTGTACTGTTGCACAATGCTATTAAAGATAAGATCATAGCTACAAGTTTAGTTGGAACCATGACCTGTCCAATTTCCAGTTATTATGCAGAAATAGCATTATATTAGGAACTGAATTTCTTCCGCGGTTTGATCAGGTCACAACTGCGCAAGCGCGTGGACGTCAGCCAGTGAGAACAGCGAGAAGAGCTTAAAAGAAGACAGCTTTATAGAGCGGGCAACAGAGTAGAGGGAGACAGAGTAGGAAGGCTTTGGCTCAATGGGGCTTCAGCGATAAGAGGCTGAGGCGAGGTAGGTTGCCTGAGTAGAATACAGACAGGAAGTATATGTGTGAGGCCGGTGTTCTGTGCTCGGTGTCATATGTGGGAAATCCGAGAGACTCCCAGCCTCCCAGATGGCTCCATCTGCACCAGGTGCATCGAGCTGCAGCTCCATAGGGACCGTGTTAGGGAACTGGAGATGCAGCTCAATTACCTTCGTCTGGTCAGGGAAGGTGGGGAAGTGATAAGAGAGGAGATATAGGCAGGTAGTCACACTGGGGCCTGGAGAGATAGGCAAGTGGGCAACAGTCAGGAGAAGGAAGGGCAGGAGTCAGAGGCTAGAGAGCACCCCTGTGGCTGTACACCTTGATGATAAGTACTCCTGCTTGAGTACTGTTGGGGGGGATGGCCTACCTGGGAGAAGCAACAGTGGCCACGCCTCTGGCACAGAGTCTGGCCCTGTGTCTCAGAAGGGTAGGGAAAGGAAGAGGATGGCAGTAGTGATAGGGGACTCTATAGTTAGGGAGTCAGATAGGCGATTCTGTGGATGCAGGAAAGAAGCACAGATGGTAGTTTACCTTCCAGGTGCCAGAGTCCGGTATGTTCCTGATCGTGTCCACAATATCCTGAAGTGGGAAAGAGAACAGCCAGAGGTCGTGGTACATATTGGTACCAACGACATAGGCAAGAAAAGGGAGGAGGTCCTGAAAGCAGGCTACAGGGAGTTAGGAAGGAAGTTGAGAAGCAGGACCACAAAGGTAGTCATCTTGGGATTACTGCCTGTGCCACACGACAGTGAGTACAGGAATAGAGTGAGGTGGAGGATAAATGCGTGGCTGAGGGATTGGAGTGGGGGCAGGGATTCAGATTTCTGGATCATTGGGACCTCTTTTGGGGCAGGAGTGACCTGTACAGAAAGGACGGGTTGCACTTGAATCCCAGGGGGACCAATATCCTGTCAGGGAGGTTTGCTAAGGCTAGTGGGGAGAGTTTAAGCTAGGATTGCAAGGGGGGTGGGAACCAAACTGAAGAGATGGAGGAAGAGGTGGTTGGCTCACAAATAGAGAAAGCTTGGAGACAGTGCAAGGGGGAGGATAGGCAGGTGATAGAGAAGGGACGTGATCAGACTGATGGTTTGAAATGTGTCAATTTTAATGCAGGGAGTATTATCAACAAAGCAGATGAGCTTACAGCGTGGATCAGTACTTGGAGCTATGATGTTGTGGCCATTACAGAGCCTTGGATGGTTCAGGGGCAGGAATGGATACTTTGAGTGCCAGGCTTTAGCTGTTTCAGAAAGGACAGGGAGGAAGGCAAAAGAGGTGAGGGCGTGGCACTGTTGATCAGAGATAGTGTCACGGCTGCAGAAAAGGAGGAAGACATGGAGGGATTGTCAATGGAGTCTCTGTGAGTGGAAGTTAGGAACAGGAAGGGGTCAATAACTCTACTGGATGTTTTTTATAGACCACCCAATAGTAACAGGGGCATCGAGGAGCAGATAGGGATACAGATTCTGGAATAATAACAGGGTTGTTTGGGAGATTTTAATTTCCCAAATATCAATTGGCATCTCCCTAGAGCGAGGGGTTTAAAAGGTGTGGAGTTTGTTAGGTGTGTTCAAGAAGATTCCTTGTCACAATATGTAGGTAAGCCTACAAGAAGAGAGGCTGTACTTGATCTGGTATTGGGAAATGAACCCGGTCAGGTGTCAAATCTCTCAGTGGGAGAGCATTTTGGAGATAGTGATCACCATTCTATCTGCTTTACCACAGCATTGAAGAGGGATAGGAACAGACAAGTTGGGAAAGCGTTTAATTGGAGTAAGGGGAAACATGAGGCTATCAGGCAGGAACTTGGAAGCATAAATTGGGAAAAGATATTCTCAGGGAAATGTACGGAAGAAATGTGGCAAATATTACGGGGATATTTCTGTTCAATTCTGCAGAGGTACGTTCCAATGAGACAGGGAAAGGAGGGTAGGGTACACGAACCGTGATGTACAAAGGCTGTTGTAAATCTAGTCAAGAAGAAAAGAAGAGCTTACGAAAGGTTCAAAAAACTAAGAAATGATAGAGATCAAGAAGATTATAAGGCTAGCAGGAAGGAGCTTAAGAAAGAAATTAGGAGAGCCAGAAGGGGCCATGAGAAGGCCTTGGCAGACAGGATTAAGGAAAACCCCTACAAGTATGTGAAGGGCAAGAGGATAAGACGTGAGAGAATAGGACGAATCAAGTGTGACAATGGAAAAGCGTGTATGGATCCAGAGGAGATAGCAGTGGTACTTAATGAGTACTTTGCTTCAGTATTCACTATGGAAAAGGATCTTGGCGATTGTAGGGATGCCTTACAGTGGACTGAAAAGCTTGAGCATGTAGATATTAAGAAAGTAGATATGTGGGAGGCTTTGGAAAACATCAAGTTGGATAAGTCACCAGGACCCGGCAAGATATACCCCAAGCTACAGTGGAAGGCGAGGAAGGAGTTTGCTGAGCCTCTGGTGATGATCTTTGCATCATCAATACAGATGGGAGAGGTTCCGGAGAATTGGAGGGTTGCGGATGTTGTTCCATTATTCAAGAAAGAGAGTAGAGATAACCCAGGAAATTATAGACCAGTGAGTCTTACTTCAGTGGTTGGTAAGTTGATGGAGAAGATCCTGAGAGACAGGATTGATGAACATTTGGAGAGGCATAATATGATTAGGAATAGTCAGCATGGCTTTGTGAAAGGCAGGTCATGCCTTAAGAGCCTTATTGAATCTTTTGAGGATGTGACTAAACACATTGATGAAGGTAGAACAGAAGATGTGGAGTATATGGATTCAGCAAGGCATTTGACAAGGTACCCCATGCAAGGCTCATTGCGAAAGTAAGGAGGCATGGGATCCAAGGGGACATTGCTTTGTGGATTCAGAACTGGCTTGCCCACATAAGGCAAAGAGTGGTTGTAGACAGGTCAGTGACCAGTGGTGTGCCTCAGGGATCTGTTCTGGGACCCCTACTCTTCATGATTTTTATAAGTGATCTGGACGAGGAAGTGGAGGGATGGGTTAGGAAATTTGCTGATGACACAAAGGTTGGGGGTGTAGTAGATAGTGTGGAGGGCGGTCAGAGTTACAGCGGGACATTGATAGGATGCAAAACTGGGCTGAGAAGTGGCAGATAGAGTTTAACCCAGATACATGTGAGGTGGTTCATTTAGGTAGGTCAAATATGATGGCAGAATATAGTATTAATGGTAATACTCTTGGCAGTGTGGAGGATCAGAGGGATCTTGGGGTCTGAGTCCATAGGACACTCAAAGTGCTGCGCAGGTTGACTCTATGGATAAGAAAGCATATGGTGTATTGGCCTTCATCAATCGTGGAATTGAATTTAGGAGCCGAGGTAATGTTACAGCTATATAGGACCCTGGTCAGATCCCACTTGGAGAACTGTGCTCTGTTCAAGTCGCCTCACTACAGGAGGAACGTGGAAACCACAGAAAGGGTGCAGAGAGATTTACAAGGATGTTGCCTGGATTGGGGAGCATGCCTTATGAGAATTGGTTGAGTGAACTCAGCCTTTTTTCCTTGAAGCGACGGAGGATGAGAGATGACCTGAAAGAGGTGTTTCAAATGATGAAAGGCATTGAGCGTGTGGACAGTCAGAGGCTTTTTCCCAGGGCTGAAATGGCTAGCATGAGAGGGCACAGGTTTAAGGTGCTTAGATGTAGGTACAGAGGAGATGTCAGGGGTAAGTTTTTTACGCAGAGAGTGGAGAGTGCGTGGAATGGGCTGCCGGCGACTGTGTTGGAGGTGGATGCAATAGGGTCTTTTAAGAGGCTCCTGGACAGGTACATGGAGCTCAGAAAAATAGAGGGCTATGGGTAACCCTACGTAATTTCTAAGGTAAGGACATGTTTGGCACAGCTTTGTGGGCTGAGGGATTTGTATTGTCCAGTAGGTTTACTATGTTTCTATGAATTTTTTTTATTAGATACAGTGCAGAATAAGGCCTTCCGGCCTTCAAGCCATGGTGCCCAGCAACCCCCGATTTAACCCTGGTCTAATCATGAGACAATTTACAGTGACCAATTAACCTGCTAACCTGTATGCCTTTGGACTGTGGGAGGAAACCAGGGCACCAGGAGAAAACCCACACATTCCAAGGGGAGGATGTACAGACTCCTTAGAGAAGATGCTAGAATTGAACTCCAAACTCTGACGCCTCGAGCTGTAATAGTGTCGCTTTACTACGCTACCTATTTCATTTGTACATCCTCAACCACTGTGATCTCCTCCTCTAAAACCATGTCATCTTAAGAACGTATTGGGATTTGCAATGAGGGGAGACCACTAACACTGAAACTCTCAAATAATAATTTCCTGTAGCAGTTTTCGAACTGGCACCCTGAGCCATACTAAAGTGGAACATTGAAATCCATCGAGAATTCAATAATATGTTTTGGTCTATTTGTTTTCCTCATTTACACACATATTTGTCTCACACCTCTCTCTTTTCTGGACCCCACTAGTCTCTGCATCCAGAACATCATCCTTCACTGATTACGCCAAATCCACATGTCTCCCTCCATCTCACTTCTCTGCTTTCCACAGGGACCATTCTCTCCATGACTGCCTGTCCACTTATGCTTTCCACAGTCAACCCCTTCCTGATCCCCTGTAACCACAGGTTTACCACTTGTCTCTACACCTCTTCCTTCACTATCATCCAGGGATCTAAACAGCTCTTTCAGGTGAGGAAGGAATTTACTAAAACCTTATCCAAACTGAAGTATCACATTCAGTGCTCATGATATAGATTCCTCTATATTGGCAGGGCCAGGTGTAGACTGGGCAACCATGTTACAGAGCACTAGAGCTCTATCTGCAATGCATGTTGCTATTGCATGTCATTTCGGCTCTCCTTTCCATTCTCACACCAAGATGCCTGGCTTTGGCCTTCTCTATTGCAACATGTAAGCCAAATGCAAACTAAAAGAACAGTCCCTTATACTCTACTGGCTGCTTACAACATAATGGCACAATGTTCCCCATGGCAAAACACACCAAATGCTGGAGGAACTCAGCAGGCCAGGCAGCATCTATGGAAAGGAGTACACAGTCAATGTTTCAGGCTGAGATTCTTCATCAAGATGAAGGATCCCCCTGCCAAGCTCCACCTCCTTGTCATTTCTGTCGCAAACCCCTCTTTTAACTGGTTTCATCTAACACCTACAGTCCCCCCTGTATCACCTCTCTCACTGGTGACTGTATACTGCCTTCCCTCTACACTCTCAGGCCTTTGACCCAAAATATCCATCATCCCTTTGCTTCCTCAGATACTGCTTGACCATGGAGATCTTCCAGCAGCGCTGCTCCAGATTCCAGCATCTGCACTTTCTTTTGTCTTTAATATGTTTTGGTGTTCTCCATGAAGACCAGCATAGGAAAACATTTTAATTTATCAACATAATAAATGTTTAGACTATATTTCAAGGGAATTGAAAAGACATTGCAGTTTCTAATCTCACCTGAAATGATATTGTCTTGCAACACTCCATGCCTGCATTATCAAAAACATTCTTAATCTTTATTAGGTAAAATGCTGATCACATGGAGGGAGGATTCACTAAAGAACATTAAGTACTCTCATACAACATATGAGATCCAAGAGTGAATAGATAGAGCATATGGTGCATGAAGAAATTCCCTGAGGCATATTAACGTTGATCTGTATGTAGTTTAATCCATGACATTTATATGTTAATGAAAAAATCTGATAAGCTTTCATCAATAAAACATAGTACAACACAAGAACAGGCCCTTCAGCCTAATATGTCTGTAACAACCATGATGCCAATCTAATCATACCTGCATGTACGTACATGGTCTGTAGCTCTCTATTTTCTATCTTCTCATGTGCCTTGTCCAAATGCCTCTCAAGAATTCTCATCATATCTGCTTTCACCACCTCCTCTGATAGCACTTTCCAAGCACTTACAACTCTGTGTATAAGAAAAGGCTTGCTCACAAAACTCCTTTAAACTTTCTTCCTCTCAATTTAAACCTATGCCATATTGTTTTTGACATTTCCACCCTGGGAAAAAGACTCTGGCTGTTTACCCTATAAAAGCCTCTCATTACAATCAAAGCAATGAACTACTAAATGGCACAAGCTAAGTTGAATCACTAAATATTTAGTGACTAGTCTAACTAAGTCTTCCATTTTTAGTTACTTCCCAGTTGGCTTAGATGTTGAAATCTGGAAGTATGCGTCATTGTCTCAATAACAAGAAAAAGTCAGCAATTGGCAAAGAAAGCCAAACAGATTAAATATGGAGACCTGATTCAAAGATTTTTTGTGCATACACACCTTACAGTTCAAGAGAAGAAAGCCTTTTAAAATAATACTTGGCATTTTTTACTGCCAAGGATCAGAGTAGTGATAACTTTCTTGGAGATGTGACTGTACTATTATTAAATAACCTTTTAGATACTGGATACAGAAACCTTTGGTATGAGCAAACAAAATAGTTAAGGATGAACCCTTGGGAACACACTGACCTTTTATTGATTAATTTGGTTCGTGAATTTTTTGCTCATTGTGAATTCTCATGGATAGCAATTTACTGCAGGCTTTGCTTAAGGATAATAAAAAAGTAAAAATGACTAATCTTTGGTTGACTTGTATTGGCTTTGACTAGTACTGATGCATAACAATAATGCATATTAAAGTAAGATATGCCCAACTTGAAAGGAAATAATCTACAGGTTTAACACCTGAGTTAAAATCAGGATTCATTACAGCTGCCAAGTAGATTCAAGTTTTAAGTGAAATGTTCTCAGTATTATTAATTTTTATTTACAATTTTTTTTTCTTTTACACATTGGTTGTCAGTCTATAATATATAGTTTTTAATAAATTCTATTATATTTCTTCATTTTGCTGTAAACAACTGCAAGAAAATGAATTTCGAGGTGGTATATGATACTTTGACCATAAATTTATTTCTACTTTGAGAGTGGCAATGGACATAATAAGTTGAACAGCCTCCTAAATTGTAACATCAATGAGATATGAGAAATATAACTTGTCATAACCACTATCAATTATTTACATAGAACATAGAACAGTACAGCGCAGGAAAAGGCCATTCAGCCCACAATGTTGTGCTGAACCAGCTAAAAAGCAAATAAAAAACACCCAAACACTATCCCCTCCTACCAACACCATGTCCATATCCCTCTACCTTCCCCACATCCATGTACCTATCCAAACATCTCTTAAAAGTTTGTAATGTACTTGCCTCCACCACCATAACAGGCAGCGCATTCCAGGCATCCATGACTCTTTGAGTAAAAAACACCCCTCACATCCCCCTTGAACCTAGCCCCCTCACTTTCAATGCATGCCCTGGGAAATAGGTATTCTCTGCTCACTTTATCTATGCCTCTCATAATCTTGTAAAATCTCTATTAGATCTCCCCTCAGGCTCCAGCACCCCAGAGAAAAAAACCCAGGTTTCTCCATCCTCTCCTGATAGCACATGCCCTCTAAACCAGGCAGCATCCTGCTAAAGTTCTTCTGCACACTCTCCAAAGCCTCGCCACACTAGCAACAGAGTCATGGGTACAGGGGGAGTACAGCAGTGGGCTAAACACATACCCCTGAGGTGCACCATTGTTGATTGTTAGAGAGGAGATGTTATCATCAACCCACACAGATTGTGGCCTTCCAGTTAGGAAGTCGAGAATCCAATTGCAGATGGTGGTACAGAGGCCCAGGTTCTGTAGCTTATTGATCAGGATTGTGGGAATAATGATGTTAAACACTGAGCTATAATCAACAAATGGCATCCTGACATAGGTGCTTGCATTGTCCAAGTGATCTACATGAGAACATAAGAAATAGGAGCAGGAGTAGGCCCTCTGGCCCATCGAGCCTGCTCCACCATTCAATAAGATCATGGCTGAGCCCACCATGGACTCATCTCCACCTACCTGCCTTTTCCCCACAACCCTTAATTCCCCTACTAGGCAAAAATCTATCCAACCTTGTCTTCAATATACTTACTGAGGTAGCCTCCACTGCTTCATTGGGCAGAGAATACCACAGATTCACCACTCTTTCAGAAAAGCAGTTCCTCCTTATCTCTATCCTATATTTACTTCACTGAATCTTGAGGTTATTTCCCCTAGTTCTAGACTCATCTACCAGTGGAAACAACTTTCCTGCCTGTATCTTATCTATCCCTTTCATAATTATATATGTTTCTATAAGAATCTCCTCTCATCCTTCTGAATTCCAGTGAGTACAGTCCAAGGCGACTCAATCTGTCCTCATAGTCTAACCCTCTCATTTCTGGAATCAACCTGGAGAAGCTCCTCTGCACCAACTCCAAAGCCAGTATATCTCTCCTCAAGTATGGATACCAGAACTGCACCCAGTACTCCAGATGTGGCCTCACCAGTTCCCAATACAGTTGCAGCAAAACCTCCCTGTTCTTAAGTTCAATCCCTCTAGCAAAGAAGGGCGAAATTCCATTTGCCTACTTGATAGCCTGCTGCACTTGCAAACCAACCTTTTGCATTTGGAAATATAGAAAATCTACAGCACAATACAGGCCCTTCAGCCCACAAAGCTGTGCCGAATATGTCCTTACCTTAGAAATTACCTGGGATTACCCATAGCCCTCTATTTTTCTAAGCTCCATGTACCTATCCAGTAGTCTTTTAAAAGACCCTATCATATCCGCCTCCATCACCGTCGCCGGCAGCCCATTCCACATACTCGCCACTCTCTGCGTAAAAAACTTACTCCTGACATTTCCTCTGTACCTACTTAAAACTGTGCCCTCTCATGCTGGCCATTTCAGCCCTGGGAAAAAGCCTCTGACTATCCACACGATCAATGCCTCTCATCATCTTATACACCTCTATCAGTTCACCTCTCATCCTCCGTCACTTCAAAGAAAAAAGGTCGCATTTACTCAACCTATTCTCATAAGGCATGCTCCCCAATCCAGGCAACATCCTTGTAAATCTCTCTGCACCTTTTCTATGGTTTCCACATCCTTCCTGTAGTGAGGCGAACAGAACTGAGCAGAGTACTCCAAGTGGGGTCTGACCAGGGTCCTATATAGCTGCAACATTTATCTCTCGGCTCCTAAACTCAATCCCATGATTGATGAAGGCCAATGCACCATATGCTTTCTTAACCACAGAGTCAACCTGCGCAGCAGCTTTGAGTGTCCTATTGACTCGGACTCCAAGATCCCTCTGATCCTCCACACTGCCAAGAGTCTTACCATTAATACTATATTCTGCCATCATATTTGACCTACTTAAATGAACCACCTCACATTTATCTGGGTTAAACTCCATCTGCCACTTCTCAGCCCAGTTTTGCATCCTATCAATATCTCACTGTAAACTCTGACAGCCCTCCACACTATCTACTACACCCCCAACCTTTGTGTCATCAGCAAACTTACTAACCCATCCCTCCACTTCCTCATCCAGATCATTTATAAAAATCACGAAGAGTAGGAGTCCCAGAACAGATCCCTGAGGCACACCACTGGTCACTGACCTCCATGAAGAATATGACCCATCTACAACCACTCTTTGCCTTCTGTGAGCAAGCTAGTTCTGAATCCAGAAAGCAATGTCCCCTTGGATCCCATGCCTCCTTATTTTCCCAATAAGCCTTGCATGGGGTACCTTATCAAATGCCTTGCAGAAATCCATATACACTACATCTACTGCTCTACCTTCATCAATGTGTTTAGTCACATTCTCAAAAAATTCAATCAGGCTCATAAGGCACAGCCTGCCTTTCACAAAGCCATGCTGACTATTCCTAATCATATTATGCCTCTCCAAATGTTCATAAATCCTGCCTCTAGGATCTTCTCCATCAACTTACCAACCACTGAAGTAAGGCTCACTGGTCTATAATTTCCTGGGCTATCTCTACTCCCTTTCTTGAATAATGGAATAACATCCATAACCCTCCAATCCTCCAGAACCTCTCCCGTCTCCATTGATGATGCAAAGATCAACGGCAGAGGCTCAGCAATCTCCTCCCTGCACAAGCACTCTCAAGTCCTTCTGCACAGCAGAATGCTGCAGTCTTTTACCAGTTAAATAATAATCTGCTCTTCCACTTATCCTTCACATTTACCAACATTGTACTCCATCTGCCAGACCCTTGCCCACTCACTTAACCTATCTATATCCCTTGGCAAACTCTGCATATCCCCTGCACAATTTGCTTTACCACTCAATTTAGTGTCATCAGCGAACTTAGATACACTACACTCCGTCTCCTCTTCCAGATCATCAATGTATATTGCAAACAGTTGCAGGCCCAGCATCAACCCCAGCGGCACACCGCTCACAACTGTTTGCCAACCAGAGGAACACCCATATATCCCAACTCTAAGGCCGTGTGAAGAGCCATTGAGATTGCATCTGCGGTAGAACTATTGTGGCAATAGGCAAATTGCAGTGGGTCCAGGTCTTTGCTGAGGCAGGAGTTCATTCTAGCCATGACCAACCTCTCAAAGCATTTCATCACCATGGATGTGAGTGCTCCTGGGTAATAGTCATTAAGGCTGCACATATTACTCTTCTTAGGCACTGGTACAATTGTTGCCCTTTTAGAGCAGGTGGGAACTTCCGACCATAGCAGTGAGAGGTTGAAAATGTCTGCCAGTTAGTTGGCAAAGTTTTCACAGCCTTACCAGGTACACCATTTGGACCTGCCACCTTGCGAGGGCTCAGCCTCCTTAGGCAGCCTAACGTTGGCCTCTGAGACAGAGATCAGAGGGTCACCGGGTGCAGCAGGGATCTTCACAGTTGTAGTTGTATTCTCCCTTTCAAAGTGGACATAGAAGGCATTGAGCGTAGCTGGTAGTGAAGCATCACTGCCCTTCATGCTGTTGGGTTTCGCTTTGTAGGAAGTAATGTCCTGAAAACACTGGCAGAGTTGATGTGTATCCGATGTCACCTCCAACCTTGCTCAGAATTGTTTCTACGTTCTTGAAATAGTCCTCTGCAAGTCATACCTGGTTTTCTGGTACAGGCCAGACCACCAGTCTTAATGCCACAGATCTACCCCTCAGCAGACGATGTACCTCCTGGTTCATCCATGACTTTTGATCTGGGAATGTACAGCAAGTTTTCATAGGTACACACTCATCCACACAGATTTTAATGAAGTCAGTAACAACTGCGGTATACTCACGCAGATTCGAAGATGAATCGCTGAATACAGTCCAGTCCACCGTTTCAAAGCAGTCTTTTAAGTGCTCCTGTGCTTCCCTTGTCCAAGCCTTCTTGGTCCTTACTACTGGTGCCGCAGTCCCCAGTCTCTGCCTATACTCAGGGAGTAGAAGTACAGCCAGGTGATCAGACTTTCCGAAGTGTGGGCGTGGAATAGGATGGTAGGCATTCTTGACGGTGATCCAATGTGTTGTTTCCACTGGTACAAGTGATTTGTTGATGGTAATTATTTTGTTACTTTTTCAGGCAGGCCTGCTTAAAATCCGCCAAAATGATAGTGAAGGTGTCAGGGTGTTGATCCCATTGCTCAGATCATCTAGAGCCTGTTAGACATTGGCCTGAGGTGGAATGTACACAGTTAACAAAATGATCACTGACATCTCCCGTGGCAGGTAAAATGGACAGCACTTAATTGCAAGATATTCCCAGTCTGGTGGGCAGGATTGGGACAACACTGATACATGTTTGCACTAAGAGGAGTTGATCATGAAGCATACACCACCAAATCTGTTTTTGAGAGACATGACAGTCCTATCCTGATGGTGTACAGTGAACCTGTCAATCTGAATTGCTGTGTCCGGTATGGAAGGGATTAACCAGGATTCTGTGAAACAAAGAATGCATGTGGTCCTAAAGTCCCTCTGATACGGCACCCTTGCTCTCTGAGGTCTTCGATTTTATTCACTAGAGGCTGTACGTTTGCCAGCAAGATAGTCAGTATTTGGAGCCTGAAACCTCGTTTTCTTAAAAGCACCTGTATTCCTGACCTGCAGCTGCCAGGAATCCAGTGAGAAATGCAGCCACAATTGGCATTATTTCCATCGGTTTTAAGCAGAAAAAGTTTATTCAATCATATTAAGACATTTTCATTAAGTGTACAGACCTTGGAAGCAATTGTGATTCTCAGCTGCATCGAGCTGAAACAGGAATATGTAATCACATCCATCGAACTGTGTTGCACAAGATCACTGTTCCCAAGTCACTCCGGAAGTATAAAAAAAGGTTAAACTATAGGTTATAGTTTAACCTTTTGAAAATAAATATTGTTTAGTATCTTGGATATTCAGTATTTCCTTAAATTATTTTGTGCAACTTCTGAAGCAAAATTTTGCTTGCAATTTTTTTGGATATGAATACATATGGGTAGTTCAAGTATAATGCAAACTTTTGTGAACACGAGAACGTCATATTTTGTTGGTGTGCAATATATTACATAACGTAGTAGGCTATTGATTTTAAATATAAATATTAAATTTTAACTTCATCTTCATCTAGGTTAATACACATATACCCGTTCAATAAACTGAAACAATCTGCATTGTTGCTTTCCAAGTGGCTGTTTAATCAAAATATTTAGATGGGGTTTTGAAATTTTCAGAGGAGGATCTAGTGATCCCAAGGAAAACAACTAATATTAATGACTAATATTAATAGACATTATTACAAAGTAATGGCAATTCACTTGAAACACTCAAGTTGTTAATCATACATAGCCCTTGGCTAGAATCAAATTCCATAATATCAGAACAATTCTGGAAATATCAAGAATATTGTGAATTATGTCTATCTATATTAGAGCTATATTACTTTCTTAAAACTTCTTAAAAATATGTTAGTTTTACCTACCTAACATTGATTCCAAGTGTTTGTCCGTGCTAAAAATACATTATCTTACAAAAGAAAGCATTCAGAAAAAAAATAAACAGCTAGAAAATAACACTCTGCTTTTACCAAAGTTGAAATATTGAGATGGGATGACTTCACAGAATCCTCAGCAGCATGCAGTTCACTGAGGAAGCAGAAACATGCCCACAATAATCCATTAGCAGCGTCCTTCTCAAGTACATTCTCAGATTTTCAACTTCTACTAGATCATATTTTCTGATTCTGTTATTTTGTTGGTTGAAATACATAGGAAGAGTGTGAATTTTATAATCCAAATAATTATAACATGCAATAAATCAGGAAAAGTATCTAAATATTCCCAATTATACTTAATAGTTTAGTTACTTCTATTTATCAGTCAATTCATAGAATAGTAGTTTAAAAGGCAGTGAAGTGCAGTGAAGGGGAGAGGCTTCTTTGTTAAAATATGTCAGATTGTGCAATCAAAGGTTATTTTCCATAGTTACACTTAAGTCATTGTGGGAAACCATAGGTGTAGGGATATTCCACCATAAGCAATGACTCATGACCTCATCGCTGCTGCTGTTGAGTATGGAAAAAGGAAGAACTAAAAGTAAAGTGGATGCTAGAAATCTGAAAACAGAAATTGTTCAAAATACTAACCAGGTCAGGCAGCATTTGTAGAAAGAGAGAAAGAGTTAAAAAGTCAGACTGTAAATCATTCATCAGAACTGATTACAAACTTGAAACATTAACTCTGCTGCTCTTTTCACAGATGTTACTTGATTTTCAGCGTTTGCTTGATTTTAAAATTCCAGCATTTTAAATTTTATAATGGTAAAACGTTGACTGACATCAGGTTACACACAATGAAACAGCTCATCTTTCTTGATGGCAGAGCAGTTTATTTGTTGTCTTCGGGCTATTATGTAGTTAAACTAAGACTTTAGACTGAACAACTACCCACTATCAGGTTGTTTTTTGGTGAACAGCTGTCTGGTTCCATGGATGTCACATAGACCTTGTACCCATGTTCCTCTGCAGACCAGGCTCGGTCCAGATCCACAAGGCCCATGCAGTTCTTCCCTGTGAATAAAGAAATTTCATTAATATTTTTGTTGGTAACCACAAATCAGTAAGCCATAACCCGACATAAAAATAATTGGGTGTGCTGGTTGTTAATAGAAATAATACATTTCACTGTATGTTTTTATGTATATATGATAAATAAATTTGAATCTGAATCTGATCTGAAAGGTCATTGGATCTGCCTTTTTTGGAACAGTTTAAATATTATCTATATAAGGAATGTTAACTCCCTGAGAAACACTCTTTGTATAAACTTACAGTGAGTCATAAATTGAATTTGTTGGAACTGCATTCAGGGCATTTCACAATTTAAATAACTTAAAGTGTTTAATAAACATAACTCATATTTGATGAAAAGCATCAAATTCAGATTACAAAAAAAGATGGTAAAATTAATTTTGTTTTAGTCTACTTAATATCTAATAAGCCCAATAAAATAAACAGACTCTTGCCATAGTAACAACCATGGTGGTAATTAAATAACTGCTCCAAAATTGATAACCACTCATTATGTTTATTGAAGTAGTTTTCCCATGTGGGTTAAGAGCACTGCAGCTAATAATGTCATGCTTTCACAACACTTAAGTGTTCACTTTGACCCGAATATGAACCAAACATGCATCAGAGTGTACATGGCTCAGTTATTTTAAGTTTTCTGCATGAAATTGAATTATTGGCTTAAGATACTTCCTAAAAAATTCAAGTTATTCTGAGCAACACACAGAAATGCTGGAGGAACTCAGCAAGTCAGGAAAAGAGTAAACAATCAATGTTTTGGGCCAAGACCCTTTTTCTAGACCGAGATGGAACGGGTGGGAGATGTCTGAATTAAAATATAGTGGGAGGGGAAAGAGGCTAGCTGGAATTGATAGGGGAAGCCAGGTGTGTGGGTAAGGTCAAAGTCTGGAGAAGAAAGAATCTGATAGGAGAGGAGAGTAGCCAATGGGAGAAAGTGAAGGGGCTGGGGACCCAGGGGGAAGTGAAAGGCAGGTAAAAAGAAGTAAAAGGTCAAAGTGGGGAATACAGGAAGTGGGGGGGGGGGGAAGAGAAATTTTGCTCTTTCCAGAAGAAGAAAAAAATCGATATTCATACCATCAAGTTCGAGGGTACTCAGATGGAATATAAGGTGTTGCTCCTCCACCCTGAGAGTGGCCCCATCTGGGCACAACGGGAATGGAAATTAGAATTAAAATGTTTGGCCACCGGGAAGTCCTGCTTGTGGCAAATGATGCAGAAATGCTTGACAAATTGGTTCCCCCAATTTATGACAGGTCCTTCCAATGTAGAGGAGGCCGCATCAGGAGCAACGAATACAATAGATGACCCTATCAGATTCGCAGGTGAAGTGTTGCCTCACCTGGAAGGTCTGGGCCCTGAATGGAGGTGTAGGAGGATGCGTTCGGGCAGGTGTAGCGCTTAGGCCATTTGCAGGGATAAGTGCTTGGAGGTAGATTAGTGGGCAGGGTCAAATGGACATGGGAATAGCAGAAGGAGCAATCCCTGCAGAAAGTGGAGGAGGTAAAGAGATGTTTAGTGATAGGGTCCCTTT
Organism: Mobula hypostoma; assembly: GCF_963921235.1. Classification (NCBI taxonomy): domain Eukaryota; kingdom Metazoa; phylum Chordata; class Chondrichthyes; order Myliobatiformes; family Myliobatidae; genus Mobula; species Mobula hypostoma. Next base: position 158,857,634 of record NC_086100.1, read on the forward strand.
GAAAATGGTGGAAGTTGTGGAGGATAATGTGTTGGATGATGGCGTTTAGGTTATTCTGCTCAGCACTCTTTCCAGGAGTTCTGTTAACCCTCCACAAGTAGTTATAGCCTCCTTGTTAATATGAATGAGATTGGAACCTACTTTGGTTTGGAATCTTAGACCCAGATGTCCAATGGACAAATACAGAGCCATAAAGTTATACAGCACAGAAACAGGCTTTAACTCAACTCAACTTGTCCATGTCAACAAGTTGCCTTTTGAGCTAATCCCATTTATCTGCATTTTTCTCATGTCCCTCTAAAGTTTAGAGTCTAAACCTTCCAATCCATGTACTTGTCCAAATGTCTTTTTAGACATCTGTAAGAAAATAGATTAACTAGGCCAATGGAACATGAAATTCATAAAAGAATTCTTGGATCAAAGTCATTCCATACCAGGATCTGGGTTTTGGTTGAGTTCTCAATGATGGTTTAGAAATCTCCTTTGTTTAGAACTTTCCTCTCAGTGAAGACATTTTGTGAAACATGTCTATGTAGATTCAACCTTCTTTTACAAAGGTTTACGAACTTTTAAGGAGCTGAAATTGCAACATGGATGCTTCTTTGTAAGGTTTAAAGGACAGGTTAGGGGTAAACATGATGCTGACGTATTGCTGGAGCAGAGAAGGAACCTCCTGTGCTCCTAGCAGCTACTGATTATGGAAAGCAAATAACCTTCAATAATTTCCAATAATACAACCACTAAAGTGGTCTTCAGCAAATTGTGTCAGTTCTGAACTCTAATATTAACCTTAGCTAAGCTTCACCTGGAACCTTCAAGATCATCCTAGAATCAGCCAGCAGAGACTGGATAAAACAACAAGCATCCTTCTGTGTTATACTATTCCATAATTTTACAAGGCTTACAAAAAGAAGTACATTTTCCATCACTGTGCTGAGAGATTTAAGACTGTAATCTTGTTGTCATCAAATAAATAAAGTGAAGATACAAAAAAAGAAGACTTGACTGTAATTGGGTGTGACTTGTTCAAGACATACACTGCGGTTTTCCAATTGATATACCAGGCCATATACCCAATTATCCCATGACTAACATTTTATGGGAAAACTGCTCATGCAGAAAACATTCCTTGCCAGCAGCTCACAGGTTGGAAATAGGCAGATACTGCTGCTTCTTAAAGACTTGGAACAAAAGCTTAGAAGGTAGATGGGGAGATTTGTCAGACAAGCACTGTAGAGGAGTAAAAGGCAACATAAGTGAGCATTATCAAATGTTTTAATAAGAAAATCCCTACTATTAACTGAAAGTAAAATGCATTCAGAAGTTCCAGACAGATATATGCTGAGACGAGCTCAAGTACTCATTAAATATTGCATCTCTCTCCTTGTGGTACACATGATTCTTAGTAGATGTGGAGAGAAAATAGGTCCAAGTTCTAAATGATATCACCAGACTCCTGACTGACTCTGATTGACAGAATTCATCTCAACCTGGAAATTAAAGCAGCCCTTAATGCAGTGGTGAACAAGCAGGATTGCAGCTGATTTGTTTCTAAAGCATCAATCATTAAAGGAAAATGTAAAAAGCTATGGCTGAAATCACAGTGCCTTTGAAAGAAAAACAAGTTGGGAAAAGTTCTCTTGTAAACAAAGAGAACCTACAAATTTAAGAATCATTTATTAAGCACAGGAAGAAAGCGGGTGAAAGGATGGTGGAAGTAGATTTAATTCTACCCTCTAATAGAGATTTGTGAGTAACTGTGAAGGGAAAACTTGTAGGTCAATGGGGAAAGAGCAAAGTGAATGGAACCAAGTGAACAGCTCATTAAAATAGCTGCTGCAGGCAGAGGCACAGAGTACCTAATAGCAACTTGCAGTAGTTATTTCCAAAAATAACATTTTTAAATTGAGCTTGTTGTCCATGTCACATTAATTTGTTGATTCTAAGAGATTACTAGCCTCTATGCTTTGAATAATGGAGCAACCAGTCCTGGCCAAATGAAATACATTCAGTCATTTTCCTCCACCATTCTATAAGGTAGTGTCAGCTATGTATTTGTCCTCGTACCTATTAGCCGGCGCTCAGCAGGGAGTTGAACAGCTGTCTGATCTGCAAACCTGCACAGAATCATGTGTTCCTGCAACAAAAAGAACAATGCAAAAGATTTCAGAATTAATCTTACTTAATTGCCAATGAATAATCACTTAACGACTTCAGAGATAAAGCATATGCAAGAATAAATAAAAAGTATACACAGAAAAATGATTTGGTATTTGAACAGATCCCAAAGGGTATTTCAAAGCATTAACAGTGGGCAACTCAAAATAAAACACCCATTTGTAAATCTACATGCCTTGCAGCTAAATATGCATTTCACTTCCAATGTGAGTTTTTAAAGAAGTATTTATGAATGCACTAATAATTCTTATTCTCAACAATTTTTAATTAGGACAGACAACATCTTGAACCTGAAGCAGTGTGTTCAACTGCTGAAATTACCAGTAACTGCATTACTGAAAATGTGGAGCTTTCACCAATCTTGTTAGGCTACTTTCATATCCATCAGTCTACACTCTAAATAAAATACTATTGCACAGACACAATTATCTTGTTCAACCCATTTAATATGGGTGAATTTTTTTAGATTACATTAATTGCTACTTTCTTTGTATGTTGGAAGCAGTAATACTAATCTGGTCTATATTAAACATATGCAATTTTCATGTTAAAAAGAGAAAGTGTTTTCTTTGATCCAGATTCTGTAAATAGAATAGTCCTGTTGGCGTTAAATTCTCTTGTTGTATTAGTTGTAATATCTAAGCTACGTAACCTAATTAATGAACTAAAGCCAACAGTAATTTTTCTGAACCAATTTCTGTTCTATGTGAAGTGCAAGTACGCTTGAAGCTAAATACATAACACAGCATTTCTCTATCATTTGTTAGAGTTTGTACCAGTGGTTCCAAAATGTTTTGGGGCTACTGCCACCTGGGCTCCCAAACCACATCGCCAGATCCCCTCACTCCCTTTCCAGCCATTACATAAACACTATAAGAATTTTGATTTATGAAGCACAGTGAAAGAAAACAGGAACTGCAAATTCAAAGCAGTGACAAATAATTACAAAAAATATTCAAATCTATTTAACGCTACAAACAAGATAATTTATCCACTTACCTACAATAACAGTTTTCATGAACAACTTTAGAGGATACATTAGTAGCTCAATTATTCACTAGTTCATTGATTTTTCACCTCTCAGAGAGATGGATGGGCTTGCTGCAGTGACAGCAGCTTCTCAACGTCAGCCTGAATGTCACTCAGAAAAGAGTCTCAGATCCCATGTTCAGTAATTTGCAGTCTGTTTTGCTGCTTTGAAGAAAGTTGGACGACTACACTGAGACCATATTCCACTAAATGTAATGTTGAAAAGACAACAAAGAACATTTTGACCTTTTTCCACAGTACAGGATAGCATCTAAAGATTTCTTCCTGCAACCAAAAGTCTTGATATGATTTTTGAACCTTAGCTTCAGCTCAAAGTCATTTTGTAGCGAGATCAGTTCTTCCTCCATCCTTCCTATTAATTCCTCATTGCAAGTGTTCAGGAATGAATTTATTACCCAATCTGGAATTTGAATCAAGAGAAGACCCAGAAATCTATCTGATATGTTTTCATGCAGCTCATCCAGGTAGGCACAGTATATTTGAAGATCATTATCTGGTATTCCTTCTTTTTCTTCCAACTCAGAGAGGTTCGGAAATTGGAAAAGGTCATGATGGCCAAAACTGCACTTAATAGGGTTAACTTGGGACAGAAACCTGGAGATGACTGATTTGATTTTGGTAAGTTTCACATCATTTCCTTGCAATTGAAGACTGATTTCATTAAATGTTACAAATATTTCTGACAAATAAGTAATGTCATACCTAATATTCTTGAGTTGATTACTGAATTAAGCATTTGAGTCCTCAAAGAATTTTATCACAGTTTCAAAAAAATGCATAAAAGCATCTCAAGCGGCTCTCCTTTTGAAACAGTCAAGCATTGAGAGTGTGGGACTTGATTTTATTTACTGCTGTGATAACAGTATTTAATGATCTATGCAGCTGATCACTTTACATTTCTTTGCAAAAAGATGTTGTCTGTGAATTACACGGTGAAAAGTAAAAAATATGTTAGGTAAAGCTTTTTCCGAAGAAGTAATAACCCCATTCTGGTGCCCCATCTGTTGCACAAACAAGAATGCTGGTGAGCAGATTGTTCTTCTCTTTGAAAAACTGCTCAACAACCCTGTAACTGTTTCTATTTCCCTTGCAAATAATTTCATATTTTATATCGTGAACATAACCAAGAAGCAAAGATTTGTTGCCCAGCAAAGCTGACTCATCAAACCGCAGAGCAAATTCTGTTGTCTTAACTATGTTGTACAATGTGTCCTCCACATTCTCAGACATTTTATCTATTCATCTTTGAAAAGAGTTGTCACTGAGCAGAATCGCTTTAATTGAATTGATTCTATTTCTTACATCCATCACATACTTGAGCAGTAAAAATCTTTACATTATGTCTCTGTCTAAATGTGCAATGTGCAATTTATAGTAATTCGTAATAAATAGTATGTACAACAGGACAGTCAATATAGCATAGAAATACAATTGTGTCAGTGTGAATTAATCAGTCTGATGAAGAAGCTGTCCCGAAGCCTGTTGGCCCTGGCTTTTCTGCTGCAGCCCCGTTTCCCGGATGGTAGCAACTGGAACAGTTTGTGGTTGGGGTGACTCAAGTCCCCAGTGATCCTTCGGGCCCTTTTGACGCACGTCTCTGTAAATGTCCTGAATAGTGGGAAGTTCACATCTACAGATGCACTGGGCTATCCGCACCACTCTGAAGAGTCCTGAGATTGAGGGAAGTACAGTTCCCATACCAGGCAGGGATGCAGCCAGTCAGAATGCTCTCAATTGTCTCCCTGCAGAAAGTGCTTAGGATTTAGGGACTCATGCCAAACTTCTTCAACCGTCTGAGGTGAAAGAGGCACTGTTGTGCTTCTTTCACCACACAGACTGTAGGTACAGACCACGTGAAGTCCTTGGTGATGTGCATACCGAGGAACTTAAAGCTGTTCACCCTCTCAACCCCAGATCCATTGATGTAAATAAGGGTTAGCCTGACTCTATTCCTCCTGTAGTCCACACCAGCTCCTTTGTTTTTGTGACATTGAGGGAGAGGTTGTTTTCCACTGTGTCACAGTGATGACTTCTCTGTAGGCTGCTTCATTATTATTTGAGATTAGGCCAATCAATGTAACGTTGTCAGCAAATGTAATTAGCAGATTGGAGCTGTGGGTGGCAACACAGTCATGGGTATACAGAGAGTAAAGGAGGGGCTAAGGACACAGCCCTGAGGGGTACCTGTGTTGAGGGTCAGAGGGGCAGAGGTGAAGGAGCCCACTCTTAACACGTGCTGGCGATCTGACAGAAAGTCCAGGATCCAGCTGCACAAGGCAGGGTGAAGGCCGATGTTTTTGAGCTTCTTGTCAAGTCTGGAGGGAATTATGGTGTTGAATGCTGAACTGTAGTCCAAGATCAGCATTCTCACATAAGCATCCCTCTTCTTCAGGTGTGTAGTGCTGTGGCTATTGTGTTATCTGTCAATCAGTTGTGTTGGTAGGCGAATTGTAAGGGGTCCAGTGTGGGCGGAAGCAAGCTGCAGATGTAGTACTTGACCAGCCTCTCAAAGCATTATTGAGATAAGTGTGACAGGACGCCAATCGTTCAGATATATTACCTTGATCTTTTCAGGTACAGGAACAATGGTGGATGTTTTGAAGGAGGAGGGCACTCTACACTGGGAGAGGGAGAGAGATTAAAAATGTCTATAAACACACCTGCCAGTTGTGCCGCGCACATCCTGAATACCTGTCTTGGGATGCCGTCCGGTCCAGCAGCCTTGCAACTGTCCACTCGTTGGAAACACCTGTGTACCTGATACTAAGGTGCAGGTTGCTTTGGCGGCTCTCCTCGGGGGCTCACTGTCGGTGACAACCAACCGAGAGTAAAAGAGATTTAGCTCATCTGGGAGAGAGGCAGCGATGTTGGCAGCATCACTTAGCTTTGAAGTCTGCGATGTGCAGACCTTTCCATAAGCTGTGTGTGTTGTTGGTGGAGAGTTGTGTTTGGATCTTGTCCCTGAATTGCCGTTTCCCTGCCTTGATGACCTTGCATAAATTGTAGTTGCATTTCTTGAGTTCCTGCTGATTACTGGCAATGTAAGCACTGCCCCACCTGGTAAGGACTGCTCACACAGAACTGCTGATCCAGGGTTTCTGTTTGGATAGACCCTGACCAATATCTGGGGGCCATCATCCTCAATGCACTTCCGGATGAAGCTCATGACCCCATCCGTAAACTCGGAGACATCCTCATCATGAAAGACATTCCAGCTGACTACATCCAGGCAGTCCTGTAGCATGAAGACTGATAGGTCAGAGCAACAGTGGACAGTTTTAACTGTGGCTGCCCCATGTTTCAGCTTCTGCCTGTACATCGGCAGAAGAAAGATGGAGTGATCTGACTTTCCAAACGGCAGACAGAGGAGCACTTCGTAAGCATTGCAGAATGGAGAGTAGCAGTGGTCAAGTATGCTATCTCCCCACGTGCTCACTTAGATATGTTGACAAAACTTCCGAGAGACTTTAGTCAGTGACGCTCTATTAAAGTCTCTGGCGACAATGAAGGCAGCCTCTGGGTGTGCAGTCTCCGGGGTGCCGATGGTCTTATACAGTTCCTTGAGAGCCAGGTCAGTATCAGCCTGTGGTCGAATGTACACAGCTGTGATAATAACAGCCGTGAACTCCCTAAGCAGCCAGCAAGGTCTACACACCACCACAAGATACTCCAGATCCAGAGAACAAAAGGGTTTGAGGTATGCACATTCTGGGGTTCGCACCAAGCATTAATGACTGTAAGGCATGCCCCACCTCTTTTACTCTTCCCAGACAGGTTTTTTGACCTGTCTGCTCGGAACAGGGAGAACCCAGAGGGCTCGTTAACGTGATCCATTATCTCCTGCGTCAGCCAGGTCTCCACGAAGCACAAAACATTACATTCCTTTGTTTCCCGCTGATAGGAAGTTCTGGCTCTCAGTTCGCACAACTTATTGTCCAGGATCTGAACATCAGCCAGGAGTAGGCTAGGGAGCGGTAGCCGGTTAGCACGCCGTCACAACCTCACCAGGATGCCAGCCCTTCTCCCTCACCTCCGGCGCTGCTTCCAAGGTAGCAGAGGTGTAATAAATGAGCCTTCCATGGATCGTGTAAGCAAGGGTTCGCAATGTAGAAAAGGTGGCACATTGCGGGTAAATGCCATCTTCACGATGTTCAGAAAAGTCAGTCTATCATATCTAATGTAACTATCAGCTTCTTGAACAAGAAATGTGAAGGAAATTGCAGAAATTAGCAGTACACTGTAAGGTTCATATGGAGCTTGCAACACAGCTGCCATACGCGGCATCATCTTTAGTCTGGTGACTCATGCAAAACCATACTGTTAACCTCCCTTACTGCTGGCAGAATCAATTTTTCTCCATTGTATTGGGCTTTCCAGATTTAGCAATGAGCAATGAAATGTTGTATGAAGCATACAAACCATCACTGTTTCATTGTGAAGTGCTAGCAAACCTGTTTTGAGGCGTTTTCATTTCTGAAAGTTTTCACAAAGTGACTGAAAATAAGCCAAGTTCTTATTTGCTTTGTCAGAGTGTATTTGCTTCAAATGTTTTCAAGGAGCCTGGATGGTTTCATTGCCCCATTTGTGAAAAAAAAACTTTTTCAGCCAATAGACACATTGCCTGCTATTGGTTGCTTGGTGCTAGTATAAATCCATATTTCAGATACTGTCTACACTTCTTTTTCATTTGGCCTGCTTCTGCCATTTTTGTTATGGATTAATAACTATGGTCAATCGCCTACTGTTGTCCAACCTCAAATGCTACAATCAATAAAGGGGAAGTTATGATGTCATCATAGCTCAGGTAAAACCTGACCCTCTGCCAAAGGTACATAAAGTGGAGCAGCTATATCATAGTTGGGCCATGGGCCAGAGATGCGGTAAAGACCATTCGAAAGGGCAGATTCTGAACTTTACCCCATTGAACCCTGTACACTTGCCTCCTCACCATATCCTTTGATGCCCTGACCAATCAGGAAACTATCAACTTCTACTTTAAATATACCCATGGACTTGGCCTCCACTGCAGTCTGTGGTAGTGCACATCACAGATTCACCACTCTCTGGCTAAAAAATTCCTCCTTACCTCTGTTCTAAAAGGTCATCCCTCAATGTTGAGGCTGTGCCTTCTAGTTCTGGATACCCCCACATGGGAAACATACGCTCCACATCCACCTTATTACTCCCTTCAACATCCAGTAGGTTTCAATGAGACCTCCCCTCCCCCCCCGACATTCTTCTAAATTTCAGTGAGTATAGGCCCAAAGCTGCCAAACACTCCTCTCTCATTAGCAGAATCGTCCTCATGAACCTCCCCTATATCCTCTCCAATGACAACACAACCTTTCTGAGATATGGGGCCCAAAGCTGTTGACAATACTCCAAGAGCAGCCTGACTAATGTCTTATAAAATCTCAGCATTATCTCCTTGCTTTTATATTCTAATCCCCTTGAAGTAAATACCCCTTTATCTTTATCACCCCCTTAGAAACTCTCAGGCCGGGGGGGGGGTTGCGTGTGGAGATGATATCGTCCGCTTTGGGAACCACTGGTTGAAATCCAGTTTATCTTAATCTGTTTGCAAAGATTCTTAAATCGTGATCAGCAAATCATTTCCCCATGAAACATTATGAAATTGTTAACAATCGCCCCAACACCAATGACACCATTAGTAAGTGATCTCCATGCATATCTACACTGACTAATAATGTTCCATTTCTCTACAAAAATGCTCAATTTGCCTAATGAATAAAGTAGAACTGGTGGACCATAAACAGAAATAACAATATCTCTCTTCAGAAATCAGTACAAAGTGTGATCTTTAACAGTAAGAATGTGATAACAGAAAATATTTATAAAAATGACAGCCAGAATAAAACAATAGTTGTTGGCTGTATTTGGTCTCTCTTCCTCCGAAAGATTATAAACAAAATCAAGGGATATGAGGGCTGGGAGACTGATGAGAAAGAAGATTAAGCATAATCTTATTTAATAGCAAAGGAGGCTTGGGTCTTCTCCATCTTCATTATCTTATAAAATAAATGAACGCATGTATTGAATGTTGTAGTAAATGAATGAGATTGTGCTAATATATAATGATTAAGATGAACAGATAAATAAATGAAATCCAAACTGCTTGACTACTTCAGGACCCATATTAGCTCAGACATCAGTAAGTCTGGAGAACCATTTTTGTTTAGAGCTTGCACACTGTTATATCATTAAATGGCAAGGTCATTAGAGTCTGCACACATAATGTTCTTCAGCAATAGCATACAAGCTGTTAAGTAAAATGCTACGTACCTTATATGACAAAACACTCTTGAATTTTTGGCTAAAAAGGGAAATCAAATTTAACTATTAGAACTTACATCTGATAATAACATTTAACACAAGCAGTGGTACTCATTTCACTATGTATTGTGAATACTTTTGCATAAGTGTTCATGGGCAATTTTCTATATATTCCAAATGTAGATAAGTGTATAGGATTTCATTAAAAATACTTATCACTATTTCATGAATATGTGCATCTTAAGAATAAAAAAAACTTTACTGGAAGCAAATGTAATTATTAAGCAAAAACAAAATGACACAATTACTTCTAATAACTTTTTGACAGCACCTAAATTCTAAAATGAACCAATCACATCAAGCAACCAAATGGTGGATGAGTGATCTACTCCTGGCCTCTTGCCTGCTATCCTGAATCCATGCCATTGTGCTAAAGGCTAGCAAGTAGTTCTGACTACTGGTTCCCTTACTAATAGGGTCCTCCAGCAACACCAGCAATAACTGATATGTTAACTAATACTCTGTAAACAGTTGGAATCTGGAACTGAGGAATAAGAGGTGACCACATTATTAGGATTATATTATGCACCTCATAACTGTCAGTTGGATTTACAGGAGCAAGTTTGTAGAGAGATAGCAGGCAGATGCAAGAAAAATAAGGTTGTGATAATAGGTGATTTTAATTTTGCACATATTGACTGGGGCTCCCACACTGTAAAAAGATTCGACGGGATAGAGTCTGCCAAATGCGTTCAGGAAGTTTCTTTAAACAATATGTAGAGGTTCCAAATAGCCAGTACAATACTGGATCTTCAATTTGGGAATAAGATAGGGCAAGTGACAGATGTGTTTGTAGTGATCACAATTCCATTAGTTTCAAGATAATTATGGAGAAGGACAGGACTAGTCTTCAATTTGAGATTCTAAAGTGGAGAAAAGCCAATTTTGTTGGCTTCAGAAAAGATCTGACAACTGTGTATTGGGATAGGTTGTTTTCTTGCAAAGGGATGCTTGATAAGTGGGAGCCTTCAAAAGTGAAATTTTAAGAGTACTGAGTTTGTATGTTCCTGTTAGAATAAAAGACAAGGGCAACAGGTTTGTGGAACCATGGTTATAGAGGGAAATTGAGACCTTACACTCAACATAGATAAGACCAACGAACTGATTGTGGACTTCAGAAAGGGTAAGACAGGGTTACACACACCCATTCCCAGAGAGGGATCAGAAGTGGAAAGAGTGAGCAACTTCCAGTTCCTGGGTGTCAAAATCTCTGAGGATTTATCCTGGGCCCAACATGTCGATGCAGCTACAAAGAAGGCACAACAGTGGCTATATTTCATTAAGAACTTAAGGAGATTTGGTATGTCACCAAAGACCCTCGCAAATTTATACAAATGTACCATGGAGAGTATTCTAAGTGGCTGCATCACTGTCTGGTATGGGGGAGGGGGGTCTCAGGAGGGTGACGTTCTCAGGATTGCTGCCAGTGCTACGTGACAGAGATGGTAAGAATTGGAGGAGATGGCAGTTGAATGCGTGGCTGAGGAGTTGGTGCAGGGAGCAGGGTTTTAGATTTTTAGATCATTGGGATCTCTTCTGGGGAAGGTGGGACCTGTACAGATTGGATGGGTTGCACCTGAACTCGAGGGGAAGCAATATCCTTGCAGGTAGGTTTGCTAGCATGGTTCGGGAGGGTTTAAACTAATTTGCGAGGGGGATGGGACCCCAGAGCGATAGAGCAGTGAAAGAAGTGCATGGAGTAAAGCCAGATCTAACATACAGAGAGGCTTTGAGGAAAGAGAAGCAGAATAAACGGTGTAAAGACAGTAAGGTAGAAGGGCTGAAATGTGTGTACCTCAATGCAAGAAGCATCAGGAACAAATGTGATGAACTGAGAGCTTGGATACATACATGGAATTATGATGCATTGGCCATTACAGAGACTTGGCTGGCACCAGGGCAGGAATGGATTCTCAATATTCCTGGATTTCAGTGCTTTAAAAGGGATAGAGAGGGCGGAAAAAGGGGAGGAGGGGTGGCATTACTGGTCAGGGATACTATTACAGCTACAGAAAGGGTGGGAAATGTAGCAGGATCCTCTTTTGAGTCAATATGGGTGGAAGTCAGGAACAGGAAGGGAGCAGTTACTCTACTGGGGGTATTCTATAGGCCCCCTGGTAGCAGCAAAGATACAGAGGAGCAGATTGGGAGGCAGATTCTGGAAAGGTGCAAAAATAACAGGGTTGTTATCATGGGTGACTTTAACTTCCCTAATATTGATTGGCACCTGATTAGTTCCAAGGGTTTAAAAGCCGCAGAGTTTGTTAAGTGTGTCCAGGATGGATTCCTGTCACAGTATGTGGACAGGCCGACCAGGGGGAATGCCATACTAGATCTACTACTAGGTAATGAACCGGGTCAGGTCACAGATCTCTCAGTGGGTGAGCATCTGGGGGACAGTGACCACCGCTCCCTGGCCTTTATAATTATCATGGAAAAGGATAGAATCAAAGAGGACAGGAAAATTTTTAATTGGGGAAAGGCAAATTATGAGGCTATAAGGCTAGAACTTGCGGGTGTGAATTGGGATAATGTTTTTGCAGGGAAATGTACGATGGACATGTGGTCGATGTTTAGAGATCTCTTGCGGGATGTAAGGGATAAATTTGTCCCGGTGAGGAAGATAAAGAATGGTAGGATGAAGGAACCATGGGTGACAAGTGAGGTGGAAAATCTAGTCAGGAGGAAGAAGGCAGCATACATGAGGTTTAGGAAGCAAGGATCAGATGGGTCTATTGAGGAATATAGGGAAGCAAGAAAGGAGCTTAAGAAGGGGCTGAGAAGAGCAAGAAGGGGGAATGAGAAGGCCTTGGCAAGTAGGGTAAAGGAAAACCCCAAGGCATTCTTCAATTATGTGAAGAAAAAAAGGATGACAGGAGTGAAGGTAGGACTGATTAGAGATAAAGGTGGGAAGATGTGCCTGGAGGCTGTGGAAGTGAGCGAGGTCCTCAATGAATACTTCTCTTCGGTATTCACCAATGAGAGGGAACTTGATGATGGTGAGGACAATATGAGTGAGGTTGATATTCTGGAGCATGTTGATATTAAGGGAGAGGAGGTGTTGGAGTTGTTAAAATACATTAGGACAGATAAGTCCCCAGGGCCTGACGGAATATTCCCCAGGCTGCTCCATGAGGCAAGAGAAGAGATTGCTGAGCCTCTGGCTAGGATCTTTATGTCCTCGTTGTCCACGAGAATGGTACCGGAGGATTGGAGGGAGGCAAATGTTGTTCCCTTGTTCAAAATAGGTAGTAGGGATAGTCCGGGTAATTATAGACCAGTGAGCCTTACGTCTGTGGTGGGAAAGCTGTTGGAAAAGATTCTTAGAGATAGGATCTATAGGCATTTAGAGAATCATGGTCTGATCAGGGACAGTCAGCATGGCTTTGTGAAGGGCAGATCATGTCTAACAAGCCTGATAGAGTTCTTTGAGAAGGTGACCAGGCATATAGATGAGGGTAGTGCAGTGGGTGTGATCTATATGGATTTTAGTAAGGCATTTGACAAGGTTCCACACGGTAGGCTTATTCAGAAAGTTAGAAGGCATGGGATTCAGGGAAGTTTGGCCAGGTGGATTCAGAATTGGCTTGCCTGCAGAAGGCAGAGGGTGGTGGTGGAGGGAGTACATTCAGATTGGAGGATTGTGACTAGTGGTGTCCCACAAGGATCTGTTCTGGGACCTCTAATTTTCGTGATTTTTATTAACAACCTGGATCTGGGGGTAGGAGGGTGGGTTGGCAAGTTTGCAGACGACACAAAGGTTGGTGGTGTTGTAGATGGTGTAGAGGATTGTCAAAGATTGCAGGGAGAAATTGATAGGATGCAGAAGTGGGCTGAGAAGTGGCAGATGGAGTTCAACCCAGAGAAGTGTGAGGTGATACACTTTGGAAGGACAAACTCCAAGGCAGAGTACAAAGCAAATGGCAGGATACTTGGTAGTGTGGAGAAGCAGAGGGATCTCGGGGTACATGTCCACAGATCCCTGAAAGTTGCCTCACAGGTGGATAGGGTAGTTAAGAAAGCTTATGGGGTGTTAGCTTTCATAAGTCAAGGGATAGAGTTTAAGAGTCGCGATGTAATGATGCAGCTCTATAAAACTCTGGTTAGGCCACACTTGGAGTACTGTGTCCAGTTCTGGTCACCTCACTATAGGAAGGATGTGGAAGCATTGGAAAGGGTACAGAGGAGATTTACCAGGATGCTGCCTGGTTTAGAAAGTATGCATTATGATCAGAGATTAAGGGAGCTAGGGCTTTACTCTTTGGAGAGAAGGAGGATGAGAGGAGACATGATAGAGGTGTACAAGATAATAAGAGGAATAGATAGAGTGGATAGCCAGCGCCTCTTCCCCAGGGCACCACTGCTCAATACAAGAGGACATGGCTTTAAGGTAAGGGGTGGGAAGTTCAAGGGGGATATTACAGGAAGGTTTTTTACTCAGAGAGTGGTTGGTGCGTGGAATGCACTTCCTGAGTCAGTGGTGGAGGCAGATACACTAGTGAACTTTAAGAGACTACTAGACAGGTATATGAAGGAATCTAAGGTGGGGGCTTATATGGGAGGCAGAGTTTGAGGGTCGGTACAACATTGTGGGCTGAAGGGCCTGTACTGTGCTGTACTATTCTATGTTCTATGTTCTACTACACAGTATCAAAATAAGCTGTAGAAAGTTGTAAACTTAGTCCGCTCCATCATGGGCACTAGCCTCCGAAGTATCTAGGACGTTTTCAAGGAGCAATGCCTCAGGAAGGGGGCATCCATCATTACAGACTCCCATCCCCCAGGACATGCCTGTTCTCATTGTTACCATCAGGAAGGAGGTACAGAAGCTTGAAGGTACACACTCAACTATTCAGGAACAGCTTTTTTCCCTCTGCCATCTGCTTTCTGAATGGACATTAAACCCATGAACACTACCTCACTACTTTTTTATTTTTGTACTACTTATTTAATTTAACTATTTAATAAATAAATACACACACACTTAACTCACGCTGATTTGAGTGTACTTCTATGTTACATTGACTGTTCCATTTATTATAAATTACTTTGATTACGCATTGCACATTTAGACAGAGACGTAACATAAAGATTTTTACTTCTCATGTATGTGAAGGATGTAAGAAATAAAGTCAATTCAATTCAAAATTGGTCCACTTGAAGATCAGCATGGTCATCTATGCATGGAGCCAAAAGAGGTGGTTTTTTTTTGCATCTATTTATTTGGTAGTGGACACAGAGTAAAGTTTTGCATAGACTATATCGGATTGCAGAAAAGGACATGCTTGTTGCCTTGAGACAAATTAGGGTGGAGAAGTCCCCAGGAACTGACAAGGTGTTCTGCTGGACCCTGTGGAAGGCTAGTGCAGAAATTGCAGTAACCTTAGCAGATGTATTTAAAAAGTCCTTAGCCACGGGTGAGATCCAGAGAATTGGAGGATATCTAATGTTTTTCCATTGTTCAAGAAAGAACATAGAACATAGAAAATCTATAGCATATTACAGGCCCTTCGGCCCACAATGTTGTGCCAACCATGTAACCTACTCTAGAAGCTGCCTAGAATTTCCCAACCGCATAGCCCTCTATTTCTCTCAATTCCATGTACCTATCTAAGAGTCTCTTAAAAGACCCTACCACCTTTGCTAGCAGTGCATTCCACGCACCCACCACTCTCTGTGTGAAAAACTTACCCCTGACATCCCCCTTGTAACTACTTCCATGCACCTTAAATCTATGCCCCCTCGTGTTAGCCATTTCAGCCCTGGGAAAAAAAACCTCTGGCTACCCACACAATCAATGCCCCTCATCATCTTATACACCTCTATCAGGTCACCTCTCAACCTTTGTCACTCAAGAAGAAAAGGCTAAGTTCACTCAACCTATTCTCAGAAGGCATGCTCTTCAATCCAGGCAACATCCTTGTGAATCTCCTCTGCACTCTCCCTATAGTACCCTTCCGACTCAACAAATAAGTGGGAAATTATAGGCAGGTGAGCCTGACATTAGTAGTGGGAAATTTATTGGAAGATATTCAACGGAACACGATATATAAGGATTTAGACATGGCCTAATTAGGAATGGTCAACATAATACTATGTGCGATTGGTCATGTCTAACCAATCCTATCGAGGTTTTTGAGGAGGTTACCAGGAAAGTTGAAGAAGGACAGTCAGTGGATGCTATCTACATAGGCTTTAGCAAAGCCTTTGATAAAGACCCGCATAGAAGCCAGGGAGCGGTAGCAGATGGCTGTCTCTCTGACTAGAGGCCTATGATTAATGGTGTGCCACAGGGATCGGTGTTGGGGTTGTTGTTGTTTTGTCATCTACATCAATGACCTGGATGATAATGTGGTAAACTGGTTCAGTTAATTTGCGGATGACACCAAGACGGCGGGGGGGGGAGGTGTAGTGGGCAGTAAGGATGGCTCACAAAGCTGGCAGCAGGATCTGGACCAACTGGAAAAATGGCAGATGGAACTTAATATGGACAAGTGTGAGGTGTTGCACTTTTGGGAAGACAAACCGGAATAGGACTTGCAGTGTCTGGTAGAACACTGAGGAGTGCAGGAAAACAAAGGAACCTGGGAATACAGATTCATAATTCCTTAAAAGAGATATCACAGGTCGTTAGGATCATAATGGACGTTTTGGCACACCGGCCTTCATAAATCAGAGAACTGTGTACAGGAGTTGGGATGTTATGTTTAAGTTTCATAAGGCATTGGTGAAGCAAAATTTGGAGCACTGTTACTAATCTGGTCACCTAGTTACAGGAAAGTTATCAATAAGATTGAAAGAGCACAGAGAAAATTTACAAGGATGTGCCTGACTTGAGAACCCAAGTTGTTAGGACTTTATTCCCTCCAGCATAGGAGAATGAGGAGAGATTTAGATAGAGATATAGAAACCTACGAGGGGAATTGACAGGGTAAATGCAAGCAGGCTGTTTCCACTGAGAATGGATGAGTCTAGAACTAAAGGGCATAGTTTAAGTGTGAAAGGGGGAATATTTAAAGGGAATCTGAGCAGGAACTTCTTTACTCAGAGGGTAATGCAAGTGTGGAACAAGTTGCCAGCAGACGTGGTGGATTTGAGTTCAATTGTAACAATTAAGAGAAATTTGGATAAGTACGTGGATGGTAGGAGTATGGAGGGCTATGGTCCAGGTGCAGGTCAATGGCACTGGGCAGAATTACCGTTTGGCATAGACTAGATGGGCTGAAGGTCTGTTTCTGTACTGTATTGTTCTATGACTATAAAAGACATTACAAAATGAGAATGTTTGAAAATAAAATGTATATTGTTGAAGATAAACCCTTTGCAATTTTCCATTTGATTTCAAAAAGTGATTTCTTTCACTGTTTTGTGAGTTCCTGTGGGAAAAACAATTATAGCTATAAAAGGCTCGGAATGTATAATGGTTTTTGTAATTGCAAGCATTCACCTCTTTAGATAGGAGCTACAGTTTGATCTTCTAATAATAACATTTTCAGTGATGGGGGAGGGGAAGGAGGCCTGGTGAGAGGTTTAGAATGTGTTTATGAATCGTGACGCCACTCCTTAATGTTCACAGGCACTGTTTTTACTTTGTTAGGTCATAGTGTTAAAATTGCTGTGAGCTGTCCTGTCAGTACAACATAAACGGTCTTTATATGAACCCTGAGCAGTACAGAAGCAAAGGTTGGTGAAAAGTATTTTAAGATTTGAATATACTTGGAGTAAAATTAAAGATCTGGATTGCCACAATAAATTTAAATTGAATATCCCAAGAAGCAATGCGTTATCTGCTCCTAACTGTAGTAATTGTTACAATGATCATTGCTTTCTTGATCGAAGTTGTCTCTCTCCACCTGAACTATGGCTCATCCAATACTCAGCTTGGATTGTGCTATTCATGCTGAGAATATATTTCTTACAGAGAGGTCACTTCCATCTAGCCTTTTAAAATTATGCATTACTACACAAAGAAAATCAAAGAAAAATAATAAAGATTTGCACTTTTATTTCAACTTTAACACAGTAAAACTGCTGAAGATAATTCACAGAAAGGAGTTATCAGACAAAAGTTGGCAACAAGCCAAAAAAGAAAACTTTAGGACAAGTGACCATAGATTTGGTGAAAGAGTAAATTTTAAGACATATCTTAAAGATGGGGAGAAAAATAGAGGGACCTAGAAGTATCATGTCTCCTGTTACAACCAAGGAAAGGAAGGGCCAGGGTTGGAGGAATGCATTATTTTGGAGTGCTCTGGATAATTAGTTTATTGGTAAATTGACTTATTTGTTTATTATTAATAGTCACATATTGAGGTACAGTGAAAGACTTCGTTTCACATGTCATCCAGACAGATAATTTCATTAGATCACTACATTGAGGTAGTCCAGGGAAAAACCATAACAGGATGTAAAACAAAGTGTTACAGTTACAGAGAAAGTGCAGTGCAGGAAGACAATAAGGCGCAAGGACATAAGTTGTGAAATCAAGAGTCCATCTTATTGCACTAGGAGACTGTTCAATAGTATTATTACAGTGGGAGCCTGATGGGATGTGTCTTCAGACTTTCTTTTGCCTTGTGCCTGATGGGAGGGGGCAGAAGAGAGAATGGCTAGGTCTTTGATTATGTTGAATGCTTCACCGAGGCAGTGAGAAATGCAGACGGGGTCCATGGAGGGGTGGCTGGTTTCTATGATGTGCTGAGCTACATCCACAACTCTCTGTAAAAGCCAGGAAAAACACTAGGAAACAAAATCACACTGAGTTGTGAAAAAGCTTTAGTGGGGAAAGCAATAAAAGGTGGCATAACTGAATAAGAGGAGGAAGGGGGAAGGCAAAGGAGAAAAGAAAAAGCAAACAGAAATAATAGACTTGAGAACAACTTGATTGCCAAAATTCCCCAGGTGAGGGGATGTGGAAATTGGAGAAAATATTAGTCTATAGTTTACTAATAAAATAGAACATATTTGCGATATCAAATACTTTTTTCACTATGATCTCGTGTTATTTGCATTTAATTAAATTAGTTAACATAAGAAACTTAGGTGGGCCCTTTATAGTATAGAAGCACATTTCTACAGGGGCACAACTGAGAGCATCTGACTAGCTTTTTCACTGCTTGGTATGGGAATTGTACCTCCCTTAATCGCAGGACTCTGCAGAGAGTGGTGCGGACAGCCCAGCACATCTGCAGCTGTGAACTTCCCATGATTCAGGACATTTACAAGGACAGGTATGTAAAAAGGGTCCGTAGGATCATTGGGGACCCAAGCCATTTCAACCATAATCTATTCCAGCTGCTACCATCCAGGAAGCAGTACCACAGCATAAAAGCCAGGACCAACAGGCTCCAGGACTGCTTCTTCCACCAGGCCATCAGACTGCTGAACTCACACTGATTTGAGTGTTACACTGACTGTTCTATTTATTATAAATTATTATAAATTACAATAAATTACTATGATTGCACATTGCACATTTAGATGGAGATGTAATGTAAAGATTTTAACTCCTCATATATGTGAAGGATGTAAGAAATAAAGTCAATTCAATTCAAGTCAATAGTTTAAAATTATCTGCTATATGTATGATAAAAATCCAATAAGAATGAATGATTTTCTTTAAAATAAGATGCCCTAAAGATTTATAAATACTTAAAAACAAGCCTCAAGGAAGACATGAACTAAATCACAAGGCTGTAATATCCATTCAGTCTCAGATAAGACCCTACCTTCTTGGGAACGTGTACTTGACTGTGTTTTGTATGAAGCCATAACAACATGGACAGATTACAAATGCCGCATTTGCCATGATACAATGATCAATGACCATGTCTGTCGCCACCCCACATGCATGAAGTGCCACCTGTAAAGGAAAAATGGGAGTGAAGAAGAACATTCACATAGGTGTGAAGACTTCACAAAATATCAGTTACCACAGTGTTAAAATGCATCTGCTTGAAAAGTTGAGTCCTTAAACCGAATTCCTGCATTAACTAAAAAAATCAAGAGGCTGAATTTTCTCACCTTTGCAAATCTTGGTATTTGAAAGTCCATGTTGAAATTACAATCTGATTTAAAAATCATGCATGTTAGTCATTTCTTTCTCCTTCACTATTCAGGATTATATGTTCCACATCTGTACATGTTGGCAGCAATTCAGTGGCTCGTCTAAATCCCATTTGTCAAGTATACGTAAAAAAACATGGAGAGCCCATACAACAGCTGGTTTAAATGTGAAAAATTATATTTTTCATTCATATATCTTGCACATGACGACTAACAGCAGAATATCTGGTTGTCTATTTCTCTCTATCATTCTGCTGCTAACTTGGCTGAAATCTGCTTTCTCGACAGATCAGGCACCGAGACTGGAGTCACTTCTGATCAATAGGATTGGCTACACAATGAAGTTCACTTATCCAAGTGCCTCAAACTTTATGGAGTGAAGGTAACATTTCTTGATTTAATTAAAGATATGTTTTATTGCTCTATTTTAAGTTAATCACTGATTGCATTAAAATTCGAAAACATCAATTTCCTGTTCTTTTCTGCATTGAATCATTGCACATGCAACTCGGTAACCAGGTACTAAGAAGAAATTTGGAGTGATTGCATCATGTCCCATCTCAATAAAGCAGACAGATCGTGGACACTTACCAAATCCTGTCTCGTTGCTGAAGCATAATTCCGAAAACTACTGCAATGAAACAAAAACCTTAGGTTTGTAGCTCTGAATTTAATTGCTCCAGCGCACGCTGCCTTGCTTTTACCTTCCAAATCAGAATCAGGTTTATCATCACTGAATTATATGTCCTGAAATTTGTTAATTTGTGGCAGCAATACAGTGCAAAAAAGTAGTGTTCACTTTGCCTTTAGAGCGTAGAACAGTACAGCACAGTACAAGGCCTTTGGCCTACGATGTTCCATCAACTTTTTAACCTGCTCCAAGATCAAACTAACCTTTCCCTCCTACGTAGTCTTTCCTTTTTTTTCCACCCATGTGCCCATTTAAGAGTCTCTTAAGTGTCCCTAATGTACCTGCCTCTACCACCACCCCAGCAATGAGTGTCATTCACTTACCACTCTATGTGTAAAATACCTATCTCCAACATCCCCCATTCTTCCTACATGAAGATGTTTCTTATAACAAACCTCCCTTACCAACTTTTTTGATAATCTGCTCTAAAATTGCTTGGTCAAATTACTTTCATCTGGTATGTACTACAATAGATGTTATGTTTTCATTCACACTTGAAGGCTCTGAGAATCTCCACTTCATTAATCCAACCAAAGGCATGCAGTAGGAAGGTTGATGCATGACACTGACATGTGGGGCTACCTCAGCTCCACTTTAAAGTCATAGTTCAATGAATCACTATCCTTTTATTTTTCCCTGTGTTCATTTTCTTTAATGTTTCTTATGCCTGGCCTCTCTGTTTGACAGATTCTGCTACTCCTTTAAGTAGGTAAACAGAAGTATTAGAAAGATCATCTGAATTTTCTTCTTGTCATTTCCTCAAACTTTACCTTCTTCCTGTATTGATGCCAAGATGAATCCATGTTAACTTGGCTACCCTTCAGCTTTTGCTTACTGACTCTAGGATTACCCTACAGGCTAAAAGGTTTGAAGATAGATTTTTAGAAGGATGTTATGAATAATTCAGGTGTAAAATCATCACATCTCAAACACATGTTGTTTATTAACTTCTTCAACTACTATTAATTGTAATAAATACATTGGAACGAGTGAAAAAAAGATTATTTGATTTGGTGAGGTGATCATATGTCAAAAGTTATATTGGACCAGACCTGAGGAATTTAAAATCAGACAATTAAATTAGATGAAATAATAATGATGCATAAATTGTGCACACCTATTCTGATTGAAAGGGGACTATGCTGTTTGCATTGTAACATTTAATGTACCTTTACAGATTATATCTTGTTAATATAAATATAAATTCACAGATAAGTCTTACATAGTTAACCTGGGGAACTTGAGGAACTGCACCTCTTCCTATAGATGCTGCTTGGCCTGCTGCGTTCACCAGCAACTTTGATGTATGTTGGTTGAGGGAATTTTTGCCTGCTTAGAAATTATTCTTTCAACTGCAACCTTCCTCAAACTTAGTGCATCACACAGACACATTGCAAGAAAATGTGTGAATTTATTGACAGTTTCGTAAACCTTACAACTCATCAAAAGAAATCATTTGTGGTTTTCCTTTAACCGCTTCCACTTTTTGAAAGCAGAGGCTTAATGACAGACAAGATACTTTGATCGGAAATACACTGAATTTAATGTGGAATTACTTCATCAGTTCATGGAGTGGAAGGAAATAATAGAGATATAAAAAGAGATTGTGTGTATCTTTATTAGTTTAATTCATGCAACCTCATTTCTCCAAATAGGAAAATATCACTCATTAAAAGATATATGGAGTCACAGAAACAGGTCTTTCAGGCCACCCAACCAATGGGAACTAACAACTAACCATTTACTATAATCCTACTCTAATCCCATTTTATTCTACGCACATTCTCGATCAATTTTCCCCAGATTCAACCTCTCTGAAGAGGCAATATACTGGTCTGTCATTCATGGGATATAAGTAAAGCCCCAACTTTGTTTTCATTTATGCATTCTTTACATCATTTGACTACTTAGATATAGGAGACTAGTGATTTTTAAAAAGTCTCAAGTTCATTTAACTAGATTGCACATTACTTCACTTTAGCTATTTAATACATTCCTGACCTCTTCTAAGAAGATAATAGACACAATTTCATTTTCTCTTCTGGCCAATATAGATAGCTTCAAATGATTCCTGCCTCAACATGTATGAATTTGCTTCATAGGCACAAAGAAGCTATTGCTCTTAAGCAAATTTTCCCTTCTCCCTGCAAGTCAAAGCCTGCTTTCAGGTTGGCCTGAAAACACAGTGCCACTCTGGATAGAGATTAATGCAGAGAAAACTGTACAGAGGGACAGGCTGTGCACTGTCATGGAATGAAGCCAAATATCCCCAGTACTTCACAACTAATCTGATCCAGCACAGCTGTTTTCCTTTCTGGTAAAAGCTTTGGCATTCCTGTCAAATTGAAAGGCAGGTGTGCTCAATGATAGCTTTCTAGGCTCTGTCTCAATTCACGTAAGTTTTCTAACATTTACAAAAATACCAAGTAATTTCATAAGCAGAATTCTACCTTTTCTGGTCTATTCAGATGTGAATCTGTACTCTTAAGGATGATCTAATATTAACTATCATTTTTAAGGACAATATGATCTATACTTATTCACTTCATCAGATTCAAATCAACAGATGCCTTCAATAAGTGGCGCCTATTTTTAAACTTCAATATGGTGCAGTGTGGTAGTGGTGTTCCATTTCCCCATGTCAACAGCTGTCAGCAGTCCTGTGCAAGTGTGTGAGAGGAAGCATGTTAATGTAATTGGTTACTCATTCTCATTATCCTGAATTAAACCGATGGTAATCATTCCGAAAACTCTCATATTGACATTCAGAATAAACTTACTTTGAACAGAGTACAAGGTAGAGTGGCGAAGTTTTCCCAACTCATTGGGAAGTATGATACAAATCAGGAGTGGTTTAAGTATTCAAACAATTATCATTACTATATCTGTACGTAGCACAGGTAACAAGACAGACAAAGGGAAGCTGAACTTAAAATTGCTGCTTGATAGAATGGGAGGAATTTTGCCTTTGGGCATTAATGTAAAATAAGGGAACATAAAATGTTCTACTGGATGATTAATAAATTCTCCCCGCTATTCTGGCCAATATTTATCAATTAAGACATAATAACTTGCTGTTTGTGGTATTTTACAGTTCACAAATTGGCTGCTGTGCTTCCATACATTATTACAATGGTCACACTTTACAAGAAAATACTTTATTAGCTGCAAATTTCTTTGGGGTGCCCTGAGGTAATGAAGAGCATATAAAAAAAATTAATTCTTTATTGAAGCAACACACATCAAAGTTGCTGGTGAACGCAGCAGGCCAGGCAGCATCTGTAGGAAGAGGTGCAGTCGACGTTTCAGGCCGAGACCCTTCGTCAGGACTAACTGAAGGAAGAGTGAGTAAGGGATTTGAAAGTTGGAGGGGGAGGGGGAGATCCAAAATGATAGGAGAAGACAGGAGGGGGAGGGATAGAGCCAAGAGCTGGACAGGTGATAGGCAAAAGGGGATACGAGAGGATCATGGGACAGGAGGTCCAGGAAGAAAGACGGGGGGGGGGGACCCAGAGGATGGGCAAGAGGTATATTCAGAGGGACAGAGGGAGAAAAAGGAGAGTGAGAGAAAGAATGTGTGCATAAAAATAAGTAACAGATGGGGTACGAGGAGGAGGTGGGGCCTTAGCGGAGGTTCGAGAAGTCGATGTTCATGCCATCAGGTTGGAGGCTACCCAGGCGGAATATAAGGTGTTGTTCCTCCAACCTGAGTGTGGCTTCATCTTTACAGTAGAGGAGGCCGTGGATAGACATGTCAGAATGGGAATGGGATGTGGAATTAAAATGTGTGGCCACTGGGAGATCCTGCTTTCTCTGGCGGACAGAGCGTAGATATTCAGCAAAGCGGTCTCCCAGTCTGCGTCGGGTCTCGCCAATATATAAATTTGAATTTCCAGCATCTGCAGAATTCCTGTTGTTTGCGTCTTAATTCTTTATTGAACTGACCTTCATTTGCTAAGCTGCAATAAATTACCATTCTAATTTCTTTCCTGTTCTGTGAAAAACAAATATACTTTTGACAACCCTAATGCTCACAATCGGTGACAATTCTACTTCTTCGTGTTACTTAATGTCGTGATTTCATGAAAGTGTTTATGAAACAGATGCTAGAGGATAAATGGCACATAACACAATTTAAACTCATTCATCACTATTATACATTTCCATCACTTTTGCTACTGTTTCAATAGGAACAGCCTGTGCTAACTTGTTACACCACCCAGCACTGGTTGGTTTGTTATATGTATATATTACGCTTCAGTTCACAGGCTTTGCCATGGTCTAATTTTTAACAGCACTAACAATGCTGCAGAAAAATTATGACTCTTAAAAGGTTTAAGTGAAGTTCAAGTAAAATTGACTTTCATTTACTATATTGAATAGAACACAGAACATAGAAATCTACAGCACATTACAGGAGCTTCATCCCACAATGTTGTACCAACCATGCAACCTACTCTAGAAACTACCCAAATCAGTAACTCAGTTTATGACCTAAAAATAGTCATAGGATGAGTCCTCATCCAAGTATATCTCCATCCCTCTGAAATCTCCTGAAAAAAAAATGCCAATGAGATTTTTAATTTGGATAATACTTCATCACTATGTGCTCATCATTCCCTCCTACAATTTAAAGTGGTTCATAGGGCTTACATGACCAAGGATAAATTATCTCGTTTTTATAGAGATATATCTCCCTATTCTGATAGATATAACAATGGAGAAGCTTCACTTATTCATATGTTTTGGACTTGCTCAAGTCTTGGAAAATATTGGAAGGAAATATTTCAAACTTTTTCTGTACTCTTTAAAGTAAATTTTAAGCCTAATCCTTTGACTGCCCTATTTGGTATTGTTGGAAGCAAAGATATCATTTTGAAGACATCTGATCTGCACATTCTGGCTTTCATCTCTCTTATGGCTAGAAGGGCACTTTTGTTTAAATGGAAGGATGCTGTTCCGCCTAATCATGCTCAGAGGTTACGGGATGTTATGGCATGCCTAAAATTAGAAAAGATTCGTTGTTCAATTTCTGAATCTAACGAAGATTTTCAAAATTTGTGGGGCCGTTTTTAAATTATTTTCATAATCTTTGATTTCTTGTTAAAGTACAGAAGGTAGTTAATAGTATATTTTATTATCTGATAAATTTCTTTTTTCTTTTTTTTCCCCCAAACAGCTTCGGCTTTGATAGTGGGTGTAGATCTTTTTCTTTTCTTAATAAAATTGTTTATATTCTAATATACGAACTAAAGTGTAACCCCACTTTTTAAAAAAGGAGGGAGAGAGAAACCGGGGAATTATAGACCGGTTAGCCTAACATCGGTGATGGGGAAACTGCTAGAGTCAGTTATCAAAGATGTGATAACAGCACATTTGGAAAGCGGTGAAATCATCAGACAAAGTCAGCATGGATTTGTGAAAGAAAAATCATGTCTGACGAATCTCATAGTTTTTTAAGGATGTAACCAGTAGAGTGGATAGGGGAGAACCAGTGGATGTGGTATATTTGGATTTTCAAAAGGCTTTTGACAAGGTCCCACACAGGAGATTAGTGTGCAAACTTAAAGCACACGGTATTAAGGGTAAGGTATTGATGTGGATAGAGAATTGGTTGGCAGACAGGAAGCAAAGAGCTGGAATAAACGGGACCTTTTCAGAATAGCAGGCAGTGACTAGTGGGGTACCGCAAGGCTCAGTGCTGGGACCCCAGTTGTTTACAATATATATTAATGACTTGGATGAGGGAATTAAATGCAGCATTTCCAAGTTTGCGGATGACATGAAGCTGGGTGGCAGTGTTAGCTGTGAGGAGGATGCTAAAAGGATGCAGGGTGACTTGGATAGGTTAGGTGAGTGGGCAAATTCATGGCAGGTGCAATTTAATGTGGATAAATGTGAGGTTATCCACTTTGGTGGCAAAAACAGGAAAACAGATTAGTATCCGAATGGTGGCCGATTAGGAAAAGGGGAGGTGCAACGAGATCTGGGTGTCATTATACACCAGTCATTAAAAGTGGGCATGCAGGTACAGAAGGCGGTGAAAAAGGCGAATGGTATGCTGGCATTTATAGCAAGAGGATTCGAGTACAGGAGCAGGGAGGTACTACTGCAGTTGTACAAGGCCTTGGTGAGACCACACCTGGAGTATTGTTTGCAGTTTTGGTCCCCTAATCTGAAGAAAGACATCCTTGCCAAAGAGGGAGTACAAAGAAGGTTCACCAGATTGAATCCTGGAATGGCAGGACTTTCATATGATGAAAGACTGGATGAACTGGGCTAAGACTCGTTGGAATTTAGAAGATTGAGGGGGGATCTTATTGAAACGTATAAAGTTCTAAAGGGATTGGACAGGCTAGATGCAGGAAGATTGTTCCCGATGTTGGGGAAGTCCAGAACGAGGGGTCACAGTTTGAGGATAAAGGGGAAGCCTTTTAGGACCGTGATTAGGAAAAACTTCTTCACACAGAGAGTGGTGAATCTGTGGAATTCTCTGCCACAGGAAACAGTTGAGGCCAGTTCATTGGCTATATTTAAGAGGGAGTTAGATATGGCCCTTGTGGCTAAAGGGATCAGCGGGTATGGAGGGAAGGCTGGTACAGGGTTCTGAGTTGTACGATCAGCCATGATCATACTGAATGGCGATGCAGGCTCGAAGGGCCGAATGGCCTACTCCTGCACCTATTTTCTATGTTTCTAATCTAATCCGTATGAATATAGAGTAAGGAGTTCATTAATGTGATTTAATATACTATATCGGTTATTATTATATTTTGTTTTTTGTTTTATAATATGTATTCTCTTGAACACTGTATTCTTATATATATAGAAATCAAATTAATAAAAATATTGAAAAAGAAGAAAAACTGTGTTTTTGTTTTAATATTTCATACGATAAATACCTTAAGACTACCTGGCTAAAGAAAATACTTGTAAATGAAAATTACAGAATTCTGAGGAAAATGAAATAGGGTTAATGTTTAAGGTTGGCAACACTTCATTAGATAGATTCCTGACTTGAAGCATTAACTCTGTTTCCCTTTAAACAGATGTTACCTGATTTGCCGAATGTTCCCAACATTGTATGTTTTTTTATCTCAGATTTCCAAAATTTGTAGTTCCTTAATTTTCATTTTCCGTGGAATTAGTAAGGTTGTATAAATTATGATGAAGTGAAAGAAGTTAAATTCCTATGCTACAAAAAAAATTTCTTGAGAAACCTTAAAAAAACTAGAAATGATGTCAGCAAGACTAAGATTGTGGCCTTCAGGAAGGGGAAGTCAGAAGAGCACATACCAATCCTCACTGAGGGGTCAACAGTGGAAAGGATGAGCAGCATTAA
Organism: Mobula hypostoma; assembly: GCF_963921235.1. Classification (NCBI taxonomy): domain Eukaryota; kingdom Metazoa; phylum Chordata; class Chondrichthyes; order Myliobatiformes; family Myliobatidae; genus Mobula; species Mobula hypostoma. The sequence continues at coordinate 158,885,314 of NC_086100.1, forward strand.
GTTCCTGGTGTCAACATCTCGGAGGATCTGGACCCAACATATTGATGCATCCATGAAGAAAGCACACCCGCAGCTCCACATCGTTAGGGGGGCTTGAAGAGATTTGGTATGCCACCAAAGGCTCTTGCAAATGTTTATAGACATACAGCAGAGACAATTCTGACTGGTTTTATTACCACCTGGTATGGAGGTTGCAATGCACAGAATCAGAAGATGCTGCGGTTGGTTGTAGACTCAGCCAGCTCCATCACTTGCACAACTCTCCCTTCCATCGAGGACAACTTCAAGAGGCAGTGCCTCAAGAAGTTGGCATCCGTCATTAAAGATCCAAGATATACCATCTTCTCATTAATATCGTTAGGAAGGACATACAGTGGCCTAAAGACCCACAATCAACAATTCAGAAACAGCTGCTTCCCCTCCACCATCACATTTCGGAACAGTCTATGAACACTACTTGGTACTTTTTTTTTGAACTACTCATTTATTTTGTATTTTATAATGATTTTATATCTTTGTACTGTACTCCTTCCACAAAACAACAAAGATTATGTCATATCAAACAGTGACAATAAGCCAGCATTTCGTGTTGTCCAATACACAACCTCTGGATATGTACTGTCTGTCTAATTAAGAATCTGATGTAAATAACTGTATTTTTTGACAGGCGAATGAGAATAATTAGGAGCTGAGACTATTGTTGGTCATGTAATCTCAGTATTCAGTTGTGCAGAGTTTATTTGCAAACTTTAATCATATTATGTTTTGTTAAACTGATAAGGGAGGAAGCAAGCCACGTTTTTATGAGAGTTTTACCTCTTTGTGGAGTAGTGGTAGATGTTAAGTAAATACATATGATTGAGATAGATTTATTCACTGCAGTGAGTGTCAGGTCTTTTCTATTAGAATTGGTATATGTAGTTAATTGTGATTTCCACAGCCTTAGTGGCCACTGCAAATTCTCATAGAATATAATACAGTAAAGGCATATGGAACAGTATGAGACAAGAGCTCGATTGCTGTTTGTGTCACAGCCACGTGAGAAGCTTTTAAAGGTGAGATAGTGAGAGCTCAAGGTCTATATATTCCTGTTAGAGTGAAAGGCTAGGCAGTAGGAGTAGAGAACCTGGATGATGAGGGTTATTGAGGCCCAGATCTCAATAACCCTCATCAAAAAGAGGAAGCGTCAGTTAGGTAAAGGCATCTGCAGTCAAGTGAATCTCTCAATGAGTATAAGGGATGCTGAAGTATACTCAAGAAAGAAATGAGGTCATGCAGTAATTTTGGTAGAGAAGAATGAGTGTTGTAGAACAGAGTTGGATTGGATTACACATTCATGGTTCGCTAAAAGTAGACAGGGTGGTGACTCTATGGCTCCATGCCGCACAAGAACAAGTCCTTTGGCCCATGCTGCTGTACTGAACTAGTTAAACTAGTAATCAATTGCCTAACTAAATTAATCCCTTCTGCATACACAATGTTCATATCTCTCCATTTCCTGCACATTCATGTACCTATTAAGAAGTCCCCTGAATGCCTCAATCATATGTGCCTCTACCACCATCACATTTCAGGCACCAGCTACACTGTAAAAAAAAAACGTGCCCTGCATATATGCTTTGAACTTACCCTACCCCCCCCCCCCAATAAATGAATGTACTTTTGTGTTAGACATTTTAGACATTTGGACTATGGGAAAAAGAAACTAGCTGTCTGCTTTATCTATGCCTCTCATAACCCTATAATCTCAGTCAGATCTCCTCTCAGCCTCCACTGCTCTAGAGAAGCAACCCAAGCTTGTTCACCCTCTTCTTATAGTATGTGCCCTCTAATCCAGGCAGCAACTTAGCAATCGACTTCTGAACCCTTTCTATAGCCTCCACATCCTTCCTATAATGAGACAACAAGAAAATAATACTTAAAATACAGTCTAACTAGAATTTTATAAAGCTGCAATCTAACTTTGCAACTCTTAAACACAGTGCCTTAACTAATAAAGACAAGCATTCCGTATATTTTCTTTACCACCCTTTCAACCTGTGCATCTACTTCCAGGGAGCTATGCACTTGGATCCCAAGATTCTGCTGTACATCAATACGGTAAAGAGTCTTGCCATTCCGTCAGATCTCCAAACACCTCACATTTGGCCGGATTAAACTTCATCTGATATTTCTATAACCATATTTGCAACTCTCAGTATCAATACTAGTTTAAAGAATCTGCTATGATTCTTTCAAAATATTTTGTTTTATGATTATGTGATTTCAAGTTCGCATAATTGATATAATTCAGTTTTAGGGAACAGTAGAGGAAGGTGCAATAGTACGTTTGTAGATAAATCACAAGATCATATCAGAATGATGAAGCTCTATTAAATGCACAAGAAGATCCCATGCCTTTTTGGTACTTTGTACTGTAAGCTATGTTTGACAGCATGTTTTAGAGCCAGCATTGCAACAGTGATCTCTTTTCCCTCATGGTTGACTAGTGAAAACAATCTGCCAGCTCTGTCATTGACCTAGAACAAGAAGGCGGCTCACAGCACTCTGCACCATTGTCAGTTTAATGACAGACTTAACTTAAGGAATAGTCAGTGAGCGCGCAGGTGAGCTGTAGTTCATATAGGATCAGGATCTTATGGCGGAGCAGGAACCTGACTGACTCAAAAGCCATGAAATGAACCCCTTAGTTTAGGAGCTGCAATAATGCTGAGAGAATGAGCAGCCTGTGAGGAGAGAAATGAAAGTGATGACTGGATGACTGACGTAACAGTCATTTGCATGATGGAAGTAGGAATAATTATTGCTATATTATTCATCAACCTCTATAATAGCATGGAAATATGGAAATAAAATTGACAAAGGAATAATATGAGGTGAGAATTGACTGTAGATCATTTCAGAGCAGATGGTATGGGCCTGCAATCGTGCCCTGTATGAGACTATGCCAGCAAAAGCACTGTTCAAAGAGGAGGTTAGTATAGCAGAGCTAGTACCAGTGAATGGTGCAGAAGACTGGTAATGTGCCTCTTGTGCCTACCACTTTTCGTGGCATTTCGTATTTCTCTTACTTCCACATGTAACATGAAATATTATACTTAGTCACCTCAGGACTGATCTATTTTGTTAACTTCAGCATGAAACACCAATAATTGTGGTACTCTGTGGATTGCATCTGACACTTGCTTCCTAAGCTCTGGTGAAGGTCGACACCTGAAAGCTCTGGTTTTGTTCAGCATGCCATGCAACAAATAAGCCAAAAGAATGTAGTAAATGTACTGTAACTGAGTGTTCCAACAGAAAAGCTGCATATGTTTACAAAGTATTAAATAAAAGTTGCCTAAGGGCTCTTTTAAATGTGGAGTTTCCCATATGTATATTGTAGTAAACATAATTTGTCCTGAAATTGTCTGAGTGTGGGTTGGCTTTTGCTTAAGCTGCTTTCGTGTATTATTGTCACATGTGATTCTGGGACACCGACAGGGAAACTGAAGGCAGCTCCAAAATGGTCAAGATTGGTTGATTTGAATTGTCAGTCATTTCTAGCACCCACCCAGTGTTGATGCTGGCGAAATTAACAACTAAGTAGTAAAGGGAAGGTGGCAAAAGTTTTTCAATGGTAGAATAGATTGTCTTATACAAAGAAGAAAAAAATTGAGGAACGTACACTTAGTGTTTAATTCGTTAGGTACAACTGTACATCGGCTTGCTAATACAAATATCTAATCAGCCAATCATGTGGCAGTAACTCAGTGCTGAAAAGCATGCAGACATGGTCAAGAGATTCAGCTGTTATTCAGACCAAATACCAGAACGGGGAAGAAATGTGATACTAAATGACCGTGGAATGATTGTTAGTGCCAGTCAGGGTGGTTTGAGTATCTCAGAAACTACTGATCTCTTAGGGCTTTCTCACACAGGTCTCCAGAGGTTACAGAGGATGGTCCCGCTCTGTGGGCAAAAATTCCTTGTTAATAAGAGAGGCCAGAGGAGAATGGCCAGATTGGTTCAAGCTAACGGGAAGGCAACAATAACTCAAATAATCACAAGTTACAACAGTGCATGCAGAAGAGCATCTCTTAACACCTAACAGATGGCTCCTACAAAACGAATTTAATCAAGAGGCCACTGAATGTATATGCAGCATGAACTGGAATGTGTGTCAGTTATAAATCAGAGTGGCGGCAAATTAGGGTAATTCAGTTCTTCAAGCATCTAAAACCTTTTAACAAAATCATGGCTGATTATATGCCTTGTCCACATTCCAGTCAGAATCCCATTTTTCTCATGATTCTCTTGGTGGTATGAAAATCTATCAGTCTCAATTTACTTTGTTTCCAGGCATCCACATCCACAGATAATGATGAGGAGATGTACAGGAGTAAGATATATCAGCTGGTTGAGTGGTATTGCAATAATAACCTTGCACTCAACATCAGTAAGACCAAGGAATTGATTGTGGACTTCAGGGAGGGGAAGTCGAGGGAACACACACCAGTCCTCATTGAAAGGTCAGCAGTAGGAAGGGTGAGAAGTTTCAGGTTCCTGTGTGTCAACGTCTCTGAAGATCTACCCTGGGCCCAACATATTAATGCAATTAAGAAGAAGGCACATAAGTGGCTATATTTCTTAGAAGTTTGAGGAGATTTGGTATGTCACCAAAGACTCTAGCAAATTTGTACAGATGTACTGCGGAGAGCATCTAACTGGTTGTATCACAGTCTGGTGTGGTGCGGCCACTGCACAGGATCAGAAAAGGCTGTAGTGGAATACAAATGCATGGGCACTAGCCTCCCCAGCATTGAGGACATCTTCAGAATGTGATGCCTAAAAATGGTGTCTTCCATAATTAAGGACCTCCTTCACCCAGGACATGCTCTCTTCTTATTACTACCATCAGAGAGGACGTATACTCAAAGGTTTGGGAACAGTCCTTCCCCTCGGCCAACACATTTCTGAATAGACAATGAATCAACCCATGAGCACCACCTCACTATTCTTGCTCTCTTTTGTACTACTTACTTAGTTTAATTTTTTATATATCTTTTAGTAATTTATAATATTTTTATGTATTTCATATTTTTGCAAAACAACAAATTTCACATTTGTCAGTGATATTAAACCTGATTCTGATTCACAGCCCTCTGGGATAAGAACTCTAAAGAGACATAGCCTTCTTATTGTAGAGTACTCTCATCCTGATTGCCACATGCACCCTTGTTCTCTGTTCAGAGGATGCATTCCTTCATTTTCTATCTCGTTAAAAAAGTTATAAATTTCAATTAAAATGATACTACTTAATTTCTCTAAATTCCAGTGCATAGGTTTATTCTACACAATTCCTCCTCAGGGACTATTCCCTCAAACAGGAATAAATCAAACAAATCTATACTACACTGCCTCCAGAGTAAATATATTTTTCTGTGGGTATAGAGACTAAAACTTATAATATTCCAAGTGCCATCTCACAAAAAGCCCACAGAGTTGCAGCAAATTGTATTACCATTGTACTTCAACACGAAAAAAACTCCTAGTGCTCCTATGCTAATGTTGACGTAAGCAGCCTATCAGTATGACTGATCGACATGTACTGGCATTTGGTACACTTTACCCTGACATCAGCTCTGGCAGGGTTTGCAGTCCTTTACTTCCTCTAAAGCGAAACCTAACCATGAATGGATGTGATGTTTCACTTCCAGGTGAGCTCAAAGTCCTTTATACATGCTTTGAAAGGGAGAATAAAACTGCACCCATGTGAATTCCTGCAGCATTTGATGATCCACTGATCTCTCTCTCAGAGGCCGATGACGGAACATCTGTCAAGAGGGTTAACCCTGACAATGCATCAGGCCCTGATGGTGAACCTGGTTGGTCTCTGAAAACCTGTGCCAACCAACTTGTGGGACTGTTCAAGGATGTCTTCAATTTCTCACTGCTGCAGTTGGACATTCCCACCTGCTTCAAAAGTGTGACAATCATACCAGTGCCCAAGAAGAGCAGGGTGAGCTGTCTCAATGACTATCGCCCAGTGACACATCTATTGTGATAAAGTGCTTTGAGAGGTTGGTCATGGATAGAATCAACTCCTACCTAAGCAAGCACCTGGACCTGTTGCAATTTACCTATTGTCACAACAAGCCTGTAGCAGATACAATCTCACTGGCTTTCCATTCGGCCTTGGGTCATCTGGACAATAGTAATGCCTATGTCAGGTTGCAGTTTATTGATTAAAGCTCAATATTCAACACAATCATACCCTCAGTTCTAATCAACAAGCTCCAAAGCCTGGACTCTGTACCTCCCTCTGCAACTGGATCCTTGACTCCCTCTCCGGGAGACAACAGTCTGTGCGGATGTCAAGGATGTGTGCTTAGCCCCCTGCTCTTCTCTCTCTATTCCCATAACAGTGTGGCTGGGTACAACTTAAATGCCATCTATAAATTTACTAATGACACAACTATTGTTGGCAAAATTTAAGAGGGTTACGAGGAGGCATACAGGAGTGAGACAAATTAACTGGTTGAGTGGTGTCACAGCAATAACTTTGCACTCAGTGTCAGTATAACCAAAAAATTGATTGTGGAGTTCGGGAAGAGGAAGTCGAGAGAACACGCACCTGTACCCATTGAAGGATCATAAGTGGAAAGGGTGAGTATTTCAGGTTTCTAGGTGCCAACATCTCTGAAGATCTATCCTGGGCCCAACATATTGATGCAATTACAAAGAAGGCATGACAATGCCTATACAGGTTTCCCACGCCATCCAAAGGTAGAGTGTTCCTATGAAACGGTTCGTAAGCTGGAATGTCGTAAAGCGAAGAAGCAACTACCATTTATTTATATGGGAAAATCTGGTGAGCATTCGCAGACCCAAAAATAACCTACCAAATCATGCCAAATAACACATAAAACCTAAAATAACAGTAACATATAGTAAAAGCAGGAATGATATGATAAACACACAGTCGATAAAAAGTAGAAATACTTTTCCACAATTATTGCCTGAACTGTTCTCCGTAGCGAAAATCTCATGCAAGCGCCGTCGGCAAAAACACGGTGCAAGCGCTCTCCAGTAACCTTTAAGCTATGAAGCTGCCAAATCATACCAAATAACACGTAAAAATACACAGCCAATATAAAGTAGAAATAATGTATGTACAGTGTAGTATCACTTACGGGAAGACAGCACAGAGCACACTGATGATGGTGTGTTAGACTGAGTCGTCGGAGTTTGGGTGGTACAGTGGCCCGCACCCTCCGGGCAGCGACCCGATACCGATCCGTGAAGCATGCAGCGGTAGCCGGGAGGCACACAGCACGTCTTTAAGAAAAAAGCCGAAATAAACATGCTAATTAATTAGGTGCCACCCGGCACATAATTGTCGGCCCAGATCAGTGCCGATTGCGTCGCCTCTGATCTGGGCCGACAATTACGTGTCGGGCGGCACCTAATTAATTAGCATGTTTATTTCGGCTTTTTTCTTAAAGATGTGCTGTGTGTCTCCCGGCTACTGCTGCATTCTCCGCGAATCGGTATCTGTTTGCGGCCTGGGTGCTGGGGTGGCGGGACACTGGAGTGTCATCTCATCGTCTGTTTCCATTAGAGCAGGCAGCTTATCTTCTCCTATGACTGCCCGCCTCGATGTTGAAGGTCGAGGTTTGTCGTCTGTCGTGGCTGATGTGGAAGGCTTGCTTGACTGCTGAGCCTCGCGCATTTTTCTATCATACAGTTCTTTGTAAGCACTCAAACCATCCTGCAAATATCCCCTAAGCCAACATACCCTTTCAAAATTAAAGTCGTACTTTATCATTACTCATTCGGTTTCGATTGTTATCCTTTCCTCTTCCAATTGCATCAGCTCTTCATCTATCAGTTCTTGGTCATGGGATGCCAAAACCTCTTCAACATCATCTTCGTCAGCTTCCACAAGCCAAACTCACTTAGTCCTTACTTCGTTCACCACGATCAAAATGCTTAATTATGTCTAGTTTTACGCTAAATGTAACACCTTTACGAGCTCTTTCAGGCTTTTCTGACACCTTACAACTCATCTTGCAAACAGCTGCTCACAGACACGTGTTTAAGTAATGCTGGCTGAAATGCAGTTCCGAATCCAGGGGAGAGCGGCTACTCGGGACGCGCGCTGCCTTTTATCGCGCGCTGACTTTTTTCGTGTGCTGCTTTTTTCGTAACAGTGAAAACACCTTCTGTTAGCGAAAACAGGGTACTAATGTAGGTCTTTCGTAACAGTGAGGTTTCGTAAAGCGAATGTTCGAAAAGCAGGGAACACCTGTATTTGATTTTGAGTTTGAGAAGAATTGGAATGTTGTCAAAGATACTCGAAAATTTCTACGGATGTCTGTGTAGAGCATTCTGACAGGTTGCATCACCATCTGGTATGAAGAGGCTGCTGCACAGGATTGGAAAAAGCTGCAGGAAGTTGTAAACTCAGCATCTCCATCATGGGCACCAGCCTACCCGTCATCAAGGACACCTTCAAAAAGAGCTGCCTCAAAAAGGCAGCATCCGTCATTAAGAATCCTCATCACCCAGGACATTTAGATCATAAGGCATAGGAGAAGTAGGCCATTCAGCCCATCGAATCTGCACCACCACTCCATCTCAACCCCATTATTTTTCCTCTGAACTCCTTTTTCTTGCCTCTCCCCATATCCTTTGACACCCTGACAAATCCAAAACCTATCAACCTCTGCTTTCAATATACCCAATGACTTGGCCTCCACGGCCGTCTGCGGCACTGAATTCCACAGATTCATCACCCTCTGGCTAAAGAAATTCCTCCGCAAATCTTTTCTAAAGAGACATCCTGTTCTGAAGCTATCATGCCCTCTTCTCATTTCTCCCATCAAGGAGGAGGTACAAAGGCCTGAGGGCACAAACTCAATGTTCAGGAACAGTTCCTTCCTCTCCACCATCAGATTTCTGAATCGACAATGCATCTATGAACACCACCTCAGTATTTTTACTCTCTTTTTGCACTACATATTTAATTATGTACATGCACACACACACACACACACGTAACTGAAGTTATTAACTTCAAACTTTCCGCATTTTCACTCAGAGTTGAACTGCACGTGCATGTAATGAGAGCTGTATAACTCATCTCCTTCTACCTCAGACCACAAACTTATCAATCACCCCTCGTATATTTTTATATACACACACACACACATACATACAGTGGCATGCAAAAGTTTGGGCACCCCGGTCAAAATTTCTGTTACTGTGAATAGCTAAGCGAGTAAAAGATGAACTGATTTCCAAAAGGCATAAAGTTAAAGATGACACATTTCTTTAATATTTTAATCAAGAAAACTTTTATTTCCATCTTTTACAGTTTCAAAATAACAAAGAAGGAAAAGGGCCCAAAACAAAACTTTGGGCACCTTGCATGGCAGTACTTAGTAACACCCCCTTTGGCAAGTATCACAGCTTGTAAACTCCTTTTGTAGCCAGCCAAGAGTCTTTCAATTATTGTTTGGGGGATTTTTGCCCATTCATCCTTATAAAAAGCTTCTAGTTCTGTGAGATCCTTGGGCCTTCTTGCATGCACTGCTCTTTTGAGGTCTATCCACAGATTCTCGATGATGATTAGGTCAGGGGACTGTGAGGGCCATGGCAAAACCTTCAGCTTGTTCCTCTTGAGGTAGTCCATTGAGGATTTTGAGGTGTGTTTAGGATCATTATCCTGTTGTAGAAGCCATCCTCTTTTCATCTTCGGCTTTTTTACAGATGGTGTGATGTTTGCTTCCAGAATTTGCTGGTATTTAATTGAATTCATTCTTCCCTCTGCCAGTAAATGTTCCCCGTGCCACTGGCTGCAACACAAGCCCAAAGCATGATCAATCCAACCCCGTGCTTAACAGTTGGAGAGGGGTTCTTTTCATGAAATTCTGCATCCTTTTTTCTCCAAACATACCTTTGCTCATTGCAGCCAAAAAGTTCTATTCAAAAGGTTCAAAAGAACATCTAAACAAGCCTGATGCATTTTGGAAACCAGTCCTGTGGACTGAAGAAGTTAAAATAGAACTTTTTCTAATTTCCTTTCTTCTGCCTCTCTCCATAAATTCTTATCCATAAATTTACAGTAGATTTGATAGGAAAGTTAAGAAAAGCCTGATAAGAACATATTAGATGAAATTCTTAATATGAAACCAGTCTATAATGGTTCAATATCCAATATTTATGATATGTTGTTGGGAATGAGAAATGATTCTTTGGACACAGTTTTTAAAATAATTCATGCATTATACGTAATTTCTTCTTTCATTGTAAACTAATTAATCAGAGAACCCGCTCAGTCATGATCTAATGACTCTGCTGGCAGTTGCACATCTGCTCATCAGAGGAGTATTGGATCAAGTTCACAGATGATGCTAATGAACCTGTGATATAGACAGCAAGTCATGTGGCCAATGGTTTCTCAAGCTGGAGTAAGGGAATAACTGCCAGTACTTATGAAATTGTATTTCACCACATTAAGAACTTTTGGAAGAGGCAAGAATAAGTTACATTACAACTTCTCCATAATAGACTTGTGCTGTTCACTTACGCCAATTTGAAAAGGTCCTGTGAAGTAATCTAGGTTTGTCTGCAGAAACCAGATGTTTTGTAATCCAAGGACATCACATCTGTCTCTAGCACGCACTAATGATTCTTCTTTGTTTTCCACTAAAATCACCTGGAACATATATCAAATCTAATCAGTATCAGAACCAGAAAATGCTGGAAAAGTTCTGCAGGCAGCATCTGTAAACAGAGCATATGAACTTACATCGGAATTGAGAAAAGGTAGAAGGAGAACAATGTTTAAAAGATGCAGAGAAAATATAAAGTGATGGAGAAAACAAAATGGAAGATCAGTGTTTGAGCAGAATAGAGGAGAAAATAAATGGATTATTGCTACCACGTCTTACAGCTTAAGTGTGATACTATCATGTAATACATCTTCCCCATAGCTCTACCTTCACATTCTAGGACAATGACGACAACAAAAATAATCTCTCCTTCCCACTAAACAACAGGAATGCAAGTCATAGCCTTTCTTCTCTGTTGTAAGATGAAAGAAGACAACAATTAGTTTAGAAATACAAATTTGGGTATCTTTACCTAAATAGTTGAACTCATTGCTGAGCATTCATCAGAACATCATTACAACAGTGTAGAATGGCGAGACCAGTGAGCCTGTGAGAAAACTGAAGTGAATTCATGACTATTGACTCAGAAAGATACTTGTGAATTCCGTGAACCTCCATCAAGAAGTGGTTCAGTCTGCATTTAATCTCCCCAGTGTAGAGGAAACTGCATTGTGAATTATGAATCCACTACATTAAACTGAATGAAATACACTATTATCTGTGCTTGAAAGACCATTTGGGAAGCTGGAGACCTGGAATGAGAAAAGCTATATATATTCCTATTGCTTAAAGAGAAGGAGAGGGTACAATGGTTGCTGCAATCATCCCAGAGATCAGATCAGATCAATGTCATATCCACCAAGGTACAATGAAATTCCTTGCTTGTCTGAAGCTAGACCTTTAGTTGATCGTTATAGCAACAATAATGTTTTGAATTCAAGCCAGAAAAGTAAAGACCCTACTGTGATTTCTATGAGGAAGGGGAAGGAATGGCAAAAGAAGTGGATGAGTTGCAACAGAATGGAATGGAATGTATGCATAAGCAAGACCATCTCAAGTTTGCTTAAGTCACCAAGAATTTTTTTGCAGCACAGAAATATAACCCTATTTACTTCTTCACGATAATTAAATAACTGTACAAACATTGTGGAAAACAAAAATCAAGGAAATACAAATGTTGGAAATAAGACGTTTTTAAAAAACTTAAATGCTAGAAGTACTCAGCTAGTCAGGCAGAATCAGTGGAGGAAGAAGCTGTTACCATTTCAGGTCAGGGACCCTTTGTCAGTGGAAGGGTCTTTAACCTTAAATTTTAATTTAGTCTCTGTTTCCACAGAGACTACCTAACCTGCTGAGTGTTTCCAGCATTTTCTGTTTATATTTTAAATTGTGTGGAGGATTGCTATATATAAAAAGAAAACTATATTTTCTAAACAATATCCCATGGTCTATAAAACAATGGTAATGCAAGGATACAGTAATAGAATAGCCTACATGTGAACTACATAAGAAAGTGGAAGAACCTAATTTCGGTCAATTACAGTGGGAGTCTGGGAAATTTAGAGTGAGATAATGACTGTGGAAACATGCAGTGTTTATTGCCACATTGCTAAGAAACAGACCACAATTATACCTTTGCAGAGAGTAACACAGATGTAATTCACAAAAGACAAACAGCTGGCATATGTTAAAGTTTGCCTACTGAATTACATTCACTTTTTGATGGTGCAAGATCAAGGAAGTTGACATTTGTAACTACTACAGAATTACATAAATAAAGCGATTCCAGATCAAATTATTTTTAGCTTCAAATGCTGAATCACAGGCGCTTTCAAAATGCCTGAAAGGGCAAAAATCTAGGTTCTCAGGATACATGGCTCCAAATTCCCCATCTCCTTTCCGAATACATAAATATTGCATGATCAGAGTTTATACCAATTGAAAGTTTCTAAATTCATTACAACTCTGTAAGTGAAATTTCCCCTTTGAATAACATGAAATATTAACTACCTCATGTCCCTCGGCATTCGAGTGTAACTATTTCTTTCAATGAGTTGTAATTTTTATAGAAAAATAAACAAATTACACTATGGAACGTGATCCTGTAACACAAACTATCCTAAAATCCAGATTATAAAATAGAACTTAATTTATATTGGCTTGATGAGCTGGTGCCCTTAGACACAGACCAGTTAAAGGCAGTTTTCCTTTGAATTATATGTTGAAATGTCAGCTTCCAGTGCTTTCACAGCCTTTTTATAAGCTTTTTGTCAGTATTTCTGAATTCTGTAAGTGGACAGCATGCAGATAGCAGTGAACTTGATGAATTTCAAGATCAGGCTATGCAGCCAGCCATAGGTATCATCCACTAAATCTCTCCTTGATGATGCGGGATGGAACACAATAGGAGAAGATGATTGTTACTTGAGACTTTGATGAAAGAGACCAGCATACAAATTTGGCCTAAAGCCCAACATATAAAACAACATATCAGATGGTCAGCAGGTTAAAAAGAAAATGTTGGCAGGCTTTCACAATGTAGATCTAGCTGCTCCCACAAACTAGTATGTGAGTGCCTGTGCCTGATTTGCTTTCTTCAACATGGATATCTAACATGCCATCACAAAGCTCTCATCTCAGGTTGCAAATTTAATTCCAGAGTAAGCAGAGTAACTGCAACAAATTTAAAATTACATACCTGGCATGACGACAAGGTATGAGCTAGGACAATTCCAAGGTGCCCCTGTAAATATAGGTCACACAGTTCAGTTAACCAGTGGTCAATGGTGTCATTTCAAGGTCAGACATGGATAAATTTGTGAAGACAAACATCTTTATTTATCTGTCTGTTAAATGAACCTTTGAGTAGTTACTCTTTGCAAGGTAATGGGATTTAAAGTTTCCACTCACAGAAGTTGTAACAACAAAATTATTAAGTTTGTTATTTGTTTTATGTCTGTTGTGAAAATGGAATCATCAATGAATGTAAGGAAGGACAAGTCAATTGCCGACTACAAATGCAGACAGAGTTAAGTAGCACCACAGATGCAAAATTCATAAAGGCGAAGAATGCAGAACTGAAGGTGCTGCATTTAAATGCACGTAGCATTCAGAATGAGGTGGATGAACTCGTGGCTGAAAGAAGGTCATAGTTGGGAGTTTAACGTCAAAGGATATACTTTGTATCGAAAGGAAAGGCAGGAAGACATGGGGGTGGTGTGGCTCTATTGGTAAGAGATGGAATTACATTCCATAGAAAGAGGTGACATAGGGTCAGAGGATGTCGAGAATGTTGAATCTTTGTGGGCAGAGTTAAGAAAGTGCAACGGTAAATAAAAAACATGATGGGATTCATATATAGGCCTCCACATAGCAGCCAAGATGTGGGGTTCAGATTGCAAAGGGAGCTGGAAAGGGCATGTAATTAGGGTAATGTCACAATTATAATGGGGAACTTCAATATGCAATTGGATTGGGAAAATCAGGTTGGTGTGAGATCACAAGAGAGGGAAATTGTTGAATGCCCATGAGATGGCTTTTTAGAGAAGCTTGTGCTCGCGCTTACTAGGGGAAAGGCTATTTTAGGTTGAGTGTTGTGTAATAACGCAGATCTTATTGGGGGCTTAATGTAAAGGAACCCTTAGGAGTGAGTGTTCATAATATGATTGATTTAACACTGCAATTTGAGAGAGAGAAGCATAACTCACGTGTATCAGTATCGCAATGGAATAAAGAAAATTACAGAGGCATGAGAGAGGAGCTAGCCCAGGTGGCTTGGAGGGAGATATTGGCAGGGATGACGGCAGAACAGAGGTGGCTGAAGGTTCTGGGAATAGTTCACAGGGAGCAGGATAGATTATGTTCCACAGAAGAAGTTGTTCTCAAATGGCAGGGCTAGGCTACTGAGGCTGACAAAGGAAGATAAGGACTGCATAAAAGCCAAGGAAAGGGCATACAATGTAGCAAAAGTGAATGGGAAGTTGGATGATTGGAAAGCTTTTAAAATCCAACAAAAGTAAAAAAAAGATATAAGAAGGGAGAAGATGAAATATGAGGGCAAACTAGCCAATAATATAATGTTTTTTCCAGTTACATAAAGAATAAAAGGGAAGTGAGAGTTGATATTGGACCACTGGAAAATTATGTTAGTGAGGTAGTAATGGGGGACAAAGAAGTGCAAATGAACTTAATAAGTACCTTGCTTCAGTCTTTACTGTGGAAGACACTAGCTGTATGTCACCGGTCCGTGAGTGTGAAGAAGCAGGAGTGAGTGCCATTGCTATTACAAAGAAAAAAGTGCAAGGCAAACTGAAAAGTCTTACGGTGAATAAGTCACCTGGACCAGATGGACTACATCCCAGTCCTGAAAGAGATTGCTGAAGAGATGATGGGTACATTGGTCATGATCTTTCTAGAATCATTTTATTCTGGCATGGTCCTGGAGGACTGTTAAAGAGTCCAGTTAGTGGTTGGGAAATTGTTGGAGTCCATTATTAAGGACGAGGTTTGGGGTACTTGGAGTCTAATGATAAAATAAGTCAAAGTCAGCATGTTTCTGTAAAGGGAAATCTTGCTTGATAAATCTGTTGGAATTCTGCGAAGTACCAAGCAGGGTGGACAAAGGAGAGGCAGTGGATGTCACTTAGTTAGATTTTCAGAAGGCATTTGATAAGATGCCTCACATGAGGCTGCATAACAAGATAAAATCCTATGGTGTTACAGGAAATATACTGGCATGGACAGAGAGGAATGGCTGATAGGCAGGTGACAGCGAGGGGAATAAAGGGGGCCTTTTCTGGTTGGCTGCCAGTGACTTGTGGTGTTCCTCAGGGGTCAGTTTTGGGACTGCTACTTTTCACATCGTTTGTCAACGATTTAGATAGTGGAATTGATGGCTTTGTGATAAAGTTTGCGGATGATACTAAGATAGATGGAGGGGTGGGTAGTGCTGAGAAAGCAATGTGATTGCAGCAGGACTTAGACAAACTGGAAGAATGGGCAAAAAAGTGGCAGATGGAATACAGTGTTGGGAAATGTACGATAATGCATTTTGGTAGAGGAACAATAGTGCAGACTATTATCTAAATGGGGAAAAAATTCAAACATCAGAGATGCAAAGGGACTTTGGACCACTCATGCAAGACTCCCAGAAGGTTAATTCACAGGACGAGTCTGTGGTAAAGAGGGCAAGTGCAATGTTAACATTTATTTCAAAGGAATAGAATATAAAAACAAAGAGATAATGCTGAAGCTTTATAAGATACTAGTTAGGCCGCACTTGGAGTATTGTGAACAGTTTTGGGCCCCATATCTCAGAAAGGATGTATTATCATTGGAGAGAGTCCAGGAGAGGTTCACAAGGATGATTCCAGGAATGAAGGGGTTAACATATGAAGAGCATTTAGCAGCTTTGAGCCTGTACTCATTGGGATTTATAAGAATGCGTGGGGATCTCATTGAAACCTACCAAATGTTGAAAGGGCTAGATAAGGAGGATGTGGAGAGGATGCTTACTCTGTTGGGGGTATCAAGAACTAGAGAGCACAAACTTAAAACTGAGGGACAACCTTTTAGAATAGAAGCACAAAATACTCTGCAGATGCTGGGGTCAAAGCAACACTCACAACACGCTGGAGGAACTCAGCAGGTCGGGCAGCATCCGTGGAAACGATCAGTCAACGTTTCGGGCCGGAACTGTTCATCAGGACTGAAGAGGGAAGGGACAGAAGCCCTATAAAGAAGGTGGGGGGAGGGTGGGAAGGAGAAGGCTGGTAGGTTCCAGGTGAAAAACCAGTAAGGGAAAGATAAAGGGGTGGGGGAGGGGAAGCAGGGAGGGGATAGGCAGGAAAGGTGAAGAAGGAATAGGGGAAAACACAATGGGTAGTGGAAGGAGGCGGAACCATGAGGGAGGTAGTAGGCAGCTGGGGGAGGGGGCAGAGTGAAATAGGGATAGGGGAAGGGAGGGGGAGGGAATTACCGGAAGTTGGAGAATTCAATGTTCATACCAAGGGGCTCGAGACTACCCAGACGGTATATGAGGTGTTGCTCCTCCAACCTGAGTTTAGCCTCATCGTGGCAGTAGAGGAGGGCATGTATTAACATATCCGAATAGGTATGTGAAGCAGAGTTGAAGTGGGTGGCAACCAGGAGATCCTGCCTGTTGTGGCGGACGGAGCGGAGGTGCTCGACGAAACGGTCCCCCAATCTGCGTCGGATTTCACCAATGTAGAGGAGGCCGCACCGGGAGCACCGGATGCAATAGATGTCCCCAACAGACTCACAAGTGAAGTGTTGCCTCAGCTGGAAGGACTGTTTGGGGCCCTGAATGGTGGCAAGAGAGGAGGTGTAGGGACAGGTGTAGCACTTACGCTTACAGGGATAAGTGCCGGGTGGGAGATCCGTGGGGAGGGACATGTAGACCAGGGAGTCGCGGAGGGATCGATCCCTGCGGAAAGCGGAGAGGGGTAGAGAGGGAAAGTGCACTTAGTGGTGGGGTCCTGTTGAAGGTGGGGGTCCTGTTGAAGGTGGCGGAAGTTGCGGAGGAGAATGTGCTGGATGCGGAGGCTGGTGGGGTGGTAGGTGAGGACAAGGGGAACTCTGTCCCTATTGTGGTGGTGGAAGGATGGGGTGAGGGCCGAAGTGTGGGAAATGGAGGAGATGCGGGTGAGAGCATCGTTGATGACCATGATAAACCACGATAAACCAGGTAAACCACGATTCTTAAAGAAAGAGGACATTTGAGATGTCCTGGAACGGAAATCTTCATCCTGGGAGCAGATGCGGCGGAGACAGAGGAACTGGGAATAGGGAATGGCATCTGTGGCAGGGTGGGAAGAGGTATAGTCGAGGTAGTTATGAGAGTCAGTGGGCTTGTAGAAGATGTCAGTGGACAGTCTGTCTCCAGAGATGAAGACCGAGAGATCGAGAAAGGGGAGAGAAGTATCCAAGATAGACCAAGTGAATTTGAGGGCTGGGTAGAAGTTTGAAGGAAAGTCGATGAAATTGACGAGCTCAGCATGGGTGCAGGAAGTAGTACCAATGTAGTTGTCAATGTAATGAAGGAAAAGTTGGGGAGCAGTACCAGTATAGGTCTGGAGCACAGACTGTTCCACATAACCAATGAAGAGGCAGGCATAGCTGGGGGCCATGTGAGTGCCCATAGCTACACCCTTAGTCTGAAGAAAGTGGGAAGAGCCAAAAGAGAAGTCATTAAGTGTGAGTACCAGTTCCGCCAACCAGAGGAGGGTAGTGGTGGTGGGGAACTGGTAAGGTCTATTGTCCAGAAAGTAGTGGAAGGCTTTGAGGCCTTCTTGATGGGGAATGGAGGTGTATAAGGATTGGACATCCATAGTGAAAATGAAGCAGTCAGGACCGGGGAACTGGAAGTTATTGAAGAGGTGGAGGGCATGGGCTGTATCCCAGAGGTAGGTGGGGAGGGACTGAACTATGGGTGACAAAATGGAGTCCAGGTAGGCAGATACAAGTTTGGTGGGGCAGGAGCTTCTGAACCCAGTAATTTCAAGCATGAAGGTACATGTTTGACAATATTACGTACAAATTGCCATTGTGTTTTCCTATATATTTCTGCATGCTTTTAAAATACATTTGATTTTTGATAAAGCACAGACAACTTTGTTGAAAAATAGTGACATATTCCAACATATTCTTAACGAAATATTATACTATAAACAAACTATTCAATAGTAATACACAAAACATACAACAGACACAACAGACTGCAGTTGCTGGAATCTGCAGCAAATACCAACAGGAATTTTCAACATTATGAGACCCTATAATATGACTGAGAATGGAGATGGAAGACAGCCAGTATAAAGAGGAGAGTAGGAGGGCTGAGACAGGGCTAGCAGATGATGACATAAAAGACCACAGACGCTGAAATTTGGAACAACATATAATCTGCTGGAAGAACTCAATGGGTCAAGCTGCATCATCTGCATGCTTCCTCCAGTCCACTGATTGTTGATCAGGGTTGATCAGCCAGTAGGGGATAGTTAGACCCAAAGGGCTGAGGGATGATGGCAGTAAGAGCCAAGTAAGGGAGAGGAAAGAGCAGAGGCAGGTAGATGACAGGTGGAAGCAGACAAGGAAGGGATAATGACCCCTTATATTCTGTCTGGATAGGCTACAACCCATTGGTAAATTGAATTTTTGAATTTCTGCTAACACTTATCTGCTCTCTTTCTCTCATTCTGCCCCATCTCCATTCCTCCCATTTTTGCTCCCTCTCCTGTAGCCCCATACTTTAGCCCATTATCGCTCCATGCACCTACTACCCATTCGCTTCACCAAATGGATCCCTTCACCCGTCCGTCTGATTCCATTTGCCGTCACCTCTCCCTCATTGGTTCTCATTAACACCTTCTCTACTTATCTGATTCCAGCAGTTGTAGCTACTGTGTCCTCCCTTAACACCCTCTAAATACGTCAGTAGCTTCACCTGCTCATTCCCCACCTGTTTCCATCTTCTTTTTATTCCCCTTTCTGCATCCACCTATCACCCATCTGCCTCATCTGTCTCTCAACTCCAACCATCACTCCTTCTGTCCATCTTCCCTTCACCCCTTTCCCCTCTCCTATGATCTGTCTCATTCCTCCCCCTCTCCTCTTTGTACCAGCTATCTTTCCTCTCCACTCTCAGTCCTGATGTAGGTTCTTAACCTGAAACATCAACAATTGCTTTCTCCTCACGGATGCAGTTCAACATGCCGTGTCCTTCCAAAGATTTAAGGCCCATGAGATCCAGGGGAAACTGGAAAATTGAATCAAAAGTGGTTTGGAGAGGGTTGTTTTTGTGATTGGACGTCTGTGGCAAGTAGTTATCCACAGGGACTCTTACTGTTTTCAACATAAGATTGGGATATGGATGCAGGCAGCAAGATCAGTAAGTTCGTAGCTTTCACTAAGATTGGCAGAGTTGTTGACAGCATGGAGTATTGTAGTAGGGTACAAGGTGATATCAATATGATGGTGAAGTGGGCTGAGAAATGGCAGGTACTGGAATTTAAGAATGATAAATATGAGGTGATGCATTATGGAATACTAATGAGGCCAGGACCTTTATTATAAATTGTAAGGTCCTACGCCACCCCCCCCCCCCAAACTTTAATACTTTAATTGAGTACTTTGGTATGTAAATCCAAAGATCCTTGAAAATGGCAGGATAGGTTGATAGCATGGCTAAGAAGGCCATATGGGTATTGGCCTTCATTAATTTCAGCACTGAACACAACAGCAAGGAGGTAATGCTTCAACTTTATAAAACATTAGTCAGATCTGAGTTGGAATACTGTGTGCAGCTCTGGTCACCACTCCACTGAAATGATGTGATAGCACCAGAAAGGAGTAGAGGGGATTCACCAGAATGTTGCCTAAGGATGAACATTTTCATTGGAGATGCAAGGTCTACTTTCCCTGGATAAGAGGGGTTTAAGAGGGGACATGACTGGGGTACATAAAGTTACAATGGGTATAGATAGGAGCGAATGGAGGAAAGTTTAAAACGAGGGGACTTGAATTTGGGGTAAGGGCTACAAGATTTAGAGGGGAACTGATAAAGACATTTTTTACCTGAGAGTGGTGAATTCCTGGAGTGCACTGCCAGAGAAAGTGGTGGAAGCAGAGTCACTGACAACATTTAAGATGTGCTTAGACGAGCACGTGCATCACTTGATATTTAAAGCTCTGGGTCAAGTGCTGGAAGTTGGATTAAAATATATGGCTGCCCACTACATGGCATAGTGTGCCAAATGGCTTGCTCCAATCTGCATAAATCTATGATCATTAAAGTTAGTAAAGATCTTAAGATTACATACCCCGCCACTGCAGAAATCAACGATTGTATCACCAGGTTTGGCCAACTTTGTCACAATGGAGATTATGTTGTCTAACTGTTGCTGCTTCCTTAGGGCACGCTCAGAGCTGAGATTTCCTGTGAGAACAGGTCAATGCAGAAACAAAAATTTATCAGCGCAAAATCAGACATACTTCAGTCAACAGGTGCCATACATTTTCAGCTTTGCAGTCACTGTTTTGGGTGTACAGACAGGATGATAAACAACAGTTATCTTATAATTAGTAGTATATTAAACTTTCAATCTCAGTGATATTGTAATTAAAATGCAAAGTTTACAGCAGGGGTCAGCAAACTTTTTGCCTCTGTGGGCCAGATCGCATATTAATGAGCAGACGGTGGGCCAGGTTAATGCCATAAAAAACTTGAAATATGGGAATTATCCATTTAATTACATCTAGTTATGTTTTGTCTCAAATTAATGAATAACACATGCTAGAAAATCATTTGTGCTTAACCAAGGATGTCAATTAGTAATCAAAGAACTCAGTTTAGTTGCAATTTATTTCAATCAAGGCATCTTTTGAATCTATTAAAAGGACACAAAGAATCTTTAAACATAAAATGTATGAACATGATGCATTGAATGGTGGTAAATTACATTTTAATACAACAGTCAATAAATCAATGTGAAATTTGATGCTGTTTGTTGCTTAAAAGCTTCTCAATATTGGGTGTCAAACTTGTTGATGACAAGAGCAAGACATCATCCAGATGGGCATCGGTCAATCTTGTTCTCAAATGGTTCTTGGTGTGCTTCATTTTTGAAAATAATTGCTCACACAGAGAAGTACTGCCAAACAATGTCATTTTTTTTGCATGGTCCACTAAGTTAGGATACTTCCCATTTGGATGAATATATTTTCTATAGAAGTCAAGCAAAATCAGCAAAATGAGATGAAAACTTGGACCTTTGTCTCATTTTCTAGACAAATGAGACAAACTGGTTTCCCAGCTTGCTCGATGAAGAAGTAATCTAGTGCCCAAGTGTCTTGGAAATTTTGGCACTCAGTGTCTACCTTCCTGCGTTTTGCATTCATTGCCATTGGAATTTTTTTCTTCAATTTTATTTTGAAACATGAGTTATTCCACAAGTATCGTAGCACACGTAAATATCTGGATATCTAGCGTGGATTTCTTGTTAAAACAGAGTGACGCTGTTTCTGTTTACAAATTTGAACGATCCCATCTGAAAACCTGCGCATGCGCGGAGAGTATCTAATAAATATTAATAGTCTGCCTTCCCGTCATTTGTATATACCAGTGTTTGGTTTGAAACAGAACGGATCCTGGGGCCAGTGTAACAAGCTGCCATGCATGTCCATCAGTGTGGTCGCGTGAAACACTCAGAATAAGGAAAAATCACTCGCGGGCCAGTCAAAATACCTTCGCAGGCCATAGGTTGCCTACCCCTGGTTTACAGCAAAGAGTTTCCAAAAACTTCTCATGTCATAAAATTAGGATAATCAATTACTACTCTGACTCAAGAGTTTCTTCTTTTATGAAATGTTTGATAGACATTATTAATGGCTTGCAAAATAAAATCACATATCCATAATTTCATTAAATGAAGAACAATAAAATGTTAAATCTTGGACCGTCAACAAATTAAATGCTAACAACACACACAAAATGCTGGAGGAACTCAACAGGCCCAACGTTTTGGGCCGAGACCCTTCATCATGCGTTCTGATGAGGGGTCTTGGATCGAAACGTCGACTGTTTACTCTTTTCCATAGATGTTGCCTGGCCTGCTAAGTTTCTCCACCATTTTGTGTGTGTTGCTTGGATTTCCAGCATCCGCAGATTTTCTCTTGTTTGAAATTAAATGCTGAGTTGCATTTAGGGTAGCAGCATAAAAATTGAAAAGGCTCTTGAGCCATTATCTTGATTAATCTGTCCCTCAACTCCAAGTACCGTCACATCAGGTCTACAACGAATGCAGTCTCACCTGCCCTCCACGCAGCCTTGGACCACCTGGACAACAGCAGTACCTACAACAGGCTGCTGTCTATTGTGTGCAGCTCATTGTTCAACACTATTCCCCCACTCCCCCCCCGCCCCCAGTAATAATCAATAAGCTTCAAAACCTGGGCCTCTGCACCTCCTTTCCGTAACTGCATCCTTGACTTCCTCATCAGGAGACTACAGTCAGTGTGGATCAGAAATAATGTCTCCTCTTCAAAGGCACAACTCAAGATGCGTGCTTAGCCTGTTCTACTCTCTCTACACCCATGACTCTGTGTCTACACACAGTTCAACCACCATCAAAAAATTTACCAATGATAGAACTGTTGTCAGCGGAATCTGAGATGGTGATGAGGCATACAGGAGTGAGTGAGATCAGAAGTTTCAAGTGGTGTCAATATCACTGAAGATTGATCCTGGGCCCAACATATTGATGCAATGACAAAGAAGGCATGCCAGCAACTATATTTCATTAGGAGTTTGAGGGGATTTGATGTCACTTCAGCAAGTTTCTACAGATGTACCATGGAAGATAGATAGATAGATATACTTTATTAATCCCGAGGGAAATTTGTTTTCGTTACAGAAGCGCCAACCAAGAATAGAGCGTAAATATAGCACTACAAAAAACCCCCAACAATCAAACAACAAAATGCAAACTATGCCAGATGGAAAATAAGTCCAGGACCAGTCTATTTGGCTCAAGGTGTCTAACCCCCCACGGGAGGAGCTGCGTGTTTGATGGCCACAGGCAGGAACGACCTCCCGTGCCGCCAAGTGCTGTATCACGGTGGAATGTGGCCGAAGTCCAACAGTAAAAAGTTCAATATCCAGTCTGCAAACACGTTCCTCAATCGTAATATGCTCCAGATTGCACCATCTGTTGTTAGCCAGAACAGTAAGCATCCAACTCCTTTACGCCTACCACTCTCAGTGCACTTCCGGTCAGGCGGAACAGTATTACCCACCAAACTCCTCTTCTCCAAAAGTCTCTGTTGTCTTGACCCGGTCCTCTTTCCTCAGCTTTGTGATCCCCTTCTGCATCCTCTGTGTGTTTTCCTCCGGATTTCAGCAGGGGTGTCAGCCACTCTGCTCACTAAACCGGCCAGCATTTGCTGGTCCGTGGAATACACAATGCGACCTTGCTTCTGTCCCGCATGTTGGGATGTAACCATTTCCAGCGCTAAAGAAAACCCAAATAAAACTCTCTCTACCAGCATGTTAGAGAGGGTGCAGCTTCGACGTGTTACCGTGAGAAAAAAAAATACAAAAAATAACGTAAATTAAAAAGTAAGAAGAAGAAAGTAAGTATAGATCGGAACGGCTGTACCAGGCTGCATGCACGACCGGCGCAAGCGCACTAGGGCTTCTCCTTTCTGGAAGATGTACCTTCCAGAAAGATGGCACCAGTGACCAACTGCGACAGTTAATGAAATCTACTGGATATTCTTCTTCTTCTAACTATGTTGCACTTCTTCTTCCAAACTACCAACAACTGCAGCCTGTAATTACCTTTTTAAGAATGTACTTCTGGGCCGACTGAATGATCTGGTGCTTCTGCAATGGTGTGGATGGGATTCAGTGTTGATTCCTAATGGCGGTACAGGAACCCGTGGTCAGATCCATTAGTCCTTGCCAATTAAAATCGCTGAGGATAAGAAGAGAAAACGAATAGAAGTTCAGTGCCATGTGTCTGCATTTGACCGATGTCTCTTGTCATGCAGTGGTCTCGGGTCCCACACTGCCAGGTTTGGGAGTGGCTTTTGCTCAGCAGCCATCCGGCTTCTAGACGTACTCTCCTCAGAGCTGAATATGCTCTGCAGTTGTGGATATGCTTTGGGGACTCTGCAGTTCGAGTTCCTCATGTTTCCTGTTTACTTTTTTTTAACTATTGGTGCAATTTGATAGAGATGCTTTGGCGTTTAACTTTTCAGCTGTGGCATGTGGCCATCAACACAGCTCTTGAGGACTACCATTGGCACAGTACCGAGGACTCACTTTTGGGGACTCTGTGTATAATGTTATTTCTTTACTTTTGAATGTTTGTACGATTTGTTTTTTTTTTCCGTTTGACGAAGTGCCACCAATGAGGCTGCTTAACAAGATTACCAGAATGATTCTTGCATGGATAGAAGATTGGCTGACTGGCAGGAGGCAAAGTGTGAGAGAGAAGGGGAACTTTTCTGGTTGGCTACTGATGACTAGTGATACTCTGTAGGCGTCAAGGTTAAAACTGCTTCTTTTCACATTATATGTCAACTACTTGACATCAGAATGGATAGCTTTGCAGTCAAGTTTGCAGATAATACAAAGATAATGGAATGCAGGTGGTGCTGAGGAAGTAGGGAGTCAGCAGAAAGACATCGACAGATTGGCAGAATGGGCAAAAAAGTGGCATATGAAATATAGTGTAGGGAAGACAATGATCATGCACTTTGATAGAAGGAATAAAGGCGCACACCATTTTCTAAACAGGGAGAAAATTCAAATATCAGAATTGCAAAGGGGCCTGGGAATCCTCATGCAGGATTCCTTAAAGGTTAACTTGCAGGTTGACTTGGTGGTAAGAAAGACAAATACAATGTTAGCATTCATTTCGAGAGGACTAGAATATAAAAGCAAGAATGTAATGCTGAAGCTTTATAAGGCATTAGACAGGCTGCACTAGGAGTACTGAGAGTAGTTTTGGGCCCCTTATCTAAGAAAAGACATGTTGGCATTGGAGAGGGTCCAGAGGATGTTAATTAGAAAGATTCTGGGAATGAAGGGGTTAACACATCGGGAGCATTTGATGGCTCTGGGCATGTATTCGCTGAAGGTAAGAAGAAAGAGGGGAGATCTCATTGAAACCCATAGACAGCAGATGCCATTACTCAACCAAGGAACACCTGGACAACAAAGATGCATACATCAGGATGCTCATAATCAACTACAGATTGGCATTCAATAACATTATACCTTCAAAACTAATCAATAAGCTTCAATACCTTGGCCTCAAGACCTCCTTGTGCAATTGGATCCTCAATTTCCTCACTTGCAGGCCCACCAGTCAGTTCAGAAGAGCAACAATATCTCGTCCACAATCTCCAACATTACAGGTGCACCACAAGGCTGTATGCTGAACCCCCTACTCTACTCACTTTATATTTATGACTAAGTACAGTTCCAATTTAAGTTTGCTGATGATACCACTGTCATAGGCTGAATTAGCATATAGGAGGGAGATTGAAAATCTGGCTGAGTAGTTCCACAACAATAACCTCTTACTCAATGTCAGCAAAACCAAGGAGCTGATTATTGCCTTCAGGGGGAGGAAATTGGAGGTCCATGAACCAGACTTTATCAGGAAATCAGAGGTGGAGAAGTTCAGCAACCTTAAATTCCTTGGTGTTAGCATTTCAGTGGACCAGTCCTGAGCCCAGCATGCACATGCAATTATGAAGAAAGCATGGCAGCGCCTCTTCTTTCTTAGAAGTTTATGAAGATTCAGCATGACACCTAAAACTTTGACAAACCTCTACAGATGTGTGGTGGAGAGTATGTTCCTGCCTGTAACACAGCATGGAATGGAAACACCAATGCTCTTGAACAGAAAATCCTACAAGAAGTAGTAGGTACGGCGCAGTCCATTTTGGGTAAAGCACTCCCCACCATTGAGCACATCTACACGAAGTGTTGTTGCAGGAAAGCAGCATCTGTCATCAGGGACCTCATTCCACCACCCAGGTCATGTTCTCTTTTTGCTGCTGTCATCAGGAAGAATGTACCGGAGCCTCAGGATTCACACCACCAAGTTCAGGAACAGTTATTACCCCTCAACTATCTGGCTCTTAAACCAGAGGGGATAACTTCACTCAACTTCAATTGAGTCCCACCATTGAACTGTTCCCATAACCTATGTACTCGCTTTCAAGGGCTCTTCATCCAATATTCTCAATATTTATTGCTTATTTATTTATTATTATTATTTCTTTTTTTCTTTTGTATTTGCAGTTTGTTGTCTTTTGCACACTGGCTACCCACCCTGTTGGGTGCAGTCTTTCATTGATTCTATTATGGTTATTGGATTTATTGAGTCAGCCCACAAGAAAACGAATCTCAGGGTTGTATATGGTGTCATATACATACATTGATAACAAACTTACTTTGAAGTTTGAAGTTTGAATCCTGAAAGGCCTATACAGAGTGGATATGGAGAGGATGTTTCCTGTAGTTGGGCAGTATAGGACCAGAGGACACAGCCTCAGAATAGGTGGATGTCCATTTAGAACAGAAATGACATGGGACTTCTTTAGCCAGAGGATGGTGAATCTGTGGAATTCATTGCTACACACAGCTGTGGATGCCAAACCATTGGGTATATTTAAAGCAGAAGTGAATCAGTCCTTCACTTGTGGGGGGGGGGGGTCAAAGGTTACAGCGGGTGAAATGATTGTGGAGTGAGGAGGAGCAATGGTGGAAAGGGAAGAAGGGGGAGAAAATTGTAGGTAGCCTAACAAATTTTTGAGTTTTCACCATGTTAAAGATGATTTGACTTCTGATCTGGCAGTCGGAAAGAAGCTACTTCCTTGATTAACTATCAGTTCATTATCAATCTTGCACTACATATCATTACTCTCAACAAGAACAAATTGCATTCATATTACCTCCGTAAGAGGTTGCAATATGTCAGACAGGAATATTATCAAATCAAATTTGACACCAAAACCACATTGTTTGAAAATCCAAAAAAAATTATGGACGCAAGAAATCTGAATAAAGAACATAAAATACTGGAAACACTCAAAAGGTCAGGCAGCATTGGTGATAAGCAAAGCAGAGTGAATGCTGCAAGTAAAAACTCTGTCATCAAAAATGAAAACAGAAACTCCTGAAAGTGAACAGCTCTGATGAAGTACCTTTGATCTGCTATATTAACTCTATTTCTCTGCAGACCTGTTCAATGTTTCTAGCATTTTTCATTTTTATTTTCAAGCAAATATTTGTTTATAGAGGTTGGATTAAAGTAGTGATGTTCAGTAAAGAGGCAGAAAATATTCTCGCATGGTACTTGGACATGATTAAGCTAGATTTTATTGTCGTAAAATTATGCAAATTATTCTGGAGAGGATGCCTCGCTCCTGACCTGTAATACTCAAATCTTTGGCAAAGAACTAATGTCTGCTCTCAAGGCTTTGTGACTTTAGAGTTAGGATATGGAGTTCAACCAAAAGAAGTTGCTGGGATATGGAAACCAGTGTACTCACATCAAGGACAGAATAGCAGTTGAGAAAGACTTTATGTGTTAATTCCAGAGGCTGGTGAATAAAACTAAATCCTAGAACTGAAAAGGTTTATTTAGATTCCAGTCTATCACTAGACAGCACAAGAAGTCAATACCTAGCCATCTAAAAGGTTAATAATGGTACTTCTCTTCTTTTAGTGCAGATAAAGGTAGACGAAGAAGCCAAAGGCATGACACTATACACATGGCAAAGCTCAATAACATTTATTCACACAAACTCTCTAACTAATTACATGGGATTTGGACTAGAAAATCAACATCAATGAGTCTGAAACCCTGTACCTTGCTGTGTCTGGATTGCGCTCCTTTTCTTCACTGTGTTATTGGTAGGCATCATAAAGAATAGAAATCAGTGGATCAGACAGAGTTAAACTTTTAAACTGAGCTTTTAAAAAGCAAAAAGAAACATAACCCTCTCATTGAGGTTTGACAACAGTGCATAACACAAGGCATCGGAGTAATTAGAGCCCTTTGACTCTAGTCACACCTAGTTTCACCCCTGACAACTGAGAAGCACAACCCTTCAGGAACAGAAAGATGGTGAACGCTGAATTTGATCCCAATATTTAAGTTAAGCATAAAGGGAAAACTGCTAATCAGGCATTTTATAATGAGTACTTATCCTTAAATTTTGCTGTGAACTATGGGATAGAAGTGGCCAGGATAATTTGAACAGAATATGCAGAATGATGTAGCATGTGCATTGCTCACTGCTTCTGAATTTCAGAAATGAATAATAACGCCCAGCTACTACTATACTGAGTCCTTACCTGAATTAATAATTGTATGAGTATCTGTCTCTACTTCTCAGCGTTTCTGCCAAAACAAGTTTTAAATACAGGAGGCACTTTGATACTTTGAACCACACTTACTTACACACTAGTGTATAAAATTAAATATAATATACAACAAAGGAACTACCTATTGGGCCCAGCAGGTCCTGATACTATTTCTACTCAGCATGCAATTACTGCTACAATCCAACCTTAGCAGCATAACTATAAACTGATTACAGGCGAAGACCAGCTGTGACTAGTAATACCTATCTTACTGGAAGATGTAACATTATAGCTTTAATTGTCATTGATCATTGAAATGCATCAAATTTAGCTGTGAACTACCACCTGACTATAGAGAGTGACTAGCACAGGGTCATAGAGTCACAGAGTAATACAGAATGAAGACAGGCCCTTGGGCCCAGTGTACATGCTGACCATGGTGCCCACAAAGCCAGTCACATTTGCCTGCAACTGACCCATACCAGTCTAAATCCTTCTTACGCATAAACTTATCCGAATGTCTTTGGAATATTGTTATGGAACCTGCCTCAACCACTTTCTTGGGCAGTTCATCAAATATACACATCACCCTTTGAGTGAACTTGCCCCATAAGTTTCAATTTGTCTGAGAAGATGGGGTAAAAGACCCATTCTGAACATCTTCTATAGTTCATGCTGTTTAAGAACAAACGTAGTATCCTGTCTGGATGACAATAATGTCTACACGTACAACCAAAAATTACAATCCAAACCAACAATTAAAGCCAAATCCAAACAGCTAGCCTGCTCACACTTAAACGGTCATAATGGAGCAAAATAAAGACATGGGATATAATTTGGAGAAAAGATATTTATACAGTAATAGCATCAGCTCCAATACAGGAAAATGATAATCAGTTTAGAAAAGAGCTATTTTTGACAATAGGACCATAGGACGTATGAGCAGACTTAAGGCCATTCAACCTATTGAGTCTACTCTACCATTCCATCACAGCTGATTTATTATCCCTCTCATCACAATTTTCCTGCCTTCTCCCCATAACTTTTGATGTCCCGACTAATCAAGAATCTATTAACTTTGCTTTAAATATATCCAATGATTTGACCTCCACAGCATGTTGTCACAATGAATTCCAGATCCACTACCGTCTAGCTAAAGAAAATTTCTCCTCATCTCTGTTCTAAATAGACAGCCCTCTATTCTGAGGCTGTGCCTTCTGAATATAAACTAGCCCACTATAGGAAACATCCACTCTATCTAGGCTTTTCAATGTTCAATAGGTTTCAATGAGATACCCCTTCACTCTGCTTTTCTTCAGCAAATACAGGCCCAGAGCCATCAAACACTCCTCTTATGTTAACCCTTTCATTCCTGAATCATTCTCATGAATCTCCTCTGGACCCTCTCCAATGCCAGCATTTTTTTTTAACATAAGGGGCCCAGGACTACTTGCAGTACTCCAAGTGCACTCTGTCTAATATCTTACAAAGCTTCAGCATAACATCCTTGCTTTTAAATTCCAGTCTTCTTGAAATGAATGCTAACATTGCATTTGTCTTCCTTATCACTAATTCAACCTGCAAGTTACCCTTTAGGGAATCCTGCTCAAGGACTCCTAAATTCATTTGCACCTCTGATTTTTGAATTTTCTCTCCATTTAGAAAATAGTCTACACCTTTATTTCTTCTAAATGCATGACCATAGTCTCCCCTACACTCTATCCATCTGCCACTTCTTTGCCCATTCTCATAATCTGTCGAAGTCCTTCTACAGATTTCGCCATTTATCATTGTATTGTCTGCAAAGTTGGTCAAAGTGGACTTTGCAATGAGAGGGGAGAACAGGTTTGACCTTGTTTACACAAACATTCCCGACGCGTACCGGGTGGAGCCGCGCCCCCACCTCGGTTACTCAGACCACATCTCTGTTATACTAATCCCAACATACAGACCGCTCATCAGGCGCTCCAGACCAGTTCAGAAGCAGGTGAAAACCCGGCCAGCAGGAGCCATCTCTGCTCTTCAAGACTGCTTTGAGCACACTGACTAACATGTGTTCAGGGAGGCTGCAACCGATGGCGACTCTACCTACTTAGAGGAGTACACGGCATCAGCGACTAGCTACATCAGCAAGTGCATCGATGACATCACTGTGGCCAAGACCATCACTACACACGCTAACCAGAGCCATGGATGACCGTGGAGGTGCGTGCACTGCTGAGGACCTGTGACTCCATCTGCAGAGCATGCAACAAGGCAGCGCTAACAACAGCGAGGGCCAAATTGTCCCGGGCCATCAGAGAGACAAAGCGTGCACACACCCAGCAAATCCACAGCCACTTCCAGGACAGCGGCGCATGTGGAAGGGCATTCAGGACATCACCAACTACAGGACAACACCACCTGCCTGTGCTGGTGATGTCTCCCTCCCAGATGCGTTGAACAACTTCTACGCTTGTTTTGAGGCAGAAAATGACACGGCGGTGAGGAAGACCACGCCTCCTCCAAATGACCAGATCTGTGTCTTACCGTGGCCGATGTGAGGAGAATCCTGTGCAAGGCCAACCCACAGAAGGCTGCTGGACCAGACAATATTCCTGGCAGAGTGCTTAGACGATGTGCAGACCAGCTAGCAGAGATTCTCACTGACATCTTCAACATCTCCCTGAGCAACGCCGTTGTTCCTATGTGCTTCAAGGCCGCCACCATCATCCCCGTGCCGAAGAAGTCTTCAGTGTCCTGCCTCAATGACTACCGTCCCGTTGCACTCACATCCATCATCATGAAGTGTTTCGAGAGGCTCGTCCTGCTGCCCCCCTCACTGGACCCCCCGGCAGTTCGCATACCGTCCCAACCGTTCAACGGACGACACCATTGCCATCACCCTCCACCTGGCCCTAACCCACCTGGACAAAAAAGACACGTACATTCAAATGCTGTTCATAGACTTCAGTTCAGCATTCAACACAATCATTCCTCAGAAACTGATTGGAAAGCTGAGCCTACTGGGCCTGAACACCTCCCTCTGCTACTGGATCCTAGACTTCCTGACTGGGAGACCTCAGTCAGTCCAGATTGGAAGCAGCATCTCCAACATCATCACACCGAGCACTGGGGCCCCCCAGGGCTGTGTGCTCAGTCCACTGCTGTTCACTCTGCTGACCCACGACTGTGCTGCAACACACAGCTCGAACCACATCATCAAGTTCGCCGATGACCTGACTGTGGTGGGTCTCATCAGCAAGAACGATGAGTCAGCATACAGAGAGGAGGTGCAGCGGCTAATGGACTGGTGCAGAGCCAACAACCTGTCTCTGAATGTGAACAAAACAAAAGAGATGTTTGTTGACTTCAGGAGGACAACCACTCTCCGCTGAACATCAACAACTCCTCTGTAGAGATCGTTAAGAGCACCAACTTTCTTCACCTGGCGGAGAATCTCATCTAGTCCCTCAACACTAGCTCCGTAGCAAAGAAAGCCCCGCAGCGTCTCTACTTTCTGCAAAGGCTGAGAAAAGTCCATCTCCCACCCCCCCCATCCTCACCACATTCTGCAGAGGTTGTATTGAAAGCATCCTGAGCAGATGCATCACTGCCTGGTTCGGAAATTGCAACATCTCGGATTGCAAGACCCTGCAGTGAATAGTGAGGTCAGCTGAGAAGATCATCGGGGTCTCTCTTCCCGCCATTCAGATATTTACACCACACGCTGCATCTGTAAAGCAAACAGCATTATGAAGGACTCCACGCACCCCTCATACAACCTCTTCTCCCTCCTGCCATCTGGCAAAAGGCACCGAAGCATTCGGGCTCTCATGACCACAGTATGTTAACAGTTTCTTCCCCCAAGCCATCAGACTCCTCAACACCCAGAGCCTGGACTGACACCAACCTTCCGCCCTCTACTGTGCCTATTACAATGCCTGCACTGTTTTGTGCACTTTATGCAGTCCTGGTCCTGAAAAACGTTGTCTCGTTTTTACTGTGTACTGTACCAGTAGTTATGGTTGAAAGGACAATAAAAAGTGACTTGACTTGACTTGATAAAACCACCAATTCTGTCATCCAAATCACTGACATATAGTGTGAAAAGAAGCGGTCCCAACACCAACCCATGCAGACATCACTAGTCACTCTCAGCCAACCCAACCCTTTATTCCCACTCTTTGCCTCTTGCCAGTCGGCCAATCCTCTATTCATGCTATTATCTTTCCTGTAATACTATGGACTCTTATCTTGTTAAACAGCCTCATGTGCAGCACTTTGTCAAGGGCCTCCTGAAGATTCAAGTAAACAAATATTCACTGACTCTCCTTTTTTATTTTTGCAAACAGGAATGCACAGTCACTATTCAGACTCTCCACCTTTCAGTAAGCAAGTGGATGTGCTGATTTAGGAGTTACACAAAATATGTCAGCGATGAGCAGAGGTTCATGCCATTTGTCTGGACCTGACGTGTGAGAGAGTTTGCATGCGTTTTTGTCCAGCTTCATAATGCGGTTAGTTTCAAACTTTATATCATTCGCAAACACTTAAAATTATACTGTTCTTCTTGCACCATATTGCTCATTCATCACTTCTGCCTTGTTGCTCTGCAACAGCTCTTGGTCTTTGACTTTAAAATTCCCATCCCTCTAGTCTCACTATTGTTGCAGCTACCTTTAGCCCTGTAGTACTTTAAGATCTCCATATTCCAACCTGTCTTAAAACATCCTCATGAGCAGAATTATAGATTCATAGTTATACAGCACAGAAACAGACTTTTCAGCCCAACCTGCTCATACTAACTCATTGACTAGTTACACTAATCTCATCTACCTCCATTTGACCCATATCCTTCTAACTGCCCAAGTGTTGTTTAATCATTGGAATTGTACTTGCCTCTATCACCCCCTCAGGCAGTATATCCACTACCTTCTATAGAAAAAAATGCTTCTCAGATCCCTCACTCTGGTTTCAAACTCCCCTACCTTGGGAAAAATCCTGTGACTATCCACCCTATCTCTGCCCTGTATGATCTTATAAATCTCTATAAGGTCACCAACCAGCATCCTCCTCTCCAGGGAAAACAGTCTCAGCCTATCCAATTTCTCCTTATAACTCAAGCTCTCCAGTCCAGGCAACATGTCTGTGAATATTTTCTGCACCCTCTCAAGTTTAATTGCATTTCTTCGAGCTTAATCACATCATTATGCATACTAAAGGTCCCATGAAGGATCTTGGCATATGTTACTACATTAACGGAACTATGGAAATGTAACTTACTGTCTGGATTATTCAGATAAAGCAGATTTCTAACATGCACTAGGGAGCATTCAGTCATGCAATATAATACTATGCTTGGTGCCAATCACATAACTGCAGCACAAGATTAGTGAAAGAACCAGAATCAACCCATATTGTTTTGTAAAGCTGGTGCATTTTAAACAGAGCAGAACCTTTCTGATTGTAGTGGGAACTAAGCATTTCCTTCTTACCTCTGGTCCTTTCTGTACCTGAATAAGAGGTACTATTGGTCAACATAGCACCAAGCTGCGGTCTCATTTGAGGACATGGCTCAGACGCAATTGATTTTTTAGGTTTATAGAGACCAGTATTCTCAGATACTTTTGTTCTACCACACTACTCAGTGCCCTACCATTCACTGAGTAAGACTTACCCTGGTTAGTCCTACCAAAGTTCAACACCTTGCACTTGTCTGTATTAAATTCCATTTGCCACTTTTCAGTCCATTGGTCCCACTGGTACAGATCCCTCTGCAAACCATGATAGTTTTCCTCGCTGTCTACTACTACACCCCTGATCTTGGTGTCATCCACAAATTTGCTGATCCAGTTAACCACATTATCATCCAGATCAGTGATGTATATGACAAACAACAAAGGACTCAACACCGATTCCTGTGGCACTCCACTAGTCACAGGCCTCCAGTCAGAGAGGCAACTATCTACTACCACTCTCTGGCTTCTCCCACAAAGCCAATGTCTAATCCAATTTACCGTCTCATCTTGAATGCCAAACGACTGACCCTTCTTGACCCAGCTCCCACGTGGGACCTTGTCAACTGCCTTGTTAAATCCATGTAGGCAACATCTACTGCCTTGTCTCTATCAGCTTTCCTGGTAACTTCCTCAAAAAACTCTAAAAGATTAGTTAGACACAATCTACCATGCACAAAGCCATGCTGACTATTCTTAATCAGTCCATTATTTACTATCCAGTCCCTTAAAATACCTTCCAATAATTTTCCCATGAATGATGTCAGACTAACTGGCTTATAATTTTCTGGTTTATGTTTAGAATTTTTCTTAAACAGTGCAACAAAATTGGCTATCCTCCAATCCTCTAGTACCTCACCTGTCACTAAATATCTCTGCTAGGGCCCCAGCAATTTCTGTACTTGCCTCCCATAGGGTACGAGGAAACACCTTGTCAGGCCCTGATATCCACCCTATTTGCTTCAGGACAGCAAACACCTCCTCTTCCGCAATCTGTATAGAGTCCGTGAAGTTGATGCCACTTTGCATTACTTCTATAGACTCTGTGTCTGGGTCCTCAGTAAATACAGATGCAAAAAATGCATTTAAGATCTCTGCCATCTTTTTTGGCTCCATGAATGGATTACCATTCTGATCTCCTACAGGACCAAAGGTTCAAAGGTTCTTTTTATTGTCAAAGTATGCATGTACAATACAACTCTGATATTCATCTTCTCCAGATAGCCATGAAATTCAGAAAAAAATGAGAGTTGTTGAAAAGATGTCAACTCCTCCAGTGATACGAAAATGAAACAAAATTTGCAAACCCTAAAATCCCCCACCCCTCCCTCACACAAAAAGTGACAATAACATCAAACCCCAGCCCCCTCCATCGCAGAAAAGAACAGCAACCATAGCATCAAGACCCCCAACCCCCTCTCTCTCACACAAAAAACTAAAAGATCGTCCACACAGAAAAACACCAGCAAGAACATCAGATCCCAAATCCTCAACTCCACCCTTGCACAAAAACTAACATATTGCCTATCTGCCAGTCGGCAACAAAAAAGAAAACACCAAAAGCTGAAGGAGACCAATATAAACTACAGTCCAATAATCACATGAGTCTCAGAATTTCGAAGACATCCTCCTGTCAGCATTCGAGGAGAGCAGCCGCACAAACTCAATCTTTCCATGAAGAGTGACTGTCACGCCGGGTCAGAATGCCACTGACCCGGCTACCAACCACTGTTGTCCCCATGACCTCCATGGAGATTGACCGCTGATCTCTTCTGCATTCAACTCAATGCTTCAATCTTCCTAAACACTTTAAAATGGAATTGCTCATGACCCTGCACCCCGTCTCAGGTCTTTTCCAAATGGCAGCTCATGCTCTCCGTGCTCTTCAGGACCCCACCTCTGGTCTTCTCCATGAGGCAGCTCATGCTCTCAGTCCTCTCTGGACACAGCAGAGCTCTAGATTATTCAATCGAATTCCAAACCACACGTCACAGTCTCCAACAGTTCCCGTCACACACAATCAAGACAAAAAGAACAAGCAGAAGACGTAGAAAAAGTGCAATAATTGAAGAGATTAGCAATCTGAAAGATGTCGCCCAAAGAATTGTTGTTTGCTGGCGCCATCTTGACCAGAAGTCAAGTCAATTTTGTCATTTGCAATTCTTTAGTTCTGAATGTGCAGTTACCTACTTTGGTCACAATATTTTTTTTGTGTGCCATACTCTGCCAGAGCCTTGGTGACCACTTTTCAAGTGGTTGTCTTGGAGGAAAGGTTCTGTGAGTCCTTCTCACAGCGCAGTTTTTCTTTACAAGGCCGAGTTGCGAGCTCAACACTCAACCCGGAACAGATGGAAAGCATACCCGGGAGTGGACCGACTGGGTTCGAAATCGGGAGCCTTCGCTCTGGAGTCCGGTGCTGATGTCACTGCGCCACCAGCTGGTCACAATATTAGATAAACAAAATCTTTTTTTAAACTTTAGTCCACCCACCTCTCTGCTTTCCTATTTCAGATATGCTAACCTGAATGTACAAACAAAGTGAAACATGACCACTAGTCACAGTCTTGCTAAAATGTACTGACTCGCATTTTACCAGTTGGTTCAAGAACCGAATGGATGAAGGGAAATAGCTGTTCTTGAATCTGGTACTGTGGAACTTCAGGCTTTTGTATCTCTCACTCAAAAGTAGCTGTGAAAAGATGGCATGCCGTAAGAGTTAGGAATTTTTGTTGATAGATATTGCCTTCTTGAGGCAACACTTCCTGGAGCTACTTCCAAGAGTGGAGACACACGTGCCTATGATGTATTGGGCAGTGTCCAATACTCTTATGTTCCTGTGCATTCAAATTGCTGTACCAGAGCATAATGCAACCAGTTAGGATACTTTCAACAGTATACCTGTAAAAGTTCCAATACGAGCTGAACCTCTTTAACCACCAAAGGAAGTAAATACTGGTTCACTTTCCTTACGTACTGCGCTTAGGACAGATCATCTGATATGTTGTCACGTGACCGGCAACAATGAATATAGAATTGAATTGAGTCAGGTTTTATAAAAACAATCAAACATTTTTCAAACTCTGCTCAATATATAAAAAAAAACAAATGAAAATCTTAACCGGAAGTAAACTGTCATGCGGCCATTTAACAAACCACCACTCAGTACTAGTTCTTAAAGCGATAAATGCGAAAACAGTTCTTAAAGCGGTAAATTCAAACACAGTTCTTAGAATGGTAAATTCGAAAGTCCAAGAGATTTATACAGTAAATTAGGAGAGACTTTCCTGAAGTAAAGAATTCCTCAAAGACACGACGTCGCATCAGTCCCAGCCGGATCCTGCCTTGTCCACAGGATTCACAACGACGGAAATAAAACGGTTTAAAGGCACAGACCTTCCCTCTGGATACTAGATCCTGCACAGTCTTTTCTGCCATTTTTAGCAGAGGCTATCTCATGCAGATCACTCTTTCTTTAACAAATTCAATAAAGGTCGATCCCTTCAATCGTCGAATGACTCCTTCAGGTTCCCGTCTTCACTCTCCAATACTACTGAAAAGATACATCAACAAACCTGGCAGAAATTGGTTAAAGTGCCAGTCTAGCACTTTTGTACCTCACAATAGAACGTAAAACTCCGTTTTAAATCGAAACTGCGTCATAAGGCAAATACGCAGTGGAGCGGAATATCTGGCTAACGTTCTAACTGGAAAACTAACTGCGTCACCAGGGGTCTACACTTATATACCTGGTGAGAACAGGTCATCACGTGACCTCACATCGGCAGGAAAATTACATCAGGTGACCTCCAAAAAACCATTACATCATCCTCATAAGACAGTCACAAGATATCCATGAGGTATGTAACAATGTTAATACCCAAGATTTTAAAACTGCTGACTCTCTCCACCAAGAATCCCCCAGTCTGGACTGGTACACATTTACCCTCCTTTTTCTTCTTGAAGTCAACAATGAGTTCTTTAGTTTTGATGATGATGAGCTAGAGATTGCATTTGTGGTACTACACAATTAGGTGACATATCTACTTCTGATAAACTGACTCATCGCTGCCTGTGATTTCTCCAACAACAGTAGAGCTATCAGCAAGTTTAAGATGGCATTAGAACTGTGCTTTTGCCACACAGTTACAGTGCCTATAAAAAGTATTTGCTCCCCCCCTTGGAAATTTTCATGTTTTATTGTTTTACAACATTGAATTATAGTAGAGTTAACTTGGCTTTTTTTTTAACACTGATCAACAGGAAAAAACTCTTCTATGTCAAAGTGAAAACAGAATTGGAGCTGCAGCTCAATGACCTTCAGCTCATACAGGAAACTGAGAAGGTGACAGATAGGAGCTACAGGGTGGTAGCAGGCAGGCACCTGGGTGACTGTCAGGAGAGGAAAAAGAAATGTGCAGCCAATGCAAAGTACCTTTGTAGTTGCTCCCCTCAATAATAAGTATACTGCTTTGGATACTGTTGGGACTGATGACCTACCGGAGTTGCAATGAACGGGTATGAAAGGACAGGCAGGTAGGCAAAGTGGGTGGGGTGGCTCTGTTGATAAAGAATGAATCAAATCATTATAAAAGGATGACATAGGATCAGAAGATGTGGAATTGTTGTGGGTAGAGCTAAGGAACTGCAAGGGTAAAAAGACGCTGATGGGAGTTATACACAGGTCTCCAAACCATAGCCAGAATGTGGCTTACAAATTACATCAGGAGATAGAAAATGTATGTCAAAAGGGCAATGTTATGATAGTCAGGAGATTTCAATACGCAGGTAGATTGTGAAAATCAGGTTGGTGCTGATTTTGGATTCCAAGACAGAGAATTTGGAAAATGCCTATGAGGTGGCTTTTTAGAGCAACTTGTGGTTGAGCCCACTAGCGATAGGATATTCTTGAACGGGTGTCATGTAATGAGCTGGTTTTGATTAGGGAGCTTAATGTAAAGGAACCCTTAGGAGACAGTGATCATAATATGATGGAATTCACCCGCAATTTGAGAGCGAGAAGCTAAGGTAACATATATCAGTATTACAAGGGAGTAAAGGGAATTACAGAGGCATGAGAGAGGAGCTGGCCAAGGTTAATTGAAAGGGCCACTAGCAGGGATCATGGCAATGCAGAAATGGCTGGAACTTCTGGGAGCAATTCAGAAGGCGCAGGATAGATATATCCCAAAGAAGAAGTAGTATTCTAAAGGCAGGACGTCAGAACTGTGGCTGACAAAGAAAGTTCAAAGCCAACATAAAAGCAAAAGAAAAGGCATAACAGACCAAAAACTAGTGGGAAGTTAGAGGACTGGGAAGATTCTGAAAACCTACAGAGGTGACTAAAAAGCCATAAGAAGGGAATAGATGAAATATGAAAGTAAGCTCAACAATAATATTAAAGAGGATAGCAAAAGTTTTTTTCCAGATATATAAAGAGTAAAAGAAAGGTGAGATTAGATATCAGACCATTAGAAAATGCTAGAGAGGTAGTAATAGAGGGGAATGAAATGGCAGATGAACTGAATAAGTATTTTGCGTCAGTTTTCACTCTGGAAGATACTAGCAGTATGCCAGAAGTTTGAGAGTGTCAGGGGGCAGAAGTGAGTACAGTTACTATCGCTAGGGAGAAGGTGCTTGGGAAGCTAAAGGTCTGAAGTAGATAAGTCACCTGAAGCAGATGGTCTACACCCCAGGGTTTTGAAAGACGAGCTGAAAAGATTGTTGAAGCATTTGTAATGATCTTCAAGAGTCAATAGATTCTGGCATGGGTTCCGGAGGACTGAAAAATTACAAATGTCACTCCACCCTTCAAGAAGGGAGGGAAGCCGAAGAAAGAAAATTATTGGCCAGTTAGTCTGATCTCAGTGGTTGGGAAAATGTTGGAGTCGATTGTTAAGTATGAGGTTTTGGGACACTTGGAAGCACATGGTAAAATAGGCCAAAGTCAGCAAGCTTTTCTTAAGGGAAATTCTTGCCTGATAAATCTGTTGGAATTCTTTGAGGAAATATCAAGCAGGAGAGACAAAGGAGAATTGGTGGATGTTGGGATTTTCAGAAGGCCTTTAACAAGTTGCCGCACATAAGAGCCTATGATATCACAGGAAAGATACTAGCATGGATAGAGCACTGGCTGATTGGCAGGAGATGAAGAGTGGGAATAAAGGGAGCCTTTTCTGGTTAGCTGTTGGTGACTAGCGGTATTCCGCAGGGGTTGGTGTCAGAGCAGCTTCTTTTTACGTTGTATGTCAATAACTTGGATGAAAGTATTGATGACTATATAGCCAAGTTTGCAAATGATACAAAGATAACTGGAAGAGCAGGTAGTGTTGAGGAAGCGGGGGACTGCAGAGGAACGTAGACAGATAGGGAAAATAGGCAAAGAAGTGGGAACTGGAATACAGTGTCAGGAAGTGTACGGTCATGCACTTTGGTAGAAGGAATAAAAGCATAGACTATTTTCTAAACAGGCAGAAAATTCAAAACTCAGAGGTACAAAGGACTTGGGAGTCCTCGGTAACTTGCAGGTTGAGTTGGTGGTGAGGAAGGCAAATGCAGTATTAGCATTTTGAGAGGACAAGATTAGTAAAACAAGGATGTAATGCTGAGACTTTATGAGGCACTGGTGAGGCCTCACTTGGAGTATTGCAAGCAGTTTTGGGCCCCTTATATAAGAAAGGATGTGTTGATATTGGAAAGAAAGGCTTATCATATGAGGAGCATTTGATAGCTCTAGGCCTGTACCTGCTACAATAAAGAGGGATCTCATTGAAAACCAATCAAATGTTAAAAGATCTAGATAGAGTGGATGTGTCCAATAGTGTGGAAGTCTAGAACGAGAGTCCACAACTTTAGAAAAGAGGGGCGTCCATTTAAAACAGAGGTGAGGAGGAATTTCTTTAGCCAGAGGTGGTGGATCTGTGGAATCTGTTGCCATGAGCAGCTGTGGAGGCCAGGTCATTGGGTGTACTTAAGGAGGCCATTGGTAGATTTTTGAAAGTCAGGTTGTGAAAGGTTACAGGGAGAATTCAGAAGAATTGATTTGAGAGGGAAATGGATCAGCCGTGATTAATTGGCAGAGCAGACTCGAAGGACCTAAGGGCCTAACTCTACTCCTATCACTTAAGGTCTTAAATTGTAGGAAATGTACAAAAGTCTATATAAAGAAATAACTATTACAACAGTTAAAGTACTTTTTAAAATATATCATAATTCTATGATAAAGGACAGATGTTGAACCAACTTTGAGCTAAAAATTGTATAACTACCTTCTAACAAAGTTAAAGCAGGACTGTGGATTATTATTGCTTATGGAAGTTGCTTAAAAATTGTATTCTTCAATTGTAAGACTCACATAACGGCATTATCAAGTTTCCCTGTGTAAGGTCACTCTGAAACTGACAATGCCAATTTCAATACCTCATTCTCAACTGATGGGTTGCTAGTTCCTGCAGCTGTCAGCATTGGCTCAGCAGGTGTGACCTCTGAAGCCAGCTCATAAAGACACATACCATAATGCAAGCAACATACTTCCTGTTGCTGTTAAATGAATGGATTTTGATGAAGTTGGTAAAAAAAAATGTCTGTAGAAGGCATGCTCTAATTAACAAACTTATGGTGAGATCAATATTCCCTGTCCAGGGCCCAGGGGGCCTTTTTGTCAAGCTCAACTTTCTAAGACAGCAGCTGACTCTTCCAGGGGTCAAAGAGTTGTTTCTGAGTAAGTCAAACTTCCAATTAATATCAACACACACAAAATGCTGGAAGAACTCAGCATGTTAGGCAGCACACATGGAAATGAATAAACAGTCGGCATCTCGAACTGCGTCCCTCCTTCAGGACTGGAAAGGAAGGGGGAAGACGCTAGAATAAAAAGGTGGGGGGGAGGTGGAGAAGGAGGATTGCTAGAAGAGGATAGGTGAAGCCAGGTGGATAAGAAAGATAAAGGCTGGAGAGGAAAGAATCTGAAGGGAGAGAAGAGTGGACCATAGCAGAAAGGGACACAGGGAAATGATAGGAAATGAGAAGTAGTAAGAGATCAGAGTGTGGAATAGAGGAAGAGGGGAGGGGAAGGGGGAGGACAAGGGATTACTTTTACAGGAAGGAGAAGTGATATTCATGCCATCAAGTTGGAGGCTACCCAGATCGAATACACCCTACCCTCGTTATATGCGTCTTCAGACTATGCC
This sequence comes from Mobula hypostoma, assembly GCF_963921235.1. Classification (NCBI taxonomy): domain Eukaryota; kingdom Metazoa; phylum Chordata; class Chondrichthyes; order Myliobatiformes; family Myliobatidae; genus Mobula; species Mobula hypostoma. The sequence continues at coordinate 158,927,564 of NC_086100.1, forward strand.
GATTCACAGTTATGCGAGGAACCTATTTCTACCAAGGTCTCGTTATATGCGTCCAAAATTCACAGTCATGCGAGGAGCACTGCCTTCCCGCCAATACAAGTCACGTGCACATGCTTCACAGTCTCACTGTTGGGACAAGAAGCACCGCTTCCCGCCAATACAAGTCAGGTGCTCGCGCCTCACAATCTCTCTCCCACCACTCTCGCATTAGTTTTGGCAAGGTGTGGATGCGCCATCTTAAACTTCTGTTGGTTTTACCTACGGTGCAGTGATTTTGTGCTTGAAATATTTAATTATGCCTCCTAAGCGTTCGATGTCATGTCTTGGGCCATCAGCCGAGCGGCAGAGAACCGCTTTAACACTTGGAAAAAAAGTTGGAAATTATAAACAGCGCGGCACCTACTGCTGGGAACAGATTCTTGCCTTTAAAGTTCTTAAGTTGCTTGACAATGCGCCAGCCCATCCTAAACATTTGGACAGCATTCATCCTTACATAACAGTGCGTTTCCTGCCGCCTAACACAACATCGCTGATTCAACCACTCGACCAGTGTAATCCACATTCAAGGTGTACGTATTTTTTGTTACGGTGAACTATCTCTCCGATGCTGCAAGCAACAGACGATTTTGAAAATGCCGTCAACCCTTCTTTCCTACAAGCAAATTTATGCTGAAAAACAAAATGCTGCTAAGCAAGCAACCGTCACCACTTTACGCAAATCGCCGTAACCTTTCTGCTGCCAGCAGTTCTAAGAGTTCTGTGAGTCTTCTTTCACCCCTTGCTGTGCTTGATATTATCCTGATGATCACAACCAAACACGTTATCTATGTAAAGCTGCCCGACACCACAACAACCACTCGTCTCCCGGAGCGAACACACCTGCCACTGTTGGTGAGTACTGTACACCAGAGGATGTTAACTTTCTATTATTTATTACATTGAATATTACCTTAAATTGATTAAATATAATACAAATGTTGTCTTGTAGTTCTGCTTTTGTGTCGTATTGGTATAAAAATGTGAATAAGTTACAGATAAAACATATTTAGGAAGCCCTCTGGAACGCATCCCTGTTTTCTCCATTTAAATAATTATTCACATTATGCGTCAACTTCGAGGAACGTATCCCTCGCATATAATGAGGACAGGGTGTATAAGGTGTTGCTCCTCCACCCTGAGGGTAGCCTCACCTTGATACACAAGGGTCATGGTACGACATGTCAGAATGGGAATGGGAATCAGAATTAAAATGTTCAGCCACTGGGAAGCTCCATTTTTGGCGGATAGAGTGGAGGTGTTCAACAAAGTGGTCTCCTAATTTATGACAGGTCTCACCAATGTAGAGGAGGCCACATCGGAAGCACTGAACATAATAAATGAACACAGCAGATTCGCAGGTGAAGTGTTACCTCACCTTGAAGGACTGTTTGGGGCCCTGAAAGGAGGTGAGGGAGGAGGTGAATGGCAGACATAGCATTGTGGCCACTTGAAGGAATAAGTAATCAATATCCAATTAATAATCCTTGTGCAGCTTCCTGTTGTAAACAAGAACCAGTCTTCAGTTCTTAATGTAAATTGCAAGCAATAATCAATCTGAAATTAAAAGAACATCTTTGGAAACAAAGAGCTATAGAGCAGTGGCTGCTGGCCACTCAAGAGATGCAGTGTAAGACAATGAAGTTATCTGAATTCGGTCTGCATCAAACCAACAATACTGGCTAAATTATTTAATTCAGGAAGTTTGCAGACCAGACTTGTACTATCACTTAGCGCATCAAATAGCTGATCTATCAATAGTTCAGAGGTTTGTGTATTTAGAGAGTCAGCCCTCACAGCATTAATCTTGGGTGAATGGGATCTATGTCCCCAAAAGCTTTTAGACATCTGTGTGGATTTCCCAGCAAAGATATCTGAACAAATATCACATGTACGTGAAGTCACTAAGTAGTAACAAAAAGAGTATAAATTTTTAGAGCAGTCAGGCTTGTTAGGAATAGTGAAGGAACAACAAGTTCTTCTGCCTTCGATTTCTGCGACAGACAACTTATTGATCTGCAACTGGGTGTGGTATGTCTTTTTAGCTTACAGGAGTTGTACCTATATTTTGGAAATCCTTTGTATTTTAGAAATAGCTTGTAATTTGAAACCTTTTATAAGATAGAAAGTTTCTGTGAGCAGCAAAAATAAATGAAAAAAAATAAATAGCACTAAAATTAAATGAACTATGTTTAAACAACTTTGCTAGCTGTAAGTATCTCTTCTTTGGTAATTCTGCTCAAATAGTAGGTATTGGCAGCTAAACTCATCATGCAGGATAAACAGGGAAGTGATCGAACCTTTGAAGAGTAGGTGGATATGGTATAGCTTCCCTTTAGTGAGGGTACCTGTAGCTATCTATATCGGATAGGGCTTAAGATTTGTTTGAGTTCAGAGCTCTGCAGGCAGAAAACCCATTACCATCACAATAGGTTGCCTGGAAATTCTCTGCAAGGATATTTAATGTACTGTACCAATAAGGAATCCCGCAATGAAGCCTCATACCAGTGCCCAGTCTGCTTCCTAATGTCGGCTTTAAAAAAAAGTAAATTAAGTCTTTTGACCTTAAGTATAGGTTTCAGTTAACTCCCCTTATTCACCAGTGAACAGGAGAGCCTAAGATATGTCATAGATCCACAGCACCAGCATAGATTGATCTTGAGGCTGGGACAATGGGAGTGACTACGATTGCAAAACAGTCCAGGACCATGTGAGACAAAAGAGACTACAGATATTGGAATCTGGAGCACCAAACAAAATGTTGTAGGAACTCAGCAGGTTAGGCAGCTTCTGGCGAAGGCAATGTACAGCTGACGTTTTGGTTTGCCGCCCTTCATCTGGACTGTCCATATGCTGCCTGAGAACTAAGTTCTAGTATTTTGTTGGCTGCTCCAGCACCCTGTGAAGTTTTATTTGAAGTTATGGGAGTTCAAAGATCTCAGTGACAATCAAGTTTGAGTGTTGATCCTTGAAGCAGCACAATTTCACCAGCTTTTATGGATGCACCACAGAAAACATCCTATGCGTCACTCCCTGGTATGATAGCTGCTCTGCCTGAGACTGCAAGAAAGTTCAGACAGTTGTGAACACTGTTCCCTCTAAGCTGCCTGGGTGCACAGCCGTGCAGTATCTGAAATGCATCCACAAACATAACCTTTGTTGCTGTGCAGCTGGAATTTTCTTAACATTTAAACATTTGAAGTGTTGCGCAGTTTTCAGGCCATGTAAAAATTTCCTGCAATGGTTGGTCCGCGCAGCTCTAAAAAAATTAGAAAGAAAGTTGGTTGTAAACACAGCCCAGTTCATCACTCAAACCAGATTCCCTTCCAGTGGCTGTATCTATATTTCCTGCTGCTTCAGGAACGCAGCTAACATAATCAAGGACCCTTCCCATCTGTCAGACACAAGATACAAAAGCTTGTGAACATATATCACAACACTCAAGGACATAAACTAATTGTTTGTCAGCAGTTTCAGAGAAAAAGGCATTTGCAATACCTGGTTGGTCTGTACATTCTGCTTATCAGACCAGTCAGGTTGAAAGTCACTCTGCAGATGATTTCTGACTATTGACTACTCCTGACATTATTTGGGGAAGTTCTACACCAGAAACAAAAATGCCAGGGTTAACAAGTCATACTGAAAAGTCAGGAGTCAAATTTCCTGAATGGTGACAACACATCCAGCAAAGTGTGTAAAATTGTTCTACTCTAGATTAAGGCAATTTCTAACTGAACAGCAGAGGAATTTTTTACACCAGTCACTTACTAGATATTCTAGGATGTGTTATATATTTGCAGCACCATCTATTTACAGTTCCATGCACTAATGGCCTTTCTTCTTTTAGTATTTTCTGGAATTATAGGTTGGCTTGATATGACATAAAATAAAAGAAGCATTTAGAGTGTTTCACTGAAAAATATGTATACATGTGGGATTACTTCCCAGGCCTTCACTCTCAATCAAAATGGATACTGTCTGGCAGCATGAGATTTTCAGCAATATTTCACAATGAATGCTGAATTGTTCAACAAAAGTCTACAGTTGTCATGGGGAATTAGGATCCTTGTCTCTAAGAATCCATGCGAATTGCTCCTGGCTGTTTGCTACATTCTACAAATGATAATGCGATAAAAAATTATAAAACCCACTGAGAAAATGGTTAAAAAGCAAATGTTCCAGCCTTATAACCTGATGTAAATCTATGTGGTACACCTTGTCTAATCAATGACAAGCTTTGTTATGCCTTCTCTTTTTGCCAAGACAAGACAAAGTCTGTATTTTAAAACCAGTCATATCTATGCTCTTGACATGTGAAAATCACGATGAATCTGAGATCTTAAAGTAAAATAAACCAGCAAGTAATCCGTTGGTTCTGCATTCACTCCAGCTCTAAGAGACATAAAACAGGTTGACAAGATCATATCACTTTGGAATTGTACAAAACTGAGAAGCCTGCTGTACACAGAGCCTTGAAGACTTTCTAATTACACTCTTCCAAAAAAAAATCATGAAGATGCCAAAACCGTGAAACATTTAAACTCTTCTCAGGCTTTAAGCCAAGTACAGGTATTGATTATAACCAACGTTTCAATGACAAACTCTGCCATCTTCTTCAGTCTAGTCCAGTGGTATTTATACCCAGCAGTCCGTCCCTCCTGATTGGTTAGCCCTCATCCAATCAGGTTTTCACTCTCCCATCTTGTTTACAATTAAATACCAGTTCTTACTTAGAGCAAGACGTACATCTTTGTTAAAATTCTTCACCCCTAGTTTTATTTCAATGACTTCCTTCACCAGGCGGTCACAAAACCCATTGGCACATCACAGTAGTTTCATGCCATCGAAGTCAATCCTATGGCCATTGCGAATCTAGTGTTCTGTTACCTCCAGGTAACCAAAACAGATACACCTCCTGTACTCCTTGAGCGAATTTCCATCATGTGTCCTATCTGGCCAATATTTGCTGCTCCGCATTCACAGGGAATCCTGTAAACGCCAGCTGACCTAAGTCCCAGGTTATCTTTGACCCACATAAGCTATGATTTGAGCTTCTTTAAGGTTTGTGGATGGTATTAATTTGGTATTTCTTCAGGATCCTGGTGATCTTTCCAGAAACCATCAAAATATTGGGAAGATAGGTGCAGTAACAGGATAGGTTTCCTGGTTTTCCTGGCAGCCCTTTTAAAGACCCAATTGATTTCCTTCACCTTGTATATATTCTGTAGGAAAGTCGTGCATATTTGTCTTATTTCCTCAGGGAGACTCTACAGTCTGAAATAACTTTCACACGGTTAATCAAAGTAGAATGCTCTTTGTTGGGAGGTGTGATGGTGGTTGTTATTGTCGAGGTATAAGTCTGTGTGAGTAGGTTTCCAATAGATGCCATGTCTGAGGCTACCATTCGGTTTGTGTCATATTAGAATGTCCAGGAACGGGAGGCAACCTGTCTTCTTCATCTCCATTGTAAATTGAATATTTGGATGTATACTGTTCCAATGGTGATGAAACTGTTGGAGTGCCTGGAGTCCATGAGGCTGAAGGTGTCCATTCCTGAATGAGTAGATATGGAAAAATATTTCCTTTTCTGGATGAGCTCAGAAAAAGAAGGTATGAATTCAAAATAGCCTGCATAGGTCAAATCAAGAATTGAATTTTGTTTTCAATGGAGAGAGGTGCAATGTGGGCACTACCTTGTGGAGTGCTTAAAGCGGTTATCATTAATAAATAAAAGAAGGTTTTACAAGCATTCATAAGAGAGAAAGGATACAGAGTGTATATGCATGTGTGTGTGTGCTGTGCCTTCTCTTCCTTGCGCTGTGAATCCTACACAATTCTATGCAATGCTGAGTTTTATTGATTCTCTGGATATAAATATTGTCAGCAATGTAAGTCTTCATTATTATTCTTGGTCAACCATTCCAAGCTCTCTATTTTTTGCTGATCAAATACCAGTCATAAAGAAGCCCTCATTTCAAAGGTTCTTTATTAATAATTCAAAATACATGTTCAAATTAAAAATAAATATGTTGCTTTTATTTGTATTTTAAAAATTCCAGTGGTTACAGGGATATATAACATGTGAGATTGTGGAGAATATCTGGGAATGACTGAAGGATGGGGAATAACAGATACTTTAGAATAAACAAGGTCATATGAAGAACTTTTGAATTTCACTCAGGGTCATTTTGTGCATGGCACTAAAAGAAAACATAAACTGATAAACACACCGAGAGATTATTAGGCATAGAAGCAAAATTGGCCCATTCAGCCTTTTGAGTCTGCTCTGCCATTCCATCATGGCTGATCTATTATTCCTCTCAACCCTATTTTCCAGCCTTCTCCCTGTAAACTTTGATGCCCTAATTAACCAGGAACCTATCAACTTCTGCCTTAAATATACCCAACAACTTGGCCTGCACAGCCATCTGTGGCAATGAATTCCACAGATTCACCACTCTTTGGTTAAATAAAATTTTCCTCATATCTGTCCTAAATGGATATCCCTTAATTCTGAGTCTATGCCCTCTGGTCCAACTCCTCTACACTAGGAAACATCCTTTCCATATTCAATTTATCTAGATGTTTCAATATTCAATAAGCTGCAATGATATCTAGCCCTCGTTCTTCTAAATTCCAGCAAGTACGGGCCCAGAGCTATCAAATGCTCCTCATATGTTAACCCTTCATACCTGGGATCATTTTCATGAACCTCCTCTGGATCCTCTCCAATGCCAGCACTTTTTTTTTAGATAAGTGACCCAAAACTGTACATAATACTCCAGGTGCGGTCTGACCAATGCTTTATAAGGCCTTGGCATTACATCCTTGCTCTTATATTCTAGTTTTCTCAAAATGAATGCGAACATTGTATTTGCCTTTTAACTAATCAGTTAAAAATGCAAATTAACTGTCAGGGAATCATGCACAAGGTCTCACACAACCTTTTGCACATCTGATTTTTGAATTTTCTCCCTGTTAGGTAAATAGCCTGCACCTTTATTCCTTCTACCAAAGTGTATGACCATGCATTTCCATACACTATATTCCATCTGCCACTTCTTTGCCCTTTCCCCTAATCCATCTAAGTCCACCTTCAGACATTCTGCTTCATCAACACTACCTGCCCCTCCACCTATCTTTGTATCGTCTACAAAGCTGGCCACAAAGCCATCAATTCCTTCATCCAAATCATTAACATACAACATGAAAAGAAGTGGTTCCAACACTGATCCCTGTGCCATATCACAAGTCACCAGCTGCCAACCAAAAAAGGCCCAGTCTATTTGCACTTTTGTCTCCTGCCTCTCAGCTAATCTTCTATCCATGCTAGTTTCTTTCCCGTCATATCATGGGCAGCCTTGTTAAGCAGTGTTAATCTTGTTAAGCAGCCTTGTGTACAGCACTTGTCAAAGGCCTGCTGAAAATCCAAATAAACAACATCCACTAATGAATAACACTTCTTGGGCTTCCAGATGGGTTAAAGTCATAGTCATGGTCATACTTTATTGATCCCGGCAGAAATTGGTTTTCGTTACAGTTGCACCATAAATAATAAATAGTAATAGAACCATAAATAGTTAAATAGTAATATGTAAATTATGCCAGTAAATTATGAAATAAGTCCAGGACCAGCCTATCGGCTCAGGGTGTCTGACCCTCCAAGGGAGGAGTTGTAAAGTTTGATGGCCACAGGCAGGAATGACTTCCTATGACGCTCTGTGCTGCATCTCGGAGGAATGAGTCTCTGGCTGAATGTACTCCTGTGCCCACCCAGTCCATTATGTAGTGGATGGGAGACATTGACCAAGATGGCATGCAACTTAGACAGCATCCTCTTTTCAGACACCACCGTTAGAGAGTCCAGTTCCATCCCCACAACATCACTGGCCTTACGAATGAGTTTGCTGATTCTGTTGGTGTCTGCAATCCTCAGCCTGCTGCCCCAGCACACAACAGCAAACATGATAGCACTGGCCACCACAGACTCGTAGAACATCCTTAGCATCGTCCGGCAGATGTTAAAGGACCTCAGTTTCCTTAGGAAATAGAGACGGCTCTGACCCTTCTTGTAGACAGCCTCAGTGTTCTTAGACCAGTCCAGTTTATTGTCAATTCATATCCCCAGGTATTTGTAATCCTCTACCATGTCCACACTGACCCCCTGGATGGAAACAGGGGTCACCGGTACCTTAGCTCTCCTCAGGTCTACCACCAGCTCCTTAGTCTTTTTCACATTAAGCTGCAGATAATTCTGCTCACACCATGTGACAAAGTTTCCTATCGTAGCCCTGTACTCAACCTCATCTCCCTTGCTGATGCATCCAACTATGGCAGAGTCATCAGAAAACTTCTGAAGATGACAAGACTCTGTGCAGTAGTTGAAGTCCGAGGTGTAAATGGTGAAGAGAAAGGGAGACAAGACAGTCCCCTGTGGAGCCCCAGTGCTACTGATCACTCTGTCGGATACACAGTGTTGCAAGCACACTTACTGTGGTCTGCCAGTCAGGTAATCAAGAATCCACGATACCAGGGAAGCATCCACCTGCATCGCTGTCAGCTTCTCCCCCAGCAGAGCAGGGCGGATGGTGTTAAACACACTGGAGAAGTCAAAAAACATGACCTTCACAGTGCTCGCTGGCTTGTCCAGGTGGGCAGAGACACGGTTCAGCAGGTAGACGATGGCATCCTCAACTCCTAGTCGGGGCTGGTAGGTGAACTGGAGGGGATCTAAGTGTGGCCTGACCATAGGCCGGAGCAGCTCCAGAACAAGTCTCTCCAGGGTCTTCATGATTTGGGAGGTCAATGCCACCGGTCTGTAGTCATTGAGGCCACTGGGGCGTGGCGCCTTCGGCACAGGGACGAGGCAGGACGTCTTCCACAGTACAGGAACCCTCCGGAGCATCAGGCTCATGTTGAATACATGGCAAAGTACTCCACATAGCTGAGGGGCACAGGCTTTGAGCACCCTAGTACTGACACCATCCAGTCCTGCAGCCTTGCTTGGGTTGAGACGTTTCAGCTGTCTTCTCACCTGTTCAGCCGTGAAGCCCACCGTGGTGGTTTTGTGTGGGGGGGGGGTATAGTCATGAGAGCAGAGTGGGGGACTGTGAGGAGGGGTAGGACGGGAGAGTGGAATATATGTTAGTTGGGGGCCGACAACAGATGGCTCATGTGGGGGATGGGCAGGGGTCACAATGTCAAATCTGTTAACGAACAGGTTAAGTTCGTTGGCCCTGTCCACACTGCCTTCAGCTCCTCTGTTGCTAGTTTGACGAAACCCAGTGATGGCCCTCATCCCCCTCCAGACCTCTCTCATGTTGTTCTGCTGGAGTTTCCACTCAAGCTTCCTCCTGTACCCGTCTTTAGCCTCCCTTATTCTGGCTTTCAGGTCCCTCTGTATTGCCCTCAGCTCCTCCCTATTTCCATCTCTAAACGCCCTCTTTTTAGCTTTCAGGATGTCCTTAATGTCCTTTGTCACCCACGGCTTGTTATTTGAATAACAAAGGACAGTTCTTGTCGGAACACTGCAGTCCGCACAGAAGTTAATGTAATCAGTGAAGCATTCTGTGAGCCCATCACATTGATTATAAACAAAATTTTGATGATAAACTCTGCCGTGGCATATGCACTGGATTGTTTTGTTTAAACATCCTCCGACTTTTCGTCTATCCTGTGTGTTATTTCCTCAAAGAATTTCAAAATATTTATCAGGCAATATTTTACCTTTAGAAAACCATACTAACTTTGGCCTATTTTATCATGTGTCTCCAAGTACTACAAAACCTCAAACAAAAGAAAATCTGCAGATGCTGGAAATCCAAGCAACACACAGTCCTGCTGAAGGATCTCGGCCTGAAACGTCGACTGTACCTTTTTCCATAGATGCTGCCTGGCCTGCTGAGTTCCTCTAACATTTTGTGTGTGTTACTCCAAAAGCTCATCCTTAGTAATAGACTCCAATATCTTCCTAACCACTGGGGTCCAGCCTACTGGCTGATAATTTCCTTTCATCGGCCTCCCTTCCTTCTGAAAGTGTAGAGTGACATTTGCAATTTTCTAGTCATCAAAAACCATTCCAGAACCTAACGATTCTTGAAAGATCATTATTAATGCCTCCACAATCTCTCAGCTACCTCTTTCAGAGCCCTGGGGTGTAGTCCATCTGGTTCAGACAATTTACCTATCTTCAAGCTTTTCAGCTTCCCAAGCACCTTAGTAATAGCAACGCCACTCACTTCTGCCCCCTGACACTCTCACATTTCTAGAGTCCTCCACAATGAACACAGACACAAAATACTTATTAAGTTCCTCTGCCATTTCTTTCTCTCCTATTACTACCTGTACAGCATCATTTTCCAATGGTCCAATATCCACTCTCGTCTCTCTTTCACTTTTTATACTGTATACCCGGAAAAAACCTTTTGTATCAATTTTTATATTATTGGCTAACTTACCTTCATATTTCATCTTCTCGCTCTTTGTGGCATTTTTAGGTGCCTTCTGTTGGTTTTTTAATGCTTCCCAATCCTCTATCTTCCCACTGGTTTTCACTAAATTACATGCCCTGTCTTTTGATTTTACGCTGTCTTTGACTTCCTTTGTCAGCCATGGTTGCCTCATCTTCCCTTTAGAATACTTATGTATCTTCTGAGTTTCCTCCATAAACACCAGCCATTGCCGTTCTGCCATCAACCCTGCTAGGTTCCCCTTCCAATCAACTTTGGCCAGCTCCCCTCTCATACCTCTTTAATTTCCTTGACTCCAATGTAATACTGATACATAAAACCATAAGACCAAAAGACATAACAGCAGAATTACACCTTTTGACTCATCGAGCCTGATCCACCATTTCATCACAGCTCAGCCCCTTTCTGCTGCCTTCTCTCCTTAACCTTTCACACCCTGACTAATCAAGAATCTATCAACCTCTGTCTTAAATACACCCAGTGACCTGTTCTCTACAACCACCTGTGGCAACAAATTTCACGGATTCACCACCCTTTGGCTAAAGAAATTCCTCCACATCTCCGTTCTAAATGGACACCCCTCTATTCAGAGATTTACACCTCCATAGGAAGCATCCTCTCCAAATCTACTTTCCACTTTCAACATTCGATGGGTTTATGCTTGATTTTATCTTCTCCTTCTCAAACTGCAGGATGAATTCTATCATAAAATGATCACTGTTTCCCAAGGGTTCCTTTACCTTAAGCTTCCTAATCAAATCTGGATCATTAGAACACTAAATCCAGAACTGCTGTTCCTCCAGTAGGCTCGACCACAAGCTGCTCTAAAAAGCCATCTCGTAAGCTTGGATTTTTCTTGGACTGTAACACCGTTGGCGAAGTTTCAATGTAAATCTCATTGATGTGCATAAAGTCAAAGTCAAAATTGAGTTTACTGACATATGCAAAAGTACATGATGTGCAGGTACAGTGGAACACTTGGCTGCAGCAGCAACACAGGCATGAAGCATCATATAAGCAGCATTCACAAGAAAATCACAAATTAATCATAAATTGAACCGTTTTTACAAGAAAGAACAAACTCAGAAGAAAATACAACTCATTTTAGTACAAACTGATCAAAGTGGTGATAGTGTTGCTAAACTGTAGTGACCAGGGTTGTGCTGGCCTAACCTTAGTGGCCCTGGGAACAAAAATAATTTGGATTTTTATTTAAATTTCAAACAGAAAAATGTACTTCAAACCGAAACTACAATTTGACTATTGCTCCATACTAATCATTGGCCAAAATTTCATTTAGTGAAAGGTGAACAACCCTTGTTGAACTGACTTTAGCATACAGATGCACAGACTTAACACAAATTAATATTTCTCAGGTATTTATTTATTTATTTATTCAAAGGATGTTACTTAGGCAACAGCCTTATGAACACCACAATAAGCAGTTCATATCATCACCCACTCTTTTCTTTTGTAAAATGTTGCCAAAACTGCATCATCTACTACCATGTAATTCAGGACAGAGCATGCACTTCGGCCAAGTTCTCCCCTGGACAGAAAATGCTGGAAGAACTCGGCAGACCAGGCAGCATCTATGGAAAAGAGTAAACTGTCAACTTTTTGGGCCAAGACCATTCATCAGAACTGGAACAAAGAGATGAGAAGTCAGAGTAAGAATGTGTGAAGAGGAGTGGAGGAAGTACAAGGTAGTAGGTGAAACCAGGAGAGCAGAAGGGGTGAAGTTAAGAGCTGGGAAGTCAACTGGTGAAAGGACTGGAGAAGGGGGAATCAGATAGGAGAGGGCAGAGGACTATGGAAGAAAGGGAAGGGGGAGGAGAACCAGAGGGAAGTGATGGGCAGGTAAGGTGATAAAGTGAGAGATAGAAATGGGAAAGGGGAATGGTGAGGAGGGGTTGGGCAATTACCGTAAGTTCGAGAAATCAATGTTTATGCCATTAGGCTGCAGGCAAGCCAGATAGAATATAAGGTGTTGCTTCTTCCTCCCCCTCCCCCCACCTTAGTCTGACTTCTCAACTCTTTTTTCCAGTCCTGCCTGATGAAGGGTCTCAACCCGAAATGTCAGCTGTTTACTCTTTTCCATAGAAGCTGCCTGACCTGCTGAGATCCTCCAGTATTTTATCTGTATCACTTTGATCTCCAGCATCTGCAGATTTGTTTGCAAATGCTCTATTGGTATTGGACTGGCTGTCAGTTTCATTGCTGACAGAAAATTTAATTGATTTGGGGCATCACAATACAGTGGCATTGTAACAAAAATAGCAGCCAGCAGTGCAAAAACGTAAACCAGACTACACTAGCAATAAGCGACAGACCAGATGTTATTAATCAATGCATCATACCCTCTAGAATCCCCAAGCCTGTTAGTCCCATTAATTTGAAGCAAAATGCTAGCAGATCTAGAGATATTATTATATATATAATAAAGTATGTCTATGACTATGACTATGACTATGATATTCTAATGACTTAGTGCCATCAAGGCCTAAAAGTAAACTTTTGTCAATATTTTCATTACAAAATTAGATACTAACCAACTTTGCAAAGTGATTTATTTTATTTTAATCAGAGATATTTCTGTTTGAGGTCACTCCATAGTGCAGCCCTTCGTTTGCAAAAGGCCCTGTTCTCTGCCTCTGTTTCACATTATATCTGGAAGTCTATTCCTTGTTAAATTCTCACCTTGATGAATACAAATCAATTATTAGAAAATGATTAATATGCCTCCAGTGCTAAGCAGGAGCTAAGTTCAATATTTGGAAGCATACAGTATGTGCATGGCAAACCACTTTTCTAATAAGGCAAGTTACATTAACTCCCAGAAATAGGGCACAATGGAAGCATGAACAACAGGAATTCTGCAGGTGATGGAAATTCAAGCAACACACATCAAAGTTGCTGGTGAACGCAGCAGGCCAGGCAGCATCTGTAGGAAGAGATGCAGTCGACGTTTCAGGCCGAGTCCTTTCGTCAGGACTAACTGAAGGAAGAGTCTTCCTTCAGTTAGTCCTGACGAAGGGTCTCGGCCTGAAACGTCGACTGCACCTCTTCCTACAGATGCTGCCTGGCCTGCTGCATTCATCAGCAACTTTGATGTGTGTTACAATGGAAGCATATGCTGACACATTGGATGGTTTGACATGTCTTTATGCCTAGCCATAAGCCTTTTGTCTAGCAGATTTTTTCACAAAATTATCAGATACATGCAAAACACACTGAAATAAGAAAATGCCAGAAACACTCAGCATGTCAAGTCAACTTATGTTTACTTTAAGTTATGCTTGTCTTCATCTTGTAATGTACTATGCTGCTGTGAGAAATTAAGTGTAATAGTATTTATATCCAACATGTTTAAACCTGAGACAATAACAAACTTGAAATTGAAGGTTCTGTGAAAAAAATTAATTCAGTTTCTCTCAGCTCAGGTTGCCGCCTGACCAACTGTTACTGTTTTTACTTCAGAATTTGGAGATCTGCAGATTTTTTTGTTATTCAATTACTAGAAAATAAGCATGCCTAAATTAGTTTACTAATTAGAATATCCTCCACCTCCAAAGTAGGCTATTTGTAAAAGATGTGTTTTAAAAAGCTTCACCTGAGTGTACTTCCTATTTGCTGCCTTCTGCAAGCCTCTTGCAACAATAGATCTACAGCGGATGCAATCTCACTGGCTATTCACTCAACCTTGCACCACATAGTCAATAGCAATACCTATGCCAGGATGCTGTTCATTGATGACATCTCAATGTTCAACATCATCCTTTCCTCAGTACTAATCAACAAACTCCAAAACCTGGGGCTCCGTATCTCCCTCTGCAACTGGATCTTTGACTTCCTCATCAGGAGATCACAGTCAGTGCGGATGGGAAATAACACCTCCTCATATTCTTGTCAATCAACACCGGTGCACCTCAACAATGCATGCTTAGTCCACTACTCTACTCTCTCTACACTCATGACTATGTGGCTAGGTACAGCTCAAATGCCATTTATAAATTTGCCAATGACACAGCTATTGTTGGCCGAATTTCAGATGGTGACAAGGAGGCGTACAAGAGTGAGATAGATCAGCTATCCAACTTTGCAATAGCAAGTTATGTCATTTTACTCAGCGATATCACTGTTTGAGGTTACTCCATAGTGCGGCCTGTCATAAAATGATTGAAATGTTTCCACTGCTAAGCAGGAGTTGAATTAAGTGTTTGGAAGTATTTAGAGTTCTCTTAAGTGCTAGAGAGTGGTGTTGTAACAACAACCATGGCACACTACGTCAGTAAGACCAAGAAAATGATTGTAGACTTCAGAAAGGGGAAATTCAGCAAACACACACCAGTCCTCATCAAGGGAACAGCAGTGGAAAGGGTCAGTTGTTTCAAGTTCCTGGCTGTTAACATCTCTGAGGATCTATCCTTGACCCATCATATTAATGCAATTATAAAGAAAAGATAACAGTGGCTATATTTCATTAGGTGTTTGAAGAGTTTTGGTATGTCATCAAAGACTCTAGCAAGTTTCTACAGATGTACCCTGGAGATCATTCTAACTGGTTGCATCACCATCTGGTATGAAGGGACCACTAGACAGGATCAGAAAAAGCTGCAGAATTTTTCAAATTCAGCCAGCTCCATCAGGAGCACTAGCCTCCCCAGCATCAAGGATACCTTCAAAACATGATGCCTCAAAAAGTTGAAATCCATCATTAAGGACCCCACCACTTCGGACATGCTTTCTTCTCATTGTTACCATCAAAGGGGAGGTACAGGAGTCTGAAGACACACACTCAATGTTTTAGGAACTGCTTCTACCTCTGCCATTAGATTTCTGAATGGACAATGAATCCACACACACTATCTCACTTTTTTTCTTTGTTTTCTTTCTGCATGATATTTATATTGAATATATTTATTTCTTATTGTAATTTATATTTTTTTAATTATGTAATGCACTGTACTACTGCTGTAAAACAGCAAATTTCACGACATAAGCCAGTAATATTAAATCTGGTTATGAATCTGATCCATTTCTGCATTACATATTTCTTTCTCCTCCCGTTTACAAAGAAACCTGCTTGCCACATTATAATCATAATTCTTCTTTCTCTGTGATCCTACCAGTGCAAAAAAGGGAATAACATCATTCTATAATAAATTAAGAAATAGTAACTTAAAATAGAAATACACAAAGATAAAATGCTTGGCACAAGAACTGGCTGTACAACCAAAGTGAGGGGAGATGAGCTAGCATATTTTAAATTTTCTAAGTCTATACTTGTACTTTGGAGCTCCTTGTTTGCCAGCAGAGTTCAAAGAATCAAATAGAAATGAGAATACAAATTTCACAGTGCTTTCTTATTCCTGGTTATATTATCTGGAGTGCTGAAAATCATGAATGCTGATGTCTTTCTTTGGTTCTCTCATCATATAAGCATTAACCAAGACTTTGTTAAACAATATTGTCCAGAATTCTAAAAATAGTTCTAGGTTCAAAACTCAAAATAGGTAGAATAACTTTCATTAATCTGCTAGTTTGGCATCCATAATTCTCAAGAAATATTAAACAATTTCAATACGTTTTTCAAAAGGAGAAATTTCAAATTAGGTTCTCATGCATTGTGTTCATGTGGCATCTCACATCAGCCTAAAACACAAATGCTCATTGCTGTCTCTCTTGTAAATATGACAGTGCTTTTAGAAGACCCACTTGTTTTGATGGCGTTTCATAATGCAGCAAAGATATGAGGTTTAGATGAATTGACACTTCATATGATGGTTAGTACAGTCATTCAATTTATTATATTGCATTACTATTGTAAATACAAAAGAGGGTTTGTTTTGATGGTGTTTCATAATGTACTTCTCTCATCTATTCACTATTTTAGATAAGTGCACTAAACAAAGGTATAAAGTGAGGTTCAGATGATTGGACATTTCATATGATGGTGAGCACTGTCATCCATTTGACTGATTATTTTACATTACTATTGTTTAGCCTGAAGAAACAGAATTGCAGTGTAAAACATTGTTAGTTAAAAGGGCAAGGAGATGAAGTATAGTTCAGAAACTTATTTAAAAGGTTTATACAATACCAGTAAAAGATACATAGTAAATCTATTTTAGTAATTTTCATGCCATCATCATGTTCAGGTAACTGATAATACTCCCTCCCTGACCCATATCCATTCCCCAAGGATGTCAGATGGTGAAGAGCGTACTGCTATATAATGAAAAACTTGTTTTGAAATTGAATGTGGTCAAGAACAAGAATGAAAGTTATCCTTTCCTCATGCCCCAGAGAGGATTAAGTAAGTCCATATTCATTGCAACATTACATAAAAATTCATGTGGCCTCATTTTGTCATCACTGAGGTTTGATTTACTTACCTAGAGTCAAAAGAAAGCTCGCTAAGGCTCACTAAGGTTGTCGGCCAACAAGAGCTCTCTTTAGCAGATTTTCTCAGCAGCTAATATTAGCTACTCTTGGCAAGCCTATCATAGTCGACTTTTATTTTGAAACAATAGTGCCAGCTCTGACACACAGCAGGCCATGAGGACTGCATGTGTTATAAGCTGGCACTATTATTACAAAATAATGTGTAGTTCTATTTTACAAAAGAAATTGACCTAGTAGGCTGCATAGAATTAGTTTAAGATAGTGAACCCGTCTATGGTCTTGTCCCCTTCTGGATCTTTAACTTTCATAAGCCATAGATTCTTTACTGCATCAAGTGCTTCATAGCAGATTTCACAAATAACATTATTACATTTGCATGGTTTCCGTCTGAAATGTCAACAATTCCTTTCC
This sequence comes from Mobula hypostoma, assembly GCF_963921235.1. Taxonomy (NCBI): domain Eukaryota; kingdom Metazoa; phylum Chordata; class Chondrichthyes; order Myliobatiformes; family Myliobatidae; genus Mobula; species Mobula hypostoma. The sequence continues at coordinate 158,944,888 of NC_086100.1, forward strand.
TTACACAGATGCTGCCTGACCCAACAGATTCTCCAGCAAATTGTTTGTTTCCCAATATATTACTACTGTAATGCATGACAGATTCAACAACATGTTAATATAAATAAATTGGTCAATGTAAATTCCATTTATATATATTCAGAGGTTCTTACAAGCATCTACATTAAAAGAATTATACATCTGTCTCTACTAAACACATGCCACTACTTTGCCAGTAATGTCAGTGGAATCACTCTGAAATCTGTACCTTAATTTAGATCTCATTTTAAAATATCTATGCCTAATTTTAGAAATTATACTATATGTTATGGAAACACAGAAATAAAAACTTAGTCAAACAGTGCTGCTTTTATCAGCACTATGTGGTTGTAAATCTACCAGTGTAGAATGCAGTTGTGATTATTTGTTCAAAGAGCAATTCAGAACCCTAGCCAGGTATGCTTTCCCTTCAATTGTAATTTTCTTTTTCTCCCTTGGGTCCCCATCCATGCAATACTGCGACAAACACCAGTCCTGTCTTCCCAAAGACATCTTTAATCTCTGGGCTCAAGTTTTGATCTGCTAATCTGCACCAAGGACCTGACTAGTTTAAAAAAATTGCACCACCCATTGCCCTTTCCATCATCTTTGGCTTCAGTCCCCATCTCCCCATTCATCAATCACCTTCCAACTTACAACAGCTTCTGATCAGTCTCTGCTGCATTCTCTGCGAATCGGTATCTGTCCGTGGGTTGGGGTGGTGGGACACTGGGGTGTCATCTCATCGTCGTCTGCTTCCATTAGGGCAGGCAGGTCATCTTCTTCTATCTCTGCCTGCCTTGATGTCAAAGGTCGAGTTTCGTCGTCTGCTGTGGCTGATGTGGAAGGCTTGAAAAACAACAGTATGCTTGACTGCTGAGCCTCGTGCATTTTTCTATCATACAGTTCTTTGTAAGGCCTCAAACCATCCTGCAAATATGCCCTAAACCGACGTATCCTTTCAAAATTAAAGTCGTACTTTATCATTACTCATTCGATTTCGATTGTTATCCTTTCCTCTTCCAATTGCATCAGCTCTTCATCTATCAGTTCTTGGTCATGGGATGCCAAAACCTCTTCAACATCATCTTCGTCAACTTCCACAAGTCAAACTCACTTTGTCCTTGCTTCGTTCACCACAATCAAAACGCTTAATTATGTCTAGCTCTACGCTAAGTTTAACACCCTTACGAGCTCTTTTAGGCTTTTCCGATACCTTAGAACTCATCTTGCAAACGGCTGCTCACAGGCACGTGTTTAAGTAATGCTGGCGAGAATGCCGTTCCGAATCAGGGGGAGAGCGGCTGCTCCGGGCGCGCACTGATTTTTTTTCACACGCTGCCTTCTATCGTGCGCTGCTTTTTTTCACGCGCTGCCTTTTTTTGTAACAGTGAAAACACCTTTTGTTAGCAAAAACAGGGAACTAATGTAGGTCTTTCGTAACAATGAAGTTTCATAAAGCGAATGTGCGAAAAGCGGGGGACACGTGTATGTGTGTGTATATGGGAGAAAGGAAGAAAGGTGGAGCACTCATATTCAATGTGCTTTGTTCTCATGCACAACAGAATAAACAATCCTACTATAAAATGGGTGTACCTTTGATTTCACAAGTGTACACGATCTTACTGTGTTACAATATGTACTATGATCCCTACCTAGCCAGCAATTGCTGGGGCCATTGGCCTTGAAATACTCTACACTTATATTTTTTTATTCACAGCCATCTTCCAGAAATTTTAATACTGACAAAATACAAATACAGGGAAGGCAGCAAATGATCAAACAAGCGGTTATTAACTTTCACCAGGGTACTAAACATGCCTATAGAGCAAGTCTTCACTGAAAATGAAAAATGAAGCAGGTAATTAATGTGGACCATTAAGTAATAGGAATTTGGATTTCAGAAGTTGGTTGGTTGGTTGGTAAGTTGATGGAGAAGATCCTGAGAGACAGGACTTATGAACATTTGGAGAGGCATAATATGATTAGGAATTGTCAGCATGGCTTTGTCAAAGGCTTTGTGCCTTATGAGCCTGATTGAATTTTTTGAGGATTGACTAAACACATTGATAAAGGTAGAGCAGTAATGTAGTGTATATGGATTTTAGCAAGGCATTTGATAAGGTACCCCATGCAAGGCTTATTGAGAAAGTAAGGAGGCATGAGATCCAAGGGGACATTGCTTTGTAGATCACAAAACTGGCTTGCCCACAGAAGGCAGAGAGTAGTTGCAGACGGGTCATATTCTGCATGGAAGCTGGTGACCAGTGGTGTGCCTCAGGGATCTGTTCTGGGACCCCTTATCTTTGTGATTTTTATAAACAACCTGGATGAGGAAGTGGAAAGATGGGTTAGTAAATCTGCTGATGACACAAAGGTTGGGGGTGTTGTGGATAGTGTGGGGGGCAGTCAGAGGTTACAGTGGGACATTGATAGGATGCAAAACTGGGCTGAGAAGTGACAGATGGAGTTCAAGCCAGATAAGTGTGAGGTGGTTCACTTTGGTAGGTTAAATATGACGGCAGAATATAGCATTAATGGCAGACAACATACATCAAAGTTGCTGGTGAACGCAGCAGGCCAAGCAGCATCTATAGGAAGAGGCGCAGTCGACGTTTCAGGCCGAGACCCTTCGTCAGGACTAACTGAAGGAAGAGTGAGTAAGGGATTTGAAAGCTGGAGGGGGAGGGGGAGATGCAAAATGATAGGAGAAGACAGGAGGGGGAGGGATAGAGCCGAGAGCTGGACAGGTGATAGGCAAAAGGGGATACGAGAGGATCATGGGACAGGAGGTCCGGGAAGAAAGACAGGGGGGGGGGTGACCCAGAGGATGGGCAAGAGGTATATTCAGAGGGACAGAGGGATAAAAAGGAGAGTGAGAGAAAGAATGTGTGCATAAAAATGAGTAACAGATGGGGTACGAGGGGGAGGTGGGGCCTTAGCAGAAGTTAGAGAAGTCGATGTTCACGCCATCAGGTTGGAGGCTACCCAGACGGAATATAAGGTGTTGTTCCTCCAACCTGAGTGTGGCTTCATCTTTACAGTAGAGGAGGCCGTGGATAGACATGTCAGAATGGGAATGGGATGTGGAATTAAAATGTGTGGCCACTGGGAGATCCTGCTTTCTCTGGCGGACAGAGCGTAGATGTTCAGCAAAGCGGTCTCCCAGTCTGCGTCGGGTCTCACCAATATATAAAAGGCCACATCGGGAGCACCGGACGCAGTATATCACCCCAGTCGACTCACAGGTGAAGTGATGCCTCACCTGGAAGGACTGTTTGGGGCCCTGAATGGTAGTAAGGGAGGAAGTGTAAGGGCATGTGTAGCACTTGTTCCGCTTACACGGATAAGTGCCAGGAGGGAGATCAGTGGGGAGGGATGGGGGGGACGAATGGACAAGGGAGTTGCGTAGGGAGCGATCCCTGCGGAATGCAGAGAGAGGGGGGGAGGGAAAGATGTGCTTAGTGCTGGGATCCCATTGGAGGTGGCGGAAGTTACGGAGAATAATATGTTGGACCCAGAGGCTGGTGGGGTGGTAGGTGAGGACCAGGGGAACCCTATTCCTAGTGGGGTGGTGGGAGGATGGAGTGAGAGCAGATCTACGTGAAATGGGGGAGATGCGTTTAACAGCAGAGTTGATGGTGGAGGAAGGGAAGCCCCTTTCTTTAAAAAATGAAGACATCTCCCTCGTCCTAGAATGAAAAGCCTCATCCTGAGAGCAGATGCGGCGGAGACGGAGGAATTGCGAGAAGGGGATGGCGCTTTTGCAAGAGACAGGGTGAGAAGAGGAATAGTCCAGATAGCTGTGAGAGTCAGTAGGCTTATAGTAGACATCAGTGGATAAGCTGTCTCCAGAGACAGAGACAGAAAGATCTAGAAAGGGGAGGGAGGTGTCGGAAATGGACCAGGTAAACTTGAGGGCAGGGTGAAAGTTGGAGGCAAAGTTAATAAAGTCAACGAGTTCTGCATGCGTGCAGGAAGCAGCGCCAATGCAGTCGTCGATGTAGCGAAGGAAAAGTGGGGGACAGATACCAGAATAGGCACGGAACATAGATTGTTCCACAAACCCAACAAAAAGGCAGGCATAGCTAGGACCCATACGGGTGCCCATAGCTACACCTTTAGTTTGGAGGAAATGGGAGGAGCAAAAGGAGAAATTATTAAGAGTAAGGACTAATTCCACTCTTGGCAGTGTGGAGGATCAGAGGGATCTTGGGGTCCGAGTCCATAGGACACTCAAAGTTGCTACGCAAGTTGACTCTGTGGTTAAGAAGGCATATGGTGCATTGGCCTTCATCAATCGTGGGATTGAGTTTAGGAGCCGAGAGGTAATGTTGCAGCTATATAGGACCCTGGTCAGACCCCAGTTGGAGTACTGTGCTCAATTCTGGTTGCCTCACTACAGGAAGGACGTGGAGATCATAGAAAGGGTGCAGAGGAGATTTACAAGGATGTTGCCAGGATTGGGCATGCCTTATGAGGATAGGTTGAGTGAACTTGGCCTTTTCTCCTTGGAGCGATGGAGGATAAGAGGTGACCTGACAGAGGTGTACAAGATAATGAGAGGCATAGTTTTAAGATGCTTGGAAGTAGGTACAGAGGAGATGTCAGGGTTAAGATTTTTTACGCAGAGAGTGGTGAGTGCGTGGAATGGGCTGCCGGCAGCGGTGGTGGAGGCAGAAACAATAGGGTCTTTTAAGAGACTCCTGGATGGCTACATGGAGCTTAGAAAAATAGAGGGCTGTAAGTAAAGCCTAGGTAGTTCTAAGGTAGGGACATGTTCAGCACAGCTTTGTGGGCCAAAGGTCCTGTATTGTGCTGTATGTTTTCTATGTTTCTAAGTGCAAGCCTGGGGATTGCAAATGAAAATAATTCATTTGTACATAAAGATCTGGACCGATAAGAAGAAAGATTTGATTAAAGTAGGAGACTACAACCAGTCATCAATTTAACTCAATGAAGATGAGGAAGAGGGAAATGTTTGTAAAAATTCTATATAAAATAAGACATTAGAGAATTCAAAAACAATTATAGAACTGTCAGGATGGAGGAAAAAAAGAAATGCAATAACAAAAAGAGCTTTTCCTAGTTACTGGAAATATTCAAACTAGCCTTATAAAGACTGAAGAATTTTTGAGATGGTAAGTTTACTGGTATGTATTTTTACTATTACTCATTACTTATGAAGACCATAAGATACTTAATCTTTCGGCAATATATTTTATTTATAAGTAAGAACATCTAAAGCATGTACGTTTGATCTAAAACATGACCTTCTATCTGTTGAACAAAGGGAAATGAACATTGTTTCTACTGGAAGGCTAACTCTGTGCTGAAGCACATAACCAAGCGAGTCTTGTTTAAAAAATTTCTGAACTAAGATGAGTAAACCCAACAGAGTCTTGTGACATAGCTAATCTATCTCACTCCTGTACATCTCCTTGTCACCATCTGAAATTCTGCCAACAACACTTGTGTCATCAGCAAATTTATAGATGGCATTTCAGCTTCGCCTAGAGCCACACATTCATGGGTATACAGAGAGTAGAGCAGTGGGCTAAGCAAGCATCATTGAGGTGCTCCAGTGTGGATTGTCACAGGTTTCTAGCTGCAGAGAGCGTTAAGACTGATTTATATTTCTGCGTCAAATGGATGCCATAGCCTACGCAAGTGGCCTACGCGCGTTGTGAGCATTTACAATTGTGCGTTGGTGTGTCTGCGTTGCTCTGCAATTTGGGCATGTTGCGCATGCGCACACATCTGCCCGTGCAAGGCTTCATGGTCATGGTAGTCTTTCTCGGGGTAAACAAGTTTAAAGCGAGCGTCTTTTTTCGTAAAAGCGAAATGTGTCCTCCATAATTTCGGAGGTCTGAAAAGCTTTATGAAAAGCATTGCAGCCAGAGTTCCTTCCCTGCCCTTCAGTTGCTCAACGGGAAGCTATTGCAGCATAGGAGGAAATGCAATGCTACCAAGCGGACCAACCACAGTTGTTGCGGTCTGCGTTGCCGCGACACAGAGTTACATTCTGGGAGAGGTGCTATTGTCATGGGGATGCACCATACATGACATAAGTGTCAGGAAATGAGCTTTTTGCAGCAGCAGAACAATATATTACAAATAAGGCAAACATAAGTTCTCAACTGAAATTAACATAAATTACACAGAACTTACATTACATAAAAAACAATAAAATAAATATAACAACACCAGTGCAAGATTGAAAGAGACAAAAAGAAATATAGCCTAAGGTAATATTGAAGCTTTTCAGGTTGGTTCAAGAACAGTGGTCAAAAAGATGTTGCTGAACATGTTGTTGAAGGTGTGGCTTCCGTATCTCCTGCCTGATGAAAGCAATGAAAAGATGGAATGGCCCAATGGTGGGGTCGCTGATACTGGATAATGCTTTCATGAGATCATGCTTCTTGTGGTTGTCCTCAATGGTGGAGATAGCTGTACTCTTGCTGGATCTGGCTGAGTCCTCTACTCCATGTAACCTCTTGTGTTCCTGTGCATTTGAATTCTCATTCAAGCTGTGATGCATCCAATCGAAAACACAAGAGATTCTGCAGATGCTGCCAATCGCGAGTAACACACACAAAATGCTGGAAGAGCACATCAGGCCAGGCAGCATCTATGGAAATGAATAAACAGTTAATATTTTGGCCTGAGATTTTTCATCACTACTGTAATGCAAGGGAGAAGAAACCAAAAGAACAAGGTGGGAGGAGGTGAAGGAGCATAAGCTAGACAATGATAGCTGAAGCCAAGTGCTTGGACAAGGAAGAAAGAAGTGGAGAAGTGATAGGGAGAAAAGGTAAAGGACTGGAGAAGAAGCAATCTGATAGGAATGGAGAGTGGACCATGGGAGAAAGGGAAGGAAGAAGAGCACTGGGGGAGGTGATAGACAGTAAGGAAAGGAAGAAAGGTGAGGGAGAAACAGCATGGGGAATGAAAGAAGAGGAAAGGGGAGGGGGAAAATTATCTAAAGTTAGAGAAATCGATGTTCATGCCTCAGGTTGGAGGCAACCTACACGGAATATGAGGTGTTGTTTCTCCAACTCGAGAGAAGCCTCGATGTGGCAGTAGAGGAGACCGTGGACCAATATAGCAGAATGGGAATGGGGATTGGAATTACAATAGTTGGCCACCAGAAAATTTTGCACTTCGTGGATGGAGTGAAGGTTCTCGACAAAGTCAGCCCCCAATCTATCTGTGGTCTCAGCAATGTAGAGGAAGCCACAGATCAGGAGCACCGGGTACAGTAGATACCCCCAAAAGATTCACAGGTGAAGTATTGCCTCACCTGGAACATCTGTTTGAGGCTCTGAATGGAGGTAAGGGAGACAGTGAATGGGCAGGTGTAGCACATCTTCCACTTGCAGGAATTCGTGCCAAGAGGAAGATTAGTGGGGAGGGGTGAATGGACAAGGAATTCACAGAGGGAGCAATCCTTGTGGAAAGTAGAGAGTGGGGGAGGTAAAGATATGTTTGAAGGTAAGATCCCATTGAAAATAGCAGAAATTGTGAAGAATGATGTGCTGGATATGAAGGCTTGAGGAGTAGTAGGTAAGGACAAAAGGAACACTATATCTGTTAAGGTGGTGGGAAAATGGGGCAAGGACAGGTGCCATGGAAAAGGAGGAGATGCGGGTGAAGATAGCATCAATGGTGGGGGAAATGAAACCCCGTTCTTTGTAGAAGGAGAACATCCCTCATGTTCTGGAAGGGAAGTCTCATCCTGGGAATAGATGCAGCAGAGTCGAAGGAAAGAAAATGAAATGACATTTTTACAAGCCACAGAGTGGAAAAAGGTTTAGTCAAGATAGCTGTGGGTGCTGGTAGGTTTATTAAAGATCAACCGGTCAGAATGCTTTCCATTGAACAGCTGTAGAAGCTTGTCAGAATCTTTGTTGATATGCCTAATCTTCCTGACTTTGCAAGGAAGTGGAGATGTACAGTGTATTACCTGTAACAGCAGAATTAGGATTACTTTGATGTTTGAAAGATGGGTTACACCTGAACTCAATGAGAACTAATATCCTTGCAAGCAGGTTGATAGAGGTTTTGGGGAGGGTTTAAGATAATTTGGCAGGGATTGGAAACTGGAGTAATCAGGCTGAGGATGAGGAGGTTGGTATACAAGTAGATGTAGCGTGTAGTGAGACCGTCACAAAGGATAGGCAGATGATAGGGCAAAACTGCAGTCAGTAAAATGAGTTATAGTGTATCATGAAGGCAAAGTTGAAAAGGATAATGAATTCAGGACCAAAGGTGTTACATTTTAAAATGCACACAGTATACAAAATAAGAAAGATTATTGTGTAGCACAGTTAGAGATAGGCAGTTATATTTTGGGGGCATCACCAAGTCGTGGCTGAAAGATCATAGTTGGGAGCTTAACATGAAAGGATATACATTTTATCGAAAAGACAAGCAGGTAGGCAGGAGTGCAATGGTTCTGTGGGAAGTTTTTAAAAACCAACGGAAGGCAACAAAACAGTAGTAAGGGGAGAAAAGATTAAATATGAAGGTAACCTAGCCAATAATATAAAAGAGGATACAAAAGTTTTTTTTAGATATATAAAGAGTAAAGGAGAGGCAAGAGTAGATATCGGACTGCTGGAAGATGATATTGGATAGGTAATAATGGGGGACAAAGAAATGGGAGACAAACTTAATAAGTATTTTGTGTCAGTTTTCACTGTGAAAGATACCAGCAGTATGCCAGAAATTCAAGAGTGTCAGCAGCCAGAATGGAGTTTAGTTGCTATTACTAAGGAGAAGATGCTTGGAAAGCTGAAAGGTTTAAGGGTAAATAAGTCACCTAGAAGCCATGGACTGCATCACAGGATTCAGAAAGAGGTAGCTGAAGAGATTGCGGAGGCATTAGTAATGATCTTTCAAAAATCACTAGATTCTGTAATCGTTCTGGCAGACTGGAAAATTTCAAATGTCACTCCACTCTTTAAGAAGGGAAGCAGAAGAAATGAAATTATAGGCCAGTTAACCTGACTTCAGTGGTTGGGAAGATCTTGGAGTCCATTATTAAGGATGAGATTTTGGTGTACTTGGAACAAATGACAAAGACAAAGGAGAATCAGAGGATATTGTTTACTTGGATTTTCAGAAGGCCTTTGACTGGCAGTAGGCAAAAAGTAGGAATAAAGGAGCTCTTTTCTGGTTGGCTGCCAGTAACTAGTTGTGTTCCGCAGGGGTTGATGATGGGATTGTTTCTTTTTCTCATTATATGTCAGTGATTTGGATGAAAGAACTGGTGGCTTTATGGGCAAGTTTGCAGACGATACAAAGATACAGTAGGTGAAGGGGCAGGTAGTGTTGAGGAAGCAGGGAGTCTGCAGAAGGACTTGGACAGATGAGGAGAATGGGCAAAGAAGTGACAAATGGAATATAGTGTAGGGAAATGTATGGTCATGCACTTTGGTAGAAGGAATAAAGGCACAGATTATTTTCTAAATGGGGTGAAAATTTAACAACCAGAAGAGCAAAGCGACTTGAGTGTCCTCGTGCATGATTCCCTAAAGGTTAACTTCCAGGTAGAGTCGGTGGTAAGAAAGGCAAGTACAACATTAGTATTCATTTTGAGAGGACTAGAACATAGAAGCAAGGATGTAATGCTGAGGCTTTATAAAGGCATTGGACAGATGGTACTTGAAGTATCGTGAGTAGTTTTGGGCCCCTTATCTAAGAGAAGATGTGCTGCCGTTGGAGAGGGTCCAAAGGAGGTTCACGAGAATAATTCTGGGAATGAATGGATTAACATTTGTTGGTATTTTGAGAGGCCTAGGTAGAGTGGATGTGGAGAGGAGGTCTCCTGTAGTGGGGGAGTCTTGGACCAGAGGGCAGACCCTCAACTTAGAGGGAAGTCCATTTACAACAGAAGTGAGGAGAAATTTCTTTAGACAGAGGATTGTGAACCTGTGGAATTCATTTCCACGGACGACTGTGGAAGTCAAGAAATTGGGTATACTTAAAGGTTATGAGGAGAAGGTAGGAGAACGGGGTTGGGAGGGATAATAAATCAGCCATGATGGAATGGCAGAGCAGATTCAATGAGCTGAATGGCCTAATTCTATTCCTTTGTCTTATGTCTTTCTCCTCTCTTTCTAAGTCGAACTAAACTATTCCATCTGATCTCCACATCTGTCTACCTTCCAGAGTCAAGAATGGGAAATTAGGCTGATATTTCTCTTTTTCAGCCCAGGAACATTGAAGCTAAATATAGAGTGTCTCTGCTGTTGCCAACTATTACTAGCCCAAAAAGTATAACTCAGTAAGCTTATCTAGGTAGCACTGCCAGATACTGACAATTTTGCATGACATGGACATCTTAAGAAGATATGAACAAACTATGCTAGGTTGGCTTACTAATAGCATTTTTATGTGAATCAACACATTGTTGGAGTCAAGCACCAATCCAGCACAGGACCACATTCTAAGCCGCAGGTAGGAGAGGGGCAATTTCTATTCCCAAACAAGATAGTAAACTACAGTTCCAGTTGAAATTAAAAAACTAGAAAAATCAGCCGGTCACATAAGGAGGAGGAGCTTAGGAGAGTCAATGGAGCCTATTGGCGACTCCTTTGCTTGCATCTTCAGAAACAGCTCTATTTCCATCTCTAATATTTCTTTTTTTCCCTTTAAAGGTTCTTTTGAAGACCCTAACCTAGAGTTACACACTGACTATGCTTCTTTGCGGGAATGGGACCCGTTCTCGGGGCTTCACGACCGGCCGTTATTCGACATGCCAAGGGTGCAGCCTGAGAGCTTCGCTTGCCTTTGGAGGTCCGAGATTTCATGACTCTGGAGACAGGGAGAATCGAGGTGTCTTGGCAGGAGATTGGTGTGTCGTGGGAGTCGGAAGATCTAAGGCTGCGTGCCCAGAGACCTGAGATCTTTGGGCACAGGGCTCAGAAAAAGCAACACAACAGACTTTTAACATTGTAAACCAGTGAGTTGTTTGTTATGTTTGCCCTCTCGCTGTGAAACTGAGATACCTCTTTCTCCCTTATTAGGGAGAGAGAAAGCCTGTGGTATGTCGAACGAGTAGTCTTTAGGGTACTGCAAGTCTGTGTCTTTGCTGTTGCTTGCTGCATGCTTGAGTGTTCAGTGCTGGGTGCCGATGCTTTTTTTTGCTGGTGAGGGGAGGGGGGAAACGTTGCTTGCTGCCGCTTACGCACGGGGGGGGGACTTTGGGGTTCTGTCATTTAACTGTCATTCATTCTTTGGGGGCACTCCTCTGTTTTCATGGATGGTTGCAAAGAAAAAGCATTTCAGGATGTATATTGTATACATTTCTCTGACATTAAATATACCTTTGAAACCTGAGGAAAATTAAATAAAGTGTTTTAGGTCAAAGACCCTTCATCTGAATGAAGTGTCTTTGACCTGAGACATTAATTTCTTTCACTTTGCAAAAATGCTACCTGACCTACTGCTTTTACAGAATTTTCTTTATTTATTTCACATTCCAAGCATCTGCGCGTCTTTAGATTGTCATCTTCAGTTCTGCTTAGTTAACCTACCTTCACCACTAATGTAGGAGAGCACTGCTGACCAGACACCCAACTGGACGAGCCATATAAATACCATGGCTACATGAGCACACCAGTGACCATCTACTAGACAACAGTAAGAAACATTCTCCACCTGCTTAAATGAGCGCAATACCAACAACTCTCATGAAGCTCAAAACCATCCAGAAAAAAGCGGTCCACTTAGTTGGCATTCAATCCAACACCATAAACATTCATTCTCCCTACCACAGGTGCATTGTATGTATCATCTTTAGAGTATACTACAGTTATTTATCTAGGTTTATCCTACAAATCTCCTGAACTCATGACCTCTACCATTAAGAAAGACAATGGCAGCAAGTGCTTGGGAACAACAACACCAGATTCCCCTCCAGGTCACATACAATCCTGACTGTATGGCCTGCCCTTGCCACATTAGTCCCAACAGCACTGTGGAAACACTTTCACCAGAAGGATTGCAGTGGTTCAGGAAGATGGCTCACCACTATCTTCTCAAGGCACTTAGTGATGAACAATAAGCATTTACCTAGCTAGCACCCAGACGCCAGAAGTGAATAAATCATGTTAAATTCCTCGACACTATTCTAAGATGATTTTGTGAGTTCTTCTAGTCCCATGGCCACTAACTATATTCCATTACAGAAAAAAAGATAACTTTGTCTCTATATTGTATGTTGAGCACTGCTCTACATAAACTCTTTCCGGCAACTGGTTCCTAAACAACATCAAACATTCAGTAATAAGGTGCTGCTATATGTGCAAATATTTCTTTATGTCCATCTGTCAGCAAGCTTTTCAGATGCAGATATTAGATAACTTATTACCTTGATTTCAGCATTTACAGTACATTTTAACAAGATTTTTTACGCAGAATTTAGCATACACTGCTCAGATATTAATTGTTGGGCTACATTTTTATAATTTTTGTAGTAAGTTATTCCTTTTCCACAATAAAATGGTCAAGTAAAAAGCAATAATAATTTGGCTGTTTTGTGTGGTCTTGGGAGTACAGCAGTTGCGGTTAATTCTGGAAAATCAACTTCATTTCCAAAACAGTTTATGATTCATGTTTGCAGGGGAAAAAAGTAGAACAACAGTCAGCCATTGATTGATGTTTTATTTTGCAGAGGATACATCTGGAACCTAGGCTTACCTTTTTCCCAGGGTAGAAATATCAAAGACTAAAGGACATAACATATCTTTAAGTTGAGAGTGGGTAAATTTAACAAAGATATGCTAGGAAGTTTTCTTTGCACAGAGGGATAGGTGTCTGGAATGTGCTTCCAGGGATGGTGATGAAAACAGACATGATAGTGGCATTTAAGAAGCATTTAGACAAGTGCATGAACAAGCAACGAACATGGATCATTTGCTGGCAGAAGATATAAAGTTTAATCTGGCTTTGATTTCAGCACAGACATCATGTGTCATCCTGTGCTGTACTGGTCTACGTTCCTTATTCTATGAATTTTGTGGTAAGCAGTGAAATACAACTGTGTAAAACTGTGGCTATGATAGCAAATTAGTGAATTAAATCAGTGGGTAAGTTTCTGGATCAGAATCAAGCGCTTAAAAGTTTATTTCGGGTCAAGAAGGTAAATTTGCCATCCTAACTTGATCCGATGTGACTTCAGACCTGGTAAACTCCAGATCCCTGTAAATCTTATGGCATTAGGTAAAACATAGGCAGAGAAGTCTCCTGATCACCACCTACTGTCTTCTGCCAGCTGCTGACCAGTGATCCTCCATGATGAACAGCACTTGGAATAAAAAGTGAAAGCAGATTAGATACAGAATATACACTCTGAGTGGGGGACTTCAATATCCATTACGAAGTATGACCTTGCTGACCAAGACTTGGGTTTATAGCTGCCCGACTGGTGAAAGTCAATGAACACCAGGAATGAATCTATGTAACGTCGCCCTCAACAAGCTACTTCTTGCAGATTAATCTATGCACGACATCATCAGTAAAGGTACATACTACATAATCCTCATGGAGACAGATTCCAGCATCCAGTCCTGCTAAGTTGAGGTGATGTGATTTGCGGAGTTAAATAGGGGTACAACATTTAAAGTACATGGTAGGACACTGATGAATGTTGACAGAAAGACCTAGAGGTCCAAGACCATAGTTCCTGAAAATCACAAGTCAGCTGCATGGCAAAGAAGGTTGCGGCACAGAACATAAGAGTTGGACAGAACATTGCAACTTTACTAAACACTGACTAGGCCTCATTTGGAACACTGTCTACAGTTCTAGTCACCATACTATCAGAAGTATTTGTAGATCTCCCCCTCCCCCTCTAACTTTCAAATCCCTTACTCACTCTTCCTTCAGTTAGTCCTGACGAAGGGTCTCGGCCTGAAACGTCAACTGCACCTCTTCCTACAGATGCTGCCTGGCCTGCTGCGTTCACCAGCAAGTTTGATGTGTGTTGCTTGAATTTCCAGCATCTGCAGAATTCCTGTTGTATACTATAAGAAGGATGTGATTGCTCTAGAGACAGCGCAAAGGAAATTCATCTGGATGTTGCCTGGACGGGAAAATTTTGAGGGGAGAGACTGAATAGGTTGGGCTTGTTTTACCCAAAGCGAAGAAGTATATGATACTATGAGACATTGATAAGGTAGGTAGTCAATATCTTTTATCCATGGTAGGGGTGACAAAAATAAGATAAAATATGCTTAAGAGGAGAGAACGGAGTTTTAAAGGGGATCTGAAGAGCAAGTCTCTGTTTACACAGGGAGTGGTTGATATCTAGAAGGTACTACTAGAGGAAGCGGTACAATCAGATACAATTAATATATTTAAGAAACATAGAGACAGATTATTAAATAGGCAAAGCATAGAAGAATATGGTCCGAATGGGGGCAAATAGCGTTCATGTATACGGACAGCAGGACAGCATGTACACGATGGGCTAAAGAGCCTGCTTCTATACTGTACAACTCTATAAACTCTCAGACTCTTCATGCTCCCTTGCCATCAGATCCCTCAGTCCACCATTATTTAACTAGAAAGCCAGAGAAGCAACCCTGGTTCAGTGAGAAGTGTAGAAGGACTAGGCATACATAAAATAGCAAGGTGCCTGCCTACTGAAACTGCAGCACTGAACCATGTGAAGTAAATAACAAATTCAGCATGCAATAGGCAGAGCTAAGCAATCTCACAAATAGAGAATTAGGTCAAAGCTCTGCACTTGTAGCAATTCTAGTCATGATTGGTGATGGACAACAACTAACATGAGAAGGTAGCTTCAAAAACATGCCTATCCACAAAGATGGTAAGACCCAGCTTGTGAATCCTAAAGACACGACTGAAGCACCCACCACTAGGTTTACCCAGAAGTGGCAAAAAGGTCATCCACATTAGCTTCTTTCTGAAACTCCCAATGGTATAGAAGGCAGTCACCAGATTATCTGATTCACTTCATACAATATCAAAGAAAGACTGAGACCACTGGACAGAGCAAAGTCCATGGGACTAGACAACAATCTAGCTATGATATTGAGGACCCGTGTTCTAAAACTAGTAGTGCCTCCAGCCAAGCTCTATCTACCTGACAATGTGGAAAATTGCCTAGCCATGTTCACAAAAAGCAAGACATTCAATCACTACTGAATTAGTCTATTTTTAATAATCAGTAAAGTAACAGAGCTTGTTATTGATAGTGCTATTAAATAGCACTCCCATATCAATAACTTTCTCACTGATGTTGTTGGGTTTCTCTAGAATCACTCTATTCCAGCCCTTTTTACTATCTACATCTGAATATGGACCAAACAGCTGAATTCCAGAGGTGGGGTAAGAGTAGCTACTCTGATACCAAGGCAGCATTTGACCAAGTAAAGAATCAAAGGGGCCCAGGTAAAACTATAGTCAATGGGCACCAAAGGGAAATACCTAGTAGTTGGAGTCATTCCTTGTACAAGGGAAGATGGGTGTGATTGGTACAAGCCAAACATTCTAGGTCCAGAATGTCACCTGAGAAGTTCATAGGCCCAGCCATCTTCAGTTGCATCATCAGTCACCTCCTTTCCATCACACAGAAGGGAGCCACAGTGGTTAGCACGACATGACTGCAGTTCGTGACGTCAGAGTTCAGAGTTAATTTCCAATGTCATATGTAAGGATGAATAAACACTTCTTGAGCTTCCAACTGAGTACAGGTATAGATTATAACTGACGTTTTGAGGACAAACTCCGCCATCTTCATCGAGGTTGATGCCCAGGCATGCATAGTCCAGATGTATTTATACCCCTGCAGTCCATCCCTCCTGATTGGTTAGACCTCATTCAATCAGGTTTCCACCCTCCCATCTTGTTTACCATTGAATTCCAGTTCTTAGAGCGAGACCTTCACAGAAATCAGTAGCAGCAGAACATTACATTCACAATGGCCACAGGATTGACTTTAATGGAACAAAACTACTATGGCTTCGGGACTGCCTGGTAAAGGAAGCCATTGAAATAAAACTAGAGGAAAAGAATTTTAACAAAGACAGAGGTCTCACAGCTGTTTTTCTCCAGTCCTGCTGAAGGGTCTCAGCCCGAAACGTTGACTGCACTCTTTTCCATAGATGCTGCCTGGCCTGCTGAGTTCGTCCAGCATTTTGTGTGTGTTGCTCCTCATATTTATCTGGATTATGTGAACAAGCTCCCTCAGGTAATTAATCCCTTTGTCCCTGAAACAACTTTACTTTATTGTCGCCAAACAATTGATGCTAGAGCGTACAATCATCACAGCGATATTTGATTCTGCGCTTTGTGCTCCCTGGATTGCAAATCGATAGTAAATATTAAAAATTTAAATTATAAATCATAAATAGAAAATAGAAAAGGGAAAGTAAGGTAGTACAAAAAAAACCAAGAAGCAGGTCCGGATATTTGGAGGGTATGGCCCAGATCCAGGTCAGGAGCCATTCAGCAGTCTTATCACAGTTGGAAAGAAGCTGTTCCCAAATCTGGCCGTATGAGTCTTCAAGCTCCTGAGCCTTCTCCCGGAGGGAAGAGGGACGAAAAGTGTGTTGGCTGGATGGGTCGTGTCCTTGATTATCCTGGCAGTACTGCTTCGACAGCATGCAGTGTAAAGTGAATCCAAGGACGGAAGATTGGTTTGTGTGAAGTGCTGGGCTGTGTTCACAATCTTCTATAGCTTCTTCCGGTCTTGGACAAGACAACTTCCATACCAGATTGTGACGCACCCTAGAAGAATGCTTTCTACGGTGCATCTATAAAAATTACTGAGGGTTTTAGGGGACAGGACAAATTTCTTTTGCTTTCTCAGGAAGTAAAGGCGCTGGTGGGCCTTCTTGGCATTGGACTCTGCTTGGTTGGACCAATTCAGATCACTTATGATATTGACCCCGAGGAACTTAAAGTTTTTGACCTGTTCCACTTGCGCACCACCAATGTAAATTGGGTCGTGCGGTCACTACTCCTTCTGAAGTCAACAACCAATTCCTTCATCTTGCTGACGTTGAGGGATAGGTTATTGTCTTCGCACCATGCCACCAGGTTTTTAATTTCCTCTCTGTACTCAAACTCATCATTACCCGAGATACGGCCTACAATTGTTATGTCATCAGCAAACTTATATATTGAGTTCGATGGAAACTTAGCTACACAATCAAGGGTATATAGTGAGTACAGCAGGGGGCTGAGTACACTTCATCCTTCTTATGATTTTCTATCAAACCTTCTCCACTAAACCTTTTGTTTCAGGGAAAAAAATCATGTTTCCATATTGAAGAAGTAAATAAAGGCAACATCATTACTTTTTTATAATCAAAAGATGAGGTTTTATAAAGCTGCCTCTAATACAGGATGTTGAAGTATTGTGCATCATAGTATTAACAGGAATAAATAGAAAACATGAAAACAATGAACAGAATTAAATCAAATATAATAATCAGAATCAGTATATCATTTTTTCAAGTGCAATGTTTTTCTCCTTTCAGATATTGCATCTCTTTATCTACTTGGTCTGACACCACATAGAATAATTATGCAGCTGTTTGTCAGGCCATTACACATACAACACATATAGCTTATATGTGTTTTAAGTGTAATTATCTATTTGTTTGTTCTCCTTACTACAACTTCCTCAATTTTTTTTCTTTAAGCCATTTCAGGATGGAATTCTTTTCAGAAAGTTCCTTTGTTGGGTACACTAGCCGTCAGCAGTGCTGTAAAGCAGGTGTATCCAGACTTCAGGAGTCATGAATTGAGAATAGCTTTCTTCATCAGATAAAGATATTGATCCATGTAGCTACAAGATGAGAAAGCTTGATGAGAGAAAATTCTCAGGCCCAGGTGGTAAATAAAACCTGACAGTTTAATCTATTAAGGTACAGTTCAGCTGTCAGCAGTAATGACAAGTCCTTTCATCTAAAGCTCAAAGGCAAAGCTTCCCTGACATTTTTTTATATATTGTGGCAATAACAAAAGCCAATTCATCACTTTCCATTCAGTACTTGCGAAGCAAAGATCAACACTCTGAGAAACCAATCAGATCAGCGTTCTGTACCTATTAATCAACTGAGGTTCAATTTATCATTGACAATATATTGAAGTACAGTACAAGGTCAGAATAACTCATCCTCAAACTGCTATACAACCACAAGATAATTACAGATGAGAAAAGCAATTGTAGTTCAACCATCTTAGTGAACTGTAAGTGCAGAAATCAATTACTTCCAGAGTTTTTGCATTTAATCTCTCCATTCTAGTTCATAAACCTTAAGTGGGAAAAATAATGTTTCTAATAAACACATTTAACCAGAATAATCTGAAAAACCATATTAGGTTCAACTGGCACTGACTTTTAGAGCCAGAAAGCAACAGGATCTTTCACTAGTCAGTGCTACACCCAGAGGTAAATGACCAATAATCTATTGTACTACCAATTTACCTCAAACATTTCAAAAGCAAAGCAATTCTCCTTCACTCGGATGTAAAATAAAAACTGTCAGCATTGAAAATAGCTTGAATTTATATCCTGTCTTAAAAAAGGCAATTCTAATGCATTTCACAGACAAAAAAAAATGACAAGAAGACAAATGTAGATCAAGTATGCAATTTTAAGGAAGATGTTAGAGGAAAGAAAGCTAAAGAAGTGACTTGTTGGCCAACCATTGGTTATGAAGGGTAGAGAGGTTAGAAGAACTGAAAGTTGCATGAAAAACAGGTTTTGTCCTCATCATTGCAAGAAATAATGGAGATAGAGAGGAAGTTAAAATAAGAACAACTTGCAATAGAAAAATGGCATGCCCCTTACTGAAAATATCATATGGGTTAAATGTTGAGAGGCAGTACACTGTTAAGGGCAAGAACTTTCAAAAGTCAGAAAGTTATGTTGCAACGTTATAAAGCTCTAGCTAGGCCAAATCTGGATTATTACATATAGTCCTGGTCACCCCGTTATAGGAAGGATGTCGAGGCTTTCGGGAAGGAGCAATAGAGGTTTACCAGGACGCTGCCTGGGTTAGAACGCATGTGCTGTAATGAGAGGCTAGACAAACTTAGTTTCTTTTCTCCAGAGAGGCATAGGGTGAGGGGAGATCTGATAGAGGTACATAAGATTAAGAGAGGCATAAATGGAGTAGATGGGCATGATCTTTTTCCTCAGAGTAGAACTGTCTAATACGGAGGGCATGCATTTAAGGTGAGAGGGCCTATTCCTGTGCTGTACTGTTTTATGTTCTAGAATATTTTTAAGACATGGAGTTAATACATAAATGGAAAGTTTTCATGAAGAGTAACTTTTGTAGAGATAAAGGAGAAAATTATTAAAGAGAGTAAAGGGGAAGAGTATTCAAAGAAAAGAATAGAAGATCAGCTCAAATTGTAAATGACTGAACAATGATAATGATGGGAAAATTGGAAAAGTGGTAAATTGGTAAATTAGTTTATTATTGTCACATGTACTGAGGTATAATGAAAAACTTGACTTGTGTACCACCCATTTCATGACAACAGTTCATTGAGGTAGTGCAAGAAAAACAATAACAGAATACAGAACAAAGTGTCATGTTTTCAGAGTGAGTGCAGTGTAAGAAGGTAGTAAGGTGCGAGCCATAATGAGGTAGATTGTGAGGTCAAGAATTCAGTTCAAAGTAAATTTATTATCAAAATACATACAATATATGTCACCACATATTACCCTGTGATCCTTTTTCTTGCTGGCTATCTGCAGTAAATACAAAGAAACACAATAGAATCAACAAAAAAACACATACAAGACGGACAAACATCCAATGTGCAAAAGACAACTGTGCATATCTCTACAAAAATAATAATGCTCATAAAGGGAATCATACCTTACTATAAATACAAGCTTGATCCAGTTTTAGAGTAAGACTCCCACAAATTATATTACAACTGATCCGTTTTTACAGATAGGACAACCCATTATAACCGTTCAGATATAATAACACAGGATAAACAAGCAAGAACAACTTACTTAGTAGATATAGTCATTCCATACACACATAATTGAAAGACTTTGGAACAGAAACAGGCTATACATTGTCCCGATAGCAGTACCTACAACTGGTATCATCCCTAAGTATTAAGAAATTAAGGGTACATAGCAATATCTATGTAAATCTTCAGAAAGCCACAATATTAAACACGACTAGAATCGTCTGAAAATTCCTAACAATTGAGAAATGAGCATGCTTGAATATGCCCATACCTTAGGCTTTACCAGCTTGAGCTAAGAAAAAATAAATTTCTATAATAATAATAATAAATAAATAAGCAATAAATTCCAAGTTCATGAGATGAAGAGCCGATGAACGTGAGTACATAGGTTGTGGGGTGAATGAAGTGAGTAAAGTTATACCCTCTGGTTTAAGAGCCTGATGGTTGAGGGGTAATGACTGTTCCTGAACTTGGTGGTGTGGGTCCTGAGGCCCCTGTACCTCCTTCATGATAGATGCTGCTTTCCTGCAACAGCGCTCTTTTTAGATGTGCACAATGGTGGAGAGGGTTTTACCCATGATGGACAGGGCTGTATCCACTATTGTTTTTAGGCTTTTCCTGCCATTTCTGTTCCCATACCAGGCCATGATGTCAATAATGTCAATAGACTCTCCAGCTTGCATTTACAGAAATTTGTCAAAGTTTTAGATGACATGCCGAATCTTCGCAAACTTCTAAGAAAGTAGAGGTGCCGCTGTGTTTTATTTGTAATTGCAGTTACATGCTAGGCTTAGGACAGAGCCTATGAAATAATAACACATGGAATTTAAAGTTGCTGACCCTCTATCTACCTCTAATTCTGAAAAGGACTGGCTCACGGACTTCTGGCTTCTTTCTCCAGTAGTCAGTTCTTTGGTTTTGCTGACAATGTTGTGGCATCATTCAGCCAGATTTTCAATATCCCTCCTATAAGTTGATTCGTTACCACCTTTGATTCGGCCAACAATAGTGGTGTCGTCAGCAAATTTAAATAAGACATTAAAGCTGTACTTAGCCTCAGTCATAAGGATAAAGCAAGTAGAGCAGGACGCTAAGCACACAGCCTTGTGGTGAACCTGTGCTGATGGTTTCCATCTTATTCACTTAGGGGACCATTCAATAGATCTATAACAGCAGGATAGAAACTATCCTTGAGGCTGGTGGAATGGACTTTCAGACTTTTGTTTCTTCTGCCTGATGGGAGTTAGCAGGAGGAAGAGAGAATGCCTGGGGAGGAAGTGGTTTTTGACTATGTTCTCTATTTTACCAAGGCAGCAGCCTCCGGGTCCAATATATAATTCTCCGTAACTTCCACCACCTCCAATGGGATCCCATCACTAAGCACGTTCTTCCCTCCCCCCCCTCTGCTTTCCGCAGGGATCACTCCCTACGCAACTCCCTTGTCCATTCGTTTCCCCCACCGATCTCCCTCCTGTCACTTATCCTTGTAAGCGGAACAAGTGCTACACATGCCCTTACACTTCCTCCCTCACCACCATTCAGGGCCCCAGACAGTCCTTCCAGATGAGGCGACATTTCACCTGTGAGTCGGCTGGGGTGATATACTGCGTCCGGTGCTCCCGATGTGGCCTTCTATATATTGGCAAGACCCGACTCAGACTGGGAGATCGTTTCACTGTACACCTACGCTCTGTCCGCCAGAGAAAGCAGGATCTCCCACACATTTTAATTCTACGTCCCATTCCCATTCTGATATGTCTATCCGCAGCCTCCCCTACTGTAAAGATGAAGCCACACTCAGGCTGGAGGAACAACACCTTATATTCCGTCTGGGTAGCCTCCAACCTGATGGCATGAACATTGACTTCTCTAACTTCCACTAATGCCCCACCTCCCCCTCGTACCCCATCCGTTATTTATTTATATACATTCTTTTTCTCTCTCTCTTTTTCCTCCCTCTGTCCCTCTCACTATACCCCTTGCCCATCCTCTGAGTTTCCCCCCTCCCCCTTTTCTTTCTCCCTGGGCCTCCTGTCCCATGATCCTCTCATATCCCTTTTGTCAATCACCTGTCCAGCTCTTGGCTCCATCCCTCCCCCTCGTGTCTTCTCCTATCATTTTGGATCTCCCCCTCCCCCTCCCCCTCTCAAATCTCTTACTAGCTCTTCTTTCAGTTAGTCCTAGAGATGCTGCATGGTCTGCTGCGTTCACCAGCAACTTTTATGTGTGAAGTTAATGTGTAGACACTGGTTGGTGTCTATAATTAGGCTGGTATAGGCACATTGGTGGTTTCCATGATAAACTGAGTGAGACCGTGAAGTGGAGATGGCAAGAGTGATTTTGTTCAAGCAAGAACAATAAATGTTAAGAGATATAACTGAAGGAAAGAAGCAAAATAAAAGACTAGAAAAGTTGTTATCTGAAGCAATGCATCTAATGATTTCTGAATGTTTCTAAAAGGACAGATCTATTTTTACTCTGCTTGTTTCAGCTTCTAACTTATAATGATGGGAATGAATGTTCACTGAATCTAAAGCAGATTTGTAACTACTTGGTACGTTAAAAATGCATCATGTATGCAAGTCCTTTGTATCTGTGTAAGGAAGAATGACTCTCAAGGAAGAAGTGGGAGTTTTTTGAACTATTCAGAAGAAAAATTTGAAAGCATGTGTGCAATATTAATATTGCTGCTTGGATCCCTGGACCCCACAATGATAGATCCTTCATGGTAACCTCTTTCTCTGGGTCAAATCTTACTCCTGTTTGAGATGCTAAAACTTCAGACATTGTCTTGTGGTTTGTTTAAATACCATTTAATGCAGGGCTGAATGGTGGAGGAAATAAAAACAAACAAGTGTTCTTCAACAAACTGGTTTTCTTTCATTTTACAACAACGATTTTAAAAAAAACATTTCACCAAGCCTTTCAGAGAATACAGAATTTTGAATGAAATAAAAACGTTGATACATTTCTGTGTTCACAAGACATGTAGTAATAACTTCTACCCTTGAAAAGTCTAGAAAACTAAGTATTCATGTCAGCACACACATGAGCTGTGAATTTTAACATAGTTCACCAAGTCTCTAAATAGTAATGAAGGCATTAGTACTTCAATTTTGCCATTACAGATTTCATTACCGTTTGGTAAGACCTCAATGTATTTTTGGTTCCCAATCCCAAAAGCCTGTCCTGGAGGCAGTATAGATGCTAAAAGAGTATTTCCCCATAGGTGGAGAATCAAGGCAGCAGTGTTATTTGGGACTGAGAAACTTCATCATTCAGGAATGTCTGAAATTTGAAATCGGTGAATTTGAATTCAACATACCCATGCTCATTGACTCTAAGGAAATCGAACAGGAAAGTGCATTAGAGGTTGAAAAATTATCACAACCAACACATGGTGGGTGCAGAACTTAGTGCACTGAATAATCTGCTGTTTCCCTAGTTTACAATTTTAAGTTGTGTTCTTAATTGTCCTGTTCCACACTGGATTAAAATCCTTTTTTTCCCCAGGACCACTATAGTGCAGTGATTCCCAATGGGTGTAATAAAGGGACATTAGGGGAAATAGAAGTCGTAAGGGGAGAGACAGCATGTAGCGCCCTAACTTGAGGCACAAGACAGGACTGACAGTTTGTAGGGCAGGGACTTCCAAAAAAAGGATG
This sequence comes from Mobula hypostoma, assembly GCF_963921235.1. NCBI lineage: Eukaryota > Metazoa > Chordata > Chondrichthyes > Myliobatiformes > Myliobatidae > Mobula > Mobula hypostoma. Next base: position 158,968,557 of record NC_086100.1, read on the forward strand.
AGGCACTGGAGCGCAGGAAGAACCATAGCTCTGCAGGCATTAAGCACTCTTTGTCACAACGCATCTGAAACTTGACAATATCATCCAAATAAACAGACATTGCCTCCCTCTGGTGTTCCTCCCCCTTTTCTTACTACATAGTCTTCTGTCCTCTTCTACCAGACCCTCCCCTCTCCAGCCCTGTATCTTTTTCACAATCAACTTCCCAGTTCTTTACTTCACCCCTCCACGATCAGGTTTCACCTACCTTGTATTTCGCTCTCCCTTTCCCCCACCTTTTAAAACTACTCCTCAGCTTTTTTTTTCCTCCAGTCCTGCCAAATGGTCTCAGCCTGAAATGTTGACTGTACTCTTTTCCATAGATGCTACCTGGCCTGCTGAGTTCCTCCAGCATTTTCTGGGTGCTGCTTGGATTTCCAGAATCTGCGAATTTTCTCTTGTTTTAGACACTACTGAGGAAGCATAGACTAGCAACCAGGGTGCCCAGCAGTTTCCCTTGACTCACAGCATGGAATGAGTTAATGCAATTTAACAGTTGGTAAGTCAAGTTCACCTTCTCAACTTTCTTTAGAGATTTACAAAAAACAGGTTGCACAACAATACAGCACAGGCCGGAACCAAGTGGTGAAATAAGGCCAATCAGTGCACCTGCCAACTTCAAAGATTCCTCTTGAGGGGTTCAAAGTGACCCATATATGTGGTCAAGAAACATCTTTGGGGATTATGAGACCTTTGTCAATTGTGCTAACTGGAACAGTATAAAGGTAGCTTGACGAACACCAGCTCTATCCCAACCAACATTCAGATTTCAATCTGAATCCCTTACAACGTAATTTTCGCTGTTGTGATCGTCTTCATCAATTCTCTTTTGTAAAAAGTGAAAAACAAATATCAACGGAGAATCGACCTACAACGAGTTCAAAATGTAGATTGAGAATAAAAGTATTCCGATTAGGAACGTGATTTCTTGTGCAACAGATGGAGCACCATATATGATAGGTCGCCATGCTGGTTTAGTGGCATTTATTAAAAAAAGGAATTCCAGGTCTGTTTGCAATCCATTGTGTAATTCATCATCAACATCTCGCAGCCAAAAACCAGTGATTCTTTTCAAGCATGACTCTTATAATATCTGCTATCAACAAAATTAAAGCTCATCAATTAAATAGCAGAATATTTCGCTAGTTAGGCCAAGATAACGATGAAGAGTTTGAATGCTTACTTCTTCACACCGAAGTTCATTGGCTGTCAAGAGGCTGCTGCTTAAAACGTTTCTTTGATCTTTTTGACACTGCGGTTGAATTTTCGCTCAAAGTTGACAGAGCTTGGGGAACAAGATTGAATTTCTATGTGGAGATGTGGCATACCTAGCCGATCTGTATGACAAAATGAACATTTGAAATATGAAACTGAGTATTTCAATTTAATCCAGGCAAAAACTTCAGTGTCCACTTTTAGCAGAAAATTGGAAATATATAAGCTAAACATTGGAAGAAGAATGTTCTCAGTTTCCCTGCATAGAAAGTATGGCACTCTCCTTCACAGATGGTGATTTGCAAGAGTACTGCTTACACGAGCAGTCACTGAAGAAGGATTTTCAGAATCAATTCAGGATTTGAGTGATCCGGAAAATCCAGACTAAATAATTAACCCTTTTCTTTGTAAAATGGAAGAACAGGAAGAGCGCTTACAAGGAGAGATTACCAAAATTCAGAATGATGAAGAAGCAAAAATGCTTTTCAAAAATGTTGGCTATTGTGGTATGTGGCTACATTGTCATATGAAGTTTCCTGGTCTTTGGAGAAGAGCCAAACTTTTAGATATTTTTTAAATATTACTGCTGTCAATTACAAAGAATGAGCTTTTGAGTGGATATGATGATTGAATTAACTTAATGCTTCACCATGCAGAACAATAGTCATTTACTTTGTTCACACTCAAAAATTATACTTAGAATTATACATGACCTTAGAGAAATTGCACAAACATTACCAAAGCAACACAATATCCTTCCTTAGACTTTTGAGAAGGAGTATTCTAATCCCCTCAGCCTCTGCAACAAGGGTATAAAAGCTTCTCACAGATATAAAACTTCTGCTCATTTGAGATATCACTTAGTGATTTCCAGATGGGAGGGTGCTGGTTGCTGCATCAAACAAGATCTTTATATTCAGCCTTGAGATTTTCTATGTTGGTTTTAATAGCAGTGGATGGTATTTAGTGCATAATGTACAGTGACATGGTTCCTACAATGCTTTGCAAAGCATGCAATGCTGCAAACATGGAACCATTTACAGCATTAAGTTCAAATAACTGTGTATCTTTTACAGTTACTTGTTTGTCTTTATGATTATCAGGTTTCAAAAGAAGCAAGTCCCCAGGCCATATTGCAAAGTTCCTTATTCTCTGTATCAGCTTTCATAATCTTATCAGCTTATTCACATTCATATTGATGGTGAAAATATACCTCCTGGTGGAAGACGTACATGTATGGGTTATGCAAAGACAAATACAGCTGGCAGTATTCCAGTCCCTGAACGTACTGTTTCACTGCTGTCCCAGCAGTAGTTATGAAATTCTTGCTTCCATGATTTTCCATTGTTAAGAGCAATACAGATGATTTTCTTTAGTGTTCACATAAATTACTGTTCCAATAGCTTGTGGCCTGTGGGGTGTGATTTTTCAATGTGTAAAACCCAGGTAATCTGCAAACTTCCTGAGGTCACCACTGATGAATGTGCTCCTCAATCAATCTTCACCATTTTCCATACATGAAACAGTGATAAGACAAGCTCATACTTTGGAAGGATAATGTTCTCAGAAATAGAACTGACAATCACTATGATATTATTACAACTGATATCTCAAATGAATGATCACCAGAGTATGGAAAACCAAAATCAACTTTGCCCTTGATCCTTTAGATACCTCTGATATCTCAATAGGCTCCTGTAAATTTCACATTGTAGTTGCTTAACATTGTGGGCATTTGTTGATATCAATTAAACAATCCATTGACTGTGTATTGACAAAATGATTACCTCATCTTATTGCAATACATGAGATTGTTGAGACTACAACTAGAGCATTGTGCACATGTATTTGAGTTTTGGAAGTGAGGTGATTAGACTGGTTGTAAGAATGGTAAATTTACCTTTGAAGATAGACAGAGCTGACTAGCCTGTATTTTCTAGAGTTCATAAGAATAAGTATCTTGGAGAAACTAACAAAGGTCTTATAGAGCCTGAGAGAGAGGAAGGAAGAAGCATATTTCCCTCGCTGAAGATTCCAGAATAAGGAGTAAGGTCAGTCTCAGAATAAGGAGTAAGTTGCTTAGAAACAAAGAAACATAGAAAACCTACAGCACAGTACAGGCTCTTTGGCCCACAAAGCAGTGCCAAACATGTCCTTACCTTAGAAATTACCTCGGGTTACCCATAGCCCTATTTTTCTAAGCTCCATGTACCTGTCCAGGAGTCTCTTAAAAGACCTCCACCACCGTCACTGGCAGCCCATTCCAAACACTCACCACTCTCTGCATAAAAAACTTACCCCTAACATCTCCTCTGTACCTGCTTCTAAGCACCTTAAAACTGTGCCCTCTCAGGCTAGCCAATTCAGTCCTGGGAAAAAGCCTCTGACTATCCACACAATCAATGTCTCTCATCATCTTATATACCTCTATCAGATCACCTCTCATCCTCCATAGCTCCAAGGGAAAAAGGCCAAAGTCACTCAACCTATTCTCATAAGGCATGCTCCGCAAACCCTGGCAACATCTTTGCAAATCTCCTCTGCACCCTTTCTATGGTTTTCACATCCTTCCTGTGGTGAGACAACCAGAACTGAGCACAGTACTCCAAGTGGGGTCCGACCAAGGTCCTATATAGCTGCAACATTACCTCTCAGCTCTTACATTCAATCCCATGATTGATGAAGGCCAATGCACCGTATGCCTTCTTAACCACAGAGTCAACCTGCGCAGCAGCTTTGAATATCCGATGGACTCGGACCCCAAGGTCCCTCTGATCTTCCACACTGCTAAGTCTTACCATTAATACTATATTCTGCCATCATATTTGACCTACCAAAATGAACCACCTCACACTTATATGGGTTGAACTCCATCAGCCACTTCTCAGCCCAGTTTTGCATCAATGTCCCGCTGTAACCTCTGACGCCCTCCACACTATCCACAACACTCCCAACATTTGTGTCATCAGCAAATTTACTAACCCATCTCTCCGCTTCCTCATCCAGGTCATTTATAAAAATCACGAAGAGTAGGGGTCTCAGAACAGACCCATGAGGCACACCACTGGTCACCGATCTCCATGCAGAATATGACCCCTCTACAACCACTCTTTACCTTCTGCGGGCAAGCCAATTCTGGATCCACAAAGCAATGTCCCCTTGGATCCCACGCCTCCTTATTTTCTCAATAAACCTTGCATGGGGTACCTTATCAAATGCCTTGCTGAAATCCATATACACTACATCTACTACTCTACCTTCACCAATGTGCTTAGTCACATCCTCGCACGACTTGCCTTCTACAAAGCCATGCCGACTATCCCTAATTATATTATGTCTCTTCAAATGTTCATAAATCCTGCCCCTCAGCATCTTCTCCATCAACTTATCAACCACTGAAGTAAGACTCACTGGTCTATAATTTCCTGGGCTATCTCTACTCCCTTTCTTGAATAAAGGAACAACATCTGCAACCCTCCAATCCTCCGGAACCTCTTCCGTCCCCATTGATGATGCAAAGATTATCGCCAGAGGCTCCGCAATCTTCTCCCTCACCTCTCACAATAGTCTGGGGTACATCTTGTCCAGTTTCGGTGACTTATTCAACTTGATGCTTTCCAAAAACTCCAGCACATCCTCTTTTTTAATATCTACATGCTCAAGCTTTTCAGTCCACTGCAAGTCATCCCTACAATCGCCAAATTCCTTTTCCAAAGTGAATACTGAAGCAAAGTACTCATTAAGTACCTCTGCTAACTCCTCCAGTACCATACACACTTTTCCACTGTCACAGTTGATTGGTCCTAGTCTCTCACGTCTTATCCTCTTGCTCTTCACATACTTGTAGAATGCCTTGAGGTTTTCCTTAATCTTGTCCACAAGGCCTTCTCAGGGCCCTTCTGGCTCTCCTAATTTCATTCTTAAGCTCCTTCCTGCTGGCCTTATAATCTTCTAGGTCTCCATCATTACCTAGTTTTTTGAACCTTTCGTAAGCTCTTTTTTTCTTGACTAGATTTACAACAGCCTTTGTACACCACAGTTCCTGTACCCTACCATCCTTTCCCTGTTTCATTGGAACTATGCAGAACTCCACACAAATACTCCCTGAACATTTGCCACATTTCTTCCGTACATCTCCCTGAGAATATCTGTTCTCAATTTATGCTTCCAAGTTCCTGCCTGATAGCCTCATATATACCCTTACTCCAATTAAAAGCTTTCCTAACTTGTCTGTTCCTATCCCTCTCCAATGCTATGGTAAAGGAGATAGAATTTTGATCACTATCTCCAAAATGCTCTCCCACTGAGAGATCTGACACCTGACCAGGTTCACTCAAGTACAGCCTCTCCTCTGTAGGCTTATTTACATATTGTGTTAAGAAACTTTTCTGAACACACCAATCAAACTCCACCCCATCTAAACGCCTCGCTCTAGGGAGATGCCAATCAATATTTGGGAAATTAAAATCACCCACCACAACAACTCTGTTAATATTACATCTTTCCAGAATCTTTCTCGCTATCTGCTCCTCAATGTCCCTGTTACTATTGGGCGGTCTATAAAAAAACACCCAGTAGAGTTATTGACCCCTTCCTGTTCCTAACTTCCACCCACAGAGCCTCCGTAGACAATCCCTCCATGACTTCCTCCTTTTCTGCAGTTGTGACACTATCTCTGATCAACAGTGCCATGCCCCCACCTCTTTTGCCTCCCTCCCTGTCCTTTCTGAAACATCTAAAGCCTGGCACTCAAAGTAACCATTCCTGCTCCTGAGCCATCCAAGTCTCTGTAATGGCCACAATATCATAGCTCCAAGCACTGATCCACGTTCTGTGCTCATCTGCTTTGTTCATAATACTCCCTGAATTAAAATAGACTCATCTCAAACCATCGGTCTGAGCGCGTCCCTTCTCAATCATCTGCCTATCCTCCCTCTTGCACTGCCTCCAAGCTTTCTCTATTTGCGAGCCAACCGCCCCTTCCTCCATCTCTTCAGTTTGGTTCCCATCCCCCAACAATCCTAGTTTAAACTCTCCCCAATAGCCTTAGCAAACCTCTCTGACAGGATATTGGTCCCCCTGGGATTCAAGTGCAACCCGTCCTTTCTGTACCGGTCACTCCTGCCCCAAAAGAGGCCCCAATGATCCAGAAATCTGAATCCCTGCCCCCTGCTCCAATCCCTCAGCCACACATTTATCCTTCACTTCACCTTATTCCTATACTCACTGTCACAGGGCACAGGCAGTAATCCCGAGATGACTACCTTTGTGGGACTGCTTTTCAACTTCCTTCCTAAATTCCTGTAGTATGTTTTCAGGACCTCCTCCCTTTTCCTGCCTATGTCGTTGGTACCAATATGTACCACAATCTCTGGCTGTTCTCCTTCCCACTTCAGGATATTGTGGACATGATCAGAAACATCCCAGACCCTGGCACCTGGGAGGCAAACTACCATCCGCGCTTCTTTCCTGCGTGCAAAGAATTGCCTGTCTGAACCCCCAACTATAGAGTCTCCTATCACTGCTGCTATCCTCTTCCTTTCCCTAACCTTCTGAGTCACAGGGCCAGACTCTGTGCCAGTTGCGCGGCCACTATTGCGTCCCCCAAACAGTACACAAATAGGAGTACTTATTGTTAAGGGGTACAGCCAGCACCTGACTCCTGCCCTTCCCTCTCCTGACTGTTATCCACTTATCTGTCTCCCGAGTACCCAGTGTGACTACCTGCCTATAGCTACTCTTTATCACCTCCTCACTCTCCCTGACCAGACGAAGATCGTTGAGCTGCATCTCCAGTTCCCTAATGCAGTCCCCAAGGATGCACCTGGCACAGTTGTGGCCGTCCGGGAGGCTGGGAGTCTCCAGGACTTCCTATGTCTGACACCGAGCACAGAACACCGGCCTCACACATTTTCTTCCTGTCTGTATTCTACACAGGCAACCTACCTCGCCTCAACATTGCAGAAGCCCCGTTGAGCTAACTGTGTCTCCCTCTACTCTATTGTCCGCTCGTCCAACACCCGCTCTATAAAGCTGTCTCCTTTCAAACTCTTCTCACTGTTTTACCTGGCTGACATCCACGCTCTTGCGCAGCCATGCCCCAATCAAACTGCTGAATAAAAACATTGTGAGGAGGCGAAACTCATCATCACTGAGTATCTGCTATTGGTTAATTTTAAAGAGGCTGATAGACTATTGGATATTAAAGCAGTCAAGGGATAGTGCAGGAAAGTGGCACTGTGGTAGATCAGCTGAAATTCGTAATCACCAGGCTCTTAAATTTAATCTTCCGTTACTTCTACTCTAGGATCTTCTTCTCCTTCTTTTTCTGGAAGTTCTTGTAGAACAAGATCCGAGGTAGGTGGTTTATACTAATAATGCAAGGTACATGCAACTTAACAGCAGATGCCTCTTTTACAACCAGTTTTTATTTTTATATCAGATCTGCTGTCACATGCATGACTACAAAAATATTCTTCAATGCAGCTTCAACATTATTGACTGTGATTGGCCAGGGCACAAGTTCATAATCATAAATTTGATATATTGTTTAGCCACTATTGCATCATGACCAGCAGGCTTAATTCTGGCACAACATTTGTGATTCCAGTGCTGTAAAGTGTTGTTAAGCTCACATATGCAGTGAAGAATTGTTGCATATGAAGAAATAGCAAAACTCAGTATGTCAGTCACCTGAGATTACATTCAATGCTGTGTGAGCAATCTTGGATTTGAATGTCTTTTCTAATGGAAAGGCTTACAGTTGCACTACCTTTTAAAGGAAAATCCTAGTATGTCCTTATTGAGTAGGACGACACTGAAGATAGTTGAAGGTTTGTTCATTCACCATGTTGACAGGTGTATGAATCAGCACTCTGACAGCAAGCTTCAAATATTTCTCTCCAGGTCAGAGAGCTCAGAGGAGTGCAATGAATAACAAACGCACATTCCAACCATCAGAACTGTTATTGCCTTCTACACTGAATTCAATGTGTGCTTCAACGTCTAATAAGTTGAAATGAACTGGGTTTGCTGAATGACAAATTCCTACAAATTTACCACGTGACTTGCATTGCTATTCCATAACAGCAAAACATTCTATTTTGCAAAGGTTGCTGCCAAAAGATTAAAAGCCAATGATGTTGGCAATTCTTCTTTTTGATAGTTTCAAGGGAAAAGTTCTGCCATGGTGTTTATTTTTCCCTGATACTATTCACAATAGTACCTTTCCCTTCCTCTGGAAATGATAATGATCTTGCTAACCTCAGCAACTTGGATAGTTCAATAACTTTTCTCAAGAGTTTTCCACCAAAGATGCTTCAAAGATCTGCATTTTTAGTTCTCAATCAAGATTGTAAATTTTAAATTTTGCAGCAAGTTGTGTCAAGAATGTGTAAAGTTGATCAAATGTTTTGTCTGCTTCTTGCCTTATGTGACTGAATATAATTGGCTCATATCCCATATTCCACATTCAGTGCAGGTTTGGCTTGAGTTTTCTTAGTCATATTCTCAAATTCTCTTACAATTTGTGAGTAGGCATTCAGCCCATCCAGACAATGCTGGCTCACAAAGAGTAATCCCATTATTCCTATTCATCCATATATTTTCCTGCAACTGACTCTCTCTCACATGTCTCTCATCTCTTGCCTGATTCTTCTACAGTGCACCTACCTACACTTGGAGTAATTTACATTGGCCAATTAACCAACCAACCAGCATATTTTTTTGGTTTGAGAGGAAACTAGAGCACCCAGAGGAACTCATGCAGAATGTGAAAACTCCACATCGCTAGCACTGGAGATCTACATTGAGCCCTGATCACTGGAAAAGCTCCACTGTGCTGTAGACAACAGTCATAAATATCCTATAATTCTTAGTCTTCATATTGCAATAAGAGTGCAGTTTTACTTACAGTATCAGTGATCCAAATTCACTCACTACTCCTCAAACACCCACTTTTCCCAACAGGCAGATTCATAATGGACACTGAACAACATGACATTAGAAATGTTCTTTCATTAAACCAGTGGACAAATACAGCATCAGTACACTGCATCACTGTTTATTCTTCAACACTGCTTGGCTTGCACAAATTCTACTTAAATAGATTGGATGGTAGAATGCACCTTTCCATTGGTAGCTGCAAGGTTAACTGGCAGGATGATGAATGCTGAGCAATCCTACACTGGTTTATAAGTCTAGGCAAAGGACCTTTCTGGGTGGTCCTTACATCCAAAACATTCAAAAAGATAGCAATTGCTAGTGCAAAACTACAACAGGCAAGCCTAGGGTATGTATAATCAGGCACACCACTCACTGTTTCTAGTGAAACAATTGTTGCTTTCTTTATCATGATGCCCAAGATACTAGACATGCTCAGAATTTTACTGATTAGTTTTAAGATGAAGCATACTAACACAACAGTACAGATGCCATATTGAAATTAGAGTCATAAAGTAATATGGCATGGAAGTAGGCCCCTCAATCCATCTGGTCCTTGCCGACCACAGCATCCTCCCTGTTGCCCACATTTGGCCCATAACCCTCCAAGTTCCTCCCCTCCATCTATCCAAATGCCAATTAAACCTGCCTCGACCACTTCCTTTGGCAAATCTTCCAGGTACTCACTACCTTTTGTGCAAAGAAGGTACTTCTCAAGTCTCCTAAAAATCTTTCCCTTCTTTTCTTGTATCTGTGCCCTCTATTTGGACCTCTCCCCAAACCTGGGGAAAGTCTATGACCATCTACTTTATCCATACTCCTCCTGTTTTCATAAACTTCTATGAGGACACCCCTCATTTTCTTGTGTTCCATGGAATAAAGATCCAGTATGGCCAACCTCTCCCTACAACTGAGGCCAGCTAATCCAGGCAGGACCTTTGTAAATGGCTTCTGCACTCTCCTATGCCATTCCTATAACTGGGTGCCAAAACTGTTCACAATATTTTAAGTGCGGCCTCACCAATGACTTATACAACATAACTGCAACGTAATGTGCCCACTTCTAAACTTGATGCCCTCCATGACTGATGACAGCCAGCAGTAACATCTTCTTCACCACCCTATCTACTTGCATGGCCATTCAGGATCATTTCTCTCTGGAAACGAAAGTGAGAAAAGATCTTCAAAGTAAAAGTAAACGGCTGGACCTTCAGAATTTAAGTAAATTATTTTTCTTTAAAAGCAACTTCAGTTACTTTAAGAGAAAGCATGAATAGTCCTGTAAAAAGCATTACATCCAGTTTCATGCAGTGTGCAGAAAAGCAAATTGTAGATAGCTACAATATCAACCTTAGTTAATGCAAAAAAAGGGGTTCACTTTAATTATGAGATAAAATGATCATTCACAGCTTGGCTCAACAAAGTTATTATGCAGCTTATCAACATCACCATGCACCTGACCAGCAACAGAAGCTGCCATGTTTTAATTTGGGCTTATCTCCAACAAACTGTCAACTACACTATTTGAATTAACAAATAGAACTCACCACACATTAAATCCGCAAGAAAACTGAAAGAACTGTATTCATATCTGGGTAGAAGACATCTTCTGTAATTCCTTTTTATATCACCAGAAAAAGCACAAAGGTTCGACTTATAATTATGATGCTCTATTAGATCACTTCACTTGATTGAAATGTTCCTTCCTTCACCTCCTACACTTCAGAAGACTCAAATTCCCACATCCTTTCAAAAAAAAGCTTTCGGAAGATGTGCACTAGCTCCAAATTCAAACACACTTCATTTTAGACTCTGTCTTATTATTGTTATTGATAGAAAGGAGCCAATCATGCTTTAAAAAAACAGAACAGACAGAAGTTTAATGATTTTTCTTAATCCACAAAAACAGAAGATATTATACTCTGGATTTGTGGCAAGTGTGGCACCTCCAGTCAATATTCTTATGATCTCTACTTCTGGTGCAAGTTTAGGTCAGCAAATATCTTCAGCAGCTTGAGCTTCATTTCAAAGAATGAGCCAGTTTGGTACAATTTGTCATGTTGCTGGATCTCGGATATTGGGAACTGGGATGGAGATGTGGGAAAGGAGCTGAAGAGACAGTCGTTACTTCCTTGTGTGTTATTCCCGTGCTCTCCTGGAATTGATGTACAAATGTCTGGACAATGCTGACAGAAAAATCATAAAGATTAGAAACTTAAAATATTCCCATTTGAGCCATTAAAATGGTTATCTGTAACAACGTATATGGATGGGTGAAACAGAGGAAAAGAATGTTTATGTGGAGAGCATAACTGACAGAACTATTGCAGTAAATTGTCCACCAGTTTTGTAATATCTAATGTGTGGTCTGTGATAACATACTGTCAGGTAGAAATGCAGCTGCTGTCACTTCTGTCAACACCATACAAGAAGCAGAGTTCTGCCACAATTTTAAGCAAGAAATAACATGAGTAACTAACTCAAAGCAGACAAACCTTTCAGTGTCAGATTCTAAGCTTCTCCTGATTCCCAAGCCTTTGATATAAATCCCAAGGTCCCATAATTGGTTCAGGAGATTCCAAATGAGATGGTGCACAACGGACAGGGTAAGCAACGTGCACACCCTTTCTTTAAATTGTAGTTAATCTTTTTTAAAAAAAACTCATTTACAAAGAAATTCCAGTGATAAACTGGTACTGACAGATTAAAAGGTTAATTCTAAAAATACAAATATAAGCAGTAACTTATTAGTTCAAGATGTTGAAAGTATCCAAAAGCTACTCTTAACCAGTGAAATACTGTTTGTCTGGCCCACCTCTCAAGCAACCCAAATCCAAAAACACTTACCCCTTTAATAGCTCAGTATCTTATTAGCCCGAAACACATCTGTGGTTAAAAATTTTGCTTGAGATGATCCATCTTGCCTTCTATCTAATTTTAACACATAACCAGTCAAATCAGTTTTTGGTTTTGCTGAAAATGGCATAACCTTAGAGAGAGCATTATTTTTATTTTGAACAATTTTTAAAAATTTTAAATGTGGCCCTTGCAGAGATAGCGTTTAAGAGACACTTAGAAAGGTATGTAGAATAGCAAGACTGAGACGAATATGGGGCAAACACTGGAAATTGGGACTAGCTGGGGTGGACACCATGGTTAGCAGAGACTGGTTGGGCCAAAAGGCTGTAATGCTCTGTGACTCTAAGCTTGGTTCCACTGGTGCCAGTAGTTCTCTGGTACCTCTGCAAGTGGCCATTTATACCAACTGATAAAATAATTTATGTTTTCAAAACAAGAGTTCTAACATACAATTCTGGTACCCTTGTGACCTGATCAGTGCCTGCCCACAGAAACTGCCCCCTGAGCAGAACTTTTCTTTTTAAGTACAATCACTTTAAACAAATCCTGAGTTGCACAAGGGTTCCAAGAACTGTCTATAATCCATTTCCCTGAATTAGGAAATACCGTTGCAGAGGTAGCAAAGGTTTCAGATTAATTAGGTATAGATTAGTAAAATTTCAGTTAATTTCAGATATTAGTTAGGTCTTACATAAAACTCCTTAATTAGTGCAGTTCTATACTACAGATTTAAGATGTCCCAAACCACAGAGCTTCAACCTATATTTTGGGTAAAAGCATAATCATGTCCTGTTGATCAGTTATGTGCACTGAATCTTCCTCTTTAGTGGTTAACTGCCTGTTTATTGAAAGAAATCTTCACCAACAACAGATACCTTAGAGCTCCCAATGACTGGATGAAAGACAGGGCTATAATCAGACAGGTTCCAGAATTTTTCAACATGCGAAACAGATGGATCATGTGCATTTATACATGCAGATCACAAACAGCATTGCAGCAAATTCAACAAAGAAAAATGTTTAGAAGAAGCATCAAAATAGATTAAACATTAGTTTGTAAGATATAGGAGTATGATTAGGCCATTTGATCCATCAAGACTGCTCCAGCATTCCAGCATGGCGAACCCACTCTCCTGTCTTCTCCCCATAACCTTTGATGCCTTGACTAATCAACCTCCACTTTATATATACCCAATGACTTGGCCTCCACAACCATCTACGACAATGAATTCCACAGATTCACTACCCTCTGGCTAAAGAAATTCCTCATCTGCTCTAAAGGGGCATTCTTCTATTCTGAGGCTGTGCCCTCTGGTCCCGGACTCCCCAGCTACAAGATACATCTTCTCTATGTCCACCCTATCTAGGCCTTTCAATGTTCAATAGGTTTCAATGAGAACCCCCCTCCCCCACCCATTCTTCTAAATTTCAGCAATAACTGGCCCAGGGCCATAAAACATTCCTCATACCTTCATTTCACCTCTGCAACCATCTGAGTGCTGGGCTGACTTACTCGACCAACTGGTAGGATGTCATGTAATATGTGCTTTGACTTCATTCAATCTTGTTTCTACTGTAAACAAAGTGCTGACAGTCCTGACGAAGGGTCTCGGCCTGAAACGTCGACTGCGCCTCTTCCTATAGATGCTGCTTGGCCTGCTGCGTTCACCAGCAACTTTGATGTATGTTGCTGACCATAAATGCTACCTACTATCAGGAAATAGACAAGGAGTTTGGGGAATGGCAATTCTGCACAGATGTGATGGGAAGTATTTTTCGAAGGTATTGATATCTGTATTGGCATAGAAATTTTTTTGTTAAACATTAAGATGTGGCATTTGAGTGGAAACACATTCCCAACGACTGCAGGAAGGTCAAAATTATGGTAAATTATGGAATGACTACGGGACAAATTATCCTTTAGCAGTTAAAGACCCATAAAAATGATGGGTGAATTAAGTCAAACATTTAGAAAATGAATCACAGGTCTTCCTCAGGTTACAACAAAGTTCCATTCCTGAGAACTGCTTATAACCACTCAGATATTGCCATAAACTATTTTCCCACACTGCAAATGCTTGTCCACATCTACGCATGCAAGTTGGAAGTTCATTATTTAAATTTTCAGTATATAGGCAACAGCTTTATAGTTATTATCCACAATTAAACCAGCTAATTCTAGAAAGGGTGATAGATCATACTAATCATTAGTTCATCTCTGTATACATTTACCTTATGGGTTACAGTAGTGTAATCAGAATGGTACTGCACAAAGGTCACACATTAAAATGCATCTGATAATTCAAGGATAAGGTTCAGAAAGTGACTTTAAGATTGCTGAAGCATAATTGCCATCCTCGGTCTGACTAAACTTCAACTCTAGCTGTATTCTATATGATTGGTGTTCTGAGTAAAAATAAGCTTCTACATGTGATCATTGATAAGCTGGCGGAGCTTTTAAAATGTAGACAGTACTGAGAAAATAGTTTGCCGACTGGAAAATTCTGAGCCTTATTACAGGAAAGAAGATTTTAAATGTTACAGTGAAACTAAGTGAAGGAAGTGATATTCAAACTGGAGATAACACACATCTTAGAAATTAACTGATCAGCTATTGTCTCAACCCCACTTTCCTGGGCAATCAGATTTGTGCCAGGGATTGTGGCTTCAAGCAATAGCAAACAATTTATAGCTATAATCAGAGTCACTTTCTTTGAACCAAGATTGTAACTGCAGCTTCATCTGCATAAGAGAAATTTCTATTGGGCTTTCTTCTATTATATATACATGAAATTTAAGGGAGGATTTATTGCTGTTACTGTGGAGCTTTCACCGCTGTTCGCTGAGGGATCTCAGAATGATGCAAGAAATGGGGAAGAGGATGGTTGAAGAAAACTGAAAAATTTCAAAGAAGACAAAGGAGAATCAGTTGATGTTGTGCATTTGAATCATCAGAAGGCCTTTGACAAGGTGCCACACATGAGGTTGCTAAACAAACTACAAGCCAAAAGTATTACAGGAAAAATTCTAGCATGGATAAAGCAGTGGCTGGTTGGCAGGAGGCAAAGAGTGGGAATGAAGGGAGCCTTTTCTGGCTGGTTGTCAGTGACTAGTAGTGTTCATAGAACATAGAATAGTACAGCGCAGTACAGGCCCTTCGGCCACAATGTTGTGCCGACCCTTAAACCCTGCCTCCCATATAAGCCCCCACCTTCGATTCCTCCATATACCTGTCTAGTAGTCTCTTAAACTTCACTAGTGTATCTGCCTCCACCACTGACTCAGGAAGTGCATTCCACGCACCAACCACTCTCTGAGTAAAAAACCTTCCTCTAATATCCCCCTTGAACTTCCCACCCCTTACCTTAAAGCCATGTCCTCTTGTATTGAGCAGTGGTGCTCTGGGGAAGAGGCGCTGGCTATCCACTCTATCTATTCCTCTTATTATCTTGTACACCTCTATCATGTCTCCTCTCATCCTCCTTCTCTCCAAAGAGTAAAGCCCTAGCTCCCTTAATCTCTGATCATAATGCATACTTTCTAAACCAGGCAGCATCCTGCTAAATCTCCTCTGTACCCTTTCCAATGCTTCTACATCCTTCCTATAGTGAGGTGACCAGAACTGGACACAATACTCCAAGTGTGGCCTAACCAGAGTTTTATAGAGTTCCACAGGGGTCTATGCTGGGAACAGGTCTATTTATGTTATATGTCAATGATTTGAATGATGAAATTGAGGCTTTGTTGCAAAGTTTGCAAATGATATGACGATAGGTGGAGGGGCAGGTAGTTTTAAGGAAGTAGCGAGCGAGACTACAGAAGGACTGAGACAGATTAGTAGAGAGGGCAAAGAAATGGTAAATGAAATACAGTGTCAGGAAGTGTATGGTCATATACTTTGGTATACGAAATGAAAGGGGTGACTATTTTCTAAATGGAGAGAAAATACAAAAAACTGAGATGCAAAGGGACGTGGGAGTCCTAAAGGTTAATTTGTAGGTTGAATCTGTGGTAAGGAAGGCTCAATGTTAGCATTCATTTCATGCCGGCTAGAATATAAAATCAAGGATATAATGTTGATAATTCATAAAGCACTGGTGAGGCTTCACTTGGAGTACTCTGAGCAGTTTTAGGCCCCTTATCTTAGAAAGGATGTGCTGAAACTGGAAAGGGTTCAAAGGTGGCTCACAAACATGATTCCAGGATTGAATGGCTTGTCAGATGAAGAGCATTTGACAGAGCTGGGCCTATATTCACTAGAATTCAGAAGAACGAGGGCAGACCTCAATAAAATCTATCAAATAGTGAAAGGCCTTGATAGAGTGGATGTGGAGAGGATGTTTCTATGGTGGGACAGTCTAAGACCAGAGGACACAGCCTCAGAATAGAGGGGCGTCCTTTTAAAACGGAGATGAAAAGGAATTTATTTAGCCAGAGAGTGGTGATTCTATGCAATTCTTTGCCACAGGCAGCTGTGGAGGCTAAGTCTTTATGCATATTTGAGGCAGAGGTTGAAAGATTCTTGATTGGTAGGGCTTAAGGGATACAGGGAGAAGGCAGGAGATTGGGGCTGAGAGGAAAATTGGATTAGCCATGATGAAATGACAGTGCAGACTTGATAGGCCAAATGGCCTAATTCTGCTCCTATAACTTATGGTCTTATGTTTTTTAACATTTACTCCAGAAGGTGGGTTATGGGCAGAGGTCTCAGCGGGGGTGGAAAATGAGACTGTGTGCAGGAAAAGAAAGCAAGACTAACTGCTTCATTCCACTCTTTTTATTCTTTATATAGGATGATCTAATTTATCCCCTCAGTACTACTTTTTGTCATTGCTGTAGCTCCCTCATTTGACAACAAAATGCTTCAACAGTAGCAATTTCATATGTTCATTAATTGCTAATTGACTGATCAATAACCATTAATCAATTAAATATGCTCCTTCTTTCTATTTTCAAAAATCAGTGTGTACGAAATAGCAAAAGAAAATTTGCAACTGAGAAGATTTTTCATGACATGTTTCAAAATGAAGAGGACCAGGAAAATTTAACTCTTTAAATATGGGTGTAAATTATTTCAGGCAATGGCATAGAAGTACCACACAAATTTAGGCAAACTTCTTCTGAAGACATGAAAGAATCCTCTGCAGGGGTATTTCATTTTAACAGGGTTTGGGTCAGCACTTGGCTTAGATCTGAAGTTGCAGGAACCAGCACAAGAGTTATTTGCATTGTTTTTCAGTAATATGTGCTGCTCGTCTTCATGGCAACATGAAACTATGCCTTGTGAACACCATGCAAAGAGAATTCAAGGTGATTTAGACAAATTGAGTGACTGGTCAAATACATGGCATAAGCAGAGTAATATAGATAAATGTGATAATTAATCATAAACACGAGAAATTCTATAGATGCTGGAAATCCAAAGCAACACACACAAAATGAAACCAGGTGGGTGGGAAAGGTTAAGGACTGAGTGGTGATACAATAGATTGGAATGTATTGGTGTACAAAAGGACCTAGGTGTTACTACAGACTAGCTACTGGAAACAAGCACACTGGTATGCATGTTTGCTGTTACATAGGAAATGGTATGCTAACCTCATTGCAAGGGGTTTTGGGTACAAAGGAAAGGCTGTTTTACAACATTTTTCTACAGGACCTTGTGATACTACACCTTGGGCATCATATGCAGTTTTGGTCTGCACTATGCCTAGGGTATTATATGCAGTTTAGGCACAGAGCCATCAAACTGTCCTCAAACATTAACCCTTTCCTCCTCAGATTCATTCTCATAAACCTTCTCTAGATGCGTGCTAAAAGCAGCACATCCTTCCTTAGATGTGGGGCTCAAACTACTCAAAATACTCCAACTGTAGTCTGGCCTACATCTTATCAAGCCTCAGCATTACATGCTTGCTTTTATGTTTGAATTCTCTCAAAATAAATGCGGGCATTGCATCTGCCTTCCTTGTTACCAACTCAACTTTTAGGGAAATCCTGCATGAGCGTGCCCAAATCCTTTTGCACCTCCTATTTCTGAATTCTCTCCCCATTTAGAAAGTAGTCTGCAACATTACTTCTTCTACCTAAGAGCATGACCACACACTTCCCTGTGCAGTATTCCATCTGCCAATTCTTTGGTCACTCTCCCAACCTAGCCAAGCCCTTCTGCAGATTCCCTGCTTCCTCAACACTACCTGCTCCTCCACCTATCTTTGTATTAACTGCAAACCTGACCAGAAAGATATCAAATCAAATCAATCATTGCTTGTATGTCTTGCCTTCTCTTTTCACACAGGTTGCATATGGTCACAAGTACAACTGGTGTCACCTGCCTTCTAGATGAGGGTGCATCACATCTGAGGGTGCATCACATCACACCTTAATCTCCATCACATCTGGCGGCTTGCCAAGGGCAATCTGTGAACTAAGATCAGGCTGTGGCTGGATGGGGCATGCATCTAATATTTTCCTGGTATTCATGTTCACTTTGTGCCAGCTGGTGGTGTGGTGGCAACAGTGCCGGACTTCGGAGCAAAGGCTCCCAAGTTTGAATCCAGCCGGCTCCCTTGCACACTTTCCATCTGTGCTGGGTCGAGTGTCGAGCTAGCAACTTGGCCTCGTAAAAATAAGAAAGCCTGCTAAATAAACGCCGTCATGATGGCGTCCCGATGACTCCACTTGGAGTTAAGGGCGTTCTTCTTTCGTTCACTTTGCAAATGGCAAGACAGTGAGAATCCTATTCTGTTGCAATATCAACTCATGTTTTCTTTCTGTTATTTTAAATTAATTTTACACTGACAGATTTTAGGGATAGGATCACATTAACAGTCCATCACCTAATTCATAACTGTCAGGGTGTTGAATAGTCTTCAAACTATTCCTCTCTAATAATGCCCAGGGGAAGAGCATGAAGATACAAAATACAATGTCTTGAAAATGTATTCAGCCCCCACTCCTATTGTCACATTTTACTGTCTCATTTTCTAAAGATAAAATATATTGAAGTAGGATTTTTGAGCTAATCTACAAAACATTGTGCATCATATCAAATCAAAACAAAAATTCCCAAACATGTCAACAATTTACTAAAAATTAAAAACCAAAATTATGAGGCTGATAAAGTATTCACCCCCTTTGTGATTATCACATTAACTTTCCTCAGGCAAGTTAGTGGATGATCTTACCAACTCACCCAATTTTTTGATGTAGAAAATTGGAGGATTATTTCGTTTCAATTAATTCATAAGAATAAATATCCCCTCTCTCTGTAGGGTTCAACAGCATAGTAGATTTTCAACAGACCAAACCAAATGAAGACAAAAGAGCATCTAAGTCAAGTCAGGGATTTACAATAGAGAAACAGAAAGCTGGGGAAGGGTACAAGACCATCTCAAAGGCACTGAAAATACCTCAGAACTCAGTGGCGTTCATAGTGAAAAAGTGGAAAAAATACGAAACCACAGCCACAATACCTAGGTCAGCCCACCCTCTAATGTGCTCTTCTAATATTTATAAATGTGTTTATCTGTGTATTTGTAGTGCTACTGTGACACTTCAATTTCCTTTGAAATCAATAAAGTATCTATCTTTCTAAACTTAGTTGCCAGAGGAGAATAGCACTTGTAAGACCAGTACTGTGACACCAACAATCACTCTGAGTGAACTGCAGAAGTCAATAGCTGCAACTGGAGATGAAGTTCATGGCTCACCATTTTTTCTCTCTCTATTGTTATGTATTGTATTGTACTGCTACCACAAAGTTAACAATGTTCACAACATACGCTGGTGATATTAAATCTGATTCTGATAAGACCAATCAAATCCTAATAAATAAAACTACTACTTCAAAATGTAAATATACAAACGCAGCAGCATTACATGTCTTTACATCCAGTACTTTCATGATATGCTTGGTAAACAGTTCTTGCAGATAAAAGAGAATTCATTGCAATTTCTTTCCTCATTTGTCCTCTCAACTTTTCTTGCTTCCTTGCCTAAGAAGCCTCATTCTGAAATCAATGGTAAGTGATCCAACAATCCTCCAGTAGCCTCTTGTAAGTAACTTATTGCACTGGATTCAACCATGCAAGAGCACTGTGATATAAATTAAACATCTGTCTTTGTTCAATTATTTAATGTATTTTTGCTTTGTTGGCCAAAATTCACACAGAATTAAACAATGAATGTTTTTTTCAAGTAAATTAGATTCATACAGAAAAGACAAATATTTTCATAGTTCAGAAAATTGTCAGTTGATTTGCCACATCATCATGCCACACACCCACCACTGTCAGAGGTAAGCTTTTCAACCAAGAGTGGGGGAATGCACTGCCAGCAAAGCAGGTAGAGGAGGATACAATAGGGTCTTTTAAGAGACTCTTAGTTAGGTACACGGAGCTTAGAACAATAGAGGGCTATGTGGTAGGGAAATTCTAAGCAGCTTCTAGAGTAGGTTAAATGGTCGGCACAACATTGTGGGCCGAAGGGCCTGTAAATGCTGTAGATTGTAGGGACTGTAGATTTTCTATTTTCTATGTTTCTATCATCAGTGTTACGAGAATGCAGGTTCGTTTACTGTGAGTGTCACTTTAAGTGCCTGAGTGAGGTGGGACTATGATGTCAGTAACAAACTGTGGCAGCCAGCGTCAGACGAGAGAGGCGGAAGAGGGAGGGGGGGAGAGGGGGGAGAGGGGAGAGGGGAGAGGGGAGAGGGGAGAGGGGAGAGGGGAGAGGGGAGAGGGGAGAGGGTAGGGGGGAGGGGGAGGGGGTAGGGGAGAGAGGGAGAGGGAGAGACGGACAGACAGACAGCCAGACACACACACACACACACACAGACTGTGGGAACTTTAGTTTGTCACTGCTATGGTTTGAACTCTCCTATGCCCAAAAGTTTGGGGTGATCATCGGCACGCAGTGCACAACGAATGTGTGACTGTCACTTCATTTAATCCATATGTATGGATTTGTTGGAGTATCCTGTGGTATCACTTTTGTTGGCCCTTACCTGGAATCAGGGTGTTATCTTGTAACCACTTGAAGACGATATTCCTGTGACTATCACCTGGTGATATTTCTAAGTGGATTTCGGAACGACTCGACGGATAAGATCTTTGGCGACTGTTATTTCATTTATCCAGCATGGAATCCGTGGAGTTCTTCTTAATTGCCTTCTCTCTACATTTTCATGTGGATTTACAAATCTCTCCCCTCACTCACTTATTCCATGGATTACTGAACTTTTCTATTTTACCATCTTAAGACTTCAAGCATTGTTTCTCAAGCTTGATAGTCTGAGACCTATATATACACATATATACTCATAACCCTGTTAACTTCTGTTTATTTCGTTTAAACTTTTATATTTGGAGTAAATACTAATAAAGATAGTAGTTTTAACATCAAAACCAGACTCCATTTGTTGTCTATTGCTGCCGGTACGTAACATCAGTAAACAAGAAATGCTTACTAAGTAAATTCATAGTATGTGACCAGTGAATTGAGCTATCCATTCATTTCCAAATATCGTCATTAATTGCCATTCTTGTTCTGTGGGGTTTGATAAACAGTGATGTACTGGTCGAAGGAGGAGCAGAGCCAGTGATATCTTTATTGAACCTCTGAAGGATAGATTTGTGACCAGAAACTTTGAATTTGCCAAGTTGTGCTCAATTCTAGTCAGGTTGAGGGGGCAAAGTCAGGCTCTGTAGTCTTGTGAGTACAAATAAGGTGTGAGCCATAAATTGTGGTTTAAGGCCCAAAGTTAAGTCAAAAGGACAAAAGAATGTGCAATATTTTCATGAGAACAAAGTCACAAATGCATTATAAGTGAATTGCTTGTGCACAAATTATGTTTCTTTGCTTGTTTAATGTTCAATAAACATATTTTAAATTTTGCATACACTGTATATTTATCTCACATTGAATACAAGAGACTCCTGTGGGTGCAAGAGGCATTATAGTCAGCTAGAATATAGAGGCAATAATTCCCCTTAAACCAAGCAAATATAAAATAAAGATACAGCCTGGTTTGTAAAAAATATACAAGGTATACTGAATCCAAGTGGTCTATCTGGTATTAACACCAAAGATATTTTCAGGTAAAGCAACCGAGTTTTATACAATGCTCATCTAACATCCAGACAAGTGGTCTTTCCAGCAATAGGCAACAATTAACAATAAGAAATATGCACTTGCTTGACCCCTTTGCTTGAAGATCTGATTTCCTATAACTCCCAAATGCTCCCCAGTGATATAAACTAATGGAGGCCCGGGCATCAATCTCTGGAAGGTGGCTCAGTTTTAGTTTAGGGAATATTGTACCAAGGAGGTATTCAGCATCTTGGACTGTGTTGGTCATTGATGCAAACAATGCATTTTACTGTATGTTTTGATGTACATGTGACAAATTTAAAACTAATCTTTATATTTATAGTTTAGTTGTATTATTAAAGTAAAAATCCTGTGGCACTTTGCATCCTTGAGTTATGGCAAGGAATAATTTTAAAGCTATAATGATATTTGATGGGAATTTTCAAATGAAACTAGTTCTACCTTTACAAAATTGACCTTTCTTACTTGAAACCTCAGCAACAGTTCTGCTCTGGTCCAAAAAATTTAATAGCCCTTTCCCAAGATAGGACCAGTAAATTACAGCAGTAATTCATTATTTTGTCAGTGACACTTACTGCAGTTTTAATCAAAGCAAACATCAGCCTTTAAGAACTCTCACATTATTTCACATAGCAATATGTCTCTAATATTAATCAGTGCAAATATTCTAAATGTAGATTTAAATTTTATCAGAGAAAAAGAAGAGTATATCTTTACACCTGATAGCAGTAGCTCTGAAGGCCCCTTAGACTGTTGTATGAGTCAATGCTGCTCCATGGTAATAGTTCTGAATTGCTCTGTGTACTATAGAAAAGAAGCTTTTGATCCAGCTCCAAAATATAAACTTAGGCATTCAACAATTTCAACAGATCTATTTTACAAATCAAATTCAATATCTCCTGGTTCTGTTCCACATTGGGCACAACCACAAGAACCTGCACCTACATATTAGCTTTAATTATAGGGTCCCTATTATGTTACATCAAGCATTACAACAGATCCCAGACTACTGTCGTCAGGCATCAATGAATATGTTAGATGCTTATACACACCCTTTTAAAAGGGGAGTTATGCCCACACCTATTTAATCATATATACTGAGATCTGTTTTAATCATATAGCAGGGAATTTCAAATACAGAAAAGCTGATGAGGAGTTGTTAGCCTCCATCATTTGAGATTTAAAAACACATTTGCAAGTTGCTGGAGTAACTTTTAGGCAAGATAGTCCATCAAATTCCAGACCACTGTTTATGGAGGCCAATCATCAAATTCCTCTGTACAATTCATTGTTTGATACATAATAGACTACTACTAATGGAGTAAAGAAAACATTGAAAATATTGGCAGATATCCAAAAATAATTATACAGGTATTTGTACAGAACTGTACCTGAGGCGAAGAAATACTGTGATCAACAATATTCTTCACTCAAAATAATGCAGGATGCTAAATACAAAACTGGAAAGCTTATCAGATGCAATGCAGGAGTGGATTCATATTTATGAAGTAACAGCAATGAATTGATTTGACTCAAGTTCCTTGCCCAATATAATCAAATCTTTGCTGGGACCCAGGTTTGTAAAATTCCTTTATGATAACCATGTCCTTCACATGCATAGTTAGTAATTTAGAACTAAGATGACTCTAGATAAAAATTTTGAATTTTTAAGCTATTTTAGTCCAAAAACACATTTAAACCTGGATTTACTGAGCCCAACTTTCAATCACACAATAATATAATAAAGTAAATGCTATTGTACATCACTTCAGCAAAGAACTTTGTTTAAGTTACACTTAAGGAAATCTTCCCATCTCCATTTACTTCTAGCTTTTTAAGTATTTTACTTCCCAGATGCTCATGGTTTAAAAATAACTTTCCAAAACATGTGCAAAAACCATTTTTGCTACAGAAAACAGCCACGGAACTTCTGTTTATTCACAGTCTCTGAGCGAACTAAATTAAGACTAGAACAAAGTTCAAAGTACAAAAGTTCGAAGTAAATTTATTATAAGACCATAAGACATAGGAGCAGAATTAGGCCATTCAGCTTATCGAGTCTGCTCCGCCATTCCATCATGGCTGATCCCGGATCCGACTTAACCCCATACACCTGCCTTCTCACCATATCCTTTGATGCCCTGACTGATCAGGAAACACTCAACTTCTACCTTAGTGGATGAAGATGAGATTACTTCACCAAGCACAGATGATGTGGTCTTTTCAACCACTGATTCACAAGTCACAGCGATTTGCTCTGGAGAGAGTCATCGTACTCCAGGTCAGACGAGAGATAACCCAGGTCAGGTTTCAGACCACAGTACCCAGGTAGATCCTTTGCATGATGGCGGTGGTGTGGAGGTAGAGAAGAAGAGGAAAGTCAAGTGGCCAGCAATGGCAGATGAGAAGGCTTGGCGTGTATTTGATGAGGATATCAGTACGATGTTGGAGAACACTCTCAGGGGAACATCAAAGAGAAAGTTGGAAGTGCTGGGCAATATGATTTAAGATGTTGGAAAGTACAAGTTTGGTTTGGTTGAGTTGAAGAAAGCAAAACCTACACAACAACCAAGCAGGCGCCAGAAGGAGATTAGTAGGTTGAGGAGAGAGCTTAGATCGTTGAGACAGAGGTGGAAGGTAGCAAGTGAGGGTGACAAGCCAGGGCTTGCTGATCTCCGAGAGCATTTTCGAATAAAGTTAGCATCACTCCGTCATGCAGAGTCACAACGTAAAAAGAGAAAGAAGAGAGAGAAAGCAAGAAAGTCGTTCTTTGAGAACCCTCACGAGTTCACAAAGAAACTGTTTGAACAAAGTAAGAGCGGGCAGCTTAACATCTCTCAACAAGAACTTGAGGATCACCTGGCAAGCACTTCCTCTAACGAACAGTGGGAGGCTCCTTTGCTTGACATTTCAGGGCTTGTGAAGCCTACCAAGCCAGGAGTGAAGTTCGATCTGTCAGAACCCAAATTGGCAGAAGTTGAACGGTTCATCAGAAAGGCAAGGTCAGGCTCAGTGCCAGGACCTAATGGAGTGCCGTATAAGCTGTTCAAGAAGTGTGAACAGCTGAGGAAATACTTGTGGAGATTGTTAAAGATGGTGTGGAGACAAGGTGTTGTTCCTTTGTCATGGAGTGAGGGTGAAGAAGTATCCATCCCGAAGGAAGAGAATTCTCCTACATTGAATCAGTTCCGACCAATTTCACTCTTGAATGTAGAGGGGAAGATTATGTTTGGCATTCTGGCAGAAAGAATATCTTCATTTGTGATAGAGAATGGATTAGTAAATACATCTGTGCAGAAGGCAGGAGTACCAGGCTTCGCAGGATGCCTTGAACATTCCAGTATGATATGGCATACCATCCAGGAGTCAAAAAGGTTGAGAAGAAATCTGGCTGTAGTTTGGCTTGATCTGGCAAATGCGTATGGTTCTGTTCCCCATGTCCTGATTGAGTTTGCGATGGAATTCCTATGGATTCCTGCTAAGGTGAGGAACTTTGTTATACAGTACTACAACGATTTCCGGATGAGGTTTTCCACTCAGCAGTTTACGACTAGGTGGCAGAGCTTGGATTGTTGGAATCCCAATGAGATGTGCAATTTCACCCATCCTTTTTGTGTTAGCCATGGAGGTCATTATGAGGGCTGCAGAATCAGTGGGACCAGGTATCGCACTTGATGACGGAGAGGAGTTACCACCAATACGAGCGTTCATGGATGATCTTACCCTTTTGGGTCCCAGCACACAGGCAGTGGAAAATGTACTATCTAGACTCGAGGAGCTAATGGATTGGGAAAGAATGAAGTTCAAGACCAAGAAGTCAAGGAGCCTTGTTCTTAGAAGAGGAAAGCTGGTTGACTTTCATTTCACCCTTTGTGGAGAGGAGATTCCATCCATTCAGGACCAACCAGTTAAGAGCCTCGGGCGATGGTACAGAGAGGAGCTGAGAGACACCAAAAGGGTTCAAGAGACAGGAGAACAGATCAGCAGAGGTTTGATGTCTGTTGACGAGTGTGGCTTGCCTGGCAAGTTGAAGTTGTGGTGCTTGCAGTACGGACTGATGCCACGGATAATGTGGCCACTAACTGTCTATGAAGTGGCAATGTCCCACGTTGAGGCAATGGAACAGAAGATCAACAAGTATGTGAAGAAGTGGCTTGGAGTACCAAGCAGCCTCACCAATGTTGCAATCCACAGTAGCCAGACAAAGCTTACCATCCCAGTGCAATCCCTTGTTGAGGAGATCAAGGTAGCCAAGGTAAGATCATTCTTGATGCTTCGAGACTCAAAAGACCCTGTCACCAAGAACACCCAGCCGGATGTGAGATCAGGCAGGAAGTGGTCAGCCCATGTAGCAGTTGATGAGGCAGAGTCTAGATTGAAGCACAAGGAGACAGTTGGGGCTATCCAGCTAGGCAGCCAGGGACTTGGATGGACAATCCACAAGTGGTGGTCATCTTCTACAGGTAAGGAGCGCCGTCAGCTTGTAACACAAGAAATATGAGAGGTAGAAGAGGAGAAGAGGTTAACTAAAACAGCTGGCCTGTGGGAAAGTGTTGAACAACGACATCTATCTTGGAATGTTCTGTGGCAGATGGAACCGCTCCGCATTTCTTTTCTATGCAGAGCTACGTACGATCTGCTCCCAACACCTGCCAACCTCAGCACCTGGCATGAAGATAAGACAGACAGGTGTGCTGCTTGTGGCGAGAAGGGAACACTTCAGCATATCTTGAGTGCATGCAGAGTCAATCTTTCCAGCGGCATGTACACTTGGAGACATAACAACGTTCTCAAAGTTGTAACAGAAGCGATTGAGCAGAGAGTACTGCAGCACAACTTATCTCATGCCCCATGCTGCACAGAACATCGCATATCATTTGTGAAAGAAGGCTCCAAGTCAAGGGTGTACAGCACAGGCTCACGCTCAAGCATACTTTCTTCAGCCAATGATTGGTGTGTCAAGGCTGACCTGGACAGGAAAGGCAGTTTCCAGGAGCAAATAGTTTTCACAACATTGCGTCCAGATATAATCGTATGGTCCACAAACTTTGCCACAAAGCCATCAATTCCATTATCTAAATCACTGACAAACAATGTGAAAAGCAGCGGTCCCAATACTGACCCCTGAGGTCAAAGCACATCAAAGTACACCTATGTCACCATGTACAACCCTAACATTCATTTTCTTGCAGGTGTACTCAATAAATCCAATATCCATAATAGATAAAATCAATTAAAGACAACAAACTGTGCAAGTACAAAAAGAAAGAAAAAAATATACTAATAAATAAATAAGCAATATATATCGAGATCATGAGGCAAAGGGTCCTTGAAAGTGAGACCATAGGCTGTGAGAACAGTCAGTGATGGGGGAACTTAAGTTCAGTGAAGTTATCCCCTCTGGTTCAGGATCCTGATGGTTGAGAGGTTATAATTGTTTCTGAAGCTGGTGGTGTAAGTTCAGAGGCTCCTCTACCTTCTTCCTGATGGTATCAGTGAGAATAGAGTGGGTGGTGAAGAACCCTGATGATGGATGCTGCTTTCCTGCGACACTGCTTCGTTTAAACATGCTCAGTGATGGGGAGGGCTTAACATGATGGACTGAGCCATATCCACTACTTTTTGTAGGATTTGCCATTCAAGGGCATGTGTATTTCCATACCAGTCTGTGATGCAGCCAATCAATATACTGTCCAATACCACCTATAGAAGTTAGTTAAAATTTTAGATGTCATGCTGAATCTTGGCAATCTCCTAAGGAAGTAGAGGTGTTGCCGTGCTTTCTTCGTAATTGCACTTACATGCTGGTCCCGGGACAGGTTCTCTGAAATGGGATTTCACCAAAGGAATTTAAAGTTGCTGACCCTCTCCACCTCTGATCCCCCAGAGGACTGGCTCATGGACCTTCAGCTTCCTCCTCCTGAAGTCAGTAATCAGCTGCTCGGTCCTATTGACACCGAGTAAAAGTTGTTGTGGCACCACTCAGCCAGATCTTCAATCTCCCTCCTACATGCTGATTCATCACCACCTTTGATTAGGCTTACGACAGTGGTGTCGTCAGCAAACTTGAATATGGCATTGGAGTTGTACTTAGTCGTGCAGTCATAAGTGTGAAGCGAGTACAGCAGCAGGCTAAGCACACAAAGGCACTGGTTATCCACTCTTTCTATGCCTCTCAATCTTTTACACCAAGTTGCTTCTCATCCTCCTTTGCTCCAAAGAGAAAAGTCCTAACTCACTCAACCTTTCCTCATAAGACATTCCTCTAATCTCTGAATCGCATTATAGTTGGCACAGAAATCCTGGCCTGGAGAACCTGCTCCTGCTGTTCTATGTTCTTTCACAAACTTGGGCCGGCACTGAGAACGTTAAAAATACATTACATTCACAGAAATAATTGCAGGGTACAACTGTGCAATTTTATGAGATTAGTACAAAATTGTTAACAATGGCTAAAATTGCCTTCATAGTAACCAAGGGACATGCAAGCAGATTTTTTAAAAATCTATGCCTAATTGTACGCTGTTCCCAGAACTGGATGTTATCAATGAAACCACTTGATGTATTATTTTTATTTCAAGTGCAAGTTGAGAAAACATACAGCATGAGACTCCTCTGTATTTTCACAATAGTATCACTATATCACACTTTCTACCAGACTGTTTTGGTCATTCTACTTCCAATATCAATTATCTCTATGAGCCTTGTGTGATTGCCAATGAGTGCTGAATTATTTGTGTTGGGTGTTCATGCAGGAATTTGACAAATATTATCAAAATTAATTTCATTTGCAAGTATCAAAAACATTGAATGCTTTTTCCATAAGGATTAAGTGAGCTCTATCTGTAGTTTTAATACCGGAAACCTCTTATTGTGGGTTTTTTTTTCAGTTTTGCTCATATTCCAAAAGGATCACTTGGATTTAAACGGCAGTCTTGACACAGATAGCATAAAGTGCTAATCCATTTTTAAATACCAATTTAATCCAAATAACAATTTTCCATGGTCTTCAGCTGTTAAAACCTTCTTCTCTGGAAGTCCCTCCCTAAAATTCTCTACTTCTTTCTTCCTTAAAAACACTCTTTAAAATTTAGCTCTTTCACCAAGCCTTTGATTGCTGTTTTAATGGACTAGAGTTTGGCAAACATACTCTGTCAGCAATTCAGCTCACTTCTCAGAATGGCACATAACCCAATATAGAAGATCTTGGCAAATAGGGTGTGTAGCAACATACTCCTGAGCCAATCAAATTACAGAATTGTTGAAGGAAAGGACAGAGTCAGAATTGAAACTAGACTACCTGATCTGAATCCTGATAAAATAAATTTGGGTTGATTACCAAAAAAAATAAGTCTTGGGTTGGGTTGAACCAACGCTTCATAAATACAAAGAACATTTGGTATTTCCTCAACAGCCTGACTACCTGATCCGAGACCTATGGGGTCCAACTATACAAGTTCAGTCTTGGTTTTAATATTATGTCCAAGTACACCTCCAGTCTGAAGTAAGAAGTCAAAATTACTATGGATGCTATCAGGTAGAAAACAAACAAAATAAAGTGCAAAGGGAAGATGCTACTTAAAGAAATTGGTAAATTGGTTTATCATTATCACATATACTGAGGTATAGTGAAAAATTCTTCTGTATGCCATCCATAAAGATCACGCCAAAATATAGGTACATTTAGGTAGTACAATGGGAAAAGCAACAACAGAATGCAGTATATGGTGTTACAGTTACACAGAAACTACAGGAATACAATAAGGTGCAATGCCATGTCAAGATAGATTGTTAGGTCAAGAACAAGAGAAGATCTGCAGATGCAGGAAATAAAAGCTGGAGGAACTCAGCAGGCCAGGCAGCATCTATAGGGAAAAGTACAGCCAACGTTTCAGGCCAAGACCCTTTGGCAGGACTGGAGAAAAAAAAAGATGAGCAGTAGGTTTAAAGGGTGGGGGTGAGGGAGAGAGAAACACAAGTGATAGGTGAAACCTGGAGAGGGAAGGATGAAGTAAAGTGCTGGGAAGTTGATTGGTGAAAGAGATACAGGGCTGGAGAAGGGAGAGTCTGATAAGAGACGACAGAAGGCCATAGAAGAAAGAAAGGGGGAAAGAGCACCAGAGGGAGGCAATGAGCAGGCAAGGAGATGAGGTGAAAGAGGGAAAAGGGGATGGAGAATGATGAGGGGAGGGGGCATTATGAGGGTTCCAAAAATTGACCCCAACAGACTCATAGGTGAAGTATCGCCTCACCTGGAAGGACTGTTTAGGACCCTGAATGATAGTGAGGGAGGAGGTGCAGGGGCAGTTGAAGCACCTGTTCCGCTTGCAAGGGTAAGTGCCAGGAGGAAGATCAGTGGGGAGGGACAAATGGACATGGGAGTTGAGTAGAGAGCAATCCCTGTGGAAAGCAGGAAGTAGGGGGAGGGAAAGATATGCTTGGTGGTGGAATCCCGTTGGAGATGGCGGAAGTTCCAGAGAACTATGTGCTGGACGCGGAGGCTGGTGGGGTGGTAGGTGAGGACAAGAGGAACCCTATCCCTGGTACGGTGGCAAGAGGATGGGGTGAGAGCAGATGTTCATGAAATAGAAGAGATGCATTTGAGGGCAGTGTTGATGGTGGAGGAAGGGAAGCCCCTTTCTTTGAAAAAGGAGGACACCTCCTTTGTTCTGGAATGAAAAGCCTCATCCTGAGAGCAGATGCAGTGGAGACAGAGAAACTGAGAGAAGGGGATGGTGTTTTAAGTCAAAAGAATCCATTGTATCATATAAGAGGTCCATTCAATTGCCTTATAACAGCAGAATAGAAGCTATGAGTAGAAAAAATTAAATCTTCAAAAATAATGCACTTGATTCCACTCCTGTAAAAGTGCTAGTACGACTATTTGTAGCAATTAAGAATTACTATGTTCTTCACGACTTATTCATGCTGATGTATGCTTTGTTCCTGCGACAGTGTTTCATATAGATGTGTTCAATGGTGGAGGGGGTTTTACACGTGACGGACTGGGCTGTATCCACTACTTTTTGTAGATAGATAGATATACTTTATTAATCCCGAGGGAAATTTGGTTTCGTTACAGAAGCACCAACCAAGAATAGAGCATAAATATAGCAATACAAAAAACCCCAACAATCAAACACCAAAAATGCAAACTATTCCAGATGGAAAATAAGTGCAGGACCAGTCTATTGGCTCAGGGTGTCTGACCCTCCACGGGAGGAGCTGCACGTTCAATTGCCACAGGCAGGAACGACCTCCCGTGCCGCCAAGTGTTGTATCACGGGGGATGTGGCCGAAGTCCAACAGTAAAAAGTTCAATATCCAGTCTGCAAACAAGTTCCTCAATCGTAATATACCCCGGATTGCACCGTCCATTGTTAGCCAGAACAGTAAGCACACAATTCCTTTACGCTTACCGTTCTTAGTGCACTTCCAGTCAGCCGGAACGGTATTACCCACCGAACTCCTCTTCTCCAAAAGTCTCTGTTGTCTCGACCCAGTCCTCTTTCCTCAGCTTTGTGAACCCTCACTGTGTGTCTTCCTCCGGATTTCAGCAGGGGTGTCCACCGCTCTGTTCGCTAAGCCAGCCGGTCTTTGTTGGTCCGTGAAATACACAATGTGACCTTGCTTCTGTCCCGCGTGTTGGGATGTAACCATTTCCAGCGCTAAAGAAAACCCAAATAAAACTCTCTCTACCAGCATGTTAGAGAGGGTGCAGCTTTGACGTGTTACCGTGAGAAAAAAAAATACAAAAAATAATGTAAATTGAAAAGTAAGAAGAAAGTAAGAATAGATCAGAACGGCTGTACCAGGCTGCATGCACGACCGGCGCATGCGCACTGAATTATCTGTTCAAGAACATTGGTGTTTCCATACCAGGCTGTGATGGGTCCATCAATATACTCTCTATGGAAGTTTGTCAAATTTTAGATGTTATGCTGCGTCTCCGCACACATCTAAGGAAGCGAAGGCATTGCCGTGCTTTCTTCGTAATTGCATTTAGGTGCTGGGCCCAGGACAGGTCCTCTGAAATAGTAACAATGAGGAATTTAAAGTTGCTGACCCTCTCCACCTCTGACTCTCCAATGAGCACTGGCTCATGGACCTCTGGTTTCCTTCTCCTGAAGTCGATAATCAGGAGGTTGTTGTTATGGCACCACTCAGCCAGATTTTCAATCTCCCTCTTATATGCAATTAGAAGGTTATTTGGTCATTGGTAAATTATCCTGTAATTAGGCTAGGATTAAATCAGTGGGTTGATTTGTGGTGTGGCTCAGTGGACCGGAAGAGGCTGTTCTGCACTGTATCTCTAAAATAAAAATGAAAATAATTCTATGTATTTCAAGTCAGAGCATCCCATCAAGATACCAGGTACAGCTTCTGGAGAAGAAGCACAACTCAGATTTACATACTTACATAAAGATTACTCTGCATGTAAGTAAATTGGGGATTTTACCACATTACAGCAAAAACACTATGTAAATACAAGTTACTGTTGTTTAGACAATTTAAATATTATATAAAGTAATATAATTACCTCATACAGCAATGAAATCTTCATTACACACTCTTTCAATTGAACAACAGCCCACTTTATTTTGACATAAAGTTTCTTTTCCTTCTTCTTAAGCCCAGCACCCCTACTGGGGCATCAGCTACATCGGCAACTTGCCAGAGTCATCTGTTCTGGCGCGATAGAAGATTGGTGGGCCCTGTGGCTTCTGCTTTCACCTCACTTACTTCATACATCTTCCAAGTGAAGATCCTTCCTCTCCCAGGAATGAGGTCTTCGGTGCTTCTGTTGGCATTGTTGTAGCACTGGGTTTTTATGGGATGGGGTTGCTAGTCCCATGCCCAATCATCCTCCTTTCACAGCTGGGCTTGGGCCATCCATGGCAGAATTGCCATATAGTTTATGTTCTATTTACTTATCTGTAATTTATCCTCCTCATAGCCGGACCAGAATCATATCACCAAATCCACAGTCAAAATAAAAGCTCCCTTAGAACCAGAAAGGATTGTACAAACACTGTAAAAGTAGTTATATTCAAATCAATGTGATAAAGGAATTTAAATTAAGTATTCACCACTCCCTGAAGATCTGTACATTGCCTTCTCTTACAACTTATCTCCCTTTGTAATGCCCAATTGAATTTGCAGTCAATTTAAAACCAGCAAAAATTAAATTAAAAGTCTTCATTCTAGAAGAACTCTCACGAGCACAATAATGATGCATTCTAGATAGTTATTATATACACAAGAAATGTTTAAAGCTTACTCAGTCATGACAAAGAATGTGAAATTTCAAATTAAGCTGTCTTTCACTTATGACAGATAGAAGTTAATGAACATTTTCATCTGAAAGGTTATTTAAATTACTAGCACCACAGTAAAAAATAATGCCCCTTATGTACTGTGGAATGAGTAATTTCATCAATGTCTCAGTTGCCAAGTTAGTGGTATTAGTAAGATATTGCACAAATACAATTATGTTAAATTGTACTAACTTCGTGTGTCCAGGGAAGTTGTGTCATTCTAACAGCACAAATGTAAATCTGCAGATGTTCTCATTTGAAATATAAATCTAGTTGTTGATATTATGGAACAGCGAACAATATTTTTAATCATGTTTTAAATTAATCTAATCCTGGCATATCCAACAGCCCTACAATAAGTATACTGATAGCAGCCTAGCAGTTCAATTTTTTGGATGGCTATCGTGGAAACCTTTAAAACTAGCTGATATTTCAACATTTTAGGTGGTTTCTGGCAGTCCTGACAAGTCTGTTGATAAAGACATCAGTGTCAGCTCAGTGTGTCACTTCAGGAGTGAAGCAAATCCAACACAAGTCAAACCCTGCAGACACAATCCTGTCATCTACGAATCATTAAGCAACAGTAACCTTAGCAAAATCCAAGAGTTTGTTGCCTTTCATAACTCAAAGAAAATACCGAGTCAGAAGGCAAAACAGGCTGAAATGATTATGAAAAGTTAAACCAATAAGGCTAGAAACTAGCAGATTGGGAGATAGTACAACGCCACTGCTTCCTTTGCAAGAATTTGTGCATGGCATTTCAAAATCAGCCAAAATATTTGTGTGTGGAAATAATTAGTAAAGAAAAACACTGATTACATGATATCAGCATTTTATTCTTTTCTAAAATGTTTCCTTTTTAACATATTTCCTCTCCCTCTCTTTTTACCTCAGCATTTCCCAAGGCAAATGAGGTAAGGGAAAGAAATAATCCATGAATTATAGCTACTATTTTGTGAAAAACAAGGTCCCAGAAAAAGCAAGTTTATTATCACTGACATAGGTCGCGAAATTTTGTTGTTTTGCAGCAGCAATACAGTGCAGGACATAAAAAATTACGATGTTACAATACAAAATATAAAAACTAAAAATAAATAAGTAATACAAAAAGAGAGCAAAAGTGAGGTAGTGTTCAGGGTCTGTTCAGAAATCTGATGACAGAGGGGAAGAAGCTGTTCCTAAAACATTGAGTGTGTGTCTTCAGGCTCCTGTACCTCCTGATGAAAAGCATTCCTGATGAAATACTTTGAGAGGTTGGTCATGACTAGACTGAACTCCTGCCTCAGCAAGAACCTGGACCCATTGCAATTCACCTATCGCCACAATAGGTCAATGGCAGATGCAATCTCAATGGCTTTAGTTCTCCTGGACAACACAAACACCTATGTCAGGATGCTGTTCATCGACTATAGCTCAGCATTTAATACCATCATTCTCACAATCCTGATTGAGAAGTTACAGAACCTGGGCCTCTGTACCTCCCTGTGCAATTGGATCCTCGACTTCCTAACTGGAAGACCACAATCTATGCGGATTGGTGATAACATATCCTCCTCACTGCTCTACTCTCTCTATACCCATGCCTGTGTGGCTTGGCATAGCTCAAGTACCATCTATAAATTTGCAAATGATACAACCATTGTTAGTAGAATCTCAGAGGGTGACGAGAGGGCATACAGGAGCGAGATATGCCAACTAGTGGAGTGGTGTTGCAGCAACAACCTAGCACTCAATGCCAGTAAGATGAAAGAGCTGACTGTGGACTTCAGGAAGGGTAAGACAAAGGAATACATACCAATCCTCATAGGGGGATCAGAAGTGGAGAGAGTGAGCAGTTTCAAGTTCCTGGGTGTCAAGATCTCTGAGGACTTAACCTGGTCCCAACATATCGATGTAATTATAAAGAAAGCCAGACCGCGACTATACTTCATTAGGAGTTTGAAGTTCTGCTGCTAAATTAACAAATTTCACAACACATGCTGGTGATAATAAACCTGATTCTGATCCTCCCAGATGGTTATAATGGGAAGAGGGCATGTCCCAGATGGTGTGGATTCTTAATGATGGATGCTGCATTTTGAAGATGTCCTTGATGGTAGGGAGGCTGGTATCCATGATAGAGTTGGCTGAGTTTACAACAGCTTTATCCGACCCTGTGTATTGGGCACCTCCACACCAGATGTGATGCAACCAGTCAGAATGCTCTACACAAATTTAAACATCTGTAGAAATTTGTTAGTCTTTGGTGACATACCAAATCATCTCAAACTCCGAAAGAAATATAGGTTCCGGGTGCCTTCTTCATAATTGCATCAATACGTAGGGTCCAAGATTGAGCTTCTCAGATACTGAAATCCAAGAACTTGAAGTTGCTCATTCTTTCCACTGCTGATGAAGACTGGTGTGTGTTCTCTCAACTTTCCCTTCCTGAAGTCCACAATCAATTCCTTGGACTTACTGAGGTGAGTGCAAGGGTTTTTTTGCAACACCACTCAACCAGACGATTTACATCTC
Source organism: Mobula hypostoma (assembly GCF_963921235.1). NCBI lineage: Eukaryota > Metazoa > Chordata > Chondrichthyes > Myliobatiformes > Myliobatidae > Mobula > Mobula hypostoma. Next base: position 159,004,556 of record NC_086100.1, read on the forward strand.
CTCGTCACCATCTGGGCTTCTGCCGACAACAGCTGTCTCATTGGCAAATTTATAGATGGCACTTGAGCTGTGCATAGCTTCACAGTTGTTAATAGAGAGCAGTGAATTAAGCACACATCCTTCAGAGTACGACTGTGTTGATTGCCAGTGAGAAGGATATGTTATTTCTAATCTGCACCAACTGTCATCTCCCAACGAGGAAATGAAAGATCCAGTGCTTGAAAGAGTTTTTAGATGTAATGCCAAATTGGAGTATGAGGACAGCATTTCAAGAGTACTTCTGGGGAGGAGACTGGAACCTACCAATCTTCTGAAAGTTCAGCGTTCCAACACTGAGACGGATTACTATTACTGCATAGTTCAGATTTTAAATTTCAAAAGCATTAATCCTAGAGTTCAGATCCTATGTCCTATCATGGAACTCAGCATCCCAAAAGGAGTTTTTTTAAAGCTGATTTTTAAAACTTAATTTCAAATAATTCTTTATAACATTCTTACCAAAGTATTTGCTTGAAAATAATCCATTATCTAATTATCTATACACACACACACATAAACATTATACTGATTATTACAAAATATTTTAATAAGTATAATACAAATGCATATTTTTTGTGCTGTCAAAATTTTTAAATGGCCCTGGAGAGCGTAAAGATACAATGGGGCTTCAATAAGTTGCACCGTTAAATAGCTGGATGTGCAAAGTGACTAAAAGTGTTATGAACCATGAGTTTGATTGAAAGACCATAAAATATAGGAGGAGAATTAGGCCATTTGGCTCATTGAGTTTGCTCTGCCATTTCACCATGGCTGATCCATTTTCCTTCTCAACCCCACTCTCCTACCTTCTCCTCATAACCTTTCACATCAATTAATCAAAAATTATCAACTTCCACCTTAAGTACACGCAATGACCAATCCCCACAGCTGCCCTTGGCAATGAATTCTACAAACTATTCACTGCAATAAAACTGGCAAAGTCCATGTAACTGTCTCACAAGGGGGAAGTAGGGTGAATTGCAGGATTCTTGTCCGCCGCTTCCTAAATAATTATATGGTAAAGAAACCGCAACATTAATTGTTATTTTCTAAATGCACATCTGCACATGTATAAGCATGCAAATTATTAAAGGAACTTGTATTAAACGTAGATGGCTTTTGAATGTAGTTGAATTTATTGTCATATACAGTATGTAAGTGCAGCAAGATACAGATGCAAAGAGAACTTGCTTGCAGCAGCATCACAGGCATATACATTCAGACAACTTATCAGATTACTTTAACATATGCAGTAATTAAATGTTTATTTTTCCATGATTCAATTTTGCAGGATGAATTGCTTACACTATTTTGTTTTTCAAGTGTTGATGCTCCACAATCTTGTTGCACAGTGATACAATTTCCATGGCTTCAACAAATGTTCAGTGACAATGATGAGAATTTCTTCTAAGTTCTACACATTTTTAAATTCTTTTCCAGGATTCAGGCTTCATTGGCAATGACAACATCTACTGCTAAATCCAAATCTCTTTGTGAAGGTGGTAAATCTGTCAAGATGGTAACCAACTGTCTTTTTGAACAGTTGCTGTCATTCTTGTGAAGGTACTCACACAATCCTATGACAAGGGAGTTAGTGCATTTAAACTCAGGAATGATAAAAGACAACATATTTCCAAGCTAGAATGGTATGTGACTAGTATGAGAAATGCCAGATACTGGTATTCCCATAAACTTGAAGCCCTTGTCCATCTTGATGGTAGAGCTTGCAAATTTCAGAGTTGCTGTCAAGTTAACCTTGGTGAGTAATTGTAGTAATATTTAACCAAAGTTGTACACTGCAGCCACTGTGTTTTGGTGTTTGAGGGAATAGTTGTTAGGGTGGTGGATGAGGTTCCAACTAAGCAGGTTAGTTTATGTCAAGCTTCTTTCAGCTATACTCATCCAGGCAAGTGAAGAATATTCGATTACACTCCTGGCTTACTTCATTAGTAGAAAGCGTTTAGGTGCCATGAAGAGAATTGCTGCAGGATATCTAGTTGTGGATGAAACTAGACAATGGGGTGACCCGTTGGAGCACCCTTTGAGAGAAGGGTAGCGCAGTCTGATGTGACCAGAATGAACATTAAATTTTCTTGAATGCTATTGGTATCGCTTTGCTTTGGAAACTGAAGTAGAAAACTTGAAAGGATATTAAGCGTTTTCAGATTTATTCACTCTGGAGAGTGTTTTCGAAAATCTCCATTTTCAGGGGCTGAAAACACCGTTTCAGTGTGGACAGGAGGGCAAAACGAAGAGAAAAAGCTTCGTTTTCAAAATTATCCGGCGTAGTGTGGACGTACCCTCAGTTTATTAAAGAAGAACGACTCGTAGCAAAGCAAATCTAACTCCACCTGTTTAACGAAGGACACTTTTGATGGCATTATTCCTGGTTTATCTGTCACCTTTGTGCCTCTCGTTGTCATTCTGGAGACATGCAGCCCTTTCATCCCCCGTATCTTCATCTCTTCTGCTGTTTGTTGTTTGTCTCTGATCCTGAAGATGTGCATGCCTCTCCTCCTCTGTCTCTTCTTCTCTCAACTTTTTTTGTCCTGATCCTTTGATCCTGGAGTCGTGCGGCCCTGGCCCCATCCGATTCTTGTTCTCTCCCGCTCCTTGCCACTTCCCAACAACGTTTGGCATAATCTCTTGACCATAATGTCCCCCTTCCCTTTCCACGCGGCATAATTAGGCTGACCATTTTTTTTTAACCCTAATGCTGGATAGAAGATACGAACAGTAACACCAAAGGATGCTGATTATTCTTGATGATGTGGTTGGCGCTCTCCTAAATGGACGTGATAATAGTCACCGCTGTCCTTTGACTGCAGCAAAGGGTTTTATGGGTGTCTCGAAGTATGTCATTACAATAAGATTTAATTATCTCTTATTGATGGGTGGCAGTTAGATCTGTCCCAATCCTGCACATGCTGATGGTGATTCTCAGAATGTGGACCCTCAAAATAGAGCTGCCCTGCCCTTTTGCTCAGGTAGGTGTCGCTGCTGAGGCTGGCCGTGAGCATGCGTCGAGTGAAAGCGAGCCTGTTGAATTTGGCGAATGAGTAATTTTATGTGAATATATAACCCTGAACTTTGTCTGCATTCTGTAAGTTAGCACATTTTAATTTGATTTAGCCAAAAAAAGTGCCAGCGTAATGCACCGTTTGCACTAACTGGAGGTCACAAACAGACAGACAGAGCATCAGAGTTTTAATAGTATATAGATTGAAAAATGCTAGAAACACTCAATAGGTCAGGCAGCATCTATAGAAAGACGGACAGAGTTAATAGTTCACCATAAAATCTCTTTGTTGCTATTTTAATAAAAATTACCAGATATACTGTATATTTTCATCATTTTCTGTTTTTGTTTAATTTTCCAGCATCTGCAGTTTACTTGATTTTCCTGAAAAACCCTAATTGCTACTGTTATCATGGCATTCATGTAACTAGTCCAGTTACGTTTTTGGTAATGCTGAATTCCATCATTATCGCCCCAAACTCATATGTCAATAATAATACCGTTAGATAGAATGCTATGGATAGAAGATCGTTAATGGCCAGAACTTCCATATCATAAATGATATTTATCTCCTGTTATGTTGTCTAGGTCTTGCTACATGCAGGGTAGTCTGTTTCATTTGCTGTGGAGTTCTGAATAGAATTGAACAATGAACATCTGCAGTTCTGTATCAAAATGGATGAAAGATCCTTGATGAAATAGCAGCAGAAGAAAGATCATTGACGTAAGGTTGAGCCTAGAACACCATCCCGAGGAACTACGACAGTGATAGTCTGAGGTTAAGTTGACTAACCTCCAACAACCACAACTATTTTCCTTTGTGAGAAATATGATTCAGACTGTACATCTTCCCCTTGATGCCCACTGGCTTCAGTTTTACCAAGGCATGTAATGTAACACTAGTCACAGGCAGCCTTGATGGGAAGGCAGTTACTCTCACCTCACACTTGAAGTTCAAATCTTTGGTCCATATTAGAGCTGGATCGTGTTCCTAACAAAACCCAAATTGGCCATTAGTGAAGAGGTTATCATTGAGTCAGTGCCACCTGCTAGTACAATCGACAACACCACTTTTCATTACTTGACGGATGATTGAAAGTAGTTTGAATAGCTCCAATCAGTCAAATTGAATGGGGCCAGCTTTTTACAACAGCACATAGCTAGGCAACTTTCCACTGTTGTCAGCTATGTGCTAGTGGAGGTGATTAGGTGAAAGAGCTTGGCACAACTAGTTTTTGTGTTATGGTCTTCACTACTACAGCCATGGCCCACAGCTACTGTTCTATCAAGTGTATGAAACCACATCTTGTTATAATGTAGCAGGAAATAAATAATGTGAAGATAGATAGATAGATAGATACTTTACTGATCTCAAAGGAAAATACAGAGTCACAGTAGCATTACAAGTGCACAGAAATACAATATACAAATCTTAGAAGAGAAGTAAGAAAGAATAAAAAATAAGTTACCTCCAACGGACTAACTGGAGGCAGTCATCACTTGCCTGGCAATATGTTGACTCATTATAGAGTCTAATGGCTGAGGGTAAGAATGACCTCATATAACGCTCTTTGGAGCAACATAGTTGTCTTTGTCTATTAATAAAAGTGTTCCTCTGTTCAGCCAAGGTGGCATGCAGAGGATGAGAAACATTGTCCAGAATTGCCAGGAATTTCCATAGGGTCCTTTATTCTACCAGAGCCTCCAGTGCGTCTAGATTGACTCCTATAACAGAGCCAGCCATTCTAATCAGTTTGTTGAACCTGTTGGCATCACCCATGTTGATGCCATTGCCCCAGCACACCACCGCACAGAAGATTGCACTGGCAACAACAGACTGGTGGAACATGTGAAGGAGAGGCCTGCATACTCCAAAGAACCTCAGTCTCCTCAGGAAGTAGAGGTGACTCTGGCCCTTCTTGTACGCAGCATCTGTCTTGGTGCTCTACTCAAGTTTGTCATCCAGGTACACACCCAGGTACTTGTAGGTCCTCACCACATCCACATCCTCACCATCAATAGTAACAGGGAGCAGTGCAGGTTTAGTCTTCCTAAAGTTCATCACAATTTCTTTTGTCTTACTGATGTTGACCTGCAGATGATTCAGCTTGCACCATTTGACAAAATCCTTCATAAGGGTCCTGTATTCATCCTCACATCCTCCCTTTATACACCCAACTATTGCCGAGTCATCAGAGAATTTCTGCAGATAACATGACTCAGTGTTGTATCTAAAGTCTGAGGTACACAGGGTAAAAAAGGGAGCCAATACAGTCCCCTGTGGGGCCCCAGTGCTGCTTATAGCCATCTCTAACACACAGCTCTGAAGCTGCACAAAGTGTGGTCTGCCAGTCAGGTAGTCCATTATCTAGGATACAAGGGAAGTGCCAGCCTGCATTGACTGGAGCTCTTCCCACAGCAATGAGGGCTGTATGGTATTGAAGGCACTTGAGAAATAAAAAAAACGTGATCCTCATAGAGCTGCCCTGATTATCCAAATGGGAGTAGGCTCTGTTCAGCAGGTAGATGACAGCATTGTTGACTCCAAAGTGCTCCTGGTAGGCAAACTGCAGGAGATCAAGGGCTGATGTAACCAGGGGTCAGAGGTGAGCCAGGACAAGCCTCTCTAGGGTCTTCATGATGTGTGCAGTCAGGGCTGTTGGACGGTAGTCAATCAAGATTTTCAGTTGGCCCTTCCTGGGAACAGGGACCAGACATGATGTTTTCCACACAGTCGGGATCCTTTCCCGGCTTAGGCTCAGATTGAGACTGTGCTGGAGAACTCCACACAGCTGCTCAGCAGGACCTTGGGGTTCACATCATACAGTGCCAGTGCTTTGCCATGTCTGAGTTCCCCCAGAGCCCTTCTCAACTGCACGGTAGTGAAGGCAAGTCCGTGATGAAGGTGGGGTCTGGGGAGGTGAAGATCGGAACAATAGCAGTTGGTATGTGGAGGGGTGGATAGTAGGTGGAGAGCAAGGAAGGGATGTAGATAGCAATAGCCTATGTTGTTCATCCACGTGTTGAACTGGAAGGGGGGAGGAGGGAGGAGTGGAGACATTAGTGCTAACAGAGTATTGCGTGCCTAGCACCTGGACTGTTGTGCTGAAGGGATTGTGAACAGGAGGGCAATTGTTAAACCTATTGAAAAATTGGTTTAACTTGTTAGCCCATTCACGGCTGCACTTCGAGGCTCTACAGCTGGGCTGACTGAAGCCAGCAATGTTCTTCATGCCTCTCCACACCTCCCATGTGCTACTCTGTCTAAGCTTGTTCTTCAGCTCTCTTCTCTATTCCTCGATAGCCACTTTGATCTTCTCCTTTAGTTCCCTCCTCATATCTTTCAATTCCTCCCTGTTTCCTGGCTCTCCTTTTGTGGTTCAGAAGAGCTGTTAGATCATTGGTGACACATAGTTTGTTGTTAGGGAAGCAGCAAACAGTCGTTGATGGCATTACAATGTCCACACAGAAGCTGATGTAGCCAGTGATGCAATCAAGTCCATTAAGGGTTTTCCCATATGGTTCATAAAGCACATTCCAGTCAGTAACTTCAAAGCAGCCCTTCAACGCCTCAGTGGTTTCTAGTGGTAGCTAGATGTTGCTGTATTTGGGCTTATACAAGGGCATGAGGTGAACCAGGTTGTGATCTGATCTTCCAAGTGGTGGGGAAGAGCTGTGGAGCTGTATGCATTTTTAACTTTTGCATACAAGAGATCTGATGCTTTATTTTGACCTCTGAAGACTGGCCTTTGAGATAACGGGGTCCTCAAGGACCTCAGGAGGATACAGAAATGGATCTTCAGTTTGATACTTTTCACTAAAAACCACTGTGAATACTTCAGTCTTGTCTTTAGCACTCAGCTGGTCTTCAATGCTCAAGCAATAGCCATGTTACAATGCAAGAACTTGAATATCCATCCCAATCTTTATATAATGAGCTGAGTATTAAAAATACATTGATTCTAATCATAAAAAACATTTTTGTTTTAAAGCACATTGTTCATCTTCAGTTGTTCATCGAGTGCTAGCTTGACACCTGCCTTTAGGGGTAAGAAAACTGCAGTTAAGAACATGGCAGAGAATGCTCTCAGTAAGTAGAATGGTCAGCACTTATCATGAGATGTTCCAGGTCTGGAGAAGAAGAATGAGACAAGCGCCAGGATGAGTTTCCCATGAAGCAGACATCACCACCTCTTCTCTTTCCTAATTCTGCCGCCGGGTCCACCTGATGGATTGAGAACCCCTGAGACTGAAGCGTAGTGTCCAGGGTACACAGAGTGAGCCATATATCCATGAAACAGAGAACACATCAATCTCTCATTCCCTTGCATCCTCCAACTTGCTCTGCAGTGATTGTACATTGGCCAGGAGGATGCAAAAGAACAGTGGTCATGTTCTGTGTCACTTCAATCCGGCCCGAGATCAGCTTCCCACCATCCTCCCCGCTTCCCAACGTCCGCGACCATGCTTCCTGGAGCGATTTCAACCATCCTGTCACTTCCAGGTGCCCTACCTGCATTCCTGAGAGTCAAGTTTGCCAAGTCCTTCAGGCTTATTCAGAGAAGACTGTGAAATGCCCCGTACAGGTGATATCCACGCACCTGCAGTTTTTCATAGAAATGTCGCTTGTTACTGATCATCTAAAGGAGGATTGCAGGAGTCTTCTCTCTCCTGGCTATGACCAGCATGACACAACATTTTCTGTTGACGGCAACTCCTACTAAACTTGTTATTAAATCATACAGTTTAGAAAGTATAATGCCAAGCATTGTTACTGGTATCTTCTATACTCGAATATTTATCAGTTCCTTGTTCTCTGTGAAAGGAAGTCTCTAAAGTTATATGGAAGGTGACATTTTGCCCATATAATACAGCAGTGATTTAATAGCATGAAGATGCAATGGAACATATAATGATTATTAGGAGGAAAGTAGACAGGGTGCCACAACTGAAAGCTCCTAAGCAGCCAAACAAAGGCCTGGGGTTTTGGTGGTTTGAAATCATTACAATCTCTACTGATTTGCAATATTATGTATCAAATTCTTTCCAGCTGCTTGGAGATTTAACTTCTTTTTGAAATATCAGTTATCATATAATCAGGAGATCAAAGTAACAAAATCACTATCCTGATACATCAAGATCTACATAGGCATTTATCAGTAAGATTATGGGATTAGATGCAAGGATTGTGCTTAATGAAAATCTTCAGGCGGATGTCAGAAACTACTACATTAAACAATGCTGCTTAGAAACTACTAATCTTGAAATGGATATTTTTATAAAGAGATGTGCATTTCCACTGATGGAAAACATATCACAGCTTTTTTCTAAAACCAAATCCCATGTATATTAAAGGAGAAGTGGGAAGAAATTACTGGTAGTCGGTAAAAGCATTGTTTGCACCATCAGGCTGAAGGCTACCCAGATGGAATATGAGGTGTTGCTCCTCCAACCTGAGAGTGGCCTCATCATGGCAGTAGAGCACATCGTGGACCAACATGTAGGATCAGAAATGGGGAGTAGAATTAAAATGGTTGGCCACCGGAAATCTTCCCTGTTGCAGAAAGAGCAAAGGTACTCAAGAAAACATTCCCCCAATCCATGCCAGGTCTCACTGACGTATAGGAGGCCACACAGGGAACATTGGATACAGTAGGTGACCTCAACAGACTTGCAGGTGAAGTGTTGCCTCACCTGAAAAAACTGAATGGTAGTGCAAAAGTAGGTGTAGCACTTGTGCCGCTTGGAGGGATAAGAGCCAGGGGGAAATCAATGGCGAAGGGTGAATGGACAAGAGAATCATAGAGAGAGTGATCCCTGTGGAAAGCAGAGATTTGGGGGGGGGGGAGGGGGTGTTCCTAAAATGAAACAAATCCTACAATATTATTTTAAAAGTCTATCAATAAAGAAAATGTTGATTTGCAGCAACAGGACAAGCAGCCATACATGAATGGTTGGAAGATTTTCTCTATCTTGTTAACTCCTACATTTTTACAGTATTTCCTAGCCTTTCTGTTTGTAGGATAGGAACAAACTAATTAAGTGACAGCTCCCACATACATACAACATTCTGCTGCCTTCACACATTCCAACATAATCCCAGTCCAACAGATCAATCATGAGAAAACAGGAGCCTTGGACACAGAAAGAAATCACACTCAGAGCTATAGAGTTACATACATCATGGAAATAGATTCAACTCATTCCGTCTTTCCTCCAACCAAGGTGCCTTCCCGAATTGGTCCCATTTTCTGCATTTGGCCCATATTTCTCTAATACTTTTCTATCCAAAAACTAGACCAAATGTCTTTTAAACACTGTATTTGTATTTGCCTCTACTTTCTATGGCAGCATATTCTACTTACCCATGATCTCCATGTAAAAAGCTTGTCCCTCATCATAAGGACATAGCAGTTAGCGTAACACTTTAAAGCAGCTAGTTGTTGACAGGGAACTCGATTCCTGCTGTCTGTAAGCAGTTTGTACATTCTCCCCATAACTGCATGGGTTTCTTCCAGGTGCTCCGGTTTCCTCTCACATTTCCAAGATTATGTGAGGGTTCATAAGTTGTGGAAATGCTATGTTGGCATCATTTGCGGGCTGCCTAGTACCATTTTCACTGATTTGATTTGACACAAAATAATGCAAATGGGTGCCACTACAGTGTAGCAGTTAATGCAACGTTATTACTGCTTGGGGCATTGGAGTTCAGGGTTCAATCCCGGTGTCCTCTGTAAGGAGTCTCTGTACATCCTCCCCATGGGATGCAAGGGCTTTCTCCAGGTCCTCTGCTTCCACAGTCCAAAGGTTAATTGGTCATTGCAAATTGTCCCATGATTAGGTTAGAGTTAAAACAGGGTTGTTGGGTATTGCTGGCCACTGTGGCTCCAACAGCCAGAACGACCTATTCTACACTGTATCTTTAAATAAAATAAAAATAATAAACATTTCACAGTATGTCAAGTAAAGCTAATCTTTAATCTTTAAAAATATGCATTCTGACTCTCCTCCCCTTGAAGGTGTCATCACAGGTAGAGAGAGCTTTTGGCACACTGCCCATAAATCAGAGCACTGAAGACAGAAGTTGGCAAGTTATACTGAAATTAAACAAGATGATGATGAGGCTGTATTTGTAGCAATGTGTGCAGCTTTGGTCACTTATCTACAAGAAAAATATCAATAAGCTTGAAAGAGTACAGAAAAAAATTTACAAGGCTGTGACCAGGACTTGAGGACTAGAGTTACAGGGAAAGGTTGAAAAAGCTAGGACTTTATTCTCTAGAGCGCAGGAGAATGAGGGGAGATTTTATGGAGGTATACAAAATAATGAAGGGTAGAGATAAGGTGTATGAATGCAGGGTTTTTCTCCTAAGTCTGGATGAGACTAGAACTCAGGCTCATACAATTAGAGTGAAAAGTGAAATATTTAAGGGGAATCTGAGGGGAAACTTCTTTACTTGGAGCATGACGGAGTGTGGAATGAGCTGTCACCACAAGTGAAAGATGTAAGTTCAAATGTAACATTAAAGAAGAGCTTGAAGAGGTGCATATGGATGGGGTGGGTTTGGAGGATATGGTCCAGGTGCAGGTAGGCCAAAGGGCCTGCGTCTGTGCCTATGACCCTACCTTCAGAAAAATACAATAGCTATTCACCCAGTTTTATAAGGACATGCCTCAGCCTTCACTCCTGGAAAAAATAATCTCATTCTATCCAGTCACTCCTTATAACTCAAGCCCTCCAGTGCTGCCAACATCCATGTGAATCTTTTCTGCACCCTCTCTAGCTCATTCACATCCTGTGACCAAAACTACACACAATATTCCAAGTGCAGTCTCACCAATATCATATACAGCTGTAACTAGACATCCCAATTCTTGCATTCAATGCACTACCCACTGAAGGCAAGGAAGCCACACACTTTCTTCACCACTTCGTCTACCTGAGTCACGTCTTACATACATGTACCCTGAGGTCACTCTACTCTACATATCTCGCAAGGGCTCTGTCACTTAATGTGCAAGTTTTACATTATAGTTTTCATGTTCTAAGAACACTCAAGAAAATTTTGTAACCAATTAAGTATTTTTAAAACGCAGCACCTTTTAGTCCTGATGAGGGGTTCCAGCCGAAACATTGACTGTTCGTTTCCACGGATGCCGCCCGACCTGCTGAGTTCCTCCAGCTTGTAGTGAGTGTTACTTTTTAGTGAAGTAAATCTGCACTGCACGGTCTGATAAACGGCAATAAGACAAATGACCTGATAATCTGTTTAACTGGTATTATGTGAGGGATAGAAATTGGAACAGGACTGAAGGAAGAATGTTTCAGCTCTTCTTTAGATATGTCATGTGTACTTTTACATACATCAACTGTGAGGGCAGAAGAGTTTCTTGGTTAACATCTCATCCTAAAGACTCAAACCATTGAATTTCCTAAATTAGGAATCTAGATCCTGGAGTAGGTTCTGGACCCAAAACCTTCAACTTACAACTGAGAGTACATAGGCACAAACTGGAAACCAGAAACAAACCATGGTGATTTTCAATTGATGAGCGCTTAACCTGCAAATAATAAAAGGAATCAACACTTGACTCTTCAGAGAGAACAGTGAAACTTTATAAACAAGAGAAAATATGCAGATGCTGAAGGGTCTCGGCACAAAAAGTCGATTGTATTCTTTTCTGTAGATGCTGCCTGCCCTGCTGAGTTCCTCCAGCGTTTTGTGAGTGACATTTTATACTTGGTAGTTATTCCTGGAAAGAGGTGTGAAGTAGGAAAGCACTCATTTTTCCTGCTCCTAGCTGCTGCAGAAGACTATTAGACCATAAGATAAAGGAGCAGAATTAGATCATTTGGTCAATCATGTCTACTTCATCATTCAATTTTTATTTCGACCCCTTTCTCCTGCCCTCTCACTGTAAATCTTAACCCCTTTCAAGGTCCATGATGAAATTATTTCGTTGTGCAAATAGAGTTGTATATTGGGCAGACCAGAAATGAACAGATATCCTATCTGGAAGAGTATTAAATCAGCTTGATTTTAAAGATAAGATGATAACCACCATAGCCAGTTTTGTTCTGAAACCAAAAGTGACCTTGTTTAATGAATTTGAATCAGCAACTTCCTGTGGAAGGATTTCAGTTTATACACTAAATCATCTAAGAACCTGATCTCCACTTTTGCTGATAGCCAGCAATGGGGCTCTGACTCAAGATGCCTTCTGGGTATCCCGTGTGGTTAAATTCCTTACATACACCCTGTGCCTTTGTTTTCAACCACACTGCTGTGTGGTTGCCAGTAAATGATAAACCTACAACACATTGAGTTAATTTATGAGATTCCTCCCTCCATACCCCACCCCAATGATCCAGGTAACCATTCCACAGTATCACTAAACAGTTATGAATAAAGCTTTACAAGTTTAAAAGACTGAAAGCTTGAACTTGTGACATGTAGATGATTAAAGGATTTTAAATCACATACTTTTCCATCAGGATAAAGAAAAGTTATTGTTCAATTGCTCCCACTGTAAAAATCATCCAATGTTTTAAAATACTCATTCTTACACTCATGTTTATTCACCATGTTGAGAATCTGGGCTTCACAGATCACAAGAATCTACTCAAAAAATTATGGAGCACTGAAATCAGGGAAGAACTTGAACCTTAAAATCAGTAGAAGATCATGAAGAAGGAACACAAGCACTGGTTAAACAAATAACCCCCTCTCGACTGCAGGAAATATGAAACAAAGATAAACACAAAATAATCTGCAGATACTGGGGTCAAAGCAACACTCACAACACGCTGGAGGAACTCAGCAGGTCAGGCAGCATCAGTGGAAAAGATCGGTCGACGTTTCGGACCAGAACCCTTCATCAGGACTATAGGGGGAAGGGCCAGAGGCCCTACAAAGAAGGTAGGGGGAGGGTGGGAAGGAGAAGGCTGGTAGGTTCCAGGTGAAAAACCAGTAAGGGGAAAGATAAAGGAATGGGGGAGGGGAGGCAGGGAGGTGATAGGCAGGAAAGGTGAAGAAAGAATAGGGGAAAACAATGGGTAGTAGAAGGAGGCAGAACCAAGAGGGAGGAGGTAGGCAGCTGGGGGAGGGGGCAGAGTGACACAGGGATAGGGGAAGGGAGGGGGAGGGAATTACTGGAAGTTGGAGAATTCTATGTTCACACCAAGGAGCTGGAGACTACCTAGACGGTATATGAAGTGTTGCTCCTCCAACCTAAGTTTAGCCTCATCATGGCAGTAGAGGAGGCCATGTATGGACATATCTGAATGGGAGTGGGAAGCAGAGTTGAAGTGGGTGGCTACTGGGAGATCCTGCCTGTTTTGGCGGACCGAGTGGAGGTGCTTGATGAAGCAGTACCCCAATCTGCGTCGGGTTTCACTGATGTAGAGGAGGCCGCACCAGGAGCACCGGATGCAATAGATGACCCCAACAGACTCACAAGTGAAGTGTTGCCTCACTTGGAGCAATAGATTGAAATGATCTAATGACAACAATCATTTTGCACTATAAGGTATCTGCTTTCATACCTTTCACAGGTATTCGATCTACTTTCTCAAGTGTTCTACAAATCCCACATTTATGAAGACCACTCCAAATTCCTTTATTTACTCTTCTCCTGCCCCAATTCCTGCAGTTAGTCAGTGTTCAATCACATCTCTAGGTACATCTTTAAGAATTTCAAACTATTACTATCAAATTACAGTCATCGGGTACCCAGTTTAGCTCCAGTTCATGCACCGATGCACTAGAATCACAGACAAAAGGTGCCTTTACACTAGAGTATCCAAACATCAGTGTATTTATCCATTAAACAGTCCATTAGAAGACCACAAATCATAACAGATGAGCTCATTCAATCCATTGAGCCTGCTCTGCCATTCAGTCCTGGCTTATATATTTTCCCTCAGCCCTTTCTCCCACATAAATAAGGAATAAAAGTGGTCCAACACTGACACTTGGGCACCCCACTAGTCATAGACTTCTAGGCTTCCAGTCAGGGAATCAACCTTCAATCATCACCCTCTGCTTCCTTTCATCGAAACAGTTCTGAATCCCATGCAACCTGACCTTCCAGATTAGCCTGCCGTATGGGACCTTGTCAAAGGTCTTACTGAAATACATGAAGACATTATCCACTGCCTTACCTTTATCTATCCCTTCCTCAAGTCTTTTCCTCCTATTGTGTTTTTTGGAATTTTCTGAATATTCATAAATGCCATTATGAAAGGTTAAGAATGCACTTATTTCAATTTATTCCACACAAAATGAATCATAAAACTCTGGCTTAACAGACCCCATGAGCAAGTTACAATTCCATGTCGATATTCTGCAGTTAAATTTTTGCAATTGACAACTACACTGGTCTTTGGTAATGCATTAAAGCATCAGAAAATAATCACAAAAGAACATTTTGCATAATTGGAGTATAAGAACAATTTCTTCTTCTGAAGCCCGTCACCCCTACTGAGGTATAGGCCGCCGACAGCAGCTCACCAGAGCTCTCTGTCCTGGACCAGACTTCCAATTTCAGATGTGTTCCATCTATATACCTTTGAGACGAAGATCATTCCTCCCCTAAAGATGAGGTGCTTAGAGCTTCTGTTGGCATTTCTACAGCACCGGGGTTTTACGGGATAGTGTTGCTGGCCCCATGACCAACCCACCTCCTTTCACAACCAGGCTTGGGACCGTCCATGACAGAGTTGAGTACTAGGACAATTATTTTGTGATATCTTTTTTCAATGTGGAAAGGGCTATTACCCATGTAATTATAATTATATCTTAACATAAAAGGGAAAAATGTTTGACTGGAGCAGTGGCTCCCAAACTTGGGTTACAGTCCCCATGGCACCCAAACCACATCCCCAGTTCCCCCCTCTCCTTCTCCAGCCATTACATAAAAACTATGAAGGATTTTGATTTATGATGCACGTTGAAAGAAAATTGGAACTACATATTCAAAGTAGTGACAAATAATTGTAAAATCTAATCAAATCGATTTAAAGCTACAAATAAAATTATTTCTTTATTTTCTTACAGTCAAAACACTTTTAGAGCGTATTAGTAGTCCAACTATTCACTACTTCATTATTTTTTCAGATTTCAACGAAATGGGCTTGGCGCGATGATATCAGCTGCTCAACAACAGGCTAAATGTCACTCAGAAGGAGTCTCAGATCCCACGTTCAGTAATTTGCAGTCAATTTCATTGCTTTGAAAAAAGTTGCATGACTACAATGAAACCACATTCCACTAAAGAAGATGTTGGAAAGGCAATAAAGAACATCATGACCTTTTTCTGCAATACAGGATAGCGCACAGAGATTTCTTTCTGCAACCAGAAGTCTTGTTTAAACCTCAGCTTCAACTCAAAGTCATTCTGTAACGAGATCAGTTCTTCCTCCATCCTTCCTGTTAATTCCTCATTGCAAGTGTTCAGGAATGGTTGTATTACCCAATCTGTAATCTGGATCGAGAGAAGATCCAAAAATCTCCCTGACAAGTTTTTTTATGCAGGTGGGCACAGTATATTTGAAGATCATCTGTTATTCTTTTTTTTCCAACTCAGAGATGCTCGGTTATTGGAAAAGGTCGCGATAGCCAATGTTGCACTTACATAGGGTTAACTGGGACAGAAATGTGGAGATGACTGATTTAACTTTGATTAGTGAATAATTCTGACAAATAAATATTGTCGTGCCTCATATTCTTGGGCTGATTACTGAATGAAGCATTCAAGTCTTCAAAGAATTGAATCGCAGTTTCAAAAAATGCATAAAAGCATCACAGGTAGTTTCTTTTTCCAAACCATCTGACTTCTGCGTGCAACAGCAAGTGCTCAAACTGTTCATAATTCTAAATACAAAGCTCTAGATTTAGCCATGGGCATTGAAATGTATGAAGCACACAAACCATCCCATCCCCTCACTCCAGGGTACATAATCATTCAATCCATAATCCCCGTCCCTCCCCAATGAGAATTTTAATCTAGTCTTTAGTATGAGACTGCTGCCCTTCCTTATGTTCCCTCTCTTACCATGTCTCTCCCTCCTGTCCCCACACTGGTGCATCATCTCATCAACTTTCCTAGTTACAGTAACACCAACCAGTCCCATTTCTGCTGCCATGCACAACTTTGGCCAATGAATTCATCGCTCACCACTTAACACTGTTTATGTTTCACATTGTTGCTGTGACTCAATTTAGCCCAATCTCTCCAAAGAAAAAATTCCCACCACGATCCAGTGTTGATTGGAAACACTGTACATGTGTTTAATTGATTCAAAGTAATTCATTTCTTAAATTAAATCTTAAATCCCTCAGGTGCCCCCTTGCTACTGAACACCCACATCACCTACTTTACCTTTATTGCCTGCCCCTTAGAAATTCCCACCAGCCCCAGAGGGATGATATCGCCCACTTTGGGAACCAATAGACTAAAGGAATAAATGAGGAAATGGAAAAGAGATGTGTAAATGTGGATATAGAAGAGCACACAAATTATTGAGGAATTTGGAACAGGAATAAGTAAATAGTGGTTTGATGAAGGAAACAAGTAAATAGAGGAATTAGCAAAAGAACAGGCAAACGATAAACAGATTGATGAGAAATTACGTTTGCTATTACTCAAGGAGAGGATGATTCTAAAATTATAGAACATAGATAGCTAATAAATCCAAAAAGGAACTCAGGAGGAGCTACTTAGAAAACAATAAGAATTAAGAAAACATTAGCACACAGTGTTTGAACCAGTAGCATGAATATATTTAAGAGGATACTATGTAAGTTTGTTAAGAAAAACTAGGCCCTTCCCTTCAACATAACATTGTTCTACTGCTCGACTCAATGCTGGATCTAGAGCTGGAGATCAGATGTACTGATATCGACCACCAGCTCAACTTGAACTTGGACTAGCCTGCAAAGAAATCTGAAACATACCAAGGTCAGAATGGCTGACAGTATTAGGATTCAGACATTTTCTGTTTGCATTTTTCTGTAGCAGAGCACTAACATTCATTCTGGAACTTTAAGGCAAAACATGATGATTAATTGACTCAAGCCAAGTCAGCTTGGACCTGTGGTTGTGCTAACGAGCACACCTCTATATGCAGTAAAATTAAGCTACTGAACAAGAGCAGACTAAATTTGTGGTGCTAATCAAGAAAAATAGCATATGCCATTTGTTTTTTAAGATGCCCAGATAACTTCAGCATACTAGGAGCCAAATTATAAACAAGCCTATCATTGTCGTATTACTATGGTATTTAGTCATGAAAGCATGAAATAACACACCAGAAGAAACACAAACCAGCTCAATTTCGATACAATCTTTGTGAATAATCAGAACTAATATTTGGGGACTGATGAAGGCAGTGCCATACCTTTACTGAGGACTTTGGATAAATAATTGCATAATGGCCGGAGACATAAAGTCAAAAGGTTAGTATAGTTAATTGTAACATTTCAAAGTTTTTGATTTTTAAAACTGCATATATTTCAGTACTGTTTTTAATAAATTTAACAGACAAACAGATCTAACATTAGGGCATTTAAAAATCTTGTTCAAAATGTTAATCTGATTTATTTATTACGACGCTGGAATTCGAACCGTATGCCTGTTAATTTAAGCATTATAAACATCTAAACAAATACAAATGGTTCACAATTTGACCAGTTTTAATTTACAATATTGGTAGTTACACTCAGTGGCCACTTTATTAGGTACACCTGCTCATTAATGCAAATATCTAACCAGTCAATCATGTGGCAGCAATTCAATACATAAATGTATGCAGATATGGTCAAGAGGTTCAGTTGTTGTTCATACCAAACAAGAGAATGGGGAAGAAACATAATTAAAGTGACTTTGACTGTGGAATGATTGTTGGCACCAGACAGGGTAGGTTGAGTATCTCAGAAACTGCCGAACTCCTGGGATTTTCACACACAACACTTTCTACAGTTTATGAAGAATGGTGCGAAGAACAGTGTTCAGCAGGAGAAAGTACCTAGTTAATGAGAGAGGTCAGAAGAGAATGGTCAGACTGGTTCAAGCTAACAAGGTGACAGTAATTCATATAATAACGCGCTACAATAGTGGTGTGCAGAAGAGCATCTCTGAATGCACAACACATTGAACCTTGAAGTGGGTTGGCTGCAGCAGCACAAGACCATACCAGGTTCCACTCCTGTACCTAATAAAGTGGTCACTGGGTGTATGTTTTAAAAATTCACTGTAAAATACATGATGCAATTTCACATTAGTGAATAATTAAATTTCAGGAAGAAATTAGATGACTTTTTGAAGGAGATTTACACCACTAAATTCATAGCTGTTGTATTGGAACAAGTGTAGTGAACTGAGCTTTAACCAATCACTGGCTGTGCTACAGCTGGAGTGTTTTTGACTCCAGGAGCCACTCTATGGAAAGTACATCAAGACCTTGGCTTGAGCGCCAATGAGATGTCCACCAACTTCTATCTATAAGGTATTTTAACATAACAACATATGTCAAGGTGCTTTATAGGAGCTTTGTCAAACATGACAAAGAGGTTGATGGTGCAATTTAAGAGAGAAAGGCAATGGAAATAAAAAGAAACAAAAGATTGGTCCAGAGAACACTTAAGTGCATTGCAGAATTGACCAAGTAGCTCTGCTATGTTTTTTTTTCTCTCTGTGTTGATTCTTGTTCTTTCTTGTAAATTTATTGTTAAATTACAGTTGATTCACTCTAGTATGTATGTCCAGGTCAAGCATACCTATCTATCCTCTCAGGTTTGTATCCTCATGTAACAGACATTATTTTGAAGGTGAATACTGTGAACAACATGCTGCAATTATTCATCTTAAAATCTCACAACTTTTGAAAACTGTCTAAGGTCTGTTTGGCATCCATTGATTGCAACGCAAAGCATTTGTGAAAAGACAAGCCATAAATCAAAGTTCAAAGTCGAAATAAATTTTATTATCCATAGGTGTCACGATATACAACATTGAGATTAATTTTTTGTGGGCATACTCAACAAATCTATAGAATAATAACAAGATCAAGATCAATGAAAGACCGCTCAACTAGAGTGTTCAACCAGATTGCAGAAGACAACAAACTGTACAAATACAAAAAGAAACAATAATATAAATAAATAAGCAATAAATATTGAGAACATGAGATGAAGAGTCCTTGAAAGTGAGTCCACTGATTGTGAGAACATTTCAATTACGGTGCAAGTGAAGTGGAGTGAAGTAATCCAGATTGTAGACACCTGCTGTGGAAATATAACAAAAGAAGTCCAAAGCTTTAGAGAGGGGGGAACTTAAAAGGAAAAGTGAAGAGACTCCAGTTTGTCACTCCTGTAAGTTAGCTACAGAGTAGTGCTGGTAAAGACCCCGAATCATTTCCCTATGATCACTAACAGGTGGAGGCAGAAGAAGAAAAGAAGCTTTAAATATAAGCAATAATGTGTCTCTTGTGTCTATCAGTGGTAATCATATACATTTTAATCACTATTTCCTTGTGCCACTCATTCCATGCTCCAAAATTCTGTGTCTCTGTTTTGACACTAAAAGATCCGTAACTCTACCAATTCTGGCATAACAGTTCTGGTAAGATGGTGCCATTAATTGATGACTCTTTGAGTGCATCTCCAATGGAAGCCGTCAAGTATTCCTGTTTAGGAGTACTACAGCTGAAATCCACAGTCACAGACTTGGGTATGTCAGTAAGAGAGCACTGTAACTGGTTGCATCACCTTCTGGTATGGAGGGGCCACTGCACGGGATTGGAAAAAGCTACAGAAGGTGGAAAACTCAGCCAGTTTCATCATGGGCACTATCCTCCCTCGCAACAAAACCATCTTCAAAAGGCAATGTCTCAAAAAGGTGTCATCCATCATTAAGGATCTCCATCACCCAGGACGTGCCCTCTTCTGATTGCTACCATCAGGGAGGAGGTACGGGAGCCTGAAGCTACACTCAACTTTTTAGAAGTAGCTTCTTCCTGTCCATCATTAGATTTCTCAATAGACAATGAACCAACCCATGAACACTGCCTCACTATTTTTGCTGTCTATTTGCTGCAAAGCAACATATTTCATGATATATGTCACTTTGACCTGATTCAGATTCTGAATATGATAGGCCTGGACTGGGAAGCATGTGTTTGTGAGCTGTAACAGCAAATCTACTATAGAGAATGGAGAATAGTAAAGTGTACATGCAGAAGTGGAATTAGGGGTGAGAAGAAAGAGGTTAAAGTAGGTGGAGGATAAGGAAATAAGGAAAATGTAAAAGTCTAAGAGGTCAATTTAGCAATGGAACAATAATCTCTGAGCATTTCAAATGACCATACTGCAATTCCTTTTAAGAAGCCATCTACACATTCAACATTAAGTGTTCAGTTTCTATGCTAACATATTATGTCACCCAAAGGAACAATGTGAACAGTCAGGTAGCCACAGTGCAGGAAGTACATGCTCAAAATTCATAAAACCCATGGGTTCCAATTGGAACATGTTCCATCTTACAAAATGAATGAACTATTGCCACTTGCATATTACTCCATCTTGCGCCTACTCATAACACCGTCTCTAACACATACACATACAATCACACACAAACAGACAGGTGAGTTCCAACTCAGTTTTCTGTTGGGAGATTCCTTCATAGAAGAATCATGATCAATCAGTGTTAAAAACCAAATTTTTTCATATATAATTGCCTGTCTGTATCACTGAATTGCCACATTCAAGTGACCAAGATTGTTACACAATCATATTAAATTTTATTCCATGTTTTCTGTGCATTTTCCACTCATATCACAATATATACCATTCCATATTTTAAAATGAACACGGCACAGTTCACTTTTGAACAATATGTAATTCTCTGCAATATTAGATAGTTCAATAAAAAATCTATGTCCCTGAATTAATGTTTCTACTCTCCAATCCAAACCAATCCCATTCTTGCTTTGAGCAATTATCAAGAGGCTGATGCTTCATTTCAGTATTAAAATTTGTTGCACTGTTGGAAGTATCTTTCAAATAGAATTTCAGTCTCCTCTTTGAGATCATGTGACTTTATATGAAGAACATCCTGGCATTTGCCCTTCACCAAGCTGCACGTAAACAGCATAACTGGCCATCTCTCTAGCTAATTTATGGATCTTATCCAGATGAATACAATACTTCAAAATATGTCAGAAACAGTGCTTTTGAACAACCTAGCATAATTGTTCTGAAGCTCCTTGCATGTCCTTTGCTTTAAAAGTGGTTTTTAATTTAGACTATTGCATATAAATGAAAGCTTATTTCTCTTATCATGAACAGCAGGACACAATCTATCAATGGCCTGGCATAGCGCATGGGAACTCGAGTATCTCATACCAATGTGTACATTTCTGAAAGGGTATAAATCTTGTGAAACAGATGTTAAGACTTAAAATGAAACAGATGTAAACCTTAAGCCAGACACTACATTTTAGATTACCCTGGCCTCAGATAGCAGCGTATGGGTGTATGCATTCCACAAGTGGAGTTTTCTCTGCATTCTCCAACTTGCTATTTATCAGTTGGTTAATGTTTGAAGTGATGGTATTCAAGTGTGTTACCTGGAAAATATGCTCCAGCAGCTCACTTGAAATATAAAGTATAACCTTAACAATTTTTCTGTGTAATTAATGAAGGGAAGGGCAATAATAATGTAAGAAATCTTATAAATTCATAGCCAGATAAAAGCACTATCAGATAACTTGACAATCTCGTAATGCCTGAATTATATATAGAATCTATTTCCCCTATGAGCTTCCAGAGTTATGTTAGTCCCAGTGAAACAATGCCACAATTAAAATTGTCTTCCTTGTTTTCAAAATAACTGCAATTAGCTTACCCACCTGCACTCCTCCCTTTCCACTATCCCAGCCACATCCCTTTCTCTGCCGTCTCCAGCCTCAAAATGTTCTGGGATCTATTCACTCCACTAGTCTCCACATCCAGCATATTGGTCTCCATATCACCTGCCATTTTCAATGGGATCCCACCACTAAATATATCTTTCCCTTCACCCCACCCCCCCCCACAGGGATCACTCTCTACACAACTCCCTTGTCCACTTGTCCCTTCCCAGTGATCTCTCCTCCCTCCTAGTGCTTACCCCTGCATATGAGACAAGTGCTACACCTACCCCTACACTTCCTCCCTCACCATCAATCAGGCCCCAAACAGTCCTACCAAGTGAAGTGACACCTCACTTGCGTAGTTCCTCTAAATCAGTGAGACCCAACATAGACTGGGGGACTGCTACATGGAGCACCTTCATTTTGCCCTCCACAAAAGGCAGGCGTTTCTGGTGGTCGACTTCCCATTCTCATTCCAACATGTCAATTAATGGCCTCCTCTACTGTCACTATGAGGCCATTCTCAGGTTGGAGGAGCATAATCTCATATTTCATCTGGGTAGCCTCCAACCTGACGGCATAAACATCAATTTTTCTACCTTTCTCTCCCCTCTCCTCTCTCTTTTTCCATTCTCCACTCTTGCTACACTCTTACCCCTTCTTTTTTCACCTGCTCAACACCTCCCTCTGGTGCCCTCCTCTTTCCATTTCTCTGATAACCCCACTGTCCTCTCCTATCAAATTTCTTCCTTCTTTAGCCCTTTACCTCTTCCACCTATCAGCTCCAAGCTTCTCACTTCATTCCCCCCCACAATCTACCTTCCCCCTCACCTGCTTTCACTTGCCAGCTTGTACTCCTTCCCCTTCCCCCACCTTCTTATTCTGGCTTTTTACCTTTGCCTTCCAGCCCTGATGAAGGGTCTCAACCCAAAATGTCAACTGTTTATTCCTCACCATATGCCTGACCTGCTAAATTCCTCCAGCACTTTGTGTTTGTTGCTATTTTCACTCCAGTTCGGGACTCCTAGTTATCCCTGATCGCAATCACCATCACATCAGCCATGCTTCAGCTGTGAAGCTCCTCAGCTCTTAAATATCCTTCTAAAACCTTCTAAATATCCTTCCATTGTTCCCTTCTTTTCCCATTTGAGTTGCTCCTTAATACCTGTTTCCTTGACCAACCTTCAGGCAAAATTTGCCTTAATATCTCATGATCAGTTGTTAAATTTTCTTTAATAATGCTTTGAGGTAGCAGATTTGGACATGATGTGCTGTGTAAATACAAGCAGTTGTTGTTTTCGCTGCTACCATCTCAACATAAGCAGGAAAGATGTGATAAAGTGCAAAGAAATAAATAAAAGTGGGATAGGTGCATGCATGGTTGTGTTACCTTTGATACAATAGGTACAACAGAACAGCTTTCCACTGAGAGATCCTGCTTTCTCTGGCGGGCAGAGCCAGATCTCCCAGTGGCCACACATTTTAATTCCACATCCCATTCCCATTCTGATATGTCTATCCACAGTCTCCTCCACTGTAAAGATGAAGCCACACTCAGGTTGGAGGAACAACACCTTATAATCTGTCTGGGTAGCCTCCAACCTGATGGCATGAACATTGACTTCTCAACCTTCCGCTAATGCCCTACCTCCCCCTCGTACCCCATCCATTATTTATTTATATACACACATGCTTTCTCTCTCTCTCCTTTTTCTCCCTCTGTCCCTCTGTCCCTCTGATTATACCCTTTGCCCATCCTCTGGGATTTCCCCCCCTTCCCCTTTTCCTTCTCCCTGGGCCTCCTGTCCCATGATCCTCTCATATCCCTTTTGCCAATCAACTGTCCAGCTCTTGACTCCATCCCTCTCCCTCCTGTCTTCTCCTATCATTTTGGATATCCCCCTCCCCCTCCCACTTTCAAATCTCTTACTAGCTCTTCTTTCAGTTAGTCCTGACGAAGGGTCTCGGCCCAAAACGTCAACTGTACCTCTTCCTAGAGATGCTGCCTGGCCTGCTGCGTTCACCAGCAACTTTGATGTGTGTTGCTTGAATTTCCAGCATCTGAAGAATTCCTCGTGTTTGCACTGTTAAGCAATGTCAGTTTTAAGAAAATCATACATGGAGCTTAACAAACTATTACACATTATTCATTGTATCAAACATTATATATTAAATGTGATTTTAAAAAAGCAATAATCCATAGAAAGTGAAAGGTTACCATCTCTCTTGACCTAAATTATGTTTAACGTCAAACACATTGAACTTGACAAGTTTACCACATATAGTCAGTTACATACAATGTATTTCTGGTACTGGAGGCAGAAACTATTTCAAAACGCACAAGGGAACAGGTAATTACTTTTGGATTACGGAACACCTAGTTTATTTAGCTTTTACTTAAATGACAAGTGTAATTTTAAAATCATTTCAGATTATAGTGAAATACCATTTGCTTTATCTACCTTAAAAGGCACCTATTTTGTTGAACATGTGGTACAATGTGTGTACTAAGTACTGTACATAAGAGTTACCATAGGTACACAATGTGGGAACCCCAAACAAATATAAATCTTTCACCCATGATTCTTGATCCTAAAGTGCCCAATCAACTTTTCATTGGTCACCTAAGATATGCGACTCTTTCAAAGATCAGCAACAAATTAGACAGCAAAACTTAATAACATTAGTCCACTCACGGGTAACTTTCATTTGCAGAGCATACAGGCATGAAACACAAGAATGCTTACTGCAAATAATTTTATTACTAGCCTATAACAAATTAAAATTTAACAGAGAGCAAAGAACTGAGGATGCTGGAAATCTGAAATCAAAATAAGAAATGCTAGATATACTGATGAAACTCTGCTATTCTCTTCACAAATATAGTCTAACCTGCTGAGTTTTCCTAACATCGTGTATTTTCATTTAAAAGTAAATCAGATTTAATTTAGAACCGGATTCAACATTTTAAAGTGTTTCAACAGAACTTGCAGTTTTATATGAGCAGTGATATTTATAGTCCATGAGCCAGGACCCCAAATTTGGGCCACCGGTACCATCTGGGGGGAATAATTCTGATAGTGATTTTTGACAAGGTATACACCCCTAGTGCTAGAAAATATGTGATAGCATTGCAGCAGTGGTAGCTTTCTGTGAGGGGGCTGGGAGTTGCACCTCCATGCTATAAGAACCATGATCCCATGGTGCTTTGTCTATGATAAGATGAGTTATGCCAAGTACCTGTCCCATTACTTTGCTCAGATGATGAACCTCCCAGAGAAGAATCCTTCTGTGCATGAGGCCTTCAAGACAGGCCAATTCTCAGTGCAGCTGTCAAGTAACAACCCCTTTGGGCAGATCCCTGTGGACCAGGCTATTGAAGCCACAGTGAACAAAGACACACAGACTCCTGGAGGCACATCACAGTTCAACCTGAATGCTGGAGCTATCAAGCGTTACTACATAACAGCTGAGCACCACAGTGCACTCCTGGGACAGTTAGGGGAGATGGTGCAAGGCAACAAATCAGAGCTTTGTCATGCGAAGCTACAGTGGCCAAGAATCCAGAAAGATGAGGAACCAGTTTCAGCAGTGGTTAACCTCATACATGAATGGGTCAACCCATTTGCAGAGAAGCGGGACCTCATTAGCATATCTACGGCAAAGGCAGTCCCCAAGGACATTGCCTCCGACCTGATGAAGGCATATGAGATCGGTGAGCAATGCCATGCAACCTTCAAAGATGAGAGACTAGAGGAAGAGCCACCAGCAAAGAAATTCCATGACCCAAGGAAAACCAACAAGCTGAAAGCATTCAGTGATACGTGTAAGAAGTGAAATCAAATAGGAGGGCGATCATCTTGAAAGCAGACAGGTCTTTGTTTGGACGCATCGTAGTGATGGCACAAGGGCACAGTCTACGTATGGAGAATAGCCTTTTTCATCCCCTTGGACCATTGCCCTGGGCCCTGTCCACACCAGAAGGATCACTGAGAAAGACAAATAAAGCTACTTTAGCCACAACCTTGCAGAAAAATATCACAGTAGAAGAGCAACTCCCAGGAAACTCTGCTACAGTGGTTGATGGAATGAACTTGGTCCAAAGAGTGAAAGGTGATCAAGTTACTTTCAAAGATGTTGCCACAACAATTCTGAGTATGGCTGTGAGGGAAGGCAGTCAGAGTAGCAGTATAAATGTTGTGTTCGATACATACAAGGAGAACTCTATCGAGAATAGTGAAAGATCTCTACGGGGTGAAGAGACTGGTCATGAATTGCAAGGTATCATAGGCACACAGATGGTGAGGCAGTGGAGGAGCTTCCTGTACAAAGTCAGTAACAAAAATAGTCTCATTAGCTTCATAGTCCATGAATGGAGGAAGGCAGCGTACAGAGCAAAGCTACAGGAGAAGATTCTGTATGCAACTGTGAATGACAAATGTTACAGAATCACATCTCAAGACAGTGAGGAGGTGTCAGCTCTTCAGTGTCAACAAGAAGAAGCAGATGGCCGCCTACTTCTCCATGCTGCCCATGCCACAAGAGAGGGATACCAGTCTGTAGAGATCTGCTCAGAAGACATAAAGCTAGGGCTTTACTCTTTGGAGAGAAGGAGGATGAGAGGAGACATGATAGAGGTGTACAAGATAATAAGAGGAATAGATAGAGTGGATAGCCAGCGCCTCTTCCCCAGGGCATCACTGCTCAATACAAGAGGACATGGCTTTAAGGTAAGGGGTGGGAAGTTCAAGGGGGATATTAGAGGAAGGTTTTTTACTCAGAGAGTGGTTGGTGCGTGGAATGCACTGCCTGAGTCAGTGGTGGAGGCAGATACACCAGGAGTGACCTTTGCAAAGGCTCAGCAAACTTCTCCCTCGCCTCCCACAGTAGCCTGGGGTACATCTCATCCGGTCCCAGTGACTTACCCAACTTGATGCTTTCCAAAAGCTCCTGCACAACCTCTCAATATCAACATGCTCAAGCTTTTTAGTCCACTGTAAGTCATCCCTACAATCCCAAGATCATTTTCCGTAGTGAATACAGAAGCGAAGTATTCATTAAGTACCTCTGCTATCTCCTCTGGTTCCATACACACTTTTCCACTGTCACACTTGATAGGTCCTATTCTCTCACGTCTTATCCTTTTGCTCTTAACATACTTGTAGAATGCCTTGAGGTTTTCCTTAATCCTGTCCGCCAAGGCCTTCTCATGGCCCCTTCTGACTCTCCTAATTTCTTTCTTGAGTTCCTTCCTGCTAGCCTTATAATTTTCTAGCTCTCTATCATTACCTAGCTTTTTGAACCTTTCGTAAGCTCTTATTCACTTCTTGACGAGATTTTTAACAGCTTTTGTACACCACGGTTCCTGTATCCTACCATCCTTTCCCTGTCTCATTGGAATGTACCTATGCAGAACTCCATGCAAATATCCCCTGAACATTTGCCACATTTTTTCCATACATCTCCCCGAGAACTTCTGTTTCCAATTTATGCTTCCAAGTTTCTGCCTCAGCCTCATATTTCCCCTTACTCCAATTAAACACTTTCCTAATTTGTCTGTTCCTATCCCTCTCCAGTGCTATGGTAAAGGAGATAGAATTGTGATCACTATCTCCAAAATGCTCTCCCACTGAGAGATCTGACACCTGACCAGGTTAATTTCCCAATACCAGATCAAGTACCTCCTCTTGTAGGCTTATCTACATATTGTGTCAAGAAACCTTCTTGAACACACCTAACAAACTCCACCAAATCTAAACCCCTTGCTCTAGGGACATGCCAATCGATATTTGGTAAATTAAAATCTCCCACAACAACCCTGTTATTATTACACCTTTCCAGAATCTGTCTCCCTATCTGCTCCTCAATGTCCCTGTTACTATTGGGTGGTCTATAAAAAACACCCAGTAGAATTTTTGACCCCTTCTTATTCCTAACTTCCACCCACAGGTTCATAGACAACCCTTCCATGACTTCCTCCTTTTCTGCAGCCATGACACTATCTCTGATCAACAATGCCACGCCCCCACCTCTTTTGCCTCCCTCCCTGTCCTTTCTGAAACATCTAAAGCCTGGCAATCGAAGTAACCATTCCTGCCCCTGAGCCATCCAAGTCTCTGTAATGGCCACAACATCATAGCTCCAAATACTGATCCACACTCTAAGCTCATCCGTTTTTGTTCATAATGCTCCTTGCATTAAAATAAGATACATCTCAAACCATCAGTCTGAGTGCATCCCTTCTCGATCACCTGCCTAACCTCCCTCTCGCACTGTCTCCAAGCTTTCTCAATTTGTGAGTTAACCACCTCTTCCTCCATCTCTTCAGTTTGGTTCCCAACCCCCAGCAACCCTCATTTAAACTCCCCAATAGCCTTAGCAAACCTCCCCGCCAGGATATATTCAAGTGCAACCCGTCCTTTTTGCAAAGGTCACTCCTGCCCCAAAAGAGGTCCCAATGATCCAGAAATCTGAATTCCTGGCCCCTGCTCCAATCCTTCAGCCATGCATTTATCCTCCACCTCACTCTATTCCTATACTCACTGTCATGTGGCACAGGCAGTAATCCCGAGATGACTACCTTTGTGGTCCTGCTTCTCAACTTCCTACCTAACTCCCTGTAGTTTGCTTTCAGGATCTCCTCCCTTTTCCTGCCTATGTCGTTGGTACCAATATGTACCATGACCTCTGGCTGTTCTTCCCACTTCAGGATATCTTGGACGTGATCAGAAACACCCCAGACCCTGGCACCTGGGAGGCAAGCTACCATTTGTGCTTCTTTCCTGTGTCCACAGAATCGCCTGTCTGACCCCCTAACTATAGAGTCCCCCATCACTGCTGCCATCTTCTTCCTTTCCCTACCCTTCTGAGCCACAGGGCCAGACTCTGTGCCAGAAGCACAGCCACTGTTGCTTCCCCCAGGTAGGCTGTCCCCCCCGCAACAATACTCAAGCAGGAGTCCTTATTGTCAAGGGGTACAGCTACAGGGGTGCTCTCTAGCCTCTGACTCCTGTCCTTCCGTCTCCTGACTGTTACCCACTTATCTGTCTCCCCAGGCCCCAGTGTGACTACCTGCCTATAACTCCTCTCCCCAACCAGACGAAGGTCATCAAGCTGCACCTCCAGTACCCTAACATGGTCCCTAAGGAGCTGCAGCTCAACGCACCTGGCGAAGATGTAGCTGTCCAGGAGGCTGAGAGTCTCCCAGACCTCCCACACCTGATACCGAGCACAGAAAACTGTCCTCACACACATTCTTCCTGTCTGTATTCTACTCAGGCAGCCTACCTCACCTCGACCTCTTATCGTTGAAGCCCCATTGAGCCAAAGCCTTCCTACTCTGTCTCCCTCTACTCCATCACCCGCTCTATATAGCTGTCTCATTTTAAACTCTTCTCGCTGTTCTCACTGGCTGACAACCACATGCTTGCGCAGTCATGCCCCGATCAAACCGCTGAAGAAATAACCATCTCCCTTTAAACCCTTCTCGCTTTTAAATTCTTCTTGCTTTTAAATTCTTCTCGCTGTTCTCACTAACTGACATCCATGCACTTGCACAGTCATACCCCGATCAAACTGCTGAAGAAGTACAGTAATCCCAGTTCAAATGAGGCAATTTGAGATCTCCGAACCAATATAATTTGAAGATTAATATAACCCCGAGAAACTCTACAGATGCTGGAAATCGAAAGCAACACACATAAAATGCTGGAGGCACTCAGCAGGTCAGGCAGCATCTATGGAGATGAATAAACAGTCGACGTTTCAAGCCAAGACCCTTCTTTAGGACTGGAAAGGAAGGGAGAAGGCGCCATAATAAAAAGGTGGGGGGAGGGGAAGGAGTTTAGCTAGAAAGTGATAGGTGAAGCCAGGTGGGTAGGAAAGGTAAATAGCTAGAGAGAAAGGAATCTGATATGAGAGGAGAGTGGACTGCAGGAGAAAGGGAAGGAGGACAGGACCCGGGGGAGAATATAGACAGGTGAGGGAGGGACATGTTTTTAACCAAAAGGAGAAATTGATAATCATGCCACCCATTGGAGGCTACCCAGACGGAATATAAAGTGCTACTCCTCCACCCTGAGAGCGGCCTCATTCTGGCACCAGAAAAGGCCATAGAATGACATGTCGGAATAGTAATGGGAATCGGAATTAAAATATTTAGCCACCAGGTGTCCTGCTTTTGGTGGATGGAGCAGAGGTGTTCAACAAAGCAGTTCCTCAACTTATAATGGATCTACAACAATGTAGAGAGGGCACATCAGGGGGATTGGACACAATAGATGACCCCAAAAGAGTTGAGGTTAAGTGTTGCCTCACACAGACACACAGTATAATATAACTACATTAATATAAAATAGAGGAGAAATATATAGGCAAAGCATAGGGTAATATAACTAATATAAACCTATGCTTTAATCTCCTCTACCTCCCTCTTAGGAAATCTATGGTATATTTTTGTTTCTAAGCTTTGCCATTTGGAGCCACATTAAGGACTCCTTAGTCAATATTGCAGTGCCATATCCTATTTAACATCCGTTTTCGCAAGCCGAAAGCTTCCATTTTCAGGAGTTGCCAGTCCTACATTTCTTTCAACAATACCTCTGTAACAGTGACAGTATCATACTCAAATGTGCTGATCAACACTCTTAAATCACTTGGCTTATTATTAAAACTTCTTAAATTAAAAAATATGCAAATTAGCTTTGCATGCCTATTTGTCTTATCATGCCCTTTTCTACTCTGCCTGCTAGACTGACTCTCTCATGCCATTTATTTTTAATATAGCTAAATATTTATGCAATGGTGCAGAAGCTTTAACAAGTTAATTACAGCACCTTGGATTTATCAGAGCCAGGAAGTAGGTAGTTTATCATGGGCTCCCTGAATATATTGAAAGTTCAGTATTTCTAATGACATCCATTATCACAGAATGACAAGATATGTGCCTTTTGAAAACAATCACCATTCTTTTTTGTGATATTATCATTTTAAAAAATTACTTTCTATTTGGGCATCTCTGATGGGCATTAAGACTGATATTTGTTCTCTATCACTTACAGTCATTCCATACAACTGAACAGTTTACTCCAGAGATCAAACAAGGTAAATCAAAATTAAGCAGACAGAACTAGCAAATTATTTTCTTAAAAGGACATTTGTGTACAATATGGATTTTAAGATAATACAACAGCTTCATGAGCATTATTCATATCTGTCTTCAATTTCAAGGACTTTAAAAAAAAATTAATTCAAGTTCTTCCAATTCCTGGTGAAATTCAAACTTGGATCAGCTTGATTTCTTTCACATTCCATTAAAACTTGTGCACAAAACATTTACTAATCATGCTAGTTTTTGTTCAAGACGGCGCCAGCGTACGACGTTCCCTTGTCCAGATGGTCTATGAAACTGCTTAATTTACTTCTTTTACGTCTGTTTTTCATCTTCAATGTGTTTCTGGAACTGCCAGAACCTGTGATTTACAGCTTAGTGATCTCCAGGAAGACTCTGAGAAGCGAACGTATCCTCAAATGGCCTCAGGGCAAAGAAACTT
Organism: Mobula hypostoma; assembly: GCF_963921235.1. Taxonomy (NCBI): domain Eukaryota; kingdom Metazoa; phylum Chordata; class Chondrichthyes; order Myliobatiformes; family Myliobatidae; genus Mobula; species Mobula hypostoma. Next base: position 159,036,078 of record NC_086100.1, read on the forward strand.
CGAGATGGGACCTGAGCCTATGTTCAATTCCATTTCGCCAATTAAAATGTCCATTAATTGCCGATTAAAGCATCAAGGTATATGTGGAAGGCAAGCAAGAGTTCAGTGCCAACTGCCTGCTTTTTGATCACTGATGGGATTCCTCTGCTGCTGGAGAAGGAGTCAGCGAACGGCCTATTGTAGGCTTCTGCATTCAAGCATTGCCTCTGTCTTTTGATAATGTTGGAGGATGTTACAGTGGTTCTGTGCTTATGAATTGGACTATTGTATTCATGGACTGTGTACCTTTTCGGACTTACGGTTTCTAAATTCTGGTTTTTGCCCCTTCCTTTCTGTTTAGTTGTGTGAGAGGTAAGGGTTTGGGGGTTGATATTCTTGTTGCACTCTGCGAGTTTTTGTGTGTGGGAAAAGCAGGGTTTGAGATTGATGTTCTTGTTACATTTTGTGCAAGGGGAGGGGGTTTGGAGGTTGATGATCGGGTTGCTGTTCTTTTTTGTGCAGCAGGGGTGTGTTAGGTATTTCTCTGAAGGACTTCCATGGTTTTTCTTTGTTTTTTGGCTATCTGGAGAAAACAAATCTCAGAACTACTATAGATACATACTTTGTTTATAAATGAACCGTGAACCAGAAGGTGGGGATGAATTACAAATGCCTAGGCAGGAGGTTCCAAGATTTTGATTCATGACAAATAGAACAGTGATTATAGTTCCTTGTGAAGAGGGAAACCTGCTGGGGGTAGCATTCTCATGCATCTGCTGCTCTCATGCAACAGTTTGGGGATTTAGGAAGTATCACTGAAGCTTTGTTGTGTAAGTTTGTTGGGCAATATGGCTTACTATTGCTACTTATGTTTCCTTCTGAACAACATCTTGTAGTTGGCACATTCAACAGACATAAGGTGCTGGTGAAGAGAGTGTACATGTAAACCAAATCACCAGATTACTGCACTTAATAATGCTTGGTTTTACTGTACCTCAAACATGGTGACATAAACAGATTCCTAAGCATACAATATCAATCTATTACAGTGATACCCAACGGGGCTGGTACCATCCCCCAAAGGGGTGGTTATATGTCCCAAGGAGAAGTTAGGGGAAACAGAAGTCATCGGGGGAGGGGCATTCAAGATTCTTGAGGGGGGACGGTAAGTGGCACCCTGACTTGAGGCACAAGACCTGACCAATTGTGTCAACTCGCTGCCATCATCAACATCCCAGTTTGTGCTAGTTTTTTATTTTAATTTAGTCCCATTAATGATGGATAAATTCGTACAGCACAATCTCAATGAGTCTGAAGGCAGGGAGGCCTTGAATTCTAATCCTGCTAAGAAACAGAACTACAGAAAGTGCATCAATACAATGTTATATACCTGGAGCATAGTTTTATTCTGTTCCAATCAATCAGCGATGCCTCATGTGTCTTATTTGTAATACTGTACTGTCTAATGAAGCCATTAAGATTGCAGGAACACTTCTGTAAAAGACACCCTGAAAAAGCTACTTATGGTATTACTCAGTTCCAGAAGATAAAAGAAGCATTTGAAAAGTGTTGCACACTAGAGTCATTTGCCAAGAAAGCTAAATTTACATTGAGAGTGGATTCACTGCTTCTTATAACATTTCCAAAATGATAACAAAGTGTAGAAAATCTCATACAATTGGTGAAAGATTAATAATGCCTACTGTATCAGAAGTGCTCACCACTGTTCTCAAAATGGATACCACTATGTTAAAATCAATTCCTCTGAGTAATAACTCTGTAACTCATTGTTGAAGAAATGAGTGAATACATTGAGTACCAACTATGCACAGAGCTACAAAAAACAGAACTTGGGATATAACTGAATGAGTCAACTGTGCAAGACAACAAGGCATTGCTAATGGCATATGTATGGCTTATCAAAAATGGAAAAGTTTATGAAGAGATTCTCTTTTTAGTAAAAAGTAAAAAACAAATATTAATGGAGAATCAATCTACAATGAGCTCAAAATATATATTGAGGATAAAAGAATTCCAATTTGGAACATGATTTCTTGTGCAACAGATGGAGCATCATTTATGACAGGTCGCCAAGCTGGTTTAGTGGCATTTGTGAAAAAAGTGATCCCAAGTCTATTTGCAATCCATTCTGCCTTAGCCAATGACTTTTTTTTTTAAATCCAGACTTTTGTAACATCTGCCATCACCAAAGCTAAAGCTCATCCGTTAAATAGCTGAATGTTTCAACAGTTATGCCAAGATAATGATGAAGTGTTTGAACACTTGCTTCTTCACACTGAAGTGCATTGGCCATCAAAAGGCTGCTGCTTAAAACGTTTCTTTGATCTTTTTGACACGCTGAATTTTTGCTCAAAGTCGACAAGAACTTGGGAAACAAGATTAAACTTCTATGTGGAGATGTGGAATACCTAGCCGATCTGTATGACAAAATGTAGATTGACAAAGAATGTTCTCGCAGTTTCCCTGCGTAGAAAGTACGGCACTCTCTTTCACAGACGGTGATTTGCTAGAGTACTGCAGTCACTGAAGGAGGATTTCCAGAATCGATTCAAGGATTTGAACAATCAGGAAATTCCAAACTGCATAATTAACCCATTTCTTTGCAAAGTGGAAGACAGGAAGAGAGCTTGCAAGAAGAAATTATCGAAATTCAGAATGATGATGAAGCAAAAATGCTTTCCAAAACTGTCAGTTTTTGTGGTACGTGGCTACACTGTCATACAATGTCTTTGTTGAAGAGCCAAACTATTCTCCATCGCATTTCCATCCCCCTACCTTGTTGAAAGAGGCTTCAGTGTAGTGAATCATATACTCAGAAAAAACAGAAACCACTTGGACTTCAGGCTTTTGCTGTCACAACTCGAACCAGATATTTCAACTCTTGCAAAAAAACCATCAAGTTCAAGGATCACATTGATGTCAAAGCTACTGTACAGCACACACGGTGTGTGTAGGCTAGGTTTAAAGATAAATAAAAATTTAAAGCAGATCATTTTTCTCCTGTTTGGTAGAAATGATTTTACACTGTGGGGGCACCGGGAAGCATATTGTGCCTAAGGGAGGCATTGGCAAGTATGAAGGTGCTTTAGGGGGGTGTTGGCAAGTATGAAAGTGCTTTATGGGGGTGTTGGCAAGTATGAAGGTGCCTTAGGGGGGTGTTGACAAGTATGAAAGTGCTTTGGGGGTGTTGGCAAGTATGAAGATGCTTTGGGGGGGGGTGTTGGCAAGTATGAAGATGCCTTAGGGGGGTGTTGGCAAGTATGAAAGTGCTTTGGGGGGGGCGCTAAGACAGTCTACAAGCTTCATTTTGAGAACCTATAATGCCTATGTGGGACAGTTATCTTACTCTATGAGGAATAAAACACTGCCCAATTGATTCTAAAACATGTTTTCAAAGGGGTAGTATTGGAATTTTTTAGATATTATTGCTGTCAATTACAAAGGGTGAGCTCTTGAGTTAATAAGATGAGTTGAAATAACTCAATGCTGCATATGCAGAGCAATAGTCACTTACTATGTTCACACACAAGAATTATACTTAGAATGATACATGACCCTAGACCTGGGCTAAAAAAGGGGTTAGGAAACACTGATCTAATACATTTTCATTGAACAGCTCTAATCTTTCACCTAGGTTAGCTAGATGTAAGTAGTTGGGCACAGAGGAGGGTGTAAGGTTCTTTTCAAATTACATTTAGCTGAATATTCTACTTTAGTTACACGCTCTTCATTCTGATTATGCTAACATTCTACCTGCATTCATACCACTCAACATATTTTAAGTTATGGTAAGTGTAAAGAAACTGAAAAGGTTGTGTCTCAGCTGCATTCTTGAATCCATCAGCTATCTCTCTCGTTGATGACTATCATTTTGCTACTAAACTAACTTATCATTAAAAAGTACAGGAACTGACCCTAGGTCCACAATCTCTCCCCACACACAACCACTAACCACACACTGCATGGAAGTGGAGAGAATTAGATAGATAACATTTGAGGTAGGAAGGAGATTTTATTTTGTTATCTTCAGATAGTATCAGAGCCTGCAGCAAGTATGGCAGGTACCTGGTGCCCAAGCACATAACGTAAATGCTTCAAGGTGGAATTCAAATGTAGTAATAAAATATCTATGGAGGTCAACAGGTCAAAACACCACCATATCATTCCTCAGGGTCTACAGCTGGCTGAACTATGCACAGCCAATGAATTATAAATCAGGGATATCTCCAAACATGCAGCACAAGCAAACAATTTAACCTTTCATCAGATAAAAAGAAGTGGCATTTCAGGCTAAGTGAACTCCGCATCGTAAATTAATATCCTTGGGTAGATTTTAATGACCCGGATCTGTGCAGTGCAGGTGGTTTAAAATGACTGTAAACAGTATTTTCTTCATCCACAGCATGTTTGCCACTACTGCCACTTTAGCTTCTGGCTAATATTGGTGACCGCAGGTCATTAGCAGGCTAGCAGTTGAATCTTATTAATACTTAAGCAGGAATTCAATTAAATCATTCACAAGTGAAACTCAAAAGAATTAACTCATTTTTCACAAAAAATGACCAAAATATTGGAAACTTACCCTCAATAAAATTTAACTGGTAGCAATTTTTACAGAGAAAATCTGATAATATCAGTCACTGTTAATAGCAGTCAAGGCCAATTTACAGACCATGACCGCAACAACATGTCCACCGTTGCTTGGGAAAGAAAATGTCAGAAGGCTAATAGCAAGAATAAAACTCAGCCATTCACCTTCATAAGTTTCTCTAGGGACACAATGCAATTCAAAAGCAAATCCAAATTCTTGCAAAATTTATACAAAAAAAGCTGAGAATTCACATCATCTGAGGATGCTTCCAAAATTCAGAAGACTTTCTAAAATCAGCAAGGTTTTGCATATTTATTTAATAACAACTCTCGGAAGATTATGGAGAAGTTCCGATTCTCTGATAAGACCAGCAACAGTTAAAGAAATGATAGAACATGCAAAAGTGACCAGGGCAGCTAGTCAGAGCCAGATTATTCAAACAATACTGAAATGGAAAGAAAAGCACAAAGTCTGATCTTACCTTCTATGGGATGAGCAGATAAGGGAAAGCTGCTCCAATTCTGACTCAACAAGGGAAAAGGGTGAGAGGTGAATCTTGCTGAAATTCCATTCTCCTATAGTTAGAAAGGAGATATTTATTAGTTTTTTAAAAATAAATGTCATTCCTCAATTGTACCATATTGCAAAGAGAGCTGGACCTTTTAATTGAAAGTTGGGAAATAACTGAAGCGGGGAAAATTACATTTGGATTGTGCAAAGAAAAAGGCAACAGAGAACAGTACCGTGGCACTACTACATCCTAAAATCTGCAGCTGAAAATACGCTAATTTTCTCAACGGTGAAATAACCATAGGAGTTGAATCAAGTTAAGACCATAAGACTATAAGAATTAGGAGCAGAATTAAGCCATTTGGCCCATCAAGTCTGCTCCGCCATTCAATCATGGCTGATTCTTTTTTTTCTCCCCTTCCTCAGCCCCACTCCCCGGTCTTTTCCCTGTAACCTTTGATGTCGTGTCCAGTCAAAAGCCTATCAAGCTCTACCTTAAATACAACCAACAACCTGGTCTCCACAGCTGCCTGTGGTAATAAATTTCACATTCACCACCCTCTGGCTAAAGAAATTTTTCCACATCTCTGTCAAATGGGCACCCCTCTCTCCTGAGGCCATGCCCTCTTGTCCTAGACTCCCCCGCCGTGGGAAACATTCTTTCTACATCTACCATGTTTAAGCCTTTCAACATTTGAAAGGTTTCAATGAAATACCCCTCATCATTCTAAACTCCAGTGAGTACAGACCCAAAGCTAACAAACGTTTCTCATATGATAACCCTTTCATTCCCAGAATCATCCTTGTAAACCCTCCTCTGAACCCTCTCCAATGCCAGCACATCTTTTCTTAGATGAGGAACCCAAAACTGTTCACAATACTCAGCATCACACCCCTGCTCTTGTATTCTAGACCTTTTGAAATAAATGCTAACATTGCATTGCACCGACTCTACCTGCAAGTACACAGACTCTCAGATTAACATTGATTTATATACCAACTCTGTCCTTGAGCATATCAACAAGTGTGTAGATAGAGTGAAATCACCAAAACAAATAAAAGTTTTCCCTAATCAGAAACCATGGATGAACAGAGAAGTTTGCCTCCTGCTCAAGGCCAGAGATTCAGCCTTCAGGTCTGGAGACCGGGAGGCTTCCAGCTCAGCCAGGGCCAACCTGAGGAGGGGAATCTCTCAGGATAAACTCATATACAAACAGAGAATCGAGGAGCATTTCAACTCCTCAGACCCCCGGCGCATGTGGCATGGCGTACAGGTCATTACAGACTTTAAACCACCTAGTACTGTGCCCCCTTCTAGCTCTGCTTCCCTCCCCGATGAGTTCAATTACTTCTACGCTCGCTTTGACCAAGAGAACAAGGAGGTCACCCTCAAAGCGGATCTCCCACCTGGTGAACTGCCTATTTCACTTTCCACCTCCGATGTTTGCGCCACCCTGAGCAGGGTGACTGTACGGAAGGCAGCTGGTCCGAATGGAATACGTGGCCGTGTGCCCAGAGTCGGTGCAGGGCAGTTGGCCGGGGTCTTCACGGACATTTTTAATCTCTCCCTGGTCCAGGCAGTTGTCCCTACAAGATTCAAGATCGCCACCATCATGCCAGTGCCGAAGCATTCCACTGCCACGGGCCTGAATGACTTCCGTCCAGTTGCACTCACCTCCATCACTGCAAAGTGCTTTGAGAGACTGGTTCTATCACATCTGAAATCCTGCCTGCCCACTAGCCGTGACCCCCATCAATTTGCCTATTGTACCAACAGGTCAACAGAGGACGCCACCTCCACGGCACTTCACTCTGCCCTGACCCACCTGGAGAGCCCCAACTCTTACGTCAGAATGCTGTTCATTGACTTTAGTTCGGCATTCAATACTCTGATCCCCTCCAGGCTGATCGCCAAACTTTGCCAGCTTGGTATCAGCTCATCTCTCTGCAATTAGACCTTGGACTTTCTGACTAACAGACTCCTATCAGTTAAGTTAGACAACCTCTCCTCCTCCACTCTCACCCTGAACACCGGCGTGCCTCAAGGCTGTGTGCTGAGCCCTCTTCTGTACTCCCTTTTCACCTATTACTCCATTCCTGTACATGGCTCAAACTCCATAATCAAGTTCGCAGATGACACCACCGTGGTTGGCCTGATCAGAGGGGATGATGAGACAGCCTACAGGGACAAGGTCCAGCACCTGGCCGCGTGGTGTGCCGACAACAACCTGGCCCCTTACACCCAGAAGACCAAGGAGATCATTGTGGACTTCAGGCATGCTAGGAGCCACACTCACGTCCCCATCTACATCAACGGAGCTGTAGTGGAGCATGTATCAAGCTTCAAATTCCTTGGTGTCCAGATTTCCGAGGATCTCACGTGGTCCCTGAACTCCTCCATCCTGATCAAAAAGGTGCAACAGCACCTTTATTTCCTGCAGAGCATCAAGAAAGCTCGCCTCTGTCCCAGGATAGTGATGGACTTTTACCGCTGTACCATTGAGAGCATACTCACCAACAGCATCTCAGTGTGGTATGGCAATTGTCCCGTATCGGACCACAAAGCAGTGCAGCATGTGGTGAAAACTGCCCAGTTGCACCCAATTGCCCACCATTGAGAATATCTACCATAAACGCTGCCTGGGCAGGGCAAAAAGCATTATCAAGGATGCATCTCACCCTAACCATGGACTTTTTACTCTCCTCCCATCCGGTAGGCGCTACAGCAGCCTTCTCTCCGCACCAGCAGGCACAGGAAGAGCTTCTTCCCTGAGGCTGTGACCCTGCTGAACCTCACATCACAGCGCTAAGCAGTATTACACCCATATTGCACTGTCTCAGTACTCTATATTTGTGTGCTGTAGCACTTTTTATTCATAGTTACTTTGTAAATAACACTATTCTTTGCATTTCTGGTCAGATGCTAACTGCATTTCATTGGCTTTGTATCTGTACTCAGCACAATGACAATAAAGTTCAATCTAATCTAATCTAAATCTAATCTAAGTAAACTTTTAGGTTGTTCTGCACAAGGACTCCCAAGTTCCTTTGAATCTTAGATTTTTGGATTTTCTCCCCATTTAGTAAATAGTCTGCATATTTATTTCTTCTACCAAAGTATATGACAATGCACTTTCCAACATTGTATTTCATTTGCCACTTTCTTGCCCATTCACCTAATCTAAGTCCTTCTGCAGCCTACCCGTTTACTCAACACTATTGCGCCTCCACCAATCTTCATATCATCTGCCAACTTGGCAACAAAGCCATCTATTCTATCACCAATATCATTGATATACAGCATTAAAAAGAAATGGTGCCAACACCGACCCCTGCAGAACACCACTAGTCACTGGCAGCCAACCAGAAAAGGATCCTTTTATTCCCACTCACTGCCTCCTACCAAACAGCAAATGGTCTAACCATGCTAGTAACTTCCCAATAATAAACCATATAACAATATAACAATTACAGCACGGAAACAGGCCATCTCGGCCCTTCTAGTCCATGCCGAACGCTTACTCTCACCTAGTCCCATCTACCTGCACTCAGCACATAACCCTCCATTCCTTTCCTGTCCATATACCTATCCAATTTTTTTCTTAAATGACAAAATCGAACCTGCCTCTACCACTTCTACTGGAAGCTCATTCCACACAGCTACCACTGTCTGAGTAAAGAAGTTCTCCCTCGTGTTACTCCTAAACTTTTGACCCTTAACCCTCAACTCATGTCCTCTTGTTTGAGTCTCCCCTATTCTCAATGGAAAAAGCCCATCCATGTCAACTCTATCTATCCCCCTCATAATTTTAAATACTTCTATCAAGTTCCCCCTCAACCTTCTACGCTCCAAAGAATAAAGACCTAACTTGTTCAACCTTTCTCTGTAACTTTGGTGCTAAAACCCAGGTAACATTCTGGTGAATCTCCTCTGTACTCTCTCTATTTTGTTGACATCTTTCCTATAATTCGGTGACCAGAACTGTACACAATACTCCAAATTTGGCCTCATCAATGCCTTGTACAAATTTAACATTACATCCCAACTCCTATACTCAATGTTCTGATTTATAAAGGCCAGCATACTGAAAGCTTTCTTTACCACCCTATCCACATGAGATTCCATCTTCAGGGAACTATGCACCTTTATTCCTAGATCCCTCTGTTCTACTGCATTCCTCAATGCCCTACCATTTACCATGTATGTCCTATTTTGATTAGTCCTACCAAAACGTAGCACCTCACACTTATCAGCATTAAACTCCATCTGCCATCTTTCAGCCCACTCTTCTAACTGGCCTAAATCTCTCTGCAAGTTTTGAAAACCTACTTCATTATCCACAACTCCACCTATCTTAGTATCGTCTGCATACTTACTAATCCAATTTACCACCCCATCATCCAGATCATTAATGTATATGACAAACAACTTTGGACCCAGTACACTGAAGCACACCACTAGTCACCGGCCTCCAACCTGACAAACAGTTAACCACCACTACTCTCTGGCACCTCCCATCCAGCCACTGTTGAATCCATTTTACTACTTCAATATTAATACCTAACGATTGAACCTTCCTAACTAACCTTCCATGTGGAACTTTGTCAAAGGCCTTACTGAAGTCCATATAGACAACATCCACCGCTTTACTCTTGTCAATTTTCATAGTAACCTCTTCAAAAAATTCGATAAGATTTGTCAAACCATGACCTTCCACGTACAAATCCATGTTGACTGTTCCTAATCAGACCCTAATACCATGGGTTCTTAACTTGTCAAGCAGCATCATATGTGGCACCTTGTTAAAGACCTTCTGAAAGCCAAAATATACAATATCCACTGCATCCCCTTTATGTATCTTACTTGTAATCTCCTCAAAGAATTCCAACAGGTTCATCAGGCAAGATTTTCCGTTAAGGAAACCATGTTGACTTTGTCCTATCTTGTCCTGTATCATCAAGTACTCCATAACTTCATTCTTAACAATTGACCCCAACATCTTCCCAACCACTGAGGCCAGGCTAACTGGTCTATAATTTCCTTTCTGCTGCCTTCCTCCTTTCTTAAAGAGTGGAGTGACATTTGCAATGTTCCAGTCCTCTGGCACCATGCCAGAGTCAACGATTTTTGAAAGTTCATTACTAATGCCTGCACAATCTCTATTGCTATCTCTTTCAGAACCCTAGGGTGCAGTTCATCTGACCCGAGAGACTTACGTACCCATAGGTCTTTCAACTTTTTGAGCACCTTCTCCCTTGTAATAGTAACTGCACTCACTTCTCTTCCCTCATGCCCTTCAACATCTGGCACACTGCTAGTGTCTTCCAGAGTGAAGACTGATGCAAAATACTCATTTCGTTCATCTGCCATCTCCTTGTCCTCTGTTATTGTTTCTCCAGCCTCTTTTTCTAGCAGTCCTATATCCATTCTCATATCTCTTTTATTATTTACATACCTGAAAAAGCTTTTACTATCCACTTTGATACTGCTTGCTAGCTTGCTTTCATATTTCATCTTTTCCCTCCTAATGACTCTTTTACTTACCATCTGTAAGTTTTTAAAAGCTTCCCAATCCTCTATCTTCCCACTAATTTTTGCTTTGTTGTATCCTCCGTTTTGCTTTTACATTTGCTTTGACTTCCCTTGTCAGCCATGTTGTATTATTTTACCACTTGAGTATTTCTTTGTTTCTGGAATATATCTATCCTGCACCTTCCTCATTTTTCTCAGAAACTCATGCCATTGCTGCTCTACTGTCATCCCTGCCATCATCTCCTTCCAATTTACTTTGACCAACTCCTCTCTCATACCACTGTAATACCACTGTTAAGGTTCCGTAATGGCAGATGGAGCTGAACGCAGACAAGTGTGAGGTGTTACACTTTTAGAGGACAACGAGAGTAAGACTTACATAGTGAATGGTAGGGCACTGAGGAGTGTGGTAGAACAAAGAATTGTAGGGATAAGTGCCAGGAGAGAGATTAGTGGGGAGGGATGAATGGACAAGGGAATTACAGAGGGAGCGATTCCTGTGGAAAACAGTGGGGGGGGGGAGAGGAAAAGATATGATCAGTGCTAGGATCCCTTTGGAGATGGCGGAAGTTGCAGAGAATGATGTGTTGGATGTGGAAGCTCATGGAGTGGTAGATAAGGACAAGATGAACTCTATCACTGTTAAGGCAGCAGGAAGATGGGGTGAGCATGGATGTTTGGGAAATAGAAGAGATGTGGGTGAGAGCAACATCAATGGATTCACCTTCTTTCACCCAGTCACCAGTAAAGGATTTTTGAGCTGGTACAATAAACAGCTGGTCTTAACAGTGAGGAAGTAGGCTCCTCTACACTCTAGCATTTTTTAAAATTAGAATACAAACTAAAGTAACCTGTGAATGGGGTAAAACTGGAGACGCTTGATTTTAATGGCAGCTGTCAAAGTAACCAGTTGGTCTTACAGATTAACACAATGCCTGTACCATGTACCAGAACTTTCATTCGCAGCTTCTAAATTTAAAGATTGGATAAACTGTGATAATTTTCTTTTGAACACAAATGGTAACGGGGATTTAACTTAGGTATGTAAAATTATAAGAGCCCTGCATAGAAGAGGAAGGATCTTTTTCCCTAAGCATTGGAGTTAAAAACAGGGTGCAGAGAACAAAGTTGGTGGAAGGATTGAGAGGGGAGTTCCGGAAAAATAAATCATCCAAAGGATAATAGGGGTTCAGAACATACTACCTGAAAGTTAATAGAGAGGAACACATCTAACATTTCAAAAATTCTTGGATGTGTACTTCTGGAGTTAAGACCTCAAATATAATATATATAGTGCTGAGGAATGGGATAAGACTGAGTATATGACTGGGCAGGCATGATGGGTCAAATAGCCTCCCACTGGAATCATAAATTTTCTATGATTTCTGAACAGTATATCACAGTGGGAAACAGGAACAACACTTGGAAGATGTAATCATGAGCAGGATTTTGCACAAATATTGCAGCACATAACATATTGCCCCATCAGGAAAGGTGTTTTGAAAATAAAATCATATTAAAATAAGGAGAATTGATAACTTGAAATGGGTGGAATAACATTTGCAAGAAAAATTCTCAAATGACAGTATTAATTTTTTGATAGTCAATCCTGAATTTCATCTTATTGGGCAACCCTGCTCAAAGTTTGACAGCATTTAAATTGGAAAGAAGCAAATGACAGCCAAAAGATTCTGAGAAGCATAACGTATTAGATCAATTGCAAAACAAAAGCAACGAAGCTAACATAATACTTTCTGTTTGCCACTGACAATAAAGAACTCTCTCTCTCACTCTTTCACCACTGTTGTTCAGGTTTACTTTCTTGCTCTTTCTCAGCTACAGACAGCAACACTTCACCAGCAAATCTGTTGGAGTTGTCTACTGCATCCGGTACTCCCAATATGGCCTCCTCTACATTGGTAAGACCCGACACAGTTTGGGGACCGCTTTGTTGAGCACTTTCACTCCATCCACAAAAATCAGGATCTCTCAGTGGCCACCATTTTAATTGCGATCCTCATTCCATTCCAACATGTCAGTCATGGGCTCCTCTACTGCCACAAAGAGGGCACTCTTAAGTTAGAGGAGCAACAGTTCATATTCTATCGAGATAGCCTCCAACCAGATGGCATGAGCATCAATTTCTCCAATTTTCAGTAAGTTTTCCCTTCCCCTTCCCTCTTCTTCAATTCCCTATCTGGCCCCCCACTGAACTCTTCTCTTCTCCTAACTTGCCTGTCATCTCCCCAGTGCCCCACCTCCTTCCCTTCCTCCCTTGGTTCACTCTCCTCTCCAATCAGATTCCTTCATTGCTTGCCCTTTACTTTTTCCACCTATCACATCCCAGCCTCATACTTCATTCTCACCACCCTCCCAACAAATCATTCTGGATTTATCTATCACCTTCTAGCTTATACAAATTTCCCCTTCCCCACCTTCTTATTCTGCTTTCTTCCACATTCTTTTCCAGTCCTGATGAAGGGACAAAATTTCGACTGTCTATTCATTTCCATAGATGCTGCTTGACCTGCTGAATTCCTCCAGTATTCTGTGTGTGTTACCCAACATATTCTCCCATTTTGCTCACAACTTCTTTACCAGGAACTACAAGTTATGAGTTCCTATTCTCCCAGGTTATAGACTTGCAAATATTTTGAAGAAACTAAATACCAATTAACAAATGAAGTATGCATATGTCTACAGACTACAAACTATGTAGTCCTTGTGCTTAGTCCTTGGCCCTTACCTATTAAATGTTTACAATCTGGTTCTGAACAACAAGTACAATGAGTTTCTACATTTCTCCTGATGAAAGAATTAAATTATAAGTGAATGGAGTATGTTAACTTTAGGACCAACATATTACTGCAACAATTTGTCTTAAGATTCAACACATCAGCTGCGCCAGAAAGCTCAACTCCAAAGATAGTGCTGCAGTATCAGATTATTGATTCAACAGGAAACTCTTAATGAGTTTTCTACAGTTGAATATTAACAAAATCAGTACATGTATTCTCAGCCTTCACAAATCTGCACACAGCAGTTGCTCATCATTTCTACCAGCTGCCTTTCATTTCGAATCCAACAACATACAACAACTGAATCCCAAATCTGAATTCCTTCACAACTGCACTTGTCTGTCTCAGGAAAGATGCCCACTTACACATCTATCACTCTTCCATAGGCACTGAAATATTACTTCACACCTCTATCATCTTGATGAATGAATAACCTTTATCAACTTTCTAACCTTCAAATGATAGCTTCTCAGAATTCATCTGATCCAGTGACTTATCCACTTTCACAAAAAAAATTATAACCTTCATTTAATAACACTTTAATTTGCCTAATGGAGATATGGTGTTGCATAATAATATCTGGAATATGATTTTAAGATCTGTAGATTAAACTGTTTGAGGGCATCTCAGAAATATTAAATGGATGTTAGCCAAGGATCAAGTCTATATGCATACAAAATATAAATCTGTTATCCAAATTATTGTTAATCTCAAAATTCTAATCCTCATTTTGAAATCTCCCACACTTCTATGTAGATGTAATGCTGTCCTTTTGAATATTGAAGCCTAGATCTTACTTGAGATTATTGTCAATACTTCAAGCCCTCAAGTTTCATCATAACAGCTACATGTTTCTACAATGGTGCCTACTCTCCAGAATTATATCCACACCTTCCATAACCTATTTCTATATGCAGTAGTGCTCTGCAACTTGAAAACATTAAATTCTTATCATGCACTTAAATTTACAGCTGATGTACATCTTTCGTGTTTTACATCTCAAATCCTTCCAGTATTCCCTTTGGAATCTGTATCAATGTCAGCCAATATCACTGGCAACTATCCGGGGTTCAGTTGTTCAACTGATCATTACAAAATTATTTTAAATTATTTTAAATGCAGAACAGGTTTACAGAGTAATAAATATTCTTAAGCTTTTGTTTATGCCTACAATGTAAAATATGGCAGCTAGGACATCCCAAAAACCATAAAAATATTGAGTTACTTCAAGCTTGTTCATGGTGGGTCTTGGGCCACCTCGGAAATGGGGGTCTGTGGTTTCAGTATTCTTGTCCTTACGATCACTGGAGCTTGGAGTCAGCATGCTGGAAGAAGGCGAAGTTGCAGGAAGGTTGAGAAAACGAATTCCACAACTGACAGCAGCTTTCTTCACTCCAGGTACTTCCTGTACATGTCGGTACCAACGGGAGAGCAAAGGCAAAGCTTTCAGCATCTGTTCTTGACAGTCCCCAAGAGAATCCTGATCAAGAAAAATTCAGAAGAAGGTAATGTGACTTTGTACATAAAGCCAGGATGTCTTCTCACGTAGCAGTATGACATTGTAAGGGACTCTCACAGACATAGATATTGATAGTGCTAAACTGGAGACGTGCTCTCCTCAAGAACTGTGCTGTGAACAACCCTTTCACAATCACAGAAACATTCAGTTCCTAGTTCTAATACCGCTGGATTTACACGGTAAGGTATGCATTTGCTAAAGTGTGTGAAACCCAAAACCAAGAAAAAAGGCCCTGTATTACTTGACCCTGAAACTTCACCACAGAGCCTGATTTTAACTCACTCCCTCTTTGATCAAAAGTGAAATGCTTGTTAAACACAAAGTAGGAACAAAATCTGCCCACAGACGCAACATGGACTAAGCAGAGATCATACAAAACATTCATCAAGAAACACACACAAACTGCCGGAGGAAGTTATGAGGTCAACTAGTGTATAATAAACAGTTGATGTTTCAGACCAAGACACTTCCTCAGGACTTGTCCTGAAGCTCAGTATCACGATAAATGCTCAACTGTCAATAACAAACTGATACACATTTCATATCCTGGTCTGAGCAATTATGAGATTTGAGTGTAAAATATAACCATGCCAAAACTTTTTATACTGCTTTCAGATTCACATTGTCAAAATAAACCGTGTTCAATAACTGCATATGTCACTGATAGTTCTGCATCTAGTATTAAATCCACAAACCCACAGTGGAACAGGCTTCAACCAATCTCAAAGGTGCAAACTCAGCACATGGTTTGGAACCAGGGAAGTTCCACAGTCTATGTTCCAAGCCTTCCTGGTAGTGCTCCCCAACTCTTCCACCACCACATTGGCAACTGCATTGGTGCTGCTTCATGCACCCATGCTGAGCTCAACAATTTCATCAACTATGCCCCTAACTTCCACTCTGCCTTGAATTCACTCGGTCCATTTCTGACACCTCCCTCCTGCTTCTCTATCTGTCTCCATCTCTGGAGACATACTGTCGACCAACATCTTTTATAAACCTACCGATTCCCACGGTTATCTTGACTATAACTGTTCCCACCACCTCCTGTAAAAATAATATTTTCAGTTTTCTTCGTCTCTGCCACATCTGTTCCCAGATTACGGCTTTCCTTTCTAGGACATCAGAGATGTCTGTCTTCTTCAAAGACTGGGGTTTCCCTTCCTCCACCATTGATGTCGCTCCCACCCACATCTCCTCCAGTTCCCAAACATCCATGCTCACCCCATCTTCCTGCCGCCTTAACAGTGATAGAGTTCATCTTGTCCTTATCCACCACCCCATGAGCTTCCACATCCAACACATAATTTTCTTCAACTTCCGCCATCTCCAAAGGGATCCTAGCACTGATCATATCTTTTCCTTCCCCCCTCTCACTGTTTTCCACAGGGATCACTCCTTCTGTAATTCCCTTTTCCATTCATCCCTCCCCACTAATCTCCCTCCTGGCACTTATTCCTGCAACCAGCCAAAGTGCTACACCTGCCCAATCACATCCTCGCTCACTTTATTCCAGATGAGGCAACTCTTCACCTAAAATCTGCTGGAGTCATCTTTTGTGTCCAGTGCTCCCAATGCAATCACCTATACATTGGTGAGACCTATCGGGGAACCACTTGGTCGAACACCTTCGCTCCAAAAGCAGAACTTCCCAGTGGCCAAACATTTTAATTCCAGTGCCCATTCCCATTCCAACATATGGGTCTATGGCCTCCTCTTGTGCCAAGATGAGTCCATCCTCAGGGTGAAGGAGCAGCACCTTATATTCTGTCTGGGTAGCCTCCAACCTGAAGGCATGAATATCAATTTCTCCTTCCAATAATCTAAAATTCCTTCTCCCTTCCCTCTTCTCTATTCCCCACTCTGGTCTCTTACCTCTTCTCATGTGCCTATCACCTCCCCCCAGATTCCCTCCTTCCTCCCTTTCTCCTATGGTCCAATCTCCTCTCATATCAGATTCCTTCCTTTCCAACCCCTTACCTTTCCTACCCACTTGGCTTCACCTATTACATTCCAGTTATCCTCCTTCCCTTCCTCACACCTTTTTATTCTGACATCTTCCCCCTTCCTTTCCTGTCCTGAAGAAGGGTCTTGGCACAAAATGTCGACTGCTTATTCATTTGCATAGATGCTGCCTGACCTACTGAGTTCTTCCAGCATTTTGTAGTTTTACAGCAGTTAAAAAAAAAGGCTTTCATTTTGTGCCTTCCACATCCTCAGCTATTCCCAAGGGAGTAGCTCTGCTAACTGGCTATCTGCTTCAAGCCTAAAATTCTGGAACCAAAGCATATTATCAAATTGCCAGCGACATAGCAACATTACAACAGTGATTTCATTTTAAAAGTATGCATTAGGGTATAAATTGTTTTGGTATATTTTGAGGTTATGACAAGTGCAGTCCAAATGCAAGATCTTTTGCTTCCTCACACAACACATGGCAATGAAATGCCATCACTGAGTTAAGCAAAACTGCAGGAAAATTTACACTCAGCAGAGTTCCACAAATAACTTCAAACGATTGCAGTATATAATCTGTTCTTGAATGTGCTGGTTGTGAAACTAATGTTAACTGAGACATCAGCTAAACATTCAGAAGTACCATATTGTGTATGATCTGCTCATTATAAAATACTGTACTCCTAATATTTATCCACCAGGTACTCATAACTAAACAGTGAACAGAGGTCTCAGGAAGGACACCCATTCATTAAAAATTTTGAAAATACAATTTAAAGTTATAAAATAAGTTCATTTTTACATTATTAGCAGAAAAGGTCATGGCAAATTTGTTCATTAATGCAACTGAGTCTTTGTCACTAGTTGCATGGTGACTATAAGAAAACTCACCATCAATCTTCTGTGTCTTATGACATAAGTGTTAATGGAACAAATTTAAGACAGCAGAAAGATGCAATGTTGGCAGCAGATTAAAATCTTCAGGCATCATATATTCAGCTTCTAAAGCACAGAAAATCTGGCAAGTATGAAAGGTATCTAATAGAGATAGATCCAATCCACAGCAGGTGTAGTACAACAGGCCCCTAATCAGAGTAAATTTCCCTGGATGGATCATCAATTAGTCTACACATTCTTTTTTATTTTCAAGTACTTGTTTCTATGACAGCTGCAGCTTCTCCCCAATTCTTCTCCCTACAACCAGGGACCATATCTATATCTTTTCTACCCCACATTCACTGTTTCACCAAAACTTTTCAAGGAAGTGATAACCTTTTCATTTTGTTCCAAATTGCTTTCGCTTAAAAGGTTTACCTTTCCCTTTACATTATCTTACTGCACTGTTATCTGTAAAAAAAGATATCCGCAGGATGCTTAAGAGTCTCATGCATTCCATTATCAAATACTTAGCTAGTCTGGATTCCATAAAAGCTGTAAAAAGGCTAAAAGATGGTGGGGGGGTGTTGTTGGGAGCAATGCCATCGCTGTGCTCCAATGAGCTGACTTTACATGATAATATGGAGAATTAATTTATTTTGTTGAGCTCCTAATAAGTTATATGCTTCAGATTATCAAGAAGTCAGATGTTACTTACCCACAACAATATGCTGCTAAACTGCAAATTGTTAAAAAATAGACTTGGCATACAAGATAGATTTAAAGGAACCTTCTGCAAAGAGCTTCAAAGGAAGAGATTCATAAATATACTTTTGGCGAGACTCCCCTTGAAGCACCTATTTGGAATGTGCTCTGTGCAGGGGCTCACATTACAAGAAACATTCTAAACACCACCACCCTCCCCGCCCCCCCCTTTATCCTAACAGATTTTACTATTGCCTTTTTTTGGATTCTGTACAAGTTCAGAATGCATTCTCTCGGCAAAAGCAAGGCAATCCCACTGGACATGCAATGTTTACTAATTTCCAAACTTGAACATTCAACTCTCCTCAGCAAAAATGCATTGGTCTCTGCGCAGCAATCCAACCAGTCCAAATGCCCTATCCTCTCATTCTCAGTATTATGGATGAAGAGATCATGTGTAACACATGCACATTTGCTGATGATACACAACTTGGTGGCAGTTTCAGCTCTGAGGAAGATATAGAGAGTCTTCGGGAAGAACTCAGATTATGAATGGGTGAAGATACAGCAAATGAAAAATAATCTGGAAAAATGTAAAGTCATCCACATTGGTAAAACGAATTCCTTTATAAGTGGTGAGAGATTGAAAGGTGTGCAGAAAGACATAGGCATCCTCACAAAGGCTGATATGCAAAAGGTAAGTAGATAGGTAGGTAGGTAGGTAAGTAGGTAAAAGGTTTAGAGCAGAAAAATACATGTACAGTACCACCATAGACAACTTGCTTCAATTACATGTGGTCTTAGTTGGATTACTGTGTATGCATTTAGTCTCTCCAACTATGGAAGGATATACTAAAGAGAGTGCAATGTGTCTCCTGTCAGGGTGAGTTTGGCACTCAAGGAGAGGTTAAGAATACAGAATATAGAATGTAGATCAGAACAGCACAGTACAGGCTCTTTGGCCAACAATATTGCCTTGACCTTTTAACCTGCTCCAACATCAACCCTTTCCAAACATATAATCATCCGTTTTCCTTTCATCTATGTGCTTATCTAAGAGTCTCTTAAATGTCCCTAATATATTCTGCCTCTACAACCACCCCAGCAGTTCATTCCATGCACCACCACACTGTGTAAAAAAACCTACCTCTGACATCTCTCCTAAAACTTTCCTCCATTCACTTTAAAATTATGCCCTCTTGTATTAGCCGTTTCCACCCTGGTAAAAAGTCACTAGCTGTCCGCTCTATTAATTGCCTCTATGACGCCAATTCTCATCCTCCTTTGCTCCAAAGAGAAAAGCCTTAACTCACCCATCCTTTCCTCATAAGACATGCTCTCTAATCCAGGCTATACACCGGTAAATCTCCTCAGCACCCTCTCTACGGCTTCCACATCTTTCCTGTAATGAGGTGACCAGAACTAAACACAATACTCCAGGTGTGGTTTAACCAGAGTTTTATAGTGCTGCAAGATTATCCCGCAGCTCTTGAACTCAATCCTCCGGCTAATGAAAGCCGACATAGCATACGCCTTCTTAACCAACCTACCAACTTACGTTGCAACTTTGAGGACTCTATGCACGTGGGCCTCAAGATCCCCTTATTCTTCCACACTACTAAGAAACTTGCCATTAATCTTGCAGTCTGTCTTCAAGATCAATCTTCCAAAGTGTATCAGTTCACACTTTTCTCATTGAACACCATTTGCCACCTCTCAGCCCAGCTCTGCATCCTACAACATCCTATTGTAACCGATGACAACCTTCTTCACTGTCCACAGCACCAGCAACTTTCATGTCATCTGCAAACTTACTAACCCACACTTTCTTTTCCTCATCCAAGTCATTAATAAGAATCACAAAGGCCAAGGGTCCCAGATCAAATCCCTGCAGAACACCAAGGGTCACAAACATCCAAGCAGAATACATTCCATCTACCAACCTCTGCCTTCTGTAAACAAGCTAATTCTGAACAAGCCAGGATTCCCTGGCTTTCATGACTCCTGACCTTTGTGAAAGATCTTACCATGGGGAACCTTGTTGAACACCTTACTAAACTACATTTACACCACACCCACTGCTGTACCTTCATCAATTTACTTTGTCGCTTCCTAGAAGAAATTAATCAGATCCATGAAGCATGATCTCCCCCTCACAAACCTATGCTGACTACGCCTAACCAGACTGTTCTTCTCTAAATACTTGTAAATCCTGTCTCCAAGAATCCTTTCCAATAGTTTGCTCACCACTGACACAAGACTCACTAGTCTATAACTCCCAGGATTATTCCAATTACCTTTCTAGAATAAAAGAATAACACTTCCGATGCTCCAATCTTCTGATACTACTCCTGTGACAACTAAGGATCCTTCTGCAGACTCCATGGTTCCTCAACACTACCTGCCCCTCCACCTAGCTTCGTATCATCTGAAAATTTGTCCACAAAGTCATCAATTCCATCATCCAAATCTTTGACATATAACATGAAAAGAAGCAATCCCAAAACCGGCCCCTATGGAACACCACTAGTCACAAGCAGACAACCAGAAAAGTCCCCCTTTACTCACACCCTTTGCCTCCTGCCAGTCAGCCAATCTTCTATCTATGCTAGCATCCATTCTGTGATACCATGGGCTCTTATCTTCTTAAGCAGCCTCATGTGTATCATCTTGTCAAACGCCATCTGAAGGTCCAAGTAATCAATATCCACTGACTCTCCTTGGTCTGTCCTGTCTGGTATTTCCTCAAAGGATTCCAACAGATCTGGCACTTTGTTCCCTCTCCAAGAAGGTACCAGGAGCCGAGCAGCTCGAGGTCAAGAAGCTCAGAGATGGGGCGTGAGCCCATGATTAACTCCATTTCTTGACGATCTTGCCAATTAAAGCGTTAAGGAAGATTGAAAACATTGAGATGAGTGCAGAAAGTGAGCAAGCGCTCAAAGCCATCTACCAGCCTCTCACTCACTGCTGCCAAAGGAGGATGTCTGCATGCAGCACTCTCTCTCCCTCCTGCCCACTTCTCCTAAAGGAATGTCCCTACTTTTGAATTCTCTCTCTCTCTCTCCCCCCCACCTCTCCCTCTCCCCTCTCCCTCTCCCCTCAATGCTGTCAACAGATGGTACTGAAGTTCTGGGTCAACAGTTTGTGGATTGGACTGCAGTTCAATTGCACACTTTCGATTTTGTGTTTTCTATGTTTGCGCTCACTCTTTCTTGTCCCTGTTTTGCGCATGGGGTGGGTGCTGTTTGTGCTATTTGTTTTTTTTTGCATGGGGGGGTGGTTTGATGTTTTTCTTTGAACAGGATCTTTGTTTTCGTGGCTGCCTGGAGAAGATGAATCTCAGAGTTGTATACTGCACACATACTTTGATAACAAATGCACTTTGAACTTTGGTTGTAATCTGCTCTGAGAACAGAACATTCTTGATTGATGTCAGCATGTTTTCTGTGGTTCTAAACTTGCTCCCACATCTAAAATTAAATGAGATTGACAAATATGATTATTATCAGAGTCATGGATTACAACTCTGACATTTAAGGGAATCAATCTTCTCAAAAAGGTCAGCATGATGAGGAGAGGAAATCTTTTCTAGAAGGTCAAAATACTATAAGAAGTGAATTAACTCCCAATTCACCAAACAACAAAAACATACAACAAAAACTTTTATTAATTTCTGCCTCTAAACTTTAAATGCGGGTTAAAAATAACAGAAAGTTGAGAAAGTATTACAAGTTCCCACACAGTGTTCTGACAGTCTGAGATCATTGTTTAACCAAAACTTGCTCAACATCCTCACAGCATTTGAAAAATGTTTTCTCTACTCTTCATCTATGGAGAGCAATTTTCCTGTGGGGGGGAAGTGTGCAAAAAGGGGAGTGTGAATTCATAATTCTATCTATTTGTTTTTAATGTCAGTGTTGAGTATGGAAAGACAAGATATATAACCTGAGAAAACAATATTTGAAGTACATTTAAATTTCAGTCAAAAGGGTTCTGTTAGACTTGTGATTCTCTATCATCTTATCTGACAGCTCCATGACAAATGTTACAGAAGTCCCACAAGTTAAAGCAAGCTGTTCCTGTACTGCTTTTCGTGCATTTTCCATGGTTGGAGGAAAGTAAATTTCATGGATGAGCCTTAATTTCAATGAATGATCAGTTGTAAACAAACATTCTGAAGGGCTATTAACACTGTTCTTCGATCAATTTTACAACAAGTTTGAAAAATGCTCAACAGAAGATCAAAGTAAGATATCCCAGGTTTGAATTTCAAGCTGAGCAATATCAGAAGGAATGGAGGTAGGACCAATGTGTTCTAAACAGCCAGTCCCCAATTTCCAAACCCTGACTGGGGAAGATAGGATTGAGCTCAACTGTGAAACTCACTTCCCAATTTTTCTCCCAGTAAGCAATTTACAGAATTCTGGATTTACTGCAGCTCGGTTGGTAACACTTTTCTCTCTTTAGTCAGATGGTGCCAGGTTTAAGTACAACTGCAAAAACAAACATTGAAGATGTAACCTTTCAACTGAGATTTAAACCAAGGGACTGTTTGCCTTCATAAACAGTCATAAAAAGTCCCACTTCTTCTTCATTGGGAGGAGAGGGAAGTTACCCCAACTATCCATCAATTAGCATTTCTGTAACAGATGATCCAACAATCATTATTTACTTCTCTGCCCACCTTGCTATTCCATACCTCCTACTGTCTATATTATGAAAATAATAAATTGGTTTTTGGAATGTTCCAAGCTCATACAAGATGCAAGGCATCATATTTGCCTTCTTGGTAGTTTGTCTCCAATCTTAAAAGTTAGATAATTCAGGTGGCATTTATTCAGATAAGAAAACTAACAATTATGTAACTCCCTTCCCTTTAAACTCTGGCAGATGGTGCAGTAATAGGTGATATTCCCTGTTAGTTTTTATCCCAAAGTTAATGGCTTTACCATCTCTCATATGATATGATCTAACAAGAAGCCCAGATAGCAATAGCACCATTGAAATTTAGTAGAAACCTTTGCCATGCTCTAAAAATCTTTCAACATCGAATCAGTGAATATGATGAGCGGTGATGGGTCCAGATTCAGATTAGTACAATTGGAATGGGAAGTTTAAGGGTCTAAATTGAATACTACCAGCTCTATAAAAACAAAATAATGCAACAGCAAAACCATTAATATGAAAGTCTTAAAAAGACTGCAGATGCTAATAATATGAAATTAAAAAAGAAAATGCTAGAAACACTCAACAGGTCAGGCAGCATCTGTGGGAGAGAAATGGATTTATCATTTCAGGTACAAATCTCCTAATCAGCATCATTCCAACAAAGGGACTTAGACCCTAAATGTTAATTCTGCTTCTCTTTCTGCATCTGCTGCCTGAATTTCTATTTTAATTCTATAAATCCAAAAAAAAAACTGATTTTAACACTTTAATATTAAACTTCAAGCTTTTCCTTTAAGTGTTGTGAAGCATTTTTCATAAAAAATATCTGCTTTACATAACAAATTATAGCTTGATCAGACACACAAGAGACTGAAGGTATTGGAATCAAACAGCTGCAGGAACTCAACAAGCCAGGCAGTACCTGTGCAAATAAAAACAGTCAACATTGTTCGAAGCAAGTCATTTCTTTTTAAATGATAAACCAGTTTGCATTAGTGCTCTAATTCTATAGAAGTAATTTTAGATAAAGGTTGTAGATGTCAACACAGACAATATAACATGACCCAATGAGAACTACTTTCAAACTGAAAGGATCATGTTTGCAACGTAATAAAGTAGATAACAAACCAAATAATGAGAAACTTACAAAAAAGTAGTGAAGACAAGGAAATAGGACTATGTCTGTGAGAGTGAAGTAAAGCCCTTCAGCAAACACATGTTCTAGAGGTGGAAGATCAGTGGTTTTCACTTTTCTAATACAGGACTGCTCCCTGCTGGTCACAGCTGGAATCTGCTCCACTGTAAGTTTAGAAAGTGCACTTCTCAGCTCAAGGTTTGTCTTCTCAGTATCCAAGTTTTCCTCAATTAAATCTTTAGTTATGTCCACTCCTTCATCGCAACTGCCAGCTCCTCTATCAAATTCCTTTATAAAAGATTCTTTATTTTTGTTCTTGGTCCACTCTTGCAGTTTCTGCCTACGAATCTTATCATCATTGTGAACATGGACAGGTTCCCTAAGTTTCTGCTCCAAGTGTAGTATCTCATGTGGAATGTTTTGATGGCCATGGCTATTCCCAAGGAAACTCTCCACAGCGAGTGGAATGCTAATTTCACACAACTTGGTCCACTGGCTCACCTGCCAAATGAAAGCACATACACATTGTTCCGGTCAAATGCTTGCATTATTTGTCAACTAAGAAATGATTACAACACAGCATCCCAATGATGGGAATTGAGATGCTTTTAACATGCTACTTCATTATTTTTACATCTATGTGCAATACCAAATGTAGTCTTCAGATGAATTTGAGTTAGTGGTTGCATGTAGTTCAATCCCCTTGCTAAACACATGCATTCTTCCTTTACATTTGGTGATTCACGGTAAATTTCAACAACAACATTTAATACACAAAGCACACATTTAAATGTGCCTTTTGCCAGTAACTCCACTGGGCAGATACCAGAAAGGATTTGAAAAGGAAAACATTTCCATGTCTAATAAACACAATGTGCTGGGGGAGCTCAGCAGGTCAGGCAGCATCAATGAATGGTAATAAAAAGTCAATGTTTCAAGCTGAGACACTTCACCCAGCATTTGCAGTACCTCTTGTGTCTATGATTTCTTTGTCTAGTTGCTTTCATGCACTCATATACTTTTGTTGAAGTATAGTCACTGTTGTAACATAGAAAATGAAGCAACTAATTTGCTCACATCCAGATCCCACAAACATCAACCTGACAATAACCAAATATTTTGGCGAGGCTCACACAGTGAAAGATATTGGTCAAAACACAGATAATTCTTTTGCACTTCTTCAAAAGAGTGATACAGAGACTTTTACCTCCACCCAACACATGAGACATAAGGTTGGTTCAAGATCACATCACTCAAGTTCAACAAAAACAGTACAGTACTCTCTCAGAATTGCACTTAACCACCAGCCCAGATTTTTTGTGCTTGGTAGTAGCAAGTTTTTTGTAAAATATTTTAAATTATAATAGCAGCTCTGCAAAGTTGCAGTGGAATTGCCGAACAGAAGTGTGCCACCTGTGTAAATATTTAATAGTCTTGATACATAGGCAACATTGGCAGAACTGGGTATGTAGTCACTGAGAATTTACTCCTTTGTAGCCTGACAATACAAAGCTTGAACAAATTTTCCCTTCACCATTGTATTAGAATCTGTCAGCAACTTGCAAAATGGTTTGGAGTTATAAAGAGTCATACACAAAATTCTAACAATCAACTCCCTTTGCTCACCTGCCACTGAAGGGAACAATGCCTCTTCTGCAACCACACTATCAAAAACTAAGGAGAACATGCTTCAGCTATTAAACTCAAACCTTTCCCAGCAAACATGCCAGGAAACTTTAATATTAACATTGTATAACTCCAAAAGATACATGCACTTAATATACAAAATAATTGGGTGTTAAAACCTAAACATAAATGTAAAGACTTGAAAATACAATCTGCACACAATAGTATGAAATCTTATGTCCAACTTCAATTCTTGACAACATTCTCCATTTTAAACTCCAAGACAACGGCTCCAATGCAGCGCTGAGGAAGAACTCCATTATCAAAGGTGCCCACTTTTAGTTGAAACACCAATTTTTAAATTCCATGAACTTAAAGGATCCCCTGTGATTATTTTTCAGAGAATTAATTTCACTTCAAAAGTACTTCACTGGTCATCATAAAAGGCCGAATATAAACTTGTCTGTTTCTTTATCCAATTGTTAGTAGTAGCACATTAGGAGCATCACTAGCAGAATTGGGTGACAAATTAACACAGAGAGCTTTCACCATAAATACTGCACTGATAGTAGAAGCAGAATATAAAGAATGAAATATAAGACTTTAAAAACAGAAATTAGATAAGTTGTATTGATTTACAACATATCCTTATCCTCAAAACTGTTTGGTCTGAAGGTTAAACTTGGTCCACTGCCCATGTGCAATTCTTCAGAAAGTGGATTAAAGAAAAAAATATTTAACTGTTCGTATCTGTAATAATCCATCAGCATTCTTTAATAAATCAGTACTAAGACAGACAAAGTTCAAACATACTTTCAAAGATCTTATGACTGAAACAATGGCACAAGAAGCATTTTTACACTGGGAAACACCAAATATGGAATCGAAATACAGCACAGGGAAAAATAAATAGTTCTTCAATTTTTATTGGAGGCTATTTTGTGCTTGATTGCTTCCAGTAAGGGAGAACTGATTTGACTGAGATTCTTTCCAAGTGTAAAATAGATTTTATGCTGTCCTTTAAAATCATTTATAAATAAACTAAAGTTAATAAAAAAGAAATTTATAGCATTCAGAATAGAAATTAGTAGCTTAAGATCTAAAATTATTAAATGATGTCAGCTTAAGCCCATGCACAATTATAAGGAACAAAAGATTAACATCCAGAAAGGTCACATTCTTCTCAAGTTATGTTAAACTTTTTTTTACACTGCCACTTAGAGAATAACTGATTGCTAAGATTTTTCTTAAAAACACTATGAAAATTTGAGTGTAAATTTGGGGACTTACATTGTGGATAGTAAAATGTACGATTTTAGCACTACTGTTCTTTCTACATCTGATTTATTACATGTAGAGGATCCGAGGGATATGCAGTTGTATTCTGTAATGTGTAAACAGCCTGTATGCCACATATACAGAAAGCTAACCCGGCATAGCCTGCTTTAGCACAGTTCAAAAACTGTAACCAGATATTTGTTCAGCAATGACTGTGGGACCTTTTTAGAAAGACTGACAACTGCACTCATCTAGATAAACAATCACCGCACTTTAAAAGTGGTTTACAGTATGTATAGAGTTTAACATGTTTCGGTCAGAAGATGCCATCCTATTAAATTCCCAATAATTTTGTGCCTTATTCCTATTTGTAACCTCCACCAGAATTAAAAGCCTCCAAGATTATTCTGTGTTCTCTCCTAAAGTGCATTCCTGGTTTCCTTCAATAGTGTGGTCTCTGAGCTCCAGAGTTCCCTCCATTAACCTCTCTAACTCAGACTATTCCTGAAGGCACTTCATAAAGTTTGCCCCAATAAACAAAGGGGCTTATCCTGAAATGTCACTGTCCATTTCCTCCAGTACCTTTGTGAATTGTTCCAGACTTCCAGCATTTCCAGCCTCACATGTCTAACAGTAATCTATTAAAGGAATTCAAGGGGTTGAGCACCATCCATAGGGGTGAAGGGAACTAGCACGTTTCAGATCAAAATCCTACATCAATTCTAGCATCTAATGTCTCTGTGTCTCACTTAAATCTACCACTCTGTCCAAGACTTAATCATATCCTAATCTCTTTTTATGTATCTCACTGTTAAAAGTTTCATAATGTTCCACTGAAATACTTAGAAATGGTTTGTTACTACAAAGACACTACAAAAATGCAAATTGGTATTGTTTGTCAAAAAAATACAATTTACATCAACTCAAAATTTCCCTTTACATTGCCTGCCAGCAACTTTTACACATACTCTTCACCTTAACAGAACAGACAAATCTTAACATACTGCCTTATTTCTCTGTCTTTCATTAAAAGAAGTGACTGATCATTGTTATTAGCAGTCAAGGCACAAACATACAATGCTATATTTCTGTATATTGTTCACAGTATTTTCTAAAGGGATTATATGAAATGGAATAGAAAAAGGCTCATGTAGAGCGTAAATGTGTGGATCAGAGGGACTTTTAAGTGTTTCTGTGCTACATTCTCTATGTAATTAGCCTCTGCCGACATGATAAGGGCCATTTTTTGTCAACCATTTCCGTCGTAATGACACTCAGTGGCCACTTTATTAGGTACACTTGTACACCTGCTTGTTAATGCAAATATCTCTTCAAGCCAATCATGCGGTAGCAACTCAATGCATAAAAGCATGCAGATATGGTCAAAAGGTTCAGTTGCTCTTCAGACTAAACATCAGAATGGGAAAGAAATGTGATCTAAGTGACTTTGACCGTTGAATGATTGTTGGTGCCAAATGGAGTGATTTGAGTAACTCAGAAACTGCAGATTATCCAGGGTTTTCGCACACAACAGACTCTAGAGTTTGCCAAGAATGGTGCAAAAAGCAAAAAAAAAATCCAGTGAGCAACAGATCTGTGGGTGAAAATGCCTTGCTAATGAGGGAGGACAGAAGAGAAATGCCAGACTGGTTCAAGCTGACAGAAAGCGATAATAAGTCAAATTACCACATGCTACAACAGTGGGGTGCAGAAGAGCAAGTCTGAATGCAAATGTCAAACCTTGAAGTGGATGGGCTACAGCAGCAGAAGACCACAGACATACACTCAGTGGCTACTTTATTTGGTATAGGAGATATTGCACACTACATATCACAGAAATTCATGGGACTGAAGTAGACCATAAACTGTCTGCGTAATTCCTACATCCAGCTTTCAGCCTTTTACATTTTTCAGGCAATAAATTTAACACCACATACATTCTACTGATTGCAAATGATTTTTAAACTCCCCTCAATTATCTAAAATTCCATGTTACTGACCTGCTCTGTGAAAGGAAACAGTCCTTCTGGCTGTATCTTGTTTTACGGCGGTTGGAAACAGTCCTTCCTGACTGTGTGTGTGTGTGTGTGTGTGTGTGTGTGTGTGTGCGCGCGCGCGCCCTTAACTCCTAATGGAGTCGGGGTGCTGTCATGACAAGCTTTTGGTATGCTCATCGTACAGCGTGTCTTGGGCATCTGAGACCTAGAGGAGCCCATCCCTCTCCAGGTTTTTTTTTTTTTACGAGGTCGAGCTGTTAGCTCGACACTCAACCCAGGCATGGATGGAAAGTGTGAAGGGAGCCGACCGGATTTCGAACTCGGGACCTCCCGAAGTCCAGCGCTGATGTCACTACGCCACCCGCCGGCCTACCTTGTGTCTCAATTAAATCACCACTCAACTGTTTTTGTTTCAAAGACAGAAACTAGCCTATACAATCTCTCCTGATATATAACTATACCATAACATGATTTTTTAAAATTTGGTAACTACCGATTGATGTGAACAACACAGATTAATCAAAATTAATCAAACCTTTGGATCGGGACTACAGAGCGTCGTGGGAGCTGAATTGTGAAGGAAGAGGTTTTAAAAAAAAAACTGCCTTCAAGTGCAAGAAGGGCGAGACGTCAGCAGGACCGCGCAGAGAGTTTAAAAAGGCGACCACCCTATACAGTGGGCAGCTGTCGGAGCCGTAGCAGAGTGCAGGGCTTTGGCTTCAACGGGCTTCGGCGATAAACGGGAAGAGGCGAGAGCGAAGCGCCAACTCTTTTTTTTTCCTCCCCCCCCCCACCCCTTTCGCGAATTGGCCCGGACAGACAGGAACAGCAGGGCTCTCACAGCTAACGGTACGAGCTAACGGTTTAAAAAGTTTGTCTGTTTAGCGAGGTAAGTGGGCGAGCAGACTTACTTTTCCTGTTTCATTCGTGTAGAATTAGATAGCATGCCTGCAGGGTTAGTGCTTTCTTCAGGGTGTCAGATGTGGGAATCCTGGGAGACTTCCAGCCTCCCTGATGGCCACATCTGCGCCAGGTGCACCGAGTTGCAGCTCCTCAGAGACCGTGTTAGGGATCTGCAGCTGCAGCTTGATGACCTACTGCTTATCGGGGAAAGTGAAGAGGTGACAGACAGGAGCTACAGGGAGGTAGTCATCCCTAGGCTACAGGAGTCAAAACACTGGGTCACTGTCAAGAGAGGGAAGGGAAATGCCCAGATAGTGGAGAGCACCCCTGTGGCTGTCCCCCTCAGCAACAAATATCTTGTTCTGGATGCTGTTGAGGGGGATGACCTGACAGGGGATGCCCACGGTGACCGGGTCTCTGGCACTGAGCCTGGCGCTGTTGTGCAGGAGAGAAGGAGGGAGAAAAGAAATGCGGTAGTCGTGGGGGATTCCATAGTCAGGGGAACAGACAGGAGATTCTGTGAGCCTGACAGAGATACCCACATGGTGTGTTGCCTCCCAGGTGCCAGGGTACGGGATGTCTCGGATCGGGTCCTGAATATTCTAAAGGGGGAGGGTGAGCAGCCAGTTGTCTTGGTACATGTGGGTACCAATGACATAGATAGGACAAAGGAGGAAGTCCTGAAGAGAGATTTCCAGGAGTTAGGAAGGAAGTTGAGAAGCAGGACCTCCAGGGTAGTAATCTCAGGATTGCTACCTGTGCCATGTGCTAGCGAGGGCAAGAGTAGTCAGATCAGGCAGATGAATGCCTGGCTGAGAGACTGGTGTAGGAGGCAGGGCTTCAGATTCTTGGATAATTGGGATCTCTTCTGGGGAAAGTATGACCTGTTCAAAAAGGACAGGTTACACCTGAACCCGAAGGGGACCAACATCCTGGTGGGAAAGTTTAATAGAGCTGTTAGGGAGGGTTTAAACTAATTTGGCAGGGGGATGGGAACCGGAATGATAGAGCGGAGGAAGGGGAAAACAGAAATAAATCTAAGATAGTGAGCAGTAAAGATGTCAGGAAAGACAGGCAGGTGATGGGGCAAATGCGTAGCCATTGGGATGAGTTGCAGTGCAATAAAGTTGCAGTGAAATCAAAGCAAAAAATATCAAATACTGGTCTTAAAGTGTTGTATTTAAATGCACGCAGCATAAGGAATAAGGTGGCTGATCTTGTTGTACAGCTACAGATTGGCAGGTATGATATTGTGGCCATCACTGAGACCTGGCTAAAGGATACGTCTCTGGGAGCTGAACGTCCAAGGATACACGATGTATCGGAAGGATAGGAAGGTAGGCAGAGGGGGAAGCGTGGCTTTATTGGTAAGAAATGATATTAAATCATTAGAAAGAGGTGATAAGGATCAGAAGGTGCAGAATCTTTATGAGTTGAGCTAAGGAATAGCAGGGGTAAAAGGACCCTGATGGCAGTTATTTATAGGCCTCCAAACAGCTGCAGGGATGTGGACAACAAATTACAACCGGAAATAGAAAAGGCTTGTCAGAAGGGCAGTGTTAAGATAATTGTGGGGGATTTTAACATGCGAGTAGATTGGAAAAATCAGGTCAGCACTGGATCTCAAGAGAGAGAATTTGTAGAATGTCTGCGAGATGGCTTTTTAGAACAGCTTGTTGTTGAGCCCACTAGGGGATCGGCTGTACTGGATTGGGTATTCTGTAATGAACCGGAGGTGATTGGAGAGATTGAGGTGAAGGAACCCTTAGGAGGCAGTGATCATAACATGATTGAGTTCACTGTGAAATTAGAAAAAGAGAAGCCAAAATCTGATGTGTCAGTATTTCAGTGGAGTAAAGGAAACTACAGTGGCATGAGAGAGGAACTGGCCAAAGTTGACTGGAAAGAGGCACTGGCGGGAAAGACGGCAGAGCAGCAGAGGCTGGAGTTTATGTGAGAAATGAGGAATGTGCAAGACAGGTATATTCCAAAAAAGAAGAAATTTTCGAGTGGAAAAAGGATGCAACCGTGGTTGACAAGAGAAGTCAAAGCCAAAGTTAAAGCAAAGGAGAGGGCATACAAGGAAGCAAAAATTAGTGGGAAGACAGAGGATTGGGAAGTTTTTAAAACCTTACAAAAGGAAACCAAGAAGGTCATTAAGAGAGAAAAGATTAACTATGAAAGGAAACTAGCAAATAATATCAAAGAGGATACTAAAAGCTTTTTCAAGTATATAAAGAGTAAAAGACAGGTGAGAGTAGATATAGGACCAATAGAAAATGATACTGGAGATGAGGAGATGGCAGAGGAACTGAACAAGTATTTTGCATCAGTCTTCACTGAGGAAGACAGCAGGATAACGGACACTCAAGAGTGGCAGGGAAGAGAAGTGTGCGCAGTCACAATTACAACAGAGAAAGTACTCAGGAAGCTGAATAGACTAAAGGTCGATAAATCTCCTGGACCAGATGGAATGCACCGTCGTGTTCTGAAGGAAGTAGCTGTGGAGATTGCGGAGGCATTAGCGATGATCTTTCAAAAGTCAATAGATTCTGGCATGGTTCCGGAAGACTGGAAGATTGCAAATGTCACTCCGTTATTTAAGAAGGGGGCAAGGAAGCAAAAAGGAAATTATAGACCTGTTAGCTTGACGTCGGTGGTTGGGAAGTTGTTGGAGTCAATTGTCAAGGATGAGGTTACAGAGTACCTGGAGGCATATGACAAGATAGGCAGAACTCAGCATGGATTCCTTAAAGGAAAATCCTGCCTGACAAACCATTACAATTTTTTGAGGAAATTACCAGTAGGCTAGACAAGGGAGATGCAGTGGATGTTGTATATTTGGATTTTCAGAAGGCCTTTGACAAGGTGCCACACATGAGGCTACTTAACAAGATAAGAGCCCATGGAATTACAGGAAAGTTACACACGTGGATAGAGCGTTGGCTGATTGGCAGGAAACAGAGAGTGGGAATAAAGGGATCCTATTCTGGTTGGCTGCCAGTTACCAGTGGTGTTCCACAGGGATCAGTGTTGGGGCCGCTTCTTTTTACATTGTACATCAACGATATGGATTATGGAATAGATGGCTTTGTGCCTAAGTTTGCTGACGATACAAAGATAGGTGGAGGGGCCGGTAGTGCTGAGGAAACAGAGAGTCTGCAGAGAGACTTGGATAGATTGGAAGAATGGGCAGAGAAGTGGCAAATGAAGTACAATGTTGGAAAGTGTATGGTTATGCACTTTGGCAGAAAAAATAAACGGGCAGACTATTATTTAAATGGGGAAAGAATTCAAAGTTCTGAGATGCAATGGGACTTAGGAGTCCTCGTACAGGATTCCCTTAAAGTTAACCTCCAGGTTGAGTCAGTAGTGAAGAAGGCGAATGCAATGTTGGCATTCATTTCTAGAGGAATAGAGTATAGGAGCAGGGATGTGATGTTGAGGCTCTATAAGGTGCTGGTGAGACCTCACTGTGGGCAGTTTTGGTCTCCTTATTTAAGAAAGGATGTGCTGACATTGGAGAGGGTACAGAGAAGATTCACTAGAATGATTCCGGGAATGAGAGCGTTAACATATGAGAAACGTTTGACCGCTCTTGGACTGTATTCCTTGGAGTTTAGAAGAATGAGGGGAGACCTCATAGAAACATTTCGAATGTTAAAAGGCATGGACAGAGTGGATGTGGCAAAGTTGTTTCCCATGATGGGGGAGTCTGGTACGAGAGGGCATGACTTCAGGATTGAAGGGCGCCCTTTCAGAACAGAAATGCGAAGAAATTTTTTTAGTCAGAGGGTGGTGAATCTATGGAATTTGTTGCCACGTGCGGCAGTGGAGGCCAAGTCATCGGGTGTATTTAAGGCAGAGATTGATAGGTATCTGAGTAGCCAGGGCATCAAAGGTTATGGTGAGAAGGCGGGGCAGTGGAACTAAATAGGATAAAATGGATCAGCTCATGATAAAACGGCGGAGCAGACTCGATGGGCCGAATGGCCTACTTCTGCTCCTTTGTCTTATGGTCTTATGGTCTAAAATATTTCTTTTGGATTGTAAAAGGAATGAAATTTCATTCAAATGTTGTGAAAGCTCAACACACATCAAAGTTGCTGGTGAACGCAGCAGGCCAGGCAGCATCTCTAGGAAGGAGACATTTCGGGCCGAGACCCTTCGTCAGGACTAACAGAAAGAAGAGATAGTAAGAGATTTGAAAGTGGGAGGGGAGGGGAAATCCAAAATGATAGGAGAAGACAGGAGGGGGAGGGATGGAGCCAAGAGCTGGACAGGTGATTGGCAAAAGGGATATGAGAGGATCATGGGACAGGAGGCCTAGGGAGAAGGAAAAGGGGGAGGGGAAAAAAAGAGGATGGGAAAGGGGCAAGTCAGAGGGACAGAGGGAGAAAGAATGTGTGTATATAAATAAATAACAAATGGGGTACGAGGGGGAGATGGGGCATTAGCGGAAATTGGAGAAGTCGATGTTCATGCCATCAGGTTGGAGGCTACCCAGACGGAATATAAGGTGTTGTTCCTCCAACCTGAGTGTAGCTTCATTTTTACAGTAGAGGAGGCCGTGGATAGACATGTCAGAATGAGAATGGGATGTGGAATTAAAATGTGTGGCCACTGGGAGATCCTGCTTTCTCTGGCGGACAGAGCGTAGGTGTTCAGCAAAACCATCTCCCAGTCTGCGTCGGGTCTTGCCAATATATAGAAGGCCATATCGGGAGCACCGGACGCAGTATATTACCCCAGCTGACTCACAGGTGAAGTGTCGCCTCACCTGGAAGGACTGTCTGGGGCCCTGATGGTGGTAAGGGAGTAAGTGTAAGGGCATGTGTAGCACTTGTTCCGCTTACAAGGATAAATGCCAGGAGGGAGATCAGTGGGGAGGGATGGGGGGGACGAATGGACAAGAGAGTTGCGTAGGGAGCGATCCCTGTGGAAAGCAGGGTGGGGGGGGGAGGAAAAGATGTGCTTAGTGGTGGGATCCAGTTGGAGGTGGCAGAAGTTACGGAGAATAATATGTTGGACCCGGAGGCTGGTGGGGTGGTAGGTGAGGACCAGGGGAACCCTATTCCTAGTGGGGTGACAGGAGGATGGAGTGAGAACAGATGTGCGTGAAATGGGGGAGATGCATTTGAGAGCAGAGTTGATGGTGGAGGAAGGGAAGCCCCTTTCTTTGAAAAAGGAGGACATCTCCCTCGTCCTGGAATGAAAAGCCTCATCCTGAGAGCAGATGCAGCGGAGACGGAGGAATTGCGAGAAGGGGATGGCATTTTTGCAAGAGACAGGGTGAGAAGAGGAATAGTCCAGATAGCTGTGAGAGTCAGTAGGCTTATAGTAGACATCAGTAGATAAGCTGTCTCCAGAGATAGAGACAGAAAGATCTAGAAAGGGGAGGGAGGTGTCGGAAATGGACCAGGTGAACTTGAGGGCAGGGTGAAAGTTGGAGGCAAAGTTAATAAAGTCAACGAGCTCAGCATGCCTGCAGGAAGCAGCGCCAATGCAGTCGTCGATGTAGCAAAGGAAAACTGGGGGATGGATACCCAAATAGGTTTGGAACATAGATTGTTCCACAAAGCCAACAAAAAGACAGGCATAGCTAGGACCCATACGGGTGTCCATAGCTACACCTTTAGTTTGGAGGAAGTGGGAGGAGCCAAAGGAGAAATTATTAAGAGTAAGGACTAATTCCGCTAGACAGAGTAGAGTGGTGGTAGAGGGGAAATGACTAGGTCTGGAATCCAAAAAGAAGCGGAGAGCTTTGAGACCTTCCTGATGGGGGATGGAAGTATATAGGGACTGGACATCCATGGTGAAAATAAAGCGGTGGGGGCCAGGGAACTTAAAATCATGGGAAAGTTTAAGAGCATGTGAAGTGTCACGAACATAGGTAGGAAGGGGGGATAAAACTGTGTCGAGGTAAGACCACGGCCTCCTCTAATGTAAAGATGAGGCCACACTCAGGTTGGAAGAACAACGCCTTGTATTTCGTCTGGGTAGCCTCCAACCTGATGGCATGAACATTGACTTCTCCAACTTCCGCTAATGCCCCACCTCCCCCCCCCCGTACCCCATCGTTATTTATTTATATACACACATTCTTTCTCTCACTCTCTCTCCTTTTTCTCCCTCTGTCCCTCTGACTATACCCCCTGCCCATCCTCTGGTTTTCTCCCCCCCGTCCCCCTTTTCCTTCTCCCTGGGCCATGATCCCATGATCCTTTCATATCCCTTTTGCCAATCACCTGTCCAGCTCTTGGCTGCATCCCTCCCCCTCCTGTCTTCTCCAATCATTTTGGATCTCCCCCTCTTCCTCCCACGTTCAAATCTCTTACTATCTCTTCTTTCAGTTAGTCCTGACGAAGGGTCTCGGCCCGATACTTCGACTGTACCTCTTCCTAGAGCTACTGCCTGGCCTGCTGCGTTCACCAGCAAATTTGATGTGTGTTGCTTGAAATTCCAGCATCTGCAGAATTCCGCGTGTTTATGTTATGAAAGCTCAACATTGTCTGGAATGTTTTGCAGCTATCAAATGAGCGCAATGACATAAATCTATATTATTGTTGTATACTCATTTTAATACTTTACAAGTGACTATTTAAAGCTTTTAATGTCATGCCTTAATTGATACATTGTCTATCTCCATACTACTAATTCTGGTCAATTCTGAAAATTCAAATCAGTTAAAAATAATATGAATCTCTAAAATTTATTATTGATTTTACCTAACAAAATCATTATGAAAGAAAAATCAAATTCTGTAAAACCTATACATAACTAAAATTCTCCAACTCTGTTCACATCCTCATGAATCCTTCATACTCTCACATACTTCATGCAGTGTGATGACCAGAACTCTAGCTTTGCCGTAACTAGTAATTTAAGCAATGAACCGTAAACTTTTTCTGGCTTTCAACACCAAGTTTAAAGCCAAATTATATTATATAGCTTCTATTTCTTATGCTCTACATTATTAATGTAAAGAATTTTCTTTCAACCCTGGATTTCTCTCTTCGGCTCTCTCCTAGGCAATAATTTTCCTCCAATAATTTAAAGGGAATTATTTTACTCACTAAATAACTGAGTCATTTCCCTCGTTCTAAAACTCTTCTGAGGCTTTCATTCACACATTTTGGAAGACTGGTACACTTCAGGAGTCTGTCAAGATTGATATGCTTTGGGAAATGAAAAAATTCTACCACAGGGTGTTCCCTAACTGAATTACAAACTGAATTAAAGTAATCAAGATAATAAAGGGACTGAAAAGCATAGATACAGAAAAACAATTTCTTCAGGTGAACAACTGGCATAGGAAGTTGGACATTTAAAAGTTAAATTGGGAACCATCTTTTACATGGAATCCTGAAATATGAAATTCAAATGGGTGTGGTCACACTAGAAATCAGACATTTTCATGACTGATCAAGATATCTCTTCATATCTTTACCACATAGATTAATATAAAAGAAATATATGCATTTATAAACTGCTTTCATGACTCTCAGAACATCTTAATCTGCTTTATAATGGAGTTCTTGTGAAGTGTGACTTACTGTAAGCCCAACAGCCAATTTGCATTCACCAAGCTCCCTCAAATATCATTGACAAAGATTCCTTCGTATGCATGAGAAATAAGAAGAGAGGCATTAATACTGTACCGACCAAAACTCCAGGACTAACTCCTCTTCTACAACAAAATGTCATGGGACATTTGATCCTGGAACATCTGGACAGTGAAGATGCTCTTCATTGACTATAGTTTCGCATCCAACACTATAGTCCCCTCAAAACTAATAAACAAACTTCAAGATCTAGGCCTCAGTGCCTCCTTCTGCAGCTGGATCCTCGATTTCCTCTCATTCAGACCCCAGTCAGTTTGTATTGGCAGCATCATCTCATATATTAG
The DNA here is from genome assembly GCF_963921235.1 of Mobula hypostoma. Taxonomy (NCBI): domain Eukaryota; kingdom Metazoa; phylum Chordata; class Chondrichthyes; order Myliobatiformes; family Myliobatidae; genus Mobula; species Mobula hypostoma. Next base: position 159,074,082 of record NC_086100.1, read on the forward strand.
CCCCCTGCTCTCACTTTACACGTATGATTTGTGAGGTTAAGTACGACTCCAGTTTGCTGAAAACACAACTGTTGTTGGCCAAATTAAAGGTGGTGACAAATCAGCATATAGGAGGGAGACTGAGAATCTGTCTGAATGGTGCCACAACAACCACGTCTCACTCAACATCAGCAAGACCAAAGAACTGAATATCGACTACAGGAGGAAGTCCATGAGTGAATCCCCATCGGGGGACCACAGGTGGAGAGGGTCAGTAACTTTAACTTCTTCAGCGTTATCACTTCAGAGGATCTGTCCTGGGTTCAGCACGTAAGTGCCATTACAAAGAAGGCATGGTCGTACCTTTACTATTTTTGGAAGTTTGCAAAGATTTGGCAGGTCATCTAAAACTTTGACAAACATCTATAGATGCACTGTGGAGAGTATATTGACTATTTGCATCACAGCCTGGTATGGAAACACAAATGCCCAAGAACGGTAAAGCCTATAAAAGATGGTGGATACAGCCTATTCCATCACAGGCAAAGCCCTCCCCACCATTGAGCACATGAACAAGGAGCGCTGTTGCAGGAAAGTAGCATCCATCATCAAGGACCCATGCCATCCAGGCCATGCTCTCTTCTCACTGATGCCATCAAGAGGGAAGTACAAGAGCCTTCGGTCCTACACCACCAGGTTCAGGAACAATTATTACCCCTCAAACATCAGGCTCCTGAACCAAAGTGGATAACTTTACTCACCCCAACAGTGAAATCATTCCACAACCTATGAACTCACTTTCAAGGATTGTAAAACTTATATTCTCAATATTTTTATTTATTTGTTATTTTCTTTCATTTTCTTTTTTGTATTTGCACAATTTGTTGTCTTTTACACATTGGTTGTTTGTCCGTCTTTGTTTGTAAACAGTTTTTCATTGTTTCTCTTGTGTTTCTTAGCACTTACTGTGAATGTGCATAATTAAATGAATCACAGAATAGCATATGATGACATATATGTATTTTGACAATAAATTTATTTTGAAAGTTGGGATCTTTTATGCCTTTTTGAAGAGGGGACCAAAAGGATTTGATGTAACATTGAAATGTTCCCTCAATACCTCACTGAGACACCAGCCTAGATTTTGTTATTAATCCTGCATTTGGATTTGAACCCTCAGTATTCTGGGGCAAGGGTACCACCAACTAAGCCACAAGTAACAAATATTACAAAGTTAAACTACAGATCAGTTAAGCCTTGATCTGTTCCTAAATACTCACCTCAGCACAGGCCTTTAAACATGTCTTTTTAAAACCAAGTAGCTCGGAGATATCCTTGCGATTGCAGTCAGCTTCACAAGTTTTGTGAATAATATATCTCAAAACCACAGCAAGGCCTGCTCGACAAAAATTCCCATTCTTTTCCACCACAGCTGGTAAACGACAACTTTGCACCACATGAGGGAGTTCCTGGTCTGAAATGATAGACGCAGGAATGTTGGCCGGAACCTTTTTCATCCATAAGGTACAATCAGCAACGTTCTTATTTGGCACAAGGAACACTTTTAAAGATGTAGTGTCACAATAGGACATGAGAAATAAAACAATGGATGTGTGCAGAGGAAAAATCCTGTCTTCCATATAGTTAGAAATCTCCAGATACAAGCACTCATCGTCAATGCCCACGTTCCTCATTTTTGCAACTACCTGGAGGGAGAATGGAATTAAAATGCACTTAAAATATTGAAACACTGAAAAATAACTTCTAAATATTAACAACTTTAACATTTCGCCAGCAGGAAAATGAAAAGTACAGCATCAGCAGTGTCATGGAACATATGAGGGAAGAGTAACAAGAGCTTTAGAAACAGATTCCGATTACAGCAAGGGGCAACCATTCTTTAGTATAAAATTAATAGAAGAGCTTTTAATTTCTCTCTCTTTCTCCATTCTATATTCACAACCCATGTCCACAGGTGCGGAGTCTGAATTTATCCTATGCCCAGGACTCCAAATCTAAAGAATCGAACAGAATCTAGTTAATACACAGTGCTGACAGGCTAGTGACTGTAATTATCAACACTTCAAACAGTTTGTCGAGGGGCTGTGCTAAATGAGACAGAGGAATATCATTATTTTATCAGCACCAGAGCGTCCGATTAGTTACCTGAACACATGCACAGCGAATGTGGGGGAATCAAAGCACAGTCGGACCGGATGTACCCGTTGCTAAGCGGGTGGGGGAAGTTATAGAAAGTAGGACCGGAAGGCGTGCGAAGTAGACGCTGAGGTGGGGAAGGGTGACATGAAACTGTATATTCCCAGGAATTTAGTTCAATGTGACTGGAGTTAGGGCTTTACTTTTTAGTTATACGTAGATACAGTTTCCTCTTCACCTTTGCAGGACATGGCTGCTCCCAGTTTGGAGCTGGACCCGCTCTTCTTGAAAGCCTTGGGGTATCTGCATTCAAAGAGTAAAGACTCGGCGGAGAAACTGAAGTCTCTGTTGGATGAGGCCTTGGCCAGAGGTAGCGAGTGCAGCTTTCGGCAGCAACAGAAGGTGCAGTGGAAACAGTAACTGCTAGTTTTTCAGTAAGAAGAGAAAATGTTGGAATTTAACCGAGTCTGAGATCATAAGTGGGCCAAGTAAATTTGTGGGTGGGGTTGTAAATTTAATTGGTAAATATGTTTATTAGTGTCAAATTTACCGAGGTACAGTGAAAAAAAATTGGTTTTACTTGCCATCCGTACAGATGACGTAATCGCATCATGTACGTTGAAATACTACAAGGGAAAAGCCATAACAGAATTACAGTTACAGAGAAAATACGGGTAGGCTAAAGGGCGCAAGACCATGATGTGGTACATTGTAAGGTTAAGAATTCATCTTATCGTAATAGGTGACCATTCAGTACCCTTATTATAATATATAGTCGTTGAACCTGGTGGTATGTGCCTTAAGGCTTTTGTATCTTGTCTGATGGGAGGGAGGGGAGAAGAAAAAATGTTTAGGGTGGGTAAATTTATGTTAGCTGCTTTACAGGAACAGTGAGAAGTACATACAGGATGTGGAAACCATAGAGTGCAGAGGAGGTTTACAAGGATGTTGCCTGGATTGTAGAGCATGCCTTATGAGAATAGGTTGAGCGAATTTGGCCTTTTTTCCTTGGAGCGACAGAGGATGAGAGGTGACCTGGTAGAGGTGTATAAGATGATGAGAGGCATTGATCGTGTGGATAGTCAGAGCCTTTTTCCCGGGGCTGAAATGGCTAGCACAAGAGGGCACAGTTTTAAAGTGCTTGGAAATAGGTATGAGGAGATGGGCTGTTGGTGATTTGGTGGAGGCGGATACAATAGGATCTTTTTAGAGACTCCTGAACAGGTACATGGAGCTCAGAAAAATATAGGTCTGTGGGTAACCCTAGGTAATTTCTAAGGTAAGGACATGTTTGGCACAGCTTTGTGGGCCAAAGGGCCTGTATTGTGCAAGGTTTTCTATGTTTCTATACAGAGTCCATTGAGATGAGGCTGGTTTCCTTGATATACTGAGTGTGTTCACGACACTGCAGCTTCTTGTCTTAGAGCAGTTGCCGTACCAAACTGTAATATAACCAGATTGGATGTTTTCTATATTGCGTTTGGTGAGGATCAACAGGGACATGTCAAATTTCTTTAGTCTTCTGAGGAAGAAGATGTGCTGATTGTTTTATTTCACTCAATTTTGAAAGTTGTTAAAATTTGTGAGCTCTGCATAGGTGCTGGATGCAGTTGTGGATTGCTCCAAATAATCAACAAAAAAGTGGGCATGATTGGGACCCATGCCTACATTTTTTAGTGGTTTAGATTGATCAAGTGAGTTTGAAGGCAGAGCGAAAGTTGGTAGCAATGTTGACTCATTAAGTTCAACACTTAGTGATGCTGGACATCCACAGCAGGTCAATCAGCATGAAAACAATCCCTTTGCCCCACCTATCCTATGCCCACCTAAGTTAGTCCTATTTGGCCCAAGCCCTTCGAAGTTGTTTCCTTTCTATGTACCTGTTATGCTTGCTTTTAAATGTTGTTATTGTACCTGCCTCATCCACTGGAGAAAAGAGAATCGGGTCAATCATCCTGAAACTTCTGTTAAAATGAATGGCGACTGAGTGAAGACCTTCTCTGGTTGGAGGGGGATCATTGATTTGTAACTTCACCGGAAGTACAAATTTAGGCTAAGCTTCTTTGTTCCGGTGGTCATCAAATATTAATATTTTTCCACAAAAATGGTATTTGAAACAGACACCAGCTAAGGGAAAGTTGGATAAATACTAGAAGATGGATATGGGGAGAGAAAAGCTAGCAGAGCTGTTGCCTTGCAGCTCAAGTGACCAAATTCAAACCTGACCTCGGGTGCTGTCAGGAATTTTCATGTTTTCCCTGTGACAATGTGGAGTTCCTCTGGGTGTTCCAGTTTCCACTCACATCTCAACGACATCTGGGTTGGTAGATTCATTGACCACTGTAAATTGCTGCTAATGTAGGTATGCAGTACAATCTGAAAACGTTACCAGGAATGTAGGAAGGTTAAGTTACAGGGGCAATTAATGGAGGAATAAGATTGTTCTGTGAACTGACGTGGACTTAATGGACAAAAATGGCCATCTCCTATGTTGAATGGGCATTACAGACAATGGGATTAATCAATATCGATGCTTTAAGCCAAATAACCTCACTTTGTGCAGGAAATTTGTAGGAGTTGAGGCTACATTGTTCTAGTAAAAACTTGGTGTGGATTCAGTGGGCTAAATGGCTTCTTCCTGAGCAAAGATGATACTTTATGATCTCAGTTGAATTTTCACTTGACAGGGACATGACAACTACCAAGCATTTGGGCATGTATATTCAAACTCTTGTATGTAGTAATCTGAAAAGGTGGTCCAAAAAAAAGTTATCACATCAAAGTTTGAGCAAAGTTGAAGGACCTATTTTTTTTTTAAATAGTAGCCCCCTAATTTAAGATTTTCCGTAAGAGAAAATATCCTCTCCGCATCCACCTTGTTGAGACAGCTTAGGGCCTTGTATGTTACAATTACGTCCCCTTTCTCCTAAGCTGCAGCAGATACTAATCTAAACTTTCCTTATAAAATGACCCATCCATTCCTGAAATTAAACCTTCCAATGAATTAGCATTAGCAACCTTTAGAAAGGAATCAGTTTTGTACACAGTACTCCATGTCTGCCCTACATAACTGAATCCAAACCTCCCTACATGTGAGCTCAATTCTCCTCAACAAACATTAATTTTCTGTTAGTTTTCATAATTATTTGCTGTACGTGCATGTGTAATGCATGCTAAGTCTTTTGCAAATCATGTACTGGGGTCACAGATACCTTTGCATTGCAGAACTCCATGTCACACCATGTAGTGCCTTGTTTTTTTATATTTACTGCCAAACTGGGAAATTCTACATTTTCCCATATAGTACCCTGTCTGCTGGGCCTTATTGCACTCACTCAGCATCAATTTTCCTTTGTAACTTTCTTAATTTCCCTTTTCAACCAAGTTTTTGAAACAGCATCAAGCCTATAGTTTAACTTTTTGTATCCCTCTTGCACAGGAAGTTGAAACACCCAAAGTAACTGTTGGTTCCAAATCCAGTTTGGCCAAGCAGGAGTCTAAAGTATCCTCATCTCTGACATCTGGCAATAATGGAAAGTCCAGTTCCAGTGAAAAAACAAAGAAGGAAACTGAGAAGAGGCCAGCTGAAAAGGTAAAGATTGCTAGCTTACACCTGTGGCATTGTATAGCAAATGATCTGTGCACATAAGGGAGTTCAGGGTATTTATCACTTAAGACTATTAAAATGTTAGAATATTATTACTAAAATTTGATTTGGCACATATGTGAGCCATTAAATGTGCAGTTTGCCCTGAAGTAATTTTGTTTACTAAAAGTAGTTAAAAATTACATTAACATGTCATAATTAAATTTGATTCTAAGTTGGTATTTTCTGTCAAACAAAGTAATGTAGTAAACCGTTAGCTTTTATAAAAAAAAATCTTAATAAATTAAATTAACTCAATATTTCCAATTTTGAAAGGTTAAGCTGGACACTCAGGAGGGAGTTGATCCCCAGAAAAAGGCCAGACTGGAGAAGCCAGAGAATCGATCTTCCCCAATCACCGTTCAGTCCAGCAAAGACCTGGCAATGCCTGACCTGCCTGGTTTTGAGAGCGCAGAGGACTTTGCCATGGAAATGGGGTTGGCATGTGTGGTGTGCCGGTATGAGAGGTTTTTTTCATTACAAATCACATGCCCATAGGTGCAGCATTGCAAAACTAATTGCAAGTTTAGAGGAGAGATGGGAAAGTGGGGTTAGGGCTCAGGGTCAGAGATATGATTTACTTATCCTTTTATAGTCATATAAAATGATACTTGTTCTCAATCTTTACAATATTAATTTTGTATGCTTGCTTAGTATGTAAATGCTTTATCAACTTGCTAGGTTCCCATGTTATGCAATAGTCACACTATTATTTGAGACATATTTATTTTGTGCTGAGGTACAGTGCCCTGCAAAAGTATTCAGCCCCAACAACTATTCATATTTTACTGTCTCATTCTCTAAATTTGAAATATATTGCAGTAGGATTTATTTGAGCTGATCTATGAATCTTGGTGCATCATGTGATGCTTCTTCGTCCTGACGAAGGATCTCAGCCTGAAACGTCGACTGTACCCCTTCCTAGAGGTGCTGCCTGACCTGCTGCGTTCACCAGCAACTTTGATGTGTGTTGCATGTAACTCACAAATAAAAATTCTCAGTTAAATTGGTCAGAATCCCTGGTTATAATACTCATTTATGTGAACAAAGGATTGGGGACTGAATACTTTTACAAGACACTGTAACAATTGGTTACTACGTCAGGGCAGATAAAATGAGATGAACACCTACCTCATATTTGGCATTGGTAAGGCCAAATTTGGAGTATTGTGTACAATTCTGTCACCGGATTATAGGAAAGATGTCAATAAAATTGAGAGAGTATAGAGGAGATTTGCTAAAATGTTGCCTGGGTTTCATCTCCTAAGTTACAGAGAAAGGTTGAACAAGTTAGGTCTTTATTCTTTGGAGCGTAGAAGGTTGAGGGGGGAATTGATAGAGATGTTTAAAATTATGAGGGGGATTGATAGAGTTGACATGGATAGGCTTTTTCCATTGAGAGTGGGAGAGATTCAAACAAGAGAACATGAGTTGAGAGTTAAAGGGCAAAAGTTTAGGGGGAACTTCTTTACTCAGAGAGTGGTAGCTGTGTGGTTGAGGCAGGTTCAATGTTGTCGTTTAAAGTTAAATTGGATAGATATATGGACAGGAAAGGAATGGAGGGTTATGGGCTGAGTGCAGGTCGGTGGGACTAGATGAGAGTAAGAGTTCGGCATGGACTAGAAGGGCCGAGATGGCCTGTTTCTGTGTTGTAATTGTTATATGGTTATATTTGCCTGACACACCAGTTTTTCTGAGTCAGACGTACAAATTCAATTACTTGCTTCGCAAATTAAATTATTTACAAAAATGCCTCATACTTAGCCAAAATTAGGAAGCTAGTGTGAAGGTAAAACATTTGGTAAACGATGCAAAATGCACATACAATGAAATAAAGTAGGCAAATTGATCTGTTGTGATTCTTTACGGGTATTGAGTGAGACTCATTCCTCCAACTGTCCTGTAGCCATGTTACTAATTTTTCCACAGGTGAAAGATCTTAAAGTCGGTTTCGGCCACCCTTACATGGTCCATTACAGTTATTTCATAATTGAACATAATTAGAAAGCTAATTATAGACTGGTCTCTTTACAAAAGTCTGGTTTCTACACCTTCCTGATGGTAAGCAACGATATCAAATCACTAGGAAGAAGGGACACAGGATCAGAAGAGGTAGAATCCTTATGGGTCGAGTTAAGGAATGGCAAGGGTAAAAGGACACTTATAGCAGTTATATACAGGCCTCCAAACAGCAGCCAGGATGTGGACTACAAGTTACAGCTAGAAATAGAAAAAGTGTGTCAGAAGGAAAATGTCAAGATAATAATGGGGGATTTTAATATGAATGTGGATTGGGAAATTCAGGAAGGTACTGGATCTCAGGAGAGGGAGTTTGTAGAATGCCTACGAGATGCCCTTTTGGAACAGCTTGTCCATAAGCCCACCAGGGGATCGGCTGTTTTGGTTTGGGTGCTGTGTTATGAACCTGAGGCGATTAGGGAGCTGGCGGTAATGGAACGCCTTGGAAGTAGTGATCATAGTATGATTGAGTTCAGTTTCAAATTTGAAAAGGAGAAGCTGATGTAAGGTGTATCGATATTTCAGTGGAACAAAGGAAATTACAGTGGTATGAGAGAGGAACTGGCCCAAGTCGACTGGAAAAGTAAGCTAGATGGAGACGGTGGAGCAGAATTGGATGAAATTCCTACAAGAAATAAGGAAAGTGCAGGAAAAATATATTCCAAGAAAAAAGAAAATCATGAATGGAAAAATGGCACAAATGTGGCTAACAAGAAAGATTAAGGCCAAAATAAAAGCAAAAGAGACGGCGTACAAGGAAGCAAAAATTAGTGGGAAAACTGAAGACTGGACAACTTTTTAAAACTTACAGAAGGAAACTAAGAAAGAAAAGATTAATTATGAAAGGAAGTTGGCAATTAACGTAAAGGATACTAAGAGTTTTTTAAATATGTGAGGAGTAAAAGAGTGACACGGGTAGTTATAGGACCGATTGAAAATGATGCTGGAGAGATTATAATGGGTAACAAAGAGAGGGCAGAGGAACTGAATGAGTATTTTGCATCGGTCTTCACAGTGGAAGACATTAGCAACATACCTGATAGCCAGAGGTCTCAGGAAATAGAATTAGGTACAGTCAAGATTACTAGAGAGAAAGTGCTTGGGAAGCTAAATGAACTAAGAATAGATAGGTGTCCGGGACCGGGTGAGGTGCACCCATGGGTTCTGAGGGAGGTGGGTTTGGAGATTGTGAAGGCATTGGAAATGATCTTCCAGGAATCAATAGACTCTGGCATGGTTCCGGAGGACTGGAAGGTCACAAATGTAGTTCCGCTGTTTAAGAAAGGTGGGAGGCAGCAAAAAGAAAATTACAGACCTATTAGTCTGACATCGGTAGTTGGAAAGTTATTGGAGTCGATCCTCAAGGACGAGGTTATGAAATATCTCGGTGCATGACAAGATAGGCCCAAGCCAGCATGGTTTCATGAAGGGAAGATCCTGCCTCACCAACCTATTGGAATTTTTTGAGGTAATCTCAAGTAAGATTGACAAAGGAGAGGATGTGGATGTTGTGTATTTGGATTTTCAAAAGGCCTTCGATAAGGTGCAGCATAGGAGGCTGCTTAATAAGATGAGAGCCCATGGAATTACAGGAAGGATGTTGGAATGGCTGGAGCATTAGCTGATAGGCAGAAAGCAAAGGGTGGGAATAAAGGGATCCTATTCTGATTGGTTGCCAGTCACTAGTGGTGTTCCGCAGGGGACGGTGTTGGGGCCGCTTCTTTTTACCATGTATATCGATGATTTAGATTATGGATTAAATGGTTTTGTGTCCAAGTTTGCGGATGACACCAAGATAGGTGGAGGAGCAGGAAGTGTTGAAGAAACGGAAAGGTTGCGGAGAGACTTGGTCAGTTTAGGAGAGTGGGCAAAGAAATGGCAGATGAGATACGATGTTGAGAAATGTACAATTGTATATTTTGGAAGAAGAAATAATCGGGCAGATTTTTATTTAGATGGGGAGAAAATTCAAAGATCGGAAGTGCAAAGGGACTTGGGGGTCCTCGTGCAGGATACCCTAAAGGTTAACCGCCAGGTTAAATCGGCAGTAAGGAAAGCGAATGCTATGCTGGCATTCATTTCAGAGGAATAGTGTATATGAGTAAGGAGGTGTTGATGAGGCTCTATGGGGCACTGGTGAGACCTCATTTGGACTACTGTGTGCAGTTTTGGGCCTCCTATATTAGAAGGGATGTACTGATGTTGGAGAGAGTTCAGAGAAGATTTACGAGGATGATTCCTGGAATGCAGGGGCCAACATATGAGGAGCGTTAGTCGGCTCTTGGACTGTATTCATTAGAGTATAGAATGAGAGGGGATCTCATTGAAACATTTCAAATGTTGAAAGGGTTGGACAGAGTGGATGTGGAAAGGCTGTTTCCCTTGGTGGGTGAGTCCAGGACGAGAGGCCACAGTCTTAGAATTAGAGGGTACCCATTTAAAACAGAGATGAGAGGAAAGTTTTTTAGCTAGAAGGTCGTGGATTTATGGAATTCATTGCCACATACAGCTGTGGAGGCCCAATCATTGAGGGTGTTTAAGGAGGAGATTGATGGGTATCTAATTAGTCAGGGTATCAAGGGATATGGGGGGACAGCCGGAAATTGGAACTAGATGGGAGAATAGTTTAGCTCATGGTGGAGTGGCGGAGCAGACTCGATGGGCTGAATGGCCTACTTCTGCTCCTTTGTCTTGTGTGTTTTGAACAAAAAAAGCTGGAAAAGGTCAATGCAACAAGTTACAAAGTGCAGACGTAATCGTTATTTTGCTACCTTCATTGTTGGAATTTTTTATCTGGAAGCTGTTCAAAACAAGTGTACTTGCATCATTAAGTTTGCAATATCAATGAGAACAAATTTATCCTTGTGATGTGCAGAAAATATTCAGACTGTCACACTGGTCAACAATCACATTTCAAGATGCATCGTATCTCAGCATTTCTGAACTGTTCTTGGTATTTACCGTGTCCATCAATTGGGGCATATTCTGAGGCAATTCTCTTAGTATCTTTTGCAGTTTTTCATTTGAAATAAAATACCAGGCATTAAACTATACTGTTCTGTAGCCCAGTGATCCACTTCATTCTATCTCTGAGAGTCATATATAAATAATAACTCTAACATATGGATGCAATGTAAGAAAATAATTTGTACTTAATGAAATACTCCAGGAATATGAAGAGGATACATTTTTATATAATAAGATAATGTATCTGGTGATACTAATCATTGGTTAACTAATTTGCTTTTAGCCAGATGACTGTTACATCAGGTAATCAACTGGTTGAATGTCAAGAATGTCACAACCTCTACCATCAGGACTGTCACAAACCCCAGGTGACGGACAAGGATGTAAATGACCCACGACTGGTATGGTATTGTGCCCGCTGTACAAGACAGATGAAGAAAATGGTAAGAACTCTCCCAATTGACACACACAAATATACCAGAACATCCTTTAATATTTATCTTAGCAGATGTGTCTTTCATTTTAATTTTGATGACGTGTGGAACACTTTGAAGCGGAAAATCTGCCTGTTTTGAGTTAATAATCTCACCACATGAGACAATGAGAGGATGATTTTATTTATGAAAATGAGAGTGTCTGCAGATACTGAAAATCCAAATCAGCATGCACAAAATGCTGGAAGAACTCAGCAAGTCAAGCAGCACCCATGGAAATGAATAAACAGTCAATGTTTCAGGCCAGGGCCCTTCTTCATGACTTGTGCCTGACTCTATTTGTCCACACACCCTGCAATTACAATGAGCTGAAATTGCATTGTTTCTCAATAATATCCGAATGGGTTGTTTGCTGGCCAGTTTCAAGTCGTGGTTAATATCAAGGGACATAATGAATTTACTCTTTTTTGAAGAGCAGTATACAGGCAATATTTGCAAGCCAGGGCTAAAGACTAAGAGTTGTGCTGATTAGAGGTTTATAAGATGGTGAAAAAATGTATGTTAAACTCAAAGAAGATATTTTTACTTGTGAGTGAGACCAAATACAAACCATCCATTAAGGCACTGAGAGAATTTTTCTTTCTCCCGTAGAGTGATTTTGGATGTGGAACTCGTAGTTAGAAATAGTTCAGACAAGAAATGCCTATGGATTTAAAAGTAAGAAGTGCGAAAATGAAAAAGAAAGAAATCCGGTTTATGAAAACTTTAGGAGAAATTTGGACTTTGAAGTATTTTCATTTGGGCTTGCTGAATGCTCCAATACTCTAATGAGTGTTGTTGGGAAGAAGTGAGGGGAAAGAATAGAAAATAGATATATCTATTTTATGTTTAGACTAACCAGTCATTAAACTGTCTAGTGGGATGATTGGAAATGCAAGTTCCTTTCCTTTCCTGAATAAGCTAACTACGGTTGACAACTCCTTGACTGGAAGAAATACAGAAAAAAGAATCTTTCAAAATGTCAACACGAGAAAATCTACAGATGCTGGAAATTCAAGCAACACACACAAAATGCTGGTGGAATGCAGCAGGCCAGGCAGCATCAATAGGAAAAAGTACAGTCGACGTTTCAGGCCGAGACCCAGCACTTTGTGTGTGTTTCTTTCAAAGTGTCTTCAGGTTTAGTGAAGTAACTTGTCCAGAATTCCAGGGCACCAATTCTACAAATTAGAACAGCTGGAAATTTTAGGTTGGATATTTCAAACATTGAACCCAATCCAAATGTTCCTCTCCTTTTCTAACATGTATGTTTATCAGAATCATTTCTATTATACAGGCACAGAAGACACAAAAGGCTGCTCCAAAAGTTTCCAGTTCGGTCGCTAGCACCACTCCATCAGTAAAAGATCCATCGGTGAAAAAGCCTGACTTGAAGCAGAAACAAGAAATGACCACATTTCAGGCTTTCAAAAGAGCTGAAGTAAAGGTACAGTAACAGTCTCTTGTTAACACAGCCAACTAAAATCTTATATGATGCTTAATTTCCATTTGGAAGTATCTGTTTGGAAAAAGGGGCTGTTTTAGTTGGGCTTTTTCTTAGAGCTGCTTTTATAATAGTAGAGGAGTCCCTTTTAGTGCAAAATTAATCTGGATTTATCAGAGGCAAGCCATAAGGCAGAAGTACTAAAGCAGTCGATCTCCTAGAGAATCGTAATCTAACAGTGGCTTTCAGTTAAAGCAGAATTGAGAGAACTGGATTTGTAAGGAATGTGAAATTATTCTAGTAATTTTATTGGTGATTGTGTAAACATTTGCAGAAGTAATCTTAAAGCAAAGTTGAAGAGATGTTAGCTTTCATTTCCAGAGAATCATTATCTGATTATTTTGATTGGCAAGACTTTAAACTTTAGACACTAACAGAAACTAAACTAATACAAAATATAGAAACTAATTTATTGGGACATATCAGAACCATTACATTCCTTCAATCAGCCAAAGTTTCATAGATATATTTTAAAAGGCATATAAAAGACAAACTACTATTTAAATGAGTAACAAATTGTGTATTTAAATGAAGTACAGAACAAATTAGAACACTGCCAATGCTACTACAAACTGTAAAACTGTATTAGTTCACAAATAGTTTTCAAGAGAAAAATTCATCCATTGTATGCTGTGGTGTATGGGATGTCCAAGGAGGGGTAGCACCTCCGGTATAGGGGCTTGTCATGTCTGTCTTGGGGCAGCTTACTCACTTTTGGTCCCCACTGGACACTCGGCTCTCACCTGTGGCTGAAAGTAATTTTGCATGTGATAGTGGCCACATTCCAGTGTACAGCTTCAACAGGCAGTCTGAACCAGTTGAGGGTAGCCAGGGGGTCTCATATCCTAGTGAAGTAGGGACATGGCTGTCCTTGCATATGAAGTCAGCTCAGGCGAACTGGGCGGATGGGATCAACAGTGAGATCCAATGGGCAAGAAGGCAGCTTGGCAACGCTTCATGGCGAGCAAAGGGCATGATAAGGCACAGAAGTCTGTTACCACTGCAACCACGGAAGAGCCCAGTTTGTGATGACTATTCGTACCACTGGACCTCGACTTCCGAGGTCGAGAAAGTGGAACTGTCCTAGTACAACAGCTTTTCATGTGCTGTCCTGAAAAATCTCCTCAACAACCAGTGCATTCATATAAAACATGGCTGACTGATTATACAGTAGTTAAGGATGAAAGCTCCCCACACTGATTTTTTTTTTTTTTTTTTTTTGCTATTGCTGCTGGTGACAGCACCTTCTTGCTGGGAAGGCTCAGGGAAACATGGTCAGATAGGTAAACGTGCGGCATCATATTTCGGAAGAAACGGAAAGACTTTTGTGGCCAGATGGCTGAAAACTGAAGAATTTTGCTCTGGAGGCGGGGTGTTTAAATATCCCTTCCATGGATCTATCCACATCCAGTATAGATTCACTGCAGGACATGAGTAAATGGTAATTCTCGAGAAAGGTTTTAGGACATTCATGGTTATTTATAAGCTGTAGCTAATGTAATCAATCAGTTTGCCAGGGAGGGGATTTAAAATGTTATCTATATTTAAATATATGTCAACTGCATGTGTGTGTATTTTCATACTGCCTTATGCTCCTCATTCATAGTTTAAGGTAATTTTACTTTTCATTATATTTCAGACCACCTCATCTGCTTCTGGGAATTCCTCCAATTCTAGCACCACCTGTTCCTCAGTTAGTGGCCTCACAGGATGGGCTGCCTTTGGAGCTAAAACATCTTCTGCGGCACCTTCCACAGTTAAACTGGGGTCAGCTGTACAGACCGCCAGTGGGAAACCTGCTGCACCCTCTTCAAATCAGAAAGCAGTGGGTCTCTCTGGACTGGCACCTTCTAAAGCAAGCCTGGGATCCAAAACGACCACTAGCGTTAACTCTAGCACTGGACCTATAAAGCCCCCTCCATCCCTAACATTGGGGAAACCGAGTCTTAACCGATCATCTAGCAGTGACAATGTCACCAAAGTGGGCTTAACAGGACCTGGCAATAGTGTTGGCCAGGCTAGCAGTGGAAATGGAGGGAACTCATCTACCAACAGTGGTGGTAACAATGGGGCCAAAACTCCATCTGATGCTAGCAACTCTTCTGTTGTTAAGTTGCCAACATCTCAAGAGTCTCAGCTTAATGCTATGAAAAGGCTCCAGATGGTTAAGAAGAAAGCTGCACAGAAGAAGCTTAAAAAGTGAATGTTCATCACTGTTGTTCTCTGTTGTCTTTGTGTTTCTACAGAGAATAGCTTGCTAAGGAGGCCAACAAACATGCCCTTGGATTTATGCATTTTTGTAAGATTTTTATTTGTGAGAAGAGCACAGATCTATCTCTTGCCTCTGAAGGCCCCATGAAAAACGTGTGGTGAGAGATAATTTATGTAGGTCTAAATGGTTTTGATCAAGATCTACACAGTAAAAGGTTATAAGCACAAGGCTGAGAGAATTAAGAGATTACACTGTTACACAGCAAAAAAATAATTTCATAAGTTACCATTTGTAACAAAATTGACGATCTGGCCTTTTTGAAAAAAAAATCTTTTAAATAGATTGCTGATTCAGACTCCCTTTCATAGCAGTTTCAAGCAATCTGAAAAGACCTTGATTGGAGACCCATTTCGGACACCAGGAGCCAAAGATCTTGGTTGCTCACCAACTTGCAGGAGACAACATCCTTAGTGAGCTATGCAGTACAAAGTAACAGAAAATGAATTTGTAAGCTTATTCTGGTTTCCTTGCACCCACAGAAAACATTTCCTTTAAAAGATTTAGCTCAAGTTCCTAATGGGCCAAAAATGCTCTGCACTTCTCAAAACAAATCTTAAAGTTGAGTGAGAGACCAGTTTACTGTGATGTTGAAAACCAGGGAGGTTTTAATTCTGTGTCAAATGGACCTGTTCACATATGTTGTTTTGTGTGTATTACTGTTAATGGAGATGCCGTCTCCATTTGGTGAATTGCACTGGTATTGAAAAAGAATTAAAGTCAAATCTTGTAACTTCGATTAATGGAGCACTTTTTAATTAGTCCCATTACATATTTTTATATGCTTTTCTTTGAAACGCATATATTTTTATGTTTTAACTTTGAAATGCTGATCAGTTCCCTGACTTCCAAACATGAATGTCAAGGAATAAACCTATATTTTCAACACTGATAGTTGGAAGTGTTCATTCATACAAACCATTCCAACAGTTATTTAAATATGGCCTATTAACATTCATCTGCCTTTGATCCATATAACTCAGTCATCATTATAGTCAATACATTAATTTTTTAGGGGTTGGTGCTTCCATCCTTTACCCTTGAATGACTTGGCTCTAATTTTCTGATTATTCTCTCGTGCTGGATTTCTGCAGAGGAGAAAGTATTGTCTTCATCCCTGATCTTTGGAATTCATTCAGTGATTTAAAGGCTTGCATTCCCAATGTCCCGTAGGATCATGCAGCTGGTGTGTGGACACTGTTATACTGCAGGAAGCATTAAAGCTAAATCGTACAGAACAAGCCATAGAAGTACCAATGTAATAATGATCAGATAATGTTAATGTTGAAATGAGAGTTGATTATTGAACAAAATCCTAACAAGACCTTCCCTACTCTTTGCAGTGCCATGCGTTATTGAACCTCCAGCCAAGAGCAGCCAGGGCCACAGTTTAACAACTTGCCTAAGTGAAATCACCTCCATCTGTATAGCATCTCTTCCGTGATGAAGTAGTCTCATATGTGATTGTCTGGAAAGGGGCTTGGATTAGGTGATCTCCATTTCAGTAGGAGAGGGTGCCAATTGATGCAAATGTTAACAGATGTCTTCCTTATGGCTCAAATAAGGCTGATGTGTGTTGACTGGGAAAGGTTAGGGTTTAATCAAACTGCTAACAGTAAATTTAACATAATTGCGCATTGATCTGGCTCTTGATTGCCATTCTGTGGCCCTTACTGAAACTGCAAGGTGAAATCCAGATCAGAACCAGCTGTGAAGTGATCTCTGGTTCAGCAGTCCACATATGTAGGGAGTCATACCATCAGGAGCATTGTCCGAGAAAGAATTTACTGCTTTCTATAGTTGCAGTTGAGATGCAAAAAAAAAATGCTGATTATATAATTTGAAATAAAACTGAAAATGCTGGAAATACTCAACAGGTCAGACAATATCAATGGGGAGAAGCTTCTGAACAGTCTGAAGTATTAACTCTTTCTCTACCCAGAAAATCTATCTAATCATCAGCAATCATTTGATTTCTCCCTTTGTTACTACCTGCAGAAAGCTACACATGCTAGAAATGCTCAACAGGTCAGGCAGTCTTTGTGAAGAGAAACAGTTAATATTTTGAGTGAAATACCCTTTATCAGAACTGATTGAAAGATGTGGGGTCATTGAATAAAATGCCAGTCACATCTTCCTTACTCTTTGTCATAGTGCATGGGTCCTCGTGTATCTAACAACCAGTGTGAATCAGCCTATATATGCTGCTTGGCCTGCTGCGTTCACCAGCAACTTTGATGTATGTTGCTTGAATCAGCCTATTATTTCATCTGAAAGATTTCCCCATCAGTGCAGTATCACCTCAGTGAATTCTGATGAAGGATATTCAAACTGAAACATTAACTGTTTTCTTTCTTCTAACGTACTGAGATTTCCCAACATTTTCTGTTTATTTCATATTTCCAGTGTTTTATTAATTTTCAGCTACACCATGCTAGTAGCTTTCCATTATTTTGCCCAGGTCCAATCTAGAATCTGGATTCCTGTTGTTTACGTTTAAATTCACTACTGCGAAGCCTCTTCCGGTGATGCCTACACCGAAGAAGTTTAGATCCTCTCTTCGACGTTTTAAAAAGTCCTGACGAAGGGTCTCGGCCTGAAACGTCGACTGCGCCTCTTCCTATAGATGCTGCTTGGCCTGCTGCGTTCACCAGCAACTTTGATGTATGTTGCTTGAATTTCCAGCATCTGCAGAATTCCTGTTGTTTAGAATCTGGATGTCTGGTTTATTGTTTGTTATTAAGCTTTTCCTACTCTTAGTTGCTAACTTACAAAACATACTGGAAAATGGGGATAGAACTAGCAGCTGCTTCACTCTGACATAGTCTATGGATTCCACGTCAGTACCCACAGAGTAGACTAGTAGCAAGCCTTCACTGATTCTCATGGACTGCTGAAGAAAGAAATGTCATGCCAAACAGCCTCAGCATAAATCTCATTCTTATGTCTTCAGTAGCAACTCACACTCTCAGTACTTTAGTAGAAGAGTCGTTCTAGATTACTTGCTCAAATCCCATAAGTGGTCTTAACTATATACCATTGCAGACCGCGCATAAAATGTGAAACAGTTTTCATTAATACTTTTTCTTCCTTTCCTCTCCATAGCTCAAGAATGCATGGTGACTTCACAAACTTTTACTGACACCATATCCAATCTCTCCCGTAGTGCCAAAATGGTGGCGACTGATCACAAATGGCAACTCTAGCACTGTGATCACCGTGATAGGATTAAGATGCGGAGAATGCACCTTGGTCAGATTTCTGGAGTTGTTATTTACAACGCAGATGCCAATTGGTTACCGCTTTGCTAAATAGACACTTGCATGTGAGCCCTTATAAACAAAACCTCTACTTTGGCCATACTACATTGGATTTAAGTACTATGACAAAAGCAAGTCTTAATTGTCAGTTTTTCAATGCAGCACATTTTATTTTGGACAGCAGACATGCTCTTGGTATTTGTGGAATAGATTTTTCACACAGAAGCAATAGAGTGCAGGGGTAGGAATTTAATTTCCTTTGGCAGGACAGCTGAACAGACACGTATAATACATTGTGAATCAGGCAGCGTTTGTGCAGAGATGACAGACTGGAAGCACAGCAGAATTAGGCCATTCAGCCCATTGACATGACACTAGACATGTTCATTGCTATTTTGATAGCTATTTGGGCACTCCCATAGGTCTCTAAATTTGAGACAAAAGTTCCTTGGTATATCTGTTTCAATGATATTAACTCAAAAAAATTCAAAAATGTTTAGTAGTGCTGAGGTTCGGTCCATTCTGAACTACTTGTTCTAGATGGCTGTTTTTAGCTGTGTAATATATTTACTATATACATCCCTGAATTTTCTCTCTCATCCTGATCTCATCAGTATATGGGCTTAGACTTTTGTTAAGACACTCAAGGAGTTAATTGAAATTCAATCAATATCTCAGTTTCATCTGCCTCATTAAGTGTCCCGCACATTTGAGCATGTGGTGTCGTATTTGCCCTGCCTTAATGTTGAAAACAATGTATAAATTTACATGATGACCAACCAATCAATGTCAGTATAAAGACTGATTTCTCGGACCACATGGATCAAGTGGCTGCCCTCTGTGCAACATTACATCTACTGTCCTAATCTTTGAGCTGCACCTGGTGATTTCAAAGCTAATTACTGATTGTAAGATTCAGGAGATATATAGGCATCTTGTGCGACCATGGATTTGCACCTTGGAAGGTTTCTAGGGCGTAGGCCTGAGCAAGGTTGTATGGAAGACTGGCAGTTGCCCATGCTGCAAGTCTAGGGAAGGGCATTAGGACTCATACACCTTGGCACCAGTGTCGTCGCAGAGCAATGTGTTGTTAAGTGCCTTACTCAAGGACACAACACGCTGCCTCAGCCAAGGTTTGAACTAGCAACCTTCAGATCACTAGACGAACACCTTAACCACGGCCACGTGCCAACACAAGATTCAGGATAAGACATGGCTTTACTATACATGATAAAGTATAAATGGACTCTAAACCTTACAGCCTACTAAGTTATGACCTTGCTTTTTTTGTCTACCTGCACGACACTATTTCTGTAGCTGTTATACAATTCTGCATTCTGTTATGTTTTATCTTGTGCTACCTCAATGTTTTGTGTAATGAATTGATTTTATGAACAGTATGCAAGGATGCAAGACAAGCTTTTCACTCTACCTCAGTGCATGTGACAATAATATTCTAATTGCAATTCAATGGAAGCAGTTTTAAGGTTGATTTTTGCACTTTTAACTGTATACCTTCTGACTTTGTCTCTATGTTGCATAACATAGTTTCTCCACAATGGCTACCTGACCTGCTAAGCTTTTCCAGCATTTTCTGCTCTGATTTAAATCTACAGCGTTTACAATTGTCATGTGCCTCATGTAAAGTATAAATAAGCAAGTTTGCACAATGTTTATCAAGAGGAGTACGTACCCTGTTGGTAGCGATAATCTAGGTATGGTTGAGTGACAAAATGCAGTTTTACTGAGTTAGACTTCGATGAAGAATGGTATAGTCAACCACCTGAAGGGCAGCAGAGAGGAAGCAAGCGAAAATTAGGAAAATGCAGCTTGGTCACATTGCTGGGTTGTCATTTGTGGTCAGTTATAATCATTCTGGTGTTGGGACAGAGGCCGGATATGGTGTTGAACACGAAGTGTATAAGGTCCCTTGAACTTTGGAAGGGGAAGCATAGACCTGTCAAATATGGCATCTTTGGTTTACCTTCAC
This sequence comes from Mobula hypostoma, assembly GCF_963921235.1. Classification (NCBI taxonomy): domain Eukaryota; kingdom Metazoa; phylum Chordata; class Chondrichthyes; order Myliobatiformes; family Myliobatidae; genus Mobula; species Mobula hypostoma. Next base: position 159,094,346 of record NC_086100.1, read on the forward strand.
ACTTACACCAATGACTTTGTGGCCTGCAGGAAAATGAAGCTCAGGGTTGTATATGGTGACATATATCTACTTTGATAAAAAAAATTTATTTGAACTTTGTACTTTGAACATTTATTAACAAACAAGAAAACATAGGCAAATATTTTCCATGAAAGCTGTCCCCAGTGAAGGAACTCAGTGAACCTTTCGCAGTCAAATACTTCCTGTGAAAGAGGAGGTGTTTATTTAATGCAAACACGTATTTGTTTATTGTTTCTAAAGAGCAGCATAGTTGCCTAACTGCTATCTCACAGCTTTAGCAACCAGGCTTTGATTCTGACCTCCTGTCCTGTCGGTGTGAATGTTGCACATTCTCACTGTGACTGTGTGGATTTCCTCTCACATCCCAAGGAGGTGCAGATTAGTAAATTAATTGGCCACTGTAAATTGCTCCTGGTGTGAAGGTTACTGGTGGAGTTGATGGGAATGTGAGGTGAGCAAAATGGGATTGGTGTAGCAGGGTGCTTGATGTTTGATGCAGCCTCACTGTATGCTATGATTCTAGGACTCTTAGAAACAATCACTTCATTAAACAACACACAAAAAATGCTGGTGGAACGCAGCAGGCCAGGCAGCATCTATAGGAAAAGTTACAGTCGATGTTTCGGGCCGGGACCCTTCGTCAGGACTAACTGAAAGAAGAGACAGTAAGAGATTTGAGAGGGGGAGGGGGAGATCACTTCATTATCTTGTCAACATTTAAAAGGGGTCTGAAGGGCAACTTCTCACAGAGGGTGGTGCATATCAGGAAAAGATTGCTAGGGGAAGCAGTTGATGTAGGTACAAGTAACATCTTTAGTTATTTCATCTATTTATTTAGGGATACAGTGCAGAACAGGCCCTTCTAGCCCAATGAGCTGAGCTGCCCAGCAACTCACCAGTTTAACACTAGCCTAATCACAGGACAATTTACAATGATCAAATAACCTATTAACTGGTACGGTACGCCTTTGTTCTGTGGGAGGAAACAGGAATCCCACATGGCCATGGGGAGACATACAACCTCCTTACAGACAGTGCCAGAAATGAACTCTGAATTTCAAAGACCTAAAAGATATTTGGATAGGAACGGTTTAGAGGAACGTGGGTTAAATGCTACTAGCTTAGATGGCCACCTTTGTCAGCATGAGCAAAATATAAATGCAATATTGAAAGATTCCCTTATTAGACATGTTGAGAGCTGGAAATGATTATTGTTTTAAGTGGCATTTATTTATTTATCTGGTCTTTTTCAGTAACACTTCATAATTTCCTGTACCCCTCCCTATAATCATATTACAATTCCAGCACCATTCAGTCCTTTCATAGTCATAGTCATACTTCATTGATCCTGGGGGAAATTGGTTTTCATTACAGTTGCACCATAAATAATAAATAGTAATAAAACCATAAATAGTTAAATAGTAATATGTAAATTGTGACAGGAAATAAGTCCAGGACCAGCCTATTGGCTCAGGGTGTCTGACCCTCCAAGGGAGGAGTTGTAAAGTTTGATGGCCACAGGCAGGAATGACTTCTTATAATGCTCTGTGTTGCATCTCAGTGGAATGAGTCTCTGGCTGAATGTACTCCTGTGCCCACCCAGTACATTATGTAATGGATGGGAGACATTGTCCAAGATGGCATGCAACTTGGACAGCATCCTCTTTTCAGACACCACCGTCAGAGAGTCCAGTTCCATCCCCACAACATCACTAGCCTTATGAATGAGTTTATTGATTCTGTTGGTGTCTGCTACCCTCAGCCTGCTGCCCCAGCACACAACAGCAAACATGATAGCACTGGCCACCACAGACTCGTAGAATATCTTCAGCATCATCCGGCAGATGTTAAAGGACCTCAGTCTCCTCAGGAGACGGCTCTGATCCTTCTTGTAGACAGCCTCAGTGTTCTTTGACCAGTCCAGTTTATTGTCAATTCGTATCCCCAGGTATTTGTAATCCTCCACCATGGATGGAAACAGGGGTCACCGGTACATTAGCTCTCCTTCAGGTCTACCACCAGCTCCTTAGTCTTTTTCACATTAAGCTGCAGATAATTCTGCTCACTCATGTGACGGAGTATGAAGAGGTTTCAAAAGAGGATTACCAGGATGCTATCTAGATTAGAAGGCATAAACTATAAGCAGAGGTTTTATAAACTTGGGTTGTCTTCTCTGGAATGGTGTAAACTGAGGAGAGACCTGATAGAAGTTTATATAATTATGAGAGACAAAGATAGAGCAGACAGCCAGTATCTTTTACCCAGGGTTGAAATGTATAATACCAGAGGCCATGCATTTAAACTGATGTGATGCCAAACAAAGCTATCGGACAATTGATGCTAATGAGAGAGATAAGAGAGACAATGGAGAAACATTCAAAAGCTAATAAGAGAGAAGAGAGGGATTAACAGAAAAGAAACACAATTCAGAATATTGACAGACTGGTTACTTTGAACCTGAACTGTTTGAAGTTTGATGGACAGGTGATACCCCAGCAGGGTGATAAAAAGAGCAGGTTTGCTAAGACACACGACACACCACGAGACAACGAGACCCTGGAAAGAGCGATGTGCCCCCACGTGGTGGGAGTTTGGAGGTCCGGTTCGCGGGAACCGACCAGAGGCTCACAGGGTGTAAAGGTACGATCGGTGGGAACCTGGGGTGTGTGTCCGCCCTTGCCTGGGTGCCGGGTTCACCACGGAAGAACAATCGTATCTGGAACAGAGGGGTCACAGTCGGTGACCACAGCAGGGTAGAAGACATAAAAGGGTCGGCCCGAAACCAACTGCAAAGACATCAAAGGTCTGCCTGATCCAAATTGCATATGTGTATCTCTCTCTCTCTCTCTCTCTCTCTCTCTATCTATCTATCTATCTATCTCTCCCTCCCTCCCTCCCTCCTCCCCCCCCAATGGTACCACAACAGCGATTACTGCGAACTGCACTAAACTGAACTAAACACTGCGTCACTTAAGACTGATCATTTTACCCCTAGACTGCGACACAGCTTGGTTGATTCCTATTACCCTAGTTCTGTGCATATGTGTATATTATTCATTTCTAACCTGTCACATTTATATCCTTACGATTAGAGTACTGTATTACTTAGTCCTTTAATAAAACTTTATTAGTTCCTAGTAATCCAGACTCCAACGAGTGCTCCATTTCTGCTGGTTTGGCAACCCAGTTACGGGGAAAATGTGCAAGATGTTTAAAGGAGATGTGCGGAACAAGTATTTTTACAAAGAGAGTGATGGAGGTCTGGAATATGCTACCAGGGATGGTGGTGAGAGGAGACACGATAGTGGCATTTAAGAAACATTTAGATAGGCACATACATAAATATGCAAAGAATGGAGAAGGGATTAGTTTAATTGGTTTGGCAGAGCATTGTGGGCTGAACGGCCTGCTCCTGTGCTGTCTGTTCTATGAAACCATATCATGAAGAAGTTCAACCCAATCATATTGTGAAAAAATTGAGAGATTAAAATAATGTTTTTACAGAACAGTTGTGATCTGCCAAAAAAAAACCTCTTTAAAGTGTGATAAAAGCAGATTCAGAAATAACTTTCAAAGGGGAATATTTGGAAACCTTTAAGGTAATTGGGAATGATGTGAGATTAATTAGATAACTCTCAAAGGGCCAACACAGGTGCAGCAACTAACCTCCTTACGTGCAGTAACTAACGATGAACATTAAGTATAGCTTTGGCTATAATATTGCTTTCCTGACCATATATACATTTCAGAAAACATTGTGCCCATGCTGGCCTCATGTAAGGCTTATGGTTTTGATGACTGTGATCTTACTGAGATACACTATTACCACAAGATCTGGAATGACTGCTTTTTTATCACCCATTTATCACCAGGGTCATAAATATAATGTTGATACAGTGAAGGATTCAACATTTTCTTCTCATTAATTATAAGCAAAATTAATAAATTGCCTGCAAAACAAGGAGTTGGAATGTTAGAGAAGAAAGTATAAGTACGAAATAAAAACAACTGAATAGATTTAAGGAAGTATGGTTATTTCTATTTTAAGTCAATTGAGGAGTGGAAGCAAATGAGAATATAGTGTTTTCATGGGGATAGAAATCAAGTATTTGTTTTACTCATGTACTCTAGAGTGGAGATCAGAACAAAAGCTGTGACTGTCATGTCGCTGTTTGGCAGCTAGGTAATGATCACAAGATGACTCAACCTAGCTCATGTAGACAAAATGCTTGGATCTAGGTCCTGAACCATGTGCATCATCTGTTACTGCACAAAAAGCAGCCAAGACTCATTAATGCATTTAATGGGTCTCCTGATTTCATCACACAAATGTCTAGCATGGCAAATGTCCCAGAGGGAGGAGTTGCTCTAAGTCTGAAACAAAATGCAGCAGTGTTGTGGTGTTCTCAACTTAATGTTCACTGGTCTGTGTTTGTGTGGGTTTGCATTGGCAGTCAATTACAATAGTGAAGTTGTAGAACATCAGGGATGGGACCCATAAACCAATGGATGGAGCAGAAGTTGACAACAATGGAATCCTTCAGAGGAACCAGCTGGCACTCATACCAGAGAAGTTCTGTAATATTTGAATATATCTCCAGCAGATTCAATTCAATTTATGGCAAAAACAACCCATTTATACTGGAGTTCAGACTATCCATTTTTTCATGTGCATTTCATTTGGGAAAGTAGCTTTAACTATCTTTCATTGCAGCCTGTGTCAATTATTGTCTATTTCTGGCAGATTGTTTCTTAAATTTGAACTCTAACATCTATATTATAACTCATACCAATTCCTGTTCACCCAAATATCTGATGTGTATTGTATCCCAGCCCTGAAATAAATGCAAGTTCATTGCAAATTTTGTCAGAAATCAATGTTTGACGTCGATTGAAAAACATAAAAGGTCAATAGAATTGCTGCACTGACTCGAGGAAAAGGTAAACACGCCATGTACAGAGGCATGCAAAGGTTTGGGAACCCCTGGTCAAAATCTCTGTTACTGTGAATAGCTAAGTGAGTAAAAGATGAACTGATTTCCAAAAGGCATAAAGTTAAAGATGACACGTTTCTTTAATATTTTAATCAAGAAAACTTCTTTTATTTCCATCTTTTACAGTTTCAAAATAACAAAAAAGGAAAAGGGCCCGAAGGCAAAGTTTGGGCACCCTGCATGGCAGTACTTAGTAACACCCCCTTTGGCAAGAATCGCAGCTTGTAAATGCTCTTTGTAGCCAGCTAAGAGTTCTTCAATTCTTGTTTGGGGGATTTTCACCCATTCTTCTTTGCAAGAGGCTTCTAGTTCTGTGAGATTCTTGGGCCATCTTGCATGCACTGCTCTTTTGAGGTCTATCCACAGATTCTCGATGATGTTTAGGTCAGGGGACTGTGAGGGCCACAGCAAGACCTTCAGCTTGTTCCTCTTGAGGTAGTCCATTGTGGATTTTGAGGTGTGTTTAGGATCATTATCCTGTTGTAGAAGCCATCCTCTTTTCATCTTCGGCTTTTTTACAGACGGTGTGATGTTTGCTTCCAGAATTTGCTGGTATTTAATTGAATTCATTCTACCCTCTACCAGTAAATGTTCCCCATGCCACTGGCTGCAACACAAGCCCAAAGCATGATTGATCCACCCCCATGCTTAACAGTTGGAGAGGGGTTCTTTTCATGAAATTCTGCACCCTTTTTTCTCCAAACATACCTTTGTTCATTGAAGCTAAAAAGTTCTATTGAAAAGGTTCGGAACATCTAAACAAGCCTGATGCATTTTGGAAACAAGTCCTGTGGACTGATGAAATTAAAATAGAACTTTTTGGCCACAATGAGCAAAGGTATGTTTGGAGAAAAAAAGGTGCAGAATTTCATGAAAAGAACCCCTCTCCAACTGTTAAGCACGGGGGTGAATCGATCATGCTTTGGGCTTGTGTTGCAGCCAGTGGCACAGGGAACACTTACTGGTAGAGGGAAGAATGAATTCAATTAAATACCAGCAAATTCTGGAAGCAAACATCACACTGTCTGTAAAACAGCAGAAGAACAAAAAGATGATGGCTTCTCCAACAGGATAATGAACCTAAACACACCTCAAAATCCACAATGGACTACCTCAGGAGGCACAAGCTGAAGGTTTTGCCATGGCCCTCACAGTCCCCTGACCCAAACATCATCAAGAATCTGTGGATAGACCTCAAAAGAGCAGTGCATGCAAGATGGCTCAAGAATCTCACAGAACTAGAAGCCTTTTGCTGGGAAGAATGGGTGAAAATCCCCCACCCCATTCCAACCTCACTCCTTCAGAACGCTCTGCTCTCCACTCCCTCCGCACTAATCCTAACCTTATTATTAAACCCGCCGATAAGGGGGGTGCTGTTGTAGTCTGGCATACTGACCTCTACCTTGCCGAGGCACAGCGACAACTCGCGGATACCTCCTCTTATTTACCCCTCGATCGTGACCCCACCAAGGAGCACCAGGCCATTGTCTCCCACACTATCAACGACTTTATCCGCTCAGGGGATCTCCCACCCACTGCTACCAACCTTATAGTTCCCACACACCGCACTTCCCGTTTCTACCTCCTACCCAAGATCCACAAACCTGCCTGTCCTGGCCGACCTATTGTCTCAGCTTGCTCCTGCCCCACCGAACTCGTTTCTGCATACCTCGACACTGTTTTATCACCCCTTGTTCAATCCCTTCCGACCTATGTTCGTGACACTTCTCACGCTCTTAAACTTTTCGATGATTTTAAGTTCCCTGGCCCCCACCGCATTATTTTCACCATGGATGTCCAGTCCTTATATACTTCCATCCCCCATCAGGAAGGTCTCAAAGCTCTACGCTTCTTTTTGGATTCCAGACCTAATCAGTTCCCCTCTACCACCACTCTGCTCCGTCTAGCGGAATTAGTCCTTACTCTTAATAATTTCTCCTTTTGCTCCTCCCATTTCCTCCAAACTAAAGATGTAGCTATGGGCACCCGTATGGGTCCTAGCTATGCCTGCCTTTTTGTTGGGTTTGCGGAACAATCTATGTTCCGTGCCTATTCCGGTATCTGTCCCCCACTTTTCCTTCGCTATATCGACGACTGCATTGGCGCTGCTTCCTGCACGCATGCAGAACTCGTTGACTTTATTAACTTTGCCTCCAACTTTCACCCTGCCCTCAAGTTTACCTGGTCCATTTCCGACACCTCCCTCCCCTTTCTAGATCTTTCTGTCTCCGTCTCTGGAGACAGCTTATCCACTGATGTCTACTATAAGCCTACTGACTCTCACAGCTATCTGGACTATTCCTCTTCTCACCCTGTCTCTTGCAAAAACGCCATCCCCTTCTCGCAATTCCTCCATCTCCGCCGCATCTGCTCTCAGGATGAGGCTTTTCATTCTAGGACGAGGGAGATGTCTTCATTTTTTAAAGAAAGGGGCTTCCCTTCCTCCACTATCAACTCTGCTCTTAAACGCATCTCCTCCATTTCACGTACATCTGCTCTCACTCCATCCTCCCGCCACCCCACTAGGAATAGGGTTCCCCTGGTCCTCACCTACCACCCCACCAGCCTCCGGGTCCAACATATTATTCTCCGTAACTTCCGCCACCTCCAACGGGATCCCACCACTAAGCACATCTTTCCCTCCCCCCCTCTCTCTGCATTCCGCAGGGATCGCTCCCTACACAACTCCCTTGTCCATTCGTCCCCCCCCATCCCTCCCCACTGATCTCCCTCCTGGCACTTATCCATGTAAGCGGAACAAGTGCTACACATGCCCTTACACTTCCTCCCTTACCACCATTCAGGGCCCCAAACAGTCCTTCCAGGTGAGGCATCACTTCACCTGTGAGTCGACTGGGGTGATATACTGCGTCCGGTGCTCCCGATGTGGCTTTTTATATATTGGTGAGACCCGACGCAGACTGGGAGACCGCTTTGCTGAACATCTACGCTCTGTCCACCAGAGAAAGCAGGATCTCCCAGTGGCCACACATTTTAATTCCACATCGCATTCCCATTCTGACATGTCTATCCACGGCCTCCTCTACAGTAAAGATGAAGCCACACTCAGGTTGGAGGAACAACACCTTATATTCCGTCTGGGTAGCCTCCAACCTGATGGCATGAACATTGATTTCTCTAACTTCCGCTAGGCCCCACCTCCCCCTCGTACCCCAGCTGTTACTCATTTTTATGCACACATTCTTTCTCTCACTCTCCTTTTTCTCCCTCTGTCCCTCTGAATATACCTCTTGCCCATCCTCTGGGTCACCCCCCCCCCCGTCTTTCTTCCCGGACCTCCTGCCCCATGATCCTCTCGTATCCCCTTTTGCCTATCACCTGTCCAGCTCTCGGCTCTATCCCTCCCCCTCCTGTCTTCTCCTATCATTTTGCATTTCCCCCTCCCCCTCCAGCTTTCAAATCCCTTACTCACTCTTCCTTCAGTTAGTCCTGACGAAGGGTCTCGGCCTGAAACGTCGACTGCGCCTCTTCCTATAGATGCTGCTTGGCCTGCTGCGTTCACCAGCAACTTTGATGTATGTTGCTTGAAAGACTTTTAGCTAGCTACAAAAAGTGTTTACAAGCTGTGATACTTGCCAAAGGGGGTGTTACTAAGTACTGCCATGCAGGGTGCCCAAACTTTTTCTTTGGGCCCTTTTCTTTTTTTGTTATTTTGAAACTGTAAAAGATGGAAATAAAAAAGTTTTCTTGATTAAAATATTAAAGAAATGTGTCATCTTTAACTTTATGCTTTTTGGAAATCAGTTCATCTTTTACTCGCTTGGCTATTCACAGTAACAGAAATTTTGACCGGGGTGCACAAACTTTTGCATGCCACTGTATATGTTAGTGAGTCAGAGCAGCATACATTTTGAATTTGTTGTGTGAAATTACAAAATTCATTGTTCTGACCTAATACTTAAAGTTGAGTTTACTGTGATGGGCACAAGTACACATATGTGTGGCAGCATCACAGGCACATTGCATTAGATAAGCAGCATTCACAAAAAACATAAACATAAAATATACAGAATTTTTACAAGGAAGAACATAACTGGAATAAAAGAAAGTCATTGTAGTGCAAAGTGATCATAATGTTGGTTTAGTGAGGTAGTACTGTGGCGAGATTAGGGTTCTGCAGGTTAGTTGAAGGGAAGTAATTGTCCTTAACCTGATGGCGTGGGACTTCAGGCTTCCATAACTCTTGCCTGATAGTAGCTGTGTGAAGATGGCGAAGGCTGGATAGTGAGGTTCTTTGTTGATAAATGTTAATTTCTTGTGACAGCACCTTATGTAGACACTACTGACAGTGGGGAGGGAAGTGTCCATGATGAATTGTGCTGAGTCCTCCACTCTCTGCAGCTGCTTATATTACTGTGCATTTGAATTGCTATATCAGGCCATGAACACAGAAAATAGGAGCAGGAGGAAGTCATTTGGCTTTGTTCACCATTTTTTTACGATTTTGGTTGTTCACAACAAATTCAATGCTTTGTTTCAACTTTCGCCCCATATCCGTTGAACCTTCTCTCCATATATACCTCTTCTTAAATATGCAGGTAGACACTATCTGGTTGGATATTTTGTGGTCCACATGTTTTGGATCTTTAGTACAGATCTGTACTAATTGATACCTAGCTTTTGAGATCTCAGTTGACAGTGTTTCAAACTTAGTGAAACTTTAGGCTACCAACAGTTCTCAGGAATGGAATCCTCGCAGAACCATGGAGTGTCCTGTACTTAAAAAAAGAAGAGTTCTCCTACTCAGACAAAGATGATCATGGGGCAGTGTGTGTGGTAGGGCACAGTCTCATCCCAAGAGTGCTGGACTGGGAAGTCTCAACCTGTATTTAATGATGTGAACAATGACTGCTTCAATTACTTCTTCACTCTCTGCAAGAAATAATTTCTTCTCATGTCTGTCTTAAATTGTTCACCTTTTATCCATACACTATGAGGGGAAAGAAATACTTGAAACATAAAACCCATCAGCAGGATTTAAACATCTTTGCTAAAACCAACATTTATTTCATTTGTCCCTTTGTTTTTGAACCATTGCAATATGCACGGAGGCTTACTAGATCAATTCAGAGGGCAGTTAGGAGTTAGTTATGTTGCTTGAAGACCCACTAGAGGTGGCAAATCACAGACTCTAAAGTCCATTAGTGTATTCAGTGAGTTATTAACAACAATCAAGCACTTTAATGGTCAATGCAAGCCTTTGAAAACTGGATTTATTTAAGTAATTGAGATCAATCTCACCAGCTGGAATTTCAATGTGTATGTAGAGGCAACAAAGTTATGCAGCCAGTTCAACAGCTCCAGTGACCTAAACTGAACCCTGACCTCTGCATGCAATCCATACATTCTCCTTGTGACTGCACAAGTTTCTTCCCACATGTACAGGCAACTGCTAATGGGGAGGGATGTCACCAATTAACCTAACAATCTGTACATTTTTGTTGGTCGGTAGGTTAACTGGCTCCAGTAAATTGCCCTGGTGTGTAGATGAATGAGTGTGTAGAAACTGAGGAGCAATCAATGGGAAAAATTGTCCTAAGGTAGGATGAGTGTAAATGGCTGCTTTGTTGTGAGTAGGGTGGGCTTTCACCTTATACTCTTATTTAAACAATGACTATGCAGTTGAATGAACAAGATTAAATTCTTCTAAGCTCAAAATGTAGAGGTAGAAATGTACAACATAAACTTGTTGGAATTCCTTGTCAGATTCCTTTGGATTTTTTGAATAAATATAATTATTCTTCTCGGAGTGCTTATTCATGCTCATCCCAATTTACAGTTACATATCTTAATTACTTAGAAATGCAGCTTAGATTTCAGTGATGCAGGTAACATATTTTTCCACAGCAAGGTCTCACAATCCACGATGTTATGTGCAGATTAATTATTGGCCAATAAAATTGGTAACTGATTATTCATGAGACAACACTGTCAATTAATATTCATAATTGATGCAGGTGGATGCTTTCCTGGTGTCATGGATTATTGATTATCTGACCGGCAGACCACAGTACGTGTGCTTACAACACTGTGTGTCCGACAGAGTGATCAGCAGCACTGGGGCTCCACAGGGGACTGTCTTGTCTCCCTTTCTCTTCACCATTTACACCTCGAACTTCAGCTACTGCACAGAGTCTTGCCATCTTCAGAAGTTTTCTGATGACTCTGCCATAGTTGGATGCATCAGCAAGGGAGATGAGGCAGGGTACAGGGCTATGGTAGGAAACTTCATCACATGGTGTGAGCAGAATTATCATGGTGTGGCTTAATGTGAAAAAGACTAAGGAGCTGGTGGTAGACCTGAGGAGGGCTAAGGCACCAGTGACCCCTGTTTCCATCCTGGGTGTCAGTGTGGACATGGTGGAGGATTACAAATACCTGGGGATACGAATTGACAATAAACTGGACTGGTCAAAGAACACTGAGGCTGTCTACAAGAAGGATCAGAGCCGTCTCTATTTCCTGAGGAGACTGAGGTCCTTTAACATCTGTCGGACGATGCTGAGGATGTTCTACGAGTCTGTGGTGGCCAGTGCTATCATGTTTGCTGTTGTGTGCTGGGGCAGCAGGCTGAGGGTAGCAGACACCAACAGAATCAACAAACTCATTCGTAAGACCAGTGATGTTGTAGGGATGGAACTGGACTCTCTGATGGTGGTGTCTGAAAAGAGGATGCTGTCTAAGTTGCATGCCATCTAGGACAATGTCTCCCATCCACTACATAATGGACTGGGTGGGCACAGGAGTACATTCAGCCAGAGACTCCTTCCACCGAGATGCAACATTGAGCGTCATAGAAAGTCATTCCTGCCTGTGGCCATCAAACTTTACAACTCCTCCCTTGGAGGGTCAGACACCCTGAGCCAATAGGCTGGTCCTGGACTTATTTCCATCTGGCATAATTTACATATTATTATTTAATTATTTATGGTTTTATATTGCTATATTTATACTCTATTCTTGGTTGGTGCAACTGTAACAAAACCCAGTTTCCCTCGGGATCAATAAAGTATGACTATGACTATGACTATCTACAGAAATGTGGTCAATATTAATAACATTATGCCACAATCTGAAACAAAAACAAATTCAACCCAGTGACTATGTCTGGCAAATTGTTTGCTGCTCTAGCTAAGGGTAAGATCAAAAGTCTTTGTAGGTTGGAGGCAGATGAATGGACACATCTGCAACCACATCCCACATTTAACCAGAATCGAAAGCATTCTGAAAGAAGAAGGAATGTCAAAGACTACTTCAGGAAGGAAACCCTTTTTCTTACAGTTCCAGCAACCCAGCTTCAATCCTGACCTCAATACAGTCTGTGGAAAGTTGTCACATTCTCCCTGTGATTGTGTGGGTTTTCTCTGGGTCTGTGGTTTCCTTCCGCATGCCAAAGACATGCTCACAAGTTATGTCTGCAGTAAATTGCCATTCAGGGTTTGTAAGTGGGAAAGGAACCAACAGGAAATGAATGGGAATGTAATAGAGGATAAATAGTACGAGTACGGGGAAATAAGGAGGAAAAATGGGAAAGATGCGGTTTCTCTGTTGAGAACCATAGTTGTTAGCACAATGCTTCGCAGGACCAATGACACGGGTTCAATTTCCACCGCTGCCTATCAGGAGTTTGTTCTCCCCGTGACCACTGGGGTTTCCTCCATATGCTCTGGTTTCCTCCAACACTCCGAAGGAGTACAAGTTGGTAGGTTAATCGGTCATTGAAAATCATCCCATGATTAGGCTAGGATTAAATCAGGGGCATTGCTGCGTGGTGCAGCTTGAAGGGCTGGAAGGGCTTGTTCCGTGCTTTACCTCAATAAAATTTTTAAAAGCCAACATGGACTCAATGGATTGAATGACTTAAATGCTGCAGACCTAGAATTCTAGACAATGGATGGCAAGGATGAGAATGGGCAGGATTTGGATGTTTTGTGGTTTGTACAGGAAGGACAAGTCATGGAAAGATAAAACAGAGCTTTAGCATAGAAGATAAAGCATTGGTGGTGGAAGAATTGCCCGACAGTTTTAAATCCTGTCACTGACCTTGCATAATCACCTGAACAGGGAGATTCTATACTAAGAAGGCAGCACTCCAGCAGTATAATACTCTTTCAACACTGCTTTGAGGTGTCAGCGCATATTATACAATTAAGTTCTTGGAGTGGAGCAATGAGATGTTTGAGACAAAGTTGCAAGTACTATCATCCGACAAATCCCTTTAGATAGTTCAGGTGGTATTCTTTTATAATCAAGGGAACAGTGAGGCATAACTCATTCCAATATCCAATTACTTGACTAGTGGTTTAAAGATGTTAAAATTAAAACACGTTTCTTTCTAGATCACTATGAAACCAATTGAACCAAAGGGTACATATAATGAAATCATAGAACAATGCACCTCAGAAAGGTGATGGCATATTGTGCCTGTCTTGGGTGTTATGTAGAATACCCCATTATAGCAAATATTATTATTTTTCTTTTAGCTGCAGTATTTGTCCAAAGCTCTTTTTGGTTTCAGATGGTCTATTCCAGTTTAGAGTAACTCATTGGGTATATTAATATTTCCTCACATTATCTTTGGATCTTTCTAAATATGCCTTCCATTTGGCTTTTGGTGTAAGAGGTTTTACATTTATCCAGGAAGAAACATATTTTAGGTTATCTTCTTCAGCAGTGCCTGGGATTTTAAATGTAAATTAATTTGCATTGGAAGAAGATTACAAGTGTGGTTCTCAGGCTTGCAAGGACTTCTGTGCAAACATTGTATACTTTAGACACAGTCATAATCATGATACTCACACTATGGAGTAGTAGTTTCACGTAACAGCAGTCCCTTGATGGAAACCTATCTGAGAATACTAAGCATCTTTTACATTTGTAATTGTTTCTCAAAAACTAGATTAACAATGGCTGTTTCCATTTCTGCAGATCTTGGTAATGGTGACAGGACACCAGAAATGAAGGGAAACAGTGAAATGAATAAGTGTGAATTACACACGGTATGGTTGAAACCACTGGAGGTATGTGAGAAAATTGTTACCAGTCTGGATTTAATCCAGGCCTGACACATACATTGGATACAATTATTATCTTGCACAGTTTGTGTGACTTTTCTATTAGTTTGACTGAAATATCTAATTTATGATGAAATATTTGGAGCTTGTATTTTGTTCTTGCTATTTGGTCCCCAGGACATTGTGTGCATGGGTTCAAGGCCATGGCTAGTCCACAGGGATTTTAAACGACACATAATTCATCCTGCAATTTAAAATCATATAATGTAATTGTGTTAATTACCGTGCCATTCCTTTAGAAGAATAGACAAATATCCCTGATGACCTAGCAGAGGAAAAGTCACAGTAGTCATATCCTGGCACTGAGTCTGCCCCTTTGACTCAGAAGGGAAGTGCGGAGAAGAGGCACACTAAGGTGATAGTGGATTTATCAGTTAGGGGAACAGAAAGGAAATTCTGTCAACAAGAACAAGATTCCCAGATGGTATGTTGCCTCCTGGGTGCCAGGGTCTGGGACAACTCAGATCGAGTGCTCAGCATTCTTAAGTGGGAGGGTGAGCAGCCAGAGGTCAAGGTCCATGTAGGTTCCAATGACATAGGTAGCAAGAGTGACATGGTTCTGCAAAGTGAGTTCAGGGAGTTGGATGCTAAATTAAAGGTCAGGGCATCCAGGGTCATGATCTCAGGATTGCTACCCATGCCACATGCCAGTGAAGCCAGAAATAGGACAATTATAAAGTTTAACACATGGCTAAGGAGCTGGTGTAGGAGGGAGAGCATCAGATTTTTAGATCATTGGGCTCTCTTCCAGGAAAGGAGGGATCTGTATAGGAGATGGTTTGCACCCGAATTGGAGGGGGACTGAGATCCAAGTGGGAAGGTTTGCTAGTGCTGCACGGGGTGGGGAGGGCAGGGAGGGGGTTAAACTAGAGTTGCAGGGGAATGGGAACCAGAGCGCCAGAACAGATAGTGAAGAGGTTGTGAAGACATATATTGTTTAGACCTCAGACAAAGTCTGGGGTCTAGAAGTTCAGCATGGTGTGAGTAATGCTCTTTGCTGTGTATATTTCAATACAAGAAGTATTGTAGGAAAGGCAGACAAGCTCAGGGCGTGGATCAACACTTGGAATTATGATATTGTAGCCATTAGTGAGACTTGGTTGCAGGAGGGCAGGATTAGCAGCTCAGCGTTCTGTGGTTCCATTGTTTTAGACACAACAGAGCAGGAGGGATTAAAGGAGGATGGATGGCATCACTGGTCGTGTAATATGTCACGGCAGTGCTCAGTCAGGACAGACAGGAGAACTTATCTAGTGAGGCTCTATAGTTGGAACTGAGGAATAAGAAAGGTATGACCATGCTAATGGGTCTATATTATAAATCACCCAACAGTCCATGGGATTTAGGGGAATAAATTTTTAGAGAGATCACAGACTGTTGTAAGAAACATAAGGTTGTTATAGTAGGTGATCTTAACTTTCCCCATATTGACTGGGACTTCCATACTGTAAAAATACTAGATGTGGTAAAGTTTGTCAAATGTACTGAGGAAAGTTTCCTTAATCAGTACATAGAAAACTCAATGAGAGAGTGTGAGATTAGTCTCCTTTTTGATTAGCATCAAAGGGTATGGAGAGAAGGCAGGGGAGTTGGGATGACTAGAAGAATTGGATGAGCCACGATTGAATGGTGGAGCAGATTCAATGGGCTGAATGGCCTACTTCTGCTCCTATATCTTATGGTCTTATGGCCTTTTAGGGAAACAGACAAGGCAAGTGACATAAGTTTGAGTATGGGAACACTTTGCACCAAGTGATCATAATGCCATTAGTTTCAAAGTAAATATGCAAAAAGATAGGTCTGGTCTGTGGGTTGAGTTTCTAAATTGGAGAAAGGCCAATTTTGATGGTATCAGAAAGGATCTGGCAAGTGTGGATTGGGACAGGGTGGTTTCTGGCAAAGGTCTATCTGGTAAGTGGGAGACCTTCAAAAATGAAATTTTGAGAGTACAAATCTTGTATGGGCTTGTCAGAATAATAGATAAAGATAACAGGTTTAGGGAACCTTGGTTTTCAAGAGATATTGAGACTCTGGTTGAGAAAAAAAAGGAGGTGCATAGCAGGTATAGGCAGGTAGGAACAAATGATGTACTGCTGGAGGATAAGAAATGCAAGAGACACTTAAGAAAGAAATCAGAAGGCCTAAAAGAAGACATGAGGTTGCCCTAGCAGACATGTGAAGGAGAATCCTAAGGGATTCTAAAGATATCTTAAGAGCGAAAGGATTGCAAGAGACAAAATTGGTCCTCTGGAAGATCAGAATGGTAATCCAACTGGAACCAAAAGAGATGAGGGAGATCTTAAATCGATTTTTACATCTATATTTATTTGGGAGATGGACACAGAGTCTATAGAAGTAAGGCAAAGTAGCAGCAAGTTCATGGACCCCATACAGATTACAGAGGAGGAGGTTTTTCCTGTCCTGAGGCAAATTAGGGTGGATAAATCTCCAGGGCCTGACAAGGTATTCCCTTGGATCTTGTGGGAGGCAAGTGCAGAAACTGCAGGGGCCCTAGCAGAGATACTTAAATCATCCTTAGTGATAGGTAAGAGAATTGGAGGATAACTGATGTTGTTCCACTGTTTAAGAAATACTCTAAAAGTAAACCAGGAAATTATAGGCTGGTGAGCCTGACATCAATAGTAGAAACATTATTGGAAATTATTCTAAGGGACCGAATACATGAGTATTTGGATAGACATGGACTGATTATGGATAGCCAGTATGGCTTTGTGCATGGTACATCATGTCTAACCAATCTTATAGGGTTTTCTGAGGAAGTTACAAGGAAAGCTAATGAAGGCAAGGCAGTGGATGTTGTCTACATGGACTTTAGTAAAACATTTGACAAGGTCCCACATGGGAAGTTGGTCAAGAAGGTTCAGTTGCTAGGCATTCAAGTTGAGGTAATAAATTGGAATAGACATTGGCTTTGTGGGAGAAGCCAGAGGGTAGTAATAGATGGTTGTCTCTCTGACTGGAGGCCTGTGACTAGTGGAGTGCCACAGGGATCAGTGCTCAGTCCATTGTTGTTTGTTATCTATTTCAATCATCTCGATGATAATGTAGTTAATTGGATCGGCAAATCTGTAGATAACTAAGATTGGGGGTGTAGTGGAAAACTATCAGGGCTTGCAGTGGGATCCAGACCAGCTAGAAAAATGGGCTGAAAAATAGCAGATGGAATCTAATGCAGATGCATGCGAGGTGTGGCACTTCCAGTAGGACCGACCAGGGTAAGTCTTACACAGTGAACGGTAGGGCACCGAGGAGTGTGGTAGAACAAAGGGATCTGGGGATACAGGTGTATAATTCATTGAAAGTGGCAGCACAGGTAGATAGGGTCATAAAAGAAGCTTTTTGCACATTGACTTTATAAATTGAAGTATTGAGTACAGAAGATAGGATGTTATGATGAAGTTGTATAAAACGCTGGTAAGGCCTAATTTGGAGTATTGTGTGCCGTTTTGTTCACCTACCTATAGGAAAGATGTAAATAAGGTTAAAAGCACACAGAGAAAATTTACAAGAATGTTGCAAGGACTGGAGGACCTGAGTTATAAGGAAAGATTGAATAGGTTAGGACTTTATTCCTTGAAATGTAGAAGACGGAGGAGAGATTCAATAGAGACATACAAAATTATGAGGGAGATATATAGGTAAATGCAAGCAGGCCTTTTCCACTGAGGTTGGATGGGACTACAACTAGAGGTCACACCTTAAGGGTGAAAGGTGAAAAGTTTAAAGAGAACGTGAGGGGAAACTTCTTAGCACAGAGGGTCCTGAGAGTGTGGAGCAAGTTGCCAGTGCAACTGGCACAGGCAAGCCTGATTTCAACGTTTAAGAGCAGTTTGGATAGGTGCTTGGATGGGAGAGGTATTGAGAGCTATGGTCCAGGATCATGTCGATTGGAACTAAGCAGTTTAAATGGTTCAGCATGCACTAAATGAACTGAAGGGCCTGATTCTCTGCTACACTTTTCTATGTCTCTATGACTCTAAAAACCTATCTATAATGGCTGCCAATCAGATCATTTCATTATTTATTGAAATCACTCACTATTTTAAGTGCCAGCATCAAACACCTACCTTCCCTTGGATTATTTTGTTCCCTCCCAGAGTCCTGTACAATATGTATTTACCCTTCAATTAACATCACTAGATCATTGCTTTTCCTTCCACTATTCTGAAGAAAGGGAAGATTGAAATGCAGACACATGCGAGTGTTGCATTTCATTAGCATCAACCAGGTAGACCTTCTATATTTCAGTCTGCATTCTAAAGGAAAAACAACACAACCGTGGCTGACAAAAGAAGTCAAAGCAACATAAAAGCCAAAGAGAGGGCATATCATAGAGCAAAAATTAGTGGGAAGTTAGAGGATTGGGAAGCTTTTAAAAACCAACAGAAGCCAACTGAAAAAGTCATTAAGAAGGTAAAGATGGAATACAAAAGTAAGCCATCCAATAATTTTAAAGAGTTTACCAAAAGTTTCTTCAGATAAATAAAGTATGAAAGAGAGGTGAAAGTGGATATCAGCCCACAGGAAAACAATGCCGGAGAGGTAGTAATGGGGGCCAACAAAATGGCAGAAGATCTGAATAAATAACTTGCATCAGTCTTCATGGAGGAAGACACTAGCAGTGTGGTAGAAGTTCCCAGTGTCAGGAGTCATGAATTGTGTGAAGTTACCATAACTAGAGAGAAAGTTCTTCACAAACTGAAGGTAGATAAGTCACCTGAACCAGATGGTGGACACCCAGAGTTATAAAAGTGGTGGCTGAAGAGATCATGGAGGTATTAGTAATGACCTTTCAAGAATCACTCAATTCTGGGGAATGGTTCTGGAAGACTGGAAAATTGCCAATGTCACTCCACTTCTTCAAGAGGGAGAGAGGCAGAAGAAAGGAAACTTGGCTAGTTAGTCCGACTTCAGTGGTTGGGAAGATGTTGGAGTCAATTAATAAGGTAGAGGTCACAGTGTACTTGAAGGCACACGATAAAATACGCCATAGTCAGGATGGTGTCCTCAAGAGAATACCTTGCCTGACAAATCTGTTGGAATTTTTGAAGAAATACCGAGCAGGATAGACAAAGGAGAATCTGTTGGAGTTGTGTACTTGGATTTTCAGAAGGCCTTTGACAAGGTGCCACACATGAAGCTGCTTAGCAAGCTACGAGCCCATGGTATTACAGGAAAGATTCTAGTATGGATAAAGCAGTGGCTGATTGGCAGAAGGCAAAGAGTGGGAATAAAGGGAGCCTTTTCTAACTGGCTGCCAGTGACTAGTGGTGTTCCACAGGGGATTGGGTTGAGACCGATTCTTTTTATGTTATATGTCAATGATTGGGATGATGGAATTGATGGCTTCGATGCAAAGTTTGCAGATGATGTGAAGGCAGGTGGAGGGGCAGGTAGATTTGAAAAAGTAGAGAGGCTAGACAGGACTTAGACAGATTAGGAGAATGGGCAAAGAAATGGCAGGTGGACTACCATTTCGGGAAGTGTATGGCCATGCATTTTGGTAGAGGAGGTGAAAGGGTTGACTGTTTTCTAAATGGAAAGAAAATACAAAAAAAACTGAGGTGCAAAGGGACTCTGGAGTTCTTGTGCAGGATTCCCTAAAGGTTAATTTGCAGGTTGAGTCTGTGGTGAGGAAGGCAAATGCAATGTCACCTTTCATTTCAAGAAGTCCAGACTGTAAAAGCAAGGATGTAATATTGAGACTTTATAAAGCGCTGGTGATGCCTCACTTGGAGTATTGTGAGCAGTTCTGGAACCATTATCTTATAAAGGATATAAGGAAACTGGAGAAGCTTCACAAAAATGATTCCAGGATTGAATGGTTTGTCATATGAGAAGTGTTTGATAGCTCTGGGCTTGTATTCGCAGGAATTCAGAAGAATGAAGGGTGACCTCACTAAAACCTATCAAATGGTGAAAGGCCTTGATAGAGTGGATGTGGAGAGGATGTTTCCTATGGTGGGAGAGTTTAAGACCAGAGCACATAGCCTCAGAATACAGAAGCATCCTTTTGGAATGGAATGAGGCGGAATTTCTTTCACCTGAGAGTGATGAATCTGTGGAATTCTTTGCTACAGATAGCTGTGGAGGCCAAGTATTTATGTATATTTAAGGCAGAGGTTGATAGATTTTTGATTGGTCAGGTCATGAAGGGATACGGGGAGAAGGCAGGAGATGGGGGCTGAGAGTAAAATTTGATCAGCCATGTTGAAATGGTGGAGTAGACTTGATAGGCCAAATGGCCTAATTCTGTTTCTATATCTTATGGTCTTATATGTGAAAAAGCCACCACATTTCTGATGTTATGACCAACGTTCCCTCTATTTTTTTTTACAGCTGCACAGGCCAACCATCACACTAAGCAGGAAATTTTTACACGGCCTTAGAATGTGTGGCACATTAAATGATTTTTTTGTAGAGGGTGTCGGTGTTCAGCAGGCTGGAAGTTTATTAACAGTGAGCTACCAACTGCCATTCTGTGATATTTACAATTTATAATAGAGTCGTAAATTGAAACACTGACAAACTAAATGCATTAAAGCACTAAAGTATTTCAAAGTAAAGTTTGTGGTACATTCATCTTTTAGAAAATATATGGATTACATTCATTAATGCATAATTAATTACAGGGCATTTCACAATTATATTAACATTATATATGTGTTTGGCAGCATTTCAGTTATTCCGCAGCCGTGCACCCACGCAGCTCAGTGATTATGACAGTGACTGAACTTAATAAGTACTTTGGGAAATCATGAAGTCACTACCAATAGATACTGAGCAATTTTGCCGAGATAAGAGAGGTGTCACTATTTTCCATTACACACCAACATTATACTGAAACATTACAGGATGGGTCAATTAAGTTTCAAGATCATATTCACTCAGCAGTCACTGTATTAGTACACCTGCCTGATAATGCAAATATCCAGTGATGAAGGCAGTAGCCAGGATTTAAATAAAAGGAAGCAATTGTTTAAGATATTGCTGAGTTTTGAATGTGGACCTGTTTCTGATATTAACCTGATTCAATTAACAAAAAATTTGAAACAATCCTTAGGAGATATTGTGGGTGCAAGATCTTTAAGAGGTGGGACACTCTTAGTGTTTTGTAAAGATAGTAAGCAATGTAGTGGTAAAAAGCAGTGTTGTAGATGTGCTGGAGAACATGATTATGGAATTGTGGAGAAGGCATTGGGCCAAAATGTAACAATTGCGGAGGGGAACATAGCTCTACTTATGCAGGGAGACCTGTATATAAGAAAGCTGTGGAAATGCAGCATGTTCAGGTAGAAATGGGCTATCATATGTAGAGACTCTTCAGAAAGTACAGAAGACTGTGTCAATGGGACCTATTAATATCCAGAATACAGACTGATTTAAGTCAGTGTGTAAAGTGCATAATGCTATTACAAAGGATTTGCTCATTTTTGATCAACTAAAATTTGCTACTTTGCGGCAGATGTGGTAAATTGTACAGCTGTAGCTATAAGTAGGACAGAAAAAAATAAAATTACATTAAGAGCTACAGGAAAATATCTAGAGATAGAAGACTTAACTCTAGAAGTTACTCCTTACAAGGAGGGGTTAATGATATTCAGACCAACGAAGGGTTGTTAATGGTTGTTTTTTCCTTCTTTTCCATTATCTTTTCTTCTTTTTTTTCTTAGAATGGAATGCTAGAAGTTTGTTAGCTGAAGTCGTTCGTTTGTCCAACATGCAAAAATGACAAGAACCACTCTGGTCATCCACGATTTGTAGGGGCTGAACTGGTCTGTGGGTACGCACCTGGCTGGAGAGGCCAATCCACACTCAAAGTTCTTTGGCAGTGTAGACAAAAGATGGCAGCCTTGTTGGGTTGGGGATCAGTGGCTCAGGCCTTCCTGCCTCATGTGTCACTGTACCTTTATGGAGGGAAGAGCGCCACTCAACACTATCCTGAGCAGTACCTTTCTATATGTCTGGACTGATGCCAAATATTTTTACGATGCTTTTTGTAGTGTTTCTTTTCTGTAGTTCGCCATAAAGCGTCTCTTAGGCAGCCTGTGATCCAGCGTATGAGCTACGTGGCCTGCCCAGCATAACTGGGCCTGCATCAGGATTATGTAGATACTGAGCAGGCCCGTAGAGGTAAGTACTTCAATGTCAGGGATTCTGTCTTGCCAATAATATTGAAGAGCTTTCTGATGTAGACTGTGTGGAAATGGTTCAATTTCTTGGCATGCTGTTGATACACTATCCATATTTCACAGGTGTAAAGCAGAGTGGGATGTATTATGGCCCTGTAAGCCTTCAGCTTCATCTGTAGATCTGTCTCTCTTCTATTCCAGATGTTGGTATTAAGTCCGCCGGAGGCTACACTTCCTTTGGAGATCCTGGTCTTCACTTCATGATGAATTACAGCATTCTGGGATCCTGTGCTGCCAAAATACATGAACCCAATCTTCCGGAAATAGTAGGGGACAGGGGGTCTAGTGAGATGGAGGAACCGAGGGAAATACATGTTAGTAGGGAAGTGGTGTTAGGTAAATTGAAGGGATTAAAGGCCGATAAATCTCCAGGGCCAGATGGTCTGCATCCCAGAGGGCTTAGAGAAGTAGCCCAAGAAATAGTGGATGCATTAGTGATAATTTTTCAAAACTCTTTAGATTCTGGACTAGTTCTTGAGGATTGGAGGGTGACTAATATAACCCCACTTTTTAAGAAAGGAGGGAGAGAGAAACCGGGGAATTATAGACCGGTTAGCCTAACATCGGTGGTGGGGAAAATGCTAGAGTCAGTTATCAAAGATGTGATAACAGCACATTTGGAAAGCGGTGAAATCATCGGACAAAGTCAGCATGGATTTGTGAAAGGAAAATCATGTCTGACGAATCTCATAGAATTTTTTGAGGATGTAACTAGTAGAGCGGATAGGGAAGAACCAGTGGATGTGGTATATTTGGATTTTCAAAAGGCTTTTGACAAGGTCCCACACAAGAGGTTAGTGTGCAAACTTAAAGCACATGGTCTTGGAGGTAAGGTATTGATGTGGATAGAGAATTGGTTGGCAGACAGGAAGCAAAGAGTGGGAATAAACAGGTCCTTTTCAGAACGGCAGGCAGTGACTAGTGGGGTACCGCAAGGCTCAGTGCTGGGACCCCAGTTGTTTACAATATATATTAATGACTTAGATGAGGGAATTAAATGCAGCATCTCCAAGTTTGCGGATGACACAAAGCTGGGCGGCAGTGTTAGCTGTGAGGAGGATGCTAAGAGGATGCAGGGTGACTTGGATAGGTTAGGTGAGTGGGAAAAGTCATGGCAGATGCAATTTAATGTGGATAAATGTGAGGTTATCCACTTTCGTGGCAAAAACAGGAAAAGAGATTATTATCTGAATGGTGGCCGATTAGGAAAAGGGGAGGTGCAACGAGATCTGGGTGTCATTATACACCAGTCATTGAAAGTGGGCATGCAGGTACAGCAGGCGGTGAAAAAGGCGAATGGTATGCTGGCATTTATAGCGAGAGGATTCGGGTACAGGAGCAGGGAGGTACTACTGCAGTTGTACAAGGCCTTGGTGAGACCACACCTGGAGTACTGTGTGCAGTTTTGGTCCTCTAGTCTGAGGAAAGACATTCTTGCCATAGAAGGAGTACAAAGAAGGTTCACCAGATTGATTCCTGGGATGGCAGGACTTTCATATGAAGAAAGACTGGATGAACTGGGCTTATACTCGTTGGAATTTAGAAGATTGAGCGGGGATCTTATTGAAACGTATAAAATCCTAAAGGGATTGGACAGGCTAGATGCAGGAAGATTGTTGCTGATGTTGGGGAAGTCCAGAATGAGGGGTCACAGTTTGAGGAAAAAGGGGAAGCCTTTTAGGACCGAGATGAGGAAAAACTGCTTCACACAGAGAGTGGTGAATCTGTGGAATTCTCTGCCACAGGAAACAGTTGAGGCCAGTTCATTGGCTATATTTAAGAGGGAGTTAGATATGGCCCTTGTGGCTAAAGGGATCTGGGGGTATGGAGGGAAGGCTGGTACAGGGTTCCGAGTTGGATGATCAGCCACGATCATACTGAGTGGCAGTGCAGGCTCGAAGGTCCGAATAGTCTACTCCAGCACCTATTTTCTATGTTTCTATGTTTCATTCACTGGGTTGAACTTTTGACCATTGATTGTGATGTTTGGCTCGACATACTTTTCCCAGAAATGGCTGATGCATTCCTTCAGTCTTCTAGGTGTTGATGGTACGCCCAAGGTTGGTGCATGCCTTAGAAAATGTGTCAGCACAGTGCTGCCTAAGATATTTTGAACCAGCATTGAGGGTACAGCCATCAGCAAAAGGGAAGTCTCTGATGATGCCTGCCATAACCTTAGTATTTGCTTGGAGCCCTCTGAGGTTGAACAGTTTCCTGACAATGTGGAATCAGATGCTGATGCTTGCAACACCATCTCTGAAGGCATCAGGTGGAAAACAACTGGATGAATAGTGTAGGAGCCAAGACTCACCCCTGCTTGACCCTGTTTGTGACAGGGATGGGCTCAGATGTCTTACCATTGTCCTGAGCTCTTGACTGCATGCCATCATGGAATTGCTGCGCCATAGTAATAAACTTCCTTGGGCACCCGTACTTCGCTATGACCTTCCACAGATCCTCTCTGCTAACAGAGTCAAAGGCCTTAGTCAGATCGACCTAACAGGAGAACAGATCAACGTTTTGCTTCTGACATTTCCCTTGTAGCTGCCTTGCACCCAACATCTCATTGATAGTCTTTCTGGAATTCACACTGACTCTCTGGTAGGAGTCTCCAGTCAGGCTGTGATGTGCGATGGTTGAGAAGAAGCCTAGGGAAGATCTTGCCTGTGACAGACAACAAGGATTTTACCTAATAGCTATCGCAGAACTGTCAGTTTCCCTTTCGCTTACACAGGTCGATGTTGTTTGTGTCTTTAAATTCCTGTGGAATGGTCTCCTCCTGCCACATGAGTTGGAAGAACTGATGGAGCTTTTCTGTTGTCACTGCATCACCTTCCTTGTAGGCCTCAGCTGGTATTGTGTCTGATCTAGGCACTTTGCTGCTAGAGAACTGATGTATCACTTTCTGGGTCTTGGCTAAGGTCTGTCGAACATCCAGTGCTTCAGTGACAGGTGTTTGGGGCAGGGGATCGATGGCTTCATCATTAATAGTTGAAGGATAATTCAGAATATTGTTAAAGTCCTCAGCCTACCTATGAAGAATTTTCTTTGTCTATGATCAGCATGTTCCCATCAGCACTAAGGAGAGGGGATGATCCTGATGATCTTTAAATCATACCTATCTGCAGATGCCTGGACCTCATCAACTTTATTGCTCAGCCATGAATGCTGCATTTGGTGCAGTTTGTATTGTATGGTCCATCACATGTTATTGAAGGCATCCTTCTTTGAGATGGACTTAGGGTTGCTGAAGAAGAGCCGTATGGAGACTATGTTTCTCATACAGCAGTTGTTTGTTGGCGACACAGTTTTCAACAAACCAGTCCTTGAGCTTCTGGTGGCAGGCCCCAGAATCTCTGTAGCAATGTTGTAGATCAGCTTAAGAAGAGTTTACCAAGAAGTTTCCACATTCTGTTTGTTCAGTTATAATGGGTGACTTCAATCTACATGTAGACTGGGTGAACCAAATTGGTAAAGGTGCTGAGGAAGAGGATTTCTTGGAATGTATGCGGGATGGTTTTTTGAACCAACACGTCGAGGAACCAACTAGAGAGCAGGCTATTCTGGACTGGGTTTTGAGCAATGAGGAAGGGTTAATTAGCAATCTTGTCGTGAGAGGCCCCTTGGGTAAGAGTGACCATAATATGGTGGAATTCTTCATTAAGATGGAGAGTGACATAGTTAATTCAGAAACAAAGGTTCTGAACTTAAAGAAGGGTAACTTTGAAGGTATGAGACGTGAATTAGCTAAGATAGACTGGCAAATGACACTTTAAAGGATTGACAGTGGATATGCAATGGCAAGCATTTAAAGGTTGCATGGATGAACTACAACAATTGTTCATCCCAGTTTGGCAAAAGAATAAATCAAGGAAGGTAGTGCACCCGTGGCTGACAAGAGAAATTAGGGATAGTATCAATTCCAAAGAAGAAGCATACAAATTAGCCAGAGAAAGTGGCTCACCTGAGGACTGGGAGAAACTCAGAGTTCAGCAGAGGAGGACAAAGGGCTTAATTAGGAAGGGGAAAAAAGATTATGAGAGAAAACTGGCAGGGAACATAAAAACGGACTGTAAAAGCTTTTATAGATATGTAAAAAGGAAAAGTCTGGTAAAGACAAATGTAGGTCCCCTGCAGACAGAAACAGGTGAATTGATTATGGGGAGCAAGGACATGGCAGACCAATTGAATAATTACTTTGGTTCTGTCTTCACTAAGGAGGACATAAATAATCTTCCAGAAATAGTAAGGGACAGAGGGTCCAGTGAGATGGAGGAACTGAGCGAAATACATGTTAGTAGGGAAGTGGTGTTAGGTAAATTGAAGGCAGATAAATCCCCAGGGCCAGATGGTCTGCATCCTAGAGTGCTTAAGGAAGTAGCCCAAGAAATAGTGGATGCATTAGTGATAATTTTTAAAAACTCGTTAGATTCTGGACTAGTTCCTGAGGATTGGAGGGTGGCTAATGTAACCCCACTTTTTAAAAAAGGAGGGAGAGAGAAACCAGGGAATTATAGACCGGTTAGCCTAACGTCGGTGGTGGGGAAACTGCTGGAGTCAGTTATCAAGGATGTGATAACAGTATATTTGGAAAGCAGTGAAATGATCGGACAAAGTCAGCATGGATTTGTGAAAGGAAAATCATGTCTGACGAATCTCATAGAATTTTTTGAGGATGTAACTAGTAGAGTGGATAGGGGAGAACCAGTGGATGTGGTATATTTGGATTTTCAAAAGGCTTTTGACAAGGTCCCACACAGGAGATTAGTGTGCAAACTTAAAGCACACGGTATTGGGGGTAAGGTATTGGTGTGGGTGGAGAATTGGTTAGCAGACAGGAAGCAAAGAGTGGGAATAAACGGGACCTTTTCAGAATGGCAGGCGGTGACTAGTGGGGTACCGCAAGGCTCAGTGCTGGGACCCCAGTTGTTTACAATATATATTAATGACTTGGATGAGGGAATTAAATGCAGCATCTCCAAGTTTGCGGATGACATGAAGCTGGGTGGCAGTGTTAGCAGCGAGGAGGATGCTAAGAGGATGCAGGGTGACTTGGATAGGTTGGGTGAGGGGGCAAATTCATGGCAGATGCAATTTAATGTGGATAAATGTGAAGTTATCCACTTTGGTGGCAAAAATAGGAAAACAGATTATTATCTGAATGGTGGCTGATTAGGAAAAGGGGAGGTGCAACGAGACCTGGGTGTCATTATACACCAGTCATTGAAAGTGGGCATGCAGGTACAGCAGGCGGTGAAAAAGGCGAATGGTATGCTGGCATTTATAGCGAGAGGGTTCGAGTACAGGAGCAGGGAGGTACTACTGCAGTTGTACAAGGCCTTGGTGAGACCACACCTGGAGTATTGTGTGCAGTTTTGGTCCCCTAATCTGAGGAAAGACATCTTTGCCATAGAGGGAGTACAAAGAAGGTTCACCAGATTGATTCCTGGGATGGCAGGACTTTCATATGAAGAAAGACTGGATGAACTGGGCTTGTACTCGTTGGAATTTAGAAGATTGAGGGGGGATCTGATTGAAACGTATAAGATCCTAAAGGGATTGGACAGGCTAGATGCAGGAAGATTGTTCCCGATGTTGGGGAAGTCCAGAACGAGGGGTCACAGCTTGAGGATAGAGGGGAAGCCTTTTAGGACCGAGATTAGGAAAAACTTCTTCACACAGAGACTGGTGAATCTGTGGAATTCTCTGCCACAGGAAACTGTTGAGGCCAGTTCATTGGCTATATTTAAGAGGGAGTTAGATATGGCCCTTGTGGCTACAAGGGTCAGGGTGTATGGAGGGAAGGCTGGGGCGGGGTTCTGAGTTGGATGATCAGCCATGATCATAATAAATGGCGGTGCAGGCTTGAAGGGCCGAATGGCCTACTCCTGCACCTATTTTCTATGTTTCTATGTTTCAGAAGGGTGGAATTTAAGTGATTTTCCAGAATGTCAATGCTAGGCTGTTTTATTTTGCTGCTTTTCAGCTTGGAGACTGTTGTTTATTGAATATTTCAGTAATAGTTAAGTGATATTGTAGATATATTGTTTGATTAAGCATTCTTCTTTGTTTAAATAATTTGCTGTAGGTTATATATAAGTACATAAATAGTATGTCATTATATCACCACATGATATGTGCACACCTCACTTAAGTAAAAACAAAACTATGACCCGTTCTCCTGGGCTCCCGACTTTTTCTTGCAATTAGTTTTAATGTTTAGGATATACAAAACATAACAGTGGCAATGAGCAAGTTTTAAACAAACCTGAGACAATTACCTAACGGTTGAAGAGCAACGAGACATTCTAGTTTAAAAACAGCATAGCGAGAAACGGTCAAGTTTAAAAAAAAAGCTGCAAACTTTTTTCCTTCAGAGCAGCATGTTTTCTTAGCAAAAGGAAAGACAATTGAGTAAAAAAAAAGGCAGAAAATGGAAGAACTTGCAGGTTTATAACCAGTGAGTACTGGGTGATAACGATCATTAAAAAACCCAGAAATGGCTGGCTACATCAGAAAGATTGATGTGTTTGATTACACAAAGATAATTGGAATTTGTATAAGGGAAGGATTGAGCAGGATTTTAAAGCAAATGGAATAGCCAATGAGAAATGAGTACCAGTTATGCTGAGCATATTAGGTTTAAAGGCATACAGTTTGCTTCAAAATTTAACTGCTCCAACCAAACCAGATGAAATGAGCTTTGCTGTTATTGTGAAAATAACTCGTGTTCTCTCCCTCCATCTCCATGTCTCTGTCTATAACTTGTTTCCCGACATTTCCACTTCTGATAAAGGGCCCTTAACCCAAAGTGACAACTGTTTCTCTCTCTCTACTAATGCTGTCTTACCTACTGAAGGCTCTGGCATTTTCAGTTTTCACATCCAATATGTTGTCCGAAAGGTTGCCAAAATTATGGTTTTCTAAAACAGAGCAAAACATTGAAATAGTAAATTATTCTTTTTCCTTGGCTCATTTACTGGGATTCCTTTTTTTTCCTAGTCTAAAATAATCTCATCCTACTTGGAGCTTTCTCTAGTCATCCATCCAGTGAGTAATTCTGGAATTCAGATCGCTGCATTTTGAAATACCAACTGCTTAAGTAATTGCATTTAACCTAATAATGTGAACTTTCCAGTGGTTATCAGCAGACTGCTGATTTGTTCACCATTTCTTTACTTATTCAAAACAATACACTGAAACTTGGAAGATAGAAAGTAACTTAAAAGTATATGAACTAGGACTATGCCACTAGCCTAACAAGCTTTGCCTTCCATTTAATAAAATTGATTGTAAAATCAACTCTACTTTCAAGTAAACATGCATTAACCTTTCACTTCCTTGCTTATTTAGTATCCATCTCTACCTTAAAAAAATATTCAAGGTGGTGGTGGTGGAAGCAGATACGATAGGGTCATTTAAGAGACTCCTGGACAGGTACATGGAGCTCAGAAAAATAGAGTGCTATAGGTAAGCCTAGGTAATTTCTAAAGTAAGAACATGTTCGGCACAGCTTTGTGGGCTAAAGGGCCTCTATTGTGCTGTAGGTTTTCTATGTTTCTACACTGCTTCCACTGCCTTTTGAAGAGTTCCAAAGATTCTTCAAAGAAAGGGAAAAGAGCCTCATCTCTGCCTTAAATGAGTGACACCTTACATTTAAACTGTAGTTTCTAGTTCTAGATTCTCATACAAGAGGTAACATTCTCTTCATAACTCTGTTAAGACCTTTGTAGATATAATATATTTAAATCCAATAATCTTTCACTTTTCTAAAATGGAGCAGGTATAAACCTGCCAATTCTGTCTTCATAAGATAATCCACCCATTGCAGATATTAGTTGGACAAACACCACTGAACTCCTACTGTCTTTCCTTAAATAAGTATCACTACAATCCCACATAGTACTATGAACATTAAATTCCCCAGACCATAAGCTAACAAACTCTTAGCATTCCATTGTAAAATTAAAGAAAATGAACAGTAGCAACCCTACTCTGACCATCAACTAAATGGCCACTGAAACTGCAAACCTGCACACGGGCAACTCAGTCCATGGAGTCAATATGCACTGACATAGAGAGCAGAGGCTTTCAGCAGCCACCTGAGCCACTGAGCAGCCCTTTTCAGGAATGCACTGCTCACACAATGATATGAGAAGGGGCTAGAAAAAGTGCCCTAACATTTCCTGCTCCATTGGTTCCCTAGCCAGCTTACTGCAGCTGATGGGGTTCCTATCACAGCCATCAAAGTACGTCAAAGATAAAATTAAGGACTTTTTCTCTCACCTTCAGTGCATGGAATGTATGCACACTGTCAGACAGAGTCAATACTGACAGACCTCATAGGAGAACTGCTCTAATTGGGAGAGAGTTAACCTGATGTAACATCAATATCACAGCTCTAAAGGAGCCCCAGCTTGCAGGAAAAGTGAACATTGTGAACGGGGTGCTGCATACTCATTCTTTTGGAGTGGAAGTGGAAATCAAGACCTCCGTGAGGCTGGGGTTGGATTTGCAGCAAAGCTGGAGGTTGCTGGCAAGCTTGCTGAACCTCCAAAGGCATGAGTGACAGCATCATAACCATGAAACTCCCACTGTTGTATGGTACCACTGACAGTGCTTACCTGCCGACCATGACCAACCCAGATGATGTCAAGGACAAGTTCTACGAAGAACTGCAATCAATTATTGCCAATGTTCTAAAAACATATGTGTTTATCATCCTTGCTGACTTCAATGCATGTGTATGCTCTGACAACATCTCCTGGGATGGGGTCATTGGGAAATAGTGTTGGCTGCTGTAATGTATGGATCTATTCCTTTTAGAGCAATGACTCCCCTTGGGACAAAATATGGACTGATAACTTATCTACGTGCATTGATCTGTTGTCTATGCACGTGCATTGATCTCTCTCTCTCTCGCAATGTGAATACACCAGTTACAGCCACCTCCCACATGCGTGTTTTTTTAATTGATAAGTAGTTGCACAAACACAACAAATCGGTGACGAGCACAAATCTGAATGTCAGAGAATACCACTAACTGCACCAACAGTTATGGAATGACAGACTTCGGAGAGAGACAGCTAGAGGTAAGAATTAATCAGTATCAAGAAGGCCGCCATGGAAGGGATGTGTGAGTAACAATGCACAGTACACGGTGAGAGATGCACAACTAGCAAAGTTAAAGTGAAAGTAACATGATGGTGGCCTTAGCTGGGAAAATTAATGAATTCGACAGTGCTAATGAGGACTGGGAATTGTATATCGAGAGTGTTGAATGATGTGGATGAAGAAAACAAAGTATCCATGCTTCTTAGCTTAAAGGGTGCTAATATGTACAGCCTCTTATGAAATTTAGTAATTCCTGAAAAGCTAGCAAGCAAGACTTTCGATGAAATTATTACAATTTTACAAAATTATTTGAGCCCTAAACCGCTGGTAATAGCGGTGAAGTTTAGATTTTACAAAAGGAACCAGTCAAAGAGTGAAAGCATTTCTGAATACATTGCAGAACTGTGCAAACCTTCCCAATACTGTAACTTTAGAGATGGACTTTCTGATGCATTAAAGGGCAGGCTTGTATGTTCCATGCATGGTCAAAACACTCAAAAGAGGCTACTGGCAGAAAGAGACCTGACCTCAGAACAGGCATTGACCATTGCAATATTGTTAGAGATTGCATCAAAGAATGCAGCAGAATTACAGAAAAAGAGTTTAGAATGTGAAATGCTCAAAATGTCCCTAAATGGGGCAAAAGGCCAAAAATATTATTGATGTGGCAAATCTTTCCAAGATGCAAATGACTGTTGGTTCAAAGAAAAATTTTGGAGAAAGTGCCACAGACAAAGTCACATAGAGAAAGTGTGCGAGTCAGACAGAAAGCACAACCAAAGAGAAAAATGACACAGAATGAATAGTTTCAAACAGAAAACTAGACAAATGCATAAAGTGACTAAATGTGAAAAAGAATCAGACAACACAGAGTCTGACAAAGGTGAGCTGTTATGCCCAGCAACACACATCAAAGTTGCTGGTGAACGCAGCAGACCAAGCAGCATTTGTAGGAAGAGGTGCAGTCGACGTTTCAGGCCGAAACCCTTCGTCAGGACTAACTGAAGGAAGAGTGAGTAAGGGATTTGAAAGCTGGAGGGGGAGGGGGAGATGCAAAATGATAGGAGAAGACAGGAGGGGGAGGGATAGAGCCGAGAGCTGGACAGGTGATAGGCAAAAGGGGATACGAGAGGATCATGGGACAGGAGGTCCGGGAAGAAAGACAAGGGGGGGGGGTGACCCAGAGGATGGGCAAGAGGTATATTCAGAGGGACAGAGGGAGAAAAAGGAGAGTGAGGAAAGAATCTGTGCATAAAAATGAGTAACAGATGGGGTACGAGGGGGAGGTGGGGCCTTAGCGGAAGTTAGAGAAGTCAATGTTCATGCCATCAGGTTGGAGGCTACCCAGACAGAATATAAGGTGTTGTTCCTCCAACCTGAGTGTGGCTTCATCTTTACAGTAGAGGAGGCCGTGGATAGACATGTCAGAATGGGAATGGGATGTGGAATTAAAATGTGTGGCCACTGGGAGATCCTGCTTTCTCTGGCGGACAGAGCGTAGATAGATAAGTCCCTGGGTCCAGATGGGATAAGCCATAGGTTACTCTGGGAAGTGAGAGAAGAGATTGCTGCTCTTTTGGCAATGATGTTTACGTCCTCAATGGCCACAGAAGTTGTACCAGAAAGTTGGAGGTGGCTAATATATTCCTTTGTTTAAGGTAATAGGGATAATCTTGGGAATTATAGACCAGTGAGTCTTATTTCAGTGGTAGGAAAACTATAAGAAAAGATTCTTAGAAACAGGATTTACGAGCATTTGGATAAGTAAAGTGCGATGAGGAATAGTCAGCATGGCTTTGTGAGGAGTAGATCATGCCTCATGAGCCTGATTGAATTTTTTGAGGATGTGACAAAGCACACTGAGAAAGGTAAGAATAGTGAATGTGGTGTATATGGATTTTAGTAAGGCTTTTGACAAGGTTCCCCACGGCAGACTCATTCAGAAAGTCAGGAGGCATGGGATCCGGGGAAACTCAGCTATATGGATTCTAATTTGCCTTGTCCACAGAGGCGGGGGATGGTCGTAGATGGAGTGTATTCTGCCTGCAGGTTGGTAACCAGTGGTGTTCTGCAGGGATCTGTTCTGGGATCCCTGCTCTTTGTGAAGTTTATGAATGACTGGGATGAGGAAGAGGAAGGCTGGGTTAGTAAGTGTGCGAATAACACAAACTCTGGTGCTGTGGATAGCATAGGAGAATGTCGCAGGTTTCAATGAGACAGTGATAGGATGCAGAGCTGGGCTGAGAAGTAAAAAAATTAGTTCTATCAGAACAGTGTGAAGTGATAGACTTTGAAAGGTCGAACTTGAAGGCAGACGACAGGTTTAAGGGCAGGATTCTTAGCAATATGGAGGAACAGAGAGAGAGAGAGAGAGAGAGAGATTGAGGTCCACGCCCATAGTTTGTCCCAAAAATTGATAGGTGGGCAAGAAGGTGCATGAGCGTTGCCCTTCATTAGTCGCAGTTTGAGTTCAAGACCCATATGCTTATATTGCAACTCTGTAAAACGCTAGTTAGAACACATTTGGATTATTGTGTTCACTTCTGGTTGTCTCACTGTAGGAAGGATGTGGAAGCTTCAGAGGGGGTGCAGAGGAATTTTACCAGGATGCTGCCTGGATTAGAGAGATGGTTTTATGAGAGTAGGTTGCGTGAGCACTCTTTTGAGTGAAGGAGGATGACAGGAGAATTGATAGAGGTGCATAAGATTTTTTTTTTAGCATGTTGCACCGGACAGTCAGCCATTCTTGTCTGGCGCATGGTGTCAGGATTGGTCTCCTTTCGGATTAACCAGGTCACGATATGAACGTTCCTGACTCGACCCTTTTTTTAACAAGGCTGAGTGGCTAGCTCGACGCTCAACCCGGCATGGATGGAAAACGTGCTCAGGGGATGGGCCTGACTTGGATTCGAACTCGGGAACCTTCGCTCTGGAGTCTTATAGTTTTCCTACCACTGAAATAAGACTCACTGGTCTATAATTCCCAAGATTATCCCTATTACCTTAAACAAAGGAATATATTAGCCACCTCCAACTTTCTGGTACAACTTCTGTGGCCATTGAGGACGTAAACATCATTGCCAAAAGAGCAGCAATCTCTTCTCTCACTTCCCAGAGTAACCTATGGCTTATCCCATCTGTACCCAGGGACTTATCTATCTACGCTCTGTCCGCCAGAGAAAGCAGGATCTCCCAGTGGCCACACATTTTAATTCCACATCCCATTCCCATTCTGACATGTCTATCCACGGCCTCCTCTACTGTAAAGATGAAGCCACACTCAGGTTGGAGGAACAACACCTTATATTCCGTCTGGGTAGCCTCCAACCTGATGGCATGAACATCGACTTCTCTAACTTCCGCTAAGGCCCCACCTCCCCCTCGTTCCCCATCTGTTACTCATTTTTATGCACACATTCTTTCTCTCACTCTCCTTTTTCTCCCTCTGTCCCTCTGAATATACCTCTTGCCCATCCTCTGGGCCCCCCCCTCTTGTCTTTCTTCCCGGACCTCCTGTCCCATGATCCTCTCGTATCCCCTTTTGCCTATCACCTGTCCAGCTCTCGGCTCTATCCCTCCCCCTCCTGTCTTCTCCTATCATTTTGGATCTCCCCCTCCCCTTCCAACTTTCAAATCCCTTACTCACTCTTCCTTCAGTTAGTCCTGACGAAGGGTCTCGGCCTGAAACGTCGACTGCACCTCTTCCTACAGATGCTGCTTGGCCTGCTGCGTTCACCAGCAACTTTGATGTATGTTGCTTGAATTTCCAGCATCTGCAGAATTCCTGTTGTTTGCTGTTATGCCCGGAACTGTATCGCATTACTAAAGCAGATCACAAAATCATATGGATCACAATAGATGTGTCAGGCGTAAAACTGAAAATGGAGCTGGATATAGGGTCAGCTTTGTCTATAATTCTAGAGGCTAACCTTAATAGACTGTTTTCTAAGCTACCATTATAGAAACCCTCACTAATGCTAAAGACCTACACAGGCAAAAAAAGTGTCTCCCAACTGAAAATAAATGTGATGTATGGAGGCAAAACACAGCAGTTAGAGCTTTATGTATTAGAAAGTGGAGGGCCAGCACTTTTCAGACGTGAATGGTTGAGAAAAAGCCAACTAGACTGGCACAGAAACAGAACTCTCAATGTGTCATCAACAGGCAACAGCAGTCCAAATGGCAGCACTAACCAAAGACTGACACAGCTGCTTGATGCTAATAAGAGGGTGTTTGAGAAGGGGATTGGTAAACTCAAGTCATGAAGGCCAGAATTTAACTGGATGAAGCAGCAACACCAAGATTCTATAAAGTGTGCTTAGATCCTTATGCACTACTTCCTAAAGTGGATACTGAGCTGCAGAGCTTGGAGACATCTGGTACTCTCTCCAAGGTTGAGTGGAGCAATTGGGCTACGCCCATTGCTCCAGTGATCATGAAAGGGAAGGCTGGAGCTGTTTGCATATGTGGGAATTTCAAAGTGAGCATCAACCCTGCGCTGAGTACTGTGCAATATCCCCTGGCAGGAATAGATGACATTTTTGCATCTTTGGAAGAGGTTTTCAAAGATTGACTTGTCACAAGCCTATCTGCAAGTGGAGATTGAAGAGTCAAGCAGGAAGTTCCTCACAATCAACACTCACAAGGGGCTGTTCCAGTATAATTGTCTTGTCTTTGGCATCACATTAGCTCCAGTAATCTGGCACAGACCAATGGACCAAGTGCTCCAAGATATCCCAGGAACACAATATTATCTTGATGACATACTGTAACTGGCAAGAATGATGAAAAGCACCTCCAGAACCTTGGTAAAGTGCTTACCAGGCTGAGTGAGTATGGTCTGTGTGCAAACAGAGAGAGAAATGGGAGATTTTCAAGAATTAAATCTCATATTGTGGACATGTTATTGACAAGCAGGGCTTACATAAGTCACAAGAGAAGATTGAAGTAGTGCTGCAGGCACCCAAACCGGAAAGTGTGTCACAACTCAGATCATACCTGAGTCTCGTTAACCACTACCACCACCTTCTCCCAAACATTGCTACAGTGCTGCATCCACTGAACACATACTGTTGCAGACAGGAGCAAACTGGGAATGGTAAGAAAGATGTGAAAGAGCATTCAAGGAAAAAAAGTGACTAATAACATCAGATGAACTGCTTACCTATCAGACTGGCATGCAATGTGTCCCCTTATGACATTGGAGCCATTTTGTTACACACTATGAAAATGGACCTGAATGCCCGATTGCATTTGCTTCAAGATTACTGATGAGTGCATAACGCAACTGCGCACGATCAACCAAGATGCCCTTAGTTAGTATGGGGAATAAAGGAGTTTCCCCACTACTTCTACAGACAAGAGTTTATGCTAGTGACAGACCACCAGCCCCTTGGGTCCATTTTCAATCCCAGGAAGGGAATCCCAGTGATGACTGCTGACTGTTTGCAACATTGGACACTTTCCCCAGGAGCCCACTCTTAGACCGAGTTCAAGGGTACCAAACAACACAGCAACACTGAGGGCTTGTCATGCCTTCCCTGTTGGCAAATGAAGAAGAAAAGTTTTCATTCTCTGACCCAGCAGAGGTGTTCCACACAGCATCGGTGGACCGGTTGCCGGTAACAAATTCTGAAATATGGAGAGAGACAAGGAATTGTCAGAAGTCTATGAAAGCACCATGCAAGGATGGCCAGCTTATGGTAACCCTATGTTTCCTGAGTTCTCAGTGAGATGAGACCAATTGTCTGTATGTCAAGGAACATTGATGTGTGGATCTTGTGTTGTGGCCCCCTCTAAACTGCACAACAGAGTATTGGAGAATCTGCATGAAGGACACCTGGATATAGTCAGAATGAAGAATCTTGCCCAGAGCTACATGTGGTGGCCAGGAATAGATAGACAGATTGAAGACTTGACCAAAAACTGTTCAGGATGCCAAAAGTTCAAAATGCACCCCCACAGGCACTATTACAACCGTGTGAATAGCTACTTGCACCATGGCAAAGAGCGCATATTGACTTTGCTGGGCCATTCATGGACTCCATATTTCTGATTGTGATAGATGCTCGCTCGAAGTTTTACCAATGAAATCAACTATCTCAGAAAAGATGGTTTCAGTTCTAAGGACTGTCTTTGCCAGAAATGGCTTACTTGAACAAATTATGGGTGACAACGGACCACAGTACATGTCAGAGGAGTTCAGACTATTCATGAAGAAAAATGGCATCAGACATTTCAAGTCAGCTCCTCACCATCCAGCAATGAACTTGTTAGCTGAAAGGCTTGTCCAAACCTTCAAGTAGTCCATTAAAGCCATGGAAAAGGAGGACATTTCTCTACAGCACAAGGTGGGCAACTTCCTTTCTGTGTCAGAACTCTATTCATGCAATGACAAATTAAACACCTGCAATGCTGTTCATGAACAAGAATCTGAGACCTGAGTGCAGAATAAACAGTTCAGCCAGTTGCAAAGTGAAGCAGCAAGGAGCTTCAAGATTGGCCAGAAAGTCCTAGTGTGTGATCACCAAGAAGACAAGTGGACACTTGGTAGGATAGCTACAAGGACTGGACCACTGATGTACACAGCGGATGTTGGAGATCTCACATGGAGACGTCCTGTGGACCAGAGACTAAATGCTCTACCAAGGTACACACTTGAGTCGACTGCATCCATTAAGATGGACACATTACAGTCACTGGACTTACCTCTCGGTGATGATCATGTCACCTACAGCAACGTGACACCTGCAACAGGGAAAGATGTCTTGGACGAGACATCTGCCAAACCTGATACCACTCCACAGGTCCAAAGGCACTATCCTGAAAGAACCAGAGCACCATGCAAAAAACAGAATTTTTAGTATAGTCAAGGACTGTTATTGTGAAAGCATGGTTATTTGAGTATGGTTTGTTAAAGGGAAATTTAATATTTTGTTACATATACAACCTTATGTTACATTAATCTAAAGGGGGAAGAAGTGTAATGTATAGATCTATTTCTTATAGAGCAATGACTCCCCTTAGCATTACTTATGAACTGATAACTGCCTATGCGCATTGATCTGTTCTCTAAGCATGCACAGTGATCTCCCTCTCTCGTCCTCCCTGCATTGTGAATACACCAGCTAAAGCCACCTCCCATGTGTGTGTTTTTATTTTAATTGATATGTAGCTGCACAGACACAACAACTTTATCTTCTACTACGCCAGAGAAGTGTCAGGCATGAAATGTTGATCACTAACGCTGCTTTCCACCTTCCCACCCATAACAGGACTTCAAGGGTGCGTTCCTGCTCTAAGCACTGGCAACAAATTGGCTATGTCATTGTTAGGACTGCAACATAAAACAGTCTTTTGTTGACATTCTGGAAAATAACTTAATCTCCTCCCCTCTGAACAATGTTTTGCAACTCCAAAACATAAAAACTAATTGAAAGAAAAAGACAGGAGCCTAGAAGACCAGTCTTAGTTTGATAATTACTTTAGTGAGATGCCTAAATATAACATGGTAGTGCCATGATGTATGCAATTTACCTAATTTTTTCATATAACCCATAAGAGTTATTTAAACTGACAAGCATGCTTAATCAAATAACATTTATACAATATTACTGAAATACTAAATCCACAATATTCCCTGCTGCTTAGCTACAAACTCCAACTTTATATAGAAAGCCTGTCAACTAAATACACAGTACACTATAGAGCAGCGGTCCCCAACCACCGGGCCGCAGAGCATGCGCTACCGGGCCGCGAGGAAACGATATGATTTGGCGATAGGAGTCAGCTGCACCTTTCCTCATTCCCTGTCACGCCCACTGTTGAGCTTGAACGCACGCGAGGTCATTAACAGCGCGTCATCCATGTCAGCGCGGGAAGGAGATCAACTCCTCGAGCTTGCAAATGACGGTGGGCTGAAAAGTATGTTTGACATAACATCGCTGCCGGCATTCCGGATCAAAGTCAAGGCTAAATATCCTGAGATAGTCAGGAAGGCACTGAAAATGTTGCTTCCATTTCCAACATATCTCTGCAATGAATGCAACGAAAACTAAATTGCGGAATTGACTGGACAAGGAACCCCCTTCCAGTATTGCTGTCTCCCATCACCCCTCGATAGGACCGTGTTGTTGCAGGGAAACAAGCCCTGGGCTTGTTGAACTGATTCAGCGATATTGGTGCGTTGCAATGATTTTATATGTTCATACGAGGAAAATATAAGCTGTGTGGTTGATATCCAAACATTACTTAAAATGTTATGATGCTATTATAAGTGACATATAACCATGTAACAATTACGGCATGGAAACAGGCGATCTCGCCCTTCTAGTACGTGCCGAACGCTACTCTCACCTAGTCCCGCCGACCTGCACTCAGCCCATAACCCTCCATTCCTTTCCTGTCCATATTCCTATCCAATTTTTCTTTAAATGATAATATCGAACCTGCCTCTACCACTTCTACTGGAAGTTCGTTCAACACTTCAAGCTCCCCGTCCTCCCCTGATGATTGATTTATCACTATATTCATGCGAGGAAAATATGCTCTGTGTGTTTAATATTAAATTCGTTAGATAAACCCTTCTAGAAACGAAATTGAGTGTATTAGCCACTTATCACCTATATTCCGGTCGTGATTAACACGCCCCGCCGCCGCCAACAGAATCGGCAAAAACAATTTTTAAGAAATCGGCGCGCAAACGCATTTGCACTGGTGCCCGCGCAAGGCTTCATGGTCATTGTAGTCTTTCTCGGGGTAAATCCAACTGCTAACAACAGGAATTCTGCAGATGCTGGAAATTCAAGCAACACACATAAAAGTTGCTGGTGAACACAGCAGGCCAGGCAGCATCTCCAGGAAGAGGTACAGTCGACATTTCAGGCCGAGACCCTTCGTCAGGACTAACTGAAGGAAGAGTGAGTAAGAGATTTGAAAGTTGGAAGGGGAGGGGGAGATCCAAAATGATAGGAGAAGACAGGAGGGGGAGGGATGGAGCCAAGAGCTGGACAGGTGAATGGCAAAAGGGATACGAGAGGATCATGGGACAGGAGGTCCGGGAAGAAAGACAAGAGGGGGGGGACCCAGAGGATGGGCAAGAGGTATATTCAGAGGGACAGAGGGAGAAAAAGGAGAGTGAGAGAAAGAATGTGTGTATAAAAATAAGTAACAGATGGGGTACGAGGGGGAGGTGGGGCATTAGCGGAAGTTAGAGAAGTCGATGTTCATGCCATCAGGTTGGAGGCTACCCAGACGGAATATAAGGTGTTGTTCCTCCAACTTGAGTGTGGCTTCATCTTTACAGTAGAGGAGGCCGTGGATAGACATGTCAGAATGGGAATGGGATGTGGAATTAAAATGTGTGGCCACTGGGAGATCCTGCTTTCTCTGGCGGACAGAGCGTAGATGTTCAGCAAAGCGGTCTCCCAGTCTGCGTCGGGTCTCGCCAATATATAAAAGGCCACATCGGGAACACCGGACGCAGTATATCACCCCAGTCGACTCACAGGTGAAGTGTTGCCTCACCTGGAAGGACTGTTCGGGGCCCTGAATGGTGGTAAGGGAGGAAGTGTAAGGGCATGTGTAACACTTGTTCCGCTTACATGGATAAGTGCCAGGAGGGAGATCAGTGGGGAGGGATGGGGGGGACAAATGGACAAGGGAGTTGCGTAGGGAGCGATCCCTGCGGAATGCAGGGGGGGGAGGGAAAGATGTGCTTAGTGGTGGGATCCCGTTGCAGGTGGTGGAAGTTACGGAGAATAATATGTTGGACCCGGAGGCTGGTGGGGTGGTAGGTGAGGACCAGGGGAACCCTATCCCTAGTGGGGTGGCGGGAGGATGGAGTGAGAGCAGACGTACGTGAAATGGGGGAGATGCGTTTAAGAGCAGAGTTGATAGTGGAGGAAGGGAAGCCCCTTTCTTTAAAAAAGGAAGACTTCTCCCTCGTCCTAGAATGAAAAGCCTCATCCTGAGAGCAGATGTGGCGGAGATGGAGGAATTGCGAGAAGGGGATGGCGTTTTTGCAGGAGACAGGGTGAGAAGAGGAATAGTCCAGATAGCTGTGAGAGCCAGTAGGCTTATAGTAGACATCAGTGGATAAGCTGTCTCCAGAGACAGTGACAGAAAGATCTAGAAAGGGGAGGGAGGTGTCGGAAATGGACCAGGTAAACTTGAGGGCAGGGTGAAAGTTGGAGGCAAAGTTGATAAAGTCAACGAGCTCTGCATGCGTGCAGGAAGCAGCGCCAATGCAGTCGTCGATGTAGCGAAGGAAAAGTGGGGGACAGATACCAGAATAGGCACGGAACATAGATTGTTCCACAAAGCCAACAAAAAGGCAGGCATAGCTAGGACCCATACGGGTGCCCATAGCTACACCTTTAGTTTGGAGGAAGTGGGAGGAGCCAAAGGAGAAATTATTAAGAGTAAGGACTAATTCCGCTAGACGGAGCAGAGTGGTGGTAGAGGGGATCTGATTAGGTCTGGAATCCAAAAAGAAGCGTAGAGCTTTGAGACCTTCCTGATGGGGGATGGAAGTATATAGGGACTGGACATCCATGGTGAAAATAAAGCGGTGGGGGCCAGGGAACTTAAAATCATCGAAAAGTTTAAGAGCGTGAGAAGTGTCACGAACATAGGTCGGAAGGGATTGAACAAGGGGGGATAAAACCGTGTCGAGGTACGCAGAAACGAGTTCGGTGGGGCAGGAGCAAGCTGAGACAATAGGTCGGCCAGGACAGGCAGGTTTGTGGATCTTGGGTAGGAGGTAGAAACGGGAAGTGCGAGGTGTGGAAACTATAAGGTTGGTAGCAGTGGATGGGAGATCCCCTGGGCGGATAAAGTCGGTGATGGTGTGGGAGACAAAGGCCTGTGCTCCTTAGTGGGGTCACGATCGAGGGGTAAATAAGAGGAAGTATCCGTGAGTTGTCGCTGTGCCTCGGCAAGGTAGAGGTCAGTACACCAGACTACAACAGCACCCCCCTTATCGGCGGGTTTAATAATAAGGTTAGGATTAGTGCGGAGGGACTTGACTGCTAGTATTTGACTGCTACTCTTGTACGTTGGCAACCCTACCCCCTACCCCCCCCCCCCGGCCGGTCCGCAAGAATATTGTTAATATGAAACCAGTCCGCAGTACGAAAAAGGTTGGGGACCCCTGCTATAGAGTGTATAATAAAACTACTACATACAGACATCCACAGCATACTAAACTTAAAATTTTCCCATTCAGGCCTAAAAATTAAATCACCATGGAGACGTTCTTGCTCTTGTGGGATAATATCTTTCCTGATAAGGAGGGTCCCTCTGTGTGGCAGGTCAGACTTATAGCCATCAAATAATCTCAGGTTCTGAGGCCTCCATGGTGGTTGTAGGAATTGATTCTTGGACTGCAGGAATTGGTTCTGACAGCTCTGAATACCTTTCTTCTGGGTGTGTGCATCATAATGTGCGAGTATAGTGTCTGATATCACCATTTCCTTTTTTTGAAAGCCACCTCACTTTGCTTTGTCCACCACCGTTTCTTCCCAATCTGTCGTAATGAGTTCAAGAGGTGGAGCACAGTAGCCAGGTTTGGCAAGAACTTGGTATATTAATCGCCAAATCCTAAAAGAGATCTTAACTGTGACACATCCTTTGCTTTTGGGCATCTACCAATGCTTGAATTTTCTCAGCACAATTGTGTAATTCTTGTACATCAATGTTTGGTCATCCTCACCGGTAACAAAGATGTTATTCAGGTAACACTGATTGCCTGGACAGCCTTGCACCACGTGGTCCTTAGCCTTCTATAAGAGTTCAGGTGCAGATGTTACTTCAAAAGTAAGCCTATTATAGCAATAATGCCCTTTGTGAATGTTTATAGTGAGACTCTTCTATCTCCATCTGTAGGTAGGCCTCAGCTAAGTCCACTTTCCTGAGTGTTTTCATCCAGAAAGGTTGACAAAGATATCCTCCAAACTGGGCAGAGGGTATTGATCTACTTTCAGCACTGGGTTGACGGTGACCTTAAAATCAACACAGATCCATTCTTCTTGGTGACAGGGACCAATTGGCATTGCCCATGGGCTCCACTCAACCTTGGAAAGAATTCCTACAGCCTCCAAATGATTTAGCTCACTGACTTCTTTATCAAGGATGGTATAGAAACCAGATGGGTTTTGCAAGACTTGGGTGAGGCATTTTCATTTAGCAATATTTTACCCTTGATACGCTTGTGTTTTCCAGTGCCATACTTGAAGACTTCTGTGTCATCATTCAGTATCTTTCTTAAATCGCTTTCTGCTGACTCTCTTGCAGGGGATGTGACATGTAAATGGAAGGTGGACTTGCAATGAAGTTGTGGTTGTCTCAGCCAATCACATACCTACAATCCTGGCTCTCCTCCTTTTACCACAGACAAGCCCAATGTGGCTTGTTGATTGTTGTATTTGACTGTTACAAAACTCATTTCTACAAGAGTTATCTTTTCTCCAGTACAAGTTCTTTATTGGATTTAGTTCAGTAACTTTGAAATGCTGTTCGAACTCATTTTGTGGAATGACTGAAACAGCCAAGCCAGTGTCCAATTCCATTTTAGTTAATTTGCTGTTCACTTCTGGTGTAAGCCATATTGAGTGTCTCTTATTAGTTTTCACATTTGTAAATCTCAAGGCTACTCAGTCCTGCATCACTCTCATCATTATCTGATATTTCATCAGCAGCATGCAGATAAACATTCTTTTTGAAACTGCAACTTGACTTTTTTTAAAGCTTTTATTCTTCCCTATGCAGTCCATTTATTTTGTCTGCCTTTCTTTCTTTTTAAATCTTTTTGTTGAATAAGTATACAAAAAGGTAAGCCATATAGACACTAATACACTGTTAGAATATAATAAAATTACAGAAGATAGTAATACAAAAAAAATACTACAAACAATGTAATTTAAACATAACATACCAAGGTAACATAATAGTATACTAATTTTTATATATATATCAATAGAGAAAAGGAAAAAAAAAACCCCAAAAAAACCCACCGTGCAACTAACTAAAAGCAAAGCAAAGCAGTGGGCTAACTTGAAACCAAACAGAGTTAAACTTAAAATCACGTCCTCAATCCCGACCTCCATTAAAAACAGTAAAAAAAAAACAAGAAGGGTATATATTACATTAAATGAAAATATTGAATAAAAGATCTCCAAGTCTGTTCAAATTTAAATGAGGAGTCATAAAGATTGCTTCTAATTTTCTCCAAATTCAAGCATAATATCGTCTGAGAAAACCAAAAAAAG
The DNA here is from genome assembly GCF_963921235.1 of Mobula hypostoma. NCBI lineage: Eukaryota > Metazoa > Chordata > Chondrichthyes > Myliobatiformes > Myliobatidae > Mobula > Mobula hypostoma. The sequence goes on from NC_086100.1 coordinate 159,139,051, forward strand.
GTAGTTGGAGCATTAAGCTCTTTCCAATGTTGTAAGATACATCTTTTCGCCATTAAAGTAAGAAATGCAATCATTCTATGGGCTGAAGGGGAAAGATTACTGGAAATTTTAGGTAGTCCAAAGATAGCAGTAATAGGATGAGGAGAGATATCTATATTCAATACCTTGGAGATAATATTAAAAATGTCTCTCCAAAAAGTTTCCAAAGTAGGGCAAGACCAAAACATATGAGTTAAAGAGGCTATCTGCCCCGGACATCTATCACAAAAAGGATTAATATGAGAATAAAAGCGTGCTAACTTATCTTTGGACATATGTGCTCTATGAACAACTTTAAATTGAATTGGGGAATGTTTAGCACAGATAGAGGAAGTATTGACTAATTGTAAAATCTGCCCCCAGTCATCCACGGAAATGGTAAACCCCAATTCCTGTTCCCAATCTACCCTAATCTTATCAAATGGAGCTTTCCTAAGTTTCATAATAATATTATAAATCATAGCCGATGCACCTTTCTGACATGGATTAAGGTTAATTATAGTATCTAAAATATATGTAGGAGGAAGCATTGGAAAGGAAGGAAGTATAGTACTTAGGAAATTTCTAACTTGTAGATATCTAAAAAAATGTATTCTTGATAAGTTATATTTATTAGATAATTGTTCAAAAGACATAAGGGAACCATCTAAAAATAAATCCAAAAACCGTGAAATACCCTTAGTCTTCCAAATTTGAAAAGCACGATCCGTAAAAGAGGGAGGAAAAAATATGTTACCTAAAATAGGAATCGCTAACCCAAATTGATTAAGATCAAAAAATTTTCTGAATTGAAACCAAATACGTAAGGTATATTTAACCATCGGGTTAGACACCTGTTTAAGGCGTTTCAAATCAAAAGGAAGAGAGGAACCTAAAATAGAGCCAAGTGTAAAACCCTGATCAGATTGTAACTTCAATGCTACCCATTTAGGAATGGATAGTATATCCTGGTCAAGTAACCAGAATTTCATATGTCGAATATTAATTGCCCAATAATAAAATCTAAAGTTAGGTAATGCTAAGCCTCCATCTCTCTTAGCTTTCTGTAAATGTATTTTACCCAGTCACGGGTTTTTATTCTGCCAAATAAATGAAGAAATTTTAGAGTCAACTTTGTCAAAAAAAGATTTTGGAACAAAGATTGGTAATGCCTGAAATATATATAAAAATTTTGGCAAAAAAAACATCTTAACTGCATTAATACGACCAAAGTTAAATATAAAGGAAACCATTTAGATGAAAGTTGAATAATATGGTCTATTAATGGTAAAAAGTTAGTCTTAAATAAATCTTTGTATTTACAAGTAATTTTAATCCCAAGATATAAAAAATAATTATTAATCAATTTAAATGGAAATTTATAATATAAGGGAAGTTGTTTATTAATCGGAAAGAGTTCACTCTTACTAAGATTTAATTTATAACCTGAAAAAAGACCAAATTGTGCTAATAGCTCTAATTTTGTCTGCCTGACGTACTCTTTGTGTCCTACTTTGGTGTATTTTCTGCAAATTTCACCTTTAAATCTACATTGGTCTAGCGTGTGTGAGGCTGTCACAATGGTAACACAATTTGTTCGGCTGGGCAAGTTGCTCATCACACGTTGTAATTTTGTTCATACTCTTTCATTCCTGACGGCAACTCAATTGTGTATCTGTCTGCTGTTTTCTTTGATACAGAAATTTCAACTGCTCTTTTAAATGTGAGTTATGCTTCAGTTGGGAGCCATTTTTGAATGTTTTCTTGTAAGATTCCACAAACTGAACAATCTCTCAGTGCATCATTAAGCCATTATTGAACTGACAATGCTCAGACAATTGCTTCAATTCAGCCAAATACGCTGAAATTGACTCCCCTTCCTTTTGATTCCGCTTATGAAACCTAAGGTGTTCTGTAATCAACATTGGTTTTGATTCCAAATAACAGTGGGAAAGATCACCAGTTCTCTCCTGACATCTTGGGCACCTAGGCGTGACTTGAGTAGCAGCAGTACTCTCAATGGATATGATTAAATATTCCCGTTTCAGCCTGATACAGCTAAAAAACACAACCGCTTCCAAGGTCAGTACAGTCAACAAAGATGTCTTAATGTGTTTAAACAAACTATAGTTGCTTAAAACTGACAAAACTACACCGATTGTGGTTGGAAGCACCCATGTTGGATACTACGGAGGAAGTGGGGGTGCAGAACGGGGTTACAAGTGCTTTTAAGGAAATGGGGTTTTAAACTCCCTATACTGACTATCTTGCTGGCAAATGTGCAGACTCTGGTGAATAAAATCCATGATCTCAGAGCTAGGGTGCTGAATCAAGGGGACATTAGGACCGTGTGTACCCATTGTTTCAGGGAACCCTGGTTATCCCCTTCTGTACTGGATGCAGCTATTCAGATTGGCGGGTTTACTATACACTGTCAGGATAGATCTATAGAGTCTCTCAAAAGCAGAGGTGGAGGAGTATGCCTCATGATCAACTCTTCTTGGTGCACAAATATATCAGTGCTGTCCCAATTCTGCTCACCAGACCTGGAATATCTTGCAGTTTAGTGCCGTCCTTTTTACCTACCACGGGAGTTTTCTGGGTTCATTTTGGTAGCAGTTTACATTCCACCTCAGGCCAATGTCAATCAGGCTTTAGATGATCTGAGCAATGTGATCAATATGCACGAAACAGCTCACCCTAACACCTTTCACCATCGTTTTGGGAGATTTTAACCAGGCCAGTCTGAAAAAATCATTAAGCAATTACCACCAATAGATCACTTGCAATACCAGAGGAAACAACACACTGGCCTATTGCTACACCTCCATCAAGAATGCCTACTGTGCTATTCCACACCCTCACTTTGGGAAGTCTGATCACGTGACTGTACTTCTACTCCCTGAGTATAGGCAGAGACTGAAGACTGCAGCACCAGTAGTGAGGACCAAGAAGGTATGGACAAGGGAAGCACAGGAGCGCCTAAGGGACTGCTTTGAATAGGTGGACTGGACTGAATTCGGGGATTCATCTTCAAACCTGGATGGAGTATGCTGCAGTTGTTACCAACTTCATTAAAACCTGTGTGGATGAGTGTGTGCCTACAAAGACTTGCTGTACATTCCCAAACCAAAAGCTGTGGATGAACCAGGAGGTACATCGTCTGCAAGGCATTACTTCCTACAAAGCAAAACCCAATAGAGTGAATGGCAGCGATGCTTCACTACCAAATGAACTTAACGCCTTCTATGTGTGCTTTGAAAGGGAGCAAGCAACTACAACTGTGAAGATCCCTGCTGCACCTGATGACCCTGTGATCTCTGTCTCAGAGGCCGATGTTAGGCTGTCTTTAAAGAGAGTGAACCCTCACAAGGTGGAAGGTCCCGATAGAGTATCTGGTAAGGCTCTGAGAACCTGTGCCAACTAACTAGCGGGAGTTTTCAAGGACATTTTCAACCTCTCACTACTACAGGTGGAAGTTCCCACTTGCTTCAAAAAGGCAACAATTATACCACTGCCTAAGAAGAATAACGTGAGCTGCCTTAATGACTATGGCCCGGTAGCGCTCACATCTACAGTGATTAAATGCTTTGAGGTTTGTCATGATTAGACTGAATTTCTGCCTCAGCAAGGACCTGGACCCATTACAATTTGCCTATCGCCACAATAGGTCAACAACAGATACAATCTCAATGGCTCTACACACGGCTTTAGACCACCTGGACTTTCAAACACCAATGTCAGGATGCTGTTCATTGACTATAGCTCAGCATTTAATACCACCATTCCCACAATCCTGATTGAGAAGTTACTGAACCTGGGCCTCTGTATCTCCCTCTGCAATTGGATCCTCGACTTCCTAACCAGAAGACTACAATCTGTGTGGATTGGTGATAATACCTAGCGTACCTTAGGGGTGTGTGCCTAGCCCACTGCACTACTCTCTATATCCACATGACTGTGTGGCTAGGCATAGCTCAAATACCATCTATAAATTTGCTGACAATAGAATCTCAGGTGGTGACGAGAGGGCGTACAAGAGTGAGATATGCCAAATTAGTGGAGCAGTGACGCAGCAACAACCTGGCACTCAATGTCAGTAAGATGAAAAAGTTGATTATGGACTTTGGGAAGGGTAAGAGGGATTAGAACTGGAGAGAGTGAGCAGCTTCAAGTTCCTGGGTGTTAAGATCTCTGAGGATTTATCCTGGTCCCAACATATCGATGCAGTTATAAAGAAGGCAAGACAGTGGCTATATTTCATTAGGAGTTTGAAGAGATTTGGCATGTCGACAAATACACTCAGAAACTTCTATAGATGTACCATGGAGAGCATTCTGACAGGCTGCATCACCATCTGGTATGGGGTGCGGGGTGCACTACCGCACAGGACTGAAAGAAGCTGCAGAGATTTGTAAATCTAGTCAGCTCCATCTTGGGTACTAGCCTACAAAGTACCCAGGACATCTTCAGGGAGCGGTGTCTCAGAAAGGCAGAGTCCATTATTAAGGACCTCCAGCACCCAGGGCATGCCCTTTTCTCAGCGTTACCATCAGATAGGAGATACAGAAGCCTGAAGGCACACACTCAGCAATTCAGGAACAACTTCTTCCCCTCTGCCATCTGATTCCTAAATGGACATTGAACCCTTGGACACTACCTCACTTTTTTAATACACAGTATGTTTTTTTGCATTTTTCTAATCTATTCAATATATATATACTGTAATTGATTTACTTATTTTTAATTTTTTTTTCTCTTCTATATTATGTATTTCATTGAACTGCTGCTGCTAAGTTAACAAATTTCACATCACATGCAGATGATAATGGACCTGATTCTGATTCTTTGCAGACCAAAGGTGTCAAGGTTAACAATTACTTTAAAGATCGGCAGTTGAAGCCAGAAAATAAACAGAAGAGGTAGAAGTACATCTATGGAAAGTTACCCAGATTTATTAAATTCTATATAAAGAATCAAGGGATTTAACAAATTCTCACAAAATGCTGGAACTCAGCAGGTTGGGCAGCATCTATGGAAAGGAATAGAGTTGATGTTTTGGGCTGATTCTTTCATCAGAATTATTAAATTCCTCCAGCATTGTGTGTTACTCAGGATTTCCAGCATCTGCAGAATTTTATGCTTACGTTTAACAACTTGCGGCAGTTGAGTTACTATTCCTCAAACTTACATTGAGAATGTCAGGTGGGCAGAATATCTTTTTTGCACAATTGATAAAATCTCTGACCACCAGCACAAATGGGTATTATGGTGGTTAAGAGGTAATGAATAAGTTTTTAGAACTCTTGTGGATTTTGAGTAATTTTATTTAATAACTCGTCTTTATTATTCAGTAGACATCTCAAAACAAAGCTGCTTAGCCATTTGTTTGGATCACAGTGTATCTACCTTTCAACCCCATCTCAATTTCTATGAAGGCCATCAAATCAAATTAATTTATTGTTATATATAGTAAGGTGCAGTGAAGCTCAGTTATTACCATATATGCTGTTTCCTCTATGAGGTAGAGGTGATCAATTCACAAGTCTATTTAAATCCATTCAGATTGCAATTAACTTGGCATTCACAGCACTTTGCAGAGTCTGTTCCAAATTGCTACTGCCTGTGGGGGAAATGATCATCAAATTGGAAAGGCAATTTAATTGCTGACACAAACAAGCAGAATACTGCAAATATTGAGCAATTAGAACTCCTTTACAGATTACTCCAATTTCAGATTCTCAATCACTGAGCTCTCCATTAAAAAATTTAAAGTCTGTTCTTTGACTCGATTTCTTTTCCATGTATCTGTAATTAATTTAAAATAAACTATTTAAAATACATAATGAAAAGATCATAGGTTCTTGCTGTGCAATGCTATACAAAAATTTGAGAATGCTCAAAAATAATGAAAAACATTTTCTAGAATATAGCAAAACTTCAACAATTGCCATTGAGATAACTTACCTGATGAATTGGATAAGGACTGAATTTTGTGGAAAAAATTTATTGCTCTGGCTATCAATGAGCATAGATCTGGTCACTTTTTCTATCTGACATTTAATTCATTGTTTTGAGTGCTGTGTACATATATCTACTGATGCCTCTGGACACATCTTCCTGGAAGATGTTCCTGGAATTGTCGGGTGTTTCAGGTCTTTCAACATCATACACCCTCCTCCAGGTGACTCAGCCCCGGCTGAGTGTATTTAAAAAGTGGATGAAAAATAATAGAAATTGAGCAGGATCACCCAGCAGAAAATACAATGTAAATAGTTTTATTTAGTATTTTGAAAGTTTACATAGTTTCTCAGTTACTGTACAATAGCATTACATGCTGGCTTCATCATGCATTACTGAAAACATCTACATGTCCATTGTTTTAAAACACATTATATACATCATACAAGTAACATCTTCCATACCATGAATATAACTGCAAAATTGTGGGGGAAGGGGAAAGTGGGGATTCTATTTAAACTATGGCCTGATATATTAAAAAACTCAAGCAAAAATATTATTATGACAAACTTCAATGGTTGCCTGTTATCAAAATCTAATTGAAGAAAAAAAACTCAACTTGAGATGATGATCCTTTCTTTTAAACAACAGCTTGTGCACTGTTGCTTTCACATTTCATTCAAGTATATAGTTGTTCACCAACAAATAACTGAACATATAGCCACATTTAATCAAAAAGCCATCTTTTCCAATCAAAATTTCTTGTTAATTCACAGCAGTAAGTTATTTCTAGTACTGATATTATCAAAAGTGTTGTAAGTGGATAGCTCTCTAGAGGGCAGAAAGAATCCACTTTCAGAGATAGTTGTAAGTCAATTATATTTTTGTGACAATCACATCCAGATCAGCATAATTGGTGTCCACTCTGAAAGAAGCCCATTTTTCTTTAAAAATAATCAGTAACTTTAAAAGGTTATGAACTGAAATGTTAGCACACCAGCAAAGATGATTTATAAGTCTTTCGTCTGGATTACCAATCTAGTAACAATTACTATACATTATCTACAGATGATAGTTAAAGGAAGTGTTGTACAGGTACTTTGAATACACCTTCACAATATTGTTGGTATATTACAAGATACTAAAAGCCACACAATTAAAATGTATCCATATTCCAATAACTTAAAAAATGTGTCGCATGAGACGATCAACAAGAATTATTACCACCACAATCCTGACAGATGACTCAAGTTACCATTTTCATAAAATTTAGCACAAATTCACATTTGTCTAATTGTAGTCCCTTATACAAGTGATAGAGCAGCACATTTGGCTATTAATTCAAACAAGCACACCAATTTACAGCAATGCACCAACATATAATACACTGAACATAATTACAGTTTGTTCACAGCTTTGGGTTTCATTATTCAGTCTCTTTCTTGCACCTCATAGATGATGAATGTCAATGCTTTGAGGGCAGAACACAAGATTTTGGGCACTCAAAGCACAGTCAGTAAGAAACAGTCTGTTCTCATTACAGTACATATCGCAAACCATCCAGTGACTATATAAGCAAAGTTTCTTTCATTGCAAATAGACTTAAGAGAAAAAAAAAATCACAAGCTGAACTTGGTAGTCATATTAGCCGCTTTTCAGATGTATGCAATGTCTATCTTCTGGTACTGTCTCTATAATGTAATCAAATCCCATCTATAGACTGCTTGGTAGCCCAAGTTATAAAAAGACAAGGCTCAAATACAAGTGCAAAAATTTGTAGGTATAAACAAAGCCAGTTCAAATAATATGATACATATTTACTACCAAGGTAAATACATATCCACTGATTAATACTATGTACATATGTATTTACATGGATTATGCACACATTATAATACAATTAGCAGAAGCAACTGCATGTGCAGACCTGGGTAACAAATTTCTGGACATCAATATGAAAAACAGAATAAAAATTCCTGATGAATTAAATTAAAGCCAATTCTACAATCAGTGATATATCTGTAAATCTCTCTACATTTCGAGTGATCCCCATCATCCACCATTCTAAGAAACCAGCTTCTAACTTATATGCATGAATACAAATCAAACTTTATACTGAACCGGAGACTTGGTACACCACAAATTAAAAAAAAAAATAAATCACATTTCACTAACAAAATGAGTTTTGTTTCAATCATATGTAACTGAGGTAATGAATAAGCTTTTCTTGCAGCCCTCCAATTTTGTACATTTTGGTACGTCTACAGACTATTCAGACGTAACAAAATGTACAAGCTTTAGACAGGTGTGTTGTTGAACACTTGGGTTTTTCAGAAATTATCAAACTACATTTAAAAAAAATAATTGATATATGGAATTCTACCAAATGAATTAAAGCAAAAAAAACACTTCATCTCTGATCAATCTATTTAATAAATAACTCAAAGCAGCCCAAGAGTTAAATAGTTGTATATTATTACTAAAGGAATAATCTCATTGAACAGGCCAAAATACTTGTGCTTTAAGCTGACCATTAACCTATATCAATATTAGCTTCCTTGAAAATGCAAACTAACTTGGCCTACAGGTTTCTCAGTTACAAAAAGGCAAATAACCAAATGCCCTAATTTAACAATTCAGGTTATGTTATTTTTTAAATTGTGGGCAGGAATGAGAGAAATGGGGTAAAAAAAAAAAAAAAAAAAAATTAATCATGGTTTACCAATCTACAATCAGTGCTATATCTGTAAATCTCTCTACATTGAGTGATCCCCATCATCCATCATTCTAAGAAACCAGCTTCTAAGTTATATGCATGAATACAAATCAAACTTTATACTGAACAGTATTACCAGAGACTCGGTATACCACAAATTTTTTAAAAAAAAATCACATTTCACTAACAAAATGAGTTTTGTTTCGATCATATGTAACTGAGGTAATTACCCTTCTGCTTTATAACAAATATATCAATAGCTTCTAAATCAGTCAAAAATATTCTCAAAACATACTTCTCCAATTTATTTGTATCAGAAATTTTCCAATTCATTTTTCTTTTGCCTCGTTTTCAAAGCACTCATGCCTCCTTCTCTTCAAGAGTTTGGGTACCCAATCCATTGCATAAATTTTCTTAATTGTTTTGTGTTTTTAAAAAAAAACACCAAGTGGAACTTTATCTAAATTAAGTAAAACTCCTTCAGACTCCAAAAGATTACTATTGAGCCAAGATAAGAATTGCTCTTGCTCCCACAACTCCCCCTCTTATGTTCTTCATTTACCCCACCCATCACCCAACCTCCTGAACTGGGTTGCTTTTTCAGAATTTAATCAAGTTTTGAAGGGTCCCAATTCAAATTCAAAAGCAGTGTTTCCAACCATGTCAGCAATTCTTTCCCCTCCCCATAGATGCTGTTCAACCTGCCCAGTTCCTCCAGCAGATGTTTTGCTGCTCAAAAGCATACAAATCTAACAAGATATTTTTGCTTACCTTACTCAAAGTCATTTATAATATGGATATAAATATACGTAACACTTTTTAACACAAATCTGACTCAGGATGCTTCAAAAGAACCATTCTGTTTCTAACACAGGAGCACCACTGAAACTGTCAATCTCTTTCTGATCAAGCCAATGTACTCCTCCTTTATTGTAACTTTCACAGATCCAGTAGATTAATGCTAGCAAAGTAGCCAAGGCAAGAAATGCACTATTTTACATTTATTCTGGTCATATTCCACACTACTATTTTGGCAGAGATTTGGAAAGGCACCAACACACGTGGTAGTAATTTCTGCGATGGCCCCAAATCCATCAAATACAAGGAATAAAGTCTGCAGGCAATATGAAACTGCCTTCCCACCCCCCCACCCCCCCCCCCCGTTTAACACTGCAAATTAGGTTTAAAGCTATAAATATCAATCACTAAGTTTATAATAGGAAATGTGAGGGGGGAAAACCAACTTATTCCAAGATTACTTCATACAGCCATACTTCAAGTGGATGGAATTAATTAGGAAAAAACAAAAATGCTTTTGTACTTGAAAAGCAATCTATTTGACTAAAAACATTAGCAATAAAGCTTAAGTTTAATCTGGGAAATTATTTTCATTAGGACACTTAAACTGCTCAAAATGCAAGTGTTCTTTCAAGCAAACAGTATTAATTTAGAGGTAACCAGGTCCAAGCACTATTGAACAATTCATTCCCCATTCTTAGCAACATTTAACATTGGACAGGAACCAAATCTATTTCAGTTCAAGAATTGAAAACTTGGTTAAATTACTAAATGTTTTTCTTTGAATTGTTATACAGTTGAATATCACCAGCTATTTTTGACTCACAACCCTAAAATCTTCAAGTTACAAGAGATTACCAATATCATATAGTGTGACATCTAAAGGTACCAATTCATGAATTTCAACACTGCTGCTTACTCTTCTCTAATGCTCAACAATTCCATTCAATTACTGTTTTTTTTATATACAAGTAACACAGCAACGTTTTAATCATACATCCAGCTAGGTGTCTTTATTCATATTACAAATTTAACATGGACCGACATTCCCCAAATGAAAACATCAAGTTTATAGTCTTTGAAAATGGTCTTTAAAATGAATAACATTTTAAAAACTTGATCATGTGCAGTGTTTAGATGCTAGTATTCCATTGTTGCAACTTCATGCAAATCTTCCACTGGAGACAAAGCTTCGGCTGAATGAAAAGCTGATGCCAGCGTTCTTGTGCTTCCCCCATGCACCAAATGGAACCACAACTGCAGTACTGTTATCTTCTGCACCATACTGCAGGGCCTAAAATGAAAGTAGAAAACTAGTAGCATTTGAAAGCCAAGATGAAATGCTTTTTTTTGGGTAAACGACGCTATTTTGTGTTTATGCAGCAGTGGTTTATAAAAGTATTCATTAAAAGTCAAAAGGTCCTAGAATTCACTGTCAGTACTTTTGAAAGCAGAAACGATCTCATTCAGCTGTGAAATCTACAGTCAAAATAACCTCAGCTGGAAATTGACATTCACAGGCAACAGGATATGAAAATAGTAGCAACAGGTCTATTTGAATTACCTAATCAAAATCAAATTATTTGATGTTCAATGGCAAAATATAAACTTCAGTCCATTGTTCCCAATACCTTAGACCATAAGATATAGGAGCAGAATTAGACCCTTTGGCCCATCAAGTCTCTGCCATTTCATCATACTGCTCTATTTTTCCCTCTCAGCCCCGATGTCCTGCCTTCTCGCCGTATCCTTTCATGCTCTGACTAATCAAGAATCTATCAACCTCTGCCTTAAATACATTCAATGACTTGACCTTCACAGCTACTTGTGGCGACAAATTCCATAGATTCACCACTCTTGCTAAAGAAATTCCCCCCCATTCACGTTCTAAAAGGATATCCCTCTATTCTGTGTCCTCTGATCTTAGACTCCTCCAGCATAGGAAACTCCTTATCCTCTATCAAGGCCTTTCAGCATTCAATAGGTTTCAATGAGGTTACTCCTCATTCTTCTGAATTCCAGGGAGTAGAGGCCCAGAGCCATCAAACACTCCTCACATGACAAGCCTTTCAATACCAGAATTGTTTTCATAAATCTTTGAACCCTCTCCAATGTCAGTACATCCTTTCTTGGATAAGGGGCAAAAACTATTCACAATACTTCAAGTGAGGCCTCAACATTACATCCTTGCTTTTATATTCTAATCCCCTTGAAAAGAATGTTAACATCGCATTTGCCTTGCTCTCTACTAACTCAAATCTGTAATTTAACCTTTAGGTAATCCTGCATGAGGACTCCCAAGTCTCTTTGCCCCTCAGATTTTTTAAATTTTCTCTCCATTTAGAAAACAGTCCACCTTTTTATTTCTTCTATCAAAGTGCATGACCATACACTTCCCAACACTATTTCATCTGCCACTTCTTTGCCCATTCTCCTAATTGGTCCAAGTCCTTCTGTAGCCTCTCTACTTCCTCAAATGTTTGTTCCTATGCAGCAATTCTCATTTTACTTACACACACACACAAACAAACAATCTACTACCCACCAGTATTTAATTCCCACATTTATTTTGGAGTTTACTGTAAAAAAAAAAGATTCAAAGACGGCTTTGAAAATATTAAAATCACTCTTTATTGAGTCACTGTTTCTGGACAAAATTGGTAGGTTAATTGGTCATTGTAAATTGCCCTGTGATTAGGCTAGGATTAAATTGGGGGATTGCTGGGTGCTGTAGCTTGACTGGCCAAAGGGCCTACTCCATGTCGTATGTCAATTTATAAATAGAATTAATTTCTGGGCAAAATTTGTTTTTTTCTGCTAGTACAAACATTTAATTCAACAACTTTATTTTTCTCTCAGCCCTAAAATATAAACTGACATAGGGACAGAAATACTGGTTACTGCTGTCACAAAGCTGTCAACAAGGTTTTACACTAACAGGTGAGACATAAAAGCAAACAAATTAGGCAATTTTAATTTCAAGACAGGTGGGGGACCTAAAAAAAAGGGCATTCTGGTACAAAGTTAAAATGTGAAATGATAAATGTGTGAATCATGTTTATATCAAATTCCATTTACCTGTTCAACAATAACCTGGGCAGCTTCTATCGGATCATGGCATTCACTGATGTGGTCACAAATTTCTTGGCTGTTCATGATAAAGTTAATCCCATCTGTTGTTAAAACTAAGAAAGCATCATCTCCATGTTGTAGCTGCAAACAGAATGAAGTTTGCTGAAAGTAGTGAATTTGCAGAAATAACTATTTTCTATAATGTCAAAGATAAAGACCGCTCCCAACATTCCATAATACCCTTTTCTAAAGAATTAGCTGATTCTTACCAGGTTTAAAAATAGTACAGGAATACACCATTCATTTCTTTATACTTGTTCCAGCATTCAGTACAAGATTGTGACTATTCTTTGGGAACCTTTTGTGTGCTTATGCAGTATCTCTAGAATATACAGAAAAATCTATCCACAGAATACACTTGTTTATACTGCTTGCAAAAACCCTCTTGAAAGCTGAATAAACAAAGACTTAGCAACACACATCAAAGTTGTTGGTGAACACAGCAGGCAGGTATCTCCTCTAGGAAGAGGTACAGTCGACGTCTCAGCCCGAGACGTCGACTGTACCTCTTCCTAGAGATGCTGCCTGGCCTGCTGCGTTCACCAGCGACTTTGATGTGTGTTGCTTGAATTTCCAGCATCTGCAGAATTCCTCGTGTTTGCATAAACAAAGACTTAGTACACTTTTCTTCTCACACCTATTCTGAGTGGGTGATGCTTGTTTTCAGACAATGATCCAGTCCAGGGAAACAATACCTACCATAAGACATAGGAACAGAATTAGGCCATTCAGCCCATTGAGTCTGCTCCGCCATTTCATCATGGCCGATCCATTTCCCTCTCAACTACCATTCTCCCACCTTTCCCTTGTAACCTTTAGCGCCATGACTAATCAATAACTTATCAACCTTTGCTTTATATACATCCAATGACCTGGCCTCCATAGAAGCCTATGGCAACAAATCCCACAGATTCACCACCCTCTGGCTAAATAAATACCTCATCTCCATTCTAAATGGACGCCTCTCTATTCTGACACTGTGCCCTCTGGTCCTAGACTCCCCCACCATAGGAAATATACTCTCTATACCCACTCTATCTAGGCCTTTCACCATTTGATAGGTTTCAATGAGATCCACCCTCATTCTTCCAAAACACCTTCCCTCATCCACCCAATCAAGCTCTATAACAATTTGAGTGAGATGAGCTAACACTCCAAGGACTGCTTAATCTTTCTTTCTAGGACAATCCCAAAATCAAAATGGCCCATCTTTGCAAGCCGATCCTTCCTTCAGTAGGAATAACACTGTTCCAGATTGGGACTGCTTCATTATTATCATATGTACCAAATACAGTGAAAAATTTGTCACACATACAGATCAAATCATTACACAGTGCACTGAGCTAGATAGAATAAGGTAAAACAATAACAGCACAGAAAACTGCAAAAGCTACCAAAAGAGTGTACTGCATGTAAACAATAAAGTACAAGATTCTATCAAGGTAAATTATGATGCCAAGAATTGATCAACAAGAGGTCTGTTCAAGAGGCTGATAGCAGCAAATTAGAAAATATCCTTGAGCCTGGTGGTACATGCTTTCAAGCTTTTGTATCTTCTGCTTGATGGGAGAGGGGAGAAGACAAAATATCCAAGGTGGATGAGGTCTTTCATAATGCTGGCTGCTTTACTGAAGCATAGACAGGGTCCACAGAGGGGAAACTAGTTTCTGTGGTGTCTTGAGCTGTGTCCACAACTTTCTGCAGTTTCTTGTCGTCATGTGCAGAGGAGCTGCCATACCAAGCCGTTATGCATTCAGACAGAATATCTTCTATGGTACATTGATAAAAATTGGTAGGAGTGGACAGAGGTAAGCTAAATGTCTTTAGCCTTCTGAGGAAGTAGAAGCTTTGGTGAGCTTTCTCATCCATAACATCAATGTGGACCAAGATAGGCTATGGGTGATGTTCACACCTAGGAACCTCAAGCTCTCAACCTCAACACCATTGATGTAGACAGAAGTATTGCACTGCGACCCTTTCTGAAGTCAATAGCCAGCTCTTTTGTTTTGCTAACATTTAGGGAAAGGTTGTTGTCATGACACCATGTCACTAAACTCCTTTATCTCCTTACTGTACTCTAAATCATTGAGATGTGGCATATTATTGTGGTATCATCTGTAAACTCAGGGATGGAGTCAAAACATAATCTGGCAAGCAATCACGAGTGTACAGCGAGTAGAGTAGCGGCTGAGGATGCAACCTTGTGGACCATCTGTGTTAGGTATAACCATGGTGGAGGTGTTGCTGCTTATCTTTACCGATCATGGTCAGAATGCAAAAGGTCCAGTTGCAGAGGGAAGCATTAACTTGTAAGTTTCAAACTGTGGTGACGTGTTTGCTTGAAATAACACTTTCCAGGGGAAAACTGTAGTCAATAAATAATAGTCTGATGTAGATGTCTTTACTGTCCAGTTGCTTCCGATATGAGTGTAGGGCCAAAGAGATAGAATCTACTAAAAATTGTGGTGGGTTGAGGTCATCTGGAAAGCTGGAGTTGATGTGTTCCATGGCTAGCCACCTGTAGCACTTGATGAAGATAGATGTTAGAACCACTGGGCAGTAGTTTTAAGGCATGTGATCTTGTTTTTTTGGGTACTAGGACAATAGTGGTCTTTATGCAGGAGAGAACTACAGCCTGATGCAGGGAGGAAGTTAAAAAAGTTTGTAGATACCCATGCTAGCTGCCCTGCACAGCATCCAAGAACGTGGCCAGAGACACCAAAGTACAAAAATTCTCTGCAAGACTGGTTTTTACGTCCATAACAATGACTTAGTAGACTCGGGTGCACTGGCTACTGTCAGGATAGCTGGCAAAATACACATTTCCTTCTGTACAAAATGGGCAAAGAATGTATTAAGCTATTTGGGAAAGCATGTACTGTTGTTGGCAATGTTATCCATCTTCATTTTGTAACCCCTTATAGTATGAAAGCCCTGCCACAGCTGATGGCTGGACCGAGACTCAGTTTTGGGCTGGTATTGCCTCTTAGCATCTCTGATAGCTTTACAGAGGTCAGAGCTTGATTTCTTATAAAGGTCAGGGTCACCTCATTTACTTGCTGCCGACCTAAACTTCAGATGTGTATCTCCCAATTCATCCATGGTTTCTGCTTGTCCTCTTTGGTACACAGTTCTCAACGCATATGCTGATAAAGTTTGTGATGGGAGTGACGTACTCATCTAGGCTGGCAGCTGAGTCTTTGAACATGGACCAGTCTACCGACTCAAAGCAGACAAATGTAAAATTTCATCTGTTTCCTCACATCAGCAGTGTACAAGTTTCTGTTCTGGATTCTCCCAGTTCAGCTTCTGTTTGTATGCAGGGAGTAGGAGCACAGCCAGTGGTATATTTTAACCATACTGTAGGCAAAGTATAGCTCGATAGGCAACTTTAATGGTTATTTAGTAATGCACGAGGGATATTTGGGCTCCTGGTGAGATAGGAGACTTGCTAGTAGTACTGTGTAGCACACTGTTGAAGTTGCCCTGGTTGAAGTCACTGGCAATGATGAAAAGGATCTCTGGGTTCCAAGGCTGTTGACCACAAAGTGTAGTTCATTGAGTGCAAGCTTCATGACTGTCTGAAGTAGAGTGCCTTCAGACTAGCTGAGGTGATCACCATGGTAGGCAGTATGAAGAACACGTCACCATTAGATATTCCACGTTGGGTCAAGCGGAGCTCACCAAAACTGTTACGCCCAAGCACCATGATAAGTTGATTAAGAAGCAGATCCCTCCACCTCTTACTTTTCCGTAGGGTGCACTATGGTCCATCTGGTGAATTGAGAGGACATCAAGTTGAATGGCATAGTCAGGTGAAAGAGATGCAAGTTATTTTTTCCAGCGAGACATAGCACATAACAGTCCCTTAGTCTTCTATGAAAGCTAATTTTTGCTCTAGTTCAACTTTCCTGTTGATGGCCTGGACATTAACTTGTAGTATACTGATGAGGGTCACGTGAACTCATACTGTTTCAGCCTCACCTGCAGCACCAGCCTCTTGTCACACTTCTGAAGTACCTGGTGGCTCTGAGAGTTAGGCCTTGTCCCCCACTTCTTCTGTGGGTTGAGTCAAGACAGGCCTTAGGTCTTGGTCCCTGCTGCTTTGGTGGGTTAGGAGCAGCTCCACCAGGATGTAGTTTATCAGAACTTACTTTTCTAGCATTAGTACCTGGTGGATTTGAGAAGCTGAAAGTTGAAAGTGCTTAGACTTGTGAAAGGCTGATTGCTTCTTTCACTTGGAATACCGATATAAAATAAAGCAATCTGCCTAAAACTAATAAATCTACCACAACTTGGATGTCAATATTAGGATTTTTTGGGTTCTACAATACCAAGCAAGCCTTGATCACTGAACTAACAAAATATAAGACCATAAGACACAGGAGCAGAATTAGGCCATCTGGCCCACCAGGTCTGCTCCGTCATTCAATTATGGCCGACCCTTTGTCTCCCCTCTTCAGCTCCACTTCCCGGCTGTCTCCCTGTAACCTTTGATGCTGTGTCCAATTAAGAACCAATCAAGCTCTGCCTGAAATGACTTGGCCTCCACAATTGCCCATGGTAATAAATTCCACAAATTCACCACACTTTGGCTAAAGAAATTTCTCCGCATCTGTTTTAAATGGACGCCCCTCTATCCTGAGGCTATGCCCTCTTGTCCTAGACTCGCCCACCATGGGAAACGTCTTTTCCACAAAATATCTAAAACTCAAAAGCATTTCTCTCTCTCTGTGTCACCTATATGCAAAACTGGTCAAGCAGTTACTTCAATACAGCATAATTGGAAAATAATTTGTTTGAAAAGGTAATTAACCACAATTTTTATTAATTAGAATTTTTAAAATACCATTGCCTAGATAATTGACTATAAAGGTATTGAACTATGTAATTCATTTTCTATGTTGATAAAAACTGCAGAAAACTAGAAATGCACAAGTCCACAATTTTATTTTGGGACTTTACGTTTGCCTAATATCTACTGTGCTTGTACAGTGGTTTTCAATTGTATGTAATGTATACCCGAGGTTTTCAGTAATGTTTTTGGCTCCTTCTATATGTACAATCAACTTCCAGTCTACCTCTGAAGCCTACTTTTGCATTAAGATAACCTCTTAACAGATCCCAGGCCTGCACAGGAAACCCAAGTCAAGTACATCTCTTCAGGTAATAAATATAGTCACTTTCCCTTTGGCTACACACGTCAAAGTTGCTGGTGAACGCAGTAGGCCAGGCAGCATCTCTAGGAAGAGGTACAGTCGACGTTTCAGGCCGAGACCCTTCGTCAAGACTAATTGAAGAAAGAGCTAGTAAGAGATTTGGAAGTGGGAGGGGGAGGGATGGAGCCAAGAGCTGGACAGGTGATTGGCAAAAGGGATGTGAGAGGATCATGGGACAGGAGGCCCAGGGAGAAGGAAAAGGGGGAGGGGGGGAAAACCCAGAGGATGGGCAAGGGGTATAGTCAGAGGGACAGAGGGAGAAAAAGGAGAGTGAGAGAAAGAATGTGTGTATTTAAATAAATAACAGATGGGGTACGAGGGGGCATTAGCGGAAGTTAGAGAAGTCAGTGTTCATGCCATCAGGTTGGAGGCTACCCAGACGGAATATAAGGTGTTGTTCCTCCAACCTGAGTGTGGCTTCATCTTTACAGTAGAAGAGGCCGTGGATAGACATGCCAGAATGAGAATGGGAATGGGACGTGGAATTAAAATGTGTGGCCACTGGGAGATCCTGCTTTCTCTGGCGGACAGAACGTAGGTGTTCAGCAAAACCACCTCCCAGTCTGTGTCGGGTCTCACCAATATATAGGCCACATCAGGAGCACCTGACGCAGTATATCACCTCACAGGTGAAGTGTCGCCTCACCTGGAAGGACTGTCTGGGGCCCTGAATGGTGGTAAGGGAGGAAGTGTAAGGGCATGTGTAGCACTTGTTCCGCTTACAAGGATAAGTGCCAGGAGGGAGATCATGGGGGAGGGATGGGGGGGACTAATGGGCAAGGGAGTCGCGTAAGGAGCGATCCCTGCGGAAAGCGGGGGGGGCGGGAGGGAAAGATATGCTTAGTGGTGGGATCCAATTGGAGGTGGTGGAAGTTACGGAGAATAATATGTTGGACCCGGAGGCTGGTGGGGTGGTAGGTGAGGACCAGGGGAACCCTATTCCTAGTGGGGTGGATCTCCCCCTCCCACTTTCAAATCTCTTACTAGCTCTTCCTTCAGTTAGTCCTGACGAGGGGTCTTGGCCCGAAACGTCGACTGCACCTCTTCCTAGAGATGCTGCCTGGCCTGCTGTGTTCACCAGCAACTTTGATGTGTGTTGCTTTAATTTCCAGCATCTGCAGAATTCCCCTTGTTTACTTTTGGCTAGTATGCTTTCAAGGGGCAGCTTGTAATCCTAACTATGTAGACCCTTCCAAGCTCAACCTGTGCTGCAACTGCTCCCCAATCATTGTCAACCCCTAGCAAAACACCACCACCCAGACTGTCAGACATTGGACCGATTACAGAAATACATAATCAAATGGCCATAGAAGGTCACTATATCTGGTTACTTCAAATAGCTAAATACATGGTCTGTTTTGAACTATGATTAAAACTGCAGTTAAAAACTTTATGGATTCCAAACGATGTGCAAAACAGTGGTCTGAAAGGTGTGCAAGCTCACCTTAATTCGCCTGGTTTCTGGCTCAGCAATGACTCCAACAGGTTTTAAAGCAATATCTCCTATACTCCGTGTCATTGCCAATCTCCCATTTACATGTGGTTGGCCCAGACTGTTCCATGAAACAAATCCACCACATTTCTTAATCCTGTCAAAACAAGTACAAAAAAAAACTTAATAAATCCTGTGAACTACACCCTATCCTCGTTATATGCGTCTTCAGACAATGCAGATTCACAGTTATGCGAGGAACCTATTTCTACCAACGTCTCCTTACATGTGTCCAAAACTCAGTTATGCGAGGAGCACTGCTTTCCCACCAATACAAGTCATGTGCACACACCTCATAGTCTCACTGTTGGGATGAGAAGCACCACTTTCCCGCCAATACAAGTCAGGTGCACGCGCCTCACAATCTCACTCCCGCCAGTCTCGCATTGGTTTTGGCAAGGTGTGGATGCGCGATCTTAAACTTTTGTTGGTTTTACCTACGGTGCAGTGATTTTGTGCTTGAAATATTTAACTATGCCTCCTAAGCATCCGATGTCATGTCCTGGGCCATCAGCCGAGCAGCAGAGAACTGCTTTAACACTTGGAAAAAAAGTTGGAAATTATAAACAATGCGGCATCAGCTGAAGGTAACACAGCTCTGGGATGCTACTTCCAGGAATAGAATCTGCCTTTAAAGTCCTTTTGTTGCTTGACAATGTGCCAGCCCATCCTAAACATTTGGACAACATTCATCCTAACATAACAGTGCGTTTCCTGCCGCCTAACACAACATCACTGATTCAACCACTCGACCAAGGTGTGATCCACATTCAAGGCTAACATTTTTTTTTACGGCGACCTCTCTCTCAGATGGTGCAAGCAACAGATGATTTTGAAAATCCCGAGTTTACCAACGGTGAGGGAATAGTGGAAGTCAGAACACTTAGCACAAATGGCGATGGACATGGACCCAAGTTTAGAACGGAGTCAACGTTTCTGTCTTTCCCTGCCGTCAACCCTTTTTCCCTACAAGCAAATTGATGCTGAAAAACAAAACGCTGCCAAGCAAACAACCCTCACCACTTTCTTCAAATTGGTGTCATCTCCTGCTGTCCGCAGTTCTAAGAGTTCTCTGAGTCTTCCTTCACCCCTTGCTGTGCTTGATATGATCCTGACGACCACAACCATCCACCTTATCCATGTAAAGTTGCCCGACACCACAACAACCACTCATCTCCCGGAGCGAACACACCTGCCACTGTTGGTGAGTACTGTACACCCTAGGATGTTAACTTTCTATGATTTATTACATTGCATATTATCTTAAATTGAAGAAATAATACAAATGTTGTCTTGTGGTACTGTTTTTGTGTCATATTGGTAGGAAAATGTGAATAAATTACAGATAAAACATATTTAGGAAGCCCTCTGGAACACTTCCTTATTTTCTCTATTTAAATAATTATTCATATTATGCGATTTCACATTATGCATTGACTGTGAGGAACGTATCCCCCGCATATAACGAGGATAGGGTGTACATTTAAACTTAACAATGTGAACTGAACTACATGGATTCTTAACAAATTCTACTAACATTATTTTCATTAAGGATTACCTTTCCCTCTCATCCTTTCTTTCTGGAGTATGGTCCTCAGTTAGTCGCTTATGTTTTCCTTTACGGCAAAGAATTGCCCGACTATCACCCACACTTGCCACCACAAGCTCAATGCTATCACGTAACAGAGCCACAGTGGCAGTTGTCCCAGAAGTAAGGAAGGAGGCTAAAATCAGAAACATTTTAAGTTAGTTTTTCAAAGTATGGAGTATACTATCTAAATTGAAAGCATTTAAAAAAGTATCAAAATCAGTATTTTAATTATGGTCAAAATTATTGCTAAATAAGCAGAAATGTCAAAAAAAGGCTGTAGCATGCAGGCATTAAAATGCAATTAAAACTAGAAAATGGGTATTATATTTTGTTAACAGGGCTATATGCTCAACTTAGGTCATGCAAAAATGACTAAAAATCACAGCATTTTTAAAAGCTTGTATCCAAAGATATGTACAAGGCACTAAACTTTAGCTTATGAACTGTCAGTTTGAGAATACTGGCAACATTTGGATTAGTTTCCAGTTAGCATCAAGCCCTGTTGTAACAATAATGCAGAAACAATTACTGAAAGGATATATACAACTAAATAGCAAGTTCAATTAAAATTGTATACTATATAGCAGGTATTTTTGTGCTATCTGCATATTTTAGAAGGGGTTCCTTTGTAGAACTCCAATTTCAAAATACAAATTCATGAACAACACCCAAAGCCTAGAATGAAAGTAACATTTTAGATAATTGAAAATTGGGGTCAGATTTCTAGATCTTTTGTTTTAATCAAACTAAGCCTCCTCAGCTTGGGCTCTTTTTACCCCTCCCAAGGACCTCCCAACAAATTAGCCCTTGATTCACCTATCACCAGAAGGTACCCCACTATCACAGCACAGCAACATAGTCCAGCATCACTTGCAAAGACAGACTGACATGCCAACTAGCTCAATCAGAAAAGTCAAACTATGCATATTCTCAATAATAGCTGGTACAGAAACTTTGTTTGACACTCAATGTTCTGCTCTATGCTTGTCAATAACAATCAAACAGGAACAATACATATTGCAAGTGAAAGAAGTCCAGGAAAGCCTTTCATAAATTAGGGTTAACAGTAACAAGTATGATAAATACTTCTACAGAAACTAGTCTCCACATACACTTTCCTAATTCTTTTAGGAATGAGAATAAGAAAAACCCAAATAAAAATTTAGGTTTTCATCTCAGACTTCTGATTCAGTAGAAATGACTCCCAATATCTCACAGCGCATTAAAACAATCTTCACATATATGGTGCTGCTATTCTAATAACCTGCCTAGTAAATTAACTATTTGGAGCAGCTTCCTCTGTATAGATCAGGAAATATTTACTGTATCTGTCTATGCATTGGATGATAACTTATAATATAATCACCATTTAAACTAAATTGCGTTAAATTAACATTTCTGACAATCCCACTCCCCCTTAAATGTAAATGTAAAAATATTTCTTAGGGAGCAGTAAAATATACCTTGATGATACTGGTCTCAACTGCTTTAAAAAAAAAAATCACACATTACAAATTTAAACTGAAATGAACTATTTTGATTAATGCTGATCTCTCACCCTTATTAAAATATTTAACTATAATAAATTGCTTTTCTTATGGAAGATAATACATGGGACAGTATTCTCATTGACACAGAACTTTCAATCAATAATGCAATTGCGCTAGCCACAAAATTTGAAGAAAATTTCCCTCAAATGCCTAGTTCTTTGTTGTAAACTGCCTTTTATCAACAACCCCAACTTGGATACCAGTTCAAGATTCCCAGTATCCAGAAATTGTTATTTCTTGCAATAGGCTGAGCAACCAATCACAAAGCTTAGAATTTCCTGCTATAGTGAGCCAACCAGCACTCACCTCTGATCCAAGTGCTACTCTGTGATTGACTTTGACTCTCCTAACTGAAACTTAAGCTCTCAGAGGTCTGATCCTTAATGGTGAAGTCTCAGATAAGCACCATCATGAAATGTGGATGGGATTGGTAACGAAGCAAGCCCAGAGAATGGCACTGGCTGAACCACGTTTCATGGATTTAATTGAATCAACACTGGTTATACCTATAATCATATAACCATATAACAATCTCAGCCCTTCTAGTCCGTGCCAAACTCTTACTCTCACCTAGCCCCACCTACCTGCACTCAGCCCATAACCCTCCATTCCTTTCCTGTCCATATATCTATCCAATTTAACTTTAAACGACAACATTGAACCTTCCTCAACCACTTCTGCTGGAAGCTCATTCCACACAGCTACCACTCTGAGTAAAGAAGTTCCCCCTCATGTTACCCCTAAACTTTTGTCCTTTAACTCTCAAAAGTCAAACCTGTTTCTTGTATTTTAAATGCTAATAAGAACCAAATCATCAGAAATTTGAATTTCTTACTTAAAGCCTTACACTTAAACAAAATATTCAAAAAAGCCAAATTTAATAAATATAAATTAAATTTGCCATCATGCCCTACAATAGATTTCCTTTACAGCTAAGAATTAACTGCATATTTATCAGGTGTCTAGACTCCACAAGCAGTTCTGTTTCAGCCAGTTCTTGAAAAAACACTGAAAGCACCATGGAATTTCTGTACCAAACTGAATATTCTGAAAGTCGCTCTCAGTTCCACAAAAGTAGTATCAGTCAACATGGAGGAAACTAGCAATATTTCACCTCAACACTTGGACCACGATCAAGTCCCCAGATATTTCACAGGCTGTGTACATACATCTATTGATGCTTCTGGACACATCTTCAGTGATGTTCCTGGAACCATTGGGTGTTTCGGGTCTTTCAACATCATACAACCTCCTCCAGGTGACTCAGTCGGGGCTGGTCAGACCCCAGCTTGTGCCAAGATGGCCAGCTACTTATGACTCCATGACTCCCCTCTCTTGAGCCACAGCCACCTTGACGCCCTCTCTGCCGCAGCGGTGATACTGCGGATGGCTCTCCTCTTCCTCTCTCCCTCGATGCTCAAAATGCTGAAGGCTCTAACTAAAGGACGGGCTACGAATCCCCTACAACCAACCTCCACTGGGAGACACCTCGCTCTCCATCCAGCCTGCTGACAGTTGCTGACCAGTCCTGCGTACTTGGAGAGCTTCCTTTCAAAGGCTTCCTCCAAGCTATGTTCCCATGGGACTGTCAGCTCCAGCAGCACCACTTGCTTAGTAGACTCAGACACTAGGACAATGTCTGGTCGCAGGGTGGTGGCTGCAATATGGTTGGGGAACTTCAGCTGCCCTTCGAGGTCCACCAACAGTTGCCAGTCCCTTGCAGAGGTCAGAATGCCTGCAGATGTTCTTTTGGCTGGTATTGGCTGCTCCCCAGCTCTGACAAAGGCAATGGTCTGCATGGAGGGTCGGGACTGCTTCGCCCACTCAACTCCTGCGCTGATGGCTTCAGCGATGGTCTTCAGGACCTGATCATGCCTCCACCTGTACCGTCCCTCACCAAGTGCCCTTGCACAGCCGCTGAGGATGTGCTCCAGGGTCCCTCGCTTGGAGCACAGTGGGCACGCAGATGACTCTGCCTTGCCCCATGTGTGCAGGTTTGATGGGCTTGGAAGCACATTGTACACTGCCTGGATGAGAAATTGATTGCGGTGTGGTTCGGCTTTCCAAAGATCAGCCCAGGTCACTTCCCTCTCAACTGCATTCTCCCATTTTGTCCAAGCTCCCTGTTGCTTCATTCCCACCACCTTGCAGGCTCTCATCTCCTCCACTACTGCTCTCACCTCCTCCTGAACTAGACGATGCCTTTCCTTCCCTCTGGTGTCCATTTGGGGAGTTGGAAAGGATCCTAGCCCAGCTCGGCCTCGTGTGACCACTCCCACCAGCCTCCTGTGACGCAGCCTCGCCTCTGCCTCCTGAACAGCTTCCTCTGCCCTCCACTTCCTGCCAGTACTTACTTGGATCCCTGCTCTAGCCACCTTCGGGTCACTTGAGTCCCTATACTGTGGCACTTCTCTGGCTCTTGTTACCTTGAATTCTTCCTCCAAGGATTTGAAGGGCAGTTGCAGTTTGTTGTGGTGTCCGTAGAGTGCGATGCTGCTCAGGCTCTTTGACAGCCCAGCCATCTCCTGAGGTGGTGCTAACCCTCCTCTCTAAGGTTTCGACTGTTGAGATCAGAACTGCATAGACGAGGAGGGGCCACAGGATTCTGGGAAGAATGCCATGCTGATACACCCAGGCTTTAAACTTCCCAGGTTGGCCAGACTTGTCCACAGATTTCAGCCAGCCATCCAACTCGGTGCAGGTTGCCTGAATGGATGTTGTGTCCCTTGAAGAGCTGTCAAAAACTTTGCCTCAGCTCTTGACTGGCTTTTCTGTGATGGTTGGGATGGCTGTGCCTGCGATGCTGAACCAGAACTTGTTCTCCACCTTCCCTTTCCTCAGCACCATCGATCTTGATTTGGCAGGTTTGAAACGCATCCAGGCCCACTCCACCAGCTTTTCAAGCCCTTGCAGAATCCTCCAGCAGCCTGGGACTGACTCTGTGGTGACTGTGAGGTCATCCATGAATGTCCTGATAGGTGGTTACCGTTGAGCGGAATTCATTCTGGGCCCTCTGCACTCTGATTCAGCAGACTTAGTGAGCATGTTCACGGCTAGGGAGAACAGTGTCACTGAGATAGTGCGCCCTGTGATGATGCCGATCTCCAACTTGTGCCAGGTTGATGTAATTGCTCCTGAAGAGACCCTCATCCTGAAGTTGCTGTAATAATCAGCGATAAGGTCTCTGATTCTGCTGGGGACGTGATATTTGGTCAGTGTGAGCTGCACCAGCTTGTGCGGAATGGAGCCATATGCATTTGCCAGGTCGAGCCACAACACTGACAGGTTGCCCTTGTTCTCTCTGGCCTCCCTGATGAGCTGTGTCACCACACCGATGTGCTCCAGATAGCCCGGCATCCCTGAAATGCCACCCTTCTGGTCTGATGTATAAATATAGGTGTTCTTTGCTAGGTAGGTGCACAGCCAGTTAGAAATTGCACTGAAGAAGATCTTCGCCTCGACACACAGCAGGGAGATGATGCGAAACTGATCTATCTGGGTGGAATTTTCCTCCTTCGGGATCCACACCCCTTCAGTCACTCTCCACTGTTCTGGGATCTTCCCCCTTCTCCAGAAGATTCTCAGGATCTTCCACAGACGCAGCAGGAGTTTGGGGCAGTTCTTGTACACTTTGTACGAGGTGTTGCTTGGTCCTGGAGCCGAGCTTGCCCTTGCTTTGCGGACTTCCTTTAATTGCAACTCTGACATGTCGAACTGCACATCCGGTTCAGGTGGGTCTATTAGGATGTTGCACTCTCCTAACTCCTGCTCTCTTTCAGGATCATTATTTATCTTCTTCAGATGTTGGTCTATGTCTTCCTGCGAACAGGCCAATTTCCCACTGTGTTTCTCCCCCAGCAACTCCTTGGTGAACTTGAAGGGGTTGGCAATAAAGGCCGCATGTTTTCGAGCCCTTTCACGACGCCGCCTCTGATGCCACTCTGCCCGGCGGAGGACCCTGATCTTCTTTCGTAGTATGCACATCAGCTGGGCCAAGCCAATGCTCTCCTTTTCTCCTGCCTCCTTGTATTAGGACTTCAGCACTTTCATCTCCTGCCTGATGTTGTGGATCCTCTATGCTCTTTGGTTCTTCGAGTTAGATGTTTTGGAGCCTTCCTTCTCTTCTCCGAACCGTTCAGCTGCGATACTAACAATAATTTGTTGTCATGACTTGCAGCTTCCTATCAACCCCTCCCTTCGCCGTTGCCTCCAGAATTTGGTTGACATCTTCGTCAAACTGCTTCCACAGTGAAGTCACGTTAGCTGCAGGCCATTTGATCCACCTCCTGTTAGACTTCATGTTAGAGGGATTAGTTTGCAACACTTGGAGATTCCGGGCACTATGGGGTGATTCCGGGCCTGGCCCCTCCTTCGTCTCACCAGGTTGGACACCTGCGCGTTGTGCTGCTCCTGCTCCCGCCAAACACTTAGTGGATCTTCAAGCTGCGATCGTTCTTGCAGATTTTGCCACATGCACACTGCTTCCTCATCGTCCTTTGTTCATTGCCTGGGTCTGATGTCGTTGTGTCCATCTGACTGGGGTGCTCATCCTCCCCCCCTCTCGGGCACCCCTGGGGGTATCAAGTATAAAACAAAAACAATGCTCATGCTGAAGGACAGCACCTCATCTTTCACATGGGCACATTAAAAACCTTGGGACTTAAGACAGAATTAACAGTTTTACACAACCCCCTTTTACCCCTACCATCTCCATGATTGTCTCCAAATGCTGGTTATTAAAGCAACTGCCACCTTGACATCTTGGATCTGCATTCCACTACAGATATTGTTCTCCCCCCCCCCCCAACTATGCAACCTGAAATAGTCACTTTCACTTTCTTCCCACTTTCAGTTCTGAAGACCCGAAACAGTGACTTCAGTTTCAAGTTTCCAGGATTTGCAATTTTTTTGTGCTACATTAAATGTTCAAGGTTTAAAGCATTTTACTGTATGTTCTAAAGTCAGGACGTTATGTTGCAGCACTATAAAATTCTAATTAAGCTGCATCTAGAGTATTGTTTACAGTTCTGGTTGCTCTATTAAGGATGTAGAGGTGTTGGGAGAGAGTGCAGAAGATGTTTAACAGGACGCTGCCTGATTAGAAGTCATGTGCTATAATGAGAGATTAGACAAACTTGGGCTGCTATCTCTGACTGGCAATCTGATGGGAGATCTGAGAGGGTTAAAAGGTTATGAGAGGCATAGATACAGTATTCCCCCCCCCCCCCCACACCCCAGATTGAAATGTCCAATACCAAAGGGCATTCATTTAAGGAGAGGGAGTAATTTCAAACTAGATGTGAAGGCAAGATGTGTGGGTGCCTTGAATGTGCTGGCTGGGGTGTTAGTAGAGGTAGATACATTAGGTACTTTGTAAAGAGATGTTTAGATAGGCACATGAATGTGAGGAAAATGAAAAGATATGGACATTGTGTAGGCAGAATAGATTAGTTGGCCATTTGATTATTTGGTTTGACACAATATTGTGGCTGAAGGGCCTGTTCCTGTGTGGTACTGTTCTATGTTCTAATTGAAACTATTCCAAGAATGAAAAACAATGGAGGCTGCCACTTGGCAAATGACAGCTTCTAGTAGTATCCCATTCCATACAATTTCCCTCCAGTCCTGTATAATACACCTTTGATTCTTTAGCTACTTAGTGCCATACCAAGGGATAATTTACAATAGTCAATAAACCCACCAGCACAACAATGGCTGCAACTTTGGCATTTGTGTTAAATAATGTGTAGAAATTCCAGAATTTCATAAAATTATAGTGAATAACACAATGACAACTTCTGTAAAATTTGTGCCAAGTTTTTTTTTCCCAAAAACACTTCAAAGAAATGCCTTACTAGAATCTAATATTTCCTCTCCTTAAATCTAAAGTATTCCATGTTATCAAATATTAAAAAGGGGAGAATATACTAGTATTGCACGGTGAAAGAGTCAGCAGAGTGAAGGGGTGTAAACCAGTGTCCCTTCAGGTGAAGGTGTTAGGTGAGTGCAAACAGAATAGGGAAGAGAAATAAAGAAGGAAAACCAAACAGAAGAAATCAAGATGAAAGTTACGATATGCTGAAACTTTGCAAGGATCTTTCAATACAATAGGATGAAGGACTTAACCCAAAACATTATCTAATTTCTGATGCCAACTGGTCTACTCTAGAAGTTTGTACAACTATATGTTCATAGAAGTTTCACACACAATGTTTTCAAATAGCTACTCTTAGTTTAAGAGGAAAAATACCTGCTTGATATAGTATACAAAAATTTACTCCAAGAACTCTAGCTAAACTCCTTTACCTGCTTTTAAATTCATAATTTCTGCAGACTTTGATAGAGAATTAAATTTACTAGCTGCAAGGATTAAAATGCAATTGTGTATCCATCTAACTACACAGGTTATAAAAAAAATTCTAAAAGTAAGACAAAACATACATTACAAATTTTCCTCATTAACAATACTACATTACTAATTTCTTCAACAGGTCTGAACACTCACTGGAGCAGATTTTACTAATGGGACAAAGAGGATGTAAGGGACCTTCCAGTAGTCCAGGCTAGGAACCGCTGGACTCCTTCACCTGGGAGTAAAAGGGAGCAGTTCTCCTTCCACTGAAGCCCAACAGTGTCCAGGGCCTCCAGTTCTAGAGCCGCTGGTGCTGCGCAACAGACCAGGTACAGACACTGCTATAGATAACATGTACACAGAGGCAAATAGGAAATTTACGCAGGGATGTCCAAACAATTCCTGCAACACTGGAAATATAATAACTGGAGCTGGATGAAAATGTTTGCAATGTGAAATTATGCAAAAAATTTACTGATTTTACTAATGTGTACCTGGTAAGTCGTATAGAAGAGGATCGTGCAAGGTAATTAAAAATGGTGCCAACTCTAAAATATTAAAGATTTTGAATTCCACCTTCCAATCCTTTACATCTGAATATTCAGAAGTAACTTTTATTCATCTAAATTTCATCTGTAGCTCTTAAAAATATTACCCAGTGTTACAGAGCAACAACAGATCATGGTAGAACCAAAAGGCAGATGTTAAAATTGCCAAAAAGTCTTTGCAGTATCTGATTTACAGTACTATACAAAATGCCAGAATAATATCCTTAACATTTGGAAAGGTATATTATAATTGTAAGCTCTAAGAAATACATTGTCCATAATGCCAGAAGATATTTTGTACGATATTAGCAATGCAGTTTAGTGCAGATTGAGCATTAGGTTTAAAGTACAGGCTATTCCAGAACCAAGTCAAAAAAAGTAGTTTTAATAAACTTGTGCATTGTTTTTTTTAAAGCAGACTCCTATCACCAAGTAATTTATCATCTTTATTTCAGCACATTATTTAAAAATGAAAATCCAATGAGCACAAATTTCAAGTTTCCAGAATACAGGGCTTATGGAAAGAAAGTTAAATTCTTCCAGAAACAAAATGGAAAGTCATAAGGAAACTTGCTGAAAGTTACTCAGTCAAATTCACGAGCATAAATATATCTGAATAAACAAGAATGAATCTTTATAGCATAAAATTCTGAAACTGGCTGCTGACTATACTAAGTTTTAAGTCTTGTAATTCAGGATCATAGAGAATGTAGACTGGTCATACCACAGGTATAAACTCAATTTGGAATGGGATTAGGTGTGCAATCAAGAAAGGCAATCCCAGAAATAATCTACAGCAGGACAAAGTTGTGAACATTGTAGACCCAAAGCAGTTACTGTCAGCCGCCGAGAGATTGCTCAGTAGAAGTGGGAATAGTGAAGATGAAGGCTGTTCTCTGGGCTAGAACAAGGAGGGATAGGGAAGACTTAAGAGAAATGTAAATAATAGTATGACAAAGGGATGTGAGAGAGAATAGGAGTTGGCCAGGGCCAGGGCCTAGGGGGACACAAAAGGCATTCTTGGACAGGGAAGATCAAGGGGAAGGGTGAGAAGTGAGGTGGTAGCAATGAGCAAAGGCCATAGTATCTGAACTTAGCTAGAAGTGTATTTACCACTATGCATGTGTGTGTGTGTTAATGATCATGGTTCAATAATTTGACAATTTCTCACCAATACACCAAGACCATGGTCCATCAAGCCTATGCAACACCTGACATACAATTACCATCACATACAAATTTCTCCTCCTCAAATGAGATGATTGAGAGTGTCTGAACTATTATAGGCAGCACCCCCCCCAAAAAAAATTGTATGTAATTCCACTATCATGGTCAGAAACTCAAATGATTTGACACTGCTGCATTGAAAGAAATACAGTAAGTAGGAAATAACTAACTTAAAATACAAGGTACTGGGTACCCCTTCCAAGACAGCAGAGTGAAAGAGAAATGCCATTTTCTGAGTTTTACCATCAAGAATGAGCTAGTCTGATGTCCTAGTGACTCTCTCTATAGGACAATGAATACTTTTTGTACATTGCCATTCAACCTCTTTGACCTATACTGGCTGTCAGAACATTATTCCCATTTCCCACAACCTCTCCCTCACTTGTCCTTTAACTACGTACCACCTACGGCATAAAACAGGCCCTTCAGCCCACTGTGCCCATGCCAACCATCAAGCATCCATCTATATTAGATCCTTTTTTAATCTCCCCAAATTAAAATCATCTCCCCCAGACTCTGGCAATCACCTAAAGAGTTGAGTGAGTTTGAATTTATGTAACCAATTGGCCTACCAACCCACACATCATTAGGATGTGCAAGCACCCAAGGGAAATCAACAGTCATAGGGAGAATGTGCAAATTCCACAGAGACAGAAGAAATCAGAACCTTAAGCTCAACCGAACATGGAACCAGTAAGGTGTCATCATCCTAGTACTGAAAAGTACAAATGAAACCATTGAGAACATAGTCTAATTCATGCCCTGCTTAATCAGCTTTTTCCAGTTACCAAAGAGTTGCTTCTCAGACAACAGTGTGGATTACATTCATTTGAAGCACAGCAGACAGCTGTCATTCTCCAACAAAAACTAAATGGATTAAGCAGTCATTTTTTTTTTAAACCTCAAAAGCCTATGACAATATTAATACACTGAATTTCATCTCCAAATGCTTCCCACTAGAACAGGGCTGATCTCCAGCAGATCAAAGTGGTGCAACTAGTAGGCTTGATATCTCACAACTCAATTAAAGAGAATTCAATCCTGATATCTAGTGCAAATTAGAATTCACATGCTCTCCCTGAATCCATGGGAGTTTCCCATATGTACTCCAGTTTTTTTTTGCATTCCAAATACATGTGGGCTGGTAGGTTAGTTATTACAGTAAACTGCACCTAAAACTGCAGAATAGTGGAGGCTATGATCCAAATAACCATATTTATTTATTGAATCCTAATGGGGTTGGCCCTACATGCAGCTTCAGCAAAAGATGCTCTATTACATATCCCATAGAATATGACCCTTTGATTACCAGCATGACCCATCTCACAGCACAGAGCAACAATCAATACTATCAAAAACCAGCATTATTCACCCCTCCACTTCCTAATCCCTGTATCATGTCACCATATAATGGGGGGGGGGGGGAATCATGTTTTTAAAGACTTAAGGGGAAGAGGCAAAGATGGCAAGTTAGAGAATACTGGCCGATGAACAATATTGAAGATTCGATGAGGGAAAAGAAAGTAAAGGTATTTCAAGTATGGAAAATTATCAAACTAGTCACTTCCAAGAGGTAACCAAGAGGACAGTTGAGGGCAGAGCAGTGGATGCTGTTGATATGAAGTTTAGCCTTTAACCTGCATAGCAGACTAGTCTGGAAGGTTTGATTGCATGGGATTGAGGAAGAGACAGCCAATTGGATTCATAATTGGAAGCAGAGTGGGAAGATCAAAAGTGTTTTTTTTCCGTGAAGGCCTGGACTAGTGGTGTATCACAGGGTTGGTGCAGGGACTTTTGTTTGTTATTTATACAATCAATTTGGATATGAATGTACAAGCCATTGTTAGTATGTTTTCAGGTGATACTAAAATATAGTGAAGAAAGGTTTCAAACTTTACAGGGGTTCTTAATTAGCTAGTTAAGTGATCAGAAGATTGGCAAATGGTTTTCAATTTGGATGTCTGAAGTGTCGCATTTTGGGAAAGTGAACTAATGTAGGACTTGTACAGTGAATGGTTGGGCCCTGGAAAGTGTTGGAATGGAATTTTTTTTATTGTCAAAAGTACTAATACAGTGAAAAGCTTGTCTTGCATACTGTACATACAGATCAATTCATTGCACAGTGCACTTATGTAATACTAGGTAAAACAAAAACAGGTTTCAGAATCAAGTATAGTGCAGGTAAACATTAAAGTGCAAGCTTGAGGTGTAGATTGAGGGAAAGAGTCCACCTCGTCAAACTAGGGAACCATTCAAGTGTGATAGAGGCACTCCTTGAGCCTGGTGGTACATACTTTCAGGCTTTTGTATCTTCTGCCTTATGGGTAGAGAAAATGCCTGGGGTAGATGGGATCATTGATTATGCTGGCTTCTTTACTAAGGCAAAGTTTATACAGGGGAGGTTGGTTTCCAGGATGTGGACACAGCTCAGGACAACTCTCTTCAGTTTCCTGCGTCACACGCAGAGCAGTTGCTAGACCAGGCTGCTCTGCGTACTAATAGAATGCATTCTATGGTGCATCAACAAGTATTAGTTAAGGGGACCAAGAAATATGTACAAAGTTTACTGACAGCAGTGTCAAAATTAGGTGGGGTGCTGAAAGTGCTTGGTACACTGGCTTTCATCAGTCATGGCACTCCATATAGGAGTTGATACATTATGTTACAGTTGTACCAAGATGTTGGCAAAACTGCATTGTGTACAGTTTTGGCTGCCCTGTTACATGAAATGCATCAATAAACTAGAAAGAGTGCAAAGACTTATGAGGATGCTGCCAGAGCTCAAGGGCCTGAGTTTTAGGGAAGAGGGTGAGCAAACATGGTCTTTATTCCTTGGAACAAACAGGATTGACAAGTGACCTGACAGAGGAGTACATATCGTGAGGGGTATAGACAGAGTGAATGCAGAGTCTTTTCACCAGGAAAGGGGAACTAAAAACTAGAGGTTATGGATTTAAGAAAGGTGAAATATTTAATAAGTAATTCAAGGGGAATCTTCATGCAGAAGGTAATGCATATGCGAAATGAGCTACTACAGGATGTGGTGAGGCAAGTACATTAACAACCAAAAGACATTTGGATAAATACACAGATAGGAGGGGTTTAGAGGGATTTGGGCAAATATTGACAATTGGGACATGGATGAGTTGGGCCAAAGTTTTCATGCTCTATTACTCTACAACTTGAGGTTTTTCTCCTAGGTCTTAGGAAAGAAAACTCAAGAAACTGGGGCCATAAAATGACTTTAGCAAGGATTAAGGAGAACCCCAAACTCATTTACAAGTATATTAGAAGCAAGAGGGTAGTCAAGGAAGGAATTCGTCTAAGAGGCCAGAAAGGTCATCTACACTCAGTAGCACTTATTAGGTACCTCCTGTACCTAATAAAGTGGTCACTTGAGTGCGTATGCAGAGCCGGGGAATGAGCAAGATATTAAATGAAAACTTCCTATTGGCATTCTTCAGAGAAAAAGACACTGAGACTGGAGAATTAAGGGAGGAGACGCTAAACCCCCAGAGCTGATTTCTAAATGTCATGAGTATAGAAAAGCTTTATCTGGAGAAAATTAGAAGTAACCTTTATGATTCTTCATTTAAATTTGAACAGATTTGGGGACCTTTTATTCGATATTTTCATTTAATGTAATATTTACCCTTCTTGTTTTTTTTTCACTGTTTTAATGGAGGTCGGGATTGAGGACGTGATTTTAAGTTTAACTCTGTTTGGTTTCAAGTTAGCCCATTGCTTTGCTTTGCTTTTAGTTAGTTGCACGGTGGGTTTTTTTTTGGGGTTTTTTTTTCTTTTTTTCCATTGATATATATAAAATCTAGTATACTATTATGTTATCTTGGTTTCTTATGCTTAAATTACATTGTTTGTAGTATTTTCTTTTTGGTATTGTTATCTTTTGGAATTTTATTATACTTTAACATTGTATTAATGTTTATATGGCTTACCTTTTTTGTATACTTACTCAATAAAAAGATTTAAAAAGAAAGAAAGAAAGAAAGAAAGAAAAGCTTTAAACTACAGACTTAAACACAGAATTTTCCTTTAATGTCATTTCAGTTGCATAATTATTCCTACACTAATTGCATGTTCTGGAGTAGCCTGTTCTT
The DNA here is from genome assembly GCF_963921235.1 of Mobula hypostoma. NCBI lineage: Eukaryota > Metazoa > Chordata > Chondrichthyes > Myliobatiformes > Myliobatidae > Mobula > Mobula hypostoma. The sequence goes on from NC_086100.1 coordinate 159,173,773, forward strand.
GGCATAGCAACTAACACATTTCATAACAAATACCAAAACATAGAAAATGTTGCACACAGTAGTGAAGGAAGGTGACATGCTTAAGACCTACATTAATGCAATGCCTTGAATTCAATATATTTATACCTAATTTAATTACCATACACAAATTTAGCTACTGCAATTCCATACACAGCAGCTTTAAATTTATGCTGCAGGATTAAAATGCTCTTTACTGTTCAATTTTACAACAGTTTTTCCATTTGAAGTAGAACACTAATCAAACTCCCATTAACCACAGTTACTGGATAATGCTTCGTGGCTATTGCAGTTAAGTTTTGCAACTCAATTCTAGCTAGCTTGTATGGGGAGGGATGGAGAAACACCCTTCATCAGGACTCCTATAGCATTTATTGTAACTTATCAATAGCTCTCAAACTGGTCAACTTTTACTATTTAAATTATTTGTGGATCTTTTGTTTCAGAACAGAGATGACTTAAATAAGCATTTGCACAATTTAAAAAAAACACTACTTTTACATCCCACTTGAGTTTTAGCTTTTGGAAGGTGTTAACTGTCACAACATTATTGATTACATAATATAAGTAAGGACATCATAAACACAAATATACTTTTACAAGGACAAATCCCATTATTGGAAAACTTAATCGGTCCTCCCATGGCCTTGTTCATAGAATCAGGAAATACCTAACAAGGTTCTTACACTTGTCAGCTGAAAAACTAATTAGCCTAATCCCATCTTCCAGCACAAGGTGTATAGTCCTACAAGTACAATGTTAACAACACATCCAAGTATTTTATAAATACAATGAAGATTTGTTTCTACTACCCTTTCAAGTAACAATAACTGTTATTTCCCCATTTTAAATTTGTATTGCACAATTATCTTCTACCAGATGTCTTACTACACACCAATCACATCTAACTGTGGATAAATAAGTTGTTCTGCCAAGATGGTTGGGCTTTAAAGAAACAATCTGCATTACACATAGGGGGAAAAAAAACTTCAATTCACCACATCTGCACAGATCAAGAAATGAATTGAAATAACATCAGAGATGTTTCAACTCAAGGTAATACACCTGATTGATTTAAGCCATGCTTTTGGACTCTAGACATGAAAGGCAAGTATAGAGGAGGAGTAAGCTAGTCAACCCTTGAGCCACTTGACAAGGTTATGACAATGTATTTTTAAAAATCTGAAACTGAAGTAATACCTCTTCCCACTCCCTCCCATAAACAAATGAATACTAAAGATCAAAAGCCATTATTAAAGCAGAACAAAAGGAGTTGGGGCACAACATAACTAAACTTCAGCTGTCACACTAGCTTACATAGAATATTACAGCACAGTAAAATTTCTTTCAGCCCACAATGGCAATCCAAACTAATCCCATCTGCCTGCACATGATCCACATTCCTCCATTCCTACCCTGTCTTGTAATGGTCAAGCCAATTTTGAATGCAAATTATCAAATCTCCATTGGGCAAGTTTTAAAATACATTGTATTTTGAGATGAGCTCCATTTTCAGTACAAATGCAAGAATCCAAACTTAGTTCATACGCTGTTCGATTCAATCCAAGAACTGTAATTAGTGGGTGCATAGAAGTACAAGTGCATAGTTCATTGAAAACTGTGTCGCAACTTGAGAGGGTAGTGAGAAAGCTGTTAGCATGCTGCTGGCCTTCATGAGTTTGGACACTAAATATAGGAGTTGGGATATTAACTTACAGTTGTACAAGTCATTGATGAGGCCACACCTGCAGTACTGTGTGTAGCTTTGGACACCCTATTATAGGACAGACATTAAGCTGGAAAGTACAGAAAAGATTTAAGAATGTTCTCAGGTCTGGAGGGTCTAAGTTATACAGAAAGGTTGGCTAGCCTAGGATGATATCCGTTGGGAGTATTTGAAAAAGAAGGGTAACCTTATGGAAACGTTTAAAATTATGAGAGCCATAGATAAGATAGATGGCAAGTCTTTTCCCCAGAGCAGGGAAGTTCAAAATTAGGGGACAAAAATATAGGGCGAGAGGAAAAAGATTTATAAGGTACTTGGAGGAAGCTTTTTCCATGCAGAGGACGGTGAGTATATGGCAAGAGCTGCCAGAGAAAGTGGTTGATGCAGGTACAATTGTATAATTTCAGAATCAGATCTAGTATCATTGCCATATATTGTGAAATTTGTTATCTTGTTTCAGAAGTACATTGCAATACGTAATAAAGTATATATAAAAAAATTAAATCAGTAGTGCAAAGAGAGGGGGAAAATAGTGAGATAGTGTTAATGGGTTCATTGTCCATTGAGAAATCAAAGGGCGGAGGGAAAGAAGCTGGGAAAATGCACTAAAAACAAATAGAGATCCATAATTTCTTGAAAGTGATGTCACGGATAAATAGGGCATAAGACACATTGGCCTTCATAAAACAGAGCAGTGAGTACTGGAGTTGGTATGTTAAAGTTGTACAAGATGTTGGTGAGGCCTAATTTGGAATATTGTGTGCATTTTTGGTCATCTACCTATAGGAAATATATCGATAAGCTTGAAAGAATGCAAAGAAAATTTCCAAGGGTGTTGCTGGGACTTGAGGACCTGAGTTACAGGGAAAGGCTGAACAGATTGGGACTTTCGTGAAGTGCAGGAGTACAAGGTGAGATCTTATAAAGGTATACAAAATTGAGAAGTAGTGAATCACAATCGGAATAAGATTTAATAGCACTAACAAATGTCATGAAATTTGTTATGCAGCAGCAGTACAATGAAATACATTATAAAAATTGTAAAGTTATTTACATTTTTTTAAATACACACTTTTTTTAAAAAAGTTAAATTAAATAAGTAGTGAGTTAGGATTAATGCAAGCAGATTTTCCTCCCTAACTCTGGGTAAGACTAGATGAGGTCACAAGTTCAGAGTGAAAGGTGAATATTTAAGGCAAATCTGACAGGGAACTTCTTCACTCAGAGGGCGCGCAAGCATGGAACAAGATCCCGGTGGAAGTGGTAGATAAGGGTTCAATTGTAACATTTAAAGGAAGCTTAGACAGGCATATGGATGAGAAGGATATAGAGGGCTAGGGTCTGGTGCAGATAGATGGGACTAAGCAGACCAGATGGGCCAAAGGGCCTGTTTCAGTGTTGTAGTGCTCTATGCTAACTAGTATTAAAGCTACACAAACATTTATTGTACACATTCATTATAGTGAGCATCTTAAGGCACGGATCACCAAATAAAAACTAATGCCTCTAATTCCTCCAAATATTTCTTACCCCCATATTATTTACAGCTGGCAGAAAGGCAATTGAGATCCCTTTTGGAAATGAAAAATAAAAAAAATAAAAATCACAAATCTACGTCAACTTAGCTAGTTTAACCAGCTGTCAATGTATTTCACTGCCACTGAAGTGGCACTGCACAGGACATTCTGATCTGAAATTTCATCCAGATAATTGTGGATAGTGGAGGAGGTAGCCTAGGTAGACTAGATGTAGCCACCCCATATATGGCCCAATACAATTTAACTCTTCATCTATCCTCCAGCTCAGTCAACACAGATAGAAAAATGGGGGGAAAAAACATGGTTAAATGTGGCAAAAATGGCTATCAAAAACAGCAGTAATGAAGAAAATAATAGACTAAACTTCTCCTCCTGCAATTTCATCCAAAGTTGTATCTGTTTTGTACCACATTTCTCTATGCCCTGTGACTTTATTCTACTTTTCTTTAAGATCTTCTATAATGGCTCAAATGTACATCTTTAAAAAATATTTCTCTATGAAGACATGAAAAAAGACCAACATTGGAATTCAGATGTTTTGACTTGGGCTTAAAGCCAAGACATCAACTGTCCCTCATTGCATAGGGTTGCACAGAGGTGTTTTACAATGAAGAAAAACATTTACAACAGGAAACATGATGACCAAAGCAGCTCACCAACTATAACAAGTTAAATTACTATGAAGTCCCTGATGTCTAGCAGCTTGCTACATTCCACTTATAGCCCAATCCAGCATTCTTTCTGAATGAGTTGTGTATAAGCCACATGCAAGCAAGTGAAATGGTTAATGAAAAGTACTTAATTACAAGGACATCTTCATGAAATCCAAGCACAACTAATTTACTTAGCTGGAGCATACAGAACTGTTTAAAACAAAATTGCATTTACCCTCATGATTTATCATTTTAATATTATTCACATCTGTAGTTGTTTCTAAATACAATGGGAGAGGTATTGCAGTGTGGCTTTTATTGAAACAGTGTGGCTTTTATGGAAGCAGAATGACATTAAAGCACATGCATTCTTGATTCTTGTCCTCCATTACCAATGCTGTAGATAAACTAGCTTCTTATACTGTTGACACGTAAGTTTCTCCAAAGAGAGTTCCCAATTTCATATTGTACGTTGAGCCTTACCCATTAAAAATAGACCGAGATTGACAGAAGATATGCCCTCAGTGGTACCTGTATCCCTACATGGATAACAAGGTTAGAAGTAATGCATTTAGGGAAGATAAACAAATAAAGAATTTGGAATGTACATACTCGTCAAAAGACTCAGGTAAATTCTGCATCACAGTGGTTACACTGGCCTGTGGGCATCATATAACTGGCCTTAGTGTGCACTGATGATAAATTACCTTCATTTCACCGATCACTGATTTGGAAACATTGGGTGACATTTCTTGGCTTTCTTTTTGAGGAATGCAACAGCCCCACACCAACATCCCACATTACTGCTCCCCCACACTAAAGCAAAACACGACATTTCTAAGAAATATCATGATGGTGTAACGTCAAACTTAAGAAACTTAAGGAGGCAGACATTTGAAAAAAAATTAAAATAATCTGACCTACTGTTACATTTTCCTGTCATGGCTTGCCCAAAATACGTTGTTAGCTGATATTTTGGGCAAGAGATTATCTGGACACAGCATTCACTTCCCTTTCCTCATGTTGGAGTTAAGACTAAGCCACAGATTTGACTCTTTCCTGAGTTTTCACTCTGCTAGAGGCCTCCATCTATTCAGCTGTAAACTCAAAACTAGATTTGTAACCAGCAGGGCAATCTGTCAACACAAAGGACAGAAAATTTTAGATCTACTCATGCAGTGAGGAATTAGTTTGCTAGAAGGTGGTAGTTGAAGGTAAACAGTCCACAAGACAGGAAGTAACTCTGCTTTCAACTCGAAACAAGGTTGGTCAAACAATACAGCCAATGTAGTAATAAAGGTACGTACTGTGTAAGATAAGGTATACCTATAGAAGTTAAATAACGACTACTAAATAGATGTGCACAATTCTAGTCACCACACCACAATGCGTGGAATTCAACAGAATTTATGGGAGACAAACATAAGTTATCAAGTAAAAAGACAATTATGAAGAAAGGTGGGATGGAGCTTTTTTTATGTCATAAGGCAAGACTGGCTTATTAGAAATGAACTATAAAAAAGTACAGAAAGGACAAATAGTGAATAAAAATAGCCAAGTTATTAACCAAGATCAGATTTAAGATACAGCAGTTGCCAGGTTATGACAGAGTTCCATTGACAAAACTGTTTATAACTCAAACTAGCTCGTCAGATATGAAGAACAGTGTGTCAGAAGAAACAGCTGCAATAGGAGAGCAGACAGGCTTGAGAAGAGTGGCTGCAGTCAGCCTCATCGAGTCAGTGACTAAGTCTTTTCAGGGCTCCCAGTTCTGCTTGATCCAGCCCAAATCGTCACAACTTTTTGGGAGTGGGGTTAAGAGAAGAAAAGAGAAAGCACCTGCAGCTCTACGGAAGTTGGCAAATCCTACTAGTCTCAAAGTTCAAAAAAAATTATTAACATACATATCATGCTACCTTGAGATTTATCTTGTAGGCATTTGCAGTAAACAGAAAGAAACAAATCATTGATAAACTTCATACGACAGACACGGACAACCGGTGTGCAAAAGACAACAAACTGTGCAAATACAAAAAGAAAAATAATAATAATAAATATTAAGAACATGAGTTTTAGAGTCCATAGTTCAGTGTTGGGGTGAGTGAAGTTATCCCATCTGGTTAAAAGTCTTTTGGTTGATGGTAATAACTGTTCCTGAACCTGGTGGTGTGGGACCTGAGGCTCCTTACTTCCTCAATTGCAACAGTGAGAAGAACATGGTTTGGATAGTGGGGTTCCTTTATGATGGATGCTGCTCCTCTGTGACAGCGCTCCTTGTAAATGAACTCAATTGTGGGGAGGGTTTTATTTGTGATGATCTGGGCTGTTTACTATTTTTCCCACTACTACGTCCACTAGTCTCTCAAACACTCATATCTATGGGCTGTCCATAGCCTAGACATTCATAACCTAGGGTGCACCTGTAATAGCCAAATAGTTGAATTGGGGTGGGTAAGAGGATAAAGTACTTAGTGGATGATTAATTTAATATCCATAGAATAATATGGTACTGGAACTCAGCCTGTAAAGATGGTTAAAAAGTAGAAATTCTTATCACATTTTAGAACCTGGATACCTGGATATATCATGACTTACAACACTACAGACCAAGTGCTGGAAAATCGAATTAGTCCCTGCAACCAGTTGTTGTGTTTTTTTTTAAAAAAAGGCCTGGCATGGGCATGGCAGGTGGAAAAGCCTTCTGTGATACAAATCTACCAGTGTACAAATAAAAATGCATTCATTTAATAAATTAAACTGCTTTCCCAAATAAAATCAACTCTAATTCACTGCAGAATGTTTGGTTTAGTTTGCCAATTTTGTTTGCCTTCTGATCATCGACCCATTTTTCACTTCTCTGCAGATTTCATGGCACATTAGATAATTCTAGGTTAAGCAGTGGGCATCAATTTCACGTACAAAAGAGTAATCGTGAATTAATATAACTAAAATTTCGGTAGGCATGGTACTGAAATTCAATACTAAAATTAATTCATATTCAGCTACAAGGAAATAGATTACTATTTAGTTGTACACTGAATAAATATCTCATTATTACTATAATAAACTCAAGCATGTTTAATAAAAACAGAACTTCCAAACAAAGGTGGTTTGTTATAAATCATCAAATTGCTTTTCCAAGTAACAGAAGCCAACAATGCAGTAACTTCCAGGAAATAGTCTTGTGCTCATTTAAAATATCATCCATAGGGCAAACTTTCAAATTAATATTAAATGAAAAATAAAACTTTTTAGTTTAAGCATTATGTATTTCTCTGGTCCTCATTTAAGCTGTTAGAAATTTAGAAACAAAAAGTCTTTGGCAGTAAAGAACACAATTACCCTGTGAATTGGTATTAAAACATTGTTACAGCATAAAAGATTGTAAAATTGGAACTTAGTGAAAACTAAGATTATGTAATGACATTTCAATCCAGCAGCACAACTTTTAACTTTGTTAGTTATAATGGATTAAACCTTTCACATTTCAGTTGCATAATCTTATTTTCATCAGCAACATTAATACTTATGAACTATAAATAACAAACATTAACCTTAAACTGCTAAGAAACACTGGTCACTTAATCATACAAGTTTAGTGTAGTCCTTGCCCTGGGAAATACAGAAATCTAATTTTCATACTATTTATCTTTTGAATTAGTTATTTGCAACTGCATCAACAGATGGCTAAAATAAATATTTATCACATTTAATGCTACAGCAACTCACTTTAACTCAGTTTTCTTAATGGAGGAAAAACTTTCCATCAAAAGATCCCTACCATTTTTAGATAAATGAACTTGTCTTGCAAATTCCTTATCCGTCTCATTAAATGCTTTGGTCAGCACAACTTCTAGATCCTCCTCCTGTGAAAGGCATTGTCTGAATGAAAGAAAAAGGGAAATTCTGAGTAAACTGTACTTCATTGAGAATTAAAATATAAACACGTGGCTCATTTCAGTACACAGCAGTAAAACAATAAAAGGAAAATAGCAATGTTGAATTTTGATATTAAATCATAGAATTACAGTACATTGAACCCTTTTCAACTTCAGTACGTCCAAAGACAGTTATCACTGAAAAGCATGTAAATGCACTGGCCAATTTGTGCAGTGATACAATGAAACATATTCAAGTCTTTTATGATTTCAGAACACTTCAAGATTTTACTCTTCAAAACATACTACTGTGGAACCATTTAAGAAATTCAGTTGCTAATTTGTACACAACAAACTTATGTAAACCTTTTGTTGGTATGCAACTAGTAATATTGCATAATAGCAAAGTACTATCACAAAGTAAAACCTTGCTTAAAATAGCTTTAACCAAAACCAGATGTACTAAGTTTCATACTAATGTAGTCCAATAGTATTTGCATCTTCAGAATCATCAACTAAAATGCAGCACTGGTTCAAAAATTAATTGACGCTGAAACTTAAAGCATGACTGCAACCTTTCACAACAATCTTATATCGTAAAATAGATTAGAACTGCAAAATAGGTCTACTTAAAATACTGAATTTCATAAACACTCTAGTCTGTTAATAGTAAAGAGCTACTATGCCACTCTTTGAAAGCATTAATTGGTAGCCTAGGCCGGCTGGTGGCGCAATGGCATCAGCGCCGGACTCCGGAGCAAAGGCTCCCAAGTTCGAATCCAAGTCGAGCCACCCCCCGAGCACACTTTCCATCCGTGCCGGGTTGAGCGTTGAGCTAGCCACTCGGCTTTGTAAAAAAAAAAGGGTTGCATCAGGAACGTTTATATCGTGACTCGGTTAATCTGAAAGGAGACCAATCTCGACACCACGTGCCAGACAAGAATGGCTGACTGTCTGGTGTGACACGCTACAAAAAAAACTTAAATTGGTAGCCTGATTCAGAGAAAAAACCCTTGCCTCAATGTCAAAAGGTTGTGGGATTAAGCCCTCTCCAAGTTCGACTAAGAATTCAAACAATGCACAGCACAGGCAGCAGTACCATTTAATGGATAAGATATTAACACAAGCCTGGCAACACAAATACTGGAAGACTTCAGCCAGCGAAGCAGAATCTGTAGAAAGAGACACTAGATAATGCACAAGGTCCAAGACCCTTCATCAAAATTGTTTCAAATTCCAGCAGTTTCCCAAACAATCCTGGTATTCTTCTGAACAAATAGAGATGTGTTTTAAAAAAAAATAAATCCTCCTTCCCTCATCCTCCCACCCCCTCCCCAACTACAAATTCTCCATAATTAATGGATTAGAGATGTTCTTGTATACTCTGCCAACGTCGTACCTCATTAGAAATTTTCCATATGACAAGGTCATTTCTGTCTGTCGACCCTGATGTGTTCAAATTAACTGCTTTATTTGCCCACAATACATTTGCAACAATGAAAAATATTTTACTGGCAATACAGTAAATACGTTGTCCTTGAGGACAAGAAAGTCACTTCTGGACTTTTAGACATACATTGAGGTACACATAGCAATATGGGGTTTTCGATTAAATCGACTTCCTGAATAAAATTACAAAATGGAATTACTCCACTTACTGTCAAGAAACTGAAGATATTAAATGTTCATTTACCATTCGAAATGCACTTCAATAACATGGTACAATTTATACTCCTGAAAATTGGATAACTGATGTTATAATCCCAACCTCAAATATCACAACTCATCATATTGCTCTATACATTTTAACTGAAACTAAAACCAATCCAACATTCTCAAATTCTTCTTAACTTTATAAAGGTAGAGAAGTGTAGATGCAAAATAACATGTATAATAGACAAAATCAAATATCCATCTTTTGACAATCTCTCAGCCATAATCCACTCATCTCTAGTGACATATCAAAGTGAAATTGCAGTCAGCAAGTATACTCCTGCCAGAACAAGTGAAGAAAGAAACCAAAAAAATGAGAATGCTACGTAAAATTAAGTGCAATATTAAGCCTTCAATACCAACTTACAATTATAAAGCATCTTTCATCACCTTGAAAACCTCATAAATATAACTTTGTAGTCATTATTGTAATGTTGGAAATGTAGTGATTATGTACACACCCAACGCATGCAACAAGATCATCTCAAATAACACATTTTAATGTGGGCAGACTTCAGGGAGAATGCCTGGTTTTCTTCAAACTAACACATTGGGATCGCTAACAACAGACCCAAAGTTTAATGCATTTTTCTGAGATGCTGCTTCCCAGTGCAGAACCTTCTCAGAATTGATTGGACTATCAACCTAGGTTTTGCATACTAGGAAACAAAAGGAATTGATTCCAATATATTCTGACTCTGAGTCATTAAGTATCACCAACTGAGTCTCAGATCTGATGCATCTACTCTGGTGTTTATGACAAGGAAAGGGATTGGTATGTCACCACCCACCCCAACAGCCTCCAGTGCACCTAAACCCAGTCACTGTTGGAGATGCAAGATCAGTCTTCTGGAGAGTGAACTCACAGAAAGCATCTGGCACAGATGGTATCCCTGACCGTGTCCTTTGAACCTGTGCAGATCAGCTGACAGAATATCTGTAGACATTTTTAACCTCTCCCTGCTTCAATCTGTGGTTCCCACCTGCTTTAAGACACTATAATCCCAGTACCCAAGAAAAACAAGGTAACATAATTAAACAAAAATAGCCCAGTGGCTCTGCCATCCATCATCATGAAGTGCTTTGAAAAGCTACTCATGGTATGCATGTTCTCCATTAAACTAGACAATTTAACAAACTTAACCCAATGCGATTCACGTACCGCTGAATTAGGTCCACGGCAGACATCATCTCCCTAGCCCTATACTCATCTTGGAACATCTGGACAGTAAAGGCACTCATGTTAGACAATTGTTTATTGACTACAGCTCCGCCTTCAATACTATTATTACAAGCCACCAAACTCCGAGACCTGGAAGTCAACATCTCCCTCTACAACTGCATCCTGACTTCCAGAACAACAGACCGCAATCAATTAGGTAGCAACACCTCTACTACAATCATTCTAATAAGAAAGTAAATTATAGGCCAGTTAGTCTGACCTCAGTGATTGGGAAAATGTTCGGAGTTGAATGTTAAGGATGAAGTCTCAGGGTACTTAGAGGCACATGATGAAATACGCCAAAGTCAGCATGGTTTCCTCAAGTGAAAATCTTGCCTGACAAACCTGTTGGAATTCTCTGAAGAAATAACAAGCAGGACAGACAAAGAAGAATTGATAGACGTTGTGTACTGTACTTGGATTTTCAGAAGGCATTTGATAAAGTGCTGCATATGAGGCTGCTTGATAACAGCTCATGGTATTACAGGAAAGATATGACCAGGACTGGCAGAAGGCCAAGAGTAAAAATAAAGGGAGCCTTTTCTGATTGGCTGCCAGTGACTACTGATGATTAGTAAGGGTTGGTGTTGGGACTGCTTCTTTTTATGTCAATGATCCAGATGATAGAATTGCCAGCTTTGTGGACAATCTTGTGGATGACAAGAAGATAGGTGGAGCGGCAGGTAGAGTTGAGGAAGCAGGAAGGCTGCAGAAGGGCTTGAACAGATTAGGAGAATGGGTAAATGGAATAATGTCAGGCAGTGTATGGTCATGCAATTTGATAGAAGGAATAAAATTGTAGACTATTTTCTAAACAAGGTGGATATTCAAAAATTCAAGATGCAAAGGGACTTGGGAGTCCTCGTGCAGGATTCCCTAAAGGTTAATTTGCTAGTTGCATTGGTGGTGAGGAAGGCAAATACAATGTTTTCATTCATTTCAAGAGAACCAGAATATAAAAGCCAGGATATAATGCTGCGGCTTTATAAGGCACTGGTGAGGTCTCACTTGGAGTAGTGTATGCAGTTTTGGGCCCCTTATTTAAGAAAGGATGAGCTGACATTGAAGAGGGTTTAGAGGAGGTTTACAAGAATGATTCCGGGAATGAAAGGCTTATCGTATGAGGAGTGATTGATGGCTCTGGGCCTTTACTTACTGGAATTTAGAAGCATGGGGAGGGGGTGGGGGGAGAAATCTCATTGGAACACCAAAATAGAGTGGGGGGTGGAAAGGGTGTTCCCTATGGTGGAGTCTAGGACCAGAGGGCACAGCCTCAGAATAAAGAGAAATCCATTTAAAACAGAGACGAGGAGGATTTTCTTTAGCCGAGGACAGTGAGTCTTTGGAACTGGTTGCCACAGGCTGCTGTGGAGGCGAGGTCATTGGGTGTATATAAAGTGGAGGTTATTAGGTTCTTGATTGTTAGGGCATGAAAGGTTACAGGAAGAAAGGGTAATGGGGTTGAGAGAAAAATGGATCAGCCATGATGAAATGGTGGAGTAGACTCAATAGGCTGAATGGCCTAATTCAGCTCTTATGTCTTATGGTCACCCTATGAAAAAGCTCCAGAAGTCAGCCTCTGTACCCCCCTCTGCAACTGGATCCTTGATTTGCTAACCGGAAGACCAGTCTATGTGGATTGGAAATAACATCTCCGCCTCGCTGTTAATCAACACTGGCGCACCTCAGGGATGTGTGCTTAGCCACTGTTCTACTTGCTCTACACCAATGACTGTGTGGCTAGGCATAGATTAAATGCCATCTATAAATTTGCTGACAATACAACCACTGCTGGCAGAATCTCAGGTGGTGATGAGAGGGCAAGATGTACCAGCTAGTTGAGTGGTATTGTGGCAATAACCTTGTACTCAATGTCAGCAAGACCAAAGAACTGATTGTGGACTTTAGAAAGGATAAGACAAGGGAACACACACCAGTCCTTAGAGGAATCAGAAGTGGAAAGTGTGAGCAACTTCAAGTTCTGGGGTGTCAATATTGCTGAGGATCTAACCTCAACCCAACATATCAATGCAGCTACAAAGGAAGCACAACAGCGGCTATATTTCATTAAGAGTTTAAGAAGATTTGGTATGTCACCAAAAATACTTGAAAATTTCTACAGATGTAACTTGTACCATCAGAGAGCACTCTAACTAGCTGCATCGCCATCTCCTACGGGTGTGGGGGCACTACTGCATAGTATCTAAGCAAGCTGCAGAGAGATGTAAACTCAGTACATAGTATCCAGGACATCTACAAGGAGTGATGCCTCAAAAAGGCCACATTAATCATTAAGGACCCTCATCACCCAGATTATGCTCTCTTCTCACTGCTACCATCAGGAAGGAAGTACAGAAGCCTGAAGGCACACACTCAACATTTCAGGGACAGCTTCTTCCCCTGTCATCTGATTGCTGAATGGACATTGAACCCATGAACACTACCTGACTACTTTTTAAAATTTCCTTTGTTTTACACTATATATACCTGTTGTATATATACACATATATACTAACTGTAATTCAGTTTTCCCCCCTATTATGTATTGCATTGTATACTTCTCAATGCCTCAGTAAATCAGCCAGCATAATGAAAAACCCCCATGCACGCAGGACATTATTTCTTCTTGTCTATTCCATCAAAGATAAAAAATGCTGAAAGCATGTAACACCAGGCTCAATATCAGGTTCTACTGCACTATTACAAGACAATTGAATGGTTCCACAGGACATTATGTACTCTTGACCTCACAATCTATCTCATTATGACCTTGATCTTATTGTCCATCTGCACATTCTCAATAACAGTTAACTTTTATTTTGCCTTCTGCTATTGTTTACCTTGTATTACATCAAAGCATGAGGTAATAAAAAAAAACATAGAAACACAGAAAACCTACGGCACAATACAGGCCCTTCGGCCCACAATGCTGTGCCAAACATGTACTTACTTTAGAAATTACTTACGGTTACCCATAACATAATTTGATCTGCATGAACATCTCACTGTATCTCAGTACATATAACAATAATCAATTCCAATTCTTAGTAAAGCAAACAAGCAGAAAGGCAGAGTCATCATGACAATAGAAACTCTATGAAGGAATGGCACATCTTATGAAGTGACATTGTCCAAATCAACATCAGCAGTTGCTTAAGTAAACTAAAATTAGCTATTGAGAGGGAGAGGAACAATTTGCAGCAATAACAAGAAACTGTATAAAAAAACTTAAAATTAAAAAAAATTGGCAAGTATGTACTTTTTTTTGCAAAGAAGCTATGTTTCCTTAAATATGATAATACGGTATTTAATCTTTTCAGGGGCTTGGTTGCCAGTGACAAATAATGTTCTGCAGGGGTCAGTATTGGGAACATTTTTCATGGTACGTCAACAATTTGGATGACAGAATTGATGGCTCTCTGGCCAAGTTCACAGACGATACTAAGACAGGTGGAGGAGCAGGTAGTGCTGAGGAAGAAGGAAAGCCGACAGAAGGACTTAGACAGATTAGAAGAATGGGAAAAGTGGCAGATGGAATATACTGCAGAGAAGAGCGAGCTCATGCACTTCGGTCGAAGAAATAAAGGCATAACCTATTTTCTAAATGGGGAGAAAATTCAAAAAAAAAGAGGTGCAAATGGACTTGGGAGTCCTTGTGCAGGATTCCCTAAAGGTTACCTTGCAGGTTGAGTCAGTGGTAAGGAAGGCAATGTTAGCATTTTTTTTTGAGACTGCTAGAATACAAGACCACGGATAAAGTGGTCAGACCACACTTGAAGTATTGAGCAGTTTTGGGCACCTTGTCGAAAGAAAAGATGTGCTGGCACTGGAGAGGGTCCTGTGGAGGATCACAAGAATGATTCCGGGAATGAAAGGTTAACGTACTAGGAGCATAGCATTGATGGTTCTGGGCATGTACTCCGTGGAGTTTAGAAGAAATGGGGGGGGGGGTGAGGGAGTAGAATCTCACTCAAACCTATGGAATTTTGAAAGGGCAAACACGAGAAAATCTGCAGATGCTGGAATTTCAAGCAGCACAGAAAAAATGCTGGTGAACACAGCAGGCCAGGCAGCATCTATAGGAAGAGGTACAGTCGATGCTTCAGGCCAAGACCCGAAACATCGGTTGTACCTCTGCCTATAGATGCTGCCTGGCCTGCTGCGTTCACCAGCACTTTTTGTGTGTGTTGAATGTTGAAAGGCCTAGACAGAGTTGACGTGGAAAGGATGTTTTCTATAGTGGGCGAGTCTAGGACCACAGGCACAGTCTCAGAATAGAGGGGCGTCCATAGAATGGAGATGAGAAGAAATATTTTTGTTTCTTTTTAAACCAGACAGTGGCAAATCTGTGGAATTCATTACCATGGACAGCTGTGGAGGCCAAGTCATTGAGTACATTTAAAAATGAGGTTGATAACCTATGTCAGGGCGTCATAGGTTACAGGGAGAAGGCAGGATAATGGAGTTGAGGGACAGTAAATCAGCCATGATAGAATTGCAGAGCAGACTTGATGGGCGAGTGACCCAATACTGCCCCTGTTTTCAAGTCTTATGGTCTCACTAGAATATATCCATAACTTCATAAAAGGTGCAAGCTGGAATACCGATTTGCCTGAACATATAGAGAGTGTAAAAATTTTCAGGATGCTCAGGCCAACCGTTTGCAGTCAATGCATGCTGTGCAAGACTGTAAGGGACTAACATAATTATCGATGGGTTTAACTCCATTTCATCCCAACAAATAAAACAAATTAGATTGGCACATAGTAATCCATTATACAAGGGGTGATTGATAAGTTAGTGGCCTAAGGTAGAAGGAATCAATTTCAGAAAACCTAGCACGCTTATTTTTCAACATAGCCCCCTCCTACATGTACACACTGAGTCCAGTGGTCGTGAACCATACGGATCCCTTCTTTGTAGAAGTGTGATTGATATGTTTGTGGCCTAAGGTAGAAGGAGATGATTTATTAACTTCAAACTTTCTGCATTATCACTCAAAGAGCTGAACTGCATGTACATATAACGAGAGCATCTTGGACCTCCAGGTGGTCCACAACAAGGATGATTGATAAGTTCGTGGCCTAAGGTAGAAAGAGAAGAGTCATACAGCTCTCGTTACATGCACATGCAGTTCCACACTGAGTGACTATGCACAAAGTTTGAAGTTAATAACTCATCTCCTTCTACCTTAGGCCACAAACTTATCAATCACCCCTGCTGTGGACCACTTCTACAAAGAAGGGCTCTGTATGCTCCACGACCGCTGGACTAAGTGTGTAAATGTAGGAAAAATAAATGTGCTAGGTTTTCTCAAATTGACTTCTTCTACCTCAGACCACGAACTTATCATACACCATGTACTCGCCCACCCCATGGAGATTCAGGGATGGACAGTTGGGACAAAGGACACCCCAAACACCAAGAAATAGTTTTCTTAAGAGAATTAAAATATCGCATGCTACTTTTAACAGAATCATATTTAGCTATTAAGATGTCAGGATACTCCCTTGTAGAACAGGCTTAACAGACACAACACGCTGGAGGAACTCAACAGGCCAGACAGCTGAGTTCGATGAGTGGACGTTCTGGGCCGGAACCCTTCATCAGGACTGAAGAGGGAAGGGGCAGAGGCCCTATAAAGAAAGTGGGGGAGGGTGGGAAGGGGAAGGTTGGTAGGTTCCAGGTGAAAAAACAGTAAGGGGAAAGATAAAGGGGTGGGGGAGGGGAAGCACGGAGGTGATAGGCAGGAAAGGTGAAGGAGGAATAGGGGAAAACACAATGGGTAGTAGAAGGAGGCAGAACCATGAGGGAGGTGATAGGCAGCTGGGGGAGGGGGCAGAGTGAAATAGGGATAGAGAAAGGGAGGGGGAGGGAATTACCGGAAGTTGGAGAATTCTATGTTCATACCAAGGGGCTAGAGACTACCTAGACCGTATATGAGGTGTTGCTCCTCCAACCTGAGTTTAGCCTCATCATGGCAGTAGAGGAGGCCATGTATGGATATTTAAAAGGCAAATATTTAACGACAAATTGCATGAAAACCCCAAATTAGTGTTCTATAAACTAAAATTTACCAAGTGATACATACGCAATATACTTTGCCATGTGCTTGTCACAAAAATCAGCTGCTGCTGTTCCACCATGTCCATCATACACTGCAAAATACATCACATTATCAGTCAGCATTCCAATATTAAAACGGTCCTCATTTTCTTTGCGTTGGCCTATTTGGGTGACACATCCAACTTTCCCCAGGCTGACGTTTGGAATGGGCTTGCCATATTTTATACTAGGCGGAAGCAGAATTGGTTCATCAATGCGGTTGTCCCAGATACCAAAAGAATCCCAGGGTGTTAGGCGGCCACCACCATCTACATCAAACCGAGAAGACCTTCGATCACTTGCTGTAGTGTGGTAAAGAACCACAAGGCGCTTTTCGTCTTGAAGTAGCTTGAAGGTCAAGAGTCCTTGTCTTCGCACTTGAAAGCCACCAGATCTACACAAGGTGATTAGTGCAGCTGTTGACATAACTCAATGCACAGAGATCACCCAAGAATAAAGCTCGAGATGAAAAAAAATGGAGATTTTGTCTTCAGTGTGGATGCTTCAAATATCTGAATCCAGAGGTTTGCTGCAAAAGGAAGAGAAAGTAAACATTAAAACAAACATTTTTCAATATGATTTGGAAGACTTAATTAAATGGCGTAACAGAGACACCCAACTCCTGAAGAGCTATTTCAGGAATCATGCCTAGTACCGACATCTAGACAATAAAAAAGCCAAGTTTTCCCCTCTATTCCTAGAGGCTATTATCACTCACTTTAAGAAGCACAAAAAGTTTACTCCCAAATCTTAAAATTTAGCAAGCATGTGCATAATGTGGAAGAGGCTGAAGGATTAATCTAACAGGAGAGAACAGTAGACCATGGAAGACAGGGGAGGAGGAGGGGCACCAGAGGAAGGAGATGAGCAGGTAAGAAAAGAAGGGCTTTGGTTTGGCTACAATCAAATCTCAGATTCATCTCCCTCAATTCGAAGCAAACAATACAAACTCTGTGGACTCTGTTCAGAAATATGCAAGTAACCTTCCCAGGAGTTCTGAAATTCTGCGTACTTTAATATTCTGGAATGACATTGGTCAAAAATGAACTTAATGAAGGCATACCTACCAAACAAGAAGGGAAAGGTGGCAATAAGTAAAAGCTTTGTGTGGGGTGGAGAGGAGCAGAGGGAGAAGGGGGTGAGAAAGACTAGAGTGGGGTGAAGGGGAGCAGTAGAGGCAGGAAAAGAGGGTGAGAAACAGGAAGGATGATGAGAGACCAAGATTGGGGTAACGGGGTACGTCGAAGTGCCAAGGAAGGGGCTGAGGGGGAGGATGGTGAAATAAATGAGGCTCAGCAGCTGCTGCCTACGCCCTTTCCCCCCGGGATCTCTTTGCTTGGGTCACACGGAAATACCTCGTACCACAACACAGCCGCCGTTCCAGGACCGCGATGGCGGCTCGTCCAACCACCGCGCGCCCGCCCGCTTCAGTTAACGACGGCAGAAACCACGCGCTAACTGACAACCACCCCGTCCAATAGCAGCGCCGATCCCACCGATAGCGCAGTCGACGCGACTTCCCCCTCCCCCCAAGGGAACTGAGGAATAAGATCACCGACCTCCGAACGAAAGAAACACAGCAGGAGTTAAGTAACGGTATTTCTAACAGACTCCTCTTATATTAAGTATTTACTCTGAAATTAGATGAATCCTGAATTAGTCATGATTGACGGCTAAATCAGCCAACCGGCTCGGTGCTGCGTAGCTTGCCTCCTTGATCAATGGAAGACCTGGCAGGTTGTCCTTGGAGACCGCGAGCGCGGAGACGAAGCTGCGAAATGAATACCGCCAGCATGAAGGGCGCCACAGACAGAAATGCACTTGGTAGTATTTCAAAAACGCGCTGATTTAGTATGAAGCAACGGCAGTAGCATTTCCAGGGGATAAAGGCACTGCTGTAAACTGAAAATTAAAATTTATAAACGTAGCTGCACCACCATTCCGCCCGAAGCACTATTTCCAGCCAGCTCCTGCAATCGGATGCATTGCAGCCATATCTTGCAAGTTGAACAACCTTCCCTACCCGCCTCCCTTCTCATTTCCTCTTCTATAAAAACGCCTACATTTACATGCACTCACCTTGTGCGGACTTTTCAGCCTATTTTGCCCCCTGGTCGATATTGTTTATTTGTACGGGAACGATTTCGTAGCAGACAATCGGGAGAAACGTCATGACCCAAACGCGACGGCGAAGGCAGTGTTATGATTACACGACACGGTTATTCTCTTGCTTTCAATGGGGCGTTGTACCACGCTCTCAATCCAATTCGTCAACTTTGCAACCAATAACATAGCCATGCTTGCAAATGATGCCTGCACTGCATCATGAGACTTGCACTTCAACAGAAGAGGTAACCTTCACATGAGGCCTTATAGGTCAATTTGCGTAATGCTAGGGTTGTCTTTTAAAATTAATTTATGACATGATTTGTATTTTAAAACGAACATGGGAAATCTAATGAATCATG
Source organism: Mobula hypostoma (assembly GCF_963921235.1). Taxonomy (NCBI): domain Eukaryota; kingdom Metazoa; phylum Chordata; class Chondrichthyes; order Myliobatiformes; family Myliobatidae; genus Mobula; species Mobula hypostoma. Next base: position 159,193,094 of record NC_086100.1, read on the forward strand.
CTGTACTGAAATCCTTACGATTAGAGGTTCTAATATAAATTTAACATTTGCATCATCTAACAGTTTACACGAAGAACCTCAGAATGTTCCTTGATACTCTGTTTGAAATCTGCTACATTACACCCTTGTGGCCGTCAATGAGGTCCTAATCCCCATTGATATTCCAAATGCAGACTTCATCTATTTCCTTAAATCGAAGGGAGAAAACTTCCATGCAAATGTTGAATACGCATTGTTTACAATTTTTTTTCTAGGCAAAATCATTCCCGCGGTAGTGAATGCCAAGTTTAACCATGTCATTTTAATAATTAACCACGATTAGTCGGAATGTTACTGATAAAGTATTTTGGTATAAAAGGGTGATCAGGTTGGGATTCAACTTGAATTTAAAGCCATTGTTCAGTGTCTTGCTTACTCAAAGTAAGAATGTGATCCGTGAAGGGGGAATAAAAATAATCAAACATCTTATTGCCCTCCCTCACATTGGCCCAGCCCCAGGTGGCCGCCTACTGCACAAGAATAGGGGTTGTCTGATGTGGCCAAGCCATGCAGTTAGTAGGGCTGCTGCCTTGCAACTCCAGCAACTCAGGTTCAATCCCGACCTCTGGTGCTGTCCGTGTGCGGTTTGCATATTTTCCCTGTGTCTGCGTGGGCTTCACCCACGTCCCAGAGAGTGGGGGTTGTCAGTTAATCTTTCCCCTACTGTGTAGCTCAGGGGTAGAACCTGGAGTGGGGGCTGATCGGAATGTGGGGAAGGTGGCGTTAATATGGTTTCACGCAAATGGGTGGTTGATGGTTGGTGTGGCTGGAGAGCTTTGTTTCCATGCTGTCTCTCTGTATGACTATATCTGGTTCTGTGTCTGGGCTCGGCACTCACAAAAGCTCCTTGCTCAATAGGCTACAAGTCTCAGATCCAACTAAGGGGCAAGAAGTGGACCTGTAGGTTGAGTACTTGATATTGTTCATTTTTGACACTGGCACAGCCTCTCAGCTAATCCTTAACCTCAGACCTTTTCCCACCTGACTATTCTCATTTTATAGACTTTGCTGGTAAGATCAAGTCATCTAGCCAACTGTTGCAACCTTGCGTAAGAGTAGCTGAGTTAAATCAGATTGTGGGATGAAGGGTTTAGGCCCAAACCATCAACTCTATATTCCTCTCCATAGATGGCTGCCTGACCTGCCTAGTTTGTCCAGCATTTTGTGTGTGTTGCTCAAAGTTTCCAACATCTGCAAAATCTCTTGTGTTCAAATTTTGAGAGTTGTTTTAATGCCTCACATTTGTCCATGATATGAAATTGACCAAACATCCCAAATAATGTCCTGCACACAACACATCTCTATCCTTTCACTCCCTTTCTCAGTCCAGTGAGCAAAAACCTCTCAAGAATCCTGATTCAACCTTGCATTTTTCACTTGTTTCTGTAATCTCCTTTCATACCACTCTGAGTTTATTCTGTTCATCAGAATGACCTTTTGCTTTCTCAACCCCATTACTATCAAACTTTCAACCACCCAACTGACCTTCTTCATGTTAATTAATATTCTTAACAGTCCTCAGGTAGGCATTCCATCTCCTGATATGCTGGCAACATGAGATACTGTACAAGAATTAAAGATTAACCTGAGACATCAAGATTGGCATTCTCTTTCAATTTTTCATGTCTGTTGGTATCGGAGATATTGTAGAATGGTGAATAAATGTTGTTTGACGGATCTGGCCAGTTGGACATTATGGTGCTTCCATAATCTACCAGTGGAACATAGGTGGAATTTGTACAGTGTAACCAACTCATGAATGTACGTAAAGAAGATCAATTATACCGGCATTCACCAGCATTCTGACATGTTGTATTATCAATGTAAAATATTGACCTCTTGTATTCTTAGGGATGTTAGCCAAATGAAACTTTTATCTGTGTGTGCATTTATTAAACAAAACTCAGGGATACCAATATCCTACCAGTTATAATTGCAATATTTTGTTGTAAAGGGATGTTATTATGGTCATAGATCAAATATGGTCAGGGTAGGGATCGGATGGATGTACTATCATGTTTGGGATGCTTAGCCAATTTATGACTCACTGGCATTTAGGACAGCAATGAAGGTCCTCCAATGAAGATTCTTCATTGCTGTTTCCATAACAATTGTTTTTTGACCAGTCAGGGTTGTTAGCCCTGAGCTGATCCCCCGAACCTAGAGGGCCGGTGGACCACTCTTTGTCTAGCCTCTACCCTTTGACCTGTTTGGCATGGGTGACCCTAACAAGAGCCAAAGCACAAGTCCCTGACTCCAGACAACATAGCTCTCCAGGTCAAACCCTATAACCAGGTTGTGGTCCTCTTGGAGGTCTTACAGAATGAGGGTAAGGGTAAATGCTAGACAGTAAAGCAACTCCCATAGTTTGGCACGGTTCAGTTGCTACCAATATAAACCAGCTAGCTGGAGGATTTGGCAGGTTTCTGTTCAGAAATAATAATGCTGGGAACTCACTTTAGACTGCAAACAAATTTGGCAAGACCACTTTGACCCTCATCAAAGAATCCTGTCTGGATGCATCACGGCTTGGTCTGGCAACTGCTCTGCCCCAGACTGCAAGAAACTGCAGAGTTGTAGATGCAGCTCAGTACATTGCGAGAATCAGTCTCCCCTCCATGGACTCTGTCTGCACTTCTTGCTGACCCAGTAAAGCATCTGGCATAATCAAAGACCCCCACCCGCCCTGGGCATTTGCTTCTCCCCCCCCCCCCCCGGCCATTAGGTAGAAGAATCAGAAGCTTTAAAGCATGTTATCACCAGGTTCAAGGACAGCTTCTATCCCACTGCTACAGTTGAATGCATGATAATGTGAGCTATTGACCTTAGTGACTTTGCACCTTATCGTCCACCTACACTGCATTTTCTCTGTAGCTGTTACACTTTATTCTGCATTTAGTTATTGTTTTATCCTGTACTACTTCAATGCACTGTTGTAACAATTTGATCAGAAAGAACAGTATTCAAGACAGATATTTCACTGTATCTTGGTACATGTGACAAAAATAAACCTAGTCATCTATTTGCCATTAATTTGGCTTTGCGTCTAGGTTTTGAAGCACTAGATAAAATTTCTATCAGGATGACTAGTGAACACACAGCATTTGCTAATTAGTTCAAAGTCAGGAGGCAGGTCTTTGACTTAGGGTCTCTGAATTCATGAGCTAAAGTAATGCAGACTGTTCCCAATGTAATGGGATTATTTTTCCAACAAAACACGGGGAATAACAGACAGTTGCATAATATATTCAATTTATGACATCGATCACTGTTCTGGCACAGCCCTTTACCATTCCATAAACAGCCTTTGCTTTCCTCCAATTAATCCTTAAACCATTGTGTTTCACCATCTTGAATTTTGTTTCAAACTGATCTGTCTCATTTCTAGGTCCTTGTGACAGGTTCTGTCATTGCAATCTAAGACCTTGTCTGAATCGTTTTGTTTTGAAAAATTAGTAGTACTTTCTCTATCCTGACTTTGTTGAAAGGTCATCCAGTACTCTATTGTCTTTTTACCCACCTACCCCTGCTATCTTGAAGTTTTCCACTTTTGTTAATTCTTCATGTTTACCTTACCTGATCCCACCACATTGTTAACTTCCACGTAATTGTCTATGGATAGCGATGTAGAGACTCGTGAATGGATTTCTATCTTTGGATCATTCTTAAAATACCAAGTTCATGAAAAAAGACATGCATTTATATAGTATCACAGTGGCCCAAAGCAGCTTACAGCCAAAAATAAACAAACAGTTGTACAATATGAAGGGAAATAGACCATAAGACCATCACATATAGGAACAGAATTAGGCCATTCGACCCATTGAGTTTGCTCTGCCATTCAATAATGGCTGATTTATTATCCCTCTCAACCCCATTCATCTGCCTTATCCTCATAACCTTTGGCGCCCTTACTTTTCCAATATTTTTATTAATTTACATTTAAGAATACAGAGCACAGGAAAAAAATAACAATACATTATACTAATTCACATATACTCCTTACCCTATATTCGTACAGGTTAATTAATTCATAACATTGAAATATAGTGATTTTATTATATAAAAAAATCTAACCCACTACCAAGACCGAAGCTGATTAGTAAAGAAAAAAAAGGGAAAAAAAATTATGCGTCACCATCTGTGCTTTAACAACAAATCAAAGGTTTTGAAAATAATTCAGAAAAGGTCCCCACAATGTTTGAAAGTCTTGACTAGATTCAGAGATTGAGCATCGAATCTTCTCTAAATTTAAACATGACATCACATCAAGTAACCATTGGGCGTGAATAGGAGGGGCTGCATCTTTCCATTTAAGCAAGAGCATCCTTCTGGCCATAAGAGAAATAAAAGTCAAAATGTGCAAATCAGATGACTCCAAGATATTATCCTGTCCTCCAACAATACCAAATAAAGTAGTCAAAGGATTAGGCTTAAAGTTTACTTTACAAAGTATGGAGAAAGTTTGAAATACTTCTTTCCAGTATTTTCCAAGACTTGGGCATGTCCAAAACATATGAATGAGTGAAGCTTCTCCATAATTACATTTATCACAATACAGAGATATATCTAAATAAAAACTAGACAGCTTATCCTTGGTCATATGTGCCCTATGGACCACTTTAAATTGTAGGAGAGAGTGGCGGGCACTTAACGATGAAGTGTTAACTAATTTAAAAATTTAATTCCAAGTTTCCTCAGAAATTGAAGTCTGTAAATCTTGTTCCCAAAAATTTTTAATTTTATCTAAAGGAACACTTCTTATTCCCAGCAACATATTATAAATATTAGCTATGGATCCATTATAAAAAGGTTTCAAATTTAAAATTACATCTAGTAGATTCTTATCAGGACTTTTAGGAAATGTACTTATTTGAGACCATAAAAAATCTCTTATTTGTAGGTATTGGAAAAAAAAGAGTTTTGGGTAAACTATATTTAATTGACAGTTGTTCAAATGAAAAGAGACTTCCCTCTTCAAACAAGTCCTGAAAACATTTAATACCTAATGTATCCCATTCTTTAAAAGCCATGTCAATCATAGAGGGTTTAAAAGAAATTAGAAAAACTGGGACTCGAAAGAGAAAATCTCAATAACCCAAAGTATTTTGGGAATTGTATCCAAATTCTCACAGTGTTTTTAACTACCAGATTATCAGTTAACTTACTCAGAGACAAAGGGAGTGAGGATCCAAGAAGAGAAATAATAGAAAATTTATTAACAGAGTTAGCTTCTAAAGAAACCCACATCGGGCAATCCCCATAACCTTTGGCGCCCTTACTAAACAAAAACCTGTCAATCTCCGCTTCAAATACAGGTGTCCCCTGCTTTTCGAATGTTCGCTTTACGAAACCTGGCTGTTTTGAAAGGCCTACATTTATAGTTCCCTGTTTTCGCTAGCGGAAGGTGTCTTCACTGTTATGAAGAAAAGTAGCGCGCGAAAAAAATCAGCATGCGATAAAAAAAGGCAGCGCACGCCCCGAGCAGCTGCTCTCCCCGGGATTCGGAACTGCATTCTAGCTGGCATTGCTTAAACACGTGCCTGTGAGCAGCCGTTTGCAAGATGAGTTCTAAGGTATCGGAAAAGCCTAAAAGAGCTCGTAAGGGTGTTACACTTAGCGTAAAACTAGACATAATTAAGTGTTTTGATCGTGGTGAACGAAGTAAGGACAAAGTGAGATTGGCTTGTGGAAGTTGATGAAGATGATGTTGAAGAGGTTTTGGCATCCCATGACCGAGAACTGATAGATGAAGAGCTGATGCAATTGGAAGAGGAAAGGATAACAATCGAAACTGAATGAGTAATGATAAAGTACGACTTTAATTTTGAAAGGGTACGTCACTTTGGGCATATTTGCAAGATGGTTCGAGTCCTTACAAAGAACTGTATGATAGAAAAATGCGCGAGGCTAAGCAGTCAAGCAAGCCTTCCACATCAGCCACAGCAGATGACGAACTTTGACCTTCGACATCGAGGCAGGCAGAGATAGAAGAAGCCTGCCCTGATCGACGATGAGATGACACCCCAGTGTCCCACCACCTCAGCCCCCGGGCCGCGGACAGATACCAATTCGCGGAGAATGCAGCAGTAGCCGGGAGGCACACAGCACATCTTTAAGAAAAAAGCCGAAATAAACATGCTAATTAATTAGGTGCCGCCCGGCACATAATCGTCGGCCCAGATCAGAGGCGATTGCGGATTGCCAATGACTTGGCCTCCACAGCTGTTTGTGGCAATGAATTCGACAGATTCATCACCCATTGCGAAAATAATTCCTCTTCGTCTCTGTCTTAAAGTAATGCATTTGTATTCTCAGCCTGTGCCCTCTGGTCCTAGACTTATCCACTATAGGAAACATCCTTTCTACATCCACTCTCTCTAGGCCTTTTAATATAAGGTAGGTTTCAATGAGATACCCCTCACTCTTCTAAACTCCAGTGAGTACAGGTCCAGAGCCATCAAACACTCCTAATACATAACCCTTTCATTCCCAGGATAATTCTCATGAATCTCCTCTGGGCCCTCTCCAATGCCAGGGGCCCAAAACTGCTCATGATACTCCAAATGCGGTCTGACCACTGGTTTATAAAGATCCAGCAACACATCTAGTCCTCTCAAAATGAATGCTAACATTGCATTTGCCTTTCTCACACAAATAATAATGTAGATGGAGTTTTGAGTAGGCTAGTGATCTTCCTTGTATGTCTTGATCCTAATTTGAAAATCAGCACTTAGGTAATTGCTTTACCCTGTGCCAATCATTCTGGCTTCGTCCTTTAAATTTAGAGATCCAAGGTTAGTCTGATATTGAGGCGTGGACAATAGGACTTCAAATTATAGATGAAATTTGATTAGGAATTACTACAACTATTTGGGAAAAGATTGATTTTTCCTCTCATCTGTTTTGGATAGGTGGAGTTTAGATGAATATACATGAAGCTGCTCTACCGCCATTCCCCACATGAGGGCAGCTGTGATCTGCAGAATTCCTGTTGTTTGATTACATCCTGGAACTTTACCCTCCTTTGCATCATATCCTCAGTGAGGCCACATTAGAAAGGTCATGACATTCATTTTAGCATGCAAGCATATCTGTCTAATTTACCAACTGAAGTATTTGGCCCATTCTTCAAAGGAAGGGAGGGAGGGAATGTGGACTCAGACCATGAGAGGCCTGCGTCGGGTATTTTCATGCCTTACAAGGCGCAGATTGGAAAAGATTGAAAAATCTTCAAAAGATCCCTTAAAAACTGACATTTGAGACAGCATTCCAGTTGAAGAAGAAAACAATGACTGATGATCATATATCACATTTTGAGTGCCAAGGAGAAACTGGAATACATTGAGGGAGAGAGAGTTTAAAAGAAATGAGTGGGCCATTCGTCACGTTTTGCACACCACAGTCCCAAGGACATTGGATAAAACGTAATTAGGCACTTGGCAAGGACCAAAAAAAAGTCAGGTTTAAGTGCAGCGGCCATTATGTGAGTGGGCTAGTGTTGCAGTAGGGACTTGAGACTTTGGGGAGTAGAGGCTAGGCTGTAGGTTGATTTTTTTTCTTTATTATTTATTCTTTCTTGATTTCCTATTGCACATTTAAAGCAGTGGGGTTGCCAGACAGGATGGTGGAATGGTCCTCTTGCGGGATGTTGGAAAGTAGGAAGACTTCCAGTGAACCTGATGACTACACCTGCAAGAAGTGCATCCAGCAAGCTGTGTTAAGGACTTGGAGCTGGAACTGGATGAATTCAGGATCATTCGGGAGACTGAGGGATTAATAGACGGGGGCGGGGGGGGGGGATGCGATATGTAGATACACCAAAGGGTCAGGACGCAAGTAACTGGATGACTGTCAGGAAGTGGAAAGGGGATAGGCAGCCAGGTCAGAGTATCCTGTGGCCAATCCCCTCAACAGGTATACTGCTTTGGATACTGCCGGGGGGAATGTGACCTAGCGGAGGGCAGCCACAGCAGTGAGGTTTTTGTCACTGATTCTGGCTGTGGCTCAGAAGGGAAGATGGGAGAAGCAATGAGCTGCAGTGAAAGCGGATTCATTGGTTCTGTGGATGAGAACAAGATTCCCGGATGGTCTGTTGAACCAGAAGTCATTGCCCCGGTCGGGACCAATGACATGAGTAGGAGGGGTGACGAGGTCCTGCAAAGTGACCTCAGGAAGTTAGGTGTGAAGTTAAAGTATAGGACTTCCAGGGTTGTAATCTCAGGACTGTTACCCATGCCATGTGCTAGTGAGGCCAAAAATAGGAAAATCATACAGTTTAACAGGTGTCTAAGGAGATGGTACTGGAGGAAGGGCTTCAGATTCTTGGATTATTGACTTCTCTTCTAGGGAAGGTGGGACCTTTAAAGAAGGGATGGTTTGCATGTGAACTGAAGGGTAAGGTTTGTTAATGCTTCACAGGGTGGGAGCAACACACATAAAAGTTGCTGGTGAACGCAGCAGGCCAGGCAGCATCTCTAGGAAGAGGTGCAGTCGACGTTTCAGGCCGAGACCCTTCGTCAGGACTAACTGAAGGAAGAGTGAGTAAGGGATTTGAAAGTTGGAGGGGGAGGGGGAGATCCAAAATGATAGGAGAAGACAAGAGGGGGAGGGATGGAGCCAAGAGCTGCAAGGATGGGTTTAAACTCGAGCTATAGGGGATGCAAACCAGAGCATCAAAATAGAGAGTGGAGGGGTTGTGAAGAAAGATGTCGTTAAGACTACGACAAAGTCAGTAATTGAAAGGTTAAGCTTGAGCATAGTGGGACTAAAGTTCTGAGCTGCATATATTTCAATGCAAGCAGTAGTGTAGGAAATGTGGATGAGCTTAGGGCATGGATCAGCTCGTGGAATTATGACATTGTGGCCATCATTGAGGCTTGGTTGCAGGACTGGCAGCTCAATGTTCTGGGCAACACATGCAAAATGCTGGAGGAACTCAGCAGGCCAGGCAGCATCTATGGAAAAGAGTATAGTCAACATTTGGAGCCAAGACCCTTCGTCAGGAATGCTGTAAAAAAAGATGAGGACTCAGAGTTAGAAGGTTGGGGGAGGGGAGGAAGAAACACAAGGTGATAGGTGAAACCAGGAAGTGGGGGGGGCGGGGTGGTGGAGAGGTGAAGTGAAGAGCTGTGAAGTTGATTGGTGAAAGAGATACAGGGCTGGAGAAGAGGGAATCTGATAGGAAAGGACAGAGGCCATGGAAGAAAGAAAAGGGGAAGGAGCACGAGAGGGAGGTGATGGGTAGGTAAGGAGATAGTGTGAAGATGGAAATGGAAATTGGGAATGGTGAAGGGGGGGCCATTACAGTACTGGAAGTTCAAGAAATCGATGTTCATATACCATCAGGTTGGAGGCTAGCCAGATGGAATATAAGGTGTTGTTCCTTCAACCTGAGTATGACCTTATCATGACGGTAGAGGAGGCCATGGACTGACACATCGGAATGGAATGGGAAATGTGATTAAAATGGGTTGCCATTGGGAGATCCTGCTTTTTCTATAGATGCTGCCTGGCCTGCTGAGTTCCTCCAGCATTTTGTGTGTGTTGCTTAGATTTCTAGCATCTGCAGATTTTCTTATTTGTCAGTGTTCTGGGGTTCTATTCTTTTAGACGTGAAAGAGCGAGAGGGATTAAAGGGGGAGGGCTGGCATTACTAGCTGCGAAACTTATCACACCAGTGTTCAGTCAGGACAGACTGGAGGACTAGTCTTGTGAAGCTTTATGGTAGAACTGAGGAATAAGAAAGGTATGACCACATTAATGGGGCTATGTTATAGGCCACCAAACAGACCGAGGGATTTAGAGGAGCAAATTTGCAGAGACATCACAGACTGTTGCTAGAAACGAAAAGTTTGTGATAGTAGGTAATTTTAACTTTCCTCATATTGACTGAGACTCCCATAGTGTGAAAGGGCTGGGTGGGAAAGAGTTTGTTAAATGTATTCAGGAAAGTTCCCTTCATTATAGAAGTCCCAACTATAGAGAGAGCACTGCTAGATCTCCTATTAAGGGCAGGTTGCCGAAGTTTGTGTAGGGAAACTCTTGGTATCTAGTGATCATAATGTCATTAGTTTCAAGGTAATTATGGAAAAGGATAGGTCTAGTCTCAGGTTGAGATTCTAAATTGGAGAAAGACCAATCTGGATGGTATCAGAAAGGATCAGGCAAGTGTGGATTGGGACAGGCTGTTTTCTGACCAAGGTATTCTTGGTAAGTGGTAGGCCTTCAAAAGTGAAATTTAGAGAGTACAGAGTTTGTATGTTCCTGTCAGAATAAAAGGCAAGGATAACGGTTTTAGGGAACCTTGGTCTTCGAGAGATATTATGGCCCTGGTTAAGAAAAGGAAAGAGGTGCATAGTAGATACGGGCTGGCAGGAACAAATGAGGTACTTGAGGAATATACAAAATGCAAGAGAACACTTAAGAAGGAAATTAGGAGGGCTAAAAGAAGGCATGAGGTTGCTCTAGCAGACAAGGTGAAGGAGAATCCTTAATACTTCTACAGATATATTCAGAGCAGAAGGATAGCAAGAGACAAAATTAGTCCTCAGGAAGATCAAAATGGTAATCCTGAGTGGAGCCGAAACAGATGGGAGAAGGTCTTAAATAGATTCTTTGCATCTGTATTTACTCAGGAGATGGGCGCAGAGTCTATTAGTGTAAGGTAATGCAGCAGCAAGGTCATGGAACCTCTAATGATTACCGAGGAGGAGTTGCTTGCTGTCTTGATGTGAACTGGGATGGGTAAATCTCCAGGGCCTGACATGTCAGAATCAGAATTAGGTTTAATATCACTGGCATTTGTTGTGAAATTTGTTAACTTTACGGCAGCAGTACAATGAAATAGGTTATTAATAAATATCCAGAAAAAAATCTGAGTTACATTAAGTGTGTGTGTGTGTGTGTGTGTGTGTGTGTGTGTGTGTGTGTGTGTGTATACATACATACATTTATCTATATCTATATATGTGTGGGTGTGTGTGCGTATATATACATACATACATTTATCTATATATATGTCTGTGTGTGTATATACATACATACATTTATCTATATATATATGTGTGTGTGTGTGTGTGTGAGTGTGTATGTATGTATTAAATAGTTAAGTTAAAATAAGTAGTGTAAAAAAACTTTTGAAAAATAATGAGGTAGTGTTCATGGGTTCAATGTCCATTTAGGAATTGGATTGCAGAGAGGAAGAACCTGTTCCTGAATTGCTGAGTGTGTGCCGTTAGGCTTGTGTACCTTCTTCCCTGTGGTAACAGTGTGAAGAGGGAATGTCCTGGGTGGTGGGGATCCTTAATGATGGACACCACCTTCCAGTGTCTTGGAAATTATGGAGGCTGATACCCATGATGGAGCTGACTAACTTACAAGTTTCTTTGGCGGGAGGAGAAGATGGCAGTGCACCGCACGTGCGCAGCTCTCCGGTGAAAAATGATGTCGTATCTGTTAAGTAGGGACCGTGTACAATTTCTGATTTGCTGGAGATAGACGTGAAAGCACAGAGGAACATCTGGAGAAATTTCTGAAACGTCCATCCGCTGCTGTCATTACTGTGTGGTCGGGAATCTTTCGGAGGGTAGGCCTCAAAATCCCCGGCCTTGCCTGCTTTTGGCGACTGAGAAAGGGATCGAATCGCTCGGACAGTGATGGCGCTCAGTACTCGGTGTCGGAGAGCTGATCAGAGCTCAAAATTTTCGGATGACTCAGTCGGATTGTGGTCGGCATGGCAGGGAGAGTTTTTCTTCCCTCTCCTGTCTGCGTGAGATGTGGGACATTTGAGAAACTTTGAACTTTACTGTGCTCACGGACTTCTTCATCAAGTTATGGTATTGTTGCACTGTTGTAACTATATGTATAATTATGTGGTTTTGTCAGTTTTTTTCAGTCTTGGTTTGTCCTGTGTTTTTGTGATATCACACCGGAGGAAATAATGTATCATTTCTTAATGCATGCATTACTAAATGACAATAAAAAGGGGACCATGTGTCTTCATAATCTAAAAAAAATTTACTTCGATCTTGCACAGTAGCAGTACCTCCCCCACCCCCCCATGCCAGACCATGATGCACCCAGTCAGAATGCTCCCCACGGTGTATTTGTAGAAGTTATCAAGTGTTTTAGTTAACAAACTAAATCTCCTCAAACTCCTAATGAAATATAGCCATTGTCTTGTCTTCTTTATAGCTGCGTCAATATGTTGAGTCCAGTTTAGGTCCTCAGAGATATTGACACCTAGGGACTTGAAATTGCTCACTGTCTCCACTTTTTCTGATTGTATTATCAGAAAATTTATAGATGGCATTTGAGTTCTTCCTAGCAACACAGATGTGGGTGTAGAGAGAGTAGAACAAGGGGTGAAGCACACATCCCTGAGGTGCACCGGTGTTGATTGTCTGTGAGGTGGAGATGTTGTTTCTGACCCCCGTAGATTGTGGTCTGCTGCTTAGGAAGTTGATGATCCAGTTGCAAAGGGAAGTACAAAGGCCCAGCTCTGTAATTTTTCAATCAGGACTGTAGGAATGATAGTGTTAAATGCTGAGCTGCAGTTGATAAACAGCATACTTTTATAGGTATTTGCATTGTCCAGGTGATCCAAAGCCACGTGGAATGCCATTAAGATCACGTTTGCTGTAGACCTATTGTGGCAATAGGCAAATTGCAGAGGGTTCAGGTTTTTCCTGAGACAGATGTTGATTCTAGCCATGACCAACCTCGGACTCTGCGGGAGGTTAGTGCAGAAATTGTAGGGCCCTAACAGAGATATTTAAAACATCCTTAATGACAGGAGAAGTGCTGGAGAATTGGAGGATAGCTAAGGTTGTTCAGTTGTTTAAGAAAGGCTCTAAGAATAAGCTAGGAAATTATAGACTGGTGAGCCTGACATCAGTAGTGGGAAAGTTATTGGAAGGCTTTCTAAGGGACCGGATATATGAGTATCTGGATAGACAGGGACTGATTAGGGATAGTCAACATGGCTTTGTGCGTGGTAAGTCTTGTCTAACCAATCTTACAGAGTTTTTTGAGGAAGTTACTTGGAAAGTTGATGAAGGCAAGGCAGTGGATGTTGTCTACATGGACTTTAGTAAGGCCTTCGTGGCCTCCTTCTTGGCAGCCACAAAACAAAGAATCCCCTAAAAGAACCCATTAAAAAAAGGCCATCAAACATCCAATGCGCAGAGAGAGGAAAAAAAACAATTCATGCAAACAATTAAAGTAAGCAAATACCTTCAGAACCGAAGTTCTATGAAGACACAAAGCCAGGCATCACTGCAGCTGGTGCATTGTTCATCACAAAGCCAAGACCACAGATGTGAAGTCAGGTATCGCTGCTTCCAGTGCTCCATTTCAGCATAGAGCTGAGTAAACGTCACAGATTAGCAAGCAGAACTGGTCCTCGCATTGCGTCCAGTCCCAACACCCTGACCTTTTCAATCTGGGGCACTGAAATGATCCAAACATAGGGCTATTCCTTGCTCTCAGGGACACTGCAACTCTTCCTTGACTCTGCTTCAACCCTGATTCCGCTTGCTACAGCCAGGCCTTTCCTGTTCCTCAGCCACCTCTTGTTTCCGCTTACCACGACCATGCCTCGACCATCCTTTGTTCGCCTCTCTATCGTTAGCGTTGTTAGCATTTTTCTTTCCAATATTTTTATTAGTTTCTACATAGAAGAATACAGAGTACAAGAAAGTATATATAAAAGGTCAAAAAAGATTTTTAAAAAGCTACCAATTACATTATATCTATTCATAATAACAATCTCATTACCCTGTATTCATGTAAGTTAATCAATAGTTATATTGAAATATACTCATTTAATACCAAAAAAAAAGAATCTAACCCCTACCAAGACCGAAGCTGTTTATTGAGGAGAAAATAGGTCAAATACCTTCTCGTATAATAAAAAATAATAATAGCCAACATCTGAATTTAAGGGGGCCTTTTCTGAAGGTTTTGAAAGTAATTCAGAAAAGGTCCCCACAATGTTTGAAAGTCTTGATGAGATTCAGAAATTGAACAACGAATCTTCTCTAAACCTAAGCATGACATAACGTCGTATAAACATTGAGCATGAGTAGGAGGAAAAACATCTTTCCATTTAAACAAAAGCACCCTCCTAGTTATAAGAGAGCTAAAGGCCAAAATATGTAAATCAGATGTCTTCAGCTTGATATTTCGTCCCGCAACAATACCAAATAGGGCCGTCAGAGGATTAACCTTAAAATTGACTTTGAAAAGTAAAGAAAAAGTTTGAAAAACTTCCTTCCAATATCTTTCAAGACTCGGACAAGTCCAAAACATATGAATTAATGAAGCTTCTCCATTATTACATCTGTCACAGTAGGGAGATCTATCCGAATAAAAACGAGATAGCTTATCCTTAGTCATATGAGCTCTGTGTACCACCTTAAATTTTATGAGGGAATGGCGAACATATAACGATGAAGTGTTAACCAGTTTAAAAATCTCATTCCAAGTTTCCTCAGATATTGATGTCTGTAAATCTTGTTCCCAGAGATTCTTAATTTTGTCTAAAGGAACATTCCTCATCTCCAGTAACATGCCATAAATATTAGGTATTGAACCATTATGAAAAGGTGTCAAATTGAAAATTATGTCTAGTAAGTTCTTATCTGAGCTTATAGGAAATGTGCATAATTGAGATCTTAGAAAGTCTCTGATTTGTAAGTATCTGAAAAAGTGAGTTTTGGGTAAGCTATATTTAGCTGATAATTGCTCAAATGAAAAAAGATTTCCTCCAAAAACATTTAATACCCAACCTGTCCCATTCTTTAAAAACTAAATCAGTCATAGAGGATTTTTAAAAAAAGTTAGAATAAGTGGGACTTGAAAGGGAAAATCTCAATAAAACCAAAGTGTTTTCTAAATTGTATCCAGATCCTCAGAGTATGTTTAACTATTAAATTATCAGTTAGGTTACTTACAGATAAAGGAAGTGAGGATCCAAGAAGAGAAATAATAGAAAATTTATTAACAGAGTTAGCTTCTGAAGAAACCCATACCAGACAGTCTACACGATTAATATAATATAGCCAGATTAATATAATATAGCCAAAATGTAAGATATCGTATATTAACTACCCAGTAATAAAACCTAAAATTAGGTAAGGCTAAACCTCTAGACTTTTTAGCTTTTTGAAGATGAACTTTATTTAGTCGAGGGCGTTTATTTTTCCATATACAAGAGGACGAAATAGAATGCATTTTTAGCATTGATCGTTATTAATAAGGTAATTTAGTAGTTTCCTTTGTTTTGTTTTTTGCCACCCATAAGTAGTCACTGGGTATCACCAGCATCATCTTAAACCGGAAGCCTAAATGGACATTCTGAATGGTTATCCCTCTAATCTGAAGCTGCCTGCTCTGGTCTTAGACCCTACCACAGGAAACATCCTCTCCACATCCACTCTAATGAGGCCTTTCAACAATTGATAGGTTTCAGGAGATTCCCCCTCATCCCTCTAAACCACCTTCTCATATTATTAATCCTTTCATTCCCAGAATCATTTTGGTGAACCTTCTTTGAACCCTTTCCAATGTCACCAAATCCTTTCTTAGGCAAGGGTTTCAAAACTGCTCCAAGTGAGGCTTCTCCTGTGCCTTACAAAGCCTCAACATTACGTCCTTGCTTTTATATTCTAGTGCTCTTGAAATGAATGTCAACATTGCATTTGCTATCCTCACCACCTACTCAAACTGCAAATTAACCTTTAATGAATCCTGTATGAGGATTCCCAAGTCCCTTTGCACCTTAGATCTTTGAATTTTTACTCCATTTAGAAAATAGTATACACTTTTATTCCTTCTACCAAAGTGCATGACCATACACATCCCGACAATGTAGTCCATCTGTGTCTTCTTTGCCCATTCTCCTAATCTGTCTAAATCCTCCTGTAGCCTCTTGTGCTTCCACAACACTACCTGCCCCTCTATATATCTTCATATGATCCACAAACTTGGCCACAAAGCCATCTATTCCTTTATCCAAATCATTGACATATAACGTATAAAGAAGCAGTTCCAACACAGAATCCAGTGGAGCACCACTAGTCACCAGCAGCCAACCAGAAAAGGCTGCCTTTATTCCCATTCTTTGCTGCTTGCCAATCAGCCAATGCTCTATCCATGCTTGTATCTTTCCTGTAATACCATGGGGTGTTAACTTGTTAAGCAGCCTCATGTGTGGCAACTTGTGAAAGGCCTTCTGAAATCCGAGTAAATAACATCCTCCAATTCTTCTTTGTCTATCCTGCTTGTTATTTCTTCAGAGAATTCCAACAGATTGGTCAGGCAAGATTTTCTCTTAAGGAAACCATGCTGACTTCAGCCTATTTTATCAAATGCCTCCAGGTACCCCAAAACCACATTCTGAACAATTGACTCCAAATCTTCCCAAAACTGACCTCAGACTAACTGGCCTATAATTTCCTTTCTTCTGCCTCTCTCCCTTCTTGAAGAGTGCATGACATTTGCAATTCTCCAGTCCTCCAGAACCATGCCAGAATTTATTGATTCTTGAAAGATCATTACCAATGGCTGCATAACCTCTTCAGCCACTTTTTTCAGAGCCCTAGGGTGTAGACCATCTAGGTCCAGGTAAGTTATCTACCTTCAGACCTTTCAGTTTCCCAAGCACCTTCTCCCTAAAAATGGCAACTTCACTCATTTCTGCCCCCTGACACTCTCGAACGTCGGACATATTGCTAGTGTCTTCCACAATGAAGACTGATGCAAAATACTTATTCAGTTCAATTGCCATTTTCTTGTCCCCCATTACTACCTCTCCAGCGTCATTTTCTAGCAATCCAATATCTAATCTCACCTGTCATTTACTCTTTAATATATCTGAAGAGATGTTTGGTATCATCTTTAATATTATTGGCTTCCTTACTTTCATATTCATTCTCTTCCTACTTTATGACTTTTTAGTTGCCTTCTGTATGTTTTTAAAAGCTTCCCAATCCTCTAACTCCCCACTAATTTTTGCTCTATTATATGCCGTTTCATTTGCTTTTACATTGTTTTTGACTTCTCTTGTCAGCCACAGTTGTGTCATCTTTCCTTTAGAATACTTCTTCTTCGGGATTTATCTATCCTGTACCTTCCGAATTGTTCTAAGAAACTCCAGCCATTGTTGCTCTGCCGTCATCCCTGCTAGTGCTCCCTTCCAATCAACTTTAGTCAGCTCCTCTCTCATGCTGCTATAATTCTTTTTACTCTACTGTAATACTGATAGATCTGACTTTAGCTTCTCCCTCTCAAACTGTAGGGTAAAATCTATCATATTATCAATGTCTCCTAATAGTTCCTGTACCTTAAGCTCTCTAATCAATTCTGGTTCATTGCACAATGCCTAACCAGAATAGCTGACCCCCTAGTGGACTCAATCATGAGCTGCTTTAAAAAGTCATTTCATTGGCATTCTTGAAATTCTCTCTCTTGGGATCCAGCATCACCCGACTTTCCCAATTTAACTGCTTATTGAAATCTCCCATGACTATTGTAACATTGTTCACATGACATGCATTTTCTATTTCTCATTGTAATTTATAGCCCACATCTTGCTACTGTTCGCAGGTCTGTATACAACCCCATCACAGTCTTCTTACCCTTGCAGTTTCTCAGCTCCACTCACAACGATTCTACACTTTCTGATCCTATGTCACCTCTTTCTAAAAAATTGATTTCGTTTTTTACCCCTTTTCCTTCCTGCCTGACCATTCGATACAATATGTATCCTTGGCTGTTAAGCTCCCAGCCACAGTTCAGTGATGTTCACAATGTCATACATGCCAATTTGTAACTGTACTACAAAACTGCTTGCATTTGAATATAATAGCTACAGTACTGTATTTATCTTCCCTTTTGATTTTGTCCCCATTTTGCATTGCAACTCATCCATTTGACTGAAATTTTACCCTGTTATCAGCCTCTCCCTGTTAGCAGTCTCACTACCTAGTGCCTCTGTTTGTAAACCAGCTACCCCATACTTAACCCTATCACACCGGTACTCATCCCCCTGACAAATTAGTTTAAATAATCTGGGTGATAATGTGGTGGACTGGATCAGCAAAATTGTGAATGAAACCAAGATCGGGGTGTAGTGGATAGTGAAGAAGACTATCAAAGCGTGCAGTTTTTAACAAACTCATGTATTTTTCGCACTCACTGGCAGAAAGTGATATAGCAGCTAAGCTAACAGTTCAACTGGAACTCTGCAGATGCTGGAAATTCAAGCAACACACATCAAAGTTGCTGGTGAACGCAGCAGGCCAGGCAGCATCTCTAGGAAGAGGTACAGTCGACATTTCACGCTTGGTTTGTGTGATGTGCTGGGCTGTGTTCACGATCTTCTGCAGCTTCTTCCGGTCTTGGACAGGACAACTTCCATACCAGGTTGTGAGGCACCCTAGAAGAATGCTTTCTACGGTGCATCTATAAAAATTCGTGAGGGTTTTAGGGGACAAGCCAAATTTCTTTAGTTTTCTCAGGTAGTAAAAGCGTTGGTGGGCCTTCTTGGCAGTGGACTCTGCATGGTTGGACCAAGTCAGGTCATTTGTGATATTGACCCTGAGGAACTTAAAGGTTTTGACCTGTTCCACTTGCGCACCACCGATGTAAATTGGGTCCTGTGGTCCGCTACTCCTTCTGAAGTCAACAACCAAGTCCTGACGAAGGGTCTCGGCCTGAAACATCGACTGCGCCTCTTCCTATAGATGCTGCCTGGCCTGCTGCGTTCACCAGCAACTTTGATGTGTGTTGCTTGAATTTCCAGCATCTGCAGAATTCCTGTTGTTTGCGAACCAATTCCTTCGTCTTGCTGACATTGAAGGATAGGTTATTGTCTTCGCACCATGACACCAGGTTCTTAATTTCCTCTCTGTACTCTGTGACGAGAATACACATAGATTAAGATGTTAGCTGGCCTGTGCTGGCACCAGTGGGATCAGCGTTGGTCTGCCACCTGTCTTCAGGAGAAAGAGAGATAAGGAAAACAATGGAGCAGCAATGGAACAATTTGGAGTTGTTAATGAAGGGCCGGGAGAGTTTAACGGAAGGAGAGCTGTCAAGATCGGCTCCCCCTTTGAACCCTGAACTGTTTGAAGTGATGGACAGGCGATACCCCAGCAGGGGGATAAAAAGGGACAGGTGTGCTAAGGCAACACACACACGACACCCCGAGGTAACGAGACCCTGGAAGCGGTGCGTCTCCCACAAGTCGGTGGGAAGTTTTGGAAGGCTGCGTGGATCCAAGCCATAGACGCACAGGGTGGAAAGGCACGATCAGCGGGAACCTGGTGTGTGTCCGCCCTTGCCTGGGTGCCAGGTTCACCGCAGAGAAACGATCGTATCTGGAAACGGAGGGGTCACGGTCGGTGACCTCAGAAGACATCACAAAGGGCTTGCCCGAAAGCTGACTGCGAAGAATATCGAAGGTCTGTGTGGAAGCCGTTTGAATATTCATTCATTTTGCTCTCTCTCTCCTTCCCCCCACTGTCCATCTCCCACGGCAGCGATTACTGTGAACTGAACTGAATTCAATCGAACTGAACTTTGCGTCACTTTGAAACTAGTCATTTACCCCTAGACGACGATAGAGCTTGATTGATCCTGTTATCCTAATTCTCTGTACATGTGTGTTTATCATTGCTGAACTGTTGCATTTATTATCCTTTTGATTAGAGTACTGTGTTGCTTGTTTCTTTAATAAAACTCTCTTAGTTCTAGTAATCCAGACTCCAACTGAGTGATCCATTTCTGCTGGTTTGGCAACCCAGTTACGGGGTACGTAACAACTCAAACTCATCATTACCCAAGATACGGCCTACAATTGTTGTGTCATGAGCAAACTTATATATTGAGTTCGATGGAAACTTGGCTACACAATCATGGGTGTACAGTGAGTACAGCAGGGGTCTGAGTACACAGCCTTGTGGGGCACCGGTGCTCAGAGTGATTGTAGAGGAGGGCTTGTCCCCTATTTTCACGGCCTGGGTCCTGTCTGTGAGGAAGTTGAAGATCCAGCTGCAGATCTGAGTGCTAGGGTCCAGGTTCCGGAGCTTAGGAATCAGTTTATTTGGAATGATGGTATTAAGGACAGAGCTGTAGTCAATGAAAAATAAACAGAGATCCAACAATTTGGCACCTGAACAGGGACCGGTTACTTGAAGAACTGAACTGGACTAACAAAGGAAGTTTTTGTTAGTTTTGTCATAAGCAAGGGAAAATCTGCAGATGTTGGAATTCCAAGCAACACACACAAAATGCTGGAGGAACTCAGCAGGCCAGGCAGCATCTGTGGAAAAAATAAGTACTCTTGCCGAAGGGTCTCGGCCCAAAACGTCAACTGTACTTTTTAAAAAAAAGATACTGCCTACCTTTCTAATTCCTTACCCCCACTAATGAAAACAATTCAATTATATTCTGAGGTATCTGGTTATAAAATCAACTGCAATAAATTTGAGGCTATGCCAATGTCAAAATTGTGTTACAGGTTTCCCCTGCCATCTGAAGATACAGCATTCCTATGAAACGGTTTGTAAGCCGAAATGTCGTAAAGCGAAGGAGCAATTACCATTTATTTATGTAGGAAAATTTTGTGAGCGTTCGCAGACCCAGAAATAACCTACCAAATCATGCCAAATAACACATGAAACCTAAAGTAACAGTAACACATAGTAAAAGCAGGAATGATATGATAAATACACAGCCTATATAAAGTAGAAATACTTTTCCACAATCAGTACTGCACTGTTCTCCGTAGTGAAAATCTCACGCAAGCGCCGTCAGCAGAAAACCTCACGCAAGCGCTGTTGGCAAAAACACGGCGCAAGTGCTCTCCAGTAACCTTTAAGTTATGAAGCTGCCAAATCATACCAAATAACATGTAAAAATACACAGCCTATGTAAAGTAGAAATAATGTATATACAGTGTAGTATCACTTAACGGAATCAGGAAGACAGCGCAGAGCGCACTGATGATGGTGTGTTAGACTGAGTCGTCGCAGGTTGGGTGGTGCAGTGGCCCCCACCCTCCAGGCCACCGAGCGATACATTGCCGCGAAGCATGCAGGGGTGCAGCAGTAGCCGGGAGGCATCCAGCTCATCTTTAAGAAAAAAGCTGAAATAAACATGCGAATTAATTAGGTGTTGCCCGGCATGTATTGTCGGCCCAGATCAGTGCCAATTGCTGATTGCATCGCCTCTGATCTGGGCCGACATTTACGTGTGGGGCGGCACCTAACTAATTAACATGTTTATTTTGGCTTTTTTCTTAAGGATGTGCTGTGTGCCTCCCGGCTACTGCTGCATTCTCCGCGAATCGGTACGGTATCTGTCTGTGTCCTGGGTGTTGGGGTGGTGGGACACTGGGGTTTCCATTAGAGCAGGCAGCTCATCTTCTCCTATGACTGCCTGCCTCGATGTCGAAGGTCGAGGTTCGTTGTCTGCTGTGGCTGATGTGGAAGGCTTGCTTGACTGCTGAGCCTCACGCATTTTTCTATCATACAGTTCTTTGTAAGGACTCAAACCATCTTGCAAATATCCCCTAACCTATCTACCCTTTCAAAATTAAAGTCATACTTTACCATTGCAGCGAAAACCTCAACGTAGTTGCTTCACTTCCGCTACTGCATTCGGTTTCGATTGTTATCCTTTCCTCTTCCAATTGCATCAGCTCTTCATCTATCAGTTCTTGGTCATGGGATGCCAAAACCTCTTCAACATCATCTTCATCAGCTTCCACAAGCCAAACTCACTTAGTCCTTACTTCACTCACCATGATCGAAACGCTTAATTATGTCTAGTTTTACGCTAAGTGTAACACCCTTACAAGCTCTTTTAGGCTTTTCCAACACCATAGAACTCATCTTGCAAACAGCTGCTCACAGGCACGTGCTTAAGCAATGCTGGTGAGAATGCCATTCCAAATCCGGGGGAGAGTGGCTGCTCAGGGCACGTGCTGCCTTTTATCGCACGCTGATTTCTTTTGTAACAGTGAAAACACCTTCTGAAAGCGAAAACAAGGTACTAATGTAGGCCTTTCGTAACAGTGAGGTTTCGTAAAGCGAATGTTCGAAAAGCAGGGGACACTTGTATTCAAATTCAGTATCTCAGTTTAATTTCAGATGGATGCCAGTTGGAATGAAGTATCTAGGGGTCAAACTCATTCAGAATTTGAATGAAATAATTACTTTAAATTATGATCCATTATTGACTAGGTTAAGAAATAATCTGGATAAGTGGGGGGCACTGAGACTGTCACTCTGGGTTAAAGTCAATGTAGTTAAAATGGTCATAGCACCTCAGTTCAACTATCTTTCTATGATGCTTCCTTTAAATATTTCAGCAAGCAATAGAATAAAATTATCAATGATTTTCTATGGGTTAAGAAGAAGCCCAGAATTAAAAATGAGTAAGATGTGTATGTCCAGGGACATGCGTGGGCTCAGTCTACCAGACGTCAGGGCATATAAATTATCCTTTGAAATGACCAAGTTAGCTAAACATTGGGACAGGCAAATGTTGATTTAGATTGGGTAATTGTAGAACGGAGCCTGGCTGCACCACATTCTCCTCTTAACATCTTCTCACAACATGTGGGAAAACAAGACTAATCTAAACCCTATACTATTTCACTCAAGGAGTATGTGGAGTACGATTCATAAAGCTTGTAGAATGTCACATTTAAACCAGTTAATACTCCTCACTCTGGAATAACCCTGAGTTGTAAATACAGTAGGCGATCTCTATGAGAATGCGATTTTTATGTCATATGTGGATTTGCAGAGGAAATATAACTTTGTAGATAATGGGAATTTTTGGAAGTATTTACAAATAAGACATTGCTTTTGTAGCATATTCAAGAACAGTGACCCACAAAGTAACCCTTTAACTGAATACTTTACATTACCACAGGAAGTTCATAAAGCATCAGTGTTTTATAAAATGTTCAAGCACTCTGTGGGTGAATCGTGTAACAGTCCCAAAGCAGTATGGCAGAAGGATCTTGGAAGCGATATTGAAGATAATGAGTGGTCAAATATTTTCTCAAATGTGGTAAGACATATTAGAGAAGCAAGAGGGAAATTTATTCAATATAAGATAGTACACAGATATTATTGGACACCAACTAGACTCTACAAAATGGAGATTGTTGATAATAATTTATGCTGGAAATGTAAAAATATGGTGGGCACATATTTTCACATGATTTGGGAGTGTTGCATGGTTCGTCCATTTTGGTGTAAAGTTATTGATTTGTTGGGGAATTGGTCGGGTTCCACACTGCCCTTGTGCCCACGGCTTTGTCTCCTGGGTGATAGGACGATGATACCTAATGTAAACAATGACAAATTTACTATTTTAAAGGTGGGTCTCATCTCAGCTGCAAGAGATATTGCAAAACTGGAAAAAACCCAGATGTCCCACTGAAGGAATGGACTGAGAAAATGATTAAGATTTCATCATATGAGCACATGTTGGGAAGAATTAACAGTAAGGGAAAAGTGCAAGATGCGTGGGATCAATTTTGGTGGTATGTTAATTTAAACTTAAATTTGAACTTCTTTCTGTTTCTAAGTTTTATTTGTTTTCCTGTCATGGGATGCCTGTGTAAATATGCTGTACTATATCTGTTCTATGATATGCTGTGCTGCTTTGTAAAATAAGAAATAATAATAAAAATTTGAATTACAAAAAAAAAGATGCTGCCTGGCTTGCTAAGTTCCCCCAGTATTTGTGTGTGTTGTTTGTTAGTTTTGTGCAGCTAGTAGGTAAAACATTCATCCGGTCCAGAATAAGTATCTTCAGTACATCATTTAAAGGGAGTTTAAGAGTGACCGGAGTCGTGGCTGTATAACCCGTGGGGGGCCAGGTGCGGTATGAATTATAGGAGACCCAGTGTCTGATATTATAAAAACAACGTAGAATTGTCGAATAAGCGGCTGACAAAAGTTTTAAGATATCAGACAGATGTTTGGTTGTAACCTGGTATTATAGGCACAACAGGGTTGTGAGTTTTGTGAGATTTCTGATGTCTACAGGTGAAGAGTACTCCTTAAGATGGAAACTAATACAATTGCCAGAGCTTTGAAACAGACCGGCTGGTCTCTTGAATTTCCCAGCTGAAAGGGATAAATTAACTAAAATCTTAAGTGTTCACTTAAATGACACATCTAAATTTTGATAAAGAAAGGTGCTATCGATGCTGTCTAGTGGCGACTGGCTGCTAAGTGATGTTGAAGCGATATGCCAGAAAATGAAAAAGATGTGGTCGGGAACTAATGGTGCTTTAAACACTTGTTTTGAGGATATTGAGTATAAATGGTAAGTGTCAGTAAAGAAACTATTTAAGAAAGTTTGAAAGGCTTATGTTTATTTTTTGCTTCTATTGAGTCAGGTTTTCTGGAGTTTCTCTTTCACACAATTTTTTTTAACTTTCTGGCCTATATTTTAATATAAAGGTATATTAATACCTTAACACCTGTATATATAATATATATTGTGTATAACAAAGTTCGAAGTACATATAAGTTGAGTGAACTTGGCCTTTTCTCCTTAGAGCAACGGAGGATGAGAAGTGACCTGATAGAGGTTTAGAAGATGGTGAGAGGCATTGATCGTGTGGATAGTCAGTGGCTTTTACCCAGGGCTGAAATGGCAAACATGAGGGGGCATAGTTTTAAGGTGCTTGGAAGTAGGTATAGGGGAAATGTCAGAACTAAGTTTTTCACACAGAGAGTGGTCGGTGCGTGGAATGCACTGCCAGCAAAGGTGGTAGAGGCGGATACAATAGGGTCTTTTAAGAGACTCTTGGATAGGTACATGGAGCTTAGAAAAATAGAGGTAGGGAAATTCTAGGCAGCTTCTAGAGTATGTTACATGGTTGGCACAACATGTGGACTGAAGGGCCTGTAATGTGCTGTAGATTTTCTATGTTCTATGTTCTAAAAATCAACTTGTCACTGGTGACATTAATGGAGCTGCGAAGGTGCAAGCATATAGAGTTGTAAGTCCAAATCAATACTTTGAAACGTAAACCGCTGATGTAGAAAAAAACACATCATTCCAAAAAGAGCAGTATGAAAAAGGTACTAAATCAACAGAAAACAGATATCTACATTAACGGTAAAGTATGTCTGTCTATTCAGAGATGGAAAGTGAAATTAGGCAAATCTGCACAGCATCGGCGAGACCTTCGGTGGGCAAATAGGCCAACCCGGTGGGCGGTGTTAATGGTGATGTCAATCATGTTTAAAGGCAGTCAACACTGATTAGTCCCTCAAAACAGCAACAATTTGGGAACTCCAAGGAACTGCAAAGTGATGCTGATTCAATAGAGACCTTTTGTGACTTAAATGACAATGACAGTAATGAAATAATTGGTCTGGCAGCCATGGCAAGACTTGCCCCAGTAATAACTAAGAATGTGAAAACACGCAAGACTGATGATGGAGATTATGAAAGGAAACAGGAGGTTTGTCACGAACCACCAGATCTGGAAAAAAATGACAAATGCCCAGGGAAGTTCCATATCTTAAAAGACTTGCGCTGAACTTCAATTAATTGAGAATATATACAATTTGCATCCATATGATGGCATTCAAATTTTAGCTACCATGCCAGCAACTCAGCAAAATTGTGATGGTGAGTTGAAGATCACACAGGAGAGGATAAACAGAATTTACGAGATGTCAAGAACAAAACATGCTAAGAAGATGCAAGTTAATATACAGAATTGCCTTTGTTGAACCTAGATCTTGTTCTGTACACTGATAGCTCCTCAACCATTGAGGGAGGAATTCGAATGTCTGTTTGGGCTGTTGTCACGGAAAATGAAGTCATAGCCTCAGGAAACATGACTGTAAGCTTTAATTGAAGCATGTAAACTAGAAGAAGGAAGATCAGCTATTATCTACACAGTCTCTCGATGTTCTTTCAGAGTCGTTCATGACTGGAAATTTATGGAGACCAAAAGGATTTCTTACAGTTGAGGGAACTCCAATCAAGAATGGCAGACTAGCATGAGAACTAATGGAAGTCATGCAACTACCATCAGAGGCTGGACTATTAAAATGTAAAGGTCCCTTTAAAATGACCACAATGGAAAGCCTTGGAAATGCATATGCAAAGAAGGCAATGAGAGAAGGAATAAAGAAAATCAAAGAAATGAAAAAAAATGATAACTGAAACCAAGATAAACATTCTGTCATGGACAAACATGCAAGATATTCAAGAAATGCAAGGTTAGTGCTCAAATGAAGAAAAGTGGTACTGAATGGAAAATGGTGGGTTATTAAATGACAATGTAGTATGGCGATACAGCACTAGTCATGGGCTGGTAGCCCCAGCTGAGCTACTTCCTTACCTGGCACAGCAGATGCACTCCTTAGGACATATTGGGAGTGCAAAAGATGGTCAACAAATTCTCCCAGCGGTGATGGAAGCCAAAGTTCAGGGTGGAAACTCAACAAAAAGTTGAGAGGTATATGATGTGCCAGAAAACCAACCCCAGATCAATGGAAAAGATACCTTAGCCAAGTACTCCTGCCCCACCTGGTCCATTTTTTTACATCTACAAGTGGACTACGTTACTTTACTGAAGTACCATGGATATTCAGATGTGTTAGTAATAGTGGACAAATTTTCAAGATGAGTGGAAGCCATCCCTACAAGGAAAGCTACTACCACACAGACAGGCAAAACTCTGATTAAGAACTATATTCCTAGATAGGGATTGCCATGCCACACTGACTCTGACCAAGGAACACATTTCACTGGAAATGCTTGTCAAGAATTATATCAACTGATGAACATCAAATAGTCTTTTCATTGCCCACATCATCCAGAGTCATCAGGACAAGTTAGAAGAATGGATGGCATCATCAAACAAAGGGTGACTAAGTATTGTGCAGAACATGTACCATGGCCTACAGCACTTCCTTCGGTTTTATGCAGCATCAGAGCAATCTCAAACAAGAAGACAAACCTGAGTCCATTTGAAGTGGTGATGGGGCGACCTACGTCATTACTGGGAGTGTTTGATCTCAGAGAGGCTGGTATACATGTTATGTCAGATGGTTCTTTCAGATTATGTCAATAGTTGATTATTGTGTAAAACTAACCCGAGCTGTTCAGTGTGCTTCTCAACAGGTTCCTGCTGCTTGGAGTGGCCCATCGGAAGGAGGACACACCTTTGGTTCCTGGCAAGTGGGTTCTGGTCTAGAAACTGCGTAAGGGAGCTCAGTGGGAAGGTCCTTACCCAGTACTGTTAATTTCCAATACAGCAGCTAAGGTAGAAGGTAAAATTAAGTACGCAAAACGTACCAGAATTATATAATTGTGTCAACAGCAAACTTTAGGATTTTAGTGGGTTTGTCTGTGGAGGTACATTCGTTTGTATAAAGTGAGAACAGGAGGAGTGAAAGAATACAGCGCTGGGGAGAGCATGTGCTTTAGACAATGGATCGGACAAGTAGGAGCACAGACTTACTTACTGCCTCCTTCCTGACAGAAAGTTCATAATCCATTGACAGATACAGCTAGCTGGATTAGCTTCCTGTAGAACAACTCTGGAACAGTAGTGTTGAAGGCGGAGCTAAAATCCACAAAGATCTTCACATCAGTGTTGGGGGAGTCCAAATATTGAAGAATGTAAAGAAGGCACAAGTTAACTGCCATCTTCAACTGAGTGATTTGCTTTATAGGCAAACAGTAGTGGGTCAAGAAAAAGATTAGTAATGGACTTATGGTTTCAAAGGTTTTTGTAACTACTGATGTCAGAGCAACTGGCTTATAATCATTAAGTCCAGTGATCCAGTCTCTCTTGGGAACTGGAACGATTGTAGCAACTTCAAAGCAGGGAGATGTCAAATATCTCCGTGAAGACAGGTGCCAGCTGATCTACACAGTGCATTCAAGTACCAGGTGAGACACCATCACGGCCTGCAGCTTTCTTAATGTTCTGGTTTCCAAATAGTTTATGAACATCTTCTGTTTCACAGAAAGTATAGGGTGAGGTGAAGGGAGGGGGCAAGGCCCCGGGGAGGGAAGACTGAAGATGATGAATAGGACTAGGGTGAAGAGGGGATGGTGACATTGAAGTGGTTGTGAAGTGGTTAGGGGCTCAGCGTATCAGGATCAGAAGAAGTGAGAAGAGATAGATGTGGATTGTAGTAAAACTGACTGAACCGATCGGCCAAAGTGAGGGGGAGGGTGGTGACTGCGAGCAAACCAAGCCAAAGCCTCAAGAGTTTTTAGCACTCAATAATACTCTCTGGCACAATGAAGAATAATAAAAAAAATTGTCATTTATTTTAATTGAATATAAATACAGAAATGAACTTATGAATGATTATTTACACTTGTAAATATATTACAGTTCAAGAAGCACATTGATAGTGACAATACAGAGATTTTGATTTGCAATATCATTAGAGAAACGATTAATAATTTTTATAATTATGCACTTGGAAACTTTTTAAATGGACAAGTAATTGGCCAGTGAAATTGAAGCAAGGAAATTACTGATGGCAAATAAAGCTAAATTAGCTGGAAAGTTAACTTATTTGCTCCATGAATACTACCTGACCTTTGAATATTTTCAACATTATTTTTTGTTTTCAGATTTCCAGCTTCTCAGTGATTTTGCTTTCTACATGATGAAATTGTTGTAATGCAAATAACGTATCAAAATGTACTTTCCAAATGCAAAAAAAAATAGATTGCAATACAGAAAATATCCATGGTGTTGCTGCATTTCTGTAAACCCTCTGCTGTCAAGCCAATAATGTGCTCTGACTCTATTCAGTAATGTATTTCATCTTGGCTAAAATGGATGCTTGTGAAGGGGGAATTTTTTTTTTGCATTTGGGAAGTACATTTTGATACGTTAAAATTTCCCCCTTCACAAGCATCCATTTTAGCCAAGGTGGAATACATTACTGAATAGAGTCAGGGCACATTATTGGATCGATAGCAGAGGTTTAAAAGAAATGCAGTAACACCATGGATATTTGATCAAATCAAGACATCTTAAATTAACTGCATAATTTTGGGTCAACTGAATATATTAGGGTGGTTCTGCACAGAATTCACTCTGTTCAATTGCGTGAAGTAACTTCTCTTTCAGTAGTTCTTTTGTGCTGTAATTGGGGAGTTCCAGGCTCTTGGTGCAGGTGTAAGCACGAGGATATGATAAATCTGGTTCATTGGTCCAGGGGTTGAATATAATGGGGTTGAATATAACGATCCTAGTTCTTCCAATCCCACCTGCTGGGAGCCTCTCACTTCCACTTAGAAAAGCTAAACATCGGAGAACAACAACATTGAAATAAGTCAGATTATGTGGACCAGTTAACATTAAGTGGTAAAGAGATACAGCTAAGAATGAGGTTCTTCAGCCCATCGAATCTGCTCTGACCATCAGCCATACATTTAACACTAATCCTACATTTATCTTTTTTTTAAATTGTCTCTACATTTTCAACTGCTCACCCCAACCCCACCTCCACCCCCAGATTGTTCATTTCACTCACATGGTAGAGGGAGTTTACAGTGGCCAATTCACCTACTAACCTGCACATCTTTGGGACATTGGAGAAAACTGGAGCGCCCAGAGGTAATCCATGCAGTCATGGGAGAATGTACAGACCCCACATGGGCAGGACTGGTGGTCAGAATTGAACCCAGTTCTCTGGGCTGTGAGGCAGCAGCTTGACTAGCTGCATCACTGTGTTGCCCTGATATAGTATTTCCCCCCCTCCTTGACTGATAAATCTGTCTGCTGCATCTGAAATGTGACAGCTGGCAGCTTGAAAAAAATTGTGACAAAGTAAGATGATAGTAACAAAGTTATCAGTATTCAGAGATCTGGAAAAACAGGTGTAAATTCCAATACAGGAACCAAGGAACTTAAATTGAATTTATTTCTAATGTGAAGTCGTATTTAAAAAAATAATGAATTACTGTGACTGGGAAGTCAGTGTAACAAAAACCAGAGGCCTTGCCATGCCTTCTTCAGGAATTCCACAGTAGGGAATGTAAAAAAAAATGGAAATGATGGGTCAAGGAGCCTGCTACCGTGCTGTACCTCTCAATAAACAAACCCTGGAATAAACTGCACACCTTTGTTTGAACTCCACGTGTCTCAGTCTGCGCACTAGAAACAGATTTAGTTTGAAACTAAAACCCCACTGAGTACATGTTGGTTTCTTTGGCCATACGTGGTGCGCCAGGTTTGAACTTCCTCTTACCTTTCCTCACCATATACTGCCAGCACTTCCTATTTCTGGTTTCCCTCAATGCTCATCTTTTTTAACTGCTGTTTGTGGCAAAAATTCTGCACTTAAGCCATCGTGAATTTGGCATCTTAAGTTCTGAAGAATGTTCTTGAACCTGAAACATGATGTTCTTTTACATTCTACAGGTTCTTGCACCATTTTCTGTTTTTTTTATTTCAAGATATCCATTCTGCTTGATTACAAAATGAATCTCAGTTGTACAGTATCTAACCTCTGTGTTAGATATGCTTCATTCTAGACACATGCAAGTGTTAAAACAGATGTGAGCTTATTTACCAATGAATTGCTTTTTCTCCTCTTCCAGTAGGCTTTCAAAAATTTCCCAAAAATATCTAATTATTCTGTCAGTTGATTGATAACCTCGGTATGAGGTATTCTGCAGAGAAAAATAAAATGAAGATTGGCATGAGACTGGATGATTATATGTTTAAAATAGTTAGAAAGTTTCTGTTTTCCCAGATATAAAGGTAAGTTTTTATATTTTGGATATGGTCAGATAGTGTTCTTAGACATATCTAGCAGTTAAAATCTGTATCAGTCTTCTCCCTATCTACTACAAGAAAATGACACAAGCATCAACTGATTGTTTTAGAACTGATAAGTACACTGAAGGTCCTGTTCAATACATCTGAAAGGACTTTACACCCAGTGAATTTGGTTGAAGTATGGTCAATTTTATACTGTAGGAAAATTAGCAGTATCAAGGTAACAATCTATTTCATCGATGTTATTTATGAAAAAGACAGAGGAAAAGATTCAATATGCTCAAAACTTCTTTGAGAAAGTATAATATCCACACTGACTTCTGGGAATTCCTGGCTATTGGAGACACAAGAGACTGCAGATGAATCTCAAGCAAAAAGACAACTTGCTGGAGGAGCTCAGTGGGTCAGGCAGCATCTGTGTCAACGTTTTAGGCCGAGACCCAGCATCAGGACCATGAATGTTTGGGCAAAGAAGGAGCTTAGTGATATTGATAACCTCAAGGTCACATGCCGGGAGAGCACAGGTATCCTGTATAGGTGCAGAGGGAGCATACCACTTACTAACCACCATCTTCCCCCAAGCCATCTCTCGACCCATCTATCTATGGGGTAGTCCAATTCCCATATTGGCCTCATCAGCCACCTAAGAGCCCACAAAACCAGAATGGAAGCCAGTCATCCACAGTCCTGAAGGAGTGCTTAAGAAGAAAAACAAATGAGGGGTTAACATTCATCATGACATCAGGAATAACTCAGCTGTTCCATGACACAATAACACCATGGGATCCCTTCCACCCAGCTTAAACAGCAAGCAGAAGACAAAATAAAATACTTTCAGGATTAAGCCATTCAAAAGTGTTCTACTGTCCAATACGATCTAGCAGATTCCCTATCTTAATGCCCATATCCCACTCTTGACTAACATACTCCTCAATATCTTTTGAGTCTAAATTTTGTGCAGAGAATAAGCCCAGAATATGGTGCTGACCACTTCAGTCTGATCTCTTGACTGTAATATAATCTTCTACCAAGTTAACAGATTTTTATTTTGTTCATGTTTCCAGGGAGCTGGGTTATGGATGGGCCAATGGGAATTAAGGCATAGAAAATACATGATATACATCAATAGTTAACAGAGATGAGCAGCTTAATGATGTGCTTCTGTTGTACTCCACCTGCTTGTGCTTTAGTAAGATGAGCACATTCCTATTCAGTCTGTTAAATCAAGAAACACCTTTCAGGTTTAGGATGAAAGCCATAATGGTAGAATGATAGAATGTTATAATGTTTTGGGAATGTCTTGTTTTCTGTGATATCACGCCGGAGAAACATTGTATCATTTCTTAATGCATGTATGCATTTCTAAATGACAATAAAAGAGGACTGAGCGTTCTCATAATCTAATGCACTCTAATCCTGGCTTTTGTTTCTTGTAAACACCGTGGACATGACAGAGCATTGAATAGTAGATGTGGCATGCAGTGCATACCTGTTCCAGAAGTTTCCAATCATAATTGGTGTTGCCATGGATAATGGCCATTAGTTCTTCTGGGAGGAATAGATCCACAATGGGTAGTGGAAAACCTGTCCGGAAACCGTCAGAAAAGGCTCTGAATTGTTTTTCCACTGCAGTGTTAAACTTGTAATCCACAAAGGCATCAACAAATTGTTTCCTATTTTAAAAGAAAATAGACTTTCTTTAAAATTCGTAACTCCAGTAGGCTTGGCTGTAGGTACAAAATGTTCTAAAATTGCATTGAACCTCACATTGAACTTAGTATTTAAAATGCTGCCAATAAATTCCTTTGATAGACTGTCATGAACAATATATTTAACATCAATATTTAAAATGAGATGGTGAAATGGGATAGTGAAAGTGAAGAATAAAGTCACACACTTAATTTAAATTGCACAATGTTCACCAAATACTTGCAGTTACAATCATACAGTATATTACATCAAAACTAATCAATAAGCTCCAAGATCAAGGCCTAAACACGTCTTTGTGCAATTGGATCCTCGGTTTCCTCACTTGCAGACCCTAGTTAGTTCGGATTGGTAACAGCATCGCCATCAGTATATGGGCACCACAAGACTGTGTGCTTAGCCAGCTGCTCTACTTGCTTTGTACTTTTAACTGTGAGACTAAGCACAGCTCCAATGCCATTGGCCGAATCAAAGGTGGTGATGAATCAGCAACTAAGAGGGTGTTTCAAAATCAGGCTGATTGGTGTCACATCTCACTCAATGGCAGCAAGACCAAGGAGCTTGATCATTGAGTATGGGAAGAGGAAACCAGAGGTCCAAAAGCCAGTCCTCATCAGGGTATCAGAGGTGGAGAGGTTGAACAATTTTAAATTCCTCAGTGTTAACATTTTAGAGGATCAGTCCTCGGACCAGCACACAAGTGCCATTACAAAGAAAGCATTGCAGCACCTCTACTTTATTAGAAGTTTGCGAAGATTTGAATCAGAATCAGGTTTATTATCACCGGCATGTGTCGTGAAATTTGTTAACTTAGCATCAGCAGTTCAATGCAATACATAATATAGAACAAAGGAAAAAATAATAATACATAAGTAGTGTTCATGGGTTCAATGACCATTTAGGAATCGGATGGGAGAGGGGAAGAAGCTGTTTCTGAATCACTGAGTGTGTGCCTTCATGCTTCTGTACCTCCTACCTGATGGTAACAATGAGAAAAGGGCATGCCGTGGGTGCTAGAGGTCCTTAATAATGGATGCTGCCTTTCTGAGACACTGCTCCTTGAAGATGTCCTGAGTACTTTGTAGGCTAGTACCCAAGATGGAGCCGACTAAATTTACAACCTTCTGCAGCTTCTTTCGGTCCTGTGCAGTAGTCCCCCATACTAGACAGTGATGCAGCTGTCAGAATGCTCTCCATGGTACATCTATAGAAGTTTTTGAATGTATTTGTTGACATACAAGATCTCTTCAAACTCCTAATGAAATTTAGTCGCTGTCTTGCCTTTTTTATAACTGCATCAATGTGTTGGGACCAGGTTAGATCCTCAGAGATCTTGACACCCAGGTACATGAAACTGCTCACTCTTCTCCACTTCTGATCCCTCTATGAGGATTGGTATGTGTTCCTTCATCTTACCTTTCCTGAAGTCCACAATCAGCTCTTTCGTCTTACTGATGTTGAGTGCCACGTTGTTGCTGCAACACCACTCCACTAGTTGGCATATCTCGCTCATGCAAGCCCTCTCATCACCATCTGAGATTCTACCAGCAATGGTTGTATCATCATCAAATTTATAGTTGCTGTTTGAGCTATGCCTAGCCACACAGTCATGGAGAGAGAAGAGCAGTGGGCTAAGCACACACCCCTGAGGTGCACCAGTGTTGATCATCAGGAGGAAATGTTATCACCAACCTGCACAGACTGTGGTCTTCCAGTTGGGAAATCAGACTAGGAAGTCAAGGTTCCAATTGCAGAGGCAGGTACAGAGGCCCAGGTTCTGTAACTTCTCAATTAGAATTGTGGGAATGATGGTATTAAATGCTGAGTTATAGTCGATGAACAGCATCCTGATATAGGTGTTTGTGTTGTCCAGGTGGTCTAAAGCCGTGTGAAGAGCAATTGAGATTGTGTCTGCCATTGACCTATTGTGGCAATAGGCAAATTGCAATGTGTCCAGGTCCTTGCTGAGGCAGAAGTTTAGTCTAGTCATGAGCAACCTCTCAAAGCATTTCATCATTGTAGATGTGAGTGCTACTGAAAGATAGTCATTAAGGCAGCTCACATTATTCTCCTTAGGCAGTAGTATAATTGTTGCCTTTTTGAACCAAGTGGTAACTTCTGCCCATAGCAGTGAGAGGTTGAAAATGTCCTTGAATACTTCTGCCATCTAAAACCTTGAAAAACTTCTCAGGATGTATGGTAGAGAGTATATTGACTGGTAGCATCACAGCGTGGTGTGGAAACACTAATGTCCTTGAATGGAAAATCCTAAAAAGAAAGTGGTGGATATGGCCCAGTCCATCATGGGAAAGCCCTTTCCACCATTGAGCACATCTATCAGAAGCACAGTCACAGTGAAACAGCATCCATCGTCAGAGACCCTACCATCCAAGCCATGCTCTCTTCTTACTACTGCAATGAGGAAGATGGTACAGGAGCTTCAGGACCCACAGGACCCACTTCACCAGTTTCAGGAACAGTTATTACCCCACAACCATCAGGCCCTTGCACCAAAAGGTATAACTTCTCTCACCCCAACACTAAACTGTTCCCACAAACTATGGAGTCACTTTCAGGGACTCATAATCTCATGTTCTTGATGTTTATTGTTTGTTTATTATTATTATTTTGTTTGTTATATTTTCTTTGTATTTACTGTGAATTCCCACAAGAAAGAATCTCAGGGTTGTATTTGGTGACAAGGTACTTTGATAATAGATTTGCTTTAAAATTTATTGGATCAATCACTAATTATAATTTAGGAATATGTGTGTTTAAAATAGTGGATATTGCTTCTATCAACTAAATAGTTAATGGTGATGCATTACCGGGATAGTGAGTTCAAATGACAGAGAGTTCAAAAAACTGGGCCCAGTGAAAAGTCTGTTGTGTGAATCTAGCAGATTCAGTAATATTCACTGGAAAATAACCTGTTGTTCTCATCCATCTGGTTCATCGAAGCAAATCTGCTATTGGAACTATATGGTGATGCAACTGAACCACTCACCTGGAGTCCAGGACCAACACTATGAGATATTTGATTCAAATCCCAACCTTAAGTTAGAAATTAAGTTAACAAGTAAACAGGCAAATTTCAGGTCATTCCGTCTGTAAATGGGGTACCTAATTCAGTCTTTGAACTTAGATGAACTATAAAAGG
The DNA here is from genome assembly GCF_963921235.1 of Mobula hypostoma. Taxonomy (NCBI): domain Eukaryota; kingdom Metazoa; phylum Chordata; class Chondrichthyes; order Myliobatiformes; family Myliobatidae; genus Mobula; species Mobula hypostoma. The sequence goes on from NC_086100.1 coordinate 159,228,820, forward strand.
TTCGTTCTATTTATATATTTAATTTAGAGATACAGTGCAGATCAAGCCCTTCTGGCCCAACAAGCCCCACCGCCCAGCCACCTACCCTGTCTTAATTACAAGACAATTTACAATGATCAATTGACCTACTAACTGGTACATCTTTAGAATGTAGATGGAAACCAGAGCACCCAGAAGAAACCCACGTGTTGACAGGGAGGAAGTACAAACTCCTCACAGACAACGTTGAACTCCCAGCTCCAATGCCCAGAGCTGTAATAGCATTGTGCTATCTGCTATGCTACCCACACGGACAATCCCAGCAATCTTATCAGTTCAACGGACAAGTTCTTTTGGGAGGGAATTGAGTAGGGTGGATAATCCATCCTCATAAGAAGGTTCTCAAGAGAAAATCCTCCGAGGGTGCCATCTGCTGAACATAATAGGAAGGTATGAATAGTGAGCCAGTAATTGGTAGGACTATTAAGACAACAGGTCACACAACAAGGCATAGAGTTTCGGGAGAAAACTGAATGAGAGAGGAGAGTTCTAACGCACACTTTTGAATTAAGTAGCCATCCTTAGCTAATACATGCCAATGCATAAAATAAATGTGGTCCAGGCATCCACGTTTGATTGTATGTTACTGCAAATGCAGCTGTAATGTTGCTTCTAAAATGAGATTAATTTAGCAATCCACCTGAACCAGTGAGAATTAGCTTTTCATATGGGGGTGGTGAGGTGAAGTTAACTTGTAGCTTACTGTTACAACAGTAGACTTACAACCAGGTAGTTGTCAGGTGCCCGTCCATTATTTTAATGCCTGAGGTTGGGTGTGTGGGAGGCTGCCACCCTAACCCCATCTTCACCAGCTCTATTTGTGACCTGAACAGTTTCTACTAATATAGTTTACATACCTGTTATGCTTTTCAACTGGTATGTTGGCACCATCAGCAATAAGTTCATGATCAACTTTTCTTCCGTCCTCTGTTTCTTTGACTACCTGCAGAATACCCCACAAATTTACATGATGTGATTCCATTTTTTGTTGGTTTCTCCACAGCACTTAACAAATTCAAAAATCTTCAGACTTCACCATGCTTCTCTATTCTTTTGCTAACAAAATTCACATGAATCAATTCAATTCATTATGGCTGAATCTCTTCCTAATAGGTTTGTCTCTGGGAACCTGAACGTGGCAGGCTTGCTCTCTCATCTTGTCATGCCTCTCTGAGAGTGCAGTTTGAATACAGGCTAAGAAGAGTTGAAGGAATGTTACTTTTCAAGAAAGGATTATGTAGGTTTTCAAGAAATGGCTAACCAAACAGGCTAAGGCCATTGAGAAGCAAAAGGGATTGCTCTTGCCTTACCAACAATGTTAAGCACTCCCAGGATTCTAATACATCTTGCCTCAATCTCTAGTAAGTGGGACAAGAATTAACCTCAGGATTGAGATGAAAAAATGCTGCAGATCTGTTAAAGAATAATTCTGGTATGACAATCCCAGGCTGCTGCTTGACTGTGGTTTGTACAATGGCATGTTCCCCTTCTTGGAGCTTGCCAATCAGCCCCTTTTTGTTATGTCCAGGTTCGGCCTGAAGTCGGGTGACTTCAGGGCCTCGCATGACCCTGGTGGACACGAATTCTCAATGGTGTCGCAAACTGAAGCGTAGTGGGAGCTGGAACATTGAAGACAGCGAGAGTGGCTGTTGGAGGACTCTGCCCTCAGTAATTGATCAATCCTCTCTCTTGTCGATGGTGAGGGAGAGTTTGCTACCCATTCTCGAGTCAGAGAATTTTTTTATTTAAAATGTTTCAGACTGACTGTAACATCGAAATAGCGACTGCTGTCTCCACTGTCAAGAGGAGGGGACTTCAATCAGGTCCACTACCCGAGGATAAAAGACAGCTGCAGCTGGTCTGTATAGCAAAAAGAGCTTTTTTCTAGCGACCAATCGGCTTATGGGATTGCTTAGCAAGAGCAAAGTAATGGAAGGCAGGGGCAAGTGCACCAGCCATTGTCTGAGTGGACATAATCAGAGTGGTGATCTTGAGGCAGATGTTAGTAAGACCTCAGACAAAGTTGGGCATCAAAACGTTGAGCATGGTGCAACTAGTGTCCTGAGCTGCATATATTTCAATGCAAGTAGGAAAGGCCGATATTAGTGCTGAAGATGAGGTAGGTGGTTTACAGACAGAGGCAATGTGTAGTGAGGAGAGGCTTTTGAGCAAAATTGCAGACAACAGGATGAGTTGCAATGTAAAAGGTGGACAAAATCTAAAAGGGTGAATAAAGGACTGAAGGTGTCATATTTGAATGTGTGCAGTATACGGAATAAGGTAGATGAACTTGCAGCACAGTTGTAGATATGCATGTATGATGTTGTAAACATCACTGAATCATGGCTGTAAGAAGGTTATAGCTAGCAGCATAATGCCCAAGGATGCACATTGTATTGAAAGGACAGGCAGGAAGGCAAAGGGGGTGGCATAAGGGGTTTATAAAAAATGAAATCAAATAATTAGAAAGGGGTGACATAGGGTTGGAAGGTGTCAAATCATTGTGGATAGAGCTAATGAACTGCAAGGATAAAAAGACCCTGATGGGAGTTGTATATAGACCCCTAAGCAGTAGTAAGGATGTGACCTACAAATTACAATGGGAAATAGAAATCACAAGCCAAAAGGGCAATGTTACAATAGTCATGGGGGACTTCAACATTCAGGTAGATTGGGAAAATCTGGTTGGTGCTAGATTTCAGGAGGGGGAATTTTTAGAGCAACTTGTGATTGAGCCCACTAGAGAATTAGATATTCTGGATTGGGTGTTGTGCAATGAACCAGAATTGATTAGTGATATTAAGGTAAAAGGACCCCAAGGGGCAAGTGATCATAATATGATCAAATTTGCCCTGAAATATGAGGAGAAGGTGAAGTCAGATATATTAGTATTACAGTGGAGTAAAGGGAATTACAGAGGCATGAGAGAGGGGTTGGCCAGAATTCACTGAAAAATAGCACTGCTAAGGATAATGGCAGAGCAGCAATTGCTGAAATATCTGGAAGCAATTTGGAAGACACAGGATATATATATATACATCCCAAAGAGGAAGAAGTATTCTGAAGGAAGGATGACATATCTGTGGTAAACAAGAGAAATCAAAGCCAACATAAAAGCCAAAGATAGGGCATAAAATAGAGCAAAATTTAGTGGGGTTTGAGGATTGGGAAGCTTTTAAAAACCAACAGAAGGCAAGTAAAAAAGTCATTAAGAATGTAAAGATGGAGTATGAAAGTAAGCTAGCCACTAATATTAAAGCAGATACCAAAAGTTTCTCCAGATACGTAAAGTGTAAAGGAGAAGGAAGGGTGGATGTCGGACTGATGGAAAACAATGCTGGAGAGGTCGTAATGGGGGACAAGGAAACAGCGGACAAACTGAATAAGTATTTTGCATCAATTATCATGGTGGAAGACACTAGTAGTATGGTGGAGGTGTCAGGGGTCATGAAGTATGTGAAGTCACCGTAACTAGAGAAAAGGATCTTGGGAAACTGAAAGGTGTGAAGGTAGATAAGTCACCTGTACACCCCAGGGTTTTGACAGAGGTGGTTGAAGAGATTGTGGAGGCATTTGTAATGATCTTTCAAGAATCACTAGATTCTGGAATTGTTCTGGAAGACTGGAAAATTGCAAATTTCACTCCACTCTTCAAGAAGGGTGAGAGGTAGAAGCAAGGAAACTATAGGCCAGTGAGTCTGAGCTCAGTGGTTGGGAAGATGATTGTTAAGGATGAGGTCTCAGGGTACTAGGAGGCACATGATAAAATAGACAGATAAAGGAAAATCAGTTGATGTTGTGTACTTGGATTTACAGAAGGCATTTGACAAGGTGCCACACATAAGGCTGCTTAACAAGCTATGACCCCATGGTACTTCAGGAAAAAATCTAGCATGGATAAAGCAGTGGCTGATTGGTAGGAGGCAAAGAGTGGGAATAAAGGCGGCCTTTTCTGACTGGCTGCCAATGCCCTGTGGTGCTCCACAGGGGTTTGTGCTGGGACCAATTCTTTTACGTTATATGTCAATGATGGAATTGATGGTCTTGTTGCAAAGTTTGCAGACAATATGAAGAGAGGTGGGGTGACAGGTAATTTTGAGGAAGTAGAGAAGCTTCCTAAGGACCTAGACAGATTAGGAGAATGGGCAAAGAAATGGCAGATGGGATGGCAGTGGTCATGCACTTTGATAAAAGAAATAAAAGGGTTGACATTTCTAAATGGAGAGAAGATACAAAAACCTTGAGGTGCTAAGGGACCTGGAAGACTTGTGCCTCACTGAGACCTATCAAATGATAGAGTGGATGTGGAGAGGATGTTTCCTATGGCAGGAAAGTCTAAGACCAGAGGACACAGCCTAAGAATAGAGAGGCATCCTTTTAGATGGAGATGAGGAGGAATTTCTTTAGCCAGAGTGGTGAATCTGTGGAATTCTTTGCTACAGGCAGCTATGGATGCCAAGTCTTTACATATATATTTAAGGCAGCGGTTGATAGGTTCTTGATTCGTCAGGGCCTGAAAGGATACAGGGCTAAGGCAGGAGATTGGGACTGAGAGAAAAATTGGATCAGCCATGATGAAATGGTGGAGCAGACTTGAAGGGTCAAATGGTCTAATTCTGCTCCTGTATCTTATATCTGTCTCTCGCTTGTTAGTGAGAGAGAATGCCTATTGGAGTGAACAGTTAGTTTTTGATGTACTGTAGGTCATGGTCTCCATTTAGGGGCTTTGCTGTGGCTTGCATGGCAAGTGATGGGACTGATGATTCTTTATGCTAGAACAAGTGGGGGAGGGGGAAGGGGAGGGTTTGATGCTGTTTGTGCATGGGAGGTGGTAGGGGGCTTTTGAGTTCTTACATTTCTTTCTGTCATTCATTCTTTGGGGTTTTTCTTCAGTTTCGAGGATGTTCGCGGAGAGTGAAAATTTCAGGTTGTATATTGTATACATTCTCTGATACTAAATGGAACTATTGAACTGATTTAAGGGGGCAGTCCTCTCAAGCTAAACATCATTTCCCAGTCACCAGATATTTATGAGGAGGACTGAAGATTTTCTTGAACTGCGTGTGATAATTTCCGCATCTAACTTCAATGCTAATGAGAGATGGTCCATTCTGTTTCATTCTGAGTTGGGCAGTTTCAGTATCAATCAGTTCTGTCTGGAGTCACACACAGGGCAAACTGCTTTAGAATGGCTGATTTACTCCCTAAAGTACCTACTGCCTTAAACTACAGTCTTTCCCTTATACTTCAATATGAAATTAATATGTTCATTGGTTATTTAAAATAAGAGTAAACTTACTGAAAAATATATATCATGCTCTTCTTTAAAGTCATCATACTCATAGTCAAGGATATTCTGGAGTGACCTGCAATGTAGAACAAAGATGCAGACATTGAAAGCTGAAGTTATCTCTGGATTGCTCCTTTTAATGGAAGACATAAGTTTGTGGAAATAGCTTTTGTAAATGTATCAGTTTTCATTAATCAGAAACTATCTATGAAAGAGTGTTAACTTTTTACTTTATAGGCAATTCATCATTATTCTCTGTAGAACCTGGAAAAGGACAATAACTTTTCCACAGGTATCATGGATGGGAAAATTGCTTTGTAAAGATGAGATGAAGAAGGATAAAAATGCAAGAAGATTTGATTTCACTCACACTCCTACTGTTGGCCAGAGCTCCTTTAGATCCTCCAGTGTTGGTCGCACATGGAGCAATTTTTTGTACAATGCCAAAGGGAAGTGAAAGTTGGAAACAAAACTATGCGACAGAGCAATTCCACACAGACTTCCCACCAGATGAAATACATCCTTCATTTCAGTTTCCTGTGAATGTTAAAATAATACAAAACTATCAGAATCTCCTTGGACCCTTAGGCCCTGATATTATCCAGTGGATTGACTAAAGAACCATTCTCAGCAATGATTGATGTTAAACATTGCTATTTCCCCAATGCTTTTCTCTTTTTTTTTTGGTGCAGGGTTGCATCTCACTTCCAACAAACTTCCTATAAGGCTAGCGAATCTTTAGAACTAAAAAACTGTTTGATTCATGACAACACTACTCCAGAACTAAAGTAAACCAACTAAGATGAGTCAAGCGGCATTCACAGATGACACTTGCATATGCATATGTTCAGTGGTCGATATAGCATTTCTTACCCTATTGGAGAACCACAGCAAATTAGATTCATCATCGTTCATAAATATCCTTTCGTCGTGTTGGAGCTCCTCGCTGAAAAGAGTGAAGAATTCCTGTGTCACCCCAGGTCCAAAGCATGGTTCATTATGAAATCTAACCTGAAATAATAGAATCAAGATTGAAACATTAATATTTTGAATGTTTGCCTTCTGATATCATTGACTCCTCTCCTCATAGACATTGTTCATTATCTCCTAACCACAATTAGTTTATGGCTTTGGCAAGTTGGAGTAAAGAGAATCCTAAAACATTTACACTGTGTACATTATAAGGAACAGGGTAGCTAAGGAAAGAGTAAGTCCCCTCAAGAACTAAAGGATTAAACTATATGTGTTAGCGAGGTCCTGAATATATGCTTCTCATTGGTATACACAAAGCAAGGGGATGTGGAGGCTGCAGAGTTAAGGGAGTGGGTGCTGATTTTCTGAAGCATGTCTGTTGGGAAGGAGAAAATCTTGGATCTATCTTAGAATGCTAAAGGAAGCAAGAGAGGAGACTGTTGGGATTCTGCTGGTGCTCTTTGTAACTTCCTTAGCCATGAGTGAGCTCGCAGAAGACTAGCTAAGATATTTTAATTGGAACATACTGTAGTTCAGTACAGGAACAAGTAATTTGGCCCACAATGTTATGCCAAGCTAATTAAGCTAATGATGCTTAATTACACATCCCTTCTGCCTGCACATAGTCCATATCCTTGTATTAGTTACATATTCATGTGCCCATCCAAGAGCCTCTTAAATGCCTTTATCCTATTTACTTCCATGATAAACATTTCAGGCACCCAACATTCGCTTTGTAAAAAAAAAGAACTTGCTCACTTATCTGCTTTGAACTTTTCCCCTATCACGTTAAATACATTTTGACTCTGGGAAAAAGATACTGGTTATAAATCTATTCCTCTCAATTCTATAAAATCAGGTCTCCCCTCAGCCACCACCACTCCAGAGAAAATAACCCTTGTTTGTCCAAGCTCTACTTACGCACTAATTCAGTGAGCATCCAGGTAAAACTCTTCTGCACCTTCTCAAAAGCCTCCATATCTTCCTATAATGAGGCAACTAGAATTGAAATCAATACTCCAGTCACAGCCCAACTGGAAATTTATAAAGCTACAATAAAACTTTCTGACTCATTCATTCATTGCCTCAAATGATAAAAACAAGCATGCTGCACTTCCAAGGAGCTATGGACATGGACTTCAATATCCTCTGCATCAACCCTGCTAAGGGATCTGCTGTTGACTGTGTTCTTTCCCTTTACATTGATCTTCCAAGGCGCAACATCTCACATTTGTCTAGATTAAACTACGCCTGCCATTTCTCCACTCATATCTGTAACTGATCTATAACCCTTTGTATCCTTTGGCAAACTTCTACTCAATGCCACCATTTTTTTGACATCTCCAAACTTAACAAACCTTCCATACTTAACAAGTCATTTATATATCACAAGCAACAGAGGTCCAGTATGGATTCCTACATAATACTACTAGTTATGGACCTCCAACTAGAATAAGCCCCATTTATCATCACCCTCTGGCTTTTATGAGCAAGCCAATTCTGAATCCAAATAACAAAGTCATCATTTCTCACAAAACTGATGGATGTTTTTGAGGAGGTATCCTAAAAATCAATCATGCAGTCAGTGTGAGAGATAATGTCTATATGGATTTCAGCAAGGATTTTAGCTAGATCCTGCATGGTAGGCTAGACCAGAAGCTTAAGGACAAGGATTATGACGTTGGTATATTGGATCCACATTTAGTTTGGAGGTCGGAGACAAGATACCATGGTGGATTTTCTGACTGGAAATCTGTAATATGGTGTACTTCAGGGATTTGTGCTGGGACCCTTGTTTTTTTTGTACCATATAAATAACAAGGTGAGCATGCAGGAGTATAATTATTAAGTATGCTGACAATACAAAAGTTTGAGAGTTATAGATAATGAAGAAGTATACAGTGAGGCACAGATCAGCTGTAAAGTTAGGCAGAGCAGTGGCAGATGTCTTCCAAACAAGTAAGAGATAACGCAGTTTGGAAAGTCCATTTCCAGTAGAGCATGAAGAGTAAATGGCAGCGATCTTATAAGCCTTAATCCACAGAGGGACCTGGGCTGCAAGTTCTCAATTTGCTGAAAGTGGCGCCACAGATGGATAGTGTAACGAAGAATGCATTTGCCATGCTTGCCTTCATTTGCTGAGGCATTGATGTAAGAGTTGCAATATAAGACCCTAAGACATAGGGGCAGAATCACGCCACTCAGCCCATCAAGTCAGCTTTGTCATTCTATCACACCTGATTTATTAGCCCATTCTCCATAACCTTTAATGCCCTGATTAATCAACCTCAGCTTTAAATATACCCAGTAACTTTAAATATACCACAGATTCGCCACTATCTGGCTAAAGAAAAATTTCCTCATCTCTGTTCTAAATATCTGTCCCTTTTTTCTGAGATTGTGCCCTTTGATCCTAGGCTCCCCGACCATAGGAAACATCCTCTCCGCAGCCCCTTTGTCTAGCCTTTCAATATTCCACTGGTTTCAATGAGATTCCCCCCTCATGCTTCTAAATTCCAGCAGGTACAGGCCTAGAACCATCAAATACTTCTCATATGTTAACCGTTTCATTCCTTGGATCATTTTTGTGAACCTCCTCCAGATCCTCTCCAGTGCCAGCGCATCGTCTTTGAAGAGGGGCCCAAAAATGCTCATAATACTCCAAGTGCAGTCTAACCAGTGCCTTAAAAAGCCTCAGCATGACATCTTTGTTCTTATATTCTAAGTCCTCTTAAAATGAATGCTAACATTGCATTTGCCTTCCTTACCGTCTACTCAACCTGCAAGGTAACATTTAGGGAATCCTGCACGAGCAATCCCAAGCCCCTTTGCACCTCTGATTTGTGAGTTTTCTCCCCATTTTGAAAACAGTCCATGCCTTTATTCCTTCTACCAAAGTGCATAACCAAGCACTTCCCTACACTATATTCCACCTGCCACTTATTTGTCCATTCCTCCAATCTGTGTAAGTCTTTCTGCAGATTCCCTGCTTCCTCAACACTATCTTCCCTCCACCTATCTTTTGTATTGTCTGCAAACTTGGCCACAATGTAGAATGATGTGGAAAGAAGTGGTCCCAACACTGAACCCTGTGAAACACCACTTTCAACTGTCAACAAATCAGAAAGGGCACTCTTTATTCCCGCACCTTGCCTCCTGCCGGTCAGCCAATTTTCTGTCCATGCTGGTACTTTCACTGTAATACCAAGGGCTCTTATCATGTTGCTGCTGTATATTGGTTTAATATAATCATTGTTTAAGTATATTTTAACGTATCAAAAATCTTGGAATATGCTGGAAATTCCACAATAACTAATTGCCTAGGTTTGGAACAAAGTTTCCTCTTGCCACAAATGGAAAATATGTGTGATTTTGGCCCAATGCCTCCTCTTATAATGGGGAAAATATCCTCCTTAAAATCAAATTGTTGGACCAGAGTTGTCTGTGTAAGCTGGAGTGGCTGGTGCAATCAATCCTCCCCTCTTATGCTGATAATAGTAGATCAAAGTTTGAAAATTCTCAGAACATTTTGGTTGTCAGCACTTCTCAACTTCCTCCTCTATAAATGTCTACAATTACATTTGCACAGACGATGCCAAATATGTCATGCTGTAATCAATCCTGCCTGTCAGTGATGACCCTGTAGCAGTAGTTTGTGCCCTTTTACTCCTCAGTGTCTCTTAATAAGATCTGTGCTCCATTGAGATCTCTTATAGTAATTTCAAAATTGGATCAAGTTAATTCATAAAATAAGAATACTTTCAAATAAAGACTAAATTCATTTGTGTGTACTGATACAGTTATCTCCCCATCTCTCCATCATCTTCCACCTCTGCAGTCACCTACCACTGCCAATGGCCTTAGAACCATACTTCGATTAGGCAATTGAAGGCAAATTAATCATGTATTAAGTCTTCCTTGTTCGGGTCTACAAAACTTGACTTTCTATTGCCATTTTCTTATCTGTATTTCAAATGGAAATCTCTATGTGAGCCGTAATGACAACATTCCTCCCACCCAAGTATTGCAGTGGTTGTGAAATCAGTATAGGAAGTCACGGCAGTCAGGATCGACATAATAGGGCAAAGAAACACTTTCTGGGCCGTAGAGCTGCATAATCTTTAATAATTAGATTTTCGAAATGTTGAAGAGAAAACAGTTCCATACCTTAAGTGCTGTAAAGTACGCAAGTCCATTGTGAGATCTGCACGAGTCTATTAAGTCTTGAAGAACTGCTGTTCTTGAAACATTCACTTCAGTTCTAATGGCATCCTGAAATAAATGAGTTCACTCCTGAGAAAAGGCTTACAAATATGCAGGCAGAAAGTGAGAGACAAGTAAATCAAGACTACTATGCATTTGGAAATAAAATACATGTGGTGTAACGACCTGATAAATGAGGAAAAGTAGTTGATCTCTAATACAATATTCCAATGGACAAGTGAAAGAATAAAATGATAGAGCACCCACAATTTTTCTTTCCATGGTGTAACATTTGTTGACAATCTTGACTGAGTTTTAAAGAATTTGTACATTATGAAAGGTTATTTTTTAATTCGGTGTTTAAGGCTTTCTTGTGTGATGGTAAGAAAATTGCCCACATCATGACCTCAGAGCAAACCAAAGAGCTTTATGGCAAAAGAAGTGTTGTTGTCACGTAGAAAATATACCCTGCACAAAATGGCCTGGCAATTATCTTGTATACTGCAGCCTTTGAAGTGCTGCTTCATAACTTTTTATTGGAAAATCTGGGCTGCAAGTGGCCATGTCATACCAAGCATGGCAAGCAACTTCTTTAGGACTGTCTCAGGCAGACGCTGCAAGAAATGATAGCTAACCGTACCCTGTCCCAGGGCTGTAATACTTGCACTATTGACAACAAATTTCAGTTCAGGAAGGTTAAGACGAGGGAACACAAACCACTCCTCATAGAGGAATCAGAAGTGGAGAGAGTGAGCAATATGAAGTTTCTGGGTGTCAATATCTCTGGGTACCTAACCTGGACATAACATATTGATGTAGCTATGAAGAAGGCAAGACAGTGACTGTATTTCATGGGGAGTTTGAGGAGATTTGGTTTGTCAACTAAACCACATGAAAAATTCTACAAATGTACTGTGGAGTGCATCTTAACTGGCTACATCACCATCTGATATGGGACGGGGGAAGGGCTACTACACAAGATCAAAATAAATTGCAGAAACTTGTAAAATTAGTCAGCTCTATCATGGGTACCAGCCTCCATAGTATCCAAGACATCTTCAATGACCTATGCCTTAGGAAGATGGCATCTGTCATTAACGATTCCTACCATCCAGGACATGCCCTATTCACACTTGCTGTCGGGAAGGAGATGCAGAAGCCTGAAGGCACACACTGAGTGATTCAGAAACAGCTTCTTCTGCTCTGCCATCCGATCTCTAAATGGACACTGAACCCATGAACACTACGTTACTACATTTTATTTCTGTTATTTTACACTACTTACTTTAATTTAACTATTTAATAGACACATATATACTTAATGTAACTGTTTTTCTCTATATTTATTTACCATGTATTTCATTGTATTGCTGCCATAAAGTTTATAAATTTCACAACATATGCCGGTGATATTAAATCTGATTTTGATTCAGCCATCGTAAAGTCATTATCCATGGCACATTCAAACATCCTGTAAATTTGCAAACGTGTTTCCCAGACATTCAGCCATTGTAGCCAACTTTCCATTCTCCACTATTACTGGAATCTGGTTATAACTCTAACATCATACATTTTCTTTAGCATTCCCCACACCACTGGTATGCTAGTGTCCTGCCCAACTGATGAGCAAAATCCCCTCCAAGCCGTCCTTTTAGCATTCCTAATTACTCTCCTTGCTTTTGCTCTCTTCTTCTGAAAATTCAGCAAGGCTTCTGGTGTTAATTTATGTTTCAAAATGTGAAAAGCCCATCTCTAGCCTCTGTACATTCCTGTGCCCACCAAGAACACATTCCTTACCAGCTCTCCTAACACCAAAGGAATGGTTTGATAGGCTGCCCACAAACTAGGAATTAAAACCTGTGTGGATGAGTGTGTGCCACCAAAGACTTACTGTACATCCCAAACCAAAAGACATGGATGAACCAGGAGGTACGTTGTCTGCTGAAGGCTAGATCTCTGGCATTCAAGACTGGCAACCCAGGCCTGTACCGGAAAACCAGGTATGATTTGTGGAGGGCTATTTCAAGGGCAAAGAGACAATTCTGTACGAGTTTGGAGGCGACATCGGATGCACAGCAACTCTGGCAGAGTCAGCAAGACATTACTTCCTACAAAGCGAAACCCAATAGCCTGAATGGCAGCGATGCTTCACTACCAGATGAACTCAACGCCTTCTATGCACGCTTTGAAAGGGAGAATACAACTACAGCTGTGAAGATCCGTGCTGCACCTGATGACCATATGATCTCCATCTCAGAGGCCAATATTAGATTGTCTTTAAAGAGAGTGAACCCTTGCAAGGCATAAGGTCCTGATGGAGTACCTAGTAAGGCTCCAAAAACCTCTGCCAACCAACTAATGGGGGTTATGTAAGGACATTTTCAACCTCTCACTGCTACAGGCGGAAGTTTCCACTTGCTTCAAAAAGGCAACAATTATACCAGTGCCTAAGAAGAATAATGTGGGCTGCCTTAATGACTATCGCCCAGTAGCACTCACATTGACAGTGATGAAATGCTTTGAGAGGTTGGTCATGACCAGACTCAATTCCTGCTTCAGCACGGACCTGGACACATTGCAATTTGCCTATTGCTGCAATAGGTCAACGGCAGACACAATCTCAATGGCTCACCACACGGCTTTAGACCACCTGGACAACACATTACCTACGTCAGGATGCTGTTCGTCGACTATAGCTCAGCATTTAATACCATCATTCCCACAATCCTGACTGAGAAGTTACTAAACATGGGCCTCTGTATCTCCCTCTGCAATTGGATCCTCGACTTCCTAAATGGAAGACCATAATCTGTGCAGATTGCTGATAACATATCCTCCTCGCTGACAATCAACATTGGCACACCTCAGGGGTGTGTGTTTATCCCACTGCTCTACTCTCTGTATACACACAACTGTGTGGCTAGGCATAGCTCAAATACCATCTATAAATTTGCTGACAATACAACCATTGTTGGTAGAATCTCAGGGGGTGACGAGAGGGCATACAGGAGTGAGATATGTCAACTAGTGGAGTGGTGTTACAGCAACAACCTGGCACTCAATGTCAGTAAGATGAAAGAGCTGATTGTGGACTTCAGGAAGGGTAAGACGAAGGAACACATACCAATCCTCATAGAGGGATCAGAAGTGGCGAGAGTGAGCAGTTTCAAGTTCCTGGGTGTCAAGATCTCTGAGCATCTAACTTGGTCCCAACATATCAATGTAGTTATAAAGAAAGCAAGACAGCGGCTATACTTTATTCTGAGTTTGAAGAGATTTGGCATGTCAACAAATACACTCAAAAACTTCTATAGTTGAACTGTGGAGAGCATTCTGACAGGCTGCATCACTGTCTGGTATGGATGGGCTACTGCACAGGACCGAAAGAAGCTGCAGAAGGTTGTAAATCTAGTCAGCTCCATCTTGGGTACTAGCCTACAAAGTACCCAGGACATCTTCAGGGAGCGGTGTCTCAGAAAGGCAGTGTCCATTATTAAGGACCTCCAGCACCCAGGGCATGCCCTTTTCTCACTGTTACCATCAGGAAGGAGATACAGAAGCCTGAAGGCACACACTCAGCAATTCAGGAACAGCTTCTTCCCCTCTGCCATCTGATTCCTAAATGGTCATTGAATCTTTAGCCACTACCTCACTTCTTTTTTTTTAAATATATAGTATTTATGTTTTTGCACATTTTTAAAAATCTATTTAATATATGTATACTGTAATTGATTTACAGTACTTGTCTAGTATTATTATTATTTTTATTTTTTTTCTCTCTGCTAGATTTTGTATTGCACTGAATTGTTGCTGCTAAGTTATTATGCCAGTGATAATAAACCTGATTCTGAATTATACTGTGATAGTCTTCTCCGGTATCACCTGGAGACAGTTGATCAAATGATTTCTCACATTCAGTGGAAAATTTTCCCCAGTTTGCCATCTAAAAGACCATGAAAGTACCAGAACCCAAATTCTGACAGTGAACCTTGATCCCTACAAATACACAAGACTGGGAAATGATCACTCCCCATACAGTAAGTCATTACATCCCAACTACTAACTCCAGCAAGTGGAGCAGAGATACGAGTCAAGTCCAGACAAGAGCCCCCACTTGCAGCAATGTCTTTCTGCCATCATTGAAACAAATTAAATCATATTCTTCCAAAAGCTCCTCTTCTATTGCCCCATTAGCATCTGTAGACGTACTGCCCCACAAACTGCTATGTATGTTAAAGTCATCCCAAAAATAATTTTACCAGAATAGTTTCCCACCATTCTCCCCAAACCTTCCACAGACAATTCCTGACCTGGATTATAAAATTTCACAATTTTGATCCCACCCTATCACAATTCAATAATTACAAATTTGGTATTCTTTGGAGAAAGCAAAAATCTGTACAAGAAACCCTCCTTCACAAAATTGGCACAACCTCCTCCCACAGCTGTATGTCTATCATATCTCACAACCTCATAACCCTGAATCTAAAATGATAAATGTGATCACAACCAAGTTTCTTGTACACAAGAACACTCAAGGAAACACCAAAGCCTAAAACATATGATTTAAATTCCTGTCCATTCGCTGACAGACTTCTCACATTCCAATGAAGAACTCTAAGTTGTTGGAGAAGATCAAAACATAGCACCCTGTATACAATCACCCTCCACCACCAGCCCATTCCTTCTACTATCATTCCCCAAATCTTCTCTCCGAAATACCTCATATACCTTTCCTACAGTAATTCTCACTAAACCCAAATTCTTTGATGTTGCATCCACCATTATCCTAAGTTTAAGTCTATCAGATTTCTTTCCTGCCTGTACTGTTCCATTAACCACAGCACATAGAAACGGAAGAAAATCTATCTTTTTTTAAGAATCATTACCTTACTAGATGTTTCACCTCCCCCACTCCCCCCTGAACAACCTCACTCCATGATCTTCCTCCATCCGAATCCCTGTAAGTGTCTGTTTTAACCTGATACCCAACGGATGTAGTGGTTTCAAATCTTCTTGAAGCTTCTGCATAAGAAATATTATGCACCAACTTCACCTTCTGAATTTCCCAAGCCTTTTGTAAAACAGGGCATCCGAAATAAGCAGCACTATGAGCACCTCCACAGTTGCAGCATCTTGCCTCTGCACTAACTCCACAATTCTCATATTCAGGTTCACATCCACATTTTGCACATTGCAGTTTCACCCTACAAGAAGTAGCGACCTGTCCCACTCATTGGCATTTAAATCTCTGCAATGGTGGAGAGTCATACATTTTGACTGAATAACTAATACAGCCTAAATAGACTTTGATCGAAGCACTTCATCAGAAAAAGACAACAGAATAGACAAACTATCACATTTTTCTCTCCAGGTCTGTTATCTCCTAGCCAAAACTACCTTGCCCCCTCTCAAGTTGTCCCTAATATTCTCCATAGATAGGCACAGAGGAACACCTGAAGTAACACACCAAACCTTCATTTTCCCCCTCCTAATGTACTAACAATTTTACTTCCATCCACAGTCTTCATTTTCAGTATTTTCTTCTGTTGTTTTAAGTCAGCACTTGTAATCAACACCCTACCTTTGCTAAGACATATTGCTGATTTTACTTCACCAATATACTTCTGAAAGCCTTTGTCACAATTAGATATGAAAGCTATCACAATCTTGCCATCAACAGCATCTTCTACCACAGTCCTTATGCCCTTCAGTGGGTGACCCTCCTACCCAGACACATTCTCTCCCCCCCAAACTCATTTTCCTTTTATTTCTTACCAAAATCCATTCCATACTATCACTTAACTCCCCATCTGAATTTCCCACCATAGGCTCCCTTCAATCACATTACAGGTGGTGCAAACGGCCAGCTCCCATAACTCTAGCTGACAGTGACAAAAAAATTGTCCCAACAAAGGACTATGAATGAGAGCCGGGCTTAAATAGGCTGCAGGTGATGGGTTGGAAATGAGTGGCAGTGACTCCTGTTAACTGGTTGGAGACTGGAAGGTGCCAGCCTGTGCAGACCTGACACATAACGCATGTATCGAAAATGGTTCATGGATGACTTCCTGAAAGTCATACTTACTCTTAGAAGTATTTTGGATTCCAGCTTTAAAAAATAAAGTTTTGTATCCATATCAAAGATGCAAGGATATGGAATTAATTGCTGTATCACCTGTGAAAGAAAATGCAATACAAATCTGATCACTATATATTGATGAAAGTTTAAGTGCTTTAGATATTTTAGCAAGATAACAAATTGTCTCTATTTGCCATCATATCACCCAGTTTATGGTGTCTTTGCACTACCATTTTGCTGCTCTAGACAAATGCGGTACTCTGGACTCAAATGCAAAAACTCCAGATGTTGGAATCTGAAATAAAATTTTAATATATGAAGATTGTCTGGTGTGTCTCAATGGGTAGCACTCTTGCCCATTCTGTGTTCAAGTTTCTTTCTGGAGTCTTAAAGCCCAAAACCCAGACTAATGCCTCAGTCTAATACTGAGTAATGAACTGATAAAAACTATCAGTCGCATGAAAATAACCTGATTCTGAATTCTCTGAGGGTGGCAAGATATGGTGTGACCTGAAGTTGTTTGTCTGATTGTTCCATAAAGAGAGGAAAAAGTAATAAGGGTGATTGCTAACTTAAAAGCAAACATACAATGCAAGTAATCTACCTTGCGAAGGGCTGCATAATATTCCCTCACCCGTTTGTGCCGTCGGTCTAGAGGTATAACACTTCCATTTATCAACTGTGAAGAAAGCACAAGATTAGTACTGGAGAAACCTTTTGTGATAGGGGTGTTTGTTGCATCCCCTATTAACATTCCTACAAAAGGATCTCCTTTCTTGAATAACACTGTTTGCCTCCATGAAATCTTCCATTCTAGAATAACAACACCTTTAATATAGCATAATGTCTCTAGCCATTTCACAAGCAGGTTCATACTTGTCATTGAATGGTAGTTGTATGCTCCTAGTATGTATTTATCAAAATAAATATTCCTACATTTAGAACTCTTGATGGCACTTTGGCTTGTATTTCATGGAGTACAGCCATTCAACCCACCATGTCAATGCCAACCATTATAATGCACTAATCCTATTAACCCACATTTGGTCTGTAGCATTCATTACCTTGGCAATTCAAGTGAAATATCCTTATCTTTTAATCATTCAAGCATCTCCTGAAATGTTGCCAATACCAAGACAATTATGAATCAGCCACATCTGTAGACACAAAGTTACATATAGGCCAAACAAGGTAAGGATGAAAGATTTTCATCTTTTTAAGCAATATTAATAAAACAAGTTTGGTTTTAACAACAATCTGGTAGTTTCATGGTTCCTATCCTTGAAAATAATGTTTTTATTCACGATTTAATGAATTACTTGAATTAAAATTCCACAACTTTTCTGATGGGACTCAGACTCCAGGTCTAAGCCTCTGGATGTTAGGCAGCAATGTTGTGAGAGTTAGTTAAGCAATGTTTTCATCGTATTTAGAAGTGTATCAAACAAGTCCTAGTAATTTAATATCACTACTGTTAGACTCATTGAGCCATAGTAGTAGTAATCCGATCACTCAAGTTGAATATGATGTTCTCCAATTGGTTGTCTATAGTTGCTTCCTCAGGTGATGATAGAGGCCAGTCCACATCCACATATCCAGGATATCAGTGTGGATTGCCGTAGTGGAGAATGCCTGTGTGCGACTTTGTTCATCATTGGGAGCCTGATACACAGGCAGCCACCACACAATACTTGACAGCTCAGCATCAGGGTCTGGTGGCATGGAATTCAAGACAACTGGGGATCATTCACTGTTGCAGCCTTCTTTCACCTTTGCTGTCGTTGTGATGTGTCATCATCTTCTGCCAGCTCCACTGTTAAGGACTTGGGTGGATTGTTGGTCTGGAACTTCCCCTTTGTCCCTATTGCCATGCGTGACCCTACCAGGAGCTAACTGTCAGATGGCTGAATTCCAGATAGCATCACCTCGGAAGCCTCTCCACCATGACAAGGTGACAATCGTCAGAGAGCATCGAGTCATACAGCACAAACAAACTTCTAAGTGTGGTCTGTACCCAACATCAATTCCCATTTGTGTCAAACTTCCATTGGTCCCATTTTATTTCCCCATATTTCCATCAACACGCCGGATCTACTACTCACCGATACACTAGGAGCACACTAGATACACCTCTTATGAAAGTAAAGCATCTGGGAAAACCCATGTGGAAAGAACATGAAAGCTGTACACAGACAGCACTGGAACTGCAGTATTGGCATAGAACAATGCTTTAAAGCAGTGGTCCCCAACCTCCGGGCCGCGAAGGATGTAGGAGTGCAGTGGTTGCCGGAGCACACCCAGCACACCTTTAAGAAAAAAGCCGAAATAAACAAGCTAATTAGTTAGGTGCCGCCCATAAGCCAGTCTTCATTAGAGGAACTGAGGTGGACAGGGTCAATAACTTTAAATTCTTCGGCATTAAGGATCGACGTTTCTCTCTCTGAAAAGTGTCAGAGGATCTGTCCTGGGGCCAGCACGTAACTGTCCTAGAAGTTTGTGTAGATTGAACATGTCACCTTGATCCTGACAGCCCTGTCTTTTCAGCCTGTCTGGGCTGGCATTTAAATTGACCAAACAATGGAACAGCTAAAGGCTCCAGCGCCCTGGTAAGAGGAGCGAACATCACGTAGAGCAAATGAAATTGGCAATTGGCTCTGACCTGGGCCAACATTTATGTGCCGGGCAGCACCTAATTAATTAGCTTGTTTATTTCTGCTTTTTTCTTAAAGATACGCTGGGTGCCTCCCACTACCACTGCACCCCTGCATGCTTCACAGCCCGGAGGTTGGGGACCACTGCTTTAAAGCAATTTCAGCACTGCTCACTGAACACTGTGAGATCGAGAAGCAGAGGATCACCTGAATTGCACTCTCCCTGTAAATGTCACACTTCATTTGCACTCTGTTGTTCTCCCTCATACTGCCTCAGTGCACTGTTGTAACAAATTGATCTGTATGGACGGTATGCAAGACAAATTTTTCATGTAACAATAATAAACAAATTTGCTAATCAAGGACAGCAAAAATATGGCTAACTGCAAACTGTTAACAGTCTCCAAAAAGCACGTAGCATCGGCTCAAGGGACAGATTCTGTCCCTCTCTTATAAGACTATTGAATGGTGCAATAAAGAAGGACTCTTGACCCCACAATAGCCTTACACCTTATTGTCTGGCTGCACAGCTCTTTCTCTGCAACTGTAACATTTTATTCTGCATTGTTATTGTTTTTCCCTTGTACCAACTGCCTCAACGCAGTAATGTATTGCAAGGATCTGTATGCATGACATACAAAGTTTTTCACTGTACCTCTGTAATGTGACAGTAGTAAACCAATTTACCATTTAATTTGACATTTATTACAAGGGTTTGGAGGCCAGATCTACATTGAGCTGGCCTGGTGCGAAGAGGAGATAACTAGGCACAGAACATCATTCCACCAGGGATACTTGTGTGATCAAAATCGTCAGTGAAGTTTTCAATGAATGTACTAAAGAGGTACAGTTCTCCAAATGGGATAAGAATCATCACAACCAGGTGTGCTAATACATGTGATTCTACAGATGCTGGAAATCTTGAGCAACACACACAAAATGCTGGAAGAACTCTTAACCTGATGAAGGGTCTTGGCCTGAAACATTGATTGTTCTTTTCCATCCACAGATGCCTGATCTGCCGAGTTCCTCCAGCACTGAGTGTGTGCTCATACAATGGTCATCAGGCAAGGCAGGTTTAGGGGGAGAATATTGGTAAAGGAACAGAGAATAGCTGCAAGAAAGATATCCGCAAAAATATTGCATCAGGATAAAAGACATATTTATACCACGGGGCAAAAGTGGTGATATGAAAAACAAGAAAATAGATCAGGCTCCATAGAAAGAAAAAGGGATAACCTTTGAGGAATGGATGCAATAACTCAGCAGATGGTTAGTTACCAATGAATGATCAAAGTAAAAACAAGCATCAAATATGGGGTTTGGGAGAGCAAATAATTGTGACCTCGAGGAAGAGCATGAGCAGTCAACAGGAGAAAGGTGAGAAGAGGAGACTTAGGAGACTGCTGGTGGTAGAAACTGGAGCTAAAAACAAACTCCTGCAGGAACTGAGTGGGTCAGGCAACATCTGTGGAGGAAAATAGACAGTCGACGTTTTGGGTTGAGACCCTTCATCTGGCTCAGAGGATGGACCTTAACCTGAAATGTTGACTGTCCAATTCCCACCACAGGATGAAAGGAGACCATGATGCAGTCACTCAGAGGGTGAGCCCTGGAGATTCCCAGGATCAGTTTGTGACCGTTGTCTTCATTAAGTAATATCCCTTTGTTCTGGTTCCAATAAACTTATTAAATTTGTTGAGCTTCTACTCAAAATACATGTACCCATAAAATAAACTATTCCTTAATTATGAGGAATGAAATCAATGATTTTGCAAAAAAAAGTTGGGTAATTCTATTCTCTTTTTAAATGCAGATAACATTAAACTATCAACTTTCATTCAAAGGTTAACAGTAGCATTCAGATATTTTAACTTTGTTTCTAAATATAATATGTACCTCATTTATGAATTGATCCAATTCTGATTTCAAAGCATAGGGAAAGCAGTTCTTAGAATATTCCTGCAAATTATAACATGAAAATATACCAGTATTATTTTCCAAATGCTCTACTTGGGATTATTACAACAAAAGGAGACACTAAAAGTCTGCAGTTGAAGGATGGACTTGGCAGTTCAGGCAACATCTGTGAAGGGCAATAAACAGGCAACAATCTGTGTCAAGGCTCTTCTCCTGGACTTCTCAACCTAAAACTTGACTGTCCATTTCCCCCACAGGTGCTGCCTGAGCTGTTGAGTTCCTCCAGTATCTTGTTTAGTATTACTACAGATACTTACTCAAGTGCAGAGGAAGGAAACTCAGAACATAAGAAATAGGTGCAGGAGTAGGCCATCTGGCCCATCAAGCCTGCTCTGCCATTCCATAAGATTATGGCTGATCTAGCCATGGACTCATCTCCGCCTACCTGCCTTTTCCCCATAACCCTTAATTCCCCTACTATGCAAAAATCTATCCAACCTTGTCCTAAATATATTTACTGACGTAGCCTCCACTGCTTCATTGGGCAGAGAATTCTACAGATTCACCACCCTCTGGGAAAAGCAGTTCCTCCTCATCTCCACCCTAAATCTACACCCCAAATCTTGAGGTTATGTGACCTCATTCTATTCTCACCTATCAGAGGAAACAACTTTCCTGCCTCTATCTTATTTATCTCTTTCATAATGTTACATGTTACTATAAGATCTCCTTGCATTCTTCTGAATTCCAGTGAGTACAGTCCCAGGTGACTCAATCTCTCCTTATAGTCTAACCCCCTCACCTCTGTAATCAACCTGGTGAACCTCCTCTGCATCGCCTCCAAAGCCAGTATATCCTTCCTCAAGGAAGGAGACCAAAACTGCACACAGTGTTCCAGGTGCAGCCTCACCAGTACCCTGTAGAGTTGCAGCATAACCTCCCTGCTCTTAAATTCAATCTCTCTAGCAATGAAGGCCAACATTCCATTTTCCTTCTTGATAGCCTGCTGCACCTACAAACCAACCCTTTGTGACTCATACACAAGCCCTCCCAAGTCCCTCTGCACAGCAGCCTGCTGCAATTTTTTACCATTTAAATAATAATCCGATCTTCCATTTTTCCTTCCAAAGTGGATGGCCTCGCATTTATCAACATTGTACTCCATCTGCCAGACCCTTGCCCATTCACTTAACCTATCTATATCTCTCTGCTGACTCTCTATCTCTTCTGCACAATTGGCTTTCCCACTCAGTTTAATGTCATTAGCAAACTTAGATACACTACACTCGGTCCCCTCTTCTAGATTGTTAATGTATATCGTGAACGGTTGTGGGCCCAGCACCAACCCCTGCGACACACCACTCACCACTGATTGCCAACCAGAGTAACACCCATGTATCCAAACTCTCTGCTTTCTATTAGTTAACCAATCCACTATCTATGCTAATACATCAACCCCAATTCTCTGCATCCTTATCTTATGGATAAGTCTTTTATGCGGCATCTTATCGGATACCTTCTGGAAATCCAGGTAAACAACATCTATCTGTTCCCCTCTGTCCACTGTGCTCATTACATCCTCAAAGAACTGCAGTAAATTTGTCAAACAGGACCTGCCTTTGCAGAATCCATGCCGCGTCTACCTGATGGATTCATTTCTTTCCAGATGCCTCGCTATTTCTTCTTTAATGACAACTTCAAGCATTTTCCCAACTCCAGATGTTAAACTAACTGGCCTATAGTTACCTGCCTTTTACCTGTATCCTTTTTTGAACAGTGGCGTGAACCTAAGTATTGTTTAAAGCATCAAATTTCATGATTAGATTGACAAACTCTCAAGTTGAATATACACAGTGCTTTATCCCATAATGTTGTTTTGGTTCTCTCCTGTTTCTACGGCCTGCAGAGTTTATGCATCACCGTAAGTCTAGCTTTTCTTTTCCCATTTAACAAACTATCAATACAAACACGGTACTAAAAATCTCTTGAGTCTATTTTCAGTTCTTTCAGCAGAAGTTGCAGTGAGAATAAACTGTAAAGCTGGAGGATATTAGCACTTGAATTGCCACTGGGATCATTTTCAGCATAACATTTAATAGCATAAAATATCACTTACCCTAAATGACTCTTCAAATATTTTCATTACAGGAACTTTGAAGTTCCTCTCTCGAATGCAATAATCTCTGGTAGAATTTACCTGCCGACATATAATCAAATATTAATCATCAGTATGAGATGGAAAACATGAACGAAGCATGACCCTGCATATTTAAGAGACACTTCGAAGTTTTGACTACTAGCTAGTAAAGATCTCCACCACTGTTTTTCCTGATGCAATCTCAGAGTCCTTCGTAGATAATGAAGTTATCTGGTTGTTAGGGTTAGTCAACTTCCATAAATGTTGCTGCAAAGACTAATATGATATGAATTAGATATTTTGATCTACTTGTGCTTTTACCAATACAAGAACAAATGACATGAGAAACGTAAACAGTTCCCACTCACCACAGTTATCCATGTATAATATTCACTTGCATGGTCTAGGTCAATCCAAGACAAGGGAATAACAACAGGTAAAGCATCAAAGATGGTTATTCTGCAATCACTCCTCGTTGACCTCAAATATTGATGGCCCATCACACTATTTTCCCACTCTCTCCCCGTACCTAATGATGATTGACGTCTTTTTCATTTAGAAATTTTTCTCTGTCCTTAAATATAGTCAGTACCTTGGTCTCCATAACCCTCCATAGTGGCAAATTCTACAGGTTCATCCTGACTGGTGTGATGAAATTTCATCTGCCTCAGTCCAAAATGCTTATCCTGTATCCTGAGATTGTGACTTAGTTCTGCACATCCCAGCCACAAGAAACATACTACTGTCTGTCTAGGCCTGTGAGAAATTTCTACGTTTCAGCTAAATCCTCTCCCAGTCTTCTTAGCTCAAGCGAAACAGGACTAATTGACCTAATCTTACTTCATGCAATAGTCCTAGCCATAAACATATTTTATATACAGCCAATTCTACTTCTTTTCAATTAGGATTAAAATCATGATGGATTTAAAGTGAACATCTGATCTGATCTGAATCCTCTAAAATTTTAGTCTAAATGGGTTAGTCTAAAATCAAGTTCAATTTATTTATTTCCAGGATGTACACATCATTTCAGCTAGAATAGCATTCAATGTCTGCCCTTAATTGAAATGCTTTTTTCAACATGATGGAAGATTTTCCCACAGTGTTCTTGCAGCAAAAGGTACTGGAATATTTAATAGAGGAGGAATTATGACTGATTTATCAGTAAACCTGATGTGTGGCTTGATAAGCTGGACTGAATTTCTTTTTCCACAGAAAGGCCCAAGGACACACTTTAAGGTTAGCAAGGGGGAGTGTAAAGATGAAGTGAGGGGCAAATCTACTTATTTATCTATTTACACAGAGTGTGGTAGGAGCCTGGAATGGGTCACTAGTGGAAATGGTGGAAAGAGCCAGTTCGGCAGAGTTTAAGAGAATCAGAATCAGGTTTAATATCACCGGCACATGTCAAATTTGTTGTCTTTGCGGCAACAGTACAAAGCAACATATAATAAAAGAGGGATAAATGTGAATTAGAGCAAATATATACAAACAGTTAAATTAAATAAGTAGTACAAAAAAAAATTAAAAGTTGTGCAGTAGTGGTCATGGGTTCAATGTCCATTCAGAAATCAGATAGCAAGGGAAAAGAAGCTGTTCCTGAATCCTTGTGTGTGGCTTCAGGCTCCTGTGCCTTCTTCTTGGTGGTAGCAATGAGAGCAGGACATATCCTGGGTAATGGGGGCTCCTTAATGACGGATGCCACTTTTTTGAAGCATCGCTGCTTGAAGGTGACCTGGACACAATAGAGGCTAAGGAGACTTTTAGATAGACACATAAATATGAAGGGAATGGACAGATATGGACAATAGACAGGAGGAGGATATTTAGTGTAAATTGTCATCAAGATCAGTACAACTTCATGGGCTGAATGGCTTGTCCATTAGTTCTTGTTCTGTGAAAAGGAATTGGAATTGGTGGCATTTCCATGCACCTGCAAGCATTGTGCTTTCAGGTTGTAGAAGTTGTGCGTTCAGGAAGAGTTTTAGTGTGTAACTACAGGAAACACTGCAGCCATGATATTAAACAAAGTTGAGTGTTTGAAGAGATGCCAGTGCATCCAGCTTCTTGGGATTGGAGCTATAGGCATCCAGGTGAGTGGAGAGTATTCCACCACATGTCCAACTTCTGTCTTGAGTCAGACAGCTCGAACCTCAATCAGTAATGTTGAGGATGGCGAAAACATAGGCACATTCACCGTGTGCATGCCACTGGAACTCTGCCCAGCCAGACTGTAAAAGCCCTTTCACTAGGAGGAGTGCAATGATTCAACAAGACAGCTCATCACCAGCTTCTCAAGGGCATTTAAGGATGAGAAATAAATGCTGCCCTTAGCAATGATATCCATGTCCCAAAAAGATACAGAAATTAAAATAAACCACATTTTCAGTCTAAATCACGTTCTTGTAGCCATAAGTCTAATGGCAAAAGCTCCACTTTCCAGTCCTGGCCAGTTGCACTCCACATTTAAAGTGCTAATTTACATAATATTTCACATTCTCCACCCAACTCTGCTTCCTGTCTATCCTGTTATAACCTACAACCTTCTACACGACCCACAAGCCCAACAATCTTTTTGTTATCCGCTGACTTACTAACCTACTCTTCCATTTCATTATCCAAGTCATTTAGATACAAACCACAAAGAGCAGGGTTCCAGAACAAATCCCTGTGGAACACCACTAGTCACAAACCACCCCAGGCAGAATACACTCCATCTATTACCATTCTTTGCCATTTGTAGGCAAGCTAATTCTGAATCCATGCAGCCAAGTTTCCATGGATGCCATGCTCATTACTTTCTGGATGAGCCTACAATTGGGAAACTTTGTCAAACACTTTACTAAAATATATATACGACATCCACTACTCTACCATTATCAATTTGTCCTGTCACTTCCTCAAAGAATTTAATCGGGTTCACGAAGCATGACCTGCCTCTCAAAAAGTCATGCTGACAGTCCCTAATAAAACTATGCTTCTCCAAAGGCTTGCAAATCCTGTCTCTGAAAATCCTCTCCAATAGTTTGTCCACCATAGATATAAGACTTACTGGTCTACAATTCCCAGTATTATCCCTATTAATTTTCTTGAACAACACAAAAACATCTGCCATCCTTCAGTCCTCTGGTACTACTCCTGTGGCTAGGAAGGACACAAAGTTCATTGTCCACATCCCAGCAATCTGTTCCCTCATTTCCCATAATAACCTGAAGGTTATCCTATCTATTCCCAAGGACTCATCCATCCTAATGTTTTCCAGAGGATCCAATGCTACCTTTACCATAACCTTTACATGCATCAGCACATTAGTGTGTTCCACACAGGCCTCACATTCAAAGTCTCTCTACCTGGTGATCTGAAGCCAAGAATTGATTACCTTCTTTACTTCCAAGCACATTTCTTCCTTTATCCCCAAGCAGTCCTACACTCATCCTAGTCATCCATCTGTTCCTTACCTACATGCAGAACTGGGGGTTTTCCTTTATCCAGCTAGCCAAAACCTTCTCATGTTCTCTTCTAGCGCTCTTAAAATCCTTCTTAAGCTCCTTTCTGGCTATCTTATAATTATCAAGATCCCTCTCTGATTTTTGCCTTCTAACTCTTTCTTCTTCCTCTTCACTAAATGTTCCAACTCTCTTGTCAACCATGGTTCATCCTACCATCCTTTCTACGTCTCATTCAGACAAACCTCTCCAGAACAACATGCAGGTAGTCCCTAAACATGTTCAGCAGAAGTGTGGAACATTTTCCAGAGAGCTTCCATTCCCAGTTTATACTCCCAAGTTCCTGCCTAGTACCATCAGAATTACCCACCTCCAACTCTCCAGTTAAATACTTTCCCATATTGTCTGCTTCTATCATTGTCTGTGGCTATGCTCAGAGAATTATAGTCACTATATGGGGACACATTCAGAATAAAAGCTCAGAGTAAGAGAAGTTCTTACCAACCTTGGAAAGCACTTGTAAAATTTTTAATGTGTTCTGAAGATTTGAGATATCTTCTGGGATTTTAGCCATAGTGGACCAAAGAAGTCGCTCTGATTCTTCACGATAAACCTTCACAAGACGCCTGTAGTAGTAGACAGGCATTGCCCTCCACCAACATTCTGATCAAGAGAGAGCCCATTAATAATCAGGTGAAATAAAGTTCAAAGTGCCAGTCAACAATTGAAAGAGCAAACTGAAAATTGGACTGAAAATGGATCAGTGGATGATAAGCATAAACTGAATCAGAATCAGGTTTATCATCACCAGCATGTGACGTGAAATTTGTTAACTTAGCAGCAGCAGTTCAATGCAATACATAATCTGGCAGAGAGAGAAATAATAATAATAATAAATTAAATAAAGCATAATAATAAACAAGCAAATAATGACGTATATTGAATAGATTCTAAAAAATGTGCAAAAACAGAAATATTGTAGATTAAAAAAGTGAGGTAGTGTCCAACTCTTCAATGTCCATTTAGGAATCAGATGGCAGCGGGGAAGAGGCTGTTCCTGAATCGCTGAGTGTGTGCGTTTAGGTTTCTGTATCTCCTACCTGATGGTAACAGTGAGAAAAGGGCATGCCCTGGGTGATACAGGAGTTCTTCTGGTTGACTCACTTAACTTTAGCAGAAATCTAAAAGGCTTAAGGAAACAAACACTGTGCTGATGGTTAAAGTAAAAACAGACAGCTTGGGAAACATTCATCAGCTCTTGAAGTGTCTGTGTAACAAGAAGCAGGATTGATTTTTGTCAGAACCTTTGTCAGAACTGGGAAAGAGAGATAAAAAAAGATGGTTTTAAGTTGCAGAGATGGCAGATAAAGTGGAGAGGATACATGTGAAAGAGTGAGGCCAGGCTACTGGGAACAGTTAGAGGATGATCACACTTTTTTGTCTGTGTTATGTGATGCTAATAACAGGGCTGTGGGATGTACCCAAAGGACCCAGCTGAAGTATTGGCCCTAATACCCTATTTTACTAGGCCTCACCTGTCATAATCAATCCCTTTGTCCTATCAGTTTTTCCTGCTACTTTCTCCCTGCCTTTGCTTTTTCAAGTTCTGGTGAATTGCTCTATTCTCTTCCCACAGATGCTACATGACTTGCTGAATCTTCTCAGCACTTTCTCTTTTTATTTAAAAGTGCCAAAAATTGTTCTGGGGAGCAGCTGGTTAATTTTGACCTCACAACGTATTTGAACTCTGAAGTCTGAGCTGAAAAGATGGTAGATAATTTGTTTCAGGGAAGGGCTATAGGAAAACTGGAAGCCACACCAGATCACAAGATTCAAGAAGTAGGTAGAACAATGAGTTAACAGTTCATCCTAAAGATGCCATCTCCTTCTGCAGAATTACCTCAATATTGTACTGATATGCCTACCCACATTATGTGCTCAGTTCTTTTGACTGGAGATTGAAGCCATTGCAACTGGATCAATCTGAACATTGTATGTGGGCTCCTGACACAAGCCTTTCCTTATGATAAGTTATTAAAGTCTTACATTGCATCTCAAAAACCAAACAATTTATTTTCTTCTTTTAACCGCAAACAGCGGAGATATTGATGACATTTAAGTGCAAAAAAGCAATCCCTTACCTAGAACTTCAAAGCAGCTTTTATCAAGGGAAGTTATGGCTCTGGTCAGGGATTCCGTCAGCTGAGATTTCTTTGTCCTTTGAAGTACAGCAATGAGCTCAGGCAGAACAAGGTAAAGTCGCAGAGCTTCCACGCAAGCAGGAGAATGAGGCAATGAGAAGAGCAACTTTTCCATAATTGTATCTGTCACCTGTAAAACAATCAGGATCAGGAATTGACACCTTTTTAATATTCAATTTATTTAATTAAATATATGTATATTCTTTTCTAAGTAATCCAGGTGGAGGAGATTAGCTTAGGCTTGGTAATCATACTGCCATTAGTAAATAATGCTAATATAATGCAAGTAATTTTTATAATTGTTCTCCAATCACCACATTTACTTGGTTTAATTATCATGAGAAGGTGCTGTGGTTTTTGTTTTCTTTAAGCAGATTGCTTGCTGAGTAAGTTGAATTTGACAGTTGCGTTGTAGACAGTTTGCAGTGTGACATAAACTTTACCCCACTGTATTCAATGCCTGAGACAGCAGTATAAACACTTTATTTATGTCCTCTTGACTGACTTCACAGTAATAAAATCATTATATTTCACCGATTAACTCCTCGTGATCGATGCATGACTGATTGTAGTACTGATGCTCATGTATTGAAAGGGGTAATATAGATGGCAGAATACAAAGCAATGCTGAGATTTCCTCATTCTTTGCTAAGTAATTGCAAATATGTAATGTAAATCATCATGTAAAAATTCACAACACAATTTGCAGACTTTTAGAAAAGAATGATGATTTATCATCCTTTGTGATTTATTCTTTTAGAGTAAATTATGCTTTAAGAAGCCTTTTCCTGAACATTTTTGATTGAAATAATTCTTGTAAGTTCAGTCTATTCACTGTAAATGATCATTCAAGGTGAATCAACCAATTTGCAAAAGCACAGTTTAAAGGGCTGATGGTGTAATACGGCTATCAGGATGCATTCAGCAGGCATACTCTTAGAATAAGAACTCTGGGAGAGATTAACGTTGTTTTGCAGCTCAATATTTGAGACTATCTTTTTTCATCAAATGTAAACTGTAACATCCTTCCATACAGAGCAAAAATTAAAATTTTACAGGACAAATTCTTTATAGAAATCTTTCATAACAATCTTCCATAGTACACAAATACCAATATTTACAGAAGTACACAATTAACTTCAGTACCAAATGGAAAGCTAATAAGAAATTGAATGTCCAAAAGGGCATTGACTTGACACACACATGCCCAACTCAGGCCAACAGCCATGAATATGAAGTGTACATTCAACATCAGTCAGAATATATCAGTGTTTTAATGCGTGAGATACTGTAGGTATGCTGAAGAATTTGATTGCTAACATTACCTGGGATAATACTGAGTCGTTTATTGCCATTTTCTCAAAGTTCAGATTCACTGAGGACATATCCAGACCAGAATGCATTCTGCTTGTTTTGAAATGGTTATCCTTGCTGTTTTGAATATATAGTATCAAGAAGGATGATTAATGCTTTGAAGAAAAAAAGATACACAAAGGTGACACAAATCTGTATCTTATGTTTTGAAATGATCTTTATGGATGGCATACAAAGTAAAGTTTCTTGCTGTATCTTGGAGCATGTGACAGCTGGAGCTATAAATATAAAAAAACTATATCAACCTAGTTAACAAGCTTTGCTTTGTCACATTTTAAACTGACTGTGTCCACCCAAAGCAAATCAGGGAGTACAACCAGCTGGCAATTTGTCAAAGGTGGCATCACAGGTGGATAGGGCCATATAGAAAGCTTTTGGCACATTGGCCTTCATAAATCAAATTACTGAGTACAGCAGATAGGATGTTGAAGTTGTATAAGACATTGGTGAGGGCTAATGTGTAGCACTGTGTGCAGTTGTTGTCGCCTACCTACAGGAAGGGTGTAAATAATGTTGAAAGGGTACAGCCAAAATTTACAAGGACTTTGCTGGGTCTGGAAGACCTGAGATATATGGAGAGATTGAATAGGTTGGGAATTTATTCCTTGGAATGTAGAAGATTGAGAGGAGATTTGATAGATGAAAACAAAATTATGAGGGATATAGAAAGGGTAAATATAAGCAGGCTTTTTGCACTGAGGTTGGGTGGGACTACAACCAAAGGTTGTGGCTTAAGGCTGAAGGATGAGAAGTTTAAAGGGAACATGAGGGACAACTTCTTCACTCAGAGGGTTGTGAGAGTGTGGAATGAGCTGCCAGTGCATGTGGTGTATGCAAGCTCAATTTCAACCTTTAAAAGAAATTTGGATAGGCACATGAGTGGAAGTGGTATGGGGGTCTATGGTCCCGGTCAGTGCACGTCAATGAGAGTGGGCAGCTTAAGTGGTTCGGCATGGATTAGATGGGCTGAAGGGCCTGTTTCTGTGCTGTCCTTTTCAATTACTAATAAATAAGACACCACTAGACCTCACAAATCTGGCTACAATCCCATTGTAACAGAGTCAACGCAGGAGATACAAGATCACCTCTCTGCTCAAAGATGCAACTCTTGCCTGTAAAGCTCTTTTAGGATATTCAGCTTTGAACATGTGCTGCATGAATTCAACCAATCGTTGCTGTTGCACCCTGACTCCCAGAAAATGAGTTTGGAGGTAGAATTTGTGGATGTGCAAAACTTGTCTTGGGGGAAATCTGGCCAATGGGCACTCAAACATGGCCCAACCATGCACAGGCAAGTGGGGAGAGATCAGGAACATAGCATGAAATGGAGAATTACAAAAGAGGAACAAGTTTTGTTAATTTATTCAACATTTTTGTATGGTTTCCCCTTCCCCGTCTCTTATTTAATTGGATGAATTTCCTTAAATGTGAAAAACTAAACAAATTGAATAGAATATAGTTTCCTTTTGATCAAGGGCCGAAGGATTTGGTTTTGGTTAGACCTGATAATGTAACTCACATAGGATCTACAACAAATCTAACTAGGAAATTTTAATAACAGTTGCTAAGCAACAGCACTTTGGTTTACCTCACATCCAGGAAACTTGCATTAATAATCTGAGAAGATGAATACCCCCGAGTGATTGCCCTGGGAATAAAATTAAGACAGATATAATGCAGGTTACTAAAATATTCTTTATAAGCAAACTATAACTTCAACCAATTTGCTGACAATTTGGATGCTCATAAACTGCACAGCTGGATAATGCATTAAAGGCAAGTTTACACAGCCACAGAAGAAGAATACACTGTTACCCTGCACTTGAAGCCTGTGCTGCAATCATTACAAGTATCTTTCTCATCTTCTCAGGATCGATTTTCATTTGCTTCCACTCCAGTTTTGTGGCTGTTAAGGAACGATGAAGCTTAAGTGGGAATCACAGACTCTTCCACAGATGATGTGGGAATGAGGGTCATCTGTGAGATGGTGCACTCCTTCCACTACTAACACAGGGTTTGTACGTGAACCTAAACGCACCTTCTCCACATTGAGCTCATGGGGCAGAAGATTCCAGGAGTAAGTGAGGATTTCAGCACATCCTTGAACCCTCTCCTCTGTTTCCATAGTCTGGTATCGGGCATGTGAACGACATTATCAACCCAACATAGCCAACAGAGAGCAAGTTTGACTGCAATATTAGATATGTTGGCCTGGGAGAGGTTTGCTTGTTAGCTTGCTTATTCCTCCAGTAAATTTGGATGATTCTGAAACTCATGGAAAACATTTCAACTTGTGGTGGCAATTTACTCCAGATCTAAGGTCACCCAAACTTCAGTGGTCAAACTCCAATATAGAGATTACGTTTGTGTTTGTGAACTCACAAAGCCAAACCCCAAGATGTTGCCAACCTGTTGGCTGATTTACGTGGGTGGAATTGCCTTACACTAAGGACCTCGCCCCACCGCATCACACTGACCTCTAAAAAATAAAGGTTCCTGGTGCACCCTGTGAACGCAGATCATTTTCCACATTTGAGGATGGACCAAACCTTGTGCTGATGTTAATGGTACAATACCGAAGGAGCCCCACAGAGTAGCAGATGCATCTTTCAGATGTACTCCCTTTAGGATAACTTACATCAAAGCAGATTATAAATGAAACATGGGGTCTGAATCCTCTGTGGTAAACTTGGCAAACCTGGGAGTGGTGCAAATAACCCAAACCTTAGCAGAATGTTGATATCTGCACCAGTTTAGTATCTTCGGCAGCTAACCTAAAGCAAGGTAGTTGTCACCATCTGAAAGTTAATGAACAAACTGTGTTGCAAAGACATAAATAATCTAGATTACTCTAGTGTCTTTCAATTGCTTTTCACTGAGATGCAATATATGAGAGAGTAGTAAAATGATACACACCATATATGTCCCACGATTCAATGAAGCTCAATGTTATGATTTGATATTATGTTATGACATGAACAAATCAATAGTGCATGGAGTAGATTTAAAAACTTTGGCGAATTTCTACAGATGTATGGTGGAGAGCATTCTAACCGGTTGAATCACAGCCTGGCAAATGTGCTCAGAAGCAGAGGATTGCAAGAGGCTGAAGAGCGTTATAAACTCAGCCAGCTCCATCACCAGCACAAATCCTCCCCAGCCTCGAGAACATCTTCAAGATGTGGCGCCTCAAGAAAGTGGCACCCATCACTGATGACCCTCACGACCTAGGATATTCCCTCTCGTGACCACCACTGGGAACAAAGCACAGGAGCCTGAAGACCCACACCCACCCAACTGAGGTACAGCTTCTTCCCCTCTGACATCGGATTTATTTCGATGGCCACATTTTTTGACTGTACTGCTGCTGCAAGGCAACAGATTTCCCATCATATAGGGAGGGAGGGAACATCGACTCAGACCATGAGAGGCCTGCGTCGGGCATTTTCATGCCTTACAAGGCGCAGAGTGATTTCCCATTAAATAAGTCAACGATAATAAACCTGACTCTGATTCCAATTCTGGCTCTTACTCTGATCCTGACCTCAAGATTATCATGCTTGTTCAGCAGTCCTGTGCACCCAACCTGGAACACCTCGTGATCAAGTCTCATCATTTTACCTGCCATGGAACATTTCCGCCTCCATCAGTCCCACCTCAGGCCAGTGTAAAACAGGCTCCAGACAAACTGAGCAATGTAATCAACGGGCATGAAACAGCACATCCTGATCCTTGCCCATCATCTTGGGGGATTTTAACCAGGCCAACTTGAAAAAATTTCCAAGTAATTATTACCAACAAATCACTTGTAGTACCAGAAGTACTGGACCATGGTTACACCATCATCAAGAACGCTTCCCGTGTTATCCTTCGCCCACACTTTGGAAAGTCCGATTAGCTGTCTGTACTGAGAGGTGGCAGACTGAAGACCGCAGCACCAGTAGTGAGGTCCAAGAAGGTATGGACAAGAGAGGCACAGGAGCATTTACAGGACAGATTTGAATCAGTGGACAGGACTGTATTCTGGGATTCATCTTTGAGTCTGAATGAGTACGCCACAGCTGTCACTGACTTCATTAAAACCTGTGTGGATGAGTGTGTGCCTATGAGAATTTACTGTACACACCCAAATCAAAAGCCCTGGATGAACCAGGAGGTTCAAAGTCTGCTGAGGGCTAGATCTATGGCATTCAAGTCCAGCAACATAGGTCTATACAGGAAAACCAGGTTTGACTTGCCAAGGCTATTTCAGGAGCTAAAGAACAGTTCCAAATGAGGTTGGAGGCTACATCAGATGCACATCAACTCTGGCAGTGTTTTCAGTCCATTACTTCCTACAAAATGAATACCAACACCATGAATAGTAGTGATGCTTCACTGCCAGATGAGCTCAAAACTTTTTACACTTGCTTAGAAAGGGAGAATAGAACTACAGCTATGTAGATCCCTGCAGCACCCAGTGACCCTGTGATCTCTGTCTCAGCAGCTGACATCAGGCTGTCTTTCAAGAGGGTGAAACCTCACAAGGTGATAGGCCCCCGATGGAATACCTGGTAGAGCTCTGAAAACCTGTGCCAAGCAACTGGCAGAGCTGTTCAAAGATACGTTCAATCTCTCATTGCTACTGTTAGAAGTTTCCACCTGCTTCAAAAGGACAACAATTGTACTAGTACCCAAAAAGAGCAGGGAGAGCTGCTTTAATGGCTATCATTCAGTAGCACCTACATCTATGGCAATACAGTGCTTTTAGAAGTTGGTTATGGTTAGAATTAACTCCTATCTCAACAATGGACTGGACCCACTGCAATTAGCATATTGTCACAGCAGGTCTACGGAAGTCGCAACTTCATTGGCTCTTCACACGGCCTTGGGTCACCTGGACAATAAAATACCTATGTCAGGAAGCTGTTCATTGACTACATCTCAATGTTTAACACCATCATTCCTGTAGTTCTGATCAAGAAGCAACAGAACCGACCTCTGTACCTTCCTCTGCAACTGGATCCTCGAGTTCCTAAACGGTAAACCACAATCTGTGAGGATCGAAAATAGAACATAGAACGTAGAAAACCTACAGCACAATACAGGCCCTTTGGCCCATAATGCTGTGCCAAACATGTACTTACTTTAGAAATTACCTAGGGTTACCCATAGCCCCTATTTTTCTGAGCTCCATGTACCTACCCAGGAGTCTCTTAAAAGACCCTACTGTATCTGCCTCCACCACTGTCGCCGCCAGCCCATACCACGCACTTACCACTCTCTGTGTAGAAAACTTATCCCTGACATTTTCTCTGTACCTACTTCCAAACACCTTAAAACGGTGCTCTCTCATGTTAGCCATTTCAGCCCTGGGAAAAAGCCTCTGACTATCCGCACGATCAATGCCTCTCATCATCTTATACACCTCTATCAAGTCACCTCTCATTCTCCGTTGCTCCAAGGAGAAACGGCCAAGTTCATTTAACCTATTCTCATAAGGCATGCTCCCCAATCCAGGCAACATCCTAGTAAATCTCTTCTGCACCTTTTCAATAGTTTCTACATCCTTCCTGCAGTGTGGTGACCAGATCTGAGCACAGTACTCCAAGTGGGGTCTGACCAGGTTCCTATATAGCTGCAACATTACCTCTCGGCTCTTGAAATCAATCCCACGGTTGTGAAGGCCAATGCACTGTATGCCTTCTTAACTACAGAGTCAACCTGCGCAGCAGCTTTGAGTATTCTATGGACTCAGACCCCAAGATCCCTCTGATCCTCCACACTGCCAAGAGTCTTACCATTAATACTATATTCTGTCATCATATTTGACCTACCAAAATGAACCACCTCACACTTATCTGGATTGAACTCCAGCTGCCCTCCTCACATCTCCACCTCACCGACAATTAACACTGGCACTCCTCAGGGATGAGTGCTTAACCACTCTTCTACTCGCTCTACACCCATGACTGTTGGCTCGGCACAGCTCAAATACCATTTGTAAATTTGCTGACACAACAATTATTGCTGACAGAATTTCAAATGGTGATGAGAGGGCGTACAGGAGTGAGATATACCAGCTAGCTGAGTGGTGTCACGGCAAAAACCTTCTACTCAGCATCAGTAAGATCAAAAAGGTGATTGTGAACCTCAGGAAGGGTAAGATGAGGGAACACATACCAGTCCTCTTAGAGGGATCAGAAGTGGAGAAAGTAAGCAATTTCAAGTGCCTGGGTGTCAATATCTCTGAGAATCTAACCTGGACCCAACATATTGATGCAACTAAAAGGAAGGTATGACAGCAATGATATTTCATTAGGAGTTTGAGAAGGTTTGTTATGTTCACCAAAATCACTCAAAAATTTCTACAGGTGTACCATGGAGAGCATTCTAACTGGCTGCATCACTGTCTGGAATGGCGGGGGGGTTCTGCCGCACAGGACTGAAGTAAGCTGTAGAGAGCTGTATACTTAGCTCCATCATGAGCACCAGCCTCCGTAGCATTCAGGACATCTTCAAGGATCAATGCCTCAGAAAGGCAGCACCCATTAATAAGGACCCCCATCACCCAGGACATGTCCTGTTCTCATTGCTACCATCAAGAAGGAGGTACAGGATCCTGAAGGCACATACACTCAATGATCCAGGAACAGCTTTTTCCCCTCTGCCATCTGATTTCTGAATGGACATTGAACCCATGAACATTACCCCACTACTTCTTTTATTTCTATTTTTGCACTACTTGTTTAACTATTTCATATTTACTGTAATTCACATTTTCTCTGTTATATATTGCAGTGAACTGCTGCTGCAAAGTCAACAAATTTCACAACATATGCCGATGATATTAATCCTGATTCTGACTTCTCAAAACCATTCACTCCTCAGTGGTCTGAAATTCTGACTCAGCTTACACAGCTCCCTGTCTACTACAGTAAATGATCCCATTTAGGTTTGGTTTTGAGCATTTGATAATTCACACTGTCCTGAGAGAGGAAATTCTTCATCTTAGTGATGAATTATGCTTTGCTTGAAAGCATGATTTGTGATTTTTGATTGTCGTAGCACCTACCTTGTCAAGCCCCCCTCAGAAATCCTCTAAAAGTCACTTTCCATTCTTCTAAACAAATACTGTAGGCCCAATCTGCTAATTTCTCCACATAAGACTATCTGTTTGTCATACGATTGATGACATTATTGTGGACATGACCTTTAGAAGAACAAAACTGTTCCACATCAGTCTTGGAGTCAACACTGATGCACTCTGAAATAAATCTGTTATTGCCAGGCTTGAAATGTTATCATTTACCTTTTTACATGGTGGCCCAGCATCATAGGAAAAAGCTCTAAAGAAATTTGTGAGGATTAAATTGGACACTGAAGGAAGAAAACTTACCTTTTTGTGTTTCTGCACAGTTCCTTCTCCAGTAAATTGTCCAGGGTTACAACTCTCTTCAAAGAAATGAGCAAAGATTGGTCCCCAGACGATTCCAAATTCTGCAGAGGAAAAGATTAAGAGCATTAAATGTATACTAAAAACAAAAAAAGAAACTTCAAGTTTTGATAGAAGAGACAAGATCCTGTTGATGTCAATAGATTGACTGTATATGTTGCAATTGTTTAGATAGACAGCTGTGATGGTAAAAGCAGGGTTGCATGTGTTACTATACGTTTTGTAACTCCAGGAACTAAATAAAAGAGAAGGAGGTGCTGGGAGATGCGTGCGTACTGCAATTTACTTTCGTGAAGCGTGCACCTATAACATGGCAGAGTAGTGATGTATGCTATTCACATACTTTTACATACTGTAGAACCTGTAATGAATTATGTAAACAGAGAATGCTTAATCAACAATATACTTACATTACTCAAGTATTACTGAAAAATTAAATACACAGCACTCTGTCCTGCTTAGCTATAAACTGCAACTCAATATAGAATGCACTTCAACTACTGTATATACACAGTATACAATACAACTACTCTACAGACATCCAGAGCATAGTAAATTTTAAATGATCCCATTCAAGCCCACAGATTTAATTACTGTGGAGGAGTTATTACTCTTGTGGGATAATCTCTTTCCTGGCAGGGGATGGTGGCGGTGGGGGGTGTGCAGTCACTCTGCTTGGCAGGTGAGACTTGTAGCTATGAGACAATCTCAGGTTCTAGGGCAGGATTTCTCAACCAGGGTTCTGTGAAATGTCACTACAGGTTTCACAAGAAATAGTAATTCAAAAAAACAAACATAGTTTTTTTGAACTCCATGCAATGCACGATACTAGCGTTTACAGTGGTGAGCAGCGACTGAGTAGCCCCGTTAGCAATCTCAGCCAGCATGGCAGTGCGCAGCACGACCATGTTTATTTGGTTGAGTCTATTCTCAGTTTTTGACACAAGATGGGAGGCTGTTGATAATTGGTGAGCACTGTATTGCACATAGGAGAGAACGATAGGCTGATAATTGGTGAGCATTGTATTGCACAGAGGAGAGGACGACAGGCTGATGAGAAGCATGAAGTGTGTTTTCTGAGCATTGAATGGACTCGCCCAACTTGGGCTGTGACATCAGCCTCTGCATCCCGAATTACCTCCCCCAACTTCACTTACACGCCAACTGATTTATGGGAGCCAAATAACTACCAGTGTAGTAGAAGATTGGAGGGAAATGGTTCAGTGTGGTGATTTTTGAAGAGGAGGTTTGAGATGGAAGAGGAAGATTCTAGGCCTAGGCCTACGAACAATTCTGATAAGGTTAATAATGAAGAATTACAATCTTCTGAGTCATTTCACTGCACTTGTGCAAAAATGGACTTTAAAAAGTTTGCCTTTACAATGAAAGCTACTTATTAATGTTTTACATGGATTAGTGATCCAAGTTGTCCTATTCCATTGTGCCTCGTCTGTGGTAAGCAAGTTACAAATGTAGCAATGGCTCCAGCAAAATTGAAAAGTCACATCATTACAAAACACAGCCACATGACAAGCAAAAGTGCTAATTTTAAATGACTATTGGAATCTCAAAACAAACAGATTAAAGATTTTGAAAATAAATTAACAGTCAGTAAAAGGATTCAGGAAGCAAGTTATTTAGTAGCTTTAGGACCAGTTCATGTTTAAAAGACTGTGTGAAGACCTGGACAAATGTCACACCAATCTCCTGCTACATACAGAAATCTGGTGGCTTAGGAGAGGAAGAGTTCTCAACAGGGTATTTGAGTTGAAAGGTGAATTACAGGAGTACTTTCAAGAAAATAGGCCAGATTTTGCTGAGTGCTCTGAAGATGAAGAATGGCTGCAGAAACGAACCTACCGAGCAGACGTTTTTCATCATATGAACCAGTTGAACAAGTCTCTGCAGGGCCCTGGAGAAATGTTTTGACATCAAGTGACAAGATTCTTGGTCTTAAGAGGAAACTGAATCTTTGGAAAAATCATGTTGCAAATGGAAATCTTCCATTGCTCCTTGGGCTTGAGAGAGAGGAAGGATATCAGAAAGTCTTATTGAAAACCAGTGGGAAGAACTGAAGAGCAAATTTATTCCTCCCTTTCAACACAAGTGTATGACTGGGTGAGAGACTCTTTCTCTGAACCTTCTGCTCAGCCAGAGAACTTGACTTTGAGAGAAGAGTAAGAACTTTGTGAGCTGCTGACTCAGTGTTAGTGTAGTGTGTTCTGCTAACATTGCTTACCGTGTGTTCTTTAGACCCTGGGAACATGTTTTCGCCAAGCCATTTGTAGCAAAATGGTACAGTGCAGATGTAATATTTGACAAGACAGCAAAATGTGATATATGAGACTCCAGAAAACAGGAGCCAGATGAAAGTGTAAATGACTTCATCACAGCATTGTACGTCCTGTCAGCCAACGGTGAATATGGAAATCTGAGAGGTGAGCTTCTTACAGACAGGATTGTTCTCGGGCTACTAGATCCCAAATTGTCAGCAAGACTTCAGTTTCAGGCAAATCTCACACCAAAGAACGCTATTACTATGGTCATGCAGAATTAAAATGTTCACCAGCAACAGGCAGAACTCAGGCATGAAAATGAAGCTGAGGTAAAGCTGTACAAAAAAAATGGTACAGACAAGGTGCAGTTTGAAAGACGATAGAAGGAGGTGACAATAGAGCTCAGCTCAAGCTAAACAGACAAGTGAAACAAAGAGCAGGTAAAATGTTCAACTGCAGAAGATGCGGCAAGTCTCTACTGCACATCAAAGAGCTCAGCCCAGCAAAAGAAGAGAAATGACACCAATGCAATAGAGTTGGCCATTAGAAAAGCGAATGTCTGTGGTAAATCTAACCTATTAGGCTAAGTAATGAAATTAGTTGTTAAGAAAAATGGTAATAATAGTTTCCATACAACCCTTCTGGACCATTTCCACTGGTCCAAAATGTTGCATACAAGCCTATATACCAACCATTGTAGGTGTTTATATCCCAATTTGTTCGTGCTTGTTCCCGCCCGCAGACATAATTATCCAATCCCTATGTACTTATTTACTTAATTTTTTCATTTTCTTTATCCCTTTCCCAAATCTTTCCCTTTACTTGTGTTAATTCTCTATTTTCCAAAAAAACAAAAAAAAACAGTACATAATTATCTATTTAAATGTTTATTTTGCTTTTATATCATCTCAATGTGTACTTAAGAATGTATAAATAATTGTAGTTTTATACATATAAAAAATGGAAAAGGTTATATGTGTGAAAAAAGTACATGATAATTGTGAACTCCTTATCCAAATAAAAATAAAATTAAAAAAAAAAAGAAAAGCGAATGTCACTCAAAATCAGTTTTTCACATGGTCAAAGAAAACCACGATTCAGATGAAGAGAGAGCTTTGCTCGGGGCTCTAGATTTAAACAGACATGGGTGGTGTACTACGGTTCAGTTGCCAAATGAAACAGTGATGTTCAAAATGGGCACTGGGGCAGATGTCATCAACATCTCTGAATGTCTGTTCACAAAACTGGCGAAGGAAACAGGCATTACACCAAACCCAACAAAGTGAGTGCTCATGGGGCCAGGAAAACATAGGCTTAGTGTGCAAAGAATGTTTATTACTTCCAGCCGTAAAAATGAGAAACAGTTAAAAGAGGATGAATATGTTATTCAGAATCTCTTCTCACCACTACTGGGATGACATGCCATCGAGAAGCTGAAGCCTATTACAAGGGTGGCAAGAGAGGTACTCGGAGTTGTTCACAGGCCTGGTGGTATTGAAAGAAGAGTGCCTTATCCAACTGAAGCCAGGAGTGAAGCCCTGCCCCCTGACCACAGCGAGGAGTATACTAGTCCCATTGATGAACAAAATCAAAGCTGAACTTGAGAGAATGGAGGCGCTTTACATCATTACTAGAGTGAATGGACCTTCTGACTGGTGTGCAGGCATTGTTTGTGTTCCCAAGCCAGATGGCACAGCAAGGATCTGTGTTGATCTTATAAAATTGAATAATGCAGTGAGGTGAGAGAAGTTTATTCTGCCCTCTATTGAGTACACGTTGGGTATGCTGGGTGGAGCAAAGTTCTTCACCAAACTAGATGCAATCTCAGGGTACCAGCAGATCTGTTTAGTTCCTGAGTCACAGATGCTCCCAACCTTTATCACACTTTATGGACGCTATGCCTTCCACAGGCTCCCTTTTGGCATCTTGTCAGCCCCTGAATTCTTTCACATTAGAATGAACCAAATTTTGGAATGACTAGAAGGAGTAGTCTGCCACATGGATGACATACTCATCGTCGGAGGCTCAAGTGAGGAACATGACAAAAGAGTGAAAGCTTCCTTGAAGAAACTGAACAAAGAGAAATGTGAATTTGCAAAGTTGGAGATGAAGTTCTTAGGTCACCAACTGTCCTCAGAGGGAGTGCAACCAGATTCAGACAAACTGGCAGGAGTTCGGAATATGGAACAACCTACAAATATACCAGACATCCGCAGTTTCCTTGGCATGGAAAACCAGCTGGGAAAGTTCATTCCAGATTTGGCAGAGTAAACAAAGCCAATCTATAACCTCCTCTCTCTGAGAAAATTTTGGACCTGGGCGGCACCACAGCAGAAGTTATTCTCATGACTTAAAGCAGAGCTTATCTCTCCACCAACATTAGTGTACTTCGATCCGAATAAAGCAACAAACATCTCAACAGGCACCTCTTCCTTTAGCCTAGGGGGAGTGCTCATGCAATTCTGCAGTGGTGTATGGAGACCAGTGGCAAATGCAATAAGAGCACTGACTCATACTGAACAGTGTTATGCCCAAATCGAAAAGGAGACACTAGCTCTCGTCTGGGCTTCTGAATACTTCAGCTGCTACTTGATAGGCACTAATTTCTTACTTGAAACAGACCATAAGCCACTTGCCAGCCTCCTGAGCTCGAAACTCTTGGATGACTTACCTCCACGTCTGCAAAGATTCAGATTGAGGCTTATACGATATTGTTACGACACTGAACATGTCCCCGGCAAATCTCTGTTGAGGATGCCATGCAAAAGTGAGTGGACAGAAGCTGACTCTGCCCTCATGGAAAATACCAACATCTACTTAGCTCAGGTACATGAAAGCTTTCCTGCATCACGGAGTAAACTGAATATCAACGGTCCACATCTCAATGGTCCACAACTCAACTGCTCAAAATTCAAAGCT
This sequence comes from Mobula hypostoma, assembly GCF_963921235.1. Lineage (NCBI taxonomy): Eukaryota > Metazoa > Chordata > Chondrichthyes > Myliobatiformes > Myliobatidae > Mobula > Mobula hypostoma. The sequence continues at coordinate 159,271,765 of NC_086100.1, forward strand.
TTTGCTAGGGACAATAAGTTTAAAAACCAGACAAGCAATCCACAGTGCCCACCAGCAAATGGAGAAGCAGAAAGAGCAGTACAAACTGTTAAAGAGTCTCCTGATGAAGGCAAATGACCCCTAAAAAGCTGTACTAGCTTATCGCTCCACACCCCTTGCGAATGGCTACCATCCATCTGAGCTGTCAACGGGCCGGAGACCTGGCCTGTTCTTCCTTCCCTTCTCCACCTTCACTGAGACAAAGTAAGAAATTGTGAGACAATACAGTGTGAGAAAACAAAAAGCATACATGACCTCAGACATAGAACAAAATCTTTGTCGCCGCTCAGGAGTGGTGAAGTTGTTTGGGTTTCAGGCCAATTCACCAAAGGAACAAAGCCAAAAGCAGCATGCACCATGATTGTTCGTGATCAGAGCATCACAAGGTGAAACCAAGTGGAAAAGGTGTGCACTCGTGCACCTTCGAAGTCCACGAAAGGTAGAGGAAGAAATAGAGTGGCCTGATACTTTTGACGAGGATCACTTGCGTGACGTGGACGCGCCTGTTCAAAAATCTCTAACTGCTCCAACACTTAAAGGAGCCGACACCAGATCAGGTCATTTATCTGTCCCAATACAGAGATACGCTTAGGACAAGTGACTAAATAGGCAGAATAATCCTCTCATTTTGCCGGAGTGTTCAGGTAGTCTACTTGCCCTCCATTAGATTTTGCGTGTCTTTTTTTAAAAGAGTCCTAATGTTGAAAACATTTCACAAAATATGATTTTTTTAACAAACGAATTGGTGAAAAAAGGAGAAAAACAACACAAAGAGTGAGAGAGATAATAAAAAACAAAGAAAAAGAGCTATAATTCTCTTATATACAAAGTGAGTGAGAGACCTTTAAAATCAAAGGGAAAGGCAGTTAGAATGTTGGCAAATCTTTTTTATGTTTATGTAAGGAGCATAAGTTGTGTGCTATGGGTAAAGTGAACTGAATCGTTCAATTTCAGTGACTATAATTTCAGTGGAGTTCAATGGACATACCTAGTTTTTCTGTTTTTTAAAGAAGGGGAGATGTAGTGGTAGTTAATATTGTTACTCCTGTGCCACTCAGTTAGCCACTCCCACAAAGGGGGACTCTCACACTGTACAAGTTGGGTGATCAGTAAAGTTCAATTCAGTATCCTGCACTCTGGCATGCTGGTGTGCTCTGCACTATCCCTCAATAATGAACACAACAATCTCTGCCATAATAGGGAGACTTCCAATTTGCATTGGAGAGAATATATCCTCTTTGTAAATTTTTCAGGTATTTCCTTTTCCAAGGGTAAACAGGACAATCCATCAATATTTCCAAGATTAGTTGTTCTCCTGATTTCAATACTTGTAATTGGTGTTCCAAGAAACCAAGCACTTTTTTGCATTTGTGTCGCTGCTGTTCGTGGAACACCCTTCTGTGAACTGAAAATGGACACTAGTGGTTGATGATCAGTAGTAAGGGTAAACTCTCTCCAATAATAGCACTGGTTGAGATGTTTTACACCCCCAAAACAGGCTCAATGCCTCTGTCAGACTGTGCTAAATTTACCTCTGCAGTGGTAAGGGTATGTGATGCAGGGGCAATGGGGCATTCACTTTCATCACTGATAACATGAGACATCACTGCACCTAAATCACAAGATGAGGCGTTATGGGCAAGTTTCACTGAATGATTTGAGTCATAATGTATGAGTACAGTGTCTGACATCACCATTTGATTTCCCTTTTGGAAACCACCTCGCACCTCACACTGCTTTGTTCATTGCCATTTCTTCCCCATCTGTAGTAACGAGTTCAAGGGGCTGAGCACAGTAGCCAGGTTTGGCAGAAACCCATTATAGTAATTGACGAATCATTAAAATGACTGGAACTGTGACACACCTTGGGGCATCCACAATGCTTGAATTTTCTCAGCACACTTGTGTAATCCTTGTGCGTCAATAGTGTGATCACCGTGACGCTCGCTTTAAAGAATTCACACTTGGTCACATTGTGCTTTTTGCCCATAATCTTCTAAACTTTTAACATTGTCTTGAGGTTTTAGAGATGTTCCTTGTCATCCTTAGCAAAAACAATGACGTCGTCCAGGTAATACAATGCTTTGTTCATAGCTTTCTGCTAGAGTGCAAGTGCAGATGCTACTCCAAAAATAAGCCTATTATAGCGATAAAACCCTTTGTGAGTGTTTATGCTGAGAAACACTATGGACTCTTCTTCCATCTCCATTTGTAGGTAGGCCACAGCTAAGTCTACTTTGCTGAAGTGTTTCCCTCCAGAAAGGTTTGCAAAGATATCCTCCATCCTGGTCAGATGATATTGATCTACTTCCATTACTGGGTTGATGGTGACCTTAAAATCATCACAAATCCTGACAGATCCATTCTTCTTGGCTACTGGGACAATTGTCATTGCACTCAACCTTGGAAAGAATTCCTTCAGCCTCCATGCAATCCAGCTCACTGGCTATTTTTTCATGGATTGTATAAGGAACCAGACAGGCCTTCTAAAAATTGAGTGTGGCATTTTCATTTAACACTATTTTACCCTTGATATGTCCGAGTTTCACATTTGTACCTTTTGAACTTTATTGTTAAATCTGCCTCTATCAATCTCTTGGAACTTATTAAACTATTTAAATATAAGATGTTAGGCAAACCAAATAGGCTCCCATTCCTGTGGCAAAATTACACCACCATCATCTTCTCATTGTGGTTTTAACCTTTACTTATCTTCTTACCTCTTCTTCATTGCATACTGCAAAGCTTTGGCTTGCCCCAGCAAACATTCTTCTGGCACCTCGTTTAATTGAACAGTCTGCAAAATTACATGAATTCATGTTAGATGGACAGCATTGTTGCTGAAACTATGTCAATATCTCTCCACAATATATTCAGTTTGTAGCCTGGTGCATTCCTGTCATAGTTTTCTATTAGGTTGACATAATAGTTTTCAACTGATGAACAGAGACAAACTATTCCCATTAGCAGATGCTTCAAAGTGCAGCAAAAAATAATTTACAAGGCCACAGAAAAAGGGAATTAAGTACATTTCTGTGCAGGTGTCTGACTGGGATTTTAGGGATAGTTGCAAGAATTCCATCACCTTTCTCATCTGCAGTGATCACTCCTTTGTTCACTGTTTTTTTAAAGAAGAGGTTCAAGCCTTCATAGACTTAAAGAGCACAAAAGCAGGCCCTTCAGCCCAACTTGTCCATGCTAAACCTAGATGCCCATCTACAGCAATCCCATTTTCCATATGCAAGTATAATGCAGATACAAAGTTGAAAACCACAAATCTTATAATTTGATAGTTAAACTGTATTATGGTAAATGTGACCTGTGTCATTAATTCTGAAGTTATTCTCTTGACCAACTCAAGATGATTGTCAAACTTCTCATGGATCCTCCTGGTGTCCCATATCTTGTGTTTTCTCAACAGCTTTCTCATTACCCAAATTTATTTGGAACAACAAATATATTAGCTCGATATATTTTCTTTCCATCCTTAGTCCATTCTTCCTCCTGCCATAAAGACAGATAGTGGAGCTAGCTATTTACTCTAAGAACATGAATATAATACCAAAAGGATGCTTATCTCTGACTACACAAAACAAGTAATGGAGGAACACAGCTGGTCATGCAGCATCTATGGGGGAGAAAATGAACAGTCAACCTATCGGGTTGAGACCTTTCATAAAGTCTGGAGAGCAACAGAGAACACAGAGAGGGAACAGTGAAAGGAGATGTCACAGAACTCCCATCTGAGCTTGTTAGTTCAATTCCACCAATCAAAACTGATGCTTAGTAGGGCAGGGATTTTCTTCTACCACCAGCCCTGTCAATGGCCCAAGTGCCACAAGTTATCCTCTAATCCTTCAAGCTGAATGAACTTTCTCTAGGACTGTAATGATTCAATGCCTTTATGGAATGTAATGGAACTGCTTATGCAAATAAGAGCTTGCAGGGACAGCCTCCCCTTGCCAAGACGTTGCACCACAATTGCTAACTGGAGGGCAAAATTACATTATAACAAGTTCACACAGTACATTTCCATTATAAATGATTATGGAAATGTAAATATACTAACTAAATGGAACTTGAATTATGTTTGCAGAATCTGATATCTAAATGGCTAATTCTGATTCATCCAAAAATTATTTTAGTTTTTAATGTCAAACACAAGAAAATCTGAAGATTCTAGAAACCCAAAGCAACACACACAAAATGCTGGAGGAACTCAGGAGGCCAGGCAACATCTATGGAAAAGAGTAAACAGTCGAAGTTTCGGGCCAGGACCATTCATCAGGATTTAATGTTTAATGTAGTAGTATGACTATACATTATTACATATTAAATTAAAAAACTTGATGAAATTACAATTATTGTAATCACAAGTTAAATATCATTCCAGTTCTAAATTTGTCCTCTGCTGCAAGCTTTAAGGTTTTGTTCTTGCTTACCGTTCTCAGATTCACCATGGTCAGGTGTGTCCAGGAGGTTGATGGGAAAAGGCAGAGAGTGCTCATAGGTTTGGATGTTTCCCTGCTGTCCCATCTCTCTGCAACCAAAGGAATAGATGGTGCCAGACGATGGAACGAAAGCCAGTGTGTGGTAGCTGTTTAAAATGTACAAATGGTGATCACCAACTATACAGAGCAATGAATTTGATTAGTGCCATTTCACGAGAGAAAGAAACATTAACTTCCCCTGATTGGTGGAAAAGAAGTACAGTAGTTAAAACAGAACAACTTGATTGTCTTCCGATCTCCATAATTTATTACCATTGATATTTAGAGTAGCATATTTAGAGCTGCTATTTACAGTAGCATCATAGCTCCTCTGTACAGTGTTGTCCATTTTTGTTATGTTTTGATCATGTAATCTACTTCAACAGCATCACGTTCATTTCTCTCTGAAGACCACTGCATGTGATTGTGTACATGCACAGTCGGCAGGCAATAGAGGCAGCAATTTTACAGCACTGTGACGTGTGTATTTTAATCACGAATATAAGAACTAAATCATCAGAGTTTACATTGACTCCTCAAGTAAAGATGAGGATATTTTCAACACACTTCACTCCACCTGCCAACTTATGCGCTTCACACTTACATCCCTGACAATGAAGTAATTCTTATTCCAGAGAGGAATAAGAATCCATTCGACTTGCTCAGCACCACAGGTTATTGAACTCTGCAGCTGATGAAACATTTGACTGGACAGACTCACATGCAAATCACCATCAATGGCTAAAGAATTGTGTTAGCTTAGATCTCTTCTGCTTGAAACATGAAATGGACTGAAACCAACAGTATACTTTTGTTCATTCATTACCATCTCACCTCCCACATGCAATCTGAGAGACTTTTTTTCCAAAGAGTCCGCTAACCAGACGAGGTTTGATCTCATCCTTTATTGAGTTGTGTCCAAGTTGTCCGAATGCCCCAGCTCCAAAAGTGTAAACAAATCCATCCTAGAGAACAAAATAATGATTTAACAATGTCTTCACTTAATAATTAAAAGACTTTGACACATACAGTACATGACTTTGTTGAGTGCTCCTTTTATTGACCAACGTGTAACAGTTACCAAACATAACAGTGACATCTAGTGGTCGAGAATTGTAACTTGACCTGAACATTTATCCAGAATTAACCAACATCTCAAAACAATAAAATTGTTTTACTTTCGCTCTGGGGCTATAATAAATGCCACACATGCAGAATTTATATTTTCATTTCTTTTAGCTTTAAGAATGCTGCAGGCATCTTTCCAAATGCTGGTCGAGAGTTCAGGCTAGTCCCATTTCTCTGTGGGATGTCAGTGATGTGACAGTAATTAGAAAAGAAATGCAAGGTTGTCAATGGGTTGAGAGATAATAGGTCTTTGTTGTTACAGGAAAAATAATTAAAATCTCGTTCAAGAAATACTTAAGATAAAACTTGAAATAGTCTTACATTACTATTATCAATTTCCAAAGGCCTTTATTTCACAATACTTGTGGAGACATAGGGACAACAGATGCTCCTGGTAGAGCTCTACCTCACAACTCCAGTCACTTAGTTTCAATCTGTCTCTGTGGAGTTTTACATGCTTCTCCCACGACCATGTGGGCTTTCAGTGGATTCTATAGTTTCCTCTCAAGAGTGGGAGGCAAATTGCCATGGTAAATAGTACCAAGTGTACAGGTGACTAATAGAACCCGAGGACAGTTGTGAGAATGTGGGACAAATCAACTGTGATTTTGGAAATGAGTATACATGATGGTTGACATAGATTCTGTGAGTCGAAGGACCCGTTTCTGAGCTACGTAACTCCATGACTTAACTGAAATATTTCCTTGGTAACTAAAAATATTCTGTTTTGTTGAACCTTTCTAAAGATGAAAAAAAAACCAGCAAAATGAATCAAAGGCAATCTGAAAAAAAAAATCCTATCTGTTTAATCCATGTGCAAACTCACGGGATAGTCTCTTCACTCTGATCTTTCTTCTCTGGTTTTTAATTACACCTCATATGTGAAATCCCTGGGCCAATATCTAGAGGAGATTAATTGAAGTGCTTTCTCACCATCTTTCTCAGGGATTTTAAATCATTGAATCTTTTCACCAGATTGCAACTTTGATCACAATGAGGAATATTCCCCCACTTCAGTAATACAGAGCAAACCATTAAGATTTAAAACTCTTTCAAGGCAAACCTTTGTCAGAACAGCAGAGTGCTCTTCTCCACAAGAAACATAGATGGTCCTCTTGCATGCTAAGAGTTGCACATGTGTGGGAATAAAAGTATCTGCAAGATGGAATGAAAGTAATCAGTCCACACTCTGTTTCTAACATGATAACTCCTTCAAATCTATCTTGAGCAAATGGCAATTTACCCTGAAGGTTCAAATTAAAACTGATTGAATTATTAAATATATGTTATATTTTAATCATTGACTGCACTTAACGTAGTAGTAAACTTCCATCCTGTATATCAGAGTGAACGCTTACAAAGGATGCTAATGTTCAGGAGTGTCATAATGCAATAATGTTTTCCTTATTGTTAAATCTTCTGGGTGATGAGTTCATTTTGGTCAGGGAATCAAAAGAGGCTAAATGGTTGCTTCAACATTCAAGAATATATGAATAGTTAGCACTCATTTCAAATTATGTAAACTGTGGTCTGATTTTCCAACAACAGTCACGTCTAAGAATTCTGCCTTCTTATCAATGGAATTCGGAGGAGCTCTTTCATTATGTTCAAAATTATGTATTGAATATCTAGTCTGTTGACTGAATGTTCACCAATCAGAAACACCAACCATTCCATGTGAACTGTTGACATGTTCTCCCATATAAACTTGGAAATCAGACTACAGAAGCAGCGTGCTTGATTGTAGAAGTCCTAAATTTGCTGAAGTGGTCCTAACTTCTGTCATTCTGACTCTGCTCTGGTATTGAAGACCAACAAAAGCACAACCGTTCCTGCTGTTTCCCCACATGGTCACAGGGAAGTGCTCTCAGCACTGTGTCATGTTAGACCTGCCTCAGATTCTCTGGCGTGTTACAGGTAATTGACATTAATTGACTTAAGATATTTAATAATTTTAAACGTTTGAATTTATTTAACTTCCTAAAGAAATTTTTTAAAAAGTTAACACTATGTCTATCTTTTGGATAGTTTTTGAATGTCTGTTGTTACATTCCCAAACATTTAAGATGTTTGACAATGTTGCTTGCTGAAGCCATTTGTGGAAGGGCATGTTTTGCAATTGACTGAAAGGCCCAGTCCTTAGCAGAGACATGTTTGTTAGGTTAAATTGGGTTTGCTTCAGATTATATTTATCAGAGGATTATACCCAGTTAAATGTACAACTCATGATGTGGTGGTCAGTAAGGTCTATTGTCAATATAGGATAATCAATGTACAAAACCAGGCCTGGAAATTAAGGCTACAGAAAAGAAATGAAAGCTGATACTGTAGCTAATGTTCTTACCTTCCTTGACCTTGAGACCTAACTGTCCATGATTGTTTCTTCCAAAGGCAAATACTGCCCCTGAGACAGTCAGGACCAAGCTGTGCTCTCCTCCAGCTGCAATCTGAGCCACTGGGATTCCGGAAAATGTTTGCACAGCCTGAGCATTTTCAAAAAAGGTATCTTTTTTACCGAGACCCAGCTGGCCATCGGTGTTACATCCCCAGGCAAAGACTTGACCATCTTGGAAGAGAAATCAAATGAGAAAAGGAATTACATTTTTGATTCCAACATATATAGCTGAAGCATTAAGTTATGTTGATTTTTCAGAAGAGAAAATAAGAAAACTACTTTAACCTTTTTTTAAAGTACTGAGCATAAATAATGCTCAAAGCAGCAAAGATCCTGTTATAAATGGTGAGCAAACAATGATACATTGTCCATTTCTGAGGTTTCATCGATAAGGGACCCAGCGAGCAACAAAGAAATTATGTGCTGGCATTGGAGAAGGTGCAGAGGTACACAAGAATGATTCCAGGAATGGAAGGGTTAATGTATGAGGAGCATTTGATGGCTCCAGGCCTGTAATCCTCACTGGAGTTTAGCAGAATGAGGTGGATCTCATGGAAACCTATCAATTACTGAAAGGCCTAGATAGAGTGGATGTGGAGAGGATGTTTCCTATAGTGGGGAAGTTGAGGACCAGAGGGCACAGCCTCAGAATAGAGGAATGTGCATTTAGAAGAGAGATTAGGAGAAATTTCTTTAACCAGAGGCTGGTGAATCTGTGGAATTTATTGCTACTGATGCTGTGAAGGTCAAATCATTGGGTATATTTTACGCAGAGGGTGATTAGTCAGGGCATTAAAGGTTAAGTGCCAAAGGCAGGAGAATGGGTTGAGGTTAATAAAACAGCTATGATGGAATGGCACAGCAGACTGACCATTTCTTGATGCGTGGCCTAAGTCTGCACATAGGTTGTATGGTCTTAAGTCAGGAGGTGAAGACCAACGTTCTTGACTTCAGCACAAATGAGGGAAGACAGATTTCACCCCCAAGGTTTTGACATCCTGCAAGTTATTCACGCCCAGATTCAGTGAACACTGGCTCAGGGGCAGTATTCTTGCTTCCCAGTCAGAGGTTTGAGAGTGGATTCCTCTTCAGAGAGTCCTGGTGAGTGGAATCCGATAAACTAACTTGAGTCAGCAGAAGGCAGAGTGATTAATGGTTATAAATTGTCACCTCCGTTATTCATGGGGAAGTGTATCTGTTTATCCAACAAGCAGGAGGTACTCTCAACATTACAATGGTGAAGAAAATGAAAGAAAATTAGGGCGACTCCACTTCCAAAGTGGAGAATCTCATATGCAGTAAGGAGCTGCAACAGGCCAGTCTAATGCAAGGGTATGATCTTGGTTTATGCTCTTAAATCTGTCATTTATAGTGCAAGTTCAATTCTCAGCAAACTCAGTAAATCAGGCAGCATTGCTGATGTTCTGAGTTTAAGACCCTTCATCTGGACTGAAAGACAGAATGGAGGTAGCCAATATAAAGAGGTGGAGGAAAGGGATGGAGTTAGGTTAAGTGTGGTAGGTACCTGGAACAGTTGGCAGGTGATAGGTGGATCCAGATAAGGGGGAGGGGGCAGATTCTTTAGTTTTGCTTTGCATTTAACTTCACAGATTTTAATAACTATTGCATTTATGTTTCCCAATTCCCCTCGTGGGGTTTGAACTCATGAGTCCATTAGTATCAGCCTCTGGAATGCCAGTCCCATAACTTGATCTTTGCTGGTCTTGATGGAAGCATGTCACATTTCATGACAAATTTTGATTTGTTCATTCTCAGAGCAGGATGTACAGTCTCTTGTTGTAATAACACGTCTGAGCAAGTTTAAGATATTTCATTTGAGTTTTTACCTTTGGAGAGTGCCAGTGAGTGTTCATTTCCACATGTCACTTGAATAATATTTCTCTCAGACAGACTCCTAAATGGCCTGAACATTAAAAGAAAATAAACATAATGATGTACAATGACTGAGTGTTATATTTATCTAATCTGCCTCATTTCACCTGAGATTCTGCCTTAACATCTCTTTTCATATTTAGAAGTTGCAGGAGATAGTGCTGCTGCCACACAGGCCCAGCAACCTGGATTTATTCCTGACCTTCAGTGCTCTGTGTGGCACTTGCATATTTTCCCTATGCATTTCCCTAGGTATTCTGCTTTCATCTGATGTTCTGAATCTACTGGCTCGTTAATTGTCCACTGTAAAATTGCCCTTTAGTGGAGTCAGTAGCAAGAAAGTCAAGGCGCTGTCAGATTCAGGTTCAGGTGTGTCTATATAGTGAAATGCGTTGTTTGCGTTAACACCCAAGGAAGTGCTGGGAGCGGCCTGCATTGTGTCACCAATCATTCTGGCACCAACACAGCATGCCCACCAAACAAGGCAGAACAACACAAGATGTATTTGCTAAGTCCACCTGAGTTAATATTGGCTCAGATGGCAGCAGTTATCCTTCTAAGTTAGAAAATTCTCCAAAATTCAAACATTCAATCCATTGAGATTCTATCTCACTGGAGAACTACTGTCAATAAATGTGTCTACTACATTGAACTTTCAAGACTGAATAATCAGCAGATTCCTTAAATGTTTTTCTTAATTGGACAATCAGATAAACCAAAAAGATGATAACTTCTCCCTGTCGATATTACTGATAATTTCCTTAATGACACAACGATAAGTGGAGGGTCAGGTTGTGATGAGGAAGCAGAAAGTCTGCAAAAGGACTTGAATAGATTGAATGGGAAAAGAAGTGGCAGATGGAATGCAGTGCTTGGAAGTGTATGATCATGCACATTGGTAGAAGGAATAAAGGTGTAGACAATTTTCAAAATAGGGAGCAAATTGAGAAATCAGAGGTGCAAAGGGATTGAGCAGCTGTGGGCCCTGTGTCTAAGAAATGATGCACTGGCATCAGAGAGGGTTCAGAGGAGGATTATGAGAATGATCCCAGGGAAGAAAGAGTTGATAGATGAGGAGCAGTTGATCACTCTGGGCCTGTAAACACTGGAGATTAGAAGGATGACGGGAATCTCATAGAAACCTGGTGAATATGAAAGGCTTGGATATAGTAGACATGGAGAGGATATTTCCTATGGTGGGAGAGTCTAGGACCAGAGGGCATAGCCTCAGAATAAAAGGATGTCCCTTTTACACAGATGAGGAGTAATTTCTTTAGCCAGACAGAGGTGAATCTGTGGAATTCATTGTTACAGATGGATGGTTGTGGAGGTCAATATAAGGCAGAGGTTGAGTTTATTAATTAATAAGGTGCCAAATGTAACAGGGAAAAGGCAGGAAAATGACTTTGAAAGGAAATAATAAGTTAGCCATGATCCAATGGCAGAGTGTACTTGTAACACCAAATGGTCCAATTCTGCTCCTATGTCTTATGGTCTAACAAAGTAGTCTAGATTAAACAAAAACACCAAATTTGCTCGAACTTGAAAAATACAATTCTTACTCTGGTTTCGCAATGGAGATTACTCTTTGCTTATCTGCAGATTTCTTTGATTTGACTTCACTGTGGAAAACAATTCCTGTTTCAGAAAGAAACAAAATATGCGATGTCCCACAATCCGCAAAGTGTATTTTCTGTTTCTTGAAATCATCAAACTTCCCTGCATTGAATGAAAACAAATTATTAATGCTTATCTACCTCCTCCCAGATTCTACCATTCACACACTGGAGCAATTGAGAGTGGCCAATTTAACCACGAACATATGAGATAATACACAAATTCAAGTCTCATCGGCACGGTAACTGAGAGTCTGTACAGCCCCATGAACTGATAAGCAGCATCCCATGGTTTTCAACTGGATAGACATGGAGCTAGTGGATACACTGGTTAGCGTTTTCCAAAATTCCACAGATCCTGGAAAAATTCCCACAGATCAGGAGGCAGCAAAACTATTTATCAGAGGAGGGAAGGACAAAATGGGGCAATTAGAACCAGTAAGTCTGATGTTATTAGTAGAGAGAATGGCGGGATCAATTATTAAAAAGGCAGAAAATAACACAAAGAAAATAAAAATAGCATCAGGCAGTGTCAACATTGATTAGTAAAAGGGTAATCATGTTTGGCAAATCTATTGTTACTTTTAGAGGTAGGAGATAGAACAGATAATGCATGAGCAATGGATGTGGTCCATTTGATGTGTGTTAAGGTGACATACAAGAGATTATTAGAACAAGTTAGTGCATGGTATTGGGTGTCATGTACTGGCATGGACAGTGGAGTATTTACCTGATGGAAAACAGAAATAGAAATTCATGGGTCAGTTTATTGAGAGGTTTACCAGGATGCTGCCTAGATTAGAGGTTGTGTGCTCTAAGTAGAGATTGGACAAACTTAGATTGCTTTCTCTGGATTTGATGGAGACGGAGGGAAACCTGATAAAAGTATATAAAATTATGAGGGGCACTGAGACAGTGAGAGACAGGGTAGAAATGGCAAATACTAGAGAACATGCATTTGAAGTGAGAGGAGAAGAGGTTTAAGGGAGATAGGCAGAGCACACTGCTTTTACACAAAGGGCGGGTAGTAGGCATCTAGAATGGCCTGCCAGAGATGGAAGCAGATGTGATAGTAGTGTTTTAAAAATAACACACAGGCCTTTAGATAACACATGAATATGCAGAGAATGTTGCAACAGGCAGAAGAGATTTAATTCAATTTGGCATCATATCCAACACAGACATGAGGGCTGCAAGTCTTGTTCCTGAGCTGCAAAGTTTTGCCTTCGATTTTATTGAAGTTTGTTTCTAATGGAGTACACGGGTATTGATACTAGGGCCACAGAGGTTCACGATCCACATCGATGGTTTGAATGATAACAAATCTTGCTGCGGGATCTGGACTAGCTGGGAAAAAGGGCTGCAAAATGGCAGATGGAATTTAATGCAGACAAGTGTGAGGGAGGACAAACCACAGGAAGATTGTCATGTTGAAGTTGTGTAAGATGTTGGTCTGATTTGAGGATTGTCTGCCGTTCTAGTCACAGGAAAGATGACCGTAAGATTGAAGAAGGACAGAGAAAACTTACAAGGATGTTGCCAGGACTTGAGGACCTGATTATAGGGAAAGGCTGAGTAAATTAGGACTTTATGCCCTGGAGTGTAGAAGAACAAGGCAAGGCTTGATAGAGGTACCCTATATAAAATTATGAGTAGTATAGACAGGCTAATTGCAAGCAGGCTTTTTTTCCACCTGTGTATTTAATATTACAGTAATGTTTGAATAATATTGTAAGTACACTGTTTAATTAAACATTCCTTCTTGTTTACATCATTCATTACAGGTTATTGTTGCAAGGACGTGGCTGGGGACGAACCCGAGTGCAGGACACAGATGCTGCGGCAGAGTCGTTAGGCGTAGCACCTCTGCGAACGGGGAGCCGATATCCAGGAGACGATGCGAAGCTTAGAACTAACAGTTCTCAGGAATAGGAAACAAGGTTTACTCTCACAAGAGTCGACCAACGAACTGGCAGCTTCTTGCTGTGGTCATAGGGTTTTTATCCTGCCGTTTGATGGGAAGTGGGTGCGTGTAGTTAGTGGAACCTGGCAAAGATTGGAATCTAAATGAGGTGATCGAGGCCCAAATCTTGAGGCAAATGGCAAGGTGGGGGATTGCCAGACGGGACCATAACAGTACCGCCCCCCTCAATGGGAGCCTCCAGGCGATCCTCCCGGCCTGTCCGGATGGTCCCAATGAAAATCCGGGATGAGGGAAGGGTCTAGGATGAAGGAGCGGGGGACCCAGGAACGCTCTTCTGGACCGTACCCTTCCCAGTCCACAAGATATTGGAGACCCCTGCCCCGACGGCGCACATCCAGTAGTCGTCGGACGGTGTATGCCGGATGGTTGTCAATGATACGGGCAGGTGGGGGAGTCTCGGCGGGGGGACACAGAGGGCTGATGGAAACTGGCTTTAACTGAGACACATGTAAGGTTGGGTGGATGCGTATGGATATAGGCAGCTTTAGGCAGACCACTGTGGGACTGATTACCCTTTCAACCTTGAATGGTCCCAGGAAGCGAGGGGCGAGTTTCCTATGTTTGTTTTTGAGCGGGATGTCCTTGGAGGCCAGCCACACCATCTGCCCAGGTTGCTACTCCGGCGCCAGGATGCGGTGTCTGTCGGCTGTCTTCTTATTTCGATTTGTTGATTTGAGTAGGGCCGTGCACGTCTCCTCCCAAATCTTAAGGCACTGATTAATATGGTCCTGAGCCGACGGTACTGCAATCTCCTCTTCTTGCGCGGGAAACAGCGGGGGTTGGTACCCAAGGGATCACTCGAACGGAGACCTCCCAATGGCAGAGCTCACCAGAGGGTTGTGGGCGTACTCAACCCACAGGAGGTGGTCGCTCCAGGTCGATGGGTTGTTTGCCGTTACGCAACGAAGCATCGCCTCCAGGTCCTGGTTTGCCCGTTCCGTCTGCCTGTTCGTCTGGGGGTGAAAGCCAGATGACAGGCTGACCGATGCGCCCAAGGCTTGGCAGAAGGCCTTCCATACTTGCGAGACAAACTGGAGATCTCGATCGGAGACGATGTCCGCGGGGATTCCGTGAAGGCGGAAGACGTGGCGGACGAGAAGATCTGCGGTTTCCTGAGAGGAAGGAGGTTTAGGGAGGGCCACAGAGTGCACCGCCTTAGAGAATCGTCTACCATGGTGAGGACTGTGGTGTTTCCGCGGGATGGGGGTAGACCGGTGATGAAGTCTAAGACGATGTGTGACCAGGGGCGACCAGGGACAGGTAGAGGACGAAGTAGTCCCGCAAGTGGTCGATGAGAGACTTTTCCCTGGGCACAGATGGAACAAGCTGAGACATAAGAATGGGTGTCCCCCTCCATGGACGGCCACCAGAAGAGCTTCCTCAGGAGAACCAGGGTCCAATCACTCCCGGGGTGGCAGGCGAACCGGGATGTGTGCCTCCATTGGAGAACCTGGGACCTGACGGAGGCGGGCACGTACAGGCGATCGCAGGGTTCATTGCCCGGGCCGGGGTCGTCCCGCTGGGCTTCCTTTACTTTAGCCTCAATCTCCCAAGTGAGGGTGGCAATCACGCAGGAAGGTGGGAGGATAGTCTCGGGACTGGAGGTGTCATCCTTGGAATCATGCTGGCGGGACAGTGTGTCCAGCTTCCTGTTCTTGGATCCTGGACGGTACGTGAGGGTAAACCTGAACCGGCCAAAGAATAATGCCCAACGGGCCTGGCGAGAATTCAGGCGTTTGGCAGTCTGGATATATTCAAGGTTCTTATGGTCTGTCCAGACGATGTACGGGTGTTCTGCCCCCTCCAACCAGTGTCTCCATTCTTCCAATGCCAGCTTGACCGCCAGTAGCTCCCGGTTCCCCACGTCGTAATTTTGTTCAGCGGGAGACGGTCGGCAAGAGAAGGCGGCACAAGAATGTAGTTTCTGATCCGGGCCCGAACGTTGGGACAGTACCGCTCCCACCCCAGAGTCGGAGGCATCAACCTCCACAATGAATTGACTGGAGGGGTCCGGTTGAATCAGAACGGGAGCAGATGTGAAACACCTCTTTAGTTCCGCGAATGCTGAGTCCGCCTCGGAGTTCCAAAGGAAAGGTGTGGCAGGTGAGGTAAGTCGGGTCAGAGGAGCCGCCACCTGACTGTAGTTTCTGATGAACCGGCGATAAAAGATCGCAAACCCCAGGAACAGTTGGAGTTGCTTGCGGTCCGTGGGTTTGGGCCACTCCGTCACTGCCCGGATCTTCTCGGGATCAGCCCTCACCTGTCTGCTCTCGATGATATAACCTAGGAAGCTGACCGAGGGGACGTGGAATTCACACTTCTCCGCCTTTACGAATAACTTATTCTCCCCCAGCCTCTGCAGGACTTGATGGACATGAAGAACGTGTTGCTGGGGACTGCTGGAAAAGATTAGGATGTCATCCAGATAGACAAACACAAAGCGGTTAATAAAATCTCTTAGTGCATCGTTAATCAGGACTTGAAAGACTGCAGGGGCATTGGTGAGGCCAAAAGGCATGACCAAGTACTCGATGTGGCCTAACGGGGTATTGAATGCCATCTTCCACTCGTCCCCCTCCCTTATTCAGACCAGATGGTAGGCGCTTCGTAGCTCCAACTTCGAGAAGATGGTGGCTCCGTGAAGTGGTTCGAACGCAGAACTTATCAGAGGCAGTGGGTACTTATTCTTTATGGTTATATGATTTAGGCCTCGGTAGTCGATGCAGGGACGTAGTGAACCATCCTTCTTCCCCACGAAGAAGAACCCTGCACCCACCAGGGAGGATGAGGGTCGGATGATGCCTGCCGCAAGAGATTCACTGATGTAACCCTCCATTACTTCCCTCTCTGGCCGGGACAAGTTATACAGCCAACTGGTGGGCAGAGGAGCTCCGGGGAGAAGGTCTACAGCACAATCATATGGTCAGTGTGGAGGCAGGGAAAGGGCGCATTGTTTACTAAACACGTATCCCAGTCGTGGTACCCCACTGGAACCCTGGACAAGTCAAGGGGTTCAACTGCAGGTGAGGTCGAGGTGGTTTTCACAGGGGAAAGGGCCGACTGCAGACAGATGGCGTACAAAACGGACTCCAGCTGGCTATCCTCCCGGTGGACCAATCAATGCAAGGGTTGGTGGCAGCTCAACCATGGGTACCCGAGAACTATTGGGGCTTGAGGGGAGGAGATCAAGTTAAATTGTACCTGTTCCCGATGGTTCCCCGAGAGAATCAAAGACAGTGGTGGGGTACAGTGAGTGATTCGGGCCAGAAGTCTTCCGTTCAGTGCCCGGGCTTCCAGAGGGGTAGTCAATGGCTCTCGAGGAATTCCGGCCTGGATTGCTATATCTTCATCCAACAGATTCCATTCAGCACCGGAGTCTATCAGGGCAGACAAGGACAGGGACTGGGTCTCCCTTTCTACTGGTGATCCCTCCCCTTTTGGCCGAAGGGAACAGGTGTCACGAAAATGGCCAGACTGAAATGTAATAGAAACAATCCCCTGCTCTTAATCTCCGGAGCCACTTGGAGGGAGAAAGACGGCTCCATTCCAGCTGCATTGGTTCCTGTCCCGGGGTGGTGGAAACGGCTGGGCTGGATGCTATTCTAGGAACGGGAGGAGGAGAGAGGTTAGGGCTGGGAGTAGATGGTAAAGCATGCCGTGGGGTGGCCAAAGGACGACCATTTCTCTCCCTCTGTCGTTCGCGGAGTCGGTTGTCCACCCTGGTGGCTAGGGAGATCAATGAATCCAGGCTGTTAATGTCATCCCTAGTCGCCAACTCGTCCTTTACCTTGTCACAGAGGCCTTGCCAGAATACCTCCTGGAGTGCCTCATCATTCCAGCCTGAGTCGGCCGCTAGCGTCCGGAACTCCATGGAGTACTCTGCAACACTACGTGAGCCTTGATGGAGGGCGAGTAGCCGCTTAGTGGCATCTTTACCGCAGACGGGATGGTCAAAAATCTTCCTTATTTCTGAGATGAAGGTGGGGAAGGAAGAGCAGGTCTCTGGCTGATTATCCCAAATCGCGGTGGCCCACGCTAAGGCATTTCCTCGTAACAACCCCATAATGTAAGCTATTTTAGATCTGTCCGTGGCGTACGTGGATGGCTGCTGCTCGAACACCAGGGAGCATTGTAGCAGAAAAGCCCGGCACTTCCCCAGATCTCCGGCGTGGGGTTCTGGTTCAGGGACACGCGGCTCCCTTAGCGGACGTGTTGTTGACGCCTCGGGCGTCGCCACCACAGACTGTCTGGGCTGGTCAGACGGCGTTCCCGGAGTTGACGGGGTAAGATGGGTGGATACTCGGTCGACCTGTTCACTGACCTTTCTTACGGCTACTGACAGGCAACGGAGGTTTTCCGTGACTTCCCGGAGCAGCTGATCGTGCAAGCCCAATAGGGAGCCCTGGCTGGCGAGGGCTCGTTGCAGAGGATTCGTGTCCGCTGGGTTCATGTTGGCCAGTTTGTTCTGTTGCAAGGACGTGGCTGGGGACGAACCCAAGTGCAGGACACAGATGCTGAGGCCGAGTCATTAGGCGTAGCACCTCCGCAAACGGGGAGCCAATATCCAGGAGACGATGCGAAGCTTAGAACTAATAGTTCTCAGGAATAGGAAACAAGGTTTACTCTCACAAGAGTTGACCAATGAACTGGCTTCTTCTTGCTGTGGTCACAGGGTTCTTATCCTGCCGTTTGATGGGAAGCAGGTACGTGTAGTTAGTGGTACCTGGGAATGATTGGAATCTAAATGAGGTGATCGAGGCCCAAATCTTGAGGCAAGAGGCAAGGTGGGGGATTGCCAGATGGGACCATGACAGTTATATGTAAAAGTACATGAATGATATACATCATTACATCGCTTCATAAATGTGCACCTCACTTAAAGAAACAAAGCACACCCACTCTCCTGTCTCCTGTGTTTTTCAATCGATTAGTTTTATGTTTTAGAGTTACAGAACATAACAGCGGTGGGGTGGAAGTTTTAACCAAACCCAAGATGACTACTTACCTGCTGAAGTGCAGCAAGATGTTTGGGTTAAAAAAAAAGTAGGACACATACAAAGGGTATGACAGGTTGACCAAAATAAAGGGACTACACACAGAGGAGAAAAAGATAAAAAGTCAAGTTGCAGTTTCTAAAAGAGAATGCTTTTGATAGAAAATCTGATCATGATGAGAGTGACACAGGACTGAGAAGCCTTGATGTTTACAAGGTAAAAACTAACAAGAGACAAACGATATGGCTTGCACCAGAAGTAAAGAACAAATTAATTAAAATAGAATTGGACCATGACTCGGCTGATTCAGTCATTCTTTGAAATGAATTTAAATGGCATTTCAAAGATATTGAGCTGAAGCCTGCAGATATCCAAATAAGAACCTATAATGGAGAATAGATAACACCTGTGAAAATGACATTCTTAACAGTGAAGTACAGCAACAAGCCACATTGGGCTTGTTTGTGGTTAAAACATTAGGGCCAGCATTGTGGGAGCTCGGGAGTGGCTGAGACGAACTACAACTTGATTGGAGATCCATCCACCATTTGCATGCCACATCCCCTGCAAGTCAACCGGATGAGAATTAAGAAAGGTACTAGGTGATACCACAGCAGTCTTCAAAGACGTCATTGAAAATTTCTGACATATTAAGGCTAAAATAATGTTAAATGAAAATGTCACACCAAAGTTTTACAAAGCCTATTCGGTTCCCTACACCATCGGCGATAAAGAAGCCAGTGAACTAGACTGCACAGAGGTTGAGTGAATTCTTCCCAAGGTTAAGTACAGTCCATGGGCAACAGCGGTGGTCCCAGTAGCCACGAATGGGGCTGTCAGGATCTAATGTGATTTTAAGGTCACCATCAACACAGTACTGAAAATAGTTCAATACCCTCTGCTCAGGATAGAGGATATTTTTGCAAAGTGTTTCTGGAGGGAAACACTTCAATAAAGTGGACTTAGATGAGGCCTAGCTACAGATGGGTATGGAAGATAAATCCAAAGTATTACACACCATAAACACTCAGTCACAAAGGACTTTACCTCTATTATTTTTGGAATAGCATCTGCACCTGCACTCTGGCAGAAAACTATGGACCATAGTGCTGCAAGACTGCCCAGGCACTCAGTGCTACCTGGATGACATCATTGTTAGAGCAAGGATGACAAAGAACATCTCCAAAATCTCAAGACGCCTTTGACTGCTGTTCAGTAAGCCTGGACCTCTGTGTCAGTAACTTGGTCAGCTGCCATCCCAGCATAGTCAACCCCTATGTGTATAGCCTCAACGGCTGGCCATGAGAGGCAATCAGCTACAGCGTTATTTCTCACCTTCAAATGTTGTATATCGGGTATGAACTCGGATATATAGGCCAGGTGGTGTTGCTGCCATGAAGAGTTCTTCAGGCATTTGCTGCATGAAGAGTTCTTTAATAATAAATTAGAAAGTCAAGGATGGTGATATCCCAGGAGGGACAGAATGTGGTCCATTAGTCCTGAATACCAAGCATCGCCGGGCAGGGAGAGCAATTGACTGCCGCGCTCAGACTCCGATAGTCCAAAAGTCTGTAAAAGGTGAGTATTCAGCGACCGGTATTTATCCTGTTCAGGTTGCTGTTTAAGCAGACTCACTACGCTTGCCGCCATGGAACTGCTGAGCGAGGCTACCACCTACTAGAGTTTGGTGATTTCTCGCAGACTGGGCCTCAGCTTGTACAAAACAAGTGACGGTCTTTTGCTCCCAAAACTCCAGCAGCTTCAAAGCAACTGTGTTGGCCAGCATGTTCAATATCTCCTGGAATTATCCAAAAGCATCAGGGTCACCAATGTAGGTTTCAGCAAATAAAACAAAGTGAGCTGTTTTATGCTTAATAAAACTTGTAACAGTCTGTTCAACTTCAAAACCTAGGACACCAAAGTGCGTTGGAACTTTTTATGAAAGAAAGTCATTAGGTCAAACCAGCCTTTTAAAGTGAACCCCCAACTCAATGTTGGTGATTGTAAATTACATACATTTCTCCCTATTACCTTACCCCACAAGTGAGCTGCCCAAAATGGACACAAGCCCCTTCACCAGAGTTGCTACCCCTTCCTGCACACACCATAAATGAATTTTTTCAATCTTAACTATTAGGAACTATGCACAGTTTTATAGTACTGTAGCAGCATTGGTGGTGTTCCAATTCATATTGTATTTTATTTAAATACGAAATATGTTGCTCAGTTAAACAGTGGCTTATCTTTTTATACATTTTTAATTATTTCCATGAAACGTCGGTGATTTGGGACAGCCAGTTAATTGGGTCAGAATGTAAGTGGCACAACAAGCGGAATCCACCAGGGTTCCCTCCAAATGATTATAATATCGCGTTCCCTGATTGCCAGCCTCAATAAAGAGCTCTCTCCAGAGGCGGAGCTCCTGCTT
Organism: Mobula hypostoma; assembly: GCF_963921235.1. Lineage (NCBI taxonomy): Eukaryota > Metazoa > Chordata > Chondrichthyes > Myliobatiformes > Myliobatidae > Mobula > Mobula hypostoma. The sequence goes on from NC_086100.1 coordinate 159,292,732, forward strand.
GAGGCGGAGTTTCGTTTTCCGCCACTTCATCGGAAACGTCATCACCTTCCGTCTTCAGAACCAGAAGCAGCGCCACGATCACTGTGAGTCTGAAGCAAAACCGAAACCAACCAACTTCAAAATACGATCAATTCCCACTGTACGCCCCCAGGCGCTGCGTTCCCAACGCTCATCCTAATCGTAATTGATGCATAGCTAACGTGCCGCAATGTTTAATGGATGAAAACCACGCTTTTAAAAGGATGAAAACAAAAGCAGAATGCCGGTGGAAGTAACTCCACCGGTCAAACATCACCCGCCGATTCTAAAAGTGTAAACTGGCGTTTGGGGTCGGGACCCGAATCCACTTCAGTGTTAGGGTACCGACCCACTAAACTTTTGCGGTGTAATGTTATTTTTGTTCCAGTCCTGACGTTTAATATCCCTCATGTCTTCATACTAAATTAAAATTTGGCACCTTTTGCCCAAAGTCTAACGTCCATAATCCCAAGATATTTATCAAATGTACAGTTTGTTCCCAACCCTACAAACTTCGATGACATTCCAGGAAGTCTCAATACATCGCATGACTCAGTTGCAAATCCGTTTCAGATATATACAGCTAGATGTTATTATCGTGCTTTCCTTACCAGGTCGCGCTTTCCCTCCGACGACTTTCTTATAAACTTTTCCGTTTGCCAGTACAAAGATCGTGAAGTCATCCCGGCTGCAAATGTGTTGGATGTGTTCGCCGTTGAGAGCGTCCCCGAACTCGGAGCAAACTTCGGGCTGCGAGCCCGACTCCCAGCGGTACAACATGACGTCCTGTTCTCCACTACTTTCTCCCTTCAAATGAAAGGAAGCCAAGAAGTGTCGAAAATGACTTTAAACCCATGAGTCAAATTATAAAGGGTTGTCATTTTAGGAAAGCGCCGCCCTCCAGCTCCGCCTCTAAACTGCCGCCGCCAGCCAGAGACGTGGAAAATCCCTCTTCGATTGTTTACATAATGATCTGTAGCCCGATCTGAGCAACAGTCATGTTTCAATAAGAGTTAAAATTATTGTAGTGTTTTTTTTCCCACAATTAACGAACACGTATCATTTACAACCAAAGGCAATAAAACTGCGGGAGGAACTCGAGAATCCAGTCAAAGGGTCGACTGCCCATTTCCCTCACAGATGCTGCCTGACACGCTGTGCTCAGCCGGCGGTTTTATTTTGCTTCGTATTCCAGCCTCTGTAGGCTCTTGTGCCTCCATTTTACAAGGGAAAGTATTTATTGAATGTGAAAAATGGTTTCATTCACTTCAGAGCATATCAGGAAAGATATTTGCAGACTAACTTTTAGGCTCAGCTCTGTCAAACAAGAGCAACATCTGCTGTAAGATAACAAGACCTAGGAGCAGATTAGGCTATTCATCCAATCGCATCTGCTCCATAATTTGATCACGGTAGATTCATTTCCCTCCTTAATCCCATTCTCCTGGCTTCTCTCCATAACCTTTGACATCCCAAATAATCAAGAACCTATCAAACTTCACTTTATATAAACACACTTACTTGGCCTCCATTTCTAACTGTGACAATGAATTTCACAGACTCACTACTGTCTAGCTGAAGAAATTCCACCTCATCTCTGTTCTAAATGGACACTCTTTGATTCTGAGGCTTTGCCCTCTGGTCCTTGACACTCCCTCCATAAGAAACATCATCTCCATGTCCACTCTATCTAAGCTTTTCAATATTCGACAGTTTTCAATGTAATCCCCCTTCATTCTTCGGAACTCCAGCAAGTACAGGCCCAAACCCTTCAAATGTTCCTCACAGGTTAACCCTTTCAATCCTGGGATCATTCTTGTCAACTTCCTCTGGACCCTCTCCCATGCTAGCAAATCATTTATTAATATTAATATGGGGCCCAAAATTGCCCTCAATATTCCAAGTGTGGTCTGACCAATACCTTAAAAAAGCCACGGCATTACTTCCTCGCTTTTATATTCTAGTACTCTCAAGTAATATTGCATTTGCTTTCATTACCACCAACTCAGCCTATGAGTTATCCTAGAGGCAATCCTGCACTACATTTAACAGTTTTGATTTGGGTCAGGTTAAAGGGAAGGAGCCAATGGAATAAACAGTCTATGGGGAAACTTCACATTTCCATCTGTGAACAGCAGCTTTTGGCTGAATGATTCATAAGACCATAAGACATTGTATTAGGTGTTCAACCCATTGAGTCTGCGCTTCAATAAGTTATGGCTCATCTGGGCACGACTTCAGGATTGAAGGACATCCACTTCAAACAGAGATGCAGAGAAATTACTTCAGTCAGAGAGTGATAAATCTGTGGAATTCATTGCCACGACTGACTGTGGAGGCCAAGTCATTGGATGCATTTAAGGCAGAGATACAGAGGTTCTTGATTAGCCAGGGCATCAAAGGTCATGGGAAGAAGGCAGGGGAGTAAGGTTGACTGGAAGGATTGGATCAGCCCATGATTGAATGGTGGAGCAGAATCGATGGGCCGAATGGCCTACTTCTGCTCCTATATCTTATGGTTTTATGGTCTTATGATTGACTAACCTCTGATTTCCTAAAATCCATGGCAATTGGTATATCACCTAAAGAGGTTAAAGAATTGCTGTCTCTCCATAATATACACTTTCATGCGATGACGGGTTCATTAGAAACCCTGCCCTTTCATTAACTACACGATTCCTGGATTTCACTGTCATTTCCTTCTTCACGAAACATTGGCCCTGAATTTGGGGTTAAAAGTACAATGCAATTATCTCCTCTCCTGATAGTGTACGATCGTCCAAGAGGGTCACAGCCTTGTCGTGGTTTGAAGGCTGCATGCCTCAATGACCTGGAGTGCTTTGCTGGCTGGAGGTGGGGCCTTATGCTTCAAGTTACCCATGCCAAACAGGTCAAAGTGTAGAGGCCAAACTAAGAGTGGTCCACTGGTCTGCCAGTGTCTGTGGTTCAGCTCAGGGCTAACAAACCTGACAGGTTAAGCAAACTGTTACAGAAGCAGCAATGAGGAATCCTTCTACATCTATGCACTACAGTACGGCCAAGGTCAGAGAGAGATAGATGACCTTCATTGCCACCCTAGGTGCCTGTGGTGTAACAGGCAGTGAGTAAAGGAGTTATATTGTACAATGACTGTATCTTTTGGCACTGTTAAATGCAGAAATATCACTGATTCTCCGGCCCAATGCATAAACTATGACCGTCCCTGTAAGTGTAGTGGTCGTCTGATCATTGGAGTCTAGTACGATCTTCTCCTAAAGGGTTGTCTACTGGTGGGACTTCAGGTGGCTAAAGAGGCTGATCTGTGATCCACATACCCAGGATGTTAGGATGTATTCCCTAATGGAGAATGCCTGTGTGTGACTTTAACGTGGGGAGTCTGATGCACGGGCAGCCACTACGTGGTCCTTGACAGATCAGGGATCGGTTCCAGCAATGTTCCCTCGAATTTGTAATGAACAGGGTGTGCAAAAATTGTGTGCTGTGCGATTTTTTGCCCAGTGACAACATGCGCGCAGTGAATAAATTCTTCAACAGAAACTGTATAAGTAAGCCAGTTCTAAAATCTGCAGACGTCATTCCAAACTCCATGTTGTCAACACCAACCACATTAGAAACCATAAAAGGAAATGTGATTATGTACGATCATGAAATATACTTAATGTGCCAATGAGGTGGGGGTGACAATCTTTTATGAGCATTTTAAATTCCTTTGTGTGCCAATAGTAAAAGATGTGTGCATGCACACACCTTACGGGGAACATTGGGCTCCAGTGGCGTAGAATGCAAGGGACAACTCACTGCCATAGCCTGCCTCTTCCTTTAATGCTGTTGTGATGTGTCATTATCTTCCACCACTTTTGGGGTTTTGGTTGGATAGCTGTCTTTCTAGAATCTTCCCCTCAACCTTGCTGCCATGGATGACCCTACCAGGAGGAAAGCACCTGATGCTGAACTCCTGATGGCTTCATTCGTGGGATCTCCGGAACTCACAAGCCTCTCCACAATGAGGTGGCAATCCTCTGAGAAGTCTGTGAGTGCAATAGTGCAGGACTTCTGGTAGAGTGAACAAATATTTCCCAGGCACCCTGAATTGTTAGTGTTGCAGTGCACTGATCATCGTTGAAAAGCTGGTGCTGAGTCATTGTCATGGGTTACTGCATTTCTTCCAGTGAAGGCACTCTGAGTCCAATGGAATTGGAGGATTTAGAATGATGAAGCCCGACTATATGAGTGACCTGCAGAGAACAAGCGGGGGTGCACCCCATGCACCTGCTGCCTTGCTCTCACAGATCATAGGTCACAGGTGCTAAAGGTGCTATCAGATTATCCTAGCCAGGGAAATCATTTTGTACATGACACCACTCTAGCCAGCAGTGGAGGTTGCAAATGGTTAGAGTGATTGATGGAGTGACAACCAAACAGACGGGATGGCATCCAACTTCCAGAGTGGCTGTTGGAGCTGCCGTACCTGAGCAAGTGACACTCCACTGCAGAGATAGTGGTAGGGCATAATTCACCAGCATCTGACCTGCTTTTGTAGTCACATCATTCATGTGAGTAGTTTAGTTAGGAATCTAGTTAATGGTGATGCCCAGCATGTTGATAGTGTGTTTCAGAGATGGTACTACTATTGATGGCCAAGGTGTGTGCTTACCCAGTTATGTGTTAACAGTGCTATATATTTTTTTCCTACATGTACATTAATGAACCGATTGTGTTTTTCTGACAGTCTGGTTTTTTACCACCGTCATGCTGAGATTATTTAAAAAATATACAGTATACACAAATAGAGTTTAATTCAATTTATTTAATTTATATTCTCAGTTTCCATGCTGAGTATTGAATTCACATCTCTGGATAATAATCCAAGCCTGTTGATAATTTTGTATGCATTGACAATTTAACCATTACATTATTAATCCTGCACACCATTCTCATTGTAATTCAAAAGTATTATCACTTGGACTACATTAACCTTTTTTTACTATGCAATATAAAATAATTTTTCATCATCTGTAATGATTGAACAAGTTCTCAGCCATAACACAATTCTAGATTTTCACAACATGCTCCACATATTTCATCAACAAACTCGAAAATCAGGCCATAAGACTACTGAACTCCCTGCTATCACCCAGGTCTCATCATGTATGAAGCACAGGTAGCATTTACTGTTACTCTTTAGCTTGCATTGTATATTGGCAGAGGGGTAGGTAGTGTTGAGGAAACAGGTGGGCCACAGAAGGACAGGTTAGGGGAATGGGCAAGAAAGTGGCAAATGAAATACAATGTTAGAAAATGCATGGTCATGCACAAGAGGGGAAATAAAATTCGATACAAGAGCAGGGAAGTGATGCCAAGGCTTTATAAGGCACTGGTGAGACCTCATCTCGAGTTTTGGGAACAGTTTTGGGCTCCTCATCAAAGAAATGTTGTGCAGGCATTGGAGAGGGTTCAGAGGAGGTTCACAAGGATGATTCCAGGAATGAAAGGGTTATCATATGTGCAATATTTGATAGCTCTGGATCTGTACTCACTGGAATTTAGAAGGGTGGGGGGGGGGGAAGGTGGGATCTCATTAAAACCTTTCGACTCTTGAAAGGCCTAGACAGAGTAGATGTGGAAAGGATGTTTCCCATGGTGGGGGAGTCGAGGACAAGAGGGCACAGCCTCAGGATAGAGGGGCATCCATTTAAAACAGAGATGCAGGGAACAGTGTCTCAGTTGATAATATACATTTATACTGTTGAATGACAATAAACTTGAGCAATATACTGGCCCTTTCCACTTCCTATCCCCAAGTCCTGAAATATCAGCACATCCCTTTGCCTCCATAGAGGCGGCCTGACCTAATCAGTTCACTTCATTGCTGGAAGGGTAAACTTAATAGGTTTATATAAACAGGAATGCTTTCCAGCTGAGAAATGAGGGCCACAGATTTTAGAAAATTGGTGAAAAAAGGAGAATGTAACCAAACGATCTTCACAGAGAACTGTTCTGATCTGTGATGTGTTCTCTGAAAGCAGGTTCAACGCTAATTCACAAAAAGGATTAAATTATATACTCAAAAACAAACTACTGGGCTATGGGGCAAGGACAAGGAAGTGGGAATGAACAGATAACTATGACACAGCTGATATACACGCAGCAAGCTGAACATCCTCCTTCTGCACTGTAAAAATCTGCAGATGTAAGAACACTGATAGTTTCAGCTATTATAAACAAAGCTGGTTACTGCTGATTCATAAATCTTGAGTCATAGAGCTACGTATTGATTTCCTTAAAATGTAGTGTTTCCTCTTCATACGTGATCTGTTCTGTTAAAGCTCTCTTTCTGATTCCACCCAGTGTTTTTGTTCTAACTTTCAGATTCACTTTCAGTTTCCTTTCATCATTCTGACAGAACTCCAGTAATAATGTTTCTCTAGAAATGGAAACCAAGCTGTGACACTGCAAAGGAAATGAGTCATGGAAGTGGTGCAGTTGCCACACACTTGCTTCTGGGTCAAAAGGTCATGGGTTCAAATTCCGAATGAGCTCAAATTAGGCTGCCACTTTATTGTAGTGCAGAAGGCTTGCTTCGCTGCTAGAAGGGCTATCTTTTGGAATGAGGTACATGGAGATCCTACCTGCCTCCATAAGGCAGCACAAAAGATCACATTACTTTGAAGTAGAGAGATCACACTGGAATGCTGGATTGTGCACATCACTATAAAAACAAATTAGTCATTATTGTACAGTTTGTTTTTATAGCGAAGTCTATAGTTCGCTTATCTATTAATATTTGACAGATTGATATCCTAATGCAATCTGAAATTCTCTTTAACTACTCAGCCAGCCTCAGCTCTTGCTACATGATGACCAGGTGCAATAGAAAGGCATTAAACTTACGGTAAAGAAATAAACCAAAAAGTGAAAGGCCTAGACAGAGTAGATGTGGAAACCCACTCCCTTCATTTGAATATAAACTTGCAGCTTTTAATTAATTTTCTCAGGTCTTTAAAAAAGCTTACCAACCTGAAATAGTAACTGTTTCTCTCGCCATGCATGCTGCCTGGCCTATGAAGTATGTACATTATTTTGTGTTCTGATACTGGTGATTGCTATTATTTCTTTCATTGGTGTATTTATTAAGAGTCTCTCTCTATGGATTAGCAGGTCTCAGTAGCAGAGATCTCTGGAATCTCCAGCTGAATATTCGAAGGTAAGGCAGTACCACAATTTCTTTAATACGGTACATAAATGTAGTGGCTTTCACCCAGATCTTCAAGAGATGGTGCTTCAGAAAGGCTGCATCCACCACTAAGGACCCTCAGCATCTGGGAAGTAGCCTCTTCTCAATACTACCATTAGGTAGGAGGTACAGAGGCCTGGGAATCATAGTCAATGATTCAGAAACAGCTTCTTTCTTCTGCCATCAGATTCCTGAACAGTCCATCAATCCATGACCACCACTTCATTATTTCTCCCTTTTGCTCAATTTAGTTTTGTAATTTATTATAATTTTACGCCTCTGCGCTGCAATCCTCCCATAAAAGAACAAATTTCACATAATTTTATTTAGCCTGTGGTAATTTTGATCTATATCTCGATGATACACTAATAGGTAAATTAGCTACAGTAACTTACTGTATGTTAATGACATAAAGAGTCAATGGAGTGACCATGTGTGAGAGAGGATAAGCTCTAGGGGTACAGGGAAATGAGGGATAATGGGACAAATGGAATTGTCTTCAGCGTCCAGCTACAGACACGATGGACCAAATATCTTCATACTGTATCGTTATGGATTGGAGACAGAGGGAATTTTACATTAATTTCAAATTCTTTTCCATTGAAACACAGTTTGCAAAATACAAAAGAATAGAAAATCTTCATCTTTTAATTTTTCATCCAGCTGTTTTTTTTACACATCACAAAAATGAACTGGAAAAAACGAGGAGGACGTCAGGAAGTTCAGCTGCACCTATAATGTTGGAGAGCTGAATAAAATTTTTGACAGTTAGCTTGTTTCACCTGGAAACAAGGATGACCTGCTTTAGTTTATCCAGGCCAGATCCATCTGTTCCATTAAAAGGTGAAATTTCCTTTGCTGATGAGCTTCATGCTTTTGGAAATGTATTGATAGCTGCCACCAGTTTTGTTCGAAGAGATTCTGAACTGGTGTACTCTGGAAGATACAGGGTGTTATAGCAATTCATTGCCTCTGGATAATCATTTTCAGTCAACTCACATGAGGAAATAATTATCTCTATGCACTTCAATCCCATCACTGGAATTTGAGGAGATCCTGTGACAAATGCTGAAAAAGGTACATGTAGAAGTTATGTTGCATGATCTGAAAAATTGTATTCCACGTGTGAGCCTTCTATCAGGACAATATTTGAAAATAACAGGCAAGAAATTTAAGAAAACAAAATGGCTGCCACATCACAATCAAAGATTTGCCCTACTCCTCGACTCCTTCCTCAATGCAATATTTTTTCTACTTCCAAGTGTTTAGGGATTTCCTTTAATATTTATTTCCACTCTCCTATCTGGAGGTGAATTCTGAATTGTGATGCAAGTTCTTTTTTAACTCATGCGCCTTTAGCTTCTTCTGCCAAGCACTTTTTAATGTTATCACATTATAAAAGTATTTACTCGTTTTCCCTATCCAAACACTTCATGATTTTATGTACCTCCATCAAATTCCCTCTTTGCCCTAAGAACTGCAGGCAGGAAGAAGTGTCAAGGAGATTTGGCGCAGAATCAGACTCTTTATCTCAATGAGTCTGCACTACACTAATTCTGCCGTGTTTCCCTCACATTCCTGACAGCTCTCTCTGGATTCACCTTCACACTGGGGTCAATTCCCAGTAACCAATTAACCAAACAACCAATGTCCTTATGATGTTAAATGCCGGCAAATGAGACTAACTTAGAGGGGCTACTTGGTTGGTATGGATGAGTTGGGTCAAAAGGCCTGTTTCTGTGTCGTGGTATTCCATGATTCAACCCAGAGGAATCCCAAGAGGTTGCTGTGAGAAGTTCCACAGTGACAGTACAGAGATTGGGAATGGACAGTCACTAAAACTGTGAGGCAGCAGCTTTAACCCTGCAACTTAATTCTGGATTGAACATCAATAACCAAAAGCTCCGTCCAGAAGGATCTGAGAAATGATAGATCCTTTTCAATGCACCCTTTAAATAACAGAGTGTGAGCCTATAAATCCCTGAGAAAAATCTTTGTTTTAAACAAGCATGATTAACTTTTGGACACAATTCACATTAACTATTTTAACACAGAGACTCTGTTTGCCAGTCTTCAAAATAATAGAGTCAAAGATGCTTTCCAAGTGCTGATAATTTTGGAGCTCTTACCCATCAAAGTGAAACTCCCTGTGACAAAGGACTAATTGAAAATTGAAGCAAATAATTTGCGGACTTGAAAGGAATAAATTGGGCACCGATGTCACCTTGGTTTGGGGGCTTGCAAAGGTGACAGATTGGCCTCATCAGTCTATATGGGGGTCAACAATTAATTTGATTGCCTGAGTGAGTTTGTTTAAGCTCCCATCTTTCATTGTCACTCTGCCTAAATCCTGAAGCACCTTCCACAATAACAAGGAGGAAAGGCAGCTCACACCACCCTTTCCAGACAATCAGGATGAGCAATAAATGCCAATTATTAAAAAGGATATTCATTCATTGCATGCAAATTTCAGCAAAAATCTAAGCTTTTATTGTCTACTAATTAGCCTTTAAATGAACACTGTTATGTTCTTCCTGATATGGTTTGTTACTTTATTTGTAATTATTAGCTCTCACTGCTTACTTGCAAGTTCACAGCAGTTATTGATTACTTATTATCGCATTAAGAAATTAGCTCTCATATCAGGTCAAAAGTTTCCCCACCATGTTGGCGATTGGAAGAACCTTATTGAAACATACTACCTAATTTTTATGGCATTATTATTTGCGGCATCTTACTGCACATCATATGACTACTGCATGTGACTGCACTTTTAGAAACGTCATTTATTGTAAGGACCATATTTAAGGGGGTGTGAGATATGTGCATTAGTCTTTCTGTTTGAATGGACAGAGTGCTGGTCATTCCTCACTGATATAGTCTTGGTTTACTTTTCTGAATCAATCACTTTGTTCTGGGTTTCCCCATGAAAGCAATTGGCTTCTCTGTGGATAATCTGTTTCCTAAAACCACATGTATTTAACCTGGACTGAACAATTGGAAAAAAAGATCATTATGGACTTTTGTACCGGAATAGTAGACCAATCCTGGGTGACAAGATCACAATGGAAGCATACAGCCTATTGGAAATACTTGATCTCACCTTAATTTGGAGATCTGAAACGTGGAACAGTACAGCAACGTACAGCCCTTTTGGCCCACTATGTTGTGCTGGTCTATATAAACCAACTCCAGATTAGTGAGTATGCTTTCTTAGCCACACTATCAACATGTTCTGAAACTTTAATGGATCTAAGTACAGTACTTGGACCTGAAGTTCCCTATTCCTCCACACTGCAAAGAATCCTGCTATCAACTTTTTACCCTGCTTTGTACTATTTAAGAGCTCAATGATGTACTTACATAGAAAGAGTTTTTTCTCATCAAGAACCATCTGATGAAAAACCTCCCAGAATATCTTGATGGTTGGGTGTGTTCTGTGATAGGTTCCCTTATAGCTGGTATTCTGTTTGGAAAATAGCATTAGTGTTTACGGAAGAGTACAGGGGAGAAGGACGAATGACAAAAACATCCAGTTATGCTCTGCCTTGAATGTTGTAAGGTGCTCCTAAGGACTTTGTGGGGAGTATCAAACAAAAGGTTGACATTGAGCAACATTTATTCAGGTTATCAAAAATCTGGACGGAGGTATCAAAAACAAAAGGGCATTGGATTAAGGTGAGGGGAATGAGCTTTGAGAGGAGTTCTTTTGAACAAAGAGCGATTGGTATCTGGACTGTGCTGTCAACGGAGATGGTGGAACTACAAACAGGCACGTCAGGATCTGTCCATGTTGGCAATGACTCAGTAGATGGATATTATACACTGAGCCATAGAATTAAGAGAGTCAAGCACCAAGATTGAGACCTGACACCCAAAAGCGTTACTGAGGTTAGGGGTCGCTGTGGGATGAGATGATAAATCGAGGCCTCTTCTGATCTCCCAAGTGAGCACAAAAGATCATTCAGCACAGTGCAAAGAAAGGCAGATAATTTACCCTTAAGATAATATCTTTTGGCCAATACAGGTTCCTTGCTCAACATAACTAAAATTCATTTTCTGGTTATTACTTACACTGTCACTTTGTGGGGGTTTGTTGTGACACTTACAAAATTCCAATGGTGACAATCCTATAAAAATATTTCAACAGTTGTAAATTGTTCTGAGATGTACCAAAGGTGAAATAACAAAGGCTATTAAAAAAGAAGAGGCTGGTGGGGCAGAGATATGTCTCTACCAAAGTGCTCCTTCTCTCCACTAGCCTGCAGGTTGCCCTTGGGAAAGGTGTAGCACCTACTTAGCCCCTCCTCCCCCAATCAGGGTCAAGTGAAGCCATGCGAGCAGGTGTTGCATGGTCGTATGAGCAGCTGGTACATATCACAAGTCCTGGTTATGCGACCTCTGACATCAGGCAATCTCTGAGGAGCATTGATAGTGGCTGAAGTCACCCATCTCATGAAGACACTGCCCAAAAGGTGGCAATGGCAAAGCACTTGTGTAGAAAAATTTATCAAGAGCAATCATGGTCATGACAGAAGATCATGATCGCCTGTGTTATATGACACAGCATTTGATGATGATGATATAAAGGAAATAGATCTTTTATGTTTCATTTCAGATGCTTGCAACATTAATTCTCTTAGTTGGTGTAATTGATTATCTGTTTATAGAATAACACAATACTGAAGACCACCCTTCATATGTAAGATGATCACTAAGCACACTGCCAACGAGAGGTCTTTCTATGCTAAATACAGCATTGTTATCTCAGAGCTCTTTGTGGGAGCCTGATGTATACAAATTGTCTGTCAGTTTTCCCTATGCTAAATGCTCTTGAAAAGCAAGGTAGAATTTTCAAACCTCTTCCAGTATTTGCCAGTCATATTCAATGCTTCCAATCAACATGTCCTTCAGCTCTTCAGGTTGGAATAATTTTATCAATTTTTCATCCAAAACGTGGTAGAATCCTCTTCTAAATTCGTCAAAGGGTTTCTTGATTGAAGTTTTGAATATATAATTCAAGCAGGCTTCTACAAATTTCTCCCTTTGATTATGAAGAGAAAACAAAATTTAAAATGCAATAACAATGCTCAATGAAATAGAATATTTTACTTTAGTCAATTATTGATGTAGGAATCATGAGAATTGCCAGCATTTTTACATCTATCCCTAAACGGTTCTGAATTGATGAGGCAATTAAGCACTTGGCACACCAGTAGGTATGTCATTACATATAGACTACCATGGGTGAAGAAGGCAGATATCCTTTCCTGTAGGACATAAGCAAACCAGATGGGGTTTTATATAGAGTCATATAGCATTGAAACAGGCTTTTTAATCCAACTCGTCCATGCTGTGCTGCCCAGCAAGTTAATCCCATTGCCCACATCTGACCGAGAGCCCTCTAAACCTCTCCTCTCTAAGCACTTATCTAGATGGTTTCTACAAATTGCTAATGTGCCTGGGTCAACCACCATTTCTGGCAGCTCATTCCAAATACACATCATCCTACAGTATGAGTGAAGAAGCTGCTCCTGATGTCTTTTTAAATCTCTTGCCGATCATATTAATCAACGTCAATCCAGTACTTTTGTTACAACCACTCCTAAAACTAGTATTCATTCCAGATTGAATTATTTCATTTTAAATCTCTCAACTGGTATGGTTGGAATTGAACCTGCTGGTCCATTAACTTTTCCAATGCACTACAATGCAAATAAGCAGCAAGAAAACACCAGCAACGCACACACAAAATGCTGGTGGAACGCAGCAGGCCAGGCAGCACCTATAGGAAGAAGTACAACCGATGTTTTGGGACATCCCCTGCCTGTTTTGGAAGGGAAGAGAGATGAATGACAAACATGTTCATTTATGTTACACCTTGAATATTGTAAAGTGCTCCCAGGGACATTCTGAGAGTCTATTGAATGAAAGATTGACACTGAGCTACTCAAGGTGGAATTTATTCAGAGGATGAAAAATTTGGATGTTGGTATCAAAAATAGATTTTTCTGGGATAGAGGGCAAGACAGAGGCAAGATAAGCTGGCCAGGCCACCAGGGTTTTGAAAGTGAGGATCTTTTTTTTTTGATGGGGAGCCAATGCAGTTCAGCAGGCAGAAGGGTGAAGGGTGAACATCAGTACGAATTGGCCAGGTCAGTACAGCCTTGGCTGAGGTTTACCTTGAGTAGAACAATGGAAACAAACCAGGTGCCAGCAGGAACAGCTTAATGTGGATAAAGAAAGCTTAGACTGTTGTGTTGCTGTTATATAACTCAGCAGAATATGAGCCATGGGATGGAGCCAGTAGAGATTCCATGGAGCTGAGAATGGGATGAATTTGTGGAGGAAATATTGTCAGTTCTAAGGCTCTAAAAAGAAATGTCCTGGTTGTAGCTCAATTGCTGTTATATAGCTCACCTGTTCTTGTTGGTCAAAGGTTGGTTTCTGCCATTTGGAATGACATCAACATCCCGTCCTTCCCAAGGCATCTACAGAAAAAGAGTTGGTTATGAGCAGTTCTAATTCCTAATGTTACTTAATATTCAGCTAATAATTAGTAATTCCAAAAATGTTAAGATGACTAAATTTAAAGAATATTCAGAAACAGAAATACTTGGTGATATATACTCACAAACACCAACTGTGCTGCAGCCGGAGCATGGTGGTCCATTTCAGTAAGGAAACAAATTTTAAAGAAGGCGTGAGGAATTATACCAGGGAGAGATTAAATAAGGAGAAGCTGTGCACAGTGGCAGACATGTCAGTAACCAAAGAAGGCAGATATGGTAGAAGGGATTCATTTCAAGAGGAGTAGAATATAAAAAACAAGGAGATAATGTTGAGGCTTTATAAGACACTATTCAGGCTGCCCCTGGAGTATGTCAAAAGTTTTGGGCCCCATATCTCAGAAAGCATGTGCTGTCATTGGAGAAAGTCCAAAGGAGTTTCCGAGGATGATTCTGGGAATGAAAGAGGATCAACATATGGGGATTTAGGGGCAGTTGACAATATTCCAGGTATGGCCTGACTATTGTCTTCTAAAGCCTCAGCATTGTCTCCTTGTTTTTATATTCTATTCCCCTTGAAATGAATGTCAACTTTGCAATTGCCTTCTTTACCACAGACTCAACCTATAAACTAACCTACTTGGAGTCCTGCACTGGGACTCCCAAGACCCTGGGCAAGCTCCTCCCTCATTCCTCTGTAATTCTCTTTATTCGATTGCAATACTGATACATCTGACTTATGCTTCTCCCTCTCAAATTGGAGTATGAATTCAATCATATTATGATCATTGCCTCCTAAGGATTCCTTTACCTTAATCTCCCTAATAAAATCAGGATTATTACATAACACCCAAGCTAAGGTAGCCTTTCCCTGAGTAGGCTCAAGAACAAGCTGCTCTAAAAAGCCATTTTGTAGGCATTCAACAAATTTCCTCTCTTGCGACCCAACACCTTGCATATTGAAGCCCCCCATTACAATTGTGACATTGCTCTTAATACATGCTCTTTCCAGCTCCCTTTGTAATCTCAACCCCACATCTTGGCAAGTATTTGGACACCTATATATGATTTCCATACGTTTTTTTTCACTCTTGCAATTTCTTAACTCCACCCACAAAGATTTGATATTCTCTGACCCTATGTCACCTCCTTCTAAAGATGTAATTCCATCTCTTACCAACAGAGCCACACTATCTCCTTCCTGTCCTATCGATACGAAGTATATCCTTTGATATTAAGCTCCCAACTATGAGCTTCTTTCAGCTATGATTCAGTGATGTCCACAATGTCATACTGACCAATCTCCAACTGCATCATGAGTTCGTCCACCTTACTTCAAATACTATGTGCATTTAGATATAGCACCTTCTGTCCTGCATTCGTCACCCTTTTGAATTTTCCTCTGTGGTACAACTTAACTCTTTGCACAGCCTGCATTTGTACCCAATTATTGGCTTGTCATCCCTTACATTCATATTATACCCATCATCTACATGTAAACCTGCTGGCTCATCATCAGTCTGCCAGCCTGGTTCCCAAACCCCTGCCGTATTAGTTTAAACCGGTCCCAACAGCCTTGAATGTTGCAAAGTGCTCCTAAGGACACGTGGGAGAGTATCAAATGAAAGATTGACACTGAGTCCCAGAAGGGAGGAATTTACACAGATGTGCATACAGATATCAAAAGTAAGAGCTTAAGGTAAGAGAAAGGAGTTCTGAAAGACAGATAAGCAAGCTGCTGATAGAGCTCAGCAGTACATTGTTTTGTACTCACCGTACAGTACAATTCTAGATCTTCAACCTTGTCGCAGTTTAAAATGCTTTGCAGGGTTCTAGAAACAATCAGGAAAGAAAAGCCCTTAAATTCATTACATCAATTGTAAAATCACTGAAACATCACAGTTGCTATTTAAATTTGTATTGAGAATAATTGCGGACAAAAATCAAAATGGACTAAATTAAACTGGAGTCTTTTCTGTTATTGACTGCAGGGACAATAAAACTGGTCAAAGTTTCCATTCCATTTTGTAGCAGAGACCACATGGCCCTGGCTGATTTATATACAATACATAATGTGGGACAAGAAAGACACTGCCGCATAACTTAGTGAAATCTAAATGAATGGCATCCATATTAATGTGTGTATCTGTCTTCTATGTCAGGCAGTGAGGAGCTCCAAGGTACAGTTTTTCAGAATGTGCTGGCAGTTTATAGTACTCTACAGATCTGGACAAGCCTGCACAGGCTTTCTGCTCAGAATCACTTGCAGCCACCCCCTCAACTATCCTCCCTCTTCCCTTTGAACCACCCAATTCTCCAAAAATAACAATTTTACATTTTTATGGAGGATGTGGGAATATCAGGTGATGTGTATCACACTGATTGTAAAGCTCTCAAATCACTCAAACATGGATGTGAAAGAGAATATATACATGTAGCATTCCCTTATTTCTTCGAATGACATTCAAATGACTAGCAGCTGACCTGAGACCTGAATTGATCTCAGTATCTTTCTTTGTGCAATTTGGTCTCACTCCTATTTGTGCTCCTCGTTTTTTTCCGCATATAAATCAATAATTTCCACATTGCACCCAAATGGTGAACTGGCAACCATAACATTTTTCAATATACAACTCCCTTTGATGTAAGGACTTACTTATGCAAACTTCGCTCCACTTCTAACACATCTTCCAAAGTCGGCTTGATGTTCAGTAGCTTCTTAAACAGTGCGAGTGGCAAAGGGATAGAGATCACACACATATTATACAGAACAAGACTGCACAATACTCCAAGTAGGAAGTAGTCTTGAATTGGCAATGAGACCTATAATAATGACAACAGAACCAGAAAAATGTAACAATTAATTGATAAGAAGTATAAATCTTTCACTTTAGGCTCTCTGGGGACAATGACATGGCAGAAACTATTTGAAACGTTTTGAACACATATTACAATATCCAACCTATTTTCCTAGATTAATGCAAAACCAAGATAATATCTGAAAGCGATCCCAGCACGGAAAAATTGCATGGTATCATGAGGTCATCTCACTTTCTGGAAGGTCTCAAAAGAATAAAATAGTTGATGAGTATGTGGGAGAGAGCAAGTTTCAGGGTCAGTGTGAATGGCACTGATAAGATGGCATGGACTCAAAATGTTGATTTGCTTCCTTCTTGATTGTAATATAATAGAATCACATACAGGAATTCACTGTGCTGTTGAGTCTAGAAATAATAACAGCATAATGGAGGACTTGTGTCTTGGTACTCATCCCCTGGCTTCATTGTCTAACATTGAAGCCAGGTTCCCACATTCATAAAAGAGTACATCATTTAGATATCCTCCAACTCTGGAACAGTGCCTTCCTTTGCTGACGTTACATCACAGCCTGATACGGAGGCTTCAATGCACAGGATCGCAAGAAGCTGCAAAGGGTTGCAGACTCTGTTAGCTTCCATCACGGGTACAAGCCTTCCCACCATCGAAGACATCTTCACAAACAGGCAGCATCTCCCACTAAAGACCCTCAGCATCCAGGACATGCCCTCTTCTCTTTACTGCCATCAGGGACAGAAGCCTGAAGACCCACTCTGTTTCAGAAACAGCTTCTTCCCCTCTGCTAACACGAGGAACTCTACAGATGCTGGAAATTCAAGCACACACATAGAAGTTGCTGGTGAACGCAGCAGGCCAGGCAGCATCTCTAGGAAGAGGCACAGTCGACGTTTCAGGCCAAGACCCTTCGTCAGGACTAACTGAAAGAAGAGCTAGTAAGAGATTTGAAAGTGGGAGGGGAGGGGGAGATCCAAAATGATAGGAGAAGACAGGAGGGGGAGGGATGGAGCCAAGAGCTGGACAGTTGATTGACAAAAAGGATATGAGAGGATCATGGGACAGGAGGCCCAGGGAGAAGGAAAAGGGGGAGGGGGGAAGATCCAAAGGATGGGCAAGGGGTATAGTGAGAAGGACAGAGGGAGAAAAAGGAGAGAGAGAGAGAAAGAATGTGTGTATATAAATAGATAATGGATGGGGTACGAGGGGGAGGTGGGGCATTAGCGGAAGTTAGAGAAGTCAATGTTCATGCCATCAGGTTGGAGGCTACCCAGATGGAATACAAGGTGTTGTTCCTCCAACCTGAGTGTGGCTTCATCTTTACAGTAGAGGAGGCCGTGGATAGACATGTCAGAATGGGAATGGGATGTGGAATTAAAATGTGTGGCCACTGGGAGATCCTGCTTTCTCTGGCGGACAGAGCGTAGGTGTTCAGTGAAACGATCTCCCAGTCTGCGTCGGGTCTCGCCAATATATAGAAGGCCACATCGGGAGCACCGGGCGCGGTATATCACCCCAGCCGACTCACAGGTGAAGTGTCGCCTCACCTGGAAGGACTGTCTAGGGACTGAGTGGTGGTAAGGGAGGAAGTGTAAGGGCATGTGTAGCACTTGTTCCGCTTGCAAATAAGTGCCAGGAGGGAGATCAGTGGTCCCTCCTCCTATCTTCAACCCTCCTCCTCTTCATGGACACCCAGCTCTGGTCTTCTGCCTGCTCTGGATCTCTTTATTGCTAACTGCCGACGGGACATCAACCGTCTCAACTTCACCGCTCCTTGTTCCAATTCCAACCTCACTCCTTCGGAACGCTCAGCTCTCCACTCCCTCCACACTAATCCTAACCTATTAAACCCGCCGATAAGGTGGGTGCTGTTGTAGTCTGACGCACTGACCTCTACCTTGCCGAGGCACAGTGACAACTCGCGGATACCTCCTCTTATTTACCCCTCGATTGTGACCCCACCAAGGAGCACCAGGCCATTGTCTCCCACACTATCACCGACTTTATTGGCTCAGGGGATCTCCCATCCACTGCTACCAACCTTATAGTTCCCACACCTCGCACTTCCCGTTTCTACCTCGTACCCAAGATCCACAAACCTGCCTGTCCTGGCAGACCTCTTGTCTCAGCTTGCTCCTGCCCCACCGAACTCGTTTCTGCATACCTTGACACAGTTTTATCCCCCCTTGTTCAATCCCTTCCTACCTATGTTCGTGACACTTCTCACGCTCTGAAACTTTTCGATGATTTTAAGTTCCCTGGCCTCCACCGCTTTACTTGCACCATGGATGTCCAGTCCCTATATACATCCCCCATCAGGAAGGTCTCAAAGCTCTCTGCTTCTTTTTGGATTCCAGACCTAATCATTTCCCCTCTACCACCACTCTGCTCCGTCTAGCGGAATTAGTCCTTACTCTTAATAATTTCTCCTTTGGCTCCTCCCACTTCCTCTAAACTAAAGGTGTAGCTATGGGCACCCGCATGGGTCTGAGCTATGTCTGCCTTTTTGTTGGCTATGTGGAACAATCTATGGTCCAAACCTATTCTGGTATCTGTCCCCACTTTTCCTTCGCTTCATCGATGACTGCATTGGCGCTGCTTCCTGCACGCATGCTGAGCTCGTTGACTTTATTAACTTTGCCTCCAACTTTCACCCTGCCCTCAAGTTTACCTGGTCCATTTCCAACACCTCCCTCCCCTTTCTAGATCTTTCCGTCTCTATCTCTGGAGACAGCTTATCTACTGATGTCTACTATAAGCCTACTGACTCTCACAGCTATCTGGAATATTCCTCTTCTCACCCTGTCTCTTGCAAAAATGCCATCCCCTTCTCGCAATTCCTCCGTCTCCGCCGCATCTGCTCTCAGGATGAGGCTTTTCATTCCAGGACGGGGGAGATGTCCCCCTTTTTTAAAGAAAGGGGCTTCTCTTCCTCCACCATCAACTCTGCTCTCAAACGCATCTCCCCCATTTCACGCACATCTGCTCTCACTCCATCCTCCCGCCACCCCACTAGGAATAGGGTTCCCCTGGTCCTCACCTACCACCCCACCAGCCTCCGGGTCTAACATATTATTCTCCGTAACTTCCGCCACTTCCAACGGGATCCCACCACTAAGAACATCTTTCCCTCCCCCCTCTCTCTCTGCTTTCCGCAAGGATTGCTCCCTACATGACTCCCTGGTCCATTCGTCCCCCCCCCCCATCCCTCCCCACTTCTCCCTCCTGGCACTTATCCTTGTAAGTGGAACAAGTGCTACACATGCCCTTACACTTCCTCCCTTACCACCATTCAGGGCCCTAGACAGTCCTTCCAGGTGAGGCGACACTTCACCTGTGAGTCGGCTGGGGTGATATACTGCATCCGGTGCTCCCGATGTGGCCTTCTATATATTGGCGAGACCCGACACAGACTGGGAGAACGTTTTGCTGAACACCTACGCTCTGTCTGCCAGAGAAAGCAGGATCTCCCAGTGGCCACACATTTTAATTCCACATCCCATTCCCATTCTGACATGTCTATCCACGGCCTCCTCTACTGTAAAGATGAAGCCACACTCAGGTTGGAGGAACAACACCTTATATTCTGTCTGGGTAACCTCCAACCTGATGGCATGAACATTGACTTCTCTAACTTCCACTAATGCCCCACCTCCCCCTCGTACCCCATCCGTTATTTATATACACACACACGTTCTTTCTCTCTCTCTCCTTTTTCTCCCCCTGTCCCTCTGACTATACCCCTTGCCCATCCTCTGGGCTTTCCTCTCCCTCCCCCTTTTCCTTCTCCCTGGGCCTCCTGTCCCATGATCCTCTCATACCCCTTTTGCCAATCACCTGTCCAGCTCTTGGCTCCATCCCTCCCCCTCCTGTCTTCTCCTATAATTTTGGATCTCCCCCTCCCCCTCCCACTTTTAAATCTCTTACTAGCTCTTTCTTCAGTTAGTCCTGACAAAGGGTCTCGGCCTGAAACGTCGACTGTACCTCTTCCTAGAGATGCTGCCTGGCCTGCTGCGTTCACCAGCAACTTTAATGTGTGTTGCTCTTCCCCTCTGCCATCAGATTTCTAAGTGGCCTATGAACCCATAAACACCACCTTGTTATTCTGATGATATTGTATTACTAATTTATTTTGTAATTTATAGCAATTTTATATCCTTGCACTGAACTGCTGTCATAAAATAACAAATTCCATATCATAAAAACAAAGCAGATGCTGGAAATCCAAAGCAACACACACAAAATGCTGCAGGAACTCAGCAGGTCAGGCAGCATCTATGGAAATGAACAAACAGGCGACATTTTGGGCCCTTCTTCAGGACTAAGAAGGAAGGGGGAAGCTGCCAGAATAAAAAGGTGGGGGGAGGGGAAGGAGGCTAGCTGAAATTTCATATCCTATAAGACAGTGATAATGAACCCGATTCTGATTCTTTTTCTAGGTTATGCATATTAATCAGCCAGGGCTCTTTTATCTCTGTTGTAAGATGAAGTCCAAAGCAGCGATCAGATGAATTGAATAAGTGATAGATTTGGTGGCAATGTTGCATAAGTAGAAATTAGTTTGTTTATGTTGGTCGGAACCCCATCTCCTGATCAACGATGAAACAGCAGTTGATATTCTGAGACGAAGAGTTGGTGTTCCAAGGGACCTGGACACGTGAATCACTAACAGCAAACATCCAAGTGTATCAAGCAATCAGGGACTACGTAGGCCTTCACTGCAAGAGGATTTCAGAGGAGAAGTAGGGATCCCTTGCTCCAAGTGTTTAGACCCCTGGTGTAAGGACAACAGCAATACTGTGTGGAGGGATTGATTGAAACATTTTTTATCTAGTCTCTTTCAGCTTCAGGGAGGTTTCAGTTAGACTCAACTAGGGAAAGGAGTCAATATATGATTGGAAATTACTCTTGTTAATCCAGGATTGGATGCTATTTAAGCAGATTGATAGTTTATAAATGACACCAGGCAATAGAGATGGTGGTATTATGAAGAGTACAGCAGAGAAACAGGTTGTTTGGACCACAATGTTGTGCCAAGCTAATTAAAGACCTAATTAGACTAATACCTTCTGCTTTCACAATGCCCATATCACTCAATTTTCTACACATTATGCCCCCATTTAAAAGCTTCTTAAACACCACTATCATATCTGTGTCCTCTACCATCCCCGACAACATATTCCAAGCAGCCAGCACTTTGTGTAAAGAACTTGCTCCCCACATTTTCCTTAAACTTACCCTTTCTCACCTTAAATATATGTCTTTTAGTATTAGATGTTTCAGGCCTGGAAAAATGATACCAGCTATCTACTCTATCTATGCCCCTCAATCTCATAAACTTCTAAGGCACTGTTGCTCCTGAAAAAACAAGCCAAGTTTTTCCAGCCTCTCTTTATAGCACATGTCCTCTATTCCTGGCAGCATCCCAGTAAACATCTTCTGTACCTTCCCCAAAGCTCCATGTTCTTCCATTCATGTGGCAACTAGAACTGAATGCAGGTGTGACCAAATGAGAGTTGTATATTATAAAGCAGCAGTGCTTGAGATCTTATGGAATGTAATATGATTTGTGAGGAAGGGTGTGCAGAAGAAGTTGGAGCAGATTAGAATGGATTGATGAGTGTGCAAGGTTCATCAGTGTGAGCTGTTGTATGGTTTTCTTAATTAATTAACGTACTCACCTGAGAAGGAAGCCAAATAGATCTCAAGCCCTGAAGATGAATAAACATTTTTGAATCTGGATGAACCAGCCTTTGAAATACAGACACGAAGAATTCCTTCTTGATAGCTTCCAAATTAACACCAGGCTCACCTTTAAATTCCACCTGAAGAAACATGCAAATGTTTGTGCAGAGTAACTTCCTGAAACTTGTGTTATTTGTCTACACTTTCTTTGTAACCGCAATCACTTTTTCATTTTACGAGCTCAAAGTAATTATGTGTGGTATGCTATGTCTGGATCAAACACAAAACAAAAGTTTTTCACTATATATCATTACATACATCAGTAGTAAACTAATCCAAAGAAAATCCAATAACTTCTTTACAATTCAGGATGAATTTAAAAGTTTGAGTTTAATTTTCTCAGCAGCAGAGACATCAGTAGAACGTATTACTAACTCAACTTACCCAGTAACTGGATGCCAAGCTAGTAAGTTAATCAATACTGTATATTCCTGTATATTTTATGAATCCATGTTGCTACACACTATATGAAACAATAGAGGTTTTCCTTTTACATAAAACATTAACTGTCTTTCTTTCTATTAATGCTTGACCTGCTGAGTGTTGCTTTCTGTTTTCACATCTGATAAGACCATAAGACATATGAGCAGAAGTAGGCCATTCAGCCCATCGAGTCTGCTCCACCATTCAATCATGGGCTGATCCAATTCTTCCAGTCATCCTCACCCCCTGCCTTCACCCCATACCCTTTGATGCCCTGGCTAATCAAGAACCTATCTATCTCTGCCTTATATACACCCAGTGACTTGGCCTCCACAGCCACTTGTGGCAACAAATTCCACAGATTTACCACCCTCTGACTAAAGTAATTTCTCTGCATCTTAGTTCTAAATGGACATCCTTCAATCCTAAAGTCGTGTCCTCTTGTTCTAGAATCCCCTACCACGGGAAATAACTTTGCCATATCTAATCTGTTCAGGCCTTTTAACATTCGGAATGTTTCTATGTGATCCCCCCTCTTCTCCTGAACTCCAGGGAATACAGCCCAAGCGCTGTCAGACGTTCCTCATATGGTAACCTTTTTATTCCTGGAATCACTCTTGTGAATCTTCTCTGAACCCTCCCCAATGTCAGTATATCCTCTCTAAAACAAGGAGCCCAAAACTGCACATAATACTCCAAGTGTGGTCTCACGAGTGCCTTATAGAGCCTCAACATCATATCCCTGCTCTTATATTTGGGATGTACCCCTAAGGTTCATATTTTCTGTGGACTGTCACTTTAAAATGTCGGTAGAATGAGAATGATTTGTGGACACTGTTTGGGGGGGGGGAGAGAGAGAGAGAGAGAATACCAACTGTAAAGCTTGTTTTGAATATACAAGGACACTGCCTGCTTGTGAGTTCTTACAGAGAGAGCAGCGAGCAGCTGGTGAGTCGTCATGGTGACCGAGGGCGGCGTTATTTGATGGACAGCTGGTGCTCAGCATGCTGAGATAAATACAAGGTCAGCTGGTTGTTAGACAGACACACATGGTTTTGGACACTGGATGAGCTTTGTTGTGCCCACAGAAGGGTGGGTTTTTGGAGGATCGATCGGGAGAATCGATCGATGGCTCTTGCAGTGTGGAAAAGGTGTGACCGGTGGGAAGTTATCAATGTGACCAACCCTTGCCTGGGTTGATAACTTTACCACAGAAGACATTCTCCTTTTTGTTGTCACATTTGGTGACTTTAAAGGAAGAGAAGAGGGGAGAGGAAGGTTTCAAACAGAAGAAACCTAGTGACAAAGAGGTCACTGTTTGGACTCTCTCTCTCTCTCTCTCTCTCTAGCCCCTGAGGGTGAGTTTGTTTCCATACGACTACGAATGTGTGATTGTCACTTAGTTAATCCACAGGAGTGGGTCCTCTGGTGAGGGGAGTACCTTTGTGAATACCAGTTGTGTGTTACCCTTGTTTGGGTGTGGTAGTTCACTGAATTCAGGCACCCCTGTGGGAGTTATTTCGTATGTCGTGGAACTGGATAAGTGGCTCTCACGTTGTGTGCTTGGGGTAACCTTGTGGAATTGTCGACCCTTGCCTGGGTAGTTTTACCACTTGAAGAGGATTCCCTTTGTGATGAGCTACTGTTGGTTATAATCCATACGTGGATTCTGTTGGAGTATCCTGTGGTCACCACTTTGAAATGTCCCGTAGCTGAATTCGGGTGTGGTACCACTTGTGTTGAAAGGATATTCATTGAAGATCACTGTCGGTGATACTTTGTGTGTGGAGTGGACCAACTTCGGAGATAAAATCTACTACTATTGTTATCTTGTATTGCTGTCGTGGAATCTGTGGAATATCGACGTAACTGCCTTCTCTCAACATTTACTCTAGATTACAAATACCTCTCTCTCATCACCTATTCCGTGGATGAACTGAACTTTCATACTTTACCATCTCAAGACTCTAAGCCTTGTTTCCCCCAAGCTCAATAGTTTGGGAGTTATATTTGCACACATATACACACAACACTGTTAACCTGGTTGATGTATCTGGTTATATATTACTGTTTTGCATAGTCGCTAATAAAAATAGCATTTGTTAACAGCCAAACCAGACTAAAGGTGTTTTCCATTTCTGCTGGTTCTATAACCCGTTACGGGGTATGTAACATATTCTATACCTCTAGAAGTGAATGTCAACACTGCATTCCCCTTCTTCACAACCGCCTTCATCTGGAGGTTAACCTTTAGGGTATCCTGCACAAGGACTCCCAAGTCCCTTTCCGTCTCTGCATTTTGAGTTCTCTCCCCATCTAAACAATAGCGTGCCGGTTTATTTCTTCCACCAAAGTGCATGACCATCCACTTTCCAACATTGTACTTCAATTGCCACTACTTTGCCTATTCCCCTAAACTATCTAAGTCTGTCTGCAGGCTCCTCTCATAGTTACTCTCAATTTTTTTTTACTGACACCAGCCACAGCTTTTACAAATATTTTAATTCAATGTCAGTTCTGTGGGATGTGAACTCATATTTCATGATATCTGTTTTTGTCCAAGAACATTAATGTAGCAGTGGTTTATTGAAAATGATCATGACTCTTATAGTATTAAATTTTTTTTACCAGAAGTGGCTTCTGCAGTTCTGCCTTATTCACATTCTTCAATATCTCAAAGGTATCAGCAACCAAGCTCTGGCGATTAACCTTTAATATGAACCAGGTATTTCTGGGAGGTTCTGGGCTTCCTGCGAGTGAGTTCCGTAATATGAAGTGAAAAGCATCAAAAGCTGCTTTCTAACCAAGAGAAATGGAAAAAGAGGTGTTTTAGATAACACACGTTGTCATGACATTAAATTAAGCATTGAATATACTGATACTTAAACTATAATCATTAGCCCATGGAATTAAGGAGACAGCAACAGGGATTAAAAGAAGGATGAAAAGCAGAAACCTCGAGATTCTTCAGATGCTGAAAATCTAGAGCAACACACACAGAATGCTGAGAAACTCAGCAGGTCAGAGAGCATCTATGGAAAGAAATAAAGTCAACGTTTCGGGACTGGATAGAAAGGGGGCAGAAGCCAGAATAAGAAGTGGGGGGGGGGGCAGGCAGATCGAGAGTATTACAAGTTGAGATCAGGCGAAGAGGAAGGTGGGTGGGTGGATGATGTGAGAAGATGCAAAGTGATAGGTGAGGACAGCAGACCATGAATAAAGAGGAGGAGGTGGGGAACCAGAGAGAGGTGATGGGCAGGTTATGAGAGTAGGAAAGGAGCAGAGAAGGCTGGTGTTCTTCATGGTCAGTACTGGGATAAACACTTGTATGTACATATTAATGATTGAAAGGTGGTATATGGGAGTACCAATTTCAAATTGTTTACAACAAAGCATGAGAGGATGAGGACAAGACAGTATAGGCAGGTTGAAAGGGACATGGCAGTTGAAAAGCAATGCATTCAGATACAATGTCAATAACGGCAAAGTAATAAAGATGTACAGGAACCAAGGATTCTGGTTTGAATGCGCATGAATCGTTGAAAGATCCAAGGCATGCTGTAAGGATTATTAGTAAAGCACTTAAGGACAGAAATGTTATGCTGAGTCTGTCCAATGCATTAATTGGAGAGTAGCATCGGAATTTGGTCGCCTAATTTTCAGAAGCATGTGAATATTCTTGAGATGACAAAAACGAGATTTTCTACAATCCAGAGACAAAAGATTTCAGTTATAAGCAGGAACTTTTGGAAACACACAAAAGGCCAGGCAGCATCTGTGGAAACAACAGCTGAATTAATGTTTTAGGTCTGCATCCCTTCATCAGAACTGGGGAATTCAGTTTTTCTCTTGGCAGTAGTATAGGCTAGCTTACTGCATGACCCCTGACTTGATACTAGCAACACATTACACAGAAGGAAAATGTGCTTCTAATGGCTACATAAACTCATGCAAGATGTCCTTTTGCAGATGTGCTCTTAGTTCTTCCTATATCTACCAACAACTCTGCAGTTTAAACCTAATTTATTTTCTTTCTTTCTTTCCAAGTTCAAAGGGTCTTTGACCAGAAACATTAACCCATTTTCTTTTTCTACAAATGCTGCCTGACCTGTTGAGTGTTTCCAGAATTTTGATCCTTTTTCATTTCAGAATTCCAGTGTTTGCAATTTTGTTTTCATTTTCATCCACTAATTCCAAGGTAACTGCCCTGGCTTGGTATGTCTCTTTGAGTCAGATGGGGTAGGTTCAATTTCCACTGAGACTCAAGCAAAAAGGTCTCCTGAGGCTTTATAGATGTACTAAGTTGCAGAACTCTGAATAAGGTGTTTTGAATTGAGTTTCTACCAGCTGTCTGGAAAATATAAAATATTTAAAATAGATCAGAAGAGTTACACCTGTATAACACTGGGGTAGGTACAATAATCGTAGAGGCAGGTCTGCTCTGTAGAACACTGGGCTACAGTACAGCTGGGGATGGGTCTGTCACTTAATAAACCTTGGCTACAGTACTGATGTAATATTTAGGACTGGCCACTTTAGTACTGGTAGTCACAATCTTGAACAAAGAGGTAAGTTTGAAGGAGCAACTTTGAGGAGGAGATAGGCAGTGAAACTTAAAATCACTTTGGAATGATGGATTTTGCTCCAAGACAATCAAGCTCCTTACCTTCATCTTCAATTCTGAATCCATGTAAAGTAACTGAGCCTTGTATAACAAATCAAGGACAAATGGGTAGGAGAGAAACATCAGGGTAATATTGATCTTTCCCATTTGATTGCCATGCAAGAAATAAAAGCATAAATAGTATTATCATGATATTCCTAGACAAAGATGACTATCATTAAATTTCCCTACAACACTGAAGGAAGCAATTTAGCCCATCAAGTTTGTGATAAATTGTGCTGTGAGAAAGATATAGATAGGTAGTTCTCAATAGCGAGTGTATGCTGACTCTCAGAACAATCCTATTAAACCCATTCCTCACAGATTTCCTCTCACATGCCCATCAAGTCCCCATCCAGAACATTCAATTAACCTGCGAACCAGCATGTCTTTACCATGTGGGAGGAAACTGGAGAGCCCGAGGGAGACCCATGTGGTCACAGGGAAATCATGCAATCTCCATATAGATAGCATCAAACCTGCATGTTTTGCTAATTGACCAATTTTATACAAGCCACTTGTACTGGGTAAATTCAAGCAACACACATCAAAGTTGCTGGTGAACGCAGCAGGCCAGGCAGCATCTCTAGGAAGAGGTACAGTCGACGTTTCAGGCCGAGACCCTTCGTCAGGACTAACTGAAGGAAGAGTTAGTAAGAGATTTGAAAGTGGCAGGGGGAGGGGGAGATCCAAAAGGATAGAAGACAGGAGGGGGAGGAATGGAGCCAAGAGCTGGACAGGTGATTGGCAAAGGGGATCCCGATGTGGCCTTCTATATATTGGCGAGACCCGACGCAGACTGGGAGATCGCTTTGCTGAACACCTACGCTCTGTCCGCCAGAGAAAGCAGGATCTCCCAGTGGACACACATTATAATTCCACATCCCATTCCCATTCTGACATGTCTATCCACGGCCTCCTCTACTGTAAAGATGAAGCCACACTCAGGTTGGAGGAACAACACCTTATATTCCGTCTGGGTAGCCTCCAACCTGATGGCATGAACATCGACTTCTCTAACTTCTGCTAATACCCCACCTCCCCCTCATATCCCATCCGTTATTTATTTTTATACACATATTCTTTCTCTCACTCT
This sequence comes from Mobula hypostoma, assembly GCF_963921235.1. Classification (NCBI taxonomy): domain Eukaryota; kingdom Metazoa; phylum Chordata; class Chondrichthyes; order Myliobatiformes; family Myliobatidae; genus Mobula; species Mobula hypostoma. Next base: position 159,321,252 of record NC_086100.1, read on the forward strand.
CCTTTTTCTCCCTCTGTCCCTCTGACTATACCCCTTGCCCATCCTCTGGGTATCCCCCCCGCCTTGTCTTTCTCCCCGGACCTCCTGTCCCATGATCCTCTCATATCCCCTTTGCCTATCACCTGTCCAGCTCTTGGCTCCATCCCTCCCCCTCCTGTCTTCTCCTATCATTTTGGATCTCCCCCTCCCCCTCCCACTCTCAATCCTCTTACTAACTCTTTCTTCAGTTAGTCCTGACGAAGGGTCTCGGCCTGAAACGTCGACTGTACCTCTTCCTAGAGATGCTGCCTGGCCTGCTGCGTTCACCAGCAACTTTGATGTGTGCTGCTTGAATTTCCAGCATCTGCAGAATTCCTGTTGTACTGGGTAAATTGTATCTTATTTTCATTGATTCACTTGATAGAGATATTTGTCTTTTAAACACTATAATGAATATTTCATTCTGTGCCACTAAGTTCCTTTGTTTATAAAAAAGGACACCGTAAACTATTCCCAAACTGTTAAGTGATTGTACTTACTAATTTTAAAAATTTCAGCCTAGTTTTAACTCATCAGATTCATTGTTACAATATCATTTAAAAAGCACTGCTGATCTGAGTAATTGTTCAATTTCCCAAGAAGAAACACTGACAAAATCATCGGCAACTAAAGCATCACAATGAGGCGGCAGCGTGATAGTACAATGAGGCACAGAGTTGTCAACGATAGGCCATGAAACGTGCTCAGACATCTGTTTTAATTCAGTGCCAACGTTTACTTGAAACTTACCAATTGTTCTGCTCTGTATGTGAGGATTATGTCAAATCGAAACAGGCGAAGTTCACTGATGTAGAAATTACTCAGTGGAATACTATGTTTTAACTTCATATTTGCCTAAATATGAAACACAGGAACAAATTCCCTTAGTACCTGCTGTTTTGTGCTTTAAATGTTGTCTAAGTGAGACTTCTACAATATTTACAACCAGTTTTCCTGATACTTACTTTGTAGACTAGTTCCAGTACATCCAGAACATTTTTTAATTCAGTTTGTTGATCATTAAACCGGTGAGTAAATGATGGATGGAGTTGTTGAGTAAGTTGTGGATGGAGTTGTTGACATAAATGAAAGAGATCTATTATCTTCCGGGTCAAAAAAGTCTTAATTATCTTGACCATAGTGTTCAGATAAGATGACTCCAGGGTTGACCAGTGTTCTCCTAATTGTCAAAAGAACAGAAAATTGGCTACTCACAAATGATCAGGCTACTAGAATAGCAACAGAAGACATGAACGTAGCTTACTATTTACAATATTCAAAGCTAGGAGCATCCTTGTATACCAAAACTGCAGGAATTGAATCTGGAGCTTTTAATAGCTGCATAATTTGTCTGGGCATCACTGGTCAAGCCAGCATTTAATACCCATTCCTAGAAGAAAGAGATGCAATATTTTGGTCAAGATATTCTCAAAAGGCTGAAGCAACAATGAAGGGTTGTAAATAAACTCATTCCCTAGAGAAATAAGTTCTGGTTGAATTGAGTTTAAGATGTGTGTTACAGCAATGCATCTCAAACTACACCTGACTGATAAGCAAAGCAAAACTGGTTGGAAATGTGTCCTCAGTCACAAGAACTGAATTTGGAAGTAGAGTCCAGTTGAAGATATCTGGTACACATGCTGTTATTTAGAAAAGATCCAAAATCCAAACTTCTAGAAGCACAGACAGCAACACACAATGGTGCTGGAGGAACTCTGTGGGTCAGGCCACATCTATGGAGGGAAAGAGAGAGTAGACATTTCAGTTTGAGACACTTCATCTGGACCCCCCAATCCTTTGAGTTCTCCAGTGCCTTTGTGCGTTGCTCTGGATTTCCAGCATCTGCAGTCTCTTATGTCATCTTCTTCAACAATGTGACTCTTCAAGAGATAATTACAAATGTGAACAAATCTAATAAACATATTTTAAAAGTTTTGTATCATTTAGTAAATGCATTTATGTGAAACATAATATAAAATGACATTTAAAAAGTACACTGAGTGGACAGAAATATCACTGATCTATAATCTATACAGAGACTTCTACTGTATGACAAAAACAATTGCTATATGCATATTTTGTGCAAGAGACTTCAAATTAATTTCTTCCCTAAAGCAAAGCCACTTATCAGACAACTGTTGATTTCTCAATCACATAAGAATATAAAACATGGAACTCAGTGGGTACAGCACAATACAGGCCATTCGTCCCACAATATTGTGCCAACCTTTATACCTACTTGAAGGTCTAAGGTTTCCTCCCTCAAAGCCACAATTTTTCTTTTCTCCATGTGCCTTTCTAAGAGTCTCTTAAATGTCCCTAATGCATCTGTCTCTACCACCACCCCTAGCAACACTTTCCACATACACACTATCTCTGACATCCTCCTTATACTGTCCTTCAATCACCATAAAGTTATTCCCTCTTGTATTAACCATTTCTGCCCTGGGAAAAAGTCACTGGCTGTTTTCTAAATCAATGACTCTTATCATATTATACACCTCTATCAAGTCATCCCTCATCCTCTTTCACTCCAAAAAAAAAATCCCCAGCTTGCTTAACCCATCTTCATAAAACATACCCTCTAATCCAGCCAGCATCTTGGTAAATCTCCTCTGCACCCTCTCTAAAGCTTTCACATCCTTCCTTTTGTGAGGCGACCAGAATTGAACACAATACACAAGTGTGGTCTAAGCAGAGTTTTATAGAGCTGCATCATTACTTCATGGCTCTTGGGCTCAATTCTCTGACTAAATATTCCTGGATTTCTTTGCTTCAGGTGTGATAGAATTGGAGGGACAAGAGTGGGAGGTATTGCATTGCTTGTCAGAGGAAGTATTACAGCGGTGCTCTGGCAGGATAGATTAGCGGGCTCGTCTAGGGAGGCTATTTGGGAGGGATTGAGGAATGGGAAAGGTGTAGTAACACTTATAGGGGTGTATTATAGACCACCTAATGGGGAGCGAGAATTGGAGGAGCAAATTTGTAAGGAGACAGCAGATATTTGTGGTAAGCATAAGGTTGTGATTGTGGCAGATTTTAATTTTCCAACATAGACTGGGAAGCCCATACTGTAAAAGGGCTGGATGGTTTGGAGTTCGTAAAATGTGTGCAGAATTGTATTTTGCAACAATACATAGCGGTACCAACTACAGAAGGGGCAGTGTTGGATCTCCTGTTAGGGAATGAGATAGGTCGGGTGACGGAGGTATGTGTTGGGGAGCACTTCGGGTCCAGTGATCACAATGCCATTAGATTCAATATAATTATGGAGAAGGATTGGTCTGGACCCAGGGATGAGATTTTTGATTGGAGAAAGGCTAACTTTGAGGAGATGCGAAATGATTTAGAAGGAGTAGATTGGGACAATTTGTTTTATGGGAAGGATGTAATAGAGAAATGGAGGTCATTTAAAGGTGAAATTTTGAGGGCACAGAATCTTTATGTTCCTGTTAGGTTGAAAGGAAAGGTTAAAAGTTTGAGAGAGCCATAGTTTTCAAGGGATATTGGAAACTTGGTTCGGAAAAAGAGAGATATCTACAATAAATATAGGCAGCATGGAGTAAATGAGGTGCTCGAGGAATATAAAGAATGTAAAAAGAATCTTAAGAAAGAAATTAGAAAAGCTAAAAGAAGATACAAGGTTACTTTGGCAAGTAAGGTGAAAATAAATCCAAAGGGCTTCTAGAGTTATATAAATAGCAAAAGGATATTGAGGGATAAAATTGGTCCCTTAGAGAATCAGAGTGGGCAGCTATCTGTGGAACCAAAAGAGATGGGGGAGATTTTGAACAATTTCTTTTCTTCGGTATTCACTAAGGAGAAGGATCTTGAATTGTGTAAGGTAAGGGAAACAGGTAGGGAAGTTATGGAAACTATGATGATTAAAGAAGAGGAAGTACTGGCGCTTTTAAGGAATATAAATTGGCTAAGTCTCCGGGTCCTGACAGGAGATTCCCTAAGACCTTCAGGGAAATTAGTGTAGAAATAGCAGGGGCTCTGACAGAAATATTTCAAATGTCATTAGAAACAGGGATGGTGCCAGAGGATTGGCGTATTGCTCATGTTGTTCCATTGTTTAAAAAGGGTTCTAAGAGTAAACCTAGCAATTATCGGCCTGTGAGTTTGGCGTCAGTGGCGGATAAATTGATGGAAAGTATTCTTAGAGAAGGTATATATTAATTATCTGGATAGACAAGGTCTGATTAAGAACAGTCAACATGGATTTGAGCGTGGAAGGTCATGTTTGACAAATCTTATTGAATTTTTTGAAGAGGTTACTAGGAAAGTTGACGAGGGTAAAGTGGTGGATATTGTCTATATGGACTTCAGTAAGGCCTTGACAAGGGTTCCACACGGAAGGTTGGTTAGGAAGGTTCGTTCGTTAGGTATTAATATTGAAGTAGTAAAATGGATTCAGCAGTGGCTGGATGGGAGACGCCAGAGAGTAGTGGTGAATAACTGTTTGTCAGATTGGAGGCTGGTGGCTAGTGGTGTGCCTCAGGGTCCAATGTTGTTTGTCATATACATTAATGATCTGGATGATGGGGTGGTAAATTGGATTAGTAAGTATGCAGATGATACTAAGATAGGTGGTGTAGTGGATAATGAAGTAGGTTTTTAAAGCTTGCAGAGAGATTTAGGTAAGTTGGAAGAGTGGGCTGAAAGATGGCAGATGGAGTTTAATGCTGATAAATGTGAGGTGCTACATTTCGGTAGGACTAATCAAAATAGGACATACCTGGTAAATGGTAGGGCACTGAAGAATGCAGTAGAACAGAGGGATCTACGAATAATGGTGCATAGTTTCCTGAAGGTGGAACCTCATGTGGATAGGGTGGTGAAGAAAGCTTTTGGTATGCTGGCCTTTATTAATCAAAGCATTGAGTATAGGAGTTGGGATGTAATGTTAAAATTGTACAAGGCATTGGTAAGGCCAAATTTGGAGTATTGTGTACAGTTCTGGTCACCGAATTATGGAAAGATGTCAACAAAATGGAGAGTACAGAGAAGATTTACTAGAATGTTAGCTGAGTTTCGGCACCTAAGTTACAGAGAAAGGTTGAACAAGTTGGGTCTTTATTCTTTGGAGCGTAGAAGATTGAGGGGGGACTTAATAGAGGTATTTAAAATTATGAGGGAGATAGATAGAGTTGATGTGGATAGGCTTTTTCCATTGAGAGTAGGGGAGATTCAAACAAGAAGACATGAGTTGAGAGTTGGGGGCAAAAGTTTAGGGGTAACATGAGGGGGAACTTCTTTACTGAGAGAGTGGTAGCTGTGTGGAATGAGCTTCCATCAGAAGTGGTAGAGGCAGGTTCGATATTGTCATTTAAAGTAAAATTGTATAGCTATATGGACAGGAAAGGAATGGAGGGTTATTGGCTAAGTGCAGGTCGGTGGGACTAGGTGAGAGTAAGCATTCGGCACGGACTAGAAGGGCCGAGATGGCCTGTTTCCGTGCTGTAATTGTTATATGGTTAAAGAAGGCTAACACATTACATGCTTCAGAATCACTCTAGCAAATTGCATGGTAACTTCAAGGGGTCTATGGAGATGGACCCTAAGATCACTCTGTTTCTCCATGCTGCTAAGAATTCCGCCAGTAACCCTGTGCTTTGCCTTCAAGTTCAACCTTCCAAAGTATATTACTTCAGTCTTTTCTGGTTGAACCCCATCTGCCACATCTCTGTCCAGCTCTGCATCCAATGTCCCACCTACAACATCCACACTAACCACAAAACTACCAAACTTTGTGTAGTCTGAGGGTCAGATCTGTGGTGCAGTATTGAAATTTCTCCTTTTAATTTCTCCAGCCTGGTCTGTAAGTGAATGCAAGTGCAAGAGCCAAACTTGATTCAGCTCTCTTACCCAATGTTTTCTTTGAGGTCGCATCCAGATGTGCCATGGCTCTTACAAAGCCATGAACTATATCTCTGTCCTTTTGCATTACTTGGCATTCTGGCAGAATTAAGTAAATCATCAATGCTTCTTCATCAGAGCCCAACCTCTCAAGATGTTGAATTAATTTTGATGTCAGGCTTGATTTTATCTGTAAAACAAACACTTACTATTTGTACAAAGCAGCATTCAGCCTATGCCAGTTCCCAGTCTTGTACATTTTCCCTCAGAAGCTTATTAACTCACCTTGGATTCTTTTGTCATTTAACTAGTCTAAGGGGTAATTTACAGGAATGATTTAACCTACCAGCACTTCTTTTGGATGTGGTGGGAAAGCAGAGTACAGGCAACATACAAGGTCAAGATCAAGCCTGGGTTCCTGAACCTGTGAGGCAGAACTGACTGCGACACCACCATCCCTTCCTTGGAGGCTATCAAATACACGACCATTAAACACCCTAATTCGAAACAAATGCCTATCATTGTAGCATTGAATCAGGTTCACAAGTCTGGCAAGTAAGATAGAAAACACTGATTGGGAATAAGCATATGAATCAATATTTACAAACAATAACAATTTGGCCAAACATTCATGTTCCTCAAGTTACAGACAGTACAAAGTTCAATGTTAAACAAACATACTTAGCTAAAAGCGCATGCAGAACATACCTTCCCAATGGTTATTTGCACCACTTGCCTTAAACAAACAAAGAGAGCAAGCCTCTTGCACCCGCTATTTTATAACTGGGATATCTGAAACTGGCTAACCAATGGGAAAAGCAGCTGCAGTTTCTAAACTAACTAATCACGATGGAAAAGGAAAAAAAAAATGGGAGGACCTGAGGTGGATCAGAGGAAGGGGCAGGGGCAGGGGAACGCAATGGGAAGGGTTACCAAAAATTGGAAAATTTCAATGTTCATACAATTGGGTGTAGATTACCCAGGCAGAATAAGCCATGAACCCCACAGGACAGTCATGATATCAGAGAGCCCTCAATTAAACAAATTTACAGGATTCTAAGAAAGTTAACAGGGCACCTGGATAAACAACTCAAAGGACTAGCACTTCTGGGGGATATAGTCCATGTAGATGAGGTATTCAGAGAGAGAACTGCAAGCTCTTTCAATTTCTCTCATTTCGTTACAATGAAATGAATATCACTTCATAACAAGTGATATTAGAAACTTTGCCTCCACTTTTAAATTTAGATTATTAGGTAGCCCCATATGGCTTAACAACACCAATTTTAATAATCCAATTTAGTTTAAGTAATTCACAGTGTTAAATGGTTACGTATTTTGTATTACAACAGAAGTATTTATATGGTGAAGGCATGACCAGTCATTCTAATGAAATGTTGCCGGTATTTACCACTTCGAGAATCCAGTCTTTTGCAGTAAGCTTCTTAAATATTTCTCTGGCTGCTTCCACATCAACACTCACAAGGTTGTGTCCTGTTTTGCACAGATCTCCTTCACTATAAGGCAAATATTACAATTTCTAATACATCCTCAATATAATAATTCACAGCATAAATCAATTAATCATCTAACACTCTTCCAAATCCAACATGTCAGCATGTCTCCAAACACAAGGCTCAATGGTATTACTCAAACTCTTTTCTAATCTTGCTTGAGTCCGTGTTTTAACTCAATGCCTCATATTAATAAAGAGCTATATTTTCATTTGGCTGGGTATACAATTAAACATTATTTCTTTCTATCATGAAAGTTCAAAAAGATTTGAAGAAGTGTAAGAACACAAATTAGTTTTGCTGACTCGTCAACATGTTGAGCAACCATTTACCTTTCGAAGTATACTTTCGTAACCTGTCAGTCAGAACATAACTGGTGATGATTCCTTTCCTCCAACAGATGTCGCTTAACCCAATGAGTTCCTCCTGCAAGTCACTTTTGCAGCAGTTGGTGCCAATCTCAACTCCGGGGGAGATACTGAGTTCAAGCCACACTCAGGGCAGTTGAGTTTAACATGGGGTTTACGCATTGTATAGTACCATGGAAATTCTGCACTATTGATGATGCAGTATTCCAGATGAGATGTTGGATATCTTAATGTTATGTAAGTATTCTTCAGCGACATTTTTAATCAGAATCCTTCAACCATTCAACATCAAATTGATGATGTGGTCATTAGTGATAGTGGGATCATAAATTTTAAAGTTAACTATTCCTAGTAAGTATTTTGCCGGCTGTGAAGCACTTTGGGGTGGCTCGAATTTTTGAGGGAATGGTTTATAAAGAGAAATGCCTCTTTTTCTCATGCCTTTAGGTATAACATATCCAAAATGGAAAGAGGGTACATTCTGCCTGGGCACCCTACATCCAATTTTAGTTAACCCTTACCACTGCATTCCCTTGTCCCTGCCCCTTCTTTTGATCTACTTCAGGTCCTCCCATTTAGAACCATAGAACCATAGAAACTACAGCACAGAAACAGGCCCTTCTTGGCTGTGCCGAACTATTTTCTGCCTAGTCCCACTGACCTGCACACGAACCATATCCCTCCATACACCTCCCATCCATGAATCTGTCCAATTTATTCTTAAATGTTAAAAAAGAACCCGCATTTACCACCCCGTCTGGCAGCTCATTCCATACTCCCACCACTCTCTGTGTGAAGAAGCCCCCCACTAATGTTCCCTTTAAACTTTTCCCCCCTCACCCTTAACCCATGTCCTCTGGTTTTTTTCTCCCCTTGCCTCAGTGGAAAAAGCCTGCTTGCATTCACTCTATCTATACCCATCATAATTTTATATACCTCTATCAAATCTCCCCTCATTCTTCTACGCTCCAGGGAATAAAGTCCTAACCTATTCAACCTTTCTCTGTAACTGAGTTTCTCAAGTCCCGGCAACATCCTTGTAAACCTTCTCTGCACTCTTTCAACCTTATTTATATCCTTCCTGTAATTTGGTGACCAAAACTGAACACAATACTCCAGATTCGGCCTCACCAATGCCTTATACAACCTCATCAGAACATTCCAGCTCTTATACTCAATACTTCGATTAATAAAGGCCGATGTACCAAAAGCTCTCTTTACGACCCTATCTACCTGTGATGACACTTTTAGGGAATTTTGTATCTGTATTCCCAGATCCCTCTGTTCCACTGCACTCCTCAGTGCCTTACCATTAACCCTGTGTGTTCTACATTGGTTTGTCCTTCCAACGTGCAATACCTCACACTTGTCAGTATTAAACTCCATCTGCCATTTTTCAGCCCATTTTTCCAGCTGGTCCAAGTCCCTCTGCAGGCTCTGAAAACCTTCCTCACTGTCTACTACACCTCCAATCTTTGTATCATCAGCAAACTTGCTGATCCAATTTACCACATTATCATCCAGATCATTGATATAGATGACAAATAACAATGGACCCAGCACTGATCCCTGTGGCACACCATTAGTCACAGGCCTCCACTCAGAGAAGCAATTCTCTACCACCACTCTCTGGCTTCTTCCATCGAGCCAATGTCTAATCCAATTTACCACCTCTCCATGTATACCTAGCGACTGAATTTTCCTAACTAACCTCCCATGCGGGACCTTGTCAAAGGCCTTACTGAAGTCCATGTAGACAATATCCACTGCCTTCCCTTCATCCACTTTCCTGGTAACCTCCTCGAAAAACTCCAACAGATTGGTCAAACATGACCTACCACGCACAAAGCCATGTTGACTCTCCCTAATAAGCCCCTGTCTATCCAAATGCTTGTAGATTCTGTCTCTTAGTACTCCCTCCAATAACTTACCTACTACTGACGTTAAACTCACCGGCCTATAATTTCCCGGATTACTTTTCGATCCTTTTTTAAACAATGGAACAACATGAGCCACTCTCCAATCCTCCGGCACTTCACCCGTAGACAGCGACATTTTAAATATTTCTGCCAGGGCCCCTGCAATTTCAACACTAGTCTCCTTCAAGGTCCGAGGGAACACTCTGTCAGGTCCCGGGGATTTATCCACTTTCATTTTCCTCAAGACAGCAAGCACCTCCTCCTTTTCAATCTGTACAGTTTCCATGGTCTCACTACTTGATTCCCTCAATTCCATAGATTTCATGCCAGCTTCCTTAGTAAATACAGACGCAAAAAACCTATTTAAGATCTCCCCCATTTCCTTTGGTTCCACACAAAGCCGACCACTCTGATCTTCAAGAGGACCAATTTTATCCCTTACAATCCTTTTGCTCTTAATATACTTGTAAAAGCTCTTTGGATTATCCTTCACTTTGACTGCCAAGGCAACCTCATGTCTTCTTTTAGCCCTCCTGATTTCTTTCTTTAGTATTTTCTTGCACTTCTTATACTCCTCAAGCACCTGATTTACCCCCTGTTTCCTATACATTTCATACAACTCCCTCTTCTTCTTTATCAGAGTTGCAATATCCCTTGAGAACCAAGGTTCCTCATTCCTATTCAATTTGCCTTTAATCCTGACAGGAACATACAAACTCTGCACTCTCAAAATTTCCCCTTTGAAGGCTTCCCACCTACCAATCACATCTTTGCCAGAGAACAACCTATCCCAATCCACGCTTTTTAGATCCTTTCTCATTTCTTCAAATTTGGCCTTCTTCCAGTTCAGAACCTCAACCCTAGGACCAGATCTATCCTTGTCCATGATCAAATTGAAACTAATGGTGTTATGATCACTGGAACCAAAGTGCTCCCCTACACAGACTTCTGTCACTTGCCCTAATTCGTTTCCCAACAGGAGATCCAATATTGCATCCCCTCTAGTTGGTCCCTCTATATACTGATATAGAAAACTTTCCTGAACACATTTTACAAACTCTAAACCATCTAGACCCCTAACAGTATGGGAGTCCCAATCAATGTATGGAAAATTAAAATCCCCTACCACCACAACTTTATGTTTCCTGCAGTTGCCTGCTATCTCTCTGCAGATTTGCTCTTCCAAGTCTCGTTGACTATTGGGTGGTCTGTAATACAATCCCACTATGTGGCCATACCTTTCCTGTTTCTCAGCTCCACCCATAAGGACTTAGTAGACAAGCCCTCTAATCTGTCCTGCCTGAGTACTGCTGTAATATTTTCCCTAACAAGCAATGCTACTCCCCCACCTTTCATTCCTCTGCCTCGATCACATCTGAAACATCGGAACCCTGGAATATTAAGCTGCCAGTCCTGCCCCTCCTGTAGCTAAGTTTCACTAATTGCTACAACATCATAATTCCACTTGTCAATCCACGCTCTCAACTCTTCCGCCTTCCCCGCAATACTCCTAGCATTGAAATATATACACCTCAGAAGATTTTTACCACCACTCACAACCTTTCTATCAGCGGATTTGCTTAAACTTTCAATATCATTTATTTTCACCCCAGCCACACTGTCAGCTCTGGCACTCTGGTTCCCATCCCCCTGCAAATCTAGTTTAAAGCCTCCCCAATAGCACTAACAAACCTCCCTGAAAGGATATTGGTCCCCCTGTGGTTCAAGTGTAACTCGTCTCTCTTGTACAGGTACCACCTGCCCCAAAAGAGGTCCCAATGATCCTGAAATCTGAAACCCTGCCCCCTACACCAGTTCCTCAGCCACTTGTTCCTCCTCCAGAGCATCCTATTCCTACCCTCACTGGCACCTAGCACAGGTAGCAATCCTGAGATTACCACCCTTGAGGTCCTGCTTTTCAACTTCCTACCAAGCTCTCTATACTCACTGTCCAGGACCTCTTCACTGCACCATGACATCTGGCTGGTCACCCTCCCACTTCAGAATGTCATGCAATCAATCAGAGACATCCTTGACCCTGGCACCTGGGAGGCAACAAACCATCCTGGATTCTCTGTCACGACCACAGAACCTTCTATCTGCACCTCTAACTATCGAGTCCCCTATCACTACCGCTCTCCTCCTTTTCCCCCCTCCCTTCTGCACTGCAGAGCCAGACTCAGTGCCAGAGATCCGGCTACTGCAGCTAGTCCCAGGTAAGTCATTCCCCCCCAACAGTATCCAATGCAGTATACTTGTTGTTGAGGGGAATGGCCACAGGGGAACCCTGCTCTGCCTGCCCTTTCCTCTTCCCTCGCCTGACAGTAACCCAATTTCCTGTCCTCTGCTCCTTTGGTGTAACTACCTCCCTGTAGCTACTATCTATAATCTCCTCATTCTCCCGAATGATCCGCAGGTCATCCAGCTCCTGCTCCAGTTCCCTAACGTCAGGAGCTGCAGCTGGATTCATTTCTTGCAGGTGTCGTTGCCATTTTTTTCCCTTTTTCCATGCACCTTGTCCACCACCCTATCACCCACCTCGGCCTCTTTCTCCGGGTTCCATTTACACACACCATGCACACATCCTCTCCCCATCTGGTTCCATCTCCCCTACATCTCAACCTTAATAGCTTTCATTTTCCCCTTCCTTGTTTTTCAGATTCCAGTTCTTGTAGCTTCTGTGTCCCCATTTATCTCCCTCCAGCCTGTCTCAGTTTTCACCCTACGTGCCTCACCTGATTTGATCTACTCCACTTTCATATTTAACCTTGTTTGCATCCATCTATTATTCATCTGCCTGTCTCCAAAATCCATCCATCTTCTCACCGAACTGGTTTCTTCTGTCTATCATCCCTTATCTCTTCTTAGTCCAGTTATCACTTACCAAACTCCACTCCCCTCTTTACATTGACTTCCCTCTCCATTCACAGTGCTAATGCAGAGCTTTGACCCTAAAGACTGATTTACACTTCTGTGTCAACTCGACGCCGTAAGTACGGCGTCACCGCGACCCTACACAGAGCCTATGCGATCCCTACACCGTAGCCTGATGCGCACCTCTCCCAAAATGTAACTACACGTCGCAGCAACGCAGACCAAACAACTGTGATTGGTCCGCTTGGTAGCATCGCATTTCCTCCTACGCCGCAATAGCTTCCCATTGGGCGACTGATGGGCAGGGAAGGAACTCTGGCTGCAATGCTTTCCATAAAGCTTTACAGACCTCCGAAATTATGGAGGACACATTTCGCTTTTACGAAAAAAGACGCTCGCTTTAAACTTGTTTACCCCAAGAAAGACTACCATGACCATGAAGCCTTGCACGGGCAGATGTGTGCGCATGCGCAACGTGTGCGAATTGCAGAGCAATGCAGACACACCAACGCACAAGTATAAATGCTCACAATGCGCATAGGCCACTTGCGTAGGTTACGGCATCGAGTTGACGCAGAAGTATAAATCAGCCGTAAGTGTTGACAATTCATCCCTCGCCTCCAGATCCTACTAAACCCACTAAGTTCCTCTAGCAGTTTGGTTATTGATAAAATCAAAAAATGCTGGAAATACTTGGTTGTATCTATGGAGAGAGAAAGAGAATTAACTTTACAGGTTGATTACCTTTCAGTGGATCATTGTCGTCAACTTGAGACTAACTTTCTTCCCAAAAATACTGCCAGTATTGCAGAGCAGTTTCAGCAGTTTCCATTTTTATTTTGGTTTTTAAACATCTGTACCTTTTCATTTTTTGTGTAATGAATCCAGATTGATATAAATACTGAGCTCTTATTTCACTCACCTTTTCTTGAGGAAACTCCCAACCAGGCAGGACGAGGATGAAAATATTAAACCAATTTCCCTATAATATGAAAGATAATAAGTGTTATATTGCTCATTTAATACTCTGATACCTTCTTTCAAATTTCTAGACAAGAAATATCTGACATAATGCTCCCATGTAAATTTTGGAATGAACTTCAAAGAAATGCAACCAACAATTAGTTAGTTAGTAGAATATTGTTAGCACTTGGAATATTGTCCTCAGCCCCGGTCACCCCATTTTGGAAAAATGTAGACACTTGAGAGAGATGCAGAAGAAATTTAACATAAAGCTGCCTGGATAAGAGAGCATGTTTGATGAGGTGAAGAAATTTAACATAAAGCTGCCTGGATAAGAGAGCATGTTTGATGAGGTGAAGTTGAACAAGTTACAGCTTTTCTCCTTGGAGCAAAAGATGATGTGAGGTGACTTGATAGAGGTGTTTAAGAGGACAAGAGGCATAGATCAAATTGATAGCCAGAGACCTATTCCCAGAGCACAAATGGCTAATACCAGTGGGCATAATTTTAAGGTCATTGGAGGAAAGTATGGGGGACTGTTTGGAAGTATTTTATTTTTAAACACACAGAATGATCAGTACACATTTCACCCTGCAGGGGTGGCAGTAGATGCAGATAGATTAGGGGCACTTAAGGACCTTGTGAACTCTGCGATGGATGGTCCCAAGACCAGATGTTCAAGGAAGAGGGTTGGGCATGGGTCTAGCAACCCCATCCCATAAAAACCCAGAGCTACCAAAACACCAACTGCAGCGCCAAAGATCTTATTGATGGGAGAGGAGGGCTCTCCAAAGATGGACTATACCTGGGAACAACTTGAAGGACTATCTCAGGACTGAGGACTCCAGTGGACTATGTCTTAGTAGGGGTGATAGTCTTAAGAAGACGAACCTCTTACGTTACCAATAGAAAATTGAGGGCTGTGTAGGAGGGAAGGGTTAGATTGATTTTTCGAGTAGGTTGACAACATATTGAAGGGCCTGCACTTTGCTGTAGTACTCTATGTTCTATGTTTAATCTGCTAGAAGAACTCAACATGTCAAGCAGCATTTGTGGGTGGGGTGTTAAGTTTAAGGGCTAAACCCTGCTTCAGGACTGGTTAACAATTTAGACCTAAAACGTTGACAATTCCTCCATCCCACAAAATTCCTCCAGCACATTGCTTGTAGCTCCAGATTCCAGTAGCTGCAGTCTACTGCCCTCAAAAAAAGTTGCAGGCAGGCCAAACAAAGTCGTGGAAAAATATTTTGGTGTCAACTTCTGTCAAAAAGAATCAACAGAAATTCTGGGAGTAGAAATAGTGCTGAGCTTCCAAAATGTGGGATGAATGTTTAACCTCATTCCAAATTGAGAGGCCCACATTATTGTAATTTCAATATGGTATTAAACAGAAAAAATAACATGGATCCATCAAGGTATTTGGTTCAAAATAATTCAGTGATGTGAACTTCTTCAATGTGGGCATCACTGGAAGAGGCTTCGCAGTAGTGAATTTAAAAACGCAAACACGAGGCCTCTTCCTATAGATGCTACCTGGCCTGCTGCATTCACCAGCATTTTTTTGTTTGTCAGTGATGTGAACATTCAGTCAGTCTTTCCTACAGATAACTATGAGCAATCTCTTTCACTATTTCTTATTTTATCCAACTAAGAGACTTGCAGGAAATAGTACTGCTAGAAAGCTGATGGGGTTGAATGAATGCAACTACATGCTCTTTCTTATTGGCCAATTAGCCCCATTACTACCACCATGATTCTGAAGTCATTGTGTTGGGAAATCCGAGCTGAAGAGTGGAAGCAGACTCAGTATTGATTTACAAATGTACCTGAGATGGAAAATCTGTGAATTAATAAGGAACAAAGAAGGATAAATTGAACAGATCCTTCAATGATTGAACTGGCATAGGTTCAGGTTTGTGCCTTATGAGTCTATTATATTGCTTGCCTAATACATAACTTGAGATTCTGCAACAAACTGGCTGAAATGACTCACTGCTGGGAATTCACACAAGCTTGCAAACATTTGTAGTTGCATCGGATGCGTAGAGTTATCTTAAAGCAAGGGACAGAAACCAAATAAATAACCGATGTAAACAGTGCTGACCTTTTTGCATGAATTCTTTCTTCATTGTCGTACTCATCAACGTTGATCCATCTCTCAGCAATGGTTGCATCAAGTATGAGCATCTGCTCTTTACTGTCTCTGCAGCGAAGGTCAGCTGCAGGTATTGGAAGGTCAGCTGCAGGTATTGGAAGCTGAAAGTAAAATACTATAAATAAATGAATCAGACATTGAACTGCTGCATCTTAATTAAACTCAGAGTCCTTACTTAAATAGATAGAAGATGTAACAACAAACCATTGACAGAAAGATTAAGAACAGGAGGCTAATTCTAGGTATCGTTGAAACATATTGATAGGAGAAATGACAATAGGTCATTTCCACTTTCTGGAGAGTGTACTTCAAGGGGGCATCGTCTCAGGAGGAGGGATTGCAATTTAAACCCACGATGACAGAGGGTAGGAAATCTGTGGAAATCTCCACTTTGAATGCTCAGTTATTGAATATAGTCAAGACTGAAACAGATTTTTTTGAACAAGTGAGGTTATGGGTCATGTTTTCACTGAATGACTGAGTGGTCGCCTCCTGCTTTTATTTCAAACATTCTTGAAATAATTGTCCTGAATGAGGTAGAGACTGGAAGGATCCTGAACATACATATCATTAATCTGGTATCCAGTGTCATAAACAAGTATTCCACTTCAACCACTTGTGTAATGTATTTTATGCTATCTTAATTTAATGTGTGCAGATGGAATTCTTGCAAATATAGGGTTTAAAATTCTAGTTGATGATCTTATACTTAGAGTATTTTACATCAATACATTAATCCATCATATACTAAATGGCATGAATGATTTCTACTGTGATTCAGTTTTGTAAAGGTGTTTTGTCAATTGTGAGAGGACCATGTTTTCAGCTCTGCATAACCTAGCCATGGCAAGGAGATGTCTGTCTTGCTTGGAATCCCTCCCCTATAAATGACATCCAATTGTCAACCAGTATTCCAGAAGGTGTGAGAGCAACTGGTCAGACAACATGTGGCTGTGATAGGTGGGAATGATCTGAGTGAAGATGTGCTGGGCTTTAAGTATATCATTGAAGTTCATTATAAGTTAGGGCCTTAACGTGCACCTCGCTGAAGTGTGAATGTAGATGAGGAATTGGATTTTCAATATTTTTTGTGGTAATGTAACTAATTGCAACAGCTCTATAAATATTTTACTACAGCATCATGCTTTGATGTTGGTTCTACTCTAATTCTGTTTTTTTTTCCATCCAGAGCTCCTGTACTCACCAGAAGTCTTATAGCAGACCATGAAAACCATGGAGACTGTTGCCAGGAAATCTCTGCTCAGTGTCATGATCTATCAGACCACTGTTTCAAAAATATCAACCACTGCCCTGTCTGTGCTGTAATTTTGTCAGTAGCATTAGGAGAACTACTATGCGTGGCTGCATACAAACAGGGCTCCAAGATTAATTCCTAGAAGATGACTTTGCATGTACTGCTGCCTTTAAAAAACCACGCCCAGATTGACATTTGTTGCCTTGTTTTTCTGATGTTTAGTACGATTTTGACTTGCTTCATAAATTTGCAACAATCTCTCAGGATGTCCTTTACCATTAGGCAGGAAGTACAGAAGCTTTATGTCCCACACCGCCAGGTTCAGGACAGCAACTTTTCTGCAACCACAGGTTCTTGGCCCAACCTGAACAACCCTAATCCTACCTCAGCAAAAAAATAATAATAATAATTGTGGCTCACTTTTTGCACTCTCATGGGCTTAGCTTTTATTATTATTTTTTCTTGCAATAATATCTTGTTTTGCATAAACTTATTTCCCCTTCACCGTCTTGGACAATTTGTAATTTGAAATTCTGAATACTGTCAGTACCAATGTGCCTGAGAGGCTGACGTAAGCAAGGTTTTCATTGTACCTGTACCTCGCTGTACTTGTGCACGCGACAGTAGAGTCAACTTGACATGATGTTAACTTTAGTAGATTACTACAAACTTACCTTAGTCTGAATAAAATTAATGTTTGGTCCTGCAAAGATCTTGTTAACTTTGGCATGTTGGGACTCTGTAAGAAATATGTGTTTGGTAAAACAACATCTGATTTGGCATTTTGGATACATAATCTATATTTCTTATGTTTCCTTATAACAAAGGAGGCCATTTGTTCCATCCGAGCTATGCCAGCTCACAGAGTAATCCTATCAGTCCATTTTCCCCACTTAGCTCTGTAACTTTTCTTGCTCGCAAGCGCATTAATACCACCTTGATTCTCCTGCCATATCTTTGGGAATGTGGGAAGAAACTAGAGCATCTGAGGCAACCTGTACACTAACAGGGAGAGCACGCACTCTCCAGAAGTCGATGAAAACCTAAATGGCTGGAGAACTGAGGGCGCAATATGATTTGCTACCACATGCAAAAAGCTGGAGGACCTCAACAGGTCAGGCAGCATCGATGGAGGAAAATGGACAATCGATGTTTCAGGTCGAGACCTATTTGTCCATTAGCCATCCACAGAAGCTGCCTGATCCATTGAGTTCTTTCAATATTTTAAGCATTGGTCCAGATTCCAGCATCTCTTGTGTCTCCAGCCCTATCTGCTCTATCAATGTGCTATACCTTGTAAGCCAGAGATACCCCAAGAGCTTTAACTGGAAAAAAGGAAAGACTTTTTAATGTGTTTTCCCTCCCCTCCCCCCACCTTCTAACTCTGACTGCTTGTCTTTTTTTCTGAAGTCCTGATGAAAGGTCTCGGCCCAAAAGGTAAACTGTTTACTCCTTTTCATAGATGCTGCCTGGCCTGCTGAGTTCCTTCAGCATTTTGTGTGTCTTTCTTGGGTTTTCAGCATCTGCAGATTTCTCTTGTTTGTGAATGGACTTGCATTTTTACAGCACATTTAAAATCCTTCCTGTGACATTGCAAAACATTTTGCAGGCAATTAAGTAATTTTGGAGCAAACTTGCAATCTCAAAGGATGAGGGCTGAAATAAATCTGCTTTAGCGAATCTACTTTCCATATAGCAAGCTCCCAAACAAGATGCTCTTGTGAACCACATTGAAAGCCGGAAGACAACTAAGTGCACTTGAAGAGATCAGCAGGTGCTTTGTTTTAATAATTAGAATGAAGAAAGAAGCTTCTGCTACAGCACCACAAAATGAAAACATGTATAATGTGGATTCCAGTTAATTAGGCCATTGGTTAATCAGGGCAACTGCTTATTTGGAACAACTCTTAAAGAACAAAAGCAACACACACAAAATGCTGGAGGAACTCAGCAGGCCAGGCAGCATCTATGGGAAAAAGTAAATAGTGCATTTCGGCCCAAAATGTCAACTACCCCCCCCCAACCGAAGATCAAAAATTAAAATTAAAAACATAGCTGGGTTCGCTTTGTTTATTTGGGACACCGTGCTACTTAATTGGGCCAGGGGATTTTGCCATCCAGTTTTTACATAGTATTAGTTGTAAGCACTTGTGTGGCCATTAAGATCCTATACTGTGCTTAGAGTAGCACAAAGATGAGAAAATCTACAGATGCTGGAAATCCAAGCAACTCACACAAAATGCTGATGGAATTCAGCAGGTCAGGCAGCATCTATGGAAAAGAGTAGACATTGCCTTCAGGGCAATCCTGATTAACCGTCTCTGCCCAAAGCATCTACTGTCTACCCTTTTCTATTGATAGTGCCTGACTGCTGAGTTCCTCCAGCATTTTGTGTATTACTGTGCTTGGAGTGAACAGTTTTAAATAGCATCAGTTGCATGTTTGTGTTCAAAAAGCAGTGATTGTTTGTCACTGATAGTGGGCAAGAGATCTGCATTTTGACAATTTAGAACCATCTTGCTCAGTGTAGTTTTCAACCATTCAAACTTGGAGATGCCAGTAATGGCCAGGAGTGAAAATCAATCGATTTTACGACTTCAAGTTAAAAACTATGAAGTATTTGTGAGTATCGACAATCATCTTGAATGTTACAATGAAAACTAAGGTTTGGAGGATGCAATCGTCGAAAGCTTTCTATGAAGGCAGTCCATTTTCTGAGGTAGGTGTGTGTGCTGTTAATTTACAGTCAATCTAAAGAACACAGCAGTGGAACTGCTCTGTTGATAACTATAAGGAACTAATACAGTTTTATAGTACTGTAGTAGTATTGATAGTGTTCTAACTTATTTAAATACACTACTTGTTACCCAGTTAAATGGTAGTTTGTCTTTTTTAAAATACCTTTCCAACCAATTCCACGAAACCAGCTAATTGGGGCAGCTGCTTAATTAGGCCAAAATGTACTGATCCCAATGTCTCTCAATTAACCGGAATCCACAGTATTAAATTTGTTTCAAAAGAAGGATTAATGAATTTATTGAATATCTCATTTACATTTGTCTTGTGAATGCTGCGTACCATCAATTCACCTTGGCGAATCTGAACAGTCAGGAATCTACATGACTGATTCCATGAGACATTCCGTCAATGACATATAACTGCAGAAAGGTAAACTGCCCTTGCCAACTTTGTTAACAAACATTATGGGATGAATACTAAATGCAAAGTTGGGAGTGAGTTGCTGTGGTTTGATTACCTTGATGAATTTGGTTTCTTGATGAATCTTTCTCTGTTTTTCCCTTGTTTCCAAGGCCAAAGGAGACAACGAGATCAGAACAGGGGATGTAGGCGAGCGTGTGATCACTAAACAACAGAAGTCAACAGATGGAGTAGATTAAGTTATTTTCATACACACCAGGTTACAATGAAATTCCAGTCCAGATGAAGGCCTCAAATCAAAATGTTGACTGCCCACTTCCTTCCACAGATGCTGACTTAACCGTTGTGTTTCTCCTACGTACTATATGCTGCTGAATGAAATTCCTTGATTGACAAAACTCAGAGAAACCATGGTAATGATTAAAGCAGCAATGAATACTATAAACACAAAGCAGCAGAATGGGGCAAAGATTGCAGTGCATTCTGAAATAGTGCAGAAGTGATAAAAACAGAATAACCAACAGAAGCAGGATGAAAAGTTTGAGAACGTAGCAGTACCTCCAGAAAGGGAAATCACCTTGTATGTATAATGCAGTGAACTTTGCTGCCTCCATACTTGGATTTAGATGAGAGATTTCGATGATCAAATGCACTAAGAAATATAGAACAATGCCTACTGTGTATCAAGAATAACTATGTCACAATAAATCATACATTATAGATTTGTATTTAAAATACAGAAACTAAGATATGGTTTGCAACGGTATTTTCAAGAATTTCCATATCAGTAATCATAACTGTTAAAGAAGAATATCAACAACACCTTCTCTGTTAAAACTTACACTGTTTTGCAGAGGAACACCTGTTTTGAGAAGGTGTACACAGCGGAAGGACAAACCATTAAGCAAAACTTATAAACCAATTCGTTGAAGTCTCTTTTATCATATCTTTAAACTCGAGGATAAAAATCTCACAAATTGAGGGACATTTGGACCAGGATACCATGCTGGTCACTGAACACAAGATGACGAGAGAAATGGACAGAGTGAAAGTTAGGATGAGAGGGAAAGTAGAGTGAAACTGAGGTCTGGTAGGTAACAAAAGCAGGGAATTCTTTGTTCATCTTCCCACAGCCACCCATTGACAGTAAAATGAAAAAGAAGCCAGTTTTATCTATGAAAAAATGCAGTAACTTTGTTCATTTAAGTAAATCAGATGTTTTAAAACATTCCAGAAGTTCCCCAGCTGCGATAACTGAGACTAATCTTATTTTTTAAATTCCAGATTTGTTTGAAGTAACCAGGGTTTGAACAAAATGCATTTCTCTCAACGGCTCAGAACTCTAGTTGGATTCCAGTACTTTAATCACAAAACTGCATACAGGCCGTGATAACAGATGGCCAATTATCACACACCCAGCAACTAAAGATAAACTTCTCCTCCACCAGCCTATTGCATACTATCTTGCTGAGTTATTGAATTTATTAGAAAGCAGCAGAATAATTTCTAGTTCTGTGAAAAAGAGCAGGCTCACTGGCCAAGCCTTGAGGTTACTCACCTCCCACAAGCAACCTGGGAAACTTCATCCTTGATTTGCTCTACCCTTTGAAAAGAAGTCACATTGCCCTTCCTTCCCAGGCCTAGTTGCCCGGAGCTCCCATCTCCACACGTGAATACAGCACCATCCTGTATAAGGAAGTGGGGTGGGTGGTGTCACAGGGGTAAAATTAGGACAGATTATCCAGGGAATTAAACCTTAACACAAAAGATAGTGGAATTATTAACCCCTTGTTCCTTCCCGAAACCCTCCACAAAATTGTGGATCCTGGCTGACTTTAAGCTTTTAAATCTGCAATATTTACCCGTTAGTCTGTAGACTAACTCCTAATTAGTTGACTCATTGCTTTTTGTAGACCTATATTGTGTCCAAATTTCCTGTTGCATTTGCCCATCCAACAAGGGTGGCTGCTTTTTAAAAGGATAAATTACTTGCACTGAAATTGTTTGCAACATCCTGAGAATATTATTCCAAAAGCATTAATTTGATTTCCTAATCCAATTCAAATGAATGTACAGTTCAGAAAAAAAACTGTACAAACAGCATGTCACTACTCTATAGAGATACAATACACTCCACTTTGGGACCAGTCCTTTCACAGTAGCTCTGAACTTGGGATCTACCCATCAGATGCTGCAAGAACTCAGCATGTCAGGCCCACAGACCCACTGAGTTCCCTCGGCACCTTGTATATTGTTCTAGATTCCAGCAGCCGTAATCTCTTGAGTCTTCACTGAATCGACTCCAGGGTTTCAGATCTCTGGATGATTGGGTTCTCTTCGGGGGAAGCTCTGACCTGTGCAAAAAGGGTGGGTGATACCTGAACTGGAAGGGGACTAATATCCTCGCAGGCAGGTTTGCTGGAACTGTTGGGGAGAGCTTAAACTGATTTGGCAGGGCAATGGAAATTGGAGTGATAGGGTAGAGAATGGGGCAGTGGGTATACAGGTGGATGCAGTGTGTAGTGAGACCGTGAGAAAGGACTGGCAGATGCTTGGGCAAAATTGCAGTCAGTGGGATGGGGTGAATTGCGTCTTTAAATTAAATAATAGGTTCAACAGTTCAACAGCTTAGAAAAGTGAGGATGAAGTAAAAATTAAGAATAGTGCAGGGGAGGGTAAGAAAAGACAGAAATTTAGAAAAGGGTAGGAATTTAATTCTCGGGATCGTGCGGGCAAAATAAATAAGGACGATAAATTTATAATAAGCTTCTTTCCAACTGTGATAAGACTGCTGAACGGATCCTGACCCGGATTGCCCTCCAAATATCCGGACCTGCCTCTCGGTTTTTTTTTGCACCTTACTTTCCATTTTTCTATTTTCTATTTATGATTTATAATTTAAATTTTTAATATTTACAAATTTTTACTATTTTTAATATATTTAATATTTGTAATCCAGAGAGTGGGAAGCGCAGAATCAAATATCGCTGTGATGATTGTATGTTCTAGTATCAATTGTTTGGCGACAATAAAGTATAAAGTTAAAAAAAAGTAAAAAGTAAGTAAATAGATACATGCAGGGCTGAATATGTTATTTCTGAATGCACATGGTGTACAGAATAAGGCAGATGATTTTGTATGTTTTGGGCATCATTGAGTCATGGCTGAAAGAAGATCATAGCTGGAAGCTTAACATCTAAGGATATACATTGTATCAAATGGTCATGCACTTTGGTAGAAGGAAAAAAAGGTGTAGACTATTTCTTAAACAGGTAGAAAGTACAAAAATCAGAGGTGCAAAGGGACTTAGGAGTCCTTGTACAGGATTGCCTAAAGTTTAACTTGCAGGTGAGTCAGTTGTGAGGAAAGTAAATGCAATGTTAGAATCCGTTTTGAGAGGACTAGAAATATAGGACTAACCCCTATTGATATCAATGGATCTGGAGTTGAGAGGGTGAACAGCTTTAAGTTCCTCGGCATACACATCACCAAGGATCTCACGTAGTCTGTACATACCGGCTGTGTGGTGAAAAAGGCACAACAGCGCCTCTTTTACCTCAGACGGTTGAAGAAGTTTTGTATGGCCCCCCAAATCCTAAGAACTTTCTACAGGGGCACAATTGAGAGCATCCTGACTGGCTGCATCACTGCCTGGTATGGGAACTGTACTTCCCTCAATCGCAGGACTCTGCAGAGAGTGATGCGGACAGCCCAGCGCATTGGCAGATGTGATTCCCACTATTCAGGACACTTACAAAGACAGGTGTGTAAAAAGGATCATTGGGGACCCGAGTCACCCCAGCCACAAACTGTTCCTGCTGCTACCATCCGGGAAACGGTACCGCAGCATAAAAGCCAGGACCAGCAGGTTCCGGGACAGCGTCTTCCACCAGGCCATCAGACTGATTAATTCATGCTGATACAATTATATTTCTATGTTACATTGACTGTCATGTTGTACATACTATTTATTACAAATTATATAAATTGCACATCCTCCTGCCTTCTCTCCGTAACCTTTGACACCCTGTCCAATCAGGAACCTATCAACTCTGCTTTAAATGGTGGAGTCCAGTGAATCGGAACATATTTGGACCAGTACCTCTTGGTCCAAGGAAATTGTTGCTCCAATTAGCTGAAGTTTCATGGAGATCGTTAAAAAGGTACAAAAAAGACAAACTGTAACAAATTATATAATTAAATGAAATACAGAACAAATACTACTGCAGCGCTATAAAATTGTGTGCTAGTTCCTAATACGTATCGACAGAGGAATCCATCTGCATTGTGTTCTTTTGACTGTAAACGAACAAAAACAGCAGAGACAGCTAGCGCAGGTAATGGACTGCCTTCCTGCAATTCTGTCAATGATTGCATCCTCCAAATCTTTGTTTTCATTGTAACATTCAAGATGATTGTCAATACCTTTAACTTTCCGCCTTTATTTCTTCTACCAAAGCGCATGACCATACACTTCGCTACACAATATCCTATTCGCCACTTCTTTGTCCGTTCTCCCAATCTGTTTAAATCCCTCTGCAGGCTCCCTGCTTCCTCAACGCTACCTACCCCTCCAATTATTTTGTATCGTCCACAAATTTGGCCACAACATCATCAATTCTGTCATGAAAAGAAGTGGTCCTAATACTGACCCTTGTGGAACACTACTGGTCTCGCAGCCAAGCAGAAAAGGCCTCCTTTATTCCCACTCTTTGGCTCCTGCCAATCTTCTATCCATGCTAGTACCTTTCCTGTAATACCATGAGCTCTTATTTTGTTGTACAGCCTCATGTGCAGCACCTTGTCAAAGGCCTTCTGAAAATCCAAATACACAACATCCACTGATTTTCCTTTGCCTATCCTGCTTGTCATTTCTGCAAAGAATTCAAACAGATTTGTCAGGAAAGAGGAGGAATTATTTGGCTTATTTTATTATGTGTTTCCAAGTACCCTGAAATCTCATCCTTAATAGTGAACTTTAAACATCTTCCCAATCTCTGAGGTCAGGCTAAGTGGCCTATAATTATCTTTCTTCTGCCTTCCTTCCTTCTTGAAGAGTGGACTGACATTTGCAATTTTCCATTCCTCTGAAGCCAGTACAATCTCTTCAGCTACCTCTTTCAGAACACTGGGGTGTTGTCCATCTGACCTAGGTGACATCTACCTTCCGACCTTTCAGCTTCCCAAGCACTTTCTCCTCATTAGTAGCAACTAGACACACTTCTGTCTCCTGATGCTCTTGAATTATTTTTTTACATAGCTCACATTTCTTCCCCATCCTGATGTTTTGTCTGAACAACAACTGCACCTCTTGACTAGGTCTGTATTGCTTTTGTGCATTGAGTTGCTACTATGTGTGACAACAGACCAAATTATCAGAAGATTGATGCCGATAAGAGGACAATGGGGGAACATTCAAAATGCTAATAAGAGAGAGACGAGAGAGATTACCGACAGGAGACACAGTTCCGAGTATTGTCAGAGACCGGTTGCTTTGAACCCGAACTGTTTGAAGTTTGATGGACAGGCGATACCCCAGCAGGGGGATAAAAGGAACAGGTTCGCTAAGGCAAGACACACACGACACCACGAGGTAACGAGACCCTGGAAGCGGTGTGCCCCCACAAGTTGGTGCGAGTTTTGGAGGTCTGGTCGCAGGACCAGCCATAGACGCACAGGGTGAAAAGGTGCGGTCGGGCAGGAACCCGGTGAGTGTGTCCGCCCTTGCCTGGACGCCGGGTTCACCGCAGAAGAACGATCGTATCTGGAACGGAGGGGTCACAGTTGGTGACCTCAGAAGACATTACAAAGGGCTCGCCCAAAAGCTAACTGCGAGGAATATCGAAGGTCTGTTTGGAATCCGATTTGCATATTCATTCGTTCTCTCTCTCTCCCTCCCCAACGGCACAACAGCAAAATACTGCGAACTGAACTAAATTGAACTGAACTCTGTGTCACTTGAGATTGATCATTTTACCCCTAGACTGCGATAGAGCTTGATTGATCCTATTATCCTAGTTCTGTGTACATGTGTGTTTATTCATTGCTAACCTGTTGCATTTATATCCTTACTGTTAGAGTACTGTATTGCTTATTTCTTTAATAAAACTTTCTTAGTTCCAGTAATCCAGACTCCAACTAAGTGGTCCATTTCTGCTGGTTTGGCAACCCAGTTACGGGGTACGTGACATATGTGATTGGCTGATTAGGTACTTGCATTAACCAACAGGTATATCTAATAAAGTGGCCACTGAGGGTAGCCATCTACTATAGAACAAACTATAATAATGGCTGAAAACATACCTTAGTTAGAACAACAGAATGATGGCTGCCACAAGAGATATAGGCAACATTGAGCCTCCTCAGCTGATCCACAGAATATGGGATTTCTCGATCTATTTAAGAAAAAGAACCTGTTTCAGCACAGGAGAGGAGATGTGCCATCCAGAGATGGGGAAGTTCTTAGCAATATGCTTTAATCTCAAACATTATTGCTATATCCCTATTAGGCCATCAGAAGACCAGAGGAACAAGGAAGAAAAACGTTCAGATTTAATTTGAGAATCAGAACACGTTTCAACATACCATTTTTCAAATGCAACCCGTGGAAAGTTGCCATTCTTTTCTGACAGTCTGAACGTTTTGAGGAGACAGACACATTGTTAAATATCATTCATTGTTAATTTTGAATCAATCATGTTTTCCCTTAACTGGTGTAAGTAGTGACTATATCACTATATAATCAGCTGTGAAGTGTGCAATAGTGAGCAAACCTTGGTGTAACTACAACCAAAAGATCAGTAGAGTACGAAGGACTATTTTTCCAAGGACTCCACCTTGACCAGATGGATTCAGAAGCAGCTCATTGCAACTGAATGTATTAAATGGGTTGTGGTTCCAGCAATAAATCCAGGGTGAACCAGCGACCTCCTGGAGCCTGTTAGCAGCCAGTGCGAGGAAGTTAAATATATGGTCTGACGAATGTGGGTAAAACTCCACGAATTCACTTTCAGAATATTTGGAAATCCCAACAATTCAGCACCTGGTTCACATTTGTCTCAATCCTTCTCTACTCACTGGGACCCAGATTCCTGCATTCCCTTTCAGCTTGCCTGCTTCATGGGAAAATACATTATCATATGTTATAACTTTAAAGAAGATGAATTAAGAAGTCCAATCATCTTGAAAACATAATAGTCCAGCATCACCAAAATCCTGAACTACCAGACTATTGGAGACTGCAAATGCTTCCACTTTCTGAATCCTGATAGAGGTGCCCACTCCCAGAAGTCTTTGCTTCCAATACCTTGGGTTGAATTCTAAAACCAAAGATAAGTTCATATGCAAGACTTTACCTGGGAACACCGAGAATCTGGGATGACAAACAACATGGAATAATTGAAACTTTACTCCTCTATGTGGTTGATTCGAGGCTGCACCTTCCACACTCACAAGTCTGGTCCCAACATGGTGAATTTCCACTGACCTGGCACCAGGAAAGGAGGAATGCTGATCCCTTTCTTTCCTTAATCCCTATACACAGGAAGACTGAAGTTCAATTGACTTCTATTTCTTGTACACACAATGTCAAAGTTGCAGCTCCACTGTATATAACGCCCATTTTGTTATTTCATTTTTTTAAACTGGATCTGCAAAAAAAAAAGATGCACTAATGTGTTCTTACCTGCCTTGTCCTTGAGCCCCAGCTGGCCATGTTCATTCCTTCCCCACCCATACACTGCCCCTGATAGAGACAGGGCAAAGCTGTGGCTTCCCCCTGCAGCGATCAGAGCTACAGGTATCCCAGTCAGACTTCTCACTCTCTGTGGACGGCTCTGCTTTTCCAAGTCTTTTCCATTTCCCAGTTGACCGTAAGTGTTCAGTCCCCAGGAATAGACTGTGCCATCTGAAGAGATTGAACAAACCTTTCATTTAGAAATTCCAAGAACAGACAAGACAATGAACAATTCTACAAACAATAATACATTACCTTGAGAAAGAGCCAGTGAGTGGTAGTGGCCACATCTAATCTGTGCAATAGGAACTTCAAATTTCACTTTCCTGCAAGCGAAAGACAAACATATTTCCAACTGAAAGCAATGTGCACAAGTGAATGCATGCACGGGTGCAATAAAAAACTTACTTGCTGCAGCATTACAGGCAGATACTATCATAAAAGTAGCATTTACAAGAAGACATAAATTATACACAATTTTTACAAGAAAGAATACAATCAGAACAAAGAAAGAATTTTAGTGCCAAGTAATTAAAGTGTTGTTGATAGGTAAACACGAGGAATTCTGCAGATGCTGGAAATTCAAGCAACACACATCAAAGTTGCTGGTGAACGCAGCAGGCCAGGCAGCATCTCTAGGAAGAGGTACAGTCGACGTTTTGGGCCGAGACCCTTCGTCAGGACTAACTGAAGGAAGAGTGAGTAAGAGATTTGAAAGTGGGAGGGAGAGGGGGAGATCCAAAATGATAGGAGAAGACAGGAGGGGGAGGGATAGAGCCAAGAGCTGGACAGGTGATAGGCAAAAGGGATACGAGAGGATCATGGGACAGGAGGCCCAGGGAGAAGGAAAAGGGGGAGGGGGGAAAAACCCAGAGGATGGGCAAGGGGTGTAGTCAGAGGGACAGAGGGAGAAAGAGAGAGAGAGAAAGAAGGTGTGTATATAAATAAATAACGGATGGGGTACGAAGGGGAGGTGGGGCATTAGCGGAAGTTAGAGAAGTCAATGTTCATGCCATCAGGTTGGAGGCTACCCAAACGGAATATAAGGTGTTGTTCCTGCAACCTGAGTGTGGCTTCATCTTTACAGCAGAGGAGGCTGTGGATAGACATATCAAAATGGGAATGGGATGTGGAATTAAACTGTGTGGCCACTGGGAGATCCTGCTTTCTCTGGCGGACAGAGCATAGGTGTTCAACAAAACGATCTCCCCATCTGTGTCGGGTCTCGCCAATATATAGAAGGCCACATCGGGAGCACCGGACGCAGTATATCACCCCAGCCGACTCACAGGTGAAGTGTCGCCTCACCTGGAAGGACTGTTTGGGGCCCTGAATGGTGGTAAGGGAGGAAGTGTAAGGGCATGTATAGCACTTGTTCCGCTTACAAGGATAAGTGCCAGGAGGGAGATCAGTGGGGAGGGATGGGGGGGACAAATGGACAAGGGAGTCGCGTAGGGAGCGATCCCTGCGGAAAGCGGGGCGGGGGGGAGGGAAAGATATGCTTAGTGGTGGGATCCCGTTGGAGGTGACGGAAGTTACGGAGAATAATATGTTGGACCTGGAGGCTGGTGGGGTGGTAGGTGAGGACCAGGGGAATGCTATCCCTAGTGGGGTGATGGGAGGATGGAGTGAGAGCAGATGTGCCTGAAATGGGGGAGATGCGTTTAAGAGCAGAGTTGATAGTGGAGGAAGGGAGGCCCCTTGCTTTAAAAAAGGAAGACATTTCCCTCGTCCTGGAATGAAAAGCCTCATCCTGAGAGCAGGTACGGCGGAGACGGAGGAATTGCGAGAAGGGGATGGCATTTTTGCAAGAGACAGGGTGAGAAGAGGAATAGTCCAGATAGCTGTGAGAGTCCGTAGGCTTATAGTAGACATCAGTAGATAAGCTGTCTCCAGAGATAGAGACAGAAAGATCTAGAAGGGGGAGGGAGGTGTCGGAAATGGACCAGGTAAACTTGAGGGCAGGGTGAAAGTTGGAGGCAAAGTTAATGCAGTCAACGAGCTCAGCATGCATGCAGGAAGCAGCGCCAATGCAGTCGTCGATGTAGCGAAGGAAAAGTGGGGGACAGATACCAGAATAGGTTTGGAACATAGATTGTTCCACAAAGCCAACAAAAAGACAGGCATAGCTAGGACCCATACGGGTGCCCATAGCTACACCTTTAGTTTGGAGGAAGTGGGAGGAACCAAAGGAGAAATTATTAAGGGTAAGGACTAATTCCGCTAGACGGAGCAGAATGGTGGTAGAGGGGAACTGATTAGGTCTGGAATCCAAAAAGTAGCGGAGAGCTTTGAGACCTTCCTGATAGGTGTTTAGCCATTGATTCAGGAACCAAATGGTTGAAGTGAAGTCACTGTTCTCAACCCTGGTGGTGTGTATCTCTTGCCCGATGGTAGTGGTGAGAAGCTGGCATAGGCCAGATGGTGAGATCTTTGATGATTGATGTTGCCTTCGTAAGGCAGTGCCGCCTGTTTGTAATACTGTTGGTGATGAAGGATGTGTCTGTGAGGTATTGGGCCAAGAGCACTATTCTCTGAAGCTTTTTACATTTGAATTACCATGTAATCTGTCAGGATACTTTCAATAGCACATCTTAGAAATTTTGTTTTTTGAATGCTCAATGACAAACTAAGATCCTTTGCCTCCTGAGAAAGTAAAAACGCTGATGCGCCTTCCTTGTGATTACATCTGTGTGCCAGACCCAGGACAGGTTATACAATATGTTAACACCCAGGAATTTAAAGCTACCACTCTCTCCAATAAAGTGTGTGTGTGTGTGTGTGTGTGTGTGTGTGTGTGTGTGTGTGTGTGTGTGTATACGACAGTTTCTACAATTAAGTGTGGTGAAAGAATCAGAATTAGTAATACACCTGGGATCATAACTGTTTTTAAGAGCTGAGCTGGCTTTCCAAGAGAAGGCAGTCTTCACTCTTTCCATTTCTGACTGTTTAATGGTACTAAGCCGAGCCTTGTTAATGGTCAGCAGTAGCTCTTGTGTTGCCATTTCTTATTATTTCCACAGATATGCAATGTCTTCTTGAGAAAGAAAACAGGAGTATTTGCATGAACTTTTACCATTCTACCATTTGTGAATATAGCTCAGCACATCACGTAAACCAGCTTACCCTGTACGGACTCTGTCTGTACTTAAACTGATGTGGTAAATCAACCAACATTATTTGAGACCCCACCCACTCCAGACATTCTTTCTTCATCACCCTTCCATCAGAAAGAATAAATAAAAGTATGCACCCAGTTCAAGGAGACCTTCTGTCCTATGTTATAAAACTATTGAACAGACCTCTTATATAATAAGATGAACTTCTAGCCTCAGAGTTTATCTCATTCTGACCTTGCACCTTATTATCCACCTGCACTGCACTTTCTCTGTAATTGTAACACTTTATTCTGCATTCTGATATTGCTTTCCCCTTGTACAACCTCAATGTACTGATGTGATGAAATTACCTGCATGAATGGTATGCAAAAGTAAGTTTTCACTGTACCTTGGTACATATGACAGTAAGAAACCAATTTAACAATTTTATTTACTAATGATATTGGCTGTCTAACAATCCACTATTAATGAGTCTGCAACACATGCAGATGCATGCCAAAAACAGAAACCTCAGGATACATCAGTCACAAAATTATCTGTGCCTCCCAACCATGCTACATTGACCACATTCTCCATCTCTCATTAATCATACATTGGATCACTAGCCTGCATATGAATCATTTTTTGTGATATTCAAGGGACCCCAGTTCATTCCTTGAGCAAATCATCAGACAGTGAATTTAAATACAGATATAGTGCTTTCCCCCAATTGCCACTTTTGGCAATGACCCCATGACTGTGAAACAACTCGGAAAAGTTAGCCTCAATATAGGAACACATATCAAAGTTGCTGGTGAACGCAGCAGGCCAAGCAGCATCTGTAGGAAGAGGTGCAGTCGATGTTTCAGGCCGAGACCCTTCGTCAGCAATGACTCAGGATTCACCATCCAGTATTAACTTGATATCACCAAGCTTCACAGAGGAAGTATTATTGACTGCTGATGGTTGATTTATAAAATTGCACTAGCATTATTAACCAGCGCTGGAATATGCAGATTTGACAGTCCTACTTCGGATAAAATACTTGAATTGATGTGGCAATGTAGGTACTTGGGATATCTAGAGAACTATGGATACAATAAGGGAAATACTTAATTGGTGTAAAGTGACAACACACAACAACAGGCCATCTAGGCCATTCGGTTTGCAGTGAGCAACAGCCATTCACATTGCCTTTGGTACTAGAGTCAATACCTTGGATGATGAGCACAGATTGGATAGTCCTCTCTCCCCAGCTGACCATAGGATCCAGCACCCCAGGCAAAGACAGATCCATTTTCACCAAGAGCCAATGTATGGTCCTTTCCACAGGCCACATTGACAATAGTTATTGTAGTCAGAGAATCGATCTGATCTGTGAAATAAGCAACATGTGCAAATATTATTGTCACTAGGTTCGGATATGGCCCAAGAGCAGAGTGAGAGACACTGAAGCAGGTCCATAGTTCAGAGTTTAATGCGAACAGTATTACAGGGAAAAGAAAACAATAAACGTTAGGCCAAACAGGGCCGTTAGCTAAAACAAAGCCAATACTGCGGCTGAAAAGAACAACTAAATATAAAACGAATACCACTAGTCTTCAGAGTCAGCTGACTCAACAGTCCAATTTCTCAGGCAAGGCCTAATGCAAGCAGGCAGCGAAGCATTGCTGCGCTGTGTTCATGTCTCAACAAGCACTACGACAAGTATGGAGTTAAATACTATCATGAAATAATAATTAGCTGACACGTGCATATTCACAAGCACAATTGCCATATCTACTGCGCTGCCGAATCTGTGGTTGTGACAGTTATACACTGAAAATTCACTGACTCCAGAGCAAACAACAAAAAAAGCAAACTGACATAATTTGAAATCAATGTAATAGGAAATAGATTAATTTCAAATTTCAGACCTGTTTGCTGCCTTCCCAACAATGGAAACTTTCTCCAAGCCAATTCTGTGTTAGCTGTGGCTTAGTTGGTAGTACTCTGAGACAAAAGGTTAACAAATCCAGAGATTTAACTAATTCCGTATCACCTGCTTTCATTGCCTCTCAAGGCAGGCCAGTCCACATATAGAGTCACACTTTCTACACAAATTGTTAGATTTCCCGTTCATTCATTTAAAATGTGAAACCCTGCTGGTTTCCTTGGCTGCATAAATCCAGGGAAGGCACACTCCCCACCGGGTCGTATTCTATGACCGGTTCTCTCCAGCGTCTTCTCTCTTCATCTCACGCCGAACAAAAGACCCAGCTCACATTCCAAAGCATCCGTTCTCTCTCACTATAACCCAAACCTGCTTCTACAGAAAGACCATTACTTTCGCAGTGAAACCTTTTCCAATATGTTACACTGCCCCCCCCACTAAAATTAGTCATATTCTCACGACATTGAGATAATTTGTCACCACTTCAAACAAAGCACAAAGTCCAACCCAGGTGTAAATGACAATGACCAAGGGGATAGGTGCCACACTCTGCTCCCTGGGTACAATAAAGACATCTGTCTGGGGATGGGGGGTCTCCTGACTCTTTGGGACCTCCTTACCCCTTCATATACTTCTTCAGCTTCAGACTCTCCCTGGGTGCTTTCCTGTCTACCTAGGAGGCTCCTGCCTGTCCATTATTCATGCCTACCGACACCTCAGCATCCTTTGTAACTTGGCTGAGCTCACCCTCATGCCCAGTTACTTTAGAGTCCAGCCTCCCGTTATTTTCTAACTACAAACCTACCTGTCCACAGCTAGTTCCCCCCATTTTACCCCCCCCCCACCTTTAGCGTGAGAAGGGTTGGGAATCTCTTCATCAATTATTGGGACTATGAATGTCTATTCCACTCAATACACATGCATTCATTACTAGCAACCCCATGCGTTCGCACCACCGCTCAACACCCACAGCACCCATAACCACGTATCTTAATCACTTTCCCAGACAATAGTTTAACACAGAGTTAAAATCACAACCCACCAGATCAATGCTCAGGGCAATCACACAGCATCTAACAAAGTCGATCCCGGACGATACCCCCACAAATGAAACCCCGCTGGTTTCCTTGGCTGGGTAAATCTAGGGAATACAAACTCCAGATCCGCCAAACCCATGAGATTGAAACGGCTCTCCCACCCCAAACCCCAGTTTGTGTGGACTCTGTGTCATTTGCTACCTTGTTACAACTCAGTGCCAAGTGTTACGTACCCCGTAACTGGGTTGCCAAACCAGCAGAAATGGATCACTCAGTTGGAGTCTGGAGTACTAGAACTAAGAAAGTTTTATTAAAGAAACAAGCAACACAGTAATCGAAAGGATAATAAATGCAACAGTTCAGTGATGATAAACACACATGTGCACAGAATTAAGATAACAGCATCAATCAAGCTCTATCGTTGTCTAGGGGGTAAATGACCAAATTTCAAAATGACTCAAAGTTCAGTCCAGTTCAGTTCGCAGTAATCGTTGCCATGGCGAGGGGCAACGTGGGGGGAGAGAGAGATAGAATAGGAACAACTGATCATTCAGAACACTGCTTCACTCACAGACCAGCGAGATGGCTCACAGACCAGTGAGATGGCTCACAAACAGCTTTTGGGCGGGTCCTTGGTGATGTCACCTGAGGTCACCGACTGTGACCCCTCCTCCAGATGCGGTCGATCCTCTGCAGTGAACCCGGCACCCAGGCAAGGGCGGACACACACCGGGTTCCCGCTGATCGTACCTTTCCACCCTTGTCGTTGTCTGGCACTTCTCACCCACTCGTGAGAGGCGCACCGCTTCCAGGGTCTCGTTACCTCGGGTGGCGTGTGTGTCGCCTAAGCAAACCGATCCCTTTTTATCCCCCTGCTGGGGTATCGCCTGTCCATCACTTCAAACAGTTCAGGGTTCAAAGGGGGGAGCCGCTCCAGACAGCTCTCTCTCCCACATCCCTTCATTACACATCTCCAGACGCTGCTCCATTGTTCCTTATCTCTCCTTCCCCTGAGGGCAGGTGGCAGACCAACTGCTGATGCCACTGATGCTAGCCCAGGCCAGCAAACATCTTAATTTTATGTGTATTCTCGTAACACAAGAAATAACAGACAGCACACTGCATACGATTAAAGGAATTATATTTACGAATCTTAACTAAAGGGTTGGTAAAGAAAAGAAAGAAAAAGCAAAAAGGGCCCATTATAATTAAACTGTCAAATGTGCACCAGTTGGAGCTTAATTCACTCTGATCCTTAGTTGATCTCGTCGTCTGGCTCCATTGAATCACGATCTCTCCACCATGTCGGCTTCTAGAGAAAGACCATTACGTTATCAGTGAAACCTTTCCCAGGGTGGTACAAATGAAAAAAAAATGTGATGATACTGTTCACAGTGAAACCTTTTCTGCTGGAGAGTACATAATGTGCACCAGCATCTCCTTCCATCAAGGTTAAGCATGTACTTTGTCATTGATCCGTCTGTTATAATTGATGTGAAGACTGAAGTACTGGGTGGGGAAGGCCTGCACTGGCAGAACAAGATGTTTACTCACTAAAGGGAGAGAGAAACCCACAGCACCAAGTTCAGGGAGTTATTCTTCGACAACATCAGCTTTTTAAACCCAATATGAACAATGGGACACTACAGACAGCTGCCATGATGAGGCTACTCTCAAGTTGGAGGAGGAGCACTTCATATTCCATTTGGGTTCCCTCCAACCCAAGCATAAGCATCAATTTTTCTAACTTACATTGATTTCTCCCCCTTTCCCCTTCTGAATTTTCCAATCCCAATTCTGGATCTCCCCTTACTCCTTCTCTTCTCCTCATCTGCCCATCACCTCCCTCTGGTGCTCTTTCTCCTTCCCTTTCTCCCATAGTCCATTGTCCACTCCTGCTAGATTCCTTCTTCTTCAGACCAACACCTGATCCACCTATCACTTCCCAGACTCTTACCATCCTCTCCTCAACCCACCCACCTTCCCCTTCATTTGGTCTCACCTATCTCTTGGCACCTTGTTTGTGCTCCTCTCCCTCCCCCACCTTCTTAACCTGGCTTCTTCCCCACTCCTTTCCAGGGTTCCCCCATCCCCCATCCTTCCTGATAATGATCTCAGTCTGAAATGTCCACTGTTTATTCCTCTCCATAGATGCTGCCTGACCTGCTGATTTCCTGCAGCATTTTGTGGATTTCCAGTATCTGCAGAATCTCTTGTGTCTTTTGTATTGCACAAATGAGTTGCACCTTTCCCCTTTATCTTTGCTGCCTAATTTAGGTATATACTTTTTTCTGCAGCTATGTGCCTGCGATGCTGCTACACAAGTGTTTTATTGTACCACTGTCTCACAGTATTTCTGACTTCAACTCGACTTGAACTTGCAGCTGAACACCAGGAAAAGCTGAGGCTAACTGGAAGGAGATGTTGAGTGAATGCACCAATCTGTGGAGACAGAGGAGTGAGTCTGATGGCATTAGATAGGGCGAGAGAGTCTGCGGGATCATCTTGGTGAACCGGATGTCAGTGGACGGTACAGTCAGTCCGTTCCAAACAATCACCGTGACTGACGTTTTCTACATCACATTGACGCTGGCGAGAAACCGAAACTATCCAACAAGAGAAACCGCTGTGAGGGAAGCGGAGAAACGAAACTACTTTTCATCGCGCCTTTCCGGCTGAGTACGGAGCATAATTAAAACAAAGTGGATACATTAAATTACTAAACATTGTTCTTTATTTTGCATGAAATTGTCATGAACTTAAATTATTGTTAAATTTAATTATCATTGGGTTATACCGGGAGACTGCACCTCGGAAAGATGTTGCAAATTGGAAAAATTGATGCTGGAAATCTGAAAAAAAACATAATGCTGGAAACACTACGTAAGTCAGATAGCATCTGTGAATGGAGCAACAGAAAGGGTTCGGTCTGCGATTCTTCCTCATAACTGAGGAAGGGAGAAGTTTAAGTTAGGAAGGTATTAGTACTGCATTGAAACTGGTTAAAATTCCATTGTGACCTCAGGGTCTCTGGTCTCACGGTCCTGCAAGAAATTTTGTGCAGGGCTCAGACTGAATGCTTACCCAAGGCAGATTGGTCCGTTTTCCTACCGAGCTGCCCGCTTTCGTTCTGGCCACAGGTGTACACGGTGCCGTCTGTCAGCAGGAACACCGAGTGCTTTGCCCCGCATGAGACCTCCTTGACCGGCCGGTCCCGCAGATGTTCGATCTCTCGCGGTCCGTGCCCCCCGCTGTCCAACAGGGGTAGTTGGGCGGCCAGACCATCTCCCCAACAGAACATCTTCCCGTGCCCCGTTCGCTGCTAACGTCCGTCGTGTGTCTCTGTCAGGCGAAGACAGAGGTAACACTGGAAAGCATATATCCAATGAAGGAACTTGTCTAGTTATCATAGGCACCCGACTTTTAAGCGCACGTCTCCGCCTTCTTTAAGTCAACAGCAACTCCCATTAACGTGACGAAACATCCCAAAGCGACGATCCAATTTGATACAACGCCAGAAACTTGGTCTAATTCTCAAGGAGTATGTTTGGGGGGGGGGGGGCCGGGCAACGCATATGAGACGCTGGAGGAACTCAGCAGATCAGCCAGCAGCAGTTTTGAGGAACTTCATCAGGAATGGAAAGGAAAAGAAGATAGGTGGTGTGGGAGCTGGCAGAAGGTAGGTGAGAGGTAAGGTGGGCGAGCGTGGGGGTCGGGGAGGGTCAATGAAAGAAGCAGGAAGGTGATAGTTGTAAGAGATAAGGTATAGGACAGTGGATCAAGGAATAAAGGAGAGGAGGGGAACCCGAGAGAGAAGGGTGAGGTGGAGGGTAGCCAGAATGGGGAATGGAAAATGAGAGGGGAAGAGGTAATTACTAACAGTTAGTGCATTGCTTGAGGATTTCTCAGCTGAGTCCACAGTCTCCAGTGGTGGAGCGATTAAAGTCAGGATGAGGCAAGAGGCCAGCAATGGATCCTCCAAAACTGGTGAGTAATTATTCATCACGTAAATTCATTTGGGACAATCTGAGACCATTTTGTACTTCACAACTTCAGGATGCCCTTCTTAGAGGTGAGATGATTTGAACACAGCACTGGACACGCCCTGGTGAAGATTCTCCCTCCGACGCATCGACTGTTTATTTCTCAGAGGTCTAACTTGCTGAGTTCCGGTTCCCAACCTTTTTTATTCCATGGACCTCTACCATTAACTAAGGGTTCAATGAACCCCTGGTTGCTAAACCCTGCCAGCATTTTGTATGTGTTACTCTGGATTTATCCAGAGAATCGCTTGTGTTTGGTATGGCAATAGGCCATTCAGCCCATCGTGTCTGTGCTGACCATGATGCCAATCAAAACTGATCTCATCTGCCTGTGCATGGTCAATATCCTTCTGTTCTTGGCTGTTCATGTATCTGTCTCGATGCCTTTTAAATGCAACTGTCATATTTAATTCCGCCACTGCCCCGAGCAGTGTGTTCTAGACACCCAGCAGTAAAACACTGGCCTTGCAAACCTCCTTTAAACTTTCCCCCTTCACCTTAATCCTACATTCTCTCGTGTTTGAAGATTGTTTCTGGGAAAAGACTGCATCTATCTTATCTATGACATTCATACTTATATACATTTCTATCTGATCACCTCCTCAGAGTCTGATGCTCCAGAGACAACAATCCAAGAGTGACCATCATCATCATCATGGCTCCATCTGTCTAAGTAGACAATGGATGCGCCCGTTCCGGGGCACAGATCTGGGCGATGAATATGGAGATCCTGGGCTGCCCCGGCATCAAGATCCCCCTCTCGGCCTCGCAGATGTGCTCCAAAGGAATGCAAAGCAGTATATTTGGCATCAGCTTGGCTGCAGGAGCTGCCGGGAGGTGACGTGATACGTCATCCAACCGCCTTGGGGGCTCCACTCCAGATTTGTGTGCGGTTTACTCCTTAGCCTTCTCTTCTCTGGAAGATACCCACAAAGCAGTGGGATCCTTAACCCCGGATAGGGGCCCATACCGGGTACTGTCAGCCGGAGCCAGCCGAGCCTGGGAATCATTTAAGGCAGGGTCATCATGCCCTGTAGTAGTGACATATGGAGCCACTACCCCTACCTTCCAAGACTGACCAACCACACCTTTTCACTGATACTCTCCAATCAAGGCAACAGCCAGGTAAGCCTCTTCTGCATTCACTCCAAAGCCTCCACATCCTTCCTGCAGTGTAGTAACCAGAACTGCACACGATGATTCCAGATGTAGCCCAACCAGAGTTTTATAGAGCTGTAACGTGACATTCTGACCTTCATACTCATTGTCCTGACTGAAAAAAGCAAGC
Organism: Mobula hypostoma; assembly: GCF_963921235.1. Lineage (NCBI taxonomy): Eukaryota > Metazoa > Chordata > Chondrichthyes > Myliobatiformes > Myliobatidae > Mobula > Mobula hypostoma. The sequence goes on from NC_086100.1 coordinate 159,360,473, forward strand.
TATGCAAAACAAGTTCTTTACCATCTTATCTTCTAGTGGTGCCACTTTCTGGGAGTTTTGGACTTGCTTTGATACTAGGTTCTAAGTTGACCAACAGAGGAGCTGCAGGCTGTTCCACAGATGAGCGTGATGGCGTGTTCCTTCTGCTGCTTATGCAGGCCTCCTCTGTGCAGTGTGGAATGTTTTGTGGCACTTTGGAACCAACAGGATATACCTATTTGAAATGTGCTCAAAATGCAGATATGGTAAGAAGGGCAGTCAATGTGAAAATGGCCAGATAACCTGCCATGAGGTGGGGTGCAAGGAAGAACACCCTTTGTACTAAAATTGACATTTGTGTTATCTCTTGTACAAATGGTGTTCGTATTTACTTTGTTTTCTCAAGAATATTGTTTATTTGATACTATGTCCCTGTGTTGCTGCTGTAAGTTTTTCACTGCACCTGTGCATACTTGTACTTGTGCAGCTGGCAATAAGCTCAATGTTGAATTTGAATCTGTTTTCAACATTGTTGTAGTATTGTTCACATCTAAGAGATGTGACAGTAGGAGCTGTGTTGGTGTTGTATCTGCAGCATGACAGCAGAGAGGGAAGGAAAGGACGTGAGTGCAACTCCATCCTCGATTTTCTATTTGCAGTTTGTCTTCTTTTGCACATCAGTTGCTGGTCAGTCTTTGTGTGTAGTTTTTCATTGATTCTATTCTATTTCTTTGTTCTACTGTGAACGAATCTCAGGCTAGTATATGGCAACATATACGTACTTTGATAACAGATTTAATTTGAACTTTGAAATTTGAGTGATCAATGAGGGCCTGTGTGTGTAGTTACAACCCACTGGTGTGAGTGTGTGTGTGAGTGAGTGTGTGAGAGTGTGTGTGTGTGTGTCGTGTTGTTACGAGAAGGTGGGCAAGTCTCACTTCATGGGTAAAGGCAACATACACTGTTGAAGAGCCCGTCCGTTTCCTCACGGCTCTCATCCAGCAGGAGATACAGAAGCCTGAAGTCCCACCACCAGCTTCAAGAGCAGTGACTTCCTTTCAACCAACTGATTCTTGAACCAACTTGCATAACACTAATCATTAGAGTTTCATAACACTATGACTAGTGCAACTGTTCTTTTTTGGAAAAGTTATATATAATTTATGTTTATGGTTTTCTTGTCAATGCTGCTTTAAGGATGCCATGTGCCTGTGATACTGCTGCAAGTAAGTTTTTCATTGCACTTGTGCATATGACAATAAACTCAACTTTGATTTTGTGTACCAGGAAATCAAATGACATTTTGAGAAGATAAATTCATTTTTAATCAGCAAAGAATTGCCATGGACATTACATTAGAAAATGGTGATTATTTCACTATAATCATTTCTTGAAACATACTTGCATCTTTTGGGTCTGGTCTAAAGGTACTGGAGGAATATAAAAGCTGTTTCAGACATTTTGAGCAATTAGGTTTTGCAAGGGTAATGATTCTAAAGCTGCTGTTTGATAAAACTTTTGTCAGGTACTGTTTCACAAGCAATCCTGTTTTTGCAAGAAGTAAGTGCGCGTGATCACTCGAGTTGAGTCTGATGGTCTCCTAAGGGGTAGTCTCTCGGAGGGTCCTCATGTGGCTGTACAGGCTGATCCAGGATCTGCATATTCTGATGCCGTGTGGGCAAGAATAAATGGTGACTAGTTAGTGGTTTGGTCTTTTGGTTCAATGGTTCAATTTAATAACAGAGAATATATACAGTATACAACCTGAAATCTTTTCTCTTCGCAGACATCCACGAAACAGAAGAAAACCCCCAAATAATGAATGACAGAAAATATTAGAACCCAAACACTCCCTCCCCCTCCCACGCACAAGCAGCAACAAAGGCATCAACCCTCGCCACCCACCATACAGGCAATAGCAAAGCCCCCAGAGACCATGACCGAGGCTCCATCAGAAACTAGTATGCGTCCCAACCCTTCCACATCTCAGACAGGCTGTTTCTTCCACTAGCGAGGGGGAGAGATATCGCTCCTGCAACTGACAAGAGAGGAAACCAACGGCTCGCTGTTTCATTGTTACAATCTGCAGTGTCACTTATTCGAGTTCCCCCAACTCGAGGACCACCAAGAGAGAGGAAGAGAGGGAGACCGATCACCCCAGTGGAGGGGCCTTCTCTCAACAGCAGCATACACTGCTGTCTCGAGGTTTCAATCTCCTGCAACTCTTCAGTTGGCAACATCAGCGAGGACTCAGATCGTCCACAGGGCTGCACCCTGAAGACACACATCTTCCAGGCTACACCTGGAAATATCAAAACAACAGGCTGTTCAGCGAGGTCTGAATGCGAGAACCCACTGCTCGGGAAGGATTGCAGTTTGTGTGCAGCTGCAGATCACGGACTCCAACAGGACCCCAGCCACTTTGAAAAGGTGAAAAAGAGACATGACAAGAGAAGAAATTCAACTGTTTCGCAGATGAACTGGAATATGTCACCCAGGTCCACAAAAACCTGTGGTGCCATCTTTAGCTCCTCCCTTCAGTCAATCTAGCCTGCGTCGAACTATTATGGTCCCATCGACCAGCACCTGGATCATAGCTTTCCTTAACCCTTCCATCTCTGTATCTATTCAAATTTCTCTTGAATGTTGAAATAAAACACACATGCACCACTTCCATTGGCAGCTCGTTCCACACTCACAACACCCTCTGAGTGATTAAATTCTCCCTTATGTTCCCTTTAGCATTTCACCTTTCAACTTTAACCCATGACCTCTAGCTCTAATTGCACCCATTTTTTCCCTCAGAAAAAACTGCTTGTATTTATCCTATCTATACCACTCATAATTTGGTACATTTTATCAAAACTTCCCTCATTCTCCCACAGGGAATAAAGTACTAACCCATTCAACCTCTCCCTATAGCTCAGGTCCTCAAGTCCCAGCAACATCCTTGTAAATTTTCTCTGCACTCTTTCGATCTTATTGAAATCTTTTCTGTAAGTAGGAGACCAGAACTGCAATGTTAAGGAATTTAACCTAATGGTAACAAAAGAAGATGAAAGATTTGTTGGACTTTTTGTTGTCTCCACATTCTGTGGAGGGAAGACCAGAGTTAACAAAAACTATTCATTTTGAAAACTCAGTGGCTTGAAACATGAATTTTTTTCCCATTCTCATAGATTCCACTTGACCTGTTCATTTTGTGGATATTTTATACTTCTATAATGGAATTTCAGAAATTTGGAATTGCATTAGGATTTGCTTGAAATGGAACAAAAATATGTGAGAGTGAATCACTGTTCCACAAAATAGAAACAATGCCTTTTAAGGGGGAAGCAGGAACAATGTGTTTTCATTAAGGGGTATTGAATTGGCCAATTCAATGCCCCTTAATGAAAACACATTGTTCCTGCTTATTGAGAGTGAGTTGCAGAGTCAGAGTTATGTAGTACAGAAGCAGGTCCTTCAGGCCAACGGGTCCATATCAACCCCATTATGCTAATACCATTTACCAGTAGTTGGCCTTCTACTCCTTGATGATTCAAATGCTAATCCAGATATTTTTTGAAGGATATTAGATTAAATATTTCCACAATCCCCTTAGCATGCTGCAGATTGAAAGCACTCCCAGGTGAAAAATAATTCTTCTGAAATCTCCTTTAAATTCTCTTGTCTTCACCTTAAACCAACGTCCTCTGTTTATACAAAAAGCTGAAAAGAAAAGTCAGTTTTATTGTCATATGTACAAGTGCAATAGAAAGCTTACTTTCAGCAGTGCCATGGGCACGTTGCATCAGATAAGCAGCGTTCACCAGAAAACAGAAATTATACACAATTTTTACCAGAAAGAACAGAATTAGACCATGAAAAGCAAAGACCACTGCAGTGAAAATGATAGAAGTGGCCATAGTGCTGCTATACTGAGCTAGTGACTAGGGTTGTGCCGGTTGGTTCGAGAATCGAATGGCTGAAGAAGAAGTAGCTGTTCTTGTGCCTGATGGTGTAATACTTCAGGATTCCCCTGCCCAACAATAGCTGTGGAAAGATGTAATGGTCTGGATGGCGAAAATATTTGATAACTGATGTTCTTGGGGTACTGTCCTGTGGAGATACGACTGATGTTGGGGAGGGACATGCCTGTGCTGTATTGGTCTGAGTCCATTACTGCTGTTACGACACGCACCTGTCCGTGTCAGCCCTCAGGTGTTTAGATGATCCAATTCTCTGGAATATGGACAGCTGGCGCAGCACCTTTAAAGACTGAGCCCACCATGCTAATTGGTGGCCATGTTTTAGTGTCAGGATTTTAATACTTAAAGAGCACCTGAACTGAGGTTTGGTGCTCAATCATCAGTTCAACTTTGGATTCGCAACTAGCATCTAGTTTAGAACCCTGTCTTTGTTTCAGTCTCATATAGTGTCTCGATTCTAGTCTTGGATACTCCTGCACTTTGGTCCTAACCATCCTTGCCTAGATCTCTTGTCACAGTACGATAAAGCCTAACATGGACCCAATGCGGTATCAGAGCCTCTTGTCAGCTGTGGCTAGCCACGGCAAGAAAGTTTCTGTACAGAGCCTGGCAATACACGACCTCCAGATCGCCATGCGCTCGCTAACTATCGCAGGGAGGAAGCCAGAGTTGGTTGGGTGAGGCTGTCAGTCGCTCTGCGGAGCCGGTCCATCTTCCGACCCCAGAGAGATTCGCCAGGGACCCGGGCTCTTCCTGCAGCTTCCTCACTCAGTGTTCATTGGTGTTGGAATTCCAGCCATCTGGGTTCCCTACAGAGCATGGAAAGGTGGCCTTCATGATCTCTCTCCTGACTGGGAGAGCCCTGGCCTGGACCATCATGCATTGGGAGCTGAAGCTGGAGATTTACTTGAAATTGGAGGAATTCATGGGTGTCATGAAGAGGGTGTTTCATCCCCTAGTGGAGCAAACAGAGCCTTGGACTCTCTGATGAAGGTATGTAAGGGCAGTCAGTCAGCAGCCGACTGCGTTACTGAATTTTGGACATTAGCCAATGTGAGGGGCTGGAATGGGGGGGCCTTGGCCTCTTTGTACTGACACGGACTCTGAGGCAAACTACAGGATGCCCTTGCCTTGGGAGAGCCAGTAGAAGACTTAGAGGCTCTAATCGACTAGTCCATCCACCCCGATAATTGCCTGGTGGAGCAAGAGTGGGACTACCTCAAGTGACTGAAGAGGGCTAACCCGAGCCTAGACTCCATGCATCACAGTTCCACTTCCCGACCTTGGACAGTGACCAGCCCGTCTCCTGCTCAGGATCCAGTCGAATCCACGCAGATCGGCTGCACAAGACTCTCTGCTGATGAGAGGACCCGGCGTCAGAGCGAAAATAGCTGCTATTACTGCAGGGAAGCAGGTCACCTGCGGGCCGAATGTCTGAAGCTGCAGCCATCAGGTTTGGGAGGACTGTGACAGTAGCAGCCATCACTCCCAGCCCTACTGATTCAGGTGCCACGCTGAAGCTGGAGATCTCCTGAGGTAAGAAACAATGAGAGGTGAATGCCTTTGTGGACTATGGGGCAGCCGGTAATTTTCTGGACTTGGGGAAGGCCTGTCGGCTCAACATACCTCTGATGGATTAGAGGCAGCTCATGCCCGCAACAGCCCTGGACAGTTGTCCTCGTGGTTCCAGGCAGTTCCTTCAGCAGATAACAGGAATTCTGCAGATGCTGGAAATTCAAGCAACACACATCAAAGTTGCTGGTGAACGCAGCAGGCCAGGCAGCATCTGTAGGAAGAGGCGCAGTCGACGTTTCAGGCCGAGACCCTTCGTCAGGACTAACTGAAGGAAGAGTGAGTAAGGGATTTGAAAGTTGGAGGGGGAGGGGGAGATCCAAAATGATAGGAGAAGACAGGAGGGGGAGGGATAGAGCCGAGAGCTGGACAGGTGATTGGCAAAGGGGATACGAGAGGATCATGGGACAGGAGGTCCGGGAAGAAAGACAAGAGGGGGGGACCCAGAGGATGGGCAAGAGGTATATTCAGAGGGACAGAGGGAGAAAAAGGAGAGTGAGAGAAAGAATGTGTGCATAAAAATAAGTAACAGATGGGGTATGAGGGGGAGGTGGGGCCTTAGCGGAAGTTAGAGAAATCGATGTTCATGCCATCAGGTTGGAGGCTACCCAGACGGAATATAAGGTGTTGTTCCTCCAACCTGAGTGCGGCTTCATCTTTACAGTAGAGGAGGCCGTGGATAGACATGTCAGAATGGGAATGGGATGTGGAATTAAAATGTGTGGCCACTGGGAGATCCTGCTTTCTCTGGCGGACAGAGCGTAGATGTTCAGCAAAGCGGTCTCCCAGTCTGCGTCGGGTCTCACCAATATATAAAAGGCCACATCGGGAGCACCGGATGCAGTATATCACCCCAGTCGACTCACAGGTGAAGTGTTGCCTCACTTGGAAGGACTGTTTGGGGCCCTGAATGGTGGTAAGGGAGGAAGTGTAAGGGCATGTGTAGCACTTGTTCCGCTTACACGGATAAGTGCCAGGAGGGAGATCAGTGAGGAGGGATGGGGGGGACGAATGGACAAGGGAGTTGCGTAGGGAGCGATCCCTGCGGAATGCAGGGGGGGGGGAGGGAAAGATGTGCTTAGTGGTGGGATCCCGTTGGAGGTGGCGGAAGTTACGGAGAATAATATGTTGGACCCGGAGGCTGGTGGGGTGGTAGGTGAGGACCAGGGGAACCCTATTCCTAGTGGGGTGGCGGGAAGATGGAGTGAGAGCAGATGTACGTGAAATGGGGGAGATGCGTTTAAGAGCAGAGTTGATAGTGGAGGAAGGGAAGCCCCTTTCTTTAAAAAAGGAAGACATCTCCCTCGTCCTAGAATGAAAAGCCTCATCCCGAGAGCAGATGCGGCGGAGACGGAGGAATTGCGAGAAGGGGATGGCGTTTTTGCAAGAGACAGGGTGAGAAGAGGAATCGTCCAGATAGCTGTGAGAGTCAGTAGGCTTATAGTAGACATCAGTGGATAAGCTGTCTCCAGAGACAGAGACAGAAAGATCTAGAAAGGGGAGGGAGGTGTCGGAAATGGACCAGGTAAACTTGAGTGCAGGGTGAAAGTTGGAGGCAAAGTTAATAAAGTCAACGAGTTCTGCATGCGTGCAGGAAGCAGCGCCAATTCAGTCGTCGATGTAGCGAAGGAAAAGTGGGGGACAGACACCAGAATAGGCACGGAACATAGATTGTTCCACAAACCCAACAAAAAGGCAGGCATAGCTCCTTCAGCAGATATCAGTTTTGCAGATGATAGGGAACATGCGGATGACATTTGTTTCAATATCATAAATTCCCTTCACATATTACGGATCCTCGGATATCCCTGGCTGTCCCAGCAGAATCCCTCCGTGAACTGGAAGGATCGTTCACGAAGAGGCACACTTTTGTTCGGGGTAACCGGAAGCCTTTGGGAGACCCAATCCTGCTTCCAAGGGCAGGCAAGCTATCTCCAGTCAACAGGACCATGCGAGTCCCAGCCCTGTCCAGTCAGGGGTGCATTGGAACTAGAGAGAAAGGGTCTCTCATTCAGGAGGAAGCCAAGGAGGTGCCCAAGAGCTCTGGAATTCTATCAGCCAAGCATACGGGATCCAGTCACCAGGGAAAGGCTCCAAAATGTAGACCCCTGGAGCCTAGCACCAGGAACACAAAGACCAATTGTGGCACCTCATTGCTGTTATCTGAAGATGTGGATGAGGGTTTGGACTCTGATTTGGTCTCTGTTTCAACTAAAGACTAAATAGTTAACCTATGGAAGAGACTCTGAGGTCTGCTGAATCATCTTCACTACTTAAGGAGCCTCAGGAGATATCCTCAGAGGCAGGCGCAACAAGCAAGCTGATCAAAATCCTTTCCGTCTACAAGGATTTGGAAGAGGTCTTCAGCAAGGGAAGGCCTCGACTCTTTGAGGAGTACATAAAGGAGGCTCTTGCCATGGGATTCCTTCAGCCCTCCATCTCACCAGCTGGTGCAGGCTTCTTCTTCGTACAGAAAAAGGACTGGAACCTGGGGCCGTGCATTGATTGCAGAGGGCTGAATTGCGTAACGGCCAAAAATCATCATCACTTCCACTCATGAACACTATCTTCGAGATTCTCCAAGGGGCAAGAGTATTCTTGAAGCTAGACTTGTGGAGTGTGTGCAATCTGGTCTGTGTAAAGGAGGGTGATGAGTGGGAGACTGCATTCAACACACTGACAGGGCACTATGAGTACCTGGTCATACCCTTTGTCCTTGCAAACGTGCTGGCAGTTTTCCAGGCCTTTATAAATTACATGTTCCGGGATGCTCTCCATAAGTATGCCTTTGGCTACTTGGATGACATCCAAATCTTCTCAAAGTCCACGGAGTATGTCACTCACGTCAGAGACATCTTAAAGAGGCTTCTAGATCATGGACTTTATGTCAAACTGGAGAAATGTGAATTTCACATGACCACCATTTCATTTTTGGGTTTTATCATCTCTAATGGCAATCTGAAGATGGACCTTACCAAGACATGGGCAGTCAGAGATTGGCCACAACCATCCAATAAAAGTCCAATGATTCCTGGGACTTGCCAACTTTTAGCAGAAGTTCGCCTGGAACTTCAGCTCAGTGGTGGCTCTGCTGACAGCTCTAACCAAGACATCCATGGGCCCTTTTGTCTGGATCACTGAGACAAAGGCTGCTTTAGCAGTGCTCAAACAGCAGTTCACAACAGCTCCCATTCTGGTTTCACCTAACCCGGACCTTTCCTTTGTCGTGGAGGTGGATGCCTTGGACGTCGGAGTGGGTGCAGTGTTGTCTCAACGGACACCTTTGGACAGTAAACTGCACCTGTGAGCATCCTTCCCCAGGCGGCTATCCCCGGCAGAGGTGAACTATGACATCAGAAATAGAGAGCTGCTCACGATCTAGCTGGCTTTGGAAGAATGGCGTCACTGGCTTGAGGGAGCCAAGAACCCTTTTATTGTTTGGACAGACCACAAGAACCTGGCTACATTCAGGAGGTCCTAAGACTGAATTCCAGGCAGGCCAGGTGGTCTCTTTTCTTTAACCGCTTTAATTTCATCCTGACCTATAGACTGGGGTCAAAGAATCAGAAACCAGATGTTTGTCGAAGGCCTGCCAATTCATTGCCTACCATTTGCGGCAGAGATGGCTGAAATTGCCCTGCACCAGGACTTCAGGGTCCATGGATTTCTGGTGGACATTGTGTCAGATCGTGGTCCTCAAATCGCATCACGTTTTTGGAAGGGGTTCAACACTAATTTGGGCAACAGCGAGCCTTTCCTCTGGGTTTCACCCACAGTCTGATGGCCAGACAGAGCGGGTGAGCCAGGATATGGCATGAATCCCAAGTTGCTGGGCTTCAATAAAACCAGAAGAGTGGTGGGACTGTTTGTTGTGGACAGAGGTCCCCCACAACACTTCACAGCATTCTGCACACAGGATGTCCCCTTTCGAGTGCCAATTAGTGTATTATTCACTGTTACCACACGCACCCGACCCTGCCAGCCTCTGGGGTCTCTCCAGAATATGAATAGTTGGTGTGGCCCCTTTAAAGATTCAGGCCTGCCCCGCTAATTGGTGGCCATTTTTTTGTTGCCAAGATTTTAATATTTAAAGAGCACCTGAACTGAAGTTCAGTGCTCAACTGTCAGTTCAACTTTTGATTCTCGACTATTGTCTGGCTTAGAACCTCGTCTTCATTTCAGTCTCGCATCGTGTCTCGATTCTAGTCTCAGATACTTCAGCATTTGGGTCCTAACCATCTTCTCCTAGGCCTCTCATCACAGTTACATGCAGCTTCTTACGTTCCTGTGCATTCAAATTACCGTACCAGAGCCTGATGCAACCAGTCCAGATATTTTTGACAGATACTTCTGATGTGTGGAAAAAATTCTCACGATCCACACAATCTATGTCTCCATCATTTTGTATATGCCCATTGCCTCCTCCGCTCCAAGACTAGCAAACCCAACCTGTCTGGTCTCTCCGCATAATTGAAATGCTTCATCGTCGGTAATAGACTGGCATCTCTTCTCTGCATCCTCTCCAGTGCAATCAGAGCCAACTCATAGTGTGGTGATTAGAATTGCCCACAATACTCCAACTGTGACCCAACCAAACTTTTATCATTTGTATCTTCACCACCCTGCTCTTATATTAAATGCCTTGGCTATGGAAGTTTTTAAAAATCCCCTATAGGACAATACATTGCTACTGTTCGTTGAAGGATTATGCACTAAACATGTAAGAGACTTCAGATGCTGGTACCTGGAGCACCCAACAGCCTGCTGGAAGAGCTTATTGGCTCAAGCAGCATCTGTGGGAGGAAAGGAACTGTCGATGTTTCGAGTCAAAACCCTGCATCAGAGTAGAGAGGTGAGGTGATCAAGAAAAAGAGAAGGGGAGAGAAATGATTTTTTTGTGATTGGTGGACTGAGGAGGGATGGAAAATAACAGGCAGGTAGTGCCAGGTAAGGGAGGTGAATTGGTGTGAAGTTGGAAGACAGTGGTAGGTAGTGATAGATGAAGACAAACAAAGAGTGAGAGGAAAAAGGGAAAGAAAAGGATGGAGCAAGGTGGGCAGAGGGGACGATAGGAGACAACTGCTGTAACATGATAACCTAGAACGCAGTGTTGTATTCTGATAAGTAAAGGTAAGCATGGGAACCATTACCAGAGAGGTTGATGGTGGTGTTTAGAACTAGATGGGGGGGGGGGGTGGAGAAGGAGCAGGTAGCTGTATGTGAACTGGGAGGGCGCTGAATATGATTAACAAAATATTGTCTTTACTCAAGGAAGGAGCATGCTTCACTCTTCAAGGCTATGCACTTCTATAGCTATTGAAAATGGGTTAGTGTCTTTGAAAGAAAATGCATTGCTTTTGTTCATGGGAATGTAGGTCCCTTTAAGACAACATAGTGCTGCTGTTCATTGAAGTGGTTCATACCTCTCTAAAACCAGTAACTACTCTGGTATATGTTGGTGCGTTACATTACATTTGTTAATGCAAGGAAGTTGCATGCCCTTTTAAGAGAATACATTGCTGATGCTCCGATTTCGGAAGGATGCCGCTTTAAGACTACGTCTTCCCTTACATCCGCATTGCCCAGACGCCGTGCGGGGAGATCTGGCTCCGATTGGTGGAAGCGGCTGTCTATCACTGTGCGGGGCTACCAACCTGGAAGCGAAAAGTTGCCACGGACTGTACGTCCAGGGGGCGAAGGCGAGTGATTGACAGATACTTGCTGTCACTCATCTGGGGTTCGGCGGGGGATCAAAGGCGGCGACAGCCCCTGGCGGCAGCTGCCATCGGCTTAGCCCACCGTCTCTGAATAGGCGCAGTGTTTGCAACCACCTCCAGGCTTCCCCTGCCCATAACAGTTCGCCACCAGAAAACAGCAACATTCAGGTAACTTTATAGCAACGATCAGACCTACTTCCTGCTCTTCTTCCCCTTTGAGTCCACACGCAGACGCCCCCCGGTGAGTGGCACAGTGCTTTTGGGGCACCGAAGTTCACATGGTACGGGGCGGATTCTGTTTAGTCTGTTTTCTGCAACATATTCATCACAAATAGGGTGCTGAGCCTCGCCCCCGCCGGGAGCGTTTCTCTTGGAAGGTCAAGCGTCTGAACACTCCCGGAGTCGGGAGATCATGGGGTGGTGATTTTTGGCTCTCCAGATAATTGAACGCTGTAATACAGCTTGATGCTCCCAACGTATTGCTGAGGGAGAGCTCCATTGTCTTAGGGAGTCCCTTTTTAATGCGGGCCCCATCTGTCTTCTCAGCTGTTCGTGAAGTATCCCAGGGCACTGTTCGAATCAGGGTGGTGGGGGGGGGGCTTCTTCTCAAATTCTTGAATCAAATTTAATCCTCGGCTGACATTGCAAAATACAAACTATGTCACTGCTGGTTGAAGGATATTACTGTGGACGAATTGTTGCCTCGCTTCCTACATTACACCACTTGATAAACTAGGTGCACGATGATTACGTACCGTGACCCGTAACTTAAGAAAGGAAGGCGAGAGAAAACATCAACTGTAAGGAAATTGCTGAAATCTATTATGAAGGGAGTGATGGAAAGTCTTAATATGAGTCAACAGCTACTGATGACATATTTGAGTATGTGACGGGAAACGAGTGGATAGGGTGTATTTGTATTTCAAAGTTCAAAGTAAATTTGTTATCAAAGTACATAAATGTCCCCGTATACAACCCTGGGATTTGTTTTCTTGTGGGTATATTCAATAAATCTATAGAATAATAACCATAACAGAATCAATGAATGATCGTCCAACTTGGGCGTTCATCCAGAGTGCAGAAGACAACAAGCTGTGCAAACACAAAATAATAGTAAATACATAAGCAGTAAGTAAGGAGAGCATGAGATGAAGAGACATTGAAAGTGATTTTTGGAAGGCTGTTATTAAGATACCACAGAGATTGCTGCACAAAGTTAGAACACCTGGAATTGGAAGTAATCCATTTATGTAGATTGAGAGTTAGTTGACAAACAGCAGGAATAGATGGGAAACACAAGGGGTTCCGCAAATGTTGGAAATACTGGGTAACACAGACAAAATACTGGAGGAACTCAGCAGGTCAGGCAGAATCATGAAAGGGTATAAAGAGTCCATGTTTTGGTCTGAGACCCTTCATCAGGAGTAGATGGGTCTTCTCCTGTTAGGCTGTGGCAAGTTGGATGCCACAATGATCACTGCTTGATCCTCAAACTATTCACAATAAATAAACAATTTGGATAAGGGATTCAAGTGTAACACTACTGAGTTTTCTAACAGTGTAGAACATTATATAAGGTTACAAAAGGATCTTGATGAACTGGAGAATTGGCCAAAGAATAGCAGATGAAATGCAACTTGGACGTTCGAAATATTGCCCTTTGGTAAGTTAAACTAGAGGAGGGCTTACACAATAAATAGTAGGAGACTCATAGAGTAGAGAGACTTTGGAATACAACTACGTAGTTCCATGAAGATGGTGACACAAGTAGACAGGATGGTGAAGAAGGCAATTGCCACTCTTGCCTTCATATGCCTTCCTAGATCAGGATGTTGAGTACTGGATTTGGGATGTCATTTGCAAGTCTCTATAGTCAGACTACACTTGGTCTGTACTGTAAGTAGAAGAATAAAGGATGAGCTCATTGAAAAAAAATGTTAATGGACTTGTCAGGATAGATATGGGCAGGATATATCCCCTGATTTGAGACGTTTAGCACCAGGGGTCATAGTGACAAAATGAAGGACAGCAATTTAGGACTGAAATGAGAAGAAATTTCTTCATTCGAGGATGGTGTGGCTTTGGAATACTCTGCCTTGGAGGGATGTAAAATCCAATCATTGATTTAATTCAAAACATTTTTATGAGAATTCTGCTTTCGGGTAAATAATTGGACATGGGCATAGGGCAGAAGTGTGGTGTTGAGAAATCAAAGTTGAATTTATATGTCAAGAGAGATGGTGAATTAAATCAAGTAGGAAAAAGAAGTGTATGTAAGGTTTAGGAAACTAAGGTTAAACAGAAGCCTTGCTGATTATCAAAGAGCCAGAAGAGAACTCAAGGCGGCAATTATGAAAGCCAGCAGAGTCAATTAAAAATGCTTGGCAAAGAAAATCTTCTCCGGCCACAGGCATAGGTTGAAGGACTGGTGAGTAGTGAATGCTGTTTCATTTTTCAAGAAGGGAAGTGAGGGTAATCCTGGAAACTATAGAACGGTAAGTCTTATGTCAGTGGTAGGGAAGTGACTGGAGAGGATTCCTTGGGGTAGAGTTTATGAGCATTTGGAAGACCATGGATATAATTAGGGACATTCAACATGGAATTTTGCAGAGCAAGTTAGTTTGCTGATGACACTAAGATTGGAGGTGTTGTGGACAGCGAGGAAGGCTTTCAAAGCTTGCAGAGGGATCTGGACCAACTGGAAAAATGGGCGAGAAAATGGCAGATGGAATTTAATGCAGGCAAGTGTGAGGTGTTGCATTTTGGAAGGACAAATCAAGGTAGGACATACACAGTAAATGGTAGGGCACTGAGGAGTGTGGAGGAACAAAGAGATCTGGGAGTTCACTTACATAATTCCCTGGAAATGGCATCACAGGTAGACAGGGTTGTAAAGAAAGCTTTTGGCACCCTGGCACTCATAAATCAAAGTATTGAGTATAGGAGTTGGGATGTTATGGGGAGATTGTATAAGACATTGATGAGGCCAAATTTGGAGTATTGTGTACAGTTCTGGTCACCTAACTATAGGAAATATATGAGTAAGATTGAAGGAGTGCAGAGAAGATTTACTAGGATGTTGCTGGGTCTTCAGCAGTTGACTTACGGGAAAAGATTGAACAGGTTAGGACTTTATTCCTTGGAGTGTAGAAGAATGAGGGGAGATTTGATAGAGGTTTACAAAATTATGAGGGGTATAGACAGTAAATGTGAATAGGCTCTTTCCACTTAGATTAGGAGTGATAAATACGAGAGGACATGGCGTTAGAGTGGAAGGGGAAAGGTTTAGGGGGGACTTCTTCACTCAGAGAGTGGTGGAAGTGTGGAACGAGCTGCCATCTGACGTGGTAAATGTGGGCTCACTCTTAAGTTTTAAGAATAAATTGGATGGGTATATGGATGGGAGAGGTCTGGAGGGTTATGGACTGGATGCAGGTCAATGGTACTAGCAGAATAATGTTTTGGCACATAGAAGGGCCGAATGGCCTGTTTTCTGTGCTGTAGTGTTCTGTGGTTCTATAGTTCTAAGTCATGCATTACTAACTAAATTTTGAGAATTTAATGAAGATGATTGATGAAGGTTGTGTTGTGTATATTGTCTACATGGATTTAAAACATTTGACAAGGCCCCTCATGGGAGGCTTATCAGGGAAATGAAGATGCATGGAATCCATGGTGAATTAGCCATTTGGATTCAAAATTTGCCCATAGAAGAGAGAGGATATTGTTGATGGGACTTGTTCTGGCTTGAGGTCTATGACCAGTGGTGTTCTGCAGACCTGTGCAGTTTCTGATATATAGTGTGGATAATGAGAATACTGGCAAAGGATCCAGTAGGGTAGAGATCAGTTGCAGATATGGGCAGAGAAATGGCAGGTGGAGATTAGCCTAGCCAAATGTGAAATGTTTTGGGAGATCGACTATAAAAGGCCAGTAAACTGTTAATGACAAGACCCTTACCAGCGCTGATGTGCAGGGAGATGTTGGGGTGCAAGTCCATAGCTCCTGAAAGTGGCTACACAGGTTGATAGGGTGGTAAAGAAGGCTTATGGCATGCTTGCCTTTATAAGTTGAGGAATTGAGTTCAAGCATCAGGAAGTTTTGTTGCAGCTTTGTAAGACTCTAGTTAGACCACACCTAGAGTGTTGCATTCAATTGTGGGCGTCCCTTACAGGAAGGATGTTGAAACTTTGGAGAGTGTGCAGAAAGATGCTATTTGGTTTAGTGGGCCAGTGCTACAGGGAGAGGTTGTCAAACTTGGGTTGTTTTTGTCTGGCATGGCAGAGACTGGGGTGGTAGGGTAGAAGTTTATCAGATTATGAGAGGCATAGATAGACAACTGTTATCTTTTTCTCAGGGTTGAAATGTCTAATACCTAAGGGCATGCATTTAAGCTGAGAGGGGTTAAGTTTAAGGCGTTAAGTTTAAGGGGATGTGCAAGGCAAGTTTCTTTCACACAGAGAGTGGTGGGTGCCTGGAATGCTCTGCTGGGAGCGGAGGCAAATATGACAGAGGTGTTTAAAAGGCTTTTAGATAGGCACATGAATGGGCAGGAAATGGAAGTATATGGACATTGTGTAGGTTGAAGATCAGTTTAGTTGGATATTTGATTACAAATTCAGTGCAACATTGTGGGCCAAAAGGCCTGCTCCTGTGTTGTTGTGTTTTGTGTGTATGTTCAGTCCCACTCTCACCCATATCTGTATGTGTTTATTCACGGGTGTGAGTGCCACTGGAAGGGCCAATATGTTAGTGGCTAATGGTTATTCATGAATTAAGTGGCTGATAAGAGTTAACAACCTGAGTGTGGGAAAAGAAGATTTAAACTTCTTCAGTGTAGGCATCCTTATCCACGGCCTCCTCTACTGGAAAGATGAAGCCACACTCAGGTTGGAGGAACAACACCTTATATTCCGTCTGGGTAGCCTCCAACCTGATGACATGAACATCGACTTCTCTAACTTCCGCTAATGCCCCACCTCCCCCTCGTACCCCATCTGTTACTTATTTTTATACACACATTCTTCCTCTCTCTCTCCTTTTTCTCCCTCTGTCCCTCTGACTATACCCCTTGCCCATCCTCTGGGTTTTCCCCCCCTCCCCCTTTTCCTTCTCCCTGGACCTCCTGTCCCATGATCCTCTCGTATCCCTTTTGCCAATCACCTGTCCAGCTCTTGGCTCCATCCCCCCCCTCCCCTCGCCGCCTCCTGTCTTCTCCTATCATTTTGGATCTCCCCTCCCCCTCCCACTTTCAAATCTCTTACTAGCTCTTCCTTCAGTTAGTTGTGACGAAGGGTCTTGGCCCGAAACGTCGACTGTACCTCTTCCTAGAGATGCTGCCTGGCCTGCTGCGTTCACCAGCAACTTTGATGTGTGTTGCATGAACAGAGTGTTCTCCAGTTCATGAAAATTGCCAGGATCATTAAGTCAGATACACGTTTGTTTTAATGCTGTAATTTAAGGATGAGTTTAATGATTTGAATGCTTTACCCACTGAACACCACTCTTGCCATCTCTTTGCAACCGCACCCCATACATTTATTTTAGATTCTGTGTTGTGGAAATCCATAAGGTAGGATATCTGGTCATTATGGGACTTTGTTTTGTGTAAGGAATCCACTTTACAGCAATGACTGACTTGTCCTTTTTTTCATGTTCAGGTGAGAATGGTGTTCTGTAGGGGTTGGTGTTGGGACCGCTCCCATTGTCAATGATTTGGATGGTGGAATTGATAGCTTTGTAGCGAAGTTTGCAGAGGAAAGGAAGATAGGTGGAGGGCAGGTAGTGTTGAGGAAGCAGGGAATCTGCAGAAAGACTTAGACAGTTTGCGAGAATGGGCAAACAAGTGACAGATGGGATACAGTGTAGGGAAGTGCATGGTCATGTACTTTGTTAGAAGGAATAAAGGCATAAGCTATTTTCTAAACAGACAGAAAATTCAAAAATCCAATTGGGAAAGGGACTTTAGAGTCCTTGTGCAGGATTATCTAAAGGTTAACTTGCAGTTTGAGTCAGTGGTAAAAAGGACTGGAATATAAGAGCAAGGATGTAATGCGGAGGCTTTATAAGGCATTGGTCAGACTGCACTTGGAGTATTGTATGCAGTGTTGGGCCCTTATCTAAGAGAAGATGTGTGGGTACGGGAGAGGGTCCAGAGGAGGTTCATGAGAATGATTCTGGTGATGAAAGGCATGACGAGTGTTCACTTCACACACGTCCACTCTCACCCCATCCTCCTGCCATCCTACCAGAGATAGAGTTGCTCTTGTCCTCACCTGCCACCCCACCAGCCTCTGCGTCCAGCACATAACTTTCTGGAACTTCTGCCATCTCCACAGGATCCCACCACCAAGCACATCTTTCTTTCTTCCCCCCCCCCCACCCTGTCCCTACTTTCTGATTTCTTTGCCACTCCCTTGTCCATTCGTCCTTCCCCACTGATCTCCCTCCTGGCACTTATCCTTGCAAGTGGAACAAGTGCTACGCCTGCCCCTACACCTCCTCCCTCACTACCATTCAGGGCCCCAAACAGTACTTCCAGGTGAGGTGACACATCACCTGTGAGTGATAGGGTCATATACTGTGTCCGATGCTCCCAATGTGGCCTCCTGTATATCGGTGAGACTCGACGTAGATTAGGAGACCATTTCATCGTGCAGCTACTTTCTGTTCTCCAGAAGAAGTAGGATCTCCCAGTGGCCACCCACCTCAATTCCTCTTTCCATCCCCATTCTGTTATGCCAATCCCTGGCCACCTCCACTGTCATGATGAGGCCACACTCAGGTTGGAGGAACAACACCTTATATTCCATTTGGGTAGCCTCCAACCTGTTGGCATGAACATCAATTTCTTGAATTTTCAGTAATTCTCTCCCATCTTCACCATTCCTCATTCCCTATCCCCTTTTCCCTCTCTCAGCTTGCGTCCTTGCCTGCCTATCACCTGCCTTTGATGCTTCTCCCCTCTTCTCTTCCTTCCATGGCCTTCTGTCCTCTCCTATCAGACTCTCCCTTCTCCAGCCCTGTATCTCTTTCTCCAATCAACTTATCAGCTCTCTACTTCATCCCTCCCCCTCCCGGTTTCACCTATCACCTTGTGTTTCTTTCTTCCCTTCCCCCACCTTTTAAGTCTACTCCTCATCCTTTTTTTCCTCAAGTCCTGCCAAGGGGTTTCGGCCCGAAACAGCGACTGTACTTTTTTCCATAGATGCTGCCCGCCCTGCTGAGTTCCTCCAGCATTTTGTGAGTGTTGCTTTGATTTCCAGCATCTGCAGATTTTCTCTTGTTGTGATGAGTGGTGTTTGATGGCTCTGCACCTGTACTCACTGGAGTTTTAAAGTCTTATGGTCTTAGGATAATTGCCCATTCCTAGTTGTCTTTAAGAAGGTGATGGTGAGTTGATTTCTTTATGTGCTTTAGTCCTCATGGTATGGAGACTAAACTCTCTAATACTGTTAGGGAGGGAGTACTGGGATTTCAAACCAGCCACAGTGAAGGAACTGTGATATATTTCCAAGACAGGGTGGTGTATGGTTTTGGAGGTTAACTTCCAGTTTGTGGTGCTTGCATGCTTTTTCTGTCTTGTGACCTTCTAGTTGGTAGAGGCTATGGGTTTGGAAGGTGCTGTTAGTGGAGTCTTGCTGAGTTGCTGCATTGTAGATTATTATTACTGTCTGTGATAGTGAAGTAAGTGAATGTTATGGATGGGGTGCCTGTCAAGTGGGCTGCTATGTCTTGTATGGCATTGAGCTTTTTCAGTGCTTAGTGTTTTCTGGGGAGTCTGAGGTTGTGAATAGCATGACCTAATGGCAAGTCTTTCTCTTGCCTTTGATTTTTCCATTTCTTCACTGATGAAGAAATAGCAGGAAAAAAAAACCTGGGAACGTAAGAAAGCGGTGAAGTGGCACTGACCTTCAAATGTCTAGTGGTCTCTTTTGAGAACTGGACCTGTCCAATGTCTGCTGCTGTCAGGTGTCAATTCCAGTGAGTCCTTGGTGCCTATAGCTGTGATGATTTCAGCTAACCGAGCTGCCAGTCCCACTGACATACTCTCAGGGTGATAAGGAAGGAACAGAACTTTTAAACGTGTTAATATTTGCAAAATAAGAATGTGAATATCACCATGTGTAAGGTGAAAGCTGACATAAAGAAACCATTTTAAAAGGTAACACTAATGAAAATGGACATTTATTAGGGTGGTACTGTGCTTGAGACTGTTGTAAGATAATGTTTGATCCTATGTCTCAAGTCCAATTAGATTATGAGAACACTCAGTCCTCGTTTATTGTCATTTAGAACTGCATGCATGCATTAAGAAATGATACAATGTTCCTCCAGAGTGATATCATAGAAAAGAGGACAAACCAAAGACTAACACTGACAGAACCACATAATTATAACATATAGTTAAAACAGTGCAAAGCAATACCATAATTTGATAAAGAACAGACCATGGGCACGGTAAAAAAAAGTCTCGAAGTCCTGAGTCGATCAACTCCCAAGTCCCTGATAGCAGGCGGCAAAGGGAGAAACTCCCTGCCATAAACCTCCAGGCACCGACAACTGCCGATGCATTGGAAGCACCCGACAACAGCAGACACTGAGTCCGTCTGTCCGAAAACTTCGAGCTTCCGACCAGCCCCTCCAATACAGCCTCCTGAGTGCCATCCTCTGCCGAGTGCCTTCGACCTCATCATGGCCGCCAAAACAAGCAAAGCCGAGGATTCAGGGCCTTCTGCTCCGGATATTCTGGACCGCACAGTAACAGCGGCAGCGAAGCGTACATTTCAGAAGCTTCTCCAGGTGTTCCTCCATACTCTCACATCTGTCTCCATCATATCAGAATTGTGCACGGTCCCCTACTTGACAAATAACAGATATCACCACCGAAGCGGCCGTGCACCCGCAATTCCTGCCCAATCTGTACGCTCTCTGACTCCCTCTGAGTTTACCAATCTCAGCATTGCATGTATGGAGTGATGGAGGGTGTGTACTGTACTTAACTTGGGCACATTTATGTATTTTGTGTTCTGCAGTTTGGAATTTTGGAGTGGCTTGCCTTAATTGTGGAGAATAGTGTAAGTGCTTTGTCTTTAATGATTCTTGGAAAGAGTGATAAGGAGTTATTTCTCAGTAGGAAGGATTGTTGGTCTAACTGCTGTCCTTTGGAAAATGTAATTTAAGTACAAGTTGTTATAACTGGGAAAGGGAGATATTAAAATGTTAACAACAGGAATTCTGCAGATGCTGGAAATTCAAGCAACATACATCAAAGTTGCTGGTGAACGCAGCAGGCCAAGCAGCATCTATAGAAAGAGGTGCAGTCGACGTTTCAGGCCGAGACCCTTCGTCAGGACTGGGTCTCGGCCTGAAACGTCGACTGCACCTCTTTCTATAGATGCTGCTTGGCCTGCTGCGTTCACCAGCAACTTTGATGTATGTTGTTATATTAAAATGTTATCTTTATGTGGTTTGTATCTTAAAGAAAAACTTGTATTTTATTGGTATATAACTCAGTTAGTAAATTGGAATAACATTCCTGTTTGATCCAGTCTATGTTAAGTGCTGCAAATGACGCAGGGAATGGATTGGGAGGATTAGCATTGGATCAAGCTTCATCGCTGTTGCCTGTTTAGTGAACTATGGGTTATGAACTCTGTACACCAGAGCCAATCTGTTACTTCCTTGCATAGTTAAACCCAACTAAGTCAATTTCTGCATCTAATCTTTGATGGAAGATCCTAATGAACTTTATGCCAAAGTTTTGGTTATCTTATATTGTCCACCCTCTCAAATGAATGTAAAGGATTTTCCTCACGGATCGGAAGTGGGGAGATTTGGTAATTGTAAATTCCTTTGCATTATCATATTAGAGGGTCTGTTCTGGGACCAGCACTCAAGTGCCATTATAAAGAAGGCACAACGATGCTTCTACTTTTGTGCAGATTGAACATGCTGTCGAAAACTTTGACGAACAGTGGAGAGTATCCGGACTGGTTGTATCATGGCCTGGTATGGAAACAACAATGTCAACGGATGGAAAAATCTACGGAAAGTGGTGGACACGGTCCGGTCCATCACAGGAAAAGCTCTCTCCACCACTGAGCATAACCACAAGGAGTGCAGTCAAAGGAGATCAAGGACCCCTACCATCTAGGCCATGCTCTCTTCTTGTTGCTGCCATTGGGAAGGAGATGCAGGAACCTTAGGTCCAACATCACCAGATTCAGGAACAGTTATTATCCTTCAACCATCAGGCTCCTGAATTGGCATGAGTAACTTCACTCACCTCAACAATAAACTGATTTCACAACCTATGGACTCACTTTTAAGGACTCTACAATTCATGTTCTCAGCATTATTTATCTATCTATTATTTGTATAGTTTGTATTATTTTGCAGATTAGTTGTTTGTTAGTCCTTGATTAGTTTTTCATTGATACTCTGTTCTATTGTGAATGCCTGCAAGAAAGTGAATCTCAGGGTAGTATATGGTGACAAAAAATACTTTGATAATAAATTTATATTGAACTTTTGCATTTTGCTCAATATTTTTCACTAACTCAAGCCCTATAAATCACCCACATAACCTAGACACATTTCTTATGCTGCAATAATGACTGCCATGTTCTCTTACCCTTCCAGTAACTTTAAAGGATATCTTGTGGAGGCAGGGTAGGTGATGACTTTCCAACGTAATTAGAAATACCTAGAAGGCAGGGATCGCTGCGGCCTGATGCACCATGAGTTATGTGTCAGCTCTGAGGTCTTGATATTCAAATACCCTTTTCCTCCATCAACCAAAGCCTATTCTAGTACCATTGAAGGTGATGTTAAGTTTCATTACCAATGTCTGCCTTTGCTGGGACGTGGCTCGCGAGATATGAGAGGTGGTCCATGTTTTCTAGAGTTTTGTTTTTGGATGGTGGTGTGTGTTGTGAAGGTGTTCATTGAGATCCTTTGGTCTTCTGAAAGTTGAGAGCAGGTCAAGTCGTTGAGTTTATTATGATATGCAGAAGTAGGATGAGGTAAGTGGTACAGTGAAAACCTTGCATCACGGGCATGAAGATCAGACAACAGAACCTAAATTATACATGACAGTGAAGGAAAAGATTGTGCAAAAAGGACAGTGGCACAAAATAAAACATAGTTAGAGATGTGCAAGAACTGGCCCACGTCACTTGTCCAAGACTTCTCAAAATGGAGGAGAGTATGTGGGACAGTATCAAGTTACAGAAACTGTTCACAAGAGCACCATTCATCCTCTCATATGCCTCAAGGATGTGCTCAAAGCTTTCTTGGAAAAAGTGTCATATCTTCATTGACTCCTGGGAATCTCTAGTCCGGGGGTAGGCAGCCTTAGCACAAATGATTTTCTAGCATGCGTTATTCATTAATTTGAGGCAAAACATAACTAGATGTATTTAAGTGGATATTTCAAGTTCCCATATTTCAAGTTTCTTATGGCATTTATCTGGCCCACCGTCCGCTCATTAATACGCAATCCGGCCCACAGAGGCAGAAAGGTTGCCGACCCCTGCTGTAGTCCATGGCCATTCAAGGGAGAGAAAGATTATGTGGAACAGTACTGAGTCTGTGCATCACTCAGAAGCTCTTCATTATTGGAGGGGGGAGTGCACTATGTCACAAGCTACACACCAGCTTCTACAGCACTCTGCTTCACCCACCAGACCCATCTGTGCAAGAGTCGCTGATTCTATATTGGCCACGACAGTCATAATGAACATCTCCCAAAACTGGAATCAGTGTAAGCTATTCTTGATCGCAATAAGAGAAAGATAGTTGACAGTTACTATATTGAGAATAAATCACTTTTGGGATATCCTGAAGTTATTAAAATAAACAATTTGCAAATTCAAATTCCTGCTTCCTTGTCTCAATGTAGTCTTCTTTTTAAGCCCATAACCCCTACTGGGGCATAGGCTGCTGATAGCAGCTTGTCAGAGTCCTCTGTCCTGGGCTAGTTCAAGTTGTCCCCAGGTGTCGCACATCTTTGAAGATTTTACCTGTTCTAGGGATGAAGCATTAAGACCCTCTGTTGGTGTTTCTGTAGCTCTAGATTTTTACGAGGAAGGGATTGCTAGCACCATGCCCAACCCTCCTCCTCTTGCAGCTAGGCTTGGGACCGTCTATGGCGGAGTTTATCTCAAAGTACAAAGTTGAAATGATTTTTAAAGGAACAATATTACGAGGGGTGATTGATAAGTTCATGGCTTAAGGTAGAAGGAGTCAATTTTAGAAAACTTAACACATTTATTTTTCAACATAGCCCCCTCCTACATTTGCACACTTAGTCCAGCAATCGTGGAGCATACGGATCCCTTCTTTGTAGAAGTCGGCGTCTTGGACCTCCAGAAAGTGGTCCACAGCAGGGGTGATTGATAAGTTCGTGGCCTAAGGTAGAACGAGATAAGTTATACAGCTCTTGTTACATGCACATGCAGTTCAACTCTTTGAGTGATTATGCAGAAAGCTTGAAGTTAATAACTCGTCTCCTTCTACCTTAGGCCGAGAACTTATCAATCACCCCTGCTGTGGACCACTTTCTGGAGGTCCAAGATGCCGACTTCTACAAAGAAGGGATCCGTATGCTCCACAACCGCTGGACTAAGTGTGTAAATGTGGGAGGGGACAATGTTGCTAGGTTTTCTAAAATTGACTCCTTCTACCTTAGGCCACGAACTTATTAATCACCCCTTGTAAGAAGCAACATCTGGTTGAGTACAAAATTTAGTTAAAGTTTGTTGTCATGGGTGTATGTACGCAGACTATAAATGGCATGAAGATAGAACTAATTTCACATATTAAGGTTCATGTGACCAAAAGTGTGGTCACTAAAATCAGGGAAGTCCAAAAGCGTGGTACTACCTTTAGTTCTTGGGAGTTGTCAGGCTACAGGAGAATACAGAACATTAAGACCATGAACAGATTTGAAAATAATTGCAAGAAGTTTAAAAGTGAAGCATTGCTTATTCAGGAGCTGCTGGAGGTCAGCAAGGGCTGATGGATGAATGGGACTATGTGTGGCAAAGGACATAAGCGGCAAAGCTCTGGATGAGCTCAAGTTCATATTGGCAGACATCAGGGAGGAGAGCACTGGAATAGTTCAAAGGGCAAGTCTACTTGCTTCAGCAGGAGCCGAGTTAAAGCAGTGTGAAGTCGGCTATTGTCAAGGGATGGAATGAAGGTTTATGGTGCAAGCTACTCAAGTAGAAAAGTTTGATCTCACTGCTTCAGCTTTGGCTAGTTATCAGGGAAAGTCTGCACTTTTGGTATTGGTTTATTATTGTCGCGTGTACTGAAATATAGTGAAAAATTTTTGTTTGCATGTCATCCAGCAGATCATTCCAAACATATGTACGTTGAGATATTTAAAGGGAAAATGGAATGCTGAGTATGATGTTACAGAGAAATCAGTGCAGACAAACAAATAAAATTCAATGGTTATGAAGAGGTAGATTGGGTAATCGAGAATTTGACTTTACTGTTGAAGAATTCCATTCAAAAGTCTGCTAACACAGGATAGAAGCTGTCCTTGTTTGTGTTTTCATTTTTTTTGTATCTTCTGCACAGTGGGAAGGGGAAACGAGAGAATGACCAGGGTGGGAGTGGACCTTGATTATGTTGGCTGCTTTATCTTGGCTGATCCTCAGCTTTGATTTAAACTTGAATTCACAATTGAAAGTGTGCATCACATACAACTAACTTTTTTCTCCCTCTTTTCTTCATTGCAGGAGAGCTGCTAAAACTATGACTTCAAAAGTACAGTTGTTGTGCTGGGGTCATGCTAATTTGGGGCAGCTTGGTTTGGGTGAGGGACATGAAAACATAGTCATCCAGCCCAGGACCTCCTCATTCTTCAGCAGCAAATCTGTGCGGGAAGTAGCCTGTGGGCGATACCATACGGCTTTCGTTCTGCAAGACGGAAGTGTCTACACGTGTGGCTCCAACATCTGGGGACAGCTGGGCCATGAGAAGTCAGGGTATAGTCCAGGTAAGGACCACTCATGTTCATATCCTGTGTTCCTGGAGTTACGATGGGTATCTTCGGGGGGTGGAAGGTGGTTTACATCTCTGGATCTTTCTCAAATTGGCTTTATCTTATATAAAGGGAAAGGGATTTAAGTGGGATCAGAGGGTGACTTTTTTCACCTAGAGGACCAGTGACTACCTGGAATACACTGCCAGAGAGAGTGGTGGAAGCAGAGTCGCAATGTTTAAGAAATGTCTGAACAGGCACTGAGCTCCTTAGGCACTGAAGGCCAAGTGGTGGAAGATGGATTAATAAGAAGGGCTGCTCGCTGATTGTCAGGGGTGTGGTGGGCCGAATGGCCTGTTTTCATTCTGTTTGTCTATCTCTTGGATAAGTGTGAGAGTTGCATTTTGGAAAGATGAATTAGGGTAGGACTTTCATGGCGAATGGTCGGGCCCTGGAGAGTGTTTTACAAAAGAGGGGCCTAGAACTATCAGTATATGGTTTCCTGAAAGTGGCATCACATGTAGATAAGGTGGTGAATAAGGCTTTTAGCATGCTAGCTTTCATCAGTCAGAAGATGAGATGTTATGTTGCAACTGTACAAGACGTTGGTGAAATTGCCCTTGGGATTTATGTTTGGGTTTGGTAACCCTGTTACAGAAAAGATGCCATTAAGCTGGAATGAATGCAGAGGAGATGCATTAGGATGTTGCTGGGACTTGGGCGACTGTTATGGAAAGAGGCTGAGCTGTTTGGGACTTTTTTTCATTGGAGTATAGGAGAATGTCGGGTAATCTTTTTAGAAGGGTAAAACATTATCGTGGTATTAATAGCGTGAATGTTCACAGTCTTTTTGCTAGAGTTGGGGAATGAAGAACTAGAACGCATAGGTTTGGGGTGAGTGAGAAGAGATTTAGCAGGTATCTGGGGGTTAACCTTTTCATCCAGAACATAGTCTGTGTATGGGATGAGAGTTAGAAGAAGTGGTTGAGGCAGGTACATTTAAAAGTTTTAAAACATTTAAATTTAAATGTTATTAAAGGTTCTTTGGTGGGTACATGGGCAGGAAAGGTTGGAGAGAAATGGGCCAAATATGGGGAAATGGGTCCAGCTAAGACAGAAAGCTTAGTTGGCATGGATGAGTTGGGCTGAAGGAAGTGTTTACATGCTGCATGATGCGATGAGATGACACTGCTTAATGACTCACCTCCAGCTGGCATGAAAGCTACCGGCACTGACTGAGCAGAAATTCCCAGCCTAGTCTACAGTTTGAATTGGACATCAGTTTCAGGTTTTTGCTGTCATTAATACAATGACATCTCTGTTTCTTTCTTTTTCTTTCCCTTTCTCTCCCCCCTCCCCCTCACACTCTCCCCCTTTCCTCCCCCCTCACTCCCTTTCCTCTCCCTCTCCCCACTTTTTCTCCCTCCCCCTTTCTCTCCCCCTCCCTACCTCCCCTTTCTATCCCTCTCCCCCTCTCTATCCCTCACTCCCTCTCCTGCCCCCCCTCTCCCTCCGCCCCTCCACTCCATTATTGGTGATCATCAATTTAGCTGCCAGGACCTTAACTTGTAGAATTCCCTCCCTGTGTCTCTACTCCTCTCTTTCCTGCTTTAAAATGCTGCCTAAAAATAACTTATCTTCCTTTACAAGCTCAAATTCATTTTTAAAAATCCCGCAGATATTGGAAATCCGAGACTATCTCAAAACCTGTTGGGATGGCACATGGTATGATTGCCTTCTTTAGTTGAGAGATTGAATGCAGAATTTGGGCATCATTTTGCAGCTAAATAGAATGTGGTGGGATCTCACCTGGAGTAATGTGTATCGTTCTGGTCACCATACTGTGAGAGGGTGCAGAGTGAATTTGCTAGGATGTTGCCAGATAGAAGGCTTGAGTTGTAGGAGAGACTAGATATGCTGGGACTGTTTTCCCTGGTGTGATGGAAGCTGAGGTTTTACCTTATAGAGGTAAATGAAATCATGAGGGGCATGCACTCAGTGATCACTTTTTTAGGTACACCTGTACACCTGCCTGTCAATGCAAATATCCAACCAACCAATCATGTTGCAGCAAATCAATGCCTAAAAGCACGCCGACATGGTCAAGAGGTTCATTTGTTGTTCAGATCAAACATCAGAATGCGGAAGAAATGTTACCTAAGTGATTGCGACTGGAATGATCGTTGGTGCCAGATGGGGAGGTTTGAGTATCTCAGAAACTGTTGACCTCCTGGGCTTTTCACAAACCACACGTTTTGGAGTTTATAGAGAATCGTGCAAGAAACAAAAAGACTTCCAGTGAGTGGCAGTTCTGTGGAAATTGCAGTAAAGGAAAGGTTAAGGCCTTGGGTCATTGTAGTCAAGTGAGATCTTTGAAATGAGACCACCGGAGACACCTCTGCTTACAACAGACGAGATTGGCTGGGTTGACTGCAACACAGTGTACCCAAGTCAGGCATGTGAGACTTTTCCAGAACGGTCTTCTTGAGGCCATGGGGGCGGGGGGGGGGCGGCGGGCAGTGATGGAGACAGACAAGACGAGGATAACAGAAGGATGTGAAACATATCTAACGACTAAGATGCACCTGTGAAGCACAGTGACGACGACTTGCTGGCAGCAAACAAAACTATGAACTACTTTATTAATCATGCTTTTTCTTGGAAATTATCACTGCAATTAATAGCCTTTAACTTCCCTTTTGAAGGTGAGCTTGAGATCCAGCTGTACATTGTGGCGTTTTTGCAGTGTGATCTGAAGTCTCAAAGGTGCAGAGTGGTTGCAGTGTGGCGTGTATGGGCCCAAATTGAAGCGGCGGGGCCCAGGGTCCAAGAGCAGGGTATGAAGCGGTGTTTGGCCATTGCTGGAGTGGACTTCGAGGTGATTCAAAGAGTGAGGCAGAGTTGAAGTGGTGTTGCCCAGGCCCGAGAGCAAGCAACAAGCCAATGTTTGACCAGTTTAAGCACCAGGCCCGATTGGAAAGTTTGGGTTCAGGCGGAATCGGGGCTGTGGGGCCCAGGCCGAAGAGCATGTTGAGGTGGTGGGGCCTGGGTCCAAGAGCATGGAACAACCTGAGGTTGGTCTGATTTAAATGCCGAGCCAGATTGAAAAGGTCAGGGTATCAGGGCCGATGCTCAGCTCCCTGTTTCACAAAATTTACTTGTCTGTATGCTGAACTGAAGCTGCAGTCTGTATCTGCTGGGCTCCTGGACTGCCTTTAGCTGGTCTCATAGCTGTGAACTCACTTCTGTGAACTTCAGTTCTAAATGTTACTTGCTTGCTTTTATTGTTTGCACTATTTTTCGTGCACATTGGGTGTTTGACTACCATTCTTAATGGGCTCTATTGGATTTCTTTATTTTGTGGCTGCCTGTAAGGAGACAATTGCAAGGTTGAATATAGTACACATACTGTTATAATAAATGTACTTTGAACTTTGAAGGCTCTATTGTCCTTACTAACTTCAAAATATCATCGACTGCCTTCTTGAAGTTTCGATTGACTTTTAACATCTCAATTGTGAATGGCGAGTGACTTTGCGAGTAAGAAATTCAAACGTATACAATCTACAAGGATCACTACCTGTAACTGATGAGGCCAATTCTGTTTAAAAAAAGCAGTTTTCTATTCAGACTTCAGAACAATGTGGGTGACAGGGGCTGTACTGTTCTCCTTGTGCAGAAGTAAAATAAAACAAATTATTTTATTAGCAACTACAGCAGTTCTGTGAGCGAAGACACCTTGTTAATGAAAGGAATCAGAGGAGAATTGTCAGAGTGGTTCAAGCTGACAGGAGGGCGACAGGAACTCAAATAACCATCTGTTAAAACAGTGGTGTGCAGAACCTCCAACGTGTCGAACCTTGAAGTGGATAACTACAGCTGCAGAGGCCTGAAATATGCACCCAGTGGCTGCTTTATTAATTACAGGAGGTACCTAATAAACTGGCCACTGAGTATATGCAGATAAGGGGTTTTATCACAGTCTATATCAGAAGGCAGACAAATCTAAAATGAGAGGGCTTAGACTTAATATATTTGGACAGGTACAGAGATAAAGCCAGGTTCACAGAACAAATTACAAACGAGAAAATCTGCAGATGCTGGAAATCCGAGCAACACACACAAAATGCTGGAGGATCTCAGAATGCCGGGCAGCATCTGCGGAAAGAAGTATAGTCGAAGTTTCAGGCCGAAGCCCTGCCGAAGGGTGCAGAAGCTAGAATATGGGGTGGGGGGAAGGGAGAAGTAACAGCGAGCAGGTAAGAAGTGAGTCTGGGTGAGAGAGGGAAGGTAGGTGGATGGGAGAGTTGGAATGAAAGGGAATGATGCGAGAAGCTGGGAAATGATGGTGGAAGAGGCAGGAGGGCTCGGGAAGAAGGAATATGACAGGAGAGAACAGTAGAGCATGCAATAGGGGGAAGGAGGTGGCAGTGATAGGGGAAAAGAAGGGGTGAGGGTACCACAGGAATGAGGGGGAAAACGGTGGGGGGAGGGGTGGAGAAGGAAAACAGGTCAACACACACTAAATGCTGGAGGAGCTCAGCAACTTATTGCTTCCAGGGATGCCTACCCTGAAGAAGTTTAAATCTTCTCTCTTCCAAAGAAAAGAGGGGAAAGGCTACCGGAAGGGAAAAAAACAATGTTGACGCTATCAAGTTCAATTGAAAAGTAAAGATATGGAAATGCCTTTATTTTTGTCTGCACTGATTGGTCTACCATAACCATCTCAATATACTGAGTAAACTCTTCCTTCTACACTCTTTATTTATGACTGGAAATTAATTTAATACTTTCGGTATTGATTTCTGTAGTTTGGTGCCTCTCAGCCCATGCATGTGTAATCTCATAGTTTCATTAACATAGTTCTGCAACACGTCCCAAAAGCTCTTTTTCCCCACTTTCTAAATTACTGTATAATCAGTAATTTAATCCATCAACAAAGTCCTTTGTGATATATCCTTTGCTTTGTGGCCTTTGTCTTCTTTTGTAGTCAGTCATTCCATACAAGATCATCACTTTGGCATGGATGGTTCCTTTGTCATGCTGAACTTGAAACATTATGTTAGCCTCAGATGGTTGATATGGCATAGTTTACAATATGATGTTATACAAAGCCCAGACGCTGGGTCAGTACCCATAATTTATGGATTTTACCTTTATGACCGAACAGGAACAACAAAACTAAACAAATTACTGGGGAAACACAAAGGCCAAGGTGAAAGGTATTTGCTGCCAATTTCAGGAGACTTGCATTGGTGCTGGTGCAGTGTCTTGATTTAAAACAATGACACTTCTTTGCAACACACAGAAAATGCTGGAGGAACTCAGTAGGCCAGGCAGCATCTATGGAAAAAAGTACTGTTGATGTTTCAGGCTGAGACTGTTTGGCAGGACTATAGTTGAAGTTTCGGGCCGAGACCCTTTTGTGTGTGTTGCTTGGATTTCCAGCATCTGCAGATTTTCTCTTGTTTGTGAATGACAAACCCTTTCCACTTACTGATGTGGCTCAACATGCTGGGTTTGATTTTTGCTCCAGATTCCGGCATCTGCAGTCCCTTGTGTCTCCATGCATGAATGGGAACTTTCCCTTTGTGCAGGGGCTGAAATCTTCTGTAGTTATTCTGAATTTTACGGCTATATGTTGTAGTTGCAGTGTTGGAAATTCTGATAGCATTAGCATAACTCCAGATTCCATTTCTGATATCATGACTCAGCTACTGAGAGAGTTCTTTTGGTTCACTGTATCTGTTCTAGCTCTGAAAGGAGCATCCACTTAATTTCGCATCTCTGTATAGTTTCCAAGCCCTTAATCATTTTTCTATTACATGCATGTATTTAGTTTCCTTTTCAAAGCTTCTATTGAATCTGCTTCCACCATATTTTCAGCTAGAGGATTTGAAGTCACAGCAATCCCTGTAGTGAACCAATGCAGAAGAGGCCCTTCGTCACATCAATCCAGATTCCAGCATCTGCTGTTTTTTCTGTCTCCAATACTGTCAATCCATATGTCCTCTCCCATCATGACCTTCTTCCAGTTTTCCTCAAGCTTGTTGTATTATTATTATTTCCTCCTTCTTTATCAGCTTTTGCTCAAAGATTCTAAAAATACTCCCCAACAAAACCTGTAATGGAAAAGCAAAAACAAAGACTACGCATTCTGGAAGTCTGAAGTTAAAAACACACAGTGCTGGAAACGCTCAGCACGTCAGGCAACATCTGTGGCAAAGGAAATGGGGTTTACATTTCAGGTTGAAGACTTTCCATTGTAACCGAAAAACCGCAAGTGTGTTGAAGTTGCAGGGAGGAGAGTGAATGGAAGGAGTGAATGAATGAATGAAGGGAATTAGTCCTTACTCTTAATAATTTCTCCTTTTGCTCCTCCCATTTCCTCCAAACTAAAGGTGTAGCTATGGGCACCCGTATGGGTCCTAGCTATGCCTGCCTTTTTGTTGGGTTTGTGGAACAATCTATGTTCTGTGCCTATTCTGGTATCTGTCCCCCACTTTTCCTTCGCTACATCGACGACTGCATTGGCGCTGCTTCCTGCACGCATGCAGAACTCGTTGACTTTATTAACTTTGCCTCCAACTTTCACCCTGCCCTCAAGTTTACCTGGTCCATTTCCGACACCTCCCTCCCCTTTCTAGATCTTTCTGTCTCTGTCTCTGGAGACAGCTTATCCACTGATGTCTACTATAAGCCTACTGACTCTCACAGCTATCTGGACTATTCCTCTTCTCACCCTGTCTCTTGCAAAAACGCCATCCCCTTCTCGCAATTCCTCTGTCTCCGCCGCATCTGCTCTCAGGATGAGGCTTTTCATTCTAGGACGAGGGAGATGTCTTCATTTTTTAAAGAAAGGGGCTTCCCTTCCTCCACTATCAACTCTGCTCTTAAACGTATCTCCCTCATTTCACGTACATCTGCTCTCACTCCATCCTCCCACCACCCCACTAGGAATAGGGTTCCCCTGGTCCTCACCTACCACCCCACCAGCCTCCGGGTCCAACATATTATTCTCCGTAACTTCCGCCACCTCCAACGGGATCCCACCACTAAGCACATCTTTCCCTCCCCCCCCCTGCATTCCGCAGGGATCGCTCCCTACACAACTCCCTTGTCCATTCGTCCCCCCCATCCCTCCCCACTGATCTCCCTCCTGGCACTTATCCGTGTAAGCGGAACAAGTGCTACACATGCCCTTACACTTCCTCCCTTACCACCATTCAGGGCCCCAAACAGTCCTTCCAGGTGAGGCATCACTTCACCTGTGAGTCGACTGGGGTGATATACTGCGTCCGGTGCTCCCGATGTGGCCTTTTATATATTGGTGAGACCCGACGCAGACTGGGAGACCGCTTTGCTGAACATCTACGCTCTGTCCGCCAGAGAAAGCAGGATCTCCCAGTGGCCACACATTTTAATTCCACATCCCATTCCCATTCTGACATGTCTATCCACGGCCTCCTCTACTGTAAAGATGAAGCCACACTCAGGTTGGAGGAACAACACCTTATATTCCGTCTGGGTAGCCTCCAACCTGATGGCATGAACATTGACTTCTCTAACTTCCGCTAAGGCCCCACCTCCCCCTCGTATCCCATCTGTTACTCATTTTTATGCACACATTCTTTCTCTCACTCTCCTTTTTCTCCCTCTGTCCCTCTGAATATACCTCTTGTCCATCCTCTGGGTCACCCCCCCCCCCGTCTTTCTTCCCGGACCTCCATCCCCTTTTGCCTATCACCTGTCCAGCTCTCGGCTCTATCCCTCCCCCTCCTGTCTTCTATCATTTTGCATCTCCCCCTCCCCCTCCAGCCTTCAAATCCCTTACTCACTCTTCCTTCAGTTAGTCCTGACGAAGGGTCTCGGCCTGAAACGTCGACTGCGCCTCTTCCTGTAGATGCTGCTTGGCCTGCTGCATTCACCAGCAACTTTGATGTATGTTGAATGAAGGGAAATCAAGGTTACCAATGTGTCTGAAATGCAATCGTTATTGTCCATGTGATGATGAATCAGCATTTGATCTGCTTGAAGGAGTGTTAATAGGGAGAGAATAATGAGAGCACTGGAAAGGGAGAGAGAGAGAGAAAGAGAACAATGTGCTAGAGCTGTAATATTTAAACTTGGCAGGCACATAAATCATAGAACAAAACGAAATGCTGAGAATATCCAGCAGTTAACATCTGTGGAAAGTAATAAACTGAATTTTAATGCTACATCCAGGGCATGTCCTCTGCTTGTTCCTACCATCGGGGAGGAAGTACAGGAGTCTGGAGACCCACGCTCAAGGATTCAGAAACTGTGTCTTCCCTTCCACCATCAGATTTCTGAACAGACCATGAACTCATAGACACTGCTTCGTTTTTCCTTTTGCTTGGCACTAATTTATAGTATTTTAAAGTAATGTTATATTTTTGCACCACATTGCTGACACAAAACAACAAATTTCATGTCATATAAGTCAGTGATAATAAAGTTGATTGTGATTCTGAGGTGAAAACCATAAAAATGCTGATACTGGAAATCGAAAACAGAACAGAAAATACTGGAGCCACTCCAGAGGTCAGACTGCATCTGTGGAATGAGAAATGGAGTTAATGTTTCAGGATTGAAGTCCTTTGTCAGATCTGCAGTTTTCAGTTGTTGAATTCACTGTCATTTCTTTTCCAGGAATGTTTAACTTGAAGAAGTGCTCCTTTACTTTCTGACAGGATTTCCTTCTGTATCTGTTGTCTTGTTCATTCTACATGTCACCTTTTCCCCTTTGAGCCTTTGATGAAGGTGTTGACCAAAGCACTACCTTTCACAGCCACGTCCCTCTGGAGGCACATATCTCCAGCTCCAAGTCTCCGACATTGATCCAACTGAAACTGGGTTGTGACGAAGGGTCCTTGATCTGAAAGACTGATTCTATTTCTCTTCCCGCAGATGTAGCCTGACCTGTCTTGTATAACTTTTGTATGAATTATAGATAATGTACGTTCTGTGTGTTATCCATATCTATATGCCGGTGATGCAGTTGCAAAGAAGTTTTTTGTTGTACTTGTGCCTCACTGTACTTGTCCATATGAAAATAAACTGGACTTTACTTGAATTATTAAGTAAAGTTCTCTATGTTGCTTATTAATTTTTTTAACTTTGCACTTTTCCCACACTAATATTGAGCTGTTCCCCTGGCATCATTTACCCTTTTCTCTGTTTATTAGAACAGGTTACCGCACTAGATGCCCAGACGATTGTCCACACAGCCTGTGGAGAAGCCCACACTGTGGCTGTCAATGACCAGGGTCAAGTCTTTGCATGGGGAGCAGGAAAGGACGGTCAGCTGGGAATCAATTCTACAGAAGAGACGGTCCGAATACCAAGGTACTGATTATGTCCAAAATGGAATTGTGAAATTCAGGATGTTCTTATGGCGAGTTTAATACTTTTTTTTGTTTGTTGGGTATCAGCGTTACTGATCAGGTCAGCATTTTTTACCCGAGAATGGGTGCACATGGCGGGGAGTTCTCCCGCGATGTTGTTCATAGGAAAGTTGAAAAATTATGGTGATACACAGCATGGAAACAAGCCCTTTGGCCGACACATCTATGCTGACCAGGTTGTCTAACTGAGCTTGTCCCATTTGCCTGCATTAAGCCCATATCCCTCTCAGTCATTCCTATCTATGTACTGTACCTATCCCAACATCATTTAAATGCTCTACTTACTGCCAGAGCTGGTTATTCTGGCGGTTTGTTCCCTCTGTGTGGAATGGTTGCCCCTGTGGTCCCCTTGTGCTCTTACCCCTTTCACTTTAATCACATGCCCTCTAGGTTTGGATTTCCTTACTCTGGGGTAAAGACTTTTTCTACTCATCTTATCTATGCCCCTTGTATATTTTCTAAACCTGTATAAAGTTGCTTCCCATCTCATCACGCTCCAGGGAAAATGACCTAGTCCGTCCAGCCTCTCCTTGTAACGCAATCCCTCTGGTCCTGGCAATATCCTTGTAGGTCTTTTTTGTATTATTTTCAGTTTAATGACATCCTCCCTATGGCAGGGCAATCACTATTGTACCTGGTACTCCAGAAGTGGCCTTACTCATATCTTCTACAGCTTACAGTCGGTATCCTAACCAATGGAGATGAGGGGACAGTGCCAATCTGCACAGACAGCACCAGAGGTCAGAACTGAACCTCATTCACTGGAGATGAGAGGCAACAGTGCCACGAGATGCACCATAGTGTGGCACATTCTGGAAATCAATTTTAGAAAAAGTATTAAAAAAGTTCCATTAGTAATTAAAATATAGGAATGGAGAGCTTTTAGTCAAGTCAAGTTTATTCTGCACAAGTATGGTGAGGTACAGGTAGAATGAGAAACTTACATGCAACAACTTCACAGACACTTAGATTCAGATGACATACAGAATGAGTTAAGCATAAATTATCAAATTTCAAAGTTTAACTTCGCAATAAATTTATTATCAAAGTATGTGGAGTGTGTGTCACCAAATACTATCTGGAGATTGATTTCCTTGCAGCCATTCACAGTAGAACAAAGAAATACAATAGAATCAATGAAAAACTGCACACAGAGCCTGACAGGCAACCAATAAGCAAAGAAGACAAACTGTGAAAGTACTATAAATAAATAAACAATACTGGGAACATGAGTTGTAGAGTCCTTGAAAGTGAGTCCAAGGGCTTTGGACCCAGTTCAGTGTTGAGGTGAATGAAGTTTAGCACGCTGGTTCAATAGCCTGATGGTTGAAAGGTAATAACTGTTTCTGAACTTATTGGTTGAATGAACAAGTAACACAAATTTACTTTCTTTCATTTGTTTAAATTATCTTTGTGAGATACTGGTGTAATGGTTTGTGGAGGACCAGGTAGAGATTGGGCAAGAGATTCTGCACTTCCAGACTGTGTGTTTGAACACAGATTTACTCCATAATGGAAATGTGTCCTGTTGACTTTATTCTCAATCCTTTCACAGAATCTGTGTAGATTTGCTATATTTTGTTCCCTTCCTCTTTCATATTCTTACTTGAGCTTTGGTCTTGCAGGTTAGTCCGGACGCTGACTGGACACATTGTCATCCAGGTCACATGTGGAAGCTGGCACTGCCTGGCTCTTACCAGAGGTACT
This sequence comes from Mobula hypostoma, assembly GCF_963921235.1. Classification (NCBI taxonomy): domain Eukaryota; kingdom Metazoa; phylum Chordata; class Chondrichthyes; order Myliobatiformes; family Myliobatidae; genus Mobula; species Mobula hypostoma. Next base: position 159,396,846 of record NC_086100.1, read on the forward strand.
AAAGCATAACCTGAATGTGTTGAACCTGCTCTAGCACTGAGTTGTCATAGCCTTTGTCCTTACTGTAGCCTACCCTGAACCGGGCTTGGGAGATGCGCTGGGAGCAGCATGAAGTGATGGGGATGGCAGTACGTTTAACTTCCCCCATGGTAGACACACCACAGACTGTTTGTGGGTAGGTGTGGTTATAAGACGACAATCCCTATCCATAGGTGGTGCTGGTAAAAAGTATGGCCAGTGGCCCCTTACGAACTCTTATGAGAACTCTTTATTATGCAGTGTGTTTAATGTCAGCTCAGCCATTTACTCAACATTTTACTCTTTCTGTAGAAGATAATGGATCATCAACATCGTGCACAACTGCAGCATAATGTCCTATTTCAATGCCCAGGTTTATGAAGGCCAGTGAGCTTTTTTCACGTGTGATGCCCCTTTCAGAGAAGGTTATTCTGTACACCATGGCTATTGACCTTATATTGAACGTGTTAGGATAGAAGACATTCTTTTCAAAGGCTGGCAATTTTGGCTGCGTACATTGAGTACAGTATCGGTTTATGGCTGATGCTTAGAAGGCCAAGATCATTTTCCTCAAACAGCTAAATAATTGGTTTCTTTGTGTTTGTTTCGTAGCCTCTGGTTACCAAATGGAGTCACTAATTTTGCCTTTTTTTTCTCCGTTCCAGACAGTCAGCTGTTTTCCTGGGGTCAGAACTCCCATGGCCAACTGGGTTTAGGGAAGGGATTTCCCTCCCAGTCCAGCCCCCAGTGTGTGAAGTCTCTCTCTGGGATTCCTCTGGCTCAGGTTGCTACAGGAGGAACACACAGCTTCACTCTGTCGCTCTCGGGTGCCGTGTTTGGTTGGGGGAGAAACAACTGTGGTCAGCTTGGACTCAATGACAACAGAGGTAGACAATTAACAGGGCAGCATATGGTTGCAGGGGAGATCGGGGGTGCAGCTAGGAACCAAACTTTGATAAGCCAGTTGGTTCAAGGCAGGGGATCTCATGTCTAATGTGAGTTTGACAGAAGCCCATCTAGTCCAACAAGCCTGGCACCCACTCCTGATATCTGGAGTATCAAACCAGTCATTTCCATCCTCTCCATAGTTCAACTGGAACAAAAGCAGAAAAAAAAAGGGAAAAATAAGGAAGAGAAAAACAATGGAAAATTCCTTTCTGTTGTTCTCAGACAATTAAAACCGAAGCAACAATCATATAGACTATATGTCTGTTTTTTTTTAACCTGATCTTACATTGTATATGAGGCAGTTTCTAAAATCAGGCACCAAATGGCCCAGGTTTTAATTGAAATTCTGTTGTTTTTTTCCCCAAATTGGCATGCTTTTTTCTTTTTCACTGCTGCTTTTATACCATCAAGCATATCCTGCTCATGTGTTGAAGAATATCTAGTCCTTCATATTTCTGTTAGTGAGGGGGCTGTGTGCAGTACTGGAAGTTACTATGGATGGTCCCTGTTTGTCATTGTAGATCGAGATGTCCCTAATCATGTGAAGTTCCTGCGGAGCCAGAAAATAGTTTACATCAGTTGTGGCGATGAGCACACTGCAGCTTTAACCAAGGTAATTGCTCCACCCCATCCTTTCACAAGATTATGTCTGACGTGATGGTAACCTTAACTTTAAACTTCTGTTTACCTTTATCAAACTTTGACCCTTTGCTTCTCAAGAATCAAGCTAGCTCTGCCTTAAACATTCTGCTTTCAAGACTGTTTCCACTGAACCAGAGCGCCAAAGGGTCTTGCCCTCCAAGAGAGGAAAGAACGCATTACTTGTGTCTGAAATGAGCGACCCCTTACTTTAAAAAATGAATTTAGTTATCTGTGAATATAGTGGGTGAGATAAATGAAAGTAGTGAAGACAATCACATGAAGCAAACAAAGCACAAATCTTTTCAAATGATTTATATCTTTTTCCTTCCCAGTTGTGCTAACTCTGTGAATCCCCCTCTGAATTTTCAACACTTCCATTAGATCTCCAGTGAATCAGCTTTGATTGAAAGTACCTCAGTTTCTCTTGGATCTTCCCAGAACTGAAATCCCTGCATTCATGATACTATTCCCCTCCTGCTTTTTTCCCAAGTCCTCTTTGAATTACGCTCTTTGGGATTGGGGCCAGTGCACCAGTGGTTAACAACACTTTAAGTCAAACTTTACACAGCACTGACTGTAGCCGCTCTTAAAATTATTTCACCGGTATCCTCCTCAATTGCACAATGTGCTGATGCCCACCAGTGATGTCTTGCTTACAATGCAGCCAGCAAACCGTTTCCTTGCAGAACAGTGGGGGTTCTGAACTAACTGCCTGAAAAGGTGGTAAAGGCAGAATCTCTCACTGTCTTTATAAAGTAGCAGAATGGGAACTTGACGCACTGTGACCTGCAGGGCTGTATTCTGAGAGCTGGGAGGTGGAACGAGCTCTTTCCCGGTCGGTGTGGATTCCGTGGGGCAAATGATCTTCTCCCTTGTTCTGTGATGGGATGGCTAATGCTGTACGGTGTATCTCCCCTCAGAATGGAGGCGTTTTCACATTCGGAGCTGGCCTTTGTGGACAGCTAGGCCACAACTTCAGAAATAATGAGATTAATCCCCGCAGAGTCCAAGAATTGATGGGAAGCGAAGTCTCCCAAATAAGCTGTGGCAGGTGAGTGAGCATGCTGGATACCCACCCACATTTTCGTCCTGCAGCACCTGTATCTATGTCTGCTCCGTCACCTGCCTCCCGCAACCTGAACAGCTCTTCCAGGTAATGCAGAGATTCGCATACACCTCCTCTAAACTCATCTACTGAATCCGGTGGCCTCCTCTGCATTGGTGGGGCCAAGCACAGGCTAGGCAACAGCTCTGCCAAGCACCTGCACTCTGTTCACAGTGGCTATCTGGAGTTTTCAGTCGCTAGCCATTTTAATTTGCCTCTGCAATTCTACACAAATCTGCCTGCCCTCAGCTTTTTCCACTGCCAGTCTGAGGCCAAATGCACTCTAGAGGAATGGCTGCTTACAGTCTACTTGGGTGATTTACACCCCGATGGCATGAACATTGAATTCTCCAATTTCAGGTGACTCATACCTCTTCTATTTCTTTTTCTCTCCTTCTGCTCCACAGAGGGTCTCCAACACAATCACAAAATTGTCAAGGAATGATTCCAGCAAGTGCAATCTGGAACTCCTTCCCTAAGTAGCACTGAACCTTTGAAGTACTCATTGAAAACAGAGCTGAAATTCCCAAGGAAAAGACTAACATATTCATTAATTATGGTATGGGTAATTAATTATGGATGATAATAAACCTGAGTCTGACTCTGATTCAGACTTACTAGATGCAGAGAAAAGTTGGATAAGTGGAGATTCAGCTATAGCATGATTACAGTAGGGGGGTGAATGGTTAACTCCTGTCCGTATTGTTTTTCCAATATAGGGCCTCTGTCTGTGTGACCAGGACAGTTGCATATGGATGCTTTGTGGGATATATTTTGTGTCACTTGCATCAGTATCTGGTTCAATATCACAGGCATATATCGTGAAATTTGTTGTTTTGCAATAAATAATAATTTAAAAACTATTAATTATATTAAGTATATATAAAAATGAGTTAAAGAAGTAGTGCAAAAAGAGAGGAGACTAATAGTAAGGTAGTGTTCACGGGTTCTCTGTCCAATCAGAAATCTGATGGCAGAGGGGAAGAAGCTGCTCCTGAAACATTGACTATGTCTTTGGGCTCCTGTACCTCCTCCTTGGTTGTAGTAATGAGAAGATAGTATGTCCTGGGTGACAGGGATCCTTAACGAGGATACCGTCTTTTAGAGGCATTGCCTTTTGAAGGAGTCCTCGATGCTAAGGAGGCTAGGCCCCTGATGGAACTGGCTGAGTTTACGGCTTTCTGCAGCTCTTTCTGATCCTGTGCATACCGGACGGTGATGCTACCAGTTAGAATGGTCTCCGCAGTACACCTGTGGAAATTTGCGAGAGCCTTTGGCGGCATACCAAGTCTCCTCAAACTCCTAATGTGATGTAGCCTCCGTCATGCCTCCTATGTAACTGCACTAGCGTGTTGGATCCGGGATGGATCTTTAGAGTGGTGACACCCAGGAACTTGAAACTACTCGCCCTTTCTACTTCTGATCCCTTGATGAGGACTGGTGTGTGTTCCCTTTCGTGACGTCCACAATCAATTCCATGGCCTTATTGACACTGAGTGCAAGATTGTTGCTGCAACGCCACTCAACCAGCTGATCTGTCTCTCTCATGTATGGCTCCTCATCACCATCTGAAATTCTGCCAACAATACTTGTGTTGTTGGCAAATTTAGAGATGCCGTTTGAGAATAGAGAGAGTAGAGTAGCGGGCTAAACACGCATCCTTGAAGTGCACTGGTGTTGATTGTCAGCAAGGAAGAGATGTTATTTCTGATCTGTTGATTAGAGCTGAGGGTATGATTGTGTTGCACGCTGAGCTGTAATAAATACGCAGCAGCCTGATGTAGGTAATACTGTTGTCCAGGTGATCCGAGGCTGAGTGGAGAGCCAGTGAGATTGTATCTGCTGTAGACCTTTTGTGGGGATAGGCAAATTGCAGCAAGTCCAAGAATTTGATACGGCAAGAGTTGATTCTAACCATGGCAATGACCATGACCATGAAGAGAATAAATCAGCCCATTATAGCTAACTTAAAACACCTTTCAGGCTATCTGAAAGGTGAAATATTTAAGGGAGACATGAGGGGGGACTTCCTCACTTAGAGAGTAGTGTGAGTGTGGAATGAACTGCCAGCAGAAGTGATGGATGTGCATTCGACTGCACATATTTAAGAGACTCTGATAGTACATGGATGGAAGGAGTATTGTCTAAGTGCCTGTCGACTGGACTAGGCAGAATAATTAGGGCATCTTCTGGAAGTTCTTTCACCTAATCTGAGGAAACACTTCTGTGACCCATGACTTCAAGATCTAGGAGACCGTATAATTTTCTGTGATTCAGTCCCTACAACTTGAGACATTCTCGACTTGATGGAGTCCTGTAAGTAAGCCATGGCAGATTTGTCAGCAATCTCACCTTGAGTCAAAGGCTTACATTCTACCCCAAAAGTCTGAGCAATAAAATCTGATGTGATGCTCCTTTTGAGTATTCGGGGGGCATTGTTCTCTCAAGCACACTCTCTCAGATGATCAGTATTGGTATTGGTTTATTATTGTCATGTATACCTTCATATACTGAGAAGCTTTGGTGTGCCATCCAGACAGGTCATCCCATACGTAATTACTTTTTAAAAATATATTCATTTATGGGATGTGGGCATTGCCCATCCCTAGATGGTAATAAGAGAACCTAATGCAGAATATGGTGTTGCGACTACAGAGAACGTGCAGTCAAATTAAGTGCAAGGGCTACGAGAAAGTAGCGTGGGAGGTTAAGCGTTCATCTTTTAAACATGTGAGAGGTGCCTTCAGAAGTCTGATAACAGTGGAATAGAAGCTGTCCTTGAGTCTGACCAATCTATCAGGTGCTAAACAGAGCTCTTATCTGCATTCTTAGGAGGGAATTAAAGGTCGTAAGGCATTATTTTGAAGGCAAATGAAGGAAATCTTTTCTGGAATACTAGCCAATAATTATTGCTCAATTAGTCTCACTACAGTAGCTATAACTTTGCTCTTTGTGGAAGGTAGCCATGTGCAAATTGGATGCAAGTGCTTCCTGCTTCACTGGACCTTGTTTGTTGATTTTTGTTCTAATTGTCCTCTTTCTTCAATAATCTGTGTTTAATTTATGTTTTTGTTGTGTCTCTGCTGCTGTGTGACTGTGATGCTGCTGAAAGCAAGTTTTTCATTGCACCTATGTGTTCATCTACTTGTGCATAAGCTCAGCTGAGATGTTGACTTTGACCCATGGTTAGTGGAGCACAATGCACCCATTCCAAGGCAAGCCTGAGATGCTACCTTTCACTCTCGTACAATAACCAGGCGCAGACCGAACTGCAGCTACTACATGAGGAATGCCAGTGATTAAAAGCAGAACTATTGGAAGAGTGGCTGAAATCTCCCTACAGCTCTGTCTTAAAAACTCTGGGCAAAGTGAGGACATTTGATAAATTCAGTCATGAATTTATAACAAAAGATCAATGCAATAGTTTAAAATAAGTTGCACAAATTACTGACTTAATCTTTATATTAGTTGAAATGTCACTCAGCATTTAACATTTGAAACACTTTTGCTTTCTTTAGGCAACACACACTTGCCTTTGTCCCTTCTTCTGGGCTAATCTATGCCTTTGGACGTGGCAACAGAGGTCAGCTGGGATCTGGACACATGGTTAACGCTCAGGTTCCATATCGAGTAGCTGGGAACTGGGTAACTCATAAACACAAGGTGCATCCCAATGGTGAGTAGAAAACTCCCAAGCCTTCCTCTCTGTAATTGTATTCTGTTCGAAGGCTGTGCAGCCTGTACCCAATGAATGGGCTTTGATTCATTTTTGGTGCCATTTTGTCAGAAATATCTCCTTCTGTGAGTTATCACTGCAGATGATCTATTAATACATTAGTACCAGTTGCAGTCCTCACGGATTGACCCATTTGGTCATTATTGAGGGGTCGAATCAAGCAAATGAGGGAAATCCCAGGTGGGCCTCTTTCTCTTGTTAGATTTTGCAAGTTAGCATCATAAGTAGTGAGGTTTGGTTGTGCCGCAGGGATTAATCCTGATTCGAATAAGAAAAGTGAGCTCGATTTGACCACCTGTCAGGTGGACACACTTTGATTTAACTGTTGCACACCTGAAACTTAAATTTTTCTTGTCTGCCATCACATTTAGAAAGTAAAACTTGGTGTCAGCAGGATCAACCTACTAGTGTAATTAGCTTGGCACAGCATTACGGGCCGAAGGTTATGTTACGGTGCTGTATTGTTCTATGTTCAGTGTGTGATGGTCATCAAAGTAAAAGGAGGAAAAAGGAAGCCAAGAGTGAATTACTCATCAGGACAGATTTATAAACTTGGGTCATTTTATTTAAGACAGCAAGTTTGGTTCTACAAGCTAACTAAACGATAGTGTTATAGGTATCTTTCAGTACAGTGTACTCACTTGAATTTATTGCTAAGTCTCAGCCCAAGGAGAAGTGGCCATATGGAAGGGAAGGGTCTGTTGGACGTGGGAATCATTTGCCAAGGAAAGAGAGCACTGGAAGTAAGAGTCACTCACCAAGTAAACAGATTGGCCCTTTGAAGAGATGTTTGGAGGTAAGATCCCTACTGAAGTGTGACGACCTTTGGAGATGGGAGTCATTCTACAGTTGGGGGAGTCGTTGGAAATACAATCCCTCACTGAGTGAAGAACCATTGGATATAGGAAGTACTGTGGGACCTTGCTCTGCATTAACTAGTTCACCTAAATAACAATAGTGACCATGAGGGCAAGGTGTCCTCTTTAGTTGTGTAGTGCCATTGGGTTGGCTTCATGTGTAATATGTATGCATATTCTTTCTTCTGTCCATATATTCAGATGTGATGTAAAGTTTTGTGGGCAGGTTATTTGTTCAGGGAACACAAGAGACTGCAGATGTTGGAATCTGGAGCAACAGACAATTTGCTATAGAGACTCATCAGATTGGGGAGGGGGTGGGGTGGGGGCTGACATTTGGGCTGAGGCACCGACACACCGAAACACCGACAATTCCTATCTCCTCATGGATGCTGCTTGACCAGTTGAGTTCTTCCATAGTCTTATTTTGTCCATGAGTGTATGTATGCAAGGTAACGGAGAGCTAAGAAATTACCCTGGCACAAGATACCACTATCCATAAAGACTGAGTGAGGGGGAAATTGGAGAAGGGAGCCATTTATCAAGTAATAACACCATTAGAAGCAGGAATCACTCACCAATAGGAAAGTTTTGAAGGAAGAATCTATTGCAACAAGAGATAATTGAAGTCAACTGAAATTTTGAAGCAGAGCAAGTGATGAAAGATGAGTATCAATTTTACTTTACCTGGTTTCACACTGATTGAAGAGACTATATATAATACAGTCGACACAAGGAAATCTGCAGATGCTGGAACTTCAAGCAACACATACAAAATGCTGGTGGAACGCAGCAGGCCAGACAGCATCCATAGGAAGAAGCACAGTCTCGGGTCTTGGGTATCGGCCCAAAACGTTGACTGTGCTTCTTCCTATGGATGCTGTCTGGCCTGCTGCGTTCCACCAGCATTTTATGTATAATACAGTTGACCTTCACTAATCTGACTACCAGTAATCCGGTTCCTTCGATAATCTGGCACTGATTGTGCTTAATATGATCCTTCTGTAACTTGGCATTTTCACTAATCCGGCACTCCTCAGGTCCCAATGGTGCCAGATTAGTGAAGGTCAACCTGTATACCCACTGTGTACTTTAAGGAAGAAATATCAGTGTTTCATAGGTCTAGATAGGCTCTCGCTGTATAATAAGCGTTTCCGGTCTCAAGTCATTGGTACACTCACTTCCGAACCCGAGGCTTGTGGATTCTGATCCCTCTGCAGCAGTTGGGCATTTAATCTCACTGATCCTTCAGAACAATGCCAGGAGAATGCTAAGGCATCATCCTTTGTGGATGCTGAACTGAGTGTGCAGTATGTGATCAGAGCCACAAGCTCCCCAGAATAGGCAACTGATGCCTTGATTACTTCCTCTGACCAATAACCATTTTTGCCCAAGTTACTGTTCCTCATTCAGTACAGGGTCAAAGCAAACATCAGTCTGTGTTCTGGAGAGAGATACAATAGAGTGTGGATGTTGGAATTTCGAGCAACAAACTATCTACTGGAAAAACTCAGTGGGTTGAGCAACATCTGTGGGAGGAATGGTTGAACTCCTGCGTTTGGCAATTCTCTTCCTCCCACAAATGCTGTTTAAGCTTCTCAGTTCCTCCAGCAGATTGCCTGTGCTCTGGAATGATGCTATCACTGACATACAGCTTCTTCTGACGTTTCTCTGACTTTCACAATCTCCCACAACAATGGCAATGGCTTCATCGTGCCCACTGAGGTGACCAATTGACAAGGGATGAACGGGAGTTGTAAAGTCAGTGTCAGTAATTCTGTCGGTGTTATAGACCACAACCAGAATTGTGCATTGAGACTTCCTTTGTTCTGTTGGCAGACCAGTCGAATTACTGCGTACTGAAACAGGTCTCCTGTGGAGGCGATCAGAGCTTTGCCCTCTTCTTTCACTACGAGGTGAGCCAGACCCAGGAAAGCCATACTCTCAAAATGTTTCAAGCATGTTGCTGCTCTTTGATGTAAAGACAGAAGGGCTGGCAGGAACTGTGGGTACATGGTGAATAAACGTCATGGTCCATTCCAATGTCTCCCTGACCAGGCAGTTTGCTAAGCTGCACCATGGGGCACATTAGGATGTGGCCTCAGTCATGCTAAAGGTTGCCTGAGCAAGGAAGCAAATTTCCTTCCTAAGAGAAGTTATTTGGATTTCCAGAAGATCTGTATCAATGTAATTTTTAATATTATAAGCAATTCAATTTCTCTATTGCTTCGGGTGGGGGGGGGTTTAGATTTGCTTCCAATGTATTATTAGACCACTTGATCGTTGTTTGCAGTACAAACAAGTTAACCAATAACATACCTAATCTGTTATTTGTGAGATCTTGCTGTGCACATATTTGACCGGCATGCTCATCCAGGTAACAGCCGTGACCCAAATTTAACGAAAAATGTACTTGGTTAAATGTGATATGTCATGGGTTACCTTCTTGTATTAAAGGTGTAAGATAAATCTGTGTCCTGTTCTACTGTCTGCCCGCGGATAGGTTTAGTTTAATGTGGCATCATGTTCAGCACAGATATTGTAGGTCAAAGGGCCTGTTCCATGTTCTCTGATCTGTAATGCAGAGGTCTGTGGGTGAGGGAATTATTCAGGGGTGTGTGCAAGGCAGTGGGGAGCTGGGGAGCCCAGAAGCAAACGTGACAATCCACCACTCACTGTACTTCAGTGATTAACATGTTGCTATGGACACAGGCATTATTTTGGACCATGATAGTAAGCACGTAAACATTAAAGGCTGAACTGTGTACCCTCATATTTATCTTGGAAAATGGAACCTGGACTCCTTGATGAATAGGCATTTTTCACCTTGCCACACATTTTAAACCAAGTATGCCAAAACTGGCGTTGACCTTGATGGTACAATCATTGTTGTGCGAGTGTTTGTGGGTTTGTTACTGTGTTTGTATGAGTGTGTTTTTTGTGTGATAATATGGGCGAGTGCATATTCACATGTTGCTCTGAAATTGATTGGGTGGTTGAGAAGGCATATGGCTTGCTTGCCTTTATCAGTCAAGGCACTGAGTTCAGAAGTCAGGAAGTTCGGCTGCAGCTTTGTATAACTGTAGCTCAGCCTCATCTGGAGTATTGCATGCAGTTCTAGTTGCCCCATCATCGAAAGGGGCAGAAACAGTTTACCAGGCTGTTACCTAGATTAGGAGGCATGAGCTATAACGAAAGGTTAGACAAACTTAGGTTATATTATCATGAGCGGCGGAGGCTGGGGGAGATCTGATAGAGGTTTATAAGATTATGAAAGGCATAGATAGAGTGGACAAACAGGATCTTTATCCCCGGGGTCAAAATCTCTCATACCAGAGGGCATGCATTTAAGGCGAGAGGAGGTAATTTCAAAAGAAATGTGAGAGGCAAGTTGTCTTTTCCACACAGAGTGGCGTGTGCGTGGAACGGACTGCTTGGAGTGTTCGTAGAGGCAGAGACGTTAGAGACTTTTAACAGAGGTTTAGATAGCCACGTGAATGTGAGGATTGTAACTGCACCGGTCCAATGAAATAATGCCCACGCAACATACAGATATCCTTGAAGATTTATTTTTATTTCTCTGGCTCTCTCTCTTCAGTAGATACTGTGAAAACTACAAGAAAATAAAGGACATAAAGTTTGAAACATACATCCCTCAGTCTTTTAAAGTCTCTCAAGTTAGTGTCTGCTGATAAACAGGCCCAAACACGTTAGCACATCAGAAGTGTGCTGAAATCAAATAAATCACTAAAACATATCACACTGTTCATATAAAGCCACCTGAACAGCATCATATAAAGCAAATTAAGAAAAACAATGACTGTGTGCGCCTCTTGGACCACATGCTGAATGAGGTTACTTTAGGGCTATATGTCTTTCTCTGCTTCCATGTTGATTCTGACCCATAATACCACAGTCATGCTTTTATCAAACTCTGGTCATGTGACCTGTTACACTCTGGTCATGTGACCCATTACACTCTGCATTAAATAAACCTTATATAAGGTGATAAATTAATCATGAATTTATGACAAAAACATATAAAATAAACATTTCAATGAAACATGTCCCGGAGACAGTTACAAGGATATAGACATTGTAGGGAGAGAGGGGATTAGTTTAGTTTGCCATTGTAGCATTGAATCAGGTTCGTGCGTCTGGCAAATGAGACAGAAAACATAGGGAATAAGTATATTAATCATTTAATTACAAACAGTAAAAATTCCACCAAACATTCATGTTCTCCAAGTTACCGACACTACAAAGCTGAATATTTAACAAACTTACTTAGCTAAAAGCGTGCGCAGAGCGTACCTTCCTAATGGTTATGTGCACCTCTTGCCTTAAACAAAGGAAGAGAGAGCAAGCCCCTTCCGTGTGCTATTTTATACCTGGGATGTTTGAAACAGGACACCAGGCAGCTAACCAATGGGAGAAAACAGCTGCATTTTCTAAACTAACCAATCACAACAAATACTTAGCTAAAAGTATGCACAGAGCATACCTTCCCAATGGTTATGTAGACCTGTTTGTCTTAAACAAAGGAAGAGAGAGCAAGCACCTTCCATGTGCTATTCTACATTGGGATATTGGAAACTGGACACCATGCAGTTAACCAATGGGAAAAGCAGCTGTAGTTTCTAAACTAACCAATCACTACAAAGCGGCTTACAACAATCAGAATAAGCCATGCCCCCACAGGACAGCCATTTGATCACTAATTTATTTGGTTCAGCACAACTTTGCGGGTTGAAGGGCTTGTTCTCTGTTTGATGTTCCATGCGCGCTTTTGTGTGTGTGTGTGTGTGTGTGTGTGTGTGTTTATTTGCCTTATTGTGTGTGAGTGTAAGGAAGAGTGTCTATGATAGGGTGAGTATGTGCAACAGTAAAAGCTTGGAGGGCTGTGTGTGTTTGCTTGTATGAATGAGTGACGTGTATGTCAGTGTTTATGTGTGAGGGTGAAAGTATTAATGTGTTTGTGAGTATGCATGAAGAAGTTTGCATGTGTGTGTGAGAGACACACACACACACACACAGTCAGACAGCCAGATAGCGACAGCGTTTATGGGATTCATAAACTAACCTGCCAGTTTTGCAAAATTCAAACTTCCTTTTGATTTTCCTTAATCTCCTCCTCGTTTTTTTTTTCAGCAACTAATAAATCCATAGTAAAACAGCAGGAGTTTTCTGCAAACACGAGGAAATCTGCAGATGCTGGAATTTCAAGCAACGCACACAAAAGTTGCCTGTGAACGCAGCAGGCCAGGCAGCATCTATAGGAAGAGGTACAGTCGACGTTTCGGGCCCAGACCCTTCGTCAGGACTCTGTGGAAGGGTCTCGGCCTGAAACGTCGACTGTACCTCTTCCTATAGATGCTGCCTGGCCTGCTGCGTTCACCAGCATTTTTTAGGACTTCCCTGTCCCATTTTGAAGGGCAGTCATTTAAACCATCTACGCCATAAATTCCTCAACTGCTTTATTTCTCTTTCACAGAACTCGCAAATCCCTGATGACTTCCGCTGTTTGGATCCTTTAAGGCGTGTCAGGATCATTAACAATAGCAATAATAAGTGGCTACTCAGCCTTTCAGGGAAGGATGTGCTTAAGTAAGTGATGGATCCAGCTTTGACAAATATCTAAATTTTAGATTTGATCATGAATCTCAAATGCCCAAGAGTATAGCGTGCTTCCTGCAGTGAAGCATTTCCTGTCTGTTGGACTGATTCTGTTTTTCTCGTGCCATTTCCCTGATCGCGTTCACTTCGGCCCAGTTTCCTGTCAGCTCTCTACTCCTATCGCCATGGGAGCCTTGTGACGTTCCCTGAGACACTCCCAGGAGACGCATACAAAATGCTGGAGTAACTCAGCAGGTCAGGCAGCAATTATGGAAAGGAATAAACGGCCGATTTTGGGCCAAGACCCTTCATTAGGACTGGAAGGAAAGGGAAAAGAAGCCAGAATAAGAAGGTGGGGTCAGGGGAAGGAGTACGAACAAGAAAGTAATAGGTTGAAGAGTTAGGAAGCAGCAGAGATCTCTGAAGGGGGAAGTAATGAGAGCGTGTCTCACTGAACTCCCATCGAAGGGTAGATTTAAGGGTAGGCATCCCTCAAAGAGACTTTGCAGTGGTGCAGTGAATTGTAAACACAAGAGATTCTGCAGATGCTGGAAATTCAGAGTAATACAAAAAAATGCTGGAGGTTCAGCTAGCGGCTTAATTTAGGGGAAGGCAGTCTCGTGCCCGGCCAACCGTAAGAAATCTTGTTTGGGTGGATGCTGCATGATGTGTTCCCCTGTTACAAATCAGTATCACGAAATAACAAACGGTACACAATATGCAAATAAATGACTGAGTTTTATAATTCTTAATTTGACTGTAGGTTAGTAAAGAAGGGCCCATTCCCATAAAACTGTCTAATGCGCAACGTAGGAGCTCACTGTTTTCCCATCTGTTCGTTCGCCATTGATTTTCCCCCTGGTCGTTGACTCCTGACCCCATTCGAAGTCCACTCCGTCCTGCAGTCTGTGACTTCCCCATTCTGGCACCTTCTCTGTCCATGTTCCGCCGAACAAAAGACTGCAAAACCTTCGCTCGGGCACACAAGAAAGAAAAACATCTCCCCTCATTGGCTAGCGCACATTCCAAAGCCCCCGTTATCTCTAGTTGTAACCCAAACACACTGCACTACAGAGAAACCATTACATTAGCAGGGAAACCTTTCCTGGGTCGTTACACATGGAATACAAATTTCATTTAGCTGTATGTATGTGTATAGCTGAATGACAATTGAACTTGAACTGTAGCAGGTACCTCAAAGTACTGGAGAGATACGACCACAAAATCTCTACTGTCTCTAGAAAATCCTCCAAATTCGCTGGAAGGGTAAGCCACCTCCTCTGCTGTGCCAGTGTGTCCAGTGTGGTGCCCCTAATTACATTTAGTCACCTCTGATGAGCAGTCCCTTCACTCAGACACCTGACTGTAGGCCCCAAAGGCTCTACATGTAAGAAACAAGTTTGAGTCATTGTTCAAATCCTTGAGGGACGTGGGTAAGGTTTGGTCTCTCAGGACTTACCTACCTTTAACACTCCATTACCCCCATCTACCTGACTATCTTACTCTGTTTACCCTTGCCCCTTTTCCCTTCCCTGTCCCAAACTTGTAACATCTATGAAGAACTAAACCTGTCAAGTTTCTGCATGTTGGACTGACAGTCAAACAACCTTGAGAGGACCGACCAGTGTGGGACTTGCATGGTGAGCAGTAGGGCACTGAGGAGTAAGGTAGAAGAGAGGACCTGCAAATACAGGTCCATAATTTCTTGAAAGTGGCATCACAGATAGATAGGAGCGTAAAGAAAGCTGTTAGCACATTGGCCTTCATAAATCAATGTATATAGTACAGGAGTTGGGATGTTATGTTGAAATTGTAAAAGACATTGGCAAGGTCTAATTTGGAATATTGTGTCCAGTTTGAGTTACCTACCTACAGGAATGATGTAAATAAGATTGAAAGAGCGCAGTTAAAATTTACAAGTATGTTGCCAGGACATGAAGACTTGATTTATAGGGAAAAGTTGAGTAGGTTAGGACTTTATTCCTTACACTGTAGAGGATTGAAGGGAGATTTGATGGTGAGTGAGCGAGAGAGGCCTCTGTCGGTCAGAATTGGCCATGGATATTTCATCCTGGCTGTTTAGGTAGGCAAGCCTGGACAGTACGATATGGAGAGCAAGCTCCCCCTCTCCATGCATCGGATGAACCCAAAGTAATGGCAGAGACCGATACAATTTGGTACCAACAGCGTCGCAGGGGTTGCCAGCCAGCATTGAAATCAATGTAACACTGCCTTAGGAACTCCAGCTTCGGATTTTTTCCTTGGGGTTTACTCCTGTAGCCTTCCCCATGAATAGGCATGGCCGCAAAGTAGCGGAGGTTTGAGATCAGAGTTTCCCTTCTCCTAGATGAGCTGCCAACCACGGCTGATGACCAGTCAAAGCGACTGGTTTTAAGGCACTGGTATCCCGTCTTTGTCCCTTCTCCTGTCAGTAGAAATGGTTCTGTCAGGCTCAGTAGCTAAGGTGCAAGTGAGGGCCAGTAGCTGGACTTGGTTGTCAGAGGCTGTTTGAGGTGCACACCATTGGGAGCATTTAATAGATAGTGGAAGCTCGCCCCGTTACCAGCCCCGGCTATAACAACCTTAAGGAACCTTAATATTTGATAGAGACATACAAAATTATGAGAGGTATATCTAGGATGAAAGGAAGTAAGCTTTTTCCATTGAGATTGAGTGAGACTAGAACCAGAGGTCATGGGTTAAGAGTAAAAAGTGAAAAGTTTAAGGGGAATATGAGGGGGAACCTCTTCATTCAGAGGGTGGTGAGAGTTGGAATGAGGTACCAGCACAAGTGGTGGATACAGGGTTGATTTCAACATTTAAGGGAAATTTGGATCGGTGTATGGATTGGAGGGGTATGGAGGTCTATGGTCTGGATACAGGTTGATGGGATGAATGGTTCGGCACAGACTAGATGGGCCAAAGGGCCTGTTTCTGTGCTGTAGTGTTCTATGACTCTGTGGACTTTCCTCACAATGTGCTGCACTTACATTATCTGTTGGCAGTATAAAGTGTTTCGTTGTGAAGGAGAGATTTTTCCAGGGGGTTTCTTAAGTGGCCGTCAGCATTTGGAGTTACATTTTATGACCAAGCAAGTTACCTGGCTTAAACCATTATTTTGGGTGCAGCGCTTTAAGAACTGATTGGGCATTCAGTATTGGATGGAAGCTGGTGTGATCCATTTGTGGTTGAGAAATAAGATTATGAAGACATTTGCAGAAGCTTGATTGACATAGTGAAGGAGAGGCTGCTGGCTGCCTATAAAGTTCACCTAGATTCCAGCAACAGACTTGAGCACAGTGCAGACACCAGTTCTATCACTTCCATAAACTTGAAAATAAAAAAAACCTGCTGATGTTAACGATCTAAGGTAAGCACAGTAAGGATTAAAATACTGTGAAAGGAGAGACAGAATTAATGTTTCAGGCCAAAATGTCTTTGACCCAAAATGTTATTTCAATTTCTCTCTCTAGATATGCTGCCTAAAGTACTGAATGTTTCCAGCATTGTCTGTTTTTATTTCATTATCTCTTGGTCTAGGTTAGTTTTGTAAATTAATCAAACACAGAATTGTATTGAATTGATGATAAATGAAATATATCTTCTATAATTAAATCTAGCCAGTGACCAGATTTAATTACGAGGAAAGCTATTAAAAGTGCAATTTATATATTTAACCCATTTGCCTGTTTTTTTTTCTCTCGCCTTTGCATTATCTACAGTGAATTGAATGTGATATTTTCTTCACCTGGATGTCTGAACGGCAGTTTTCTTAACCACCAGTAAGTGCAGTTACTTACGGCATTTATAATATGAATTGCAAGATTTGTATAGTGCCTGTTATAGCCTCAGTGTGTTTCAAAGGGTTGTAAAACCAATGAAGTACTTCTGAAATGTAGTCAAGGTTGTAATGTGCGGAAAGCTTCAGCCAATTTGTTCAATAGAAGCTCTAATATGCAGCAGTGAATTATATTTTGAGACGCCCTGTTTTAACAATGTTGCTTGAAGGATAAGAATCTGCTGTCATTGGGAATCTCATTCCTTTTGATCTTTGAAATGATGCTGTAGAATCTACAGTACATTTACCTAAAAGAGTAGATGTGGGTAATGATTTAATATCTCATCTGAAAGCCCGCACCTTTAAGAGTGCACATCAGCTCTTCAGCAGCACACCGGACATTTGTCTTCATGTGAAACCTGGGCCCACTGCCTTCCAACTAAGTGGTCAGTAACGCATGACATAAGAAACTAAAGAACAGCCGAAAATAAGACATGAAGATTAGGGATTTTGATTAGATAAGACTAGTTTATTGTCATAGGCATCACTGTGCAATGAAATCAGATTTAATATCACTGGTGTATGTTGTGAAATATATTGTTATGCAGCAGCAGTGCATTGCAATACATAATAAATTGTAAATTACAGTAAATATATATATTTATATAATATATGTGTATGTATGCATCTGTTTGTGTGTGTGTGTATATATATACAAACCCCATTTCCAGAAAAGTTGGGATATTTTCCAAAATGCAATAAAAACAAAAATCTGTGATATGTTAATTCACGTGAACCTTTATTTAACTGACAAAAGTACAAAGAAAAGATTTTCAATAGTTTTACTGACTAACTTAATTGTATTTTGTAAATATACACAAATTGAGAATTTGATGGCTGCAAACACACTCAACAAAAGTTGGGACAGAGGCATGTTTACCACTGTGTTACATCACCTTTCCTGTTAATAACACTTTTTAATCGTTTTGGAACTGAGGATACTAATTTGTAGTAGATTTGCAATTGGAAATTTTGTCCATTCTCGCTTGATATAAGACTTCAGCTGCTCAACAGTCCGTGGTCTCCGTTGTCGGATTCTCCTCTTCATGATACGCCATACATTTTCAATGGGAGATAGATCTGGACTGGCAGCAGGCTAGTCAAGCACACGCACTCTGTGTCTAAAAAGCCACGCTGTTGTAGCCCGTGCAGAATGTGGTCTGGCATTGTCCTGCTGAAATAAGCATGGACGTCCCGGGAAGAGACGTCGCCTTGATGGCAACATATGTCTCTCTAAAATCCTAATATATGTCTCAGAATCAATGGTACCTTCACATACATGCAACTCACCCATGCCGTGGGCACTGATGCACCCC
Organism: Mobula hypostoma; assembly: GCF_963921235.1. NCBI lineage: Eukaryota > Metazoa > Chordata > Chondrichthyes > Myliobatiformes > Myliobatidae > Mobula > Mobula hypostoma. The sequence goes on from NC_086100.1 coordinate 159,414,922, forward strand.
CATACCATTACAGATGCTGGCTTTTACACCTTTCGCTGATAACAATCTGGATGGTCGTTTTCATCTTTGGCACGGAGAACTCAACGCCCGTTTTTTTCCGAAAACTAGCTGAAATGTGGACTCATCTGACCACAGCACACGGTTCCACAGTCTTTCGGTCCATCTGAGATGAGCTCGGGTCCACAGAACTCGCCAGCATTTCTGCATAGAGTTGATGTATGGCTTCCTCCTTGCGTAATACAGTTTCAAGTTGCATTTCTGGATGCAGCAACGGACTGTGTTGAGTGACAATGGTTTTCTGAAGTACTCCCGAGCCCAGGTGGCTATATTTGTCACAGTACCATGACGGTTTCTTAGGCAGTGCCGCCTGAGGGCTCGAAGATCACACGCATTCAACAGTGGTTTCCGACCTTGCCCTTTACGCACTGAGATGTCTCTGAATTCTCTGAATGTTTTCACAATATTATGTACTGTAGGTGTTGAAATACCTAAATTCTCTGCAATCTTGTGTTGAGAAATGTTCCTTTTGAACTAACTAACAATTTTCTCACGAATTTTGGCACAAAGGGGTGAGCCATGACCCATCCTTGCTTGCATTGACTGAGCCTTTGATGGACGCTACTGTTACACCCAGTCATGATACCTCATCTGCTACCAATTAGCCTGCTTAATGTGGAGTCTTCCAAGCCGGTGTTACTTGAATATTCTGTGCACTTTTCAATCTTATTTTAACTCTGTCCCAACTTTTGTTGAGTGTGTTGCAGCCATCAAATTCTAGATTTGTGTATATTTACAAAATATAAGTAAGTTGGTCAGTAAAACTATTGAAAATCTTTTCTTTGTACTTTTGTCAGTTAAACAAAGGTTCACGTGAATTAACATATCACAGATTTTTGTTTTTTTTGCATTTTGGAAAATATCCCAACTTTTCTGGAAATGGATAATATACACACACACACACACACACACACACACACACACACACACACACACACACACAGTGATTGATAAGTTCATGGCCCAAGGTAGAAGGAGTCAATTTTAGAAAACCTAACACATTTATTTTTCCTACATTTACACACTTAGTCCAGTGGTCGTGGAGCAAACGGATCCCTTCTTTGTAGAAGTCGGCGTCTTGGACCTCCAGAAAGTGGTCCACAGCATGGGGTGATTGATAAGTTTGTAGCCTAAGGTAGAAGGAGATGAGTTATTAACTTCAAAGAGTTGAACTGCACGTGCATGTAATGAGAGCAGTATAACTCATCTCCTTCTACCTTAGGACACAAACTTATCAATCACCCTTGCTCTGGACTACCTGGAGGTCCAAGATGCTCTCGTTACATGCACATGCAGTTCGACTCTGAGTGATAATGCAGAAAGTTTGAACTTCATAACTCATCTCCTTTTACCTTAGGCCACGAACATATCAATCACCCCCTGTGTGTGTGTGTGTGTGTGTGTGTGTGTGTGTGTGTGTATAAATAAGTGGTGCAGAAAGTGAAAAACAGTTGTGAGGTAGTGTTCATGGATTCAATATCCATTCAGAAATATGGTAGCAGAGGGAAAAGGCTATTGTTAAGTGTGTGCTTCAGACTCCGCTACCTCCTTGATCCTTGATCGCGAGGAGCCCCTTAAAGAATACTTCACTTTTCAATAAGTCAATGGCCAAAGATAAAATGTAAACTTACAAAATGATCCATGCTCACCTTAAATGAGAGAATAAAATGCAATTACGTGCAAATGAGTGCAAAGGAAATAACAATTGAACAGTCTAATCTAAGGATTTAACAGTCGGATCCAACACTGGAATCACTGAGTCTTTCAGTATTCCCTGTTGTGTCATTAGAGCACAAACACTTATTAAACTCACTAAATTAAGTATATGGGATAAGGTTAAAAAACATGTCTTCAGAATTTCTCCAAGCTAGGACAAGCCCAGTACTTATGAATAAGGGAAGCCTCGCCCCCTTTACACTCATCGCAACTTGTTACACTTAATTGCTATTTGGATCCTAACCCTCTGATTGCTTTTTTCGGTACCTTGGCAGAAGTTGATATGCATCTGACTCTGACTAAGCGTCATACATTGTCCTTTGCCTCTCTTTTGGCCAGACGTGCGGTCCTTCTTAGGTGGAGAGATGTTGCCCCACCCACTCATGCTCAGTGGCTCAGAGACATTATGTCCTGCTTAGACCTTGAAAAGATTCATTATTCACTTCCTAATTCGAACATAAAGTTCCCAAAGGTGTGGGGACCTTTTCTTGAATATTTTCATAATTCATGTTTAGATTATTGCTATATTTATACTCTATTCTTGGTTGGGGCAACTGTAACGAAAATCAGTTTCCCTCGGGATCAATAAAGTATGACTATGACGATGACTCCTTTTCTTTCTTTTGCGTTTAAATCCCTTACTTCCAGCTTTTTTCAGTTAAGACTTACGTTTTTCTTTATGTCTAAACATATTATAGTTCAGGTAGTAGACAATATACCTTCTTTTTATAATTACAGCTCTGTGGTGATAAAAGTTCTGATTAACTTTTCTATATATCGTGAGGTTGGCTTGGAGTTGGGTAGTGGGAGGGTGGGGTGGTAACTAATTTTATACGATTCTACTATGGGTGCTTTAACTGTTATGAACTGTACATTTGATATGTTTGTTTTGCACTGTATAAACATTTTTTATTGGACTTTTTGTTGTTGCATTGTAAAAACTTACTAAAAATTTTTTTCAAAAAAACTCATTAAATTGGGAAATTGGTTTATTATTGTTACATGTATTAAGATATTGCATGCCATCCACACAGACTAGTTCATTATGACAATGCATTGAGGTAGTACAAAGGAAAGCTATAACATAATGCAGAATGTAGAATTATAATTACAGAGAAAGTATAGTGCATGCAAACATTAAGGTGCAAGGTCATAATGAGGTAGATTGTGGGGTAAAGAATCCATCTTATCATACAAGAAGACTGTTCGATAGTCTCATAACAGTGGGACAGAAGCTGGCCGTGGGACATGCTTTTGTACTGTATCTTCTGCCTGACGGAGGTGGAGGGTTGTGGAGAAGAAAGAGCTCCCAGAGAATATTAATAACTCCAAGACCCGTTTCAAGACATGGATAATGTAAACAAATCTGTTTTTTGTTCATTGTCCTGCCCTGGTAATATGATGGAGCTTCTAACTTGGGTGATAGAAAGAGTGGCTGATCAATATGGGAGAGAGGAGTATTGTTTTGATTGCTGATTTTCATATCCACTGAGTTTTGAACCATAGAGCTGAGTGTCTGATGCTGCCTATTTTATTCTGTGTCTGTAATTGATAGAAACCAAAACATGGGATTTACTTTTGGGACAAATGCAAAGATTGTAACACGATGGATAAATATACTTCTTTTTTCCTGCTGCAGAAATGACGAGCATTTCAAAACCAGCCCTCGAAACCCTGGCATTGACTTGAATGCAGTCAGGTTATTTTTTGAGAACATGGTGAAATCTCCATATTGCAAGTTACTCCAACAGGTGAACCATTATCACTGCAGGGCTCGGAGCCTGTTTGCTTTGCTTTGCTTTGCTTCCCTTTGTGAGAGTGAGCAAGTTACCCTTTCACATAAAGCACTTGGAATTATCTCACTGCTGTTGCTCTAACATTACTTCGGGCCGAATGGTATTTGATTTGGTTCACCCCTCTCCTCATTGATGCATGGGTCTAATCACCCAGGACAATCCAACCCTGGGGTCACCAGAGTGAAACTTCAGCTACAACTAGGTCTCAGCTGGCGTACTGAACAAACCCTGTCCCCAGAGCATTTTAACAAAAGACAAGGATGCAGATGGAGCCACAGCTCCTCTCAAGATCAGTCAGGCTTTTGTAAGTCTTTTTTACTTTTTACTTTTATTTGGATGTACAGCATAGTAACAAGCCCACACTGCCCAATTCCACCCATGTGACCAATTAGCCTACTAACCCCCAGGTTTTTGGAAGGTCAGAGGAAACCCACGGGGAGAATGTACAAAATCCTTAAGACAGCGGTAGGAATGGAACGCGTGTAGCTGGTGCTGTAGGTGCTGTAGGCGCTGTAATGCTGTTATGCTAACCACTACACTACCGTGCCACCTCAATAGTCATCATTTCTTTAAATTATAAAAAAGATGGTTTTATAAAAATAAAAATTATTTTGTTGAAAATAAATCATTAAAAATTGAGGTATGTGAAGAAACCCCAGAATTACCAATTTCTCTCTAATCTTTGGGTTGAGAAATACAGTTTCTGGGTCCAGTTGGTGTAAGGCAACCAGTGTGAGATTAGAACTTCAAATTGAGAAGCAGGAAAAGGCCATCTGACCCTTTCGGCCTGCTCTGCCAATCATCAAGGTCTCGTCTGATCGTGCATGTCAGCACCATTTTCCTGCTCTAACCGACAGTTGATCTCTATTAGTATCTGGAAATCAGTCGTGCTTACTCACAGTTCGGTCAAGATAGGGTTTTTGTGGTACTTCAGTGTAGGAATTACAAAGATAATCTCTCAAGTGAAGTGAGGAAGTTTCTCCCCATCGCAGTGCTCAGTGCTCAGTATCCTTTCCTGTGATGCTTGGCTTTAGACTCCTCCATTAGCTTTACCAATACAAGCATATTGATCTGTTCTCTGGGACTTCTTTCCTTTTACAGGTATCTGCGACTGTAGAGAATCGTCTCATATCCCAGTTACCAGCTTCACCACCTGATGTTGAGGCCATGAGAGCCTTTTTGATATTACCAGTGTTTCCTCTTTTCCAAGAGTCCAAGAATTATTTGACCTTTGCACTTCCCTTTGCCACTGCCATTCTCCACCTGGATGCCAACCCAAGCAAAGTATTGGGTAGGTACTGAGCGTGTTTGGAAATCATATTCATACAGCATGGAAATAGGCTCATTGGCCCACCATATCTGCACCAACTATTAACAACCTTTTCCCCTTTATATTTATACACTAAAAATGATCTCCTGATCTCATTGTCTACCTGATCATGTCCCAGGCATTTTATTTGCCTTCCCGCACTGCACTTTCTCTGTTTTCTGTTTTTTCTTTTTCCCTTTTGTATTATCTTGATGTGTTTATGTATAGTGTGATATGGCTGGATAGCATGCGAACAAAAGCTTTTCACAATCTCTCAGTATTTGTGTTGACAATGAACCAATTATCAATTATATTCTACCCACATTTCTATCAACTGAACTCACTACACCAAAGGGACAATTTACAGCGGCCATTTAACCTCCCAGCCCATATGTCTTTGAGGTGTGGGAGGAAACTGGAGCACCCAGAGGAGATCCATGCGGTCACAGTGAGAATGTACCAGGCTGTTTTTTGTTGTTGATTAGTCAGTTAGTAATGCATTAAAGATAAAATTTGAACAGTAAATTAGACTCCCAGTAGGATTCATTTTTTAGGGCTTTGCTGGCAGACCCCACCTCTAATTGTCCAAAGGGAACTGGAGAGTCCACTGATTCCCACTGATGCCTAAAATTTTGTCACCTTCACCGTTCGCTCTGCGCTGTTTGGGGGGTGGGGGGAGGAGGAATCTTTTGAGCTATTGTATCATATTCAAAAGAAAAAAATACTTACTTGTAATTGTCTAGCTATAGGAAAGATGGAAAGATGTCATTAGACTGGAAAGAGTGCCGAAAAGATGCACGAGGATGATACTGGGACTGGAAGACTTGAGCTGCAAGGAGAGGCTGGATAGATGGGGACTTCTACCCCTTGAACTAAGGAGTAGAGGAGTGACCTTACAAAGGTTTTAAATCTTGAGTGGATTGCCACAGATTTTATCCCCAGGATAGGGGAGTCTAAATCTTGAAGGCATAGATAGTGTAAGAGGAGAGATATTTGAAGGGCAGTTGATGGGTAAGTTTTTCACATGGAGGGTAGTGGGTATGTGGAATGAGCTGCTAGAGGCAGGTACAATTACAATGTTTAAAAGACATTTAGACAGGTATGGATAGGAAAGACTTAGAGCAGGGGTTCCCAACCTTTTTTATGCCTTGGACTAATACCATTAAGCAAGGCTAGGAACCCCTGGCTTAGAGGGATATGATAAAATGCTTAAGAGTGGGACTAGCTCCGATGGACATCTTGGTTTGGATGGATATGTAGGGCCAAAGGGCCAGTTTTCATGCTATATAATTCAGAAAGAAAATGACTGATTTGAAGATGCCGAACATTTCATAATTTGGTACCCTTGTTAATGTTTTGTACTGTTCTTTATACTAGGTGTGACCAATATTGTAGAAGGAAGCTATTTAGAGATGGAAGGAAATGATGTGAACAGGATGGTGAAGTTGCAATCTGTCTAGGTCAACCGGAAACCATGGTTGCGGAATGAGATGAGATTAAAGGCAATGGGAAATTCCTCTGACTATGTTGGTATTGGTTTATTATTGCTGCATGTGCAGAAATAACAGTGAAAATGTTTGTTTGCATGCCAGCTGGTCAGATCATTCTGAACATAAACACATTTAGGCAGTAAAAATGAGAACAGAATGTAGAGTCTAATGTTACAATCACAGACAAAGTTCAAGGGCCACAACATGGTGAAATGGGAGCTCAAGAGTTCACCTTTAGCAAGATGGAAGTTAGAAAATGGTTAAGTGAGCTGAAAGTTGCAGAAGTATCACGATAAACAGAGTTCGCTGGCCAGTGCACTGAGGCAGGTGGGGGTTCTGAGGTTTCTAGAATGTTTTCTAAGTGCGGATGCAGAAAGTGGTTGCAAGTGAATTGTCTGTGGTGAGAGCGGTCAGAGGTGGCTCTTGTGAGTCCACAAGGACAGGGTGCCCATGAGAAGTAGTAAAAATTAAAGAGATGCGTTTGTGTAGAGGGAACACTGTAAAAAGGGCAGAAGTGGACTCAGTGTCACTAGGAGAATAATGGATGAGGTGGGTCACTGAATGCAGAGGTAGGTCCTATCACAGATGGTTCACTCTACCAGATCACCCTGAGGAGGGGAAGATGGGCAGGATTCCTGATATTCTTTGCACAAACTCATAGATAAATTAATTTGTCTTTTCTCCTTCCAGATAACTGGTGGTGTTGGGTGAGTGCTGGCTACTTTAGCCGATTGGTGGAGCTCTATAAAGATGCAGTGGTGTACCTGCTGACCAGAATGAGAACTGCCCTGTTGGCTCATTCATTCAGCCATTATATCAATGATGCACTTCGAGTTTTGGAAAAACTGCACAAGGTACCTGTGGGAATGATTGACAGCAGAAATTTATTTTCTTCTGAGAAGTATTTATATCTCCAAAAGTAGAAACGGTGGGAGCCGGGGAATATTTAAAGGATGGGCTTTTGATTGGGGGTCCTGTACTTTGCCATTAAAGGTGGAATAATTAGCTTGCATTTATACAACATCTTTCTTTTCAATGTGCTTTATGGCTTATGAAACGTGAACCCTAATATAGCATGTGGAACAGTCAGAATTGCTATTAGCCACATAACTTTTTTGACTTGCCCCGTGTTGAGGGTGAGGCTCAATTTATATTAGACCAGCTTGTTACCTCCCCAGAGAAAGTTTTCTATTCAACCTAATTTCAACTAGACAGTGCCTTGTAGTATTCTGCTCTCAACAGAACACTTGACATCTTCATTTACTCATCAGGTACTATTTTTATTTAAACCCCTTTTTCTTTCCAAATTCTTTCTTGTCTTTACCCCTCCTTATCTCTGTAATCCCTCACCACAACTCAGTGGAGACCCCTTTGCTCCATTTATTCCATGCTTGTGTGCATTCCTGATTTTAATCGCTCCACCACCTGCCCAAGCCCTGAGTTCCAGAAATCCCTCACTGAACTTTTCTATCCCTCCTTTAAGCTAATCCTTAAAATCTACCATTTTAAATAATCTTTTGCTTATCAGTCTCTCATATCTATTTATATGCCTCAGAGTCAAATATTGTTTGTGCTTGCCGTGTTTTGGTACAGTGGAGAAAATGGCCGGGGTTCCTTTCATTTATTTGGGGCACTATGGCGCTTAATTGGGACAGGAGACTTGTAGAACATTTTCTAATTAGAAACGCTTGTGTGGCCATTAGACACGACACTGATTGGAGCGAATAGTATTTAAATAGTGTCATTTGCGTGTGTTTGTGTTGAAAAAGCAGTGATTTTTGGCACTGGTAGTTAGTGAGAAAATAAACAGGAAGACAACTCAGAACTGTTTCGCTCACTGTGATTTCAAGCTTTCAGGCTTGGAGGTGCCAGAAATGGCCAGGAGTGAAAATGAAACTATTTTACTACTTCAACAAGTTAAGAAATACGAAGGTATTGGCAATCATCTTGAATGTTATATTGAAAATGAAGATTTTGTGGATGCATTTGTCAAAAGTATTGTATGAAGGCAGTCCATTATCAGTACTAGGTGTCTGTGCTGGTTTTGTTTATTTAAAAGAGCATGGCAGTGTACATAGGATGAATTGCTCTGTAGATAAATATTAGGAACTAATACACAGTTTATAATAAAGTAGTAGTATTAATAGTGTTATAATTTTTCCTGTATTTCATTTAAATACGCATTTTTTTCATTTATCTTTTTATACTTTTTAAAATTATTTCCATATTTTCAGCTAATTGGGGCAGCCACTTAATAGGGCAAAAATGTACTGGTCCCGATGTTCAGATTCAACCAGAATCCATTGTATTTCTTTTCTATGTGAAGAGCAAAGTTATTTTTGTTGAATGTCATAAGATGGTCAGTTCTGAAGTTGTGATGGAAAGGATTTTAGCCCCCTGTTAAAATGACCATATGATAGTTAGTCACATAAAAGTTGCTGGTGAACGCAGCAGGCCAGGCAGCATCTCTAGGAAGGGTCTCGGCCTGAAACGTCAACTGCACCTCTTCCTAGAGATGCTGCCTGGCCTGCTGCGTTCACCAGCAACTTTTATGTGTGTCGCTTGAATTTCCAGCATCTGCAGAATTCCTGTTATATGATAGTTAGTGACAGTTTTGTTAATCTCTCACAGAAGGAGCACCATCCTGAGTTAGAAATGCACACTGTTTTGAAAAATGAAGCCAAATCTGTTTTGTGTGGGAAATCAATGGACAACTGCAGAGCCCAATTCCTATCCCATTCTGACATGTCAGTCCATGAGCTCCTCTTTTGCCACAATGTGACCACTCCCATAGTGGAGGAGCAACACCTCCTATTCCCTCTAGGTAGCCTCCAACCTGATGACATAAACATCAATTTCTCCTTTCAGTAATTTTTTTCGCTTCCCACTTCCCTCTTCTATTCCTCACTCTGGCCTCTTACTCTTTCTCCTCTCTTGCCTATCACGGACCCCTGGTGTCTCTCTTCTTCCCTTTCTTCCATGGTCCACTCTCCCCTCCTATCAGATTCCTTCTTCTCCAGCACTTTCCCTTTCCCACACAGATGGCTTCGCCTATCATCTTCTAGCTAGTCCTTCTTCCCCACAACCCACCTTATTACTCTGGCGTCTTTCCCCTTCCTTTCCAGTCCTAAAGAAAGCTCTCGGCCTGAAGCCTCGACTATTTATTAATTTTTATAGATGCTGCCTGAATTGTTGAGTTCCTCCAGCATTTTGTGTGTGTTACTTTGGCTTTCCAGCATTGGCAGAATTTCTTGTGTTCATAATTGACAAAAAGCACTTCTACAGAAGTTAATACGTAGTTGGGTCTCAATTATGACTTTCAGACCTGGCATGTATTAAAAAGGACTCTACTGGTCTTAGAAAGGTGCTGGTTTGCCTGCTGAGGAAAACAGATGATAATAATAGCCAGTTATTTCCAGCCCAGAAGTTCAGATGTGTTAAAATTGTTGCTCATTGCACTTTAACTTTTGGGTAACTATATACTGTGTATAGTACTCCTGTTACTTGCAATTGCACGTCTGAACTGGTCTCGCTCTCTCCATGTTGTTGCACAGGTTAATTCAATCGCTAACCATGTTCACTATGATGCGTTTTACATCCATGAACTCAACAATTTGGTCAACATTGAATCTGATTATCTATATTGGGCATCCCAACATGCTGGAGTTGTAAGTAGATCAATTCTAAATCTGTTATAGTTTCATAAGTTGACATAGGCTCTTAACTCTCTTTCCTATTTCTTTATAATTTACATGTCTGTTTTTTTTTACAGAAAATCCAACCAGCTATTGCAGAGGTAGGCAAACATCATACAATTCTAATATTTTGGACAACTTTAGTTAGTCTTTTGACCTTGCGTCGTTTCCAGTCAAAAAAAAGTGTACTTTTAAAAAACACCCAGTCCCTTTCCCAGGATGTAGCAGTGTATTTGCAATGTACACACTTGTACAGACTATCTTGGACAGAATGAGATCCCTTGTGAATGACTGTGATCTTTGTTCAATGGTTTGTCCAACTGAGAATTCCTTGTTCATTTTCACTCCTTTAAGGGAGGTGAATGTCATTGGCAATGTCACCATTTATGCTGTCTTCATTATTGCCCCTGAATTGGAATATTAAGAGTCAACCTTTGTGTTGAGCCTAGAGTCAGACCAGGCTCGGTAAAGATGGTATGTTCCCTCTTCTGAAGGACAGTAGTGGGCTAGATGGGTTATTACAAACAAGCAGTTGTTTCTTGGTTATCATTACTGAGGCAAGCTTTTATTCCAGACTTATAGTGCTTTCCCCGGTAGGGGAATCTGAAATGAGATGGAAAAGGTTGAAGGTGAGAGCAGAAAAATTTAAAGGAGATCTGAGGGACAGCTTTTATGCCCAGAGGGTGATGGTTGATAGAATGAGTTTTCAGAATAATTGGTAGAGACGGGTGCAATCCCAACATTTAAAAGCCAGTTAGACAGCTACATGGATAGGAATGATTTTGAAGGATGTGAGCCAACACAGACAAGTAGAACTAGCTCAGGACGACAACTTGGTGTGCTTGGACAACTTGGGATGAAGGGCCTTTTTCCATGCTGTATAACTATAACCATTGAATCTAATAATAAATATACCTGAAGTCTTCATTGTTAAACTGTGCTAACCGCCACGTCTTCTGCATCCTCCCTGAGAGCAATTCATGATCCTAATTTAACTTCTCTGCACATAATGTGAGGTATCAGTTCAGACTCGGAGTCAAAATAGGGTCTTGTTCCTTTGATTTAATCATACCCACTTAAGTAGCCCATTCTGCTCATTGTGTACAATAGTCAGAAAATTAGTTGTCTGTTGATCCCATTCCTCTAACTGATCACATTCCTCCCAAGTCCTTTCCAAATCTCAGCTCACTTTCTGCTTAACAGAGTTACGATGGTGTTGTCTTCTATCAGCTCTCAGGCAGATACTAATGATTGTCTCAGTTCACTAACAATCTCTTCCCTGAGAACATGAGCACTAACCTTTGATTCTGGAAAATGCAGATCTTCAGTATGCTATTACTCTGTTAGGAACAGGATGTTTGGAATTGAAGAGTCTCTTTTCAAGGAAATGTAAGACAGAAAACAGGAAACTGAACAACTGTCGTTAAGAAAATAATGGATTACATTTGAAAAGCAGTCATAACATGACAATACAATCATAATGCAATAAAGAAAAAACAGTTTTTGAAAGAGAAGTTCTTGTTTGACAAGCTTATTTTTATGAGTATATATTTGTAGTTTACAAGGGATGCTGCTGGGACTTGAGGGCCTGAGTTATGGTGAGAGGCTGGGCAGGCAAGAGCTTTATTCCTTGGAGCATAGGAGATTGAGGGGTAACCTTACAGAGGTGTATAAACCTGTAAGAGGTGTAGACAGGGTGAATGCATGTAATCTTTTTCCCAGGGAAGAGGAACTAAAAGCAAGAAGGCATAATTTTAAGGTGAACAGTGAAAGATTGAAAAGGGAACTGAGGGGCAACTTCTTTGTGCAAAGGATGGTGTGTATATGGAATGAGTTGACAGAGGAAATGTTTGAGGCAGGTATAATGATGTCATTTAAAAGACATTTGGATAAGTACATAGATAAGAAGGGCTTGGAGGGATATGGGCCAAATGTGGACAATTGGGACTAATTTGGTGGAGCAGCATGATCAGTGTAGAAGAGCTGGGCCAAAGGACGTCTTTCTGTGAAGTATTCCTCTGTGATTCTATTGATTTCTCACCCAGAAATGAGAATGTTCTCACTGAACCAATGATGAGACTCATGTTTCTCCCATTCTCAAGTCACATGGTATTCGCAAGTTGCTGTTTTGTCTTAAGCTGTGTTGCTTGCTCTGTTCCAGGTCCCTGTTGCTTTTTGCACCTATCCCTTTGTTTTGAACGCTCAGGCAAAGACAAAGATGTTACAGACTGATGCTGCCTTACAGATGCAGGTATGTTGTATGGAGGTTGGCGGTAAAATGTTGCATGCCAACCAAATAAGATCACAGATCTCCGAGCCAAACCATGCCTTCAGCTGTGTTTGTGGTGAGGAGATTGCACAGTGATGTGATTAGTAGAACTATCTCACAGCTCCAGTAGCTCAGCTTCAATCTGCCTCTGATGCTGTTTGTGTGCAGTTTGCACGTTTTCCTTCCAGGTACTTTAGTTCCCCATTTTCCAAAAATGTTCAGTTTGGTAGGTGAATAGACCATTGTAAATTGCCCTCGGTGTAGTTGGGTGACAGAATTAGTGGGAACGTGGGGAGTTTAGAATAGAGGAAAATTGGTGGAACAGAATCACTTGGTACGCAGGCACAAACCTGATGGGCTAAGTGGCCTCCTATGTCGACAAAAGATACATAAATAGCTTAGTTTGTGGCCTTGTGTCAACGTACCTCATGTCAAACTATCACTTTGCACAATGCACTTTATTGGTCCAAAATCATTTTCTTAGATTCTTGCTTTGTTACCATCACATTTTGTTTTTTTTTCTTCTACAGCCAGCATAATTTTAAAATGTTGTTATGGATAAGTAGTAGGGATAACAAATGGACTAGGTTGGAATCCCATTTGCATTTTCATGCCAATAAAATACTATTTGCTTCTTTGGTTCAATCCTATATCTTATCTTGCCTATCACCCTTGTCCAAATTTTTTTTTCCTTCGGGCAAGTGGCAGAACTGCCCACTCGGTTTGGTTTATGTACTGAATAAGTTGTGCTGAGAGTCATTCGTTAGCTTTGCTTTCAGTAGGTATGAAGACCTGAGGAACTGGAGTTGTGCCAAATGTTAAGGACAAACATAAGAGCCTCGGGATTTGAAAAGGAGGTTTAGGAAAGAGTTTGACCACTGGCTGAAATGTTGACGAGCAGAGGGTTCAGAGTTGAGATAACTGCATGAGATCCAAATGAGAATTGCATATATAGCACACAGTAAGTTGTTTGATTGAGAATATAGGGCCTGAGAGGGTGATACAGGGGATGGTTTCAGACCTCTGGAGGCAAATTGCATAAATACACTTCATTAGGTACACTTGTACAGCTGCTCATTAATACAAATATCTAATTAGCCAGTGATACGGCAGCAGCTCAGTGCATAAAAGCATATAGGTGTGTCAAGAGTTGTCAGACCAAACATCAGAATGGGGAAGAAATAAGATCTAAATGACTTTGACTGTGGAATGGTTGTTGGTGTCAGACAGGGTGGTTTGTGTATCTCAGAAACTGCTGATCTCCTGGGATTTTCAACAGTCTCTTGAGTTTACAAAGAATTGTGTGGAAAAAAAATGAAAAAAATAATCCAGTGAGCTGCACTTCTGTGGGCGTAAATGAGAGGTCAGAGGAGAATGTCTAGGAGACGACAGTAAATCAACTAACCACATGTTACAACAGCGCTGTACAGCAGAGGATCTCTGAATGCACAACACGTCGAACCTTGAAACAAATGGGCTACAGCAGCAGCAGACCACACTGGGCTGAAAGGTGTAAACAGTAAAGTGTCCATTGAGTGTACATGAAAAGGAAACATTTGCAGAGCATTGCAAGTTGGCTTTTAAAAGCCATTGCACAGACACAGCAGATGAATGTACCCCTTTGTGTTCCAATATGTCGACAGTCCACAAGACTATAAGATATAGGCAGAAACAGGCCATTCGGCACATCGACTCTGCTCTGTCATTTCATCATGGCTGATCCATTTTTCCTCTCAGCCCCAATCTTCTGCCTTCTCCCGTATCCCTTGATGCCCACACCAATCAAGAATCTATCAATGTCTGTCTTAAGTAAACATAAAGACTCCACAGTTGCCTGTGGCAACAAATTCCACAGATTCGCCACTCTCTGGCTAAAGACATTCCTCCTCACCTCCATTCTAGAAGGATGCCCTTCTATTCTGTGGTTGTGTCCTCAGGTCATAGACTCTCCCACCTTAGGAAACATCTTTTTCACATCCACTCTATCAAGGCCCTTTACCATTCAATAGGTATCAATTAGGTCACCCCTCATTCAGGCCAGGTACTTGGTTCAAAACTGATCAATGTGCAACTATGTTTGCCTCTTGAGAGCTCTCTGGATAAAAATGCTGTATGTCTCACACATTAGTGCATTTAACTAGGAATGAGAAATCAAATATCACCAGGAACTTAAGTTCTTGAAGTGAAACAAAAAGTGATGGAAATGTTCACTTGGACTTGTTATCTTTAACTCATTAAGCATCTTTACTAAGATCTGTATCCCATTTATGAGATGAATGATGAATACATGCTTCAGCAGGCAGAGTTAGAGGAATAAAAAAATATTAAGGAAGTTGTGGAGATAATGGAGTGCTAAGGTGGCGTTGATATTGTCTTATTATTGTTAATGTGTACTGAGATACAGTAAGAAGTTTTAGTTTGCATAGTATCCAGACAGATCATGCCATGTATTATGACACCGCAGTAGTAAAAGAAAAACGATATTGTGTTGCAGCTACAGAGTAAATGCAGAGCAGGTAAAGAAATAAAGTGCAAGGGAAAGAATGAGTAGACTGAGAGATCAATAATTCAGTTTTAGCATGTGAAAGCTCCATTTAAGAGTCTGGCAGTCATGGGATAGGAGCTGACCTTGCGTCTGGTAATAAGTGCTTTCAAGCTTTTGTATCTTAGATGGCCCACGATAAAGGATCCTGACTGTGCCTCTTGTTACAGATAGCAGTGAACAGGACCAGTCTGGAGAATATCTTCATGTTGCTCACAATGGGGCCATTTCTGACCAGCAGCCCCTTCCTCGTTCTGCACGTTCAGCGGGATAACCTGGTCAGCGATGCACTGAGAGAGCTGAGTATTCATTCAGACGTGGATTTGAAAAAGCCTCTGAAGGTAAGAGGGTCACTGCTGTTGGCATAATCAAGGGCTTGGATTACTGTGCATTAAATAATTCTTGAAGCAGTCAGAGGTGGCTAGCACGTCATCTGCCAGCTCTTTTCTGTGCTCTTGGTAGTGCTAGTCATTAGCACTGACACCTCCAAGGCAGAAAGTCATTACTGCAAGTCATAAGACATTACAAGACTACTTGTAGTGATTTGCATTCATTCACAGCTTGTGAATGTAGGATGAAAAGTTGGTGAGATAAGACTCTCTTTTGTTATAAAATGGATAGCAAATGGTCTTGCAGTGAAGGCCATCTCATACTTTCCTGTGTGGCTGGCTGATGTTATATCTATATTCTATCCAGCATTGCTGACTCTGTGAATATAAGTTTAGTTGCTCTCTGCACAGAAATTTGAACTCTGGTATCAAGTGAGGCTGGACAGTTTTGGGTCTGCATTCCTTAGAGTTCAGAAGAATGAAGGGTGATCTCGTTCAAAGTAAGTTTCTTGATTTACTTTTCATTTCTTGTCTGTCAGTGCATAGTTACAGTAGTGAGAATGGCTCCAGGGTCTGTGCTGTGCTCTTTTTGTGAGGTGTGGGAATTCTGGGAGACCTCAGCCTCCCAGATGACCACATCTGCAGCAGGGGCACTGAGCTGCAGCTCATCAGAGAACGTGTCAAGGAACTGGAGCTACAGCTCGATGACCTGCAGCTCATATGGGAGACTGAGGAAATGATATGTAGGAGCTACAGGAAGGTAGTCACCCCTGGGAGACAGGTACCTGGGTGACCGTCAGGAGAAGAAAGTGAAACGGGAAGCCAGAGCAGAGTACCCCTGTGGCTGTTCCCCTCAATAATAAGTTGGGGGGGGTGACTTACCAGGGGGAGCCACAGTGACTGAGTCTCTGGCACTGTCTGATGCTGTGGCTCGGAAGAGAAGGAAGGTGAAGAGAACTGCAGTACTGATAGGAGATTCCATAGTTACAGGAATAGAGAAGAGATTCT
This sequence comes from Mobula hypostoma, assembly GCF_963921235.1. Classification (NCBI taxonomy): domain Eukaryota; kingdom Metazoa; phylum Chordata; class Chondrichthyes; order Myliobatiformes; family Myliobatidae; genus Mobula; species Mobula hypostoma. Next base: position 159,431,133 of record NC_086100.1, read on the forward strand.
GTGGACGTGATAGAGACGGTTGGTATGTTGCCTCCCAAATGCTATGGTCGGGTGTAGTGGGCCAGGTCCATGGCAGTCTAAAGGGGGAGGGTGAGCAGCTAGAATATTGGCTAGATATTGGCTCTAATGTGTAACCAGTATTGGTACCTGTTGGCTCCCTTGACGTGGGTAGGAATATTGAGGATTATAGCTGGGAGTTTAACATCCAAGGATGCACATTGTATTGAAAGGACAGGCAGGTAGGGGGAGAGGTGGCATGGCTCATTGGTAAAAAGTAAAATCAAACCCTTAGAAAGAAGTGACATAGGATGGGAAGGTGTAGAATTATTATGGATAGAGCTAAAAAACAGCAAGGGTATATCAACCTTGAACAGTAGCAAAGATGTGGGCCACAAATTACAGTGGAAGATATAAAATGCTTGTCAAAAGAGCAATGTTATGATAATCATGGGGAATTTCAATGTTTCCTAATTAGGCTGTTGTTGGATCTCAAGAGGGGGAGCATGTAGAATGCTTAAAGATGGCTTTTTAGAGCTGCTCATGGTTGAGAGCATTATGGGATCAGCTATTATGGATTTGGTGTTGTACAATGAACTGGAATTGATTAGAGAGCTTAAGGTAAAGGAACCCTTGGAGGCCAGTGATCATAATATAATAGAATTGACTCTACAATTTGAGAGGGAGAAGCTAAAGTCAGATGTATCAGTATTACAGTGGAGTAAAGGGGACACTAACAGGGATGAATTTCTGGAATCAATTTGGAAGGCACAAGATACTGTATATACATCCCAAAGAGGAAGAGGTATTCTAAAGGCACGATGATACAATGTGGCTGACAAAGGAAGTTAAAGCAACCATAAAAGTCAAACAAAGGGCATATTAATAGAGCAAAAATTAGTGGAAATTAGAGGATTGGGAGGCTTTTAAAAACCAACAGTAGGCAAATTAAAGTCATAAAGAGGGAAATGGTGGAATACAAAGTTAAGTTAGCCAATAATATTAAAGAGGTTACCAAAAGTTTCTTCAGATATATAAAGAGTAAAAGAGAGGTGAGACTAGATATCAGACACTGGAAAATGGTGCTGGAGAAATAATAATAAGGGATAAGGAAATAGCCGACGATCTGAGTAAGTATTTTGTATTAGTCTTCACTGTGGAAGATACTAGCATATGCCAGAGCAGTTGCAATTACTACGGAGAAGGTGCTTGGGAAGCTGAAAGGCCTGAAGGTACATAAGTCACCTGGACCAGTTGGGCTACACCCTACTAGGGCCTATGGCTCTGAAAGAGGAGGTTGAAGAAATCGTGGAGCATTAGTAATTATTTTTCAAAGATCAATAGAATTTGGCATGATTTGGAGGACTGGAAAATTGCTGATGTCATTCCATTGCTTCGATTGGCATGTCTCTAGAGTGAGGGGTTTAGATGGTGTGGAGTTTGTTAGGTGTGTTCAAGAAGGTTTCTTGACACAATATGTAGATAAGCCTACAAGAGGAGAGGCTGTACTTGATCTGGTATTGGGAAATGAACCTGGTCAGGTGTCAGATCTCTCAGTGGGTGAGCATTTTGGAGATAATGATCACAATTCTATGTCTTTTGCCATAGCATCAGAGAGGGATAGGAAGAGACAAGTTAGGAAAGCGTTTAATTGGAGTTAGGGAAAATATGAGGCTATCAGGCAAGAACTTGGAAGCATAAATTGGGAACCGATATTTACAGGGAAATGTATGGAAGAAATGTGGCAAATGTTCAGGGGATATTTGCATGGAGTTCTGCATAGGTACATTCCAATGAGACAGGAAAAGGATGGTAGGGTACAGGAACCGTGGTGTACAAAGGCTGTTGTAAATCTAGTCAAGAAGAAAAGAAGAGCTTACGAAAGGTTCAAAAAACTTGGTAATGATAGAGATCTAGAAAATTATAAGGCTAGCAAGAAGGAGCTTAAGAAAGAAATTAGGAGAGCCAGAAGGGGCCATGAGAAGGATTTGGTGGACGGGATTAGGGAAAACCCCAAGGCATTCTATAAGTATGTGAAGAGCAAGAGGATAAGATGTGAGAGAATAGGACCAGTCAAGTGTGACAGTGGAAAAATGTGTATGGAACTGGAGGAGATAGCAGAGATACTTAATGAGTACTTTGCTTCAGTACTCACTACGGAAAAGGATCTTGGCGATTGCAGGGATGACTTGCAGTGGACTGAAAAGCTTGAGCATGTGGATATTAAGAAAGAGGATGTGCTGGAGCTTTTGGAAAGTATCAAGTTGGATAAGTCACTGGGACCAGATGAGATGTACCCCAGGCTACTTTGGGAGGCAAGGGAGGAGATTGTTGAGCCTTTGGCGATGATCTTTGCATCATCAATGGGGACGGGAGAGGTTCCGGAGGATTGGAGGGTTGCGGATGTTGTTCCATTATTCAACAAAAAGAGTCGAGATAACCGAGGAAATTATAGACCAGTGAGTCTTACTTCAGTGGTTGGTAAGTTGATGAAGAAGATCCTGAGAGGCAGGATTTATGAACATTTGGAGAGGTATAATATGATTAGGAGCAGTCAGCACGGCCTTGTCAAGGGCAGGTCGTGCCTTACGAGCCTGATTGAATTTTTTGAGGATGTGACTAAACACATTGACGAAGGTAGATGTAGTATATATGGATTTCAGCAAGGCATTTGACAAGGTACCCCATGCAAGGCTTATTGAGAAAGCAAGGAGGCATAGGATCCGGGGGGACATTGCTTTGTGGATCCAGAACTGGCTTGCCATGGAAGGCAAAGGGTGGTTATAGCCGGGTCCTATTCTGCATGGAGGTCAGTCACCAGTGGTGTGCCTCAGGGATCTGTTCTGGGACCCCTACTCTTCGTGATGTTTATAAATGACCTGGATTAGGAAGTGGAGGCGTGGGTTAGTAAATTTGCTGATGACACAAAGGTTGGAGGTGTTGTGGATAGTGTGGAGGGCTGTCAGAGGTTTCAGCGGGACATTGATAGGATGCAGAACTGGGCTGAGAAGTGGCAGATGGAGTTCAACCCAGGTAAGTGTGAGTTGGTTCATTTTGGTAGGTCAAATATGATGACAGAATACAGTATTAATGGTAAGACTCTTGGCAGTGTGGAGGATCAGAGGATCTTGGGGTCTGAGTCCATAGGACACTCAAAGCTGCTACACAGGTTGACTCTGTGGTTAAGAAGACATATGGTGCATTGGCCATCATCGATTGTGTGATTGAGTTTAAGAGCCGAGAGGTAATGTTGTAGCTATATAGGACCCTGGTCAGACCCCACTTGGAATACTGTGCTCATTTCTGGTTGCTTCACTATAGGAAGGACGTGGAAACCATAGAAAGGGTCCAGAGAGATTTACAAGGATGTTGCCTGGATTGGGGAGCACGCGTTATGAGAGTAAGTTGAGTGAACTCGGCCTTTTTTCCTTGGAGCGACGGGGGATGAGAGCTGACCTGATAGAGGTGTATAAGATGACGCGAGACATTGATCATATGGATAGTCAGAGGCTTTTTCCCAGGGCTGAATTGGTTGCCACAAGAGAACACAGTTTTAAGGTGCTTGGAAGCAGGTACAGAGGAGATGTTGGGGTAAGTTTTTTACGCAGAGAGTGGTGAGTGCGTGGAATGGGCTGCCGGCGACAGTGGTGGAGGCAAATACAATAGGGTCTTATAAGAGGCTCCTGGACAGGGACATGGAGCTCAGAAGAATAGAGGGCTGTGGGTAACCCTAGGTAATTTCTAAGTTAAGGACATGTTCGGCACAGCTTTGTGGGCTGAAGGGCCTGTATTGTGCTGTAGGTTTTCTATGTTTCTAAGGGAGAGAGGCAGAAGAAAGGAAACTATACACCAGTTAGCCTGTCTTCAGTGGTTGCAAAGGTGTTGGAGTCGATTGTTAAGGATGTGGTTTTGGGGTACCTGGAGGCAAATGATAAAATAGGCTGTAGTCTGCATGGTTTCCTTACGGGAAAATCTTGCCCAAAAAATCTGTTGGAATTCTTTGAAGAAATAACAAGTAGGATAGATAATGGAATTACAGGAAAGTTACATACGTGGATAGGGCGTTGGCTGATTGGCAGGATGCATAGAGAGTGGGAATAAAAGGATCCTATTCTGGTTGGCTGCCGGTTACCAGTGGTGTTCCACAGGGGTCCGTGTTGGGGCTTCTTCTTTTGACGTTGTACATCAACGATTTGGATTATGGAATAGATGGCTTTGTGGCTAAGTTTGCTGACGATATGAAGATAGGTGGAGGGGCTGGTAGTGCTGAGGAAACAGAGAGTCTGCAGAGAGACTTGGATAGATTGGAAGAATGGGCAAAGAAGTGGCAAATGAAATACAATGTTGGAAAGTGTATGGTTATGCACTTTGGCAGAAGAAATAAATGGGCAGACTATTATTTAAATAGGGAGAGAATTCAAAGTTCTGAGATGCAACAGGACTTGGGAGTCCTCGTGCAGGATACCCTTAAGGTTAACCTCCAGATTGAGTCGGTGGTGAAGAAGGTGAATGCAATGTTGGCATTCATTTCTAAAGGAATAGAGTATAGGAGCAGGGATGTGATGTTGAGGCTCTATAAGGCACTGGTAAGACCTCACTTGGAGTACTGTGGGCAGTTTTGGTCTCCTTATTTAAGAAAGGATGTGCTGATGTTGGAGAGGGTACAGAGAATATTCACTAGAATGATTCTGGGAATGAGAGGGTTAACATATGAGGAACATTTGCCTGCTCTTGGACTGTATTCCTTGGAGTTTAGAAGAATGAGGGGGGACCTCATAGAAACATTTCGAATGTTGAAAGGCATGGACAGAGTGGATGTGGCAAAGTTGTTTCCCATGGTGGGGGAGTCTAGAACAAGAGGGCATGACTTAAGGATTGAAGAGTGCCCATTCAGAACAGAGATGTGAAGAAATTTTTTTAGCCAGAGGGTGCTGAATCTATGGAATTTGTTGCCACGGGCAGCAATGGAGGCCAAGTCATTGGGTGTATTTAAGGCAGAGATTGATAGGTATCTGAGTAGCCAGGGCATCAAAGGTTATGGTGAGAAGGCGGGGGGAGTGGGACTAAATGGGAGAATGGATCAGCTCATGATAAAATGGCGGAGCAGACTCAATGGGCCGAATGGCTGACTTCTGCTCCTTTGTCTTATGGTCTTATAAAGGAGAATCGGTTGATGTTGTATACTTGGATTTTCAGAAGTCCTTTGACAAGTTGCTTGACATAAGGCTGCTTAATAAGTTGAGGGAAGATTCCAGCATGGACTGAGTATTAGCTGATTGGCAGGAGGCAAAGAGTGGGAATAAAGGCGGCCTTTTCTGGTTGGCTGCTGGTGTTTCACAAGGGTCTGTGTTGGGACCATTTTTTTTTTACATTATATGTCAATGATTTGGATAACGGAATTGATAGCTTTATGGCCAAGTTTGTTGATGATACAAAGATAGGGCAGACAGCGTTGTAGAAGCAGTGTGTCTACAGAAGGACTTGTACAGATTAGGAGAGTGGGCAAAGAAGTAGCAGAAACAGATACAGTGGAGTACAATGTTGGGAAGTGTATGGTCATGCACTTTGGTAGAAGAAATAAAAGGGTAGACTATTCTCTAATTGGAGAGAAAATTCAGAAATACAAGGTGCAGATGGACTAGGGGTCCTTGTGTAGGATCACCTAAAGGTTAATTTGCAGGTTGATTTGGTGGTGAGGAAGGCACATGCGATGTTAGCATTCATTTCGAGAGGACTAGAATATAAAAGCAAGGATGTAATGTTGCAGCTTTAAAACGAACTTGTGCGGCCTTACTTGGAGTGTTGTGAGCAGATTTGGGCCCCTTGGAATGGATGTACTGACATTGAAGAAGGTTCACGGGAATGGTTCTAGGATTGAATGGCGTGTTGTATGAGGAGCGTTTGGAGAATGAGGAGAATGAGGGGTGACCTCATTGAAGAAGGTTCACGGGAATGATTCTAGGATTGAATGGCGTGTTGTATGAGGAGCGTTTGGAGAATGAGGAGAATGAGGGGTGACCTCATTGAAGCCTAGTGAATGGTGAAAAGCTCAATGGAGTGGATCTGGAGAGGATGTTCCCTATGGTGGGGGAGTCTAAGACCAGAGTACATAGTCTCAGAATAAAGAGATGACCATTTAGAACGGAGATGAGGAGGGAGTTTTTTTAGCCAGAGAGTGGTAAATCAGTGGAATTTCTTGCCATAGGTAGCTGTGGAGGCCAAGTCATTGGGTGTATTTAAGGCCGAGGTTGACAGTTAGGGCATTAAGAGTTACGAGAGAAGGCAGAAGACTGGGGCTGGGAGAGAAGCGGATCACCCATGATGAAATAGCAGAGCAGACTCAAAGAGCCAAATGGTCTAATTCTGTTCCCATATATTATGGTCAAACGTATAAGGCCCGAGTGGGGGTTTGAAATATTTCCCCTTGTGGGAGAATTGTGAATGACAGGACACAGTTAAAAGAAGAGGCCTGTTATTTAAGACTGAGGTGCATAGAAATTTATTCTCTCAGAGGGTAGTGAATCCCTGTAATTCTCTGCTCCTGAGAGTGTTTAGAGGCCACATCATTAGAAATATTTGATTAAGGAATAAAAGATTAAGGAATTGAATGGTATGGGGAACTGATGTAAAAGAGGAGTTAGGGCCAGCATAGATCAGCCATGATTATATCGAATGGCCCACGCCTGCTATTTTCTCATATTCTTGTGCCCTCTCAGCCTCCCTAAGAATTAGTTTTCAGTAGAAAGTTGGGGGCAGAGGGGAGGGAAATGGGTAGAACAAAGGGGATATCTCTGTCAAAATGAGACCAAATGTGCTGAGGTAGTGGCTAGGGGTAGATTAGGTTTCTCTGTCTGAGCTGCTTTTAGCAGGGCTATGGGGCACGCGCAGCAGGTCAACCTGTTCTAATGGAGAGCGAGATCGTGAGCCATGCTCACTGATGGATGACGGGCAGAAATGGTCGATTCTGACACAGCAAGTTAACTAAAGTTGGAAAATTCCATTTTGAGCCTTGTAGGTTGCAATGTCTGCTGTGGAAGATAAGAAGCTCTTTCTCAATGTTGTGCTGGGCCATGCTGTACTAATGCAGGAAACCACAGACAGAAAGGCCAGAGTAGGAGTGTTTAAAAATAACCTAATGTGGTTGTATCTCAGCCTGGTACGGTATCCACTCTACCCTACACCTTTAGAAACTTCAGAGAGTGGTAAACACTGCCTTGTTAATCACAGGCTCGTCATTTCCTTCTGTTCAATCTATCTTCATGGTGCATGAAGGCTAGTAGTATTGTCAAGGATGCCTGCCACTCTGGCTTCTGCCTTCCAGGAGAAGACAAGGTGAAGAGTCAAAGTTGAGTTTGTCATATCAACAAGTGCATGTATGCTCAACGCAATGAAAAACTTACTTGCAGCAGCGTCACAAGAATGTAGCATTGGAGACAAAGCATTCACAAAATTATACAAGAAAGAAATGACACAATTGGAACAAAAAAAAGCTAATTCCATTGTAGTGCAAAGGCAAAGTGGTCTTAGTGTTGCTATACTGAGGTAGTGATTTGGGTTCTACAGTGGTTCAGGAACCGAATGTTTGAAGGGTAGTAGCTATTCTTGAACCTGGTGGTGTGGGACTTTAGGCTTTTGTACCTCCTGCCACATGGTACCTGCAAGAAGATGCCATTGCTCAGATAGTGGGGATCTTTGGTGATAGATGTTGCCTTCTTGAGGTAGCATCTCATATACGATGGTGTGAGAAATGTGGCCTTGACGCATTGGATATAGGAGCTTGATAGCCCCGATGACCAGAGTCAAGAACATATTCTTCGTTACTGCTCTGTCGTCTTTCACATCTCCTTCCTTGTGTTGTGCCTCATTCCTGAACTCCTTAGTCCTACCTCTTCCATTATTGTCCCTATAGTATTTCATACTACCCAGGTTTGCACCACTATAGTTTACACCATTCCACAGTTTTACATTCATTGCTGTATTTATTGTAATACTGATTTATTTATTGGGTAGTGGGGTGGAGATATGTCTCTTCCAAAGGAAGTGTGTTATGAATCAGCAGCAATAGAGATAAATTTGAGTTGAGTTTTTATAAAATAAACAACGACATTTATTAACCTCTACTCAAATAAAAAAACATGGAACAGTAAATGAACGATTAACTTAAACAGATGTTAACAGCGTTATACTTCTATAGTTATCAAACGGTCGAACTTAAAGAAAATTCTCATCAAATCCCATTTAAGCACAGTCTTAAGGTGGTAGTTTAGTAAGTCCCTATGATTTATGGAATATCTGAGAGGAGAGACTTCCCGAACCTTGCGATGAAGAAAAGTCGAAACTGCTGATGCGGGTTCCAGCCGAGAAATACCTTTTCCGAAGTTATGATGCTGAATACGAGTTCTCAAATTAACTGACCTTTCTGCCGGAAGTGGTCATCACACAAAATACCCAAACCGTGTAAGGGTCGACAAAACATGCGTGCCACATACGGACGGTTCCAAATGTCAGTCACACCCATAATGTGCCAAATGCCGCTGGTTAACCCCAATCCCTCTGGGGTTCGTTCAGATTCTTCACTCTCACTCTCCCTTCTTCTCTGATGGCGTAACTACCAACGGTGAGTTCCCACCAAAACGAACTACGCAACAACTGCGGTCTCCCCTTATATACCAGTTAGAAGTTGCCATCATGTGACATCACATCACCCCACTATCACAAGACAATTACATCATTCTAATAGCATAAGACCATTACATCATTCCAATAGCATAAGACAATTACATCATATTCACAAGATACTCATGGGATATGTAACAGGTGTGAGGAGCTCCTTCCCTCTGCTAGACCACAGGTTTCCCTTGGGCAAAATGTAGCACCGGCTTAGCACACCCGCACCCCGATCAGGATCACATGAAGCCATGGGAGTAGATGGTGGGCAGTCATATGAGCAGCTGGATGGATATCACAAGTTTGGTTATGCGACCACTGTCGCCAGGCAGACAATCTCTTAAGAGTATTGATGATGGCTGGGGTGACCCGTCATGTAAAGACACTGCCCAGAAGAAGGCAATAGCAAACTACTTTACCTAGTTTTTGAATCTTTCGTACGCTCAAAAAAAAACGGAGGATGAGAGGTGACCTGATAGAGGTGTATAAGATGATGAGAGGCATTGATCGTGTGAAGAGGCTTTTTCTCAGGGATGAAATGGCTGCCACAAGGGGACACAGGTTTAAGGTGTTTTGGAGTAGGTACAGAGGAGATGTCATGGGTAAGTTTTTTACGCAGAGAGTGGTGAGTGCGTGGAATGGGCTGCTAGCAATGCTGGTGGAGGCAGATACGATAGGGTCTTTTAAGAGACTTTTGGATAGGTACATGGAGCTTAGAAAAATAGAGGGCTATAGGTAAGCCGAGTAATTTCTAAGGTAGGCACATGTTCGGCACAACTTTGTGGGCCAAAGGGCCTGTATTGTGCTGTAGGTTTTCTATGTTTCTACTTCTGTAGAAAAATTTGCCAAGAACAATCATGGTGAAAGACCATGATCGCCTACGTCATACAACAGGGCACCTACTGTTGATAATGATGTTTTTTTAAATCTTTGTATACTGTTTACTCTGAGCTTTACACGAGCAAAGAATTTCATTGCACCCTGATATATATAACAGCAAACTAATCTGAAATCTGAAATGTAACTTTTGTCTTCAGATCTTTCAGTGGGGCAGTTAGGATGGATGGCAGTGGAGGAAGAGTGAATGTGCCTGAATCTGACCCTGCTGACTTATTCCTGGTGCAGGTGGTGTTTCTGGGTGAGGAAGCAGTGGATGACGGAGGGGTGACGAAGGAATTCTTCCTGCTGCTCCTTAAGGAACTGCTGGATCCCAAGTATGGAATGTTTACCTACTACGAGCAGTCCAGACTTCTGTGGTTCTCAGAGAAAGTGAGTGTCTTCTTTGCCCTTCTGTCTGAAGCTGTGTGAGTGTTTCTTTCGGATTATAATCCTGTGAAGCATCAGGGCAGGTGTTAGCTAATCCATTCTGGCAGTCTGACTCTCAAGCTGATTCTACCATTTACTGAATCATGACTGATGGGTGTTTACTCACCTGCCTTATCTCTGTATCCCTTAACACCCTTTCTAAATAAAATCTGCTGTATAATTTTTATAACACTGAAGGAAGCCATTTGGCCCATCTTGTGACTGTCAGCTCCTAGTACAACAGGCCGCTGTCCATTTCTCAATACCCTTCAATCTATTCTCACTCAACTGCCTATCTTGTTTCTTCTTGAAGGAACTGGTTGATTTTCTTCCACCATTTCATCCAGCAGTTAATTACGGGTCATAACCAAACTGCATTTAAAAAGTTCTTGCTGTACCTTGCTATCTGTATCTTTTCCCTTTGGCCTGTGAATCTTTGCTGCTGGGAACAGTCTCCTTTGATTTTTGCTAAATAAATCCCTCTTGATCCTGTCAACTTGCCTCAACTCTGCTCTCAACCTCCTTTGTGGCAGGAAGAACAACTTTTAATTTCTGAAATCTGAAGTCTCTCCTCTCTAGAAGTATTCTGGAAAGTCTTTTCTTCACCCTGTTTGAAATCTCCACATCTTTCCTAGTCAATTTCAACTTTAACTGTTCCATTGTTCACCAATTGCAACAACAGCTCCTCCTTCAAGTCTCCCTGCTCTGAACTAACTCCTCAGCGGTACTTTGGAGAAGGTAACCTACGGATCAAATGGAAGCCAATGTGACAAATTTAACATTATACTTTTTCTCTTTTCTGCCTTGAGTTAATTTTTCTCAGAAAAGCTTATCTTTTCAGTCACTCTGCACTATTCCCTGTCATAATAAAGTCTACATTTTGGCCTCTCGGTATTTTGAACAGGTAGTTATTGGATTGATTAAAGGCCATGGTTTGGGTTCCCAGAGACGGTCTCTGTAGATTTTCCTTTTGTCACCCTGATGTATCTCATATTTATTATTAAATTGAAGGAGGATATTCAGCCCTTTGAATCCTTGCTGGCATTTGGAACATTCCTATAAGCTCTATTTCCCACTTATTCCCCTGAAATCTGTTCTCTCTCTCTCAAGACCATAAGACATAAGAGCAGAATTAGGCCATTCAGCCCATCGAGTCTGCTCCACCATTCTATCATGGCTGATCCCGGATCCCACTCAACCCCATACAGCTGCCTTCTCACCGCATTCTTTGATGCCCTGACCGATCAAGAAACCTTAACCATACACATGGACTTGGCCTCCAGCGCAGTCTGTGGCAGAGCATTCCACAGATTTACTACTTTCTAACTAAAAAAAAAATTCCTCCTTACCTCTGTTCTGAACAGTTGCCCCTCAATTTTGAAGCTGTGCCCTCTAGTTCGGGATACCCCCACCATAGGAAACATCTTCTCCACATCCACTTGATCCAGTCCTTTCAACATTCGGTAGGTTTCAATGAGATCCCCCTGCATTCTTCTAAATACAGGCCCAAAGCGGCCAAACGCTCCTCATATGTTATCCCCTTCATTCTTGGAATCATCCTCACTGAGATATGGGGCCCAAAACTGTTGACAATACTCTAAGTACAGCCTGACTAATGCCTTATAAAGGCTCTGCATTAGCTCCTTGTTTTTATATTCTATTCTCCTTGAAGTGAATGTCAGCATTGCCTTTGCTTTCTTTACCATAGACTGAACCTGTAAATTAACCTTCTGGGAGTCATGCACGAAGACTCCTAAGTCCCCCTGCACCTCTGATGTTTGAACCTTCTCCCCATTTAGAAAATGGTTCCTTTTACCAAAATGCATTATCATACATTTCCCAACACTGTATTCCATCTGCTACTTTTTTGCCCATTCTTCCAATTTGTCTAAGTCCTGCTGCAATCACATTGCTTCCTCAGCACTACCTACCCCTCCACCTATCTTCACATCATCTGCAAACTTTGCCACAAAGCCATCAATTCCATTAACTAAATCACTGACAAACAATGTGAAAAGCAGCGGTCCCAATACTGACCCCTGAAGAACACCACTAGTCACCAGCAGCCAACCAGAAAAGACCCCTTTTACTCCCACTTGCTGCCTCCTGCCTATCAGTCATTCTGCTATCCCTGGCAGTATCTTTCCTGTAACGCCATAGGATTTTACCTTGTTAAGCAGCCTAATGTGTGGCCTCTTATCAAACACCTCCTGAAAGTCCAAGTAAATGACATCCACTGCCTCTCCTTTGTCCACCCTGCTTGTAACTTCCTTGAAGAACTCTAACAGGTATGTCAGGTTTCCCTTAACACAAACATGCTGACTTTACCTCATCCTTGATAATATACTCCAACACTTTCCCAACCACTGAGGTTAGGCTAACTGGCCTATAATTTCCTTTCTTTTGCCTTTCTCCTGTCTTAAAGAGTGGATTGACATTTGCCATCTTCCAGTCCTCTGGGGCCATGCCAGAATCAAGTGATTCTTGAAAGATCATGACCAATGCATCCATTAGCTCTTCAGCAACCTCTCTCAGGACTCTGGGATGGAGGCCATCTGGCCCAGTTGACTTATCCATTGTAAGGCGTTTGATAAAAGTGCTTTTATCACAAAGCACTTTTTACTTTGTAATAGCAATGCCACTCACACCTGCTCCCTGACACTCACAGACGTCTGCACACTGCTAGTGTCTTCATTGTGGAAGACAGATGCAAAGTACCCATTAAATCCATCTGCTATTTCTTTGTCCCATTTGCTACCTCACCAGCATTATTTTCCAGTGGTCCAATATCAACCCTCACCTCCTGTTTACTCTTTATATAACCAAAAAAACTTTTGGTATCCTGCTTTATATTGTTGTCTAATCTGCCCTTCTATATCATCTTTTCCCTTCTTAGAGCTTTTTTAGTTGCCTTTTGTTGGATTTTAAGAACTTCCCAATCATCCAACTTCTCACTCATTTTTGCTATCTCATATGCTCTTTCCTTGGCTTTTATGCAGTCCATAGCTTCCTTTGTCAGCCACAGTTGCCTATTCCTGCCATTTGAGAACTCCTTCCTCTGTGGGGCATATCTGTCCTGTGCCTTGTGAACTATTCCCAGAAACTTCAGCCATCTCTGCCCTGCCGTCATCCCCGCCAATATCCTCCTCCAATCCACCTGGGCAAGCTTCTCTCTCATGCCACTGTAATTTCCTTTATTCTGTTGCAATACATGTGAGTTATACTTCTCCCTCTCAAATTGCAGTATGAGTTCAATCATATTATGAACGCTGCCTCCAAAGGGTTCCTTTGCGTTAAGCTCCCTAATAAGATCAGGGTTATTACACAACACCCAATCTATGATGGCCTTTCCCCGAGAAAGCTCAAGCACAAGCTGCTCTAAAAAGCCATCTCGTAGGTATTCAACATTTTCCCTCTTTTGCGATCTGACACCAACCTGATTTTCACAATCCACTTGTATATAGAGGTCCTCTAGTGCAATTGTGTCATTACCTTTATTACATCTCTTTTCCAGCTCCCTTAGCAATCTCAACCCCACATCTTGACTACTATTTGGAGGCCTATATAAAATTCCCATAATTTTTTTTTCACCCTTGCAATTTCTTAACTCCACCCACGAAGATTCAACATTCTCTGATCCTATGTCACCTCTTTCTAAAGATGTAATTTCACCTCTTACCAACAGAGCCACAATACCGCTCATGCCTTCCTGCCTGTTCTTTCGATACAAAGTATATCCTTTGATGTTAAACTCCCAACTATGGCCTTCTTTCAGCCACGGCTCGGTGAAGCCCATAATATCACACCAACCAATCTGTAATTGCGCCACGAGTTCATCCACCTTATTCCAAATGCTACGCACATTTAAATACAGCACCTTCAATCCCGCATTCTTCGCTCTTTTGAATTTTGCCTCTGAGTTACAATTTACCTCTTTGCTCTGTCTGCATTTGTACCCAGTAATCTTGTCCACATTCATGTTACACATATCATCTACTTGTAAACCTGCTGGCTCATCCTCAGCTCTATCATCCTGATTCCCACCCACTGCCATGTTAGTTTAAACCACTTCCAACAGCTCTGGTAAATCTGCCCAAAAGGATATTGGTCCCCCACGGATTCAAGTGCAACCCGTCCCTTTTGTACGGGTCCATCCTGTCCCAGAAGAGGTCCCAGTTATCCAGAAATCTGAATCCCTGCCCCTTGTTCCAATTCTTCAGCCGCACATTTATCTGTCACCTCATTCTGTTCCTCACTGTCGTGTGGCACAGGCAGCAGTCCTGAGATTACTACCCTTGAGATCCTGCTTCTCAGCTTCCTTCCTAACTCCCTATATTTTTTCAGGACCTCCTCCCTTTTCTTCCCATATCGTTGGTACCAATGTGTACAATGCCCTCCCTTTGAAGGATATTGTTGGATGCAAACAGAAACATCTTAGACCCTGGAACCTGGGAGGCAAAATGCTATCCGTGTTTTCTTTTTGCGTCCACAGAATTGCTTATCTGTCCCCCTGACTATAGAGTCCTCTATTACTACTGCCATCCTCTTCAGTTCCCTACCCTTCTGAGCCACAGGGCCAGACTTAGTGCCAGAGGCACAGCCACTGTTGCTTCCCCATGTAGGTCGTCACCCCCAACAGTACTCAAAATGGTGTACTTATTGTTGAGGGGGATGTCCACAGGTGTTCCCTCCACTACCTGCCCATTAACTCTTCACCAAAGTTCTTACTATTCATCTGCACTCGGGGCAATTAACCGAACAATCTGCCCTCCTTTGGGATGTGGGAGAAAACCAGAACACCTGGATGAAACCCACACTGTCACAGGGAGAACATGCAGACTCCACAAAGGCAGTGCCCAGAGTCAAGTTTGAACCTGGGTTGCTGGAACTGTGCATCAGCAGAACTCTCTGCTGTGCTATCCTGCATTCTAAATCTTCTCCATTCAAAAGAAATTTAAAGAAGGTTGATTTTTTTAATGACGCATATAACCTCAGTCCTGGAATCAATCTACATAGTACCTCTATTTAACCATTTTTTAATATGGAAACTAGAGCTGGCCACAACATCCAATAATTTAAAAGGAAGTCTTGTGAAGCTAAGATGGCTGAAATGTTAAATTGCTTGTGCATTGATTTTTAACGGTCGGGTAAAGAGAGAAGTGGGCTGTTTAGTGACGTGAGTTACCGTGGAACAAAGTATGGATTGAACTGTGTCATTGATGTGTCATCTGCCCAGATATAGAGCAGGAATATTGAAGGACTTGCAGTACAAGGAAACATAATCAAAATGCAGATGCCAGAATCTGAAACAAAAACATAAATTGTCAGCTAGCCAAATAGCATCTATTGAAAAAGAAACCAGTTCTGATAAAGGATCTTGGACCCAAAACATTAGCTGGTTTCTCTTTCTGATTATGCTGCTTGGCTGGCTCAGTTCTTCCAGACATTCTGTTGTTATTGACGTCAATTTCACTTCCTTTTCTGCCTCGGTGACTGGATTAAACTGTTGGTCTAGTCTTCTGACATGGTTGGGTGGTAGAATAGGGTGGGTACTAGGTAGCAGAGTGAGGAACATCTGAGGGAGATAGATGATGGCAGGATCAGGCCCTAGCTTTCAGTGTATGAAAGGAGATTCACCATGGCAACTGAATATAAAGACCCAGCATTAAATGTTAATATTGACAATGGTGCCCATAAAAATATTGGGTTACTATAAAACTGTACGTGGTTCACTATGCCCTTTGGACAAGGTAATCCACTGTCCCAACCTCTCTGGCTTGTATGTGACTCTAGATCAACACCATTGAAGTTATTCTTACCTGCTCTCCTAAAAGCCTCACAAAACCACTGGATTCAAGAGCAATTGGGGACAAGCAATAAATGCTGTCTTCCTTGTAAATGAATGAACAACTGACTTGGGAACACTGACAGTGCTTCACCGTAAGGCCGTAGCATCCTTTCAACACCATTCGATTAATTTGCTCTTGGACTGTTACCAAAGCTGCAGTATGTTTACTCGTATTTTATATGAAACTGAATGTTTGCAGCAAGTGTAGTCGAGCTCTGAGTTCCACTAATCTGACTGACCTGCTGAGCCGGTTCAGGACCCTTTAAGAGTTAACCACATTGGTAGCTTGATTGGTTAAGATCAACAGATTTTCTTCCCCCAAAGGAATTAGATGATTAATTTTGACGCGGTCATTACTGGTAATACTAGTTCACGTTTACTGTCATCGGTATACATACCCGGGCTATAAACACCATGAAAGTGAACCTTTTGCAGCAGCATCACACATGTTATAAGCATGACAAATATAAATTAAACTTAAATTCACATAATTTACATGACAAAAATGCACAAAAAACATAACCACATTAGTGCAAGTTGAGGGAACTATAGTCCGAGGTAGAAATAGGTCAGTTTAAGAACCTGCTAGCAGTGGGGAAGAAGCCATTGTTGAACCTTGAGGCCTGGGTCTTCAGGCTCCTGTACCTCATGCATGATGGCAGCATCGAGAAAAGGGCTGAGCTTGGATGTTAGAGATACTTAGTGGCTGATGTTGTCTTCCTGAGACATAGCCTCTTGTAGAACTCCTCAATGGAGGGGAGAGTTTTACCCATGATGAAACTGGCTGAGTCCGCCATTTTCTGTAGCCTCATTGTAGTTTTATATTCCAGATTTATTCAGTTACTTAATCTTAAATTCCTCACGTACCACAGTGAGTAGTTACACCTCTGGTTGCTAGTCTTGTAACTCTACTGCTATTGAACCTTGGAGTTTTTTTTTTACTGCCTAGGATCAAAAGAAGTTGCAGAGTAATAAACGCAGCTCAGTCCATCATGAAGACCAGTTTCTCTTCCATGGACTCTCATTCTCCCCCCCCCCCACCACCACTTCCGTTAGGCAGAAGATACTAAAGCTGGAGAACAAGTCCCACGAGGTGTAAGGACAGATTTTATTCCGCTGTTTTTAGACTCTTGAACAAGTCTCTTATACAAGAAAGATGAATTCTTAATCTCTAACTGCCTTGTCATTCCCCTTGCACTTTATATGTCTACCTGTAACAGTAACACTACAATCTGCATTCCGTTATCGTGCTCCTTTTGTTCTGCCTCACTGCACTTGTTTGTATGGAATGCCATGCAAAACAACTGCTTTTCACTGTATCTTGTTGCAAGTGACTATACTGAACAACTTCTGACCTTTCCTGCACTGCAGACATTTGTGGAGTTGAACTGGTTCCACCTGATTGGGATCCTGTGTGGCCTGGCCATTTATAATTTCACAGTGGTAGACCTTCGCTTTCCACTTGTGCTGTACAAAAAACTGTTGAATGTGCCACCTTCCCTGGAGGACCTGAAAGAGCTCTCCCCCACAGAGGCCAGGTGAGTCCAGTGCTTAAGTCTTGCATTCCTAGTGCATGATGTTGCCTGGGACAGAATTTTTGCTTTGGGCACAGTTTCAGCCTTCAGAAGAAAGTTTCACTTTTTCTTTCGTCCAAATGTAAAATCCACTTTGAGACA
This sequence comes from Mobula hypostoma, assembly GCF_963921235.1. NCBI lineage: Eukaryota > Metazoa > Chordata > Chondrichthyes > Myliobatiformes > Myliobatidae > Mobula > Mobula hypostoma. Next base: position 159,448,626 of record NC_086100.1, read on the forward strand.
GTGGCATTGTGTTTTTAAAAAATATTTAATTGAATAAAATGTGGCTTCAGTATGCTTCGATGTATTTGACAATATTAACTTCTTGCAGTTTGAGGAAACCACAGGAAAGTTTTTGTTTCATCATTGATTCAAGTGATCTTGGTACATTATAATGAAGCATTTTCAGGTAACGTATTGATGCACAGCAATCAGACTCAGGACATCTCCAGGCAGTGAATGGGTGCCATTTATGCAGATGGTTTTGTCCTTAGTCAGAAATTTTGTAAAAAATCACTTGATAGTATAACTGTACCAACAGCATATTGTAATGAATGGCATGAAAAGCACATGAAACTGATAATGATAAGAAAGAACAATTACTAAAAGTGGAGGGAGAGAAAGAGAGAGAGAGAGAGGAAACAAGTTATGATGGTCATAGGAAAGAACATATGTATTCATATTTAATAATATTATGGGATCTTGATTGTACAATACATAATGAAGCCCATAAGTCAGACACTTGTAACCCGGGATGAGCTGTACATAGTAAGTGAAACATCTAAAGCCATATCTATTTATTCCTTTGTTAACAAGTGATCCATTTGCAAAGAGGAGCTGAGGCATGGGGTAGATAATTTGTGATGTTATTGAGTGGCAGGGCAGGCTTGAGGGGCCAACTCTTGCATTCATCTGTAAATGAACGAAGTTTTAACAGAAACTCGGCAAAGGGCGTTTTTAAGGAGGTGGGAGCAAAGGTTAAAGAGATGCAGGACAGCCTTTTAGCATGATTTTTTTTGAAAGTTTGGAAACTCTGGGGTGGAAGTTTCCGAAGTACATTGGGGATTCAGTTTGTAAATAAACAATGAAGAATGTCAGATCTAATCAGCATATTATGCTTAAAAAATTCTGGGAGACTTTCCACCTTCCGGAAAACCACATCTGCACCGGGTGCACCAAGCTGTCGCTGCACAGAGAGTGTGTGAAGGAGCTGGAGCTGCATTTCGATGACCTGTGGCTCGGACGGGAAACTGAAGAGGTGATAAATAGGAGCTACTGGAAGATAGTCAGCCCTAAGCTGCAGGAGGCAGGTAGTGGATGATTGTCAAAGAGGGAAAAGAAATGGGCAGCCGGTGTTGAGTACCCCTGTGGTCATTCCCCTCAACAGTAAGTATACTATATTGGATACTGTTGGGAGGGACAACTTACCAGGGGAAGTTCAGTGACTGGGTCTCTGGCCTTGAGGCTCAGAAAGGAAGGAGGAAGAAGAGGACTGCAATAGTGCAAGGGATTCTGTAGTTAGAGGAGTAGACACTAGATTGCGTGGACGTGACAGAGACACCCGGATGGTATGTTGTCTCCCAGGTGCCAGGGTCAGGCATGTCTCAGGTCAGGTCCACAACATTCTAAAGTGGATGGATGAGCAGCCAGAAGTCATGGTACATATTGACACCAATGACTTAGGTGGGAAAAGGGAGGAGGTCCTGAAGAGAGAATCTAAGGAGCTAGGTAGAAAGCTGGAAAGAGGACCTCCAGGGTGGAAATCTCTGGATTGCTGCCTGTGTCATGTGCTAGTGAGGGTAAGAATAGGATGATTTGGCAGATGAATGCATGACTGAGGAACTGGTGCAGGGGGCAGGGTATCAGAGTTCTGGATCACTGGGATCTCTCTGGGGAAGGGATGAGCTGTACGAAAGGGAAGGGTTACACCTAAACCTGAGGGGGACAAATATTCTTGCAGGCAAGCTTACTGAAACTGCTGGAGAGGGCTTAAACTAATTTGGCAGAGGGATAGGAAACTGTGTGATAAGGCTGAAGATGAGGTAGCTGGTGTACAAGTAGGGCCAGTGTGTAGTGAGACTGTCAGGAAGGACAAGCAGATGATAGGGCAAAATTGCAGTCAGTGGGATGAGGTGCAGTGTAACGGGGACAACATCAAAAAGGGCGGTGAATACAGGACTAAAACCGTTATATTGGAATGCGTGTAGTATATGGAATAAGGTAGATTTTGTGGTGCATTTAGAGATTGACAGGAGTGATGTGGCCATCGCTGAGTCATGGCTGAAAGAAAATTATAGTTGGGACCTGAACATCTAAGGATACACGTTGTATCTAAAGGAGAAGCAGGTAGGCAGAGGTTGTGGGGTGACTCTTTTGGTGAAAATTGAAATTTTCCTTAGAAGGAGGTGACATAGGATCGGAAGATATAGAGTTAAGAAATTCCAAGGGTGAAAAGAGCCTGATGGGAATTATATACAGGCCTCTGAACAGTAGGCAGAATGTGGACTACAGATTACGGCAGTAGACAGAAAATGCCCAAAGGACACTTATGATAGTTATGGGTTTTTCAATATGCAGGTAGATTGGGAAAATCTGGGTGGTGATGATTTTGGATCCCAAGAGAAAGAACTTGTAGAATGCCTACGAGATGGCTTTTTAGAGCAGCTTGTGGTCAAGCCCACTAAGGGATCAGCTTTTCTGGATCGGGTGTTGCGTACTGAACCAGATTTGTTTAGAGAGCTTAAGGTAAAGGAATCCTGAGGAGACTGTGAGCACAATATATAGAATTCACCCTGCAGTTTGAGAAGGTGAAGCCAAGGTCAAATGTATCCCTAGTACAGTGGATTAAAGGGTATTATAGAGACATGAGAGAATTATAAATGTTGCTTCAAGAAGGGAGGGGGTCAGAAGAAAGGAAATTATTGCCCAATTAGCCTGACCTTAGTGATTGGGAAGGCATTAGTCAAAGCTGATTGGAACGGATTATGACAGTGCAGCGATGGCTGGAGTTTCTGCCAGTAACTTGGAAGGGGCAGGGTAGATACATCCCAAAGAAGAAGTATTCTAAAGGCAGAGTGCCACAACCGTGGCTGGCAAGGAAAGTCAAACCCAACATTAAAGCAAAAGATAATAGAGGAAAAATAGTGGGAAATTAGAGGGTTGGAATGCTTTTAAAAGCAATAAGGCCAAGTAAAAATGCCATAAGGAAGGAAACGATGAAGATAAGCTATCCAATAATATCAAATGGGATACCTAAAGATTTTCCAAATATATAAAGAGTAAAAGAGAAGTGAGAGTAGGTGTCAGACCGATGGAAAATGATGCTGGAGAGGTAGTAATGGGGGACAAATTGAATTAGTGTGTAAGACTCGTTGCATCTAGTGGCATGATCTTGCAGAAGAAAGGAAATTATTGGTCAGTTAGCCTGATCTCAGTGGTTGGGAAGGCTTAACAAGTTAAAGTCAATTGTTAAGATGCGATTTTGGGATACTTGGAGGCACATGGTAAAATAGGCCCAAGTCAGAATGTCAAAGGAAAATTTTGCCTGACAGATCTCTTGGAATTGCTTGAGGAAATAACAAGCAAGATAGACAAAAGAGAATTGGTGGATGTTGGGTACTTGGGTTTTCAGAAGGCCTTTGACAAGGTTCTGCACAAGAGGCTGCTTACCAAGATAAGAGCCCGTGGTGTTACAGGAAAGATTCTAGCATGGATAAAGCATTGGCTGATTTGCAGGAGGTAAAACGTGGGAATAAAGGAAGCCTTTTCTGATTGGCTGCTGGTGTCCAGTGGTGTACAACAGTGGTCCCCAACCACCGGGCCGCGAGGAAACGATATGATTTAGCTATATGAAACGATATGAATCAGCTGCACCTTTCCTCATTCCCTGTCACGCACTGTTGAACTTGAACACCACCCCCCCCCCCCCCCGTCGGCCGGTCTGCAAGAATATCATCAATATTAAACCAGTCCGCGGTGCAAAAGAAGGTTGGGGACCCCTGGTCTACAGGGGTGAGTGTTGGGACGGATACTTTTTTTACGTTGTGGGGCAGGGAGTGTCGTAGAAGCAGGAAGGCTGTAGAAGGACTTGGATCAGGAGAATAGGCGAAGAAGTGGCAGATGGAATACAGTGTAGGAAAGTGTATGGTCATGCACTTTACAAGAAGGAATAAAAGTGTAGGCTGTTTTGTAAGTGGGAAGAAGATTCAAAAATCCAAGGTGCAAAGGGACTTGGAAGTCCTCATGCAGGATTCTATTAAGGTTAACTTGCAGTTTGAGTCGGTAGCAAGGAAGGCAGTGTTAGCATTCATTTCAAGCGTAGTGGAATATGAAAACAAAGATGTAATGCTGAGGCTTTATAAAGCATTAGTGAGTCCTCACTTGGAGAATTGTGAGCAGGTTTGGGCCCCCCATCTAAGAAATGGTGTGCTGACGTTGGAGAGGGTTCAAAGGAGGTTCACAGAAATGATTCTGGGAATGAAAGGCTTTTCATATGAGGTTTGTTTGATGGCGCTGGGCCTGTACTTGCTGGAACTTAGAGGAATGAGGGGGTCCTCATTGAAAGCTTTCAAATATTGAAAGACTTGATAGAATAGATGTAGAGAGGATATTTCCTATAGTGTGGAGGATCTAGGACCAGAGGGCACAACCTCAGAATAGAGGGACGTCCATTTAGAATGGAGATGAGAATGAATTTCTTTAGCCAGAGGGTGGTGGATCTGTGGAATTTGTTTCCACAGGTGGCTGTGGAGACCAGGTCATTGGGTATACTCACAACAGAGGTTGATAGATTCTTGATAAGTCAGGGCGTGGAAGGTTATGGGGAGAAGTCAGGAGAATAGGGGTGAGAGGGAAATTGATCAGCTATGATTAAAAATGGCTGAGGATTCTCAATGGGCCAAATAGCCCAATTTTGCTCCTGTGTCTTGTGGTCTTAAGGCCTAATAAAGGGGGTCAGTCACTTTGGACTGAGATGAGATGTCTTTGCTCAGAGTGTAGTGACTTGCTTTCCAAGGACCTTGGAGGCTGACTTATCAGATTTTTGATGATTAACAGAATTGAGAGAGATGTGTTAGTGCAGAAAAAAAGGTAAATATTGTTTTTCTGCTCCCACTTTTAATGCCTTCTAATTCAGAATTAGTCAATGTCCTCCTTGCTGTCCTGAGAAAACAGTACGTGAGGGCTGAAAGCTTGTTAACAAAGATTCTTCTTTAAAGCAGATCACACTAAGTTCTTTCTGCCTCGCATTTGTTTGATCTAAGCACCAAAATATACTCTAACAAAGTTTATATGGAGTAATGAATTTCACAAATCTATTCAGATTAGTCCTTTGATCAGATAACTTTTCTTTAAGGAGCTTGCAGGAACTGTTGGATTACCCCGATGATGATGTCGAAGAAACTTTCTGTCTCACATTTGCGGTAAGAGCTGGGGAAGATGGGTCAAATGGTGGGAGTTTAACTGGGTGTTGCTTGCTCGCTTTAATTTCCCTTGTCATTATTTCCAAAGTTTAACTAGCCAGTTAGATTGCATTTATACATAACCATTGAGCCCTGCTGAGTCTTTGTAGAGCAATCAAGTCATTCCCATTACCTGCTTTTTCAACAGCTTTGCCATACTTTCTCACACAGCTTTCTGTCCAATTCCCATTTCAGTTTATTGTATTTTTTTCCACTACCCTGTCTGTCAGTGAATTCTAGATCATACTATATGAGAAGTTTTTCTCTATTATCAGACTGAGCTATTTTGCCAGCCATCTTAAGGTCAGTGTCTTCAGGTTCTTAACCCTTCTGCCAGCAGAGACAATTTGTCCTTGTACACTTTATTTTCATATATTTTTGGAGGCTTTATCAAAGGGCTTTCAACCACCACCCCCTTTCCAATTTTTCACCTCTGCCATTCACCTAGCATGAACGTCCTCATTAGGCCCATACCAGTAGGGAAATGAAAAGATTCTTCAGTAACTTGTTGGGTGATCCTTGGTCTTCAGCCATGTTTAATTCTTTTGCAACTGATGATCAAAAGTGTTGAAAGAACATGGTTGAGAATGATGGTGTTGTCAAAATAATGCTATTTTTTTTCCTGAGTTTTTCCCAAATCAATATAGATTTACTTTTTGAACGTCTGTATATATATATTAGGTAACATTTCTCACTTGGTGAATAATTTTAATTCCTTTGAGTTCAGTTAAGATCTGGGAGGTTGAAAAGCCAGTTGCCCGAACTTAACTGGCTATTAGCTTCAGCATCAAATTGGAGGAGAAACGTTCAATCCTTGTTTTTCTAAGATCAGCCTCCATAATACCCTTCTGGTTTCTGTAAAATATGAGACATTGAAGTAATTGAGATTGTGCAGGCCTAGTTAGCTGATCCCAGTGGTGTTGGTCAGGATAATGAGAAAAGACTGAAAAGGATGGGCTTTTAACAGGAAAACTATACATTTGAGAGAGAAACTGTGAGATGGAAAGAGAGGTGGTATTTCAGAGTGTTACCTAAAATTAATTAGTGAACTTACAGGTGCACTCCAGGGTCAAAGTGAAGGTTAGGACTGATTTAAAGGAAGTTTTACATGCAACGAGATCAAACTCAAGAATGAATTTTAGGATAGTGGAGGCAAAGTCAGTGGATAATTTAATGAAGAACTGAAGGCTACAATGGTAGAATAAGGGTCTTAGAAACTTTTTTTTAATTCAAAGACAAAGCCAGCATTTAAAGCAGATTGCAATTGTTGTTGAGGAGATGGTGGTAACATGTGTTCTTGAGGTTCTGTAGTCCAAGTGGTGAAGGTTCTTCCATAAGAACGCTGGGGAGGGATGTTCAAGGTTTTGACCCAGTGATGATGAAAAAATGATGGCATGGTTACTTCCAATTTAGGATGTTATCTGACTTGGAGGAGAACTTGAAGGTGGCAATATTCCCACAATTCTCTTTCTTTTGTATCTAGAATGTAGTTGCTCCTGGTTTGAGAGGCTATTGTATCCATTTTTCTGGATGGACTTATTACAGTATCTTTTCTCACTCACTGTTTAATTGGTCTTGAGGAATAAGATGTGGTCACATTACACAGCGTCTTGAAAACACAGAAGAGCAGAACCGAGAATCATTGTCTGTAGTTTTACCATTCTCTGCACCGGTTTTAATTAACTTCTTTTCTTCTCCTTGAATTGGTCAGACTCTTCGAGAAAACTATGGAGTTACAGAGCTGCAGGAATTGGTTCCAGGAGGTAAAAGTCTACCTGTGAAGAAAGAGAACAGGTAAGACTGCTGCAGTGTTTGGAGAGTTCTGTTGGAGCGATGAATTGTGGAACTTCGTTACTTTCTGGGTGAAATAGCAAACGCTGTGCCCTATATGACCAAATATACAAATGAAACTGGGTGAAATAACACTGGACAACAAAGATTTAGCTTCTTGAATACTTTTGGGTGTATCTTATAGATTTTGGACTACCGATCATGATCACATATTACTGATCACCATGAAATTTTCCTATCATGCACCATTTTTTTGTGATCATTTTTATTTGTTATTTCAGTTCATAATTCAAGTAAATTAAAATGTTGCCCACAATGTAAGTTTTCTACATTGTCCAGGCACGCCAGTGCATGCTTAGGGAGGGTGGATGCTGCATGGCAGGACAGGTTTTAGAAAGGCTTTAAAAGAATCACGCACATACCGTTCTATGCATTGTGTTTATATGTTTAGCGGTTTGCAATCATGTTGATGCTAATGCTCCATGCGCACAGCATTTTGTGTGTGCTCATTTTAATAAAGTAAATGCATTCTCAGGAGTATGTGTGATAGCAAAATGTCTTGCCAGTGTTGCAACAGCCTCTGTACTTTCTGTTATGTTTGTGGCGAGTATGTGCTTAAATCTCAAAGACAGAGCATGACTCCACTTATTAAGAAAGCCTATGAGCTCTATTTTAGGTGTAAAATTGGCGACCAAGAGAAAGCCTGGGCCCCTCTCATTTGTTACATTCCCGTTTAGACTTCTTCCCTGCTAATCCTGGTGCTGTCAGTGCCGAGCATGGTGGAAGGTTTCACCAGGTCAGTGCGGTCTTGGAGAAATGTTATCAGGGCAAATGGAATCCATCAGTGCTGGCTAGTTATTGTTGGACACTTATGGGAGAAGCCTCAGACACAGAATGCAAATGAAAATCATCAACAAAATATTTTTAGCTTAGTTGAACTAAACAGCAGCACCGTTAAGCAAATAAACACATTATATTCAATAGAAGCTAATTTCTTGTTTCTTCAAATTCTGACGTGATACATGTAATCTGAAATTATATTTGTGTTTAGCTTCAAACGGTCCATAATAACCACAGAACAATTCAGAGGAAGCAACATTTTTATTGTCCAGTAGAACGGCTGTTTTTGCTGAGTAGGCTGAGCCTAGCGGTAAGGAAGCTGAGGGAGGACTTGTGGGAAATCTTTAACCTTATGATGGAACATTTTCACTTGTTGGAGAGTCTGAGAATAAATTATAGAAACAAAGTTGACACCAATAAAACAAAACTAAAAATGCTGAGCACGACTTGGCAGGTGAGAAAGCATCTATGGAAAGAAAAACAGTGAATGTTTTCCAGTCTAGGATCTTTCATCAGAATATTGGCATGAAGTGGAGGGACAAGATAGAAAGTGCATCCAGATCCACGTGCATCTCCTTCCATCAGTACCAGAGCAGAGTGCAGAATCAGTGTGCAAAGTGTATCTTTTTTGTACAAGTGCTGCACTTCAAATACGTTTAGTAAAACACTTAAAGAGGCAACACTTAGATGGTTATGGTTGTAATCTGCAGTTTTATGATTTTTCACCATAGCGTGGTGGGGATGTGCAACTTGCCATCTGCACAAATACATATCAGGGGAAGCTGTAAGGAGATAGTAAAGATGGGTTCGACTAGATTGTACTGATTTTTAGGCAGTTGTCTGTAACGTATTGAACTGAGCACCTGGATGCCCTTTGTATCTGGCCCCTCTGTTTGATGCCAACCTTAGCTGGGACATTTCAGACCTGATGTAGGCTTTTGACCCAAAACATTAACAATTCTTGCCTCCACATATGCTGTTTGATCTGCTGAGTTACTTCAGCAGAGTGTTCATTGCTCACTTTTAATCCTTGTTGGTAACTTCTGTTGGCCCTCAGGAAGGAATTTGTTCAAGCCTACGTAGAGTACATCTTCAACACCTCTGTCCAGGAACTGTTCTCTGCTTTCTCCAGTGGTTTTCTAAAGGTCTGTGGAGGGAAGGTTCTGCAGCTCTTCCAGCCCAGTGAGCTGATGGCCATGGTGGTAGGAAACACCAGCTACAACTGGAAAGAGCTGGAGATGGTAAGAACTCTCAATGAGCACAGAGGCTAATTCCCTTCTCTGGTACTTCATAGAATGTCCCTATGCAAACGCCAACCTTGAGCAAAGAGCAGAGGGGGGAAAGCAGAGCTGAGATTATTTATTTATGTATTTATTGAGATACAGCATGGAGTAGGCCCTTCTGGCCTATTGAGCCCTGCTGCCCAGCAACCCCTGACTTAACCCTAGCCTAATTACGGAACAATTTACAATAAATTATTAACCTACCAACTGGTACTTCTTTGGACTGTGGGTAGAAACCAGAGCACCTGGAAGAAACCCATGCGGTCACGGGGAGAATGTACAAACTCCTTATAGGTAACAGTGGGAATTTTCATTAAGGAGGAGTTCACTTTGGGAATGTAGAAGTTATTGTCAGGCTCAGCAATGGCTAGTTCTTTCAAGAAATATAATTCCCAGTTGAAAATGAGCACAAGGAGAGAATTGAAACCAAAGTACTCTGGACATTATAGTAGAAACTCTGTTCCTTTACGCAGAAAGAGGTACATGACTGTAACCTTGCACAAACAGGTCAAGTAGCGGAAAGCCTCCAGAACAGAGTGGAACAAGGTGTCATTTGGCACTCTGTTCAAGAAAGCCCAATTTTAAAACTTCTCGGTGAGGAAAAAGCAGACTGCGTCTGCTAAAAAATTTAAAGAGTCTTTATAAAAAAAATCTCATTCTGTTTTGGTTTTTAGTTTATGTGGTGTTATTGATCAACCACTAGAGGGTAATAGAGAGCTTTATGGGACAATAAAAGGTGTCAAGGGCAAGAATTGACCTTGAAAGGAAAGGGGATCATTTTAAATTAGATGTTCCAATCCACTTAATATCTGATGTACACTTAAAATTTATTTTATAATAGATGTATGTGTTTAACAGCAACAAATGGTCACAATCCACTGTATGTGTGAGATTGTACGTGTGTGTTTTTGCATGTGTTTGTGATACGTGCGTCTGCATGACTAGGGGTGTGTGTGTGAGAGAGAGAGAGAGAAAGAAATGTATATTTATTATTGTGTACTTATGCCATAATGTATTTACTGCAACAGATATTCCAGGGTAATTTGCAATGCTATTACCAAACAAAATGTGTCAGACCACAATGAGACAGTAGTGCAGAGAACCAGAAGAGCTTTACAGAGTATTTTAAAAAGAGTGAATTTCAGAGCTTAGGCCTTGGTTGTTATGCGTGCAGCCAGTCAATGCTGGGTGACACATTAAATGTTAAATTCTGTCAATGGTGGCTTTGTCTTCAATTGAAAACTAAAATTGATGGATTGCTAATACCTGGTATATTTAGAAGAACAGGAGGGGATTGCAGAGGTGAGGAACTGTGGAGGATGAGAATTTTAATGGGCCAAATGGCCTAATTCTGTTCCTATGTTTAATGGTCTTATGAACTTAATATGAAGTTGTCGGTCAACCAGGTCCTAGTGGAGGTCACCAATCAGGGATAATGGATAAATGAGTTTTAGGAGACTTGAAAGTTAGAGAGGGTGTAATGCTGGCGAGAAGAGAATTTGGATATTCAGTTCTAAAGGTAACAACCGCCTGATTAAGGGTTTCAACAGCAGCATACATTAGATACTTATCTGTGTGTGAGTACCTGTATGCATGAGCTTGTGTGTATATGTCTCTATAATTGTGTGTGTGTGTGATTGTGGATGTTTGCCTATGAGTGTGAGAGTGTGTGTCTGTGTATGGGCGCTAAAGATCTCGGAACTGTACAATTTATTCACAAAATACTTTGTTTTCTCTTGCTAGAGTGCAATATACAAAGCTGATTACCATCCTGCACATCCGACTATAAAATTATTTTGGGAGGTTTTCCATGAGTTTCCATTGGAAAAAAAGAAGCTTTTTCTGTGTAAGTGTAGATCTTTTCATGTAAACACGATCTTGCTGGGGATTGACCATCTCATTGCAACTATGGCATTTTTGATGGTTGAACAGATTGGGAAGCTAGGATTTTCTTCCCACATTGGAATTTACCTTTCCTGTCCAACCAGGCAGTTCTAAGGTGCTGAATTCATGTGACTTGGTTTAAGTCCCAAAGCTACTGAGGCAGATAAAAATAGAAAATCTAGGAAGGACTCAGCAAATCAGTCACATCCATGGAAAGAGAAATAGGGTTCATCTTTCAGTTCCAGAATCTTTTATCAGAATTGAGAAACCTTTTTCTTGCATTTTCTGTTTTTACTTAAGGTTTCCATCATCTGAAGTTTTTGTTTTATTATGATTTATATGTCTTGGAGTCCCTGGAACCTCCCGGTTCATGATCAGCATTAGTAAAGTCCTTTGACTCTCTAGTTGGGACATGTTACAGCTATACAAGATGTTGGTGAGCCCACACTTAAATTATTTTGAGCAATTATGATCACCTAGCTACAGGAAAGATGCTCGTAAACTGGAAGGGATGTAGAAAGGATTTGCAAGGGTGTTGCTTGGGACTGGAGGGCTTGGGTTAATGGAGAACCTGGACTGACTGGGGCTGTTTCCTCTGGAACACAGGATAAGGAGTGACCTCATAAAACTATATAAAATGTGAGGGACATAGATAAGGTGAATAGTCACAGTTTTTCTTCCAGGGAAGGGAAATCTAAAACTAAATGTGTAGGTTTCAGGTGCGAGGGGAAGGAATTATGGGAACCTGAGGGGCAAGTTTTTAAGATGCAGAAAATACTGAATGAGTTTCCAGAGGAAGTGATAGAGCTGGTACTATTACAAGGTTTAAAGTACATTTAGACAGGTACTTGGATAGAAAAGGTTTAATGGCATAAAAGCCAAAAGCAGGCAGTGGGATTATGTTAGGTGGGCATCTTGGTCAACATGGACAAGTTGGGCTTGTATGAATGAGCATGAATCATGTGGAAAGCTCTAAACTGCCTTCACCTAGGCCAGTTCCTTTCTGTGACCCTGGCCATTTTTTTTTTAGATGCACCATAGAAAGCATCTAATATGGGAGCATTACAACTTGGCAACTGCTCTGCCTTAGACTGAAGGAAACTGCAAAGAGTTGTGGACACAGCTCTGCACATCTTGAAAGCCAGCCTCCCCTACACGAACTCTGTCTATGTTTCTTATTGCTTGGTAAAGCAGACAACATAGTCAAAGACCCGTCCCATTCCAGACATTCTCCCTTCTCCACCTTCCCATCAGGCAGAAGATACAAAAGCCTTAAAACACATGCTGACAGGTTCAAAGACTGCTTCAGTCCAAGATTATTGTACAGATCTCCTTGTATGATAAGGTGGACACTTGACCACAGTCTATCTCACCATGGTCTTTCCCCTTATCGTCTGCATGCACTGCATTTCTTTCTGTAACGATAACTTTCTGTTATGGCTTTTCCCTTGTACTTCCTCAATGCATTGATGTGATGAATGGCATGTAAAATAAATTTTCACAGTACCTCAGTACATGTGATAAAAATAAAGAAATCGCCAGCACAAGAAATTCTGCAGATGCTGGAAATCACTAATTTCCAATCTTTCTCTAAGTAGCCTGATGAATGCTGGGGGTGTAACGGAAGGTGCCCTTACACTACTGGCCATTATTTCTCATAGATTTTTTGCATATTGGAGCATGATTTTATTTGTTTCCCTGTTCACAGGTGCTGTCTGATCTGCTGTGCATTCTTTTTATATTTCAGATTTCCAGCACCTGTGTTATTTATGTTTTAATCACTAGTTGGTCAGTTCTGCTGTGCATAATTGACAAAAATTGTTAGTTAAGATCCACCTCCTTGCTATCGTTTTAAAACCATAATTTTGCCTTTCCCAAATGTCATGGTTTTAGCTGTGTTATCTCTTAACATTCAATCCTCACAGCAGCCTGTCCGTAGGTTACCTTAAAGCACTTTACAGTGAGTGAATAACTGTTGGAACTGTGTTCTCTGAAGCAGGCACAGTTCTCTTGATACTTACTGAGTGTTGTAGTGGATACCTGGTAATTAGAGGTGTGAGAACTTTACATCCACCTGGGGAATGGTAGGAAGTCCAGGTCTGCTGGGATATCTGGGCTCAGGTCTTTGAAATGTGTCATAAGTCAGAGGTGAGATCGATGACATTGGAGCTAAGGCTTACTTCAGCCCTCTGACTTCTAGATGTGCTTTTCAGCTATCTTTATCATCCCTGGAAGGAAAGACTTAATGTGTCAGGAACATTTGATGTCCTTGGGCCTGTAACTGGATGGAGTTCAGAAAGTGATGGGGAGAGCACATTGAAACATAACAAATGCCAAAGGTCCTGGGTAGAGTGGACATATTGAGGATGTTTCCATTAGGAGAGTCTAGGATCTGAGGACACAGCCTCAGAATAAAGGGACATCCCTTAGAACTGTGAAGAGGAGGAACTTTTTCAACCAGAGGGTGATGAATCTGCAGAATTTCTACAGAAAGATGTGGGGGTCAAGTCATTGAGTGTATTTAAGGCAAAGATTGATTAATAAGGTGAGAGCTTGTGTGTTACATAGAGAAGTTGGGAAAATGGGGTTGAAAACAATGAGTCCTGATTTAATGATAGAGCAAACTTGATAGGCTACATTGCCTTATTTTCATCGAACGGTCTTATGAATGTCTCTTTCTTCCTGTAGTATTTCTGACTGGCAGTGACCGCATTCCCATTTATGGAATGGCAAGTATCCGGATGACCATTCAGCCAACAGCTGGAGGGGACCGCTACCTCCCGGTGGCTCATACCTGCTATAACCTCCTGGATCTCCCCAAGTACCAGAGTAAAGCAATACTGAGCAGCAAACTCACTCAGGCTATAGACCATCATGAGGGTTTTAGCTTAGTATGAGAGGAATTCCATTATTTTCCTTTTCTGTACAAGGGTATATATCGATTCAATAAGCACTTTATTATTAGAGACTATTTTGCAAAATTCAGTCTCATTCCTTGTTTTAAAAGATTATTTTATAATATCATCATTTGGCTATAAGGGTATGTTTAAAACACCTCTTTTTTCAATGCTGCGGAGTATATAACTTTCAGCATTAATTTCAGTTGGAATGTTGCCAGTTTTACTTGATGTATTGAATGAGGAGAATTGATTGGATGTTTGGCTTATCAGTCTCACAAGTTTTAATGATGCTTCCTTGAGTTGTTGGACTCTCTGAATGGTACACAACCAAAGAATGGCCTTGAATGTTATTGGCGCTTGCCTACTTTTTTGAAAATCTGAACACTTGCTACAAGTCAAAAGTGCAGTTGGTGGTGGCCAAACTATACAAAAAGCAAGAGTTACACAGTGGGTCGGGCAACATCTGTGGAGGGAAATGGACAATGGACATTTCAGGTTGAGACCTTTCATCCAGATTGAAAGATAGAGAAGAGATAGCCATGCAACCCAAAATATTGACTGTCCACCTCCCTTCACAGATGCTGCCTTACCTGCTTTTTGTGTGTTGCTCCAGATTCCAGCATCTGTAGCCTCTCCTTTTAAAAGTGGCACAAATATAGGTGCCCTGGGACCATACCTGATAACCAGTGCGAGGTAGGCCCTTTGTATATGGACTTAAAGTGCACTTTTGAGGTCCTCCTTTCAACAACATTGCGTAGTCTTGAGGTGGACAGAGAATGAGGCTGACTTGAGCCAGTGCAGAGGCCACTGGATGTTACTGTCAATAACTTGGTTAGGTAAAGACTGGCCTGAATGTGAAGGAAAAGAGAACTGCCTGACACTCGCATACATTGCCACTGCTTCCATGGCCCTGCTCATCACCGACATGCACCTTCATAACCCCGAGCTCCTGCTCCTTTGCTGACTTATCCAGCTTCCGCCTGTGATGTCTCAGAGCAGTGTGGCTCATGTGAATGTGTTTGTCGCCCCAGTCTCGAGACCACCTTGGACCCACCTTCCCAGGCCGCAGGGTAGCTGTAGGGTGGTAGACACGCAAAATCTGGACTTGGGCGCTGGTGGTTCCAGGAGTGGATTGCCAGGATGTCTCAGGGAGTTACAGCCTCTCACCTCTACACCACACCTAGTGCCAGGGCGGAGGGTGATGAAGAAAATGCACGAAAAGCAGTGGGTTTCCGCTCCCCTGCATCACCTCAGTTTCTTGCAGCCACACTGCACTCAGTCTCCAAGGACCGATTCGATTCCCCATGTACTGCACCAGACCATCGAAAGATTACTTATCATTACATTTAAAGTGCAGCTTTTAACTAAGCGCTGTGGAATTCTTAATTGTAAAGGGAAAATATCTGTATGTGAACACAATATAATAAGCTGCCTTTATTCTGTTTTCATGGTGTAACAAATGCTTTTTGAGTACAACGTAACAGCTGCATTAAGAGCATGTTTGGAACCCTTTGTCCTATTATACAATGAAATAGTATCTGATGCAGCTAATTGCAGCCTCACTGAAATCTTTGCAAAGTATGTTCAGTGTTTGTACAGATCTTTTAGTTAGAGAGGACTTGAGTAGAATTGTGACCTATTTCTGTCTTTCACGGCCAGATTAGTTACTGTTTCTTTCTACTTTCTGATTTTCCACAAGATAAAGCTCCTGATTAAAATCTGGCTGTCAGTGTGTACTTATTTTTAACAATGTCAGACTTTTTAAACAATAAATAAAGCCAAAAAGTTTGTTGCTCAGTTTTCTAGATATACTTCTCCTGTTGGATTTTCATTTTCCTTCGACAAGTCAAGGTGCAAGAGCTCATAGCATATTCAAATGAGAGTGATTTTGTTCCCAATTCAAAGCCACGTGTGTTGACATTGTATTTCTATGTCAACGTCTTGGTATGGCAACTGCTCATGGAACGTGATGTTGCAGTTACAGCCTTCTACCACAGGGGGATCTGTGGCACCACTGCAGATGGACGATGGAAGAGTACGTACAAATTTTTATCCCTATGTACCTGTAAGACCATTATCACTGTGTTTTATTTGGGACACTTGCTGTTGGTATATTGGTTATCTTTCAGTTGATACTAAGTACTTTATGTCCTCCTGATAGGCAAGATTTTTAAAACTCTTTTATAATACATGGAGTAGTTCTTTGAACAGTAATTCACAGGGTAGGGGACAGATATTTATAGTCCATTCCTGATACCCCCCCAGGCTGATTGGCATGTTTTGCTATTTGGCAGGCAACTGAATAGGCCCACTACATTGACGTTTGGAGTCACAAATAGGCCAACACACATAGGAACCATGGTTTTCTTCCACTGGACGAGCAGTTTAGATTGGTTTGCTTCAACAATCTGGTAATTAAACTGAGTCATGCAGCAGAGCGCAGGCCCTTCTGCCCACTGTTTCTGTGCCAACTATCAGGCATTCATTTCCACCAAATCCACTTTTCTTCCCACATACCCCTCAAATGCAATCAATCCCCAGATCCAACCTTGGGTCGGTTTACAGCAGTCGTTAACCTACCAACACCTTTGAGATGCAAGAGAAAAACCAAGCACCCAAGGGAAACACACTTTCCCGTGGAGAACATGCAAACTCCACCCAGGCAACACTGGAGATTAGCATCAAACCTGGAGTTGTGAAGCAGCAGATGTACAGATCAGTGCCACTTTTCTGATGGATGCATTCATTTACTTGAATTTAAACGGTGCTATTTGAACTTGCACGTGTATGTCATTGGGTTAGGTGGCTGGGTTACTGGTGGAGCTACTGCAGAGCCCAGCATGGTGTTAAGCCTTGAGTTTCTCTGCTATCCTTGGTGAGTAGACATTAACTTACAAATTCCATCCCTTCAGTATGCTTAGAAACTAATCACAGCTTGATGCTATAGGAGAGGCAAGCTCCACCAAGATTCAGCTCCTGGTTGCCACCTGTGGACGTTTGGTGAGTAATGTAGATCTTTTCAGCTGGTCAGGCAGCATCTGTGAAAAGCAAAATAGTCCACATTCCTACCATCCTTCATCAGTGAATTCCAACTTCATTAATTGGGCTGTTGAGGTCAAGAGCAACAAAGGAACTGGAGCTCCATAACACTATGGTTAGACCACATACTGTGTTCAGTTCTGGGCACTCATTACAGGAAGGGTGTGGAAGCTTTAGAGAGGGTTTACGGGAGATTTACCAGGATGCTGCATGGATTAGGGTACATATTTTATGAGGAAGAGTTAAACAAGGTCAGATTTTTCTCTTGATGAAAGGCAACGATAGAGATGTATGAGATTATGAGAGGCATAGATAGAGTGGACATCCAGCACTTTTTTGCCAGGGCAACACTGGCTAATGCCAGAACGCATGTGTTTTAAGGTGAGTGGAGGAAAGTTTAGAGGAGATATCGGGGTTTTTTTTTAAAGAGCACGGTGTTTGCTTGGAATGCAGTGCCAGGGGTGATGTTAGAAGCCAAATAACATAGGGACATTGAAAACAAGGTACATTAGGTAAATTAGGTACATGGATGTAAGAACATTGGAGGGCATCACACAAAATGCTGGAGGATTTCAGCATGGCAGGCAATGTAGGTGTTAAGTTGATCATGAAGTACATTTATATACATCAGCACAACACTGTATGCCTAAGGGTTTATACCTTGTACTATTCTATATTCAATATTAAAGGCTCACAGACCCAAAACACCGATTTCTCTTTCCACAGCTGCTGCTTGACCTGCTGAGATTTTCCTGTTTTCCTTGTTCCAGATTTTCAACATCTGCAGCTTTATTTTCAATAGGTGGATTTTGTTTAGAAGAATTGCAGAATAAGGGTATGATTATGCGGACAAGTAGCAGGACTCAAGTCAACTTGATGACTTGTTGTGAGGGGTGGGGGTATGGTTGGAACTATATTAGAATATTATAAAGTTTTTGAAAAGAACAGGCCATTCAGTGCGACAAAGCTTGTCAAATTCCTATTCAATAGGGATTGATCCAAATTTACAATTGAGATATAATTACTGTGATTAAGAGATTATATTTAAATAGGTTAGATATATTTAAATATAGAGGGCAAGGTCTAAATGTGGGCAAATGGGATTATAAATTGGCCAAATGCTGGGCTAATTGGTGTACAACGCTGTCATTCTATGAGTAAAGTGCAAAATACTCAGTTGAATTGGAAATCTGAAGGGATTAGTTATGTTAGGGATTAGATATGTTACTATTTTCTGAGTTCTTTAAAAGCTCATAATTTTCTTTGCCATTCATTTCTTGCTAAATCAAACACAAATAAAACAATTTATTTGCAGCAAAAATATTATATTTTCTGTTATATAAAATACAATCACTTTCATGTACAAAAATGTACATATCCATAGTTTTCCATTCTCAGTGTCTACATTCAAAGATCAACTTTAACACCGGCAAAGTCAGTTTCTTAATGTTTCTTCCCGTAAGCACTGACCCAGTGCCACGGGCATCTTGCAGACTGGGACAGTCTTTCAGTGAGTTGAGCGAGCACAAACACACACCCACAACGGCCTAAGTGAGAAAAGTTGAGCCAGAGAGACCAAAGCATGTAAAGGCCATCAATGTGATCACACGGGCAGAACACATGGATGTTAACAATAACAATTCAGTCTTACATTTAATGTGAGCTGAGTCCAAAATGTTACTGCATCTCCAGTTTATATTAGCCCAGGGCTGAATTTGATTGCTTTTTCACAGTGTGCTATTTAAAATGGTTCTTCAGAAAATCCTTGGAACACTGTAAGCTTTAAGTCAACTGTTACAATCTTAAAAGGTTTCAGATTGGAAGCAGATCATCTTTTTTAGTAATAAATGATGACTGACTGTGTACCTTATTAGCAGAACTTCCTGCAGGTTTTTCTTTCTTTAGTACTGAAAACATTATTGCAGACTTGTTCATACCCAGTAAGAGAGGGTTAGCATGTGTGCCATTTTAAAGTGGGATTTGAGAGAGCAGATAACTGAGTAAATGAAGTGTGAATGTAATTCTGTCCCACATCTAGTTTCACATTATGCCCCAACTTTAATATATTTTCATTAAAACTGTGATTACTACAAGGCATTGCTGAAACTCTTAGTAAAACACTGAAACTATGACCTCCTACCAGCACACAGAAAAGGATATAAACTTTACGCGTTCCTGTTATAAATGGACAAAAAAAATTATAAAGGTAGAAAAAGAGAAGACACATGCATGGCAAAGGATTTTCTTAATGTGGGGGCTGTAGCTTTAAATATCATCATAAGGTTATGCTAACTCAGAAGCCATTCAAATCTGCTCAGGCCACAGCTTGAACAGCATCACTTTCCATCCACTTGTCTTTTTTCAATCTTGGTCCTTTTCCCAATGAAACTCTCCCCAAATCCCAGATTTCTGCATGCATGGGGAAAGTTACTGATTTCACTAGTCACAGGTAGACTGCATGAAAACAGACCCTTTGGCCCAACTATTCTATGCAGACTAAGTTTCCTACTTGAGCTAACCCCACTACTAATGCAATGCTTCTGTAATTTCAAAGAATTCCATGCATGTAACAAGAACTGTTAAACATATTGTTGCAAGTGTCTGTTAACTGTAAAAAGATGGGGCATCTTGTGGAATAAAGTAGACATCAACACAATTAGGGGTTGACATCTTTTCTTCCCAAAGCTTTACATGAGGGTTTTGTTAATTCAATCATCCACAACTTTAACAATGTCGCTCTGATACCTGACACTGCCCATCTCTTTCAGGGACATCTCTAGATACCCAACTGCCCAAGTCACTCAGTCAGGTATATCTTTAGATATCTGACCTGACTCTGTCCTCCTCTCTGTTGAGGATTGCCAGATGTGCCCATATCCCACATACCGGGATATGTGAATGTGCTGTCCCTGTAGATATTGAATAGGTTCATAGGGGTATGGGCATTGGTAGGTTCAATGCCCATAAGGACTCATAATCAAAACTGCCATTTCTGCTATGCAGAACAGAGAGCTGGTCTGGCATTGAGTAATCTAAATAACGATGCTCTCAACAGGGTTCAGCTGCGTTTGTGCTGTTTCATCTGTCATAAATGGCTGTACTGTCAGAGTTTGTAATCAGACAACTGGAAGTGAATTCAAATTTCTGTCCCTTATTGATTTAATTCTGCCAAACTTGTTCTTGAGCCTCATAAAACAAAATTCCATTCTGTGGATTGCAGAGATCAAATACACATCAGTTCATTGTCATTAATATATCTAGGTGTTTCCCTTGCCCTTTAATTCTTTGGAAATCTGGTCTTTTTGTAACCAAAAGCCCATCCAACCTGTTCAAAATAGGCCTGGCTCAATTAATGGTGGACTATGCATTATAATCTATTACGCTTGCTCAGAATGCATTTGTAAACCCGAGGTACAAGTTATATAAATTGTTTTGCCTGGAAAAGAATGCTGAATTGCCTGTTTTGACCCATGAAGCAAATGCAGAAGATCTGCTCTGTTAGAGCTCCGATTATCAAACCCCCGCTGTACCTGTAAAACCTCAAACAGGTTCGTACTCAGAATCACATGAAATTCCTCTTACCATTTCAAAAAAAGACACAGATATATTTTCTTACAGGTCCACAAAATGATCAGAAAGAGGAATTTCATCCAGATATGGTTAAAGGTCTTGCAAACCTGCTGCTTTAAGAGATTTGCTTGAAAACTGGCACCAAAAAATACAGTAGCTTCTTTGATGTCAAATGAAAACCAATCCCTCAACTGTCTACATCTTACTGCACCCATGCATGTAAATGCTTGTTCCACACAATAAAGGCTTGCCTATATTATATGAACCATCTCAACTAGCTACATAAAGTAACTATCCTAATAGCTTAGGGCACAATAGGGAAATTTCTGATGCAACTGGGCTTCTAATGAGGAATTTTAATGGAAATTAATAAGAGACATGAAGGGAAAATGAAGTCAGATGGTCAGGGAATAATTCAACCAAGATCTGCAAGAACAACCTTCCTGACCGCAGCTCTTCAATTTTATTTATGTGGCTATGTAACCCAAAACCCAAAGTTCTTTTAAATTTGTGATGCTGAATGTGTGTATTTCTGTAAAAACATCAGCTTTCAATTACATAGCACAATTAATACCTGAAAACCTGCTGTGGTGCACAAATCTAATTGTGGCTCTTTCTTAGGTGAGAAGGACAATATGTTATTGAATGGAGGAGGGTGTTACCCAATTTAGATTATACAGGGGTTAGAATTTAGGATCAAATGCATTGGAATTAATTGGGAGACTGTTGAGAAAAACTGAGCAGGGCATTCAAACCCACCTTGAATCCTGTGAACAGAGTCCTTAATCAACACATCTATACTGCAGTGTTTGGCTTCCACTCAACCACCTAGTTACCTTGTTAAGATTTTGTATTCTCAGATCAGGGCTCTCTGACAATCTCCTGGGGCTCTCCCATCAGCCCAAGGTGGTTACTTACATACATTGCCTCCCTAGCGTCTAGCGTTAGAAGTTCATGTCCTTAGTCACTCTTGTTAAAATGCAAAGCAGCAGTGACCGAATACAGTACTCTGCTTCCGAAATTCAGCTCCATTAACTTCAGTGGAGTGCCACTGCCATGAAGGATGAAGAGCAAATCTCTACTTTTGTGCTTTGGGTGTGAAACGCCCACGTTTACATTATAGAAACATAGAAACATAGAAAATAGGTGCAGGAGTAGGCCATTCGAGCCAGAATTATGAGACAGAATGACTGGAGACACGAGATAACAAGTTCAGCAGGTGATATGCTCTTCTCCATTCTTGACCCAAGGAAAGAAATTAGCTGATTTTTTACTAAATTTAGTAGCCCGCTTTGCAAAGCTTTGGATACTGATAAGCTTGTGACGGTACAACATTATTAATCATCCTTTGGTTGGATTGGTGGAGTAAAATACCATTAGTACAGTATGGATATTGACTCAAGAATTATTTTTGCCTCTAACAAACAGAAAATCAGTGTTGAGAGTGCTAACTCTGATAACGCTGAAGCAATTTTATATAGTCAGAGGAACCAGCAATGAGGGATGCTGGAGCTCCATACACTCTGCGGATAGTGGGTTATAAAGCCACTGCATTTCACAATTAATCCGCATGTAAAAGGTAAGGCTCTTTACCTTCAGTTATTATCAAACACCCAAGTTCTCCAGAAAATGTGCAACTTCTGCCTCCATCCCAACCCTGACATTTTAATCTATGATTTCCACAAGCATGTAAGATCAGTTAGTATCTAAAAAGCACAGGATGCAATTTCATTTTCTTCTAAAATAAAAGCCGCACACACATATTGGGATTCAATGCAGTATTCATTCAATTGATTGTCTTTTTGGTAAGCGTTATTAAAACATCCCACAAAGCAAAAAAAAACCTTTTAATGGAGAATTGATAAATGTTGCCTATAAATTTAGTTCAATTATATCACTTGAGAGCTGTACATTTCCTGTAGGAATTCTTTCATACTTTTAAAGACATTGAGAACCAGCCCCTGGGTTCTTGTGTTATTTGTTATCCAGGCCACAATCCATGTGGTCATACATCTGGCCTCAAAGCATTGGCATAGTCTAATGTAATCAGCTGTAGGTCAGAGTTCATTCTGTGATCAGAGGTTTGCGGTGCAGAGGGTAATCAAAGATTGAGGGATATTTTTTATCCACTCTCTAGGAAAGGATGAGACGAATCCCAATCCCTTCAGATTAACCTTTCCTTAAAAGCACAGGTGGTGGTGTATGGCAGTTCCTCTTGGTTACAGTCTCACTGCCACTGGACACCTTTCACTGGAGAGAAGCCAGCACATCTCCTCGTCATCATAGCAGGACCTTTCGCTAAAGGACAGAGGCAATGAACAGTTACCATGGTGTCCCTGCATATTCATATGACCTTTGATGAATCTTGCTTGCTTATGAGCACTTCCAGGAGTTTCAGTTTGGCCTTGACGTGCTTGTATTCATTATATTCCTCAGCCATGGGTTCTCGATCTTCCTTCTGCACATTTCTATCCAAAGAAAAAGAGAAGTGTGAAGGAGCAGGAAAGGAATTTTACATTTTGCAATACCAGCACCCCCACCCCCCATGTCTTACCTCTTCTACCTTGATGCTCCTCTAACAGAAGGCATAAACAACTTCCCTTTTTACATCATCATTCACATCTGCCCAAACTGATCCCCAGACATTTTCTGGCCATTGTTCTCAATTTGAATTATACAACGTGGAAATGGTCCACCACGTGCACACCAAGCAGTGGGCACCCATCCATATTAATCCCATTTTCCAGCTCCTGGCCCACCTTCTATGCTTAGCTCATCCAAATGCTCACTTAGAACTTCTTAAACATGGTCAATGACTGCTTCCACCACTCTCTTGGGCTAATGGTCACTTTTCCCAGGTTCTCAGCAATACACAGAAGTTTTTATTTATGAAGTGAAATTTGCACCCCTTACATTCTGTTGTGTCAAATTTTGTTTAAGTTAACATCAAGGGATTATCTTGGGACATTTTCCTGTGATAAGGATGGCAGGAGAATCAGAGATCTGAGAGTGAACCTACTGTGTTCAGGTACAGATTCTTCACCTCTGCCATCAGTTTTCTGAATGGACAATGAACCCATGAACACTACCTCACTATTTTATTTTTCTCTCTTTTTGCACTACCAGTACACTATTTCTTATTGCAATTTATACTGTAGATTTTTTATTATGTATTGCAATGTACTGTTGCTGCAAAATAACAAATTTCAGGACTAAATTAACCTGATTTATGAATGTTACTTGGCTTCTGGGAACAAATTACAGGAGCATGGGCTCAGTAATGAAGTGTGCTATCCTGTACATTGCCTCGATTACTCATGTATCCTGGGCCCAACATATTGATGTAATGATGAAGAAAGCATGCCAGCAGCTATACTTCATTACGATGTATCACCCAAAACTCTAGCAAACTTCTACAGATGTACCATGGGGAGCATTCTGTCTGGCTGCATCACTGCCTGGTATGGAGACCCCGGAGCACAGGATCAAAAGCAGCTGCAGGGGGTTGTAAAGTCAGCCATCTCCATCATGGGCACCAGGCTGCCCACCACTGGGGGCATCTTCAAAATGAGGCATCCATCATTAAATTCCTTCACTATCCATGACATGCTATCTTCTCATTACTACCATCAGGATGGGAGGTACAGGAGCCTAAGGATGCCCAATGTTTTAGGTACAGCTTCTTTCTCTCCATCATTAGATTCTGAATGGTCCATCAACCATGAACACTACCTCAATATTTTGCTCTCTTTTTGCACTAATTATTATTTTATATTTCTCATTGTAATGTATGGTCATTTTTTATGCATTGCACTGTACTGCTGTCACAAAACAACCAATTTCATGATATACGTCATGATAATAAACCTATGATTCCAAAGGCTGAAGACATCTGGAGCTGAAAGACGGGCACAGTAATGTTAGTATTCTCCCCAAGACCCATAGGCTGGAACTTCACCTGGCACACGTGCAGGTGAGATATTGGGTGATCTAGTTCATCCGTGCCATCGGATGCACACATTTCTATCTGACAATATCTACTGTGCCCCAGAGACACAAAGTAGTGCAGATCCCGGAATATGGAGCAGGAAACAAGTCCAGACAAAGGGCCTTGACCCAACATGCCTACTGTCTACTTCCTTCCAAAGGTGCTGTCGGACCCACTGAGTTCCTCCAACAGCTTATTTCTTGTCCCAATAAATTTATCATATCTGTGCATCAAATCTGGAGAACTCCCAAATACATTCTGGTTTACTCTGGTTCACTGAACAGAGATCTAGCTCTTTGTTTTGATCTTAATCTATTTCTGGACTGCTTAAATTGTTGGCACCTAAAATTCCTACATCTTGCTGATCTGAGTTTTAGCTTTTTGATTCAAGAGGCAAACAAGCATTCTACCACAGTTAATTTGTTTAACAAATAGCCACTATTATTTTCATAAATGTTCAAATGAAAAATCAACCAACCTTCCATTTTCCTGGAAAAAAGTGTCTTCAAAATCCCTCAGGGTTTTGCGAAGTCGCTTTTTGTCAGCTCTTGCTTCTTGCAACTGTTCCAAGAGTTCAGGCCTGGGAATGCAGGATGAAATGTCAGCCCAGAAACATTAGATTGTGTTGAAATACTGAAAGAGTTACAACTTTCACTGCAAGATACACTGGCATGTCATCCAAGAATATTGTGTTCAGATCTCTGATGTGGGGTAAACAACACAGAAAGAATTCATATTGATAGAGCAACTGTGAAACACGGGGTTGGGCATTTGATTCAGGGTGTAGCTGAGGTCTCATTTGGCCCTGAGCGCAGGATAAAACTGGATTTGACAAGAATAGTCAGCAGGAATGCAAAGAGCCCGATGATTGCGATGCCACTGATTTTCTACTGAATGGGGTTTTGTCATTGATCATTCAATGAGGCAAACAATTTTTTAAAAAGTATTTCAGACACCTTTCACATCTCCCCGAAAGTGGCTGCACACAAGTTGATTGGGTGGTAAAGAAAGCAAATAGCATGCTTGCTGTTAACTAGCCGGGGCAGTGAATTCAAAAGTGAGGAAGTCATGTTGCAGCTTCATAAAACTCTGGTTTGCCTGTATCTGGAATATCGCATCTAGTTCTGGTCATTCCATTATAGAAAGGATGCGGAGACTTTGAAAAGGGTGCGGAACATGTTGACCAGGATGTGCCTGGACTGGAGGGCATGAAATACACCGAGGGGTTGGACAAACTAGGGTTGTTTTCTCTGGAGCACCAGAGGCTGAGGGGAGACTTGACAGAGGTTTATGAATTTATGGAAAACATTTATAGAATGAACAGCCAATATCTTTCTCCTCCAGGGTGGAAATGTCTAATACTGGGGGCATGTACTTAAAGGAAGAGGGGGTAAGTTTAAGGGAGATGCTTGGGTTAAGTTTTTTTTTAAACACATAGAGAGTGGTAGGTGCCTGGAATGCACTACCAGGGGCGATAGTAGACTCAAATATTACAGGTGTTCAGCTCATAGAAGCACATGAAAATGCAGAGAATGGTTTGATATGAAGCTTGTGGAGACAAGGGTTAATTTAGTTTGATTTTCATTACTAATTTTATTAGTTTGACATATCATCACGTGTTGAGCAGCCTGCTTCTGTGCTACACCGTTCTACGTTCTATCTCAGAAAGCGTCACCAGTGCAAGTTCCCCTCAAAAGAGGTTTTATGCTTTCTCTTTCTTGCTCATTAGGGAGTACCTCTGTGGTATTTCCCCACCGTGTGTCATGTAGTAGTGAGGGTTTTGATGAGTACAATATCGATCTCTGTGTCTGTTCTCCTGCAACACTCACATGGAGGCTGAGTGCAGGTTGGAGAGTCGTAGGTCGAGGCTGCATCGGGCTGGTGTCCTTTCGTTTACTGGGGGTGTGAACGCATCCATGCTGTCGTCCAGCTGATCCAGGAAGCTGCGGATGGTGAAACCCGGTTTTGCTGTCACTGCAAAGTCCATTTTGGGATTACCGTCATCTTCGGTGCCATCTTCCTCTTCCTGAACAGTAGAAGCATATCGCTATGGTTAAGACAACACAAACCAGTCCAACAAGGTTCAGCAGGGTGTGGGATCTATTAGAACGGCTGGTTTCTTCCGCGACACCACGCGCTCCCCTGCAGCGCCCCAATGCTGAATGGCATCCAAGACCTTGGGTAATGAGGGTTGGGCCAAGGGCCAAGACCAGAGGCAGAACCTGGGACAAAGTGACCAGAGTTGTCCACGACTAGGAGAGTGATGGCCCTCAGGGGTGAAGAGTGCTCTGAAAGGCCTGAGACCATAATTGTGTGGGGGGGGGGTGGGGGGGAAATAGTAGGCCATTCAGTTCCTCAAGTCTGCTCTGCCACTAAACATCATGGCTACTCCCATTCTGATCCACTTTCCCACTGGATTCCCATAGTC
This sequence comes from Mobula hypostoma, assembly GCF_963921235.1. Taxonomy (NCBI): domain Eukaryota; kingdom Metazoa; phylum Chordata; class Chondrichthyes; order Myliobatiformes; family Myliobatidae; genus Mobula; species Mobula hypostoma. The sequence continues at coordinate 159,475,565 of NC_086100.1, forward strand.
CTCCATCCAGTTCATTCAGTTTTCAATCTACTCATCCACTAAACATCTAATATTCTCTGAGGCAGAGTATTCCAAAAGACTCACGATGTCCTGAATAAAGAAGTTTCTTTGCAGCTTGGCTCTGACAGACCAGATACACCACAATACAAATGGCAATTTAGCATGGGTTACAAGTCTCAGTGGCCACTGTGTTTAACATGGCTGTGGATTAATCATCTGGGTTGATGAAATTAAACTCTGCTACAGCTTGGGCAACTTGGATCAAACCCAGAATAAGAAGGTGGTAATGATCAGAGAACTATGGTACTGTTGCCAAAACAATCTCATTAACAAAGGAAAATCTATTATAGTTAGGAAGAAAAGTTGTACTTCTTATCAGATCTGAGTAGTATGTGGCTCTCAGCAGTGTGAGGGACTCTTGCCTCTGAAATACTCTAGAAAGACTTAGTTCTGGGAAGCAAACGGTGGTGTTACCAATAACAACCATACCCAAAAAATAGTTAAACACCCCTCCTTCCCACTACCAAATAAACCAGCATTATACCTGAACAAAGGCAATTCTCTGGTAGGTAAAGAATGGGGTACACCTGGCTTTCTGCGAGGAACCTGAAAGGCCAGTTTCTTTAGGGGAGTGTACGATGTCATCAGAGGCATGTGGAATGGTAATAATGTAATCTGTCTGAACAGTAAGATCTTCACTAGATCGTGGTATATGCGACAGTAAACAGACAGATTCCCATCAAAGTTCCACTGGGACCAGTCATTTGACCAGCACAGGGTGGGATTCACGGGAGAGAGCAGTTGTCGAATTCCGCTAGGACTGCTGAGTGGCATCAGAAGCCGTCACTCCCGTCAATCCAAAGGGTAATATCTAACAGCGTTGGAACAAAATTCTTAGGTAATAGGTGCAACACCCACTGCCTGGCACTGCAGACGCTATCAGTCCTGCCAAACTGCCACTGGCTAATTCCATACAAGTTTTATTGCTGGTTGCACGGAGTCAGGTGACCAACCCTCACACACAGATGGCACGGGCACTCTGCCAAATTATTTTTGGGGTCTTGGAACCTGAGCAATCTCCAATTATGGGGAATAAATAAATAAGAAGGGAGAAAAATTACCAGTTAGTACAATTGTTAGAAAGCAACAAAAACCAGCAGTGGGAAAGAAAGATGGTCACTTTATGTGTAGCTCTGCGCAAATTGGTTGAATTAGCAGCGGCTGCAGACTTCTCCGCTGCAGGTAATTTGCAAACTCTACACGCCTGGTAAAATCATCCAGAGGCCAGCTACCAATCATTATACCCCTCCGGTGGTGAGTTATCGTCTGAGTGTGTGGGTTGTGACTGTGGGGAAGACGGGGATAAGTAACTAGGAGACCCGTGGTAAAATAAAGAATTACTGCATCATTGGGAAACTACTGTATTTCCAGGTTCCAAAGCCTGCTTGGATTCCCCATCACCGTGTAGGCTTTGAGATTTGAAACACCTTTCTCCTTGCCTCCACATCAATTGGAGTTCCTGGCTCCCCGCTCAGAGCTCAAGGTTTGGTAAGGATTTTGGAGAGAAAAGATTGCACATGTTGGAATCTGGTGCAACTAAACAATGTTTGTTGCTCGGTATTGATTTTCTCTGTTCAGTAAATTTTGTCAGGACTTGGGGTACTGAGTTACAGGGAGAGGTTGGACAGGCTAAGACTTTTCTCCGTGGAGCATATGAGAATGGGACATGACCTTGTATAAATTTATGAGGGACCTAAATAGGGTGAACGTACTCAGTCTTTTCCTCAGGATTAGGAAATCAAGAATGAGACGGCACGGGTTTAAGGTGAGAGAGCAGAGGTGTAATAGGAACTTCAGGGACAACTTTTATTTTACACATTGCAGATATGTGGAATGAGCTGCCAAAGAAAGTGGTTGAGGCAGGTACAATCACAACTTTTAAAGGACGGTTGGACATATACATGAAAAGGAAAGGATTCAGAGACAATGGACACAAGGTAGGCAACTGGGACTAGCTCGGATGGGCATCTTGGTCAGTGTCAACCAGTTAGACCGAAAGGCCTGTTTCTGTGTTGTACGACTCTGTAACCCTACAGATAAAAACGCTGACACATATTAAGTCTTTTAAGGGCCTCCACCCATGCAGTAGCTCAGATGCTCTCTGGCTCTACTCAGCCTTGGATAGCCTGGACAATAGCAATACACATGTCAGATTTCTCTTTACTGGTAACAGCTCAGCATTGAACACCATCATACCCTCAGTACGAATCAACAACCTCCAAAATCTGGGCCTCTATACCTCACTCTGTAAGTGGATTCTTGCTTTCTCATCGGAAGGTCACAATCAATGTAGGTCGGAAATAACATCTCCTCCTCACTGACAATCAACACTGGCGCACCTCAAGGATGCGTGTTTGGCTCACTGCTCTATGACTGTGCAGCTAGGCACAGCTCAAATGCCATCTGTAAGTTTGCCAATGACACAAGTTTTGTTGGCAGCATTTCAGATGGTGATGAGGCATACAGGAGTGAGATAGATCAGCTGGTGCAGTGGTGTCAAAACAACACCATTGCACTCAATGTCAGTAAGACCAAGGAATTGTGGACTTTAGGAAGGAAAGTTAAGGGAACACTCATCAGTTCTCATCGATGGATCAGCAGTGGAAAGCATGAGCAGTTTCAGGTTCCTAGAAGTCAACATCTCCAAAGAACTAGCCTGAGCGTATTCATGCAATTACAAAGAAGACACAACAGCATCTCCATTTCATTTGGGGTTTGAGGAGACTTGGTATGACCCGTGCAAAATTGTACAGGTATACTACGGAGAGCATTCTAACTGACTGCATCACCTTCTGGTATGGAGGGGCTACGGCACAGGATCGGAAAAAGCTACAGAAAGTTACAAGCTCGGCCAGTTCTGTCATAGGCACTAGTCTCCCCAGCATCAACGACATCTTCAAAATGTAATGCCTCAAAAAGGTAGCACCAATCATTAAGCTCCCTCATCACCCTCTTCTCAATGCTACCGTCAAGGAGGAAGCACAGGGACCTGAAGACACACACTCAACTTTTTAGGAACAACTTCCTCCCCACTGCCATCAGATTTCTGAATGGACAATGAACACGTGTACATTAACTTCCTGTTTTTTTTGCTCTCTTTTTGAAATACTTATTAAAATTATATTTATTTATATATTATATATACATATTTCTTATTGTACCTTATTTTTAAAATTTTGTACTGTAATGTACTCCTGCCACAAAACAACATATTTCACCACAAATGCCAGTGATATTAAATCTGATTCAAAAAGCATGGCAGCACCTGTACTTCCTTAGAAGACTGCGAAGATTTGGCATAACTTCATAAAACTTTGACAAACTTCTACAGATGTGTGGTGGAAAGTATATTGACTGGTTGCATCACGGCCTGGTAAGGAGACACCAATTCCCTTGAATGGAAAATCCTACAAAAACTAGTGGATATGGCCAAACACACAAAGCTTAGGCCCTCCCTACCATTCAGCACATCTACACGAAGCACTGTCGCAGGAAAGCAGCATCCATCATCAGGGATCCCCACCATCCAGGTTCAGAAACAGTTCCCACAACCTAAGGGTTCTTCATCTCATGTTCTCAATATTGATTGCTTATTTATCTATATTTATCTATCTTGATTTATTATTTTTACAAATTTCTTTTGTATTTGCAGTTTGTTGTTTTTTTGCATATTGATTGTTTGTCCGTCCTGTTGGGTGCAGTCTTTAATTGATTCTATTGTGTTTCTTGGAGTTACTGTGTATGCCTGCAAGAAAACAAACTTCAGGGTTGTATATGGTAACATAGATGTACTTTGATAATAATTTACTTTGAACTTTGATTTGGATTCTGATTCTGCACCTGAAAATCTTGGCACATACTGGACAACTTGCTACAGGAAGTACTTCCTGGATAGATACCAGCAGGCTCAGCTTTCATTTGACAAAGCATTCGTTATTTGCCCTATTTTGGATGACTGAGTTTAAGTGACCTAACATCAAAGATATTAAATACCTTTCAGTGATTAAATATTAAAGATAGCACCCACCCCAGTCCCTGTTCTTTTATCCAAAGGGATTGTTTACATCCATGTGACAGAGCTAGATGCAACCACAGGTTAGCGTTTTATCTGATGACTGTTATCAGCCTCCATGCTGTGCTTGCATTGCCAGTGTGGACCTAAGGACCTAGACCAGCATGCAAGCCCGCGATCTGCTGCTTCTGAGCATTTAAGCTACAGCAGATGCCGCAGAGTACGAGGGAAGAGAGGGCTCTCCTTTGATCTTCTGCTACAAACATCACTAATATAGTTTAAAAACAAATTTAAACATCACTTTTTGAAAGTTTGATGATCTTTTTCACCTCTGAAACCGCACAGTGAAGTGATTTTATCAAATGGACTTGTCTTTCTTACACATAAATATCTTCACTGATACCAACATCTAGCACTTAATCAAAACCATCCTTCAGCCGGCTAATTGAGATCTAACACCCTTGACATCATTAACACAGGGTAACCACACTGAGACTGCCTTTAGTAAACCACACAAAATGCTGGAGGAACTCAGCAGGCCGGGCAAAGAGTAAACAGTCGACATTTCGGCTGAGACTCTTCATCAGATTTCAGTAAACTTGTAGGTGGGGCAATTCTCCATTGACAAAGAAGATGTAACTATTCAAAATCAAGGTGATTCTGAAAATCCAAAATGAAAACAGAAACTGCTGGAAACACTCAGCAGATCACGCCAGCCTCTGTAAAAAGAAAAACTTCATATTTCAGGTCAAGTCTCCAAAATGAAATGTTAACTCTGTTTCTCTTTCCACAGGTCCTAATTGAGCAGCTGAGTGTTTGCAGCGTTTTCTGTAATTGCATTCAGTTTGTTAGAGCAAATGTTCTGATCAGCACTTTTGCCTTTCACTCAGTAGCTCACTGGAGAGTATTGCTGGTTATTGAAGTGACTGTCAGCTAAATCAACTGCAACCGACCTCGTGTTTAGGAAAGCTTCAAACCACACGCACAAGGGCTTCAGCAAGCTACTCTGGCAAGAATGCTGCACACTGCTTCTACGACTGGTTTTAGCAGAGCATGTGCATTCAATATTTGGATTTGACGATATCTTTGGAGCAGAGACTCAATGGGCTAAGCAAATTGAGCTGGGCGGAAAGGAAAAATTGACATTGTTTCTCTTGCCAAAGTTATGTGGGATCTGTGTGGAGGGATTGGGGTGCATAGGGTGAATGGGAAGGTGAGAGGCTCAGCTCTGACAAGCCACACCTAGGTGACTGACAACACCAGATCCCGGGCCAACAAATCTTCTGGTCACCAACTAGATAGATGAGTGTGATTGCACCAGGCAGGGTACAGGGTAGATTCACCAGGATGTCTCCTGAGTTGGAGTGTTTATGGAGAAAAATGGGGAGGGGAAAATGGACAGGAAATCGTCAAGGCACTGAAGCCTATGCATCGAGTGCTAGCAATCGGAATTAATACAGCCAGATATTTAGTTAGCATGGACATGATGGACTGAGGAGCCTGATTTGGTGCCAAATGACTGATTATAGCTCAGAAGGAGAGAGCTCTTAACTATTAGATAGTTATTTGTCCTCAGCTGCCTGTTCCAAGAATACAGGTAGCAGCTAGACACTGAACTCTGCTTCCATGATGCTAGTGGCATTGAATACAGGTGACTGAGGGTGAATTTAGGCAGGTCCTAATCTGGGAAATCCTGCAATTTGCAAGGATGTAGGGACTGGCTGTGAGAGTAGAACAGAAGCCGTGACTTGACTGAATGGTGGAGCAGGTTTTAGGGGCTGTGCGTCTCTTTATGATGTCCAAAGGCTTTATTATTTAATTAGTGTATCAAATTATGCTTTTTTAACCCAAATACAAAATATTCATTATTTTATACTATGAAATTTTTAAAAATCCCTTGAAATACTCCATATCGTGTGCATAGCTTAACATTAAAATGAATAATACTACATGCCTAACAGGTAGCATCACTGGTGCTTTGCCAGTTTTTAAGTCTTTTTTTCCTGTATCGTCCGGATTACCTCACCTTAGTGAAGATCTCCTGCTGGTCATATGGCCAACAGTACAATTCTCTTACGACAAAATCATTGTTCTTAAGCAAGCATTGACATTAACAGAAAGGACCAAAGTTTTATACATATAGCAGTGATAATAACTTTATCATGTAGGCTACTATGATAGTTACTGCCATTTATTTTGTAAACGTAAATGCCTAGAAATTTATTGCTAGTTACTTAAGCTAAATATCCTTCAGGTTTCTCAAGCAGAATACACTGCTATCAAAAAGTGTGCTTAGCATGACTACTGGAGTCAAGTCCAAAATAACAAGATGCTGGAGGAACTCGGTGGGTCAGGCAGAATCTGTGCAGGGAAATGGATAGTCAACATTTCAGTTCAAGACCCTTCATCTGGCTTGAGAGACAGAGGGGAGACGGCCAATAGAAAGAGAAGAGTGGAAGGGGTGGAGCAAGAACCGGCTCGAGACAGGTAGAGCCCGAGGAGGAGGAGGAGTGATTGCTTGACAGGGGAGGGAAGAATGGAAATAGTGACAGAGGCTGGGAGGTGATACCTTAAGACAATAAAGGGCTGCAGATGGTGGTATCTGATAGGAAAGGAAGGTGGAGCATGGAACTAAATAAGGGAGATGGGGAGGGGAACCAATGAGAGGAGTGTGTGGGCGATGGGCAGATGGAGTGGGTGGAGAAAGAAGAGGAGGAATGACACAGGATGATGGGGAGGGGGTGCTAGGCTGACTGGATAGATTAGGAGAGAGAAAATGGACAGAGGGGGAGCAGTTCACCTGAAATTTGAGAATTCAATGTTCAAGCCATCGGGTTGTGGAACGGCCAGGGGAATATGATGTGTTGTTCCTCTGCTTTGTACTTAGCCTCACCCTGGGATTGGTGGAGGCTGAGAATGGACAGGTCAGTGGGCGAATGGGGAGGAGAATTAAAATGGCTGGCGATCAGAAACTCCCGCTTGTTGACTTTGCATTTCCCTCCACAGATGCTGCCTGATCTGTTGAGTTCCTCCTGCATTTTGTACTTTGCTCTAGATTCCAACATCCCTGGTAGAGTAGACACAAGAAATTTGCAGATAAGTTTCTAGGCACAAGGATGGCGAGGGTGTGGGAGTCCTGCTGGAACTACCAACTTGTCCTGCTATATTCAATCCAAACCATCCTTTTAGAGATTGTAAAATCAGCATTAATTCATGCCTGTGCTTTGATTAAGGTGTCATTAAGAAGCCATCGCAAAATCAAATCAGTTAGAGTCGGCTATCCATGATTCTTGGCACTTACTCGCAGGCAGAACACACAATCATTCAGCACGGTAACAATCAAGGGAATCAACAGGGTTGGCACTGCAGAAATCAGTGATTAGTCAGCGGTCGGGGTAGGTTGCGAAGGAGCGTTTCACCTTTAAGTCCTCGAAGAAGGAAGCTGTTTCGCCCTCGATTATTGGTTTCAGTAAAGGGCTTCGCCGCTTGCTCGAAGGGGAACCCTGTGGTGGGCGTTAACAGGCAGGTTATGTTTGTTCAGGCCAACACCTGACCCTAGTGCCCGTCCCATCTACAGCCCGCTCGTCTCAGCATAACCAGGCTGAATGCAGTCAGCTTCTGCGACAAGTGGAAGAGCCAGTGTTGCCAACCTGAAAGCCCTCACGAGAACGGACTTTTGCTTGCGAGGGAACAGGCAGAGATGAAAGGAGATGAAGGGGGAACTGGCAACAGCTGGTAGACCTGGATTCAGTCCCAGCATTTGCTACTGTCTATGTGGAGAGTGCACGCTCTCCCCGTGACTTCGTGATTCTCTCCCAGGTGCTCCATTCCCAAAGTGCGGCTTGGGAGGTCGTGAGGCTGGGACTGTTGTAAATCATCCTAATACAGAGGTGAGTGGAAGAACCTGGGGTGACGGGGGTTGGGGGGAGCTGTTGGAAATGTGAGCAGCTAAGTTGCAGGAAAAATTAGAGGGGAATTTGTGAGCTGGCATACTCGATGGACCGAATAGCCTCCTGCTTTCTCACAGAAAACATGGCAATATGGTAAAATGAAAAGCAGACATCTGCTTGCTTTAGAGCGGTGAGAGAGGAGCGAGCACAGTTTCTTGTTTCACACATTTATCTTTAGAACCCTCATAATTCTGCTCACCCACAGTCAGCTGCCACTCCCAACAGAAACAAAGCAAACCTGGAAATGGAAGATGTGCAAACCACACTTTACCCATAACCCACACACTTGATTGTCTGCCCTCAAACCTGACAAGGCTGAATCAGCCATATCCAAGCTTTGATTTAGGAGGGTCTTCTTTTCTCCTTTTAATCAATTCCCTAGCTAACTCAAGGACTCCTCAAGATACAAGTCATTCTATAAGTACCCAATGTGCATGACATGTTGGGTTACGAGCCAGGTGGCAATAAGGTAGACTTAAGATATAGATATGCCATGATCCAAGTGAATTATAGAATAGGCTTAATGGGTTGAATGGCCATGTGATACACAATCAATAGGGATGAGAAGATCTAGTTTACCAGGAAGCTCACAGGGCTATCAAAAATCAAACAGGATGCAACACCAAATACAAGTTACAAAAGGTTCTGTGTTGACTGAGAACTAAGGACTGAAATGGCTGGATGGGGTCATCTCTGAGCTTAGTCCTCTGGTCCATGCTCACATTGAAGAGTGTTCTGGCAACAACTGTGAGACTCCGGTCTCTGGCTTTCTGCTCATTAAAATTGTGGGATGGGAAAATCAAAAGATTACAGAGTTGTTGGGATCCTGATGGGGTTTTCCAATGTTTGGTCCTTACAAAGAGTCCTCAGGAACAGATGCAGGAAGCAAGGGGCAAGGTCACACCAGGGGCTAGAAGATCATGAGAGAATCTGAGCGAATCCCTCACAATGCATTAAAAGTCAAAACATAACAACTCTGTCAAAACACCTTGGTATAATTGTAAACTACGTTGTTCAAGATTTGATCTGCAGTTTGAATTCATTTCACAGCTGTAATTTCAGTTAAAAAAAAAAGCTTAGCCTGGCACCAGGAAGGACTCCACACCAGTCAACTGCTGAGACAAGACACCGCTCCCTCCTGTCTCACAACCAGATGCCACAGCTGTCACCCTCTGAAATAGACTTTTATCTGTTGGCCTGAAGTCAGATTCCATGTCCGTAACCCAATTTCAGTGACCCTCACACATTTACTTACAATGACAGGGATGGTGTTTGCCCGGGACAGAATCTGCTTCACCAGACGGTAGCGATCATAAAGAGGCATCATTATCTGTCTCTCTGCCTTTGTGACCTGTAAATAAGTCAGGACATTAGGTTTCTAGTCAGAAGAGTGTTGCCATTCCTCTAGGAATGCATCAGAAATCAGCACTTGACAATGTAAAACATCAAGCAGGAGGTTTAACATCAATAGATGGAAATTCCCGTTCCAGAAAAGCTGCAACTTCCAGAATTCTAGCGAAGTTTCAGGAAATGCTTCAAAGAAAGGAACAAAGACTTTAGAAGAATTAACTGATGCTAATGGGAAATAGCATCACAAGGAAAAGAGTTGTCTGTGATGCCAAAATCCAGTTAGAGTCTTTGGAGTCATACAGCTCAGGAACAGCTTAACTTGTCCATACTGACTAGGCTGTCTACTTGAGCTGGATCCATCTGCCTGCATTTGGCCCATAGCCCTCTAAGCCTTTCCTATCCATGTACCTATATCTTTTAAATATTGTACAGGTATTTTGTACCTCCTCTACAGCCTCCTCCGGCAGCTCATTCCATATAACCATAACCATCACTCTTTGTGTGGAAACAGCTGCCCCTGAGATCTCATTTAAAACTTTTCTCCCTCACCTTAAACCTATACTCTCTAGTCTTAGAATCCCCTGCTCTGAGAAAAAGACTGTACCTTACCCATGCCTCTCATGATTTTATATACCTCCATTTTGTTATGCTTCATCCTCCTACTTTCCCAAGAATAACAGCATCAGCACCAAATAACAAATTAAACTCAGGAGCTGTTTTTTTAAATTTCAAAAATAATCTATTCTTAATAAGAAAAATAAATACAGAAGGATAAACATGGTGTAAGACACTTTATATTCCTCGTATCACTTGGTCAATAACATGAACACATTTTTCAACACAGCACCATTGCTACTATTGTGGTCCCCTGGCATGTTGCACTCTTCTGCTGTTTAGAACCTTCCCATCAGATTCAGCCCAGCATTATCTAGGTAGACTGTGGTTCTTCCCCACAGAGCCTTTGTGTTGGCTACGTCAAGTTTCAGTGCATCCCTCTGCATGCACCCCTGCAACCTGGAATGCAGCAGTTGGCAGCATTTCCTTCCGGATGTCTCGTGTGCTGGAAGACCAACAAGCTTTGGGCAGACCAAAGCAACTGTTGCCATGTGTTAGACTGAGAACATAGAAATCAAGAACGGGAGACCATTTGGTCCTGAGTCTACTCCATTGTTCAATGTCGTAGCTATAGTACCTCAGTGCCATTTTCATGCACTTTCCCCAGTACGCTGATACCCCTTGATGTACAGAAACCTATTCAATCTGTTTTTGATTAACTCAATGTCTCCATAGTACATAACCTAAAGATCGACTACCCTCTGAATGAAGAAATTCTTCCTCCTTTCTGTCCTCAACATCTGTGACTTACTCTGAATTCTGGTTCCATGCTCTTTAGCCAGGAGGAAAGTCTTCCATTCAGCCTGTTAAACCTTATTATTTTATTTTATTTTAATTAAATGCAGTCGTGAACAATATCCAGGTCAGAAATGCTGATCAAGTCATCTAGTTCCCAAAGAGAACTCTGATAGGCCAATCAGATAGTTCACTGCTAATAACTCTTTTCATGGGTTCAATGAGATCTCTTCTCTTTCTTCTAAATTCCTGAGAATGCTGGTGTAATCTACCCTATCTCTCATTGTAGGTAAACGTGCTATACCTGAAAAAGTATAGACACATCAGTTCACTCCCTCGATCTCAGGTTTTAGGCAGGGAGACTAAAACTGTACAAGACTCTATGTACAATATTTCCAAGTCCCTCACTGTAGTGAGGTGATTATACTTTTGGACTCCAATCCTCTCATAATCAGATGGTCATGTGTCCTGCAGCAGATGGAACACGGGCTGAGCTTCCTCACCTACATGCAGAAGTGGCCTGGAGCCATCTTTCCATTCTGGCTTCCTGCAGCCTAACATGATATCCCATGAAGAGAGGTGTTATGTGTAAAATCTTGATTAGATAAGAAGTCAAGAAAACTGTACGTAACTCTGGTATCCCGTCATGAATATAATGTGGAAGGCTGCTGAAGGCAAAGGGAACATGGTTAATATCCCGTAGTTCCATCTTTCTAATTGAAATGTTAGGGCTTTTTCCTTTTTAAAAAGTCATCATGGGATCATTAGAGCAGAGATGAAAATGTATCCATTTTTTGAGTCCAAAACAAGAAGGCATCAATCTCTAGTAAATCTAATAGAAATTCAGGAGAAGCTAACAGGATGGTGAGAAAATGGAAGGGGTTCCCACAGCAGAGGTTGTAGTACTCAGCTAAGGTACTTGCAGGAGGCAGCTGGAAGTGACAGAATGTTGACAGGGTTCAGTGAGTTGTGGCCAGAGGAGCAATGCTTAGAGTACATGCAGGGACCACAGTCAGATGGGCTGAATGGCCTGTTTCCATATTGCAAATAAAGAAAAGGAAATACCTACCGGTCTCCCGTGGATGCTCTCGTAGTACAGAAGCCCCTTCTGAAGAGCAACCTTCTCGTTAGCTATCTCATCTCGGGTCATGTCCTGTTCAGGGAGAGACACACACCTAGATGAATGCACACTAGCAACATGCTGTCTGAACTACCGACCGACCAGCTTAGTGAGCCAAGCACATCTGAGGAATGCCCAAAGCAACAACAAAGAAATGGCTCCCACATTGTACAGTGGCTGCAGTTTTCAGTTCTGCTGACACTTCAACAGGAAAAGAAACATGGTGGTATTAAATGGTCGTCAGTTCCTTGTCTGCATTTGGTCCTCACTGCCCAACGGGAACCTAATATTAATACCCTCCCCCCTCGTTCACATAACGCTGAAGATTACTGTCTCACTGTAGAACAAGACAGACCGGCTGAGGCAGTGAGATGGAAGATGGAGATAGAAAAGGAAACATGTTTACATAACTTTCTGGAAGGGCGAATGATTAGCTGGATTTCTTAGACAATTGCTCCTGCAGGCTGCAAAGTTACCATGGAAACATTCTGGTCAATACTGGATCCCACAGCGATGGCCTCCTGCCTTGACAACTACTATGAAGGGTCTCGGCCCGAAACATTAATTCTTTATTCCTCTCCATAGATGCTGCCTGACCTCAGCATTTTGTGTGTTACTCTCAAATAATACAAAGCTGTGTGTTGGTGGAAAGATAAATACTGGGCTGTACAAGGGTGAAGACCTCTTCTTTGACGTAGTGCCGTGGGATACTTTACAACTAGCCAATAGTGTGGCTTAATGTGATACCTAAAGGAAGACACCTTCCTTGGGCTGGGCTCCTGGCGGGAGACAATGAATTGTGTCCTTTGATTCGGGTGTTGAGTCTGCTACACAAGGTTGTTATTGACATCAGGGCACTGTAGATTTTACCTTACCTTTATATCTTCAGGGCGATTCACCTCAGCACGCTTCTCCTGCAATTTCTTCAGGATGGTGTCAAGTGTTGTCTCCACTGAGGGCTTCTGCACTTTCTCTGCCACCTCCTGCTTCTTCTCCTGCTCCTTCTCTGGCCCCCTCTCTAGCTGCGACCCAAAGCTCTTGGGCAGGGTGTTGCTGCGCTGCCTCACCTGGGGAATGATGTCTTCTTCGGGTACCTTCAGCTTTGCATCTGCCGGAGATGCACAACACAGAGAAATGAATGAAACCCAACAGCAACCAATGGTGCAGAGGATCTTGGGCAAGTTTACACTTTGGACAGATGATCAGCTGATTAATCCTGGGTTCTGTTTCTAAAGCCCCAACAGGAACTAAGCTCCAGATCACAACTCATCTTCGCTTAAAAATTTCCCTCTTAACCTTACTTGAAACTTTGTCCCCAAAGTTCTACATGTCTCCACACGCTCTTGAACCATATGCCTGTAAATCACGCTATTTACTTTATCCAAATCAATCATGTGCTTGTTCACTTCAATCAAATCCCCCCCTCCTGCTTCGCTTCAAGAACAACCACAGCCTTTTTTATTAGCCCAACAGAAAAATGAAAAAGGCTTGTGCTCTATTTAGTTTCTGGTGAGAGCAAGGGTGGGGAAATCAGATTTATTATCACTGACTTATATGATGTGAATTTTCTTGTTTTGTAGCAGTAGATAGTGCAGAGACATAAAATTGCTATGAACTACAAAATTAAATTAATAGGGTAAACAAAAAAAATGAGATGGACTTCTCAGTATTCTGACAATGGAAGGGATGCTTATAAGGTTAATTGGAGAAGAAGCCCTTGTTATCCATGAGAGGTGGGGGAACAGACTTCCCACAGAAAGGAAGAAAACACAGACACCTCTTCTCTGCATCCAACACACCATCAAATAAACATAAATGCCCTATAATGTTCCAAAGGCATTTAAATATTTGAATAAACACTTCAGCTTACAATCTTCATCCACTGAAACTGACAAATAATGATGGGTGTTGAAATCTCTAGTACAAGGTGTATTAATAAAGACTGCTGTCTATTAGAACAGTGTACAGTGGGGAGTTACTTGACGCAAGTGGTACAAGCATTGATCACCATATTTATACAGACAATGACTAGTTTCTCAATGTGGATATGTATGGAGATATATTGAGCTGTCAGAGATGTGAACAGTAACAATCTTTAGGAGATACCTGTCGAGGCAAAATGGGATATAGAATTAAGGCATGCAAGTGGAATTTGTGCAAAGAGGCATGATGGTTGGCATAGACACAGTGGCCCACTGGCCCTGTTTCTGTGATGTATAACTCCATGATAATGTCTATAGTTCTATTGATGTGGAGTGGAAAGTGTATTGACTGGCTGCATCATGGCCTGGTATGGGAACACCAATGCCTTTGAATGGAAAGTCCTACAAAAAGTAGTAGATTTGGCACAGTACCACATGAGTAAAGCCCTCCCAACCACTGAGCACATCCACATGAAATGCTGTCATAGGAAAGCAGCATCCCTCATCAAAGATCCCCACCACCCCGGCCACTCTCTTTTCTCGCTGCTGCCATCAGGTAGAAGGTACAAGTGTCTCAGGACTCGCACCACCAAGTCAAGAACAGTTATTATCCCTCAAACATCAGGCTCTTGAATAAAAGAGGATAACTACACTCATCTATTGAGATGTTCCCACAACAAATGACTTTTTATCTTATTTCATGCTCTCATTATTTATTGCTATTTATTTATATTTGCATTTGCAGTTTGTCACCTTCTATGCTCTACTTGATCTTTCATTGATCCTGTTTATAGTTACTATTCTATAGATTTGCTAAATATGCCTACTGGAAAAAGAATCTCAAGGTTGTATGTGTTGACATACTGTACTCTGTTAATAAAATTTAATTTGACTTTGACTACAGTTGTATATTAGAAAATTTCAGGATGGGGCAGATCACAAGTATATGGAGCTTTGGACTGGAAATCAGTGGATAATATGGACTGAGTATAAGATATTTGGGTGCCTCTGCAATAGGGTATTTAACCTGACGCTAATACATGATGGTGCATGAGGTGGGGGAGGGGGAGGGTGGCGAGAATATTGAGATGCTAGATAGATGTTTGTGGTAGGAGAGGTAAATGTAAAAAATGTACCAGGTGATTTGATGGACAAATATTTCAGAAATTACAATCCATCTCCAATACTTGCAATGTAGGAAAAATGTTCCAAACTCCCTACCCTGAGTGTCTGATAAATTAAGACAAACAAGCCTTAGGAACATGGCACAAATAAAGTGGTTGGATTTAGAAAGGCTTTAAGTGCCACATTACCTTTCAGTTGCTTGCGAAGTTTGGTGAGTTCGTTCATCCATTTCAGCACTTCGGGGTTTGTGGCTTTGTCACTGTGTGAAGGCTGGGATGGTAAAGGGAAAAATAACATTGCTGGTTTAGAGAACAGGAGAACACCGGGACAAGAAAAAGAAACATGCCTCATTGTTTGCTAGAGGTCCATCAGCCTGGGCTTTGACAAATGAATGCAAATTACAGCAGTTTCCAGAGCTACAGGACAGGTTTAGTGAAATCTCCTCCATCATTGTGCCCAACAAACTCACACCAAACCAGTGGATCTTGGTGAAGGCACCAAGAACAAAAACCAACAAGAAAAAATGCTGAAAATCTAAAATGAAAAACAGAAAATGCTGGAAATATTCAGGTTAGGTCATACCTTTCGGAAGAGAAATAGTTATTCTTCTGTATTTCCAGCATTTTGTGTTTTTATTTTAAGCCACACAGGACAAAAACTCCTTAACATGAACTCTGATCTCTCGATCCACCTCGTCATGGCCTTTGTATCAGATATGTCTCCCTTTATTATTGTTTTTCTCTTTGTACTACTTGAATGTACTTATGTTTGGAATGATATGCCTGGATGGTTTGCAAAACAATTTTTCACTGTACCTCAGTAAACATGACAGTACTAATTAATTGCCTTCCTGATCCCAACACCTTTCGATATCTACAAGGAAAATGTGGAGCATGATAGAATCTCTTCCTCTGGCTGGTATGACATAATTCATTCAAAGGCTTGAGACAGTACAGTAAGCCCTGACCTGGTAAACTCCAAAAACCTCATTCAGTAATAATCCCTCCACACTGTGTCTGGAGTGCGTGCTGTTTTTACAGAACTAACCAAACAGCAGCTCCTCAACCCGTGAACTTCCACCAGCTCTGAAGACACGGGTAGCAGACACACGGGAACACCACCCTTTGCAGTTCACCTCCAAGTTACATATCACGCCAATTTGGAACTATAACACTGTCCTTTTATTGCCTCTGAGTCTAAATCCCGAGACGTCACACCTTCACCAGTGGTTCATGGCGCTGGCTCTAACTCCTTTCAATTGATGGACAATAAATGCTGACTCTACAAGGTAAATGAATTTAAAAATCCAGTGTTTATCACACTTGCCAAGAGGAGCATCAACCCTATATTAGTGTTAAAACTCCATTGAATGCACACATTCTACATCACAACAGTAACTGAGAAAGACTGTATAAAGTCATGGAAGACATTGCTGGTAAAAAAGGTGGATGACTGGCAAGGATTCGGTCGGCCCAAGGGTCTGTTTCTCTGCTGTACACCTCCAGAACAGAACAAGGCTTCCATCAATCTCTCCAGACTTTTGACAGGACTTACGCGATATCTCCTCTCTTCCTCGAATTTCTGTTCAAATCTCCTAATTTTCTTCTTCAAGTTCTGGATTCTTCGGGTCATCTGTGCTGGGGTCAGTTCTTCCCTCTCATCGTCATAGGAACCAAGGGATGAGCTCCGAGGCCTGCCAGTGAAAGAACAAGAAAGCCAACTACACAGTGACTCTCTGTGCATTTAAACAAGCCATCAAACAGAGAACGTGGTCATAAATGGTTGGTGTGTGGAATGCACTGCCAGCGAAAGTGGTACAGGCAGATACAATAGGGTCTTTTAAGAGACTCTTCAAGATAGGTACATGGAGCTTAGAAAAATAGAGGGCTATGTGTGGGGAAATTCTAGGCAGTCTCTAGAGCAGGTTACATGGTCGGCACAACATTGTGGGCCGAAGAGCTTGTAATGTGCTGTAGATTTCTATGTTCTAAATCTAAATACCAAATAAATACACACTAAACATTTCAATAAGGCATATTTATGAATGGCATTTAACAGATGAGTAGGGAAGCAGGTCATTATGTCTATGCTAGTTCTTTAATTGAGTAAAAAACAGAAAAGGTGAGGATCGTCAGCAAGATAGGCAGTATCTTTGGAAAGAGAAAGATGGTCAATGCTTCAGGTCAGAGACCTGACCATCTGAAGGTCTCCAAACGTAAATTTTCATTCTGCTTCTCTTTTCTCATATAACATTTCCAGCATTTTCTGTTTTTATTGAGCTGGATAATCAGTCACCCTTATCCCAAAAAATCCTGGACTTCTTCCTCTTTCCTTTTTAAGCATTTTTCAAATTGCCTTTGGGACAATACTGCTGAATCTGCTGCCACAATTTGCAGGATTAAAAAGAGAAATCTATTCATCTTTCCACCAATTTTCTTAAGATAGCTTGTTTATAACTGATAAAAATAGCTCCGCGATGGAATGTCTACCCAAGGTATGAGATCAGGAACAGTTCCCTGCAGCCCTGGGTGAGCACAATTGCTCTCTCTCCAAGCAAGTCGTTGGGCAGGATGAGGAAGGATTGATTAAATGACATAAGGGACACAGAGGGGCTGGTGCTCTCCCCAAAACAGGAAAGGTTCCAGGGAAGGGGGTGCTAAACAGGAAAACTTCAGAAGGAGCACAAGACACTGTCTCTATTGGGATCAGTAATCAGAGGAGAAAGATTCTGAAATTGGGAATGAAAACAAGAGCTAGTGTCTGCGGGTTAAATCTGAGAATGGTATTGAGATATATAGCTGACAAAGGGTGCAGATTTCATTTCTGATTTTAACTTAGTTAAATATGTTAAAACTACCTCTGAGAATAACTGCTCATGTAACAATCAAACAGATCAGCAGATCCTGGGTTATAGCCTTCAGAGAATGGGACCAGTAATGTTAACCAGCGATTAGAAACCCATCCTGAATGGATGTTTCTAATCCCTGGTTAACATCACTAACTGTAAGTTCGGAGTTCAACTCCCACTGTCTGTAAGGAGTTTGTATATTCTCTGTGACTGCACAGGTTTCCTTCAGATGCTCTGGTTTCCCCCCACATTGCAAAAACATACGAGTTGGGTTGAATAAATTGTTAGCATGCTATGTTTATCTATTTATCCCTTTTGGCCCTTCAATACATGCCGACCAAGCAACCCCACTACCCTGATTAACCCTAATCTAAACAAGTTCCAATTTATAATGACCAATTAACTTACCCAGTACATCTTTGGACTGTGGAAGAAAACCGGAGCACCTGGAGGAAACCCACGCATTTCACGGGGAGGATGTACAGAAACTCCTTACAGAATGGAGCCGGAATTGAACTCCAAACTGCCCCAGCACATCTCGGGCTGTGTTGGTCGTCGATGCAAACAAAGCCTTTCTATACGTTTCCATATAAATATGACAAATTAAGCAAATCTAATCTCAACCTCACAAGTAAATTTTTCACTGCACCACTACACCCATGTCCTTGTGCACGACAACAAACTCGACTCTCTGACTTTGAGTTTGAAAGTTCAATTGGAAATTCAGGAAAAAGCAGAAGAAAATGTCAAGAATGAGAAACAGAGTCCGATGCAGAATATTTCCACGTGCAAGTCGATTAGCACGGACACATTTAATAGAAAGCTGAATTTGACGAAAGAATGTGCTCATCAGGATTAAGTAGGAGGGAGAATCCGGGACAAGTAACAACAGGCATTGTCTGACTGGGCTGACTGGCTTGTTGCTGTATTATAATTTCAATATTAAAAGATTTCTGCTGCAGTGTCAAAGAGCAGGGACTCTCAGATATTCTAGTGGTAAGACTCTTCATCATTGAGACACTTTTAAGCACTTTATGTATATCCTTTGGGGGTGTATCGGGTATTCAGGGAGGGGTAGTACATCTGGTGAAGGGGCTTGTCATGTCCATTCTGGGCAGCTCGCTCAACTTCGGGCCCCACCGGACACTCACCTGTGTCTCCACGTAGCTGTCTGCCTGTGACAGCGGCCACACCTCGGTACACTGCTTTGAAAGGCAGGGTAAACCTGATGAGGGTAGCCAGTGGGTTTATACCCCAGTGAGATAGGGTCATGCCTGTCCTAGCATGTGAAGTTAGCTCTGGTGGACTGGGTAGCTGAAATTAGCAGTGAGATCCAATGTTCAGGAAGGCAGTTCTGCAACGCTCTGAGACCAAACGGCACAGTCATCCACTACAACCAAGGAACACCCAGTTTATGACATCTACACATACCACGGGATCCAAACGTCCGAGGTCAAGAGAATGGAACTGCCTCAGTGCCACAGCTTTTGCATTTTAAAAACTCTCCTGTACAGATTTCACTGTCATTGTCAGATATGACAGACAACCAATATATATATCCTGTACGCATGGGCAGAACTGGCCATGAGGACTTCATGACTGCAATCGTTGCCATTCCAGTGGATTTTTCTGAAAGCATTCACTGGCCTTTTGGTAACAGACCCTCTTCAACTTCATTTGGAGGATCTCTGAACAATTTAGGATTGGCCTAAAAGATTTTCAAAGGCACAAAACAGTATGGACAATGGAAATCAGAAACGAAGAGGGAAAACACGATAAATTATCACAGCTCAGACCTCACCAATGGGGTGGAGACATAGCAAGGTCTGATGAAAGCTGTGCACACTCTGGTTTGGTGTGGAGGGAAGGCTGCTCTGTTAGAGGTGCCATCCACTGGTTAAGGTAGCATACTTAAGGTATAAAAGATCCCACAGCACCATTTTGAAGATAAACAGAGGGGTTAACTTAGGGTCCTACCAAGTCAAGTCGAGTTTATTATCATGTGCACAGTAAGGCTTGAAATACAGGCACAATAAAATGAAACTTGCCAGTTGCAGCATCACAGACACTTGGGTACAGCCATCAAACAGAACAAATTATACAATGACGAAACAAGACTGTAAAACAAAGCTTTAGTGCAAAGAAAAAGACAACCAGTGGCCAAGTTCATGGCGGTGCAAGAGGGGATCCACAGTGTTCCTGAGCTAGGGTTAGGGTTATTCAGGTATTTCAAGGAACTTGATGGTTGTAGGAAAGTGGCTGTTCCTGAACCTGGTAGTGTGGGACTTTACACTTCTGTACCTCCTGCAGGCAGAAGAGGTCATGGTGGGGATCCCTGATCGTAAACATCACCTTCTTGAAGCAGCATCATCTGGTCATCAGAAAAGGGCCACTTGGGGAAGCTTGCTGTACACAAACTTCTACAGCAACCACAGGCCTATAGCATCACACCTGCTACTATGTGATTTGGGATCTTGTGATCGGTGCTATATAAAGGTAGTTTTTTGCCAAATAGAGCACATAAGCTAAAATGTCAAAGGCGCGGAGAGGCCGACACGAGGAAGTGAGTTACACCCCACTGCATCCTTCCCTGCCACCACACTCACCTCATGAAGGAATGTGAATTAGGGGGTGAAGGGGGCACTTCTGTGTCATTGAGGAACTGCTGGCTCTGACTGTAGGCGTAGAAACGAGGAGACAACATGGGGTCGGAGTCTTCCTCCAAGAGCTGGCGGATTAATCGGCCCGCCTGCGGCGACAGGCGAGCTTCCTCGGATTCTGCGTCAGGGCTCTTCCACATCTGGAGGGCTGGCCCAGCTTCTGGAATAACAACCATCTCAGGGTTAAAAGCTGCTGCTGTCTTGGGGAAGCACATGACTACTGTCAGTCTTCTTGCAAAACCCCGGCCTGCAACTGTACTCCCTCATGCAGATTCAACACATACAGCCACGCTGGGCTAGGCCACTGGCAGTGCAGTCCTGGACATCCATCAGAATCCAGCTGTCAAATCGTGGGTTTTGCTTTATTACAGACCAACACATTCTGGGAATTGTGGTTCACTGGGATGTAGATGCGTGAGAGGATAACATGGAAGGGAGGGCAATAAAAGCAGGTGGATGAGGAAAGGTAGTGAACAGTTTAGGATAACACATATAAAAGCGGACTGGCAAATGTATACCAAACTAAGATCTAGAATTGTAGGTGTGTGTCTGTAGGAGAAATGGAGCGGGGTGAGAGAAAGTGCTGAGAATGAGGGAAACAGACACGGGGAGAGAAAAGTGTGGATGGACAGATGGAAAAATGGAAAGATATATCTAGAGGAAAATAGGAGAAAGGAAGAGAAGAGGCAGACTAAGAGAATAGTAAGCAAGGGGAAGAGGGGAGTAGTGAGAAGGGAGAGACTGAGGGGGAGAGAAAGGGAGAGGGGGAAAGAGAAGAGGAAGAGAAGGAGAGCAGCAGGAGAGAGGGAGGGCGCAGTTTATCCGCTTTACATGTATGCTTGTGTGCTCTTTCTGTACATGGGTTTACTTGTCTGTTCACATTGCACGTGTCTGTGTGCTTAACTAACTACACGCTTAGTTTTTGTGCAGTGTTGGAGTGTTGTGCGTGCAAGTTTACCTCTACGTGTATATGCTCATATTGTGCTATCTGTACATGGCTACATGGTCTGTGGTCACTATTGTATTTGTTTGCATACGTGTGCACTTTTCTTGTGATATCCGCAGCTGTAAGTTTGCCTGTGTAAGTATAACACCGTATTTGCCCCAGCTACTTGTGCTTATATCGCTAAAGGGGGCGGGGAATTCTGGGTGTCCTGTGTCCAGCTAAATACAATTACTTAACTGTCACCGCAGTCTAGGTAGAGAATTATTGAAATGAAGCACGGGTATAGTGCGTCAAGCACACTTCAGAATTCTCGAGGGTATGCATTCATAATTCAATTCAATTTTACAGGCAAGAAGCTCCGGTATCTCCCGTGATCAAAATAATACCTTCTACTCAAGAATCGTTTCTAAAAATGCACCAGTAAACACTGCACTCCAGGCATTCTGCAATTCCAGTTTAATAATTTTAAGCTCTAGCCATACCAGTGTGCAAACATATCTTCCACCAACTCGCTGCACAAGGAGAAATGAACAAGTGTAAGAAGCGAGATAAATACCACAAAATATTAGTAAAGCTACTGTTACTTCTAGAAAGCAGCCAACGAAACGATTTTGTAAACTCCTGTTTAGGAGGCATCTGCTTCTGGATTAGAGCCCCACAGTCGAAAGGTTACCTCCCAGCTCCTTGTCCTCTGACAAGCCAGTCAGGTCCAGACGAGGGATCTCCAACGTGCTGCTGCCTTCCGCTGTAGCTGGTTCAGGAGTCCTCGGTGTTCTGGCCACGTCGCTTTGGCTCGGAGGTTCCTGAATCTTCATGGCTGTATTCTGAATAACCCCCGCAAAATATAAAAAAAAGTATCTATATCAGCGATGGAATGAGATTGTAAATAAACACCGAGGGAGTGCAAAAACTATTTCGCTGGTTTGGGTTCAAAGCAAAACAACAAAAAAAATGTGCTTCCTCAAATCCACCGCTCTCCGACCCTCCCATTGTGATTATCTGATGGGCTGTGATATGTGAAGGCGACCCATCTGCCTGGTTGACAATCCTGCTCGTAGAGTGACAGGCAGCTTTATCCCACCCATCCCCCGCCTTGTTTATGAATCCCAAACGCTGTGTGCTGCTGTAGCAAGCCGCTCTATTTCTGTGCTGGGCGCGGTTTCCCCAGCAGATACCTACAGCTAGACGGGAATGTTTCCTTAGCCATGGCTGTGAATAGCGTAATAAAGTGGATCAAACAAGCGTGCAAGTCGGCAGACACATACTTATGCAGACTAATTAAAGCTTGCAGACTGGGCAACTGGCTGAGGGCGAGCTGGGGCTGTTTTTCCGCGGGACCCGATGGGTTGTGAGGTGAGGTACGCAGCTCTATTAATAGAGCAGGAGGAGGGCCTTCCTTCAGAAGCTCACGTTCACAGTACAGGCATTACGTGACTTGCAGACATCTTCAAACAAAAGAACAATCTG
The DNA here is from genome assembly GCF_963921235.1 of Mobula hypostoma. Classification (NCBI taxonomy): domain Eukaryota; kingdom Metazoa; phylum Chordata; class Chondrichthyes; order Myliobatiformes; family Myliobatidae; genus Mobula; species Mobula hypostoma. The sequence goes on from NC_086100.1 coordinate 159,498,375, forward strand.
TAACTCTGGGCTTGCATGTGCTGGCAGGGAGCCAGATCAGACCAGAAGCAGGCGCTGGTGTTAGTCTGCCTCTTCGAAATGCTGGTTATTACTTATTTATTTTTAAGGCAGTGAGTCACTTAGACCTGCTCTCAGCTGGTGGCGTTTCATGAAGAGAAATACATGTCAAACCGCAAACAATAAATAGGTTAGTGGAAAGCCATGGTTACATAAATCTATCTAAAATATTCGACAACTTAAAGCTGCACTGCGAATTAGAAGGGTAAGTGGTTTGCACCCCTTTATTGAAAGGAGTTTGGTACATTACAATGAAAAAGATTAGCTGTGCTTATAAAGGCTTGGTGACACCCACCTGAAATCCTGCCTGATAGTTTGGTTTCTATGCCTTACAGAAGATGCATCAAAGCTTTGTTAGAACACTCTTTGGGCTGCAGTGGTTTAACACAGTGGAATGGGACTTTTTTTTTGAGATCAGACAATCTTACTGAAAATATATAAGGTACCCTGACTGCATCATGGCCCAGTAAATGAATGTGCAGAAATGTAAGTAACCGCACAGAGAAGTGGTATCAACCCATCAAAGGTACATTTCTTTCCCCATCATCAGTAGTATCTACAGGAGCTGTTGCCTCAAAAAAACAGCATCCATCAAAAACAAAGATCCCCACCATCCAGGCTATTCTAGCTTCTCACATGTACCATCGGGCAGGAGGTACAGACACTTGAAGTCTCACACCATCAGTTTCAAGAACCGCTACTTCCCTTCAACTGTTTGGCTCTTGAACCAACCGACACCACTCTAATCGCAAAACCCTCACTATCACAAAACTATGACCACTTTGTACTGCAATAAACTTTGTTTTTGGCACTAGCTGTCCTTTCTTGTATAATTCGTGTTTAATTTTGTTTATGTTCTTTTTCTTGAATAAATTAACAACTGTTTGTAATGGAAACAAATTTCGCTCAGAGTGCTGTGAACCTTTGGAATTTTTTATGGATGCTTAGCTGCTGAATAAAGCTAAGGCCATGATTTTTGGATAATATGTAGTGTCTTCAGTGACGTAAGGATAATATGGGAATGCGGTTAATATCCAATAGATCTCATTCAATGGCAAAAGGAGATGGTGGGGGAGAGGGGAGGGGAGTCTTCTCCTGTTCCTAGTCCTCATGTTCTTACGTTGAGGCTGGGAGAAGCATTGTGCAATGCAAGTCCTTACTCCATTGGATTTTAAGGATGCTTTAATTTTCTTTCAGGCCTTTTCTTGTTTTTCCTTCAGAGCAGTGATGTAGAAAATGAAGCTGCGGTCTCAGCAAGACAAGGCAACTCTTGCCTGCCCAGTGGTGGGGGCAAGCTGAGGAAAATCTTCTGTCAGTTAACAGTTTTACTTAATTTTTTCCTAAGTCTGTGTTTGAAGATTTAATATGTTTTTTTTAAGCTATTAAACTGAAAAAGTTTGCACATAGCAAACTGCCCTGTAATCTGATTTAGTGATGCTGATCAAGTGATTAACACTGGCCAGGGGACCGGGGAAGATTTCTCAGTTGTTCTCTCAAGCTGTGTGACACATAGGAAATAGGAGCAGGAGTCGACCATCTGGCCCGCCGAGCCTTCTCCGCCATTCAGTAAGATCATGGCTGATCTGGCCACGGACTCATCTCCACCTACCTGCCTTTTCCCCATAACCCTTAATTACCCTACTAGGCAAAAATCTATCCAGCCTTGTCTTAAATATATGTACTGAGGTAGCCTCCACTGCTTCATTGGGCAGAGAATTCCACAGATTCGCCCTTCTCTGGGAAAAGCAGTTCCACCTCATCTCCGTCCTAAATCTGCTCCCCCGAATCTTGAGGCTATGTCCCCTAGTTCTAGTCTCATCTACCAGTGGAAGCAACTTTCCTGCCTCTATCTTATCTATCCCTTTCACAATTTTATATGTTTCTATAAGATCTCTCATTCTTCTGAATTCCAGCGAGTACAGTCCCAGGCGACTCAATCTCTCCTCACAGTTTAACACCCTCATCTCTGGAATCAACCTGGTGAACCTCCTCTGCATCGCCTCCAAAGCCAGTATATCCTTCCTCAAGTAAGGAGACCAAAACTGCACACAGTACTCCAGGTGCAGCCTCACCAGTACCCTGTACAATTGCAGCATGACCTCCCTGCTCTTAACTTCAATCTCTCTAGCAATGAAGGCCAACATTCCATTTTCCTTCTTGATAGCCTGCTGCACCTACAAACCAACCTTTTGTGATTCATGCACAAGCCCTCCCAAGTCCCTCTGCACAACAGCATGCTGCAACTTTTTTTACCATTTAAGTAATAATCTGCTCTTTCAATTTTCATTCTTTCAATTCAAAATCATAACTACAGATGCTGGAAACCTGAGATAAAAACATCAGAATCACCCAGCAACTCAGACAGTAACTGCAGAAGGAGTAGCAGAGGTCAAGGACAAGAAGTTTTGCCTGATTTGGTGAATGTTCCTGGCATTTTCTGTTCTTGTCTCTTTTACATTCATCTGAGACTGCAAACAAGGCATTGGTTTAATGCTGCATCTGAAAGATACCACTTTAAGCAGTGCAGCAACTCACACAAATGTTTGTGTTGGTGTCTGGGGTAGGACTTGAACCCACCACATGTGGCAACGACAATGTAAAGAGAAGCAAAGAGATCTTGATGTGCAGATGGGCAATTTTTTTTTTAAAACAGCAGCATTGTTTGAAACAACACACATCAAAGTTGCTGGTGAACGCAGCAGGCCAAGCAGCATCTGTAGGAAGAGGTGCAGTCGAGGTTTCAGGCCGAGACCCTTCGTCAGGACTAACTGAAGGAAGAGTGAGTAAGGGATTTGAAAGTTGGAGGGGGAGGGGGAGATCCAAAATGATAGGTGAAGACAGGAGGGGGAGGGATAGAGCCAAGAGCTGGATAGGTGATAGGCAAAAGGGGATACGAGAGGATCATGGGACAGGAGGTCCGGGAGGAAAGACAAGGGGGGGGGGACCCAGAGGATGGGCAAGGGGTATATTCAGAGGGACAGAGGGAGAAAAAGGAGAGGGAGAGAAACATAAAAATAAGTAACAGATGGGGTACCAGGGGGAGGTGGGGCCTAGCGGAAGTTAGAGAAGTCGATTTTCATGCCATCAGCATAAAAATAAAAAATGTTTGAAAAACAGGGTCCTGTCCTTACACCAGAAGCATAAAGTATAAAAGCAAAGGAGTTACGTTAAACCTGTATAAAGTACATGTGGACTACAGTTGGTCACTGTCTCCCATTCTGAAAGATAATTATCAAGAGGTGGTGCAGAAATTCCTCACTAGAGAGGCTCTGCATTTCATATTTTATATTCCTTTACAGAAAAGGAGGCCTTCAGCTCTCTTGAGCTCATGCTAGCTCGCGAGGCATCCCATCAGTTCATTCCCCCTCTTTATTCCCAGCAATCCATTTTTACACAAGCTCTCAAGTTTTTTGCCCACTGCCTATACAAGAGGGGCAATTTATGTGACTAAGTAAACTCCCAGCACATCTTTGGGATGTGACACAAAACTGCAACACTCAGCGGAAACCCACACAGTCACAGGGAGAACTTGCAAACTCCACAGATACAGCAACAAAGGTCAGGATCATACCCAGGTCACTGTCCCAGAGGGGCTTCAGTTATGTTGAGACTGGAAATGTTGCAAGTTGCTTCTAGAGCAGAGAAGATTAAGAGGGGATTTGATAGAAGTATTTGAAAAAAAATAAAGTATTGGAAATTGTAAATAAAGAAAAAGTTGTTCTTATGAGAAGAAAGGGTTGTAGACAACCAAAGTTTTTACCATCAAGACAGGAGTTATGATCTGGAATGCACAACCAAAAGGACAGAAACTAATTCAATAGTGGCTTTGAAAAAAAGATTATGAATGTTAAAATTATTGCAGTGTTATGGGTAAACAGCTAAGTAATGGGCTCAACACACAAAGTGCTGGAGGAACTCAGCAATTATCAGGCAGCACTGTGGAAGAGGTATGTGAATGTTTTGGATTGAGACCCTACATCTGGACCGAAAGAAAGAGGGGAGATAGCCAGTATAAAGAGGTGGAGGGATGGGATTGAGCAACAGCTGGAGGACAATAGGTGGATCCAAGTGAAGAGGCAAATGACTAGGTGCACGGATCTGATCTGAGAGGAAAGTGGAGCATGGAATAAAAGGGAGGGCAAGGAGTGTGTGGGAGATGGCAGATAGGGAGACTGGGGAAAGGGAAGTAAATAGGTTGATGGGGGCCAGGTGAATCAGGAGGGGAGTGAAAATAAAAAAAAGGTGGCAAAGGGAATAGGGAACACTTAATGGAAATTTGAGAATGCAATGTTCATGCCACCAGGTTGGAGACTGCTCAGGCAGAATATGAGGTGCTTCTAGCAGCCATGCATCTGCCCTCCATCTGCATTGTGTTTTGTGCTGCATGTTTATTATGGTAACTAGTCATGCGGATAGGGGTGTGGTAAAAGCAAAGGGAGTAAGTTACATCTTCATGCTCTGCTCATTGCAGTTTGTAACTAGAGACCGGCAGATGTCATATCTTTTGCTGGTCATTTAATAACGCTCAATTGTGCTTAGCTCACGTTTCATTGCTTCAAGATTGCATGTTTGCTAATTACTAATAAAGGATCGAATACATATCTTCGACTTTGGAAGAATCATTATTGGAGTGAGGGCGTATCCTGCAAGTATAACAAATCCATCAAGACGCCAACAGCAGCAGATGTTTTAGTTTTGGTTTGGTTAGAATTAGCCACTAAAGTGCTGTTCCTCTAATTTGCACTTAGCCTTGACTTGGCAGTAGCGGAGGCCAAGGATGACATGTTGCTATGGGAATGGGAAGTAGAGTCAAAAGAGCAGACTACAGGGAGATCCAAGCAGCCATGGCCAATGTTCTCAACCTGCAACATGGGCTCTCTATCTCTTCTCCATTAGATCCTGCCTGACCTGTTGAGTTTCTCCAGAGCTTTGGATGTTGCTCCAGATTGCAGCACCTGCCATCTCGTGTCTCCAATGAGTGAGGTCAACTGGATTGTTGTAAAAAGAAACTACAGTCCAATGAGCTGATAGATCTCCTCTACATTGTTCCAACCTAACTCAGATATGGACCTGTAATCAGGCAAAAACACACAGATCTGTAATGTACTGCATCTGTACTTGACTTTCAGAGCAAAGTTGAAGGAACCTACACAGTAAATGAGGGGAGGTGCAGCTGTGTAAAGTGCTGTTGCAAAATTTGTGGTCAGCTAACTGAATTTACGTTGCCAACCGAAATCCAGTTATGACAACAGACGGAAGACACAAAAGAAACAACAGATGCTGGAAATTTGGAGCAACATACACAAACTGCTGAAGGAACTCAGGTCAGGCAGCATCTGTGGGGGGAAAATGGACAGTCGGTGTTTCAAGCCAAGACCCTTCATCAGGAGTGAAAAGGAAGAGGGCAGAAGCCAGAATAAAAGGGTGGTAGGAGAATGAGCTGGCGGGGTGCCATAGCAGAGAAGCAGTTGGCGCATCGCTTTACAGCACCAGCTATCACCGATTGTGGTTGATTTCCCGCCAGCTGCCTGTAAGGAGTTTGTATATTTTTCCAATGACCCTGTGGGTTTCTTGTCACATTATAAAAGATGTACAGTTAGAGTGAGTGAGCTTTGGGCATGTTCTGTTGGCGCTGGAAACACGGTGACACTTACAGGCTGTCCGGCATAATCTTCACTGATTTGATTTGACAGGAACAAACTTTTCACTGTTTCGATGTATGTGCGACAAATGAGGCTAACGTTTCTTTGATGGGTAAATCCAGGTGGAAGGGGGAAGTTAAGTAGTTGTGGGGGGGGAGTAGAAATAGTGTAAGAAGCTGCGAAGTGATAGGTGGAAGAAGCAAAGAAATGAAGAAGATAGAATCTGATTGGAGAGGAAAGTAGACCATGCAATTAAGGTAAGGAGGTGGAGATTAGAGGGAGGAAGGTGTAGGTGAGGAGCAGGTCATAAGGAAAGAGAAGGGTAAAAGGGTCATTGGAAGAAGGGAAAATCTAAAAAGGGGAGAGGTTACCAGAAGTTAGAGGAATTGAAACAATTCTTTTCCGGTTTAAGATGGACTTGTGAAGCACAGTGTTGACTTGCTTGCAGCCATCAAAACTATTAGCTACTTTATTAATCATGCTTTTTCTTGGAAACGATCACTGCAAACCATAGCCTGCAGCTTCCCTTTCAGAGCTGAGCTTTTGAACCGCCTGTACGACCTGCCATTTTTGTGGTAGAGCTGAAGGTTCTGAAAGGTGCAGAGTGGTTGCAGTGTGGCAGACGCCAGCCGAGTCAAGGCAGTAGAGCCCAGACCTGAGAACAGGGAATGGCCTTTGCTGGAGTGGACTTGGAGGTGACTCGAAGTGGCAGAACTGAGGTGATGCAGAGTCGAGGTGGCGGGGCTCAGAGCTGGGAGGGGTAAACAAGCCGATGTTTGACCAATTTAACCGGGGTCCCCAACCTTTGTTGCACTGTGGACTGGTTTAATAATGACAATATTCTTGAGGACCGGCCAACTGGGGCGGTGGTGGGGGGGGCGGTGTTCAAGTAGGGTTGCCAACTTTCTCACTCCCAAATAAGGGACAAAAGTAGCAGTCAAATATGGACACTTTGTGTGTTTACCCTGGGAAAGACTACCATGGCTATGAAACCTTGCGCGGGCACCTGTGTGTGCATACATGACGTGCGCATGCATGTAGGTGCCGATTTTTTTTTTCTACAAATCGGTTTTGGCTTAATCTTCCCGATTCTGTTAAGTGAAACTACACTGTACATACATTATTTCTACTTTATATAGGCTCTGTATTTATCATATCATTCCTGCTTTTACTATATGTTAGAATTATTTTAGGTTTTGTGTGTTATTTGGTATGGTTTGGTAGGTTATTTCAAGTTCAGCAGTGGGCGTGACAGGGAATGAGGAAAGGTGCAGCTGACTCATATTGTTTCCTTGCGGCCTGGTAGCACCTGCTTTGCGGCCCAGTACTGGTGGTTGGGGACCACTAAATTTAAGCGCCAGGTCAGGGTGATGGGCCAGAGGCAAGGGACAGGCCAGTGTTTGGCTCGCTGCTCCAGGAGGTTTACTCGTCTGGAACGGCTGCAATATTAACTGGCTTCATGGCTCTGGACTCAATTTTGTGAACTTCAGTTCTGAATGCAATTTGCTTACTTTTATTGTCTACACAATTTGTTTCTGTTCCTGTACACTGGGTGTTTGACTGACTTCTTTTTTTAAAATGGGTTCTATCAGGTTTCTATGTTTTATGGCTGCCTGTAAGGAGACAAATCTCAAGGTTGTATATAGTACACACACTTTGATAATAAATGTACTTTGAACTTGGACTTTGAAAATGAAGTCCTTCCAGATGAGGCAGCACTTCACATGTGAATCCATCAGTGCCATTTATTACATCTAGCGTGGCCTCCTCTATATTAGTGAGATTAGATACTAAGTAGGGAAAATTACTGCACTGAGCACCTTTGCTCTGTCCGTCATTAAGGGCCAGGATCTCCTAGTGGCCAGCCATTTCAATTCCATTTCCCATTCCCACACTGCAATGTCTGTCCATAGCCCTTCTGCACTGCCACATTGAGGCCAAATGCAGATGAGAGAAACAACACTCATCTTTTGTGTAGGTGGTTTCCAATTTGATATTAATGTCAACTCTCTAACTTGCAGTGGCAAATCCCCTCTGTCCTTCCCCTCCCCACCCCTTGGTTTCCATTTATTCTTCTGGTTCCTTTATCCCTTCTCTTCCTCTTCTTCTGTCCCTCTACCTACCTAAATCACAACCCTCCCCGCAACCTATCACTTAATAGGTTGTCTCCTCTCTCCCCCATACTTTCATTCTGGGTTCAGCCCTCTTTCTTTCCACTCCTAATGTCGTAATTCAATCATATAATTCATTACTGTGTTGTTCCACTTATCCTGTGGCAGAGCACAGGGCAACAAATGGTACAGCCTAAATAATTCAATGTCTGCAGTTGCTTATTTCCAAACCCTCAGTCAAGAAACAAGTGACATGGATAAGGCTGTAACAATGCCACCATGCTAACTTGTCTACTGCTGAGTAGAGAAAGAAAATTCATGCAGTGCCATTCAAAACACTGGTGACGCACTTAAATACATTTGAATGATAATTACCATTGCAATGCAGAATACACAGCAGCCAATTGTGCATAGCAAGCTCCCAGAGGCAGCAGCAGAGTAAATCTACATTGTCTCGTGTTCATGGGCTGCTCAGCAATCTGAATACTGTAAATGTTGATCCATACAATCTCTTTGGAGAAGCTCAAAGACTCACCAAGGACACCCAAAGCTCACTTTTCCTTTTGTAATGTAGCATCTTCAGTATTTTGCTTTCTTCCCACACTTTCAAGAATGAAAAAAATATCTGACCCTTAAAGGCTGTCGGCAAAACTTAAAACTCCTGGTAATAAATTCCATTCCGACTGGGTTTGAGGATGTGGATAAGTAGCATCATCTGCACACCAATTTGTACCTGAAAAGGTACTTGCAGGAGGCAAATTTAATTGTCTCTTAGCAACACACACACAAAATGCTGGAGAAATTCAGCAGCTGAGGCAGCATCTATGGAAATGAATAAACAGTTGACATTTCAGGCTAAGACCCTTCAGGACTGGAAAGGAAAGGTGTCTCTCCACATCCCCCCCCCCCACCACAATTTCTTTCCAACATCTGCAGAATCTTTTGTGTTAATTATCTCTTAAACTGGCCGGTTCATTAACAATTGACATCCTACCTAGAAGTGCATTTAATAATTGAAACTGGTCACTGGGAGTATTGCAGATAGGCAGTTGTTTATCCAATTTACATGCTACAGATGTCAGCACAATAGAAAATTATTCTGGGTGTAAAACTGACTACTGATTGACTAGCACTACATCCCTTTATCAATGGCAGCTCTTGCTCATATTTATTCATCATTGAGTTTAAGACAATTCTTCCAAAGGCATTTTACAGAAAAAAATTGCCTCTTTTAAAACTTGGATAAGAGCTTATTGTCTGCTTACATTACACTTTCTCTGTAACTGAAATGAATAACTGTAACTTATTCTACATTATTATTGCTTTGCCTTGTGCTACCTCAATGCACTCTTGTAATGAAAGGATCTTCATGGATGGCATGCAAAGATTTCCACTGTGACAATTATAAACTAATTTACCAATTTAATGCAGAAATGGTGTAGTCACTTTAGATCCAGCAAGATCCCTGCATCAGTAGCGTCCTGGTGCTGGGTTTTGACCCAAAATAGCTACATCTCCTTTTCTCCCACAGAGATGCTGTTCAGCCTGCTGAGTTCCTCCAGCAGACTGTTTGCTACTTGAAGTCCTACAATTGTTAGCAGGTTAATTGGCTGCTGTAAATCATCCCTACTGTGTAGGGAAGAATCCGGGAAGAGTAGATCAGGGTGTAGGAGAATAAAAAGGATTAGTGTAAGATCCGCTGTAGGAACCATTTCTACCGACAGGAGAAGGGGCAAAGGCGGGTTACTGGTGCCTTAAAACCAGTCGCTTCAGGAAGATGGGGCTCGTCAACTAGTTGGCAGCTCATCTAGGAGAAGGAAAAGTCTGTTCTCAAACCTCCGCTGCCTTGCAGCTACACCCACTCATATCGAATTGTTGATTGAACAATTTTTGTTGGACTCCAGATCATGGTCTCTGTTGGGGGCTTTGCTATTGCTTACTTGGTGGGTGCTGGAACTTTCTGCGGAAATAAGTGGGGGGGTGAGGGGGGAGGGTTGATGCTCTGCTGCTTGTGCATGGGAGGGGGAGCAGGGGCTTTGGGGTTCTAATGTTTTACTGTCATTCTCTGGAGTTCTGTTTTTGTGGATGTCTGCGAAGAGCAAGAATTTCAGGCTGTATACTGTATACATTCTGTGTTATTAAATGGAACCAGTGAATCACTGATATTGATTGCAAAGTAAGTCTTGGCTGGGGTACCAGACACTCCTTCAAATTGTGTAATGGGCTCTTCCACTTTCTTCTGGAGGGGTATTATACTTAGAACTTATTTCATCAGTGGTTTAGTGATCTTGGCATAAGAGATTATGGAAGTTGTTATGCAATTCAATTCTCCCTTTCTCAAACAGACCTTATAACATTAGCTCAGGCTTATTGAAATAAAAGTGCTCCTTAGATCACAAATCAATTGAGGTTGATATGCCAGAGTCTACGTTCTCTGACTGGGGTTATCCAGAGGAGGTGTTCCTTCTAGTTTGGATTCAATTAAAGACTTAGTCCAAGAATAAACTACCTTCTGGTTTGCTTCAGATGGCAATCTAAGCTCGAATGCCAAAGTAGTGTGGATTACAGGCAGAAGATATTCAGTCACTGTATGTACGCTGCCCTTTTGACAGTTATCTAATTGGCACCAATCCCCTACTCTTTCATCATGGCCGTGCAGTTTACTTCCACCTTTTAAATTCAAAACTAATTCCCTTCTGAATATCCTTTCAAGCAGATCATAACAACGAGCTCATACAATTTCTCCACAGTACTCTTTACAGAAAACTCCCGATATAGAGTACTTTATCTTCCAAAGAATACAACTGCACGTCACCCATCATTGGTAACCCATTCCTATTAATATTCTATAAGTTATATGGCAAGGTAAGTTCTTTATAATGTAGAAGATTGAGAAGAGATTTGACAGAGGTATACAACATTATGAAGGGTATAGATAGGGTAAATGCATGCAGGCTTTTTCCACTGAGGTTGGGTGGGGCTACAACTAGAGGTTATGGGTTAAGGATGAAAGGTGCGAAGTTTAAGGGGAACATAAAGGGAAACTTCTTCACTCACGAGGGTCCTGAAAATGTGGGATGAGCTGCCAGCACAAGTGGTACATGCAAGCTAGATTTCAATGTTTAAGAGAAGTTTGGATAGGTACATGGACACCAGGGATATGGAGGGCTATGGTTCCGGTACATGTTGATGGGAGTAGGTAGTTTAAATGGATTCGGCATGGAGTAGATAGGCCGAAGGACTTGTTTCTGTGTTGTACTTTTCTATGTCTCTATAACTCAGTCTGGTAACACTCTGAATCCTGGCCAATGCTTTCCTGCCCTTCCTTCAGTGTAGTGTTCCAAATTAGCCAAAAAAATCCTGAGATTGGACTTAACCAGCAAATTACAATTTTTAGTCCAACTCCTGTGCTTTCATGCCAATGAAAAATACTACTAGAAATCCAAAATAAAACAAAAATTACTGCAACTATTCATGTGGTCAGGTAACATTGCGAGAATGGAAACATGGTTTGTGGTCTATCAGGACATTTGATATTTGTTCATTATGCCTCCATAGAGCAGAATCTTAGTGACACAGCTTGTGGTGACCTCTAGTAATCTTGTTTATAGAACTGACACAATCATTACTCACCAAAGTCAGCTTAATGTGATCGTATGAATCCCCATCACAGAAAGCACTCTCTTTTCTGAAAAGCAAAAGAAAATCCCATTTAATATCACTGAATAAAGGCAGGGGAAGGCCACATGGCCCTTCATTCCTACTCTGCGATTCAATACAATCCACTACTTCTTTACCCAATCCCTGTACCTTTCCATTCTGTAAGTGGTCAAAATTCCTAGTGCTCTCAGTCTTGAATATCTTCAGTGACTGGTGCTGTGCAAGTTGATGCCATGAAGCCAACAACAGAAGATTAACATTGGATGACAATTTTTTTAAAAAAATAGCACTATCTTTTACATAAAGTTGGTAGAAATTATTTTATTGTACTGGACAGACAATAAAATGGCTATAATACCAGGGTTCTCACAGATATCTCGATGACAGTGAAGAACAATTTGGGCAATTCTGAGCTGGTGTCATGGTCTTGAAAGTTCAAGTTCTTGAAGGCTCAGAGGACATAGTACCTGGAACAGTACAGCACTAGACAGACCATATGGCCCACAAAGTTGTGTCAATCTTGATGCCAATTTGTACTAAATATCCTCCCCCTGTATATTATCCACATCCCACCATTCCCTTCATATTCAATTGTCTACCTAACAGCATCTTAAACTACCCCACTGTTATCACTTGAAGCTTGTTGATGAGTTTGGATGGGGTCATCATCATAGCTTGTCACACCAGACAGCCAGCCACTCTCGTGCTGTTTGGTTGATGTTAAGCAGGACAGTGTCAGCTAAATCAGATGAGAGTGGGCAGTTGCGCAGAACGTGTTCAATGTTCTGCACCCTTTCACCACACTCACAGGATTCCCTGGTCTTTAAACCTGACTTCATCATATTGTCTCCCGTCCTACAAACTCCCGCTCTCGCTCTGTTGAGAGTGCACCACTTTCGTCTGTCAAGCAGTGCCCCGTCTGGCAACATTTCTGTGGGGTCCTGCACTGCATTGTTTGGTGGGGTTCTGGCTTCTGTTTGTTGCCAGAGGTCACTCCTGTATGTTTGGGGGGATGTTACGTGCAGTAGTTCCTCCACTGTAGCAGAACTTTTCCTCGATTTTAGGTGGTTGGAAACTGGCACATGATGATGTAGTGGGTGCCGTGGATACAAGTTCTGTTTACCTTTTTCAATTTTTGTTGTAGTGTGTCTTCCGATCTCTGGGGGAGCAATGCCTGCAAGTCTGTAAATGATGTTAGTGGGTGTGAGGCACAGTGTGCCCGTGATTATTCGGCAGGCTTCGTTAAGCAACAGGTCTAATTTCTTTGCATGGGCTGATCTGCCCCACACAGGTGCACAGTATTCTGCAGGTGCGTAGCAGAGTGCTAGGGCAGTTGATCTAAGTGTGTGAGCATTAGCTCCCCATTTCGTGCCTGCTAATTTTTTCAAAAGAGAATTGCGAGAGCCAACTTTCTCTCAGATTTTTTGGATGTGGGTGGCAAATGAGAGCGTCCTATCCAGTGTCACGCACAGGTAAATTGGAGTTGGATAGTGCTTGAGCTCCTTCCCACACCAGAAAATCTTGAGTTTCCGAGCTACTTCTCGATTCCTCAGGTGGAATGCACACACTTGAGTTTTTGATGGATTTAGGTTCAGAGACCATTTTTCATAATACTGCTTCATTGCTTCGAGAACTGCCGTAAGTCGTACTTCAACTTCTTGGAAGGAGTTAGCTTGTGTTGCTATGCATATGATTGTGTTGTACAGTGAGCTGTAATTGACAATGTATTAGTTCCTGTTGTTCAGATGGTCCAGAGCAGAGTCAAGTGCCACAAGGGGTGCTGGGAACAGACCCAAATGCAAGACACAGACACTGAAGTACAAGGAACAGGACTTGACTAGAGTAGGGACGTGACAGGATTCAAGCAAGGAGCAGGGACAAGAGCGCAGACTTGGGCTAGGGAAAGCGGGACCAGGACTATGTACCATGGACTAGGAGACAAGGCTTGGACTCTGAGCCCGAGACTGGACAAGGACCCAGAACCTGGGTCTTGCCTCGGGCTTGGAACCGGAACCAGGCAAGGACATGACATGGCTTCAGGACAGGATGTGGCTGGGGTCTAGAGGCCTGAGTTTGGAGACAGGCTGGGGTCATAGTTCTTGAGGCTTGAGGCTGGGGTCTTGGGTCTTGAGCTTGGCTTGGGATCCTTGAGGCTTGGGGTCTCGGGTCTTGAGCTTGGCTGCGGGATCCTCGAGGCTTGGGTTCTTGAGTCTTAAGCTTGGCTGCGGGATCCTCGAGGCTTGGGTTCTTGAGTCTTGAGCTTGGCTGCGGAATCGTCGAGGCTTGGGTTCTTGGAGCTTGGCTGCGGAATCGTCGAGGCTTGGGTTCTTGGAGCTTGGCTGCGGAATCGTCGATGCTTGGGTTCTTGGAGCTTGGCTGCAGGATCTTTGTCTTGAAATGCGGAGGCTGATAACTCGGAGACTGGAGCTGAGAGACAGACTGGGAACTGCACATCAACATAGAGCTGGGACTTATCCTTCGACAAGCCAGGACGCATCTTTAACACAACACAAACATGTGATAGGATAGAACATAGGCATAGAGCCGGGACTTATCCTACAACAAGCTAGGACTCAACTTCATCTGCACATCAAGGTGGGACAGGTCTCTCTGTCAGGTAACGGCAGAACGGCCGGACTTACCCGACAGAGGCAAGGACAAGACAAGACAGGTCCCCCCTGCAGGGCAACGGCAAATCGGCCTGGCTTACCCCATGGAGGTGAGGACAAGACAAGACAGGTCCCCCCGCAGGGCAACAGCAAAATGGCCTGGCTTACCCCACAGAGGCGAGGACAAGAAGAGACAAACACCAGAGAACAACAGACAGTTCCATCTCTGCTCAGGGGAAGCTCCGAGTCTCAGTTCGGCCAGCAACCTCAGCTGGCTACGGAAACAGCCGGATCCCTACCTAGCTCGGAGTGGCTGGGAGCCACTCAGCTGGCCCGGGAAACAGCCGAATCCATACCACAAAGACTACTCCAACAAATGGCAACAAGGCTCCATGAAGCGGTGGTCCTACAACCAGGTCTAGAGATCACGAATGATTTCACTAGCCTTCCATTAGCAAGTTGCTCCAAGGGGGACTGACAAGACAAACCAGCCACCCACACTCAATCCCAAGGCTACTTATATTGCAAGCCCAAAGATGGGAATCAGGTGCCAATGATTAACTCAAACAAGGGACAGCTGGAAGACCTGGAGTCCTGAGTCCTGAGTCCTGAGTCCTGGAGACCGTGAACTGGAATGCGGACTTCACGGACCGGACCATGACATCAAGAGCCAGAGAAGTTGCATCTGCTGTTGACCCTTTGTCATAGTAGGCAAATTAGAACAGATGCAGGTCATCTCTGAGGCAAGAATTTATTTCTGCCATAACCAACTACGTGAAGAACTTCATTGAAGTTGACGTAAGTGCTTCATTTTTGAAGCAGGTGGAAACCTTAGACTAGAGAAGCAGAAGGCTGAAAATGTTGACAAATACTCCAGCAAATTGGTCTTCACAGATCTTTAGTACTCGGCCAGGTACACCATCTGTCTCAGATGCCTTTCGTGAATTCATCCTCTCGAAGGATGCCTAGACCTTGGCCTCAGAGACTGCAGTTAAAGGGTCATCCGGAAATTTATGGGTTTGTCATAATTCTCCTTATCAATGTGTGCATAAGAGGCATAGAGCATATCTGACTGATGAGTTGCTACTACTAATACTACCCAATCATGCCTTATAGTAAGTTGTAATGTGCAAGTGTTGCCACAGCTATCAAGTGCATGCCCCTCTATGAATAAATTTGCCTCTTTCTTCCACATTGGTCTTCCAAAGGTCACATTTGGATTTCTACAACTCTTGGTCGCCATCCCTAAATGCAGTACAATGCAAAACATGATAATGTAGAAAAAAACTTGAATTACAGCAAATAGATATATATATACACATATAAAATAGTTAAATTAAATAAGTAGTGCAATAACAGAAATAAAAAAGTAGTGAGGTAGTGTTCATGGGCTCAATGTCCATTCAGAAATCAGACGGCAGAAGGGAAGAAGCTATTCCTGAATCACTGAGTGTGTGCCTTCAGGCTTCTGTACCTCCGTCCTGATGATAACAATGAGAAGAGGGATGGTGCGAAAAATAAAAACCATCCAGTGAGTGGCAATTCTGTGGGTGAAAATTCCTAGCAATGACAGAGGTCAGAGAATGGCCAAACTGGTTCAAGCTGACAGGATGGCAACGGTAACTCAAATAGCCACACGATACAGTGGTGTGCAGAAGAACACCTCTGAATGCACAACATGTCAAACCTTGAAGGGGATGGGCTACAGCAGTAGAAGACCACGGACATACACTCAGTACACCTTTATTAGGTGCAAGAGGTACCTAATAAAGTGGCCACTAAGTGTATGTTGGCGCGTGGCCAAGTGGTTAAGGCGTCGGTCTAGTGATCTGAAGGTCACTAGTTTGAGCCTGAGCTGAGGCAGCGTGTTGTGTCCTTGAGCAAGGCACTTAACCACACATTGCTCTGCAACAACACCGGTGCCAAGCTGTATCGGCCCTAGTGCCCTTCCCTTGGACAACATTGGTGGCATGGAGAGAGGAGACTTGCAGCATGGGCAACTGCCGGTCTTCCATACAACCTTGCCCAGGCCTGCGCCCTGGAAATCTTCCAAGGCGCAAATCCATGGTCTCACGAGACTAACGGATGCCTAAAAAAAAAGTGTATATACCAGTTTGTCAGAATGGCCTCTTTCTACTCTATGCCATACATCCTACCTAAACCTACATTTCTTCCTGAACTTCACATTATTGATAACAAAAATGTCACCATACACACAGAGAATCTCTTTCCCATGCAGACACCTACCGCTCACGTTCAGTCACATCATCTGAGTGAGTCTGGAAAGTCAAGCTGCCCCTGTGTCCTGGGTCTGAAGTCCAGCTTGATGAGACACTGCTGCTTTCCATGGGCTGTGGAGCAAGAAGGCAATAAGAATAAGTCACCTGCAACTAAGTTTGTGTAGGGTTTGATGGGGAAGATGTGGAAAGGCTGCTTCTCTGGAACCACTTTCTGATCATAAAGGGCAAGCAATTTGGGACTAGGAGTATAGGTGGCTTCACATAAAGGCTTATAGCCTTTGGAATTCTCCACATCAATTGATGAGGCAGGTAAGTCCTGAGGAACTGAGGGAATCAAGGGACAATGGTTCATGGTGTGAAAGTATTTGATGTATAAAACCAATTTTTGATACTGAATGACAGAACAGTGTTTTACTCCCACTCCTTTCTCTCTTGCTTTTCTGTACAGTTCTTCGTTGATTGCTTGGGGTTTTAATTTTCTATGAGCAACAGGAAGAATCAAGAACAATACTTGATAGTTACTAAATGAATAATGCAGTATTGTGACACTGGTCACTCTTTGCAAAGGCAAGGAAAAACAACTATCACTTCTGCTTAAACCCTACTGCCACACCTTCCTCCTCTCTTCAAACTTTGTTGAGTGACTACATATGTGTAACTGTGGCCAGAAAACCAATTGGTTGGACAGCTTGTCGACAAACATGAGAAAATCTGCAGATACTGAAAATCCAATGCAACACATACAAAATGCTGGAGGAACTTAGCAGCTCCGGCAGCATCTATGGAAATGAATAAACATTAACGACTATTTATTCATTTCCATAGATGCTGTCTGACCTGCTGAGTTCCTCCAGCATTTTGTATGTGTTGCCCCAGACAACTTGCCAACACCAATTAAGGCAGGTGTCTAGCTAAGACATTAGGAAAGAGAGGCTCCTGATGGGTTTGAGACAGTAAGCAAAATGACACATAATTCTTTGTGATAAATAAGGTCATTAAGCCCACTGAGTTGATTCTGGCTCTCAGGGGAATCTCACGTCCCATTCAGAGACAAAAAATAAATGCACCTATGCTTATTTCTCAGGCTAAAAATTTTGAATTCATGGTATCTAGCATTCCAGATTAAATCTTCTGTTCTGATGCTCCCGAGCAATGTTCCTGGCAATAGTCTCAATTTACAAGAAATTTGCTGAGTTAGATTGCTTCAAGCAACTCCAATATTGTCCTTGCAAACTCGGGTAACTGAATTACACTGCCACCTTTTGAAGTCAACCTACTAAAACTAACCACTCATCACTGATCACCACTTATTTAACCCCTTTCCCCAATGAAGTGCAGACATTTCTCCTGGGGATCTGAATGGAACGCTCTGAAACCTCTCCATTTCCAGCAATCTAAGGCCGTGGGCTGGAGCGGATGTGTTGCCAGTCAAAAGGGGAAGAAGTGAGAGAGCATCCCATTATCTTTTTTATACGGACTTGGAAAGAATGTAACCTTCTTTTTCCTGTGTCCATACCTTTTTGAGGTCCTTCCTACTGTATAGGGCTACATGTCCATCATAGTAGTGGCCTTAATAACAACAACATAGCACAAATAAGATGGATAGCCACAGTGTTGTACCCGGGTTTGGGCAGTCTAAAATTAGAGGGCAGGCAGTTAAGGTCAGAGGGGAAAGATTAAACGGAATCTGAGAGGCAAGTTTTTCCACAGCAATTGGTGGGTTTCTGAAGCGAGCTACCAGGAGTGATGGAGGTAGGTACAATCACAATGCTCAAGACATTTAGATAGGTGTGGATAGGATATGGGGCAAACTCAGGCAAATGAGACTGTTGCAGGAAGACACCTGGGTCAGCATGGATGAGCTGGGCCATTGGGTTGCTGTCACAGAGTCATACAGCTGTACCAATCTATGCTGTACAAGTCTATAACCACAAAAGCAAATGACTAAAATAGCATTAATAATGAAGCAGAGATTGGTACCTAGTGGTCAGCATAGCTAAACAAAGAGCCTTTTATTGTGCCATTGGACTCATTACCTGGTAAGAAGTGTGTAGTGCTGTGTATAATTGTTGGTTCTGTGGTTTGCACTTTAGCCCTGGGGTAATGCTGTTTCATTTGGCTGTATTCATGTACAGTTGAATGACAATTAAACTTGAACTTGGTCTGGAGTCACTTATATACCAGGCTGGGTAGAGACAGCCGCATCCCTCTCCTGAAGGACGTTATTGAAGGAGGGTTTTAATACTGGAGCAGTAGCAGAAAATAAATTGATGACAAGTTGGATAAGGAAATAGTAGATGCTCCAGGACTAGCTGCTAATCATTTGGACCATTGATCTAGGACAGGCATTTGAATCCCACCGTACCATCAGGGGATCTTGAGTGAGCTAGGGCTTTTCTCTTTGGAGCAACCAAGGATAAGGTGTTTAAGATTTTGAGAGGCATAGATGGAGTGGACAGCCAGCATCTTTTCCCAGGGGACAATGGCTAATATCAGAGGACATGCATTTATGCATTTTAGACAAGTGGAGGCAAGTTTAGAGGAAATGTCAGCGGTAGTTCCTTTTGTAAAAGATGTCTGAAAAACCGCCATCAACATGTCACCTGTGGAACCAGCAATGCCAACACACCTGACCACCGTTATATCAGCATCATCATGAATGGCTGTGAAGGTTCACTTCCAGATGAGGTCAACGCCTTTTAAAACGTCAAACGCCTTTTGAAAGGGAGAATAACACTACACCCGTGCAAATTCCTGCAGCATCTGGTGAACCTGTGATCTCTGAGGCCAATGACAGAACACCTTTCAAGAGGGTGAACCCTTACAAGATGCCAGGCCCTGATGATATACCTGGTAGGGCACCAAAAATCTGTGCCAACCAGCTGGTGGGAGTGTTCAAGGACATCTTCAATCTCTCTCTGCTCCAGTTGGAGCTTCCCACCTGCTTCGAAAAGGTGATAATTAGACCAGTGCCCAAAAACAGCAGGGTGAGCTGCCTCTTCGACTATCTACTGTGTTCAAATGATTTGACAGGTTGGTCATGACTAGAATCAACTCCAGTCTATGTAAGGACCTGGACCCGCTGCAATTTGCTTATAGCCACAATAGGTCCACAGGAGATGCAATCTCACTGGATCTCCACTTGGCCTGGTTTATGGATTACAGATAAGTGTTCAACACTATCATACCCTCAGTACTAATCAACAAGCTCCAAATTGATCTTTCAAATATCATTGGACTCTGGCATTGTGTCAGAGAACTGGAAAATTGCAAATGTTACTCCACTCTTTAAGAAAGGAGGAAGGCAGCAGAAAGGAAATTATAGACCAGTTAGCCTGATCTCAGTGGGTTGGGAAGATGTTGGAGTCAATATTTAAGGATGAGGTGATGGAGTACTTGGTGACACAGGACAAAGTCAGCATGGTTTCCTGAAGGGAAAATTTTGCCTGACGAACCTGTTGGAATTCTTTGAGGAGATTACAAGTTGGATAGGTAAAGGGGATGCAGTGGATGTTGTATATCTGGACTTTCAGAAGGCCTTTGACATGGTGCCACACATGAGGCTGCTTACCAAGTTAAGAGCCCATGGTATTACAAGAAAGTTACTAACATGGTTAGAGCATTGGCTGATTGGAAGAAGGTAGCGAGTGGGAATAAAAGGATCCTTGTCTGGTTGGCTGCCAGTGATTAGTGGTATTCCGCAGGGATCTGTTTTAGGACCACTTCTTTTTATGTTGTATATAAATGATTTAGTTACTAAATTATTTATATACAGCATAAAAAGAAGTAGATGAAATAGATGGCTTTGTGCCAAGTTTACAGAAGAAGATAAGAAGATTGGTGGAGGGACAGGTAGTGTTGAGGAAATAGGTAGAATGCAGAAGGACTTAAGACAGATTAGGAGAATGGGTAAGAAAGTGGCAAATGGAATATAACGTTGGAAAATACATGGTCATGCACTTTGGTAGTAGAAATAAATGTGTGGACTATTTTCTAAACAGGGAGAATATCCAAATATCTGAGATGCAGAGGGACTTTTGAGTTCTTGTGCAAAACACCCTAAAAGTTAACTTGCAGATTGAGTCGGTGGTGAGGAAGGCAAATGCAATGTTAGCGTTCATTTCAAGAGGTCTAGAATACAAGAGCAAGGATGTGATGCTGAGGCTGTATAAAGCATGGGTGAGGCCTCACCTTGAGTATTGTGAACAGTTTTGGGCTCCTCATCTTAAAAGAAATGTGCTGACATTGGAGAGGGTCCAGAGGAGGTTCACAAGGATGATTCCAGGAATGTAAGGGTTATCAGATGAGGAACGTTTGAAGGCTCCGGGTCTGTACTCGCTGGAATTTAGAAGGATGAGGGGGGGATCTCATTGAGACCTTTGAAATGTTGAAAGGCCTAGACAGAGTAGATGTGGAAAGGATGTTTCCCATGGTAGGAGAGTCTAGGACAAGAGGGCACAGCCTCAGGATAGAGGGGCATCCATTCAAAACAGAGATGTGGATAAATTTCTTTAGCGGAAGGGTGGTAAATTTGTGGAATTTCATGCCACGTGCAGCTGTGGAGGCCAGGGTGCTGGGTGTATTTAAGGCAGAGATTGATAGGTTCTAGATTGGACATGGCATCAAAGGTTACAGGGAGAAGGCTGGGAACTGGGGTTGAAGAGGAGGAAAAAAAAGGATCAGCCATGATCGAATGACAGAGCAGATTCAATGGGACAAATGGCCTAATTCTGCTCCCATTTATTATGGTCTTATGGTCTAAAACCTGGGCCTCTGTACCTCACTCTGCAACTGGACCTTACGCTTCCTACTGGGAGACCAGTCACAGTAGATCAGAAATAACATCTCCTCCTCACTGATAATCAACTTAACCCACTACTCTCCTCTCTATACACTCACAATTATGTGGCTAGGCACAGCTCAATCGGCACCTATAAATTTGCTAATGACACAATTATTGTAGGCAGAATTTCAGATGGTGACAAGGAGGTGTCCAGGAGTGAAATTGATCAGCTGGTTGAGTGGTGTCGTAACAATAACCCTGCACCAAGGAGTTGTTTGTGAACTACA
This sequence comes from Mobula hypostoma, assembly GCF_963921235.1. Lineage (NCBI taxonomy): Eukaryota > Metazoa > Chordata > Chondrichthyes > Myliobatiformes > Myliobatidae > Mobula > Mobula hypostoma. The sequence continues at coordinate 159,519,764 of NC_086100.1, forward strand.
GGAAGTGGAAGTTAAGGGAACACACACCAGTTCTCATCGAGGGAGCAGCACTGAAAAGGGTGAGCAGTTTCAAGCTCATGCATATCAACATCGCTGAAGATCTATCCTGGGCCCAACATATCGATGCAATTACAAAGTAGGCAAAATGCTGGCTATATTTCATCTGGAGTTTGAAGAGACTTGATATGACACCCAAGACTCAAAAATGTCTACAGATATAGGTTTGTACCATGGAGCGTATTCTAACTGGTTGCATCGTCAGCTGGTATGGAGGAGCCACTGCACAGGCTCTGAAAAAGCTGCAGAAATTTGTGAACTCAGCCAGCTCCATCATGGGCACCAGCCTCCTCAGCATCGAGGGATCAGCAGTGAAAAGTGTGAGCAATTTCAAGTCCTGGGTTTCATCATCTCTGAAGATCTAGCCTAGGCCCAACATAATGATGCAATTACCAAGATGGCACACCACTGACTATATTGCATCAGAAATGTGAGGAGATATGGTATGACACCAAAGACTCTTGCAAATTTCCATGTATGTACCATGGAGAGCATTCTAACTGGTTGCATCATTGTTTGGTATAGAGGGGCAACTGCACAGGATCAGAAAATTGTGCACAGCCAGTTCTATCATGGACACGAGCCTCCCCAGCATCGAGGACATCTTCAAAAGGCGAAGCCTCAAAAAGGCAACAACCATGATTAAAGATCCCCATCAACCAGGATAGCCGTCTTCTCATTGCTACCATCGAGGAGGAAGTACAGGAGCCTGCAGACACACTCAGCACTTCAGCAACAGCTTCTTCCAAACTGCCACCAGATTTCTAAATCGACACTGAACCCATGTACACTACCTCAATTTATTTTCCTCTCTTGGCGCACAGCTTATCTTAATTTTTAAAAATATGCTTCTTATTGTAATTTAGTTTTTTTATTATTATGTATTGACATGTACTGCTGTTGCAAAACAACAATTTTCACGACATATGCCAGTGTTATTAAATCTGATTCTGATTGAATGCTGGGTGCCTGGAACACAGTGCCAGGTGGTGGTCAAGGTTGATACAATAGGGACATTTAAGAGACTGTTAAGCACAGGGATAGATGTTGGAAGAGGTTATGGGATGTATGGGAGGGAAGGATTAGTGTGATGGTGGAGTATGTTTATATAACTCGGCACAACATTGTGAGCCAATGGGCCCATACTGTGTTCTGTGTACAGCTCCTCCAGCGGGAGTTGATATTGTGAAGCATCACATCAAATTAAGTCTAAAATTAAGTAGAGTCAAATGACAGCTCCACAAGCAAGCCAAATCTGCAAAAGTTTATTATTCAGGCATTTTCACAGTGTGAAAGGTAACTATTTATTCATCCACTTTACAGAAATCTGCAGGAGGAGAAGTTGAAGAAAGTGATGGCTAAAGGGGTGTTGGTGGTAGGGAGCAAAATGTTAGTGATCTACATAGAGAAGGGACTGGGTTAATTACCATATATCTTTGCTGTGAAGTAACACTTGTATTAAACATGAGGAAGCACTTATAGAACCGACAATCTACTCTTGTGCCACAGAAGGCATTAATGTTTCATAAAAACCTTCAGAAAGGATTATGTTTCAAAGGCTTCATCTTCTCCCACCCAACCAGCACAGTGCACTGTACTAAGAAACTAAAGTACACTTTGGTTGAGAGTTGCTTACTGGGCTGCCTAGGTGGGGTTAGGGTCAGACAAACTGAACTTTGGAAAGGCAGTACAATGTGCATTTCACATTTGTGCTTAAATCAGGCCTCAGAGGTATCAAATCTGCTCTCCTTGAGTTAGAACATAGAAGAGTACATCCCACGATGTTGTGCTGACCTACAAGTCAACATGGATTCCTCCTGATGCTCTGGTTTCCCTCCATCTCCCAAACACACGCTGGTTAGTAAATTAATGGACCCCAGTTACTCTAGCTGGTGTATAGCAGGAGAATTTGGGGTGAGTAGGTTACAGGAAAATAAGTGAGGGAATAAGATAGGCAAAAATACTTAGAGCCAGCATACACATGATGGGCTGAATGGTCCTCTTCTACATAATAAAAGCAGGACACTAGGAACATTGCAGCCCCTCCAAGAAATTTCAGAATACGCTATTGAGCAAGATGGTGGGGTGGGGAAAATGTGAAACGTACCATTGGAGAATCCTGGTTCTTGTTGAGCTCGGAGAGTTTGCAACTTGATTTCTGCCTCTTCGGCTTCATGCCTTCCTCAATGTAGCTGCTGTTAGTTTCCTTTAGCTTTTTGTCACCTTGCTGCAGAGGTTCCACGAGCCCCGATCGGTTCTCCTCATTACCACTGAACGCTGAAGGAATATTCTCTTTGTTGATGTCATCCCTGTGGAGCACAGCAGGTTTGAACCAACTACAAAGGCATCTCATGAAACAGAGCAGCTCGAGGGGGTTTGGAACATCTGCTGATGGTGCTGCTGTTTCTCTGCCCATCATGTCTCCAGTGTCATTTCAAACAACAAATTGTCTTTTTTCATAATAATATCCAGCATCTAAACCTCCCCTTATAGGCTGCTGTCACTTTAGAACATAGAACATTCCTGCACAGTACAGGCCCTGCGGCCCGCAATGTTGTGCCGTAAACTCATCGTCACGTACTGACCTTTTAACCTACTCTAGGGTCAATTTAATCCTCCCTCCTTTGCAATCTTACATTTTTCTATCGTCATATGTCTATCTAGGAGTTTTTTAAATGCCCTTAATGTGTCTGCCTCTATCACCACCCCTGCAGGCCAGTCCACACACACACACACACATACACACACACACACACACCACTCTCTGTGGAAAAACTTCCCTCTGACAGCCCACCTGTACTTTCCTCCAATCACCTTAAACTCTGTCGCCCAGAAATTCCCAAGACAATCCCAGAGCATCCACTTCTATATCACAAACATCTTCTAGTCCCTTGAAGCATAATTACTGAGATAGGAGATACAACTGTAGAGACAGGAGCAGGAAAGTTCCAAAGTGGCCAGTGATTGATGAACTGAGCGGACAAAACTAGGGCAGATGGGGTTCAATGTCAGGAAGTGTGAGACCACGCACTTTTGGATCAGAGAGGGACATTTTATTTAATGGTCACATACCAGAGGGCTATGAAGGAGCAGGGGTTCAGATACACATCAGCAAACCTACAGTACAGTCTGAAAAAACAACTAATGGAGTGTTGGTCTTTCCTTCCGGTGGAGAAGAAAGGGAGATTATACAGCAGATGTCCAGAGTCTCGTTGAGGGTCAATCTGTGTAGGGCTTAAGGAGAGGGTGGAAGGGAGAGGAAGGGGAAATTGGGATGGGTTTTTGGGAGAGTTGCTATGCCCTACATTTAATAATTAGTGGAAATTAAATTGACACTCTGGAGAGTATCAGTTTATAGTGTCAATTTTGCTCTAAGCACATGGAGAACAGCCAGCATCAAATCAGCCCTGTTCAATGAATTATGTTTTGCTGGTCTATGTTGACACCACACATGGATAACAAATACACATATTACATACACGTGTATATAATATAAAACATAGCTTTATACATAATGCAGTAAGAGTATTTACATTAAGGAGTCAATCATGATTTATTTCAAGTGTTCTGATAAAAAGTTCTGTCAAATGCATTGATAGGAACTAAGATAGCCATACGTTTCTCTGCTTCTCCAGGGTTCATCCTGTTCCTTCAGATGTCTCCTCCTCTGTCTCGCACAGCCCACCGCACTCAATAACGATGTCCCTGATTCAGATTCCTCCGGGCTTTGACCTCCACTGCCATGACTGTCAAAGAGGTGTTGTTCCACTGCTGACCGGATGGTCCTCTCTATAAAGCTGCAGACACACACACAGCCGCTGAGCTGCAGTCTAAATATCCTCCCAAAATCCTAATCATGATCTCAGTCACCTGACACTTCCCAATTTCCACCTTACATCACCCAAAAATATACCTTTTATGCACAAGTCTGTACTTCAGTACCAGCTATTTTTAAAAACACTCACCCAGGCAATTACACTTTAAGTATATGTTGCACATATACACATGCAACATGTTCAAGCAAGCACACTAACTTATCCATGATAGAAAAACATGTGTATTCACTTACAAATGAATTCATTTGCACATATACTCTACAAGCATAGAACCATGCACACTCTCACATGTTCAGAAGTACAAATGCACACACACACACAACCAAATATCCAAAAGGGTTTAATTGTTATTAGTAACTCCCTTCTGTGTGAACATACAACTCTTTCAGCAGAGACCGAATAAGTTAATTTGCAAAAGTTAAGACAACACCTAATGCAATTGGTACTAAAGGAGACAGGACAACCCAGAGTCAAGACATTAGATAGGAGGGTTGACACCGGGCAGTAATGAAGCAATTTCTCTTCCAGTGAAAATGGCAGAAGTTCTTTGATCTTTGACCTGATATCTGTCCCAATCTTGCTTCCAGGTTCCAGTTATCGAGCCACAGTGGATGGGGGGGTGGTGTGGGGGTTGAGGGTTGGATGAGTGGGCACAATGGGGCAGCTGCTGCTTTCCCTCTCCAGGCCACTGAAGTTCCCATGACCTCCTTGCTTCTTTCTGTTTTACTTATACACCTCTCCCTACGATGTACTTTAGCCTCCTAATCTGCAGTCAAGAGATAGCCTCTTGTCAGCAAAGAATGCTTGCGTGATAATCTAAAAGCACGAAATATTAACGATGCCCTCTCAGAAAGTGGACTGACTGAGTTCATGTGCTTGGTCATGCATTACACAGATATGCAGAGTTTGATGACAATGCACATTACCAGGCATCATTGTGCCTTCAATTCACAAACAGGCTTCAGGTGACTTAGACTCTCCCTAAGGTTTTAGTCATGATATTTCCTACCCAAGACAGTGTGCCCACTGCTGACATCATTGAATTGACCCTAGTTTACTGCATTTGACATTCTGGGATGGTTTCAGTTTTGACCCAGTACAGCAGCAAACTGGAAACTTGCCAGTACATGTGGTTCAATCAAACTCCGAGTCTGGGAACCTTTTCAATATAGCTGTTTCATTCATGAATATTTGCTCATTTACTTAGCCACTGAATGGCGGTGGAAGAAGTGGGTGGGGGGTTGTGGAAAAGCAATGCCGATTTGATAGCAGATTTGGTAGCGACTCAATGAAGTGGGGTGGGGGAATACAGTGTCTCTCTGGTAGAAGCCAAGTGAAAGACATTCAGCCCACTGTTTCAGTGCTGGCCTTTTGCTCAAGTAATTCAACACCACTGAAAATGAGGGTAGAGCAGGTGAATCTGCTCACATTTGGGAGGGTCAGAGAGGAGTGTGTTAGGAAATTTTGTCAAAGATCCTTAGGGTTGGGAAATAGACCATTGTGGCTATGACAGCCATTTGAAAGAGCTCATCCATTAATCTAATCCTATACCCACTTCAAGCTCAATTTTGTTGGGTACACCAATTCTATAATTTAAAAAAAAAATGCCATCAACTTACTCCCCGGCTGATGAATTGTTGTTGATTGGTGACACATGGGTGCTGTAATAAAAAGAAAATGCAAATTAGATCAGTGGAGCATCAGGAAAATGAGAAACAGGGAGACAGAGACAGAAAGTAAAGATAAACTGATTATAGTGATTTAGAGGTAAGAGGTCACCTTGCCCCAGTTCAGAATCAGAAGGTTGTAGGTTCAAGCCTCACCCAGAGACTATACCACAAAACTCTATACACTGATACTCTAAAATAATATAGAAGTCCCTCACTGTCAGGGGATGTGAATTTGGATATTATCCTCAGGAACTATTTAGAAACAAAAAAGTTGTGACATTCCCCAAAACTCCTGCCCAACAGTTATCCCTTAAATAACAACGTTTATCCATTAATAAAAAGGTTTAAGTATATTATCTGTTCTTTATCATAATGCTGGTTGAGAGCTTGGTGTTCACATACTGGCCACTGCGTTTCCCACATTACAGCAGTAAAAATGTGCATCCAGGACTGACAAGTGCCTGGAATATTTCAGGGAAAACCCAAGTCTCAATTTTTCGTTGAAAAGCAAAAGGCTGCAGAAGCTGAAAGCCCCCCTCCAAAAAAAAAGAAAAATGCAGGAAATATTCAGGTGGTATACCACCTGTGCTAAGAAAAACAAAGAGCTAATGCTTCACATCAGCAACCTTTCATCAGACGAAAGGGTATAATGAAAATTTTGTTCTGTGAAATACAAGTTCCAAGTTTCTCCCTCCACAGATGCTGCCTGACCCATTGCGCATTCCCATCATTTTACAGGTTCCTTTCTTTGTTAATAGAAGATGCTCATTTCTTGCCCACACTGGCCGAGCTTCTGGCTCTTGTCACATTTCTTGCTGCATCATAGCTTACAAAGTAAAATCAGACTAAGAGGAGAGGTGGAAAAATAATTTACCTTATACTTTATAAAATAAATCAAGCTGTCAGAGTATACATATGCCTGGCCCAACCCTACACACCTTATTGTCAACTACTTGGGCACAGTCATTGCTGATAAAACCAGGCTGCTTCTTAGTTATTCCCATCTTCCTGCTTATTATGCAAGTTTAAAGGGTTTAAAGAGAGGAATGGGGTTGTGGGGTGTTTTTAATTGGGGAAGGAAAATGAGGCAGAGGATGGTGATTGGAAATCTGAGCCTGGCAGACAACAGGGATTACTGGTGGGACCCGACTTGTTTGTGACATACAGTACATTAATGACTTGAATGTGAATATAGGAGAGATTAGTAAACTTGTGGATGACACAGAAGTTGGTGTTGTGGTTATTGAGGAAGGTTGGTTCAGGCTGCAGAAGGATGCAGATTAGTTGGAAAGTTGGGTCAAGAATTGGTAGATGGCATTCAACCCTGGCGAGTAAGAGGTGATGCATTTTGGAAAGTCAAGCAAGAGTGGGACAAATACAGTCAAACCTGTGTTGAAGAGTCTTGATGAATCCAGGGAACTAAGGGCTCAAGTCCATAGTTCCCTGGAAGTGACAACACAGGTGGTCAGGGTGCCTTCACAGGTCAGGACATTGAATAAAAGAGGTGGGACATTATAATCAAACTTTACAAAACACTAGTCAGATCACACTTGGAAGTACTGTGCAGGAAGTGCCTTTCTAGTTGTCACTTTTTAAGAGGATATGACTGTGCAGGAGAGATCACAGAAGAGATGCACCAGAATGCTCCCCGGATTGGAAGGCTTTTTGTTATGGGAGGAGATTGCACAGGCTGGGATTCTTTTCTCTGGAGCTAAGGAGGCTGACGTATGATGATCGAAGTATAAGAATTATGATAATCACAGATAAATTGTCTTCTTCTTCTAAGCCTATTTCCCCTACTGGGGTATAGGCCCCCAACAGCAGCTCACTAGAGCCCTCAGCACTGGGCAAAAGGTTGATCAGCCCTGTGGCTTCTGCTTTCACCACAGATTTAAGAAACACCTATCGGGCATAGAGGATAGGTCCTAACGTGGGCAATTCAGAGTACATGAGTAGAAAGGTTAGCATGGATATGGTGGGTTGAATGGCCTATTCCTGTGCTGTACCATTTTATGTCTCCATACAAATAGGAGTAGAAGCTGACTGATTCTGCACAGATAGTGGGTGTACCTGGGAAACAGTCCAAATCTGAGCCAGGCTATCTTTTTAAAAAGGAATAGAAATAGACAATTCTGGAAACACTCAGCAGGTCAAGCAGAATTTATGGAAAGGGAAACAGCTAATTCTCTCCAGGGAGTATTCATCAGAATTGTTCTGATACAACCCGTTTCACGCCATGGACCCTACCTTTAATGGAAGGGTCCGTGCACTCCAGGTTGGGAAACCCTATAGGGTCGCAAAGCCAAAATAACTAACTGCTTCTCTTTTCACAGATGCTGCTTCGCTTGCTAACTGTTTCCACCATTTTCTATTTTGTTCTGATTTCTGCATCATAATATTTTTGCAAAGCAAAGGAATTAAGGGTTATGGAGAAAAGGAAGGTTGGTGGAGCAGAGTCCATGGCCCAATCAACCATGATTTTATTGAATGGTGGGGCGGGCTGCATGGCCTACTCCTGCTCCTATTTCTTAATATTCTTATGAGGAGACAGACAAGCAGTCTTTTACCCAGGCAAAGGGAATCAAAAACCAGCAAGGGTTTAAGGCAAGAGGTGGAAAGATCTAAAAGGACCCAAAGGGCAAACTCTTTACATAGAGGTTGGTGTGTATATTGAACAAGCTACCGGGAGAAGGAGTCGAGGCAGGTACAACAGCAGCATTTAAAAGACATTCGGATAAGCACATGGATAAGAAAGGTTTGTGGGATATGGGACAAATGTGGGCACATGCAACTAGCTCAGGTGGACACCAAAGTCGGCGTGGCCAAGTTGGGTCAACGGCTCGCTTTCATGCTGTATAACTCTGTGGAAGCCAAGGGTGGGGTGGAGCTCCTCCAATGAACAAATCCAGTTTTCAATGACCAAAGCATTTTCTTTTGATGCATCAAAAACGAATAGGCATCATGTGGAATAAAAATACAGCAGTGTTGTTGGTAACATGATTGCATGTTTTCAAGAGAGGGCAGAATGGAGGATGAAGATCAAGTGGCTTTGGCACTAAACATACTTCTGCAAATTGATACCAGAACACACCATTAGGAACAATAAGTGATTTACAAAGGAAGTAATTACTAATTAAAGAGTCTTTCCATCTATGGAATGCCAGCAATTCAAGTGATGCAGCCTAATCTTTCTCTTTCAGAATGTGCACTTTCAGCATGACTGCCCCACCAATCACACCAGTAAACTCAGCAGGTCAAATGCTTCATAGGAGGCTCCTATTTTTAAAACACATTTCCTTTCTCCAGAGTATCACACGCAAAACACTAGAGGAAATCAGCAGGTTAGGCAGCAACTATGGAAAGGAATAGAATCGACATTTCTGGCTGAGACCCTTCATCAGGACCGGAAACGTCAATTTTCCTAAACATCGACCAGAATTAGGGAGAATAAAATGGGTGGAGTGAATGATGCAGGTTCAAGGAGTAAACGGCCTGATTCACAAGAAAACAGGAGCAGGCCATTTGGCCCCTTCAGCCCTGCTCCGCCATTCTATATAATCATGGCTGATATGTCCCAGTCTTCAACTCTTTCTTGGTGCTTGTTCCCCATAAACCTCAACTCTTCGATCTTTAAAAATGTATTTATCTCCACCTTAAGTATATTTAATGATTTTGTGCTCTATAACTATGATTGATTAAAGGATGGGAGAGGCAATGTTAAGTAGTTCCTGGACATCTGAACTAGTAAACTAGCCTCAAACAACTAAAAGCAGAATACAGCAGTAAAGCAGCAAACACGGAGAAAGATGCTTAAATTTTGCTTACATCAGCTCTTTCACATTCCTGACATGACATGCCACACAGTCTTTTGCAATGTAATGTGGGAAACTGTGGAGCACAGTGAGCACCTCGTAACATGGTTAGTGACTAACATCAAAGTCAATGTTGAGACTCCAGCAATCACTGTCTTCACCTGCTTCAACCTGGGATCTTATTCCTGTAAGAGCATGCTTGGCCTTGATTTGAACTCTTATCTGAAGGACAGCAGGACAAATAGTGTAGGATTCCCAGAGTATTTTACTGCAGCGGAGTACCAACCTGAGAGACTGGTGCATGGAATGACAATGGATTGGATGCACTTGTTCAATTTGTATATTTATTAAGATACAGCACAGGGTAGGCCCTTCCAGCCCTTCAAGCCATGCCACCCAGCAACCACCAATTTTAATGCTAACCTAATCACGGGACAATTTACAATGACCGATTAACCTACCAACTACTAGGTCTTTGGACTGTGGGAGGAAACCAGAATACCTCATGGTCATGGGGAGAACGTACAAATCCCTTACGGTTGGTGGTGGCAAAGAAATACATGGACTTACAACAGCTAGAACAGCTACTTACCATCAACCATTCAGTTCTTGAACTAACCTGCATAACCCTATTCACCACCTCAGTACAGCAACACCATGTCCACTAGGATCACTTCACACTAAATTGTACATAGTTTCTTTTTGTTCCAGTTGCTGTTCTTTCCGGTAAAAATTGTGCACAATGCATGTTTTTCTTGTGAATGTTGTGCATCTAATGCTGTGTGTCTGTGATGCTGCTGCAAGCAAGTTATCCATATACAGTACCTGTGCATACATGTATTTGTACATATGACAATAAACTCAACTTTGACTTTAAAGACATAAGATCCTTTGAGAATTCTCTACTCCCCATAAGGGTTATGACTGATTTGATCTCGGTCTCCATTCCTCTTCCCTGCCTTTTTCCTGTGATCTAAATACCTATTTCATTCTTAACACATTCAGTGCCTCGCAGGTACAGAAGCCTGAAGGCACACACTCAGCGATTCAGGAACAACCTCTTCCCCTCTGCCATACGATTCCTAAATGGACATTGAACCCATGAACATGAGCTCACTTTTTTAATATATATTATTTCTGTTTTGCACTACTTTTAATCTATTCAATATACATATATATATACTTAATGGAATTGAATGAGTGAATTATTCATTTATTCTATCTATATTATTATGTATTGCACTGAACTGCTACTGCTAAGTTAACAAATTTCATGACACGTGCCAGTGATAATAAACCTGAATCTGATTCTTGATAGAGAAAGCCAAAGATTCAAAGCCTCTGAAAAAAAAAGCAATTCCTCTTAATCTTAATTATATGATCCTTTATTCTGAAATCATGTCTCCCAGTTATTTTATCACTGACTTACAGTTCCCAGGAAACAGAAAGCATTTCTAATTTTAATTGTATGTCTTGAATGGAAGCACAACTTTTGGCTGCCTGAATGTCTGGATTTTAAATCTGGCAGAGAGCTCATGGTCGACTGGGCAGCAGAGATCTCTTGCCTTTGTGTATGCTTCTAAAATGTACAACAAACAACCTTAAGTACTGAAAAGATACCAACATTGCCTCTGAAAAATGTTCCAAACCCACTGACAGGACTTACTTCTACTGGTGATGAGACAGCGTACAGAGGAGAGGATGACACCCTGACACTGTGGTGCCAAGATAACAACTTCTCCCTCAATGCCCAAAAACAAAAGAGCTGATTGTGGATTACAGGCGGAATAGAATCAGGCTCGCCCCGATCAACATCAGTGGGACTGCATTTGAGAGGGTGAGCAGTTCAAGTTCCTCGGTATACACATCACTGAAGATCTCGCCTGGATTGTACACTGTGTGGTAAAAAAAAGCACAAGTGTCTCTTCCACCTCAGGCAACTGAAGAAGTTTGGCATGAGCACCCAAATCCTCAAGACCTTCTACAGGGGCAACTTTGAGTGCATTCTGACTGGCTATATCACCGCCTGGTACAGGAACTGCACCAACATTGATTGCTGGGGATTGCAGAGAGTGGTACGGACAACCCATTACATCAATGGATGTGAACTTCCCTCCACTGAGGACATTTACAGTAGCAGGTGCATAAAGAAGTCCTGGAAGATCATCAGTGACACCAGTCACCCCAAGCATAAACTGTTTCAGCTGCTTCTGTCTGGCAAACAGTACTGCAGCATTAAAGCCAGGAGCAACAGGCCACAGGACAGCTTCTTTCTACAAGCCATTAGACTTATAAATTCACATGTCTGTACATTGCGACAGAGTCATAACGCAAAGATTTTTACTCCCTCACGTTGTGGGACATATGTAAGATTTAAATAAATTCAAATTCAAATAAATAGGATGGTGCCCTATCCAAGGCCAAAATGTTCAGCATCAAGGCCCCAATTACAATCAGTTGATTCTCAAGGGCAGATCAGGCACATCATTTGCATGCTTAATACCAGACTTCCTACCTGGCCCTGAGCTGTGAACTCTGTCATGGCAAGAGATTGCCAGGCAGAGAAAGGAAAGATTTCAAGAAAGTTCTCAAAACTTCTTTACAATATGTGACATCCCTGGCAACCTGTGGCAACTCCTGCACCTTCCTGAACAAATCGGAAGAACATCAGGAGCACTGGGAATCTCAAGAGCACAGGAAAGCCCAATTGGAATTGTAGAAGGGGTGACCACCTCCCAAACTATTCATCCATCTACTTAAGCAATTCCTGTTGGTATTATCACCCACAGAATGGGAGGGAAAGCAAGCCGTCCTCAACCAAGGGTGTGGGTAGGAATTCACAAGTTCCCAATAGAGTAAGAATTCCTTCTACATTGACCACTTCAAGCCCGCACATAATCTTTATATTTCAATAAGTTCACCTCTCATTCTTGTAAACTCCACTGAGTATAGGTTCAACCTGCTTAGTTTTATCTCATGATATAACCTCCTCATCTCAAATTCCAAGTTAGTGGAGCTTCTGTGAATCGAAGAAGAAAAAATCCCAGAGGTTGAATTTATTACATACAACAGTTGGCATTTTCTGGCATTTTCAGTAGGCTTGCAAGACAACAGATTGGAACAGTGGTCATTCAAAGACAGATAGTAATGTTGGACTAAATGCAAAGCACGGAATTTTAGTAAGGCTTTGATAAAGTCCCTCATGGGAGACTCATCCAGAAAACTAAGATGCATGGGATCTATGGTGAATTAGCCATTTGGATTCAGAACTGGTTTGTCCATAGAAGATAGAGAGTAGTGGTTGATGGGACCTATTCTGGCTGATGTCTGTAACTAGTGGTATACTGCAAGTATTGGTTCCTCTGTTTCTGATATGCATATATAAATAGCCTGAATGAAAACGTAGATGGCTGGGTTAGTAAGTTTGCAGATGATGTAAAGATTGGTGGTCTTGTGGATAGCACAGAGGATTGGCAAAGCACATAGCATGATATAGATCAGTTGCAGATGTAGAGAAATATTGGAGAAATGGCAGATGGAGTTTTATCTGGCCAATTGAGAAGTGCAGCACTTTGGGAGATCAAATGTAAAGAGGCAGCACACCGTTCATGGGACATAGCAGGCCAGGCAGCATCTATAGGAAGAAGTACAGTCGACATTTTGGGCTGAGACCCTTCATCAGGACTAACTGTAAGAAGAGATAGTAAGAGATTTGAAAGTGGGAGGGGGAAGGGGGATCCGAAATGATAGGAGAAGACAGGAGGGGGAGGGATGAAGCTAAGAGCTGGAAAGTTGATTGGCAAAGGGGATACAAGGCTGGAGAAGGGAGAGGATCATGGGACGGGAGAAAGAGAGGGGGAGGGGAGCACCAGAGGAAGATGGAGAGCATGCAAGGAGTTATTGTGAGAGGGACAGAGAGAGAAAAAAGATAGAGAAAAAGAGAAAGGGAGGGGGGAGAGAGAGGAAATAATAAATAAATAAACAAACAAATAGATAGATAAATAAATAAATAAATAAGGGATAGGGTAAGAAGGGGAGGAGGGGCATTAACGGAAGTTGGAGAAGTCAATGTTCATGCCATCAGGTTGGATGCTACCCAAACAGAATATAAGGTGTTGTTCCTCCAACCTGAGTGTGGCTTCTTCTTGACAGTAGAGGAGGCCGTGGATAGACATGTCAGAATGGGAATGGGACATGGAATTAAAATGTGTGGCCACTGGGAGATCCTGCTTTCTCTGGCAGACAGAGCGTAGGTGTTCAGCAAAGCGGTCTCCCAGTCTGCGTTGGGTCTCACCAATATATAGAAGGCCACACCGGGAGCACCGGACGCAGTACATCACCCCAGCCGACTCACAGGTGAAGTGTCGCCTCACCTGGAAGGTAGACATATCAGAGTGGGAATGGGACGTGGAATTAGGTGAGGCAACACTTCGCCTGTCCCACCAGCATTTTGTGTGTGTTGCTTGAATTTCCAGCATCTGTAGATTTCCTCGTGAGCACCGTTCATGGCAAGATCTTTAACACTGTTAATGAGCAAAGGATCTTGGAGTCCAAATTCACAGCTATCTGAAAGTGGTTACACAGATTGACAGGGTGGATAAAAAAAAAAGCTTACAGTATGCTTGCCTTCATTAGTTGAGGAACTGAGTTCAATAGTTGGAAAGTTATGATGCACATTTATAAGCCTCTAGTTCGCAGTATTGCATTCAATTCTGGTCATTCTTTATACATTGGCCCACTATAGGAAGGATGTAGAGGCTTTGGAGAAGGTGCAGAAGAGGTTTAAATGGATGCTGCATTGATAAGGAGAGATTGGACAAACTTGGGTTGTTTGCTATGGAGTGGTGGATGCTCGGAGTGATCTGATAGAGGTTTAAAATTATGAGAGGCATGGATAAGAGTAGACAGCCAGCATCTTTTTTTTTCAGGGTTGAAATGTCTCATACCAGAGGGCAGGCACTTGATGTAAGCTCAAAGGAGATATGTGGGGCAAGTTCTTTTTACATACACAGGAAGTGATGGGTGCCTAGAATGCACTGCCTGGGGTGCTGGTGGAGGCACAGGGGCATTCAAGGTGCCCTCAGATAGGCCTATACATGTGCAGGAAATGGAAGGATATAGATATTACACAGACAGAAGGGATTAGTTTAGTTGGGCATTTCATTACTAATTTAAGTAGTTCAGCACAACATTGTGGGCCAAAGGGCCTTTTCCTGTGCTATATTGTTCTATGTTCATTACTGCAGAGTAGCAAAATAGGTATTGATAACAAGAGTCTGTGAGGAAGAGATAAAGCATGCAAAACATATGGCTATGCATCCAATTAGCGCAGGGGAAAATAGCCAAAAAGCAAATTTATCTGAATGAACCCTGTGTTTTTAACAAAATTAAGAGTATGGATAGGTGGATGTGATTTAATCATCGTTATGCTGACAAGACGGCAAAGGACACAAAGTTGAGGAGTTAAATATTCTCAGAACTTTTCAGCAGGACAGTTGGTATGGAAAGGGAGGGAGGGAACCCTGAAAATAAAGAATGGGATAAAGGCAATAAAAATGAAGGATCATAGCCCATAAAATAGTCTAGGTGGAGCCAAGAAATACAGCGTGACTTGTCTGCAGGCTCTCAAAGTTCAACAGTGCTTTCTGTCCCCATCATGAAAAACCAAGGCCTTGTAATTTGTCCAAGTTTTAAAAAAGACTGCTTCGACTCACTATTGAAAAGGAATGTCCTGCTTCTTTGCCTTGACGAGATCAGATTTAACAAACTTTCATACTTGTGTGTGAGACTGGAATAGAGGATCTGGAGTGAAAATTAATGGACCCAATTCACAATCCTCCATTTCCTAATAAGGTCATTTTCACTCTGTGTTGTTCACAGATTTTTATTTCAAGGAACACTTCCACTTTTACTAAGATTGCAAATCTTACAGACTTCACCCATGAACTTGTTAACCTCATTAAATGAAGGAATTTCTGCTGAGAGGTGCCTAATCCAATTATCCATAGCTGCTAAGAAAACGTAGCACTGACAAATAATGAGCTATGGGCACTGAAATGTGATTGGAAGATACAAGATGATTGGAAAAGTACTGCAAGTGTCAGTAAGGGGCCCTGTAAATCATTCTACCCGACTTGTTGATCCACTGGCAGCCAAAACTGCGTAGAAGGTTGGCAAAAATATGTTTGTCATTTGCTGGCAAACATTTTTAGAGCCAAGAAGAATGCATAAACAAAGAATACAAAGTTTGCACAAAAAATATTTGCTCACGTATTTCTGTGAATCTAAGCAATGGAAGATTTCTGTACTCCAGTGCTTAAGCAAGATGGCACAAACCTTATGGTGCCCATGTCATACTGGGCACCAGTCAAGGCCGATGGTCTTTTTGGTTTTAATGTTCAAAGAGGACAGGTTTGTTGAATAAATGTTTATCTAATTATTAATATTAAATATGACTATTAACCAGAAATGTGGTTGAAACTTTTGGTGGGAATTTTTGGTCATTTTTACTTGAAAATTTTTTAATATCCAGTGCCTGTGGTACTTGTTCCCAATGTTTGGTGCTGTTGGCCACCATGAAATAAGTACCTTAACAGAATGGCTGTCCACTTTATGACTGCTGTAATCTGTATTTCTTACTTAAACTGAGCTCCGATTTCCACTCCATAAAACTATACACAGAAGAAAAGAGACGAATTGACTAATCGTATCAGTGTCAGCTCACCGGAAGACCTTTGCAAATAGCCTCACAATCTCTTCCAGATTCAGCATCTATCTAACCCTTTAAAGCTTTTGCTGTAAGTTCTTCCATCCCCTTTTATCAATAAGTACACAGAAATATTCTTTTAATCTCGTACACCATTGTTTCAATAAAAACTGCTATTCTGTTTTTTTCTCATTATCTTTGACAACATTCATTCCTCAACTAACCTCACTGAGTACATCACTTGATCTTTCTCACAGTGCTATATGAAATTTACTGTGCACAGTTTGGATATAGCTATTTCTATATTACAGCAGTGACCTCAAGTAGTTATAAGTTTCTGACTTCTTGATGTCCTGAAAACTGACATGAATTGCTTTATCATTGATAAAGATCACTTCCTTCCTTCATTCACTCATTGATCTTACGAGCCTGCTGGATAGTCTAAGGTAGAATGCCTAGGTCTGTACGACATTATTACAGCTCCAGGCATCAGAGTTCAGAGTTCAATTCCAGTGTCCTCTGTAAGAAAGTATGTATGTTCCTCCTTTGTGTGCATAGGTTTCCACTGGGTGCTTTGATGTTCTCCTACCATCTAAAGACATATCGGTTAGTAGGTTAATTGGTCATGATAAATTTCCCTGTGATTAGGGAAGGGTTAAATTGGTGGGTGGCTTGAGGGCCTGTTCCATGCTGTATCTCTAAATAAAAAAAATGAAAAATAAATATTGCATTCTCTGACTAAACCTCTTCACCTCTCTCTTCATTAAGACACTCTTTAAACCTTACTATGTGGACCAAGCTTACAGCTGTACATCTGAATTATTATTCTTGGATTTGCAGAATCACTGTAACTTGCATCACAGAAAGAGGCCATTCAGCCCCTGGTGTTGTACAGATTGATGATGGACTACCTAATCCAACCACTCAGCACTGGGTCTGTAGCCTTGCTCTTTAAGCACAGGTCCAAGTAATGTTAAAACGTGATGAGTATTTCTTTCTTTCAGGGAATGAGTTCCAGATCTCCACCACTCTCAGGGTGAAGTTGTTTTTCTCATCTCACCTCTCCTCCTTTCTCCAATTATTTTAAGTCTATGCTCCTTGTTTTTTGACCCTTCTACAAAGGAAAAACAGTTTCTTCCTTTTCGTTCTATCTTTGCTGCTCAAACCGAAAGAAATTTAGTCAGCAATGATTGAGGGATGTAGGTCACGCGCAGGCAAGTGGGACTTGCTCAGGTAAGCAATTTGGTCAGCATGGATGAGTTGGGTCTGCTTCCATGCTGTATAACTTCATGACTCCATTATACATCTCAACTAAATTCTGTTACAGCTGCTTCTGTTCCAGGGATTACACACAAAATTTTCCCAGCAGATTTTTGTTTAGTAATGCTCTTCTGAAATATCTTGGGACAATTCTCTGCATTTATCCAGCCTGTTTAATATTGTTATTACAGATCTACTCAATTGCCTTCAGGGTTCAGAAGCTTTGCAGCTTAGTGATAGTTTTACGGGATACCAAAAAGCTTTATTTAACCTCTTACAATGCTGTACAGCTGATAACTTCTTGATAAATGTAATTAATTTCTCTCCTTTAGCAATTGGTTTAATAATTCCATCTACATGTTGTGGACAATTAAAAAAAAACCTTGTAACATTTCCAAATGTGATTCCTAATCAGTGATAGTGTGACAAAATGGCTTGACAGACCTTACCTTAAATAGAAGGGGGACATTGGTCTATCATCGTCTTGAGAGCTGAAATTTAAGAGAAACTGTGTGAGCCCTTCTGAAAAAAATGCAGAAACTGGAATTTTCAGTTTTTAGGTCAGCATTTGATATATAGAGAGAACAATTCTTGCTCAACACCATGCAAGATATAGAATCCTGCTTGATAGGAACCTTATCTAAAACCATTCACTCCCTCCACTGTTGACACAAAGCAGCAGCAGTCTGCACAAGTTCAAGTTTATTGTCATTCAACTGCATTCATGTACTGCATACCACTAAACGAAACAACGCCCCTCTGGACCAAGGTGCACAACACAGTAGATATGATTCACACACAACACTTATAGTAATATTAACACAAATAAATTAACAAATAATAAAATATATTCCAGAAGAGTGACATTTACAATAAGTAGTGTTTATGACACCAGTTAAAAAGCAAACAGTATATTGCTACTGTAGCTTCAATATTAATGAGACCTGGGCAGTGACAGAGGATTCAGTAGGGTCGCAGTCCGGGGCAAGAATTTGTCTCTCATCCTAACAATCTTTTTCCTAATGCTACTGAACCTCCTGCCTGTGGGATGGGGTTAAGGAAATTGTGAGATGGATGGGAGGGATCCTTGTAATGCTAAGGGGCCGGCATACACAGTGCTCCTGATAAACATCTAGGATAGGTAGAAGCGAGACCCGGATGGTCCTCTCAGCAATCCTTACAATCCTTTGTAGGGTCTCGCGGTTAGGTGCCTTGCAATTCCCGCACCAAACGGCGATGCAGCTAGTCAGGGGATTTTCAATGGTGTTCCTGTAAAAATTGGCTAGAATGTTGGGGAAGGAGCCTCACTCTCCTCAGGAAGTGGTGCTGCTGTACTTTCTTGCCTAAAGAGATGGTGTTGAGGGCCTTAGTGAGATTGTCCATTATGTGCACTCCCAGAAACTTGGTGCTCCTAACTCTCTCCACAGAGTTTCTGTGCAGCAAGAAGTGGTCAGCCTATACCTTCCTAAAGTCCACAATCATCTCTTCAGTCTCGTCCATGTTGAGACTCAAGTTGTTGTGCTTGCACGATCCTACAAGCCGCTCTATCTCCTTTCTGTACACAGGGCCGTCGATGTTGTCGATGAGGCCAGACACTGTTGTGTGATCAGCGCAATTGATTCAGTTTGAGCTGGATTTAGCGGTACAGTCATGCATCAGCAGCAGGGTGAGCACAAGGTTATGGGTGGCACCAGTGCTCAGTGTGATAAAGGTAGAGATTTTGCTGCCAACATGGACTGACTCATATGTACCATCTAGCTGCAGCAACTCACCAAGACCTCTAAGGCAGCATCTTCTAAACTCACAACCCCTACCAGTCAAAAGGACATGGACAGTAAAAACACAGGAACCTGCCTGGATATTACCCTCTACCCTGATCTTATCCCCTTATCCTTTCTGGGTCAACATTTTGAAACTCTTGCCCTAGCAGTGGTTGGCCTTATCAAGAACGATGACGAGACGGAGTATAGAGTGGAAGTGGAGCGGCTGGTAGACTGGTGTGAGAAGAACAACTCAAGCCTGAGCATGGAGAAGACAGAGGAAATCATTGTGGACTTCAGGAAGGTGCAGACAAGTCATCCCCCTCTGTGACTACATGGCTCCTCCACAGAGAGAGTTAAGTGCACCAGGATCCTGCCAGTTCACATCACAGATGACCCCACCTGGTCCCTTAATATCACCTCCCTGATCAAGAAGGAACAGCAGCACCTCCACTTCCTAAGAAGATTGAGGCAAGCAAAGCTCCCAACTCCTATTTTATCTGTGTTTTATAGGAGCACCAGTGAGAGTGTCCTGACAGGTTGCATCTCCATCTGGTCTGGGAGTAGTCGAGCATCGGACCAGAAGTCCCTATAAAGGACTGTGAGAACAGCTGAGAGGATCATAGGGGTCTCCCCACCGTCCATCAGGGATATTTATCAGGAACGCTGCATACACAGGGCCCTTATTATTATTATATAGCCCATCCGTCCAGCATCCTCTTTGACTTTCCACCATCAGGCAGGAGACGACGATGCATAAAAACAAAAACAGTCAGGATGAGGACAGTTTCCTCCCCCAGGCCATTAGGCTTCTGAACACCCACCTGTATTGTATTCGATGTGTCACTGGTTAATCTGTTCCGTACCTTCCAATGTTTAAAATTAATGCACTTTAGTTTGTTATTTATGTGATTCATCTGTAGATTCTATCGGTACATTTGTAAGTTATCGTGTGTTACGTGTACTACTGTGCTTTATGCCCTGGTTCGAAGAATCGCTGTCTCATTTCTATATACATTATATGGTTATATATGTATATAGTTAAATGACAATATACATATATATTGACTTGACTGACAGCATGCCTGAATTGTCCACACCTCAAGGACTACAGCAGTTTAAAAAGGCAGCTCACCACCACCTGCTCAGTAGCAACAGTGGGTGGGCAATTAAATGCTGGTTCAGCCTGTGAAGCCCACGTCCCTTAAATAAATTTTTAAAAACATACATTTCAATGCAGGCCATACATTTTTCAACGGAACTGAAATGTTGTACCAGCAGCATACTCTCTCTCTACTGGGTTGATTCCAACTTTACTAGGTTGATTCCAAAGAATTCCTCGGAATTTGTAGCAGGCCAGTCAACTCAATTAGACTCTGCTCTTTACAGGTCTCCCTCAAACACTCCCCTTCATCCAAACTCCCATGCAACTTCCCTTTCTGCCTATGCTTAAAATCCACCCAATGGTCCATCCCAATCATTCCAGGAGATGGTGAATTTATAATCCAATTCCTCTCTGGGTAAAATTATTCCACCAGAGGTCCCATTTTGATTTACTGCAGGTTCAATATTCTGCCAATACACCCCTTGGACTTACTGATAACTGTTCGATAAATATAATCAAATATTCCCCTATAACAAAGAAAACTCCATGACTATTGTGGCTGATTCAAAAACTACCCCATATTGTTTAAAAACTTGCACCCCAGGCAAATTTTGACAAGAAGAATAGTGAATGTAACTTTCAGTCTAATTTGAGTTTCCCTTCAGGTTTTGTAGTTTGAGAAACAAGATTGCAAGAGCAATGGTCAGCAGGAGGCCCAAAACCATGGCTTATACAGAGGTCTTTGAACAAGCCAGCTAGAATGATAGATATGAGATCAGCAACTAAGAGACTCAGGGTGAGATAAATTAGGAGATGAACTAAGTCATGCATCAGTGAACTAAATGACATGTTAGCCGTAACTCAGTTGGAAGCACACCTGTCTCTGACTCATGAGATCAAGTCCCACTCCAGAGACTTGTAACACAAAATCCTAGACTAAATGAGTTCTGCATGGTGGAGATGCTGTCTTCTGAATGAGGTCAAGTTTGCATCCGTAAGGGACATCCACAATATTCTTTCAAGGAACTGCACACTTCACATCTACACCACTTGGCCCATCAAGTCATGGAGGCTCCCTGTAGAGTAATCCATTCTCGTTTCCTGTAACTCTGTGAATTACTTTCCTGAAAGTACCCATTCCATTCCTTCCTGGAAATTCTAGATGCGCACAGAGATTTGCCCTGATTCCTGTCCTATTTCTCAATTACCACCAGTGAAAAAAAATGAAAGAACCTGTCATTATTTTAAGCTATCTACATTACAACACTATTTCAAAAGTATTTTATTAGCTATTAAGTGTTTTAGGGAATTCCAAACTTCTGAAAGATGCTAAATAATTATGAATCTTCCTTTTGCAATAAACTCATGGTTTCACTATAATTCAGCTATACTGTGAACAAATTGTTAAGACGTGGTTTATTGAAAGTCTGTTATCACTAAACTTCCAGAAGATATTTGGTTGACACAGGGTTACACCATCCTGGCAGAATAGTGGATAGTTAGTTGATCATACCTCACCTGACCTACCACCCATTCTCATCTATCTGCATTCTTCCTTACTAGTTGCAGTCCCATGGATCCGACCTATCTCTAGGCCTGGCTGCTCTGGCTGTGCCATGAGGGAGGCCAGGTTGCCAGTGAAGCCTAGGCCACAGGTGATGGCCACAGGCCCAAGGCCACACCTTGAATGACCCTGGTGACCTGTTGGCAGCTCATTGAAATCAAAGGCCTTTGAATGTCTTTGATCATTTGAAAAATTTGGAAACAGTCCAAATAGATATGACTCATTAAAAAAACACTTTAAAGTTTACAAACAGCCTGTCATAGAGCTCAATTAAAAATATAATAACTTAAAATAAACAGCATATTCAAAGTGGAATGAATGAGGCAATCCTACATTAACCAGACATTCTGGTTGAAGGGCTGGACTTGACACATATCAGCTTCCGAACTCATAATGTAAGCATCTATAATAAAGTCAATGCCAAGTCCAATTGGATAATCTGTGACAACATCTGCACCCCAACCCCCACCCCTTTCTTGACTTTCTTATTTCAATACACAGGTAGGGAAGGCACAGAGTGTCTAGAGAGGAGGATGCAAGTTCAAGTTTAATTGTCATTCAATTGTACATGAATACGGCCAAATGAAACAGTGTTTCTACAGGGCCAAGATGTAAAACACGGTACCAACAGTCACAAGACATTTATATTCACCTATAAGATAGCAATAAACATACAGTCACATAATATAATACAGCCCAAGTCCCTGCGACCACAGATGTTGTCAACAGGAAGCCCACAGTGGTCTGCAGACAAATGCAATCCAGCTTGCCTTCCACCAAGTGGACACTGGGGAGCAGCACCCACACCAGCAAGGCCTATGTGCCACACCGCCTCCTGTATCACCCTTCCTGGGTGGATGCAGTAGGCGACACAGTGGCACGAGGCCCAGGCGACACAGTGGCACGAGGCCTAGGCGACACAGTGGCACGAGGGCCTATGCTACGACCGAGGCCACGCAGCTCCCCCATCGTTGGTACCACCAGTAAATCAGTGAACTGGATTTGTAGCATTCCACATTACAAATGTCCAACAGGGTTTTTGCAGTGACAAGAAAAACGACATGCTGTCACACTGCGCACCAACTCCGATGCCTCTCTGCAGCAGGCATTATCTTGGTCCACACCAAGTCCAGCTCCTCCGCCAGAGAGCAACTCGTTGATGGGGTAGACCTGCAGTACTTCAATTTCTTAATGTCCACCTGTGACTAGCGACCATAAAAAGAGATGTTTAAAAAAGACAGTAACACCTTTGGTTGGCCCCATAGAGACCACTGTATCCGAGCACATCGCCATCTTACCGGAAGACCTGGAGGCTATTCTACAGAATACCCATCGGCCCATTGTATGGGCAGTAGTGGCTCAATGGGCAACACTTCGACTCCAAGCAAAAAGGTCATGAACAACAGTTAATTTCAGGAGCTGCATTAGATATAGAATCTGTCAATATAGAGCTATAGTGTAACACAGTACAGAAACAAGCCCTTCAAGTCAAGTCTATACCCACCATCAACCACCTGTGTTATTTCACTAATTTTAGCCTAACCTATTTTTCCTTCTCTGTATACCCATCAACTCCCCACTACCACTGCCAAATTCTACCACTCATTTATACGTACACTGGGGGCAATTTACAGTGGCCAATTAATTTATTAACCCACACAGCTTTGGGGTGTGGGATGAGACCTGAGGGCCCGGAAGGAACCCACATGGCCAAAGGCAGATTGAATGAGCTCCTCACAGACAGCACTGGAGATTAGGATTGAGCTTGGGTCACTGGAATTCAGGCAGCGGCGGCACTAACTGTGCCACTGGGATGCCCTAGCGTGCCAGCAGGCTCTCCTGCACGAGTTGTTAGTGGGCAAGCAGAAAATTAGCAAGCCCCTACAGCTGAGTCCAAATTCTCTGAGCCAGCAGGTGAATACCCAATGCAAGCTCAAGGATCACGAACCACACACACGTTTGGAGAGGTGCGTTACTTTCTCAGCGTGGTTTACAGTTATTGGCTAATCCAATGGAGATATGTTCTGCCCATTCTTTTTCCATTTCATTAAATGAAGCAGAATTGGTCGTAACCACACTTCATGCATTTCCTTTCCTCAGCGCACTGATTTCACAAGAAGGAACTGGAAGTAAAGGGAGGTCCTTGTAGCTGAACAGCTAGACTCCAGTCATAGTGAACTCACTGGAACTAGGTTAGGAAACGCTGGTTGGATCAGGAGGTATCAACTCCAGAAACTGACAGAGAGGCCAGGAAATAGAACAGGAACTGGTCTCAGGAAGGAATGGGTACAGAGACAAAGTGCTCAATGGCAAAACAATAACCACATTATCTATATAGCAGCTTTACTGTACCAAAAACACTCAAAAGGAACCTTACTAGGCAATAAACTAAAGCCAAACAATTACAATTTATAAACTTTGATCAGGTTTGCTGGAAGCTTAAAAAAATTATGAGAGGCAAAGAGAGAGCAGATAGCCAGTATTTTTTTCTCGAGGGTCAAAATGTCTAATACCAGAGGGAAAGCTCAAGGAAGTTGTGTGGATCAAGTTCTTTTTTTTAAATACAAAGGGAGTGGTCGGTAGCTGGAACGTGATGTCAGGGATTGTGGTGGAGACAGATTATAGAGACATTTTAAAGGCACTAAAATAGGCAAAAGAATGTGCAGAGAATGGCGAGATATGAACCACGTGCAGGCAGAAGAGATCAGATGTCATTAGCTTGGAACAATTCACTGGCTGAAAGGTCTGTCCCTATGCCCTACTGTTCTATGTTTTATATAAGATATTAAGGAAATATCCATAGGATTTGGTTAAATAGCTAGTTTAAGGGTACAGCTCTGAGGATGAGTAAGAGGTAGGAATTAAAGAGGCACCAATATCAGAAGGATTCAGGATCTCAGACCTTGAAAAGGACAAGGCCATAGAAAAATTTGGAAATACTTTAACTGGGATCCATTGTATTCCTGCACATACACAGGCACGGAGAAATGGATCACTGCACGTTAGGGACAGATGGAATATGGTCTCATGTCCATAGAATGGTCTAAGCCAGGAATGCTTTAGAATAATCAACCTCCTGAGGACACTCACAGTGGACACATATAGACAGATTAGCTAACATAAAAGGGGAGTGTGGGGGAAAGAAGAAGGCCCATTTACACATGAGTGGAAGAAAAGTGTACTAAGGTGGCTTTAGAGACATAGAACACTACAGCAAAGAAACAGGCCCTTCTGTCTATCTAGTCTGTGCTGAACTTTTAGTCCTTCCATGTGAGGCGACACTTCACCAGTGGGTCTGCTGGGGTCATCTACTGTGTCCGATGCTCCTGCTGTGGCCTCCTGTAGATCAGCGAGACCCGACGCAGACTGGGAGACTATGTTGCCCAGTGCCACCCATTTTAATTCCATCTCCCATTCTGATATGTCTATCCACGGCCTCCTCTACTGCTGCGATGAGGGCACACTCAGGTTGAAGGAGCAACACCTTATATTCCATCTGGTTAGCCTCCAACCTGATGACATGAACATCGATTTCTCTAACTTCTGATAATGCACCCCCACCCTCACCATTATCATTCTTATTTCTCTCTCACCCCCTATCTCCCTATCTGCCCATCAGCTCCCTCTGGTGCTCCTCCCCCTTCCATTTCTTCCATGGCATTCTGTCCTTTCCTATCAGATCCCCCCCTTTTATCTCTTTCAATAATCACTCCTCCCCTCTTCCGGTTTAACCTAACCTAACACTTACTACCTTGTATTTCGTCCTCCCCTCCCCTCCCCCCACCTTCTTACTCCGACTTCTCATCTTTTTTCTGCAGTCTTGATGAAGGGTCTTGACCTGAAACATTGCCTGTTTAATGTTTTCCATCGATGCTGCCTGGCCTGCTGAGTTCCTCCAGCATTTTGTGTGTGTTGCTTTGGATTTCCAGCACCTGCAGAGTTTCTCTTGTTTGTGATGAACTTTTATTTGATTTGATGTGTCTCCTGGCATGAGAAGTCAGGACTGTTTTTCAGATTTAACCAATAAAATCAAAAATATACCTAAAGGCTTAAAGGGAAAAACAAGTCAATCACACTCCCACCAATAATAAATGTAAAGCAGGCTGAATTTACATTTTCATCCATATTGCTTTGATGTTGTAGCTGGCTTTGAAGATAGAGATAAACATATAGGGCTGGCCAGTACCGTGCATGAGATGAGCTAGTCAAAGGAATGACAGAGCTGAGCTGAAGACAGTGGCAAACATTAAACATGACATTGTGGTTAGTCCAGACATTGTGGGCTGTTCTATGATTTGGGTAATGGAACTTTATGTGCCCGTGTTGCTATTGCTGCCATATAGAGACAGAGGTCGATGCACCTTTTTAAAAACAACAAATAATACCCAATTTTACTGAGTTCAAAACAACAAAAATCTTCAAACTGAACCAAAAATAAGAACTAAATTATTCAAACCCTTATATATAATTGAAGTACAACTGAGGAAGTATCTGAATACATAGTCTTGTAAACAACACATTGGCCTGGCACTGTTCTACCAATTATAGCAACACAGAAGATTTTATGAACCACACACTAGTTTACCAGCTGATGTAGATCAGCATAAATTTCATGAAGTTCACACACTATTTAATAAATCATCTAATTAGGTTATCCAGCACTGTACAAGCTAAGACAGGACTGTAATTTTTATATTCGCGGAGAACTAATGTAATTGAAGGCCTTTATTTTGCTGGAGAAAAGGGAACAGTATTAATGCAAAGGCGGCAATATATGTACAAAGCAATTCCAATGACACGATAAGACTCTGACTTCCAGCAACAACGGATTATCCCGACAAAGAGATTTCACACAGCATGCAGCAGTACAGCATCTTCAACGTTCAAAATAAATTTTTATCAATATATATATGTCACCATATTAACCCTGAGCTTTCCTTGCGAGCATAATCAATACTTCTAGAATAGAATAATACCCATAAGAAAATCAATGAAAGATTACACCAACTTAGGCATTCAACCAGTATGCAAAAGACAATAAACTGTGCAAATACAAGAAGTAATAATAATAAATAAGTAAGCGATAAATGTCCAGAACATGAGATGAAGAGTCCTTGAAAGTAAGTCCATAGGTTGTGGGAACATTTCAATGATGGGACATGTGATATTGATGGAACTTATCCCCTTTGGTTCAAGAGCCTGATGGCTGAGGGATAATAACTGTTCCTAAACCTGGTGTTGAGGGTCCTGAAGCTCCTGTACCTTCTTCCTGATGTCAACAGTGAGAAAACAGCAAGACCTTGGTGGTTGGGGTCCCTGACGATGGATCCTACTTTCCTGTGACAATGTTTCATGTAGATGTGCTCAATGAGATGTAGAGAGCTGTATCCACTAATTTTTGGTCGTATTTTCCAATCAAGGGCATTGGCATTTCTATACCAGGGCTGTGATACAGCCAGTCAATATACTCTCCACCACAAGTATATAGAAGTTTGTCAAAGTCTTAGATGTCATGATGAATCTTTGCCAGTTCCCAAGGAAGTAGAGGTGCTGCCGTGCTTTCTCCACTTACGTGCTGAGTCCAGACAAGTCTTCCGAAATGATGACACCAAGGAGTTTAAAGCTGCTGACCTTCTCCACCTATGATCTTATGATAAGGACTGGCTCATGGACCTCTGGTTTCCTCCTCTTGAAGTCAATAATCAGCTTTGTGGTCTTGCTGACATTGACTAAGAGGTTGTTGAGACACCACATGGCCAGATTTTCAATCACAACCTTTGATTCGGCCAACAACAGTAGTGTCATCAGCAAACTTGAATACATATAGCTTTGGAGATGTACTCAGCCACACAATCATAAGTGTAAAACGAGCAGAGCAGGGGCTAAGCACACAACCTGTGCTGGTAGACATCGTGGAGATGCTGTTGCCAATCTCAACTGACTGGGGTCTGCAAGTGAGGAAATCGAGGATCCAATTGCACAAAGAAGTATTGAGACATAGGTTTGAAGCTTATTTATTAGTTTTGAGAGGACGATGGTATTGAACGGCAAGCTGTAGTCAATAAAGAGCATCCTGATTTCTGCCTCTTGCTGTCCCGATGTTCCAGGGTTGAGTGAAGAGCCAATGAGATGGCATCTGCTGTGGACCAGTTGCTCTGGTAGGTGAACTGGAGCAGCTTCAGGTCACTTCACAGGCAGAAGTTGATACTGTATGCTTCATTACCAAGCTCTTGAAACACTTCATCACTGTGGATGTTAAGTGCTACTAGACAATAGTTATTGAGGCAAGTTATCACATTCTTCTTAAGTTGAGTGAAGTCTGCTTGAAACAGGATACCTCAGATTGCAAACTGAGAAGTTAAAGACTGCAGTGAACACTCCAGCCAGTTGTGCCTACAAAGACTTACTGTACATTCCCAAACCAAAAGCCATGGATGGGAATCAGGAGGTACATCGTCTGCTGAAGGCTAGATCTGTGGCATTCAAGTCTGGTGACTCAGGCCTGTACCAGAAAAACCAGGTATGATTTGCGGAGGGGTATTTCAAGGGCGAAGAGACAATTTTGAATGAGGTTCAAGACGACATCGGATGTATGACAACTCTGGCAAGACATTACTTCCTTCCTACAAAGTGAAACTCAATTGCATGAATGGCAGCAATGCTTCACTACCAGATGAACCCAACGCTTTCTATGCCTGCTTTGAAAGGGAGAACACAACTATAGCTGTGAAGATCCCTGCTACACCTGATGACCCTGTGACCTCTGTCTCAGAGGCCGATCTTCGACTGTCTTTAAAGAGGTTGAACCCTTGCAAGGCGGAAGGTCCCAATGGAGTACCTGGTAAGGCTCTGAAAACCTGTGCCAACCAACTGGCAGGAGTATTAAAGGACACTTTCAACCTCTCACTGCTACAAGCGGAAATTCCCACCTGCTTCAAAAAAGCAACCATTATACCAGTGCCAAAGAAGAATAATGTGAGCTGCCTTAATGACTATTGCCCGGTAGCACTCACATCTACAGTGATTAAATGCTTTGAGAGGTTGGTCATAACTAGACTGAACTCCTGCCTCAGCAAGGACCTGAACCCATTGCAATTTGCCTATCACCACAACAGATCATATGTTGGCCTCAGAAACTGAAATCATAGGATAATTAACAAGAGAAAATCTGCAGCTGCTGAAAATCTAAGCAACACATGCAAAATGCTGGAGGAACTCAGCAGGCCGGGCAGCATCTACGGTAAAAACAGCACAGTTGATGTTTCGGGCCGAAACCCTCTGGCAGGATTGGAGAAAAAGATGGAGGATCACTGGGGGCTGCAGGAATTTGAGAGGATTCCTCCATGTTTTGACAGTCAAAGTGAGCATAGCAAGGCATTAAGCTCATCTGGAAGCAAAACCCTGTTGTTGCCTATATCGCTTGATTTTACTTTATAAGAGGTGATAACATTCAAGCCCTGTGACAACTGATGGGCATCCTTTGTTCATTCAAGTTTCGTCCCAATTGGCACTTCACCCATGAGATGGCTTTCCAGAGATTGTACCTAGATGTCTTGCATCTTTCTTGGCCACTGGGCTTGTATGCATCTGACCTGGCCCTCACAGATTGCATATCTCATGGTTCATCCAGGGCTTCTGCTTGGGAAAGACACCAAATGATTTTGTAGGGACACCCTTGTCACCAACTATTTTAATAAAGTTTCCTTCCATGGAAACATGGTTAAGTTTTAAGTGTAAAGCTAAAGGTCACAAACTATTTGTAGAAACAATTGTCCCAGATTAAGAAGGTGCTAAAAACCACTGGGATAATCCCTCAATAAATCTTAAAACTGCTTGTGTCACGGTCACTCACTCTTTTGACTCTTGGGTCAAAAGGTGTGGATTCCACCTTACATTACAATACTGAGGGAATGCCATGCTGTCAGTTGTACTATTTAGATGACATATTACATCAGGTTATTTGCTCGAACAGAAAGATATAGGAGATCCCACAGGGATAGTTTGAGGAACAGAAGATAAATCTCCCAGATTGCCTGGCCAGCTTGTATTCCTCGACTACCATCAATGAACAAACTGTGTGACATTAGGTCAGGTTGTTTGTGGAGAATGTCAATGCACAGACTAGCTACTATATTTCCTTCAATACATGACTGGGTATAGCTTCAAAAAAACTGCATTTATGGTAAAGCACTTTGAAATGACTTGGGTTATAGAAGGTGCTGTACAAATGCAACTTCGTTTCCTCTTTATATGAATATTAACTTGTCATATGGCACTGAAAGAGGCCATTCAGCCCACTGAGTTCATACCAATAAATGCCTAGTAATGCCACTTTATTTCTTCCACGTCTCTCAACTCTCCTCAGATTCCACTACTCCCCTGCAATAGGTCCAATTTACATTGGCCAACCTTCATTTATTTTGGATGTGGAGGAAAATGGAACGCACACTTGGCAGAAGAGAGAATGTGCCAACTCTGCAAGGACAACAGAGGTCAGAATTAAACCTGGATCACTGGAGCTGAGAAGCAGTGGGTCTGCTAGTTGCTCCAAGCAGCACAGAATAACTACTGGAATGCAATTTGAAGATAAAATTATTTTTAAGCGTGAGATGATTGCTGCATTATTAATGGGAGGATAAGACAGTCTGTTCCACGACAGGTGCAACCCGTTCTACATTATAACTTTAATTCTCAGCAGCTATAAGAGATGCAAAACACAAGTCAGGAAATTCTAATTCACAGACTGTCAACCAGTGCACACTGCAGTTATCAGAGAAACAATCTTAATCCTATTCAAGCAACATACATCAAAGTTGCTGGTGAACGCAGTAGGCCAAGCAGCATCTGTAGGAAGAGGTGCAGTCGACGTTTCAGGCCGAGACCCTTCGTCAGGACTAACTGAAGGAACTTAATCCTATTCAATCCCTTTTAAAACACACAAGTTATTTGACTTAGTCATAAGGATTTCTGACAGGGTGGATGTGGTCAGGATGTTTCCTCTGACGGGAGAATCTAGAACTTGGTGCCACTAATTCCAAATAAGGGGTCGCTTATTTAGACAGACATGGTAAAATATTTTTCTTTTGGAGTGTCACGAGTTTTTGGACCTCTTTTCCTCAAAGCGTAGTGGAAGCAGTTGCATAACTCTACGGCAGAATTAAATAGATTCTTGGTAAGTAAGAGATTCCTGTAAAGTTACCAGAGCTTGGTGAGAACACAGAGCTGAGGTTAGTGTCAGCTCTGTCATGATCCTGACGAATTACAGAGCAGTCTGGAGGGCAAGTGGCATGTTTGTATGATTCACTTAAAATTGACAAGAATAGTCATTGACATTTACTGTAAGGCCAGCAGTGTGGTGATATGTTCCAAGGCTACAGGTATTTAATTAACTGGTGATATCACTAATTGAGGACTTCATTTAATTCGGTACATCACATTGCAGGAAAGGAATGACAGCACCAGAGAGGTGGAGCAGATATTTGCAACGACATTGCCGGGGTTGGAAATGTTTGGTTACTGTCAGTTATGCTAGCCTTTCTTTCTTCAGAACAGAGGAAGTGGAGTTTTAATCAAGGTGAACAAATCCCCAGAAGAACTCCATTTAGAAACATAGAAAATAGGTGCAGGAGTAGGCCATTCGGCCCTTCGAGCCTGCACCGCCATTCAGTATGATCATAGCTGATCATCCAACTCAGAACCCTGTACCTGTTTTCTCTCCATACCCCTGATCCCTTTAGCCACAAGGGCCATATCTAACTCCCTCTTAAATACAGCCAATGAACTGGCCTCAACTGTTTCCTGTGGCAGAGGATTCCACAGATTCACTACTCTCTGTGTGAAGAAGTTTTTCCTCATCTTGGTCCTAAAAGGCTTCCCCTTTATTCTCAAACTGTGACCCCTCGTTCTGAACTTCCCCAATATCGGGAACAATCTTCCTGCATCTAGCCTGTTCAATCCCTTTAGAATTTTATACATTTCAATCAGATCCCCCCTCAATCTTCTAAATTCCAGAGAGTACAAGCCTAGTCGATCCAGTCTTTCATCATATGAAAGTCCTGCCATCCCAGGAATCAATCTGGTGAACCTTCTTTGTACTCCCTCTATGGTAAGAATGTCTTTCCTCAGATTAGGGGACCAAAACTGCACACAATACTCCAGGTGTGGTCTCACCAAGGCCTTGTACAACTGCAGTAGTACCTCCCTGCTCCTGTACTCGAATCCTCTCGTTATGAATGCCAGCATACCATTCGCCTTTTTCACCACCTGCTGTACCTACATGCCCACTTTCAATGACTGGTGTACAATGACACCCAGGTCTCATTGCACCTCCCCTTTTCCTAATCGGCCACCATTCAGATAATAATCTGTTTTCCTGTTCTTGTCACCAAGAACCTCACATTTATCCACATTAAATTGCATCTGCCATGAATTTGCCCACTCACCTAACCTATCCAAGTCACCCTGCATCCTCTTAGCATCCTCCTCACAGCTAACACTGCCGCCCAGCTTCGTGTCATCCGCAAACTTGGAGATGCTGCACTTAATTCCCTCATCTAAGTCATTAATATATATTGTAAACAACTGGGGTCCCAGCACTGAGTTTTGCGGTACCCTACTAGTCACTGCCTGCCATTCTGAAAAGGTCCCGTTTATTCCCACTCTTTGCTTCCTGTCTGCCAACCAATTCTCTATCCACATCAATACCATACCCCCAACACTGTGTGCTTTAAGTTTACACACTGATCTCCTGTGTGGGACCTTGTCAAAAGCCTTTTGAAAATCCAAATATACCACATCCACTGGCTTTCCCCTATCCACTCTACTAGTTACATCCTCAAAAAATTCTATGAGATTCGTCAGACAATGTTTTTCCTTTCACAAATCCATGCTTTGTCCGATGATTTCACCGCTTTCCAAATGTGCTGTTATCACATCTTTGATAACTGACTCTAGCATTTTCCCCACCACCAATGTCAGGCTTACCGGTCTACAATTCCCTGGTTTCTCTCTCCCTCCTTTTTTAAAAAGTGGGGTTACATTAGCCACCCTCCAATCCTCAGGAACTAATCCAGAATCTGAAGAGTTTTGAAAAATTATCACTAATGCATCCACTATTTCTTGGGTCACTTCCTTAAGCACTCTGGGATGCAGACCATCTGGTCCTGGGGACTTATCTGTCTTTAATCCCTCCAATTTACCTAACACCACTTCCCTACTAACATGTATTTCCCTCAGTCCCTCCATCTCACCAGACCCTCAGTCCCCTACTATTTCCAGGAGATTATTTATATCCTCCTTAGTGAAGACAGAACCAAAGTAGTTATTAAATTGGTCTGCCATGTCCTTGTTCCCCATGATCAATTCACCTGTTTCTGACTGTAAGGGACCTACATTTGTCTTAACCAATCTTTTTTCTTTTCACATATCTATAAAAGCTTTTACAGTCAGTTTTTATGTTCCCTGCCAGCTTTCTCTCATAATCTTTTTTCCCTTTCCTAATTAAGCCCTTTGCCCTCCTCTGCTGGACTCTGAATTTCTCCCAGTCCTCAGGTGTGCTGCTTTTTCTGGCTAATTTGTATGTTTCTTCTTTGGAATTGATACTATCCCTAATTTCCCTCATCAGCCACAGGTGCACTACCTTCCCTGGTTTATTCTTTTGCCAAACTGGGATGAACAATTGTTGTAGTTCATCCATGCGATCTTTAAATGCTTGCCATTGCATATCCACCGTCAACCCTTTAGGTATCATTTGCCAGTCTATCTTAGCTAATTCACGTCTCATACCTTCAAAGTTACCCTTCTTTAAGTTCAGAACCTTTGTTACTGAATTAACTATATCACTCTCCATCTTAATGAAGAATTCCACCATATTATGGTCACTCTTACCCAAGGGGACTCGCACGACAAGATTGCTAACTAACCCTTCCTCATTGCTCAATACCCAGTCTAGAATGGCCTGCTCTCTAGTTGGTTTTTCGACATGTTGGTTCAGAAAACCATCCTGCATACATTCTAAGACATCCTCTTCCTCAACACCCTTACCAATTTGGTTCACCCAATCTATATGTAGATTGAAGTCACCCATTATAATTGCTGTTCCTAGAATTGAGATCTAAAACTGGAGAAAGTTAAAGGATTTGGAACAAAGATTGGAAAGGAAGTGAGGGATCAATAGCTTTTACCCAGCATAGCACTCACTTCAAGGAGACAGAAGTCCTCAAAAATTGATACGCCATAATCAAATACATTGCAGAAGTTAAGATTTACCTCAGTAGCACAATATGGCTGTCACAAAGTCACAATTTAGTAGCCTCCTCTTTTTTGCTGGGATCCCTCAATTGGCCATTCATCTCAACGTTGCCTAAGGGATCTTGCAATATAACATCAGTCACTGTGTTTCCCTGCGTCACAATAGTTGCATTTCAAGCATAACTTCATTGGTTATTCTTTGAGTTAACCAAAGCAGTTCAGCCCTTAGTCTGGCTTTACTTAAATAATTCTAAGTTTTGCACTGTGGCAATCAAACGAAGAGTTTTAGATGGAGTCACAAGCTCAGAAACCAAGATTGAATTAGAGCCTTCCACTTCAACATGGCATCCCTATATGGAAGAACATAACATACAATTTTTTAATCTAATATGTCTACCAGCACTTTCTCAGTAATTATAAGCACTCTAGTCTTCATTCTGTTATTTTCCTTTTGTATGACTTCCATGAATCTATGTAGAGATTGATCTGTCTGGATGGCATGCAAGCAAAGCCTTTTCACTGTATGGGTGACAATAATAAACCAATTTTTCAGTTTGTCACAAACTGAAACTCACTCCAACCCCTGTACACCCAGCTTAAATTTTTAGAATTCTTCAAGAAGCTTATTTTTGGCAATGTCCTCCATATAAATGAGAAACAGAGCAACAATCACAGGTTAATGTCAATGGCACAACAGTTAGATTAGCCCAGTTGGTCAGTGCAATATTTATGTTCCACAAAGTTCTCCTCCAACATCAGTAGGTGTATTCTTCTGTTCCACTCTGGTGCACTTTGATATTTCAATTGCTGCACAGGTGACTACACTTCATAAAAAAAATGCTTCACTCTTTGTGGCGTCCCACATCCTGAGGTTATGTGATGTGTTGTATAAAAGAAAGATTTTCTTCCCAGTGAAGTCAAGTCCAGTGGAGTTTATTGTCATTTGCACAAGTATAATGAAATGATAGGTAAAATAAAGTTTGCAGCATCATCACAGACAACAGAGAGCATAAATTATGCATATTTGTGCAAGCAGTGAAGAAAAACAATGCAAAAACAGAATTAGAAACAAGTCCATGGTAGTGCAAGAAGTGGTCTGAGGAGTTCCATTGCTGAGGTAGGGGTGGGGTTGTGCAGATTGAACATAATCTAAGAAAACGCAAACGTCCACTTCTCATTTACCTCAATGACCCTTTGAGGCAACGAGTTCCATCTTCTCATGACCCTCCAAAAGATTTCTCCTGACCTCAATAGGTTTAGATTAACTCCCAGCGTCGTTCCAGTGTTTTATTTACATACACCACCTTATCTAAGCCCTTCACAATAATAAAGATGTCTGTTATGCTACCATCAGCTATCTTAAAACGGCAAACGTCTTTCTTTTTCACGCAGTTAATTGAAATCCATGCACGATGCTTTCGCGCCAAAGGGCTAAAAAATTATTACATAGTTTTAAATACTAGCTCATCCCTTAACTGATTATTCTATATTTACAATCACAAGGTCAGATGAAGCACGAACTGAACTGCATAATGAGTAAATCTTTGACAAAGTCAAGTTCAGCCGCGCATATTAATGGACAATTTACATGGGACATTTAGTATCAATTATCATTTCCATTGATGTATTTAGACGTGAAAGAGTTACAATTCGCCTGAACTTTAATGGAAACGCGGGCACGTCTAACCAGTGGAACACGGCAAGGTGTGCGGTTTCTATAGATCTCATGCATGAGGGAAGGTCGCTGAAACGAGTAAAAAAAAGCAGTGCCGCCTTAGGCTTCGAGCCTGGCGGCGATAGCTTGTTTGCAAACAACAGTTCCGACGGCTTCATGTAGTATCGGCGGGCCAACGTCTGCCCCGGGACATGGGATGTTAGGGCAGCATTCCAGTCTCGTCATAACTTCAGCGTCAACCCGTCCCGAATGAAAACTTTCAACAAAGTTACGTCGGGAACACTCAACAACTATCTTTTTTAAACGGACTATTCCCCAA
Organism: Mobula hypostoma; assembly: GCF_963921235.1. NCBI lineage: Eukaryota > Metazoa > Chordata > Chondrichthyes > Myliobatiformes > Myliobatidae > Mobula > Mobula hypostoma. The sequence goes on from NC_086100.1 coordinate 159,555,777, forward strand.
CTGAAAGCGTCAGCACAAACCCTCTTAAATTGCAAGAGTTCGCCTTCATTTTAAACTTGGCGCTGCTCAGCGATCCTAGAGACATGTCTAGTCTGTCAAATTACAGCTGTGTGTATGATCAGTGCAATGCGCTACATCAGCGAGCAGAGCCTCAAGATAACAGATGACCCTGCAAAAACTGTCAGAACAGCCACTTAGAACCAAAACCCCACAGATCCCCCCGGTTCATATTCCCAAACTAAACCGAATCTTGCAAATCATTGCAACTGATTTAAATAAGAACATCAATAAAACTCAAACGCTGCCCATTAAAAAAAGGGTCAAAGATGTCAAAACTTTCATACAGTAATTTCAGACGTACGACGAGTCACAGTAATTAAACGTGTACCTTTGTACGGGCACAATTTTACATGCCATGGTGTCTATCGGCATACGGGAGATCCACCCCTTCTGTGGGCCAGGGTCCGAAACCACCCGTCCCCTTATTGTACACAGGGGAGGAGCGCTGCGCCGAATCGGAGTGGCGGCTTAAATATCAGCGGTGTGTGGGTGGTGCCGAGCTAGGGAGGGGAGGGGAGGGGAGGGGTGGGGTGGGGTGGGTTGGGTTGGGCTGGGCTGGGGTGGGTGTCGTATCCCACTGCAGAGAGAGATTGTGTGGTGTTATGACTGTCAGACACCTCCTGAGTAACGTCCCGCTACAGATCCATCTCAATCCCTCGGTATTTCATAAGGATAAAGGGGAAATTTCAGGCTCCAGGCACTCCAGTCAGTCACGTCTCTCAGCTGGGCCATTTGATAATTTACTGTCCCAGAAAAACATTCGCAGTTTTGGCCCTGCAAATCTGCACTCTTTAATCCAGCAGCATACGCTTTCAGGCAGCAACACGTTAATGCAAACTGAAGTTACACAGCGAAGCCTTTCAACGTCTCTTTATAAAAGCGCGGGGTTATTTAAAGAGTTACTTCTAGAATATCATGGAGACATACAACACAGAAACAGACACTTCGCCCATCAAATAGAGTTTTATAAAAATCACGAGGGGCATAGATATGGTGAATAGCCAAAGTCTTTTCCCTGGGTGTAGGAAGCTCCAAAACTGGAAGGCAGAGGTTTAAAGTGAGAAGGGAAAGATTTACAGTGAAGGCACCCAAGGGGCATCTTCTTCACACTGAGGGTAGCGGGTTCGGAAAGAGCTACCACAGAATGTTACAGGTGCTGCGATGACATTGAAAAGGCAGGTATGGGGATAGAAAAAGTTCAGAGGGATATGGGCCAATTGCTGGCAAGTGCCTAACTAGCTCAGTTAGGCAATTTGGCTGGCCCAACTCATCTGTGCCGAACAGCCTATTTCTGTGCTGTATAACTCTAAGCCCACACCCTGCCATCAAACAACCATTTACACTAATCCTGCATTTAACCTTTTTTTTATTCTCGCTACACTTTTGTCAGCTCTTCCCAGGTTGTACCACACTAGTGGCAATTTATTAACCTACAAATCAGCATGTCTTTGGAATATAGAAGACTGGAGCACCCAGAGGAAACACATGTAGTCACTAGGAGGAAGCAGGCAGCACCTGAGGTCAGGTTTGAACCTAGGTTTCTGGAGGTCCGAGGCAGTGAGTCTGCTTGCTAAGCCTCCTTAGTTCAGCACATGGTCCTGTTTTCAAAACCCCTACAGCCAGGGAAGGATCAATAAGTGGAAGCTTGTATTTTTATTCCTCCCAATGCATGTCTCAACCGATCTGCCAACTCTTGATTTAGCCTGAAGCCAATCCAAATCAACCAGAGAATAGGTTATCTCAAAATAAAAGACTAACCAAATTAAATCAACACAACTCTACTGAACAAATGGTTCTGATCATTCCTGAGCTTTCCAGATAAACTTTTCAAAGAGCATAAAGTACTTCAACCTGAGAGGGAAAGTTATCTCAAAGATGGGATCTTCAATAGCGTACAACTCCTGTACAGGCTATGCTGGTTTGAATGTCCAATTTATAGATGCACTACGATATACAAAAAAGCTTCCATAATATTATTAAAATCAGAAGTCCAGCATATGTACTGTATATACCTCTGCTCCTACAAACAAGAGACCTGGCTTACTTTCTCTCTCCACTTACTAATTGTCCTCTTTTATCAGTATTGTGTGCTTTTAATGCCATTCATTGCAATACTGTGGAGATATGGTTACCATAATGAGTGATTTGTGTGTGTATTTTTGACTCATGACTGAAGGACATCTATTAAAACAGAACCTGTTCATTACCCACACAGCAATGGCATGCACAGTCTGAAGTACATGAGTAGGACTTGGAATCTCTCAACTAACATGAGAAAGGGACTTAATGAGTGCAGATTTGTTTTTGTCCCTGGTCAACATCACCCTCATCCCAGTGACATTTTTGCCTCCTCATCCAAACCAGCTTGTCCCTGGAAGCATCATGTATACAAACACAAGTTAAATCCTGGCTCTCAGAGATCCAGAATAAAAGTTTATAGCAGTCAATTATGTTGGACCATGGCTAATGACTAGTTTGTTCCTCTTTGTTAATTGTTACTCGTTTTGAATTATAACTGCATCAAAACATGCCCTTTTAAACAAATAACCATTTTCGATTCTCTCTGAGAGGCTATCCCTTCAGTAGGATGGGTCTAAGGACTGATTAAGTACTGGCATGATTTCTTGAGGCATGCTTGAAAAGTTACTTCTATAGATTAAGTTTCATATCTTTGGCTCTTCCTGGAACTGCATGTCCTCCAAGTCACCTCTGGGACACTTAATTCCATCGCCGATTTTATTAGTGTCATGCATAGATGGCCATACTTACTGGCACATTTCAGGTGGTCAGATTTACTCAAGTGAACAGTTTATGAATAGAATGTGATCACTCATATTACAGCTTTTTAAACTGTCTTCAGCTCCCTAACAAGAATCAAATCACTTGCTATCCAATTGCTGATGTGAAGGTACATACTTCATCATCCACACGTAGGGTTGAAGAATTAATCTGGTCACAAAGGTAATGAGGCAAATTGTTTTATCATTCATGGATGCAAGTATTGGCATCAAGTTTGCTAGCCATGGTGTGAGCTCTTCTACAGTGTTGTTAGTTCTAGGAATTTAACCCAGCAATAATTTAGGGACAGTGATTTATTTTTAAGGGTGACGGTGACTTAAGGAAGTTGGTTATGATGCTATGTAACAGCTACCCCTGTGGATGGTCAAGATCAAACATTTAGGAGGCACTGCTATAGACATCTTAGCAAGTGACTGTGGGACATCCTGCAATTTGAAAACATTGCAGGTTGGATCTGCTGGTGACAGACTGTAAGACTGTTCCAGCAATTGCATGCCAAGCCATAAAACTGACAACCAGGTTTACAGCAGAGCCAATTTCCGGAAAACCAGTATCAAACAATACTGTGTGAATGCCACAGCATTCCTCTCAATTGTCTGTGCCACAATGTTGAACCTTATCACTAATGGACTTCCTGCAGAAGAAAAGATAATGATGAGCTAAATTTGTCACTTGTACGTTGAAAAATACAGTGAAATACATCGCTTTGCGTCAACAACCAACAGAATCCGAGATGTGCTGGAGGCAGCCTGCAAGTGTCACCAAGCTTCCAGTGCCAACATAGATGTTCACAACTTACTAACCCTAACTCTAACCCATTATTCTTTGGAATGTGGGAGGAAACTGGAGCACCTGGAGGAAACCTGTGATGTCATGGCAAGAGCATAAAAACTCCTGACAGACAGGGGCAGGAATCGAACCCTGACCACTGATTGCTGGCACGGTAAAGCGTTGTGCTAACTGCTACACTACTGTATCGCCCTATCTTCAAAACTCTGCTCACCTACGGTGACCACAATCCAGAGCCAATCTTGCAGGATGAGTTAAAAGTTTGCAGGCAACATGTGTTTGCACAAATCCAAAAGTCAATCTACACTGAACCATATGAGAGGTTAGCCCTTACAAGACAAACATCCTGCTGCTCCATACTGCCCTCTGATAATAAATGTTCATAGTGAGATTCTGGAAAATATGGACCACTTCCTATAGCTTAGGATCCACTTCTCATCAAAGGCAGACATTGACGATGAAAATCACTACAGCCTTCAACGTGCCAGCCAACACAGCCTTTGGTCAACTGAGAAAGAGCATTTCAAAATGAAGACCTCAGATGTGGCACACTCCAAATGGTCTACAGGTCCAGCAGTGATTCCCGCTCTCCAACATGCTTCTAAGACCTGGAACATTTGCAGCGAACATCACAAGGCACCAGACAAAATACTATCAACACTGTTTCTGCACGGGAAGGGGCAGGAATCAAAGTCAGTTCCCTCTCAGATCTGAGGGCCTATCTAGTCTCAGGTATTCCAGATTTCAGACACCCGATACTAGCACTCTACTGCAAGGTCTGCCTTTGGAAGAAATTACCACCCCTGGCTATTCGAGTAGGGAAGGAGCTTCTTTGGGATGGCACTGAGAACTATGAGGGAGTACATACTGTAAGACAGCAAAAAGATCAGATTATTTTATAAACTACACCAGGTACCTCCTAACTGCATCTATGGAAGAGTCCGTAGTTCACACTTTGCCCTCAGTGGCAATCTCAGAATTAAGCTATCCCCGGTCCTGGAGTATTTTACCGTATGAGGAACGTCTGGCAGCTCTTGGACTGTATTCCCTGGAGTTCAGGAGAATGAGGGGGGATCTCACAGAAACATTCTGAATGTTAAAAGGCCTGAACAGATTAGATGTGGCAAGGTTATTTCCCATGGTGGGGGATTCTAGGACAAGAGGGCACGACTTGAAGGACGTCCTTTTAGAACTGAGATGCTGAGAAATTACTTTAGTCAGAGGGTGGTAAATCTGTGGAATTTGTTGCCACGAGCGGCTGTGGAGGCCAAATCATTGGGTGTTTTTAAGGCAGAGATAGATAGCTTCTTGATTAGCCAGGGCATCAAAGGGTATGGGGTGAAGGCAGGGGAGTGGGGATGACTGGAAAAATTGGATCAGCCCATGATTGAATGGCAGAGCAGACTCAATGGACCAAACGGCCTAATTCTGCTCCTATATCTTATGGTCTGATGGTCTCATTTTGCACTAAGAAAAATAATATTGAAACTAGTGAACAGAGATCCAATCAAGCTGACTACTTTGTCTCACCACCTGCCTAACTGAAATGCCATTGTAACTGAGTCCTTCCAGGCAGGTGGAGAGTAATTGCTCATACTCTGTGTTGTGTAGTGTACTTATCAGAGATTCTGATCTCAATGACATCTGCATTTTGAACAGGGTAACATGAGACACCAAGGTAGAGAAATCCAAGATAGCTGCCAAATCCTGTAAGGAACTAGACATCGCAATCTGTGTAGGCTTAGATCCAACTAATCAATGTCCTATCAACTCCACCCCAAAATGCTCTGAGAATTCCAGATTCCTCTGAATCTACCTTTGGCCAAATTTAGTTGTCCCACCATAGATCGCCATGCATTCAGCTGCATGTTATCGAGCAGTTAAGTGTCGTCCTTTTTTACCTGCCACGGGAGTCTCCGGGGTCATTTTGGCAGCAGTATACATTCCACCTCAGGCCAATGTCAAGCAGGCTTCAGATGATCTGAGCAATGGAATCAACGGTGCACCCTAACACCTTCACCACGGTTTTGGGAGATTTTAACAAGGCCAGTCTGAAAAAATCACTAAGCAATTATCATCAACAGATCACTTACAATACCAGAGGAAAAAACACACTGGACCATTGCTACACCACCATCAAGAATGCCTACCGTGCTATTCCACGCCCTCACTTGGATGTTTGGTCACCTGGCTGTACTTCTACTCCCTGAATATAGGCAGAGGCTAAAGATTGCAGCGCCAGTAGTGCGGACCAAGAAGGTTTGGACAAGAGAAGCACAGGAGCGTCTACAGGACTGCTTTGAAGTGGTAGACTGGACTGTATTCAGGGATTCATCTTTGAATCTGGATGAGTATGCTGCAGTTGTTACCGACTTCATTAAACCCTATATGGATGAGTGTGTGCCTACAAAGACTTATTGTACATTCCCAAACCAAAAACCGTGCATGAACCAGGAGATACATCGTCTGCTGAAGGCTAGATCTGTGGCATTCAAGTCTGGTGACCCAGGTCTGTACCAGAAAACCAGGTACGATTTGTAGAGGGGTATTTCAAGAGCAAAGAGAAAATTTCGAACGGGGTTGGAGGTGACATTGGATGCACAGCAACTCTGGCAGGGTTTGCAAGACATTACTTCCTACAAAGCAAAACCCAATAGCATGAATGGCAGCGATGCTTCACTACCAGATGAACTCAACGCCTTCTATGCCTGCTTTGAAAGGGAGAATACAACTACAGCTGTGAAGATCCCTGCTGCACCTGATGACCCTGTCACCTCTGTCTCAGAGGCTGGTGTTAGGCTGTCTTTAAAGAAAGTGAACCCTCTCAAGGCAGAAGGGTCCCAATGGAGTACCTGGTAAGGCTCTGAAAAGCTGTGCCAACCAGCTGGTGGGAGTATTTAAGGACATTTTCAACCTCTCACTGCTACAGACAGAAGTTCCCACTTGCTTCAAAAAGGCAACAATTATACCAGTGCTTAAGAAGAATAATGTGAGCTGCCTTAATGATTGTCGCCTGGTAGCACTCACATTTACAGTGATTAAATACTTTGAGAGGTTGGTCATGACTAGACTGAACCCCTGCCTCAGCAAGGAACTGGACCTATTGCAGTTTCCCTATTGCCACAATAGCTTGATGGCAGATGCAATCTCAATGGCTCTTCACCGGGCTTTAGAGCACCTGGACAACACAAACACCTATGTCAGGATGCTGTTCATCGACTATCGCTCAGCATTTAATACCATCATTCCCACAATCCTGATCGAGAAGCTGCAGAACCTGGGCCTCTGAACCTCCCTCTGCAATTGGATCCTCAACTTCCTAACCAGAAGACCACAATCTGTGCGGATTGCTGATAATATATCCTCCTCGCGGACAATCAACACTGGCGCACCTCAGGGGTGTGTGCTTAGCCCACTGCTCAACTCTCTCTATGACTGTGTGGCTAGGCATAGCTCAAATATCGTCTATAGATTCGCTGACGTCAGAACCATCGTTGGTACAATCTCGGGTGGTTACGAGAGGGTGTACAGGAGTGAGATATACCAAATAGTGGAATGGTGCCACAGCAACAACCTGGCACTCAACGTCAGTAAGACGAAATAGCTGATTGTGGACTTCAGGAAGGGTAAGACGAAGGAACACATACCAGTCCTCATAGAGGGATCAGAAGTGGAGAGAGTGAGCAGTTTTAAGTTCCTGGGTGTCAAGATCTCTGTGGATCTAACCTGGTCCCAACATGTTGAGGTAGTTATAAAGAAGGCAAGACAGCGGCTATACTTCATTAGGAGTTTGAAGAGATTTGGCATGTCAACAAATACACTCAAAAACTTCTATAGATGTACTGCAGAGAGCATTCTGACAGACTGCATCACTGTCTGGAATGGGGGGAGCGGGGAGGCTACTGCACAGGACCGAAAGAAGCTGCAGAGGGTTGTAAATCTGGTCAGCTTCATCTTGGGTACTAGCCTGCAAAATACCCAGGACATCTTATGGGAGCGGTATCTCAGAAAGGCAGTGTCCATTATTCAGGACCTCCAGCACCCAGGGCATGCCCTTTTCTCAAGGTTACCATCAGGTAGGAGGTACAGAAGCCTGAAGGCACACACTCAGCGATTCAGGAATAGCTTCTTCCCCTCTGCCATCCGATTCCAAAATGGACCTTAAACCCTTGGACACTACCTCACTTCTTTAATATACAGTATTTTTGTTTTTTGCACTTTTTAAAATCTATTCAACATATGTATCCTGTAACTGATTTACTTTTTTATTTATTTTTTCTTTTCTATATTATGCATTGCATTGAACCACTGCTGCTAAGTTAACAAATTTCACATCACATGCCAGTGAGATTAAACCTGATTCTGATTGATAACATCCAATACTCTGGAATTCCTTTGTTAAAACTTCTCTGTTTCTTCTTTTTAGACTTCCCTTAAACTCTCTGCCTTTGACAGGGATTCTGGTATCTGCCTTAATATTACCTAACATAGCTAACTAGCAATTTACATTTATTTATACTTCTGTGAGAAGCCTTTTGAGCATTTGTTATATTATAGATGCTATATAAATGCATATCAATAATGCTGAGGATGATGATCAGATGGCTTGATCCCTGTTCCTGGTTTGGATTCCATAAGGATTTAAGGTTCAAAAGGTTAGTCCATTCTCAAAATTAACTGAAAATTAAATGCTTTCTGGTATAAATTTGGCACTGGTGTGGGAATGGGGACAGATGGAGCGCTGCATAATCTATTTCCTGAATCAATTTCAAACATTTCAGGATATGAGAAGGTCATTCACCAGAAATATTAACTCTCTTTCTCTACAAATATTGCATGACCTGCCAGGCACTTCCAGAATTATTTCAAAATAATTCTGCTAGCCCTCAGCACCAATCTTTCAGTTTCAGGTTAAATACATAAATTAAACTTGTTTCTTGTTGTGCTGTTAATGAGTGGTGTCCCTTCTTTTTAAAGGTTGGCCTTTCAAGCTTCCCTCAAAATATTTAAGACAATATATTTAAAACAAATTTTTGCCTCACAATTACTGTTGAACTTACTACTGGCTCTCAACGTTGAGAATGTATGTTTCTCTTTCTCACGGGATCTCCATTTTTCACTTTTATTTTGTTTGCTCTCATTGGTTCCCGTCTCCCTCTTATGTTTGATAAGGAGTTTACCAAGCCTTGGATCCAAAGTAGCATGTCTTTATAGTCATACTGTACACAAATAGACTTTCAGCCCACCAGGTCTGAATGGCCACTGAGCACTTTCCTCACTGTTCCCTGAAATCTCTGTTTAATGCCTTGTGTGGGCACATTCAGCTCTTGACTTGTGCCACTCTCAGCACTGACCTACGGTCTCATGGTTGTCTTGGTCGGTGCATCCACTTTGCCCTTAAGCACAGATGGTGTCAAGGATCGCAACCTTCAAGAACTAATATAACTAGTTTGTCATGTGTTTCCGTGATATCATTCTGGAAAAACATTGTATCATTTCTTAATGCATGCATTACTAAATGACAATAAGAGGACCGAGTATCTTTATAATCTAATCTAATCTAATACTTTGTTGCATTTTTTCCACTTTTGTCTGATCCATTTCTCAATCTTCACAACATTCTACCCCCTACCTCGTTTCACTGCCTGTTCTGATACCCCCCTCCACACTTACTCAGTCCCCAGCAGGGACTTCAGCTTCATTCCCCCATGGACTCCGTCCTAACAATTTCAGAGCCGGACAGACTGTTAAACTCTTCTTCCGCTGTCTTTGCCTCCAAGCCTATCGTACTTGTTTGCTTGAGTTCTCACTCCAGACTCGTCTGCACAACCCTAAATACTACTTCAGTATAGTAACATTATGACCATTTTGCACCACAGTGGTTACTGTTCTTTTTGTTTCAAATTGTATTCCTTTCTAGTAAAAATTGTGTATAATTTCTGTTCAGTTTATGTATTCCTTATGAATGCTGCTTATCTAAAGTATGCAGCTGCAATGCTGCAAGTAAATTTGCATTCCACCTGTGCAGACAATAAACCCAATTTTGATTTTGACCTTCTCATTACTAAAATTCTGGCACGATGTTGACCACCTCAATTTTTCCACTGACCCTCCTCACTTCAATCTACCCACATCCCAGCACTCCCCATCCGTCATTCTCCACATACAACTGATCATCCCCTGTAATTTCTGGAACTTTCTATGTGATTCCACCACCACATGATATCCATTTCCTCTTACTTCTGCTTTCCAAAGAGATGATTCTCTTTGTAGCTCCTTGACACTATTATATCTTGACGAGTACACAGTCACCCCACGGAATTGCAGGAGATGCAACATCTACCCTTTTTTCTTCCCTTTTCCAACATCCAATGGTCCAAAGACCACAGCCAGGCGAAGAATGACTCACCTGCACTTCATCCAATTTAGTGTACTGTATTCGGTGCTCACAAAGTCATCTCTGTGCTGAAGAAACCGGTGACAGACATTGCAAAACACATCCACAGTGGTGGCCCTGAGCTTCTGATTGCCTCTCACTGTAACTCTCCATCCCCTCTCCCCGTCAACTTACAATGTCATCAATAGAAACAAATCTTCCCCTCCCCGTTCCCTTCAGCATTTCAAAAGGACCACTCTGTCTTTGACTTTTTGGTTCACTCTTCTGTCTTTCACTGATCAAGAGTACAAAGTAATCTTGAGGAACAATATCGCTTGATGATCACTACTACAGTTCTCAGGAATTGACATTGAATTCAACAATTCCAAATATTCAGCTTTTCTCCTGTGGCCAGTTATAATAAAAACATTGGAACTGAAGCTGTAACATTACCTCTGTATTTTTCTCTCCATGGATGCTGCCTGACCTGTTTAGTATTTCCACCATTGTTTTTAGTTTTGGATTCTCAACAACTGTTGTGTCAACCACTCAGTTTCAGAATTGCCTATTCCTCTCTCACCTTTCATTTCATTAATCTCCCTCTATTTTCACCTCCTTTAGCAAGGTCAGCTGCATGCACAGGGTTTTATCACTCTCTCTCAGCTAGCACCACCAGCACTTGTGTCATTCTGTTTTACACCCTAACCACAAACATTTCCTTTTAATCTCTCTGCCCTTCTCCAGTTCGTCACCTAACTTATTCCATTTCAAACTTGTGATGAAATATCATGGATCTGAAACAATAACTCTGTTTTTCTGTCCACTGATGCTGCCTGACCTGCTGAGTATTGTCTTTGTTCATTTCAAAACCAAGCAGCTCGTGGGACCCAATACAGCCTGCAACCATTGGCACTCGGCTCAGCGTTGAACTGGCTCCATGGCTGCGGCCTGTAGCCATTGGGCCCGTGGACCGGCTTCACCCGTCTCAGAGCTAAATTGGCTCTGTGGCTGTGGACTCACTTTCAGGCCTCTGCGAGTCATGTTCTGTGTTTTTTTTTGTCTACTTTTCATTGTTGCACGATTTGTTCTTTTTTTCTGCATATTGGCTGTTTGATGGCCTTTGTTGTGTGGGTTTTTGTTTAATGGGTTCCATTCTGTTTCTTTATTTTATGGCTGCTTGTAAGAAAACACCTCTCAAGGTTGTACATAGTACACATACTTTGATAATAAATGTACTTTAAACTTTGAAGTAACTGGAAACAGTTAAGGCTTATTTTTAATTTTGTCAGTTAAAGTCCTCAGATTCTTTTCTATTTAAAGTAGATTCCTGGATTCCAGATGAAGAATCAGACTGGGAATTCATGATTCAGCCATTTGCATGGAATATTTAATTCCACTTCTTGCAACTCTGTCAAGGTGCCTAGGAAACCACAGCTGGTGCATACTACTTTACTAAATATGCCCAGTGAAATGATACATTGATCAGGCTTAAATATGTTGATCAATGTGAAACCTTAATATCATTGTACATATCAACAGGTGAACACTCCTTGCTAGACAGGGTGGAGAATGCTCACCGTCTTTTCCCTGGGTTAAGGAATCAGTAACTTGAGGGCAGGGGTTTAAGGTGAGAGAGGGGATATTTAATAGGACCCTAAGAGGCAACTTCTACATCCAAGGTGTAAACTGTATATTGAATTAGTTGCCAGTGGATGTAGTTGAAGCAGAGACAATAACAACATTTAAAAGACACTTAAGGCAGATACATGGATAGGAAAGATTAAGAAGGATATGACCCGAACATGAGCAAATGGGTCCTGTTGAAGAGTCTCGCTATGAAACACTGACTGACTGTTTATTCTCCTCCATAGATGCTGGCTGTTCCTCCAGCATTCTGTGTGTGTTGCTTAAGATATTTAGCATCCGCAGAAACTCGTGTTTATAGTCACATGGGACTAGTTCGAATGGGCATTGTGGTTGATATGGACTATTGACCTGAAGGGCTTCTTTCTATGCTGTATCCTCCATGACTCTATGATTGTAGTTTTCATCGGGACCCTCAGAACTGTTGCAGTTCAGAGACTTATGCAAACAGAAAGTCATAGAGATATAGAACAAGCCTTTTGCCCACCAGGTCTACTTCAACCACTCATTTACTTTATGCCTACATTACATCCCATTTTTTTAACCTCTTTACATTGCCATCAATCTTTCCCCAAATTCTATCACTCACCTACACACGAGGGACAATTTATAGTGGCCAATTAACCTAGCAAACCACACATTTTTGGAATATGGGAGGAAACCGGAGCATCCCGAGGAAAGCCACAGATTAAATGTGCAAATTTCACAGTGACAGTGGCTTTACTATCTGCACCACTCCACTACGCCTAAATAAGATGTGGAAGATTAAAGGGATTAGCTTTGTTTGTCACACATACATCAAAGCATACAGTGAACTGACCCATTTGCATCAACAACCAACACAGTCCAATGATGTACTGGGGGCAGCCTGCAAGAGTCGCCATGCTTCTGGCGCCAATATAGCAAGCCCACAACTTACTAACATGCAAGTCTTCAGAATGCAGGTGAAAACAGGAGCAGCCGGAGGAAACTCACACAGTCACAGGGAGAACACGCAAACTCCTTATGGGAATGAGTCTTACACAGCTGGAGGTCCCAGTTTTCGTACAACTATCCTTGCCCACTTAAGTCATGGGGCATGATTTTGAAGTTTAAAGTTCCAAACAAGTTTATCAAAGTACATATATGTCACTATATACAACTCTTGAGATTCATTTTCTTGCAGGCATTCACAGTAAATGCAAGAAACACAATAGAACCCATGAAAGACTACTCCCAAAGGACAAACAACAATGTCAGAAGCCAACAAAATGTGTAAGTACAAAAATAAAGAATAAATAATAATAACAATGAAAAACAAAGCACTAAATATTGGAAAATGAGATGAAAAATCCTTGAAAGCAAGTCCATATGTTGTGGGAACAGTTCATTTATAGGGTGAGTGAATTTGAGTGACATTATCCCTTCTGGTTCAAGAGCCTGATGGTTGAGGGGTAATAATTGTTCCTGAACCTGGTGGTGTGGGTCCTGAGGCTCCTGTGCCACTTTCCTGATGGCAACAGGCCCAAAACATCGACTGTACTTGTTCCGACAGGTGCTGCTTGGCCTGCTGAGTTCCTCTGGCATTGTTGCGTGTTGCTCGGAATACCAGCATCTGCAGATTTTCTCGATTAAGAAAAGAGCATGACCTGGACGGTGGGGGCCCTTGCTACTTTCCTACAACACCACTCCATGTAGGCATGTTCAGTGGTGGGGAGGGTTTTACCCGTGACCGACTGGCCTGTATCCACTACTTTTTGTAGTCTTTTCCTTTCAGGGGCACTGGCCTTTCCATTCCAGGCTGTGATGCAACCAGTCAATGAAGTTCTCCTCGGGGTTCACAGCCAAAATTTATTTCTCAACTCAATCTAAAAACAGGTTGTCTGAGTACAATCGTACTGCTGTTGTAGGGCCTTGATACAAATTTCTCTATAACAAGAGCATTTTATTGGCTGCAAACTGCTTTGATCATCCTGAAAAGTGAAAGGTTAGCACTACTCAATTTGTCCCTTTGAAGGTAAGAGTGATTTGTCTTATTAGAAATATATCTGTAAGCTGGTATGATAGCAGACAAAAGAGATTCTGCAGATGCTGTGAATCCAGAGTAACACACACAAAATGCTGCAGGAACTCAGCAGGCCAGGTAGCATCTATAGAGAGGAATAAACAGTCAATGCCTCAGGCCAAGACGCTTCATTAGGACTAGAATTGACACTGTTGACTGGATATTCCTCTTCACTGATGCTGCCTGACCTGTGTTCCTCCAGTATTGTGTGGGCTATGCTGCTATGATAGTGGTGTTTAAGAGGCTGATAGGGAGACAAATGAATATGCAGAGAATGAAAGGAGATGAATCATGTACAATTTAATTTTGCATTGTGATTAGTACAGATATTGTGGGCAGAAGGGCCTGTTCCTGTACTGTACTGCTCTATCTTCTAAGTATAACAAGAAATGGGGCACACTTGTTTTGCTTTATGGTACTTCTGAATTAAATCTGATCATGTACATTATAGTGAGGGGAGGACTCTGGAAGCTTTAAAAATATATGCAATTGCTATTGTTTCTGCCAAGAGTTATTTCAGTCCTTTCAGTGTTACTTCGTTTATTTGCTCAGGTTACTAAACTTTTACTAAAAAGTCAAGCAAAGGTAAATTATTTTGCTTCTTTAATTAATTTCCATATTAGAATTTATTTTACACAATTTTATTTTCATTTTTTACTCCTTTGAAATGTCTCTGAGTACCAGAAGATGTCATTAGCTAAAATGCTGAAGACACTAAACACAAGACCATAAGACATAGGAGCAGAATTAGGTCATACAGCGCATCAAGTCTGCTCTGCCATTCCATCATGACTGATCCTGGATCCCACTCAACCCCATCTATCTGCCTTCTTGCCATATCCTTTGATGCCCGGACCAATAAGGAAACTATCAACTTCCGCTTTAAATATACTCACGGACTTGGCCACCACAGTCTGAGGCAGAACATTCCACAGATTCACTGTTCTCTGGCTAAAAAAAATTTCTCCTTACCTCTGTTCCAAAAGGTCACCCCTCAGTCTTGAGGCAGTGTCCTCTAGTTCTGGAGACCCCCAACACAGGAAATATCCTCTCCTCACCCACCTTATTCAGTCTTTTCAACATTCAGTAGGTTTCAATCTGATTCCCCATATTCTTCTAAATTCTAGTGAGTACAGCCTCAAAGCTGCTAAACCTTCCTCATATGTTAACCGCTTCGTTCCTGGAATCATCCTTGTGAATCTCCTCTGTATTCTCTCTAATGACAATACATCCTTCCTGCAATAAAGGTCTCAAATCTCCAAGTGTGGCCCGACCAGTATCTTACAAAGCCTCAATATTATCTCCTTGCTTTTATAGTCTATTCCCCTTGAAGTAAAGGCCCAACATTGCATTTGCCTTCTTTACCACAGATTCAACCTCTAAATTAATCCTCTGGGAGCCTTGCACAAGGACTCCCAAGCCCCTTTGCACCTCTGATGTTTGAATTTTCTCTCCATTTAGATGTAAGTCTGCACTATTATTCCCTTTACCAAAATGCATTATCATACATTTCCCAACTCTGTATTCAATCTGCGACTTTTGTCTAAGTCCTGCTGCAATCACATTGCCTCCTCAGCACTACCTACCCCTCCAACTATCTTCATATCATCCGCAAACTTTTCCACAAAGCCATCAATTCCATTATCTAAATCATTAACAAACAATGTGAAAAGTAGCGGTCCCAACACTGACCGCTGAGGAACACTACTAATCGCTGGCAGCCAACCAGCAAAGGCCCCTTTTATTCCTACTCGTTGCCTCCTGTCTTTCAGCCATTTCTCTATCCATGCCAGTATTGTCCCTGTAACGCCATAGGATTTTATCTCGTTAAGCAGCCTCATGTATGGCACCTTATCAAATGCCTTCTGAAAATCCAAGGGAACTCACCCACAAGGATTCAACATTCTCTGCCCCTATGTCACCTCTTTCTAAAGACATAATTCCATCTCTTACCAACAGAGCCACACCACCGCCTACGCCCTCCTGCCCGTCCTATCCATACAAAATATATCTGTACGGGGTCTTTCTTTTGTTACATTTAAAATGGCGATTTTGTTATGTTAATCTGGGGAATGCGGCTTTGTTGTGTTTTAACGCTGCAGAGAGTTTGCGCTAGCGGTTTGTTTCACTTTAAAATGAGATACCAAGGTTCTATTAGCCAATGGGTGGTTATGTATCGTTTTGTTTTCGGATGCCATGCTGTATGATATGACTGTGGACTGAGATTTGGCGGGGAGTCGGAGGAGAGACGAGGAGGACGGCGGACGTGCGGAGAGGCTCCGGTCGATCACTCAGGGTGGTCCCGAGCCGTGAGTCGACGGAATTCGGGTGGTCGTCTGACGTCGAATTGAGCTCCAACGGTAGCGCGCGAAGAACTTGGACTTTGATAAGTGTTGGCGCCTTTTTTTTTCCATTACTTTCCTCTCTGTATCAAATGCATATTATTGTCATAGAATTAGTAATATCTATAAAGTGTATTTGTTAAAATTTACTGGGTGTGCTGGCTGATGATTGATGTTTCTGATTGAGTCGGGCGGCGACTGACCCTGAGGGGAGTGTTGAAGCAGGTGCTGGGCGGGATTTCCCCTAGACATACACGAGCCAATATAACGGAACATTACATATCCTTTGATGTTTAGCTCGCAACAATGGCCACGACTCAGTGATGCCCACCATGTCATATCGACCAATCTCTAACTGCGCCATGAGTTTGTCCACCTTATTCTGAATGGTACATGTATTTAAATACAGTACCTTCAGTCCTGCATTCTTTGCCCCCATGAATTTTGTCTTGGTGGTACAATTTAACTCTTTGCCCTGTCTGCATTTGTACCCAATCATTGGCTTGTCCTTCTTTACATTCATGTCACACCCATCATTTACTTGTAAGCATGCTGGCTGATCTTCAGCTCTATCATACTAGTTCCCATATTAGTTTAAACCACTCCCAACAGCTCTAGTAAACCTGTGCGCAAGGATATTGGTCCCCCTCAAAATCAAATGCAACCCGTTCCTTTTGTACAGGTCACTCCTGCCCCAGGAGAGGTCCCAATGATCCAGAAATCTGAATCCCTGCTCCTTCCTCTAATTCTTCAGCCACACATTTATTTTCCACCTCACTCTATTCCTATCCTCACTGTTGCGTGGCAGAGGCAGTAATACTGAAATTACTACCCTTGAGGTCCTGCTTCGCAGCTTCCTTCCTAACTCCCTGTATTCTGTTTTCAGGACCTCCTCTATTTTTCTACTTATGTTGTTGGTACCAATATGTACCATGGCTTCTGGTTGCTCACCCTCCCTTTTCAGGATATTGTGGACGTGTTCAGAAACATCGCGGACCCTGGCACCTGGGAGGCTAGGTGTTTCTTTCTCTCATCCACAGAATTGCCTATCCATCCCCTATTACTGCTGCCATTCTCTTCAGTTCCCTGCTCTTCTGAGCCACAGGGCCAGACTCAGTGCCAGAGGAATGGCCCCTGTTGCTTCCCTCAGGTGGGTCGTACCCCCAACAGTACTCAAAATGGAGTACTTATTGTTGAATGCAAACACGAGGAAATCTGCAGATACTGGAAATTCAAGCAACACACACAAAACATGCTGGTGAACACAGCAGGCCAGGCAGCATCTATAGGAAGAGGTACAGTCGACGTTTCGGGCCGAGACCCTTGGTCAGGGCTAACTGAAAGAAGAGATAGTACGAGATTTGAAAGTGGGGTGGGGGGGAGATCCAAAATGATAGTAGAAGACAGGAGGGGGTGGGATAGAACTAAGAGCTGGACAGTTGATTGGCAAAAGGGGTACAAGGCTGGAGAAGGGAGAGGATCATGGGACGGGAAGCCTAGGGAGAAAGAAAGGGGGAGGGGAGCCCAGAGGATGGAGAGTAGGCAAGGAGTTATAGTGAGAGGGACAGAGGGAGAAAAAAGAGAGAGAGAAAAAAGGGAGGGGTGATAAATAAATAAGGGAAGGGGTACAAAGGGGAGGAGGGGCATTAACGGAAGTTAGAGACGTCAATATTCATGTCATCAGGTTGGAAGCTAATGTAGGCTAACCTGAGGATAATGAGAGGCATGTAATTCTGAGGGTAATGATATTTTTAAATAACATTACCTGACATACTCAGGTTGGAGGAACAACACCTTATATTCCGTCTGGGTAACCTCCAACCTGATGGCATGAACATTGACTTCTCTAATATCTGTTAATGCCCCTCCTCCCCTTCGTACCCTATCCCTTATTTATTTATTTATTCCCCCTCTTTTCTCTCTCTTTTTTCTCCCTCTGTCCCTCTCACTATAACTCCTTGCCTACTCTCCACCCTCTGGGCTCCCCCGACCCTTTCTTTCTCCCTAGGCTTCCCGTCCCATGATCCTCTCCCTTCTCCAGCCTTGTATCCCTTTTATCAATCAACTTTCCAGCTCTTAGCTCCATCCCTTCTCCCTCCCAACTTCTCCTATCATTTCGGATCTCCCCCTCCCCCTCCCACTTCCAAATCTCCTACTATCGCTTCTTTCAGTTAACCCTGATGAAGGATCTCGGCCCGAATCGTCGACTGTACCTCTTCCTATAGATGCTGCCTAGCCTGCTGCGTTCACCAGCATTTTTTGTGTGTGTTACTTATCGTTGAAAGGGATGTTCTGCATATGGGAATAACATGGACCCAGGAAACATTAGTTTGAGAACCCCAGAGATTTGTGCGCAGATCTAACCCAGGTACAATTGCTTTTATGCACAACTGAGCATGAAAAATAGATGCAAATAGGTCCAAATCTCACTTCTGGTATTGTACTTCTAATTTACAACTTACTACGTATTCTAATCTCCATCTACAGTAGTGGGACTTGGACTCATTACTTCTGGCTCATAAATTTGCTGCCAGCATTACTAGACTGCCTAAACGTTGCATTTTTGAGCGAGTAACATTTTTCCTGAGCTAATGTTAAACCTGAAACAAACAGATAATTGATTGATTATTCCTTTTTCAATAGCATAAGCTTCCTCTTGGGTATTATCTTATATTGTAAATTCACAAATAATGACTTGATTTGGTTCTTTAAATGTCGCATTACTTGTATGTATACACTTGCAACATACACAATCATGCTGACGTCATTCAAAAGAAAGAAGTGAATTACCTGTAAGTATATGGTGGAATGATTAAATGTAGTGATGGAACTGAGCCAGTTACTTACTAAACAGTCCACAATGCTTTTATAAAATTCGGTTTATAACAAAAATTCACATTACAAAATAATTCTTAGATTACCAGCAAATTCTGCTGATTGCTTTTTCACATTACCTAACAAGGAACTTTGTACTGTTATCTCATGTGAATATTTAACAGGCTTAAAGCTGCAAAAAGTGATAAGACTTTATCAAAAAACAGTGTTGGTGATTGCACCATCGCCATTGTGTAGAACATGAACAAGGTTGACCCTGGACAGACTGGGCCTGCGGAGTCGCTCGCCAATGGGCATTGCAGAGAGCAGAAGGGAGAATTTCTAATGGTTATATCCTCAGCACAGAACTGGTCATTTAGATCTACCACGTCCATGCCAACCTTTTTACCAACCTACACTAATCCCAATTGCCCGCAATAGCACCACATTCTTCAATGCTTTGCTTATTTATTGCCTATCTAAATGCCTCTTAAACAGTAATTGTGTCTGATTCCATCATATTCCTTGGGAAAGGAAATGGTGCTGGAGAATGGCAACATTTTGTATGCAACTGTTTTATTTATTATTACAATGTGGAATAAGAAATTTCATTGTATCTTGAAGTATATAGCAATAAATTAATCCAATCTATTCTACACCAGACATCAATCTTGCTGTGTGAAAAAACATTAACACTTAAAAGCTTACCTCTCATCTTAAACCTTATTTTCGATAGCACTATTATGGGATAAAGGTTAATGCCTATCTACTCTGTCTATGCCTGACACAGTGTTAGATACTTTCATCAGTTGTCCTCCAGCCTTCACTGCGGAAAAAAACAAACCCAGCCAATCCCTCCCCTATGATGGAAGGATTGAATGATTAGGATAGGCAGAAGGATGTAACTAAAGCTGCTTGTCCTAGATGGTGTCAAAACGCCTTAAGTATTTCAGAACAGTAATCATCCAGACAGGTGGAGAGTATTCCATCACTCTATTTCTTATTACTCAAAAAGACAAGTCCCTTTAAGGGCTGTAAACATCTTCACTCAAAACATGTATTCATGTTGTGCCTTGAATTCTCAGAATAATTTAATTTCAAGGAGATTTTAGCTTCAGAGTGGTTTCAGTTTTGGTGTCTTAGTTACAGGTGATGGGGAAATTGTTGGTATAGAGTCCAGCAGATTGACAACATCTGGGAGTACAAAGAAGGTTCACCAGATTGATTCCTGGGATGGCAGGACTTTCATATGATGAAAGACTGGATCGACTAGGCTTATACTCATTGGAATTTAGAAGATTGAGGGGAGATCTTATTGAAACGTATAAAATCCTAAAGGGATTGGACAGGCTAGATGCAGGAAGATTGTTCCCGATGTTGGGGAAGTCCAGAACGAGGGGTCACAGTTTGAGGATAAAGGGGAAGCCTTTTAGGACCGAGATTAGGAAAAACTTCTTCACACAGAGAGTGGTGAATCTGTGGAATTCTCTGCCACAGGAAACAGTTGAGGCCAGTTCATTGGCTATTATTTAAGAGGGAGTTAGATATGGCCCTTGTGGCTAAAGGGATCAGGGGGTATGGAGAGAAGGCAGCTACAGAGTTCTGAGTTGGATGATCAGCCATGATCATACTGAATGGCGGCGCAGGCTTGAAGGGCCCAATGGCCTACTCCTGCACCTATTTTCTATGTTTCTAGGATTGCCTGCTTTTTGGGAACTGGAAGGAATGGCTCCAGTGATGGCAGGTGCACTAGTTGTTACCTTCCAACTTTCCAAGCTCCTGGAATGGCTCTCACCAATCAAGAAATGGCAAATGTAATCCCACTATTTGAGAGATTCGTTGAGGCAATGGCCCTAATATCAGTCGTAGGGAAAAACCTGCTGTTACTGAGGAAATAGCAGTAGAGCACTTCAAAAGTGATGGAGTGGACAGAGGGGTGGGGAAAAGTAGGCTTGGTGGGTCTATAGGAGTTTCTTGGAGTTGGGGCTGATGGAAAATACGTACAAAACCTTTGCAGTGCCTGGATTTGCAGAAAGTCTTCAATGGCGTACCACACTGAGGTTATTAAACAGAGTAGGAGCCCCTGACACTGAATTAAACAGGTCGCATAGCACAGGCCCTTCGGCTCAACAAGTCCTTCCCTGCCATCAAACAGCCACAAGTCAAGTGACCCAGGTTTACTCCCAGTTCAGTTTGAGTTTGGATGCAGTCTGCATGGGTTTCCTCCAGATAATCTGGCTTCCTCTCACTTCCTGAATATGTGTGGCCATTGTAAATTGTTTCTAGTGTGTAGGTGAATGGTAGGATGAGGGACAAGTAGATTTGACTGTGAGAAGAATGAATGGGATAGAACTGAATCAATGTGGACTTGGTGGGCATGTAATATGACTCAATGATTCATATTGGGAACAGATTTACCCCTGCAGAGGGTATTTTTGAGATTCACAACAATCTTTTAGTTTCACATTCTGGACTGATTTAACAAATTCAGTTTAAGTATCCAAATACCTGTGTCTATTTTTCAACTCATGTTACCTAATCGTTAATCCATGTCTCTGATATCCAGTCCACCAACGCAACCAGGAAACAAGTTCAGCAGCATACCATACATATATTACAAGTCATGGAATTTCTGGGATCTAATAGCTCTCCACTTAAAACTCAACAGAGCATGTAGTTAGAAGCAACTGGGTAAATTATAGAGAGTTATGGTCATGGGTTGGTAACAGGACCACTTCTGGTGAACCGTATTTTAGCTGCATGCCTGGCCCTGGCCTATCCTCTCAGATCCTGTAAGGATTCAGAGACATAGCATTGGTAAAGTGTTCTCTGTGGATCAATTGAAGCTCAGCCTTCAGCATTGACAGCACACCCACACCTCACCCACAACCGTCCTGCCTCTGGGTCTTGACCCAAGATGTCAACCATTTCTCTTCCTTCTACAGATCCCTCTTTTCCCCTTCCATTGGGCAGAAGGTAAACACACAGGCTCAAGGACAGCTTCTATACGGCTGTTATCAGTCGCTTCAACAGACCTCTTGTAAGATGAAGATGAACTCTTGATCCTTCAGTCTACCTTGTCGTGGTCCTTGCACCGTATTTGTCTTCCTGCACTACACGTCCTCTGTAACTGTAACACTATATTCTGCATTCTGTATTGCTTGTCCCTTTCATCTACTTCAATATACTTATGTATGAGGTAATCTGTTGAGGCTCAGTGAAAAATAAAGCATTTCATTTACATGTGGTAATAATAAACCGATTAACAATGACTAGATGCTGCCTGACTGGCTGAGTTACTCCAACAGTTCGTTTTTTTTTTGGTTCAGATTCAAGCATCTGTAATCTTTTGTGACACCAGCTCTTCCTTACCTTTCCAGGTCGTGCTTGTGAAGCCTGACCTGCCATCAAGCCATGATGGTAATCTGAAATAAAAATGCTGGAAACACTCAGCTGGTCAGGCAGCATCTGTGCGAAGAGAGGCAGCAATAACGTTTCAGGTCTGAGACCCTTGTTACAACATTCGAAATCTCCATCAGCACCCAAAGTTTCAATCTAGTGGCTTTGTCCTACTGCCCTATAATAATCCCAATTTTTGACTCACGATTTTACTGCTGCAAGTAAGGTTTTACTTAGACCTGTGCACACATGTACTTCTGCACTTGATAATAAACTCGACTTTAACTTTGACTCACTTTTAAAAGGAATATATGAGCAGTGGTTTCTAGCTGAGATTTCAGCAACCCATCTGCCTTCAGAACAAGAGAGTTCTTGATTTCAGCCTGAAACATAGATGCTGCCTGACCTGCTGAGTTCCTCCAGCACTTTGTGTGTGTGTTGTCCAGGAGAGTCTTTTCACTAACCTTCCTTTTAATTCTTCGTGTGATTATTTTAAAACTCAGCTCTCATCTTGGGAATGCAATCGTTACCATTCTTGTAAACAAAATTCCACAGCAACAGGAAGCCTGATTGGCTTGCTGGGTTGCTATGGCTTAATGGCAACATTAGGAATCATGATTTGTAAGTGATAGGAAATGCAGGAAACACACTTTCTAATCACAGAGTTCAATGCTGAAAGGGTAAAGGGCAAGGCTCATGTCTTTCTGCTTGTTATGTTGGAACCTGTTGTCAATTATTAACCTATTTTAACCATTAGCTTAAACAATCAGGGATTAAAAAAAACATAATTGCACAATATATCTGGCTAGAGTGGCAAACCAGAATTCTTGACATTTACAGTTATAAACCAAAAATGTCAAAGCTAATCACACTGTACTTACTTGTCTGTGGAATTTATTGTCATGAGTGGCTGTGGAGGCAAGTCATTGGGTGTATTTAAGGCAGAGATAAGTAGGTTCTTGATTAGCCAGGGCATCAAAGGATATGGGGTGAAAGCAGGGGAGTGGGGATGACTGGAAGAATTGGATCAGCCCATGATTGAATGGTGGAGCAGACTCTATGGGTCGAATGGCCTACTTCTGCTCCTATATCTTATGGTCTTATGGTGTCAAAGGAGCTATTGCTTACCATAAGAACATCCCAAGGGAGCATTTCCCAAAACTAATACCTCCTTGGACGAGGACTTGCGAAAATATTTACTTTAATTGTACTTACAGACTTACAGAATCCAACTTTATGCAAATTATCCCAGCAACACACATCAAAGTTGCTGGTGAACGCAGAAGGCCAGGCAGCATCTCTAGGAAGAGGCACAGTCGACGTTTCAGGCCGAGACCCTTCGTCAGGACTAACTGAACCTTGAGTTAGTCCTGACGAAGGGTCTCGGCCTGAAACGTCGACTGTGCCTCTTCCTAGAGATGCTGCCTGGCCTGCTGCGTTCACCAGCAACTTTGATGCGTGTTGCTTGAATTTCCAGCATCTGCAGAATTCCTGTTGTTTGCAAATTATCCCATACATTTTTAAAGCAATTTAAAATTTGTGATAATATGTTGTGTGGTATTCAGTAATGACTGGATATAGTACACACTCCACCCATGTAATGATGGGTAGTGTAAGGGTCAGTTCTCAATGAAATGGAAGAAATACAGACATTTTGATCTAAGGGGAAATTGACATACAGGCACTTCTGAGGAACAGAACCCTTATGCAACCTGGGGATTGCCTGTATTGGCTTTAAACTAGACAGTACATCCTCATGGATGGGAAGCTGTAAATAGGAACTGAGATAGAATCATACAGGCAAAGAGCATTGAAACAGGCCCTTCAGCCCAAGTTTGGCCTGTAGCCCTCTATACTTCTCCTACCCATGTACTTATCAGGATAGTTTGATATGTTGCTCAAGTGCCCACTTCGTCTATTATTTTCTAGGTGCCACAGTAGCCTACTGTAGTGATAGGCACGATGCTATTACAGTTTGGAGTTCAATTCTGACATCATCCGTAAGGAGTTTGTACATCCTCCCCGTGGATACCAGTTGGTAGGTTAATTGGTCATTGTAAATCGTCCCGTGATTAGGCTTGGATTGAATTGGGGGTTGCTTGGCGGGGCAACTCGAAGGGCCAACTCTGCCCTCTGTCTTTAAATAAATGTTTCTTGGCAGCTCATTCAAAATACGCACTACTCTTTGCAAGAAAAATGCTGCCCTTGATTGGGGGAGGGGGGGGGATTGGTGCTACTATCGCTGTTCTTTTCTGCGAGTGAGGGTGTCGGGGATTGTTATGTGTCGGCAGCCGGTAATTGTTATTGTGACTATTTTTTGCTGCATGGGGGTGGATTTTGGAGTCTGCGCGTTTTGCTTCTTTTCTTTTTCGTGCGGGTGGGGAGAGTTGCTGCCTTTTTTTTCCCATCAACACTCATGGCTCTTCTGTATTTAATGGTCTTCTGGATTAGACAAATGTCAGAGTTGTATTGTAAATGCATACTTTGACAATAAAATAAACCTTCGAACCTTTGATGTTCCTTTTTATTTTTTTTTGCTTCAAATCTTAAATCTATGCCCTCTTGCATTTAGCACCACTCCCTAGGCAAAAGACTATGTGCTTTCAACCTAAATATGCCCCTCAATATCTTAAGTACCTCTATCAGGTCATCCCTCAATCTCCTACATTCCAGGGAATAAAGTGTTCGCCAGACAATACCTTGGTGCAACTTTTCTGCACTCTTTCTAGTTTAATAACATCTTTCTTACAACAGTGTGATCAAAACTGCACGTATACTTCTGGTGATGCCTGACTAACATCTTGCATTACTGCAATATAACTTCACCTTTCGTAAACTCAATGCCATGATTAATGAAGACCAGCATGATGAAGACCCACTGGTCATGCTAGACTGACATCACCAGTGGGGGTGTAAGACTGGCAAGATGGTCTTTGATCAGCCTGTTGAAGATGGGGAACAGAAAAAAGGAGGGGGTTGAGAGGGTTAATGAAGGTTCTGTAGAGTTCACTTGAGGGATGTGATGCTTATTACTAAATGCCAAAGTGAGAGGGGTACGTGGATAGTTGATATATAACAACAACAATTTGCTTTGATCCCACAAACGACTAAAAGGACAGACTCCAAGGAGCTGTAGGTTGGGTGGGAAGAGTGGGTTTTGATTGTTCATCTGGTACATAATGATGGGTGTCTCCCTCAAGGATTGGTCAACAACACTTGAGTCTAGACTATGGCTAATAAAGCGGCTTCCTATGAGCTCCAGCAACTGGGGTTCAATCCTGACCTCTAGCTTTGCCTGTGTTGTTTCCACATTTTCCCTCGGACAGTGTGTACGTCCACGTTCTCCCTCTGACAGTGTGTATTTCCTCTGAGATAGTTAGTTTTCCTCCCACAGCCACAGAACATGGGGGGTGGGGTGGTGGGTGGAGATTTGTAGATTAATTGATTGGCAAGTTGCCCAAGTGTGTTGGTGAATTGTAGAATCTGGGCAGAGTTGATGAGCACATGGGTAGGATTAATGTGAAAATGGATGCTTGTTGGTCAGATTGATACTGTAGGCTGAATCAGCATGGATTCTGTACTGGGGAGCAGTCTGGGTGAACGTGTGGTTGAAAAGTTGAAGGGCTGAACCTTATATCCTATCTGGGTAGCCTCCAACCTGATGGCACGAGTATTGATTTCTCTAACTTCCACTAATGCCCCTCCTCCCATTCCTACCCCACCCCTATTTATTTATTTATTTATTTATTTATTTTTCCCTCTCACAATAACTCCTTGCCTGTTCTCCATCTTCCTTTGGTGCTCCCCTCCCCCTTTCTTTCTTGCAAGGCCTTCTGTCCCATGATCCTGTCCCTTCTCCAGCCTTGTATCCCTTTCGCCAATCAAATTCCCAGCTCTTGGCTTCATCCCCTCCCTCTCCTGTCTTCTCCTATCTTTTCAGGTCTCCCCCTCCCCCTTTCAAATCTCTTACCATCTCTTTTTTCCGTTAGTTCTGACGAAGGGTCTTGACCCGAAACGTCAACTGTACTTCTTCCTATAGATGCTGGCTGGCCTGCTGCGTTCACCAGCATTTTGTGTGTGTTGCTTGGATTCTGTGCTGTTTCTCTCTATGACTCTCAATCTAGTTAGCTCCCCTTTAGCTATTACCTCAGTCACAGAACAGCATTGGAAACACTTTGAACCATTTTTTATAATGCTGTTTAAATTGTAAGTACATGCTGGTATTTATTTATGCAACACACACATGCTCGTCTCAGCCCGAAATGTCGACCGTTTACTCTTTTCCATAGATGCTGCCTGGCCTGCTGAGATCCTCCAGCACTTTGTGTGTGTTGCTTGGATTTCCAGCATCTGCAGATTTTCTAGTACTTATTTATGTTTGCACATTTATTTCGTATCTGTACTTCTAACTTTACTTTCATATAATTCTTTTCTTTACAATTGTTGAATGTTTTCGTTTTGTTTTAGTCATAGAGTCATAGAAGAGTACAACACAGAAATTGGTCCTTTGGCCCACCTAGTCTATGCTGAACCATTTAAACTGCCTACTCCCATCGACCATAGCCCTCCATACCCCTACTGTCCATGTTGCATGTTTCATCAACACATCACAGGAAATTCTTAATACATGTAAATGGTGAATAAAATTCATCATAGTCCTTGATTACCTCGCTGAGGCACTCATTCTCGTTAGCAAAAATACAGCCAATAAATGGCAAGTGTGAACAAGTATGACTTACATTTGCAAATCACTGGCTACTAATGCCATTTTGGCCCATCATCTCCATGCCAGCAAGTTTCTTTAATCAGAAATAAAGCTCAGAAAGTTTCCATAGACAATGTCACAAGTTAATCATAAGCCAAAGGAGGATGTGTCAGCAGAGATAACCAAATGCCTGGTGGAGGAGATAAATTTTAGTGGGTGTTTTAGAAGCTGAGACAAATGCCAACTTTTAGTGTAAAGGAATTAGACAGAAAGGTTCAGGCTTTTAAAGTGAAGGCACTGCTGAAGTGGTGAGGCCAAGGGATTAGGGATTTGGGATTTGGGGGGGAAGAATAAGGTACTGGGAGCACTCTACATCTGGAGGAGGTTATGCTGTCCAGGGAGCAGAGAGAACTACAAAGAGTCTTTCAATTCAGATTCTGGTAGACTGGAATCAATGTACTGTAGGTCAGTGAGCTAAGGGGTTAAGAAGGAAAGAAGATACAGGAAACTTGTGGGCAAGGCTGTGTTGGCATTTAAAGCTGAGGATATTATATAGGTCAACGGCAGATGCCATTTCTCTGGCCCTACATTCCTTCTTAGAACACCTGGAGAACAAAGATGCATACGTAAGGCTCCTTTTCGTTGACTACAGCTCTGCCTTTAATACCATCATTCCAGATAAACTGATTCCTAAGCTCCGGAACCTGGGCCTTGGCACTCAGATCTGCAGCTGGATCTTCAACGTCCTCACAGACAGGACCCAGGCTGTAAAAGTAGGGGACAAGCTCTCCTCTACAATCACTCTGAGCACCGGTGCCCCAAAGGGCTGTGTACTCAGCCCCCTGCTGTACTCACTGTACACCCATGATTGTGCAGCCAAGTTTCCATCAAACTCAATATATAAGTTTGCTGATGACACAACAATTGTAGGCCGTAGCTCGGGTAATGATGAGTTTGAGTACAGAGAGGAAATTAAGAACCTGGTGACATGGTGCGAAGACAATAACCTATCCCTCAACGTCAGCAAGACGAAGGAATTGTTGACTTCAGAAGGAGTAGCGGACCGCACGTCCCAATTTACATTGGTGGTGCGCAAGTGGAACAGGTCAAAAGCTTTAAGTTCCTCTGGGTCAATATCACAAATGACCTGACTTGGTCCAACCAAGCAGAGTTCACTGCGAAGAAGGCCCAACAGTGCCTTTACTTCCTGAGAAAACTAAAGAAATTTGGCCTGTCCCCTAAAACCCTCACTAATTTTTATAGATGCACCATAGAAAGCATTCTTCTAGGGTGTATCACAACCTGGTATGGAAGTTGCCCTGTCCAAGACAGGAAGAAGCTGCAAAAGATCGTGAACACGGCGCAGCACATCACACAAACCAATCTTCCGTCCGTGGACTCACTTTACACTGCAAGCTGTCGGAGCAGTGCTGCCAGGATAATCAAGGACACGACCCACCCAGCCAACACACTTTTCGTCCCTCTTCCCTCCGGGAGAAGGCTCAGGAGCTTGAAGACTCGTACGGCCAGATATGGGAACAGCTTCTTTCCAACAGTGATAAGACTGCTGAACGGATCCTGACCCGGATCTGGGCCGTACCCTCCAAATATCCAGACCTGCCTCTCGGTTTTATTGCACTACCTTATTTTCCATTTTTCTATTTTCTATTTATGATTTATAATTTATTTTTTAAATATTTACTAATTTTTACTATTTTTAATATTTTTAAATATTTAATATTTGTAATCCAGGGGTGGGAAGCACAGAATCAAATATCGCTGTGATGATTGTACATTCTAGTACCAATTATTTGGCGACAATAAAGTATAAAGAATACTTTGCAGTCTAGCCGGCTGGTGGCGTAGTGGCATCAGCGCTGGACTTCGGAGCGAAGGCTCCCGAGTTTGAATCCAGCCAGCTCTCTTGCGTGCTTTCCATCTGTGCTGGGTTGAGTGTCGAGCTAGCAACTTGGCCTCATAAAAATAAGAAAGCCTGCTTAAAAAAATAACACCATCATGACGGCATCCCGATGACTCCACTCAGAGTTAAGGGCTTTCTTCTTCTACTTTACAGTCTAGAAGCCAGATTAGTGAGACTGTGGGTGATAAATATGTATGACCTAACATGCCAATTTACTATTAGGGGCTGGTTATAGCCCTGACAGAATTTACGAGTGCTGAGTCAGTCATTACTGGTATAAAGACAATTACCAGAATGAATTTCACAACCAGGAAAATATTGCTTTGTAATATTGTTTAGAAATGAACATCTCTGACCAAAAAATGGAGACTAAATCTGATAAACACAGTCAGACCGCCCAACCATCCCCAAGTTAAGAACAGGTTATTTTCTTTCACTGACTATCTTAAGTTGCCATTTTTTTCCCTTCAAGGGGATAGAGGAATTCTAGAAAACATATTTGGAATAAGTGCAAATAAAAAAAAAGATTAATTGATATTTAATCCGTTCACATGCATATGTGTACAGATCTTTTCCAGTGGAGCGCTCTCTATATTTAGACTTGTACTATATTCGTCAACGAGTTCAATCAACAGAGTCACATCAGTGCAGCTTTAAGTCAACAACTATCATCGAACTGTCATAATCACCAAATCAGCATCGCCATAAGCATCAGTCAAATGCTTCAAAAGTTACAAAATATAAACTTGCTTTTAACCTGTTTCAGGCATTGCAATGAAACTTGTAGTGTTGTACTTTAGATTATAATTGTGACTTCTCATACATTATGCATGTTTACTACATCAATGTCTCTAATTGTTTTATTGCTGGGATGACTTTCGAAGAGAAAAATTAACTTTATTGTGAGGAGGATCTGAACTCAGTTCAAATTGACAAGAAAGACAATTGGCAGTATGGGAAATGTTCAGGACAGATGGAGTGAACACACTTTTATTTCCCAAATGCTCTCAGCTGCACCTTTCATCAGAACTGGAGCACAGAACCAACAGGCACAAGAGTGCACCCACAGAGCCAGATCTAGTCACTAAATCCCACTACTGACCCCTGGGCCCACTGCCACAGCATCACTATAAGGTATCACACGAGTTCAGAACCCACCGTGTCAGAGGGGAATTCAAATTCAGGCAATTAAATAAATCTGGAATAAAAACAGCTCGTCTCTATAATGGTGGCCATGAAACTATCAGATCCATTTGGCTAACTAATGGCTGTTGGGAAGAGTTAATCTGCTGACCTTACCGGGTCTGACCTATATGTGACATCAGACTCACCAATGTGGCTGCCTCCTTGGTTCTGACACAATTAGGGATGGAGAATAAATCGATTGCAATCAGATGACAAATAAATCAAAGAAACGTGTGTGTGTGTGTGTGTGTGTTCGTTCGTGTTCAGGATGACTGTGCAATGTCTGCATGTTGCGCGCGTATATGAGAAGTGTGTGTAAACACAGTGTGTATGTGCGAGTGTATGTTTGTAGATGTGTGTGGAAACAAGTTGAATGCACAGTGATTTAATTCCTTGTGCCAAAATACCATTGTGCTGGCTGTTCGAGAGAAGCCTGATACCAAATAATGTATAACCTCCTCTTGCAGCTACTAAAATTAAAAGGTTAATAACACTTGCCCTTGTTGGGAAACCAAACAAACCACAACTCTCAACCATCCAATAGAATCAGAAGTTTTACCACCATATTGTCCTTTCATATAAAAATGGTCATTCAAAATCAAAAGCTGCAAGTGATATGGCGTGGGGATGTTAATAATGGCGATGTTGGAGAGTTACTGCATTCTCATGGTGAGAGCCCCAATAATGAAGAGCTTCGAGAATTGGCAGAGCAACAAACCCTGGGTGAATCTGAGGACACGGACGGAGAAAAGGAAACATCAGCAAGAAATGTCACCACAAAATTCCTCAGCATGATCACACAAATCATGGACCAGTTCATCGATAATGACCCCTACTGGGAGCGAAGCAATAAGGCAAAGAGAGGTGTTCTAGGCATGATTTTCCGCTACTAAGAACTGCTTCATGAGAAGAAACTTCAGAAAAGGCAGTAAATCTTGAAGCCTACTTGAAGAATCAGCCAAAGTTTGAGGAGGACCCACAAACTCATATATCTCGGGTTTGATTTTTTAAAAAATCAAGCACACGTGTCTATTTACATAATGTAATAATGACCACACATAGCACTGATTTACATAGCACTCCACCTCCGAGCAACACATCCTCAGCATTAAGTGGGGTCTGAGTGTATTGGAATTGCACTCAACCCGGAGACTGGAGAGTATTTCACCATGTTTGATTTGTGGTTTGTACAGTAGATGGCAGGAAGTCTTTGGTATGACGGGGGTGATTCATGCAACACAATACCCAGACTTCTGTTTGTTTCTGTAGTTTCAATACTGATGTGACTGGTTCAGTTGAGCTTCTGGTCATAAATGATCCACTAGGATGTAGGCAGTCGGCAAGGGAATGCCATTTGCAAACTATGTATATTTCAACCATGGATTATTACAGAGAGTCAAAGTGTTGTGCAGTACAGGATTTAGCACATCCCTGCTAATCATTTTGCCTATCTACACAATTCGCATTTACCTATTCCAGTGGCTGTCTAAATATAGTGAATGTGTCTGATTCTACCACCTCCTCTGCTAGTGCATTCCAGGTATCAACCAGTTTGTAAAAAACTCTTAATCCCCAGGTCCTTTTTAAAGCCCTTCCTCTTACATTAAATTTATGCCCTCATGTTCCTAACGCTGGAGATGTGTTCCTTGGAGGTGGAGTACTATGTAAATCAGTGCTATGTGGGGTCATTATTACATTATGTGTGCTTGATTTAAAAAAATCAAACCTGTGATATGAGTTTGACATGCCTAGCAGAGGAGAAAAGATTTTTGCCATTTCCTCTACCTATACTTGTCATAATCTTATCTACCTCTATTAGGTCATCTCTTAGCCTCCTTACTCTTAGGAAAACAAGCCCAGCGAATCTCTTGGCCTTCATTATTCAGGGAACCTAGTTCAAGAGCCACAAGGCAATGTTGCAGCTCTTTAAAACCCTGGTTAGACCAAACTTGGAATATCTTGTTCAGTTCCTGTTGCCTCATTATAGGAAGAATATGGAAGCTTCAGAGACAGTACGGAGGACATTTATCAGGATACTGGCTGGACGAGAGGGCATGTCTTAATGAAGGTAGGCTAAGTGAGCTAAGGCTTTTCTCTTTGAAGCGAAGGAGAATGAGAGGTGACTGGATAGACGTGCACAGGATGATAAGAGGCATAGTTAGAGTGGATAGCCAGAGACCTTTTCCCCAAGGAGAAAATGACTAATACAAAGGGACGTAATTTCAAAGCGACCGGAGGAGAGTCTAGGAGGATAGAAACATAGAAAAATAGGTGCAGGAGTAGGCCATTCGGCCCTTCGAGGCTGCACCGCCCTTTATTATGATCATGGCTGATCATCCAACTCAGAACCCTGCACCAGCCTTCCCTCCATACCCCCCTGATCCCTTTAGCCACAAGGGCCATATCTAACTCCCTCTTAAATATAGCCAATGAACTGGCCTCAACTGTTTCCTGTGGCAGAGAATTCCACAGATTCACCACTCTCTGTGTGAAGAAGTTTTTCCTAATCTCAGTCCTAAAAGGCTTCCCCCTTATCCTCAAACTGTGACCCCTTGTTCTGGACTTCCCCAACATCGGGAACAATCTTCCTGCATCTAGCCTGTCCAATCCCTTTAGGATTTTATACGTTTCAATCAGACCCCCCCTCAATCTTCTAAATTCCAACGAGTGCAAGCCTAGTTCATCCAGTCTTTCTTCATATGAAAGTCCTGCCATCCCAGGAATCAATCTGGTGAACCTTCTTTGTACTCCCTCTATGGCAAGGATGTCTTTCCTCAGATTAGGGGACCAAAACTGCACACAATACTCCAGGTGTGGTCTCACCAAGGCCTTGTACAACTGCAGTAGTACCTCCCTGCTCCTGTACTCGAATCCTCTCGCTATAAATGCCAGCATACCATTCGCCTTTTTCACCGCCTGCTGTACCTGCATGCCCACTTTCAATGACTGGTGTATAATGACACCCAGGTCTCGTTGCACCTCCCCTTTTCCTAATTGGCCACCATTCAGATAATAATCTGTTTTCCTATTTTTGCCACCAAAGTGGATAACTTCACATTTATCCACATTAAATTGCATCTGCCATGAATTTGCCCACTCACCCAACCTATCCAAGTCACCCTGCATCCTCTTAGCATCCTCCTCACAGCTAACACTGCCGCCCAGCTTCGTGTCATCCGCAAACTTGGAGATGCTGCATTTAATTCCCTCATCCAAGTCATTAATATATATTGTAAACAACTGGGATCCCAGCACTGAGCCTTGCGGTACCCCACTAGTCACTGCATGCCATTCTGAAAAGGTCCCGTTTATTCCCACTCTTTGCTTCCTGTCTGCTAACCAATTCTCTATCCACATCAATACCTTACCCCCAATACCGTGTGCTTTAAGTTTGCACACTAATCTCCTGTGTGGGACCTTGTCAAAAGCCTTTTGAAAATCCAAATATACCACATCCACTGGTTCTCCCCTATCCACTCTACTAGTTACATCCTCAAAAAATTCTATGAGATTCGTCAGACATGATTTTCCTTTCACAAATCCATGCTGACTTTGTCCGATGATTTCACTGCTTTCCAAATGTGCTGTTATCACATCTTTGATAACTGACTCCAGCAGTTTCCCCACCACCGACGTTAGGCTAACCGGTCTATAATTCCTCGGTTTCTTTCTGCCTCCTTTTTTAAAAAGTGGGGTTACATTAGCCACCCTCCAATCCTCAGGAACTAGTCCAGAATCTAATGAGTTTTGAAAAATGCATCCACTATTTCTTGGGCTACTTCTTTAAGCACTCTGGGATGCAGACCATCTGGCCCTGGGGATTTATCTGCCTTTAATCCCTTCAATTTACCTAACACCACTTCCCTACTAACATGTATTTCGCTTAGTTCCTCCATCTCACTGGACCCTCTGTCCCTTACTATTTCTGGAAGATTATTTATGTCCTCCTTAGTGAAGACAGAACCAAAGTAATTATTCAATTGGTCTGCCATGTCCTTGCTCCCCATAATCAATTCACCTGTTTCTGTCTGTAGGGGACCTACATTTGTCTGTACCAGCCTTTTCCTTTTTACATATCTATAAAAGCTTTTACAGTCAGTTTTTATGTTCCCTGCCAGTTTTCTCTCATAATCTTTTTTCCCCTTCCTAATTAAGCCCTTTGTCCTCCTCTGCTGAACTCTGAATTTCTCCCAGTCCTCAGGTGAGTCACTTTTTCTGGCTAATTTGTATGCTTCTTCTTTGGAATTGATACTATCCCTAATTTCTCATCAGCCACGGGTGCACTACCTTCCTTGATTTATTCTTTTGCCAAACTGGGATGAACAATTGTTGCAGTTCATCCATGCAACCTTTAAATGCTTGCCATTGCATAGCCACCATCAATCCTTTAAGTGTCATTTGCCAGTCTATCTTAGCTAATTCACGTCTCATACCTTCAAAGTTACCCCTCTTTAAGTTCAGAACCTTTGTTTCTGAATTAACTATGTCACTCTCCATCTTAATGAAGAATTCCACCATATTATGGTCACTCTTACCCAAGGGGCCTCTCACGACAAGATTGCTAATTAACCCTTCCTCATTGCTCAAAACCCAGTCCAGAATAGCCTGCTCTCTAGTTGGTTCCTCGACATGTTGGTTCAAAAAACCATCCCGCATACATTCCAAGAAATCCTCTTCCTCAGCACCTTTACCAATTTGGTTCACCCAATCTACATGTAGATTGAAGTCACCCATTATAACTGCTGTTCCTTTATTGCACACATTTCTAATTTCCTGTTTAATACCATCTCCGACCTCACTACTACTGTTAGGTGGCCTGCACACAACTCCCACCAGCGTTTTCTGCCCCTTAGTGTTATGCAGCTCTACGCATATCGATTCCACATCTTCCCGGCTTATGTCCTTCCTTTCTATTGCGTTAATCTCATCCTTAACCAGCAACGCCACCCCACCTCCTTTTCTTTCATGTCTATCCCTCCTGAATATTGAATATCCCTGAACGTTGAGCTCCCATCCTTGGCCACCCTGGAGCCATGTCTCTGTGATCCCAACTATATCATAATCATTAATAACAATCTGCACTTTCAATTCATCCACCTTGTTATGAATGCTCCTTGCATTGACACACAAAGCCTTCAGGCGCTCTTTTACAACTCTCTTAGCCCTTATACAATTATGTTGAAAAGTGGCCCTTTTTGATGCTTGCCCTGGATTTGTCGGCCTGCCACTTTCACTTTTCTCCTTACTACTTTTTGCTTCTACCCTCACTTTACACCCCTCTGTCTCTCTGCACTGGTTCCCATCCCCCTGTTGTGAACTAACCTCCTCTCGCCTAGCCTCTTTAATTTGATTCCCACCCCCCAACCATTCTAGTTTAAAGTCACCTCAGTAGCCCTCGCTAATCTCCCTGCCAGGATATTGGTCCCCCTAGGATTCAAGTGTAACCCGTCCTTTTTGTACAGGTCACACCTGCGCCAAAAGAGGTCCCAATGATCCAGAAACTTGAATCCCTGCCTCCTGCTCCAATCCCTCAGCCACGCATTTATCCTCCACCTCATCGCATTCCTACTTTCACTGTCGCGTGGCACAGGCAGTAATCCCGAGATTACTACCTTTGCAGTCCTTTTTCTCAACTCCCTTCCTAGCTCCCTATATTCTCCTTTCAGGACCTCTTCCCTTTTCCTACCTATGTCATTGGTACCTATATGTACCACGACCTCTGGCTCCTCACCCTCCCACTTCAGGATATCTTGAACATGATCAGAAATATCCCGGACCCTGGCACCAGGGAGGCAAACTACCATCCGGGTCTCTGGACTGCGTCCACAGAATCGCCTATCTGACCCCCTTACTATCGAGTCCCCTATCACAACTGCCCTCCTCTTCCTTTCCCTACCCTTCTGAGCTACAAGGCTGGACTCTGTGCTGGAGGCACGGCCACTGTCGCTTCCCCCGGGTAAGCTGTCCCCCCCAACAGTACTCAAACAGGAGTACCTATTGTTAAGGGGCACAGCCACCGGGGTACTCCCTATTACCTGACTCTTCCCCTTCCCCCTCCTAACCGTGACCCACTTGTCTGCCTCCCGTGGCCCCGGTGTGACGACCTGCCTGTAACTCCTCTCTATCAACTCCTCACTCTCCCTGACCAGACGAAGGTCATCGAGCTGCAGCTCCAGTTCCGTAATGTCAGAAGTAAGTTCTTTACACAGAGAGTGGTGGGTTTGTGGAACACTCTGACAGGTGTAATAGTGGAGGCAGATACATCAGAGGCGTTTAAGAAAGTCTTAAGTAGGCACATGGGTGAAAGAAGGATTGAGGGCTATAAAGGAGGGAAAGGTTAGATTGATCTTAAAGTAATTTAAAAGATGGGCTCAATACTG
The DNA here is from genome assembly GCF_963921235.1 of Mobula hypostoma. Lineage (NCBI taxonomy): Eukaryota > Metazoa > Chordata > Chondrichthyes > Myliobatiformes > Myliobatidae > Mobula > Mobula hypostoma. Next base: position 159,592,235 of record NC_086100.1, read on the forward strand.
TGGGCTTAAGGGGCTGTACTGTGGTGTAATGTGTGTTCTAACTCTCTATGATAGAGGGAATGAAAGATTTTAGGTAGATGATAGGCACCACAGAAGCTGCCACTTCCGGCTGGTGTCAAGCTTGTTGAGTGTCAGATGAGAATAGTACTCATCCAGACAAGTGCAGAGCATTCCCTCACACTTCTGACTTGTGTCTTGCAGATTACTGTCAGCAAGCTCTGCGCAAATAGATTTGGCCCCTTGCATAAAGGCAGCTAATTTTGCTCTGGTGGATTATGTTCAACTTCGAGCCAGACATTAAGAGTATCAGATAGCTGCTTAGCATGAGCCAGGGAGAGTGCATCTGTGGAGTGGTGAAAAACAAACTGCTGGAGGAACTCCAGTGTCAGTATTTTATGCTCCAGATCCCAGCACCTCGAGTGACTCATATCTCCCCGTATGGGGTGAACAGGCTTAAACTACTGTGGCAGTGTCATCAACCCACTTATGATCGGAAATGCTGACACTGTTAGGAGCAAAGGTTCTTATCTTCACAAGTTCCCAGTTCTCATACCTTTGTCCTAATCAGCACAAGAACTTTGTTCACTGAGCATTACAGAAAGGGGCCTGTTCTGAAACGCCAGTGGTTCTATGTAGCTTCTCAGTGCTGGACCCCTTCCATCTCAGACATGAGAAAGCTGCACACGTAGAGAGTCATGTGGGTTCTCTTTTGCTGACATATGCCATTCACCTTGGCAAATGTGCCCAGGAGCTTTATCAGTGAGTTGATTTGGTGACCCTTTCTGATCAGTAGACACACACACACACACACACACACACACATATGGGGGTGCACCTGAGTGACAGACTTGAGTGGAGCACCAACACAGAGGCTCTGTACAAGAAGGGCCAGAGTTGCCTCTACTTCCTGAGGAGACTGAGGTCCCTTGGAGTATGCAGGCCTCTCCTGCACAAGTTCCACCAGTCTATTGTTGCCAGTACAATCTTCCATGCGGTGGTGTGCTGGGGCAATGGCATCAACACAGGCTCAATAAACGGATTAGAAAGGCTGGTCCTATTATAGGAGTCAAACTGGACACACTGGAGACCGTGGTAGAACAAATGACTATGGGAAATCCTGGCAATTGTGGGCAATGTTTCTCAACCTCTACATGTCACCTTGGCTGAACAGAGAAGTAGTTTAAATAATAGACTAAGACTCTACTGTGCTGCTCCAAAGAGCGCTATATGAGGTCATTCTTACCCTCGGCAATTAGGCTCTATAATGACTCAACTTATAGCCAGGGAAGTGATGACACCCACTCCCCCCCCCCCGACTGATTAAGGTAATTTATTTTTTATTCTTTCTACTTCTCTTCTAATATTCGTATATCTGTGCACTTGTAATGCTACTGTGATACTGTAACTTCCTTTGGGATAAATGAAGTATCTACTTATCTATCGAACATGTCAGGTACATTTGCCTCGATGGGAACCCGGAAATCCCAAAACTGGATGACCTAGAACTGGGGCAAAGCCTTCCAAACGTTTTCATGTAATTTGAGACCTCAAGCCAAATCTGGAGGAAAGGTTGTTCTACTTTCCACTGTTGTTGAGGCTTTCATGTTGCATGGCTCCCGGCATTTGAAGGGCAAACTTCAAACAGTTGCTAGCATTGGAAAAGTATGCACAGTTGTATGGACAAGCCCACAGTGTGCTTGCAACCTTGATTTCAAACAAGGCAGTTGCTGGCTTGCTCGAACTTGTCCTTGACTATGTCAGTCGGGTTCAGCGCGTTTATGTTAAACCTGCACTATTTGTAATGTACATCCAGGAGAGCGCAGTAGGGGTGGGACAGAGGCAAAGGTGGCAGTCAGCCACAAGTCAAAATGGGAGTGGTGCCACAGGAACAACTTCCATTTACATGACATCCTTCACCCGTGGATGGGGTACAGGTTGCCTACCAAATATTTGAAATGGAGAGACACCGGGTCATGAGGTCAGTTATTTGCAAAGCTTTAACTGCCAGTCAGAATCAGATTTATTATCATCGGCATGTGTCGTGAAATTGGTTAGCTTAGCAGCAGCAGTTCAATCCAATACATAACGTAGAAGAATAAATAAACGTATAGGTACACTGAATAGATTAAAAATCGTGCAAAAACAGAATATATATTAAAAATGTGAGGTAGTGTTTACGAGTTCAGTATCCATTTAGGAATCGTATGGCAGAGGGAAAGAAGCTTTTTCCTGAATCAGTGAGTGTGTGCCTTCAGGCTTCTGCACCTTCTGCCTAACGGTAACAGTGAGAAAAGGGCATGCCCTGGGTGCTGGAGGTCCTTAATAATGGATGCTGCCTTTCTGAGACACCGCTCTTTGAAGATGTCCTGCGTACTTTGTAGGCTAGTACCCAAGATGGAGCCAAATAAATTCACGGCTTCTTTTGGTGCAGTAGCCCCCGATACCAGACAGTGATGCAGCCTGTCAGGATGCTCTCCATGGTACATCTATAGAAGTTTCTGAGTGTTTTTGTTGACATACCATCTCTCTTCAAACTCCTAATGAAGTATCATTATCATTATCCTAGAGCATCAATAGAAAAAAAAGAGAGAAAAAAATGATCTGGAGGGAGCATCCATGGAATAAGAGGGGCTGTAGTAGTGGGGTGGATACTTGCACACTTGACTTTTAATTCAGCATCACAATTACAACACAAAGAATATAAACTATACACGACACTGGAGAGAGAAAAAAATACTGCCAAAACAAGACCTTAGGGGAAAAAGGTAAGGATAGAATCAGAGTCAAAGCCATTGTAGTGCAAGAGGTGTAGAGTTCATTGCTGAGGTAGCAACTAGCCAATACCATTCATGGATGGTGCAGAGATAGCAATCTAATAGTTGCATCCACTCCCTCTAACACAACCCCACAGTGACTACAACAGTATTGGAGTTAGTTGCCGTGACAAAACTCCCCGATCTGTATTTCCTACCACGGTGGGGGAAAAAGGCAGCTTGGAATGCCACCACCTCTAATTCACACACCTTCCTGACTTGGCATCATTTTGCTATCACTGGCCCCTAACCTTGGAAGTCCTGGCACCAACAGCATCCACACAGACAGCTGGCTCCCCTTATTTGGATCAATGCCTGCCTCACTAGTGACAAGCGATAATTAGAGCAATAATTTCTTGTGCATTACTCCGGTTGTTATATTTCAAGCAGATGTGCTTTCACCACAACATGATGCATAAAGCTGACTGAACAGGTTATCACACATTACTGGCACTGGGGACAGTTCTATGAGCTGGTTCTGCTGGGAGAGAGGTGCCTAGCTTGGAGAAATAAAGACCGGCAGTTACTCTTAGCACCTTAAGACAGAACCAGCCCCTGCAAGTTCAAAGGAACGTATTCCTTCTCTGACAGAAAGAATTATATAATGTGTACAAGCATTCTCTAACCTTTATACCCATACATATTTCAAAGGTAATACATGATTCACAGGTCCAAGTATCTCATGATGGGCCACAATGGTTCTGCATAACAATTTTCAAGTCATTTCAGTAATGCTGGGTCACGGGACATGCATTGCAAACTCGAATACTATTTAGTTACTCCCCATCACTAATTGCTCAAGGACTCAAGGGCAACATAGCAGCACAGACAGTAGGGCTTTTGCCTCACCGCACCAGGGAACTACATTCAATCCTGACGTCAGCTACTGCTGTGTGGTGTATGCGTGTTCTCCCTGTGACTACGTAGGTTTCTCCTGGCTTTGGGTTCTCCAGTTGCCTGTCACATCCCAACGCCATGAGGGTTGGTTGGTTAAATGGCCACTCAAAGTTGCCCTTAGAGTGTGGGATCTGAAAGGAATTATTGAAAATGTGGGCAGAATAAAAAATGGGATTAATGTAGATTAGTGTGGGTGGCTGATAGCATGAACTCGATGGGACAAAAGGCTTGTTTTCATGCCGTATCTCTCGATGACTCCATGTTATTAAGAGGCAACTGCATTACCTTAGTCATATATAGACCAGGCAAGGCTGGCAGATTTCTAGTTCCTGAATATCACTGAACTGCGGGTATATAACAACAAGCTTGCAGTTTCAGTCACAATGCTGGAAACTGGCTTTTTCATTCGGGTTATTTAAGGAACAATTTAAATTCCCAAGCTGCTGTGGTGGGATTTGAACTCCTGGAGCATTGGACCAGGTCCTTGGATTGTTTTATAAAAAAATAATTTAACCACTCTGTTTTCATTAAGTGTCAGACAAACCTGTTTATCTCCATGTCTTTTATACTGGAGGCAAGCTCCTCGGATGACTCCATCTCTTCCTGGCTGGCACGCCTGACAGGCAGTGTCCGTGTTGTTTCTGGAGTTCCAATTGATTGTTCTGGTTGAGGCACAAGGAAAGTTCCTGGAATGACTTTGGGCCTTGTCCTTTTGTTCTGCAATAGAGAAACAGAATTTCTTAAAACACAAAGTATGCAGAGCCAGCAGGCTGATATTGTATGTAATATATTCAGAGAATCACTGCAGCACAGGTCAAGGCTAATTAACCCATTAAGATGGGTCTTAGCAGAACAATCTGACGTGACTGGGAATGAGGCCATTCATTCAAGTCCTTGCCAGCTCAATGAGTAATGCAATCCCCCACTAAGTCTTCCCAACATTCCTATCAACTCTCCCAGTTTCTACCATTTACATATACACAACCAGAAAACTTCAGTGATTTATCGATCTAGCATGGCTAAGGGAAGAGGGATGTTGCAACCACGGATTCAGCAGCGCAGTCGATACAGCAATTGCGCTTGTGAATTTGCACGTGTCAGCTAATTATTATTTAATCGTGATAGTATTTAACTCCATACTTGTCGAAACTTGGACAGAGCACAGCAACGCTTCTCTGCCTGTTTGCTTTCAGTCTTCTCTGAGAAATTGGACTTTCGAGTGAACTGACTCTGAAGACTAGCAGTAATCGTTTAATGTTTACATTTTCTTTTCAGCTGCAGTATAGGCTTCGTTTCCCATTTGAGAGTTTTAGTTAACAGCCCTATTTGGCCTAGCGTTTATTGTTTACTTTCCCTTTAACACTGTTCACATTAAAGTTTGTGGACTATCGACCTGCTTCAGTGTCTCTCACTCCGCACACGGGCCAAATCCGAACCAGGTAACAGCAGGTAACAAGAGAAGGTGCAAACTTCAAACGAAAGATCAGGATCTCCACATTGTCCCACTGTACTGGGTTTCATTCCCCTGCTCTTTCCAAGTTGCAACCACAGATTGACTTTGTTTCCATCCTTGTAGACGGTCCTTTCAGATCATACACTCTTCATAAAAATGTTTGACCTCACATCATCCCTGTACCTTATGGCCATAACATTAAATCTGTAGCTCTCTGTTCCTTGGTCCATCTGCTAATGGGAACAACCTTCTACCATCCATTTACCTTACTAAACCATTTCTGATCTTCCATGTTGACCGATGTTCTGCTCTCTTCTTTCCAGAGTTTTGGTTGTCATTGCTTTTAATGAAACTTATTAAAAAATGTATCAGAAAATTCATTAGGAAATATATTTAAGTCACAATTAAATTCTCTCTGTGCACTGCCAAGGGATGCTGTATGGCTGCTTACACTGTACGTGTTCAAAGACATTTTATCTATGCAGGTATAACTGTGACACAACCAGGAAAATATGTTGCATCTATTTATATACATTTCAATCCAGCTTTATGCATGCTATCAAATGTATCATTAGGGAAAAGGAGCAAGCCAACTAACTTTGAAATATACTATCCCCTTGAATCTGATGGACACCTCTTCAAACCTAAGCGATAATCTCACTCTTGGGTACTCTTAGCCCACTACTTGGAAGATTTTCTCCTCATGTCCCACCTGAACGTTCCTGCTCAAACATGGAAAAAGGAAAGAAAAAAAGCAAGGCTAGAACTCTCTGTACAAACAAAATATCATGACCATAAGATATAGGAGCAGAATTAGGCCATCTGGCCCATTGTGTCTGCTCCATCATTTCATCATGGCTGACCCAATTTTCCACTCAACTCCAATCTCCTATCTTCTCCCATCTTCTCCCTGTATCCCTTCATGCCCTAACCAATCAAGAATCTATTGATCTCTCACTTAAATATACATACAAACTTGACTTCCACAGCTGCCTGTGGCAAAGAAGTCCATGGATTCACCCTCTGACTAAAGAAATTTCTCCTCAACCGTTCTAAAAGGACACCCCTCTATTCTGAGGCTGGAAACATCCTCTTCACATCTACTCTATTAAGGTCTTTCACCATTTGATTGGTTTCAATAACGTCACTTCTTATTCTTCTGAATTGTAGTGAATACAGGCCCAGAACTATCAGATGTTCTTCATATGATAAGCCATTCAATCCTAGATTCATTTTCGTGAACCTTCTTTGAACCCCTCCAGTTTCAGTACATTCTTTCTAAGATAAGGAGCTCAAACCTGGTCACAAAACTCCAAGTGAGGCCTTACAAGTGCTTTATAAAGTTTCAACATTACAGCCTTGCATTTATATTCTAGTCTCTTGAAATGAATGCTAACATTGCATTTGCTTTCCTCACCACAGACTCAACCTGCACAAGGACTCTCAAGTCCCTTTGCACCTCAGTTTTTTTGTAATTTTTCTCCATTGCTGGGAAGTAGGTACAGAGATGTCAGGGGTAAGTTTTTTACTCAGAGAGTGGGGAGTGTGTGGAATGGGCTGCCGGAAACGGTGGTGGAGGCGGATACGGTAGGGTCTTTTAAGAGACTTTTGGATAGGTACATGGAGCTTAGAAAAATAGAGGGCTATAGGTAAGCCTAGTAATTTCTAAGGTAGGGACATATTCAGCACAACTTTGTGAGCCAAAGGGCCTGTATTATGCTGTAGGTTTTCTATGTTTCTATTTAGAAAACAGTCAAACCTTTCATTTCTTTTACCAAGGTGCACGGCCATACACTTCCCGACACGGTATTCCATCAGCCATTTCTTTGCCCATTCCCCTAATCTGTCTAAATCCTGCAGCCTCTCTACTTTCTCAAAACTACCTGTCCCTCCAACTATTTTCATATCATCTTCAGACTTTGCAACAAAGCCATCAATCCCATCTTCCAAATCACTGATATTTACTAATATAAAAAGAATTGGTCCCAATACAAGCCCCTGTGGAACATCCGAGAAGGCTCCCTTTATTCCCACTCTTTGCCTCCTGCCAATCAGCCACTGCAGATGAAAGAATTTAAGATAAAAACAGAAAATGCTGGAAATGGTTAGCAAGTCAGAAAGGGTTAAGCAGAGGCACAAGAGATTGCAGATGCCGGAATCTGGAGCAAAGCAGCTCAATGCAGCTCAGAGAGCATTGTGTAGGGAAATGGACAGTCAGGGTTTCGGATCAGCATCTTCACCTGGTCCAGAATGGTCTCACTCGGAAATATTGACCGTTCATTTTCCTCCATAGATGTTACCTAACCTGCAGTGATCCTCCAGCTTTTTGTGTTGTTCCAGAAAGAGTTAACATTTCAGGTCAGCGATATTCGAGAGATGAAAGGCTCCAATGAAAAACCATTGTCCTACAACTTTAATACTGCTTTTTGTCAAAGGTAGTGGCTTTTCTGTTGAATATTCCCTGAACTTTCAAATTTTCTTTCAGATCTCTAGCATTCGCAGTATTTATTTTTGCCTGTGTGTATTAATTGTTCTTATTTAATTCATTGGAGGTGTCTTAGCAATAAGCTAAATTTGGCAGCACTGACTTGGCCACCTGCACAACACTTGAATTTATATTACATATGTATTCATGTGTACATGCACATGCGCACACACATATAAACTTGCACACATGCACAATTACACCTTCACACATAGCCAAGCACACGTACTGCTTCTTAGCCCTTACACTTGGACATAGAGGTACACATGAGCAGTAAGCACATATCTATTAAGGTAAAATGCAATTTAATGGATCTAGAAAGAAATTACTAAGCAATTTAGTGACAGAAAGAAATTACTACAGTGCTTTTCCTGACCACAAAAACACTTCAAATAGCTTTACAGCCAATGAAGAGGTGCAGTCACTGTTGCGTTGGGGCATTACAGCAGGAAATAGGCGCTCTGTGAGCTTCCACAGGAGCAATTTGAAAAGCAAGCAGGACAACACAGTGACAAAGTGGCTAATACTGCTCTCTTACCCTCCAGGATATCTGGGTTCAGTCCTGATCTCGGTTAATGCCCTGTCTGGAGTTTGTACATTCTCTCTGTGACCTTATGGGTTTCCCCCAAATGCTCTCGTTTTCTCTCACAGCAAGAGAATGCTGAAAGGTTAATAGATGACTGTAACTACCCCTTAGTGCAGGCTATTGCAAGAAGAATCAAAACAGGAATTGTAGCGTGAGTGAGAATAACTGCAGAGGTATAGAGGAAAAGGATTTTAAAGATTGATAAGGTCAGGGTATTGGGGCTAGAGGTGAGGGACAGTCTGGTGTTCAGCTCACTGCTCTGTGAGATTTACTCATCTATGCACTGAACTGAGGATGTGGCCTGCAAACAATGGGCTCCTAGACTGGCCGTGACCTGCTTTGTGACTGCGGACTCACTTCCGTGAACTTCAATTCTGAATGTTATTTGCTGACTTTTATTGTTTGCACGATTTGTGTTGTTTTTCCTGCACATTAGGAGTTTGATGGGTCTTTTTTTTAAATGGGTCCTATTGGATTTCTTTGTTTCCTGGCTGATTGTAAGGAGACGAATCTCAAGGTTGTCTGTAATATACGTACTTTGAATAGGTGGGGAGGAAGGAATGGGATGCTTCCTAGGGGATGCCACCTAGGGGATGCCAAAGGACTTGATGGACCAAATATCCTCCTTGTTTAGTTGAAAGAGAATGTAATTTTAAGTTGTAATAAATAATGGCACAGACACTCAAAATAATTTGCAACTTTCTTCAAAATTGTGCCATATTTTCAGTTCAATATGACCTAGGGCAAAAGTCACTGGGGGCTTGCATTGAATCAGCACCAAACACTCCCTCGAATGTGAGAGATTGAGAGATTTGTGAGAAGGGGCCAGTGAGTCTTTAGGAGAGCATCTTACTCACTGCTGTCAACCCAATTAAACTTGTACTCAAAGTGCAAATTTACTTTCTGCTTGGCACCTCCATTGATTTGTTTTCCAAAGACTTTTTGTCAGTTGCTTTGGCAACACTTGGCTTGGCCACGATCCTGGAAGGTTAATCATGAGGCCCATCCCAGCCATTCCAATGGGCATTCCTCACCCACTTTCAATTCAAAACAATCCCTGGGTTGTACAAGAGTCCTGCTCCTGAGAACTGCCCATAAGCTGATTATTCTGTAAATCTGTGATTTTTAATATCACTCCACATACTTAGAACATAGGAGGTAAAACCGTATAATGCAGGAACAGGACCTTTGGTCCACACTTGTGCTGAATTAAACTAATAACACCTAATCTCTACTGCCTACACATAATCCATATTCCCCCAGTCTCTGCATATTCATATGCCTAAGATCCTCTTAAACACCTCTATGGTATTTGCTCCTGGCAGCGCATTCCAGGACCTCACCACTCTGTGTAAGAAACCTGTCTCACACATCTCCTTTGAACTTCCCCCCCTCACCTTAAATGCTTGCTCTTCCGTTTTTGCATTCCTTTCACCTTTAGATTAAAAAGTGGGCAATGAAGGTGGAGTGGAATCAGGAGCAACACTGTCGTGAGGCACTGAGTTACCCAGCATGGATATAGGCCCTTCGGCCCATCAGTCTGTGCAGCCCATCAGCCAACCATTTACTCTAATTCTACCAGGGGAGATTGAAAAGGAGATGAGTTATTAACTTCAAACTTTTTACATAATCACAAAGCGCTGAACTGCATGTGCATGTAAAGAGAGCTGTATAACTCATTTACCTCTGCCTTAGGCCACAAACTTATCAATCATCCCCGCTGTGGACACTTTCTGGAGGTCCAAGTTCTGTATGCTCCACGACCGCTGGACTAAGTGTGTAAATGTAGGAGGGGACTATGTTGAAAAATAAATGTGCTAGATTTTCTAAAATTGACTCCTTCTACCTTAGGCCACGAACATATCAATCACCCCTCGTACACTGATCTCATTTCATTCTTCCCACATTCCCATCAACTTCCCCAGAATCCTACCACTCACCTACATACACTAGTGGCAATCAACCCATCAATCTGCTCATCCTTGGGATGTGTGAGGAAACCAGATCTCCCAGAGGAAATCCATGTGGTCACCAGGAGAACATGCAAAATGCAGACACTGACTGTGCCAGAGGTCAGGATTAAAACAGGGTCACTGGAGCTTTGAGGCAGCATCGCTCTCCACTGCGTTGCCAAACTCACAGCGAAAACTGGATTGGGGTCCACGGAAGAGTTCCAGAAGAATATACAGTTCTTTGACAAGGATCTTGTGCTTTCCAAACATATTTGATGAATAAACTCTTCTTGGTCTTCCTGCCGGGTACAGGTATTGATAAGAACCAACGTTTCGATGACAAACTCTACCATCTTCATCAGGGATCAAGCTCAGGCATGTCTAGTCCCGTAGTATTTATACCCACTGTATTCTGACCATCCTGATTGGTTAGTCCTCATCCAATTATAAACAAGGTGGGAAAGCAGAAACCTGATTGGATGAGGACTAACCAATCAGGAGGGACGGACTACTGGGGTATAAATACCGCTGAACTAGACATGGCTGGGTATCATCCCTGACGAAAATTGCAGAGTTTGTCATCAAAATATCAATTATTACTGATACCTGTACCTAGCGGGAAGCCTGAGAAGAGTTTATTCGTTCTTGACAAGGCTTACAATTCAGCAATTCATTGTGAAGTCCTTGATTGTCTTTCCCAAGACAAAGTATTCCAGGCTTTCCTGCAGTATTCTGAAAGGGGCAGTGTTCCCAAAAGAACTGGATAGATTGGATACAGAGAGGATGTTTCCATTAGTAGGAGTGTCTAGGATCTGAGGGCACAGATTCAGAATAATTGGATGTACCTTTAAAACTGAAATGGGGAGACAGAAGTCAGTGAACCTGTGGAATTCATTGCCATAGAAAGCTGAGGAGGTCAAGTCATTGTGTTTGTGTCAGGAAGAGATTGATATGCCCTTGATTGGTAAGGGGGTTAACAGTTACTTGAGAAGGAGGGAAAATGCAGTTGAAACAAAAACTACAATGATTGAAAGGTGAGGCAGATGTGATGGGCTGAATAGCCTAATTCTACTTCTATGTCTTATGGGCAATGGCGGGCAAATTTCTGGGCCATGTGAAAGAAATCAGAAATGTGATCTTTATTTCTTCTTCTCCTGAATAAAAAGACATCAGCTTTTCAGCTGCATCACACTAAGAAATATCACCATGTCATTAAGCACGCAGGTAAATTTACTTTAATAATGTCACTTGTTTCCCTCCACAGACGCTGCCTGACTTACTGAGTTCCTTCAGTATTTTGTTTGCTGCTCTGGAGGTGGCGAGGAAACTTGAGTATACCACCAATTACGACAAATTTTTTGGACACTCCTGCAGCATCAGCTTTAACGTGAGCTATTCAACGACCTTTATGAACGTCTGGATTAATATGAAGATTTATACTAATTTCATTTTTCAATCATAATCATTTAAAATTTTCATTAAAATTGTCATAGAAATTCACCCTCAGATGGTTGTTTAAAAGTGTAATATGTATATAATAATAGACCATTTCCAAAACATGGTCCCTTTAAAAGTCACCATGACTGATTGCAGCTATTTTCAAAACTAATTATCTATTTGATCAATTAAATTAAAGCTTCCCAGGTACCATGGTAAAATTGGAACACGCGTCTGGTTCAATCATCGGCACTCCTGGATTATTTGCTTAGCAACCACACACATCATATTTTTCCAACACAGTAGGAGATAATTCAGTCTATTAAATCTGTACTAACTCCCAGCAAACCAACCAATCAATCCCACATTTGTTCTCCTTTTTTTTACTTTTAGCAGTGCATTATTCTCCTCCTCTACATCAGCTCCCCTTTGATTGTCTTGCTACATACCTGCATGAAGGAGTAATTTACAGTGGCCAATTAATTCAGCAGCGCATCCTTGGGATGTGGGAGTAAACTGGAGCACCCCGTAAAAAATCAATTCAGTCACAGGGAGAAGGTGCAAACACCACACAAAGAGCACCTGATATCAGGATCGAACCTGGATTGCTGGAAGCATGAGGCAACAGTATAAACTGCTGCACTCCCATACTACCCACTATCTCAATTCTTGCCCCTAATTTCCAATCTGCAATCTCTAGCTGTCCAGCTTCCTTCCATTTTTCTCCCTTTTTAAATTCCCGCCAGCCTTCAAGGAATTAAGAGCTGTTACATAATCAAAAGACTACCTTTGCTTCCTTCAGTTGTCCAAATCCTAGGCTTGAGAGCAGAGGATAACCTGTGGGTTGGTGACTGAATACACCAATCCAGTTGTGTAACCTGACAAAGCTCAGGGCAAGCTTCTTCATAGCTCAACACCGCAACTACACTGCATGTCCAGCTGAAGAGAGCGAAACCAAACCTTTTCCTGCTGGCTCGTCCACTGTATTTGTTCCACTAAAAGTCCATTGAATTTGAAAGGCAAAGCAGTCTTGTTTATATCTAAACTGCAGTCAACCTACTCTGCATTTTTATTGTTTCAATCCGCCTTTCACAGAAGGGGAGGAAAATCAAACGGATTAGCAAATTCTGTGGCTGAAGGAAAACAAGAAACTTGAGGCATTGAATCAGAGTTTGTGAAGCATATCTCTTCCTTCAACAGGCCAGAACAATCACAGGTTTGGGAGGTAAAGGGGGAGGGGCACTATTTTTCCTGTTTTGGCAGTATGCCCAGCACAAGTGTAGCTAGTTACTTATTACTCTAGAACAGCCGACATTCCCTGGATAGTAAGGCAGCAGGAAGAAAATCAACCAGGGTGGGCAACACAAGGCATGCAATAATTTTTTTTCATGAGAAAACCAAAACACTGCAGAAATCTAAAACGAAAATAGAAAAAGCTGGATGCACTGTGGGTCAGACAGCATCCCTGGAAGGAGACACAGGAGGAGCAGATGCTGGAAATCCGAAGCAACACACAAAGCACTGGTGGGCCGGGTAGCATCTGTGGAGTGAAATGGAGAGTTGAGGTTTTGTGCCGAGACCTCCTCATCTGCACTGGAAAGAAAGAGGGGAGATAGTCAGGATAAAGTGGTGGAGGAAAGGAACAAAAGAATAGCAACTCATACTCAATCTGGGCAGTCTCCAACATGACAGCATGATCACTGAACTCTCAAACCTCAGGTAACTGCTCCTCTTCAGTCCCTTTTCATTTCCTTCTTTTATCTCTCCTGATCTAACTGGTCTCCTTCACTCTATTTCATTCCTCTCTTCAACCATATTTACCTGCTCAACACCAACACACTCCTCCCACTGGTTCCCCTGCCCACAGTCCTCCCTTTATTCCATGCTCCACCATCCTCTCCTTTCAGATTCCCCTCATCTTCACTGATGAAGTGTAGTTCCTCAGGTTTGCATTGAGTCTTGTTATTACTGACAGCATTATACGTCCCGTAGAAGCTACCTGTTTGTCACTTGCATTATCATCTATTTCACACTGTAATCCCACCCTTCCAAGGGATTGCAAAGGGCAAAATTGGTCCTCTGGAAAATCAGAATGGTAATCCATGCGTGGAGCCAAAACAGATGATGGAGATCTTAAATGCATCTGTATTTACTCAGGAGTCAAACACAGAGTCCACAGAAGTGAGGCAAAGCAGCATCAACTTCACGGACCCTAAACCGATTACAGAGAAGAACGCAAACACGAGGAAATCTGCAGATGCTGGAAGTTCAAGCAACACACGCCAAAGTTGCTGGTGGACTCAGCAGGCCAGGCAGCATCTCTAGGAAGAGGTACAGTCGATGTTTCGGGCCGAGACCCTTCGTCAGGACTAACTGAAAGAAGAGCTGAAATCTCTTACTAGCTCTTCTTTCAGTTAGTCCTGACGAAGGGTCTCGGCCCGAAACGTCGACTGTACCTCTTCCCAGAGATGCTGCCTGGCCTGCTGTGTTCACCAGCAACTTTGATGTGTGTTACAGAGAAGGAGAAGGTGTTTTGCTATCCTGAAGCAAGTCAGGGAGGATAAATAGAGAGGCCTGACAAGGTGTTCCCTCAGACCTTGCAGTAGGCAAGTGCAGAAATTGCCAGGGCCCTAGCAGAGGTATTTAAATCATTCTGAGGGACAGGTGAGGTACCTGTGATTGGAAGATAGCTAATGTTTTTCCACTGTTTATGAAAGGCTCTGAAAATAAGCCAGGAAATTATAGGCTGGTGAGCCTCACATCAGTAGTGGGAAAGTTAGTGGATTGGAGATATAAATACTTGGATAGACATGGAATGTTTAAGGATAATCCACATTGCTTTGTGCATGGTAGGTTGTCTCTAATCAATCCTATAGAGTTTTTTTTTTGAGGAAGTTACCAGGAAAGTTGATGCAGGCAAGGCAGTGGATGTTGTCTACATGGACTTTAACGAGGCACTTAACAGGGTCCCACATGGGAGGTTGGTTAAGAAAGTTCAGTTGCTCGGCATTCCAGATGAGATAGTAATTTAGATTAGACATTGGCTTTGTGGGAGAAGCCCGATGGTTGCCTCTCTGATTGGAGGCCTGTGACTAGTGGTGTGCCACAGGGATTGGTGCTGGGTCCATCTGTATCAACAATCTGGATGATAATGTAGTTAACTCTTATCAGCAAATTGTGGATAACACCAAGATTGGGGGTGTAGTGGACAGTGAGGAAGGCTGTCATGGCTTGCAGTGGGATCTGGACCAGCTGGGAAAAAAGGCAGATGGAATTTAATGCAACAAGAGTGAGTTGTCGCACTTTGGTAAGACCAACCAGGGTAGGTCTTACACAGTGAACAGTATGGCATTGAGGAGTGCAGTAGAACAAAGGGAATCAGGATTACAGGTCCATAATCAAAAGTGGCATCACAGGTTATTAGGGTTGCTAAGAAAGCTTTTGGTACATTGGCCTTCAAAAAAGTATTGAGTAAAGGAGATGTGATGTTATGTTTAAGTTGTTTAAGACACTGATGAGGCCTAATTTGGAGTATTGTGCAGTTTTGGTCATCTACCTATAGGAAAGATGTAAACATGGTTGAAAGAGTACAGAGAAAATTTACAAGGATGTTACTGGGACTGGAGACCTGAGGAAAGATTGAATAGATTAGGACTTTATTCCATGGAATGTAGAATATTGAGAGATTTGATAGAGGCATACAAAATTATGAGGGGTACACTGTAGATAGGGTAAATGCATGTAGGCTTTTTTCCACTGAGGTGGGGTGGGACTACAACTGCAGGTCATGGGTTAAGGGTGAAAGATGAAAAGTTGAAGCTGAACAAGGAGGGAAACTTCTTTACTCAGAAGGTGATCAGAGTGTGGAACGAGCTGCCAGTGCAAGTGGTGCATGCGAGCTCGATTTCAATGTTTAAGAGAAGTTTAGCTAGGTACATGATAGTAGGGATATGGAGGGTTATGGTCCTGGTGCAGTTCGATGGGAGTAGGCCGTTTAAATGTTTCAGCATGGACTAGATGGGCCAAAGGGCCTGATTCTGTGCTGTACTTTTCTATGACTCTATGACTTCCCTCTACAGCCGAATTTCAGAAGCAGTGTAGGAAGAATCAATAGAGTCAAGGGTTATGAGGAATGGAAAAAAAGTGCAGCAGAGACCAAGATCAGAATATCCATAATCTCCTTGATTAGAGGAACAGGCTCAAGAGGCTACTGGCCAACTCCGGCTCTGAATGTTATGCACACTATGTTGACGCAGTATGTGTGGCAACACTTGTAGGCTGTCCCCAGCACAATTCTTGGACTGTGTTGGCTGTTGATGCAAAATGATTCATTACCCTGTATGTTTTGATGTTTTAATGTACATGTGACAAATAAAGCTAACCTTTAATTCTCAGGGGCTACTGAGAATGGAGCAGAGATAAGTCCTGTCCAGGTGTGAAGATTGCTGCTCCCATAGAAACCAAGAGACCTTTCTAGTTTGGTGCTAACAAAATAAACTCTGAATGGGACATTCAAAAGCTGTGAAGTAAGTATTAATTTTCAAGGAAATTTGCAGTAATTATACCTTCCTATCAGGTGCAAAGACGCAAAAACTGTAAGAGCTCAACCATATATTATAGGATAAATTAAGGGTAGTTTTAACTCTAAGGAAAGGGTATATAAAGTTATCGGAAAGAACATTAAGCTTAAAATGTGGGAATATTTTAGACAAAGATTGGGAAACAAAGAATCTGATAAAAACATAAGGAAAATAGAATATGGTAGTGAGTAACATAAAAGCAGACTGAGTTTCTGCAGCAATGTGAAAAGGATTGCTGAGAGCAGATGAAGTTATTTAAGAAAATTAATAATTAGAAGTACTGAATAGCAGAAGAATTAAACTAATGATTTTTGTCTTTCATAGAAGACACAACAAACTCCCAGAAATGTTGAGAACAAAGAGTCTAGTGTAAACAAGGAATTGAAAAAAGAAATTAAGTAAATCTGTCTCTAGGCATAAAGTGTATGGGAATATTAGTTATGGGTTACGTTAACCCTGTATATTCAGTTTCACTGACAACAGAAGTCAGGTGCAGAACTAAGTAACATAAATATCACCAATAGCTCGTACTGGTCTAACCACATAGAACCCATGGCAAAGAAAGAGCATCAATACCTCTACTCCCTCAGGAGGTTAAGGAACATCAGCATATCCCCATTGAACTCCACCATTTTTTAACAGATGCACAATAGAAATCATACTATCCAGATGCATCACCGGTTTGTACAGTAATTGCTCTGCTCAAGACTACAAGAAGTGCACAGAGTTGTGGACATAGCTCAGTACGTCACTAAAACCAGCTTCTCTCCATGGACTCTGTCTACAATTCTCACTGCCGTGGAAAAGCAACAACAATAATCAAAGACATTTGGACATTCCCTCTTCTTCCTCGTCCCATTGGGCAGAAGATATAAAAGCTTTGAAGGACATATCACCAGACAGCCTCTATCTCACTGTTAAAGACTATGTTTACCAACCTCCATGATACGATGGACTCTTAACCTAACAATCTACCTCGTCACCTTGTTGTCTGCCTGCACTGCACTTTCTCTTTAACTGTAACACTAAATTCTGTATTTTGTTATTGCTTATCCCTGGTCCTATCTCCATGTACTGATCCAGTGAAATGATTTGCATGGATGTCATCCAAAACAAAGATTATCATTGTATCTTGGTAAATATGTTAATAATAAACCTAGAATAAATTACGGCTATTTGCTAATATTTGCCAATGGTTTCAGAAATTGTGACCGGAGGTTAATTTGCTTTCCTCCTTTTCTTCCAAGAGTCAAGCTACAGCTGCTGTCAAACCTGATTTGAAGCCCCAGCATTTGACACTTTTTCCTCATGTGATTGCTTCCTACATTCTTCCCTTCTTTAACAGTCCTTTAGAATCAAGGACGACTTGGTTTTACTCCATTTCTCAGGAACAGAAGATGCTAATCCTTCAACTGTTTTAACATGACACGGTCCTGTAAGGACTGAAGGGAGAAAAATCTTGGTCTGAAAGAATTAGATGCAAGACTAGCGAAGACCAGACTCTGTAGCACACACCTATATGTGGACTCATACACTCTCCTATTCCAAGCGTACAAAGATGCACTATGATCTCACAAACACGGGTAAAGACAGACACACAATCTCATCTAAACCTTTTCCCTCAAGACTTCATTCCATATCCCCTTATTCTTCTAGTCTCCCCTTCCTTATTCACTCTACCTTTGTTCTCCTTCTTCCAAATGCTTCCCTCAGTCTCTCCTCTCCTTCAATCATTCTCCCTCCATGCTACATTATGAAAGTGACTATAATGCATTCAAATACATCTCTCTCTATAGAGAACTTTACAATGTTTTACAATCCTGAAAGACTGCAACTGAAACCCATATTCTTCTTTTATGATTTAGGCACAGGTCTACTAATTTGCCAGACCTCCTCTTATTTGATTGACCAACAGCACAACGCCGTTTCATATCTTGTATAGAAAGTTACCTAATTCACTGTAACTGGCGAGCCCTTCAAGAAATATTTCTGCAGAGACGCAAAACACAGCATTAAAGACACCTTCACAGTCTCAGGAAGAATTAGCAGAGGAAAAACTACCAACGTAGGTCCAATACTGAAGGATAAACAACAAGTTGGGAATGCAGTGAATTTATTGAGGTTTTGGCATTGGCTACCATGGAACTGCTTGAACCACAGCAAAATGCAGCCTCCAAATGCAGAGCCATCTTTTGTACAGGCTGAGTAACTACGTGGACACAATCCATTAAGATTTGGAAACAGCAAGTCAGAATGGAGCAGTCTTTTACAGAAAAAAACTACAGATTTATATTAGCATTTACATGATGCGAGGGCATTCCATGAGTCCTAATGGCCAGAAAAGTGCTTTCTGAAGGATTGCCTCTGTTAAATTATAGGAAGTACAACAGACAATTTCTACAGTGACCAGCAATGAACAGTTAATCAATATTAACAATGCCAATTGAAGGATAAACATGGACTGCTTAGCAAATCTATGTTTATATTCACATACCCAAAGGACTGTCTTTGATGATTCAGCAGAGGGTTAGACACTAATAATGTTCCTATGCTTAAGAGTCATGGTGCAGATATACAAACCCTTTTCTCGCAAAGGAAGGATAGAGAATAAACAGGAAGAAATTAAGAGCAAAATAAAAGCTGCACGCTGGAAACACAAAGCTGATAACTCAGTATTCCAGGCAGCAACTGATGAGGAAATATGAGTCCATGATGTTTCAGGCATCAATCCTCCCTCAGAGGGAAAAATCTCCCAGACAACCTTGATCCATTGCAATTTGCCTACTGCTGAAACAGGTCTATGACAGATGCCATCTTCCTAACCTTACGCTTATTTCTGGAGCATCTGTGCAGTAAAAATACTTACGTTGAGTACTGTTTATTAACCACCGCTCTGCCTTCAGTTTTACATTTCCAAGCAAGCTCATCTCCAAACTCCTAAACTCTGGGACTCAACACTTCCCTTTGCCATTGACTTCCTGACCAACGGACCATAATCAGTAATGACAGGCAGCAACACCTCTGCCACGATTATTCTCAGCACAGGTACTCCACAAGTTTCCATCCTCAGCTCCCTACTCTACCCCCTATATAGTTACAACAGCATGGCTAGATTGTGCTCTAACTCCACCAGCAAGTCTGCAGCGGATACTACCATAGGAGGATGTATCTGAAACAGATGGAGAGCTTAGTAACATGGTGTCATGCCAACGAGCTTTCCTCAATGTCTGCAAAACAGAGCCAGTCATTTGCGTCAGGAAGGGGAGGCAGGGCACGTGGTCCTGTTTATATTAAAGGTGCTGAGGTCAAGAGGGTTGAGACTTTCAAGTTCCTAAGACTGAGCATTATCAGTAGCTTGTCGTGATCTAACCATGTGGATGCCAAGGTCAAGAAAGCTCATCAGTGCCTCTACTGTATCAGGAAGCTAAAGAAATTTGGCATGTCCCCTTTGACCTTGACCAATTTTTATCGATGCAGCATAGAAGGCATCCTATCCAGAGTTATCACTGTTTGGTATAGCAACTGCTCTGCCCGTGACCGCAAAACACTTGTGGACACAACCCAACACATCACAGAAACCAGCCTCCCTTCCATGATCTCTGTTACAATTCAAACTGCTCTGGTAAGGTAGTATAATTAAAGATCCCACCCACCCTGAACGTTCTCGCTTCTTCCCCTCCCATGAAGCAGAAGATACAAAAGGTAGCTGCATAGGCACTTGATGTGCTATAACCAAAGCTGGGAAATGAGACTGTTTCTGCAGTCAAAATGAGCATGGTGGGCCAAATGCTGTAAATGTGTGTAACTGTATTTGTTCTTTGTTCAATACCACTATGAGCGATATCTTGTGTGGTGATGGTTTGGTTCTACCATAACCAATCCATCTATTGATCCGTCTATTGATCTCGGGGTCTAGGGAGAGGCTGTCCGTGATGGTGGAGCCAAGGTATGTAAACTCGTGAACTACCTCCAGCTCGTAGTTGTTGATGGTAAGATCAATAGACAGATCGGACAAGCAGCCTCAACATTCGCCAGGCTGACAAAGAGAGTCTGGGAGAACAGAAAGCTGACGACACACGCCAAAGTTGCAGTCTACAGGGCCTGCGTTCTCAGCACACTGCTTTACGGCAACGAGACCTGGAGCCTCTACTCCAGACAAGAGCGGCATCTCAACGCCTTCCACCTTCGCAGCCTGAGACGCATCCTGGACATCATGTGGACTGACCGAGTCACCAACAATGAGGTCCTGGCCTGCGCCCAGATACCCAGGCTCTTCACCCTGCTCTAACAACGCCGTCTCCGCTAGCTGGGCCACGTACACCGCATGTCAGATGGGAGGATCCCGAAAGACCTGCTGTACGGGGAACTGGCCTCAGGCAAGACAGCACAAGGGCGGCCCCACCTTAGTTTCAAAGACGTTTGCAAGAGAGACACGAAGTCACTGAAAATGAACGTCAAGAGGTGGAAGGACATCGCAAGCGATCGCTCTCACTGGAGGCTGGAACCACGCAGAGGTCTAAAAAGAGAAGAGAAGCTGAGGCTTGCTGCTGAAGAAAAGCGCATTCATTGGAAAAACAGCACCAAGACAACACTGGAGGACAACGCCTTCAAGTGCAGTCGATGCAGCTGAGACTGTCACTCCCGTGTGGGACTCTACAGCCACAACAGATGCTGCTCTAACGCAGACTGAAGCAAGACTTTCCAGGTGCAGATCCATGGTCTCGCGAGACTAACGGATGCCACCACCACCATAACCAAACAATCCTTCCAAACGCATGAGAAACTGGAGAATGGTATGGCATAATGTTGTGGCCCAAAGACCTGTTCTCGTGCTATACTGTTCTATATTCTAATGAGTAAGCTAATGAAGATCTTCTTGTCTCCAGTAACTGAAGCCACTCAATTTATGCACTGAGGAAAATATCTTACTTTGTATTTTGATGATATAAAATGCCATGATTTACTAAGTGGCAGGTTTGAACCAATTGACTTAGGTTGTTTCACCACTCATCTAAATCCATGAAATACAAAGGTGTGGACCACTATGAAATTTGTTTCATTTAGACTGGCATAGCTAACACAAATACGTCTTCTAAAACTGGGTTTACAGAACAATATTGGTAGGCAAAATTGTTAACAGATCACATAAAGATATTAGTTCTCCAGGTGAGACATTAATCAAAGGTGTCTTCTGCTCTTCAATGGTTGATATGAAGAGTTCTTCCAGAAACCTAGCCAATTATTATCAACCAGCAAAAAGCAGTATCTAGTTATTAAAACATTCTTCTTTGTGGAAACTTGTTGTATATAAATTAGATATAGTAATTGCAATACTTCAACAATACGTCTTTATCAATAAAGTGCTTGGAAATACCCTAAAATCATGAAAGACAAAATATAAGTCAAATTTTAATAACATTTACTTATAATAATTCATATAAACATTTATGTTCATTTAAATGTGCATGCACGCTTGCACACACAGAAACACACACGTTCCAAACACATGCATGTACCATAAAACAAAATATTTCCCTCTGTGCAAAAATTGAGTCTCTAATTCAATACAGCATCCAAAGCACTTAATGAAAGTACAGTAAACGTGCAATAATCCTGTGATGTGGTGAGTGACCAGCAGATTTTGTGGCTGTTCTTTTACTTTATTTAAACATGATACACAGTAGGTAGTACTTTTCCAGTGAACCCATTGAGTTTAAAGAGAGCAAGAAACAGAACCCAGTGAGTTGCAGCTGGAAAGTTTCAGCTTGCTGTAAGCTGAAACACATAAGCACTCCAGACCAAAACTCAAGTTGTACACATAACCCCATTCGAGACCTTGGCTGCAAACCCACCCATGTTCCTGACTCCAGTCACATATCAGGCTCACAGTGCCAGCAGTTCATGGACAGTCTTGTGAGTAATGTGAATTTTCAAGTAGCAGGTCTGTGAATAATAATAAACAGATTTTGAAATACTGGAATTTCCAAACAATGGCATACCGGATTACCATGGTTTTACAGTAATTACCAAACAGAAACAGACACTAAGCCACAGAACTTCGGATCAATAATGAAAGGCATTATCTGAAAGGCAGGGGAAACCCAAAGAAGAGATAATAGAGCCAAGGAGGATTAGGGTTGGAACTTTGTAACTTAGGAGTTTGGAAGATGAAGGCATGGCCAGCGAAGACAAAGTAATTAAAAATTGGGATCCCAAGAGGCCAGAACTGGATGAATACAGAGCCCGAAGTGGCCTGGTACTGAAGGAGGTTGTTGTGATAGATATGCTATTCTTCCCTGTAACACTGCTGCATTGTCACTGCCACAGAAGGCCTTATGCTTGACTTTGTTCGATATAAACCTAAAAATTTGCAGCTGCAGCTGTGTTAAACTTTGGTTGGGCCACACTTGGGAGGAATGCGTGCAGTTCTAGTGGTCCCATTACAGGAAGGGTGAGAAAGCTTTGGAGAGAGAGCAGGTTGCCTTTATTCGGCATAAAGAGAGATTGGACAAACTTGAGTTGTTTTCAGTGGAAAGTTAGAGGCTGAGGGGAGACCAGAAAGACCAGAAACTAAAAACAACGGAAGGCATGGGGAGAGAAGACTGTCAAGATCTTTTTTTCAAGAATAGAAATGTAAGGTTAGAGAAGGAAAGTTTAAAGGAGATGTGTGGGGCAAGTTCTTTTTATACACAGACTACTGAGTGCCTGGGATGCATTGCCATGGGAGGTGCTGGAAGCAGGTACAATAGAGGCACTTAAGAAGCTTTTAGATAGGTACATGAATACACAGGGCTGGAAGGATATGATCATGTGTAGGCAAAGTTTAATTTGACATTATGTTTGTCACTGGCATCGTGGCATGAAGAATCTGTTATCGTGCTGCACTGTTCTATGTTCTTATCAGACCACATCTTACCTGACATAAATTTATATTTCTTCAAAACTTTGCTGGCCTTATTGCAACAAACTTCAAGTCAGAGTCAACTACTGGGTCTGAAATAGGTGACTTTGAACGGTTCTCACTCCAAAAACATCTTTACACACACCAATCCACAAAACATATGCTCAGATATATATTCTCATGTTTTCACATCCATAGACTCATCCGTATTTTTAAAAATTCCTTTTATTTTATCACACTACTTTGGCACTGTAAAATACTTCTCGTTACATAATGCCTTTCACATCCCCTTCATGACATTCCAAAATGCTTTACGGCCATGGCTCATGTGCATTCACTGTTATAATGACAGAAACTAGTGCACAGCAAGTTCCCATTAACACAAATAGCTGCTTGCTGGGGAGCAGAGTTACTCTGACTTGATCAACACACACCACAAATCAAGCTACAGCTAAACCTTCATCTCCCGGCTACCCATCAGATCCTTGGTGCTCCTTACCTGTGACAAGTTCTTAAAGGTGAACAGTGAGCCTTTCCCTCTCCAGCCCTACTGCTGTAAGTTACTACAGCTGAAGTTAGAAAGTGATCTCTTCAGCAGATCTCAGAATGGCCAAATAGTTGTGATTTTCATTTTCAATATTACCACACTCCACAGCCCATACACACACTGAATTTCAAAGCAGAATTAGACTATAGATCCCAAGTATATTTAGTGCAAAAATAAGGCACACCGAGTTACTCGCCTCTTATAAACAGTGACAATGACTTGCTTGTTGTTCAGTTTTATGGCATGCACTGTGTACACAAAACAGATAACTTCACATTATCCTGACCTTGACGGAATAAAAGCAAAACAATTTACCTGAGATTTCAGAATCAGCATTCCTGCAGTTTTACTTTAACTCTACATGCACTAGAGGAGTGGCAGCATCGATCAAAAGAAAATCGGGGTAAACTCAAGTAAGCTTGGATGAATGACAAACTTATGGTGTTTTTGTTATCATCTCGCCCCTGCATTAGGCGAGTGTGCCCTCTCAAGCCCAAGCCCATGTTTTTGCAGTGTAGATTATGTACATTTCCCCAGAGCTCAGCATGAGTCTTGGAGCAATGATCTGATGTCATAACTTCGCTGGTTCTGCAAGAACATTCATTCCTCGATTGTGGTCTTAGAATGTAAACACCTTAGACCATAAGACCACAACACCTAGGAGCAGAATTAGACCATTTGGCACATCGAGTCTGCTCTGCCATTCAATTAAAGATGATCATATTTTTTCCCTCCTCAGCCCCACTCACCAGTCTTCTCCATGTAACCTTTGGTGCCATGTCCAATCAAGAACCTATCAGCCTCTGCCTAAATACACGCAACAACCTGGCCTCCACAGCTGCCTGTGGTAGTAAATCCCACAAATTCACCACCCTCTGGCTAAAGAAATTTCTCTGCTGTTTTACATGGACGCCCCTCTATCCTGAGGCTGTGCCCTCTTGTCCTAGACTCCCCTACCATGGGAAACATCCTTTCCACATCTACTCTGTCTAGGCCTTTCAACATTTGGAAGGTTTCAATGAGAACCCCCCCTCATCCTTCTAAATTCCAGCGAGTGCAGACCCACAGCTATCAAACATACCTCGTATGAAAACCCGTTCATTCCTGGAATCATCCTTGTGAACTTCCTTTGAACCCTTTCCAATGCCAGCATATCTTTTCTTAGATGAGGAGCCCACAACTGTTCACAATACTCAAGGTGAGGCCTCACCAGTGCCTTATAAAGCCTTAGCATCACATCCCTGTTCTTGTATTCAAGACATCTTGAAATGAATGCTGACATTCATTTGCCTTCCTCACCACCAACTCTACCTGCAAGTTAACCTTTAGGGTGTTCTGCATAAGGACTCTCAAGTCCTTTGCACCTCAGATTTTTGGATTTTCTCCCCATTTAGAAATTAATCTGCACATTTATTTCTACTACCACAGTGCTTGACCATGCATTTTCCAACATTGTATTTTATTTGCCTCTTTCCTGCCCATTCTGCTAATCTGTATAAGTCTTTCTGCAGCCTATTTGTTTCCTCAACATTACCTGCCCCTTCACCAATCTTAGTATCATTTGCAAACTTGGCAGCAAAGTCATCTATTCCACCATCTAAATCATTGATATACAGCATAAAAAGAAGAGGTCCCAACACCCACCCCTGTGGAACATCACTAGTTACTGGCAGACAAGCAGAAAAGGATCCTTCTACTCCCACTCGCTGCCTCCTACCAATAAGCCAATGCTCTTACCATGCCAGAAACTTTCCTGTAATACCATGGGCTCTTAACTTGTAAGGTCCCTCATGTGTGGCACATTGTCAAAGGCCTTCTGAAAGTCCAAGTATACAACATCTACTTGTAATTTCCTTAAAGAACTCCAACAGGTTCGTCAGGCAAGATTTTCCCTGAAGGAAACCATGTGGACTTTGTCCTATCTTATTCCGTGTCATCAAGTACTCCATAACCTCATGCTTAACATCTTCCCAACCACTGAGGTAAGGCTAACTGGTCTATTATGACCTTGAACATGATCAAGTGTACTCCTGCCTCTACAGAGGTATGATTGACTTGCTGACCAGAACCTTGAATTATGGAGGTCTTTTAACTTAATCCATAAACTGTTCACATCTGGGCTTCTCATCCCGAGGTTTAACCATCATACTGGTCCACAAAACCTTCTGCCAAGATGAGGACACTCACCTGATCAACCGTAAGCCAATCATCTCCTCAGAAGGCTAAGGAAATTGGCATGTCCCAGGTGACACTTAGCAATTTCTACAGATGAAACATATAGTGTCCTATCCAAATGTATCAGCGTAGTAAAAGCTTTGTCCAAGACTGTAAGAAATTGCAGAGAATTGTTGGGATAGCCCAGTCCGTCGCGAAAATCCTCCTCCTCTCCATGGACTTCGTCTACACTTTCTGTAACTTCAGGAAAGCAGCCAACATAATCGAAGATCTCTCCTAACCTAGTTCTTCTTTCTTCTTCCTCCTGCCATTCTATCAGGCAGAAGATGCCACAGCTTGAAAATAGCACCACCATGCTGAAGTACAGCATCTATCCCACTGTTATAAGATTACTGACAGACCTATCGTATGATAAAGATGAACTCTTAACCTCAGTCTACCTCATCATAGCTTTGCACCTTATTGTCTGCCCGTACTATAATTTCTCTCTGACTGCAACACTTTATTCTGCATACTGCTATTGCTTTTCTCTTGTGCTACCTCAATGTACTGAAATGATCTGTGTTGGTGACATGCCAAAAAAGTGATGAAATAAACCAGTTACCCTGATCATAACACTCCCAGGCCCAAACACTTGACCCAGTCTCATCCTAGACTCTCATCCCACAAGACCTTAGTAAGAGAATGACATGCTACTTGGCTAATTATGATTCAGACCCAGACTAGCCAAGATCAATCACCACATCTATTATCAACTTGTATTGTGGAAAAATCTTGCACACAGCAACTCATTTCCTCCTGCTGTTTCTCCTGCATCATGTTTTGAATCTGAGGAAAGTCTTATAACGAGTAGTGGCTACAGAGCACTGAAAGGCTCATTGTTCAACTGAAGCATGAAGAGTCACTGCCCACACAGGTGACAGAAACAATCAGCTTTGTCCCCTGGGCTCACAGTTAAAGGCAAGGGTGTGGGACTAAGGCAGAGGAGTGGTCAGCTTCAATGTAATTGAGTGGGAGAGAATT
Organism: Mobula hypostoma; assembly: GCF_963921235.1. Classification (NCBI taxonomy): domain Eukaryota; kingdom Metazoa; phylum Chordata; class Chondrichthyes; order Myliobatiformes; family Myliobatidae; genus Mobula; species Mobula hypostoma. Next base: position 159,619,084 of record NC_086100.1, read on the forward strand.
CAATTATTCCATCATTTCAAGGAACTAAATTGAACAGCTGACTTGTGACTTTGAAATGACTGGAGATGTGGATGCCTTTGTAATAGGGCTACTGTTTATCCATTCCAATAGATAACCCCAAACATGGAAACTGTACAGATTGAAAAGGAGGAGGTGCTTGCTGTCTTGAGGAAAATTAAAGTGGATAAATCCTCAGGACCTGACAGAGTGTTCCCTCGGACATTGAAGGAGACTAGTGTTGAAATTGCGGGGGCCCTGGTAGAAATATTTAAAATGTCGCTGTCTACGGGTGAAGTGCCGGAGGATTGGAGAGTGGCTCATGTTGTTCCATTGTTTAAAAAAGGATCGAAAAGTAATCCGGGAAATTATAGGCCGGTGAGTTTAACGTCAGTAGTAGGTAAGTTATTGGAGGGAGTACTAAGAGACAGAATCTACAAGCATTTGGATAGACAGGGGCTTATTAGGGAGAGTCAACATGGCTTTGTGCGTGGTAGGTCATGTTTGACCAATCTGTTGGAGTTTTTCGAGGAGGTTACCAGGAAAGTGGATGAAGGGAAGGCAGTGGATATTGTCTACATGGATTTCAGTAAGGCCTTTGACAAGGTCCCGCATGGGAGGTTAGTTAGGAAAATTCAGTCGCTAGGTATATGTGGAGAGGTGGTAAATTGGATTAGACATTGGCTCGATGGAAGAAGCCAGAGAGTGGTGGTAGAGAATTGCTTCTCTGAGTGGAGGCCTGTGACTAGTGGTGTGCCACAGGGATCAGTGCTGGGTCCATTGTTATTTGTCATCTATATCAATGATCTGGATGACAATGTGGTAAACTGGATCAGCAAGTTTGCTGATGATACAAAGATTGGAGGTGTAGTAGACAGTGAGGAAGGTTTTCAGAGCCTGCAGAGGGACTTGGACCAGCTGGAAAAATGGGCTGAAAAATGGCAGATGGAGTTTAATACTGACAAGTGTGAGGTATTGCACGTTGGAAGGACAAATCAACGCAGAACATACAGGGTTAATGGTAAGGCACTGAGGAGTGCAGTGGAACAGAGGGATCTGGGAATACAGATACAAAATTCCCTAAAAGTGTCGTCACAGGTAGACAGGGTCGTAAAGAGAGCTTTTGGTACATTGGCCTTTATTAATCGAAGTATTGAGTATAAGAGCTGGAATGTTATGATGAGGTTGTATAAGGCATTGGTGAGGCCGAATCTGGAGTATTGTGTTCAGTTTTGGTCACCAAATTACAGGAAGGATATAAATAAGGTTGAAAGAGTGCAGAGAAGATTTACAAGGATATTGCCCAGACTTGAGAAACTCAGTTACAGAGAAAGGTTGAATAGGTTAGGACTTTATTCCCTGGAGCGTAGAAGAATGAGGGGAGATTTGATAGAGGTATATAAAATTATGATGGGTATAGATAGAGTGAATGCAAGCAGGCTTTTTCCACTGAGGCAAGGGGAGAAAAAAAACCAGAGGACATGGGTTAAGGGTGAGGGGGGAAAAGTTTAAAGGGAACATTAGGGGGGGCTTCTTCACACAGAGAGTGGTGGGAGTATGGAATGAGCTGCCAGACGAGGTGGTAAATGCGGGTTCTTTTTTAACATTTAAGAATAAATTGGACAGATACATGGATGGGAGGTGTATGGGGGGGATATGGTCCATGTGCAGGTCAGTGGGACTAGGCAGAAAATGGTTCGGCACAGCCAAGAAGGGCCAAAAGGCCTGTTTCTGTGCTGTAGTTTCTATGGTTCTATGTGAATGCTTGCCACCTGACCATTCAGTTGTTCCAGCAGCTTGTTTGTGCTCCAGATGACAGCACCTGCCGCCTCGGTGTCTCCACGATAGTAGAGCCATAGAAAAGTACAGCACAGAAACAAGCCCTTCACTTCATCTAGTCAGTGCTAAACCATTTAAAATGCCTATTCTCACTGACCTGCACCCAGACAACAGCCATCCACGTACTGATCCGAACTTTCCTGATAAGTTGAAATCAAGCTCACGTACTACCTTCTGTTGGCAGCTCGCTCCACACTTCCATGACCCTCTGAGTGAAGAAGTTTCCCCTCATGTTCCCCTTAACCTTTTGATCTTTCACCCTTAACCCAGTGACGTCCAGTTGTAGTTCCACCTATCCTAGGTGAAAAAAGCCCACTTGCATTTACTCTATCTAAACCCTTCATTATTTTGCACACCTGTATCAAATCTCCTCTCAATCTTCTACATCTATGGAATAAAGTCCTAACTTATTCAGTATTTCCTTATAACTCAGGTCCTTCAATTCCAGCAACAACCTTGTAAATTTTCTCTGTACTCTCAACCTTTACATCTTTCCTGTAGGTAGTAGACCTTTGCCAGAAATAGCCTGTCCCAATCCACACTTGCCAGATCCTTTCTGATACCATCAAAATTGGCCTTTCTATAATTTAGAAACTCAACAAGCAGACCAGACCTATCTTTTTCCATATTTATTTTGAAACTAATGGCATTACGATCAATAGATATGAAGTGTTCCCCCAATCAAACTTCTGTCACTTGTCCTGTCTCATTCTCTAATAGGAGATCAAGTAACGCACATGTCTCATACCAGCTGTACTCTAGAAACCTTCAAGATCCCTTCAGAGCAAAAGAAGTTTCATCAAGACCAAATACGTAACTGTATGAAATAGGAGTGGGAGCAAGGCACCTGGTCCTTTCAGCCTTCTGTACCATTCATTAAGGTCATGGCTAATCTTCTACATGAAGAACAATTCTTTGACTACCCCCACATCCCTCGATTTCTTGAACATCAGTCAATGTAGGGAAGCACAGTACCGTAGCTGTTAGCGTAAAGTTATTACAGCACCAGCAGCCCAAGTTTAATTTTGCTTCTGACTGCAAGGATCCTCTACGTTCTCCCTGTGACTGTATGTGTTGACCTCTGGGTGCTCACATGTTGATTCAACACAAAGGTAATTATCAATACTTGGACACATGATGGGATATTAAAACCATAGGACCAGTGAGCAAATATAACTAGAGGCAAACCTTTTTTTTCCTTGGCAACGGTCTTGTTGCTTCAGTGGTTGAAGCAGCTGATGGCACAGAACACACACTGGTTGGGAAGGACACGTCACTGCTGGCTTCCTGCAGGAAGTTTCAACAAAGAGAAAATGGAATGAATTCAATGCATCCCAAAGCCACAGGATGAAACAAATGTACACTAGTGGTATTAATGAGTAATGAGATGAATTATATGGAGCTTGGAGTTTTCTCAAATCCAGGTGGGATAAATGAAAAACATAAGTGCAGTCTAAACCAGGTAATAACAAATCAACAAGGATTGTAAAACTTGTGTTCACAGTATAAACGTGGAATGAATGCATGACTATATACTTATAGCACAGAAAAGCTGGGGAGTCAGGATGACTTGGTAAAGCGGAAAACATTCAAATTACAACTATTAGTTATTTATAATCTGCTAATTTATTTTTACCTGGCCTCTAGGTAACAGGAAGATCAACTGAAGCTCCTGTCTATAAATTTCCACAAGTCACAGCCTCCTCCAAAGTCAAATACATAATACATATTTTATTGGAGATCAAAGTACGAGGTTTTAATGCACAGAATTGCTGGCTTCTCATTAAACTGTTTACCACACACACATAGCCACAGGAACCAAAGTGAAATGCTTTTCGATCTGAGTGTTATTGGCCACAAGCCAATTGGCCCGTTTCAGCAATTTTTTTATGATTTTGTTATGGTGGCTTTTGTCAGACTGTATTTAACTCATGAGCATCATGCAATAGGTTAAAACATCCAGAGATGAATGAATATATGTGTGACAATCGACAAGGGAAGGAGCGAAGCACCCTGGGGTTCAGTGACAATTCAGAAACTCCTCCAGAACTTTCACCAGATGCATAAAGCCAGCAGGCTGATGGGAAGACCGCCACTTTCTACCTTTTCTCCAGGTCACATTATTCCTTCACCTTAACATAGAACAATGCAGCACTGGAACATGCCCTTCGCCCTACCAAGACTGTGTAGATCATGAGGCCAAATTAAGCTGATTTCAATTGCCTGAGTATGGTGCACATCTTCTTCCACTACCTCCCTTGGTATCTACTGCTCTCTGTGTAAAAAACTTGTCTCTCAAATCTCCTTTGAAGACACAGCTTAGACCTGTGCAGATGACATTCCCACATTGAGCAAAAGACAATCTACTCTCTCTATAACAAACAACAGGAATTCTGCAGATGCTGGAAATTCAAGCAACACACATCAAAGTTGCTGGTGAACGCAGCAGGCCAGGCAGCATCTCTAGGAAGAGGTGCAGTCGACGTTTCAGGCCGAGACCCTTCATCAGGACTGACAAGGGTCTCGGCCTGAAACGTCAACTGCACCTCTTCCTAGAGATGCTGCCTGGCCTGCTACTCTCTCTATGCCTCTCGTAACTCAATATATTTCTGTCAGGTCGCCCCCAGCCTTTGACACAACAAAGAAAACAACCTTACTTGTCCTTATAGCTACACTCCAATCCTGGAGAACCTCTTCTACACCCACACCAAGCCTCTATATCCTTTGCTTAGTGTGCTGACCAGCTCTGCACACAATAATCCAAATGTGGCCGAACAAAAAGACAGCTCTATATAGCTGCAATATTACTCCCCAACTTTTGCACTTGATATCCTAACCAGGAAGGGAAGCATGTCTTACGACTCTGCAGTGCCACTTTAGGGAGCAATGGACTTGCAGACCGAGTTATTGCACCTTGCAGCTCCCGATCTTTGACCCTCATGGGAACACTGGAATGAATCAAACCATGTTGAAATGAAGAGGATTGATCACCTCATCAGTTTCTCAAGAGTACCTGGGGATGACAGGCAGCTGCCCATGCCTTGAATATATCTATGGACCAGGCCACAAGGTAATGGCATCATCATATTCTTCAACATTCTACATTTCAAGTGGACTCAAGGGTAAGCTGTTCATGAGGTGATGCAGTAAAAAGCTCCAAATTTCCATTATTTGCAAATTGTTGCAATCTCCCCACCTCTAACCAAATGCCAAAAAAATGCCCCTACCGCCTTGAAACAGGACTAGAACCAGCTGTACCCTCTGGTGCATGTGACAAAAACAAGATGGGGGAAAAACACATCACTATAATGTTACAAAGTCATTGAGCATGCTAACTGATGATATGATTGCATTGTGGAATGGTCACAAATAACTAAGAAGTCTGGAATGTGGACATCAGTATGAAGAAGAAGAGTAGTGCCTTTAAATTTATGAACAAATGGGCAAACCTAGCAACTGAATAAATGTAAAGCAGCACTCAACTGCAGATTCACTCAGGTTAGCTTTACTAATCTGCAATAAGAAGACTTCGACATGATCAAGCAGGTTCTTAAAATTACACAGGTATGGAGAGAAAATGCAAGTTTTTGGGAAGAGTTTTAGACCAACGGGGTTTTCTTTATTTCAATTGGAATGTGGAACTCATACCCGCAGAGAGAGGCTGAGGCACATAGCGGCAGTTCTTTCAAAAGTGTTCTCAGTAAGACTGAAGTGAGTAGTTCGGCAAGAGGAGATTCATGAAGAACACAAACAGCAGCACGGGTCATCGGGTCTATTTCTGGGCTCAGTGATCTGTGTAATTTTATCAGCTTGCTGAGGCTGGCTAGTCATTTTTATGTCAAAGCTGGGATGGGACATTGTCAGATTCACCGGAGAACACCTTTAGACTGAAATTGTGTAGACACTGGAGGGCAGGCAGCTCCAATGCTACTGGCAAAAAGAGCACTGTTGGCATTCTCAAGAATAAAGAGGCACGAACAAAGGAATGACATGAATTGAATAGACCCATTGAGTAAAAGCTTCTCACTGTGATGCACATGACAATAAAATACTAATACCGATACCAACCAGTGCCATCATTTAATGTCCTCACTTCCACAATCTAAAACTCACTGTTACTCACTGTTAATCCTGGCACTCAGTGAGGTAATGATACTGCTCTGCTCAGATGTCCTACAGCATGTTATCAAGTTAGGGAAACCCTGCTGGCTCGTCCCCTCACAGTGCTTGAGTTTCCTAGATATTGGTCTTCCACAAGGCAGAGCTTGACCTTGTTAGTAAAGTACTGTAGAAACAACATTTTCCACAGGAAGTGGGGGTGGATGGAAGACAATGTGATAAAGATTAACCATCTTTGCCAGGATTCTTAATCTACTAGTATCATACTGACTGACAGGTATTGTCCATCATGATAACAGGTATTGATGTCATGATAGCACTTTGGTAATAAAACCTGAAGCACAAAATGCTGACTGGCAAATCCAAACATAAAAATGATTCTTTGCCATATCTTTGAATAACCCTAAACAAGCTAACAACAACAAACTCTATGACCTGCCTGAGGAATTTAGCACTGCAGCATATTTCAGCAATATCAGGTTGGTATAAGGTGTTCATTACAACAGTGACTACACCTTATAAATAATAAGGCACCATGAATCATCCCAAGGTTAGAAAGGCACCATTGATATACAAGTCTTAATTATTCGTACCAAAGGAAAATTCTACATTAAAACTTCCCATTGTATGATCTTATCTACCTTTATCAACCAACCACTGCCAAACAACTAGTTGTGTCTTTGTGTGTGCTTGTTCCCTCTGTGAATTCTCACACGTGATCGAGAGGCATGAAGTGTTCTCTCTGACAAGGCTTTCAGCTTGAATCCACTTTAAACTTTAGACTGCACTTGATTCACATCCGATTAAGTGCAGGAAGATGGTGATGCATTACAGATTCCAGTCTTCCTTTTCAGCAACAGTCGCAGCTGTTCAGAAAGTACTGAATAACTTTAAATATATTAGTATCACATGCTTTGGATTTGGATTAATCCTGGGTCATTTTTAGCACTCACAGAAAACAATCCAATTCATTGGAGGAGAGTAAGACCCCTTATGATAAAAGATGCTTCCTGCAAGCCCATGAAGTTAATGTTGATCGATTATTAGCAGGCTGTCATTTGACATTGTTATGATTTGTAACTTCAAAACATTAAACTAGTTCAAAGGAAGTCACGGAAGTCCAAAGTGTGAGGCTATCTTCGTGTTTACTAAGTGAAGTGCGCACATATTACGTGGTAGCATGATGATGTGTGCAATTTACATATTTTTATATATAACTATAATGAATTATATAAACGAAGAATGCTTAGTCTATATATCTACAAGATTACTCAAATATTAATGAAACATTAAATACCCAACACTTCTCCCTGCTTAGCTATAAACTCCAACTCAATAAAGAATGCAGCTCAGATATATATGCTATTTAATAAAACTACGATATTCAAACAGCTTCCACAGCTTAGTAAATTTTAAATTGTTCCATCCAGGCCTAAAGATTCAATCATTGTGGAGGCTTTCTTACTCTTGTGGGATAACATCTTTCTTGACAAGGGGAATTACTCCGTTTGCAGGTGAGACTTGCGGGTGTGAAGAAATCTCAGGTTCTAGGGCCTCCTCCGTGGTGGTTGTAGGAGTTGACTCTGGAACTGCAGGAAGTGGTTCTGACAGCAGTATCCACCTTTCTTCTCCATCAATTGAATCTGCTCTTCTCAACTGATCGATGCGTCACCACCAGGTGATATCAGGCAATCTCCACTGTGAAGGAAATTGATCCAGTTCTGAACTAAGTGTTTCTGAGTACTCAGTTTTGATTACATCTGTCGTCCCTTGCCAGGGCTGCCTGTCCAGGAGTGAAGCATCGAACTACCTTGCTGAGGAGTCTTCATCTCTCTCAGCTGTCCGTCCTGCATATTCCTGGACGGAGGGGAGGAGAAGATGGCGACGCGACACAACGTGCGCGGCCGCTCCGAATTGATATCATATTTGTGAAGTAGGATGCTGTGCACAATCCTGATTTGATGGAGACAGCCGTGAGAAGCATGGAGGAACATCTGGAGAAACTTCTGAAATGCCTGCTTCGCTGCCGCTGCTACTGTGCAATCAAGAATCTCCGGAGGGGATGGCTCCAAATCCTCGGCTTTGCCTATTGCCTGTTGCCGGGGCCGAAGCACTCAGCAGAGATGGTGCTCAGTGTCGGAGAGCTGGTCGGAGGCTCAAAGTTTTCAGACGGACTCGGAGTCGGACTGCGGTTGGGTGCTTCCAGGATGCTGCATCGGCAAGTTTGCAGCGCTGGAAGCTCATGGCAGGAAGAGGTTTTCTTCCTTCAACCGTCTGCATGAGATGATGGGACTTTCGAGAGACTTTGAGACTTTTATTTACCGTGCCCATGGTCTGTTCTTCTATCAAATTATGGTATTGCTTGCACTGTTGTAACTATATGTTATAATTATGTGGTTTTTGTCAGTTTTTTTTAGTCTTGGTTTGTCTTGTGTTTCTGTGATATCATTCTGGAGGAACAAATTGTATCATTTCTTAATGCATACATTACTAAATGACAATAAAAGAGGACTGTGCCCTCATAATCTAATCTAATAATCTAATCTAATCCTTCTGAGATTGGGTTTGAGGAGATCCAAGCGTGAATGCAAGGGACAACCCAGGAACAGCATTGTTGGTGAGTTATTGGTTGTGCAGTACGCTGCACTGTGTTATGCAAGAAGAGAACTGGCAGGCTTCTGATTCAGTGTCAGTGTAGTGTGTTCTGCTGACGTTGTTCATGGTGCGTTCTTTAGTCTGGACAAACCAATCCTGCCAAGCCATTTGTAACTGGGTGGTACAGTGCAGATATCATGTGTCTTAATCCATTCAGTTTTAGGAATGACTGAGACTTTTCTGCCACAAAACAGTGGTCCATTGTCACAGACTACGTCTTCCAGAACACTAGTCCTTGAGAAGAGGCCTCTCAACAAATCAAAAGTGTGCAAGGCTGTAGTGGAGGCTATTGGGAACAATACTGGCCACTTTGTCGCTGCATCCACTACTATCAGATGTGCCTGTGAATAACCTGGCAAAGTCCACATGAATAATCTGCCAAGGCAATGCAGGCCATTCCAGGAGTGGAGACACGCTGCGCTTGGCATCTTCTGGATGTGGTGGCATCCCCAACGGGTGAATGATTCATCTACCCAGGCTACAGACAAAGCTTCGAGCCAACATTTTCATTCTAACCACACCCAGATGACTGGCATGTAGCTCTCAGTTTGGATGGTACAACAAATCTCAATCGCTACATATGGGAAATTCTGTCAAGGACAAGTTTGTCTCGGCACTGGTAAAAATGGGGAACTGGAGTTTCTGTTGCATATTCCAGCCATATTGGGTGACCAAGTAGACCTGACACAGTGTGGGGTCTTTTCTGGGTTTCCTTTGGATCGTGTCTGCCATAACAGGGAAACATTCAATTTAAGTTAGGGAGAATATGTCAAGGGGATTGTCGTTTCTTGTAAATTTTTTTTGGTATTTTCTTTTCCAAGGGTAAACAGGATAATCCATCCAACACACATCAAAGTTGCTGGTGAACGCAGCAGGCCAGGCAGCATCTGTAGGAAGAGGTGCTGTCGACATTTCAGGCCGAGACCCTTCATCAGGACTAACTGAAGGAAGCGTGAGTAAGGGATTTGAAAGTTGGAGGGGGAGGGGGAGATCCAAAATGATAGAAGAAGACAGGAAGGGGAGGGATAGAGCCAAGAGCTGAATAGGTGATAGGCAAAAGGGGATACGAGAGGATCATGGGACAGGAGGTCCGGGAAGAAAGACAGGGGGGGGGGGGACCCAGAGGATGGGCAAGAGGTATATTCAGAGGGACAGAGGGAGAAAAAGGAGAGTGAGAGAAAGAATGTGTGCATAAAAATAAGTAACAGATGGGGTACGAGGGGGAGGTGGGGCCTTAGCAGAAGTTAGAGAAGTCGATGTTCATGCCATCAGGTTGGAGGCTACCCAGACGGAATACAAGGTGTTGTTCCTCCAACCTGAGTGTGGCTTCATCTTTACAGTAGAGGAGGCCGTGGATAGACATGTCAGAATGGGAATGGGATGTGGAATTAAAATGTGTGGCCACTGGGAGATCCTGCTTTCTTTGGCAGACAGAGCGTAGATGTTCAGCAAAGCAGTCTCCCAGTCTGCGTCGGGTCTCGCCAATATATAAAAGGCCACATCGGGAGCACTGGACAGAGTATATCACCCCAGTCGACTCACAGGTGAAGTGTTGCCTCACCTGGAAGGACTGTTTGGGGCCCTGAATGGTGGTAAGGGAGCATTTTCATGATTAGTCATGGAAATTTCTCATGGAGGGCCTGCTGATTTGAGTTGCTGTCGTTGGGAGGGGCTGCTGGTTTGAGTTGCTGTCGTTGGGAGGGGCTGCTGGTTCAAGTCGCTGTCGTTAGAGGGGACACTGGTTCGAGTCATTGTCATTGGAGGGGACACTGGTTCGGGTCACTGTCGTTAGAGGGGACACTGGTTCGAGTCGTTGTCGTTAGAGGGGACACTGGTTCGAGTTGCTGTCGTTGGAGGGTCACTGGTTCGAGTCATTGTCGTTAGAGGGTCATTGGTTCGAGTCGTTGTCATTAGAGGGACACTGGTTCGAGTCATTGTCGTTAGAGGGTCACTGGTTCGAGTCGTCATTAGAGGGACACTGGTTCGAGTCGTTGTCGTTAGAGGGGACACTGGTTCGAGTCGCTGTCGTTAGAGGGGACACTGGTTCGAGTCGTTGTCGTTGGAGGGGACACTGATTCAAGTTGTTGTCGTTGGAGGGGACACTGGTTCCAGTCGCTGTCGTTGGCGGGGACACTGGTTCGAGTCGCTGTCATTAGAGGGGACACTGGTTCGGGTCACTATTGTTAGAGGGGACACTGGTTCGAGTCGTTGTCGTTGGAGGGGACACTGGTTCCAGTCACTGTCGTTGGAGGGGACACTGGTTCGAGTCGTTGTCGTTGGAGGGGACACTGATTCAAGTTGTTGTCGTTGGAGGGGACACTGGTTCCAGTCGCTGTCGTTGGCGGGGACACTGGTTCGAGTCGCTGTCATTAGAGGGGACACTGGTTCGGGTCACTATTGTTAGAGGGGACACTGGTTCGAGTCGTTGTCGTTGGAGGGGACACTGGTTCCAGTCACTGTCGTTGGAGGGGACACTGGTTCGAGTCGTTGTCGTTGGAGGGGACACTGGTTCCAGTCGCTGTCATTGGAGGGGACACTGGTTCGAGTCGTTGTCGTTGGAGGGGACACTGGTTCGAGTCATTGTCGTTGGAGGGGACACTGGTTCGGGTCACTGTCGTTAGAGGGGACACTGGTTCGAGTCGTTGTCGTTGGAGGGGACACTGGTTCCAGTCACTGTCGTTAGAGGGGACACTGGTTCGAGTCGTTGTTGTTGGAGGGGACACTGGTTCGAGTCGTTGTCGTTGGAAGGGACACTGGTTCGGGTCACTGTCGTTAGAGGGGACACTGGTTCGAGTCGTTGTCGTTGGAGGGGACACTGATTCAAGTTGTTGTCGTTGGAGGGGACACTGGTTCGAGTCGTTGTCGTTGGAGGGGACACTGGTTCGGGTCACTGTCGTTAGAGGGGACACTGGTTCGAGTCGTTGTCGTTGGAGGGGACACTGGTTCCAGTCACTGTCGTTAGAGGGGACACTGGTTCGAGTCGTTGTTGTTGGAGGGGACACTGGTTCGAGTCGTTGTCGTTGGAAGGGACACTGGTTCCTGTCGCTGTCATTGGAGGGGACACTGGTTCGAGTCACGGTCGTTAGAGGGGACACTGGTTTGAGTCGCTCCCGTTGGAGGGGACACTGGTTCGAGTCACTGTCATTAGAGGGGACACTGGTTTGAGTCGTTGTCGTTGGAGGGGACACTGGTTCGAGTCGTTGTCGTTGGAGGGGACACTGGTTCGGGTCACTGTCGTTAGAGGGGACACTGGTTCGAGTCGTTGTCGTTGGAGGGGACACTGGTTCCAGTCACTGTCATTAGAGGGGACACTGGTTCGAGTCATTGTTGTTGGAGGGGACACTGGTTCGAGTCGCTGTCGTTGGAGGGGACACCTGGTTCGAGTCGCTGTCGTTGGAGGGGACACTGTTTCGAGTCGCTGTCGTTGGAGGGGACACTGGTTCGAGTCGTTGTCGTTGGAGGGGACACTGGTTCGAATCACTGTCGTTAGAGGGGGCACTGGTTCGAGTTGTTGTCGTTAGAGGGGACACTGGTTCGAATCACCGTCGTTGGAGGGGACACTGGTTCGAGTCACTGTTGGAGGGGACACTGGTTCAAGTCACTGTCGTTGGAGGGGACACTGGTTCTGGAGGGGACACTGGTTCGAGTCGCTGTCATTGGAGGGGACACTGGTTCGAATCACTTTTGTTGGAGGGGACACTGGTTCCAGTCACTGTTGTTGGAGGGGACACTGGTTCGAGTCACTTTTGTTGGAGGGGACACTGGTTCCAGTCACTGTTGTTGGAGGGGACACTGGTTCGAGTCACTTTTGTTGGAGGGGACACTGGTTCCAGTCGTTGTCGTTGGTGGGGACACTGGTTCAAGTTGCTGTCGTTGGAGGGGACACTGGTTTGAGTTGTTGTCGTTAGAGGGGACACTGGTTCAAATCACTGTCGGAGGGGACACTGGTTTGAGTCGCTGTCATTGGAGGGGACACTGGTTCAAGTCACTGTCGTTGGAGGGGACACTGGTTCGAGTCGCTGTCGTTGGAGGGGACACTGGTTCGAATCACTGTCGTTGGAGGGGACACTGGTTCGAGTCGCTGTCGTTGGAGGGGACACTGGTTCGAGTCGCTGTCATCAAAGCGAACACTGATTTGAGTCGCTGACGTTAGAGGGGCCGCTGATTTAAGTCGCTGTCATTAGAGGGGACACTGGTTCGAGTCGCTGTCGTTAGAGGGGACACTGGTTCGAGGTGCTGCTGGTTCAAATATACATTGGCTCTTCATGGCACTGGTTTCTAAAATTAGAGTGCAAATGTTATGATAAGGAGTAAAAGATTGATCATTTTTTATCTCCCAGAGAATGGTAGAAATCTAGAACGCATCGTCTAATATGCTGGTGTAGGCAGAGACTCTTGCAATGTTTATGAAGTATCCAGCGAAGCATTTGAATTATGGTGCAACTGGTATAAATGGGTACTTGACGGTGAGCATGGATATAATGCGACTGAAGGGCTGACTCAGATCCATCCTCAGTAACCCATTGTTTCTCATATTGGTCAGACAACTCACCTACACACTATGACTAATTTAAAGTGGCCAATTAACTTACCAACTAGCATATCTTTGAGATGTGGTAGGAGCACCAGGAACAAATCCATGCGGTCAGAGGGAGAACATGCAAACTCTGCGTAAGCACTACCTGAGGTCAGGCTTGAACCCAAGTCCCTGGAATTGTAAGGTAGCAACTCTGAACACTGTGCCATAATTTCAATTGTCATGACATTTCTGATCATGTGTATCAGAAAAAATGTAGACGATTTAATGGTAATGTTTTGTGGAGACATTAGAGAGGCATGTAAAATTTAATAGAGGCTATAAATATTATGCAAGGTTTTGCGGAGATTTAAGAAAAGGGAAGTTTCCACTAGACTTATAGGAACTCAGGTCATGCTTAATGTTGTTCATCTGTATTTATCAAGATACATGTGAATACTCCAAAATGTCACAAAGGGTTCTGAACACTCATCTGGTAAAGACAAAATGACACATAGCTTCATGTCCTCAGGACATCCCAGAAGTATTTCTGAAAGTGATGTCATAATCAGAATGTAGAAAGTGTAGTAATCAACTTGCTCCCAACAAAACAAAATGATAATGACTGTTATAAACACAAGACATACTGTATATGTTGGAAATCTGAAACAACACACACACAAAATGTTGGAGGAATTCAGCAGGTGAGACAGCATCCATACAAAATAATAAACAGTCGATGTTTCAGGCCGAGACCCTTCTTCAGGACTGAGAAGGAAGGGGAAAGGCGACAGAGTATAAAGTGTCAGGGGAAGGATGCCTAGAAGGTGATAGGTGAAGCCAGCTAGGTAGGACAGGTAACGTGCTGGAGATGAAGGAATATAATAGGAAAGTGGACCCGAGGAGAAAGGGAACCTAGGGGGATGTGAGAGGCAGTGAGAAGAGTTAAGAGACCAGAAAGATGAATAGAAGAAGAGAGGAGAGGGAGGAATTTTTTTTACCAGAAGAAGAAAACATTCTTTATTCCATCAGGTTGGAAGCTCCTCAGATGGAATACAAGGTGATGCTTCTCCACCCTGAGTGTGGCCTCATCGTGGCACAAGAGGTGGTCATGGACCAATATGTTGGAATGGGAATTAAAATGTTTGGCCACCAGGAAATTTCGCTTTTGGTGGATGGAGCAGCGGTGCTCAAAGTTGTCCCCTAATTTAAAATGGGTCTCACTAAGGTAGAGAAGACGACTACAGCAGCTTTTCAGGTGAAGTGTTGCCTCACCTGGAAGGACTGTTTGAGGCCCTGAACGGAGTTGGGGGAGGAGGTGAATGGGCTGGTGTAGCACTCTGCTCTTTGACAAACTATCCAGTGACATTCACTATAAAACCACTGACCTCTGCAGCTACCAAGGCTACACTTCCTCCCACTGTGGGGATACGATTGTAATTGTAATTAGAATTGGTTTAGTATTATCCCATGCAGCAAGACGCAGTGAAAAGCTTGTCTTGCATACTGTTCATACAGATCAAATCATTACACAGTGCATTGAGTTAGAATAAGGTGAAACAATAACAGAATTCAGAATAAAGTGCAATAGCTACAGAGTAAGTGCAGGTAAACAGTAAGATGCAAGATCATAACAAGCTAGATTGTGAGGTCAAGAGTCCATCTTATCATATAAGGGAAGCACTTAGTGTTACAAAGGCAAGGTAGAAGTGGTCCATGAGCCGACTGGTATACGCTTTCACATTTTTGTATCTTCTGATGGAAGAGGCGAGAGGAGAGGATGTCTGTGTTGCATGGGGGTCTTTGATTACGCCTGCTGCCTTACTGAGGCAGCAACAAGTGTAGACCAAGTCCATGGAGGGGAGGCTGGTCTCTGTGCTTTGCTGAGCTGTGCCCCGATCTTTGTGGTCATGTACAAATCAGTTTCTATACAAGTTGCCTGCATCCAGATAAGGTACATTCTATAATGCATTGCTAAAAATTGGTAAGGATTGATGGGGACATGACGAATTTCTTTAGCCTCCGGAGGGAGTAGATGTGTTGGTGCACTTTCTGGTCCATGATGTCTACGTGGTGGGATCATAAGACCATAAGACGTAGGAGCAGAATTAGGCCATTCAGCCCATCATGTCTGCTCCGCCATTCCATCAAGGCTGATCCTGGACCCCACTGAACCCATACACTTGTCTTCTCACCATATCCTTTGATGCCCTGACCGATCAGGAAACTATCAACTACTGCCTTTAAATATAGCCACAGACTTGGCCTCCACTGCAGTCTGTGGCAGATCATTCCACAGATTTACTACTCTCTGGCTAAAAAAATTCTTCCTTACCTCTATTCTAAAAGGTCACCCCTCAATTTTGAGGCTGTGCCCTCTAGTTCTGGATACCCCCACCATAAGAAACATCCTCTCCATAACCACCCTATCTAGTCCTTTCAACCTTCAGTAGTTTTCAATCAGATATCCCTGCATTCTTCTAAATTCCAGTGAGTACAGGCCCAAAGCTGCCGAGCATTCCTCATATGTTAATCCCTTTCATTCCTGGAATCATCCGGAGTCCCTAGGACTCTCTCCAAAAATGCATCTTTTTTGAGATATGGGGCCAAAATCTGCTGACAATTCTCCAAGTGCAGCCTGACTAGTGTCTTAAAGGCTCAGCATAATCTCCTTGCTTTTATATTCTATTCCCCTTGAAATAAATGGCAACATTACATTTGCCTTCTTTACCACTGACCCAACCTGTAAATTAACCTTCTGGGAGTCTTGCACAAGGACTCCTAAGTCCCAATGCACCTCTGATGTTTGTATTTTCTCACCATTTAGATAATAGTCCGCACTATTTTTCCTTTTACCAAAATGCATTATCATACATTTCCCAACACTGTATACAATCTCCACTTATTTGCTCATTCTTCCAATTTGTCCAAGTCCTGCTGCAATTGCATTGCTTCCTCAGCACTACCTACCCACAAACCTTTCCACAAAGCCATCAATTCCATTGTCTAATTCAACTCTCACCTCCCTTTATTCTTTATATAAGTGAAAAAAATTTAGTATCCTGCTTCATGCTGACTAGTTTGCCCTCACATTTCATCTTTTCCCTTCTTATAGGTTTTTCAATTACCTTTTGTTGGATTTTAAAAGCCAACTGCCCACTCACCTTTGCTACCTTATAGGCTCTCTTCTTGGCTTCTATGCAGTCCTTAACTTCCTTTGTCAGCCATGGTTGCCTACCGCCGCTATTTGAGAACAACTTCTTCTGTGGGACTTATCTATCCTGCACCTTGAGAACTATTCCCAGAAACATCAGCCATCTCTGTTCTGCCAACATCATTGCCAGTATCCTCCTCCAATCCACCTGGGCATGCACTTCTCTTGTGACTGCATCACTGCCCAAAAACCTTTGATCTCAGCCTTCATCGGCCATATCCAGCTCTTTGGGCTGAAGAGTTTGAACAATCAGGGATAGTATTAGTCTCAACGATACATCACGTGGAGTCAGAGAATTGTACAGCACAGGAGCAGGTGATATGCATCTCAGCACGTCACTTATTGCACTTAGCAATATTAAGCCCTTTTACCCACATAAGATCCTTAACATTTCATGTCTTGCTGATTCAGTCCTTGTCTCAGTTCTTCTTAAAGGCAGTGAGATATATATTTAGAAATTTGTAAATGAGTAAGATCTTTCTTAATATGGTCATAATCACAAAAACAAGACTGGTCTCAAGCCAGATCAGGACCAATGTCCGTATCCCCCTACACCTTTTCTACGGAAGTACCTATCTAAATACCTTATATCTGCCTTTATCACTTCCTCTCATTCTAGAGGAGTTGGTAGTGGCAGATGACACCACTCTCTGTGTGAAAAACTTATCCCTCAGGTCTTTATATTCCTCCCCACTCACCTTAAACCTGCCCTCCTGTTCTAGACTACTCTGTGCTGGGAAAAAAAGAATCTAACAATGTACTCTTTTTACGCCCTTATAATTTAAGAAGCCTCTGCAAGGTCATCCCAGTCCCCTATGCTCCAGTGAGAATGTTACTGGGACTGAAGTGAGGGAGGTAGAAGGTTGATACTATAGAGGCTTATACAACCATGAGGGACATTGATAAGGTGAATGGCCAGTCTTTTCCCCAGGGTGCCAGGGTCAGGGATATCTCTGATCGCGTGCACAGCATTCTGAAGTGGGAGGGTGATCAGCCGGATGTCATGGTACACATCGGTACCAATGACGTAGGAAGAAAGAGTGAGGAGGTCCTGGAGAGTGAGTATAGAGAACTTGGTAGGAAGTTGAAAAGCAGGACCTCAAAGGTGGTAATCTCAGGATTGCTACCTGTGCCACGTGCCAGTGAGGGTAAGAATAGGATGCTCTGGAGGATGAACAAGTTGCTGAGGAACTGGTGTAGGGAACAGGGTTTCAGATTTCAGGATCATTGGGACCTCTTCTGGGGCAGGTGAGACCTATACAAGAGAGACGGGTTACACCTGAACTACAAGGGGACCAATATCCTTGCAGGGAGGTTTGTTAGTGCTATTGGGGAGGGTTTGAACTAGATTTGCAGGGGAATGGGAACCAGAGTGCCAGAGCAGATAGTGGAGCGGGGGTGAAAATAAATGATGTTAAAAGTTCATGCAAAGTCACAAATAGAAAGGTTGTGAGTGGTGGTAATAATCTTCTGAGGTGTGTCTGTTTCAATGCAAGGAGTGTTGTGGGGAAGGCAGACAAGCTGAGGGCGTGGATTGACACATGGAATTACGGCATTATAGCCATTAGTGAAACTTGGCTGCAGGAGGGGCTGGACTAGCAGCTTAATGTTCCAGGGTTCCAATGTTTCAGATGTGATAGAGGCAGAGGAATGAAGGGTGGGGTGGGGGTGGCATCGCTAGTCAGGGAAAATGTTACCATAGTGCTCAGGCAGGACAGATTAGAGGGCTTGTCTACCGAGGCCATATGGGTGGAGCTGAGAAACAGGAAAGGTATGGCCACATTAGTGGGATTGTATTACAGACCACCCAATAGTCAACGAGACTTGGAGGAGCAAATCTGCAGAGAGATAGCAGGCAACTGCAGGAAACATAAAGTTGTGGTGGTAGGGGATTTTAATTTTCCATACATTGATTGGGACTCCCATACTGTTAGGGGTCTAGATGGTTTAGAGTTTGTAAAATGTGTTCAGGAAAGTTTTCTAAATCAATATATAGAGGGACCAACTAGAGGGGATGCAATATTGGATCTCCTGTTAGGAAATGAGTTAGGACAAGTGACGGAAGTCTGTGTAGGGGAGCACTTTTGTTCCAGTGATCATAACACCATTAGTTTCAATTTGATCATGGACAAGGATAGATCTGGTCCTAGGGTTGAGGTTCTGAACTGGAAGAAGGCCAAATTTGAAGAAATGAGAAAGGATCTAAAAAGCGTGGATTTGGACAGGTTGTTCTCTGGCAAAGATGTGATTGGTAGGTGGGAAGCCTTCAAAGGGGAAATTTTGAGAGTGCAGAGTTTGTATGTTCCTGTCAGGATTAAAGGCAAATTGAATAGGAATAAGGAACATTGGTTCTCAAGGAATATTGCAACTCTGATAAAGAAGAAGAGGGAGTTGTATGAAATGTATAGGAAACAGGGAATAAATCAGGTGCTTGAGGAGTATAAAAAGTGCAAGAAAATACTTAAGAAGGAAATCAGGAGGGCTAAAAGAAGACATGAGGTTGCCTTGGCAGTCAAAGTGAAGGATAATCCAAAGAGCTTTTACAGGTATATTAAGAGCAAAAGGATTGTAAGGGATAAAATTGGTCCTCTTGAAGATCAGAGTGGTCAGCTATGTGCGGAACCAAAGGAAATGGGGGAGATCTTAAATAGGTTTTTTGCGTCTGTATTTACTAAGTAAACTGGCATGAAGTCTATGGAATTGAGGGAAACAAGCAGTGAGATCATGGAAACTGTACAGATTGAAAAGGAGGAGGTGCTTGCTGTCTTGAGAAAAATTAAAGTGGATAAATCCCCGGGACCTGACAGAGTGTTCCCTCGGACCTTGAAGGAGACTAGTGTTGAAATTGCGGGGGCCCTGGCAGAAATATTTAAAATGTCGCTGTCTATGGGTGAGGTGCCGGAGGATTGGAGAGTGGCTCATGTTGTTCCGTTGTTTAAAAAAGGATCGAATAGTAACCCGGGAAATTATAGGCCGGTGAGTTTAACATCGGTAGTAGGTAAGTTATTGGAGGGAGTACTAAGAGACAGAATCTACAAGCATTTGGATAGGCAGGGACTTATTAGGGAGAGTCAACGTGGCTTTGTGCGTGGTAGGTCATGTTTGACCAATCTATTGGAGTTTTTCGAGCAGGTTACCAGGAAAGTGGATGAAGGGAAGGTAGTGGATATTGTCTACATGGATTTCAGTAAGGCCTTTGACAAGGTCCCGCATGGGAGGTTAGTTAGGAAAATTCAGTCGCTAGGTATACATGGACAGGTGGCAAATTGGATTAGACATTGGCTCAATGGAAGAAGCCAAAGAGTGGTGGTAGAGAACTGCTTCTCTGAGTGGAAGCCTGTGACTAGTGGTGTGCCACAGGGATCAGTGCTGGGTCCATTGTTATTTGTCATCTATATCAATGATCTGGATGATAATGTGGTAAATTGGATCAGCAAATTTGCTGATGATACAAAGATTGGAGGTGTAGTAGACAGTGAGGAAGGTTTTCAGAGCCTGCAGAGGGACTTGGACCAGCTGGAAAAATGGGCTGAAAAATGGCAGATGGATTTTAATACAGACAAGTGTGAGGTATTGCACATTGGAAGGACAAACCAACGTAGAACATACAGGGTTAATGGTAAGGCACTGAGGAGTGCAGTGGAACAGAGGGATCTGGGAATACAGATACAAAATTCCCTAAAAGTGGCGTCACAGGTAGATAAGGTCGTAAAGATAGCTTTTGGTACATTGGCCTTTATCAATCAAAGTGTTGAGTATAAGAGCTGGAATGTTATGATGAGGTTGTATAAGGCATTGGTGAGGCTGAATCTGGAGTATTGTGTTCAGTTTTGGTCACCAAATTACAGGAAGGATATAAATAAGTTTGAAAGAGTGCAGAGAAGGTTTACAAGGATGTTGCCGGGACTTGAGAAACTCAGTTACAGAGAAAGGTTGAATAGGTTCGGACTTTATTCCCTGGAGCGTAGAAGAATGAGGGGAGATTTGATAGAGGTATATAAAATTATGATGGGTATAGATAGAGTGAATGCAAGCAGGCTTTTTCCACTGAGGCAAGGGGAGAAAAAAACCAGAGGACATGGGTTAAGGGTGAGGGGGGAAAAGTTTAAAGGGAACATTAGGGGGGACTTCTTCACACAGAGAGTGGTGGGAGTGTGGAATGAGCTGCCAGATGAGGTGGTAAATGCGGGTTCTTTTTTAACATTTAAGAATAAATTGGACAGATACATGGATGGGAGATGTATGGAGGGATATGGTCTGTGTGCAGGTCAGTGGGACTAGGCAGAAAATGGTTCCAAAAGGCCTGTTTCTGTGCTGTAGTTTCTATGGTTTCTAATTCACAATTCTGTGCGTAAAGCAAACTCTCCTCATCTCAGCCCGAAATGATCAAGACTTTATGCCATCCCCTGTGCTGAATACTTGCACACCGACCTTGTTGAGCCCTCTCCGATTCTTGTGAATCTCAGTGTGATCACCTCCCGCTCTTCTCAACTCCTGTAAGCAACTCCCTCCACACATTCCTTCACTCGCATCTGGAGGCTTCTCACCCAAAGTAGCTCTTGGCCCCCACCATCCCCCCAACCTAACACAGAGTCACGGCACACCACAGAAAATGGCTTTTAAGCTGATTGCTGCACACAGACTTTTCTGTTTATCTACACTGATGCCATTTTTCCCCCACAAGGACCAGATCCTTCTGTGCCTTACCTATTTAAGTGTCTATCTAAATACTGTTTAACATAGATATAAAATCTGATTCCAGTGAATTTCTGATACTAAACACCACCACTGTGTAAAAAAAACTTCCCCTCAGTTCCTTTCAAGTTCCACCCACCTCTTCACTTCCAATTAAAGTTCCATTTCAAAATACATTTATTATCCAAGTATGTATACAGAATACATTTGGTTTCAGAAAGACAACATTTTCTTTTTGCAAAGTACTATTCATTTCTACGATACTGTCCTCCTGACAAAGCCAGCATTTATTCCCCATCCCTAAATACCCTTCCAAGTATGGTCATGAGCCAGCACCTCAAACCGCTGCGATCCTTCTGGTGAAGGTGCCCCCACTGCACTGACGGGGAGGGAATTCCAGGATGTCTTTAGTAAAGAGGAAAGTAGGTCAAGGTCAAGGTCGTGGTTGACTTGGAAGAGAGCTGTGAGTGATGGCATGCCCATCTGCTGCCTAGTTCTTCTTGGTGTACGTAGGTTGGTGCCCTGAGACAAAGGTATCACCCTGCTGATTTATTTTCCTTTTCTAGAGGTACAGAACAGTAACAACCCCTCAGGCCCAACGAGCCCGTGCTGCTTCATTGCACCCTTGTAACCACTTCACCTGCCAACCTGTACATCTCTGGAGTGTGGGAGGAAACTGGAACACCCAGAGGAAACCCCACTTTCCTACGATGTTAATCTTATGTAGCAGATAATAATCAATAAGTGCTTTCAGCAGGTATTGGTTGTAGTAAAGAAGAGGGTTGTAGGATAGAAGAAGCCTAACATCATGAATGGCTGGGATGCCTCACTCCTTGATGAGCCCAACACCTTCTATGAGAGGGAGAATAAAACCACACCTGTGCAAATCCCTGATGAGCCTGTGATCTCCGTCTCGGAGGCCAACATCGTAACATCTTTAAAGAAAGTGAACCCTCACAAAGCGTCAGGCCCTGGAAGGTCACTGAAAACCTGTGCCAACCAACTGGCGGGAGTATTCAAGCACATCTTAAACCTCTCACAGCTGCAGTTGGGGGTTCCCACCTGCTTCAAAAGAGAGGACAATCATACCAATGCCCAAAAAGAGCAGGGTGAGCTGCCCCAAGTTGCACTCATAACTCCTGTGATGGAGTGCTTTGAGAGGTTGGTCTCGGCCAGAATCAACTTCTGTCTAAACAATGACCTGCACTTGCTGCAACTTGCCTATTGTCACAATCGGTTCACAGCGGATGCACACTCACTGGCTCGCCACTTGGCCTTGAATCAGCGGAACAATAGTAATACATACATCCAGCTGTTGCTCATTCATTTCAGCTCTGTGTTCAACACAATTATACCATCAATTCTGTTCAACAAGCTCCAAAACCTGGCCTCTGGACCTCCCCCTGGAAATGTATCCTCAACTTCCTCACTGGGAGACCACAGTCTGTGTTTTCTGGAAATAATATCTCCTCCTCAATGACAATCAACAATGGAGCACCTCAAGGCAGTGTGCTTAGACCACTGCTCTACTTTCTCTACATCCATGATTACATGGCTAGGCACAGCTCAAGCGCCAGCTGTAAGGTTGCCGATGGCACAACTGTCATTGGTAGAATTTCAGATGGTGATGAGGAGGCGTGCAGGAGTGAGATACAGTAGATCAGCTGCTTGTATCACAGCTACAACCTTGCACTCAACATCAGTAAGACCAAGGAATTTATTGTGGACTTCAGGGAGTCAAGGGAACACACACCAGTACTTATCGAGGGATCAGAAGTGGAAAGGGTGAGCAGTTTCAAGTTCCTGTATGTCAACGTCTCTGAAAATCTTATCCTGGGCTCAACATTTTGATGCAATCAAAAAGAAGATATGACAGTGGTATATAAGGCTTGAGGAGTATAAAAAGTGCAAAAAAATACTTAAGAAAGAAATCAGGAGGGCTAAAAGAAGATATGAGGTTGCTTTGGCAGTCAAGGTGAAGGATAATCCAAAGAGCTTCTACAGGTTTATTAAGAGCAAAAGGATAGTAAGGGATAAAATTGGTCCTCTTGAAGATCAAAGTGGTCAGCTATGAATGGAACCAAAAAAAATGGAAGAGATCTTAAATGTTTTTTTTTTTGCGTCTGTATTTACTAAGGAAACTGGCATGGAGTCAATGGAAATAAGGTAAACAAGTAGTGAGGTCATGGAACCTATACAGATTGTGGAGGAGGATGTGCTTGCTATCTTGAGGCAAATCAGAGTAGATAAATCCCCAGGACCTGACAGGGTATTCCCTCAGACCTTGAAGGAGACTAGTGCTGAATTTGCAGGGGCCCTGGCAGATATATTTAAAATGTCGGTATCTACGGGTGAGGTGCCGGAGGATTGGAGGATAGCTCATGTTGTTCCGTTATTTAAAAAAGGCTCTAAAAGTAATCCGGGAAATTATAGGCCGGTAAGTTTGACGTCAGTAGTAGGTAAATTATTGGAAGGAGTACTGAAAGATAGGATCTACAAGTATTTAATAGACAGGACTTATTAGGGAGAATCAACATGGCTTTGTGTGTGGTAGGGCATGTTTAACCAATCTATTGAGTTTTTCGAGGAGGTTACCAGGAAAGTGGATGAAGGGAAGGCATAGATGTTGTCTTCATGGACTTCAGTAAGGCCTTTGACAAGGTCCTGCATGGGAGGTTAGTTAGGAAGATTCAGTCGCTAGGTATACATGGAGAGGTAGTAAATTGGATTAGACATTGGCTCAATGGAAGAACCCAGAGAGTGGTGGTAGAGAATTGCTTCTCCGAGTGGAGGCCTGTGACTACCGGTGTGCCACAGGGATCAGTGCTGGGTTCATTGTTATTTGTCAACTATATCAATGATCTGAATGATAATGTGGTAAATTGGATCAGCAAATTTGATGATGATACAAAGATTGGAGGCGTAGTGGACAGTGAGGAAGGTTTTCAAAGCTTGCAGAGGGATTTGGACCAGCTGGAAAAATGGGCTGAAAAATAGCAGATGGAGTTTAATACAGACAAGTGTGAGGTATTGCACTTTGGAAGGACAAACCAAGGTAGAACATACAAGGTAAATGGTAGGGCACTGAGAAGTGCAGTGGAACACAGGGATCTGGGAATACAGATACAAAATTCCCTAAAAGTGGTGTCACAGGTAGATAGGGTCGTAAAGAGAGCTTTTGGTACATTGGCCTTTATAAATCAAAGTACTGAGTATAAGAGTTGGAATGTTATGGTGAGGTTGTACAAGGCATTGGTGAGGCCAAATTTGGAGTATTGTGTACAGTTTTGGTCACCAAATTACAGGAAGGATATTAATAAGGTTGAAAGAGTGCAGAGAAGGTTTACAAGGATGTTGCCGGGGCTTGAGAAACTGAGTTTCAGAGGAAGGTTGAATAGGTTAGGACTTTATTCCCTGGAGCGTAAAAGAATGAGGGGAGATTTGAAAGAGGTATATAAAATTATGATGGGTATAGAGAGAGTGAATGCAAGCAGGCTTTTTCCACTGAGGCTAGGGGAGAGAAAAAACAGAACATGGGTTAAGGGTGAAGGGGGAATAGTTTAAAGGGAACATGGGGGGGGCTTCTTTACACAGAGAGTGGTGGGAGTGTGGAATGAGCTGCCAGATAATGTGGTAAATGCGGGCTCACTTTTAACATTTAAGAAAAACTTGGACAGGTACATGGACGAGAGGTGTATGGAGGGATATGGTCCAGGTGCAGGTCAGTGGGACTAGGCAGAAAACTGGTTTGGCACAGCCAAGAAGGGCCAAAAGGCCTGTTTCTGTGCTGTAATGTTCTATGGTTCTGTGGTAGGGTAGTCCAAAACTAGATGCCACAGGTTTAGTGTGAGATCAGCCCCCATCTTCTGCCTTCTGCCCGTATTCCTTCATGCCCTAACCAATCAAGAATCTATCAAACTCTGCCTTAAATATACATAAAGACTTGGCCACACAGTTGCCTGTGGCAAAGACTTCCACAGATTCACCACCCTCTGGCTAAAGAAATTCCTCATCATCTCTGTTCTAAAAGGACACCCCTCTCCTCTAAGGCTGTGTCCTCTGGTCTTAAGACTCTCCCACCACAGGAAACATCCTCTCCACATCCAATCTATTAAGGCCTTTCACCATTCGATAGGTTTCAATGAGGTCACCCCTCATTCTTCTGAATTCTAGTGAATACAGAACCAGAGCCATCAGACTTTCTTCATATGACAAGTCACTCAATCCTGGAATCATTTTCGTGAACCTCCTGTGAACCCTGTCCAGTTTCAGCACATCCTTTTGTAAGATAATGAGCCCAAACCTGCTCACAATATTACAAGTGAGGCCTCACCAGTGCTTTATGAAGTTTGAATGTTACATCGTTGCTTTTATATTCTACTCCTCTTGAAATGAATGCTAACCTTGCACTTGCCTTCCTCACCACAGACTCAACCCGCAAATTAACCTTTAGAGAATCCTGCACAAGACTCATAAGTCCCCTCGCATCTCTTTTTTTTTGTATTTTCTCTCCATTTAGAAAATAGTCCATCCTTTCATTTCTTCTACCAAAGTGCATGACCATATACTTCCCAACACTGTATTCCATCTGCTATTTCTTTACCCATTCTCCTAATCTGTCTAAGTCCTGCCTGTAGCTTTCCTACTTCCTTAAAACTACCTGCCCCTCCACCTATTTTCATATAGCCTGCAAACTTTGCACAAAGCCATCAATTCCATCATCCAAATCACTGACTTATAACGTAAAAAGAACCGGTCCCAACACAGACCCCTGTGGAACACCACTAGTCATCAGCAGCCAATCAGAAAAGGCTCCCTTTATTCCTATTTTTTTGCCTCCTGCAAATCGGCCACTTCTTTTTCCATGCTAGAATCTTTCCTAAAATACCGTGGGGTCATAGCTTGTTAAGCAGCGTCAAGTGTGGCACCTTGTCAAAGGCCTTCTGAAAATCCAAGTGCGTAACATCAACTGATTCTCCTTTGTCTATCCTGCTTGTTACTGCTTCAAAGAATTCCAACAGATTTGTCAGGCAAGATTTTCCCTTGAGGTAACCATTCTGACTATGGCCTGAGAACTCAGCCTTAATAATTGACTCCAAGATCTTCCACTGAGGTCACACCATCTGGCCTATAGTTTCCTTTCTTTTGCCTCTCTCCTTTCTTGAAGAGTAAAGTAACATTTGCAATTTCCCAGTCTTCAGGAACCATTCCAGAATCCAGTGATTCATGAAAAATGATTACTAATTTCCCACTAATTTTTGATCTATTACATGCCTTCTCTTTGGCTTTTATGTTTGCTTTGACTTCTCTTGTTAGCCATGGTTGTGTCATCTTTCTTTCAGAATACTTGTTCCTCTTTGGGATGTATACATCCTGTGCCTTTCAAATTACTTCTAGAAATTCCAGCCATTGCTGCTCTGCCGTCATCCCTGCCAGTGTTCATTTCCAATCAATTCTGGCCAACTCCTCTCTCATGCCTCTGTAATTCCCTTTACTCCTCTGTCATACTGATACATCTGACTTTAGCTTCTACTTCTTAAATTTCAGGGTGAATTTGATCATATTATGCTCACTATCCCTAAGGATTCTTTTACCTTAAGCTCTCTAATCAATTCTGATTCATTGCTCAACTCCCAATCCAGAATAGCTAGTCCTTTAGAGGGCTCAACCACGAGCTGCTCTAAAAAGCCATCCCGTAGGCACTCTAGAAACTCCCCCTCCTGTAATCCAGCACCAACCTGATTTTCCCAATCTACCTGCATCTTGAAGTCCCCCCATGAATATTGTAACATTGCCCTTTTGCATGCATTTTTTACCTCCTGTTGTAATTTATAGGCAACATCCTTACTATTGTTTGGGGGTATACAACTCCCATCAGGATCTTTTAACCCTTTCAGGCAACATGCTAGTGAACTTCTGGAGAGGAAATTGTGTTTGACCATGTGGATTGTGATAAGTGATTTCAGCCTGGGTGCATGATCTCAAAGCTTCAAAGCCCCCACCTCATTCTTTCCAAACAAGTTCATCACCATCAACTGTCGTTGTAGCTTCAACACAAATTTTTATAGTACTTTTAGTATTGTAAATAATCTTAAGATACTTCGCAGAAACATTATCAGGTGACATTAAGACAGCTTGGAAGAAGAGGTAAGTCTTTTAAAAAGAGTTTGAAAAATGAACTGGAGACACAAAGGGAACTAGAGAGGGAATTTCTCAGCCGAGTTCTGGGCAAGTGAAAGCATGATCTCCAATGGTGAGGGATCTGATGTTAAGGCACACAAGAGCCCAGAATTATAGAAGCACAGACATTCTTCCATATTAGATCTTATTGTATAGGAACTATCCCAGAATGTTCTATCCTAGTGAACTATCCTAGTGTGGAAATTGCGGGGGCCCTGGCAGAAATATTTAAAATGTCGCTGTCTACGGGTGAAGTGCCGGAGGATTGGAGAGTGGCTCATGTTGTTCCGTTGTTTAAAAAAGGATCGAAAAGTAATCCGGGAAATTATAGGCCGGTGAGTTTAACGTCAGTAGTATGTAAGTTATTGGAGGGAGTACTAAGAGACAGAATCTACAAGCATTTGGATAGACAGGGGCTTATTAGGGAGAGCCAACATGGCTTTGTGCGTGGTAGGTCATGTTTGACCAATCTGTTGGAGTTTTTCGAGGAGGTTACCAGGAAAGTGGATGAAGGGAAGGCAGTGGATATTGTCTACATGGACTTCAGTAAGGCCTTTGACAAGGTCCTGCATGGGAGGTTAGTTAGGAAAATTCAGTCGCTAGGTATACATGGAGAGGTGGTAAATTGGATTAGACATTGGCTCGATGGAAGAAGCCAGAGAATGGTGGTAGAGAATTGCTTCTCTGAGTGGAGGCCTGTGACCAGTGGTGTGCCACAGGGATCAGTGCTGGGTCCATTGTTATTTGTCATCTATATCAATGATCTGGATGATAATGTGGTAAATCAGATCAGCAAGTTTGCTGATGATACAAAGATTGGAGGTGTAGTAGACAGTGAGGAAGGTTTTCAGAGCCTGCAGAGGGACTTGGACCAGCTGGGAAAATGGGCTGAAAAATGGCAGATGGAGTTTAATACTGACAAGTGTGAGGTATTGCACGTTGGAAGGACAAACCAACGTAGAACATACAGGGTTAATGGTAAGGCACTGAGGAGTGCAGTGGAACAGGGGGATCTGGGAATACAGATACAAAATTCCCTAAAAGTGTCATCACAGGTAGATAGGGTCGTAAAGAGAGCTTTTGGTACATTGGCCTTTATTAATCTAAGTATTGAGTATAAGAGCTGGAATGTTATGATGAGGTTGTATAAGGCATTGGTGAGGCCGAATCTGGGGTATGGTGTTCAGTTTTGGTCACCAAATTACAGGAAGGATATAAATAAGGTTGAAAGAGTGCAGAGAAGGTTTACAAGGATGTTGCTGGGACTTGAGAAACTCAGTTACAGTGAAAGATTGAATAGGTTAGGACTTTATTCCCTGAAGTGTAGAAGAATGAGGGGAGATTTGATAGAGGTATATAAAATTATGATGGGTATAGATAGAGTGAATGCAAGCAGGCTTTTTCCACTGAGGCAAGGGGAGAAAAAAACCAGAGGACATGGGTTTAGGGTGAGGGGGGAAAAGTTTAAAGGGAACATTAGTGGGGGCTTCTTCACACAGAGAGTGGTGGGAGTATGGAATGAGCTGCCAGACGAGGTGGTAAATGCGGGTTCTTTTTTAACATTTAAGAATAAATTGGACAGATACATGGATGGGAGGTGTATGGAGGGATCTGGTCCGTGTGCAGGTCAGTGGGACTAGGCAGAAAATGGTTTGGCACAGCCAAGAAGGGCCAAAAGGCCTGTTTCTGTGCTATGGTTTCTAATGAAAAGGCTATGGTGCTAATGTCTTGTAAATAACTGTGTAAGGTTGCTTCAGCTATGCTTATGTACATTAAACAGGTTATTTTAAGCAAAAGCAGGTGGTCCCACAGGGAACTTAAGCTATCTTAGAGAGTCTATTTTAGGACTGTCATTCCTTAAAGTACTGAGGCATTGCAATTCTGTCTGAAGAGAAAGTTGTTTATGTCGTTTTTCATGCTGCCCACATCAATCTGACATTCAACTTGGTTGCTTTATGCCAGTAACTTGAATTAACATGCAAGGTGCAGAAGTAAACACTAACGAACTTAACCTTCGAGATACAAGTCCAACTGTGTAAAAAAAATGGGGTTTATTGCAATCACATAATATACTGGGTCTGCAGCCAATAACTGTGTAGAGCCCAGTGAAGCAGGAATTGTTTCCCTTAGATTAGAGAGGGGATTTACTCTAGGTGTTCAAAACTCTGAAGCTTTCCAATAGAGGAAATGTTTTCAATATCAAGAGCCTCAATAATTGGCACAAGGACCAAGTGAAGGGAGTGTGGGAGCAGATAAGGAGATTTTGAACAGAGTGAGTTGTTATGATTGGAATGCAATGCCTGAAAACTTGGTGTAAGTTAGTTCAGGGGCAGCTTACAAAAGGAACTTGAAAAGGAAATAAATTCATGGAGTTATGGGGAAATAGCAGGGGTGTGGTATTAATGGGAGAGCTCTTTCAAAGAACTGGCACCGACACAAGGGGCTGAATGGCACTCTGTACTCTTAGGATTTGATGGTCATGTTTCTGATAAAGTGCCTTTCATCTTTAACATATTATACTGCCACTGCATTTTCGTCACTTCAGAAATTTAATCAGTTTGCAAACAGCAATGCATTAAGTCTGTGGGAATATACATCTTGTTTTGAACAAATTCAGCTTTTGGCCAACCTTTGCAGCTCATAAGCTACCTTGCCAACAATGTGCCACTGAATCCACACACAAATCTGTCCCAGTAGTTCACTTCCTTGTAGCCTATGTTTTCCAGTGATAAACAAGTTCCATCCAGCTTTACTTCTTTCCACGTCACGACCCACACACTTGGTCTCCAGCCAGCTGTTGTATTTATTGAAATCTCTGGGGCCACACTGTTAATTGTACCTCAATGTGCAGTGTTTAAAAAACATCTGTGGCAGCTCACTTCTTAAAGCAGGTCAACATTTATGGCACGCAGATCAGAAGTAAATCTGCCCAGCTGAGCATTTTGTTGTGTGTCCATGCTGCATCAGTTCCACAAGAGCTGTGCAATAGTTGTGCGAGGTGTGCAGTACCAGCTGGTAATTGGCTTATTGGCATCACATGCACTGAGATGCAGATAAAGGCTTTGTTTTGCAATCCATTCCAGACCGATCATTCTATATATAAAGTACATTGAGGTAATACAAAGATAAATGTAAAATATAGTGTTATGGCAGACAAACAGCACTGCAGGTAGATGGAAAGGTGCAAGGACCATCATAAGGTAGATTGAGAGATCAAGAATTCACCTTTATCGTACACAAGGTCCATGTTACAACACCTGGAAACAAGCTGACCCTTAGCCGATGGAACATTTTAAAGCTTTTGTTTACACTGCACAATGGAAGAAGGGAGAAGAGAGAAACACCAGGGTGAGAAGGGTCTTTGACTATGCTGGTTACCTTCCTAGCCAATGGAGTGCAGGATGTTTTCTGTAATAGACCAGATACACTCACAATTCTCCAAGATGTCTCTGCGTCTTGGGCAGAGCATCGCCCTTAATAAACTGTGATGCTTTCAAATAGAAGACAAAAGTGATTCCATGCATGCTTGAAATCTAGAGCAACACCAGAAAATTTTCAGAAGGCCTTTGACAAGGTGTCGCTCATGAGGCTGCTAAATCAGATAAAAGCCCATGGTATTATAGGAAAGATACCAACATGGATAGAAGATTGGCCGACTGGCTAGAGACAAAGAGTGGGAATAATACAGGTGTCCTCCGCTTTTCGAACATTCGCTTTACGAAACCTCATTGTTACGAAAGACCTACATTAGTTCCCTGTTTTCGCTAACAGAAGGTATTTTCACTGTTACGAAAAAAGGGAGAGCGTAGAAAAAAAAATCAGCGCGTGCCCCGAGCAGCCGTTCTCCCTGGGATTCAGAACGGCATTCTCGCCGGCATTGCTTAAACACGTGCCTGTGAGCAGCCATTTGCAAGATGAGTTCTAAGGTATCGGAAAAGCCTAAAAGAGCTCGTAAGGGTGTTACACTTAGTGTAAAACTAGACATGATTAAGCACTTCGATCGTGGTGAACGAAGTAAGGACAAAGTGAGTTTGGCTTGTGGAAGTTGACGAAGATGATGTTGAAGAGGTTTTGGCATCCCATGACCAAGAACTGATAGATGAAGAGCTGATGCAATTGGAAGAGGAAAGGATAACAATCGAAACCGAATGCAGTAGCAAACGGACCGAAAGTGACTGCGTGAGATTTTCGCTGCAATGATAAAGTACGACTTTAATTTTGAAAGGGTACGTCGGTTTAGGGCAAATTTACAAGATGGTTTGAGTGCTTACAAAGAACTGTATGATAGAAAAATGCGCGAGGCTCAGCAGTCAAGCAAGCCTTCCACATCAGCCACAGCAGACGATGAACCTCGATCTTCAACATCGAGGAGGGCAGTCATAGGAGAAGATAAGCTGCCTGCCCTAATGGAAACAGACGACACCTCAGTGTCCCACCACCCCAACCCCCAGGCCGCGGACAGATACCGATTCGCGGAGAATGCAGTGGTAGCCGGGAGGCACACAGCACATCTTTAAGAAAAAAGCCGAAATAAACATGCTAATTAATTAGGTGCTGCCCGGCACGTAATTAATTAGCATGTTTATTTTGGCTTTTTTCTTAAAGATGTGCTGGGTGTGTCTCGGCCACCACTGGACCCCTGCATGCTTCGCAGATCGGTATCGGTTTGCTGCCTGGATGGTGGGGGCCACTGCACCACCCCAACCTGCGACGACTCAGCCTAACACACCATCATCAGTGTGCTCGGCAAGCTGTCTTCCCGATTCCCATAAGTGATACTACACTGTACATACATTATTTCTACTTTATATAGGCTGTGTACTTTTATGTGTTATTTGGTATGACTTGGCAGCTTCATAGCTTATAGTTTAGTGGAGAGAGTGTTTCTGCCAAGAGCGCTTGCGTGAGATTTTCTGCCGAGAGCGTTCGCGCTGTGTTTTTGCCGACGGCACTTGCGCGAGATTTTCACTATGGTGGACAGTGCAGGCAATGATTGTGGAAAAGTATTTCTACTTTATATAGGCTGTGTATTTATCATATAATTCCTGCTTTTACTATATGTTGCTGTTATTTTAGGTTTTATGTGTTATTTGGCATGATTTGGTAGGTTATTTTTGGGTCTGCGAATGCTCACAAAATTTTCCCATATAAATAAATGGTAATTGCTTCTTCGCTTTACGACATTCCAGCTTACGAACCATTTCATAGGAACGCTCTACCTTTGGATGGCGGGGGAAACCTGTATTCTGTAGTTGGCTGTGGGTGACTGGTGGTGTTCTTCAGGGGTCAATATTGGGACCGCTTTTTATCTTGTAATATGTCAATGATTTAAATGATGGAATTGATGGCTTTGTTGCCATGTTTGCAGATGATACAAAGATAGTTGGAGGGCTGATATTATGAGGAAGCAGGGAGTATGCAGAAGGACTTAGATTTGCAGAATGAGTAAAGAAGTGGCAGATAGAATATGGTGTTGGAAAGTGAAAGGTCATACACTTTGGTAAAATGAATAAGGGTGTAGGCTATTTTCTAAATGGGGAGAAAATTCAGAAATCAGATGTGCAAAGGAACTTGGACTTTGCCATGCAGGATTCCCTGAAAGCTAACTTGCAGGTGCAAGGAAGGCAAATGCAATGTTAGCATTCATCTTGAGGGTACTAAAATATAAAAGCAAAGGATGTAATGCTGAAGTTTAGTAAGGCATTGGGCAGACGGCACAGAGTACTGTGAGCCCTTTATCTACGAAAAGATGCGCTGGCATTAGAGATGGTCCAAAAGAGGTTCGCGAGAATGATTCTGAGAATGAAAGGGTTAATGTGTGAGAAGCATTTGCTAGCTCTGGGCCTGTGCTCACTGGAGTTAGAAAAATAAGGGGGGAGGGAATCTCACTGAATATGAGAATATGAAGACCTATTGAATATTGAAAGGCCGAGACAGAGTGGATGTGGAGGGGATATTTCCTATATCGAAGAATCTAGAACCTGAGGGCACAGCCTCAGAATAGAGCGACGTCCCTTTTGAACAGAGATGAGGAGGAATTTTGTTGGCCAGATGGTAATGAATCCGTGGAATTCATGCCACAGATGATTGTGGAGGCCAAGTCACTGAGTAAGGTGAGGTTGATAGGTTCTTGATTAATCAGGGCATGGAAGGTTACGGGGAGAAGGCAGGAGAATGTGATTGAGAAGGATAACCTAATCTTTGTGTGTTTTCTCCAGTGTAGAGTCAGTGTGCTAAATGAAGCAAAAACAACAAGCATTGAAGCCTATGTCATCAAGAACCAACTGAGATGGCGCGGTCATGTTGTTTGATTGAAAGATGAACGTCTGCCGAAACAAATCTTCTACTCCCAGTTTAAAGAAGGCAAATGTAAAAGAGACGGACAACAAAAGAGATTCAAAGACGTCTTAAAAGCCAACATGAAGAAATGTAACATCGACATCAACAATTGGGAAACCAATGCCAAGGACAGGAAACTCTGGCAAGCCATCATCCAAGAAGGAACAGCAACTTTCGAAACCAACAGATGTGCAGAATTAGAAGAAAAGAGAAGAAAATGGAAAGAGAGGCAGCAACAACCAAAGCCTGATCTGCCATCTGGAACTACCTGTCCTGAATGTGGAAGAACTTTCAAAGCCAAGATTGGACTCGTAAGCCACTTGAGAGCCCATAAGTAGATCAACAGAACAAAGACTATCATCCTCGACCTCAAGGGATATCCATGACGACGACGAGAGGAGACCACATTGTGAATACTGACTGCAGTGTCTATAGCTAACTACGTACTTACCAGGAAAGACTACAGTATTTGGGTTCCTGGAAGGTGGGAAAGGAGGAGGTTAAGTGACAGATATTGCCATAGTATTGCAGGAA
Source organism: Mobula hypostoma (assembly GCF_963921235.1). Taxonomy (NCBI): domain Eukaryota; kingdom Metazoa; phylum Chordata; class Chondrichthyes; order Myliobatiformes; family Myliobatidae; genus Mobula; species Mobula hypostoma. Next base: position 159,653,172 of record NC_086100.1, read on the forward strand.
AAGCAATGTACCATACAATGAATGAGGAGTAGATGGCAGATCACGTATCATAGTGGGTGCCAAAGTTAGCATGATGCTGTTACAGCTCGGGGCATACAGAATTTCGAGTTCAATTCCCACGCCATTCTATAAGGAGTTTCTATATGTCCTCCTTGTGGAATGCATGGGTATTCCCCAGGTGCTTTGGCTTCCTCCCACAGACCAATGATGTACTTGGTAGGATAAGTGGTCATTGTGAATTGTCCCGTCATTAGGGATGTGGCTCGAGGGCCGGAAGGGCCTATACCACACTGTATCATTAAATCAATAGTTGCAAAGAGAATGGTCCCTTTAAAATACTGAAAGGAGAGAGGAAGGGAATATGTGGCTGCTGGTAGAATCCTATTTCACTGGAATTCTAGTTTTGCCCTTGTGGAAACATCAAACCCCTCCCAATTGCCTGTTCCGTGTGAGCAGAGAGTCCACCTGTAGAAGGTTTACAGTGGGAGCTGCCTCTCATCAGTCTTGTTGTATACTTGCCTTAGCATTACACTGGAAAGTTATCATCAGTATCTGGGTTAAGGTAACTGTGTTCTAAAACTTCCTGTATTGCAACTTCAAGAATCAATTTATGGTATGATTTGCTACTCAAAAATAACTTTTATTCTTGTTACTTTGTCAGAGTTTGTTTCATCCTTCAGAACTGGTGTCAGATGAAATCCAGATGAAGGGTCTCAAGCAACTTTCCCTCTTAATTTTTTTTTTACAGCTGCACGGACCAACCACTGGTCTGAGCAGGAAATTCTTACACAGCCTGAAAATTATGCAGCACGTTAAATGCTTTTAGATTATGATTTTATTTGAAATATTACTTATCAAAAATTCAGAATATAGAAGTTTTCACATTTATTTACTCAGGACACTGTCCATACACAGAGTCTACAGAAGTGAGGCATAGCAGCTGCACAGTCATGGACCCTATACACATTAAAGAGGAGGAGGTGTTTTTCTGTCTGAGGCAATCAAGGTGGACAGTTCCCCAGGAGCTGACAAGGAGTTCCCTCAAACCCTGTGGGAGGCATACAGAAACTGCAGGAGCCCCTAGCAGAGAAATTTATATCATCCTTAGTGACAGGTAAGGTCCCAGAGTACTGGAGGTTAGCTAATGCTTTGCTGTTTCTAAAGGGCTCTAAGAATAAACCACGAAACTATAGGCTGGTGAGCTTGACATCAGTAGTGGGAAGTTATTGGAACGTATTCTAAGGGACTGGATACATGAGTATTTGGATATTTAGGGAATTATTAGGGATGCCTTTGTGCATGGTAGGTCATGTCAAACCAATCTTAGAGTTTATCGAGGATTTACCAGAAAAGTTGATGAAGGCAAGTAAGTAGATGTTATCTACATGGACTTCAGCAAGGCACTAGGCAAAGGAAGTTGCCACATGGGAGGTTGGTCAAGAAGGTTCAGTCACTTGTCATTCAAGATGAGGTAGTAAACTGGATTGGACATCGTGGGCGAAGTCAGAGAGCGGTAATAGCCTCTCTGACTGGAGCCTGTGGCTAGTGGAATGCTGCAGGAATTGGTGCTGAGTCCACTGTGGTTTGTCATCTATGTCAATGATCTGGATGATAATGTGGATAATTGGTTCAGCAAATCTGTGGATGACACCAAGATTGGTGGTGTAGTGAACAGCAGAAGACTATCAAAGTTTGCAGCGAGATCTGGACCAGCTGGAAAAATAGGGAAAAATGGCAGATGGAATTTAAAGCAGACAAGGTGTTGCACTTTTGGAGGACCAACTAATATACGTAGTCTTACACAGTGAGTGAGGACTGTGGTAGAACAAAAGGATCTGGGAATACAGGTCCATAATTCATTGAAAGTAGTGTCACAGATAGATAGGGCCATAAAGAAAGCTTTTGAAACATTGGCCATCATAGATCAAAATATTGAGTGCAGGAGTTAGAATGTTATTTTGATGCTGTATAAGATGTTGGTGAGGCCTAATTTGGAGTATTGCATGCAGTTTTGGTCATCTAATTACAGGAATGATGTAAATAAGACTGGAAGAGTACAGAGAAATTTTATGAGGGTGTTGTCAAGACTGGAGGACCTACAAGGAAAGATTGAATAGGTTAGGACTTTACTCCTTGGAATATAGAAGATTGAGAGGAGATGTGATAGAGATATACAAAATTATAAGGGGTATAGATAAGGTAAATGCCAGCAGGCTTTTCCCACTGAGGTTGGGTGAGACTAGAACGAGAGGTCATGAGTTAAGGGTGAAAGATGAAATGTTTAAGGGGAACATGAGGGGAAACAACTTCACTGGTGAGAATGTGGATCAAGCTGTTGGAGCAAGTGGTGGTTGCAATTTTGATTTCAATGTTTAGGAGAAGTTAGTATTAGTACATAGATGGGCGGGTATGGAGGGCAATGGTCCAGGTGCAGGTCACTGGCAGTGGGCATTTTAAATGGTTCAGCATGGACTAGGTGGGCTGAAGGGCCCATTTCTGCGCTGTAGTTTTCTATGACTCTATGATATCAAACGAGCACAACGCACAACTCTCAAAACAAGTAAATGATGTCACTCAGTCAAAACAACTGGCAGGCACAATGGCAAATGTAAAATGTTTTGACTAGACAGCACCAGCATTCAGTAGTCAGGCAGGTTATAACAATAAGCTACTGACATCCATTCTGTGTTTATTGTTACAATTTTTAACAGTGGTTAAATTGAAACTCTGATGATGTAAATACGTTGAAGCTCTAAAATGTTTCAAAGTAAAGGTTGTGGTATGACTATTATTCAGAAAAATAATGGATTATATTCATTAACACATTAATTGCAGGGTCATTCACAATTATATTAACATAGAATTCAAAACTATATTAGCATTATGTAGAAGACTCTAGCTGTGCAGCAAAGGCAATGTGTATTGGAGCATTTCAGTTACTGCGCAGCTGTGCACCTGCACAGCCTAGAGGGAACAGTGCTCGGTGGAATGTTGATTGCCCATTTCCCTCAACAGTTTTTTTCTTTCTGATCCCAGCATCTGCAGTCTTGTGTTGCTCTTTAATGCTTCTCTCTACTTTGTACCCACCACTCTTTGTTCATCCAGTACTATCTTTCTCTTATTCCAGCTACCTCATGTTCTGTTCATTCATTACTCCGATCACTTATGCACACACCAGGATACTGGACAGACAATTAATTTAAATGTTTTCTTGATCAAATCCTTCCATGGCTTCATCCTTATCCTCTTTTTGGCTTCCTGCTAACCACTGAGGAAATACTGAGCCTACATCTGTACTATCGAAACCCCGGTGAATGAGATGCCCCATTTCTGGTCAACTATCACCTCTCTATTGCACCCCAATTTCTAATATCAATCCCAAGCTTAGAAATTCCCAGCTTTAGCCTCTTGACCTCTCCATCTTTAGTAACTTCAATGTAATTATATTCTCAATTTAATTATGTCCTTGATATAATTATGTATGGCATGATCTGCCTGGATGGCACACAAAACAAAAGCTTGATGCTGTATTTTGGTACATGTCAAAATAATAAACCAATAAAACCTAACTAACTCTCAGTACTCAGCCTCTGGAGAAGACAGGTTGGGTCATAAATGTTGCACAGAATAGGTAGTTTTGAAAGGAATCAAAATTAAGAATGAGAATTAAGTATTCATTTGTAAATTAAGGAAATGTCAGAACAAATGACTCATTATTGTGTTGTGAATATATATTTGTGAAAATATGCAAAATATACATTCAAGTGTGGAGTAGAATTATAGATCTTATTATGCTTCCTCAAGCCTGTGAATGTATCCTCTTTGAGGTGATATTATTCTATTTAATGGAATATAATGAATCAGAAATTTTCTGGCCCCAAGAGATTTCCTCATTATCCCATTGCACATGGAGGGAGACTGAAAAAATCTTTCAGTTAATCCAACATGTTCAGGATCTGATGGGGTTCGACTCACAGATTTTCTAAACTACTGAATATTTCACATTTTTAATTCACGTTTTTGAGATGTTATGTTTTATTATAATAAATTTCACATTGAACCCTGTACAATTAAAGTAATTTTGGTAAGATTAAGCACTGTAATAACCTTCAATTAGACAGCTGTTGAATGAACCAATCTTCTGTGGCTTTAAAAATTTTACCTGAATTTGCCCATGACTGGTGAACCTGACTGTAGCTGACTGTCGAGCATAATCTATTCTAGCTCGTGTTCCTCCTCCTTCCTCTAAACTTTAATTCTGGCTTCTAGTTTCTTACTTTTCAGTCCTGATGAAAGGTCTCATCCTGAAACATTGATTGTTACTTTCCCTTTGACCCAGTGATTTCCTCTAGCCTTTTTTTTTCTGTATGCCGCTCCAAAATTTCCAGCATCTGTAGTCCCTCTTGTATCTGGAAGGCTTGGAAGAATATGTTGTTGTTTTACTGGGTTTTGCATACCCAAGAATCTCAGTTGAACATCAATTTTGACCATGCAGGTGCCTTAGTGCTTTCTCGCTGATCAGGGTCTGGAATCAAGCTTTGTGTAGATGAAAAGTTTCCTCAGCGAATGTCAAGCTATTCAAAGTGATAACAGAATTATGAACCCATAGCATAACTTTGGACAACCTCATAGCAAAGGGTCATAGGACAATTGATAGAAATGTGTTCTCCTGGTCTCAGAGTTATGACACAATGTTGGAATGGAAATAAACAAGCTTTTTCCACTGAGTCAAAGTATTGTTCAGTTTCTACACCAAGCTAATTTTTAGATGAATATTTGTTTCTATAGTTGGAATTATTTATCCTCGACAAAAGTTACTCACTCAGGTTACTTCAGCATCTGTGCCTCTTATAATCTTCGAAACTATCAAATCTCCCCGCAGCCTCCGATGCTTCAGAGAAAACAACCCAAGTTTATCCAACTTCTCCTCATAGCACATGCCCTGCACCGTCCCCAAAGCGTCCACATCTTTCCTCTAATGGAGTGATCAGAAATGAATGTAGTTCTCCAGATGCAGCCTAACCAGAGATTCTTAAATCTGCTGCATAGCTTCTCAACTCTTGAACTCAATGCCTTCACTATCAAAGGTAATTAGCCATTTGCATTCTTTACACCCATGCAGCCACTTTCAGGGAGACATTTGCTTCCTTAATAGTGGACTGGAAAACCCACATAGCTTTATATGCTCATGGAGGAGGAATGAGTTCAAAACCCTCCGACGGACACACAGGAGATACAAGGGACAGCATCTTTCAGCTTTCTTCTGATGACTAAGTACAGTTCTAGAAGTATAGCTTATGAAATGACAATTTAGCTCCATTGATCAATGCTGGCGTTCATGTTCCTATCATCGTACTGCACCTCACCTTGTAAGCATAACCACCTATCAACCTGGATGATACCCGGGCACTTACCTGCACAGTTATTATTCTCGTTTGCGTGCCAGTGCCAGGTGAGACGTCCACCTTGTCCGTGTTTTCAAAGAAGATGTCGTAGTTCTCCAGCAGTGAGGCCATCAGTTTGTTGGAGATGTTTTGCTCCTGTATTCCTTCAAAACCAGCGGAAACACTGCCAGGTTGGAAACACAAATGTTACAATGTAGAACACAACTGTGGTAAACCAACCATTTCTGCTCCAATCTTACTTGAGACTCCCTCAGGAAATTATGAGCTCAGTCACATTATGAACTGCTGGTCAAGCTGATACTGCAGTACTTGAAATGATGCATAGATATTTAGTTATCAGATTGGCTGTGGATTTTTTGGTAGTCTCAGGAACGGCAACTCCCTGTACCTTAAGATATCCCCTGGGAAGTTAGTGGCTATTTCACTACTGTTCAATCACAGTACAATAACACTTTAGTTTAAAGCATGTGATGTGATCACAAGACCCTGCTGTCTCCATGACAACAGTTGTCATTAGGAGTTTACCAAAAAAAAATCAGAATAAACTGTCTCCACAGACTCATTAGTTAGAGATTTCTGCTGAAACAAAATATTGGATCTTGTACGACTCCTTCGATATAACAGAATATTACCAAAAGGATAAAACGACGATAATTTTTACAGTGTCTTGAGCGTGTCAAAATATGTACCTCAAAGAACATCACAGGAGTATAATCAGAAATAATTAAGATCTATCCCAAGAACAAGGCATTAGTCATGGAAAATTTAATAGGGAACAGGTTACCATGGAGGAAATGTGGTGGAGAGTTAGGGGTGTTTTCACAGGGAACTTAAGTGAGGCAGCAGAGGGCATGTCCTCCAGTGCTGTGGCAAAGGAAGAGGGAGAATGAACCCGAGTAGAAGAAAGGAGCACAGAACTTCGTGGGGTTTGCAGATGTGGAGAGGGATGAATCCATGGTGATGCTAAAGCAGAGGGATGTGAATTTTAAAATACACTTTTGTGCAAAATGGAGACTAATGTAGGTCAATGTTGAAGTCATGGTTATATAATGCAGTGGTCCCCAACTTCCGGGCCGCGGACTAATACCGATCCGCAAAGCGTGCAGCGGTGGCCAGGACGCACCCAGCACATCTTTAAGAAAAAAGCCAAGATAAACAACCTAATTAATTAGGTACTGCCCAGCACGTAAATGTCGGTCCAGATCAGAGGCGACGCAATCGGCAATCGCCTCTGATATGGGCTGACACTTATGTGCCGGGCAGCACCTAATTAATTAGCTTGTTTATTTCGGCTTTTTTCTTAAAGATGTGCTGGGTGCGTTCTGGCCACCGCTGCACCACTGCATGCTTCGCGGCAATGTATCGGTCTGCGGCCCGGAGGTTGGGGACCACTGATATACATGTATGCACAGGTGAAAAACTTAGTCCCAGCAACATCAGAGACACAACATTTATAAGAAAAACAAATTAAACATAAATGATGCGAAATTATACAAGAAAGAACACATTTGGAATAAACAAACAAGTCCATTGTAGTACAAAGTGGTCAAGGTGTTGCTGCATTGAGCTAGTGATTGGTTGCGCAGGTTGAGTCAAGAACTGAATGGTTAAAAGAAGAAGCTTGTTGGTGTGGGACTTCAGACTTTTGTACCTCCTTCCTTACTGATAGCAGCTGAAGAGCAGAGTGATTCAGCAGGCTGATGCACAAACATCAGTTAGACACCGATAACTGGCCCCTGCTTGAGGTCAAGAGCAGGTGGAAAGTGAGAAGTCGGTGAGGAAAACTCCTGAAGTGGACAAGAATGAAGATATCAGGAATAAAAAATGAATATGCCAGAAACTCTCGGCAGGTCAGACAGTGTAGGCAAAAAGAGAAACAGAGTTGGAGGTTCAGTTCAAAGACACTTCATCAGAACTGGCAAGTCCAATGAAAGGTCTTTGACCTAAAATATTATTTCCACCGTTCCTGACCTGTCGAGAACTTACAGCAATTACTCTTTTTATTCCATTTTTCCAGCACCTGCAATTTTTTGATTTTTATTTATTCATGACTACACAGGATTAGAAATGCAGTAGTCTTATTCTAAATACAGTACAAGATAGAATATAAGACCACAGGAGCAGGAAGATAACATTTAACTCCTCATACTTATGCCACCATTCATTCATCAAGATCCTGGGTGGTCCTCCATTTCAACAACATTTTGTCCATACTCCTCATCAATTAGTTCCTCTTATATCTTGAATCTACAGACCTCGGTTTTGAAACAATCAATTACCAAGTCCTGTCAGTCCTCCAGGACAGAGTCATAGAGCAACATAGCATGGGAAAAGGACCTTCAACGCAACTTATCCATGCCAACAAGCTAGTCCCATTTGCCCACATTTTATCCATATCCTTCTAAACCCCTCCTATCTACATATCTGTCCAAATGTCTTTTCAATATTGCTATTATACTGTAACTATCTCAAACACATTCCCTGGCAACTCATTCTATATATGCACCACACCTTTCAGGTCCCTTTTAAATCTTTCACTTCTTACCTTAAACGTAGGCCCTCTATTTTTTAGTTTGCTTTCCTTTGGATAAAGGCTTTGTGCATTCACTCTATCTATATCCAGCATGACTTTCTCTACGTCTACAACATCACGCTCCCTCCAATGAGTTTATGCATGTTTGCAACGTCACCCCTTTGTCTCCTACATTCCAAGGAATAAAGAGAAGCCTGCTGAACCTCTCCCGATAACTCAGACCCTTGAGTCCTGGCAGCATCCTTGTACATCTTCTCTGTACTCTTTCCAATTTAATCATGTCCTTCTTATAAAATGGGGACCAACACTGAACACAATACCACAGGTGCAGCCTCACCAACATCTTGTAAAATTGCATTATAACATCCCAACTCCAAAACTTAATGTCCTGACTGATTACTACGGATAGAGAAATTTAAGGACTGTAGGCCCTAGGATCTAGACTCCATGACGAAACCTTCCTCCATCTACCCTGTCAAACCCTTGAACAGTTTTGTAATTTTCAAAGGAATTGAACTCTGATGAATATATATCTTACCTACTGAACCATTCATATGATAGTCCTGTTATTCTGGGAACCAGCACAGCAAATCATCACTCAACCCTTTCAATGGCAAGTATATATTTTTATGCAAGAAGCCCAAGATACAGCACATACATTCTCTCCAAAATCTTACATATTTGAAGATTAGTGCAGTCATTATCAGTTAACTATCATTTAGAATAACATTTACTGCTATATTGAACACTCATTACTATCTCCTGAGGTCAATAAAATAATTAATCTTTTATCATGTGCTGTGTACTGTTACGGTGGTCAGTTACCACTTGACTTAATTGTGGGTCACTTCAGCATCAAATTGGCAACTCTATAATAGATTAGAATTGTAATGGAGTAAGCATCGTGGCTGCGACTTCTGTTTATGAAAGTGCCTTATTAACCAAAACACTGCCAAAATGATCCAAAAATCTAAGTCCAGCAGGAGTTGTTGAGTTTCTTAAGACAATTCTTCATTTTTATTAAATACTGTTCTATTCTCTCTCATAAACGTACATTTCCCAAGAAACTTCAAAGTGAAAATGTATTCCACTCCTAGGAAATGCAGTAAGACAGAACAGTCAGTTGAATGAGACGTGACATTTCCAAAGAGAACCCAGGTGCACTAAAAATAACATGAAGTTTGCTGGTTATAGAACATAGAATAGTACAGCACAGTACAGGCCCTTCGGCCCACAATGTTGTGCCGACCCTTAAACCCTGCCTCCCATATAACCTCCCACCTTAAATTCCTCCATATACCGGTCTGGTAATCTCTTAAATTTTACTCGTGTATCTGCCTCCACCACTGACTCACGCAGTGCATTCCACGCACCAACCACTCTCTGAGTAAAACACCTTCCTCTAATATCCCCCTTGGACTTCCCAGCCCTTACCTTAAAGTCTTGTCCTCTTGTATTGAGCAGTGATGCCCTGGAGAAGAGGCACTAGATGTCCATTCTATCTATTCCTCTTAATATTTTGTATACCTCTTTCATGTCTCCTCTCATCCTCCTTCTCTCCAAAGAGTAAAGCCCTAGCTCCCTCAATCTCTCATCATAATGCATACTCTCTAAATCAGGCAGCATCCTGGTAAATCTCCTCTGTACCCTTTCCAAAGCTTCCACATCCTTCCTATAGTGAGGCGACCAGAAGTGGATACAGTACTCCAAGTGTGGCCTAACCAGTTTTATAGAGCTGTGTCATTACCTCGCGACTCTTAAACTCTATCCCTCGACTTTTGAAAGTTAACACCCCATAAGCTTTCTTAACTACCCTATCTACCTGTGAGGCAACTTTCAGGGATCTGTGGACATGTACCTCCAAATCCCTCTGCTCCTCCACACTACCAAGTATCCTGCCTTTTACTTTGTACTCTGCCTTGGAGTTTGTCCTTCCAAAGTGTATCACCTCACATTTCTCCGGGTTGAACTCCATCTGCCACTTCTCAGCCCACTTCTGCATCCTACACTATCCACAACACCACCAACCTTTGTGTCGTCTGCAAACTTGCCAACACACCCTTCTGCCCCCACATCCAGGTCGTTAATAAAAATCACGAAAAGTAGAGGTCCCAGAACCGATCCTTGTGGGACACCACTAGTCACAACCCTCCAATCCAAATGTACTCCCTCCACCATTACCCTCTGCTTTCTGCAGGGAAGCCAATTCTAAATCTACCTGGCCAAACTTCCCTGGATCCCATGCCTTCTGACTTTCTGAATAAGCCTACCGTGTGGAACCTTGTCAAATGCCTTACTAAAATCCATATTGATCACATCCACTGCACTACCCTCATCTATATTCCTGGTCATCTCCTTAAAGAACTCTATCAGTCTTGTTAGACACGATCTGCCCTTCACAAAGCCATGCTGACTGTTCCTGATCAGACCATGATTCTCTAAATGCCCATAGATCTTACCTCTAAGAATCTTTTCCAACAGCTTTCCCACCACAGACATAAGGCTCACTGGTCTATAATTACCCAGACTATCCCTACTACCTTTTTCGAACAAGGGGACAACATTTGCCTCCCTCCAATCCTCCGGTACCATTCCCGTGGATAACGAGGCTTAGCAATCTCTTCCCTTGCCTCGTGGAGCAGCCTGGGGAATATTCTGTCAGGTCCCAGGGACTTATCCGTTCTAATGTATTTTAACAACTCCAACACCTCCTCTCCCTTAATATCAACATGCTCCAGAACATCAACCTCATTCATATTGTCCTCACCGTCATCAAGTTCCCATGAAGTTCCCTCTCATTAGTGAATACCGAAGAGAAGAATTCATTGAGGACCTCGCTCACTTCCACAGCCTCCAGGCACATCTTCCCACCTTCATCTCTAATCGGTCCTACCTTCACTCCTGTCATCCTTTTGTTCTTCACATAACTGAAGAATGCCTTGAGGTTTTCCTTTACCTTACTCGCCAAGGCCTTCTCATGCCCCCTTCTTGCTCTCCTCAGCCCCTTCTTAAGCTCCTTTCTTGCTACCCTATATTCTCAATAGACCCATCTGATCCTTGCTTCCTAAACCTCATGTATGCTGCCTTCCTCCACCTGACTAGTTTTTCCACCTCACTTGTCACCCATGGTTCCTTTACCCTACCATTCTTTATCTTCCTCACCAGGACAAATTTATCCCTAACATCCAGCAAGAGATCCTTAAACATCGACCACATGTCCATAGTACATTTCCCTGGAAAAACATCATCCCAATTCACACCCGCAAGGTCTAGCCTTATAGCCTCATAATTTGCCCTACCCCAATTAAAAATTTTCCGTCCTCTCTGATTATAGTGGAAAGGAAATGCATGGGGGAGGGGGAGAAGTGAGAATGATGAGGGTGGAAGAGGTCCTTGATTATATTATAAGCCAAGACCGCAGTTAAGTGTAGACAGAGACAATGGAGGGGAAGCTGGTAACTTTAAAACAGTTGGCAGTCATGGCCTAATGAATATTCCTTCCACCAAACCTGAAAGCTGTGATTAAAACACTCTATGTACATGAACACCCCAATCCATATTAGTAGAGTATTGCAGTGGAGTTTCCCATGGAAGGAAGAAGGGAAGTTAAATGAGTTTGGTACATGAGGACTTACAGCCCTGGACACACAACCTGGACTAAATGCACTGGGGATCTGATATGGAACATACTAGATGATTCCGAAGAGAGTACTTATCCATCCACGACTGATAGAGTCTAATAAAGTATCTCCACAAGAAATAGTTACTAATACAAATGCAATCTTCCATCTGTCTGAAATGACAACACAAGGTTGTGTTTTACTTGTAAACTAGGTTGTTTACACACCATTGATGACTTCTATTTTTACAATATCCTGATATCTGGGTGGCAAGCAGGGGCAAACTTCAGCCTTGCCTGGGTGTGTAGATTACATGATTGTCATTCTTCATTAATGGGTGCTTCTCTTGCGTTGGCAGTTCCCCATGTTAGAGAGGGTGCTCAGAAGATTGACCGTACGATCAAAGGATAACAGCTTTATCTCCCAAAGGAAGAATGAAGGAAGCAAGGTAACAAACTGCTGATGCTGGAAATAAAGGCTGCGGTGAATACTCAGGAGGTCAGGCAACATCTGTGTAAAGAGATACAGAAGTAATGATTCAAGCGAATGACTTCGTTGGCTTGAAGTCTTATTTCTCCTCTTGCTACTGGAATCAGTAAGAAAGTATAGGAGCCTCAGGACCCATACCACCAGGTTCAGGAACAGTTATTAATCCTCAACTATCAGGCTCTTTAACCAGTGGGGATAACTTCAATCAATTTCACTCGCCCCATCACTGGACTGTTCCCACAGCTCATGAACTGATTTTCAAGAACTCATCTCATGGTCTCGACATTTATTGCTTATTTATTATTATTTTTCTTTTTGTATTTGCACAGTTTGTTGTCTTTTGCACATTGGTTGTTTGTCCATCCTTTTGGGTGTGGTCTTTCATTGATTCCATTGTGTTTCTTGTATTTACTGTGAATGCCAGTAAAAAATGAATTTCAGGGTTGTATATGTGATATATATGTACTTGGATAATAAATTTTCTTTGAACTTTGAACTTTCTGATTAATCTCCACACCAACTAATTTGTTCAGCATCACCAACATTTCTAAATATTTTGTACTGAGCTATTTAATATGCAAATCAGGTGAGCTGCACAAAATAGTTGATACGTTTTTCACCTTTTTAGGAAGTACTTCGATACTTCATTGCTGTAACTTACTTTGTGCGAAAGCAGGGGGACAAAGATACAGTGCTGAGCCTGAAGGTAAATGAAAAGGCAAATGCCTGCTCTGTGCCTGCTCATGAATCATTCCTGAATCAGGAAAAAATAGCAGAACTTTTTCTTTTGAATGCAGAAAATGGGACTAGCTGGGTGGACAATGGGATTGGTATGAATTGTGTTGCACTGCTCTATGACTCAGTTTACTGCAATGCAAGAGAAAAACAACTTTTGGAGTAACTTATTGGAATATTAAAATGCTGGAAATCAGGAAATCAGCAGGTCAGTCAGCATCTCACAAAAGAGAAATAGAAAACAAACTTCAGACCCAAAATTCTTCATCAGAATTGGCAAAGAGGGAAACCAAGTCATTAGGTAGGAGGAAGGAGAGGTGGGTAGAACAAAGGGAATATCTCTGAAAGGGTGAGATGAAGTGGGTAAAAATGGCATCTAAAGGCAAGTTATGCTTCTTTACCTGCATTGTGTTGCTACTGGCTAAGAGAGGAAAAAAAAATGTAAAATCAGACAAGAAGCTTAAATGGTTTGAAACAAGTTTCAAGACACTGGCCTGCGATAGGATGCTTGATGTTCTCACTTGCAGACCCCAGCCAGTTTGGATTTTCAACATCTCCTCCACAATCGCCATCAGCACAGGTGTGCCACGAGGCTGTGTGCTTAGCCTCCTGCTCTACTCACTTTACACTTATGACTGTGTGGCTAAGCACAGCTCTAATGCCAAACTCAAGTTTACTGATGACACTACTGCCATAGGCCGCATCAAAGGTGGCGATAATCAGCATATAGGAGGGAGTTTGAAAATCAGGCCGAGTTGTAACACAACAAAAACCTCTCCCTCAATGTCAGCAAGACCAAGGTGCCGATTATTGACTAATGTGAGGAAACCACCCGTGCATAAGCCAGTCGTCATCAGGGGATCACAGGTGGAGAGGGTCAGCACTTCAAATTCCTTGGTGTTCTCATTTCAAAGGACCTGCCTTAGGTCCGGCACATCAGTGCAATTATGAAGAAAGCACGGCAGTGCCTCTACTTCATTAGGAGTTTGCGAAGATTCAACATGACAGCTAAAACTTTAACAAACTTCTATAGATGTGTGGTGGAGAGTATAACAACTGGCTGAATCACACCGTTGTATGGAAACATCAATTTGCTTGAATGGAAAATCCTATAAAAGTCCATCACCAGTAAAGCCCACCCCACCACTGAGCACAATTACATGGAGCATTGCCTCAGGAAAGCAGTATTCATCATCAGGGAGACTCCACTACCCAGGCCATGCTCTCTTCTCACTGCTGCCATCAGGAAGAATGTACAGCAGCCTCAGGACTCACACCACAGGGTTCAGGAGCAGTTCTTATCCCTCAACCATCAGACCCTTGAAGCAAAGGGGATAATAACTTCACTTGCCCCATCACTGAAATGCTCCCACAACCTACAGACTCACTTTCAAAAATGCTTCAGCTCATGTTCTCAATAGTTATTGTTTATTTATTATTATTATTACTTATCTATTTTTGTATTTGCACAATTTGTTGCCCTTTGCACAGTGGTTGTACACACAGTTGATGTGATCTTTCACTGATTTAATTATGTTTTTCGAATTTATTGCATATGCTTGCAAGAAAATGAATCTCAGAGTTGTATATGGTCTCTGAGGATCTGGATGCAATTTAGAAAACATTCTGGTTTATTGAGATTTTCCCTTTCTAGGCCCATTTATTCTAATATTTTTAAACCCTCCATGACTGATTTACTTTTTAAAGAATGGGACAGGTTGGGTATTAAATGTTTTTGGGATCTGTTTGTTGGAGGAAATCTTTTCTCATCTGAGCAATTGTCAGCTAAATATAGCCTACCCACAACTCACATTTTTAGATATCTACAAATTAGAGACTTTCCAAGATCTCAATTACGTACATTTCCTATAAGCTCAGATAAGAACTTACTGGATGTAATTTTTAATTTGACACCTTTTTATAATGGTTCAATATCTAATATTTATGGTATGTTACTGGAGATGAGGAATGTTCCTTTAGACAAAATTAAGTATCTCTGGGAACAAGACTTACAGACATCAATATCTGAGGAAACTTGGAATGAAGTTTTTAAGCTGGTTAATATGTCATCGCTATGTGCTCGCCACTCCTTCATACAATTTAAGGTGGTACATAAAGTCCATATGACTAAAAATAAGCTATCTCATTTTTATTCGGATATATCTCCCCACTATGACAGATGCAATAATGGCGAAGCTTCATTAGTTCATACGTGTTGGACTTGTCCGAGTCTTGAGAAATATTGGAAGGAAGTTTTTCAAACTTTTTCTTTACTTTTCAAAGTCAATTTTAAGCCTAATCCTATGACAGCCCTATTTGGTATTGTTGCAGGACAAGATATCAAGCTGAAGACATCTGATTTACATATTTTGGCCATTAGTGCTCTTATAGTTAGGAGGGTGCTTTTGTTTAAATGGAAAGATGTTTTTCCTCCTACTCATGCTCAATGGTTATGCGATGTTATGTCATGTTTAGATTTAGAGAAGATTCGTTGTTTGATTTCTGAATCTCGTCAAGACTTTCAAACATTGTGGTGACCCTTTCTGAATTATTTTCAAAACTTTCAAAACCCTCAGTTCGTTGTTTAAATTTAGATGTTGGCCATTATTAATTTTTATTATACGAGAAGGTATTTTACCTTTTTTTTCTCCTTAATAAACAGCTTCGGTCTTGGTAGGGGTTAGATTTTTTTTGTAATAAATTAGTATATTTCAATATAACTTTGACTAACCTACATGAATAAGGGGTAATGAGATTGTTATTATGAACAGATATAATGTAATTTGTAGTTTTTTTTTACCTTTATATATACTTTCTTGTACTCTGTATTCTTTTATGTAAAACCTAATAAAATATTGAAAAGAGTTGTATATGGTGACATATATGTACTTCGACAATAAAATTACATTGAGCTTTGAACTTTTGAACTTTGCAATAGCCAGTTCTGACATAGGGAGAAAACAAGTAGAGTTATTTCCACTCACTGAAATGTCCAGTTCAGTGTTTTTTTTTCCAGCTTTCAATAACTATTATACTTCAGTTGCATAGTTAACATAGTGAGGAAATTCCATCGTTCATCACAGTTGCTTTATCAAATAAAATCAACTGACATGAAGCCCATATAAGGAGATCAAACTAGGAGATCAAAGATAGGTGGTTAATGTGAGCTGGAAAGTACTAAGGTCTTGGGAGGGACTTCCAGAGATCAGGGTCTGGTCTGGTAAAGATTCAACTACCAGTGCTGGAGTAACAGAATTCAGGATGAGCAGCAAGTCAGACTTGGGCAGATATATTTGAACATTATGAAATTAAAGGTAGTTTAGTGTCATCTTTAATCCAAGGCACTTTATCAGGTACAACTGAACACCTGGTCGTTAACGCAATTATCTAATCAGCTAATCATGTGGCAGCAACTCAACATATAAAAACATGCAGACATGGACAAGAGGTTCAGTTGTTGTTCAGGCCAAATATCAGAATGGGGAAGAAATGTGATCTAAGCAACTTTGATTGTGGAATAGTTGTTGGTGCCAGACCAGGTGGTTTGAGTATTTCAGAAATTGTTGATGTTCTGGGATTTTCACGCATAGTGGTCTCTAGATTTCAGAGAGAATGGTGAGAAAAACAAGAAAAACATCCAGTGAGTA
The DNA here is from genome assembly GCF_963921235.1 of Mobula hypostoma. Lineage (NCBI taxonomy): Eukaryota > Metazoa > Chordata > Chondrichthyes > Myliobatiformes > Myliobatidae > Mobula > Mobula hypostoma. The sequence goes on from NC_086100.1 coordinate 159,669,601, forward strand.
GCAGTTCTGTGATAGAAACAACTTATAATGAGAGAGGTCACAGGAAAATTGCCAGACCGGTTCAAGTTGATAGGAAGCAGACGCTAACTCAAATAATCAAGCGTTACAACAGTGGTGTGCAAAAAAGCATCTCTGAATGGACTGCAGCAGTAGAAGACCAAGCACATACACTTATTGGCCGCTTTACTGGGTACAGGAGGTACCTAATTAAATGGCCAATGAGTGTATTTCATATGCTGCCTCTTGTGTCACCTGAAGTATGATTCCCAAATTCTTTTTCTTGTTTAAAATTGCTTTCAATCTCATTTCCCTCTGCAGTTCAACACTCTTCAATATGGGCCAAAATCCCTGTTGGAGATTGTGAGAGATACAATCAGCAGTGTGGAGTCCTCCAGCACATTTTCCATCCAAGTCTCAGCATGGAAAGGGTTCCGAGTATGTGGAAAACATTATGTATGGGCCCAGTACACAAGAAAAGCCAACCAAAAGTCTTGAATGACTACCATCCAGTGGCCCTGACCTCACACATCATAAAGACCCTAGAGGCTGGTCCTGGCTCACCTCTGACCCCTGGCCAGATCAGCCCTCGATCCCCTGCAGTTTGCCTACCAGGAGAACATTGGAGTTGATGATGCTGTCATCTACCTGCTGAACAGAGCCTACTCCCATTTGGATCAGCAGGGCAGCACTGTGAGGATCATGTTTTTTGATTTCTCAAATGCCTTCAAAACCACACAGCCCTCACTGCTGGCAGAAAAGTTGTGGGTCAATGCATGATGGAACTTCCCGATGACCTGACTGGCAGACCACAGTTTGTGAGGTTTCAGAGCTGTGTGTCAGACATGGTTATAACCAGAACTAGGGCCCCACAGGGGACTGTATTGGTTCCCTTCCTGTTTACCCTGTAAACCTCGGACTTCAGATACAACACTAAATCATGTCATTTGCAGAAATTCTCTGGTGACTCAGCAATAATTGGGTATATAAAGGGAGGACAGGAGGATGAATACAGGGCTCTGTTGGAGGACTTTGTCAAATGGTGCAAGCTGAATCATCTGCAGCTCAACATCAGTAAGACAAAGGAGATGGTGATGGATTTTAGGAAGACTAAGCCTGCAATGCTCCCTGTTACTATTGATGGTGAGGACGTGGATATAGTGATGATCTACAAGTACCTCTGGGTGCAGCTGGATGACACACTTGAGTGGAACACCAACACAGAGGCTGTGTACAAGGGCCAGAGTCGCTTCTACTTCCTGAGGAGACTGAGGTCCTTTTGAGTATGAAGGCTTCTCCTTCACATGTTCTACCAGTCTGTTGTTGCCAGTACAATCTTCTATGTGGTGGTGTGTCTGGGCAAAGGCATTGACATTGGTGATGTCAATAGGCTCAATAAACTGATTAGAAAGGCTGGTTCTGTTACAGGAGTCAAAGTGGACACACTGGAGGCTGTGGTAGAACAAAGGACCCTACAGAAAATCCTTACAATTGTGGATAATGTTTCTCACCCTCTGCATGCCACCTTGGCTGAACCGAGGAGCACTTTTGGTAATAGACTAAGACAACTTTGCTGCTCCAAAGAGCACTATATGAGGTCATTCTTACCCTTAGTCATTAGGATCTATAATGAGTCAATCTAAAGCTGGGGAAGTGATGACTCCCTCTTGGTAGAATGTTTGTGGTAACTTATTTTTTTATTACTTCTTACTTCTCTTCTAATATTTGTATATTTGGATATCTGTGCACTTGTAATGCTACTGTGACACCGTAATTTCCTTTGGGATCAATAAAGTATCTATCTAAACAAAAATAACAAGTAGTAATATTATTAATTTGTACTGGTTTGCAAGGTAATACTTTGTCCTTTATTCTTAAGTTGAAAATGGTTTTCTACCCTAAGCCCATTGGTAATAAGGAAAAATGTAATGAATTAAAACTAAATCAGTATAATCCAATCTATTTCATCAGCTTATTCGGTATCATTTCTTTCTTATGGAGCCTGGTGTTTACTGTCACAAAGTAATATAAAAAAAATCTAGCACAGATAGAAGCTTCAATAAGCAATTTCTCAAGACCTCGTGATAGTAATTGTTGAAAATCACAGGAGACATATTTAATATTTAAAAAGGACCATCAACAATTTGAAATCTACAATAAGTTCTGAAATTATTATCAAAGAGGTCATTATGAATTCCTTCCTGTGCTTCACTGACTTTGTGTTTTCTGTCTGTTTCCCAGTGTGACTATGATTGTCTCTGTATGTTGTACCTATATCTTGCTCCTTACTTCCTTCTCTGTTTTACCCTTTATCTGTATTTTATATTTTACTTGCATCTTAAACTTGGTCTCTTAGCTTTTTTGTATCTTATGCCTTCAGTTCAACAGCCTCACCTTTCATTTTGACTTCCTTGCCTTGCATTTTGATTGTCCTGGCATGTGTTTTGACTCTTGCATTATGACTCCCCTGTCTTGTGACTTTTCTGTTGTGTATCTCTGCTGTCTTGTGTCTCTCAGTGATTTGTAATTAGTCCAGCTCTGTCATAACCCTGTTGTTCACTGACCTGCGCTGGTTCCTGATTAAATATCACCTTGACTTAAAATTCTCAATCAAATCCCTTCATGGCTTCATTTTTCTCCCCACTAATGTACTCTCCTCCATCCATGTAATTCTCCCAGATATTTGTATACCCTATTTCTGGCCTTTTGAATATCTCTGGATTCAAATCTTCCACCTCTGGAAGTTGAATCATCAGATGTCAAGTCTCTAAGCTCTGTAGATTTCTCCCTAAACCTCCCCATTTTATGTCACTTTCTTTGTCAAGCCAATCACATTGGCCACACCTTTGGTTAACTGCTCCAGTATCTTCTTGTGTAGTTTGGTACCAAATTTTACCCACGCTGGGATGTTTTACAGAAAGGATCTTTATGACATTTTACAGAAGTGTATCCCAGTTCCTTAACATAGCAATCTCCAAAACATCCTAACAGACACAGCAGGATGCATGGAGTATCTGGTGACACACCTCCTTCACTGAATTTCAGGACAACATTAGTGATGATTTCAACATCCCAAAGACACCTGTGTTATGTGCAATATTCAATCAACTCTCCTACACGTATCATTATAACCTTTGATCTCCTCCTCAACAACACACTTATCTAGCTTTTGTTTAATAAATTACTTGGAGAGAGGTGAATCATGTACTACATGCATTAGTTCTCCTGATAACAGTTTTACTCAAACATTCTTGTTTTCATTAACACCATACCTCTTATCAAGCTGAACACATCCCTTCCAAGGTTTACCTCCTACAAAGTCTTCCTCCTATAACCACGTCTTACTCTTTATAGCCGCATAAGACGACTACAAATACGTCAAATGAGACCCTCCCAATGACTTCAATCTTAAATTAAATACCCTACGTACAAGATTAGACTGCTGGTTATACAATATATTAATCACCTGAATAGGAATTTTACCAAAGGACTCGCTTCTCTAAAGTGCACAACAGCATTGCTTCGACTCCAGAAAATTTTCAAATAAGAATTCAATTCCATCAGCTGACTCGGCCCAGATGCCTGAGAACTTGCTGACATCTCCTATGTCCGGCTTCTTCCAAGGCCTGACATCATCAGGAAGGTTGAAAGGATTGTGAAGTCAATCTGTGAAAACTGAAATAAAGGCAGAAAATGCTGGAAACATTCAGCAGGTCAGGTGGCATTTGTGGAAAGAAAAACATTTTAAGCAAAAGACACTTTGATTTGAAACATTAATTCTGTTTCACTCTCCGCAGATGGTGTTTGATCTGCTGAATGTTCCTAGCATTTTTATTTGACCCTGAGCCAATAGGCTGGTCCTGGACTTATTTCCTGGCATAATTTACATATTATTATTTATTTATGGTTTTATATTGCTATATTTATACTCTATTCTTGGTAGGTGCAACTGTAACGAAACCCAAATTCCCTTGGGATCAATAAAGTATGACTAATTCATCAAATAGTCATAGTCATAATCCCGTGTAGCATGCTGAATGAGGCAACAAATGGTGCTGAACTCTGTTCTAGAAATGGGATAGTTTCAATCTGAACTTCAGGAAGTGAAGTTTGATGTCTATGTGTTGCCACATCCCACTTTGTACCCGTACAACGGGATGTAGTAACGTACAGACACCAAACTCCACTTTCTGCACTTCAGTATGCAGTCAAGAAAAGCAAACTTTACACTATACTTACAATTAATATCTCCAGGAGGAAACCAGGATAAATGCCTGTGGAATTCCATTGGCTCTTAGAGATATAAATTTAACTCAATCTGCCCCTTGGCTAGTTATCCAATGGGTTCCCATTACCACCGTTTGTGATATACCCCCAGTTTTGAAATGTCATATTGTTAAAGGCAGGGAACAAGCATGAACATGGCTATCTGCCAACTGCCAACTCAGGAGTCTAACTAAAATTTAACCATTACAATTAGGGGCATTGAAACAAAATTCCTTGTGTGATCAAAGCAGTTAACATGAATCATTCGAAGCGAGAGCTTTTCACTGGACTTACTGAAATATATTAGGACCAAAGACGGTGGCAAGGTTGTAAACAGTCATTCGATTGGTCCTGTGCTCCGCAGCAACCAGAGTCAGAAAGTGGCACAGAAACTTCAGCAGACAGTAATTAACTTCCGGGAGCTGCTGCAGAAGCCCTCGTAGTTCTTCCCGATTTCCATTGTGGTCTGGAATATAAATGAGAAAGTACATCGTTTGAGCTTGAGCAAAAGAGTAAACAAAGAACAACTCCCTGCTGGTCTTACTGAATCCTACGAATGAGAGTCATAGAACACTACAGCTTAGAAACAAGCCCTTTGGCCCATCTAATGCCACACATGAGGCTGCTTACCAAGTTAAGAGCCCGTGGTATTACAGGAAAGTTACTAACATGGTTAGAGCATTGGTTGACTGGTAGGAGGCAGAGAGTGGAAATAAAAGGATCCTTTTCTGGTTGACCGCCAGTGACTAGTGGTATTCCGCAGGGGTCAGTGTGGGGACCTCTTCTTTTTATGCTGTATACAAGTGATTTCAATGAAATACAATGTTAGAAAATGCATGGTCATGCACTTTGGTAGTACAGACTATTTTCTAAACAGGGAGAAAATACAGGAATCTGAGATGCAGAGGGACTTGGGAGTCCTCGTGCAGAACACCCTGAAGGTTAACTTGCAGGTTGAGTCGGTGGTGAGGAAGGCAAATGCAATGTTAGCATTCATTTCAAGAGGTCTAGAATACAAGAGCAAGGGTGTGATGCTGAGACTTTATAAGGCACTGATGAGGCCTCACCTTGAGTATTGTGAGCAGTTTGAGCCCCTCATCTTAGAAAAGATGTGCTGACATTGGAGAGGGTCCTGAGGAGGTTCACAAGGATGATTCCAGGAATGAAAGGGTTATCATACAAGGAACATTTGATGGCTCTGGGTCTGTACTCACTGGAATTCAGAAGGATGAGAAGGGACCTCGAATGATGAAAGACCTAGACAGAGTAGATGTGAAAAGCATGTTTCCCATGGTGGGAGAGTCTCGGACAAGAGGGCACAGCCTCAGGATAGAGGGGCGCCCTTTCAAAACATAGATGTGGAGAAATTTCTTTAGCCAAAGGGTGGTGAATTTGTTGCCACATGCAGCTGTGGAGGCCAGGTTGTTGGGTGTATTTAAGGCAGAGATTGATAGGTTCTTGATTGGACATGGCATCAAAGGTTATGGGGAGAAGGCCAGGAACTGAGGTTGAAGAGATTTAAAAAAATAATCAGCCATGATGGAATGGTGGAGCGGACTCGATGGGCCAGATGGCCTAATTCTGATCCTATATCTTATGTCAAACTATTAATCTGTCTAGTCCCATCCACCTGACTACAGTCCTCCATAACCTTTCCATCCATGTACCTATCTAAATTTCTCTTCAATGTTAAAATCAAACCGCATACAGCATTTCTGCTGGCATATTGTTCCACACTCTCACCACCCTCTGAGTAAAGATCTCCCTCATTTTCCTCTTAAACATTTCACCTTTCACCCATAACCCATGACCTCTAGTTCGAGTCTCATCCAACCTCAGTGGAAAAAGACTGCTTGTAGTTACCCTGTGTATCCCTCTCATAATAATTTTGTATACCAATTGTTATTGCACATTGAACATAAGGATCTACTCCTTTTAAATCGACTCATCTTTTTTCCCCAGTCCTGCTGAGGGCCTTAGCCTGAACTATTGACTGTACTCATTTCCATAAAGGCTGCCTGGCCTGCTGAGTTCCTCCAGCGTTTTGTGTGTGTTGCTAGGATTTCCAGCATCTGCAGATTTTCTCTTGTTTGTGATGGGACCCTGTGCTTCTAATTAAAACAATTACATTTGGATTGCCTGACACTTGCAGGAAGAAGAGAAGCTACTTCTCGCCGCCCTCTCCCAGCTGATGACAATCCTTCTTACTAGATAACTGGGAAGTGGGGTAAGTAATGGCAATTGGAATTTCTCACAGACAAGTGTGTGAAGTGTTGCATTTTGATCAGTAAACTAGAGTAGGACTGAAACATTAAATGGTAGGGCCCTGGAGAGTCCTATAGAATAGCAAGAGCTGGGGGTGCAGGTCGTAAACAACAAAACAGTTGTAGAAGCGTGTGTCCCCACAAAATCATTCAGAGAGTTCCATAACCAGAAGCCCTGGATGAACCAAGAGATCCATAATCTGCTGAGGGCCAGATCAGTGACATTCAAGTCTGGCAACCAAGTTAAATACATGTGGTCCAGGTACGATCTCCAGAAAGACACCTCACATGTGAAAAGACAGTTCTGGACCAAATGTGAATCACTGAAGGATGCTAGACAGCTGTGGAAAGGCTTGAATGCCATTACCTCTTACAGGTAAGGACATATTCAGTACAGCTTTGTGGGCTGAAGGGCCTGTATTGTGCTGTAGGTTTTCTATGTTCCTAAAACAGAACTAAGTGACATAGGTGACAACTAGACTTTGTTCCAAGATGAGCTCAATGCCTCCTGTTCTTGCTTTGACCAGCAAAACATGGAGGAACCTTTACAAATTCCAACAGCAGCTGATGACCCTGTGATTTCGGTCTCTGAGGCTGACATGAGAGCATTCTTCAGGAGGGTGAACCCATGGAGAGCACACGGTTCTGAGGGGCTCCATGGCCGTACTAAAGACCTGTGCTTATCAATCAGCTGGAGTTTTCACCGATATCTTTAACCTCTCACTTTGGCAGTCTAAGGTACACACCTGCTTTAAGCAGGCCTCAATTATACCAGTGCCTAAAAACAGATTTGTAACCTACCTCAATGACTTTTGTCCAGTAGCACTTCCATCTAGAGAGATGAAGTGCTTTGAGAGATTGCAAATGAACCCCTGCCTGAGAAACGACGTGGATCCACTCCAATTTGCCTACCAGCATGTCTACAGCAGATGCCATTCCATTGGCTCTTTACTCAACCTTGGCCTTAATACCTCCTTGTGCAGTTCAATCTTCGATTTCCTTACTTGCAGATGCAAATAATTTTGAATTAGCGACAACATCTTGTCCACAATCTGCATTGGCACAGGTGTACCATAAGGCTGTGTAATCAGCCCCCTGCTCTGTTCACTTTATACTTATGATTGGCACCGCTCCAATGCCATATTTCAGTTTCCCGATGACACCATTGGCCAAATCAAAGGTGGCGACGAATCAGCATTTCAGAGGGAGATTGAAAATCTGACTGATTGGTGCTACAACAACAAGCTGTCATTTAATGTTAGCAAGACCAAGGAGTTGAATATTGACTTGAGGAGGGGGAAACCGGAGGTCCATACACTTTTGCTTATTGGGGGATCAGAGGTGGAAAGGGTCAACAACTTTAAATTCTTCAGCAACAAACTTCTGTGTGTGGTGGACAGTATATTGACTGGTTGCATCACAGCCTGATATGGAAACACCAAGTAGGGTTTAAAGCCCTCCCCACCATTGAGCATATCTACACAGAGAGCTGTCGCAGGAGAACAACACTCATTATCAAGGACCCTCAGCACCCAGCCTATGCTCTCTTCTCGCTGCTGCCATCAGGAAGAAGGTACAGGAGTCTCAGGACCCACATCACAAGGTTCAGGAATAGTTATTACCTCTCAACTATCAGTGGAGGTAACTTCACTCACCCCATCACTGAACTGTTCCCATAACCGATGGACTCACTTTCAAGGACTTTTAATCTCATGTTCCTGATATGTATTGCTTATTTATGATTATTATTTATTTTTTTTTAGTGTTTGCAGAGTTTGTTGTCTTTTGCACATTGGTTTTTTGTCCACCCTGTTGGGTGCAGTCTTGCATTGATTCTATTGTGTTGCTTGGATTTTCTGTGAATTACTGCAAGAAAATGAATCTCGGGGTTGTATATGGTGACATACATGTACTTTGACTATAAATTTACTTTGAACTTTAGTTCCCTGACAGAGGCAACACTGGCAGGCAGAGTAATGATACAGGCATTTGCCCTACTTGGCCAACTGTGATGGCATACTGCGACCGTCCAAGCTGTTGGTGAGACCACACTTAAGAGTATTGTGTGTAATACTGATTGCTCAGCGATAAGGATTTAATTAAGCTGAAAAGGATGCAAAAAAGATTTGTAGGGGTGTCACTAGAACAAGAGGACATAAGGGCGTTGGAGTGTAGGAGGCTGAGGGGCAACCAAACAGAGGTATATAAAATAATCAGGGTTGAGATAAGGCGAATGGTCGCAGTCTTTTGCTCAGAGTAGGATTGTCTAAAATTCGAGGGTATGATTGCGAGAATTGCTGAAAGGATCATTAGGTTCTCTCATCCACCTATCCGAGATATTTATCGGGAGTGCTGCATGCACAGGGGTCTTGGCATTGTCAAGGATCCCTCCCATCTGTCCCACAATCTCTTTGACCCCCTGCCAACAGGCAGGGGGAATCACAGCATTAGGACAGGGACTGCTAGGATGGAAAATAACTTCTTCCCCCAGAGGATGAGATTATGAATGTTTGGTCATGCACTTTCCTATACTATATTCTATCTGCCACTTATATGGGGGGGGAGGGGGGCTACAGCACAGGATCAAAAGAAGCTGCATTGGGTAGTAAATTTAGCTGGCTCCATCTTGGGTACTAGCCTACAAAGTACCCAGGACAACTTCAAGGAATGGTGTCTCAGAAAAGCAGCATCCATTATTAAAGACCTCCAGCACCCAGGACATACCCTTTTCTCACTGTTACCATCAGTATGAGGTAACCATCAGGAGGTACAGAAGCCCGAAGTCACATGCTTAGTGATTCAGGAACAGCTTCTTCTCCTCCGTCACCCGATTCCTAAATGGACTCTGAACCCTTGAACACTACCTCACTTTTTAATATATATTATTTCAGCTTTTTTGCACGATTTTTTAAAAAATCTATTCAACATATGTATATTGTAATTGATTTACTTATTTAGTTATTTTTTTTTCTCTCTGATAGATTTTGTATTGCATTGAACTGCTGCTGCTAAGTTAACAAATTTCACGTCACATGCCGGTGATAATAAACCTGATTCTGATTCTGATTCAGTCAAAGTATCAGAGGTGGGGGTTATTTTCTAAACAGGAACAAATTCATGAATTGGAGTTGCAAAGGGACTTGGGAGCCGGAGTGCAGGATTCCTTAAGGGTTAATTTTCAGGTTGAGACATTAGTAAGGGAGTCAAATGCAATGTTAGTATTCGTTTTCAAAGAGCTAGAATATAAAAGCAAGAATGTAATGCAGCACTGGTCCAACCACATTTGGAATATTGTGAGCAGGTTTGAATCCCTCACCCAAGGAAGGATGTACTAGCAGGTGAGGATTATGAGAATGATCCCGGGGATGAAAGGGTTAATATATGAAGACCATTTAATGGCTCTGGGCCTGTACTCACTGAAATCTAGAAGAATGAAGGGGTATTTCACTGAAACCTGATGAATATTGAAATGCCTAAATAGAGTGGCTGTGCAGAGGATGTTTCCATTATTGGTATAGTCTAGGACCAGACGGTATACCTCAAAATCGAAGGACATCCCTTTGTAGCAGAGATGAGGAATTTCTTTAGCCAGAGTGTGGTGAATTGATGGAATTCATTGCCACAGATTGCTACAGAGAACAAGTCTTTGGTATATTTAAAGCGGAGGCTGATAGGTTCTTGATCAGTAAGGGATTCAGTGGGGAAGAAGGCAGGAAAATAAGAGTTAAGGAGGAAAATAAATCAACTATGATTGAATGGTGGCACAGACTGGATGGGCTCAATGGCCTGATCCTGATCCTATGTCTTGTGATCTTTGCCTACTGGTTTGTTTCCTCATAATACCTTCATCTATCCCTGACACCATTTGACTCCAACCTCCACACCTCACACAAATACCAACCCCTCACCATTACTTGTTTTGGGTTCTGGAGCAGAGCACAAATAAATGTGAATCATTTGGCACCATTTAAGGTGGATGTTTGTCCTGGGTTGTGTGTGCTAGTCCCTAGACAAAATAACAGCTACATATTATAGATTGATTCCAGTTCTATTCAGTTCAGTGGATCTATCGGAGCGAAGTGTATCTTGGCACCATCACGATGTTATCTATTTATCAGAAATAGAACGTATGACAGGAAAAGGTCGTGCCAAACTAATTAACCTAATGACACTTAATCCTTTCTGTCTGCACATGGCACATGTTCCTCTATTCTCTGCATATTCATGTGCCTGGTTAAATGCCTCTTAAATGTCATTATTATATCTGCCTAGACCACCTCCCAGTGCATTTCAGACACCTACTACTTTTTGTGTTTAATATCTTGCCCCACACATCTCTGAACTTTCCCCATTCACCTCCAGAAATTGCAGAGGATTACTCTTTACCACATTCTCCTTTGCAGCAAAACAAAGCGTAACATTATTGTTGTGCCTTTTCTTTGAAAATACCCGAAGGATACGATAAAACAAAAGAAAATTCACCAGCATTGAGGATGCTGTTCACCAGGATTCACTGGAATTATCTAAACCTGCTCTCAGTCTCAGTTTCTCCTGCCTTTCCCCATGCTGAGTGACAAAAACAAATAGAAATTTCTTAAAAACCTGGTGTTGAAAATCTGACATAAAAATATAAAATGCTGGAAGCACTCACTAGGTTAGGCAGCATCTGCAGAGAGAGAGAAACGGAATTAACATTTCATGTGCATAATGAATCCATCTTCAATTTGAAACAGTAACTTTGTTTCTCTTTCCACAGATGCTGTATACTCTATTTGCTGAGTATTTTCAGTGTTTTCTAACGTTAGCTGAATTAATTTCTCACTCTTTACAAATATGAAATGGTCACAACATGTCTTCTAAACCCAGGACCAGTTCTGGTTTGTAAGTGACAATATACATCTGCTAATAGTCTTTTCCCCAGCAAAAAGAGTCCAAAACTAGGAGGCATAGGTTTAGGATAAGAAGGGAAAGACTTAAAAGAGACCCGAGAGGCACTTTTATAAGACAAAGGGTGGTGTGTGTATGGAATGAGTTGACAGACGGAGTGGTTAAGGTAGGTACAATAGTATCACTTAAGAAGCGCTTGAATATGTATATGGGAGGAGGGTTAGGATGGAGCTCGGAGGGATATGATTAAAACTCGGGAAATAGTAAGTAGCTGAGTGGATAACAAAATGGCATGGACTGTTAGGGTACGTCCACACTACGCCGGATAATTTTGAAAACGAAGCTTTTTCTCTTCGTTTTGCCCTCCCGTCCACACTGAGCCGGCGTTTTCAGCCCCCGAAAACGGAGATTTTCGAAAACACTCTCCAGAGTGAATAAATCTGAAAACGCTTAATATCCGGTGTAGTGTGTACGGGGTAAACGGAGAGATTTAAAAATGTTGTCATGACAACACCACAACAACAATGCTTTTTTCTGCTTCTGCTTGGTACTGTGCAAGCTGTTATAACGTGCAGTCAGTGTGAACGGCGTGAGAGTTAAATTGTAAAGTGAGCTTTTTTGACTATTTAAAAACGCTGTCATGACATGCTGGAACAGATGTTCCTTGTTTTCTTGAACACCACCACCTAACAATTTCAGAACAGACGGATGAGACTGAAGCCAGTTGACCCATAGCTTACTGAATAAATAAGTATACTCACTTCGCCCTGTTTTCTGTCCTTGCTTGTATGAAGGTGGTTTACCTATTTATGCAAGTACTTCTCTAACAATAGATGTGTAACAGCCTAATGTAACATCGTATGGAAATACAAGATAACGCTGATGCAGACGTTTTATGCATTTAACAAGGTGCTTTATTAATGTAACAGAGTTAGTTTTTCAATGTTCGTCATCAGCTGGGTCATACTGTCCGTGAACTCCCTGTCGGTTGCCCCCATACGCTCCAGTATTTGTTTTTTTTAAGTTTTAAGTCCTTCTGTGCGAGAGCCAAGAGCAATTCCTTTAAAGTTTTTCTACTCTGTAACTGGACAAAAGCGCACGAAGTATATCGTTTCCTCTTCGCTTGTTTTCTCTGTGTGTCCTGTGCATGCCCAGTAGGAGGAGATTCGCCCAAATATCCGCCTAATGTGGACGGAGATATTCTGAAAAACGCTTAGTGTGGACGCCTGTCGTTTTTACTTGAAACCGGCATTTTCAAAATTATCCGGCGTAGTGTGGACGTAGCCTTAGGCTGAAGGGCCTGTACTCCATGCTGTGTTACTCTATGATTTGTTTGCCGCTCCGCGAGGTGTCCTCTTCTCTGAGCTGAACTGAGGCTGTGACCTGCAACTAATGGGCTCCTGGACCGACTGCAGTGATGACTGACTGGCTTTGTGGCTGTGAACTTACTTTCGTGAACTTTAGTTCTGAATGTTAAATGCTGACTTTTCATTGTTTGATCAATTTGTTTTTTTTGGCTGTTTGAAAGCTTTTTTAATGGGTTATTTTGGGTTTCTCTATTTTGTGGCTGCCTGCAAGGAGGCAAACCTCAAGGTTGTACATAGTACACACTCTTTGATAATAAATGTGCTTTGAACTTTGACTCTACTTCTCTAAGACCATGTCTCCTTGTGAATTTAGAAAAAGGTGCCAGTCAAAATAGAGAATTTTCTGGCCGTTCATTGCTGATTGTAAGATCTTGCCATGCATTTAGTGCCTTGCTGTCTTTCCAGTGCAGTACCAAATTGCCATTACTCCCTCTCCAGCACTGATTTCCAGTGGTCTGATATCCACTCTCACCTCTCTTTTACACTTTATGTATCTGAAGAAACTTCTGATATCCTCTTTAGTATTATTGGCTAGCTCACATTTGTATTCCATTTTACCTTTTAATGACTTTAGTTGCCCTCTATTGGCTTTTAAAAGTTTGCCAGTTCTCTAACTTTACAGTAATTTTGCTCTATTATATGCCCTCTCTTTGGCTTTTACGTTGGCTCTGCCTTCTCTTGTTAGCCATGGTTGTGTCATCTTTCCTGTAGAATACTTGTTCTTCTTTGGGATATCTGTATCCTGTGCCTTCTAAACTACTTCCAGAAATTCTAGCTATTGTTGCTCTGCCATCATCCCTGCCAGTATTCTTTTCCAATCAATTCTGGCCAACTCCTCTCTCATGCCTTTGTAATTCCCTTTACTCCACCATAATATTGATATATCTGTCTTTAGTTTCCCCTTCTCAAATTTCAGGTGAATTTGGTCATATTATGAACACTTGCCCCTAAGGGTTCTTTTATCTTAAGGTTTCTAATCAATTCTGGTTCTTTGCACAACACCCAATCCAGAATAGCTGATCCTCTAGTGGGCTCAGCACAAGCTGCTCTAAAAAGTCATTTCATAGGCACTCTAGATATTCCCCCTCTTGATTTTCCAACCTACCTGCATAATGAAATCATTGCCTTTTTGGCATGCATTTTCCATCTCCCAATGTAATTTGTAAGCCACATCCTTACTACTGTTTATGAGTCTGTATAGTTCTCCCACCAGCGTCTTTTTACCTTTGCAGTTCCTTAGCTACCCACAATGATTCAACACCTTCCGATGCTTTGTCCTCTTTCTAATGATTTGATTTCATTTCTTATCAACAGAGCAACACCGCCTCCTCTGCCTTTTTCCTGTCCTTCTGATACAATGTGTATCCTTGGACTTTCAGGTTCCAGCTATAATCTTCTCTCAGCCATGATTCAATGATGCCTGCAACATCACATATGCCAATCTGCAACTTTGCTGTAACTTCATCTACCTCAATCCAAACACTGCTCGCATTCAAATACAACACGATCAGTCCCGTATTCACCTGTTTCGATTTTGTCTGCCTTTTTTGCAACTCATCCTGTTGACTGCAATTTTGCCCTATCAATAGCCTCTCCTCACTACACATTGCCTTTGTTTGTAAACCAGCTCCCTCATCTTCAGCAGTATCATCCACCTTATCTACAATACTTCTTGCACTGAGATATATGCAGCTCAGGACACTAGTTGCACCATGCTCAACCTTTCGATTCCCAACTTTGTCTGAGGTCTTACCAGCATCTGTCTCCACAACCTCTCCATTAACTGTTCTGGCATTCTGGTTCCCATCCCCCTGCAACTCTCGTTTAAACCCCACAGTGCAGCATTGACAAACCTTCCCGCTAGGATATTGGTCCCCCTCCAGTTCAGGTGAAAACCGTTCCTTTTGTACAGGTCCCACCTCTCACCTTCCCTGGAAGAGAGCCAAGTGATCCAAAAATCTTATGCCCTCCCTCCTACATCAACTCCTTAGCCACGTATTAAACTATATAATTTTCCTAGGTCTGGCCTCACGAGCATGTGGCATGGGTAGCAATCCTGAGATCAAATCCTGGAGGTCCTGCCCTTTAACTTAGCACCAAACTCCCTGAATTCCCTATGCAGAACCTCGTCACTCATCCTACCCATGTCACTGATACCTACATGGACCATGACTTCTGTCTGTTCACCCTCCCAGTTAAGAATGCTGAGGACTTGATCTGAGATGTCCTGGACCCTGGCACCTGGGAAGCAACATACTATCCAGGAAACAAGTTCTCATTCACAGAACCTCTTGTCCGTTCCCATAACTAACAAATTCTCTGTCACCACAGCATGCCTCTTTCCCCTCTTCCCTTCAGAATCACAGAGGCAGACTCAGTGCCACAGACTTGCCCATTACAACTTTCCTCTGTAAGGTCATAACCCCTCCCCCGACAGTTTCCAAAGTGATTTACCTTTTGCTGGGGGATGGGGGGGGGCACAGGGGTATCAGCATCGGCTCCTTAACCCTTTTCCCCTTCCTGACTGTCACCCAGTTTCCTGTGTCCTGCACCTTGGGTGTAACAACCTCTCTATGTGTCCTATCACCCTCCTCAGCCTCCCAAACGATCTGGAGTTCATCCAGTTCCAGCTCCAACTCCTTAACGCAGATTGTTAGAAACTACAGCTGGATGCACTTCTCACAGTGTAGTCATTGGGGATACTGCCTTCCTACATCCAGCAAGAGCAGCATTCCACTCTCCTGCCTGTCATCCCTACTATCCTAACTGAGTGGACACAAAGAAGAGAAGGAAGGGAAAAACTTAACTTTACGCATTTCTTTTCTTTTGCTTTCTCTGGCTGAAACCTTTCTTCGCGGAAGCCTCAAAGAGCTAAAGCCTCAAGATCACAACTCTGGTCCACACAGACCATGGCCTCTGCACATGTCCCTGCCTTCCTGAAGTTTGCTCTTGCTAATCAATCCCAAACTCCGATTGGTTGCTGGTCAAAGCTTTTTTTCTCGCTGTACTGACCCACTGCTGCTTTCTATCCTCGAGTAATGGACCTGTTTGAAGTCCCCTCCTCTCAAAACTTCTGATGTCTGGATTGGCTGCTGGTCAAAGAGAGAGATGAGAGGGAAATGGCCTAATTGGTTCAGGCTGACAGGAAGGTGACAGTAACTCAAATGACCATGCACAACAGTGGTATGCAGAAGAACATCTCTGAATGCACAACATGTCAAACCTTGAAGTGGATGGGCAACAGCAGTGGAAGACCACGGACATATACTCAGGACACACTTATAAGGTACAGGAGGATTCAAGCTCACTATAGCAGAAGATTGTGAGAAAATAATGGGAGTTTGGGGAAGTTTCCAACTGAATCACATTTACAAGAAGCTCAGTTTGAAAGACAAACAGACACCGTTCTTCAGCAAGAATTACATTTTGATGTGTTTCAGAATAAAACTGTTGTTTCAGTATTGACTATACACGGTGTAGCATTTCAATCCAAAGACTAAACTTGGAATATCACAAAGGAGGTGATTAAGCGTTTCTCTTTGCCAAATGTTTTGAGACATAGTTATCATCTGACTTGATGCTAATCACTCCTGAATATGAATCAGGCCAAACATTGGAAGGTCAGCTGATGCAATGGCTTTGTTTCAATCTTCATGTGACAGTATCTTCTGCCTCTTAAACCTTACCAGTCAAAATAACTTCTTTCTCCCTGGTGAGATTGCTGTGCACAGTTTACATAATGAGGACAATAATAGCACAACGTTCACTGCAAACAATCTCACCAATTCTTTATTAGTACTGCTAGGCAGCTACGAGTTACCGAGCTCAAAAGGGAAATCTTTATTTGAGTAACAAAAGATGGGAGTGGGACCAACAGGACAGATCTTTTCATAAGCTAGTTCAGGTACGATGGGACCAGTGCCCTCCCTCTGTGTTGCTTGAGATTGGAACTACAGTTCTGGAACCAGCTATTTGTCCAGAGTAGCTGGGCTGTACAGAAAATGTTTACATTAGTAGTTGTGAAAGGGTCTGTACCAGGGAAGGTCAGACTTCTGAGGTAATTTTTGGAAGGGGAGGTTTGGCCACACCATCCTAAGACTCTGCCTTGCTGACACTGCCTGCGGTAATTGCTACCAGAAAGCAGGCTGGGAAACGGGCTTCTGCAGGGTTTCTTACCCCTGTTCTGCAGTGTTGGCATTTGGTGTGGTGTTGCTCCGTAACCTCTACCATAGGCAGCAAGCTCCTCAATACCAGAGTGTATAAAGATTACAAAGCAAGGAAAAGTTGGAAGATGACAGACTGATAATTGTTGAGTGCCCTGTCTGTTTTCTGAGGCTAATCTTCTCAAAATCATCACCTACTTGGCACTCCCTGCAGAAGAAATCCCGAGGGAGAACCCACTGGAAAATACTAAAAAGTGCCAGAGGTACTCAGCAAATCATGCCACATATCACATCCAATCAGAGTTGCCAATCTGATGCAAAGCTAATGCAGTTTCTCTCCCCACAATATTTAATTTCAGTTTTCCAGTGTTTATCACATGTTGCTTCTGACTCTCTGGATAATGCTGCTTAAAGCCAGCACAGGAAACCTTAATGATGTCAACTGGGCAGGGACTCTGCAGCATAACAAACATGCCTGATGTCAGTGGGAAGAGAACCTGATATGAGACTCAAAAAGGAAGCACCAAGGGAAAGTTGCTTTGGTGCCCAGTTCTTCCTTTCTTTCTTTCTTTTCTTTTTAAATCTTTTTATTGAGTAAGTATACAAAAAAGGTAAGCCATATAAACATTAATACAATGTTAAAGTATAATAAAATTCCAAAAGATAACAATACCAAAAAGAAAATACTACAAACAATGTAATTTAAGCATAAGAAACCAAGATAACATAATAGTATACTAGATTTTATATATATCAATGGAAAAAAAGAAAAAAAAAACCCCCAAAAAAAACCCACCGTGCAGCTAACTAAAAGCAAAGCAAAGCAATGGGCTAACTTGAAACCAAACAGAGTTAAACTTAAAATCACGTCCTCAATCCCGACCTCCATTAAAACAGTGAAAAAAAAACAAGAAGGGTAAATATTACATTAAATGAAAATATCGAATAAAAGGTCCCCAAATCTGTTCAAATTTAAATGAAGAATCATAAAGGTTACTTCTAATTTTCTCCAAATTCAAACATAAAATCGTCTGAGAAAACCAAAAAAAGGTAGTTGGAGCATTAAGCTCTTTCCAATGTTGTAAAATACATCTTTTCGCCATTAAAGTAAGAAATGCAATCATTCTACGGGCTGAAGGGGAAAGATTACTAGAAATTTTAGGTAGTCCAAAGATAGCAGTAATAGGGTGAGGAGAGATATCTATATTTAATACCTTAGAAATAATATTGAAAATATCTCTCCAAAAAGTTTCCAAAGTAGGGCAAGACCAAAACATATGAGTTAAAGAGGCTATCTGCCCCGAACATCTATCACAGAAAGGATTAATATGCGAGTAAAAACGCGCTAACTTATCTTTGGACATATGTGCTCTATGAACCACTTTAAATTGAATTAGGGAATGTTTAGCACAAATAGAGGAAGTATTAACTAATTGTAAAATCTGCCCCCAATCATCCACAGAAATGGTAAGCCCCAATTCCTGTTCCCAATCTACCCTAATCTTATCAAATGGAGCTTTCCTAAGTTTCATAATAATATTATAAATCATAGCCGATGCACCTTTCTGACATGGATTAAGGTTAATTATCGAATCTAAAATATATATAGGAGGAAGCATTGGAAAGGAAGAAAGTATAGTACTTAGGAAATTTCTAACTTGTAAATATCTAAAAAAATGTATTCTTGATAAGTTATATTTATTAGATAATTGTTCAAAAGACATAAGGGAACCATCTAAAAATAAATCCAAAAACCGTAAAATACCCTTAGTCTTCCAAGTTTGAAAAGCGCGATCCGTAAAAGAGGGAGGAAAAAATATGTTACCTAAAATAGGAATCGCTAACCCGAATTGATTAAGATCAAAAAATTTTCTGAATTGAAACCAAATACGCAAAGCATATTTAACGATCGGGTTAGAGACCTGCTTAAGGCGTTTCGAATCAAAAGGAAGAGAGGAACCTAAAATAGAACCAAGTGTATAACCCTGAACAGATTGTAATTCCAATGCTACCCATTTAGGAATAGATAGTATGTCCCGGTCAAGTAACCAAAATTTCATATGTCGAATATTAATAGCCCAATAATAAAATCTAAAGTTAGGTAATGCTAAACCTCCATCTCTCTTAGCTTTCTGTAAATGTATTTTACCCAGTCTCGGATTCTTATTCTGCCAAATAAATGAAGAAATTTTAGAGTCAACTTTATCAAAAAAAGATTTAGGAACGAAAATTGGTAATGCCTGAAACACATATAAAAATTTTGGCAAAAAAAACATCTTAACTGCATTAATACGACCAATCAAAGTTAAATATAAGGGAAACCATTTAGATGAAAGTTGAGTAATATGGTCTATTAATGGTAAAAAGTTAGTCTTAAATAAATCTTTATGTTTACAAGTAATTTTAATCCCAAGATATGAAAAGTAATTATTAATCAATTTAAATGGAAATTTATAATATAAGGGAAGATGTTTATTAATCGGAAAAAGTTCACTCTTACTAAGATTTAATTTATAACCTGAGAAAAGAGCAAATTGTGCTAATAACTCTAAAACAGCAGGAATAGATCTCTCAGGATTAGAAATATATAAAAGTAAATCATCAGCATAGAGTGATAATTTATGGGACTTTAATCCCCGAGTTATCCCAGTAATATTTGAAGATTCTCGAATAGCAATTGCAAGAGGTTCTAATGCAATATCAAATAATAGGGGACTAAGAGGACAGCCTTGTCGAGTACCACGAAAGAGAGGAAAAAAAGGTGAGTTTAAAGAGTTAGTACGAACCGAGGCTACAGGGGAGTGATATAACAGTTTAATCCAGGATATAAATTTCAAGCTAAAATTAAACATTTCAAGCACCTTAAATAAATAAGGCCATTCTACTCTATCAAAAGCTTTCTCGGCATCTAAAGAAATAACACACTCAGGAACATTTTGTGAGGGAGTATAAACGATATTTAACAATGTACGAATATTATAAAAAGAGTAACGACCTTTAATAAAACCCGTTTGGTCTTCCGAAATAATAGAAGGAAGTACTTTTTCTAGTCTATTTGCTAATAACTTAGAAAAAACTTTAGAATCAACATTTAATAAAGATATTGGTCTATAAGATGCACATTGAGCAGGGTCTTTATCCTTCTTTAGTATTAAAGAAATTGATGCTCTATTAAAAGATTCCGGAAGTTTACCAAGTTTCAAAGAAGCCTCAAAAACCTTATAGAGCCAAGGAATCAATAAAGAAGCAAAACATTTATAAAATTCAACGGTAAACCCATCAGGGCCAGGAGCTTTCCCCAGATTCATAGAAAAAATAACATTCTTAATCTCATCCATTGTAATGGAAGTATCTAATAAAGAAGACATATCCTGTGAAATCTGAGGGAAGTCTAACTTATCTAAAAAATCATTCATATATTTAGAATCTCGAGGAGACTCTGATTGATATAAAGAAGAATAAAAATCACAAAAGGTTTGATTAATCCCCACATGATCCAATATCAATCGATCATTTTGGTTATAAATCTGATTGATTTGAGATTTAACATAATTAGATTTCAATTGATTAGCCAGCAGCTTGCCAATTTTATCACTGTGAACATAAAAATCACTTCTTGTTTTCTTTAATTGGTTTACAATCGAGGATGAGAGTAGTAAACTGTGTTCCATTTGAAGTTCAGTTCTTTGTTTGTATAGCTCCTCAGAAGGAGCCATAACATATTTCTTATCAATTTCTTTAATCTTGTCCACAATTGCCATCTCCTCCTGCTTCTGTTTCTTCCTCAAAGCAACGGAATACGAAATAATCTGACCCCGAATATAGGCTTTAAAAGTGTCCCAAAGAGTGTTAACCGAAATATCTTCTGTATGGTTAATTGTAAAAAAAAGCTCAATCTGTTCATTCATAAAATTAACAAAGTCCGAGTCCTGAAGCAACAGCGAATTAAAACGCCATTGTCTATTGTTTGGTATATTGGCCATAATTTTAATAGAAAGCTTAAGTGGAGCATGATCCGAAATGGTTATAGAATCATAATCACATTTAATCACTGAAGGAATGAGACGAGAATCAATGAAAAAATAATCAATTCTTGAATAGGAATGATGAACATGTGAAAAGAAGGAAAAATCTTTTTCCTGAGGATGCAGAAAACGCCAAATGTCCGTCGACCCAGAATCAGAAAGGAAAAAATTAATCAAATTTGCAGATTTATTAGGTAAAGTCCGTAAAGGAGCCGAACGGTCCAAAGCTGGAGATAAACAGGTATTAAGATCTCCGCCCCAAATCAATGAAAACTCGTTCAAATTCGGAAACTGATCAAACAATGATTTATAAAATTCCGGACAATCCATATTAGGAGCATAAACATTAACCAAAACTACTTTTTTATTAAATAGTAAACCACTAACCAATAAAAATCTACCATTCGGATCAGAGATAATATCCTGTTGTATAAAAGTAACTGAGGAATCTATAAAAATAGAGACGCCTCGAATCTTAGCATTGGAGTTCGAATGAAATTGTTGTCCCTTCCAGAATTTGAAAAAACGTAGTCTGTCCCCCCTCCGTACATGGGTCTCTTGTAAAAATAAAATTTGTGCTTTAAGTCTCCGGAACACTTTAAAAACTTTTTTTCTTTTAATAGGATGATTAAGACCATTAGTATTCCAGGAGACAAAATTAATAATAGACTCCATAAATCCTAAAGTCAACCCACAACAAGGAGGATTGACAATAGGCGCGACCCACAAACCCGGAGAGGAAACAGAACATACAAAAGATACCGGGGAAAAGGACGCAACCAGTACTTCAATAATGTAGATAGCCCAAAGAAAAACAAACTAAAACGTGAAGCCCCTCCCACCACCCCCCCACCCCAAGACCCCAAGGCAAAATCTAAAGCAGACCCGCCAGAAAGAAGCAAGCGCTAAAACTACCCCCATGACTTCCGGTATATGCTCCCTAAAAAAAAAGGTATAAATATGAAAAGGATCAGCTAATTGTAAAACAGTAAAAAAATAAGTAAAAAAAAGTTAGCTCAATTAGAATACACACAGAACAGAACAAAAGCCGGAAAATATATATTAAAAAAAAACCACAATAAACCTCAAACTCATGAATAGACACAGCAACAAAAAAAATAGGATTATTAACATAAAGTGATTTTAAAAAGCAAAACAGAATAAAATTTTAAAAAAAACTACAAAATTTAAGGCCGCACAGGAAATACGTAAGATGACAAAAGGGAAGTAACCACCCAGAATCCCCTGGGAAAAGAAAGAAATGACGCAGTTAAAAAGAAAGTTTAGCAGCCATATTAAGAAATCAAAAGTAAACTTTTCTGCCCAAATAGGGCACAGAAAAGTTAAAACCAACCAATTCACAGCCTCCGATCAACGGAGATAATTTAAAAAAAGGCAATTAAGATGTTGAAGATGAAAGTTGATCCAGATAACTCTGGGCATCCGATGGAGAATCAAAAAAACGAAGGGCTCCATCTAACATGCGAATCCTTAGACGTGCAGGGTACAGCAGCGCTGGTCTTAAATCCATCTTATAGAATTCCGACATCACGGATCTGTAACGGACCCGTTGGTCCCAGATTGGTTTACTGAAATCTTCCACGAATCGGAACTTAAGATCCGAAAAATCAATGAAACCTTTAGATCGAGCGAATCGAAACAGTCTCTCCTTGTCTTGAAAGTAATGAAAACGTAAGATAACATGCCTAGGTCTATCTGACCTAGACGAGTATGATGGGATTCTGTGAACACGATCCAGTAGCGGTGGTTGGTCAGGAAATACAGTAGGGAATGCATCTTTTAAAAGTTGAGAGAAATATTTCATGGGGTTGTTAGCTTCAACAGCTTCCCTCACGCCAATCATTCGTAAATTCTGCCGTCGCATTCTAGATTCCAAGTCAGAGTTTTTAAAAGTCAAAAAGTCAAGTTTCTTCTTCATTACATTAATTGTTTCTTCGATTTTCCCCATCTTAAGCTCACTTTGTTGCGCGAATTTTTGAAGATCAGATATAGCCGACTGATGTTCCGCAATACATGTTTGCATCTTATCAATTAAATCGGCAATTTTCTGGAAATTAGTTGAGATTTCCGTATGAATCAGGTCTTTAACAAAGCCTGCAATTTCCGTACGAATCATCTCCCTAACAGAGGTTGAAATTTCCCTCTGAATTAACTCCGATATCGCTTTCAAAGTCACCGGTGATTCAGTCGGGGGGAGATCCGTAGCTTTCGGTTTAACCGGAGGTTTACCATCCTTGCCGTTTTTCCCGTTCTTAGACATAGCAGATCGAAGTATCATCCAATTGTCAGAGAATTCAGTTTAATTCAAAGTATTGTAAAAATTGATGCCTTAATGGTTAATTAAAGTATAGCTGACCATAGAGAAAAAAAAACTCAGAGGTAATGGAGCGAGTCAAGAACGCGACTTCACTCCATGAGCGCTACCGGAAGTCCCAGTTCTTCCCACACTCACCTTAGCCCTTATCACCCTGTATCTTTCCCCTCCTATAACCACTCCATCTGCCAATCACATAAACACTCCTCCCACTGGTTTCTCTCCCCCACTGTTCCCATTTGCCCTCCACACCTCCGTCACTTAATTCTAAGCAGCACCTTCCTCACTTAGCAGTTCCATCATCTGCAGTCCTTTGTTGTCCCCACCTATCACCTCCCAGCCTCTGTCGCTATTTTCACTCTCCCCTCCTCCATCTGCCCAACATTCTTCCTCACCTGGATCCATCTATCACTTGCCAGCTCTTGCTTCACCCCTTCCCTTCACCTCTTTGAACTGGCTGCCTCCCCTGTCTGCCAATCCAGATGAAAGACCTTTGAAGTCATGAAAGCCACAGAAGAGATACTGGAGGAATTCAGTGGGTCAGGCAGCATCTATGGATGCCCCTTTCCTTCTGTAGATGCTGCCTGATCTGTGGAGTTCCTCCAGCTTCTAGTGTGTTGCTTTGATGGCTTTCTGATTCTACTGAACCAATCTTGTCCTTGCCAATAAACATAGAACATAGCTGAGTACAGCTCTGGTTCTGAGGGTATTGTCCATGTCTCAGGATTTGGGATCTTTAGTTCACTTCCACTTCATAAGACTTCAAACCAAATCTAGGAAGATGCTTCAGTGCAGCCCCAAGAGCCTACTGAATGTTGATTTGAAGCCCTGTCTGCCTTTTCAGGAGGATGCAATGGATCCTGTGGCACTCGTTCGAGGAAACATTGAGGAATTGTTTCTGGTGTTCTGCCCAATGCTCACCCCACATTACATTCTAGAAATCTGAGTGTATCCACATGACTTTGCCAGGTGGGCTGTACCATCACACAGCAACAATTCGTCATGTCCATGCCGACCAACGAGTACTTGCCTGTGCTAAGCCAATTTACCAGTGGTCGGTCTTTAGCTTAGTATACCCTGGAGATGCAAGTGTACATCTGGAATGCCTCCTCCACCCTCTCAGGCAATGAGTTCCCAAATCTAACCTCCCTCTGGGGGAAATGTTTTTTTTCCTCAGATCCCCTCCAAAGCTCTTACTTCTCACTTTACACCAATGCACTCCGGACTTCGTCACATCTGCCACTGTGGAAATATTTATTTGCAGTGTGGTGCCAATGAATGTTGTGGGGTGTGGGGGTCTGAAACTTGGAACAATAATTGGTGTGGGGGAGTTAAGGGGGATGTTAAACAGGTAGATAGAAAAGGGAAAAAAAAGGACTGAGGTCTCTATAAACTCCCAATCCAACATTGCAATGGGAAGACCCGCTGTGTACATACCTCTATTGATGCTTCTGGACTCATCTTCAGTGATGTTCCTGGAATCATCGGGTGTTTCGGGTCTTTCAACATCATACAACCTCCTCCAGGTGACCCAGCCGGGGCTAATCAGACCCTAGCTTGTGTCCAGATGGCTAGCTACTTATGACTCCATGGCTCCCCTCTTTTGAGCCACAGCCATCTTGAGGCCCTCTCTGCCGCATGTACTTAAGATCATAAAACCAAATGATAGGAACACAATTAGGCTAAGCAGCTCATTGATCTTTTCTCCACTATTCAATTATGGCTGATTTTTTTTTCTCAGCCCTGATCTCCTACCTTCTCAACGTAACCATTAACACCTTTACCAATCAGAAACATACCAATCTTTACCTTAAATGCAGCTAATGACTTACCCTCCACAGCCCTCCATAACAAAAAATTCCACAGATTCACCATCCTCCAGATAAAGAAATTCATTCCCATCTCAGTTCTAAAGGGACAACCCTTTATTTTGAGGCTGTGCTCTCAGATTGTAGACGTTCTTCCTAACGAAAACATCCTCTCCATGTCCTTTCTATCTAGGCATTTCTGTATCCAGTAGGTTTCAATGAGATAACCCCCCACTCTTCCTTCTGAACTCAAGTACAGGCTCAGAGCCAGCAAATGCTCATCAAATGTTAAGTCTTTCATTCCTGGAATCATTCTTGTGAACCTCGTCTCTACTCCCTCTCGAGCCAGCACATCTTTCCTAAGGATGGGGCCTAAAATTACTCGCAGCTTAGTCAATTTCACCACAATTCTCCAACAGGAGTGTTTCAAAGGAAAGTCATCTCACATGGAAGTAGAGCGGGGGGTGCAGGGTGGGTTCACGTCCAGAAGTGTAAGGTCGGATCTGGTGAAATGAAGAAATTTGGAAATGGCTGCTGCTTGTAGTTCACTCTTGGGGGAAAAGGGTTGGCTAACACTCAAAACAAAAATACTGAACAAATAAATTTCTAGACAGTCTTCATGATTGTCGCACAACATTGTCCATTTGCAATGTGTAAACTAACTGGTGCATTTCCTGCTTTTCGCAGTGACTATGATTCAAAATTATTTGACTGGTTATAAAGTGCTTTGAGGACAATCTAAAGGCATGATAAAACCATGCCATATAAATCCATCACGTTTTCTCTTTGAGAGTTTACTGTGCAAAAACCAAAGTGGCATAGACTGATCAAACAGTTTCATTGACAAAAATGACTGCATGATAATGTTATTGTTCTATGATACACCTTATGGACATGCAATTCTGTATTGTAAAATTAAGATTACCCAGTTATCTAAATTACTTCTGGCTTGCTGTTACGTCTGAGTTATGCTCATCCCATTCCCCGAAATGTGCCCAGACATTCCAACAGTGTGGAATTAACTATTCTACTCCAGCAATCATTCCCAGTAAATTAGACAGAGAAAGGAAGCTACCTTCCAACAGAAAGCATTACTTTGGTAACCTGATTCATAAATACAACCTTTCCCTCAACAGCTCCCAGAATAACTATAGACGTACTGTGGAGGATTTCAAAGATTAGCTTTGCATTTTATTTTTGTCTCAAGATAACTTCTGTTGACTGTGCAGATTATTTATTCAGTTCCCTCCTGCACAAGGTCGTTCAATGACTTACTGGCACCCAACAAGTCAACACAATAATTCTTTGGTTGGCAATAACAGGGTAGAAGATAAAGCAAAATTATTACAAGAGAGGAAGTTATTGGGTGTAAACAATTTAACTATCAAGGCAGATTCTTCCCCTGCCCATCACTCCATCAACTTGAAATTAACCCCTACAACATGTCAATTTGAGCTTGATAGACATTTCATATTTTGGAATTACTGGATGCACTGGATTCAAATATAGACTGGAAATGGAAGGGTCAATGCTGCCAGATTCTCACTGCCTTGAAGTCCAGTCTTTGAAGGACAGGGATTTTATTGCTAAGTTTTCTGCAGGAACCTGCCGACAGTCTCCTGCACATAGTTCCAGTGGCATCACTTGCTGCCAATGTCCCATGATGCTCACCACTTTCGGAGCACACAGAACACTGCAGCTCAGGAATGGGTCCTTCAGCCTATGGTGTCTGTGCTTAACATGATACCAACTTAAACTACACTTCTGTCTGCATATGATTTATATCCCTCCACTCCCTGCCTGTTCATGTAGATATCTAAATATCTCTTAAATATTGCTGCTTTATCTACTTCCATCATCTTTCCTAGTAGCACATCACAGGCACCCATGACTCTCTGTTTAGAAAACTTAAAAGGGGGGCAACAATGAGGAAGGAAAGAATGCTTGAAGTACAGGAGACCCTGGGGGATGTACCTCTCCTAAACAGGTTCACCCTCTTGGAATCTGTCGGGACAGAAGACACTGCCAGCCTGAGAGGCGGTCAGGACTGCGAGTTGAAAATTGGCTCTGAAGCAAAGCCGAGGAGACAGACGTCAGGCAGAACCATGGTAGTAGGGGACTCCATAGTGAGAGGTACAGAAAGGGGTTTCTGCGGCAACAGGCGAGATTGCCTCCCTGGTGCCAGGATCCAGGATGTCACGGACCGATTGCAGGGAATCCTCAAGGGTGAAGGTGAACATCCAGAAGTGGTGGTGCATGTCGGCACAAATGACGTGGGGAAGAAGAGGAAAGACATTCTACAGAGTGACTTCAGAGAACTCAGAAGAAGGCTGAAAAGCAGGACTTCCAGGGTAGTTATCTCCGGTTTGCTTCCAGTTCCTTGTGCTGGAGAAGGCAGGAACAGGGAGATAATGGATCTGAATGTGTGGCTGAGGAACTGGTGCAGGAAGCAAGGATTTACATTCTTGGACCACTGGGGTATGTTTTGGGGTAAGGATGAATTGTACAAAAGGGACGGGTTGCACCTTAATAGGCGGGGGACCAGCATTCTGGCAGGCAGGTTTGCCACTGCCACACGGGTGTGTTTAAACTAAGTAGTGGGGGGAGGGGATGAACTGGAAATATAAGGATAGAGTTAAAGGGAAATTGGCAAGTATGATGTTGTGGGAATAACAGAGACATGGCTTCAAGTGGACAGGGCCTGGGAAATGAATATTCAAGGGTAAACGTCCTATCGAAAGGACAGACTGATGGGCAGAGGGGGTGGGGTGGCTCTGTTGGTGAGGAATGATATTCAGTCCCTTGCGAGGGGGGATATAGAATCAGGAGATGTAGAGTCAGTATGGATAGAACTGAGAAATTCTAACGGTAGAAAGACCCTAATGGGAGTTATCTACAGCCCCCAAATAGTAGTCTGGATGTAGCGTGTAAGTTGAATCAAGAGTTAAAATTGGCATGTAGCAAAGGTAGTGCTACAGTTGTTATGGAGGATTTCAACATGCAGGTAGAATGGAGGAATCCGACCCCAAGAAAGGGAGTTTGTGGAGTGCCTCCGAGATGGATTCTTAGAACAGCTTGTACTGGAGCCTACCAGAGAGAAGGCAATTCTAGATTTAGTGTTGTGCAATGAACTGGTTTTGATCAGGGACCTCGAGGTAAAGGAGCATTAGGAGGTAGTGACCATAATATAATAAGTTTTAATCTATAAATTGAGATGGAGAAGGGAAAATCGGAAGTGTCAGTATTACAGTTGAAGGAAGGGAACTATGGAGCTATGAGGGAGGAGCTGGCCAAAGTTCAATGGAACAATACCCTAACAGGGATGACAGTGGCAGGTATTTCTGGGAATAATGCAGAAGATGCAGGATCAGTTCATTCCAAAGAGGAAGAAAGATCCTAAGGAGAGTAAGGGGAGGCTGTGGCTGACAAGGGAAGTAAAAGACAGTATAAAAATAAAATAGAAGAAGTATAACATAGAAAAGATGAGTGGGAAGCCGGAGGATTGGAAAACTTTTAAAGAGCAACAGAAGATAACTAAGAAGGCAATACACTGAGAAAAAATGAAGTATGAAGTACAGGTACTTTGGATCTGTCTTCACTAGGGAAGACACAAACAATCTCCCAGACATAATAGTGGTCAAAGGACCTAGAGTAATAGATGAACTGAAGGAAATTTATATTAGGCAGGAAATGGTGTTGGATAGACTGTTAGGTCTGAAGGCTGATAAGTCCCCGAGACCTGATGGTCTGCATCCCAGGGTACTTAAGGAGGTGGCTTTACAAATCGTGGACACATTAGTAATCATTTTCCAATGTTCTATAGATTCAGGATCAGTTCCTGTGGAATGGAGGGTGGCTAATGTTGTCCCACTTTTCAAGAAAGGAGGGAGAGAGAAAACAGGGAATTATAGACCAGTTAGCCTGACGTCAGTGGTGGGAAAGATGCTGGAGTCAATTATAAAGGATGAAATTACGACACATCTGGATAGCAGTAACAGGATCAGTATGAGTCAGCATGGATTTACGAAGGGGAAATCGTGCTTGACTAATCTTCTGGAATTTTTTGTGGATGTAACTATGAAAATGCACAAGGGAGAGCCAGTGGATGTAGTGTAGCTGGACTTTCAGAAAGCCTTTGATAAAGTCCCACATAGGAGATTAGTGGGCAAAATTAGGGCACATGGTAATGGGGGCAGAGTACTAACATGGACTGAAAATTGGCTGGCTGACAGGAAACAAAGAGTAGCGATTAACGGGTCCCTTTCGGAATGGCAGGCGGTGACCAGTGGGGTACCGCAGGGTTCACTGCTGGGACCACAGCTGTTTACAATATATATTAATGATTTAGATGAAGGGATTAAAAGTAACATTAGCAAATTTGCAGATGACACAAAGCTGGGTGGCAGTGTGAAATGTGAGGAGGATGTTATGAGAATGCAGGGTGACTTGGACAGGCTGGGTGAGTGGGCAGATGCATGGCAGATGTAGTTTAACGTGGATAAGTGTGATGTTATCCACTTTGGTGGTAAGAACAGGAAGGCAGATTATTATCTAAATGGAGTCAAGTTAGGAAAAGGGGAAGTACAACAAGATCTAGGTGTTCTTGTACATCAGTCACTGAAAGCAAGCATGCAGGTACAGCAGGCAGTGAAGAAAGCTAATGGCATGCTGGCCTTCATAACAAGGGGAATTGAGTATAGCAGCAAAGAGGTCCTTCTGCAGCTGTACAGGGCCCGGATGAGACCACACCTGGAGTATTGTGTGCAGTTTTGGTCTCCAAATTTGAGGAAGGACATTCTTGCTATTGAGGGAGTGCAGCGTAGGTTCACAAGGTTAATTCCCGGGATGGCGGGACTGTCATATGTTAAAAGGTTGGAGCGACTGGGCTTGTATACACTGGAATTTAGAAGGATGAGAGGGGATCTGATTGAAACATATAAGATTATTAAGGGATTGGATACGCTGGAGGCAGGAAGCATGTTCCCACTGATGGGTGAGTCCAGAACCAGAGGCCACAGTTTGAGAATAAGGGTAGGCCACTTAGAACGGAGTTGAGGAAAAACTTTTTCACCCACAGAGTGTTGGATATGTAGAATGCTCTGCTCCAGAAGGCAATGGGGGCCAAGTGTCTGGATGCTTTCAAGAAAGAGATGGATAGAGCTCTTAAAGATAGCGGAATGAAAGGCTATGGGGATAAGGCAGGAGCTGGATACTGATTATGGATGATCAGCCATGATCACAGTGAATGGCGGTGCTGGCTCAAAGGGTCGAATGGCCTACTCCTGCACCTATTGTCTATTACCCTTCATATCTCCTTTAAACTTCCCCACTCACCTTTAATACGTATCCTCGAATATTTTTGCATATGCGCCCCAAGAGAAAGATTCTGATTGTCTACCCTGTCAATGTCCATCATAATCTCGTATTCCTCACCCTGTCCATCGTGGGTTATGCAAGTGAGAACAGCAGGTGTACACTGCTGTCTGAGCACTGGCATCCTTGCCCATGTGAGAAAATGGTGGGTTCAAATTCTGCTCCAGAGATAATACCCTTCAACCATATGGCACCTGAACCAGCGTGGATAACTTCACTCACCTCAACACTGAACTGATATCGCAACTCATGTTCTCAGGATTATGTGTTTATCTGTTCGCTTGTTTAATTCTTTTTTTTTTGCACATTGGTTGTTCGTCAGTCTTTGTGTATAGTTTTTCATTGATTCTATTCTATTTCTTAGTTCTACTGTGAATGCCTGCAAACTTCTACAGATGTACTGTGGAGAGCATTTTAACGGGATGAATTACTGTCTGGTATGGGTGGGGTGGGGTTGACTACTGCACAATATTGAAGTAAGCTGCAAAAAGTTGTAAAATTAGTCAGCTCCATCATAGGCACCAGCCTCTGTAGTATCCAAGATATCTTCAAGGAGCAATGTTGCAAAAAGGTGGCATAACTCATTAGAGACGACCTCCACCTAGGACATGGCCTCTTTTCATTGTTACCATCAGGAAGGAGGTACAGAAGGCAGAATACACACACACACACACACAATGATTCAGGAACAGCTTCTTCCCCTCTGCCAATTGACATCTAAATGGACATTGAACCCACGAACACTACCTCACTACTTTTTATTTCTGTTTTTGCACCACTTATTTAATTTAACTATTTAAAATGTATGTGTGTAATTCAGTTTTTTTTCTATGTTATCATGTATTGCATTGTGCTGCTGCCGCAAAGTT
Organism: Mobula hypostoma; assembly: GCF_963921235.1. Classification (NCBI taxonomy): domain Eukaryota; kingdom Metazoa; phylum Chordata; class Chondrichthyes; order Myliobatiformes; family Myliobatidae; genus Mobula; species Mobula hypostoma. The sequence goes on from NC_086100.1 coordinate 159,700,955, forward strand.
AACAAATTTCACGAGATATGCTGGTGATATTCTGATTCTGATCATGAAAATAAACCTCAGGGTAGTATATGGTGGCATCTACATACGTTAATAATAAATTATCTTTGAAGTTTTGAAGTTTGATGTTGACACTTCAGTTTTGGGAGTCCAACATGAAGTGCAGGCAAGATTTGGGAAGATCCTGGCCCATGAGGGGGCAGCTGTTTTAAGTGTCTTGAATAGTTCTTCCCCCTTATTGGCCTGCTTCTCACGAGATCCAGCCCATAATTCCCATTCAACCACAACACCACCTTTTCCAACCCACAGTGGCAATTTTCTATTGCAAATACATGGCTTCTACCATGCTCCTGTTGCTACTGCTCTTCCATAAACTGGAATGGTCTGTGACCTCTGACTTGGCTTCAGCTTGTGGAGGTGAAGCCCCACCATTTACTACCCTGATGGCCTCTGACACCTCAATAAATTAACAGCCTTTCCCAATATTTCTATATGTCCCTCATTAAGAGTTACTTGACAAATATTTAAGTGATTAAAAAAAACAATTAATTATTTTTCCTTAAGAGTATTTGTAACAAGAATTAATTAAGCCTCAATTTCTCTTATTTGTTCTTCATCCATTTCTTGTCTTGCCCACACCTTCGAGTTCCTCATCTACTCTGTCTGACTTGATCTTTGGCATATTTCATGACTTAGTGTCCACAGCTCTCTGAGGTACAGAATTCCAACACTCATGACCTTCTGAGAGAGAAAAAAAATTTCTTCCTCATCTAGTATGAAATTACAATGCCTTTTCCTGACATCATGACCCCTAATTTTAGATTTCCAAAACAAGGGGAAACAGCTTTTCAGCATTTTTCCTGCCATTCCTCTTAGAACCTTACAGCTTCTAAGATCACCTCTCATTTTTCTAAATGTCAATGAATATTGGCCCAAGCTCCTCTACTTTTCCTCCAAAGCTAACCTCCTCACTCCAGGGATCAACCTATGAAGATTTTCTGATCAGCCTCTAATGGAACTACATTCGGCACCTAGCATAGTGGCACTATTGCAGCGCAGGGTGTTCCGGAGTTTGGAGTTCAATTCTGGTGCCATCTGTAAAGAGTTTGTAGGTTCTCCCCGTGAGTGGCGTATTTTCTCTGGGTGTTCCGGTTTCCTCCCACAGCCCAAAGACAGACCAGTTAATAGGTTAACTGAACATTTTAAATTGTCCTGTGAAGAGGCTGGTGTCAAATAGGTGAGATGCTGGCTGCAAGGGCCTGTTCTGTGCTGTATCTCCTTACCAACTCGGGCAGGCTACAAATCAACCAGGCACAAACCTTCCAAGGTCATTAAAGAGGCCTTCCAGAAGAGGTTGTCTTTCTTGAAATGACATGGCAAAGATGGTCACATCTCCAACAGGACTTTTACATCAACAGACACTCCACGGCTTTACACAGTTTTCCGCATTGAAACAACTGAGAAATTATGTTACAGCTGTACGAGGCACCAGTAAGGCCACATTTCGCATATTGTGTATGGCTCTGGTTGCCCTGCTATAGGAAGAATGTCATAAAATTGGGGAACACACAAAAAGATTTAAGAAGATGTTAACCAGGACAGGAAGGTTGGCCTATGAGGAGAGGCTGGATAGGCTTAGACTTTCTTTCCATGGTGATGGGAGGCAGAGGAATGACCATAGATGTTTATGGGCAAGTGACTAATGCCTTAAAGTGGGCCCAGCCACTTGAAAAGACATGAGAAGAAATGGCACAGAAACCCAGGTGACACGGGGACCTTGGGGTTAATATATTGACTAAAAGTGATGATCTCCAGATCTTCCCATCAGAGGTTCGCTTTGTCATTTATGCTTTTAAAGAATATCCTCACTTGTTCCAGGATGTGCTCTATTCTGGGCAGGAATCCATTTTTCCACTGCTGTTATGTTGTCATAATATTTGAAATGCTTTGAAAATAAATTACAATACTATCATATTTAACCTTTCTTTCCCCCAGTGTTGCTGCATCTCTTCAGCTTTCAGGAAATTATTTATAGGCATCCGTTAGTCTCATGAGACCATGGATTTGTGCCTTGGAAAGTTTCCAGGGCGCAGGCCTGGGCAAGGTTGTATGGAAGACCAGCAGTTGCCCGTGCTGCAAGTCTCCCCTCTCCACACCACCGATGTTGTCCAAGGGAAGGGTATTAGGACTCATACAGTTTGGCACCGGTGTCATCGCAGAGCAATGTGTGATTAAGTGCCTTGCTCAAGGACACACACGCTGCCTCAGCCAAAGCTCGAACTAGCAACCTTCAAATCACTAGACGAATGCCTTAACCACTCGGCCATGCACCAGGAAATTATCTAGCATGATGCACTCCATGTAGTGTAGCATGATGCACTTCATTTCAAGCTGAAATGAACCTGTATAGACTTTAGGAGAGGGAAACCAGAGGCCCAAGAGGCAGCCCTCATTGGAGGATCAGAGGTGGAGAGGGTCAGCAACTTCAAATTCCTCAGTGTTACTCTTTCAGAGGAAAGAAAGCACAGCAGCAATACTACTTTCTTAGAGTCTGCAGAGATTCAGAATCAGAATCAGCTTTATTATCACCAGCACGTGATGTGAAATTTGTTCACTTAGCAGCAGCTGTTCAATGCAATACATAATAAAGAGAAAAAAATAATAAAAATAGTAATAAATAGGTAAATCAATGACAGTATACGTATATTGAATAGATTTTAAAAAATGCGAAAAACAGAAATATTGTATATTTTAAAAAAGTGAGGTAGTGTCCAAGGGTTCAATGTCGATTTAGGAATCAGATGGCAGAGGGGAAGAGCTGTTCCTGAATCGCTGAGTGTGTGCCTTCAGGCTTCTGTACCTTCTACCTGATGGTAACAGTGAGAAAAGGGCATGCCCTGGGTGCTGGAGGTCCTTAATAATGGACGCTGCCTTTCTGAGATACTGCTCCCTCAAGATGTCCTAGGTAGGCTAATACCCAAGATGGAGCTGATTAGATTTGACAAACTTCTACAGATGTGTCACGAAGAGTATATTGACTGGCTGCATCACAGCCTGGTATGGAAACACCAATGCCTTTCAATGGAAAATCCTACAAAATGTAGTTGATTTGGCCAAGTACATCATGGATAAAGGCTTCCCAACCATTGAGCACATCTACATGAAATGATGTCATAGGAAAGCAGCATCCGTCAACAGAGATCCCCACCATCCAGGTCATACTCTATTCTCACTGCTACTACCAGGTAGAAGGTACAAATGCTCAGGACTCACACCATCAGGTTCAAGAACAGTGACTGCCCCTCAACCGTCTGGCTCTTGAATAAAAGGGGATAACTAAGCTCAGTTGCCCCATCACTGAAATGTTCCTACAACCAATTACCTCACTTTCAGGACTCTATGTCTCATGCTCTTATTAGTTATTGCCATATATTTATTTTTGCATTTGCACAGTTTGTTGTCATCTGCACTCGGGTTGATCTTTCATTGATCCTATTAGTATTGTGTGGATTTGATGAGTATGCCCACAAGAAAATGAATCTCAGGGTTGTATATGGTGACGTATATGTAATCTGACAATAAATTTACTTGGAACTTTGAAACATTTCACACAGAGGGTGCTGTTTTTATATGTAATGTGCTGCCACAGTTACTGGTCAAGATGAGTACAATTATGACATGTGATAGGTATTGGGCAGTAATGTGATAGGGAGAGTTCAGAGGGATATGGGCCAAACACAGGCAAATAGGTTTCTCATGGTTCAGATGAGTTGAGACGAAGCTGCTTCTATGCTGTGTAACTCTATAACTCTTTCATTTGGATGAGTTGCCAACTTTGAGTAAAGCTTCATTTATTTTACTCCACCTTAAAGAATTTAATAAATTTCTGGCATAGTCATAGTCATACTTTACTGATCCCGGGGGAAATTGGTTAAAGTGTTTTAATAGTTTTTTAATTCTGTAAGTCTACTTAAACTGTTTATTAATCATGAAACCTCTAAAGATAGTTCAGGGGCCTTTGCCAGTGACAAACAGCTAAATGCCTGCTAAGGACTGGATGGGTAGGACCTGGGTACAAAGGGTCAGTTCCTTGGCTCTACATATCTGGTCAGGTTTGTACAGACAGACAAACTGGGTGCAGAAATTATGCAGTGGTTCAGATCCATCAGATGGCCAAGACATCTGGAGCAACCCACTGGCATTCCTGATAGGTCAGTCTGGAAAAACAGTTGGTAGTTCCTACGTGATGACTGTTAAAGGAAAGACATCAAAACTCAGAAAGAATGCACTGAAGACTTACAATGATGCTGCCAGGATCTGAGTGCAGAACGATAGGGAGAGGTTGGCCAAACAATGATTCTATTCCTTGAAATTTAGGTGATGGAGGGGTGACCTTACAGAGATGTATAAAATCATGAGGCTTAAGACAAGGGCGAATACACAGTCTTTTTCCCGGTATAGGGGAATTAAAAACTAGAGAGCACAGGTTTAAGGTGAGGGGTGAAAGATTTAAAAGAGAGCTGGGGGTGGGGGTCAACTTCTTCATGCATTAGGTGGTGTCTATATGCAACAAACTGCCAGAGGAAGTGGTTGAGACAGGTGCAAAAATAACATTTAAAAGAAACAGGAAAACGGGGCTAGGTTTGGGAACCATGATCGGCAGTTGGGCTGAGAAGCCTGTCTCTGTCTCTATTTCTACCTATGACTGGATGACTCCAAGTCAATACATACCACCACATTGCAAAACAACACAACCCTCATATTATTAAAGTGAACAGTCTTCTAAAAGCATCATGACGCAGTAAGATTTCCACTGTTAATTCTGTCCTTTCTAATGGCACTTGTCTATTAACATTTAAAGTTCAATTACTTATTGGTGTGATGATCTGCGTCACAAGGAGCCTTGAACAGCTACATGTGGTTGCAGGTTGTGGACACTAGTTGGCAGCACAGAGTAGAATATTGTTCCTGTGACTGGCAGGTTAAATATTGTGGACAAGCTGCAGTGAATGACCCAACTGAGGTGTTTAGAATATTGATAAATTGAAAAGTTCTGGTGAAATTTCACTGTGATTAAATACTGTTTCTCCCTTCAGAGATGTTGCCTAACCTTGATCTCCCAATCTTCCTCACCATGGCCTTGCACCTTAATTATTTGCGTGCACTGCACTTTCTCTGCATCTGTAACACTATATTTCGCATTCTGGTTTTGCTTTTCTTTTTGCGCCACCTCGATGTACTTGTGTATGGAGTGACCTGTCTGGATGGCATGAAAAACAAACCTTTTCAATGTACAGTATATGACAATAATTAGTACATTACAAAATAATCTGTTATTTCCAGCATCTTCTGGGTTTACTTCAGATTTCAAACATCTGCAACTTACTACGTTCCCACTGCTATATATAACAGTCATCGACTCATACTGTACAGAAAGAGGTTTTACAACCCAACTGGTGCATGCTAACCAAGATCTTGGCCCATAACCTTCCAAACCTTTCCTGTCCATGCACCTGTCCATCTGTCTTTTAAAAGTTTTAATTGAACTTGCCTTAACCAGTTTCTCTGGCAGCTCATTCCACACAGATACCACTCTCAGTCTTAGAAAGTTGCCTCTCAAGTTCCTACCAAATCTCTTCCCTCACTCCTTAAACCTATGTCATCCAGTTCTTGACACTGCGGTATTCACTCTATCTATGCCCTTTCTCATTAAAATCAAATTTAATATCTATTCTGACCATATACCATGTGCAACTTTTTAATGTGCCCCTCCAAGAATAGTTTCCAATGTAATGAATGTCATCGACAGAGAACAACAGTGTCCTTACAGCAGGGGTCCCCAACCTTTTTTGCACCGGGGACCGGCGGACCAGGGGGGCGGGGGGTGTTAATCACGACCGGAATTTTGGTGATGAGTCAACTATAAGTCACTTCTCAGTGGCTAATACACTCAATTTTGTTTCTAAAAGAGTTTATCTAACGAATTTAATATTAAACACACAGCGCATATTTTCCTCGCATGGATATAGTGATAAGTCAATTATAAGTCATAAGGGGGTTCCTTATGTCCAGTCTATTCCACAATTTAGTTTTCGTTGCATTCGTTGCAGAAAACTCCGCTTTGCAGAGATATGATGTTGGAAATGGAAGCAACATTTTCAGTGCTTTTGTGGCTATCTCAGGATATTCAGCCTTGACTTTGATCCAGAATTCCGGCAGAGATGTTATGTCAAACATACTTTTCAGCCCACCATCATTTGCAAGCTCGAGGAGTTGATCTTCTTCCCGCGCTGACATGGATGATTCACCGGAGACATTTACAAATGGGTCATGGACCCATTTCTTTGCACGTCTTGGGTCATTTGCGGTTGGGAAGTAACGCTGAAATTCTGTCGACAGTGAAGATAGGTGTTCGCCCATCAGCTGTGAGCCTCAGTCTCTCCCAAATTCCCAGCTAATGTTCGGAACATGTCAAATATGCCCCTGTCCACTCGCCGTCCCCATAGTTCCAGTTTGGCTGTGAAAGTAGACACTTCATCTGCGAACAAGAAGACAATTGTCATTCTCCCCTGAAGTGACAAATTGAGTTCATTGAGCAGGTTGAAGATGCCATACAGATAAGAGGATTTTGCTATCCACTCCTCATCACTGAAGTGTGCTGCCAATGGTGACTTTTTTTCTTGAAAGAAATCTCTGTAGCTGCTCTCTTAACTCAAAAACCCTGGCCAGGGCTCTCCCCCTTGATAGCCACCTGACTTCAGTGTGTAAGAGAAGGCGCTTGTGCTCTGCATCCATTTCCCCGCAAAGCTGCTCAAACAGTTGTGAGTTAATTGATGTGATTGATAACTTCAACAACGTCACTCAATACGCTGTTAAGATCAGGTGACATTTTTCGGCTAGCCAGCATTTCCCTCTGTGTGACACAGTGCGTAGACTGGCATTCAGGAGCAACCTCTTTGACTCGGGTAGTGAAACCAGACTCGTTAAGCTGTTCCAACAGCTGTGCTTCGATGTCCTCCGCTATGTCATCAATTCTCCTTGAAACTGTAGTAGCTGAAAGAGAAACCTGTGCCATCTTGTTAGCTGCAGCTTCTCCCAACAGTTCACGGCACATGTCCTTGGCAGCAGGCAGAATCAATTCTTCACCAACAGTGAAAGACTTCTTAGCCGTAGCAATACGACTAGCCACTAAGTACGACGCTCTCAGAACAGCAGCATTTGTGGAGGTGGTGGTTCTCAGCACTTGCTTCTGTCCCACCTGCTCACGTGTTTTCCGCTCAAAATACTCAACGGGTTTGTCTTTTAGTGCCGGGTGCTTGGACTCGAGGTGCCAAAGCAGTTTTGAGGACTTCATTGCCTCATTAGACAGCTTGTCTCCACATATCACACACAGGGGTCTTGCAGTGTGCGAGTCACCGGTCGCAATAAAGCCGTATTTTATGTACGGCTCGTCGTATTTTCTGTTGAAGGAAGCTTTCTTTTTTTTGCAGTCTCGGCTTCAGCTGTCTCTGCATTATCAAAATCGTTAGGCCTTTTATGTCCCCTACCATCTCCTCCAAATAAACTGCCAAGCGATGTTTGTTTTTTACTCATCGAGTAGTTGTAGGTTAATGACCGACTGATGTCCTCGCGTGTGTTCAAGTTCAACAGTGTGTGACAGGGAATGAGGAAAGGTGCAGCTGACTCATATCATTTCCACGCGGCCCGGTGGTTGGGGACCACTGTCTTACAGTATGGTATGTCTTAAACAACTGTCTGAGGATGGATTTCAAAGAACAGATTCTCAGACTTGTGCAACTCTGCATCAGATTCCTGTTTACTCCACCAGTACTAGATTTAGTCTCCCGTCTGACAACCACATTTTTCATTACCCTGCCTTTATAACACCACATGGGACAATTGTCATAAACATTAGCAGTGAACATGAGGTATTTTGTCTGGTCTCAGAATGTGCTGTTGGAGGTTTAAGACTGTGAAAGTTAACCAGTGAGAGAGGTGAATTTGGCACCCCCCCAGGCACATTCCCCCACCTTGCAGTCACTCACCCAGAGCACATGGAGTGTCAGAAACAGCATCTGATCCCATATTCTTGTTTAGTCTGAAACTTGACCTTGTAGAATTTGCTACAGTATCGGAGACAGAAAATTCTGGAAGCACTAAACAAATCAAGTCAAACCTGTGGAGACAGCGAAAGAACTAGCATTTCAGATCAATGACCTTTCTGCAAAACTTTCAAGTCACTGATATGAAACAGGAACCCTGTTTCTCTCTCCACAGACCTGCCTGATCTGCTGATTGTTTCCAGCATTTTCCATTTTGTTTCCGATTCCATGCAAGTTTTGCTTTCTACAGAACTACAGTACAGTGCAAAAATCCTGGTTCAGTGTATACCCATACACTGTATATGTGTCTAAGACTTCTGCACAGCACTGCAGATCTTGCCTATTCTGAATAATGGGAATTTCCAGCTGCAACAGTGATCAATCTTACACTAGGTGTATCCTGTTATTCTAAGTGCACCCAATAACACACATCCTTGTGTATGAATTATGAGAAGTCACTTCAGATTGGGAAGTCTCTTTTCTATGGCAAAAAGGGCAAAGGTTTAAAGTGACTGGTGGAAGGATCAAAGGACAATTGAGAAAACACCTTTTAATCTGCAGGACAGTGAGTTTAGTCATACAGCTGAGAAACAGGCCACTCGGCCTACCATGTTCATACAGTACACCTATATCAATCTATTTACCAGAAACTGGTCCATAGCTTTGATGTACAAGATATGGAACTCAGTAACACTGATGAGGCAGAAACCATCACTATTTTTAGAGTGTCCATGCGTGAGTATAATGTTCCATAACCTATCGCACTGCGGACTGACAGCTGAGAAGCTGTATTTGCCTCATCTGACAGCATGGACAGCATGGAAATTGCCCTTGGTTCCACGTGATAAATATCAACATCTCGAACAGTGTCTATGAGACGTGGGCGAGCGACTCACCCTGATACAGCCGCATGAACTGGGAATGCAACCTGGAGACAATCACTGCGTCAGGGAGCTCCCTCAGGAACAGCTTGAGGAGACTGGCAACGGAGCAGACGTCTGCTTCCTGGATGAGATCAGGCACACCCCCGCTGTCATAACTCTGCCGCAGCCGGTCCACCACCTTCACGTTTCCGTTCACTCGAAAAAGACCCTCTTGTTCCAGCCCTGCCAGAGAGAAGCCACAAGTTCTGAGTTGTTTGTCAACCTATTAACATATCAAATGTATTTCTTTTGCCACTTACGGGACACGGGACGGATTTGATAACGATCCTTAAACTTTTTCGAACTGAGACACATTACTGGGTCAGTTCAGAGCGTCACTGAAATGCACAAAACTCCTAACAATAAGGATGTAGAAAGGGTGTTTCCTCTGGAGGGGTCACAGTATCAGAGAATGGGGTAACTCACTTAGAACTGAGTTGAGGAGAAATTTACTCATTCAGTAGTTGGTGAATCTTTGGAATTCTCTATACTGAAAACTGCAGGTTTGGCCACTTTCTGCAGATTTCTGGATACTGAGGGAGTGGAAGGATGCGGGGAAAGTGCAGGATAGTGGTGCAGCTATGATCTTGGTGAATTGTGCTGCAGGCTCGAGAGGCTGATTGGCCTGCTCCTGATTCTACTTCTTATGCTCTAAATTTGTATGCTTTGTGATTTTTCATTTTCTTTGCTATAATCAGATTGTTGAGTTTCCCAGCTTGTGAAAATAAAAATTAGGATTTGAAAAGATTCTCAGGAACTATAATGTCTGAAAGAGTTACATTGGTGTAGCGCCTCATGTATGTTCTTGCCCACGTGTACTGTCAGGTAGAAGCTAGATCACGCAAGGTACCACTTCTTGTATTATCAAATCCAACACATTTTTACATCCATCTCACAGCTTAATGGTCAGTATTACTCATCCTGGGACTTTAATTTCATAGATTGAATTAAAGTTTCCAGCAGTGGTGAGGGATTTAATCGCACTTCTCCAGATCATCAGCTCATTAGACAGTAATGTAACTGCTATCCTACTATATATTACCTGAATTTCCAAGCAAGTTCGGGCAAAGCGCATTTTAATCAGACTCAGTCTGCAAGTTGGTGCAACCAATGAAAGGGCTTTGTGAGGAAGGACTGTAGTCAAAGGTCTGGCTATCAGTGGACACTGAGTGGCTGGGTCCCGCGATAACAGCCTCACAAATACCTGAAGGGTGTGTTGTTCAGAGAGATCACATGAGGGGCATTTGTGCTTTGTACGTACCTGTAGAATGCATTAACTTGATGACACTACCTGTATATAGACTTGACAATTGAATGTTTCGACTAGACAACACTACGAGTGTATAGGAAGATGTGTAATACTTTTATATTATTTGCCAATATGTTTTATTAATAAAATTTACTTTTGAAATGAAAAAAACACTAAAATACTGAATGGATTTCAATAGATAACCAGTTGTCCTGCTGGCATGAAGCTATCTCCAATCTTCACAGTGTCTTCTCACTATTTCGCTCCACCTGTATTCCATATATTTTCCTCTCTGTCTGCCTCCATCTCTCATTCACCTGCCAAAAACTCCTAACTCCACCCTGCTCCCCTCCCCTACCTGGCACTACCTGCATTCATCTTACACCCCTGCTCAGTCCTCAATTACCTCATTCCCCCTTTCCACTTCATACGGGCCATCTCCCCTTGCCAGTCTCAGTCCAAATGCAGCATTTTGATCTGAAACGACAACAGTTCCTTTCTTTCTACAGATGCTGCTCCAGAAGACCACCATCCATCTTTACTATTATCTTCAACAGATCTCATTGTGGTAGAAGTGGAAACAGCAATCACAATGAATACTTGAAGGTGCAGCATTTTTATGTGGACAGGTGATGAATCAGTCAACACATGGGAAACATTTTGCTTTCCTGAGTTGCTTATGACTCTGTCAATCCACTTGGACTGTTTGCTTGTCAAAGTCTTTCAACCTGCCCCAAGTCCACGCCATGGAGGGTGTAAGCTCAGGGTAACGGATGTCAATTTTACTTGAAGGCAGCATTTCACAGTGTGAAGCCAAAAGCCATGGGTTTAAAGCCCCTCACAAAAAACTGAGCACAAAATTCTCAGCAACACACACAAAATGCTGGTGGAACACAGCAGGCCAGGCAGCATCTATAGGAAGAGGTACAGTCGACGTTTCGGGCTGAGACCTTTCGTCAGGACCCATTCTCAGTTGACTCTCCAATGTTGCACTGAGCGATACTGCACTGTAAGGGGTAGTCAGGCTAGTTCACTTCCTTCTCTCCCTAAAACACAGTGTCATTCATTCACCTTTGCTGACTAACTCCTGAAATGACAACACTTGGCAACACCTCCACAAGAAAGATGATAGAGGCTCAAACGGGCAGCTCACAGCCACCTCCTCCACAAGACAGATGATAGTGGCTCAAACTGGCAGCTCACCACCACCTCCCAATGGACAATTAAAGATGTCATTTGCCACTGACACTATCAGTTGGGAAACAGATTCTTTTATAAAGTACAGAATATATATCTACACTCCATTAGCCAATGAGTTGGAGGTTAGATGGTGCATGGCTCACAGTAAAGTTTATGTTGCTCAAAAATTATTGAGTACTTAAAGTGAAGGAAACAGAGACAACAACAACTTCAGTTTATGAAAAGCAGGATAATTTCCCGAGAAAAACACGCAGTGATTGGAGGATTATTTCCTATAAAGTATATTGTTACGTACCCCGTAACTGGGTTGCCAAACCAGCAGAAATGGACCACTCAGTTGGAGTCTGGATTACTGGAACTAAGAAAGTTTTATTAAAGAAATAAGCAACACAATACTCTAATAGTAAGGATATAAATGCAACAGGTTAGCAATGAATAAACACACATGTACACAGAACTAGGATAATAGGATCAATCAAGCTCTATCGTCGTCTAGGGGTAAATGACCAGTTTCAAAGTGACAGAGTTCAGTTTAGTTCAGTTCGCAGTAATCGCCGTCGCCATGGGAGAGAGAGAGAGAGAGAGCGAATGAATATTCAAATCGGATTCCAAACAGACCTTCGATATTCCTCACAGTCAGCTTTTGGGCGAGCCCTTTGTTGGGATCACAGAGACATGGCTCCAGGGTGACCAGGGATGGGAGCTCAACGTTCAGGGATATTCAATATTCAGGAGGGATAGACATGAAGGAAGGGGAGGTCGGGTGGTGTTGCTGGTTAAAGAAGAGATTAACGCAATAGAAAGGAAAGACATAAACCGGGAAGATGTGGAATCGATATGGGTAGAGCTGCGTAACACTAAGGGGCAGAAGACGCTGGTGGGAGTTGTGTACAGGCCACCTAACAGTAGTAGGGAGGTTGGAGATGGTATTAAACAGGAAATTAGAAATGTGTGCAATAAAGGAACAGCAGTTATAATGGGTGACTTCAATCTACATGTAGACTGGGTGAACCAAATTGGTAAAGGTGCTGAGGAAGAGGATTTCTTGGAATGTATGCGGGATGGTTTTTTGAACCAACATGTCGAGGAACCAACTAGAGAGCAGGCTATTCTGGACTGGGTTTTGAGCAATGAGGAAGGGTTAATTAGCAATCTTGTCGTGAGAGGCCCCTTGGGTAAGAGTGACCATAATATGGTGGAATTCTTCATTAAGATGGAGAGTGACATAGTTAATTCAGAAACAAAAGTTCTGAACTTAAAGAGGGGTAACTTTGAAGGTATGAGACGTGAATTAGCTAAGATAGACTGGCAAATGACACTTAAAGGATTGACGGTGGATATGCAATGGCAAGCATTTAAAGGTTGCATGGATGAACTACAACAATTGTTCATCCCAGTTTGGCAAAAGAATAAATCAAGGAAGGTAGTGCACCCGAGGCTGACAAGAGAAATTAGGGATAGTATCAATTCCAAAGAAGAAGCATACAAATTAGCCAGAGAAAGTGGCTCACCTGAGGACTGGGAGAAATTCAGAGTTCAGCAGAGGAGGACAAAGGGCTTAATTAGGAAGGGGAAAAAAGATTATGAGAGAAAACTGGCAGGGAACATAAAAACTGACTGTAAAAGCTTTTATAGATATGTAAAAAGGAAAAGACTGGTAAAGACAAATGTAGGTCCCCTGCAGACAGAAACAGGTGAATTGATTATGGGGAGCAAGGACATGGCAGACCAATTGAATAATTACTTTAGTTCTGTCTTCACTAAGGAGGACATAAATAATCTTCCAGAAATAGTAAGGGACAGAGGGTCCAGTGAGATGGAGGAACTGAGCGAAATACATGTTAGTAGGGAAGTGGTGTTAGGTAAATTGAAGGGATTAAAGGCAGATAAATCCCCAGGGCCAGATGGTCTGCATCCTAGAGTGCTTAAGGAAGTAGCCCAAGAAATAGTGGATGCATTAGTGATAATTTTTCAAAACTCGTTAGATTCTGGACTAGTTCCTGAGGATTGGAGGGTGGCTAATGTAACCCCACTTTTTAAAAAAGGAGGGAGAGAGAAACCGGGGAATTATAGACTGGTTAGCCTAACGTCAGTGGTGGGGAAACTGCTGGAGTCAGTTATCAAGGATGTGATAACAGCACATTTGGAAAGCGGTGAAATGATCGGACAAAGTCAGCATGGATTTGTGAAAGGAAAGTCATGTCTGACGAATCTCATAGAATTTTTTGAGGATGTAACTAGTAGAGTGGATAGGGGAGAACCAGTGGATGTGGTATATTTGGATTTTCAAAAGGCTTTTGACAAGGTCCCACACAGGAGATTAGTGTGCAAACTTAAAGTACACGGTATTGGGGGTAAGGTATTGGTGTGGGTGGAGAATTGGTTAGCAGACAGGAAGCAAAGAGTGGGAATAAACGGGACCTTTTCAGAATGGCAGGCGGTGACTAGTGGGGTACCGCAAGGCTCAGTGCTGGGACCCCAGTTGTTTACAATATATATTAATGACTTGGATGAGGGAATTAAATGCAGCATCTCCAAGTTTGCGGATGACACGAAGCTGGGTGGCAGTGTTAGCTGTGAGGAGGATGCTAAGAGGATGCAGGGTGACTTGGATAGGTTAGGTGAGTGGGCAAATTCATGGCAGATGCAATTTAATGTGGATAAATGTGAGGTTCTTGGTGACAAGAACAGGAAAACAAATTATTATCTGAATGGTGGCCGATTAGGAAAAGGGGAGGTGCAATGAGACCTGGGTGTCATTGTACACCAGTCATTGAAAGTGGGCATGCAGGTACAGCAGGCGGTGAAAAAGGCGAATGGTATGCTGGCATTTATAGCGAGAGGATTCGAGTACAGGAGCAGGAAGGTACTACTGCAGTTGTACAAGGCCTTGGTGAGAACACACCTGGAGTATTGTGTGCAGTTTTGGTCCCCTAATCTGAGGAAAGACATCTTTGCCATAGAGGGAGTACAAAGAAGGTTCACCAGATTGATTCCTGGGATGGCAGGACTTTCATATGAAGAAAGACTGGATGAACTGGGCTTGTACTCGTTGGAATTTAGAAGATTGAGGGGGGATCTGATTGAAACGTATAAGACCCTAAAGGGATTGGACAGGCTAGATGCAGGAAGATTGTTCCCGATGTTGGGGAAGTCCAGAACGAGGGGTCACAGTTTGAGGATAGAGGGGAAGCCTTTTAGGACCGAGATTAGGAAAAACTTCTTCACACAGAGAGTGGTGAATCTGTGGAATTCTCTGCCACAGGAAACTGTTGAGGCCAGTTCATTGGCTATATTTAAGAGGGAGTTAGATATGGCCCTTGTGGCTACGGGGGTCAGGGGGTATGGAGGGAAGGCTGGGGCGGGGTTCTGAGTTGGATGATCAGCCATGATCATAATAAATGGTGGTGCAGGCTCGAAGGGCCGAATGGCCTACTCCTGCACCTATTTTCTATGTTTCTATGTAATGTCTTCTGAGGTCACCGACTGTGACCCCTCCGTTTCAGATACGATCGTTCCTCTGCAGTGAACCTGGCACCCAGGCAAGGGCGGACACACACCAGGTTCCCGCCGATCGTACCTTTCCACCCTGTGCGTCTATGGCTTGGTCCCGTGACCAGCCCTCCAAAAACTCCCACCGACTTGTGGGAGGTGCACCGCTTCCAGGGTCTCGTTACCTCGTGGTGTCGTGTGTGCTGCCTTAGCGAATCTGTCCCTTTTTATCCCCCTGCTGGGGTATCGCCTGTCCATCACACCTCAAACAGTTCAGGGTTCAAAAAGGAGCTGATCTTGACAGTTCTCAGACCGGTGTCTCCTTCCGTTAAACTCTCTCGTCTCTTCATTAACATTTCCAAATGCTGCTCCATTGTCTTCCTTATCTCTCTTTCTCCTGAAGACAGGTGGCAGATCAACTGCTGATCCCACTGGTCCCAGCACAGGACAGTTAACATCTTAGTCTATGTGTACTTTTTGTAACCCTCTTTCATCACAATATACATAAAATCACAGTTGGTCACTAAGCTTGATTGACAGAGGAATTTACTAATTGTTTCCACACTGAGTGATGACAACATTGCCACTTTGTGCAGCTTTATAGAAAACTTGAAACATTCAAATATCACATCAGTTGATAATTCTCAATCAAAGGACTTTGTTTTCTTTGTTCTAATTATGTTCTCTCTCATAAATATTGTGCACAATATATGCTTTTCTCGTGAATGTCGTGTCTCTGATGCTATGCTCCTATGATGTTGCTGCAAGTCAGTTTTTCATTTTATCTGTGCATATCACAATAAAGTCAATGTTGAGTTTCCCTTCCAAAGGCACTGTTGCTAATAGTCCTACCGATTGTTAAGAGTGCTTCACAAGCAGAAGCTTTCATGGCTTAATGGGAAGTTACCATAGGTGGAAGTTCAAATTATCATATACAGTAAATAAAACAGTTGTTGCATTTAAGCCACTTGTTCACTCTTTAATTGCCACAACCTGCTCCTTTCTGAAAATGAAATAGTTGCTGAAATATCAAAGTCACAGTGTTGTACCTTGGTACATGATGTAAAATTAAATATACTGCATGAAGGAACATGCCCTTTTGACAAGGACTCTACATCTCAACAACACAATCAATTAGTATTTGTTGCCTGATCTTTGTGTCATTGCCTTTGTAGAGTGGTCCAGGCACCAACCAAAAGTTAGACAAATTCCTGGCTCGGGAGGACAGGATGGTCTAAGACTCCACTCCAGTGAGGAATTCTGTGAGGTAGGAGGGATCCAAGTGACAACTGGATCTCAGGTGGCTTGCCTTGACAGTTTGCCCTGAGATGATCTGAATTAACATCTAACAGTGTTATATCATTAAAAAGACAAATTTAAAAGATCAAGTTCCAACAAATAATTACAAGTACTAAATTAAGCGAATACAGTAAAGGTCCTCCCCAGGGTTACAGCAGGACTCTGTTCCCGTGAACTCTTTGAAACCTGAACAGTTCACAAAACAGAAATGCGGCCCTAAACAGAGTTCCCACATGGCAGTGTGGAAACAATTGGTTAATTCCTCTGTCAATCAAGCTTAGTGACCAACTGTGATTTGATGTTTACACTTTATATGAAATAATCCTCCAATCACTGCAGTTCCACAGCAGCCAGCAAATCCATCCCGCCAATCTCCAAAACGCTTGCTCGTATGTCGGAATTGTACAAATGTCAGGTGTCCACAAACTGAGCAGGACCTGTAAAGCATGTAGCTGCGCTTTATCTTTCTACAAAGGATGGACTCTTCTACACCAGCTCCCACTGAGCTAAAACCGACTGTGGGATGTGAAATGTATCTGTGCTCTCAGGGACTCATTACTCCGCCACGGGCTGTGTAGACCGATATCCCATATGCGGTAGTCAGAACGTCTCCACATTCTATGAGTGTCTGTAACCTCCCAAATCACAAATGATTCCTGCTGGAACCGCCAACTGTCTGTCAGCACAACCTGACCCAGCAACAGACAGCATCTCACTGAGTCAATGCGATGAAGCACAACAAGAGGCCCTTTGGCCCAGCAGGTCCCTGCTATCATGCGCCAATACACACTAACCCTGAATTAACCACATCTTGCTTTCTTACATTCCCATCAATTCCCCCAAGATTCACAGCAGGGGCAATTTACAGTGGCCAAACACACTATTAACATCCACATCTCTGGGATGTGGGAGAAAATCAGATCACCAGGAGGAAACCCATGCAGGAAGAGCATACAAACTCTAATATATCAGCGCACACCTCTGTACTTCCCCAGCACACGTGTCTCTGTACAGTGCCGGAGTGCACACCTCTGTGCCGACCTGATCTCACATCTCCATGCACTCCCAGAATGTGGGTATTGGAAATGGTCCGCAGCCTAGTACCTGTACTAGTTCTGCCCCAGACTAAAGGCCCTTGCCACATCCAAATAGACTGGGTTCCTGCATTCTTGTAGCATCCCACACAGTGCGTGTCCTACCTTCCTCCTCCGCCACTCTGCTAACTGTCGAGCAGGGAGGAGACCTGGATCGACCTCAGCTGTCATGAGCAGATGCTGTTCTGTCTGAAGGAAAAGCCAGTGCTGTCTCTCAATCAGTCTTCAAGTAAACACAGGATTCTGTAATTTAAGCAGTGATTCCAACCAAAGTCTCTTCCCCGCAACTTGTTTGGAGATGTCAGTTTGCTGATGCTCTGCAGGATACAGAGGCACAGCTGGGACTGGGTGGGGTGGTGTACCGTTCAAACATTGCACAGCATCCCCATCTACTGGCAGGCCACAGCATGACAGTTACAGACAGCAGACGCTTGGCATCATAAACACTAGGGATTCTGCAGATGCTGGAAATGTTGAGCAACGCATACAAAATACTTGAGGAACTCGACAAGTCTGGCTCATCTATGGAAGGTAATAAACTGTGGACATTTTTTGCTGAGAGGCTTCATCGTGACTGGAAAGGAAGAAGGCAGAAATCAGAATAAGAAAATTTGGGGAGTGAGGAATGAAGTGATAAGTGGAAGGTCATGGGTGAAGGGTGAAAGGTGAAATGCTCTTTTGATAGGGTGGAGTGGTCTTACTTATTTGAGGTTTTGGAAAGATTTAATTTTGGCCCGGGATTTATTTCCTGGATCAAACTGCGGTTATAACTAATAATCAAAAATCTCCCCATTTTAGATTATAAGGGGTACTCGGCAGGGATGTCCTCTTAGCCCTTTATTATTTAACTTGGCTTTAGAACCCCTTGCTATTGCTCTTAGAGATTCTAATACTGTTCCGGGTATTGAGAGAGGGGACAGAATACACAAGGTTTCGCTATATGCAGATAACCTGTTAGTTTATACTTCAGATCCTAGGAAATCTATTCCTTTTATGTTATCTGTATTTTCTGAATTCAGTAGTGTTTCTGGGTATAAATTAAATTTCCATAAAAGTGAGTTATTTCCTATTAGTAATTACTCGGATCCCAATTATCAAGTACCTTTTAGTATTGCTAAAAATTACTTTACCTATCTTGGTACTAAAATTACTAAGAATTTTAAGGACCTCTATAAATATAATTTTTTTCCATTAATTGAATACACCAAACAAAAGCTTTCTAAATGGCCGCCTATGACATTAACATTAATAGGTCGAATTAATACTATTAAAATGCCAGTTTTACCAAAATTCTTATTTATTTATTTATTTATTTACTTACTTACTTACTTATTTATTTACTTACTTACTCACTCAGTTACTTACTTATTTATTTCAGGCAATTCCTTCCTTTGTTCCTAAAACATTCTTTGACAAACTAGATTCTATAATCTTATCTTATATTTGGAACAATAAAAATTCTAGATTGAGGAAACCCTTATTGCAGAAATTATAAAAGGATGGTGGTATGGCTTTGCCAAATTTTAGAATGTATTACTGGGCAATTAACATTCGATATATTAATTTTTGGATTCACTATTCAGATATACATGAATGTCCTTCATGGTTGGATTTGAAGGAAAACTCGGTGAAGGGGTTCTCTTTGGCCTCTTTGCTGGGAGCTCCCCTTCCCTTTCTGTTTTCTAGGATCAGTAGACAAGATTTTAATCCCATTATTAAACATACATTAAGAATTTGTTTTCAGTTTCGTAGATTTTTTGAGTTAAATAATTTTATTCTTTCTAGTAACATCCATCTCAATTATTTTTTAAACCATCAGTTTGGACAAGGCCTTTTTAATTTGGAAAACCAAGGGAATAATAACTTTATCAGATTTGTTTTTAGGGGGTTGTTTCATGTCTTCTTCTCAGTTAGTGGATAAATATGATTTATCTAATGAACACTTTTTTAGATATTTACAAATTAGGATTTTCTTATGTGGTTTATTGCCAAATTACCCTTCTGTTTATCCACCTAATATGACAGATGCTCTTTTTCAATTTAAACCATTTCAAAAAGGGTTGACAGCTATAATCTATAAACGGTTATTGAATTCACGAATAATATCTAATGATAAAATTAAACGTGCTTGGGAATCGGAATTTCAGGAGTCTTTTTCAGATAATCAATGGAGTAAAATTTTTCATTTGGTTAATAACTCATCTACCTGTGCCCGTCATACCTTGAGACAGTTCAAGGTAGTGCATTGGGCCCATATGTCAAAGGATAAACTAGTGTGTATTTTTTCCAATATTGATCCTATTTGTGACAGATGTAATACTGAGGTGGCCACTTTAACTCATATGTTTTAGTCTTGTATAAAGCTAGATAACTTCTAGAAAGATGTTTTTAAAATGCTATCAAAAGTCTCGGATCTGGATTTACAACCTAATTTACTTACGGCAATTTTTGGGATTATGCCATTGGAAGCAGGAAATATTCCTGTTTCCGTTCAATGTATGATAGCCTTTTCGACTTTATTGGCTAGGAGAGCCATTTTATTAAAGTGTGAGGATTCTAATCCACCTGCTGTCTTTTTTTTTGGCTTTCCTCCATTATGTCCTATTTAAGTTTAGAGAAAATAGGAAGTCGGACATTTGATACATCCTTTAAATTTGAGCAAATAGGGCAACCTTTTATTTTATATTTTCATTTGATTTGATTTATTTTTTCAATTATTTCAATTTTTCAAAGTTTTAGATTTGATCAGAAAGTCTTTCCTTTTTTCTTGGTTGTATCTCCGAATGGACTGCCCAGTCCCTTTTTTCCCTCTTTTTTTTAGTGTAGTGGGGTTTTTTCCTTTATTTTAAAGTTCCTTTTTCCTCTCTTTATGAATTGATGAGGAGAATTAGCTGTCCTTTTTAATTATATATTGCATATTTTCTTATTGTTATGTATGATTATGATAATATCTATTTTATCTTTTGTTTATATTGTGCTGATATATATTTGAGATAATTTTCCCCTTGTCTGTATATATGTTTTCTCTAAATCAATAAAAAGGTTAATAATGAAAAGAAAGAAAGGTGAAATGCTTTAGGGGAACATGAGGGGGAACATCTTCACTCAGAGGGTAGTGAGAGTGTGAAATGAACTGCCAGAAGTGGTGGATATGGGTTTGATTTTAGCAGATCAGAGACATTTGGATAAGTGCAATACATGGATGGGAGGTGTACAGGGGATTATGGTCTGGGTGCAGGTCGATGGGACTAATAGTTCCACACAGACTGGGTTCACCGAAGGGCCTGTTTTTGTGCTTCGGTGTTCTATGACTCTATGACTCTATGACTCACTGATGTAGGAGCACTGATAGTAGATGAATGTGATAGACTCACAGGTGAATCGTCACCTCACCAGGAAGATGGAATTGTCGTGACAGAGGAGGTGTAGAAGCAGCCTAATCAGGTTGGTGAGCAATACTCATATTCTATCTGAGTTGCCTCCAATCCATACTGCATACATTTCAGATAGCATTAATGATGGGGACAGAGTTTTTTGATCCTTGGCAGATGCTAACTGACCTAGCAAACTGTTTGAAATTTCACTGACTGATTGATTGGTGGTTGGCCAGACATTGGCACTGGCATCACATTCCAAAGTGACTACACAACCCTGACAGGACTAATAAAGGCCTGAAGCCCACGACTGTCTTTTGCTTCAGAATCAGCCTTTCCATTGGGATCTGTAACCAGGGCAGCAATGACTTTCCCCTCCCTGACAGTGCGCCTCCTAGATACACCTTTACTTCTCACAAAGCAAGTGTGCTCTCTCTGATAAATAAATACAAAATGCTGAAAATACTCACGATATCAGGTTGCATCTGTGGGAACAGAAACAGAGCCAACTTTCAAACTGAAGACCCTTCATCAGGATTGGGAAGAAGGCAAAAGAAGCTGCAGGGAGGAAACTAAAGGGGGGGGGTGTCTCTGACAGGGTAAAATTGGGATGAGCATGGGGATAAACTATAAACAAGATTTTCTTACTGCTCCTACGAACCGTTAGCAGCTTCTATTCATCCATCAACCAGAATCAGCACCGAATTTGACAATATTGCAGCTTCATTTCTCCATCTGTAAGTTGGCACAGCCTGTTTGCTTTTTTCTATTCTTCTTTCTCCTCTAGGAGTAGAGGATGTGCCTAGGCTGACCTGACAGGCATGTCTTCCTGCTCTGTGTTTTTCAACATCTGCATTCTTTTGTCTGCATTTGCACTCTTTAACCTACATTCACTCAATGATCAGAGAACCTTTCTCAGGTGATTCTGCTGAGGTTCGACAGACAGTAACAATTGCAGGGCACAGGAGTTTCAAACACGCCTGTTCATTCTAATCTCGCAACAAGGAATTCACAACACATGGTGCTTGACGATGTCCATATATGTGATGATGTCACTACATCTTGTCACCACAGGTCTTATTTACAGAACAAATACACCACATCAGCTATGTCCCAAACTGGGGCTTCAGCCCACTGAGTTGCCAGCTCTGCCTCGTCTATGTACAGTATGCCTGTGGCAACGTAGTTGCCTCCTAATGGCATGGAGCCATTGATACAGGCCCAACTGTGCTGTAACAGGCCCTTCAGCCCAACTCTGTCCAAGCCAACTAAGGTGTCTATCTAAGCCTGACCTGTTTACCTGAATTCCCTCTAATTCTTTCCTATCCATGTACCTATCCGACTAACTGTCTGTTAACTGAGACAAGTTCATCCATATTGTTATAGATATCTGCTAAACTAACTAGTAGTGCTGAGCTATTCAGAAAACTCCTACAACTACCAGAGTTGAGGTAAACCTGTCCTGCTTTGGATCTGAAAAACCTTCTGGATGAGGGAGAACCACAGTGCAGAATTTCCATTGTAGAATTAATAACAAGAGATGGAGATGATCCTTCCGTTGTGTTGCAGTCTAACCAGACTCTAGACCAACAATGCTGCTGCCACATTCAGCAGTGCAATAGGAAATCAATTGTTTTGTGCTTTTGTGCTATCATAACATGAGAATTCTGTCTGAGAGCATATGTAAATATTGACAGCTGCTGGCAGTTCTGGCAAATGATTAACAGGGAGACAGACAGGACTTTAGTGCAGATCAGATGAAACATCAACAGCACTGAAAACCATAACTGCACAGCACCTTTAATTTTAAGCCTTGCTTGATCTTAACATGAGTTTCTCATGGGCTGTACAGCATCTAAATAGGCCCTTCATCCTACCAAGTTCATCCAAATTTCCAGCATCCATTTTTACACCAATTCAATCCCAACCCATACTGTTCTCCCCACTTTCCCATCAACTCACCTCCACTGCCAGAGGGTCACAACCATCTGCATCGCTGCAGTGAGCAATTAACTTACCTCCCAAACATCTCTGGGATGGGAGGAACCTAGAGTACCCATGGGAAACCTAAAGTAATCACGAAGTAGAACATGTAAATTCCACACTGACAACACCAGAGATCAAGTTTGAACCTAGGTCTCTGGTGCCAGAGTTGCCATGGATACATGTCCATGTCATCACTATAGTCCTCTGTTTCCACATTTGAAAATTGTGCTCTGCAAAATAAAAACTTTCATTCATGCTTCTGTTACTTTAGAGTGGAAAAATCCAGGGCATTATCGACCAGATTCCCTTCATTCTAGTCTCCAGCAGCTGTCCGATTTACTAAAAACTCTGCTGCCTGTGTTCCCACTGACTGTCTAATCTGTTCATCAACCAATTCTGAGGAAGAGTCTTGAACCTGTAACATTAACTCTATCTCCTTCCTGACTTGCTCAGTATTTCCAACACGTTCTGTTTTTATTTCAGAATTACAGCATCTGCCCACTTTTATTCATTTTGATTTTTTTTTTGCAGTGCATCAAATAAAGATTGGTAATTAGGCTGGTTCTGGGTCAACCCCAAACATCAACAAATCCACTTCCCCCACAGATGCTGCTCAACCCACAGACTTACTTCAGCAGATTGTTTATTGCTTCGGACTCCAGGATCTACAATCTCTTGGAGCTCCTAACTGAAATCTCCTCTTATTTTCAAATCTCTCCATGGGCCAGCCCACTAGATACAAGAGCAGAATTAGGCCATACAATTCATTGGGTCTATTTCACCATTGAATCATGGCTGATTATTTTCTCTCAACTCCATTCTCCTGCCTTCTCCCCATAACCCAACTCCCCTTACTAATAAAGAAGCTATCAATCTTTGCCCTAAATACACCCAATGACTTGGCCTCGACAGCCCTCTATGGCAACAAATTCCACAGAAAGTGGTTGAAGAACCCCCTCTGACTTTTGCAACCCACTCTAACCCCGCAGAAACCTCAGACTTCTGTACGCTTCCTTGCGTTGAACACACAACCCTCCTTCACTCACAGCACTGCTGAATTTCCACCACTGTGCTGTACACTTGACTGTGGTCATGCAGAAATATACAAAAAGCGGGGTCATCAAGGGAATGGCGGCGTAAGGAAAAGGTCTCTCGACAAAAAAGAAGGTAAACTGCCCCAAAATCGAATTTAGACAAATACTTAATATTGCATAACTATATTAATAAAAGGGGCAAGGATGATGTCTAAGAACAAGAATAAAAAGTCTGCTTCGAAGGCTGATAAACATAAAAAGATGCAGCAAGGCGACGGGCCTAGCTCCCCCACGGCAAGCCAGGACGGAGATAATGAGGGGGAATCGGTGACTCTGTCTTTGATTCTCGGAGAGATTCGCGAGTTCCGACAAGATAACAGCAAACAGCTGGAAGATATTAAAGGAGAAATAGTAAAAACTAACTCGCGGATAGATGAAGCCGAAGCGAGGATTGTTGGAATTGAAGAGAAGCTACAAAACGCCGAGGAAGTGATAGCAGAAATGCTGAAGCTACAAGACCAGCTCCAGTGGAAACTAATAGATCAAGAAGGCCGCTCGAGAAGGGAAAATGTGAGGATCTACGGAGTTCCCGAAGGAACCGAAGGTAAACCTGGATTGATGATTCCCTTCGTGGAGAAGCTGCTTAGAGAGAACCTTGATAAACCGGCCGCAAAAGACCTACAGATAGAAAGGGCTCACCGCGCGTTGGCACCACAGCCTCCGGCAGGCGCCCAGCCCAGATCGATTCTGATCAGATTTCTCAGTTACAGAACGAAGGAAGAGGTGCTTAAAAGAGCATGGCAAAAGAAAGGTTTCATGTGGAACAACTGCAAAATCAGTTTAGACCACGACTACGCACCGGGGATTCTTGCCAGACGGAAGGAATATACGGAAACACGGAGAGTCCTGAAGGAAAACAACATCAGATTCCAGACCCTGTATCCAGCTCGGCTGAGAGTCTTTTACGACGAAGGGACGAAAACTTACGCTACGGTGGAGGAGGCAACGTTGGACCTGGCGGACCGGGGTCTACCTATTAAAGTTATCACCCAACTGGAGTCGCTACTGGAGAGGATTTGGCAAAAGTCGTGGCAGTTAGTGGGGCGAGGACGCTCCACTCGAACCAGAGTGTCAAACTACAAGGAAAAGCTGCAAATATTCAGACGCGAATGTACAGAGAATACAGATTAATTAAGAGAAATGACTGAAAAGAGTAAATCGGACTTAAAAGTAAAATGAAAACTGGTAACTGAAAATAAACTAGGCGGAATAACTTGAATGATAGCAATATGGTCGAGACATAAATAGGAGAAAATTCTCTATGATTATTCAAACTGCTGAGGGCCCTCTAACACAGGGTGAAGATAGAGGTTATCCCTCTGAACTGAGGCAGGTCGGTGCTCATGCCTCACTGTGGGAAGTCGGGAAAAATTTTCAAATGTTATACATTCAGAAATGTCTAGGGTGTGGTTATATGTCTTGGTTTACTGTTGAGAAGGGATTGCTTACTGTTTGGTTAGAAAAGGAGAGTGCTTTTTTTCTACTAGAGAAAAATGCAAACTGAATTGGTAAAAATAATTTCCTATAATGTTAATGGGGTTTTGAATCCAATTAAAAGAAATAAGATTATGTCTAAATTGAAAAAAGAGAGGGCACAAATAGCTTTCCTCCAGGAAACACATATGAGCCAATCTGAACATGGAAAATTAAAAAGAATGGGCTTTAATCATGTATTTTATTCATCATATAAATTGAGTCACAAAAGAGGGGTAGCTACTTTAATATCAAGTACTCTTAATTATGAACATATTTCAGAGACTAGAGACAAAGAAGGACGGTTTGTAAAAATCACAGGAAGAATAGAAGGTACAGAAATAACATTGCTGAATGTTTATGCTCCTCCAGGTAGTGAATGGTCATTTTATAGACACATTTTTGACCTAATGGTCAGTTCTCGAGGGGTAGTAATTTGTGGAGGGGATTTTAATATTAGATTAAATCCTATATTAGATTCTTCAAGAATAGTTACTCAGAATAAACCTCTGACTCGGAAAGTGAATTCATTGATGGAGGAGTTGGGAATTATAGATGTCTGGAGGGAATTACACCCAACTAGTAAAGATTATACATATTACTCTTTCCCTCATTCAGCCTATTCAAGGATAGACTATTTCTTTATCTTTAATACAGATAGACTCAGGATAAAAAACTGTAATATTGCAACAATTGATCTGTCGGATCATAGCCCAGTCTCTATGTCTCTAATCCTGGAAAGGAAAATGAGGAAAACACTATGGAGGCTAAACTCACATATACTCAATAACCCGAAAGTAATGGAGAGATTAAGGGGAGAAATCAAAGAATATCTAGACCTTAATGACACGGGAGAAACATCACCAGTGATTTTATGGGATACATTGAAAGCTGCACTGAGAGGGAAAATTATTTCCATTACTACTCACATGAAAAAAATCAATGCACAAAAATTAGCAGACCTTCAAGGAAAATTAAAACAACTTCAAGTTGTAGATAGCAACAAAAGTAATTCAAATCGAAAACAGGAAATTAGGAAATTGCAAAGTGAAATTGATGATATTTATACGTTGGAAACTCAAAGAAATTTTCTTTACCTGAGACAAAAGAATTATGAAGTAGGAGGTAAATCAGCTAGATTATTAGCATATAAATCACAAAAACAACAAGCAGACAATACAATTCATAAAATAAAGAATCCAAAGACAAAGCTTGTGGAGAGTACAATAGGGAAAATTCAAGAGAGTTTTGAAACATATTATTGAGATCTGTACTCCCAACCCCGGGCCCCCAATGAGCCCTATATAGACAGTGTATTGAATTTTTTAGATCTACCTAAACTTACAGATTTACAAAATGAAAGTTTATTAGAACCAGTAACTGTCAAAGAACTGAACGTGGCCATCTCTAGGTTAAAGGCTGGAAAGTCCCCAGGTTCTGATGGGTTTACCTCAGAGTGGTACAAGTCCCTGAAGACACAGTTAGTCCCATTACCACTTAACACCTTTAATTGGATCTTGCAGAGAGGAGAAACTCCACCTTCCTGGAGAGAAGCGATTATTTCAGTTATTCCTAAAGAGGGTAAAGACAAACTAGAATGTGGCAATTATCGGCCAATTAGTGTTCTTAATTTAGATTACAAACTATTTACATCTATATTAGCGCGCAGATTGGAAAAGCTTTTACCTGGCCTAATCCATTTAGACCAGACTGGATTTATTCAACAAAGACAAACACAGGACAACATAAGGAGAACTCTGCACATATTAGAACAGGTTAATAAGAACGAGACAGAGACAATGGTAGTAGGATTGGACGCTGAGAAAGCTTTTGATTCGGTTAGTTGGGCATTCCTATACAGAGTGTTAGGAAGATTCGGCTTTCTAGAAAGGTTTATTAAAGTAATTCAGACTCTATATGACAGCCCTACAGCCCGAATTAAGATAAATGGGGACCTCTCTGACTCCTTCATTTTAGAGAGAGGCACTAGACAGGGATGCCCAATTTCTCCTCTCCTTTTTGCGCTATATATTGAACCACTTGCCCAACTAATAAGACAGAGCGAAATCGTAAAAGGTATCAAGGTGGCAGGGATTGAACAGAAAATGACGTTATTCGCAGATGATGTTTTGGTCTATCTGAGTGAACCAGAAAAATCATTTATAGGATTGTTTACACTGTTGGATGACTTTGGGAAAATATCAGGTTATAAAATAAATGTAAAGAAAACGCAGGTTATGTCCCTAAATTATACACCATCCAAAAAATTGCAGGATACATACGATCTTAAGTGGGAAGCTAAATCATTAAAATATTTAGGAATAACCCTGCCTAAGGATCTTTCAACACTGTCACAGGTAAATTATGGGCCATTAATCTCAGAGATAAAAGCAGATATGCATAGATGGAATCTTATCCCCTTTTAAAGTTTAAATTCAAGGATAAATACTATAAAAATGAATATTCTTCCTCGCTTATTATATCTTTTCCGTACTTTATCAGTGGAGGTGGATGATAATCAATTCAGGGAATGGGACAAATGGATTTCCCGCTTCATTTGGCAAGGAAGGAAACCTAGAATTCGATATAACACCTTACAGTTAGGGAAGGAAGGAGGAGGTATGGTTCTTCCTTGCCTGAGAAATTATTTTTATGCCTCACAGATAACCCCTCTGTTATATTGGTGTAATAGGGAATATAAGGCTAGATGGAAGGAAATAGAATTTGGATTAGTTGACAGTTTTCCTCTTCAGGCCTCAATAGCTGACAAAGGATTGATGGCCCAGTTGGAAAAATTTAATAATGCTTGGATAAATCTTACATTAAAAGTATGGCAGAAGGTGGTTAATTCATGTGGAATTAATAACATGTTAAAACTCTTTAGATGGTGTGCATATGATACCGAATTCCTTCCCAACAGAGGAGATAAAAGATTTGAGCTATGGATAAAGAAAGGTCTTACAACCTACCTCTCATTTATAGATAAAAGAGTATTACAAAGTTTCCAAATCCTGCAGGACAAACATGGCCTAGAACATAATGACTTTTTTAGGTACCTTCAAATACGAAACTATGTTAACCAGAGTTGTAGATATACAGACCTATCAACAGTAGAATTAGAATTTTTCAAGATTCTGAATTCGGCTTGCAGTTCAATACCTAGTAAATCAGTTTCTCGCCTATATAATGCACTCTCCCATGCTAAAAATGTAAATACACTGTATATTAAAGAGAAGTGGGAGAAAGAAGCGGGGTTGGTACTTTCAGAGGAGGCTTGGGGGAAAATCTGCAGCTTTCAATGGTCCTCGACTAATTCTTTGACTTGGAGAGAACATTGTTGGAAAAACATTATAAGATACTTCAAGACCCCATATCAGGAAAAATATAAAGATACAAATGTGATGTGTTGGAGAAGGTGCGGCTCCAAGGAGGCAAATCATTTTCATATTTTCTGGGATTGCCCTAAATTAAGTCTATTTTGGGAAGGTATTCATAGAACATTAGTTAAGGTACTTAGGTCCCAGATACCTCTGAACTTTGAGACGCTCTATTTGGGGCATGTATTGTTCCTTGAACAGAAGGAAGATATAAAGTTGCTGCAGGCCCTCTTAGCGGCAAGTAAGAAATCAATCACTAGAAAATGGCTAAATCCAATACCACCTACATTAGAAGATTGGTACGAAATTATCTTGGAAATATTTAAAATGGAAAAGTTGACTTACTCCCTGAGAACTCAAAAAGATACATTTTATCAAATCTGGAATAAATGGATTGAATATATAACCCCAATGCGAGCAGACTTTAGATGACTCTCCTAATGATTTATATTGCTCTTCTCATCAACACAGTAATATTGCTAACGTAAGCACCCCTAGTCTAAATGTTTGTTTTTTTTTGGAAAATAGAGAATTAACACAAGTAAAGGGAAAGATTTGGGAAAGGGATAAAAAAAATGAAAAAATTAAGTAAATAAGTACATAGGGATTGGATAATTATGTCTGCGGGCAGGAACAAGCACGAACAAATTGGGATATAAACACCTACAATGGTTGGTATATAGGCTTGCATGCAACATTTTGGACCAGTGGAAATGGTCCAGAAGGGTTGTATGGAAACTATTATTACCATTTTTCTTAACAACTAATTTCATTACTTAGCCTAATAGGTTAGATTTACCACAGTACATAATTATCTATTTAAATGTTTATTTTCCTTTTATATCATCTCAATGTGTACTTAAGAATGTATAAATAATTGTAGTTTTATACATATAAAAAAATGGAAAAGGTTATATGTGTGAAAAAAGTACATGATAATTGTGAATTCCTTATCCAAATAAAAATAAAATTAAAAAAAAAAGAAATATACAAAAAGCAAAATAAATATTCAGAAAATGTTCAAATAAATAAATCCCTGACATTATTTTTAATGGTTTCAAAATGTTCCCAAAAACGCCTCACAACCACTCAAAAAAACAGACAGCAGGACACAGAGGATGCTGGAAGCAGAAAATCAAGTTGCTGGAGAAAATTAGCTGATCAGGCAGCATCTGTGGAGGGAAACAGACAGTCAAGGTTTTGGGTCTCAACAAATGCTGCCTCCTGTATCTCATATTTTGCTGGAGGAACTCAGTGCATTGAGCAATATCTGTGGAGGCAAATGGATAACTAACATTTTAGGTCAAAACCCTGCAGCAGGACTGTTGTCACTACAGTGTGTTTTTTGCTTCAGATTCTAGCTTCAGCAATCCCTTGTGTCTCCATGTTGTAAGTTATGAGATGTAAAAAAAATGCAGTGATTATTAAGGTTCAATGTTTCATAGTGGATTTATCAAAGTAAGTACATAAGACATGGTTAACAACAGCTGGTACAATCCTGGTCATATTACGATCGAGGAACGTGCTTGTAGCCCGGATATTGAACTTTTTGCTGTTGGACTCCGGCCATATTCCACCGAGATACAACATTGGGCGTCATGGGAGGTTGTTCCTGTCTGTGGTCATCGAACTTTGCAGCTCCTCCTGTGGAGGGTCAGACACCCTGAGCCAATGGGCTGGTCCTGGACTTATTTCCATCTGGCATAGTTTGCATATTGTTGTTTGATTGTTTGTGGTTTTTGTATTGCTATACTTATGCTCTATTCTTAGTTGCTGCAGCTGTAACGAAACTCAATTTCCCTCGGGATTAATAAAGTACGTCTATGTCTATGTCATAGGAGCAGAATTAGGCCATTTGGCCCACTGAGTCTGCCCCACCGTTCAATCATGGCTGATCCTTTTTTCCCTTCCTCAGCCCCACTCCTCGGTCTTCTCCCTGTAACCTTTGATGTCATGTCCAATCAAGAACCTATCAATCTCTGCCTTAAATACACCCAACGACCTGGACTCCAGAGCTGCCTGTGGTAACCAATTCCACAAATTTACCACCCTCTGGCTAAAGAAATTTCTCCTCATCTCTGGTTTAAATGGATTCCCTCCTACCCTGAGGGAAATATCCTTTCCACATCTACTCTGCGTAGGCCTTTCAACATTCGAAAGGTTTCAATGAGATCCCTCCCCTCATCCTTCTAAGTTCTAGCAAGTACAGACGCAGAGTTATCAAACGTTCCTCGTATGATACGTCACCATATACTACCCTAAGATTCATCTTGCAGGCATGTACAGGAAAATCTATATGTAAACAAAGGATGACAAACAGCCAAAGATCAATAATCGACAACCATGCAAATAACAAAATATTAGTATATAATAAGTAAAAATAAATTATTGGCAAAATGTCAATTATTTGAGCACAGCAAGAGCCCACATTCAACTGGCAGATTAATGACCAATTGGTCTGTATTATTCGTCGGGAGATAAATGTTGATCAGGGCAGTTCATTGAATGGTGTTATTGGTCCTTTGTCTTCGCAAAAGAGCTCAAGTTAATGGCTCTGCCGCAATGTACTGGGAGAAGCAACTCCCCCCACACAATGCCCTTTGCCAAAGTGTTCACTTCCAAAACTTGGACTTGGGACTCAGGAACCTTGCACTGGGTTTAGACAGAAGATAGAATTAACCAGGCTGACCAAGAGAATGGAAAGGAAAGCAAAGGCGAGGTGATTTGTACATCCATTTGTATCCCCAAGCCGTTTAACAGCGAATGAAGTACAACTATTGCAGGGCAGACAATCAGCACGGTCCACTGTACTATTACTAGTTGATGATGTTGCTCACCATATTGTCGCAAGTATTCTACCATATGTCGCACAGCAAGAGGAATGCTGTCAACCGTCTGCCCTCTTTGCTGCAGGTCGTACAGCGAAACACCAAACACCTTGCCAGCACTGCAGGTCCTCTGCCCACCGAGTGGCTGAGCCATGATCCTCTTCACGTCCTCCTTCAACTTGACAGCTGTCTTGTTCTGCTGCAGGGAACAGAGGAAGGAAGAACAATCAACCACGGCCACGACAGGCGCCTCCATCAGCCAGAGACTCACACTTAGCACAACCCCTACAATTACATAAATTAGCAGCAATGCAGAGAAATTATATAATCTCAGAGGCTTAGTACACTCAAAGTCTTCTCAGTTGCATTAATGAAAGTCAGAGAGAGGCTGTTCCTGTTGCCACTGGGAACAAGGTAAACATTCACACTCCTGTATTGGAACAGGTGGTAAGGACTTTCAGTGTCACACAATCAATCCTGTGTCAGGCTGCAAGAGTTTAATTTAAAAGCCTATAAACTAATTGGCTTGATAAGCAGCCCAAGAATGGCGGATGGTCTTGGGCTGGTCATGACATCAGGGGTGGAAATAATATTAAAAGTCACATTATTTGGGCTTATGGACGGAAAGACAATTATTTGGATAGCAAAAAATATTCTTTAGGGGAGAAACAGTTAGAATATATAATCACTCTTCTTCCGACAGAAAACTAGTTGATCTATCTATTTGTGAATCAGAATGAGAATCAGATTTATCATGGATTTGCATTTTATAAAATATGCAGTTTTTATGGCATCAGTGTTGTGCAAGCACAAAAAACTACTGTCAACTATAGAAATAAATAAATAGTGCAAACAAAAATTAATAATGAGGCAAACATGAGGAATTCTGCAGATGCTGGAAATTCAAGCAACACACATCAAAGTTGCTGGTGAACGCAGCATCTCTAGGAAGAGGTACAGTCGACGTTTTGGGCCGAGACCCTTCGTCAGGACTAATGAAGGAAGAGCTAGTAAGAGAGGTAGTGTTTATGAGCTGCTCAGAAATCTGATTGTGGAGGGGTAGAAGCTGTTCCAGAATCACCGAGTGCTCTTCTTCAAGCTCCTGCACCTCCACACCCTCCTGAAGATGTCCTTGATAGTGGGGAGGTTTGTGCCTGTGATAGAGTTTACAACCCTCTGCATGCTCAAACTCATGGTTGAAACCAGGCAGAAGCCACCAAGATGACTATAGGGAATTGAAGACAATTTCTTCTCAGGATTCAGCAGTCAATATCCTGTGGGTGGGTAGCAAAGGACCACTGTAGGCCTGTCAACTCTCCAAGACTGCCCAGCAGTCTCCAGGGTTAAAGGTTTATCTCAAGGGTTAAGGGTCAATGCTTATTACAAGCATCCTGGCAGACAGGATGCAAGTCCCACATGGTAACAATTACGTGTGTACCAGCTGGAGAAACAGCAGGGAAGGTTAAACAGACAGTTATGTGTCGGAGGATGGGCCAGAATAACAATTGGGCGGGGGGGGGTTAGAATTTTATACTTGTACATTCTGTGTTTCTCAAGTTAAATGAAACATTTGAGTACATTACATCATCTGCATTCTTGCCTTGGCCCAGTCAGTACTGCACTGCAACTGAATGGTGAGGAATGAGTCAATGCAGATGAAGGGGGGGGGGGGGGGAAGGGTGCGGCTAACATTTAATTGGGGGAGCAGTGGAATAACAGGCTGATGTGGTGATCATAGACTCAAGTTGTCCCAGATTCAAATCAGTTCATTGTCATATGCAGTGCCTATAAAAAGTATTCCCCCTCTTTAGAAGTTTTCAGTTTTTATTGTTTTACAACATTAATCACAGTGTATTTAATTTGGCTTTTTTGATCAACAGAGAAAGACTCTTTCATGTCAAAGTGAAAACAGATCTCTACAAAATGATTTAAATTAATTACACATATAAACCACAAAATAATTGATTGCATAAGCATTCACCCCCTTCAAGTCAGTACTTAGTAGATGCACCTTTGGCAACCTTGAGTCTGTGTGAATAGGTATCTGTTAGCTTTACACATCTGGACACTGCAATATTTCCCCATTCTTCTTTACAAAACTGCTCAAGTTCTATCAGATTGCATGGGGATCGTGAGTGAACAGCTCTTTTCAAATCCAGCCACAAATTCTCAATTGGACTGAAGTCTGGACACTTGGCCACTCCAGGTCATTAACTTTATCATTTTTAAGCCATTCCTGTGTCATTTTGGCTTTATACTTGGGGTCATTGTCTTGCTGGAAAACAAATCTACTACCAAGTTGCATCAGGTAACTTATCTTGCTGATTACATCAGGTGTTCTCCAGGATTTCCCAGTATTTTGCTGCATTCATTTTTACCCTCTACCTTTGCAAGCCTTCCAGGGCCTGCTGCAGTGAAGCATTCCCACAGCATGATGCAGCCATGCTTCATAGTTGAGATGGTGCGTTTTGATGATGTGTATAGGATTTAGTCTGAAGGCCAAAAAGCTCAATTTTGGTTTCATCAGACCATAGAACCTTCTTTCAGATGACTTCAGAGTCTCCCATATGCTTCAGGCAAACTCTAGCTGAGATTTTTCAACAGTGGCTTTCTCTTTGCCACTCTCCCATAAAGCTGTGACTGGTGAAGCACCCAGACAACAGTTGTTGTATGTGCAGTCCCTCCCATCTCAGCCACTGAAGCTTGTAACTCCTCCAGAGTTGTCATAGGTCTTTTGGTGGCCTCCTTCACTAGTCCACTTCTTGGACAGTCACTCAGTTTTTGAGGACAGTCTGCTCTTGGCAGATTTACAGCTGCGCCATATTCTTTCCATTTCTTGATGACTGACTAAATTGTACTCCAAGGGATATTCAGTGACTTGGAAATTTTCTTGTATCCATTCCCTGACTTGTGCTTTTCAATAACCTTTTCACGGAGTTGCTTGGAGTGTTCTTTTGTCTTCATGCTGCAGTTTTTGCCAAGATACTGACTCACCAGCTGAACGGCTGACAGTCAGGAGGCAGTGAATGGGAATAAAAGGGGCCTTTTCTGTGACTAGTGGTGTTCCTCGGGGGTCAGTATTGGGACTACTACTTTTCATATTGTTGTCATTGATTTGGATAATGGAATTGATGGCTTTGTGGAAAAGATTGCAGATGATACAAAGACAGATGGAGGGGTAGGTAGTGCTGAGGAAGCAATATGATTGCAGCATGACTTAGACAAATTGGAAGAATGGGCAAAAAAGTGGCAGATGGAATACAGTACTGGGAAATGTACAATAAAGCATTTTGGTGGAAGGAACAACAGTGAGGACTATTATCTAAATAAGGAAAAGGTTCAAACATCAGAGGTGCAGAGGAACTTAGGAGTCATTGTGCAAGACTCCCAGAAGAGTGATCAGCAGCACTGGGGCTCCACAGGGGACTGTCTTGTCTCCCATCCTCTTCACCATTTACACCTCGGACTTCAACTACTGCACAGAGTCTTGTCATCTTCAGAAGTTTTCTGATGACTCTGCCATAGTTGGATGCATCAGCAAGGGAGATGAGGCTGAGTACAGGGCTACGGTAGGAAACTTTGTCAAATGGTGTGAGCAGAATTATCTGCAGCTTAATGTGAAAAAGACTAAGGAGCTGGTGGTAGACCTGAGGAGAGCTAAGGTACCGGTGACCCCTGTTTCCATCCAGGGGGTCAGTGTGGACATGGTGGAGGATTACAAATACCTGGGGATACGAATTGACAATAAACTAGACTGGTCAAAGAACACTGAGGCTGTCTACAAGAAGGGTCAGAGCCGTCTCTATTTCCTGAGGAGACGGAGATCCTTTAACATTTGCCAGACGATGCTGAGGATGTTCTACGAGTCTGTCGTGGCCAGTGCTATCATGTTTGCTGTTGCGTTCTGGGGCAGCAGGCTGAGGGTAGCAGACACCAACAGAATCAACAAACTCATTCGTAAGGCCAATGATGTTGTGGGGATGAAACTGGACTCTCTCACGGTGGTGTCTGAAAAGAGGATGCTGTCTAAGTTGCATGCCATCTTGGTCAATGTCTCCCATCCACTACATAATGTACTGGGTGGGCACAGGAGTACATTCAGCCAGAGACTCATTCCTCCGAGGTGCAGCACAGAGCGTCCTAGGAAGTCATTCCTGCCTGTGGCCATCAAACTTTACAACTCCTCCCTTGGAGGGTCAGACACCCTGAGCCAATATGCTGGTCCTGGACTTATTTCATAATTTCCTGGCATAATTTACATATTACTATTTAACTATTTATGGTTCTATTACTATTTATTATTTATGGTGCAACTGTAACGAAAACCAATTTCCCCCGGGATCAATAAAGTATGACTATGACTATGAAGGTTAGTTTACAGGTTGAGTCTATGGTAAGGAAGGCAAATATTTGTTGCCATTTCAAGGGGAATAGAATATAAAAGCAAGGAGATAATGCTGAGGCTTTACAAGACACGAGTCAGGCCACACTTAGAATATTGTCAATAGTTTTGGGTTCCATATCTCAGAAAGGATGTGTTGTCATTGGAAAGAGTCCAGAGAAGGATGATTCTGGGAATGAAGGATATACATATGAGGAGCGTTTGGCAGCTTTGGGCCTGTACTCACTGGAATTTAGAAGAATGTGTGGGGATCGCATTGAAACCTACCAAATGTTGATAGGATTAGATAGGGTGGGTGTGGAGAGGATGTTTCATGTAATGGGGGTATCCAGAACTGGAGGGAACACCCTCAAAATTGAGGGTTGTCCTTTTAGAACAGAGGTAAGGAGGAATTTTTGTAGCTAGTGAGTAGTGAATCTGTGGAATGCTCTGCCACAGACTGTGGTGGAGGCCAAATCCATGGGTATATTTAAGGTAGAAGTTAATAGTTTCTGATCGATTAGGGCATCAAAGGATATGGCGAGAAAGGTGTATGAAGTCGAGTGAGATCCAGGATCAGTCATGATGCGGAGAAGATTCAATGGGCTGAAAGGCCTAATTCTGCTCCTATGTCTTATGGTCTTAGAGGCACAAAAATGATCAAGTTTCACTCAAAATGCTGAAAATAACACAGTATTGAACACATGAATTTGAAGACATCTGCTCCAATTCTTAGCATTTTCCATTTCCTTGGCCCAGTAACATCTCAATAATTTATGACTCTCAATTTTCCCCTTTGAAAGGGGAATGTAGTATTCCTGGATTACAAATGGTGTATGGTTGGAATATGTGGGGCTTGCCAAATTCTTGAGATTCTGCAAAATATTTAAGAACATGAAATGAAGGTAGAATTTAATACCTGGGCATTCTGTGTTTCTCTAGTTACATGAAAAGTTTGAAAGTTATCTGCATTCTTGCCTTGGCCCCGTCAGTGCTGCACTGTAACAGAATTAACGGTTCATCCCTCCTCTCCACCCTCTCCAATGGGAGTTTAGTTATGCTGGGTACAGTTCCAGACGGGCCACAAAACCTCTCATCCTTCCAAGAATAAATGATTTCAGACTACATCTGCTCAAACTGGCCCTGACCTCAGTTTCTAAAATCAAAACAGGAAACTCAGCAAGTCAGTCACCATCTATCAAACGAGAAATGTTATTAACCTTTCAGGTTAAAGATATTTCATCCAAAGTCAAAGTCAAGTTTATTGCCATATGCACAAGGTAGTGCATTTATACACAGCTGCAATGATGTTAGCAGCACCACAGGCGGGGCATCAAATCTACTGCTATTTTGTTCGAACAGAGGACTAAAAACACTGTCCTCTCCGAAGTCACAGATGATCGACATTGCTTCATTGTCAAAGAATCAAAATCAAGAGCTGGTGTGATGGTAACAGCTTCTCACAACCAACCCGGAATAGGCATCCACATCACCAAGAGCAGACCGAACACTGATCCATGACAATGCACAGACACGACTGTCATACTGTCAAACCAGCATAGGGGAGTGTTACAACTGAAGATCTACAGGGGGACAAGTTTCTAATACATTCTATCCTTCTGGCCAACACTTCCATATTGGGTATCCCCTCGGGTTTGCCATTTGATTCCTCCCCTACTTAGGGCTGTTTGTGCTGTAGAATTACCCTTACACACTGGATATTTACCACACCAGTAATTACGTCAAGTTTCCTAATGATTCCCATTGAAAAATAATAACATATTTTCTAAATGGAGAGAAAATTCAAAAATCTGAGGTGCAGAGGGACTTGGGAGTCCATATGCTGGATTCTC
This sequence comes from Mobula hypostoma, assembly GCF_963921235.1. NCBI lineage: Eukaryota > Metazoa > Chordata > Chondrichthyes > Myliobatiformes > Myliobatidae > Mobula > Mobula hypostoma. The sequence continues at coordinate 159,738,677 of NC_086100.1, forward strand.
ACAGGGTTAATTTACAGGTTGAGTCAGTGGTAAGGAAGGCAAATGCAATGTTAGCATTCATTTTGGGAGTGGCTAGAATATAAAAGCAAGGATATAATGCTAAGCTCTTATAAGGCACTGGTGAGGCCTCACTTGGAGTATTGCAAGCAGTTTTGGGCCTGTTACCTAAGAAAGGATGTGCTGACATTGGCGAGGATTCAAAGGAGGTTCACAAAAATGATTCCAGGAGTGAAAGGCTTATTGTATAGGAGCATTTGCTGGCTCTGAGCCTGCACTGACTGGAATTCAGAAGAATGAGGAGGGATCTCATTGACACCGATCAAACGTTGAAAGACCTCAACAGAGTGGGTGTGGAGAGGATGCTTCCTATGGTGGGGGAGGTGAGGAGCAAAGGACGCTGCCTCAATATAGAGATATCCATTTAGAACAAAGATGAGCAGGTTTTACTTTAACCACAGAGTGGTGAATCTGTGGAATTCATTGCCACAGAAAGCTGTCAAGGCCAAGTCATTGGATGTTTTAAAGGCATATTGGATATTTTGATTAGTCAGGGCATGAAGGGATACAGGGAGAAGATAGGAGATTGGGTCAGAGAGGGAAATGAATCAGACATGATGAAATGGCGAAGCCGACTTGATGGACCGAATGGCCTAATTCTGCTCTGAGCAACACACACAAAATGCTGAAGGACTGCCAAAGGGTTTCAGCCTGAAATGTTGACTGTACTCTTTTCCATAGATGCTGCCTGGCCTGCTGAGTTCCTCCAACATTTTACAGGTGTTGCTTGGATTTCCAGCATCAGCAGATTCATTTGCAATTCTACTCCTATATCTTATTGTCTTATATTGAGCTAATTAGAACAACAGCACCTTTCATGATCTGTGGCATCTTTAATGTAAGAAGCCCCAACCTATTTTAACAACATCATTAACAGTTAAGTGTGACACCAGAGCGTAGGTTTGGTCAGAATGGTAGGTTTTATGGAGTTAGTGAAAGGAGGGAGACAGGTGAATAATTCAGCAAAGAGTCCAGGAACTCATTTCTTCTGTAGTTATACCAATGTGGCTGAGGGAGTTAGTGATTCAAATCAAGGGTGCACAGATGAAAGAACTGGAGGACAGCAGATATCTCAAACCTGACGGGGTACGGGAGAGGTAAAAACTCACTAAGATGTGGCTTTACTCATTCCCAAAGACTGCAGAGTCTTTTTATTTGCATGAAGCAGCCAAATACCTTCAGACTATAGAGAAAGCATTGCTTTTTCAGGTTGCAACAAAGCTGCACTGGAATGCAATCACGTCCTCAGTGCTGGATTTAATTCCCCACTTGAATGAAAGGCGGAGAAGGAAGGGGAGGGGCTCAGGTCTTTTAACATCTTTCTTGGACACCAGCCAGTTTCCCATTCTCAGTGGGAGGTCTATTCTCCCTATGCGAGGGTGCTTCAATGGGACTGAGCTGTTTCTCAGAGAGTGGAGAAAGCTTGACCCTCCTAAAGGTGCCAGTGCTCATCTCTGGCCAGCTGGAGGCCAGGAGGATACAACCGAATGTAGGGCTAAGCAGAGAAATCTTGGCCAGTGCTCCCCCACACCCCCCAATAATAAAGACAGACACTCACTTTGGAACAGGTAGGGCTCACAGCTCAAAGTCTGCAAGGCCCAGGGGTTCCTAACCTTTTTTAAGCCTGGGACCAACATCATAAAGCAAGGGGTCCATGGACCTCCATATGGATTAACTCTGATTCTAGACAAAATGAATTCAACTAATCTTATAGGTTTATATATGTGGAAGGAGGCCAGGTGGCCCATCATTCCAGTGCCTGTTCTTCAAAATTGCATTTTCATTTCTTCCCCTCTTCAGTCCTTTCCCTGTAAATATTTTGCTGATTCAAACACGTATCTATGAGGTTATCAGTCAAATCTGCTTCCAATCTCCTGATAAACTGGGCATTTCAAATAATAACTGACTGTTTAGAAAAAAAATCCCATCCACCTAACCTTTTATGAATGGAAACAATTCCTTTCTATCCACTTCTCCAGATTTTACACATTAAACAGCTTCATTAACATATTCAGGTCCAACAATCCAACCTCTCCAATCTATTCACATAACTGTAACCCTTCATCAAAAATTGTTAATTGCCACATTCTGAAATAATTAACCAGATCATTGAAAATAATAAGCAGTGACTGACCAAAAATATCCACAATATTTGTTCTAACTGCTCATTTTTTCCTGTCTTTATTTATACTTGTCTAGATGAATCAGCTATGATTTAGACTTATGTTTAGTTTTGCTGTCCTCAATGCAACCTGATTTCCTGATTTCTTTTATTCTAGCCTAGCAAGTTCTGTGTACTGCATCTCACAGTTTCAGCACATATTTTCTCTCTCTAACCTTCTGAGGGGATATAGATGGGGTAAATGCAAGCAGGCTTTTTCCACCGAGATTGGGTGGGACTACAACTAGAGGTCACGGGTTAAGGGTGAAAGGTGAAAAGTTTAAGAGCATGATGGGAATGTTCTTCACCTAGAGGGTTGTGAGAGTGCGTCACTAACTGCCAACGCAAGAGGTGCATGCAAGCTCAAATTCAACATTTAAGAGAAGTTTGGATAGGTACATGGTTGTTAGGGGTATGGAGGATTATGGTCCCAGTGCAGGGCAGTAGGAGTAGGCAGTTTAAATGGTTGAGCATGGACTAGATGGGCAGAAGGGCCTGTTTCAGTGCTATACTTTTCTATGACTCTATGCCCTCACACACTGATCCTGCTTTATGCAGCAGTTGTGATTAACAGTGGCACCAAAGGCAATTGTCTCCGGTATAATCTTGCTCTCCATACTACCACACATATTTCCCCTGTCACTGTTCCCTAAAGCACACCTGCTTCCTTAATTTTCCAGTTGCAATGACAAATTTTAATTCTATTTATCTTTCTCCACAGATGCTGCCTGACCTTCTGATTATCCTCAGCATTTTCTGATTTGATTTCAGATTTCCAGCATTGGCTGTTTTCGACTTTCAATGAAATATCCACAGTTTGTGCCATTTTCCTTCTTCACAGTTGGCTGGAAATGGAGTCACAGATAGTGTTGCACATTGAAAGTACAGTCAGTCTCCATGCAACAAAATAGCTCAACGCATATCAAAGGAGCATTACCAAACAAAAATTGACGCTGAATCTCACAAGGAGATATCTGGGCAGATGATCTAAGCAGGGGTTCCCCACCTGGGGTGAATGGACACCACCCCCCAGTTAACAGTAGGGGTCCCTGCCATAAAAAAGTTTAGGCAACCCTGAACTAAAGCTTGGTTATATTCAGAGGTCTTTAGGGGGTTTGAACTAGATTGCTGAATGTGTAAGAAAGCAGTGTGCCACCTAAACACCTAAAGCTGTATTCACCTTAAATATACTCAGCAACTGCCCTTCCACATTTCTCTTGGGTCATAAATTCCAAGAGTTCACCACCCTATGGATGAAGATCTATCTTTTCATCCTTCATTTTGAGTCTGGCAATTGTTTTGAAATACCCAGTGAGAGAAACATCAAACACACAGTTCGGTAAACCAACCCCCTAACAATGTTCATTCTGCTCAGAACATCACTTATTCTTTTGCAGTCTGAAGAGCACAAGGCAACAGCCACAGCTGGAGGAACAAGAGATCTTCAATAAAGCACAAGAGGAGGGGTGAGGTGGTGGTGAGGAAGTGAGAAGATGTAAGAGCAGTACTGTACTAGGTCTGGTCCAGCACTAAGATATTCCATGAAACCAGATCCCAGATCACAGCAAAAATGTTCCGACATGCAACTCAATCGGCTGTAAGGAACTGCTTGGAGCGGAGCCATTCGTGCTCACACTACAAGACAACCAAGCACATAGGAACAGAAGAAACCCATTCTGCTTCTCAAACCTGTTCTGTTGTCCAATGAGCAGACCTGTTAACTGACCTTTCAATGAAAAGTTAACAAAAAGGCATCAACCAATCTACAATTGAGAACAAACAAAGTGGCATTTGCAGGGAAGAGCAGATTTCTACGATTCTGAACTTCACTATGACTCTGATTTGCAGATTACATGTTACATCTAACTGGGAAGCACGATAACACAGCAGTTAGCGCAATCACTTTCCAGTGCTAGTGATCAACAATTGGGATTTGATTCCTGCTGCTGTCTATAAGGAGTTCGTACGTTCTTTCCGTGAATGCCTGGGTTTACACTGGGTGATCAATTTTCAAGATTGTTTAATGTCATTTCCAGTACACGAGTGTAAAGGAGAATGAAATGATTGTTACTCTGAATCTGACGCAGCACAAAATAAAACACAATAAGATAATGAACACAATAATAAAAAACACAATAATTATAAATACATAAGGTGGTTTGTATATATAGATTAATTGTATGGCCATCGAGTGACACAAGGCACAGGAGCGTCTGTCCATAAGGTGACGGACAGGGTGTGTGGAGGTGTGGGTTCGTGGGTGGAGGTGTTGATCTGCTTTACTCCCACACACACTCCTAAGACATACAATCAAGGTTAGGGTTGGTAAGTTGTGGGAATGCTATGCTGGTGCTGGAAGAGTGGTGACACTTGCAGACTACTCCCAGCACAATTCTCGCTAATTTGATTTGGCAGAAACAATGCATTTCACCTTATGTTTTCCATGTTTTGCTGTCCATGTGACAAATAAAGCTAACCTTTGACTGCAATGCTTCTTAGACTCTGTAGTCAGCGAGCGGTTCCCATTATCCATTCCATCAGATCCCCTTAACATCTTGAAATCTACAATCTAATCAACCCTTAACCCAGTTAATTCCCAAGGATATAGCACTGATTTCTGCAAGGCTTCTCTTTATTTAATGAAGACCAGGTACCATGTCAATAAATCTGTGATGTTCTATCAAATCTGGTCTCCATGCTTAGAAAGCACTGGCAAGACAGCAGAGGAGGTTCACCAGGATGTTAATTGGAATGGACAGCTGCAGGGAGAGAATAGGTAAGCTGGGCTTGTCTTCAGTGGAATGGAGGAGGCTGATGGGAACGTGACTGAAGCATAAACAGTTATGAGGGAAGAGGAAGGTAGACAAACAATTTTCCATTGCAGAGGTGCCCAAAAGTAAAAGGTCTAGGGTTTAAGTTAAGTTCAGAAAGTTTACAGGGAAGTGGATAGGCCATTTTTTTCTTGGTGGGGAAGGCTGTGTGGGGGGGGGGAGAGACTGACTGAAAATTATGAAGGGGTTAGATAGAAAAGACACTGAGAACCTTTTCTCCTTAGCACAGCAGTATATAAGAAGGGGCCATTTTTTCACTTACAGTGGGGTCGGAATCTGAGGTGCTCTGCCTGAAGGGATGGTGAGACAGGGACTCTCACAACATTTAAGAAACACCTAGATGAGGCATAGAAAGCCAAGGGCTGAGTTTTGGTAAATGGGATTAGTGTAGACAGGTGCTTAGGGTTGGCATTAACATAGTGGGCTGGAAGACCTGGTTCGACATTATTCTATGAGATCTGAAAGCTGCTCCTTTACAGATGTGGAAATCTGGCAGGGAGGAAGGAAAGGATGGTGATGAGATTTATTTCAAAAAATAAACTTTCACCTTAATGTCTAGATTTTGAGCTGCTCAGTCAAGCTTAAAGATTTTACAGATAGTCCACACATGGGGAGAATTAAGTTAGCTGACACAACTTGCTCCAAATAGTACCCACCATCCAGACTTAGCAAGTATCCATCAGGGCACATAACCTCCAGAGTTCCTGGAACACAGAGCAGTCCTGTCTAACAGATTCTTAAATCAATTCACAGACTCCCCAGCCGCCTATCAATCCTGCAGTTGGGAGGAGATGTTGTATCATGTACTATACACATATAGGGTGTGACAGGCAGCAGCCTCTATTTCAGTATCTGAAGGGGCAGCTCCTTAGGTTTTCGGCCGCACTTCAGCCCCGTGCTCCTGATCTTTGGTGCCAAAGGGGATCTTTGGCTCAATTTGCCCCTGGGCCTGGTCAAGGTGGTGGGCAGTCAATGTTAAACCTGAGCTGTGTGCCTGCCCATGGCTGCGTGCCTCTGCAGAAGAAGCATGCGGTATCTAAAAATACAAAGGGAGATTTCTGGGCTGGTGGGCGTGCCACGGGGGATTCAAATGCATCCCAAATAGCAATGGCTTTGAAGCTAAATAGTATGTGTGATGAAGTACTGTAATTTTGTATTAATGTGATCTTGAATAAACCATCTTTGGAAAAAGGAGTAAAAAGAGTCCAAGCAGTTTATATGAATGTTAGTAAGGCATTTGACAAGGTTTCCCATGGTAGGCTCATACAGAAAGTCAGGAGGCATGGTATCCAGGGAAACTTGGATGTATCAATACAAAATTTGCTTGCCCAGGGTGCTACTAGATGAAGTATATACTTCCTGGAGGTCAATAAACAGTGATGTTTCACAGGGATCTATTCTAGCGGGGCAGCAGTATGGTCGCATTGTTTATTCCAGGGACCAGCTGATTGCACTTATGCCGGCCGGTTTAGCGAACGGAGCGGCGGACACCCCGGCTGAAATCTGGAGGAAAACACACACAGGATGCAGAGGGGGATCAAAAAGGCGAGGAAAGAGGACCGGGTCGAGACAACAGAGACTTATGGAGAAGAGGAGTTCTCCACCTTGGACTGCACGTGGACATACCCGACCAAAACTTTTCCATGGAGGGCTTCCAGACCGTTTGGGCTGACCGGAAGTGCCCTGAGAGCGGTGAGCGTAAAGGAGTTGGGGGCTCGCTGTTCTGGTTAACAACGGATGGTGCAATCCTGGTCATATTACGATTGAGGAACGTGCTTGTAGCCCGGATATTGAACTTTTTGCTGTTGGACTCCAGCCATATTCCACTGAGATACAACACTGGGCGTCATGGGAGGTTGTTCCTGCCTGTGGCCATTGAACTTTGCAGCTCCTCCCGTGGAGGGTCAGACACCCTGAGCCAATAGGCTGGTCCTGGACTTATTTCCAGCTGGCATAGTTTGCATTTTGTTGTTTGATTGTTTGTGGTTTTTGTATTGCTAAATTTATGCTCTATTCTTGGTTGGTGCTGATGTAATGAAACTCAATTTTCCTCGGGATCAATAAAGTATGTCTATGTCTAGGGCTACTGCTCTTTGTTACTTTTATAGGCTTGAATGAGGAAGTGGAAGGATGGATTAGTCAGTTTGCAGATGAAATGAAGAGTGGTGGAGTTGTGGATCATGTGGAGGGTTGTCGCAGGTTCCACGGCCCAATGGCAGGATGCAGGGCTGGGCTGGGCTGAGAAGTGGCAGATGGAGTTCAAGTGCGAAGTGATTCACTTTGGAAGGTCAAACTTGAAGGCAGATGACAGGTTTAATAAAAAGATTCTTGGAAGTGTTGGGGAACAGAGGTCTCCTGGGGTCCACAATCATAGATCCCTAACATTTGCCACACAAGTTGACAGGGTTGCTGAGAGGCCACACGGTGTGTTCATTAGTTAGGGGATTGAATTCTAGAGCCACAAGGTAATTTAGCAATTCTATAAAACCCTCAGCTCTGCAGCACAGAAACAGCCCAGCTATTCCCTACCAGCCTGGTTTTCTGCCTAATCCCACCTACCTGTATCCAGAGCAAAGCCCTCCACACCTCTTTCATCCATGTACCTATCTAAACTTGTATTAAAAACGTACGATAAATAGAGGCAAGCACTGCCTTCTGATAGCGGAGACAAACAATTCATCGCACACTGAAATAAATAGTTTGGCATCCTCCCCTTGCTCCAAGCACTCTTTGAAGTTTCCTCAACAAAATTATGGTGTCTGCACTGAGACTTAAAAAAATTAAACACAGCCATTATCCAGTGCTCAGCAGCAAAGGGCTGAGACTTCTTGGAGTGCAGGAAACGCGGAGGAGGAACGGCAGCTATTAACGAACTCTCCGGCAAAGTTGAGAGTTTTTAAGAATGTGGTGCCTGTACTCACACAGACAGTGATTGCTCCTGCTCCCATTTTCCAGGAAATGCATCCAAAGAGAACTCGATCAACTAGAAATGGAAAAATCCATGCAGCGGGCTGGAAGAAGGCAAGGAAGATGGTAATCCGCTTCAGTCAAACTGCAGCGATGGTTGTCCTTCATACGAAACGATAATGCACTTCTGAGTTACTTGCTAAACTTCTTAAACACGTAAAATCCTTCTTTTAACAGCAGCAGCCCGTATCCAGACACATACACACTAGGGGCTAAGCTTTCGGCTGCTCGGGGGTGGAAATTTGATCCACGGTTAGTCACTGCCAGCCTGACATCAGGTCATGTGACCGAGCCGGTTGTTCCTTCCCAGCTCTGAGCTGGTGTAACAGTCGGAACAGACGGTCTTTGACCACGAAGACTCCCCCCACCAGGGGCAGCCTCAACACTTCCTCCCTTGCTAACTTTAAAACAGACTTCCAAGCCACAGCTCCCCCCAGATTCCGCGGCACAACTACCCGGAAAAGCAGGGAGCTTTTTTGGAGAATCCTTGCCGACAGTCATTCCTCAACCCTGCCCCTTTCTGCTCGTGATTGCCCGTTGTGGGATCTTGCTGTGCTCAAGTGGGTTGCTTTGGGACATTAAGGCAATGCCCAGCCTTCACCATCTCACTTTGTGCTTGCTGAGACAATACTTCAAACTTGTAGGAACAATGGACAAGGCCATTCAGCCCATTGCAGTCATGTAGATCCAGGTTTATCAATACCCCAATTCTAATTACCATCATAGACTTCCTAATCTTTGTGGAAGAGGGTGGATTGGCTGAGGCATGATCTCCCACTTCGTCACCCACAAGAAACTTGGCCAAGTGAGAGATAGGTTCCCGAACAATAATGCCTCCTTGGATCCCAAGGACAATAATAGTCCTTTTCTATCCTAAAGGAAATTAAATTTCAAGCCCACATGATTCAAATCAAGTTTATTATCACTATTTCCTGACATGCTTATGTCAGTGATAACAAACGGGATTCTGATTATTTCAAGAGCTCAAACAAAATAGGAAAGAACTACAGAGTCTCTGAGAGTTAAGCATGAGCTCCTCCACTCTTGCCCCTCCAATATTTGGGACAATTTGGATTTGGTCAAGGTTGCCAAGTGACCTCACCATTGTGGCCATATCTGAGGTACTAGATTTCTTCCTGTGCGTAAAGTAAACAGACCTTGCCAGCTCTGCCACACCACTCCTTTTGCTTTTGTTAAAGTCATTGCTTTTAACTGGAATATACATTTAATGTGCACTGTGAAAAATCTCCTTGAAAATCTTCCTCTGTTCCTCAACTGTCCCACCATATAGCCCACAGTCCTGGTCTATGCTAGCTAACTCTGTTGGCCATGGCAGATTTAAAATGTGGAAGAAAACATCAAACCCAAATGGGTCAAGGACAGTGGAAGCAGAACAGATCAATTGTCTTTGTTCCCACCATGTGCTTGGAGATAGAAGCTGCCACTTTGTGGAATTGTTTTACATCCTCCACTTTGTGAGATGAAGTTGCTTTGCTTTCTGTGTTTTAAAGTAGACACAGTAATGCTTCAGGCAATCTGCTGGACTAGGGAACATTTCCAAATAAGAAGTTACTTGTGAGGTGTTCTTTGGTTGGATATAGCATGAGGGTTTTTGACTGTTGCAGTTTATACCCGTTTTGGGTAAATCAAGCTGGTTGCTGATTGAGAACAAAGAGCCATAAATTACCAACTGTCACTTGCAGGGAAAGGGGCAATAAATGGGTGCTAGCCTGGGGCAGAGAAAATAAAAAGGTGTTCACGGTCAATCAGATGACCTATAGCCAATGACACTTGAATGCAATATTTGAATTGGTAAGGAATAAATATAAAAGTGCACACATTTTGTTGACAGGAAAAAGTGGAAAGGAGATTTCTGAGTCCCTTTGCATCAACAATGAGGTTCCAGAGGATTGGAGGGTTGCAGATGTTCTTGCCTTATTCAAGAAAGGGAGTAGAGATAGCCCTGGAAATTATGGACCAGCGAGTCTTACTTCGGTGGTTGGTAAGTTGGAGAAAATCCTGAGAAGCAGGATTTATGAACATTTGGAGAGGCATAATATGATTAGGAATTGCCAGCATGGCTTTATTAAAGGCAAGTCGTGCCTTACGAGCCTGACTGAATTTTTTTGAGGATATGACTAAACACATTGATGAAGGTAGAGCAGTAGATGTAGTGAATAAGGATTTCAGCAAGGCATTTGATAAGTTACCCCACACAAGGCTTATTGAGAAAGTAAGGAGGCATGGGATCCAAGGGGACCTTGCTTTGTGGATCCAGAATTGGCTTGCCCACAGAAGGCAAAGAGTGGCTGTAGACAGGTCATATTCTGCATGGAGGTCGGTCACCAGTGGTATGCCTCAGGGATCTGTTCTGGGACCCTTACTCTATGTGATTTTTTATAAATGACCTGGATGAGGAAGTGGAGGGATGGGTTAGTAAACTTGCTGATGACACGTGATGACACAAAGGTTGGGGATGTTGAGGATAGTATGGAGGCCTAACAGAGGTTACAGTGGGACATCGATAGGATGCAAAACTGGGCTAAAATGTGGCAGATGGAGTTCAACCCAGATAAGTGTCAGGTGGTTCATTTTGGTAGGTCAAATATGATAGCAGAATATAGTATTAATGGTAAGACTCTTGGCAGTGTGGAGGATCAGAGGGATCTTGGGGTCTGAGTCCATCGGACACTCAAAGTTGCTGCGCAGGTTGACTCTGTGGTTAAGAAGGCATACGGTGCATTGGTCTTCATCAACCGTGGGATTGAGTTTAAGAGCCGAGAGGTAAAGTTACAGCTATATAGGGCCCTGGTCAAACCCCACTTGGAGTACTGTGCTCAGTTCTGGTCACCTCACTATAGGAAGAATGTGGAAACTATAGAAAGGGTGCAGAGGAGATTTACAAGGATGTTGCCTGGATTGGGGAGCATGCCTTATGAGAATAGGTTGAGTGAACTTGGCCTTTTCTCCTTGGAGCAATGGAGGATGGGAAGTGACCTGACAGAGGTGTATAAGATGATGACAGACATTGATCGTGTGGATAGTCAGAGAGGCTTTTTCCCAGCGCTGAAATGGCTAACACAAGAGGGCACAGTTTTAGGGTGCTTGGAAGTAGGTACAGAGGAGATGTCAGGGGTAAGTTTTTTTTTACGCAGAGAGTGGTGAGTGTGTGGAATAGGCTGCCAGCAACGGTGGTGGAGGCGAATATAATAGGGTTTTTTAAGACTCTTGGATAGGTACCTGGAGCTTAGAATAACAGAGGGCTATGGGTATCCCTTGGTAATTTCTAAAGTAAGTACATGTTCAGCACAGCATTGTGGGCCAAAGGGCCTGTATTGTGCTGTTGGTTTTCTATGTTTCTATGTTTACTTCGAGTGTGCTATCAGCGATAACTCTCTCAAGAGACCCACCATCACAAGGAAGAAACCCCACGATACGGGTGGGTGAAGACGATCATCTGGCCAACAGAGATCTCCTATTTTAGTATTATAAATTGGACAAGTTGTCTGAGTGAGTATTGGTACAGAGGAAACAGTAGAATTCGTGTTCTCAGTTGTCGGCCAGGGGTCAATATTGCTATGTTATTGTTTGTGCAGAGACAATAAAGTTCTGTTAATGAACGGTCAAAAACTCCGACTCCTGTTGCAGACTCCCTTGTTTAAATATAATGCACTGGGTTTAGATCAAAATACTGCTCTCTACATTTGTGTCAGAAATCCAGTAATATTGTGATTACTCGTTCAAGAGGATTCCTAACTAGAAGATCATTAATTTTACCTGTCTCCTTGTACGGGACCAGATCTAAGGTAACATTTCTCTCGTAGGTTCAGGAACAGGCTATTCAAGAAAGCTATCACAGAAGCATTCTCAAGACTACCTCAACCAACTTGCATCACCGATTCTATGCAGAAGTCAAAGTCCCTCCATGACAACTCATTCCATGTTCACCAGCAATAGATATTTCTTGGTTTATTGCCTGTGCCACTATAAAATTATTATTTGGAAGCTTATAGCCATCTCCCACCACTGATATTATTCCCTTTACTATTCCTAATCTCCAAGCAGATGGATTCATAATTGGGTGGCTCAGATTTTATATTGTCTCTATCACCCTGATCTCATCCTTGATTAAGAATGTTACTTACCTCCCTTATCTTACCCACTTCCCTCACCTTCCTGACTATCTTTCTATATTACCTGATATTACCTTTGCATATTTAATTCCTAATCATTTCACCCTATAACCACATTTCTGTAGTGGCCACTAAATCATAAAACTTTGTACTGATTTGTGCCACAGGTTCACTGCCCTTACAGCAAATATTATAGGCATTCAGATAATGTGCCCTTGCATTCATTTCCCTTTTAGAACCTAGCAACATTTGCATTTAATTTTTCTGTACTCCACTTTCTTGTTTTTAACTTTTGCTTTGTTCTCTGCATTGCTTCCCTCAGTCTTTCTGCATGGATTCCCATTCCTCTGTTATATTAGTTTAAAACCTTGGCAGCAGCACGAACAAATAATGCCCCTGGTCTTTCCTAGGTGTAGACTGTCTGGTTTGTGCTGGTCACAACTCCCCAGAACCGATTCCAATGCCTCAGGAATCTGAAACCTCCCTCTTGTACCAGTGCTCAGACCACATTTTCATCCTAACTATTCTGCTATTCTCAGTCTGACTGACAGGGAGCAATCCTGAGGTTATTAAGTTTGAGATTGCTGCTTTTAATTTATAACCTTCCTACCTAAGTTCAGCTTTTAGGACTTCATCTCACAATTCTGCCCCGTATCATTGGTATCTGCGTGCATTACTATGACTGGCTGTTCACCCTCATTTTTCAGAATGCTTTGCTGCTACTCTGAGACATCCCTGACCCTTGCTCCTGCCCCATCTGCTGACACAGAAGCTCCTGTCTATTCCGCTTACCATGGAATCTCCGAACACGATAGCTCTGCCACTCTTTTTCTTGCCCTCCTGTGCAGCAGAGCCACTCACAGCGCCATGAACATAGCTACTGCTGCATTTTCCAGATGACCCATCTCCCCCAACAGTACTCAAAGTGATATATCTGTTTTGGGGGGAGATGATGGATTGGACTCCTGCACTGCCTTCCAGCTTCTGCTCTGCCTGTTGGCCACCCATCCCGTATCTCTCAGTAAGCTCTTAAACTGTGCTGTGTCCAGCTCACTAAATGTCTTATCCACAACGTTCTCAGCATTGTGGATGACCCAGAATGAATCCCTGAGCATCTCCAGTGTTGCCATGCCATCTGACAGCAGCTGCAGCTGCACACGCTTCCTGCACACAGCCATCAGGGACTCTGGCAGCCTGTCTGTCTGAGGTCCCACACTGAGCAGGAGGCACTTGTCAGTGATCTACATCTACAAAAAATATACCCACAAACACCCAAATGCTGTCAAGTAGAGTGATATGAGTGGAAATTTGAGTCAGCACCATTCATTTACAAATCCTACACCAATTCCATTTTATTCTGCTGATATTCCCATCAACTCCCTATATTCTACCACTCACCTACTCACTAGGGACAACTTACAGCGGCCAATAACCTACCAACCCACAATTAATTACTTATTTTTTATTGCTACAGCATGGAATAGGCCCTTCTGGCCCAACCAGCCATGCTGCCTAGCAACCCACCAGTTTAACCCTAGCCTGGTCACAGGACAATTTACAATGACCAATTCACCTACTAACAGTTTCGTCTTTAGATTGTGGGAGGAATCCAGAGCACCCAGAGGAAATCCACGTATACATGGGAAATATACACATACTTTCTCACAGAGGATGCTGGAATTGAACTCTGAACTCTGAGGCCCCGACGTGTAATAGTGTCACACTAACCACTACATTGCCGTGACGAGTACCTTTGTAAGTCACAGGGAGAAAGTACAAAGTGTGCACAAACAGCACCCAAGGTCTGAATTGAACCCAGGTTGCCTGAGCAGCGAGGCACCAGTTGCTGATCTGAGCTACCATGTCACTTGCAGTCAAATAATGAGGAAAGTTGTAAGGGTACTGCTCCAATGGTTAGGCAAGGTCTCCACACTTGTCTCTTCCCATGGCGGTGCTTCACAGTCCTTCTGGATGAAAGCTCGAGCTGCTCGCTGTTTGGTAACAGCCATGTCCCCCTACCCTGAAAAATGTCTGATGATGTCACAGCTACTTCCACTTAAGGAGTTTTTGGAGTGTGAGAAGATTCGGTATGCCATATTACCAAAGACTCTCACAAATTCCTCTAGATGTAGAGTGCGGAACATTCTGCCTTGGCATGGAGCTTCCAATGCAGAGGACTATAGGTTCAGCCAGCTCATGGATACAATGCTTCCCAGCATCGAGGATATCTTCAACATGTCTCGAAGGACACTCATGATCTGGGACGTGGATATATTTAAAGCAGATGTTGATAGATTATTAATTAGCAAAGGCATCAAAGATTGCTGGGAAAATTCAGGAGGACATAGCTGAGAGTGAAAATAAATCAGCCACGATCAATTAGCAGAGCAGACTCAATGGACCGAATGGCCTAATTCTGCTTCTATGTTTAATGCTCTTATGTTCTTAAACCCTCCTCTTGTTACTACCATTGGGAAGGTGGTGCAGGAGCCTGAAGATCGTCACTCAATGATTCAGAAACTGCTTCCTCCCCTTCACCAGATTTCTGAACACCCCATGAACCCAGGAACACTTCCTCATTATTTCTACTTTTTGCACGTTTTTTGTACTTCATAGTAACTGTATTTCTTTGCTTTCGAGTGCCATTGCAAGTCAACAAATTCCAAGATATACAAGTCAGTGATAAGAAACCTGATTGGGACCCTGAAGGACACAGGCTGATGATGGGGATTCTTAATACCCAAGGCCAGGACATCTGGTGTCCCAAATATACTTCATTTTGTTTGACTTTGAACTTTCTAACTAATTAACTTTAATACACTTAAAGCCTCAATGACTCTCTGCACTCGACCCTACCCTGAACAGCTTGCACATCCCAGACTGGGAACCACTGACCTGTTGCATCAGCCAAACGGATCAAGCTCTCTCTTGCATACTGAGACCTAGAGCTCCCATAATGCTGGGTGATGGCCTTTGAACTACGCATTGTTATCAGACTTCTGAAAAGTCTTCTCATTCACTAAAGATGAACACTTGATCTCCTAGTCTACCTCATCAAGACCCTTGCACTTCATTTGCCTACCTGCACTGAGTTTTCTAAGTAACTGTTACACTATTTTCTGCATCTGTTTTCTCTTCACTCTTGATGTTCAAAGTTTGAAGTATAAGTTCAAAGGAAATATGTTATCAAAGTGCATATACAGTATGTCACCCTATACAATCTTGAGATTCATTTTCTTGCTGGCATACTCAATAAATCCATAATAGAATAATAACCATAATGGAATGAATGAAAGCCTGCACCAACTGGGCATTCAACCAACGTGCAAAAGACAACAAACTGTGCAAATACAAAAAAAGAAATAATAAATAAATAAATGATAAATATCAAGAACATGAGATGAAGAGGTAAGTGAAGTTATCCCCTTTGGTTCAAGTGCCTGATGGTTGAGGGGTAGAGACTGTTCCTGACCCAGGTGGTGTGAGTTCTGAGGCTTCTGTACCTTCTTCCTGATTGCAGCAGTGAGAAGAGAGCATCCCTGGGCGGTGGGGGTCTCTGCTGATGGATGTTGCATTCCTGTGACAATACTTCATGTAGATGTGCTTAATGGTGGGGAGGACTTAACCATGACGGACTGGGACGTATCCACCACATTTTGTAGGATTTACCATTCAAAAGCTTTGGTGTTTCCATACCAGGCTGTGATGCAGCCAGGCAATATACTCTCCACCACACATCTATAGAAGTTTGTCAAAGTTTTAGATATCATGCTGAATTTTCGCGAACTCTGAAGGAAGTAGCGGCACTTCCGTGCTTTCTTTATAAGCGCATTTACTTGCTGGGCCCAGGACAGGTCCTCTGAAATGATAACACCAAGGAATATGCATGGGAGGATGTGTCTGGATGGAATGCATAACGTAACTTTTCACTGTGTCTCAGTAAAATGACAATAAAAATCAACTAAAACGAAATCAATGAAATGTGCCACCTGTTTCACACCTGATTCTCTGGGGAGTAAAGAGTTATCATGTCACTAAGAGGTACCAATCCTAAAGTTTATCAGTACCAGGCCATGAATATTGTTGTGTCTTTCTGCATAATGCAACTATTTGAAATTGTGGTTCCAGACGAGATCTAGGTGTCTCTCTGCTAATGAATGCAGTGGCATACCGCCCCAGCATCTGGCAGAGGATAAAAACCAGGCCTACAGAATTAGAATTATGGATGGTGAGGAGATTGTTCCACTCACCTCAGTGGTGTTGGATGAAACAGTAATCCAGTTACTCTCACCTCCACACCTCTATCCAAAGATTTAAACTTTTCTCACTGTTAAAGCATATTTAAGGACAATTCTGCAGGATTTTGAAATACTTATAGGGTCATGGAGTAATTTAGCGCAGAGAGAGCCCATTTGTCCTACTAAGTCTGCACTGAGCATAAAGCACCCATCTATACTAACCTTATTTTGTTCTCTGAATATTCCCATTAACTCCTCAAAAATTTCCACCATTCACCAATACAAGGGCAATTTCCAGTAACCAATTCTGGGATGTGGGAGAAGCACCCATAGAAAATCCAGGCTATCACAGGGGGACTGTGCAAACTCCACAGAGACAGCACTGAAAATTACGTCACTGGAACTATGAGACAGCAACACTACTGGCTAAGCCAGTGTGCTATGAGGATCGTGGTCTTTATCAGATGTCAACACGTGGAGTGTTTAAACTCTGGGATGGAAAGAGACCAGAATTAGTGGAGCTCAAACATCTTGGAGGGTTGTAGAGAGATTGGACTAAAATAGTCTGAAAATGAACAATATTGTGACACTGCTTTTTGAGGACCAGCATAGATTAATGAGTTTGATGTATATAACAAAATGGCACCAAGTTTACTGAGCATTTGTCAAAGGTAGCAGGAGAATA
Organism: Mobula hypostoma; assembly: GCF_963921235.1. NCBI lineage: Eukaryota > Metazoa > Chordata > Chondrichthyes > Myliobatiformes > Myliobatidae > Mobula > Mobula hypostoma. The sequence continues at coordinate 159,755,749 of NC_086100.1, forward strand.
TTAGCACAGCGCATATATACAATCCATATCGGGAGGAAAGCCCTGTGCAAACCCAAGCCAGTGGGGAAATACAAGCAAGCAGCGTTCACTTGAATTCCCGTCAGTTATGATTGCAACACCCAGTGACAACACAGTACCATTCCCTTCATTAGCAGAGTTTGTCTCTACTCTGTGCGGTCTGGATTGGTTTTTGTTCAAGGAAGAAGTTTTCTTTCATAAAACAAAGGGAAATGATCTGGTAAATCCACCAAAGAACCAAATTGTGTTGATCACTGGATTCCTTCCTCACCTCTCATCCAATACCTCGCCTGCTGTCACCCTGGGTGATGCTTCTCTTCCCAGCTGCACTGAAACCAGCAAGTGATACTGAAACATGGTATACAATTACTGAAACATTATCCTTTGTGTTTTCATTTTGATCAAGCATTGTGTTGCCTTTTTAAAAATCTATTTCTCATTATATAATCAACTCAACAGAGGAATATAAAATCAATGGAAATAGCAAAAGGACTAACATATCTGGCCCCTAATACTCTTGGAAATTAACATTCTTTCCCCGAAATGTAAAACTCCACTGATGTCAGTCCTGAACGCACTCAACAAAACGGTATTTGTGACGTTCTGGGGTTGGAAACTGAAGATTCAGAAAATTCTCATCGCTCAATTTCCAGTGACTTACCACCAAGCTCATGGGAAGCTTCAATCCCACAGTTATAGGACTGTGAAATGGACTTCTTGTACGATAAAGATGTACTCTTGACCTCAGAATCTACCTCACCTTGGCCATGCACCTTATTGTCTGCCTGAACTGCATTTTCTATGTACAGTGCCTATAAAAAGTATTCCTCCCCTCCCTTGGAAGTTTGCATGTTTGATTGTTTTACAACATGGTTTCACAGTGGATTTAATTTGGCTTTTTTGACATTGATCAACAGAACAAACTCTTTCATGTCAAAGTGAAAATAAATGTCTACAAATTGGTCTAAATTTATAACAACTATTAAACACAAAATAATTGATTAAGTAATTACTCACCCCCTTCAAGTCAGTATTTAGTAGATGCACCTTTGGCAGTAATTATAGCCTTGTGTCTGTGTGGAAAGGAACCTATCAGTTTTGCAGATCTGCACACTGCAATTTTCCCCACTCCCCTTTATAAAACTGCTCAAGCTGTCAGATTGCATGAGGATCATGAGTGAAAAGCCCTTTCAAGTCCAGCCACAAATTCTCATTTGGATTGAAATCTGAACTCTGACTTGGCCACTCCAGGACATTAACTTTGTTGTTCTTAAGCTATTCCTGTGTAGCTTTGGCTTTATGCTTGGGGTCATTTTCTTGCTGGAAAACAAATCTTCCAAGTCACAGTTCTCTTGCAGACTGCATCAGGTTTTCCTCCAGGATTTCCCTGTATTTTGCTGCACTCATTTTACCCTCTACCTTCACAAGCCTTCCAGGGCCTGCTGCTGTGAAGCATCCCCACAGCACGATGCAGCCACCACCATGCTTTAAGGTACCAATGGTGTGTTTTTGATGATATACTCTGTTTGGCTTATATCAAACATAGTTTTTAGATTGATGGTCAAAAAGCTCAGTTTTGGTTTCATCGGACCTCCTTCCAGCTGACTTCAGAGTCTCCCGCATGCCTTCTGACAAACTCTAGCCAAGATTTCATGTGAGTTTTTTTCAGTAGTAGTGTTCTCTTTGCCACTGTCCCATAAAGCTGTGACTGGTGAAGCACCCAGGCAACAGTTGTTGTAAGCGATATCTCTCCCATCTCAGCCACCGAAGCTTGTAACTCCTCCAGAGTTGTCATAGGTCTCTTGGTGGCCTTCCTCACCAGTCCCTTTCTTGCATGGTCACTCAGTTTTTGAGGATGGCCTCTTCTTGGCAGATTTACAGCTGCGCCATATTATTTCCATTTCTTGATGGCTGACTAAATTGTACTCCAAGGGATATTCAGTGACTTGGAAATTTTCTTGTATCCATCTCCTGACTTGTGCTTTTCAATAACCTTTTCGCGGCGTTGCTTGGAGTGTTCTTTTGTCTTCATGGTGCAGTTTTTGCCAAGATACTGACTCACCAGAAGTTGGACCTTCCAGATACAGGTGCATTCTTACTACAATTAATTGAAACACCTTGACTGCACACAGGTTTATATACAGCTAATTAATTATGTGACTTCAAAAACTAATTGACTGCACCAGTGATGATTTGGTGTGCCATATTAAAAGGGTGAATACTTATGAAATCAATATTTTGTGCTTTATATTTGGAATTGATTTAGATCACTTTGTAGAGATCTGTTTTCACTTTGACATGAAGGAGTCTTTTTGATCAGTGTCAGAAAAGCCAAATTACTGTGATTCAATGTTGATTCAATTTTGTAAAACAATAAAACATGAAAATTTCCAAGGGGGGTGAATACTTTTTATAGGCACTGCAACTGTAACACTTTATTATGCATTCTGTTATGGCTTTTACTACCTTCTTGTACTTACAGTATGTTGTGGAATAATCTGTATGGATGGTACATATGGCAATAATAAAGCCATTTTTAGATTACCAGTTACCATTTCCCACTTACTGCCGGGTTACAGATCAAACCACCTATTTCCAAAATCTTCAACCAGTACAAACACATTTTCTCTCCTACTTATCATTTCCATGAAAGAAAATGATATTAATTTTATACCTGTGGGTTGACATTCCACTTTCACCATGACAGATTGGAAATAAAATACTCTGGAGCTTAACTGTTCCCAACTCCATCTGAACAAAATGGAGGGAAAGATTGAATCTCATGGAAAAAAAGATCCTGACCCAGGGCATCACAAGAGACTGTATTCTGACTCATGGTCTATCTGCAGCTGTGAGAGATGGGTGAGGGAATCACAGTAGAAGATATCTCTGCTCTTCAGTATTTTAGCCAACAGGTACAGGGAGCCCATAAGTTTGGCCACACAGTGTTATTTTGAGTCCCAGAGTTATACATCACATAAACAGTTTGCATTTTGTAGAACTATTCGAGCTCCCACCACATGAATATTTCTGTCATTTTAAAGGATTGTGTAGAACTTCCAAATAGATATTCCAATAAGAACTTTTTGTCTCTGTTAACTAGGTATAGAACAGCTACTTCTCTTCAGCTGTTCAGTCAAATTGATTATTGAGGTACATTTATGTCACTATATACAACCCTGAGGTTCATTTTCTTGTGGACATACTCACTAAATCTATAGAATAATAACCATAACAGAATCAATGGAAGACTACACCATCTTGGGTTTTCAACCAGTGTGCAAAAGACAACATACCGTTCAAATACAAAAAGAGTAGTCATAATAATAAATAAGCAATAAGTATCGAGAACATGAGGTGAAGAGTCTTTGAAGTGAGTCTATGGGAACGTTTCAATGATGGGCAAGTGAAGTTGGTGAATTTATCCCCTTTGGTTCAAGAGCCTGACATTTGAAGGGCAATAACTGTTCCTGAACCTGGTGGTGTGAGTCTTAAGGCTCTGTACCTTCTTACTGATGGCAGCAGCGAGAACAGAGCACGACTTGGGTGGTGGGGGTCCCTGATGATGGGTACTGTTTTCCTGCAATAATGCTTCATGTAGATGTGCTCAATGGTGGAGAAGCCTTTACCTCTGATGGACTGGGCCTTAACCACTACATTTTGTTGTAGGATTTTCCATCCAAGGGCACTGGTGCTTCCTCACCAGGCTGTGATGCAACCAGTCAATACCAATACACTCTATAGAAGTCCAATAGAGTTCTTGATTTATCGAAGTTCTTGACCGAACCAAAAACCCTTAATCATCGGAGGTTAGCAACACTACAATCACTTTGCACTAAAATAGGTTTTGGATTTTTTTTGTCCTAATTGTGTTTCTTCTTGTAAAAATTGTGTATAATTTATGTTTTTTAAATGTTTTTGTTGGGAATGCTGCTTATATGTTCCTACTTGCTGTGATGTTGATGCAATAAACTTCTTGTTGCACCTGTGCACACACGTGCTTGTACAGCTGACAATACACTTGAATTTTGATAATATTACCCCTTGCTGGCAGGATTGTGTTTCTGGATCAGAAAACTATTTTCCATGGTCATCAATTGATTTCATGTACAGGGAGCTCATTTCACAATACCAACTTGCAATTACACAGTAATCTTAAACAGTTACCAAGAGAGACCCAGTGACGTTTGCAGGAGCATTACCACGTAAAACCTGAGTCTGAACTACAATAAGGAGATATTAAGTCGAGTAATCAAGGTCTTGCGCAATAAGGAAACTGGCACCATGGTTGATCAAAAATAATGACAACGTTAAGTGGGGCGTTTGCAGACGATCAATGCTGAGAAGAGCAACCCAAAAAAAAACTGGAGGAACGCAGCAGGTCAGGCAACACTAATACAGTACTCGTTGAATCTGTAAACGAAAGAAAAGAGGCCATTCGGACCATCCTACCTGTGCAAGCTCTATGAAAATGCAATCCAGTTGTGTCCCATATCGCTGGCAATGAACTGCAATTAAAAAAAACTTTATGGTGCTGATATTGTCCACTGGTTCAACAAGTCTGCGAGAAGACAGAGGGATCTATTCCCACGCACATGTTACACTTCTGTTTGGGCTTCGGTTTGGCAGACAAGCTCCTATACTTGTTACTGCTGTTTCCATAATTATCCCAGCGTTTCATTTCTTCCCATTCTTGCAGTTTCAAGATTACAAATCCCAAATTCTATTCATCTTGAATCGTTTTCGAAATTCCTCGGCGTGTTGCTTTTCCCAGCAACGATATACAACGTAAACACGTCAATTTTTCTTCCCCCGGTTGCCAGTTAGCCATGAAATGCTGAAGCAAATTTCAGGCACCCAATGGAGGATCGTGCATTCCCCGCTCCCAGCCCAGGAGAAACGTCACGGCGAGCCAGAGAACGCTTCAGCCGGACAAGTTCAAATTAAGATCAGAGAAATGAGACCGAGAAGGGGGAATCAGCGCCATTTGTCTCACTCAGCACCCAGGATTATTGCAAACTATATGCCCGCACAGCCGGAGTAGCATCGCTATCGACGTTTTAAGATGTCTCAAGTGTTTTGGAATCGACGAAGCACTTTTGAAGTGTAAGGCGGTAGTAATCTGTGCCGAGAAAGTGCCCATAAACACCAATGACTAGATTATCTATTTTAGTGAGGTTGACTGAGAGATAGATTGGTTACAAGGGCTAACAACTCTGTTCTGCAAAAGTAGCAGCTGACATAGTTGACATACATCTAAAGGGCAGGCAAGGCAATGTCTTCCTAAGAAAAAGATTGCACTTTCGACAATGCATCACCTAGTCTTGCAAGTGGAGTACCCAGGTAGGAGTTTTGTACTCAAGCACACATGCCTGTTGCTTCCACAAGAATACTTCTGGACAATTGTTGGAGCTGTATTCATCCAGGCAATTAGATAGTATTCTATCAAAGTTATTTAATTTATTATCAAAGTATGTATATGCTTCATAGTACTGACAACAACAGAAGGTAGGTTGATGAGGTTCAGCAATGTCAGATCATGAAAAGGTGTAACATAAGAACAGACCCTTCAGCCCACAATGTTGTGCCAAACTAATTAAATTAGTAGTTAAACAACTAAGTTAATACTTTCTGCCAATACAATGTTCATATCCCTCCATTTTCTGCACATCCATTTGCCTATCTAAAATCGAATCCCTCTATAATATTTGTTTCCACTACCATCTCTGCAGCACATTGCGGTCACCCACTAGCCTCTGTCCAAAAAACTTCCCCCACATGTCTCCTTTGAACTTAATCCCTCTCAGTTTAAATGCATGCTGTCCAGTATGAGACATTTCAACCGTGGGAAAATGGTACCAGCCCTCTGCTCTTACTATGCCTCTCATGATCTTATGAACTCTCATTAAGTCTCCCCTCAGCTTGTACCACACAAGGGAGAACCTCTCAAGTTAGTCCAACGTCTCCTTATGCACCTCTAATCAAGGCAGCATCCTGATAAATCTCTTCTGCACACTTTCCATGCTATCCAAATCCTTCCTATAATGGGGCAACCGGAACCGAATACAATATTCCATACGCAGCCTAACCAGGGTTTTACGAAGCTGTTACATAAATTCCTGACTCTTGAGCTCTGTTACTTGACTAATAAGGGCAAGCGTGCCATGCACCTTCTTTACCACCCGATCAACTTGTCCCGCCACGTTCAGGGAGCGAGAGACTTGGGCCCCTAGATCCCTCAGTACATCAGTACGGCTACAGGTCTTGTCATTAAGAGTGTACTGTCTCTTTATTATGTTTTTTTTGTATTTTGTTTGGTGACAGGACACGTGTGGTAGCTGTCAACCTGCTGGGTAGATGCCACTGTTGTAGCTGGAATGGAACAGCTTGACCAGAAATGTGAGACTTGACCAGCATAGTCCCACTGGATTCAGTGCTCGCAGTCATTTCTTGTTATCACATGATGTTGGCCAGTATAACGGTGAAATCACAGAAAGTTGATGTGATTGGTCATGCCCAGCAGTGCTGCAAACACTTCATCCATGATTGTTGACATCAGGGTGTCAGCAACCTCAATAGTCATAAGTATGTAAAGATATAGTTGTAGAATTATTCAATTCCTGGATTTGAACCAATAATAATTTAAGGTCATAATAACTATATGATGCCTAAAAGAATAAATTAATATTAAACCCAATGAAAATCAGCCAAAAGTTGTTAGATTGTTGTGAAACCTGCCTTGTTCTCCATTACTTGATGCAGAGGGAATTTGTCACATGGCAGGGCCTATATGTGACTCAAAACCAGAACCAATGTGGTTGATCTTTACCAGCCTTCTGGGCAGTTTGACTATTTTTAGGCAATGAGGCACTGTTGTTAAATGACAAGTTTGCCTGTGACATCTACAATTACTAAAGAATTCCCTCCCCACCTCCAGGTTCATGAATATCTACTTTCCTGCAACCACTGGGTTCTTGAACTAACCTGCACAATCCTAACCTTCCCTCAGCAATAGGACACTATTGCCCACCTCTTCCACAAAAGTGGACTTGTCTATGATTACATCTCTGCTTTTTACACTGGGATCTTGTTTTTGCATTTTTTTTCTTCCGCTCTTCACTGTCTTATATAATTTTTGTCTAATTTATATTCAGTATATTGTCTGTACCTATGTGCCTGTGGTGATGCTGCAGGCAAGTTTTTCATTGTATCTGTATGGCACTGTAGTTGTGCACATGACAATTAATTTGACTCCATGTGACCCTACTGAAATTAGGCAGTCAGGAGCATTTGCTTGTTCTGTTATTTTAGTCTCTCCTTTGGCATTAGATTTTTAATCAAACCATATTTATTGCATTTTGTCCCCATTATTGATTCTGCCAGTATACTTGTGCAATGTTTTCTTGCTTTGAGAAGGACTATATCATGAGAAAAACCCAAAGCAATGATATAGAATGATACAGATCTGAGTGAACATTCAGGGTTTAAAGGAAAACCTATGAATGTTGAAAATCTGAAGCAATATTGGAAATAAATGCTACATTTACCACACAAGCAGACTAAAACATTTTGGACAAGGGTCATTAGGATCGATTTAAAGATCATCTTGCAATGCAAGGCCAAATAAGGCAAATTTTCATGCATTGTGGATTTCAAATGGTTCTCAAACACCCCGAGAGAATCAAATTATTTATAGGGGGTGGTTGGGAGTACGATATTTACATTTCCCGCACAGTAGGGCTATTTTCGGCTTCATGCAATTATGTACAGTGTAACCTGGCTTACATTTCATTCCATTTTGTTTCCACTGAGGTCAAAGACTGTACAGCTCCTCAGTTCCTGACTGGCACTAGCTGTTGGTTATTAACTGCGAACTTGTGAAGTACATTTACCCTGAGTATTTTTTCTTCTCATCTTTGAAAAATGTTATTTTGTCTTTCTGATCCACTTGAGAGGCAAGACAGGAGCTCAGTCTGACTTTTCATCTAAAAGACTACACTTTGAAAATTCAGAACTACCTCAGTGCTGTACAAGGGCCTCAGGCTAGATGACGTGCTAAATCTCTCCAGTGGAATTTGAATCTGTGATACATTGAACATGCCAGGGAACCAGGGAAAATTCTGAAAACTAGCAACCAGTGAGTCTCACATCAGTGGTAGGGAAGTTACTGGAACAATTTTTTAGGGATAGGATTTATGAGCATTTGGACAACCGTGGCCGAATTAGGGAGAGCCAGCAAGGCTTTGTGCGGGGCGAGATGTGTCTTACTGACTTGGTTGAATTTTTTGACATGGTGATTGACGAAGGTAGAGTTGTGGGTGTTGTTTATATGGATTTCAGTAAGGCGTTTGACAAAGTCCCTCATCCAGAAGATTAAGATGCATGAGACACATGATGAGTTAGCTGCTTGGATTCAGTACTTGCTTGCCCATAGAAAGCAGAGAGTAGTCATCGAAAGGACTTTTTTCTTGTTGGAGGTCTATGATTAGAGATGTTCTTCAGGGATTTGCACTGAGACCTCTGCTGTTTGTGATGTATATAATAGACCTGGATGCAAATGCAGATGGGTGGGTTATTAAGTTTGCAGATGATACGAAGTTTGGTGGTTTTGCGGATAGCATAGGAGACTGGCAAAAATACAGTGGGATATAGATCAGTTGCAGATATGAGCAGAGAACTGGCAGATGCAGTTTAACCTGACCAAGTGTAAAGTTTTCCACCTTGGAGGGTCAAATGCAAAGGCACAATGCACTATTAAGGGTAAGATTGTTCACAGTGCTGACGAGCAGTCGATCATGGAGTCCAAGTTCATATCTCCCTGAAAGTGGCTACACAGGTTGATAGGGTGTTTAAGAAGACATATGGCATTGAGGTCAAATGTCAGGAAATTATGTTGCAGCTTTATAAAACTCTAGTTAGGCTGCATCTAGAGTATTGCATACAGTTCTGGTGACCCCATTAAGGGAAGGATGTTGAGGGTCTGGAGAGAGTGAAGAGGAGGTTTACCAGGATGCTGCCTGGATTTGAGGGCCTGTGCTATAATGAGAAGTTAGACAAACTTGGGTTGTTTTCTCTGTAGTGGTTGAGGCTGAGGGGAGATCTGTTCGAAGCTTATACGATTATGAGAGGCATAGATAGAGCAGATAGACAATATCTTTTTCCAAGAGTTGAAATGTCTAATACCAGAAGGCATGCATTTAAGGTGAGAGGGGGTAATTTGGAAAGAGATGTGCACTACCTGGGGTGGTGGTAGAGGAAGAAAATTAGTCTTTTAAGAGATGTCTAGTTAGGCACATGAATGTGAGGAAAATGGAAGGATGTGGTCATTACATAGGCAGAAGAGATTAGATTAGTTCGCCACTTGATTACTAATTTAATTGGTTTGGCACAACACTGTAGGCTGCAGGGCCTGTTCCTGTGCTGTACTTTTCTATGTTCGATGTTCAATGCCAACTGCAAAATTACTGAGTCTGCAAAAACATTACATTTTATTTCTGGTGATATGCATTGAATATACTGCAGGCAACAGTGTGGTAAGATAAATATCTTTACTCATACATAAGTCCGACCATCATTCTGTAACTTTTTTAAAAATGAGACTACTTATCATTTCACACTGTAGGAACACAGGAAGGAATGCAGGCTTTTACCCACAGCATTACTCTTACTATTCAGTACTGCATCAAGAAGAAAATGAAAAGCTTTGTGAAACTTTGGAAAGCAGACTTAACTCTAAAGGCAAAGTAAGGTCCAGCTATAATCATTAGCACACCCTGACCCATATCCATATTTCTTCGTCAACATCCAGCAGCCTAATTAAGAAGCATTGTCGTAGCAACCTCCTGGCTTGAACTTATAGTAAATATTACCTTTTTCCTCTCTCCCGGCTTCTTGGCAACTTTAATTTTTTTTCCTCTCTTTCTCAGTTCTGACGAAAGGTCTTTGACTGTTTCTCTTTTCACAGTGGTATCCTGTCCGGTGAATGTAGCTAAAGCTTTTATTTTGTTTCAGATGTCAAGAATCTGCAGCTTTGTTGATTTTTATCTGTAATCATACTGAACAGTGTAACAGACTTTGAGGATCGTATTCCTATTTTCTAATATCTTTATACTCCCATTTTCTTGTATAGAATTAAAAGCTGGCACTGCATTGCAGTGCCAGGATTTAATTTGCAATCAATGTTGATTTAGCTTTAAACCTATTTATCTTAAACTGGGTATCATTACTTCACGCTGGTTAGGCATTACAAAATCCATCATCGTAGCAGCAACATTTACTGGAGGAAGTGTGTGACATTTTATGCCCCACTTTAGAAATAATTAATTGGTTGTTAAGCACTTTGGGATATCCTGCGGATGTGAGAGACATACACAGTATTATTACAAGTTTATGAGATTTAGAGACATTATAGCAGTTTATTTACCTAATCACTCATCATTCCCTTCAATTCACCAAAATTCTATCATTACCTGTACATTCAGGGATGTTTACAGTGGCCATTTAGCCCACCGATTTGTACGTCTCTGAGTCTTGACTTGCTGAGTGATTACAGTATTTTATCTTTTTATTTTGAGAATTTCTCTGGAATTTCTTCTCTTACCCTCTCTACCTTTCTATCTTTCTAAAAATGCTGCCTGAAGCTGACCTTGTCTGTCATGTTTCTCTTTCTTTGTGGGCACTCAAGGGATACGGGCCTCAGGGTCAGAACCAGCATTTAATTGCCCATCCCTAGTTGCCCTTGAGAAGGTGGTGGTCAGCTGCCTGCTTTAACTGCTGGACCACCTTTAGGGCAAGACTTCTGGGAATTTGACCCAGCATAGTTGAAGGAAAGGCAATACATTTTGAAGTCAGGATGGTATGTGACATGGAGAGCAAATTCAATGTGATGGTACTTCCGGCGTTAGTGATGGGTTTGGAAGATACTGTATAAGGAGACTTGGTGAGTTACTGTCCTGTAAATGGTAAAAACTGGTGCTCCATGCACCATCAGTGAATGGTTGTGAACAGGGTGCCTAATCAAATGGGCTGCTACGTCATGTATGATGATCTTCAGGCAAAGCCCCCAGGATGTTCTTCTATGTTAAGGTGCTTTCTGAACACAAATTCTGTTCAGCTTCTGTTCACTGTAAACTCTGACAAAATTCAAGTTGAAAACTTCATCCAGCAGAGTTAGGGATAGAAGTCACCAGCAACAGGGTGGGAAAGCGGAGCATCACTGCTTTTTGTATGAAGCCTTCTGTGTGGAAAACACAAATATATCAAAAAATATAGAAGCTTACCTGGTTCCTCCAATCTCTGGTAATATTTCTTTAAAGAACTGCTGGCTGGCCCATTCAATGGGTAAGGGATCTATAGAGAAACTGCAGCCATTGAGTATATAATTGATTGGTTATTAGAGTTAAGCTTCTATCTCATCTGGTCGATCATCATAATACATCAGGACAAATGCTGGCAAAGTGATTTTGAGAGCTATATACCATCAAAATAAAGTCCTCTGTCCAACTTACCCGTGCTGACCAAGGTGTCTTCCTGAGCTAGTCTCCTTCACCTCTATTTGCCCCATGTCCTTCCAAATCTTTCCTATTCATGAACAAATGTTCCTTAAACATTGTAATAATACCCACCTTTACCACTTCTTCTGCCAGCTTGTTCCATATACCCACCACGCTCTGTGTTAAAAACTTGTGGCCTCTCAGATCCCCTTTAATTCTTCCTCTTCTCACCTTCAACCAATACAATACTCTCTAATTTTAGACCCCCCACCCCCACCCTCCCGCTGAATGAGCATGTCAGAAACAGTGATCACAATCCCTTGAGCTTTACCATAGCCTTGGACAGTGATAGGAGCAGACTGTAAGGGAAAGTATTTAAATGGGGGAGGGTGAATTATGATGCTACTAGGCAGGAACTTGGGAACGTAAATTGGATCGGATGTACTCAGGGAAATGCACAACAGGAATGTGGAGTTTGTTTCGGAAACGCATGGGATTCTGGATAGGTTTTACCCATTGCGGCAGGGAACGGATAGTACGATGAAGGAACTGTGGTTGACAAGAGATGTGAGTCAAGAGGAAGAAAGAAGCACACCTAAGGTATAGGAAACAAGGATCAGACAGGGCTCTTCAAAGTTACAAGATAGTCAGGAAGGAGCTTAAGAATCAACTCAGGAGAGCTAGAAAGGGCTATGTGGAGGCCTTGGTAAGTAGGATTAAGGGAAAGCACAAGATGTTCTACACGTATGTGAAGAACAGGAGGATGACCAGAGTGAGGGTAGCATTGATCAGGGATAGTAGAGGAAATGTGTCTGGAGTTGGAGATGGTAAGAGAAATGAATACTTTGCTTCAATATTCACCAGTCAGAGGGACCTTGACATTTGTGAGAGCAGTGTAAAACAGGCTGATGTGCTTCAACATGTTGATGTTAAGAAAGAAGACATGCTAGAACTTTTGAAAACCCATTTGGATAAATAAATTCTCAGGGCCAGATGGGATATATCCCATGTTACATGGAAAGTGAGGTAAGAGATTGCTGTACCTTTGGCAAAGATCTTTGTGTCCTCACGAGCTACAGGAGTAGTGCCAGAGGATTGAAAGGTGACAAATGTTATTACTTTGTTCAAGAAAGGTAATAAGGATACCCCTGGCAATTATAGACCAGTGAATCTCACTTCAGTGGTGGGCAAACTTTTGGAGAGGATTCTTGGACACAGAATTTATGTGCATTTGAAGAAGCAAAGTCTGATTAGGGATAGTTAAAATTGCTTTGTGACTATCTCAATGACTTTGTGAGGGGCTGATCATGCCTCACGAGTCTGATTGGATTCTTTGAGGAAGTGACAAAACATATCGATGAAGGCCGAGAGGTGCACGTGGTGTATATGGATTTTAGTAAGGCCTTTGGCAAAGTTCTTCATGGTAAGCTTATTCAAAATATCAGGAAGCATGGGATACAGGAAGACTTGGCTATGTGAATTCAGATAGGCATGTCCATAGAAGGCAGAGGGTTAGAGTAGATGGAGAATATTCTGCCTGGAGATCAGTGACCAGGATTTGTTCTGGACCACTGCTCTTTGTGATTTTATAAATGATTTGGATGAGGAACTGGAAGGGTAGGTTTTTTAAGTTCATAGATGACACAAAAGTTGGTGGTGTTGTGGATCGTGTAGAAGGTTGTTCTAGCTTACAATGGGATATTGATGGGATGCAGACCTGGACTGAGAAGTCGCAGATAGAGTTCAATGAGTAAAAGTGTGAAGTGATTCATTTTGTAAGGCTGAACTTGAAGACAGTATACAGGATTAATGGTAGGATGCTTGGCAGTGTGGAGGAACAGAGGGATCTTGGGGTTCACTTCCGGTAAGATAACAGCACATTCGGACGCAGTGAACTCTCAGGGGCCAAGCAAAGGTGGTTTTTCCTTTGTTAAACATTTTTTTTACAGGTGCAAGAAGTTGTTGGACTCCAAGAACTTCGGGTACTGTAGGTCTACCCCATCAGTGAGCTGCTTGTTGATTGGAGGAGCCAGAGTGGGTTCAAAGGAGCTGGGCTGGGTGCAGACCATATTGCTACCTACTACTCGAAGGCATCAGAGTTGTTGTGTGAGGGCAGCATGCAGTGTAACCGTGGGTGATTGCCTTGGATGTTTCTCTTGTGATCGCAAGTCCCTGTTGGACATTGATAATGTAAGATGCCGCAGGCCTGTTTCCCTAGTTTGGTGGATTTACAGACGACGGGGGTGCTGCGTAGCTTTGGTTGTAGCGAGCTCTAGGTCTCAAGCTGCTGGCTTGCCTACTGTTGAAGCCCAAGAGATGAGACAACGGAAGTGATGCAGTGGGGCATCCAAGCTCGGTAGAGGGCTAACCTCTCCCACTGGTGTTGCCCTTCAGTGTTTGATCAATGGAATGACAGGCTAGATTGCAGTGGCTATACTGCCGAGAATTGTGCCATCAGTATGTGGGACATGTCGCTCAGGGTCTTGGGCTATATATGTTTTTTTTTTGCTCTTTATTTTGAATGTGCTGTGTATGTTTTCATCTTGGTCCCAGAGGAACGCTGTTTCGTTTGGCTATATCCATGTATGGTTGAATGATAATTAAACTTGAATTTGATTTGATTTGATTTCTAAAGATACCTCAAAGTTGTAGCACAATTCGATAGAATGGTTAAGAAGGCATATGGTGTGTCGGGTGATCAAAGTTCAAGAGCTGTGTGGTGGTGTTGCAGCCCTCTAAAACTCTGGTTGGACTACTCTTTGAGTTCATTATAGGAAGGACGTGGAAGCTTTCAAGAGTGCACAAAGGAGATTTATCAGGGTGATGCCTGAATTACAAGCATGTCTTATAAGGATAGGTTGAGCAAACTAGGCCTTTTCTCTCTGGAGCAAAAGAGGATGAGAGGTGATATTGTGGAGGTGTTGGTTGAGTGTGCAGCCAGAAACTTTGTCCCAAGGCAGAAATGGCTAATACAAGGGGGCATAAATTTAAGGTATTTGGAGGACAGTATGGGGGGGTGGTGGTTGTCAGAGGTGGGTTCTTCTCACAGAGAGTGGTAGGTGATGGGATGTGCTGCTGGGGTGGAGGTACATCAGGGGCATTAAAGAAACTCTTTGGCACATGAATGAAAGAAAGGTTAGATTGATCTTGGGGAAGGTTAAAGGACTGGCTCAACATTGTAGACCGAAGGTCCTGTAAATGTACTGTATTGTTCTATGTTCTATACAGTCTGGGAAAAAGACTGTCAATATCCACCATTTCTATGCCCCTCATCATTTTATAAGTCTCTATTGGGTCACCCCTCAGCTTCATGAGCTCCAGAGAAAATGGTCCCAACTTATCCAGTCTCTCCTGATAACTCAGACACTCTTACTTCATCAACATCTTTGTGAATCTTTTCTGCACCCTTTCTGGTCAGGTAGCAAGAGTACCCAAGGCAATTTTGCTGTATTCTCACCACACAGAAAGAGCTCACACTGATTCTGTAATCCCTTTCAACAGATGGATTTGTTCAAGCTTGGAATACAAAGGACAAGATATTTGAGGGTGCTGGAATAACAGTGTGAAGGTAACTTAGGAATTGGATTTAGCTTTTTATTGTCACATATACCGAGATACTGTAAAAATGATTTTGTTTACGTGCCATCCAGCCAGATCATTCCATACGTAAGTACATCGAAGTAGGAAAAGTATGAGTTTTCACACCACAAATATTCCATTCTGATTTTTGTTGCATGTTATAACTGTTAATCTTGACAGCTCATTTTGAGTAAACATTGTTCTGAGGGAAGCAGTTGTGGCCTATTCTCAACTGAGCACATCTGTCTTGTGGTTGAACACTCCTCCCTCTCCATATAAATGGTAATCTTAAATGGCTTTGAAGGAGGATGATGAAGTGATTGCTTGACCATGGTAAAATCTGCTAAAGAACTTCAAAGGAATATTAGTGACTCTGAAACAGAGTGAGGTATTAGGATCAATGACCACAGGCAGGGTCTTAAGGAGTGTAAGAAAGAGAGTCAGAGGAGAGGTTTAGGGAGGGCATTCCAGACATTAGAGCTCAGATGGAACACTGAATTTTTTTTTAGCAAATGCATAATTGCATGAGAGATACTGGTTGCTGTTAGGCAGGAAGAGAAAACTCCTGGCAATAAGGATGGACCAAGCTGTGGGGGCATTTGGCAATTGAGCTGATTGTTTCATAATGAAAGTTTTGCCTGAATCAGAGCGGATGTGAGATGGCAAGTCCAGGACTGTTTGTGGTCAGATTAGGGTGTGAGTTAGGATACAGGTTAGCAGGGTCTCAGAAGAGGTCAGATTTATGGTGAGGGCAATGTGGAAGATCAGCTGTAGGTATATTGGAACAGCCAAAGCTGGAGATAATAAAAGCATGAAATTTGTTGTTTTGTGGCAGCATTCCAGATATAACAATTCCAATAACTTACATGAATGAGTAAATAGTGCAAAAAAAGGAGTAATGACGTTGTGTTCATGGGTTCATAGACCATTCAGAAATCTGATCATGGAGGGCAAGAAGATTCTTTGAATTGTTGAGTGTGGGTCTTCAAGGTCCTGTACCTTTTCTCTGATATTACAGGATAAATAGAAGCAGTTTTTTCCGATGTGACTGTGTTGGCTCATTAAAGCCAAGAATAAATCCATCCATAGTTTCTGAAAAGAGATTCCTTGGCATAGCCTGACTCCCTCGATACAGACAACTCACAACAAACTTTGTACTTGAGTCCTTAGAATGATTCCAAGTCAAAGGAGAAGGACACCACAGTAGCCTAGCAGTTAGCGCGATGCGGCTTGGGGCGTGGGTTTTCCCGGCTCCTCCGGTTTCCTCCCATAGTCCAATTGAGCGACCCTCTCCGCCATGAGAAGGTATTTGGTGTCCCTATCCCAGACCTTTCCACACCTTCGGGACACTTTCTTTGCCGCCTGTAATGGTACTACCCGTTATTTCATCCTCCATCGGATCCATGACTGTAATCGCCGTTTTTTTGACTTTGTCATGTTAGGCAAAGATCGCAAGATCCTACATCGGCAGACCCCAGAGCCTGCTGGCCCGGACGCTAGCAGGCATGAATTTCAGATTGCGGCTTCTGCATTGACCTCGCCGGCTCCAACACCTCAGGGCATATTCAAAACCCGGACTCCAGCAACGACCATGGACACCTTCAAAGCGATTGCGCAACCACCAACTGCGACTCCAGCCTTGAACTCCAGGCCGGGTCTTTATGTGCTGCTATTGTGACTCCCGTCTCCCCTTCCCCCACCACCACTCCGCAGCCCCATCTTCCTCAGATCCGACCGTCAACTCCTGGGCCCTCAGAGGCTCCATCTTCCTCTCACCCCAACCCTCCCCTCTCCACTGACACCACCAGCCTCCCCCCTCCCCCCTCTGATCCCAGCTCTCATCCGTGCCGGGTCTTTACCATCCCCTCCAACCTTCAACTGTCTGAGGCAGAACGCTCTGTCCTCAGTAAGGGCCTCACCTTTGTCCCCCTTCGCCCACAACTCAGCGAGTTCCGCGTTCGCCATCATGTGGAACTCTTCTTCCGCCATCTCCGTCTCCGAGCCTACTTCTTCGGCAAGGACTCTTCCACCCCCACCGATGACCCCTTCTCCCGTCTTCAACCCTCCTCCTCTTCATGGACACCCTGCTCTGGTTTTCTGCCTGCCCTGGATCTCTTTATTGCTAACTGCCGACGGGACATCAACCGTTTCGACTTCACCACACCTTGTTCCAATTCCAACCTCACTCCTTCCGAACGCTCTGCTCTCCACTCCCTCCGCACTAATCCTAACCTTACTATTAAACCCGCCGATAAGGGGGGTGCTGTTGTAGTCTGGCGCACTGACCTCTACCTTGCCGAGGCACAGCGACAACTCGCGGAATCCTCCTCTTATTTACCCCACTAAGGAGCACCAGGCCATTGTCTCCCACACCACCACCGACTTTATCCGCTCAGGGGATCTTCCATCCACTGCTACCAACCTTATAGTTCCCACACCTCGCACTTCCCGTTTCTAGCTCCTACGCAAGATCCACAAACCTGCCTGTCCTGGCAGACCTATTGTCTCAGCTTGCTCCTGCCCCACCGAACTCGTTTCTGCATACCTCGACACGGTTTTATCCCCCCTTGTTCAATCCCTTCCTACCTATGTTCGTGACACTTCTCACGCTCTTAAACTTTTCGATGATTTTAAGTTCCCTGGCCCCCACCACTTTATTTTCACCATGGATGTCCAGTCCCTATATACTTCCATCCCCCATCAGGAAGGTCCCAAAGCTCTCCGCTTCTTTTTGGATTCCAGACCCAATCAGTTCCCCTCTACTACCACTCTGCTCCGTCTAGCGGAATTAGTCCTTACTCTTAATAATTTCTCCTTTGGCTCCTCCCACTTCCTCCAAACTAAAAGGTGTAGCTATGGGCACCCGTATGGGTCCTAGCTATGCCTGCCTTTTTGTTGGCTTTGTGGAGCAATCTATGTTCCATACCTATTCTGGTATCTGTCCCCCACTTTTCCTTCGCTACATCGACGACTGCATTGGCGCTGCTTCCTGCACGCATGCTGAGGTCGTTGACTTTATTAATTTTGCCTCCAACTTTCACCCTGCCCTCAAGTTTACCTGGTTCATTTCCGACACCTCCCTCCCCTTTCTAGATCTTTCTGTCTCTATCTCTGGAGACAGCTTATCTACTGAAGTCTACTATAAGCCTACTAACTCTCACAGCTATCTGGACTATTCCTCTTCTCACCCTGTCTCTTGCAAAAATGCCATCCCCTTCTCGCAATTCCTCCGTCTCCGCCGCATCTGCTCTCAGAATGAGTCTTTTCATTCCAGGACAAGGGAGATGTCCTTTTTTAAAGAAAGGGGCTTCCCTTCCTCCACCATTAACTCTGCTCTCAAACACATCTCCCCCATTTCAGGCACATCTGCTCTCACTCCATCCACCCGCCACCCCACTAGGAATAGGGTTCCCCTTGTCCTCACCTACCACCCCACCAGGCTCCGGGTCCAACATATAATTCTCCGTAACTTCCGCCACCTCCAACGCGATCCAACCACTAAGCACATCTTTCCCTCCCCCCCCCGCTTTCCGCAAGGATCTCTCCCTACGCGACTCCCTTGTCCATTTGTCCCCCCCATCCCTCCCCACTGATCTCCCTCCTGGCACTTATCCTTGTAAGCGGAACAAGTGCAACACATGCCCTTACTCTTTCTCCCTTACCACCATTCAGGGCCCCAGACAGTCCTTCCAGGTGAGGCGACACTTCACCTGTGAGTCGGCTGGGGTGATATACTGCGTCTGGTGCTCTCGATGTGGCCTTCTATATATTGGCGAGACCCGACACAGACTGGGAGATCATTTTGCTGAACACCTACGCTCTGTCCGCCAGAGAAAGCAGGATCTCCCAGTGGCCACACATTTTAATTCCACATCCCATTCCCATTCTGACATGTCTATCCATGGCCTCCTCTACTATAAAGATGAAGCCACACTCAGGTTGGAGGAACAACACCTTATATTCCGTCTGGGTAGCCTCCAACCTGATGGCATGAGCATTGACTTCTCTAACTTCCGCTAATGCCCCACCACCCCCTCGTACCCCATCTGTTATTTATATACACACATTCCTTCTCTCGCTCTCCTTTTTCTCCCTCTGTCCCTCTGACTATACCCCTTGCCCATCCTCTAGGTTCCCCCCCTCCCCCTTTTTCTTCTCCCTGGGCCTCCTGTCCCATGATCCTCTCCTACCTCTTTTGCCAATCACCTGTCCAGCTCTTGGCTCTATCCCTCCCCCTCCTGTCTTCTCCTATCATTTTGGATCTCCGCCTCCCCCTCCAACTTTCAAATCTCTTACTCACTCTTCTTTCAGTTAGTCCTGATGAACGGTCTCGGCCTGAAATGTCGACTGTACCTCTTCCTAGAGATGCTGCCTGGCTTGCTGCGTTCACCAGCAACTTTGATGTGTGTTGCTTGAATTTCCAGCATCTGCAGAATTCCTCGTGTTTGCAATGTACTGGATAGGTTGATTCGTCATTGTGAATTGTCCCGTGATTAGGTCAGGGTTAATTGGGATTGTGGGGTTGCTGCTCCACACTTTATCACTAAACAAATAAACAAATATGATATTGCTAAGTTAATAATTCACAGAATGATTAATATGTCAGTTTGAAATATATCTCAACAAGAAATAAATATTACTTGGGGTGACTAAGGTTGATTGGAAGGATAACTTGCACTGATGCCAATAATGAATTCATAATTCAACCAGTTCCACCAGAACCATTATGACCTGCTCATCACCCTCCACACTTCACCTTATGCCCTGCCCTACTGACATTGTCAGTTTTGGTTTAGTTAAGAGTGCTTTCTGTCTCCTTCTTAGTAGGCTGCAAGTTCACGTGCAGCTCTAGAAGCAAGTGAAAAGTTCACACCTACGCACCAAAGTGGGCCTGAGAGAGGGCTGCCTTATCAAATGTGTTGTTCTGGAGATGAAGTGGTCATCAGCCCTATCAAATACACGTGAAAGGTTCCTTGACACTACTTGTAGGAATGTTCTCTCTGGATTCCTTTCCATTATTTATTCTTTAATCAACACCTCCAAATCTGGTCACTCTGAGTACAACTCTCACTGTCCAGAAGTTGGCTTCTGTTCCTAGACTACAATAGTGCCTACATTAAATAAAAGCTGAACTGCTGTTTGAACTTTCTGGCATGTCACAAGGTGGTGAAATACACTGTATAAATGACAGACTTTCTTGTTCTTTTGTGTCTCCATTTTCAGAAAAACAATTAGTCATATGTAAGGAGGATTAAAAGTGATTCATCCTAAAACTGCATCAAATTGTCAAAGGAAAATCTAAAAACAGTTTCTTCCTCAGAGTGTTAGACATGAGGAATGGATCTAAAAAATTCACAACCATGATAATTGATTTTTTTGCGACACTATCATAATTCCTTCAGAGCTTTGCAAATAGTTGGTATGTAGAAATTGATAATTCACTTACCGTATTCCTTGATTACGCTGCTTCAGGAGCTCATTGATTCCTGGATACTTGGAATACGAAGCAAGAGGAAGTGATTGAATTAAGCTCAGATTTCACGTTTATTATCATAGGAATGTATACCCAGGGTGTAAATGCCATGAAAATCTCTTTGTGTAGCAGTAGCACACTTTACTACAAGCATACATTTCATGAACCTAAATAGACATAGATTATACATAAAATACATGACATACATGACAAAATAAACAATAATAAACAGCAGCATTCGTGCAAGTTGAGGGAAATACAGTTCCGGTCAACTCAACAACCTGATGGCAGTGGGGAAGAAACTGCTGTTGAACCTGGAAGAGTGGGTCTTCAAGCTCCTGTACCTCCTCCCTGATGGCAGTAATGAGAAGAGGCCCAGATGATGGGGTCTATTGTGATGGATGTCACCTTCCTGAGGCTGTGTCCACCACTCTCAGTAGTCCCTTGTGATCCTGTGCATCGAAGTTCCCATATTAGACTGTGATGCAACTAGTCAGTCACATCTATAGAAGTTTATCAGAGTCTATGTTGGCATGCCAGATCTCCTTAAACTTCTAGGAGATGCTGGCATCCCTTCTTCATGGATGTATCTATGTGCTGGACCCAGAATAGGTCCTCTGAGATTTGGCAACCATGGACTTACAGCTGCTCGCCCAATCCATTGCAGACCCTACAGTGAAAATTGGGGTGGATGCAATTACTATGTTTCAGAGGCATTTACATAGGTAAATTATAGAAGTTAGAGTCCTTATGTGCTGTACCGCTCTATGAAGAACCATTTGTACTCACTTATCATCTCTTTCAGCAAGGTAGGTTTTCAACAGATATCAGTTACTACTCTTGAGTCACTTGCTGGTTTGAAATGGATTTTGTCAACATGCTGCCTTAAATCCTGGCAATTGTTGAATTCACATCATTGAACTGATCTCTGGAACATAAAGATATTGCTCTTCCTTCCTCTTCTTGCCAGTTAGTTTAAGTTGACAATTATCTGCCTTATGCTGGTTTCAAACTCCTCTAATAAATCACTCCAAAGTTTTATTCTTGCTGGAAGTTTGACCCGTAAATTGATGGCACGGTAGCGTAGTGATTAGCACAATGCTTTAAAGCGCCAGCGACCCAGATTAATTTCCCGCCACTAGCTGTAAGAAGTTTATATATTCTCCCTGTTCATGTGGGTTTCTTCTGGGTGCTCTGGCTTCCTCCCACAGCACAAAACATACCAGTTGGTGAGTTCATTGGCTGTTGTAAGTTGTCCCATGATTAGGCTGTGATTAAATCAGTAGATTGCTGGGCGCGTGGCTTGAAGGGCTGGAAGGGCCTATTCTGCTCTGTATCTCAATAAAAAAAATAAAAAATTACAAAGACTCACAAATTAATGCACCTCAAACAACCTTGGCACATCTCATTGTTTTTCTCAATGCATAAACTACATTGGACATGTAATGCTTGTTGTAATGGCATACAATTACTGCCTCAGTGTCAGGTAGTAAGGCAAAGGGGTGTGCTGTGTAATTAAAATCAGAAGTTCCTAGGAGTAAAGATTACCAGTAGGTTGTCTTAGTCCAACCACACAGATGCCATGGCAAAGGAAGTCCATCAGCACCTCTACTTTCTCAGAGGGCGAAAGAAATTTGACATGTCCCCATTGAAAATATCCTTTGTGGATGTATCACAATTTGGTATGTCAAATGCTTTGCCTGAGACCATAAGAAATTGCAGACAGTTGTGGACACAGCTCAGTACATCATAGAAGCCAGCCTCCCTCCAGGGATTCTGACTATATATTCAGAAGGATGAGAGGAGATCTTAGAGAAACATAAAATTATGAAAGGGATATATAAGTCAGAGGCAGGAAAGCCATTTCTGCTGGTAGGTGAGACTAGAACTAGGGGACATAGCCTCAAGATTTGGGGGAGTAAATTTGGGATGGAGAAGAGGAGAACTGCTTTTCCCAAAGAGTGGCAAATCTGTGGAATTCTCTGCCCAATGAAGCATTGGAGGCTACCTCAGTAAATATATTTAAAATAAGGTGGGATAGATGTGGGGAAAAGGCAGGTAAGTGGAGATGAGTCCATGGTCAGATCAGCCATGATCTTACTGAATGGCGGAATAGGCTCAATAGGCGAGATGGCCTATTCCTGCTCCTATTTCTTATGTTTTCACTGCCTTAGTAGGGCAGCCAGCAAAATCAAAGACCCCTCACACCTTGGGCATGCTCTCTTCTTCCCCCTTCCCCCATTTGGGCAGAAGATACAAAACACACACCACTAGGCTCAAGCAGAGTTTCTGTCTTACTGTTATAAGACTACTGAACAGTTCTCTTGTGTGGTAAGATGGCTCCTCGATCTCACACTCCCTTGCACCTTATTATCTGCATTTCACTTTCCCTCTAGTTGTAACATATCCAAGTTCAAAGTTCAAGGTGCATTTATTATCAAAGTATGTATACATTATACAAGCTTGAGATTTGTCTCCTTACAGGCAGCCACAAAACAAATACTGTAAACCCCAAAGAACACTTTAAAACAGACTGCAAAGCACCCAATGCACAGAGAGAAACAAATTGTGCAAACAATAAAAGTAAGCAAACAGCATTCTGCATTGTTGTTGTTTTTCCCTTGTACTCTCTCAATGTACTGATATGATGAAATGATCTGTATAGGTGGCATGCAAAACAAAGTCTTTCATGTATAATGGAACAGAAGACAATAATAAAGCAATTCACCAATTTACTGTAGATGTTGGAAAAAGTCATCAGGTAAGCAACATCTATGGAAAGGAATCAGTCAATGTTTCAGGTCCAAGACCCTTTATCAGAACGGACAAAGAGTGAAAACAAGTTAGATTTCAATGGTGGAAAAGGTGGGGAGGAGTAGGTAGAACAAGGTCAATATTTCCAATAGGATGAGAGTAAATGAGTTAATGCAGAAATTAGAGTAGTAGCACAAATCAGATTATTCCTCTGCCTTTGTAATGTGTTGTTAAAAGCAAGGCTGTGATTGATAGCCGAACTATTGCAACAGAAAAAAGAAAATTGGACCAAAATTATGATAGATCAAAATAGCCCGTTATCACTGGCCGGTGGTGTAGTGGCAACTGCACTGGACTTCAGGATGAGTGGTCCCGGGTTCAAACTGGCTGGCTCCTTGCATGCTTCCCATCGCGATGGGTTGAGCATTGAGCTAGCAACTCGGCATTGTAAACAAAAGAGAAAAATGCTGAAGAAGCAGTATGGTTGCCACTTGATTTGCCACAAGGTGCGTGGAAAGGAATAACAACAGGGTCTCGGCCTGAAACGTCGACTGCGCCTCTTCCTATAGATGCTGCTTGGCCTGCTGCGTTCACCAGCAACTTTGATGTATGTTGCTTGAATTTCCAGCATCTGCAGAATTCCTGTTGTTTGCGTTAAAATAACAACAAAATGGCCAGTTCTAATACAGACAAAAAGAAATACTGAGTAGCGTGAAGCTGGATAGTTTAATATAGAGTAATGAATTATTCTGCAACCAAAAGTGAGGTGTTGTTTCACGAACTTGTGTTGGGCCTCAATCGGAGCAGTCCAAAAGGCCACAGACTGATAGATCAGAGTGGGAGTGGGATAAGGAATTAAGTGGCAGGAAACTGGAAGCTCTGTGTCACTATTATGGATTGAATGCAGGTGTCCTGCAAAGTGACCATCCAGTCTGTGTTTCATTTCTCCAATATAGAGATGACGACATTGTGAACGCCAGAAGAAGTACACTTGGTTGGCAGAAGTACAAGTGAATCACTGCCTCACTTGGAAAAACTGTTTTGCTTACTGCCCTTGGGTGGTCCAAAGAGATGAATGGACAGATGATGCACACATTGATTATGTAATTAAAAATGTAAATGTTATTGCTTAGTTGAGTGGTTCCTGGAACTACATGCACCATTGCACAAGGTGTGGGAGTGAGTGAAGAGGCCAAGTCTTCTTCTTTCTACTATCATTGGCCTCAAGGAACAGAGCCTTAGGTCCCACACCATCCCTATAACAATCGGGCTCCTGAACTGGCATGGATAACTTCATTCACCACTAAGCTGAATTGATTCTGCAATGGATGACACCAAGATTAGACCATAGACCATATGGCATAGGAGCAGAATTAGGTCATTTGGCCCATTGAGTCTGCTCTGCCATTCAATCAAGGCTGTTCCTTTTTCTCTCCTCCTCAGCCCCACTTCTCAGCCTTCTCCCCATAACCTTTGATGCTGTGTCCAATCAAGAACCTATCAATCTCTGCCTTAATACACCCAACAACCTGGCCGCCACAGGTGTCTATGGTAACAAATTCCACAAATTCATCACCCTCTGTCTAAAGAAGTTTCTCTACATCTCTGTTTTAAATGGATGCCCCTCCATCCTGAGGCTGTCCCCTCTTGTCCTAGACTCCCTCACCATGGGAAACATCCTTTTCACATCTACTCTGTCGAGGCCTTTCAACATTTGAAAGATTGCAATGAGATCCTCCCTCATCCTTCTAAATTCTAGTGAGTACAGACCCAGAGCTATCAAATGTTTCTCGCATGATAACCCTATCATTCCCGGAATCATCCTTGTGAACCTCCTCTGAACCCTTTCCAATGCTAGCACATCTTTTCTTAGATGAGAAGCCCAAAACTGCCTTATAAAGCCTCAGCATCAAGTCTCTGTTCTTGTTTTCTAGACCTCTTGAAATGAATGCTAACATTGCATTTGCCTTCCTCACCACTGACTCTACCTGTAAATTAACCTTTAGGGTGTTCTGCAGAAGGACTCCCAAGTCCCTTTGCGTCTCAGATTTTTGGATTTTCTCCCCGTTTAGAAAATAGTCTGCACATTTCTTTCTACTATCAAAGTGCATGACCATGCATTTTCCCACATTGTATTTAATTTCCCATTCTCCTCATCCATCTAAGTCCTTCTACAGCTTACCTGTTTCCTCAACACTACCTGATTAGGGGTGTAGTGGACAGCAGGAAGGCTACCACGGCTTGGAGTGGGATCTGGACCATCTTAAAAAATGGGCTGAAAAATGGCAGATGAAATTTAATGTAGACAAATGTGAGGTATTGCATTTTGATAGGTCTAACTCACTGAACGGTAGCGCACCAAGGAGTGTGGTAGAACAAAGGGATCTGGAAATACAGGTCCATAATGTGGCGTCACAGATAGATCGGGTCGTAAAGAAAGATTTTGGTGCATAAATCAGAGTATTGAGTACAGGAGATGGGATGTTATGTTGAAGTTGTATAAGGCATTGGTGAGGCTAAATTTGGAGTATTATTGTGCAGTTTTGGTCAACTACCTACAGGAAAGATGTAAGTAAGTCTGAAAGAATACAGAGAAATGTTTCTGGGTCTGGAGTACCTGAGTTATAAGGAAAGAATGAATAGATTAAGACTTTATGCTTTGGAATGTAGAAGATTGAGAGGAGATTTGATAGAGGTATACAAAATTATGAGGGATATAGATAAGGTAAATCCAAGCAGGCTTTTTTTTACTGAGATTGGGTGGGACTACAACCAGAGGTCATGGGTTAAGTGTGAAAGATGAAAAGTTTAAGGAGAATATGAGGGGAAACGTCTTCACTTAGAGGGTCATGAGTGTGGAATGAGTTGCCAGCACAAGTGGTGCATGCAAGCTCAATTTCAAAGTTTAAGCGAAGTTGGGATAAGTTCATGGATAGTACGGGTATGGTGGGCTATGGTCCCAGTGCAGGTCGCTGGGAGTAGGTAGTTTAAGTGGTTTCAGCATGGACCAGATGGGGCAAAGGGCCTGTTTCTGTGCTGTACTTTTCTATGACTATAACTTACAGACTCACATTCAAGGACTCTTTATAACTCATGTTCTCAGTATTACTTTTATTTGCACTGTCTTCTTTTGCACATTGGTGGTTTGTCAGTCTTTGTCTATGTAGAGTTTTTCATAAAATTCTATTGTATTTCTTTTATCCTGTAAATGCCTGCAAGAAAATGAACCTCAAGGTAGTATAAAGTAACATACTTTCGTACTTGGATAATAGATTTACTCTGAACATTGAAATGTGTTAAAACAAGTGTAATATGGATGTTATGCCTCATTTCTTCATTCCCAGGGCTGAGGGAGGCACCTTATGTAGAAAAGAAGAGTGGATGGATTAAAGAGTAGGCCAGAGGAATGTTGAAGGGGAAAGAAATAAAAGGGCACACTGCGAAGTGAAGTCGGTGGATCTGGAGTTGCTCCAAAGCATTAAGACAGCCCCGGCTAGAAAGGTTGCTGGCCTATTTCTATGTCATTTTCAAATTAATTGACATGAATTACTTTGGAAAGCAGTAACTTACCTTATGATGTACTCAACAAAGCAAGGCTCCACTAACAGTGATATGGGATTGGCCAATCTGCTGTTGCTGAATTGGGGGATAATTTGTCCAAGGTGATAGATGTTTATAACATCTTCAAGCTACGTCTGGTCAAGCAGAAGGATATTCACCACCAGGTGGTAGTAGAGCTTATATTTTTGTTCCTGGGATGCGGATGTGGTTTTGCCCATCTTTACCTGACTCTGAGATGAGACAGTGAACACTGCTTAAGGGCCTCTGCAAGAAGGAAGGGTTTCCTTCTGTTAATGACAATGAGCTGGACTGTCCTTGTCCCAGATTCCATCTTATACTTGTCCCCAGATATTGCCTACATTTACACACTATGCTGCTCCCATTATCTGCAAAGCTTTTCCACCCTGTCCTCTCTCAAGGCAGGAGGAGTTATTTGTGGGACCAGGTATAAGGCAGTAGATCAATAGCACCCACACTGACATCCATCTAGCTCATGCTGTCAAAAGCTGCTTCTGCAGGTCAGATTATTCCTTGAAATTTCTTGCTCATTTGAAGTTCACAGACGGAACAACATACACGGTAAAGTAAATACACCAATAACTACAATGAGTACACAACAGTGGAATAGTGCAAAGATTGTAGTGCAATTAGAAATAGTGCAAAAAGAAATGCTTAAGTGGCAATAACAGAGTGTTCATATAAGGTAGGATTAAGAAACTTTTAGAATCAATTGTTTAAATGAAAACAAATGACAAATAGTTTTAAAATATCATAACAATAAAGACAATGAATGTATTGTAAAATAGATAGACTTGTGTAAATAAATTGAAAACGTTAATATTATTTAATATGAAGTAATAATTGCAAATTACATAGCTCTGATTATGTACAATGGAATGAGGCCCTTGCTTGCATATCAGTTATAATTGTCCTGAAACTGAAGGACCAGGTGCAAAGTGTTTCAGGCATTGTCTAGACCAATCTAATAAGTTAACCACTATCTGTATCTTTGAGTGTTGCTTGCAGGTATGAGACAATAAGAGATGTAATGGTTGTAGATTTCAAGCTTGTCTTCTTGACAAAATCTGCTTAGCAGACTGCCTCCTCTAATGGGCATTTTATACTTGAACCATCAATCCCATTGAAACCATTTGAAAACCTTTGGAATAAGAGAGTTTAGATTTTTTCCAGAAGTAGGTTGCCAGTTTCTTAAGCCTTTCCTCTGTAGTAGAGGAGTCTGCAGACTAGGCCAAAGAAAAGTACTCAAACTCTGGGCAGAGTTTGCATGCTCCTCCTGTGCTAGTTTGGAGCTCCCCCAGGTAATTCCACTCATTGCTTGCATCCTAGATTAAGATTTCCTGTAAACTTGAACACTCAAAGAGTCAAAGAATGAATTGAGGACATTGGAAATCATCCAAAAGTAGAAAGGTTTTCCTTCGCGATGAGATCACCTGATGTCTCTCAGGCCATAGGCTCGAAATCAGGGGTTCCCAACCTTTTTTATGCCATGGACCCTTACCATTAACCTAGAGGTCCATCGACACCAAGCTGGGAATGCCTGCTCTAAATGGTCCATGCATATTTCCTGATGTTTGGTCCAATGTGGCTATAGAAAGCTGGAAGCTAAAAGCCCAGGGCTTAGGTAGAGTTTGGATGACATGGATTTTGTGAAGGAGTCTCCAGTGATAGTCATTTTCAAGCTTTCCCAGATATACTGGAAGGCCTCATGAGGAGTGATGTGATTGTGTCTACTGCTTTGAAATTATGCCTAAGAATATTAAAAACTTGAGAAATTGATGAGTTGTCGATATAGTATTTTGAGCTTGAGCTCCATCGAAACAACCCCCCTTTGATATCACAATGGGAAACAGAAAATCAAAGAGAATTTACAACCCGTAAAGAGGATGCTTGGCCCATCATATTTAAATCCATTGGTAGAGATATCATCATCATCAGCGATCACTCGTAGCTGGGTATGATTCTTCTCCTGGTGGTAGACCTGGTCACTTGTGGGTCTTGAGATGACTGAAGAGGCTAATCCATGATCCACAAGTCCTATTGAAGTGTTGGCATGTGTAGGTCATTGAGGTGGTGGTGGATGTAGCTGGTTGGGCCTTTCCCAGTTTCTCCTTATGTTGAAGCCGCTTAGCCTCAACGGCACCGTGGAGCTGTTCTTCGAGCTGTGCAGTCCCCTCGTAGACAGTCCTTCTCCAGCTTTCCATATCCTGTACTAATTTCTCCCACCCATTCAGGTTGATGTGGCACTTCCTCAGGTGGGTCTTGACATTGTCCTTAAACCACTTACTCTGCCTTCCAGGAGTGTGTTTGCATCCTTCAGTTGGCTGAACAGGAGTTGTATAGGGAGGTGGGAGTCAGGCATACAAATGATATGGCTGACCCATCGTAATTGGTGACCCATCGCAATGTGGCTATAGAGTTAATTTTAGCTTCCTCTAGGATGCTGGAGTTAGAACATCTGTTTTTCCAGCAAACTCTCAGAATCTTTTGGAGGCATCTTTGATGGTAAGTTTCTTGGGATTTTATGTGCTTGCTGTATGATGTCCTTGACTCAGCTCCATAAGCAAGGAGGGGAGGACTATAGCTTTATACAGCAGAAGCTTAGTGTTGGATTTGATATCCTGATCTTTAAAAACCCTCTTTCTCAGCCTGGCAAAAGCTTCACTCATGCAGCTTATTTCAGTGATTTATTTCAAGGTCAGTGTAGGCACTTGAAGAAAGAAGGTTGCAAAGATAGGGGGAATAATCAGTGTTCTCCAGACAGATGTGATCAACTTGGATGGCTGAAGGTTTATGAGTTCAACCTGGAGCAGGTTGGTGCAGGACTTGGGCTTTCTTGATGTTTAGGTCAAGTCCCAGGTGCTTGAATGCTCTGGCAAAAGCACCCGTTATGTACTGCAGATCCTCCTTAGAGTGAGCTATGATGGCATTGTCGTCTGCATGTTGGAGCTCCATGATAGAAGTAGATGACACCTTCCTCTTTGCCTTGAACCTGTTAAGGTTAAAAAGCCCTCCCGTCTTTCCTATAGAGAATCTGGACTTCTTGTGGGAGGTCTTGGCCTGTGGGGTGAAGAATGGTTGCAATTAAAATAGCAAACAAAGTTGAGGCAATGATGCACCCCTGTTTGACCCTGGTCTCAACCTTGATGCTGATGACTGTTGCACTCATATCAT
Source organism: Mobula hypostoma (assembly GCF_963921235.1). NCBI lineage: Eukaryota > Metazoa > Chordata > Chondrichthyes > Myliobatiformes > Myliobatidae > Mobula > Mobula hypostoma. The sequence goes on from NC_086100.1 coordinate 159,785,818, forward strand.
TGTGTAAGAGCTGCAGGATCTTGAGGTATTTCACCGGGCACCCGATTTTGGATAGTACCTGCCAAACGGCAGGAGGATTTCCAAATTCAAATGCCTTTGAAAGGTCTATTAAGGCCATATAAAGTGGGAGATTTTCTCCCTGGGCTTTCTCCTGCAATTGACGCGTTGTAAAGATCATGTCAGATGTTCCTCTGGCTGGATGGAAGCCACACTGAGACCCAGGCAGGAGATCTTCTGCCAGAGGTGAAAGCCGGTCACATACAATTCGGGTGAGTGACTTCCCTGTTAGAGAGGGGAGGGAGATGTCTCCATAATATCCGCAGTCAGCTTTATCACCCTTTTTGAAGAGTATGACAATCGGGGTGTCACTGAGTTCAGCTGGAATCTTCTCCTAGTCCCAGATCTTGACAAGAAGGTCATGAATGTGATTTAAAAGTTCTGTGCTGCCTTCCCAGAGGATTTCTGCTGGAATTCCATCAGGCCCAGTGGCCTTGTTGTTCTTCAGTTTCTTGCAAGCTGTCTGCATCTTTTTGATACTAGGTGGCTTACTCCTGCCCTCCTTCAAGGGAGTTTGTTGGAGCTGTTTGATGACTTCAATATCAACAGTAGTCAAGTCGTCACTTTATATTGTCATTTCGACCATAACTGCTGGTACAGTACACAGTAAAAACGAGACAACGTTTTTCAGACCATGGTGCTACATGAACAATACAAAAACTGCACTGAACTACGTAAAACAACACAAAACTACACTAGACTACAGACCTACCCAGGACTGCATAAATTGCACAAAACAGTGCAGGCATTACAATAAGTAATAAACAAGACAATAGGCACAGTAGAGGGCAGTAGGTTGGTGTCAGTCCAGGCTCTGGGTATTGAGGAGTCTGATGACTTGGGGGAAGAAACTGTTACATAGTCTGGTCGTGAGAGCCCAAATACTTCGGTGCCTTTTGCCAGATGGCAGGAGGGAGAAGAGTTTGTATGAGGGGTGTGTGGGGTCCTTCATAATGCTGTTTGCTTTAAGGATGCAGCGTGTGGTGTAAATGTCTGTAATGGCAGGAAGAGAGACCCCGATGATCTTCTCAGCTGACCTCACTATCCGCTGCAGGGTCTTGCGATCCGAGATCGTACAATTTCCGAACCGGACAGTGATGCAGCTGCTCAGGATGCTCTCAATACAACCTCTGTAGAATATGGTGAGGGTGGGGGGTGGGAGATGGACTTTTCTCAGTCTTCGCAGAAAGTAGAGACGCTACTGGGCTTTCTTTGCTATGGAGCTGGTGTTGAGGGACCAGGTGAGATTCTCCAGCAGGTGAACACCAAGAAATTTGGTTCTGTTAATGATTCTATGGAGGAGTTGTCGATGTTCAGCGGAGAGTTGTCGTTCGGTGTCCTCCTGAAGTCAACAACCATCTCTTTTGTTTTGTTCACATTCAGAGACAGGTTGTTGGCTCTGCACCTGTCCGTTAGCTGCTGCACCTCCTCTCAGTATGCTGACTCATTGTTCTTGCTGATGAGACCCACCATGGTCGTGTCATCGGCGAACCTGATGATGTGGTTTGAGCTGTGTGTTGCAGCACAGTCGTGGGTCAGCAGAGTGAACAGCAGTGGACTGAGCACACAGCCCTGGGGGGCCCCGTGTTCAGTGTGATGGTGGTGGAGATGCTGCTTCCAATCCGGACTGACTGAGGTCTCCCAGTCAGGAAGTCGAGGATCCATTTGCAGAGGGAGGTGTTCAGGCCCAGTAGGCTCAGCTTTCCAATCAGTTTCCGAGGAATGGTTGTGTTGAATGCTGAACTGAAGTCTATGAACAGCATTGGAACATACGTTCGAATTATAATCAAGTAGCTCCTGAAAGTGTTCTTTCCATTAAGAATTGATGGCATCATTGTCCTTTAGCAGCCTTTGTCCATCTTTGGAGCAAAGGGGGTTTAGTCCTCAATGGTTTGGGCTGTACACTGGCATGGTGGCAACGAAGAAACCCCTTCTATCACCAGAGCCAACAAGCTGCTGCATTTCTCGGGCTCTCTCAGTCCACCACTGATTCTTTATTTCCCTTACTCTGGACTACAGCCTTGGCTTTGGAGTGCTCTTCTCTTTTTGCCTCGCGGTTGACACCCTTCTGCCAGGCACAGAAAGCTTTCACATCATATGGGAAAAAGAGAAATATGTTTGGCCCATTATATTTAAATCCATTGGTAGAGATATACCATCCTAATTCCAAGATCAACACATTGCCCATCCCTAATTGCCCTTGAATAGTCAAGCACATGGCTCGGAGTAATGTATAGACCAGACCCGGCAAAGATTAAAGATTTCCTTCCCAGAATGTGTGAATCAATTGCGTTCTTACAACAATTATTTGATCATCATTACAAAGAATAGTGTGTTAATATTGGCTTCAGAAAATTAACCTGATAACTTAACAACTATACCCTTAGCATATGCTAGTTCATGTCCTTGCAGATTACCTCCAAGTACAGAAGCAGGTACTTGCTAATCTTTGCTACTGGTTCCACAGTTTCCAAATCACTCAGCAGCATGACCCAAAATTATATATTTAGTAGTGTAATAGTCAGAAATTTGAATATAAATCAAAATCAGGTTTACTATCACTGACTACAGTATGTCGTGAAATGTGTTCTTTGCAGTCAACAACAAAAATCTATGCTTACGTAGCATCTTTCACATGAAAATAAAGGCAAAGCTCTCCACAAAGTATCTGAAAATAAAATGCTAACCCAGCAAATTTCAGCAGGAACTTTTATAACTCCTGGCATAACACTGGAGGATGGTGTGTTCTCCAGGGATTCGAACATGATTGTCAGTATAGGCCTTTATGCTGCTTAATCTGGGATCTTGCCAGTCCCTAGTCGAAGGAGCTCCTGCAAAATCCACCTCTGGAAAAGCAAACCAAAACACATTCCATTGCTATTACACTGGTGGATTTTTTTTGTAGCAGGCTTCTTGAAAGACATGTTTTGACCTCTATGTGTGAGATTAGTCATGCGACCAGCTCCTATTTTCCTATGGCCTTGAACATATCATTGATATCTTAGTAGTTACTGATAATGAACTTGGATAATTACAACTAGTGGTTTTAGCTCCAAAATTTATCTACTTGATCTTATGTATATTGGAAGAGCATTAGAACATCTCACCAGACCTTGCCTGAGACATGCTATGTTATGAGTGGATTAAAACAAAAGATGACAACATTTAACAGTTATACTGTATTTTACTAAATGTATTTGTCCAAGCAATTGTACTGATTTAATCTAAACAAAACAATTTAATAGTCTTAATGCTAAACTGTTAATTCTTGTTAACTATTTCACACACGACATTCTTTACTACCAGTAAGCATTAACCCTCGGAGATGAAGCTGGTTTACTTCATTAAAATTCCCTACTGGGATCCCCTATTCTGAATGAAAGCCACAAAGACCAAAAAGAACATTGGGAATTCTACAAATCATACAGGGTTGAATGGCATTTCCCTTCTTGCATTCAGGAATAGAGAAAAGATTTGCATTGCAAATCTGTTGGATGGCTCCTCCCCCCAGCTATTTTGACTCTGCTTTATTCCATCCTACCTCTAGTAGAGTTTCTTTTCCATTTCTCGTTCCTCCGTCTTCATTGCATATTTTTCAGTGATAAAACTTTGCACACAGGTGCCTCTGAGGTGCCTTCCTTCTTCCTGAGTAGTGGCTGTTTCTGAACTCACAACCACAGTAAACAGAACCCTTAACTGCATATCTATTTCCCACAACTTTGCTCTCATTTCTGCTTCTCTCTGACAGAACAAGGATAGAATTTCTCCGGTCCTCACCCTCCACCCTCCAATCTCAATTTCTGCTACCTTTTCCCTCCTCTTTCTGTGTTTTGAAGGACAACTTTTTTTCACAACTTCCATCTCCAGCTATCAATACCCTTCTCAATCTACTACCCCCTGCATTTGCAGGAGATGCAACACTTGTCCTTTCATCTCTTCCCTTCCCACCATACAGGAACCCTAACAGTCCTTCCAATCTTCCATATTCACTTACACCTCTTCCAATCTAGTTTACCACATTTGGTGTTTGCATTTACTTTGGAGAAACAGCACATAGAAAGAATGAGGACTTTGCAGCATACCTGGTTTCACACCACAGGGGTGACCATTCTTTTCTTATTGCTTGTTACTTAATTCCCTATCTCACTCTAACTCTTATTTACCTGACAGTGCTCTCCAACATAAGCTTGAAGAACAGTACCTCTGTCTTCTGTCTGGGATGTTGCGGCATTCTTGACTCAATGCCAAATGTAACTGCTTCAGGTAAGACTGTTGAGTCAGCCCGTTCTGCTGTAGGTTTTCCATCTGTAACACTGGCCTAGTTTGTCTCTCTTCACTAGTATAGTGACTTCCTGGGTAATCCTTTTGCTCCAAAACTTTTCCTACTTTAGGACTCTGTCTCTAACTTCCTGCGTCAACCAGGTAGCTTTGCCAACGGCTTATCTCAATGACAACCTTGTTCCCGACTTATTAGAGTTCTTCCCCTTGTCCTACCTCTCCCTTCCTGATCCTTTTTGCCACTTAAAACCATGGAGACTGCAGATCCAGAACCTGGAACAACAAATAACATGCTGGAGGAACTCAGTGGATCATACAAAGCAATCCTGATGTAGGGCTTCAGCCCAAAACACCTACAACTCCTTTCCCCCCCACAAATACTGCTCAACCTGTTGACTTCCTCCAGCAGTTTATTTGTTGAATTTAAAACCATATTGTTTTCTTATTCCCAGTTCTGCTAAGGGATCATTGACCTACAATGTTAACTCTTTCTCCATCCACAGACGCTGCCTAAGCTGAAAAGCAGTCCCAGTGTTTTCTGTTTTTTTTTGACATTTCCAGCATTGCTTTTTCATGCAAAAGAAAGAAATTGTGCATTGATACTACAATATCCCAAAGCACCTCATTATGAACTACATGCTTTGAAGTGTTTTCTTAATTGTAATTTAGCTAATGAGGCCAACAAATTTGCTCAAAGCAAACACCATAAATAACATTGGAATGCATAACCAGATAATTGTTTTAGTGATGATGCTTAAGGACAGATATTGGTTTCAATCCCAGTCCCTGCTGAGGCTGTTCAGTGCTTTCTTGATTAATCTCATTGTAAATTTTTTTCTGGATTGTTGTGCTACTGTTTGCTGACAACCAATGATTGCAATGCTCACCCACTCCTCCCCCCCCATTGCCCCATTCTCCGAACACAGAATGCCCGTGTCCCTGCCTGTCTCAGACTCCTCTCATTAGTTGCATCTGTCCTCTGATAAACAGGTGTGGCAAGGGGCTTTGGCTCTGTTTCTTCAGAAGTAGCGCAGGGTGTATGCTTTACAGAACACAAGGCTGTTCCATTCAATTCTCTGGCTCTAAGCCACGCAATTACATCTGGATGACACCCTCTAGCTGGGGATTGTGATGTTAATGGGAGGTTATTTCATTACCTGAGGGTGATGGCTGCCAGAAGTACTTTGGGTACCAGCAGTCCCATAGTCATGAAAACCCCAGCTGGATAATGCATGGCCCCTCTTGGGAAACTTGAGTAGATTTTTTGTTGCTAAGGAGAGCAAAGTTTAAAAATAAGCCTCAAAGAATTATTTGACCTTTGGGATGCATTCCAGTTCTCCAAGACTCTCCTTTTTTAAAAAATATTTTTATTAATTTTTCCAAAATTATAAACAAAATAACAATGTTGATACAAAGAGATTGGAATAATCTTATTGCTAATAAACATATACAAAAAGGATTGCAGATAGCACTGGTATAATAGACTTCCAAACTCATGATGTAATTAATCATAAAGAAATAAAAAGAAAAAAAATACAAAGAACCCCCCCCCCCAAAAAGGAAAAAGAAGAACTAAGTACTAAATCCAAAAAAACAAATGGAACAAAACAGGGCTAGACCAATATCTCAAATCAAACACGTTCAGTAATGTCGTCAACTCCGCTCCTCTATTCATATTTTTTAAGTTAATAAGAAGGATTCGGAAAGGTCAAATTACATCATATGAGAATGTTGAATAAATGGTTTCCAAGTTTCTTCAAGTTTAACTGAAGGATCAAAAATATCACTTCTAATTTTTTCTAAATTTAGACGTAATATAGTTTGTGAAAACCGTTGGAATGTAGTAGGAGGACTGGTCTCCTTCCAGTTCAATAAAATAGATCTTCTGGCCATTAAAGTAACAAATGCAATCATCGGACAGGCAGAAGAAGACAAAGATCTATCCAAGACACTCCTACATCACTCCCTGGGCTGTGTACTATCCCTGGGACTAGGAGCAAGAGTTGGGAATATTGAGATTCCTCTCTTCAGGATGGGATTCATGATCTGGGTGGGGACCACTTTCCTGGAGGAGGCAGAGGAAAGATATCTACACTGTAACTTATCAGCTTTGAGAGTTTTGTTGCTTTCCTTTGGGTCTGACACAGTGCTGAGCATTGAGATATATGAACCACTGATTCGTCTCCTATCAAAATCTGAAAAATAGAACCCTTAATTGGATGCTCTTCTGGAGGCTTCATCACGATCAGTCCTCATCTAACTGCTGTGCACGTTCCAAAAGCCTTCCATCCCCATCTCCAATATTCTTTTATAAGTAACATTTGTTTTAAAAACCCTTATAATTTTCCTGCATACAGCAGTGCCCCAGGGACTGATCGTTAATTCTCAGATATCTCCAACTAATACTGAAAGAAGGCCAACGAGATGTTATCTCTTCAAACATATCAAGACCTACTGAGTAAAATGAGGACATACTAAAAGACAATTTCTTTGAGGAATTAGTCAGAAGTTTATTAAGATCAACAGAATGTGATGTGCTCCATCATTTATAATTTCCTGAGATACTGTATTACTCACCCACATTTCCTTTCAAACACCTTTCATTCCAATTAGGTTGGAGCAGATGAAGGGTCATTGTTGGACATGCATGAAAATTGGTGACATGTTCAACAAATTGTGTGCACCAGCTTTTCCCAACCCTGGCAACTGGCTAGTTATTCTGTTGCCCCAGAGGAAAGGCTGTGACTGCACTTACGCCAGGCTATGTGTTCTGGTGTGGTGCCCAACACATTGATCATTGAATGTATGGATAGGAGCAGGAGTGTGTCTCTTGTACACTTGAGCTTGCTTTTCTGTTTAAAAAGAGACCTCTCATTTTAAGTCAGTGATCCCTAGTTCTGGATGCTCACAAGAGGACCAGTGGACTGAAATCAGCACGGGGATAATCAGAAGAAAGGTGTAAGTGGAGCAGCCATTGTTTGAACAGAGCGTTGTTAGATTGGTCCGGCTTCGGCTCAAAAGGCTTGGGCGAAATCAGACTTGAATGGGGACAGGTTGAAGTTCTAAATAAATAAATTTCCCATAAGTTATTTTTTGTTAATACATACTATAGCTAGCGCGTTAGAATTGATCCAAAGGTAGTTGTATGTTCCTTGCGTGAGGTGTGGGAAATTTGGGAGACCTCCAGTCTCCCTGATAACTACATCCTCACAAAGTGCATTGAGCTGCAGCAGTCCTTAGAGACTGTGTTAAGCAACTGGATGACCTTAGCTCATACGGGGAGATGAGGAGGTGATAGATAGGAGCTACAGGGAGGTATTCACCCTTAAGTTGTAAGAGCCAAGTACCTGGGTGATTGTCTGGAGAGGGAAAGGGAACAGGCAGCCAGTGCAGAGTGCCCTGTGGACATTCCCCTCAATAATAAGTATACCACTTTGGATACTGTCGGGGTGGGTGAGGAGGAGGAATAACCTACTGGGGGAAGCCACGATGACCAAGTCTCTGGCACTGAATCTGGCTTTGTGAGAGGAGAGAGAACAAGTGCAGTGCAGTAGTGATTGGGGATTCCAGGAGTAGAGGATCAGAAAGCAGAATCTGTGGACATGAATGAGACATCTGGATGGTATGTTGCCTCCCAGGTGCCAGGATCAGGGAGGTCTTGGATCGGCTCCACAGCATTCTAAAGGGGGAGGGTGAACAGCCAGACGTTGAAGTGCACATTGGTACCAACAACATAGGTAGGAAAAGGGAGGAGGTTCTGAAGACAGAATATAGGGAGATAGGCAGAAAACTGAAAGGTAATAATCTCTACTTGTGCTACAGACCAGAGAGGGTAAAAATAGGGTGATTTGGCAGATGAATGTGTAGCTGAGAAATAGGTGCAGGGGGAAGAGTATCAGATTTCTGGATCGTTGGGATCCTTTCTGAGAAAGGTATGACCTGTACAAAAAGGACGAGCTACACTTGAACCTGAAGGGGAACCCATATCCTTGCAAGCAGGTCTGCTAGAACTGTGAGGGAGGGTTTAAATTGGCAGGGAGATAGGAACCAGAATGATAGGGCTGAGGATGGGGGCAGTTGGAATACAATTAGATACAATTGAGTACAGGCCCAGAACCAAATCCTCCTCAAATTTCCCCTTTCATTCCTGTGAGTTTAGAAGAATGAAGGGGGAAATCTCATTGAAAGCTATCGAATGTTGAAAGATAGAGTGGGTTTGGAGAGAATGTTTCCTATAGTCGAGGAGTCTAGGACCAAAGGGCACAGTCTCAGTGTTAAGAGATGTCCATTTAGAACAGAGATGAGGAAAAACTTGTATAACCAGAGGCTGGTGAATCTGTGAAATCTGTGAAATTCATTGCCACCGATGGCTCAGGAGGCCAAATCATTGGGTATATTTAAAGCAGACATTTATAGCTCTTGATTAATCAGGATGTCAAAGGTTATGGGGAGAAGGCAAGAAAATGAGGTTGAGAGGGATGATGGATCAGTCATAGTCATACTCATAGTCATAGTCATAGCCATAGTCATGGTCATAGTCATAGTCATAGTCATAGTCATAGTCATAGTCATACTTTATTGATCCCGAGGGAAATTCGTTTTCGTTACAGTTGCACCATAAATAATTAAATAGTAATAAAACCATAAATAGTTAAATAGTAATATGTAAATTATGCCAGTAAATTATGAAATAAGTCCAGGACCAGCCTATGGGCTCAGGGTGTCTGACCCTCCAAGGGAGGAGTTGTAAAGTTTGATGGCCACAGGCAGGAATGACTTCCTATGACTCTCTGTGTTGCATCTCGGAGGAATGAGTCTTTGGCTGAATGTACTCCTGTGCCCAACCAGTACATTATGTAGTGGATGGGAGACATTGTCCAAGATGGCATGCAACTTGGACAGCATCCTCTTTTCAGACACCACCGTGAGAGAGTCCAGTTCCATCCTCACAACATCACTAGCCTTACGAATGGGTTTGTTAATTCTGTTGGTGTCTGCTACCCTCAGCCTGCTGCCCCAACACACAACAGCAAACATGATAGCACTGGCCACCACAGACCCGTAGAACATCCTCAGCATCGTCCGGCAGATGTTAAAGGACCTCAGTCTCCTCAGGAAATAGAGACGGCATGGAGTAGAGGAGCAGACTTAATGGTCTGAATGGCCTGATTTGCTCCTACGTCTTATGCTCTTACAGGAAACATCCTCCTCTTGTCCACGCTATCAATACCTCTCAGGATCTTATACAGTACGTTTCAATTTAAGCTGCTTCTCACTGTTCCAGCTCATTCAACCTTTGCTCAACCAGCCCATTCCAGGCATTTTCACAATAAGCTTTACCTGATCTCTTCCAATGATGACATTTTTTCTTTAAATAAGGAGACCAATAATGAATGCAGTCCTCCAATGCCACTTACAACTCCTTCCTTTATGATAAAACTGAGAATGCCAAAAACAATCAGCAGGTCGGGCAGCATCTGTGCAAAGAGAAACAGTTAATATTTCATGTCTGGTACCTCATATACTATCTGAGTAGCCTTGAACCTGACACCGTGACACCATGAACATTAATTTCTCTATCTTACGGTGGCTTCTCCTATTCTCATTCTGGCTCCCCTCTTACCCCTTTCCTTCTCCTCACCTGCCCGTTACCTCCCTCTGGTGCCTCTTCTCCATCCCATTCCCCCCATGGTACACTCTCCAATCAGATTCCTTCTTCTGCTTCAGCCCTTTACTTTTTCCACTGTGACGAGAGTACACATAGATTAAGATGTTAACTGACCTGTGCTGGCACCAGTGGGATCAGCAGTTGGTCTGCCACCTGTCTTCAGGAGAAAGAGAGATAAGGAAAACAATGGAGCAGCATTTGGAGATGTTAATGAAGGGACGGAAGGAGAGCTGTCAAGATCGGCTCCCCTTTGAACCCTGAACTGTTTGAAGTGATGGACAGGCGATACCCCAGCAGGGGGATAAAAAGGGACAGGTTCGCTAAGGCAGGACACACACGACACCACGAGGTAACGAGACCCTGGAAGCGGTGCGCCTCCCACAAGTCAGTGGGAGTTTTGGAGGGCTGGTCGCGGGACCAAACCATAGACGCACAGGGTGAAAAGGTACGATCGGCGGGAACCTGGTGTGTGTCCGCCCTTGCCTGGGTGCCAGGTTCACCGCCGAGAAACGATCGTATCTGGAAACGGAGGGGTCACGGTCGGTGACCTCAGAAGACATCACAAGGGGCTCGCCTGAAAGCTGACTGCGAAGAATATCGAAGGTCTGTGTGGAAGCCGTTTGAATATTCATTCGTTTTTGCTCTCTCTCTCCTTCCCCCCACTGTCCATCGCCACGGCAGTGATTACTGTGAACTGAACTGAACTCAGTTGAACTGAAATTTGCGTCACTTTGAAACTGGTCATTTACCCCTAGACGACGATAGAGCTTGATTGATCCTGTTATCCTAATTCTGTGTACATGTGTGTTTATCATTGCTGAACTGTTGCATTTATTATCCTTTTGATTAGAGTACTGTGTTGCTTGTTTCTTTAATAAAACTCTCTTAGTTCCAGTAATCCAGACTCCAACTGAGTGATCCATTTCTGCTGGTTTGGCAACCCAGTTACGGGGTACGTAACACCACCTATCACCTTACAGCTTTTCACTTTATCACCCCTCACCCACCTTCCCCATCACCCGCAAGCTTGTTCTCCTTCCTCTCCCCCAACTTCTTATTCTGGCTTCTTCCATTCCCCCTTTCCAGTCCTGATGAAGGGACCAGCTTATTCCCCTTCACAGATGCTGCCTGACTTGCTGAGCTCCTCCAGCATCCTGTCTGCCAACCCTGTCTTTCATCATTTGGCATTTCCTGAGTTTGACCATTTGTTACATTTCCCCGTTTGTTTGGGAAAACCCCCTTACACACTGAGCACAACTCTGAAGCTGAATAAAGCTCAAACCAATAGAAGCTAAAAAATGAGGGCAGGTTTGGCACTGATTTACTGAAGGGATCTTTACCACTGTATTAATTCCTTTCAAACCATTGTTCTCTAGGTGACAACTTAACTGTGTAAGGTTCATATCTCATGTCGGTATTTTTAAAGCTCAGCTGGTGAACCTGACTGAGATTTTCTTAACTGTCATTTTACTTGGATCCACAGCTTGATACACAGTTTTGGGGCCTTATTACAGTTACTTCCCTTTGCTTAAGACTGTGTCAATAAATATACCTTCAACTGTGACCAAGGGCTTTGCTCTTGTGCAAACACAATACTTCTCCAGCTCAAGAGGGGAATATTGTTTGGGTAATTGAGTTTTAGCAATACAAAAACAGCAGCAAATTCTAAAAAAACTATCAATATCACAGGATTATGGGAGCAGCGAAAAATTTACAGTGAAGATATTTTGGGCAGGATGCTTCACTTTCCATTTTCCTTGGCCAATGAATAATATGATTCTTTTGCCTTTTGTAAGAGCATCATAAAATAACTTTATGAGACAAAACAAAGCATAATAACAGGCAGTATTTGGTATTAGTTTAAGATTTGTTCCATTGTCTAATAGGATTATAAAAGATTTGCTGATATTTCCCTTCTGTTCTCTGACAATTTATTTTGCTTCTATTTGGAGATTCTCCCAAGCACCTCGTTTAAAATCCAAAGTTCAGTGCTTGGTGAATTAGAACAATTTGAACAATAAATAATTTTAATAAAATAGAGCCATCGAACACTACAGCACAGAAGCAGGCCCCTCAGCCTATCTAGTTCATGCTGAACTATTATCCTGCCTAGTCTCATTGAGCTGCAGCTGGACCATAGCCCTGTGTACTCCTCCTATCTACGTACCTATTCAAATTTCTCTCAAATGTTGAAACCAAACCCACATCCACCACTTCCACAGGCAGCTCATTCCACACTTTCTCCACTCTCTGAGTGAAGACATTCCCCCTCATGTTCCCCTTAAACATTTAACCTTTCACCCTTAATCTATGACCTCTAGTTCCAGTCTTAACCAACCTCAATGGAGAATGCCTGCCTGCATTTACCCTATGTCTTCCCTTTAAAATGTTGTATTTATCTATCAAATCTTCCCAGATTCTCCCATGCTTTGGAGCAGGGGTTCCCAACCTGGGATCCATGGGCTGACCCCTTTCTTAATGGTATTGGTCCAGGGCGTAAAAAAGGTTGGGAGTCCCAGCTCTAGAGAATAGGGTCCTAATTTATACAGCCTTTGCGTATAACTCAGGTCCTCAAGTCCTGGCAACATTCTTGTAAATTTTCTTTGCACTCTTTCAATCTTATTAATATCTTTCCTGTAGGTAGGTGACCAAAACTGGACACACTACTCAAAATTAAGCCTCAAATTAGGTCTTATACAATTTCAACATAATATCCCCACTCTGAACCTCAATACTTTAATTTATGAAGGCTATAATTTAATAAACTGAAGCAAGGTACTTGTAAAAAATGTTCAATACACTTGTCTAAGAGAGCTGCTTTGTATAATACAATGTTATTATTGAGCCCTGCATAAACATCAGGTGTACAACTCCTCTGTGTTGACTGCTACAATGGCAGCTTGCTTTTATAGAATTATAAAGTAAAAGAGCAGTGCATCACATAAACAAGTCCTTTGGCCTGTCTAATCTATGCCAACCTGTTTTTCTTGCTTAGTCCCACCTACCCGCATTCAAACCATAGCCCTCCATACCCCTCTCAATTTATATGGCATCTCTATCCAGCAAACAACCCTGAAGTGTTTGACAGGAGGGCAATCAGTTAAAATAATTAGACCTTAAGAAATCAGGGAGACGAGTAAACCAGCCTCTCCTCCTCTGACTCTGTTTACAATTCACGCTGCCTCAAAAGCAGCCAAGGACCCCTTCCACTCTGGTCTTTCAGTCTTCTCTCCTCTTCTTGGGCTTCCAGCAGGGCACAGGTATCAATTTTGACCAACACTTTCTTGACAAACTCTGAGATCTTTATCAGGGATGATACCTTGGCATACCTCATCCGCTGGTACATGTACACCTGGCGTCCATCCCTCCTAATTGGTTAGTCCTCATCCAATCAGCTTTCTGCTGTCCTATCTTATTTACAATCAAACTCCAGTTCTTACTTAGAGTGAGACCTTTGTCTTTGTTAAAATTCTTTTCCTTGAGTTTTATTTCAATGGCTTCCTTCTCTCGGCGGTCCCAAAAGCCATTGTTGCGGTACAGTAGTTTTGTTCCATTAAAGCCAATCCCATGGCCATTGCAAACACAATGTTCTGCTACAGCTGATATCTCTGGGTAACCCAAGTGGATACAGCTCCTGTGCTCCTTGATGTGGGTTTCCACCGTGCGTAATAACTGGCTGACATACACAGCTCTGCATTTACAGGGAATCCTGTAAACACCAGCCGTCCTGCATCACAGGTCATCTTTGACTTGCATAAATGGTGATTTGAGCTTCCTTACGGATTTGTGGATGGTTTTAATTTGGTATTTCTTCAGGATCTGGCAATTCTTCCAGAAGTAATGGAAACATAGGGAATGAGGAGCAGTATGTTTAGGCCAGGTCCATAATTAATTGAAAGTGGTGTCACAGGTTGATGGAGTCATAAAGAAAGCTTTTGGAACATTGACCGTCATAAATCAAAGTATTGAGTACAGGAGATGGGATATGTTGAAGTTGTTTAAGACCCTGGTGAGTTTAAATTTGGAGTATTGTGTGCAGTTTTGGTCACCTACCTACAGGAAAGATGTAAGGTTGGAAGAGTACAGGGAACATTTACAAGGATGCTTTCAGGTCTGGAGGACCTGAGTTTCTTTGGAAAGATTGAATAGGTTGGGATTTTATTCCTTGGCAGGTAGAAGATTGAGAGGAGATTCAACAGAGGTATACAAAATGATGAGTGGTATCGATAGAGTAAATACACGCAGGGTTTTTCCACTGAGATGGGGTGGGACTACAACTAGAGGTCATAGGTTAAGGGTGAAAGGTGAGAGATTAAGGAGAACACGAGGGGAAACCTATTTCCTCAGAGGGTCGTGAGAGTGTGAAACGAGTTGCCAGCGCAAATGGTGCATGGGAACTCAATTTCAAAATTTAAGAGAATTTTGGAAAGGTACATGGATAGTAGGGCTATGGAGGGCTATGGTCCCAGTGAAGGTCGATGGGAGTAGGCAGCTTAAATAATTTGATACAGACTAGATGGGCATAAAGGCCTTTTTCTGTGCTGTACTTTTCTATGACTCTATCAATTTAGAGAAACAAACAATCTGCTGGAAGAACTCACCATGTCAACCAGCATCTGTGCGCCAAATGAATTGTCATATTGTTTGTTGCTCCAGATTCTAGCACCTGCTTCCCCTTGCATCATTGTGAAATCTCATCAGGGTACGGTAACTTTGAAGACCTTTTCCTTCTCTCTCTGATGGGAGTTCTGTGAAACCCTCTCTCACATCCCCTTCTTTGTGGTTTCCACTGCTCTCCTGTTGTCACGGTGTACACCGGCAATATCAGAACACAAGTGTGGAGGAAAGACAGAACTCTGTAGAGACGGTGATATGAGTTTATTCATCAGTGGCTCGGCTGAGCGACACCGGAAGAAATATCATTCTCAAAATTAAGACCCTGTTATTAGCGCTAATCATACATCCACTTAAATGTGAGTAATACGGAATCCCTGAACCTATCAAAATAAAGTTAATAAGCTTAAACAGAAGGCATCAGGAGACCACATTACGAAGAGCGAGTGGCTGGAGAGAAACACAAGGAACTCTAAACGATTAACAACTGTCGCTAGACAACAATTAAACATACAGGTGCTCTAAAAACCTCAGAGCCCAACGTTCTCCTGTGCCCCACACAGGCCCGAAGAATTCATTACACATGTTCTTTGACCACATCCTTACCAGGACTATGAATTCAGCCATGTATCCTTCATCAGTGCTTAGCATCATCCAATTAAAATGACAAAGAAGTATCTTTTAAGGTTTTTATTTATGTCAGATAAGAAACTGAAGAAATAATAGGATAGGAGCTATTATTCTGAGCTTGCTCCACCATTCAATGAAGTAATAGCCTATTGTTTAGATTTTAGACCATATTCCTGCTTGATTCCCAGACTCTGTGATTGTCTTAGAGTTCTGCAGATCTAATTGATATTTATCAACTGAATATCCAGATCCTTCTAGGATAGGGAATTCCAAGTATTCACATCCCTCTGATTGAACCAATTTCTCCTCATCTCAGTCTAAAACACCCATTACTTTATCTTGAAACAGTCCCTCCTTATTCTTGACTCTCAAGACAAGATTCTCATCATTTGCCTATTAACCTCTCAGAACCCTACATTACTGCACAAAAGTCTTAGGCACCCTAACTATATATTTTGTATCTGCAATACTATGCAAAAGTCTTAAGTATAATAATAATTTAAAAAATTAAATATATATATATATTCTTGTATTTCTCGATCATCTTGGTTCTGTGGTGATGTTGCTGTAGTGCACCACGATTGTGTATCTTCCCCTTCCAGATGCAATAGCAATCCTCTGCTGACAATGTTTGATCGCTGGTGTTTCATGAATGTGGACGATGGTCTTCGTTGTTGCCAGGGTCCCCACGTGCATTTGATGTATCCTGTTTCATGTGGGTTGCTGTTAAAGCAGCATTCCATTTATTCTAGCTTGTCCAGTCTCGTCCATTTATGATTTGTTCCAGTAGCCAATTTGGACCCAGTTCCCCAACCACTGGCATGGACTTTATTAATCTGGGCGACGTCCAAACCAGCATGACTCTTCTTGATCTTGTCACTGTCTGGAGGTTTTTGTGGGCAGATGCCTATTAGCTGAAGAAACTAATAGCATTACATACACGGCTGGCAGCTCAAACGAACCAGCTGCTTCAAGCAGGCTCCCACCCTGACTGGCTAACTCAAGGATAGTCAGTACTCATAATGAAGGATCCCCACAAAGGAGCAATACCATCAAACTACTGGCCTGTAACCTGCCTGTCAACAACATGAAAGTTCCTATCAGGCATCATACATCATAGCCACCAGTCTGAAGGAACGTGTATGTAAATTCCTCAGCCCTGCTCAGAGGGGAATTGCTAATGGAACCAGAGGCTCCAAGCACCAACTATCGGTAGACAAAGCACTCATGCAAGACTCCAAGTCCAGTCAAAGCAACCTAGTCTGGGATTGACTACCAGAAAACATACAACTCAATGCTCCACACATGGATCCTGGAATGCCTGTCTCTGTACAGGGTCAACAAGTACCTTCATCAAGAACTCAATGGCCGTTGGAGGACAATGCTAGAAGTTACCTCAAAGCCAATAGCACAAGTGACCATCAGATGCGGAATATACCAGGGTGATGCACTATCCCCGCTGCTGCTCTGCATAGGCTTGAATCTCCTCAGGCAGATCATCTCGGAGTGGGTATGGATACAGGTTCAGGAGTGGAGTAATCACCAGCCATCTCCTGTACATGGATGATATCAAGCTGTATGCCAGAAATGAAAGAGACATTAACTCACTAACTCACCTGACAAGCAGAGATGTTTGGATGTCAGTTGGACTGAAGAGTGCAGCCGGATGGTAGTGAAAAGAGGCAAACTCATCAAGGTTGAAGGAGCTAAGTTACCGGAAGGCCACATACCAGATGGACAGGACAGCTACAATTACCTGGGGATCATGCATGTGCATAAAAGCCACGATGAGGACACAAGGAAGGCTGTGACATCCAAGTACCTCCAAAGAATAAGCCAGGCCCTAAAGAGCCAGCTGAATGGGAAGAACAAAATCAGTGCCATCAACACATTCGTCCTACCAGTCAGCAGACACCCAGCCGCAATGGTGTGCTGACCAAGGAATGAACTGGAAGCTGCATCGTCCCGGAAACTACTAACAATACATGGAGGATTCCATCCAAAGTCCAACGTCGAGCAAATGTACACCCGCTGGAATAAAGAAGGCTGGGGGCTTGGAAGAGTCCGGAAGAAATGTGAAACATCCATGAGGATGTCAGGAAGATGGCCCCTGGGGATGACCTGTGAGGAGAATACCTCAGGCAGCAGGCAGGGGACGTGGAAATGGAAGTGGGTGAAGCAGAGCCAGAGGACCAGAGGCCATGGCAGGACAAGCCACTGCATGGGATGCACCATCACCAGATATCAGAGGTGGCTGACATCAGAAAGTCCTACCAATGGCTGGAAATGGCAGGGCTGAGGGACAACACAGAGGGTGCCGCTCATAGCTGCACAAGAGCAATAGAAGCAAGGGTTTATTACACCAGACAAGACCCAAGATGGAAACTGTGCAGGGAATCTGCTGAAGCCATCCAGAACATTGTAAGAGGGTGCAAGATGCAGGCAGGGACAGCAAGCACTGAACAGCACAACCAAGTTGCAGGAATTGTGTACAGGAACATCTGTGCTGAGTATGATTTGGACACTCCCAAGTCCAAATGGGAAACACCCAAGAAGGTAGTGGAGAATGACAGAGCTAAGATCTTGTGGGACTTCGACATACAGACTGATAAGCAGGTACTGGCCAACCAGCGAGACATAGTAATACTAGACAAGGAACAGAAGAAAGCAATAGTAATAGATGTGGCAATCCCAAATGACAGTAACATCAGGAAGAAAGAATATGAGAAGGTGGAGAAATTCCAGGTCTTGAAAGAGCAGATAGAAAGGATGTGGAAGGTTAAAGCCAGAGTAATTCCAGTGATGAATAGAGCACTTGGACCTGTGATACCTGGAATGGGAGAGTGGCTCCAACAAATCCCAGGAGCAACATCAGAGATCTCGGTCCAGAGGAGTGTACTACCAGAAATAGCAAGGATACTGTGCCCAGCCCTCAAGCGCCCAAGCCTCTGTTGGAGTACCTGAGATAGAGAGAAAAATACACATACACACTGCCCTTAAAAGGTGAGGAAAAAAATATATATTTCTGAGACTTTTGCATGGCACTGTTCATGCTGCAAATGGATAATTATTCTAAACTCTAAGATGTGGCCAGAGTGATGCAAGAGGTTGGAGTGTTCAAGTATATAGTTCCATGAAAGTCATAAGACAGTCGACAAGGGTGTTGAAGAGGGAATTTGGGAAACTTGCTTTCATCAGTCAGGGGACTGAATACAAGAGTTGAGAAGTCACGTTACAGCTGTACAAGA
Organism: Mobula hypostoma; assembly: GCF_963921235.1. Taxonomy (NCBI): domain Eukaryota; kingdom Metazoa; phylum Chordata; class Chondrichthyes; order Myliobatiformes; family Myliobatidae; genus Mobula; species Mobula hypostoma. The sequence goes on from NC_086100.1 coordinate 159,804,313, forward strand.
CATTGGTGAGACCACACTGAGAGTGCTGTGTGAAGATCTGGTCATCTGGTTGAAGGAAGAATGTCAATAGTTTGGAAAGGGTGCCAAAAAGATTCACAAGGATGTTGCCAGGACTGGACTGCTTGAGTTAAAAAGAGAGACTGGATAGGCTGGGGCTGTTTTTCTGAGAGAGGCAACCTTATAAAGGTTCATGAATGGTCACAGTTTTTTTCTCATGGCAGGGGATGTCTAAATAGGTTTAAGACGAGAAAGAAAAGTTTTAAATGGGAGCTGAAGAGCAAATATTTTTACACAGATGGCAGTGTGTACATGGAATGAGGTGGTTAAGGTGGTGCAATTAGGACATTAAGACAGGTACCCGAATAGGAAACACTGGCAAATAGGACTAACGTAGATTGATACCTTGATTGGCATGATGAGTTGGGCCAAAGTGTCTGGTTCTGTGCTGTAGAAATACATGACTCTAGGATTCCCTTATCCATGCCATGAACCATTCTAATCCCTTGGCTTGTTTTCCTCATTCTATTCTCTGTAAACTGAGTTCACCCAAATCTTGGCTGATCATGCCCTAAATCGTTCCATCCCCTTCATGCATCACCTGTTTTGTTCACTGGCTTATGTTGATTGCAATGAACCATTGTTCCAGTATCAAGCTACTTATCCTTCTTCTGAAATCCCTTCCATATCTCTCCCTCTCAATCAAGTCAATATTTGCAGAATATCATAAGTATAAAAAAAGATGCCATTAACAGGCCATGACATTATAAGTCAGTTTAAGGCCATTGTATATCAAGAAAGCAAACTAACAAACTGCTGGGGAACTTTATGTCTGTGGAGGCAGAGGGATGTTTGATGTTTTGGGCTGAAGTTTGCTTTTTGCTCCATATTTCATGCACTTGCAGTCTCCCATGTCTGCATGCAGGCAGAAATGTTTCCTCTAGTATATGAATCTGATGAGAATGCATTAACAAAGGAAATCTTCCTTGCAGTTAATTGTTGAAAGTGCTTCAATAGCCAAAGAGATTTACAAATACTGTAGAAGTTAATTGTTTTCTCCAAACCTTGTTGACTTGATCTACTTAGATAAATTTTAAAGATTAAAGATTATTTTGTACTGAGCAATGTTTGTTACAAAGAGTTACCTATAGTGTGGATAAGATCATATTTTGCTGCTATGTTAAACCAGGCAACAGATGTGACTATTTTTAAACTTTTGTTCAAACAGTGCTACATTTGAATATTGGGCCAATTGCTGTTTTGTACAGGGGATTTCTTCTTTCTTCTTTATCCATTCATATCTCAGTATCAGGCCATAAAGGAAGTAAGTTTCAAATACATAGCATATGTCAAAGAAACTGATTGGAACATCTTTTTTGCTGAAAATTTAAGGCACACAGGAGACTGAAGTAATTTCTTAGTCATTTTAGAATGACGCACTCCAACTTGCAGCCAACCCTAGTGCAGTCTTCTTTACCTTTACCCGCTTTAACCTAAGGTTGTAGCATTGTAGGGTATGTCTCATGTAGTTTCCAGATATCTGGAGGGAGTTTTGACCAGGAGGCAGTACATCACCATTGGGACAAATGGCCTCCTTCTCTGCTGTGACAATTCTGTGATTCTGCAGATCCCATAAAATATGCTAAGCATCGCTAAGCATTATAGGATTGGCCTATTAAAGAAGGGGTGTCACAATGATCGAAATAGCATGGATATGGGAAATCAGAAATGGAGAGAGAAGACACTGCAAACATTCGCCGCTCAATGGGGAGAGAAAAGCTAGATGAAAGATGTGCAAAATATAAAGTGCAGTACGGAGGGAGGGCTGCACTGTTGAAAGTGCTACCTTTTGGATGAGCTATCAGATTAAATGTGTAAAAGCAGTCATGTGATTTCAGATAGCACACAGAATATTAACTACACATACATTTTACAGGACAGCGAAGAGAAAAACACATAAAACACAACAGATAAGACCGTATAGCAGTGCAAGAGGTGGTCTGTAGTGTTCCATTGATAAAGTAGGGTTGTGCAGGTTGCTTCGTAGTATCTGATGGCTAAAGGAAAGCAGTTACTTTCGAGACCTGGTGGTGGCTTCTCTACCTATATATGGCTGTGGTGAAAGCTATTTTTTATGGTTATGAATAGCCATTCTATCATAATATAAGAACAGAAAACACCTAGTGAGAAGAGAAACAGAGCTGGTGTTTCAGGTCAAAGACTCTCCTTAAGAACTGTCTTTCACTTTGTTTTCTCCTCACTGGAAGCCACTATACTTCATTGTCACAGAGCATCATACATAGTCCTTGTGATAAAGGTCATCTGAATGACACAGCATTAAATCAAAATAGCTCAGGAGGCTTAGCACAAAGATCTAGCCTAAGGTTTTGCTGCAATTCTAGTGGAGTGCTGTACAGTCTTGGGGTCAAGAATGTTAAATAAGCCTCCATCTGTATTCATGGTAAGATGTCTGAGCACTGGGGAAGCATTCTTTGTATCCTGGTCGATACTTATTCTCCAGTCAACATTACATAAAATAATCAGATTAGTTATTCATCAGTACATGTATTTGTGGAAGTTTGCTGCCAGATGACCAAATGATAATTATGAAATGTGCTATAAAATGCAACTCTCCTTATTAAAAGGACACTTTCTGGAGGTATTATGAAGACAGAATATGCCTCACTATTTCCTACCTCACTATTTTTGCTCTCTTTTTGAACTGCTTAATTTAATTTATATAGTTTTATTATAATTTATAGTATCTTATGTATTTTATTGTACTGCTGCTGCAAAACAACATATTTCACGACATATGTCAATGATATTAAACCCGATTCTGATTCTGATTCTGATTCCTACCGCAACTTCATTTTAATAAAAGAAATATGATAACTGCTCAACAGCAAAAATAGAATAAAACTTGTCGCAGGAAGTCTACTGGAAAATCTTCTAAAACCTCCATATGCTACATTATCTAGCAGCAGGCTGCCTGCTAAATATTCTTGTACTATTCAATCTACTGCATCAAATCTGTTGGATCAAATCTGCCAGATTGTTTTCTTGGCTTGGTCTCCACCCTCACCTGAAGAAGAGATAGAGAGCTGTGGATTCAAATCCCACCCACAACGATGGCATATAATCCAGGTGATTAACACGGCCATTCAAGGAGTGTTGCTTTTTGGATGAAACCTTAAACTTAGCCTCCATCTGCCCTCTCAGGAGTTGTCCTCTCTGCTGCCAGAGTAAAACTTATCCTTTAGCACTTATCACATAAAAGAAACCAATTGTATTATCGATGAAAAATTCTGGTGGGGCAGATTCTTGTCTTTTCTCAAATGATAAAAAACTACTTTTGCTGAAAGTGGTTTGGGAGAAAATGATATTTTAAGAGGTATAAGTGCAGGCTGTTTCACTTTATGATAACAAAGATTCTTTACAAGATCCATTTGCTCAAGTAATTTGCTCTTTCAAGTTAAAAAGAAGCTTTCACACTGAGGGCATTGCTGACAATGCAGTAGCCACAGCTAATTTATCTCCTCCCAGACATCAGCAAGGTGGTTTGAAGGTCAAAGAGCCAGTACCTCTGGTATGATGGTGTGCCTTGTTTTCACTGATGCAGCAAGGCACTGTCTATGTCAATGCATTCCTGCTCTGAACTTGCTCTTGTTCCTTCCCCTTACATCACGTTGCTCCAGTCTTCAGGGAGATGCTCCACAAATTTCTGCTCTCTGCCTTTCAAACTGGAATGGTGTTACTAGGGTAACTATCTGCGAGGAAGATTTTCTTTTATCACTGCCACATCTGCAGAATCCTGGAGGAAGTGGCTTTTTAATACAGAAATTTTTAGGATGTGTGACATTATATGTGCTGTTTCTGTGAATAGCATTCTCATTATTTCCTAGTGACAGCCCACTCGGAGAGCAATTCCTTCAGTTTCATTCCCCCCCACACAAAAAAAACAACTGCTGGAGGGAGTCAGTGGGTCAAACAGATCAGTAGAGGGAATAGGACAGTTGAGCATTTTGGGTTGGGACCTTTCTTCCATTTTCCTGACCACTGAGTTCCTGCAGCCAGTTGCTAGTTTCTCCCGATTCCAGTACTTGCCGTCTCTTGCATCTCCAGTTTCATTTCCCCCACATATTTCCCTGTAACCTATTCTCATCAGCACACCCCTGATTCTCCTCCCACCCAACTACACCCACTGACAATAGAGGTAATGTATGGCGTCCAGTTAATCCACCAACCAGCACATCTTTTGAATATGGGCTGAAATTACAGAAATTGAGCTCTGAAATCTGGGAGAATTCCATTCGGTCACAGAGAGAACATGCAAACTGCATATAGCCAGCATCAGAGGGAGGATTAGGCTGGGTCTCTGGAATTGTGAGACAGCTGCGTCATGTAGGGAGTGATGCTGTGCCATCTCATTCAAGTTTCTGTTGTCATAGAAATACACAACAGGGAAATAGGCCTTTCAGCACATTGAGTCCATGCCAACCAAACATCCATTTACACTCATTCTACATTCATCCCAATTTTTATTCTTTACACATTCCCATCAGAACCCCTCCAGATTCTATCATTTTGCTACACACTTAACGACAATTTACAGTGGCCAATTAATCTACCATCTCACGTTTGAGGTGTGGAAGGAAACCAGAGTACCCAGAGGAAATCAATTTGAGAACATGAAAACTCCACACAGATAGTATAGGCAAGGATTGAACCTGGAACTTGGGTTCTGTGAGGCAGCAGCTCTACTAGTTATACATATTTAAAGTTAAATTGGACGGCTATATGGACAGGAAAGGAATGGAGGGTTATGGGCTGAGTGCAGGTTGGTGGGACTGGGTGAGGGTAAGAGTTCGGCACGGACTGTAAGGGCCGAGATGGCCAGTTTCCATGCTGTAATTGTTATATGGTTACTGTGCCTACCCTAACGTGCCAGAGCCCATTTATCCATCACTCTTCCGTGAGATAACCAGTGCTGGATGCTAACTCAATGTTTCTTTCATTTTCATGCTCTTATCCTGATTTTCATGCTCTCCTGCGTCCTGTTCCTCCGTCCCTCTGATTTTATCTCCTGTCTTACAACCAGTCAAATTAGCTATGCTCCTCCAAATCCAGATTTTATATACAGTGGATTCCAGATAATTGGGACACATCAGGACCAGTACGTTTTGGCCCAATTAAGAGGCTGAATCCAAAGTTTCATGGAAATAGCTAAAAGGTATAAAAAAGACAATTGGAGTGGCAAAACGGGTACTTACATGAAATACAGAACAAATTAAAACACTACAAATACTACCACCGTACTATAAAACTGTGCATTAGTTCCTTAGAATTATCAACTGAGCAATGCACTGTCATGTTCTTTTCTGTGTACATACATCTACTGATGCCTCTGGACACATCTTCAGTGATGTTTCTGGAGTCATCGGGTGTTTCGGGTCTTTCAACATCGTACACCCTCCTCCAGGTGACCCAGCCGGGGCTGATCAGACCCCAGCTTGTGTCCAGATGGCTAGCTACTTATGACTCCATGGCTCCCCTCTTTTGAGCCACAGCCATCTTGAGGCCCTCTCTGCCACATCGGTGGTACTGCGGATGGCTCTCCTCTTCCTCTCTCCCTCGATGCCCAAATTGCTGGAGGCTCTAGCTAAGGAAGGGGCTGTGAATCCCTTACAACCAACTTTCACAGGGCGACACCTCGCTCTCCATCCAGCCTGCTGACAGTTGCTGACCAGTCCTGCGTACTTGGAGAGCTTCCTTTCAAAGGCCTCTCCCAAGCGATCTTCCCACGGGACTGTCAGGTCCAGCAGCACCACTTGCTTAGTGACTGTAAATGTATAAAGTTAGTGAAGATACCTTATGCACATAATGGACTGCCTTCATACAATGCTATCAATCTTCATCCTCCAAATCTTCATTTTCATTGTCATAGAAGAAGTTTGTAGTTCCTAACTTGCTGAAATAGTGAGATCGTTTCATTTTCACTCTGGCCATTTCTGGTATCTACAAGCCTAAATGCTTGAAACTGCATTGAGCAAAACAATTCTGGATTGTCTTACTGCTTATTTCTCGCCATTATAAGTGAAAAAAAAACCACTGCTTTTTGAACAAAAAAAAATACAACTGATGCTTTTTAAAAACTGATGGCTCTATGCATGGTTATAGTGTGTAAGGGAAAACAAAAGCACATGACTGATGCTAGTTAGGTACTGTTCGGCAACAGTCTCCTAACCCAGTTAAGCGACATCGTGTCCCAAATAAATGAAGGGAATCCTGGCAAATTTCTTGATTAGATTTTGTTCTTTAAGAGTTATCCCAAATAAGCGGTTACCCCAATTAACTGATAGCCCAATTAACCAGAATCCACTGTATCTCAAATCTCATCACTCCTTCACTGGCTACCCTGATCACTTAAGATTTTCTTCCTAAGCTTCTCTGCTTCCCCATTCTCTCTCACTCTCCCTCATTAAGGCACATCTTAAAACTTACTTCTTTAACCAAACTTAGGGTCATCTGCCCTAAGGTCTCCTTATGAGCCTTGGTGTCAATCTTTGATAGGACTGATCTACACAACTAGGTTCCACTTGACTGATTCTCCTGCAGGTCTCATTCACAAAACTCCCTAAGTCTTTTTAGCCTAATAATTACCACATACTGGGTGCTGTTCTTGGTCAGTGTGATGCCAATATCCTCAATGATTTTGGAATAATGCAGGGGGAATGAAATAACATCAATAAATAAACTCCCTTGTGTAACTCTGTTTGATTCAGGCAAATGTGAGGTATTACTGTACATCTTAGGAAGACAGATCAAGGTAGAACTTTCACAGTAGCTCATAAGGTATTTTTAAAGTGAAGGTTGATATGTTCTAGATTAGGAAGGGTAACAAGAGTTACTTGGAGAAGGCAGGAGAATGGTGTTGATTGGGATAACATATCAGCCATTATGAAATGGTAGAGCAGATTCAATGCACCAAATGGCCTTATTCTGCTCCTCTGTTTTTTGGTTTTAATGCTCGTGCCCTGAGAAGTGTTCCAGCAGGACCTAGAAGTATTTGTACATGATTCTCTGAAAGTGCTGTCACAGGTAGAGAAGGTAGTGAAGAAGGCTTTTGGCACACTAGACTTCATCAGATGGGGCACTGATTTTGAATGTTTTGTGGCATTTGTACCAGATGTTAGTGAGGCTGCATTTGGAATATTGTATTCAGTTTTGGTCACTCTGCTTTAAGAAAGATGCTGTTAAACTGGAAAGAGTGCAGAAGGGATTTACAAGGATGTTTTTAAGACACAAGGGACTGGCAGAAGTTGAGCAGAGTAGGGCTTTGTTCCTTGGTGCATAGGAAAATAAGGCTGGAATCTGAAGGGCATACAATAGATTATACAGTCTTTTCCCCAGTGGTGGGGAATCAAAAAGTGGAGGGCAGAGGTTTGGGGTGACAGAAGAGATGTTTAATAGAAACCTGAAGGCAACCTTTTCATCCAAAGGTCAGTATATGGAACAAGCTGCCAGAGGAAGTGGAGGCAAGATCATTAACAACATTTAAAAGACATTCCGAGAGGTACATAGATGGGAGGGATTTAGAGGGATATGGGCCTAGAATGGGCAAATGGGACCAGCTTAGGTGGGCAATTTGGTCAGTATGGGCCTGTTTCTGCACAGTATGACTCTATAACTCTACAACATGAACTTCCAATGCTAGCCTCTTCCCTTTCTCCTGCCCCCTTCAGATTAGCAATTGTAAAGAAATACCAGCTCACTCAGTGTATTGTAATGCCCTCATCAACATCTATTGTGGTGCAAAGGTCAGCACTTCTGAAACAAAAGATTTCAGTTTCCTGTCTTATTCCAGAAACAAGAATATGAATTTTCAAGACAAAACTCTGGCAGACTTCAAATTCCATTTCTGTATTTTAGTAAGTACAGAGTTATAGAGATACAGCATGGAAATGGGCAAACAACAGGAATTCTGCAGATGCTGGAAATTCAAGCAACATACATCAAAGTTGCTGGTGAACGCAGCAGGCCAAGCAGCATCTATAGGAAGAGGCGCAGTCGACGTTTCAGGCCGAGACCCTTCGTCAGGACTAACTGAAGGAAGAGTGATTAAGGGATTTGAAAGCTGGAGGGGGAGGGGGAGATGCAAAATGATAGGAGAAGACAGGAGGGGGAGGGATAGAGCCGAGAGCTGGACAGGTGATAGGCAAAAGGGGATACGAGAGGATCATGGGACAGGAGGTCCGGGAAGAAAGACGGGGGGGGGGGGTGACCCAGAGGATGGGCAAGAGGTATATTCAGAGGGACAGAGGGAGAAAAAGGAGAGTGAGAGAAAGAATGTGTGCATAAAAATGAGTAACAGCTGGGGTACGAGGGGGAGGTGGGGTGATATACTGCGTCCGGTGCTCCCGATGTGGCCTTTTATATATTGGTGAGACCCGACGCAGACTGGGAGACCGCTTTGCTGAACATCTACGCTCTGTCCGCCAGAGAAAGCAGGATCTCCCAGTGGCCACACATTTTAATTCCACATCCCATTCCCATTCTGACATGTCTATCCACGGCCTCCTCTACTGTAAAGATGAAGCCACACTCAGGTTGGAGGAACAACACCTTATATTCCGTCTGGGTAGCCTCCAACCTGATGGCATGAACATCGACTTCTCTAACTTCCGCTAGGCCCCACCTCCTCCTCGTACCCCAGCTGTTACTCATTTTTATGCACACATTCTTTCTCTCACTCTCCTTTTTCTCCCTCTGTCCCTCTGAATATACCTCTTGCCCATCCTCTGGGTCACCCCCCCCCCATCTTTCTTCCCGGACCTCCTGTCCCATGATCCTCTCGTATCCCCTTTTGCCAATCACCTGTCCAGCTCTCGGCTCTATCCCTCCCCCTCCTGTCTTCTCCTATCATTTTGCATCTCCCCCTCCCCCTCCAGCTTTCAAATCCCTTACTCACTCTTCCTTCAGTTAGTCCTGACGAAGGGTCTCGACCTGAAACGTCGACTGCGCCTCTTCCTATAGATGCTGCTTGGCCTGCTGCGTTCACCAGCAACTTTGATGTATGGAAATGGGCAGTTTTGTCCACCCATATTAATCATCAAGCACCAAGTTTTACACTAATCTGATCATTCAGAATCTATTTTATTATCCCCACATTCCCATTAACTCCATTCAGAATTTACCACTCACCAACACAAGGGGTCATTTACAGAGGGCAATTAACCAACTGAGCTGCATGTTTTATTTTGGGATGTGGGAGGAAACCGAAAAAAGAAGCCCGTATGGTCACAGAACGAACATACAGTACAAGCTCCACACAGACAGCACCCAAGGTTAGGATTGAACCATACTGGAGCTGTGAGGCAGCTGTACTATTGGCTGCACCATCATGCCACGCCTTTAGGAGTTACCAACCATTCATCCCCCAGTCCACAGTTACACCTCTACATTTTGCTGGTGCCCTAGTCAATATTTTTCTAACAGTAAACATAACTAAAACTAGAAATTTTAGAACCAACCTGCACTACCCAAATCACAACCTCAGTTTTGCAACACTATGAGCACTTTGACCACTTTGCATTTCAATGGGCATGGATATTTTGGTTCTAATTGTATTCTTTCTAATATAGTTTTATATAATTTATGGATTTCCTATGAATGCAATGTATATAATGCTATGTACCTATATTTCTGCCACAAATAAGATTTCCATTGCATCTGTGTATATATGGTGTCTGAAAAGAGGATGCTGTCCAAGTTGCATGCCATCTTGGACAATGTCTCCCATCCACTACATAATATACTGTTTGGGCACAGGAGTACATTCAGCCAGAGACTCATTCCACCGAGATGCAACACTGAGCGTCATAGGAAGTCATTCCTGCCTGTGGCCATCAAACATTACAACTCCTCCCTTGGAGGGTCAGACACCCTGAGCCAATAGGCTGGTCCTGGACTTATTCTCTGGCATAATTTACGTATTACTATTTAATTATTTATGGTTTTATTACTACTTAATTATTTATGGTGCAACTGTAACGAAAACCAATTTCTCTCGGGATCAAAAAAGTATGACTATGACTATGACTATATGTACATATGTCTATGACAATTAAAGTTAACTTCAACTTCAGGATTCTTTGATTACTGACATCACTTTCTGATAGTCATTACAAACAGTTCTCTGCCTTTCCTTTATTGCTACAGTGAACATACTTCATAAACAACAGTGCTGCATTTATGTCCTAAAATTATGAAGGAAAAAGTAAAGTTAAATCTTCCTTTCTAAAATGAGTTTTAAGTACATCGTTGCAACTGGCAGCTCCTTAGGACAGGCTTGCTGCTACTGCAGATGGAACAAATCTAAGAAATTTGTTGAGATTTGTATGTGATGCAGAGAGTAGAACGGAACACTATTCCATTCCTTGCCCTCTTCCCTCACAGTTGGTGATGATCAAACCCAGCTATCCACTGGGTATGAAGTAACAGATTGTTCCAAAGTTGCTGATTCCAGATGAAAGGTCTTGGCCCAAAACGGTGACTGTCCATAGACGTTGGTGACTCACTGAATTCCTTTGTTTGTTTTCATTGCCCCAGATTCCAGGACTGCATTCTCGTGTGTCTCCATTTTAAAACTGAAGGTGATGTTGCTTTGGTGGCGTTAGAGAGCTTCACTGCCTTCCACAGGTGATTGCACTGCCCATTAAATTGCACTCTGAGTGATACGTGGGAAAGGTTAAAGGTTAGATTAGCTTTATTTGTCATGTGTACATTGAGACATTGAAACATACAGTGAAATGTTATTTGCGTCAATGATCAAAATACCCGCGGATGGGCTGGGGGCAGCCCGCAATTGTCGCTATGCTTCCGATGCCAGCATAGCGTGCCCACAACTTACTAACCCACGTGTCTTTTGGGGTAAACTGGAGCACCCAGAGGAAACCCACACAGTCACAAGGGGAACATACACATTCCTTATTGAGAACATCGGGAAATGATTCCCCAACAACCAGCGTTGCCATGCTGTCTCATGTAAGACCATAAGACCCAAGATCGTGTAAATCCAGTATCCCGTGTAAGACCTGGGTTCAGAGATTGTTGCTATGGCTTTCCAGCGAATACAGATTTCCTCATGTCAGAGATAATTAGATATGTCAGGTGAGAGATGATCATTGTTCAACTTTTATCCTCCTTTCTTTGCTTAATTCTAGAGCCTGGGGCTAGGGTCTCAGGATAAAGGGGCATTGAGGGAACATTCCAGACGTTTGGAATTCTCTATCAAAATCGGCTATGGTTGCTCAGTCGTTGCAAGTATTAAATACTGATGGACTTTTGAGAGAATCACAGGAAAATAGGATTGAGCGGGAAAGGAATGCTGCAGTAGAGAATAAATCCTGATCCTATTCAGTGACTGCACAGACGTGAAGAGAGGTAGAGGCAATTTCTGATTCCACATCCTCATGCAGGGTACTGTGCTCAGATAGACACCAGCTCTCTCACTACAAGTGGAATATTCCAAAACCACATAATTCAGGGCCTTGCCAAGCAATCACAATGGACAGAGTCCTTATTTTCTCTCATCATTTTGATAAAATTGGTGTTTAGGCTCAAGCACTGGATTTATTGAAACATTCCCACCTCAAGGCGGAAAGGTTAGGTGTACATCCTGGTTGACTTTTCTTACGTCACTTTCAATTTCTCGATGTCAGATAATATATTCCCACTGGCACTTTACATCTTTAATCCATTTTACTGAAATGCTGCTTTCTCTTAGCACGATAGCACCACATCTAATTGAAGGATAGATTCACTGACTGGGCCAATTAATTGGAAACCATGGCTAATCTGCAGGGATTATTTCAAGACATTTTTACAGCTGAATTTTGCTGTGAATGGGATTGCTGCTGGATAGAATAACGTGCTGACAGGGTTCTGGGTAAATTTTGCATCAAAAAATCATAGACTTATGTTGAGAGAGGAGGCTGTTTACCCTATCAATTTCACCTGGTCTCATTTCCTAGGCTCTCTCCCTATAAATGTGCCAATTAGTTTCCCTCAAGTAGCCATGCAATTGCATTCTGAAAATCATTATTGACTTATTTGCATCATCCTAACAAGAAGTAAGTGGCAAATCAAAATCCATTCTCTATTTTAAAACATTTTAGGTGCTTGCCTGCTCCTATCTGGATGTATTACAGCTTGTTTGGTAACTATTCTGCTCAGAACCACACAAAAATAAACGGAGAGAGCTGTGAACACAGCTCAGTCCATCACAAAAACCAGCCTCCCTCCATGGACTTTGTTGATATATCCTGAAGCCTTGGGAAAGCACAGTAACATAATCAAAAACCCCTCCCACTCGGGTAATTTTCTCTTCACTCTGCCTATCAAAGTTCAAAGTAAATTTACTATCAAAGTACATATATGTCACCTTATACAGCCCTGAGATTAATTTTCTTAGTGGGCATACTGAATAAACCCTAAATTGAATAATAACCATAATAGAATCAATGAAAGACCACACTAACTTGGGCTTCAACCAGTCTGCGAAAGACCATAAACAAATTACAAAACTGCAAATACAAAAAGAAAGGAATAATAATTAATAAATAAGCAATTAATATCAAGAACATGAGATGAAGAGTCCTTGAAAGCAAGTTCCTAGGTTGTGGGAACATTTCAATGATGGGGCAGGTGAAGTTGAGTGAAGTTATCCCCTTTGGTTTAAGAGCCTGATGGCTGAGGGGTAGTAACTGTTCCTGAATCTGATGGTATGAGTCCTGAGCCTCCTGTACATTCTTTCTGATGGCAGTAGTGAGAAGAGAACATATCCTGGGTGGTGGGGGTCCTTGATGATCATTGGGTATAAGATGCATAAGCTTGGAAAACACACACTACCAGGCTCAAGGACTGCCTCTGAGCCAGTGTTACAAGACTTTTGAATGGACCTTCTGTGCAATAAAGATGAACTCCTGATCTCTCTTCACCTCCTCCTGGCCCTTGTATACTATTGTCTACCTGCACTGCACTCCCTCTATAGTTGTAACTCTGTATTCTTCCTTTACTTTTCCTTTTGTACTACCTCAATGCACTATTGTTTTGAAATGATCTGTTTCAATGGCATGCAAAACAAAGCATTTCACCATATCTAAGAACGTGTTGGGCACATGGCCAAGTGGTTAAGGCGTTCGTTTAGTGATCTGAAGGTCACTAGTTCGAGCCTCAGCTGTGGCAGCGTGCTTGTGTCCTTGAGCAAGGCACTTAACCACACATTGCTCTAGTGTCTGTGTGAGGAGTGGCGCCCCACACAGGCTTCCAATCTGCACCTTGTAAGGCATGAAAATGCCTGACGCAGGCCTCTCATGGTCTGAGTTGACATTCCCTCCCTCCCGAAGAACATGTGACAACAGTAAACCAATTACCATCCAGTTTCCTTTCTGCTGAGGTTCACTGATCCCAGTTTTAATTTATCTTCTCATGAGATAACTGACAGCACCAACTAGTGACCTTGTCTGCTTTTGTTCTCTCTTGAATTGACAATTCAATCCTGTCTGATTCCCACCAGGTAAGCTTGAGTTTCACTTACTCTGCAATACATTCTGGTAATTGCAGGAAACTGCACTACATACCCACAGATGTGTAAGTGTCATCTTCTTTACAGAGGACCTGGAGACATTGTCTTCTTTTAATTCCAGTTTTGGATGGGCCAGGGAAACAAAGTACTTATAGGTGTAAGAGATGCCATGGTATTAATTAAAGACTAAGACATTTATCCATGTACTTTTGATCCATATTTAGGACTCAATACTTCAGCATATTATAATAGTTTTTCTGGCAAGTTGAGGTTTACAAATTTCAAAGCAGCTTCATTGGTTGTAAAACATCTTGGGACATCCTGCATGAGATGCACATTCATTCTTAAATAGTTCAGATTGCTTCCCTTCTAAATTTTCAAAATTTTATTCAGAGCTACAGCATGGTAGCAGGCCCTACTAACCCAATGAGCCATGCTGCCAATTAAACCCATGTGACCAATTAACTTTCTGTACATTTAGTATCTGTTGGAAACTTGTGTGGTATGGGGAGAACATACAAACTCCTTACAGACAGCGGCAGAATTGAAATGTGTCACTGGTGCTGTAACAATATTACGCTAACCTCTATACTACTGAACCATGGGTTGTCTGTTGATACAGATGCAATATGGATGCAGGCCCAGCTACCCTCAGGAAAAGTACAGGCCAAAGATATGAAAGCTTGAGAGCACAAAACCAGCAGATTCATGGAGAGTTTCTATTACTCAGCGATCAAACTCCTGAGTGAACTTCTCATACACTAAAATATGAACTCTCAAACTCCCTTGCATTTTATTTGTTAACCTGCACTGCACTTTCTCTGTAGATGTAGTACTATATTCTGTATTGTTTTCTTTACTACTTCAGGGTAATTATATGTCATATGAACTGTCTAGATGGGAGGCAAAACAAAATCTTCTTACTGTATCTCTGCATGTGTCAACAATATGAATACCTTCCATTTGTCTGATCGCACTGAATTGGTCAGTGGTTAAGGGGATGTTGACAAGCCACTCAATACAACAGTGAATGTTCAGCCTAGTGAGACTCTAGAAAAGGAAACATGATCCCTCAACAGGAAAGAAACTCCAACCTCAGTTCCAGGGCTTCTGATAAATGACAAACAGCTTATTGTTTAATGGGCTTGATAGTGTTAGTTTTACCTCCTTTTCCCCAAAAATACACATTATTTATGGTAAAATATGTATACAAAAGGAAAAACTGCTTTTTTTTTTACATTTTGATTGTCCTTTGGTCAATATATTCAATACTGTTAATGTTTTTTTAAAAAAGAGCACAATTGTATGTGGCCCTCTAGGGTAATACTCAACTGTTTGAGTGGCTTCCCCACTAGATTTGGCCCCTCCATGTCCAGTAGCAGATCAATCCTAGACTGTGGTCCTTCCCCCCAACATCTGTGTTAGCTGTAGCAAGCTTTAGACCTTCCCTCAGCATATACTCCTACAGCCTGGAATGTGCCAGTCAACAGCATTCCTTGACAAACATCTTGCTGCCCTGTAAAATGGTTTTATTTAGTCCAATTGATAACCGTAAGAGATTAATAAGGCCAGCAATAACTTAATCACAGAAGTTGACTTTTAGTTATCAGTTGTTGTAAAGACAGTGACAGCCATTGGAAGGAGATAAGACATACGAGCTGGAGGCGGCCATAAAGTTCCTTGAATCTGCTAATCCTGCATGTAATTCACTTTCATGACCTCATCCTCTCATTACCTGATTTGCGGAATGGCTAAATAAATCCTCAGGTCCCAACCTCAAATATAAGCAGCAATTGAGCAATACAGCACTCTGGGAAGGGAACACCAATAAATTGCATACTTCAATGCTTCTGGGTGATGCATTATCCTGAATTGATATCCTCTAATTCTGGACATCCCAGCCTGGCTAAAAGCTTCATGACATTTCCCTATTAATTCCTATTGGAACATCAATACAATGAGGTAACCTCTCATTCATTTAAATTGCAACTTTGGGGGAATATTCACAGTTTTACTCATTGGGCAAACCTGGAATCAACAAAGTCAATTTATGCTTCATTAACTTCAAGGCAAGGTCATCCTTCCTCAGATAAATGGAGAAGTATTTAACAAGCTCTTTCTAAAGGTGTCAGGATGCTGGAGCTGAGATCCAATCACAAACCCAGTACTGTGCACATAGTGATATTAATTGAGTAACAAATCCCAAGGTGCAAACAAAGTTGGTATCAAAGTTCAGGCAGAGATCAAAACATCCAGAGGAATCCAAAAACCAGAATTAAGAAACAGGTAGAATCAATATTCAGACAGACAAAGTACAGATACAAATGCTAGAAAGGCTCAGGAAAATTCACTAGCACAATCTGACAACAAATAGCTGAAAACGCAGGACTGAAATACACTGAGCAATAAACAGAAAGGCAGATGATAGGTGGAGCACAATGAGACAGAAGTGGCAGCAAAACAGGCAATAATGAGAGACAGGTGAGAGGCGGAGTACTCAGTAAATCAGGAGCCGGAGCAGAGCAGGAGCTGGGACAGGAGCACATGGGATATGAAAACAGACAAGAGCACATGGCAATACAAAACCACAGACTGATGGCTTGGGGAAAAACACACAAAAAGAAGAAGTTCAACTGGAGGTACTGACAAAAGGCCCATACAATCCAAACTTGATGGCCGTTCTATTCACAAGTTGCAACTTCCTGTTATGTCAATCAACCTACAAGATCTTCACTGCTTTCTAATAGTGTGGGTGTGGGTGTGGGTGTGGGTGAGGCGACTAAACTCATCTCACTGGTGGCACAAACAACACAATGGTGCAGCTCACAGAGCTGCTGCCACACAGAACCGATCCTGACTCCAGTGCTGTTTGTATCATTTGTGCCTTCTCCCTATGACCACTGGGTTTCCCTTGGGTGCTCTGGTTTCTTCTCACATTCCAATGATGTGTAGGCTAGTAGGATAATTGGGCATTGTAAATTGCTCCTAATGTGGAATTGAGAATCTGGGGGAGCTGATGGGAAAGTGGGGAGAATAAAATAGGATCAATGTAGGGTCAGTGTAAATGGGTGCCTGTGATCACATAGAACCAGTGAGCCAAAGGTCCTGTGTCCATGCTATATTATTAGATATCTCTATGCCTAATCCTCCAAGATGACCACAACCTTGCCATAGGGTTTGGCAGTTTAGGTGCCTCAGTGACCAGAGAGCTCTGTTGGTTAGAGTCAGGGCTTTATGCTTTGGCTCTTGGTAGGGTCACTCATGCCAAACAGGTCAAAGGGTAGAGGCCAGACTAAGAGTGGTTCACTAGTCCTCCAGGTTTGGGGGCTCAGCTCAGGGCAAACAACCCTGACTGGTCAAAATAATTGTTATGCAAACAGCAATGAAGAATGCTTCTATATCTGCGTGCGACTGTATGGACGGACAGAGATGGAGGAGCTTCATCGCTGCCCTAAATGCCAGTGGTGTAGTGGGCAAGTAAGTAAGTCTGTGACCAATGCTCAAGGAAATGGCGCTGCTGACCGTTAACAATAAGAACAGCACGGTGGTGGGACAGCAGTTGATGCTGCTGCCTCGTAGCTCTGGGGGGCTTGGTTCAGTCTCTGTTTCAGCTACAGTCTGTGTGGAGTTTGCACATTCTCTGTGACCATGTGGGTTTCGTCCTGATGCTCCCATTTCCTCTCACATTCCCAGTACAAACTAGTATGTTAAGTTGCTACTGTAATGTAGATAAAAGGATTGGGGGGGGAGAATGTTTGGTGGGGTTGTGAGACAGAGTAAGTTGCAGGGGAATGGAACTGATGGGGTTGTTTAGTGAGCCAACATGGATCCAGTGGGCTGATTGGCCTCCTTCTAGGTTGTACTAATGAAACATAAAAGCATAAATGCACGTTATGAGACAAGTTACTTCTTCGAACTGATTTGCTAATGCTCCCTTTCTCTATAAAGGAAACACTACTGTGCAAGTACTGCTGAGTCTGACTGGCTAACCCCCACGAGGAAATTGACCTGATTTCAGATGTCTGAACATATTCTGTATTATTTAGAAACTAAAATAATTTATACTTTCCTTGTATTTTAAAGAAGATTGAAGTTATCTTGTGGAATATTTTCAGACTGCAGTATGACGCTTACAGAGAGTGAGCTGCAGGAAGTCCAATGTGATCCTACACCAAGTATCCATCAACATCACACAAACTTTCTTCTCAACTGTGCTGATTTCCCCCCCTCCCCCTCCCCCTCCCCCTCCCCCTCCCCCTCCCCCCTGCCGGCAGTATGATAGCAGAGGGCCAATTAATGTAATGGTAGCATAGTGTTTATATTACTCATCCAACATTCCAAACAGTGTATGGTAGCATAGTGTTATTACAGCACCTGGGTACAATTCTACAATGTTGCTAAGGAGGTTGTACATTCTCTCTGTGATTGTGTGGGTTTCCTCCATGTTCTCCAGTTTTCTCTCACGTTGCAAAGAAGTGTGGGTCAGAAGGTTAATTGGTCACATGGGTGTAATTGGGTGGTGTGGATTGGTTGGGTTGGATGGGCCTGTTAACATGCTGAATCTCTAAATAAAGATAAAACCTGGGTGGACAAATGATCTGTGAAACATTCATTCAGATTTTAGTTCAGGGAACAATTTCAGTTTCATACTAAATTCTGAATGAAGGTCTAGCTTTGAAAAAGGTGAGCGGGAATACAAATCAGTTTATTCAAGTCCTTAATGGAAATAAAACTAAACTGTTATCCTAAACTTGGCTTACCGCATATGTGACCAAATGCACAACAATGTGGTTGATGCAGTACCATCCTTGTTAATTTTCAATACAACATGGACAATTACTAAAAAAAAAGTACACAGACCACGGTCTGAGGAATTTTCTGAAATTTATTCACCATGTATTTTTCTGTTTAAATATTCTAAGAAAGGAAATCTTTAGTTCTGATTCCACACAACACAAATGCTTGGGAATCTCAATGGGTCAGGCAGCATCTGTGTAGGGAAAGACCTTTGCTTTCTCTGTATTAAAATGTGCTTGTGTTTTTTGACCCATTTTTTGCTCTCTGCCTGGGCACAACTCTCTGAAGATTAGGAACACTGCAGGATTCTCTATGTGGGAGACTGAGTAAATATTGACATGTTGTTTAATCTATCAGCCACAAACTTAATAAATGGTGGAAAAGTAGTCTCTTTTTTGAAAAGTTGTACATTTATATAATTACAATATTAATATAATTCTCAATTCATTATTTACAATGATATATTAAATTAAAATATCAAATTGTAATATTGCCATCCTTGACCAGGAAGCATTCCACTCTCCATAGTGCCCATTGGTCCTGAAAGGCCTCCAATGAACATTGTGTTTTCTCTCAAACAAAATGCTGCAGGAACTCAGCAGGCCAGGCTACATCTATGGAAAAGAGTAAATGGTCGACCTTTCGGGCCGAGATGCTTAATCAGGAACGGAGAAAGAAGATGAGAAGTCAGAGTAAGAAGGTGGGGGGGGGACACGGAGAGGAGGAAGAAATACAAGATAGTAGCTGATAGGTGAAACCAGGAGAAGAGGAGTTCTGAAGTAAAGAGCAGGGAAGTTGATTGGTAAAAGAGGTAAAGGGCTGGAGAAGGGGGAATCTGAAAGGAGAGGACAAAAGGCCATGAAAGAAAGGGAAGGGCGAGGAGCATCAGAGGGAGGTGATGGGCAAGTAAGAGAAGGTGGCTGAAAGGTGGTTTATTTATACATCAATTTAAATGTAGCTTTGTTTTAATACATTCCCCCTCCACCTCCCCCTCACCCCCGCTAATTTTTTTGTTCTTTTTAACTTAGATTCTGTAGCCACATCTGTGGAGAAATCTTCATCTTGAAGAACAGCATATTGTTGTTGGCTTTATTTCTTACTTTGATGGTTCTCCACAGCAATAAAGTTTGCAACTCAATCTGTGCGATTTTATTCTCAGTTTACAAAGGCTGCCCCAGCATAAATCAATTAAAAAACCTGCTTAGGAATCAGTAACCGGAGGACACATTACAGCTCCTTCCTAATTATTATTCCCTTTTGATTCTGGTGAGAGTAGAGTTGATTAATCTATTGTTTTATGCATGCGGCTGATTTATTATTACCATGTATATGGTTTACTCTGCAAGCTGTATCTGAAAAAGGAATTTCTTTGCACCTTGGTGTATCACCAACAGCTTGACCTGGTCCAACCATGTTGATGTCATCATCAAGAAAGTTTACTTCCTTAAGAAGCTAAAGAATTTCAGCATGTCACTGTCAACTCTTTCCAATTTTTATCAATGTATCATAGAAACTATTCTGCCTGGAGGCATCTCTGCAGATGACTGGAAGAAACAGCAGAGTGGTGGAGATAACTCATCAGGTTCAAGAACAGCTTTTATCCCACTGTCAGCAGACTTTTGAACAGACCTCTCATGTGATAAGATGGGCTCTTGGCTCCCCAATCTACCTTGTTATGATCTTGTACTTAATCATTTTCCTGCACTGTACTTTTTTTTGGTAGTTTTTACACTTTGTTCTGTATTGTTATTGTTTTACCTTAATGCTTAATGCTTGGAGTAATAATTTGATCTGTACAAACATCTGTTTACTGTATCTTGGTAAAGGTGTCTATAATGAGCCAATACCAGTAGCAATACAAGACAACAAATGAATCTGAACTCGAATAGCACAACAGGCATTGCATTTCAGCCAGGGATAAAACTCAATGTCAGGGAAACACCGAAGCAGAACCTAGAACTGTACAGGGGTGGAATGATGCTGTGTCAAACTAATTACAAGCCTAACCAAACGTATCCCTTCTGCCTACATAGTCCATATCACTCCAGTCTCTGCTCATTCATGTGCCTATCTAAGATCTGTTTAAATGTTTCTATTGTATTTGCCCCCATTCCCACCATTGGAAGCGCATTCCAGGCATTAATTACCCTCTGTAAAAAAAAAACTTTATCCTTCAAACCTTGAATGTGTACCTTCTCGTGTTAGACCTTTTGACCCTGGGAAAAAGATTTCAGTTGTCTACTCCAAAAGTGCCTCTCATAATCTTATAGACTTCTCTAAGATCTTCCCCCAGTCTCCATTGCTTCAAAGGAAACAAGATAATCTGTTCAACGTCTCCATAAGCACATACCCTCTAATCCAGGCACCACCCTGACCTGCTTTCTCTGCACCCTCTCTAAAACATCCAAATCCTTCTGATAATTTGGTGATCAGAACTGAATGTAATACTACAAATACAGCCTAACCTGGACCAAGTCTAACTCTGATAGGTGACCATCACTGACAGTATCATCCTTATATGTGAGACAGTTGACTGTACCCAACAAACTTCTGAAAGTATAACAAAATGTTGCAGCTGGGAGTAAGGATCAATGTTTCACATTAAAGAGATTTTCCATTCCCAACATTGGGCAAGGTTGGGTTAAAATTTAGTATTTTGCTATCAAGTCCAACTAGATTCTCATTGAAAAATTAAGTGATTAGGTGTCATAAACTTGAATTTTAGAGATGAACTTGAACACAAGGGTTTAGGCAAAGTGAGTTGGAGGCTGAAAGTTTCAAATGATGATTTTCTTAGATTATCCATTGGAACAAATGACATATCCAGGTTAACAGCTCATTGCCACCTTCAGGCTCCACAGGAAGGGCATTCAGAGAGACCAATCACCAGCCTGTTTCTATGCCAGCCAACAGCACTGGAATGTAAAAATAGGACGCAGCTACTGGGACTTGTGGGCATCAGGAACAAACTTCATCAATCAAATCTCCGAGCAGATCCAAGGTCCAACACTAAAACTGAAATACTCAAAGCAATTTTACGTCAATTATTTTGCCCAAGGTTTCTCTTGTAGTTAGGGCTCAGTGGAAATCTGCAGTTTGATTGAAGAAGATAGTTGAGCAATAACAAGGTTATAATCATAAAATGAGGCAGTGGTCTTGAATCAGTGCCTCATTTCCTACCTGCTGAGAGCTGTGAGTTCAAATCCCTGTCTGGAGAATTTTTAGTCATATTTATTTGCTGATTGAATGAGGATATCAGTGATATGGACATAATTTATTGTCTATCCTTAACTGGCTACAGAATTGATTAGTTTGTCGTTTCAGAAGCAATCAGAAGTCAATCACTGTGCTGGGCCTGCAGTCATGTACAGACTAAATGATTTAAGGATATCAGAGCTCCTACTCTAATAATGGTAAACAAGAAGAATTTTTACAGTAGAGGAATTTCCTGGGCACAAGCATTTAGATATAATTAATTACCTGGATCTAAGTTATCAAAGTGTTGTGGTGGTATTTGACCTCTTATCTCTGGATCAAATGCCCACTTTGCAAAGTTCAAGGATAGCTACTTCCGTCCATCTGTTCGGTTCTTGAATCAGCCTAGACAATTCTCATCACCACCTCAGTATAGCACGACTGTGACCACTTTTACTACTTTGCCCTACAAAGGACTGTTTTATTTTGACTGAAATGTGTTCTATCTTGTATAATTAAAGTATAATTTAAGTATTTTTCTTGTTTGCCTCTAATACTATCTGTTTGGAACGCTGTTGCAAGTAAGTGTTTCATTGCACCTAAGTATTCACGTAAATTTAAATTAATTTTGACTTTAATTAATAATTCAATTTATTACCATACCCTTAAATGAACAATTGAAATGTTACACCCTGTGTAATCATAGTCAGAGGAAGACAGATCACAAAATGGGCCCTTCAGCCCAGGAATCCATACCAACCATCTAGTAGCTATTTCTAAACCTATTTTAACCGCATTCTCTCCCCACCTTTCCAATATCTACCTGCTAGGTTCTACCACTGCAAAATGCAGACTGCTGGAGGAATTCAGCAGGTCCAGCAGCTTCTGTGGAGGCAAAGGAGCATTTGATGATTCAGATCGATTGTGATTCAGAGCCTCAACCTGAAATGATGACTATCCCTATGCTTCCACAGATGTTGCCTCTCCACTGTTTATCCAGCAGTTTGATTTTTTGCTCTAAATTTCAGCATCTGCAGAGGCCAATTAATCTAGCAATAAGAAGCATCTGAACAATGTGGGAGGAAACTGGATCACCCAGAGGAAACTCAAGCAGTCACCGGAAGAAGGTGCTAACTCCACGTACAGCACCAGAGGCAGCCCTGAGGGAAAGCTGCACTTTTACAGAGGTAGCACAAACAAACTGCTAGAGGAACTCAATGGCTCAAGCAGCATCAGCGGAGGGGTGAGGAGGGGAGGAATTTTCAATGTATTTAGTCAAACCCCTGAATCAGGACTGAGAGTAGAGAGGAAATGGTCTGTATAAAAAGGAGAAGAGAAGAGGTGAGAGATGTTGCCTTTCAGCTGAGGCATAAACTGATACCCAATATGGCTTCTCTGAAAGCAGCAGGAACTGTTCTCCATCCTAAATAAATTGGTCATTAAACTCAGCTGTTTGTGGGATTTTTCTTTGCAGAAAATCTTGTCTATCTTTACCCTCCATCCAACAAGGATTACACTCCACGAGTAGTTAGATCTCTGAAAAATACTCTAAGATAACCCAGGATGACACAAAAATAATTTGAAATAGCTCTTCAGTTTCTTTATTTTGTTTCTTCTAAAAATGTCTGGCTGTGTTCACAACAGAGCAGTTTTACAAGGGATGTTTCAAAAGAGCACCAGGCCCTACTTTAGATGTGCGAAAGGCCTATCCGTATCAGCCTTAGAAACCTCTTTCCCTGCCTTCACCATTATAGTGAGTAGTGAATCACAGCAAACAATGAGACAGTTGTGCAGTTAGTAGGGCTTTCTCCTCACAATGCCAGAGACCTGGGTCAATCCTGGCCTTGGACACTGTCTGTGAAGAGTTTGCACATTTTTCTTGTGTCTGTGTAGGTTTCCTCTTCGTGCTCTGGTTTCCTCCGCAATCCCAAAGACATACTGGTCAGAAAGTTGATTGGCCATTGTAAATTGCTTTTAATGTGAATCTGATGAGAGCATTGCGAATGTACGGAGAATAAAATAAATGGGTTTAATAAAGAAATATTGAAAATGGGGGTTTGATGTTCAGCATGGACTCATTGGACCTAAAGATCTGCTCTTGACTTGATGACTCTATGAGTACATACTTCCTGTCTGGCTCTGTGCTTTTAGGGGGCCAATTTTGCTTTTGAATAATAGCAACATATTTCCAAGCCATTTTATTTGAAACATTTGGTGTTTATCAAACTCCATTGTTCTTCAGTCGCCTACAATAACCATGCAACTAAAAGCTAAATAGGCAGAATTCCTGCCCAGAAGCAAGCAACCAAAGGTGGGATTCATATCCATAAAATAAGAATGGTAACTTTGTTATCTAAGAACAGTTCTGGAGAATTACTTTGCCTTTCCTCTCCTCTCCTCTGAAAGCCAGCAACAGTGCCACTTGAAGATAAAATTAAACAAGTAGCCTTCGTGGTTACCATTATATCTCAACAGCAGTGGTACTGGCATATTGAAAAGATTCACGTTATCAGTCTGTCATCCCTACTCCCTGCTCCTGAGGCAATTGAAGTATGTGACAAAATAAGCTGGTAAATTAGTAAATTGGTTTATTATTGTTGCATGTAGTGAGGTACCGTGATAAACTTTGTTTTAGATGCCACCCAGACAGATCATTTCATTGCAAGGGAAAACAGTAAAAGAATGCAGTTACAGAAAAAGCACAGTTCAAGCAGACAACAGGGTAGATGGTGAGGTCACAAGTCCGTCTTATCATACTCAGGACCATTCAATAGTCTTAAAACAATGGGACAGAAACTGTCCTTGAACTTGATGGTACATGCTTTGAGGCATGTGTATCTTCTGCCTGGAGGGAGGCAGAAGGAATAACTTGGTGAGTTGGGTCTTTGATTATGAAGTGGTGAGAACTGTAGACAGAGTCCACGGAGGGGAGGCTTGTTTCCCTGATGTAGCCTCTTAGTTTAGTGAAGAACGATCCAGAACTGCAGCTGTCAGGCAACTCCGATATGACGTGGGCAATACCTCCACAGAGGTGGAACTGGCCCAATTTTATTGTTGCGGGGGGGGGGGTGGGAGTGGATTACAAGAGTAAGTATTGCTGTAGCCCTACAGTTATTTGATGAAAATACAGCCTTAATAGGGTAAAATTTTGGTCTGGAGTGTGACAAGGTACATGATATTATGTCAGCAAAACTAAGAAATTGATTATGAACTTTAGGAAAGGGAAGTCAGGCAGATTAGCACCAGTGCTCACAGAAGGGTCTGAACTGGAAAGGGTGAGTAGTTTCTAGATCCCAGGAGTCAATATCTTGGAAGATCTACCCTAGGTCCAGCACATAGATGCAGTCATGAAGGAAGTGCACCAGAGTTTTTCTACATTTTGAAAAGTTTAAGGTAATTTGGCATTTCATCAAAAGCTCTGATAAATTTCTATGGATGTATAGTAGAAACATTCTGACTGGTTGCATCACGGCTCAGTATGGAAACTCTGATGCACAAGAACATAAGAGGCTTCAGAGAGTCGTAGCCCCAGCCACATCCTGGTGGTACAGCTCTCTCCACCAGGATGTCTAATTTTCCAAGTCTTCCACATCTTCATCTGAACTTTCCACACTCTCTGAGAGGGATGCCTGGTTCTCACAGTCTGCCAGTCTACACATGTCAGTACACTTGAGGCCAACTGCAACACACATACATCTTGGGAGTGAACATTTTTTTTGGACAGTTACAGGCCAGTAGATCCAGGATGGCATCGGGTGCTGGCTGGCCTTCCATCCAGTGCACGACCAACTGTTTAGCTTCCTCTTCTCTCTCCATCTTCCATCCCCTGCCAACAGGGCTTGTCACTTGTGGGTCCTTCTCCAAACATCTTCTCCATGTACCAGCCTGGTAGTTGGCTCGCTGTGCATGTTTTGTTAAGCAGTCCTTGCATGGTGGGAGTTGATGACTTTCGATTTCACCTTTTTTGGCACAGAAAAGGTCATACCTGAGCTCGTTGACCTTGGTGGTCGATGCTTTTGGGGCATACAGGAGACATGTAAATGCCTCCAGTTTGTCCATCAGTTCTGGGGAGAGGTCCCATTCCTGACCCAACTCTAAGAATCTGTCCTGAGTTTCCCTGTTGCTGGTCAGAAGTTTTAGGCTACTTGTCTTCCCTTTGCCTGCAAAAGTGCTTACGGTGTCACATCCTGTATATGCGTGCAACCTGATGAGAGTCCTACAAACCTCTATGTCAACCGTGGCAGCAACCTTCCTGATGTCTACAAGCCTAGTGCCACACTTCTGGAACAATGGGGCCTCAATCTTGTCACAAAATGCTAAAGACATGATAAAGACATCTGTGTCTTCTGAGCAGATCTCTACAGATTGGTATCCTTCTCTTGTGGCATGGGCAGCATGGAGAAGTAGGCGGCCATCTGCTTCTTCTTGTTGACACTGAAGAGCTGACACCTCCTCACTGTCTTGAGATGTGATTCTGTAACACTTGTCATTCACAGTTGCATACAGAATCTTCTCTTGTAGCTTTGCTCTGTACTCCGCCTTCCTCCGTTCATGGACTATAAAGCTAATGAGACTATTTTTGTTACTGACTTTGGTCGGGAAGCTCCTCCACTGCCTCACCATCTGTGTGCCTGTGATACCTTGTAACTCATGACCAGTCTCTTCGCCCTGTCGAGATCTTTCACTATTCTTGATTGAATTCTCCTTGTATGTGTTGAACACAACATCTATGCTGCTACTCTGACTGCCTTCCCTCAGAGCCATACCCAGAATTATTGTGGCAACATCTCTGAAAGTAACTTGATCACCTTTCACTCTTTGGACCAAGTTCATTCCATCAACTACTGTAGCAGAGTTTCCTGGGAGTTGCTCTTCTACTGCTACATTTTTCTGCAAGGTTGTGGCTAAAGTAGCTTTATTTATCTTTCTCAGCAATCCTTCTGGTGCGGACAGGGCCCAGGCCAATGGTCCAAGGGGATGAGAAAGGCTATTCTCCATACGTAGACTGTGCCCTTGTGCCATCACTATGATGCATCCAAACAAAGACCTGTCTGCTTTCAAGATGATTGCCCTCCCATCTGATTTTACTTCTCTCTTCTTACACATATCACTGAATGTTTTCAGCTTGTTGGTTTTCATTGGGACATGGAATTTCTTTAATGGTGGGTCTTCCTCTAGTCGCTCATCCCTGAAGGTTGCATAGCATTGCTCACCAATCTCATGTGCTTTCATCAGGTCGAAGGCAATGTCCTCGGGGACTGCCTTTGCCATAGAGATGCTAATGAGGTCCCGCTTCTCTGCAAATGGGTTGACCCATTCATGTATGAGGCTAACCACTGCTGAAACTGGTTCCTCATCTTTCTGGATTCTTGGCCACTGTAGCTCTGCATGACAAAGCTCTGATTTGTTGCCACGCACCATCTCCCTTAACTGTCCCAGGAATGCACTGTAGTGCTCAGCTGTTATGTAGTAACACTTGATAGCTCCAGCATTCAGGCTGAACCGTGATGTGCCTCCAGGAGTCTGTGTGTCTTTGTTCACTGTGGCTTCAATAGCCTGGTCCACAGGGATCTGCCCAAAGGGGTTGTTACTTGACAGCTGCACTGAGAATTGGCCTGTCTTGAAGGCCTCATACACAGAAGGATTCTTCTCTGGGAGTTTCATCGTCTGAGCAAAGTAAGGGGACAAGTACCTGACATAATTCATCTTATCATAGGCAAAGCACCATAGGATCACAGAAAGCTACCACCGCTGCAATGCTATCACATATTTTCTAGCACTAGATTAGATTAGATTAGATTATGAGGACAGTAAGTCCTCGTTTACTGTCATTTAGAAATGCATGCATTAAAAAATGATACCATGTTCCTCTGGTATGATATCACAGAAACACAAGACAGACCAAGACTAAAACTGACAAAAAACACATAATTATAACATATAGTTACAACAGTGCAAAGCAATACCGTAATTTGATAAGAGCAGATCATGGGCACAGTAAAAAAATTCTCGAAGTCCCGATAGCCCCAACATCTCATGCAGATGGTAGAAGGAAGAAACTCTCCCTGCCATGAGCTTCCAGCTAGGGGTGTATACCTTGCCAAAAATCCCTGTAAGAATTATTCCCCCCAGATGGTACTGGTGGCACAAATTTGGGGTCTTGGCTCACGGACTAGGTGGATCAAAATGCAGAATGTTAAGTGATTCATAAGAGCTCCTGAGAAGAGTTACCAGAGTAAATGCTAAGAAACTATTTCTCGACTGGAGAATTTTGAACTGATGTCAATCCACTGCCAATCATTTGGCATCAGTCAGGGAGAAATTTTTTAAGACAGGCAACTGCAAATCTTGGCAGTCCAGGGACTGACAATGTTCAGTCATTTGAGTACATTCAACTCCGAGATGGGTAGATTTTTGGACATTTTAGGGAATTCAGGAACATAGTGGTAGAGTAGTAATGTGGATCAAGTTACTAACAGCAATTACCTGAATGACAAACTTCTACAGGTGTATTGTTTCATCATGGTAGCATACAGAAATTTGAATGTGTGGAAATGTAAGAAGCTGCAGAGAGGATAGTGGTTTCAGCCTAATACATCACGGGTACATCCTACAGCCATGATCAAATGGCAGAGTGGATTCGATGAGCCAGATGTCCTAATTGTGCCCATATGTCTTATGGTCTTACCCCACATCACTAAGGTATCTATAAGAGCTGCTGCCTCAAGAAGGTAAAGTCTATCATGGAAGATCACTACCATCCGGGTCATGCACATAAGTTTTAAGTCCCACATCAAAAGGTTCAAACTACTTTAATCATTCAGTTTTAGAACCATCTAGTAAAATCTTAATCACAATAGTTCAGCATTCCTATACCATTTGATTAATTTGGACTAAAATAGACTTTATTTTTTTAGTCTAATTATGTTTCTTCTTGTGTATAATTTATGTGTAGCATATGGTTTTCTTGTGAGTATTGCTTATCCGATGCTATGTGCCTGTGGTACCGCTGTAAGCAAGTTTTTCATTGCACCTAAGCATACATGAATTGTGCATATGACAATAAATTCAGCTCTGCAGAGGAGACATCGACATACACAGATAAAGCTTTTTACATGCTTGATATTAGAAGACTGAAAAAAAGTCCACTTGACTTGGGCACCAATTTGAAAATCAGATTTGCCCGTGTTGCTTCAGTTTCTTGATGCTTTCAATTGGCATTGGGCAATTGGCCAAAAACAAGTGAATAAATTAACTTAATATGAACATGCATTAATATAATGATTGCCTGTCACTTGCAGTCTACAGACGTTTCCATCAACTGTATTTCTCTGATATCTTTCTGTTCAGTTTCTTCCCATTACTCAATATCAATTAGTTTTTGTTTTTCTCATGTATTTTGCCTCTTTTTCTATGCTAAATTGATTTAAGTAAATCCCTTGAAGGACTGTCTTCTTCTGTGCGTATTTATGGAAACATTTCAAGCTTGCTTTAGCCAGAAAAGCAAAGCTGCTGTCATTCCAATGCTACAGGGAGTTTACACAGGCTGCAGAAAGTAGGTCAGCGTCACTTTGCCTCTTGATTTCAGAGTGGTGTCTGGATGTCCACTTGCATCATGTTACTTGACGGAATAAACATTCTCTTTTAGCTATATCTTCCAACTGTGATTATTGAAGAAAGAACATGCCTCAAAAGGTCCCAGAGCACTTAATAGCTGTTTGAGTATTTTCCAACAAGACCCTGATACATTGTAGTAAATAGTGGCAAGTTTGTGCATTTCAAGGTTCCACAGAGAGCTTGTGCTCACATCCAGAAATCTATTTGAGTAATTTTGATTGCAGAATAAATATTTGCCTGGACTCCAGGAATGTTTTTTTTGTGAACAATGCAGTGAGATCTTTGATATCAATCTCGAGAGAGATGATGGGGCTTCAGTTTGGTACATTGTTAGAACAAGCCATATACTCAAGACTACACTGATGTTTTGGCCAAGATTATGTCCTCAAATCTCTGCAATGGGACTTGAACCCTTGACATACAGTCCATAGTGATCGAAGATCTCACACACCCAACCATTCTCTCTTCTCTTCACGCTTACTGTTCAGAAGATACAAAAGACTGAAGTCATGCACCACCAGGCTCTAAGACAGCTTCTATCCCACAGTTATAAGACAATTGAATAGTCCCCTAATATGACAAGATGGACTCTTGACCTCACACTCTACTCATTTTAGTCTTGCAACTTTTTTTCTCCCTGGGAGTGTCATGGTCCGGTCTGTGAAGTCTGTATTCCAGTTCACGGTCCGGTCCATCAACCCTTGCTCCAGGTTTTCCTGTCTACCCTGTTTCTGTTCCTGTTAAGCACTAATTAAGGCAGCTGATGCTTGTTGGGGCTGGCCGCATAAATACCTCCAGAGACCAGGGCGTGGGGCTGGATTGTTCTTGTCCTTACTCCTTGTATCCCTTCCTCGGCCTTCTGTTTCCTTGCCTGAAGCCCTGCCTTGTCTTGCTGGTAACTCTGGCCTCGTCTCAAGTTCTCGTCTCGCCTTGCTTTGCCAGAAGCCTTGCCTTGTCTTGCCGATAACTCTCGCCTCACCTGAAGTTCTCATCTCACCTTGCATTGCCTGAAACCCTGCCTTGTCTTGCTGGTAACTCTCGCCTCGTCTTGCCTGCAGTCTTGTCTTGGAGCCGCCCTGTACTTAGCTCCCTTCCTGTCCCTTGCCTCTGCCCAGGTAAGCCAGGCCATCTTGCCGTTACCTGCGGTTGGTTCTGTCCCTTCCTGTCCCTTGCCTCCGTCGGGTAAGCCAGGCCGTCTTGCCATTACCTGCGGTTGGTTCTGTCCCTTCCTGTCCCTTGCCTCCATTGGGTGGTGATCCGCGCCCTGCCCAGGAGTACCACACCCTGCCCAGTGAACCACGCCCTGCCCAGGAGGAGCCTGCCTAGCCTCAAGCCTGAAGACTCTAGCCTCTTGCCTCCTGCCAAGCCTTGCCTCAAGCCTCTAGCCTCTAGCCTCAAGCCTGAAGACACCAGCCTCCTGCCTCCTGCCAAGCCTTGCCTCTCGCCTCAAGCCTGAAGACTCCAGCCTCGGGGTGGGGGTGGGGGGGCATCACGTGATGACGTGGGATTGAGATGTGTAAATCCAGTTCTCCCGTAAAAATCAGCAAAGTACCGTTTAAACAAAGTAAAGTTAATATATACTTTCCAAAAACTACTTATAAACTTTGTAAGACTACTCTACGATATGCCTCGTAAACTGCAACAGAAGAAGTCTGTTGTTGTGAAGTCGCTGCGAGTTGGGAAGGAAAAAGGGCCTACCGCAGTGATGGAGCCTCGGATTCAGGTTGGATCTCCTTCGGAGGAGACGTATTTTATCTCTGGCGTAGAAGAACAGGGAGCAATGGCAGCGGTAGCGGTCTCTCGGAAGAAGATGCTGGAAATGCACATGCAGAAAGAAGTACGCATGCGCAAATCGACACAACTTAAACTACAAGAACCTATGGCCACTGTAACTGAAAGTGACTCAGAGTCAGAATTGGATATCGCAGAGAATACAGATGAAGAAGAGCAGGAAGAATTGGAAGAGACTGGAAGTAAAGGAGATGACTGTGACATAAAAGAAGCTTTATTGCAATTAACAGCTAAACTAAGAAAATTAAGAACAGAGCTTAGAGACGTGAAGATGTGCTATGATAAAGCTATGAAAAGACAGGATAAAATGGATAAGAAACTTCAGAAGATGGAAAGAACAATGGAGCATATTAATGATAGAGTGGAAAAAACAGCAAATGATGTGCTTGTCTGGAACACGGAAAGAAATCGACTCTTGGAGAAATTGGACGTGTTGGAAAATTTTAGTAGACGTAATAATATTAAAATTGTTGGTCTTAAAGAAGGTATAGAGGGAGATAATCCAATAGATTTTTTTCAAAGATGGATCCCGAAAACCTTGCAAATGAAAGAGGAAGACCGATCAATTGAAATTGAGCGGGTACATAGAGCTCTAAAACCAAAACCACAAGATGACCAATATCCACGATCAATTTTAATAAAATTCTTAAGATTTCAAGACAAAGAAAGGATTCTACAGATGGCTGCCCAAGCTGCCAAGAAGAGAAAAGGGCCACTGATGATAGAAGGGAAGAAATTTTTTTTCTACCCTGACATAAGTTATGAACTTTTGAAGAGAAGGAAGAAATTTAATCCAGTGAAAAAAGCCCTATGGGATCACGGTTATCAATTTATATTGTGTTATCCTGCAACCTTGAAGATTTTTTTGGTTGATGGAGAAAAAAGATTCTTTGACGATTACCGGAAAGCGGAGGAGTTTGTGCGAGATTCTTTGAATATTCACCAGATACAAGAACAAACCCAGGGGAGCGAGATGGATTGAAGATGAAGACTGGATCAAGGATTAGGCCTGTTGGATTTTTAGCCGGATGAATATATAAATATATTATTAATTATATGAGGGAGGGGAAGAAAGGTTAAAATTTGAGGAATACTAGCTGGGAATAATGACATTAATTTTTTTGAATATATATACAATTTTTTGTTACGGGGGAGCTGAAAGAAATACTGACCAATCGCTACATTATTCATGTGTGTAAGCGTGGCAATAGCCACGACCCGCAAAATGGAGGGGGGTAGTGTTGTGTATCTTTTCATTCACAACATTAGTGGGGGGGTATTTTGTTTTTTCTTTTTTTGTGTCTTATCTTTTTTTTTCTTTTTGCCAGGATGATTGGTAGGGAAACACGTAGCAACATGGTGAAGTTCAAAGAGATTCCCCAGGGAACTATGAGAGTTGAGAAGCTAAGTAATGTTTTAGATTTTAAGAGATAAATATGAAACATTTTTGAATACTTGGAGCCCTTATTTACAGCTCCGATGATAAAGATCTTGGTTCCTTGGGGAAAGTAACAAATATATATAAAATTTATTTTTGATTCCATGGAGCATGTGCAAACCTTCCAATACTCAGGCGGTTCTTTTTTTTTCTTCTTTTTTTCTTTTCTCTTTAGGTAGGAGTATATATCGGGGGGGGAGGGTTATGGGGAGGGGGGAGGGTAGATATTATTTTCTCATGTATTCACTTTGAAAACTCAATAAAATTATATATATAAAAAAAGACTCCAGCCTCGTCCTGCCTGCCTGCCAAGCCTCGTCCTTGCCTAGTTCTGGGGTCCGAGCCAGAGGCAAGACCTAGGTACTGGGTCCTTGTCCAGTCTCTGGCTCAGAGTCCAAGCCTGGGCTCCTAGCTCTCTTGTCCAGTCCTGTTCCGGGTTCCTGGTTTTCGTGCCCAGGTCCTTGCCCTCAGCCTGTATCCTAGTCCTGTCCCTAGCCTAGTACTTCAGTGTCTGTGTCTTGCACTTGGGTTCCTAGACACCTCCATATGACAGGGAGTCCTAGTACAGGGTTCCCTAAAGGTTAACCTGCAGGTTGAGTCAATAGAAGAAAGACAGATGGAATTCTAGCATTCTTCTGAATGGGCTTGGAAATAAATAACAGCAAGGATGTCATTCTGAGGCTTTATAAGGTGTTTTGTCCTACCACATTTGAAGTATTGTGTGCAGTCTTTGGCTTCATATCTAATGAAGGATGTGGCGGTGTTTGAGAGGATCCTGAGAAGGTTTACAAGATGATCCCGGGGATGAGATGGTTAACATATGAGAACCATTTGATGACTAAGGGCCTGTATTCACTGGAGTTTAGGAGGATGGGGGGGTTAGTGAGGAGGGGGATGTTGTTGAAGCTCATTGAAACCTATTGAATATTGCAAAGCCCGGATACAGTGGACATGGAAAAGAAGAATCATGGGAGAATCTAGGGCTGGAGGGTATATCTTCAGAATAAGAAGATATCTCTTTAGAACAGAGATGAGGAGGATCTTCTTTAACCAGAGGGTCATAAATCTGTGGAATATATTGCCAGACAGCTGTGAAGCCAAGTCATTGAGTATAGTTAAAGTGGAGTTTGATAGGTTCTTAATTAGTAAAGGTGTCAAAGGTTAAGGGTAGAAGCAGGAGAATGAGAATTGAGAGGATGGGCCAAATGCTGTAAATCTGCTTCTATGTCTTACGGTCTCATGGTTTTAAGATTTGTAAGAAGGAAACATAGATAGCACTGTCAGAGAGAGTTACTGGGCTTAACGAATGATTCCTGTGTCTAATCTTGCCTGGCCCTTAAAAATCCTTAACCACTGAGGAGAATAAAAACAGGCAACTAACTAATTTGATGCTGATGAAAATGTCAGAGCAGATAATGGTAATTGGAAGTGGAAAACAAGAGAGATTTAACAGGAGAAGCAGTGGCAAGGATAGATAGATGGTCAACTAAAGATCGAAAGTCAAAACTTATGAAAAGCAGAGACTGTGGCAAAAGTGTTAATGTCTCAAGGCAAAAGGACTAGTAATTGGAAATATAAAGAAAGAAAATCAGGGTGTTTGGTGGAGTGCGAAGAGTCTCCTCTATAGAGCTGCCTGACCTGCTGATTCAATTCAGCATCTTGTATGTTGTTTCCTTAAATGCACGCCAGTGTCTGTCCACTGCTATACATGATATAGTTACCAATCTATTCCAGTGAACTTGCTCCTCAAATCTTCAGTGCACTTTGTTTAGATTGAAAATTAGAATTTCAGATTGAACACATCAATTCAAACTAAAAGCCGGTTCTGTTTTATTATGATTACTCTTTCCTTCAGAACCCTTTATAACAAGATTATTACTCAACCATAAAATCATAAGATATAGGAGCAGAATTAGGCCACTTGACGCATTGAATCTGCTCCACCATTCCATTCCATCATGGCTGATTTAATTACCTCTCAAACCCATTCTCCTGCCTTCTCCCCATAACCTTTGATGCCTTAATAATTAGGAATCACTCAACCTCTGGTTAAATATACTCAAGGACTTGGCCTCCACAGCTGTCTGTGGCAATGAATTCCGCAGGTTGACCACCCTCTGGCTAAAGAAATCCCTCCTCATCTCTGTTCTAAAGGAATGTACCAAATGTTATATGGGCATCAAGAAATGATTAGCATCCCTTTACATGAACCGTTTCTTGTTACCCATAAAACATTTGGGCAATGTTATATATTTGCTCTCTATTCTGTATGTGAAACTGCTCTAGCTGTTGATTCTTTTCTAGTTATAAAATGCACTGTGTTCAGTTTGGTCCTTAACATACCATATAGATATTCATTCCAGGAACTCATCCTTTACATTGCTAGTATTAAGGGGGCTTCAATAACCCTTGTGCAATTGGATCCTGGATTTCCTCACTTGTAAACCCCAGTCAGTTTGCAATTGGCAAAAACATCTCCTCCATAATCTCCATCAGCATAGGAGAACCACAGGGATGTATATTTAGCCCCCAGGTCTACTCACTTTAACACCTATGACTGTGTGGCCAAGTACAGCTCCAGCACCATATACAATGTTGCTGATGACACCACTGTTGTGGGCTGTATCAAAGGTGGTGATGAATCAGCATACGGGAGGGAGATTGAAAATTTGCCGAGTGGTGTAATAACAACAACCTCTCACTCAGGCTAGGATCTTTATGTCCTCGTTGTCCACGGGAATGGTACCGGAGGATTGGAGGGAGGCGAATATTGTCCCCTTGTTCAAAAAAGGTAGTAGGGATAGTCCGGGTAATTATAGACCAGTGAGCCTTATGTCTGTGGTGGGAAAGCTGTTGGAAATGATTCTTAGGGATAGGATCTATGAGCATTTAGAGAATCATGGTCTGACCAGGGACAGTCAGCATGGCTTTGTGAAGGGCAGATCGTGTCTAACAAGCCTGATAGAGTTCTTTGAGGAGGTGACCAGGCATATAGATGAGGGTAGTGCAGTGGAAGTGATCTATATGGATTTTAGTAAGGCATTTGACAAGGTTCCACTCGGTAGGCTAATTTAGAAAGTCAGAAGGCATGGGATCCAGGGAAGTTTGGCCAGGTGGATTCAGAATTGGCTTGCCTGCAGAAGGCAGAGGGTCGTGATGGAGGGAGTACATTCAGATTGGAGGATTGTGACTAGTGGTGTCCCACAAGGATCTGTTCTGGGTCCTCTACTTTTCATGATTTTTATTAACGACCTGGATGTGGGGGTAGAAGGGTGGGTTGGCAAATTTGCAGATGACACAAAGGTTGGTGGTGTTGTAGATAGAGTAGAGGATTGTCAAAGATCGCAGAGAGACATTGATAGGATGCAGAAGTGGGCTGAGAAGTGGCAGATGGAGTTCAACCCGGAGAAGTGTGAGGTGGTACACTTTGGAAGGACAAATTCCAAGGCAGAGTACAAAGTAAATGGCAGGATACTTGGTAGTGTGGAGGAGCAGAGGGATCTGGGGGTACATGTCCACAGATCCCTGAAAGTTGCCTCAAAGGTGGATAGGGTAGTTAAGAAATCTTATGGGGTGTTAGCTTTCATAAGTCGAGGGATAGAGTTTAAGAGTCGCGATGTAATGATGCAGCTCTATAAAACTCTGGTTAGGCCACACTTGGAGTACTGTGTCCAGTTCTAGTCACCTCACTATAGGAAGGATGTGGAAGTATTGGAAAGGGTACAGAGGAGATTTACCAGGATGCTGCCTGGTCTAGAGAGTATGGATTATGATTAGAGATTAAGGGAGCTAGGGCTTTACTCTTTGGAGAGAAGGAGGATGAGAAGAGACATGATAGAGGTGTACAAGATAATAAGAGGAATAGATAGAGTGGATGGCCAGCGCCTCTTCCCCAGGGCAGCACTGCTCAATACAAGAAGACATGGCTTTAAGGTAAGGGGTGGAAAGTTGAAGGGGGATATTAGAGGAAGGTTTTTTACTCGGAGAGTGGTTGGTGCGTGGAATGCACTGCCTGAGTCAGTAGTGGAGGCAGATACACTAGTGAAATTTAAGAGACTACTAGACAGGTATATGGAGGAATTTAAGGTGGGGGGTTATATGGGAGGCAGAGTTTGAGGGTCGGCAGAACATTGTAGCCCGAAGGGCCTGTACTGTGCTGTACTATTCTATGTTCTATGTTCTTAGTGTCAATAAGACCAAGGAACGGATTGTAGACCTCAGGAGAGGAAAACCAGAGGTCCATGGGTCAGTAATCTTCGTAGGATCAGAGGTGGAGAGGATCAGTAACTTTAAATTCCTGGGTGTCACTATCTCTGAGGACATGACCAGAACCCATTATATAAATATAATTGCGAAGAAAGCACAACAGCATCTCTACTTCCACAGTAGTATGCAGAGATTCAGCATGTCATAGAAAACCTTGGCAAACTTCTATAGATGTGTGGTAAAAGTGTGCTGACTGGCTGCAACATGGCCTGGTCCGGGAATAAATGCCTTTGAGTGGAAATTTCTACAAAAGATAGAGGATTTGGCCCAGTACATCTTGGGTAATTCCCTCCCAACTATTG
Organism: Mobula hypostoma; assembly: GCF_963921235.1. Taxonomy (NCBI): domain Eukaryota; kingdom Metazoa; phylum Chordata; class Chondrichthyes; order Myliobatiformes; family Myliobatidae; genus Mobula; species Mobula hypostoma. The sequence goes on from NC_086100.1 coordinate 159,841,304, forward strand.
AGCGCATCTACATGAAATGTTGCTGTAGAGAAGCAGCATCAATCATCAAAGATCCCCACTACCCAGGCCATTTTTTTTCTTGCTGCTGCATTAGGTTAAAGGTACAAGTGCCTCAGGACTCACATACCAGGTTCAAGAACAGTTACTACCCCTTAACCATCAGGCTCTTGAACAAAAGGAGATAACTACACTCTTTTATCTTGTTATTTCATACTTGCTATTTATTGCTATTTATTTACATCTGCATTTGCACAGTTTGTTGACCACTGATCCTGTTTACAGTTACTGTTCTATAGATTTGCTAGGTATGTCTACAGAAGAAGAATCTCAGGGTTATATGTGGTGACATGTATGTACTCTGATAATAAATTTACTTTGAACTGTGAACTCTATTAACTTAGCTTGCCCAGTGTGTATTAGATTAAAGTTATCTACTATTCTTATTGCATTATGCTATTACAGGCATCTGTAATTTCCTTATTTATCCCTAATCACTGGAGTTTAGCCACTTTGCAGTAAAGTGGATTTGGTTTATTTTTTGTCCCAACTGTGCTCTTCCTTGTAAAAATTGTATACAATTTATTTAGTTCATGTTTTTCTTGTGAATTCTGCTTATTTAATGCTACGTGCCTCTGATTCTACTGCAAGTTTTTCATTGCACCACGCATACATATACTTGTGCATATGACAGTAAACTCAACCTTGTTATACTGTGTCCTACATCACCGTTACTATTTGGAGGTCATAAACAGCTCCCATCGATGTTTTGTGATTTTTGCATTCACTAAAACTAATTCTACACCATGAGCTATCAAGCCAAAACCCCTTTTGTCTAATCCACCACTGTTTCTAATTAACAGAACTACCCCACCATCTTTCACTTTATCCATGTCCTTTACCTTACAGTCTGTAGCTGCCAGTTTTGAGTTCTCTACAGCCATGTCTCTGAAATTCTTTTGAAATAATATGAAATCTACTTTTCTTTGTGCAGTGAATTCATCCATGTTCTTGCAAAATCTATCACCTTTAAATTTTTGCTGTATGCTCACCCTATCAGCTGCTTGACTTCATTCCTGTTGCCTGTTTATTTTGCTTCTTACATTTCTAATCTAGTTCCAGTTTTGTTTCTCACTTTGCTGTAATATTTGTTAGAAAATCCCCACCAGCTACTTCCTTACACTAACCACAATTCTGAACTTGTAACCCAATAGCAGTGTTGATTTGATCCTTGCTGTCCTTTTCACCAATGCTTGAACTCAGTAGTCCTTCTACACAACAAAGTCCACATCCTGAGGCTGATGCACTCAGTGGATTGCTCTGCTCAAATGACTGATTATAACTATTTTAAACTCTCATTGTGAAAAACCTTCCTCTGTGCTTCTAGTTATAAGCTTCATTCTTCAATAACACCATTGCATGGAATTCTTCACATTGTATAAAGCATTCAAGAATGCACTGTAGTGATGGTCAAATCATACTTTGCTCACTGTCAACTTCCTTAATGCAACTCTTTTTCTTTGCTGAAGTACAAAAGAACTTCCTTAAAGGGTTTCTCTTGAGAACCCTGTACATTCATGATCCCTTTGTGAAATGTGCGAATATAATAGATGTAATCAATGGCTAGTGCAATGGTTTCTATGGCAACCTTTCTTTCATTCATCCACCAGAGAGAGAGATGAAATTACATTGAGATTGAACAGGTGAATCTCAGTCCTTATTTTGGTCCATTCTGGTATCAGTCATTGGAAGAACTGTTGCTTTCATTAATATTTAGAATATTGCATCACCTTCTTGGTTTTTCTCTCTCTGATGCTAACAAGTATTTTAAGTACTACATAACGTTGCAAAGTTTCAAAAAAACACAGTGGCCACTTTATTAGATAAACCTGTACACATGCTCGTTAATGAAAGTATCTAATCAACCAACTATGTGACTGCAATTCAATGCATAAAAGTATGCAGATATGGTCAAAAGGTTCAATTGTCATTCAGACCAAACATCAGAAAGGGGAAGAAATGTGACCTAAGTGACTTTGACTGTGGAATAATTGTTGGAGTCAGATGGAGTGGTTTGAGTATCTCAGAAACTGCTGCTCTCCTGGGATTTTCGTGCTCAACAGTGTCTAGAGTTTACAGAGAATGGTGCAGAAAACAAAAATAATCCATTGAGCAGCAGTTCTTTGTTACTAAGTTACTTTGTTACTAAGCGAGGTTAGAAGAGAACAGCCAGATTGGTTCAAGCTGACAGGAAAGCAACCATATCTCAAATAACCACGTGCTATAACAGTGGTGTGCAGAAGACCTTCTCTGAATGCACAACATGTCAAACCTTAAAGTGGATAGCCTATAGCAACGGAAGACTGTGAACATACACTCATTAGCCACTTTATTTGGTACAGGAGGTACTTGATAAAGTAGCCATTGCATATATGTTTTATAATACAATATGCAAAACTACACAAGCAAACAGATTAAGATGAATGCTGAAGAGGCAGAGAAAGAAATGTATGTTTAAAGCATGTCTCGCTATAATATAAGCACACAAAAGTGTATAAGCCATGGTCCTCTCAGCCAATAATGTTGTTTGTCAGATCAAGGCTGTTTTTCTCAGTCAATTCAAACATTTGCACCTAAACATCCCCCTGAATTTCAAATATTTGACAATTCCAGCCTTAGCACCATAAAATCATAGAATCACACAGCATAGAAAAGGAACTTTCGTTTGAATCGGTCCATGCCAACCAAAATTCTCCTCTGAGCTCGTCCAATTTGCCTATCTTTGGCCAAAATTGCTCTAAATCCCTCTAGTCTGACCTCAGTGGTTGGGAAGATGTTGGAGTCAATTATTAAGGCTGAGGTTTCAGGGCACTTGGAAGCACATGATAAAACAGGTTGTAGGCTGCATGGTTTCCTCAAGGGAAAATCTAGCTTGATAAAGCTGTTGGAATTCTTTGAGGAAATAATAATCAGGATAGAAAAAGGATAATCAGTTGACATTGTGTACTTGGATTTTCAGAAGGCCTTTGTCAAGGTGCCACACATGAGGCTGCTTAACAAGCTACAGGCCCATGGTATTACAGGAAAGATTCTAGCATGAATAAAGCAGTGGCTGATCGGCAGAAGGCAAAGAGTGGAAATAAATGGAGCCTTTTCTGGCTGGCAGCCGGTAACTAGTGGTGTTGCACTGGGGTCTCCGTGTGGATCAATTATTTTTACATTATATATCATTGATTTGGTTGATGGATTGAAGGCTTTGTTGCAAAATTTGCAGATGATATGAAGTGAGGTGGAAGGACAGGTAGTTTTGAGGAAGTACAGAGGCTATAGAAGGATTTAGATGGATTTGGAGAATGGGCAAAGAAGTGGCAGATGGAATAGTGTTGGGAAGTGTATGGTTGCACTTTGGTAGAAGAAATGAAAGGGTTGGCTATTTTCAAATGGAGAGAAAATACAAAAAAAACAGAGACGCAAAGGGTCTTGGGAGTCCTTGTGCAGGATTCCCTAAAGGTTAATTTGCAGTTTGAGTCTGTGGTGAGGAAGGCAAGTGGGATGGTAGCATTCATTTCAAGAGGAAGGATGTGCTGAAATTGGAGAGTTCCAAGGAGGTTCACAAAAATGATTCCAGGATTGAATGTCTTGTCATATGAAGAGCATTTGATGGCTCTGGGCCTGTATTCACTAGAGTTCAGAAGAATGAGGGGTGATCTAATTGAATGGTGAAAGGCCTTGATAGAGTGGTTGTGGAGAGGTTGTTTCCTATGGTGGGAGAATCAAAGACCAGAGGACCCAGCCTTTTAGGATGGAGATGAGGAGGGATCTCTTTAGCCAGAGAGTGGTGAATCTGTTAAATTCTTTGTCACAGGCAGCTGTGGAGGCTGTCTTTATTGACATATAGGTTGATAGAATCTTGATTGGTCAAGGTGTGAAGGGATACTGGGAGAAGGCAGGAGATTGGGGCTGAGCGGAAAATTGGATCAGCCATGATGACATGGTGGAACAGACTCAATGGGCCCAGCGGTCTAATCCTGCTCCTATATCTTATGGTCTTATGGTCTGAACCATTCTTTTCCATGTATCTGTCTGTGTACCCTTTAAATGTTATTAATATATAGCCAACAGTTAAATCTCCACAGCCTTCTTGGGCAGAGAGTCCCAGAAATTCACTACTCCTTCAGCCTGTCCTTAATGTTAATTCCATTTCCTGAGATTATTTCCGTCCAGTACTGAGATTTCCAGTTTTTGTTCATCTTGTAAATTGTTGTTTGCAGCTATGGGATTATTTCTAGAATTCAAAGGTTGAAAGGTTCATTTATCATCAAAGCATACAACTCTAAAATTCTTCAGTTCTCCGGGTAGCCATGAAACCAAGAAAGAAAAATTGTTACTCTGGGAATATTCTGTTTTGAAGTGACATTTAAATTAAGAGTTTCAAGAGAATGCAGATGCTGGAACATGGACCAACGCACAAAGACTTGAGGGATCTCAGTAGGTCAGGCAGCATTTATGGAAGGTAATAAACCATTGAAATTTCAGGTCTGGTCAATCCAGATGAAGAGTCTTGACCAGAATTGCAAGTCCTGTAGTCTATTTATTATTTAGTCTGCTTTTTCTTCTACATTTTGATTGCCAGTTATCATTATTTTAGATACAGTATACACTCAAATCTCCATTTTATTTTCTCACTATAAAACAGAAGGACATTTACTCCAGCAGCTGCTTGCCAGCTCATAACCAAGCAATCCCATCAGTCCCATTGTATCCTCCGCACTTCCCTGTAGCTGTACAGCTTGTGCTCTCTAAGTAGCCCATCAATTCCTCTTTGTTTCTTCTGTCATTTGCCTTCACCAAGGGATAATTCATTCGTTTGTTATGTGCCATGTCATATGACTTAGGCGATCATGGTCTTTCCAGCACCATGATTGTTCTTGGAAAATTTTTCTACAGAAGTGCCTTGCCTTCTTCTGAGCAGTGTCTTAACAAGATGGGTGATCCCAGCCATTATTAATACTCTTGACAGATTGTCTTCCTGGCATGAGTGGTCACATAACCAGAACTTGTGATCTGCACCAGGTGCTCATACGACCATCTACCACCTGATCCCATGGCTTCACATGACTAAGAAGGTGCTACACCTTGCCCAAGGGTGACCTGCAGGCTAGCGGAGGGAAGGAGCTCCTTATACCTCCTTTGCTAGAGACATATCTCCACCCTGTCACCAAGAAGGATAATTACAAAAGCCAATTAACCTACTAGCATGTCTTTGTGAGAACTGGAGGACATTATGGAGACCTACATGACCACAAGGAGAATGTGGAAACTGCGGACTGCAATGGTTCTCAGTCAAGATTCAAATAGGCCTTTGGAACACTGAGGCAGCTGCACAAACTGTTGACCACTGTTTGCTCATCATACACTTTGATTACCATGCTTTTGCCAAAGCATGAAGTGCAAGGGCAACCAAAGCCTTCTTCATGCCAGCTTTGTAATTTTTCTGTCAGAGCTGTAAGGTTTACATACAACAACTCCTACCATTAATGTGGCATCTCTGTACCAAAATTGGTTCAAGGCCTTTAGAGTGGGAGCACCATCAATCTAAAACTGATGCCTGGCAGGTAACCCAGACCTTGGTGGATGTGTTAAGTGGCATCCTAAAAAGGAGAGTGTAAAAGAGTGACCAGAAGAATGCCAGCATTCAGGGACTTAGTAGCTCTATGTACAGTAACAGCAGAAGCTTGCAGAAGACATTAAAGTAGCCGGTCTTATTGACAGTGAAGAAAGTTATATTACAGGGGAGTCTTGATCAACTGGGTAGATGGGCTGAGAGTTTAATTCCGATGTGTGAGGAATTGCATTTTGGAATGTCATATCAAGGTAGGACAGTAAGTGAACACTGTGGACAGTAAGGCCCTAAGGTAGTGTTGAAGAACAGGGGAACCTTGGAGTTCAGGTACATGTTTCCCTGAAGGTGGACTCACAAGTAAACTTTTGGCATGCTGACCTTGTCACAAAGGGGGCACTGGGAGGTGGACCCAAATGCAAGACACAGACACTGAAGTACAAGGAACAGGTCCTGACTAGAGTAGGGACGTGACAGGATGCAGACAAGAAGCAGGGACAAGAATGCAGACTTGGGCTTGGAACCTGAGCCAGAGACTGGAAAAGGTCCCAGAACCTGGGTCTTGCCTTCGGCTCGGGCCCCAGAACCAGGCCAGGACATGACAAGACTGCAGGACTAGAGGCTGGGTTCTTGAGGCTTGAGGCTTGGAGACAGGCTCGGGGTCTCAAGGCTAGGGTATGAACTCTGAGTCAGAGACTGGGCAAGGACCCAGAACCTAGGACTTGACTCGGGCTCGGACTCCAGAACTAGGCGAGGACAAGACAAAGCTACAGGACTGGATATGGCTAGGGTGAGGAACTCCTGGATAGGGCGCGACACAAGGGCTGGTAAAGGCACAAGGACAGGACTTGGATAGGACTGGACTAGGGCCTTCAGGAACACGAAGCCTTGGACTAGAAGAGACGGGAGCATGGAACCTAAGACTAGGAGATACGGGAGCATGGAACACAGAGCCGGGACCCCTCCTTGGGAACAGGACATAGGGCCGGGACTCATACACAGAACGCTGATTATGAAGAGACGGATCTCAACACAAGGTGGCGGCTAACGGCCGGACCCACCTAGCGAAGGCGAAGACACAGAGACAGTTCCCAACGCTAGGTAGCAGCAAATGGCCGGACCTACCTAGCGAAGGCATCGACACAGAGAGACAATTCCACACAACGAAAGACAGTTCCTTATCTTGACATAACAAGGCTCCAGTCTTGCTCCGGCAGTAAAACTTCAGCGATACAGGCAGGGTATCCAGGCTAGGTGAGCAGGCAGAGAGTCAGGCAGAGTATCCAGGCAGAGAGTCAGGCAAGGCGGGGGGGGAGAGAGACAAGGAGGGGAACAGGACAGTCCAGCAGCAAATCCCTGGTTTGTAGAGGTATTTATGTCTCAGCTCCAGAACGAGAATCATGTGCCCACAACAGAAACTGGGGAAAACCAGAAACCCCAGAACAAGGAACCACAGACCAGACCGTGAACCGGAACATGGACCCCATGGACCGGACCATGGCAGACCTTCATCAGAGAGAACATCGAGTATAGACACTGGAGGTTATTGAGCAATTGTACAATATGCTGGTGAGGCCATGCTTGTAGTATTGTGTTCCGTTTTCATCACTCTGCTTTTGGAAAGATGTCAGTAAACTGGAAAATATTTTCAAGGATGTTGACAGGACTTAGAGGACAAAGTTATAGTTGGATAGGCTGGTACTTTTTCTCCGGAGCATAGGAAAAGGAGAGGTTATCTTACAGAGTTGTATAAATTCTTGTGAGGCATAGATAGAGTGCATGGGCTCATCCATTTTCCTAGGAAACTGGGAATCAAGAGCTGTAGGGCATAATTTTAAAATGAAAAGGGAAAGATTTAATAGGAACTGAGAGGACAATTTTTTACAGAGAGTGTATTTTAAGTTTACTGTTGCAGGCAATTCTCAATCTCTGAATCTTTCCAAAGAATATTAACAAAATCTTTCAAAGTAGAGAAACAGCCAATGCAACTCAATTGGTTTATCCTTTCATCAGAAAGACAGAACTGCAGCCCTTCGACTCTTCTCGAGAACCACACTAGGTGTGTGAAACAACATCAGGTGTTTGTCAACCATGCCTGTGAGAGTTGGGTGTGCTGGTGCAGAGGTGTGAGAAATAATCATTAGGCATAGCCTGGCATTTTGAGAAGATAAAGTAATTTATTGAGAACCATGGAATGCATGAGCACACTTAAAACAAAACGTCAAAAAATCTCATGGAAACCAGCTAGCCAGAGGAACAGGTTTTTTTTTTAACTGAGCTGTGCATTACAATCGCCTATACTTGAAATTAGTACTGATATTGCGAATTATTTATTTCATATCAATAGCTTGAATGCATGTAGCTCCTTCTATAGCCTTTGTTCTCTACAATTAATGAAATAGTTTGGAGATGTGGTTGGTGTGGTATCTGCTTCAATCCTGACCTTGGGTGTGGAGTTTGCACATTCTCACTGTAATCCTGTGGGTTTCCTTTAGTGCTTTAGTTTGCTCCCACATCCCAAAAATGTGCTGATGGGTTAATTGGCAGTTGAAAATTACTACTTAGTTTAGTTTAATGTAATGTATTGGTTTATCATTATGACACAAGAGAGACTGCAGAAGCTGGAAATCTTGAGCAATGAGAAAAAAAAGCTGGAGGAACTCAGCAGATCAGGCAACATCTATGGAGGGAAATGGACAGTCAACATTTCATGTTGAGACCCTTCAATAGGATTGGTAATGCAAAGTCTTTCATGTCTACCTTGTCAAAGTTTTTCAGTCTTGATGAAGGATCTCAACCTGAAACATCGAATGTCCATTTCCCTCCATAGACGCTGCCAGATCTTGTAGAGTTCCTCCAGCATTTTATGTGGTTTATTATTATATCACATAATAAGATAAAGTGTGAAGCATTTGTTTTGCTGCCATCCAGACAGATCATACTGTACACAATTATGCCAGGGCTGTAAAAGGAATATAGCATTGCAGTTTCAGAGGAACTGCAGTGCAGGTAGACAGATAAAGGGTTGATTGAAGGGGTGTTGATTGGCATATGCATGAGAGAACATACATTGCAGCTGTGCAAGGAAATGAAGAGAGCAAATCTGACTAACGGCTTTGCTCCACAGGTTGCCTGTCAAAACACTAGTTCCTTTCAGCATAACACATCAACGATATATGCACAGTAAACCCCAACAATCAGAATATGATAATGATTACATAATGATTCTGTTTGAGGGATATTTATTAATCCAGTCTCCATGGGCTTTCTGGAGTGGTGTCTATTTAACATCATGACATGCCTGCAGGTATAACACCCCCTGCATATTGTACTGGAGTGCCAACTAGGTCATCGATTCTGTGCAACAGAAATCTCATACCTGAAACAATGTACAGTGTACAGGGAGGAGGTCAAACACCTAGAGAGCTGGTGCAGGGATAACAACTTGATACTTAATGTCATCAAAACCAAGGAGATGATCGTCGATTTCAGACGGTCTCAGCCTGAGCACACACCCCTCAGCATCAGCAGCTCCACAGTGGAAAGAGTGAAAAACATCAAGTTCCTTGGGGTGCAGATCTCGGACAATCTCACCTGGTCCAGGAACACCACTGGGATTGTGAAACAGGCCCAGCAGAGATTGCACTTTCTGAGGAAGCTTAAACAAGCATTACTCCCCACTAACATCTTAACTACATTCTACAGAGGTGTGGTTGAGAGTGTGCTGACCTTTTGCATCACAACCTGGTACTCCAGCAGCAGTGCTGTCGACAAAAAAGCCTTGCAGAGGGTGGTTAGGGGAGCAGAGAAGGTTATTGGGGTCTCCCTACCTTCTGTCCAAGACCTCTTTCAGAGTCGATGCCTCCAGAAGACACGATACATCATTAAAGACCCCTCACACCCTCTCCACGAACTGTTTGTTCTTCTGCCATCAGGCAAACATTACAGGAGCATCAAAACTAAAACCACAAGGCTACTAAACAGCTTCCTCCCACAGGCAGTCAGACTGCTAAATAGCTGCTCTACCTGACTCTGCTTTGGACACTTATAACTTGATTTTAACTGACATATGGCTGTTGCGATTTACTATTTATTGTTATGTTTATTATTTAGTGTTGCGTTTGTTATGTTATGATTGCACTGCTCCTGAGAAACGCTGTCTCATTCTGCCCTGCAGAGCTGATGTACAGTTAAAATGACAATAAAGTTTTTTGAATCTTGAATCTTGAATCTTGATGGTGGAGGAGGCACTCTCGCAATATATTAGAGCCATTGAAAGATACAGGGTGGAAACAGATCCTTTGGCCCAACTCTTCCACTTCAACCATCACATCACCAGTCTGGTCCCATTTGCCAGTGCTTGGCTCTAAGCCCCTCCCATCCAACTGTTTTTTTGAATTGTCATTGTCCCTGCCTCAACCACTCTCTCTGGCAGCTCATTCCTTATGCATGCCATATTTGCATGAAGAAGTTGCCCTTTCAGGTCCCTTTCTAAGTCTTTCACCTCCTATCTTAAACTTATGGCCTCTTGTTTTGATTCCTCCCTCCTTGGGAAAAAGAGAGCACATTAACCCTCATGATTTTATATACCTCTATGAAGTCATGTGGAAGCAGACTAGAATGACCATGGCACAACAGGTTTAAGACCAAATGCTGATGAATGGGATTCCTATAGATGGCTATACACGGTCAACACGGACATGACGGGACGAAGTGCCTGATTCTGACTTCCAGGGGAACTAAATGCTGGAAGGAGAGAGAAACAGAGTTGAAACTTTTCATCAGAAAAGTTTTGGTGGTCTGAAATTCAATGATAGCTCTCTCTAATAGCACATTGAGCAGTTCCATCATTTTCGCAATGTCCCCAGTTTTAGGTCTTTAGGGACAGCATTTGTTCTCACAGGGAGGCTGCGGAATCAAAAAGGTCGATTCAGTTAGTCTCCCTCGACTCGTCATAAAGATCAGAATACGATAAGATACTGCTGCCACTAGACAGTCGATAAGCACACTCCGAGAGTGGAGGTGAAGCGGGAAGGGGTAAAAGCCACGGTTGGTGCATTGTGTCTGACGTCTTTCTCCCGACTCCTTGATCAGTGACGCGCACTGGCTTCATGTTCAATTGGACATTGCGCCGAGTGAACGGAGCCCTTAAGATCGCAAAGACCAAGTCTGTCCCGCTTTTGGCAAATAAAGGAGAAACTGGTTTTGTTGGCAGCTCTCCGCACTTGGGAGTCGGGCTGCAGATGCAAAATCTGTTGGATGCGGCAGGGTCGGGCTCTGAGCTGTGTGGGAGAGAAAGGCAGCGGGAAGGACGGCTGGAGAGAGAAGGAGCGAGACCTGAAACCCGGTGAGTGTGTTTGAAGGACCCTGCATTCCTCGCCGCAGTTCTCCGCAGTGGCGTCTCTCCCTGTCTGTGCTGCACAGGTGCAGACTTGCATGGGGCACTTGAGCAAGACGGTGTTCCTCTCGCTGTTGAGGTGGGCAAGTCGGCGTTCGGGAGTCCGGGACACTGGCGCTAATTGCTATGTCCTTCCCTCCCAATGTAAGGGTGTCCCGGCGAGTCTGTCCCCTGCAGAAGCCACCCATTGATTTATCTCGAAACAGAAGGTACAGTCGAAGTATTGGTCTTGGAGTCACGCTTGGTTGGTGTTAGTTTAGTGCGCTTGGAGCTCTCCAACACTCCAAGTCCGGCTGAAAATAATTGTGCAAAACATCGGTAGTGGGACTGTCTTCGATTTTAATGAAGGGTTGGTATTGATTGTTTGCGCAGCCAAACGTGAAAGGGAAACGGTGAATAGTATTTGAAAAATATGAAAAAAGGGGGCACCACATGGAACGTGTGTGTGCCTGTCTGATCACAATATGTACGTGTCTAAATGTATGTCTAATTATGTATGCAGCTGTATGTAACTGTACCTGTGTCTAAATCGGTACCTGTCCAACAGTGTGCGTCTGTAAACTGTATGTGTATCTAACTGTGTCTGCATCCATGTGTCTCTGTGTCCATATGTGTCTGTTTACCTGTATCTCATTCTGTACCTGTCTGACTGTGTGTGTGTGTGTATGTGTGTGTGTCTATCTAACTGTGTCTGTGTGCATGTGTCTAACTGTGTGTGTGCCTAAATCTGTCCAACTGTGTGCTTTTGTGAAAACTGTGAACCTGCATGTGTAGAAATTGTGTCTTTGTGTGTGAGTGCATGCTTAAACCGTATTCAAATGCCTGTGTATGTGTCTGTGTATGTAAATAACTCCACATCTGTTCAACTCGGTGTGTGTGTACGTGCACTCACATGCCCAAGTATGTCCAACTGTGTGTGTGCATCTATTTCTGTGTTGTTTGCCTATCTCTGTGTGTGGCATGTATGCATCTTTGTGTGTGTATGTGCATGCCCATGTGTGTCCAACTCTGTGTGTCTAATTCTGTTATAAATCTGTTATGTGCATACACACATCTGTTGGTGCCTAATTGTGTATGTATGTACTGTATGCACCCAACATCTATGTGTTTTTGTTGGTATTTAGTGAATCTTTTTTTGATCTGTGTATATGTGTAGTGCACATGTTATCTGTTAGTGTCCATGTATGGGTTTACTTGACTGCCCATGTATACATCTATTTGTGTGTTTTTGAGTGACTCTGACTGTGTCTGAGAGACCATGCACATAATGATTAACATTCAGCACACATTGATTCATGCAACTCACATCATCCATTCTGAATTAGATAGCTTGCACTGTGTGTCTGTGTCTTTTTAACGGGGGGGGGGGAGAATACTGTCAAATTTTCTAATTTCCTAACATGTCTAATTTTCTGATGAAAGATCACCAACCTGAAATAATGATTCTTTTCCTCTTTCTGTGGATGGTGCCTGAACTGCAGAGTGTTCCTAACATTTATTGGTTTTATTTCAGGCTTCAACAATTTCAGTCATCAGCAATTTTGCTTTTTAATTACATATAGTTTTGACAGAATGTGGTTTTCATTTATGTATTCTTGAAACTGAACTCGATGTCATCTGGCACTTAAACATATTGACATTGGCATCAGTTGTTAATATTACACTTGGCACCAATAATTGACAATCACATTAAAATATCTGTTATTGCTATTTATGCACTTTATAGTGATTCTTTGTATTTGAATATATGTTCATATAAGAAGTGCCTAATATTTCTGAATGCTTTGGTAAGGTTGATTACATTGTTTGGCATATAGTGGGAAGTGTTGGGAGGAGATGGTCTTTAATTCTCTCCTTTAATGCAAGATGTAATTCAGATCTGGATTTCTCTCCCATGATACAGGGAACAATGAACTCTTAAGAAGTACAGTACCTGGGTTCCTAATGAAACTTCGACAGGAAATCTAAACAAAAGGGAAAGTCTGCACTGGTACATTATCCTGAGTCAAGATCACACGACTGGATGGGGACAGTAGCAGGAGAACTGGATGCTCAGGCAGTGTCAAAGTTGGTGGTGGGCACTGAAGGCCTTGGAGGAAACTCTTGCAGCAACGGCCAATGGAAACCAACATCTCCAGACCATCAGAAGACTCTGGGCTCATGTCCTGGGACAAATGTGGCTGTCACCAGCTCTGTTCCTTCTCCATTTTCACCCACCCAAGATGGATCCAGTGGAGGGGAACAGAAACAGACAGGTGCCCCAGCTGCTGGGAATGACAGCTGGGATGGTGCAGGCAAGGACATAGCTGGGCAAAGCCAGTCAGCAGTAGCACCAGCCACACAGATGGAAAGTTGGCCAGAAGCACGGGGAATAAAGCACTCTCAACAGAGACCTTCTGGTGGTCAGCATACTAAGGATGTGGACACAAAGCTTCATAGGACTGATAATCAGCATACAGAGAATGTGGACACAGGGTCTCCTGGGTGTGACGGTCAGTGGACCAAGGGTGCGAATATAGATCCTCCTGGGACTGATGAGCAGTGGATCAAAGGTGTGGGTACAGAACCTCCTGGGGCTGATGGTCAACAGAGAAAGGATGTGGGCATAGATCTTACTGAGGGTGATGGTCAATGCACTAAAGATACAGGCACCGGACCACATGAGGCTGATGGTCAACAAATCAAGCATGTGGACATAGAATCTCTTACAGCTGATGGTCAGTGGACCAAGGGTACAGACACAGAAACTTCTGTGACTGGTGGTCAGTGCACTGAGGTTGTGGACACTGGTATTCCTGGGACTAATAGTATGTGGTCCAATGTTGGACCAACTGTGGTAAATGGTCAGCAGGCAAAAGGTCTGGACACTCACATTTCTGCATCTGATGGTCAGAGGAACATGGGTGTGGATTCTGGACCTTCTGAAACTTACAGTCACCAAACAATGCCTTTAGGCACAGGACCTTTAGGAACCAACAATATGGAGACCCACAGTGGACAATTAAAAGGAAATGAGCAAGTTTTGAAACCAGGTCAAGAGCGAGGACTGGACCAGGACGTCCAGAAGGATCCTCGGGTCCAGAAAACTGAACAGGATAGCATTGAAAAAGGAAGCAGAGAGAATGGCAGTGGCAGTGACCCAGTGACAAAGATTGATGGCCGATCAGGTGATAGAAAAGGGAAAATAGCTGAAGCTGAAAGCTGTGAGCAGCAACTGAGAGTTGGAATGGAGGGAGGTGCCATCCCCAAAACTGGCTTGGCATTACCTGAGGAAATTCATGGGCTACAGATTGCTTCTAAAGGAAATGAAATCTCTATCCATGATTGTTCTATAAAACAGCAGCCAGCCTTACAAACGTTGGGTACTGAGCCAAACAAAACAGGAAGAAGCCAACAAGATGAGTGCAAGTTTAAGGATGCTGAGACAATGACGACCCAGTCTCCAGCTGGCTCCTTTCCTCTCAACCGGAATAAGTCCTGTCGGGATGTTGAAGTCCAGGCAGTTCTGCAGAGCTTTCAGTGTAAATCAACTGCAACCAGCCCCAAGAGCCCAGTGCCTGGCTGGGCAGGGAACTTGCTGAGTGATACCCTGGGTGCTCAGAAAGTCTGTTCAGAAAGCAGTAACCCCAAATTCTATGTGGCCAATAATCACATGGTGTGCATCACGGACACCCAGCAGGGCTCGGAACAGCTGAAGATTACGTGTAATTTTACAGAGGACGCTGAGCAATCGAATATCATTTGTGAACTCACTGAGGAGTCAACTGGCATAGAATCCTGCAGAGGTAACAAAGAAAATAAGCAGGAAAATGACTGTAATCAGCTAGCAATAACATGTGACAACAGGAGTAGGCCGCTGGTTTCTAGAGTTCTAGATCATGGACCGGGGCAATCCGCTGCTTTCATTGGTCAGTCAAAACTGGATGAAGCTGGACCACATTTGCAGCACAAAGCAGAAACTGACTTCTCAATGGGTATATGCCAGATACACCAGGGACATGAGCAATCAAAGAATACTTGTGTTGTTAGTGAGAAGTCAAACCAATCGAATATTAATAGCAGCATCAGACAAGAAACCACCCACCTGCCCATGTCACACTGTATTGTAGAAGTATCTGCATATGGCAGCATTGGCAACCAATCACAAAACAGTCTTGATAAAGCAGGTCAATCAAGTATTTCTGCTGACACTAGTATAAGAGTCCAACCACAGAAAAGCAGCAAAGAATCTGAGCAATCAAAACAAGGATCTGTACTAAGTAGGCAATCTGGCCAACTAAAGTATACCTGCAATAAATCTGACCAGTTGAAAATAGACTTTGACATTAATAAGCCAACCAAGAGTCCAAAACTTGCTGTGGACATTCAAGAGATATCTGATTGGTCACCCATTGTAGATAATCACGGTGAGGATTATGGGCCATCACAAGTGGCTGGTGACAGGATTAGTAATTCCAGCCCGATAGTGGGTGTAAAGGAGGAGCATGTTCAGTCAAAACATGATCCCAAAAAGAAAACTAAGCAATCTAAAGATGTCATCAATAAAATATCTGTCCAATCACAAATTATAGAACCTGACCAATCAAAAAGCCCTCACAACATCTCAAAGGAAACTGACCAGCCAGACCCTGACCATGGTACAAGAAAAGCATCTAGCCAATCAAAAGGTGCACACAGTATCAATAAGAGGTTGGCCCACTCACAAGCTGCTTGTGATGTAAGGAAAGAATCTAGTCAATTTAAAACTGATTTGAACAACAGTGATGGATCTGGCCAGTTAATAGCTTCACACGACAAATGTAAGGAAGTAGCCCAATCAAAAGCAGATGATGTTACTAAGAAGGAATCTGTGCAATCAAAACGTACATCTCACATCAGCAAGCAACCTGACATTGATGTGGAAGTTGAACAAGAGCAGACAGCCAGTGATGCGAGTAAAGAGACGGTGAAGTCGAAGAATGTCCGTGATGTGATCTGGGATGAACAGGGAATGACCTGGGAGGTGTATGGAGCTTCCCTTGACCCTGAATCATTGGGATTTGCCATTCAGTGTCACTTGCAGAGACAGATTGTGGAGTACGAGAAGCAAATCAAGGTAACCAACCAGAGCAAAAGATCAGCATCTATCGATGCAACGCCTGGGAGCAATAAGCCTAATAAAAGAAGGCAGCAAAATATATTCAGGACAGTTCTGCAGAACATGAGGTCCCCACAGTGTTGTGTACGTCCAGAACCTTCATCTGTAATTGACTGAAATTAGCGTAGCAATATTTAAAGAACCCTTGAAATTCATAGGACACACTGCTTTATGATTACCCCTCCCCCCGGACTCGATCATGGACAGATTTTTTTCCTAACATATGTGAATGGGTGACAGTATTCCACATGGCCATTCTGTTGTGTGTCCTTTTTTTTTTAGAGGAACCATGTAAGTTGCTTGTTAGACAATGATGCCCACTAGCCGTAGTTAAAATGAGTAGTTAGTTATTATTTCATAAAGAGTAAATTAATATTATAGAGATAACTGGTTTGTGAAGATTTTATTCAGAATTCTTGGACTCAAAAATACATATCATTCATCTTGAAGCTCATGAATATCACACGATGGCCTACAGTGCATGAAAACAGTTCATATATTTTAATTGGAGCAAAAAAAAAACTGCTGGATGCTGGATTTCCAAAACAAAAACAGAAAATGCAGGAAGCTTAACTGTGCTTCTTTCAACTTAGTGTATTGCACTCAGTATCAAAATGTGTTCTCCTCACACTGGAGAAACCAAATACAGAATGGCTGACCACTCTGCAGGGCACCTCTGTGCGATCAGCTGTGAGCTTCCAGTCGCCTGTCACTTCAATTCTCACCTCGCCCCAACACAAGTAACAAGTAGTGTAAGCCTGAGGAACAGCACCTTACTTTTCTTTTGGGAATGTGGTAGTCGTTGGGAGTTAATATTCAACTTAACTATTTCAGGTACCTCACCCTTTTTATTCCCTCTCTACCACCCTCCCTCAAGGAATGACTGTAGTTTCCACTTCAATTTATTTTTACTTTCTTATTTCCAATTGCTGATTTTTTAAAAAAGTAATTACTATCCTGCCAACATTGGTGTGCACTCTATCATAGCCTCTCTCTCTGTTCCCTGCTATTCTTCCTCCCTCTCCTGTTAGCCTTCATGCATTTCCAGTTCTGATGAAGGATTCTTTATTTACCCCCTCTGATGCTGCCTGACTCACTGAGCACTTCCAGCATTCTCTGCTTTTGATACACTTCTCTGTTTGTTCATGATTTGAGGGATAAAGTTTACATAAGCAGCCCATAACATTTGCAGTTCTGTGCTTCCTGTAGAATGTCACCTGTAAAGCAAACAAGTGTTGAAACATGTTGAAATATAGCCAACAGTACAGTTATTTGTAGAAGTACAGGGTATTAACCAGTGTTTTTTAATTCATTAAGGAACATAGCACTTGTTCCAAATACTTAAGTTTCATGTTAATTCTTGGATTAATGTGCTGTATTTAGTAAACCAGAGACTTTTTATGGTATAAATGTAAGACTAGAAATATCAATATATGCATCTTAGATCAACATACCAGGTGAAATATATACAGTAACTGTCTGTACTTGATTTTAAAACAGCACCAACAGTGGTCAAATTTTCAGCTGATCTTTTTCTATTGCATTAATATGAATTAATTGTCTTTTACTAAGCCTGGATACAGTTTTCATAAACATTATTCCATATCCATTCCCCTTAATCTAACGAATGACCAGAAGTAAAGAGTGATTGTTATGTGATAGCTCCTATACTCTTAAACAGATGAGGGAGCTGAAATCATTTTGAGGCTTATCGTTGAAATGGATGGTGAGGAGTAGAGAAGGTGATGCAAAAAGAATATCTTTGTAGCTGGGGATGCTTTCTGATTCCATAGTATTTCAATCGTGTGCTTTTCCCTTCCTGTTAGATTGTTCATCATCTCTACCTCTTAAAGAAATGCAGTTATAGAGCAAGGTTAGTTTATGGTAATTAAGAATAAGCAGAATCAAAGGAAATCTCATTAAGACGCAAGTACTTTGGTGGGTTTAACGGGATAGATGAAAAGCATTTTCCATAAGTGAGAGAGTCTAGAGGTCACAACATACAGTTAAGGGGCCATAAATTTACCGTAGAATTGTGATGAAGAAAAATCTGTAGGGATGAACACAAGGGATTCTACAGATGCTTGAAAATTTTGAGCAACACACACAAAATGCTGAGGAAATCAGCAAATCAGGAAGCATCTATGGGTGGGGATAGTTGGCATTTCGGGCCAATGCCCTTCATTAGGATGGCCTGATGAAGGGTATGGGTCTGAAACATTTACTGTTTATCCCCATCCATAGATATTGCCTGAGTTGCAGTTACTCCAGGATTTTGTGTCTATGAAATGAAGCAACTTTTACTCAAAAGACTTCCAGTCTCTGTATTCTCTATTCCTGTGGGTAGTGAATACTTAGTTATTAAGTACATTCAAGGCTCAGGTCGATAGATTTTTGAAGACTAAGAAAATCAAGGGAAATAGAAATTGGACAGCAGATTAGATCAGTAAAGGAGGCTTTACTGTAACTGATTGGAGAGAGATTAATGTTGGCACCAAGGGACAAAGATCAAGACTGATCGATTCCCAGGAATATAATTATTTGCTTTGAAGGGAACAAAACTTCATGTGGAGCTACTGAGATATATAGCTGACGATAACTTAAATGCAGAATTGTTTAGGAGGGACCTGGTTTATTTGTGTGATACCTGTGTTAAAGTAAGGAGGAATATCAAATTAGCCCTGTGTTGTAAATCCATTTAATTTAAACAAATGCTAATTACTTTCTTTGAAAAAATAGAATGGAAATGGGCAACGCTTGACAGTCCTGCAGAAAAAGTGTCTATTTTCTGGAAAGAAAATCAAAAATGCTCAATTGTTGATTTTGTAAATTATCAATTGTTATTTGGAGGCAGAGTGGTACAGCTTGCAGAGTTGTCATCTCACACCCAGGTTTACTCCTGACTTCAGGTCCTGTCTGTGTGGAGTTTGCACTTTCTCCCTGTGATTGCATGGGTTTCTGTTGGGTGCCCCAGTTTCTTCACATATCCCAAAGTTGTGCGGGTTGTTAGGTTAACCAGCTACTGCAACTTGCCCCCACCCCCAATGTATAGGGGAGACGACAATGTACAGATTGTGTGTTTAATGCAGGATTATTGTAAATGTGTGGTCGATGGTCATGTACTTTGTGGCCTGAGCATCAACCATTGTTTCCTGTTGTTTCTCTATGATGACTTCTCACACAACAAAAGCAACTTACATTTATATAGTGCTTTAAAGTAAGCAGGATATTATCAGACAAAAATTGATATCAGGGGACATAAGGAAATATGCAAAAGAGAAATATGGAGGGGTTGAGGAGAGAATACCAGCAGTTGTGGAGCACTTAAGATCTGGATAGCACAATAAGCCAGACTGAAGAGTGAAGATGTTTCAGAATCAGTTTTATTATCACTAACATAGGACACAAAATGTATTATTTTGTGGCAGTAGGACAGTGCAGAGAACTAAAATTACTATAAACTACAAAATAAATAAACAGTCCAAGAAGAAAGAAATAACAAGGTTCATGGACCATTCAGAAATCTGCTGGTAGAGGGGAAGAAGCTGTTCCTAAATCGTTCAGCTTGGGTCTTCATGCTGTTATAATAGCTGAAGGACTTTACAGAAATTGGGGAGGATATGGTTGGTGTAAGGTGGTGTGGATGGAGGGTGGAGTAGAGTGCGAAGTGAAATCAAATAGAGGGTTGATGTGTAAATGGGACCTAAAGTGTACAAACACACAGAGTGGAAGTGATTTGGACGATTTTGGATTTGTGCAAGGAAAAGATCATGGAATATTCAAATCAATATATAGAAAGACTCCAGGTAACAACTTAAAAATGCTGCCTCTCTTTACTAACAGGTAATCTTCCTGTTTTATTGGAAAACCCAGCAAGCAATTAAATTTGACCTATTGTGATTGTTTTCTCAAAAACTTCGGCATGTCATCCATTCAAATTATTTAAATGCGTAAGTTTACTGAGGTAGTGCAAAGGGAAAGCAATAACAGAATGGAGAATATAATATTATAGTTGTGTTACATAGAAAGCACAGTGCAGGTAGAAAGTAAGGTGAAAGGCCAATGATGAGTTATATTCTGAAGTCAAGGATTTACCTTTATCATACAAGAAGTGTGATCAAGAGTCTTATAACAGTTGGATAGAAACTGTTCTTGAGCCTGGTAGTGTATGCTTTCGAGTCTTTGTATCTTCTGCCTGAGGGAAGGGTGGAGAATAAAAAATTTCTGGGGTGGGAGGGTTCAGTGATCCAAAGATTTCTTGGATTTAATTCAAGAAATTAATTCAGAGAGATGAGGGTTATGATTGAAATAGTATAGATGAATGGTCAAGGAACTGGAATATAATGGCTAGGCTCAATTTATATATGCTATCAGTAGCCAATTTATTAGGTACCTACTATACCTAATAAAGTGGCCAATGAACATATGTTCATGGTCTTCTACTACTGTAGCCCACCTTTTTCAAAGTTTAAGGCGCTATGCATTCAGAGATGTTCTTCTGCACACCACTGTTGTTATGCATGGTTATTCGAGTTACTACCACCTTCCTGTCAGCTTGAACCAATTTTGCATTTTCCTCTGTCCTCTCTTACTAACAATTATGTTTTCACCCACAGGGCTATCACTCACTGGGTGTTCTTTTTTCTCTCGCACCATTCTCTGTAAACTCTAGAAACTGTTGTGCATGAAAATTTAAGGAGATCGGCAGTTTCTGAGATACTCAAACCACCATGTCTGGCACCAACAATCATTTCACAGTCAAAGTCACTTGGGTCACATTTCTTTCCCATTTTGACATTTGCTCTGAGTAACTGAACCTCTTGACATATCTGCATGCTTTTATGCATTGAGTTTCTGCCACATGATTGGCTGATTAGATATTTGCATTAATGAGCAGGTGTACCTAATAAAGTGGAGAATGTATGTAGAGTACAAAGCAGGGATAGATCCAAAGACTATGGACTGTGGCCACTGAGTATATATTCTCAGATTCTGTTTCAGAACAGTCAAATCCACGATGTCTGATGGGTATGAAGGGGAAGGTTGCTGTCACTGCTCACCACTCACATTCAGGACCTACTTACAATTCCAAATCGCATCCCAGTGATGCTGTTAGACCTAAGCTGCTCATTGAAAGAAGAGCTTCATTTCTGCAGACTTCCTCTCCTTTGAAGGCTGGAAATTTGGTTGGCTGCAGGATTGGGGAAGCCAAGAGACTAGCCTCTCATTTTAGCTGCTCATGTTTACTACCAAAATGGTGAAGATTTAAATTGCTATTCGGAAGCTTGAGTTGCAAGGAAGGGTTGTTTAGACCTGGAACGTAGGAGGTAGTGGGGTGACCTGATAGAGAGATGTAGACCATGAGAGGCACAACAGGATGAAAGCACAAAGCCTATCATCCAGGGAGAGGTTATTAAAAACAAGAGGACATAGACTTAAGATCAGAGGCAAGAGATTTAAAAGAAGAAATTAGGGACTGTTTCCTCGTGCAAAGGGTGCTACATATTTGAAATGAGCTGCCAGAAACAGTGCTTGAGGCAGTCACATCCTCATCATTAGCCTCCTCAGTAAGTACATGGGTAGGTGAGCTTTGGCCAAACATGGGCAGATGGGACTAGTTCATTGTGCAACACGGTCAGCATGGATGGGTTGGGCTGAAGATCCTCTTCCCTTGCAGTTTGACACTATGTCTCTAAACCTGGGGCCAAAATCTTGTGAATCTTCTTATTGTTAAGTTAAAAGTTAAAGTCTGGCACGAGCCGTGTGGCCCATCAGGCCAGTGCTTATGCCGGTTTCCATCTTCTTATTGGATAATGCAAAATCAAGTCCTGGAAAGGTTTACTTGATCTTCCAAAGAGAAAAGTTTATCTGTTCTCCTTGGCCCGTGCAGATATACTGATATAGGAATCATCTTGATACTTTTCTAATGAATTTTTCCTTCATTCAATGGTACCACAGTTATTTAAGTTGAGGACCTTTACTACATGCACCTTTATCATTGTAAACCTATTTACATTTGTTCCTTATCTCTGAAGAAAACATTTCGATGTTAATCAATTGCTATATGTTACATTTTTAAAATGTCTCTTTTTTCTCTGTCAAAGGTATAATAAATGTGATTATGTAGGAAGAATTTCTGTTTACAGTCTTCTCCCAAGGGTTTGGATTTATGATGTTCTGTATTTTCTAAGAGTGAGCCATCATGCAATTGTTTGTCTCTATAAAGAAACATAGAAACATAGAAAATATACAGCACAATACAGGCCCTTCGGCCCACAAAGCTGTTCCGAACATGACCCTACCTTAGAACTACCTAGGCTTACCCATAGCCCTCTATTTTTCTAAGCTCCATGTATCCATCCAGGAGTCTCTTAAAAGATGCTATCGTTTCCACCTCCACTGCCGCTGCCGGATGCCCTTTCCACGCACTCACCACTCTCTGCATAAAAAAATTACCCCTGACATCTCCTCTGTACTGAGGAGATGAGCTGTCCAAAGACAATGTGGATTATAAACAAAAAGGGTGCATCTATACAGTAGCTTTTCTGATTCAGAACCTCATGAAGTGCTTTACAGCAAATTAATGCTTTTAAAACATTGCCCTTGCTTTAATATGGGAAACTCCCTGCCGTTTTGTATACAGTAAGCCCTCACAATTAATAATGAGACAAATAACAAAGTCACCAGTGTTTGGTGATAGGTTTGGCATATATGGTGCCTTGAGTACTCTCCTGATCACTTGTGAAAAGTTCTGTAGGATACCGTGTATCTGTCGCATCCCATGGGATAGACGGTACCTGTGTTTAGTGAACGGTGTGCTTCTAACAGTGCAGCACTCCCTCAGATCTTTAGAATAAGAAGAGAGATTGTTACTGGTGACCCCGTTGTTACTAATAAAGTCATGCTTCCTTTAGGAATAGAAGTACAGGCAACCCCTCTGTTATGACCATTCCAGAAATGGGAATTAGCCCTTATGGAATTCACAAATCACAACCCAGAAATGTGAGATATGGATTTAAGTTCCCACTTATGGAACTTGTGTGGATAAATAAATTAAAAACATAAATAAATTCTTTTTCCCAACTGGCACAAGTGACGTGGCTTCACACTGAAAAATCATGACAATTCAGTGGTTCCGATGTAGTCTCCTCTACGTTAGTGAGACCCGGTGTAGATTGGGGTCTTGCTTTGATGAGCACCTTCTCTCCATCTGAAGAAAGCTGATGGCCACCCATTTTATTTACAATTTCCATTCCCGTTCTGACATGCCAGTCCACGGCCTCCTCTTCTGTCACAATAAAGCCATTCTCAGGTTGGAGGATTAGCACTTTGTATTCCATTTATATAGCATCCAACCTGATGGAATGAGCACCGATTTCTCCAACAACAATTAATTTCTCCCCCCTCTGCTTTTCCTCTTTTTCAATTCCCTACTCTGGCCCCCTCTTACCTCTTTTCCTCACCTGCCTATCACCTCCACCTGGTGTCACTCCTCCTTCCCTTTCTGCAATGGCCCACACTTCTCTCAGATTCCTTCTCCAACCCTTTACCTTTTCCACCTATCACTTCTTAGCTTCTTTCTTCATTCATTCCCACCACCCACTTGGCTTCACCTATCACCTTCTAGCTTGTACTACTTCCCTTCCCCCCTACCTTCTTATTTTTCCTTTCCATTTCTAATAAAGGGTCTCAGCACGAAATGCCGACTGTTTATTCTTCTCCATAGGCGCTGCCTGACCAGCTGAGTTCCTCCAGCATTTTGTGTGTGTATCTCTGCATTTCCAACAGATGCAGAATCGCTTCTGTTATTGTGTACTGGAGTTGGGTTCAAGTTGTATAAGATATTGGTGAGACCTAATTTGGAGTATTATGTGCAGTTTTTGTCACCTACCTACAGAAAGAAGTCAATAAGACTGAAAAAGTGCAGAGAAGATTTACAAGGATGTTGCCAGGACTTGAGGACCTGAGTTATAGGGAAAGGTTGAATAGGTCAGGACCTTATTCCTCTAGAACATAGAAGAATGATAAGAGATTTGATAGAGGTGTGCAAAATTATGAGTAAGTGCAAGCAGGCTTTGTCAACTGAGGTTGGGTGAGACTGGAACTGGAGGTCATGGGTTAAGGATGAAAGGTGAAATGTTTAAGGGGAACATGAAGGGAACCTTCTTCACTCAGAGGGCTGTGAGAGTATGGAACCAGCTGCCAACAGGGGTGGTGGATACTGGTTCGATTTCAACATTTAAGGGGCATTTGGATAGGTACAAGAATGGGAGGGGCATGGAGGGCTATGGTTTGGGTGCAGGTTAATGTGACTAGGCTGATTAATAGTTTGGCCTGGACTAGATGGGCTGAAGGGCCTGTTTCTGTGCTGTACGGTTCTCTGATTCTGAGAAATTGTCTTCCTTGAGGAGGCTGATGCATGGTGTTGAGAGATTTATAAAATCATGAGGGGCATGGATAAGGTAAATGGTTACAATAATTTTTTTTATCAGGGTAGCAGAGTCTTAAAAATAGAGGGCATTGGTTTAAAGTGAGAGGGAAAATAGAGGGCATTGGTTTAAAGTGAGAGGGAAAATAGATAGAGAGGACCTGCTGCCATTGCTGGAAGGATCAAGAACCAGGAGATCTAGAATGATGGCTGGCAAAGGAAAGAAAAGTTGATTGTGGAGAATCATGCTTTACACAATGAGCTGTTTGAATTTGCATTGAACTACCAAAGCAATAGTAGAGACAGATTTGATTGTAGTGTTCAAAAGGTATCCTAAAGTAAAGATTTTGCAGTTCAGAGACTGACTGGGGGTGGGATGCAGGCCCAGTTGGACTGCTCTTTGAGAGCCAGGACAGAGTCAAGTAGCTAACTGATCTGCTTTTGTGCTCTAATTGTTCTCTGATTCTTGTTTTGGATCGTGATTTGACCTTTGCGGATACCCAGTTGTGTAAATGCTGTGGTAAATAAAGCATCTCTTGCTGATCTTCATACTGAAAAGGTTATTTCCAGAATGCACTGTTGTCATCCCTCCCTTTACTCCACCACTGTCAGAAATCAGCCTCGTCTCAGCCCAGCCTCATGTTGCAGAATTTTCTCATTGAGCTCTCTGAGCCCTCCTCTCCTTCTACATCACCCGTAATTCATTTTATTCAGACTCCACAAGACTCCAGGGGATAATGTATTCTGCATAAAAGATTTTTTCTTCGGCCTCCATAAGACTCCAGGGGACAATACATTCTGTATAAAGTTCGACATGAGTGCAAATATATTCAGAGATAAGGTATTCTCTTGGTTGTGCTGTTCAAAAATTCTGTGGTTGAGACAAAAAAAAACACATTTTTTCACTCTTCAGCCCTTGTGTATAATCTCTTTTGGACCAAAGCATAAAAACCTTTCTTTAATATTATATGAGTTCACTAAAATTAACAAGACATGATTATTTGATCTGGTGTTGGCCACACATGGAGGCCAGTCCTTCTGTACAGTGACTTAAATTCCATGAGTGATTGGAATAATTACAGTCTGCTGTGCCTGGATAATAAAATAAGCAATGAGTGTGAGAGGCTCACCTGATTTAGTGTGTTCTTTGAATAACATTGCAGTATTATAATAAATTTCTTCATAGTTTTCCTGTGGCAATCCAAGTAGCAATAAATCAACAATCTAAAATGTGAATATTCTCACTTGACTACAAAGCATTCTGTCATATCTTTTTAGTGTCATCAGCATCATGTTTTATTCACTGGATTTCAGTTCCTTGCTAAAACAAATATGCTTATTGTCTGCCTTTCTCACAAGAAAGCCATTTAATACTCTCCCCTCTTTAAAATCCCCTTCGATCGCACTGCCTGACATTCCTTGTACCCAAGACTGATTTTTCTCTGGCAATCGTTTTCGTATCTTGGGAATTTGTCTGCAGCTCAGTCACAAGCATGCTTTCTCCCCAGTGAAAAGGGAGTGGTCTTGCGATCCCATTCCAGAGACGTAAGCATAAAATCCCCTGAATCAGATGTATTATCGCTGACTTTTATGATGTGAAATTTCTTGTTTTGTTGCAGTAGTACAGCGCAAAGACGTAAAATTACTATCAGTTACAAAACTAAAGAGTGCAGTTAAAAAGGAAAAACAAGGCAGTGTTCATGGACCATTATGAAATCTGACGATGGCGGGAAAGAAGCTGTTCTTGAATCATTTCAGGTTCCTGCACCTCTGCCTGATCATAGTAACGAGAAGTGGGGGTGCCCCAGATGGTGATGGATGCTGCCTTCTTGTGGCACAAACTTTTGAAGATGTCTTCATAGGTGCGAATAAAGAAACCCAATAAAGTCCATTAAAACAAGAAGACAGTCAAACACCCAGTGTGCAGAGAGAAAAAAAAGCAAATGATGCAAACAAAGGCAAGCAAACAGCATTCAGAACTGAAGTTTACAATGTCAGGCGTCATTGCAGCTGATCCAGAAGTCCATTAGCTTCAGTCCAGCACAGAGACGAGTAAACCCTGCAGAACAGCGAGCCAAACTAGACCATCCCTTGCCTCCCACCCCAGCGCCCTGGCCTGATGCTAAAATTGTCATTCCTCACTCTTTGCCGCTTTGATTCAGGCTCAGGCTCTGCCTCTTTGATTTGGCCTGACTTTTAATCAATCAAACCGCTGATCTTTCCTCGATTTCATGTTGCCTCGGCTCCACTGCATTGAAACGCCTACAAGTTCTCTCCAGCAACTCTGGCCCAGGCTGCCCTGCCCCTCCGAGACCCCAGCCCACAAACCACAAAAATACTAGGTCGAATAGGCGATTCAGCTGAACTTCAGCAAGGCAGCCACAGGCCACTGTTTGCAGAGATCAGAAAAAGTGCGAATAGCGAAGTATTTAGTTGCTTTCTTTGTTTCATTGGCCATTAGCAAGTACTCACTTCACTTAAGCAGTGCCATCTTAAACCAGGTTGTGCTTGTGATGGGGCCCGGCCGAGTCAATAACCCTCTGCAACCTCCTGTCTTCTGCGCATTGGGGCCTCCATAGCAGGAATGCAAACAATCCAAATGCTCTCCACTGCAAAGCTGTACAAATTGTTAAGAGTTCTTGTGACATATGGAATCTTTTCAAACTCTTAATGATGTAGAGCCCCTGGTGTGCCTTTTTTTGTGATTACACCAATGTGTTGGACCGAGGATAGGCGATCCTTGCGTGCAGCCTCAGAGTTGTAAAATCATTACCACGGTAATAAATCATCTGTGCTAACCTACACTAATTCCATTTTATTCTCCTGACAGTCCCATCAGCTCCCCCAGATTCTGGCACTCACCTAAAATCCAGGGGCATTTTGCAGTGTGCAGTTGACCTACCAACCTGTATGTGCTTGGGACACAAGAGGAAACTAGAATATGGCGAAGAAATCCATTCTGCCACGGAGAAGATATTAAATCCGATGGGCAGCACCAGTGGTCAGAATGGAACCCATGCTACTGGAGTTGTGAGACAGTGGCTCTGTTAGCTATACCACGGTGTAACTATAAAATTTAAACCTTTCTAATGACTCCAATGGAAATGTGAGTTCAGGTCCTAAATTATTTCTCAGGTAGGGGGCAGAGATTTGGGTTTGAGCTGCTTAGCGATAGAGGGTTGGGAACTGGAATCAGGCAGTAGCCAGTTGTCTCTGAGTTGGTTTGGCAAACACCATCGACCCTCCACACTTCAACTTCAACAGCACATAGCTACTGGTTGAATTTCAAGAGTTGCTGAACGGCATCTTAATCTGCAAACAAGAGAAAATCTGCAGATGCTGGAAATCCAAAATCAATACACACAAAATGCTGGAGGAACCCAGCAGGCCAGGCAGCATCTATGGAAAAGAGTAAACTGTCGATGTTCCAGGTTGAGACCCTTCATCGGGGACTGGGAAGGAAGGGGAGAAGCCAGAGTAAGAAGGTGGGGAGAGGGGAAGAAGAAGTACAAGGTGGCAGGTGATAGGTAAAACTGTGAGGGGGAGGAGGTGAAGTAAAAAGCTGGAAAGTTGATTGGTAATAGAGATAAAAGGCTAGAGGAGGGAAAATCTAATAGGAGGGGATAGAAGCTATGGAAGAAAGGGAAGGGGGAGGAGCACTTGAGGGGGCTGACGGGCAAGTAACAAGATTAG
Organism: Mobula hypostoma; assembly: GCF_963921235.1. Taxonomy (NCBI): domain Eukaryota; kingdom Metazoa; phylum Chordata; class Chondrichthyes; order Myliobatiformes; family Myliobatidae; genus Mobula; species Mobula hypostoma. Next base: position 159,869,577 of record NC_086100.1, read on the forward strand.
GTGAGAGAGGGTAACAGGAATGGGGAATGGTGAAGGGGTGGTGGGGGAAATTATTGGAAGTTTGAAATCGATGTTCATGCCATCAAGCTGGAGGCTACCCAGTTGGAATATAAGGTGTTGCTCCTCCAACCTGAGTATAGCCTCACTGTGACAGTTATGGAGAATTATGCACTGAACATGGAGGCTAGTGGGGTCACAAGCATGAGAAAATCTGCAGATGCTGGAAATCCAAAGCAACACACTCAAAATGCTGGAGGAATTCAGCAGGCCAGGCAGCATCTATGGTAAAGAGTAAATAGTCAACATTTTGGGCCAAGACCCCTCATTAGGACTGGAAAAAAAGAAAAGAAGTCAGATCAAGAAGGTGGAAGGAGAGGCAAAACTTCAAGGTGGTAGGTAGTAGGTAAAATTGGGAGGGGTGGAGGGGTGAAGTAAAGAGCTGGGAAGTTGATTGGTGAAATAAATAAAGGGCTGGAGAAGGGGGAATCTGATAGGAGAGAATAGAAGACCATGGAAGAAAGGGAAATGGGAGGAGTACCAGAGGGTGATGATGGACAGGTAAGGAGATAAGGTGAGAGAGGGAAACGGGAATGGGGGAATGGTGAAGGGGGCAGGCAATTAACGGAAGTTCGAGAAATCGATGTTCACGCGATCAGATTTGAGTCTACCCAAACAGAATATAAGGTGTTGCTCCTCCAACCTGAGTGTGGCCTCATCGCGGCAGTCGAGGAGACCATGGATTGACATATCCAAATAGGGATGGGAAGTAGGATTGAAATGGGTGGTCACTGGGAGATGCCGCTTTTTCTGGTGCATGGAGTGTAGGTGCTCAGCGAAGCGGTCTCCCAATCTACATCGAGTCTCACTGATATAAAGGAGGCCACACCGGGTGTACTGGACATAGTAAATGACCCCAACAGACTCACACGTGAAGTGTTTCCTCACCTGGAAGGATTGTTTGGGCCCATGAACGGTAGTGAGGGAGAAGGTGTAGGGGCTAGTATGTCGCTTGTATGGCTTACAAAGGTAATTAGCAGGAGGGAGATCTGTGGGGAGGGACGAATGGACAAGCGAATCACGTAATGAACGATCCCTCTGGAAAGAGGGGGTAGGGAGGGAAAGATGTTCTCAGTGGTGTGAACCCATTGGATGTGGAGGCCTCTCTGGGGTGGTAGGTTCCCGTTTTACTTATCACCTGCCACCTTGTACTTCTCCTTCCCTCCCTCCCTCCCTCCACCTTCTTGCCCTGACTTCTCCCCTTCCTCTCCTGATGAAGGGCTTCAGCCTGAAGAGTCAACTGTTTACCCTTTTCTGTAGATGCTGCTTGGTCTGAGCTTCTACAGCATTTTCTGTGTGTTGCTTTTCATCTTAATCTGGTTTTCTGCTCAGTGGTTCTCTGGTAAAGTAATATGGCAGTCCTTCAGGTCCCTTCAACAACACAGGTCATTTCAGTAGGTTTCAATAGGCACATTTAATGTCAGAGAAATGTATACAATATACATCCTGAATTTATTTCTCTTCGCAAACATCCATGGAAACAGAGGAGTGCTCCAAAGAATGAATGACAGTTAAATGTTAGAACCCCAAAGCCGTCCCCAGCTCCCCCCTCCCCACACCACCCCCACCAGCAAAAAAGCATTGGCGCCCTCCACCAGCACTGAAGAATGCAGCAAAGCATCAATAAAGACACAGACTTGCAGTACCCCAAAGACTATTCATTTACTCGGTAAGAGGTGTTGCCATTTCACAGTGAGAGGGGAGACATAACAAACAACTCACTGATTTATGATGCTAAAAGTCTGTTGTGTCACTTTTTCCAAACTCTGCGCCCAGAGGGTCGGCCCCAGAAAGGCTCAGGCCTCTGGACACACAGCCCATGACAGCTAGCCTGCTGCTCCCGATGTTCCATGTTCAGGGGAACTGACCTTGAATCAGCCCGTCTCCAGAGCCATGAAAATTTGGCACCCTGAACGTGTGCTAGTCTTCCAGGCCACATCCTTGGGATAATAGAAAGTGGCCGGTTGTGGGGCCCTGGGTCCCATCCCTGCAAAGAACCGAAGTCAGAGATGTGAGTCACACAGCATGGAAAAAGCTCATTAATCTACCGAGGTTGTGCTGATCATCAAGCATCCTTTTACCGTAATTTTACGCTGATTCATTTTATTGTCACATTTCCCAGATTTTGCCTTTCAGCTACACACTGGGGGGCTATTAACTGCGGCCAATTAACCTGACAATTTGCATGCCTTTGGGATGTGGTGGGGGGAATGAGAGCAGATGGGCAAACCCAACGGTCACAGGGAGAACTTGCAAATTTGACAAAGATGGTACATGAGGTCAGGATTGAACTTAACTCATTTGAGCAGTGGTCAGTGGCTCGACCAGCTCTGTTTTGCTTATGTGACGGGTAATGAGAACAGGTCATCAGCTTGGCATCCTGGGGTTTCCAGAAGCCAAGAGAGCCTGGAAATCAGTGCTAACTAGCTAAATATTTGTTTCTTTATCTCACTAATGGCCAGCTTGAGTGAGGAAAACCATACACTTTTTTAGAACCTTTCAGACTCACAACATACTTGGTAACCAGCCAAGGATTTTTTGAAGCCAAGCCACGGTTGGAAGCGTGGAAGCACACTGCAAACTCCCACAAGTGGCAATATGATGTTCCCAAGTAAGTGTTCATTTTTGGAATGTTGATTTGCGGCCAAAAGCTTACCAGCACACTAAAGAAAACAGCCCTCTCTTTCAACACAGTTCTAAGGATGTTCTTTACAACTGTCAGACAGACAGGTAGGTCCTCAGTTTAACTTCTCTTCTGAAGCGCAAATGAGTAAAATTTAGGATAATTGTTTCCCTTCAGATCTCCTTCTACATTAATTCAATATTAGCTCGGAGAGCGGAAACCTGGGTAGTGATGGAGCAGAAGGCAGCCACAACAGATCAGCAGGCTAATAGACAAAGATTGCATCTGTCTGAGATTCACACGGTTCTCAAACGACTGCCTGAGGGTGTGCTGTGAACAGCCCTTCACCAGGACTTATCATTTATTCGAGAGCGGGAAATGAGCTGATATTTCCCAGCTGAATTAAGCACTGGGCCAGATTGAAAAGGTCAGGTACAGGTTAAATTAAGGCAGCAGGGCCCAGGTCCAAGAGTGAGGAATGAACCGAAGTTTGGCTGATGTAAAGGCAAGGCCAAATTGAAAAGGATGGTGTGTTGGGGCCAAAGACAAGGGATGGGTTGGTGTTCAGCTCGCTGTTCTGCGTGACTTACTCATCTCTGGGCTGAACTGAGGCTGTGGCCTGCATCTAACGGGCTCCCAGACCGGCTGCAGCAATTTACTTGCTTCGTGGCTTGAGTTCTGAGTGTTATTTGCTGAGTTTTTTAATGTTTGCATGATTTGTTTTTTCCACACATTGGCTGTCTGACAGTTTTTAATACATGCTAAAGTTTTTTTTTGTTTTTGTGGCTGCCTGTAAGGAGATGAGTTTCAAAGCTGCATATAGTATACATACCTTGATAATGTACTTTGACCTTGAACTTCAAATTTTTCAAATTAATAGGAAGGGAAAATGCTTTCTAAAGTTACATTTGGGAATGTCTCTGATCAATAGTAAGAGTATATTGTTGCACGGAAATTGTAAGAAGCTGTAGAGAGTAGTGGATTCAGCTCAACATATCACAGGCACATCCCACCCAACTTCAAAATTAACTACAGGAGGCGCTGCCTCGAGAAGGCAACATCCATCATGAAAGATCTGCACTATCCCAGCCAGGCCAGCTTCTCACAGCTACCATTGGGAAGGAGATACAGAAACCTGAAGTTTCTCACCACCAGGTTCAAGAATAAGTACTTCATTTCAAACATTGGGTTCTTAAATCAACCTGCAAATCCTTAATCAGTACAGTTCAGCAACACTATGATCACTTTAATCATCTTGCATTAAAATTGACTTTTTTTGTTCTAATTTTGTTTTTCCTTGTGCATATGAGAATAAACCCAACTCCAACTTTGACTTTCGGACTGAGTCAATTCCTCAGTGGAGTGAATGAAAGAGGGAACTTTAGAAAATGAAATTTGTAAACAACTGAGATGGAACATGAAACTTAGCGCCTTCCATAACCACCAGCTCACCATACCGTTATACGTACCACCACCCTAATCACTCATTCTCTCTGGCAGTGATGTGGTTCAATGTGTACTGTCTGCAAGATGCACTGCATAGTCACCTACATAGTCATGCATAGTCAACCTTCCAAACCTATATAGGTCTATGTAGGCACCAGACTGATTTGCCCAACCACCTTCACACATGTTGACTACACCTCTGTCACTAGATAACCTACAAAATAATGCCATAAGCATTGACTTGTTCTGTGCAATTTATTCATGGATTATGATGGGTAAATAAACACAATAAAAAAATAAAAGTCTAATCTCCCCAAAAGTAACTGGCACAAATTTCCACACTGGAGCAAAATTCCAGTAATTAAGACAACTTTGATACCAACTTTGTGACAATGAAGGCCAATTATTGACTTGGTCCCCTTTTTACCTGACTCTCTCTGAATATTCTCATATAACATACGCATATTAAATAGAGTTCCTTGCTGCCCAAAATGCAGCAAGGCGAGCTACTGCTAGGAAGCAGCACACAGTTATCCCTGACACAGTCGCACTACATTGCCACCTGGTGTACAGACAGAGCTAACTCTTTACCAATGTGCACTGAAATCTATTGCTGAACCCTTCATCTCTCCACTTATAAAATCCATATAATTGAATGAATTCTGAATAATTCCTCAGGTTCATTAGTATCTAAGCAGGTGCCAAACTCATTAATTAATATCTGGAATTCTTTCTTCCTGCCTCCGTATCTTGTACATCAATTTCTTAATTTTTTCCAGAAAGCTGTATAAGCTTTTGCCACTTAAGAAGCACTATACCAATATGTGTTGGAAGGGTTAATAAAATGGGTTGTGGGTAGGTGGCAGAGGCAAGTGGTAGGGTATGGGAATTGATGTTCAAATTGAAGTTCAAAGTTCAAATTAAATTTATTATCGAAGTACATATATGTCACCATATACAACTCCAAGATTCATTTTCTTACGAGCATACGCAATAAATGCAATAACCCTAATAGAATCAATGAAAGACTGCAGTAAAAGGGTGGACAGCCAGTGTGCAAAGGACAACAGCCTGTGCAAATACAAAAAGAAAGAAAGAAAAAAAAGCAATAAATATCGAGAACATAAGATGAAGAGTCCTTGAAAGAGAGTCCATCGGTTGTGGGAACAGTTCAATGATAGGGCAAGAGAAGTTATCTCCTTTGGTTTAAGGTTCAGGGATAATACCTGTTCCTGAACCTGGTGGTGTGAGTCCTGAGGCTCCGGATCTTCCTGATGGCAGCAGTGAGAATGGAGCATGGCCTGGGTGGTGATGATCGCTGATGATGGCTGCTGTGTTCCTGCGACAACACTCCATATAGATCTGCTCAGTGGTGGGGAGGGCTTTACCCATGATGGACTGGAACATGTCCATTACATTTTGTAGAATTTTCCATTCAAGAGCATTGGTGTTTCCACACCAGGCTATGATGCAGCCAGTCAATGTACTCTCCACAACATATCTATAGAAGTTTGTCAAAATTTTAGATGCCATGCTGTAACTTCACAAATTCCTATGGAAGTAGAGGCGCTGCTATGCTTTCTTTGTAATTGCACTTACATGCTTGGCCCAGGACAGGTCCTCTGAAATGATAACACTGAGGAATTCAAAGTTGCTGACCCTCTCCACCTCTGATCCCCCGATGAGGACTGACTCATGGACCTGTGGTTTCCTCCTCCTGAAGTCAATCATCAGCTCCTTGGTCTAGCTGTCATTGAGTAAAGTTATTGTTGGCACCACTCAGCCAGACTTTCAGTCTCCCTCCTATTTGCTGATTCATCACCACCTTTGATTCAGCCTATGACAGTGGCATTGTCAGTATTACTTTAATATGGCGTTGGAGCTGTGCTTAGCCATACAGTCGTATGTGCAAAGCGAGCAGAGTAGGGGGTTAAGCTCACAGCTTTATGGTGCACCTTGCTGATGGAGATTGTTGAGGAGATGTTGCCAATCCAAACTGACTTGGGTCGGCAAGTGAGAAAATCGAGGCTCCAACTGCACAAGGAGGTATTGGGGCCAAGGTCTTGAAGTTTATTGATTAGTTTTAATTTTGAAGTTTATTGATTGGTTTTACATTTGGATTAGCAATAATGCACTGATTTTTTTTTAGTACACTTAAGGTCTGTGATGTTAAGACACAGTCTTCTTTCTTATTAAGTTAATTTTAAAAATGCACAAACTGAATATTCTGATTTATGCTACTGTATTTGCAATTAGTTGTATTGATTTTAAAATATTTGTGTTTTCATGCTTGTTCATTTTGAGGCAGTGAAATTTTAAAACTTGAATAAATTTTTGTCAACCCAAACTTTATGAAACTTAAGCTAACCCTGTTTCAGATCTGAAATATGTTTTCCCCAAAACTGAAGCTCTTAAGCAAAGACTTACACACATTTTTAAAGATACATCATATCTTTGTGGAATAATGATTAATATATGAAAGAAAACCAAAAGTCCATTTTAAAATCACTTTGAATTTTCACTGAGGCCAATGAAATAGCACATACCAATAAAATGAAACATTTACTCGATATATCCATGGCCACAATTAGCATATGAAAGTATACTGCAATTTATTTGTACTTCTTTCTGTATTTGCTGCTCACCATTGTGGTCTTCTCTATAACAGGAGACAAAGCACAGGCAGGTGGCTTCTCAGGAGAAAACCATTGTTTAGCTTGTAAGCATTATCTTGAACTTCGAGTCTTTGCCACTTAAATTCTGCACTCATTCCCAATCTGAACCCTTTTTATTTTAGCATCCCACTCTATCCCAATAAAATTCAGTGTAAACCAGAAAGGGGAATGGTAGTGTAGTGTTTATGTTACTTGACTAGCAGCTGGAGAAATGGACCTTTGATCTACAGATATTAGTTAGAATCTCACCATAGCATCTGTGCAAGTTAAATTCAAGCAACTAAATGAATCTGGGATGTGCGTAAATATAAAGGTATAATGAAACTATTAGACTGGAGTAAAATCATACCTAATTCATTTGTCCTACAGGGAAGAAAGTCAGAGCTGTCCTTTTCCATTCTGACAGAGCAACTAATTTGGCTGATTCTTAATTATCACCTCAGATAACAGTGGTTAAGGATGGACAATAAAAGCCAAAATTTCCATTGCTGTCCCAACCTGTGATGAATTAATAAAAAAGCTTAACTCTTGTTAAGATACATCCTAAAGTTCTGAACTCAAGAGTTGGTGCTGTTTTTCCAGTTAAGACTTCTCATTTTCCTCATTCTCATTTTTCATAATGATCTCCCTCTTGCATGAACAACCATTTTTTCCATATAATTCCTCCTGCTTGCCAAAGTTTTGTTCTTTCCTTTAGAATATTTTACGTCAGTGCATTGATGTTCCAAAGATATAATCTTTATTTGCAAGACTGCATATTAACTGCTTAAATGCTGAGGTTCTGAGCTCTTGATGCACACTGAGTGTCTGTAAAGCTTTTATTTTATTGGAGACTCTGCTGTCCCATATAATCGGTACATCACAACAGCTACAGAGAACAAACCATATTCTATTTCTTAAAGACACATTACACCCTTCCTTTCATTTTACTCTGCATCGTTAACCTTTGTTCTGAAGAAAGAATCTCTGAGAATTTTAAGAAAATTAGAAATGTTTGCAATATAGTCAACTAAATTGTCATGCAGATTAGAAAGGGAAATGAGAAAACAGGCCAATAGGTGATAAAAGTCACTTAGAAGGAATGGGAGTGCTCATAAAGGGAAGTGTTTCGATTATTTGTAAGGCATAGCTAGCTAGTGAAGAGACAAACAGATGGGGGCTGGGATGTAGGGGAATTGCAGGAGAGCTGATCATAAGATAAGCAGAGTCACAACAGAAGGAGAAGACCATATATTAGAACACCCAGCTGCAGGGAGAATGGGGGAAATATCTGGTACAGGAAAGTAAAACCATAGAGTCATAGAGAACCACAGCACAGTAACAGGGCCTTCAGCCCATCTAGCCATGTCACTTTGTTCCATCGACCTGCCTTTGGATCATACCCTCAAAACCCCTCCCATTCATGTACTTTATCCAAGCTTCCTTTGAATGTTGTGATCAAACCGGCATTCACCATTTATACTAGCAGCTCATCTACACTCACACTATCCTCTATAAGTGAAGAAGTTTGATGTTCCCCTTAAATATTTCAACTTTCACCCTTAACTGATGGCCTCTAGTTCTTGTCTTACCCAACTTCACTGCTTGCAATTACCTATCTATACCCTTCATAATTTTGTATACTTCCATCAAATCTCCCCTCATCCTTCTAACTCAGGTTCTCCAGACCCGGCAACATCCTTTAACATTTTCTCCGTATTCTTTCAATCTTGTTGATATCTTTACGTAAGCAGGTGACCAGAACTGCACACAATACTCCGAATTAGGCCTCGCGAGCATCTTGTTCAATTTCAACATGACATCCCAACTCCTGTACTCGGTACTTTGATTCATGAAGGCCAATATGCTAAAACCTCTCTTTACGACCCTGTCCAGAGTACCTGTGATGGAATTATGGATCTGTATTCCCCAATCCTAACAGTCTTATCTGTCAGGCAGCTCCTGCAGTGATAAAACAAAGATCAAACACTGCAAAGAAGAATGGGTTACTGATGAATTAATATGAAATCAGCATAAAACTATTGTAACATGAATACAAAAGTTGCTTGATTTGGGTCAGTGGAGTATCTTTGAGTTCTCACTCAGTGCTCCCCAGTATACACCGTATCAGGGCCTGTCTAAACTGACTTATTCGAGAAACCTTGTGAAATTGCAGAGATTAGCAGTATACTGTAAAGATGGAACGGAGCTCACAACACGGCTGGCGTACGCGGCGCCATCTTAGCACTGTTGTGAAAGACAGGTTCTAGGTGCAGTTTTACGACACAAATCCCTCCAAGATGTCCCATACTTTCACTAGCTTTGATGGAGCCTTGAAATATTAACCCTGCTTCTTCTCAAAAAGTTATTCTATAACACTTTGAATATTCTTATTTCCATGGATAGTGTATTGGGTGCAGTCCTGGGTGATTGGAACCAGAACATAATTCACCGAGGTGATACTTGGAAAGGGATGAAAGAGATACTGGGACTATTTCCACTGAACAATAGAGATAATGAGATTTAATCAATGTCTTTACAATAATGAATAATTTGAACAAAATAAACAGGACTTACCTGCTTGGTGAATGAATGGCAGAAGCCATCATTTCACAGCGATCCTTGGGAAAGGGGGAAAAAGGATTAGAATTTTATTTTCATGTGAAGGACATATCCAAGAGGCTTTGATCTTTTAATGGAAATTTGGATTACTGCTTTAGATGGAGGGCTGTGGAAGAGCGCAGGATAATGGGATTAGCTTTGGAGTGTTCTAGCAAAAAGCTGGAAGAGAAATGGGGGATAGAACTACCTTCATTCCTACAGCTGATCTGTATTAACCTGTTGTTTAATAACTCTGACATTTTAAACCTGTTTAGTACAAATGAGTAAGAGTTTCTCAATGGATGTGTTTTGGTTTCCAGCACAAATTACATTTATTTTGAACAGTTATTTCAACCTTCTCTGCACCTATCCCATGTTTCCATTCAGAATCACGCACATCATCCCTGAGGCAAGGCAACTATATAACAAGTAATTTAAAAAATGTTGGTTTAAATATTTTTCTAAATATATATAAAGATGGCAATTTTGATGTTTGCAAAGGGATATTAGTTCAAGTAACTCAATTTAAAATGACTGAAAGTAAGTTTTAGAAAATTGCAGAATATTTCCTAACTGGATTGGAATGATCAGCAGATTTTCAGTGAACTTATTTTTGAAGCTAATTCTCTGGATTGCGAATACACATATAGAAAGACACATAAACACACATTTTAGACATAGACATACAACCTCAAACCATAAACATATCCATACCATGTACATATGTGCGCTCAATCTTATAAGATCATAAGCTATAGGAGCAGAATTAGACTATTTGACCCATTGAATCTGCTGCACCATTCAATCATCGCTGGTTTTTATTCCCAACAGCATAATGCTGCCTTATTCTTGTAACCCTTATCAATCCTTGTCTTAAAAACACCCAGTGATTGAAGATTCAAGTTTATTTACCATGTGTACACCAAAACATACAGTGAAATACATCTTGAAGAAAATGGACTTTTGCCTCCACAGCCTTCCGTGACAATAAATTCTACAGAGTTGCCATTCTCATCTCAGTTTTGAATCAGAATCAGAGCCAGGTTTAATATCACTGTCATATGTCATGGAAATTGTTGTTATGCAGTAGCAGGTACATTGCAATACCTAATAAAGCTATGAATTACATATATACATATGTACATACACACAAACACATATATATGTTTACTGTGTATATAGTAGTTAAATTAAATAAGTAGTGCAAGAAATGGGTTCAATATCCATTCAGAAATCAGATGGCAGAGGGAGATAAGCTGTCCTGAATTGTTGAGAGTGTGCCTTCAGGCTCCTGTACCTCACCCCTGATGGTAGCAATGGGAAGAGGACATGACCTGATGCCCTCAGTGACGGGTGTCCTTAATAGTGGATGCTGCTTTTTTGAGGTGTTGCTCTTTGAAGCTGTCCTGGATGCTAAGGAGGCTAGCATCCCATGATGAAACTGCAGCTTCCTTTGATCCTGTGCAGCACCCCCCTCCCATACCAGACAGTGATGCAGCCAGTTAGAATGCTGTCAACTATACATCTGTAGGGATCATGGGGAAAGATTTTTACTCCTCAGGTATGTGAAGGATGTAAAAAATAAAGTCAATTCAATTCAATGAAATATACTCACTTTCCCCTTAGTCTGAAGGAATGTGGACTCTCCTACTTTTAATGAAAATATCCTCAGTGTCCACTCTATCCAAGCTTCTCAGTATGCAGTAGGTTTCAATGAGGACCCTGCTGTACGTGTGTGTATACACACACACACACATACACACACACACACACACACACACACACACACACACACACACACACACACACACACACACACTCAAATCTCCAAAAACATTTGTCATTCCTTAGTCTGACCACTGGGTGGAGCCAGAGTCCTCCAGGCTCCAACATTCCTCCTTCCTTGATTGTTAGTTACATAGAAACGTAGAAAACCAACAGCAGAATACAGGCCCTTCGGCCCACAAAGTTGTGCCAAACATGTCTTTACCTGAGAAATTACTAGGCTTACCTACAGCCCTCTATTTTTCTAAGCTCCATGTACCTACCCAAAAGTCTCTTAAAAGACCCTATCGTGTCTGCCTCCACCAACATTGCTGGCAGCCCATTCCACGCACTCACCACTCTCTGAGTAAAAAACTTACCCCTGACATCTCCTCTGTACCTACTCCCCAGCACCTTAAACCTGTGTCCTCTTGTGGCAACCATTTCAGCCCTGGGAAAAAGCCTCTGACTATCCACACGAACAATACCTCTCATCATCTTATACACCTCTATCAGGTCACCTCTCATCCTCTGTCGCTCCAAGGAGAAAAGGCCGAGTTCACTCAACCTATTCTCATAAGGCATGCTCCCCAATCCAGGCAACATCCTTTTAAATCTCCTCTGCACCCTTTCTATGGCTTCCACATCCTTCCTGTAGTGAGGCGACCAGAACTGAGCACAGTACTCCAAGTGGGGTCAGTTGATGATTTTCACCTGTGTATTGTTTTAATTATCAATGCATCTGAGCTTTGTTTTGTTTGTCTATTTAAGATCCCTCTGTTTTGTTCATTTTTGCCCAGTGTTGAGCCTTCCTACCCTGTGTGTAGTGTTTCTTGAGTCCTAGCCTGTGTCCTCTGTTAATCAGTGCACAAAGGAAGATTTAAGTAACACACATCAAAGTTGCTGGTGAACGCAGCAGGTCAGGCAGCATCTCTAGGAAGAGGTACAGTCGATGTTTCAGGCCGGGACCCTTCGTCAGGACTAACTGAAGAAAGAGCTAGTAAGAGATTTAAAAGTGGGAGTGGGAGGGGAAGATCCAAAATGATAGGAGAAGACAGGAGGGGGAGGGATGGAGCCAAGAGCTGGACAGGTGTTTGGCAAAAGGGATATGAGAGGATCATGGGACAGGAGGCCTATGCTCTGTCCGCCAGAGAAAGCAGGATCTCCCAGTGGCCACACATCTTAATTCCACATCCCATTCCCATTCTGACATGTCTATCCATGGCCTCCTCTACTGTAAAGATGAAGCCACACTCAGGTTGGAGGAACAACACCTTATATTCTGTCTGGGTAGCCTCCAACCTGATGGCATGAACATTGACTTCTCTAACTTCCGCTAATGCCCCACTTCCCCCTCGTACCCCATCCGTTATTTATTTTTATACACACATTCTTTCTCTCACTCTCACTCTCCTTTTTCTCTCTCCATCCCTCTGACTATACCCCTTGCCCATCCTCTGGGTTTCCCCCCTCCCCCTTTCCCTCTCCCTGGGCCTCCTGTCCCATGATCCTCTCATTTCCCTTTTGCCAATCACCTGTCCAGCCTGAAAACACACACTTAATGTTTTAGGAACAGCATCTTCCCTTCCGCCGTCAGGTTTCTGAATCTACAATCAACCACTGTACACTACCTCAATATTATTATTTTTTTGCTCTCATTTTGCACTACTTATTCAACTGTAATTTTTAATAATGTGCTACTGCAAAAGAACAACGAATGTCATGACAAATGCCAGTGATATTAAACCTGATTTGGATTCAGTGTTTTGTGCCTGCAGCCCAGTAAATTTTACAGTGCTTAGCAGGAGGTTATTCTAAGACAATGGAAAATGGTAGCAGGAGTTAAAAGAAACAAGTTAAGTTGTTATACAATATCAGGAAATAATAAAACATGGGACAGTATTTGTTTAAGAGGCCTGGAGAAACCGACAAGTGATTTGTTTTAACAAAAACAAACTCAAGCATTGCTTTTCAATCCAGGCATTTAAGCCAATTAATTTGAAGCACATAGCAAGAAGTGACTTTGAAATTGCACCACATTGAGATTAAAGCAGTGAAGTTGTACAAACAAAAATGCCAATGACAGATAGAATCCAGATTTTCTGCACTTCATCTGATTTTCAGTTATCTATTTGCTTTGATTCAAATGAATATCTGGAAATGAAGGGCAGGAAGAAGAACTGATTTATCAGGCTTACCATATTGTCACTTAGCCTGCAGCACTGTGGCTAAAGACTTCCTATAACTGCACAGTCACTTATGAGAGGAAAACTTCTGAGTAAAGACCCATGGTTAAAGGAAAGCTCTCATTGAACCTACTGAAGTATTTGGAGCAAGGACCGTGCATTCATCATCAGAGACTAGGTTTGAAGAAAGCAGAAGATTCTTTAAACCTGCACCATTATTTACTGAGATTATGACTATGAGAAATTTATACTTACTTCTCCTTTGTGCTTTATAACATTTGTAGACCCAAAATCTCAAGAAGCAAAAGGGAGTAGAAATTCAGATATCTGTTACGTGCTCAAGGAGATCTGTTTTTTTTTGTGAGAATGATGTAATGGTCTTTTGGAGGTCACCTGATGTGATTTCCCCGCCGATGTGAGGTCACGTGATGACATGTGCCCCGTGACTATATAGGGGTTGACCCAGGTGACACAGGGTTTTTTTTAGTTCGTAGATTTCCGGATAGAATGTGCTGTATCTCCGTTTCTGTTGCGTGTTTGTTTTTGGTGACGCAGTGTCATTTTTAAAACGGAGTGTGCATTCTGTTGCAAAATACCATATTATTTGGACTGGAAATTTTTGCTACATGTGTTGATTTACTCAATTCCAACATTAGAAGGGAGAGTGAAGGATTTATCGAAGTTACAGGATCGAAGGATCGAGAGGAGTCGGCATCGTTTGGCAGTTTAATAAAGGATCAACCTTATTGAGTCTTCATTGGAGGAGTAGCTACCTGCATCGAGATAACTCTTGCCAAAAAGAGAAAGGAGTTCATGCAAAAAGGTGTTCTCTTTCTCTAAAGGAATTTGAGGTCAGTTGATTTAAACTGTTTATTTTCGGCATCAGAAATCCTGTGGACAGAACCAGCAGTAAAGGTGCGTCTGTGAAGAAATCCTTCTCCAGAGAAGTCTCTCCCAACTGAACGTGTAAATCTGTTGGACTTTCGAAGTTATCGCTTTAAGAATTATATTTGACTTTATTGCTTTAAGAACTGTTTTCGCATTTAATGCTTTAAGACAAGAGCCGAGTGGCGAGTTGGTGAACGGCTGCATATCTGTTAACTTCCAGTTAAAGTTTTCGTTTGTTTTTTTTTCCTTATCGTTTATCCGTGTTTAATGAATGTTTGGTTGTTTTTATATAACCTGCCTCGATTGATATTCATTGTTGCCGTTAACGTAATATATGAAAATCTAAGTTAATAGAAAATACTGGAAATACTCAACAGGTCAGGCAGCATCAGTGAAGAGAATAAACAGAACTAATATTTCAGGATGACTTTTCACTGGAAGTACAACTATCAACCTGAAACATTAACAATTTCTTTCCTCACCGAAGTAACCTGATCTCCTGAACTTTAGTGGTTTTTATTTTTAAAATATCTTAAAAGCACAAAATTGAAGTGAACATTTGAAAGACCAAAGGACAGAAGGAAATAGAGAACTGGCACAGAAGGGAAGAAAAAACCTGATGCATATCAGCAGTGTGCTGCTCCTATTTTCTTTTTTATTTTATAGGCATGATTACTCTTTGCAAATTTCCCAACTTCAAGGCTAACTCCAGTTTTTAAAATTATGATTCCCAATATCACAAAGCTCTCAACAATATCTTTCCTCTAACTATCCCTGTTCTCCATTATATCTTCATCAATTCACCCCTTAACTTCCTAATGCTAAAGAACGTGATCCTAGTTTCAAATAAGACCTAACTCGTGGGTGTTAATCCTTCTTGTGATCCTCCCAATAATTGGTGATTAATTTCTTTTCAAGTCGCGTATCTTCTGTTGGTAAAAATACTGTTTGGAATTTTCATGTTCTGTTTTTCCAAATCAGTCCAAATTTTGTTACAATGAATACGCATTGGAAAATCTTCATATATATTTCTGTAGTTTCCCTTTGCATTCACTAGGTGTCAGTGCCCAATCTCAAATACAGGGAGCTCTGGTTAATTGGCCAATTGGTTAATCAGGGCAACTGCTTATTTGGGACAAATTTTAAAGAACAAAAAATAATCAAGAAAATAGCCAGGATTCCCTTGTTTTATTTGGGACACTATGCTACTTAATTGGGACAGGAGACTGTTGTCGAACACAGTGTAAGTCATGTGACCTTGTGTGGACATTAGACACTACACCGTGATTAGAGTGAGCCATTTTTAAATAGCATAAATTGCATGCATTCATGTTCAAAAAGCAGTGATTTTTTGTCACTGCTTGTGGTTTCAAGCATTCAGGCTCAGAGATGCCACAAATGGCCTGGAGTGAAAATTAAACTACGTTTGTATTTCACTATATTAACAAGTTATGAACTATAAAAAATTTGACGGTATTGACAGTCATCTTGAATGTTATAGTTAAAATGAAGATTTGGTGGATGCAATTGTTGAAAGCATTGTATGAAGGCCTCCCATTATCTGCTCTAGGTGTCTGCACTATTTTTGTTCATATACAGTCAATCAAAAGAACATGGCAGCGTGTTGGTTGTCTGTCCTATCCGATGATGACAGTAAAAGCCAAGTTTTTAAAGTGGAAAAGTTGTTGCATTGGGACAGTTCCACTCTCGTGACCTTGGAATTCCGGATCAAGTGGCATGAGTAGTCATCTCTAACTAGTGTCTTCCTTGGTTGCCGTGGATAACCATGACCTCTATGCCTTATCATGACCCTTGCTCTCCATGAAGCATAGCAGAGCTGCCTTCTTAGCTGTTGGATCTCACTGTTGAACTCACCTGCCCAGTCTGCTGGAGCTGACTTCATATGCTAGGACAGGGAAGTCTTTAACTCTCCAGGGTATGAGGCCCAATGGCTACCCTCACTTGCTTTAGCCACCTGCCAAAGCAGTACATGGGCTGTGGCAGCAGTCGTCAGCAAGCTTCTACTTGGAGCCATATTTGAGAGCTGAGTGTCCAGTGTCGACCAGAATAGACATGACAAGTACCTTTACCAGAGGTGCGACCCCTCCTCGGACACCTCGTACACCAGATTAATTCCTCTGTCAATATCTATTGGGAACTTATACACAGATTTATAATATTGCAGTAGCATTAGTAGTGTTCTAATGTACTGTATTCTGCATTTCATTTAAATACATAATTTGTTACTTAGTTCAATGGCTGTTGGTCTTTTGTATACCTTTTTAACTATTTCCATGAAACTTTGGCTAACTGAGGCAGCCACTTAATTGGATCAAATGTACTGGTCCCATTAACTAGAATCCATTAAGATCCAAGGACCATCCTTTAAAAAAGATTGGGCTGGATATTTTTCTTATTTAGTTTTTTTTGGAGGATTTGGGAGTTACAAAGCAGGCCAGATTAAGAGCCCATCTGTAATGTGTGACGTCCCATTCCCATTCTGATATGTCTATCCACAGCCTCCTCTACTGTAAAGGTGAAGCCACACTCAGGTTGGAGGAAGAACACCTTATATTCCATCTGGGTAGCCTCCAATCTGATGGCATGAACATTGACTTCTCTAACTTCCGCTAATGCCCCACCTCCCCCTCGTACCCCTTCCGTTATTTATTTATATACACACATTCTTTCTCTCTCTCTCCTTTTTCTCCCTCTGTCCCTCTGACTATACCCCTTGCCCATCCTCTGGGTTTCCCCACCTCCCCCTTTTCTTTCTCCCTAGGCCTCCTGTCCCGATATCCTCTCATATACCTTTTGCCAATCACCTGTCCAGCTCTTGGCTCCATCCCTCCCCCTCCTGTCTTCTCCTATCATTTTGGATCTCCCCCTCCCCCTCCCCCCTTCAAATCTCTTACTAGCTCTTCCTTCAGTTAGTCCTGACGAAGGGTCTTGGCCTGAAACGTCGACTGTACCTCTTCCTAGAGATGCTGCCTGGCCTGCTGCGTTCACCAGCAACTTTTATGTGTGTGGCTTGAATTTCCAGCATCTGCAGATTTCCTCGTGTTTGCTTGCTCTTGAATCACAACAGTCCTTTTGTTAAAGGTGCACCTTTGGTGCTGTGTGGTGCAGAGTTCCAGGATTTAGAACCAGTGATGACTGTAATTCCAGCTTTGATGGGATCTGTTCTATTGGCTGTACAAACAACATTGTTTCAAATGTCCTCTGCTTATTCCAGCCTTGGAAACAACTACTGTAAGTGAAAATAGCAAACAGTGCAGGATGTTCTGGTGGGGCTGTTAAATAAACTGTAATGCGTAAAAGCAAGTAGATAATTTTGGAGACAATGGTTATGTAAGGAGGTCAAAAGCATAGATTGGATGGTTCCCAAGGAAACAAAACATAAAACTAAACTGCAAAAAGACTTGTAAAAAATCAGCTGGAAATTGACCAGTGCATAAACAAAGCACATTTTCACACCTGTAGAAAGTTGAAAGAGGGAGAGAAATGGGAAAAATAAAATTTTGCATAACATAAATCATTTTACTTTTTCTTCGTTAGTTATGCAGATGTTCATTTGGTCCAACTCTCTGTTGCTGATATTAGCTTTATAACCGGGATCTTGTCACACTTCATATGTGTCCAACTCTAGACCAAATACCATTTGTTTTCCCTTAAAATTTTTTGTGCATGTTATATTTCTATGTAAGTGCAGGGAAAGAGTTTCAGGCAAGATAATCTTTCTATCTAGTCTTTCAGATCGCCACTTTTTACCCGATCTGCAGCCTCAGTATCTCATTATCTCATTCAAATTGTCTTCAGAAGTAAACACGTTCATAATATGTGTATATTATTGATTAACAGAACTTGAGACTGACTTGACAGTTTACAGGGACAAACTTCATCAACAGTTTATAACACAATATCCCTTTATGCAAATAAATGTACAACAAATAGCAGATCAGCGTAGAGTGATAGTAAAGAATAACCTAATCCCTGTAGACATGTTAAAGCAAATAAAGCATGAAGTAGCACAAGAGCTAGAAAGAAACCAACCGAAAGACCACAACAATGTCATACAAAAAATAATGACAATGCCAACCCCCAAAGCACTGATAAAAATAGGATTAGTTCAACAGAGGCTCCATAAGCTGACAGTAAGAGCAAGAACACAGATGTAGATCCCTCACTGTAAGCTGATGACGAAGCTGAGCTAACAGACAAAATTATCCTAACATTTAACACCATACTAACAGAATATATGGGTACTGACACAATAATAACTGCACAGCATTAATAGAGGCACCAAGCAATGGCTCCAGAAGAGAGGCACTCATTAACAGAATCCCAAAACTGAGTAATGAAATGACAACACTGAAAAGGCAGAAGAGATTAAGAAGCAAAATTGAAACCTTAACAGCAGAAATAGTCCACCTAATGGAGTATAAAATGAATAATACAAGCAAGAAAGTTCAGAGAAGAGCTAAGGAAATATAAGGTTCGCCTTACGGTCAACCTAGCAAAAGTATTGTAGAATTTATAGATACACAAAAACAAAAGCTTGACGCATACAAGCCAGCAACACACATCAAAGTTGCTGGTGAACGCAGCAGGCCAGGCAGCATCTCTAGGAAGAGGTACAGTCGACGTTTCAGTCCGAGACTCTTCGTTAGGACTGGCTCTCGGCCTGAAACGTCGACTGTACCTCTTCCTAGAGATGCTGCCTGGCCTGCTGCGTTCACCAGCAACTTTGATGTGCGTTGCTTGAATTTCCAGCATCTGCAGAATTCCTGTTGTTTGCATACAAGCCAGACTAAATAGATACATGAAATGCGCCAGATGAAGAAACCAGAAATATCAATTCAGGAACAATGAAAAAGGTTTATATAGGACATTGAAAGTAAATTCAATGAACTAGAATGTCACCAAACCATCACAGAATTACCAGCAAACACTGAGATAATAAACTTTTGGTCTAATATCTGGTCAAACAATCAAGAAGTAAGCTGGATTAGCAAGGGAAAAGATCATACTGAAGATATTTAAACCTGAAGCAGTTATAAAAAAAACCTACCAACGGAGAAGTACCAGCAGTGATAATAATCAGAATTATTGGTATAAAAATTTACTTGCCTTTATCCGTACCTATTAATACATGTCAACATTTTTTTTAAATTCTGAAAAAGTGCCTGAGTTTTTGACAGAAGGTAAAACATGTCTCTTATCTAAAGGGGAAATCACAAATGACCTATCAAAATATTGTCATATAACTTGTTTACAAACTATATAAAAAAGTTGTAACTTCATGCATGTCACAACAAATCACCACTCAATTAGGTAATCAAAATATACTTACAGAAAAACAGAAAGGATGCCGCAAGGGTATGAAAGGATATAATAGATGAAAGAATTCTATGAAAGAATAATAGATTCTGTAATTTAAGATCAAGCCCAGTGGAAAAGCAGAAATCTTTCATGTTGTTATATTGACTACCAAGAAGCATTTGATTCTGTTCCATACCCATGGTCAGTAGAAGATCTTAATATATATAAACTACACATAATTTTTACTTGTGCATTCCTACAGCATCTGATGAAACAATGGTGTACTTTTGTAGGGTAATGTAATTGGTGGAAATGTACATATTTCACAACCGTCGACATTGAGTTGGGGTTTCACTTTAAGAGGCTGGTCTGACGTGATGACGTAATTATGTAAAAGGTTTCTAGTGTGCTTTGTGTTCAGTTTTTTGGTGTTCAATAAATGAGTCACTACAGCTTTTCTGAAACATAAAATGCCTCCGCCATTTTACTTGAAAAAACCTACATTGGTGACCCCGATGCTCTACGACTATTCCAGAGTTATTGAACAAGTTGGCCAATGCAGTCACTTTGAAACTGCTGGAGGTTTGGGAACAAAATTCCATTGCTTGGTTCATACAAGCTGAGGCTCAATTTCCGCTTCGAGAAATCTCAGCTGACAACACCAAATTGTTCTATGTGGTAGCGTCGCTCAGCAACTCCACTGCTGTGAGAGTGGAAAGTCTACTGGAAACCCGCCTGAACACGATGAATACTGATCTTTTACAGACTTTTGGACTATCGGAGTCTGAGCAGGCCAAACAGCTGCTGTCCTTGCCTGATCTTGGTGATGCTCGGCCTTTAGAGGTAATGGAGCACATGCTCTCTCTCCTGGGAAATCACCATCCTCATTTTATTTTTAAAGAGCTCTTCATGCAGCAAATACCTAATCAAGTTTGGATAGCATTTCGCTAATTCAGCCATGATGGACTGCAGGGAGCTTGCTAAAATAGCTGCTAGCCTACACTCAGCCAGGCAGCGATGCTCATTTCTCCTCCTTTCTCCACTTCAGTAAGCCTGGTCAGCAAGGCCCCCGACATAAGGGCGCCTGTGCCTGTGAAACGGATGACACATCCGCTCCCCGACGCACCCATAGCCATTACTACTGATGTTTCAGACTACGCTGCTGGTGCAGTGCGTGAACAGTTAGTCAGAGGTGTGTGGCTCCGTCCCCCCGAAAGGAAGTACAGCATGTTTGACCATGAGCTTCTTGGTCTCTAACTGGCTGTCTGCCATTTTCGTTTTCTTTTAGAGTGTCACAGCATTCATTGACCACAAACCCCTCATGCTCGCGGTGGTCAAAATATCAGACCCTTGGTCTGCATGGCAGCAATGCTTCCCGGCCAACATATCTGAGATCACAACAGAGATACAACATATCAAAGGGAAAAATAATGCCGTGGCTGATTGCCTCTCATGGCCAGCTAATGAGGCCACACATATAGGGACTGACTTTGCCGGCATGGAAGCCGACCAAGTTACTAACCCAGAGGTCCAGGCTTACTGAACAACAGTCATGGACATGTGGTTGGCTGACATAAAGTTCGGGGATTCTCTCCTGTGCAATGTCTCAACAATTGCCCTCGCCCCATCAAGCCTGCAAACTGAGACGGACTGCTTCTGACTCCGTACATGGCCTCTCACATCCGGACCAGACGGCCATTACAGAAACTGGTTGCACTAAGGTTCGTGTGGCACGGCCTTTGAAGCGACGCATGTGATTGGACTGCAGCCTGTGTGGAGTGCCAGTGAGCAAAAATTATCTGTCATGTTCAGGTACCATTGGCACTTATGCAAGCCTTTTCACCAATCCTTAAAGGCTGCTCTGAGGGCTTCCCTGACTGATGTGTGTTGGCATGATCATCTCCTGTGGGTCCTGCTGGGACTCGGAACAGCTCCAAAAGAGGACCTGCAGTCGTCCATGGCTGAGCTGGTATACAGACAGTCATTACGAGGGCCAGGTGATTTCATTCTTGACGCCACTTCCGCCTGCTCAGTCTCTCAACAGCGTTCCTTCCTCCTCAGTAAATTCAATTCCTTTTCGCCTGTTCCTACCTCCCATCAGGGTGTATAGCACTCTTGAGTTCCTGTTGACTGATATTCTGCCTCATTTTTTTCATTTGCCATGATGCCATGATGTACAGCTACATCCTCTTGGGATGGCCCGTTCCATGTTTTGGAACAGAGAGAAAAGAATTTTATCATAGATAAGAGGGGTAAATCTGACCATATTCTGGTAGATTACCTTAAACTGGCCCAGCGAGATTTGGAGCATTCCACTACCATGCCCCCGCCATCACGACATGACCATGAGTGTGTCAGCACACCCCCGGATGGGGCAGAGGCACCCCCTGTTCCTCCACCCATAGAACATCAGACCTGAGCCGAGCAGCTTGTGCCAGCTCTGAATAGGCTCACAGTGCCGGTTTTAACGTATTCAGGGGAGGCCTGTGTAAGGTAATACAATTGGTGGAAATGTACCTAATTCACAACCACTGACATTGAGTTGGAGTGCACTTTAAGAGGCTGATCTGATGTGATGATGTAATTATGTAAACGTTTTTTATCAATCCCACCACTAAGCACATCTTTCCCTCCCCCCCCCCGCTTTCCGCAGGGATCGCTCCCTACGTGACACCCGTGTCTATTCATTCCCCCCCCATCCCTCCCCACTGATCTCCCTCCTGGCACTTATCTGTGTAAGCGGAACAAGTGCTACACATGCCCTTACACTTCCTCCCTTACCACCATTCAGGGCCCCAGACAGTCCTTCCAGGTGAGGCGACACTTCACCTGTGATACGGCTGGGGTGATATACTGCGTCCGGTGCTCCCGATGTGGCCTTCTATACATTGGCGAGACCCGACGCAGACTGAGAGATAGTTTTGCTGAACACCTACGCTCTGTCCGCCAGAGAAAGCAGGATCTCCCACACATTTTAATTCCACATCCAATTCCCATTCTGATATGTCTATTCATGGCCTCCTCTACTGTAAAGATGAAGCCATACTTAGGTTGGAGGAACAACACCTTATATTCCGTCTGGGTAGCCTCCAACCTGATGGCATGAACATTGACTTCTCTAACTTACGCTAATGCCCCACCTCCCCATTGTATCCCATCCATTATTTATTTACATACACACATTCTTTCTCTCTCTCTCCTTTTTCTTCCTCTGTCCCTCTGACTATACCCCTTGCCCATCCTCTGGGTTCCCCACCCACTTGTCTTTCTCCCCGGACCTCCTGTCCCATGATCCTCTCATATCCCTTTTGCCAATCACCTATCCAGCTCTTGGCTCCATCCCTCCCCCTCCTGTCTTCTCCTATCATTTTGGATCTCCCCCTCCCCCCCCCACTTTCAAATCTCTTACTAGCTCTTCCTTCAGTTAGTCCTGACGAAGGGTCTCGGCCCAAAACGTTGACTGTACCTCTTCCTAGAGATGCTGCCTGGCCTGCTGCATTCACCAGCAACTTTGATGTGTGTTGCTTAGCAAGCTTTGTGTTCATTTTTTTGATAATCAATAAACGAGTTGTTACAGTTTTTCTGAAGCATAAAACGCCTCCGCTGTTTTATTTGTGAAAACCTCCACTATAATCACCCAACCTTTATTGTTATTGTTGGCATCCACCTGTCTCAAAGGACAATGGGTGATGATGTACATCATCACAAGCCTGGGCGGAAGGTGTGGAGATCATGAGATGCCCAGTTGTCAAGATCCCCTCTCGGCCTCACCAGGAAAGCTGATGAAACAATATGTTTTGCACTAGCTTGGCCACAGCAGCTGCTGGAAGGATGTTTAGTGATGTCCAGCTCCTTAGAGGCTCCACTCTAGATTTGCTATCTGGGTTTACTCCCGTAGCCTTCGTCTCTCCCGAGGCTGCCCACAAGGCAGTGGAGCTATTTACCCATAGCTGGGACTCTAGTTCACGAGCACCAGGGCATTTCCACACACAGGTGGGCTTGCATGCTACGTGGGCAGGACACAGACCTCCTCTCTGTCCTCTGTAGTACATCCTAAGTCTCTACCTATTGACAACCACAAAAGAACAACCACCATTATCAAAGTAAACCAAGGCATTTTCTCTCAGCCCAGTAAGGTTGTGTCTAGGTTAAAACTTGATCTCTAATTTACTGAATCAGATGAAAATAGAGTATCAAATCAGAGACAACTAAATGAATTATACCTTGACTCATCGTCTATACATGGACAATTTGAAATTATACGCTCCTTTATCAATAACGCTAAAGCAATTAATTCAAGTAGTAGAACTATTTTCGAAAGATATAAACATGAACTTTGTGTTAGATAAAGGCAGAACATTAAACAGAAAGAAAGATGCAATAGAGCTAGTTGAATATAAAACAGAGCAACAGGATACAATACAACCAATGGATAAATATGAAGCATACAAGTATTTTGGCTATCAACAAAGAAATGGATCATAGTGCAATAAAGGGAAAAAATTCAACAGAATTTACTTCAAGGCTTAAGAGAACCTACAAAACAGAGCTCAATAGTAAAAATATATGAAAGGCAGTAAACAATTTTGCTTTACATTTATTATTGTATTCTTTTGACATAATATCTTGATACAAAACTGATCTGGAAAATTTACAAAGAAAAATAAGAACTGAAGTGACAAATATTTGAAAACACTATGTACACTCGTACACACTTAGATTACCACTACCTAGGATAGAAGGTGGAAGAGGAATAACAGGAATAAAACATTCACACAACAGTCAGATGAAACTTCTAAGGATATATTTTCATCAACGAAAACAGGAATCAACACTTCATGCAAACGTGCTATTCTGATAAATACACATCACTTAAATGAAAATATAACACAGAAAAATGGTAACTACAGAGAAAAGTTAACCAGTGGAAAAGCATGACCTCAAGTTCTGAGCAGACTAGATGTCGACAAAGAAAAGTCAAATGTCTGGCTCAGAGTTGGGGATCTCTTGCCAGAAACAGAGTGGTTCCTTGTGGCAATACAAGACCAGGTGGTTAACTCAAAAACTTATCAAAATTGCATAATAAAATACCAACAAAATCAAGATGATAAATGCAGAAAGTACCAAGAGAAACCAGAAACAATCCAACACATTACAGGATCCTGCAGCAGTATAACTCAATCTGATTACTTACACAGGCACGATCAAGTGGCAAATATCAGTCACCAAAATCTTGCTTTAAAATACAAACTTATAAAAGACACCATACCTTACTATAAATACAAGCCTCATCCAGTTTTAGATTCAGAGTCCTACAAATTATATTTTGACCAATCTATTATTGCAGATTAGATCATCTTAATAGTCCTGGATATAATATTACAGGAGAAACATGCAAGAACAACTTGTTTAATAGATATAGCCATTCTAAACACACATATCATACAGAAATCAATAAGTGAAAAATACCGGAAGAGCAAATTGAAAGACTCTGGAAATTGAACAGGGTATACATTATCCCAAAAGTACTATCTACAATCGGTATCATCCCAAAGTCACCACATTATAGTATTAAACAACTAGTCCTACACAACAATATTTATGCAAATCTCCAAAAAGCCATAATATTAAACATCACTACAATAGTCCAAAAGTTCTGGCAATTGAAAAATGAGTGTGCTTGGCTATGCCTGGACTGTAGGTTATACCAGCTTAAACTGACAAAAAAAATCAATAATAATAACAATAAATATTAAGAACATGAGCTGGAGAGTTCTTGAAAGTGACTCCAGTTCAATGGAAGCAATTCAATGATGGGGTGAGTGAACTCTGGTTGAAGAGCCTGTTGATTGAGGGATATTAACTGTCCTGAACTTGGCAGAGCAGGTCCTGAGGCTCCTGTACTTTCTTCTCGATGGCAGCAGTGAAAAGAGAGCATGGCCTGGATGGTGAAGCCCCTTGAAAATGCAATCATGCTTTCCTGCAACAGTGCTCCATGTAGATGTGCTCAATGGTGGTGTGGGCTTTACCTATGATGGGCTGAGCTGTATCCACTCCCTTTTCTAGGTTTTTCATTCAAGGGTTTCGGTGTTTCCATACCAGGCCATGATTCAACCAGTCAATGTACTTTCCACGACATATCTGCAGATGTTTGTCAAGTTTCAGATGACATGCTGAATCTTCGCAAACTTCTAAGGAAGTAGAGGCACTGCCGGGCTTTCTTTGTAATGGCACTTTTGTGCTGCACCTCTGAAATGATAAAACTGAGGAATTTAAGGTTGCTGACCGTTTCCACCCCGATCCCTGATTAAGACTGGCTGACGGACCGCCGGTTTCCTCCTCCTGAAGTCAATAATCATCTGCTTGGTCTTGCTAACACTAGAGGAGAGGTTGTTATTGTGGCAGCTCTCAGCCATATTTTCAATCTCCCTCCAATACGCTGGTTCATCACCACCCTTAGTTTGGCCAACGACAGTGGTGTTAGTGGTATCATAGCAACCCATTATAGTCAAAGGGGGCATGACAAGATTCTTTAACCTCCTGAGGAAGTAGAGGTGCAGGTAATCAGTGTGGTTGTTCCAGGATAGGCCATTGGTGATGTTCACTCTGAGGAAGTTGAGGCTTTCAACCATCTTGACTTGTGGAGTGTTTGGTGGACTATGAATTATTCTCCCTTGTGCAATGATAAAGATATTGCAAATTTTAAAGGATTTTAATAGCCAATGAAAAGAAACTGTTTCTATTGGTTGCATCAAGGGGAAAGAAATTTAAGCACTGGATAAAAAATATGATTTCTTTTAGAACACGTAAACCCACATAGTTGTCGAGTTGGCTATAGTGCCATAGCCAGAGATCAAAGTTTGTCCCTGATCATCCATTGACAATCTTTCCTGATCTAATTTCAAACTCAGTCCAATGGACAGACGAAGCGGGTGAGCCAAGGTTTGGAATGAACACTAAGGTGCCTGGCCTCTGAAAGACCGGACGAGTGGTGCGACCATTTGGTGTGAGCAGAAGTCACCCACAACACTTTATGGCATTTGACACACTGGATTCCCCTTTCAAATGCCAATTTGGGTATTCTCTGCCACTTGTTCCTGAGCAGGAGTCCGAGGCTGGGGATTCCGAGGCCGAAGATCTAGTCCAATGCTGCAAGGAGAGATGGACTAGGGCAAGGGAGAGTTTGTTAACTTCTACCCAGAAGGGTGAAATAAAGGCTAATTGCAGGAGAAGACAGGGACCAGTTTTCAGCCTGGACAATAGGTCTGGCTGTCGACTCAGGATTTGCCTCATTGCATGGAGTCAGGTCATTGGACCCTTCAAGATTCTCAGGAAAGTAAACACTGTGGCTTACACCTTGAGTTTCCAAAGACCTTCAAGATCGATTCCACTTTCCATATTTCTAAATTAAAACCTGAGAACACCAGCCCATTAGTCCCACCACCATCAGCCCCGCTACCGCCCACAAATAGGTCTGTGCATTTATCGTTGAGGCTGATGCATCTGAAGTTAGCATTTAATCTGTTCTCTCCCAATGGTCTTCAGTTGATAATCGGCTTCACCTCTATGCTTTTCTTTACCATAGCTCGACTCCTGCATAGTGTAACTATGATGTTGGGAACTGAGAACTTCTAGAAGGCCCTGGAGGGTTGGCGACTCTGGCTGGAGGGAGCAGACTGCCCCTTTCAAGTATGGACAGATCACGTCAAGTCAAGTCAAGTCAATTTTTATTGTCATTTCGACCATAACTGCTGGTACAGTACACAGTAAAAACGAGGCAACGTTTTCCAGGACCATGGTGCTACATGAAACAATACAAAAACTACACTGAACTATGTAAAACAACACAAAACTACACTAGACTACAGACCTACCCAGGACTGCATAAAGTGCACAAAACAGTGCAGGCATTACGATAAATAATAAACAAGACAATAGGCACAGTAGAGGGCAGTAGGTTGCTGTCAGTCCAGGCTCTGCGTATTGAGGAGTCTGATGACTTGGTGGAAGAAACTGTTACATGGTCTGCTCGTGAGAGCCCGAATGCTTCGGTGCCTTTTGCCAGATGGCAGGAGGGAGAAGAGTTTGTATGAGGGGTGCGTGGGGTCCTTCATAATGCTGTTTGCTTCACGGATGCAGCGTGTGGTGTAAATGTCTGTAATGGCGGGAAGAGAGACCCCAATGATCTTCTCAGCTGACCTCACTATTCGCTGCAGGGTCTTGTGATCCGAGGTTGTGCAATTTCTGAACCAGGCAATGATGCAGCTGCTCAGGATGCTCTCAATACAACCTCTGTAGAATGTGGTGATGATGGGGGGGGGTGGGAGATGGACTTTTCTCAGCCTTCGCAGAAAGTAGAGATGCTGCTGGGCTTTCTTTGCTATAGAGCTGGTGTTGAGGTACCAGGTGAGATTCTCCACCAGGTGAACAACAAGAAATTTGGTGCTCTTGACGAACTTTATGGAGGAGTCGTCGATGTTCAGTGGAGACTGGTTTCTCCATGTTCTCCTGAAGTCAACAACCACCTCTTTTGTTTTGTTCACATTCAGAGACAGGTTGTTGGCTCTGCACCAGTCCGTTTGCCGCTGCACCTCCCCTCTGTATACTGACTCATCGTTCTTGCTGATGAGACCCACCACGGTTGCGTCATCGGTGAACTTGATGATGTGGTTTGAGCTGTGTGCTGCAGCACAGTCGTGGGTCAGCAGAGTGAACAGCAGTGGACTGAGCACACAGCCCTGGAGGGCCCCCGTGCTCAGTGTGATGGTGTTGGAGATACTGCTTCCAATCCAGACTGACTGAGGTCTCCCAGTCAGGAAGTCTAGGATCCAGTAGCAGAGGGAAGTGTTCAGGCTCAGTTTTCCAATCAGTTTCTGAGGAATGATTGTGTTGACTGCTGAACTGAAGTCTATGAACAGCATTCGAACGTATTTGTCTTTTTTGTCCAGGTGGGTGAGAGCCATGTGGAGGGTGATGGCAATGGCGTCGTCTGTTGAACGGTTGGGATGGTACGCGAACTGCCGGGGGTCCAGTGAGGGTGGCAGCAGGGTCTTGAAGTGCCTCATGACGAGCCTCTCGAAACACTTCATGATGATGGATGTGAGTGCAACGGGACGGTAGTCGTTGAGGCAGGACACTGAAGACTTCTTTGGCACGGGGACGATGGTGGCAGCCTTGAAGCACGTAGGAACGATAGCCCTGCTCAGGGTGATGTTGAAGATGTCAGTGAGAATCTCTGCTAGCTGGTCTGCACATCCTCTAAGCACTCTGCCAAGGATATTTTCTGGTCCAGCAACCTTCCGTGGGTTGGTCTTGCACAGGGTTCTCCTCACATCAGCCACGGTAAGACACAGCACCTTGTCGTTTAGAGGAGGGGTGGTCTTCCTCACCGCCATGTCATTTTCCACTTCAAAACAAGCGTAGAAGTTGTTCAATGCATCTGGGAGGGAAGCATCACCAGCACAGGCAGGTGGTGTTGTCCTGTAGTTGGTGATGTCCTGAATGCCCTTCCACATGCGCCGCGCGTCGCCAGTGTCCTGGAAGTGGCTGTGGATTCCCAGGGTGTGTGCACACTTTACCCCTCTGATGGCCCGGGACAGTTTGGCCCTCGCTGTTGTTAGCGCTGCCTTGTTGCCTGCTCTGAAGGCGGGGTCACGGATCCTCAGCAGTGCACGTACCTCCACGGTCATCAAAAGCCTTTCCTACATTCGTAATGTCAAGAGACTCATTTCCTGTCAAGTCCATTGGGCCCTTTTCTTCACCCAGTTTAATTGCACTCTCACCTGCCTCCTGGCAGCAAGAATAGCAAGGCTGGTGCACTCTCCTGCCAGTTTGATCTTTGCGGATAACACCAGCTGACACCCCATTCTTCCCCACACATGCATAGCTGCGCTGGTGACCTGGGGAATAAAAGCAGAGATGAAGGCTGTCCAATAGACGGATCCAGGCCCAAGTGGGGGTCCTCCCAACTGACTGTCCCTGCCACTGAGTGCCCCAGAGAGCTGGAGTGGGGTCATTATTCCCATCTGGTCGGCCACCTTGGGATTCAGAGAGATGGTTTTGATGGCCTTCTATGTCCCAAGGAATTCGTCTCTGCTTGTCCCACTTGTGCCCAGAACAAGATATCACATCAATGCCCTGCTGGTCTGTTCTGCCTGCTGCCTGTGCCTCACCAGCTCTGGTTCCACCTCTTGTTGGATTTCACCGCTGGCCAGCCTCCGTCAGGTGGGAACATTACCATTCTTGTAGTTGTGGATCAGTTCTCAAAAGCAGCCCACTTCATTGCTCTTCCCAATCTCCCATCAGCTTGTGAGACTGGCACTGTCATGGTACAGCACGTGTTCAGGCATCATGGCTCCCCTCAGGAAATAACCTGGAGCTCCCAACTGGTTTGGGTACAGATTACCCACTATAACTTCCAGTGGTCCTCCGCTGGCATGTTCTCCTTTGAGTGTCAAAAGGGATTCCAGCCACACTCTTCCCTGACTAAGAGATTGATGTGGGTGTCCCTGCTATGCACATGGAGACTGGCCTGGGATTCGCTGCTGCACACATACAGTAAAAAAGCCCAGTAGGCAGATTAGCCCCGCTGACAGGAAAGGCCTCTAAGGCCAGGGAAAAAATGTCTGGCTGGAATCTAAAGATCTTTTATTGAGAATAGAGAGCCGCAAGTTGGTCCCATGCTATGTGGGACAATTTGTAGAGGAGAAGACTATCAAGAGAGACTGCACCTATCATTATCAATGAAGAATCACCAACTGTTCTATGCTTCCCGGCTCAAGTTGGTGACTTCTTCCTCCCTTGCTCCAGTCACACACCCCCTTCTCCCTGCTTGGTGGATGGATCCCTGATCTCTTCTGTGCGACACATCCTGGAATCTCGCCAGCTGTGGGGCAGGGTCCAGTACCTCATTGATTGGGAGGGGTATTCCCCAGAGGAACACTTTTGGATTCCGGCTCGACATATCCTGGACAAGTCTCACATCCAGGACTTCCAGTGGTTACAGGCCTCTGGCACCTCGGGAGCTAGGCTTAGAGAGGGGGCCCTGTTATGACTGTGGACACTGCCGCAGAGTTTGTGCGCTGTCACAGGCATGCAACTGAAAGAAGACAGCAATTACACATTGGAGAATACACAGATTCCAGCCAATTAATTTCTTTGTAATTGAATTTTCTTCCTTTTGCTTCAGTCTTGTCAATTCTTGATCGAAATACAGAAACAACAAATCTTCCTGCTTACCTTTGTCCACATTCCAGGAAAGGTTAGTGATTTAGATAAGTATTATTAAAGGAGTGTATTAATTTAGTTCTAGTTTACTGCTTTTGAGCCTCAGTGATGGTGTTAGTTCTAGGTTAGTTTAATTAGTTAGCGGCCCTATTGGCAGCATTTATTATTTTTCTTTGTTCTGATCAGTTCTAATTAGAACTCAGTAAATTGTTCATTCTGTGTCTGTGTCTCTCCCTCTGAACTCCTGTCAGAAATGCTTAAGATGAAGTTAATTTCAGCTCTGCTGAATTTGCTGGGCGACCTTGTATCTCACTGACTCTCTCTGATGAATGGTTCCAGCATTCCCAATATTGCATCAACCTGGCTCCTGAGTGATTCTTGTTCTCTGTGTGAGTTTTAGTGTGATGTGGTTTATAAAAAGGAGAACAACATCTTGGTGGCAGATTCTTTATGCAAAGGGTGGTTCGCATTTGGAATGAGATTGCAAATTTGCAGACCCCAGTCAGAGTCTATGGACCAGAAACCTATTGAATCACTTTCAAGGGCTCTCCAACTCATGTCCTCAGTATTGTCTATCTATCTGTCTGTCTGTACAGATTGCCTTCTTTTGCATATTGGTTATTTGTCAGTTCAGTTTTTGCTTGTCTGTAGAATTAAGAGTTTTACTGAATCTGGTAATTCATGATCAGCAACATGTGGAATGAAATGGATTGGTTTTTCACAGTCTATTCAGAAAGCAGAAGTAAAGTGTGCTCATATAGTGGTTTAAAATGTTTTCTGCCTTCTAAGTAAAGGAGAACCTAGTCTGATCATCCTTTGCAGCACGAGATATATGACTGAGTATGAGATATATGACCACAAGAGGGCAGTGCTTGCCCTGTTGGTCTGGTTGTACTGCCAAATAGATGGAAGAGTGCAGGCCACCGTCCACACTGAGCACTGAGGCTGAGCTAAAGGCATAAATTATAGCACATTCCACACAAAATATTACTTTCCAGCAATCATCATTTCACTCAATAGTGATAAAAGATTGTTTTGGTTTGAAGAATGTTTGACATTCTTAAACTTCTGCAAGTTGTAGAAATGGGTCAGAGTTAATTTATTACCTTAGAGCTCCTTGCTCAACCTTGGTTAACTAGTTTAAAGACATGAATCGTGGCATTCCACTTAAATTGGCAGGTGGGTTCAACAGGGCCACTGTCCCATTACAATGACCCACTAAGGATATTGCTTGTGAAGCCTTCCATAACATCAGCAGAGGACTCTTAATTGTTTCCTTCATCTCACCCTCCTCCCCTCCCTTTTTAACAAGCTCTTTAAAACTTTACCTTTTGGTTGCCTGTTCTTACATCTCCCCATTACTGAATATCAACCATTATTTGGCAATGTTCCTTTACTAATTAATGATAAAATTTAGGCCCAATTAGAATTGCAGTTGGTTTATTATTGGTACTTGTAGCAAAGAACAGTGAAAAACTTGTCTTGCATACTGTTCTACAAATAAATTCATTACATGGTGCATTGAAGTAGTACAAGGTAAGACAATAACAGAACGCAGAGGAACAGGTACATAGAAAGTGCTGTGCAGATAGACAATAAGCAAGAATTGTGAGGTCAAGAGTCCATATTGTTGTATTCAGGATCCATCCAATTGTCTTACACTATTAAGTAGTCTTGTAACAGCGAGATAGATGCTGTCCTTGAGCCAGGTGGCATGTGCTTTCATGCTTTTGTATCCTCTGCCTGATGGGAGGGGGAAAAGAGAGAATACCTGGGGTGGATGAGGTCTCTGATTAGGCTGGCTGCTTTACTGAGGCAGCAAAAAGTATAGAGTCCATGAGGGGAGGAAGATCTGAGGAAATAGATGAGCTCATATATTATTCCTGAATTGGTAGACTGGTCCATGTTCAAAGACCCATGGCCAGCCTGGATAAGCATACCACCACCGTTACAGAATTTATCAGCAAGGGTGTTAATGACTGTGTACCAAAGAGGACAATCAGGTGATCCCAAACCTGAAATCATGGACAAACTTGGAGATCCACTCCCTACTGAAACCTGGGACTGTGGCAATCAATCAAAAACAAGAGAAAATCTGCAGATGCTGGAAAACCAAGCAACACACACACAAAATGCTGGAGGAACTCAGCAGGCCAGGCGGAATATATGGACAGGGTACAGTCGATACTTCAGGCTGAGACCCTTCAGCGACTCTACTCTTTTTCATAGATGATGTGGTGTTCAAATTAGGGGTTCTAACATAAGAAATAAATGTCTGTAAAGCTATCAGGAATGCTAAGAGACAATGCCAGTCCAAAACTGGTCCCAAACCAGCTGTCAGGTATGGCAGGGTTTACATGCAATTATAGGGTACAAAATGGAGTTGGGTAACATTGCCGACAATAGCACATCCCTTCCTGATGAGCTTAACCGCATTCTTTAACCTCTGCAGTTGGAGGTTCCAAAGGGCATCAATCATACCAAAAAGACCAGGGTGAGTTGCCGCAACGATTAACGCCCGGTAGCATTCACATCTACAGTGATGGAGTGCTTGGAGGGTTTGGTCATAGGCACTATGGTAGTGTAGCAGTTAGCACGACACAATTACAGGTACGGGCGTCGGAGTTCGGAGTTCACTCTGTAAGGAGTCTCTGTATGTCCTCCACGAGGAACGTATGGGTTTCCCATTGCTCTGGTTTGGTCGTTGTAAGTTGTGCCGTGATTAGGTTAGGTTGAATTGGAGTTGTCAGGGGTTGCTGGGGCAGCGTGGCTTAAAGAGCTGGTAGGGCCCAGTCTGTGCTCTATCACTAATTAATAGAATTACCTCCTGCCTGAGCAAGGACTTGGACCAGTTGCATTTTGCCTACCACCACAACAGGTCCAGAGCAGTCACAGTCTAACTAGCTCTCCACTCTGCTTAGGAGCAGCTAGATGACAGCAAAGCGTACGTCAGGCTGCTTTCCATTCTGCATGTATAGAAATTTGCAAGAGTCTTTGGTGACATGCCAAAACTCCTAATGAAGTAGAGCTACTGGCTTTGTTATCTTTGTGTGATAGTATCAAAGAGTTTGGTGCAGGGTGGATCCTTGTGATGTTGATGTCCAGGAACTTGAAACTGTTCACCCTTCCCACCACTGATTTTGACTTCCCCTTCCTGAAGTTTACAATCAATTCCTTGGTCTTGCTACCAGTGAGTGTGAGGTTGCTGTTGCGAAATTTCAACCAGCTGATCTGTCTCATTCCTATACACTTTCTTGTCACTCTCTGAGATACTGCCAAGAACAGTGGCGTCATCAGCGAATTTATAGATGGTATTTGAGCTGGGCCTGGTCGCATAGTCATGAGTGTAGACAGAGTAGAGTACGCACCCTTGGGGGTCATCTGTGTTGATTTTCAGCAAGGAGGAGATGTCATTAGTTGTCCACACTGGCTGTGGTCTCCCTGTAAGGAAGCTGAGGATCCAGATGCAGAGGCTGGTACAAAGCCCCAGGTTTTGACGCTTGTTTATTAGTACTGAGGAAATGATGTCATTGAACACTGAGCTGTAATTGACAACCTGGTATGGCTGCAGAGGGTTCAGCCAGCTCCAGGTGGGCATAAATCTCACAACTATCGAGAACCTTCAAGGGGTGGTGCTTGAAGAAGATGGCATCCATTATTAAAGACCTTCACCATCCAGGATATGCCCTCTTCATGTTAAGGGAGGAGGTACAGGAGCCTGAAGACTCACACTCATTTTTTTAAGAGCAGCTTCTTCCACTGGTCTGACTGGTCTATGAACCCATGAACACTACCTCATTATTTGTGTTTTACATTATTTACTTACTTAGTAATTTATAGTAATTTTTATGGCTTGCAATGTATCGCTGTTGCAAAACAACAAATTTCACAACATATACATATCTACGATAAGTCTGATTCTGAGTCTATGCAGAAGGGGATTGGAACATCAGCACCCACCCTGACAGGTTCTATTGCATGGGACCCATAGTCTTCATTATGGATGTAAGATCTTTCTTTTGCTGATTGAACCTCTGGAATTCATCTGGCAAGGATGGCATCCCTAGCTATGTCCTTCGATCCTGCACAGATCAGCTGGCAGGAATTTCTGCAGAGATTTTAAACTCTCCTTGCTTCAGTCTTGTGTTCCGGGGCCTCCCTTGAGGTGATTGTTTAGAAGCTGATTCTGGGATTGCAGGAAGTGGTTCTGGGCACCCTCCTTCTCAAGGTGTTGGCTTGCTGAACAGTGTGTGGTGAGCTGCTTGATCTGCTGATCTGTCCCAGGCCACCAGACAAAGCTTTGTGCCAACGCTTTCATTTTGACTATGCCCAGATCACCGGCATGTAGCTCCTCCAACACTTTAGCTCTCAGCTTGGATGGTACAACAACTCTTAATCCCCACATAAAGCAACTCAGGTCAAGGGGAAGTTCATCCCAGTGCTGGTAAAAATGGGGGAACTAGAATTACCGCTGCACACTCCAGCTAATTGGGGTTGCCATGTAGACCTGAGACAGTGTGTTTTTTTCCCTTTGGATTATTTCTGCTGTAATAGGGAGACTTCCTTTTCCATTATTATTTTATTGAGATACAGCGTGGAGAAGGCTGTTCTGCCCCTTCAAGCCGTGCCACACAGCAACTCCTGATTTAATCCTAGCCGAATCACAGGACAATTTATAATGACCAGTTAACCTACCAAGTGGTACATCCTTAGACTGTGGAGGGAAACTGGAGCCCCTGGAGGAAGCCCACGCGGTCACAAGGTGAATGTACAAACTCCTTACAGATAGTGACGGGAATTGAACCTGGGTTACTGGTACTGTAAAACATTGTGCTAAGCACTACACTACTGTGCTGCTAATATGATTTGCATTAGGTAAAATACATCAAAAGGAGTCTCCTCTGCTGTAAATTTTTCAGGTATTTCCTCTTCTAAGTGTAAACGGGACAATCCATCAATATTTCTATGATGAGGTGTCCTCTTGAATTTGATCTTGTAATTGTGTCCTCCAATAAACAGAGCAATCCCTGCATTCATTCTGCTGCTGATAGTGGAACAGCCTTCTGTGGATTGAAAATGGACCCTAGTGGTTGATGATTAGTAACAAGGGTAAACTCTCTCCCATACAAGTACTGGTTGAAACATTTTACATCCCAAACCAGACTCAAGGCCTCTCTACCTATCTATGTGTAAATTTTTCTCTGCAGCGCTAAGGGAACATGATGCAAACACTATGGGATGTTCACTACACCATAAGGCAAGGCATCATAGGCAAACCTCACTGGACGATGTTGATCATAATGTGTGAGTACGGTGCCTGCTGTCACCATTTCCATTGCCTGTTTTGGCAGGAACCTGCTATAGTAATTGACAAATCTCAAAATGGTCCACAACTGTGACACATCCTTTGGTCTTGGGGCATCTACCACTGCTAAAATTTTCTCAGCACATTTGTGTAATTCTTGTATGTCAATGGTGTGACCACAGTAAGTGATGATTGGTTTAAAGAATTCACACATGTTGCATCGTGCTCTGGGCCCATAATCTTCTAATCTTTTCAATGCAGTCTTGAGATTTTGGAGATGTTCCTTGTCATCCTCATCCTTAAGTTTTGCATTTAAATCTGCAGTGGTCTGGTGTACATGAGCCCCTGTCACAATGGTAAACTGGCCTGGTTTCTGTTTAGACATTGCAATTTTGTTCACACTCACTTTCATTCCTGTCTGCAACTCAATTGCGTCGCTATCTGTTGTTTCTAGTGATTAATACAGCAATTTCAACTGCTCTTTTAAGTGAGAGTTTTACTTCAGATAGGAGCTGTTTTTGAATGCTTTCTTGTAAGGTTCCACAAATTAAACAATCTCTCAAGTTTAAATAGTGCAAGTGGAGCGACCATTGTTGTGAGTGGTCCAGTGTTGGAGTGGCTCATCGGGCTTAGGCGAGGTAAGCTTCTTTTCTTATTTATACTTCATTCCTTGTCTGTTAGGGCACAGTTAGTGCAGTAAGAATGGCTGCGAGTTAGTGTTTTGTTCTGTGGGTGAGATGTGGGAATTCTGAGAGACCTCCAGCCTCCCGGATAATGACATCTGCACCAAGTGCATCGAGCTGCAGTTCCTCGGAGAATGTATTAAGGAGTATGGAATGAGCTGCCAGACGAGGTGGTAAATGTGTGTTCTTTTTTAACATTTAAGAATAAATTGGACAGATACATGGATGGGAGGTGTGTGGAGGGATATGGTCCGTGTGCAGGTCAGTGGGACTAGGCAGAAAATGGTTTGGCACAGCCAAGAAGGGCCAAAAGGTCTGTTTCTGTGCTGTAGTTTCTATGGAACTGGAGCTGCAGCTTGATGTCCTTCATCTCACATGCAAGAATAAGGTGATAGACAGTAGCTACAGGGTGATAGTCACCCCTACATTGCAGAAGGCATCTAACTGGGTGAAAAGAAAAAGAATTGGGCAGCCAGTGCAAAGTACCCCTGTGGCCATTCCCCTGTGGATACTATTGAGAGGGAGCGACTTATCAGGGAGTAGCCACAGTGAAGGGGTCTTTGGCACTGAGTCTGATGTTGTGGCTCAGAAGAGAAGAGAGGTGAAGAGGGCTGTAGTGGTGATACGAGATTCCATAGCCAGAGGAACAGAGACGAGATCCTGTGGGCGTGATAGTATGTTGCCTCTCAGGTGCCAGGGTCAGGAATGTCTCAGATCAGGTCCACAGCACTTGAAAGGGAAAGGGTGAACAGACAGAGTCCTGGTATGTATTGACACCAATGACAGAGGCATGAAAGGTGAGCAGGCCCTGAAGAGAGATTTTAGAGAGCTAGGTAGAAACCTGAAAAACAGGACCTCCAGGGTAGTAACCTCTGGAATGCTGTCCATGCCATGTGCCAGTGAGGGTAAGAATAGGATGATTTGGCAGATTCATGCATATCTGAGGAGCTGGTGCATGGGGCAGGGGTTCAAATATTTGGATCATTGGGATCTCTTCTGTACAAAAGGGATAGTTTACACCTGAACACAAAGGGGACCAATAACCTTGCGGATAGCTTTACTGGAGCTGTTTGGGAGAATTTAAACTAATTTGACAGGGGGGTGGGATGGAATGGTAGAGCTGAAGATGAGATACTGTAGTTGACTTACAAACAGAGGCAGTGTGTGGTGAGACTGCTAGCAAGGAGAGACTGATGATAGGACAAAATTGCAGTCAGCTGGATGAGTTGCAATGTACAAGCCAGACAAAATCATAAAGGATAAATGCAGGACTGAAGGTGATAGGCAGTGTAGGGAATAAGATGAGCTTGTTGTCACAACCACAGACTTGGCAGCGCAGCAGATTCGGCAATTGCGCTCATGAATATGCACGTGTCAGCTAATTATTATTCCATTATGGTGGTATTTAACTCTTCTTTTTGTTGTAGCACTTGTTAAGATTTGAGCAAAGCACAGCAACATTATGCTGCCTGCTTGCATTTGGCCTTGCCTGAGAAAGTGGACTTTCGAGTTGACTGACTCTGAAGACAAACGGTATTCATTTAATATTTAGATATTCCTTTTCGGCCATTGTGTTAGCATCTAGTTTTCCATTTGACAGTTTTAGTTATTGGCCCTGTTTGTCCGAGCATTTATTGTTTCTTTTCCTTTAAAATACTGTTTGCATTAAATTGTGAAGTATTGACCCGTTTCATTGTCTCTCTCTCCACACCTGGGCTATATCTGAACATAGTGACACTTGTAGGACAGTTAGAGATTGGCTTGTATGATGTTGTGGGCATCACTGAATCTTGGCTGAAAGAGATTATAGCTGGAAGCTTAACATCCAAGGATGCATATTGTATCAAAAGGACAGACACGTAGGCAGAGGGGCTGGTGTGGCTATGTTGGCAAAAAATGAAAACAAATTAGGAGGAGGTAACATAGGATCAGAAGGTGCTGAAGCATTGTGGGTAGTGTTCAGGAACTGCAAGGGTAAAAAGACCCTGATGGAAATTGTATACAAACACCAAAACAGTAGCAAAGATGTGGTCTATAAATTGCAATGGAAGATAGAAAATACATATCAAAAGGGCAAATAAATCCCACATAGACATGGGAGATTTCAATGTGCAGGTAGATTGGGAAATTCAGGTTGGTGCTGG
This sequence comes from Mobula hypostoma, assembly GCF_963921235.1. Lineage (NCBI taxonomy): Eukaryota > Metazoa > Chordata > Chondrichthyes > Myliobatiformes > Myliobatidae > Mobula > Mobula hypostoma. Next base: position 159,908,476 of record NC_086100.1, read on the forward strand.
ATCCCAAGAGGGGGAATTTCTATAGTGCCTATGAGATGGCTTTTTAGAGCAGCTTACTGTGTGGTTGAGCCTACTAGGGGATTAGCTATTCTGGATTGGATGTTGTGTAATGAACCAGAATTGGTTAGAAAGCTTCAGGGCAAGGAACTCATAGGGGACAATGATCATAATATGATAGAATTCACTCCGCAATTTAAGAAAGAGAAGCTAGAGTCAGATGTATCAGCCTTAATGTGGAGAAAAGGGAATTACAGAGACATGAGAGAGGAGCTGGCCAAAATTGACTGGAAAGGAACACTAGCAGGAATGGTGGCAACACGGCAGTGGCTGGAATTTCTGGGAGCAATTCGGAAGGTGCAGGATATATATACATCCCGAAGAGGAAGAAGTAATCTAAAGGCAGGATTGCACAATCCTAGCTGATAAGAAAAATTAAAACCAACGTAAAAGCAAAAGAAAGAGCATTAGGGAGCATTTAAAGACCAAAAGAAAGCAACTAAAAAGTCATAAAGTAGGAAAATATGGAATAAGAAGGTAAGCTAACTAATAATTTGAAAGAAGATACCAAAAGTTTCTTCAGATATATAAAAGTGTAAAAGAGAGACAAGAGTAGATATTGGACAACTGGAAAATGATGCTGGAGAGGTAGTAATGGGGGACAAGGAAATGGTGGATGAACTAAATAAGTATTTTGCATCAGTCTTCACTGTGGAAGACATTGATTGCATGCCAGAAGTTTGAGAGTGTCAGGAGGCAGGAATGTGTTCTTTATCTAAGAAAGGATGTGCTGACATTGGAAAGGGTTGAAAGGAGTTTCATGAAAACGATTCCAGGATTGAAAGGCTTGTCATATAAAAAGTGTTTGATGGCTCTGTGCCTCTATTCACTGGAATTCAGAAGAATGAAAGGTGACTTCATTGAAATCTATTGAGTGTTGAAAGGCCTTGAAAGAGTGGATGTGGAAAGGGTATTTCCTATGGAGGGGGAGTCTAAAACTAGTGCCATTAGTGCTCTCTGTTTCCTATCACCGAGCCAATTTTGGATAACAATAACTGGTTTGCATCAGATCCTACAGCATGCACCTTAACGCTCTGGATCAGACTGCCCTGTATCAGACTGCCCTGTATCCACATGCGACCTTGTCAAATGCTGCATATAGATGAGATTTGAATTGAAAGTCTGGATTATGAGCTCAGGTGCCTTCAATGGGATCTCAATCTACAACCCACTGATTCATTATCCTTTGCCAAGCCAAGGTTAACACTGGTTGAGACAATTATGCAGATAATGAGAGAGGCAGCAGTAATGATTGGGAAGTTTTGTGACTGCAATGAAAATATATTCAGCTGAGCTGCTATCTCAGAGATAATCAGATTAAGTTCGAAGGGTAACATTCAGGGGGATTTTCATTTATCCGTGAGCCTCGGTGTGCAGTTTGAGACTCTTTTTGGCTTCAATCCATGACCAGCTAACTCTGATTTATTATATTACACAAATAAGGTAGACAGGAAGATTATTCTCCCAATAAGCTGCTCTAGTGTTTCAGCTGCTGACACAGTCAGAAGATTATCTTTAAGGTTAGCTTTTAGATTATCTTTATATGTCACATGTACAGTACATTGAAACATTGAAACACAGTGAGATATGTCATTTGCGACAAAGATCAACACAGTCTGAGGATTGTGCTGGTATCAGCCTGCAAGTGTCACCATGCTTCCAGGGCCAATATTTACAGGTTGTAAACTCAAGTCCCACTCCTGAGATGTCAGTCTGTAACATAGTTGGCAGATCCATGTAATTCATCAGCACTGCTGGAGATATTAAACCAGAGCTCTGTCAATCTAACTAGATAGGTATACCATTTCACATTCTTCTATTTGAAACATGGTGGGCATACTATGTTAGTGGCATAATGTGTGGTGACACCTGTGCAAATCCTTAGGTGTGTTGGTTGTTAAAGCAAATGACACATTTCACTGTATGTTCTGATGTACATGTGATAAATAAATCTGAATCTGAATCTCAAAGGTAGGTGAGTTATCTTCAATTCACAAGCCAACATTTTTATTCAGTGATATAATTGACTGGATTTGTCCCTCTACTCTTGCTGAAGGCAGGTTGAGTGAAAATTTGATACAGGATTTCTTGCATTACAGCTGTGATTGTTCCTCAAATTTCTTTCAGGGGCTGTGAACCTCTTTCGTAAAACTCGGTGCCAGTAAATTAATAACACAAAGGAGTGGTTGAAAGTGGTGTGGGTTTGTCATGTGTGCTGCAGGTTTCCTCAGTTTGTCCTAAAGATGGGAACAATGACATCATAATTTTCACTATTTACTGTTTAGGAATATTTTTGTGTTCCAGGCAACAAGAGTTCAAGCAACAGTCTCCTTTGTAACGGATGGCAAAATTTTTCCATGCTTTCACTCACTCCTGAGATCACCAGGCTGTGAAATGTCATTGTGCTAGCTTCCTGCTCAATAGTAAAACTGAATGCAAAGTAATTTGCCTTTGCCAACACTGTGCAGGGAAACAGTACAATATACCGTATCTGACTGTAATCATTCCCTTATTTTATTCAATAACTTCATTAAATCCTCAGCAGTAACAGAATGCAATTGGAGCCCCTTCAGCTTCTGGGTTACCAGCAGGATTGGGCTGGATAATGTGCAGTGGAATAGAGTTAAAATCTCCTGTATCTGGCTCCAACATCCTCAGCAACCACCTCAGAACCCACAAAGCCATAGGGTCACAGAGTTGTAGAGATGTATGGCATGCAAACAGGCCCTTCAGTGCAACTCGTCCATATGGACAACGTCACCCAACTGAGTTGGTTCTATTTGCCTATGTTTGACCCATATCCCTCAAAACCAGGGGTTCCCAAACCCCTTGGCTAATTGTAAGGCTCCATGGCATAAAAACGGTTAGAACCCCTGCTCTAAACCTTTCCAATCCATGTACCTGTCCAAATCTCATTTAAGTGTCATAATTTTGCCTGCCTCTACCACCTGCTTTGACAGATCATCCCACATACCCACCACCCTCTGCGTGGAAAAAGTTGTCCCTCAGGTCCCTTTTAAACCTTTCACCTGTGTCTCTTCTAGCTTTTAAATACAGAGGAGCAGCATGTCATTCCTACTGTAACCCTTCATAATCTATAAACCTGGGTGCAGCTCAGCTACCCATTTCCATTGCAAATTTCACTGCCACGGAAATAATAAGAAGTCCTGCTGTGAAACTGTTATGCTTTAATTGCACTTTCCACCCAGTAGGAAGATTAGAGGCATTACTACCTGTGGATGCCACTTAGTATAGGGTGTTTGTTGACACGACAGAAAAGGAGACAGACATTGGGGCACAGAGTTACATTTGCATAGCCTGGTCCAATGACTTTGAACACTGCCTCATCACAACTAGGCTTTGGAAGTAGGTTGTTAATATAGATAATAAAATATAGAAGAATAAATCCGTTCTGCCATTTGATATGGCTGATCTACTTTGCCCTCTCAAACCTATTCTCCTGCCTTCTTCTTGTAACCTTTGATGCCTTTCCTAATTAGGAAAGTATAAACCTCCATTTTAAATATACTCAATGATTTGGCTCCCACAGCCATCTGTGGCAATGGATTCACCCTCTGGCTGAAGAAATTCCTCCTTATCTCTGTTCTAAGGGGATGTCTTTTTTTATTTTGAGGATACACATTTCAGTATTTGATATGTTTCAATAAGATCCCCCCCCCATCTTCAAAAATTCCTGTGAATACAGGCCCAGAGCCACCAAATGCTCCTCATACATTAACACATTCATTCTTGTAAAGCTCACTTGGACCTTGTCTAACACTAGCACTTCCTTTCTTAAATATGGGACTTGAAACTGTTCATAAAACTCAAAATGTGACCAGACAAATGCCTTAAAAAGCCTCAGTATTACATTCTTCCTTTTATATTAGAGTCCACTAATATAAAAACACCAATGCCCTTGAATGGAAAATCCGACAAAAGGTAGTGGACGCAGCACTCTCTATCATTGAACATATCTACAAGGAGTGCTGTTGTAGGAAAACAGCATCCATCATCAAGGACCCAGACCATCCAGGCTATGGTGGCTGTTGGCGCAGTGACATCAGCGCCGGACTCTGGAACGGAGGTCCCCGGGTTTGAATCCAGTTGGGCTGTTCCCGAGTACACTTTCCATCCGTGCCGGGTTGAGTGTTGAGCTCACAACTCGACCTCGTAAAAAATAAAGAAAATACTGTACTGCAAAATGTCTGCGTGAGGAGTGGCACCCCACACAGTCTCTCGTTCCCCGCCTTGTAAGGCCTGAAAATGCCCGACACTGGCCTATCAGGCCTGAGTCGACGTCATCATCATCATCCTCCTGAAATAAATGGACTCTAAGATCTTCCCAACCACTGAAGTCAGGCTAACCAGCCTATAATTTCCTGTCTTTTGCCTCCTGCTATTCTTCAAGATTGGAGTGAAATTTGTGATTTTCTAATATTCTGGAACCATTACTCACTTTAGCAATTCTTGAAATGTCACTACTAATGCCTCCACAGTCTTCTCACCTACATATTAGAGAAGCCTGTGATGAAGTCCATCTAGTCCAGATGATTCACCAGAGATGGAGAGGGCCAGCAACTTTAAATTTCTTGGTGTTATCATTTCAGGGGATCTGTCCTGGGTCCAACATATACTGTAAGTGCCATTATGAAGAAGCATGACAGTGCCCCTACTTTCTTAGAAGTGTATTACCTCAAACTTTGACAAACTTCTATAAATGTGCATTGGAGAGTATATTGATTGGTTACATCACAGCCTGGTATTAAAACACCAATGCCCTTGAATGGAAAATCCGACAAAAGGTAGTGGACGCAGCACTCTCTGTCATTGAACACATCTACAAGGAGCTCTGTTGCAGAAAAACAGCATCCATCATCAAGGACCCAGACCATCCAGGCTATGCTCTCTTCTTGCTTCTGCCACCAGGAAGGAGATACAGAATTCTCAGGATCCACACCACCTGGTTCAGGAACAGTTACAGATCCACAATCCCTTATACGAAATCTTTGGGGCCAGTTGCATTTTGGAATTCAGAATTTTTCAGATTTCAGACCCCCCCACCCTCCCCGCCACCACGATACCAAAAAACACGTATGCTCAAGTCCCTTATTTAACCTGTCTCAGTGCGGTGGACTTTATGACCCGGCAGCGCACCAAACCTACTCACATCCTCCCGTATACTTTAAATCATCTCTAGATTACTTATAATACCTAATACAATGTAAATGCTATGTTATACTGTATTGTTTAGGGAATAACGACAAGAAAAAAATTTATTTCCAACAAAAACATTCAATAAAACATAAAAATATACAGCTTCAAATGAACCAGATCAAACACATGGTAAATGACTTATTCGAATAAATGTAGAACATCACTCTCACTGTCACTATAAAACTTCAGTAACTTGTCTTTCTGTTTATTTAAATCACATACAGTGGTAGTTCCGACACTATTTTCTTCAGTAAGACGCCGCACAGACACACCACGATCAAGCTTCTGCAATAACTCCACTTTCTCCGTTATTGATAATGATAGATGCTTCCTTCTCTTTTTCTCATTATTACCCATAGGGGTATCTGCAGTTCTTTTTGACATTTTCACAGTGAAATTAAACACAAAGTCAACAGTGAACACAAAATATCAGCGAACAGCAAATGCGCGTATAATCAGTACGAGCACTGAGCCACAGCTGACGTCTGGTGGTCTCTGCTAGTGCTGCCACGTCACACCTGAGTGACGTCAGCTGTTGGCGAAAAAAACTTTGGTTTTCGGAGCTTTTTGGATTTCAGAATTTTGGATAAAGGAATGTGCACCTGTATTACCTCTCAACCATCAGGTTTTTGAACCAGAGAGAAGAACTTCACTCATCCCAACACTGAGCTATTTCCATAAACTATGTATGGACTCACTCTCAAGAACTAGTCATCTCATGTTCGCAATATTTATTGCTTATTAATTTATTATTACTTTTTTTTGCTTTTTGTGTTTGCACAATGTGTTGTCATTGATTCCACTGTATTTCTTTGTAATTACTGTGAAAGCCTGTAAGAAAATGAATCTCGGAGTTGTAGATAGTTACATAAATGTACTTAGGTAATAAATGTAATTTGAACTCTACTTGCACATTGAACTGTCAGACCTTTCAGCTTTCCAAGCACCTTCTCCTTTGTAACGGTGACTACACTCACTTCTGCCCCCGACTCTCAAATTTTTGGCATGATCCTGGTGCCTTCCACAGTGAAGGCTGATGGAAAGTGATTATTCGGTTTGTTTGCCATTCTTTTATCTTAAAATTTATTTATTTATTTTAATAATATATTTATTTATGTAGTATCCAAGACATCTTCAAAGAGAGGTGCCTCAGAAAGGTGGCGTCCATCGTGAAAGACACCTATCACCCATTAAGAACCTCTTCTCACTGCTACCATCAGAAGGGAGGTACAGAAGCCTGGATGCACACACTCAGTGACTCAGGACCAGCTTCTTCCCCTCTGCCGTCCAATGTCTGAATGGACATTGAAACCATGAATACTACCTCACAACTTTTTAATTTCTGTTTTTGTACTACTTACTTAATTTAACCATTTGATATACATATATATACGTACTATAATTCACAGTCTTTTCTCTTACATTGTCACGTTTTGCATTGTACTGATGCCGCAAAGTTAACAAATTTCACAACATATGCCAATGACATTAAACCTGATTCTGATTTTCCATCTAACGATACAGCATGGAGTAGACCCTTTCGGTCCTTCAAGTCACACCGCCCAGCAACCCCCGGTAAACCCGATTACAGACATCCCACCTCTCCCGGAAGTTCTAGGAGTCTCATGCATATTGATAATGGCTCCCTGGTGCCTGCCAATTAAATACAACATCCCAGAAATCGATTTTTTTGAGAATGAGTGAGCGAGAGAGCACAAGAGCGAGAAAGAGAGGGAGAGACAGAGCGCCATGGCAGAGTGTTCCAAAAAAAGAGAACATAAAACTTATGTCACCCCAGACTACACTAAAGTTTACCCCTGACCCCTGCCTAATAGGGGTCAAAAATAATGACAGTGTTGCTCGCTGCACTGTTTGCAACAGTGACTTTTCTATTGCCCATGGTGGGTTAAGACTGTAAAAGACATGTTGAGGTGAGTTTAACAGGTGTCATTCGTTCATTAGCATAAACTAGCTGGCTAGCTGCTAAGGAGCTACTCCATTGCAGGCATCCCACCTCTCCTGGAAGTTCTGGGGGTCTTCCGCAAATTGATGGTGCTACCTCCCTGAAATGAATTCTGGCAGGGTGGGATGTCTGCGATTAACCCTAACCTACCCACAGGACAATATACAATGGCCAAATAACCTACCTGGTACATCTTTTTGGAACATGGGAGGAAACCAGAAGATCTGGAGAAAACCACGCAATCCACATGGAGGAGGTACAGAGACTCCTTACAGAATGGCACCAGAATTGAACTCTGAACCCTGGAAAACCCTAAGCTGTAATTACGTCGCACTAATCACTATGCCATTCCACATTACTATTTCTCCAGCATCATTTTCCAGTGATTCAATGTCCACTGTTGCCTCTCATTTACTCTTTTTACCTCTGGAAAAAGATTTTGATATCCTCTTTAATATTATTTGCTAGCTTACCTTGCTTTCCAGGTGTCATCTTTTGGTTTTTAAAAGCTTCTCAATCCTCTTTAATGTTCTATGCCCAATGTTTAACCCAGATGGGCATGAGGTGAAAGGGACTTAGGTTGGCTGCATCATAATATCTTTGGCATTACCAATTTCCTCCGGGATCAATAAAGTATGACTATGACTGTGACTATTAGACGGTATTCCTGCTTGAGTTCCAAAACCTGCTGGAGAGAAAATTCTGGCTCATCTCCTTACAGAGAAGGATGTGGTAGGGGATATCAGAGATAAGACTATAAGACCATCAGACATAGGAGCAGAATTGAATCGAGTTTGCTCTGCCATTTCATCATGGCTGATCCATTTTCCCTCTTAACCCCATTCTCTTGCCTTCTCCTTGTAACCTTTCATGCCCTGACCAATCAAGGACCTATCACCCTTCTCCTTAAAAACACCCAATTACCTGGCTTCCACTGCCGCCTGTGGCAATGAATTCCATAGATTCACTGCCCTCTGGCTAAAGAAATTCCACCTCATCTCCATCCTAAATAGACATCCGTCTATTCTGAAGCTGTGCTCTCTGGTCCGAGATTTCCCCATTATAGCAAACATCCTCTCCACATCCACCTTATCTAGGCCTTTCAACATCCGATAGGTTTCAATGAGATCCCCCACTCATTCTTAAAATTCCATTGAATACCGGCACAGACACTTTTCAGTGCCAGCTTTAAGCCCAATCCTTTGACTGCCACGTTTGGTATTGTTGAGGGTAATGCTACAAAACTGAAGCCATCTAATTTGTTGGTATTGGCCTTTATGTCTCTTATGGCCAGGAGGGTGACCTTGCTCAAGTGGAAGGCGGCCGCCCCGCCCACTCATGTTCAATGGCTATCTGACGTTATGTTGTGCCTTGATCCAGAGAAGATTCGTTGTTCGATTTCTGAGTCTAAACATGATTTTCTAATGTTATGGGGACCCTTTCTGTATTACTTTCACAACCTTTGAACTATTATTAAAGTATGGCTCTGAGCTATTATTATTATAATATCATATGGTAAGGTATTTTTCTTTTTTCTTCTTTTTTTTACCAACCAGCTGATTTTGGTAGTGAGGGTAGATTTTTTTTAAACAAAATACAATTATTTTATTTTATTTCATTTCATAATTCAATCTTTTTTTTAATGATTGATTTGGAATATGGGATACTGTGATCATATTACTGTGATTTAAATGTAATGTAATTCGTATTATTTACTTGTATCCTTATGAATTTTGTATTTGTATTCATGCAATTTATGTAATATCAATAAAAATATTGAGAAGAATATAGGCACAGAGCCATCAAACGCCTCTCATATAATAACCCATTCAGTCCGGGAATCATTCTTGTAAGCCTCCTATGTACCCTCTCCCATATCAGCATGTCCTTTCTTAGGTAAGGGGCCCAGAACCGCTGAGAATACTCCAAATGAGGCCTCGCCAGTGTCTTATAAAGCCTCAGCATTACATCCTTCCTTTTATATTCTAGTCCTCTTGAAACGAATGTTAACATTGCATTTGTCTACCTCACAATTGACTCAACCTGCAAGTTAATTTTTAGAGAATTATGCATGAGGACTCCCAAGCATCAATTGGAATTTTGAATTTTCTCCCCATTTAGAAAATAGTCTACACTTTTATTTCTTCTACCAAAGTGCATGACCATACACTTTCCTGACACTGTATTCCATCTGGCACTTCTTTGTCCATTCTCGTAATCTGTCTAAGACCTTCTGCAGCTTCCCTGCTTCCTCAACAATATCTGCCCGTCTACCTATCTTCATAACATCTGCAAACCTAGCCAGAAATCCGTCAACTCCATCATCTAAATCATTGATGTATGATGTAAAATGAAACGTTTCCAACACAGACTCCTGTGGAACACCACTAATCACAGGGAATCAACCAGAAAAGGCTTCCTTTATTCCCACTCTTTGCTTCTTGCCAATCAGCCATGCTAGTATCTTTCCTACCACCCATAGGCTCTTATATTGTTAAGCAGCCTCATGTGCAACACATTGTCAAAGGCCTTCTGAAAATCCAAGTACTCAATATCCACTGATTTTTCTTTGTCTGTTCTCTGTTCCCATTCCCCTGCCAATTTAGTTTAAACCCTCCCCAACGGGTCTTGCAAACTTGCCCGCAAGGATATTGGTCCTTTTTGTACAGGTCATACCTTCTTGAGAAGAGATCCCAATGATCCAGAAATCTGAAGATCTTCCCCTACACTAACTCCTCAGCCATATATTCATCTGCTAAATCATCCTAACCTTACCCTCACTGGCAAATGGCACAGGCTGCAATCCAGAGACTATTACCTTGAAGGTCCCACTTTAAGCTTTTTACCTCTGTTTCTAAATTCTCTCTTCAAGACCTCCTCCGTTTTCCTACCTGTGTCATTGGTGCCAATATGTAACAAGACTTCTGGCTCCTCATCCTCTCCCTTTAGAATGCTGTGGACCTGAACTGAGACGACCCTGACCCTGGTACCTGAGGGGCAACATACCATCCAAGTGTCTCTTTCATGACCACAGATTCTTATGTCTACTCCTCAGTCTGTGGAATTCCCTATCACTACCGCAGTCCTTTTCTCCACACTTCCTTTCCGAGCCAAAGCACCAGACCCAGAGACCCAGTCACTGTGGCTCCCCCCTTGTAGGTCATCCTCCTCAACCTTATTCAAAGTGGTGTGATTGAGGGGAACAGTCACAGGGGTACTCTGAACTGGCTGCCCATTTCCGTTCCCTCTCCTCACAATCACACAAGTAGCTGCCTCCTGCAACTTAAGGATGACTACCCGTGAGTAGACCAGGCCTGAGTCAGCAGATAGTTACAAAAACCTACGAAGATTATAGTTTTAAAAATCCGGCACAGTTTTTTGTGCATGATTTTAAACCAGGAAAGGTGTGATTCTTACTTCCAAACTTATGCCACTTCTGTTGACTGATTGACCAAGATTTCAAGATGTTATGATCTCTTCCAGTGCTTCCATAGTAGAGTTAAACATTTTCCTCATGTGCACTGTGTGATGTGTCACTGAGGTCCTGCCTGTACCCAACATAATCATAGTTTTCAACATGGGGGGGGCATGGTGGGGGGTGGGGGAGGGGTGTTAACGAGATGGGATGTTCCATTGAATAATCAGTTAGAACCAGGAACAGCTGATGAATAAACCAGAGAGTAAAACATAAGATAACAATGAACCCAGAGTAGAGATATTAGTTTGATGACGTTGCCACAGTATTTGGTTACCTTTTTGAAACCCTCCTGGTAATTGACTCTCTTAAGTTCAACCTCATTGACCATTCCTATCCCACGTCTAGTTTTAAAACCTAATGATTAGCTGCAAAAATGCTGAATACTGAAAGGCCTGGACAGAGTGGATGTGGAGAGGATGCTTTCATTATTAGAGGAGATGGAATCCAAGGCACAGCCTCAGAATCGAGAGATGTCTCTTCAAAATTGAGTTGAGAGGACTATCTTCAACCCAGATAGGTGTGAGGTGGTTCATTTTGGTAGGTCAAGTATGATGGCAGAATATAGTATTAATGGTAAGACTCTTGGCAGTGTGGAGGATCAGAGGGATCTTGGGGTCCGAGTCCATAGGACGCTCAAAGCTGCCGCGCAGGTTGACTCTGTGATTAAGAAAGCATACTGTGCATTGGCCTTCATCAATCGTGGGACTGAGTTTAGGAGCCGAGAGGTAATGTTGCAGCTATATAGGATCCTGGTCAGACCCCATTTGGAGTACTGTGCTCAGTTCTGGTCACCTCACAACAGGAAGCATATGGAAACCATAGAAAGGATGCAGAGGAGATTTACAAGGATGTTGCCTGGATTGGGGAGCATGCCTTATGAGAATAGGTTGCATGAACTCGGCTTTTGCTCCTTGGAGAAAAGGAGGATGAGAGGTGACCTGACAGAGGTGTATAAGATGATGAGAGGAATTGATCGTGTGGATAGTCAGAGGTTTTCTCCCGGGGCTGGAATGGCTAACACGAGAGGGCACAGTTTTAAGGTGCTTGGAAGCAGGTACAGAGGAGATGTCAGAGGTCAGTTTTCTATGCAGAGAGTGGTGAGCGTGTGGAATGGGCTGCCGGCGACGGTGGTGGAGGCAGATACGATAGGGTCTTTTAAGAGACTCTTGGATAGATACATGGAGCTCAGAAAAATAGAGGGCTATGGGTAACCCCAGCTAATTTCTCAGGTAGGGACATTTTCGGCACAGCTTTGTGGGCTAAAAGGCCTGTATTGTGCTGTAAGTTTTCTATGTTTCAGCTGGTGAGTGGTGAATCTGTGGAATTCATTGCAATGGAGAGTTGTGGAGGCCAAGTTATTCGATATACTTAAGGCAAATATTAATGGGTTCTTGATTGTTAAGAAATTACGGGTGATGGGGAAAAGGGTGGAGGAGTGGGGCTGTAAAATTGTCAGTTATGATTGGCTGGAGGAACAGACTTGATGGGCTGAAAGGCCTAATTTTGCTTCTATATTTTATGGTCTAAAAACTATTTATCAAAGTGATTCACCTATTGAATGTTAAAGTTATTAACATTCAGGGCATTGTTCATATCATTACAAAATCAATCCATTATGTCAACACGACATTATGTCAATGCCAGTTTGTACAGCAAACTGGCTACTTTCCTTTTCTTTGTTCTTACTCCAATTTCCCTACAAATGACTCTTTTTTCAAGGACCATTGGATTTGCATTTGAAGGCAAGCAGAAGGTACTGCAGCTGCAAGAAATCTGAAACCAAAACAGAAAATATTGAAAATGCTTAGCAGTTTAGGCAGCCTATTGGGACTATTTCTGTGCTGTATCTCTCTATAATTCCATAAGTCTTCATAACTCTTCAGTCCAGGCTGACACTCCAGTGCCATTCATACTGATCCATTCATAGATCTTAGGAATGGGGCTTTAAATCAGGTATTTATATCAGGACTCCACCTTCCCTCTCAGTTAGATGTACAAAGAACTGTAGGTGAATTTTACCACTGTCCTGCCCTATACTTATTCCCAATCAAAAAAAATGGTTTAACTGATAAATATTAAGAAGAAATTAATTCATATGGGTGTGCAAAGTATGTCAGAACTTAAAACCCAAAGACATAGGAGCAGAATTGGGCCATTCGGCCCATCGAGTCTGCTCAGCCATTCCATCATGGCTGATTTATTATCCCTTTCAACTGCATTCTCCTGTCTTCTCCCCGTAACCTTTGATGTCCTGAACAATCAAGAACCTATCAACCTCCACTTTAAATATACCCAATGACTTGGCCTCCAGAGCCATCAGTGGCAATGAATTCCACAGATTCACTACTTCTAGTGAAAGAAATTCATCCTTATCTTTGTTCTAAGTGCATGCCCCTCTATTTGAAGCTGTGCCCTCTAGTCCTAGACTCCTCGTCGTTGCTATCCCTTGAGGTCGAGGATGATGGTCTTTGTTCTGAAGAAGTGGCCCACAGAGTGAAGACGCCTGTGTGTGTATTTGTTTAACGTGTACTTGATGTTGCACTCCAAGAAGCACACAATACTTCACAAATCAACCAACTGATTCCAATGGCATGGAAACCACGACGATTGAAGCTGATGGATTTGGTGCAGCCTTCATCTGCCTTCACAGCCGTTGAGTTCGAAGTAACTTCGTCCGCCTGTTCCACCGTTGAGATCTTGGTTGGATTGTTCTTTGTCAGGGACCTCACCCTCGACCTTACCACCATGGGTGACCCTACCAGGAGCATAGCTCCAGACGGCATTGCTCTTGGGATCACAGGACCACACAAGATTCTCCACCGTGACAAGGTGACAATCCATGGAGAAGTCCTAGACTACCCCACTATAGGAAACATTCTTTCCACATCTATTCTATTCAAGCCTTACAATTTTCGGTAGGTTTCAATGAGATCCCCCCTCATCCTTCTAAACTCCAGCAAGTACAGGTCCAGAACCATCATACTCTCCTCATACATTAACCCTTCCATTCCCAGAATCATTCTCATGAACCTCCTCTGGACCCTCTCCAATGCCAGAACACCTTTTCAAAGATACGGTGCCCAAAACTGCTCATAATACTCCAGATATAGTCTGACCAATGCCTTATAAAGCCTCAGCATTACATCCTTGCTTTTATATTTTACTCCTCTTGAAATGAATGTGAACATTGCATTTGCCTTCGTCACAACTGACTTAACCTGCAAGTTAAACTTCAGGGAATCTTGCTCATGAACTCTCAAGTTTCTTGTCACCACACCTCTGATTTTTGAATTTTCTCTTCTTTTAGAAAATTGACTAGGCCTTTATTTCTTCTATCAAAGCACATGACCATACATGTCCCTACACTGCATTATATCTGCCACTTTTCCCCCATTCTTCCAATCTTTCTAAGTTCTTCTGTAACGCACACAAAATGCTGGAGGAACATAACAGGCTATGGAAAAGAATATAGTCGATGTTTCAGGCTGAGACACTTCTTCGGGGCCTTCAACAGGACTTCATCAGACTTCATTATTTTTTTCCCTGGATGCTGCCTGGCCTGATAAGCTCCTCCAGGATTTTGTGTGTGTTGCTTGGACTTCCAGCATCTGCAGATTTTCTCTTGCTTGTGATAAGTCCTTCTGTAGACTCCTTGCTTCCTCAATACCACCTGCCCCTCCACATATTTGTATCATTCACAAACTTGCCACAAAGCCATCAATTCTGTTATCCAAATCAATGACATACAATATGAAAAAATGGTCCCACCACCAAACCCTGTGGAACTCTAATAGTCACCAGCAGCCAACTGGAAAAGGCCCTCTTTATTGCCAGTCAGCCACTCTTCCATCCATGCCAGTATTTTTCCTATAATATCATGGCCTCTTATCTTGTTAAGCAGTGTCATGTATGGCACCTTGTAAAAGTCCAAGTAAGAAACATCTTTTGACTCTTCTTTGTTTATCCTGCCTGTTTATTTTTCCTCTAAGTGTTCCAACATATTTATCAGGCAAAATTTTCCCCTTAAGGAACGTGCTCCCAAGTACCCTGGACCTTTGACCTTAGTAATGGACTCCAAAACCTTCTCAATCACTGAAATCAGGCTAACTGGCCTTTAATTCCGCAAACACGAGGAAATCTGCAGATGCTGCGATTTCAAGCAACACACACAAAAGTTGCTGGTGAACGCAGCAGGCCAGGCAGCATCTCTAGGAAGAGGTACAGTTGACGTTTCGGGCCAAGACCCTTCATCAGGACTAACTGAAAGAAGAGCCAGTAAGAGATTTCTGGCCTGCTGCATTCACCAGCAACTTTTGTGTGTGTGGCCTATAATTCCCTTTTTTTTTGCCTCCATCCCTTTATAAAGAGTGGAGCGACATTTGCAAATTGTTGGTCCTCTAAAATCATTCCAGAATCTTGTGATCAGAATCAGAATCAGAATCAGAATCAGAATCAGAATCAGGTTTATTATCACCGGCATGTGACATGAAATTTGTTAACTTAGCAGCAGCAGTTCAATGCAATACATGATCTAGCAGAGAGAGATAATCTTCATAATAATAATAAATAAAATAAAACAATAAATAAACAAGTAAGCCAATTGCGTATATTGAATAGATTTTTTAAAATGTGCAAAAATAGAAATACTGTTAAAAAAAGTGAGATAGTGTCCAAAACTTCAATGTCCATTTAGGAACTGGATGGCAGAGAGGAAGAAGCAGTTCCCAAATCACTGAGTGTGTGCCTTCAGGCTTCTGTATCTCCTGCCTGATGGTAACAGTGAGAAAAGGACATGCCCTGGGTGCTGGAGGTCCTTAATAATGGACGCCACCTTTCTGAGACACCGCTCCCTAAAGATGTCCTGGGTACTTTGTAGGCTAGTGCCCAAGATGGAGCTGGCTAGATTTACAACCTTCTACAGCTTCTTTTGGTCCTGTGCAGAGGCCTCTGCATACCAGACAGTGATGCAGTCTGTCAGAATGCTCTCCATGGTAGAACTATAGAAGTTTTTGAGTGTATTTGTTGACATGCCAAATCTCTTCAAACTCCTAATAAAGTATAGCTGCTCTCTTGCCTTCTTTATGACTACATCGATATGTTGAGACCAGGTTAGATCCACAGAGATCTTGACACCCGGGAACTTGAAACTCCTCACTCACTCCACTTCTGATCCCTCTGTGAGGATTGGTATGTGTTCCTTCGTCTTACCCTACCTGAAGTCCACAATCAGTTCTTTTGTCTTACTGACGTTGAGTGCCAGGTTGTTGCTGCGGCACCATTTCACTAGTTGGCATATCTCACTCCTGTACGCCCTCTCGTCACCACCTGAGATTCTACTAACAATGGCTGTATCGTCAGCAAATTTATAGATGGTATTTGAGCTATGCCTAACCACACAGGCATGTGTATATAGAGAGTAGAGCAGTGGGCTAAGCACACACCCCTGAGGTGCACCAGTGTTGATCATCAGTGAGGAGGATATGTTATCACCAATCCACACAGGTTGTGGTCTTCCGGTTAGGAAGTTGAGGATCCAATTCCAGAGGGAGGTACAGAGGCTCAGGTTCTGCAACTTCTCAATCAGGATTGTGGAAATGATGGTATTAAATGTTGAGCTATAATTGATGAGCAGCATCCTGACGTAGGTGTTTGTGTTGTCTAGGTGGTCTAAAGTCATGTGGAGAGCCATTGAGATTTCCTCTGCCATTGACAATGGCGATGGGCAAATTGCAATTAAGAAACCAAAAGAACTCATATAAAAAAAGACTGTCAAACACCAAATGCGCAGAGAGAGCAAAAAGCAAATAATTCAACGATAAAAGTAAGCAAGTTGCAGACATCCCACCTCTCCCGGAAGTTCTGGGAGTCTCCCACATATTGATAACAGCTCCTTGATGCCCGGAAATTACATTCAATATCCCGGAAATCGATTTTTTTGAGAGGGAGAGCGAAAGCCAGAGCAAAAGTGAGTGCAAGGGCGAGCATCCTGATTGGTCTCTTTTCATGCTAAGTAGACCTATCAGTTTTCTCTGTGGGCGGGCTTTACAATCGACCTCAAAAATAATGACAGTTGTTGCATGCTGCACTGTTTATAACAGTGACCTTTCTATTGCCCATGGTGGGTTAAAATGTAAAAGACATGTTGAGGTGAGTTTAACAGGTGTCATTCGTTCATTAGCATAGCTAACGTTATTTAAACTAGCTGGCTATTGATGTCCTATGTGATGAGGCCAAACGCCCTGTAGACTTGCTTAAAGTTGTAATAGGATAAACATGATAATATAATATAAGTACATATTTTAATGTCATATTTTCTGCATATACCCAACAATCACTAAACAAAGTATTACATACACCCTTGGGGTCGACGGGGGGTGGGGGGGAGATGGGGATATATGGGGTTGTGGGGGGTGGGGGTGCTACCTCCCTGAAATGAGTTTTTGCAGGGTGGGATGTCTGAAATTGCATTCAGAACAAAAGTGAGTCCAGGGATAGAATGCCCGTAGCAGGCCACAGTCTCGGCCCCTGTTCAGCACAGAGCCGAGTAAATGTTGTGGAGGCCACAGACATGGAGCCCAGAGCAAGCCGCAGACCCAGTTTCAATTCATTATAGAATGGAGTAAATGTCACAGAGCAGTGACCAGCACTGGTCCAATCCTCTGACTTGTCCCAACACCCTGCTTTTCAATCCATCTGGCCCGGTATTTAAATTGCCCAGACATCGGGTTGTCCCTCGCACAGGACCCTGGCCCTGTTGCATCAATACGCTCTGGGCCTGGACCCTGACGCCACGTTTCGGTATTGTGTCCTAGCTGTCTAGATCCTAGCTGGGAGCTTAACATCAAAGGATATACTTCATGTTGAAAGGACAGGCAGGAAGGCATAGGCAATGGTATGGCTCCATGGGCAAGAGATTGAATTACATCTTTGGAAAGAGGTGACATAGGGTCAGAGAATGCTGAATCTTTGTGGGTGGAGTTAAGAAATTGCAAGGGTAAAAAAAACATTATGGGAATCATATATAGACCTCCAAATAGTAGCCAAGATGTAGGGTTAAGATTGCTGAGGGAGCTGGAAAAGGCATGTAATAAAGGTAGTGACACAGTTGTAATGGGGGACTTCAATATGCAATGGGATTGGAAAAATCAGGTTAGTGTCAGATCACAAGAGAGGGAATTTGTTAAATGCCCATGAGATGGCTTTTTAGAGCAGCCTGTGCTCTAAAAAGCCATCTTAAAGGCAATCTCTAAAAAGGCTATCTTAGACTGGGTGTCATGTAATAACCCAGTTCTTATTAGGGAGCTAAACGTAAAAGAACCCTTAGGAGGCAGTGATCATAACATAATTGAATTCGTACTGCAATTTGAGAGGGAGAAGCATAAGTCACATGTGTCTGCAATGGAATGAAAGGAAATACAGAGGCATGAGAGAGAAGCTAGCCCAGGTGGATTGGCAGAAGCTACTGGCAGGGGTGACAGCAGACCAAAGATGGCTGAAGTTTCTGGGAATAGTTCACAAGGCGCAGGATAGGTAAGTCCCACAGAGGAAGAAGTTCTTAAAGGGGTTGGCAACCGTGGCTGACAAAGGAAATCAAGTTCTGCATAAAAGCTAAAGAAAGGGCATATAATATAGCAAAAGTGAGTGGAAAGTTGGATTATTGGGAAGCTCTTACATCCAACAAAAGGCAACTAAGAAAGCTATAAGAAGGGAAAAGATGAAATATGAGGGCAGAGGACCTAACAATATAAAGCAGGATACTAAAAGTTTTTTCAGTTATGTAAAGAGTAAAAGGGAGGTGGGAGTTGATATTGGACCACTGAAAAATGATGCTGGTGAGTTAGTAATGGGGTCAAAGAAATGGCAGATGAACTTAATAGGAACTTTACATCTGTCTTCACTGTGGAAGACCCCAGCAGTGTGCCAGAGGCCCATGAGTGTCAGGGAGCAGGAGTGAGTGCCATTGCTATTATGAAGGAAAATGTGTTAGGCAAACTCAAAGGTCTTAAGGTGGATAAGACAACTGGGCCAGATGGACGACATCCCAGAGTCTCCTGAGAGAGTTTGCTGAAGAGATAATGAATGCAATGGTCATGATCTTTCAAGAATCACTTGATTCTGGCAAATATCACTCCACTCTTTAAGAAGGGAAGAAGGTAAAAGAAAGAAAATTGTAGGCCATTTAGCCTAACCTCAGTGGTTGGGAAAGTGGTGGAGTCCATTATTAAGGATGACGTTTCTAGATACTTGGAGACTAATGATAAAATAAGTCAAAGTTAGCATGGTTTCTGTAAAGGGAAATCTTGCCTGACAAATCTGTTAGAGTTCCTCAAGAAAGTAACAAGCAGAGTGGACAAAGAGGCAGTGAGTGTCATTACTTGGATTTTCAGAAGGCGTTTTGATAAGGTGCCACACATGAGGTTGCTTAACAAGATAAAATCCTATGGCAGTACAGGAAAGGTACTGGCGTGGAGAGTAGAATGGCTGACAGGCAGGAGGCAGTGAGTGGGAATACAAAGAGTCTTTTCCTGTTGGCTGCCGGTGTCTAGTCATGTTCCTCAGGGGTCAGTATTGGGACCACTCCTTTTCACATTGTTCGTTAATGATTTAGATAATGGAATTGATGGCTTTTTAAAAATGTTTGCGGATGATACGAAGATAGGTGGAGGGGTAGGTAGTGCTGAGGAAGCAATGCGATTGCAGTAGGACCTAGACAAATTGGAAGATTGGGCAAAAAAGTGACAGATGGAATACAATGTTGTCAAATGTATGATGCATTTTGGTAAAAGAAACATTAGTGCAGACAATGATCTAAGTGGGCTGAAAGTTCAAACGTCTGTGTGCAGGGGGACTTAGAAGTCCTCATACAAGGCTCCCCGAAGGTTCATGTACAGGTTGAGTCTGTGGTAAAGAAGGCAAATGCAATGTTGGCATTTATTTCAAAGGGAATAGAATATGAAAAACAAAGAGATATTGCTGAACTTTTATAAGATGCTAGTCAAACCGCACTTGGAGTATTGTCACAACACACATCAAAGTTGCTGGTGAATGCAGCAGGCCAGGCAGCATGTCTAGGGCGACGAATCCTGGCGAAGGGTCTCGGGCCTGAAACGTCGACTGTACCTCTTCCTAGAGATGCTGCCTGGCCTGCTGCGTTCACCAGCAACTTTGATGTGTGTTGCTTGAATTTCCAGCATCTGCAGAAGTCCTCGTGCTTGGAGTATTGTCAACAGTTTTGGGCCATATATCTCAGAAAGGATGTGTTGTCATAGGAGAGAGTCCAGAGGAGATTCACAAGATTGATTCCAGAAATGAAGCGGTTAACATATGAGGAGCATTTGGCTCACTGGAATTTAGAAGAATGCGTGGGGATCTCATTGAAACCTACCGAATGTTGAAAGGACTAGATTGGGTGGATGTGGAGAGGATGTTTCCTATGGTGGGGGTGTCCAGAACTAAAGGGCACAGCCTCAAAATTGAGGGGCGGCCCTTTAGAACAGAGGGAATGAGGAATTTTTTTTGAACTAGAAGGTAAATCTGTGGAATGTTCTCCACAGACTGCGGTGGAGGCCGAGTCTGTGTGTATATCTAAGGCAGAAGTTGATAGTTTCCTGACCTGTCAAGGCATCAAAAGATATGGTGAGAAGGCAGGTATATGGGGTTGAGTGGGATCTGGGATCAGCCATGATGGAATGGCAGAGCAGACTTGATGGGCTGAATGGCCTGATTCTGCTCCTGTGTCTTATGGTCTTACAGTAGCCTGGTGGATGATGAATTCCAGGCCGGTGCTGCCGACTGAGGAGTCATGGGAGAAGGAACATCAGGATTTCATGGTGGCTGATGCTGTGGGCAGAGGTCTGTGTAGTTGAGCGATCGCTCTTTCTCTCGATAGTGGGGAGAGTTTGCTGCCGATCCTCAAGTCAGGGATTCTTGGAATAAAGAGCGACAGGGTGGACTTTAACACTGTAACAGCGGCTGTTAATCTCCCTTTTTGCTGTGAAATGGGTGATGTCTCTCTGTCCCTTGTTAGTGAGGCAGAGAGTCCCTGGCAGGTTGAAGTGCCGGGTAAATGATAGTTTTTGTCAACTGCAGATCATGATCTCCCTTTGGGGTTTTTGCTGTTATTTGGTGTGTAGTGGGCGCTGATGCTTTCTGCTGAAATGGGTGGGGAGGGAGGGGGAGATAGATATTTGCTGCTGCTTGTGCATGGGAGGGGGGAGAGGGGGCTTTGGAGTTCTAATATTTTTCTGTCGTTCACTCTTTGGGGGTTCATTTGTTCTTCGTGGATGCCTGTAAAGAGCAGGAAGTTTAGGTTGTTTACTATATACGCTCTCCGATAATAAATAGAAGCATTTGAACAATTTAGAATTCACAAATCACTATCCAAAAATATGAGATACAGAAGAACATTTACTCTCACAAAATTTATGAGTCAATTTATATTTTATTTTCAGCTTGCATTTTTTGGCGCATACACTGATGATGTGGAAGATTGTGATACAGATAGCTTTATGGGCACATAACACGCATCTGTACTGCAGTGTCACCTCTATTGGAGGATTCACAGCATTTAAACGAAACTCAATTTCATTGATAATACTCGGTCCCACTTTAAGCTCCTATGATTTGGTACTTATTTGGTGATTTTTGATTACAAGTTTGTGAAGCACTTTAGGCCATTTTCCTCATTTTGAACATTCCATTTGTTGTTGGTTTGACATGAATCATAACCAAAACGCACGGCAAAGATTGCCCGGAAAGTGCTACTGAACTTTACTGTTGACATTCAGGTAAAAGAATCACAAGGACTTGAATGTAAAACTGGGAAGTGGTTTAATTGACTGGCTCTTTCAATGAACTAGCACATAAATGTTGGGCTGAATAGTCTTCTTGTGCTCTGGAAGGATGAAAAATTCAGCAGCATGCTGGTCCGTTAATGTGGTCAGAACACTATCAATCTTCATTCCAGTTGTTAATCAAAAATAGATGTGGTTTAAAAATATTCAGAGCTCACACCTGCTTCCTGCTAGAGCAGAGGACAGGGAAAGTAATTGTTCCAGAGATCGATATTTATCCCTTTGGGGAGTCTTTTGAAGGTCTTTCCAAGATGCACAACACACTTGAGGTGACCTTGCAGCCACCATATGTACTTCAGCACAGTGCGTTTATCTTGCGCAACTGTCACATCTTCTTGTTTATACATTCTGCAGAGCTCATGTTTGCTTCAGCAAGCATCCTCCCTTGAGACTGCTGGGTTCCGAAAGAATACATTTCAGGATACAATGGCAGATTCTGGAGTTGTTTGTCACTGGCTGACTCATTGCGCAGAGAAGCTTCCAGAGGTCAATTTTTAATATCTGCTGAGCAGGAGAGGCTCATGTGTTGGAAGAGCAAAGGTTTTGAAGGGCTCTGCCATTATCATTACACTACATTTCATATTCCTCCTTGAGTAGTCTGACTTGCCAGCACATTGAGAGTCAGCCCTTGTTTTGTGAAATGAGACAGAAATATTATCTACACCTATGGTTTGTATGGTCAGTAATCATGAAAAAGCAGTTTCAATAGTAACTGCTTCAGAGAATTGGATAACACAGCTGGAAAAAAGTACTTGGTTATGTGGAAAGCAGAAGTTAATACTGCTGCCTAACCATTTCAGCAGCCCAAGTTCGATCTTAAAGTTAGGTGCTGCCTATGTGAGGTTTCCTTTGGATACTCTCATACATCCCAAAGATAAGCCGGTAGGTCAGTTAGCTGCTGAAAGTTGCCCCTAGTGTAGGTGAGTGGCAGATGTATCAGGGAGTTAATAGGTAAGAGCGAATAGATTATGGGGTAAGAATGGTGAAATCAAACAGGTGAGATACCATGAGAGCCAGCATAGATATGATGGGCTGAATGGCTTCCTACCATGTGCCTCCGGCACAGAGTCTGGCCCTGTAGCTCAGAAGGGTAGGGCAAGGAAGAGGAGGGCAGTTGTGATAGGGGACTCAATAGTAAGGGGGTCAGATAGGCGATTCTGTGGACGCAGTCCAGAGACCCGGATGGTAGTTTGCCTCCCTGGTGCCAGGGTCCGGGATATTTCTGATCATGTCCAAGATATCCTGAAGTGGGAGGGTGCGGAGCCAGAGGTCGTGGTACATATAGGTACCAATGACATAGGTAGGAAAAGGGATGAGGTCCTGAAAGGAGAATATAGGGAGCTAGGAAGGGAGTTGAGAAAAAGGACCGCAAAGGTAGTAATCTCGGGATTACTGCCTGTGCCACGCGACAGTGAGAGTAGGAATGCGATGAGGTGGAGGATAAATGCGTGGCTGAGGGATTGGAGCAGGGGGCAGGGATTCAAGTTTTTGGATCATTGGGACCTCTTTTGGCACAGGCGTGACCTGTACAAAAAGGACAGGTTACACTTGAATCCTAGGGGGACCAATATCCTGGCAGGGAGATTAGCGAGGGCTACTGAGGTGACTTTAAACTAGAATGGTTGGGGGGTGGGAATCAAATTAAAGAGGCTAGGCGTGAGGAGGTTAGTTCACAACAGAGGGATGGGAACCAGTGCAGAGAGACAGAGGGGTGTAAAGTGAGGGTAGAAGCAAGAAGTACTAAGGAGAAAAGTAAAAGTGGCAGGCCGACAAATCCAGGGCAAGCGTTAAAAAGGGCCACTTTTCAACATAATTGTATAAGGGCTAAGAGAGTTGTAAAAGAGTGCCTGAAGGCTTTCTGTGTCAATGCAAGGAGCATTCGTAATAAGGTGGATGAATTGAAAGTGCAGATTGTTATTAATGATTATGATATAGTTGGGATCACAGAGACATGGCTCCAGGGTGACCAGGGATGGGAGCTCCACGTTCAGGGATATTCAATATTCAGGAGGGATAGGCATGAATGAAGGGGAGGTGGGGTGGCGTTGCTGGTTAAAGAAGAGATTAACGCAATAGAAAGGAAGGACATAAGCCGGGAAGATGTGGAATCGATATGGGTAGAGCTGCGTAACACTAAGGGGCAGAAGACGCTGGTGGGAGTTGTGTACAGGCCACCTAACAGTAGTAGTGAGGTCGGAGATGGTATTAAACAGGAAATTAGAAATGTGTGCAATAAAGGAACAGCAGTTATAATGGGTGACTTCAATCTACATGTAGATTGGGTGAACCAAGTTGGTAAAGGTGCTGAGGAAGAGGATTTCTTGGAATGTATGCGGGATGGTTTTTTGAACCAACATGTCGAGGAACCGACTAGAGAGCAGGCTATTCTGGACTGGGTTTTGAGCAATGAGGAAGGGTTAATTAGCGATCTTGTCGTGAGAGGCCCCTTGGGTAAGAGTGACCATAATATGGTGGAATTCTTCATTAAGATGGAGAGTGACATAGTTAATTCAGAAACAAAGGTTCTGAACTTAAAGAGGGGTAACTTTGAGGTATGAGACGTGAATTAGCTAAGATAGACTGGCAAATGACACTTAAAGGATTGACGGTGGATATGCAATGGCAAGCATTTAAAGGTTGCATGGATGAACTACAACAATTGTTCATCCCAGTTTGGCAAAAGAATAAATCAAGGAAGGTAGTGCACCCGTGGCTGACAAGAGAAATTAGGGATAGTATCAATTCCAAAGAAGAAGCATACACATTAGCCAGAGAAAGTGGCTCACCTGAGGACTGGGAGAAATTCAGAGTTCAGCAGAGGAGGACAAAGGGCTTAATTAGGAAGGAGAAAAAAGATTATGAGAGAAAACTGGCAGGGAACATAAAAACTGACTGTAAAAGCTTTTATAGATATGTAAAAAGGAAAAGACTGGTAAAGACAAATGTAGGTCTCCTGCAGACAGAAACAGGTGAATTGATTATGGGGAGCAAGGACATGGCAGACCAATTGAATAATTACTTTAGTTCTGTCTTCACTAAGGAGGACATAAATAATCTTTCAGAAATAGTAGGGGACAGAGGGTCCAGTGAGATGGAGGAACTGAGTGAAATACATGTTAGTAGGGAAGTGGTGTTAGGTAAATTGAAGGGATTGAAGGCAGATAAATCCCCAGGGCTAGATGGTCTGCATCCTAGAGTGCTTAAGGAAGTAACCCAAGAAATAGTGGATGCATTAGTGATAATTTTTCAAAACTCGTTAGATTCTGGACTAGTTCCTGAGGATTGGAGGGTGGCTAATGTAACCTCACTTTTTAAAAAAGGAGGGAGCGAGAAACCGGGGAATTATAGACCGGTTAGCATAACGTCGGTGGTGGGGAAACTGCTGGAGTAAGTTATCAAGGATGTGATAACAGCACATTTGGAAAGCGGTGAAATGATCGGACAAAGTCAGCATAGATTTGTGAAAGGAAAATCATGTCTGACGAATCTCATAGAATTTTTTGAGGATGTAACTAGTAGGGTGGATAGGGGAGAACCAGTGGATGTGGTATATTTGGATTTTCAAAAGGCTTTTGACAAGGTCCCACACAGGAGATTAGTGTGCAAACTTAAAGCACACGGTATTGGGGGTAAGGTATTGGTGTGGGTGGAGAATTGGTTAGCAGACAGGAAGCAAAGAGTGGGAATAAATGGGACCTTTTCAGAATGGCAGGCGGTGACTAGTGGGGTACCGCAAGGCTCAGTGCTGGGACCCCAGTTGTTTACAATATATATTAATGACTTGGGTGAGGGAATTAAATGCAGCATCTCCAAGTTTGCGGATGACACGAAGCTGGGTGGCAGTGTTAGCTGTGAGGAGGATGCTAAGAGGATGCAGGGTGACTTGGATAGGTTGGGTGAGTGGGCAAATTCATGGCAGATGCAATTTAATGTGGATAAATGTGAAGTTATCCACTTTGGTGGCAAAAATAGGAAAACAGATTATTATCTGAATGGTGGCCGATTAGGAAAAGGGGAGGTGCAACGAGACCTGGGTGTCATTATACACCAGACATTGAAAGTGGGCATGCAGGTACAGCAGGTGGTGAAAATGGCGAATGGTATGCTGGCATTTATAGCGAGAGGATTCGAGTACAGGAGCAGGGAGGTACTACTGCAGTTGTACAAGGCCTTGGTGAGACCACACCTGGAGTATTGTGTGCAGTTTTGGTCCCCTAATCTGAGGAAAGACATCCTTGCCATAGGGGGAGTACAAAGAAGGTTCACCAGATTGATTCCTGGGATGGCAGGACTTTCATATGAAGAAAGACTGGATGAACTGGGCTTGTACTCGTTGGAATTTAGAAGATTGAGGGGGATCTGATTGAAACGTATAAGATCCTAAAAGGATTGGACAGGCTAGATGCAGGAAGATTGTTCCCGATGTTGGGGAAGTCCAGAACGAGGGGCCACAGTTTGAGGATAGAGGGGAAGCCTTTTAGGACCGAGATTAGGAAAAACTTCTTCACATAGAGAGTGGTGAATCTGTGGAATTCTCTGCCACAGGTAACTGTTGAGGCCAGTTCATTGGCTATATTTAAGAGGGAGTTAGATATGGCCCTTGTGGCTACGGGGGTCAGGGGGTATGGAGGGAAGGCTGGGGCGGGGTTCTGAGTTGGAGGATCAGCCATGATCATAATAAATGGTGGTGCAGGCTCGAAGGGCCAAATGGCCTACTCCTGCACCTATTTTCTATTATTCTATGTTTCTATGTCACAAAAAAATATGAATATAAAAATTAGGAAGTTCTTTCAATAAGTGAGTTCAGCCATAATGGGCTAAATAGCCTCCCTCTGTGCAGAAGGAGTCTAAGATTGCAGATCCTCTTTGTTTTAAAATAAAACATTCAATCTACAGATCTTCATTCCCTGGAGTAGGTGCCTTTGAAATTTTATCTATTTTGGTTACAACAAGCAGTGTGCCAATTTCATTGCAATGGAGAAAATATATTGAGTTAATGTAGCAGAGGAATAATCTTTTGTGGTGATTAAATTCTGCTCCCATACTTATCTCTCAGTCAATATTTTAAAAACTGTTAGTTTGGTTTTGCTTTTCATTGCTAGGTCTTTGGGATCTTGCTATGTGCAGATTGGCTGCCATATCCCTTTGCATTGCAATATTTTCTTGAATTACAAAAGCACGAGAAACCTGGAATGGGGAAAGCTAAAAGAACTGTAAGGGGTTATGGAGACAGGAAGGCTATGGAGGGAACTGAAGCAAAGATGCAAAGATGAGAGACTTTAAGATGATGCATCTCATTTCTTCCCCCCTCTCATCGGGCAGAAGATACAACGTCTCAAGAATACGTACCACCGTGCTCAAATTCAGCATCTTTCATGCTGTTATTTGACTCTTGAACAGAACTCTTATATGATAAAGGTGAACATTTGATATTTCAATCTACTTCACCATGGTCCTTGACTACCTGCAATGCACTTTCTCTGTAACTGTAACACATTCTGGATTCTGTTTCTTTTCTTCCTTTACTACTACCTGGATTTATTGACATTGAGGGAAAAGGTTGTTGCTCTAATCTCATGCCATTAAATTTTATCTGAGATTTCATTCTGTTGCCAAAGATATAAAGATCACTGATATACAAGAGGCCACACCGGCAGTACCGACATAGACCCAATGTAGATTGGGAGACCACTTCACCGAGCCTCTACGTGCCATCCACTAGAACAAGCGGGACCTCCCAGTGGCCACCAATTTCAATTCCACTTCCCATTCCCATTCCGATATGTCCATCTTGCACTGTTGGGATAAGGCCACACTTATGCTGGAGGAACAATACCTTATATTCCGTTTGGGTAGCCTCCAACGTGATGTCATGAACATAGATTTCTCAAACTTCCAGTAATGCCTCCACCCCACTCTCATCACCATTTCCCATCCCCTTTCCCTCTCTCATGTTATCTCCTTGCCCACCCATCACCTCCCTCTGCTGCTCCTCCCCCTCTTTCCTTCTTTCTTTCATGCTCTTCTGTCTCTTTCACCAGTCAGCTTCCTAGCCCTTTGCTTCATCCGTCCCCCTCCAAGTTTCACCTGTCGCCTGGTGCTTCTCTCTCCCCTCCCCCCACCTTTCAACTCTACTCCTCAGCTTTTTTCCTCCAGTCCTGCCGAAGGGTTTTGGCCTAAAACGCCAACTGTACTTCTTCCCATAGATGCTGTTGGGCCTGCTGAGTTCCTCCAGTATTTTGTATGCATTGCTCGGATTTCCAGCATCTGTAGATTTCACAAACACGAGGAATTCTGCAGATGCTGGAAATTCAAGCAACACATATCAAAGTTGCTGGTGAACGCAGCAGGCCAGGCAGCATCTCTAGGAAGACGAATCCTGACGAAGGGTCTCGGCCTGAAACGTCGACTGTACCTCTTCCTAGAGATGCTGCCTGGCCTGCTGCGTTCACCAGCAACTTTGATGTGTGTTATCTGCAGATTTCCTCTTGTTTTTTGAGCATAGATTCCTTGTCATTTGTGAATTTGCTACCATACCAGCCAGATCATAAAGCTATACAATAAATAGACTTCAGAACCCAGTACTGATCTCTGCAGTACACCATTGGTTGTAGTCACTTACTAAGCGCAGATAACTTGGATCTGGAATCTAGTGACTCATAAGAATATAAAAGATCCTGAAACAAATTAGTGTGCAGCTAATTTTGAGAGAAATTTGTGTTGAATTCTTTCTGGTGGGTTTCAATCTTTGCCTCCAGTTAATGATGTTTAACTGGTCCACAAAGGTGATCTTTGACCCTTCAGGGAAATAAAGCTAAATCATGTTGACATGTGGATTATCATGCTGTCATTCTGAAATGTGGAGTGCTGACATTCAGGGAATTTCTCCAACAGTCTTCCTGGTCTCATTGTCTCAAGTAGAGAATGAATCATTACAAAGAGTCAGGGAATACAATCTAACTAGCTTTGTTTTTCTGCAATAGCACTCTGAAAATTTGCTTTTGCTATTTTTCTGATCAAGGAGCAGATGGAATTGGTCATCTGAAGAAGACCAAGTTTGTCCATAAAGTCAGTGAAGAGAAGGTTACCATGTCTCGACATCAACCTACAATGGAACAACTGGTGAAAGAAACTAATTTCTTTGGATTACTCTTTGCCTAATAATGTTCTACAGTGGTGGATATACTTAAAACATTTAATTATCTCTAATGCAGGATTGTGATAACCTATACTTATGAAAAAAATGATTGTGCTTTTTATTTCTTCAGTTGCATTTCTTTGATACACCGAATTTAAATCATTCTTTCAAAAAATCATCTCCTTTCTTTAAATATCCCTACAGATCTAGCCTTCACAATTCTATGAAATTCACCATCTTCTTTGGGAAGAACTAAGGACATCATTAAGCTGGAGAGAGGGCAGAAAAGGTTCATGAGGATGTTACAGAGATGAGAGGGCTTGAATTATGAGGAGAGACTGGATGTACTTTACTTTATTGTCGCCAAACAATTGATAGTAGAGCATACAATCATCACAGCAATATTTGATTCTGCGCTTTGCGCTCCCTGGATTACAAATCGATAGTACTGTAAATATTAAAAATTAAAATTATAAATCATAAATAGAAAATAGAAAAGGGAAAGTAAGGTAGTGCAAAAAAAAACCGAGAGGCAGGTCCGGATATTTGGAGAGTACGGCCCAGATCCAGGTCAGGATCCGTTCAGCAGTCTTATCACAGTTGGAAAGAAGCTGTTCCCAAATCTGGCTGTATGAGTCCTCAAGCTCCTGAACCTTCTCCCGGAGGGAAGAGGGACGAAAAGTGTGTTGGTTGGGTGGGTCGTGTCCTTGATTATCCTGGCAGCACTGCTCCGACAGCGTGTGGTGTAAAGTGAGTCCAAGGACGGAAGATTGGTTTGTGTGATGCGCTGGGCTGTGTTCATGATCTTCTGCAGCTTCTTCCAGTCTTGGACAGGACAACTTCCATACCAGGTTGTAATGCACCCTAGAAGAATGCTTTCTACGGTGCATCTATAAAAATTAGTGAGGGTTTTAGGGGACAGGCCAAATTTCTTTAGCTTTCTCAGGAAGTAAAGGCGCTGTGGGCCTTCTTGGCAGTGCACTCTGCTTGGTTGGACCAAATCAGGTCATTTGTGATATTGACCCCGAGGAACTTCAAGCTTAAAACTTAAACAAAATTTGTTACTCTGCCTTGGTACATGTGACTGTGGCATGAACCAGTTTATCCGTTTAGCAAAACGGGAGTAGATAGGTTGAATGGTCACAATCTATGGTCACTAGAGGGCATAGGTTTAAATGACAGGAGAAAGATTTTAAAAAGGACCTGAGGGGCAACACTTTCACAGTTTGGTGGGTATATGGAATGAGCTGCCAGTGGAAGCTGTGAAGCTGTGTACAAGTACAACATGTAAAAGTCATTTGGACAGGTACATGGCTAGGAAAGATGAAATGGGCCAAATGAGTGCAACTGGGACTAGCTCAGGTAGACAACTTATTCAGCATGGACAGGCTGAGCCAAAGGGACTGTTTCTGTGGTGTATGACTGTGACTCTGTGACTAAGTTCTGACACACTTTCAGGTTTAAATTCACAGCCCAGTATTGTATAAAGTACTTGAGAATCTACTTAAATATACAGTACCCTTCCCTCTTGATTTTGGCATTGTTGTCTAGAATTGCATCTCTGATTGTCAGCAGTAAACACATTCTATGATAATGACTACACCTATAATCTGTCTTTACACGTCTTATCATGAAGACAATGGAATTAATTTCAGAGGCTGAGTCCAACCCATTGAAGAGATTAATATTACTGACTGGGAATGAATTTCTTGGCATTTATGTCTGTTCTGATAAAAACAAGAGTTCCATTAACACTGTCTATGGGTTTTTTTAAACTTTGAAGTGCTCCTTTTAACATTAACAAAGGCTGATTAACTGTTATTATTGTGTTGCTGTCTTCAGTAGCTTGCTGTGTGAAAATTGGCTTTGACACTCCCTGTATTACAATGATGACCACTTCAAAATTGCTTTACTGATTTCAGATGTCTTGTGGCATCTGGAGGTCCCCTCATGAGTTTAATGCCCTGCAGTCTGAGGCTCAAGTCAGTTCATATTATTGTGTATTCTGCTATTCATTCGGCTATCTCTGAGACCACAAAAGCTGGAGTAGGTTTGCTCTTGGTACTAGCGTAATAGTCAATGGAGCCAAAGTAGACCTTCCATTGAGAATACCAGAATGTTAAAACATGACATTTGGGTTAACTGCAGTAACACTTCAAAATCCTTTGACAACCTTTTGCTGTTCTGTCAGCTCCCATTAAGTGGTTCTAAGTTCTGATTTGATGTTCAAAGCTTGCTATGATTCCTTGAAGCAACAGCAAGTGACTTTGTCAGTCTTTGATTTATATATTCTAAGGACAAGGGATGCACCCAGTTCTCTCATAATCCACTTGGAAAATGATCTTGTAACTTAACTCACGGCGTCTGTGGAATTCGGGCCACGATCCATGGCCAAGGCCATATTGAGATGTAAAGTGATTGGTCCTTTCAAATCTCAAACCAGGCACATTTTCATGAATCAGTATGATGGCCTTTCAGCCTATTGCAATCATATCGGCTCTCAAAACAATACCGTCAGTCCCATTGTCACCATCACCCTGAAACCTATTCTCTCTCATATACTTACCTGCACATTAGGGGTAATTTAAAGAGGCTAATTAACACAAAAACAATTGCGTGTCTTTGGACTGAGGAAGGAGAGTGAAAACCTAAGATGTCACAGGGCGAATGTGCAAACTCCACATGGGCAATGCTGAAAGTCCACTGGTTCCGTATGACAGGACACTACCTGGTATGATACCATGTTGCCCATTTTATTGGTGAGGAAGCATTGATTGATTGCACCGTCTATGAGAGCTCACGATGCTTAGCTGAAGGTTGAGAGTTATCTAATTGCAGCTTTTGAAAGCGTTTCTTCTTCAAGTCGAGGTCAGTGCTGACAAGGTGTCAGAATTGTTCACAATGATTAGCTTGAACCTTTGAAGGAGCTCAACATACTGTAGGACTAGAGTCACCTCCACCTATCCCGTGTAGGTCCTTTTCCATGAAGGATATGTGTGAAGCAACTTATATTTTTCAACCCACTTGCCCTACACAACTAACAGTGTATCCAGCACCATTAATTCAAAATATAATTGAAAACATGCTGAGGTCTGATAAAGGAACACTATAATTTATTTTAGTGGGTGTTTTGAAATCAAGTGAAAAATTGGCTAACTGGTAAAATAGACAGAGATAGCAATAGAATATGTGAAGCAATACAATTCCTTGCCCTGTGTGTTAGGAGGGTTTTAAGCTACACTGAAGGATTATTAACTTTTCCTGAATTCTGTACCCAGTTTAAACTAAACAGATGTCTTCAATGCTCTCAAAGCCACTTAAAATTAAATGCTGCTAACTTGAAACAAATTTGGAAATCACATAAAGCATTTTGGCTGTGTTTATAGAATTCATTGCTGTCAGAGATTATTATTCGATGAAAGTTTACATTTCACAAAGTTAGTCTGATTAAGTTGGAATTTAATTTTGATAGGTAACAGAAAGGTTTTCTTTTACACTTCCCTGAATGTCCCACCCACTTCTGAAATATGGTCAAGGGTGTCATGTCGGAAATGCAGTTGCAGATTTCCACAAAGCAAGTTCCCAAAAACAACAATATAAAATTATAAGACTTGATGAACAAAAACTAACTATTGATTAGCACTTGGTGGATGGATTTCTTATTTGTTGTGTGATAAGATGATGCGTAACTCTCAGAAGCCACGGTAATGGCCGTAAGAAACATACGGGCCTATATAATTTTTTTAGGGATGAGTTGGTGTGGGGGTACTTTACTGGATTTTCAATGGAAGGTGAAAAGCAGAGCTTGCATTTTCATTCACCAGGAATTCCTGCAGTGGGATTCAACTGTTCCCTCAATGCTGTCCAGGGTAGGTATCTGACTACCAAAGCTCCCTTTACCAAGTTACAAATATGGCAGTGTTGTGAAATATCTGAGAAGTTACCTTTCTCAAAGAACGTTGCACAAATTGAAAGGTGAGGGCAAATATTCTAATCAATTCCCTGTGTATGTTAACCAACAAGACTGAATTTTGTGTATGCATGAAGGAGAAGGACAGCCAAGTGATCTGATTTACTTAAATGTTATTTTGGAGAACCTGTCCTGTAAGTGTAATTATGAAGAAAGCACGGCAGTGCCTTTACGTCCTTAGGAGTTTGCAGAGATTCTGAATGACATCTAAAAGGTTGACAAACTTCTATGGATGAGTAGTGGAGAGTATATTGACTTGCTGCATCATAGCCTGGTATGGAAACACCAAATCCCTTGAACGGAAAATCTTACTAAAAGTAGTAGATACAATGCAGTCCATCATTGGTAAAGCCCTCCCAACCACTGAGCACATCTACATGAAACACTGTTGCAGGAAAGCAGCATCCATAATCAGGGATTCCTACCACCACCATCCGAAACATGCTCTCTTCTCACTGCTGCCATCAGGAAGAAGGTACAGGAACCTCGGGACTCACACCAGCAGGTTCAAGAACAGTTACTACCCCTCAACCATCTGGCACTTGAATCAAAGGGAATAACTTCACTCAACTTCACCTGCCCCATCATTGAAATGTTCCCACAACTAATAGATTCACTTTCAAGGACTCTTCATCTCATTTTCTCGATGTTTATTGCTTATTTATTTATTATTATTATTATTATTATTATTTCTTCTTTTTGTATTTGCAGTTTGTTGTCTATTGTACTCTGGTTGAACACCCCAGATGGGTAGTTTTTTTGTTGATTCTGTTATGGTTATTATTCTATAGACTGCTTAAGTATGTTCACTGTTCACAAGAAAATATGTCTCAGGGCTGTAAATGATGAAGTATATGTAATTTGATAATAAAATTTATTTGGAACTTTGACATTTAAAATTTCTCATGATATTTCTGTTTATCATTCTCTGGGGTGAAATATACATAGTGTTGTGATGCAGCAAGGACACTGACTCTTTGTCTATCTGCAGGGTGATGGTTGCTAACACACAATAGGTCTTTGCCTTAGTGATCACTAGTTGTTTCTCAAGAGATGTTATTCTCTGTAGATGAGGAAACTGGTGGAACTTGACCATTGGCTCAATGCCAGTTTACAATTTATCAGAAGAACTGTGGCAACAATGTGTGGGAGGAAATTAATGGTTGAGGAATAATATAAGGGCTAATAATTGTCAGAACTAAGAATGGGGAGGGGATACAACTAGTATAAAGAGGGAAGGGGGAGCAGTGAGTCAGAGGCTAGGGGTGATTGGTGGATTGAGTGGGTGGACACAAGGTTGAATGATGGGCAGATCGAACCAAGTAGGGGAGGGTTGGTTGTGCAGTCGGGAGTCAGAGGCAGTGGATGATAGGTGGAGGCAAACAGAAAAAAAAGAGAAAAATGGTGCCAGGAAGGGAACAGGAGAACAAAGGTAGAGACAGCTGCTAGTTACCATCTTTGTAAAGAACAATGCTTGATAATCGGAGAGCCTTTGTGCTATAAGGGGAGATAAACAGACATTATGTTAGGTAGCACTTCACCAGATTTTTACTGAGGGCAATATTAAATATAACATTTCATCTAACAGTTAATAATTTCCATGGAAAAAAAAGAGAATGGGAGAGAAACAACATCTGATTAAGCATGACTTAGATTTTAAAATTTCACCATTGTTTTCGAATATTTCTATATGTTCTACCCTCCATATCTTTGGAGTCTTTCTCAGCATTGTTACCTTCAGAGGTTTCTGCAGTCCCGTCACTCTCAACTCCCGAACAATTCAGGCTATAGTTGCCGCAACTCTGGCAGTTGGTAAGGTCCTACCTTTTAATTCTTTTCTATCTCACTTACCTTCTTAAAGGCACCACCCTAAATTCTAGTTAGTTGATCACATAACACTAACATTTACTTTGGAGAGATTGTGCCTGTAAAAGACTCTATATGATTACACAGTGCTGTCAATCTTTATAGCAGATTGATATCGGATGAGCTTTTGGTCATTTTAGGATGGACATTGCTTAGCCAAAACAATATTGTGTCTGGATAAAATTTACATAATCTTCTCTGTAAGTCTGCACCATTTTTAAATGCACATAAGTTATACCTGTATATTAACATTGTTACCAATTAGATCTTACCTTTAGGTAACATTTCAAACATACCAAATCATCCTGGGGTGCTTCATTATTAAAGATGTTGGGACCATGTTACAAAAGTAGTTGTCAGGATGAGCACATTAGGATTTAGATAGTGTCAGGAAGGTGTAAACTGAGTTAAGCAGTCAGGGAGTTTTCAGGAGAGTGGCTTTAGAGCTTCAAACTGCAAACAACACAAAGCACAGTTACAAATGGTAGACTGATTAAAATAGGGATATCTAAGGGACCAGAATTGGAACTAGGTGGAGATCTCAGAAGAATGTAACACTGGAGAAGCAACAGGGGATGGTGGGGATGATGCCTTTGAAAATAAAGATAAGAATTTTATTTTTGAGGCATTGCTGGCTACAAATTGTTGAACTCTTAATTGGCTAATGTTAGCTTTGTAATTGTGTACATCAGGAAGAATGATTCCCTGTCATGTCCTAGGAAGATAGACGTCCCTCTTCATATAGAAAGAATCCGATTCTCATTCTGCTTTGTGCCATTGGCATGGCATAAATAGCTAATCCCAGCAAGAAACCTACTGTGACATAGAACCTATTCTCAACACTTCAGATTTCCATTCCACCGCAGTATATTTCAGCGGTGGTGGTGAGACAAGGTGGCAAACTAATAGCCTATATAGTGAAGCTGAATGGTTTTCAGAAAGTGGAATGGCACTAAAACCATATCCATCCACACGTAGAACAGTCCCTTCGCCATGTTAGGATTACTTTGCAACTTCTATTTATGCAAACTAGATACTGATTCACAGTCAAATAGAAAGTGTTTGAATATACTCAGATCAAGGCAGCTTGTAAGGGCACATCTCATCTTAGATCTTGATAAATTTCATGCAATGTACTAATGAAAAACTGAAGTGGCTTTACATTTGTGAAGGATAAAAGTATGTGTTATAAGGTCAATCTGTGAAAAATCAAAGACCTTGTTGTTTGATGTCTTAGAACTTGCTGTGAGATTTACCATAGTGAGATGTTGGTCTGACCTTGTCGTTTGATGTCTTAGAACTTACTGTGAGATTTACCGTAGTGAGATGTTAAGAGATGCAGTAGGGTGCTTAATTTCCAAAGCAAACCACCCAAAATGCTGGAGGAATTCAGCCGGTCAACCAGCACCTATGGAACTGAATAAGAGTCGTTGTTTCAGGCTGGTACCCCTTCATCAGGACTGGAAAGGCAGGGGTAAGAAGCCAGAATAAGAAGATGGTGGGGGAGTGGAAGGAATACAAGCTAGAAGGTAGTAGTTGAAGCCAGGTGGCCAGGGGAGGAAGTAAGATACAGGGAGGTGATAGGTGGGAAGGGTAACGGGCTGAAGAAGGAGGAATCAGATAGGAGAGGAGAGTGGACCATAGGAGAAGAGAAGGAGGAAGAGGACCAGGTGGAGGTGATAGGCAGGTGAGGAAAAGAGGTAAAAGTGGGTCAGAGTGGGTAATGAAAGAAGACAGAAGATGGAGGAGGGTTCTTACTGGAAGTTAGAGGTCGAAGTTCATGCCATCAGGTTGGAAGCCTACCCATAAGAAATATGAGATGTTGTCCCTCCAACCTGAGAGTGGCCTCGTCATGGGAGAAAAGGAGGCCATGGACTGATGTTGGAATGGGAATGTGGATTGGTATTAAAATGGTTGGCCACCAGGAGATACTGCTTGTTGCAGACAGAGTGAAGGTGCTCAACAAAGCAGTCCCCAATCTATGTCATGCCTCACCAGTGTAGAGGAGGCTGCATCGGGTGCACAGGATAACGTAGATGATCCCAACAGATGTGCATGTGACATATAGCTGAACTTGGAGTACTGTTTAGAACCCCGGAAGGAGATGAGGGAGGAGGTGAATGGGCAGGTGTAGTATTTCTGCCGCATGCAAGGGTAAGTGCCAGGAGGGAGATTAATTGGGAGGTTGAATGGACAAGGGAATCATGGAGGGAGCGATCTCTGTGGAAAGTGGAGCATGCTGGGGGTGAGGTAAAGTTGTGTTCGGTGGTAGGATCCCATTGAAAATGGTGGAAGTTGCAGAGAATTATGTGCTGAATGTGGAGGCTCATAGGGTAGTAGGTGAAGACAAAAGGAATTTTGTCCCTGTTAAGGCGGTGGTAAGGTGGGAAATGGAGAAGAAGTGGGTGTTAAATTCCAATGTCTTGCTTGTTATTAGAAACCGAATATTTTAAAAACTGCAGGTGCGGAATATCTGAAACAATAATGGAAATTACTGATAACATTCAATAGGTGGAGGGAGGAACAAGGTTAACTTTTCGGATCAAAGTTTCAGTTCAAGACCCTAAGGACTTCCTCTTTTGATTGGTCAATAGTATCAGGCAATCTCAACCCATTTCAAATTATTGCCAGGGACTTCACTTTGGCTTGCTTGAAGGAATTTCTGCCTAATTATCATCAACATATCACCTGCAGCACCAGTGGTCCCAGCACAATTGGCCACTGTTACAGTACAATCAGGGATGCCAACTGTTCCATACCTAGACTGCATTTTTGGAAATTTTATCATCTACTTGTCTTCCTCCTACCTGCATACAGGAAGGGACTAAAGAGCAAAGCAAAGGTAAGGACAGCAAAGAAGTGGGCACGGGACACAGAAGAGCAGCTATAGGATTTCTTCGAGTCGGTAGACTGGGCCATGTTCAAGGACTCATCAAAGGATCTGAACAAACACCACAGATACTATGGACTTCATAAAAGTCACTCATGGATGAGTGTGTCCCCACAAAATCATTCAGCCATCCTCCAACCAGAATGGATTGGACCAAGAGATCTGCAATCTGCTGAGTGATCAGGTCTGGCAACCAAGTAAAATACAAGAGGTCCAGGTACAACATCCAGAAAGCTACCCCACAAGTGAAGTGGCAATTCTGGACCAAACTTGAATCACAGAAGGGTGCTCGACAACCGTGAAAGGGCTTAACTGCTATCACCTCTGCCAAACTAAAACTAAACAACGTACAGTTTCACTCTGAGATGAGCTGAATGCCTTTTAGGCTCACTTTGATCCATAAAACATGGAGGCCCCTTCATGAATACTCACAGCCCCCAACAACCCTGTGATTTCCATCTCTGAGGCCATAGTGAGAGCACCCTTCAGGAGGGTGAACATCTGGCCCAGACTGTGTACCTGACAGAGTACGTAAGATCTGTGCTAATCAACTGGCTGGACTGCTCACTGATATCTTTAACCTCTCACTTCAGCTGCCTGAGGTACCCACCTACATTTAGGAGGCATCAATTATAAATGGTGCTCATGAAGAATGTGGTAACCTGCTCAATGACTATCACAGAGTAGTACTTACATCCATTGTGATTAAGTGCTTTGAGACTTAGGTGATGAAACATATCAACTTTCTGCCTGAGGAGTGACTTAGATTTGCTCCAATTTGCCAACTGTCACAACAGGTCAACAGCAGTTCCCATTTCATTGGCTCTTCACTCAACCCTGGAACATCTGGACAGCAAAGGTGCATACATCAGGATACCCTTTATCAACTACATCTCAGCATTCAACGCTATCTTCCCATCAAAACTCATCATAAGTTCCAAGATCTAGATCTCAATACCTCCTTGTGTAATTGGACTCCTGACTTCCTCACTTGTAGACCCCAGTCAGTCTGCATTGGCAACAAGGTCTCTTCCATAATCTCCATCAGCACAAGTGCACCAATTTATACTTGCTTGCTGCATCATCAAGGGCCCCCAACATCCAAGCCATGCTCTCTTCTCACTGCTGCCATCAGAAAGGAGGTATAGGAGCCTTAGGTACCATACCATCAGGATTAGGAATAGTTATTATCCTTCAACCATCGGGCTCTTGAACCAAAGTGGATAACTTCAGTCACTCCAACACTGAAATGATTCCTCAACCTATGGACTTACTTTTAAGGACTTAATAACTCTGTCCTTAATATTAGTTGCATTAATATTCTCAATATTAATTTGCTGTGCTCAGGTTTCCATTTATTCTATTGTGTTTTTTGATATTAACTGTGAATGCCTGCAAGAAAATAAATCTCAGGTTAGTATATGGTAACATATATAATAATGGCTCTGTCTGTTACACAGACAATGGATGCGCCTGGTTTAGGACTCAGTTGGGTGTGGAACAGCGTTGGCTGTGTCTGAATAAGCCGATTCTTGAGTGGCAGTCTTTGGCACAGCTGCTGCACGCGAAGGCTGATGGCTGCGGCTGGGTAGTCACTGCCTCAGCTTTCCTTCTCTCTCTTCTGTCCGACCACAGTCGAGTTCGTTTTTCCTCTGCATTGGTAATGCCTGTACATACAGCCTGTCGCCAGGTGCAGCGATTTGCAGCTGTCTCTTCCCAAGTGTCCACCCTGATATCAGCAGACTTCAGGTCACGTTTACAAACATCCCTGTAAAGCCCAGTTTATACTTCTGCATCAAATGTACGCCGTAGGTATCGTGTACCCTATGCTGTAGGGTGACGTGCACCTCCTCAAAAATGTAAATCATGCGTCGTGACGACGCAGACTGCAACAACTGTGATTGGTCTGCTTGGTAGCACCGCATTTCCTCCTACGCATTTCCGGTTGCTTTTCTCCGCCGTGTCTGTACACTAATGCGAAATAAATGGTTGGAGACGATGAACCAAATTGTCAAATCTACCTGCCGACATCCAAAAATATTTGAAATGCATTTCCTCATCCATGTCTCTAATGAAGAAACCCAACACAGTGGCATAGAAACCCCACCGCCAACTAACGTTTTGGCGGTGAATTGCAGAGCGACGCAGACACAACTACGCGTAGGGCTACACAAAAGTATAAAACAGGCCTATGGTGTAGCCCGTACACACAAGTATAAATCAGTCTTAATGCAGCAGTGGGCGCCCTATGGGCCAGGATCCTGCGGCGAGTTCTCCGTATAGGATGTCCTTGGGGATGCGGCCGTCCTGCATGCGGCAGACGTGGCCAAGCCAGCGCAGTTATCGCTGTGTGAGAAGGACATATATACTTGGCATGCTGGCATGGTCCAGGACATCCTTGTTTGGCACGCGGTCTCTCCAGGAAATGCCCAGGATCCGACGCAAGCATCGTAGGTGGAAGCTGTTGAGGCTGTGCTCTTGGCGTGTGTAGGTTGTCCAACTCTCGCTGCCGTAGAGAAGAGTACTCAGTATGCAGGCTCTGTACACTGCAATCTTGATGGCTGTGGTGAGCTTGTTGTTTTTCCACACTCTCTTTGACAGCTTGGCCACAGCAGTGCAGCTTTCCCTATTCGCCTGTTTAGCTCTGGATCGAGTGACAGGTTGCTGGAGACTGTCGATCCTAGGTACTGTAGGTGAATTCATCTACCGCTTGCAGGGTGTGGTCGCCGTTGCTGATGCTGGGGGCTTCCCTGACGTCCTGGCCCATGATCTCTGTCTTCTGCAGACTGATGGTGAGGCCAAACTCTTGGCAAGCATGTGCCAGCGAACTGACTAGCCTCCGGAGACCAGACTGTGTGTGTGACGTCAGGGCGGCATCATCAGCGAAGAGTATCACCCGGATCAGGATGTGACACGCTTTGGTCTTTGCTCTGAGACGTGCAAGGTTGAAGAGTTTGCCATCGGACCTAGTGTGTAGGTACACTCCGTCATCAGATGTCCTGAAAACATACAACAGTATGAGGGAGAAGAAGATCCCGGAGAGCGTCAGGGCAAGGACTCAACCTTGCTTCACTCCACTTTGGATGGGGAAGGGCTCTGAGGATGATCCATCGAATT
Source organism: Mobula hypostoma (assembly GCF_963921235.1). NCBI lineage: Eukaryota > Metazoa > Chordata > Chondrichthyes > Myliobatiformes > Myliobatidae > Mobula > Mobula hypostoma. The sequence continues at coordinate 159,949,025 of NC_086100.1, forward strand.
GTACTATCCCCTGCATGCCATCATGGAAAGAGGCAATGAGATTCAGCAGCTTTGAAGGGCATCCAATCTTCCTCCGAATAACATATATATTCTACAATAATAAATTTACTTTGAACTTCAATATTTTTGGGTCAGAGAACCACAGTCAGTTAACTTGATCTCTGGTGCTCTCAATGATGATATTGTTTGTATTGATGCTACAGCTGTCTCAGAGAATCATGGTCAGTTGACCTGTAATCTTGTGCTTCCAGTATCCTGGTCATTGCAATGAATTGACTTGATATTCAGCCATAATGCTCTGATCCCAGCTCTTTCTGAGCATGGATAGTATCAGATAGATATTCCTCTACTCCTAACAGAATAATTTCTGTTGGCAGCTTTCAGTATTAAACCAGTCTGAAAATACATTGGGTTTTTCCTATCCACTGTTGCTATCTCCTCCTGTCTCAAATTACCATTTGCAAATACGTGTGGAAGGCAATTAAGTGGTGGGTGCATTGTGGGGAGAGCACTTGGTGGATACTTATGGACTTACCAATCCAGTTGATTTTGCCTTTCTCTAGAGCAAGATAGTGGTAAGCCTAACATGTCCCTGGCATCAATCTTCACCTGTTTGGTTCCTTTGGTATATAGGCTTCAACCCCTGCAATATCCATAGAGTTTGTTCAGTTTCTTCACCAAGGCTCTCCTTTCCCTTTCAGAATCAGAATCAGATTTAACATCTCCAGCATATGTCATGACAGCAGGATAATGCAATATATAATAATAGAAAATAAAATGTGTACTCCAGTGAATATATTACACACAAAATAATCTGCAGATGCTGGGATCAAAGCAACACTCACAACACACTGGAGGAACTCAGCAGGTCGGGCAGCATCCGTGGAAAAGATCAGTCGACGTTTCGGGCCGGAACCCTTCGTCAGGACTGTAGAGGGAAGGGGCAGGGGCCCTATAAAGAAGGTGGTTCCACCTCATTCTACTACCCATTGTGTTTTCCCCTATTCCTTCTTCACCTTTCCTGCCTATCACCTCCCTGCTTGCCCTCCCCCACCCCTTTATCTTTTGCCTTACTGGTTTTTCACCTGGAACCTACCAGCCTTCTCCTTCTCACCCTCCCCCACCTTCTTTATAGGGCCTCTGCCCCTTCCCTCTTCAGTCCTGACGAAAGGTTCTGGCCCGAAACGTCGACTGATCTTTTCCACAGATGCTGCCCGACCTGCTGAGTTCCTCCAGCGTGTTGTCAATATATTACACACGACGGGTGATTGATTAGTTTGTGGCCTAAGGTAGAAGGAGTCAATTTTAGAAAACCTAGCACATTTACTTTTCCACATAGTCCCCTCTTACATGTACACACTTAGTCCAGCAGTCGTGGAGCATACGTAGAAGTGGTCCACAGCAGGGGTGATTGATAAGTTTGTGGCCTAAGGTAGAAAGAGATACAGCTCTCGTTACATACACGTGCAGTTGAACTCTGAGTGAAAATGCAGAAAGTTTGAAGTTTCTCCTCATCTCCTTCTATTTGAGGCCACGAACTTATCAATCACCCCTTGTGTGTGTATGTGTGTATATGTATATATGTATGTGTATGTGTATGTATATGTATATACATATACACACACATACACACACACACAAACGTTTGTATACACACACACACACACACATGCACACACACACACACACACACACACACACACATATACACATATTAAATAGCTAAATTAAATAAGTAGTGCAACAAATAAAAATAAAACAGTTGTAAGTAGTGTTCATGGGTTCAATGTGCATTCGTAAACTGGATGGCAAGAGGGGTAAGAAGCTATTCCTGAATTGAGTGTGTGTCTTCAGGCTTTTGTACCTCCTTTCTGATGTAGCAATGAGAACACAGCATCTCCTGGGTGATGGGGGTCCCTAATAATGAATGCCACCTTTTTGAGGCATCAGTCCTTGATGATGTCCTGGTACTATTTAGGCTAGTGCCCATGATGGAGCTGACTAAGTTTTCAACTCTCTGCAGCTCATTTCGATCCTGTGCAGTAGCAAGCCCTACCACCATACCTGATAGTGATGCAGCCAGTTAGAATGTTCTTCACAGTACATATGTAGAAATTTGTGATTGTCTTTGGTAACATACCAAATCTCCTGGAACTTCCAATGAAATATAGCTGCCATTATACCTTCTTTGTAGCTGCATCAGTATGTTGGATCCAGGTTAGACCCCCAGGAACTTGAAATTGCTCACTCTTTCCACTTCAGTATTGGTGTGTGTTCCCTTGTCTTACCTTTTCTGAAGTCCCTAATCAGTTCTTTAGTCTTACTGATGTTGAGCGCAAGGTTGTTGCTGTGACGCCACTCAACTAGCTGATATATCTTGCTTCTGTACTCCCTCTTATCATCATCTAAAACTCTGCCAACAATAGTTGTGTCATCAGTAAATTTATAGATAGCACTTGAGTTGTGCCTAGCCATGCATTCATGGGTGTAGAGAAAGTAGAGCAGTGGGCTAAGCACACATCCCTGAGGTGTGCCAGTGTTGAATGTTAGTGAGGTGGAAATATTATTTCCAATCCACACAGTCTTCTGGTTAGGAAGCTGAAGATCTAGTTGCAGAGGGAGGTACAGAGGCCCGGGTTTTATAGCTTTTTGATCACAACTGGAGGAATGATGGTGTTAAGTGCTGAAGTGTAGTCAATAAACAGCATCCTGACATAGGTACTTGTATTGTCCAGGTGATCCAAGGCTGCATAAAGAGCCAATGAGATCGCCTCTGCCATAGACCTATTGTAGCGATAGGCCAATTGCAGTGGGTCTAGATCTTTGTTGAGACAGGAGTTAATTCTAGCCATAACCAACCGCACAAGGCATTTCATCCCCGTAGATGTGAATGCTACTGGGTGATAGTCATTAAGGCAGCTCACACTACTCTCCTTGGATGCTAATATAATTGTTGACACTTTGAAGCAGCTGGGAATTTCCTACTGTAACAATGAGAGATTGAAAATGTTTTTGAACACCCCCATCAGTTGGTTGGCACAGGTCTTCAGAGCCTACCAAGTTCGTCATCGGGATCTGTCACCTTGCAATGGTTCATCCTCTTGAAAGACAGCCTGATGTTGGGTTCTGAATCAGAGCTCGCAGGGTCACTGGGTGCTGCAGGGATCCTCATAGCTGTAGTTTTATTCTCCCTTTTAAAGCGAGCACAAGAGGCATTGAGCTCATCTGGGAGCTCATCACTTCCATTCATGTTGTTAGATAATAGACAATAGACAATAGGTGCAGGAGTAGGCCATTCAGCCCTTCGAGCCAGTACTGACTTTCACTGTGATCATGGCTGATCATCCACAATCAGTACCCTGTTCTTGCCTTCTCTCCATATCCCTTGAGTCCGCTATCTTTAAGAGCTCTATCTAACTCTTTCTTGAAAGAATCCAGAGAATTGGCCTCCACTGCCTTCTGAGGCAGAGCATTCCACAGATCCATAACCCTCTGTGTGAAAGAGTTTTTCCTCAACTCTGTTCTAAATGGTCTACCCCTTATTCTTAAACTGTGACCTCTGGTTCTGGACTCCCCCAACATCGGGAACATGTTTCCTGCCTCTAGCGTGTCCAATCCCTTAATAATTTTATATGTTTCAATCAGATTCCCTCTCATCCTTCTAAATTCCAGTGTATACAAGCCCAGTCGCTCCAATCTTTCAACATATGACATTCCCGCCATCCCTGGAATTAACCCAGTGAACCTACTCTGCACTCTCTCCATAGCAAGAATGTCCTTCCTCAAATTTGGAGACCAAAACTGCACACAATACTCCAGGTGGGGTCTCACCAGGGCCTTGTACAACTGCAGAAGAACCTCTTTGCTCCTATACTCAATTCCCCTTGTTATGAAGGTCAACATGCCATTAGCTTTCTTCACTGCCTGCTGTACCTCTATGCTTACTCTCAGTGACTGATGAACAAGGACACCCAGATCTCGTTGTACTTCCCCTTTTCCTAACTTGACATCATTCAGATAGTAACTTGTTCTTGCCACCAAAGTGGATAACTTCACATTGGTTCACATTGAACTGCATCTGCCATGCATCTGCCCACTCTCACCCAACCTATCCAAGGCACCCTGCATTCTTATAACATCCTCCTCACATTTCATACTGTCACCCAGCTTTGTGTCATCTGCAAATTTGCTAATGTTACTTTTAATCCCTTCATCTAAATCATTAATGTATATTGTAAATAGCTGTGGTCCCAGCACCGAGCCTTGCAGTACCCCACTAGTCACTGCCTGCCATTCTGAAAAGGTTTCACTTTCTAGGAATTAATGGCCTGCAAACACTGCCAGTGTTGGCATGCATCCAATTCCACTCCAACCTCATTCAGAATCTTTCCTTGGCTCTTGAACTGACCCTCCGCAAGTTATACCTGGCTTTCTTGGTCCTAGATTGCCAGACTTGAATGCCATAGATATAGCCCACAGTAGACTAGGATCTTCCTGTTTCATCCTGACTTTTGATTTGGGTGTGTACAGTAAGTTCTCATAGGCACACACTCATCCACACAGGTTTTAATGAAGTCATGTACAGCTGTGGCATACTCATTCAGACTTGAAAATGAATCCCTGAATACAGTCCTGTCCACTGATTCAAAGTTCTGCTGTCGGTGCTCCTGCACCTTCCGTGTCCATATCTTCTTGGTCCTCACTGCTGGTGTTGCAGTTTTCTCTCTCTGCCTATTCTCAGGGAGTAGAAGTACAGCCAAGTGATCAGATTTTCCAAAGTGTGGGTGTGGATTAGCACAGTAAGCATTCTTGATGGTGGTTAACGGTGTGTTGGTTCCTCCGGTACTACAAGAGATTTGTTGGTTATAATTATTTAGAGACTTTTCAAGCTGGCCTGGTTAAAATCACCCAAAATGACAGGGAAGGCATCAGGATGTGCTGTTTCATGTCTGTTAATTACATCGCTTAGTTTGTCTAGAGACGGTTTGACACTGGCCTAAGGTGGGATGTACACCGACACCAAGATGATCACAGCAGGTAAAATGGACGACACTTGATCGGAAGATTGTACAGGTTGGGTGAGCAGGACCAGGATAGCACTGCAACATTTGTACTCCACAAGGAGTTGATGATAAAGCGTATTCCATCTTCTCTGCCTTTGACAGACTCAGCAGTTCAATCTTGGTGGTAAGTTGTGAAGACTTCAAGCTGTATTGCTGCATCCCACATGGAGATCATCCAAGATTCTGTAAAGTAAAAAATGCAACAGCTTTTAATGTCCCTCTGGTACAGCAACCTAACTCTGAGATAGATCTTTGATTTTATTTACCAGAGACTGTACATTTGCCAGCAGGATAGAATCGGTTTTGGGATTCGAAAGCCACACTTCCTTAAACAAACTTTTAAACCAGAGCAGCATCCTCTCTTCCACTGTCTTAAAGGGGAACCATGCCAGCGACTAGAGTCCATTCGAGTTATGTCGATTTAGAGTAGTGATAGATTATGTAATCACCTTAAAACAATTTCTAACTGTACAGACCATAGATGTAGCTTCAGTTTCAGCTGTATTAGACTGAAATGGGAATATCTGATGGTTCTCATCAACGCTGCTCATACAAGTCATCTTTCTGATGGCACTCGGGAAATTTTAATTGTCTCTTTCCATCATCTTGAGTGCAAAGAAAAATCAAGCGGGGATTGTGTCCCAAAACCTTAGATGGAATGGTATGGAATATGCTTCTGGGACTTGCCTTGGAGACATTGAGTCATACAGCTTGGAAACAGGACCTTTGGCCCAATTGTCCGTGCTGACCAAGACTTCTTTTTATGAAGTGGCCTTTTGACCTCCCGGGAACATCTGCCTTGCTGATTCTCCCTGGGTGGGTGAAGTTTAACATCAGATGCTGAAGATAACTTTACTCTGTATTATCCACCTCCACTGCGCACCATGACAACCTGCTTTTCCATGCTAACGTTAACCCACCAGTCAAGCAGAGCCCTGAAGACAATACTTGGCAGAGTCTTAAGTCGAGATGTTGGCCTAGAAGGAAGCAGCATGGTAACAGGCTCTCTGTTCCACTGAATCCACATCCACCATCAACATTCACACTAATATACATTAATCCCATTTTTATTCTCTCCGCACTCTCATCTATTACTTCCCAATTCTATTACTCACCTACAGCAAAGGGGAAATCTACAATTACTAACTTAACATACCGGCCCTTGTATCTTTGTGATGTGGGAGGCAATCATACATCTGTGGGAAACCAGAAGACTATCTTGAGGACATGCCAGCTCCATGCAGACAGCACGTGTGGTCAGGTCCTGAAACTGGATCTCTGATGCTGCCAGGCAGTGGCTCTACTAGCCATTCCACTGTGCTGCTGTTTCAGTAGCAGAAATTTTACTAAGGATTTTTGAATTACAGAGTTTACTCTGTCCAACTTCGAGTCTAAAATATTAGTGAATATTGCAGTGATAGATGTGCCATTTTGATGAAGCCTTAAACTGATGACCTGCCTACTATTTTAGGTGAAATATTAAAAAAGAGAGAGTTCTGGCTGATATGCGTCCTTCAGTGTGCATAACTAAACATTCAGATAACCTTCTTATGAAGAAAGCACATCAATAACCCCACTTCTTCAGATGCTAGGGGAATTCAGCATGCCCCTGATGACCTTTGCCAATTTCCATAGATGTACAATAAAGAGTATCCTATCCTAATGCACCATTTATTGGTATGGCAACTGCTTTGCTCACGACCGCAAAAAATGCAGTGGATTGTGAATGCAGTTCAGTCTATCACAAATTCCAGCCTCCTCTCCATTAAATCTGTCTACACTTCTTGCTGCCTCAATAACATAGCCAACAAATCAAAGGACACTCATTTTCTCCCCTTCCACTGGGCAGGATATACAAAAGCATGAAAATACTAGGCTCAAGGACAGCTTTGATCCTGCTGTGATAAGATTTTTGAATGGAGCTCTGGCACAATAAAGATGAACTCTTGATCTCTCAATTTACCTTGCCACGGCCCTTGGCCTGACAGTTCATTCCACGCTCGATAAATCTATGAAAGCTTTGATAGCTTTCCTTGCTGTCCACTATGTCCCCAATCTTGGTGTCATTCACAAATTTGCTGATCCACTTTAACACGTTATCATCCAGCTCATTGATACACATAACAAACAATGTCAGGCCAAGCACAGATCCCTGTGACACACCACTATTCACAGGCTTCCAGCTTGAGAAGCAACCATCTACAACCACTCTCTGGCTTCTTCTGTGAAGCCAATGCCTAGCCAAGTTGACTCATCCCTCTACAGCAAGGATGTGTTACCATGAGGGAGGTTACAGAGGAGTTTTATGGGGGTGTTTGTTTTAGTCATGAAGCAAGACTGATCAGACATTCTTTGGCACAGAAGGAAGATAGAACAAGGTGCATGAAATTACAAGGGATTTTAAGGGAAAATATGAAGGATTTACTTACCTTAACAGAGATATCAATAAAAAATGGGTCTGAATTGAAGATAATAGATAGAAGGGGGTGGGGTAGAACTTCCTGCCCTAAAGTATAGTGGATCAGAACCACCAGCACATTTAGGAAAGACTCAAATAAGCATTTAGTGCTCTTAAACAATCAAAGCTACAGAATAAGAGGCAGGAGATAGAATTAGGATAGATCATTGTTGGCTAGCATACACATGGTGGGCTGAATGGCCTCTGTAAATTCCAAGTGTTGCAGATCAGAAGTTGCTACTGATCTTGAATGCCTACTGAGTCCCAAGCAATGAGAAGGATGGAGATCATCAGGACAGTTGGCGTGGCAACTTTGTAGCAGCATTGCAAAATCAATTCTTTTCCTTTTCATCAGTTAATATAATGAACAAGAGCTGTGCTGAGTATTTTTTTGCTGTCACTGGCAGTAAAGAATAATGGGTCTGGTTTTCTGAAGTTCAGCACAATGTGACATCCCTAGTGCCAACGTCAGTGTCAGCAAACTATCCAAGCATCTGTTCCCTCATTTCTTCAGGAATAAACCCTTACTCTTACACTGCACATGTTATATTTAAGGCTGAATTTCAAGACAACACAAGCCAGCATGGCGACAGTTCTCTTTACAATTAAGCTTGATAATCACATGGCATTTTCTGTAAGAGGGCAGCCTCTGGGGGGGGGGGGGCAACAAAAGTTGCTTTTTTCTTTGTAAAATTATTTTTTTTACGATTGCAAAGCAATTCTACTCCACGAACTTCAGGTACTGCAGGGTTACAGTGAGCTGCTCGTTGATCAGAGTAGTCGGACTGGAGTTGGTGGCAGAGTTGGTTGAGGTGTCAAACAAGACAGACAGGGTATCGGGAAACGAGATGGTCAGGGTATCGGAGGAGCCCACTGGGATATTGGAGGAGCCAGCTTGGGTGCAGACCTTGTCACTGCCTGCTAATTGGTGCAGTATAACCGTGGTAGATTGTCCTGGACATTCCACTTGCCATTGAAAGAATCTGTTGGACAATGATAATGTAAACTGCTGCAGGCCTGTTACCCTTGTCTGGTGGAGGAACAGGCGGCTTGGGAGCTGTGCAGCCTCTGTTGTGGAGAGAACTAGGCTTCAAGACTTGGGCTTGCCTGCTGCTGCAGACCAAGTGAGAGACGCAAAAGTGCTATAGCGTGGTGTCCGCTCTTGGCTGGGGCCTGGCCTCTCCCGTCGCTGCGGCCCTCCCGTGTTCGAGTGGTGGAATGACAGGCTGGATTGCAAATGTCTGAACACTGCTGCGAGACTGTACCTTGATTGCCAGACATTGTCAAGTCAAGTCAAGTCACCTTTTATTGTCATTCCGACCAGAACTGCTGGTACAGTACACAGTAAAAATGAGACAACGTTTTTCAGGACCATGGTGCTACATGAACAATACAAAAACTACACTGAACTACATAAAACAACACAAAACTACGCTAGACTACAGACCTACCCAGGACTGTATTAAGTGCACAAAACAGTACAGGCATTACAATAAATGATAAACATGACAATAGGCACAGTAGAGGGCAGTAGGTTGGTGTCAGTCCAGGCTCTGGGTATTGAGGAGTCTGATGACTTGGAGAAAGAAACTGTTACATAGTCTGGTCGTGAGAGCCCAAATACTTTGGTGCCTTTTGCCAGATGGCAGGAGGGAGAGGAGTTCATACGAGGGGTGCATGGAGTCCTTCACAATGCTGTTTGCTTTACAGATGCAGCGTGTGGTGTAAATGTCTGTAATGGTGGGAAGAGAGACCCCGATGATCTTCTCAGCTGACCTCACTATCTGCTGCAGAATCTTGCAATCCGGGATGGTGCAATTTCTGAACCAGGCAGTGATGCAGCTGCTCAGGACGCTCTCAATACAACCTCTGCAGAATGTGGTGAGGATGGGGGGTGGGAGATGGACTTTTCTCAGCCTTCTCAGAAAGTAGAGACGCTGCTGGGCTTTCTTTGCTATGGAGCTGGTGTTGAGGGACCAGGTGAGATTCTCCGCCAGGTGAACACCAAGAAATTTGGTGCTCTTAACAATCTCTACGGAGGAGTCGTTGATGTTCAGTGGAGAGTGGTCGTTGCGTGTCCTCCTGAAGTCAACAACCATCTCTTTTGTTTTGTTCACATTCAGAGACAGGTTGTTGGCTCTGCACCAGTCCCCTAGCTGCTGCACCTCCTCTCTGTATACTGACTCATCGTTCTTGATGATGAGACCCACCATGGTTGTGTCATCGGCGAACCTGATGATATGGTTCGAGTTGTGTGTTGCAGCACAGTCGTGGGTCAGCAGAGTGAACAGCAGTGGACTGAGCACACAGCCCTGGGGGGCCCCCGTGCTCAGTGTGATGGTGGGGGAGATGCTGCTTCCAATCCGGACTGACTGAGGTCTCCCAGTCAGGAAGTCTAGGATCCAGTAGCAGAGGGAGGTGTTCAGGCCCAGTAGGCTCAGCTTTCCAATCAGTTTCTGAGGAATGATTGTGTTGAATGCTGAACTGAAGTCTATGAACAGCATTCGAACGTATTTGTCTTTTTTGTCCAGGTGGGTGAGGGCCAGGAGAAGGGTAATGGCAATGGCATCGCCTGTTGAACGGTTGGGACGGTACGCGAACTGCAGGGGGTCCAGTGAGGGTGGCAGTAGGGTCTTGATGTGCCTCATGACGAGCCTCTCAAAACACTTCATGATGATGGATGTGAGTGCAGCGGGACGGTAGTCATTGAGGCAGGACACTGAAGACTTCTTTGGCATTCAAAGTCTTGGACTAAATACAGTATATATCCTCGAAGCCAGAGCATGAATGTGCTATTTTGAATTATGTTACTTGCTATTTTGAATGTTACTCGCTACTTTGAAGTTTACTTGCTACTTTGAATGTTTTGCACCTTGGCCCTAGAGGAATGTATTCCTTGGAGTTTAGAAGAATGAGGGAAGACCTCATAGTAACATTTCGAATGTTAAAAGGCATGGACAGAGTGAATGTGGCAAAGTTGTTTCCCATGATGGGGGAGTCTAGTATGAGAGGGCATGACTTAAGGATTGAAGGGCGCCCATTCAGATCAGAGATGCGAAGGAATTTTTTTAGCCAGAGGATGGTGAATCTATGGAATTTGTTGCCACGGGTGGCAGTGGAGGCCAAGTCATTGGGTGTAATTAAGGCAGAGGTTGATAGGTATCTGAGTAGCTAGGGCATCAAAGGTTATGGTGAGAAGGCGGGGGAGTGGGACTAAATGGGAGAATGGATCAACTCACGATAAAATGGCGGAGCAGACTTGATGTGCCGAATGGCCGACTTCTGCTCCTTTGTCTTATGATCTTATGGTCTTATGGAATGCTGTCTCATTCAGCCGTATTTCTATATATGGTTTGAATGACAATTAAACTTGATTTGATTTGAATAGACTGAGATTGATTCTATGCTCAAAATTTCTATGCAACTATACTCTACTCACTGCACTTTTCTGGAGAAATTCCCCTGCTTTTGCTGGGAGAATTTGCTGTGAATGGTTTCCTTAGCTCTTTTAATAGTCTTTTATTGCTGAGTGAATCAACACCGTTGTCTAATTGACTATTTGCTGTAATCATGCACTCTATCTCCATTTCATTAGATGAGTAGTTAATAACATTATTTAGTCCCAGGTCCTTCAATATCCCTAATAACTGACTAGAAAATGCAGGCTATTCAGGGCACCAAGGCATCACCAATTATTACACAGATACGTTGATTTTATTTTTGATGCATGAAGAGATGATTTTCATGGATTATGACAAACATCCTTAGTGTTTACTCGAACATCTTGACACAAGGATGAAGGGCATAGTGAATTCTAATACAAAAAAAAATGGATGCCAATTAAAGAGCTAAATACACTGTTCAGATGGATGGCGGGGGCGGCGGGGGGGGGGCAGAATCTAATTGAATCCTATCAGAAAGGCCTGGATAGAGTTGACATGGAGGGGATTTTTCCATTAGTAGGCAAATCTAGGATTTGAGGACAGCCTCAGAATAAAGGGACTCAGAACTAAGCTGAAAAGAAATTCCTTCAGCCAGAGCATGGTGAATGTGTGGAATTTCTTTACTACAGAGCACTGTGGATGCCAAGTACTTGGGTAAATTTCCAGTGGAAATTGATCGATCTATGATTGGTAAGGGGATTAAGGGTAACAGGGAGAAGATGAGAGAATGGGACTAAAAAGATCTGCTATGATTGAATATTGGAGCAGACTTGATGGGTAGAATAGCTTAATTCTGGTCTTGTACACAAGTTAGAGCCACAGAGGCATAGAGCATTGAAACAGGTCCTTTGCCCATTATGTCAGTGCTGACAATGAAGTACCTATCTATACTGATCCTATTTAATCTGTATCCTCTTAAGCCTCCACCTTCTGCTTTTCCATCCTGACCTAAAACTGTCTATTGTGTGATATTTTCCCATTCAAATATAGATGGTGCCACATTTGTCTTTCCACCATCCAGCGACACAGACTGTCCTTCCATTTGAAGCCGTGATTCACTTGCACTTCTTCCAATTTAGTTCTCTGCATTTAGTGCATACAATTTCACTTCTACAATGGGGATAGAAACTACAGACTGGGTGATCACTTTGCTGAGCATCTGTATTCAGTCCATACGATTGATCATGAGCTTCCAATTGTCTGCCACTTTAGTTCATCATGCCATTCCCATGCTGATCTCTTTGTCCTTGGCCTCCTCCAATGTTACAATAAGGAACAACCTCTCAGATCTTTTGGCTGGACATACTGGATCCTGCAACAGTCAGTATCGAAATTTCCGCCCTCAGATAACTCAATATAGGCTCATAGTCATAGAGCACCACAGCAAATAAAAAGACCCTGTGGCCCATCTATTCTGTGTCAAACTATTATCCTGACTAGCCCCATCGGTTTGCATCTGGACCATCCATGACTTATCCAAAATTCTCTTAAATGTTGAAATCAAACCCTTCTACCTGCAGCTTATTTCACACTCGCACTGCCCTCTGAGTGAAGAAGTTTCCCCTCATGTTCCCCTTAAACCTTTCACCCTTAATCCATGACCTCCAGTTCTAGTCTCACCCAACCTCTGTGGAAAAACCCTGCTTGCATTTACTCTATCTATATCACTCATAATTTTATATACCTCTATCACATATCCCCTCAATCTCCTACACTCCAGTAAGTAACCACACCTGTTATCAGTTTGGTTTTTACCTATTCTTTTCTTTTATATAGTTCTACCTTCTGGTCAGGTCCCCCATCCTAACCGTTAACAGCACACTGCACTTGCAAAGAAAGTTAACTTGAGTTCTCTGCCCCTTAACTTCCACATCAGTTCATCCTGTTTCAACATATCAAAGAAATTCCTTTTGTTTCACCTATCTATCTCCCCTACCTTTTCTGCTACCTATTGGAAGTCTTGCTTTCTCTATTTTCTAGTTTTGAAGAAGTTCTAAACCTGAAATGTTGAAAACTTCTTTACTTGCAGATGCTGCCTGATATGCTGAATGTTTCTAGCACTTTTCTGTTTTTACTTCAGACTTCCGTGTGTTATCTTTTTGATTTTCAGCCTTCACAATGATATCTTGCCTTATCTACTCATTCTTCAATTTCACACCCAATCTCTTGATCCTTTTCTTTACTTCAATGTACTAAAATAATGCAATTAGTCAGCATCAAATCGGGAGGGTTATCAACCAAGATCTGGTAGCAAAAAAAAATTGGTAAATTGGTTTATTCTTGTCACATGTACTGAGGTACACTGTAAAATCATGCTTTGTATTCCAATATTGGGGTAGTACAAAGGCAAAAACAATACCAGGATGTGGATCAACACACACACACACACACACACACACACACACACACACAGTGCTAGAGGAACTCAGCAGGCCAGGCAGCATCTATAGGAAAAAGGACAGTCGAGGTTTCGGGCTGGAATAGAACAATGGAGATCAGATTCTGGACAGCTTACGTCATGATCACCAATGATGAGAGTGATAGAGAGCACAGATGTGTAATAGGCAAGAACTGGAGCAGAAGCATACTGCAGATCACAGAGAGAGTAAGGAATGAAGCCTTGAAGGGATCTGAAAACAAAGATGAGATATTAATATGTGAAAACTATGTCTGAATGTTAACTCAGTCAGGGGTGAAGTGTTACAGGGTGACTAAGACTCACCAAGATGAAAGAACTCAATGACAATAATTCCACTGCAGTCTTCATTAGATCTACCCATGCATGTGCCTCCATAGTATCAATTAGATATTAATAAATAATTAAAATTGGTCGTTAAAAAGAAGATGCTTTGGTCAGTTCATATTCACTGGGCATATGATAATTGGAAAATTTCTCGAGGTTTCAAACTGTCTGAATGCATTAATGCTTTCACACTAACAAAGAGCTCTCTGCTGCATTTTCCATACAGCCTGGATCACTGCACCAAAAAAAATCAGCATGTTTAAGAAGAATGTAGTTCCAGAATTGGAGAAACAGCACTATATGATTGAAATTGTGTGGTATGTTGATAAATATTGTTTACCTTAGGAATATGTTAATTTAAATGAAACAACTTAAGGCATGTTTATTGTAGATGGACTTCTAACTCCATAGCAACCATTGAATTTTCTTTCAATCAATTTAATAAAAATTGGATAAGCAAGCATACTAGTAACCAAAAACAGAGCTTTCTGCAACTCTTCAGTAGATTAGCTGGAATCTGCTCAGAGGGAAACCGGTTAACACTCCAGCTTGACATCGGAAGTGGGAAACGTTAGTGCAGATAGAAAGGAGGGAGAAGTGGAGTGAGGGAGAAAGTGACAGGCAGGTGGGGTGAATGATAGGGTGTGATGGCACATGAAATGTGTCAGAAATTGGGCGTAAAATTCAAAAGATGTGGTTTTAGAGGAGGTATAAATGGAACAAGGGCAAGTGTTCTCCTAAATTGCTGAATTACAGTTGCGATTGCAAGGTTGCAACATGGGAGTTCAAAAGTGTAAGTATTTCACCAATGGGAGGACAGAGTGGGAAAGGGATGGAGAAAGATGATAAAATATTAGCACTGCTATTTCTCTGGTTGTAATCCAATCAGTGTATTGAAAGAGGAAATGAAAGTAACACTACAATTCAGCTGCAGGACTCTGTGTAGAGAGCCATTTTTAATTTTAATTTTAATCACATCCACTAGAGGGAGCGGCAAACAATGGGATCTTCTTCGGTCAAGATGTGTACCCTCACTATCATTATTCTACTGCACCAACCTGGACAAAATAAATACCGAAAATAAAAAAAATCTGAAGTTGAAGCTTTCAAAATTGACCACAAAACTGTCTAACCAACGTTTTCCATGGTAAATTAGTAAATTGGTAAATTGGTTTATTGTCAGATGTACTGTGGAAAACTTACCTTGGTACAAGGTGAAACAATAACAGTGCAGAATAAAGACTTACAGTTACAGGGAAAGTGCAGTGCTGTCAAAAAGGTGAAAGGTGAAAGGTCATATTGTAACAAGGTAGAATGCAGTGATACGAGTCCATTTTATTGTACTAGGGGAATATTCAATAATCTTAGAATAGTGGTATAGAAGCTGTCCTTAAGCCAGATGATATATGCTTCCATGCTTTTGCATTTGCTCTCTGATCGGAGGAGGGAGATGAAAGATCATCTGGGGAGGATAGGGTCTTTGATTATTTTGGCAGCTTTACCGAGGCAGTGAGTGGTTCAGATAGAGCCCTTGGAAGGGAGGTTAGTTTCTGTGACATGCTCAGCTGTATCCACAACTCTACAGTTTCTTGCAGTCACAGGTCAGGCAGTTGCCATACCAAACCGTGGTGCATCCAGATAAGATAATTTCTCTGGTGCATCAATAAAGTTTGGTGAGGGCTGAAGGGGACATGCCACATTTATGTTAGTGGGACTGGAGGGTCTGAGTAATAACAAGAGGACTGATTCACAGATACATTTTTCCCTATAACATGGGACATTGTGGAGTTATATTATTTAGGTTTATATAATCATGAGGGGCATTGATAAGGTGAAATGCCACAGTCTTTCCCTAGGGAATGGGTTTAAAGTGAGAGGAGAAAGGTTTAAAAAGGTCCTGACTAGGAACAATTGATGTTTCAAGACTCTTCAGAATCCAGTCCAGATGTAAGGTCTGGACTTGAAATGGCGACTATCCATTTCCCTCCGTAGATGCTGCCTGACCTGCTAAGTTCCTCCAGTGCTACTCTGCGTCACCCTCTAGTTTTAACCAGCCCTACCATGGGAAACATTCCCTTAACATCTACATTAACTTTATCTCTCATAATTTTATATATCTCCAGCATGTCACCTCTCAGCCTGTGCTCCACTGAAAAAACAGTCCCAGACTATCAAAACTCTCTCTGCAGCTCAAGTTCTGCATTTCAGACAACATCCTTTTGAATCTTTTCTGTATCCTTTCTAGCTTAATCAATGTATGCCAACATATGCAAAGGCTCAGTACCCTTTCAATTAAAATGCACCATTTCTACATATACAATGCCCTAGGCTTCATACCGGCTCCGCATTGCTTAGTGGCTTGACTTTGCCATGGCCTTATTTTGCTTTCAGTCAGACTGTTGACAGATGCCTCTAACCCAGAACATGGATCATTTGCACTCATTTTTCATTCACCAAATTGCACATAAGACTGTCAGGCTGCATTAGAAATTGTTTCTGAATAACATGACACCCATCACCCATCACCTCCCAACTTCTCACATTATTCCCAACTTCTCCCCATCCCTCACTTAACCATAGAAACATAGAAACATAGAAAATAGGTGCAGGAGTAGGCCATTCGGCCCTTCGAGCCTGCACCGCCATTTATTATGATCATGGCTGATCCTCCAACTCAGAACCCCGCCCCAGCCTTCCCTCCATACCCCCTGACCCCCGTAGCCACAAGGGCCATATCTAACTCCCTCTTAAATATAGCCAGTGAACTGGCCTCAACAGTTTCCTGTGGCAGAGAATTCCACAGATTCACCACTCTCTGTGTGAAGAAGTTTTTCCTAATCTCGGTCCTAAAAGGCTTCCCCTCTATCCTCAAACTGTGACCCCTCGTTCTGGACTTCCCCAACATCGGGAACAATCTTCCTGCATCTAGCCTGTCCAATCCCTTTAGTATCTTATACGTTTCAATCAGATCCCCCCTCAATCTTCTAAATTCCAACGAGTACAAGCCCAATTCATCCAGTCTTTCTTCATATGAAAGTCCCGCCATCCCAGGAATCAATCTGGTGAACCTTCTTTGTACTCCCTCTATGGCAAAGATGTCTTTCCTCGGGATTAGGGGACCAAAACTGCACACAATACTCCAGGTGTGGTCTCACCAAGGCCTTGTACAACTGCAGTAGTACGTCTCTGCTCCTGTACTCGAATCCTCTCGCTATAAATGCCAGCATACCATTCGCCTTTTTCACGGCCTGCTGTACCTGCATGCCCACTTTCAATGACTGGTGTATAATGACACCCAGGTCTCGTTGCACCTCCCCTTTTCCTAATCGGCCACCATTCAGATAATAATCTGTTTTCCTATTTTTGCCACCAAAGTGGATAACTTCACATTTATCCACATTAAATTGCATCTGCCATGAATTTGCCCACTCACCCAACCTATCCAAGTCACCCTGCATCCTCTTAGCATCCTCCTCACTGCTAACACTGCCACCCAGCTTCGTGTCATCCGCAAACTTGGAGATGCTGCATTTAATTCCCTCATCCAAGTCATTAATATATATTGTAAACAACTGGGGTCCCAGCACTGAGCCTTGCGGTACCCCACTAGTCACCGCCTGCCATTCTGAAAAGGTCCCGTTTATTCCCACTCTTTGCTTCCTGTCTGCTAACCAATTCTCCACCCACAGCAATACCTTACCCCCAATACTGTGTGCTTTAAGTTTGCACACTAATCTCCTGTGTGGGACCTTGTCAAAAGCCTTTTGAAAATCCAAATATACCACATCCACTGGTTCTCTCCTATCCACTCTACTAGTAACATCCTCAAAAAATTCTATGAGATTCGTCAGACATGATTTTCCTTTCACAAATCCATGCTGACTTTGTCTGATCATTTCACCGCTTTCCAAATGTGCTGTTATCACATCCTTGATAACTGACTCCAGCAGTTTCCCCACCACCGACGTTAGGCTAACCGGTCTATAATTCCCCGGTTTCTCTCTCCCTCCTTTTTTAAAAAGTGGGGTTACATTAGCCACCCTCCAATCCTCAGGAACTAGTCCAGAATCTAACGAGTTTTGAAAAATTATCACTAATGCATCCACTATTTCTTGGGCTACTTCTTTAAGCACTCTAGGATGCAGACCATCTGGCCGTGGGGATTTATCTGCCTTCAATCCCTTCAATTTACCTAACACCACTTCCCTACTAACATGTATTTCGCTCAGTTCCTCCATCTCACTGGACCCTCTGTCCCTTACTATTTCTGGAAGATTATTTATGTCCTCCTTAGTGAAGACAGAACCAAAGTAACTATTCAATTGGTCTGCCATGTCCTTGCTCCCCATAATCAATTCACCTGTTTCTGTCTGCAGGAGACCTACATTTGTCTTTACCAGTCTTTTCCTTTTTACATATCTATAAAAGCTTTTACAGTCCGTTTTTATGTTCCCTGCCAGTTTTCTCTCATAATCTTTTTTCCCCTTCCTAATTAAGCCCTTTGTCCTCCTCTGCTGAACTCTGAATTTCTCCCAGTCCTCAGGTGAGCCACTTTCTCTGGCTAATTTGTATGCTTCTTCTTTGGAATTGATACTATCCCTAATTTCTCTTGTCAGCCACGGGTGCACTACCTTCCTTGATTTATTCTTTTGCCAAACTGGGATGAACAATTGTTGCAGTTCATCCATGCAACCTTTAAATGCTTGCCATTGCATAGCCACCATCAATCCTTTAAGTGTCATTTGCCAGTCTATCTTAGCTAATTCACGTCTCATACCTTCAAAGTTACCCCTCTTTAAGTTCAGAACCTTTGTTTCTGAATTAACTATGTCACTCTCCATGTTAATGAAGAATTCCACCATATTATGGTCACTCTTACCCAAGGGGCCTCTCACGACAAGATCGCTAATTAACCCTTCC
This sequence comes from Mobula hypostoma, assembly GCF_963921235.1. Taxonomy (NCBI): domain Eukaryota; kingdom Metazoa; phylum Chordata; class Chondrichthyes; order Myliobatiformes; family Myliobatidae; genus Mobula; species Mobula hypostoma. Next base: position 159,967,652 of record NC_086100.1, read on the forward strand.
TCATTGCTCAAAACCCAGTCCAGAATAGCCTGCTCTCTAGTTGGTTCCTCGACATGTTGGTTCAAAAAACCATCCCGCATACATTCCAAGAAATCCTCTTCCTCAGCACCTTTACCAATTTGGTTCACCCAGTCTACATGTAGATTGAAGTCACCCATTATAACTGCTGTTCCTTTATTGCACACATTTCTAATTTCCTGTTTAATACCATCTCCGACCTCACTACTACTGTTAGGTGGCCTGTACACAACTCCCACCAGCGTCTTCTGCCCCTTAGTGTTACGCAGCTCTACCCATATCGATTCCACATCTTCCCGGCTTATGTCCTTCCTTTCTATTGCGTTAATCTCTTCTTTAACCAGCAACGCCACCCCAAATTCCATAACCATATTCCCCTTCTCAAATGGATTTACCCATCACCCTCTAGTTTGTGATCCCTACCCCTTCCCCTACCTTTTTTTCTGGATTCTGCTCTCTTCCTTTCTTGTCCGGATGAAAGGTCTCGACTAAAAACATTGACGGTTCATGTCCCTCCATTGATGAGGCCTGACGTGCTGAGCTCCTCCAGCATCTTTTGCATGACACCCATCAAGAAACTGTTCGGAATATTAGATGTATGATTCACCTTAGTTTGGCTGATGTATAACATTACTCTCAAGCTACTGCTGTACATTGTGCTGTGAACAATCTTTTCATTGTTGCATAAACTGGAACTTTTTGGTGCAACCCTCAACCTTTACTGATACCTCAGAAAATAACTGGAACCATATTGCTCAGAAACTGCAAAGAAGACATCAAGCAAATGACCTGCACTGTGACTTCGAGACTCAGGAGACCACAGATGCTGGAATATATGCTCATGCTGCTTAATGGGCCAAGCAGTATCTTGAGGGGGAAATGGACGATCAACATTTTGTTTGAGATTCTTTATCCTTTTCCCTTTACAGATTCTGCCTTACCTGCTAAGTTTCTGCAGGAGTTTGGTTTTCACTGTGTCATTACTGTCTTGCACACAAAGCCCGAGTGTCTTGATATTCAAGATATTGGAAACAGCATTACTATTTGCTGCCCTTTTATACAAATCAGACCTGAATCCCTGATCAGACCACTGCTCAGTGGCGTAGGTTTTGATCAAGGAATGCTATTGCTTGAGGGATGCAGAGACACACAGGAGACAACATCCTCTCATCCCACCGCGTAAGTTTTCCTCACCTCTATGACATGACAGCAATTACACTCGTGTTTAGTGATTGCCATGAGGAGAGAACTTTGAGTTTGACAGTTGTGTTGCCCCCATACAGGAAGGATGTAAAGGCTCTGGAAATGGTGCAGAAGAGGTTTACCAGGATATAGCCTGCATTAGAGGGAATGAGCTTCAGGAGATGTTGGATAAACTTGGGTTGTTTTCTCTGGAATGCCAGAGGATGAGAGGAGGCCTGCTAAAAGCTTATGAGAGGCATAGCTTGCATAGACATCAGAATCTTTTCCCCAGGGTAGAAAAGTCAAATAGCAGGAGACATGCATTTCAGATGAGACGGGGAAAGTTTAAAGGAGACAGGCCGGGCAAATTCTTAACACAGGTAATACCTGGAACGGGCTGTCGGGGGTAGTGGTGGAGGCAGATATGATAGAGGCTATTGGATAGCCACATGAATATACTAAGGTTGGAGAGATAGTGATCACGTGCAGTCGAAATAGATTTAGTTTATTTTGGCATTGTGTTCAGTACATACATTGTGGATGAAGGACCTGTTCCTGTGATGTACTCTTTTATGTTCCAGATGACAATGACACTACAGCTATAGGGTTCTCTCAACAGAAATTTTATGGGGCAACACACACAAGCTGCTGGAGGAACTCAGCAGGTCAGGCAGCATCTACGGAAAGGAATAAGCAGTTGGCGTTTCAAGCTGAGACCCTTCATCAGGACTGGAAAGGAAGGGAGAGGAAGCCAGAATAAGATGGTGGGGGGAGGAGACAGATTATAAACTAGAAGATGATAGGTGACATTAGGTGGAGGCGGGGGGAATAAAGTGAGAAGCTAGGAGATGATGGGTGGAAATGGTAAGGGGCTGAAAAAGAAATCTGATAGGAGAGAAGAGTGGACCATGAGAGAAAGGGGAGGAGAAGAGGCCCTAAGAGGGAGGTAATGGGCAGATGAGAAGATAAGAGGTGAGAGAGGAGCCAGAGTGGAGAATGGAAGAGGGAAGGAAGAAGGGGAGACACTATCAGAAATTAGAAAAATCGATATTCATGCTACGAGGTGTTGCTCCTTCAACCTCATCATGGCAGTAGGGGAGGCCATGTGCCAATATGTCAGAATGGAAATTGTCAGTGGAATTAAAATGGTTGACTACAGAGAAATTCTGCTTGCTGCAGATCGAGCAAAGCTGCTCGTCAAAGCAGTCCCCCAATTTACATCAGGTCTCTCTGCTATAGAAGAGGCCGTATCGGGAGCACCAGGTACAGTGGTGGATACGCGTTACCTCTTTATTCCTCAAGGCCTCCATCTTCTGCCCACCCTACCTTCCCTAAACACTCCAACCCTCCCCTCTCCTCTGTTGCCTCCAACTCTCTTCTCCCCACCTCTCATCCCTGCCATGTCTTCACCTCCCCTCTGAACTTCCCCTCTCTGAGGCAGAACATTTGTTTTCAGCAACAGCCATACCTTTGATCCTACCTCCCCCCCGCCTGTGCCCGTAACTCAGTGAGCTCTGCATCTGCCATGATGCCAAGCTCTTCTTCCATCACCTTCCTTTCTGAGCCTGGATCCTTAACTTCCTCAATGGGAGACCACAGTCTGCATGGATCTGAAACAACATTACCAGGCACCATGACAGTGCAGTGGTTAGTGTGACACTATTACAGCCTGGGACGTTCCAACGTTCGAAGCTCAATTTCAGCGCTGTTCTGTAAGGAGTCTCTCTACACCCACCCTGTGGAATGTGTGGGTTTCCTCTGGTTTCCTCCCACAGTCCAAAGACGCACTTGGTAGGTTAATTGGTCATTGTAAATTGTCTCACGATTAGGGGAACGTCGATTCATGAGAGGCGTGCGACGGGCATTTTCATGCCTTACAAGGTGCAGATTGGAAGTCTGTGTGGGGCGCCACTCTTCGCACAGACTAGAGCAATGTGTGATTAAGTGCCTTGCTCATGGGCACAAACACGCTGCCACAGCTGAGGCTCGAACTAGCGACCTTGAGGTAACTAGACGAGTGCCTTAACCACTTGGCCACGTGCCCAACACAAACTCATGATTAGCTTAGAGTTAATTGGGTTTGTCGGGGTTTGCTGGGTCAGCATGGCATGTGAAGAACTCAGTAGAAAAGGGATTTAAGACTTCCTTGAGAAGCAGAATGATTTTGAATCTAATTGATTGTGGCTTGGTTGTAAATTGGAGGCCCATTCGAACTTGACTTTTCCATCAAAGGAAATGAATTTTCTGTGTTTATCTGATCCTATCTCTTCCATAGTTAAGGGAAGAGTGAAGACATTTTAAACTCACTAATTATGTGCAATAAGTGGAGATGTTTAGCTTTTGAAAATAGATGGACAAAACAGCCACATAAATTTAATCTACACACACTTCAGGGAGTGTTCTGTTTTGTTTTTGTCATTAGATCTTTAGACAATTAATGATAACTTGATAAAAGATTTCTTACCTCAAATTACTTGGCAATAAATTAAATGCTAGGCATATAGATGAAAAGAGAAGGAACCGGAGAGATAGGTCCAAGATTTCTGTGTTCAAACCATAGAAAACTCTGTTGTCACACAAGGAGTTGTGAAATTTGGAACTCCCTCTCCCAATAGCTTGTGAATGACAGGATGATTGGGCCCTTAAACACAGATATTGGTTAATTGTTTTGTTGGAAAACTGAATCAAGGGATTTGATGGAAAGACGTAAAAGAGGTGTGAAATGTTGGGAAATGTATGATAATGCATTTTGGTAAAGGGAACAATAGTGCTGACTATTATCTAAATGGGGAGAAGGTTCAAACATCAGAGGTGCAGAGAGACTTGTGACTCCTCATGCAAGACTCTCAGAAGGTTAATTTACCAGTTGAGTCTGTGGTAAAGAAGGCAAATGCAATGTTGGAATTTATTTCAAGGGGAATAGAATATAAAAGCCAGGAGATAATGCTGAGCCTTTATACTTTATACCTTATTGTCGCCAAACAATTGATACTAGAACGTACAATCATCACAGCAAGATTTGATTCTGCGCTTCCTGCTCCCTGGATTACAAATAATAAATATTAAAAATAGTAAAAATTAGTAAATATTAAAATTTTAAATTATAAATCATAAATAGAAAATAGAAAAATGGAAAGTAAGGTAGTGCAAAAAAACCGAGAGGCAGGTCCGGATATTTGGAGGGTATGGCCCAGATCCGGGTCAGGATCTGTTCAGCAGTCTTATCACAGTTGGAAAGTTATAAGACATTAGTTAGGCCGCACTTGGTGTATTGTCAACAATTTTGGGCCCCATATCTTAGAAAGGATATGTTGTCATTGGAGACAGTCCAGAGAATGTTCACGAGGATGATTCTAGGAATGATGGGGTTAACATATGATGAGTGTTTGGCAGCTTTGGGCCTGTGCTCACTGGAATTTAGAAGACTGCATGGGGATCTCATTTAAAACTTACCGAATGTTGATAGATAGGGTGGATGTAGAGAGGATGTTTTCTATGGTGGGGGTATCCAGAACTAGAGGGCACAGCCTTAAAATTGAGGGGTGACTCTTTAGGACAGAGGTAAGGGGAAATTTTTTTAGTCAGAGAGTGGTAAATATGTGGAATGCTCTGCCACAGACTGCAGTAGAGGCCAAGTCCGTGGGTATATTTAAGGCGGAAGTTGATAGTTTTCTGGTTGGTCAGGGCATCAAAGGATATGATGAGGAGGTAGGTGTATGAAGTTGAGTGGGATCTGGGATCAACCATGATGGAATGGCAGAGCAGATTCAATGGGATGAATGGCCTAATTCTGCTCCTCCTATGTCTTATGGTCTTATAGCACAGATCATCGGTTAATAAACAAAAAAGTAAAGCAGGCTTGAGAGAAGTTAAATGGCCCATACTTGTTTGTAAAGCTAATGTGACTGAACCAGGGGAAAGACAGGTTTGTGCTACATTTCTCACAACCCCAGTCCTTACTCCCAATTTATCACAGGAGCTAAATTAATTGCTGTCACAAGCATATCACAGCCAGACCTTTCAGTTTCCATTTCCATTATAACTAAAAATGTTAACAAGGCAACAATCAATCAGTTGAGCAGCACCTGTGGGGAGGAAAGGAATTGTCAACATTTTGGGTCAGAATCCTGCATGAGGACTAATGGTTAGTATAAAGAGGGGAGGGGGAATGGTGAGGTTGGACTCCAGGGTCAATAGTGGACTGAGGAGGGATGTAAGATAACAGGCAGGTAGTGTGAGGTAAGGAAGGAAAGTAGGTGTGGAGTTGAGAGATAGTAGCAGGTGACTAAAAAGTGGATTGAAACAAATGGAGAAAGGCAGAGGGAGGGGAGAGTGAAGATGGGATTCAGCTGCTGGAGGGAGATAATCAAAAACATAGATCTACCAATGCTGGACTCTGATAAGTAAAGGAGCTGAGAATGGGAACCATTAGATGAGAGGTGAATGGTGGTTGAAACCAGAACTAGATAAGGTTGGTGTGTGTGTGTGTGTGTGTTGGGGCAAGGGGGTCCCTGCAGGTGAACTGTGTGTGTGTAATAGGTCAATGGAATCTGGATAAGAAAGGGGAGGAAGATGGGAGAAGTGGAGCTGGAAGGGTATGAGGGAAAAGGGGACAAAAGGATTGGAAGGAGATGACAAGGAAGTGGGACAACTTACTGGAGAGGAGCATTACCTAAATTTGGAAAACAACAATGTTAACAAAGGACATTTTCTGACAAATCAGTGTTGCTTCCCTAGATCTCTGTTATTCTTGGAAGAAATTTAAGCTTCAAAGTTGATTGTGGATGCTTTGGTGGAAGCTTGGCCCACTGACTGAAGGTTTATTGTTTGTTTCATTTTGCTCCAGATGTAACAATGGAGTTTTTGATTTACAAAGTAGATAAAGGTAAACCAAAGCCAAGGGGAGGTGAGACAAGGAGTGGATTGATTCATAGTTGGTCCCAGAACAAAGAGTGGCATTGAAGTAAGTATTCTAATCCTGACTCATCAGACAGCCACAGCTAAAAATAAAAGTTAAAGTGGAAAACTAACATAATTGTCACATGGTTAATTGAGACTGAGAGTAAATGGTGAAAGATAACAGACCCTCTAATTTACTTGAACTATATTGGAATATTTTTAATAATGCAACATGGCTTGTACTAAAAATCTTATTGGCCATGGTGTGTGATCAAAAGTCCCCAGAAGCTGAGAATTCAATAATATTTGTAGCATATGAAGGAGAGCTTACAGAATACCAACCATCATTGACCTTGAAAACCTTTTCTTAAATTTGAGTTGAATATGTTTCCTTATTAATTAGTCTGTGTACAGAAGTGAGACAGAACGCCAAGGGGAGTGGTGCCATAATAATAACATCATGCCCGATGTCATCAAAACCAGGGAGCTAATCACTGACTTCAGAAGGCATAAGCTGGGAGACCATGTAGCAGTTCTCATAGGTGGGTTAGAATTGATCAGCTTCAAATTCCTCACAACACACACAAAAAATGCTGGTGAACGCGACAGGCCAGGCAGCATCTATAGGAATAGGTACAGTCGATATTTCCGGCTGTACCTATTCCTATAGGTCCTATGAGACCCTTCATCAGGACAGAAATTCCTAGGCCTGAACATCTTGGATGACCTGCCCTGGACACGGCACAAAGGTGAAATCATGAAGAAGGTGCTCCAGCACCTCAACTTTCTTAGAAGTTTAAAAGAGATTTGGCATGTCACCAAATTCTGCAATTAATATCTACACATTTTTGTGTGTGTTTCTCGGATTTCCAGCATCGGCAGATTTTCTCTTGTCGGCATCTATCATCAAGGTTTCTCCCCATCAGGGTCATGCCATCTGTTCACTGCTATCAGCAGGCAGGAGGTACAGAAGCCTGAATTCCCATACCACCCGGATTTGGGAATCTGCGCAACCTAACCCTACCTCAGCAATGGAATATTACGAATAACCTCTTGCACTGCCATGGACTTGTGTTTTGTGGAGGTGGAGCAGAAGATGATGCTAGAGGTTGAATTCTTCCAGCCCATCAGAAGAATAGATTAATGTTCCTAATGTTTCTATTTCCCTTTTCAAGGTGGATAAGGTCCTGTTGGATTCTGTGATCTACAGCTGAACTCAAACTGTAGTTCTACACAGCAACAGGTTCCCACTCTTGGAGCTTGCTGATCGGCCACGTTTTTGATATCTCCAAGAACGGCCTGGAAGACGCATGCCTTCAGAGTGCAGCCTAGTGTGGTCGTGTGGACCCGATTTCTCGCCAGTGTCACAAGCTGAAGCGTCACGGGGAGCCAGCACGTTGAGACAAAGAGTCTGGCTGTCGGAGGCCTCTGCACTTGGTGATCACTCTCTCTCTCTCGATGGTGACTCAGAGTTTGCCGCTGATTCTCGAGTCAGAGGGAACTCAAAATAAAAGCGGTGCTACAGGCTGTAACATCAAAACAGCGGCGGGTTGTCTCCCCTCTCGCTGTGGAAAGAGTGATAACTCTCTCTCCCTTCTTAGTGAGAGAGAGAGCCTGAGGGATGTTGAACTGTTGGGATGAACAGCAGCTTTTGATGGACTGTAGACCATGGTCTCTCTTTGGAGGTTTGCTGTTGTTTTCATGGTGGATGGTGGGAGTGCTGATGCTTTTTGCTAGACAATGTGGGGGGAGCATTGATGCTGCTTGTTTGTGGGAGGGGAATGGGGGTCTTTGGGGTTCTTGTGTTTTTTTTCTGTCATTCATTCATTGGGGGTTTTCTTCTGAGTTGAGGATGTCTGCGGAGAGTAAGAATTTCAGGTTGTATATTGTATATATTCTCTGATATTAAATGGGACCTTTGAACCATTGTTTTACACAGTCTTTTTTCTTCAATGTATTGTATGATTTATTTTCAATGTATGTGTTGTCTGTTCAGATATGCCTGTGATGCTGATGAGCCATACTTGTGCTCATGACAATAAACTCCACTTGACCTGCTTTGAGAATGAGGCCATTGCAGATCTGATCAGTGTTTATTGTCTATCCTTGACTGTCCTTGAACGGAATGATTAACTGGATCATTTCAAAAGGCAACTGAAAGATAATCACATTACAGTCAGTTTGGAGCAATGAATAAAGAGAGATCAGGTGGCAACAGAAAACTTCCTTCCCTGTTCATTCTGATAGTTTCATCTCCACTGGAGATTATTTGAAAATTCACACCAGTTTGCAGACTAGAGATAGAATTAGAAAACATTTGCAAAAGTTTGTCTGGACTGTAAAATGACACAGGGGACAGGCAAATTGGAACAAGGCAGGGGGCATAAAACACCTCCCAATCATTAAGAAGCACATGTATACGCACACAATAAACATTTGTGTATAGATGTGCAAATGTTCACAAGTTTTTATTGTACTGCTATGAAGTAAGTCAAAATTTATTATCAAAATACATATATGTAATCATTTACTACTTTTTGATTCATTTTCATTCATGATGAACAGCCAAAAGACAACAAATTGTACAAAAAATGTAATACTGAGAACATGAGTTGTAAAGTCCTTGAAAATAAGTCTGTAGGTTGTAGAATCATTCCAGCATTGTGGTGAGTGAAGTGAGTGAAGGTATCTGTGCTGGTTCGGGAGCCTAATGGTTGTAGAGTGATCATTGTTCCTGAACCTGGTGGTGGTGATAGACCTAAGCTTTCCCAAAGTTTCTGCCCCTTTCCACTTCTGATCCTCTAATGAGGACGGCCTCATGGACCTCATGGTTCTTTCTGCTGTAATCGATAATCAGCTCTTAGTTTTTGCTGATGTCGAGTAAGTCGTTCTTGTTGTGGCATCATGCGACTAAATTTTCAATCTCCCTCCTACTATATGCCAATATGTCACCACCTTTGATTCAGCCAACAACTGTGGTGGTGTTAGCAAAATTAAATATAAGTGCTGGAGATGTATTTAGCCACACAATCGGGTCTAAAGTGAATAGAGCAGGAAGTGAAGCACACAGCCTTGTAGTGCACTTGTACTGATGGTGATTGCAGAGGAGATAATGTTGCCAATCTGTACTTCCTGGGGTCTGCAAATGAGGAAATTGAAGATCCAGTTGCCTAGGGAGGTATTGAGGCCCAGTTCTCGGAGCTTAGTGATGAGTTTAGAGGGGATGATAATGTTGAATGCTAAGCTGTAGTCAATGAAGAGCATCCTGATTCGTGCATCTTCATTATCCAGATGTTGCAGAGCTGAGTGAAGGGCCAATGAAATGCCGTGAACCTGTTGTGACAGTAGGCAAATTGGAATGGATCCAGGTCACTCCTCAGGCAGGAATTGATATGCTTCATGACCAACCTTTCACTGTACTTGTCACAGTAGATGTAAGTGCTACTAGATAGTAGTGATTGAGGTAGGTTACCACATTCTTCTTGGGCACCGGTATGATTGAAGCCTGCTTGAAGCAGGGGGTACCTCAGACTGCCGAAGCAAGTGCCGAAGATGTGCAATTACACTTCAGCCGGATGATTAGCACAAGTCTTCAGTATTCGGTCAGTTACGCCATCCTGAAGGATGCTCTTATGTCAGCCTCAGAGACTGAAATTTCTGAGTCAGCGGGGGCTGTGGGAGTTTGTGAAGCTGCCTCCTGTTGGTCAATACAAGCATAAAAGGCATTGAGCTCATCTGGGAATGAAACCTTATTATTATTTCTGTTGCTTGGTTTTGCTGTGTAGCTGGTGATGATATTCAAAGCCTGCCACAGTTGTCAAGCAATTTTTTGTGATTCGAGTTCAGTCAAGAGTTGCCACCTTGCATGTACACTTTCCTAGATCATCAGTCCTGAATGTTACTGATCTAGTCTTCAAAAGATTTTGAATTGCTTGGTTCATGCAGGGCTTCTGGTTGTGGTCTGTAAAAGATTTCAGCTTATATTTTTGTGCACAGCCCTGGAGAAGAGCAATTAGCCAGGATCACAGGAGCTATGGCACCAAGAAGAGGAAAAAGTGCAGGAGTGGTAACTTCCTGAACTTACAGTCAAAGAATGCTTCAACTACTGCACAGAATCTTGTCATCTTCAGAAGTTTTCGGATGACTCTGCCCTAGTTGGATGCATCAGCAAGGGAGATGAGGCTGAGTACAGGGCTACGGTAGGAAACTTTGTCACATGGTGTGAGCAGAACTATCTGCAGCTTAATGTGAAAAAGACTAAGGAACTGGTGGTAGACCTGGGGAGAGCTAAGGTACCGGTGACCCCTGTTTCCATCCAGGGGGTCAGTGTGGACATGGTGGAGGCTTACAAATACCTGGGGATACGAATTGACAATAAACTGGACTGGTCAAAGAACACTGAGGCTGTCTACAAGAAGGGCCAGAGCCGTCTCTATTTCCTGAGGAGACTGAGGTCCTTTAACATCTGCCGAATGATGCTGAGGATGTTCTACGAGTCTGTGGTGGCCAGTGCTATCATGTTTGCTGTTGTGTGCTGGGGCAGCAGGCTAAGGGTTGCAGACACCAACAGAATCAACAAACTCATTCGTAAGGCCAGTGATGTTTTGGGGATAGAACTGGACTCTCTCACGGTGGTGTCTGAAAAGAGGATGTTGTCTTTAAGTTTCATGCCATCTTGGTCAATGTCTCCCATCCACTACATAATGTACTGGGTGGGCACAGGAGCACGTTCAGCCAGAGACTCATTCCACCGAGATGCAGCACAAAGCATCACAGGAAGTCATTCCTGCCTGTGGCCATCAAACTTTACAACTCCTCCCTTGGAGGGTCAGACACCCTGAGCCAATAGGCTGGTCCTGGACTTATTTCATAATTTACTGGCATAATTTACATATTACTATTTAACTATTTATGGTTCAATTACTATTTATTATTTATGGAGCAACTGTAATGAAAACCAAATTCCCCCAGGATTAATAAAGTATGACTATGACTATGAGTATTTTAAGGTAGCCTGCAGGAGGATACCTAGATATACCTACTGTGAAGCTCTATATTTGAATGAAGAAGCACAGGAACCAGCATGAATAACAGTACATTGTTACTTAAATCCTTCTGTCCTTATTAGGCACTATAAAACATCCTAAGTCTCAGTATGATGAAGAGAGAGCTCTGGTAACCAATCAGCTGCCAAACTGGATAGATGAATATCAGAGATATTGTAAGGAATAAAATGTTTACATATATGTGCTTCTTTCCAAACTTCTAATTTTTCGGAAGTATGATTGTTTCATGCTTTGTGTTCCTAAATTCCCTATCTAGTCGCACACTTTTCTAGGCAGTAGAGTTTGCAATGACTTCAGCTTGACTAAGAGACAAGAGGCTGCAGGTGCTGGAATGTGGAGTAACACTGGAAGAAGTCAGCAACCATAAAGAAGACATGCCAGCGGCTCTAATTCATTAGGAGTTTGAGATTTGGTATGTCGTCAGAGACACTTACAAATTTCTACATATATATGATGGAGAGCACTCTAACTGGTTGCATCAGTGCTTGATATGGAGGCTGCAATACGCTGGATTGAAAGAAGCTACAGATGTTGTAGCCTCAGCTGGTTGAATCACACACACAGCCCTCCCACTATTGAGGACATTTTCAAGAGGCGGTGCCTCAAGAAGGCAGCGTCCATCATTAAGGACCCTCAGTAGCCAGGACATGCACTCTTCTTTTGTTACAACCATGGGTGAAAAAATAGAGGAGCCTGAAGACCCACACTTAACGTTTTAGGAAAAGCTTCTTCCTCTCCTCCACTGGATTTCTGAAAGGTTCATGAGCTCATGAACACCATCTCATCATTTCTTTTTTGCACTATTTATTTATTTTTGCAACAGTCATTCTCATGTCTTGCACTATACTGCTGCTGCAAAACCATAAAACCAGTGATAATAAACCTGGTTATGATTGTGATTCTGATTCTGGTCAGGTTGTGTCAATGAAGGAAAATGGACACTTGATATTTTGGGTCAAGACCCTTTAGCTGGATTTAGCTTTACTGAGGGAAAGGATGGGATTTCAGTCAGGAAGGTGTTTGAGACATTAAACTAAGACTGGGAGTCGCTGTAGCAGATGAGGCAAGATGGGGACAGAGACAGACAGTACAATGGAGGTGAAAGTGGTAGGGTTTAGTGACAGTGTACAAGACTAACATTTCAAAAACTATCTGCATACACTTTCACTGATGTACATTTGGGACATCTAAATTACTCATCCTCAAAAATAGTTGGTAAAAGCGTTGTCTTTCTGTAAAATCAATATTCAACATTTGTTCTCTGTGAACAGCCAATGAAAATTAATGAAGAGAAAAGGAAAGGTTATACTGTAACTCTCATGACCTTGTTATGTCTCAAAATGATCTATAATAAAATCAATACTTCTTGAAGGAGAGTACTTAATTTAGCCTTTAACCCCATTTTCTCACAAACATGCAAATGCATATGTGACGTAATAGAACACCACACATCAGAATAACCTTTCTTGACAGGTGTCAAGAAATTAATACTGCCTTGGGATGCTATTCTTGTGTATAGCAATTAGTTGCACTGAGCACTTTAATTTAAGCTCTTTGTTGGCAATCACATTCAAACTGACTCATTGCACAAGTTGACATTGCATTGTTTAATTAACTACAGCATGTTGACAAAGTCACATACTTCTGAAGACATGGATGTTGCCAACATATAGGGAGAAATGCATCTATCCATAGTTAAAAGTAAATATTAACAGATGAAGAGGATCTTTGTCAAGTAACCATGGCAGAAGTTGGACTGGATGTAAAAATATCTGGAAGCAAAGGCAGTGTTTGAAGTTACTGAAAGTAATTTTGTCACAACTGGAACTTGAGTATACAAATTTCACAACATACTGTATATCAGTGACAATAACCTTGTTTCTTATTCTGAAATTATGCCGAATAGTTTCGATTTCTTCTGCAATCTGAGTAACATGACACAACACATGCCATCATTACAGAATGCAAAAACAGTTGTCGTGTTCATTCCTGAGACTAACACAGAACTGGTGCTGTCAATAAATAATGTCAATCTTATTTGATAGCAGTAAGGAGCATTATCAGAGAACGATTTGAAGCAGCAAAATAGTATTTTAGTCTTTTCTGCTACTATATTTTTGGGTCTGACAGTGACATCTCCTTGAGTTCAGTGGCATTAAAATCTGTGCAGAATGAACCTAGAATGGAACAGTAAAAATCCAGTGTATATGTGACAAGATTTTATTGCCCTATTTTGTTTGGCCACCTTCAATCCACCTAAAGCTGGCCATCAAAGTTGCTGGTGAACGCAGCAGGCCAGGCAGCATCTGTAGGAAGAGGTGCAGTCGACGTTTCAGGCCGAGACCCTTCATCAGGACTAACTGGCTCTTCCTTCAGTTAGTCCTGACGAAGGGTCTCGGCCTGAAACGTCGACTGCTCTTCTTCCTACAGATGCTGCCTGGCCTGCTGCGTTCACCAGCAACTTTTATGTGTGTTGCTTGAATTTCCAGCATCTGCGGTATTCCTGTTGTAAAGCTGGCCATATTTGGTTTGCGATGTAAAATTTGCAGTAGAGGAACAGACCATGACACAACTGATCTATATTAAATTCCACTTGGGTCATCGCTTACTTTTCCCAATCTAATCCAACCTTCTATTCCTCTCTTTCACATGTGTTTCTCCCTATGTACATCTATGCTAATTGGCTCGAGTACTCTATGTGGTAATATGAAGCCTCCCCTAAATCCCTTATTGGATTTTTGTTGACAATTTCATATTTACCACAGCTACATTGGATCTTTTTTGTGCCTGATGTAGCAGCAGCTGTAATTCCAAGATCCTTTAGCTAAAATTAAGACTTGGGTTCCAAGTTGCTTTTCAGTAATAAACACAAGCTTACATTGACATTCCAGCAAACCCTAGAGGAGATTCATGTTTATGCTTTTCCTGTGCATTCTGTTTGTATGATGCAATGGGCCTGTGAGGCTGCTGCAGTTAAGTTTTTCGTTGCTATTGTGCACGCATGTACTTGTGCAAATGACAATAAGCGCAACTTTGACTTTAATTCTCAGGGCTCTCACCTTTTGGTTGGGACATTAACCAGGGACCATGTCTGCTCTCGCAATTAAATGTAGGAGGGTCACCTGACATTATTTAAAGAGGAACAGAAGAGTCTAGTGATTTGGCCAATATTAATCTCATAACCAATGTCCTTTCAAAAACAGGTCACTTAGTTATTCTCTCTTTGCTTCCAAAATTGCTGCAAAGCATTGTGAACTCTGCCAGCTCCATCATCGGCTGCTGCCTCTCCCGCATCAAAGGCATCTTCAAAAGGTGATGCCTCATAAAAGGTAGCATCTATCATTAAGACCCCCAGCACCCATGACATGTTCTCTTCCTATCACTACCATCAGGGAGGAGATACAGGAGCCTGAAGACATGTACTCAGTGTTTTAGGATCAGCTTCTTCTCTGCGCCATCAAGTTTCTGAATGGACAATATATGAACCCATGAAAACTACCTCATTATTTTTGCTCTCTTTTTGAACTACTTATTCAAATTATTTTAAAAATATATTTCTTATTGTAATTTATAGCATTTTTATGTATTGCACTATACTGCTGCTGAAAATTAACAAATTACATTATATATATTAATGATATTAAACCTGATTCTGATTCTATCAAGGGAGACACAGAATGCTATATTGCAAAGTGGCCATATTCTGAATATTCCTACAAACTTACGTAAAATTCAAGTATCAAATCATTTCTTAATTTTAAAGAATAACATAAGGTTTGCCTTAAATTTAATTTTTCCTTTAAACCTGTGCATTTATCACCCATTCCTAAAATGGTCCTTAATTGAGAGGCTTGCTAAGTATTCCAGAAGGCATTTAAGAACCAGGCACTTTGATAAGGGGTTGGACTCACATTAAGTGGTGACAGATAAGAATGCTAGTTTTTCTTCCTTGACGAATAGTGTAACAGTTAGGCTTTTAATGACACAGGAGATTCTGCAAATGCTGGAAATCTGGATCAGCACACACAAAATGCTGGAGGAACTCAGCAGGCCAGGCAGCAACCATAGAGGAAAATAAACAGTGGATTTCGAATTTTCCTCCGTTCATGTCACTGGCCTGCTGAGTTCCGATGAGCAAGTTCCTCAGGAAGATTTGGGGATGGGCTGTAAATCATGTGACTGGCAGTATGTGGAGAACAAATAATTTAAAAATATCCAGTACCATGCCATTATTCAAAGTATTTAAAGTAAAATATTGGAGTTCCTGTATAAATGTTGGAAATTCACAATGGAGTAGAAAGGCTTTTTACTAGATTTCTGCTGAAAGGTTTATATTTAAAATCACTCATCCAAATAAATTGAAAAGCATAATTGAAAATGTTAGTGGAACTTTCTAGAATTTAGGCTATGGAAGCTGAAAGCATAACTTCTGATGATAGAGTCAGGGGTTTTGCTCAATGCTAGATTTGGAAGGATACAGAATTCTTGGAGACTTATAAAGCTGAAGAGAGATGGTAAGATATGGGCTGAGAGGCATTTTCAGCAGAGCAGTCGCACAAAACAATGAAAACAAAAATAAGAATTTTATAATTTAATGTAACTCTGCGAATCTAGTGTGAGAGGTGAAGGGAGAGAATTAATAGATAATTTTGATGAAGAGAAAACTCTGGTGAAGTATTTCAAACTGAACAAATTGAGGTCTGGATTGAATAATTCAGAACCAAAGTCAGAGTTAACCTAAAATCTAAGCCTTGGAACTTAAAAATAAATTTGTTCACCTTCTATTCAATGGACAGAAAAATAGAACTTTGCATGGATGTTCGCTATCACAGAAATTCAGGGTCAGATTTTCAATCCTCACAATGCAATATCATAATGGACTGTTGTGACTGCAGTGCTGTGATATGCTCACTTTCAGTTCGTTTTTTCCCTCGTCTTCTTGAAAACACACGTAATTTCGGAGTTGAGTAAGGAGTCACTGGTGTCCAGAGTACAAGGCCACAAATATGCTGTATTACAGTCACCACTACGTAAATACTTAATACATAATGGGCTCTCCTTTGCTGATGTGGTGGACATGGAGCAAAATAATTGGCTCACATTCATTCTTCAAAGTTCAGTGACAGTACTTCCTACAGAATTTGGAAAAGAACTCCAGAAGGCTAGTTGCAGCCAGTTTGACACAGGATGAGGAATGTTCTTAATTCTGCTTGCTTGTAGTTGTGCCAAAGACAAACTGCCTTTCCTGTCCACAGCATGGTCCAAAGGATTCTACAGCCAGAGAGGTACTTATGCACTGCAATGGCAGCTGTAGTGCAGGAAAAGCGACAGCAATTTGGTGTACAGCAAGCTCCCACAATGAATTAGTGATAGTTACCAAATAATCTGTTTTAGTGAAGTTGGTTGAGGGAAGAATGTTGATCAGGACAATGGGTGATAACTTCCCTGTTCTTCTTTGCAAGAACGTAAGGGAATTCTTTGTGTTCCACTGAGGAGAAAGACAGAGGCCTGGTTTAAAGTCGTGTGCAGAGGGTAGTATCTCTGCAGCACTCACTCAGCAACACCAGAAATGTCAGACTCCATGGTGCAATCACTGAGGGGACTTGTGTTAACAGCATTCTTACTCAAAGGCAAGAGTCACAACTTGCACATGTTGCCATGCATCATATGTGTAGATGTTGTGGGAAGAGAAACTGAAGAAAAAACTTTGCAGAAATGTGTAGAATACAGATAGGCATTTAATGGTGTTCTGCTGGCCATGTAGAGACACAGACACAGACGTGCACAAATACACACACATGTATATACATTCCCACAGGCACAGACACAAACACAAATATAACTGCATACAGACACAATCACACAGTTCATGCACATGCATTCTCGCGTGTATACACTGTTACGTACCCCGTAACTGGGTTGCCAAACCAGCAGAAATGGATCACTCAGTTGGAGTCTGGAGTACTAGAACTAAGAAAGTTTTATTAAAGAAACAAGCAACACAGTAATCGAAAGGATAATAAATGCAACAGTTCAGTGATGATAAACACACATGTGCACAGAATTAAAATAACAGCATCAATCAAGCTCTATCGTTGTCTAGGGGTAAATGACCAAATTTCAAAGTGACTCAAAGTTCAGTCCAGTTTAGTAGTTCAGTTCGCAGTAATCGTTGCCATGGCGATGGACAACGTGGGGGAAGAGAGAGATAGAACAAGAACAACTGATCATTCAGACGCGGCTTCACTCACAGACCGGCGAGATGGCTCACAAGCAGCTTTTGGGCGGGTCCTTGGTGATGTCACCTGAGGTCACCGACTGTGACCCCTCCTCCAGATGCGGTCAATCCCCTGCAGTGAACCCGGCACCCAGGCAAGGGCGGACACACACCGGGTTCCCGCTGATCGTACCTTTCCACCCTGGCCGTTGTCTGGTACTTCCCACCGACTCGTGAGGAGCGTACCGCTTCCAGGGTCTCGTTACCTCCGGTGTCGTGTGTCCTGCCTTAGCGAACCGGTCCCTTTTTATCCCCCTGCTGGGGTATCGCCTGTCCATCACTTCAAACAGTTCAAGGTTCAAAGGGGGGAGCCGCTCCAGACAGCTCTCTCTCCCACGTCCCTTCATTACACATCTCAGACGCTGCTCCATTGTTCCTCATCTCTCCTTCCCCTGATGGCAGGTGGCAGACCACTTGCTGATGTCACTGATGCTAACCCAGGCCAGCAAACATCCTAATTTTATGTGTATTCTCGTCACAACACACACACACACACACACACACACACACACACACACACGCACGCGCGCGCGTGCCCTTGGATTTTACAAATGGTTCCTTTGTATTACAAATTAGCCAGTATTGTGTCTGTGAAATGATGATGTATATCAATATTTATGTATTATTTATATGCATTGATATTTTCCCCAGTGATGAGCAGGGTATAAACAAACTTGCAATTTATTGTTAAGAAGAAATTAAACAAGATTTTCGGACTGCACTATCTGAAACAACAACACTCTGGGCTTGAGGGATCAAAGATGGGGAACTTAGTTGGGAGGAGGAGTTCAGGAAACTGGGGGAGTGAGTTGTAGTGGGGGAGCAAGTCTAAAATGGTGTTTATGAGAGAGAGCAAATCTGCTCATGGGCAAGTAATGCACAGTTGCAATTTATTATTTACTGATGAAGGTGCAACTCTGTCCCAGAGACGAATCACTTGCCCAACACCAGAGGTTAGGTGAGCTTGTCTATAGGTGAAAGGGAATTGGAGAAACAGGAAAATTTATCCATAACTGAAAAGAGTTTCTTATAATTGCTGTGAGCTTGACTATTGCTGACGGTAGCATTCTCAAAGTTGTAGGTGGGGTCTTTCACATTAGAGGGGAGCTTACCTTGACTAGAAGAGTTTATCTGCATCTGTGGAGAGCTCCCTCACAGCTGGAGAACACTCTTACTGGCTTCATCACAGCCTTTTATGGAGGCTCTAATGCACAGGATCAGAAGAGCCTGCAGAGGGTTCAAGAGTCAGCCAGTTCCATCATGGGCATAACCCTCCCTACCATCGAGGGCATCCTGATGAGGAATGTGAATTCCATCACTGAGGACCCACACCACATTGGACAGGCCACTTCTTATTACTACACTTGAGGAGAAGTTACAGGGGCCTAAAGATCCACATTCAAAGATTCAGAAGTAGTTTCTTCCCCTCCTCCGTCAGATTTTTGAATATTTTGTGAATCTGGGAATACCACCTCATCACGCCATTCTTTTTGCACTATTAATTGATTTTTGTAATTCATTGTAATTTTATGTCTTTGCCCTGTACTACAGTTGCAAATACAACACGCGTCACTTCATCTAAGTAGTGGATAATAGATCTGAATCTAATCTGAGATACAACACAGAAACAGGCCCCTCTGAAGACTAAGACAGTGATGCTAGCCCTTAAACACCCTTTTGCACTAACCTCGGTTTAGTCTCCCCATGTTCCCACCAACTCCCCCTTATTTCTACACTCACCTGCACACTAGTGACAATTTACAGTGGCTTATCAACCTGCCTTATCTTTGAGAAATGGGAGAGAACTGAAGCACATGGTGATATGTTTTGCAACTCCAAAACATAAAACTAATTGAAAGAAAAACATGGAGCCAGGGGTAACCTGTGTACTTTTAGTTTTTTACTTTAGTGAGGCGTGCAGCTGTGGTGTGGTGACGTGATGACGTATGCCATTCACATACTTTTACATATAACCTGTAATGTATTATGTAACAACAAAGAATTCTTAATCAAACAATATATTTACAATATTACACAAATATTATGAAATATGAAATACGCAGCACACCTCCCTGCTCAGCTATAAACTCCAACTCAATATAGAATGGAACTCAATACAAATAGGTAATGTATAGCTCTCTAGTCATCTGCTATACACACACTCACACACGGAGTATATGACATTACCACGTAACATAACAACTATAGAACTACCATGTACCCATGCACAGCATATTACATTTTAAATTGTCCAAGTCAGGCCTAAAGATTTAATCACTGTGGAGGATTTCCTACTTTTGTGAGATGCTGTCTTTCCTGATAAGGGGTGTGTCTCTCTGCTTGACGGGTGAGACCTGTGGCTGTGAAACAATCTCAGTTTCTGGGGCCTCATCTGTGGTGGTTGTAGGAGTTGACTCTGACACTGCAGGAAGTGGTGTGACGGCTCTGGACACCTTTGTTCTCCAACAATCAACTCTGCTCTCCTCAACTGATTGATGTGTTGTCTCCAGGTGATATCAGATCCAATCTCCACTGTGCAGGAAACTGGTCCATTTCAGTCTTTAATCTTTCTAAGTACCCACTCTGATCATCTTTGTAGTCGATCACCAGGACTGCATGTGTCCTACTTTGTTGCATTTTTCTGCAAGTTTTACCTTTAAGCTTGCATTGGTCTGGTGTATATGAGCTCCTGCCACAATGGTAGTACAACTTCCGCCACCTCCAACGGGATCCCACCACTAAGCACATCTTTCCCTCCCCCCCCTCTCTCTGCATTCCGCAGGGATCGCTCCCTACTCAACTCCCTTGTCCATTCGTCCCCCCCATCCCTCCCCACTGATCTCCCTCCTGGCACTTATCCGTGTAAGCGGAACAAGTGCTACACATGCCCTTACACTTCCTCCCTTACCACCATTCAGGGCCCCAAACAGTCCTTTCAGGTGAGGCATCACTTCACCTGTGAGTCGACTGGGGTGATATACTGCGTCCGGTGCTCCCGATGTGGCCTTTTATATATTGGTGAGACCCGACGCAGACTGGGAGACCGCTTTGCTGAACATCTACGCTCTGTCCGCCAGAGAAAGCAGGATCTCCCAGTGGCCACACATTTTAATTCCACATCCCATTCCCATTCTGACATGTCTATCCACGGCCTCCTCTACTGTAAAGATGAAGCCACACTCAGGTTGGAGGAACAACACCTTATATTCCGTCTGGGTAGCCTCCAACCTGATGGCATGAACATTGACTTCTCTAACTTCCGCTAGGCCCCACCTCCCCCTCGTACCCCAGCTGTTACTCATTTTTATGCACACATTCTTTCTCTCACTCTCCTTTTTCTCCCTCTGTCCCTCTGAATATACCTCTTGCCCATCCTCTGGGTCACCCCCCCCCACCTTGTCTTTCTTCCCGGACCTCCTGTCCCATGATCCTCTCGTATCCCCTTTTGCCTATCACCTGTCCAGCTCTCGGCTCTATCCCTCCCCCTCCTGTCTTCTCCTCTCATTTTGCATCTCCCCCTCCCCCTCCAGCTTTCAAATCCCTTACTCACTCTTCCTTCAGTTAGTCCTGACGAAGGGTCTCGGCCCGAAATGTCGACTGCGCCTCTTCCTATAGATGCTGCCTGGCCTGCTGCGTTCACCAGCAACTTTGATGTGTGTTGCTTGAATTTCCAGCATCTGCAGAATTCCTGTTGTTTGGTAGTACAATTTGTTCAGTCTGGCAGGTTTCCGTTTATACATTGCAATTTTGTTCAGGCTCAGTCTAGTTCCTCACTGCAACTCAGTTCAGAATCAGGTTTAATGTCACTGGCATCTGTTGTGAAATTTGTTAACTTTGTGGCAGCAGTACATGATTATATAGGGAAAAACCTATGAAAATAATTAAATTAAATATGTAGTGCAAAAGCAGAAATAAAAAGTAGTGAGGTAGCATTCATAGGTTCAATGTCTATTCAGAAATTGGATGGGAAAGAGGAAGAAGCTATTCTTGAATTATTGAGTGTGTGCCTTCAGGCTTCTGCACCTCCTTCCTGATGGTAACAAGGAGAAGAGGGCATGTCTTAGGTGGTGGGGGTCCTTAATCCTGGACACCACCTTTTTGAGACACTGCTTCTTGAAGATGTCTTGGATACTACTGAAGCTAGTGCCCCTGATGGGGCTGACTAATTTTACAACTCTCTACAACTTACTTCGATCCTGTGCAGTGCCATCACCACCCGCGTGCCCCCCCCATTCCAGACGGTGATGCAGCCAGTTAGAAAGCTCTTCATGATACATCTGTAGAAATTTGCTAGTCTTTTAGGTGACATGCCAAATCTCCTCAAACTCCTAATGAAATATAGCCACTGTCTTGCCTACTTTATAGCTGCATCAGTATGTTAGGACCAGTTTAGGTCTTCAGATATATTTACACCCAGGAACTTGAAATTGCTCATTCTCTCCATTTCTGACTGGTGCATGTTCCCTTAACTTACCATTTCTGAATGACCTCTCTGGCTGCTGTTTCCATTGATATAGCAATTTCAACAGCTCTTTTAAATGAGTCATGCTTCAGTTAGGAGCCATTTTCGAATGATTTCTTGTAAGATTCCATAATCTCTCAATACATCATTAAGCCTTTCATAAACTCACAATGCATGGGCAATTACTTCATTTCAGACATGTAAGCTCAGATAGACTCCCTTACTTTAGATTCCACTTATGAAACTAAAGCATTCTAGTTTTAAGTGTTCATGCACTGCTTTCATGATATCAGCAAATCACAATATCATTTCAGCTAGTTTGATTGGAATAGTTAAACTTCTAAGCAACTATTATACCCAGTAACACTGGCACTCGTTTTGCATTGGCTTTTTCATTTGCTTCAAAATACTGCTCAATTTGCTCAATATATATATTCCAGTTATTCATTGTGCAATTGAATGCATCTATCTTTCTGATGCAACCAGCCATTTGTATTATTTATTTATTATTATCACAGGTACACTGTTTATGTACCTGTGAATCTCCTCTGTTTTCTGCCTTTACTTAACTCAACTGTCTCTCTCCCTCATTTTCTAAAAAGACAGGTGCTGTGCTTTTATTTAACTTGACTGTCTCTCCTCTTGCGAAGAAAGAACATGCTTCATTTTTTTAAACTCAAATGCCTCGTTGCGCTTCAGCAGGTAGGTAGTCATTTCAAGTTCATTTTAAGTCTTGTTGCTGTTCTGTTTTCTGACTCTAAAGCATAAAACTAATTGAAAGAAAAACAGAATGAGGGTTAACTCTTGTATGCTCAGTTTTTTACTTATAGCGAGTCACATACTTATGACATGGTGATGTGATAACATATCTCGTTCACTTACTTTTACATATAACATGTAATTAATTTCAAACATATGTAAACAGCTAAGAATGTTCAATCAAAGTATTTACAATATTACTCAAAAGTTACTGAAATATTAAATACATAATACCTGAGATAAATCACCACCTAGTCATGGCAAGAATGTGCAAACTCCACAAAGAGAGCACTTGAGATCAGGATTGAAACTAGGTCTCTAACGCTTGGAGGAAGTTGCTCTATTAAGTATGACACTATGGCACCCAGCAAAACCCTGACATAAACACTTCTCCAATAGCAAAAGGAGAAGGCAGTTTATACAAGAACATATCCTCTGCGAATTTGTGAAAAAGGCAATCTCCTGGTGCTATTAAGGGAAGAACACTTTTAAAAAACTAGTTTATTCTCAACCCTGATGAACTCCTCCTCAGTCAGAATGGGTGAAGTCAACATTTAGTAAATTCAAATCCTTTTTTTGGCTTTCGTTGGAGAAGCTTATTCTGCTGATGAAAAGAAACACGGTGTAACTGTGAGGAAGTAGAGGTGTTATAATTCAAAGTAATTTGATTGCAGTAACTGTTCTGTGCTGTTGAAGTCTTGGCCATCTGTGAACATGATACTCAGGTTAATCTTGCAAAGGTGAAAGAATGCAGCTGACTGGTTCTTCCTCATGTTAGCTGTTCTCTGAGGACAAAAAAAATAAACACTTTCTTCAGCAATGCTTCCTGAAGCTTTGTGTTATCTGGTGTTGCCAGACTTCTGGGATTTTCTAGATATCTCCAAGAATGGAACTTTAAATGTTCATTGGAGAAAAATGACCAGTGTCATAAAGTATTCCCTAATTTTTCAATTTTTGAAGGGGAAGAAAAACAGTGCATTAAAGTGTAAAATTATTAAGGACAGAGGTTGGAGAGATGAAATCTTCAGGAATAAAGATTAGATCTCTAACTATTGACTGGAATACTGTAAGCTTAACCTCTCAATGGCACCGAGATTGATGTGCATTTAACTCTGTACCACCTCCATTGCCCCAGCTCTCTCAATGCCTTTGATACACAAAAAATCTATCAGCCTCATCAAGTTAACCCTGGAATAATGCCTGGAATAGGTTTTCTAAAAAGAAAAATATTAGCTTTATTTGTCACATGTACATTGAAATATCGAAACATCAGTGGAATGCAATGTTTGCGTCAACAATCAACACAGTGTGCTGCGCTGGAGGCAGCCGCAAGTGTCTGCATATTTCTGGTACCCATGTAGCATGCCCACAACCTACTAACCCTAACCTGTACGTCTTTGGAAACTGAAGCACTGGAGGAAACCCATGTGGTCACTGGGAGGATGCTCAATTTCCTTACAGACAGTGGCAGGAATTGAAACCTGATCACTGATCACTGATGCTGTAATAACGGTAGACCAACTGCGAGGATAATATGCTGCTACAGTACCATATCATGGAACAGAGTTCCAAAGTTCTTCACACTAAGATCCAGTGCAGAATTATCTCCTAACTTCACTGTTGGAAGGATTAGCTCAAATATTTATCTGGCTAACTGGTTTGATATTTTACAGTTTATTGATCAATATTTTAAAAATAATATCATTAATAATTTTTATCTTCTGAGTGTTGGTGACAAGTTCAGCATTTATTGCCCATTCCTAGTGCCCTTATGAAGCTGATGGTGAGCCATCATCTTGAACTGCTGCCCTCCTTGCAGAGAAGATATTGCTGGCTTCCTGGGCAGAGAGCTTCAGGATTTAGATCCCACTATGATGAAGGAAGAGTCATACATTTTCAATTGAGGGTTGTATTTGGAGAGGAATTTGTCAATGGTGGTGTTCCCATGGACCTGATGCCATTGCCAGTCTCAGTGACTGAGGTTTGAGGGTGTTGTAGAGTATGGGCAGATCAGGGCATGAGCTGAAAACCCATATAAAGCACTTTCCCCTAACTTTATTGACAAACAATGATGGTATGAGGTCTGAAGACCACCCCAGGGGTTCAGAAAGATCCTTAGAAGTTTTTTTAGTCTGTGCTAGCTGAATCAATTTAAGGTAGGCAGGACTGCATCAATACTATTGGATTAGGGCAACTTGATATTCCAGTTACAGCTGAGTAAGCATTGCAGCAAGGTAGGACAGTCTGAAGGCTGGGTAGTCAGAAGCTGCCAGTATGAATCATGTCGCATCAAATTTTAGAGCACTTAAATAGCAACCTGGGCATTCTACTTTGCCCCACACCCGCTCCAAGTACTCCATGAGTTGACATAAACAAGTCATAGATCAACAGCCAGTGTGTTGTGGATTGAAATGAGTCATTGAATCATAGAATTGTACAGCACAGAAACAGACCCTTCATCCCAACATGTCCGTGGCAGCCCATTTGCCCATATACACGGATCCCCTGTGTCCTTCCATATCTGTCTAAATGCCACTTAAACATAATACGTATCTGCATATGATTTCAATGTTAAAATACATCATACTTAATTGCTGAATCTTATCTTCCAGGATAGTTGAAGTTACCTGTTGAGACAGCTCGAAAGGGAAAGACGTGCCTTAAAGATGGCACCACTGTTGAAGGGAGTATTACTGCGGGAGCATGTGTGTGTGTGTATGTGCGTGTGTTTGTGTGTGTGTATACGTGTGTGCGTTTGTGTGTGTATTTATGTATGTGTGTGTTTTTCTGTGCGTTTATGTGTGCGCATGTGTGTGTTTGTATATGTTTGTGTGTGTCTGTGTATGTTTGTGTCCATGTGTATGTGTTTGTACTTGTATGTGTGTGTGTTTGTGTATGTGCAAGTGTATATGAGTGAGTTTATGTGTGTGTGTGTATGTGTATGTCTCTATGTGTGT
The DNA here is from genome assembly GCF_963921235.1 of Mobula hypostoma. NCBI lineage: Eukaryota > Metazoa > Chordata > Chondrichthyes > Myliobatiformes > Myliobatidae > Mobula > Mobula hypostoma. The sequence goes on from NC_086100.1 coordinate 159,993,272, forward strand.
TTGTGCGTGTAGTGTGTTTCTGTGTATGTGTGTTTGTGTTTATGTGTGTATGTGTATGTGTCTGTGTTTCTGTTTGTGTATGTATGTGTGTCTGTTTGTGCGTGTGTATGTGTGTGTTGGCGTATGTATGTGCACTTGTGGGTGTCTGTGTTTCTGCTGGTGTGTGTGTGTATGTGTGCTTGTGTGTGTGTGTGTGTGTGTGTGTGTGTGTTCGTGTGTTTGTATAACTGTGTGTGTGGGTATTCCTGCATCTGTTTGTCTATGTGTGCGTGTGTGTTTGTGTGTACGTGTGTTTGTGTGTGCGTGTTTGTGTGTGTCTGTGTTTCTGTTTGTGTGTATGTGTGTCTGTTTATGTGTGTGTTGGTGTGTGTGTGTGTGTTTGTGTTTGTGCGTTTGTATAACTGTGTCTGTGGGTATGCCTGCGTGTCTTCGTCTATGTGTGCGTGTGTGTGTGTGTGTGTGTGTGTGTGTATGTTTGTGTGTTTGTGTATGTTTATGTGTGTGCGTGTTTATGTGTGTGTCTGTATGTGTGTGTATGTATGTATGTGGGTGGGTGTATGTGTGTGTTTGTGTGTGTGCATTTGTGTATGTGTGTGTGTGTGTTTGTCTAAGTGTCTGAGTGTTTGTGTCTGTGTTTGTAAAAGTGTGTGTGCATGTATCTGTGTATGCTTGTGTGTGTGTGTGTGTGTGTGTGTGTGTGTGTGTGGTGTGTGTGTGTGTGTGTGTGTGTGTGTGTGTGTGTGTGGTGTGTGTGTGTGTGTGTGTGGTGTGTGTTTGTGTGGTCATGGTAAGATTATTGATCATGTTTTTCCTTCTGCATCAGTTGCAATAATATAAAATAATGGTGAGGTGACGTGTCATTTTTTTGAACAGTTAAAGTTTAATGCCTCATGAAAAAGCAGTTAAGTGTCATCCTTGACTGACAGTGGAGTCACAAATAGGTTTTAGAGCAGGCTAGGTTAGCCGATTGCTCTCTCTTAGGAGCACTAATCCAGCGACCATGTAAGGACTAACAACACACATCAAAGTTGCTGGTGAACGCAGCAGGCCAGGCAGCATCTGTAGGAAGAGGTGCAGTCGACGTTTCAGGCCGAGATCCTTCGTCAGGACTAACTGAAGGAAGAGTGAGTAAGGGATTTGAAAGTTGGAGTGGGAGGGGGAGATCCAAAATGATAGGAGAAGACAGGAGGGGGAGGGATAGAGCCGAGAGCTGGACAGGTGATAGGCAAAAGGGATATGAGAGGATCATGGGACAGGAGGTCCGGGAAGAAAGACAAGGAGGTGGTGGGGGGGGACCCAGAGGATGGGCAAGGGGTATATTCAGAGGGACAGAGGGAGAAAAAGGAGAGTGAGAGAAAGAATGTGCATAAAAATAAGTAACAGATGGGGTACGAGGGGGAGGTGGGGCCTTAGCGGAAGTTAGAGAAGTCGATGTTCATGCCATCAGGTTGGAGGCTACCCAGACGGAATATAAGGTGTTGTTCCTCCAACCTGAGTGTGGCTTCATCTTTACAGTAGAGGAGGCCGTGGATAGACATGTCAGAATGGGAATGGGATGTGGAATTAAAATGTGTGGCCACTGGGAGATCAATGGGATGTGGAATTAAAATGTGTGGCCACTGGGAGACCATGTAAGGACTGTATGAGTTACACTCACAACACGCAGGAGGAACTCAGCAGGTCGGGCAGCATCTGTGGAAATGATCAGTCACCGTTTCGGGCCGGAACCATTCGTCAGGACTGAAGAGGGAAGGGGTAGAGGCCCTATAAAGAAGGTGGGGGGAGGGTGGGAAGGAGAAGGTTGGTACGTTCCAGGTGAAAAACCAGTAAGGGGAAAGATAAAGGGGTGGAGGAGGGGAAGCAGGGAGGGGATAGGCAGGAAAAGTGAAGAAGGAATACGGGAAAGCACAATGGGTAGTAGAAGGAGGTGGAACCATGAGGGAGGTAGTAGGCAGCTGGGGGAGGGGGCAGAGTGAAATTGGGATAGGGGAAGGGAGGGGGAGGAAATTACCGGAAGTTGGAGAATTCAATGTTCATATCAAGGGGCTGGAGACCACCTAGACGGCATAGGAGGTGTTGCTCCTCCAACCTGAGTTTAGCCTCATCATGGCAGTAGAGGAGGCCATGTATGGACATATCCGAATGGACTATATGATCTGTTTTTGTCCTACCATGATTAAGATGAAGAATAGATAGACTAAGGATTAAGAAAGGGAGAAAGTAAAGATAGCCCAGGAAATTATAGAAGTAGAGAAAGCCCAGGAAATTACAGACAGTAAAGATAGCCCAGGAAATTAGACCAGTGAGTGTTACTTCAGTGGTTGGTAAGTTAATGGAGAAGATCCTGAGAGGCAGCATTTATGAACATTCAGAGAGGCATAATATGATCAGGAATAGTCAGCATGGCTTTGTCAAAGGCAGGTCGTGCCTTACGAGCCTGATTGAATTTTTTGAGGATGTGACTAAACACGTTGATGAAGGTAGAGTCGTAGATGTAGTGTGTATGGATTTCAGCAAGGCATTTGATAAAGTACCCCATGCGAGCCTTATTGAGAAAGTAAGGAGGCATCGAATCCAAGGGGACATTGCTTTGTGGGTCCAGAACTGGCTCGGCCACAGAAAGCAAAGAGTAGTTGTAGACGGGTCAGATTCTGCATGGAGGCCAGTTAGTGACCAGTGGTGTGCCTCAGGGATCTGTTCTGGGACCCATACTTTCCATGATTATTATAAATGACCTGGATGAGGAAGTGGAGGGATGGGTTAATAAATTTGCTGATGACACAAAGGTTGGGGGTGTTGTGGATAGTTGTGGAGGGCTGTCAGAGGTTACAGTGGGACATTGATAGGATGCAAAACTGGGCTGAGAAGTAGCAGATGGAGTTCAACCCAGATAAGTGTGAGGTGGTTCATTTTGATAGGTCAAATATAATGGCAGAATATTGCATTAATGGTAAGACTCTTGGCAGTGTGGAGGACCAGAGGAATCTTGGGGTCCGAGTCCATAGGGCACTCAAAGCTGCTGCGCAGGTTGACTCTGTGGTTAAGAAGGCATACGGTGTATTGGTCTTCATCAATCGTGGGATTGAGTTTAAGAGCTGAGGGGTGATGTTGCAGCTATATAGGACCCTGGTCAGACCCCACTTGGAGTACTGTGCTCAATTCTGGTCACCTCACTACAGGAAGGACGTGGAAACCATAGAAAGGGTGGTAAGGAGATTTACAAGGATGTTGCCTGGATTGGGGAGCATGCCTTATGAGAATAGGTTGAGTGAACTCGGCCTTTTCTTCTTGGAGCGACAGAGGATGAGCGGTGATCTGATAGAAGTGTACAAGATGATGAGAGGCATTGATCGTGTGGATAGTCAGAGGCTTTTTCCCCAGGGTTGAAATGACCTGCACGAAAGGGCACAGTTTTAAGGTGCTTGGAAGTAGGTACAGAGGAGATGTCAGGGGTAAGTTTTTTACGCAGAGAGTGGTGAGTATGTGGAATGGGCTGCCAGAGACAGTGGTGGTGGCGGAAACGATAAGGTCTTTTAAGAGACTCCTGGATAGGTACATGGAGCTTAGAAAAATGGAGAGCTATGGGTAAGCCTTGGTAATTTCTAGGATAAGGACATGTTCGGCACAGCTTTGTGGGCCGAAGGGCCTGTATTGTGCTGTAGGTTTTCTATGTTTCTATGAGAAGTGTTCTGCCCCAGATTTTGTTTGCTGAATAGCTAATCCAAGCATCCTGGTTCACAGCTCAGTTAGATAACGTCCAATTCACAAAACTTCTTCAGATAATTACTGGGATGTGCCTTAAATTCATTGTTCCACAGAAGAGGTCTTTTAGTGGTTTAAAAATAAGATAGTTCTTAGTCTAAATTTCCTACCGTTTTTCTCACTGGTGTTTATGAATTGAAATTATTGATTATGGAGGTGGGTTGGGGAGTTTGGTTCTCACTGGAGCCATAACCAAGGATGTATATTTGTTGGAGGACAGATAATTCCGTCTTGGGAGGCCACCATGGCAGTGTTTCAATGCTATGTTAAATATTCAGTCACCTTCTGCTGCTGTGTAATTGACTTTCCCTCTTTTAGGATCGTATTGTATCTTGGATGAATCATGAATCCACAATTATATTAGCAGTGCATCTGCAGTCGATTTCAATTGTTTGGTATGTCATTACAGACACCCACCTGAGTTGCTGCTTGGCAGTTCCATTAGCTGAATCTCCCGGGCCATCTTTCTGATATGCTGGAATTAGCAGACAAGAGTCGTCTCAATCTATTTTGTATCCACAATTACATCCAGTACTCCAGTGCATTGCTGTAGGAACTTGTTTAATAAAGTTTAGTTGCAATTAGGTGCTTTGTTTGAGGTTATATTTGTTGATGTGCAGTTTATTAAGCTCACTGATTGTTATTTGACCAAGATGTTGCTGTTGAAGTCATTCTCAAGCAAGATGGATACATTTAGGCAGAGGTGTTATGTATAAGAAATGATAATAATTTTATAGAAAATATCAGCTTCCTAACAAACCCAATCCCCAAGTCCACATATTTGAAATATGAAACGGAGGGTAGAACAGTGATTCAGTCAGTGGTGTCACTGTCTCACTCAGAAACCTGCAGTAACTCAGGGCTGTGTCCTACGCCCCCTCCTGTACTCTCTGTACACCCATGACTGTGTCGCCACCCACAGCTCCAATCTGCTAATTAAATTTGCTGATGATACTACACTGATTGGCCTAATCTCAAATAATAATGAGGCAGCCTACAGAGAAGAAGTCATCACCCTGGCACAATGGTGTCAAGAAAACAACCTCTCCCTCAATGTTGTAAAAGCAAAGGTGCTGGTTGTGGACTACAGGAGGAATGGAGACAGGCTCACCCCTATTGACATCAATGAATGTGGAGTTGAGAGGGTGAACAGCTTTAAGTTCATCGTCATAAACAGCATCAAGGATCTCATGTGGTCTGTACGTACCGGCTGTGTGGTGAAAAAGGCACAACAGCACCTCCTTCACCTCAGATGGTGGAAGAAGTTTGGTATGGGCCAAATTCTAAGAACTTTCTACTTGGGCACAATTGAGAGCATCCTGGCTGGCTGCATCACTGCCTGATATGGGAACTGTACCTCCCTCAATTAGCAGGACTCTGCGGAGGGTGGTGTGGACAGCCCAGCGCATGTGTAGATGTGAACTTCCCATTATTCAAGACATTTACAGAGACAGGTGTGTAAAAAGGGCCCGAAGGATCATTGGGGATCCGAGTCACCCCAACCATAAACTGTTCCAGCTGCTACCATCCAGGAAACGGTACCACAGCAGAAAAGCCAGGACCGACAGGCTCTGGGACAGCTTCTTCCACCAGGCATTCAGACTGATTAATTCATGCTGACACAATTGTATTTCTATGTTATATTGACTGTCCTGTTGTACATACTATTTATTACAAATCACTATGAATTGCACAGTGCACATTGCACATTTAGATGGAGACGTAATGTAAAGATTTTTACTCCTCATGTATATGAAGGATGTAAGTAATAAAGTCCATTCAATTCACTTGTTTCTGTGAAGCTTATATGTTCTTTCGGTGACCAAGTGGATTTCCTCCAGGTTCTCTGGTTTTCTCCCATGTCTCAAAGACTTGATGATTAGTGGGTTCAGTGGCAACAAAGTGTCAGAGAATTAGGGTGGAGCTGATGGCGATATGAGACAGAGTGGATTACAAGTTCATGTTCAACCTCATTATCGTAGATACGTATCCACCAGGTATAAATGCCATGGGAATTAGCATTTTGTAGCAGCAGCATAGAACATTGTGAACACAGCAAACACAAATTAATACAAACATGTAATTAACATAAATTATACCTATCTTACATGTGTGCAAACGTGAACAATAACATTAACATAACAAAGCTTTTGCAAGTTGAGAGGGAGATAAAATAAAAAAAGTCCGAGGTCATGTTGGGGTTTTGTAGGTCAATTCAAGAACCTGATGGCAGTGGGGAAGAAGCTATTGTTAAACCTTGAGGTATGGGCCTTCAGGCTCCTGTAGTTCCTGACTGATGGCAACAATGAAATGATGGATGGGGAATGCATAAGGAAAATGACTAATGGTATTGCTCTAAAATTATGAAGGGATTTAATAGAATCAATATGAAAATGCTGTGATTAGACCATCAATTTAAAATGATTAAAAAATGTTTTTACACAGTTTGTATATAGACTGTGTAGGGCAGTATTCCCCAACCTCCGGGCTCCGGACTGATATCAGGCCGCGAAGCATGCAGGGCTGCAGTGGTAGCCAGAGCGCACCCAGCACATCTTTTAGAAAAAAGCCGAAATAAACAAACTAATTAATTAGGTGCTGCCCAGAAGTCAGTCTTCATTAGAGGAACTGAGGTGGAGAGGGTCAAGAACTTTAAATTCTTCGGCATTAAGGATCGACGTTTCTCCCTCTGAAAAGTGTCAGAGGATCTGTCCCGGGACCAGCGAGTAACTGTCATTACAAAGAAAGCACGGCAGCGCCAATACTTTATTAGAAGTTTGTGTAGATTCAACATGTCACCTCGATCCTGACAGCCCTGTCTTTTCAGCCCGTCTGGGCTGGCGTTTAAATTGACCAAACAATGGAACAGCTAAAGGCTCCAGCGCCCTGGAAAGAGAGTGAACATCGCGTAGAGCAAGTGAAATCGGCAATCGGCTCTGATCTGGGCCGACATTTACGCGTCGGGTGGCACCTAATTAATTAGTTTGTTTATTTTGGCTTTCTTCTTAAAGATGTGCTGGGTGTGCTCCGGCTACTGCTGCACCCCTGCATGCTTCGCGGCCCGGTATCGCTTCGCAGCCCGGAGGTTGGGGACCACTGGTGTAGGGGATAAATGGGCAATACTGATTTCTGTTGTAACTAAAAAGAAAATAGCTCGGGAATATTCTTTCACCTTGATTTAAATCCAAGGTATTATATTCAAAGAAGTTGCTTCACTTAATCATGTTGCTTCTTGAATGTCTCAGCCACATGCAGTTTGATGTGAATGACTCATTAATTTCTGGATGTCTGCCTTTGCTTGCAGTGTAGCCAGCTTTACTTCCACTGTGTGTCTGAACTCCGCCAAACTTAAGTTCTTCTGTAATATCTTCCTTCACATTGATGTACATGGGGTTTGATATGGCTCATCGCCAAACACCAAAAACACAAGAAATAAGAGCAGGAGTAGGCCACCAGACCCCTCAACTCTTCCACCTTTCAATATAATCAAGGTTGATCTATTCCAGACCATAAAACCTTCTCTGTGTGATATCACCATGGCCTTCCATTCCCTGATATTATAAAAATTTATATGCTTCTATCTAATGAGCTAGCCTCTACAAATCTTGAGGGTAGAGAATTTCAGAGAAGTAGGAGAAATAATTTCTTGTTCCTCTCTAATTACCAGCTCTAATCTTGAAACAAGGTCCCCTTGTCTGAGATCTTCTCACGGAAAACATTTCAATATTTATCCTGCAAGCTCCCTTCTGCCCGATGCCGGCCCCCTAGGTCTGAGTCGACGTTGTAGTAGTCCCTTCAGTTCTTCTATGTACATATGCTCAGTAAGATCACTTCTCATTCTTCTAAATGCTGAGTAACACAGACACAATCTGTTCAGGCTGTCTTGATGGGACAATCCAATCATCAGAGGAATTTGTCTGATGATCCCCTTTGGACTGCCTTCAGTACTACTATATCCTTTCCTAGGTGAGGATACCAACACTGCCTGCACTACTCGAGGTGTGGTTTTACCTGGAGCACAATGGAAACAAAAGTTCCTATTTCTGTGCTCCAGATTAAAGACAAAAATGTCAATTGCCGTCTTAACTACTGGGCGAATTTGCCTGCTTTTTTTTGTGATTCATGCACAAAAACACTTCAGTCCACCTACACTTCACTTATTTGTTGATTATCCCCATTTAGATAATAATCTGCCCTTTTATTCCTCTAACTGAAATGCATGACCTCACACATCCCTACATGAAACTCTGTTTGCTAGGTTTTTGCCCAGTCAGCAATCTATCTATACGTTTTACAGAGTCACAACATCCTCCTTACAACTTATACTTTCACCCATTTTTGTGTCAAACAATAACCCAAACAACAAAATCGAAAGGAGAAAAAAATACAAACAAATCATAAATAGTTTAAAAATACTGCAGACGAAAGAAATCTGAAATAATAAGGAACATATTTGAAAATCTCAGCAGCACGGGCAGCATATGTGCAGCGTGAACAGAATCAACGGTTCATCAGAAAAGTCATTGACTGGAAACATTAAATCTGTTTTTGTCTCGACAGATGCTGATTTATTTTCTGAGTATTGCCCACTGTTTTTGTTTTGTTTTGAGGGATTTGGGCCAAACATAGGCAAATAGCACTAGCTCAGATAGGCATTATGGTCAGTGGGAAGAAGTGGCTCAAAGTTGTGTAACTTAACGACTCCGAGATTTTATTGCACTCATACAACTCAGTTTAATGAACTCAATGAATCCAGAGAAAGAATGAAATAACATGAGGTCACATTGGAATTACACGGTATAATGACCACTTTTATATCTAGAGTATAACACTGATGCAACCAAGCTACATCTCATTTATTGCTAAATGCACAAGTACTGTGAGGTACAGCTACAATGCAAAACATGCTTGCAGCAGCTTCAAAGGAATGTATAGTAGGTACAGATAACACAAATAATGATAAATGATACAAACAGTGAAGTCAAAGACTGTGCAAACCAAACATTAGTGCAGTGCAAAGAGACACAGAGGCAAATCTGTGGTAAGAGGTGGTCCATAGTGTTTCCTTACTGAGGTACACTTAGGGTTGTGCCAGGTTAGTTCAAGAATCTCATGGTAGCGGTTCCTGAACCTGGTGATGTAGAACTTCAGGTTTCTGTACCTCCTGCCCAATGGTATCAATGAGAAGAAGGCATGAACTGGAAGGTGGTGATCTTTGATGATAGATGCCACCTTTGTGAGGCAGCATCTCATGTAGATGCTGTCGATATGGTGGACTAGGCTATGTCCGCACCTGTCTGCAGTCTTTTGTGTTCCAGTGTGCGGCATAACAGCTCAAGCATTTATCGAACAAAAGATGATGTTTTTGACCTGGATGAGGAAGTGGAGGGATGGGTTAGTAAATTTGCTGATGACACAAAGGTTGGGGGTGTTGTGGATAGTGTGGAGAGCTGTCAGAGGTTACAGCAGGACATCGATAGGATGCAAAACTGGGCTGAGAAGTGGCAGATGCAGTTTAACCCAGATAAGTGTGAGGTGGTTCATTTTGGTAAGTCAAATATGATGACAGAATATAGCATTAATGGTAAGACTCTTGGCAGTGTGGAGGATCAGAGGGATCTTGGGGTCTGAGTCCATAGGACGCTCAAAGCTGCTATGCAGGTTGACTCTGTGGTTAAGAAGACATACAGTGCATTGGCCTTCATCTGTTGCAAGGGGGCGCTGGTAGAAGACCCAAATGCAAGACACAGACACTGAAGTACTAGGAACTGGACTAAGATTATCAAGAATTCCAGGGAAGTCGGGAAGAAACATAGCTGGACATGGATACAGGCCCTGGACTAGACAGGGACACAGGGCCTGGGTTAGGACTTGGACTAGGAATGTGGGACCTGGACGAGGAACTTGGAACTAGGAGCCTGGATTAGGACTCTGAACCAGAGACCGGCCAGGGACTCAGAACCTGGGTCTAGGCTAGGACTCGGGACAAGGATCTTGGCTAGGATTGGACTGGACGAGGCTCGGCCTAATGCTAGGACTAAGCGAGGCTCTTGGACTTGGCTTGGACTGGACGAGGTTCTTGGACTTTGCTAGGACTGGACGAGGTTCTTGGACTTGGCTAGGACTGGATGAGGATCTTGGACTTGGCTAGGACTGGACGGGGCTCTTGGACTTGGCTAGGACTGGACAAGGCTCTTGGACTTGACGTGGAACTCCAGCACAGGGTGAAGGACTCCAGCACAGGACGAGGAACTCCTGGACAGGACGAAGCTCATGGACTGGTCTTGGCTTGGACTGGGCTGAAACACGAAGTCTTGACTGGGACAGGACTAGAACACGAAGGCTGGAACTTGGTCTTGCAACATGGAACACAGAGCCGGGACCCCTCCTTGGGTAGAAGACATAGGGCCGGGGCTCTACACAGAGTCAGGAAACCTCCTTGGGTACAGGACATAGGGCCAGGACTCTTCTTAGACATGGAACACTAAACACGAGAACACAAAGAGACAGTTCCAAACTCAACGATAGAATATTCCTTATCTTGGCGCGACAAGGCTCCAGTCTCACTCCAGCGGGTTAACTCGACGGGGATTCTGGGGAAGTCGCAGACGAGGTTGCAGACAAGGCTACTGACGAAGGTTACTGTCGAGGTAACTGTTGGGGATTCAGAAGGGAATGGTCCAGCCAAAAGAAGCTGAATCCTGAAGCTATTTATGTAGCCAGGCTGAAACGAGAATCAGGCGCCTCAATCAAGGCGCCCAACAGAACTGGAGAAAACAGGAAAACCCGGAATAAGGATTGACGGACTGGACCATGACATCATCAATTGTGGGATTGAGTTTAGGAGCCGAGAGGTAATGTTGCAGCTATATAGGACCCTGGTCAGACCCCAGTTGGAGTAGTGTGCTCAGTTCTGGTCGCCTCATTATAGGAAGGATGTGGAAACCACAGAAAGGGTGCAGAGGAGGTTTACAAGGATGTTGCCTGGACTGGGGAGCATGCGTTATGAGAATAGGTTGAGTGAACATGGCCTTTTCTTCTTGGAGTGACTGAGGATGAGAGGTGATCTGATAGAGGCGTACAAGATAATGAGAGGCATTGATCATGTGGATAGTCAGAGGCTTTTCCCAGGGCTGAAATGGCTAGCACAAGAGAGCACAGTTTTAAGGTGCTTGGAAGTGGGTACAGAGATGTCAGTGGTAAGTTTTTTATGCAGAGAGTGGTGAGTGCATGGAATGGGCTGCTGGTGGCGGTGATGGAGGCGGAGACAATAGGGTCTTTAAAGAGGCTCCTGGATAGGTACACGGAGCTTAAAAATTAGAGGGCTATGGGTAAGCCTAGGTAGTTCTAAGGTAAGGACATGTTCAGCACAGCTTTGTGGGCCGAAGGGCTTCTATTGTGCTATAGGTTTTCTATGCTCTATGTTCTATGTTCTATGTAGCACCTGATGAAGGATCTGGATAAATGATCAAAGACGTAGTCAAGGTGTTCCTTAAAGGAGGTGAAATAGGTAGAACGATTGACTGGTTTAGGATGGGATGTCCAGGAGAGAGACATGGCAAATGGAGACACAACCTCTAATGGTGGAGAAATTCAACTTTAGACAATCAAGAAGCCAATACTGGAAGAAAGCAGATACCTTAAGAAAGAAAAAGATATGGATGGGCAAAATGATGGAGTGAGCGAAAACAAGAAATTGAGATTTAACGAAGCCAGTGATTCTGGTGTTCAAATTAAATAATATCATTAATTATAGGACAGTCATTTTTGGCTTCTTATTGTCGATATTCTATTGGGTTTGTTGTGCGATGTGCTGCTTTATTGGGCAATTATCTTGGAAATTCGAAATGTGGATTGAACTATATTTTAACTTGGGCCACTAATTGCCTTCGATTGAATTTTGACAGCCTCAGGGGATGGGTGGAATATACTCTTCTCTCGACCATGAATCAGTCTTCTCATTGCCAAAGTTTCAGTAACAAATAGTCAGAAAGACTGAGAGAATCAATCCTTTTACAAATATAGAAGCATAGAAAACCTACAGCACAATACAGGCCATTCAGCCCACAATGCTGTGTCAAACATGTCCCTATCTTAGAAATTACCTGGGGCTACCCATAGCGCTCTAATTTTCTAAGCTCCATGTACCTATCCAGGAGTCTCTTAAAAGACCCTATTGTATCTGCCTCCACCATCGCTGTTGGCAACCCTTTCCACGCAGTCACCACTCTGCATAAAAAACTTACCCCTGACATCTCCTCTGTACCTGCTTCCAAGCACCTTAAAACTGTGCCCTCTCATGTTAGCTATTTCAGCTCTCGGAAAAATCCTTTAACTATCCACACGATCAATGCCTCTCATCATCTTATACACATTAACTTGTTGAGATTGATTGACAATACTCACCAAATCACTCAATGACAAACTAGTAACAACTAAACACAACAAATTAGCAAATAAATTGATTCTGGTTGCCAGAACAGTAATGATGAAAATTGAATTGCAAAGTTACAGACAATTGGAAATGAGCTTGGATGGTGATCGTGTTGTTCGGTTTGGTATCTAATTTGCTGCGATTTTACTGCCTTTTTAAATGGTCCATCCATCAATAAATTTAATGAAAATGAAAACCCCTTATGCCAATATTGATTTCATTGTACAATGATTTCTCTTTCCTGTGATAATCTTTTCAGACAGTATGCTAGCATTTAGTTCTGATGTTTGCTTTGGCGAATCATCTAATTTAGTCATTCGATGATTTTATTGTTGTTGACTGGTCTTAGACTATTTGTGGAAGTTTAATGTTGGTCAACACATTTGGAAGAGGTTTGTGAGCCAGTCTTGTAATAATCTTTGAGGCAATACCAAAAGCTTCAGAATGTGGGCATTCACTTTATTGCAGACGAATAACAACTACCGAATGTGCTTACATCAATGTATGATATTGTCATTGTCGCATGACTTATTTACATTCAAATACACCACACTGTTTTCTCTCTCTGAAAAGTTATTTCACCCATTATACCCACTTGATTCAGTGTGGCAACTGGCTTTTTCATATGCTTCGTGTTTGGATTTCTGCCAAAGTAGTCTGTGTTTGTACTGCTGTACATGTGATACAATGATTTATCTTGTTTGTTCTGAGTCCTCTCATAGTCAATTCCAGAATAAATTCATCATCTACCCTGCAGTCTCTTGTGTCTCCATCATTTTGCACCTATAATTTCTCACAATACCCAGCTCCACATTAGCTGTTATCTTTCTCTGTTACTCCTGTTTCCCTCCTTGTCCCTTCCCAATGAGTTGTTTAGATGCTATTTGTGCCATACTTGTGTTTTAGTTTCACTTTCTCTGCTAAAACTCATTTGAAGTTTGCACTGTATCAATAGCTCTGCTACAGTGAATCCTGTTCTGCTGTATATCACTTGAATAAAATTTGACTAACCAATAATTCATGATTACACTTGAACTTTATCAACCGTGGAATTGAGTTCAAGAGCCGTGAGGTAATTTTAAAGCTATATAAGACTTTCGTGAGGCCCCACTTGGAGTACTGTGTTCAGTTCTGGTCACCTCACTACAGGAAGGATGTGGATACTATAGAGAGAGTGCAGAGGAGATTTACAAGGATGTTGCCTGGACTGGAAAGGATGCCTAATGAGAATAGGTTGAGTGAACCTGGCCTTTTCTCCTTGGAGTGACGGAGGATGAGAGGTGAACTGATAGAGATGTATAAGATGATGAGAAGCATTGATTGCGTGGATAGTCTGAGGCTTTTACCCAGGGTTGAAATAGCTAACATGAGGAAGCATAGTTTTAAGGTGCTTGGAAGTAGGTACAAGGGGGATGTCAGGGTTAAGTTTTTTACACAGAGAGTGGTGGGTGCATGGAATGCACTGCCAGCAACACTGGTAGAGGTGGATACAATAGGGTCTTTTAAGAGACTCTTAGATAGGTTCACAGAGCTTAACAAAATAGATGACGAGTAGGGGAATTCTAGGCAGTTCCTAGAGTGGGTTACATGGTCGTCACAACATTGTGCTGTAGATTTCTATGTTCTATGAACTCATCCCTTCAAAGCTTTCAAAAGAGTGCATAGTCACCCTTTGGGTGCACTGAGTTGTATGGGAAATTAATGAATGCAAGTTTGAAATTCTCTAAATTACTACTCTCAACTACACAACTTGGTAGTTTTTTCCTTGTGTCCGCAACTCACTGAGTAAAGAAATGTTTCCTGATGTTAGACTGAAATCTCCCCTTAACCAGTCTCCACCTATGGCCCGTGTCCTTATTGAAGGGGGAATTTTGAAGTAGCAGCTGGCATCCACTTTACTTACACCCTTAATGATTTTGAACATTTCTATCATGTCTCCTCTCATTCTAGATCTACATAGGCTAAAAAGATATGATTTTTTCAGTCTTTCTTCATTGCTCATACACTGCAGACCAGGAATAAGTCTGGTTGCCCTTCTCCAGACACTCTCTTGTGCCTTCATGTCCCTCGTAAAATATGGAGACCAAAAGTGTTCACAGTATTCAAAGCATTACCTCACAAACGCATTATACAGCTTAAGGAGAACGTCTCTAGACTTGAACTCCACTGATTGAATGATATAGCCCAGGGGTGTCAAACTCATTTTAGGTCATGGGCTGGATTGGGCAAAATGTGATTTCATGCGGGCCGGATCAGTTGTGCACGCGTGCCCCCACAGCTTTCGTTGCCTTTGTTTATTCAACCTGCTCTCATGTGTCTCAGTCTCTGCTATAACTACAAAGTGTTTCACTTCACGAATTTCATTTCTTATGAAGAAGATTGCCTAGCAAACATTATTTTTATGATTGGTATTAACTTACAGTCGTAGGCTACAAAAATGTTGTGATGAGAGACAGAAAAAACGATGCTGTTTTGGCTAAGACTGTTTTGGGAGCCACACCCTTTCCATTACTAAACCATTTGAAATCGAACATTAGCAGACACAAATGTAAACCTAATGAAACAAATTGTAAATGTAAGCAACACAACTGCACCTAATTTTTATTAGCCTGCTTCCAGCAATCAAACTCAGACAATGAACATAGTTAGCCTCTAATTTTTATTGAAGTGATCACATTCACAATAATAGAATAGTCAGAAAATGAATGACAATATTATGAAACTCAATATTTCATAATGCATTTTCCTTACATGTCGCAGTGCATCGAACAGTGTCACTCATTTTTCACTTGCTGCTTCCAGACTCCTGACATCTCTTGGCTTTAACCAGCCTGTCAACATCGGGACCAGTTTCTGGGCAGTGGTGATTTTCATAATGTCATTTAGATGTCTGTGTGTCAGCTGCAAGTGCAGTTTGGATTTGTTAATGTTCATTATGGAGAACGCCTGCTCACAGAGATATGTTGTCCCGAACATGCAAAGGATCTTTGAGGTAAAGTCTGTCATCTTGGGGTACATCGGTCCCAGGTATTGATAGAATGAGTCCAGACCCACAGTTTCAAATTTATGTTTCAAAGCCGAGTTACACTGAATTTCAATTAGTTCTGTTTGGAGTTCCTCTGGCACATCTGATGCTGCATTGACGGCAAACGGCGAGCAAAATAGTGAGAATTCCTTCTCGAGCTGAGTGAAGACTTGGAAACGATTCTGAAACTCACTTTTCAGCCATGATATTTTGTCCTTGTACCTGTCCATGTTGTCATTATTCCCATGAGTGACACGCACAGACTGCAAAGAGGGGAATGAGCTGGGTTGCTCCGGGATAGTTGCATCTCCCACAGGCCTAATTTAATTTGAACGGCATGAATGCTGTCGTAGTATTCTGTAACAAGTTTGTTGCGGCCTTGCATGTTAACATTAAGGCCATTTAAGTGCTCTGTTATATCCACCAAAAATGCAAGATCATGAAGCCAGTCTGGGTCATCCAGCTCTGCCACTGGCTTCCCTTTCTTGTTCATGAATAGTCCAATTTCCTCACGTGGTTGGAAAAAACGTTTGAGCATAACCCCTCTGCTCAACCAGCCGACTTCAGTGTGGTAGGGTAGGCCGTGTCCAATATTACTTTCGGACAAAAAAGTGTCAAATTGCCGATGGTTGAGTCCCTTGGCTCTAATAAAATTAACCGTTTTGATTACTACATCCATGACATTGTCCATTTTCAGGCTCCTGCTACATAAAGCCTCTTGAAGTATAATACAATGAAAATTCCAGAATTCCTGCTCTGGATTCCCTGACTGAACTTTCTCTCTGAGTTTCCCAACAATGCCTGCCTTTTTCCCGACCATGGATGGTGCGCCGATCTGTTGCCACGCTGACAGCGTGACTCCAGTCAACCTCCAGTCTGTCCAAGGCCTCAACGAGACTGGAGAAAACGTCGTTCGCCATTGTGATGTTTGTCATGGGCACCATCTCCACAAGCTCCTTGGTGACGGTGAAAGATGCATCAACATCACGAATAAATATTCCCAATTGAGCTACATCAGTCACATTGGTGTTCTCATCAAAGGCAATAAATGACTTCACCCTGTCTTGCAGTTGACTGTTCAAATCTCCTGCAAGGTCCCCAATTCTCTGCGCCACAGTATTTCTTGATAAGCTGATATTACCAAAAGCCTGTCTCTTCTCAGGGCACACCAGCTCAGCCACCATCAGCATGCATGCTTTGATGAAATCCCCCTCTGAGTATGGCTTTGACGCAGCAGCTATTTTGTTGGCAATAATACAGCTGGCCTTGACAGTTCCTTCATGAGTCTCCCGACTTTTGATGAACACTGATTGCTGTTTTTTCAGAGCTGCTTCAAACTTGTTTACCTTTTGTGTTCTGAATAGTCCTGCGTACTTGTCATATTTTTCTCCGTGTGATGTCTCAGTGTCGTTTGATATTGTACTCTTTTGCCACAGCCACATGTTGCGAGCATATCAGACACACAGGTTTGCCATTGACCTCACAGAAGAAAAGACGATCTTTCCAATTATCGTTAAATATCCGACCTTCGATGTCAACTTTTCTTTTCTTGGAAAGCATTTTGAACCGCAGCAGCAAACAGTCTCAGCCTTGCTACAGGTGTTACTTACCTGAGTACTCTATGTGTTTGTACTGTGTCTGACGACATAAGTGGGGCCCTAGTGGTCTTCAGTGCAGGGTGGTAGGTGCTTACGCACAGCGGGGGGTTACCTGGTGCCTACTGTTTTCTAAGTACACGCAACGAGCAATAGGCGGCACAGACAGCGGTGGGAGAGACAACGGTGAGGGAGAGAGAGAGCGGCCGCCGTACAGATACATAATAAATGGTCGTGAACATACTTTTTTTCCCCCTCCAAATCATCCCGCAGGCCGGATTGGACCCCGGTAGTTTGACACCCCTGATATAGCCCAACATTCCATGTGGATTTATCACCGCCTGGTATGAAGGCTCTAATGTGCAGAATCGAAGGTGGCTGCAGGAGTGTAGACTCAGCTGACTCCATTACGGGCACAACCCTGACCACCATCAAGGTCAGCTTCAAAAGATGCTGCCTCAGGAAGGCAGTATGATCATTAAAGACCCTCACCATCTGGAACATGTGCTCTTCTTATTACTACCATCAGAGTGGAGGTACTGGGAGTCTGAAGACCCACATTCAATGTTTAAGGAAAAGCTTAGTCCGCTCTGCCAGCATATTTCCAAATAATCCATGAAAACTACCTCACTGTTCCTCTTTTGTAAGATTTATTTTTGTAATTTACGGAAATTTTTATGTCTTGCATTGTACTGCTGCCATAAAACAAAAATTTCATGTCATACCTTAGGGATTATAAACCTTATTCCGATTCTGTAGTTGTTGTTGCCTTTCTGCCAAAAAATCAGTGGTTACCAATGGCCTGTATGTGTGGGTATTTTGCCTGCTTTTGTTTTATACTCATGGCTGTACACACTCACATGAAACATGCAATAGGTCTTCAGCAATATACTAACAATGGTGGAATGTTCTGAGTGTAATTCATCCGGTAAGTCTTTATTCAGCAAGATCTTGTTCATTTTTGATTGGGACATTTTCAGTCAAGGCTTCACTGTATGTGACACTTTGTAAGGGTGGAATTTGTATGTATATTTATGGTGAAGTAATATTGACTTGCACCTTCTACATTTACTGAGTGTACACATGCATAATGGCAACCTTTATGCAGAGCATGCCAACATTTCATGAAGATTTCGGGGTGTTTGGAATGGATTTTGCACTTCATTGTCCACCTGGCTGAAATACTCATTGTAACTGTCATGCAGCCTTGAATACCACTGCAAGTGAGGTTGCCCGTTCACTTAGAGTTGACTTTATCTTGTCTCTGGCTCACGCAGCATTTCTTCCATCTGAGTCTTTAGTAAAATATGGTTAGTGTACAACTGGCTTGGAATCAGGTTTGAAACTTGTTGAATCAGAGTCATTGGGTAATATAGCAGGGAAACCGATCCTTTGGCCCAGTTTATCTGTACTGACCCTGGTGCCCATCTTATTGGCATGAAATCCTTCTGTGTGCATTTTAACCATCAATGCCAGTATGAGCATCTTGCATAACTTCCCACTTGATCCTTAGTTTTATTAGTCAAATCTTATCTTGTGGAAGTTAGATATGATGAGAGTGTTCATTGTAATCTTTGTATTTGGAATCTGACTGGAACTGGCTGTGGTACCAGTAAGAGAAAAGAAGGTTTAAAAATGCTGTGAAGGAATCTGAAAATTTCAGAATAGTTGATATGAAATTTAACTAAATCTCATGGTTTATTAGCTAAAAAGGAACACATATTGATCTAGGGGAGTCCATTATGGGATAAGATATGCAAATATAACCATGATGGGTATCACTAATTTAGGGATGGTGTTAAAGTGGATCTATTATCATAATTCAGAAAAAAGATGGTAAATCCAGTAATCAGGTTGGGAATGCTGTAGCATTATATCACAAAGTAGCTTAATGTGCTGGAACTCTGGAACATATAAACTAAAGGGAAAATAGGGCAATATTAGTCTTTTGACTTTACTACTGATCTATTCATGTAGGCTAATTTGTGTTTCGTCATGCTTACAATCCCAGTAGGGAAAGCCAGATCCATTCTTATCTGATCACGGATTTACTCAGAAAACATGTTTAAAATCTCTTAAATAGCAACAAACCAAGATATTTGAGGAGGTAATGTGGAATGTTTGTACCAATCAAAAATGGTTAATCAAAGTGAAAAGAACAATTAAAAGGCAGAAAATAAAGAAGTATTCTGATGAAAGGTCATGAACCAGAAAGGTTGACTGTTTCCCTTTCCACAGATGTTGCCTGACCTGCTGAGTGTTTCCACCAACTTTTGTGTTTGTTCCAGATTTCCTGCATTTTCTATTTTTTGACTGTCGAAGTAGAAAGTACAGCTGTGGAAAGTACGAGATCATGCAGCTTGATTGTTCTGTTTTATTTTTGGGCAAATGAAGGACAATATATAATGAACAATCTTGCATCTAACGCAAAATCCACATCGTAACAAATAACTTAAGAGTGCCTTGACAGGTTAACAGATGATTAGTCTGTATGGAGTTCTTTGGCAACAGTGGCCATCAAGGTCTGAAAATATAGCTGATTATTGGCCCACACAGTGAACAGAAGATACAGGACGATATTTTGATATATATTGTATGCCATTCTCTCTTCTCCCCTCTCCTGTCAGATACAATACACAGAAGTCTGAAAGCCACCATCAGACTCAAGGTCAGCTTCTAGCCCACTGTTATCAAACTCTTGAACAGACCACTCTTCTGCTAAAGGTGAATTCTGGTCTCCTTGTTGTGACTGTTGCACTTCGTTTGTTTACCTGCATTGTACGTTGTAGCTGCAACACTATATTCTGCATTCTGATTTCTTTCTACTACCTTGATGCACATATGTATAGCAGGATCTGTCTGGATAATATACAAACAAATTTTTCACTATACCAGAGACTATATTCACAGTATACATAATAATACAAAAAACAATCTAATCTGATCACTATTGAAGTCAGAAGAATCAGTTGAACTCAGTTCAGATAAAGCCAGCCTGCGCGGTCAAGTTGATCGAGTACTGCAAGACAGGTAAGAGTGCGAGTGGTATGCCAGTTGAAAGCTCGAGCAATATTGTGGATTGTTCCAGAAGTCTTCTGGGTTCAAGTTGGTTACTGGGTTTCCCACATTGCAATAGTAACTGCAATTCATTGGCTGTCAAGCACCTTTGACCTGCTGAAATTGTGAAAGGCAATATTGACTATATGCATCACCTATTGAAGCAGATCTAATAGGTGTTGTTGCAATGCTAAACTTTTTCTCTGCCACAACCAACCACTGAGCTCATCTTTCAATTTTAATTTGACACTTTTTGTTTAACTGTGAAGAACTTCTCAATAATAGCAGCTAAAGCCAGTGATATATTTCTACTCTTGTTGCTTTGAATAACCCAAACTGAATGGAGTCACCAAATTATCAATGACTTGTCGAACATAAAGACACCAGCACTTTGCCCACAATTTTTATTTTATAATGTTAGCAAGGACGGAGGAAGTTTTGTTCAAAATTGTACTGTGAAATATCACCATCATGTCCAAACCGTATTTTTTTATGAAACAAAGAGATGTTTCAAATGGTTACGTGATTGATTCCGCTTTGTCACTATAATTGGGAAGTTTGCACACTGAATGTTGGTGCCATGGAGTTGTTAAAACAAAGCACGTTGATCAGTTAATTGTATGCGCTCTCTCTCTCTCTCTGTGCAGATGCTCCAGAGGTTTGTGAACTCACCAGTTCTGTCACCGGTACAGCTCTCCTCACTATCAAGGTCAACTACAAGAGGCATTTCTCAAAGTGACATCCATCATCAAGGACTCTTACCATCCTGGGAATGTCACCTTCTCTTGCTACCATCAGATAGGAGGTTCAACAACAGCTTTTTCCAAAATGCCGTCAGGTACTTGAACCAAACAGAAAACTGCAAGACCATTCTGGACTGTATTTTGCTTTGTCTCTCTCAACTTGCACTGGTGCTGTTATGTTTATTTTTGTGCATGTGTAAATTATGTATAATTTATGTTAATTTAAGTTGATGTTAACTTTGGTTGAAATGTACTGTGCTTCTGCTGCTGGGAAAAAATGGTGGCATACATGTATACCCAGTATATATATGCCTATGACAAAAATAAACTTGAACTTTTATAGTTACAGGCTGAAGAGAAGGGATAAAGTAACCTCTGGTGATTCTTGTAATAATATATTACTGGTCAACATTCATTGCTCTTGTTAGTTATGTTTTCAGACCACCCGGGGGCAACCCCCTTATTAGTCCAATATGAAGGGCAAATTAACTGCAAATCATTCTCAAAATGACAAAATGGGGAAAGCGGCCAGAGCGTGAGTGGGCCAGTGAAGGAGTGGAGCTTTTGAGGCTTTGACTCGAGAGGCTTCGACGAGAAGAGGCGGAGGACAAGCTAGCTCGCAGTTAGTTTTTACAATGTCTCCTGAGACGGTGATGTGCCGCTCATGTGAGATGTGGCAGTCTTGGGGGAACGCCTCTCTCCTGCAGAGTCACATCTGTCAGAAGTGCATACGGCTGGGCGATCTGGAAGACCGTGTAAGGAATCTGGAGCAGCAGCTGGATGACCTTCGACTCATAAGGGAGAATGAGGCAGTCATAGATGAGAGCGACAGGGAGGTAGTCACACCTAGGCTGTCGGAAGCAGGTCGTTGGGTGACAGTCAGAGGGGGGAAAGCGAAGGTGAGTAGACAGGTAGTGCAGAGCACCCCTGTGGCCATTCCCCTGAATAATAAGTTTACCGTCCTGGATACTGTTGGCGGGGACGACCCACCAGGTGTGAGCCACGGTGGCAGGGCCTCCGGCACTGAGTCTGACCCTGTGGTGCAGAAGGGTGGGTTGGAGAAGAGGAGAGCTGTTGTCATTGGAGACTCTATAGTCAGGGGAGCGGACAGGAGATTTTGTGGATGTGAGAAGGCCACCCGCATGGTTTGTTGCCTCCCGGGTGCCAGGGTCCGAAAGGTCTCTGACCGGGTGCAGAACGTCCTGGTACAAGAGGGAAAGCAACCAGAAGTCGTGATACATGTTGGGACCAACGACATAGGCAGGAAGGGGGATGAGGTCCTGAAGTGTGAGTTTCGGGAATTAGGCGGAAGGCTGAAGAACAGGACCTCAAGGGTGACGTTCTCAGGATTGCTGCCAGTGCTACGTGACAGAGATGGTAAGAATTGGAGGAGATGGCAGTTGAATGCATGGCTGAGGAGTTGGTGCAGGGAGCAGGGTTTTAGATTTTTAGATCATTGGGATCTCTTTCGGGGAAGGTGGGACCTGTACAGATTGAATGGGTTGCACCTGAACTCGAGGGGGAGCAATATCCTTGCAGGTAGGTTTGCTAGCATGGTTCGGGAGGGTTTAAACTAATTTGCGAGGGGAGTGGGACCCAGAGCGATAGAGCAGTGAAAGAAGTGCACGGAGTAAAGCCAGATCTAACATACAGAGAGGCTTTGAGGAAAGAGAAGCAGAATAAATGGTGTAAAGAGAGTAAGGTAGAAGGGCTGAAATGTGTGAACATCAATGCAAGAAGCATCAGGAACAAAGGTGATGAACTGAGAGCTTGGATACATACATGAAATTACGATGTAGTGGCCATTACAGAGACTTGGCTGGCACCAGGGCTGGAATGGATTCTCAATATTCCTGGATTTCAGTGCTTTAAAAGGGATAGAAAGGGCGGAAAAAGGGGAGGAGGGGTGGCATTACTGGTCAGGGATACTATTACAGCTATAGAAAGGGTGGGTAATGTAGCAGGATCCTCTTTTGAGTCAATATGGGTGGAAGTCAGGAACAGGAAGGGAGCAGTAACTCTACTGGGGGTATTCTATAGGCCCCCTGGTAGCAGCAGAGATACAGAGGGGCAGATTGGGAGGCAGATTTTGGAAAGGTGCAAAAATAACAGGGTTGTTATCATGGGTGACTTTAACTTCCCTAATATTGATTGGCACCTGATTAGTTCCAAGGGTTTAGATGGGGCAGAATTTGTTAAGTGTGTCCAGGATGGATTCCTGTCACAGTATGTGGACAGGCCGACCAGGGGGAATGTCATACTAGATCTAGTACTAGGTAATGAACCAGGTCAGGTCACAGATCTCTCAGTGGGTGAGCATCTGGGGGACAGTGACCACCGCTCCCTGGCCTTCAGCGTTATCATGGAAAAGGATAGAATCAAAGAGGACAGGAAAATTTTTAATTGGGGAAAGGCAAATTATGAGGCTATAAGGCTAGAACTTGCGGGTGTGAATTGGGATGATGTTTTTGCAGGGAAATGTACTATGGACATGTGGTCGATGTTTAGAGATCTCTTGCGGGATGTAAGGGATAAATTTGTCCCGGTGAGGAAGATAAAGAATGGTAGGGTGAAGGAACCATGGGTGACAAGTGAGGTGGAAAATCTAGTCAGGAGGAAGAAGGCAGCATACATGAGGTTTAGGAAGCAAGCATCAGCTGGGTCTACTGAGGAATATAGGGAATCAAGAAAGGAGCTTAAGAAGGGGCTGAGAAGAGCAAGAAGGGGGCATGAGAAGGCCTTGGCGAGTAGGGTAAAGGAAAACCCCAAGGCATTCTTCAATTATGTGAAGAAAAAAAGGATGACAGGAGTGAAGGTAGGACCGATTAGAGATAAAGGTGGGAAGATGTGCCTGGAGGCTGTGGAAGTGAGCGAGGTCCTCAATGAATACTTCTCTTCGGTATTCACCAATGAGAGGGAACTTGATGATGGTGAGGACAATATGAGTGAGGTTGATGTTCTGGAGCATGCTGATATTAAGGGAGAGGAGGTGTTGGAGTTGTTAAAATACATTAGGACAGATAAGTCCCCGGGGCCTGACGGAATATTCCCCAGGCTGCTCCACGAGGCGAGAGAAGAGATTGCTGAGCCTCTGGCTAGGATCTTTATGTCCTCGTTGTCCACGGGAATGGTACCGGAGGACTGGAGGGAGGCGAATGTTGTTCCCTTGTTCAAAAAAGGTAGTAGGGATAGTCCGGGTAATTATAGACCCGTGAGCCTTACGTCTGTGGTGGGAAAGCTGTTGGAAAAGATTCTTAGAGATAGGATCTATAGGCATTTAGAGAATCATGGTCTGATCAGGGACAGTCAGCATTGCTTTATGAAGGGCAGATCATGTCTAACAAGCCTGATAGAGTTCTTTGAAGAGGTGACCAGGCATATAGATGAGGGTAGTGCAGTGGATGTGATCTATATGGATTTTAGTAAGGCATTTGACAAGGTTCCACACGGTAGGCTTATTCAGAAAGTTAGAAGGCATGGGATCCAGAGAAGTTTGGCCAGGTGGATTCAGAATTGGCTTGCCTGCAGAAGGCAGAGGGTGGTGGTGGAGGGAGTACATTCAGATTGGAGGATTGTGACTAGTGGTGTCCCACAAGGATCTGTTCTGGGACCTCTACTTTTCGTGATTTTTATTAACGATCTGGATGTGGGGGTAGAAGGGTGGGTTGGCAAGTTTGCAGACGACACAAAGGTTGGTGGTGTTGTAGATAGTGTAGAGGATTATCAAAGATTGCAGAGAGACATTGATAGGATGCAGAAGTGGGCTGAGAAGTGGCAGATGGAGTTCAACCCGGAGAAGTGTGAGGTGGTACACTTTGGAAGGACAAACTCCAAGGCAGAGTACAAAGTAAATGGCAAGATACTTGGTAGCGTGGAGGAGCAGAGGGATCTTGGGGTACATGTCCACAGATCCCTAAAAGTTGCCTCACAGGTGGATAGGGTAGTTAAGAAAGCTTATGGGGTGTTAGCTTTCATAAATCGAGGGATAGAGTTTAAGAGTCGCGATGTAATGATGCAGCTCTATAAAACTCTGGTTAGGCCACACTTGGAGTATTGTGTCCAGTTCTGGTCACCTCACTATAGGAAGGATGTGGAAGCATTGGAAAGGGTACAGAGGAGATTTACCAGGATGCTGCCTGGTTTAGAAAGTATGCATTATGATCAGAGATTAAGGGAGCTAGGGCTTTACTCTTTGGAGAGAAGGAGGATGAGAGGAGATATGATAGAGGTGTACAAGATAATAAGAGGAATAGATAGAGTGGATAGCCAGTGCCTCTTCCCCAGGGCACCACTGCTCAATACAAGAGGACATGGCTTTAAGGTAAGGGGTGGGAAGTTCAAGGGGGATATTAGAGGAAGGTTTTTTACTCAGAGAGTGGTTGGTGCGTGGAATGCACTGCCTGAGTCAGTGGTGGAGGCAGATACACTAGTGAAGTTTAAGAGACTACTAGACAGGTATATGGAGGAATCTAAGATGGGGGCTTATATGGGAGGCAGGGTTTGAGGGTCGGCACAACATTGTGGGCCGAAGGGCCTGTACTGTGCTGTACTATTCTATATCTATATCTATATAACCTTTGGATGCAGGTTACAATAGTTTCCAACAGGTTTACTTTGACAGCCAGTATGGACTCTATGAGCCAAAGTGCCTCTTTTTATGTCAGAATGAAATACAGAGATAGGCAAGATAATAGAAAGTAAGAGAAGGAATAAATTTTGGGTTATATTCTAAACTTTTGACACTTAATTAATCTAACTACAATCTCTTTTGAGACAGCTTATGTGTGAGAATCCCATTACATTCATTCCATGACATTGATAAATTATATCATCTGCACTTTAGTGAATACAATAAAATGGGCACATAATCAACTTAGATTCTAGACAGAAGCCACAAGCTGTACAATTATACAGAGTTTGAAATAAACTGGAATTCTTTTTACAAAACTACTTGTTATTTTCATACCCAGATTCATTCACCGCATGAAATGGCAAGCTATCTTTCAAGCAACAGCAATAAAAACGGAACAGCTATGGATGTTCATCACTAGTTGTTTTGAGTTGTTGGAGAGAAAATTCCATTTTGCACCAAAATGCAAGACACACTTTCTTATCACAGAATTCCATAATATTGAGAATAGTAAGACTTTCCACCAAAGCCCATTCTTTGTATAACAAGACTCAAAGAACAGAACTTACTGGATTGTTCTGGCAGGGAGCACCAGATGCAAGATGTAATGCCAGGGAATTTGATTGTGAAAGATTGCATCTGAATTCTGAATACTGTACAATTCGTGTGCCCTGTGACTTTGACTTTGTTTTTGTCTGGAGCACTGAGGGGAAGCCCATGTAGTCACAGGGGGAAGATGCAATGTCCACACAATCAGCATTTGAGTTTGGGATATGTACACGAACTAAGCTGCTCTGCAATGCACCGCAGTGAACTGTGTTATCCATGCGTTTGCTCTACCTGAAATGTTGGAATGGGTTCCCTTGCACCTCATTTATGGTAATGGTTGGATGTGGAAAACATTCCACAGGTTGCGCTTGTTGTGGAGGTTTGGGTTTCCAGCTCGTACCCCTGCAGACCTCTAGCTGTGGACCAAGGGCATCTGAGCACACCAGTCAAAATGGAAACAGACACAAAGCCGATGAGTTTGACGTCAGCATGAAGGAGATTTTATTTGATCAGACATATTAATTTAAATTACTGAACGCCAATGAATGTGAGGAGGTTGGTTGGCAAATGTCAATGACTACAGTACAAAATTCAGCTCATTATGATGGTATCTTAGCTAATTAAACCCACTTTATTTCCAGCCCTGTAGACTTTCCATTTTAAGTGCATTTACACAAGCCCATTTGAAGGTTTCATTGCATATTCCGGCAAAGTTACAATTCAGTGCTTAAAAAAGATTGCACTCCTTACCCCTCCTGTTCTGCCATTTTTAACTAAATTACATCTCTTGTCTTCAGGTTGGTAGGAGTGACTAAAGTCCAGTTCCCCTCCTCATTTCCCAGAGTAGATTTCACAATGGAGTTGCCAGATACTTCAGCGTATGTTTTATCAGTTGCACAGAGGGGAAGGCCAAAGCCATTTGGAGACTAAAGACAACCCACAAAAATGGTTTACAAATGCCCCTCGCCCATTTTGCAGCTTCTCATAACCATCTAAGTTGCCTTCACAGCACAAAAATGATTTAATGCTACATCTTATCTTTGAAGAGGCATCCTCACTTGTAAAAGAAGAATTTCCAGATACAAAGCACATAGTCTTTACTAGGGTTGATCGTGTTCAAGAAATTCTAAATCTAAACGAATTGGAAACACTTATTCTCAGTAAGCGAGACACCTTTGGATTTGTTGGGCAAAATTCACACAACTACAATCATGACTTCTGCGCATGAATGAGGAACATCACTCCAAAGCCAACTGCTGCATAAAATGAGATGAAGAGTCACTACCAGGTCATTGATTTGAAATCAGTGCAAGAATATTGGCTGCTAGTGTGTAAAGGACGTAATCACAATTCCCATCCACACCAAATGTGTGTAGTGAAGCAAAGAAAGCACAATCCTTATACCCACAAAATATCCAGTGAGGCAGACACAAATACTATTTTTATGCACACATGTTGATAGCTTCTGTCTCTACAGAAGCTGCCTGATCTGCTGAGCCTTCCCAGCATGTTCTGCTTTTGTTCCCGTTCACAGATGTTACCCCCGAGACAATCACAGATATAATCCCTTTCCCCACTACCATGTAGAGATGTAACCAACTGCCATTTTACAAGATCCAAATTCAGAGTAGTGCTGGCAATCAAAGGTGAATTTAGTTTCCAGGGTCACCGTCCTTGAACCTTTAGCAGCATCTCTCATCACCGGCTTCCTTCTGATAGGTATGTAGCTGAGAAAGGAACTTCAGTGCATCAAGTCTGTACACAACACAATGTACTGGGCCACTCATACATCATGCTGATATCTCCGGTGAATGGTGGATTTAATCACAAGGATGACTACAACATTGAAACGGACTCAACAGTGGAGAGAGTTTTGTACATTCCATTTAATTGGTTTCACAGAAACACCAGATATTTATATACACTCATCAAAACACCAGCACAAACTGATTTTCAGTGTCACAGTTGATACTCATGTGCATAGCTCCATGCTGGCTATTGCAAACATTGTACACCAGACAAAGTCCTCAGCAACAGAGCCATCTGACATGAAAAACACAGCAATAAATAGGTTACACAAAGTTACACACACATAAACAAAGACACACACACACACACATGCATTCAAACACTCACACGGACGTACAAACACATGCACTCACACACTCACAAAGTTTCTTTGTTTACAGATTGGAAAGCAGTAAACAATGTTATAATATTGAACTTCAAAACTAGTGGGGTATAAACTCATCCTCAGCTGTGTGCTATAAGTGTAGAGGTACTCTGAGTTCCACTTCAAAATCCTGTTCCATTGACTTCAGCAGAACCAAATGCTGGAAGAGTGTGGGCAGCTGCTACATGACAGCACGTTTAATGCAAGTGACTGAGGATGGATTTCCAACCCAATACTGACAGAATAAGGAGGCTCCTGTCCCTAGACCCTCATCACAGTGGGAGGGACCTGAACAAAGCCACAACAATCTGGATTACAGCAAATAAAAGACTTTAAAGTACACTGTGAACAAGCTTACACTTGGAAAAAAAGAATTTTACAACGAGTCACATTTGAATTGAAGAACTTCCACATGGTAAAAGAATGGTGGGGGGATAAAGTTCTTGGTGTGTGTGCCCATTCTGATGACACTCACGCTTCGGGCTCATACTCTTGATATTCGTCCTATATAGAGAGAGATTGGAAAATGAGAAAAATATCAGGGCTTTTGAAGTAAAAGAATTTTCTTTCCATTTCCCTTCCCTCTTTGGAGGGAAGTATCAGTACAGAGAAAACAACACCCCCATTAATTTGGTTATTTCAGAGCAGCCTAACTCACCCTGCTCTCATTGGTGGCTGTATGTCTCATATCCTTCTGTCCATTTGTTCATATTCTCAACCAACTGGCAGAATTTTTCATTAATAGTTCATAAATTAATCACTTAGGAATTTACTGGTGTTGGGGAATGAGCTAAAGGGTTACACAGCATATTAATTACACAGTATCTTAATGATCATTTTGGTTATGACCCAGCCACAGCAAAGTTCCATACAGCTTATAGTTAGAGGCGGAGAGTTGTGTCAGTGCAAGCAGGGTGCTGAAGGAGTGAGTAAATAAAGGAACCTGCTGAGGGGGTTCCCACCTGGCTTGGTGCATTAGCACAATTATTGTTCTGAGAGGGCCATTATGAGACCGTCACCTACTTTCCCTGACAATGCTCCAAATGTGCATTGCAATGTTTGTGATGTCATTCCGTGTATCTGGTCTGAGGGGTCATGTCATCAGCATGTGAGCGACTCAAGCAGAGCGGATGTCAGGATGAATGGGTGTCAAGCCATCTCACATGTGAAGTGGCAACTCCAGACCAAACAAATCACTGAAGGATGCTCAACAGTGGTGGCAGGTCTGGAATGCTGTCACCTCTTACAAAATAAACGCAAGCAACATATTCCAACCTCACTCCCTCTGCACTAATCCTAACCTCATCATCAAACCTGCCGATAAAGGGGGTGCTGTAGTAGTCTTGCATACTGACCTCTACCTTGCTGAGTCTCAGCGACAACTCTCAGACACCTCCTCTTACTTACTCCTGGAACAGGACCCCACTAAGGAAGACCAGGCATTGTATCCCCAACCATACTAGCTCTGGGGATCTCCTATCCACTGCCAACAATCTCATAGATCCCGCACCTGCACCTCCCATTTCTACCTCCTACCTAAGACCCACAAGCCCGTTGTCCAGGTAGACTCATTGTTTCAGCTCATTCCTGCCCCACTGAACTCATATCTGTATACCTCGACTCTGTTTTATCCCCCCTCGTTCAGACCCTTCCTACTTACATCCATGACACTTCACATGCTCTGGATCCTCACCTACTATCCTATCAGCCTCTGCATCCAGCTCATAATTCTCCGCAACTTCTGCCATCTCCAATGGGATCCCACCACCAAGGACATCTTTCCCTCCCCCCACTTTCTGCTTTCCATAGGGATTGCTCCCTCTGTGACTCCCTTGTCCATTTGTTCCTCCCCACTGATGGTATGAACATAAGATTTCTCAAACTTATGGTATTGGCAACCCCCTCCTTCACCAGTCCCCATCCCCTTTTCCCTCTCTCAACATATCCCCTTGCCTGCCCATCACCTCCCTCTGGTGCTCCTCCCCACTTTTCTTTCTTCCAGGGCCTTCTGTCCTCTCCTATTAGATTCCCCCTTCTCCAGCCCTGTATCTCTCTCACCAATTATCTTTCCAGCTCTTCACTTCACCCCTCCCCCTTCTGGTTTCACTTATCACCTTGTGTTTCTCCCTCTCCTTCACCTCCCCCACCCCCCACCTTTTAACTCTGTTCCTCATCTTTTATATTCCAGTCCTGCTGAAGGGTCTTGGGCCGAAACATCAACTGTACTCTTTCCCATAGATGTTGCCTGGCCTGCCAAATTCCTCCAGCATTTTGTGTTTGTGTTGCTTGGATTTCTAGCATATGCAGATTTTCACTTGTTTATGTGACAACAAAGCTATGCTCTCAAATGAGATCAAAGCCTTTTATGCTCACTTTAACCAACAAAACATGAAGGCATCATCACAAACTCCCAAAGCCCCGACAACTCTGTGATTTCAGTCGCTGAGGCTGACATGAGAGCATCCTTTAGGAGGGAGAACCCCTGGGAAACATCTGGCCCAGACGGAGTACCTGGCCATGAATTGAAGTCCTGTGCTGATTAACTGTTTCTAGTGATCACTGATATCTTTAACTTCTCGTTTCAGTAGTGTGAAGTACCCACTCACTTCAAGCAGGCTTCAATTATACCAGTGCCTCTGAAGAAGGTGGTAACCTGCAACAATGACTATTGTCCAGTAGCACTTACATCCACTATGATGAAGTGCTTTGAGGGGTTGGTGATGAAACCTATCAACTCCTTCCTGAGGAGCAACTTGGATCTGTTCCAGTTTCCCTCCCATCACAACAGGTCAACAGTTTCATTGACTCAACCCTGGAACGTCTGGACATTGAATGCTCATACATCAGGATGCTCTTCATTGACTACAGCTCTGCCGTCAATACTAACATCACCTCAAAACTAATGATATTAAAGCTTCAGTACCTTGGCTTTAATACCTCATTGTGTAACTGGATCCTTGATTTCCTCACTTGCTGACCCCAGTCAGTTCGGATTGACAATACAGTATTTCCTCCACAATCAACATCAGCACAGGTGCACCACTAGGTTATGGGCTTAGCCCCCTGCTCTACTCGCTTAATACTTATGACTGTGTGACTAAGCACAGCTCCATTGTCATATTTTTAAGTTCGCTGATGACACTACTGCCATTGGCTGAATCAAGGGTGGTGACAATTCAGCATACAGAAGGGAGAGTGAAAATTTGGCTGAGTTTTGCCACAACAACAACCTCTCACTCAATGGCAGCAAGACCATGAACTGGTTATTGACTACAAGAGGAGAAAACTGGAGGTCCATAAGCCAGTCGTCATCAGGGGATCAGTGGTAGAGAAGGTCAGCAACTTTAAATTCCTTGATAATATCATTTCAGAGGATCTGTCAGGTCGCTCTGCTTTCTCAGAAGTTTGCAAAGGTGCGGCATGTCACCTAAAACCCTGACAATCTTTTATAGATGTGTGGTGGAGAGTATACCAACTAGTTGCATCACGGTCTGATACGGAAACACCAATGCCCTTGAACAGAAAAGCCTACAAAAGTAGTGGATACGGCCTAGTCCATCACAGGGAATGTCCTTCCCACCATTGTGCACATCTACACAGAGCAGTGTTGCAGGAAAGCAGCATTAATTATCAAGGACCTCCACCACCCAGGCCACACTCTCCGTACGCTGCTACCATCAGGAAAGTGGTACAGGAGTCTTAGATCCCACACCACCAGGTTCAGGAACAGTTATTACCCCTCAACTGTCAGGCTATTTAACCAGAGGGGATAACTTCATTCACTCCAACACTGATAATGGACTCACTTTCAAGGACTCTTCATCTCATTTTCCCAATATTTATTGCTTATTTGTTACTATAATTATTATTATTATTCGTATTTTCTGTTTGCTGTTTTTTACACATGGGTTGTTTGTTGTCTTGCTGTGTGCGGTTTTTCAATGATTCTATGGTGTTTTTTGTATCTACTGTGAGAACCCACAAGAAGATGAATCTCAGGGTTGTATGTGGTGACATATACATACTCGGATAATAAATTTGCTTTGAACTTTGAACTTTTCAAGTGGCATATTTCAAGCAAAAATTTGTGGTAATCCTACCCCATGCCAGAAATAGCCAATTTCTATGAGCAAATTATTGCAGGAAATAGTACTGAACACTTAAGATTTCTTGGCCACTTTTTTTTTGTCGCAACAGTTTACTATAACGGAATATCCATTTCAGAGGAGGTTCGATACCATGGGTCTGTATAAACGTAGCACTTAGTGTAATGGCCAGACTGGGTAAAGGTGTTACATTTCTTTCCTTGAAGGATATCAGGTTTTTATGACAATCCTACCATCACTCTTTCCAGATTTATTTATTTATTTATTTACTTAATTTTAAATTTGCTATCGTAGGATTTGAAATTTCAGTTAAAACTCATTGGATCTTTAGTTGAGGTCCTGCAATTCTGGATCAGCACATAAATATTAAAACTCACTCTACAGTCTCCGTAAGTCATAGTGAGCTTTGCGATGCAGTCCTCTATGCTTATCTGGATGAATACAGCTCCAACTACACTAAGCACCGTGCAAGACACTGCAATTCATTAGACTGGCCATGCCCAACACTCACTTCTGTCACCACCAATGAACTGCAGCTACTATGTGTGTGCATGGAAAACACAACAGCTCCCAGATCCATCCAAGTGAGGCACTATCATGCCTTGGAAACATACTTCTTGCAGGCTGATCTGAGCACACCCTTGCATGTGTTGATTGCTGAGGAGTCTAGGACCAGAGGGTGCAGCCTCATAATACAGGGATGTCCATTTAGAACTGAGTTGAGAAGGAATTTTTTTTTAGCCAGAAGGTGGTGACTCTGTGGAATTCATTGTCACAGACGGCTGTGGGGGCCAAGTCATTAGGTATATTTAATGCGGAGGTTGATAGGTGCATGATTAGTCAGGGCATCAAAGGAGAAGGCAGGAGAATGGGGTTAAGAAAGATAACAAATCAGCCATGATGGAATTGTGGAACAGACTGTATGGGTCAAATGGCCTAATTTTGGTCCTATGTCTTATAGTTAATAACACAAATTATATATTACCCTGTATGTTTCGACACACATATGATAAATAAACTTGAATCTTGAATCTCTCTCACTTTACCTTCTGTCATCGTAAATCCTGTAACACCCTTTTCAATTACTTGGTATGAACACCTTTAGCTCAACAGTCCAGCAGTTGAACAGAATGAATGACCACCACTTTCTCAAGGGTGATTGTAGATGAACGATAAATGCTGGTTTGGTTAGACCTGCTCAGATCCCATAAGTAGAAAGTACCTCTATCAAGCTCCACATCCCTCAAACTAAACAATCATCGTGGGCAGACTGAGAGGGAGCCATTTGTAGTGGTTGTCCCTTCTGCTTGCCTGGAGGACCAGCCCAATGAGGTTCAACTGATTGATCAACCTGCAGCTGTGAACTCAGTCAGCAGTTCCTGACCTCACCTGGGATTCAGACAGGTTAATTTTGCAGCACTGGATCGTGATTCCCTTGTTGATCTGTACTCAAGTCTCCAACCACCATATCAAAAACAGGTGCTATGTGTCTAAGCTCAGCTGGTTCAACACTCTAAGGACAATCTGTCTCCATGGATTACAGGCCATCTGCACATTGTTATACCCCTCTCCATCCTCTGCATGTTAATTACCTCTCCCTAATCTGCCTTCCTTTCTCCTGCTTCCCGAATTATGGGAAGGGGAATTTGTAGAGTGCTTATGAGATGGCTTTTTAGAGCAGCTCCTGGTTAAACCCACTGGAGGATCAGCTATTCTGGACTGGGTGTTGTGCAATGAGTCTGAATTAATTAGAGAGCTTAAGATAAAAGATCATAATATGATCAAATTTCACCCTGAAATTTGAGAAGGAAAATCTGAAGTCAGATATATCAGTATTACATTGGAGTAAATGGAATTACAGAGACATGAGAGAGGAGTTGGCCAGAATTGATTGGAAAAGAACACTGACAAGGATGACAGAGGATCAGCAATGGCTGGAATTTCTGGAAGCAATTTAGAAGGCACAGGATATATACATCCCAAAGAGAAAGAAGTATTCTAAAGGAATGATGACAGAACAGTGGCTAACAAGAGAAGTCAAAGCCAATATAAAAGCCAAAGAGAGGCCATGCAATAGAGCAAAAATTAGTCAGATTAGAGGATTAGGAAGCTTTTAAAAACCAACCGAAAGCAACTAAAACCAAGGGAAGGAGAAGATGGTGGCGCGACGCAGCGTGCGCAGCCACTCCGAATGATATCGTATTTGTTAAAATAGGGGCCGTACACAATCCTGATTTGATGAAGACAGACATGAAGAAGCACGGAGGAACATCTGGAGAAACTTCTGAAATGCCTGCTTCACTGCCGCTGCTACTGTGCGATCGAGAATCTCCGGAGGGGAAGGCCCCAAATCCTCAGCTTTGCCTATTGCCTGTTGCCGGGGCCGGGGTCGAAGCGCTCGGCAGAGGTGGTGCTCAGTGCTCGGTGCTCGGTGCTCGGTGTCAGAGAGCTGGTCGGAGGCTCGGAGTTTTTGGATGGACTCGGAGTCAGACTGTGGTCGGGTGCTTCCAGTATGCTGCATCGGCAAGTTTGCAGCGCTGGAAGCCCTGTCTATGTGAGATGATGGGACTTTCGAGAGACTTTGAGACTTTTTACCGTGCCCGTGGTCTGTTCTTCTATCAAGTTATGGTATTGCTTGCACTGTTGTAACTATATGTTATAATTTTGTGGTTTTTGTCAGTTTTTTTAGTCTTGGTTTGTCTTGTGTTTCTGTGATATCATTCTGGAGGAACAAAATGTATCATTTCTTAATGCATGCATCACTAAATGACGATAAAAAAGGACTGCGTGTCCTCCTAATCTAATCTAATCTAAAAAAGTCATTAAGAAGGTAGAGATGGAATATGAATGTAAGCTAGCCAATAATATTACAGAGGATACCAAAAGTTTCTTCAGATACATAAAGTGTAAAAGGGAGGCGAAAGTGGATATTGGACCACTGGAAAATTATGCTGGAGAGGTAATAATGGGAGACAACGAAATATCAGACAAACTGAATAAGTATGTTGCATCAGTCTTCACTGTGGAAGACACTAGTATTATGGTGGAAGTTTGAGGTATCAGGGGTCATAAAGTATGTGAATTTTCCATAACTAGAGAGAAAGTTTTTGGGAAACAGGAAGGTCTGAAGGTAGATCAGTCACCTGGACTAAATGGTGTACACCCCAGAGTTCTGAAGTAGGTGGCTGATGAGATCTTGGAGGCGTTAGTAATGATCTTTCAAGAATTGCTAGATCCTGGAATGGTTCTGGAAGACTGGAAAACTGCAAATATCACTTCACTCTTCAAGAAAGGAGAGAGGCTGAAGAAAGGAAATTATAGGCCAGTTAGTCTGACTTCAGTGGTTGGGAAGATGCTGGAGTTGATTATTAAGGATGTGGTCTCAAGGTATTTGGAAGCACATGATAAAATAGGCTGATGTCAGCATGGTTTTCTCAAGGGAATACTTGCCTGACAAATCTGTTGGAATTCTTTTAAGAAGTATCATACAGGATAGTCAAAGGAGAATCTGTTGATGTTGTGTACTTGGATTTTCAGAAGGTCTTTGACAAGGTGCCACACATGAGGCTGCTTAACAAGATATGAGCCCATAGTATTATAGGAAAGATTCTAGCATGGATAAATCAGTGGCTGATTAGCAGGAGGCAAAGAGGAGGAATAAAGGGAGCCTTTTCTGACTGGCTGCCGGTGACTAGTGGTGTTCCACAGGCTTCTATGTTGGGACCGATTCTTTTTACGCTATATGTCAATGATTTGGATGACAGAATTGATGGCTTTGTTGTAAAGTTTGAAGAAGATACAAAGATAATTGGAGGGGCAGTTAGGTTTGAGGAAGTAGAGAGCCTACAGAAGGACTTAGACTGATTCGGAGAATAGGCAAAGAAATGGCAGAAGTAATACAGTGTTAGGAACTGTATAGTCATGCATTTTGGTAGAAGAAATGAAAGAGTTGACTGTTTTCTAAATGGAGAAAAACATGCAAAAAAAAACTGAGACACAAACAGACTTGGAAGTCCTTGTGCAGGATTCCCTAAAGGTTAATTTGCAGATTGAATCTGTGGTGAGGAAGGCAAATGCAATGTTAGCATTCATTTCAAGAGGACTAGAATATAAAAGCAAGGATGTAATATTGAAACTTTATAAATCATTGGTGAGGCCTCACTTGGAGTATTGTGAGCAGGTTTGGGTCCTTTATCTTAGAAAAGATGTGCTGAAACTGGAGAGGGTTCAAAGGAGGATCATGAAAATGATTCCAGGATTGAATGGCTTGTCAGATGAAGAGTGTCTGATGGCTCTGGGTCTGTATTCACTAGAATTCAGAAGAATGAGCAGTGACCTCATTGAAAGTTATCGTTGAAAGATCTTGATAGAGTGAATGTGGAGGGGATGTTTCCTATGGTGGGAGAGTCCAAGACCAGAGGACACAGCCTCAGAATAGTTGGCATCCTTTTAGAGTGGAGATAAGGAGGAATTTCTTGAGCTAGAGAGTGGTGAATCTGTGGAATTCCTTGCCACAGGTAGCTGTGGAGGCCAAGTCTTTATGTATATTTAAGGCAAAGGTTGATAGATTCTTGATTGGTCAGAGTGTGAAGGCAGGAGATTAGGGTTGAGAAGAAAATTGGATCAGCCATGATGAAATGGTGGATCTGACTCGATGGGCCAAATGGCCTAATTCTGATCCTATATCTTATAGTATTATGGTCTTTTATGTAACTGATCAAGACTTCCCTTAATGGCAAGCGTTTTGACCACCATGTGATGGTGGATGCTCACATTCTTACCTCAGCTCTGTGTCCAGATTTTCTTCCTAAATAGTTTAACTAACCTGTTAGTGGCCAATGTATGCTTCTTTGTTCAGGACTCCTACATAGATGAGGACAGCTTGTCCACATTCGATCAACCAGCACCCACTCATTATTCAATCCATCTTGTGAGGCTCTCCCTGTCTATGGAGTCAGAGCCATGACTTTAACAGAGGACAGGGTAAAAAGTAACTGTAGCAATTTTAAATAAGTTGAAGTCATTGTACAGGAATTCTCTACTTTTGCTCTCCTATCTCAAAACTACAATTATACTTTGATGTGATCACACTTGGGGTCTTGTGTGCAGTTCTGATCTTATCTTCTAAATGATGCACTTGTCATAAGAGAGAATTGAACAAAGATTCACAAAGTTGTCCTGGAGCCACAGGGTCATAGAGTAATTCAGCATGGAAACTGACCCTTTAGTCCAACTAGCCCACACCCATCAAGATGCCGATCTAAGCTAGTCCCACTTGCCCATGTTGGCCTATACCCTGTCTAAATATCTCTTAAATATTGTTACTGTAACCTGCCTCAACCACTTCCTCTGGCAGCTTGTTCCACAAATCCACCTCTCTCTATGTGAGGAAGAGGATTTTCAAGTTCCCTTTAAATCTTTCCCCTCTCACCTTAAGCTATGTCCTCTAGTTTTTGATTCCTTTTCCTTGGGAAAAACAGTGTGCATTCCGGGATTTCTGGGCTATGAGGAATGACTGATTTGATTAGGCCTTTATTCATTAGAATTCAAAAGAATAAATGGAGATTTTATGGCAACGTACAAAATAATAACAGGGCTCAAAGGCTGAATGTAAGAATGATGTTCTCCCTCATGGGATGTCAAGAACCAGAGGTTCAAATTTACGATGCAGGGTAAGACATCAAAGGCCAATATAAGGATACATTTTCTTGATTCAGAAAATGGTAAACTTATGGAAGTATCTACT
The DNA here is from genome assembly GCF_963921235.1 of Mobula hypostoma. Lineage (NCBI taxonomy): Eukaryota > Metazoa > Chordata > Chondrichthyes > Myliobatiformes > Myliobatidae > Mobula > Mobula hypostoma. The sequence continues at coordinate 160,031,092 of NC_086100.1, forward strand.
TTCGGTAGCAATGGAAATTGAGCAGGAGGTAGGTAGATTTCAGGGCACAAAAAGACATTAAACAGTACAAGGAGAGAGAGCAGGAATATGGTAATTAGATAGAGGATCAATGAGTTTTATATTGAAATGTTAAGCATTGGATGAGTAGTTGCTTTAATTTTCAGTTTCTATTACTGTCCCTCCAAATGTCCTGGAATAATGTAGTCAGGTATCTCAGTTACTCAGCCTTAATAAAAGCAAAAAAGAGGGCATATATTATAACAGAAATTAGTTGGAAGGCAGAGGATTGGAAAGCTTTTAAAACCCAACAGAACGCAACTAAAAAAGCCATAAGGAGAGAAAAGACAAAATATGAAGGTAAGCTCACCAATAATATAAAGAGGATACAAAAGTTTCTTTTCAATATATAAAAAATAAAAGAGACACTCTGCCAGGCAGAATCAGAACAGTTTGCACCTACCCCAGGAACTGCACCATAGGCCTCAGCATCAGGGTCCATCTGCAGTGTTTCTGTACGATCCATAACACCCTCCTGTGGGAAGAAATCTTCATCCTGTCAACAAAGGAAGTGACTGTCAGTACCATTGGATTCAATCCTGCTTCAATGTTACGCCTGCCTTTTGAAATGCACAATCTCTCCACTCTGAGAGTATAATGTATATCAACAGACAATGTACATTTATCATAAAGAACAAATTCAATTTAGCCCGTGGAAGACTATTCCAAAAATGACACTAGGCAATTATAGATCATTTTGTTTCACTACCGATGAGCTAGGAGGTTACGGGTTTGAGCCCCATGAAACAGTACAAAAATCTAGGCGTGCACAACAGAGGGAAGGCTGCATCAAATGAAACAATAAACTAAGGCACTGTTGTCCACACAGATGGATTACAAAGATCTCATCATTTCATTTTGAAAAAGCGTGATGGAAGTTCTGTGCTTATCCTTATTGATAGTCATGTCCCATCACAAAATAGACTCCATCATCTTCAGACCCTTTGTTGCCTCCACTTGCCAGCTTCTGTCACTATTTCCACTCTTCCTTCTTCAATCTACCATTATCTCTTCATACTGGCTATCTCCCTCTGTCCTTCAGCCCAGAGGAAGGGTCTTGACCTGAAACACTGACAGTCCATTTCACTTCGCAGATGCTGCCTGACCTGCTCTGCCTCTTCAGCATCTTGTGTGTTGCTCCATATTCCAGCATTTGTAGTCTTTTTTTGTCCCTCAAAATAGATTGCCCACTCATTCAGCAGCCTCTTGGTACTTGACAACAGCAAAGGGGCTGCCTTCTCAACTCAAAATGACGACCATCCCTTTGCTTTCACAGATGCTACGTAACTCAATGAGTTCATCCAGAAGTTTGTTTTTTTGCTTCCATTTGAACAAAACTTGCAGTGATATAAGCACTGCAACAAAAGCACAGTAATGTTAAAATTAAGGAAACAAATATCCTTTTCTCACTCTTCTCTTCCTGTTTCAGCTTTTCTGCCCTGCAACCCCTTTCAGTGCTCACACCTTCCTCACACAGGGTCTGATTAAGTGTTAAGACTGTTGGCCATAGGGACATAAAGTATTATGGCACAGAAATAAGCTCTTTGATCTACCATGTCCATGTTGAACATTAGGACTTCATCTGAAATGCACCAATATATTCACTGGGAAAGATTTCCACCCTGATTGTCCATTGCATAAAAACACATGAAATCCAAACTTCACAACACTTTAAGAAATACTTTGAAAATGTTAATAAACTAATAGATCAATAAATATTTTCATTAAATTTTATACAGCATTTACCCAGAACGTACAAATAATATTATTGAATTACAGTAGATATAGAAAAGCACTAACCATCTAGATTATAGGCAAATTTATTAGTTGATTAGTTAAAATTAGTTAGCACTCAAGATCTGCAGCTGGAACTTCAACTTCCTCACAGACAGGACCCAGGCTGTAAAAATAGGGGACAAGCTCTCCTCTATAGTCACTCTGAGCACCGGTGCCCCACAAGGCTGTGTACTCAGCCCCCTGCTGTACTCAGTGTACACCCATCTTTGTGTAGCCAAGTTTCCATCAAACTCAATATACAAGTTTGCTGCTGACACCACAATTGTAGGCCGTATCTTGGGTAATGATGAGTTTGAGTACAGAGAGGAAATTAAGAACCTGGTGGCATGGTGCGAAGACAATAACCTATCCCTCAATGTCAGCAAGACAAAGGAATTGGTTATTTACTTCAGAAGGAGTGGTGGACCGCATGACCCCACTTACATTGGTGGTGCGCAAGTGGAACAGGTCAAAAGCTTTAAGTTCCTCGGGGTCAATATCACAAATGACCTGACTTGGTCCAACCAAGCAGAGTCCATGGCCAAGAAGGCCCACAGCGCCTTTACTTCCTGAGGAAGCTAAGGAAATTTGGCCTGTCCCCTAAAACCCTCACTAATTTTTATAAATGCACCGTAGAAAGCATTCGTCTAGGGTGCATCACAACCTGGTATGGAAGTTGCCCTGTCCAAGACCGAAAGAAGCTGCAGAAGATCGTGAACACAGCCCAGCACATCACACAAACCAGTCTTCCATCCTTGGACTCACTTTACACCGCACGCTGTCGGAGCAGTGCTGCCAGGATAATCAAGGACACGACCCACCCAGCCAACACACTTTTTGTCCCTCTTCCCTCCGGGAGAAGGCTCAGGAGCTTGAAGAGTCGTACAGCCATATTTGGGAACAGCTTCTTTCCAACTGTGATAAGACTGCTGAACGGATCCTGACCCAGATCTGGGCCGTACCCTCCAAATATCCGGACATGCCTCTCGGTTTTTTTGCACTACCTTACTTTCCCTTTTCTATTTTCTACTTATGATTTATAATTTAAATTTTTAATATTTACTATCGATTTGTACTCCAGGGAGCACGAAGAGCAGAATCAAATATCGCTGTGATGATTGTAGCTCTAGTATCAATTATTTGGCGACAATAAAGTTTAAAGTAATAAAGTATAAAGTATAATCCAAATGTAATCTGGTCCCAGGGAATTTGGACTGGAAAATTTTCATGGTTGAAGCAATGAATGCATGAAAACACTAAAGGGCTTTGCAGACAGGATATGTTCCGCATAGGTGTCTCTTTCATTTTGCATCAGATCCAGATGACTGAAAACTAAATTGTATTTTTATGGCTTAACATTGCAAGGTCAGTTCCGTCAAGAGAAGCTGAACAATCTGGTTGGTTTGTGGTGCTGTAGACACAGCGGCACCGAGATACTGCCTCGCTGCTCCATTATCTGTGTTTAATCCTGATCTCAGTTACCGTCTGTGTTGAGTTCACACACTTTCCTTGTGACCAAGTGGGCTTCCCTTGTGTCCTCCAAGGATTAGTGTAGCATTGGTTCAAATGATAGTTAGTGGTACTTGGTGGGCTGAAGGGCCTGCTTTCATGCCGTATAACTTTGTGATTTGATGGCAACCCCCTCACCTTAGTTTGAACTGTAGAGCAGATTTGACAAGGTTAGCATGAACCCATGGGTCAAGGGGGCCTTGCATTATTCCAGAGTCTGGTGGTTTTGCAGCTGATTGTCAATGGTGGAGAGGGTGAATTCCAGAGGCCAAGATTAGAGGAGTGCAGATATCCCAGAGGATGCATGGCTGGAAGAGCTTTCAGGAATAGTGCTATAAAAGATCATGAGAACCATGGTGGGAAATTAAAAATCAAGGCTCTGTTTATCTGGAAAGTAGTGTGACACATTGATGCAGGAATGGTGCTGTATGCTTGATCAAGGTCAACAGCAACAGAGAATGGGATGGCCTTCAGTGTAATGGATAATTTGGCCGATATCTTCCATACCAATCAAGATGCCTACCTGAGTTAGTCCAATTTGCATGCATATGGCCTATATCTCTCGAAATCTTTCTTATTCATGTACCTCTTCAAATATCTCTTAACTGCTGCAATTATTCCCACCTTTACAATTTCCTCTGGCAACTCATTCTACCTACCCACCACCCTCTGTGTGAAAAGGTTTCCTTTCAGATCTCTGTTAAGTCTTTACCCTCTCATCTTAAACCTATCCCTCCAGTTTTGGACTCCACTATCTCAATAAAAAAGACTATGGCCATTCACCTTATCCATACCCTTTATGATTTTATATACCTCCAAAAACTCACTTCTTAGACTCCTGCGCTCCAGGAAAAAGCAAAACAGTCCATTGCAACTCATTATTTAACCAATTTGAACTCCTATTGTTCTTGATAATGAGAAATATTCAAATAAGGTAAAGAATGGATGTGGGGGTAGAAGGGTGGGTTGGCGAGTTTGCAGATGACACAAAGGTTGGTGGTGTTGTAGATAGTGTAGAGGATTGTCAAAGATTGCAGAGAGACATTGATAGGATACAGAAGTGGGCTGAGAAGTGGCAGATGGAGTTCAACCCAGAGAAGTGTGAGATGGTACACTTTGGAAGGACGAACTCCAAGGCAGAGTACAAAGTAAATGGCAGGATACTTGGTAGTGTGGAGGAGCAGAGGGATCTGGGGGTACATGTCCTCAGATCCCTGAAAGTTGCCTCACAGGTGGATAGGGTAGTTAAGAAAGCTTATCGGGTGTTAGCTTTCACAAGTCGAGGGATAGAATTTAAGAGTCGCGATGTAATGATGCAGCTCTATAAAACTCTGGTTAGGCCACACTTGGAGTACTGTGTCCAGTTCTGATCGCCTCACTATAGGAAGGATGTGGAAGCATTGGAAAGGGTACAGAGGAGATTTACCAGGATGCTGCGTGGTTTAGAGAGTATGCATTATGATCAGAGATTAAGGGAGCTAGGGCTTTACTCTTTGGAGAGAAGGAGGATGAGAGGAGACATGATAGAGGTGTACAAGATAATAAGAGGAATAGATAGAGTGGACAGCCAGCACCTCTTCCCCAGGGCACCACTGCTCAATACAAGAGGACATGACTTTAAGGTAAGGGGTAGGAAGTTCAAGGGGGATATTAGAGGAAGGTTTTTTACTCAGAGAGTGATTGGTGCGTGGAATGCCTGAGTCAGTGGTGGAGGCAGATACACTAGTGAAGTCTAAGAGACTACGAGACAGGTATATGGAGGAATTTAAGGTGTGGGCTTATATGGAAGGCAGGGTTTGAGGGTCGGCACAACATTGTGGGCCGAAGGGCCTGTACTGTGCTGTACAATTCTATGTTCTATGTAAATATGATTCTGAAATGCATCAAATATCTCAAACATTTCATATGCAAATACAGTGGATTCTGGTTAATTGGGACATCGGTTAATCAGGGCAGCTACTTATTTGGGACAATTCTTAAAGAACAAAAGCTAATCAAGAAAATACCTGAGATTCACTTTGTTTACTTGGGACACTATGCCACTTAATTGGGACAGGAGACTGTTGCCGAACCGTTTCTAACTAACATCAGTTGCGTTCACTTGCATTGCCGTTAGACACTACGCCGTGCTTAGACCAAGCAATTTTTGAATGGCATCAGTTGTGTGTGATGTGTTCAAAAAGCAGTGTTTTTGTCACTAATAGTTCACTAAAAATAAGCAGTAAGATAATTTTGGAATTGTTTTACTCACTGCAGTTTCAAGTACTCAGCTGCGGAGATACCAAAAGTGTCCATGAGTGATAATGAAACAATTTCACTAACTCATTTGAAGGTATTGGCAATCATCTTGAATGTTACATTGAAAATGAAGATCTGGAGGTTGCAATTGTCAAAAATATTGCATGAGGGTAGTCTATTATCTACACTAGTTGTCTGCACTGATTTTGTTCATTTACAGTCAATCAAAATAGCACATCTGTGTACATTGGATGAATTATTAACTATTAGGAACCAGTACACAGTTTTATAGTACCATAGTTGTATTGGTAGTGTTCTAATTTGTTTTGTATTTCATTTAGATACATAATTTATTACTCAGTTAAATGGCAGTTTGCCTTTTTTAAATACATTTTTTACAGTTTCCATGCATCTTCTATTGATTGGAGCAGCCGCTTAATTGAGTCAAAATGTACTGGTTCTGCTGTGTCTGAATTAACTGGAATCCACTGTAATACAATTGTTGACCACTTTGGATACTCCAGGTCAAAGAACCATAATTATTATTTCAGATGCCTTTTGTGTAGTGATGTTAAAGTGGATTGAACTAAGCTTAATGCAATATCAAGATAAATTAACTTCAAATGAGCCCTGGGATGACTAAAGTGTTATTTTAGGTCCATCCCTGTCATACATTCTATACTTCTACAACCCCATCTAATCACTGCCTCAGTCTCCATAAAATAGCTTTAAATGAATGGCTGGTGTCACCATGTTCATACCATAACAAAGAATACTCTGTCCATATTGGTACTCTTCTTGTGTCAGCCTTTGTACTGTTGGAACCCTCATATATGCCTTAGGCCCAATTTTTCTAATGTCCCCCTGTGTGGCTTCTCATTCATAATTCTCCATCGATATCCACTCATCCAACAAATCCGCTGCACCACTACATGTCAATTTTCTGAAGAAGGTATGGGGTGTTTCATCATGTTCTGGTTATAACAGATCCTCTGGTCTTGCATCTCATTCCCGAATGCAGAATCTTGCTATGTGCAAATTATCTGTTCTACTTATTACGTCCTTCTTTGGCTGTAAGTACTTTGACATGCCGAGAGGTAGTGAAATATACTGTACTGTGTGAAAACATCTTCCTTTTAACCAAGCAATTAGTTATCCTCATTTCTGCAGAAATTGGCTGTTTATTTTTGACTGATACACTTACTTGGCTGTTTCAGATATAAATCACTCTTACATACATATTATTAACAACCAATTGGCTAAAAATTTGGAAGTGTAACACTTATTCTCCAGTAATAGAACTAATAATCTGGAAACCAAAATGGACAAAACTATTACTCACTGCTCCATCCCACGCAAAAGAAGAAAACTTAAAAAGTGAGAAACTATCTCAGAATCTGACCTGATTATTTACTAATTAATTTTAGATTTATGATAAGCAAGCTCGCATTTTGATGTCAATTTGAACATTTCCCCAGAGCTTAATAAAATATTCACCATAATAACAATTGCTGTTAAAATAAAAGATCTGGTATAAACACATCTGTGCAAATATTAAGCACAAACAAATCTATGCTAATGGTAGCAGAAATATAAATGGGGAAACATGAAATCAGGAAAGAGATCATGACAGATCATCATAGGGTTGGTGGAAGTGGAAGAATCTAAAATTAGAATGCACAGATTTAGGATTAAGAGGTGCAAAGGGGATCCTAGGAACAACTTGTTCCTCCAGAGGGTGGAGATGTACTAGAATGTACTTCCTGAGTCTATGATGGAGAGTGAGACTCTCACACTTAAGAGGTATCTACATGAGCACTTGAACCACTTGAATTTGTAGGAGACTATAGACCAAATGCTGCTGAATGGGATTGGTAAGTATAGGTATTTATTGGATGACATGGACATGATGGGCTAAAAGTTCTGTTTCCATGCCACATAGTTCTTTTGGTGCTATGGTAATATTGCAGTTAGTGCAATGTTGTTACAGTTCGGGCATCAAAGTTCTCTGTTCAATTCTAGCACGGTCTGTAAGGAGTTTGTAAGTTCTCCCTGTGACGTGTTGGTTTCCTCCAGGTGCTCTTACTTCCTCCCACAGTCCAAAGACGTACTTGTTAGTAGGTTAGTTAGTCATTGTAAATTTCCTATGACTAGACTGTGGTTAAATAGGTGGGTTGTGGGGTGGCGCAGCTCGTCAGGCCGGAGGGCCGATATCTTCAAATAAAGCAAACCTCTCGATCAATGAAGAACCTTCTCAATAGATTGGATACAAACAAAAAATAAAGTAACCATCATACTTAGCAAAATTGTCTTCTAGGATTTTTATGAAGAGTTAGAGGGAGAAGAATTTTGTGTCAATAATTGTTTTGCTATGGTTTATTGTTTAACCATTTCTTCTAATATTTCCTCATCTTTGGACTATTGAGAACCTGTATACAGTTATTTTCCTTTATAATTCATCTCAATACAGGACTCAATTTAATACTATCTGCAATGTTGTTTCATTGTAATAGAGTCAGAGCCTTTCAGCTAAGAAAGGGGCCCTTTGGCCCAAAAGATTTATGTTGACCCACAGCATTTTCTCTCCCATTTCCAGTTTTCCATATTTGGCCCATATCTCTCCAAACTCTTCCCCACCATGTACCTATTGAAAGCCCTCTTAAACATTGCAATTCTACTCATCTCAACCACTTCCGCTGGCAGCTCATGCCAGGTCTTCTCGATCCTCTGTGTAAAGAAGTTACCTATGCCTCAGGTCTCTTTTAAATCTCTCACATCTTATCTTGTATTTGTGCCCTCTAGTTTTGGACTCCCCAAACCTGGGGAATAGACTATGACCATCCACTGTATCTATACTCATGATTTCATAAACTCTATGAGGTCACCGCTCATCCTCCTGCACTCCAGGGAATAAATATCCAGCAAGGCCAAAATTCACTATAACTCAGCCCATCTAGTATGGGCAACCTTTTCTGCACCCCCTCCATCTTAACAATATCTTTCCTATGTATAACAAGATGACCAAAATTGCACACAATACTCCAAGCCCAGTCTCACCAATAACTTGTATATCTGCAACATAATGTCCCTACCCCCAAACCCGATGCCCTGACTGATGAAGACCAGCATGCTAAATATCTTTTTCAGTGTTCTGTCTACATGAGCAGCCACCTTCAGCAAAATATGTACTTGGATTCCCAAGTCCTTCTGTTCCACAACACTCATCAGCACTCTGCCATTCACTGCAGAGGCCCTACCCTGGTATGAATGCCCACAATCATCACCTCACACTTCTCTAAGTTGAAATGTATTTGCCATTCCTCAGCCCATCTTCATAATTGAGCAAGATCTCTATGTAAATCACTGTCATCGAAATCCCCTAGTTTATTATCGTTAGCAAACTTGCTTGTCATGTCGTGTGCATTCACATCCAAACTATTTACATAAATAATGAAAACAGAGGTCTCAGAGCAGATCTCTGATGCACATTACTAGTTACAGGCATCCAAGCAGAGAATTAACCTACAATCCACACCCTCTGCTTTCTATCTTCGAACCAATCCTGAAACTATCTTGCTGGTTCCCCCTGAATCTCGTACAAACTGATCCTTCAGATCAGTCTGCCATGCTGGACCTTTTCAAAAGCTTTACTGAAGTCCATATAGACAACAAGGCATCATCTAATGTCCTACCTACATCTAACTCCTTAGTTACCTCTTCAGAAAACTCCAGTAGATCCATCAGACTATGCCAAGTCTGACAAAATATTTCTAATGGCATAGGTGTGCATAAGAAAATCATAATAAAATATCTGTCATCCACTAACTGTAGTTAAACTGATATTGGTAGGAACTGGCAGCACCCTCTCAGAAAGCTCCCAAGGTTAAGCCAATATAAAATCCAACACTGATGATACACTTTTACCTCGAAAGGATAGTGAGCCAGCAAGTATAGAGAGCGCATGCCAGGAAAGTTGTAATTGAAAGATGGTATATCATTAAGAAGCTGAATGTCTTATTTTTCTTACTGTGTTTCTGGCCGCCTGTATAATTGTGGGATGCAAGCCAAATGACATATCAGTGGCCAAGTTGTCCATTAAATGTCAGGAATCTGGTTAAGAATGGTAAATGACAGGATGCAGTCAGAAAGTCCAAGAGCATTTGGCAAGATGCCAGCCAATTGTAACTTGTTAATAACAGCCTCTCGGTTGGCATGGTGCCTAGTGTTGGCAGCAAGCTGCCTAGTACAATGGATAGAGTAGAAATTATCTGCTGGTGAGACTTCAACCCTACTGCATAATTTATGATTATATCTCCTTTGCCCTAATAAAGGACACAATCGTCCTCACCTATGTGGTCTTTCTTGCATTAATTACACTGTGGTTGGCCGCAGCATGGATGTCATTACAATCAAACTTGATCTTGACATTAAGTAAAGCCCAAAGTGAAATTTGTTTTTCTTTACTTTTAACACTTTCACATAGTCAGGGTCAACAGCTGTTACAGAAAACTCTTGCATCCTCGGTGATTTTATGGGCACATTATCCTGCCCAATAAGGTAAATGATATTCCCAAGAATCAAATTAGACAACCCTTACTCAGTACAATGACAGTGAATCATAATGTCATAGAGTTGTATCACACAGAAACAGGCCCTTCAGCCCAACTCAACCTGAATGACTCAGATGCCAAACTACATTAATCCCACGTTCATGCAATTGGCCCATTCCTTCTGTTTCGTTTCCATCTTGTACCTATTCAAGTGCTTTTTAAACACTGTGATTGTACATGCCTCTTTCACCTCCTTTGGTAGCTGGTTCCATATACCTATCAGCCTGTATGGAAAAAGCTTGCCCCTCAGAAAAAGGGTTTTGACCAGCGACCAATCTGGACATCGGAGGTTTTGAGAGGAGGGCATTTCATTAAGGTCCACTGAGTGAGGAGAGAAGGCAGCAGCAGGTCATTACTGCAAAAAGGAGCTTTGAGCAGCAACCAAGCCGGACCTCAGAAGTTTTGAGAGGAGGAGAATTTCACTCAGGTCCACTGCCTGAGTAGAAATGGCAGCAGTGGGTCACTACAGCAAAAAAAAAGTGCTTTGACCAGAAACCTTGGTGTTTGGGATTGATTAGCAACCGCAAACTAAAGGAAGGAAGGGGCAAGTGCAGCAGCCATCATCGCAGCGGAGGTTGTCAGAGTGGACAGGGTCAGAGTGATGATCTTGAGGTTTTAGCTCTTCGAGGCTTCAGTAAAGAGAGACTTCAGTCGGAGAAAGCAAAGGAAAGAAAAGCTCATGGTTTGGTTTAACTTCTGTTTCTTTCCCTTCTTTATATCTGCTCAGCTGGGCAGTAGAGATGCCAGGCAGGATAGTGGACTGCTCCTCTTGTGGGATGTGGGAAAGCAGGGAGATCTCCAGTGTCCCTGATGATTACAACTATGAGAAGTGCATCCAGCTACAGCTTCTAACGATTTAAGTGCGTTGTGTTAAGGAGTTGGAGCTGGAACTGAATGAACTCCAGGTCATTTGGGAGGCTGAGGGGATAATAGATAGGACATATAGAGAGGTAGTTACACCCAAGGTGCAGGACATTGGAGACTGGGTGACAGTCAGGAAGGAGAACGGGTTTAAGGAGCCATGGCAGAGTTCCCCTGTGGCCATCTCCCTCAACAACGTGTATATCACTTTGGATACTGTTGGGGGGGGCTTGACCGAACAGAGGAAAGTCACAGTGGTTGGGTCTCTGGTATTCAGTCTGGCTCTGTGACTCAGAAGGGAATGTGGGGGGAGGAGTGGGAGAAGAGGCACCCTGTGGTGAAAGGGGATTTATTAGTTAGGGGAATAGACAAGAAGTTCTATGGGCGAGAACAAGATTCCTGGATGGTATGTTGCCTCCAAGGTGCTAAGGCATGGGATATCTCGGATCATGTCCTCAGCATTCTTAAGTGGGAGGGTGAACAGCCAGAAGTCATGGTCCATGTAGGTACCAATGACAGGGGTAGGATGAGTGGCGAGGTTCTGCATAGGGAGTTCAGGGAGCTAAGTGCTAAGTTAAAGGGCAGGACATCCAGGGTTGTGATCTCAGGATTGCTACCCATGCCACAAACTAGTGAGGCCAGAATTAGGAAGATTATACAGTTTAATGTGTGGCTAAGGAGATGGTTAGAAGGGAGGGCATAAGATTTTTGGATCATTGGGCTCTCTTCCAGGGAAGGTGGGACCTGTACAGAAGGGAAGTTTGCATCTGAACTGGAGGGGGAACTAATATCCTAGCAGGAAGGTTTGTTAATACTGCACGGTGGGTTTTAAACTAGAGTTGCAGGGGGATGGGAACCAGAGTGCCAGAACCGTTGGTGGAGAGATTATGGAGGCAGATGTTCGTAAGACCACAGACAAAGATAGGAATCAAAAGGTTGAGCATGCTGCGACTAGTGTTCTGAGCTGCGTATATCTCAAAGCAAGAAGTATCATAAACACTGAATACAGGACTGAAGGTGTTATATTTGAATGTGTACAGTATATGTAATAAGGTAGATGAACTTGTAGCACAGTTGCAGATTGGCATGTATGATGCTGTAGGCATCAATAAGTCATAGCTGAAAGAAGATTATAGCTGGGAGCTTAATGTCCAAGGATATACATTTTATCGAAAGGATAAGGAGGCAGAGGGGGTGGCTTTGCTCTGTTGGTAAAAAATTAAATTACATTATTTGGAAGTGGTGTCATAGGGTCAGAAGGTGCTGTATCATTGTGGATAGAGCTAAGGAACTGCAAGGGTAACAGGACCCTGATGGGAGTTGTATACAGACCCCCAAAATAGCAGTAAGGATGCGGTCTACAATTTACAACGGGAGATAGAAAATGCATGCCAAAAGGGCAATGTTACAATAATCATTGTGGATTTCAATATGCAGGTAGATTGTGATAATCAGGGTGGTGCTGGATTCCAGGAGAGGGAATTTCTAGAGAGCCTACGGGATGGCTTTTTAGAGCAGTTTGTGGTTGAGCCCACCAGGGGTTCAACTACTCTGGATTAGGTGTTGTGCAATGAACCAGAATTGATGAGAGAGTTTAAGGTAAAAGATTCCTTAAGGGAAAGTGAACCTCATATGATCAAATTTACCCTGAAATTTGAGAAGGAGAAGCAAAAGTCAGATGTATCAGTATTATAGGCAGAAAATGGAGTTACAGAGGCATGAGAGAGGAGTTGGCCAGAATTGATTGAAAAAGAACACTGGCAGGGATGATGGCAGAGCAGCAATGGCTGGAATTTCTGGAAGCAAGTGGAAGGCCCAGGATATATACATCCCAAAGAGAAAGAAGTATTCTAAATGCAAGATGATATAACCGTGGTTGACAAGAGAAATCAAAGCCAACATAAAAGCCAAAGAGATGGCATATAATAGAGCAAAAATTAGTGGGAAGTTACAGGATTGGGAAACTTTTAAAAACCAACAGGGGGCAACTAAAAAAGTCATAAAGAAAGTAAAGATGGAATGCAAAAGTAAACTGGCCAATAATATTGAAGAAGATACCAAAAGTTTCTTCAAATACATAAAGTGTAAAAGAGAGGCGAGAGTGGATAATAGACCACTGGAAAATGATGCTAAAAAGATAGTAATAGGGGAAATGAAAATGGCGGGAGAATTGAATAAGCATTTTGCATCAGTCTTCACTATAGAAGACACCAGCAGTATGGTGGAAGTTGCAGGTGTTAGGGGTCATGAAGTGTATGTAGTTACTATTACTGGAGATAAGATTCTTGGGAAACTGGAAGGTCTAAATGTAAATAAGTCATCTGAATCAGATGGTGTATGCCCCAGGATTCTAAAAGAGGTTGCTTAGAAAGTTTGTGGAGGCATTAATAATAATCTTTCAAGAATCACTAGATTCTGGAATGGTTCTAGAATACTGGAAAATTGCAGATTTCACTCCACTCTTCAAGGGGGAGAGAGTCAGAAGAAAGGAAACTATACCTCAGTGGTTCTGAAGATGTTGGAGTCTATTGTTAAGGATGTGGTCTCAGGATACTTGGAGACATGTGATAAAATAGGCTGTAATCAGCATGGTTTTCTTAAGGGAAAAATCTTACCTAACAAATCTATTGGAATTCTTTGAAGAAATAACAAGCAGGATAGACAAAGGAGAATTGGTTGATGTTGTGTACTTGGATTTTCAGAAGGCCTTTGGCAAGGTGCTTCACATGAGCCTGCTGAACAAGCTATGAGCCCATAGCATTACAGGAAAGATTCTAGAATGGATAACATAGCGGCTGATTGGCCGGAGGCAAAGAATGGGAATAAAGGGAGCCTTTTCTGGCTGGCTGCCGGTAACTAGTGGTGTTCCACAGGATTCTGTGTTGGGACTGATTCTTTTTATGTTATATGTCAATGATTGCGATGATGGCTTTGTTGCAAAGTTTGCAGATGATATGAAGAGGTGGAGGGGCAGGTAGTTTTGAGGATGTAGAGAGGCTACAGAAGGACAAATTAGGAGAATGGGCAAACAAATGGCGGATGGAATACAGTTTTGGGAAGTGTATGGTCGTGCGCTTTGGTAGAAGAAATGAAAGGATAGACTATTTTCTAAATGGAGAGAAAATACAAAAAAAAACTGAGAGGTAAAGGGACTTGGGAGTCCTTGTGCAGGATTTCTGAAAGGTTAATTTGCAGTTTGAATCTGTGGTGAGGAAGGCAAGTACAATGTTAGTTCAAGAGGACTAGAATATAAAAGCAAGTGTAACAATCTGTAAGTTTCCCAGCTAATGGAGTGGTTTCTCTATAGCAGCGGTGTTTGGTTTATGACTAGAGATAATGGGGCTTTGGAATATGTGTCATCCAATGAGAGACGTGTTGTTTCTTTCTTGTGGGTTGAGAGAAAGTATTCTTGGGCTTTTGTTCGGCGGAAGATGCTAGAATGGAGAGGTCGTAGACTGCAGGACAGAGTGGACGTGCAATGGGGTCAAGAGTCAACTATGTCCAGGGGAAATCGATGGAAAATGAATGGACGGGAAAGTCGTGAGCTCCAACGTGCGTATTAGACTGTTTCATTAAAATGGGCCCTTTTCTGTTTTTTTACTAACCCTCTAGTCAAATTAAGAACTATAAAGCGAACTTGTTTAGTTGCACATGCTGTACTGTTTGTTATTTCGTGGTACTGGTTTGTAACAGGGGAACACATCACGCAGCATCCACACAAACGAGATTTCATTAGTCTTTCCCTAGACTAACATCGAACCTGGGGTTTACAACATTAGGGGCTGGACAGGGATGACGAATGGGAGAGCGTTCCTGCCCCAGGGATGAAGGCCATGTGTCGGTTTGCCATCACTGGGAAGGCAGGCGGAAAGCAGGAGCAGGATCGAGTGGTAGATCAATTGGGAGTTTCTGATGATGCCATTCCACAACCTTACTGTAACCTGACTGCTCTGAAGACAAATCAGTTGCCGGAATTGAGTTCTGGGGAAGTCGCAGTGGCTCAGTGAGATGTCCCGGGCATTGGTACCATTCGGCCAGTGGTCGAAAAGGGAGATATGGCTCAGGTGGAGAAAACATAACACTGTGCTGAGAGAATGGCCCTGGATGGAGTTGTGGAACCAGATCCTATACTGGGTCACGTTGTCTCCGGACCGACCTCGGCGTTCCCAGGTGGTTCTGCCGGAGAAGTACCGGAGGATTGTGTTGAAGTCACTTCATAATGATTCTGGACATTTTGGGGGCTGAAAGGACTTACGGATTTTTCAGAGACCAGTTTGATTGGCCCCGAATGAAGCTGGAGGTCGAAGAACACTGCAAGTTATGCATTTGCTGCGTAAGTGGGCAGCTTTTATGTCCCACTTGCAAAATGTGGGGACGCTGGACCTGGTGTCTATGGACTTCCTGTCAATAGAACCCAATGACAGCAACACGGCCAATGCCTTAGTCATCATGAATCACTACGCCAGATATACTCAGGCTTTTCCAACCAAGGACCAGAGGGTATCCATGGTGGCCAAAGTGGTTTGGGAGATATTTAATTTATTATGGCCTTCCCAGGCAGATACATAGTGATCAGGGACAGGATTTTGAGAGCAGACTCATCTATGAGTAACTGGGCATGCTTGGAGTTGAGAAGTCGAGGACTGGGCCATCCCCAGCCTGAGAGTTTTAATCGAACCTTGCTAGATATGCTCGGGACCTTGCAGTTCAGCAAGAAGAGCAGGTGGAGTCAACATATTGGACATCTGGTTGACAGTTACAACTGCACTCAAAATGAAGCTACTGGGTACTCACCATACTATCTGATGTTTGGGCACGAGGCAAGGTTGCCCATTGACATTAATTTTGGGACTGACAAGGGCGACTTATCACTGAAGACTTAACTAAAGTATGTGTCTGATATGAGAAGGGAGCTGAAAAGGACATATGAATTAGTTGGGGTCGCGGCTGCCAAGCAGAATCAAGGAAATAAGAGGAGGCATGATCAAAAGGTGAGGTTCTCCCAACTCCTGCCAGGAGACCGAGACCTCCTAAGGAATTTGGGGCTACCTGGGAAGCATAAATTAGCTGACCGCTGGGGCGGCTACGCCCTATATGGTGGACAGTCAGATGCCAAACCTACCAGTTTTCCAGGTGAAGCCAGAGGATGGGAATGGGCCTGTCAAAATTCTCGATCAGAGCCACCTTCTGCCTCTGGGACAAGAGGTGCAGGTTGACCCAGAGCCTGACCTGGAGCCTACACCTATAGAGAGGATTCTGCGGCGACATGGGGCGACTGCAGGACCAACAGCAGGAGTTGTTAGCCCGGCCTCTGCCACTGAGAGGGATACTGATTCAGAACATGAGGACATGGAGGGGTGGTATATGCTGCCTTTTTTTTAAACTCCCCGCTGATTGAGGAAGAGACTCCCAACCCTTCTCACGCTGATTCAGGTGAAATTGGGGGCGGGGGGGAATGGTGGCTATTGGTGGCCAGTCTGATTTGCAGCGGGACCCTGCAAGGAATGAAGCGGGGCTTAGCCAAGGAACAGAGTGTGGCCACTACCGCTTTGGGGAGCTATGTCACTGCCTTTTACACTTGGGTTGGACTTTGTGCTTTGCAGGAAGGGTTGGAGAATTATCTCAATGTCATGAGGACATGACTAAATTTGGTGGGAGGAGAGTGTAACGCTCTGTAAGGTTTCACAGCTAATATATTGGTTTCTCTGTAAGGTTTCACTCCTGATGTAATGGTTTCTCTGTAGCAGTAGTGTGTGGGTTATGACTAGAGATAACGGGGCTTTGGAATGTGTGCCATCCAATGAGAGGTGCGTTCTTTCTTGTGGGTCTAACAGAAGGTATTCATGGGCTTTTGTTCGGTGGAAGATGGAGAGAGAAGGTGCCAGAATGGAGAGGTTGTAGACTGCAGGACTGAGTGGACGTGGAATGGGGTTGGGAGTCGACTACGCCCGGGGGAAATCGATGGAGAATGAACGGATGGGAAAGTTGTGTGTTCCAACGTGCGCATTAGACTGTTTCATTAAAATGGGCCCTTTTCTTTTTGTTTCCTTTACTAACCCTCCAGTCAAATTAAGAACTATAAAGCTAACTCGTTTAATTGCACATGGCATACTGTTTGTTATTTCGTGGTACTGATTTGTAACAGGGGAAAACATCACGCAGCATCCACACAAACGAGATTTTATAAGTTTGGTGGGCCGGAGAGTGTCTTTCCCTAAACTAATGCAGGCCACCGAACCTGGGGGTTACACAAGGATGTGATGTTGAGACTTTATAATGTGCTGGTGATACCTTACTTGGAATATTGTGAGCAGTTTTGGGCCCTTTATCTTCGAAAGGATGTGCTGAAACTGGAGAGGGTTCAAAGGAGGTTCACGAAAATCATTCCAGGATTGAATGGCTTGTCATATGTACAGCGTTTGATGGCTCTGGGCCTGTATTGACTGGAATTTAAAAGAATGAGGTGTGACCTCATTGAAACCTATCGAATGGTGAAATGTCTTGATAGAGTGGATATGGAGAGGATGTTTCCCATGGTGGGAGAGTCTAAGATCACAGCCTCGGAATGTAGGGGGGAACATCCTTTTAGAATGGAGATGAGGAGGAAATTTCTTTAGCCAGAGGGTGATGAATTTGTGGAATTCTTTGCCACAGGTAGCTGTGGATGGCGAGTCTCTATGTATGTTTAAGGCAGAGGTTGTAGGTTCTTGATTTGTCAAGGTATGAAGGAATATGGGGAGATGGCAGGAGATTGGGCTGACAGGAAAATAGGATGGAGCAGATTCAGTGGGCCAAATGGCCTAATTCTGCTCTTAAATTTTATGGCCTTAGGTCTTATATCCTTTAAACATTTCCGCACTCACTTTAAAGCTATGTCCTCTAGTTTTAGACAACCTCGTCTTTGGAATAAAGATAGCATTTATTTGACCCTGTTTATGTTCCCTATAATTTTATAAGCCTCAATAAAGTCGCCCTGCAATCTGCTGTACCCCAGTGGGAACAATCCAGCCAATCCAATCTCTCTTTGTAACTGAAGTGCACCATTACAGGCACCATCCGTGTGAATCTCTTGAGCACTCTTGTGAACATTAACACATCTTTCTACAGTGCGGTGATCAGAATGTAAACAATACCCAGCCATGGTCTAACCATTGTATTGTTCAGCAGGAAAATAATGCCCCAAGTCCCCAGAGAAGGAAACAAACAAAATACTTTCTTCACTACCCTACTCACCTTTGGGGAACTTGCAACTTTTACCACTAGGTCCCTTTATACATTAATGCTTTTATCCTTGCTGTTTATTACATATGGTTGGCCAATATTTGAAGATCCAAAATGCGTTACTTCTGATTTGTGCGGATTAAAATCCATCTGCCATCACTCTGCCTAACTTTCCAGGTGATCTATGTTCATCTGTATCCTTAGGCAACTACCCTACATCTGTACAATCTCAACAATCTCTGTGTCATCAGCAGACTTTGATTCTTAGCCAAGTCATTGATGTATATGATGAACAATAAAGTTTACAGGAGAGCTATGCTGGAATCTGGAGCAACAAACAGTTCTGACGCAGGGTTTCAACTAAAATGCCAGAAATTCCTTCCCTGTGCTAAAATGGTTAAAAGTGCAACATTTATAGTCCCGTTACATTTACCTCTCTCACAGTTAGTTTTGCTGAAGTAAAGGAAGCCAAATGGGTAAAATAAGTTCAACTAGTAGTTGATATTCGTGGAGGATCTTGGTAAAAGACAAACAGAGACAAATTTCTGGTCCTATATTCTCAGGGGTGATACTCATCCAATTATTTTCATGAATTATTGGTTCAGTGTTTTCGATTTTTATGAAGAGACATGGCCTGAGGTAAATTACAATGCAATTAAGTGACCTAATCTCTTCCTCACATTCTCTACTACTGTGAAAAAGAGGAGAGTCAGAATACAAAGACTCTTAAAATCCTGGTGTAGAGGATACTGCTGAGAAGTTAAAAAAGGAATCTAATGGTTCCCTTAATGAACAGAAATTGTAAGTGGTCTCCCAGAGATGATATTAATGGCCGGTAAATGAAAAATAATCTCAACAGTCCTGAAATTTCTGATACCAGCACGCTAACGGATTAACATTTCCGAAGGTGAATGCATTGAAGTCAGTATTTCTCCATTCCTTACTGCACTTGAACTTTACTATATTTTCAATTCAGTAGTAAAACATCATACAGTTTTCATGATGAGCACAGAGAGGAAATTAAGTACCTGGTGGCATGGTGCGAAGACAATAACCTATTCCTCAATGTCAGCAAGACGAAGGGATTGGTTGTCGACTTCAGGAGGACTAGCGGACCGCACGACCCCATTTACATCAGTGGTGTGCAAGTGGAACAGGTCAAAAGCTTTAAGTTCCTCGGGGCGAGTATCACGAATGACCTGACTTGGTCCAACCAAGCAGAGTCCACTGCCAAGAAGGCCCACCAGCTCCTTTACTTCCTGGGGAAGCTAAGGAAGTTTGGCCAGTCTCCTAAAACCCTCTCTAATTTTTATAGATGCACCATAGAAAGCATTCTTCTGGGGTGCATCACAACCTGGTATGGAAGTTGTCCTGTCCAAGACCGGAAGAAGCTGCAGAAGATCGTAAACACAGCCCAGCACATCACACAAACTAATCTTCCATCCTTGGACAACAGGGATTCTGCAGATGCTGGAAATTCAAGCAACACACATCAAAGTTGCTGGTGAACGCAGCAGGCCAGGCAGCATCTCAGGCAGCATCTCTAGGAAGAGGTGCAGTCGACGTTTCAGGCCGAGACCCTTCGTCAGGACTAACTGAAGGAAGAGTGAGTAAGGGATTTGAAAGTTGGAGGGGGAGGGGGAGATCCAAAATGATAGGAGAAGACAGGAGGGGGAGGGATGGAGCCAAGGGCTGGAGAGGTGATAGGCAAAAGGGATACGAGAGGATCATGGGACAGGAGGTCCGTGAAGAAAGACGGGGGGAGGGACCCAGAGGATGGGCAAGGGGTATATTCCGAGGGACAGAGGGAGAAAAAGGAGAGTGAGAGAAAGAATGTGTGTATAAAAATAAGTAACAGATGGGGTACGAGGAGGAGGTGGGGCATTAGCGGAAGTTAGAGAAGTCGATGTTCATGCCATCAGGTTGGAGGCTACCCAGACGGAATGTAAGGTGTTGTTCCTCCAACCTGAGTGTGGCTTCATCTTTACAGTAGAGGAGGCCGTGGATAGACATGTCAGAATGGGAATGGGATGTGGAATTAAAATGTGTGGCCACTGGGAGATCCTGCTTTCTCTGGCGGACAGAGCGTAGGTGCTCAGCAAAGCGGTCTCCCAGTCTGCGTCGGGTCTCGCCAATATATAAAAGGCCACATCGGGAGCACCGGACGCAGTATATCACCCCAGCCGACTCACAGGTGAAATGTTGCCTCACCTGGAAGGACTGTTTGGGGCCCTGAATGGTGGTAAGGGAGGAAGTGTAAGGGCATGTGTAGCACTTGTTCTGCTTACACGGATAAGTGCCAGGAGGGAGATCAGTGGGGAGGGATGGCAGGGACGAATGGACAAGGGAGGGGAGTTGGGGGGGGACTTTGGGGTTCTAACATTTAACTGTCATTCATTCTTGGGGGTACTCCTCTGTTTTCGTGGATGGTTGCAAAGAAAAGCATTTCAGGATGTATATTTTATACATTTTTCTGACATTAAATGTACCTTTGAAACCTTTGAATATCAGGCAATTATTTTAATACTTGCCATATAACTGCCAAACTAACATCCTTATCAATAGTCTCTTCAGTCTTATCTTCTGTAGTCACAGTGACACAGAAACAGTGTATTGCGTAGCCTTGACTGCATTTAAGTTACAATCATTGTGATCAACTTACCCCAATAGGAAAGAAAAAATATACTTATTCTGTTGACGTTTTAATTCAAAGATTGTTTAACTTTCCAGTGCAGTACAGAGAAATGCAGACATTTTCTGTGCCACAGTTCCCAAGGAGATATTGGATTATGTAGAGGGTGAGAGAGTTTAAAATAAGCAAGTAGGGCATTTGGCACATTTTGCATGCCACACTCCCTGAGGAGACACTGGAATGTGCTGCAGGAAAGTGAGTTTAAAAGAAGTGAGCAGGGCAGCTGGCACATTTTGCATGCCACAGTCCTTGGGGAGACATGGATTGTACATAATTAGGCACTTGACAAGGTCCAATAAAAAGAGGTTAGGTTTAAGTGGTGCTGCCATTGTGTGAGTCGGCCAGTGTTAGAGTGGGGAGTGAGCCTTTGGCTCATCGAAGCTTCAGCAAGGAGAGGCATAGCCCGTATGAAATTTTTTTCATTATTTATTCTTACTTTCTTTCTCAGTGTACATTTAGAGCAGTGAGGATGCCAGGCAGGATAGCAGAATGCTCCTCTTGCGGGGATGTAGAAAGGCAGGGAAACCTCCAGTGTCCCAGACGACTACACCTGCAAGAAGTGCATCCAGCTGCAGCTTTTAACAGACCATATAAAGGAGTTTGAGCTGGAACTGGATGAATTCCAAATCAATCAGAAGGCTGAGGGGTTGATAGACAGGACATACAGGGAGGTGGATAGTCCCGAGTGGCAGGACGCAGGTAATTGTGTGACCAGGAGGGGGAAAGGGGATAGGCAGCCAGTACAGAGTACCCCGTGGCCATTTTCCTCAGTAACAGGTATACTTCTTTTGCTACTATTTGGCTGGGGGCGGGGAGAATGAGCTAGCAGAGGAAAGACACAGTGGTCAGGTCTCTGGCACCAAATCTGGCTCCGTGCCTCATCAGGGAAGGGTTGAGAAGAGGTGTGCTGTATTGATAGGAGATTCGTTGGTTAGGGGAACAGAAAGGAGGTTCTGTGGATAAGAATGATATTCCTGGGTGACATGTTGCCTCCCAGGTGCCGGGTTCAGGGACATCTCAGAACAAGTCCACAGCATTCTGAAGTGGAAGGGTGAGCACTGTATTCAAGCTTGCTGATGACACCACTGTTGTGGGCCATATCAAAGGTGGTGATGAATCAGCACAGAGGAGAGAGACTGAAAATTTGGCTGAGTGGTGTAATAACAACAACCACTTACTCTATGTCAGCAAGCCCAAGAAACTGATTATAGACTTCAGGAGAGGAAAACCAGAGGTCTATGAGTCAGTCCTCACTGGAGGATCGAGGTGGAGAGGGTCAGTAACTGTAAATTCTTAGGTGTCACTATCTCAGAGGACTTGTCCTGGATCCATCATATAAATATAATTGCAAAGAAAGCACGAGAGCACCTCTACTTCCTTAGAAGGCCGTGGAGATTCTGCATGACATCAAAAACCTTGACAAACTTCTATAGATGTGGAGTGGAAAGTGTATTGACTGGCTGCATTAGAGCCTGGTATGGGAACTCCAATGCCTTTGAACGGAAAATTCTACAAAAGGTAGTGGATTTGGCCCAGTGTATAATAGGTAAAGCTCTTCAAACCATTGAGCACATCTACATGAAATGCTGTTGTAGGAAAGTAGCATCTATCATCAAAGATTCTCAACACCCAGGCCATGCTCTTTCCTCACAGTTGCCATCAGGTAGAAGGTACAAATACCTCAGGACTTGCACCACCAGATTCAAGAACAGTTACTATCTCTCAGTCATCAGGGTCTTGAACAAAAGTGGATAATTATACTTACCTATTGAGATGTTCCCACAACCGATGATCTCACTTTAAGGACTCTTTATCTTGTTATTTCATGCTCTCTTTATTTATTGCTATTTTTGTATTTCAACAGTTTGTTGTCTGCTATGCTCTTTCTCTTTCATTGATCTTGCTTACAATTATTATCCTATAGATTTGCTGACTATACGAAAAAGAATCCCAGGGTCGTATGTGGTGACATATGTGTACCCTGATAATAAATTTTACTTTAAACTGTGAACATCCAGAGGTTGTGGTCCATGTTGGTACCAAAGACATGGGTTGAAAGGGTGACACAGTCCTCTATAGTGAGCTCAGGGCGATAGGTGCTTAGTCAAAGGACAGGACCACCAGGGTTGTAATCTTTGAAATGCTACCTGTACCACATCATATTGAGGCCAGAAAAAGGAAGATCACAAACACGAGGAATTCTGCAGATGCTGGAAATTCAAGCAACACACATTAAAGGAAGATCATATAGTTTAATACATGGCTAAGCAGATGGTGCAAGAAGGGGGGCTTCAGATTTTGGATCAATGGAGTCTCTTCCAGGTTGAACCTATACAAAAGGGACAGTTTGCGCCTGAATGGGAGGGGGACTGATATCCTAGCAGGAAGATTTGCTAGTGCTGCACAGGGTATGGCAGAGGGCATGCGGGGGGAGGGGGACGTGGTTAAACAAGAGTTGCAGGGGAATGGGAGCCTGCATGGCAGAATAGATAGTGGAATGGTTGTGGAATAAGATGTTGTTAAGATTACGTACAATGTCAGGAATCAAATAGTTGAGCATTGTGAGACTAATATTCTGAGCTGCATATATTTCAATGCAAGGAGTATCATAGGAAAATCAGACGAGCTCAGGGCATGGATCAACACCTGGAATTATGATATTGTAGCCATTAGTGAAACTTATTTGCAGGTGGCGGATCAATGTTATAGGGTTCCATTATTTTACGCATGATCGAGCATGAGGGATTAAAGGGGGCGGGGTGGCATTACCAGCCAGGGAAAATGTCATGGCAGTGCTCAGAGAGGACAGAATGGAGGGTTCATCTACTGAGGTTTTACGTGTTGAACTGAGGAATAAGAAATGTATGACCACGTTAATGTGATTATATTGTAGACCACCCAACAGTCCGTGGGATTTAGAGGATCAATTTGCAGAAAGATCGCAGACTGCTGCAAGAAATATAAGAAAAACCATAGAAAACCATAGAAAAACTACAGCACAGAAACAGGCCTTTTGGCCCTTCTTGGCTGTGCCGAACCATTTTCTGCCTAGTCCCACTGACCTGCACACAGACCATATCCCTCCATACACCTCCCATCCATGTATCTGTCCAATTTATTCTTAATTGTTAAAAAAGAACCCCCATCTACCACCTCGTCTGGCAGCTCATTCCATACTCCCACCACTCTCTGTGTGAAGAAGTCCCCCCTAATGTTCCCTTTAAACTTTTCCCACCTCACCCTCAACCCATGTCCTCTGGTTTTTTTTCTCCTCTTGCCTCAGTGGAAAAAGCCTGCTTGCATTCACTCTATCTATACCCATCATACTTTTATATACTTCTATCAAATCTCCCCTCATTCTTCTACGCTCCAGGGAATAAAGTCTTAATCTATTCAACCTTTCTCTGTAACTGAGTTTCTCAAGTCCCGGCAACATCCTTGTAAACCTTCTCTGCACTCTTTCAACCTTATTTATATCCTTCCTATAATTAGGTGACCAAAACTGAACACAATACTCCAGATTCAGCCTGATCAATGTCTTATACAACCTCATCATAACATTCCAGCTCTTATACTCAATACTTTGATTAATGAGTTCTACCTTGGTTTGTCCTTCCAACGTGCAATACCTCACACTTGTCAGTATTAAACTCCATCTGCTATTTTTCAGCCCATTTTTCCAGCTGGTCCAAGTCCCTCTGCAGGCTCTGAAAACCTTCCTCACTGTCTACTACACCTCCAATCTTTGTATCATCAGCAAATTTGCTGATCCAATTTACCACATTATCATTCAGATCATTGATATAGATGACAAATAACAATGGACCCAGCACTGATCCCTGTGGCACACCACTAGTCACAGGCCTCCACTCGGAGAAGCAATTCTCTACTACCACTCTTTGGCTTCTTCCATTGAGCCAATGTCTAATCCAATTTACCACCTCTCCATGTATACCTAGCGACTGAATTTTCCTAACTAGCCTCCCATGCGGGACCTTGTCAAAGGCCTTACTGAAGTCCATGTAGACAATATCCACTGCCTTCCCTTCATCCACTTTCCTGGTAACCTCCTCGAAAAACTCCAATAGATTGGTCAAACATGACCTACCATGCACAAAGCCATGTTGACTCTCCCTAATAAGTCCTTGTCTATCCAAATGCTTGTAGATTCTGTCTCGTAGTACTCCCTCCAATAACTTACCTACTACCGACGTTAAACTTACTGGCCTATAATTTCCCGGATCACTTTTCGATCCTTTTTAAAACAACGGAACAACATGAGCCACTCTCCAGTCCTCCAGCACCTCACCTGTAGACGGCGACATTTTAAATATTTCTGCCCCTGCAATTTCAACACTAGTCTCCTTCAAGGTCCGAGGGAACACCCTGTCAGGTCGTGGGGATTTATCCACTTTAATTTTCCTCAAGACAGAAAGCACCTCCTCCTTTTCAATCTGTACAGTTTCCATGATCTCACTACTTGTTTCCCTTAATTCCATAGACTTCATGCCAGTTTCCTTAGTAAATACAGATACAAAAAACCTATTTAAGATCTCTCCCATTTCCTTTGGTTCTGCACATAGCCGACCACTCTGATCTTCAAGAGGACCAATTTTATCCCTTACAATCCTTTTGCTCTTAATATACCTGTGATATTAGGTAATTTTAACTTTCCACCTATTGACTGGGAACACCCATACCTTAAAAGGGCTGGATGGAAAAGAGTCGGGAAAGTTTCCTTAATCAGTAGATAGAAGTCCCAACTAGAGAGGTACAATACTAGATCTCCTAATAGGAAATGAGTCAGCGCAGGGAACAGCAGTTTGTGTACCAGATCGCTTTGCATCTCAAGTTCATAATGCCATTAGTTTCAAGGTAATTAACAAAAAGGATAGGTCTGTTCTTCAGGTTGAGATTCTAAATTGGAGAAAGGCCAATTTTGATGGTATCAGAAAGGATGTGGCAAATGCGGATGGGACAGGCGGTTTTCAGGCATACTTGGTAAGTAGGAGGCCTTCAAAAGTAAAATATTGACAGTAAAGAGTATTTATGTTCCTGTCAGAATAAAAGGCGAGGATAACAGGTTGTGGAAACCTTGGTTTTTGAGAGATATTGAGAAAAAGTAGGAAGTGCATAGCGGGTATAAGTGGATCAGAACAGATGAGGTACTTAAGGAGTATAAGAATGCAAGAGAATACTTAAGAAGGAAATCAGGAGGACTAAAGGGAGACATGAGGCTGCTTTAGAATACAAAGTGAAGAAGGATCTTAAGGGCTTCTACAGATATATTATGAGCAAAAGGATAGCAAGGAACAAAATTGGTCCTCTGGAGATCAGATTGACAATCTATGAGTGGAGCCAAAGGAGATGGGGAGATCTTCTATGGATTTTTTGAATCTGTATATACCCAGGGAAAGGGCACAAAGTCTATAGAAGTGAGGCAAAGCAGCTGCACGGTCATGGACTTTACAGATTACTGAGAAGGGTATTTGCTGTCTTCAAGCAAATTGGGGTGGATAAATCACCAGGGCCCAACAAGGTGCTCCCTCAGACCCTGTGAGAGACTAGTGCAGAAACTGCAGCGGCCCTAGCAGAGATATTTAAAACATCCTTATATCCATGGGTGAGTTGCCGGAGGAATGGAGGATAGCTAACGTTGTTCCATAGTTTAAGAAAGGCTCTAAAAATAAGGCAGGAAATTATAGGCCAGTGATTAAATTAAAGTCTGTCACGAGCTTCGTGGCCCATCAGGCCGGTGCTAATGCCGGTTTCCGTGGCGTGAAGCGACTGAGAGTACAAGACTCCCTGCCTCCCCGGATAGGATGCCAGTCTATTGCGAGGTTAACCCCCAGCATTTTTGCCGGTACCCATTCTCAGCTGGGTAGACTGGAGCATTGTGTGGTTAAGTGCCTTGCTCAAGGACACACACGCTGCTTCGGCTGAGGCTCGAACCCACAACCTTCAGATCGCTAGTCCAATGCCCTAACAACTTGGCCACGCACCGCACATAGGCCAGTGAGCCTGACATCAATAGTGGGAACATATCCTAAGGGACCGGACATACAAGTATTTGGATACACAGGTACTGATTAGGGATAATAATCAACATAGCTTTGTGTATGGTAGCTTGTGTCTAACCAGTCTTACAGTGTTTTTTGAGAAGTTACCATGGAAGTTGATGAAGGAAAGGCAGTGGATGTTGTCTACATCGACTTTAGCAGGGCTTTTGACAAGGTTCCGCATGGGAGGTGGTCAAGAAGCTTCACGGTCACTTGGCATTCAAGATGAGGTAGTAAACCAGATTAGACACTGGCTTCATGGGAGAAGCCATAGAGTGGTCGTAGAGGTTTGCTTCTCTGACTATAGGCCTGTGACAAGTGGTGTGCCATAGGGATCAGTGCGAGGTCCATTGTTGTTTGTCATCTATATCAATCATCTGGATGATAATGCGGTTAACCGGATGAGAAAATTTATGGATGATAACAAGTTTGGAGGTGTAGTGAACAGCAAAGAAGGCCATCAGGGCATGCAGTGGGATCTGGGCTAGTTGTAAAAATGGATTGAAAAATGGCAGATGGAACTTAAATGCAGACAAATGCAAGGTGTTGCACTTCCGTAGGACCAACTAGGCTAGGTCTTACTCATTGAACAGTAGGACACTGAGGGATGTGGTAGGACAAAGAGATCTGGGAATACAGGTCCATAATTCATTGAAAGTGGCATCACAGGTTGAGAGGGTCATAAAGAAGGTTTTTGGCATATTGGTCATCATAAATCAAAGTACTGAGTACAGAAGATGGGATGTTATGTTGACATTATATAAGACATTGGTGAGGTGTAATTTGGAGTATTGTGTGCAGTTTTGGTCCCTACATGCAGGGAGGATGTAAATAAGGTTGAAAGAGTACAGAGAAAATTTACAAGGATGTGCAGGGTCTAGAAGACCTGAGTTATAAGGAAAGGTTGAAAAGCTTTGGACTTTATTCCTTTGAATATAGAAGATTGAGAGGAGATTTGATAGATTTGTACACAATTATGAGAGATATAGATAGGCTAAATGCAAACCTCTGTAGTTGGGTGGGACTACAACCAGAGATCATGGGTTAAAGGTCAAAAGGGAGAAGTTAAAGGGGAAAATAAGGGGAATCTCTTTCATTCAGAGGGCCATGAGAGTGTGGAAAGAGCTCCCAGCACAAGTGGTGGACGCAAGGTCAATTTCAATGTTTGAGCAGTCTGGCGAGGGACATTGTCGGGATATGGAGGACTATGGTCCCGGTGCAGGTCAATGGGAGTAGACAGTTTAAATTATTCAGCATGAATTTGATAAGCTAAAGGTCCTGTTTCTGTGCTCTACTTTTCTCTGACTCTGTAAAAAATTGAGGAGAGAGTTGATAGAAGTAGACAATATTATGAGGGATATAGATAGGGCAGATATAAGCAGGCTTTTTCCACTGAGATTGGGTGAGGCTGCAACTAGAGGTCATGGGTTAAAGGTGAAAAGGAGAATGTTTAAGGGAAACTTGAGGGGGAACAAACTTCTTCACTCAGAGGACGGTGAGAGTATGGAATGGTCTGCCAGCACAAGAGATGCAGGTTCAATATCAACATTTAAGAGGAATTTGGATATAGGTACATGTTTGGAGGGGGAAAGGAGACCTATGGTCCGGGTGCAGTTCAATAGGACGAGGCAAATTAATGGCTCAGCATGCGCCAGTTGTGTTAAAGGGCCAGTTTCTGTGCTGTAGAGTTCTGTGACTCTATGACTCTAAGCAAAGATGCTACCTGCATTATTAAGACAAAGGATCTTGTAGTGTTATTCAAATTCCGATAAACTGCAGAGGCCATCAGTTGATAGGTTAATAGGGTATGATTGTGAATGAGAGCACAAACAACAGAATGTAAAACATTGTGAAATGAAATGTTGAAAGATGTGGCCAGGAGGAAAGGCAGTTCTGACAGAAATAGAAAAGATGACCCAATCAACACAGATGGTCAATTTAGAATAGAAACAATCTGTTCTGAGACTGTCAAAGAAAGCAATTTATCTGAAGTTGAAGAATTCAGTCTTTAGTCTTGCAAGTTGCAACATGCCCAGATGGAAGATGAGGTGTCTTTTATTATTGCTCATTCTAACAGTGCAGAAGGGCACAGACAGAGAGGACAGAGTGTGAGGTAGACAGTGATTTAAAATGGCACACTACCGGAAACTCTGTGGACTAAATGCAGGTACTCCACAAGGCAGTCACCCAATTTGCTATTTGTTTCCCCTATATAAAGACTAAATTGTGACTATAGAATTTAATTTACTACATTGGAGGATGTGCAAATAAATTGCTGCTTCACTTGGAAAAAAATATTTAGGTCCCTGGATTGTGGAAAGGGAAGGCATGTCAGAACAGCTGTCGCATCTCCTGTGGTTGCATCAGAAAGTGCCCCGAAATGAGGAGTGGTTAGTGGGAGCAGAAAATGGACCAGGGACTCAAAAGAGCAATAGCTCTTTTGAAATGTTGAAAGAGGAAGAGAAAAGAAGATGTGCCTGGTGGTAGAATCTTTTTGAAGCTGGAAGAGATTGTAAAAGACATTGCTTTGAATGCAGCTGCTGATATGGTGGAAGATGATGATCAGGCAAACTCTATCGTTTCTCTGTCCAGGACAGGGAGTTAAAGCAGAGGTTCTAGAAGTAGATGAGATGTGGACAGGAGTTCTGTCAATTATAGGAGAAGGAAGGAGGAGACATTAGCTTTATTTGTCACAGATACATTGAAACGCATCAATTGAGTCATCACTTTTGTAATATGCTTGCAGCAACCGCAAATGTTTCCATTCTTCTGGTGCCACATAGTGTGCCTACAACTCGGTAACCCTAACTGTACGCCTTTGGAATGTGGGAGGAAACTGAAGCATCCTGAGGAACTCACACACTCATAGGAGATCACACAAACACCTCACAGACAGTGGCAGGAAAACTTCTTGGAAGAACCTGTGAGAAAAGTCTGATTGGTGAAGGAACTAGTAGAATGGAACGGAGCCCCTACAGAAGACAGAGTTTGAGGAGGTAAAGTTAAAATAGTTGTGGAATTCAGTAGGCATGTAATGAATGCTCATCAATAACCTGTGCCCTAAAATGAAGATAGAGAGAACGGGAAAAAGACAATAACAGTTAGGGATGGATACATCATAGAGAAAACAGGGTGGAAATTAGCAGCAAAAATAAAGACTTCATTGATATCTGTTCTCTACATTTGAGAAAGAAGTTGCAGACTGGATGAACACTTTGTAGAAGTATTAGTCCACAGATGTGACCCTGTTCTTTCACTTGATTGCCACTTTAACTCCTCATTCCTCTCCCACTTTGACATATCTGTGTCTGCGGTCTAGTGAACTGTTAAAATGAGGGTCCAATGTAAGGTTAAGCAACTACACTCACATTCCATTTGGGAACATGGCAGTCTTCAAGACCCTATTGGAAATGTAAGTCATCCATATGTGATCTCAGCTTTTTTTCTTTTTGGCATAGTTGAGAATGTCCAAGAAGTCTACATTTCACAGCTTTTTATACTGTTTGTGTTTTCAATCTTTAATTCCCCATCATTAACACATCAGCCTGAAAAACTTATCACCATGACAACCTTGGCCTCGCCCTATCACAGATTTTTTCCTATAACTTAAAACGAACTTCTGCCATCTTCAACGGGATCCTACCACCAAACACACCTTTAGCTTCCCTGTCCACCCACTCTCTGCTTTTTGCACTGATCACTCCCTCTGTGATTCCCTTGTCTATTCATTCCTCCCCACTAATCTCCCTCCTGGCACTTACTCTTGCAAGCTGAAGAAGTGCTGCCCTTCTCCCTCACTTCCATTCAGAGTGCCAAACAGTCCTTCCAGCTGAGGTAACATTTCACCTATGATCTGTTGGGGTTGTTAACTATATCCAGACACAGCTTCCTCTACATTCGTGAGACCTGATGTAGGTTGGAGTAAAACACACAAAATGCTGGAAGAACTCAGCAGGTAAGACAGCATCTATGGAAATGAATAAACAGCCAATGTTTTGGGCCAAGACCTTTCATCTAGATTAGGAAAAGAAGATGAGAGGTTGGGGTACAGCTTTGTTGAGTACCTTTGCTCCATCCACAAAAGGCAGGATTTCCTGGTGGCCAGCCATTTTAAATCCAATCTCCATTTCCTAATCCGACATGTCGGTCCATGGCCTCCTTTACTCCCACTATGAAGTCACTCTCAGGTTGGAGGAAGAACACCCATAAATCTATTTGGTTAGCCTCCAATCTGATGGCATGAACACCAATTTCAATTTATCCCCTTCCTCCTTCCCTCTTCTTCCATTTCCCACACTAGCTCTCTTCTCATCTCTCCTTTTCTCCTCACCTTCCCATGAATCCCCTCCTCCTTTCCTTTCTCCTGTGATTCACTGTCTTCTCCAGATTCCTTCTTCTCCAGCCCTTTACTTTCAGCACCTATCACATCTCAGCTTATTACTTCATCCACTATCCCCCACACACTTGGTTTCACCTCTCACCTCTCACCTTCCAGCTTGTATTCCTTCTCCTTCCCTACCTTCTTATTCTTACTTTCCAGTCCTGCTGAAGGGTCTCAGCCTGAGACGTCAACTTTATTCATTTCAATAGATACTGCCAGACCTGCTGAGTTCCTTCAGAATTTTGTGTGTGTTTCTCTCTCTCCATCCACATTCTACTGAAGGATCCTCAACGTAAAACATAACCTTTGTTTCTCCATCCACAAATACTGAAAGTCTGAAAATGTTGATTTGCTAAAAACATTTTTTATTTTAGATTTTCAAAATCTGCAGATTTTATTTGATTCAAAGCTGTGGGCTTTGAAACAGATTGATTCATCCTGAGGGGAGGAATGTGCAACACAAGAACAAACCATCTTTTAAAAATCAAGTATTACCAATGAGACATACAGTATACATGTATACAACAGGAATTCTGCAGATGCTGGAAATTCAAGCAACACACATCAAAGTTGCTGGTGAACGCAGCAGGCCAAGCAGCATCTGTAGGAAGAGGTGCAGTCGACGTTTCAGGCCGAGACCCTTCGTCAGGACTATACATGTATATTACTCCAATTATTGACTGTGCTGTTCTGTACTAAAGCTACTGATGTAATTGAACTTCAAATAAGTCAAATCTACTAATGTACGTCCCTTGGGGAGTTGCAATGCACAAAGCCTGGGGCACTCGGGAGCAGAGGAAGCACAGATTAAGAACCAATAGGGGAAGTTTTTAATTAAGTGTGTATTCAATTCAAGTATTTAACTTGACAATTAAATGCAAGAAATGAGACACTGCAGACAAGCATCCTCATTAAACTTCCAAGAATCAGAAATAATAAATTTTACAGCCCACTTACTCAACTGCTATCATTGCTCAGAATTGTAAAGTAATTTAAATGCAATGACATTGTTTAAATATTAACAGCTTGATTTTTAGTCTAGACACTTGCAGAAATAAATGAATCACTAATAGACTATAACACATAGGAGTAGAATTAGCCATTCAGCACATCGAGCCTGCTCAACCATTTGATAAAGGCTGATTTATTTTCCCTCTCAATTCCTTTTTCCTGCCTTCTTCCCACAACCTTTGATGCCCTCACTTATCAAGAACCGATCAACCTCTGTTTTAATTATATCCAATAATTTGGCTCCTACAGCCATTTGTGGCAATGAGTTCCACCTAGGTAAAGAAATTTCTCCTCATCTCTACTCTAAAGAGATGTCCTTGTATTCTGAATACGTGCCCCCTGGTCCTAGACTCTACACTGTTGGAAATATCCTCTCTTCCTCCATTCTATCTCGGCCTTTCAATATTCAGTATATTTCAGTGAGATTCCACTCCCTCCATCCTTCTAAACTCCGGTGAGTATGTCTAGAGCCATCAAATAGTCCTCATATATTAAGCTTTTATTCCTGAGATTCTAAACCTCCTCAGAACCCTCTCCAGTGCCAATACATCCTTTCTAAGATATGGGTCCCAAAACTGCTCACAATATTCCAAATGTGAAGAAGGCACACCAGCGGCTATATTTCATTAGGAGTTTGAGGAGATTTGTTATGTCACCAAAGGCTTGCACAAATTTCTACAGGTGTACAGCAGAGCAGTCTAACTAGTAGAGCAGTCTAACCCTCCATGATGGAGGGGCCACTGCACAGGATTAGGAAGATCTACAGAGGGTTGTAAACTCAGCCAACTCCATTAATGGGTACTAACTCCCCCACCATTGAGGACATCTTCAAAAGGTGATGCTTCAAAAAGTCAGCACCTATCATTAAGAATCCCCACCAGCAAGACATGCTCCCTTCTCACTACTGCCATCAGGGAGGAGGTACAGGAGCCTCAAGACACATACTCAGTGCTTTAGGAACAGTTTCCTCCCCTTTGCCATCATCAGATTTCTGAATGGACAAAGAACCCATGAACACTACCTCACTATTTTCTCTCTTTTATCATGACTTTTAAAAAAATATATACTTTTTATGGTAATTGAATTTTATGTATGTAGCCCCCCTGGCAAGCCTCAGGGTCACTCAGCTTGCTGTCGTCTAGGGAAACAGCCCTCGGCCCCGCCAAACTGGGTAATTAGTTTGTGTGGATGCTGTGCGATGTACCCCACCCCACCAAATAACAGACAATACACCGGATACGATTAAATGAATTACAGTTTATAGATATTACTGGAACTATAAAATTAATAGAGATAAAATATAAAAGGAAGATAAAAGGCGCCACACTTATCAAAGTTCAATCTCTTTGCGCACAAACAGTTGGAGCTCGGGACCTTCCTTCTTCACCCTGCGATTCCCTCGGACCACCTCGACTTGCTGCCTGGGCCCAAAAACGGTGGTCGACCAGTTGCTCCACATGAGTCCATCTCCGTCTCCTCTCACCCTGGACCTTGGACTCCTGTTCGGGTTCCGACTCTGTTATCCAACTCACAGCACCTTGTCCATCCTCTCTCTCTCTCTCTCGCGCCTTCTGCCCCAAAACCCGCGCATCACAATAACTTACAGACACACTAGAAAAAATAACATCTATCCCCAATTGGTTAGTTCACTCTCTTATCAATAACATAATCCAAACATACTGCTAGCGGGAGGACTTTCTCAGCAGTAAACATAACAAAGAAGCCATTTTAATTAGCCTAACAGTAAAATAAAAGAAGAAACCCCTTACATGCATTATATTGTACTGGTGCTGCAAAACAACAAATTTCACAATATACGGGAAGTTTCTGATCGCGTCCAAGATATCCTGAAGTGGGAGGGAGAGGAGCCAGAGGTCGTGGTACATACAGGTACCAACGACATAGGTAGGAAAAGGGGAGAGGTCCTGAAAGGAGAATATAGGGAGTTAGGAAGGGAGTTGAGAAAAAGGACCGCAAAGGTAGTAATCTCAGGATTACTGCCTGTGCCACGTGACAGTGAGAGTAGGAATGCAATGAGGTGGAGGATAAACGCATGCCTGAGGAATTGGAGCAGGGGGCAGGAATTCAAGTTTTTGGAACACTGGGACCTCTTTTGGCGCAGGTGTGACCTGTACAAAAAGGACGGGTTACACTTGAATCCTACGGGGACCGATATCCTGGCGGGGAGATTTGCAAGGGCTACTGAGGTGACTTTAAATTAGAATGGTTGGGGGGTGGGAATCAAATTAAAGAGACTTGGAGAGAGGAGGTTAGTTCACAAACAGAGAAAGCTTATAGACAGTGTGTGAGGGAGGATACGCAGGGGACAGTAATCAGGAGCCCTCAGACCAAAAATGTAGGGGACAAGGAAGAAAAAGATAACAAAGTTGTTTGCTCCATTAAGGATAAACAGAGAGTAAGAGGTGGAGAGTTTCTTAACTGCATCTATTTTAATGCTAGGAGCATTGTAAGAAAGGTGGATGAGCTTAGAGCATGGATTGATACCTGGAAATATGATGTTGCAGCTATTTGTAAAACGTGGTTTCAGGAGGGGTGTGATTGGCAACTAAATATTCCAGGATTTCGTTGCTTCAGGTGTGATAGAATAGGAGGGGCAAGAGGGGGAGGTGTTGCATTACTTGTTCAGAGAAAATATAACAGCGGTGCTCTGGCAGGATAGATTAGTGGACTCGTCTAGGGAGGCTATTTGGATGGAATTGAGGAATAGGAAAGGAGTAGTGACACTTATAGGGGTGTATTACAGACCACCAAATGGGGACCGAGAACCGGAGGGGCAAATTTGTAAGGAGATAGAATATATTTGTAGTAAGCACAAGGTTGTGATTGTGGGAGATCTTAATTTTCCACGCATAGACTGGGAAGCCCATTCTGTAAAAGGGCTGGATGGTTTGGAGTTTGTTAAATGTGTCCAAGATAGTTTTTTGCAGCAGTACATAGAGGTACCAACTAGAGAAGGGGCAGCGTTGGATCTCCTGTTAGGGAGTGAGATAGGGCAGGTGACGGAGGTATGTGTTGGGGAGCACTTCGGGTCCAGTGATCACAATACCATTAGTTTCAATATAATTATGGAGAAGGATAGGACTGGACCCAGGGTTGAGATTTTTGATTGGAGAAAGGCTAACTTTGAGGAGATGTGAAAGGATTTAGAAGGAGTGGATTGGGACAGTTTGTTTTATGGGAAGGATGTAATAGAGAAATGGAGGTCATTTAAAGGTGAAATTTTGAGGGTACAGGATCTTTATTTTCCTGTTAGGTTGAAAGGAAAGGTTAAAAGTTTGAGAGAGCCATGGTTTTCAAGGGATATAGGAAACTTGGTTCGGAAAAAGAGAGGCATCTACAACAAATATAGGCAGCTTGGAGTTAATGAGGTGCTCGAGGAATATAAAGAATGTAAAAAGAATCTTAAGGAAGAAATTAGAAAAGTTAAAAGAAGATATGAGGCTGGTTTAGCAAGTAAGGTGAAAATAAATCCAAAGGGTTTCTACAGTTATATTAATAGCAAAAGGATAGTGAGGGATAAAATTGGTCCCTTAGAGAATCAGAGTGGACGGCTATGTGCGGAGCCAAAAGAGATAGGGGAGATTTTGAAAAATTTCTTTTTTTCGGTATTCACTAAGGAGAAGGATATTGAATTGTGTTAGGTAAAGGAAAGAAGAAGGGTAGTTATGGAAAGTATGACAATTAAAGAAGAGGAAGTACTGGCGCTTTTAAGGAATATAAAAGTGAATAAGTCTCCGGGTCCGGACAAGATATTCCCCAGGACCTTGAGGGAAGTTAGTGGGGAAATAGCAGGGGATCTGACAGAAATATTTCAAATGTCATTAGAAACGGGGATGGTGCCGGAGGATTGGCGTATTGGTCATGCGTTTCCATTGTTTAAAAAGGGTTCTAAGAGTAAACCTAGCAATTATCGGCCTGTGAGTTTGACGTCAGTGGTGGGTAACTTGATGGAAAGTATTCTTAGAGATGGTATATATAATTATCTGGATAGACAGAGTCTGATTAGGAACAGTCAACATGGATTTGTGCGTGGAAGGTCATGTTTGACAAATCTTATTGAATTTTTTGATGAGGTTACTAGGAAAGTTGACGACGGTAAAGCAGTGAATGTTGTCTATATGGACTTCAGTAAGGCCTTTGTTAAGGTTCCACACAGAAGGTTAGTTAGGAAGGTTCAATCATGAGGCATTAATATCGAAGTAGTAAAAGGGATTCAGCAGTGGTTGGATGGAAGACGCCAGAGAGTAGTGGTGGATAACTGTGTGTCAGATTGGAGGACAGTGTGTAGCGGTGTGCCTCAGGGATCTGTAACTGGGTCCAATGTTGCTTGTCATATATATTAATGATCTGGATGATGGGGTGGTAAATTGGATTAGTAAGTATGCAGATGATACTAAGATAGGTGGCATTGTGGATAACTAAGTAGGTTTTCAAAGCTTGCAGAGAGATTTAGGACAATTAGAAGAGTGGGCTGAAAGATGGCAGATGGAGTTTAATGCTGAAAAATGTGAGGTGCTACATTTTGGTAGGACTAATCAAAATGGGACATACATGGTAAATGGTAGGGCATTGAAGAATGCTTTAGAACAGAGGGATATAGGAATAATGGTGCATAGTTCCCTGAAGGTGGAACCTCATGTGGATAGGGTGGTGAAGAAAGCTTTTGGTATGCTGGCCTTTATTAATCGGAACATTGAGTATAGGAGTTGGGATGTAATGTTGAAATTGTACAAGGCATTGGTAAGGCCAAATATGGAGTATTGTGTAAAGTTCTGGTCACCGAATTATAGGAAAGATGTCGATAAAATTAAGAGAGTACAGAGGAGATTTACTAAAATGTTGCCTAGGTTTCATCTCCTAAGTTACAGAGAAAAGTTGAACAAGTTGGGTCTTTATTCTTTGGAGCGTAGAAGGTTGAGGGGGGACTTGATAGAAGTGTTTAAAATTGAGGGGAATTGATAGAGTTGATGTGGATCGGCTTTTTCCATTGAGAATGGGGAGATTCAAGCAAGAGGACATGAGTTGAGAGTTAAAGGACAAAAGTTTAGGGGTAACATGAGGGGGAACTTCTTTACTCAGAGAGTGGTAGCTGTGTGGAACGAGCTTCCAGCAGAAGTGGTTGAGGCAGGTTTGATGTTGTCATTTAAATTTAAATTGGATAGATATATGGACAGGAAAGGAATGGAGGGTTATGGGCCGAATGCAGGTCGGTGGGACTAGGTGAGAGTAAGAGTTCGGCACGGACTAGAAGGGCCGAGATGGCCTGTTTCTGTACTGTAATTGTTATATGGTTATATGGTTATAATAAACCGGATTCTGATTCTGGTTCAGGTTCTGATTCCAATGTGGTCTGACCAATGCCTTACAAAGCATCAGCACTACATCCTTGTTTAAACACTCTAGTCCTCTCAAAATGAATGTCAAAATTGCATTTGCCTTCCTTACTACTGACTCAACCTGCAAGTTAACCTTTAAGGTGTCCTGCACTAAGTCTCCTAAGTTCCCTTGCACCTCCAATTTCTAAATTTGCTCCCTATTTAGAAAATAGTCTACGCTTTGATAGCTTTGACCCAGATCAATAACTATTGCATAACGTGGGGGTGCTATGGAGCCACGAACCACGATGGCAGCTTAACGTGGAGGCTTCGTACAACCTTCACTAAACAACTTTAAAACCCTAAGTTAACAAAACCGACTGAACTCGGACTATGTCAAAAATAACTACAATCAAGGACTGTGATATTTTCACCCCAAGGCGTGACTCCCAAAAACCGAAAATCAACACTCCATCGACAGAGCAAGACGAGAAAGCTACTAGTAACATGGCGGAGCTAACAATGGTGCTAACTGAACTAAAGTTACTTCACTCTGAGTTTGGAGGATTTGCATCCAAACTGGACAGTATAGATGACCGCCTGGGTAAGATGGCCAGCTCTGGCGTTGCCTTGGAAAACAATATGTTGGAGGTGCAACAAAATGTTGTTTCTAATACCACATGGATGGAAGAGGCTGAAAACCGAATCATGACAGCAGAGGAGCACCTGGAAAAGAACAAGACTGAACTAACCAACGCCATGAAATGAATCGCCTACTTGGAATACAAGACTGAAGACCTGGAGAATCGAAGTGGGAGGAAAAACTTGCGGTTGTTCGGCTGCCGGGGGGGGCGGGGGGGCGGCACTGAGGGAAACCAACCACCTCTGGAGTTCATACAAAACATGCAGCCGTGCTGGCTGGAGCTGGACACCGACAGATCCTTCATTCTAGAAAGAGTTCACCGAACCCTAGCACTGCCGAAACCAAACCAGAACAGAGCGGATCTCATTCGGTTCCTGAGATTTCGGGATCGGGAGTTTTTTTTCCTGCTTCACTAAACAGCGTAATATCACGTATGAGGGAAACAAGCTTTTCTTCGCTCAAGACTTCTCAGCTGAGACCATGCGACAGGGAAATGAGTTAAACACGGTCAGAAGAGTGTTTGTCGAAAAAGGAACATTCCGTGGATTTCAACATAATCCATGCAAGATGAGGGTCCTTCACAATGTGAAAATACACCTGTTTTCATCACCAAAGGAGGCGGAAGATTTCCATCGAGGACACACATGAGGGGTCTGATTAAGGCAGTGGTGAGATTTGTTTACTTACATACCCATGAGAGTCAGCTGATACTGACTGTTGACTGCTGTATAAGCCCATACTGTGTCCCAGAAGACATCTTTTTTTCCTTCCTTTATTTTTTTTTACTAGAACTGCCACTTTAGACTCTTTTATTCTATTCTTGAAAAGATACTGTATTTAAGAGGTTGCTTATGCCGTCAGAATAGCTTTACTATTTTGCCTATTTTTATTATTTATAACATTTTTGTTTGTTGAAACCTTAATTCTATTGAGATGGAACTCCATGGACCTGTATGAACATTTATAATAGGCAATACTGGCATACAGTTCAGTGGCTACTTTGATTTTATTTTTATGCTAAGTGGGTTGAGTATATAATGTTCAAGGTATAATAAGGTGCATGGTTGATGGACACCACCAGTTGCCTATGGAGTTAGGTTCGCATAGTTTAGCTGCTCCTCCATAGAGTGGATCAGCACAAGCCCTACAGTTTTTTGTTTTGAGTAAGGGAGGGGAAATACAAGAGTTCAAATGTCTATATTTGTATATGTATATGTGCTTTTTGTTTTTCTTTATGTATGCCGTGCACCCAACACAGCAGGAATATTTCTTACTCCTTTTCCTGGTATAATTGACATGTACTATATATGGAACAGACGAGCATTCAGAATACCTTTAATATAAAAGTCACAAGCTGGAATGTTAGGGGACTAAAGAAGTTAACCAAATTGAAACAGATTATAAATAGGATCAAATAGCTTTAAGTCCAAAATAATTTTTCTTCAAGAAACCCATCTGACAGTCTCAGATATTAAATTGGTACGGAATAGATGACCTGGCCAAGTAATATATGCAACATACAACAACTATGCTAGAGGTTAATTTGTAATGGTAGAACGATACCATTTCAAATTATGAAAACAATCCAAGACTCAACCGGAAGTTACGTTATTATGCAAGGTAGTATCCTTTCTTTCACATTAAACCTAGTCAGTATATATGGCCCAAATGAGGATAATCCTAAATTTTTTGAAGATTTTTTTCCTTACTGTGTCCACTTTACGTGGCTTTTATACCATTGGACAAGACTTTAATTGTACTCTAAACCCAGCAGTGGATTGCTCTACAGGCTGTGATACCTATAAGGCACAAACTAGGGAATTACTAAATCAATACATTGTGGATATAACGCAAACATGAGAAAATCTGCAGATGCTGGAAATTCAAGCAACACACACAAAATGCTGGTGGAACGCAGCAGGACAGGCAGCATCAATAGGAAGAAGTACGGTTGACGTTTCCGGCCAAAACCCTTCGTCAGGATTAACTGAAAGAAGAGATAGTAAGAGATTTGCAAGTAGGAGGGGGAGGGAGAGATCCGAAATGATAGGAGAAGACAGGAGGGGGAGGGATGAAGCTAAGAGCTGGAAAGTTGATTGGCAAAAGGGATACAGAGCTGGAGAAGGGAGAGGATCTTTCTCCCTAGGCCTCCCGTCCCATGATCCTCCCCCTTCTTCAGTTCTGTATCCCTTTTGCCAATCAACTC
The DNA here is from genome assembly GCF_963921235.1 of Mobula hypostoma. NCBI lineage: Eukaryota > Metazoa > Chordata > Chondrichthyes > Myliobatiformes > Myliobatidae > Mobula > Mobula hypostoma. The sequence continues at coordinate 160,071,692 of NC_086100.1, forward strand.
TCCAGCTCTTAGCTTCATCCCTTCCCCTCCTGTCCTCTCCTATCATTGTGTATATAAATTTGGTTGAAGTATGGAGAGAACAAAACCCTGGCAAAATAGAATACACTTGTCATTCAAGTACATGTAAATCTCATTCACGTATTGATTACTTTCTTCTCTCAAGAGAGCTCTTATCAAAGATTAAATGTTGTTGGTATGATAGCATAGTAATAAGCAACCATGCTGCTATTTCATTAAGTATTCATATAGAGAAATTTACTCACAGTCCCCCTAACTGGCGATTTCAGGTGAGATAGCTACAAAACCCAGATTTTGTTAAATTTGTGGGAACTAAAATAGATAGTTATATTGAGTTAAATACATACCAAACTAGTGCCAGCACGAGATGGGAGGCGTACAAGGCATATATTAGAGAAGAAATCATTAGTTATAGAAACATAGAAAATAGGTGCAGGAGTCGGCCATTCGGCCCTTCGAGCCTGCACTGCCATTTATTATGATCATGGCTGATCATCCAACTCAGAACCCCGCCCCAGCCTTCCCTCCATACCCCCTGATCCCCGCAGCCACTAGGGCCATATCTAACTCCCTCTTAAATATAGCCAATGAACTGGCCTCAACTGTTTCCTGTGGCAGAGAATTCCACAGATTCACCACTCTCTGTGTGAAGAAGTTTTTCCTAATCTCAGTCCTAAAAGGCTTCCCCTTTATCCTCAAACTGTGGCCCCTCCTTCTGGACTTCCCCAACATCGGGAACAATCTTCCTGCATCTAGCCCGTCCAATCCCTTTAGGATTTTATATGTTTCAATCAGATCCCCCCTCAATCTTCTAAATTCCAACGAGTACAAGCCCAGTTCATCCAGTCTTTCTTCATATGAAAGTCCTGCCATCCCAGGAATCAATCTGGTGAACCTTCTTTGTACTTCCTCTATGGCAAGGATGTCTTTCCTCAGATTAGGGGACCAAAACTGCACACAATACTCCAGGTGTGGTCTCACCAAGGCCTTGTACAACTGCAGTAGTACCTCCCTGCTCCTGTACTCGAATCCTCTCGCTATAAATGCCAGCATACCATTTGCCTTTTTCACCGCCTGCTGTACCTGCATGCCCACTTTCAATGACTGGTGTATAATGACACCCAGGTCTCGTTGCACCTCCCCTTTTCCTAATCGGCCACCATTCAGATAATAATCTGTTTTCCTATTTTTGCCACCAAAGTGGATAACTTCACATTTATCCACATTAAATTGCATCTGCCATGAATTTGCCCACTCACCCAACCTATCCAAGTCATCCTGCATCCTCTTAGCATCCTCCTCACAGCTAACACTGCCACCCAGCTTTGTGTCATCCGCAAACTTGGAGATGCTGCATTTAATTCCCGCATCCAAGTCATTAATATATATTAATATATATACAAGCTCCAAGGCCAAACAACAAAAAATAGATACGGAAACTTTGGAAAAACAAAATAAATCTTTAGAGATAGAACTAAGTTAAAGGGATGATCCAACAAAACAAAGATATTTGCTACTTTTGAGAGCCAAATATAATAAATTATCTGCTGAAAAAGCTGCAAGAAGTTTAATGCGGCTGAAGCAAACTTATTATGATCAAGGAGAAAAAGCTGGGAAACTTTTGGCATGGAGAATTAAAAAAAATACAGTCTGTTAGAGCAATTAACAGTATAATAACCTCTTCAGGAAGCCTAACAGTAGACCCATTGGAAATTAATAACAGTTTTAGAGAATTTTATGAACATTTATATAGATCAGAATGCCCCCAAGCCTCAGAAGAACGGAACACATTTCTTGATCAGTTTCAATTCCAGGCACTGACAGAAGACGCAAAAAAAGGAGTTAGACAGAGGTATAACAATTGAAGAGATATCACAGGTTATCCAAAATATTAACAGTGGTAAAGCGCCAGGGCCTGACAGCCTACCAATTGAATTCTACAAAACATTTCAAGAAAAATTACTAGTCCCACTCTTCAATATGTATGACGAATCTTATTGGAATGGAACTCTTCCACCCTCTTTAAGGCCGGCAATGATAACGCTGATCTTGAAACCAGGTAAACCACCTACAGAATATTCCTCATTTAGACCGATAAGTCTAATTGGATCGGACACAAAAATACTTTGTAAAACCTAAGCAAGAAGATTAGATCCTTATATCCCACATCTAGTTCATAATGATCAGAATGGTTTTGTGCAAAAACGCCAAGAATTCCATAATATTAGAAGAGCTCTTAAAATAATTTATGAAAAATGTGACGCTAAAGACACAGCAGTATTATCACTGGATGCTCAGCAGGCCTTTGATAGAATAGAATGGCCATGTTTATTTAATATATTGCCTTGATTTGGATTTGGAAAGAACTTCCTTAAATGGATTCAGATTTTATATACAAATCCAATAGCCAGTGTCTTAACAAATAGTATAGTTTCTAAACCAGTCATTTTGGAGTGATCTACTTGCCAGGGACGGCCTTTGTCACCGATGTTGTTTATACTGGCCATAGAACCCCTGGCTATGGCAATAAGATCGCAGGCAGGCCTGTCAGGCATCCAGCTAGGAGAACAGGAACATAGAATATCCTTATATGCTGAAGACGTGATTCTTTTTTTAACAAATTTATTCATCAGTATTCCAAACTTAATGCAACAGATTGACTTGTTTGGGCAGTTCTCCGGTTATAACATTAACAACTCAAGACCATCAATACTATTCTTGAACAAAGAAGAAAGATTGAAACCAGTCATAAAAACCTCATTTATAAATGCCAAGGAAGGATTTACCTACCCTGGTGTCAAAATTACCCCTGAAATTAAAACGATCATCCCAACAAACTATGATCCACTAGTGGGCAAAGTGAAGGAGACTTTGGATCAATGGATAACAATGCCCATATCAATGATTGGCCGTATAAATATGATCAAAATGAATATATTACCAAAATTTTTATATCTTTTTCAATCACTTCCTCTCCCACTACCAAAATTACTTTTTGATAAGCTTTTAATAGTATTTTTAGTAAATTCATTTGGAATAATAAAAAAACTAGACTGAGACTTAGGCTGCTATACCTGCCCTATGACAGGGGAGGGCTACGGCTCCCGAACCTGAAATGGTATTATTGGTCTGCCCAGTTACGTTCTGCAATGTTTTATTTCTCAATGGAGGCCCTTCTAGCCTGGGTGAATATTGAACAGGTATCAGTACCAAACCTCCCATTAAACCTCTATCTATACTCTGCAGACCCAAGAAATCTGAAAAGAACAACCGAGAATCCTTTCCTCAAAAATACTGTTGACATCAGGTATAAAGCACATCAGCATATTAAAGATACTCCTCCCATTTCTTGCTTCTCCCCAATATGGGGCAATATGTACTTCAAGGCAGGAAGAGCAGATGGTGGTTTCAGAATCTGGGCAGACAAAGGCGTGCAGAAAATAGAGGACCTTTATATTAATGGTAATCTTATTACATTTGAGCAATTGTGTCAGACATACCATATTCCTAAAAAAACACTTTTTTAAGTATTTGCAACTGAAAAATATAAGCTATAAAATATAAAAATATATCATACTATCAAAATATAAGCATTTAATATCTGAACCACCACTATCACATCTTGAACATCTCATACTTCTAAACCTAAAGGGGAGGAGTCAGATTTCTTTATTCTATACAGCTTTGATGTCATATGATAAGGAGTCCACCATTGACAGGCTAGAGACATGGAGACAGGATGTTCAAGAGGATATACAAGAAACTGAGTGGGAAATGGCATGCTTAAAAGCCCAAAAAACAATCAATTAACACGAGAATGAAGCTATTACAATACAAATGGTTAATAAGAACTTATATTACCCGGGTCAAACTGAACCATTGGTCCCCTGACATCCCGGACACTTGTGTCAAATGTTTAGAAGAAAAGGATACTCTGTTTCACTGTGTATTGGACTGTCCAAAATTTAAAAAATACTGGAAAACAGTTGTTCAGACTATATCTGAGATTGTTGGAGTAAAGGTGCCTCACCAAGCAAAAATGTGTGTACTAGGTATATGTCCAAAGAACTTCACGGTTAGTTAAAAACAGCCAATTTTAATTGACTTTGGACTCCTGCAGGCCAGGAGGATGATAGCTTTATCTTGGAGAAAAATGGATACATGTATGGGTGAAGGAGATGGCACCTTGTATTGTATTGGGAAGACTGACTTACATAACCAGAGGAAGGGCAGGTGAATTTGAAAATGTGTGGAGAACGTTATTGGAGATTCTTGGACATCAAGGTGCACAGTCATTTTGAAATAGCTGTGTGTTGTTGAGTACTTCAATGGTTTTTTTCTGATGTGTTTTTGTTTTATTTCTTTGTTAAATATGTGAAGTATGTGAAATGTTATATTTCTTTTCCTTTGATGATAGTGAAAAACATGAGGACATGTTTCACTATTTAGTTTAATTATTATTATTGTTTATTTGTATATGTGAAATATATGTAAAATTCAATAAAAAATAAAAAATAAAAAAACACTACTGTATAACATGAAAAGTAGTGGACCCAACACCGACCCCTGTGGAACACGGCAAGTCACTAACCAAAAAATGAAAGGAGTAATAATAACAGGGTTGTTGTGGTGGGAGATTTTAATTTCCCAAATATTGAGTGGCATCTCCCTAGAGTGAGGGGTTTAGATGGGGTAGAGTTTGTTAGGAGTGTTCAGGAAGGTTTCTTGACACAATATGTAGATAAGCCTACAAGAGGAGAGGCTGTACTTGATGTGGTATTGGGAAAGGAACCTGGTCAGGTGTCTGGTCTCTCAGTGGGAGAGCATTTTGGAGATAGTGAACACAATTCTATCTCATTTACCATAGAATTGGAGAGCGATAGGAACAGACAAGTTAGCAAAATGTTTAATTGGAGTAAGGGGAAATATGTGGCAATCAGGCAGGAGCTTGGAAGCATAAATTGGAAACAGGTGTTCTCAGGGAAATGTACAGAAGAAATGTGGCAAATGTTCAGGGGATATTCGCGTGGGGTTCTGAGTAGGTACGTTCCAATGAGATATGGAAAAGATGGCAGGGTACAAGATCCGTGGTGTACAAAGGCTGTTGTAAATCTAGTCAAGAAGAAAAGAAGAGCTTATGAAAGGTTCAAAAAACTAGATAATGATAGGAATCTAAAAGATTATAAGGCTAGCAAGAAGGAGCTTAAGAATGAAATTAGGAGAGCCAGAAGGGGCCATGAGAAGGCCTTGGTGGACAAGATGAAGGAAAACCCTAAGGCATTCTACAAGTACGTGAAGAGCAAGAGGATAAGGCGGGAGAGAATAGGACCAATCAAGTGTGACAGTGGAAAAGTGTGTATGGAACCGGAGGAAATAACAGAAGTACTTAATGAATACTTTGCTTCAGTATTCACTACGGAAAAAGAATCTTGGCGATTGTAGGGATGACTTGCAGTGGACTGAAAAGCTTGAGCATGTAGAAATTAAGGAAGAGGATGTGCTGGAGCTTTTGGAAAGCATCAAGTTGGATAAGTCAACGGTAGCGGATGGGATGTACCCCAGGCTACTGTGGGAAATGAGGGAGGAGATTGCTGAGCCTCTGGCAATAATCTTTGCATTATCAATGAGGATGGGAGAGATTCCAGAGGATTGGAGGGTTGCAGGTGTTGTTCCCTTATTCAAGAAAGGGAGTAGGGATAGCCCAAGAAATTATAGGCCGGTGAGACTTAGTTCAGTGGTTGGTAAGTTGTTGGAGAAGATCCTGAGAGGCAGGATTTATGAACATTTGGAGAAGCATAATATGATTAGGAATAGTCAGCATGGCTTTGTCAAAGGCAGGTTGTGCCTTATGAGCCTGATTGAATTTTTTGACTAAACACATTGATGAAGGTAGAGCTGTAGATATAGTGTATATGGATTTTAGCAAGGCATTTGATAAGGTACCCCATGCAAGCTTTACTGAGAAAGTAAGGAGGCTTGGGATCCAAGGGGACATGGCTTTGTGGATCCAGAACTGGCTAGCCCACAGGACGCAAAGAGTGGTTGTAGATGGGTCATATTCTGCATGGAGGCCAGTGACTAGTGGTGTGCCTCAGGGATCTGTTCTGGGACCCATACTCTTTGTGAATTTTATAAATGACCTGGATGAGGAAGTGGAGGGATGGGTTAATAAATTTGCTGATGACACAAAGGTTGGGGGTGTTGTGGATAGTGTGGAGGGCTGTCAGAGGTTACAACGGGACATTGATAGGATGCAAAACTGGGCTGAGAAGTGGCAGATGGAGTTCAACCCAGGTAAGTGTGAAGTGGTTCATTTTGGTAGGTTAAATATGATGGCAGAATATAGTATTAATAGTAAGACTCTTGGCAGTGTGGATGATCAGAGGGATCCTGGGGTCCGAGTCCATAGGACACTCAAAGCTGCTACATAGGTTGACTCTGTGGTTAAGAAGGCATACGGTGCATTGGCCTTCATCAATCGTGGGATTGAGTTTAGGAGCCGAGAGGTAATGTTGCAGCTATATAGGACCCTGGTCAGACCCCACTTGGAGTACTGTGCTCAATTCTGGTCGCCTCACTACAGGAAGGATGTGGAAACCATAGAAATGGTGCAGAGGAGATTTACAAGATGCTGCCTGGATTGGGGAGCATGCCTTATGAGAATAGGTTGAGTGAACACAGCCTTTTCTCCTTGGAGCGAATGAGGATGAGAAGTGACCTGATAGAGGTGTACAAGATAATGAGAGTCATTGATCGTGTGGATAGTCAGAGGTTTTTCTCCAGGGCTGAAATAACTTGCATGAGAGGGCATAGTTTTAAGGTGCTTGGAAGTAGGTACAGAGGAGATGTCAGGGGTAAGTTTTTTACGCAGAGAGTGGTGAGTGTGTGGAATGGGATGCCGGCGGCAGCGGTGGAGCTGGAAATGATAGGGTCTTTTAAGAGACTCCTGGATGGCTGCATGGAGCTTAGAAAAATAGAGGGCTATAGGCTAAAGCCTACGTAGTTTTAAGGTAGAGACATGTTCAGGACAGCTTTGTGGGCCGAGGGGCTTGTATTGTGCTGTAGGTTTTCTATGTTTCTATGTTTCTAATTCTCATTCTTTGCCTTCTATCAGTCAGTCAATCTTCTGCCCATGCTAGAATCTTTCCTGTAATAACATTAGCTTTTATCTCGCTTAGCAGCCGGGTGGGCAGCACCTTGTTAAAGGTCTTCTGAAAATCCAAGTAACTAACATTCTCTGACTCTCCTTTGGCTATCTTGTTATTTCCTCAAAGAATTCCTGACAGATTTGTTATGCAAGATTTCCCCTGAAGGAAACCACACTGATTTTGGCCTATTTTATCATTTGTCTCCAAGTACTCCAAAACCTTATCCTTAATAATGGACTGCAACATCTTCCTGACACTAAGGTCAGGCTAAATGAGCTGTAAGTTTCATGCCTTTTGCCTCCTTCCCTTCCTAAATAGTGGAGTTGCATTTGTGATGTTCTAGCCCTCTGGAACCATTCCTGAATCTAGTGATTCTTGAAAGATCTCTATTAACGCCTCCACAGACTCTTTAAGTGCCTCTTTTAGAACCTATCTGTTCCACCTTCAGACTTTTCAGCTTTCCAAGTACCTTTTCCTTTGTAACAGTGACTACACTTAATTCTGCCCCCAACTCTCTTGAATTTCTCACACGTTGCTGGTATCTTCCACGGTGAAGACTGATGCAAAATAATTATTTGGTTTATCTGCTCTTTCTTTGCTTTAAACAGTACCTCTACAGCATCAATTTCCAAAGGCCCAAAGTCTATTATTGCCTCTTTTACTCTAAATATCTGAAAAAATGTTTGGCATCCTCTTTTATATTATTGGCTACCTTACATTAATATTTCATCTTTTCTCCCCTTATTGCTTTTTTAGTTGTCTTCTGTTAACTTTTAAAAGCTTTCCAATCCTCTAGCCTCCCACTAATTTAAACTATATTGTATGCCCTTTCTTTTGCTTTTATGCTGTCTTTGAGTTCCCTTGTCAGCCACTTCCTTTAGAACGTTTCATCTTCTTTGGGATGAATCAGCTCTGCGCCTTCTGAATTGTCTCTGAAACTCCAACCATTGTTGTTCTGCCGTCATGCATGCTAGTGTTGCCTTCCAATCAAATTTGGCCAGCTCCCTTCTCATAGCTCTGTAGTTCCCTTTATTCCACATTAACACTGATACATCAGAATTTAGCTTCTCTTGCTCAAAATGCAGGGTGGTTTCTATCATATTATGATCACTGTCTCCTATGGGTTCATTTACCTGAACCTCCCGAACCAAATCTAGTTTGTTACACAACAACAAGTTTGGAATTGCCTTGCCCCCAAGTTTGTCAAACTACAGGCTGCTCTAAAAAGCCATCTCGTAGGCATTCTACAAATTCCTTCTTTTGGGATCCAGCAGCAACCTAATTTTCTCTATCTATTTATTTATTGAAATCTCCAATGAGCATAGTACCATTGCTTTTTTACACACCTTTCCTATCTCCAATTGTAATTTGTCCCCTGTATCATGGCTACTATTTGCAATCTTCAGCGTCTTTTTACCCTTGCATTTTCTAACTCTAACCACAAGGATTCTCCATCTTCTGAACCTATGTCACTTCTTTCTAAGGATTTGATTCCATTTTTTACCAAAAAAGCCACTCCAATCCCTCTCCTGTCCTTCTGATATAATATTTATCCTTGAATGTTCAGCTCCCTGCCGTGGTCTTCAGCCATGATTCTGTGATGCCCACAACTTCATACCTGTCCATTACTAAATGTACACCAAGATCTTCTACCTTATTTTCTATACTGTGTGCATTGAAATGTAACACCTTTTGCCCTATATTCACCACCGTTATTTTCAATGTTGTCCCCATGTTTCCTGAAGTTAAATTCTTATCCCTTTCAAAACCCTTTTCTTATTCCTTATTCAGAAGACTTCAGTAACCTCTCTTTCATTCTCTTTCCCTTTTACTTTATTGACACCTTTTCAAGCTAATACATTAAATTCATCTGCAGAATTCATTGACCCTATGGAGTTGAGGAGATTTGTGTCCGTGATGTTGCTAAAATATCAGATAAATATGAAGAAGGCAACTGCAGTGATGGAAGGTTCAGTAAATGGGTGATAAGGACTGAAATGATTTGCAGAAGGACAAATGATGAGATTCAGAGAAACATCTTTGAGTGGAAAGTTCTGGAATACTGTTCCTAAAAGGGTGTTGAAAACAGATTCATTTAGACATATATCTGAAAAAGACAGAAATGCATGCAAGAGCAGGAGAGCTGGGCCAACTGGGTAACTCATTCAAAGCTCCAACACAACCCAAATGGGCTGAATGGTCTTGCAGTTCGCTTAAGGTTTCTAACATTGAAGCAATCCAATATTGCTCACACCTTCTACACTTGCTATTTGAATGAACCCTACCTTTCATGGTCAATATGAAGTATGGTTTTAACACTGCAATTGTACCTTTGAAGATCTTCGGCAAACTATACTTATCTCCCCAGATGAAAGAGATCACCAGATAAAAGGGGTGAGCATGTATCACTTGATGTAGTCACTTGCATGGGTATGCTGGTAAGAATGAGCTTGAAATTTGTGTGTGCAAAGACAAGTGGAGATTTCTCATTTCTCATTTAGTCAAAAGTACAACAGCCTCTAAGGTTATGAGACCGTGATCATGTGAACTGAAAGAATTCAGTTAATCAAGAACTCGTGCTGCCAGACCTTTGCTTCTTGTTGTGTAAGTATGATAATGTTGTTTTGAAGTTGGAATAGATTGAAGAAAGAGCAACTGAAGGAACAATTTCACTTTCTTTTATCTTTTTCTTTTAGATATGTGCATGGGCAGAGTTCAGTCAGGGTAGGGTTCCCCTGTGACTATTCGCTCAGCAACAAGTGTACTCCTTTGGCTACTGCTGGGGCGTGGTGACCTACCAGAGCACAGCAGCAGTAGTCAGGCCAATGGAAGTTGTGAGGCTCAGCAGGGACGGGTAGAGTCAGGCAGAGTGATCGTGATAGGAGATTTGATAGTTGGGGGTGGGGGGGAGACAGCAGATGGCCACGAAAGAGAAGCCAGCATGATGTGTTTCCCTCCAGCTGCTAGGATCCAGGATGTTTCAGAACAGCTGCAGAAGATGCTCAAGAGGTCAGGTGAGTAAGCCAGAGGTCATGGTGCATATTGGCACCAATGTCATAGGTAGAAAAGGGGAAGAGGTCTTGCTCAGTGACTTAGCGAGTTAGGGAAGACGCTGAAGAACAGGACCTCCAAGGTATTAATTGCTGGATTACTCCCAGTACCATGTGCTAGTCATTGCATAGGATGATAGTACAAATGAATGAGTGGCTGAGGAAGTGGTGCGGGGGGCAGGATTTCAGATTTCTGGAACACTGGGATTTCTTCTGGAGAAGCTATGACCTGTACAAAAAAGGATGGGTTACACCTGAACCCAAGGAAGACCAATATCCTTGTGGGCGAGTTTGCTAGAGCTGTTGGAAGGATTTAAGCTAATTTGGCAGGGGGATGGGAACCGGATGATAGGACTGAGGATGGAGTAATTGATATGTAAGTTGATGCAGTGTGTAGAAATAATAGACAGCCAGTGGATGTTGTTTACTTGGATTTACAGAAGACCTTTGACAAGGTGCTGCACATGAGGCTACCTAACAATATTAGAGCTCATGGTATTACAGGAGAGATACTAGTATGGATAGAAGATTTGTTGACTAGCAGGAGACAAAGAGTCAGAATAAAGGGCGCCTATTCTGTTTGGCTGCTGGTGACTAATGATGTTTCGCAGGGGTCAGTATTGGGATTGCTTCTTTTCATGTTCTATGTCAACAACGTGGATGACGGAATCGAAGGATTTTGTGGCCACGTTTGCAGATGATATACTGTACAGATAGGTGGTGGGGCTGGTAGTGTTGAGGAAGCAGGGAGTCTGCAGAAGAATTCAGACAGATTACAAGAATGGGCAAAGAAGTGACAGCCGGAATATAGTGTAGGGAAGTGTATGGTCATCCACTTTGGTAGAAGGAATAAAGTCGTATACGATTTTCTAAATGGGGAGAGAATTTTCAAAAATCTGAGTTGCAAAGGGACTTGGGAGTCGTAGTGTAAGATTCACATAAGATTAACTTGCAGGTTGAGTCAGTCAGTGGCAAGGAAGGGAAATGCAATGTTAACATTCATTTCAAGAGGTCTAGAATATAAAAAAAAGAATGTGATGCTGAATATTTATAAGGCTGTGGAAGTCAAGTTATTGATTATATTTAAATCAGATGTTGATAGGTTCTTGGTTCGGGCATCAAGGTTACGAGGAGAAGACAAGACAATGGGATTGAGAGGAATAATAAATCAGCCAAGCTGGAATAATTGAGCAGACTCCATGGGCTGAATGGCCTAATTCAGCTCCCAAGTCTTATGCTCTTATGTTCTTACTACACCTGAGACGATGAACGGTCAATTCAGGAGCTCGTGCACTTCAGCTGAACCCTCAATGCCAGGGCCCTGAATTTAAGGTCTGAAAACAGGTCTCTAGTGTGATTGGCGTAAAGATCCTGTGCTCAATTCTTGTGCCACAAGGTCTGTTTCTACTTTTGGACCATAAGAGCTCATCAATGGGCTAACAAGTTATGGACATTTATTTGGCAGCTCCTGGCAGCCTGACAGTGAACAAAATTAGAGGCAATCAAGGGTAAAAATTAAATGCAGGTCTTGCCACTCATATCGAACTCTGAGAATTAACAATAAACCAAACTCCTACCGTTTCACAAACAATATTAATAAATGATACAAAATATTAAATATTCAGCAGACCAATACAATTACAAAGCAACATGCAAATAGCTAGTGATTTTCCTTTGCATAATGGGTATATTGTCATTGAAAAGATAGACAGGGTCTCCCTCTGGTGCCCACCAGACACAGCTGGCTGAATATTGCTGTTGAGGAATACAATGCATAGACAACTTTAAGAACCTCCATTTTCTGGGTGGGAGAGAGATCTCTGCCTTTACTAACTTGGCACTTCAGTCTATTAGCAACTTCACATGCATTTCTTTGCATTCTGTCAACTCTCACCCACTGAAGAATTAACACAACTACTCAAAATATCTAATCCCATCTCACTTCCCTAGCAAAATAGCTCTTTCAGCACTTCAAATCAGAATACTGCAGATTCTAGAAAGCTGAAGTAAAATTGGAGAATGCTGGGAACACAGAGCAGGTTAGGCAGCATATGTAGGGAGAGAAAACAGCATTTCATATCAGTACCATTTCATCAAAACTTTTTTCAGAAGATTTCAAAGATCTCAGATTTTTTTACATGATCCTGCATTATATTGGATCTAGCATTGCTGCAAGAAATAATTCATTATGCCTGGTGCAATCTTTTGTGCTACATGGTCAAAGCACTCTGAGGCAAGCAGTTCTACGCATGATTTGTTTAATACAGTAATATCATTCTGACTAAAATATGAACTGCTCCAAAAATCTGCCAAAGCCTGCTCAGCAGAGACAGAAAATCTTCATTAACCCGTCTCCCCTAAATTAATTATTCAATGGAAGTTCAGGAAAAAAATACACCCCAAGGCAGCATAGGTTTCTCATTGCCTTCTCTATTAAAATGTTCAAGGCACTATTATCATTCAGAAATCTCATTGCTGAATCTCCTGTTACATTTAATTACCTGCTTCACCTTAAAATTTTGAAATTGACTTTGGGAAGCAAAATACATACACGTGTGATAAAATTGAGACCTGAAACCTGATGGAGTCAGATACAATTGCTGCGTTTAAGAGGTAATTAGATAAAAACTAGAATGGGCAAACACAGAAGGGTATAATCCTAATGCGGGCAAGAAGGTTAATGTAGATGGAGAAATAGGGTAGCATAGACACGGTGGACCTAATTTCTGTGCTGTATAACTCCTCAAGTATCTATCGGAAAACCTACTTTGATGAATTTACTCTCACTGCAGACTTGTTAGAATTCCTGGCTTTTTGTGGTATTTGATTCTCAGTTTGAGCTACACCTCTGATGCATAGCCGTGTGAAATACTCCTTCAACTGGACCTCTACAGCTGCAGTGTGCACTGCACACTACTCCAATTCGCTGGGGCTATTATGCTAGCACTTCCTAAACATGTAAACCCAGCTACCAAGGTGAACAATGCCAGAAGCTGCAAGCTAAGATCACCTCCACCAACACGATCTCCTCCAAGTACATTCCCCCCGGCTTTGAAATATATTATTGTTCTTGCATCAGCATTGGTCAAAACTTCGGAACTCCAGAGAGATGCAATAATAATTTCTGTATGACTGAAACAGTGGAGGAGTGACAGTTATTCATTCATTATTTAACTGAATTGTCCCAAATTTAATCACTCTACCACTGGTGATTACTCCTTCAATGGCAAAGCATCAGCTCTTCAAAGCCCATCCCAATGCTCTCCATCTCTCCATCCATCTTTCCTCTTCAAAAGCACTGCTCCAAGCTACTCCTATGACCCAAAGACACATTACAGTAGATGACAGACATGACATGAGTGAGCATATACTGCAACTTAGAACAGTACAACACAGAATCAGGCCCTTCAGCCCACAATGTTTGTGCTGAGCATGATGCTAAATTAAACTAATCTACTTTGCCTGTGCATCATCCATATCACTTCATTCCTTGCTTATTCATATGCCTAACTAAAACCCTATTGAATGCCACTATTGAATCTGCTTCCACTGCCACACTAGCAGCACATTCTGAGAACCTACCATTCTCTGTGTAAAAAACTTGTCTTGCACATCCCCCTTTAATATTCCTCCTCTTTGCATAAAGCTATGTTCCCTAGTATCAGACATTCCCATGCCAGGAAAAAAGAAAGACTCTAGCTGTTTACCTTCTCTATGGCTCTCATAACTTCAAGCTTCTGACGCTTCGGAGAAAACAATCCAAGTCTGTCCAATATCTCCTCATAGCTATTAACCTCTTATCCAGGCAACATACTGGTAAACCTCTTCTGCATCTTCTTTGAAGCCTCTGCATCATTTCTTTAATGGGGCAAGTAGAACTGCATACATTACTTCAAATGTGGCTTCACCAAAATTTTTGAATAACTGCATCAATTCTGATAGTCTATGCCCCTGGCAATGAAGACAAGCATGTCAGACACCTTTTATTGCCACTCTATCTAACTGTATTGCTACTTTCAGGGAGATGTTTCATGTAATGGAAGCAGCTTTTATAGTAGAGTGCCTCCTACTGGTTGGCCACAGTATAGAATGTGTGCAATTTGCACCATCAGTGGAGTTTTGTGGAGCAGACTCAATGGGCCAAACTCTGATCCTGTATCTTATGTGCAGGATTCATTATCTCTGACCACCAGACACCGGAAAAGAACAGGCATCTTGTATGATAAGGACAAACTCCTGCCTATGCAATCTACCTCGATATAATCTTATACTTTACTGTTTACCTGAAATAAACCCTTTCAGTAGCTTTTACACTTTATTCTGCATTGTAATTGTTTTACCTTATTCTAGCTCACTGTGTAATGATTTGATTTGTATATCAGTATTCAAGACAAGCTTTTCACTGCACTGTGATACATATAACAATGTACCAATATTAAATATTTAATATACTTGTACCAAATAACAAATATTAAAAAGACAGCTGGTGGATATCAATCCCCACACACAAGGTCATACTTCACTCCCTGGTGATTATTAAGTAATCCTTCCACCCTTCTGGGAGTTCGGGTCAACATTCCTCCTAAACCAAAACTGCAAAGGTGCAGAATTTTGAGTCATTATCTTGAAGCTATTTGTGGGAGCTTGCCGTGTCCAATCTGCTGACTAGATTTTCAGCATTACCACTGTGATTCTGCTGCAAAAAGACTTCTGAGTGTAAAGTGCAAGGAGATATTCTAAAGTTATATAAGATTATCTGTAAATACAAGTATATATATTACTGAATTAATTTTAAAAAATGATTTTATGACAGTATATTTTTCTCCATCACTCTACACAATTCTTTGTGCTTCCTCTTTACCTACAGTGGAATCACCACTAGAAAATATTTATCACCACTCCTATGTATCTGAGGCAACATTGTATGCCCCACAATATTTAATTGTTGAAAACCTGTATTTTCCCCATGGCTCTGTAGGACATCTATTATGGGTGAAATAAATCTCTGAAAAGTCATGGACATGGCATGTGTCAGAGACACAAATACAAAGCAAGAAAGTATAGGCTAGAAGCAAAGCAGTGGTTAGTCTGATTGGGATGTGATAAAACAGCAGAGGAGTCATTATCTCTTCTGAGAGGGACTTGCTGGTGATTGTTAATCACCCTGAGATTAATAACATATCGTTGCGGTGGAGGTACACTGGGTGGGAGGAGGGGAGGGACCTTAATAAGCAGCTCCAGAAGTCAAACAAAAGTCAAGAGATCAAAGCCTGAGACATGCATATCCCTGTAATTAGGCAAAGGGGGTTGATACCGAGCTAGTAACTGACTTATGTGAAGTAAGAAACAAAAACAGAGAAGGCTGCAAATACTCAGAGGGTCAGGACGCATCTGTGGAGAAAGAGAATTCATGTCTGAACCTTTGACAGGATTGGGAAAAAAATAGAGATAAACTTGGCAGAGATGTTGCCTGGCTGTTGAATATTTTTAGCATTACCTTATTTCCTCATAACATTGATCATTTGACCGATACAGACTGGGCTGGCTCACAGAGCCTTCCCATTCCTCGCTATTTTTCCCCAAAATCCATTCTCCCCACGCTCTTATTAATTGCACCAGATTCTGCCAACCACCCATTCATTTGGGTTGATTTACAGGGGCCAATTAACCTTCTAACTCATATGTCTTTAGGATGTGGGAGGAAGCTGGAGTATTTAGGCAAACCTGCACAGTCACAGAGAGATAATCCAAACACCACACAAACAGTACTGGTGATAGGATTGAACCTGGGTCAGTGGAGCTGTCAGCCCATAGGCCTACTGGTTGCACTGTTGTGCTCCCAATTCTATTTTTATTTGAGATTCCCAGCATCTGCAGCACTTTTGTTTTATATAAAATGAAGGTGTGTGCAAAAGACCAATCTAGTGCAGGTGGTGTGTGTGTGACTTTCAGTTTTACTCCTGCATATACGCAAGCTATGTAACAATTTTATTGAAGAATTTTCACATCTAGGGAAGGTAAAGAAGATAAAGGCTTTGTGGTAACATCTTGAACACTGCCAAAGCTGTCATCTCACTGCTGATATCAAGCGTACCTTCGGTTTCATCTTCAAGCACAGTTCAGAAAGATGGCCAACCTACACTTAGCACATAAAGTGTAAGTCAGTCTCTGCATGGACACAATGTTCACTCTGAGCACTGAGCAGCTGAAGAACTCACACTTTCCACCAAACTCAATGCTAAACAGGCTAAGTAGACATGGATTAGAGCCCAATCCTGCGTAAGAGAGCTAGCTGGCTGATTTCAAATGTGACATCATTTGTAACGTTGTTCTGTTACAAACAACAGTTCCTTGGGAGTAACAGAAAGAATGACCATAAAACTTTATTAATAGCTGGTGTTTAATGAATTAGCTAAGTTCTGTGTGAAACTAAGCTGCCTGATTGGACTTAAATTTGGACAGGTCTTTAACAGTTCTGAAATAAACTCAGTGACCTCAAAACTTTATCAATAGCTCATGCTTCATGAATTAGTTATATTATATTATATTAGTTTATACTATATTATTTATATTATATTATATTATATTAGTTCCAACTGTGATAAGACTGCTGAACGGATCCTGACCCGGATCTTTGCTGTACCCTCCAAATATCCGGACCTGCCTCTCGGTTTTTTTGCACTACCTTACTTTCCATTTTTCTATTTTCTATCTATGATTTATAATTTAAATTTTTAATATTTACTATCGATTTGTAATCCAGGGAGCAGGAAGTGCAGAATCAAATATCGCTGTGATGATTGTACGTTCTAATATCAATTGTTTGGCGACAATAAAGTCTAAAGTATTGTCTGTGAAGCTAAGCTCCCTGATTAGTGGTAAATTTAGCAGAGCTTTGTGAGTTGTTCTGACATAAACTCATTCAAACACTGTTCCTGCACAATTAGTGTTCCCTCATTCCCGGCTTCGGTGAGAACAGGCGGAGACTCGAAGTAAGTTTCTGTTTTTACTAATTTTTCTCTTTCTTTGTCTATTAGTACATAGCTAGTGAGTTGAGAATAAATGCAGAGTTAGTGGTATTTTCTTCATGTAAGATGTGGGAACTCTGGGATACCTTCAGTATCCCTAATAGCTCCATCTACACAAAGTGCAAGAAGTTGTTTTAAGGAACTGGAGCTGCAGATGGACGACCTTTGACTCATATTGGAGAATGAAGAGTTGACAGATAGGAGCTACAGAGAGGTAGTCACCCCTAAGTTGCAGGAGGCAGGTAGTTGGGTGGCTGTCAGGAGACAGAAAGGGAATAAGCAGCTTGTGCAGAGTATCCCTATGGATGTTACCCTCATTACCATTTTGGATACTGTTGAGGGGAATGACCTATCTGGATTATGCTGCAGTGATCAGGTCTCCGGCACTGAGAATGGCTCCTTGGGTCAAAATGGAAGAGGCGAGAAGAGGAGTGCAGCAGTGACTGGAGATTCCATAGTTAGTAGAGCAGACAGGAGATTCTGTAGACATGAAAGAGATGTGGGGTGATGTGTTGCCACAGGTGCCGGGGTCAGGGAAGTCTCAGATTGGGTTCACAGCATTATAGAGGGGGTGAGTGAACAGCCAGAAGTTGTGGTTCATATTGCTACCAATGACATAAGGAGGAAACGGGAGGAGGTCCTGCAGAGATAATACAGGGAGTTAGGTGGGATGCTCAAAAGCAGGACTTCAAGGATAGTAATCTCTGGATTGCTGCCTGTGTCATGTGTCAGTGATGGAAGAATAGGATGATTTGGCAGATTAATGCGTGGCTGAGGAATTGGTGCAGGGGGCAGGGTTTCACATTCCTAGATTATTGGGATCTCTTCTGGGGAAGGTATGACCTGTTCAAAAATGACAGGTTACAGCTGAACTTCAGGGGAATCAATATCATTACAGGCAGGTTTGCTGGAGCTGTTTGAAAATGCTTAACCTAATTTGGCAGGGAGATGGGAACCAGAGTGATAGGGCTGATGATGGGGCAGTTGGTATACAAGTAGAAGCATTGTGCAGTGAGACCGTGAGGAAGGACAAGGAATGAGTTGAAGTGTAACAGGGGGGCAGAATCAAAATGGTTGATGAATACAGGTCCTGATGAAGGGTTTCAGCCTGAAAGGTCGACTGTACTCTTTTCCTTAGCTCCTGCTGACCTGCTGAGTTCCTCCAGCATTGTGTGTCTGTTGCTTGGGTTTCCAGCATCTGCAGATTTTCTCTTGTTTGTGACAGGACTGAAGCTCAGCAACAAGTGTCAGATACCTCCTCTTACTTACTCCTCGAACAGGATCCCTCTAAGGAGCACCAGGCCATTGTCTCCCACACCATCACCAACCTTATTAGCTTTGAGAATCTCCCATCCACTGCCACCAATCGCATAGTTCTCACATCCTGCACCTCCCATTTTCTATCTCCTACCCAAGATCCATAACCTGCCTGTCCAGGTAGACACAATGTTTCAGTTTGTTCCTGCCCCACTGAACTCATGTCTGCATACTTGGAGTCAGTTTTATCCTCCTTGGATCAGTCCCTTCCATGCCACTTCATACGCTCTTGAGCTTTTCAATGATTTCAAGTTCCCTGGCCACCATCATCTTACTTTCACCATAGATGTCCTGTCCCCATACACCTCAATCCCCCACCAGGAAGGCCTCAAGACTCCATTTCTTTCTGGACACCAGACCCAACCAGATCCCTTCCACCACCACATTCCTCTGTCTGGCAGAACTTGTCCTCGCTCTCAATAATTTCTCCTTTGGCTCCTCCCACTTCCTTCAAACAAAAGGTGTAGCCATGGGCACTCGCATGGCTCCCAGCTATGCCTGTCTTTTTTGTCAGCTACGTGGAACAGTCTATGTTCCAAGCTTTCATTGGTGTCACTCCCCTCCTCTTTTCCTACGTTACATCGATGACTGCATTGGTGCTGCGACCTGCACCCATGCCGAGGCCATTGACTTCATCAACTTTGCCTCCAACTTCCACCCAGTCCTCAAATTTACCTGGTCTATTTTCGACACCTCCCTCCTGTTCCTCAATCTCTCTGTCTTTATCTCTGAAGACGGCTTATCTACTGATGTCTATTATAAACCCACGGACTCTCACAGCAACCCTGACTATACATCTTTCCATTCTGTTACTTGAAAAAATGCCATTCCTTTCTCTCAATTCCTCCGTCACCGCTGCATCTGCTCTCAAGATGAGCCTTTTCATTCCAGAACGAAGGAGATCTCCTCCTTCTTCAAAGAAAGGGGCTTCCCTTCCTCCACCATCAACACTGCCCTGAACCACATCTCTTCCATTTTGCGCATGTCTGCCCTCACCCCATCCTCCTGCCACCCACCAGGGATAGGGCTCCTCTTGTCTTCACCTACCACCCTATCATTCTTCGTGTCTAGCATATTATTCTCCATAACTTCTGCCACCTCCAATGGGATCCCACCACCAAGCACATCTTTCTCTCACCTCCACTTTCTGCTTTCTATAGGGATCGCTCCCTATGTGACTTCCTTGTCCATTTGTCCTTCCTCATGATCTCCCTCCTGGCACTTATCCTTGCAAGCGGAACAAGTGCTACACCTGCCCCTACATCTCCTTCCTCACTGCCATTCAGGGTTCCAAACAGTCCTTCTAGGTGAGGTGACACTTCACCTGTGAGGCTGTTGGCGTCATCTACTGTATTCAGGGCTCCCAGTGGGGCCTCCTGTATATTGGTGAGACCCGACGTAGATTGGGAGACCACTTCGCCAGGCATCTATGCTCTGTCGACCAGAAAAAGCAGGATCTCCAAGTGGCCACATATTTTAATTCTACTTCCCATTCCCATTCTAACATGTCAATCTACTGTCGCAATGAGGCCACATTCCAGTTGGAGGAACAACACTTTATATTCTGCCATGGTAGCTTCCAACCTGATGGCATGAATATCGCTTTCTTCAACTTCCGGTACTGCTCTCTGTTCACCATTCCCCATCCCCATTTCCCTCTCCCACCTTATCTCCTTGCTTGCCCATCACCACCCTCTGGTGCTCCTCCCCCTTTTACTTTCTTCCATGTCCTTCTGTCCTCTCCTATTAGATTCCCCCTTCTCCAGCCCTGTATCTCTCTCACCAATCAACTTCCCAGCTCTTCACTTCACCTCTCCCCCCTCCAGGTTTCACCTTGTGTTTCTCCCTCCCCTCCCCACACCTTCTATCTCTGACTCCTCACCTTTTTTTTTCTCCAGTTTTGCGGAAGGATGTCGGACCGAAACATCAACTATACTCTTTTCTATAGATGCTGCCTGGCCTGCTGAGTTCCTCCAGCATTTTGTGTGTGATCCAAGGATGCACATTGTATCAAAAGGACAAACAGGTAGGCAGAGGGGTTGAGATGGCTTAGAAAGGGGTGACATAGGTTCAGAACATGAAGAATACAGTGCTTGTGGGTAGAGCTAAGAAACCGAAAGGATAATAAGACCCTGATAGGAATTATATACTGGCCTCTGAACAGCAGTCAGGATATGGGGTACAAATTACAAAGGGAGATAGAAAGGCATGTAACAAGTGCAATGTTATGATAGCTATGGGGATTTCAGTATGCAGGTAGACTGGGAAAATTAGGTTGATGCTGGACCCAAGAGAGGGAATCTGTAGAATGTCTATGAGATCATTTTCAAAGCAGCTTGTAGTTGAGCCCACTAAGGAAAAGACAATTCTGGATTTTGTGTTGTGTAATGAACTGGATTTGGTTTGGCAGCCCTTAAAGGGACCCTTAGGAGGCAGTGATCATAATATCATAGAAATCACCCTGTAGTTCGAGAAGGAGAAGCTACAGTCAGATGTATCAGTATTACAGTGGAATAAAGGGATTACTAAGGCATGAGAGAGAGCTGGTGAAAGTTGATTGGAAGGGGACACTATCAAGGACGACAGCAGAACAGAAATGGCTGGAGTTTCTGGGAGCAATTCAGAAGGATAGATATAGTATATCCCAACGAAGAAGAAGTCTTCTAAAGAGAGAAGATGCCACCATGACTGACAAGGGAAGTCAAAAACAGCATAAAAAGAAAAGAGATGGCTTGTAATATAGCAAAAGTTTTTGAAAGTTGGAGAATTTGGAAGCTTTTAAAAATCGACAGAAGGCAAGTCAAAAAGAGGTAAAGAGAGAAAAGATGAAATATAAAGGCAATCTAGCCAACATTATAAAAGACAATACAATTTTTTTTTCAGATGTACAATATAAAGAGAAAAAGAGAGGCAAGTGTACATATTGGACCACTGGAAAATGATGCTAGGGAGGTAGTAATCAGGAAAAAGAAATGGCGAATAAACTTAATGGGTTTTTTTTGTATGTGTCAGGGTCAGAGGTAAGTGTAGTTGCTATTTCTAAGGAGAAGGTGCTTGGGAATCTGAAAAGTTTGAAGGCTGATAAGTGACCTGGACCCTCTGGACTACACCAAGCATTGTGACCAAGGCAATAGTAGTGATCTTTCAAAAATCACTAGATTCTGGAATGGTTCCAGAGGACTGGAAAATTGCAAATGTCATTCCACTCTTTACAACAGGAGAGAAGCAGAAGAAATCATTGGCCAGTTAGCCTGACTTCAGTGGTTGGGAAGTACTTGGAAACCATTATTAAGGATGAGGTTTCAGGGTACTTGAAGGTGCATGATAAAGTAGGCCAAATCAGCATGGTTTCCTTATCTGTTGGAATTCTTTGAGGAAATAACAGGCAGATAGTCAAAGGAGAGTCAATGAATATTGAGTACTTGGAATACAGTACATCTTTGACAAGGTGCTGCACATGAGACTGCCTAACAAGATTAGAGCTCGTGGAATTACATTAAAGATACTAGCATGAATAGAAGATTGGCTAATTGGCAGGAGACAAAGAGTGGGAATAAAGAGTCTATTCTATTTGGCTGCCAGTGATTAGCGTGTTCTGCAGGGGTTGATATTGGGACTGCTTCTTTTCACATATCAACAACTTGGAAGGCAGTATTGATGGTTTTCTGGCCAAGTTTGCAGATGATATAAATACAGGTGGAGGAGCAGGTTGTGCCAAAGAAGCAGGAAGTCATAGATTTATAGAAAAGTACAGCACAGAAACAGGCACTTTGGTCTATCTAGTGCATGCTGAGCCATTTAAGCTGCCTACTCCCATCAACCTTCTCTGGGACCAGAGCCCTCCATACCCCTGCCATTCAAACTTCTCTTAAACTTTGAATTGAGCTTGCATGCACCTCTTGCAATGGCAGATCTTTCCGCACTCTCGTGATCCTCTGAGTGAAGAAGTTTCCCCTCATGTTCCCCTTAAGCCTTTCACCTTTTACCCATAACATGTGACCTCTAGTTGTATTGCTTCCTAACCGCAGTGGAAAAAGCCTGCTTGCATTTACTCTATCTATACCCCTCATAATTTTGTATATCTCTATCAAATCGCCTCTCAATCCTCTACATTCCAATGTATAAAGTCCTAACCTATTCAATCTTTCTATATAACCCAGGTCCTCCAGACCTGGCAACATTCTTGTGCCAAAAGCTTTCTTTATGACCCTATCAACTGGTGATGCCATTTTCAATGAATTGTAGACCTGCATTCAAAGATCCCTTTGTTCTACCACACTCCTCAGTGCCCTACCATTCACTACGTAAGACCTACCCTGATTGCTCCTACTGAAGTGCAACACATCGCACTTGCCTGCATTAAATTCCATCTGCCATTTTTCGGCCTATTTTTCCAGCTGGTCCAGATCCCGCTGTAAGCTGTGCTAGCCTTCCTTGCTGTCCACTACACCCCAAATCTTGGTGTCATCTGCATATTTGCTGATCCAATTAACCACATATCATTCAGATCATTGACGTGGATGATAAAAGGACATGTTTGCAGAAGGACGTAGATAGATTAGGAGAATGGGCAAAAAGTGGCAGATGGAATATATTGTAAAGTAGTGCATAGTCATCCACGAATAAAGGTGTAGAATATTTTCTAAACAGGGGAAAATTCAGAACTTAGAGGTGCAAAGGGACTTGGGAGTCCTAGTGGACTCAGTAAAGATTATTTTGCAGGTTGAAATGGTAAGGAAGGCACATACATTATTAGCATTTGTTTCAAAAGGGATAGAATATTAAAGCAAGAATGTAATGCTGAGGCTTTATAAGGCACTGGTGAGACCACACTTGGGAGTATTGTGAGCATTTTAGGCCCCTTACCTATGAAAAAATGTGCTGGCATTGGGGAGGGTCTAGAGGAGGTTCACGAGAATGAAAGAGCTAATATGTGAGGAGCGATTGATGGCTCTAGCCCTTTATTCACTGGAGTTTAGAAGAATGAGGGAGGATCTTATTCAAACCTACCAAATATTGAAATATTAAGATAGAGTGGATTTGGAGAGGATGTTTCCTATGGTGGTGAACTGTAGGACCAGAGGGCATAGACTCAAGATAGAAGGATGTCCATTTAGAGTGGAGATGAGGGAGGAATTTCTTCAGGCAGAGGGTGGGGAATCTGTGGAATTTATTACCACCGACAACTGTGGAGGCCAAGTCATTGGATATATTTACAGTGGACATTGATAGTTTCTTGATTAGTCAGGGCATCAAAAGTTGTGGGAAAAAGCAGAAGAATGAGGTTGAGAGAGATAATGAAGCACCCATAATGGAATAACGGAACAGTCTCCATGGGCAAAATGGCCTAATTCTGATTCTATATCTTATCTTATTAGTAGAAATAACTAGTACACTTTACTGGTCGTTATAGGTCTTCCATACTGGGAATAGAACAATCACATATTGACAATGGCACGATATCTCGTGGCATATATTTTACACCAAATAAGATTGTCAATAGTTATGTTCTCTGTTGATTTGAAAACATAGTGCAGTCACATATGAGTGCATCTACTGTTTCTGCAAGATGCCTCCATTTATTACCTTCTATCCTTATTGCCCTCTTCAACAAGGCTGTCAAGTGGCACCAATTAGGGTACAAGCCAGCAGTTGGATATGTGTGGCAGGCTCTTATCCACTGGAACGTGATCGCTCTAACTTTCTTCTCTTTGAAACGTTCAAAAACACAGGATTATAACCAGAAGAAATACAAATACTCTTACCAGTCAGCTCAAAGATGCAGATGATTAATTTTCAGAAAGGTTTCAACTTTCATGTATAAAACCAGAGGGCACAGCTTAAAGGTGAGAAGGGAATAATGTAGAGTAAGATCTGTGGAGTAAGATTTTCTCACGGTAGCTGGTGCTTACATGGAACAAGTTACCAAAAGAAGGGATGGGGCAGATACAATTACGATTCTTGGAAAGATACATGGATAGGGAAGGTTTACAGAGACATGGCCTAATACAGGCAAATGGGACTAGCTCAGGTAGTATGAATTAGAGTTGGGTCGGGCGGTCTGTTTCCATGCTGTATATCCAATTATCCACAGTGGTTGCAGTTGAGAGGACATTTAACAGAAGTTTATAAAATCACGCAAGGCATCGATAGACAGCTGGTATCTTTTCCCTAGATTTGAAGTGTCTGATATTAAGGGGTACGGCACTAAGGGTGAGAGAGGGAAGTTTTTTTTACACAATGAGTAGCGGGGGTCTGGAATGCACTGCTAGCGGTGGTGGTAGAGATAGATAACATTGGAGCATTTAAGAGTTTTGTAGATGAATATATAGAAAAGGGAAGAATATAGTCAATGTGCAGATAAGAGGGATTAGATTAATTAAGAGTTCACCACGACATCATGGGCTGAAGGTTTGTCTACTGTAAGTTCAATGTTCTAGGTAGTGGAGACGTATTACAATCCAATCCACAGGAATTATTCCAGAGTCTGCAGGTAGATTGTGTTGTCACGAAAAATATAGACCATGGCTTATGAAACTCAAAAAAGAATTAGTAAAGATCTCTTCATAGCCAAAAAAAAGATTAAATAGTTGTTTATGGGAGCTTTTAGTTGTAAATTGATGTTTTTTCAACAATAGACAATAGTTGCAGGAGTAGGCCATTCGGCCCTTCGAACATATTTCTGCGGTTCAGGCACACTTTGCTGAGCATACTGAAGGATGAACGTTAATTAAGCTTTGAAGTTGATCCACTGGAGAGATGTACTGGAGAGAAAGGTTATGTGTTTCTGTGCTACTGTACACCAAGTATGGTGAACCTTGTGGAAATCTTTCTCACCAATATCTCAAGGTGCTCCATCGACTAATTATTATGGTGACCTCCACTTACTGATGCTCTAGCCTAAAGCTAGGGAGCGGATTCATGTCATTGTATAATGCTAATGCTGTGCTGGTCTTTATTGCACATCAATGATTTACATGCTCAATATGAATCAGAGAAACAGCTCATTACTTACTGGTATACATCCTTTCCAACAATTATCAAACAGCTTTTTGGAATGTAAAGAAGAACAGGAAATAGCATTTTTATAACAGAGTAATAACCAAAGTCATTAATTTTCAAACCACCCTGTAAAGCAGCTGAAATTATTTATCTTTTGGAACAAGACAAAATTTATTCTTATAAATAGAAATTGAGCTGAGCATTACAAACAATAAATGCTTACTTTTAACATATAAAATTACATCAAGATGTTTGACTGGATCACAATTAAACACAGTGCCCCCTCATGTATGACATTCAATTAAGTCGCTGAAATCTGAGTGGAAGGGGGAGCAAAATATACACATGTACAACAGAGACTGAAGTAAAAACAAAAAATGCTGGAAGTATTCAGCATGCTAGTCACTAAATGAGGAAAGAGAAAAACCGAGTTAATGTTTCAGGCCAAAGCAGTTCTGATGACGTCACTGACTTGAAATGTTCAGTGAAAATTTTTACAACTCATTTTCTCAGTATTATTTTTATTTTCAGTTTGTCCTCTTTTGCACATTGGGTGTTTGTCAATCTTTGTCTATCAATATATAGTTTTGAGTAAAATTCTATTGTATTTCTTTTTTATTGTAAATGCCTTCAAGAAAACAAGTCTCAAGGTAGTATATAGTGACATATATGATGTTTGATAGTAAATTTACTTGAAGTTTGGAAACTAAAAAAATGCAAGGAATACCTATCAGGCCAGGATCCATGCCTAAAAAGTTCAAAGATGCGCTAATAATTTCTATTATGTTCTGATTTTATTCTCGATTCCAGCATTGCAGCATTTTGCTTTTGTTCAGTAGAGATTGAACCCTACAACCTGGCTATTCTTTCACTTACAGTGGGTTAAGCCCTCAGTATTTCCAAAACTGAAATTACTTCTTTTAGGTGAGTGAGGAAGTGAGAATAGGTCGGACTGTTTCATTAAAATGGGCCCTTTTCTTTTTGTTTTACTTCACTAACCCTTTAGTTAAATTAAGAATTACAAAGCCAAATCGTTTAATTGTGTGCAGTGTGCTGTTTGTTATTTCATGGTACTGATTTGTGACAGGGAAACAAATCATGCAGCATCCACACAAACAGAAGGGTTTGCACCTCAGTCTCACACATTTGGTGGGGCCAGAGATTGTTTTCCTTAGATTTACACAGCCAACAGAGCCCGAGGGTTACATTTGATTCAGCTCTCAACACTTAACTATGCTCAGTAATTTTTGCTAAATATTTGCAGCAAAACACTGTGATCAATTTTCATATTTGAAATATGACATTCCAAGGAGACTTCAGATTACTCTCTTATACTTTGTGTCATTTTACAGTTTTGAACTTGTCATTGTATTTATTGCTACCGTATATATTGTTTACTCCGTGAGCTTCACATGAACAAAAGATTTCATTGCACCCTGATGTGTTTGACAATAAACTAATCTGAATTCTTAAACTTGGTATTAATGGCAGAGGGAGAAATGAAGATTTTGGCATGCCATAGAAAAGCAGCACTTGTTATTGTGTGGTGAGAAAACTGTCTGAAGTATGAAACAAAGCTCTTCTTAGTGCTTTTGGAAGATGATGTACAACATTTGCTATTGCCTTCTTAGAATTAACCCTACAATGGCTATCATTATTAATAATAATTGCACATTATACTTAAGAATAGGCTTGCAATAATATGAACCAGAAAATTCACATATTTCAGAGCTGCTCCGGGGACCAGCTCACTAGGTCTTAACCAATTCTGCAGGATTTTTCCTCGCTTTTCACACATTTTCTTCACACCAGCTATGTGATGATCCATGTGTTTTAAGCAAGGACTGCCAGCTGATCTTCACTTAATGAACTTCAAGATCTCTTGGGCACTTTATCTTAACTGAGTTGTCAATCAAACACAACCAACAGTAGCAGTAACTTGTCTTGTGCAGCTGACCAACTGTAGGAGCTTTATCTGTGACAGGAAATCACAAAGGTAAAATCACAGGATGCTTATGAGCCGTATCAATGGAAGGTATAATCCAAACAAGGGGTTAAATTATTGGCTGGACCTAATTTGATTTATTGCATCCAAGTTCTGGAATGGAATGGCATTTAGGAAAGATGGCAAGATAAAAGGAAATTTATCAAAAACATTCAAAGAAATAAAGGACTTTAATAATTCTGAACAACTAGACTGGATAGAATTATTTTCCTTGAACATGAAAATGAAGAGGGGATTAATAAAGCTGTCCACACTAACACTGGAAAAGACAATTTTAAAGTGAATTGGAAGAAGAATCAACAAAGAGATGGGATTTAAAAATTTTTAAATGCAGTGAGTTATAATAATATGGAAACCACCCCCTGAAAATCAGGAAGCAAATTTAGCAGTAGTTTGTTATAGACTATCAGATTAAGGACAGGCAGCAGAGTCCTGAATTACATTCATGAGTCTTTCAAAGGGGCAACTTTGCAGAAAGGCTTGAAGGCTCCAAGAGGGCTGCACTGTTCCTGTTTGCTGGTGTTTCCTTTGTAAACAGGATGGGCATGTTCATCACACTGCATGTGATATAAACTGGAGCCTTTGCTCAGGGGATAGCAGTCCCAGGAAGGCAGTAATACTCTGACAAAATGTTGGAGAAAAGGCCAAATTATCAACATATTTAAGTCGCAATGGCAAGAGACTCAATTGCTATCAGCAGAGAAAGGCTTGATAAGGTCATGTCTGCCCATTGTATTCTGCTGCAATGAACAATCTACTTGAGGAAGTCAATGGGTCAAGAAGCATCTGTGGAAAGAAAGGAATTGTCGACATTTCGGGTCAAAACCCTCCATTACACTCTGCCTTCTTTTGTGCCAGTTATCTTGCCTTCTCGTTGGTACATGTGTAATTTTTCAAATCATAGAGTGTGCTTTTAAACGATGAAGCCCTTCCAATAGCCCTTTCCAGATGCTAGTGTGTAATCTTGGTTTGATTACCTTTCTCAGAGGTGGAGTAATATAATTTTTAACCTACTGAACTGGTAGCCATAAGTCTGAATTGCTGAACTACAAATAAAAAATGAAAATTGCAGATGTTGAAAATCTAAACTAACAGAAAGAAAATGCTGGAAATATTCAGCAGGTCAGTTTGCACCTGTTGGGATAGAACCAGAGTTAATGCTTCAAATCAGACACTTAGTGGAAAAGAAATAAAAACACTTTTTCAACTGCAGGAAGAGTGGGGGAGGAGGGACAGACAAAAGAATGTAAGTTTGTGAAATGCAGAGCAGGAAGATAGGCCTATCCTGCTGTGCATAACACCTCCTCCACACCCAGAGGGGGAAAAAAACAGAAATAATTGCACAAACAATTTGAACAAATATCACAGATGGGTAACTAATACAGGCAGAGATAAAAGGTTAATTCTGGACTCAATATTGAATTGTAGAATTCAATATTAAGTCCATAAGGCAGGAACATGCTCAGATGGAAGATTAAAGTGCTATTTCTCAACATGCATTTGGCCACACTGTAACAATGCAGGAAGCCACAGACTAATGGATAAGAGTGGGGGAGGGATGGAGAATTGAAGTTGCAGGCATCACAAAGTTTAGGGTTTGGCTCCCTTTATGGTAATGTATAAATTAAAGTTAAAGATTTAAATAATTTGGAATTTAAAAAATAGGTCATCATGAAACTGCCAGATTGTTGTAAAAACCCAGTCTAGTTTGTTAATAGTCTTGGGAAAGAAATCTGTTGTCTGTACCCACTCTGACATGCATGGAACCCTAGGCACACCATCTAATAAGCAACTACCTTAGTTCAGGGATAACTAACTTAAATAATAAGTGCTAACCTCATCAAGTTCCATCTCATGAATGAATTTAATTTTTTTCCCAAATTGTAAGAGACCACTGGTTGCTCTATCTACTGCATTTTTGTTAAAGCCAGTTTTAGATTATATGTATGGCATAAACTATGAGACAGAGCAAATGGACTTAATGGCTTGTTTCAGGGTTGTAAATTCAATGCCATTTTATGTAATAAGCAAAATTAAAAAACACAATAGGGGAGGAGAAGAGAGAAGAAATGATCAACAATAAAAAGAGGGAATGCCCCCACTCAATTCTGGCACCGCGTCTCTATCAATATAAAACTCCCACTGATATCAGTATTGATTCATAGAATAGAATGGCAACAAAAGACACCAAGGGGCCACTCAGCTCATCAATCACTTCCCAGTGTTTTGCACAAAAATCCAATTTCTTATTGATTTCAGCAGTTCATCTTCATAACTAAATAAATCACTTTACATGGATCATTGCTATGAGCAAAATGGCAACCCAGGTTGTAAATTCAAAGTACATGAGGGAATGCAAACTGGAGCAGTAATCTAATCCTTAGAGTCAGTAACACTACTGATCTGGCTCCAAGGGATAAAACGTACCCCTCAGCCTAGGTTTATATCTGCCAGCGCAGAGACTAAATTTCTTCAATCAGGACGAAGTGGAACCCGTCAGCCACAAGGTATCATGCAAATTCGCTACTGAGCGCCCATCTGTGTCCAGTCTGCTCGGCATTCTGTTCCTGAAAGAAGCTTTCCAATTATAACCAGACAGAATCACTGCAATTAAAAGTTGGAATTCTTCAGCTTAGGAGGAGGCCATTGGACACATTGTTCATTGAAGACAGCATCCAGTTGGCCCCTGTGTCCCGTTCTTTCCCACTGTGGCTCTGTTGATTTCTGCATTCACACAGACAAATCAATGCAGCTATAAAGATGGCAAAACAGTGGCTATATTCGATTCGGCGTTTGAGGAGACTTGGTTTTTCACAAATAACATTTGAAAACTTTTACAGATGTACCGTGGAGAGCATCATATTGACAGGCTGCATCACCATCTGGTACGGGGCTGGGGAGAGGGGGTGGGCTACTGTACAGGATCGAAAGAAGCTACAGAAAGTTGTAAAATTAGTCAGCTCCATCTTGGGTGCTAGCCTACGCAGTATCCAAGACATCTACAAGGAACGGTGGCTCAGAAAGGACCCCCATCATCCAGTACATGACCTCTTCTCAATATTACCATCAGGATGGAGGTACAGAAGCCCGAAGGTACATTCTCAACAATTCAGGAACAGCTTCTTCTCCTCTGCCATCTGATTCCCAAATGGACATTGAACTCATAAACACTACCTCACTTTTGATTATTTATATCTTTGCACTACTATTCTTAATTTAACCATTTAATATAGATATATATCTTACTGTAATTGATTTACTGATTTTACCCTATAGAAACATAGAAAATAGGTGCAGGAGTAGGCCGTTCGGCCCTTCGAGCCGGCACCGCCATTTATTATGATCATGGCTGATCATCCAACTCAGAACCCCGCCCCAGCCTTCCCTCCATACCCCCTGACCCCCGTAGCCACAAGGGCCATATCTAACTCCCTCTTAAATATAGCCAATGAACTGGCCTCAACAGTTTCCTGTGGCAGAGAATTCCACAGATTCACCACTCTCTGTGTGAAGAAGTTTTTCCTAATCTCGGTCCTAAAAGGCTTCCCCTCTATCCTCAAACTGTGACCCCTCGTTCTGGACTTCCCCAACATCGGGAACAATCTTCCTGCATCTAGCCTGTCCAATCCCTTTAGGATCTTATACGTTTCAATCAGATCCCCCCTCAATCTTCTAAATTCCAACGAGTACAAGCCTAATTCATCCAGTCTTTCTTCATATGAAAGTCCCGCCATCCCAGGAATCAATCTGGTGAACCTTCTTTGTACTCCCTCTATGGAAAAGATGTCTTTCCTCAGATTAGGGGACCAAAACTGCACACAATACTCCAGGTGTGGTCTCACCAAGGCCTTGTACAACTGCAGTAGTACATCCCTGCTCCTGTACTTGAATCCTCTCGCTATAAATGCCAGCATACCATTCGCCTTTTTCACGGCCTGCTGTACCTGCATGCCCACTTTCAATGACTGGTGTATAATGACACCCAGGTCTCGTTGCATCTCCCCTTTTCCTAATCGGCCACCATTCAGATAATAATCTGTTTTCCTATTTTTGCCACCAAAGTGGATAACTTCACATTTATCCACATTAAATTGCATCTGCCATGAATTTGCCCACTCACCCAACCTATCCAAGTCACCCTGCATCCTCTTAGCATCCTCCTCACAGCTAACACTGCCACCCAGCTTCGTGTCATCCGCAAACTTGGAGATGCTGCATTTAATTCCCTCACCCAAGTCATTAATATATATTGTAAACAACTGGGGTCCCAGCACTGAGCCTTGCGGTACCCCACTAGTCACCGCCTGCCATTCTGAAAAGGTCCTGTTTATTCCCACTCTTTGCTTCCTGTCTGCTAACCAATTCTCCACCTTACCCCCAATACCGTGTGCTTTAAGTTTGCACACTAATCTCCTGTGTGGGACCTTGTCAAAAGCCTTTTGAAAATCCAAATATACCACATCCACTGGTTCTCCCCTATCCACTCTACTAGTTACATCCTCAAAAAATTCTATGAGATTCGTCAGACATGATTTTCCTTTCACAAATCCATGCTGACTTTGTCTGATCATTTCACCGCTTTCCAAATGTGCTGTTATCACATCCTTGATAACTGACTCCAGCAGTTTCCCCACCACCGACGTTAGGCTAACTGGTCTATAATTCCCCGGTTTCTCTCTCCCTCCTTTTTTAAAAAGTGGGGTTACATTAGCCACCCTCCAATCCTCAGGAACTAGTCCAGAATCTAGCGAGTTTTGAAAAATTATCACTAATGCATCCACTATTTCTTGGGCTACTTCTTTAAGCACTCTAGGATGCAGACCATCTGGCCCTGGGGATTTATCTGCCTTCAATCCCTTCAATTTACCTAACACCACTTCCCTACTTACATGTATTTCGCTCAGTTCCTCCATCCCACTGGACCCTCTGTCCCTTACTATTTCTGGAAGACTATTTATGTCCTCCTTAGTGAAGACAGAACCAAAGTAACTATTCAATTGGTCTGCCATGTCCTTGCTCCCCATAATCAATTCACCTGTTTCTGTCTGCAGGGGATCTACATTTGTCTTTACCAGTCTTTTCCTTTTTACATATCTATAAAAGCTTTTACAGTCCGTTTTTATGTTCCCTGCCAGTTTTCTCTCATAATCTTTTTTCCCCTTCCTAATTAAGCTCTTTGTCCTCCTCTGCTGAACTCTGAATTTCTCCCAGTCCTCAGGTGAGCCACTTTCTCTGGCTAATTTGTATGCTTCTTCTTTGGAATTGATACTATCCCTAATTTCTCTTGTCAGCCACGGGTGCACTACCTTCCTTGATTTATTCTTTTGCCAAACTGGGATGAACAATTGTTGTAGTTCATCCATGCAACCTTTAAATGCTTGCCATTGCATATCGACCGTCAATCCTTTAAGTGTCATTTGCCAGTCTATCTTAGCTAATTCACGTCTCATACCTTCAAAGTTACCCCTCTTTAAGTTCAGAACCTTTGTTTCTGAATTAACTATGTCACTCTCCATCTTAATGAAGAATTCCACCATATTATGGTCACTCTTACCCAAGGGGCCTCTCACGACAAGATTGCTAATTAACCCTTCCTCATTGCTCAAAACCCAGTCCAGAATAGCCTGCTCTCTAGTTGGTTCCTCGACACGTTGGTTCAAAATACCATCCCGCATACATTCCAAGAAATCCTCTTCCTCAGCACCTTTACCAATTTGGTTCACCCAGTCTACATGTAGATTGAAGTCACCCATTATAACTGCTGTTCCTTTATTGCACACATTTCTAATTTCCTGTTTAATACCATCTCCGACCTCACTACTACTGTTAGGTGGCCTGTACACAACTCCCACCAGCGTCTTCTGCCCCTTGGTGTTACGCAGCTCTACCCATATCGATTCCAAATCTTCCCGGCTTATGTCCTTCCTTTCTATTGCGTTAATCTCTTCTTTAACCAGCAACGCCACCCCACCTCCCCTTCCTTCATGTCTATCCCTCCTGAATATTGAATATCCCTGAACGTTGAGCTCCCATCCCTGGTCACCCTGGAGCCATGTCTCTGTGATCCCAACTATATCATAATCATTAATAACAATATATAATCATATACTGCATTGCACTGCTGCCACAAGGTGCACAAATTTCACGACATATGCCGTGATATTAAACCTGATTCTGATTCTATGATTGGTGGTTCCAGCTAGTGGCATTTCTACACATCTCTCCCACCCACCCCATTCATTCTACAACCCCTCCCCCACCCTCCCCATTCATTCTGCACCCCCTCTCTCACCCACCCCATTCATTCTGCACCCCATCTCTCACCCACCCCATTCATTCGGCACCCCTTCTCCCACCCACCCCATTCATTCTGCACCCCTCCCCCACCCATCCCATTCATTCTGCACCCCATCTCTCACCCACCCCATTCATTCTGCACCCACCCACCCCATTCATTCTACACCCCTCCCCCACCCTCCCCATTCATTCTGCACCCCATCTCTCACCCACCCCATTCATTCTGCACCCCCTCCCCCACCCACCCCATTCATTCTACACCCCCTCCACCACCCTCCCCATTCATTCTGTACCCCCTCCCCCACCCACCTCATTCATTCTACACCCCTCCCCCACCCTCCCCATTCATTCTGTACCGCCTCTCTCACACACCCCATTCATTCTATTCCCCCTCCCCCACCCACCTCATTCATTCTGCACCCTCTCTCCCACCCACTCTATTCATTCTGTACCCCCTCCCCCACCCACCCCATTCATTCTGCACCCCCTCTCCCACCCACTCTATTCATTCTGCATCCTCTCCCCCACTCACCCTGTTGTAATGTGAGCATTATTAAAAGCAAGTTAATACTAATTAGTATAATGGGGGGGGGGTTTTACTTCCATTCTTTTTACTTCCAGTGTGCTTTTGTATATAGTGTTCCTGCCATGCCGTATGGGTTGTGAAAGCCTCTGTATATACATAACAGGTTTGACGTTCGAGATAAAGTTGTTTCTTTGGCATGAAGTTGTCAAGTGTGCCTTTTTTAAGGTAGAAGTTACCACATATTTTTTGCGACGAGGTGAACTGGTTTTGTGGACGTGTTGGCACGATTTGAATGGGAGCAGCAGCGCCGATGAGGGGCCTCAGGTTCAGATGACTACGTTTGGGACTATCTTTGAATTTGTGTAGTTAACGGAGGACTGGCCGGAGTATGAGGAAAGGTTGGGACACTTTTTTCTGTGCTGATGGAATTACTGAGGAGGCTAAGAAGCACTCTATTCTCCTGAGTGTGTGTGTGGGGTGAAGACTTACAAGCTAATAAGGAATTTACCCACACCGTGGAAACCGGGGGACATTCCATATGACAAACTGATCAAGCTCATGGTGAACCACTACAATCCAAAACCTTCTGTGATAGTCCAACGGTGTAAGTTTCACAGCCATTTCAGGAAGCCAGGTCAGTCTGTGTCCAATTTTGTGGCCGAGCTTTGGCAGCTGTCGGAGCATTGTGATTTTGGAGAGGTGTTGGATGACATGCTCTGTGATAGATTGGTATGCGGCATTAATAATAACGGCATACAATGTCGCCTGTTAGGGAAAACCCCACCATTGACTTTCAAGAAAGCCTTAGAGATTTCCCAAGGCATGGAGATGGCCGCTAATAATGCCAAGGATATCCAGAAAGCTCATGGGGCGTGGCAGTTGGTGGCAGTGCACCAAGTCAGGAGGGAGACTGGTAAACAGGCAAAGTGGGTGGAATGTTTCTGCTGTGGAGGGACGCAGTATGCAAATGACTGCAAATTCAAAGACACTATCTGCCATGCTTGTAGCAAAAAGGGACATTTTGCTAAAAAGTGCAGAAGTTCAAAGGGTAAGATTAAGCCTGGGCGGGGGAAAGCTCAACAGGGTCAGGCAGCCACACACCATCTAGAAGATGCAGATGAAGAGGCAGCGTGTGCCTACAACATGTTTGCAGTGGAAACAGGTGAGGAACCACCTGAACCATATTATGACACAGTCACTGTCAGGGGAAAGGACATTAAGTTTGAGATCGATTCAGGGGCTACTGCATCGGTCATTAGTGAGGAGACCTACAGGAGGACATGCGGGTCCGACCTGCCTCCCATTAGACCGTCAAAGCTCAAACTCAGGACCTATACGGGGCAGCCCATACCTCATTTAGGGGTGTTATATGTGGACATTTCAGTCGGGGGTCAGAAGGCTGAAGCCAGGCTAGTGAGAGCTAAGGGCAGGGGGCCCAGTCTTTTGGGGTGTGATTGGCTTTGCAAAATCCAGCTAAACTGGCATGAAATTAAGTATGCACACATGACGGAGGACATTCTGCAGTGGTACAGTGACGTTTTCAGGGACGAGCTAGGAACACTGAAGGGTGTGACAGTGAAACTCCACGTCGACCCTGAGGCTACACCACGTTTCTTTAAGCCCAGGTCAGTGCCCTATGCCCTGAAAGGCAAAGGCGAGGAGGAGCTGGAACGTCTACAGAGGCTGGGCATTATTCAGCCCGTCCAGTTTTCAAGGTGAGCGGCTCCCATTGTTACAGTTTTGAAGGCAGACAGAACAGTGAGGGGATTATAAACTAAAGGTGAATCAGGTCTCTAGGCTGGAGGAGTATCCATTGCCACGGGTGGATGACCTGTTTGCAACCCTGTCAGGGGGTAAGCTGTTCTCAAAGCTGGACATGAGCCATGCCTACCAGCAGCTGCTGCTCGACGAGGATTCAAAGGAGTATGTCACAATTAATATGCACAAGGGATTATTCAAGGACAGTCAGCTGGTGTTTGGAGTGGCATCCAGCCCTGCCATTTTCCAAAGGACAATGGACACTTTGCTGCAGGGGATTCCACACGTAGCAGTGTACCTTGATGATATTTTGATCACGGGGGCTACGGAGGTGGAGCATTTGGCTAATTTAGAACGGGTGCTGAAGAGGCTCTCAGACGCAGGGCTGTGGTTGAAACGCGGAAAATGTGTGTTCCTGGCATCGAGGGTGACTTACCTGGGACACAAGATCACAGCTGAGGGGCTTTGCCCTGTGGAGGACAAAGTGAGAGCTATTAAGGAGGCCCCAAGCTCCAAGACCGTCACGGAACTCAGATCATTTTTGGGCATGGTGAATTATTATGGCAAGTTTCTTCCTGACCTCTCAAGGGTTTTGACCCCACTGTATAAGCTGCTTCACAATGACACTAAGTAGCAGTGGGGTGAAGAGCAGGAGAAAGCTTTCAAGGAAGTGAAAGAACTCCTCCAGTCAGCGAAGCTGCTTGTTCACTATGACCCAGACAAGGAGATCACCCTTGTATGCGATGCCTCGCCCTATGGAGTTGGGGCAGTTCTCTCACATGTAATGGAGGACCGTTCAGAGAAGCCTATTGGTTTTGCTTCATGTACCCTGACAGCTGCTGAGAAGGGATATTCACAGCTAGACAAAGAAGGTCTGGCCATTGTTTTTGCGGTCAAACACTTTCGTCAGTACCTTTATGGACGCGTATTTACAATTTATAAGGACCATAAACCACTGATGAGCCTGTTCAGTGAGACGAGATGCATCCCATCGCTAGCCTCAGCCAGGATACAGTATTGGGCTCTTACAGTGTCAGCCTACCAGTATACTATAGTGTGCAGAGCGGGTGGGGATAATGCAAACGCTGATGCACTGAGTCGATTACCTTTATCTGAGACACCTGTTGCTATATATGTGCTTCTAGAGACTGTGTTTTCATTGGAGAGGCTGTCAGAGACACCTGTAAAGGCGACCCAAATCAAGCAGTGGACAGAGAGGGACCCAGTCCTGTCCCAAGTCAAGACTTTTCTTTTACAAGGTTGGCCCAGAGTCGTGGAAGGAGACAGAACTCAGTCTGCAGGATGGCTGCATTTTCTGGGGGGGCGAGGGTCATTGTGCCTCCCCCTGGCTGTTCACAGATTGTGGTGGAAATTCATGAGACTCACCCAGGAGTGTCTCGAATGAAAAGCCTTGCAAGATCCTATGTTTGGTGGCCAAGAATGGATCAGGATCTGGAGAACAAGCTAAATTCATGCACACAATGTCAGACTAATCAGAATATGTCACCACCAGCTCCTTTGCACCTATAGGAGTGGCCAGACCACCCCGGTCTGGGCTACATTTGGACTTTGCTGGCCCTTTTATGGGGCAGATGTTTCTTGTAATGGTAGATGCACATTCTAAATGGATCGAAGCTCACATCATGAGCAACATCACAGCCCCCTCAACCACAGACAAACTCAGGCAAGTGTTTGCAGTCCACGGGTCGCCTGACACTCTGGTCACTGATAATGGCCCGATGTTCATCAGTAAACTGTTCAGTGAGTTCATGTAACAGAATGGCATTCATCACATTCAGACGGCCCCTTTCCACCCAGCCTCCAATGGTTTGGCTGAGCGGGCAGTTCGGACAGTGAATGAAGGCCTGAAGCGGACGACAGGGGACTCTCTTAGCATTTGGCTTTCACGTTTCCTGTTTAAATACTGCCTCACGCCACAGACTACGACTACCCGCACTCCAGCAGAGATACTGATGGGGCGTAAGTCCAAGTCAAGATTGGACCTGCTGCGTCCGGACATGAAGGCAAAAGTGAGACAGACTACTGCGGAAGCATATCCACCAGTGACTTTGCCAGAGGGAGAGACGATGGCAGAGGGGTCGGGGTCTCTTGAAGAGGATGGACATTCTCACACAGACACACAGACCCCTCTCATGCCCTCAACACCGGACCCACCCAAAACACCATCACCAGCGGTGCCTGCTGGGTCACCGGGGGTAGTGCGCAGATCACAGCACACTCGTAAACCTCCTGACAGACTGAATCTTTGACGGGACAGTTTTTTTTGTTGTTGTTAGATTGAATGTTGAATCTGTCATGTTTTTCAGATGTTTTACATTGGTAAACTGTTGCTGATATACTTGTATAAGTTTTCAGGGGTACACAAGTTAATAACACCGCTGTTTTTATTTACTGGTTTTTTTACATTTGGGGAATGTTGGATTTTAAAGGGGCAGAAGTGTTGTAATGTGAGCATTTTTAAAAGTTACAATACTAATTAGGATAATGGGGGGTTTTACTTCCGTTCTTTTTACTTCCGGTGTGCTTTTTTATATAGTGTTCCTGCCATGCCATACAGGTTGTGAAAGCCTCTGTATATACATAACGGGTTTGACATTCGAGATAAAGTTGTTTCTTTGGCATGAAGTTGTCAAGTGTGCCTTTTTCAAGGTAGAAGTTACCACACATCCTATTCATTCTGCATCCCCTCTCTCACCCCCACACAATCTGTACCCTCTTTCCCAACCCACCCATTTTGGTGACCTCCCAGTCCCACCCATACAGCCCTTCTCTCCCACTGCATCCATTCTCACAACACACGCAGCTTATGGCAAGGTCTACGCGTCATCGCAGACGTCAAAGCTCAGCGCAGTGGTGCTGCCTACATCACTGCCTCTCTCCCAGATGAGCTAGATCTTTTTTATTCTCGGTTTGATGTCACCAACATTGAGCTCCTGAGCAGAGCTGCCAAAGCAACCTGCACCTTGGTCATCTCTGAGGTTGAAGTACGCAGGTGTTTCCAACAAGTGGACAGTTGCATGGCTGCGAGACCGGATGGCGTCTCAAGGCGGGTACTCAGGATCTGCGCGGCACAACTGGCAGGTGTGTTTACAGACATTTTTAATCTCTCCCTCTCCCTGTGTAGAGTGCCCTCCTGCTTCAAGACATCCACCATTGTCCCTGTACCTAAAAAGAGCAAGGTAACATGTCTGAACAACTGGTTG
Organism: Mobula hypostoma; assembly: GCF_963921235.1. Taxonomy (NCBI): domain Eukaryota; kingdom Metazoa; phylum Chordata; class Chondrichthyes; order Myliobatiformes; family Myliobatidae; genus Mobula; species Mobula hypostoma. Next base: position 160,111,065 of record NC_086100.1, read on the forward strand.
TGCCTATTCTAAAAGGATGGAAGATAGAGTCATATGGACAGGGGAGAGCGTGGAGTCCCCTCTTTAATTAAAAAAGGTGAGCCTGTTTGCACTGGAAATGAGGTCTTGGTACACAATATGCAAAACACACACAGAATGCTGGAGGAACTCTGCAAGTCAGGCAGCAGTTATAGAGGGGAATAAACAGTCAACATTTCGGGGTAAGGCTCTTCATTAGGACTACACAATGTACTGTTGAATAAGGGTGTAGTGTGAGAGCACAGAGCACCTCAGTGTGTTGGATAACTTTCAGGACCTTTAGCCAATGAATTAGAAAGCCAGGACTCAAGGCAATAGCTTTCAGAGCTGAATCTCTAAAATGTTTCTTTATTGAACAAATTGCTTGGCTTCTGCTCAAAGCATGTAGAGGCTTCATGCAAGGGCAAAGGAGTATGCCCAGCTGAATTATTCTTACAATATCAGTATGGAGTCAATGGGCCACATGTCCTTCTCTGTCCTAAAATGTTCTAAATGTTCTAAATATTCTGCTTTGCCTTGATGATTCTGTGATACAAATGGTTAAGTAAAGAGATGAAGCAATTTCAGGGTGAAAATAACTGAAAGAAAAGAAGACAATGGAGCTGAGGTGAAGCATATGTAATCCAGGTAAAATTGATCTGGTCCAAAGGAGGCATGAGCAAAGAGTCATCAGTTACCTGAACCAAGAGGAGCTGTGCAGGGTTCATTAGAAGGAAAAAACTGTGCAATAGTGGAAAATTATATACACAAAGGAATGAAACCTTGTGAACAGATGGAGAACTGTGGTAGCTGCAATCAGACTGACAAGGTGAGACATACAGAACATTCAGTGCATCAAGACAGCAAGCTTTCTGGTTCAATGGCTCAGTGTACACACTGGAGCAGGAGTCTTGCAAATAATGACTGGTGGAAAGGAATGTTTTGGATTATCTATATCATCCTCACATAATTGCAAACAGAAATAAAACAACAAACGTTCTTTTCTCTTTGTCCATGCTAACCAACCTCCAATGTTGCATCTCCCTGTTTGCAAACTGCTTCTCTGTTTGCTATTTCCTGGAATATTTTTTTCTGCTGCAACATTTCACAACATATGCCAGTGATATTGAACCTGATCTGGTTCTGATTTTGCTGAACTTCCTCTTTCCAAAAGCTTCAGCCCATCCAAACTCTGCTTCCTGTATCCCAATTCTCACCAGGCACTGTTCAACTTATCCCTGTGTTAACATTCTTTTATGCCTATTCAAGTCTCTCCACAGCCTCACTCCTTTCTGTATCTATAGCCTACTGAAGCTTTGAAGTCCTGTTAGATCTCTGTGACCCTCTGTGGCACTCATTTCTGGTCTCTTATCGATTATCAATCTTCAGCACCACTGGCGCTGTGTTTCCAGTTGCCCCGTTCTGGGATTGCCTTTCCAAACCCTTCCACCTCTCCACCTCCCTCCCTTTATTAAGGCAGTCCTTTAATTTCCTCCCCCCGTTTTTGTCCAAGCTTTTTCCTCACCTGTCCAAATCATCTTTTGATGCACTTGCTGTCATTTTCCTCTTTGATAAATTTTATCAGATCCCTTCAGCTATTAAATGTACTTTACAAATTCTAGGATGTGATTCCTAGTTTTCTTCTGAAAATGCTGGCAGATATCTTTGATTTCCAGGAAATTGGAGTCATCTCAGTCAAGGGTGGGTCATGTGTGGAAGTAAGGCTCACAAAGGCAGGAAAAACTCATCAGTGAAATAGAATGATTCTGAACTAATTGCTCTACAATGCAGAACAATGCTTGAACAATAATAATGGAATCAGACAACTCAGTCACAGCTAATAGCTCTTATTTAAAAAGTGAAAAACTTGTGCCAGATGAATTTCATTACCCTTACTCCTAGTTGATCTCTAGGCTTTACAATTAGGACTTTAATGGGACAAGTTTATCTCAGTCCTAACACAAAAGCCAGCTCCCGTAGAGGTGGAGTTGAGACTGACAAGATAAGATTGCTATACCATGAAGTAGAGCAGCAGTGACTTGTGTTCTACTGGGAATGCTGTGAGCAGAAGTGTAAGCAGCAAAGAGAACAAACAACTGCACAGGAATGACTAAAAGAATGATCATTCTGCCTTGCAATGTCACCTTGGCTCAGTGGGTAGCACTCTTTTGCTTCTGAGTCAGAGTGCTGTGAACGCACGTCCTACTCCAGCAGTTAATCACATAACCTTCGTTGATGGTTTGATGCATCAAAGCTGTCATCTTCCTCATATATTAAATCAATGCTCTGCCTGCCTATTTAGATGTCTATCTGTTTAGCTAAAATTAGACTGTAACTACACAAATAATCAGCTTGTTAAACATTCAGGGGTATCTTTTCACTAAGAGCTCACAGTTTGCAGGTTTAATAACACCTGGGAATGGAGACCTGCAAGTGGCCAGTTTAAGACACCTGCCTTACAATTCTAAGCAATGACAAAGAGCTACTTAATTATATAAACTTCTGGTTAACCATGAGGTTATAGTAAAAAGACCACAATGACTTTTAGCTATTTTAATTGTTCATGGTTTGCTTGGACACAGGTGTTACAATTTGGCCTCATTTTACAGGTTTGCTCAGATCCAAACCCCATGTTGGCTTTTTGGAGCTTGAGGTGAAAATCTGCAAGAACAATGGTATAATTGCTACTGACTGAACAATGTATCCCTTTGCAAGTGCCCTTCACCTGTTGTGATGCATCTATATATCTGAACATAAGGGTTCCGAACACTTCAGTCCCAATAACCATAACTCTGTGTTACAAATAGGGCAGAATCATGTTGCTAATCATTCTACCAGATCCTAATCATGTCAATACTTCTTTCAACCTAACTTCATCAACTCTGTAACCTGGAATCTCAAACTACACCAGTACTCTGTCTGGGCATTAACAGGAGGATTAATTTCTCCAATCTACATTCCATTCCTCTGCACATGAAACCAAACCTCTGAATTACTTTTCTCAAGGATGTGGTATACTTTCTTGCAATCTTAGAGCACTTTTTTAGTACTTCCCTCAGATCTGTATCCTGTTGGCTGCCTTGGATCAAAATTCAACACAATCAGCCAACTTTCTATCAAAAATTCAATGAACCCATTGTGCCTTTTATCCACCTCAGGATATATTTTGCTACATAAGGCCATTAGTATCATAAATTCTTATTTTTGCATGGGATGTGGTCAAGACCAAAGTTGAATGGCCATCTTTAACTGTCTCTTGGGTAGGTCTGTATGGTGAGGGTAATCCTGCAGTGGTGAGTGCTGGGCTAAAGGCTGAAGGAACAGCAATATAATTCCATGTCCAGATGGAAAAGGAGGGAGAGGAACCTGGAGGTGGTGATATTTTTATACACCTTGCCCTTGCCTTTTCAGGAGGAAGAGGCTGTACATGTGGGAGATAATGACAGTGGACCGTTACAAAGTACTGCAGCATAATTTGTAGATGATGCACAACACAACTACAGTAGCTGAGGGAAATTACTTTTTAGTTAATGATTTAGCTGCAGACTGACTTGTGTTTGTGTTATTTTTGGCAGTGTCAAGCTTCTTAAATGTAATTGGAACATCCAAGCAGGTGGTGCATAACCTGCTTTGCAATGTTTGATGTTGGAATGACTATAGTCAGTCAGAAGGCGGGTTTTGGGAGAGCAGATGTATATGGAATTTGGAGGATGGGATGCTGGTCAGCACATCATCAATTTTTAATGGGGTCTGATGAACCCTTGCATTCCCTCTAAGTCTCTAAGTCATAAAGTAGATTAGAGCTGTTTGGCCTCAGTTTTCCAGAGAATGTTGCAAAGAAAAAGTTGGCATGATCCTGACGATTCTTACCAATTTTTACAGATGCATCATAGAATGCATCCAATTTAGGTACATCACAGCTTGGTATGGCAATTGCTCTGCCGAAGATCACAAGAAATTGCAGAGAATTGTGAACACTGCCTAGTCCATCATGCAAATCAACCTCTCTCTTCGTTGACTCCTTCAACACTGCCTGCTGCATTGGGAAAGTAGTCATTAGAATCAACGACCCCTGCCACCCTAGTGATTCTCCAGAACCACCAGACTCAAGGATAGGTTCTCACCCACTGTTATTAGATATGGTATAAACCTCTCATATACTAAATAATGAACTCTTGATCTCCCAACTTACCCGGGCAAAGCCTTTGCAGTTTATTTGTCTATCTGCACTGTACTATTACTGTAACTGTAATACTAGATTCTGTATTGCTTTCTTTTTATTACCTTTATGTACTTATGTATGTCATGATCTATCTAGATGGCAGGTAAAACAAAAACTTTTCACTATACCTTGGTACATGTGATAATAATAAACCAATGAACAAAAACCAATATAACCCATGATCAATGCAACAGGTGAACACTAAGATGACTAGAGGAATGGCACATGGGATCTTGGCGCACATGGACAGCCATGTTTTTGTGGCATGATGCTCTATTACATCAGCATTATCTGGAAAACCTGTGTTTACCAAGTGCCTGCAAACATTGATTCTCCAAATGTTTGGACCTTACCATACTTTACCCAGTCAGCTTCTGTCACTGACAGGTGAAATGAAGAAAGTGCTGAGATGTACAGTACTGCAAATATAAAATAAAATTCCCTAACAAAATTGTTTCAACTACTTGCATTTCTTCACTAAACTTAAAAAAAAGTCAGAGTGTTTGATGTATGAGTTGCATCAAAACTGTTGAAGATTAAGTTCATAGAAAAGATAAGAAAAATCCACGTAACCTCACAGATTTATGATGGAGAAAACATTCGCTTTGAAGATATAACTCTGGGGAATCAATAGGCAAATTATAAACATTTTAACAGCTATTCAAGCAGATGATCTATAATTACTATGTTTCTAATGTGTTTTTGCTTTTCCCACTGTGTCATTTAATTTCAGGAGCATGTCTCATTATTCTCGAGGTATTCTGCAGTTACAGGTAGAGGCAAATGCAAGGAATGGTGTCCTTCAAGCTTCCTACAGGAAAATCAAATCTAAAAACATGACAAGTACCTCCACTTATCAATCTTTCTTACTTTCAATGGCCGAGTTCTTCTCTTTTGATGAATGTAATTCCTGCTCCATAACTTGAAGATGGAAGAGCTTAACTCTGTACTTTGTCCAATACTGATCCCATAATCAATATCACGAAAGCAGGAGATCTTATTCATATCATATCACTGTTCATGAGAGCTCACTGCATGCAAATTAACAGCTACATTTTCTATTTTAATTCAGAAAATATTGTATTGTGTATAATGTGTGTTAAAATAACTCAAGGTTATGAAACCTTCCATATGAGTCACTGTGCCTTCCAATGGATTGCCTACAATATCTGCACACAAGAACTCGAATGCACATGTCTGTCTTCTGTACTCCTTTATCTATGACTGGAAAAGCAACCATTGCAAATCAACCATTATCCCAGATGGTGTGTACAATATAATAGGCTAGAGATAGAGCAAAGATTTTTTTAGTTATATAATCACCATTCATGACCTCAAGATGTCACCAAGTATCTTACTATGTATGACACAGCTAGTTAAGTACTTTGTATGAAATGTAATCTCTATTATTATGTGTAAGCTAATTGCATACAACAAGGTCCAATGAAACAGGAACAAGACATTCAGAGTCATACAGTTTTATTGCATGCAAATGTGGGCACATTCATGCCAACCTTTTTGCCCAGCTACACTTAACCCATATGCCTGCACCAGGACTATATCTTTCTACTCTTTGGATAGATAAGTGCCTGTCTTGGGGGTAGAGGACTGTATATGCGTGCGGGTGGGAGGGAGGTACAGGGTTTGTTTTGCTGCTGTTGTTCTGTTGCTTGTAGAGTTCTGCTTTGCTGCATTTAGCTGAGCATTGCGGGTGTGCTATGTTGGCGCCAGAATGTACAGCAACATTTGCCGGCTGCCCCCAACACACCCTCAGGTGTGATGGTGCTAATGCAAGTGACATATTTTTCTGTATGTTTTGATATGCACAAGATAAATAAACTCGCATCTTGTATCTTGAATCTTGATGCTTGCTGAGCGATAAATATTGGCTAATACAATGCCAGCGCACCAAGACTTAATTAAGTTTTTTTTTATCTCTTTAATTCTCAGAACAATAAGAAGGAAATTAGCCAGGACACCATTGAGAATTACCGAGAGAAACAACAAATCCTGTGCCAATTTCCTACCAGGCTCTGCAATCTGCATACACCCGGGATTACATATGCTTATGCACATTGATTTCACAAAATTCTATTTAAACTGAGCACCAAGTAAAACTCTGCAGGATAATGAGAGTATTCACCTTGCTCCCATTTCGAAGCCCACGAAAGAAGAAATTCTTCAAGTTTGCAAGGTTTTTGTTTTGTAAGTATTGACAGCATATTTAAAAGCATTTATAAACAATTTCTTTCCTATTTCTAATACAGTGTACTTCAATCTTCAATGTGCAGTGCTGGAAAGATGGTGGAATTCTGTCTATATTTTTATGTGCTTTTTCAAGTGCCTCTACTACAGTACTTACAGTTGAGAGCGTATGCCAAGAGCAACAACAAGCTCCAGACCATATGTGCAGACGTGAGTAAAGCTACCAGTGAAAGACTCTCACAGCAGGTATTTAGATGCAGAGATTTTTTTTACCATCTGTGGCAAGGGCAAACTTATAAAACAAGACAGCATCATCAATGGTTGCTAAGTCATCTCTGCCCTAAAATATTAGAGCAGTGGCTTGTTTTGCCATTAGTATTTCAATGCAAGCTGATTTAGTAAATAGATGACTGAAGCAATGCTCACCATGAACTGCTCTCTCATGTCTCCACTCGAAGGAATCTTCATAAGACCAGAAGATACATGTAGGAGCAGAATTAGGCCATTCAACCCATTGAGTCTGCTCCGCCATTCCATCACGGCTGATTTATTATCCCTCTCAATCCCATTCTCCTGTCTTCTCCCCAGAATCTTTGATCCCCTGTCTAATAAGGAATCTATCAACCTCCGCTTTCAACATACCCAATGACTTGACCTCCACAGCCGTCTGTGGCAATTAATTCCACAGACCCACCACCCTCTGGCTAGACTGGGGTGGCACAATAGTGTAGTAGTTAGCACAATGCTTTACGGTATAGGTGACCTGGGTTCAATTCCCCTCACTGCCTGTAAAGAATTTGTACGTTCCTCCCTGTGACCATGCGAGTTTTCTCTGGGTGCTCCAGTTTCCTCCCCACAGTCCAAAGGCATACTTGTTGGTAGGTTAATTGTTCATTGTAAATTGTCCCATGGTTAGTCTAGGATTAAATTGTGGGATTTCAGGGCACCATGGCTCAAAGAGCCAGGAGGGCCTACTCTGCGTTGTATCTCAATAAAATAAAATAAAGTATTTCCTCCTCATTTCCATTCTAAATGGACATCCCTCTATTCCGAGACTGTGCCCTTTGGTAATAGACTTCCTCACTATCGGAAACATCTTCTCTATATTCACTCTGTCTAGGCTATTCAATGTTCGATTGGTATCAATGAGATCCTCCCACATTCTTCTAAACGTCAGAGAGTACCAGCCCACAGCCATCAAATGCTCCTCATACATTAACCCTTTCATTCCGAGAATCCTCCTCAGAACCCTCTACAATGCTAACACAACTTTTTTTAGATAGTTGTCTAAAATGGCACACAATACTCCAAGCGCAGTCTGAGCAATGCCTTAACCTTACTTCCTTGATTTTATATTCTAGTCCTGTTGAACTGAAGAGTAACATTGCGTTTGCCTTCCATATCAGCAGCTCAAACTGTAAGTTAACCTTCAGGGAATCCTGCACAAGGTTTCACAAGCCCCTTTGCACATCTGATTGTCCAATTTTCTCCCCGTTTAGAAAATAGGCTACACCTTTATTCCTTCCACAGGTCCATAATCCCTTTTCCGAAATCCAGAAAGCTCTGAGTCAACAGCCGACGTCACTCAGGTGTGACGTGGCAGCACCAGCAGAGGCTGCCAGACGTCAGCTGTGGCTCAGCGCTCGTACTGATTATACGCGCATTTGCTGTTCGATGATATTTTGTGTTCACTGTTGACTTTGTGTTTAATTTCACTGTGAAAATGTCAAAAAGAGCTGTAGATACCCCTATGGGTAACAATGAGAAAAAGAGAAGGAAGCATCTATCTTTATCAATAACGCAGAAAGTGGAGTTATTGCAGAAGCTTGATCATGGTGTGTCTGCGCAGCGCCTTACTGAAGAAAATAGTGTCGGAACTACCACTGTATGTGATTAAAATAAACAGAAAGACAAGTTACTGAAGTCTTATAGTGACAATGACGTTCTACATTTATTCCAATAAGTCATTTACCACGTGTTTGATTTGGTTCGTTTGAAGCTGTATATTTTTATGTTTTATTGAATGTTTTTTTCTTGTCATTATTCCCTAATCAATGCAGTATTACAACTACTTACAATTACATTTACATTGTGTTAGGTATTATAAGTAATCTAGAGATGATTTAAAGGGAGGATGTACATAGGTCGGGAGCTCCGCTGAGTCCTAAAGTCCACTGCACTGAGACAGGTTAAATAAGGGACTTGAGCATACATGTTTTTTGGTATCCGCTGGGGGGTCCTGGAACCAATAAGGAGGGATTCTGAAATCTGAAACATTCTGAATTCCGAAATGCACCTGCCCCAAGGATTTCGGATAAGGGATTGTGGACATGTACCAAAGTACATGACCATACACTTCCCTATACTACATTCCATCGGCCATTCTTTGTCCATTCTCCCAATCTAACTAATCCTTCTGCAGACACCCTGCTTCCTCAACACTACCTGCCCCTCCACCTATCTTCGTATCATCCACAAACATGGCCACAAGGTGATCAATTCCATCATCCAAATCACTGACATAGACAGTATCATGAAAAGAAGTGGTCCCAACACTGATCCCTGCAGAAAACCACTAGTCACTGACAGCCAACCACAAAAGCCCCCTTTATTCCCACTCTTTGCCTCCTGCTAATCAGCCAATCTTCCATCCATGACAGTATCTTTCCTGTAATATCATGGGTTCTTTTTAAACAGCTTCAAGTGAGGCACCTTGTCAAAGGTCTTCTGAAAATCCAAGTAAACAACATTCACTAACACTCTTTTGTTTATCCTGCTTGTTATTTTCTCAAAGAATCCCAACGGATTTTGCAAGCAAGGAAACAATACTGACTTTGGCCTATTTTAGGACTAGACTGAACTCCTGCCTCAGCAAGGACCAGGACCCATTGCAATTTGCCTATTGCCACAATAGGTCAATGGCAGACGCAATCTCAGTGGCTCTCCACATGGCTTCAGACCACCTGGACAACACAAACACCTACGTCAGGACACAAAAAACTCTGCAGATGCTGGGGTCAAAGCAACACGCACAACAAGCTGGAGGAACTCAGCAGGTTGGGCAGCACCCATGGAAATGAACAGTAAATGTTTCGGGCCGGAACCCTTCATCAGGACTGAAGAGGGAGGGGGCGGGGCCCTATAAAGAAGGTGGGGGGAAGGTGGGAAGGAGAAGGCTGGGAGGTGCCACGTGAAAAACCACTAAGGGGAAAGATCAAGGGGTGGGGGAGGGGAAGCAGGGAGGGGATAGGCAGGAAAGATGAAGAAGGAATAGAGGAAAGCACAATGGGTAGTAGAAGGAGGTGGAACCACAAGGGAGGTGATAGGCAGCTGGAGGAGGGGGCAGAGTGAAACTTACATCAGGATGCTGTTCATCGACTATAGCTCAGCACTTAATCCCACCATTCCCACGATCCTGATTGAGAAGTTGCAGAACCTGGCCTTTGTACATCCCTCTGCAATTGGATCCTTGACTTCTTAACCGGAAGACCACAAACTGTGCGGATTGGTGATAACGTATCCTCCTCGCTGATGATCAACATTGGCGCACCTCAGGTGTATATGCTTAGCCCAGTGCTCTACTCTCTATATACACATGAATGTGTGGCTCGGCATAGCTCAAATACCATCTATAAATTTATTGATGATACAACCATTGTTGGTAGAATTTCAGGTGGTGACGAGAGGGTGTACAGGAGTGAGATATGCCAACTAGTGGAGTGTTGTCGCAGCAGCAACCTGGCACTCAACGTCAGTAAGACGAAGGAGCTGGTTGTGGACTTCAGGAAGAGTAAGATGAAGGAATACATACCAATCCTCGTAGAGGGATCAGAAGTGTAGAGAGTGAGCAGTTTCAAGTTCCTGGCTGTCAAGATCTCTGAGGATCTAACCTGGTCCCAACATATCAATGTAGTTATAAAGGTGGCAAGACAGTGGCTATAATTTATTAGGAGTTTGAAGAGATTTGGCATGTCAACAAATACACTCAAAAACTTCTATAGTTGTACCGTGGAGAGCATTCTGACAGGCTGCATCACTGGTATGGAAGGGCTACTGCACAGGATTGAAAGAAGCTGCAGAGGGTTGTAAATCTAGTCAGCTCCACTTGGGCACTAGCCTACGAAGAACCCGAGACATCTTTAGGGAGTGGTGTCTCAGAAAGGCAGATTCCATTATTAAGGACCTCCAGCACCCAGGGCATGCCCTTTTCTCACTGTTACCATCAGGTAGGAGGTACAGAAGCCTGAAGGCACACACTCAGCAATTCAGGAACAGCTTCCCCTCTGCCATCCAATTCCTAAATGGACATTGAATCTTTGGACACTACCTCACTTCTTTTTAATATAGAGTACTTCTGTTTTTGCACTTTTTAAAAATCTGTTCAATATGCATATACTGTAGTTGATTTACTTATTTATTATTATTTTTGGAAATTTTATTTATTTATTTATTTTTCTCCGCTAGATTATGTATTGCTTTGAACTGCTGCTGCTAAGTTAACAAATTTCACATCACATGCCAGTGGTAATAAACATGATTTAGATTCTGATGTGCCTCCATCCGAAACCTCATCTCTAATCATGTACTCCAACATCTTCCCAACTCCTGAAAGCCACACTAGCTGTTCTATAATTTTGTTTCTCTGCCTCCTTCTCTTCTGAAAGAGTGAAGTGACACTTGCTATTATCCAATCCTCCAGAACTATTCCAGAATCTAGTGATTTTTGAAAGATCATTACTAAAGTCTTCACTTCAGCAACCTCTTTCAGAATCCTGGTATGTAATCCATCTGGTCCGGGTGACTTATCTACTATCTGACTTTTCAGCTTCTTAAGCACCCTCTCTTTAGTAATAGCAACTACACTCACACACTTCTGACGCCTGACACTCACACATTTCTGGCATACTTCTAGTGTCTTCCACAGTGAAGACTGATGCAAAATACTTATTAAGTTTGTCTGCCATTTCTTTGTCCCCCATTACTACCAATCCAACATCATTTTCCTGCTGTCTGATATCCACTCTTGCCTCTCTTTTACTCTATATATCTGAAAGAATTTGGTATCCTCTTTCATATGTATTTTCATATATAAAACCTTTCTCTACTTATGATTTTTTAAATTGCCTTCAGCTGTTTTTTTAAAAGCTTCCATTCTAATAGCCCTCTAATTTTTGCTATATTGTATGCCTTCTCTTGCTTTTATACTGTCTTTGATTTCCCTTGTCAGCCACGATTGCGCCATCTGCCCTTTAGAATATTTCTTTGTCTTAGTGATATACTGTATCTATCCTATACCTTCTGAATTGTTTCCAGAAACTCCAGCCATTGTTGTTCTGCCATCGTCCCTGCTAGTGTCCCCTTGCAATCAACTTTGGCTTGTAATTCCATTCACTTCACTGTAATACTGATATATCTGATGTTAGCTTCTCCCACTCACTGCAGGATGAATTTGCTGATATGTCAGGGAAGGGAAGGAAAGAGTACAGATAGTAGAGAGCATCCCTGTGGCCATCCCCCCTCAGTAATTGTTATCTTGTTTTGGATACTGTTGAGGGGACTGACCTGACAGAGGACGGCCACGGCGATCGGGTCGCTGGCAGAAGGGAGAGAAGAAGATGAGGAATGTGGTAGTCATAGGGAATTCTAGAGTGAGGGGAACAGACAGGAAGTTCTGTCAGCCTGATAGAAATACCTGCATGGTGTGTTGCCTCCCAGGTGCCTGGGTACGGGAAGAGGGTGAACAGCCTTGGTACGCGTTGGTACCAATGACATAGGTAGAAAAAGAAAGGAAGTCCTGAAGAGAGAGTTCAGGGAGTTGGGTAGGAAGCTGAAAAACAGGACCTCCAGGGAAGTAATCTAAGGATTGCTGCCTGTGCCATGTCCTAATGAGCGCAAGAATAGCATGATCAGGCATATTAATGCGTGGCTGAGAGACTGGTGTAGGGGGTAGGGCTTTGGGTTAGAAACAGAAACATAGAAAACCTACAGCCCAAAAGCTGTGCCGAACATCTCCTTACCTTAGAACTACCTAGGCTTACCCATAGCTCTCTATTTTTCTAAGCTCCATGTATCTATCCAGGAGACTCTTAAAAGACCCTATTGTTTCCACCTCCACCACTGCTACAGGCAGCCTATTCCACACACTCACCACTCTGCGTAAAAAACTTACTCCTGACATCTCCCCTATCCTACTTCCAAGCACCTTAAAACTAGCCATTTCAGCCCTGGGAAAAAGCCTCTGACTATCCACACGATCAATGCCTCACATTGTCTTGTACACCTCCATCAGGTCACCTCTCATCCTCCGTCACTCCAAGGAGAAAAGGCCGAGTTCACTCAACCTATTCTCCTAAGGCATGCTCCCCAATCCAGGCAACATCCCTGTAAATCTCCTCTGCACCCTTTCTATGGTTTCCACATCCTCTCTGTAGTGAGGTGAACAGAATTGAGCACAGTACTCCAAGTGTGGTCTGACCAGGGTCCTATATAGCTGCAACGTTACCTCTCGGCTCTTAAACTCAATCCCAAGATTGATGAAGGCCAATGCACTGTATGCTTTCTTAACCACAGAGTCAACCTGTGTAGCAGCTTTGCGTGTCCGATGGACTCGGACCCCAAGATCCCTCTGATCCTCCACACTGCCAAGAGTCTTACCATTAATACTATATTCTGCCATCATATTTGACCTACCAAAATGAACTACTTTACACTTATCTGGGTTGAACTCCATCCGCCACTTCTCAGCTCAGTTTTGCATCCTATCAATGTCCCGCTGTAACCTCTGACAGCCCTCCACACTATCCAAAACACCCCCAACCTTTGCGTCATCAGCAAATTTACTAAACCATCCCTCCACTTACTCATCCAGGTCATTTATAAAAATCACAAAGGTAGGGGTCCCAGAACAGATCCCTGAGGTACACCACTGGTCACCGACCTCCATGCAGAATATGACCCACCTACAACCACTCGTTGCCTTCTGTGGGCAAGCCATTCTGGATCCACAAAGCAATGTCCCCTTGGATCCCATGCCTCCTTACTTTCTCAATAAGTGTCATGGTCCGGTCCGTTGACTCCTCATTTCAGTTAATTTCCTTTTCCCTGTGTTCTACCGGGCTGCTTGATTAGAGAACCTGATCTTCATCCGAACCGGCAGCATAAAAACTCTGGCTTACATCTACTCGGGGCTGGACTGTGAGGTAATGCACATTTTGGGGCCGCTGAGAATTAACTCCTCAGCCAGTGAGGCAATGCATGTTCCGGGCTGCCGAGAATGGTGGATTCTAAGTGGCTTTGGTGCCTGGGGTTGCTTCGGGAATTCTGTCTCTTCGCGTTCCGCTAAGTGATTGCCAGCCGTTTGCCACTTCATGTGCTACCTCGTGTCAAGATACGAATTGTCTGTCATTGTTGGGTTTAGTCATCTCGTATCCAGCTGAGGATTGCTGGCCGTTTGCCGCTGCTCCGAGCCAAGATATGAATTGTCTGTCTTTGTTTGGTTTTGTCGTCCCATATCCAAGTCCGAGTCCAAGTCAAGTCCAAGTCCAGGCTCCGAGTCCAAGTCGAGTCCAAGTCCAAGTCAGGTCCAAGTCCAGGCTCTACGTCCGTGTCCAGGTCCAAGTGCAGGTAATGTGTCCATGTCCAAATCCAGGTTCCGGGGCCAAGTCTAAGTCCAGGTTCCTCCGGTTTGTTATCCAATGTTTATGTCTATGTAAGCATCTAATCCTCACTCTCCGGCCTTTCTGACAACTATTATTAGCATACACTTCTGTTAATGTTACCTGCATATCTGTTTCCTGTACTTGGGTCTGCTCCCAAATGCTGCATTCTAACAATAAGCCTTGCAAAGGGTCCCTTATCAAATGCCTTGCTAAAATCCACATACATGACATCTACGGCTCTACCTTCATCAATATGTTTAGTCACATCCTCAAAAAATTCAGTCAGGCTCGTAAGGCACAACCTGCCTTTGACAAAGCCATGATGACTATTCTTAATCATATTATGCCTCTCCAAATGCTGATAATTCCTGCCTCTCAGGATCTTCTCCATCAACTTACCAAGCACTGAAGAAAGACTCACTGGTCTATAATTTCCTTGGCTATCCCTACTCCCTTTCTTGAATAAGGGAACAACATCTGCAACCCTCCAATCCTCTGGAACCTCTCCTGTCCTCATTGATGATGCAAAGATCATCACCAGAAGCTCAGCAATCTCCTCCCTTGCTTCCCACAGTAGCCTGGGGTACATCCCATCCAGTCCCGGTGATTTATCTAACTTGATGCTTTCCAAAAGCTCCAGCACATCCTCTTCCTTAATATCTACATGCTCAAGCTTTTCAGTCTGCTGCAAGTCATCCCTACAATCGCCAAGATCCTTTTCTGCAGTGAATACTGAAGCAAAGTATTCATTAAGTACCTCTGCCATCTCCTCTGGTTCCATACACACTTTTCCACAGTAACACTTGATAGGTCCTATTCTCTCAAATCTTATCCTCTTGCTCTTCACGTACTTGTAGAATGCCTTGGGGTTTTCCTTAATCCTGTCTGCCAAGGGCTTCTCATGGGCCCTTCTGGCTTTCCTAATTTCATTCTTAAGCTCCTACCTGCTAGCTTTATAATCCTCTAGATCTCTACCATTACCTAGTTTTTTGAACCTTTCGTAAGTTCTTCTTTTCTTCTAGACTAGATTTACAACAGCCTTTGTACACCACAGTTTCTGTACCACCATCCTTACCCTGTCTCATTGGATGTACGCAGAACCCTACGCTAATATCCCCTGAACATTTGCCACATTTCTTCTCTACGTTTCCCTGAGAACATCTGTTTCCAATTTATGCTTTCAAGTTCCTGCCTGATACCCTCATATTTCCCCTTACTACAATTAAGTATTTCCTTAACTTGTGTGTTCCTATCCCTCGCCAATGCTGTGGTAAAGGAGATAGAATTGTGATTGCTATCTCAAAAATACTCTCCCACTGGAAGACCTGACACCTGACCAGGTTCATTTCCCAATACCAGATCAAGTACAGCTTTTCCTCTTGTAGGCTTATCTACATATCGTGTCAAGAAACCTTCCTGAACACACTTAACAAACTCCACCCCATCTAAACCCCTTGCTCTAAGGTTCTTGGACCACTGGGGCCTCTTCTCTGGGAGGTATGACCTGTACAAAAAGAATGGGTTACACCTGAACCCAAAGGGGTCCAATATCCTATCAGGCAGGTTTAATAGAGCTGTCAGGGAGGGTTTAAACTAATTTGGCAGGGGGGTGGAGTTTAAACTGGAGTGATAGGGCTGAGAAAGGGGAAAACAGAAATAAATCAAAGATAATGTTCATCAGAGATGATAGAAAGGACAGGCAGGAGATGAGGCATAATCACAGCCAGTGGATGATTTACAGGGAAACAGAGGTGCGGTTCAGTTAAAACAGAAAGCAGCAAATACTGAACTGAAAGTGTTATACTGAAAGTGAATGCACACATCATAAGAAATAAAATGGACGATCTTGAAATTCAGCTACAGATTGGCAAGTATGACATTGTGGCCGTCTCTGAAACTTGGCTAAAGGATGACTGCCATTGGGAGCTGAATGTCCAAGACATACCATGTCTCAGAAAGATAGGTTGGTAGGCAGAGGAGGCACTATGGCACTGTGTATAAGAAATCATATTAATCTTCAGAAAGAGATGACATAGGATTGGAAGGTGTAGAGTCTCTACTGGTTAAGTTCAGAAATGGCAAAGGTAAAAGGACCCAAATGGCAGTTGTATACAGGCCTCCAAACAGCAGCCGGGATGTGGATTACAAATTACAGCAGGAGATAGAAAAGGTGTGTCAGAAAGGCAATGTTATGATAATCGTTGGGGATTTTAACATGAAAGTGGATTGGGAAAACCAGGTCAGTACTGGACCTCAAGAGAGAGAATTTGTAGAATGTCTAAAGGATGGCTTTTTATAACAGCTTGTTATTGAGCCCACTGGGGGATCAGCTGTGCTAGATTGGGTGTTGTGCAATGATCTGGAGGTGGTAAGGAAGCTTAAGGTTAAGGAAAGCTAAGGGAACAGTGATCACAATATGATAGCATTCACTTTGAAATTTGAGAAGGAGGAACTAAATTCCAATGTGTTGGTATTTCAGCGGAATAAAGGAAATTACAATGACAGGAGAGGGGAACTGGCCAAAGTTGACTGGAAAGGTACACTAGCAGGAAGGACAGCAGAGCAGCAATGGCTGGAGTTTCTGCAAAAAAATGAGGGAAGTGCAAGACAGATATATTCCAAATAAGAAATTTTCGAATGGAAAAAGGACACTACCGTGGCTGACAAGTGAAGACAGAGTCCAAGTAAAAGCAAAAGAGAGGGCATACAAGGAAGCCAAAGCTAGTGGGAAGATAGAGGATTGGGAAGTTTAAAAAATTGCAGAAGGAAACTAAGAAGGTCATTCGGAAGGAAGAGATGAATTATGAGAGGAAGCTGGTGACTAATATCAAAGAAGATACAAAAAGATTTGTATGTATATAAAGGGTAAAAGAGAGTTGAGGGTAGATGTAGGACCAATAGAAAATGACACTGGAGATATTGTCATGAGAGACGCAGAGATAGCAAAGGAACTGCATGCATATTTTGTGTCAGTCTTCACGGTGTACCGGACATTCAAGAGTGTCAGGGAAGTGAGGTTTGTGCAGCGAAAATTACGACTGAGAAGGTGCTCGGGAAGCTTAATGGTCTGAGGGTGGATAAGTCTCCTGGACCTGATGGAATGCACATTCAGGTTCTGAAGGAAGTAGCTGGAAAGATTGCAGAGGCATTAGCAATGATCTTTCAAGAATCGATAGGTTCTGGCATTGTACCCAAAGAGTGGAAAATGGCAAATGTTACTCCGCTATTTAAGAAGGGTGGGAGGCAGCAGAAAGAAAACTATAAACTTGTTAGCCTGACATCAGTGGTTGAGAAATTAAGACCATAAGACCATAAGTCAAAGGAGCAGAAGGAGGCCATTTGGCCCATCGAGTCTGCTCCGCCATTTTATCATGAGCTGATCCATTCTCCTATTTAGTCTCACTCCCCCGCCTTCTCACCATAACCTTTGATGCCCTGGCTACTCAGATACCTATCAATCTCTGCCTTAAATACAACCAATGACTTGGCCTCCACTGCTGCCCGTGGCAACAAATTCCATAGATTCACCACCCTCTGACTAAAAAAATTTCTTTGCATTTCTGTTCTGAATGGGCGCCCTTCAATCTTTAAGTCATGCCCTCTCGTACTAGACTCCCCCATCATGGGAAACAACTTTGCCACATCCACTCTGTCCATGCCTTTTAACATCCGAAATGTTTCTATGAGGTCTCCCCTCATTCTTCTAAACTCCAAGGAATACAGTCCAAGAGCGGACAAATGTTCCTCATATGTTAACCCTCTCATTCCCGGAATCATCCCAGTGAATCTCCTCTGTACCCTCTCCAACGTCAGCACATCCTTTCTTAAATAAGGAGACCAAAACTGCCCACAGTACTCCAAGTGAGGTCTCACCAGCGCCTTATAGAGCCTCAACATCACATCCCTGCTCCTATCCTCTATTCCTCTAGAAATGAATGCCAACATTGCATTCGCCTTCTTCACCACTGACTCAACCTGGAGGTTAACTTTAAGGGTATCCTGTACAAGGACTCCCAAGTCCCGTTGTACCTCAGAACTTTGAATTCTTTCCCCATTTAAATAATAGTCTGCCCGTTTATTTTTTCTGCCAAAGTGCATAACCATACACTTTCCAACATTGTACTTCATTTGCCACTTCTCTGCTTATTCTTCCAATCTATCCAAGTCTCTCTGCAAACTCTCTGTTTCCTCAGCACTACCGGCCCCTCCACCTATCTTCGTATCGTCAGCAAACTTAGCCACAAAGCCATCTATTCCATAATTCAAATCGTTGATGTACAATGTAAAAAGAAGCGGCCCCAACACTGATCCCTGTGGAACACCACTGGTAACCGGCAGCCAACCAGAATAGGATCCCTTTATTCCCACTCTCTGTTTCCTGCCAATCAGCCGACGCTCTATCCACGTATGTAACTTTCCTGTAATTCCATGGGCTCTTATCTTGTTAAGTGGTCTCATGTGTGGCACCTTGTCAAAGGCCTTCTGAAAATCCAAATATACAACATCCACTGCATCTCCCTTGTCTAACCTACTGGTAATTTCCTCAAAAAATTGTAATAGGTTTGTCAGGCAGGATTTTCCTTTAAGGAATCCATGTTGAGTTCTGCCTATCTTGTCATATGCCTCCAGGTACTCTGTAACCTCATCCTTGACAATCGACGCCAACAACTTCCCAACCACCGATGTCAAGATAACAGATCTATAATTTCCTTTTTGCTTCCTTGCCCCCTTCTTAAATAGCGGAGTGACATTTGCAATCTTCCAGTCTTCCGGAACCATGCCAGAATCTATTGACTTTTGAAAGATCATCGCTAATGCCTCCGCAATCTCCACAGCTACTTCCTTCAGAACACGAGGGTGCATTCCATCTGGTCCAGGAGATTTATCTACCTTTAGCCTATTCAGCTTCCTGAGTACTTTCTCTGTCGTAATTATGACTGCGCACACTTCTCTTCCCTACCACCCTTGAGTGTCCGGTGTACTGCTGATGTCTTCCTCAGTGAAGACTGATGCAAAATACTCATTCACTCTCATCTGTCCTTTACTCTTTATATACTTGAAAAAAGCTTTTAGTATCCTCTTTGATATTGTTTGCTAGCTTCCTTTCATAGTTAATCTTTTCTCTCTTAATGACCTTCTGGGTTTCCTTTTGCAAGGTTTTAAAAACTTCCCAATCCTCTGCCTTCCCACTAATTTTTGCTCCCTTGTATGCACTCTCCTCTGCTTTAACTTTGGCTTTGACTTCTTTTGTCAACCACAGTTGCATCCTTTTTCCACTCGAAAATTTCTTCTTTTTTGGAATATACCTGTCTTGCACATTCTTCATTTCTCGTATAAACTCCAGCCACTGCTGCTCTGCTGTCTTTCCCGCCAGTGTCCCTTTCCAGTCTACTTTGGCCAGTTCCTCTCTCATGCCACTGTAATTTCCTTTACTCCACTGAAATAGCGACACTTCAGATTTCGGCTTCTCTTTTTCTAATTTCACAGTGAACTCAATCATGTTATGATCACTGCCTCCTAAGGGTTCCTTCACCTCAATCTCTCTAATCACCTCCGGTTCATTACACAATACCCAATCCAGTACAGCCGATCCCCTAGTGGGCTCAACAACAAGCTGTCCTAAAAAGCCATCTCGCAGACATTCTACAAATTCTCTCTCTTGAGATCCAGTGCCGACCTGATTTTCCCAATCTACTTGCATGTTAAAATCCCCCACAATTATCATAACACTGCCCTTCTGACAAGCCTTTTCTATTTCCTGTTGGAATTTGTAGTCCACATCCCTGCAGCTGTTTGGAGGCCTATAAATAACTGCCATCAGGGTCCTTTTACCCCTGCTATTTCTTAGCTCAACCCGTAAAGATTCTGCACCTTCCGATCCTATATCATCTCTTTCTAATGATTTAATATCATTTCTTACCAATAAAGCCACGCCTCCCCCTCTGCTTACATTCCTATCCTTCCGATACACCGTGTATCCTTGGATGTTCAGCTCCCAGAGACATGCATCCTTTAGCCAGGTCTCAGTGATGGCCACAATATCATACCTGCCAATTTGTAGCTGTACAACAAGATCATCCACCTTATTCCTTATGCTGCGTGCATTTAAGTACAACACCTTAAGACCAGTATTTGATACTTTTTGCTTTGATTTCACTGCAACTCATCCCAATGGCTACAAATCTGCCCTATCACCTGCCTGTCTTTCCTGACATCTTTACTGCTCACTATCTTACATTTCTGTTTTCCCCTTCCTCCGCTCTATCATTCTGGTTCCCATCCCCCTACCAAATTAGTTTAAACCCTCCCTAACAGCTCTATTAAACTTTCCCGCCAGGATATTGGTCCCCTTCGGGTTCAGGTGTAATCTGTCCTTTTTGAACAGGTCATACTTCCCCCAGAAGAGATCCCAATTATCCAAGAATCTGAAGCCCTGCCCCCTACACCAGTCTCTCAGCCACGCATTCATCTGCCTGATCTGACTATTCTTGCCCTTGCTAGCACATGGCACAGGTAGCAATCCCGAGATTACTACCCTGGAGGTCCTGCTTCTCAGCTTCCTTCCTAACTCCTGGAAATCTCTCTTCAGGACCTCCTCCTTTGTCCTATCTATGTCATTGGTACCAACATGTACCAAGACAACTGGCTGCTCACCCTCCCCCTTTAGAATATTCGGGACCCGATCCGAGACATCCCGTACTCTGGCACCTGGGAGGCAACACACCATGCGGGTATCTCTGTCAGGCTCACAGAATCTCCTGTCTGTTCCCCTGACTATGGAATCCCCTACAACTACAGCATTTCTCTTCTCCCTCCTTCTCTCCTGCACAACAGCAAATTGTTGAAATCAATTGTCAGCGATGAGATAATGGAGCACCTGGATGCACATGACAAGATAGGCCAAAACCAGCATGGTTTCCTGAAAGGAAGATCCTGCCTGACTAACCTACTGTAATTTTTTGAGGAAATTACAAGCAGGGTAGACAAAAGAGCTGCTGTAGGTGGTGTACTTGGATTTTTAGAAGGCCTTTGACAAGGTGCCGCACATGAGGCTGCTTATCAAGAGCCCATGGAATTACAGGGAAGTTACTATCATTATTGGAGCATTGGATGATTGGCAGAGAACAGAGAGTGGGAATAAAGGGATCCTGTTCTGGCTGGCTGCTGATTACCAATAGAGTTCTACAGGGGTCGGTGTTGGGACCACTGCTTTTTACAATGTATATCAATGTTTTGGACTATGGGATTAATGGATTTGTGGCTAAATTTGCTCATGATACAAAGATAGGTGGAGGAGTAGGTAATGTTGAGGAAACAGAGACTGTAGAGAGACTTAGATAGTTTAAGGGAAATGGGCAAAGAAGTGGCAAATGAAATACAACGTTGGAAAGTGTATGGTCATACACTTTGGTGGAAGAAATAAACGGGCAGACTATTATTTAGATGGGGAGAGAATTCAAAATGCAGAGATGCAAAGGGACTTGGGAGTCCTTGTGCAGGATACATTAAAGGTTAACCTCCAGGTTGAGTCAGTGGTGAAGAAGGCGAATGCAATGCTGGCATTCGTTTCTAGAGGTATAGAATATAAGAGCAGGGATGTGACGTTGATGCTCTATAAGACACTCATGAGACCACAGTTGGAATATTGTGTGCAGTTTTGGGCTCCTTATTTTAGAAAGGATATACTGAGATTGGAGAAGTTCAGAGAAGATTCACGAGAAAGTTTCCAGGAATGAAAGGGTTACTGTATGAGGAAAGTCTGGCAGCTATTGGGCTGTATTCCCTGGAGTTCAGGAGAATGGGGGGGTGGGGATCTCATAGAAACATTCTGAATGTTAAAAGGCCTGAACAGATTAGATATGCAAAGTTATTTCCCATGGTAGGGGAGGGCATGACTTCAGGATTGAAGGACATCCATTTAGAACAGAGATGCGGAGAAATTACTTTAGTCAGTGGGTGGCAAATCTGTGGAATTTGTTGCCACGAGCAGCTGTGGAGGCCAAGTCATTGGGTGTATTTAATGCGGAGATAGATAGGTTCTTGATTAGCCAGGGCATCAAAGGGTATGGAGTGAAAGCAGATGAGTGGGGATGACCGGAAGAATTGGATCAGCCCATGATTGAATGGCGGAGCAGACTCGATGGGCCAAATGGCCCACTTCTGCTCCTATATCTTACGGTCTTATATTATGATCACTGTCTCTTAAGGGTTGCTTTATTTTAATCTCCCTAATCAAATCTGTTTCGTTACACAACACCCAATCCAGAACATAGCTCAGTCACTGTGGCTTCCCCCTGCAGGACCCCCTCAATATTATCCAAAGCAATATACTTATTATTGAGGGGAACAGGGGAGTGCCCAGTACTCTGCACTGACTGCTTATTCACTTTCCCTCTCCTGACAGTCACCCAGCTCCCTGTCTCCTGCAACTTATTTCCCTTTAGGTCCAATCTATCACCTTCTCATAGTCCTCTATGAGCCACGCATCATCTAGCTGCAGCTCCAGTTCCTTAACTGGTCTCTAACCAGCTGGAATTTGATGCATTTCATGCAGATGTAGTA
Source organism: Mobula hypostoma (assembly GCF_963921235.1). Taxonomy (NCBI): domain Eukaryota; kingdom Metazoa; phylum Chordata; class Chondrichthyes; order Myliobatiformes; family Myliobatidae; genus Mobula; species Mobula hypostoma. Next base: position 160,133,709 of record NC_086100.1, read on the forward strand.
ATCAAAGAGACTGGGGATCTCTTGGAGTTCCCACATCTCCCACGAAGAAGAAAACAAACCCTGGTCCCATTCTCACTGCACTAGCTATATACTAATAGACAAAAAAAAAGAGAAACAAAACCTCACTAGAAACTTACTTACAGCCTCAGCCTTTTTTTGCCCAAATCTGTCCTAGGCCAAGCCTGTTGAGCCACACCAACAATGGCCTCTCTGCCTACACCTTGCTTTTTTTAATTGGCCTTTGCCAAGTGCCTAACAGATCATTATGAATTCAGCCAGCCGAAAATTCCGAAAGGCCCCAAGCTCTTTTTAAACCTCATCCCACCCTCAACCAAACAAATGTCAATGATTGTAACCTTTCAGAAAGAATGATATGGTCACCCAAATGAATGACATGGAGTGCTTCCTGAAGCAGACAGGGTGCCACTAATGGCTCGTACCCTGAGCTCATTAATGTCGTACCTGTCATTGATGGGGTGAGTTGGAAAAAGTATTTCAATTGCCAGTCGCATCTGGAAGCTGCATTCTACTGAACTATAATGAAGGTGTAATGAGCTAGTAGTTTGCAGCACAGTTTTCAAAGTTCACAGTAAATTTTATTATTAAAGTACATATATGTCACCATATACAAACTTGAGATTCATTTTCTTGTGGGCATACTCAGCAAATCTATAGAACATTAACTATTAGAGGATCAATGAAAGATCAACCAGAATGCAGATGACAACAAACTGCAATTGCAAATATAAAGAAATAGCAATAAATAATGAGAACATGAGACAATGAGATATAGAGTCCTTAAAGTGAGATTATTGGTTGTAGGAATATTTCAATGATGGGGCAAGTGAGTGTAGTTACTCACTTTTTTTTAAGAGCCTGATGGTTGAGGGGTAGTAATTGTTCTAGAACCTGGGGGAGGTTCTTGTACCTTCTACCTGATGGCAGCAGCAAGAGCAGAGCATGACTGGGTGGGTGGGGACCTCTGATGATGGATGGTGCTTTCCTATGTCAGCGTTTCATGTCGATGTGCTCAGTGGTTGGGGGGAGGGGGTGGGTGGTGTTATGTATGATGTACTGGTTGAGTAGTAAATATAAATGATCTGTATGGCCAGTCATGTTATTGTTGTGCAAACTACCCAAATCAGGGCAATAGCAGACAGATTTAACTTGCCTCACTCCCAATGAAATGCCAGCTCCTCCTACAGCATACCAAGTCCTATGGGATAAAAGTGGGACCGACTATCTTCTGCCTGGATCTGGTGCAATGCCAACTGCGATGAAGACTGGCAGAACAATGCTGTATATAATGCATTGCACTTCTCTCCATACCAACACACACTGGGGATTTGATGCTGTATCATTCCACCATCTCCTTAAAGTAATTCATTCAAAACTTTCCACTAAGTCTACCTTCACTATCATCTGCAATCTTTCTCTTGATCAGGCTGAGTAAACATACAATAACTATGGTCAAAGTTTCCTTGGTTTGGAATAGTTGGTACTCTTTTTTTCCTTTAAGTGTCCCCCAACCAGCAATGTTACATACTGTCGGAGGCAGAACGCTCTGTTCTCAGTAAGGGCCTCACCTTTGTCCCCATTCGCCCACACCTCAGCGAGTTCCGTGTTCGCCATGATGCGGAACTTTTCTTCTGCCGTCTCCGTCTCCGAGCCTACTTCTTTGGCAAGGACTCTTCCACCCCCACCGATGACCCCTTCTCCCGTCTTCAACCCTCCTCTTCTTCATGGACACCCCGCTCTGGTCTTCTGCCTGCTCTGGATCTCTTTATCGCTAATTGCCGACGGGACATCAACTGTCTCGAGTTCACCACACCTTGACCCCATTCCAACCTCACTCCTTCGGAACGCTCTGCTCTCCACTCCCTCCGCACTAATCCTAACCTTATTATTAAACCCGCCGATAAGGGGGGTGCTGTTGTAGTCTGGCATACTGACCTCTACCTTGCCGAGGCACAGCGACAACTCGCGGATACCTCCTATTTACCCCTCGATCGTGACCCCACTAAGGAGCACCAGGCCATTGTCTCCCACACCATCACCAACTTTATCCGCTCAGGGGATCTCCCATCCACTGCTACCAACCTTATAGTTCCCACACCCCGCACTTCCCGTTTCTACCTCCTACCCAAGATCCACAAGCCTGCCCGTCCTGGCCGACCTATTGTCTCAGCTTGCTCTTGCCCCACCGAACTCGTTTCTGCATACCTCGACACTGTTTTATCACCCCTTGTTCAATCCCTTCCGACCTATGTTTGTGACACTTCTCACGCTCTTGAACTTTTCGATGATTTTAAGTTCCCTGGCCCCCACCGCTTTATTTTCACCATGGATGTCCAGTCCTTATATACTTCCATCCTCCATCAGGAAGGTCTCAAAGCTCTACGCTTCTTTTTGGATTCCAGACCTAATCATTTCCCCTCTACCACCACTCTGCTCCGTCTAGCGGAATTAGTCCTTACTCTTAATAAGTTCTCCTTTGGCTCCTCCCACTTCCTCCAAACTAAAGGTGTAGCTATGGGCACCCGTATGGGTCCTAGCTATGCCTGCCTTTTTGTTGGGTTTGTGGAACAATCTATGTTCCGTGCCTATTCTGGTATCTGTCCCCCACTTTTTCTTCGCTACATTGATGACTGCATTGGCGCTGCTTCCTGCATGCATGCAGAACTCGTTGACTTCATTAACTTTGCCTCCAACTTTCACCCTGCCCTCAAGTTTACCTGGTCCATTTCTGACACCTCCCTCCCCTTTCTAGATCTTTCTGTCTCTGTCTCTGGAGACAGCTTATCCACTGATGTCTACTATAAGCCTACTGACTCTCACAGCTATCTGGACTATTCCTCTTCTCACCCTGTCTCTTGCAAAAACGCCATCCCCTTCTCGCAATTCCTCCGTCTCCGCCGCATCTGCTCTCAGGATGAGGCTTTTCATTCTAGGACGAGGGAGATGTCTTCCTTTTTTAAAGAAAGGGGCTTCCCTTCCTCCACTATCAACTCTGCTCTTAAACGCATCTCCCCCATTTCACGTACATCTGCTCTCACTCCATCCTCCCGCCACCCCACTAGGGATAGGGTTCCCCTGGTCCTCACCTACCACCCCACCAGCCTCCGGGTCCAACATATTATTCTCCGTAACTTCCGCCACCTCCAACGGGATCCCACCACTAAGCACATCTTTCCCTCCCCCCCTCTCTCTGCATTCCGCAGGGATCGCTCCCTACGCAACTCCCTTGTCCATTCATCCCCCCCATCCCTCCCCGCTGATCTCCGTCCGTGTAAGTGGAACAAGTGCTACACATGCCCTTGCACTTCCTCCCTTACCACCATTCAGGGCCCCAAACAGTCCTTCCAGGTGAGGCAACACTTCACCTGTGAGTCGACTGGGGTGATATACTGCATCCGGTGCTCCCGATGTGGCCTTTTATATATTGGCGAGACCCGACGCAGACTGGGAGACCGCTTTGCTGAACATCTACGCTCTGTCCGCCAGAGAAAGCAGGATCTCCCAGTGGCCACACATTTTAATTCCACATCCCATTCCCATTCTGACATGTCTATCCACGGCCTCCTCTACTGTAAAGATGAAGCCACACTCAGATTGGAGGAATAACACCTTATATTCCGTCTGGGTAGCCTCCAACCCGATGGCATGAACATCGACTTCTCTAACTTCCGCTAAGGCCCCACCTCCCCCTCATACCCCATCTGTTACTTATTTTTATGCACACATTCTTTCTCTCACTCTCCTTTTTCTCCCTCTGTCCCTCTGAATATACCTCTTGCCCATCCTCTGGGTCCCCCCCCCTTGTCTTTCTTCCCGGACCTCCTGTCCCATGATCCTCTCGTATCCCCTTTTGCCTATCACCTGTCCAGCTCTTGGCTCTATCCCTCCCCCTCCTGTCTTCTCCTATCATTTTGGATCTCCCCCTCCCCCTCCAACTTTCAAATCCCTTACTCACTCTTCCTTCAGTTAGTCCTGACGAAGGGTCTCGGCCTGAAACGTCGACTGCACCTCTTCCTACAGATGCTGCCTGGCCTGCTGCGTTCACCAGCAACTTTGATGTGTGTTGCTTGAATTTCCAGCATCTGCAGAATTCCTGTTGTTTATGTTACATGCCCTATCTATGCTTCAAGCTCATTCCCTGAGGGTGTGCATGGATATTTTAATCTGATCACACTTGGAGAGAAGCCATCATCATGTACTGATGTTTTTTTCTCTAAATTTGTTTAGTTATTGTTGGATGTTCCTTAAGAATTTATTGCACATCATCATACCCAACTGCATCCCCAAACCTTGTCACTTCCTGTACAGGGGGAGTAAGTAATAGCCTTGACAAACAGAACGGTGCTGGAATCTCAGCCTATACTTTAAACACCTGCCTCCTCCCACCACGCTCCATCAGCCTGCATGGTCAGGAATCATTAAAGAATCCTGAGTACTGGAAATTGCAAACCTGGCTAATGTCGGTTCAATGTGCATGGCTTTGGTGAACCCATTGGCAGAGCTGTTGAAATTACTTCACATCTAAATACATCTCCATGATAGTCATCAGCATTGGTGAACTGATAGTCCTCTTGTCAGGGTCTAGGCTCGTAGATAAGGGTTGATTTCTGAAGGAGAGCTGCAGTATTCGATACCCTGCCTCACAGACTTACTGTGGTATTGATTGGAGGGGGAAATTTGAGTCATATTTATCTCTCATTGACATTACATACGCAAAGACAATGTGGCAGGCATATTGTTTGTTGCTTCTTGATGTCACTACCTATTCATCAGGAATGACATCTCATGATTTAAACCTTAGTTTGAAATCTGTGCTCTAATTTTTTTTAATATATACTGCCATCTCCTTACTAATTCCGTTCATCCATTCACCCCATTCAAACATTGTATACTTTGACACTTGTCTAACTCATACTCTGGTGAGTCTTGATGGGGAGACACTAAGGGTCTTTTCCTACTGTGGAAGTTTTAGAGCAGGTGGGATTGTCTTAGCATAGGGGATTAATTAATTAAGATGGATATTCAGAGGGATATTTTGACTCATCTTGCAAATTGTCCAACCAAGAGAACAGGGATAATGAGCCATTAAGTATTCAAGGTGGAAAGTGGAGTTGAGCTAAAAAACAGATCTGCCACTTAATAGTAGAGAAGGCTTGAAGGGCCATTGAGCTTAAAACTGTTCCTGTTTCTCAGCAACATTACTTTACAGAGCAACACAGCAGCTGATTCTGTTGAAAAGTTATTTTTAAAACTTTACAATATATACATAATACCACAAGACATAGAAGCAGTACTAGGCAATTCTGCCCATCAGGTAAGCTCCAGTATTCAGTCATGGTTGATTTATTTTAACTCTCAAACCCATTCTCCTGCCTTCTTTCTATAACCTTTGACGCCCTTGCTAATCAAGAACATAGCAACCTCTGCTTTAAATATACCCATTGACTTGGCTTCCACAGCATCGATGGCAACAAATTACATTGATTCAACAACTCTAGCTAAAGAAATTGCTTCTCAAACAAGAGAAAATCTACAGATGCTGGAAATCCAAGCAACACACACAAAATGCTCGAGGAACTCAGCAGGCCAGGCAGCACCTATGGAAAAAAGTACAGTCGACTCTTTGGGCCAAGACCCTCGGTCCTGCAGAAGGGTTTCGGCCCAAAATGTTGACTGTACTTTATTCCATAGATGCTGCCTGTCCTGCTGAGTTCCTCCAGCATTTTGTTTGTGTTGTTTGAAATTCCTCCTCATCTCTATTCTAAAGGGACATCCTACTATTCTTTGGCTGTGTCCTCTGATACAAGACTCTTCCACTATTGGGAACACACTCTCCACATCCACTCTATCTAGGCCTTTCAATGTTCAGTATGTTTCAATGAGATTTTCCCCCTTTCTTCTAAACTCCAGATATTACAGCATCAGATCCATCAAACATTCCTCCTATGTTAACCCTTTCATTCCCAGATACTTCTCATGCACCTGCTCTGGACCCTTTCCAAAGTCAGCACATCCTTTCTTGGATGTGGGGGTCAAAACTGCTCACCATGCTCCAAAATATGGTCTGACCAATGTCTTATAAAGCATTGCATTTGCCTTCTTTACCAATGACTCAACTGCAAGTTAACTTTGGGGATTCCTGCACTATGACTCACAAGTCCCATTCCGCCTCCAAACGTTGAAATTCGCTCTCTGTTTAGAAAATAGACTATGGCTATATTGCTTCTACCAAGGTGCATGACGATATGCTTCCCTACACTGTATTCTATCTGCCACTTTTTTGCCTATTCTCCAAATCTGTTTAAGTCCTTCTGTAGCCTCTCTGCTTCCTCAACACTACCTGCTCCTTCACTCATCTTTGTACAGTACACAAGTCATTCAGTCAGTGGGTGCTGTCCTGAATCTGGGGTTGGCGGTTATGCACCTCCATCTTCTTCGATCTTGTGACAGCACCGAGTATATCCTCTCCCCCAGTTTGTTGTCGCTGGCCGCCTTTGCACCGCCTGGTGCCGCCCCCGCCGAACTCGAGCCCGAGGCCGTGTCAGCCTCCAGCCATGGCCACTTCTTCGAGCTCAGCCCTTCCTTAGGCGGAGGCCTTGGGCAGGTCCAGGCACACAGTGCAGCGCCCAAGTTCATCATGTCTCTTCTAACTAGGTTCATAGCATACGATTCATAGAAACATGGTGAGGCTTTAATCTCTTCCACGGAAGATGGCTGTTGGCTCACAAGGTGCTCATCTGCCCTTTGTCAGGTCATGTTGTTTTCAGTCCTGCTGGGTGTCCTCACACCCTCTTCACTAGACTAAGTCCGGTGGCGGGGGTCGGCCGAGTCGCTGACCACTCGACCATGGCCCCCGGCTGAGCGCCGGGCACCCGCCCCCTGCCAAATCTCTCCGAGTGTCTGGCGCCCGACTGAAAATCATGGTCGAGCGGCCGGCGACCAAACTGGATTAGTACACGAGCTTGGCCACAAAACCCCCAATTTCATAATCCAGATCATTAATATATAATGTGAAAAATAATACAGCGAACACCAACCTCTGTGGAACACCACCAGTTACTGGCAGCCATCCAGAAAAGACCCCCCCCCTTCTTTATTCCCACTCTTTGCCTTCTGCCCATCAGCCACACTAGAATGTTTCCTGTAATACCATGGGTTCTTATCTTTTTTTAGCAGCAGCATGTGTGGCACCTTGTCAGAGGCCTCTGAAAATCCAAGTAAACAATATCACTGACTCTCCTTTGTCTATCCTCCCTGTTACTTTCTCAAAGAAGTCCAACAGATTTGTCAGGTAAGATTACCCCTTCAGCCTATTTTATCACATACTCCAAATAGCCCAAAAACCCATCTTTAATAATGGACCCCAACATCTTCCCAACCACTGAATTCAGACTAACTCATCTATAATTTTCTGCCTTTTATCTCCACCCATTCTTAAAGAGTGGAGTGATATTCAAAATTTTCCAGTCCCCAAAACCATTCTAGAATCTAGTGATTCTTGAAAGATCATTACTAATCGCACTACACTTTCTTTAGCTACCTCTTTCAGATCTCTGGGGTGTAGTCCATCTGGTCTGTGACCTGTCTACCTTTAGACTGTCAATTTCCCAAGCCCCTTTTCCTTAGTAATAGCGACTACACTGACTTCTGTCCGCTGACTCTCTTTAATTTCTGGCACACAGATGGTGTCTTCCACAGTGAGGACTGGTGCAAAAACTAATTCGTTCTGCCCACCATTTCTTACTATCTCTCTGGTGTCATTTTCCAATGGTCTATTGTCCACTCTTACTCTGTATATATCTGAACAATCTTTTGGTATTATCCTTCATATTATAAGCTTGTTTCCCTTCATATTTCATCTTTTTTTTCTTTTATTCTCATATCTCACCTCGTCCCCCCCCCCTTAGAAAATAAGAGAGCACTTTACTCAACTGGCCCCTGAACAGAACAAACCATGTCCAGCAGTCAGTATGGCCTCAGAGGCCTGGGATTCAACCTTGACCTCCAGTGTTGTCTGTGGAGCTTGCACATGCTCCCTGTGATGGGTGGGCTTTCTCTTGGTGCTCGGATATCCTACCATATCCTGATGGCATGGCGGCTTAATAGGTTAATTGTTTATGTAAAAAGCCCTCTGTAATATATGGGAGGCAGAAAAATTGAGTGGAGGTAGTTAATGTGTATACTGTATGAGCAAAAATAGGTAACAGCTAAATGGGGGGGGGGTGGGGGGGGATGGAATTGATGGCATTGCCATGAAAGCTGACATTGACTCAATGGGCCAAAATGCCTCTCTTGGAGTAAAAGGAAAATAAAAATATGAAATGTCATCTCACGGTTATGGCTCTGCTTTCAAAGGCAATCGAACTGGAGAAACTAGAAACTAATTTTCACGTGACTCACTCCAACCTGAATCTAAATCAGGCAATGATCACAAATTAGCCTTAAGTAATAATACAAGTGTGCTTCAAGTTCTGAATTCTGTGTGAGTCTCCCAAATCAGGTCACATCAGATTTTTAATTTATCGTAGTGTTTACATTTGAATGTTTTACCATGAAAACATGCCCTTTTTCTTTTGTTTTATAACTCCATCTGACTCTAAAATATCCCTACTCTAAAGCTTACATCAGCTTATTCACTAAAACCCACTGCTGGTGAGACTTTCCCTAATGACAAGTGTTCAGATCTCCTCAGACTGAAAGGCCTAGTTATACAAAATTAATTGAAAGCCCAATACTGCATGCCAGTTAATGTCAGACCAGGGAGAGAAACATTTCCACATTGTTGAAGATGTGTGCAAGTTCAAGATACCCATCCTGTTAATGCATTTTCAGCATTTCTAAATTCCATGTTGAAGGCATTTTTTTAATATACTGTATCCATTCCTTGACAGCCTATTGACTTTTGAGTCTCCACAGATCCAGAAGATTAAATTGAGATGGTAATGACGTCAAACACTCGCAATCTGATGCTAGGAAAGGATAAATCATTTAACAGTACCCACATTGCAATCAACAGAGCAGAAAGGAATGACTGCCTTGCACAGAACAATATCAAAGCCTGGGGGAAAAGTGAAATGAATTTTGAAAAGCTAACCTGCTTCACTAGTTGCTCCTTCTTCACCAGTCCAGTGGCTGCTGCTATGTTTCCAGCTCCTTCCACTGTCTTCTGAGCGACTGTGGACATTCCAGTCACCATGGCTCCTCCAACCAGAGATGCTTGTTCCTTGGTCTTCTCAGCCACTAACCAAAAATACAAACCACAGGGAACATTCTAATTGACTGCACACATTCATCCTACGGAAAGCTTTTCCAACGGAACACAGAACATAGAACAACACAGCACAGACACACCCCACATACAGTATACACCGACCATGATGACAAACTAATCACATTTGCCTGCACATAATTCATATCCCTCCATTTCCTGTCTGGTCATGTCTGTCTAAATGCCTCCGAAATGTTGCTTTTGTACTTAGTTCTACCCATACTGCTGACAGTGTGTTCATAGTACCTATAACTCTACATGATTTGCCTTGTGCAGCTCCTTTAAAATTTCCCCTTCTCACCTTAAAACTACAGTAAGCCCTCTACTATTTGATAATTCCACTCTGGGAAAAAGACTGACTATCTCTCCTATTTATGCCTATCATCTTTTTATATACTTCTACCATATTGCCCCTCAGCATTCATGCTCCACAGAAAATAATCCAGGATCGTCCAACATCTTATAGCTCTACACTCTAAACCAGGCATCGTTCTGGTGAACTTTCTCTGCACCCTCTCCAGAGCCCCCATATTTTTCATTTAGTGTGGCAAACAGACCTGACCAAAGTTTACACAGTTGTAATGTGACTTCCCAATTGTTTCTCAAGACTTTGACCGATATATGTCTTCATTATCAACCTATGTATTGTAATCTCTACAAAAAAAAATGGTTCAGCGTATTAGACACAAAGTGGATTTGATTTTAGTAAGGGTAGCAACAGCATGAGAAATTGTGCAGAGGAGCTTTATAAGAATGTTATCAGGGTGACATATAGTGGTGCAGCTAGTAGAGCTGCTGCTACATAGCTCCAGAACCTGGGTTTGCTCCTGACCATGAGTACCATTCGTGAGTCCAGGGCTTTCTTCCAGGTGTTCCAGTTTCCCAACAACGCTAGGTTAATTGAGCACTGTAAACCACCCCTAGTGTGTAAGTGAGTGAGAGAATCTAGCGAAACTCTTGGTGATGTGAGGAGAACAGAAAAATGGGAATAGTGTTGGAATAATGTTATTGTGTGTAAGTGAATGGGAAAATCTAGAGGTATTGTTGGCAATGTGAAGAGAATAGAAAAATAGGAACAGTGTTGGATTACTGTCAGTGTGTGTTTGATGGCCAATATGGTCTCATTGGATACAAGGTGCTGCTTCCATTTCACTCCGGTTAAAAGAGCCACTGTGGTATTAGGCAATGGGTTCTAGGACAAGTTTCAACTGCTTTTTCCAAAACGCTGGCCACTTTGCAATATTTGACCTGCCTTTCAGATACCATCTCAGACTTTATCCTTTTACCAATCCTGAATATCTCTCCTTGTTCTGGTGTGTTGTTTCAGTCTGTAAAGTCCTCAGTGTGAATTATGCTTGTGCTCGTTAGGATATTATGAATATTCAGACCCCTTTAGGCAAGATGAATGAAGTCTGCAATGCAGTTTATTGAGTCCAATCTCTGCCATGCGTATCTTATCCACACAAGCATGTTGGTCGCAACATTGCTATTGTACCTTGTGACAAAAGGTAGATTGAGTGACCATAAAACTGGGTGTCTTTGGCCAAACACCTCATACTCATCTGAAATAACAATATAACCAAAAATATTGTATTGTTGAAAGATCTGTATGATTATTCCTAAATGATAATTAGAAACTTTCTTTCCTGCCACTGATATTAACAGTGTTGTCTACAGGAGCAGAAGTGATAACAGGTTCCAACAGCTTATTTCCTGGGCACTGAATACATGAGGTATTTTTAATTAAGTGGGGAAAAACTTACCACTGTACAGTGTAATATTGTGTTTGTTGAATATGGGAAGGAATGGTAGGAATATAGAGATTAAATTACTTTCACAATAAGGTGGCACAGTTGAATGACTTGTAATAGTAACAACCCAGCCAGGTTCAATCCTGACCTTAGAGGCTCCAGTTTTCTCCCATGTCCTAAAGATATATGGGTTGGTAGTTTAATCGGACACTATAAATTGGCCCCAGTGTGTGTAGTTAAGTGGCAGAATCTGGGTATAGTTGCTGAGAAGTTACGGAGAATAAAAAATCCATTAGTATGGGATTTGTGTAAATCAGTAGTTGATAGCTGAAGTGGGTTGGTGGGTTGATGTACTTGTTTCTGTGCTATCACTCTCCACTATGGCAATGGATGAAATAAATACCTTACTTTTGAGTACAGGCCTTGGGCTGTAAGCTTGCAATTTTACAAGACATTGGTGAGGCTGTACTTGGAGTATTCTACACAGTTTAGTCATGCTGTTCTAGGAAAGTCATAATTAAACTGGAAGGAGTACAGAGGAGATTTGCAAGGATGCTAGCAGGACTTGAGGGCCTGGGTTTAGGGAGAGGTTGGGCAGGATAGGTCTTTATTCCCTGGAGCAAATGAGATTGAATGGTGGCAATATAGAGGTGTATAAAGTTATGAGAGGAATAAACAAGAAGTATTTTTTCCCCAGGAAAAGGGAAATAAAACCGAGGGACATGGGTTTAAGGGAGGGAGTGAAGATTTAAAAGGGAGCTAAGGAGCAAATTCTTCACACAGAGGAAGGAGCATATTTTGAATAAGCTACTGGACAAAGTGGTTGTGTCAAGTACAATAACAGCATTTAAAAGACATTTAGATAAGTAGATGAATAGGGTGATTTAGAGGGATGCGGGCCAAACTCAAGAAGTGGGATGGCATGGTCGGTATGGACAAGTTTGGCCAAAGGGCTTGTTTCCATGGTGTATGACTCTATTTCCCATTGAGCTATTCATCGATCATAATTGTGTTTCTATGTTTACAGACCATGGTCTAAGTTCATTAAAACTGTGGAAGACTACCGAGCTAAACCTCAGTATGTATCCAGTGAAGAAAGAAGGTCTGCAATTTGCATTAAATTTGTCAGTTTATGTTTAGGTGGAATGTTTGGTATTATAAAAACACATACATACAGCCCATGGTTTATCTTTTATTATTTACTTGTTCGTGAGACACAGACATCACTGGCACTGCTGACATTCATTCTTCATTTCGAATTACTCTGCAATTAGAAGTCATTGATGATTCCAGAGACAGACATTGGCCAGGCAGGAAAAGGACATTAATTTTACTCTCCTCAAGGTTTTCACAGAATACACAGATTCATGGGCATCATTATTGAAAGTATTTATTTTATTAATTGAGTTCATATTTCCACTACTGCATTAGGATTTCACCTCCTATCCCTGGATCCATAGTCCTGGCATGTTGATGCTAGTTTCAGTGTCCTCGCCTTCATGCCACCTTATCTGCACCATCTTGTATTAATTTTGAAGCTACTGACATCCATTATATGTTTAAGATATGAAGCATCAACCAAGTGAAAATGTATCTTTTATACTATTTCTATGATCTAACCCTTAGAAGGGGCTTTGCTTTAAATATGCTTTAAGTACATCTGTGCAATACTTCCGAAACAAGTATAATCAATTCTATATTGATTATCATCTATATTGAAATCATGTCTGACGAATCTCATAGAATTTTTTGAGGATGTAACTAGTAGAGTGGATAGGGGAGAACCAGTGGATGTGGTATATTTGGATTTTCAAAAGGCTTTTGACAAGGTCCCACACAGGAGATTAGTGTGCAAACTTAAAGCACACGGTATTGGGGGTAAGGTATTGCTGTGGGTGGAGAATTGGTTAGCAGACAGGAAGCAAAGAGTGGGAATAAACGGGACCTTTTCAGAATGGCAGGCGGTGACTAGTGGGGTACTGCAAGGCTCAGTGCTGGGACCCCAGTTGTTTACAATATATATTAATGACTTGGATGAGGGAATTAAATGCAGCATCTCCAAGTCTGCGGATGACACGAAGCTGGGTGGCAGTGTTAGCAGTGAGGAGGATGCTAAGAGGATGCAGGGTGACTTGGATAGATTGGGTGAGTGGGCAAATTCATGGCAGATGCAATTTAATGTGGATAAATGTGAAGTTATCCACTTTGGTGGCAAAAATAGGAAAACAGATTATTATCTGAATGGTGGCCGATTAGGAAAAGGGGAGGTGCAACGAGACCTGGGTGTCATTATACACCAGTCATTGAAAGTGGGCATGCAGGTACAGCAGGCCGTGAAAAAGGCGAATGGTATGCTGGCATTTATAGCGAGAGGATTCGAGTACAGGAGCAGGGAGGTACTACTGCAGTTGTACAAGGCCTTGGTGAGACCACACCTGGAGTATTGTGTGCAGTTTTGGTCCCCTAATCTGAGGAAAGACATCTTTGCCATAGAGGGAGTACAAAGAAGGTTCACCAGATTGATTCCTGGGATGGCAGGACTTTCATATGATGAAAGACTGGATGAACTGGGCTTGTACTCGTTGGAATTTAGAAGATTGAGGGGGGATCTGATTGAAACGTATAAGATCCTAAAGGGATTGGACAGGCTAGATGCAGGAAGATTGTTCCCGATGTTGGGGAAGTCCAGAACGAGGGGCCACAGTTTGAGGATAGAGAGGAAGCCTTTTAGGACTGAGATTAGGAAAAACTTCTTCACACAGAGAGTGGTGAATCTGTGGAATTCTCTGCCACAGGAAACAGTTGAGGCCAGTTCATTGGCTATATTTAAGAGGGAGTTAGATATGGCCCTTGTGGCTACGGGGGTCAGGGGGTATGGAGGGAAGGTTGGGGCGGGGTTCTGAGTTGGATGATCAGCCATGATCATAATAAATGGCGGTGCAGGCTAGAAGGGCCGAATGGCCTACTCCTGCACCTATTTTCTATGTTTCTATGCTTCTATATCCAGCTCCTCTGTGAGAGAAATCCAAAAGAGGATTGTTTAATTTTATTGCACTCAAGAAAATTGTTTGCCATATAACTCCATCATTTACCAATTCTTAATAGGAATTCATAATTTTCAAGCTCATTGAAAAATAACAAGCTGTCATATACATGTTCCACAACATTCTGATATACTTGAATCTTACATTAGATATCCTATCAAAGGTATTTTATGAGAGGCTTAAAACTAGTTTGAAAGACAGGTAATAAAAGTGGTGAATGAAATTTTCTCTGTTTTCTGACTTTTAAATAAAAGGTCATCAGATCAAGACAATCTGGGAAAGATTTTGCTTTTATTCACACAGTGACTGGTTGCTCTTTATGCTTGCAAATACTCTCAGTGGCCACTTTAATAGGTACCTCCTGTACCTAACAAATTTGCCACAGAGTGTATGTTCATGGTCTTCTCTGCTTTAGCCCATTCACTTCAAGGTTCAACATGTTGTGAGATCAGAAATGTTCCGCAAATGACTGTTGTAACATGTGGTTATCTGAGTTACTATCATCTTCCTATCAGCTTGAATCACTCTGGCCACCCTCCTCTGATTCTCCCATTAACAAGGAATTTTCACCCACAGAACTGCTGCTCACTAGATGATTTTTTGTTTCTCTCACCCTTCTCTGTAAACTCTAGAGACTGTTGTGTGTGAAAACCCCAGGAGATCAACTGTTTCTGATATACTCAAACCACCCTGTCTGGCACCCACAATCATTCCATGGTCAAAGTCACTTAGATCACATTTCTTCCTAATTCCGACGTTTGGTCTGAACAACAACTGAACATTTTGACCACGTCTGCTTGTTTTTGTGTTTTGAGTTGATGCCATATGATTGGCTGATTTGATATCTGCATCGATGAGCAGGTGTACAACCATACCTAATAAAGTGGAGACTGAATCATTTGCCACATATAACACCATACGATATAGGAAAAGAATTAGGCTATTTAGCCATTGAGTCTGCTCTGCAAGTCAATCATAGCTGATATTTTTCCACACCATACTCTTGCTTTCTTCCTGTAACCTTTAACCCCCTTACCAACCAAAAATCTATCAATCTCTGCCTTAAACACACCCAATGACTTGGCCTCCACAGCCCTCCCTGGAAACAAATTCCATAGCTTCCCCATCCACTGGCTGAAGAAATTCCTCCACATCTCAGTTTTAAAGAGATATCCCTTTATTCTGAAGGTGCGCCCTCTTACTATTGGAAATCTCCTCTGTATGTCAACTCTATCCAGGCCATTCAGGATCCAGTTGGTTTCAATTAAATCCCCTCTCATCTTTCTGAACTTCATCAAGTGCAAGTCCAGAGACATTAAAAGCTCCTCACATGTTACTCTGGTGGCCTGATGGTGGGACACATGGCTCCTACACCTGGATTATTATTGTGAATCTCCTCTGGATCTTCTCCAGTGCCAGCAAATCTTTCCTTAGATATGGTGTCCAAAATTGCTCACAACATTCCAAATGTGGTTTAACACTTCGGTAGCACAAATACAGAAGGCTGGCTCCAACCTCCACAGTTTACACCTCCAGAATATTTCAACTGCTATTTTATTCCAAATGGGGAAGGGAAATAACAGCAGCTTCTTTGATTGCTACAGGTACCATACATTCCACAAACACTTCATTTTGGCTTTTTAAAGTTCTTGCAGATTCTTCCTTTCACTGTCCAGAACTGCACCCAGCACTTAAAACTAATTTTTTTAAAAATTTCAAAATATACTTTATTCAAAATTAAAATTATATACAATAAACCATTCAATAACTTTCCATCCTTTACATACGTTTCCATTATGGTCTGTACCTATCCATACTTATGGCCACCCACGTGGCCCTCCAGTTGTTCACCTTACCACATCATTGTTGAGGGGTATACTTCCCGCCACCCGACCCCTCCCACTCCCACGGGTGAAGAAACCTATACTGTGGTCCTTCCCCACTGGGCCCTTGCAGTGGTGCACCAAATTTCAGTGCGTCCCTCAGCACGTACTCCTGCAGCCGAGAATGTGCCAGTCGGCAGCATTCTCCCACGGACATCTCCATATGCTGGTAGATCATCAAGTTTCGGGCCGACCAACGAGCGTCTTTCACCGAGTTGATGATCTGCCAGCAGCACCGGATGTTGGTCCCCGTGTGCATCCCTGGGAACGGCCCGTAGATCAGAGTCCTCTGTTATGCAGCTGCTGGGGATGAAACGTGACACTAGCCTGTCCATCCTCCTCCACACCCTCTCTGCGAACTGACAGTGTGCAAAGAGGTGGGCCACAGACTCCTCCTCACTGTAGTCCTCCCGTGAGCAGCGGGGTGTGGAGACGACGTCCCGGGCATACAGGAGGGATTTGAATGTGAGGGCCTCTCTCACCGCCAGCCAGGCAAGGTCCTGGTGCCTGTTGGTGAGGTCTGGTGATGAGGCAATTTGCCAGATGAACTGGATGGTCTGCTCAGGGAACCACCCCACTGTGTCCATCACGTCCTTCTCCTGCAGTGCCTGCAGAAAATTACGTGCCGACCACTGCCTGATGGCCCTGTGGTCAAAGGCGTTGTCCTGGAAGAACTTTTCTATGAAGGACAGATATGGCGGCAATGACCAGCTGACTGGGGCGTTGCGCAGGAGTGGGGCCAGACCCATCCTTCATAGCCAGGGCGACAGGTAGAACCTGGGCACATAGTGGTACTTGGTGCCCACATACCTGGGTTCTACACACAACCTGATGCAGCCACACATGAAGCTGGCCATCGGGGTGAGGGCAACATTGGACGTTCTTGCCCCCATTGTCCAGGGACTTGTGCATGACGGTCTGTCTCACCCGCTCCATCTTGGATCCCCAGACGGATCTGAAAGCAGCTCGGGTGATTCCCGAACTGTAGGAGCTGGGGACGGGCCACACCTGCGCCAAGTACAGCAGCCCTGAGAGCACCTCACACCTGATGACCAGGTTCTTGCCCATTATCGATAGGGAGCGCCCTCCCCATAGTCCCAGTTTCTGTTTCACCTTGGCAGTCCGCTCCTGCCAGTTCTTGTTGCATGCCTCGGCCCCTCTGAACCAGATCCCCAACACCTACACGTGATCAGACCTGATGGTGAAAGGGACACTGGATCGGTTGGGCTAGTTGCCGAAGAGCATGGCTTCGCTCTTTGTGCGGTTGACCCTGGCCCCCGACGCTAGCTTGAACTGTTCGCAAATGCCAATCAACCTGCAAACTGACCTCGGATCAGAGCAGAAGATGGTGACGTCGTCCATGTACAGGGAGGTTTTCACTTGGGTTCTTCCACTGCCTGGCAGCGTCACCCCTCTTATGCCCTCATCCCTCCTGATGGCTTCGGCAAAGGGTTCTATGCAGCAGACAAACAAGACAGGGGAGAGGGGACGGCCCTGCCTGACTCCAGACCAGATGGGGAAGCTGTCTGTTTCCCACCCATTGACCTGGACTGCACTATGGATGTCTGTGTAGAGCAGTCTGATCCAATTCCGGATTCCCTCCCCAAATCCCATTTTGGAGAGCACGTCCGCCATGTACGTGTGCGATATCCTGTCGAAGGCTTTCTCCTGGTCCAAGCTGACCAGGCAGGCGTTCACCCCCCTGTCCTGCACATAGGCGATGGTGTCCCTCAGCAGCACGAGGCTGTCTGAGATCTTCCTGCCCGGTACAGCACAGATTTGGTCCGGGTGGATCACCTGTCCCAGAGCAGACTTGACCCTGTTGGTGACAGCCTTGGACAGGATCTTGTAATCCACATTCAGGAGAGAGATGGGCCTCCAATTTCTAATGTCCTCCCTTTCCCACTTCTGCTTGTAGATGAGGGTGATGATTCCCTTCCTCATGGACTCTGACATGCTGCCGGCCAGAAGCCTGGCATTGTACACTTCCATCAGGTCTGGGCCCATCCAGTTCCACAGAGCCAAGTACAACTCAGCCGGTTAAATCAATTGTTTGCTGAGTTTCTGTTGAACTGTTCACAGGAAGGCACGTGGGAAAAATTGCCTAACATCCACCACATCTCCCTTCTAAATCGCAGTAGGAGAGGCTAAATTAAAAGGCAGAACAGGCAAGTGTTAGGAGAAGAGAAAATTTGCCTCAGGTCAGTGTCTTGTTAGCTCTTAATTTTCAGATGCAGCTCTCAAGACATTCTTCTCACAATTCTGCACAGCAGTTAGTCACATGACTGATGATAAAGCAGGAGTGGGGGAGAGAGAGGAAAGATTTCTCTCAGACATCACCTACCAAAGGCCAGCTCTGAATGACGTCAGAACCCTCTAATGAGGGAGAAGTTGGGCAAGTCAAACTAGACAACAACTGTTGATACATTGAGCATCTGAAAATGAGTAGCAGTAGAAAATACGACAACAGTTGGATTAAAGGTGGGAATCTATTAGGAATAGGAACAGTGCCCTCAAGATTGTTTTGAAGAATGCTCATTGTTATGCACAGGCACATCTCAAAATCTAAGCTTGACCCAATGCTCTATTATTTATACACTCATCACTGTGTGGCTAAGCATTGCTCAAATGTCCTCTATAAATTTGCTGATGATACGACTGTTGTAGGCAGAATTTCAGAGGGTGATAAGGAGGCATACAGGAGCAAGATAGATCCACTGATTGAGAGGTGCTGTAACAACAACCTCACACTCAACAACAGCAAGACCAAGGAACTGATTGCCAACTTCAGGAAGGGACTCACCAGTTCTCATTGAGAGGTCAATGGTGGAAAGGGTGAGCATCTTTAAGTTCCTGGGTATCAATATCTCGGAGGACCTATCTTGGACCCAACACATTGATGAAATCATAAAGAAGGCGTACCAGCAGCTCACTTCATTAGTTTGAAGAGATTTGTTATGTGACCAAAGACCCTTGTAATTTTCTAGAAATGCATAGTGCAGAGCATTTGGTTTCAATATTGCCTGATACAGCCTAAATAACATGCAGGATTGCAAGTGGTTGCAGAGGGCTGTAGGTTCAGCCTGCACCATCATGGGCACACTCGTCTCCAGCATGGAGAACATGCCTTAAGAAGGTAGCACCCATCATTGAGGACCCCCACCATCCAGGACATGCTACCATGACTACCAATGGGAAGGAGATACAGGAACCTGAAGATACATACACAATATTTTAGAAACACCCTTATCCTATCTGCCATCAGATTTTTGAACAGTCCACGAATCCACAAATACTTCCTCGTTATTCCTTTTCACAGTATTTACTTATTTTTCTTTCAAAGGTACATTTAATGTTAGAGGATTGTATACAATATACATCCTGAAATACTTTTTCTTCGCAACCATCCAGGAAAACAGAGGAGTGCCCCCAAAGAATGAAGGCAGTTAAGTATTAGAACTGCACAGCCCCCCTCAACTCCCCCTCCCACGCATAAGCAGCAGTAAGGCAACAATTCCCCCTCCCCCACCAGCAAAAAAAGGTATTGCCACCTACCACTGAGTAACAACAAGGACACAGACTTGCAGTATCCCAAAGTTCACCCATTATTCGACATACCGCAGGCCCTCTCTCTCCCTAATAAGGGAGAAACAGATGTCTCCATTTAACAGTGAGAGAGGAGACATAACAAACAACTTGTTGGTTTACAATGTTAAAAGTCGGCTGCGTCACTTTTTCCGAGCTCTATGCCCCAAAGATCTCGGGCCTCTGGGCACACAGCTAGAGATCTTTAGTCTTCCATGACACTAAAAGTTTGCAACTTATAGTAATTTGTATGTCTTGCATTTCACAGCTATCGCAAAACAACAAACTTCATGACATATGTCAGTATATTAAACTTGACTCTGATTCTGCTCCACTGCCCAAAACCATGACAAGAAACTTTTTTTCAAGTTCCAAATATGATGGTATTGCAGTCACTAGTATATGTAACAGAATGTGTTTCCTTAGTTGCAGTTTGGACACAATGATACTCCAGAGAAATTAGCCTGATTGGCAATACTAAATGCACAATACCATCACTGTTGGTGGTTTTCCTTGTCTGTACATTCTTTTTCACCAGCATCAATGAAACTGGTCATGGTACTTATTACTGGTAAAAGAGAAATTTTCAGTGCTGCATCAAAACTGTCTATTGACTGAGCATCAATACAATTATGAAGCTTTTGTACCACATTAGAAAATTGGAAACACGCTTACTAAAATCAGGAAACGGAGGAGAGCATGCTCACCCCATGAATCACACTATATTCACTGTGATACAGATTTGTGTAGCCCATAAGACAGTAAGGTGCAGGGGCAGACTTCAGCTACTCAGCCCATCAAGTCTGTTCTGCAACTCAATCAATCATGGCTGATTTTTTTCAAACCATTTCTGCCACCTTCTGCCTGTAACCCTTAACCAATCAAGAACCTATCAGTCTCTGTACAAAATACACTTCCGTGATAATGAATTTTAGCAATTCACTACCCTTTCTCCACATCTCAGGCAATCATACACATTCTCCACCTTAAAGATAGCCAACTATTTTCACTGCTCATGCAAGCTACACGTATATACAGACCTGAATAGTCTCAATTACAACAACTCCAACAACAATTGCTTCATCTCTAAACACCAGAAACCCAAACAATTTTATCAGAAAGGTCATAAGGTCAAGTATTGACGACATACCGTCTTTCAGACTTGCTACCTTTCACTTTCACAGTTCACAGTACACTCTCTTTCTTGCAAATCACCATCCTATTCATTCTTGTCAGCATGTGAAGTCAAGCTCTAAACAAATTATTCTGTTGTTTAATTCGCACTTACTTTGTATCTATTTCAAGACATTGGTTTTGGGAATTAGTGTTTGAAACATAAATGGCAAAGGAATTGATGCATCATCGAGGCATAATCAATACTGATTTCTCACTGGTACCCTGGAGAGCTCCACATAGCAAAGTAACTGCCTTCACACTGTTGTCTTAAAATCCAACTTTAATATACTAATCCAAATAATTTGGTCTTCTGATCTCATTGATTTTGGTGGCAACCCAGTTTATAGGAGGAACTGGCCAGTCAGCCAAGCTTCCGAGCCTTCTCACAGGATCACACATCCAGTGAAAAAACAAAATGAGGCATATGGTTCTGCTAACAGTCATAGAGGCCAGTGAGATTTGGAACCTTTCTTTTATAGCTGTAGTGAAGTAGAAAGCCCTACAATACTTGTTCGAACAATCTGGTTTGCTCTTTGTTTCTGAAAATTCTAAACTTGAAGAAAAGCTGAAAGCAGTTCTAAAAATCATTGCTCCACATGTGTGTGAACTGGATCACAAAGGCAGTTTGCATTGACTGGGCTGTATTTTTTCAGTGCAATTGATTAATTAGATATGTTTTAAATAACTAAAATATTTGAAAGGAAATTAGTCATTAGCCACAAACAATCTGCTGAAGAAACTCTGTGACTCAAGTAGCATCCATTGGGGGAATGGAATTGTCGACAATTCAGGTTGAGATCCAGACTCAAAATGTTGACAATTCCTTTCCTCCTACAGATGCTGCTCAACCCACTGAGTTTCTCCAGCAGATTGAAGGCACGTGAGAGATTGCAGGTGCTGGAATCTGGAGCAACACACAAATCGCTGAAGGAAATGAGTCCCGATGAAGGATCTTGAACTGAAATGTCAACTGTCCCTTTCCCTCCATGTATGCTGCCTGACCTACTGAATTCCTCCAACTGATTGTTTATTGCTCTGGATTCCAGCATCTGCAATCTCTTGGGTCTCTAGATAGCAACCGCTTATCTGACAGAAGGGGACACAATGAAGAAACTGCTCGGGGTGTTCCCAGAAAGTGATGCATGTAAACTAGATCCCTCTTCCCCTGAATAATCTAATGACTGGGCATCACTTGAAGATTTTAGATTTCCATTAAAGAGATTGATGAATCTTTGCTTGGGATGTGTTAAGGATAACTGGGTAATGACACAGAACAGGTAATGGTGGAATAAACTAGAAGAGATGAATAGCCTTAACCTGTTCCTCCAGCCCTAACACCAAGAAACAGGCAAGGATACACGGGCACAAAAGACACAGCACAGACATGGAGAAGTCTATTAGGCAGTGATACCTGAAGACACTCCGTGAAATACACCTTCTTTAGTCTTCGAACCTGAAAATAGATACATTTAAAAATAACAATTAAGGGAAACCCTGTTAAGAAATTCAATGTTTTGGAAAAAAAGTTACAAATTAGAAAAGTAATTACTCCCGACCCTCACACCGCTCATACGCCCTTCACCCTCTTTTATCAGATTCCCAAAGCGTGGGAAGCAAGCAGAAGCAGTGGAGGAGAGCAAAAGACTCATTAAACCCAGGCGTCGCCCCGATAGGTGTTTCAGCGGGTGTCCAGGTCGCTGGGTCTTCGGGGCGCTTGCGGATGGTCGGTTTGAGTCAATAAAGAGGCAGTTCCCAGTGAACGTCCGCACCGTGCTAGTCAGCAAAGGGTTAAACACGCCATTACTACTCTAATCTAGGACCCTCTCCGCAGCACACTTCCTTTAACGCCTGAGAGCTGATAACTGGGGAACCTGTTAAAGCTACCATTCCGCAGGTTCCGTTTAATGTAAAGGGACAAAAGCAATTTTATTTTATATATTAATCTAATATTTTATCGTAAATGCTTAAACAAGACAATTAGATTTTTAAAAACCTTTACGTGAGGTAAAATGAACGCTGCATGCTGTTAATTTCTGTAACTCACTTTGATCAGAAAACAGGAGTCCCTGACCTTGTCCAGGTCTCTTACTTCATCCTGTGTAGTCCCTCCAAACAGAAGGTGCGAAATAATCTTCCCATAAAATTGCCTAAGTTTGCATTTATAAAGCGCGAACTCTCAGCTAAATTGATTTGAGCATCGTTGTCCTCTTCCCGGCCAGACACTTGATGCTCCTTCCCGATTGCTCCCACCACCAGCTCGTTCTCCACACTATCCTCCCTTATTAATATTATTTAGTCAGGTCCTCTGGTTCCACACACGGAGTCCCCCCGCCCCCTCCCCACGGGTGAATAAATGGCAAACTCTTCCTCAGGTAATTCAGCTTCTATTCAACTGGGAACACCACAATTCGGTTTGACGATTTCATTTTGTTTTCGTTTTAATTTTCAACCTACCTACATAAAGTACCCCATCCTTCGTTTTTCCTGCCGCCTCTGCCACTCCTTGCTTTGTTTTCTCTGCGGCCGCCACCACCCCATCTTTGGCTTTAGACAACCCTTTCATGAACATATCCATGGTCACCGAGCGCGAACGGGAGAGCGAGGAGTCGTCTTCACGCTGCTCTTCACGAACAGATCATTTACCCCTACAGCCTATCTGTGCAAGTTGATTTTCTTTTTTTCCCCGTTTGTTTATTAATTATCCGGTATTTCAGCACATCACTGCTATATCATTGATTTGAGAGGCAAGGGCGTACAGAGCCGAGAGCCGCTGAACGCTGAAGAATGTTTTGCCTGAACAGATTGCAATGACTCGAGCTCAGAGGCGTCCCCATCTCGAGATGCAGGCGTGCATCCTGATTTGTTCATGTAAGGCACTTTCATCTCTCTGATCCAAACCCTTTTTGGGACAATCAGCGCCTCCCTCTCTTCCACTGAACCCTCCCAACATTGATAAAAATGCTTTCTCCAGACTTGAAGCATTTCAGGAGATGCTGGAGGCTGTGGTTTCTCATTACCAGGACATAAGAGATTTCAAGTCGGCAAGTCATTCACCATTCTTCACCATTCCATGACTATCCTTCATCTTCAGCACCACTATCTTACATCCACTTTGACTAATCTGGTTAATACCCAGATAATAAGCAATATTTGCATTGAAGATATTCAATGACTGAGTCTCCACAACCTCCTTAGTTTGAAAATTCTAAAGACTCTCTGCCTTCCGGTTTCTTCAATCCTAGCACTTATAATCTGTCTTAACTCCTTGAACTGAAGAGGCAGCTAAGAATCAGCTACAAAGGTCTGATTCCCACCACCTCCCTCACCCCCCCCCCATGAAACATAGAAATCTACAGCTCATTACAGGCCTTTCAGCCCACAATGTTGTGCACATTCATGTTGTAACCTACTCTCGAAACGGCCTAGAATTTCCCTACTGCATAGCCCTCTATTTTTCTAAGCTCCATGTGCCTATCTCAGTATCTCTTAAAAGAAAAATAGAGGGCTATGGGTAACCCTAGGTAATTTCTAAGGCAAGGACATGTTTGGCACAGCTTTGTGGACTGAAGGACCTGCATTGGGCTGTAGGCTTTCTATGTTTCTATGCTTGTCTACTAATTTAACCATTATGCAACGATATGGCCAACTCAGTGAAATCCAGTTGATAAGTAATTTGGTGGTGGGTGGTGGGCACTGATGCTTCCCGTTGGGACAAGTGGGGGGAGGGGCAGGGGGAGGGGGAGGGGTGGTGCTTCGCTGCTGCTTGTGTGTGGGAGGGGCGAGGGAGGCTTTGGGGTTCCAATGTCTTTCTGTCATTCGTTCTTTGGGTTTTCTTCTGTTTTGTGGATGCCTGCAAAGAGTAATAATTTCAGGTTGTATGTGTATAAGTTCTCTGATGCTAAATGGAACCACTGAACCATTGATTTAAATGCAACTTATGCAAAGCTCTGGTAGTAAAACCAAGGCAGAAATACTTCAGTCTTGGTTAAATTAAGTTGACACCAACATCATGGGCTGCAGAGCCTGTTCTTCTGCTGTACTATCTATGTTCTACCTTCTTATCTTTTGTCCTTATCTTGAGCCTGTGACCCCTGGTTCTATAACCCCCAGCTGTAGAACATAGAACATAGCACAAAGACGTGCCTTTTGGCGCATGATGCCTGTATTGACCACAATGCCAACCTACACGAATCTCATCTGCATCAAACATAGATTAGAAACTTTATCCCTGAACCTATCCTGTAAAGATCCATTAGAAACTTCAATGAGATCAGCTATCCTTCTAAACTAAAGAGCATGTGGAACCAGTCGCTTAACCCCTCTGATATCCCTAGAATCAATCAGGTGAACCTCCGTTGCACTCTTTTGTTTTATGTATATCTTTAGGTAGGAAAATCAGACTTCCACACAATATTCAGTTGCAAACTTATCTGGGGTCCTTATTCTTGCTCTCATTGAAAAATGCTCAGAAGTTTTAGCTGTTGGCAATAGAAAATAGAAATGGATACAAATGGATATTTCTAGAAGATGTGCATTAATTGCAATTCTCTTGTGTAGGTTATAACAAAAATAAGCACTTTTCAATTGCCATGCTTTATGTCTGCAGCACATTCAAGTTGATTTTAGGAGATTATTTGTTTAAGTACACTGTGTGTGGTGTCACAACAGGAAATCTTGCAAATCAGGCAAGTTTTGTCATCTGGAGAGAGCGTAAACATAAAATAGAGCAGAAAAGAGATAGAGATCAAATTGAATTTCTCTCTCTGATATATGCAAAGGAAGTGAAAGCACTTCTAAATTCAATTCCAGACTTCACATGTATCCCTTATAATCCCGTGAGATTTCATAGGATTTTATATTTGTTGAGAGTGTTCACTACTCTTTAATATAGTATGTCCTTTGTATGTTGTAGGGAAGCTGAAATGTTAATGTGTGAGGGAAATCTGAGATAACAATAAAGTATTCCATCAAGAAATCTTAGAAATGATTGTGGTGGAAGCTCACTTATTCTAGTGATTTATTTTATATTCATCATCAATTTGAGGTTACACTGCTGGAAAATAGAACACTCCTCTACATTGGAGGTCCTTACTCAATATAGAGTAATTGAGGTTAGATATGGTGGTGTGTGCTGTGCAGTGCAGTTGCCCCAGTGTTGTCATTTGACGTCCTTTCCAAACAGACAATCTGCACTGCTCCTGAGGTTTATATGTTGGCATCTTTAGCTGTGGAAAGGATATTGTTTTATTCAAGATATTAATGGTGATTCCATGAGAAATCACAAGAAACTTTAAGAACTAGCACAGAAGCTCTTATTAGACGTTAAGATTACATTTAAGCCCAAAGCCCAGAGATAATTCACTGGATTCTTCAAAAGCTGAATGAAACATGATGATAATCCACAATTCCATTTAATCTCTCCAATGCTTAAAATATGATGGAAGATGTGTCTCTGAGCAATAAGAAAGAAACACAGGCATTTTATAAAATACAAAAACAGGAGCAGATCATTCAGACCATCAGACCTATTTCTCATTCAATTAGAGAGGTATTTTTTCTTTGAAGTCCTATACAGAGAGTCTTACAAGGAATTGGGCCTTATTTGACTTAATATTAGGAAATGAAGAGGAGTAAATAGTGTAGGTACCTTTGGAGGTACTCTTTGGAAAAGGAGTCATAATGGGTTAAGTTTCAAAGTTGTGCAAAACTGTAAGGTTGGTCCTAAACTTAGGGTGTTAAATTGGGGAAGGGCTGATTTCAAATGTATAAGACAGGACCAGGCAAAAGTTGATTGCATCTAAAGAAGCTAGAACACATATAGAATATAGAGCAGTACAGCACACAGTAGGTCCTTAGGCCCACAACACTATGCCAACCTACTCCACAATCAGCCTAACCCTTTCTTCCCACATAGCCCATGGCCTTCAATTTTTCTTACATCCATGTGCTTAGCTAAGAATCCTTTAAATGTTTTTATTTTATTAGCCTCCATCACTACCAGCAGCAGTTCATACCATGCTCCTACCACACTTTGTTTAAAAAAACCTATGTCGACTAAAACACGCCTCCTAAATTTTCCTCCAATCATCTTGATATCCTCTGGTATTGGCCATGAGTGGGAGGTGTTTAAAGATGAGATAATAAGAGTTCAGAGTCAACAGGTTACTGTATAGATAAGAAGCAGTGATAGAAAGATTAAGGAAGTTTGGTTTCAAAGGAAATTGTGGAATTGAGTCAAAAATAGAGGGAAACATATGTCAGATATAGGCATTGGTATCAAATGAGTCCTTTGAACTTAAGAAAGAGGTGCAGAGAGTGAAGAAGGAACATTAAATGACTTTGCCTACAGTATTACAGAGAATTACAGAACTTTTTACAAGTATTTTAGAAATAAAATGGTAATTGGGGAAAGAATAGGTCTTCTCAGGAACTAAAAGGATATCCATATGTGAACCAATGGGATCTGACTCATGGGTCCCAAGTGACTACATTTTATTAGTATTCACTAAAGAGAAGAATATGGGAGATGGAGAATTTAGGGAAAAGGTATACTGATATTCGGGAGCATACTTGCATCAGGAAAGAGGGTGTTGAAGATATTTGTGCACTTTAAGGTGGATAAATCCATAGGTCCTGACAGGATCTATCCCAGGATCCTGAAGGAAACAAGGGAAGAGACTGCCTGGAGCTACAATTGAGGTATTTGTACTTTGGTTAGTCTTAGGTAACATTTCAGAAGTCTGGAGAATAGAAAATGTTGTTCCCTTATTCAAAAAGTGAAGTAGGAATAAGCCGGGAAATTTCATGTCATTGAGCCTTACATCAGTAGTAGAAAAGTTGCTGGAAAAGAATTCTGTTCATCTGGAAAGGTAGGGATTAATTAGGGTGAGGATTCGGATGTATATTCATGTATATTGAAGAGAGTTTGAAGTCTAAAGTTGAACAACTGACTTTTTAGTATTTTCTCTATTAGCATGTGGAATGAAATCTCAGATAGATATAGGGTTTAAAGATACGTTTAGAAAATTAAAAAGCTTGGCATAGCTGCAAGGAACCAGGCAATCCTGGAGACATTCTTGGTCACTTTGTAGGAAGTAATGGCCCGCAAACCTTGCCAGAGCTGATGTGCAACTGAGCTCGGCTCCAACCTCAATTGGAATTGTTTTTTCGCCCTTAAAATAGCCTCCGAAGGTCGTATCTGGGCTTCTTGTATAGTGCTGGATCATTGGTCTTGAATGCCACAGATCTAGCCCTCAGCAGTCTATGAATCTCTTGGTTCATCCATGGCTCTTGGTTTGTGTGTGCCCAGTATGTTCTTGAAGGTCTTGATGAAGCCAGTGACAACTGTGGTGTATTCATTCAGACTTGAAGATGAATTCCTGAATATTGTCCAGTCCACTGACTCAAAGCAGTCCCATAAGCACTCCTCCACCTCACTTGATCATACTTTCTTGGTGCTCACCACTGGTGCTGCGGTCCTTAGTCTCTGTCTATATACTGGGAGTAGAAGTACAGCCAGGTGATCAGACTTTCCAAAGTGTGGGCATGGAATGGCACAGTAGACATTCTTGATGGTGCATTAACAGTGGTCAACTATGTTGGCTCCTCTAGTTCCACAGATCATAATTTGGTGGTCGTTGTTCAGAGACTTCTTCAAGCAGACCTGGTTGAAATCTCCCATAATGATAGAGAAGGCATCAGGGTGCATAGTGTCGTGCCTGCTGATTACTTTGCTCAACGCTTCCAGTGCCTGCCAGACGATGGCCTGAGAGGAAAGTACACCGCTACCAGGGTGATGGTGGAAAACTTCCTCAGCAGATAAAATGGATGACATTTAACCGCTAGATGTTCCAGGTCGGGTGAGCTGGACTGAGACAGAACTGCCATGTTTGTGCACCATGATGAGTTAATCGTAAAGCATACTCCAACTTCTCTGCCTTTAAAAGACTGAGCTACCCCGTCCTTGCAGTGAATGGTGAAGTCATCCAGCTGCAGCGCTTCATCCAAAATGGCTAGTGAGAGCCATTTTTCCGTAAAACAGAGTACACAGCAGTCCCTGAGGTCTTCAGTTTTATTTTCCAGAGACTGTACATTCACCTGTAGGATAGTCAGGAGAAGAAATCTAAAGACTGTGCATTTCAATCATACCTGTAGACCAGCACAGTGTCCCTGCTTCTGATTTCTTAAAGGGGAATGGCACTCCCGACCAGAGTCCACCACTCAAGGTTTGTCCATACTGAGTATCGATAGATTTTTAAAACGGTGCTGCTTACATGGTTGTGGTTGTGGATCTCAGCTGCTATAGTCCTAACAGGAATATTTGATGATTCCCATTGGAACTACATGCAAAGAATCACCACTTAATGCACCATTTTCAAAAGACCTACATCAGGGCAGAAAGTGGGAGGAGAGGTTGCCAGCAGTGCAATGTTATTGCCTAGATTATGTGCTTCAGTACTTGGAGTGGAACCAACTGACTTTCTGATTGCTATAACATCGCATGACCCAGAGTTTTTCAGTCTCATGGCTTTCGGGGCAGCCCTGAATAAAACAGGACAGCAAGTAGAGTTTCTAGAAAACTGTTGGACTCTAAAGCAAAATCAGAAATGCAGGAAAATCTCAGGCAATTAACCAGGATCTACAGAGAGAGAGAGAGAGAGAGAGAGAGAGAGAGAGAGAGAGACCGAGCGAGAGAGAGAGAGAGAGAGAGAGAGCGCGAGAGAGAGAGAGAAACCAGTGAGAGAAACTAATGACCTTCAGAACTGGAGAAAGAGTGGAGTTTTAACAGCTTTCAAAGCAGAGTTAGAGTGGAGGGAGGTGTAAAACAACAGATAGCACATATTGGTGGTAGAAATATCTAGCCATTTACTTTGATAGTTTCATTTCCAATATTGATTCTGTTGCTACAGGTGACATTACAACAATAACCTTGCTGTCTTCCCAGAACCAAGATTCTCATACACATATCAGCTTGGAAACCAGAAATAAAGTGAACTTTTGGTATTGGAAATAAAGACCTTCCACACACCATGGAGTATATCTGTCAACTGTAGACTTTCAAGTGCAAGTGGAAATGACAAGCTATCACTACAGTGTCTGGAAAGGTTGAGAAGAGTATGAGATGGCACCAGATATCATGAAGTTGTCAAAATGACAGCACTGGTACACCAAACGATAAAGGGAAGTCAAAATGATGGACAGCAAACATCTTGTTAGTCTATTGAAATGCAAATGAAGAAGTTCTATTATGTGATATATCTTCAGCAATGCAATTCAGAGGTAGATCATTTGTCTGTGTAGTGAAGGTGATTCTGCAATGCTGTTGCATTGGGAATTCCAGAATTTTGACCCAGTGAGAGTGAAGGAACAGTGATATGTCCGTTAGGCTTTTCCAAATAAAGTCTGGATGGTGGAGTGCCCATGCACTTACCTTTTCAATTTCTTCAGGTGGTGGAGGTCTTGGGGTTTGAATCTGCTAGACACACATGACATAGTGTGAGGATGGTACACATTGGAATTTATAAATAGTAAAGGCAGTGAATAGTGTACTGATCAAATACGTGGCTTGATCTGGCAGTGTGTTAAGCTCCTTGACAACTGGAAGATCGCCTGTCCCAATGATTTTGAACAGTGAAAAGCTACTGAAGCACCATTTCATAGAGTCAGAAATCTAAGTCACAAAAGAAGATAATTCAGCTCATTATATATGAGTCAGAAATAGAGCTACTCAAGTTACTCCCAATTCCAGTTTTCAGTCTGAAACCTTGTAGATTATGGCGCATGAAAGTACTTTGTGAATGGGGTGAGGATTTATAACATAGAACAGCAGAGCACGGGAACAGGCCATTCTGCCCACATTGTCTGTGCTGAACATGATGCCTATTTAAATTCATATCTGCTTGCAGAGATCTGTCCCTCTCCATTTCCCTCCTGTCTATATTTATCTCTAAATGCCTCTAAAATGTTGCTATTGAATCTTCCACTTCTATCACTTCCCCTGTCAGTGTGTATCAGGCACCAACCATTCTCTGTGTAGAAAAATCCCTCATAAATCTCCTTTACAATTTTCCAATCTCATCTTAAAGCTGTGTCTTCTTGCTTTTGCATTTTCTGGGAACAGGACTCTGACTAGCAACCCTGTCCACGCTTTGCATCATTTTATAATGTTCTGCCACGTTGCCCCTCAGACGCCAATGCTCTGCCAGGATGACCTTTTCAGCTCGTTAATTGCAGATTTCCATTGCTGTTTGACTCTTCTCCGTGGATTGTCACCTTGTCGCGGTGGAGAATCTTGTGTGGTCCTGAGATCCCAAGAGCGATGCCGTCTGGAGCTATGCTCCTGGTAGGGTCACCCATGGCGGTAAGGTCAAGGGTGAGGTCCTTGACAAAGAACAATCCAACCAAGACCTCAATGGTGGAACAGACGGATGAAGTTACTTCGAACTCAATGGCTGTGAAGGCAGATGAAGGCTGCAACAAATCCATCAGCTCCAATTGTCGTGGTTTCCATGCCATTGGAATCATTTGGTTGATTTGTGAAGTATCATGTGCTTCTTGGAGTGCAACATCAAGTGCACGTTAAACTAATACACGCACAGGCATCTTTGCTCTGTACGGAACGAAGACCATCATCCTCGACCTCGAGGGATCGCCATGATGATGACGGCTCTTTGACTCAAAACAATTTTCCTTGACTCCTCTGTGATCTTGCTGAAAAATAAACTACAATCTGTGTTACAACAATTAAGATTTGCTTTGTTTATTGCATGTACGTCAAAATATCAAAACATAGAGTGAAATGCGTGATTTGTGTCAATGATCAACAGTCTGAGGATGTGCTGGGGCAGTCCACGTGTCATCATGCTTCCTGCGGCAACATCGCATACCCATATCTTACTAACCCTTACCAATATTAACCTCACCATCAAAGGAAACAACCTCCATCTGTGCTTAAGCCCTTCAGTCTCCAGTCCTGCTGAAAGGTTTTGCCCCGAAATGTCCACTGTACTCTTTTCCATAGATGCTGCTTGGCCTGCGGAGTTCCTCCAGCATTTTGTGTGTGTTGCTCAGATTTCCAGCATCTGCAGATTTTCTCTTGTCTCCATCTATGCTTCTCTTTTTATGCATGTCAATTGAATCTCCTCTCAGCTTCCTTTGTTTCAAAGAAAGTTTCATGAAACCACTAAGGATGAGGTGCCAATAGCTTGCACTGTTATAGTTTGCAAACTTGGTGGCCAATTTGCATAAAAAATACTAGAAACAACAACGTGACTATAATCATGTAATCACATTTCAGTTCAGGTATAATTATTGGCCACGGAGCTGGGGTGTGTTCCCCTCCCCCTTTTCCTAAAATTAGAGCTAAAGGTCTTTAATGTCTACTAGAAAGCTTTTGCTTTGGATCTGATATAAAAGATGACACTCCCGACAGAGCAGCATATTGCACCACAACTCCAGCCTTGCTTAGGTGCCTAGGTCTCTGGAGTAGAACAAAATGGGCTTCTGGCTTGTCACTGCTGAAACATAGCTGAGATCCAGATTATTCCAGTTCGTCTGTTGTGAGGCAGAATTGATCACTGATAGTGTGTATTTAGAGCAGGCTCCTAGAATTTTCCAGTCGTAAGTTCATTTCTAATACAGATTTGTTAAGGGAAAAACAATTCTAACTAATTTGATCATTTGTTTTGATAAGTTATGTAGTCCAGTCTATCCTGAAACCAGTCTCCCATCCATTGTCTCTTTCTACCCTTTCTGCTGCCTTGAGAAATTAAAGACCCTCATATACCAGTCATTCTCTCTTCACTCTCTTTTCATTGGGTAGAAATACAAAAAGCTTAGGGACATTTATCACCAGGCTCAAGGACAGCTAACAACAGGAATTCTGCAGATGCTGGAAATTCATGCAACAGACATCAAAGTTGCTGATGAACGCAGCAGGCCAGGCAGCATCTCGGAAGAGGTGCAGTCAACGTATCAGGCCGAGACCCTTCGTCAGGACTAACTGAAGGAAGAGTTAGTAAGAGATTTGAAAGTGGGAGGGGAGGGGGAGATCCAAAATGATAGGAGAAGACAGGAGGGGGAGGGACGGAGCCAAGAGCTGGACAGGTGATTGGCAAAGGGGATACGAGAGGATCATGGGACAGGAGGCCTGGGGAGAAAGACAAGTGGGGGGGGAACCCAGAGGATGGGCAAGGGGTATATTCAGAGGGACAGAGAGAGAAAAAGGAGAGTGAGAGAAAGAATGTGTATAAAAATAAGTAACGGATGGGGTACGAGGGGGAGGTGGGGCATTAGCGGAAGTTAGAGAAGTCAATGTTCATGCCATCAGGACAGCTTCTATCCTGCTGCTTTAAGACTCTTTCATGGACCTCGTGTATGTTAAAGATGAACTCTTGACTTCACAATGTACCTTATCGCAGCCCTTGTACTTTATTTGTCAACCTGCACTGCACTTTCTGTGTAACTGAATTCATTTTTTTCCTTTTGTACTACCTCGATGTATAATGTATGCAACAATCTTTTTGGCTTGCATACATTCAAAAGGTTTTCACTCTTCTGCAATACATGTGGCAATAATAGACCCATTACCAATTAATGGATATCATTTCTGTGGGTCATGTAGCATGGATTTTCAGAAGGTTTTAAGTAATGTGTGTAAGACTGGCTGATCAACAAAGTTGAAGGCACAGTTTCAAAGAAACATTGATAGTAAGAATGATATTTATGAGTAGTCATTTCATTATAATAACATATAATAGAGAGTAATGTTGGTTGTGTTTTCAGACTAGTTACAGTCCTCTCGTGTTTGTGTTGGAGACATGGTGTCTTTTGATCTATATTAGTGATCAAGCTATAATTTCTTAAGTTTACAGATGGCACAAAACTTGATGGTATTGTGAGTCTAAGAGAGAGTGCGAGATTGCAAAAAGATATAAACAGATTTGTGAAATTAGCAGATGCTTGGCAGATGAAGCTGAATGCCGAGAAATGTGAGGTGATTCTCCGGGTGGGATGACTGAGAAGAGGCAACATAGAAGAATGGATTCTTTTCCATAAAAGGTACAGTGGTAGAGGGTGTGTAGGGTAATGTAATGGGAGCAAAATGACACATATTGTTTAGAATATAAACTGTTCTACATAATTCACAAAATTCACAAACACTGTCATTGAGTTGTTGTGTTCACTTTAAGAGATGGCGTCTGACGTAGAGATATCAGTGCAAGGTAACTGCTTTTGGTTTTTTGGTAATGGCAGCGGCTTTTTTCAGGCACATAAAATGACCCTCGCATGTATTATTCACAAAATCCTACAGGAGTATGTCTGTATAAGTAATTGACAGTTGCAGGGCAAGATGAGAAAGTGGTTAATAATGTGACACAATTTCTATCAACAGAGAAATAGAACATAAAAATCAGGGAGGTCATGCAGAACCATGATAAAACAATCAGCTGGCCTTAATGGGAGCACTGTACTCATTTCTGATCTCCTCATTATTGGATGTGATATGATGTGTGTTACTTCAGATAAATCACAGCAGTGTAGCTTAATTCATCCAGTAACTTGTGCTGGTTTGTGATACAACTGGAAACTGACCTGGAGGAAGTCCAAGAGCCTTAGATTTCCCAAACGATTTGCACATGGTGTTCATACCTTCTTAAGAACTATCGGGGACACTGAACCAAAGTGATGGGAGTAAGAGAGTAGGCCAGTTAATGAAAAAACTTTTTACCATTACTAAGGTGACTCGCAACACTGGTAAACCCAACAATGGATGTATGTCAACAAAGAAAAGTATGCCTGGCTGGACAGATTGAGATTTGGATGAACATAGAACATCGAACATAGGACATAGAACATAGAACATAGAATAGTACAGCACAGTACAGGCCCTCCGGCCCACAATGTTGTGTCGACCCTTAAACCCTGCCTCCCATATAACCCCCAACCTTAAATTCCTCCATATACCTGTTTAGAAGTCTCTTAAATTTCACTAGTGTATCTGTCTCCACCATTGACTCAGGCAGTGTATTCCACGCACCAACCACTCTCTGAGTAAAAAACCTTGCTCTAATATCCCCCTTGAACTTCCCACCCCTTACCTTAAAGTCATGTCCTCTTGTACTGAGCAGTGGTGCCCTGGGGAAGAGGCGCTGGCTGCCCATTCTATCTATTCCTCTTATTATCTTGTACACCTCTATCATGTCTCCTCTCATCCTTCT
Source organism: Mobula hypostoma (assembly GCF_963921235.1). Taxonomy (NCBI): domain Eukaryota; kingdom Metazoa; phylum Chordata; class Chondrichthyes; order Myliobatiformes; family Myliobatidae; genus Mobula; species Mobula hypostoma. Next base: position 160,168,653 of record NC_086100.1, read on the forward strand.
TCTCTCCAAAGAGTAAAGCCTTAGCTCCCTTTATCTCTGATCATAATGCATAGTCTCTAAACCAGGCAGCATCCTGGTAAATCTCCTCTGTACCCTTTCCAATGCTTCCACATCCTTCCTATAGTGAGGCGACCAGAACTGGACACAGTACTCCAAGTGGCCTAACCAGAGTTTTATAGAGCTGCATCATTACCTCGCGGCTCTTAAACTCTATCCCTTGACTTATGAAGGCTAACACCCCATAAGATTTCTTAACTACCCTATCTACCTGTGAGGCAACTTTCAGGGATCTGTGGACATGTACCCCCCGATCCCTCTGCTCCTCCACACTACCAAGTATCCTGCCACTTTCTTTGTACTCTGCCTTGGAGTTTGTCCTTCCAAAGTGTACCACCTCACACTTCTCTGGGTTGAACTCCACCTTCCACTTCTCAGCCCACTTCTGCATCCTATCAATGTCTCTCTGCAATCTTTGACAATCCTCTACACTATCCACAACAGCACCAACCTTTGTGTCGTCTGCAAACTTTCCAACCCACCCTTCTACCCCCACATCCAGGTCGTTAATAAAAATCACGAAAAGTAGAGATCCCAGAACCGATCCTTATGGGACACCACTAGTCACAACCCTCCAATCTGAATGTACTCCCCCCACCATGACCCTCTGCTTTCTGCAGGCAAGCCAATTCTGAATCCACCTGGCCAAACTTCCTTGGATCCCATGCCCTCTGACTTTCTGAATAAGCCTACCATGTGGAACCTTGTCAAATGCCTTACTAAAATTCATATAGATCACATCCACTGCACTACCCTCATCTGTATGCCTGGTTACCTCCTCAAAGAACTCAGTCAGGCTTGTTAGACACAATCTGCCCTTCACAAAGCCATTCTAACTGTCCCTGATCAGACCATGATTCTCTAAATGCCCATAGATCCTTTCTCTAAGAATCTTTTCCAACAGCTTTCCCACCATAGACATAAGGCTCACTGATCTATAATTACCCAGACTATCCCTTTCCTGCATGCAATGACATCAAAGCATCAATTCAGAAAGTGTACCTTTGACAGTCTTCTGCTTGTGTGTGGTGTCAATCAGGCAGGGCAGTATTTAACTGAAACTTCCAACTCTTCCAACTACCCGGAGAAAGGGAGAGAACAGAATCCATGTACTGATTAAAGACATGAGACTGTGACTCACCTAGGAGGCTCATATTTGATGGATTTCAGAAGAAAAGGCCAGGACAGTTTGCATATTGTCAGTAAGCCTTTAAAGTTGCTGTTAAATTGTTGTAAATGCATGACAGTTGCTGTGCGATTACTGTTCTGCAGATACGTGTCCCAACTGAATGGATGACAATGAACAAGGAATTAGGTTTTCAGTTTACATTGATATTCATGGGAGCAATGGATGTTATCTAGTCACAAATGAGGGATGTATTGCTAGGTGTTCAAAGTCATAGTCGAGTTCATTTTCATATGAATACACTGGTGCAATAGCAAAATACTTGCTGCAGCATCACAGGCACAGAGCATTAGTTAAGTGGCATTCACAAAGAAAACATAGATTATGCAGAATGTCTACAAGAAAAAACTCCAAGTCATGGAAGTGTTCATAGTGTTGCTAAGCTGGGACATTGATTAAGTTTGTACAAGTTGGTTCAAACAAACAGAAGGGAAACATTTTCTCGGAACTTGAGGGACAGATTTTACACAGAAGTTGGTACGTATATGGTATGAACTGCGAAAGGATGTGGTTAAGGCATAAAAAAAATAACAATTTTTAAATGGACAGATACATGGATGGAAAAGGTTTAGAAGGTTATGGGTCAAATCAGAGCAAATAGGACTAGCCTGGCTGGGTATCTCGGTTGGAATAGACGGTCAGTAGGAGAGAAGGAGAGGAGATGGCGGTGTGACGCAGCTCACAGTGGCCACTCCGGTGGTGATGTCTGTTATTTGTCAAGTAGGGTGCCATGCACAATCCTGATTTGATGGAGACGGACATGAGAGCACGGAGGAACATCTGGTGAAACTTCTGAAATGCCTGCTTCGCTGCTGCTGCTACTGTGTGGTCCGACCCCCGAGTTGCTTGTTGCTCGGCGGCCGGGGCGGGGTCGAAGCGCTCGGCAGAGGATGGTGCTCGGAGAGGCTATGTCAAAGGGTTGGTCGGAGGCTCGAAGTTTTCGGACGGACTCAGAGTCCGCTGCGGTCGGGTGCTTCCAATAGTGCTGCATCGGCAAGTTTCTGGCGCTTGGAGGTTCATGGCAGGGAGAGTATCTCCCTTCTGCTGTCTGCGTGAGATGATGAGGCTATTGGGACTTTGAGATTTTTTTTTACCGTGCCCCTGGTCTGCTCTTTATCAAATTACAGTATTGCTTTGCGCTGTTGTAACTATATGTTATAATTATGTGGTTTTGTCAGTTTTAGTCTTGGTTTGTCCTGTGTTTCTTGTGATATCATTCTGGAGGAACGTCGTATCATTTTTTAATGCATGCATTTCTAAATGACAATAAATGAGGACTGAGTGTCCTCATAATCTAATCTAATCTAATCATTTGTGCTGAACAGCCTGCTTCCTTGCTGTATAACTCTATGACTTGATGACAAGCCCCATCAGAATCCAAAGCAGCAATCACAAAGTACAATGGGAACAGAACATGGGACATAGAACCGTACACTACAAGAACAGCCCCTTCATCCCACCACAGCTGTGCTGAACACAAAACCAAATTAAACTTGTTCATGCAAGTGATCCATGTCCCTCCATTCCCTGCATATTCACGTATCCACTCTTAAGTGTCACTATCTTATCTGCTTCCCTAATAACCTATTTCAGGCACCCACCACTGGTTGAAAATCTTGCTCCACACTTTCCCCCTCTTACCTTAACATCAGACAGCTCGAGAAGTCATTACTGGTCCAGATAAATACTGACAGGTACTTTCATCACCGGTAGGGTATGTCCAAAGCATGTCTCAAACTTCTGAATAGAATCACCTGTTAACCACTAAATATCAGAAAGGCTCTCTAACACATAGGTTATTACAAGGAGATGAGGCAATTATTTCATATGTTCTGATTTTATCCTGATTTCAGGGAAATTGACAAACATGACTGTAGGATGAGTTTCATGTCATGCCTATGCAACAGTAATGCATTCAAAGCAGTTCCATGAATTTGTACAAAGATCATCCATACCAGGAACTTGCCAGTTTATTCACCACATATCACAAAGTACTTGACAAAGAGACATGAGGCAAGAAACAATCTGATGTGCACTCTTGTAAATTCCAGAGGCAGAAGTGTGAATATTGACAAGAAAGAAACAAGAACAGGTACAGTAATAGGAGGAGGAGCAAATGTAGGAACAGGACTGCAAACAATTGCAGGAGCTGGGAATGGAACGGGAACAGAGCAGGAACTGGAGCAGGAACAGGAACAGGTGTGGAAATAGTAACAGGACCAGGAACTGGAACAGGAACAGGAGTGGAAACAGTAACAGGACCGGGAACTGGAACAGGAACAGGAACAGGAGTGGAAACAGTAACAGGACTGGGAACAGGAACAGGAGTGGAAACAGTAACAGAACTGGAAATAACAATAGGAACAGGAAAGGGAACAGGAACAGTAACGGGAACGGGAACAGGAATGTAAAGAGGAATAGGAACGGGAATGGGAATAGGAACAGGGAACAGAATTAGACATAGGAAAAGGAACAAGAACAGGAACAGGAGCAGAAAAGGGAACAGGTAAAGGAAAAGGAGCAGGGAAAAGAACAGAAAAAGGAACAGGAGCGGGAACAGGAAGAGGAGCAGGTACAGGAACAGGAAAAGGAACAAGAACAGGAACAGGAGCAGGCCAAGGAACAGGAGCGAAAAAGGGAACAGGTAAAGGAAAAGGAGTAGGGAAAGGAACAGAAAAAGGAACGGGAGCAGGAACAGGAACAGGAGCAGGTACAGGAACAGGAACAGGAACAGGAGCAGGTACAGGAACAGGAACAGGAACAGGAGCAGGAACAGGAACAGGAGCAGGTACAGGAACAGGAACAGGAACAGGAGCAGGTACAGGAACAGGAAACAGGAACAGGAGCAGGAACAGGAACAGGAGCAGGTACAGGGAACAGGAGCAGGAACAGGAAACAGGAACAGGAGCAGGTACAGGTGCAGGAGCAAGGATGGGAACAGGATCAGGAATAAGAACACATGCAGGAGTAGGAGAGCTGGCTGATTGTACCTTTTCCTATTCCAGTCTGTGAATTGGTGAGTTAACGTGGGATCACACAAACCAGTCGTTTTGCATCTCCTTGCACTCAGAATATTATGTTCACTGTTTCCAGGCATCTTGTTTGCCGCCTTCTTTTGTACACACATGGATAAACTCATTGATCATCTAGAACAAAACAGCCAAAATAGTTGAAAATAAAAATATACACAGAAGCTGCATGTCTGAATTAGAAATGGAAAATGTTGGCAAAGCTCAGCAGATCAAGCTGTGGTTTGTGACCCTGTCTGTCTTCTACTAGCTGTACAATATTTAATCAAATCAATAATTTCTTTGTTCCCAATAATGTACTAATGCTCAATCAAACCAAAATTGTATCCCTTTTGCATCCAATTTAAACAAATCTGTGTTACACAAGAACTTGTTAATGAACGAGTGAGCTGCTACCCTCCGAGGATGAACTGGTTTCTCTGTACTAATTGATGTATTTGATGTTCAGTGTAGCAATGATTGCAATTTGTTGCATGGTGAGGTTTGTTTCTGTAACACCTTGATCAGCTCCACAAAGGTACAACAATAGCCAAAAAAAAAACAAAGGGGTATCCTAACCGGGATAATAATTCTCTTTTAAAACAGACAAGCATTTTATGTATAGCAGCTGACATTCTCAGTAGCTGTAGAGGCTAGGTAGACTGAAGTGTATTGCATATTTACTCCCTGTTGCTTAATAAATTTCACTGATATATATTTTATGTATGATCTTGTGATGAATTGATATTACCAATTTCAAATTGATTGCTTATCCACTTGGAAACCTAATACTGCAGGGTCAGTTGTGATATTAGTCAGGTGCAGTATCAAGGTGGCCTCAAGGTACACCAATAATGAAATAGATTAGGAATTCAAAGCATATTCCTTTGGTTTATTTAGCTTCTATGCTAATTAACTTTGAAAGTATCAAAAGAGAAACCGTATCACTGAGGATAGATTCTGATTAGAGTCTCTGCAAAAAAAAATCAGCTGTGTCACATTGAGCAAGTGCAGAAGGTGTCAAAATGACGAATCAGTTCCTGGTATTATCACAAGACTTCCTAATGATAGCACAATTTGAATATAGTTTCCACAATCATCTATCCCATCTTTTTACTTCAATTATCACCAACCAAGACAGCTTTATTACTTTCACACCGGAGTTAATTTTGATATAATTTTAGTTAAATGTTGCAAGCACTTGAAAATAGAAATTGCCTGATTCCATATGGGAAGAGGTGAGAAATAAATGTTTTTTTTCCTGCATGAATTTTGATTTTATAATTCTGGGGTAGGAAACTACTATTCTTATAAACAGTAGACATTTGGCCAATCAGCTCAAATATAGTTTGATCGCAACATGTTTGATTATTTGTTAAAGTGTGAATGTAAATTTCTGATACCAGAATTCATCATAAATATTAAAGATTTGCATTTTTGACCATGTCAGGATACCCTTCTGTGACATTGGAGTAGGTGAGGTAGTTCAGTAGCTGTCATACTGGGCCAGCTATCTTTGGAACATTCTGGTGCTTTAGAAGCCATGGATAGGAGGAAACCTTCATTCTGACTGGTTATATTGGTAAGGCTAATGAGAGAGCAAGGCCACCAGCCCTTTTTGAGCCATTATCTCCTAGCTACCGGCAGACACAGTAATTGATCTCCGGTCACATGGAAAGGTTATAGTGAAGAGGAATATAAATAAGATTGCACGCTAAACGTAGGCTGAATGTTTTTTTCTGTCTGCTCTCATGTGCCTGGCCAAAGGATCTTCTGTTTAAAATGGGAGAAAATGGTTCTCTTCAAGGAGAGATCAGGTGATAATGGGCCAGGCCTGTTTTAGATTAATCAGAAAAGGTTTCTGAAAAAATTAGAAGTGACTTGCATTTCATTAGTATTGCTTTTGTCATCCTTACTATCGCTGCCTCATGGGGTGTCCCTCTCTTTCAATGAATATTGGTGATATCATGGTTCTGCGTTTATCGATTGGACTATTACGTTTACGGACTATGGACTTTTTCAGACTTACGGTTTTAATATCACCCCTTCCTTTTCCTTTTTGTTGCGTGAGGGGAGGGTGTTTAGCGGTTGATGTACTGTTGTGTTCTGTTAGTTTTTTTTGGGCAAGGCAGGGTTTTTTTTTGTGTGGGGTGGTGTCAATGTCTCTGTCCCATTTTGTGCGGGGGGAGGGAGGTTTTTGGGGTTGATGATCAGGATGCTTTTCTTTTTTGTGCGAGGTTGGGGGAGGGTCTGATGTTTCTCTCTGAACAACTTTCATTTTCTTCCTTTGTTTTGTGACTATCTGGAGAAGACAAATTTCAGAGCTGTAAATGGATACGTGATTCGATAATAAATGAACGTTTGAACTTTTGAATCTTGCCTCTATTAACCTATTTATTGCAGATGACATCTTATTTCTCTCCAATTTATCACATTACCTTAGGATGCCTGATAGTATGAGTGGTGGGTTTGAACTATTTGTCTTCAAACAATGTTTTGGTGGACATCAAATGTTTAGATTGGCAAATGAGCCTGTCCAAAAGCTATAAGCAATTCTCTGGCCAGAGATAAATATAAAATCTTTTGGCTGTGGATTTGCAAGCAACACAGACCAGAGTAAATCACCTCTGGTCAAAGACAACAACACAATTTTAACCCAAAACCTGCTGCACTGTTCCAGTGGCACACTTATAGAATTTCAAAGCAGGCCAGTGAGCCCAGAGCACTTAGATTCAGGGCAAAATTTACAATGGCTTGGCATGATGCCTGACAAGGAGAAATACTTAAAAAAAATAATAATAATAAATAAGAAAACTATAATCTCAAATAGCATTGCATTTTTTAATCTAAAGGATAGAGGAAAGTAAATTGCAACTCAAAGTCCTGGCTGGACTACACTTGGAGAGCCAGGAGCAATGTAAAACAGCAGACTATCAGATGGATACACTGGAGGGAGCACAGTCCAAGTAATCCAAGCAATTAAGCCACAGGGAGATATTATATAAACTACAGTTGCTTTCTCTGGCAATAAGTTGAGGTGTAATTTGACTAAAGTTTTTAAATATTAACTACAACTGACAGCATAAGTAGAAAAGGACCCTTAATGTCAAGAATACTGTAAACAATGAAAATCTTAAATAAAAGCACAATGTTGTAAACATGGTAGTCAAACAGCATCTGTGGAAAGTGACAGGTAACATTTCCAGTTCTAGACCTTCCATTAGAACTTTATTTAGCTGCTGTTTGAAAATTAAAATGAGCACTGGAAGAATCAGTGAATGGATCATCAGGTAATGCATATTCACACACAACATCAGAATAAAACAGTCTGTTCTGGATCTTCCCTCGCCCTTAAACTAGAGGCAGATTAAGGAAGAAAATGTCAGAGGAGAGAACACTTTCCCTCAATTTTATATTGAGTATAGTGTAAAAGGTCTTGTGGGTCAAATGGAAAATTCCACATCTCAAAACATTAGAGAACAAGAGATGATAGTTGACTCATGTCAATTTTTTCTAAGAGCTCCTCATATGTCTAGAAGCTCCATACAATCTAAACAATATAATTTTGGATTCATATGAAAAGAAACTGATTGATACGGCATCAAATGGTCAGGAATTGTCTTCATTCTTTTCAAATTTCAAACAAATAAAAAGCAGGTAGTTTCTCTAATGAACCGACCTCCCCAAAGTTTCACACTTGGTTTGCTCAGCTGTCTATCTGAGGCACCTCACTGCTCCTGAAACTGTTGGAGTCTTCATCTTTTCCCATTCACTATGCATCCAGTTTGGAACATAGAACATTGCAGCTCAGGAACGCGCCTTTCAGCTACAATGTTGTGCCAAACTAACTGAAGCAATTAAATGCTTAATCCTTTCTGCCTACATCATCTCCCTATCCCTCCATTCTCCTGCATATTCATAACAACTTGCAAAGATAAACTCCACCACCAATGGTTTATATTTAACAATGACACCTTTGATCTTTGGGAGAAACTTGATAGCCATCATGAGGTAGATAGTCAACATCATTTTTACAGGGCAAGACAATCTAAAGTAAGAGGGTTCAGATCCACATTGAGAGGGGAAAGATTTAAAGGAGAGCTGAGGTGCAAGCTTTTCACACAGAGGGTGGTGGGTAAATGCAGTAAGCTGCCAGAGGAAATCATAAGGGAAGGTTTAAGAGACAGTCTGATTCTGATTCTGACGTATGTAGCGAAACATGGATAAGAAGGGTTCAGATGAATATGGACAAAGAGTAGGCAAATAGGACTAGTTTCGATAGATCGCTTTGTCAGCATGGAGAAATTTCGCTGATAGATCCGTTTCCATGCTGAATAGCTGAATGCATCAATAAGTCCATTTCCTAGATTAGGAACATTTCATTCTTCAAGGTGACGGTGTTATAAATATTGCAGAGAGTACTGTAGATAAAAGTGAAAGTAGAGGACATATATAAAGGCAGGTACAATAACAATTGTAAAGAAACATTTGGACCAGTATATGGATTGGAAAGATTTAGTGAGACTTGTGTCAATCCAGGGAAATGCGACTAGCTGCTTGTTGGCATCGGCTAGTTTCCATGCTAATTCAATGACTAGGACATATTCTATTGCTGCTCCATTAGTGAAGGATGTGGAGGTTTTGGAGAAGGGGCAGAAGAGGTTTCCCAGGATGCTGTTGAATCAGAGAGTTTGGACAAACTTGTGTTGTTTTCTCCAGAGCAGTAGAGGTTGAGGGGAGACATGACAAAAGTTTATAGTTTTATGAGAGACATAGATAGAGTAAACTGGCATATCTTTTTCCCAGGATTGAAAGGGCATGAAGATAAGGTGAGAGGGGATAAGTTCAAAGGAGATGTGTGGGAGTAGCTTTTTACACAGTGTAGTGGATACTTGGAATGCATTGCCAGGAGCTGTAGTAGAGACAAATATGCTGAAGGCATTTAAGATACTCTTAGCTAGGTAAGTTAATATGCAAAGAATGGAGAGATATAGATATTGTGTAGTCAGAAAGGATTAGTTGAGTTAGGCATTTGTTTATGAGTGTAATTATTTCATCATAATATCGTAGGCCAAAAGGCCTGTTCCTGTGCTGTACTTTTCCATGTTCTGAATCTTCCTTACTTGTAAGATCACCGAAAGTTTTATTTAAAGGAAATGGAAGAAAGATTAGAGGGCAGTGAAGAAAAAGTGTGAAGAACTCCTTCACCAAGAACACAAGGGAGAGTTAGAATTCACTAGCTCATGTTAATGTCTTCTTCTTGGAATACTTGTTAGGATTGAAAATGACCTGCTGCTTCCACTCTTGCATTATGAGTTCTGAGATGAGCGATTAGGCCAATGTGGTGAACACAGATAAAACATTAAGAGGCTGATGAAGTAGAAGGGAGAGTAGTTAGACAAACAATGATTGACTGCTCCCCTTATTGTCTACACAGGACTTCTGCGGATTTCTGATATGTGAACTCAAAGTGCTCAATGCCATTCCAAATACTTCTTCTCCATGCTGTGTAGCTAGTGGGTCTGAAAAGTGGAGGAATAAGACAGGGAACCTAGAATATAAATCAGTACGACACAGGAACAGCCCTTCCCCCTTCAGCCCACGATGTATGTGCTGACCATGATGCCAAATTAAATTAAAGCTATCTGCCTGCCCATGATCCGTACCTTGCTATTCCTTGCATGTTCATTTGTGATTAGACTGGGTATTGCATTTGATCATTGTGAAAATAGGATTAGATTGTGTAACTATTTAATGGTCAGTATGGGAATATGAATCTCTTTGATTTGATGATTAAATATCTTTACCTTTGAACTCTGATGCAACAACACAGATGGAATTCCTTGCTCTTTACAAAATCAATGGAAAATCTATTTCCACCGGCTTCACGGAAACCACATTTACTTTTTCTCTTCATGAGCTTCCTGGGAAGGGCCTCTCTGTTTCCTTCTGTCACATCCAGAATTCGGATGCTATTTCCTTTCTGAGGTGACATAAAGCTGTTAAAGGAATGATTTCATTGTGTCGGTTCAGGCAAGTGTTCTCTGCACGGGACCGGCTGTTACCCTGGGAAGGACAGTGATTTCCAACTCAGTAGGAATGCAAGGCCTCGTTGTTTTTGGATTAATTTTCAGCCTTTCAAAAGTTTGCTGTGCGGTCCCTGAAGCAAACAACAGTGCCAGCAAGACAGCTGAGAATGGAAGCAATGTCTTTGCGACGGAGAAAGGAAAAAAGACTGGGCTCAGAGAGATGATGGTTGGGAATTCATCTTCTAATGATCGTCCTGTTGCTAATAGATCTCTTCGACAGGCAAATTACGCTGTGGGAGGAATGAGTAAACTCAGCCATAAACAGAAGCTTCTTTCATACAGCAGGGTTGGAAGCAGCAAGCCAAACTTTGAAACAGCCAGGGGAAAGTAAGTATAACCACATTTTAACATCACAGTAATCATTTCTTTACTTCATTGAACTGGAGACTCTCATGGAGAGATACAGCTCAGAAATAGGTCCTTTAGCTCGTTGGGTCAGTGCTAACCATTAACTACCCACTTACACCAATTCTGCATTATAATGTCACAGTTTGTATCTCCGTATGCTCACCTGTCTGCATTTCTGAGGAATTTCCGTATCCATTTATTCTCTATGCAGATGCCCATGTTCAGGTATCAATAATCTTGGATACTAAAGAAATCAATGCATATAGGAATCAGACAAAATTATTGACAATGATGAGCCATAATCTCATTGTATGCCATACCAAGCTTTTTCGTGATTCCTATACATTTGTTCATGCAGCGTAGATGATGTTGCCAATGATATCATTTGATGTCTATGCCTGGTTATTCTGAACTGAAGGCTTTAGGAGTCAATTGTACTTATGACTGAGTAATGAAAAGGGGTTTCCTTTCCTGCAAATCATTAATAAATGACAGATTTTTTATAAACATTAGCTTTCTTTTTAATAAATTCCTGACTTATTAATTTACGGCAGTTTAAATTTCCCAGCTGCCATGATGAGAATCGAACTATTGTCTCTTTAATAATGGTCAGACCTTTGGCTACTAATCAATAAAGAAGCGGTTTCTATTTATTTTGCTATTATGGCACAAACTGTGAATGATGTTTTAGCTGTCTGATTATTCATGTTGTGCACACTTACAAGAAACATATTTTGTGTTTCATCCTATATGCTTTTCAAGTTCAATAATGTGAGAACCTATATTATCTAGATGACTCAGTGTGTGTACCATGGCTTGAAGCCAGACCAATTTTGACTCCTTGAACAAAATGCACTGAGACATCAGTACTTTTGTCAGCCATGATGGAGCAGTGAACACAAACTAGTAGTTTTCCAGTTGGTACATTATTCCAAAGTGACACACCTTTCCGTCTTGAGAACCTGGTGACTGGTTCAACAATAAGACCGGAAGCTAAGCTATGTAGAAGTAGAATTAGATCATTCAGCTCATTGAGTCTGCTCTGCCATTCAATCACTGTTAATTTTATTTTTTTGAGTTTATTCTCCAGCATTCTCCCTGTAACTCTTTCTCCCCTTACCAATCAAGAATTTATCATTCTATGCCTGAAATACATCCAATGCCTTGTCCCCCAGAGACCCCTGTGGCAACAAATTACACAGGTTCACTACTACTATCTGGCTGAAGAAATTCCTCCTAATCTCTGTTCTAAAGGGACATCCCTTTATTATGTACATTAAATTTATTTCATAATGACAGAAAGGAACCATTCTACCCTTTGGGTCTACACCTTCTTCTGGGGAAAATCCTTTCCCCCCTATCCTTGTTGCTCAACATTCCACTTGAAATCAGGTAACCGGTAGATGGGTAACTAGGTAAATTGGTACTATTGTCACATATACAAGCTGAAGTAAAAAAATTGTTTAGCATGTCATCCATACAGATTATTTGATTACAACAATGTATTTGTGTAGTACAAGTGAAAAGCAAAAGCAGAATGCAGAGAAAAATGTTACATATACAGAGAAAATGCAGTGCTAGTAGATAATAAGGTGCAAAATCAGAATGAGGTAGATTGTGATGTGAAGAGTTCATCATTAAGACCATAAGATATAGAAGCAGCATTAGGACATTGGGCTGTTGGGTCTGCTCCAGTATTTCATCATGGCTGATCTAGTTTCCCTCTCAGCCCCAAGGTCCTGCCTTTGCCCTGTATCCTATCATGCCCTGACTAATCGACCGCAGCCTTCAATATACCCAATGACCTGGCCTCCACTGATGCCTGTGGCATTGTATGTGGCCGATCAGCGGCGTCAACAGATCTCTACGATCAAATTGTTAGAGATGCAGAATCGGAAAGGATAGCAGATACGGTACTCAAGATGTTGTATCTAAATGCGAGTAGTTTAAGAAATAAGGTGGATGATCTTGTTGCAATACTACAGATTGCCAGGTATGATGTTGTGGCCATCACTGAATCGTGGCTGAAGGATGGTTGTAGTTGGGAGCTGGATGTCCAAGGTTCCACGTTTTATCGGAGGGATAGGGAGGTAGGCAGAGAGGGTGGTGTTGCGCTACTGGTAAAGAATGGCATCAAATCAGTAGAAAGATGTGACATAGGATCGGAAGTTGTTGAATCCCTGTGGGTTGAGTTAAGAAAGATGGCAGTTATATACAGGCCTCCCAACAGTGGCTGGGAGGTGGACCACAAGTTACAACAGGAAATAGAAAAAGTGAGTCAAAGGGCAATGGTAGTCATGAGAGATTTTAACATGCAGGTCTATTGGGAAAATCAGGTTGGTAATGGATCTCAAGAGAGTGAGTTTGTTGAACGCCTAAGAGATGGCTTTTTAGAGCAGTTTGTTGTTGAGCCTGCTAGGGGATCAGCTATACTGGATTGGGTGTTATGTAATGAACCGGAGGCGATTAGGGAGCTTAAAGTACAGTAAAAGAACTCTTAGGATAGGGAGAAAGTAAAGTCTGATGTAGCAGTTTTTCAGTGGAGTAAGGGAAATTACAGTGGTATGAGAGGGGAATTGGCCAAAGTAAATTGGAAGGAGCTGCTGGTAGGGATGTCAGCAGAGCAGCAATGGCATGTGTTTCTGGGAAAAATAAGGAAGGTGCAGGACATGTGTATTCCAAAAATGAAGAAATACTCAAATAGTAAAATAGTACAACTGTGGCTGACAAAGGAAGTCAAAGCTATTGTAAAAGCAAAAGAAAGGGCATACAACAAAGCAAAATGTAGTGGGAAGATAGAGGATTGGGAAGTTTTTAAAAATCATTAGAAGGGAAAAGATGAAATATGAATGCAAGCTAGCAAATAATATCAAAGTGGATAGTATAAGTTTTTCATGTTAAAAATAAAAGAGAAATGAGAGTGGATATATTTCCTCTAGAAAATTGGGCAGGAGAAATAATAATGGGGACAAGGAGATGGCTGATGAACTAAATAAGTGTTTTGCATCAGTCTTCACTGTGGAAGACTCTAGCAGTACGCCTGATGTTGTAGTGTGTGAAGGAAGAGAAGTGGGTACAGTTACTGTTACAAGAGAGAAGCTGCTCAAAAAGCTGAAGGATCTAAAGGTACACAAGTCACCAGGACCAGATGAACTACATCCTAGGGTTCTGGAAGAGGTAGCGTTAGAGATTGTGGTGGCATTAGAAATGATCTTTCAAAAATCATTGGACTCTTGCATGGTGCCAGAGGACTGGAAAATTGCAAATATTACTCCACTCTTTAAGAAAGGAGGAAGGCAGCAGAAAGGAAATTATAGACCAGTTAGCCTGACCACAGTGGTTGGGAAGATGTTAAAGTCAATTGTTAAGGATAAGGTAGGTGATGGAGTACTTGGTGACACAGGACAAGTTTGTACAAAGTCAGCATAGTTTCTTTCAGGGAAAATCCTGCCTGACAAACTTCTTGGAATTCTTTGAGGAAATTACAAGTAGGATAGATAAAGGGGATGCAGTAGATATTGTATATTTGAATTTTCAGAAGGCATTTGACAAGGTGCCACACATGAGGCTGTTTACCAAGTTCAGAGCCCATGGTATTACAGGTATTACTAACATGGTTAGAGCATTGCCTGATTGGTAGGAGGCAGCAAGTGGGGAAAAAAAGGATCCTTTTCTGTTTGGCTGCCAGTGACTAGTGGTGTTCTGCAGAGGTTGGTGTTGAGTTATAAATGATTTAGATGGTGGAATAAATAGCTTTGTTGCCAAGTTTACAGATGATACAAAGACTGGTGGAGGGGCAGGTAGTGTTGAGGAAACAGGTAGGCTGCAAAAGTACTCAGACGGATTAGGAGAATGGGCAAGAAAGTGGTAAGTAAACTACAATGTTGGAAAATGCACAGTCATTTTTTAAATGTGGAGAATATCCAAAAATCGGAGATGCAGAGGGACTTGGGAGTCCTTATGCAGAACACCCTGAAAGTTAACTTGCAGGTTGAGTCAGTGGTGAGGAAGGCAAATGCCATGTTAGCATTCATTTCAAGAGGTCTAGGATACAAGAACAGGGATGTGATGCTGAGGCTTTATAAGGCACTGGTGAGGCCTCACCTTGAGTATTGTATACAGTTTTGTGCCCCTCATCTTAGAAAATATGTGCTGGCATTGGAGAGGGTCCAGAGGAGGTTCACAAGGATGATTCCAGGAATGAAAGGGTTATCATATGAAGAACGTTTGATGGCTCTGGGTCTATACTCACTGGAATTCAGAAAGATGGGGGGGGGGGATCTCATTAAAACCTTTCGAATGTTGAAAGGCCTAGACAGAGTAGATGTGGAAAGGATGTTTCTCATGGTGGGAGAGTCTAGGACAAGAGATTACAGCCTCAGAATAGAGATGGAGAAAAATTTCTTTAGCCAGGGTGGTGAAATTGTGGAATTTGTTGCCACATGCAGCTGTGGAGGCCAGGTCATTGAGTGTATTTAAGGCAGAGATTGATAGGTTCTTGACTAGACAAGAAGGTTAAGGGGACAAGGCCGGGAACTGGGGCTGAGGAGGAGATAAGAAAAAAGATCAGCCATGATTGAATGGTGGAGCAGACTCAATGGGCCAAATAGCCTAATTCTGCTCCTATGTCTTATGGTCTTATGGAATTCCGCAGATTTCCCTTTTCTGGCTAAAGAAATTCCTCCTCATCTCCATTCTAAAAGGACAACCTTCTATTTTGAAGCTGTGTCCTTTGCTCTTAGACTCCCTCACCATAGGAAACGTCCTCTCCACATCCACTCTATTGAGGTCTTTCAGTATTCACTAGATTTCAATGAGGTTACCCCTCATTCTTTTGAATTCCAGTGAATAGAGGCCCAGAAAACTATTATATGCCCTCTCTTTGGCTATTATGTTGGCTTTGACTTCTCCCGTCAGCCACGGTTGTGTCATCCTACCTTGAGTATACTTGTCCTCTTTGGGATGTATATATCCTGTGCCTTCTGAATTTCTTGCATAAATTTCAGCCATTGCTACTCTGTTGTCATCCCTGCCAGCATTCTTTTCCAAACAATTTTGGCCTGCTCCTCTCATGCCTCTGTAATTCCCTTTATTCCCCAGCTATAATCTTTTTTTAGCCATGATTCTGTGATGCCCACAACGTCATATATGCTAATCTGTAATTGTGCAAGTTCATCTACCTTATTCAGTATACGGCACACATTTAAGTATAACACCTTCAGTCCTGTATTCACCCTTTTCGATTTTGTCTGACTTCTACATTGCAACCCATCCCGTTGACTGCAATTTTGCCAGATCATTAGCCTCTCCTTCCTAGCAGTCTCACTACACACACACTGCCTCTGTTTATAAACCAACTACCTCATCCTCAGCCCTATCACTCTGGTTCCCACCCCCCTGCCAAATTAGTTTAAACCCTCCTGACCAGCTCTAGAAAACCTGCCCGCAAGGGTATTGGTCCCCCTTGGGTTCAGGTTTTACCTGTTCCTTTTGTACAGGTCATACCTTCCACAGAAGAGAACCCAATGATCCATAAATCTGAACCCCTGCCCCCTGCACCAGTTCCTGCCAAATCGCATGTGGCACAGGCAGCATCCAGAGATATATATACCAAGTCTTCTAGTTGCTTACCTTCCCCCTTGAGAATACCGTGAGACATCCCTGAACCTCGTACCTGGGAGGCAACATACCATCCGGGTGTCTCTATCATGCCCACGGAATCTCATCTCTATTCCTCTGACTATGGAATCTCCTATCACCACTGCAGTCCTCTTCACCTCTCTTCTCTTCTGAGCCACAGCACCAGGCTCAGTGCCAGAGACCCTGTCACAGCAGCTCACAAGCCCACCCTGGCAGGTTGTCACCCTCAACTGTATCCAAGGCTGCCCATTTCCCCTCCTTCTCCTGACAGTCACCCTGTTACATGCCTCCTGCAACCCAGGGGTGAATACCTCCCTGCAGCTTCTATCTATCACCAAAAAGTCATCGAGCTGTAGTTCCAGTTCCTTAACACATTCTCTAAGGAGCTGCAGCTTGGTGTACTTGGTGCCGATGTGGTAATCACAGAGGCTGGAGGTCTCCCAGATTTCCCACATCTCACGCAAAGAACACAAAAGAGCCCTGGAGCCATTCCCACTGCATTAACTATGCCCTAGCAAACGAGGAATAAAAAAATGAAGAATAAAAACGAGAAACTTACCACATAAGAGGTCCGTTCAAGAGTCTTATGACAGTGAAATAGAAGCTGTTCTTGACCCTGATGCTACGTGCTTTCAACATTTTAAAATTTCTGCTTGATGGAAGGGAGGAAAGCAGAGAATGACTGGGGTGGGATGGATATTTGATTGTGTTGGCTGTTTTACCAAGGCAGGAGAAGTGTAGGCAGAGTCTGTGGAGGGGAGGCTGGCTTTCATGATGGACTGCAGCGTGCCCACACCTCATTGGTACTCTCATCTCACAATTCTGGCTTTGGAATTCCTTGAGATATAGCTTCTTGCAAAAAAAATTACGATTGCCATGTCCTGTTGTGTGAAGAATTCGGTTCTGACAATGGTCCTAATCCATCTGGTTCAAATGTAGAGGATATAGTCAATGTTTCAGGTTTAAGTATTGCATCAGGACATTTTTGGTCCAGAATCTGCAGTTTCTTTGTTTCTTTGATAATCTGGATAGCTCGACACTTTGATGGTATCTGACTGGCAGACGTTCTGGACCATTGAATATTATTAAGATATTATATGCACAACACATTTTTAATTCACCTTTTTTTAGATGTTATACAGTAGCATAATTGCATTCCCAGTGTACCTGGTAAGTTTAAAGGAAGAGTGGGAAGTGGTGCCACAGGGTGCTGACATGAAGTGTGGGAACTGAGGCGGCAGTGAGTGGAGAGGGAATGTTGCAAACATCATCTAGTGGAACTGATGGTGAAATATTGGTGTTTCTGAATAGTCAGAAACTATAATGTACTATTCTAATTGTACTTTATTGGTGTTTTACTGGCGATTGAACTGGAGTTGTGCTGCACAATGCTGCCATCTGCTGGTCCATAGTTATATGAACGCAACAGAAACAAAAAAGTTGGACTCACCACCAAAGGGCTTTGAAACACTTCAGTTGTTCCTCACTCAGTCCCTGCAGCTGGAAAGTTAATGCTTTGGTCAAACCACTTTATTTACCTCTTCTTCTCCAGGTGCTTACCTTCATGTGCCTGTCCTAAATCCTCTCAATAACAGGCTATTTAACAGTGGGAGACATCTTAACTGTTTAGATTTGGATTTAGATTCAGATCAGTTTATACCTAGTCATAGTCATAGTCATAGTCATACTTTATTGATCCTGGGGGAAATTGGTTTTCGTTACAGTTGCACCATAAATAATAAATAGTGATAGAATAGTAATAGAAAAATAGTAATAAATAGTTAAATAGTAATATGTAAATTATGCCAGTAAATTATGAAATAAGTCCAGGACCAGCCTATTGGCTCAGGGTGTCTGACCCTCAGGGAGGAGCTGTAAAGTTTGATGGCCACAGGCAGGAATGACTTCCTATGATGCTCAGTGTTGCATCTCGGAGGAATGAGTCTCTGGCTGAATGTACTCCTGTGCCCACCCAGTACATTATGTAGTGGATGGGAGACATTGACCAAGATGGCATACAACTTGGACAGCATCCTCTTTTCAGACACCACCGTGAGAGAGTCCAGTTCCATCCCCATAACATCACTGGCCTTACGAATGAGTTTGTTGATTCTATTGGTGTCTGCTACCCTCAGCCTGCTGCCCCAGCACACAACAGCAAACATGATAGCACTGGCCACCACAGACTCGTAGAACATCCTCAGCATCATCCGGCAGATGTTAAAGGACCTCAGTCTCCTCAGGAAATAGAGACGGCTCTGACCCTTCTTGTAGACGGCCTCAGTGTTCTTAGACCAGTCCAGTTTATTGTCAAGTATATACACCGGGGGTACTGAAATTCCTTATTTGTGTGAGCTCACAGAGTAAACAGTTTTTATGGTAATAATAAATCCAACAATAAATGCAGTGATGAGTCTAAAAACAACAGAATGTAGAGTAATCTGAGGTAGTGAATAAAGAAATGCTGAAGTGACAATAATGGAGTAAGAGGTGTAGAGTTAAGAGTCTGAGAATGTGGCAGCAGCACTGGGAAGGGGATGTTTCTAGCTGTTGTTCCCTTTCCCAGAAATAGACATCACGCATTTGTAAACTCTAGCAAAGGTGTGATCTGAAGGGAGAGTGCTAGAAGGTTATCCATCATGTTCCCAGGTCTACATGTGTTGAGATACTGGAAGTCTGAAATAAATACAGTAAACTTTGGAAACGCTCAGCACATCAGGCCACCTCTGTGGAGGGAGGAAATGAGTTAATTCCTCAGCCCATCTTATCTATGTCTGTCACAATTTTAATCATTTCTGTAAGGTCACCCCTTATTCTCCTACGTTCCAAGGGATAAAGTCCTAGCCTGGCGGACCTCACCCCGATAACTCGGGCTCTCTCGTCCTGGCACCATCCTTGCATATCTTTTCTGCACCCTTTTGAGTTTAACCACATCTTTCCTATGATAGGAGGACCAAAACTGTACACAGAGCTCCAAGCGTGGCCTCCACAATGTTATGCAGCTGTAGCATAACACTACAACCCTGACTGGTGACTCAATGTTTTAGGACCAGCTTCTTCCCCTCTGCCATCAGACTCCTGAACATCCATGAACCCAGTGACACTACCTCACTATTCCTCTTTTGCATCATTTATATATTTATTTTTGTTGTAACTTTTGTAATGTCTTATGCCTGCAAAGTACTGCTGCCACAAAACAATTTTCATGACTTAAGTTGGTGACAATAAACCTGTTTTTGATTTTGAACTTTATTTTACCGCCTTGTCTACCTTTACCAGCACTTTCAATGAGCTATGCACTTGTACTCCGAAGTTCCTCTGTTCCATTACACTGTATAGTGGACATAGTATAATTCATAGCATAGGTCCTATATTGTTTCACTTTCCAAAATGCTTCACCTCACACTCGTTTGTATTGAAATCTTTTTGCCACTCCTCAGCCCACTTTCCTAACTGATCAAGATTCCCTTTGTGATCTACAATGATTTGCTACACAATCAACAGCACCTCCTAATTTCATATCACCTGCAAACTTTCTGATCAAGCCTTGTGCATTAATGACAAACAATGAATCGCTGGCCTCCATTCTGAGAAACAACCTTCAACCATCAACCTCTGCCTTCTACCATGAGCAGAGCTTGAATCCACTTAACCCGCTCTCCCTGGATTCCATATGATCAAACCTTACAGACCAACCTACCATGTGAGTCCTTGTCAAAGGCCTTGCTAAAGTCCAAATCTTCTGCCCTACCCTTATCTGCCTTTATGGTTCATCAAGCATGACAGTCCCTACACAAAGCCATGCTAACTCTTCCTAATCGGACTCTGTCTAGCCAAATGCTGGTAGATTCTGTCCCTTAGAATTCCCTTCAGTAACTTCTCCATTACTGATGTTAGAATAACTGGACTTACGGTTCCGTAGCTTGTTGATACTAACTTTTTTAAACAATTGAACAATATTGTCACTTTCCCGTCTTCTGGAATTTCACAAGCAGCTGATGATGAAACAAATATCTCCACAGGGACTTCTGTAATTTCTTCTCCAGCTTTCCATAAAGTCTAAGGCTGCACTCTGTCAGGCCCTGAAGAACTGATGCTTGGACTTGGATACAAATGTAAGGTTGTCAGCAAGAGAACTGAGGATGGAGAATCTCTTGAATGACTGTAATGTATCTCCTCCACAACCACTCCAGGCAAGACGTTCCAGGCACCCACCACCCTCTGTATAAAGAACTTAGATCTGACATACTCCACTCCATACTTTCCTCCAATCATCTTAAAAGTATGTCCCATGGAGCTATCCAATATCTAAATATCCCTGGTTGGGTCTGTACTCTGGAACTCCCTACGCAACAGTGTTGTGGCAACAGCAGTTAAAGATGATGGCTCATTACTACTTGTTGTTAAAAAGGTGTATTGTCTGTTGGCCTTCGTTATTTATTTATTTAGAGATACAGCACCAAATTGACCTTTTGAGGCACGCCACCCAACAGCCCACCAATTAACCCTACCCTAATCACGAGACAAATTACGATGACCAATTGACCTACTAACTGGTAGGTCTTTGGACTGTGTGAGGAAATTGGAGAACACAGAGGAAACATATGTGCACATAGGAAAGAACGTACAAACTTGCTTACAGAGGACGCAGGAACTGAACTACAAACTCTGACACCCCGAGGTGTACTAACATTGTGCTAACCACTACGCTACCATTCAGCCTCTAGTCAGGGGATTGAGTTGAAGAGCCACAAGGTAATGTTGCAGGTCTATGAGGCTCTCCTTTGGTCAGAGTGGACCATGGACATTGTGTCTTAGCTCTCTACGTGATACACAAGCCAGGGCAGTACAACATGGAGAGGCAGATGTTGCCCATGCAGCTGGCTCCCCCTCTTCACACAGCTGATGAATCCAAAGGAACAGCTGAGACCAGTACAGATTGGCAGGAGTTGCTGGTCAGTGTTGAACTCAATGTAGGACTGCCTTAGGGACTCCAGCTCCATATCTCTCCTCAGAATTTACTCCCAAAGCCTTCCCCATAAGTGGGTTTAACTACACGACCATGAAGGATTGAGATCAGGGTTTTCATTCCCTTACATGAGCTTCCAACAATGGCTGATGAGCCCCCTCAGCCTGAAGTGATTGGTTTTAAGGCATCAGTATCCCACCTTCACCCTTTCTCCTGTCAGTAAAAACAGTTCTGCCGGGCTTAATAGCTAAGCCACGTGTGAAGGTCAGGAGCCGGACTTGGTTGTCAGAGGCTATTTGAAACACACGCCATTGGGAGCATTTAATAAGTAGTGGGAACTTATCCCCACTACCTCTCCCAGCAAAAACAACCTTAAGGAACTAAGTCTATAATATACAGTTCTATAATAAGCTCGTTAGATCACACTTAGAGCATTGTGGTCAGTTCTGGTTGCCTCATGATAGGAAGGATGTGGAAGTTTTAGAAAGGGTGTTGAAGGATGTGGCCTGGATTAGACAGCACATCTTATGAGGAAAAGTTGAGTAAGCTCGGACTTTTCTCTTTGGAGCTAAGGAGGATGAGAGGCAATTTGATTGAAGGGTATAAGATTATGAGAGGCATAGATATAGTGGCAATGGCCAATACCAGAGAACACAATATTAAGGTGAGTGGATGAATGATTAGGGGAGACATCAGAGGTAGGTTCTTCACACAGAGAGTACTGGCTGGTAGGTGCCTGGGAAGTACTTCTGGGAGCGATGGTGGAAGCTGAAACAATCGAGACACAAGAAAATCTTAGATATGTTCATGGCTGAAGAAAAATGCAAGGTTACGGCTGTGAAAGAGGGGAGGGTGATATTGATCATGGGGTTAGAACAACATTATGGGCTGAAGGGCACATACAGTGCTGTACTATTGTATATTCTGTGTTCTAAATTCAATGTTCCAGTGTTATTGGGGAGGGCGTATGAATGTTGGCCTTGCCAGCGATGGGATGGACAATTTGGAATTAAATTCAAAACATAACCTTAAATGAATTTTGCAGAACTCATTATTTTCCAGAAGAAAATCCACCAAATTTCCCATTTAAACTTAACGAGTTTACTCCAGTTGTTACATCTGGGATATAGTCTAGTTGGAATGGATGATCCAGTCAGAAGTGAAGAGACGATGAAGAAACTGGCTCACAAAGACCAAATCAGTCTGAATGAGAAGTGTCAGCCAGTAACAGTGATGTCATCTAACTGCCTGAGCAGCCAATCACATCAGAGATATTTCAAGGACAACAAATCTGTAAAATTATAAAGAATGATTTTATTACAACAAAAAACTTACAAGAAGCAAAATAATGACTGGACACAGACATTGGGCTAAAATAGAAACTGAAGTATAATAAACCAACTTTTTAAAACATTTTTTTTAGGACTTTCAGAACTATGGAATTTGCTGATCATATTATGACAAAATGAAATATTACATATGGAAAAAAATTCAGCGCTAGCTTAGATTGGTGGCAATTGTGACTCAGTTAAACATTCAGAATCAACTGAGTCAATCATGTTTTTAACATTCTCAATGGTTTATAAGCAAGAAAGGTGGGAAAATGTCGAAGTTCATGTCAATTTGCGGATTTTTTTATCATCTGTGATTGGGGAGAGTCAACAGAACACTCTGTGAAGATCAGAGTACAGCATCACTGAGACTAATTTCTGCATTTATAGGGATATGAGTTATCATTGCCTAGTGTAAAGAAATAGAATTAGTGACAGAGCATCATTCTAACACATATCCTAGACATGTTTGGCGTTTGGAACCCAAGCTGGTCCCCTCCATGAGTCCTGATGAAAGGTCTTGGCCCACAACTTTGATTGTTTATTCCCCTCCATAGATACTGCCTGACTTGCTGGATTCCTTCCGCATTTTATGTGCCTTGCTCAAGATTTCCAGCCTCAGCCGAAATTCTTGGAATTATTATTTGTCCCTCTGCAATTAGTCTGTTCCTTCTCATCATCCCTTAAGGGTTGACACAGTGGCATACATCTCCATATCTTCTGACAACCTTGCCTTCATGGGTAATTGTAGTTGTGAAGCCGACAGGAGGGTCTCCATTTACTGCATATCATCCAGGTTGAAAGTAATCTCTCTGGTCTTGTTTTACAGAAACTGGTGTGCTTATGTTCATACAAGACTCTCGCCTACGGTGACAATAGAAAACGTGCAGAGCCATGTATTGATAACATCAAAGTCATGTATTTTGAAAATGAGGAGCTGCCTACCCAGGTACACATCATTATTTGTTAATATCATTTGTCCAAAAACATAGCCTCATTTATCAAGATTGCAAGAAGATCTGATGCTTATCATCATGAGTAGTTAAGTCAGAGATAGGTAGAGAGAAATTCTTCCCATTGGTGAAAGGGTCAAGAACCTGGAGATATAGAATATGGGTGACTGGAAAAAAAACAAGAAGTGATGACAAATAATTTCATATAGTGAGTGCTTAGGATCTAGAACGATTGCTTAGGGTTGGTTAGGGAGTGATGTCATGAGGGAGCATGATGTATTGGGGGTAGGGTATTGACGGATAGAAAATTGGTTGGTAGACAGGAAACAAAGAGTAGGGATTAACGGGTCCCTTTCAGAATGGCAGGCGGTGACTAGTGGGGCAAGGCTTGGTGCTGGGACTACAGCTATTTACAATATACATTAATGATTTAGATGAAGGGATTAAAAGTAACATTAGCAAATTTGCAGATGACACAAGGCTGGGTGGCAGTATGAAATGTGAGGAGGATGTTATGAGAATGCAGGGTGACATGGACTGGTTGAGTGAGTGGGCAGATGCATGGCAGATGCCGTTTAATGTGGATAAATGTGAGGCTATCCACATTGGTGGCAAGAACAGGAAGGCAGATTACTATCTGAATGGTGTCAAGTTAGGAAAAGGGGAAGTACAACGAGATCTAGGTGTCCTTGTTCATCAGTCACTGAAGGTAAGCATGCAGGTACAGCAGGCAGTGAAGAAAGTTAATGGCATGTTGGCCTGCATAATAAGGGGAGTTGAGTATAGGAGCAAAGAGGTCCTTCTGCGGTTGTACAGGGCCCTGGTGAGACCAAACCTGGAGTATTGTATACAGTTTTGGTCTCCAAATTTGAGGAAGGACATTCTGGCTATTGAGGGAGTGCAGCGTAGATTCACGAGGTTAATTCCCGGGATGGTGGGACTGTCATATGTTGAAAGATTGGAGCAACTGGGCTTGTATACACTGGAATTTAGAAGGATGAGAGGGGATCTGATTGAAACATATAAGATTATTAAGGGATTGGACACGCTAGATGGCAGGAAACATGTTCACGATGTTGGGGGAGTCCGGAACCAGAGACCACAGTTTAAGAATAAGGGGTAGACCATTTAGAACGGAGTTGAGGAAAAACTTTTTCACACAGAGAGTTGTGGTTCTGTGGAATGCTCTGCCTCAGAAGGCAGTGGAGGCCAATTCTCTGGATTCTTTCGAGAAAGAGTTAGATAGAGCTCTTAAAAATAGCGGAGTCAAGGGATATGGGGAGAAGGTAGGAAAAGGGTACTGATTGTGGATGATCAGCCATGATCACAGTGAATGGCGGTGCTGGCTCGAAGGGTTGAATGGCCTACTCCTGCACCTATTGTCTATTGTCTATTGTCTATTGTCTATTGTCTATGTGTAATCAAGACATGGCTTACTCCCGACATACCAGATATGGTGATCAGATTTGCGGGCTTCTTGATTCACAGGATGAACCGACCTGCTGATTTGGAAAAAAGCAGAAGGTGGAGGTGTGAGTTTCATGACAAACTCTCAGTACTTCATTGTGACGGATTTATCGAACGCATGTTCCCCTGATCTTGAACACCTCAAAGTCGAATGCTATCCATTCTATTTACCTAGGGGAATTTCCTCCATAATCCTGATTGCTGTTTACATACCACCAGCAGCCAACTATAATCAAGTGCTTGAGATACCACAAGATGTCATCTCTAAACAAGAAACAGTCCATCCCAAAGCATTTCAAATCACAGTTGGGTGTTCAAACAAGCTTGTGTGAAGAAAACCCTGCCCAATTACCATCAGCATAAAACCTGTAGCACCAGTGGTCCTAACACACTAGACCACTGTTTTACTAAGATAGGGAATGCTTATCATTCCATGCCCAGACCACATCTCGGTAAATCTGATCACTTGGCTGTCCTTCTCCAACCTGCATACAAGGAGAGCTCAAAAGCAAAGCTCTAGAGATCGGAACCATAAAGAGGTGATCATGGGAGGCAGAGAAGCGGCTATAGGGTTGTCTTGAGTTAGTGGACTAGGCTGCGATCAAAGACTCATCTGTGGATCTGAATGAATACATGATTGTTGTCACGGACTTATAAAAATTGTTATAGATGAGAGTCTCCTCACAAAATCATTTAGCATCTTCCTCAACCAGAAGCCCTGGATGAACCATGAGATCCACAATCTGCTGAGGGCCAGGTCAGAGACATACAAGTCTGGTGACCAAGAAAGTTACGAGAGATCCAGGTACAATCTCTAGAATGCCATCTCACAGGTGAGGTGGCAATTCCAGTCCAAACTTGAATGAATGAAGGATGTTGACAGTTGTGGCAGGGATTGAATGCTATCACCTCTTATAAATTAAAATCAAGCAACATAGATGACAACAGGGCTTCACTTCCAGATGAGTTCAATACCTTCTGCGAGACATAGAGTCAGAGAAAAGTATAACAAAGAAACAGGCCTTTCGGCCCATCAGGTCAATGCTGAACCATTTAAACTGCCTACTCCCATCGACCTGCACCTGGAACATATCCCTCCATACCCATACCTCTATCATTCATGTACCTATCCAAACTTCTCCTAAACATTGATATCGAGCTTGCATGCACCACCTGTGCTGGCAGCTCATTCCACACTTTACAACCTTCAGAATGATAAAGTTTTCCCTCATGTTTCCCTTAAACCTTTTACCTTTTACCCTTAATCCATGCCCTCTAATTGTGGTTCCACCCAACCTCAGTGGAAAAAAACCTGCTTGCATTTACCCTATCTGTATCCCTCCTAACTTTGTATACCTCTATCAAATCACCAGTCAATCTTTTACGTCCCAAGGAACAACGTCCTTTGTTCTAGCGCACTCCTCAGTGCCCTGCCATTCACTGTGTAAGACCTATCCTGGTTGGTTTACCAAAGTGCAACAGCTCACACCTGTCTGTATTAAATTCCATCTTTAATTTTTCAGGCCATTTTCCAGCTGGTCCAGATCCCACTGCAAGCCCTGATGGCCTACGGATTTCCTCCAACATTTTGTGTGTGTTGCTTTAGATTTCCAGAAACTGAGGATTTTCTCATGTTTGTCTTCATTAACTTTCCTGGTAACTTCCTCAAAAAACTATAAGATTGATTAGATACAACCTACCACACAGAAAGCTATGCTAACCAAGTACTAGATCCTTCTTACTATCGTTAATCTATTGATGCCTAAAAATACTTATGTATCTGGTTCCTCAGAATGCCTTCCAATAACTTTCCCACTACTGATGTCAGGCTCACTGGCCTATAATTTCCTGGTTTATATTTTGTGCCTTTCTTAAACAGTGGAACAACATTAGCTATCCTCCAATCCTCTGGTACCTCTCCTGGTGCTAAAAATGATTTAAGTGTCTCTGCTAGGGCCCCAGAAATTTCCGCACTTGCCTGCCACAGGGTCCAAGGAAACATCTTATCAGGCTCTGGGGTTTACCTACACTATTTGCCTGAAGACGGTAAACATTGCCTCCTTTGTAATCTGTATAGGGTCCATGACCTTGATACTGTTTTGCCTCTCTTCTGTAGATGATGTTTATCTCTTGAGTAAGTACAGATACAAAAGATCTCCCCCTTCTCTTTTGGCTCTTTTCGATCTTTTTTCTCAATAAATAAATGAACAAGTATAATGTTTTTATGTTATTTATTTAATTGGGTTCTCTTTATCTAGTTTTAGAACTTATATGAAGATCTGATCACATTTTAGGCCATTTTTATGGAGAAATACAGAAAATTCTACTAGGTTCACAAACATTCTAGCACCACTGTAGATGACCATTCTGATCTTCCAGACGACTTCAGCACAGCAGTACCGTAAGGCCGTGTGCTTAGCCCACTACTCTACTCACTTTAAACTTATAACTTCGTGGCTAAGCACTGCTGCAATGCCATATTCAGCTTTGCTAATGACACCACTGTCGTAACCCGAATCTAAGGTGGTGATGAATCAGCGTATAAGAGACAGATTGAAAGTCTGGCTGAAAATATTGAGAACACCCGTAGAGAAAATGAATCTCAGGGTTGTAAGTGGTGCCATATATGAACTTTGATCATAAATTACCTTGAACTTTGAGCTAGCCACTCAGTGATTTACAGTCATAGAGTCATTAAGCCATACAACACTGAAACAGGCCCTTCAGCACAACTTGTCCAATGAGAACACATCCTTTCTGAGAAAGGGGGCCCAAAACTGTTGACAATCCTCCAAGTGCGGCTTGACTAGTGTCTTCTAAAGCCTCAGCATTATCTCCTTGCTTTTGTATTCTATTCCCCTTGAAATAAATGCCAACATTGCATTTGCCTTCACAGAATCATCCTGTGAATTAACCTTCTGGGAGTCTTGCACGAGGACTCCTAAGTCCCTCTGCACCTCTGATATTTGAACCTTCTCCACATTTAGGTAATAGTCCGCACTATTGTTCCTCTTACCAAAATGCATTCTCGTACATTTCCCAACGCTGCATTCCATTTGCCACCTTTTTGTCCATTCTTCCAATTTGTCTAAGTTCTGCTGCAATCACCCTGCTTCCGCTCCACTACCTAACTGTCCACCTATTTTCACATCGTCCACAAACTTTGCCACAAAGCCATCAATTCCATTATCCTAATCACTGATAAACAGTGTGAAAAGTAGTGGTCTCAATACCGACCCCTGAGGAACACCACTAGTCAGTGGCTTTCAGATGGTATTGGTCCATGCTGACCTAGCCATCCAACTAAGCTAAACCTATTTGCTTGCATTTGATCTCTATCCCTCTGAACCTTTTCTACCCATGTACCCTTATTGTAATTGTACCTGCCTCTGCCACTTACTCTGACAATTCATTCCACGTGCACACTAACACCTCTCCAGTCATTTTTTTCCCTCTCACTTTAAACCTCTAGCTTCTAGTTTAAATTCCCCTCTTCCCTGGGAAGAAGATCAATGACCATTCATCGAATCTAATCACCTCTAGATTTTATATATCTCCACAAGATCAACGCTCAATCTCTTCTACTCCAGGGAAAAATATCACAACCTTTTGAGTGTCTCCTTACAATTCAAGCCCTCCAGTCTCAGTAATACCCTTGTGAATCTTTCCTGCAGTTCTTCTGGTTTTAATGACCATCCTTTGTTGATAATAACAGCAGGCTTGTTTAGGATTGAGACTCTTGCCACTGTAAGGTCAGATATTCATAATGTCAGGAGCTGAGAAGCTGATAATTGTGTAACTTTCAATTCCATTCACAACTCCTCTGCAGAAGGAGCTGCATAGACCAATAGCCAGCAAGAACCAGATACAATCTGACAAACACTGATAAGTATTGTGTAATATTCACACGATTTAATTACCACACAATGATAATCTCTAAGAAGAGAGAATCTAGCCACCTATCCATGACATTATCATCACAACCTCCCATAATTAATGACCTGATTTGGGCGGGGTGGGGGGGGGTTGGTCACCAATGATTGCAATCTCAATTGGAACATACTCATAAGTACTGCTGCTACTAGAGTGCACCAGAGTCTGGGTATTTTACAACGAGAGACTCATCTCCTAACATCCCACGTCTCTTCCAGCATCCACATACCACAATTCAAGAGTAAGATGGAATATTCTCCATTTGCCTGGACATGTGTAGCTCAACCAACTCTCAAGATACTCAGCACCAATCAGGACAAAACAACCCTCTCAAATGGTACATCATAAACTGTCCTAAGAACTATTCTCTCCATTTTCAACAGAATAGGCATGTTAGCAGAAAGCCAGCATGGGTTCAGAAAGGGGAAATAATGTTTTACTAACATACTGGATTTCTATGAAGAGGCAACTAAAATTTATGATAACAATAGTGCAGTTGGTATCATTTACTTGGACTTTCAGAAGGCTTTTGACAAAGTATCCCACACGAGGTTAATAATCAAATTGCAGGAGGTAGGAATTCAGTGTAAGATATGCAAATGGGAGCAGAATTGGCTCAAAAACAGAAAACAATGAGTTATGGTGAGATGCAACACACATCGAAGTTGCTGGTGAACGCAGCAGGCCAGGCAGCATCTCTAGGAAGAGGTACAGTCGACGTTTCAGGCTGAGACCCTTCATCAGGACTTTGGTGAGATGATCATTTTCACACCAAGAAGATGTTAAAAGTGGTGTTCTGCAGGGATCAGTCTTGGGGCCACTGCTGCTTCTCATTTACATTAATAAGCACATAACAAATCAACTAGTAAAGTTTGCAGATGGCTCAAAATTAGAGGGATGGCCTGATGACATTCAGGCAGCAGAATCAATACAGTTAGATCTAAACAAAATCCAGATGTGGGCAGATAAATGGCAGATGAAATTTAATGTAGGTAACTAATATTAAATTATATTACATTAGGGAGGAGAAATATTAGATATAAATATACGATGGGGTGGGGGGGAAGCCCTTGAGTTAGAAAGTTCACTGTATGAGAAGGGTTTGGAGTTCCTGGTAGACTCATCACTATTATCTAGACAATAATAGAAGTGATTAGGAAGGATCATAGAATGTTTGGCTATATAATATGCTCAGTGGAGCTTAAGTCTAGAGACATTCTCCTTAAGCTGTATGATGCGCTTGTCAGGCCACACCTTGAACACTGTGTACAATTTTGGTCTCCATATTTTGTGAGGGATGTGAAGGCATTGGAGAGAGTTCAGAGAAGGATGACGAGACTCATCCCAGGTCTGCAGGGTATGAGCTATGAAGAAGGAATGAAAGAATTAAATGTTTTCAGCCTAAGTAGATGTAGAATGAGAGGAGACATGTTAAAAGTACCCAAAATCATCAAGGGTATAAATAAGGTGGATGCCAGCTACTACTTCAAAACTGATCCATCATCAAGGACACAGGGCCACAGGTGGGGACTGGTTAAAGGGAGATTTCAGACTAACATCAGGAAGCATTTCTTTACACAGCAAGTTGTGGATGCATGGAAGAAACCACCTAGTTGTGTAGTTGAGAGTAGTACCTTAGAGACTTTCAAATCTAAACTCGATAGTTAGTTCAATACACTATGTGAATAGGAATTTGTTGGCCAAATGCCCTGTACTTGTCAAAAACTTTCTTATGTTCTAATGTTCATTGTTAAGCCTGCAAACAATGATGAGGTCATTGCATAATGGGAAATGGGTGGTGGTGAAGGGAATGGAGGTTAGTTGAAAGTCACACAACAGTAACCGGGGTTGTGAGCAGAGAGCTTCATTATCATGGCTGATGTTTGGGATGGTGTGGGCTGCGAGGAAAGTAACTTGGTAAATGGATTTACTTTTGTCACGTGCCCAAGATACAGATAATTTAATCACACTAATACAGCAGGACAGTATGAGGGAAAAGCAACAGGAGGCAGGAGTAGATGAAGGAAGGGTTGAAAGGACTCTGCTGGTGACCAAGACCACTGAAGCAATGATGCTATAACAAATAGGGAGAATAGCCTTGTGTATATTAATGTGAAAAGCTAAACTATCTCAAGAGAAGTGAGAGGAGTGCAGCCGATTCCCACAACCATCACACCTACCCTTCATGCCTCAAATCTCCACTCTACACAAAGGAGAACCTCAGATTTCATTGACATCAGTGCTTTTAAAAGTGTTTAGCTCTCCCTTCATGTATTACATAAAATAATTATTCAGGTATAATTTTTACACGCTCTGGAATTCTTTACAACATAATCATGAGATAGCCAGTTCTGATGATCATAATTGACCTTGAACGGTCTCCTTCGCTGTTTGGTTCTTTTTAGCCACAATTTGTACGAAGGTGAAGGCAGATGTCATGCACACTAGAATACCAGAAAGTGCCTTACATTGCCCTTTGACCATCTCACTGTACTTCAGCCCATGTTTCATTTCCTTTCACAGCAATAAAGTTGTATAATCTTTTGCCTCTTTATGATCACTGCAGTGCAAAGCACAAAGTTTAGCAGGCAAGCTACAGTCAACAACTAACAAAAAAAGCTACAGACATTAGAAATCTGAAATAAAAGTAGAAATGTTGGAAACACTCAGCAGTTTGAGCAGCATCTGTGGAAAGTGTAAAAAGGGGTTCTAATTCAGGTTGAAGACAGGAGATGGACTGTTATCTCAGACATTTTTTTGAACTGGGTGGAGTATTGTGCCTTTCCAAAAACACACACAAAAAAGCTGAAGGAACTTTGCAAGGCGGGCAGCATCTATGGAGGAAGATAAACAGTCAATATTTTGGGCTGAGACCATTCACCAGGATTGGAAAGGAAGGGGATAGAAGCCAGAATAAGAAAGTCTGTAGGGGGCCGGGGGGAGGGAGGGACTAGATGACAAGCTGATAGGTGATAGGTGAGCCCCAGTGAATGGGAAGGAAGATGGGTGGAGGTAGGGGGAATAATGTTAGAATCTGGAAGGTGTTTTAGTGGCTTAATATCTATAAGGGGTGGAAATTTTCCAATTTTCCAAACCTAACTCCACATCAACAGTAATGAGATTAACACCATTACATTATGAAAGGACTTGGGCAGGCTGTGAGTTCAAGAGCAATAAAGATTTTCCGTAAACACCAGGAATTCTGCAGATGCTGGAAATTCAAGCAACACACATCAAAGTTGCTGGTGAACGCAGCAGGCCAGGCAGCATCCCTAGGAAGAGGTACAGTTGACGTTTCAGGCCGAGACCCTTCGTCAGGACTAGACGAAGTGGCCTGACGAAGGGTTTGGCCCGAAACGTCGACTAAGATTTGCCGTATCAGTGCCAGGTCACATCCCATGAGTTCATAGACAAAGCACAGGTTAAAATAAACAATTAAAGTTTAGTTGGACATGGAACACCCAGCTGGGGTTGGTGGTAGAGAAAGATATATTAGTGGCATTTAAGAAACTCTTAGGTAGATAGGTGCACAGATGATAGAAACCTGGAGGGATATGTAGGCTGGAAGGGTTAGATTGATCTTGGAATAGGTTAAAAGGCAGCACAACATAATAGACCAAATGACCTGTACTGTGCTGCAATGTTCATTCTGCTATACTAGAAAATACCCTTAAGCAATTTTATTCTGAATTTTAGTCTTTGCATATTTTAATTAATTGAAAGTATTTTAAG
Source organism: Mobula hypostoma (assembly GCF_963921235.1). NCBI lineage: Eukaryota > Metazoa > Chordata > Chondrichthyes > Myliobatiformes > Myliobatidae > Mobula > Mobula hypostoma. The sequence continues at coordinate 160,201,366 of NC_086100.1, forward strand.
TGGCTTTGACTACAAATATTTCTGAGTTTTTGTGTTAAGAGGTTTCATTTGTTAACAATATGATGGTGAAGGAATATTTACAGTTTTTAGTTCAGTTCCTGTTTTGTACAGGTTGTTCACAACCTTCGGCTGAAGTGGGCGGGGCCAACCCATTCCACACTCCACCGGCTTTGCTTCTTGTCGCCACTAGATGGCGTGCAGTCCCAACCCGTGACGGTGCTTCCTCTGTGTGTCTGCTGTCCACGAGCAAATGTAGCAGGGCAATTGGAAATTAAGTAGCATGTGGGCTTTGAAATCAATGTACAGCAGGCATCTGCACTCTGGTGAAATAGTGCTCTGTTTCTAATGCTCAGTGGAACACTCTTGAAGTGAAACTTTGACACCACATCCTGAAGCAAGAAATCAGGGTGATGTACCTTACATCATCGGGGGAACAAGTATTCAAAGTGCTCTGGCTGATGTTCTGGCTATCAGGATGCCCTGAGCGGTTTTGATACTTGAACTCTTTGGGTTGTGGGGTGGTGGTGTGAAGGTGGGGAGAACTATGATTTAGATGGCTCCCATATTATGTGGGCTGGTTGGTGGGGCCAGGGTACTTAGATGTTCAAGTTCAAAGCAACTTTATCATTGAAGTAGGTATGTCACCATATACAACCCTGAAATTCATTTTCTTGTGGCATACACAGTAAATCCAAGAAGAAGAAGAATAAAATCAAGAAAAGATCACACCCAACAGGTTGGACAAATATCCAGTGTGCAAAAGACAACAAACAATGCAAATACAAAAGGAAAAAAGAAATAATATAAATAAACAATGAATATCAAGAACATGAGATGAAGAGTCCTTGAAAGTGAGTCCATAGGTTGGTTGAACATTTCAGTCATGGGTTTAGTGAAACTGACTGAAGTTATCCCCTCTGGTTCAGGAGCCTGATTGTTCAGGGATAATAACTGATCAATGGTGTGGATCATGAGCTCCTGTATCTTCTTTCTGATGGCAGCAGTGAGGAGAGAGCATGGTCTGGGTAGTGGGGCTCCTTGATGATGGATGCTGCTTTCCTGCGACTTGCTCTATATAGATGTGCTCAATGGTGGGTAGGGCTTTACTGCGATGGACTGGGCCATATCCACTACTTTTGTAGGATTTTCCATTCAAGGGCATTGGTGTTTCCATACCAGGCCATGGTGCAACCAGTCAATATACTCTCCTTCACACATCTATAGAAGTTTGTCAGAGTTTTAGATTTTCATTCAAAATCTTCACAAACTTCTAAGGAAGTAAAGGCACTGCCATGCTTTCTTTGTAATTGTGTTTATATGCTGTGCCCAAGGCATATCCTTTGAAATGATAACACAGAGGTATTTAAAGTTGCTGATCCTCTCCACCTCTGATCTCCTGATGAGGACTGGTTCACGGATCTCTGGTTTCCTCCTCCTGAAGTTAATAATCAGCACCATGGTCTTTCTGCCATTGAGTAAGAGGTTGTTGCTGTGGCACGACTCAGGCAGATTTTCAATATACCTCCTATATGCTGCTTCAGCTTATAACAGTGGTGTCATCAACAAACTTAAGTATGGCAGTGAGAGCTGTGCTTTGCCTCACAGTCATAAGTATAAAGCAAGTAGATCAGGGGGCTAAGCACAAAGCCTTGTGGTGCACTGTACTGATAGAGACTGTGGAGGAGATGTTGTTGCTACTGAACTGACCAGATTCTTCAAGTGAGGAAACTGAGGATCCAATTGCAGAAGGAGGTATTGAGGCCAAGGTCTCGAAGCATATTGATTAGTTTGAGGGGATGAATGTCAAGCTGTAATCAATAAAGAGGATCCTGATGTATGCATTTTCACTGTCCAGACGTTGCCAGGTTGAGTGAAGAGCTATCGAAATGGCATCTGCTGTGGACCTGTTGTGCTGGTAGGCAAATTGGAGTGGATTCAAGTTGTTCCTCAGGCAAGAGTTGTTATAGTTCTTCAGCAACTTCTCAAAGCACTTAATCACAGTGGATGTAAGTGCAATTGGATGACAGTCATTGAGGTAGGTTGGGGAAGTCTGACTAATTTTATAGCGACATGCTCATCTACAACTGTATTTATAAAGTCTGTGCCAACTGTGGTGTATCATTCAGATTTTCTGATGAGTCCTTGAGCACAGCCCAGTCCACCAACTCGAAGCAATCACGTAGCTGTTCCTCTGCCTCCTGTGACCTCCTCTGTGTCGTTCATAACTCAGGAGCCTTGCTCTTTAGCCTCTGCCTATATATAGGTAGGAGTATTCAGATTTCCCGAAATGTAGTCTAGGCACTGAATGGTGGGCATACCTTATCGTTGCATAGCAGTGATCAAGTGTGCTAGGTCTCCTGATGCTGCAGATTATATGCTGATGATAACTGGGAAGAGAGCTCTTCAAATGAGCCTGACTGAAGCCCCAGACCATGATTTGAAATGTGTCACATTGGGCAGCATTCAGTATCTCAAGTGCCTAATTAACGGCGGATGGAATCCTCTCAGAAGCAATTCTCCGAGATGGAAGGAATCCTGCAAGAGGCAGCCCTGTGGCTGGCCAGTTGTTGTGGAGGCAGAGGCAGGTAGAAGGTAATGATTACATGTCTCTGGGATGATTAGGGAATGTTTTATCAACAGGAATACCTTTGATATTCCAAACAACATGAGACAAGGCCACTTGTCCCATTAATTCTATGCTGATTCTCATCACAATCTCATTCCTCATATTTCCCTGTAACCTATTCTACCTCACGTGCCCATCAATTCCCAACTACCCACCTCTGATTCTGTCCCATCCACCTACACCAGGCAGCCAATTAACCCACCACCCCGCGTGTTTTTGGGATGTAGGAGAAACAGAAGCACTCTGTAGTCATGGGAAGAATACGCACATTCTCAGCAGCAGACTAAGAATGAATCCAGATCACTGGATCTGTGAGGCAGTTGCATCACCTGCAGGACTGTGCTCCACAGCCATGTCAGTTCATTTTGGACCAGTTAGGACCTTTTCCTCTTCTCTGATTCTCACTAATATGGAAAATCAGCCTGGACTGCATAATAATATCATAATTGACCATTATAAATAGGCCCTGGTGTGAAGGTGAGTGGTAGAGTTGCAGGGGAATACGAGCACAATAAAATAGGACAAATGTGAATCGATGCTTGAAGTATGGCATAGACTTGGATCAAAGGCCCTTGTTTCCATGCCAGATCTGTCTGTGACATCTACGTGCTCTTGAACGCAATTACAAATTCAATATACAAGTTCAAGTTTATTGTCATGGGCATACAGACCTAGGCTATAAATATCAAAAAAGATTGCTCTTTGTAGAGGCAGCACAATGCAAATACAAATTAGATGGCAAATATAAATTATGTCAACTTAGATTGCCATAAGATAGACAGAATGTACACAACAAAATAAATAGAAATAAACACATTTTGACAAGCTGTGCATTTTAAGCATGTTTTTGACTCACTTCAATGGCAGGTGGTTGCTATCCTGGTTCAGGATAATTTAAAGCCACTATGGATGAGCATGTTCAATGTGAAGTTATACAAGTGGGTTAATGAATACTTTAGCACTCAATAATATGATAATGATTAAGTGGAACTCACTTTTAAGTAAAGGGAAACTTTACCATTCAATGTTCAAGTTCGAAGTAAACTAATTATCGAAGTACATATACGTCACCATATACTACCCTGAGGTTCTGAGATACACTGGCGGAAAGGTAATTGGATAAAAAATGAAAGCGGGATGAGAGGGGAAAATCTGGAAGCACATACAATGGACTTATTCAAAATGCTATGTATGTGGAGAAGATGCATTTGCAGGATAGTGAGGAAAGAATGGTGGAGATGATAAGTTATGGGTGGATACCACTGTGGAGCTAACACCATCAGAATGGGCTGAATGGCCATCTTATGAGCCATATGACCCAATGATATTTCCTTAGGTGTTTTCCAAGCTCTGCTACAGCTTTGGGGAGATTGAAATAAACCTCTGCAGAGAGTTATAATTGAGGCTTCAGTTCATCTGTCAAGGCACCTGACCATGAGAATCCCATGGGAAATTCCTCAGCCATATCCTGCTCTGCTCCATGAATCTACCTGGTGAAAGATGACCCACTCCATGTCTTTAATCCTGAAGGCGATGCAAGCAAGCAGCAAGTGTTCAATCTAAGATCAGCTCAGCTCTGACCAGTCCCCTGCACCTCCTCTCCCACTGTGCTGTTCGGGGTTTAGTCAAAAGCGGTTGGCTTTTGAACTAATAGATCATGTGTTGAAGTAAACTGCACTTTTACAAATAAACCATTCTAAAGTACTGAGACAGTGCTGCCCTGCAGAGGAGATGTCTCAACAATAGAGACATTAACCTTTCAACCACGACATCATTGGGATGTGCTTACCCTCTTAAAAGCTAGTGTGGTACTATTTTTGAACTAGAGCTAATGGTGGAGTGTCGTTTATAAAATCAGCTAAACATAGAGCTATGCAGCACAGAGGTGACCCTTCTAAGCACCAAATCTGCATTTACGATCAAACAACTATTAATGATAATCCCATTTTATTCTCCTCACATGTCCATCAACTGCTTCCAGATTCCGTTACTCACCTGCACACCAGGGGCAGCTTACAATAGTTGTTCAAAGTACTATCTCACACAACTGGGATAAGGGAAGAGACTGTTATATCTAGACAAGGGTTCCCAACCTTTTCTATGGCATGGACCAATACCATTAAGCAAGGGGCTCATAGACTTCAGGTTGGGAACCCCTGACAAGGGTAAACCGTTGTATTCACAGAGAGAGAAATTATGAGCTCCTCAATGAGAGTACCAGAGGACAGGTTACCTGGGTCACTGAAGCTGTGAGCTGGGTTCTCCCTGCCACTGTAATCAATGATTCTCCTGCAGCTTGCTTGCCCTGAAACAGATGACCTCATGATTCATCTCATACTCATGTGCAAATATACACCTTACAGCATCTTAAAAATGCTTTGGGCTATCCCATGTTCCTGCAAAACCCTATATAAAAGGCTCTTCCTTTCCATGTAGTCTCTCCCTCAATGCTTTTTCTTTCAGTGTCACTGACCTGTTGAAGGGTCTCATGTTAACAACCTGACAGTAATAACAGTCCCATGGATAAGGAAAACGAGCGTTCCTATTGCCTGTGTGACTGTGCCTCAGCAGGGTGTTGCTTAAGTGGGGGGAAGAGAGAAGAAATCATCTGGAAAATCTAGGCATCAGCTTCTTCTTGTCAACACTATTCAAGATACAATACATCGTCAATGATACTGACATTTTCTTTCTGGTCAAAATTACACGTTCTGCTTTCTCTGCTCACAATGCAATCGACTCCATTCACCTTGAAACAAGAAGGTGTCAAATCCACCCTCTGAAGCAGAAATGAGCAGAAAGAAAACAAAAAAATAAAAATTGATTTATGATGAAATCAAACCTTCTTCCTGCAGGAAATGAATAAAGACATAATAGTCAAACATCAAGTGGACAAAGGCATATTTAGCCCCATCTTCACATCTGTCAGCTGGCATGCAATCTACATCTGCTAATCTTTACACTGAATAGAACCTCATAAAATATTTATTATCCCAAATCTTCTCCTAAGTATATATTATGGCATGTTTGTAGCTCTCCTGATAATGTAAGTAATATAATTCCCTTTAATAATATAAAATGATGAATCGACATACAGTATTCATACATCCACACGATATTAAAATGATTGTGTGTCGTCCGACTGATAGACCATTTAAACCTTTCTTGTGGATAGCTTTAGTATGCTCACAATGTGGCAGCATCTCTGCCTGACAGTAGATACATGAATGGAATATTAACTTTCCTCCCTTAATACTCTTGTAAAAATTATGGAATTACGAATCACTTTTGATATCGGCATTGAGTAAAAATCTCTGATCACAGAAACTACATGTTGGTAAAAGGTGAAAGAATGAGATGCCATTGAGACATGCTTCAGTCTGGGTGTAGCATGCTTGGGTTGTAATTAGTGCCCATTCATAACTGCCCCCGGGAAGATAGTAGTGAGCTCTTCTTGAACCATTGTGCACTTTCTGTTAAAAAGGGTAGGGAGTTACTGGAGGGAGATCCAGCAATGATAAAGGGACAAAAGTATCCTTCTGATGTGGAATGGTAGGAGATCTGTGGGCAATGCGGTTCCCCTTGTCCTTTACCTTTGCAGGATACATGTCGGGGAGGTGACTTTGAGGAAGCTGTGTCAAGTTGCAGCATTGCTTTGGCATTGGAGGCCAGTTTTTATTTGAAGGTGTCAAAGCTCTTGGTTTTGTGCACTCGCCCTTGCAAAAGTGGAGTGTTCTAATACACCAATGTCTTGTAGGCAGAAAAATGGTCAGCATCTCCTCTCTCACCAATTTTCTGATTCAATCTTCCCCTCAGTAAGTCAATGGATATATAAATCAATGTATATAGATATACATACGTGGTTCTATGTATAAACTGTTATATTGAACATTATACATGGAACAATACAGCACAGGAATAGGCCTTTCGATCCGCAAAGTCTGTGCAGAACCCAAACTAAACAGAATACCTTCGGCCTGCACATCCTCCATTCCATGCATACTCATGTCCCTATCTGAAAGCCTCCTAAACACCACCATCATATCTGATTCCATCACTAATCAGCCACCTACTATTTTGAGTAAAAAAATTGCTCCGCATAACTCAGTTAAAATTTCCCCTCTCATTTAAATACATATAGTTTAGTATTTACCATTTTTATAAACTAATTTCAGTTATCTCCTCAGTCTTCAATGCTCTAGAGAAAACAATCCAAACTTCTTCAACCTTTTCTCTAATCCAGGTATCCCCAGTAAACCACTTCTGAATTCTGTCCAATACTTCCACGTTCTTCTTGTAATGGGGCAACCAGAATTGCATACAATACTTCATATGCAGCAAAACCAAAGTTTTATTTAGATATATCAAATAGCCTGTTGCGACATTGACAAGACAAATGAAGAAAATCCCAGGATTGATCCCCTATTTGTACAGCTGGATTCTGCTGGATTGGCAGGCAAGTCTGTACCACTTATCCTGTCAGATCAGAGCTAGGGAAGGTGAAGAATTATCCATTGTTTAGTTCCTTGTAATGATCTGCTGGACTGTGGAAAGAGGGCAGACTTCAGTGGAGTAGAAAATGGGAGCCAAGCGAATAAGGCCATCTTCTTTACAGTTCAGCCCAGACCTAAAATTTCAAACATCATGGGACAGGGACATGTTTGCAGAGGATTGCCAGGTGTGATCAGGTCATCGGTATATGTGTGTGAATTAGTAGGCCAGGGTTACCGGTTTACTGGGTCTTGATCAAGGTCACCTGTTACCAAGACTTGGCCAATGGGTCAGGCGAATTCTGCGGAGGGAAATGGACAATCAACATTTTCAGGTCAAGGTTCTTCTTCTGGACAGGGGTCTTAATATGAAACAATAACTGTTCACTTCCCTGCACAGATGCTTCTTGATCTACTGAGTTCTTCCAGCATCGTTTGTTTTTGTTCTGTATTCCTGCATCTCCGGTCTGTTGTGTTACTTGTTACCAGGCTGGGATCACCTGTTACTAGACCTTAGGGCTCTTTTAAAGACACTGGCAAATTTTTGAGATTTGCTCAATGCCCACTTGTTGTGTATTAAACATTTAAGTAATATAGAAAATATATTGCTTGATTAAGCATACTTTGTCATTTACATAATTCATTGCAGGTTATATGTAAATGCACATGAATGGCATACATCATTATGCCACCATGTCACACGTACACACCTCGCTAAAGGTGAAACAAAACTGAGACATGTTCTCCTGGGCTCCCACATTTTCCTTTCAACTATGTTTTGGAGTTACAAAGAGAAGTTTGGATAAGTACATGGGTGCTTGGGGTCTGGAGGGCTATGGTCTGACTGCAGATCAATGGGATGGCATGGACTTGATGGGCTGAAGATCCTATTTCTGTGCTGTTCTTTTCTATGACTCCATGACTCTAAAAGATATCACCGGTAACAAAGAGGCCTTAAGATTTGGAAAGAGGAAGAGAAATTGAGTGTGATGGACCTATTGCTAGGGATTGGAGGTTGCAGTAAAAAGTGTGGGGTTGAAAGTTGTCCTGCTCAATGAGATAATAAATCACCCTACTTTGGGAAAGGCCTTGTTTTGTCCCTAATGCTTCTAATGAAAAATATCTTAAATTCAATCTGATGCCTATTGGAGTTGGAGGGTCAATTCCTCCCCAATACTTAGACATTTAGGGCAATGAAATATAACTGAGCTGTTTGGATGGCCACATTGGGTGGGTTTTGGGTTCAATAGTGGAAGACACCTTCAGAAAATGCCCCTCTCATCAGCTGAACTGTAGCATCCCATATTCCAACCTGAACTCCATTCAGATGAGAGGTTGTCTATTTATGAGGGATAAAGTTCAGAGAGGAACAGATATGCAAGTCCTAGAATTGGAGAGCATAGTGTCAATATGTGACCGGCCATCTGGGAATGAGATGAGGAGAAATTCCTTTACCTAGTGAGGTACAAAATTTTGAAATTTTATATCTAAGGATGCTCTTTTGTTGACACCACATGCTAAGATACATTATGCCCAGAGTACAGATTTTAACCATACAAATCCATATGCTCTCAAGACTTAAGTTATGATTTCTGCACAGAATATGGTGCACAAGTGAGTGATGTGGTATAATAAACATAAATAAAGATTCATGTGTATTCTTCTAATAATATAGAGAGTGGAAGATGGAAAGAGTGCAAAGAAGATTTATGAAGATTGTCAGGACTTGAGGTCCGAGTTATAATAGGAAATTGGGTAGGCTAGGACATTATTCTTCAGTATGTAGGAGAATGAGGGGTTACTTTATAGAGGTGTGTAAAATCACAAGGTGTATAGATGGGTGAATACACACTGCCCTTTCTGGATGTATTGGGAATCAAAATCCAGAGGGCATGGATTTAAATCAAGAAGGGGAAATTTTATAGGGAACTGAGGAGCAATTTCTTCATGCAGAGGATGGTGTGTGTATCAAGTGAGCTGCCAGAGGAAGTGGTTGATGCAGGTACCATAACACATTTTAAAAGACATTTAAGTAATTTCAGTACATGATGGGGTGTGGGGACGAGGATGTGGTCCAAACGTGGGCAAATGGAACTAGTTTATATGGGTGTCTTGGTTAGCTTGGATGAGTTGGCCCAAAAGGCCTGTTTCTGTGTTATTCTGTAACTCTAAGTGAACCTAAAGCATATGAATCAGGGGTTATATGGCTGACTCCAGATTTTACCTCATGTCATAAGATTTTTTACTTACTGTCTCTGGTATCGGGGGTATTGAGCGATTTCCTAAACTCATCATTCTCCTGTTCCCTGCTTTCATTGGTATTTTTTGTAACACGTTTTTACTTTGCTTCAGGCAGATGGCTTCCACACCTGCTCCATGTACTGTGTCATCCAGCAGGCTGCATTAAGCTCCCATTAGTCTGACTGTACTTTCATAATTTGCTGGCTTTTGCACTGTTAATGGTGCATTAATCTGATATTAATTCACAAGCCAACTGTTGGTAATCAAGATTAAAAGAACTCCAACTACCACAACAAAGAGGATGTGATGTAATCCAGTTAACACAGAGAACAAATACTGCCTGTTATTGCAAGATTCAACTTCCATAGCTCATAGTAACAGGAAAGGAGGTAAACTGTTATAAAAAAAAATCACTATTAACAGTTACATTATTGAGAATGGAGGCGTTATCTTTGATAACTTGAGCTGAACACAAGCAAGAGTTTCAGCACTATCTGTACACAGTTCCCAATAACTGGTTCCTTTAAAATCAAATGAATCAAGTGTGCAGAAGGTTTCACTGAATGGATGATATTCTCATTTGCTTAACTGGTGATCAAAGACAAACATTTCCCCATGTACTTTTGTATTTATTCTGTGATAAAACTAATATGTATTCCCATCCCTAGTTATCCTTAGAAAGTGATGATGTGCAATAGATGCCACAATGAATGTAGAACATAGTGCATAGAACATAGAACTGTATAGCATAGGAACAGTCCATAATGTTGTGCTGAACCAAATAAACTGGTGATTAAATGCCTAAATAAACATTACTTCCACCTACACAACATCTATATCTCTCCATTCTCCGCACATTCATGAATCTCTTGAACACCTCCACTGTATTTGGCTCCACCACTACTCTTGGCAGTGCATTTCAAGCACCCACCACTATATGAGAAAAAATCTCCCCCCCACCTCATACCTTAAATCTACTATAAGATATTTCATTACTGATGAAAAAAATTAACTGGCTCTCTACTCCATCTATGATTCACATAACTTTATAAACTTATATCAGTTCTCCCCTCAGCATCCATCACCATGACTTTGTGCAGTGGCAGTAACATAGCTGATTACCCGAGGCACGATTATTGCTTAAGTGGAGGATCAGAGGGATCTTGGGGTCCGAGTCCATAGGACGCTCAAAGCAGCTGCGCAGGTTGACTCTGTGGTTAAGAAGGCATACAGTGTATTGGCTTTCATCAATCGTGGAATTGAATTTAGGAGCCGAGAGGTAATGTTGCAGCTATATTGGACCCTGGTCAGACCCCACTTGGAGTACTGTGCTCAGTTCTGGTCGCCTCACTACAGGAAGGATGTGGAAACCATAGGAAGGGTGCAGAGGAGATTTACAGGGTTGTTGCCTGGATTGGGGAGCATGCCTTATGAAGACAGGTTGAGTGAACTCGGCCTTTTTTCCTTGGAATGACGGAGGATGAGAGGTGACCTGATAGAGGTGTATAAGATGATGAGAGGCATTGATCATGTGGATCGTCAGAGGCTTTTTCCCAGGGCTGAAATGGTTGTCACAAGAGGACACAGGTTTAAGGGGCTGGGGAGTAGGTACAGAGGAGACGTCAGGGTTAAGTTTTTTACGCAGAGAGTGGTGAGTGCATGGAATAGGCTGCCGGCAATGTTGGTGGAGGTTGATACAATAGGGTCTTTTAAGACAGGGGTCCCCAATCTTTTTTGCGCTGCGGACCGGTTTAATATTGACAATATTCTTGCGGACCGGCAGACCCGGGGGGGGGAGGGGGGGCTATGGTTGCCAACGGACAAGAGTAGCAGTCAAAGAAAGACTACAATGACCATGAAGCCTTGCGCAGGCACCAGAGCGCATGTGTGACTTGCGCATACGTGTACCTGCCGATATTATTCTCTGCAAAGCGTTTTTGGCGATTCTGTTCGGGGTGGAGGGGGTGTTCATCACGACCGGAATATTGGTAACAAGGGGCTAATACACTCAATTTCGTTTCTAAAAGGGTTTATCTAACGAATTTAATATTAAATACACAGCGCATAGTTTCCTCGCATGAATATAGCGATGTCAATTATCAGGGGAGCTTGAAGTAAGTGTTGAACGAACTTCAAGTGGAAGTGGTAGAGGCAGGTTCGATATTATCATTTAAAAGAAAAATTGGATAGGTATATGGACAGGAAAGGAATGGAGGGTTATGGGCTGAGTGCAGGTCGGTGGGACTAAGTGAGAGTAGCGTTCGGCACGGACTAGAAGGGCAGAGATCGCCTATTTCCGTGCTGTAATTGTTATATGGTTATATAAGTCAATTGCATCATAACATTTTAAGTAACATTTGGATATTAAACACACAGCACATATTTTCCCCGTATGAACCTATAAAATCATTGCAACACACCAGTATCGCTGAATCAGTGGGGGCCCTGGGCTTGTTTCCCCGCAACAAGATGGTCCTATTGAGGGGTGATGGGAGACAGCGATACTCGAAGGAGGTTCCTTATGTCCAGTTTATTTAGTTTTTGTTGCATTCATTGCAGAGATATGTTGGAAATGGAAGCAACGTTTTCAGTTCTTTCGTGGCTATCTCAGGATATTTAGCCTTGACTTTGATCCGGAATGCCGGCAGCGATGTTATGTCAAACATACTTTTCAGCCGGCCATCATTTGCAAGCTCGAGGAGTTGATCTTCTTCCCGCGCTGACATGGATGACGCGCAGTTAATGACCTCGTGTGCGTTCAAGCTCAACAGTGGGCGTGACAGGGAATGAGGAAAGGTGCAGCTGACTCATATCGTCAAATCATATCGTTTTCTCGCGGCCCGGTAGCAAATGCTCTGCGGCCCGGTGGTTGGGGACCACTGTTTTAAGAGACTTTTGGATAGGTGCATGGAGCTTAGCAATATAGAGAGCTATGGGTAAGCCTTGTAATTTCTATGGTAGGGATATGTTCGGCACAACTTTGTGGGCCAAAGGGCCTGTATTGTGCTGTAGGTTTTCAATGTTTCTATGTTTCTACCCCAAAGAAAACAACCCAAATTTGTCCAACCTCTCTTTACAGCATATACCCTCTAATCCAGATACTATCCCAGTAAACCTCTTCTGCACTCTCAGCGAAGCCTCCAATTCCTTTATATAAATGTGTGACCAGAAATGATGAAACCAGTAGAAATAAAGGTGCAGGGCTGTCAACCCAAGTTGACACAGAGTTTGAAATCTGTAATATACTAGCTGCTTGTCCTTTTGAAGGTGCTGATGGAGAAACTATGGCAGGAAGACTGAACCACCAAAGCAGGGAGAATGGATATTCAATATTGTAATTGGACTACTGAAAAAAAAACTGGTTGAGTTCTTCTTCTGTTTCCTTTTCTTTTCCTAAAGTTTAATGGCAGCTGGCAGACCAACATAAAGTGCACATCACTGCCTACTGAGTTGGAGTGTGGAGCAAAGAGAAGGAAGTATGCCCATTAAACTCCCCCCCACCCCACCCCACCCCACCCCCAGAAAACTCAACTAATATCAAAAGGTCGCATGTTTTTCAGAAAGTCCAATACACTCTTATATACATTACGATGGCAGTGATATCCTGACAAACTTTCCATGTTGAACTGTGTCTGTCCCAAAGATCTTCATTTAGCATGTTTCCTTTACACCTCACAGAGCCGCATTCAAACAATATATGCTGCTCTGTTTCTTGACAAGTGCACCCCTGACAAATGTCTGTATAATAAGGAATTATTCAACCTGGTACGTCTTACATGTAAATGTGTAAGTAGAACTTCTTTCCTCCTTTTACACCCAACTCCCAGTTGAGTTCCCACCATCCTCTGAATTACATATAAATACAGTCCTTTCTTTTGCTTATCCTAACTTTGCTGCCACAGTGATTGAATAGAGTTTTTAATTATGGATTTCACCTCCCCCTTTTGCAAAGGCACCAGTACATTTGTATCCTTAATTTTAAGTAATAGCTTGGCTAGTATGCCCGCCACCTTGAGCTGCATTCTTCTGGTTAGTGTTGAGATGTTTGAATGTTGTTGCAGCTGAATCCAATCAAATAAGCAGAGGGGGTTCAATCACATTCATGACATGCCAGCAAATGATACAAAGGATTTGAGGAGTTTGGACGAATGATCAGTGTGGAAGATTCAAACAAATGCCACATTTCATCAGCTTTTCAGACATCAATGTTCAAATATAATAATTTAATCTTCATGCATTGGACCCACTATTGCTAACTGAAAACATAATCAGCTTGTTAAAGAAAGCATGAACACAGAACTAGTGCATCCAAACTAAACATTTTGGACATTTCTGTTCATAGGTATCAGATCCGGAATCAACCCGTGTACAGGATGAAGCACAAAATTGTGACATCATTGAACTGGAAGTGCTGTCCGGGATATATTGGAGCTGACTGCCAACCAAAAGGTCAGTGCTGAGCTATTGAGTGCCTGGTGTTGGCAAAACCTGATGCACCTGAGTCACATTCAGGGCAGTTTTTGGGGTGTTTTAATCAGATTTCATGATTGTGCCACAGGATATATAGTGACAAGAATCTTAGTTTAAGTGATTCTATAAAGTACTTCCTCTCTGCACCGCCAGGGAAGGAAGGCAAAAACCTGTCCAGAAGGGAACCATAGATTTAGTCAAAGCAATGAATATTCCTGCACACTATAAGAGCATCAATGTGTGACCAGATTTAACAACAAATGAACTGGCACAATAGATTATGAAGCACTTGACAGGCAAATTGCCCGTGAGTCAGTAACAGAGTGATGTCTCACACTGAAAAGCCATTGACAGCTCCACCCCCACATTTAAACTGTGGTGGCCAGGAGTGGATTTCAGGTTTAAAGAGCCCCTTCGTTCCTCCTTTAAAGGTCACTGCACAACACTCAAAGCTGCTGGTTTCAGTCCACCTGCAATACACAGACTGAGAAGAAAGGAAGGGAAAGTTACTAACCTCTACTTGCTCTGTGTTCCTCCCTGCTGTTTGTGTAATTACTGCCATCCGCCTTTTCACTGTCACTTTGTATGCCTTCTCTAATTACTATGCTAAACCAGTATTACAGATAATAGCAAGCATTTACCACCCATCAAGAGCTGACTTCAGTCCCTTCTCATTAGATTGTAAATGACACCAATGCAATTTTGTGTCAAGATAAACTATCGTACAAACATCTTGATGTGTTATTATGCTGCGTGTGGTTTTTGTTATTTTTATTCCCATCCACAATTGATTGCTTTCCCCCGTTTGAGCATTTTTGTTTTGACCCCTTTATTTGCAGATGTTACCTTTGCCTGGGCTAACTCCACCAGTGGATGAACTGGTAAGGCAGCCAATGCAATCTAAGACTCTGCATACCCTGGACATTCTCTCTTCTCCTCCCTCCCATCAGGCAGAAGATACAAAAGTCTGTAAGCATTCACCACCATGCTCAAGGGCATTTAGTCATCCCACTGTTACAAGACTAATGGTTTTCATGTACAATAGGATGGACTCTTGACCCAACAATCAAACTTGTCATGGCCTTGGACTTAATTGTCTCTCCGTACTGCACTTTCTCTGTAACTGTTACACTATATTCTTCTTTCTGTTATTGTTTCCCTTGTACCACTGCAATGCACTGATGTTATAAAATGGATGGCAATAGAAGTTTTTCACTGTGCCTGGGTATATGTGACTATAATAAACCAATTTACCTCTGCACAGATCCCTATAGGATAAAGGGGAAGTTAATCTGTGTGGTCAACTCTTCAGAAGCAGAATAGTTTCTTGCAAATTTGGATGGAGGTAGGAATCAGATGATGGATTGAAATCATCTCTATCTATCCACAACCTTGCAGATTGGCGTATGGTAAAAAAAACGGCAAACATTGTTGTGATAAGCAAATCCTTTTAAGAAGAAATTGGAATGAAATTATGAAATCATATAATATTTAATTTACTTTAGATACCTAAATCCTGAACACTAGGCACAGTTCTCCTCTCCTGCTTGCTTTCCTCTGATATAGCTGACCATAGCAGGGCAGCCACATGGGAAGACAAACCCTATTCTCTAAAGCCATAGAGTAATACAGAATGGAAATGGGGCCTTCAGTCCAACACATCCGTGCTGACCGTGGTGCCACCAAGTTAGTTCCATCTGCCCACATTTTGGGTCATATCCCTATACACCCTCTTCCCCCTCCCCCATCTATATACTTATTCAATGTTTTTAAAAATTATGTTACTGCATCTGTCTGAATAACAACTTCCCCTGGAAGCTCATTCCATTTATGCACCAGCTTCTGTGTGAAGAAGTTGCCCTTCAGGTCCTTTTTAGATATTTCACATCTCTGTTATTGTTTTACTCTGAACTATCTCAATGCACTATTGTAATGAATCTATTCGAATGGAGTGCAAAACAATTTTTCACTGCACCCTGGTACGTTTGACAATAATAAAGCAATTTACCAAATTACCAATTTACTGCCTTAAACCTATGCCCTACAGTTTTAGTTCTCCCCTGAGAAAAAAAGGTTATGTGCATTCATCCTCTCTATAACCATCATGATTTTATACACATCTTTTAGGTCGGTATTTAATCTCCTACATTCCAAAGAATAAAGTCATAGCATCACAGCCAAGTGAATCTACCCATGACCACTGTCTCTCTTACTTGTGATAAATATAGGGTCTAGCCCCATGCAGTCCAAAGGTGGCATTGGCTTAGCCTGATTCTGAATTCTGTTGCATTACCTTTAATTACTGGAACAGGATCCACAATCCAGGACGATGGAGTTCAAATACAGCAAAGCCACTTCCAAGTTCAAATTTAAATAATAAATTGGAATTTAAAAAGGGTTGTTTTGTAAATGATTTTGGTGTAGTGACCAGAATTTGAAATCTACTCTGACCACCACTGCTCGAATATCTGACTGAAACAGACCTAATTAATTTCAGTGTGAAATATCAAAAGCAGCAGAATTTCTGGCAGCTGGAGTTTTCCACAGCCTAAATCAGGCAACTTTCCAGTGAGAAAGGAGGTCACTAAATATTCATGTGGCTCACCGATCTATGTGTTGGGCTCCAGCGAGCACCAGCTGCTCTTTACTGTTCTGTATTTTCTGGTTAAGTGACAGCTTCAAGGATCAGGGGTTCTTCCACTTGCTGCATCGACCTTGGTCTGGGAGACCCAGAGCCGCTGCCTCACTGCCTTGGGCTACCGATGTACCTTAGAGTTATCATATATCAGGTTTATGGTCCTACTCCAATCATTTTAAGACCCAATGTGCACAGCTGATTTGCACCCTCTTTTAATGCATTTACTTTTGTTATTCCTTCTAGACAGTGGTTTACTGTGGGACCTTGGAGATAAGGTATAGTTACTGGAAATGTTAAGTAGACAAGTTGTGTTGGAACATAGTCATAGTCATACTTCATTGATCCCGAGGGAAATTGGTTTTCATTACAGTTGCACCAACCAAGAATAGAGTATAAATAAATTAATATAAAACCATAAATAATTAAATAGTAATATGTAAATACCAGGAAATAAGTCCAGGACCAGCCTATTGGCTCAGGGTGTCTGACCATCCAAGGGAGGAGTTGTAAAGTTTGATGGCCACAGGCAGGAATGACTTCCTATGATGCTCAGTGTTGCATCTCGGTGGAATGAGTCTCTGGCTGAATGTACTCCTGTGCGCAACCAGTACATTATGTAGTGGATGGGAGACATTGTCCAAGATGGCATGTAACTTGGACAGCATCCTCTTTTCAGACATCACCTTCAGAGAGTCCAGTTCCACCCCTACAAAATCACTGGCCTTATGAATGAGTTTGTTGATTCTGTTGGTGTCTGCTACCCTCAGCCTGCTGCCCCAGCTCACAACAGCAAACATGATAGCACTGGCCACCACAGACCCGTAGAACATCCTCAGCATCGTCCAGCAGATGTTAAAGGACCTCAGTCTCCTCAGGGAACAGAGACAGCTCTGACCCTTCTTGTAGACAGCCTCAGTGTTCTTTGACCAGTCCAGTTTATAGTCAATTCGTATCCCCAGGTATTTGTAATCCTCCACCATGTCCACACTGACCCCCCGAATGGAAACAGGGGTCACCAGTGCCTTAGCCCTCCTCAGGTCCACCACTTGCTCCTTAGTATTTTTCACATTAAGCTGCAGATAATTCTGCTCACACCATGTGACAAAGTTTCCTACCGTAGCCCTGTACTCGGCCTCATCTCCCTTGCTGATGCATCCAACTATGGCAGAGCCATCAGAAAACTTCTGAAGATGGCAACTGGCACAACAACGAGATTCGCCAGCAGTGGTCACCACATGAGGCACTTCCTTGTGCCAGTAGCAGGCTGCTTCAGTGGCCCTCTATCCCTTTGAGGCTAGTTATGATGTCTCTGAGATGACTGGGCCTCCACTGCTGAGCCTGCCTCAGGAAAACTCTCAGGAGCACCTGATAGTGGAGTGGGGTGGTTGTCTACAGTAAGAGCTGTCATTTGTAATCTAAGTGCTTCAATGTCTCTGATGTTCAGAGATCTTTAAAAGCTATTAAAATTGAGCTAAATCAGTTAAAATACCAAATAATTAATTGAAAAGTAGCTAATTAAGACAAACCACACTAAAAATAATTAAAAGCATTAAACTAAAGCGGAATAATGAAACAGAGTAATATATCTTCCTCTTTGTCTTCTTATCTGTGTTCTGGAATACCCACTGAAACATAGTACAGTTTTGGAGAAATCCAGGGAGAAGGAGCCCAGCCACTGGATTCTTAGGGGAAGCTATTGGCTTGAATGAAATGGAAAAACTCCACCCCCAAACCTGGCAGTAATTCCAAGGCTCACATCGCCTGCAAGGAGGTCATTTTAGTTATCTCACTAGAACCCCAAATTTATCTCTGGGCATTGCCAGAAGACATGGCCGTCAGCTTCATAAAGCAATTGAAAGCCTTCAATAGAAAACATATAAAAATACCGCGGACAGTCAGCAGGCAAGGTGGCATCTGTGGAAAAAGTAGCAGATTTAATATTTTGGATGAAAGATCATTCATCAGGAAACAGGTTAGATGGAGGGTCTGAGAAGTTACCACTATTTCTCTGTCTACAGATACTGCCTGATACGCTAAGTGCTTCCCAAACTTTCAGGTTTTATTTCAGACTTTCAGCATCTGCATTTTTTAATTTTTCATTTACATATCTATGTGAAGCTAGAACTATGCCTTGAATCCCTGCAGCATATGTGAATGCTTGCCTCATAATACACATGCGCGTACATACACAGGGCACCTGATAACTGCAAAGACTACTTTAAAACTTCTGTATTAATTGTAGATTATTTGAAGAGACAAGCAGAGGAAAACCAAGCTGAGAGTCAGAGAACTGGAGCTGATCTCCCCAAGAATCCTCAATCCCGTTATGATCCAGGTTAGCTGCACTCAGTACTATTTAATTCTAAAGAAAGTTTATTACAGAGTGGCGGGGAGTAGCTGCTGTACTTATTCATTTCTAGGAACTGTGCATACTTATTCCTTCAGTGACAAGGGACTGGCTGCCTTATTTATTCACTTCCAGGATCTGGGTGTGCTTTCTGCCTTTTCAATAAGGGTGTTTTAGCCAGATTTATACAGCTTCTGATAAGGTAGATTGAAAAATGCTATTTCTTCTTATAGGAAAGTTAAGATCAGGACAGTCTCACATTAAAATTTGAGTCAGGTACTTTCCTCCAATGATGGTGACAATCTGAATTTCTTGCTCCAAAGTGGAAGGGTTGTGGGGTTCAATTTAAGGTTTCAAAACAGATACTTTTGACGGTAGGTAGATGATGACGTATAGAAGCAAGGTAGGTAAAGCGAACTGACTTACAGGCCAACCCTGATGAAGAGTCTCCAACTGAAACATCAACTGCCCATTTTCCACCATAGATGATGCCATACCCATTGAGTCCCTGTGGCTCCTTTGTATTCTGATTCAGATCGGTCTTGAGGTATTGAATTGCAGACCAAGTTTGAAGGACTGACTGGTCTATTATTCTTTTGTAGGGAGTCAGGAATAGAATTCAGTACAGGCTAATCCTTTCTCATCCAAGAATGTGATTGAAGGATCACTATCGAATCCCCTGAGATACATGAGTTTGGCTCAGTATAGTAGTGTGGGAAAGAGGCATCACTAATAATCCAAACTGTGCAATAAAGCTCAGGTATCTTGTAAGGCAGGGGAATTGGTTTAACATGGTGTCAAAACTAGTTCATAAAAAACTGATTAAAACAAATAAAACCTATGCAGGTGACACACTCACATCTGGTTTGGAAAGCGGTTTTCTGCAACCCATAAATGAAATTAGTACCTTAAAGACAAGATGTAAAACAAATAGTAAACATCCAATCACAGGGTTGAGGAATGTCAACACAAAACAAACTGGGAAAAAGTCATTTACAGTGACAGAGCAAAACACACATTGGGGAAATATATAACTACGTCTTGAAGGTCAGACCTTCAGTATCATTCAAGCAATGCAACATGCCAAAAACTGTGCCCTGTCTTTGGACACAAGAACTGAGAATTCTTGTAAAAACTGGAGAAATCCTCCCCACATCAGGAACCACAGTAAAGTTCCCAGTGGAATAATTACAGAATAGTATATCGGAACATAAGATCAGGGGCAGGAATGGGCCAGTGGACCACTCAAACCTGTCCCATGTTCATGGCTGATCTGTCACAGGCCTCCTCTCCCCATTGTGTTGGTTTCCTGTGGCATTAAATTCCTTCCTCATTCAAAAATGTATCTACTTCAACTTTAAAATCTCATAATGAGCCAGCCTCCCACAATCTTCCACAGTCAAGAATTATAGAGTCAACACCGTCTGCAGGAGAGTGTCCAAATGAACCTAAGCTTTGAATGAATTGTCCCCAGATCTTATCACAATGTTCCCTAGTTTGACATCTATCCATTCATGCCCCCTTAGGATCTGGAGGCACAGATACTGGAATCTGGAGCAGCAAATAAAGGACTGGAGGAGGTCAGTGGGTCAGGCATTGTCTGAGGAAGGAAATGGTCCTTTATCTGGACTGAAGGAGACTGCCAGTACAAATAGGTTGAGTGAAGAGGTGGAAGAAGAGCTGGGAGGTGATAAGTCTGGCGGGATGACAGGTAGATGGAAGAGTGGAAATAATGCCAGAGGCTGGGGAGGAGGTAGACGGAGGCACCAGAGGGTTGCAGATAGGTGCAGAATCTGATAGGAAAGGAAGTTGGAGCACAGGGTCAAATAAGGGTGCTGAGGTGTGCAGGAAAGAGCAATAGAGAGAAGGAACCCAGTGGGCAGATTATAGGGGTGATAGGCAGATGGGGTGGGTGGGGGAGTTGAGAGATGGAAAATGAAGCAGGGTGATGTGGAGGCAGGGATGGGTGCAGGATAAACTGGGTCAATCAGACAGAGAGAGACAAGGGGCAGAGGGGAGCACTTTACCAAAACTGGAGCATTCAGTGACCATGATATTGGATTGTAGACTACCCAGGAAGGATTACTACCCTTCAGGATGTTATATTTCTTAATAAGGTTAACCCTTGTACTTCTTTTATCCAAAGAATATATATCTAGGGATACAGAAAGAGATGTATTTGATTTTGTAAGTCTGTGTTTGGTGGAATTGAGTATCAGTTTTTTTCTTTTTCCCATTTGATCTTTTATTAATTCGACACAGGATTCTTCTGCTTAGGTCATTTATTGTTTCCCATCCCTGGCTGCCTTTGAGCCAAGAGGCTTGACAAGGCAGTTTGGAGTCCTGGCTCCTATTATCTCACATTTTCATCTTGTCGAATTGGAGTCACATATAGGTCAGAAAGGCTTATTTCCTTCCTAAAGGATGTTGGTGAACAAGATGTGTCTTTTTTTTATGATAATCTATTTGTTTCATGGAAACAATTCCGGATTTAGTTAATTAAGCTAAACTGAAATTTCCAATCTGCTTTACATGATTTGCATTTCCAGATCACTGGACATGAATCCACAAGGAAATAAGAACCATGAGCAGGATTAGGCTGCTCATTGCCTTGTGCCTAGTCTGCCACTCAGTGACATCAAAATCATCTATAACCTTAGCATGATTTCCTGTACTAACCCATTATCACTTGATTTTATTAATTTGAAAAATCCTGTGACCAAATAACAAACTATCCTGATTTGAAATATGTCATCCTTTCTTCACCATTGCTGACAACATTGACAAGACATAATTCAAGGACTGCAGCACTTCAAGAAGGCAGCTCATCATCACCATTAAAGACAACTAGAAATGGACAGCCTGTGAAGTCCAGATCTTTTGAATGAAGATATTTTAAACTATTCTCCTCATAGACTACACCACAACCAAGCTTAGTATCTTCCCCCAAACTTGGATATATTGCATTTAATCCCCTCATCCAATTCATTGATTTAGTTGGAACCCCTGAATACTCAACTATTCATAGCTTCTTAACTCATAAATCATCATTTTACTCATTTTCTATCAATTATCCAATCTGCAGCTCACACCTATATATCACCGCACAATCCCAAGGTCCCTAATTTAGTTTGAAACACCTGATTAAAGCCCTCCCAAAAGTCAAAATCCATTTGATCACCCTTATCAATTCTAGTTAGAATCTCAAAATATCCCAATATGCCTCTGTATTTATAACAGAAGCAATATACTGCTCTTAAGGCAATCAAAGAAAATGTTGGATGGATCTAAAATTATAGCCCGGTGTAATCCTGACCTGTTCTCCTAATTAGGTTACTTGAGTTTATGATCACTGCTATTCATCCTCAATTACAGTCATGATTCACCACCACAGCCTCAGTTCTCTGCTCTTTCATTGGAAAGAACTGGTATGATAACTGGGCTAGGATTTACAACTTTGAAACTTTTAGCTATTATGTTTCTTGTATGGCAAATCATTGTTCACAATTTCTCAGTATTGTAAGCTAGTTAAATTCCTCTTTAACCAATCAGGTCAGAATGTGGTAAAATAAACAGCACAGTGACCACAAAGCTGTAAGTTATAGAATGAGAAAGAATAGAAAGACAAAAAAAAAGTTAACATTGTGAAAGGGAAAAAAAGAAGCAGAGCCAACATTGCAGAAAAATCCATCTGATGTGCAAACACAAAACATTAAGTGCACCACAGTAGCTTTGCTACAATTTCTGTAATGCTGAGCAGATTATCTCAGGCAGCACGTTATGGACATAATTAGTAAGGTGGTGTGGAGGCAGGGATACTAACTGTACTTAACTATGTCCCTAGCCTAATATGACTTTGTTTTTCTTTTGTTCAAAGTATGTTCTTTCTCGTAAAAATTGTGTTTACGTTCTTCTTGGGAAAGTTGTTTATATAATGCTCTACGCCTGTGATGATTTTTACTGCACCAATGCATACATGTACTTATCCATATGCAAGTAAGCTGAATTTCGACTTCTGACTTTTACATATAAAAAATACCAATACTTCAATTTTAGTGTAGAAAATATTATGGGATATATTCCAAACTGCCCAGAACTGCTGTGACCCCTTAAAGGCAATGTAAGAAAACCTAGATGCGTGAGCGACTAAAACAACTTAAAACTTCACCAATTCCATCTTTGAAGCCAAACCAAAATGTAAGGAACCAAAAGCTAGAGGGAATAGGTTTAAGGTGAGAGGAGAAAAATTTAAAGGGCACCTGAGGGGCAACTTCTTGCAGAGGGTGGTGTGTATATGGAATTAGCTGACAGAGAAAGTAGTCGAGGCAGGCACAATATGGCATTTAAAGGACATTTTGATCAATATATAGAGAAGGAAGGTTTAGTAGGATTGGGTCAAACATGGGCAAATGGCTTGGGTGAACAATTATTTGGCATGGATGTGTTGGGCTAAAGGATCTGTTTCCATGTTGTGTGATTCTATGACTCTCCCAAACAAAAAAGTAAATAAATTGAGACTTTTCTCTTTATATTACTTTTAGAATCCACACTTCTGCAGTTCCTGTACACTTCTGAGATAATTTTCTTCACTTACCTATTGCAGCCCATTCCTAGTTTAAAATAATAGTTAGGAGAATGTTGGTAATATATCTTGATAAGTGGCATAGTTAAAAAAATCAATATACAGATTTAAATCATATGATAAAGGAGAGCCTTACAATTCATTAGACCAGGGTCCTGGGAGAATGTCACTGAATTAGACAGTTGACCAGCTGCTTCCATGTCTTGTGTCCTTAGTAATGTAATTGTGATTGGCAGCAAAGTTCTCATTCATAGTATGTCAGAAATTATTCCTCCTTTCAGTATCTTGACATTTAACTCAAATGCATTTGCTGCTTTAGGAATAATATGTGTGTGTTTTACTTGCATAGTGATTTCAAAATGCAAATATCGCGCTGCAGGTGCGGCAGCATCTCATATAATACTGGGAAAGGAGCACTAACGTTTCAGCAAGGTGTATATTAGTAAACCTAGGAGTCACTCACAGAGGGTAGTCATCCTCTGACTCTTTGTTAAAATACAAATAAACTTTATGTGTTTGGATTGAATCATAACTTTAATGGTTTGTTTTGATGTTTCAAAGCATTAGCAACAAAATTCAATGACAAGCTGTATAATCAGGAAATTAAACTGGGTCTTCTGCAAAAGAAGGTTGTAAACATTTCTGCCAATGTGAATGATGTGAGGAGTCTGCTGTATTCCCTGGAGGGCAAGATAAATGAAGATAACGAGAAAGATCTTCAGTCAACTTCAAAAGGTACGGCAAATATTTGCAATAGGCTTGTACATTCTAAATTAGGCAATGACTCACTTTTCTTATCACTGATTCTGAAAGTAAATGAATAAAAAGCAGATTTCTTTCCGACCTTTGTAAAGAAATCTAATATCCCATGACTCAGTGCAGTTGGGTTTGAGCAGTCTGGCTTGAAGATGTGGGTGTATGGATTGCAAATACTTTTGAGTTACCCAATTCAGTTTATATAGGCTATTTGGCCTATATTATTAATGGGTTGCATGAAAGCAATGTCATACTCTAACACCCATTCTCAAGTGTCCAAGCTGTATTGTCCTTGGAAATGTGACTTACTTCTTCATGGTGTCTCACAGCTCCAGTGACATGGGTTCAATCCTGACCTCCAGGGCTATCCGTGCGCAGGTTGCAAATTCTACCTGTGACTGCGTGGGTTTCCTCCAGGCGTTCTGGTTTCCTCCAACTTTGTAAAGCTGTGATCTTGGTCAGATTGGTTGGCCACTGTAATCATTCCTAGTGTGGCGGAATTGAGGGGTGTGTGGGTGGTGGTGTTGTTTGGTATGTGAGAGAGAATAGGTTACAAATGGTGGAATGGGATTTTTGGGGATGTTCTGAGAGATGACATAGATTCAGTTGGCTGAATAGTCTTGTTCTATGTTATAGGTAGGAAATATGCTTCAGAGAAAGCATCAATGAATTTGATTATGGAACAATTGCACTGATGTCGTGTTGCCTTTCTAAACAACTGTGATTGACCAGTGGGTGTCTGTCTAATTAGATTAGGTTAGATTAATTCCATGGAATACTTCATTGCACACTGTCAGAATGAAATGCACTTGTAATTTGAAGGGTGAGGGGGTTTTGATTTGGGGAAAAGTACTTACAGAATTTTGTTCCAGCCCTCCCATGTGTTTGCATGTTGGTTGTCTTATTGATCTCCTTCAATCGAGGTGGTGTCCTATGGGCTGTAAAAGCAAGAGAAATGATGTTATGGAGATCCATGAACATCATCTCTCCAATCCGGGACTAAAAGTGAATCCACTCCTGATCAAACCAAGGAGGGAGTAAAGCCAAAAGTGGGGTGAGCAAATCCATGGCCGGAATGCTTTCCCAGCTGTTTTGTAGCATATCTATCAAGAAAAGGACAATGAAGTTGAAGGAATTTGTTCCCAACTAGCTTTAGGTAATTGTTTGAAGGGTGCACTTCCAACAATACTCCAGAAGCTTAACACTACCCAGGACAAAGCAGCTAATGCAATTGGTAGCTCATTCATCTTCCTAAACGTTCATTCCATACACCAATCACACACAATATATTATCTACAAGTGCACTGCAAATCCTCACTTTGGCCACTTCCAAGACTACATCTTCTACTATCAAGAAAGACAAGGGCTCCTGGTATATGTGATCACCACAAACTACTGAGTCGCCTCCAAGTTATATACAATCTTCATTTAGAGATCTATTGCAAGTCCAATGTCATTGCTGGGTCTAGGTTCTGAAGCTCTCTGCCCATCAGCATTGTGGAAGTATCTTCAACATGAGGGGTTCAGTGGTTCAAATAGGTGGTTCAGCACTACAATCTCAAAGGCAACGAGGGATGCTGGCCCTGCTAACAATGATCATCATCGGGTGCTGTGCCCAGTTTGAGCTTTGACTGCCATGGCCCACACACTCCTGTTTCAGGTCAAGTGGATCAATTCATTGGTATTCATTTCCAGTTCTCTGGCTGCTGTCCCCATCATCATCTGCCTTTGCCTTCCTCTTGCTTTCTTCCCTTCAATCTTTCCCAGAATTACCGTGCATTCTAACTCCTCTTTCCTAATCACATGTCCAATGAAGTTACGTTGCCTTTTCATGATCTCATACATTATTTCTCTTTTTGTGTTTGCTCTGTTCATGACATCCTCATTAGATATTCATTTCGTCCATGATATTCTTTGCATCCTCCTCAAAAACCACATCTCTGCTGCTTCAATTCGTTTCCTCATGTTACTAGATATTGTCCAACATTCTGAGCCATATAACATAACTGGATAAACGTAACATTTCAGTGCTCTGAGGCAGGTTGTCATGCCTAGTTTAGTGCTGGTTAGTATACTCTTCATTCTTGTAAAGGTATCTTTTGCCATCCTTATTCTTCTTTTGATGTCTAAGTCGCACCTGCCATCTGATGTCACCCAGCTTCCTAAGTAGCAAAAGTTTTGTACATGTTTTATGTCTTCCCTGTTTATTCTCAGCCTGCAGATAGAATTCTCCTTCTTTTTGGATATCACCATACATTCTGTCTTTTTGCAATTGATAGACAGACCCATTTTTGCACTTTCTTCAACAACTATATCAATTAAGTTTTGTAGTTCTTCCTCCGTACTTGCAATTAACACAGTGTCATCTGCATATCTAAAATTATTGATGTTTTCACTGCCAACTTTGATACCCGTGATGTCTCTTATTTTTGATAATATTGTTTCACTGTACACATTAAACAGATCAGGGGAGGAAACACACCTTTGTCTAATGCCTCTCTTGATTTTCGTAAACTGACTCACTTCTCCATCTATTCTTACAGCGGCAGTTTGTTCCCAGTATAGACTTCTGATTAAGTGGAGGTCTTTTGAATCTAGATCTAGAGTTTCCTGTAATATTTTGAATAACTTATTGTGTTTCACTTTATCAAATGCTTTTGTGTAGTCGATAAAACAAACAACCAAATCTTTTTGCACTTGAATAGCTCGCTCTGATAGTATCCTTAACATCAATATCGCATTTATTGGACCGTTATCTTTCACAAAACCACATTGTTCTTTGCCTATTTCAGCTTGTATCTTACTTTTAGCTCTTGTCATCAAAATTCTTAGAAGTATCTTGGTGATATAACTCATTAAACTTATGGTCCTATGTAATTCACATTCTATTGCTCCAGCTTTCTTAGGAAGAGTGATAAATACTGATTTTTTCATCTCTTCTGGTATTATTGCAGTCTCATAAATGTCATTGATTAAACCAGTAAGTTTTTCAATTCCATAATCTTGAAGGGCAATAATTTGTTCTATTACTAATTCATCAGGACCTGCTACCTTTCCTTTCTTCATCTTATTTCAACACTTGTGGGCTGCCCAGTACAATCTTCAGAATGTATTGGCTGTTGATGCAAACAACACATTTTACTCTATGTTTCAATATTTTAATATGCATGTGACAAATGAAACTAATCTTTATACCTTTCATCTATAAAAGCACTGCTGTAATGAATTGTGTGCAGGACAAGTTTTTCATTGATATTAAAATCAAATTAATGAGAAAGGGTGGGGGATGGTGGAAATTAGGGATATTTTTTCTCCTCTTACAATAACTATTCAAGAGGCAGTGCAAATTCTCCTTCGTGTTCTCCTCATTGGCAACTGCTCTGCTCAAGAGTGCAAGAAACTGAAAAGAGTTATGTATATCAAGGAAACCAGCCTCCCCCTCCATGGAGTCTGTCTACACTTCTCACTGCCTCAGTAAAGCAGCAGTATGAATGAAGAACCCACCTATTCCAAACATTCCCTCTTCTCCCCCCTCCCATCTGGCAGAAGATACAAAAGCCTGAAAGCTTATAACACTAGCTTTTTCCTGCTTTTATAAGACAACTGAAAGGAAGATGGAAGTTTTCAACTCCTTCTCAACTACAGCACAGTTGATATGATCAGGAGCATATGCATTGCTTCTCCTCCCTCCTTTTATGAAAGATAATTGTAAGAGGAGAAAAACATCCCTAATTGCCACTTTCCTCCACCCTTTCTCATTGATTTGATTTTAATACCCTAGAATTGCTGGCAAGGTCGTTGTCATGACCTTACAATCGATCTTGCACTGTAGCGTCCACCTACATTGCACCTTCTCTGTAACTTTATTCTGCATTCTGTTTGTAGCTTATACTACCTCAATAGCAGCGTGTCAGCACAGCAGTTAGCGCAATGCCTTACACTGCCAGTGATTACTGATCAGGGTTCAATTCCTGTCACTGGTCTAAGAGGTTGCATGTTCCCCATATGATCACATGGGTTTCGTTCGGCTACTCCAGTTTCCTCCCACATTCCCAAGAAGTCCACAGTTCAAAGTAAACTTATTATCAAAGTTTCTATATGTTGCTGTATACAATCCTGAGATTCAATTTCTTGTGAGGATCCACTGTAAATACAAGAAACACAATAGAATCAATGAAAGACCTTTCCCAACAGTGTGGATATTCAACTAATGTGCGAAAGACAACAAATTGTGCAATTACAAAATGAAAAAAATAAATGATGATAATAATAGTAATAAATAAGTGATAAATATTGAGAATATGAGACAAAGAGTCATTGAAGGTGAGTCCATAGATTGTGGGAACTGTTCTGTGATGGGGTGAGTGAAGTTGAGTGAAGTTGAGTGAAGTTATCCCCTCTGGTTCTAGAGCCTGTTGGTTGAAGTATGGTTAGAGTTAGGGTTAGTGAGTTGTGGGCATACTATGATGGTGCCAGAAGCATGGCAACACTTATCGGTTGCCCAGTACAATCATCAGAATGTATTGGTTGTTGATGTAAACAACATATTTTACTGTACGTTTCAATATTTTAATGTGCATGTGACAAATAAAACTAATCTTTATTCCTTTCATCTATAAATGCACTGCTGTAATGAATTGTGTGCAAGACAAGTTTTGCATTGTACCACAAAACGTGACAATAATAAATTAATTAGCCAATCTTAATTTTTTAAAAGCTGGGTATGACCATTTGTTATGGATACATCAGTTCATTCCTATCACTCTGAGGATGGACACTTGCTGTTAGATTTAAAGCCACGCTCACGCCCTTCATTCATGTAAAGCTAAGAACCTTCCCAGAAGAGCTGGTGAGGTTGTCTTCTTCTTTCAAGAAGAATGCCCTTTTTGGTGACATGCTTACACTGACAGCAGACAAATAGGTCATAAATTTTACACTGAGCTGCAGTATTGATGTACACTGCTGCTGTGAAATCATTCTCTTTTCTTAAGGCATTGTGCCCTTAGATCAGCCAGCTCACACTGCGAATGCACACTGCTCGTCACCACAGACTCGCAGGTTCCTATGCAATCAATGGAAATTGACACAGGTCCACAGCAACTAGAGGTCAAAGGTCATTTGTTAAATTATGTATTGGGCTCAGTCTGGTCCCAGTGCAATTGAGTCCACAGCATACAAACTAAATTGCCTCGTTTCACAGTCTGGCATTCTTGTGACCTAGGGCTCGAAGACAGCAATGCTTCTGAAAGGCTTTGAAACTAAAAATTGTTAAGATTTTCATTGATAAGGAATTTCCAGAATGAGACTTGTAGTATCATATCTGATTTAAGTGATGTGCTGTGGAGACTTTGCCCCAATTTTCTTTGCAAAACTGACATATTCTTACTCCGCTCTTGATCTCTGTTGGAATTATAAACATCAAACTTATTCAGTCTCTTTGACAGAGTTTCTTCATGTAAACTGATGTGAAAAACATTTGAGTGGAAGAGCTTAAGTGTCTGTGACAATGTAGGCAGGTTAAGATGAAAGCGAACAGAGATTTGAGCTTGGAATTACAGGCTACTGAGGGCAGAGGGGAGGTTGGAGGCATAAGATTGAGTGAGGGAAGTTACATTTGAAGGCAATGCACTGGGGAACAGAGAGAAGCTTTTCGGTGACACAAGAGATGGCAGACACTGGAATGCAAATGTAGCTAATAGCTATTTTGTTTAATTCATGGCATAGAGTCATAGAATTTTTAATAAACATGGCAAAATGTTAGTGTGAATGGCCTGTTCCAAGCTAAAATCTCCGTTCACTTTCATTTTAACCTGTTTACATTGTCACAGACGTTTAAACTCTTCTCATCAAACGTTTCATCAAATTCTGTGATTGTGCCATGAATTAAACAAAACAATGCACAACTGCCCATGATGCCCATTTAAACTAGTCTCATTTGCCCATGTTAGACCCACATCCTTTAAAACCTTAGCTGTCAAGTGTCTATTGTACCTGCCTCAACCACTTCCGCAACGATTTGAGGAAATGTAGCATGTTCATTATTTTTCTATTTTTCTTCAGTATCGTATTATGTTAAATATATTACAAATTTAACATAAATATATAATATTTAACATATTTATGTGAAATATGTAATATGTTCACAATATGTAATCAAACTGTTGGTTGACTTTAGATTTCCTCACCCTGGCACATATTTATGCCTGCCTTTGAGGAAACACAAGAGGCATGTGAGGGTGTGTGACTGAAAGATTAATAGCTGTATCAGATCAGTATGAACCACATAACGAGGTTATAAAGAAAATCACGTATTATATTTTGTATATAATCTTTTATCATCTCACAATACCCAGAGAATTTCATTCAGTGTATTTTAAGTTTAGTCACCATATGCTTTGTGAAATAGAATTTTTTTCTGGTGGTACAAGGGGCTGGAATTGTAGCAATAGAAACAACTGTTGCAGGAACAGCAGCTCAGGCAACTTCTATGGAGGCAAAGGTATAGTTGACGTTTTGGGTCTAGATCTTGCATCTGAGAATGTAAAGGGGAGACAGCCAGAATAAAGAAGTGAAGAGGAGGGGTGAGGCAAGCAAAAGTCAGAACCAGGTTAGGAAGGGATGGTGGGCAGGTGGAGCTATTTGGGGTCAAGAAATTGGGTTGAGTCATTTTCCGATCTTGGCAATACATTTATAAATGTTTTGTCTCCATACAAGGAGAAATCATCAATGCACTGTTCCCTTGTGGCATGTCCTCTGAATGCTAGGCTTTTATATACTTATCAATCAATTGGTTGGTCATCATCACGGAAAATCAATTTTGACAAAGGGAGGGAGGTCTCATCACTGATTGGTTACATGGCAAACTCTGTGCATTGTCTGGAATTTTGCCCGTATTGGCTTATATTGGGATCAGGATAGTTTGAGAGAGTGACAGCAGCTGGGAGTTGGTAAGTGGAGGCAACAAAGCAGGGTAATTAGTGCAATCTTACAAGTAAGGAAAAAGTTAAGTGGGACCAGGTAAAGGAGGGATGATGGGCAGATGGAACCATTTGGGAGAAAGGATAGGAGACCCAGTGGGCTGTCTTTGGTCTAGGATGCTCAGAAGAGTGACCAGTGAAATCCAAAACCTCAAGACAGTAATATCCTCTCTATCTGCAAACAAGAACAATGTTCATTCCAGTCTATTTGAATCTGAAGAGGGCATGACTTTAAAGTGGGCAATGACAATAGTGGCATTTAAGAATATACAGGGAATGGTGGATTATGGGTCATGTATAGGCAGAAGAGATTTGATGTAATTTGGCATCATGGTTGGCATAGACACTGTTGGCAAAAGGTTTGTTCCTATGCTGTACTATTCTAAGTTCTATGTGTTTTGACAGGGAATACAAAACATTAGGCTGCATGATAATTTTAGAGGAACACAACAGAAGGGTATCTCTGCCAAATTTTCACAAAATAGGATTTCTCCTCAGAAACTCTGTGTTGTATCAATAGGAGAATATAAAGAAATAGAGTCTTGGAGTGAAACAGCTTTTTATCCCTACTCATCTATGCTGTCCAAGATGCCTATCTACAAAAATCACATTTGCCTGCATTTAGTCCATATCCTTCTGGACCCTTCCTGTCATGTTCCTGTCTAAATGACTTTTAAATATCGTAATTATACCTGCCTCTCCCACGTCACCTGGCAGCTCGTTCCACAAACCTATTACCTTCTGTGTGAAAAAGTTGCCCGTCAGGGCTTCTTTAAACTTCTCCTCTTTCACCTTCACCCTCTGCCCCCTTGTTATAGACTCTTCTTCTCTTTAGAAAAAATTACAATATAACTAATTTATTTGTTTTCTAGCCAATAGACACATGATTGACATGCAAGCAATTTAATAAAGGAGGATTACTTATTTAATTTGCCTACATTATTTTGTTTCAGGGACCAAATCAAGAGGGATTCAGGAGCTGGTGAAAGAGCTGGTAACGCAACAAATTCGATCATTTCAGGGGAATATGCAGGAGATGGTAGCTCAGATGTACGAAACCATCTCCGGTATAAATAATGAACTTCAAAGCACTAAAGACATGGTCAGGCAGTTAAATGAGAGCATTCTGTCACTGTCTGGGAACGTCCACTTCATAAAAGTGGAGCAAAATCTGACATCCCCCTCAGAACTCCATGAAATTCAGGAGCAAATAAAAGTGCTCAGAGCTGATGTGTCACGAGCTTGCAACAATGCATCACAGGAGCTAACTGAAAAGCACAAATCTCTTCTAAGGCAATTGGAAGAGGAATATGACAGCACTGATACCCTCTCAGAAAAAATAAACCAAACCTTTTCACTAGCAATGGAAACCCAGGAGCTGCATCAATCCAGCCAGATACTCCAAAATGTCCCTGAGCAAGAAGGTACCCAGGGAGATGAAATGCTACAAAGGTATTTGTTCAACATCATGAAGAATGTGAAAAAGAATAGCCGCTTTATATTTCAATTGAACAGTGACGTGAATGCCCATGAACTACAGCTCTTAAACTTAACATCAGCAAGTAGCAAGAAGGAAATGGAAATCAGAACTTGCCAAGGAATGGTTGAAGAGTGCCAAAGTACCCTGGGCTCCAGGTTGCACCAAGTGGAGAATGAAGTGCACAACTTAAACAAAACATTCTTTGATACCTTTACCGGATTAGAGGACCTTTTTGTGTCAATGGATGAGAAGATTAGCAATCTATCATATGACGTTGAAATCCTCCAACAATTGATTGAAAACCAAGGGCCACCCCTTGAGACCATCAGACCTGACTCTAGGCATGTGCAAAGACAGGATCTCACTGAACGTTTGAACAAACTCAGTTCTGAAGTGGCGAGCCTCAGTATGTTTGTCAAAAGCAGAGTGGGAGCACAGTTGATCAAAAACCAGAGCCAAACTGGCAAAGAATCATTAAAGGGAGTTCTGGCTGAATGCCGCCTTGAAATTGAGGATGGTTTAAATGATACAATGACTGCCATTAATGATGCCATGGATTCAATGAGAGATGATTACTATATCTTGAAAAATAATGTCACTGACCTGTGGAGATATATTTTAGAGCTGGTTGATGAGAGCACCATAAAGCAGAGTAATGAGTTAAACCAGTTTCCACAATTTGATCAGTTGAATGAGTCCTTTAATATTCTTGTAGCTGATGTTGCAAGACACCAGAATGCATTGGAAATGATAGGTGTCCTTCAGGGTATAGAAGAATCAGAGAGAATTATGCCTCCAGTCTTAACAAATATATCTCAGTTGTTAAATAAAACAGCAATCAGCATTGAAGATTTCCAACAAAGGATTCACCGTCTCGAGGAAGCCATTCTTTCCTCCTCTCCGGACACTAAAAATTACCGATCTCGTACTCTGGCCCCTGAATCTCAGCTGAGCTCTGTGCTGGAGAAGTCCAAATTGTTACCAAAGACCAAGCCCAAAATAATGCAAGAAGCTAAGATCCAGCCTGCGCCTCCAAAGTATCAAGAGTTGAGTCGCATAGTGCTGGGGCTGCAGGCCAAGTGGACTAATCTGAACAAGACGGTCTACCGTATGAAGGAGGAATCAGACCAAACCCGGGGGCTCTGCCAGAACATATCGCTGCTGCTCACACAAGCAAACAACAGCATCCCTCAGGTTACCATGCCAGCAGCAAAGCCAAACGTCTCAGTCCTTCAGCAGGAGCTCAGAGAGTTTGTACACATCACCAGTTGGACCACAGCTGAGCTCTTCTTCACCAATATCACTGTGTTCCTGGACAGGGCCATTTATGATCTTGTCAGGAACATTACAAGGATTCAGAAACAAGTTAAACAATTGTACAAGAGGACAAAAGGTGTCAGAAAAAACAACTTCACAGCCAATTCTGGAAGAAGCCAAAGATATACCGACAAGGTCTCTGATCCAGGTAATTCCACCATTTACGAAGTTGGACACCATTGTGTCTGTTATAACCCTGCCTATAGTCCATAGTCCTGTAAGTTCTTCTACTGCATGTGAATCTACTGTTTAAACGTGATAAGGACTTCTGCCTTTATTGCATTTTCCGGCCTCTACAATACTCTGGGTGAAAAAAATGTTTTTTCTCCTTTCTCCCAATTGCTGTAAATCAATGCCACAGTCAGCGCTTTGGCAGAGAGAAATAATTTCTTCCTGCTTACTCTATCTGTCCCTTAAAATGTTACAGCCCCATTTAAGAGCTATAGAGCCATACAGCATAGAAACAGGTGCCTTGACCAACCACATCCATACTGACTATGTAAATCCCATTTGCCAGCACTTGATCTGGAGCCTTCAATGCCTTACTGATATTGTTTGGCTATATACTCCTTCAATATTGTGGGAGTCCCTGTTGCCACCAGCCCCTCATGTAG
The DNA here is from genome assembly GCF_963921235.1 of Mobula hypostoma. Classification (NCBI taxonomy): domain Eukaryota; kingdom Metazoa; phylum Chordata; class Chondrichthyes; order Myliobatiformes; family Myliobatidae; genus Mobula; species Mobula hypostoma. Next base: position 160,235,901 of record NC_086100.1, read on the forward strand.
AGTGCTCCTGATTCCTACCACCCCTTCGGTGTAAAAAAATCTCCCTTAGGTCCTTCTGAACCTCCTACAGTGAAGTTTTTCACAGTGACATCATACATAATCCAATTATCAATTACCTGATTATCAGTATTCCAGTTTTAGAGATCTCTGCTTTGGGATATGTTTCTTACTATCTTACCCAGCTTTACATCTCATAATTTTGTATGCTTTAACCAGGCTCCCCTCTCTCCCCATGCCTTTTGCTCCAAAGGAAGCAAACCCAGCATACCCTGTCTCTCCTTTGAACTCAACCATTCCATCCCTGGTGACATTTTGGTGAATCTTCTCTGCATCCTTGCCTAATAATAAGGTAGCCAATTAAAGCTCAACTCACTTCCTCTTTTCTAATGAAAAGAACTCCGGTCTATCCAACTGTTCCTTTGTAATTTCTAATTTAGTTTATAGTGCATGATGGACCAATGAAAATAAAGGTGTAAGAGACCAGAATTAGAAGAACACAGACGTCTCAGAGCATTGCAGTGCTGGAGACTATTGAGGTAGACATAAATGGTACCATAGAGAAATGTCGACAAGAAAGGTGAATAGAAGAGATTTTGTAGTGTTAGTAGTCCCTTGCTAGAGTTCACCAAAGTTAATTGAAGGTTACTTTTTCACTATGATTAAATGAACAAATAACTTTAGATTGTGAGGCCTAATATAATTTATAGGAAGGAAGAGAATAATAATAAAACAAGTACTATATTGGGTCAACTTGTACAGTGGATGTAAGTCACAAATTATTTCTCTTGAAAGAAAGAACTTGCATTTTGCCTTTCATTCCCAAATCCTCTACAACCACTAAATCACTATCACTGCTGCAACGTAAAGAAATACGGCAGCCGAAATTTATGCAGAGAGGCTCACAAAGAACAGTAATATAAACAGCTATTTCATCTGCTTCATTGACTTTGGTTATGGGTTAAATATTAGGTCAGAACATCCTGGTCTTCATTGAATAAGGCCATGCAATCTTTAGCATTCACCTGAAACACTCAGTTTAATTTTCAATCAGAAGCCACCACCATTGCCAATGAATCATAAAAGCCAGCAGTCCAAAAGAAAACTTTCAGTGCGTTATGGTTGACATCAGCTAAAGTTGAATTATTTGGTACAATCCCATCCCCAATCATTTGGTTCTGTGCTTTGTAAGTTAACGTGTATCAATTGCTTATCGAGGTACTTGTTAAATCAAAAGATATTTTCCTCTATCATCCTTCCAGACTGTGAATTCCAGACCCTTGATTGTTTATTCATCCTGTTCAGCTATTGGCCTTGATAGTAATCTCCCCTAGGTTTAGACTTCTCTCCTAAAATCAGAATTAGAATCAGAATCATGCTTATGGTCACTGACTTAAATGACATGAAATTTGTTGTTTTGCAGCGGCAGTAGAATCCAGATATTGAATTACTATGAATTACAAAATAAGTAAGTAGTGCAAAAAAAGGAATGATGAGGTTGTGTTTGTGGGTTCATGGACTATTCAGAAATCTGATGTTGGAAGAGAAGAAGCTGTTTCTGAATTGTCTTCCTATTCACATAATCTAGGCTTCTGACAGCCTTGACAGAGTTAGTTAACAGTTTCATCTGCTCCAGAAAAGTAAGCCCAGTGTTCAAAAAGTAGAATTCTTCAGCCCAGGCAACATCCTCATATAAATCCTTACGTCGTCTCTGGGTATCAGTGGTGTTGTTTAGATACCAGTCTAGAAATCCAGAGGATTGTATGAAGAACCCAAAGGCCCAAATTCAAATCCCACCTCAAAATCTATGTAATTTTGATTTTGTTAATAATGTAGTTTATGGACTATAATTTGAGATAATAATGATAAAAATATACTTCAGTGCTACCACACTAGTTTTGCTAGGTTCTAAATAAACTGAATGATGAACACAAGCTATGATTGAACTATGGTGTTACCGTGGTGTAATGAATTGTGTGGATCTTGTGTTCCCGAGGTACACAAGGATCCATCGAGCAGTGTTGAGACTGACATTGCGCAATTGAGCAATTACTTGCCACCTTCCCTTTCTGTGTGCAAAACAGTTTGCCCAATAGAAGCTTCTGTCTGAAAAAGAGGTCTCTCTTATCCATTGATAGTGGGGGGAAATTCAATCTTCACAATATTCTTGACTTCACACAGAGCCATCCATTTGTAGTGTGAACAACATTAGTAGTAAACAGCTTGCTATTTCTTTTAGAATAATATACGGCTGAAAATTGTATTTGCTGCCAACAAACTGATGGTGTTTGAAGTTCTCTCTGTGACGAAATGCTTTAATAGAATGAATAGAAAGACACTAGCCAGGGTATTAGAAAGTCCTGATTTGTGATCATGATGACTTTAGGAAAAAGAGTCTCATTCAACATCTTACATTGGAAGTAGGTGGGCTGCAGTTTCAGCATCTGACATTGAACAGAGCAGTGTGTATCTGTGAATGTTCAGTGTGAAAGTTCCGCTCTTTCTGGCTGTTAAGGATATGAATATCAATAAATTATTAGTGTTTTATCCAATGAAGGACGGCTAACTTTCCAACATTGCAACATTTCCAAATTACATTTATAAATCATCTTTAACACAACACGGTGAAGAACATAATCAAGTAAATTTTGACAATATGACAAAGAAAGAGACATTGCACTAGACTTGTTCAATCAATAGAGTTTGGCACCTCTAATGAAAGGTCATTGGCCTGAAATGCTCTCTCTCTCTCTCTCTCTCTCTCTTTTTCTCTTTCTCTCTTTCTTTCTCTCCCTTTGCTCTCTCTTTGTCTCTCTCAGACTCTCTCTCTCTCTCTCTCTCTCTCTCTCTATCCCTTTGTCTCTCTCCCCCTCTCTCTCTTTGTCTCTCTCAGACTCTCTCTCTCTCTCTCTCTCTCTCTAGGTACTGCCTGATCTGTTGACCTATATCAATTTCTGTTTTAATGCAGATTTCCAATATTCCAAAGTATTTTTCTTTTAAATTAGGCTCTAAGCATCATCTGGAAGGAACAGAAAGTGGTAAAGAAATTTGATGACAAAAGTCTAGAATTTGGATCATAGATAGCTGAAGACGAATTGAAATCATGGAAAATGTAGTTTAGTTTCATTTTATTTATTGGATGGTATGCATGTGTGTATTGATGTCATTTTCCACACTATTTTGCCATTCGTGATATCTGTCAATCGAAATACTAAGAACAGTTTGCTCACATTCTCATTATCAAGCAGAAAATCAATGGACCTTTAAGCAGGGGCTCCATAGAAGGTCGGTTAGCTGCTTCATTAGCATCCAGACAGGCGACAAAGATGTGAATCTATCTCCATGCTTTTTTATTTGATCTCTCTCCCTGACAGCTCTGTTGCAAAAGATTTTTCTTTGAGGAATTTGGAGGAGAAAGGGAATTGGAAGAGTGGTATGCTGGGGTGGCTGTTACCTGATCTCAGCTCTCCCTGCGGTACAGATTGCCTGTCATACATATGCCTTCAAATCTCTGCCACTGTCTTATTTGAAGCTAGAATTACAATGTTGTCGTGTGAAGTTTGTAAGGGACTGACCTTGCTTTGAAGCCAGATGTTAGCACACCGATCCTTCGCATGAGAGTTACCAGAGGACCCCTGGATTGTGCAGCTGACCTGTGCTGTGTGATATTAAAGGCTTGTCAGCTTTTATTAGAAGCGTGATAGCAGATTCTGTCATCTGCAGCTCCATGTGAAAGGGAGCAGTGATATAAACTGTCTCATTACAATGCATTCAGTATTGATCATATCTGCACTTGTACTGAACTATCGAGCAGAATCACAAAGGCTTCATTTTTCCATAAGGATCCATAATTTCTGATCATTGATTGTGTCTGCCAATCTATGGGGAGGAGGGTTGAGACACTATTGCAAGTAATTACTTTCATACCATTAGCAGTCATATATTAAAGTTAACGTTAATGCATGGTTGCAAGTACCTTACATCAACATCTTCTGTACTGTTTATTCTTGAAACTACACTTCCACTTGTTAAGGAAAAAAGCTGGTGAGCTGTTATTGTTGCAACCTTACAGCTCCAGGGATTTGGACTCAATCCTAACCTCAGGTCCTGTCATTGTGAGGTTCGTAGGTTTTTCCTGTGACTGCGTGTGACTGCTCCAGATCCCAAAGGTATAATGTGGAGTTAATTGGCTACTGTAAATTAACCTTTAGTATGGATTAATAGCAAATGAATCACCGCAGAGTGGAGGGGCATGTGAGAGAGAATTTGTAGAAATTCTGGGAAGTAAAGAGAGGGGGAAGGGGAGTAATGGGATTATTCCCCTGGGAGTAGGGACAGATCTGCTGTGTTGCCTTGTCTCCGTTGGTGTCATTATCAGGGGAGATAAATTGTTGTCATCTTTGCTTTGAGCATGGCAGTGTTTTCAGAAGAAGGGTGATTTTTTTATTGCCAGAGGAGGGAGCAATGAGTTTGTAAATGGCAGTGGGAGTATCAGCTTGAGTGAGAGCACAAACTTTCGGCAGGAGAGCAAACCCCATCTGTCCGCATTAACCAAGAGTTCGAAATTAGGTGTGAAGATGAAAGTGCTAAATGCACAACAGGTCAGTCAGTATTTGGGCAGAGAGAAACAGAGTCAAGGCTTCAGATCAATAATCAAAGGAAATGAAATCTAAATGAACCTGATTAGCTGATCCAGTTGTCACACTTCCGACAATACCACAGCAACTAGGTATCTCTGACTGCTTCTTCTTTTTATTTTGTTGATTTTTATTTTGTAAAAATGCAAGTTATTTTACATTATTGGGATATAACTTTCAGACGTCGTAAAGCTAATGGCAGCCTCGGAGAACAAGGATCATCCTGACAGCAAAGACTGACAAGAATGGAGGAGGCTGAATATTTTTTAAATGTCTCTGTATTGTTAAATCTTAACATTCTAATGGCCTTTGCTGTCTATATTTTAGTGGAGTCTATAAGCTGCAACAGTGCCCCATGCCAGAATGGAGGGACGTGTATTAATCAAAGAAAAGGCTTCGTGTGTGCCTGTCGCCCTCCATTTAGTGGTCCCAGCTGTGACATTAAACTACTGGATGAAAATGCCTTGAAGACAGGTGGGTTTGTTTGATTTTCCATTTATTTCATCCTCTCAGCAATGTTGACAGATCCTGCAGAATGGAGTGGGGGACTGTTTTCACTTGAGGAATTTTCCAATTGATTGAGCTAAAATTGAGTTTCTTTTCATTTTAACACTTGGGCTGTTTTATCAATGGAATAATCCAGCACCTATTAGTAAGATCTCAAGTGTGTGGCTTTAAACGGGACAGCAGGCAGCTACCCCATAACAAAGACACCCCAGCACAGTCAAATCCTCTAGCATATCAAACCTATTAATTAAACTGGATGAGATTTGATTTGGTTAGTAAAGTGGATACAAAATTTTAGCAAGCCTTTGTGGCATGCTATTTACTCAGCATTTCATTTATACTCTAAAGCAAATTAATCAAAAACTTGACTATGTTCCAAGTGCTCAATTGGTAACACTGATGTTGTTGATTATGTTCTTTTTTCTCATTTTATGACATTTATATTCATATTCAGATTATCTTTCACCATCTTCTTCATTTTAAGATCAAAAATATTTTCAACTGCATTGCCACCGTATGTGGCCGTATATGAAAACACAACCTGAAATATTTTGCAATGAACAATGTTTATAGATAAAAATAATAATCATGAACTTGTAACTAATGTACCTGATCAGAGATGTGTTCTCCATTCACTAAGAACATGGTCAATGATTTACCTCAGTCCAATTTCCTGCATTCATACTTTGATTTCCCTAAGGGGGGACCTTCTCTCTACAACAGAGAAGGTGCTCAAAAAGTTGAAAGACCTAAGGGTACATAAGTCACCCAGAACAGATGAACTGCACCATAGGGTTCTGAAAGAGATAACGATAGAGATAATGGAGGCATTAGCAATGATCTTTCAAAAATCATTGGACTCTGGTATGGTGCCAGAGGATGGGAAAATTGCAAAAGTCACTCCACTCATTAAAAAAGGAGGAAGACAGCGGAAAGGAAATTATAGACCAGTTAGCCTGACCTCATTGGTTGGGAAGATGTTGGTGTCAATTGTAAAGGGTGTCATGAGTACTTTGTGACACCGGCAAGATAGGACAAAGTCAACATCGTTTTCTTAAGGGAAAAATTTGCCTGACGAACCTGTTGGAATTCTTTGAGGAGATTACAATTAGGATAGATAAAGGGGATGAAGTGGATGTTATATATTTGGACTTACATAAAGCCTTTGACAAGGTGCCACACATGAGGCTACTTACCAAGTTAACAGCCATGGTATTACAGGAAGGTTACTGGCATGGTTAGAGCATTAGCTGATTGGTAACAGGCAGTGAGTGGGAATAAAAGGTTCTTCTTCTGGTTGGCTGTCAGTGAGCAGTGGTGTTCTGCGGGGGCCAGTGTTAGAACCGCTTCTTTTCATGCTCTATATCAATGATTTAGATTGTATAAATGGCTTTGTTGCCAAGTTTGCGGATGATACGAAGATTGGTGGAGGGGCAGGTAGTGTTCAGGAAACAGGTAGGCTGCAGAAGGATTTAGACAGATTAGGAGAATGGGCAAAAAAGTGGCAAATGAAATAAGATGTTGGAAAATGTATGGTAATTTTCTAAATGAGGAGCAAGTCCAAAAATCTGAGATGCAAAGGGACTTGGGAGTCCTTCTGCAGAACAACCTAAAGGTTAACTTGCAGGTTGAGTCAGTGGTGAAGAAAGCAAATGCCATGTCAGCATTCATTTCCAGAGGTATTGAATACAAGAGAAGGGTGATGTTAAGGCTTTATAAGGCACTTGTGAGGCTTCACCTTGAGTATTGTGAACAATTTTGGGCTCCTAATCTATGAAAAGATGTGCTGGCATTGAAGAGGGTTCAGAGAAGGTTCACAAGAATGATTCCAGGAAATGAAAGGGTTATCATACGAGGAATGTTTGATGGTTCTGTGTCTGTACTCGCTGGAATGCAGAAGGATTAGGGGGGATCTCATTGAAACCTTTCAAATGTTAGAAGGCCTAAACAGAGTAGATGTGGAGAGGATGTTTCCCATGGTGGAGGAATCTAGGACAAGAGGGCAGAGCCTCAGGATAGGGGGCATCCATTTAAAACAGAGATGCAGAGAGATTTCTTTATCCAGAGGGTGGAATTTGTGGAATTTGTTACCACAGGCAGTTGCAGAGGTCAGGTCATTGGTGTACTTAAGGCAGAGATTGAAATGTTCTTGATTGGACATGGCATCAAAGGTTACAGGGAAAAGGCTGAGGAATAAGGTTGAGGAGGGAAAAAAAGAATCAACTATGATTGAATGGCAGAGCAGACCTGATGGGCCAAATGACCTAATTCTGCTCCTATGTCTTATGGGAGAAGTGACAAAAATAGAACATAGAACATATAGGATATAGAATAGTGCAGCACAGTACAGGCCCTTTGGCCCACAATGTTGTGCCGACCCTTAAATCCTACCTCCCATATAACCCCCCACCTTAAATTCCTCCATATACCTGTCTAGTAGTCTCTTAAACTTCACTAGTGTATCTGCCTCCACCACTGACTCAGGCAGTGCATTCCACACACCAACCACTCTCTGAGTGAAAAAAACCTTCCTCTAATATCCCCCTTGAACTTCCCACCCCTTACCTTAAAGCCATGTCCTCTTGTACTGAGCAGTGGTGCCCTGGGGAAGAGGCACTGGCTGTCCACTCTACCTATTCCTCTTAATATTTTTGTACACTTCGATCATGTCTCCTCTCATCCTCCTTCTCTCCAAAGAGTAAAGCCCTAGCTCCCTTAATCTCTGATCATAATGCATACTTTATAAACCAGGCAGCATTCTGGTAAATCTCCTCTGTACCCTTTCCAATGCTTCCACATCCTTTCTATAGTGAGGTGACCAGAACTGGACACAATACTCCAAGTGTGGCCTAACCAGAGTTTTATAGAGCTGCATCATTACCCCGCAACTCTTAAACTCTATCCCTCAACTTATGAAAGCTGACACACCATAAGCTTTCTTAACTACCCTATCCACCTGTGAGGCAACTTTCAGGGATCTGTGGACATGTACCCCCAGATCCCTCTGCTCCTCCAAATGTGGGAAGAATTTAAAAATTGGAGGTTAGTGTAGATTGATGATTGTTGGTGCAGACTGAGTAGGCAAAAGGTTTGTTTCCATGTTGTTTTCTTATGATTCTATGATTCTGTTCTAAAAGGCTAGCCTTTACCTTAAGACTGAGTCCTGGTTTAAGACACCACTGTCAGTGGAAACAATGTCCCTGTAAAGTTCCATTACTCTCTTAACTCCATTAAGGCATAGAGATTGCCTCTAGTTTTTTTTAGACTCATAGACTCAATCTTAATCTTCCTAAAGCACAATGTCTGCCACAGTGACATCCTTCAAACTGCATACTAATCCAAACCAGCTTCCTCTCCATCCACTCTTCTTACACTTCCCACTGCCTTGGGAAAGAAAGCAGCCGAAGTAATTAAAGACCCCTTCCACCCCAGTCATTCTCTCCTTTCCTGTCAGGCAAAAGATACAAAAGCTTGAAAGTGTGCTACCAGGTTCAAGGAAAGCTTCTATCTTGCTGTTATCAGACTCTTGAATAGATTTCTCATACACTGATGATGACCTCTTGATTACTCACTGTATCTTATCATGGCCTGTATACTTTTCTGCACTACTCTTTCTCTGTAGCTGATACCGTATATTCTGCATTCTGCTCTTTTTCTTTTCATTACCCCCATATATTGCAACCTGATGGCATGAACATCAAGTTCTCCTCCCAGTATTTCTCTTATTTCTTTTCCCCTCCCCATTCCCACTTCTTCTATTCACCACTCTGTGCTCACCCGCCTATCACCTCCCTCTGGAGACTCTCCTTCTTCCCTTTCTCCCATAGTCCATTCTTCTCTACTATCAAATTCTTTCTTCTCCAGCCCTTGACCTTCCCACCCACAGGCTTCACCTGACATCTTCTAGCTTATCCTCCTTCCCCACCATTTTATTCTGGTGTCTTCCCTTTTCCTTTCCAGTCTTGATGAAGGGTCTCAGCCTGAATGTTAACTCTTTATTTTCACAGATGTTGCTTGACCTCCTGTGTTTTGCTGGCATTTTGTGTGTATAACTGAGGCATGAAGCATTTAAAAATTATTTAGTCAATCTTCCTTTAAATTCTTTGGCAGATTTCTCAAAAGGATCTTACAGATATGCTCCGATGGTGACATTCTTCGTAGCACACACCTATGCAATGAATACCTCTGGTCCAATCAGATTTAATCATCTCTACGTCAATTATGGTGCTTCTTATGCACCTGCAAGTGGGAAGTTTTTAGTTCCTTTCCTCGGTGTGTATGTCTTTAAATACACCATCGAGTCATTCAGCTCACACTTGTCTGGTTACCTGGTGGTCGATGGAGTCGATAAACTGGCCTTTCAGTATGATGGTATGGACAATGGAGTTTCCGGCAGCAGGACTGTCACTGGTGACGCAGTACTGGAACTTAATTATGGGCAACGTGTTTGGTTGAGATTGACATCGGGCTCGATTCCAGAAAAATTTCCACCTGTGACGACATTTGGTGGCTATCTATTGTATCGCACATAAGACAAAATAATGACATACATATATATTTGTGGTCAGCAATGAAATAAGCTCCAGGGTTATATTATGCATCTGTTACTGCAGAATTACTCAGCTGATATATTTAACATACCCGTCTTGTCGGAATGGAAATGAAATTTATTGCAAACTTTAGATGCTCATGTTTAGCTTTGTGTTCTGAATTTAAATTGATAGAACTAAACTATTGTTGAAGTATTACAACAGTGACTCCAAACTTTAGAAACACATGATAATACTTGTATTTCCTGTTGTGTATGATTGCACACTTCAGTTGACAGATTGGAAATAATACTTACTTAAACCAGCATAACGGAGAATTTTATTCAACACGGTAGAACTTACATGAACTTGAGGTTGAATTTGCCTCCATAAATTCAATTTGATTGAAGTCATTATCTGCTTTAAGTACTCTTAAATGTATCTAATTTTAAGTGTGACTATATTAATTATATTTAAATTGCAATTATAGGCTTTATCTGTTCATGTTTAAATATCATGAAGGAAAATGCATGGATTATCAAACAAAAACACTTCAACATAATACTTTATCCAGAGGGTGGAATAAATGTAATAAACATATAAATACTTGAGATCAACAAGTGAGAGATCTTCATCTGTCCTGCTACCTGTATGTTTGGGATCATTGGTAAGAGCCAGTAGTTGGTTGTTTTCATTGCTTCAGTAATTCTTTTGTCCATTAGACAAACCAAAGATAAGAGGGAGCAAGATTATTATGAAGAGAACCAAGGAATAAAGCATTTGTACTGGGAGTTGTGGAATTGAAAAGGATCTGCTGTGATAGAGCATGCATAAGGGGCAAATTGGCCTATACCTGTTTCTCTTTGTTATGTTCTTATGAATTCAGGACTGAAGTCTCAGGGGCCTTGAAATTTTGATAAATTAATTGAATTAATGTCAAAGCTAGAGCCAACCCAAATATGCACTATGAGTAAACTATTGTTAGTGGTTATAAAACATACTCATGGCCAACTTCAGAACCAGTCTTCTGCAAAATATTTGCAATATTTCAGCATGTAATCATTCCATGGAAGGCATTCGTAGTTGTATGATTTCAAATAATTTGATAGATTTATGTTCTAGATACAATTGAATCAATGTGGTAGGCTATCCAGAAACAATGGATGAACAGAGAAGTTCGCCTCCTGCTCAAAGCCAGAGATTCAGCCTTTAGGTCTGGAGACCAGGAGGCTTACAGCTCAGTCAGGGCCAACCTGAGGGGAGGAATCTCTCAGGCTAAACACATATATAAACAGAGAATCGAGGAGCATGTCAACTCCTCGGACCCCCCGGTGCATGTGACATGGCGTACAGGTCATTACAGACTTCAAACCACCTAGTACTGTGCCCCCTTCTAGCTCTGCTTCCCTCCCTGATGAGCTTAATTACTTCCACGCTCGCTATGACCAAGAGAACAGGGAGGTCACCCTCAAAGTGGATCTCCCACCTGGTGTACTGCCTCTCTCACTGTCCACCTCCGATGTCTGCGCCACCCTGAGCAGGGTGAATGTACGGAAGGCAGCTGGTCCGGATGGAATACCTGGCCGTGTGCTCAGAGTCTGTGCAGGGCAGTTGGCCAGGGTCTTCATGGACATTTTTAATCTGTCCCTGGCCCAGGCAGTTGTCCCCACAAGCTTCAAGATGGCCACCATCATGCCAATGCTGAAGGATTCTACTGCCACAGGCCTGAGTGACTTCCATCCAGTTGCACTCACCCCCATCATTGCAAAGTACCTTGAGAGGCCGGTTCTATCACATCTGAAATCCTGTCTGCCCACTACCCTGGACCCCCATCAATTTGCCTATCGCACCAACAGGTCAACAGAGGACGCCATCTCCACGGCACTTCACTCTGCCCTGACCCACCTAGACAGCCCCAACTCTTACGTCAGAATGCTGTTCATTGACTTTAGTTCGGCATTCAATACTGTGATCCCCTCCAAGCTGATAGCCAAACTTCGCCAGCTTGGTTCTAACTCCATAATCAAGTTCACAGACAACACCACGGTGGTTGGCCTGATCAGAAGGGACGATAAGATGGCCTACAGGGACGAGGTCCAGCACCTGGCCACGTGGTGTGCCAACAACAACCTGGCCCTTAACACCCAGAAGACCAAGGAGATCATTGTGGACTTCAGGCCTGCTAGGAGTCACACTCACGACCCCACCTACATCAATGGAGCTGCAGTGGAGCGTGTATCAAGTTTCAAATTCCTTGGTGTCCACATTTCCAAGGATCTCACCTGGTCCTTGAACTCTTCCATCCTGATCAAAAAGGTGCAACAGCGCCTTTATTTCCTGCGGAGCATCAAGAAAGCTCGCCTCTGTCCTAGGATACTGATGGACTTTTACCGCTGTACCATTGAGAGTATACTCACCAACTGCATCTCAGTGTGGTATGGCAATTGTCCCATATCGGACTGCAAAGCACTCCAGCGTGTGGTGAAAACTGCCCAGCGGATTATCAGCACCCAATTGCCCACCATTGAGAACATCTACCATAAACGCTGCCTGGGCAGGGCGAAAAACATTATCAAGGATGCATCTCACCTTAACTATGGACTTTTTACTCTCCTCCCATCCGGTAGACGCTACAGGAGCCTCCGCTCCCGCACCAGCAGGATCAGGAAGAGCTTCTTCCCTGAGGCTGTGACCCTGCTGAACCTCTCATCACAGCGTTAAGCAGTACTGCACCCATATTGTACTGTCATTTCATTGGCTTTGTATCTGTACTCGGCCCAATGACAATAAAGTTGAACCTAATCTAATCTAATCAAGGAATGGTTTGAACTTACCCATGTAAGTATATACGTAAGATATAGTATCACAGAAGTAATGAGGTTTTAGGTGATATACTGAAAGAAAAGGTATGAATTTGATTGTGGAAGGATCAACTGAGTCAGGTAATTCATGTAAGTTATACCCATAATGTATTTTCTGATTTGATAGATGACGCACCAAAACATCACCCGCTGATCAGGTGATAGGAAGCAATATAATCAGAGTTCAAACTAGTTAAGAGAAGTGTACTGTAGAACTGCCGGAAACATTTCATATAGGGTGCTGGCAACAAATGGGGTGTAAGCCCCACTTTATAGCCTGTCCAACTTATTTCTTAATTGTTTTCAGGAGGAATTTATATCAGTTTGGGCTTAAATTGGATAGGCCATCAAAAGAAGACATTCAATTTCAGGAATTGGTTTGGAGTTGAGGAGTGGCAGAGGTAAAGGTTACATTACTGAAGTTATTGGGTGGAGTAAAATAGGCTTTAATGTGCCTTGGTAGTGTTGCTCCAATTTGTGAACATAAATCTCAGCTGGCAAGTGCTTCATCACCAAGACCAGTCCATTCTGTGAATGAGAAAACAGTAACCATAAAGGATTGATGAATGGTAACATGATGTATGCTAGTACTACTGAAATCTGATGAATATCCTAAAGCTATAAGTTCAATTATTACCACTACTGGTAGGCAGTTTAAATTTAATTATTTAAATAATCTGGAAAAAGAAAATCTAGTTTTGGTACTGGCCACCATGAAGCTACGAGACAATCTTAAAAATGTATCTGGTTTATCTGTGATGCTTTGGAAAGCATGTCCACCATGTCTAACCAATATGTGACTCCAGTCCCAAAGTAACCTATTGAGACTAAAACAGTTTATCCGGCCATTCAGTTCAGCCACAATTAGAGACGGGCAATAAATGGTGACCTTCCAAGAGGAAAATCCAGGACATATTCCTTTAGTGGGACAAAACCCTTTATCAATGGTTTAGAAAATTAGCAATTATTAAAGAAATGACGCATAGAAAAATCATTAAAAAGTTATAATCCTGAACAAGGCCAGTTGGTCCATTATTTCCATACTGGCCAAAGAAAGCTATCCTGTCATATCTCATCTTACTCTATGGCATTGCAGGTCACACCTCTTCAAGTACACATCCAACTACTTTCTATGCATCCTGATACATTTCAAATCTTTAGCACCTTTATATGAAAGGAGATCCAGATTACCACCTTGGGTGGGAAAAAAATTCCTTAATCCTTATGATAATTACACCAAATTTTTGTCTTTCTGATGTTTCCACACTACCTCATCCACCCCCTGCCCCCACACTCCATGTCTTCTCCTCATCAAGGAGTGAAATGTCAATCACGTACCCAGGGAATTACCATGCAAGACTTCAAATGTGACATAGCTGGGTTTCTTCCCCCACCAAAAGAAAGCAAACTTGCTCTTTACAGTCCTGATAGAAACATAGAAACATAGAAAATAGGTGCAGGAGTAGGCCATTTGGCCCTTCGAGCATGCACCACCATTCCGTATGATCATGGCTGATCATCCGACTCAGAACCCTGTACCTGCCTTCTCTCCATACCCCGATCCCTTTAGCCACAAGGGCCATATCTAACTCCCTCTTAACTATAGCCAATGAACTGGCCTCAACTGTTTCCTGTGGCAGAGAATTCCACAGATTCACCACTCTCTGTGTAAAGTAGTTTTTCCTCATCTCCGTCCTAAAAGGCTTCCCCTTTATCCTTAAACTGTGACCCTTCGTTCTGGACTTCCCCGACATCGGGAACAATCTTCCTGCATCTAGCCTGTCCAATCCCTTTAGAATTTTATACGTTTCAATAAGATCCCCCCTCAATCTTCTAAATTCCAGCGAGTATAAGCCTAGTCAATCCAGTCTTTCATCATATAAAAGTCCGGCCATCCCAGGAATCAATCTGGTGAACCTTCTTTGTACTCCCTCTATGGCAAGAATGTCTTTTCTCAGATTAGGGGACCAAAACTGCACACAATACTCCAGGTGTGGTCTCACCAAGGCCTTGTACAACTCCCTGCTCCTGTACTCGTATCCTCTTGCTATGAATGCCAGCATACCATTCGCCTTTTTCACCACCTGCTGTTCCTGCATGCCCACTTTGAAAGACTGGTGTATAATGACACCCAGGTCTCGTTGCACTTCCCCTTTTCCTAATCGGCCACCATTCAGATAATAATCTGTTTTCCTGTTCTTGCCACCAAGGATGAAGGGTCTCGGCCTGAAACGTCAACTGTTTACTTTTTTCCATGGATGTTGCCTGGCCTGCTGAGTTCCTCCAGCATTTTGTGTGTTTTGCTTGCATTTCCAGTATCTGCGGATTTTCTCTTGTTTGTGATTGAAGCTGCTCTTTCTGATAGTCCTCCCTCTTTTTGTTGACTGACAGACATAATCTTTCATGATTCCTCACAGCCTCCTTATTTCATTCAAATTCAAACAACAGGCTCTGGTTCACTGATTTACCCTTGGGTCAACAATCCAGGAAATCTGGTATGTGTAAGATATGTATTAGCAGCATTATTTGAAGCAAATCACATTCAGTGGAATTATGTTGGGAATTATATGTGCTAGGGATATGTGTGTCCTTTACACACTCACTCAACAAAATACGACCATAAGCTAAGACATAGTAGCAGAATTTGTCTGTTCAGCCCATTGAATCTACTTTGCCATTCCATCATGCCTGATTTATTATCTCTCTCAACTCCATTCTCCTGCCATCACCCATGACCTTGGAAGGCCTGACTAATCAAGAACCTATCAAAAATACCCAATGACTTTGCCTGTACTGCTGAATGTGGTAATGAGTTGCACAGATTTGCCACCCCCCCAGCTAAAGAAGTTTTTTCTCATCTCTGTTCTAAATGGACGTCCCTCATTTCTGAGGCTATGTTGCCTGGTCCTAGGCTCCTCCACTATAGTCGCTTTTCTTATGATCACAAGACCTTTTTGGACATTATTAATGTGGAATTTTGCAAGTCCAATTCCCTGATTTATTGGAGGGTGGCAGAGGTGGATGGCAGGTGGGCTGCATGGACTCGGTTGTAATGAGCACCTGGCCTCAAGCCGCGGTGTCAGGAGAGAGTATTGGAGCCAGGGTGCTCTACTATGGGTGGTGTGGTGCAGTTTCCAAGCTGAAGTCTGTGCTGCCTCCAGTGTTCTCTCAGCAGAAGACAAGCTGTATTGTGCTTGACTGCTGACTGCTGCAACATTCATGAAATCAGGGAATTGGACTGTATTTTTTGTGTGACTGTTTTACTGTTATTTTATATGTGCTATGTGTGACTGTGGGTACTATGTTTTGCACCTTGGTCCCACAGTAACACTATTTTGTTTGGCTGTATTCATGAGTATTCATATATGGCTGAATGACAATTAAATATGAACTTGAACTCGAACTATAGGAGACATCCTCTCCACATTCACTCTGTCTAGGCCTTTCAATAGTTGAAAGGTTTCAGTGAGGTCCCTTTCATTCTTCTGAACTCCAGTGAGTACAGGCACAGAACCATCAAAACCTCCTCATATGTTAACCATTTCATCCCTGGAATCATTCTCATGAACCTTTTCTTAGATAAGGGCCTAAAACTGTTCACAATACTCCCATGTGTGGTCTGACCAATGCCTTATAAAGCCTCAGCAATATATCCTTGATTTTGTATTCTAGTTCTCTCGAAATGATTTGTAACATTGCATTTGCTTTCCTTACCACTGCCTCAACCTGCAAGTTAACTTTTCAGGAATCCTGCACAAGTACTCCTAAATCTGTCTGCACCTCTGATTTTTGAATTTTCTCCTCATTTAAAAAATAGTCTATACCATTATTCCTTCTGCCAAAGTGCATGATCATGCACTTGTCTACTCTATACTCCATCTGCCACTTTGCCCATTCCCCCAGTCTAAATCCTTCTGCAAATACCTTGGTTTTTGTAGTTTCAAAGTTGACACTTTTGCAACCATCTCATTGAAAATTGAATGCTCCTCCCTGAAGTGCATCAAAAGAGTAATCTCATTTCCTTCAGCTCTTTCAATTCATCTTTACCTGCTTGCTGTTATCATCCAAATCTCAAGAACCAAGGTCTACTTCAAAATGCATGAGTACTCTGCCTTTCACTGAAGATTTTGTGGAGCTAAAGTGCTGTCAAATTGCTAGTGAAATCACCCCACTATTAAAATCAAGCAGCTCCTGTAAGCATTTTTTTTGTCTTGAATTTGAAAGAAAATAAGATATTCCAACTTTTCACAACATTTTAACTTCCTAAGTTTCACCATTTCTTTACAAGACTGTTCCTCATGTAAATATAGCCTTGAGAGGATTTAACTTAGAGGACCAAAATAATGAATTATTGCACATTTTTGCAACAAGAATGCCCCAAAGTGTTTGATAGCCACTGAAGTATTGTTTTTAAAACAAGATCACTATTGTATTGAATGCCACAGTCATCTTAAGCACAGGAAGATGCAACAAACAATCTAATTTAGCCAATTCTTGAAGAACGAATTTTAACTGGTACAGCAAGCAAGAACTCGTATTTCTTCTTTGATATGCAGCTGTGAGACCTTTTACGTCAACCTTTGGGGACCCATATAGCTTAATGTCTCATTTTAAAGGCAGGACAAAAGACTTTAAAATTCATTATGTTTCTTTGTTCAGTGATTATGACATACATAGATAACTATAATATCCCAATTTAGTCTTTTTAAGTTCGTCTGGTTCTTTATAAGAATGTAACTTTGAGAATGTTTAGTCTGTAAGAGAGAAACTATGCAGCATTATTCAATTTCTGTTTGTAATTATCTTCATTTACATTAATGTTAGCTGCATAGCAAGAGACAGATGAATTTGTGGGCCTATAAAGCCGTGGGATTCTGAATATTTTATTTAATGTTATTAATTATAAATTTTACATGCTAAGTTCAGCCACACGACTGTTGCTTTTATGAAATTGCCCACGATATTATGTCACTTTGATACAAGCTCTGAGATTTCAATAATGTTGCAAAGTGTGTGAGCTATTATGGTTAATGATCTGTAATGTTACAAAGAGTGCCAAAATTTTTTTTATATTTACATGGTATTTTATAATAGGATTGCATTCAGGTAATTATAACAAAATGATTAAAAAGTAGGCTGCTTGCATCATTTCATGCTGCTATGCACGTTGGTAAGTGTTGATTTAAGGGGTGGGAAGCATCTGATTTCCAGCAGTGACAATGAGGTCAAGAATTTCAATAAGGAAAGATAAGGTTACATAGACTCGACTATTGTTTCTGGCTAACAGCCAATTATTGTATGGGTGTAGGTTACTCCTACTTTACCTCAGATTGAGGTGACATGTGATGCAGAGTTGGCAGGCTTTTCACATCGGCGGTAACTTCTGTTCCCTATATGGCTTCCCTGCACTTTGGATGAGAGAACATTGTCATAACAGCTTTCATAAAGCACTTGATAAGGTTCTATTCACAAGGGGCTATTCAGAAAATCGGGAGTGTGTGGATTTGGAGGGGAAAGACCTTGAGTCTTGAGCTAATAATTGGCTGGGATTTAGTGATTTTGGTAAGTTGAAGTCAGGTTTTTTGTCACATGCACAAGTACATATCCACACAAGTGCAATGAATAAAATACCTGCAGCAGCATCGCAGGCACGTAGCGTCATATAAGCAGCATTTGCAAGTAAAACAAAAATTAAACAGAAATTACACACTATTTTTGCAAGAAAGAACTGAATCAGAACAAAAACAAAATACTGGTTTTAGAAACACACACAAAATGCTGGAGGAACTCGGCAGGCCAGGCAGTATCTATGGAAAAGCATACAGGCGACGTTTCAGACCAAGACTCTTCAGCAGGACTAGGGAAAGAAGAATGAGCAGTCAGAGTTAGAAGGTGGGGGGAGGCGAGAGAGAAACACAAGGTGTTAGGTGAAAGTGGAAGGAGGAGGGATGACGTAAAGAGCTGGGAGGTTGATTGGTGAAAGAGATACAGGGCTGGAGAAGGGGGAGTTGGATCAGAGGGAACGGAAGGCCATGGAAGAAAGAAAAGGGAGGAGGAGCACCAGAGGGAGGCGATGGGCAGGCAAGGAGATAAGGTGAGAGAGGGAAAAGGGGATGGGGAATGATGGGGCAGGAGGAGGCATTACTGGAAGTTCAAGAAATCAATGTTCGTGCCTTCAGATATATCCTACATATCGGTGAGACCCAACGTAGACTGGGAGACTGCTTCGTTGAGCACCTACGCTCTGTCCACCAGAAGAAGCAGGATCTCCCAGTGGCCACCCATTTAAATTCCACTTTCCATTCCCATTCTGCTACATCTATCTACGGCCTTCTCTACTGTTGCAATGAGACGACGCTCAGGTTGGAGGAACAACACATTATATTCCGTCTGGGTAGCCTCTAACCTGATGGCATGCACATTGATCTCTTGAACTTCCAAGTCCTACTGCAGCTGTATAAAGGCTGATTTATACTTCTGCGTCAACTCGACACTGTGGGTATGGCGTCACCGCGAACCCTACGCAGAGCCGACGTGGATCCCTACTCCATAGCCTGACACGCACCTCTCCCAAAATGTAACTACGCATCGCAGCGACGCAGAACGCAACAGCTGTGATTGGTCCACTTGGTAGCATCGCATTTCCTCCTACGCTGCAATAGCTTGCCATTGGGCGACTGAAGAGCAGGGAAGGAACTCTGGCTGCAATACTTTCCATAAAGCTTTACAGACCTCCGAAATTATGGAGGACACATTTCGCTTTTACGAAAAAAGACGCTCGCTTCTTGTTTACCCCGAGAAAGACTACCATGACCATGAAACCTTGCACGGGCAGGTGTGTGCGCACGTGTGACGTGCAACAATTGCATAGCAACGCAGACACACACTAACGCACAAGTATAAATGCTCACAACGCGCGTAGGTCACTTGTGTAGGTTACTGAATCGAGTTAACGCAGAAGTATAAATCAGCCTTAAATTCAATTCTATTCAAGTTTAATTGTCGTTCAACTATAAATGAATACAGCCCAATGAGATAGTGTTACTCCAGGGTCAAGGTGCTAAAACACATTACTGACAGTCATACACAAGAACACATCCATGGAATAAAAAGGGTCCTGACAACCCCACCCCCGCGACACTGTGGGTTGATGCCCAGCCCTCTAACATGCAAGTCAACAAACCCATATAGATTATCAGTAAAATACAACAACACAGAATATGCATTTATATAGTTCAGACCCCCAGAGCCCACCAATATCATCTGAGGACCTGCCCCCACTAGGTGACTCCAGGGCTTTGAGTCCACGTCCTTGCAAATACAAGCACCTATAGAATACTACTAAAAATACAATGACGTACAATATGCATGTAGATAGTCCAGACCTCCCAGCCCCCCAACACACTGAGATTATCTCTCGATCAGCCCCGACACCAGCTCTAACTCCTGACATCCGTTGGGTGTTAGAATGGTTTAGTGGCCCAGTCCTCGCATATGCATGCACATATAGAATATTAATAAAAACATAACCAGACAAATATATACGTATATAGTCCAGACCCTGGGACAGCGCAATGATTTGGATGCCTCTCCCCAGTTGACTGAAAAGCAAGTGACCCCACAGCTCAAGGCCCGAGTCCATTGAGTGCTCCCAAAAAAAAATCTGCAGTCACCCACTACAGAGCTTGTTTTCTGCCGAGTGAAAGTCACGGAGGGTAGCATCATCTCCATTCTGGATGCTGCGCCACACCGCCCCTGGTAAACCACAACAGCTTCGTCTCCTCACTCCGGCAGCTGCAAGCTGGTGACACCATGGCTTCAGGCCCAGTCCTTGCTACGACCAAAGCCAAGAAGTTACTCCAACATCCACCCCTGCTGTCATCCAATAAATCACCGAATCGAACTTGAAGCATACCAGATTAACGATGACCAAAGGGGTCTTGTGATCGCAAGAAAAGCGACCATGATGGTCACTCGCTATTTGATTGTAAGCCTCCGTTGACTCAGGCAGCGGCACATTGTACAGCTCCTTCATTTTCTCCACTAGCAAGCAACATTCTGATGGTGTAAACCTGCAGTACTTAAAGTTCTTAATGTACAGCAGGACCTTGCGATCATTAGAAATACATTTAAGCAGAATGGTAGCACCTTTTGTTGGCCCTGTAGAAGCCAATGCAAGTAGTCGCACTACTATCTTGGCAGAAGACTGTAAAACTCTGGATATGACAGATTTGGAGCATTTTATGCAGTCCCGCTCATTGCTTTACAGAGAGGATATGGAAGCTTTGGAGAGGATGCAAAAGAAGTTCACCAGGATGCTGCTTGGACTGTATAATTTGGACACGTCTGGATTGTTTTTCCCAGGGCACTGCAGGCTGACAGAGGTATATAAAATTATGAGAGGCAGAGATATGGTAGATGGTCAGACTCTTTTTCCCAGTTGAAAAATACTATCGGGCCTTGAATTAAGGTGAGAGGGGGTCAGTTTAAAAGAGATCGATGAGGCAAGTTTTTCACACAGAGTGGTAAGTATCTGGAAGGTGGTAGAAGAAATGATAGCAATGTTTAAGAGACATTTAGACAGGCAGATGAACAAACAGAGTATGGAGAAATATAGAGTATATGCAGGAAGATAGCGAGTTTAGATTGGTATCATGGTTGGCAGAGACATGGAGAGTTGCAGGGCCTACTCCCGTGCTGTACTGTTCTCTGCTCTTTCAAAAGAGAAAGCAATGACTAATCTTTCTCCAGCCCCAACAATATGAAACATTTACCCTTCAACACAAGCTTTATGTTTCAAGTGTTCATTATTTAAAGTTTCCTGAGAGCATTGTTAGCATTACTACTAGGAATTATATTCTGTCATCACTCCAGATGCAGTAATTCCGTGTTTGGTTATTACAACTAGGGGCAGAGCTTCCTCGCCGACAGGAATGTATACACAAGGTTCCAAACAATATTTTATGCCTTTAGTGGAAACAATTAACAAAGGGTCACTGGCAAATCGCTGGAGGCACTGAGTCCTGAAGAAGAGTCTCGGCCGAAATGTTGACTATTTATTCTTTTCCATAAGTGCCGCCTGACCTGCTGAGTTCCTCCTGCATTTTGTGTGTATTTTTTGGATTTCCAGCACCTGCTGACTTCCTTGTGTTTGAGATTTAACAAAGGCATTTTGTGTTTTTCTCATCAGAGCACTTGGCATTTTAGTACAGTATTAATATTTGCCAGTGGGATGTGAGCAGGTCTCGTAATGACAGCATTTATTCTCACCTCTAACATGATTTCCCCATCCAGTTACCCCTTTCTTTAAGACCAGAAGACATAGTAGTTGAATTAGGCCACCTGGCCAATCAGGTAGGCTCCACCATTCAATCGTGGCTGATTTATTTTCCCTCTCAACCCCTTTTCAATGCCCCTCTACCCATCTTTGTATTGATCCCAAATTTGGCGACAAAGCCATCAGTTCTGTCATCCACACCATTGACATATAATGCAACAAAGACCTCTGTACAGCACCATTAGCCATTAGCAGCCAGCCAGAAAAGGCCCTTTTTATTCCCACTCTTTGCCTTTATCAGTATCTTTCCTGTAATATCAAAGGTCAAAGGTTCAAAGGTCCAAATTAATGTCAAGAGAAATGTATACAATATACATCCTGAAATGCTTTTTCTTTGCAAACATCCACGAAAAACAGAAAAGTGCTTCAAAGAATGAATGAGAGTTAAATGTAAAAACCCCAATTTCCCCCCTCCCTCCCTCCCGTGCGTAAGTGGCAGTGAGCAACAATCCCCCCTCCCCCATCAGCAAAAAAAAGCATCAGCACTGCCACTCAAGCGTGAGCAAAGACACAGACTTGTAGTTACCCCTAAGACGTCGCGTTTCACCTAGCATTCGACATCCCACAGGTTCTCTCTCTCCCTAATAAGGGAGAAGGAGGTGTCTCCACTTTCCCAGTGAGTGGGGAGACATAACAAACAACTCACTGGTTTACGATGTTAAAAGTCCATTACTTCACTTCTTTTCTATCTCTGTTGCCAAAGATCACAAAGATCCCGGGTTTTCGGGCCCACAGCAGCAGATTTTCTGACTCCCCCGATGACACACGGGTCTCCTGCTGTGACATCAACATTCAAAATGCCTGCCTCCAGAGCCACGAGATCTTAGGCTTCCAAATCCAAGTTGGACTCTCAGGCCAAACCCTTGGCGTGCCGAATAACGACCAGTCCTGAAACCCCAAGAACAGGTCCCATTCCCACAAAGTACCGAAGTCTGCGTGTAACTCCAGGTCAGAGTCTTACAAAGAACCCTGAAAGGGAAAAATAAGGCAAACACGAGGAATTCTGCAGATGCTGTAAATTCAAGCAACACACTTCAAAGTTGCTGGTGAATGCAGCAGGCCAGGCAGCATCTCTAGGAAGAAGTACAGTTGACATTTCGAGCCGAGACCCCTCATCAGGACTAATGGACGGAAGAACTAGTAAGAGATTTGAAAGTGGGAGGGGGAGGGGGAGATCCAAAATGATAGGAGAAGACAGGAGGTGGAGGGATGGAGCCAAGAGCTGGACAGGTGATTGGCAAAAGGGATATGAGGGGATCATGGGACAGGAGGCCCAGGGAGAAGGAAAAGGGGGAGGGGGGGGAAACCCAGAGGATGGGCAAGGGGTATAGTCAGAGGGACAGAGGGAGAAAAAGGAGAAAAAGAGAAAGAATGTGTGTATATAAATAAATAAAGGACAGGGTACGGGGGGAGGTGGGGCATTAGCGGAAGTTAGAGAAGTCAATGTTCATGCCATCAGGTTGCAGTCTACCCAGATGGAATATAAGGTGTTGTTCCCCCAACCTGAGTGTGGCTTCATCTTTAAAGTAGAGGAGGCCGTGGATAGACATATCAGAATGGGAATGGGATGTGGAATTAAAATGTGTGGCCACTGGGAGATCCTGCTTTCTCTGGCGGACAGAGCATAGGTGTTCAGCAAAACGGTCTCCCAGTCTGCGTCGGGTCTCGCCAATATTTAGAAGGCCACATCGGGAGCACCAGATGCAGTATATCACCCCAGCCGACTCACAGGTGAAGTGTCGCCTCACCTGGAAGGACTTTTTGGGGTCCTGAATGGTGGTAAGAGAGGAAGTGTAAGGGCATGTGTAACACTTGTTCCGCTTACAAGGATAAGTGCCAGGAGGGAGATCGGTGGGGAGGGATGGGGGGGGGGAACGAACGGACAAGGGAGTCGCGTAGGGAGTGATCCCTGTGGAAAGCAGAGAGAGGGGAGGAGGGAAAGATGTGCTTAGTGGCAGGATCCCGTTGGAGGTGGCGGAAATTACGGGAATAATATATTGGACCCGGATGCTGATGGGGTGGTAGGTGAGGACCAGGGGAACCCTATTCCTAGTGGGGTGGCGGGAGGATGGCGTGAGAGCGGATGTGCGTGAAATGGGGGAGATGCATTTGAGAGCAGAGTTGATGGTGGAGGAAGGGAAGCCCTTTTCTTTAAAAAAGGAGGACATCTCCCTCGTCCTGGAATGAAAAGCCTCATCCTGAGAGCAGATGCGGTGGAGACTGAGGAATTGCGAGAAGGGGATGGCATTTTTGCAAGAGACGGGGTGAGAAGAAGAATAGTCCAGATAGCTGTGAGAGTCAGTAGGCTTATAGTAGACATCAGTAGATAACCTGTCCCCAGAGATAGAGACAGAAAGATCTAAAAAGGGGAGGGAGGTGTCGGAAATGGACCAGGTAAACTTTCACCCTGCCCTCAGATGCGTCAGTGCAAAACTTGCTAACTGGCATGCTACATCTAACTACTATTCTGAGGAACTATAAACAGGCCTGTATGGTCTGGTGCAGTAAGACATTCCCAACTTTCCTTGTGGAGCTGGATTGGCTGCCCTACTCCATTTCTGCCAAGTAGAACCCAGAAACATCATGTTACAATCAGGTTCTCAACACACCTAAAACATTTTCCCTTTTACCATCTCCCATGTCTGCACTTAATTCCAACTATTCGACTACTTTAAGAATTCCTCAACAATCATTGCATTCCCAAAACTCTTAAAGAGTGCAAACTATTTTTAATCACTGATGCCATAGTGTGGTCTGAAGAAGGGCATAGATGGGATCTTCATCAATATGTATATGGTATCGCTCAAAAATGCTGCTAATAAAATAAATTACCTGGTCATCCATCAAAATCTTCAACCCATCAAACATTGGCCCACAATGCCCTGTTTCTACATCCATGAGAAATTACAGAGTTATTTTTTGTTCAATCTGTTTGGTTAAAATGAAAGTGGCTATCGATTGAAATTCGTGAGCACAGACATAAACCATTAAAGAAAGTAGACTCCATCGGTCGTCTCTGGTTTAGCTGTAATATCACTAGCATGGTATTTATCAGGATAAAATGGGACCAATTGATGAAATGTACAGTGCCTGATAAGTTCGCAAAGATCAAGAATAAAATACATTTTGGATACCACTGGGTGTCAATTATTTGCTTCAGTTGGGCATTTTATCATCAGTGTATAGTGCACTGGGTTGCGAAACCTATTATTTATTTGCGTTGGTAATCTATTGAGCCACATAAATTCCAGTGTTAAAACGCAAAAACATAGCTGAGTTTACAAATTGGTTTATGCTCTATTGAATGGGTTTTCATATTGCACACTAGCTTTATATCAAACTATTGGAAATGAAGTTGGCACTGATACAAAATAAGTTGTATTGTATTTTTATATAATGTTCAATTCTTTCATCGATGTTTCAGTACTAACATTTTATTCCAGGTTCAATCACTAATTATAAAATTAATTCCTTTGCAGGTACACCGGAAGTGTTTGGACGAATCAGGTATTTTCAGCACAAACCTCAAAGTCGAGGGTTATTTCAGAAGTGGCTTGAGGCTTGAGGGCCTTCAACGATCAGAGATGACCACGGATATTGTGTCCTAGCTGTCTAGATCCACAAGCCTGGGCAGTGTGATATGGAGAGCAAGCTGTTGCCCATGTAGGAAGTTCGCCCTCTCCATGCATCTGATGAACCCAAAGGAACGGGAGAGTCCATGACAGTTTGTTACCAACAGTGCTGCACAAGCTGCCAGTCAGCATTGAACTCAATGTAGAACTGCCTTAGGGACTCCAGCTCCGGATTTCTCCGATTTACTCCTGAAGCCTTCCCCATGAGTGGGTACAGCTGCAAAGCAGCAGAGGTTTGAGATCAGAGTTTTGTTTCTCCCAGATGAGCTGCCAAACATGGCTGCTGAGCCCTATCTGCCCAAAGAGACTGGATTGAAGGTGCCAGTAACCTGCCTTTGCCCCTTCTCCTGTCAGTAGAAACAGTTCCGCCGGGCTTAGTAGCTAAGCCACATGTGAAGGACAGGAGCTGGACTTGGTTGTCAGAGGCTATTTGAGGTGCATGCCATTGGGAGCATTTAATAGGTAGTGGGAACTTGTCCACATTACCACCCCGGCTATAATAACCTTAAGGAGTAGCAGAAGCAATATGCCAGGAGGAAGCTGAATGCTTAAATGCAACTTTCTTCTGGCTATGTTCCCATTAATGAAAATTAATCACCAAATCTTTCCCAGTCCGTTAGATTTTCATGTAGGTTTGTAAAGCACCGAACAATTTATTCCGCTTTTTTTAACTCCATATTTCATTGTCCTTGCTCTGATTGGTTTCGAATGCAAAATGAAATAATTCTGTTGAAGAAGCTGTGACAAAGGCATTTGTGAACCAATAGTTCAACACGATGGAGGCTAAATTCAATATCCTTGAAACTAACACTAATGCAGTAGATTAATCTCATGTTGTCTTCTCTGTATAAAAGGCAAGACTTCAGATACTACCAACTATGCTATTCATGGGATGGAACGCTGAAAGAAAATTGGTGAAATAAGGAAACATTATTAATTGGAGCCTCAAATTAATTATGTCGGTCCTGCAACAAAACACAACAGTTATTTCTCATCAGAGATGCTGCCTGACCCGCTGAGTTCCTCCAGCACTTTGTGTGTGTTGCTCCAGATTTCTAGCATCTGCAGAATCTTTGTGTGGCAGCCATTTCTCAATTTATTAAAAAGAGACTTCCCTGGAAAATATTGCCAAATATTATGTGTGGTATTGTGAGTATCGTGTCTGGTTTTCGTCTCCCTGCCTAAGAAAGGATGTACTTGCAAGACTTGTTTCAGGGCTGACAGGTGGGCCACATGAGGGGAAAATGGATGACTTCTAGCTCAACTGGAATCTGGCAGACATCCAAATGGGAAGCGTAGCAAAGGGAAAATATTCCTTCTGTGAAGTTAGCAACACTGACTTCCCATCTGACTCAGGACCAATACCCTTACCACACACCCATGCAACCTTCCCTACCAGTATCCAAGCTTGGCAGTCTCCATGAAGATGTATCTTTTGGTTAACAGACAGAAGAAAAATGTAGAGCTATGTGGGAGGGAAATATTAGATTGAGCTTGGAGTAGATTAAAAGGTGTCACACTGTGGGCTGAAGGGTCTGTACTGTGCCTTACTGTTGA
Source organism: Mobula hypostoma (assembly GCF_963921235.1). NCBI lineage: Eukaryota > Metazoa > Chordata > Chondrichthyes > Myliobatiformes > Myliobatidae > Mobula > Mobula hypostoma. The sequence continues at coordinate 160,262,958 of NC_086100.1, forward strand.
ATATTCTCTGTTCTATCTGATTGGTCCAGGAGCTCCTGTGTCATAGCTGCCAGGTCACCAAATGGGGCCAACGTGCTAAAGCTACTTCGAACATTTTATTGTAACCTTGGCCATCATAGTGATCAATCCCAAGTATTGAGGGTAAATATTTCATGGGCTGTGTATAAACCAGCAATCAGGGAGGTGCATTCACTCTCCTCATCAAAACTTATTCATTATCCCACATCACTAAAAATAGATTGTAAAGTATGAAAGCACACATGCTGATAGAAGGTGACAGAAATATTAACTGTGTTTCATTCTGAGGCTGCTGCCTCATCATTTGAGTACCTCTAGCATTTACAATCTTAATGATTAAAAACAGCTTATTGTATTGTCATTTGTGGGATGTATCCTACATGTAAATTGGTTGCTGTTGTTCCCACAATTAAACAGTGACTATACATCAAAAACCATTGATTGACTTAAAGACATTTGGATTATCCAGAGCTGTGCGTAGTGCTATGTTATATCTCTGTTCCTTTTCTTTTGGGAGTCAGGAATGATAAGATGTCTTAATTTCAAGATTTCAGTTTATTTCAGAGTACAAACATACAAATATGAAGCAAACTAAATAAAGAGCTGAGAAATGATGCTAAGAGGACAAAGGAATAAAGATGCCAAGAAAAGCCAAGAAACTAAGATGGCACATCTGAAAAATCCATCAGTTTTATAGATAGGATAAGAGAAATTCCTTAGAAAGGAAAGAATTAGTTAATAGGCTACATAATTAAAACAATTATAGCACGTGCTTAATTGCTAATACCTAGCCAATGAAAAATGAGAAAGGTGCTAAACTGATAGTTTAGCTGCTATTACGTTTTCTGCCAGTGAGTGTGAAAAATACATCAGTTTGTCAAAAAGAACAAATCTAACAAGAATTATTATTTAAAAAACAGTGGTTTCTAACAGCTATCTGGAATTATTTTCTTTCTTTTTCTTCCTCTCTTTCTCCATCTCGCTCTTCCTCTCACTCTCTTCCCTTCTTCTCCTTTCTATTTTTTTCTATAGCTACCAATTTAGTATCAGTCTTCTACCATGGTATTCCTATAGCTCATTGCATGATGAAAAGGTGAGCACATAGTCATAGTCATAGTCATACTTTATTGATCCCGAGGGAAATTGCTTTTCGTTACAGTTGCACCATAAATAATTAAATAGTAATAAAACAATAAATAATTAAATAGTAATATGTAAATTATACCAGGAATTAAGTCCAGGACCAGCCTATTGGCTCAGGGTGTCTGACCCTCCAAGGGAGGAGTTGTAAAGTTTGATGGCCACAGGCAAGACTGACTTCCTATGACGCTCAGTGTTGCATCTCACATAGCTAGTCCTCATGTTTTATTTTGAGAAGTGAATGTGTAGAGGGTGAATGAACCAGAGTTACTACAGCTTTACCAATAGATTTATAATATGGTGTCAGGTACTGTAGTTGATTACAGAAATTGCAGTAGAATGAGGAACACTTCTTGAAATGCTAGATGTTTTAGTCCATTATGGCTTTTACTCACACCTGAAGTATTTCACAAGATAGCTGAGGGTCATTATATTTCCATTAAACTCTTACAAGCATTTCATTCAATTATGTGTCACTGGCAACTCTGCTTTTTGAAGAGATCAGATGACTTATTCATTTTAAATTGATGAAACGGACCTGAAATTGACAAGTGGATTGATTGTGAGGGGTTACTGCAGACTTAAAGGGGCATTGTCATCTTCTTGGCATGATTTTCCAGGAGGGCTTAACTGTTGAATACAATTAGGAAAAACCTATGAAGACTGGGGTACCATTTTCTTACTAGTAGATGGCACATCAGTAAATAGTTCTGTTTTCTTTTCATGTTGTAATCCTTCAAATCCCACGTTTTAATAAATATATTAAAGGTTTTATGAATCTGAAATTAATTAGTAATTGGCAATTGCTTTATTATTATCACATGTATCAAGATACAGTGAAAAAGTTTGTTTTGCATGCCATCCAAACATAAATATATCTAGGAGATACAAAATGGGTGGCAATAAAAGAATGTAGAATATAGTGTGACCATTACAGAGAGAGTGCAGTGCAGAGAGACAATAAGATGCAATGGCCATGGCAAGGTCAGGAATTCATTCTTATCATCCAAGAGTTGTATAACTGGGTATAAGCTCGAGTCTCTCGCTCTGAACCACTTTCAAAAACCTTATTAAAATTTTTGAACTACTTTTGGCAACAGACTTTTCAAGATGGTATGTCATATTGATGCAATAACACCACATCTCTTGGCACTGAACAGAAACAAATTTAAGTCATATGCAAAGGACATTGGGGATCCTGAATCCATTGGTTTTTTATTCTTTTGGGATGTGGCATCATTGGCAAGAAGCCATCAATTACTTCCCCTCCTTGGTTTCCCTTGGGAAGATAGTGGAGAACCACCTTGAACCCTTGCAAGAAGAGATCATGAACCTTAGAAAAGTGACCATGAAACTTTAATCATGGTGTCAGGAGAAAAACCTAGCCCTTAACATCAGCAAGATAAAATAACTGGTTGTTGACTTAAAGGAACATAACGGTGTCCTTATTCAATGGAGCTGCTGAAGAGATAGTCAATAGCTTCAAGTTCCTTGGCATTCATATCATTAGCAACCTCATCTGGTCCCTTTGCACTGATGTAATGATCAAGAAAATTTATTACTTTCTTAGCCATTTGTGAATATTCCGCCTATCCGCAAGGATTCTCTGGAACTTCAACCGATACGTTGTAGAAAATATTCTGGAAAGTTACATTTCAGCCTGGCATGGCAACTGTTCTGCTGTAGGCCAACAGGACCTCCAGAGAATGGTAAACACAGCCCAGTCCATCATAGGCTCTTCACTTGCTTTCAATAGCCTGAGGTCAAGAGTAGTCAGGATAGGCACATGAGCATCGATTACCCTAGGGGAGAGGAGGCCAGTAATCTGGGAAGATATGGAGGCTATATCCCTGAGTTTAGTCAAAGGTGAAATAGATTTTTTATCAGCAAGAATTACTGGTAGAAAAGTAAACATTAGCACTGTTGAATCATCCATCAATGACTGAAGAAGCTCAAGGGCAAAATGGACCATTTATGTTCCCATTTGTTATGGTTTTATGATCTTTAAAACACTGTTGGAGAATTTCTTCACTGTGGCATGACTGTTCTTTGCCTTTATCAGCTGTATGTGCAGGAGAATTGTGCTTCAGTACTTACTGAAATGGGACCAGAAAGTGCAGTTGGTCAATGAACCATCCATGGTTTTGAACAAGCGAGGGAGATTAGTGTAAATTAGTGATGGGGTTTGAGTGTAGAAGTAGTCTCAGTAGGTTGAAGGGCTGTATGAGCATGAAGTGATGAACCTGTTGGACCTCAAGCATTGCCTTGAAGAACAGCCATTGTGTTCACCATCTGCTAATCAGATCTGGTTGATCAGCATTTATGGAAGAAAAGGAATTACTGATAATTTGGATTTCAATTCAAAATGTTGACAATTCCTTTGCTCCTAAAGGTGTCACTTCACCCTTTGAGTTCCTCTAGCAAATTGTTTACTGCTTCAGTTTCCAACATCAACAGTCTCTTGTGTACCACCATGTTAATGTCTCTTCCTCTTATATACTTCGGGATTTCAGTTCATACATGCTATGCTTCTATCTTTTGATAGTGTGATGGACAGTGTGCTTTGATAGACACCATTTTGATAGCATTACAGCACCTCTCCTTATCCTGCTGGCTGGATTCTCTTTCCAGAGACTCTAGCAACCTTCAATCATATCCTCAGGCGATGGGCAGCAGCAGGTAGCACCTCTGCTTCACTGCTTCAGCAATGTGGGTTCAATCACGGGCACACCCTAGCCACTGTTGAGGACATCTTCAAAATGTAATGCATCAAGAAAGCGACTTCCAACATGAACTCAGCGTTTTCACCTTGGAGAGACGGAGGATGAGAAGTGACTTTATAGAGGTGTATAAGATGATGAGAGGCATTGATCGTGTGGAGCTTAAGAAAGAAATTAGGAGAGCCAGAAGGGGCCATGAGAAGGCCTTGGCAGACAGGATTAAGGAAAACCCCAAGGCATTCTACAAGTATGTGAAGAGCAAGAGGATAAGGCGTGAGAGAATAGGACCTATCAAGTGTGACAGTGGAAAAGTGTGTATGGAACTGGAGGAGATAGCAGAGCTACTTAATGAATACTTTGATTCAGTATTCATTATGGAAAAGGATCTTGGCGATTGTAGGGATGACTGACAGCGGACTGAAATGCTTGAACATGTAGATATTAAGAAAGAGGATGTACTGGAGCTTCTGGAAAGCATCAAGTTGGATAAGTCACCGGGACTGGATGAGATGTACCCCAGGCCACTGTGGGAAGCGAGGGAGGAGATTGCTGAGCCTCTGGCACTGATCTTTGCATCATCAATGGGGACAAGAGAAGTTCCGGAGGATTGGAGGGTTACGGATGTTGTTCCCTTATTCAAGAAAGGGAGTAGAGATAGCTCAGGAAATTATAGACCACTGAGTTTTACTTCAGTGGTTGGTATGTTGATGGAGAAGATCCTGAGAGGCAGGATTTATGGACATTTGGAGAGGCATACTGTAATATGATTAGGAATAGTCAGCATGGCTTTGTAAAAGGCAGGTCGTGCCTTACGAGCTTCATTGAATTTTTTGAGGATGTGACTAAACACATTGATGAAGGTAGCCCAGTAGATGTAGTGTATATGGATTTCAGCAAGGCATTTGAAAAGGTACCCCATGCAAGGCTTATTGAGAAAGTAAGGAGGCATGGGATCCAAGGGGACATTGATTTGTGGATCCAGAACTGGCCTGCCCACAGAAGGCAAAGAGAGGTTGTAGACAGGTCATATTCTGCATGGAGGTCAGTGACCAGTGCCTCAGGGATCTGTTCAGTGACCCCTTACTCATCGTGATTTTTATAAATAACCTGGATGATGAAGTGGAGGGATGGGTTAGTAAATTTGCTGTTGACACAAAGGTTGGTGGTGTTATGGTTAGTGTGGAGGGCTGTCAGAGGTTACAGCGGGACATTGATAGGATGCAAAACTGGCTTGAGAAGTGGCAGATGGATTTCAACCCAGATAAACGTGAAGTGGTTCATTTTGGTAGGATAAATATGATGGCAGAATATAGTGTTAATGGTAAGACTCTTGGCAGTGTGGAGGATCAGAGGCTGATACGCAGGTTGACTCTGTGGTGAAGAAGGCATATGGTGCATTGGCCTTCATCAATCGTGGGATTGAGTTTAGGAGCCGAGAGGTAATGTTGCAGCTATGTAGGACTCTGGTCAGACCCCACTTGGAGTACTGTGCTCAGTTCTGGTCCCTTCACTACAGGAAGGATGTGGAAACCATAGAAAGGGTGCAGAAGAGATTTACAAGGATGTTGCCTGGATTGGGGAGCATGCCTGATGAGAATAGGTTGAGTGAACTTTGCCCTTTCTCCTTGGAGCGACAGAGGATGAGAGGTGACCTGATAGAAATGTATAAGATGATGAGAGGCATTGATTGTGTGGATAGTCAGAGGCTTTTTCCCCCAGGGCTGAAATGGCTAGCAAGAGAGGGCACAGTTTTAAGGTGTTTGGAAGTAGGTACAGAGGAGATGTCAGGGTTAAGTTTTTATGCAGAGAGTGGTGAGTGCGTGGAATGGGCTGCCAGCGACAGTGGTGGAGGTGGATACGATAGGATCTTTTAAGAGACTCCTGGATAGGTACATGGAGCTCAGAAAAATAGAGGGCTATGGGTAACCCTGGTAATTTCTAAGGTAAAGACATGTTTGGCACACCTTTATGGGCTGAACGGCCTGTATTGTGCTGTCGGGTTTCTATGCTTCTATGTTTCTATTAGAATCAGAATCAGAATCAGAATCAGGTTTGATATCACTGGCATATATAATAAAATTTGTTGTTTTGCGGCAACAGTACACTGCAGTATATAGTAATAAAAAAAACTATTAATTATCAGCACCTTGGACATGTCCTCCTCTCATTATTACCATTGTGGGGGAGGGGGAGGGAACTCACATGCAATGTTTTAGGAACAGCTTTTTTGCCAGTGTCTCCAGTTTTCTGAATGGCCAATGAACCCATGAATATCATCTTGCTATTTTTTTTGTATTTATGAATTTATTTATTTATTGAACCATGTAATAATTTTTGTCTTTCACCATATTGCTTCCACAACAAATTTCACAGATCTGTCAGTAACATTAAACCTGATTCTTATTCTGACCTCTAATGCAGCTTGTGGAGTTCGCAAGCTCCCCCTGTGAACCTCAACATTTCAACTTCATTCTCCTGTCTTTTCTTACACCCCAAAGATGTGTTGGTAGGTAAATTGGCTACTGCGAATTGTCCCATTTATAGCTGAATGTTCAAATATCAGAAGGTTCATAATAGACATGAGAGGCTAAGGCAAAGTGAAATAACTGTGAGAAAGCAATGGGTGGAATTGTTTTGAGAGTTAGCATAGATCCAATGGGCCTAATGTCCTCCTTGTGTATTATAAGGATATATGAGAAATAAGATATGAAGGACTTAGTGAACAAACTGTCTGGACCCACCAGGATGATGAGAAGACCCAGGGTCCAACTGGCAAGTAACTCCAGGCATTGCAACACAAGGCTAGGTTGATGCCATCTCCCTTGAAGACCTTTGACTGCTCACCTACTATAAAGTGATTTTTTTTAACAACTTAAACATCTAATTGTCAGAAACATTTAAATGTCATACAACTTTATTTGAATAATTTAAAAAAAACATATTAAAATATCACCATATAATTAAAAACATTCAAATAAAGTAAGTCAAGCACTAACCTGCAATTTCTTAGTTCCACACGGTCAGTGATCTCATTTTAATAAGAATAGTGTTCTGATGGCAGCCCTCCTCAGCACAGAGCTCAGAGCATTTGGACTCTCTTGTCAGCACACTGATGCTCTGTTCCTGGGTTCAATGTTGAGGTCAGTTTCACAGGTGTTTGGGACGGAGGAAGATCATTAATGAACAGAAGTCCAGGACTTACTGAGGACAGGACAGTTAAAATCAGCTGGCTACCTGTCATTGTGATTCAGTGCATTATTTCCATTCCATCTAGATTCCTTTAGTCTGGTACTTAGAACCTAGAACAGTAAGCCTTTTGGCCCACTGAACTAATCAATCTAGTAATTAAATGCCTAACTAAATAATCCCTTCAGTCTCTGCAAAATCCATTTCCTATTTTATGCACATTCATTCACCTATCTAAGAACCTCTTAAACATCCTTATCATATCTGCTGCACCACCCCCAGGAACATATTCCAGGCACTCACCACAAACTGTGTAAAAAAATGGTGCTGCACACATCTCCTTTGTGATATTTGTAAATTTGTTCACTGACTCAGGGTGATTTTGCAACTTTCAATTGGATAGTGCACATTGTTGTTGAGTGACAAGGGGCTGTGACAGAATCTAATGCAGCCTTCATCTTGAACTTATTGCTCCTCTTTTTCAGATAGAAAATTCAGCTCTGTGAAAGCTCACAATGTTCTGATATCAAATAATGAAGACTATTTGCCCAGTTTAAAAACAAATAAACTGGAAAATTCCTTGTTTGTTGAACTAAATACAGAACTTTGATCTAATTTTCAGAATTTTTGGACTTTTTGCCCATGGGATGCTGACATTATTGGCTTTACCAGCATGTATGGACTAACCTTAATTGTCTACAACTGAGAAGGTTGTAAAAAGTGAACTGTATTAGAAGATTTGGGGTGTCATTCGTAAGCCAAATTATGGGATTATGGAGTCACAGAGCCAGGCAGCATGAGAAAAGGTCTTTTGGTGAATTGAGAACAGAAATTACAACAGTGAGCAGCCACATTTCCCAGCAAATGAAGGAGGTTGTTTCAAATAAGTGACGGTACGTTATGGTAGGAGTGGACTCGGTGTACACAGGTCTGTTTAAGCATGAAGTGATGAAGTTGCTGACGGTGGATGGCCCTCAGGCATTGCCTTGAAGAACACCCACCGAGTTAACCAACAATCTGAGGGAAGAACTCAGTGGGTCAAGCAGAATCCATGGGAGGAAAGGAATAGTTAACATTTGGGTAAGGTTTTCAGCGCAAAATATTGAATATTCTTTTCATCTCACTGATTTCAGATACATTTCAGATCCAGATTTCCACTTCTTACCCCTTACCCTAAATCTGTGCCGTTTTGTTTTATGAGGGTAAGTTTCCTATTATCAGACTTCACAGTGTTTTGTGCAGATAATGTTAATGGTTCACTCACTCTCAAAGAGAAACTCCTTCTTATTTTATTTCGTTAATCCCTTATTTCTTGCAATCCTGAGTTCTTGCACTCCCTATGAGAAGAAATATCTCCACACAAGCTAACATGACAACTTCCTGCAATCTCTTATTGACTTCACTGAGGACAATTCTCATTCTTCTAAACTCCAAAGCTGCAGCCAGTAAAATTGCTGCTTCACATTTCTGAGAACCTAGGTTCAATCCTAACCTGAGGTGCTCATTCTCCCCATGACGACATGGTTTTCCCCTCGATGCCCCAGTTGCTACCAATATCCCAAAGATGTGCAGGTTGAAGGGTTAATTGGCTGATCCAAATTACCTCCAGTGTGCAGCTGAGGGGTAGAATCAAGTCGGACTTGATGAGAATGTTGAGAGAATAAAAAATGGGATTAATGCGGGATTAATGTAAGTGGGTGGTTGATGGTGGACCGAAGGGAATGTTTCTGTGCTGAATTCTCTGTGGTTCTATCTACCAAATCCATGAGCCTCAACATTTTATGAACCTCTTTGCAGAATCTGCTTTCTGAAGGTCCTTATTGAATCAAAAGGATTTATTAACTTTTTGTCATTATTACTCAGAACGAGCTTTGAAATAAAAACATCCATGTTTATTTAATTACTTGACTTTAACTCCCATAATAGCCATGGATCAATAGCTCAAGGTCCATCTGCTGGTCTGGTAAAGTGACTACCATGCCTCGACAGGCACATTTGCCACTTCAGGATGATTTACTAGGGTGACAACAAAAATCTTCTCAATTATGTATGTTGAAATCCCCAAAAACGACAAAATGAGAACCAACAGAAAATGTTACAAACATTCAGTAGGTACCATCTGTGGAAAGAGAAAAAAAGATAATGTTTCAGGGCAAAGACCTTCATCATATTCTTACAAATGGGTTGTTAATCTCAAATATTAACTCTGTTCTCTCTTTGTAGATGCTGCCTGATCTGTTGAGGGTTTCCAGCATTTCTGTTTTGATTTCAGTCTACTGCATCAGAGTTTCTTTTTGGGATTTTCACATATAAGGTTCTTTAAGTTTGCGAGCCGATATCTGTAATGACAGAAGGAACATATACTCAGTGGCCACTTTATTAGGTACTTCTTGTATCTTGTAGCTATTAAAGTGCCACTGAGAGAGTGTACACTCCTGGTTTTCTGCTGTAGCTCATCCAACTTTAAGGTTCGGCATGCTGCACTTTCAGAAATATTCCTCTGCACACCATTGTTGTAACGTGTTGTTACTTAAGTTATTGCTGCTTTCCTGTCCGCTTGAACTAGCCTGGCCATTGTCCTCTGACCTTTCTCATTAACACGGCATCTTCACCCACAGAACTTCGCTCACCGGATGTGTTGTTTTATTTTTTACGCCATTCTCTGTAATCTCCAGAGACTGTGGTGCATGAAAATACCTGGAGATCAGCAGTTTCTGAAATAATCAAACCATAGCGCCTGGCGCCAATTATCATTCCACAGTCAAAGTCACTTAGCTCATATTTTTTACTCATTCTGATGCTTGGTCTGAACAACAACGGAACCTCTTGACCGTGTCTGCCACGTGATTGGTTGGTTAGATATTTGCATTAACAAGCAGGTGTAGAGGTGCATCCAATAAAGTTGCCACAGAGTGTATCCTTAATTTCCCACCATCTAATAGAGAACAGCAAATAGATAATAGCGCCAGAGCATTATGCTACATAAGGGTTAAGGTCAAGTCATTTGCCTCAATGACAACAGCTCTGATCAATTTACTGATTTAATTATCTGAAATATTTACAAATTTTACTACTGCCCAGTTTCATTTTACATCCAACCCATTTCCTTCAGACTTCCTGGACAATGGCTGGACACTGTTGAAAGGTTGGCTGTGATATAAAGAAAATGTGAGCAGCTTATAAACAACTTCCCCTTTCCAAACATTATGCAGAACTGTCTGATTTTAGCTGACCTTCCCCCTTCACCCTAGACGACGGCCATGAGGTCAGTGACAGTGACAAATTGACCCTGTATTCCCCACCGCTTCAATGCCTAAATATACGAGGCTGCAGAGGCAAACTTGTGTCAAATTTAATACAGTTACATTAAGTGATATATATAAGGTTGTTCATAAAGATGTGTGATTGCATTTGCTGCTATGCATCATTTACTTGTTGAGCACAAATTTAAAGGTTAGAGGTCTGAATTTTTTTTATCCTTTTGTTATAATGTGCCCTTATAATTGATAATTGGTTTATTATCGTCAAATGTACCCAGATACAGCTTAGAGCTTTGCTTGCATGCCATTCAGACAGATCATTTCATAAATGAGGACATTGAGGCAGTATAAAAGCAGTAAAAGACCAGAATGCAGAATACGACGTTACATTTAGAGAGAAAATGCAGTATATGTGGACAATTTAAGGTGCAGGGCCATGACAAGATTTCATCTTTATTGTAAAATAGGTCCTTTCTATAGTCTTACAGCCTTGAGACAGAAGCTGTCTCTAAGCCGGGTAGTACATATTTTCAAGCTTTTGTACCTTCTCCCTGACGGAAAAGGGGATAAGTGAGAATGCCCAGGATGGGAGCAGTTTTTCATTTGTTAGCTCTTTTCCTGAGGCAGAGGGAAGGGCAGAGTCAATAAATAAGAGACTGGTTTTCATGATAGAGTGGGCTGCATTCACAACTTTCTTGCAGTTTTAAGCAGAATTACGATACATCCCTCAGTCATGGCTCATACTTAAGCGCTTTCTTATATAATTTCTGAACCACATCTGAATAATTACGTGTGTGTGTACATAATGTGTTCTGTATGTATTGTTCCATATCAATGGAAATTACCCATCTATCACAAACATAAGCCGAGGCACAGATACCCTGGAGAGCAGGTTGACAGTATACCATTTACAAGGCTCAGGAGACTGAAATCAATTGTATTTATCTGCTGTTTCTTCAAATAAAGACACATGCTTTTTCCTTAATCTTGGCACTGACTCTGTAATAGTACACAATTGTCCCCTCCCCTGCAGCCACTTCTCGCTGGATAACTCACCAAGGTGGCTGTGTCCTTCACCTCTTGAAATATTCCCAGCTTTCATTGGATCACAGTCCTGACTCATCCTTCATCGATGACACTAAAACATTTTTAGAACCCACCTCTCCACCTGTCTTTCACCATTTTCTCAAACTTTTCTGGAAATTAGATTTTGTCTGATTATAGCTGTATTGCCCAGAACCTGGATTTTACCCTTTATTGGTGAGCTGAACATGTGCTGTCTTTGACACTGACACCCAATTGGTTCGCCTGCAAAAAATTGTAAAATTCTACAAAAACATATTAAAACCACCATTATGCTGGTTCGCACGCAGAATCATACACTGAAGCAGAACACGAAGGCTGCATGCAGAGATGGCAGCTGCTGCATTGTTGTTGTGCTGCTCCTTGGGTTACAGAGTTGAACCTTCAAGTTCTCATAAACAGTATAGTAACATATAAGGCGACCACACAAGTGAGGGATAACAAAGGGGCGGGGTGACAGGGCACTCTCCTGTGTGTATGGCACATGACAGACTTTTGTTAGGTAAGAGTACTAGGGGTAAATGTACATGTCGATAGCATCAAGGTGATGGTCTGGCCTGACCAAGTCCCACTCCTCTGTGAAGTGCAGACTGATCAACAAACTAGTGATCATGGTGTGCTGCTGAGATATGTGAACAGTGATCAAAGAATCAAAGCACATTTCTGATCAAAGAATATATAAACTTTACACCTTGAAACTTGCAGTGAGGGGACAAGCATTGATGCAATTTCTATTATCCTGAGATTAAAATTGAAGTTTGCAGATTTTATGTGCGAGACTCCTTGAAAACACGCACAACCAGTCCAGCTTCTATTCCCCAATTCTCAGACTACTAAATGACGATTTTTATCATAAAGATGGACCATCACAATTTACCTTATTATGGTCCTTGCAGCTTATTGTTTACCTGCACTGTATTTTCTCTGCAACTGTAAGAACATATTCTGCATCCTGCTTTTGCTTTTCTCTTGTGTTACTGCGAAGTGCTTATGTTTTGAAATGATCTGTGTTGATGACATGCAAAACAGATTGCCACAGCTTCTCAGTACATGTGATAAGAATAAACCAGTTACCAATTAATTGCCCCTCATAATTCCAATTCCTTTGTCACACCATTTAAATGCTAATTCATTTCCAATCTCAAGCAAAGCAAGCCAAGTTTTTTATATGGGTTATTGACAAAAGTTGCAGCAAAAATTCCAATTATGCTAGGAAACATGTAGCGAACAACATGCAGTGTCATTAGTTTCAGCAACTGATTACAGGACAGTATCAGCTGCACTAAAGTGAGAGGCTGGTCTGAACTGGGCATGGACGGTGTCTTCCCACTGCAGAGTATACACTGCCAGAAATTCAGCTTAGATAGGAACAGGACAATCCGGTTGTGATCAGTCATTATTAGGGCCACCATGAAATATAATGTACAGCTTAATGTATTAATATTAATATGTCATTTTATTTGTTCATATATAATTATTTTATATACTAATCTTAAGATATATATATCTCGTATATATCAGAGTCACTAGATGATCAGAATTAGGGTAGGTGAGTAAATTCACTGTAAAGACATTTGTCCTTAGTCACCAGCATGAAATAAAGCTGGCTTTTATAGGCTTTTCAACTGACCTGAATTTCATTGGCAGTATACAATGCACAGCCAATTCTATACCCTATACTTTTATTCTAAATGTCGAAATGCCTTTAAGGAAGAGGCATTGTAAAATAAACAGGATCCATGAATCGTCAACACAGACACAGTCCAGTTGGGTTTAAGTGTTTGAGAAAGAGTACAATCCTCAGTGCAACAGCATTAGCCTTGTCTTACCGATTCCTGCAATAAAGCAGTTTTTATTTTAGTCTCTAAGCTCATTACAGCCTTTGCTTGCACTGGACAACCCACACGTGTCAAAGACCTGCTCACAGCCCATGGCAGCCTGCAGCCAATTCTTTTCTTGGCCTGCACATTGTGTAACAAATGGAGTAGCAGTTTACTGAGTCATATTCCCAGAGCACAGGCTCCCATTTAATAGCCTTCTGCTTTACCCTGGGCTATAGCTTACATCCTGTGAGCAAAATCTGCCTGCACAGAATTCTGGCTAATTAAACTCAGGCCACCACTTAAATATCCTTTGATGTCCCAGAAGAGTTTGCATGATGGTAAAGCCTTAATATACTTTGAAGTAATATCCAATTAGGTGTCAAATGGGAATGGCAATGACTGCTGAGGAATTACTATCTAATCCTTGACAATTTTGCACAGATCCAATGAAATTGTTTAGGATTACACACTAATTCCTAAGCAGTTATCATGACATTACCTATATTACCATAAGTGGTATCAAATCATAGTCACCAGCTGTCCAAACTCTGTACGTTGTGGTCTGTGCCAAGAACCCTTCAGAAACACAAGAGCTAATCCAAGGTACTTAGACATAAGGCACACCACTCATTGCAAATCACCCTCAAATATGTACTTTTGCTGGTGCCTGTCATCTATTTCTATCCTATCGTAACAGAGCTCATGGGCAGAGGGTTGGAGACGGAAAGAGTTCTGCCTTTAAGTTTCTAAATACAGTATTTTTTATAACCTATCCGTGCTGTCAAAGACATCAGATTGTTGTCTGCAATTATTTTTGACACAAAACAGACTGAGGAGAATAGTTATGTTAGAGATTGGTGAAGTGCCAAGGCGAATGTGAAAGTACAGAGAGAAATGAAAAACGAAGGAGCCACATGGCACAGTTTGATGAGAGGATGAGGTGGACATGGCAACAATATCAGGTGAGACTTTATGTGAGAGCTTGCTGTGCACAATTTAGAATGGACAATAAAGATGAACTCTTAATTTCTCAATCAACCTTGTCACAGTGCTTGCACTAAACTTGTCTACCTGCACAGTACTTTCTCTGTATTGTAACACTATATTCTCTGTTCATTTTTTTGTACTACCTCAATGTATTCAAGTTTGGAGTGGCATGCAAACAAGAGCTTTCCACTAAATCTTAAGACCCATTGTCTCAGCTTGCTCCTGCCCCACCGAACTCGTTTCTGCATACCTCAACACTGTTTTATCCCTCCTTGTTCAATCCCTTCCTACCTATGTTCGTGACACTTCTCAGGCTCTGAATTTTTTCGATAATTTTAAGTTCCCTGGCCTCCACCGCTTTATTTTCACCATGGATGTCCAGTCCTTATATACTTCCATCCCCCATCAGGAAGGTCTCAAAGCTCTCTGATTCCTTTTGGATTCCAGACCTGGCCAGTTCCCCTCTACCATCACTCTGCTCCGTCTAGCGGAATTAGTCCTTACTCTTAATAATTTCTCTTTTGGCTCCTCCCACTTCCTCCAAACTAAAGGTGTAGCCATGGGCACCCATACGGGTCCCAGCTGTGCCTGCTTTTTTGTTGGCTTTGTGGAACAATCTATGTTCCAAGCCTATGCTGGTATCTGTCCCCCACTTTTCCTTCTCTACATTGATGACTGCATTGGGGCTGCTTCCTTCACGCATGCTGAGCTCGTTGACTTCATTAACTTTGCCTCCAACTTTCACCCTCAAGTTTACCTGGTCCATTTCCGACACCTCCCTCCCCTTTCTTGATCTTTCTGTCTCTATCTCTGGAGATAGCTTATCCACTGATGCCTACTATAAGCCTATGGACTCTCACAGCTACCTGGACTATTCCCCTTCTCACCCTGTCTCATGCAAAAATGCCATCTCCTTCTCGCAATTCCTCCGTCTCCGCCGCATCTGCTCTCAGGATGAGGCTTTTCATTCCAGGATGAAAGAGATGTCCTTCTTTTTTAAAGAAAGGTGCTTCCCTTCCTCCACAATCAACTCTGCTCTCAAATGCATCTCTCCCATTTCACGCACATCTGCTCTCACTCCATCCTCCCGCCACCCCACTAGGAATAGGGTTCCCCTTGTCCTCACCTACCACCGTACCAGCCTCCGGGTCCAACATATAATTCTCCGTAACTTCCACCACCTCCAATGGGATCCCACCACGAAACGTATCTTTCCCTCCTCACCTCTCTCTACTTTCCGCAGGGATCACTCCCTACAAGACTCCCTTGTCCATTGGTCCCCCCCATCCCTTCCCACCGATCTCCCTCCCGGCACTTATCCTCATAAGCGGAACAAATGCTACACATGCCCTTACACTTCCTCTCTCACCACCATTCAGGGCCCCAGACAGTCCTTCCAGGTGAGGCGACACTTCACCTGTGAATCGGCTGGGGTGATATACTGTGTCCGGTGCTCCCGATGTGGCCTTCTATATATTGGCGAGACCCGACGTAGGCTGGGAGACCGCTTCGCTGAACACCTATGCTCTGTCCACCAGAGAAAGCAGGATCTCCCAATGGCCACACATTTTAATTCCACATCCCATTCCCATTCTGATATGCCTAGCCACGGCTTCCTCTACTATCAAGGTGAAGCCACACTCAGGTTGGGGGAACAACACCTTATATTCCGTCTGGGTTGCCTCCAATCTTCTCTAACTTCTGTTATTGCCCCACCTCCCCTTCATACCCCAGCCGTTATTAACTAATTAATTAATTAATTAATATTTTTCTCTCTCTCTCTCTCTCTCTCTCTCTCTCTCTCTCTCTCTCTCTCTCTCTCTCGCTCTCTTCTTTTTCTCCCTCTGTCCCTCTCACTATACTCCTTGCCCATCCTCTGGGCTTCCCCCCTCCCCCTTTCTTTCTCCCTAGGCCTCCCGTCCCATGATCCTCATATCCCTTTTGAAAATCAACTGTCCAGCTCTTAGCTCTATCCCTCCCCCTCCTGTCTTCTCTTATCATTTCGGATCTCTCCCTCCCCCTCCCACTTTCAAATCTCTTACTATCTCTTCCTTCAGTTAGTTCTGCCAAAAGGTCTTGGCCCGAAACGTTGAATGTACCTCTTCCTATAGATGCTGCCTGGCCTGCTGCGTTCACCAGCAATTTTTATATGTGTTGCTTGAAATTCCAGCATCTGCAGATTTCCTCGTGTTTCCACTAAATCTTGATACATATGACACAATTATCAGTATCAATGTGTCTGAAGTCATGAAAGATGTTATGCCATTGTGAGCAGTCATTGTCATTCCTATTTGACACCTAAGTGGATATTGCTGTAAAATATATAAAGGTTTTACCATTCTGCAAATCTAAATTCTTGAGTCATGAGATAGAAAACAGTTACAGCTCATGTTCAGGTTAAATCTGAGAGATGAGAGCGACTTTGTGCAGGGGGAATTCAGAATCAGAATCAGATTTATTATCACCAGCATGTGTCGTGAAATTTGTTAACTTAGCAGCAGCAGTTCAATGCAATAAATAATATAGAAGAAAAAAACAAACAAATAAATAATATTAACAATAACAATAATAAATAAATGCATAAATTACAGTCAATGTGTAATGAATAATGTGTGCAAATCTGAAATAATATATATTTGAAAAGTGAGGTAGCGTTCACGGGTTCAATGTCCATTTAGGAATCAGATGGCAGAGGGGAAGAAGCCGTTCCTGTATCGCTGAGGGTGTGTCTTCAGGCTTCTGATGGTAACAGTGAGAAAAGGGCATGCCATTATAACTTGATTGTCTATTTTGAGGAGGTAACAAAGAAGGTTGATGTGTGTAAGGCAATGGATATACACACACACATATATATAAAATAAATAATAAAGCACATAGCAATATCTCTTGTGGTAGATTAATCCAGAAGATTATTGGTACATGGAATTTATGTTGACTTAGTGGAGGATGTTATTCTATTCTGACTGTAGGTCTGTGACCAGTGGCATTCCACAAGAGGTGGACAAGAATGTACTGGGCACTTAGGAAGTTTGCAAATGACTCAAAAATTGGTGGAATTTTAGTGAGTGGGAAAGGTTGTCAAAGGATATAGTAGAATATACAACAGCTGGAAATACGTCAGATAAATGACAAATGGAATTTAATCTAGACAAATGTGAGGTGCTGCATTTTGGAAGGTCAAATATAGGAGCAAATGTAGTGGGAGAGTCTAGGACCAAAGGGCACAACCTCAGAATTGAGGGAAGTCTATTTAGAACAGAGATGAGGAAAATTTTCTTTAACCAGAGGGTAGTAAATCTGTGGAATTCATTGCTACAGACAACCGTGGAGGCCAAGTATTTGGGTATATTTAAGGAGGAGTTTGATTAGTTCTTGGAATTAATCTGTGTGTCAAAGGTTATGGGGAGAAGGCAGAAGAATGGGCCAAGAGGGATGATGGATCAGCCATGATGGAATGGCAGAGCAGACTCAATGGGCTGAACAGCCTAATTCTGCTCCAATATCTTGTGGTCAAATTATCTAGTAAGTGGCAGGACCCTTAAGGGCATTGACGGACTGAGAGATCATGGCGTACAAGTCCACAGCACCCTGAAAGTGGCTGGAGAAGTAGATGGGATGATAAAGAAGGCGTAAGGCATTCTTACCTTTTTCTGTCAGGATGTTGAGTCTAAAAATTGGTTAGTCAGGTTTCAGCCGTATAAAAATTTGATTAGGCAATATTTGAAGTATTGCACGCTGTTTTTGTTGACCCAGTACGGGAAGGATGCAGAGACCTTCAGGTTGCACAAGGCTTGAATTTTTTTCTCGGGAATATTAGAGGCTGAGGGTGTAGAAGATTATAAAATCACGAGAGGGTAGATAGTCAGAATCCTTTTCACTTGGTGGAGATGTCAAATACTAGATGGCATTGATTTAAGATATTTGGGGGAAAGCTTTAAAGGAGATTTGCGAGGCAAAGATTTGCACAGAGAATGGTAGGTGCCTGAAATGCACCTGAAGAAGTGGGAGGGGAAATGATAGCAATATTTAACATGCATTCAGACAGGCAGATGCACAGGCAGGAAATGCAGATTTGTATGTAGACCAGCTGCAGGCAAATGGAATTAGTTTAAATTGGCATCATGGTGGTCAAAGACATCATGGGCCTATTTTTGTGTTGTTCTTTCTAAATTTTATCTTCTATGTTCCATGCCCAGGACCAAGGATTTCTGCTATTTCCAGTGAAGTATTAGAATCAGCAGAGAATAAGGGAATTATCCAGTAAACCATCACAGAATGAAAGTATCAAGAATCTAACTATATAAACATTGGAGAATCAGCAAAGAACAGGAACCATTGCCTTTACCCATGGAAACTGCAGTAGGAGACTCACTCAGATCAGGGCAAAGTTCACTGTTTTTTTTTTAACATTATCCTTTCTTAGGATCAACTGAGGCAATTTCCACAGATGCGTTCTGCTTCTCTGGTCAGAAATGTTGTCACATTTCAATATAAAATTGAAGTTCCATTTGAATCTATCCTATGGTTTTGTAACTTAATTCCCTCTTAGTCCATTTACACCGTCTGTTCACCCCCGAGTCCATTTATTTTCACTTGAACCCTTCGTGGGTGTCTCATCTCACTGTCCCAATGGCTGGTGAAATCCTCATTTGTACCTCTGATATCTTGAATTTCACCTATTTCACTGCATTCTTGGCTGATATCTAATTGGTAATTGGTTTATTACTGTCACATGTGCAGGAGACAATGAAAAACTTTGTTTTGCATTCAATCCATACAGATCATTTCAAAGCATAAATACATAAAGGAAAAGCAATAAAATAATGCAGAATATACACTCACTGGCCACTTTATTATGAACTTCTGTACCTAATAAAGTGGCCACTGAGTATGTGTTTATGGCCTTCTGCTGCTGCAGCTCATCCACTTCATGGTTCAAGGTGTTGCATGTTCAGAGATGCTCTTCTGCACACCACTATTGTAACACGTGTTTATTTGAATTACTCTTGCTTTCCTGTCAGCTTTAATCAATCTGGCCATTCTCCTCTGATGCCTGTCTTTAGCAAGGTGTTTTTGCCAACAAAAGTGCTGTTCACTGGATGCTATTTTTGTTTTGCATACCATTCTCTGTTAACACTAGACACTTCTCTGTGTGAAAGTTCCTGAGATACTCAAACCTCACCATCTGACACCAACAATCACAGCTACTTAGATCACATTTCTTCCCTATTCTGATGTTTGGTCTGAACAACAACTGAACCTCTTGACCATGTCTGCATTCATTGCTGCCACATGATTGGCTGATCAGTTAGTTGTATTAATGAGCAGGTGTACCTAATAAGGTGGCCACTGATAATGTTCTAGCTACAGTTCCAGGGAAAGTACAATGTAGGTAGATTTACTTTATTTATTTGTCGTCGATTGATACTGGAGCGTACAATCATCACAGCAATATTTGATTCTGCGCTTCACAATCCTTGGATTACAAATCGATAGTAAATATTAAAAATTTAGATTATTAATCATAAATAGAAAAATAGAAAAGGGAAAGTAAGGTAGTGCAAAAAAAAAACTAAGAGGCTGGTCCGGATATTTGGAGGGTACAGCCCAGATCTGGGTCAGGATCCGTTCAGCAGTCTTAACACAGTTGGAAAGAAGCTGTTCCCAAATATGGCTGTACGAGTCTTCAAGCTCCTGAGCCTTCTCCCGGAGGGAAGAGGAACGAAAAGTGTGTTGGCTGAGTGGGTCGTGTCCTTGATTATCCTGGCAGCACTGCTCCAACAGCGTGCGGTGTAAAGTGAGTCCAAGGACGGAAGATTGGTTTGTGTAATGTGCTGGGCTGTGTTCATGATCTTCTGCAGCTTCTTCTGGTCTTGGATAGGACAACTTCCATACCAGGTTGTGATGCACCCTAGAAGAATGCTTTCTACGGTGCATCTATAAAAATTAGTGAGGGTTTTAGGGGACAGGCCAAATTTCTTTAGCTTTCTCAGGAAGTAAAGACGCAGGTGGGCCTTCTTGGCAGTGGACTCTGCCTGGTTGGACCAAGTCAAGTCAGGTCATTTGTGATATTGACCCCAAGGAACTTAAAGCTTTTGACCTGTTCCACTTGTGCACCACCGATGTAAATTGGGTCGTGCGGTCCGCTACTCCTTCTGAAGTCAACAACCAATTCCTTCGTCTTGCTGACATTGAGGGATAGGTTATTGTCTTCGCACCATGCTACCAGGTTCTTAATTTCCTCTCTGTACTCAAACTCATCATTACCCAAGATATGGCCTACAATTATTGTGTCATCAGCAAACTTATATATTGAGTTTGATGGAAACTTGGCTACACAATCATGGGTGTACAGTGAGTACAGCAGGGGGCTGGGTACACAGCCTTGTGGGGCACCGGTGCTCAGAGTGATTGTAGAGGAGGGCTTGTCCCCTATTTTTACAGCCTGGGTCCTGTCTGTGAGGAAGTTGAAGATCCAGCTGCAGATCTGAGTGCTAAGGCCCAGGTTCCGGAGTTTAGGAATCAGTTTATTTGGAATGATAGTGAGGTCCATGACAAGATAGATTGTGAGGTGAATAGTTCATCTTTATTTTCTAAAAGTTCTGTTCAGGAGACTTGGAGCCGTGTAATAGAAGCTATCATTGAATCAGCTGATCCATGTTTTTCAATCTTTTAAAGTTCAATTTATTGTAATTTCAACTGTACACATGTATACCACCAGATGAAATAACATTCCTTTGGACCAAGGCGCACAACACAGTACGTATAACTCACATGCAACACATAAAGTAATAATTGCCACAAATAAATTGACAAGTAATTGTGTGTATTTACATTACAAGTTAAAAAGTAAACAATATAATGCAACTGGCACTTCATTCCTGCTAAAATATGGGTGGTGGCAGGGAGTTCAGTTGTGTCATGGCCTTGAGGGATAAGCTGTTTCCCATTCTAGCAGTCCTTGTCTTATTGCTATGGCAGCTCCTTCCTGATGGAAGGGGGTCTAAGAGATAGTTGGACAGTTGAGAGGGTCATTGACGATGATGCTAAAGAGAGACACCAATGATCCTCTCAGCAGTCCTCACAATACTTTGTAAGGATCTTGCAGATGGATGCTTTGCAGTTCTCATACAGAAGGTGATGCAACTGGTGAGGCGACACGTAATGGTGTTCCTGTAAAAATTGGTTTGAATAGGAGGGTGAGGGCGGAACCTCATTCACATCAATCTCCTCAGGAAGTGGAGATGCTGCTGTGCTTTATTGACTAAAGAGGTTGTGTTGAGGGACTGGATGAGATCATCCATTAAATGCACTTGCAGAAACTTGGTGCCCCTAAATTTCTCCGTGGAGAAGGTGTTTATGTGCAGTGAGGAGTGGTCAGCCTGTAACTCCTTAAAGCCTACAATCACCACTTTGGTCTTGTCCACATTGAGACTCAAGTTTTTGTGCTCGTACCATTCTACCAGCTGCTTTGCCTATTCTCTGTATGCTGTCTCATCATTGTTGTTGATGAAGCCAACCACTGTTGTGTCATCAGCGAACTTGATAATTTGATTGAAACTGGATCCAGCAGCACAGTAATGCATCAGCAGCGTGAACAGCGGTGGACTGAGCACATCAACATGGGGACCTGGTGAACTTTTGTTCAGCATTATGGAGTTTGGGATGTTGCTGCCATCACAGACTGACTGTGGTCTTTCTGTCAAGAAATCCAAAGTCCAATTACAGAGAGGTATTGAGACCCATGAAGGACAGTTTAGCGAGCAGCTTCTGAGAGATAATTGTATTAAATACTGACCTGGTCGATAAACAGCATCTTGGTGTATGAGGTACGATTTTCCAGGTAGGACAGGATGGATTGGAGTGTAGACACTTTGACATCATCAGTGGACTGATCTGAGCAATGAGCGATCTCTCTGACCTGAGAGCCATCTTATACCCTGATCTGAAGGCAACATCCCGATGTCCATATTTCTGCTGTCAACCATGGCTTCTGATTTGCCCACAGAGAGATGAAATTTTATCAACTATAATGAATTGTATCTTGCCCCTGATGGAAGGATGGAGAAGAAGAAATAACCAGAGTATGAGGTGTCTTTGATTGTGTTAGCTGCTTTCCCGAGACAGTGAGAATTATAGACAGAGCCCATGTTCTTGATTTCTGAGCACTGCTCTTCTGAAGACCACAAGAAATTGGTCCTTCAGTAGGCAATTATTCACGATGGAATGAGCTGTGCCCACAATTCTCTGTACTTTCTGGTGGTCTTAGGCAGAGAAGTACTCGCTATAAACCTGAGACCATTGTAAACTCTGTTGCACTGATCATTGATCTGCACCAGATCCCTTTCACCTGTCACCCCTGTGCTCATTGACTTATTCTGGCTCTTGGTTAAGCAGTATCATGATCTTCAATTCCTCATGCTAGTTTTCAGGTCCCTCAGTGGTGCTACTTCATCCAACCTGTCTGATGTCCTCCAGCCCAGTCATCTGGGATACCACTGGCATTCTTCATCTGCTAACATCTGAACTTGGGAATTCCCTCTCTAAAGTTGTTCACCACTACATTTCTTCTCTCAGTCACTCCTTAAGAAATGTACTTCTCAACCAAGTCTTTGACATTTGGCCCAATACCTCTTCATATAAATTAAATGGAAAATGTTGGAAATACCCAGTAGATCAGGTAGCATCTGATGACCTACCTTCAGAGCAAGAGAAAGTTTTCATCATTCTATTGTCAGTCATTGTTTCATCAAATGGCAGAGACGGCATAACACTTACTCTTGATTAATAATTTATCACAATAAAAAACTTGAGAATCCGAATGAAGGTGAAAAATCTCCTGGCAAGAATGAGTACTTAAAATAAGAAGGATAACCTGAAACCTGCTTCCTTGGAGGCTCATAAGAATTTGCAACATCGTTGGTAAAAGCAGTTTCTTTCAATATTCTTAAAGAGGGAATGGTTGGATACTCCTTAAGGAAGCTGCCTGAATTCATCTAGACATTGCATATCTTCAGAAATGTTTCTTGCTTCAGTTTGTGTGGATGTGATATCGTCCCAATGACAATATACATCCTCTAGAGTTCTTTTTGCAGGCTCGAAGGGCCAAATGGCCTACTCCTGCTCCTATTTTCTATATTAATCTAGCATTAATCTTGCACTTCTACCTCAGTGCAAGAAATGGCATGGGATACATAGGCTTGGAGCTGACGGGAATGTGGAGAGAAAAAAAAACTGGGATTCATGTAGGATTGGTCAATACGGGTGTTTTATGTTCATTGTAAAGGCCTGCCTGTTTCCATACTTTATAACGATGATTCTGACACCATCTGGTGATATGTACAGAAAAACGTGTGGCATAGTGTTTATTCTTGCCAGAGTTTGGATGTGAGATATGAAATAGCCTATTTTATATCGTGCTTGTAAAATAATTCTTCACAAGGAGTAAATAAAACCTAATCATGACTGAGTGATGAAAAGACTTTCCTGACTATGGATAAATTCTGAGTGAACTTATGCCGTGCTTGCCTCACAAAATTTATTGTGGTTTGAAAGTCACAACTCAGGCCAAGATATGAAACAGCACTTTGCTCTTTACATGACCTAATACTCCTTTTTGTTATAAAACAAAATGTTGTCTTCAGATGCTATCTGAAACAGCACAGGGCAATCCTTTCACAATTATACCTCTATGATAGCGTTCTCTGGTGACTAGTTAAACTGAGTAAATGTCTCATAATAGAAATAACATTAATACTGTATTTCCTTAACTGGAAATAGTTGCTCTGCCAATTGCAGACTTCATGGAATAGGCTTTATCATGGTGATTCTAATTACAGTCTCATTATGATGGTTTCAGCCTTGTGAATAAGAAGTGCAAATGACAAAGAAAGCCTATTCCCTGATCTCAATAGAATATTAATACAGGCTGCTGGTGATTTTCCAACCACTACCTTCCCTCAGAGATGTTTTTAGCTTTCGCTTTGCTTCATATCAAGATGACATTTCTTTCCAGCTGTAGTTATTAAGGGTAATACACGCAGCTAAGGAAAAAATCTTCATGTGTCTCCACTGGCAGTGTGTGAGTGTGAACAATGCTGTCAAATGAATGGGAAGGAAGAGCTCAACAAGTGCAAGAGGTTAAACATAAGACAAAGATGAGGTTAAACTTTTCCTCTCAGAGTGTCATGAGTCTTTGGAACTTTATTCTTTCAAGGCTGTTGAAATATTTTTAAAGGACAAATAGATGGATAATTGTTAAGGAAGGGCATGAAAGGTTGCCAAATATCGAAGGGAATGCATAAACGAGGTGACAATCAGATCAGCTGTGATCTTTTTAAATGGTAGAGTAAGCTCAAGGGGCTGAGTGGCTTACTCCAGCGCGTAAATCTTTTATGTTTTTTTTTAATGAGTAACTGTGCAATCATGGTGCCTTTATGATACAGAATGTTCTTTCTGAGATTGAATGGGGAATAATACAGATTAGGCGCTTGGAGAGAGATCTGTGGTATTGTTCACTGAAACAAAACATCAAGACCTGAGAGGGTGATGGGGGACAGAGAGAAGGCAATGTATATCTGAAAGCTTAAGTCATTGCTGAAAATATGTAGGAAGGTTTTTTTTATCAGATACATTTGGCTTGCTCAGTGTTCTGTGGAGAGGGTGCACCTTGGTAATTCTGCATGTAATTGGGCAAATGGGATGTTTGTAAATTTATTCAGATTTGAAGCTCAAAGAGATATGGCATGGGGGTTCT
Source organism: Mobula hypostoma (assembly GCF_963921235.1). Lineage (NCBI taxonomy): Eukaryota > Metazoa > Chordata > Chondrichthyes > Myliobatiformes > Myliobatidae > Mobula > Mobula hypostoma. The sequence continues at coordinate 160,287,931 of NC_086100.1, forward strand.
TTGTACAACACCTGAATGTCATCTCCTTCCTTGTCCTTTTCACATCCACTGCTCTTAGATACTTGATAATTAATGGAGTGAACTGAATTGGCTGAAAACAGGTTCTTTGATGAGGATCTTAGGAAGATGCAGAGGTGGATCTTCCATTTGGTTCTTCTGTTGGACATGGACCACCTCAACTTCTTCCTAAGACCCGCATTAAAGAAGCTGTTTTCAGCCAACTCAGTTCATTCTATGCATTATCAAGAAGCATTAAGAGCACTGGATAGAAAGGGACAAGGGAATAGACGATGTTCAGGTGGTGTACCAAGGACTTCCAGTTCTATTCCCTTTGAGATTCAAGCTATTTGAATGTAGCTTAACTGCAGCTAAGGCAGTGAGATTATTTATGCAACTTTAAACCAATGCCAAATGACTGAGGAGTCAAAGCATTGGAAAACTTGACAACTGAAAGACGTGAAAAACATAAATTGAAAAATAATAGGCTTAATTTACCAGATGTGCTAGGTCCCGCTATAACATTGAAGTTGCATGTTCATAGGAGTTTGAGAGCTATTGCTGAGGTCTCTAGAAAGCAGGTTTACAGTGTGTTATGAACCAGGGACAGATGTTTCAAGGGTAAACACTACCGAAGGATGATGATAATGGGACCATTTTGATGTATTTGTTTGATTAATCATTATCTTTAAGATTACTGGTACTCTCCATTTTAGTTGATCACTCGGAGGAATCTTATGAGGCAACACTTCACCTGTGAGTCTGTTGGGGTCATTTACTGCGTTCCGTGCTCGCAATGTGGCCTCCTGTATATCGAAGAGACCCGACGTAGATTGGGAGACCGTTTCGCCAAGTACCTATGCTCCATTCGCCAGAAGAAGTGGGATCTTCCAGTGGCCACCCATTTTAATTCCACTTCCCATAAACATTCCAACACATCAATTGATGTCACCAAGCTCCTCTACTGTCTCAATGAGGAACAACACCTTATATTCCGTCTGGGTAACTTCTAACCTGATAGCATGAATACCGATTTCTCCAGCTTTCGGTAGTGGTCCCTCCCCCATCTCCTTCACTATTCCCCATCCCCTTTTCCCTCTCTCACTTATCTCCTTGCCTACCTGTCACCTCCCTCTGGTGCTCCTCCCCCTTTTCTTCCTTCCTTGGCCTTCTGTTCTCTCCTATCATACTTTCCCTTCTCCAGCCTTGTATCTCTTACACCAAGCAACTTCCCAGATCATTACTTCATCCCATCTCCTCGCAGTTTCACCTATCACCTTGCGTTTTACTCTCTCCCCTCCCCCACCTTTTAAATCTACTCCTCATCTTTTTTTCTCCAGTCCTGCTGAAGGGTCTTGGCCCAAAACGTTGACTGCATTTTTTCCATAGATGCTGCCTGGCCTGCTGAGTACCTCTAGCATATTTTGTGTGTATTGCTACATATACATCCATTCACTATTGTCTGCCTCCAATTTCTTTGCATTAAACCCAAGCAAAGCCAGCATGTCCATGTTGATTGTTACCAAGATTTATAGATATGCCATTAAAAGCATCCTATCTGAATGCGTCACAACTTGGAAGAGCAACTGCTTTGCCCAAGACCATGAGAAAGTGCTCTCCCCCATGAGATCTGTCCCATGCTTCCTACCACCTTAGAGAAGCAGCAAGCATAATCAAAGCCCCCTCCAACCCACTTCTTTATCTCTTCTCTCCCCTTCCATTGGTCAGAAGATACAAAATCCTGACAACATATTACACCAAGCTCAAGAACACCTTCTATCCCACTGTACTGAAACTCCTGAATTAATTTATTGTATGATAAAGGTAAACTCTTGACCTCACTATCTACTTTGACTTTGGTCTATCTGCACTTCGGTTCTCTGTGACTGTGGCACTATATTCTGCATTCTGTTATTGCTTTTCCCTTGTACTCCCTCAATATATTTCTGATTTGAAATGATTTGCATGAGTAGCTTGCCAAATCAAGATTTTCACTGTATCTTGGTACATTGAAAAAATAAATCAATTCAAGTGTTTCAGCAACCAGACTAATATCCAACAGGACAAGGTTACCGAATTAAGAGAAATGTGTTCAAGATTTAGCATAGCAGCTGCGGAATTTAAGTGTACCTGAAGTTAAAAAAATTGAATGAATCAGTAAAAATCCTTTTGGTGCACTGTTGTCTGTTGGACAGGACAATCTGCTTTTCTTACTTGATGTAATTCCCAGACCAGTTCCTTGAAATGGCCTAGCATGTCATTCGGTTCAAGGAGACAATCTATGATTGACAATAAATATCGTCCTTTTCACTGATGTCTATATAATGTGACTGAATAATCAAAAAAAAGCAACATTGAAGCAGAGTGTGTCATCTGGCATGGCAAGTGCTCTGCCCAGCTCAGTCCATCATGAAAACCACTCTTCCCTCCATGGACTCTACCAAATAATATCTGACTGCAACCACAATGTATCAGAAGTCATACTCATTGCTACCACAATGTATCAGAAGGTACACTCATTTCTTAAAGGTACATTTTGCCTTGTATACTCTACTTGTACAGTATCACAACTTTGTTTGGATTTTAGCACTGAAATCATTGGGAGAGAAGAGAACTGGGTTTAGCCTCTTTCAAATAAGGTGAATGAAAGAATTCCCACATGAACTTTGGGAAAAAAAGATAATTCCTTCTTTGTCTCTTGGCTCAAGGTTACCTTGAACATCGTTTAACCAAGCTGTGACTGACGAATGTAATAAAATGGATGTAATTTTCAAGTAAGTAATTCCAAAGTTTCACAGCTAATGAAGAGGCACATGATTCAAATAGTGGATAGGAATCTAAGAAATAATAAAGACTTTATGAACTTGCAGCTGTCTACACAGCATCAGCTGAAGGTGTCCACCTTGCTTTTACTGTAGTTTGATGCTTCAGTATGATTGTGTGACCGAGTGACAGAGGCTGGGATATCTTTTCACAGGAACTCTTAACATCTGCTTTAGACTCTAGCTAATAATAAGAGGTCCCTGACTACTTCAACATGATGGCTATTCAGGATGCAAGAGCCATTGAAGTTTAGTGTTCATTACAGCCCTCTGTAGATCAATGCATGTACTTTCAACTTGCTCGCTATTAAAGACATTTGGAGTAAGCAAAAATAAAGCTACAGTTTTTTTTTTGGATTACATCAAATATGAGCCAATCAGTAACTATGGCACCACAACAGAAGTACCAGAAAATTAGCCATGTGAAGCAAAGCAGAACTGGCATTGAAGAACTCATCACAAAATTGTCTTTGAAAAGCAAGAAGCTGCATATGCCAGAAATCTAAATTCAAAGCAAGAAATGCCTGAAGTACTCAATATTACACGGCATGTGCACAAATGAAGACAGTTAATGTTTCGGGTTAATTATGGTTCTCTCACCACAAATTCTGCAGGCCAGAACTGCTAAGTGTCTCTGGCATGTTCTGGTTTTATTATAAGTTGGTCCTCATGAGAAGCCTTGCAGCTACCAAAATTCTGGAGGCTTAATTGTTATGCAGGAGTCACCTAATTCGCTGGTAGCTATGGAGAATTGCCTGGAGACAGACAAAATTATATGCCAAACATTCAAGGCATACGCTCACAAAGGAAAAGAGCCAGTTTAAAAATCAATACTCTGCATGCACCTGTGTGGAGGGTGTGGAGTGAAGGTTACAGGCAATTAGGGAGAAAATTAATTTGAAGCATCAATTTTCCAGTATTAAGTCCATCTGTTTACAAACAGGATTATCTCCCAAACAATTATATCAAGGAAGCCCACTGAGAAATCTGTAACCCAGAAGGATCATGAACTGCAGTATTTAAAAGTGAAACGTGTACCTTGCCACAGTCCCATTCAGCATCCCATTCAGTCAGCTTCAAATAGTTCACAACATCCCACTCACCATTGTGCTGCTTCTTGGTAACATTCATCGATGTGAAGCTGGATCATTTGCAGTGAAAGTGTTTGTATTTCATAATCTACCTCAATAAAGCTTTGAAATAGTTTGAGGAAGAAGTATCAATGGCCATGCAAAATTGGTAATTATTTTGATGATTACATTGCCCAGCTGAGCTGTAAGATCTCCAACCCAAGCACAGGGCTGACAGACAGTGGTAGGGATGTGCAGGAACAGCAAGTGTGATAGGAAATCTCCTCTGGACCCTTAGAGTACCAAGCTGTTCCCTCAAGACTCATTACTACTGTAACCATGCCAAATGCATGGCCCATGCACAGATGATGAAATCTATCAAAAATGACCCCCTTGAGACTGGTTACCATAATTGTTCTCTTGGAAGGGATGTTCATTATTTCGTCATATTTTATGTTGGGGTGGGGAAGGGGAGGGGAATATTAAAACAGCTTCTACTCTAAGAATTTAATTACAACTGCATCTTTTTTTAATAAGTGACCCCTTCAGACCTGAGTACGTGGGTCACTACAAGCTATTGCATAAACACAGCACAGGGGTTGCTAAACCAAATCACAGTCTATTAAAAATAATTAACTCCCAGTAATTATTTTCTGTTTGCTTTTCAGGACCTGGCAATCATTGACATGACCTGTGCTGTATTCGTTACTGAGGGATAGCACAGAGCACACCAGGACGCCAGCATGCAGGATATTCAACGGAACTTTATTGACAACACTGCTTGTACATCATGTGAGCTCCTCCCATGTGGGAGTGGCTAACTGAGTGGCACAGGAATAACACTATTAACTACCACAACAACTGGCATTTATTGCCCTTCACCAACTGCCCCTTCAGAAGGTGCTGGTGACAACAGCGAGGTTTGCTTGGCCACTTTAAAGAGTTAGCTCATGGTATGTGCCTTGAGTTGCACATTGGACAGATACATCTCTACATTGATCTGGTTGATTCTATGACTATCATTGCTGAGACCGACTGTTAATGCAAATCCTAGATTTGAGTTCAGATCACTAGGCTGTGAGCCCAGGCCTCTGGATTACCAAACCAGTAAATGAGTTACAGTACACCACAACGTCCTTCGAAATTCAAACATGCTTAAGAATGAAACCTACATTCATGTACATTTGAAGACCGCTAGATCTTACTGAATTGGTTAACTTATGTTCACTTTGTAATGTCCTATGCTGGGGCTGCAGAAAGCTATGGTATTTATATCCTGTGTATATATGCCTATGACAATAAACTTGAACTTGAAAATATTAGATTGAAGTCAAACTCTAGAAACTGGAGGGCAAAGTCCATAGCTGACACTGAGAACGTGATACTGATGAAAGGTTTTGTTAGAGATACTTTCTCTAGGATGAGATGTTTTTCTGAGGTCCCGGCTGCTGTACAGGTAAATGCTAATGATCCAACTACATTATTTTGAAAAGAAGAGCAGAGGTTTCTCACCAAAGTACTCACCAACACTTGTCTCTGTCATGTCTGTTGGAACTGATATTCTGTTTATTATTTCTTTGCTGTTTGTGGGTGCTTGTTTTGCAAAAATGACTGGTGCATGTCCAAAGAGAAACAATTAATTATCCTTGCACATATTCATTAATTGAAAATATCTTTCAGTTATCATGAGGTAATGATAGGTAGTATAGAAATATCTGCAAAGAAATGTTCAGGTTCAAGCTTATTGTTGTCATAGGCATACCTACATATGTTATAAATCCCAAGAAAATTAGCTTTATGCACAAGTAGTACAGTACAATACAAACGTGACAAACACAAGTTAACATAAACTTAAAGTAACATAAAATACTTATAACATGCACATAAGCAAAATAAAACATCAAAATAAACATTATGACACAAGTGTAAGATTGAATGAGTGAAAAATTAAATGCAGTTCAAGGCACAGCTAGAGTTATCCAGGTTGGTTTGAGAACCTCATGGCGATGGGGAAGAAGCTGTTGTTGAACATTGAAGCATGGGTCTTCAGGATCCTGTATCTCCTGTCTGATAGCAGCATCAAGATGATGCATCATCTGAATGGTGAGGGCCCCAGAAGATAGATGTTCCTTCCTAATGCTTTTCGTAGATGCCCTCGTTGGTGGGGAAAGTTGTATCAGTGACAGAAAAAGCAGGAAATACTGTATTTGAGGTCAAGCAGTATGTGGAGACACAGAGCTAATGCTTGACGAAAATGAATCCTTCTGCACCTCTGTCCCATATAAGGATTGCCCAGTATCACTTCATTTCTTGTCTCACCACCATCACCAGACATTTGTTCTGGCTGAGCCCCTCCTCATCTCAAACAGCTGCCTCTCCACTCCGCTCACCTCCTCCATATCAAAGTTATTTCCATGGGAACTCATGCAGGTCCTGGTTGTGCCCTTTTCTTTGTGGGATGAGTGAAAGAGTCCAGCAAAAAGGTGCAACAATGCAGGAAACCTGAGATTAAAAAATACCTCAGGTTCTGGAATTCAGAAATAAAAGAAGCTGTTGAAAGACAAAAAAAAACTGAATTAAAATTACACGCTGATAATCTTTCATCATAGCTAATCAGTTTTGATGAAAGCTGGGGAAGATCACAAGACATCACAGAGCGTTGTGAACTCACTCAGTCTATTACACAAACAAACTTCTACTCCATTGATTCTGTCTACTCTTCCCTTCTGCTTCAGGAAAGCAGCCAATACAATGAGAATGCGACAGGGCAGTTGGCAAAAGTTTGTATGTGGGAATGTTTTGCATCCAGTGACCACAATGCCATTAGTTTCAAAGTCACGATGCAAAAGATAGGTATGGTCCTAAGCTTGACATTCTAAACTGGAGAAAGGCCAATTTTGATGGTATCAAAAATGATCTGGCAAGTATGGATTGGAACAGACTGTTTCGTGGCAAAAGGTGTACTTGGAAAGTGGAAGGCCTTCAAAAACAAAATTTTCAGAGTACAAAGCTGGTGTGTGCCTGTCAGAATAGTTAAGAGAAAAAAGGAGGCACATCGCAGGTATAGCCAAGTAGGAACAACTGAGGTGCTTAAGGAGTACAAGAAATGTAAGGGAACACTGAAGAAAGAAATCAGGAAGGCTAAAAGTAGGAATGAAGTTTTTCTGGCAAACAAGATGAAGGAGAATACTTAGGGATACTAAAGATATATTAAGAGCAAAAGGATTGCAAGGGACAATATTGATCCTCTGGAAGACCAGAATGGTAATCCATGTGCGGAGCCAAAACAGATGGGGGAGATCTTAAATGAATTCTTTGCATCTGTATTTACTTGAGAGATGAATACAGAGCCTACAGAAGTGAGGCAAAACAGCATCACCTTCACGGACCCTGTACAGATTACAGAGGAAGTGGGATTGCAAAACTGAGGCAAATCAGGGTGCATAAATTCCCAGGGCCTGAAACATGTTTTCTCAGACCCTATGGGAAGCAATTGCAAAAATTGCCGAGGCCATAGTAGAGATATTTAAAACATCCTTAGTTACAGGAGAGGTACTGGAGGGTTGGAGGGTAGCCTATATTGTCCACTGTTTAAAAAAGGCTCTAAACAAAAACCAGGAAAATGTAGGGTGGCGAGTCTGACATCAGTTAAGGGAAAATTATTTGAAGGTATTCTAAGAGATCTGATATGTAAGAATTTGGATTAGACAAAGATAGTCAGCATGGCTTTGTATGTAGTAAGTCATGTCTAATCAAACTTATAGAGTTTTCAAGGAAGTTAACAGGAAAGTGGATGAAGGCAAGGCAGTGGTTCTCCACATGGATTTTAGCAAGGCATTTGACAAAGCTGAGCATGGGACTGTGGTCAAGAAGATTCAGTCTCTCGACATTCAGGATTGGATTAGCCATTGGCTTTGTGGAAGAAGCCAGAGAGTGGTAGTAGAGGGTTGCCTCTCTGACTGGAGGCCAGTGACTAGTGGCATGCCACAGAGAACAGTGCTGGGCCCTTTGCTGTTTGTTATTTATATCAATGACCTGGATGCTAATGTGGTTAACTGGGTCAGCAAATTTGGGGTGTACTGGACAGTGAGGAAGGCTATCATGGCTGACAGAGGGATTTGTATCAGCTGGAAAAATGGGCTGAAAGATGGCAGATGGAATCTAACACAGACAAATACAAAGTTTTGCACTTCAGTAGGACCATCCAGAGTAGGTCTTATTCAGGGCACTGAGCAGTGTGGATAGAACAAAGGGATCTGGGAATACAGGTATATAATTCTTTGAAAGTGGCATCACAGGTAGTCAGGGCCATAAAGAAAGCCTTTGGCACATTGGCCTTCATAAATCAATGTATTGAATGCAGAAGATGGGATATTATGTTAAAGTTATATAAGACTTTGATGAGGCGTAATTTGGAGTATTGTGTGCAATTTTGGTCACCTAACTACAGGAAAGGTGTAAAGAAGGCCACGAGAGTACAGGGGTCTGGAGAACCTGTGATATAAGGAAAGATTGAATAGGTTAGGACTGTATTCTTTAAAATGTAGAAGATTGAGAGGAAATTTGATAGAGGTATACAAATTATGAGGGGTATAGATAGAATAAATGCAAGCAAGCACTCCTTTTCCACTGAGGTTGGGTGGGACTACAACCAGAGGTAATGGGTTAGGGGTGAAAAAGCAGAAGTTTAAGAGGAATATGAGGGAAAACTTCTTCACGCAGAGAGCTGTAAGAATGTGCATAACCTGCCAGCACAATTGGTGCATGTGAGTTCAATTTCAATGTTTAAGAGAAGTTTGGATAGGTACATGGGTAGTAAGCATATGGAGGGCTATGGTCCCAGTGCAGATTGATGGGAGTAGGCAGTTTAAATGGTTTTGGCATGGACTAGATAGGCCGAAGGGTGTTTTGGTGCTGTACTTCTCCATGATTCTACACTCTCTAAATAAGGACCACTTCCTCCTCAGTCATTTTTTAGGCTCCTCTTCTCACATCTTCTCTCATCTTGAAATTAAAATTGGTTGGCATTAGTTTATTATGTATCAAGATATAATGAAAAAATGAATTTGAATTGACTTTAGTACTTATAGCCTTCATATACATGAGGAGTAAAAAGCTTTACGTTATGTCTCCGTCTAAATGCGCAATGTGAAATTTATAATCATTTGTAATAAATAGTATGTACAACAGGATAGTCAATATAATATAGAAATACAGTTGTGTCAGCGTGAGTTAAGCAGTCTGATGGCCTGGTGGAAGAAGCAGTCCTGGAGCCTGTTGATCCTGGCTTTTATGCTGTGGTACCGTTTCCTAGATGGTAGCAGCTGGAACAGTTTGTGGTTGGGGTGACTCGAGTCCCCAATGATCTTTCGGACCCTTTTTACACACCTGTTTAAGTACATGTCCTGAATAGTGGGAAGTTCACATCTACAGATGTGCTGGGCTGTGCACACCACTCTCCGCAGAATCCTGCGATTGAGGGAATCTCGTCTTCTCTATTGCTCATACAGATCAGACGATTATTCACATTGTTGAGGTTAAGCAAGGCAAAACAATAACAATGCAGATTAAAGTGTAACAGCTACAGAGAAGGTGCAACACAGGTAAACAATAAGGTGGAAGTTCATAACAAGGTGGTTTGTGAGGTCAAGAATCCATCAGCCTGATTGTTCATGTTTTCAGGATTTTGTATATTCGCCCCAATGCAAGAGGGGTGAAAACAAAAAGACAGGGTGGCTGGGGTTTTTGATTACATTGTCTCCATTACTGAAGTAGTGGAAATGCAGACTGAGTTGATGGAGGGGAGGCTGTTTTCTGTGATGTGCTGCATGGTGCCTACCACCCTCTGCAGGTTCTTGCAGTCATGGGCAGAGCAGCTGTCATGTCAAGCCATCATGCATCAGATACTCAAACATGAGGAAATCTGCAGATGCTGGAATTTCAAGCAACACACATCAAAGTTGCTGGTGAACTCAGCAGGCCAGGCAGCATCTCTAGGAAGAGGTACAGTCAACGTTTCCTGACGAAGGGTCTTGGACCGAAACATCGACTGTACCTCTTCCTAGAGATGCTGCCTGGCCTGCTGCGTTCACCAGCAACTTCTATGTGTGTTGCCTGCATCAGATATTATGTTTTCAATGGCGCATGGATAAAAATTGGTGAAGGTCGATGGGAATATGCCTCTTGAGGAAGTAGAGATGTTGGTGAGCTTTCTTCGCCATGGCAACCACGTGATTGGACTAGGACAGGCTATTGGTGATGTTCACACCAGCAGCTTGAAGCTGTCGACCCCCTCAACCTCAACACAGCTCATGTAGACAGGATCGTGTGCACCACCCCTTTCCTGAAGTCAATGACCAGCTCTTCTGCCTTGCTGAACTTGAGGGCAAGTTTGTTGTCATGACATCATGTCACTAAAGTCCTTCTTGTACTTCAGCTCAGAGTTTTTGAGATATGGCCAGAACTGTGGTATCGTCTGCAAACCTGTAGTTGGAGTGAGAAGTGAAAAAAGATTATATCAGCTTTTGTTGGACAGACTACAGGCCCAAAGATGGAAAGACCAGAACAAGTGCAGGTGAAGGCAGCTAGATGCACAGAGACATCCTGAAGTCCGAATAGAGATTCTGCAATGTAGTCACCCTATATGTTTGATTTCTCCATTATAGAAGAGCTCAGAGAAATAGAAGACCTAAATGGGATAAAAATTGGAGGTGTTAACATCAACAATGTAAGATATGCAGACGATACCACCCGAATAGCAAGTGCTGCAGAAGACCAACAAATCCTCCTAAACAAAGTAGTACAAACAAGTGCAGATTTTGGTCTAACTGTCAACTGTAAAAAAACCAAATGTATGGTAATATCAAGACCGCATGATACTCCCAACTGCCAATTGTACATCAGTAACCAAGAGATTGAACAAAAGACCAACTTTAATTGCCTTGGTAGCTTTATATCACAAGATGCTAGAAGTAAAGTAGAAATAAAAAGAAGAATTGCCATTGCCAAAACCAACTTCAGAAAAATGATGCCCATTTTTACCAACAGACACATTTCTGTGACAACAAGGCTTAGGCTACTAAAATGTTACATCTGGTCAATCTTGCTGTATGCTTCCGAAACATGGACTATAACACCAGAACTCCAAAGAAACTTAGAAGCAACAGAAATATGGTTTATTAGAAGAATGCTGAAAATATCATATAGAGATAGGGTAACTAATGAGACAGTACTCCAACGTGCCCATACAAAAAAATCTTTAATGAGAACATTAAATGAGAGGAAACTTAAATTCCTGGGCCATGTCATCAGAAAGGGAGAAATAGAATGCCTTACATTACAAGACCGTATGCCTGGGAAATATGGAAGAGGAAGGCAAAGAAGAAAATATATGGACACTGTGAAAGAACTAACAGATCTAAGTGTGCGAGATATCATTGACGCTGCATGGGATCATTTGATGTGGAAAGCTATGATCACCCAAGTGTGTAACGCGCAAGGCACGTGAAGAAGAGCTCACAGTGTGAGCATCAAGTCCAGAACACACTGTCAGAAGGCTTTCAGATGCTTCTCTGCTTCAGGTGGAAAGGATGTTTGACATTTGGATAGCGGGGAGAGAACAGGCATAAGGGCAGGTGTTGTATGTCCTATGATTGCACAGCAGGGCTCTTTGAGAAGAATAGCTGATGTTGGTGGAGATGAAAGAATGTTTCGGGAGTTTCAGAGGGAGTGGTCCCTTCGAAATGCTAATGTAGGAAGGGAAGATATGTTTGCTGGTGGAAGATTACAAGCAGATGATCCACTGAACATGGAAGAGGAAGACAAAAGATATCTACTTCTTGATCAAGCTAAGGGAGGAGGGGCTTAGAGTGAAAAAGTAGAAAATGAACTTAGGTTAAGAATCCTGATGAAAGAAAACCATGATTAAAGATAAAAAAAGCTATCTTGAAATCATTGGTGTAGAAGATGCAGGGGAGAGAGATTGAGTCAGGATCCATTGTGAATTGAAACATCATGAACCCCTGGCCATAAAAATATTAAATTCAACTGTCTGGGGCAATTTGCTATCAATTAATTTTTGACAGAGACCTAATTTCAATGACCTCATTGTAACGGAGCTGAAACTAAAAACTTCAATCAATTATATTTATCCCGCACTTTTGCACGAAGTGTAAAAGTTAAGGTAACATTTAATGTATTTATATTGCAAAGCTTATTCATTTTAAGATCTATTTCTTCAAATGATGAACATAAGTTTAATCTATTAATGAGCAAAATTTAATATTATGAGCAGCATTTGCCAGTATCTGCTTCATAAAATGACTACTGAATTATTTGTTTCTGCAGAACAGCAAAGAAAGCTGCATGTGATCTTGATAATTGAAGTTCATTTTTATTCCATCTCTAATCCCTTTCAGATATCTTCTTAAACTGCTGCAGCCCTCCTGGTGAAGGGACTCCCACAATGCTGTAGGGTAGGGAGGTCCACTCTTTAAAACCAGCAACGAACTATGAACTGTATACACTCAGTGACCACTTTATTAGGTACCTCCTGAATGTATGTTCATAGTCTTTTGCTGCTGTAGGACATCCATTTCAAGGTTCAACATGTTCATTCAGAGATGCTCTTCTGAACACTACTATAGTAATACATGGTTATTTGGGTTACTGGTTCAAGTCTTCCTGTCAGCTTGAACCAGTCTGAACATTTTCCTCTGATCTCTCTGATTAACAAGGAATTTTTGCCCACAGATGGATGCTTTCTGTTTTTCACACCTAGAGACTCTAGAGACTATCGTGCATGAAAATCCATGGAGATCAGCAGTTTTTAAGATACTCAAACCATCCCATTTGGCACTAACAATCATTCCACAGTCAATGCCACTTAGATCACATTTCTCTCCCATTCTGCTGTTTAGTCTGAACAACAACTGAAGCTTTTGATCATGTCTGTATACTTTTATGCATTGAGTTACTGCCACATGATTGACTGATTAGATAATATGCATAAAGAGCAGGCATAAAGGTGTACCGAATAAAGTGGTCTCTGAATGTACAGCAGAGTTAGTTCTTGCCTGGAGTAGAGGCTATGGACTATAAATTGGTAAATTGGTTTACTATTGTCATTAGTATGGAGGTACAGTTAGAAACTTTGCTTTGCATGCCATCCATCCAGATCAGTTTGTTACAGCAGTGCATTGAAGTAGTACAAGGAAAAACAATAACAGAATTTCGAAATCAAGTCAAAGTCAAAGTAAATTTATTATCAGAGCACGTACTGTATATGTCATGATATACTACCTTGAGATTCATTTTCTTGCAGATGTTTACAGGTAAATAAAGAAATACAACAGAATTTATGAAAAAATATAAATAATGACTGACAACCAACCAATGAACAAAAGAAGCCAAATTGTGCAAATAATTTAAAAATAAATAATATCAAGAGCATTAGTTGTAGAGTCCTTGAAAGTGAGTCCATTGCCGGGGGTGGGGGTGCGGGTGTAGTGCGGTGGGAGTTTTTAATGGGCAATAAAGATACAGACGGTGGGGACTCTCTGAAGTAAGGAGGGCAGTTGAGGTATTAAGGCTTAATTTAAGAAATCAATGACTTATTATTAGCATTTGATCCTTAGTGTCTCATAATTGATTACGAGGTTCACACAATCATCTCAGCTCTTACTAATCCACTGTTCTCTTGGACTTTGCTCACAGCAAAGTTATAGTTGGTGAAAAGCAATGTGACACTTCTGTATTTGCCATATCTGGACTGGAGAAATCATGTTATTTACAGATCTAGCACAGATATTATTGCCTTTCACTATTGTAGTAGGGTGTCCGCTAGTACAATTCCCATACTCTGATCATGCAGTGAAACAATTCCTGTGAATTAGGGCATTTCATTCAATGGGGTAAAGTTCAGAATCTGCTCTTTTGAATGATCTTGACAACATTTCTCTGGCTCACAGCCCAAAAAAAGATATCACTGCCCACTTTATGTACCTTCAGACAGAGAGTCAACTTTTGCCTGAGCTATGATGGTGTCAAAAATTTCCCCCTTATTGATCACAGTGCTTGACATTGGACTTAAACAATAGGTGACTGATAGAAGCAGAAAATGGGAGAAGCAGAACATCTGCTTCTTCACAGAAATTCACAGGCAACGTCTTGTCACAAAAAACCTAGTTGATTGGATGCACAGATCATTAATACTGTTATCACAGTGCTCTTAATTCTCGACTATTTTGAGAGCTTAGTATTGAAAATAATGAACAGTTTCAATGTTCTACACACAGAAGTCAGAAGTCAGGTGGCTCTCAAAAGAAAACTGTCTGAAAAGCTTTTATGTGCTTTTTGAAACAGTGATATCTTTCTTTGAAGACTCAAATACTTCATTCAGTAATCAACTCGAGAATATTAGACATGACATTGCTTATTTGTCAGAATTATTTGCCAAGGTTAATGAAATCAATCTTCAATTGCAAGGAAATAATGTGAATCTTATCAAAGTCAAATCAGTTGTCTCCACATTTTTGTACAAGTTAACCCTATTTAAGTGCAACATTGGCTGTTATGATCTTTTCCAATTTCTGAGCCTCTCTGAATTGGAAGAGAAAGAAAGAATACGAAATGATGATCTACAGATCTACTGTCCCCACCTAGGTGAGCTGCATAAAGACATGCCAGAGAAATTTTTGGGTCTTCTCTTGATCCAAATTCCAGATTGGGTAATAAATCCATTCCTGAAGACTTGTAATGAGGAATTAACCAGAAGAATATAGGAAGAACTGATCTTGCTACAAAATTACTTTGAGCTGAAGCTGAGGTTCAAAATATCATATCAAATCTCAGAACACTATCCTGCACTGTGGAAAAAGGTCAAGATGTTCTTTATTACCCTTCCAACATCATATTTGGTAGAGCATGGCTTCTGTGCAGTCACCCAACTTCTTTCAAAGCAACAAAACAGACTGCAGATTACTGAACATGAGGATCTGATACTCCTTCTGAGTGACATACAGCCTGATGCTGAGAAGCTGATATCACTGTACCAAGCCCATCCATCTCACTGGAAGATGAAAAAGCAATGAAGTAGTGAATAGTTGGACTACTAATGTATGCTATAAAATTGTTCATGAAAATTGTTATTGTAATTAAGTAAAGAAATAATTTCATTTGTAGTTTTAAATAGAACCATAGAACCATAGAAACTACAGCACAGAAACAGGCCTTTTGGCCCTTCTTGGCTGTGCGAACCATTTTCTGCCTAGTCCCACTGACCTGCACACGGACCATATCCCTCCATACACCTCCCATCTATGTATCTGTCCAATTTATTCTTAAATGTTAAAAAAGAACCCGCATTTACCACCTCGTCTGGCAGCTCATTCCACACTCCCACCACTATCTGTGTGAAGAAGCCTCACCTAATGTTCCCTTCAAACTATTCCCCCTCACCATTAACCCATGTCCTCTGGTTCTTTTCTCTCCTTGCCTCAGTGGAAAAAGCCTGCTTGCATTCACTCTATCTATACCCATCATAATTTTATATACCTCTATCAAATCTCCCCTCATTCTTCTACGCTCCAGGGAATAAAGTCCTAACCTATTCAACCTTTCTCTGTAACTGAGTTTCTCAAGTCCGGGCAACATCCTTGTAAACCTTCTTTGCACTCTTTCAACCTTATTAATATCCTTCCTGTAATTTGGTGACCAAAACTGAACACAATACTCCAGATGCGGCTTCACCAATGCCTTATACAACCTCATCATAACATTCCAGCTCTTATACTCAATAGATTTGAATATTTTTTGCAATTATTTGTTTCTGCTTTGAATTTGCAGTTTCTAGTTTCTTTCACTGTGCGTTATAAATTAAATCAAAATTCTTTATAGTTTTATGTAATGGCCAGAAAGGTAGAGACGGGTTGGTCTCTGGGAATATGATCTGGGAGCCAAGGCGGTGGTAACCCAAAAAAGTTTGGGAGCCACTGGAATCAGTTTAGTGTTGAGGTGTGAGAAGTTATCTCCGCTGGTTCAGGAGCTTGATGCTTGTAGGATAATAACCATTCCTGAACCTGGTGGTGTGGGACCAAAGCTCCTGTACCTCCTGCTTGATGGTAGAAGTGAGATCAGCATGGTCTGGATGATAGGGGTCCTTGATGATGGATGCTGCTTTCTTGTGGCAGCACTCCTTGTAAATCTGCTCAGTCATGGGGAGGGCTTTGACTAGAATGGACTGAGCCAAATCCACCACTTTTTTGTGTAGGATTTTCTATTCAAGGGTATTGATGTTTCCATATCAGGCTGTGATGCAACCAGTCAGGATACTCTCCACTGTGCATCTATAGAAGGTTGTCAAAGTTTTGGATTACATTCTGAGTCTATGCAAACTTTTGAAGAAATTAGAGGTGCTGTCATGCCTTCTTTGTGCTGGTCCCAGAAAAGATCCTCTCATATGTAATATCATGGAATTTAAAATTACTGGCTCTCTCAATCTTTGATCCATTAATAAGGAGAGGCTCTGGGACTTCCAGCTTCTTTCACCTGTAGTCAATAATCAGCTCTTCAGCTTCATAGACACTGAGCCAGAGGTTGCTGTTATGGCACAATTCAACAAGAATTTCAATCTCCGTCCCATCTGCCACTTCATCACCACCTTTGACTCTGCCAACAAAAATGGTATTCATCAGCAAACTAAGGAATGCACTGGAGCTGTACTTAGCTACACAATCATAGATATAACACAAACAGAGCAGGGGAATAAGCACACAGCCTTGTGGTGTACTGGTGCTGATGGTAATTGTGGAGGAGATGTTGGTGCCATTTCATACTGACTGTGATCTGCAAGTGCAGAAATCGAGGATCAAGTTGCACAGGGAGATTTTGAGGCCTAGGTCTAGGAGCTTAGTGTTAGTTTCAATTGGATGATAGTGTTATTGCCCACCTGATCCAGAGCTGAGTGGACAGCCAATGAAATGACATCTGCTGTTGACCTGTTGTGATGGTAGATGAATTGAAGTGGATCCAAGTCACTTCGCAGGCAAGAATTGATATGCTTTATTACCGAACTCTGAAAACATGCCATCACAGTGGATATAAATGCAACTGGGTGTTAATCATTCAAGCAGTTTAACCATGTTTTTCTTGGGCACATGATTGAAGCCAGCTTGAAGTAGGTGGCTTCCTCAGAATGCCAAAGTGCGAGGCTGAAGATGTCATCGAACATAGAAATCTACAGCACATTACGGGCCTTTCGACCACATTACAGGTTGTGTCAACTAGAGTTTCCTTAACATATTGTCCTCTATTTTTCTAAGCTCCATGAGCCCATCTAAGAGTCTCTTAAAAGGCCCTATTGTATCAGCCTCCACCACCATCACCGGCAGTGCATTCCACGCACCCACCACTCTGTGTGAGAAATTTACCCTTGATATCTCCTCTGTACCTACCTCCAAGTACCTTAAAACTATGCCCTCTCATGTTAGCCATTTTATCCCTGGGAAAAAAAAGCCTCTGGCTATCCACACGATCAATGCCTCTCATCATCTTATACAGCTCTATTAGGTCACCTTTCATCCACCGTCGCTCCAAGGAGAAAAGGCCAACTTCATTCAACCTATTCTCATAAGGCACACTCTCCATTCCAGTGCGTGGAATGCACTGCCGGTGATGGTGGTGGAGGCTGATAGAATAGGGCCTTTTAAGAGACTCTTAGATAGTCTCATGGAGCTTAGAAAAATAGAGGACAATGTGTTAAGGAAACTCTAGTTGACTCAATCCCACGGTTGATGAATACCTACACACCATACACTTCCTTAACAACACTGTCAACATGTGCAACAGCTTTGAGTGTCCTATGGACATGGACCCCAAGATCCCTCTGATCCTCCACACTGCCACAAGTCTTACCATTAATATTATATTCTGTCTTCAAATTTGACCAACCAAAATGAACCACTGCACACTTAACTGGTTTGAACTCCATCTGCCACTTTTCAGTCTAGTTCTGCATCCTATCAATGTCCCGGTATATCCTTTGACGAACCTACAGACACTCCGCAACAGCCCCAACCTCATCATGAAACTTACCAATCCACCCTTCTACTTCTTCATCCAGGTCATTTATAAAAATCACAAAGGGGAGAGATCCCAGAACAAATCCTTGCAGAACACCACTGGTCACTGACCTTCACGCAGAATACGAACTATATACAACCACCTTTGCCTTCTGTGGGCAAGCCAATTCTGGATCCACAAAGCAAGGTCTCCTTGGAGCCCATGCTTCATTACTTTCTGAGTGAGCCTTGCATGGGGAACCTTATCAAATGCTTTACTGAAATCCATATTCACTACATCCACTGCTCTACCTTCATCAATATGTTTTGTTACATCCTCAAAGAATGCAATCAGGCACGTAAGGCATGACCTGCCCTTGACAAAGCCATGCTGACTATCCCTAATCAGATTAGGTCTCTCCAGATTCTGCCTCTCAGGGCCTACTCCAACAGCCACCTCATCCTCTGCCTCTTCATTTTGGTTCCCATCCCCTGGAAATCTAGTTTAAACCCTCCCCAATAGCATTAGCAAACCTTCCCACCAGGATATTTGTCCTCCTCGGATTCAAGTGCAACCAACCCTTTTTGTACAGGTCGCACCTGCCCCAGAGGAGATTCTAATGATCCAGAATCCCTGCCCCCTGCTCCAATCCTTCAGCCACACATTTATCCGCCACCTCAGTCTATTCCTATATTGACTGTCGTGTTGGTGGCACAGGCAGAAAAACCAAGATTACTACCCTTGAGGCCCCGCTTCTCAGCTTTCTTCCTAACTCCCTGTATTCTGCTCTCAGGATCTCCTCCCTTTTTCTATCTATGTCGTTGGTCCCAATATGTACCACAACCTGTGGCTGCTCATCCTCCCATTTCAGGACATTGTGGACGTGTTCAGAAACATCATGGACCCTTGCACTTGGGAGGTAAGCTACCATCCGTGTTTCTTTATCACCCCCACAGAATCGTGTATCTGTCACCTGAACTATAGAGTCCCCTATTACTGCTGTCATCCTCTTCCATCCCCTACCTTTCTGAGCCACAAGGCCAGACATAGTGCCAGAGGCACGGTAACTGTTGCTTCCCCAGGTAAGTCATCACCCCCAACTGTACTCAAAACGGAGTACTTACTGTTTAGCAGACAGCCACAGGGGTGCTCTCCACTACCTGACATTCTCCTTTCTCTCTCCTGACAGCCACCCACTTATCTGTCTCCTGTAGCCCTGGTGTGACTACCTGCCTGTAGTTCCTATCGATCACCTCCTCACTTCCCTAACAAGCTGAAGGTCATCGAGCTGCAGCTCCAGTTCCCTAACTTGGTCTCTGAAGAGCTGCAGCTCGATGCACCTGGTGCAGACGTGGCCATCAGGGAGACTGGAAGTCTTCCGGTTATCCCACATCTGACACCCCCAGAGCAGAAAACTGGCCTTGCAGTCATACCCATTACTCTTAAGTTAGAGGGAATAAAAAAGTATGGAATTAACTTACCTTCTTACCTCACCCAGGTCCTCATTGAAGCCTCAGTGAGCCAAAGTTCTACTACTCCGACAACCGATCCGCTAGGCAGTGCCTTCCTCTTGTCCTGGAACCTTCTCAGTGGCCTTGCGCAATGACGAGTTATCTTGTCTGTGCACTTCTCCCAATTGAATCTCCTGCTGAAAGAAACTCCTCGCTGTTTAAATCTTCTCCACAGCCTTGCACGATGACGATCTAATGCATCTGCGCACTTCTCCCGATCGAATCTGTCAGTTAACAGTCTAGAATGAAGAATAAGGTGTTATAGTTACAGAGGAAATACAATACAGACAGGCAATAAGTTGCAAGGCCATAGCAAGATAGGCTGTGTGTCATAACCACAGACACTGTTACAGAATCTGGGTGCCCTCACAAGTGGGCAGCTGAAAGGGGTCTGCAATCACACTCGTGAAAATGAAAGTTCCAGCTAATTAGGTTTTTTTTTGTTGTATTTAACGCCTTTCTTTTCATTTCAGTCTTGACCGAAGCACGGCAATGCTCCTTGCTCCTTAGTCTATGTTCCAGCAAGGAAGACTACAATTTAGGATGATGCTGTTAAGGAGTGGTACTAATTTACCATTGAGTTACTGCTTCCGAGCCGCAGTGTCAGCATAACAGTTTTAGTTAGATGCTCTTTTGACCTAGTGTTTATTATTTCCTTTTGTTCCGTACGGTTCTTATTAAAACTCATTCCATTTCTGTGTCTCTTGCTCTGCACTTGGGCAATGACTGAACACCATGGCGCTGTGAGGTCAAGGGTCTATCTTATTGTACTAGGATACCATTCAGTAGCTTTATAACAGCATGTTAGAAGCTGTCCTTGAGCCTGGTGGTATGTATCTCTAGGCTTTTGTACTTCTGCCTGAAAAGAGGCTGAGAAAAGAGAATGTCTGGGAATGGTTGGGTCTTTGATATCGAGACAGCAAGGAGTGGTTGGGCAAATGTCTTATTTTCCCTTCAGCATAACGTGTAGAGGGGAGACCTGATCAATGTTGATAGGATTATGAGAGGCACAGACAGGTTAGGCAGTCAGCATCCTTTTCCCATTGCAGAAATGCCAAATACTGGAGAACATGAATTTAAGATAAAAGTGGAGAAGTTCAGTGGAGATGTGTAAGTCAAGTTTTCTTTTCACATGGGATATGGTGGTACTTAGAAGAGGTTGCTAGGGGTTGTGGTGGAAGCAGATACAATAGTGATATTCAACAGGCTTTTAGGTAGGTACATAATTAACAGAATCAGGTTTATTATCACTGGTATGTGACATGAAATCTGTTAACTTAGCAGCAGCAGTTCAATGCAATACATAATCTAGCAGAGAGAAAAAATTAAATAAAACATAATAATAATAAACAAACAAGTAAATCAATTACATATATTAAATAGATTTTTTAAAAATGTGCAAAACCAGAAATACTCTATATTAAAAATAAGTGAGGTAGTGTCCAAAGCTTCAATGACCATTTAGGAATCGGATGGCAGACAGGAAGAAGCTGTTCCTGATTTGCTGAGTGTGTGCCTTCAGGCTTCTGTACCTCCTACCTGATGGTAATAGTGTGGAAAGGACATGCCCTGGGTGCTGGAGGTCCTTAATAATGGACGCTGCCTTTCTGAGACACCACTCCATAAAGATGTCCTGGGTACTTTGTAGGCTAGTGCCCAAGATGGAGCTGAACAGATTTACAACCTTCTGCAGCTTCTTTTAGTCCTGTGCAGTAGTCCCTCCATACCAGACAGTGATGCAGCCTGTCAGAATGTTCTCCACGGAACAACTATAGAAGTGTTAGAGTGTACTTGTTGACATGCCAAATCTCTTCAAACTCCGAATAAGGTATAGCCTCTTTTTTGCCTTCTTTATAACTACCTCGATATGTTGGGACCAAGTTAGATCCTCAGAGATCTTGACACTCAGGAACTTGAAACTGCTCACTCTCTCCACTTCTGATTCCTCTATGAGGATTGGTATGTGTTCCTTCGTCTTACCCTTCCTGAAGTCCACAATCAGCTTTTTCAACTTACTGACATTGAGTGCCAGGTTTTTACTGCGGCACTAGTCCACTAGTTATGCAGGCTATGAATGAATAAGGATCATGTTCAAGCAGAAGAGATTCAGTTTAAATTGGTATCATGTTCAGCACAGACATCAGGAGCTAAGGCATCTGTTCCTGTGCTGTACTGTTCTATGTTTGAATGATACAGTATAGGAACAGGTACCGATATGACTCAGGATGTTGTGTGCATTGGAGAGGTGTTTCCATCTGAATGCTGTTCTTGTCCTTCTGAGTCACAGTCACAGTGCCAAAGACTGATTCAGCACAGAAACAGACCCTTTGGCCCAGCATTCTGACCAAGGTGTCTTCCTGAGTTCGTACCATTTGTCCGAATCCGGTGTATATTCCCCCTATCTTTACCTATCCATGCACCTGTCCAATCCTCTTCCAAACACTGCAATTGTACTTGCCTCTACCACTCCTCTGGCAGCTTGTTCCGCAGTCCCACCACCCTCTGTGTGAAAAAGTTGCCCCTTAGATCCAGTTTAGATCTTTCCCTACTTGTGCTGAACCTATGATTTATAGTTTTAGACTCTCCTTCCCTGGGAAGAAGTCTGTGAGCATCCATCTCATCTATTTATACCTCTCATGACTTTCTATACGTCTATTAAGCCTCTCCTCAGCCTCCATAGTTTCAGGGAAAACAGCCAAAGCCTGTCTCCTGTATTTTTGCCTTATAACTCAAGCTGTCCAGCCCCAACAACATCCCAATGATTCTCTGTGTAATGAAAGTTAAATTTTCAGTGTTATTCTAAACTCCAGCACAGTAAGGGATTACCAAGAAGACAGTGGACCTGATTCAAGGATATCCACAAAGCTTCCTTCAAAAAATGCAATATCCTTACTGACTCATGGGAATCTCTGACCTGCGAATCCTCTAAATGAAGAATGAGTATTAGGGAATATATGGAAAAGCTTGGGTCACTTTGCTAAGAACACGTGGAAATGGATGACACAGTAGTATAGATGGACAGCAGGCAGTAGAGCTGCTTCCTTACTGTTTCTGACTGTGTGGAGAGTGAATGTTCTCCCTATGAACCTGTGAGTTCTCTGCCCCTTTATCTGGATTCATCCCACAAGGTGTTCATCTTGGTGGATTAATTGGTTGCTCTAAATTACTCCTGGTGTGCAGGTGAGAGGTAGATTCTGCCAGGAATTTGGACGGAATATGAAGGGAATAGGCTATGGGAAAAATTGTGAATGTGATTAAGACCAGCATTCTCTCAATGGCCTGAAATAGCGTTCTTCTACATCACAAGGAAACATTGAAATATAGTGTGTTATGCGAAAATGTCAGAAGGAGCACAACATGCCTCAGATCACTCACAAACGCAATTTATCTAGAAGCTCTTTCCTAACTTGTGGTAGAGTCCATGGGTTCCACATCAGTCTCATAAAATCACCCTAGTACCCAGAGAACTGTCACAGAAACAACTCATTTGGTCATCCCACTGGAGGGTTGGAATTATAATGAAGGACAGAGTAGATAGCGGGCTCTTTTCTCTAGAGCTACGGAGACTAAGGGGTGATTGTAATCATTCTATGGACTGATTAAAAACAAAGAAGCTCACTTATGGAAAGATATACTACTTGATTCATAGGGGTCGAATGAATGTATAACCTTCTCCAATTGAATATGAAGTGCATTACCACAGAGGATGATAGATGTTACATCTTAGACTCATAGAGTAATACGGCATGGAAACAAGCTCTTCAACCCAACATCTCCATTCCAGTTAAGATGTCCATATCATCTCGTTCCATTTGCTCACATTTGACCCAAATTCTTCTGAACTTTTCTTACCCATGTATCTTTTTAATTTTGTTATTGTGCCTGCCTCAACCACTTCCTCTGAAAGCTCATTCCACATGTGCATCACCCTCTATGTAAAGAAATTACCCATCAGGTTCTTTTTAAATATTTCCCCTCTCACCTTAAACCTATGTACTCCATTCCCTTTACCTGGGAAAAAGACTGTGTTCGCATCAGGCTCAAAGGCAGCTTCTACCCCACTGTTCACAGATGCTTGAATGGACTTCCTATATGATAAAATGAATTATTGCCCTCACTATGATCTTGCACTTTTTATTGTTTACTTGCACTGCATTTTTCAGTAACTTTTACACTTTATCCTGCATTGTTATTGTTTTTCTTATTGCCGCTCAATGCACTGTGAGGTGATTTGATCTGCATAAACAGAATGCAAGGTCACCCCCCCCCCCACCCCCAGCCTTCTCTGCTCTGACAAACAAAGTCCTCATTGATAATGCAGACCCTCAAGTCCTGGCACCGTTTTGTAAATCGGACACAATATGCGGCAGAGAAGTAAATGCAGAATCAGGTGCAATGTGAAACTTAGAAGCCAATTGGCTATACAATTTATATATCCTGTTATATACAGAGCTCTCCATTAACTGCATTCCTATTGGTTTTGAGCTGTGAAGTCATAAAGTCCCACAACTAGTAACAACCCAAAAATAATCCAGGCAGTTTTGTTGGCAAACCTGGTGAATTCAGCACACTGACTTTGGTATTGACTGAATTGCAGGAAGTGTAGATAAAATGGAACTCATTAAGGGTGATGACCCTTTTGGGGTCTATTTAGACCTCAGTTTAAGATGACCTAATTATGCTCAGTAATCTCTGTATTGAATCTATTATGATGACATTCCAAATAAATTAACTGAAAATGAAGCATTCATAAGTAAATGTGAGGATAACCTGCACTTCAATTATTGTCACAGAGGTGAGGATGTTTCTCTGTTGTAGCAGTTGTAAATGCCACTTTCAGATACAGTTATACTGGATAAAATATAATTTATTTAATAGAGCATAAATGAGCAATTTCTTTTCAATCCAAAACGTAATTGAAGTTCTTTTGCTTCAAGCTAATTAGAAACTCCTCCTTTTTCAGTGCCCCAAATATAAATTATTTAACTTCAATGGTTGCCAGATAATTTGGTGCCAATGAGTTTTAAAGGCTGATTAGAAGATTGAAAAATAAAAAACGCAAACACGAGAAAATCTGCTGATGCTGGAAATTCAAGCAACACACACAAAGTGCTGGTGGAACGCAGCAGGCCAGGCAGCATCTATAGGAAGAAGTGCAGTCGACGTTTCGGGCCGAGACCCTTTGTCAAGAAGATTACTTTGGTCAAAGTTTGTGAATGCCAGCTGGTGATATCGTGGCATCAGCATCAAACTTTGAGGTGAGTGGTTCTATGTTCGGATCCGGCTAGCTTCTTGCATACTTTCCATCTGTGTTGGGTTGAGCGTTGAGGTAGCAATTCGTAACCAACAGACAAAATGCTAAAGAAACAGCAAGACTGCCACCTGAGAAGAACAATAAAGTTTGTGAAGAAGACAAATCAGGGTTCCATTGGGCACACATAAATGAACAGTTAGTATGTAACAAAAGCAACACACATAGAAGTTGCTGGTGAACGCAGCAGGCCAGGTAGCATCTCTAGGAAGAGGTGCTGCCTGGCCAGCTGCGTTCACCAGCAACTTTTATGTGTGTTGCTTGAATTTCCAGCATCTGCAGAATTCCTGTTGTTTGAGTATGTAACAAAATCCTGCTTTAGAGGACAATTTTGGCAAAGAAAGGCCTTTTTTAAAAAAAATCTCAAGTGCAAGGGTGAGGACATGTAACTTTACTTTTAAGCTTCAAGTTAAATTTGCCTGAGTTAAGTTTGCTTTGTCAGAAATATCCACTGTGTAGCTGAATGCCCCAAAATTATCCAGTTATCTCAGAATAGGGGGTTTCATCGTTTACTCTTAAACCTTGCATGACTGGGTATAAAGAGGCAAAATTACAGCTAGTACTCTGTTTCAGGAACAATTGAACTACCTAAATAAATTAATTAATGTGATTGCTTGTTTGCTATACATATTAAAAAGCATTAATCTATGACAAGATATCTTAAATCCAACCAGTTCAGAGGTTAAACCCTCTGCACAGATTAAACTATTTTAAATCTAAAGGTTGAATTTTAAAATTGCCAGGTTGTTATAAACTGACAACTGCCAAGTTGTGTCACTGCAGTGCCTTTGTCTGTAGGTAAGTTTGGATGTGATCAATAATCACAGACCTGTCTCCTCAACCAATTTTCTCATCTGATGGTGTCTTTTGTCTGAATGCATTCAATCCTCTTTCCTCTCCAAATCAGTAATTCTTAAGTTGCATTCATTGTCAGCACTCATGAGAGCAGACGTATTGATTGCCAACACTGACCAACTAACACTCACAATTGGCCCTTTGCTCATTCATTTCATTGTTGCAAAAAGCCTTGTCTTAAATTGCATCTGTGCCTTTATTTAATCCCTGTTAAAAGATTCCCTGGATCCACACTCAGTCACAGATTCACACTCTCCTTCCATGTACAAAGGCTATACAAACTCTATAAACAGCTGCTACGTTTTGCTCCATCAGATTCATAGAAAGAGCTATCTCTCTAAATTTCAGAGATATTAATTTTAGATCTTCCTGATATTTTGCCAAATCCCATTGTCCCTGAAAATGCAAATCAATTCATGGTCAATTTTCATATTTTACAAAAATAATAAAAACTTCCATGGCAAGCTTCCAAATGTAAAGTAAGACATAGAGAGATGGATATAATGGGTAGAGAGAAAGTGGCATCAATTTCATGGACCCTGTACAGGTTACAGAGGAGTAGATGTTTGCTGCCCTGAGGCAAATCAGGGTGGATAAATCCCCAGAGTCTGACAAGGTGTTCCCTCAGACCCTTTAGGAGGCAAGTACAGAAATTGCTGGGGCCCAAGCAGAGATACTTAAAACACCCTTAGTGACAGGAGAGGTACCAGAGGATTGGCGGATAGCCATTGTTTACAAAAGGCTCTAAAGAGAAACCAGGAAATTATATGCTGGTGAGTCTGACATCAGTTCTGAAAACGTTATTGGAAGAAATCTAAGGGAATGGATATATAAGCATTTGGATAGACATGGACTGATTAAGGATAGTCAGCATGGTCTTGTGCACTGTAGGTCATGTCTAACCAATTTTACAGAGTTTTACGAAGAAGTTACCAAGAAAGTGGATGAAGACAAAGCAGTGGATGTTGTCTACATGGACTTTAGTAAGGCATTTGACAAAGTCCTGCATGTGGGGCATTGAGGATGAGGTAGTAAATTGAATTAGGCATTGGCTTTGTGGCAGAAACCAGACCATGGTAGTAGAGGGTTGTCTTTCTGATGGGAGGCCTGTGACGAGTGGTGTGCTGCAGGGATTGGCGCTGGGTCCTTTGTTGTTTGTCATCTATGTCAATGATCTGGATGATAATGTGGTTAACTGGATCAGCAAATTTGCGAATGACACCAAGATTGTAGGTATAGTGCAGACATCCCTCCTCTCCTGGACGTTCCGGGAGTCTCCCGCATCTTAATAGTGGCTCCCTGATGCCCGCAAATCATATACAATGTCCCAGAAATCAACTTGTTTGAGAGCAAGTGAGTGAGCAAGAGAGAGAGAGCAAGAGAGAGCGTGAGAGAGAGTGAGCGCGAGAGAGACCACGAGAGCAAGAGAGAGCGAGAGCGCGCCATGGCAGAGTGTTCCAAAAAAATATAAAACGTATGTCACCCCAGACTACCCTAAAGTGTACCCCTGCCTAATAGGGGTCAAAAATAATGACAGTGTTGCTCTCTGCACTGTTTGCAACAGTGACTTTTCTATTGCCCATGGTGGGTTAAGTCTGTGAAAGACATGTTGAGGTGAGTTTAACAGGTGTCATTCGTGCATTAGCATAGCTAACTTTATTTAAACTAGCTGGCTAGCTGCTAAGGAGCTACTCTCTTGCAGACATCCCACCTCTCCCGGAAGTTCCAGGAGTCTCCTGCAAATTGATGGTGCTACCTCCCTGAAATGAGTTTTTGCAGGGTGGGATGTCTGATAGTGGACAGTAAGAAAGGCTATCATGGTTTGCAGAGGGATCTGCAACAGCTGGAAAAATAGGCTGAAAAATGCCACATTGAATTTAAGGCAGACAAGTGAGAGGTGTTGCATTTCCATTGGACCAACCAGGATAGGGCACTGAGGAGTGTAGTAGAACATAGGGATCTGTGAATACAGGTGTATAATTTATTGAAAGTAACATCACAGGTAGATGGGGTTCTAAAGAAAGCTTTTGACACATTGGCCTTCATAATCACCGGACTGAGTACAGTAGACGGGATATTATGTTGAAGATGTATAAGATGTTGGTGAGGCCTAATTTGGAGCATTGTGTGCAGCTTTGGTTACCTACCTACAGGAAAGAGGTAAACAAGTCTGAAAGAATACAGAAAAAAATTAGAAGGATGTTGCTGGGTCTGGAGGACCTGAGTTATAGGGAAAGATCGAATAGGTTAGGACTGTATTCATGAGAATGTAGAAGATTGAGTGAGATTTGATGGAAGTATGCAAAATTATCAAGGATATAGATAGGGTAAATTCAATCAGGCTTTTACCATTGAGGTTGGATGGGACTACAATGAGAGGTCATGGCTTAATGGTGAAAGGTGTAAAGTTTAAGGGGGAACATCTTCACTCAGATGGTTATGAGAGTGTGAAATGATATACCTGCACAAGTGGTCCATGCGATCTTGATTTCAATGCTTAAGAGAAGTACATGGATAGTAGGTATATGGAGGGCTATGGTCTTGGTGCAGGTCGTTGGGAGTAGGCAGTTTAAATGGATTTCAGCATGGACTAGATGGGCTGAAGAGCCTATTTCTGTGCTGTATTTCTCTATGACTCAATGACATCTGTACCTTCTTCCATTGTGCACAGTCTCCGACAGTCTAAAGTTTGATGATTCATCATCATCATCAACAATGTGTTTTGTATCCTCGAAGATTCAGCACACTATTTATTTATTTAGAGATAATGTGGAACAGAGCTTGCTGGCCCAACGAGCCACATCACCCAGCAACCCACATACTTAACCCTAGCCTGATCACAGGACAACTTACAATGACGATTAACCTACTGACTGGTACGTCTTAGTTATGTGGGAGGAAACCCACACGTTCACAGCGGGAGCGTACAAACCTCTTACGGATGGCATCGGAATTAAACTCAAAACTCCGATGCCTCAAACTGTAATAGCGTCGTGTTAACCGCTATGATACTGTGACGTCCCGCTCTGGGTCTTTCAGAATGTTCGGTGTGTGTGTGAAGATATGCCTTCTGTTCCCTTCACTTATCACACTCCAAGACATATTTTATTATGAGACAATTCATCTGCCCTGATCCAGTGAGGCATGGATTATTTTCACAACCTCCCATAGGTCACCAATTCTTGCTATATTCCCAACGTAAAGCTACATTGTCAAATCTGTACTGATGTTACACCTAGAGCCCAGTCCAACATGAAACTACTTGCCCTTCATTGAATGTCTATACTTCCCGCTGACTCAGGAAAGCAGGCATAATCAATAATCCTTCACACCCCAATCATTTCAGCTTTTCTCTTCTGTTGAGCAGAAGATACAAAAGCCTGACAGCATGAACCACAGCGCTCAAGGATAGCTTCTATTCCACTGTTGTCAGACTCCTGAACAAATCACTCATATGCTAAAAGTTGAAGCTTTGATCATCCAATCAACCTCACGTGGCCCTTGCACTTTACTTAACTATCTTCAGTGCAATTTTTTTGCAGCTAAGCATTATGTTCTGCATTCCACTTTTTTCTATCTTAATATTCTTACATATGTCGAGACCAAGTTGGACAGTATGCGTTGCAAAATTTCACTGCATCTCAGTACACGTGACAATAGCAAACCAATACCATTCTAGATGTCTGATCTTACATTACCAATGATGGCTTTTCTTCTTAAGCTTTGTTGCTTTTATTTCTGTTACCAAATTTAAGCATAAGTTTTCCTTTATGTTTCTGAGACGTGGACTCGTAACATCACAAGCCACAGGAGAACTACCACAACGCTGTCTTTTCAAGTTCTTCCAATTCTACTAAAAGTATTAATGAACCATTGACAGTGTCTTCTCTCCAGGCCAAAATCCTCAGAACTTAAGCCCTAGTTACACTCACCCACTAAACAGGACAGTCATCCACAGATCATAAGCCAGACTCCTCAAATGGACACTCTATTCCAAACTCCACATTGAGAAGAAGTTCTTGAGATGATTTAAAATAAGTAATTAACTTTGGTTCAGATGTAAATATTCAAGGAGGTTTTCAAAACCTCCTTGAAAAAAAAATTACAGATTCCTGGGAATCCCCAGTCCATGACCACACAAAATGGAGAAGGAGTATTTGGGATGGCATTAATTATTTCTAATCCATATGTTGGGAATGTAGAGATAGCGAACAAAAATGGTAGAAAGAGCACGATGCCTACCAAAAACCCACCATGCACCATGTCAGGAAGCTCCTGCCCTTTCTGTTTGCAGATTATGCATTGATCTCATCAGTCACCTCAGGACCTGAAATGCAGGAATGGAAGTAAGGGGTCCTTATCTCCAGGAGACCATCAAAGAAGATAAATCCTCTACAGTGGAGTAGAAAACTGGAGACTCAAGAGACTGCAGATGCTGGAATATGGAACAAAAAACTAGCTCCTGAAGGGACTCAATGGTCAGGTAACATCTGGGATGGAAAATGGACAGTTGATATTTTGAGTTGATAACCATCACATGGAAACTTCTTAGTATAATCTTATAAAGACCAATCTCCTATGGCCCTCCCCATGCTCTCTATTCTCCAATCAGAAAATGGGCCTTTTTTAACCTTGAAACATTGGAAGTATCTCTATGGCTATTTACTTCACACCACCCCCATCATCAAACCTATGCTCTTGACCTCTAGACCTACACTCCTAAAATTTGCCATCAGTCTAATTTTAACCTTGTATCACATAGTAACTTCTCCTTCACACCTTCCAGAGTTAGCACTGGTTTTATCTCCTGAGTAATACCTTACTCTGGCTGCCTTAATTCTCAACCCAAGCAATTCATGTTAATTCACCAATTCTTTCCTGAATTGCTTGCTAATATTTGCATGAATTTTAACCAGTGGATTTGTCAGAACGAAGAATGGAAGTATTATGTGGGATCAAAATTAAAACTAGGTTGTAAATGGAATAACAATTAAGGGTGTGTCTTTATATAAATGATTTTTCTGAGAAAGACAAAATTGAGTTTGCTGAGTATATTGCAAAATTCCAGTGAAAAAATATTAGTTATCCAAGAAACCAAATAAAGAACTTTTGAATCTACAGTATTTTTCTTTTAGAATTTAATGAAGAATTGTTGAAGGACACAAGACATTGCCTAGTACTTAAAATGACTTGGAATATAATTGTGCCAACTGAACATACAACAGTCAGATTCAGTACTGTATATCAGAAAGAATCAATTCAAACCATTATTCCTTCAGATGAATAACTAGGGATGAAATTAGCAATCTTTCATGGTTGGTAATGAGCCACAATAACTCACAAGGATGCCTCCTCTGATGTTCAGGAATTATTTACCCACATTGATGGTCACAGACAGCTGACACTGAAATAAAAGCCTCAATAATCACAGCCAACTCCTTAAGTACTAAATTAGTCAGCTTATTACACATCAGTGTAGAAATAATGAAGCAGTTAAACTCATTTGGACAGGTAATCTATAAGTCTGTATATCAAACTGCATGTTTACATTTTTTCTGTGAGCACCTTAGATATTTCTCCATTTATTATGTTATTTTATTGTTTTATTTGCTATTATTGCTGTTTAAAGTCATTAATGAGTCTGCAGAAGGAAAGGTTGAGATAAGGCTAAAATAGCTCCACCTGGAATATAGTGAAGCATAAAGTCAAGCCAAAGAAGGAGACATTAAACAGGATGGCAAGAGCTAGGTGAGTCAGATGATTGTATCACCATTCAACTTGGAGAGGAACTCAAAACCTGAAGGTTTGGAAGGAGGAGTATGCAAGTGGAAAAAAAATTGCTTAATTGGCAAGAACTATGCTGTGGGGGACACTTTTCTGTTCTGAAGAGAAATAATCAATTGACCCAAAACATCAATTGTCCATTTCCTTCCACAGATGTTATCTACTCTTAGAGTTCTTTGAACAGCTCTTGTTTGTTTTTGTTCCAGATTGCAGAATTTACAGACTCTTGTGACTCAATTGAAGTTAAAGTGTGATGAGGTATTAATGTATCAATATCCTTTAGTCCAAAAAATCTACTAGTCTGGTACCAAAGGATGCTGGATTATTGAAGTTTCATTGCACTTTTTAGTGAAGTATACACGTATAAAAGTGTACAGTGTATTATTTTGATATATATGTTTATGAATTACACATGTACATGCACATGCATAATTTATATATAGATGTGTGTGTGTATATGATATGAAAGCAGATAGGGTGAAGAGAAAGAGAGAGAGAGATGAGATGAAATGGCATGAGATTGTGGATAATAACTAAATTTAAATCACAAACCAAATAATATCCTGCTTGGAATTTCATCGTAAATGCAGAAAGTGGATTAAGTCCCACACATTTGTTTACACTAAGACTAATGATCTCTCCATGACAGATCTTTCCTGATTTCAGAAATTATTATGTATTCAATTATGTGCTCTATGAGGTACCTTGGGATGTGCTTCTTACTTTAAAGATGCTGTGTAAATTCAAAATGTTGCTTCATTCTGTTCCCTTTTCATCACCCTTTCTCTGCCTATATTTTGCCCCTGTTGTATTTACAGCATTGAAACAATGCCATTTCCCAGTAGCACCACTGAATATAAATGAAAATGATGGTAACATTTAACTCTTTTAATAATCAAAGAATGAATTGAATTTCACCATAACATGTAAGTAACATGGATCAGAGTAAGTAGAGAAAAGTACAATGTTACCAACGTAAACACGAGGAATTCTGCAGATGCTGGAAATTCAAGCAACACACATCAAAGTTGCTGATGAACGCAGCAGGCCAGGCAGCATCTCTAGGAAGAGGTACAGTCGACGTTTCAGGCCGAGACTCTTCGTCAGGACTAACTGAAGGAAGAGCTAGTAAGAGATTTAAAAGTGGGAGAGGGAGGGGGAGATCCAAAATGATAGGAGAAGACAGGAGGGGGAGGGATGGAGCCAAGAGCTGGACAGGTGATTGGCAAAAGGGATATGAGAGGATCATGGGACAGGAGGCCCAGGGAGAAGGAAAAGGGTGAGGGGGGGAAAAACCTAGAGGATGGGCAAGGGGTATAGTCAGAGGGACAGAGGGAGAAAAAGGAGAGAGAGAGAAATAATGTGTGTATATAAATAAATAACGGATGGGGTACGAGGGGTAGGTGGGTCATTAGCGGAAGTTAGAGAAGTCAATATTCATGCCATCAGGTTGGAGGCTACCCAGATGGAATATAAGGTGTTGTTCCTCCAACCTGAGTGTGGCTTCATCTTTACAGTAGAGGAGGCCGTGGATAGAAATATCAGAATGGGAATGGGATGTGGAATTAAAATATGTGGCCACTGGGAGATCCTGCTTTCTCTGGCGGCCCCCTCTACTGTAAGGATGAAGCCACACTCAGGTTGGAGGAACAACACCTTATATTCCGTCTCGGTAGCCTCCAACCTGATGGCATGAACATTGACTTGTCTAACTTCCACTAATGCCCCACCTCCCCCCTCGTACCCCATCCGTTATTTATTTATATACACACATTCTTTCTCTCTCTCTCTCCTTTTTCTCCCTCTGTCCCTCTGACTATACCCCTTACCCATCCTCTGGGTTTTCCCCCCCTCCTCCTTTTCCTTTTCCCTGGGCCTCCTGTCCCATGATCCTCTCATATCCCTTTTGCCAATCACCTGTCCAGCTCTTGGCTCCATCCCTCCCCCTCCTGTCTTCTCCTATCATTTTAGATCTCCCCCTCCTGCTCCCACTTTCAAATCTCTTACTAGCTCTTCCAATGTTACCAAGTAGGCTCTTAATTTAAGATTCAAACTTGATTCAAATAGAAAACCAGATTGTTTGTAATTTTATATACAGTATAAAGACATTTTTATAGCCATGTCTCTATGGATATGCCTTTCTGATCGATGGTTATTTTTACATGAATAGGGAACTGTATATAACCTGAGTGGTCACATCATCTGAAATTCAGTAAAGGGAGGGAGCTACACTTATTGGTATCTGCTAATTGCTCTCCAGTGCTGTTTATTATGCATCAAAAGTAGTGGATAGGGGCAATTGGGATCAGATCTTTAATGTACGATGCCACAACACCCCCTAACATAACAACATATAACTATGCTCAGTGAATTTGAATAATAAAATGAATTTTCCATTAATGATAAGTGGTGACGAAGGGACTCCAATAACGTTTCTCCAAGACCAATTTCCTGATACATTCAGGGCTGTGAGCAGGCAGTTGGAGCATTTCTTCTTCAAGTGAGATTTAACTTTTACTTGGCTGTGTTTGTAACTTGCGGCAAATGGCATTTCACACCATGTCAAAATATCAGAGTCAAAGTCAAATGGGGTGGTGTGGGCTTCTGCCAGGTGCTTCATTTGCCTTCTATGTTCCAAAGGCATGTGGGTTAAAAGGTTAATTAGTCACATGGGTGTAATTGGGTGGCGTGGGCTCATTGAGCCAGAAGACAAATCTCTTAATAAAATATAAATAAAGTTGATTGCTATATGCACAAGCACATGTATGAACAAATGCAATGAAAAACATACTTACTGAGCCATCACAGACACATAGCATCAGGTAAGCAGCATTCACAAAAAAACATAAACATAAATTATATACAAATTCTATAAGAAAGAACACAATTAGAATCAAGAAAAACAAAGCCCATTTTAGTGCAAAATGATCTACATGGTCATGGTGTTGCTAATCTGGAGTAATTAGTAGTCTGCTGTTTGGTTCAAGAACCTAGTGGTGGAAGGGAAGTAGCTGTTCCTTAACCTGGAGATGTGGGACTTCAGGCTTCTGTGCTTTCCATCTGATGGCAGCTATGAGAAGATAGAACTCAAACCAGAGAAGTATGAAATAAAACACTTTGGAAGGGTGAATTTGAGGGGAGAGTACAGGGTTGTTGGCAGGATTCTTAGTAGTGTGGGGAAACCGAGGGATCTTTTGGTCCACGTCCATAGATCACTCAAAGTTGCTGCAACATTCGGGAGAATGAGGAGATTATAGATAGTAACTACAGGGAGATAGTTATGCCAAAGGAGCAGAGCACAGGAAATTGGGTCACTGTCAGGCGAGGGAAGGGGAAAGGGCAGGCAGAGCAGGGTTCCCCTGTGGCCATTCCCCTTAACAACAAGTATACCGCATTGGATACTGTTGGGGGGAAATGACTTACCTGGGACAAGCTGCAGCAGCCAGATCTCTGGCACTGAGTCTGGTTCTGCAGTGCAGAAGGGAGGGTGGAAAAAGAGGAAAGCAGTAGTGACAGGGGACTTGATAGTTAGAGGTACAGATAGGAGGTTCTATGTTCATGACAGAGAATCCAGGATGGATTGTTGCCTCCCGGGTGCCAGGATCAAGGATGTCTCTGATCGCTTGCATGACATTCTGAAGTGGGAGGGTGACCAGCCAGCTGTCGTCGTGTACATCGGGGCCAATGACATAGCAAGGAAGAGTGAGGAGGTCCTGGAGAGTGAGTATAGAGAGCTTGGTAGGAAGTTGAAAAGCAGGACCTCAAGGGTGGTAATCTCAGGATTGCCACCTGTGCTATGTGCCATTGAGGGTAGGAATAGAATGCTGTGGAGGAGGAACAAGTGGCTGAGGAACTAGTGTAGGGGGCAGGGTTTCAGATTTCAGGATCATTGGGACCTCTTCTGGGGCAGGTGGGACCTGTACAAGAGAGACGGGTTACACTTGAACTACAAGGGGGCCAATATCCTCTCAGGGAGGTTTGTTAGGGCTATTGGGGAGGCTTTAAACTACATCTGCATGGGGATGGGAACCAGAGTGCCAGAGCTGACAGTGGGGCTGGCGTGAAAATAAATGATGTAAAGGTTCAAGCAAATCCGCTGATAGAAAGGTTGTGAGTAGTGGTAAAAATCTTCTGAGGTGTATATATTTCAATGCTAGGAGTATTGCGGGGAAGGCAGATGAGTTGAGGGCATGGATTGACACTTGGAATTATGATGTTATAGCAATTAGTGAAACTTGGCTACAGGAGGGGCAGGACTGGCAGCTTAATATTCCAGGGTTCCAATGTTTCAGATGTGATGGAGGCAGAGGAATGAAAGGTGGGGGGGGTGGTAGTATTGCTTGTCAGGGAAAATATTACAGCAGTGCTCAGGCAGGACAGATTAGAGGGCTTGTCTGCTGAGTCCTTATGGGTAGAGCTGAGAAACAAGAAAGGTATGGCCACATTAGTGGGGTTGTATTATAGAGCACCCAATAGTCAGCAAGAATTGGAGGAGCAAATCTGCAGAGAGATAGCAGGCAATTGCAGGAAACATAAAGTTGCGGTGGTAGGGGATTTTAATTTTCCATATATTGATTGGGACTCCCATACTGTTAGGGGTCTTGATGGGTTAGAGTTTGTAAAATGTGTTCAGGAAAGTTTTCTAAATCAATATATAGACGTACCAACCACAGAGGATGCAATATTAGATCTCCTATTCGGAAACGAGTTAGGACAAGTGGAGGAAGTGTATGTAGGGGAACACTTTGGTTCCAGTGATCATAACACCATTAGTTTCAACTTGATCATGGATAAAGATAGATCTGGTCCAAGGGTTGAGATTCTAAACTGGAAGAAGGCCAAATCTGAAGATATGAGAAAGGATCTAAAAAGTGTGGATTGGGACAGGTTGTTCTCTGGCAAGGATGTGATCGGTAAGTGGGAAGCCTTCAAAGGAGAAATTTTGAGAGTGCAGAGCTTGTATGTTCCTGTCAGGATTAAAGGCAAATTGAACAGGAATAAGGAACCTTGGTTCTCAAGGGATATTGCAACTCTGATAAAGAAGAAGAAGAGAGTTGCATGACATGTATAGGAAACAGGGAGTAAATCAGGTGCTTGAGGAGTATAAAAAGTGCAAGAAAATACTTAAGAAGGAAATCAGGAGGGCTAAAAGAAGACATGAGGTTGCCTTGGCAGTCAAAGTGAAGGATAATCCAAAGAGCTTTTACAGGTATATTAAAAGTAAAAGGATTGTAAGGGATAAAATTGGTCCTCTTGAAGATCAGAGTGGTCGGCTATGTGCAGAACCAAAAGAAATGGGGGAGATCTTAAATGGTTTTTTTGCATCTGTATTTACTAAGGAAATTGGCATGAAGTCTATGGCATTAAGAGAAACAGGTAGTGAGATCATGGAAACTGTACAGATCGAAAAGGGAGGTGCTTGCTATCTTGAGGCAAATTAAAGTGGATAAATCCCCAGGACCTGACAGGGTATTCCCTTGGACCTTGAAGGAGACTAGTGTTGAAATTGCAGGGGCCCTGGCAGATATATTTAAGATGTCGGTGGCTACAGGTGAGGTGCCAGAGGATTGGAGAATGGCTCATGTTGTTCCGTTGTTTAAAAAAGGATTGAAAAGTAATCCGGGAAATTATAGGCCGGTAAGTTTGATGTCGGTAGTGGTTAAGTTATTGGAGGGAGTACTAAGAGACAGAATCTACGAGCATTTGGATAGACAGCGACTTATTAGGGAGAGTCAACATGGCTTTGTGCATGGTAGGTCATGTTTGACCAATCTATCAGAGTTTTTCGAGGAGGTTACCAGGAAAGTGGATGAAGGGAAAGCAGTGGATGTTGTCTACACGGACTTCAGGAAGGCCTTTGACAAGGTCCCGCATGGGAGGTTAGTTAGGAAAATTCAGTCGCTAAGTATACAAGGAGAGGTGGTAAATTGGATTAGACATTGGCTCAATGGAAGAAGCCAAAGAGTGGTAGTAGAGGATTGCTTCCCAGAGTGGAGGCCTGTGACTAGTGGTGTGCCACAGGGATCAGTGCTGGGTCCATTGTTATTTGTCATCTATATCAATGATCTGGATGATAATGTGGTAAATTGGATCAGCAAATTTGATGATGATACAAAGATTGGAGGTGTAGTGGACAGTGAGGAAGGTTTTCAAAGCTTGCAGAGGGATTTGGACCAGATGGAAAAATGGGCTGAAAATGGTAGATGGAATTTAATACAGACAAGTGCGAGGTTTTGCACTTTGGAAGGACAAACCAAGGTAGAACATACAGGGTAAATGGTAAGGCACTCAGGAATGCAGTAGAACAGAGGGATCTGGGAATACAGATCCAAATTTCCCTAAAAGTGGCATCACAGGTAGATAGGGTCGTAAAGAGAGCTTTTGGTACATTGGCCTTTATTAATCAAAGTATTGAGTATAAGAGCTGGAATGTTATGATGAGGTTGTATAAGGCATTGGTGAGGCCGAATCTGGAGTATTGTGTTCAGTTTTGGTCACCAAATTACAGGAAGGATATAAATAAGGTAGAAAGAGTGCAAAGAAGGTTTACAAGGATGTTGCCGGGACTTGAGAAACTCAGTTACAGAGAAAGGTTGAATAGGTTAGGACTTTATTCCCTGGAGCGTAGAAGAATGAGGGGAGATTTGATAGAGGTATATAAAATTATGATGGGTATGGATAGAGTGAATGCAAGCAGGCTTTTTCCACTGAGGCAAGGGGAGGAAAAAACCAGAGGACATGGGTTAAGGGTGAAGGGGGAAAAGTTTAAAGGGAAAATTGGGGGGGCTTTTTCAAACAGAGAGTGCTGGGAGTATGGAATGAGCTGTCAGATGAGGTGGTAAATGCGGGTTCCTTTTTAACATTTAAGAATAAATTGGACAGATACATGGATGGGAGGTGTATGGAGGGATATGGTCCGTGTGCAGGTCAGTGGGACTAGGCAGAAAATGGTTCGGCACAGCCAAGAAGGGCCAGA
This sequence comes from Mobula hypostoma, assembly GCF_963921235.1. Lineage (NCBI taxonomy): Eukaryota > Metazoa > Chordata > Chondrichthyes > Myliobatiformes > Myliobatidae > Mobula > Mobula hypostoma. Next base: position 160,326,315 of record NC_086100.1, read on the forward strand.
AGGGCTGTTTCTGTGCTGTAGTTTTTCTATGGTTTCTATGGTTTTCTAACAGTTAATTGGGTAGTTAAGAAGGCATATGGTGCCTTCTTTAGTTGGGGGGATCCATATTTGAAGCACCTTCAATTACTCCAAAAGACTGAGGTTTGGTAAAATACTGAAAGGCGTTTATTCGCTGTACAATACGACCTCCACAGTGAGTGTCTGCCCCCGGACTGAGGGGGAGGGGCAAGGCGAACACCTTTATACAGGACTCTGTGGGAGGAGACACAGGGGCAGTCAGCAGAGGGGTGTGTCCAGACAGGTAACCGAGTTACAACATATATACATGGTTTACCACATTCACCCCTCCTTTTTTTAAAAAGAGTCCCGCGGGGTGAAGTGACTGACAATATTTACAAGAAGTATATTTACAGGTTAAGTCTATCAGGCGGTCGAGTCTGTCGCTGTGATCTACGTAGCACTGGTGGTGATTGCACAGGCGATGGCAGTTGTGCTGGCTCCGGCCTGACTTCAGGTGCCAGCACGTTAGGCGTCGGTAATCCGTCGTGTGTGTGCGTCGCGCCCGGTATGGGAGTGTCGTGTGGTGTCTGTATAGGGTTTGGGGTGCACGGTGTCTCGTAGGTACATACATCGGTGGGTACGGGGTCAATAGTCACCACAGAGTGTCCAGGGTAGGGGCCCGGTGCTCCTTCGGGCGCCAGGTCGCGGATGGAGACCGTGTCCTCCCGCCCATCAGGTAAAACCACGTAGACATACTGGGGGTTCGCATGAAGTAAGTGAACCCTCTCGACTATCGGGGAGTATTTATTGCTCCTCGCATGTTTCCGGAGCAGCACTGGCCCCAGGGACGTCATCCAAGGTGGTAGGGTGGTTCCAGTGGTCGATTTTCTGGGAAAAGAAAAGAGCCGCTCATGAGGGGTGGCATTGGTGGCTGTGCATAACAGGGAGCGGATGGAGTGGAGTGCCTCGGGAAGGACCTCCTGCCAGCGGCAGACCGGCAGTCCCTTTGACCTGAGGGCTAGGAGTGTGGCTTTCCACACTGTGCCATTCTCCTTCTCTACCTGTCCATTCCCCCGGGGATTATAGCTCGTGGTCCTACTGGTTGCAATTCCCCTAGCCAGTTGATATTGGCGCAGCTCGTCACTCATAAACCAGGACCCTCTGTCACTGTGGATATAGCATGGGTATCTGAACAGAGTGAAGAGCTTGCGCAGGGCTTCTATAACTGACGTGGTAGTGGTGTCGGGGCAAGGGATGGCGAAGGGGAACCATGAATACTCGTCAATTACGTTAAGAAAGTACACATTGCGGTTGGTGGAGGGAAGGGGGCCCTTAAAGTCAACAATCAGTCGCTCAAAGGGGCGGGTGGCCTTGATGAGTGGTGCCTTTTCGGGTCGGTAGAAGTGCGGTTTGCACTCTGCGCAGACTTGGCAGTCCTTGGTCATCACCCTGATCTCCTCAAGGGAGTAAGGCAGGTTCCGGGCTTTCACAAAGTGGAAAAGCCGGGTGACTCCCAGGTGGCAAAGGTCTACATGTAGGGCGTATAGCCGGTCGATCTGCGCGCTGGCGCATGTTCCCCGGGATAGGGCATCGGAGGGCTCGTTGAGCTTCCCAGGCCTGTACATGATGTCATAGTTGTAGGTGGAGAGTTCGATTCTCCACCTCAGAATTTTATCATTTTTGATTTTGCTCTGCTGCTGATTATTAAACATGAATGCGACTGAGCGCTGGTCAGTTAGCGGGGTGAACCTTTTGCTGGCAAGATAGTGCCTCCAGTGCCTTATAGCTTCCACTATGGCGTGGGCCTCTTTCTCTACCGCAGAGTGCCGAATTTCAGGGCCTTGAAGGGTACGGGAGAAGAACGCCACTGGTCTTCCTGCCTGGTTGAGGGTAGCAGCCAGCACAAAGTCGGAGGCGTCACTCTCTACTTGGAAGGGAATGGCCTCATCCACCGCATGCATTGCTACTTTGGCAATGTCCCCTTTTATGCGGTTGAAGACCGCGTGGGCCTCGGCAGAGAGGGGGAATGTGGTGGACTTGACCGGGGGTGGGCCTTGTCTGCATAGTTAGAGACCCATTGGGCGTAATATGAAAAGAAGCCCAGGCACCTTTTGAGGGCTCTGAGGGTATTGGGAAGAGGGAGTTCCAACAAGGGGCGCGTACGGTCGGAGTCAGGGCCAATGACTCCATTCTCCACGACACACCCAAGGATAGCAAGTCGGGTGGTCCCAAATACACACTTGTCCTTGTTATAGGTGAGGTTGAAAGATTTGGCCGCTTGGAGAAATTTTTGGAGGTTGTTGTCGTGATCCTGCTGGTCGTGACCGCAGATGGTGATGTTATCCAGATATGGGAACATGGCCTTCAGTTGGCACTGATCCACCATCCGGTCCATTGCCCTCTGGAAGACAGATACACCATTCGTGACACCAAAGGGGACACGCAGGAATTCATAAAGCCTGCCGTCCACCTCGAAGGCAGTGTAAGGGCGGTCCTCCCGGCGGATGGGGAGCTGATGGTAAGCGGATTTTAGGTCTATGGTCGAGTACACCTTGTACTGTGCTATCTGATTGACCATATCCGCGATGCGGGGTAGAGGGTGCGTGTCAAGCTGCATGAATCTATTGATGGTCTGGCTATAGTCCATGACCATCCTATTCTTCTCCCCGTTCTGAACAACCACCACCTGCGCCCTCCAAGGACTTGTGCTTGCCTCAATGACCCCCTCCCTGAGCAGCCGCTGCACCTCCGACTTAATGAAAGCTCTGTCCCCCGCGCTGTACCTCCTGCTTTTAGTTGCCACAGGTTTACAGTCGGGGGTCAGGTTGGCGAACAGCGGTGGGGGAGGGATCCTGAGGGTGGAGAGGCCGCAAGTGGTGTCGGTAGTGTGGCAGTTGGCATGATGTTGGGTGGGATGCGCGGGTCGGTGTGTGTGTGTGGTCAGTAGCGGGGTACGTGACATATCTCTACAAAACAGAGGATTTATGACAGTAATTGGCGGGAGGGGCCCATCATACTTCATTGTCACGCTTTTCAGATGGCTCTGGAAGTCCAACCCCAACAGCACAGGGGCACACAGTTGAGGCAAGACCAGTAACGTAAAGTCCCGATATTCTGTGCCCTGCACCACTAGTGTCGCTACACAACCCCCCCGGATGTCTGTTGTATGCGACCTGGAGGCCATGGTGACCCTCCGACTTACCGGCCGTATCATGAGTCCACAATGCTGCACCTTGGCCGGGTGGATAAAACTCTCCGTGCTGCCTGTGTCAAACAGGCAGCTTGTCCTGTGCCCCTCCACCAGGATGTCCATCATTGACCTTGCGAGCTGGTGGGGAGCGCTTTGGTCGAGGGTCACAGAAGCCAGGGTGGGGTCGCTGTCTTGGTCCGGCGTGGTGGGGTGCCCCGTGAGCACCCGTTGGTCATAGGCGGTGGGAGGTGGCGCCGACCAAGATGGCCACCCCCATGTCTCGCACGTGGTGGTGGCGTGCAGGGAAGATGGCGGCAGGCAAGATGGCGACCCCCACGTCTCGCACGTGGTGGCAGTGTGCAGGGAAGATGGCGGCCCCCATGTCTCGCACGTGGTGGCGGTGTGCAGGGAAGATGGCGACCCCCACGTCTCGCACGTGGCGCTGCTCGATCCCGCTCGTGGTTTTGACTTGCAGACCTTGGCGAAGTGGCCCTTCTTTCCGCAGCTGGAGCAGGTGGCTTGTCGGGCCACGCAGCGTTTCCGGGGGTGCTTCTCCAGTCTGCAGAAGTAGCACTTCGCGGACTCACGACTGGCGGCAGCCGAGGTCGATTCGCCGGCAGGTTGCGGGGTCTGCGGCACCCACGAGGCCATCGGGGGATCGCGTGCCTGGAGAGCCTTGGAGTTATGCAGAGCGGCCTCCAACGTATCAGCCAGCTCCATCGCGGAATTTAGGGTAAGATCGGCTTTTTCCAGCAGCCGCTGGCGCACGTACACTGACCTGGTCCCCGTGACGAAGGCGTCTCTCACTAGGAGTTCTGCATGCTGCGCCGCCGTCAGCTCCTGGCAATTGCAGGCTCGCACGAGTGTCCGTAGGGCCTGGACGAACTCAGCACTCGATTCCCCGGACCGTTGTTGCCGTGTCGCTAAGCGATGCCGAGCATAGACGCTGTTTATCGGCCGCAGGTATTGTCTTTTGAGTGCGTTCATTGCGCCGTCGTAGTTCGGCTGGTCTCTGATCAGCGAATAGACCCGTGGACTGACCCTGGAGAGTAGAACTCTGCGCTTCACTACGGGGTTGGTCGCTTTATTCTCCTCTAGATACGCTTTGAAGCAGGCCAGCCAGAGTTCGAAAGCGTTTCCAGCTTCAGGTGTTTGCGGATTGAGGTCCAATTTTTCTGGTCTCAGGGCCTGTTCCATGTTTTAAAATGTACAGTGAATAAAATTGAAGCACCTTCAATTACTGCAAAAGACTGAGGTTTGGTAAAATACTGAAAGGCTTTTATTCGCTGTACAATACGACCTCCACAGTGAGTGTCTGCCCCCGGACTGAGGGGGGAGGGGCAAGGTGAACACCTTTATACAGGACTCTGTGGGAGGAGCCACAGGGGCAGTCAGCAGAGGGGTGTGTCCAGGCAGGTAACCGAGTTACAACATATATACATGCTTTACCACAATATTCAACGGCTGTGAGGTAAGGTTGCAGTTCTGTAAAACTCTGGTTACACCACTATTGGAACATTGTGATCAGTTCTGGTCACCTCATAATAGGAAGGAAGACAAAGTTTTCGCGAGAGTGTAGAGGTATTTGCCAGGATGATGCCTGGATTAGAAAGCATGAAGTATGAGGGCAGTTTGAGTAAGCTTTTCTCTTTGGAGCAAAGGAAGATGACAGATGACTTGACAGAGCTCCATACAATGATAAGAGGCATTGATTAAGTGCAAGACCAGGGCTGAAATAACTAATATGAGCGGGGAATAATCTTAAAGCACTTGGAGAAAAGTATAGGGAGGATGTTAGAGGTAGGTTGGTGAATGCATGCAATGTACTGCCAAGGGTGGAGGTAGAGGCAGAAACATTAAGGATATCTAAGAGACTCTTAGATAGACACATGGATTTAAAAAATGGAGGCCTATGTTGGACATGAAACCTTGCTGGTTTCCTTGGTGCATAAGTCTAGGGAATACCCACTCCAGTTCCGCCAAACCTGCCAAAAATGTGATCCAGGGTGTTACAGATGTAAGGTTAGATTGATCTTGGAATTGGTTAAAAAGATGGCACAATATTGTGGGTTAAAGGGCCTATATTGTGTAGTGATGTTCTTTGTTCTAAGACAGCATAGCCTGGATAGAGAGAGATGCACCCATGATGTATTGGGCTGAGTCCACTGGTCCCTGCAGCTTTTTATGACCTTGCACATTGAAACCGCCATACCAGACAATGATATACGTAATTAGTCAGACTGCTTTCACAGTATATCTGTAAAAGTTTGTTAGAGTATTCAGTGACAAGCGAAACTTTCTTAACCATTTCAGGAAGTAAAAACACTGGTGCACTTTTTTTGTGCTGGACACTCTTCTAAGCTTTTCAAATTGAAAATTATTTTAAAAAATTAAAAAAATGGCAGATGCTGGAGATCGGGAACAAAAATGGTAAATGCTTCAAACATGCAACACATCAGGCAGCATCCTTAGAAAGATAAACAGAGCTTAATACCCCAAATGTTTGTCAAATTATCTCTGGTGTTTGTCAAATTAGCTTCTGACTTGGTGTTCTCAACCTGTTAGAGCAGAAGCTAATGCAGTGTGATCGAAGGCAACTTCTATCTTGTAAAATAGATGACCAATTGGTGTCTGCTTGGTAACCTTCATGTTGCCATCTACAATTAAGGATTTTGATATATAGCTGCTCAAAAAGTGAATCCAAACTTTGTATTCAATCATCACCCACATGTAATAAGCTCTTCAGGCCTGTGTGGGGAGCCAGAGAGCATTGGACGTCAAGGTTCCGAGAGCACCTGTATTTGTTAATTCAGAACCAGAATCAGATTTATTATCACCGACATGTGATAAGAAATTTGTTAAGTTAGCAGCAGCAGTTCAATGCAATACATCATATAGATGAGAAAAAAATTAATAAATAAAATAAAAACAATAATAAATAAGTAAATTGATTACAGTGTACTTATAATGAATAGATTAAAATCGTGCTAAAAACAGAAATACTGTATATTAAAAAAGTGAGGTGGTGTCCAAGAGTTTAATGTGCATTTAGGAATCAGATGGCAGAGGGGAAGAAGCGGTTCCGGAATCACTGAGTGTGTGCCTTCGGACTTCTGTATCTCCTACCTGACGGTAACAGCGAGAAAAGGGCATGCCCTGGGTGCTGGAGGTGTTTAATAATAGACGCTGCCTTTCTGAGACACCGCTCCCTAAAGATGTCCTGGGTACTTTGTAGGCTAGTGCCCAAGATGGAGCCGACTAAATTTACAACCCTCTGCAGCTTCTTTCGGTCCCATGCAGTAGCCCCTCCCCCCATACCAGACAGTGATGCAGCCTGTCAGAATGCTCTCCATGGTACATCTATAGAAGTTTTTGAGCGTACTTGTTGACATGCCAAATCTTTTCAAACTCTTAATAAAGTATAGCCGCTGTCTTGCCTACTACATCAATATGTTGGGACCAGGTTAGATCTTCAGAGATCTTGACACCGAGGAACTTGAAGCTGCTCACTCTCTCCACTTCTGATCCCTCTATGAGGATTGGTATGTGTTCCTTCATCTTATCCTTCCTGAAGTCCACAATCAGCTCTTTTGTGTTACTGACATTGAGTGCCAGGTTGTTGCTGCAGCACCATTCCAATAGTTGGCATATCTCACTTCTGTACGCCCTCTTGTCACCATCTGAGATTCTACCAACAATGATTGTATCGTTAGCAAATTTATAGATGGTATTTGAGCTATGCCAAGCTACACAGTCATGCGTATATAGAGAGTAGAGCAGTGGGCTAAGCACACACCCCTGAGGTGCACCAGTGTGATTGTCAGCAAGGAGAAGATATTATCACCAATCCACACAGATTGTGGTCTTCTGGTTAGGAAGTTGAGGATCCAATTCCAGAGGGAGGTACAGAGGCCCTGGTTCTGCAACTTCTCAATCAGGATTGTGGGAATGATGGTATTAAATGCTGAGCTATAGTCGATGAACAGCATCTTGACATAGATGTTTGTGTTGACCAGATGGTCTAAAGCATGTGGACAGCCAATGAGTTTGCGTCTGCCATTGGCCTACTGTGGCGATAGGCAAATTGCAATGGGTCCAGGTCCTTGCTGAGGCAGGAGTTTAGTGTAGTCATGACCAACCTCTCAAAGCATTTCATCACGGTCGATGTGCTACCTGGCGATAGTCATTAAGGCAGACCACATTATTATTCTTAGGCGCTGGTATAATTGTTGCCTTTTTGAAGCAAGTGGGAACTTCTGCCCGTTGCAGTCAGAGGTCGAAAATGTCCTTGCATACCTCCATAAGTTGGTTGGCACAGGTTGTTGTTTTAACGATGGTCATCATCACTGGTGCTTCCTGTTTAATCTTGTTAAGTTTATTTTGACTGGCATGGATTTTTTGCATTTTGTTATTACTTAAGTGGACTCCCGATTCCTGCTTATCGCTGGGTCCTAGCTCTGAAGGTATTAAGTCTCGCAGTGTCACTCTGCCAAGCCACTTACATTTTATTAGAACTCTTACGAATAAACCCTGGCTGCCATCTCCATACAGGAGTCTGTCTTTCCTCTGTATTTGGGATCAGTCTTTGACAGCATTTAACGTAACACCTTCGTTCTATCAATAATGATATCAGAACTGACACACATAATTGGGGGGGCTCCAAAATTTCTAATTGATCACTATTTTTGGGGCAGACAAGCTTTAGATGCACATATTTAATCCTGTTTCTTTTGTGTACTTAATTATTAATGACCACATGCCAATGGATTGGCGCCCTTAGTCACACACATTAACAAAATGTACTGCTGCTCATTAGGAATATGTGCCTGCAGAAACAACCTGAGCAATTATTTTGCAAAGGGGGCTCTAAAGTGATTCCTTAATTGATTTTTGACTCTCATATCTGTGCAGTCACTAAAACAGCCTATTTCCACTTCTACAATAGTTCAAAATTGCCTCGGTTCATGTGATGTTGAATTTACGTACATTTTTTATGCAACTATCCTTCAGTCATTAGAACACAATTCTGATTGTATCCTGATGTAGGGTTCTGATTCAAAACCTGAATGATTCCTTTTCTCCCACTTATGCTGCTCGACCCGCTGAGTTCCTCCAGTAGATTGTTTGTTGTTCTTCCACTTTTTGCTGATTTGTGAACAAATGACCCTACTTTTACTGGGCAAGTTGCTGTAGTTTTGTTTCTTCCGCTGTTTAAGTTATCTGTTTCTATATAAGACCATAAGACATAGGAGCAGAATTAGGCCATTTGGCCCATCAAGTCTACTCCGCAATTCCATCATGGCTGATTTATTAGCCCTCTCAACCCCATTCTTGTGCCTCCTACCCATAACCCTGGACACACTGACTAAACACAAACCTATCAACCTCTACTTTAAATATACACAATGATTTGGCATCCACAGTTGTCTATGACAAAGAATTCCACAGATTCACCACTCTCTGGCTAAAGGAATACCTCCTCATCTCTGTTCTAAAGGGGTATTGTTCTATTCTGAGGCTGTGTGCGCCCTCTGATCCTAAACTCCTCACTAAGGAATCATCCTCTCCTTGTCTATTCTATCTAGGCCTTTCAATATTCGATAATTTTCAAAGAGAACCCCTCCCCATTATGCTAAACTCCACCAAGTACAGACCCAGAGCCATCAAACGCTCCTCATATGTGTAGAGTGCCCTCCTGCTTCAAAACTTCCACCATTATCCCTGTACTTAAAAAGACCAAGGTAACATATCTGAACAACTGGCGTCCTGTTGCACTCACCACAATAAAAAGCAAATGCTTTGAGAGGCTGGTCAAGGACTACTTCTGCAGCTTGCTGCCATGCACACTGGACCCCCTACAATTCTCCTACCAACTCAACCGATAGACAGATAACGCAATAGTCACAGCTCTACACACTGTCCTTACACACCTGGAGGGGAGGGATGCTTATGTGAGAATGCTGTTCTTTGACTACAGTTCAGCGTACAACACCATAATTCCCTCCAGGCTTGAAAAGAAGCTCAGAGACCTCGGCCTTCACCCTGCCTTGTGTGGCTGGATCCTGGACTTCCTGTTAGATCGCCAGCAGGTGGTAAGAGTGGGCTCCCTCACCTCTGCCCCTCTAACTCTCAACCCAGGTGCCCCTCAGGGCTGTGAGCTAAATGGTCTCCTTTACTCTCTGTATATCCATGACTGTGTCGCCACCCACAGCTCCAATTTGCTTATTAAATGTGCTGACGATACCACACTGATTGGCCTAATCTCCAATAATAATGAGGCAGCCTACAGAGAAGAAGTCATCACCCTGGCAAAGTGGTGTCAAGAAAACAACCTCTCCCTCAATGTTGTAAGAACGAAGGAGCTGGTTGTGGACTACAGGAGGAATGGAGACCGGCTCAGCCTTATTGACATCAATGGATCTGGGTTTGAGAGGGTGAACAGCTTTAAGTTCCTTGGCATACACATCACCAAGGATCTCACGTGGTCTGTACATACCGGCTGTGTGGTGAAAAAGGCACAACAGTGCCTCTTTCACCTTAGACAGTTGAAGAAGTTTTGTATGGCCCCCCAGATCCTAAGAACTTTCTACAGGGGCACAATTGAGAGCATCCTGACTGGATGCATCACTGCCTGGTATGGGAACTGTACTTTCCTCAACCGCAGGACTCTGCAGAGAGTGATGTGGACAGCCCAGCACATCTGTAGGTGTAAACTTCCAACTATTCAGGACATTTACAAAGACAGGTGTGTAAAAAGGGCCCAAAGGATCATCGAGGACCCAAGTCACCCCAACCGTAAACTGTTCCGGCAGCTATCGTCCGGGAAACGGTGGAGCAGCATAAAAGCCAGGACAAACAGGCTCTGGGACAGCTTCTTCCAGCAGGGCATCAGACTGACTAATTCACACTGACACAACTGTATTTTTATTTTATATTGACTGATCTGTTGTACAGATATGTCTTACTGCACATACTGCTTATTACAAATTACAGGTCGACCTTCACTAATCCGGCACCATTGGGACCTGAGGAATGGTGGATTAGTGAAAATGCCAAATTACAGAAGGATGACATTAAGCATAATCAGTGCCGGATTACCAAAGGAACCGGATTACAGGTTGTCGGATTAGTGAAGGTTGACTGTACTATTATCTGTACATTGTACATTCAGATGGAGATGCAACATAAAGACTTTTACTCCTCACATATGTGAAGGATGTAAGAAATAAAGCCAATTCAATTCAAAAACACTTCCATTCCCGGGATCATTCTCATGAACTTCCTCTGGAACCTCTCAAATGAAAGCACATCCTTTCTGAGATGAGGGGCCCAAAACTGCTCACAATACTCCAAGTGCCGTCTGGCCAATGCCTTATAAAGCCCCTTATAAATTGAATTGTTTGCTGTGAGTCATGTATCCTGCGACATCACCACCTTATTCAGTGTTGGCAATAAATACACTGTTTAAGATACAATGTTTGCTTCTCGCATTATAACAGTGAATGTACTATTGAGCACTTCAATAGTTGTAAAACATTTCAGAATGTCATGAAGACAGGAATGATTATAAACATGTCTTTTTATCTCAAATATTTCTATTATACAGTAAATTTGACATGTAACTTTCAAAACGTTTCCATTATTTCCAGCTTGACAGAAATTAGTGTTAGCTTTGAGAAAGAAATAACGAAAGCAGTGAAAAGTGTCAATGCAACAACAGATGTATAGAAAAGTTGGAGAAGCATCGTAGTTTAATTCAATAAGGTGTGAGGAAAGCATAACTCACTGTGAGATTTAATTTCCTTTCATTATTCTGACCAGAATCTATTTTCCTGTAAGTATGATATTCTAAATAAAATTCCTGAATATGACTTTTAGCAATTAATATTGATAACTAATTCCCCAGGAGCTCCCTGTGAATAGTTTCAGTGAAAGAGTTGATAAATGTTCATTGGACTGCATATGAATATGTGATATACCACAATACAATTGTCATTCACAGAGTTATATAGAATGGAAACAGCACTTAATTCAATTCATCCATGGCAACCAAGTTGTCTTCCTGGCTAGCCTCATTTGCCTATATTTTTTCCATCTCCCCCCTTTTTCTTCTCCATGAAACTGTCCCAATGCCTTTAATGATAAATGGAGTAAAAAATGCATGCAACAGCATTATCTGATGCACATGGCCTTCCTTGACTTTACAAAATAATTAGTGACTATCAGAGAAAGAGAAACCACCCAGATTTGATTGCCCTTAGAAATTTAGCTGCACTCACTGTGGTATGTTGGCACATAATCTATGATCTTAACCAACAGGCTGCATACAGAGTTAATCCCAGTGCCGAGTGGTGTGAAACAGGGTTTTGTCATCGCCTCAGCAATCTTCTCACTCTTTCTCGCCACAATGCTGCAGCTCACCCCCAACAAGCTTCCCACTAGATTGAGGCCGGCAATTTCTCATTAGTGGGAAATTGCCGGCCGATGGTGTAGTGGCATCCACACCAGACTTCAAGGCGTGTGGTCCCGTGTTCGCATCCGGCCAGCTCCTTGCCCGCTCTCTATCCGCGCTGGGTTGTGTATTGAGCTAGCAACTCAACCTTGTAAAAAAACAAGATGATGTGCCACAGGATGTGGGAAGGAACAACATAGTGGGAAATTACTGAACCTATATTGCTTCCATTCCAGAATCTTCAGTCAGAGTTGCAGACATTCACCTCAGAAGCCAAGCTTCAAATTATGATTAGTTTGTTCGCTAAGCTATATCTTAGAATGGGCCTTAGAGCCTTAGAGGCATGAGTCATACAACACAGAAATAGGTCTTTCCACTAAACTCATCCATACTGACCAAGATGACTACTTGAGCTAATCTCATTTGCATCTCACTAAACCCTTTCTGTTCATGTACCTATCTATCCATTGTAGTTGTCTAATTGTTTTTGAACATTATAATTGTATCTGCCTCTTCTTCTGGCAGCTCATTCCATAGATATACCACCCTGCACACAAAAAGTTTTCCCTCAGGTATGTTTTAAAATTTTCCCTTCTCGCCTTAAACCTATGGTCTATGTCCCAACATGTATGAAGAACAGAGGTTTTATTGGATGTGGGGAGGTGTTCATGGTAAATACACTGAAAAGGGCCAATATCAGTACCACCTGCATTCATTATCTGTTGATCATGGAACTGATCATCTATAGGGCTTTCATACAAAAGATTTTTTTGGAACTTTTAATTTTGTGCTATTTTCGGAGCCTCCTTGAAAAAATTATTGGCAAAACAGATTCTGGAGCAATGTGCACAAAATGCTGGAGGAACTCAACATATCAAGCAGCATCTACAGAGAGAAATGAACTGTAGATGTTTTGGGTCAAGGCCCTTCATTGGGATTCATCTTGATGTCTTGATGAAGGGTCTTGACCCAAAAATTGATGCTCTCTAGAGATGCTGCCTGATCTGCTGAGTTCCTTTTGCATTTTGTGTGTACTTCTTGAAGAAATGCAACCTTCCACTGACCTCTGGGCCCATGACTGCTCAAAGTGGAGGAGGAGCATTTAAGGTGTGAATGACAACCTGAGACCATGCATGGGGAGTAGAAAAAGGCCCCAAGTAAGCAGAAGAAGGAACAGACCACTATACTATCTAACCACCAGCCTGCCCCAACAGGCACCTCTTGCCCCATCTGTGGAAGCGTCTACAGAACCCATACTGGCTACATCAGCCACCTCGGAGCCACAACACTGGAGTAGAAGTAAGTCTTCTATCCATCTTCTATCCTGAGGACCTTCCCAAGAAGAAGAAAGTGGAGAGTTTCAGCAACATACCTAATTGTCAACAATGGCATAATCACAAGAAAGTATGGGCTGGAAAAGGCACCATACCCCAGCGTTCAATGCAATATGATTTGATCTGTCCCTTGCCTTAATTCCTCTTCAGTGCTAGCTCCCCATGAAAAGTCAATGCATGCTAGTCCAGTTTTCAGGCCAATTTAGCTTGAGCAGATAATCATAGGACATGCTCAGAGAAGCTACACCCAATTGCATCTATAGCAGAGTTCAGTCTACTTAGCAGGAGACAATCAAAGATCTTCTGTGGGGGATAATAGTGGCGTGGACCACCAAGTACTATTTTAGCTTGGCATTGACCACTACCTTGAATTGACGTCAGATGCTTGGAATGCTGCCTGTGTAGCAGATGTTGGTAGTCACCTTTTGTTAGCTATTTCCTTCCTTGTGGTCCAATTCTGGATTGATTTCATCCACTCCTGTTTCCTTCCCTGACCTGGTTGCTTTCAGTATAAGGTCCAATTCTTGTGGTGTGTAGGGCCTTGAAAACTTTGCAGATCTGGGACATTATTAAGAAAAAGTAACAGAACATATTTTGCTGTTATTCTGTTTGTCTGCTCAGCAGTCTCTCTGAGTCTGCTGGAAACTGTGAAGTATTTGCTCTTGCCTGGTTGTGTAGTTGTTACTTCCCAGTGGTGTAGGACTTTCTCACTAAAAACCCAAGTCAAACTGGCAAGAAGGGAGACAATAGATTTATGCAGTCCTCTTCTTAAAGTAACCCTTCAAATTTGAAACCCTAAAGAATGATGCTGACTGGAAGACAACCTAACCTCAGTTACCAGAATCCCATTCTAAGCAAAAAAAAAACCCAATATCCGCCAATGAAATGACTGCAATAAATGATATAATATTGGCTAATTTGGTTATTTTCAGTGATTTGAAATGAAGATCCTAAAGGTAATGGACTTTACTTCAAAGTGTTTTTTGTTTTGCTAATAAGCCCATTTTTGACTTTAGTGAAGATCCATGTTCGGGCATCATGTACGTAACTTAATACTTTTAGTGCAAAGTAGGAAAAAAAAGTTCAGTTGCATTGCCTAATTGATTCACGGGAGCTATGCTTGTGATAATGGAAATTCATTGCAGAAGAATTGTGAACTGTAACCCAAGCTGTGCAATTTCCAGCACCATTTGCATTCAATATCTTGAATTTCCCGAAGTGCAAACTCCTCTTCAAAAATGAAATATGCATTACTGTCATAAATACCATTGTAAGGTAAGTACTGCTTTTCATATTCAGAGGTGTTCTTACATTTAAGCTAAAAAAAACATTTAGTTTGCTCACTATGAGTACCTCTAGGAACTAAATCGGTATATCATACAATATCATTGCACAAAGTTAATGACCAACAAAACGTAAGAAATATACTGTAGATCGATAAGAACATAAGAAATAGCTGCAGAATTAGGCCATTTGGCCCATTGAGACTGCTTCGTCATTCAATTATGGCTGATTTTTCTAACCCCATTCTCTTGCATTCTCTCCATAGCCTTTAACTCCCTTACCAATGAAGAACCTATCAATCTCTGCCTTAAATATGTCCAGTGACTTAGCTTCCACATCCCCCTGTGGCAATGGATTCCACAGATTTATCACTCACTGGCTGAAGAAATTCCTTTTCATCTCAGTTTTAAAGAAACATCCCTTTATTATGTGGCTGTACCCATGGATCCTAGACTCTCCTACTAATGGAAACATCCTATCTATATCTAGTCTATCCAGGCCTTCCAGTGTACAGTAAGTTTCAACGAGTTGCCACCCCATCCTTCCGAACCCCCCTCAAGAACAGGCTCGGAAACATGAAACGCTCCTCATATGTAAGCCTTTCATTCCTGGGACAATTCTTGTGAAACTCCTCTGGACCCTCCCCAGGGCCAGCTCATCTTCCTTAGTTATGTAGAATACAGATAGCACCCTAAACAGGCATGAAAACACATGGGGATGTCCTTTGCTAAGGTGAGGTTTCATTGTGGGTAGATAGGTCAAAGTTCAAAGTAAATTTTTTATCAAAGCAAGTCACCAGATACAACCCTGAGATTCATTTTCTTGCAGACAACCACAACAAATGCAAGAAACAAACAAATCAATGAAAGACCACACCCAACAGGATGAACAACAACCAATGGTCAAAACAAAAAGCAACAAACCGTGTAATTACAATAAGAGAAAGAAGAAATAAATAACTAATTAATATTGAGAACTTGAGTTGAAGAGTCCTTGACAGTCAGAGCACAGATTGCAGGAACAAGTGATAGGACAAGTGAAGTTATCCCCTCTGATTCAGAAGAGATGGTTCAGGAGTAATAACTGGTGGTGTGGGTCTTGAGGCTCTGGTACCTTCTTCCTGATGGCTGTAGCGAGAAGAGTGCCTGGAATGGCTGCTGGGGTTCCTTGATGATGGACGTTGCTTTCCTACGACAGCACTCTGTGTAGATGTGCTCAATGATGTGGAGGGCTTTACCTGTGATATACTGGACCATATCTACTACTCTTTGAAGGATTTTCTGTTCAAGGGCATTAGTGTTTCCATACCAGACCATGATCCAACACGTTATTAAACCATGCATCTATAGAAGTTCGTCTAAGTTTTAGATGTCATGCTGAGTCTTCGCAACCTTCTAAGGAAGTAGAAGCTTTCTTCATACGTGCTAAGCCCAGGAACGATCCTCTGAAATGATAACACCAAGGAATTAAAGTTGCTGACCCTCTCCACTTCTGATCCCCGATGAGGACTGGCTCATGAACCACCGGTTTCCTCCTTCAGAAGTCAATAATGGGCTCCTTGGTCTTGCTGACATTGAGTAAGAGGTTGTTGTTGTGGCACCACTCAGCCAGATTTTCAATCTCCCTCCTTTATGCTCATTTATCATCACCTTTGATTCAGCCAACACCAGTGGTGTCATCAGCAAACTTAAATATGGCGTTTGGATCTATGCTTAGCCTCACAGTCATAAGTGTAAAGTGAGTAACATAGACACATAGAAAACCTACACCACAAAGCAGTGCCAAACATGTCCTAACCTTAAAACTACCTAGGCTTACCCATAGCCCTCTATTATTCTAAGCTCCATGTACCATCCAGGAAGCTCTTAAAAGATCCTATTGTTTCCGCCTCCACCACCGCTGCCGGCAGCCCATTCCAAGCACTCAACACTCGCTGCGTAAAAAAACTTACCCCTGACGTCTCCTCTGTACCTACTTCCAGGCACCTTAAAAAAATGCCCTCTCATGCTAGCCACTTCAGCCCTGGGAATAAGCCTCTGACTATCCACACAAACAATGCCTCTCATTCTTGTACACCTCTATCAGGTCACCTCTTGTCCTCCAAGGAGAAAAGGCCAGACTCACTCAACCTGTCCTCATAAGGCATGCTCCCGATTCCAGGCAACATCCTTGTAAAACTCCCCTGCACCCTTTCTATGATTTCCACGTCCTTCCTGTAGCGAAGCGACCAGAATTGAGCACAGTAATTCAAGTGGGGTCTGACCAGTGTCCTATATAGCTGCAACATTACCTCTCAGCTCTTAAACTCAATCCCATGATTGATGAAGACCAATGCACCGTATGCCTTCTTAACCACAGAGTCAACCTGCATAGCAGCTTTGAGTGTCCTATGGACTCGGACCCCAAGATTGCTCTGATCCTCCACACTACCAAGAGTCTTGCCATTAATGCTATATTCTGTCATCATATTTGACCTACCAAAATGAACCACCTCAGACTTATCTGGGTTGAACTCCATCTGTCACTTCTCAGTTCAGTTTTGCATCCTATCAATGTCCTGCTGTAACCTCTGACAGCCCTCCACTTCTCTTCCCACAGTAGCCTGGGTGTGTCCCGTCTGGTCTCGGTGACTTATCCAACTTGATGTTTTCCAAAAGCTCCAGCACATCCTCTTCCTTAATATCCACATGCTCAAGCTTTTCAGTCTGCTGCAAGTCATCCCTACAATCGCCAAGATCCTTTTCTGTAGTGAATACTGATGCAAAGTATTCATTAAGTACCTCTGCCATCTCCTTCGGTTCCATATATACTTTTCCACTGTCACACTTGATTGGCCCTATTTTCTCATGTCTTATCTCTTGCTCTTCACATACTTGTAGAATGCCTTATCATACTTGTAGAATGATAGTAAAGCAGGGTATTTTTGGTATTTTACTAAAACTTCAAAGTTTACTTCAACTTTAAGAATGTTGCCATGAAAGCCTATATCTCACATAAAAAAATATAAATGCTAGAAACATTCAGTAGGCCAGGCAGCATCTGTGGAAAGAGAAACAGAGTTTCAGACCAGCATCAGCCGCTTTTAACTTATAGTTATCGTCTTTACTATCTTAATTGTAATCGAACTATTTTAACGTGGACTTTTGGGATGCAGGACTACAATTCAGTTGGGATAGCTTGAGAGAAGATGGTGAAGTATTTACTGGTCACTAACTTTGGAATTGCTGAATGAATAGTGGGCAACATTATGCTGGGAATTGAGGGACTCTGTTATAGCGAGAGGTTGGACAGGCTGGGATTTTAATCCTAGGAGCACAGGAGACTGAGACATGATATTATAGAGGTATATAAAATCATGTGGGGCATTGATTGGGTGGATGTGCAAAGTCTTTTCCCTTGGGTTGGGGAATGAAAGACTAAACAGTCTACAGTAGGTTGAAGTTGAGAAGGGAAAGAACTTGAGAAGCAACTTATTTTTACACAGAGGTTGGTATGTATCTGGAATGAGCTGCCAGAAGAAGTGGTTGAGACAGGTCCATAGATAGGAAAGGATTAAAAGGTTTAAGGCCAAATGCTGGCAAATACAATGGGTCATCCTGATTGGCATGGATCATTAGGGCCAAAGATCTTGTTTCTCTGTTGATAACCTTGTGAACTCTGAATACTTCAATCACAAACACGAGAAAATCTGCTGATGCTGGAAATCCAAGCAACACACACAAAATGCTGGAGGAACTCAGCAGGCCAGGCAGCATCTGTGGAAAAGAGTACAGACGACATTTTGGGCCAAGGACCTTCAGCAGGAATGGAGAAAAAAATGACGAGGAGTCGGTTAAAAAGTTGGGGAGGGGAGGGAAAACACAAGGTGATAGGTGAAACTGTGAAGGGGATGGGTGAACTGAAGATCTGGGAAGTTGGTGAAAGAGTTACAGGGCTGGACAGTAAAGGAGGCAGATGGAATATAAGGTGTTGCTCCTCCAACCTGAGTGTGGCCTCATGCACTTAGCATTCCCATTCTGACATGTCAATTCCAAGTAGCCACCCACTTCCCATTCCCATTCTGACACGTCTACCCATGGGCTCCTCTACTGTTGTGATGAGGCCACACTCAGGTTGAGGAGCAACACCTTATATTCCACCTGGGCAGCCTCCAACCTGATGGCATGAACATCGATTTCTTGAAATTCCAGTAATGGCCCCCCCCCACTCCTCCTCCACCATTGCCTGTCCGCTTTTCCCTCTCTCACCTTATCCTTGCCTGCCCATCGCCTCCCTCTGGCGCTCCTCCCCCTTTTCTTTCTTCCATGGCCTTCTGTCCTCTCCAACAGATTCCCCCTTCTCCAGCTCTGTATCTCTTTCACAATCAACTTCCCAACTCTTTACTTCACCCTTCCCCCTCTCCCAGTTTCACCTAACACCTTGTGTTTCTTCAGTCCTGCTGAAGGGGCTCAGCCTGAAACATTGATGTACTCTTTTCCATAGATGCTGCCTAGCCTGCTGAGTTCCTCCAGCATTTTGTGTGTGTGTAACTCTGAATAATTATCAGTTTTTACTTATTATTTGCTTTTCAGATGGTGGAATAATAATAGAGTTGTTGACTGGAGATATGTCTCAGAGAAATCTTATGCAATAGTGGTTGTAACTTTATTTGGATATTGTATATCATGGGAAATAGATACAGTGAATTCATTCATTTTCATTTAGTTTTGGACATGATCTCAAATAGACCTCTGCAGAGGAATTTCAGGGTGCAGATGTGGTACCTGGATACTTGAAATGAATCTAGATTGTGCTCTCAAGTCTGCACAACTCAAGTCAATATGACCAGGAGACTTATTGAACTTACCTCTACCAAAGCAAGTATGGCTCAACGTTGCCCCCGTCTCTTCTCTTTACCCCTCTCCACTCTCATAACCAATGCAAGATATCAATTTGAGACGTCAAAAAATCCTATCCTGCCACAGATGCTGCTCGACCTGCTGAAGACCTCCACAAAATTGCATATTGTCACTCGCTACCCCACATTGAATAACTTCATTCTGACTTGTTGGCCTGAATTAACAGTAATGCAAAGTTCTTTTGAAAACGTTCCACTGTCCCTTTCTGCAAATGAATCAGAATCAGAGTCAGGTTTATTATCACCGGCATGTGACCTGAAATTTGTTAACTTAGCAGCAGCAGTACAATGCAATACATAATATAGAAGAAAAAAAACACAAAATAAAATAATAATAATAATAATTAACTAAATTAATTACAGTTTATGTACATTGAATAGATTTTAAAACGCGCAAAAAACAGAAATACTATATGTTAAAAAAGTGACGTACTGTCAAGGGTTCAATTTCCATTTAGGAATCTGATGGCAGAGGGGCGGAAGCTGTTCCTGAATCACTGAGTGTGTGCCTTCAGGCTCCTGTATCTCTTACCCAATGGCAACAGTGAGAAAAGGGCATGCCCTGGATGCTGGAGGTCCTTAATAATGGACGCTGCCTTTATGAGACACTGCTCCTTGAAGATGTCCTGGGTTAGTTGTCGGCTAGTACCCAGATGGAGCTGACTAGATTTACAACCCTCTGCAGCTTCTTTTGGTCTTGTGCAGTAACCTGCCCCCACCCTAACGTCCAATACCAGACAGTGATACAGCCTGTCAGAATGCTCTCTGTGGTACATCTATAGAAGTTTTTGAGTGTATTTGTTCACATACCAAATCTCTTCAAACTCCGAATGAAGTATAGCCACTGTCTTGCCTTCTTTATTAATTGCATTGATATGTTGGGACCAGGCTAGATCCTCAGAGATCTTGATACCCAGGAACTTGAAACTGCTCAAAATCTCCATTTCTGATCCATCTGTGAGGATTGGTATGTGTTCATTTCTCTTACCTCCGGAAGTCCACAATCAGCTTTTTGGTCTTACTGACGTTGAGTGCCAGGTTGTTGCTGTGACACCATTCCACTAGTTGGCATATCTCACTCCTATACGCCCTCTTGTCGCCATCTGAGATTCTACCAACAATGGTTGTATCATCAGCAAATTTATAGATGGTATTTGAGCTATGTCTAGCCACACAGTCATGTGTATATAGAGAGTAGAGCAGTGGGCTAAGCACACACCCCTGAGGTGCGCCAGTGTTGATCGACGGTGAGCAGGGTATGTTATCAGTATGTTATCTGGTTAGGAAGCTGAGGATCCAATTGCAGAGGGAGGTACAGAGGCCCAGGTTCTGCAAATTCTCGATCAGGATTGTGGGAATGATGGTATTAAATGCTGAGCTTTAGTCAATGATCAGCATCCTGACATAGGTGTTTGTGTTGTCCAGGTGGTCTAAAGCCGTGTGAAGAGGCATTGAGATTGTGTCTGCCAATGACCTGTTGTGGCAATAGGCAAATTACAATGGGATGCTTTTGTTTGTGACATTCTGTTCCAATTGCGTAAGTTATTGGTGAGGCTGCTCATGGAGTACTGTGCAAAGTTTTGGTCACGTTGTAACTGGAAAGATTTGATTAAACTGGAAGTAATAATACTGAAAAGATTTGTGAGGATATTGCCGGGATTAATAAGCCTGATTTATAGAGAGAGGTTGGCCAGGGTTGGTTTTTATCACTTGGAATTTAGGTGAATGAGGGGCAATCTTATAGACATGTTTAAAATTATGAGAGGCATCAAAAGAAAGGATAACTGATAACCCTCTTCTCCCCAGGGTAAGAAGTCCAAAATTAAGGGCATAGATTTAGGGTGAAAGGGAAAGATTTAAAAGAGATCTGAGGGGCAACCTTTCGTGCAGAGCACAGTGATATGGACTGAACATGGGAAATTTGGACTAGCTGATTGGACACCACAATTGGCATGGATTAGTTAGGCTGAATGACCTGTATTTGTGCTATATTACTCTATCACTCTATAACTGGAATCTCAAAGGTCTTTTAAATTTATCATGCAGCCTATCACCTGTGATCCCAACAAAAACACTAAAGTCAGTTTTCTTCTGGCCTACTTGCTGCATCTGACCTTTAATGGAATATTTATGGTTGTGAAGTGATTCCAAGATACAAGTCTGCCAGTAAAGATGATTATTTCTATACTATGTAGGGCATTGAGGAGTTAATCTATCTCACTAATGGAACCTGTGATAATCAGATTTTTCACTCTTGCCTTCAGAGAAACTTGCAACCATTGCCTCTGTTGGTAGAGTGACACTAGATAGACAAGCCAGTGGAAGCTTACCACTGCTATGTAACAATAGAAGTGCCAGTCAAGTATAAAACAAGCTCTCTGTAATTTGCCTTTTGCTAACCTGGTCCTCACTTGATACAGTGATAATATTAATTAACCACAGCAATCATTCTCTGTCAATTAGCCTTTCATAGATCTTTACATGATGACTTGGAAATTATACATCCAAAGTCACCTTTCATCCCAAATGTTCTACACTCATCAAAAATGGTCCCCAATTTTGCTGTGCAAATCAAATGTCCTATTTTCAAGATTGGCAATTAATATTAAAATATAAATTAGGCACAGCAGTGAGTGATGATGAAGATGCAGAGTGGCTTTCAGAAGATATAGACAAGGTACATGGTGCTGAAAAGTTTGTGAACGCTGCAGAATTTTCTGTATTTCTGCATATAAATGACCTAAAATGTGATCAGATCTTCACATTCCCCAATTTGCCTGAAGACCGTAAACACTTTCTCTTTTGTAATCTGTATAGGGTCCATGACCTTGATGCTGTTTAGCCTTACTTCTGTAGACCATGTTAATCCCTTGAGTAAGTACAGATGCAAAGAATCCATTTCAGATCTTCCCCTTCTCTTTTGGCTTTTTTGGATCATTTTTCTCAACAAATAAATGAACAAGTATCATGTTTTTGTGTTATTTATTTAATCGGCTTCTCTTTATCTAGTTTTAGGACTTACTTGAAAATCTGATCCCATTTTAGGTCATATTTATGCAGAAATAGAGAAAATTCTATAGGTTCACATACTTCCTAGTCCCACTGTAAGTGAGTTAGCAAGAAAATGGCAGATGCGGTATCAGTGACTTTGGTGCACAAAACTGAAAAGTAGAAGAGGTTTTTAACAATGGTGACAGATGTGGAAACATTGATGTTCAAAGGGAATTCTGTGCCCTCGCATGCAACCACTGAAAGCTAACATACAGATGTTTAATCAGTCACCCCAGCCCCAATCATGTTCTATCCTTCCTCTTCTCCACCCACTCCATCTGCTCATTATCACACACTAACCACCATGGTTCCCCTCTCCCACCCTACCTCCCTTACATGATTCTATATTCCAACTTCCTGTCCTGATTCCTGATTCCATTGTTGCCAGCCTTTTGTTGCCTCCACCTATCCCCTCCCACTCTCTGTCGCTATTCCATTTTTTGTACTCTATCTGTCCTTCACAATTCCTAATCTGAATCCACTTGTCACTTGTCAGTTCTCTTGTTCCACTACTCTCTCCAGTATTCTACTATTCTTTATACTGACTATCTCCTCTCTATTTTCTAGCCCTGATTAATTAAGGGCCTTAATGCAAAACATCAACTGTCCATTTCTCGCCATAGATACTCTGAACTTGTTGAGTTTCTCCAACATCTTGAGAGGTGTTCAAGCAACTTGGGGGAAATGTATAGTATATTAGCCAAAATCACACCTGGAGTATTGTGAACAGTTTTGCTCTCTTACTCTAAAAAAGGAACCATTGACCATTGAGGGAATACATTGATGATTCCCTAGGCTGATACTGTGCAAGGAGGATGTGTTCAATGAGGAGACATTGAATAGACCAGTGCTGTAATCTCTAGAATTTTGAAGAATGAGAGGGAATTTCATGGAATATCGCAATATTCTTACAGGGCTAGATGGAATAATGTTTCCCATAATAAAAATAGAAAACACTGGCAATATTCAACAGGTCAGTCAGCATCTGTGGAAAGAGAAGCAGGGTTAATGTTTCAGGCTGATGGTCCTTGGTCAGATGGGGAAAGAAAGATAGTAAAGGATAGGGCAAAGAGAATATCGTTGATAGGTGACGACAAGTTTGCATGGGGATAAGTCATCCATTAAGTGGATTAGGGGGTGATTAGGCTTCTTTTTTGGACCCTGCTGATGTTTCCAATATTTACTGTTTTTATCAAGTATGTGTGACTTGTGCTTGAGGCAGCCAGTTCTGATGGAGATAATGGGTTTTGGCAGATGGTAGTTGCCAGGGTCAGATCCATGAGACTGCTCCATGTGCCAATAGCCCATGAGTTATTCCATGTGCTATTCCATGTGCTTGGGTTGAACCAAGTTGTTACAGTGTGGATGGATAGCCTTGGCAGTGGTAGAAATGGAATGGTAGGTTGGAGTAGTGCAGGCCAGGTTGCTTAGTAGACCTTCCTATAACTTCTCACTTTGGTTATCCATTTCCCTCTCACTCTGATTTGTCTGTCTGTGGCCTCTCTCACTGTTGCAATGAGGACTATGTCTGGGCATACTCCCACCTTCTACTTGGATGCCTTGCTGCCTTCATGACTTTGTGCCTTTGTCCACTTGTGGGTGGCTCATTTTATCTGTGTCTGTTGTAACACGACTTTCCTTCTGAGAAACTTCGTCAGTTTTTCACTCTCCATGAGTGCAGTCTGATCCACTGGGCTGTCCCATAGCCTTCCTATTAGCATCGCATAACACAGACAAAGAAACATAATCCTACTCTAACCAGCATGTTAACCTACTTGACCAGATGACTTGACCTCAGAACAACTCTTTTCTCACCATATCACAGGCATTCCCTTTGTCCTATCTGTTCCTCCTTCCACCTTCTCTGTAACTTCAATTTACCTTTTTTTCATTTCTCTTTCCTTGTTCTGATAAAGCACCTCAGTCCTGAAACATTACCCCTGTTTCTCCCTCCACAGATGCTGCCTGACCTGCTGAGTTTTTCCAGCATTTTCTGATTTTATTTCAGCTTTCCAGCATCTGCAATACTTTTGATAAGCAAGATATCTCTCCTGGGTGAAAAGTCTAAAACCAGGGGTCCCAGTCTCAGAATAAGGGGTAGAATGTAGATGAGGGGGAACTTTTTCACTTGGGGTGAAGTGAACCTTTGGAGGGCACGAGGGCAGTGAAAGTCAAGTCACAGATTGTATTCAGATAGAGATTTCTGAATATTAAGGGAAGTCATTTGATAGTTCAACAAAGTGACACTGAGGTTGCAGATCAGCCATGATCTTGATAAACCTGGAGGAGGTTTGAACAGCCAAGTCACCTTACAGTTATATCTTTTTCGTACAAACTCCATCACCAAAATAACAAAAAAAAATGCAATTGATGGTTTTACTTCGAAGATTGCTTTGTTTCTGACTGCCTTGATTTCATTTTCAGCTTGATTGTGACAATCTTTGTAATTTTAAGGATAATTACACACGAAAGAGAAGACCGACAAAGACAGACAGGGACAATGCTGATCATGACTTCCAGCTTCATCCCGCACCCCTTCCAACGCTCAGTCTCAGATGTAATGTTATTTTTATTCTTCCTCTTAAGGCAAGTTCGTAAGCATGTTAGGGACGTAAAGAAGCTGTTTGTTTTGTATTTGTGTTTGTGTTCCTATCTGCCTCTGTTACTGTCTGTGCAAGTGTAACGCAGAAAGGTGTGCAAATTGCTTGGATTTCTCTAGGACCCGGGGGGTGCGCTGTGCACTCGGGCTACGCCGGGCACGTCAGTGACTGAATGTACACGGAAGAGGAGGAGGCGGAGGCTGCAGCCAGTCAGCGAGGTACAAAGAACTGGGCATTCACCTTTAAATCCGTCCATTAAAAAAAATACTTCTCCCTCTCAGCGCCAGCTTCAATGGATCCCACCTACCTGAGTGTAAAGGCGGACGACGACCAGCGGGCTTAAACTGACACCCCAGGTAACAGGAGAAATTCACAGCATGTTTGTGTTTCTCTCTCTCCTTTGCTTGCTGCGAACGTTTGCTCAGAAAGTGTCAGGTGGCGCAGAGGCACACTGTATCTGAGTGTTTATCTGAAACACTGACAGGGCCCCAGTTGCTACCACAACCGACTCGCCTCCCTTCCCCTTCTAACGAAACGGGGAGCAGGAACCAGCGGAGGGGTAAACCCCTCTCGCCGTGGCTCTGTCACCGCTGTTAGCATTGAATGTCGAGAATGATATTCCAACACACTCTGTAGCCGGAGCCATGTATCCACATTGCGTCCTGTCTGGGACTAGAGCGCAAGCGCGGGACTCCATAGCACACGCAGACACATTCATAGAGAAACAGTGGTATGGTTATATCGGATTTAATATTGTTTAATACACACGCTTTCCTTTTCGTTACCGACCCTACAATCATAGGGAGCCCGAGTAACAGGCGCAGTGCTTTATCCAAAAATGTCCCTCTCTGGCTGTTCATCAACCTTACACCTCCAAATGTCAGTGGGGTTACATCTGGATTCAAAACAAAACATTTAAGGGCTTTATTGAAAGTTAAACTCTGGGACAGTTCTATTAAACGTAGAAGTAATTTCTTACTTCCTCCCTGTGGGGCTGCCAGCCTCTATCACGAGTGGATGAAGTATGTGGCGTTTACTCAGCACCCACTCACTACGGGTATTTTTTACAGTCGGCGAAATCAACAGTGCGTTTTAAACCCACTAGACATTAGCTCGCCGTATCTGATCGGATATTGTTTCCTGGATTCAACATGTGTCTGATTGATTTCTGGAGAGTTGACGGTTTGCAGTCTAGCTGCTTGCAATTTAATGCTCAGCAAGGCTGCAATTCCCAATAGTGCGAAGAATCGCATGTTCAGGGCTCGATAAAGTTCAGAGCCAGCCTCCCCGGTACTTGTGAGTAACTGAGGGGTATTCCTTTCAGTTCAGTGGAGAATCTTAACTAAACACATAAACAATGAGGCTGCTACTCTGTGTGGATAAATGTTCTGCAAGCTGTAACGGCCAGTCCCGAGGGTGCGGGGGTCAGAGTGTGTTAAGTGTGTTTGGAAGTTGTGTAAAGACCATGAGAATATACCCCACTGGACAGCTGGGCACCTGTCAGACTTGATCTTGCCAACTGCGGCTTTTTGGAGGTGTTAGGTAGGAGTGTGTTAACCGTGCGAAACATTCTTCTGTGACGGAGGCCCTGAGGGCTTTATTGCCCATTTCTGAGAGAAGGCAATAAGGAGGGAAGATGTTGTCCGGGTCCATTGTTCGCGGTCAAGGTAAATCTACAGTGCAGAGCGGTTTGGTAGCGGTTTGATAGATCACACCGGATGAACCAGCGAGGTGGCTCGGCTCTGGAGTCATATATAGGTCACACCTGGTCATCAAGGTCGATCTCCCTCCCTCAAAGCTGTTGGTGAACCAGATGAATTGTCACGCCGACAAGAACATCATCACTGATATTAGCTGTTAAGAAATGCCTGGGTTCATTCCACTACTAGATTGACGCTGTTGCTGGGCTGTGTTGGATATTGTCCGAATATTCACACTGTGAATATTCGCAGCGGAGACTGCTTGAACTTTTGGGCGGGAAGCATTTGAGCTAACGTCGGTGTTGAGGCCAGCGCCTGGAAAGACTGGATATCCTGGGGTTTCCGGTTCTGTGCTTTGAGCAAACAACATACAAAGTTCAAAAGTAGATTTATTATCAAAGTACATATTTGTCACCATATACGACCCTAAGATTTATTTTCTTATGGGCATTCGTAGTAATTGCAAAGGAATACAATCGAATCAGTGAAGTACTACACATAACAAAGTAACGTTCCGTTTCTTCCACTTTGTATGCCTTTGGAATCATAGATCCCTATGAATTGGAAACACAAGATCCCATCTCGGGTCAAAGTTGCTGGTGAACGCAGCAGGCCAGGCAGCATCTCTAGGAAAAGGTACAGTCGACGTTTCAGGCCGAGACCCTTCTCTTACTAACTCTTCCTTCAGTTCGTCCTGACGAAGGGTCTCGGCCTGAAACGTCGACTGTACCTCTTCCTAGAGATGCTGCCTGGCCTGCTGCGTTCACAGGCAACTTTGATGTGTGTTGCTTGAATTTCCAGCATCTGCAGAATTCCTCTTGTTGTGTTATCCCATCTCGGGTGTTATGTCGGACTGTTTTAGTGCGGGTATTGGACAGCTTGTACTTCATTTTTTTTTCATTTCTTGGAATTATTTACGGGACCATTTAAGTAATACTGCGGTCAGTGGCCGCCTGGAGACAGTAGTCAGAGCGAAGCCCAGACTTTCGACAGGTGGTTAGCAGAGGATTAAACCTTAAGAAAAGTGCGGTGGTGGTGGTTATATTCCTTAATAATAGATGCCGCTTAGGGTTTTTTTTCATATTAAACTACATTTCCAAACTCGACATCTTCAGTCACTTGGTTTGTGGCTAATTTTGCTCAGCAGATCTGATGAGAGCACGCCAACAGGAGTGCACGGGGACATCTGATCTTTTGTTCCATTAATCTACAGTTCAACTCGCTGACCTTAATGGGTAATTTGAAACGCGACGCTTTCGGGGAATGAAGGCGTTGTTGTGAATTGGAAATTGAGGTGAACTTTTCCACTTAGTTCTAAATTTCAGCCGTTTACCGTGGGGTGAAGATTTGACTAAGAGAGGCCATTCGGCTAAACATGCATCTTCCAAATCTGTGAGAAGTCTGTACAATCGTGGAGAGTCAAAGAGTGAAGATGCAGTATCGGAAACACACATCTGCTGGAGGAACTCACCGAGTCAGGCTGCGTCTGAGAAGGGAAATAGACAGTGGACGTTTTGGGCTGAGATCTTTAATCTGGACTGAAAAACTTATTAAACTTCTTTAGGAGAGGGCCAGTATAAAAACGTGAATAGATAGAGGGTGGAACAGGAGCTGGCAGAACAGAAATGGATCTAGGTGAGGGGGAATGATAGGCACATGGAGGAGTAAAGAGCAGAACTAACTACAAAGGGTGGGACGTGGCAGTCGGAGACAACAAAGGACTCTGGATGATGGGAAAGAAATGAAGCTTTGAACCAAGTAAGTAGGGAGGACAGATGGAAATATGGGGGGAGAGGGGGATGGGAGGACGAACCAGTGGGAGGCATGTGTAGGTGATGGGCATAAGGAGTGGAAGTAGCTTCACAAACTTCCTTGGGGCCCAATCTCCCTGAACAATTATTTCTGAATCTGCAATCCTTTCATGCAGCTCCAAGATTAACAAGAAGGCCGTTCCACCAGGGAAAGAGAAACAGGGTAAATGTTTCAAGTGGGGGAAACCCTTCCATACTGTAGTCTCAACACCTTCTGCTTTTATTTCAGACTTCCAGAAACTGCTTTTTTAAAAAATATTTTCAGTCTTTCCCATTGTTGGGTGTATCTTAAAGTTTATAAGGATGAATGATTTGTAAGGCCATTGGAGAATGTTTATTTAATTCTTAAAAAGGGTGAAAAGTAAACTGGTTCATTTTGACAATGACTGGACCAGCTATATTTGTGTTCTGAGGAAGGGTCTCAACCCAAAATGGCCTCTGTGATTTCCCTTTATTGATTTTAACGTGACTAGCTGAGTTCCTTCTGCATTTTGTGTGTTGCTTGGAATCTAGTGTATTCATCACTTTTGACAGTCGGGAATGAATAAGTTTGAAGAACTTGTATCCTCAGCTTTTGACCTCACCCATTCACTTTTCACAGATGATGAAGTGGTACAGTACCACCCAATGCAATAAGCTTCAAGTGCCTTTTAGGTTCAAATAAATTGGAAGCCAAGCTGGGTGTACAATAGCAAGTGGGTGTAATTGAGGAATGGATGTGCCAAAAGCCTGAGGTAAGTAATGAGAAGAGCTATTGGAGATGCCAGGTAGATGGACAAAAGGCACAATAACTCAAATCTTCTGTGAATGGGACAGTTGTGTCCCCCCCTCTAGTGAGAGGTCAGTTGCTTTGGGAATGTGGAATTGGTTATTACCACAGTTGCTTATGCTTTAGTGCTCTTTTAAATCCAGATCCCTATACCAGTCAGCACAGATTAGTAGTGAATGAATGGTATCTGTGTCCCAAAAGTTACACTGGACTTGGACCAAAGTGTCTGCTTGGATCTTCTGGGACAGGGGTTCCCAACTTGGGGTTCACAGAGCCCTTGCTTAATGGTGTTGGTCTATGGCATAAAAAAGGTTGGGAACTCCTGCTCTGGGAGACTCCAGCTCCTGCCAAATTCTTAGCAGAATTTGGTGGGCATCCTGAAAAAGGATGGTCATGATTTAATCTGAATTTTGTATATATTTGATGGAAATGATATGTACAATTTAAACCATTTTTAAATGGGGGGGGGGGGTTGCCACCAAGACACACAGAGGCTACACTGGTAAGTTAGCTTTCCAGACCTTTTGCTTGTCACTGACACTGGTTTAACATTCCCAAAGACAGTTAAATGAGTGACGACTGACTATTGAACAAATCAAGACTTGGAAAAAGTTTCCATCTCACCAAAATGAAAAGATTTATGATCAACCGAAGTTTAGTAAAATTGTCATCTGAACTATAAAAGACTGCAGAAAACAGTCACACGAAGGGTTTTGAGAATCCCTGTGTACAAAGCACAGAAATCCAGCCAGTATTCAGAAGGTGCATCAAGTAATTGGGAAGGATAGTGGTATGTTGGTTTTTACTTCAAATAAGTGAAGTAGAAAACTAGGTTAATCTTTCTGTCAGTGTACATGACTGTTGCAATATATAGGCCAAGTGTCTTCTATAAAGTTACAGATGATAACACTGTTGCTTGTAAAATCTCAGATGGTGATGAGGAATTGTACAGGATTGAGATAAATTGGATGGTTGAGTGGTGTTCAACAACAGCCTGCACTCAATATCAGCAAGACCAAGGAACTGATTGTGAGCTTCAGGAAAGGGAAAGTCAGGAGAACATGTGTCCTCATTGACAGATCAGCAGTGGAAATTGTGAGTGGCTTCATGTTTCTGGGTGTCAGCATTTCAGAAGATATATCATTGGCCCAACACATTGATTAAATAACAATCTGGTATGGAGGGATTGTAAACAGTGTCCAAAAGTAATAGACTCAGCCGCTTCCATCATGGGCACAACACGCCGCACCATCAATAATATCTTCAAAAGGTGGTGCTTCAATAAGGCAATAGCCATTACTAAATGACCCTCACCAATGGGATATGTCCACTTCTTGTTACTACCATTGGTATGGGAGTACAGGGGCTTGAAAACCAGCACTCAATGATTCTGAAACAGCTTCTTCCCCTCCACTATCTGATTTCTGAATGGTCCATGATTTCATGAATGCTACCTTGTTATTAATTGATGGTGTTGATATAATTTATTTTGCACTGTACTGCTGCCACAGAACAAGTTATTTCAAAGCCATCCCTAAAATAGAGCTCATTCACATGAAGCACTGCCAAAAGAAAGTAGCATCCATCATCAGGGATTCCCTCAATCCACACCATGCTCTTTTCTCATTACTATCATTGGGCAGGAGATACAGAACACTTGGGTCCCACACCACCAGGTTCAGTAGCAGTTATTACCCCACAAATGTCAGGCTCCTGAACTGGTGTGGAGAACTTCACTTGCTGCAGCTCTTAAACTTTTCTCACTTTCACGGATTCTTTACAACTCGTGATCTCTTTTTTTTTATATGCACAATTTGTCTTTTGCACATTGAGCGTATGTTAGTCTTTGTTTATCTATAGTTTTGTTTTTGTAATTTCTTGTAAATGTCTGTAAGAAAATGAATCTCAATGTAGTATATGGTGACATATACACACTTGATAAATTTTACTTTGGCTTTCACTTTATTTCATGTCACATAAGACAGTGATAATGAAGCAGATTCAGATTCTGAACAAGTAAGATCACATCTACAGGACTGAGAGCAATTTTGGTTCTTCCTATTTAATGCAATGTATTATTTCATTCAGAGAGAATTCACTCAGACAATCCTGGGTAGAGATGGATAGTCTTGTGAGGGGAAAAATGGTGTGCATGTTGAGTCTGTATTCAATGGAACTAAGCCAATAGGAAATGATATTGAAATGTATACATTCCTTTAGGGAGCTGGACAGTGTAAATTATGGAATACTTCCAATAGTGAGGAAATACTGAACAAGGGGACATATTTACAAAATAAGGGCCAGCCATTTAAAACTGAGGTGCTCAGAAATTTCTTTTGTCCCAGAGTAGTGAATCTCTGGAATTCTTTGTCCCTGAGGATACTGGAGGTCAGGTCATTAGATACATTGAAGTTGGAGAGAAACGTACAAAAGATCAAGGGTGAGGAAGTTGTTTACCACTTTTGGGAAAGTCTAACACCAGGTAGTATAGTCTCAGGTAAAGGAGGCACCCATTTAAGACTGAGATGAGGAAAAGTGACTTTATGCAAAACACTCTGAATCTTTGGAATTCTGAGGAAGTTATTCTTATAAAGAGGCTGAATCATTGAACGTAGGCAATGTTTTATTTGAGAGGGAATCGAGGATAATGGTAAAAAGGCAGGAAACAAAGAAGGAAAATTGAATCCATTATGAATGGTCAAGCAGGTTTGAGAGGCTAAATGTCCTACTTCTGTTCTTTTTCTTCAGGAATATTAACTTTTGAAGGGGTTGGGAGTCAGAACTGGATAAGTATTAATCAGTTAACATGAGTGCAGAATGCAGTGTGTAGTTCCACAGAGCCAATGACAATCTTCCAATTAGTCCTCCCTATTGACTGTCAGCCAATCACAATACTGGAATGATGTTGAAGTTGTTTGTGATTGGCTTTATAGAATTTCTGCTCTTTCCCTGTCTGCCCCCGCTCTCTGTTGATAGGATTATTTACAAAATTCTTCACTGAGTCATCTTTTAGGATTGTATTTTGTAGAATATCATGAGTAAGTGCATGATCTTAATGCATTATAGCATTGACGTGACTCTTTTAGTCATTTCTTATGCAGTTTTATGTTCTATTTTGACTTGGATAATTCACTGACATGTTGCTAGATTATAACAGTGTAGAGAGTCTAACCCAGGGTTTTAAAAAATGAGTGATCCATTTGAATCACATCAACCTGCAAAACGGGACTTATTTGCTCACTTGATTATTTAAGCAGCCTTTGATAATGTTGAACACAGCACAATTCTCCAGACCCTTTTCGTGGTTTTCCAGTTGGCAGTAACCACACTCATCTGGTTCCTTACCTATCCATCTGTAGCACTAGCATTGCCTACAATGGCTTTCTTCCCACTTCCGAAATACTTGCCCTCTCTAATTTTAGTCTCCTTGCATAGAGAGCTCAATAACTTAATTCTTCTACTGGTAGCCATGGCTTCATTTCTATATGCCTTAAACATCGCAATTTCATCCCTGCACCGTTCTCACTTCCCCCCCTTTCAAAAATGCTTTTGTGATCCTAATTATGATCAAACTTTTGGTTTACGCTGGTTTCCATTCAACTTCTATTTTAAAACTCTCTCATGAATGCTTGAAGATGTTTCTGATGTTCAGGTGCTAACTCAATAGAAGCTGTTTCAAGTCTTTATTTTCTGGCTTCAGTTTCTGTTGGCTTAGTTTGAAATTCAGTATTGTTTTCATGACATACACATTAAAACCCAGGTTAATCATCAACAAACAGCAATTATACAACTAAAACAATTATGCAACTAAAATAATTATACAAGTGAAATCTGGTGTTCTTTGTATGACGGATAAAAGTTATTAATTAGTTGCAGGTGAATGTTCAAGTAACGGGAAGGAAAATGCACAGCTCTGTTCTGAAATTACTGTTGGCACGAGCTGCATAGCTGAGTCACTGTAGCAAAGCTGGCAGAATTATTACTAGCAAAAGCAGGCGATTAAATTTTTATTTGTTCACATGTGGTAGATGTCATTAAGAAGGTTGCCATTTAATGTTAATTCTGTGTGGTGCAAGAGTAATATGAAAACAAACAAAAAGAAGCTGCAGATGACAGAAACTTTGAAATAAATTAAAAAACCTGGAAATACTTGGTTAGTGAGGCAGCCTCTGAGGAGAGAGAAACAGGGTTAATGCCTTGGTTCTAGCTAGAAATATTGATCTGGAATATTACTTGTGCATTTCTATCTGATTTGGGAATGCAATGAGTATATTCAGAATGTTTGTTTTATTTGCTCTGTAGTACTAGTATTACTGTATTACATAAGTTGCCAAACATTTCTGGGGTCATAGAGTAATGAAAGACACCAAATTTAGCTATTGGCTGCTTGCCTATGAATGCTCTTTTTCCCCTTTCATCCTCTGACATGTTTTTGTTTTGCCCCTCTTTGGGCTCGCACTATTCCACTGTGACGTTTTCCACAATGACCATTGTAAGCCATGCCCTTGGCCATTTAGCTGTGCATTTGCTTAGCATCATTTGTGACTTCAGGAAGGCCTGATGCATTTTAAAGTTTGTAGAACTTTGGAAATGATGTCACTGTTGGAAATGAGCCTGCCACTGTTAGCTCCCCAAAACAACTTGATTCAAATAATTGGATAATTTTCTTGGTAATGTTGATGAAGGAATAAATATTGGTGAATGCTGGGATAACTTCCCTACCATTCTTCAAAATACAATATACCTTCCATGTGAAGAGCAAAGAGAACCTAGATACCGTGCCTTGACTGAAAGTGCAGCAGCCTCTCATTTGTGCCATGGAGGGTCATATTTAACTTCTGCTCTCATGTCTATGGACTAGGACTTGTAACTTCTGAACCTGAAATGAGGGTATTGGTGACTGAACCACAGTTGTCTCTTCAAGTTGATATTTCGAGAACCAAATGTGTTTTCACTGAGCCCATATGTGTTAAGATAAATGAACCAGCTGGACTTCTAAGGTACTAAGAGGGCCAAATAATTTGAAAAAAGCAAATGAATGGGCTTTGGAAGTAATTCGGACTAAAAGTAAAATACTGTACTGGAAAATGAGAGTACAAAAATCCCAATCATCATGCAGTTTAATAAGTCTCCTGCTCTATTACCGCAGAGAGCTGATTATTTGGAATTATCTGAGAGCTGAAGAAGTTAATGCTGTGTAATTATCAAGAACACCATGAATACCTAGAAAGGAGCGGATGATTAGAATGATTAATTACTGTAGAACATGTTACGTCAAGGTAACTGCCTTGAGTCTTGGCTCAGACATGAGACTAGATCCAGAATTACATCTGTAGCTATGAGTCACAAGCGTACGCTAGAAATGCATCTCTGGGGACTATGAATAGGAAGTTTACTCAGAAGGTGCATGCGTTTTTTAAATAAAATAGACAGGTATTGGAACATCATGCGAAACTGTTCCCTTCTATACACCAAACATTATTGGATCCCGAATGCAATCGTTTGATTTTTAAAAAATGCCAAACTGTTCTGGTTAGTCAGGTAAGACTCAGTACACAATAGGTAGCTTGCAGGTGACATGTAATGGTCAAACAGGGAGAAGGGGTAATTGAGGTTTCAACCAAATCTACCTTGGAATTTGCAAAGGGAGTAATGATTTGAGAGTAGTATGAGGATAAGAAAAATAAAAAAACAAACTTATAGCACATTTTTTAAAAAAAAAACTTGCAGCCTTTTTTTGGAGAACTTCAGAAAATGAGTGACATGCCACAAGTAAGATGATTGGTCCAATTTGAAACATTTCTTCCTTTCTATGCATTATGTACCCAGTTAAAAATGAGGGGGAAACAAATATACATATCTGCATCAATTTTAATCCTTTCTGAAAAATTATACAGAAGAATGCTTAGTGTTGGTGACAAAATAGATTACTAAAATTCCCTTGGTTTCATCTTGTATAGTGCCCAAGAGTGGAATATACTGGGTGTATATTCAGCAGGACAGAAATAGATATCTAGGCTACAAATTTTAATAATGTGTGTTCTCTGCTCCAACTCGAGTGCAGGCACAAAGTAAAGAAAATAACATAACTATGGAAGAGGAAACCATTTGATTCATTGTTTCTCATCCAGCAAGAAAATAACATTTGGCTCTTAACCAAACAGGTGCAGTTCAAAGGAATACAACTGAATGTTTCTATATGCTCCACCCCTTCTCTCCATTCTTTTATATTGATTATTCCCCCCCCACCCCCCCGTTCTTTCAGTCCAGGTGAAGGGTTTAGATCCAAGACGTGTACTGTCGGTTTACCTTCGTGCATGTTTACTGACCTGTTGAGTTCCTCTCAGAGTGTGTGTGGCTTGAAAAACCAGGTGCACAGTAAAATGCAGAAATCCAGAAATTTTTTCCAGATGTTCTGTGCATCTCAACAGAGAGTGCTTTTCTGCAACCTTTTCTAGCATGTTCTTCACTTAATGTTCATGAATAAGCATTACCCTTTGCTGCATAAAGTGTGAGATCTTTACACTACAGCCTCTCTGGCCTTAAAACAGTTTATATGTATTCTCATTCTCACAAGTAATTATTTAGAAATAATGGATTTTGCTGTAGCTTAAATATATAAGTTTGAACCTTTATTATTTCAGGCTGCATTAAATGTTTTTAAAGAAACTTTAGTTCAGTTTGTGCTTTTGCCTTCCAACCTGCTGCCTGATCAGATTGCTTGAATGGATGCCTGACAAACAGCAGTTATTAAAGGATGCTCATTCCAGAAAGATTGCTAGGTTTTTCCTGATAGGTTTTCATTGAGGACAGTGACTAATGCTGTCACTTTTATTGTTGGCCGCAATGCCTTGACCAGTCGTTTTGGACCATCGTGTACTTTACAAAATTTATTTTTTTCCCTCATTGGAAGCTGCTTGTAAATATTGATTGTTCCTTGACTTCAGTAGGAATAGTAGCAACCACCTAAATGAAATTATTGCATTAGTTATAAAAAGAATGCTTTAATTAAATCTGACACTGTTACAAAACCAATGGACTAGGAAAGCCTAATGTGCTTGCAATATCTTCTCAGAAATGGAATTATTCCTGTTTTATGGGGATTGAATGGCAGGGTCTACATTTTATATCAGATACTACTTGTTTTTTGGAGCACCGAGCTGAGTCTGTGCATCACAAGACAGGAATACACCTTGTCTGAGTTCTTAGGCAAGGATGAACAATAAGCTAGACAATATTGATGAATAACATGTGTCCTGAAACACATTCACTGTTTCTTGAATGAAGAAGTAGCCCTTATTTGCTGTTATATTTCATCACTGCAATTGTAAAGCTCCCTCATGCACTGATGATTTTGAAATAAAATACTCTTCATGCCTGCTCTAATTGAAAACATTATCACACCAGCTGTAAATGGAGCTTGCCATTTAATATACATTTGCAACTTAAAATGAATTAAGTCAAAAATGTGTGTTGTCAAGTGCTAGTTAACTAAATCATCTTTATGCTAAAATAAAAAGAAAATCAGTTAAATAGCCATGACTTACTTATGGCATTTGTGCCCGTTTCTATATCTTTACCTGTAAGATATATATTTTTTTCACCAATTTTTATGTTTAATTTCAAAGAGATTATGGATTAGTATGAGAGTCTGTGATTGCACGAATCCATGATCTCTATCTGTAGCTTCTGCAAATTGTGTGTTCCAATTCAGGACAATGGTATTAGTATGCAGTTATGAGTAAAAGACTGAGGGAGGCTGCTTAAGAGTTTTATATGACAAAAATTTGGAAGGGAATCACTGGAAGAAAATGATGGGAGGAAAGGTGGAAATTCAGAAGGGCAAGCATTTGATTAACCTGTGGCCTCTGCTTGAGGGGAGATCTGATTGGAGCAGAAAGGCACGAGTATCATAAACAAGGGAGGTGCAAAGGATTTTGATTGAGGAAATAGAAGTAGGTAGTTAGTGGATGCCGAATGGGTAATAGCAGGTATTGAGATAAGGGGTTGGGATGAGTGGAGGGTGTGTAGTGGAGCAAGTGGATGTGAGGGGATGTTCTGAGATGTCGCTTTTCTCCACAATGTAGAAACACAACATTTATCCACTCTCATCACTGACGAACAACAAACGATTACTAGTTAGAACATAGAACAGTACAGCACAGCACAGATTCTTCAGCCCACAATGCTGTGCTGGATCTTTTACCTAATCCAAGATCAATCTAACACTTCCCCTCCCACGTAGCCCCCATTTTTCTCTCATCCATGCATCTAAGAGTCTCTTAAATGTTTATAATGCATCTGCCTGTACCATCACCTCTGGCAGTGTTTTCCATGCACTTTCCACTATCTAAATTGATCTGTGACATCCCCCTATCCTTCCTTCAAATCACCTTGAAATGATCTCCTTCATGTTAGCCATTTCCACCCTAGGGAAAAGTCACTGGCTGTCCACTCGATACATACATCTTTATGGTGTACACATCTATCAAATCACCTCTTCCCCTACTTCACTCCAAGGAGAAAAGCCCTAGCTCACTCAATCTATCCTCATAAGACTTGCTCTGTAATCCAGGCACTATCACAGTAAATCTCCTTTGCACCCTCTCTAAAGTTACCACGTCATTCCTATATCCAGGCAACCAGAACTGAACACAATATTCCAAGTGTGGTCTAACCAAAGTTTGATAGAGTTGAAGCATTACCTTGTGTCTCTGGAAATCAATTCCCAGATCAGCAAAGACCAACACACAATGTGCCTTTTTAATCACCCTATCAAGTTGTGCAGCAACTCTGATGGATGCTTGTGGATCCCAAGATCTCTCAGTTCCTCCACACTGTTAACAATCTTGTAATTAACACTATACTGTGCCTTCAGGTTCAGCCTTCAAAAGGGAATCATTTCACACTTCACTGGATTGAACTCCATCTGCCACTTTTCAGACCAACTCCTCATCCTGTCAATGTACTGCAATAACATCTGACAACTGGACATATTTCTGTATATGCAGTATCTTTCTATGTTATTAAAGTAGTCCAACCTAGTTCAGTAGAGCACCCATTATAAAATTTGGGATTGAACCGCTACAAGAAATATTGGATCAAACTTGCTGAATGAAAAGAATAGAAAATGCTGGCAGTACTCAGGAGGTTTGATAACATCTGTGAAATGAGAAACCGAGTTAAGCCTTTAATCAGAACTGAAAGCCTTTCTCTCCTCACACATGCTGTCTGATTTTCTGAGTATACTCAGTTTTTTCTATTTCATTTCAGATTTTCAAAATCTGCTGTATTTGCTCCGGGTCAAAGACTTGTTTGAAGGTTTGCAATAGAGTTCCAGTTGACTGAGAACTTTAGGGATCAGCTTTGGCCAAAACAGCTGAAGTAGAGATGTGATTAAGTATGAAGTTCAAACCCAACCAAATCCAAACTGAGCTTGAAGATATATTTATTTTTCTACACTGACTACCTTCATTACCATGGTATATTAATCTCAAGAATGCTATTCACATACTGATATTAAGTAAATTTCCTTGACCTGGACACAGTATAGAGCTAGCTTGAATTGGCATAACCTGACCTAAACCAAATATTTTATAAGGATATATAGTACACTACATCTGGTTCAAACACAATCCCTAGAGTCTGGTCCCCTTAAGGTTGAGTTTGGTAACCAGGCCCTGCACTGAGGCACTGTTTTCTAAAGTGGAGCAAAACAAATTGGAGATGTGTACATTTGTCAGAATGGAGGAACACAGTGAATTTTGGAGATCTTAAGGACAAGCTAAGGTAGAGGTCAGGAGGAGTAGCACCATGGAAGGATCTGAATATGGAGAGGAAGGTGAAAATCAATAAAGAATCAAATGTGTCTGGTTATGGAATGTTGATTTCTAACACATTAAAAATGGTGTTTGCACTTCTAGTTAATTTTCCTGGTGTCCATATTTACAAAAAAAATTAAGTTTACAGAAAACTTTTGTGATCACACTGTAGCTGGTTTGGAGAGGCACTGTTCTCTACTATAACTGTTGACAAGGGATTTTGCGAAAGCAAAATTAAGCTGGAATGTGTGTTTAAATTGTACACTCCATTGCATTTACATTCCCAGCCCAAACGTCCTCTTATCTCTGATCCTGCTTCATCTGATGACTGTCGTTACTCCCTGCAAGCAACATCATGGGAGACTGATGAGCGTGATATAATTCTCAGCCATGCTTGGGAAAACTTTTATTCACTGTTGATAAAGCATTCATGTTAACTTCTTCTGGATGAGAAACATTCAACATGTATGCGACCTTTTGATAAATGGATGCAAACAAGTACTCTGCTGTACAAAATTCATTATCTGCTGCAAAAGCTTCTCAGTGAATTATAAGAATCATTTGACTGATGCCAATAAATGTGTTCATCTAAATTTTAGAAAAATCCTCATTAAGTTTTGGCTGGATTATTTAACGCACATTTCAAATGAATTAACATTTCTTTGGAACAACTTCTGCTCAATTTGATTTTTTAAAAAGCCTTTCATTGATGTGTATATGCTGTGTCTTTTACAGTCCATTAATAATACATCTCCCAGCCGCTGTGGAAATTTTTGTCATAACACACTTCACCACTCCAACTGAATTTACTTTCTAGCGAGAAAGAAAAGTACATCCTCGTTACAAGGAGTGCAATATTTGAAGTTGCCCCAATGAATTGGGAGTTACTAATGGTGCCCAAGAGTCTTGTTGTTAGCTGTTACTTTGCAACTGGTGCTTGTTACATGATGCAAATTTCAAAAGTCAAGTTTATTTTCATATGCACAGGTATAAGGAAAAGCTTGCTTGCAGCAACATAGCAAGAAAACGTAAATTATACTGTACACAATTTTTATAAGAGAAAACAAGGTCAATTTTAGTACAAAGTGGTCATAGTGCTGTTGAATTGTAGTGATCGAGGATTGTGCCGGTTAGTTCAAGTACTGAATAGTTGAAGGGAAGTTGTTAGGGCTAGAAAGGCTGTTTCTAATCTTGGCAGTATCATGTACAT
Organism: Mobula hypostoma; assembly: GCF_963921235.1. NCBI lineage: Eukaryota > Metazoa > Chordata > Chondrichthyes > Myliobatiformes > Myliobatidae > Mobula > Mobula hypostoma. The sequence goes on from NC_086100.1 coordinate 160,366,434, forward strand.
CTTCAGAAGCCGGGACACTTTCTAATTGTAGTCCGGTGCAGTCCTTAATGCTTGAAAAATCCTTGTCAGACCCTCTGTTATTCAGCCTCAGCTCTTGCATAACAATCTGACCCAAGTTGGATTTTTTGCATGTGAAGCACATGAACAGGTTGATCGGGAGGTTGTCCAGCTCCCATTATGAACAGGTTTTGGCACCTTTATCTAAGAAAGGAAATGCTAGCATTGGAGAGGGTCCAGAGGAAGTTCACAAGAATGATTCTGGGAATGAAAGGGATGGCATGTTTAAGTTGCATAAAATGAAAGTGTATTTGTGTGCAGATGTAAATAAAATTGGAAGACTTTAGGGGAGATTTACGAGCATGTTGTTGGGATTAGAGGACCCAAGTTATAAGGAAAGATTGAATAGGTTAGAACTTTATTCCCCAGAGTGCAGAAGACTGAGGGGAGATTTGATTAGAGGTATACTAAATTATGAGGGGTGTTGGTAGGGTAAATGCAAGCAGGCTTTTTCCACTGAGGTTAGATGAGACTACAACAAGAGATGATGGGTTAAGGGTGAAAAGTTCAGGAAAACACGTGAGGAAGCTGCTTGACTCGGTGGTGAGAGTGTAGAACGAGTTGTGTCACTGGTGGGTGCAATTTCAATTTCAATGTTTAAGGGAAGTTTGGATAGGTACATGGATGGGACGGGCACGGAAGGCTATGGTCTGGATGCAGATTGATGGGAGTAGTCAGTTCAAATGGTTCAGCATGGACTAGAAGGGCAAAGGACATATTTCTGTGTTGTGCTTTTCTATGACTTTTTTATGTGTAATAGACATTGGGTGCAGCATACTTGGAGGAAATTATGAACTTTGGACTTGTTTTCAGAGCTCTTCAAAACATGATGTGCCTTTTCCCTTTTATCTGGGTCTGTTCCAGACTAATTGATGAGGATTAACAGTTATAATTAAAGAATAATTTAATTATCATCATACTATTTCAATATCAGAGTGTTTCAAGACACAAGCTGATTGTAGTTTATCTGTTCATCTGTTCCTATAGTGTTCAGCCAATGGGTTTTATTAGTTGGTATGGAGTGGTGGTCCTTGCAGGGAGGCTGTGACTCTCTCTACTGCTTCACTGTGACCTTGAGCATTGTAGTGTGTGAAAATATGCGTGCCTTTATGAATAAAGTGTATTATATGGTAATACCAGTGCTTATTGTTTCTGTCATTCTGTTGATTGGGATTTCAATGCTCTCTGTGAGCAATGTTCTGTCGGTAGCTTTGCTTTTGTTAGTTGCTCAGTATGCAGTAATGCTGAAGAGCCTGTAACATTATATGCATCAATGTTTATTTACTGCATTATTTCATATTTTCTTGCCAGGCAAATAATAGTTGTCTTTGCTGTTGACTACTTTTAAAAGGTTAACAGTAACATGAGAAATCTTGCAGATGCTGGGAATACAAAGCAGCACACACACAAAATGCTGGAGGGACTCAAGGCCAGGCAGCAACTATGGAAATGAATAAACAGTTGATGTTTTGGGCCGGGAACCTTTTTCAGGACTGGAAAGGAAGGGTAAATAGGAGGGGAAGGAGGATAGCTAGACGGTGATTGGTGACGCCAAGTGGGTAGGAAAGGTAAAAAGCTGGAGAGGAAGAAATCTGACAGGAGGGAGAGGAGTGTGTACCTTGAGAGAAAAGGGGGGGGGGAGATCCGGAGGAGGTGATGGGCAGGTGAGAAGAGGTAAGGACCCATAGTGGGGAATAGAAGAAGAGGCAAGGGGAGGGAATTTTTTTTTATGAGGAGGCAAAATCGATATTAATACCAACAGATTGTAGGCTACCAAGGCGGAATAAAGAAGTGTTGCTCTTCCAATTGGCCACTTTAATATGCAGCAGATAAAGATTAAGCCATCTAACTATGTGGAATTGGAACTGAATTTGCTGGAATTAATGGCAGGTCTGGCACAATTTTGGAATGAATGTGAAAGAGAGCTTGCAGTTTTAAGTGGTAAACTGAAGGAAGTTTTTTCTGAACTTAAATAGCTAAATGTAAAGTGATTAAAGGCGAAACATACACAAGCCAACCACTATTGTTGAAAGGCAGCAAATGTGCATAACGGTCTGTGAAGTAATTTCAGATACTATTGAAAGGCAGTGAACAGCATTGATGAAAAATGAAGGCCCTCTAAGTTGGAAGAAGCTTTCCTCATAGCTTAGAAACCAACTAACCTGCCAACTGGTCCATCCGGAGAAAACCCATGTGTTCATGGGGAGACTTTACGAACTCCTTTCAAACAGTGGTGCGAATTGCCTGGGTCGCTGGTATTGTAAAACATTGTTAGTCACTACACCGCCATCTCCCAATTTAAAATATTACTTAATTCATTTATAAGTAATATTATATAAAAAGACAATAGATTTTAAATTGGAGGGTTTCAGTCCTTGCTTTTCATTAAATCTTGGTGAATAGAACGTCTTTTATTTCAGAAATTTTATTATTGGATATTGTGACCAGGAAATAAAATGAGACATGGAGAAAAGGTAAAAAGCTTCAATGTGGTTAGGAACAGAGTGTAATCTGAATGCGAGAAACACCGAACAATTGAAATCTGAATCAAAGACCGAAGATGCCTGGGAAGATGAGTTCATGTTTTGATATTAAGAATGAAAAACACTGCGATTCTGTATTGCAATTATATGATTCTGCAGTTGTACAAGCTGGTGAGGCTGCACCTGGAGTATTGTGTATAGTTTTGGTTACTCTGTTGTAGGAAAGATGCCATTCCTTCCGGAGGAGGAAACCAGAGGTTCATGAGACAGTCCTCATCGGAAGATCAGAGGTGGAGAGGGTCAGCAACTTTAAATTGTTTATTGTTATTATTTCCGAGGACCTTTTCCAGGCCCAGCACGTAAGTGCAATTTCAAAGGAAGAATGGCAGTGCCTCTACTTCCTGGGAAGTTTGCAAAAGTTTGGCATTGCATATAAAACTTTGACAAACTTCTATAGATGTGTAGTGGAGAGTATATTGTCTGGTTGCATCAATGGAAACACCAATGCCCTTGAAAAGAAAATCCTATACAAAGTAGTAGATACAGCCCAGTCCATCACAGGTAAATCCAACCCCACCATTCAACACATCTACATGAAGCATTGTTGTAAGAGAGCAGCATCCAACACCCTGGACATGCTCTCTTCTTGCTGCTAAAATTGCTGTAAAAGGGCCTCAAGATTCACACCACTAGGTTCAGGAGCAGTTATTAACCCTGAACCATCAGGCTTTTGAACCAAGGGGGATAAATTACTGAACTGTTCCTATGGACTATTATCAAGGACTATTCATCTTATGGTCTCTAATTATTGATTAATTATTTGGTTTGCAGGTGCAGCAGGCTATCAAGAAGGCAAATGGAATGTTGGCCTTCATTGCCAGAGGGATTGAATTTAAGAGCAGGGAGATTATGCTGCAACTGTACAGAGTACTGGTGAGGCTAGACCTGGAGTACTGCATGTAGTTCTGGTCTCCTTACTTGAGGAAGAATATACTGACTTTGGAGGCGGTGCAGAGGAGGTTCACCAGGTTGATTCCAGAGATGAGGGGGTTAGACTATGAGGAGAGATTGAGTCGCCTGGCCCTAGCCTCACTGGAATTCAGAAGGATGAGAGAAGCTCTAATAGAAACATATAAAATTATGAAAGGGATAAGTAAGATGGAGATAGGGAAGTTGTTTTCACTGGTAGCTGAGTCTAGAACTAGGGCATATCGTCTCAGGATCCGAGGGAGTAGATTTAGAACAGAGATGAGGAGGAACTGCTTTTCTCAAAGAGTGGTGAATCCATGGAATTCTCTGCCCAGTGAAGTAGTGGAGTCTACCTCAGTAAATGTACTTAAGAAACGGTTGGCTAGATTTATGCATAGTAGGGGAATTAAGTGTTATGGGTAAAAGGCATGTTGGTGGAGATGAGACAATGGTCAGATCAGCCATGATCTTATTGAATAGGAGAGCAGGCTCAATGGGCAAGATGGCCGACTCCTGCTCCTACTTCTTATGTTCTTATTATTCCTTTCTTTTTGTATTTGTCCAACCTGTTGTCTTTTTGCAAGTTGGTGTAGTCTTTCATTGATTCTATTATGGTTATTATTCTCTTATCAAGTTATTGGGTATGCCTGCAAGAAAATGAATTCAGGGTTGTATAGGGTGACGTATATGTACTTTGGTAATAAATTTAATTTGAACTTTGAATTTTAAGATTGAATAGATTCACATTTATTTTGGAAGAGCTGGAGGGCCCGAGATTTTGGGAGACGATGGGCGGGCTAGGACTTATTTGCTGGAGCACAGGAGACTGAGGAATGACCTTATAGGGGTGTATAAAATCTTGAGGCATATAGACAAGATGAATATGCATAGACGTTGTCACAGGAAAAGGGAATCAAATATCATGGAACATAGGTGTAAATTGAGAGGAGAGAGATTTTAGAGGGATCTGAATGACAACTTATCACAGAGGGCACTCTGTATGTGGAATGAGCTGCCACAGGAAGTGGTGAACCAGATGTAATAACAGCGTTTAAAGGGCACCTGGACATGTACGATGATAGGAAAGATTTGGATGGATATGAACCAAATGCAGGAAAATGGGTCTAGATTAGATGGGCATCTTGGTTGACATGAGTGAGTTGGACCAAAGAGCATGTTTCCTCCCACACCCTCCCCGCCTCCTTTATCTTTCTACCATGGCCTTCTGTTTCTTTTACCAATTAACTTCCCTGCTCTTTACTTCATCCCTTCCCTTCTGTTTCACCTATTGTCTGGCATTTCTCTCTCCCCTCCTCCCACCTTTCAAATCTACTCCTCACCCTTATTTTTTTCCAGCCCTGCTGAAGGGTCTCGGCCTGAAATGTCGACTGTACTTTTTTCACGGATGCTGCCTGGTCTGCTGAGTTCCTCCAGCATTTTGTGTGTGTTGCTCAGCAAGCTTTTCTCTTGTTTCTAGCCTCTTCAGTACTGTAATATTCTAAGGCACAACTCAGCAGATTCAATAGACTAAATAGAATATCGAAACAGAGTTGGTATCTCAGGGTGATGACTTCAAGGTTTAGTTTCAACATACTGATGTTTATTGTTAGGGAGTGGAGTGTCCAAAGTTGGGGGCTGTGGTAGGCCCGGGAAAGAAGCTTAGAAAAGTTAGAGGAAGTACTGTGAAGGGCTGGATAATATTTTGTTATTCTTTGTAAAGCAGGTACTGTATGTTAAGAGTGCACTTCTAAAGTGTCTTTCACAACATTACAATATTTGAAAACACATTACAGCTGTACATTTTGACACTGTAAAACTGTTCTGCATGTTATCCATAATGCTAATTTCATTACGGCATTTCATTACAGAAAGGTGAAAGGTAAACCAATAACAATACAAAATAAAGTGATTCAGTTACTGAATGCAATACAGACAGTAAATTGCAAATCCATAACAATGGATTAGAAGGTAAGAGTCCATCTTACTGTAGAAGGGGACCACTCAATAGTTCTTGAGCATGGCATGTATCTTCTTGATGAAGGGTCTCGGCCCTAAAAGTCAACCGTTTACTCGTATCCTGGGCCCGTTGAGTTCCTCCAGAATTTTGTGTGTGTTGCTTGGATATCCATCATCTGCAGATTTTCTTGTGTTTTGTATTTTCTGCCCGATGACAGAGGCAGTACAGAGAGCATGCAGGTCGAGTGCGGGCTTAGATTATGCTGGCTGCTTTACCGAGGCAGTCAGAAGTGTGGACAGAGTCCATGGTGGGGGTGGGGGAGGACTAGTTTCTGTGATGTGGTGAGCTGTGCTTCTGGTTCTGTGCAGTCTCGGGCAGAACAATTGCCATATTAACTCATGCTTGAGATTGCTGTCTGCTAAAATCCTCAGCTAAAATTTTACATTTGTTTCTCTGAGGTGGAAGTGTTTGATCTATGTAAACACTGGGGACCTTCAAGGGATTTTTTAAATTGGACATTAAGTGATTGTGGGTGGGGAAATAAATAGTATTTGATCAATCTAGGTCGGAAAATCCCAAGCTTTTTGAAGTTGACATTTTCAATTCCTGCATTTCTTTAATGTGATGTAATTAATCACAAGGCAAAATTTGCACTGCAACACATCTATGAAAGACAAATCTGAGGTGGAACAAGGGAAATTCCATCCACTTGCACCGGTGAGATTTGTGGTCTCCAGTCTGATTGAACCATGTACACCCTTGCCAATGGTACAAATCAGCATGTTTCTTGGATGGCCAGCCAGCATCTATGGAGGAAGATAAACAGTAGACATTTCCCATTGACTGTTAATTCCCCTCCATAGATATTGCCTGACCTGCTGAGTTTCTCCAGCATTTTGTGTGTATTGTTCAAGGTTCCCAACATCTGTAGAATCTTTTGTGTCTAGCCTGTGCTCTGGCTTGGTGTCTGAGCAGAGACTTGGAGTAATGAAGAAAGAGTGAGTTTTAACTGTAAATCTGTTCAATTTGTATTTTTCTAAGAAAGCAGTTGAAGATTTTTAATATCTGATCACTTCATTATTTCATATTGACTACGATATTCTTTAGAAATAGGAACATCAAATGCTGGAGCTGCAGGTGAGGAAGCATCTGCAAATCGAGAAACAATAGATATTCAGGTTGATGAACTAGAAGAGTGAGGAAGGAAACAGTATTGTACTTGTGGGAGGGGTGGAGACAATGAAGAGAATGTCTGTGATGAGTGGAGACCAAATTTGTCCAGGTAAAACAAATTCTTTTGATGTTGTTTAGGCGAAGGTAATGGATTCTTGCCAATCATAACTGATCTGTTGAGAGGAATGTAAGCAGGGAGAAGAATGAGGCAAATGCATGCAAAACAAAATGCTTGAAGTGTCAGAGCAGGGCGGTGGTTCCTAGAAATCTAAAAGTAAAAAAAAAAGCAGGAATTACCCCACAGACCATATGGCATCTATAGAGAAAAAAGATCCAATAGAAAAGGTGGTTAGCCTTGCATTAGAACTGCCTCCTTCTGTCACAAACGGGAATGACTAGTTATCTGAAGTTGTTGAATTCAGTTTTAAGTCCAGAGGACTGTAACATGCCTACATCTAGGGTAAGATGTTTTTCCTTGAGTTTCTCCTCTCTGCAATTTAAATCAGAATTAGAAATCTGATCAAGTTTATTATTACTATATTTTATGACATTAATTTTTGCTTTTTTTGTGGCAGCAGTACAGTGCAAAGCAAAATATAATTATAAGTTACAAAGTACTGCAAGAAAAAGATAGTGTTCATGGACCATTCAAAAATCTGAAAGCAGAGGGGAAGAAGCTGTTTCAGAATCATTGAGTGTAGGTCTTCAGGCTCCTCTCTGTCTCTCCAGTGGTAGTAACAAGAAGAGGGCATGTTCTGGATGGTGAGGGTCCTTAGTGATAGATGATGCCTTCTTAGGGCACTGCCTCTTGAATATCTTCTTGAAGTTATGGACAGTTCTAATTGTAATGTAGCTGGCAGAGTCTACAACCTTTTTACAGCCTCTTGCAATCCTGTGCATTGTAGCCTCCATACCAGGCGATGATGCTAGAGCCAGAATGAATTCCACCATACATCTATAGAAATTAACAGGAGTCTTTGGGAGTGTGAGGATATTTGATATAGCACTAGTGATGTAGAACCATTGACATGCCTTCCTCATGATTGCATCAATGTTGAGCCCAAGGTAGATCGTCCGAGACGTTGACATCCAGGAACTTGAAACTGCTTATCCTTTCCACCGCTGACTCCTTAATGTGTATTCCCAACTTCCCTTTCCTGAAGTCTACAGTGATTTCCTTGGTCTTGCTGATGTTGTTGCTGTGAGACTATTCAAGTAGTCAATCTATCTCTCATTTCCTCATCTTGTTCTCTTCCTTTTCCAAGATTGGTGGAAGGTCATCAATCTGATCGACAGCCATCTCTAATACAATTTCATCCATCTGTAAAGTTAACTGTATTAGCCTCTTTCTGCAGATGCAGCCTACTTGATGAGTTACTTCCATAATTCTGTCTTTATTTTCAAGTTTCTGGCATTTGCAGGTTTTTCACTTTCAGTTGTCTATATTTTTGCTTAATTTTTAGCTGATGTTGAAAACTTAATTGCATAACAGTCTCAAAGATAGAAGTGTGGCCCAAGGAGCCTGTTCTGCTCACAGATGGGAATGGCTGACATAATCACTGGGTACTTTGCCATTCAATCCCCATTGCCATCAGACACTATTTGAACAGGATAAGCTTCTCCATTCTTTGGATGCAGTTGCCTCTGCAGAGTTTAAGTACCTTTCTTGTGAAATGAGTGTTTCTGGCCCTCTGGAATACTCTGCAGGCCCAAAAACTTTTGGTGAAATCTATTCTTGTTCAATTCTGGATTCCTGAGTATTCCTGTTTTTTTTTATTTGATTCACCTCTCTTGGCTGTGCTGCAAAATTATTCTGAAATTTGCTCTGCCTTACCTACTTGTAAAACATTCATCAAGAACTCCCTTGTGTTCTGATCTCTGTTCACGTGGGTCAGTGTAAGATCTACTTTGGTTTGAGAATGTGTGATTGCTTTGTCACTGGACACTATTGCAAACAAACATACAGAAATATAAATTGGAAGCAGGATGAGGCCAGTCAGCCCATTTATTAACCTAGAAGCTAGTCTCTATTTATCTCCTAACCAGGATTCCTTTCTAGACCTGGTAAATTTTTCCGATCAAGAATGAGTTCAGAAGAATTGAAAAGTAAACTTATTGAAACATGGGGGATCCTAAGGGGGTGTGACTTGGTAGATGTTGAGATCTCCACTCAAGGGAGAATCTTGAATGAGGGACATAATTATAAGATTAGAGGACTGAGGTGTGTATGTAATCCTTAGAAGGATTAGTAAATCTCTGAAATGCTCTACCCCTGACATTTGTGGAGGCTGGATTATCGGGGGAAATTTAAGGATAAAATAGATACATTTTTATAAAATAGATCTGGTAATTGACGGCAACAGGGCATTGACAGAGGAGGAGATGAGGCCTGGGGCAGTACAGTTATATCATACTGAATGGTGGGGTAGGTTTGAGGGATTGAGTAGTCCATTCCTGTTCTAATATTTATGTGTAAGACTCTCTTGGCTTCACCACCCTTTGAAAAAGAGAGTACCCAAGACATGACCCTCTGAGAGATGGCAAATTGTTCCATTTCTGGTTTAAAAGATGATCTTTCCTTCTCCCAGCAGGACATATTTTCTCCACATCCACCATATCAGGATTGTATAAATGAAACAGATTACTATTATCAATATGATTGGCCTCTGTTGAAAGATGCCCTTGGAGGCTAATTTTAACAGGAACTGAGGCTCCTGCCTAATATGATTGGGAACCAGACCAGCTAACGATTTAAGAACTTAAGAAAAGCCAGGTTGGAAATGGTAGATATTGCCGTTGTGAGGTTAGAGCTGACATATTTCACTGCACTTAATAGACAGCACAGCTCAACTTGTTCAAATGGTACCCGATAACCCAGGTGGCAAAAGGGTGGACGATTCTGTTCCATCCTTTAAATCATCAATTTGCACTTGATTAGTGCAGAAATACACCAGAAAAGTTCTTTTCATATCTACGTTGATTTGTTTGCTAATAGCATCTGCTTCTAGTACTTTGTGTTTTAAGAAATATCTATCTGTGTGTGTGTGTGTGTGTGTGTGTGTGTGTGTGTGTGTGTGTGTATACATATTCTGTATACACACATTTGTGTGTTTCAGTGTACTGTACTCACTTTTATTGGAGGAAGGGATATAATATGCTGTCTTAATCTGCAAACCTTTCAACCTTCACCCCTTTCCTCTAACCAACAAGATATGCTTACAGCAGAAATAACTAGCTCAGTGGAATTTGTCTTTCTTGACACTAGTCTAAATTTAAATTGTATCTTGACAGAAGAGTAAATTGCTTGTAAACTGGAAAATCTGAAAATACTTCATTATTTTGATCCCATAAGGAATTATTTTACGTTAAAAGAAAGCCTTTTTTTTTCTTTTTGAAGTGATTTCTGTACTGCCTAAAGATTTAACATGTTATAGATCTATTATATTGATTTAAGCCACACAGCTGTCTCGTCCATAGTTAATCCATAAAGTGATGCAAGGTTGTTTTTGTCATGGAGATATAATTGGTATCAGTGCCTGAAATCAAGGAGTATATAATCAAATGTGAAAGGGTTAAAGAAACAATGTTTGTTCCTTGAGGGATGTCCAAGTTTATCTCCTGCTTCTGTTTTGGAGGAACAGAGGTCCTTTCATGATCAAACTGAGCAATTATTGCATGAACAAAGAAGCTGGTGTTAGAATACTGTTACTGCAATATCAGTTGCCTTTGAACGAAATGTTCACTTTCCCAACATATTACCTTCTCCCTCCTCCTTTCTACAACTATTACGGTACTGCACAGTGAGTGGGTTTAAACCACACCTGGGCTATTCATATTTCCAGGTAGTAACACCTTATCATATATGGGGTACTCTTCCTCCCAGGATAGAGAAGTCAAACACTGGAGGTGAGAGGGGGCAAGTTTTTTTCTCAGTACACAGTGGTGGGTGCCTGAATGCACTGCCAGAAGTGGTAGTGGAAATGGATGCAACAGTGGCATTTAACAGGAGTTTAGATAGGCTCATGAATATGCAGCAATGGATGGGTATGGATCATGTACAAGCTGAAGAGATGAGTTTAATTTGGCATCATTGTGGACTAAGGGGCCTGTTTCTGTGCTGTACTGTACTGTTTAGTCTACAACATCCAGTCTTCAGGTAGAATTGCCTTTAATGATGCCCCTTGTTAGATTCTTCTGTCAGCCTACACCAGTGCAGACGATACGTTTGCAAAGCCTGATGATATCCTCAATCTGTGCATATCTTTTTGGAAGGCTGTTGACAGTGGAGTTGATTGACAATTACCCTGCTGTGTAATTATTTTCAATTTATTCCATTGCTTCATTGGGAGAAGTTATTGTAGTATCTGGTTGCTCTCTAAATAGACAGACTCTCTTTACTGATTACGAAGAATTTGCTTTCTCTGGGTCTCACAAACTTCCCTAGTTGATACAGAGAGGTCAGTAAATGCCATCATTCACAGCTGTACACAGTTAAAAAAAATACAGGTTAGCAAGATTCTACATACAAAAATTGACCAACTGATACGATCATGTATTTTCCATGTTAGTTGAGAGATAAAATTGGCCATGACATCAGGTGGTCTCTGCTTCTTTTCAGCAAGTTTTGATGGGTCGTGATACCAGTAGTTTTGAGGAAATATATGGCATTGGATTAATAATAATCACATTACTTCAGCACTTCCAAAGTACTTAAGTACCAGCCTCAGTTGTACATTAATGAGAACCATTAAGTAATGGGAAACAGAACTCCGGCAAGCATTTCCTTTCGGAATCCCGAACACCTGTGGCCAATCAGAAGTGTTCTGGGTGAGATAATATTCGGCAGACATCAATGGAAAACTTGAGATAATGTGCCACAGAAGTGGAGTTGAACATTGGGGTAGCTTGTTCATTACTTTGTTTTTAAAGTGCAAAGTGATGGTAAAAATTTGCTTTTGATGTGAATTATCATCAAAATGATCCCAGTGAAACCAAACTCTATCAATTCAAGTGAACAAAAACTCATCTACTAGTTGTTTCCATTTAAAAAAAATTGTAACCCATCTCTGAATGACTAATTTCCTTCTGAATAGAACTGCCACACAGATAATAGGATGCTTGCCTTGATCTGTTACCTGCTTATTGTGTGAAATTCCAATTATTAGAATTTGCTTTCTGTAGCAAATAAAAACGTTTTTACATTGGAATGCAATTTTCACTGATAAGACATTGTCAAAGCCACTATGTGTGCCTGTTTTTTTTTCTAATTTGATTCTAAATTAGCTGACAACCACGTGCATACCTGAGACTTCCACCGTGATATAGAAGCTATTAGTAGTAATCAGTCGGTAGGGTAATAGTATACACGTATCTTTGCATAATCAGGCTCATCTTGGTTTGTTCCTTGTCAGTTACAAATCTGATTCCTGCACTAAACTTCCATGGTTGCATGGTTCCCCATGCATTACTGTTGTCACAATGGCTTCCCTGCAAGTGCAGTATGTGATGAGCTGAGTAGACTGGTTATGAAGGGAGGTAAGTCTCTGTGCATGGAATGTCCTGATTACCTTCTCATTGAGTCAGAGTCCTAGAGTAATGCAACACAGAAATAGACCCTTTGGCCTATTGACACCATACCAACTATTTACACTTATCCTACATGAATATCCTTTATTTCTGCCTGCATTCGTATCAATTCTTCTCAGATTCTACCACTCACCCAAACACAGGACAATTTATGGTGGCCTATTAACCTATCGTCTGCACATCTTTGGGATGTGGAAAGAGGTCAAATGACCTGCAGGAAATCCATGCAGTTGAAAAAGAGAAATACCAACTTTGTACAGACAATACCCAAGATCAGGAGACCGCCTGGTGCACTACACAGTACCATTCTCTGGTCGTCTTTGCTAGGAGCATAGAGTGCAAGAGTCTGAAAGTCATGTTGTAGTTCTATTGAACTTGTGTATGGTGGACTTGGAATACTGATGTAGTTCTGGTCGCTCCATTTATAGGAAGGGTGTGGAGGCTTTGTAAAGGGTTCAGAACAAGTTTGCTGGTATGCTGCCTGGATTAGAGGGTGTTAACTACAAGGTTAGACAAACTAGGGTGGTTTGCTCTAGAGCATTAGAGGCTGAGGAGAGAGCTGAGAGGCACAGATAGGATAGACAGCCAAAATAATTTTCCCAGAAAAGTAATGTCAGTTATTAGAGGGCCTGCATTTAAGATGAGGAGGGGAAATTTGGAAGGAGATGAGTTGTACAGTTTTTTCACACAGGTGTTTGGACTATGATGCTAGGGTGGTAGTGGAAGCAGATGTAATAGTGTTGCTCAAAGGCTTATAAATATGTGGGGAATGGAGGGATATGGTTCATGTGCAGGTGGGAGGAATAAGTTTAATTTGGCAATGTACTCGAACCTGTGCTGTACTCTTCTATATTCCCTCTGTCAAAGGCCTTTTCATTATTTTCCAATAAAAGTTTCCCCTGCCATCCGAAGGTGGAGTGTTCCTATGAAACGGTTCATAAGCTGGAATGTGGTAAAGCGAAGAAGCAATTATCATTTATTTATATGGGAAAATTTTGTGAGCATTCGCAGACCCAAAAATAACCTACCAAATCATGCCAAATAACACATAAAACCTAAAATAACAGTAACATGTAGTAAAAGCAGGAATGATATGATGAATACACAGCTTATATAAAGTAGAAATACTTTTCCACAATCATTGCCTGAACTGTTCTCCGTAGCAAAAATCTCACGCAAGCGCTGTTGGCAAAAACACGGTGCAAGTGCTCTCCAGTAACCTTTAAGCTATGAAGCTGCCAAATCATATCAAATAACACATAAAAATACACAGCTGATATAAAGTAGAAATAATGTATGTACAGTGTAGTATCACTTATGGGAATCGGGAAGACAGTGAGCACACTGATGTTGGTGTGTTAGACTTGTTGGAGTTTGGGTGGTGCAGTGGCCTCCATGCTCCAGGCCGCCGAGCGATACATTGCTGTGAAGCATGCAGGGGTACAGCGGTAGCTGGGAGGCACACAACACATCTTTAAGAAAAAAGCCGAAATAAACATACTAATTAATTAGGTGCTGCCCGGTATGTAATTGTCGGCCCAGATCAGTGCTGATTGCCAATTGCGTCGCCTCTGATCTGGGCCGATAATTATGCGTCGGGCGGCACCTAATTAATTAGCATGTTTATTTTGGCTTTTTTCTTAAAGATGTGCTGGGTGCCTCCCGGCTACCGCTGCATTCTCCGCGAATCGGTATCTGTCCGCGGCCTGGGTGTTGTGGTGGGGTGTCATCTCGTCGTCTGTTTCCATTAGAGCAGGCAGCTCATCTTCTCTTATGACTGCCTGCCTCGATGTCGAAGGTCGAGGTTCGTTGTCTGCTGTGGCTAATGTGGAAGGCTTGCTTGACTGCTGAGCCTCGCGCATTTTTCTATCATATAGTTCTTTGTAAGCACTCAAACCATCCTGCAAATATCCCCTAAACTGACGTACCCTTTCAAAATTAAAGTTGTACTTTATCATTATTCATTCGGTTTCTATTGTTAACCTTTCCTCTTCCAATTGCATCAGCTCTTCATCTATCAGTTCTTGGTCATGGGATGCCAAAACCTCTTCAACATCATCTTCATCAGCTTCCACAAGCCAAACTCACGTTGTCCTCACTTAGTTCACCACGATCAAAATGCTTAATTATGTCTTATTTTACGCTAAGTGTAACACCCTTTCGAGCTCTTCCAGGCTTTTCCGACACCTTAGAACTCATCTTGCAAATGGCTGCTCACAGGCATGTGTTTAAGCAATACTGGCGAGAATGCAGTTCCAAGTCCAGGGGAGAGCGGCTGCTCGGGGCGCGCGCTGCCGTTTTTTGCGTGCTGCTTTTTTCATAACAGTGAAAACACCTTCTGTTAGCGAAAACAGGGTACTAGTCATAGTCATACTTTATTGATCCCGGGGAAAATTGGTTTTCATTACAGTTGCACCATAAATAATAAATAGTAATAGAACCATAAATTGTTAAATAGTAATATGTAAATTATGCCAGGATATAAGTCCAGGACCAGCCTATTGGCTCAGGGTGTCTGACCCTCCAAGGGAGGAGTTGTAAAGTTTGATGGCCACAGGCAGAAATGACTTCCTATGATGCTCTGTGTTGCTTCTCGGTGGAATGAGTCTCACCGTATCACTAATGTAGGTCTTTTGTAACAGTGAGGTTTCGTAAAGCGAACGTTCGAAAAGCGGGGGACACCTGTATCTCTGAATATGGAAACAGTTTACAAAATGATGCAATGTATTCCAAATGAACATTAAAAAAAAGTTTAATAACAAATATACAAAACTGTGATTAATTTAAAAACAAAAGTATATGTTGAAAGAAAAATAAATTATTTAAACTTGCCCTTTAAATGCTTCAGCTCCAAATCCTCCTCCTAGAAATATATCTGCATATTCCTCTGTTCTGTAATCCATATCTTGCTTCTTTGTAAGCATTATGCTGTTGTATGCTCAAACTGGTTCATCTGTTGGAAAGTTGTTTGTTCGACAGGTTCCTGCTTGATGTCCAAATCTCTTTCATCAAGTAAATAATTCCTCCTGTCATGTGCTGTATATTCCACATGGAGATGATAGTAGTTGGCATCCCTGTCCTCTAGGGTAAAAATTGCAAGCTCATCGCTTCCCTGCTTCCCAGCTTCTAATGTCATTCCCATGCTTCTCCCTTCCCTATCGGCCAGTCATCCTATTGCTTGGATTCATCAATCACCTGTCGGCTTTTAGACCATAGGACATGAGAGTGGAATTAGGCCATTCAGTGCACTGAGTCTGTTCCATCGTTTGGACATGGCTAATTTATTGACCCTCTCAACTCCATTCTCCTGCCTTTTCTATGTAACCTCTGACATTCTTATTAATCTTTGACATATCAATCTCTGCTTTAAATATATAGTACCTAATTACTTGGCCTCCACAGCTGTTTGTTGCAACAAGTTCCACAGATTCATCATCTTCTACCTAAAGAAATTCCTCATCTCTGTTCTAAAGAGGCATCCTTCTATTCTGAGGCTGTGCCCACTGGCCCTAGATTCTCCCACTATAGGAAACAACCTCTCCATTTTTACACAGTCCAGTCCTTTCAATATTCAGTAGTTTTCAATGAGATCCCCCTTATTCTTCTAAACTCCAAGTACAGGCCCAGGTCTTCCCTCTACCTTTTTAACTGGCTAAGTCTTCCCTGATGAAGGGTCTTGACCTTGAATATTGCCTGTCTATTTTGCTCCGAAAATGCTACCTGACCCGCTATGTACCCCCAGAACTGCTGAGGGGTGCTTCAGAGTTCCATCCTCTGCAGT
Source organism: Mobula hypostoma (assembly GCF_963921235.1). Lineage (NCBI taxonomy): Eukaryota > Metazoa > Chordata > Chondrichthyes > Myliobatiformes > Myliobatidae > Mobula > Mobula hypostoma. The sequence continues at coordinate 160,382,440 of NC_086100.1, forward strand.
GTCCTGTATGTTGACAGTTTTCTTAGTGAAGGTGAAACTGTGTTCTCTCTGTAGCTAATCTAGTTTTAAATAACTAGAAATTACCCTTCAAAAATAAAACTTAGGAGGGACTCTTGCTGCGGACAACAGGCAGACAGTTCTGCTTTGAGTATTTAAATAGTTTATAAAGTAGCTATTTTGTACCTGTGGTATAAAAGGGGGCTATTTTTGGCCCATTGAATCTATCTATTATGTCAGCTAACTCAAATATTCTCTCTATATTCTACTCTACTCCCTCTGGATTCTACTTAAGGGTAATATATGAGAGGTGATTAATAAGTTCGTGGCCTAAGGTAGAAGGAGTCAATTTTAGAAAACCCAGCACATTTATTTTTCAACATAGCCCCCTCCTACGTGTACATGCTTAGTCCAGCGGTCGTGGAGCACACGGATCCCTTCTTTGTAGAAGTGGTCCACAGCAGGGGTGATTGATAAGTTCGTGGCCTAAGGTAGAAGGACATGAGTTATACAGCTCTCATTACATGCACGTGCAGTTCAACTCTGAGTGAAAATGCAGAAAGTTTGAAGTTAATAATTCATCACCGTCTACCTTAGGCCATGAACTTATCAATCACCCCTACTGTGGACCACTTTCTGGAGGTCCAAGATGCCGACTTCTACAAAGAAGGGATCTGTATGCTCCACGACCACTGGGCTAAGTTGTGTAAATGTAGGAAAAATAGATGTGCTCGGTTTTCGAAAATTGACTGCTTCTACCTTAGGCCATGAACTTGTCAATCACCCTTCATACAGTGGGCAATTGGCTTACTGATCTGAATACATAGGGGCTGTGGAAGCAAACTGGAGTACCTGGGGGAAACCCACATTGGCAAAAGAAGAATGCACAGTCTCCACCCAGACAGCTCCACAGGTCAGAACAGTATAGTTACTATGAGCTAGTATTAATTACTTTCGTCTGATGGTGTGTCCAGCACTATGTGAGGAGACTGCTTCCAAAACAGTGCATTTAGAGTTCATGTGAAGTTTCTGGAATCTCATTTTTCATTGTGGGGAATTGATGTTGAGGCTGCTTTTAACCTTTCACATTTCAACCAATTTTGATTGGGTTATATTGGGGAGGGGGAAACAACATATCTTGATCACTTCTTGCACCTTAAGTTTTTCTGTTGAGGATAATCTACATGATTTATTTGGCATTGTTGTTTGAGGGTTTGCAATAATTTGCAGAAAATAACGTGCATCAAAACAGCTTTACAATGAAAATGGAAGAAATCACACCACCACATAGCTCCTGGGTTGTTCTTGTACCACAGTAACAGTTGGAAAATGGGGTGAAACTGCAGAAAATTAAGCACAACAGGGTCCCAAGAGCAAGTGATATAAATACAGTATGCAAGTTCTGTTGAGAGAGAAGTATTGGCCAACACAAGGGAGACCATCCGTTTTTCTTTGAATTGTGCCTTGGAATCTTTAATATTTATCTGAGAGTGCAGATGGGGCTTAGTTTGATATCCTGTCAATGTGGCCAAATTTGCAAAAATGAAGTCCAGAAGTCAGATGTTTTTAGCTGCAGAAACTGTTAAACCATGGCATCGTTCCAGGATTGCAGATACTTCAATGCACGAACAGGGGTTTTTGTCTTGTCTGTTGAGCTGGAATCTTCAGTGCTTGAAATAGTAGCCTTTTTTGAGCATACTGAACTCGATTTGCCGCTCGATTTTTATTCTGGTTTTCTCCCTTGTGCTAAGAGCTGATGGTGGGTAATTGACCACTGCATATTTGCTTCTTGGAGTAGGTGGGTGGCAGGAAAACAGGGATGGTGGTAGTGGTGAGAACCTGATGGACATATGAAAAAGGAAGGGGCACAGAGAAATATGTGGAGGAATGGGATTAGTGGGTGCTGCGAGAGTAGGTATGGACCAGTGATTTCCTCCTTTGTCATAAGGACAGGTATGTAGGTGTCCATACGTACAATGTTATTTGTGGGTTACATATGTGGAAGATACTTCCATTGCTGAAATTTACTAACAGGATTTCCATGTCTCAATGCGGTATGGTAGCATAGTGGTTAGCACAAAGCTTTACAGTACCAGACACCCAGGCTCATTTCCTGCTGTCTAAAGAGTTTGTACATTCTCCCCGTGACACCATGCATTTCCTCTGGGTGCTCAGGTTTCCTCACGCAGTCCAGAGATGTACTAGTTGGCAGGGTAATTGGTCATTGTCAATTGTCCTGTGATGAGGCTGGGATTAAATTAGGAGTTGCTGGGCGGCACAGCTCGAGGGGCCGGAAGGGCTTATTCAGTGCTGCATCAGCAAAATTGCCAAGACAATTTATTTCACAAACAAGAGAGAATCTGCAGATGCTGAAAATCCAAGCAGCATACACAAAATGCTGGAGGAACTCATCAGGCCAGGCGGCATCTATAGGGGAAAAAATGTACAGTCGACGTTTCTGGCTGAGACCCTTCGGCGGGACAACTAATTTATTTTTTATCTGTTATAATTCTGTTTTTTTTTAAGTTGTTTACTACCTAATTTTCATTCCTTACCTTTCTTCAAAAACAAAGTGGTCTATTTTTCCATTGGATAAAATGTGTCCTTGGGGGTTATTACATCAAATTGAAGGTTGGATAAATGATTGTTTGCATTGGCATAACCTGGTCATCTTTGTTGTATTACAACATGGAACCGCATAAAGGTCTGTCAAGAGACTTACGAATTTGGCAGCGGTCCCAGAAACCGATCACATGAGCGTGCATTTACAGAATGCCTTTTAATGCAATAAAGCATCCTATGGAACTTGACAGTTATCAAGCAAAATTTGATAGTTGGACTACAGTCAAAGTCAAGTTTATTGTCATCTGCAGAAGAACATGTTTGCACAGGTGCAATGAAAAACTTGCTTGCAGCAGTATCATGGGCTTACAGCATCAGAGACAATACCTATGAGAAAATATTAAAGAAAAGTTGTACTCAATTTTTATAAGAGTAAACACAATCAGAACAGAAAGAACCAAAATCCATTTCAGTACAAAGAGATCAAATTGGTCAGAATGTTGCTGAACTCTAGTGATTAGGGTTGTTGTTGCTGGTTCAGGAATTGAATGGATGAGGTTGTTCTTGAAAATGGTTGTGGGGGACTTCTGATTTCTGCTGAAGTAGAAGAATGGCACGGCACAGATGGTGGGGAGCTTTGGACATTGCCTTATTGATGTAGCACTTCCTGTAGATGCTACTAATGGTGGGGAGGGATGTGCTCATGATATTTCGAGCACTGCTGATTTTGCATTCCTATATATTCAAATTGCAGACAATGATGCAACTTGTCAGTGCACTTTTAATAGGAAATGTGTGGAAGTTTGTTCGAGTGTTTGGTCACAAGCCAACCACAGAGATGTCGGGATAGGTGACTGAATAATAGGCCACTGATTTGTATTTCATGAGATTAGTTCAAGGAGGAAAGAGTGGTGGAGGGGTGGAAAGGTTCAAGCAAGAAATTCAAGAGCTTGGGTTCTTTACAGATGAATGCCTGCCTAGCTGCCAGTGTTGATTAAAGTGAGCCTTAATTGTGAGCCTTAATTAAGAGGATGAAGTTTGAAAAAGACCTCAAGGGTTTGTTCATCCAAACAAAGTTGCAGAGAGGCAGTGAAAACAATGGTGAGAATTTTACAACTGAGGAATTACCACTCAGGGAACTAATCTAGGTTACACATAAACATGTGATTTCAACCACAGATTAATGAGGCAGTATCATAGTCACAAAAATATTAATATTGCTGTTAACAATATTTTTAAGGTAACAAAACACGGCATAAACTGAGTAGGCTGTAACAAAAGGAATTTAATCATCTGTGCAGGAATGATAATTGTGTGAGGCAAGGTTAAGAAATTCTCTCATGTGTCCCATCACTATGATTGACAGCACAGCTGATTGGTCAGCTGATCTAGCTAAATGCTCTGGAGGTTGGTGGTTCATTTAGACCATCTTGTCAGGGTAATCTTGCATGTGTCAGACCCCCCCTAGCCATCACTCTGATATGTCAATGAAGCTCTGAATCTAAGCAAGTTTCTTTTGAAATAAATGAAACAATGGAAGACCAAGCCGGAAGGGTGCACACTAATAATGGACCACAGCTATGCTGCAGATTACTGAGCATTGACCATTGAGAACACATCAACGTAACTGTTAACATTCTGGTTTTAATTTTGAAAACCAATAAAGCCAGCTCAAGGGGAGTAATCTTCTTGTTGCGAGAGGTAGTTCAGAAGTGAAAGATTCTTTACACTTTCACTGGGTTGGAGTGATTGGAATATTGATAAGTTTGTTTATTATTGTCACATGTACCAAAGTACAATGGAAAAAACTTGTCCTGCAAACTGGCCATACAGCTCAATTCATTAATCAATGGTGCATTGAAATAGTAGAAGGTAAAACACTAACACAGTGCAGAATAAAGTGTTATACTGCAGGTAAAATGCAATGCAGACGGACAACGTCTCATCAAGGTAGATTGTGAGGCCAAGAGTCCATCTTATTGTACTAGGGAAATATTCAATAGTCTTATAACTCTGGAGTAGAAATTGTCCTTGAGCCTGATAGCTCCTGCTTTCAGACTTGTCTATCTTTGGTGGGCTTGATGGATGGGAGGAGATGAGAAAATGTCTGGGGTGGGCAAGGTCTTTGATTATGCTGGCTGCTAGCTGAGGCGGCAAAGTGTGGAGAGAGTCCATGGAAGGGAGGTTGGTTTCCATGATGTCCTGAGCTGTTTCCACATTTGTGGGCAGAGCAGTTGCCATACCAAGCCATGATGCATCCAGATGTGCATCAATGAAAGTTGCAGAGGGTCAAAGGAGCCTCCTGAGGAGGTTGAGGTGCTCCAAGCTTTCTTGGCTGTAGCATCAACATGATCAGGACAGGCTATTGGGGATATTCACTCCCAAGAACTTAATTTTCAACACTCTTGACCTCAGCATTGTTGATTTAAATAGGGCCATGAGATGCGTGACAGTGTGTGTGAAAGGGAAATGATAAGGTTGAGCAGATAGTGTGGAAGGCAGTAAACAGAACACAACAACACAGAAATAGGTGCTTCAGCCAGTTGTGTTCTGTTGATCTAATTATGCTCTTAATTAAGTGCCTAACTAAACTAATCCCCACGCTCCTCCACCTACACAATATCCCTATCCCTCCATTCTTTGCACATTCATGTGCCTATCTATGAGCCTCTCAACCACCTCCAGCGTGTTTGCCTCCACACTACCTCTGGCAGAGCACTCTGCCTTTGCTTCTGCCAAGTACTCCAATAATTTCCTCCCATGTTTCAAAGCCATGCTGTTGGGTTAATAAGGTGGTGTCTGTGGAATTCATTCCACAGAGTGTCAAGTGGCCAGTTTATTGGGTGGTTTTAGGCAGAGATTGATGTGTTCTTGATTGGTAAATGGGTTACAGGGAGAAGACAGAAAAATGGGGTTGAAAGAAATCAACCACGATTGAATGGTGGAACAGATTTGATGGGCTGAATGGCCTAATTCTGCTCCTACATCTTGCATTGAGATGTTGTAGGGAAAATCATGAACCTTGAAAGGATTCTGCGCTATTTATTTGGTGGTCTTGTCTACAAGGATGTAAGAATCAGAATCAGGTTTCATATCGTCGGCGTAAGAATTTGTTGGTCTTTGTGGCAGCAGTACATAATAATAGAAAAAAAACAGGAATTACAGTGAATAAGTAGTGCAAAATTAGAAATAAAAAAGTGGCAAAGTAGTGTTCATAGGTTCAATATCCATTCAGAAATTGGATGGCAGAAGGGAACAAGCTGTTCCTGAATTGCTGAATGTGTGCCTTCAGGCTTCCGTACCTCCTTCTCGGCTGTAACAATGAGAAAAAGACATGATGTTGTCAGTTATCTCTCTATTGTGTGTTCAGACAACTCTGATATAGGTTGTCGTGTTTCACCACTTGGGCAAGTGTTTGGCAATGATGCACCCACCTTTTATATCCACTTATTACTCAATCTTTCTCATTAAATACTTAATATTTGAAAATGAAATCTCGTATGAAAGAATCCTTCATTACACATGGATGGATAAATGCTCTTGACAAATGCTGGCAAGTGCTGCTGATGAAGATTTATTTGTTTTAGCATCAACTTGACTATCAGTGAAAATTTTTTAAATGCTGGTTCAGAGTCAGGTTTATTATCACCGGCATGTGACGTGAAATTTGTTAACTTAGCAGTAGCAGTTCAATGCAATACATAATCTAGCAGAGAGAAAAACAAAATAAAAAAAATAAACATGTACATCAATTACGTATCCAGTATTGAATAGATTAAAAAATGCACAAAAACAGAAATACAGTATATTTAAAAGGAAGTGAGGTAGTGTCCAAAGCTTCAATGTCGATTTAGGAATCAGATGGCGGAGGGAAAAAGCTGTTCCTGAATTGCTGAGTGTGTGCCTTCAGGCTTTTGTACCTCCTATCTGATGCTAACAATGAGAATGACAATAACAATGACAGTCTGTGGTGGCCAGTACTATCATGTTTGCTATTATGTGCTGGTGCAGCAGGCTGAAGGTAGCAGACACCAACAGAATCAACAAACTCATTCGTAAGGCCAGTGATGTTGTGGGGATGGAACTGGACTCTCTCACGGTGGTGTCTGAAAAGAGGATGCTGTCCAAGTTGCATGCCATCTTGGACAATGTCTCCCATCCACTACATAATGTACTGGTTGGGCACAGGAGTACATTTAGCCAGAGGCTCATTCCACCGAGATGCAGCACAGAGTGTCATAGGAAGTCATTCCTGCCTGTGGCCATCAAACTTTACAACTCCTCCCTTGGAGGGTCAGACACCCTGACTTATTTCCTGGTGTAATTTACATATTACTATTTAACTATTTATGGTTTTATTACAATTTATTATTTATGGTGCAACTGTAACAAAAACCAATTTTCCCGGGATCAATAAAGTATGACTATAAAAGGGCACGCCCCTGGTGCTGGAGGTCCTTAATAATGGATGCTGCCTTTAGAAACACAGAAAACCTACAGCACAATACAGGCCCTTCAGCCCACAAAGTTCTGCCGAACATGTCCTTACCTTAAAAATTACCTAGGGTTACCCATAGCCCTCTATTTTTCTAAGCTTCATGTACCTATCCAGGATTCTCTTAAAAGACCCAATTGTATCCACCTCCACCACCATTGCCGGCAGCCCATTCCACACACTGACCACTGTGTGTGTGTGTGTGTGTGTGGGGGGGGGGGGGACTTCCCCCTGACATCTCCCCTGTACTTACTTCCAAGCACCTTAAAACTGCCCTCTCGTGCTAGCTATTTCAGCCCTGGGAAAAAAGCCTGTGACTGCCCACACGATCAATGCCTCTCATCATCTTGTACACCTCTATCAGGTCACCTCTCATCCTCCGTTGCTCCAAGGTGAAAAGGCTGAGTTCACTCAACCTATTCTCATAAGGCATGCTCCCCAATCCAGGCAACATCCTTTTAAATCTTTCTGAGACACCGCTCCCCGAAGGTGTCCTGGGTACTTTGTAGGCTAGTACCCTAGATGGAGCTGTCTGGATTTACAACCTCATGCAGCTTCTTTCGGTCCTGTGCAGTAGCCCCTCCATACCAGACAGTGATGCAGCCTGTCAGAATGCTCTCCACGGTACAACTATAGAAGTTTTTGAGTGTATTTGTTGACATGCCGAATCTCTTCAAACTGCTAATAAAGTATAGCCAGTCTTGCCTTCTTTATAACTACATTGATATGTTGGGACCAGGTTAGATCCTCAGAGATCTTGACACCCAGGAACTTGAAGCTGCTCACTCTCTCCACTTCTGATCCGTCTATGAGGATTGGTATGTGTTCCTTTGTCCAGTAGTTGTTTATTTGCAGAGTTTGAAGTGAATTGTGGAATCAAGATCTTTTTGCTCTAAAATTCTATAGAAACAGAAGTATTTTAAGTTCAAGTGAAGCAATTTATTTCTTGGAAAATTGTATCTCTGTCACATTTTAGTCCATTGAAATAAAAGAAAATTACTGGGCTGATGGAATATGACTGATGTCCAATATACTCTCATATTGATTGATCGTAACCAAATTACTTTCATCCACAGCATGCTATCTATATGGTTAAAGGGCTAGACCTTTTTGGTTGTAAGTTAGTTTAGAATAGAAAACAATTAGTTTTAATATTTTTGCAATGCCAAAGTATTTTCCAAGTTCTGAACTTCAGATTAGAATTCAGTGCATAGTATTTTTGAGAATTAGAATTCAGATTATTATCTAAATTCTGTTTGTTTCTTCACTTTATTGTAGTGCAGTCATTTGAGTTGAGAAAAATATTTTCCGAAGTGATTATCTATTGGTGGGTTCTCAAAGGCTGATCAGTCCTATCTGGGGTCTGCATATTCTGGTGCAGTGTGGGCAGGAGTAAGTGGTGTCTGTGGTTAGTGGCTGGGCCTTTTGGTTGCTCAGTTTCTCCTTTCACAGCTGCTACTTGTTCTCTGGTGCATGGCGCTGGTCGCTCTCGTGTTGCGCAGCTCCCTTTTTAACAGATTTCCTTTATGTACATCTATTGAGTGCAGTGTCTCCCAATTTTTCAAGCCGATTTTGATGATGGCCTTGAAATGTTTCCTTTGCCGACCAGGGGCTTCCTTCAATGGGGAGTAAAGGATCTGTCTGGGGAGACATGAGTTAGGCATCTGAATGATATAGCTTTCCAATGGAGTTGGTGTTGCTTTATCATGGAGGAGATGCTGTTCATGTTGGTCTCCTCCAATTTGCTGGTATTAGTGCATCAGTCTTTCCAGTTGATCAACAAAATCTTTTGTGAGGCTCTTTGGTAGTATTGGTCCAGGGCTTTCAGGTGCCATTTGTATGCGGTCCATGATTTGGCTCCAATCAGTGATCTAGGAAGGATGTCTGCTTAATAGACCAAAAGTTTTGTTTGGACCTGTAAGTTTCTTCACTTTAATTCCTCAAAACACTCATTGTGTACCCTACAAAGAAGTTCAAAGTAGGCTTGAGGAGCAGCACTTCATCTTTAGTCTGGGGATATAATAGCTCTCAGGATTTCATATTGATTCAATGACCTCAGATGACCAGGCTTCCTTGTTTGAATCAGAGCTGGTCAGTTCTGATTTTAGCACCTGCATCTCGCAATCCCAACATGTTCCTTTGGCCTAAAAAAAAATCAAACTGTCAAAAATACTCAGCAGGTTAAGCAGCATCTGTAGAAGGAGACAGAGTTAACTTTTCTGGCTTGAGACACTAATCTATGTTGAGTTTGCATGTTTTTCCTTCGACTGTGTGGGTTTTCCACAAGTGCTGACACAGATCAAAAGATATACAGATTAGTAGCTTAGTCAGTCACTGTAAAATTACTCTGTGTGTAGGTTGAGTGGCAGAATCTAGAGGGAGTCGATGGGAATGTGAAGAGAATAAACTGTGATTATGTTGGCTGAGTGTAAATGGATACTGCTTGATCTGCTGGTCAGTCATTGTGATAACACCATGCATCCCAACAAGACCATCCTGACCATCAAGAACCCATTTACAGTGTAGGATTGAGTGTCTTCAGCACCTTCTATTATTTTCTTCAGATTTTCAGCACCTGCAGATATAATGGTCATGTTCATTTATTCTTCATTTGTACCTTTGTTCGTCTATTAATGCAAAGGCACTGGAAGCATTGCATCACCTGGATAATCTTGGGCTCCATTCTATCACTGTTAATCCCTTTGATTTCTCTGTTCCACCCCTCTCTTCAGCTCAAAGCACAGTCTGCATTGTTCCAATTCCACCAAAGGATTGTTGACCTGAAACATAAACTGTTCTCTCTCTCCCCACAGAGTGACTGACTTGCTGAGTGTTTCCAGCACTTCCTGTTTCATTGTTATTCTAATAATGACAGACCTTATTTCATAAACAGAAAATGTATTGCTCTCTCTTCAACCCCCATGAAGTTTTAAAATTGTAAACACACCTTCTTAATCACTTTGTCAGCATCTTCCTAGAGTGTCAATGATTAGAGGTTTACAGCGGAGCTTTGTCTTTGTTTCTATGCTAGACTAGTCTGAAAGAAATTGGACTTCCTATGCTCATGCAGTAGACACCTCTGCTACTCATATTTCCTTTGCTTTCTTAGGGGTTGCATGCCTCCAGTGTCTATGCAAACCTTTCTATTAAACTATCTATCTAAATAAATCCTTCTAAGTTTTCTTGGTCAACACTTATTAATATTTCATCAGTGTCTTCCAAAACAGATTAAACATTCAAACTATTATTTTTTTAAATTAGCTATTTAATCATTTGGCTTTCTCTGCCTTTAGATCTGAAGTTTCTCTGTTTTGTTAAGAGAATAGTGTTTCTTATTGGGTCTACAATAAAATGAGTTTACAGTTTAACAAGTTATCGTCTTTCTTGGTGCTGTTAATCATCTGGAATTGTGGAGACCCCATCAATGTATTACTCCATACAAGCTTGTTTTGTATAGTCTGACAAGCATCTTGGAGGCCATAATTGCTTTTGGCTTCATATGTAGAGATTTAAACATGTAGCCAAGATATTTTTGATACTGTAGAAAAAATGATCCTCACAAATCCCTTGAAATTAGATTTGAGGCAGCATTGTGATCTATTCTACATCTTACTGGCTATTTATTAAAAATGTCCTATATTTTGCCATGCTTGAAAATGAATAATTAGAAACATAATTGGGTTTTGAACCCAGGAGAGTTTCATATTGTGAAATAGTGAAAATTAAAGTCTCTGCTGCTCATCCTGTCTCAGTCTAAATATTGATATCAGTGACATTTTGGTCTCACAATATTTATCTTGCAATGATAAAATAATGTATTACCTCTGTTTGAATTTCCTGTCCCTTAGCACAATGTGGTTGGTTTAAAAAGAATGGTGGCCACAACATGCATTTGGTATCATTTAAAGCAGCAAAACAAAGCTCAAACATAATCCAGGCTGAATTTGGTGAATTTGCTGAATCTGACATTAGATGAATGTAATTTGAAACATGGCTGAATTTTTGCAGTTTAGGACTTTCATTGTTATGGCCACAGATTAAGATGACCTGTGGCTCTCTGGCTATCACTGAATGGTTAAGAATGAAATTAGGCTAAACAAAGTTAAAGTCAAGTTTATTGCCATAGGCACAGTATATGAAAGCACAGGTGTAATGAAAAACTTGCTTGCGGTAGCATCACAGGCTCATAACATCAGATACACAATATTCACAAGGAAAGCAGAAGGATAAATCGTATGCAATTCTTAACAAGCAAGAACACAGATGGGACTAAAATAAAAACGATTCATTGTAGTGCAAAGTTGCCAATGGCGTGACAATACTGAAGTGCTGATTAAGGTTCTGAGGTAATGATTAGGATTGTGCCAGTTGTTCAAGAACTAAATGGTTAATGGAAGTAGCTGGTGTTGAACCTGGTGGTGTGAGGTTTAGTCTTCTGTACTTCCCGCCTGATGGTAGCTGTGTGAAGATGATATGGCCCGGATATTGTCTACTTGAGGCATCCCCTTGTATAGAAACTGTTGTGTATTTACCATTTAAGTAGTATCTGAGTAATCTTGGAGATATATATATTTTGTTTAAGCATTCTTCATTTTAAAATACATTATGAATTATATGTATAAATATGTGAAACACATGTCATGACGCTACCATGTGATAAGTTTGTCCCTCGATCAAAGTAAGCACTAAGTTAAACCTTCATTTCTGGACTCCCATATCTTCCCTTGAACTAGTTTAATGCTTTGAAGTTACAAAGCATTCCAGATGGTAATATAGTTTCTATACAAGTTTGAAATGAGAATGTCAATATGAAAGTAAATATCAAACCTTATCAGCTTTATTTGCTTTGCTTCATACTAGATTGCTTACTAAAATATTAATATTGAAAAACAAAAATTCTTGAAATTTTCTGAAATGTTCGTGTATTTAATGTTTGCTTACGCTGTTCTTTTGGCTATCTGTTGGCAGTTATTCATCTTTCTCAGTTGCCTTCTTTGCATTATGTCTTCTGCTTCATTATCTTTAACTTCTGAGCTCATTCAAAACTCTGCAAACCCTCAGTTTTCTTCATTGAATGTCACTTTGTATCCTTCTGATTACGCTGGTTCCCACTTTGGGCAGAGCCCAGCTTCAAAATTTCTTTCATGTTTCTAAGTGTTTCTCCATCTACAATTCCCAATATCTTGCACCACTGTCAACACTAATATTTTTCAACTTTTCCGATCTCTGCCAGATTTTGCATCTTGTGATTTCCCAATTACCATTGCTAAATTGACTTCTTATAGTCACATGCACTGTGATATAGTGAAAAACTTTGTTTTGCATGCCATCCATGCAGATCATTTCATTTCCTCAGTGCACTGAGGTAGTGCAAGGGTAAGCAATTACAGAATATAGTTTCATAGTTAGAGAGAATGTGCAGGCAGACATAAATAAGGAGCAAAATCATAACAAAATAGATTGTGAGCTTAAGAATCCAAACTATTGTACTAGGGAATCATTAAATAGTCTTATAAGAGTGAGATAGAACTTGTCCATAAGCCTGGTAGAACATGCTTTCAGGCTTTTGCATCTTCTGCCCATTGGGATGGTGAGTAAAGAGAATATCCAGGGTGGGTAAGGTTTTTGGTTATGCTGGCTGCTAGATCAAGGCAGCAAGAAGGATAGATAGGTTGATGAAGGGGGAGGCTGGTTTCCTGTGTTGGCGGTAATGAATTCTTAAGCTCCTGTGGTCACTCTTCAATTTTCTTACTGTATTTGAGATGTTACTTAATCCCTGCCTCTTTGATTGAACTCTTGGATAACTATCCTTGTATTTGCTTGTATATTTCTGTGTTATCTTAACTTAAATGCTCAACAGCTATCTTGGGATATTTTACTCTGTGCTAGATTGTGGTGCTTTTTAATTCCATATCTAGCTTGGACTTCACTGCAGGTTAAGACTCAACTCCAAGCATTGTTCCGGACGGATCCACAAAGCTGGAGTCTTCATCCCATCTCAACTTGTGTTTCAGATGGCTGCTGCAGCTGAAAGAAAGCAGGGAAAATTCCATTAGTTAAATCTACCATTCTTCATTCTACGGAATAGGTTAACAATGAACATTTCAATTAGAATCAGGAGTGGTATACTTGGTTCTTTGTCTTCTGCATCAGTCAGTATGATCATGGAGACAAGAGACTGCAGTTGCTGGAACCTGGAGCAACAAACGATCTGCTTGAATTCTTTCAGCAAGTTTTGTTGCTTCGCACAATAAGATTATGGCTGATTTGACTGTAATTTCAGTTCTGTATTCCTGGGAACCTTTTACCACCTTGCGTATCAAGTGTATAAATTCATGAAGGGCACAGATAAGATCAATCCACACTCTTTTTTGTTCCTACAGTTGAGGATTCAAGGCTGAGAGGACATAGGCTTGTGAGAGGGGAGAGATTTAATAGAAAAAGGGCAGCTTCTTCACTCAGAGTGTTGTCAGATGTGGAATGAGCTGCCAGAGGAAGTGGTCTAGGTAGGTACACTGATAAAATTAAAAAAACACTGAGGCAGATACATGGATAGGAAAGGTTTGAAGGGATATGGGCCAAATGGCAGCAGATAGGACTGGTTTAGGCTGAAATCTTGTTTGACATCGATGAGTTAAGCTAAAGGGCTTGTTTCTGTGATGTGTGACTTCGACTCTTTGATATATATCTCTGTCTGAAAAATAATTAAATGTCACATGTGCTGAGGTACATTAAAAAGCTTTGTTTTGGCATGCCGTCCAGACAGATCATTCCAAATACAAATACCTCGAAGTACAGTTTTAGAGAATGCAGAGCAGATCAACAAATAAAGTACAAGGACAATGGCAAAGTAAATTGGGAGATCAAGGGTTCATCTTTAGCTTACAAGACATCAATTTGAGAGTGTTTTAGTATCTGGATAAAAACTGCCCTTGAGCCTGATGGTACATGTTTGCAGGCTTTGTAGACAAGTCTCTGCTTCCATCACCATTTTAGGAAGAAGTTTCAAGCTGTCTGTGAGGAAAAGAAATTCTGTCTTCAGACTATATATTTTCAGTTACTTTTTGTAAAAAAGTGACCTCCCAATGAGAGTAAACACTCTGTTCACATCCAACTTGTTAAGATTTCTCAGGAACTTAAGCATTCAGTGCTTAGGATCCTGAGAGATCTATTGTAATTCCCTGTTGTTCCAGTAGGAACAAATCCAGTAGGAGTAACTCTTGTCAGCAGTCATTACTTTTCTGAATCTCCTGTAAGATTGTGAGAGCTGCAGGGTAGTATTCCACATAGACATGCCCTTTATTCTAAACTGTTGAGTGAGTTACTAAAAGATGCAATGCCAGTTTGTAAAAGCTTGATTATTTACTTGGGAGCATTGCAGTTCTCCATCTTGATCATCAAGAAGTAAGTATCAGTTTGTACAATAAAATATTCACAAAAATTCCTGATTCATGATTATGGTAGAGACCCCTCTGGGAGCTGTGCAAAGCCATGAATTTTCAAAGAAGTGATAAAGAATACTTCAAACAATTTGTGTTTTAGGCAACCACCAAAATGCCAAGTGTACAGAAAATCCATGGTTTTCGTTGAGGTGGGTGAGATGCATTCGCTTGTTAAATCATAGCTTGTGTTTCTTTGCATCTAAACCATATAGGAATGTTTCCCTGAATTAGGCACATAAGAACAGGAGTAAGGCAAGCAATACATCCCAGCCTTCTCTGCCATTCAATTAGATTGTTGTTAATCCAATCATGATCCCCACTTTACTGCTTTGCCTGTAATCATGATTGCACTGCAAGTCAACAGTCAGTGTCAAAGTATAATGCAAGCAGATGTAGATTAATTCTGTACAAACTCAGCCTTGTGCTTATATAAGAGTTAACAAGCTCCCATGGACACTGTATAGGTGATAAATGGCATTATATTTTTTCTCTCTGATTAAACAACCAGAGATAATTGCCTCTAATTCTATTCATGGGAAATGATCAATTTGGGGATAGATTTAATAAAACTCTTCACTTTAAAAATTTCTCTTAATGAATATTACTTTTAGCCGGAACCTTTCATATTTGCTTTGAGGCAAAAAGCCACTTGACACCAAAAATCTCTTTCCCCTCAATTTTCCCAGGAGAGTTAATTTGAAAGTCTTTTGCATTACACACTTCTGCAACTGAAAGGGGCTTAAAGCTGTGAAGTGAACATGGAAACACTAATGGAAATATAAAGCAAGTTATATGTTTTTGAGGGAAATAATTTTAATTCACTTTTCTAAATGCAATATTCTCTCAAACTGTCATCTGTCACGGATGCTTATTAGTTTCCTGTAATCTTCTCTTCTACCCAAGTTTGCTTATTTGTTAACAGAATGTGGCTAAGCCATGTAAAACCCAATTACCATTCTCTCTTCTCCCCCTCCCATTCTGAAGAGGATATGAGTGCCTGAAAGCACGTAACAACGAGCTCAAGGACAGCTTCTGTCCTGCTGTTTTGAAAACCACAATGTTTCCCGAGTACAGTATGGCATCACACTTTCTTGTCTGTCTGCACTGCACTTTCTCTGTTACTGTAACCCTTTATTCTGCTTTCTGATGTTGTTTTCCCTTGTACCAAATCAATACACTATATGATGAAATGATTCGTTTGGATGACATGTAAAATAAAGCTTTGACTGTACCTCTGTACATGTGAATATGTACAATAATAAACCTATTTACTGATTTATTACCAATTCTACAAGCCTAGTTTTCCCAAGAGGGACTTTACTAGGGGCAGTGAGAGGTACAACAGAAGCTCACCAGATTGATTCCCAAGGCATTTAAGATTTTTTTTTTGACATGTATTAATTAAGATTGGGCTGTGAGATGAAAGGCAAAGGCATTTTAATGCCTTTTCAGATTTTTCCTTCTTGTGTTATTATCCACATCAGTCAAAGAAAAAAAATCATAATAACTCGATGCTCCAATTCCCATCAAATTTCTATTGGAACTCAAAATAATCCCCTCACGCCGCCCTTATGCTGATCATGAGACAGCATACAGCACAGTTAATGGATTTAGAGACCACCTCACTACATTATCAGAGGAAGTTGAAGGTTAGATCTCAATTAATCCAGGGCTGAAAATTTCAGCCTTACTCATTTTAACTCGTGGTGGTGTTGTCTGAGGCATGGTATACATGATTTTTACTTTAACTGATGAGACTCAAGGGTTCGCGGGGGGTGGGGAGATGCATTTAAGTTTGTAGATTGCAACCTTTAAAGTCATTACAGTAGATTTGGACAAATCTAATCTTTGCTCTTCTTTATAAGTTGATCCTCACGAGTCCAGTTGTGGGTCAATGACTATCAAATTACCGACTTCTCCTATCTTTAAATCCTCACATGAGATTGAATACTTAAATGGTTACATTAACCTTCATTAACATGTGATTGCGTGTTTCCACTTCTGTGAGATAAAAGCATTAACAGAGTGGTGTAGCTAGTCAAGCTGCTGTCTCATAGTTCCAGTGACCCGGTATTCAGCCCTGACCTCTGTTGCTGTCCTTGTGGAATTTGCACATTTTCTCTGTGACTGTGGATTTCTTCTGGGTGCCTAAGTTTCCTCCCCATCCAAAAGGCAAGCTGGTTGGTAAATTAAATGCCCCTCGTGTGTGTCACTGAATGGTAGAATCTCAGAGAGTTAATGGAGAAAGCAGAGCAAAGGGGTTTGTGTAGGTTGGATGTTAGATGGTGAGCACAGATTTAGTTGTCCTTTTACTGTGCTATTTGACTCTCCAGCTCTGAGACGCATTTTGACTGTGGTGCTAACTGTCGTGAGTGGAAAAGGCCAACAGAAATAATTTTCGCTTGTATTCAATATGTAATTATTGAACATGGGGGGAGAAAGAAACACATTAAATGTTTCAAAACACATTTTAAGAGCAAAATATGCACATTGTCAATTTGCAAAGAAATGGGAAAGAGGAATAAAAGTTGATGCTCTGAGAGCTGGCAATGGCTCATATGGGCCAAGTGGTCTCCTTTGCCTTAAAGATGGGAGCTTCTGCAGATTTTAGTTGGAAGAAATCTTTGCTTCTGTATCACTTGACGTCTGCCACTTGTCTGACAGTTTTGAGTTGGCAAAGGGAATGAGTTGCTAGAGGAAGGTGTAGAGGAACTCCGATCCTGTTAAGATGGCAAGAAGATGGGGTGATGATAGCCCTCACCCACAACTCCTCCGTTTCCCGGACTTAAACCTCACCTTCTTACCAGTTTAACAGGGATAGAGTTCCTCTTGACGTTACCTACCACCCCATGAGCTTCTGCATCCAACACATTATTCTCCTCAACTTGCACCATCTTCAAAGGGATCCTACTATCAAACACATCTTTACTTCTTCCCCTCCCCGCACTCTCCAGTTTCCACAGGGATTGCTCTCTCCGTAATTCCCTTATTCATTCATCATTCCCCACCAATCTTCCTCCTGGCACTTCACCCTGCAAGCTGGCCATTCACCCATGTGTACTGTAACTGGTGCTCCCAATGTGGCCTCCTCTGCATTGGTGAGAGCGAACATAGATTGGAGAGAGCTTTGTCAAGCACCTGTGTTCCATTCACAGCAAGCAGGATTTCCTGGTGGCCACCCATTTTAATTCCAATCCCCATTCAGATTCTGACATGTCGGTTCATGGGCTTCACTGCTTCCATGGTGAGGCCACCCTCAATTTTGAAGAATTAAGAGGTAATGGAAGCAATGTCTAAACTTTCTTGAAGCAGGAAGCTGTTTGCTTCTTACAGATTTAGAACACTAATATTCTATAGTATACAGTGTGTTGGCGCATGGCCAAGTGGTTAAAGCATTTGTCTAGTGATTTGAAGGTCGCTAGTTCGAGCCTTGACTGAGGCAGCATGTATGTCCTTGAGCAAGGCACTTTACCACACATCGCTGTGTGACGACACCAGTGCCAAGCTGTATGGGTCCTAATGCCCTTCCCTTGGACAACATCGGTGGCGTGGAGAGGGGAGACTTGCAGCATGGGCAACTGCTGGTCTTCCATACAACCCTGCCCAGGCCTGCACCCTGGAAACCTTCCAAGGCGCAAATCCGTGGTCTCATGAGACTAACGGACGCCTATAAAAAAGAACAGTGTGTTGGAATTGGAGCAGTTTGCCTCCAATGATTGAAAGGATGCTTGAGGATGAAAAAGAATAGAAGGGTATGAGAGGGTGCCAGGTGGAAGGAGAATTACATGGAGCTTGAATAATCTTGTGGACCTGTTGGACCGAATGACTTTTTTTTGCTAAATATTAAATATATTGAACTTAACTGGTACTATTTTCAATTTTTTACATACTGTCCATGAACCATGAACATATCAGAGGGCTATGAGTAACCCTAGGTAATTTCTAAGGCAAGGACATGCTCGGCACAGCTTTGTGGGCTGAAGGGCCTGTATTGCGCTGTAGGGTTTCTATGTTCTATATTAATCTAGTACTATGTTATTTTATAGTATTTGTCTTTGTAGTCTAATCCCAAAATACAATAGACTTTGGAAAGGTATACTTTAAGGCTGGTAGGGCTTGTTGCACTCGTATTGCAAGAAATAAAGAACTTGTTGTATTTTGAGTAGCAAATGGTTCTCCTAATTCCTATTATTTTCAGATTCATCTGAGGATGTAGGTTTGTGTCATTATTATACATGTAGTGGCAATTCTGAATCCTGAGAGATTTAAAGTTTTCTGTTATTGACTCTGTGAAATGAAGTAATCAGAATGTGTGAAAACGATGAATGTTAAATATCCATGTCAATTTAATATACTCTTTTGATGTAGATTTCAAGCTGAAAATTTTGGCCCTCTACAGTCACTAGCAATCTGATTCTACATTCCTAGTGCTGCAATATGCAGCAAATCTACTGCTAATCCAAAGGTTAAAAAGTGGCAAGCAATGTGTATACTGCAGGATGCCAGGCAAGGGCCATCTCTGACAGTACAATCTAACCACTTTCCTTGGCATCTCTGTTGTCAAGTCGCATATTGATGGGGTCACCCTTTACTGCAGACGTCACTGGAACACCAACCCTTAATTATAGACAGGTTTTGGACTTGGGCAGCAACATTAATCTGCTGGACGAACTTGGTAAAGCAAGCAATATCTGTAGGAGGTAAAGAATTGTTGAGTTTCGGGTCGAAACTCTGCCTCAGACCCCCAACTTTCTAACCCTTTCAACCATCCACAAGTCTGGTGTGGTGGGAATATTTTCATTTAGCCCCACTATTTTTGGGATCCCAAGCAATATCCAGGAAGATAAGGTCTACTTGATAGAAAGCACATTGACAACCTTAAGAATTCACACTCTCTCTCTCTCTCTCTCTGATATTTTAGATTTTAGATTAGATTTCCTCTTTTATTGTCAATTTGTAATGCATGAATTAGAAATGATACAATATTCCTCCGGTGTGATATCACAGAAACACAGGTCAGACCAAGACTGAAAAACTAATAAAACCAGGTAATTATAACATATAGTTACAACAGTGCAACAATACCATAACTTGATGAAGAACAGTCCATGGCACAGTAAAAAGTTCAAAGTCTCTGGAAATTCCCACATCTCACGCAGACGGGAGAAGGAAGAAAACTCTCCCTGCCATGCCCGACCGCAGTCCGACTCTGAGTTGTCCAAAAACTTCAAGCTCTGATCAGCCCTCCGACACCGAGTACTGAGCACCATCTCTATCCGAATGCTCGACCTCAGCCTCGGTCACCAGCAGCAAGCAAAGCCGGGGATTTTGGGGCCTTCCCTCCGGAGATTCTCGATCGCACAGTAGCAATAGCAGCGAACCAGGCATTTCAGAAATTTCTCCAGATGTTCCTCTGCTTCTCACGTCTGTCTCCATCAAATCAGAATTGTCCACGGCCCCTATTTAACAGATATGATATCATTTCACTGGAGAGCTGCGCGCGGTGCGTTGCGCTGCCGTCTTCTCCTCCCACCTCCGTTGAGTAGGGTGGAATGTGAAACATTCACAGGACCTGAAACAGCAATATCTATAGAATCAAGTTCCTGAGCTTACTCTGTTACCTATTTAACTTGGTGTAGTGGAACAACACCACCTCCAGATGCTCAACCATTTCATGCTGTTTAATTTGAAAGTATGTTATCATTCTTTCCATGCTGTGTCACAATAGAGTAATGAATTCTTTAGAGCGATACAGTATAGAAGCAAGCCCTTTGGTCCACATTGTCCTACTGGTGATTGCCGAAAAACACCCATTAATCTCATTTGTTTTATTCACTCTGCATTCTGATCATGTTGTGTCAGATTTAACCTCTTGTCTATAGACAATTTACAGTGGCCATTTACCTATTAGCTTGCACGTCATTGGGATGTTGGAGGGAACCAGAGCAACCAAAGGAAACCTACATGGTCAGAGAGACAAAGTGCAAACTGCACATAACTGGCACCCGAAGTAAGAATAGAACTTGGTCTCTGGCACTAAGGTGGCAGCTGTTTTAGCTCCACCACTGTTTAGTCAAAAGATCTTCGAGCTTTTCTCTCAGCAACACTATATGAGGTTTCGTACTCATTCAAGAGCATGGTTCCTGGATAATTATGAGCAGCTATTTCAGTTCCTCTCTCTCTAATGTGAACAAAATTACATTTCAGTGTTCAGTAAATTGGCATTGTTTTGAACACTTAGTGTTCCCATGAACTGGTTTTACATTTTATATTGTTGAAGCAAATTGATGGCTTAGCTTGAACTAGGTTTGACACAAATGCGTGAAATTCCTCATCCTGGTTTCACTGCCCTTTGCTTGAATGCTTATCGGCCTTTGACTTCTGCGGTTACAGTGTGACTGGCGAAGCAGTGTCCCTTTGCAGTAATTTAATTGACTTGTATCTGTCAGTTGAACCTTACTTTGGACATGCACAGCTAAAAGACTGCATGGTTTCTTACGTATGTTATTTGTATAAAATATTTAAATTTTTGCATTCTTTTTAAACGTGTGTTTACAGCAGGGGCTGCATTTAAGAGCCAACAGTGAAACAACACAAGGGTCTTGCTACAAATATAATGAATGTACTTCCTCCAGCAGTTGTGAATAGATTTCACTTCTCCATCATTAATTCTGTGCTCTTATTTTTATTATTAACTATAAGGTTAAAGAACACAGTGAAGAGATCTTGTACAGTATTTTTTAATTCATCGATCAAGTTGTACATACTGTTATACACCAGGTGATTAGCTCTGCTCTTGAGAGATGAATGTAATTACAGCCTAGCATAGAAGGGAGAGACTTGAGCATTTCATAACCTTTTGCATGTTGCAAAGTCCTTAACCAGTGAACTTCAGTGAAATTGGTACTGCTGTTGCCAAGTAGAGGGAAGTGGAAATAAATTTGCTCACAGCAAGTTACCAGAAAAACAGTGAAATATGAATCAGATCACTGTTTTTAGTTATATTGCTGGCGGGGGGGGGGGGGGGCGGAAGAAGATAAGTAATTGCCAGGAGGCCAGGGGAAACTTTCAGTCTAAACCTTGACACATTTCATAAGATATATCACTTGTATAAAAGTAAAGACTGTATGGAATTGGAATTGGTTTATTATTGTCACGTTTACTGAGAGACAATGAAAAGTTTGTCTTGTATAGTGTTTATATAAATCAAATCTCTTTACAATGCTTTGATATAGAACAAGTTAAAACAATAATTGAACAGTATCAGATCAACTTCAAGAATGTGGCAAGTGCATTCTTTTGATTGTGTGCTTGATCTGTTAGGGATCCTATATGCAGAAGGCCTCTCTCTTTACATGGACTTTTGAGTGTGCATGTTTTCATCTCAGTGAGAACTGGTTCGGCAATCCGGCTGTGTAGGTTGCTCAGTGTGCATCTTGGCTAACATGATTCAGTAAAAACTTTTAGTTGCACTTCTTTGTCATTCCATGCATATGTAACAATAATAATTCAGAATCAGGTGTTACAGAGAAAATGCAATGCAGGTAAACAATGTGCAAGACCATACAAGGTAGGTTGTGAGGTTCAGAGTCCACAGGAGCTGGGGAACCACTCAATAATTTTGTAGCAGCAGGATAGAAGCTGTCCTTGAGTCTGGTGCTATGCGCTTTGATACGTTACTCTATGTGGTATCACAGCAGCAACAGTAGAAGACAAATCACTTTCAAACCTTTTACATCTTCATCTAAAGATCCAGAAATTTAAATAAAATCAACCCTTTTAATTTGAAACAGATATTCTCCTTAAGTTGTCTTAATGCTTTTTTTCGTGGAGATTATGCAACAAATAGGTTCTCCCTTATATAATACATAGTGTTCCTTCACCTTCCATTTGTCCTCTACAAAACACCAGTCCACTGAAGGCAGAAAAAAGGAAATGGCATCTAGCTCGGTCAGCTTAATATTTATTATCATTTTTGGGGTTCATTGATTGTTTCTTTTAGCTCTCATTTTTATCCTCACTCCCACCTCAACCTCCCTCTCATCCTTACCCCTTGTCGCCTGTATCCACCAATTGCTTTTCAGATCTTGTTGCACATCTTTATACTGGCTATTACCCTCTGTTTTTCAGTTGAAAAGAAAGTCTCAATCAGAAATATTGACTATACATTTTCCTCCAGCTGCCTGACTAACTGAGTTCCTCCAGGATTTTGTGCGTCAGGTCTGTAGATGTGAAATTTTGAGGACTAATTTAAGTTGAAGGTAAACAAAGAAAGACTAGATTTTTTCACATGCTTTCCAGGCCTTCACAGATTGTGCTACAGCCAATAAGGTGTTGTTTTGGATATGTCATCAAGTGACTAAACTTGGCCTTCAATTTTGCAGGCTAGTTATGCTAAAGTTTTTTTTACAATCAATGAAGTATTTTTTTGGAATGTGATCACTGTTGCAATGAAGAAACAGGATGAAACTCCTGTGAACAGCATTGACCAGGTGTGTTGCTTACTGAATGGCTGAACTTTGGTCAGTAACAGATGTCAGATGCTGAAGAAACTCTGGTCAGGTAGGATCTATGGAGGGATATGTACAATCAATGTGTTAGGCTGAAACCCTTCATCAGGGCTGGTAAAGGAAGAGTGCAGAAGCCAGAACAAAAGGTCAGGTGAAGGAGCTCAAACTGGCTTCAGGATTGGCTCTGCAAGAGACTTTGCAGTGAAGCAGCAAAACAGAGACACACGCTTCTACCGTTTTCCCTTTCACTCCTGATGAAGAGTTTCAGTCCAAAATGTTGACTGTTCATTTGCATCCAAAGATACTGTCCGACTTGCCGAGTTATCCAGCATTTCGTGTTGCCCAAAATTATCAGCATCTGCAGAATCTCATGACCATTGGCCAGGATGCCCTTGGTGGAGGTATCTTCACTGTTCTTATCCTTGTGCTATTGGAATGCTTCCTTCCTCTGGCAAGGTCGTGAGCACTTTAATTTGAACAGACACGGCTTCCAATCATGCAGCATTCTCTCTGAACTGCATGGGGATGCCTGTCTGGAATTTTTGCTCAATGCTCTGGAGAGTTTTCAGATATGATTCAGTCAAAAATACTACAGGCAAAACACACAAAATGCAGGAAATACTCAAGGTCGAGTGGGCATCTTAGGAAAAAGGACCAGAGTTAAAATTTCCAGTTAATAATGTTCCGCATTCATCTCTCCTCCACCATCTCTGCAATTTAAATGTCTTCAACCCAAAACATGAATTGTGTTTCTCTTTCTATAGATGCTACTTGACTTGATGAGTGCTTCTAGCATTTTCTGCTTTTTTTTCTTGCAATGTATGGTGATTGCTTGGTTAGAGTGCTACAACCAGAGACTTTTATACTTATAAAGTACTTGACTTCATACCGTATGCTTGAAGATTTCACTGTATCAAAAACTTGTTTCTGTAGTTTATAGATATTCACCAATTTGTAATCTAACTGCAGTATGCAAAATATCTGTATTTTGCTAAATTATAAATACAATTTATAACTTAAATTTATTTGAAGAGTCAGAGAGCATGGGAACGGGTCATTTGGCCTACCATATCCATGGGGACCAGTGGGTCCCACCATATTCGTCCCATCTTCCAGCACTTGACTTCTTGCCTGCTTATGCTTAGTTGAATCATCTTAACGTTTCTTAAATGCTTTTAGCAACTCTATTTCCACCATTCTCTCTGGCAGTGCATTCGAGGTACTTGTCACTCTGTTGATTAAAATACTGTGAATATTGTGTTTGTCAATAATTTAACTCAGAATTTCAATTCTCTTTAGTAATGTATGTGGCATCAACATTGATGCTAAATATGTGATTACAACAGATAGGGGTTCTATGCTCTGACTCAAGTTTGTTCTATTGAAGCCAATGAAGTGACTTTATTTTTTTAAGGGAGAGTGTGATATATTGGTGTTGCAGTGTAATATTAGTTATAATCAAGTCTGAATAACTTAGGTTCATAAAGGTCAAAATTCAAATTTATTATCAAAGTATGTATATCATATGCAACCTTGAGTTTCATCTTCTTGCAGGCACCTACAAAACGAAAACACAATAGAAACCACAAACAGACACACATAATAAAAACCAACAAACATCCAAATCATGCAAATAGTTAAAAAAAAAGAAAGGCAAACAAATAATGCAAACACATAGAACATGAGCTGCAGAGTGCCCAAAAGTGAGGCCACAGCTGCAGACTCAGTTCAGCACTGAGGCAAATGAAGCTGGTCCAGGAGCCCAATTGTTGCAGAGCAACAACTGCTCCCGATCTTTGCATTGTGGAACTTCCAGGCCGATGATAGTAGTGAGAAGAGAGGGAGATGTGGGGTCAAACACAGGCAGATGTTGCAGAATACCAGTTTGTTTTCCACTCTGTGGGCTCAATGATTTAATCTGGCTCATCACTTTAAGCGATAATTTACCTGCTCTCAGGCTTTGGCTCAACGTCCGCCCCCAGTGATAGTCGCCCTGATGATAGCTGTACCTGCATTCTCGAGAGTTAATTTTGCTGAATCCTTCAGAAGATCCCTAATTAATTTAGATGATTCAAAAGTACATTTCTTAAAGGGAAATTGCAGGTTGCAGATTGCAGTGAATGTAGTTCAGAAGAAGTGTATCTAGTAGAATATCTAGTAGTTCTGTGAGCTGTTGTAAAAACATCACTGTATGTCACTTGCACCATCTTGGAAGCAATCATGTACTGTCTTAACTCTCATTGTTCTCTTTTGTTCATTGTTTGTGTCATCTGTTAAGCAAAGTACTACAGATGATGGGAATCTAAAACGAAAACAATATGCTTGAAATACTGAAAACGGCAGACAACATCTATGGAAAGAGAAACAGAGTTGGCATTCAAGGGTGGAGGCTCTTCATCAGCAACAAGAAAAAAAAGAAAAAAACTGGTTAATTTAAAATTGCACAGAGAATGAGGGAGAAATGATTAATACAAAGAAAATATCTTTGATATGGACCCTTCCCAAATCTCTGCAATATAAAAATGATTTTGTTTTCTTTGGTTTGACCCTTAACATCCTGTTTCTCTTTGCATAACTGCTGTCTGACCTGAGTGTTTCCAGCACATTCTACTTGTATTACAGACCTGAGCCTGCTGTGTGACTTCACCTGCACTGATTTACTTCACTGACAGCTTTTCATAAGTTTATCAAATATTTCTGAATCCTGCTTGACTCTTGTTACTATTCTTTAGAAGGGATTTTTATTCCACCAATCTATCTAAAGTTTTCAAAGATGCAAGAAGCTTTCTGTAATCCTTGAAATTAATTCACCTAAAACCTCTGAATATTAACTAGACAGAAGCATTGATAGTTGCAAAAGATTTGGTTAAGCTTACTATTATAAATGTATCGCATTTGATCAGTCACTCAAATAATGTGATTGCAGTTTTCTATTGTTGCAAGGTGAGGTGGACCCACTGAAAGAATATAGTAGAAGCAGAATTGATCATTCATGTATGTGTAATTATTTCCTGACTGCTGTCATCAAAGCTGAGTTCATTGTCATGCAGAGGTGTAGTGAAAAACTTAGCTGCAACAGTATCATAAGCATAAATCATACACTTGTTATCAGAAAGAAAGTAATTAGACAGAAACACTGTACATTTTAGTGTAAGCTGATCCAAGTGACATGCTGTTACTGGACTGTAGTGATTAAGATTGTGCTGCTTGGCTTAAGAAGTGAATGGTTGAGGGAAGTGACTGTTCTTGAACCTGATAGTGTGGGACTTGAGGATTTGTGCCTCCTGTTTGATGGCAGTTACAAGAAGGTGGCATGGCCTGGATTTGGATGGTCTGACCACTTGATAGAATTTTCAGCCTCCTGTTTATTCTATATAAACACAAACTTCTGCTCAGCATTTCATTCAAGATACACTACTTCAAACAGCATAACATTACTTTGCAGTGACAGCCCCCGTTATTCTAGTAAGACTTTTTCCACTTGCAAGTACCACTGAGGCAATGTTAATCACCTTTGTATTTTCTAACTGCAATTCTAGATAGTCACATCCACCATTTGCTAATCATAGCACTTACATCTACATCCAAATCATTTGTGCACATTATAAATAGCAAGTTCTCCAGCACTTCTTTCCTGTGGAATACCACTAGTCATAGACAACCAATCACAAAACAAGCCTGTACTGTCAGCCTATAAGTCAATTTTGGATCCAATTTGAATGAGGTTCTATGATCTTGAATCAATTTCTCATGTGATATCTTGTTGAAGGTCTTACTGAAGTCCACACAAACCATATCTACTGCACCACCCTCGTCAATAAACTATTTTACCTCAAAAAAAAATCATCCATATTGGCCTGCCATAATTTGTCTTTGACAAAGTCATATTGGCTTCCTCTGTTTTAGTTAATGCCTTTCAAAGTAATCATTAATCCTGTCTCTGATTTTTTTTTCAATAACTTCCTTACTACTGATGTTAGGCTCACAGCTCAGTAATTGCCAGCTTTTTCCCTGTTGTCTGTCAACCAACACAGCAAGAAGGTAGAGGGGATAATCTAAACAATGCAAATGTTGATTACGTGGGCTATGGTAAAATACTTGGTAAAGTATAATCTAAAGGAAATTTTGCCCCTTGCCATTTTTTTCCTTTATTGTTTCTTCTCTCTGGCCTCCTGAAGTTCCACAGTCAGCGGACATTGTTGCATGTGGTGATTGCATGGTTTTGAAGAAATGTGTGATCGATTAAATGTGTAATGGATGATATATGGTCGCAGGCAGTATTGAACTGAGTAATCTGAAGCCCCTTATAGGATTATTGGCTTCTAATATCCTCTGTTCAGTTTTCCATGTATCTTTTTGATGCTGGTATCTATCAAATACATGTTTTATCCTGGTCCTTCATTGTTATTGGCGTATTATTGTCACATGTATGTAGATAAAGTTTAAAAAGTTAGTTTTGCAAACTATCCACACAAATCATATCATGACATAAGTACTTTATGGTGGGGTTTATTTTCAATGCTTTGACTAATCTGCCTGAAGGAAGTGAAGAGAAAAGGGAGTGTCTGATGTGGGAGAGGTGTTTGGTTATGTTGGCTGCATTTCCGAGGCAGCGAGAGGTGCAGTTGGATTCAATGGAGAGAAGGCTGGTTTTAGAGATGGCTGTGCCCACAACTCTTTGAACTCTTGGGCAGAGCAGTTGCCATAGCAAGCTGTGATGCTTCAGATAGGGTGCTTTCAAAGATGCATCTTTAAAAATTAGTGATTTTAAAAAAAATTCCTTCGGTTTCTGAGGAAGTAGAAGTGCTTGTCTGCTTTCTTGTCCATCTATGGTTGGGCTGGGAAAAATCTATTGTCATAGATCTTATCATTTTACCTCAGAATTTAGTCACTCCCCTTCATCTTTAAATGTCTTTCCCTTCTGACTGTTTTGATTCCATTGTAAACTGAGTGTAATAGGGAACTCCTGCTTGTTCTGGGAGTGAACTCTCTAAAGTGAGCCAGAAGGTCGTCATATTTTACAAACCAGGCAGAAGGAGAGGTAAGCATCTGAAAGATTTGAAGAGTACACATTCCACATAATTTTTCAGATTGGTGTAAATTTCATTCTTAAGTGCTTGATCCTCTGTTTTGACTCCTTGAGAATGGTTTAGTCTTGTGTAACACTCCAGCATTGTTCTACCCATCCCACTGCCTCTCAAAGCAGCTTGTGGTTTATCTTGCATCTCACTAAATTTGTATTAATAATGCCACTTTCATTAACCTTGCAGTACGAATGTCATCATGTCTCAGCAACAAGGAGATTATTGACAGTTTTCTAACACTCTTGATGTTGCTGTCATGGCAACTGAGATAAACTGAGTAAAATGTCTGCTTAAAATAAATGAATGTTTTCACTAGCAGGTGATCCTACAGAACGAATGCAGGGCAGAAATCTAATTCAGGGAATGAGATAAAATGCCGTTATGGTTTCTGATGCATTGGTAACCTCTCCATCAGCTTACTTCATTTTGAAGATCATTCCTTACTGTCTGTGAATTTTCTCCATGGTGATACCTCAACTCCACATAAGCCTTTTTGAGAAACCAATTCATCTTGGATTAATGAATTTTAATTTTTCAACTAGACAGATTTGGGTTTGGACTTGGATTAGCAGAGCAACCCTCCAATCATATTGCATAGGATCCTGTTTAATTCCAGTGATAAATTCTATTGGCCATCATGTGAAGAAAGTAAGTGGATAGTAGACATGGTTTATGGCTGTATACACCATCGATTGGAATGTTAGTGGAACAGTAAATAAATTAGTGAAGAAAAGCAAGCTGAATAACTTAATTCCCTTGGACTTAACATTTCTCATGTGAAACCTTTTGAGCAAGATCAAATCACAGAAAATTAATAGCCCACCTACCCATCTTCAATGACAATGGATTGGCAAATCAAGTTTCTGAAAATGATTTGATTTGTGAATAGAAAAACTTGTCCTGGAAACAGAGCACGACTGAGATCTGCACTTGGATCTCCTGCACATTGTTAAGTTCATTATTTTTTTGTTAAAAATTTCAAAAATTTGCTGTTCAATTCAAACCCAATGCCAATTATGAGCGAGTGAGTGCCTAAAGCAGTCAATAACCCGGTATCCGATTTATTTGTTTCCAGAAGCCCTGGTGGTTTGGTATCCGGCTCACCCAGCTGTCAGCAATGTGAGCTTGGGGGCTGGGTTTGGTGTCAGAAACATGAGAAGGTTTGCAGTTAGGATCAGGGTCCAGACTGCTGGTGCATTTCCAACTTCCTTTAAACTCTCTGGGTTCACTGGAAATTGTACTACAGTACACAGCAAACTCTCCTTTATCCAGTGTCCATGCATCTGGAATTCTCATGCAACTGTCAAAAAATACCTGAGAATATTAAGCAATTTTGTAAAATGCTTAAACAGTGAGTTTTATTTCAAATCCTACGTAAAATAATTGTGAAAGGTATTCTTAGTTTATATACAATTTATAAGCAAGGCCAGTTGTAGGCTAATTATAAGCACCATCCTCTTTGAAATTTTGGCATTTCATCTCATGGTGGAACAAAAATTCATTTAACTGTTTTTAAACTGTACTTCATATTTTACTTTAAACAGTATTAATGTAGAATTTCAGTGTAAAATGTTGCTTAAAAGGGTAAGGAGATGATGTCCTTCAATTTATTTAAAATTCTATGCACAGAATATGATAGGTGTAATGAACAATAATTTTTTTCTGATAATTTCTGATGCAAACTGGCACTGCTGCCCCATTCCCTATGGTGCTGGAATCTGAGAGTGAATGAACTGCCAAAAGGAAATGCATTAAGCAAGAATTTTGACGAGCTAGGTTGGTACCATGGGTGGCATGAACTAGTTAGGCCAAAGAACCTTATCCACGATGTATTGCTCTGTGATGTTGGCAGCACCGTTGTGAAAAATGTGAAGTATGTTTGGTATGAATAGAAGTAACATCCAATAGTCTAGAATGTCTGGTACCATTAATATCAGATTATTGGAGTTTTCATATAAGAATTCTAGAAATTAGAATGCAAAGAATTTGACTTCTAGTTGAGAGGGGATGTGATGCTGTTTTATTTTTGGGCTACTGACCTGTAAAATAAAAATAAATGTAAATCAGATTAGACTGCTTATATTGTGGTAGTAGGAGATGTCAAATTTTATCAAACACAAGGTTAGAAGTCGGACACTGAGTAGAAATAAGCAATGCTTGTTTTGGGAAAAGATAAAATCTCTGAGGCTGTTTCTACAAATAAATAAGTAATTTTTTGCTGTTTACAACCTTGAGTTATTCAGACATTGCAATTAATTTACATAATAGAATATTTATTTAATTTGACTTTAAGATCATCAAATAGGACTATTATCCGGCAAGGTAAAATGATCAAGAGGTTATAATCATTTTACTGTTTTATAATTTCAAATACTGCTGCTGTACTTGATGCTTCTGCATTATTGAACCCTTTTTCTGTCTTGGATAGAAAAACCTTTCTCTGTATCTTATAAATTCTTACTAATAAATCTTTCTTCTTTGCATGACTCCTGGATACTTAATCAGAAATGTTTCTGAAATTAGTGTTTCATGGCATTTATGGTGACACTTGTCCACCAGGTTACATATACATCAGAATCAAAGTCAATTATTATAAATGATCACTAACACAAGAACATAAGAAATAGGAACAGGAGTAGGCCATCGGGCCCATTGAACCTGCTCCACCATTCAATAAGATCATGGCTGATCTGGCCCACCTACCTTGCCTTTTCCCCATAACACTTAATTCCCCTATTATGCATAAGTCTATCCAACCTTGTTTTAAATATATTTACTGAGGTAGCCTCCACTGCTTCATTTGGGCAGAGAATTCCACAGATTCACCACACTGTGGGAAAAGCAGCTCCTCCTCATCTCTGTCCTAAATCTACTCCCCTGAATCTTGAGACTATGTCACCTAGTTCTAGTCTCACCTATCAGTGGAAACCACTTTCCTGTCTCTATCTTATCTATCCCTTTCATAACTTTATATGCTTTTATAACATCTCCTCCTATTCTTCTGAAGATATGTTCCATTGTGGCAACAGTACAGTGCAAGGCCAAAATTACAGTAAGTTACAACAATAAATAATGCAAAAGAGGAATAAGCAAGAAAGTGTTATTGGACCATTCAGAAATCTGATTACAGAGGGGAGGAAGCTGTCTTAAAACATTGAGTACAGGTGTTCAGGCTCCTACAGCATACCTCCTCTCTGATGGTAGTAATAAAGGAGAGCATATCCCAGATGGTGAAGGTGCTTCACGATGGATGCTACCTTCTGAGGCAACACACACACAATGCTGGAGGAACTCAGGAGGCCAAGCAGCATCTATGGAAAGGAAGAAACAATTGACATTTCAGGCCAAGGCCTTTCATCAGGATGCTGGATTTCCAGCATCTGCAGATTTTCCCATGCTTGTTGACCTCTGGGGCGCTGCCTTTTGAAGATCTCCTCAATGATGGGGAGGCTTGTACCCATGATGGGGCTGGATGAGTCTACAATACTCTGCAGCCTCTTTCAGTTCTCTTCATTGGAGCTTCTGTACCAGGTAATAACACAGCCAGTAAGAACAATCTCCAGCGTGCATCTGCATAAGTTTGGTGACATGCCAAATCTTGTCAACTCCTGATGAATTATAGCTGCTGGCATCCCTTCTTCATTATTGCATCAGTATTTTGGGCCCAGGATAGGTCTTCTGAGATGTTGTTACCCAGGAACTTGAAAATGCTCAACATTTTCACTGCTGATGTCCTCATTAAGGATTGGTGTATATTCCCCTGACTTCCCATTCTTGAAGTCCACAATCAATTCCTTGGTCTGTTGAGTTGGCCAAGAAAATGACAGATAATTAGCACTGTCAAGTCTACAAATTCATCACGTTAAATATTTGAACTGCAGCAAAATGAATCTCTGAGCCAGAATTGCAACAGTCTTTATTTAATAAAAGCTGTGAATGAAAGATAGTTCAATGAGACGTCACCTAATAAAGTTGATTAGATTTCTTTCTCCTATCTGGAAGTACAGAACACACTGTTTTATCTGTATCATTGTGAGTGTTTGAATTCTGTTACCACTCAACAGCAAAATTATGAGTCGTGCATTTGCTTCTCAGCAATGTAACAGTGTTGCAGGTCCATACCCAGGCATTTGCCCGAAACAGGAGTTTAACGTTTCAGCACACAAGTAGTTTACTTTGCAAATAAAATGATTTATTGGAATATATATTGTTTCAATGTTTTCATAAAGTCACAAATGAATGGAAGAGCAACATACAATATAGATATCCGAAGCTCTGATGAAGGATCCCTGACGTAACATGTTACTTTTTTCTCCTTCCGCAGAGGTGATCTGGCCTGCTGAGTGTTTCCGGCGTTTTCTGAACACGAGATTCTGCAGATGCAGGAAATCCAGATTAAACCCACAAATGCTGGAGGAACTCTGTAGTCAGGCAGCATCTGTTGAGAGGAATAAACAGTTTCAGCCTGAAATTCAACTGTTTGTTTTTCTCTTGTGTTGAGATGCTGCTTGACATGCTGAGTTCCTCCAACATTTTGAGTGTTTTACTCCAGTATTTTCTGATTTGTCTTGAATTCCCAGCATCTGCAGTTGTTCTTTTGATTTCCCTTTTGTTCTTTCTGCCTTTCCGTTTTGACTTGTTCACCCTTTGGTGGTGCCTCTTTTCCTTCTAGTTTTCAATCAGGTTTGTGCACAGCCAACTCATTTCCACAGCCTCTTTCCTTTCCTCAGCAAATGTAACTGGGTCCAACTCATTGCATGTGAGTTTATATTCGAATGCCATCTTCACAATTTGGACCCACTACAAATCAGAGGCACTTTCAGACCATGCTGTTCTGGTCCCAGACCTGAACAGTTAACTTTTTGTTTCCATAGATGCTGCCTGTCTTCCAGTAAGTTTTTCCGGCACTGTCTTCAACTCATGAACACATTGCATTTTTCAGCTGAGTGTCAGATTCCAGTAGCATAATGAGTGAACAGGATCTCTGGTTTTCAACTGACCAACACAATGCAACTGGTCTCTTTCACCCTTGCATTTTGGTGCCTCCCTTGTGCTTCTTTGCTGATGTGGTTTCCCCCCCCCCCCCGTGTTTTGTCACAGCTGCCTATGCAGATTGATCTGATCTTCATTCAGACATTTGCAGCTTTAGTAAATGGAGTGCAGTTCCTAACACGGCCATTTTAGTGTTCTGCAGCAGTCCTACGCGATAAAGTATTGGAAGAAATACCTCGGTCAATGCTAACTTGAAATTTTAGAGAAAATTGGAAGACTGAACAAATGGATGATCTCAGTCAAAGAGAAACAGAAACTGCAGAAACCTGCCTTTCAGCCCACCAAGTCAACACTGACCATCACTGCACATTTACTATCATCCCACATTAACCCCACTTTAAAAAAATATTATTTTCTTCACATTCTCATCATCTCCTGCCAGGTTCTACCCCTCAACTCTGCACTCAAGGGCAATCCATGGTGGCCAATTTACACATCATCCTCTGGCAACAAGCAAGTTGCTGAAGGAATTCAGTGGGGCAGGCAGCATCTGTAGAGGGAAATGGGGAATCATCATTTCAGGCTGAGCCCCTCCTGCTGGGCTCATGTGAGATTGACTCCACAGATGTTTCCTGAACAGCTGAGTTCCTGTAGTACCTTGTTTGTTGCTCCGGATTCCAACATCTGCAGCCTCTAGAATCATCCTGGTTATCTTTGGCATTTGGGAGGAAACTGAGTATCTGGAAAATCCCATGTGGATGGAGGGAGAATATGCAAGCTGCATTTAGAGAGGCCGGGATTGAATCAAGATTGTTGGAACTGGGTAACCGGCTTTTACTTGCAACTCTGGTGTTGCTGCTGTGGTCCACAGATACACTGGAAAATAGAGCACCGGCGTGTAAACAGAGTAATCTAGTAGAAATTACGTCATCAAATCACCAATTTGGGGGAAGAGATAAAAAAGGGAATTGGTTAGAGAGAAACCGAGAGTGTGACCTTCTAGAGGTATACAAGATAGTTAAGGGGCATTGACAGGGTAAAAGCACATCGCATCTCCTTCCTGGGGGTGGGGGGGGGGGCAAGGCTGCATAGATTTTCAATCAGAAATGAGAGATTTTAAAGGGGCAGCATCTTCATGCAAAGGGGGATGTGTATTTGGAATGAGCTGCCAGAAATAATGTTTGAAGTGGACACAACAGCAACACTTACACGTCAGGCATGTTCTCTTCTCACTGCTGTCATCAGGAAGAAGGTACAGGAGCCTCAGGATTCACACCACCAAGTTCAGGAACAATATATTATCCCTCAAACATCAGGCTCTTGAACCAAATGGCACAACTTCACTCAATTTCATTTGACCCATCACTGAAATATTTTCCCACCACCTATGGACTCACTTTCAATGACTCTTCATCTTATGTTCTTGATATGTATTGTTTATTTATTATTATTATTTCTTGCTTTTGTATTTCCATAGATTGTTGTCTTTTATGCAATGATTGAATGCCCAAGTTGGTGAGGTCTTTTATTGATCCTGTTATGGTTATTTTTCTATGGACTTATTGAGTATGCCTGCAATAAAATGAATCTCAGGGTAGTGTATGGTAGGATATATGTACTTTAATAATAAATTTACTTTGAACTTTGTACATTTAAAAATACACTAATATGAGAGTTTGAGAGGGCAATTGGGCAAATGCGTCTAACTCACTAGGCAAAACATTTGGCAGGGAGGAGATGGGCCAAACGGCCGCCTTCTGTGCTGTGTCACTCTATAATAACAAGTGATCACAGCAGAATCATTGGTGGTGAGCCCAGAGTTAAAGAAATAGAGTAGACAGTGAATGAGCTGTAGACAAGACTAATGGTAAGGATATTTTTTGGGGTTGTGGTGGATGTATTAACTGAGCAGAAGTAAGCAAGCCAGATCAATCAAGCCAGATGAAAATCTCATAATAATAGGGTTGAAAGTAATAAAGATATGAGGAACAGCTGTTAGGGATGATCAAGTAGCAAATCAACATAACATTTGCTCTGCTGTAGAGATGGTGGAATAGCCTCTGTGAATCATAGTCAGCACCAATTAAATAATTTGGACTCCAGCATTAAATTGGTGAATCACTTGATTACCTTTGGGGATTTTGAAATTGTTCATGGCTTATTATTTTTGAAGCATATTCATCTCTGTCAGAGAAATTTATATGAGGTATGCAGACTATAATGATCAGTAAATCTGGGATTGAAGGAGTTTACTGACCCAAATGGCCTTTCTGTATTGTCTTAAAGTCTTTGAAGGACTTGGTTTATTATTGTCACATGTGCCAAGGTACAATGAAAAGCTGTTTTTTTTTCTTGCCATCCAGATATAATTACACTGAGGTAAGCAAAATTAAGGCCTATGCCATTATTCATGCAGTGTGGGTAGTGCAGACTTTCATCAAATATACATCTCAACAATATGTAAAGGAGCAGCAGAAACATGGCATTCTTTTCCCATGACTGTACACTGCTATTCAGTTTACTCACTGCTGTTTTACACTTCAACTCCACACACCCACCTTCAATCCCTGTTTGCTCAATGTAAATGTAAAAACCAGTCCTAAATCTCACTCAGGATAGTTCCAATGGATCTGTAGAACCTACAACCTCTCAGAAGAGAACTCCCTGTAATCCTCACTAAGGAAGGTATGAGACTTGCTTTCTCTCCTGAAATACTCAGTTTCATTTATTTCCCCACCACAGCATAAAGCATGTTGAGGCTTGCGGAAAGACACACAAGATGTTTTTCCAGACATTGCCTGGATTAGTGGGTCTGATCTATAAGCAGAGGTTGGACACATTTGGGTTGTTTTCCCTGGAGCATTGGAGGCCAATGGAAGATCTGATGGAAATGTGTAAAATTGAGAGTCATAAACAGGGTGGATAGTCTGAATCACTTACCGTGGGAGAAATGTCAAATACTAGGGAACATGCATCTAAGATGAGCAGGGGAAATTCTAAAGGAGATGTGCAGGGCAAGTTTTTTTTTGTTTTGCTTGAAGTATGGTAGATACTGCCTGGAATATGCTGCCAGAAGAAATGATGGAGGCAGATGTCAAGTGGTGTTCAAGGAGATTTTTGATTGGGGAAAATAAAATAATATGGAGGGATATGGATTATGTGTAGGCAGAAAATACGTAATTTACTTTGCTGTTTTATTTAGTATGGACATTATAGACTGGAGGGCCTGCTTCTGCACACTGCTATTCCGTGTTCTATGTATTCAGTCATTTGCAATTGAGTCACCCACAGTGGCTTCATTTTGACTGTGAATCACTGATTCTTGACCAATTTAGCAACTTGACTTATGAATTAAAGGGATACTTACTCATATTTAGCAATTGCTTTGAATAATGATTTTAATCTGATATTTTCTATGTTTCTATGTTAATCCATTCTCTTCTAAATACATCATGATAGATAGGTCACTGTCCCTCAATGTAAATGATGATTTTAGCTTTCAGAATGGAGAGCTGGATTTTCCATTTAATGTAGGGGACAGAGACATGCTGACAGATGGTTATTAACAGGAGCTGCAATTTTCTCTAAGTTACAGAGGGAACTGTTGATATAGTGACCTCCCTCCAACAAAAAAATACATCCCTTTTGAAGATTTGATTATTACTCATTTAGTGAAAAAGATGGTTTATCAGTTCTAATTTGCTATGTGAGGAAAGAAGCCCAGCATTGTGGGTTTATGCCAATTAATTGTTTCTGTTCAAATGACATTTGTTTTCCTCTCCAGTCAATTTATTAACCAGTCTGGAAGGCTCAGCATTTTTTTCCCGTTTTAACAATAAATTTGCTTCAGGAACATGTACATTTAATTAAAAATGTATATAGAAATTGTAATCTCTATCTGTTCTTGTCTGTATCCAATTTCTTAATTACATCCGTTGTCTTTGGTCACTGTCACAAACTCTGTTCCCTAGCAACCAATTCCATTCCTCTCCTTGGCAACAGTCAGAGGATGAATCAGGCTCTCCGCATCCTTATTTTTGTGTTCTGCATTGAGATAAGCCCATGCTGTGATGGGAACTATCTCGAAAACATTGCTCAACTCCTCCCCAACTTCTGCTCACCCATTGTAGACACCTTTGTTCTTTCATTGTTCCTCTGCTCCCAGCGCTGTTTTGTCCAAATTTCTTCTGCTGACATCCTACCTTGCATCCGTTCCTTTTGCTCACAAGTTTGTGCACAGACCTACTCGGGCTCTTGGTTAAGCAATGTATATTAGAATTCTTTTACCTTGAGTACAGCAGGCCTACTCAATCAG
Source organism: Mobula hypostoma (assembly GCF_963921235.1). Classification (NCBI taxonomy): domain Eukaryota; kingdom Metazoa; phylum Chordata; class Chondrichthyes; order Myliobatiformes; family Myliobatidae; genus Mobula; species Mobula hypostoma. The sequence goes on from NC_086100.1 coordinate 160,419,837, forward strand.
CAAGATACTCGAAAGCGATAGCTTGACATTGCATACTGTGTTGTCGCCTGGGCGTGTACTGTAGTTGTGTGGCCTAACAAACGGTGCAAATGATTGTCTTGGACGCTTTTATTGCAATTGCAAGACCCTGTTGGATATTAGTAATGCAGAATTCTGCAAGTCTAGTTTACTGGTTCATTGGAAAGACTGATGGCTGGTGAGCTGTGTTGCCTCCATTGTCGTGTAGACCAGGCGCATGCCGTGGTGTCACCTGTTGCAGCCGCCCAGGACAGAGGGTGCTGGAGGTGGTGTGGGAGAGAGCACGGGCCTCTGTGGGTGCACTGGAATCTGTAGTTAGTTGGGGACTAGCCTCTCCCGTCAGTGCTGCCTTCCAGTGTTCACTTGGAGGAAGGCAAGGAGGACCAGGACAATATCCCATGTGCTATCGATCTACAGGCCATGCCACTCAGAAACTTGGATGACATGATCTTTTTGTGACTATATGTTTTTCTGTTTTTGTAACTGTATGTGCTGTGTTCTGATGGTACCGTGTTTTGCACTTTGGCCCTGGAGAAACACTGTTTCGATTGGGTGTATTCATGTGTATGGTTGAATGACAAATCAACTTGAAATTGGACTACAGAAACAAGTCTTTAGACTCGACATGTCCAGGCCTTCCTGAGCAATGGGTCCCCAGCAGGATTCCATTTCTGTGCACCTGCTCATAACCTCGATCTCTTGGAAATCCGAAGTGTGGTTGCAAATCAAACTCCCTGGCAGTAGAAGATGCATTTGGCAAATTTATATTGCTGGTTTTCAAACACTTGTTTGTATGAACAGGTGCACAAGCTGGGTGTTTGTAAGCTGAGGTGGATCTATAGCTTCATTTAGCTTGTATCCCTCCCAATCATCTTTCCTATTCATGTACCTGTCCAAAAGTCATTTAAATAATGGAACTCTACCCTCCTCTATCACTTTCCCTTACAGTTCATTCCATATATTCATTACTCACTGTGCGGGGAAAAAAACTTGTCCCTTGGGTCTCCTTTAAATCTTTTCCCTCTCACTTTAAGCCAATTCTCCCTTTTTTTTGAGTTTCCAATGTTCGAAAAAAAGACACTATACCTCTATTGGTCACAGTCATTCTCCTTTGCTGCATGGAAAATGGTCCCAGACTATCTAGTCTCGCCTCATAACTCGGGCCCTTCTGTCCTAACATATCCTTAAGAACCTCTTTTGCGCCTTCAACTTAATCACATCCTTATTGTCTCCATTTATCTCATCACATATTTCCATGCTTGGTTAGATTCTTGTGAAGCTGAGGGATGTTTGCATAAATATTTCCAGAGAAATGTGATTTTTTTTTTGGTTTTATGAAAATAATGTCTCAGAAACAGACGACTTAAGATATTTCTGAGACCACTCCTTCCTGGACTTCTAAAGGCAAGCTGTCTGGGATTGCTGTCAGCTGATTGCAATGGATAGTCAATAGTTTCATTGTTATTGTATCATGTAGTGACAAGGCAGATGAAAAGTGAACTGGAGTGACTCTGGTCTTGTTTAATTAAGCAATGTTTCTTTTCTCTTCCTGCTCCGAGGATTTGAATACAGTTTTATTTCTGTACAGGAATTTCCTCAGATTTTGGTGAGTTGGGTGGAGTGGGGTGTGTGGAACAAGGGTTAGAGGTCACTGCAAAGGTTCCTAGACTTTCATCAAATGGTGTACTTGGAGTAATTAGAGTACTGCTTTAGGCTGGTCAACCAGACAATAAGACCATGAGATATATGAGCAGAATTGGGCTACTCAGCCCATCTAGTTTGCTCCATCATTCAATCACAGATGTTGTTTTCTTAAAACAACCCTGTTCTCCCTGTATCCTTTAACTTCCTGACTAATCAAGAATCTGTCAATCTCTGCCTTAAATACACCCAATGACTGGGCTTCCCTGCTGTCTGCGGCAATCAATTCCACAAGTACACAACCCACTGGCTGAAGAAGTTACTCTGCATCTCAGCTCTTCTTTGTTTTGAGGTTGTGCTCTCCAATCTTAGACTTCCCTACTAGTGGAAGAATCTCCTCAATATCCACTCTATCTGGGGCTTTCAGTAGGTTTCCATGAGATTCCCCTTTCATCAAGTAGAGGCTTAGAGCCATTAAATGCTCCTCATACATCAAGTCTTTCATTCCCATGATCATTCTTGTGAGCCTCTGCTGGACCCCCGGTATGGTCAGCACATCTTTTCTTAGATACAGAGCACAAAATTGTTTAAGCTATTCCAAATATGGTCTAAATCCGTTTACATCAGGCAGCTGGGACAGGGAACAAAGGAAGAATCTAGTATGGGGTGTTGCTCAATGATAGAAGAGCAATGGAGCTGCCAACTGATTACATCAAATAATCACCATCAATTAAATTACAGCAATCGCTGCCAACATAACTCGTGGAAATGTTCAGTGCTAGAATATTCTGGTAACTGTTGGTCTCCTCTGGTGGTGCTAATCGATCAGGATATTGATTATAGAAGTCGGTGCATTATGTTTCAGTTGTACCTAATGTTTGAGCATATATTCAGTTTTGGTCACCCTGCTATAGGTAAGATACCATTAAGCTAGAAATAGTTCAGAGGAGATTTTTGCCGGGAATTGAGGGATTGAGTTATGGAGAGAGGTTTGGCAGGCTGGGGCTTTATTCACTGGAATGGAGGAATTGCTCTTGCAGAGGTCTATAAAACTTTGTGAGGCATTGATAGGATGAATCCTTTGTCCCAGGATTGCAGCATCAGGAATTGGAGAGTGTAGGTGTTGGAGAAAGAAGAAAACATTTATTTAGAACCTAAGAGGCAACCTTTTCACCCAGAAAGTGGTCCGTGTATAAAGTGAACTGCCGAAGGAAGTTGAGGCTGGTACATTAGCAATGTTTGACTGGACTTTTTGGACAGGTAAATAGAGAGGAAAGTTTTAGAAAGTTTAGAAAGCATTGCCAAATTGGACTACCTTGGATGGGCTGAAAGGCCTGTTTTCATGCTGTGTGACTCTAACTTCGTGCCCTAGCCCATTGTGTCATTTTGGTACCATGGGTGTGTGTAATCCATTGATTATTCTATCTTGAGACTACATGCAGGAGTTAGACACAGGCTTCTGCAGTGTCAGCAGCATCTCATTGATGTTGATGTTGGGACCATCTGCACAGCAATGATGTTTTTCACTTGGGCAATGTTGAGATTTGCATCCACTGCTCCTGTGTGTGCATGCCAGGTCATCCAGAGTGCTGGGAGTACTGCCATGCCATCTCAGGTCTCATCTGCCTGAGGCTGTGATTAGTAAAAGGGACAAGGAGAAACTAGTGAAGGTGGTGTATTTGGATTTCCAGATTTTTGTTAAGGTCCCAGACATGACAAGTTAAGGACACTTGGAAATGAAGGTAATTGACTGACATGGATTGAGAATTGGTTTTTAGACAAAAAACAATCAATGGGAGTAAACAGATCTTCCTTTGGCAGGCTGTGACTGGTAAGACACTGCAATGATGCTTGGGCTCCAGCTGTTCACTGTCCATATCCACATTTGGATGAGTGTATAAAAGGGCTTGAAGGGGAGCCAAATTGAATGTGTGGGAGAAAATGTGGTAGATGAATTATAATGCAGAAAAATATGGTGTCACCCACTTTGATGCACACAACAGAAAAGCAGAACATTTTGGGAGATTACCAAAAATGTTGCCAGGATTTGAGGGCCCAAGTTATAAGGAGAGGTTGGATAGCTTTTTGTTCCTTGAAATATGAGAATCTGAGGAATAACATTATAGAGGTGTTATAAAATCAGGAAGGATTTTATAAAGTGAATGATAGAGGCTTTTTCCTGGGGAAGTCTTTTTCCCTGTTTCCTCGGTGGGGATCCAGGACCAGAGACAAAGTTTGATTTAAAAAGGGTGTTTCGGAGTGAGATGAGAAGAAATTTCTCTGCTGAGAGGAAAGTGAACAGTTGGAATCTTCTATTCTGTATGGTTGCAGAGGTGTATTTATTGTGGTCATTCAAGATAGAGATAAAAATGTGGAGATAAAAAAGATTTCAAGGAATTCAGGAAATCGAGCCCTAATACAAAGCCCATGTTTAATTATAAAGTAACACACATCAAAGTTGCTGGTGAACGCAGCAGGCCAGGCAGCATCTGTAGAAAGAGGTGCAGTCGACGTTTCAGGCCGAGACCCTTCGTCAGGACTAACTGAAGGAAGAGTGAGTAAGGGATTTGAAAGTTGGAAGGGGAGGGGGAGATCCAAAATGATAGGAGAAGACAGGAGGGGGAGGGATAGAGCCAAGAGCTGGACAGGTGATAGGCAAAAGGGGATACGAGAGGATCATGGGACAGGAGGTCCGGGAAGAAAGACAAGCGGGGGGGAGGACCCAGAGGATGAGCAAGAGGTATATTCAGAGGGACAGAGGGAGAAAAAGGAGAGTGAGAGAAAGAATGTGCATAAAAATAAGTAACAGATGGGGTACGAGGGGGAGGTGGGGCCTTAGCGGAAGTTAGAGAAGTCGATGTTCATGCCATCGGGTTGGAGGCTACCCAGACGGAATATAAGGTGTTGTTCCTCCAACCTGAGTGTGGCTTCATCTTTACAGTAGAGGAGGCCATGGATAGACATGTCAGAATGGGAATGGGATGTGGAATTAAAATGTGTGGCCACTGGGAGATCCTGCTTTCTCTGGCGGACAGAGTGTAGATGTTCAGCAAAGCGGTCTCCCAGTCTGCGTCGGGTCTCACCAATATATAAAAGGCCACATCGGGAGCACCGGACACAGTATATCACCCCAGTCGACTCACAGGTGAAGTGTTGCCTCACCTGGAAGGACTGTTTGGGGCCCTGAATGGTGGTAAGAGAGGAAGTGTAAGGGCATGTGTAGCACTTGTTCCGCTTACACGGATAAGTACCAGGAGGGAGATCAGTGGGGAGGGCTGGGTGGACAAGGGAGCTGCGTAGGGAGCGATACCTGCGGAATGCAGAGAGAGGGGGGGAGGGAAAGATGTGCTTAGTGGTGGGATCCCGTTGGAGGTGGCGGAAGTTACGGAGAATAATATGTTGGACCCGGAGGCTGGGGGGGTTGTAGGTGAGGACCAGGGGAACCCTATTCCTAGTGGGGTGGCAGGAGGATGGAGTGAGAGCAGATGTAGGTGAAATGGAGGAGATGCGTTTAAGAGCAGAGTTGTTGGTTGAGGAAGGGAAGCCCCTTTCTTTAAAAAAGGAAGACATCTCCCTCGTCCTAGAATGAAAAGCCTCATCCTGAGAGCAGATGCGGCGGAGACGGAGGAATTGCAAGAAGGGGATGGTGTTTTTGCAAGAGACAGGGTGAGAAGAGGAATAGTCCAGATAGCTGTGAGGCAAGAGACAGGGTGAGAAGAGGAATAGTCCAGATAGCCCTTCCTCCACTATCAACTCTGCTCTTAAACGCATCTCCCCCATTTCACGTACATCTGCTCTCACTCCATCCTCCCGCCACCCCACTAGGAATAGGGTTCCCCTGGTCCTCTCCTACCACCGCACCAGCCTCCGGGTCCAACATATTATTCTCCGTAACTTCCGCCACCTCCAACGGGATCCCACCACTAAGCACATCTTTCCCTCCCCCCCCCCCTGCATTCCGCAGGGATCGCTCCCTATGCAACTCCCTTGTCCATTCGTCCCCCCCATCCCTCCCCACTGATCTCCCTCCTGGCACTTATCCGTGTAAGCGGAACAAGTGCTACACATGCCCTTACACTTCCTCTCTTACCACCATTCAGGGCCCCAAACAGTCCTTCCAGGTGAGGCAACACTTCACCTGTGAGTCGACTGGGGTGATATACTGCGTCCGGTGCTCCCGATGTGGCCTTTTATATATTGGTGAGACGCAGACTGGGAGACCTCTTCGCTGAACATCTACGCTCTGTCTGCCAGAGAAAGCAGGATCTCCCAGTGGCCACACATTTTAATTCCACATCCCATTCCCATTCTGACATGTCTATCCACAGCCTCCTCTACTGTAAAGATGAAGCCACACTCAGGTTGGAGGAACAACACCTTATATTCCGTCTGGGTAGCCTCCAACCTGATTGCATGAACATCGACTTCTCTAACTTCCGCTAAGGCCCCACCTCCCCCTCGTACCCCATCTGTTACTTATTTTTATGCACACATTCTTTCTCTCACTCTCCTTTTTCTCCCTCTGTCCCTCTGAATATACCTCTTGCCCATCCTCTGGGTTCCCCCCCCCTTGTCTTTCTTCCCAGACCTCCTGTCCCATGATCCTCTCGTATCCCCTTTTGCCTATCACCTGTCCAGCTCTTGGCTCTATCCCTCCCCCTCCTGTCTTCTCCTATCATTTTGGATCTCCCCCTCCCCTTCCAACTTTCAAATCCCTTACTCACTCTTCCTTCAGTTAGTCCTGACGAAGGGTCTCGGCCTGAAACGTCAACTGCACCTCTTCCTACAGATGCTGCCTGGCCTGCTGCGATCACCAGCAACTTTGATGTGTGTTGCTTGAATTTCCAGCATCTGCAGAATTCCTGTTTGCGTTTAATTATAAAGTATTAGCTTTTACATGATTTTGATATTTGATGCAACACTGCAAGAAATTTTCACTAAAACGGATCCCAAAACATTTTTGCAAGTATTTTTTTTCATCTGAAGACATTTTATTGTTTAACTTCATTGAATTAGCAAGAAGGAAAATCCTTCAGGGAAGATAGAAAATTGAACGCGAAGGTAAACTATTTGTCTTTAGAACAGAATTTTTGTTTATTGCGTTAAAATGGAGTGGGTGATTTCTCAGCATTGTCTTTTATAGCAGATTAAAATGTGTGCTGTTTCAATGTAACCTCTAAGTGAAGCTAATCTAGCTAGCTTTTGTACCATAGAATGGGTGAAGGGGAGGGAAGATTTGGCAAAGAAACAATGGAAACACCAATAATTGGAAATGCTGTAGATGGTCCACTTACTTCCAAGTCAAGGTTCCGGTTCTTTTGTGGTGAAATATGGACGTTATGGCTAAACTAGCACACCAATACCTCTTCCTCCTCAGAAGTTGAAGGAAATTCAGCATGTCTCAGATGACACTCACCAATTTTTGTAGTTGCAGCTTACAATGTATACTATCTGGATGCATCACAGCTTGGTTTGGCAACTCCTTCGTCCGAAACTGCAAAGGGTTGTGAATGTAGCCCAGTCCATCATGCAAACTGATCTCCCATCTATTGACTTCATCTATTCTTCCTGCTGCCTCAGGAAAGCAGCTTACCTAATCAAGGACCCTGCTACCCTGATTATTCTCCCTTCTCTCTCCAGTCAGGCAGAAGATACAAAAACCTGAAGATGCACAACTTCTGTCCCATTGCTTTCAGATTCTGGAAATGCATCTTGTACACAAAAAGGTGCACACTCGATCTTCTAATCTACTTATACTTTTTTTTTTGTCAGCCTGCACTGCCAGATGGAAATACAGCCTGTCAGGACACTCTCAATGCTGCTCCTGTAAAACTTAGTTAAAATGGAGGGGAGTGAAGGGAGCCTTGCTTGCCTCAACCTCCTTAGAATGTGGAGGCACTGCTGTGCCATTTTGTTCAGGGAAGTGATACTGAGGGACCGGATGAGATCCTCCATGATGTGAGCTCCTAGAAACTTGCTGCACTTAACACTCTCTATGGAGCAGCCATGTATGTGCAGAGGGGGATGCTTCATCTGCACATTCCTAAAATCCACAATCATTTCCTTGGTCTTCTCCACATTCAGACTTAAGTTGTTGTTCTCACACCAGTCCACCAGCTGCTCTATTTTCTGTCTGTACTTCGACTCATCATCGTTGGTGATGAGGCCAACCACTGTTGTCTCATCTGCAAACTTGATGAAGTGGCTTGAGCTGAATCCTGCGACACAGTCACGCGTCAGTACTGTGAACAGTAGCTGGCTGAACACACAGACCTGGGGAGTGCCAGTGCTCAATGTAATGGGTTTAGAGACGTTGCTGCCCACATGGACTAACTGGACCTTCTCTATATGATGATAATAACCCAATACCAGCACCATTGGTCAGAGAGGCAACCCAATGTTAGCATTGTTTCCAGGACCAACATCTCTAAAATTAAGACTCTACTTGTGCTAAACCAACTTTTGCCATCAGACTACACCTCCCCTTGGTCAGAGTCCCAAAATGAGCTCTCTGAATTGCATCACTGTAAGAGAACAAGGAAAACCCTTTGAAGATGTTCTCAAGGTTGTCTTGAAATATTATGGCATCCCCACGAGTTTGTAGTAATATCCAGTTGTAAGTACGGGTATTGACAATGGAGCGTCTGAGAAGTCAGTGAACACTTAGAGTAATAGAGCACAGAAATGGGCACTTAGGCCCAGCCTAATCTCCAGATATTCTCTATCCATATGCAGTTGTCCAAATAGATATAAATGTTTTTAATGTACCAGTCTCAACCACTTCCTCTGGCAGCTCATTCCATATACTGACCACCCTATGGGTGAAAAGATTGCGCCTCAGATTCCTGTTAAATATCTCTCTATCATTGTAAACATATGCCCTCTAGTTTTTGCTTTCTCCAACCGTGAAAAAAAGACTGTGCCTTCATCTTGTCTCTGCCTCTCATAACTTTATACATCTTTATAAAATCACCTCTCAGTCCCCTAAATTCCAAAGAAAAGTCTTGACCCGCTCAACCTCTCTCCATTACTCTCCAGTTGCAGTAACATTCTTGTAAATCTCCTCTGCACTCTTTCCAGCTTAATAGCATCTTTCCTAAAGCAGGGTGATCAAAACTGAACACAATATTTGAAATGTGGCCTTTCCAACATGTGCAAGTGCAAAATAACATCTCAACTTTGATATTCAATGGCCTAACTGATAACGAGGGTGCCTCTTTGGGAATGTGCAGACGCCCCCATCAAACAGTGACTGCTCCACCTGCAGCTGAGTTTGGGAATGGGACTCCTCAGTCACCTTGCAATATGCAGAACCTGATTAGAATGACAGCAACTGGATTGGAAGCAAATCCTCCTTAATGCCAAGACATTGGATATGGAAGAGGGAGAAGAGGTCAATTCAATACTGATCTTTGTGCATTTATTAAATATATCATATAATAACTTGAGTAGATGCAGGATTCTGCTGCTATCCCAGTTGAATTTTAGATGTATTACTCAATGACTTCTATGATGTGGGGCAAATGTTTTAAATGTGAAAGTCGGTAGATGGTGTAAAATTGAAATAAAAGCAAAACTGCTAGAAATACTCTAGTCGCTCAAGCTCATCAATGGAGAGAGAAACAAAGGTAACATTTCAGATCTTGGTAAAGTATACATATTGTTGGAACATATACAAATTCCTCCATCTTTTTTTATTATTTCAGATCATTGACCTTTTATCAGAATTGACTCTAATTAATGCTTTTCATCTTGAAACATTGTTCAGTTTTATTTGGGCTGCTGAAGGAATGATGCTGCTAAGATGGAAGGAGAGCAAACACAAGTTAAGGGACGTAAGGGAGTGAAGTTGGACATACCAAGATTTTATTCCTTGTAGAGTGTAGGAGACTGACAGGTGTTCTCATAGAGCTGCATAAGGAGCTTAGATCGGGTGAAACCACCCAGTCTTTTTCCCAGAATTAGGGAATCATAAGATTATGAGGGGAGAAAAAAGTGAAAGGGACCTGACGAGCAGCTTAATGCAAAGGGTGGTATGAATGTGGAGTGAGTTGCTAGAGGAAGTAGCTGAGGCAGGCCAATAAGACATTTAAAAGACATTTGGACAGATACCTGGATAGGACGAGTTTAGAGGGATAAGGACCAGGTACAAGCAAGTGGGATTAGGTTAGAGGGGCACCTTGGCTAGCACGGACCAGATGGGCTGAAGGACGCCCACACTGACCTTACGACTGAATGCTTGGTGTCTACATTACCAGAAAAAGCATCCTGGAGCCTGAACCACTGGAATTCGAATGCTAGCACCATTAATTGTATCTGTGAAACTGGCAGATTCCCAGTGCCTTTCAGGAAGGTAATCTGTTATCATTGCCCAGTCTACTATCTGCACGACCCCAAACAGCCAATGCAGATGACTTTCTAACTGCATCCTCAGTATGTGTTAATTAGAAATGGAGAATAAATGACATCCCTACAAGAACAAATGGAAGATTGTCTGCAAACACTTTTCCTCTTATTTAAACATTGCTTGTAACTGAGTGACAGATTGACAATAACTCACAGACTCAAGAACCATACTAGAATGAATTGCTAGTTGATGGAAAGGGAAGATAAAGAAAAAGAGAACTAGGAAAGGTGAACGTGACAAAGAGTGAGGTTCTTGTTTGGAGGATGTAGACTGGTTCTGTGTGTTGAAACAACTTGATACAGAGAAACTTCTCCCCATTATGCTGCGAATAACTGTAAGTGATCAGATTATTTAAAATTACTAAAGTTTAGTCTCATCTATGAGTTCACCTGCTGTAGAAAAATAGGGGTATATTCCAAGGCATATTAATATCTGCTAATTTGCAGACAAACAAAGTATTAAATTGTATTTAAATACACCAAACAAAATTTGCAGATTTTCATAGTCAAAACCTCATTGCTGGTGTTTAGTTTGTTTTATGCACCATTGATAAGATTATCCCAGACATATACATAGAGAAAGCATTGAGATCTACAATTGGATTACTGTAATAAAATTAGCCAAGCTGTGATTGACAAGGTGAAAGGATGGCATCAGCTGCAAGGGCTAGTTGCTCATAGTGAGCAGATTTCTTCTTTGCATTCCATATATTTAATGCTGTGCCTTCAAATCAGAAATGATAAGGAGTTCAGTGGAACACAGCAATCCTTCAGTTAAAATATTTACTTCCTCCTTAAAGCAACCCTTGTATCCTTTCAATTTCTCAGTCAACTATACTAGTAATTATTTTTCAAAAAGTACCCAGATGGAGTGTGCTGCTATTGGTGTTGAATGGTAACTGTCCTTTGCAGTTTACTCTGGATTTTCTCATAATAGCATACATTTGCCAGCAAATTCTTGGAATTAATCTGCTAGTTGTTGCTTCAGAAATGAGAGACAAATTATGTCACAACTTAAAACTCATGATCTTTCTACCAACACAGTGGCTAGTAGAGCTTCCCAGAGACATGGATTTGATCCTGATCTCCATTGCTGTGTGTGTGGATTTTGCATGTGCTCACTGTAACTCTGTGCAGTTCTCCCAGTTGCTCAGATTTTCTATCATGTCCCAAGAGTGAGTGTGGTTTGGGGGGTGGGTTTGGGGATTAGTAGACCAGCATGCAACTGAGCGGTTGAATCAGAGAGGTGTTATTAGGAATGTAGAGAGAATAAAATTGGATTTGTATAAATAGGTGTTTACTGGCTGGCCATAGTCAGTGGGCTAAAGGGCCTGTTTCTGTTTGTGTTACTTTCTGTAACTTCCGTTTTATGTACTGAAAATAGCAAATTGGAGAAAATATCTTGTTGTAGGAAAGAGAAAGCGTTGACGTTCAGGAATCACATAATAGAAAAAATAGAGTTTGTTTACTTAATTAATGTAGAAGAATGAGGTATCTGGTGAATGGTTGTAGGCTAAAGTCGGATGAGGTATGGTAAGGGGTAGAGTGGCTGGAAGTCATTATGTTGTGATTAACTCTAGGAATGAGTGGAGTCAGAATTGGTAACTCGTGGAGTACAGGCTGATAAGTGGTCAGGCGGTATGTACAGTTTCATGCTTATCATTCAGAAAAGTAAAGTTAACTTCTCTTAAGCACAAACCTGACCACAACCTTGACTATCACTTCCTGAATCAGAATGAGAAGTTACAGTTCCATAATTTCACTTCTTCAAATGGAACCTGTGGCTAACTTGCTGCATTTGTTTCCTCTGGAAAATTTTGTTAAATGTGTTCACTTTAAATGAGGTTGTGGAGCTGCTTAGAGTCATACAGCACAGAAACTGGCCCTTTGGCCCACAGATTCCATGCTATCTGCACCCATTTACACCAGTCTCACACCGATACCATATTATTTCATTAGCTGCCAACAGATTGTACCATGCTCTTGCACACAAGCAACATTTTACAGCCCTTGCATCTTTGAGATGCAGGAGGAAACTGGAGCACCCAGTGGAAACCCACAGGATCACCAAGAGAACATGCAAAATCTACATGGATAGCATCAGGTGTCATGTCAAAATTATGTCATTGTCACTATACGGCAGTGACTTTACCAGCTACACCACTCTGCCGCCCTGCATAATCTGCTGAAACAATATTCCTTTTTGGGTAACCTTGACTTTTGTGTTTGGCTTTTAAGTATCGTAAGTGTGCACAGCTATGAGAATAGTGTGTGCGTATGCACGTGAATAAATATATTTGGGTATTGGTGAGCATCTGTGCTTGTGTATACACATATATGCACACACACTCAATTCCATTGGACCTTGCTCTTTTTCTGAAAACTTGAGTGTGTATTTTACAACAGCAGGGCTTCTCTCTATCCTCCAAATGTCATTCAATAAACAGAGGTGAAAGAGCAAAAAGTTAATTTAATAGAACAATCAAAAAGATAACCACAAGTGAGAGAGATTAATGTTTGAATGCACCCATGCTGTTGGTCACTTCAGATCAGAGTTTGTCACTTTTTGCTGTGATATACTTGCAGTGACACACTCCTTCAATCATTTTGATTGAAGTGCAGAAGCCTTTTATATATCACGGAAATTATATTAAAAACAGACAAAGCATCTTTCAGATTTGAAACCTTCGTTCACTTCAGGAATCACAGTTCATGTGCTTTAACCTTATGATTTATGATATTGCATGATGTATGAAAATGTTGATAAATCCATGGTTCAGCTCTTTTATAAAGAGCAGAAGGGAATGCTGATTTTCTGTGACAATAATTAAATCCCTGACACCCCACCATGTACTTTATCCCTTTCTGAGGGTATTGACTGTCCATTGAGAATTCTAGCCAGGTGCAATTACCTCCTTCTCCCTACATTTTTGACACGTGGTCCTCCTCAAATTCTGCTTTGCCGTTGACAAAAAACAAAACAAAAAATCTGGCATTATTCAAGGATCACAGCACATTATGAGCAAGAAACCTAACCAGATACTCTCCTTCAGATCTCACAGGCCTGGTGGTCATTTTCAGAACCACCACTCCTCCTTCCAGTGAAGAGATTTAACATCATTGTGTATGTAGCTGTTTGTGTGCATAAGCAAACGTGAATTTGAATGTGTTTCTGTGCATGTTTAATCCCGGATTTATAATACTAATGTTACAAAATAGGGATAAAATCTGGAATGGAAACAGAATGCCTGATGTGCTCAGCAGGCCAATCAGCAGCTGGACAGAGAAAAACAGAATTGTTTCAGGTTCATAAATACAAGAGATTCTGCAGGTGCTGGACATCTTGACTAACATGCACAAAATGCTGCAGGGATTTAGACTCTAGTCAGCAGTATCCATGGAGGGGAATAAACTGTCAACATTTCAGGCCAAGTATCTTCCTTTCCTGTCCTGGTGAAGGATCTTGGCCCAAAATATCATCTGTTTATTCCTCTCCATGGATATTGCCTGACTTGCTGAATTGCTACCTTTTTGATAAAGCCTAGTCTTTCTCATGCTGCTCAACTAGAATGGCTGTACAGAACACCATTCCTGCTGACATCATTATGTCATTTGCTTCCAAGTGCACTGCCCTTGAAGTCTTTGCCACTGGGTTGGCTGACATGCCCACATCATCTCCCCATGCTAACCACAAGTTTAACCACAAGTTGAACCACCTATGAAATAATTCTGTGCTGCCAGTCAAACCCTTTTTCTCCATGTTCATTTTTTTTCTAACTTGGAACCACAAATAATCAAGGAAACGTCTCTGGTCATTACAGGGCAACAAGACCCTATTGTAGTGCTCAATTTGGGAAGCTTGTGAATTAGTGATTGGTTCCCCCCATCCTACACTGCTCCTATCAACATCCCTGATCTCCCACCCACTTTCCAGGCCCATCTCATTGTTACCATCTACAAAATCTGAGGAGGAAAGAAATTCTTGACAACCCTTCATCCAGACCTACTGGATTTCAAATTGGTATATTGATAACCGATTGCCCCAGCAGATGTTTTCGACCCACTGAATTCCTCCAGCATCTACTGTCTCTTGGTTCTCCATTTTGTTAGCATTGTTCACCTATTCTTGTGATTTCTGACAGGATTTTGTCTCTGAACTTCACAGCCACCACCATCACCACCCCGCTCCACAACATTATGCCATCGTTATTATCCCCCAAACCCCTGCATAACAAAATACAGTATGTATCTTCTAAGATTCACTTCTTTGAGTCAATTTCACTGATCTGAACCTTAACATTTAATTGCTGTGCTCTGATACGTTTCTAACCCCGGGCCCATGCTGATGTCCTGGACCCAGTTTTGGGAAAGGAGTGGAAAAGAAAAAGCGGCAGATGCTGCAAAGCTGAGACAAAAGTAGAAAATTGCCAGAAACACCTAGCATTAGTGGAATTGTGGTGTTGGGTCCATGATTCTTAACAGAACTTGGAAATGTCTGAGGTATCCCAGATTTGGAATATTAATTAATTTTCCTTCCAAAGATGCTGCCTGACCTGCTGAGTCCTTCAGCAGTTTTGTTTGCTTGGGAAGGCTATGCCATGTTGCTCTTTTCAAAATTCACAGATGAGCAACGTGTTAGATCTCAGTCACAATTGAATTAGCCTCCAGTTGATGTGATAACCACGGCTGTGTTTATCCATTGGATCTGCACCCTTCCAGTGTACCGCACTAGAGCTTCCACACACCATTACTTTGGTCAACTACTGTTTGAAAGCATCTATTTCTATCATTAAACTTGCAGAACATGCAGTTTGCATATTAATTCAATGGTCTGATTGGTTTAAAAACCGTAGTAGGTTAGATATCCTGTGCTAGCACTAAAATGCTTTCCACACTTTGTCTTTTCAGCAGTGAAACTGAAATAAAATGGAAAATTTTTTTTTGAAAAGTCAGCCTCAATTCACAGAAAGGTTCCACATGCTGTATTATTAGCAGGAGGTTATTAGATGAGATCAAAAATCCAAGATACTACTTCCCTTAGTTTGTAGAAAAGACCCCAAGCTGTGAATCTTAGAGTTATAGAGTAGCTCTTCCCAGTATTTCTCACTCAAACACCACCCGCTGAAGGTGTTAGCTTATTGGTTGTTGTGTTTGCTTATTTAAAAGAAAGCAATCTGATTCTTTACTTTTGGGTTTCAGTGGCTATTAAGTGTGTGATATGACTTATTAGATCTCTCCATGTTACCAGCATGGTCAGAAATTGTACTGAAGAAGGGTCTCGGCCAGAAACGTTGACAGTTTATTCATCTCCACAGTAGCTGCTTGACCTGCTGAGTTCCTCCAGCATTTTCTATGTGCTGCTTTGGGGATTTCCAGCATCTGCAGACCCTCTTGTGTTTATAGTCAGCAATTAGTGTCCATTCTGAAACATTTAGTTTGTTAGGATATCTATGAAGGCTGTTAACAGCCAGAGAAGCTGCTGGGGTCTGGAATCACACAAATAAATGTCAAAGTAGGAATTTTCTTTCCTAAGGATTAATCATAATTTTTTTGAAGTGCATTGATCTAGTTATGTGATCAAATTGATTCTTCCTTCTTATTTCATTCACTTTGAATGTGTTCTTCAACAATATATTAAGGATAACAAGACAAGTGTCTTAACCAGCATCTTATCTTGGGTATTCTTGAGGGGTTTCCTCCTCAAATTGTCTTAATTTACTCATGATTCTCTGCATATTTGAAATGCAATCATTTTGACACTGTGCTCCCTCAACCATTCTCCTTTATCCAGCGGAATAGAGACGCAGTGGTTGTCCTACCAAGACAATTGAGTGAACAAAAAACTATGACTGTTTTAGATCTTTATAAAAATAGTGATTTTAAAAAAAGGCAAATAAAGGGCAGAACCAGCAACAAGTGAGAGAGCTGTGGACTTGGGTTGGCGGGTTCTGGGATTGAACCCTTCTTGAGGTACATGTAAAATCTAGGCTGACAGTTTCAGTGCAACACCATCAATGGTGTTGACTTCAGCTGAGAGGCTAAAACTAGATCCTGACTACTATCTTTCATTATACACACACACAAAATGCTGGAGGAACTCAGCAGGTCAGGTAGCATCCATGGAAATGAACAAATAGTCAATGATTCGGGCTGAGACCCTTCTATCCTCCTTCAGCTCTTGTTAGTTAATATAAATGGCTGCATGAAATGAGATACAAGGAAGTTCTCCACTGTGTTGGAGTATTATATATCCTAAGAGGAATATGCCCTTTGACCCACCACATCATGATGATGAGGGTGATGTTAACCTGCCTGATATTGAAAGGCCTGGGCAGAGTGGGCACAGACAGAATGTCTCCATTCATAGGAGATTCTAGGATATGTCGACACAGAGTCAGAATAAATGGACAGACCTTTAAAACTGTAATGAAGAGGAAAGTCTTCATCCCGTGGGGTGGATGGGTGTGGTGTATCTGTTGAATTCATTGCCACAGAGGGCTGTAGAATCCAAGTTGTTGGGGTTACTGAAATGGTTAACAGGTTCTTCATTGGTAATGGGGTTAAGGGTTATGGAGAGAATACAGGAGAATGAGGCTGGGAAAAAAATCAGATAGGATTGAATGGTGGAGCAGACTTGATGGGACAAATAGCCTAATTTTGCTTGTATATCTTATGATTTTTTTTAATGCACCTCTATGCTTATTCCATCCACCAGCACTGGCTCCTCAGGTTTGTCTATTCAAGTATCCATGCAAATGCCTCCTAAACATAATTATTATGATCCTGATAATTTTGCTAATCATGGGAGTTTCCTGTGCACAAATCGGCTACCATTTTCCCAGCAATACAGTCACAGCTGTGACTTCACAACAAAAACACATTACAGCTGACGTTCTCAATATTATTTGCACTGTTTGTCTTAATACACATTGGTGTTTGTCAGGCTTTGTGTACAGTTTTTCGTAGAAATCTGTTGTAATTTTTTTTCTGTAAATGCCTGCAAGAGAATGCACCTCAAAGTAGTGTATGGTAACATATACATTCTTTGATAATAAATTTACTTTGAACTTTGAAAATAGCTTGGTTGTGAAGAATCTGCGGTGTCAGATTGTGAAAGGCAAGATATAAATGCATTTCAGTCTGTCTTTGTGTACATGTATAAGATGGTAGTTATGAATATTTAAAGACCATCAGAGTTTCCAGAAAAGAAAATTATACTAAAAACCTGTTTTAAAAACAATTGTGCACTCAAAATTGAAAAAAAAATGACTATTCAGGTGTGCAGTTTTTTGTTAAAAATGTGGGTTAGTTTACATTACATGAAAACATTTTACTGAAATAAAAGTTATCTTTATGCTCTAATTGCTTTCAGTATTTCCAATGTTTGTTTATTAAAACTGCTGAAAATAGGAATGTGAATTTGGGGGTGGGGTGGGAGAGTCAGTGACATAGGGTTTAGCAATGAAACAGCCTTGTTCACTTATTTCCTGGTGGGCATTTTAAAGGGCATTAGGGTTGTAGCCTACAGGACGTCAATATATATCTTCAGCAGCAAAAGGTACGTGCAAGAGACTAAATTGAAATGAGATGTCACAGCAGGAGCTGGGTGATAATTTTTTTTAATGTTGGAAATGCTTTCTGTCCCCCTGTCCCTCCTGTCTCTCTGTAGTGTATTTAATATTTCAATAATATTTGAGTGATATTGTAAATATATTTAAGTATTTGTTGTTTAAATAATTAATTATAGGTTATGTATAAAATTACATGTATAGCATGTCATCACGCTGCCATGTCATACAGTACTGGGCAAAGGTCTTTCTTACACTGTGGTAATGTTATATATTGTACTGTACTGCTGCTGCTGCAAAACACTAACTTCTTGACATATGGGAGTGATAAACCTGATTCTGATATGGGTCTCTATTATGAACTGAGAGTGGGAAGGTGACGGGGAGAGGGGAATCATGGTTGGGAACAGGAGAAGGGAAAGGGGAGGGAGTAGGAAACACGAGAGAGACCTTCTGTAATGATTTAAAAGGAAAACAATTATTTGAAATCAAGTGACCTTGTCTCAGAATGGGTGTGTCTGTACCTGCGCCACCACCTGCCCCGGCACACTTTCTCTGCCATCAGTCTCACACTCTTCCATCACCATTTCCCAACATCATTTTCTCCCAGCAAATTTACAAACTCTCTCTCTACTCCATGTTGACAAATACGGTACTGTGCAGGTATCTTAGATGTGCCTAAGACTTTTGCACATTACTATATAGATGTGTCCCTTGCTTAAAGTAAAGACAAAGTTAGACCCGCATTCCTGACTCCGTGGTTCCATTCAATAATTTTTTTTTGTTTTGCAGTTACAAAACATGCCTGTGCTTGTCTCGAATTTTCTGTCTTAGTTTGCAAAAAGGATGGCGAGAAACAATCTCTTTCTCTATTTATCTGTTTCTCAATCTGTCTGCTGGTTGTCCTTTCTCTGTGTCTTGGGCTCAGTGCCTGACTGTTTCTGTCCTTCATATATCTTTTTGTCTGTAACCAGTGTACATCTTGTCTTTTTTAACTAGTTAGGATATGTTGCTATTCTCAAATATATAATTCAATCACTAAAAATTACTAATACTGATGGAACAGCATCTGGTCTTGATCTCCTAATGAAACACAGTTTTTAATTGAAGCCTGTCAGGAAACTATAATGAGCTGGTGAGTCAGTCTTGTTACAATTAATGCAAAGTTTCTATCTGACCTGCTGAATTGTTCCAGCTCTTTGTATGTTGCTCCAGATTTACAGCATCTGCATTCATTTACATGTCTCTAATGGAAGCAATGGATTGGTCCTGCCTCTTATCAGGACATCATAGATTCAAGTCCTATTTCAGGAAGAAACGGTCTCAGGTCCTGCCTATTTGTTACAGTGTTGAGGGACTGGCAGATTGAGAATGCAACTTTCAGATGTGACATCAAAAGGAAGCTTTGAAAGCCATATCAGATGGAAGTTAGTTAACTTCATGGACATAAAGGGAGTACTAGCCGATATTCGTCCACCACATGACATTACTGAGCCAGATTATGCATACATCTGTCTTGATAATTGTCTTATATTTCCATTTGCATCTTAAAAGTTAGAGCTATACTTACTTGGTTGTAAAATACTTGGTTTCCACAAGGATATGAATATACAGTAAAGATTTTTTCCAATTCTGTTGCTGGGTATTTGTCTTAAAACATTAACATTCTCTCTCCCCAAAGATGATCAATCTGATTTTTTAAAATTTTGTATTTTTTATGTAAAACTGCTGAAGTGACATTCTTGGCAATAAAACTTGTTCATTCCCAGATGGTGTGTTCAGGGAGGACATGTGGGTTTTGGAGATAGTTCGGACGAGATTAATTGGAATGATTCCAGCTATAATTGCAGATGAACTGCTTAGTAATAAAAAGAGATTTCAGTGCATGAAACAGAATTTTGAGGGAATAAGTAAAAATACAGTGAATGCCAGAAATGCTCATCTGGTCTGGTAATAGCTGTGAAGAGAAAAGGTTTCTGGTAGATGATCTCTCTTCAGAACTGAAACTAGAGTGGATTCTGGTTAATTGGAACGTGTTGGGACCAGTACATTTTGGTACTTTGGTATGCAACATTATGAAATATAATGCTGGAAAGTGTATGGTCGTGCACTTTGGTGGAAGAAATAAACGGGCAGACTATTATTTACGCAAACAACAGGAATTCTGCAGATGCTGGAAATTTAAGCAACACACATCAAAGTTGCTGGTGAACGCAGCAGGCCAGGCAGCATCTCTAGGAAGAGGTACAGTCGACGTTTCAGGCCGAGACCCTTCGTCAGGACTAACCGAAGGAGGAGTTAGTAAGAGATTTGAAAGATCCAGTTAAGCAGCATATTGTCCGAAATAAATGAAGGGAATCCCAGCTATTTTCTCAATTGTTTTTGTTCTTCAAGAATTGTCCAGAATAAGCAGCTGTACCAATTAACCAGATTCCACTATAGTTTGAGAGCTAATCTGATTTCCTAAATACAGAAGGGTGGGGGGGGGGGAATGCAGTGGGGTCATAAAGGACTAAAGGAAACAATGTCAGAATACTGTATGCTCAAAGCACTCAGTGCTGGAAATCTGAATGAACAGAGAAGATTGGAATAGTTACTGAGGTATTCTACTCTTGTAGAATGAGAAGGGTATGTGATAAAATCTGAATCAGATTTAATATCACTGGCATATGTTGTGAAATTTGTTAACTTTATGGCAGCAGTACAATGAAATATTTGATAACTAAATATAGAGGGGGAAAACTAAGTTACATTAAGTTACATAATGGTTAGGTTAAAATAAATAGTGCAAAATAACAAATAAAAAAGTAGAGTCAGTATTCAAGGGTTCAGTCCATTTAGAAATCAGATGGTAGAGGGGAAGAAGCTGTTCCTCAGTTGCTGAGTGTGTCTCTTCAGGCTTCTGTACCTCCTTCCTAATGGTAACAGTGTGAAGAGGGCATGCCCTGGGTGGTGGGGATCCTTGATGATGGATGCTGCCTTCCTAAGGCACCATCTTTCGAAGATGTTTTGGATTCTACTAAGGCTGGTGCCTATGATGGAGCTGACTAATTTTACAGGTCTCTGCGACTTATTTCGATCTTGTGCGGTAACCCCCTCCCCCCCCCATATCAGACCGTTATGCAGCTGGTCAGAATGCTCTCCACAGTATGTTTGTGGAAATTTTTGAGTGTTTTAGTTGACAAACTAAATTTCCACAAACTCCTAATGAAATGTCTTGCCTTCTTTGCAGCTGCATTAATATGTTGCATCCAGGTTAGGTCCTCAGAGATATTGGCACCCAGAAACTTGAAATTTGTCACTGTCTCCACTTCAGATTCCTCCTCTGAGGATGGTTTGTGTTTCCTCATCTGACCTTTCCTGATGTCCACTGACATTGAGTGCCAAGTTTTCGCTGCAACACTACTCAACTAGATGATATATCTCACTCCTGTATACCATTTTGTCACCATCTGAAATTCTGCCAATGGTTGTATCATCAGCAAATTTATAGATGCTCTTTGAGCTGTGCCTAGCCACACCGTTATGGGTGTAGAGAGAGCAGGGCAGTGGGCTAACCACACATCCCTGTGGGGCACCAGTGTTAATTGTCAGTGGAGTGGAGATGTTATTTCCAATCCCCACAGATTCTGGTCTTCTGGTTAGGAGTTGGAGTTCCAGTTGCAGATGGAGATTCAGAGGTCTAGGTTCTGTAGCTTTTCGATCAGGACTTAGGAATGGTGGTGTAAAATGCTGAGCATAAACAGCAGTTTATAAAGAGATGTTCAAAAATTGTGATTTTAAAAATATATAAATAATAACCTGCTGAAGGATCAGCAATCTGTGTGAATGGTGAAGTTCTAGAGCACAATTAACAATTTGTTTTATTTAATCCCGTATAGGGATGAGGATTGGGATTGCACCCTCTGAAGGGTTGATATGGGTTCAATAATAGTTGCCCAAAAATAATTGGTTAAATATTTGCTCAAGAAAATAATTGTAGTTGTGCAGTGGAATGGAGCTAATTTACTCTTTGCAGGTTGTAGTACAGTCTTGTTGGGCTGAATGGCTTTCTTTCTGTTCTGTTTTGATTTTGTGTGTGTGTGTGTGTGTGTGTGTGTGTGTGTGTGGCAAATGACTGCAAATGTGGAGATGTGACTCATTGACAAGATATGAGAGTCAGAAAATCTTTATCAGTATGTTTTTATATCTGGTTTCTGACTTGTATGTGTAGAATGTGAATTCTTAATTAATTTATATTAAAAGAAATGAAAGGTCAAATTTAGTTTCAAGTGTATTGCTTTTTCAAATCAAAAGGCTCATATAATGTGCATTGGCACATTTATTTTAATAGAATTCTTAGGCATGGTGAGGAATATTGGATTGTATTATTGCACAGAGTATCTTAATATTTTGAAATTCATTAAAAAATAAATACAACAGAGAATTAAATTCGACATCACAAACACATACTCCGAGTCCAAAATGTAGAAGACACTAATTTGGTGAGATCTACATGGAGCAATTCTCCTAAGTGGGGCATTTAGTGAAACAGGATTTTGTTAACACTAAGTGTGATCAATTGTGTGTAGTTGGGGAGAAAAAAAATGAACTCCAGCACTGATCAAATATGAAGTCTTCAGAACATGCCTAACAAATTGTTCTGATAACCTCATAAATAAAATGTGCTTTAAAATACCAGCAAATTTAAAGGCTTCTTGTTGATTTTAGCCAAGTCAATACTGAGGCAATTGTTAGTGCTGATGTTAACTGGCTGGGACAGCTGTTTGCTTCATATTGATCGAGTGCTGTGGTGAAAGATAAATAGATTTTTAACATTGCACAGATTAATCTTCTGGGTGCTCTCCAGTTTTGACAGTATGTTTGGAGACCTATTCACGAGCACTTGCATTTCCTTTGATTGTGTGTGTTTGGGGAGGTGCTTGGACAGCCCCCTGGGTTATAGATTGCCTGAAACTTAAGATGTGGATAAGATGGGGTAGGCGTGAAACATCCCCCATGCCCAAGCAAATAAAGGTGAGAATGTTGAATACCAAAAACTGGAGAAAATACAGGGTGAATGAAAAGATCTTGTATAAAAAAATATGAGTTTGAGTTTTTGTCCCATAGGAGACAAAAACTCAAACTCATTTGTATTTTTAAAAGACATTTTCATTCACCCAGTGCTTTCTCCAGTTTTTGTTTTGGCTCAGTTTTTCTTCCTCAATGCTGAATCACAAAACACATTTTAAAGCCATTGTCACATTACTATGAGGTGCAGTAGTGGTGCAGCAAATATATTAGCAGACAACTAGTAATCCAAATATTCCCCATAGTCAAACATCAAGGAAACAGGCCCTTTATCCCACTAAATCCATGCTAACCCAATCACATTAATCCCGCTTTCCCTTTCACATTTCTATTCATCCTCTTCTCCCCAACTTTAATTCTCCTGCAGCCCTCTTCACTGTCTTCTACATCGCCAATTCTGATGTCACCCACATTTAGAACATGCAATATAGAACAGTTTAGCACACTATATACTCTTCAGTCCATATGTTGTGATGTCCTTTTAACCTACTCCAAGGTCAATCTAACCCTTTCCTCCCAGACACCCTTTTATTTTTCTTTCATCCATGTGCCTATTGAATAGTCTTATAAATGTCCCAAACATATCTGTCTCTACCACCACCTGTGACAGAGTGTTCAATGCATTTGCTGCTCTTTGTGTAAAATGCCTACTTCTGAATTCCCTCCCCCCACCCCCATACTTTCCTCCAATCACCTTAAAAGTACGTCTTCTAGGATTTTCCATTTCTGCCCAAGTGGTAAAAGGTGCTGGCTGTCAACTCTTTCTATGCTTGTTATTTGGGGGCGTGAGGGCAAAACAGGAAAACGACTTCTGCTGCTCATGTTGACCAAGAACGACAGACACATGGGACAATATGAAGCCTATCATCCTGATCTGGGCCAACACCACATGGCCTGACCTAATTTGAGCAGAATGCACTGTTCCTGAGCAGACCTGAACCCAACATGTATAACTGAGTTGCATCATGCTCAGGTCAGAAGCCAAGCTCAGCGTTTTACCCTCTTTTACCAGAAAACAATTCGCTGCAGAATGCTTAAATGTTCGGTGACCTGACACACAGAAATGAAACTTCTTACATGGTACTTGTTCAAATCAAAGTGTTATAAATATTATATCTGTTGAGGCCTTCATGTAAACTGA
Organism: Mobula hypostoma; assembly: GCF_963921235.1. Classification (NCBI taxonomy): domain Eukaryota; kingdom Metazoa; phylum Chordata; class Chondrichthyes; order Myliobatiformes; family Myliobatidae; genus Mobula; species Mobula hypostoma. Next base: position 160,443,681 of record NC_086100.1, read on the forward strand.
CACCTGACCCTTAAGGATCTTCTGCAGGTTAGTAGCGGGACCCGAATCACTTATAAATTCTTGTATCCACATTACCATCATACTGTATTTTCTCCCTGATGTTTTTTTAGATTAGATTATGAGAACACTCAGTCCTCGTTTATTGTCATTTAGAAATGCATGCATGTATTAAGAAATGATACAATGTTCCTTCAGAGTGATATCACAGAAAAACAGGACAAACCAAAGACTAACACTGACAGAACCACATAATTATAACATATAGTTACAACAGTGCAAAGCAATACCATAATTTGATAAAGAGCAGACCATGGGCACAGTAAAAAAAAAGTCTCATTGTCCCGATCGACTCTTGAGTCCCTGATAGCAGGCGGCAAAAGGGGGAAACTCCCTGCCATAAACCTCCAGGCACCGACAACTCCGATGCATTGGAAGCACCCGACCGCAGCCGACACTGAGTCCGTCTGTCCGAAAACTTCGAGCCTCCGACCAGGCCCTCCGATACAGCCTCCCGAGCGCCATCTTCTGCCGAGCACCTTTGACCTCGCCTCAGCCGCCGAAACAAGCAGAGCTGAGGATTCGGGGCCTTCTCCGGAGATTCCAGACCACACAGTAGCAGCGGCAGCGAAGCGGGCATTTCAGAAGTTTCTCCAGATGTTCCTCCGTACTCTCACGTCTGTCTCCATCAAATCAGAATTGTGCACGGTACCCTACTTGACACATAACAGATATCATTCACCGGAGTGGCAGCGCACGCTATGTCGCGCCGCCATCTTCTCCTCCTCTATGGTGATGCTTTCTGTGTTTCTACCCAGCGCTGATGTCAACTTCACTGGTCAATAGTTAACATGCATCTTTCCGTTCCTTTTTTCTAAATCATCACAATATTTACCTCTCTCCGGTCCCTTGATATAGGGTCCACATTATGATTCTTCTCTCATAATACTCCTCAGAATGTGAGCTGCTGCCATTTCCTTTAAAACCTATTATGATATTCATCATGATAGGCAACCATATTCCTATTTAGGGCTGTCTGTTCTTTGTGGGCAGCTTCTGTGCATGTAACAGGTATAATTCCACCTGTCAATGAACTTCTAACTCTATTATTAGTCTGCAGATTAACTGGTGCAAAAAAGCCAGTTATTAAGCACATCTGTCATCCCTGTTGTCTTACCCCAGGCCTCTGGAGATTCTTCAAGAGTGCAATTTCACCAAGTACATGATGGAAAATGTGCCCTCTCCAAAGTGTTTAAATATTTGTTAACGTGCTAATCGTTATGATCCAATTTAGCCATCTAACCTCGACTTATCTTTTTACCTCAATAATAATATTTTTACTCGGTGCTGGACAATTTCTTTTTAGTACTTATCTGGATGCTCACTATGATTTGTGACCAATGTCTCTGCACATATCAATGAATATATCTATTTTTCTCTCAAACATGCCCCAGGAAACCACTTATATTTCACACTGTTCTGTCTCTATCTTTTTAATGTCTGCCTTACTGGAACAAAAGGATTTCTTAAACTCATGTTATATTAAAACCTCATTTTCAATTTTTCCATATTGTGGATGTTATTTGATTGCTATCATTAATATTAAGATTTACAAATCGACATCTAAGGTTTTTTTGTTTATCTTGGAACAGTATTGGTATCTTAAAAAAAATTCCAAGTTCAAAGTAAAGTTATTATCCCAGTAAATACAGTATATATCACTAAACATGACCACGAGATTCATTTTCTTGTGGGCATTCTCAGTAGAACAAAGAAATGAAATAGTGCACAGCAGGACCTGATAAACAGCTAATGTGCAAATGAAGACAAACTCTAGTTTGAGGTAGAAATAGGTAGATTTGAGAACCATTTCTGAGATTGAGGATGCAATCTAGACCTGAGATATAGTTTCAATCTTAAATAAATTGAAATAATCTGAAATAAATGAGCAGCATAAATGTTCTTTCTCTCCATTTATGTTGCTCAACCTACTGAATTCCTCCAGCGGATTGCTTGTTGCAGCGGATTCCAGCATCTGTGGTCTCTTGTCTTCATCAATTCCATTCTCTGGTATTTCTCTGTAACCTATTCTCTCTCACACACAATCAACTCCCTTCAGTTCTCCTACCTCTCAACCACAATAGAGGCAATTTATATTAACTGATTCCCCAGTCAGCTGTCATAGACTCATAGAGCACTACAGCACAGGATCAGGCACCTTGGCTCATCAAGTCCATGACAAACTATTATTCTGCCTCATTTCATCAGCCTGCACTTGGAACATAATCCTCTATACCTCCCCTATCCATGTACTTATTCAAGTTTCTCAGAAATGTTGAAATTGAACCCTATCCATGAATTCTGGAAGCTCATTCTACACTCTCCCACCCTCTGAGTGAAGAAATTCCCCCTCTTGTTCCCCTTAAATATTTCACTTTTCACCCTTAACCCATGACCTCTAGTTCCAGTTTCACTCAGCTCAGTGGAAAATGCCTGCTTGCATTTCACTCCATTAATATTTCCAAATACTAATTCTGAAAGCTCTTCTTTGTGAAGGCCACTGTCGAATATCTGGTATAATTCGCCTGCATTTCTTTATTCTTCAATGTGAATTCTGTTCCATCAATCTGGACCGAATGAATTTTTGCTTACCTTTTCTTTTTGACAGATAGAACATTTTGCAATTTGTTTTCATGATGCTCACTGAATTACTCCCGTGTTTTACTTTCCCTTTCTTTATCACCTCCTTGGTCCATGTTTACTGAAGTCATTAATTTTCACAGTTCTCTTTTTTGGTGACATTTAATGACGAAACGTTAACCAAAACTCTATCTGCCCACCTTTGACCAACATCAATCAATAGATTGTTTGTTTTGTAACTCCAAAACATAAAATTAATTAAAAACAATAAAACCCCATAGAGCCGGTAATGTGTTTTCTGCTTGCTTTAAGTAAGGTGTGTACTATCATGCGGTTGTATGATGAAAGATGCAAATCACTTACTTTGACATATAACCCAAATGAATTATTTAAATAAGCAAAGAATGCTTAATCAAGAACATTTGCAATATTACTCAAATATTACTGAAATACAACATAGATCTTCTATTATCATGGTCGGATAGTAAGGAATTGATGTATGCAAATTAGTTGCCACATGTCACCTGTCATTGCATTGACAACACTGTGAAGCATATCATTGGTTGCAAAACACTTTAAGACCTCCTAAATTTATGCATGACACTTGATTTGCAAGTTGTTTCTTTCCTTCTTTATCTTGTTTACCCTTTTATCATATTCTGTACTTCTACCTGCAGGAGTAACAACTGCATTAGTAAATTTATGCAAAATTTGAAACTACTGTGTTAATTTGTCTAGTAATTAGACCTGGTTTAGGTGTCTATATTTTGTTAAGCCATAGGGAAAGCTCCGCAATACCTCAGCACACTGAAGATTCTTAGACTTGGGATCCCATTTTTAACCTCAGATACTTCCTGTGCATTCTGCAGAAATTGCAACTTTGATAGTCTATTGCACAGCTTCAGGCTCTGATTTCTTACTTATTTTAGACAGTGATAGTGCACGATAGCTTACCATCAAAATAGTTTATAGTGTTATGTGATGGATGAAGAATGTTTTAATTCTTATCTTGTTTTCAGGTCTCTACATATTTCTTTGATTTCCTCCAGCTCAACAATTGTCCATGAAAACATATGACTAGCAAATTCCCCTTCTTGCATGTCACTGATTTTCGTCACCGGACTATTGCAGATTCTGCTTTCAGCTGCCTCCAATCCCAAGCACTGAAAACCTTTCTCTAAGTCTTTTGGTCACTCCCTTCCTTAAAAACTACATCCTTATATCTGCAATGCTTAAGAGTCAAATATTAGTAGATAACATTCCTATGAAACATCTCGGAGGATTTGCTATATTTAATACACTGTGTGGATGCATTGTTAAAACCCTTAAAATCTCTACTCCACACAGTGTTTCTAGTTATTCTGCCAGGATCATTTTTTGTTTTCTGGCATCTTATCTGCTCAGATGTGTGGAACTATGCAGGTATATGCACACATTTTGAACTTCAGTGTTTCAAACCTAGTCAGTGTTTGAAACTATGTTCCCACCTGCAAACTTTTGTAGGAGAACTAGCATTTATTATTAGCAATCATTTTGATTAGCTGAAAATTACCATGAGGAAATTTTGCAATCAATTTGACTTTATTTCCAATTAACAACATTCCACATGTTAAGCAGTGCCTAAGGATAGAGGAACAGTTAATGTTTCAGATCAGTGAGGCTTCATCCGAACAGGTTATGACAAAGGTTTTTTGACCTAAAACATTAACTCTGCTTTTTCTGTAGATGTTGCCTGACCTGTTGAGTGGTTCCAATACTCCCCGTTGTTTTTAAATTCCTATTGGTTGCTCACAAGCTTGTAATGGCAATTATAAAATGTGCCCTTTGTTTGAGGTGTGTAGCATTTATCTTGAGAACTTTATTGACTTGGACATTCTGAGATTTCAAATAAACTATGCCTAATGCTTTATTGATGCAGTTTACACCCAATTTACCATGATGACTGCTCCTCAATGTTCCACCAATATACCTTATTTAGACCTCTTGAGAGCATGTTTCTGAATTAAGCAATAATTTTCCTGGGAACAAAATTATTAATAAATTTTATTTGTCTTTTTGACACTCCAGTTCTGAGATTCCCAGTGTTAGGAAATCAACTGTAGGCATGTTAAGGTGAAGGTTAGTTTATTTAAGACTCAACTGATGTTTCTTTATTTAGAGTTTACATACTGTGTCATGTTTACAAATGAAAATAGCTTTTGTGGTTAGATTTCCAATGGCAGGTGGACTAATATTCATCTAGTACTTTTCATAACTGAGTGTCCCAAAGCAATTTGCAACTAGTGAAATGTAGTCACTGTTGCAATGTAAGAAACACAGAGCTTACAGCAATATTGTGATTAAGTTACTGGATGAATCACCAGACTATTGATCCAGTAATGAGGTTAAAATCTAAAGTGGCAGTTAGGGGAATTTATGTTCAGTTTGCTAATTAAATCTGAAATTGCAAAGTTCATGTTGGTAATGGTGACCTTAAAGTCCTGGCTTGCTGGAAGAAATATCATGTGCTTGATACATGTATATCGTTCAGGCATGATAATCTGCCAAGCTTGCACTGGTCAATGCGTGCTACAATCTCACCACCAGGTCGATTCTCAATTGACCTCTGAAATGGCCCAAATGAGTCTTTCAGTTCCCCAGGGTAATTGGGCAAAGAATGTTCACATTCAATGGATGAATAACCAAAAACACGAGCTCACCAACTTGTATATATTAAGGTCCTTATACCAGAATTGACTAGATTTTTTTTAACACTAGTGTTGACCAAGAATTGATATTGGCCTGGGCAAGCTTTGCCAATTTCTCTGTGCAAGTGCCTCCACTGACAGTACAAAATGCTTTGGGCTGCGTGTGTTCATGGTTTCCTGAATGATGCGACTATTGAGTGACATAAAATGAGTCAAACATTATAATGTTCTGTGGATGTCTCACGACAAACAGCTCTTTCGCTTTTGTGAAGTTGTTCTGCCTGATCATCCAGCTCCGAGCCTTTATTTTGTTATCTTGGCAATGAAAAGGAAGTTAACTTGATACCCATCAAAAAAATGTTGTGCGTACTTGTAGGTTACATTCGGATAACCTATTACCACTTTAACTCTTTTGACTGAAATGCTATTCCTGCATCTAACTCTTTAGCTTAGTGATAGACCTGGTCTCGAAATTGCTTTTCAACTGTCAGCTTCTTTAAGTCAGACACCTTTCAACTATCATTGTTCAGGTTGCTGCACTACTTTGCGATTGACAAGAGCTATATGACACCAGTGCATGAACATAGCTTTTGGCATATTTGTCTCCGTATCGAATCCATCGATGAGACCTCCCATCTTCCCCCAGTGACCTGCTCCTGGCCCTAAACATGCATTCTGCTCCTCTTCATTGCAGTCTACCTCTTGACCTTCATTCCAGTGTTACAGGCTGATAGTTCAGCTGTTAACTCTTATGCTCTAGAGCAGCATCAGCTGACCTCAAAATCAGGTTTGCAGCTTTTGTCTGGGGAAGTGTGTGATGTGGAAGGATTAAAAAAAGGAAAGTCATGCATGATGAGAAGACTATTGCACGACTTGTAATTGCTTTTCTTTTCAAATAAGTCTTTTTTAGTCACATTACTTAACCAAAGTATTTATGATAGTTGCCAGTTTCACCTGTCCCTTTCCAGTTATTTCAGTTCAGTGCTCCTCCAAATCTGACCTCATTCATTATTGATTTTAACTTCTCCATCATTGGCAGTGATGCCTTTAGCTGTACTGTCATGTATAGATGTTTAATAGAGAAAAAATAGTTTGTGAACTGTTCCTTAATTACTCTATATCTCTCTCATTTTAAAAAAATTCTTAAAGAAGTCTTGCCCTTCTGAAATGTCTATGATACTCTATAGCATTAGGCAGTTAAGTGTTCTTTGATAACATTTGAGGGAAGTACTTTTTTATAATATGCTGGCGGCAATCCTTCTTGCATCAATGAGGGCTTAACAAATGCCCTTTGGCAATACATGATGGGGATGAAGCACTGTCATGATGTATGCCCATAACAGGATGAGCTGTACCCAGCTGGGGATAGTGATGCCAACTTACCATTTTTGTGGTTTGCTTCCACATACAGGCCAAATAAGTGCATTCCACCTGCCTAACTAACATTAGTTTACAGAATAACATAGGAACATAAGAAATAGGAGCAGGAGTAGGCCATCCGGCCCATCAAGCCTGCCCCGCCATTCAATAAGATCATAGCTGATCTGTCCGTAAACTCAGCTCCATCTACCTGCCTTTTCCCCATAACCTTTAATTCCCCTACTATGTAAAAATCTATCTAGCTGTATCTTAAATATATTTAATGAAGAAGCCTCAACTGCTTCCACTGGTAGAGAATTCCACAGATTCACCACTCTCTGGGAAAAACACTTTCTCCTCATCTCCGTCCTAAATCTTCTCCCCTGAATCTTGAGGCAATGTCCCCTAGTTCTAGTCTCACCTACCAATGAAAGCAACTTTCCTACTTCTATGTTATCTATCCCTTTCAAAATTTTTGTATGTTTCTATAAGATCCCCTCTCATTCTTCTGAATTCCAGAGAGTATAGTGTTACATGTCAACGTTTTTTTTACCCCGTAAGCGTCATTTTAGGCGCCTGGACGAGGCGGGTGGATGACGTCATGAACAAGATGTGGAGAGGTTGCTGGAACATTCAGCAGTTAAGGGACAATGGACTGCGAGCTGCCAGCAGGAGAGTGAGCTGGGTGAAGTTAGTTGAAGAGTTCGCTACAGCAGCAGGCGAGTCTAATACTTCTCCATGTCCAGAAGAATTGTGATGATTAGCAGCACACAGTGCATATTGGATATGTGACTGTCACTTTGTAGGATCCATACTTGGATTTCCGGAGTATCCTGTGGCGACCACTTTTTGTTAATTTGTATATGTATTCAAGTGTGTTATGTGGCAACCACTTGTGTTAAGGAATAATCCATGACTGTCACCTTGTGATATCCCTACGGGGATTTTGAAATTTAGGCGTCTCTTTGTTACCCCTGCACGGACTCTAGTATTTCAGTGACGACTACTCGACTTCTGGAATCTTCTGTGACTGTCTCCTTGTGTCATCGTAAGGTGGATTTATGAGCTGTCCCTCGCAGACACCTGTACCTGTTCCCGTGGATTTATGGAACCTTCTGGATTGCTATACTAGGACTCTGTTTGAGTAAGAGTTGGGAAGAACTGTTCCTAGACCTCCGCAGTTTGTGAGCTAAAATGCATAGCACTGTTAATTTTTGTTTAGGGGAGTAATTTGTTTAATTCTCTGTATTTGGGTAGATACTGAAAATATAGCTGTTTAACATTAAAAACGGAGTCTGTGGTCTATTGCTGCTAGCACATAACAATAGTCCCTGACGACTCAATCTCTCCTCATAGGTTAACCCCTTCATCTCTCGAATCAACCTCGTGAACCTCCTCTGCACTGCCTCCAAAGCCAGTATATCCTTCCTTAAGTATGGATACCAGTACTGCACACAGTACTCCAGCTGCAGCCTCACCAGTTCCCTGTACAGTTACAGCATGACCTCCCTGCTCTTGAATTCAATCCCTCTAGCAATGAATGCCAACATTCCATTTTCCTTCTTAATAACTTGCCGTACCTACAAGCCAACTTTTTGCTATTCATGAACAAGCACTCCCAAATCCCTCTGCACAGCGGCATGCTGCAATCTTTCACCGTTTAAATAATAATCTGCTCTTCTATTATTCCTTCCAAAGTGGATGATCTTGCATTTACCAATGTTATATTCCATCTGCCAGACCTTGGCACAGTCACTTAACCTATCTATAATCCCTCTGCAGACTCTCCACATCCTCTGTACAATTTGCTTTTCCATTCAGTTTAGTGTCATCAGCAAATTTTGCTGCACTACCCTCAGTCCCCTCTTCCAAATCATCAATGTAAATGGTAAACAGCTGAGGGCCTAGCACCGACCCCTGCGGCTCCCCACTCACCACTGACTGCCAACTGGAGAAACACCCATTTATAACAACTCTGCCTTCTATTGCTTCTCTGCTTCCAGGCAATTTGTAGATTGTAAAGGTTTTCCTTGAAGTGCTGGTCTTTGGTTTATTATTGTCATGTCATCAGGCAGATCATTGGTCTATGAATGCAGAATAGAGAGTTGTATTACAGAGCGAGTGTAGTGCAGTCAGACAAAGTGCAAAGTTCATCATAAGATGGATTGAATTACAGTAATTTATGAATTTTCATTACAAGGCTAAAGAATTCATTAGGATATGTTATTTTGATTTAGCAACTCATTTTCTTGCAGTAGAATACCACTCTACATGCAGGAATCCCCTGTACTAAAATAACCATTATATTCTGACGAAGGGTCTCGGCCTGAAACATCGACTGCACTTCTTCCTACAGATGCTGTCTGGCCTGCTGCGTTCACCAGCAACTTTGATGTGTGTTGCTTGAATTTCCAGCATCTGCAGAATTCCTGTTGTTTGCATTATATTCTACCATTATACTCTATCTTTATACCCTGTACCAAATTACTGATAATGTTTCTACTCAGTCTTGTTTATTTCTGAAATCCTGCTTAATGGGACTTTTTCCAGGATGCAACCGTTTTCAGAAATAGGGTTGTTTATATCTGCTTTGGCACTGATAATACTATGCATTTTTAAATGTACATTATGATTGTTCACAACAGAAATGACACAATTTAGCTGTTGAAATTAATTTGCAAATTCATCAGAACTATTTTTAATACATTTGCTGCACCGTGCAATTCAAAACTTATGTACGTTTGTATGTATTTTGAAGTTTAAGTTTGTTATCAATAAATATTATAGTTTTATTTTAAATAATATGTTATCTTAGATGGGGAGTGGTATTTAATACCTACTGTGCAACATGTGGATAATTCAGGCTTTTATATTTTATTCAATAATATCCGACAGGGTTTTGTAATAAGTTGCAGCATTATATTTAATAATGCAGATAGATCGTGCTGTGCAGTTTATTTAATATATGCTACTTTGGATTTTAGCAGCTTTCGAAAAAGTTAGCAAAATATCTTGCCAGATGAATGTTACTTGACAATACAGAGACACACGCAATTTGAATTCCTGTCTGCGCCCCTGACGCAAGATGCCTGAACCACTGCACAATCGGGAATTGCTTAGTTTCATTGAGAATCACGTGCTCATCCCTGGAGAGCCACTATGTGCTTTTATATGTTTTTATTAAGTTAATGACGTCCTGTTCCTGTACAAACCAAGGATCTGTGCTGCATTTAAACCTAGGCCAATGTAATTACCTTCTTGAGTTATTTTAATGCTCAAGTTAAGGCATTTGAGCTAGCATCCTGTCCCCATGATTTTAATACAGTTGTTAATCTATGTCAAGTAAGTGGAATTTAAAACTGTGTGTTCAAAACTGCATTGAATTAACATGCATATGTTAATTGGCAGTCTGATGCTTTCCAGATTTTTTTTGTAAAAAGGAGTTGGACGTCACCTGAGAGGGGTTTCGATGTAACCTTGAGTTAAGAGGTCAGGTTATTTGTGTGTTGGGAAGCAGAGTTTCTAAGCAATTTGGGAAAATTAATTGGATAAATTTTGAAAACAGCAGCTGGAGTTTAACATGCAACAAACCTGAGTTTATACATTTGTGCAAGGGAAATCTTACATAAATGGCATGCCATAAAGACATAGCATGGAAAAATATCCTTCACCCCTATCAGGTTTGTGCTGTTAAATAAGTACCAGGTTATATCAACCTTGTATTAGGCCCTCCTTATTCTTCCCATATTCACATCAACATCTTGATTCCACCACTCACCCTACACACTTGGGGCAATTTACATAGGCTTATGACACACCAATCCGGAAATATTTAGGATATAGGAGTAAACTGGAGCATCCAAGGAAAACACATATGGTCACAGGGAGAATATGCAAACCCCTTTGCAGACAGCACCAGAGGTTGGGATTAAACCAGGGTTACTGGAACTGACGCAGCATCCCTAGTTGTACTACTGAGTTGCTTCTGTCATAGCATCATACAGCACGACATGGGTCACGTGGCCCACAGCATTCATACCCATCCGTATTAATCTTGTCTTCTAATACCTAGCCCATAGCCTTCAATGCTGAGCTACTTTAGGTACTCTCTGTGACTATTAATTTATGTGTTAAGTAGATGTCAATGGGAGTGCCAAGACCAATGTTCAGCATTCATCCCAAACTGCTTTTAATTTGAAGTATTTGTCTGCCCGTTTCAGGTTGTGGGTAAGAATTATCCACCCTGATTGTGGAATCAAGTATCAACCAAACTTGGTAAGGAGTGAATAAACCAGATGGATATTTCAGTAGAACTTATTATAAATAATGTCATTACTCATGTCACCTTTTTAATTCCAGGTTCTTTTGATTAACTAAATGAAACATCCCAACTGCTGTTGTGGGATTTGAATTCTCATATCTAGATTATTAGTCCAGGCATTATGTATTAGCCCAAAAATAATATTGTTGGATGATCATAATTTGCTTGGCACATGGATCTGGACTGTGTGTAACCCTGTAATTATCTGAGTACGGGAGAGTAAAGTCTTGATTTTTAACAGACTAATTATACTCCCTGGGTCTCTAGAGCAGGGGTCCCCAACCCTTTTTGCAACGCGGACCGGTTTATTATTGACAATATTCTTGCGGACCGGCCAACTCGGGGGGGGGGGGGTGGGGAGGGTGGTGGGATAGAGTTGCCAACAGACAAGAGTAGCAGTCAAATACATTGTGTTTACCCCAGGAAAGACTACAATGACCATGAAGCCTTGCACGGGCACCAGTGCGCATGCGTGTACGTGCTGATTTTTTCTACAAATCGATTTTGGCGATCCTGTTTGGGGGAGGGAGGTGTTAATCACGTCCGGAATATAGGTGATAAGTGGCTAACACACTCAATTTCGTTTCTAAAAGGGTTTATCTAATGAATTTAATATTAAACACACAGCGCATATTTTCCTTGCATGAATATAGCAGTAAGTCAATTATCAGGGGAGGACAGGGGAGCTCGAAGTAAGTGTTGAACGAACTTCCAGTAGAAGTGGTAGAGGCAGGTTTGATGTTATCATTTAAAGAAAAATTGGATAGATATATGGACAGGAAAGGAATGGAGGGTTATGGACTGAGTGCAGGTCAGTGAGACTAGGGGAGAGTGGCATTTGGCACAGACTAGAAGGGCAGAGATTGCCTGTTTGCATGCTGTAATTGTTATATGGTTATATAAGTCACTTATAAGTCAATAGCATCATAATATTTTAAGTAACGTTTGGATATTAAACACACCGCACATATTTTCCCTGAATGAACATATAAAATCATTGCAACACACCAATATTGCTGAATCACTGGGAGCCCTGGGCTTGTTTCCCTGTAACAAGACAGTGCCATCGAGGGGTGATGGGAGACAGCAATACTCGAAGTGGGTTCCTTATGTCCAGTCTATTCCGCAATTTAGTTTTCGTTGCATTCATTGCAGAGATATGTTGGAAATGGAAGCAACGTTTTCAGTGCTTTCGTGGCTGTCTCAGGATATTTAGCCTTGACTTTGATCCAGAATGCTGGCAGAGGTGTTATGTCAAACATACTTTGCAGCCCACCATCATTTGCAAGTTTGAGGAGTTGATCTCCTTCCCGTGCTGACATGGATGATGCGCGGGTAATGACCTTGCGTGCGTTCAAGCTCAACAGTGCGGGTGACAGGGAATGAGGAAAGGTGCAGCTGACTCATATCGCCAAATCATATCATTTCCTCGCGGCCCGGTAGCACATGCTTTGCGGCCCAGTACCGGTCTGCGGCCCGGTGGTTGGGGATCGCTGCTCTAGAGTGCCCAAAACTAATAGTCTACAGCAAACTTTCATTTATCTAGTATTTATGCACCTGGAATTCTCATGCAACCAGCAAACAATTCTTAGAATATTAATCAATTTCATAAAATGAATATTATTTCAAATACTATATAAAATGGGAATTAAATTTTTTTATCTACATTTCTACATAAGCGTCCTGCAGTTGGGCTTGTGAGCAACAACAGCCAATGAAGATATGATACTTCATATGATGATGAATAGTCATCTGATTTATTGTTACTTTATAATAATAATGTTAACCCTTAAAATACAGAGCTGCAATGTAAAAAGTTTTACCAGTAAGTGTGTATATAAATATAAGTGAAACAGTGTGATAGGTGCTGGGGTGAATGTAGGAAAAGTACACGGTAGTTTGAGAATGAGGTCAGACAAAGTGAGTCCATTGCCCTTGATTGCTCAGTTGTGCCATCGTTTGATTTGAGTATGATATTCTCCTGAGGAGTTGTCTTTTTGGTGCCTCCTAGGGTGGCTGTAGAGTTGGTTCAATAATCGGGCTTGAAACCTTTGGATATCTGCTCGATCTGCACAGACATCAAAACTCAAAAATGAACCTGAAAAATTAAACCAGATCTAATATTAGAAAATTCTGGCAATATTCAACATGTAAGGCAGCTTTTGTGGAGAGAATCAGACCTAATGATTGATCATAACTTGTGAAAATGGATGGAGAAAATCGAGGGGACTGGCTTGGGAAGGTGAAGGTCAAGAGAGTCTGAATTACATGTGCACAGTCAAGTGATGGCGGTACTGGCTGAGAGAGGAAGGTGAGGGCTTTTAGTCTTAGCTGACCTGTCTGAAGGAGGTGTAAGTGGTTTGAGAAGAATGACTTTCATTCAGGGTTGATACTGGAGGAGTGGTGTTCTGTTTCATGGCTGATCCAGGTTTTATATTTTTTAAAAGTCACAGAGAAGCTGTGGAAGTAGGATTGGTGCTGGTTAATGTTGACACCCCCTCTCTATCAAAATTTTTATTTTGAAAGAAAGAGATTATCCAGTTATCATCACATTACACTAGGTTGAATGAGTAGGCAAAAATTTGATAAAAGTAGCCTAACATAGGAAAGTGCGAGGTTGTGAACTTAAATGACACTTTTGCCTATATAAACCTACTTCACAATTAATCTGACACATCCCTGCTACACAGCCTACAACTCTCCATTTTTCTTATGTCCATATGCATATCGAAGAGTCTCTTAAATGTTCCTTTTGTATCAGTCTCTACCACCACCTCCGGCAGTGTGTTCCCGGCACTCATCTCTTACTGTGTGGGGGGAAAAGAACCTACCTCTGTCATCTCCCCAAAACGTCTGGCACTTGTCCTAATCTTCCTGGTTAGCCTTCAGCCGGCAGGTCAAAGTATTTATTGAGATACGGTGCGGAACAGTTGTGGCCCTTCAAGCCACTCTGCTCAGCAATCCCCTGATTTAATCTAAGCCTACTCGCTGGACAATTTAGTGACCAATTAACCTACCAACTGGTACTGTGGGAGGAAACCGGAGCACCCAGAGGAATTACCCACGTGATCACGGGGAGAACGTACAAACTCCTTACAGGCAATATCGGAAATTGAACCTGGGTCGCAGGTACTGTTAAGCGCTGTGCTAACCAATATGCTACTGTGTTGCCCCAAATGTATGTGGAGTGGGCTGACAAGAACTGCATTTAGTTTAAAAACAACTTTATACCAATGTTGCATTTACCATAACTCTTAAATTGCCCTGGTAATAATACTTGCTGTCGAATGATATGAGCACCAGTGGTGAGCAGAAACACCTTTGTAGGGTTTAGTTTAAAACTGCTGCTACAACTTAATCATTAGCTTGTGAATGATTTGTTTACTAAAGCATTTTTTATTGCTTCCAGCAATTCCAGTGGGTGGTTATTTTTAACACTTTTGAAGCATTACCCACACTGTCAGACTGCTTGTATAATCTAACAACATGCCTTCTACACCAAGAGATATCTTTTCTTGGATTGCGCTGAGATCACTAAAGTACGTTCATCTTCATAATGCATGTTATGAAATGTTTACTAAAATGATAGGCATCATCTACATCTATAATGGCCTAAGACATTTTTTAATTTGTCTACAATGTTGTCAAACAGCTTACGGTCCTCAGTAAGCATTAGGTCTCATTTCACCTTCTTATTACTAGCTGGTTAGACTTGGGTTCAGGAAGGAAATTGAAGGTCTAATCAAGTTTTCTCCAAATATTTAAAACCCGATATTACTGACCAAACGTTATGTCACCTTCTTTTAATGTTTGTCAATTTGGGCTTGAATATACCTTTCCATTTCAAATTGGTTGCCTTGACAAAATGACAAGGCAGGATAATTGTTTTTTAAATTGAAAGGATGGGGCCGCATTAACTTTCATTGATGGAACGTATAGTTTCTCCTTGTGTATCCAACTTGATATTCCACGGCTTCTTGAGAAGGCGATCTTGTTGCAACGCAGATCAATAGATACTTTCAAGTATTTCCATCTCAGCCTGATACAGATGTGAATCACAGCTGCTTCCAAGGTCTGTACAGTTAAAAAGATGTATTAAGGCAATTGAATAATCTTTCGCTGCCCAAACCCAATGAAACCATTGCCGATTGTGCCTGTACTTTCCTTTGGACTCCTCAGAGGAAATGTAGCTGCTGATCAGGGATACAGTTGCATTTAAGAAAACAGGGGATTTGACTCCCAATACTGACTATCTTGCTGGTAAACAAGTTAAAAATAAAACTGAAGATCTCAGAACTAGGGTGCTGTGTCTGAGGGACATTAGGACTGTTTGTGTCCTTTGTTTCACAGTATCCTGGTTGACCCCGCAGCAACTCACATTGATGGATTCACTGTACACCGTCAGGATAGGGCTGTCGAGTCTCTCAAAAGCAGAGGTGGAGATGTATGCCTCATGATCAACTACTCTTTGTGTTCAAATGTATTAGTGATGCTCCAATTCTGTAGTGAGGACCAAGAAGGAAACAAGGGAGGCACAGAAGCACTTGCAGGACTGTTTTGAACTGGTGGACTGGACTGTATTCAAGGACTCATCTTCAAATCTGGATGAGTATGCTGCAGTTGTTACCGACTTCATTATAACCTGTGTGGATGAATGTGCGCCTACAAAAACTTGTTGTACACTGCCAAATCAGAAGCCATGAAAGAAACAGAAGGTTTGACATCTGCTGAAGTCTAGATCTGTGGCATTAAAGTCTGTACAAGCAAACCAGGTATGACTTGCAGAGGACATTTTCAATTCAAAGTGGGGGTAGAGGCAGTATCGGATGCACGTTAGCCCTGGCTGGGTTTGCAGGACATTATTTCCTACAAAGTGAAATCCAAAAGTGTGAATGGCAGCAGTGCTTCACTACCAGGTGAACTCAGCACCTTCTGTGCTTGTTTGGAAAGGGAGAAAATAATTACAGCTGTGAAGATCGCTGCTGCACCCCGTTACCCCGTGATCTCTGTCTCCAAGGCTGATGTTAGGCTGTCTTTTGGAGGGTGAACCCTCACAATGTGGCAGTATCTGGTAAGGCTCTGAAAACTTGTACCAACCAACTGACAGAAGTATTCAAAGACATTTTCAACCTCTCACTGCTAAGGTTAGAAGTTCCTACCTGCTTCAAATAGGCAACAATTATACTAGTCCCTTGGAAGAGTAGTGTGAGCTGCCTTAATGACTATCATCCAGTAGCACTTACATCCACAATGATGAAATGATTTGAGATGTTGGTCATGGCTAGAATCAACACCTGTCTCGGTAATTTGCCTATTGCCACAACGCGTCTACAGCAGACACAATCTCAATTGCTCTTCACACAGTCTTTGATCACCTGGAAAATACAAACACCTACAAGTATGTCAGGATACTGTCTATTGACTATATGCAGCATTTAGTACCATCATTCCCCCAGTCTGGATCAATAAGCTGCAGAACCTGGTCCTCTGTGCCTTCCTCTGCAATTGGATCCTCAGCTTCCTAACTGGAGGACCACAATCTGTGTGGATTGACAGTCAACACTGGTGCAGCAGAGTGGTGTGTGCTTCACCCACTTCTCCATTTCCTCTATGCCCATGTCTGTGTGGCCAGGCATGGCTCAAGTGCCATCTATAAATTTGCTGATGATGCAAGCATTGTTGATAGAATCTCAGACGGAGATGAGAGAGCGTACAGGAGTGAGATATACCGGATAGTTGAGTGTTGTCACAGCAACAACCTTGCACTCAATGTCAGTAAGACCAAATAGCTGATTGTGGACTTCAGGAAGGGTAAGGAGAGGGGTCATGAATAAATCCTCTTAGGGGGATCACAAGTGGAGGGAGCAAGCAATTTTAAGTTCCTGGGTGTCAAGATCTCTGAGGGTCTAACCTGGTCCCAGCATACTGAAGCGGATATAAATCAGAATCAGAATTGGGTTTATTATCACGGGCATATATTGGAAAATTTGTCAACTTAGCACAGCAGCACTTTGCAATACATGGTAACAAAGAAAGAATAAATAAGTCAATTACAGTAAGTGTGTATATGTATATTGAATAGGTTAAAATAGTGCAAAAACAGAAATAACATTAAAAATGTGAGGTAGTGTTCATGGGTTCAATGTCCATTTAGGAATTGGATGGCAGGAGGGAAGAAGCTTTTCCTGAATCACTGAGTGTGTGCCTTTGGGCTTTTGTACCTCCTTTCTGATGGTAACAAAGAGAAGAGGGCATGTCCTGGGTGGTGGGGGGTCCTTAATAATGGATGCTGCCTTTCTGAGACACCGCTCTTTGAAGATGTCTTGGACGCTAAGGAGGCTAGTACCCAAGATGGAGCGGACTAATTTTACAACTTTCTGTAGCATCTTCCTGTCCTGTGTAGTAAGCACCCCGCATCCCCACCCCCATACCAGCCTGTCAGAATGCTCTCCATGGTACATCAACAGAAGCTTTTGAGTAGTTTAGTTGACAAACCAAATCTCGTCAAACTCATAATGCAAGACAGCAGCTATATTTCATTAGAAGTTTGAAGCAATTTGGTATGTCACCTAAAATGCTCCAAAACTTCTTTAGATGACCATAGAGAGCATTCTGACAGACTGCAGCACTGTCTGGTTGGGGGTGGTGGGGGGCGGTGGCCAATGCATAGGGCCAAAAGAAGCTACAGCAAGTTGTAAAGTTAGTCAGTTACATCTTTGGTTCTAGCCTTCGTAGTATCCAACACATCTTCAAGAACAATGCCTCAGAATGGCAGTGTCCATTATCATGGACCCACATCACCCAGGACTTGCCCTTTTCTCATTATTACCATCAGGAAGGTGCAGAAGCCTGAAAGTACACACTCAGTGACTCAGGAACAGCTTTTTCCCCGCTGCCACCTGATTTCTAAATGGACATTGAACCCAGGAATGCTACCTCACTTTTTAATATTATTTCTGTTTTGCTCAATTTATAATCTATTTAATATACATATATTTGACAGTAATTGATTTACTTTTTCTTTCTATATTATCATGCATTGAACTGCTGCTGCAATGTCAACAAATTTCACGACACATGTCGGTGATAATAAATCTGATTCTGATGTGGGAGGAGGATATTTCCGGATTATCCTGATCAATTTTCAGAAATACACTGTAGAGACCATTCATCTTGGATGTGTCACAGTTTGGTATGGCATCTACTCTGCCCAAGACTGCAAGGACTTATGAAGTTATGAACGCTACCCAGTCCATTACGCAAAACGGTGTCCCCTCCATTGATGGTTTAGGGAAGCAGCCAACATAAAAAAAAAACTTTCCATCCCAGACATTATATCTTCTACTCCTGTCCCTGCTATTGGGCAAAATATACAAAAGTTTAGAAGTGCACAGAGTTAACTCAAGGACAGCTCCTATCCTACTGTGAAAAGACACTTGAATGGACCTATGACAGCAATTTCTTTGTCTACCATGTCACCCTTTTTTTGTTTACAGGCAATGTACTTTCTCATAATTGTAACATTCTGTTTTCCATTCGGTTGCTGCTTTTCCCTTTGTACTACCTCACTGTACTTGTGTTTGGAATGAAATGTATTGATAGGATGTAAACAAAAGCTTTTCACTGTATTACAGTACATTTGACAATAATGAACCAATTACCAGCACGTTGAGCCTTGGTCTGCACCCACAGCATTCTCATCAGTCCTATTCTACTGTAAACTCAATTTTCTGTCAACTGTTTCTCTCGCCTCTCAACTCCCCTACATCCCATACCTATCTTAAATTACAAGAGCCCTGTTATTACATCTGTACTGCTGGTTTGTTGTGGGACACCTCAGTGGTAGGTGTGTACTTGATCAAAGCTGAATGGAGACAGACAGTTGCTGTTGAGAAATTCTGGGTCTGAAGGGTCTCCAGAGCGAAGCTAGGCTATTCCAGCCTGAGAGCAGAATGGGATCTTTGTAGATTGGGCCATCCTCATCAATTAGGAACAGATAGTCAGACAACACAGCCGACAAATAAGTGTGTTACTTAAACACGAGGAATTCTGCAGATGCTGGAAATTCAAGCAAAACACTTCAAAGTTGCTGGTGAACGCAGCAGGCCAGGCAGCATCTCTAGGAAGAAGTACAGTCGACGTTTCAGGCCCAGACCCTTCGTCAGGACTAACTGAAGGAAGAGCTAGTAAGAGATTTGGAAGTGGGAGGGGGAGGGGGAGATCCAAAATGATAGGAGAAGACAGGAGGGGGAGGGATGGAGCCAAGACCTGGACAGGTGATTGGCAAAAGGGATATGAGAGGATCATGGGACAGGAGGCCCAGGGAGAAGGAAAGGGGGGAGCTGGGGGGAAAAAACCCAGAGGATGGGCAAGGGGTATAGTCAGAGGGACAGAGGGAGAAAAAGGAGAGAGAGAGAAAGAATGTGTGTATATAAATAAATAACGGATGGAGTACGAGGGGGAGGTGGGGCATTAGCGGAAGTTAGAGAAGTCAATGTTCATGCCAACAGGTTGAAGGCTACCCAGACGGAATATAAGGTGTTGTTCTTCCAACCTGAGTGTGACTTCATCTTTACAGTAGAGGAGGCTGTGGATAGACATATCAGAATGGGAATGGGATGTGAAATTAAAATGTGTGGCCACTGGGAGATCCTGCTTTCTCTGGCGGACAGAGCGTAGGTGTTCAGCAAAACGATCTCCCAGTCTGCGTCAGGTCTCGCCAATATATAGAAGGCCACAGCAGGAGCACCGGACGCAGTATATCACTCCAGCCGACTCCAAATGAAGTGTCGCCTCACCTGGAAGGATTGTCTGGGGCCCTGAATGGTGGTAAGGGAGGAAGTGTAAGGGCATGTGTAGCACTTGTTCCGCTTACAAGGATAAGTGCCAAGAGGGAGATCAGTGGGGAGGGATGGGGGGGACGAATGGTCAAGGGAGTCGCGTAGGGAGCGATCCCTGCGGAAAGCGGGGGGGGGGAGGGAAAGATGTGCT
The DNA here is from genome assembly GCF_963921235.1 of Mobula hypostoma. NCBI lineage: Eukaryota > Metazoa > Chordata > Chondrichthyes > Myliobatiformes > Myliobatidae > Mobula > Mobula hypostoma. Next base: position 160,463,676 of record NC_086100.1, read on the forward strand.
TAGTGGTGGGATCCAGTCGGAGGTGGCGAAAGTTATGGAGGATAATATGTTGGACCCGGAGGCTGGTGGGGGGGTAAGTGAGGACCAGGGGAACCCTATTCCTAGTGGGGTGGCGGGAGGATGGAGTGAGAGCAGATGTGCGTGAAATGGGGGAGATGCGTTTGAGAGCAGAGTTGATAGTGGAGGAAGGGAAGCCCCTTTCTTTAAAAAAGGAGGACATCTCCCTTGTCCTGGAATGAAAAGCCTCATCCTGAGAGCAGATGCGGCGGAGACGGAGGAATTGCGAGAAGGGGATGGCATTTTTGCAAGAAACAGGGTGAGAAGAGGAATAGTACAGATAGCTGTGAGAGTCAGTAGGCTTATAGTAGATATCAGTAGATAAGCTGTCTCCAGAGATAGAGACAGAAAGATCTAGAAAGGGGAGGGAGGTGTCGGAAATGGACCAGGGAAACTTGAGGGCAGGGTGAAAGTTGGAGGCAAGGTTAATGAAGTCAATGAGCTCAGCATGCGTGCAGGAAGCAGTGTCAATGCAGTCATCGAGGTAGCGAAGGAAAAGTGGGGGACAGGTACCAGAAAGGTTTAGAACATAGATTGTTCCACAAAGCCAACAAAAAGACAGGCATAGCTAGGACCCATACGGGTGCCCATAGCTACACCTTTAGTTTGGAGGAAGTGGGAGGAGCCAAAGGAGAAATTATTAAGAGTAAGGACTAATTCCACTAGATGGAGCAGAGTGGTGGTAGAGGGGAACTGATTAGGTCTGGAATCCAAAAAGTAGTGGAGAGCTTTGAGACCTTCCTGATGGGGGATGGAAGTATATAGGGACTGGACGTCTATGGTGAAAATAAAGCGGTGGGGGCCAGGGAACTTAAAATCATCGAAAAGTTTAAGAGGGTGAGAAGTCACGAACATAGGTAGGAAGAGATTGAACAAGGGGGGATAAAACCGTGTCGAGGTATGCAGAAACGAGTTCAGTGGGGCAGGAGCAAGCTGAGACAGTAGGTCTGCCAGGACAGGCAGGTTTGTGGATCTTGGGTAGGAGGTAGAAACGGGAGGTGCGGGGTGTGGGAACTATAAGGGGACTCCCCCTCCCCCTCCCACTTTCAAATCTCTTACTAGCTCTTCCTTCAGTTAGTCCTGATGAAGGGTCTTGGCCCGAAACGTCGACTGTACCTCTTCCCAGAGATGCTGCCTGGCCTGCTGCGTTCACCAGCAACTTTGATGTGTGTTGCCTAAGTGTGTTACTTGGTGTGTGGACTGGAACACAGTGCTTAGTTGCTGGGAAATCCTGATGATTCAGCATCTGGCTCACTCATTGGCCTGGGGCAACATAGGTTCATAGTTCAGGTGGTCTGGTGGCCTGGAGTGTAACAAGAACAAGGAGTGAGGAACACAGAAAACAGGACAGTGCAGCACAGCAATGGTCCACCCATTTGACTGTGATTTCAATCCTACTCATTCTGATTTGGAACAGTTTACAACCAATACCGAGTACTAAGCTGTTTCCTTTCCCAACGCTCTTTAAATTCACTTGGTTCACTGGAACGTTTATTAGACTGCTATGTAACGTGTCAAAAAGAAGAAAAAAAATGAAATGGAAATTTGTTGTGGTATTTTTATGGGCAACATCCAAGGGTCTGCAAAATCTGCAATTCAGCACCTCCAAACTCACTAGAAAGCCGCATTATTGGTCTCTTACTCTAAAATAATTTTAAATGAAGTAGGAGAGAAAACATTTGATGAAAGTCTTGCATTGATAATTGGTAAGGGTACAAAAGCATGGAAATTATTTTGAACATTTTTAAATGAGCAATTAGCTGCTCTGTGTGTACAATTTTATACACCAAACTTAAGGAAGTCTATCAAGACCTTGGAGAGAATGCTGAGAAGATCGATTGGAAAGCTGCCAGGGATTAAAGGCTTCATTGATATGGAAAGAAGTTATGATAGTTCTTTTGGGAGCAAAAACACGTTTAATGTGTGTATAATGTGTATCATTTGGAAATACTGATGTCTCTGACGTGCAATGTTAAATGTTTGTTTTCTCACAGTTGCCTGCCTGTGTTTCTGTTTTTGTTTTAAGTTTCAAGTATCTTCATCTTCTTTTTTGATGTATCATTTAGAATGTTGGTAATCAGTAACATTGTCTTTTAAGTTTAAATTCAAGTTTATTGTCATTCAATGAAATAATGTATACTGCCAAACAAAACAATGGGTGGAGAAAAACTTGCCTCTCAGATCCCTCTTAAATCCTTTTCTCCTTTCACTTTAAAACTATGCTGTCTAGTTGTACACACCCCTACTTTGGGGAAAAAGACTGTAATGACACACCTTATTGATGCCAAGTCATGATTTTATAAACTACTGTAAGATCACTTCTTCGTCTCCAGGGCTAATTTAATTCCAGGGAAAATAGTTCCAGTCTCTCTTTTTATAGCTTGTGCCTGTCTGGCCCAGCAACATTGTTGGTAGTATTTTTTGGAACCATTTCCAGCTTAATCACATCGGTCATATTGTATGGTGAACAGAGCTGTCCACAATATTCCATGTATGGTCTTGACAATGTCCAAAACAGCTTTAGGGATACCACCTCTCAGGTTAACTAATCTTGTGGCATTATTTTGAAGAAGACTAGAGGTTATCTCTTGTATCCTGGGCAATTTTGTTTCCAAAAATATACCTTATTCAGAAATATTCCAAAATAAATTATTTACAAAAAACATTTGTTGACTCTCAGTCCTTAGTCAAGAGGTACAAAAGCTTGAAACCATGTACCACCAGGCTCAGAGACCGTTTCTATCTTGCTGCAGTAAAACCCGTGACTGACCTCTTATTTGTTAAAGTCTATCCTTGCAACTTATTGTCTACCTGCGCTGCAATTTCTTTGAACCTGTAGCACTCTTTTCTGTATCTTGTTACTATGTTTCCCTTGTCCTACCTCAGTCTACTTGTGTTGTGAAATGATCTGTATGAGTAGCATGCAAATCTAAGTTTTTCTTTGCATCTCATTAAATAATAATAACGTCCCTCAGGGAACATTAGCAAAGTCAATTTTCTAGTTATTGCAGTTCCTTTTCCTTCATTTCAACAGTGGCTAAATCCAGCAAAATATATCTAGGTTGCAAAGGTATTTGTGATCTATTAAAAGAAGAGCTGTGTAGAGCTTCTTATGAAAATAAATGGATTTCTCTTAAGCCAAAAATAAAACGTAGTGAGTTTTCTTGGCTGGAGCATTGGAATCCTGGTAACCTGCCACAAAACAGATGCTTAAACAGAAACTTCAACACTCTACTGCACACACAAACTGCTGGGAGAATTCAGCAGGGTGAGCAACATCTGTGGAATGAAAATAAAAGTTGATATTTTGAATTAAAACCCAGCATCAGGTCTGAAAGTGATGATGCAAGATGGCTAGTATAAAGAGAAAAAGGGAAGGCTATTCTCTTTTCTTCATACTGGCCATCTCGCCTCATCATTCAGTTCTGGTGCAGCATTTTAATCTGAAATAATGACAATTCAGAATCTGGTTTCTTATCACATGGAATTGTTGTTTGCAGCAGCATTACTGTGCAAAGAAATAAAGTTGCTGTAAGTTACAAAATCAATAATGCAAAAGAAAAGGAAAGATGAAATTGTGTTCATGGACCGTTCATGAATCTACCCCTTGAAGGTGTCCTTTATGGGGGCGGGGGGGGGGGAGGAGGGGGAAAGAGTTGTGCCTGTGATTGAACTGACTGAGTCTACAGTCTTCTGCAGCTTCCTCCAGTCCTGTGCAATGGAGTCTCCAAACTAGCCAGTGATACAGCCAGGCAGAAAGCTCTCATCAATTGGCAAGAGTCTGAGTCGCCATCATGTTCCATTTATGTTAAACCCTTCAAAGATGCGGCATTAATTAGGAGCCACAGTCCCAAGCTTCATGATTCAATGCTCAGTGGAAATGTTTTTCCTATTCACCCTTAAAATCTTGATAGCACCAATCAAATCCCTCCCTTATTTTTCTCATTCCCCAATTCAATATCATTTCCAGTAATTGCTCTTCATAACTTTACCATTGGAATCAACACACAAAAAATGCTTGTGAATGCAGCAGGCCAGGCAGCATCTATGGGAAGAGGTGCAGTCGATGTTTCGGGCCGGGACCCTTCGTCAGGACTAACTGAAAGAGGTTACTATCTCTTCTTTCAGTTAGTCCTGATGAAGGGTCTCAGCCCAAAACGTTGACTGTACCTCTTCCCATAGATGCTTCCTGGCCTGCTGCGTTCACCGGCATTTTTTGTGTGTGTTGCTTGAATTTCCAGCATCTGCAGATTTCCTCGTGTCTGCCCTTGGACTCAAGGTGTTATTGTGTCCGATAAAACTGAACGCTGAGTTGGTGTGGGCTTTCATAGATTCTTTTATGGATTAATTATGTCCACAAGAAAATGCAGCTCTGGGTTGTATCTGGTGATGTACATGCATTTTGATAAATGTACTTTGAACTTTGATCAGCTTGGGTAATTTGAGAGTTTGCTACAAGCGCACCCTGTAATGTTTAGCGTCCATAAGGCAGGGGAAATAACTGAGCTGAGTTCTTGCTTTAGAGTTGGGACTTCAGAGTTGGAGGGTCTTGAAAGTGGTTGCATAGGTTGATAGGGAGTTAAAGAAAGCATATTGCATGCTTGTCTTATTAATGAAGGAACTGAGTTTGAGTTGGGAAATTATGTTGCAGCTTTATTTGGGAGGAAGGGGTTTATATTTATCTTGGAGTAGATTGAAAGGTTGGCACAATATCGTGGGTCAAAGGGCCGATACTGTGATTGAACTGGCTGACCCTACAACCTTCTTCTGTACTGTTTTGATTTATAAAGCGCTGGTTAGCTGGCATCTGGAGTATTGTTCTTGTTGCCCTATTATAAGAAAGATTTCAAGCCAATGGAAAGGGTGCAGAAGAGGTTTACCAGGGTGCTGCCTTGTTAAATGGCATGTGCTATGAGGGGAAGTTGTACAAACTTAGGTTCTTTACTCTGGAGTATCAGATGCTGAGGGGAGATCTGACTGAACTTTATAAGATTACGAAAATCGTATATTGAGTAGATGGCCAAACTCAGTTTTCCAAGATTGAAATGTCTAACACCAGAAGGCAGTCATTTAATGTAAAAGGGGATAAGTTCAACGGGTATGTGCAGGGTAAGTTTGTTATACAAACTGGTTGGTGCCTGGAGTGATGTCCCAAGGATGATGGTAGCAGCAACTATGATAGAAACATTCAAGAAGCTCTTAGACAGGTATGTAAATAATCAGGAAATGGAAGGATATAGACTTTGTGTACACAAAAGATGTTAGTTTAGCTGGACATTTGATTACCAATCTAATTAGTTTGGCACAAAGTTATGGGTCCTGTCTTCTGACATAACAGAAAACACTGGTGCAATGGCATGCTTCAGCATTGTTTATTTTACTCAGGGTTGTCCTGACCAAGTCACCAAAAGTCCAATTTGATTCTGCAGGGTTGAACTTTGCTTCAATTAACAGCGCTCCAGAGGTGTGATGATTGCTTGTAAATCACACACAAAACAGGTTTTCTCACTTCAGTAGTAAGAAATGAGAAGTGATGGAGGCAATCTTCCACCAAGATCCATGTGGATTTGCCTGAGTATCAAGTAGCAAGTGGACTCTTTCTAAGCTGGAGCTTTGGCACAGCCATTCATTCGGCCAGGCTGTGGTTCATCTGCCTCGGGGTCGTATCAAGTTCGTCAGCAGAGGACCAGTTATTGCACCTTTCTCATTTCTGAGACTGAGAACCCATCCTGCTCAACCTGCACTCACTAAAACTGATGCGAGCATTAGACAAAATGGAAGGGAACAACTGCAAAGACAACGACAAGTCAGTGTTTTCATTTCAGAATCAGTATCAGGTTTAATATCACCTGCATGTTTCATGAAATCTGTTAACCTTATGGCAGCAGTACACTGCAATATATGATAAATATAGAAAAGATTGTATTGCTGTAAGTATATGTGTACTGTATATTAAATAGTTAAAATAAATAAGTAGTGCAAAAGCAGAAATTTAAAAAATGGTGAGGTGGTGTTCATGGGTTCAGTGTCCATTTTGAAATCAGATGGCAGAGGAGAAGAGCCTGTTCCTGAATATATGAGTGTGTGCTTTCAGGCTTCTGTGCCTCCTTCCTGAAGGTAACAAAGAGAAGAGGGCATGTCCTCGGTGGAGGGGGTCCTTAACGATGGACGCCGCCTTCGTGAGGCACCGCTCCTTGAAGATGGCTTGGATATTATGGAGGCTGGTATCCATGACGGAGCTGACTAATTTTACAACTTTCTGCAATGTACTTTGATCTTGTGAGGTTGCCCTCCATACCAGATGCTGAGGCAGCCAGTCAGAATGCTCTCCATGCTACATCTGTGGAAGTTTTTGAGTGTTTTAGGAGAAAACCAAATCTCCTCAAACTCCTAATGAAATATAGTCACTGTCTTGCCTTCTTTATAGCTGCATCAATATGTTGCAACCACGTTAGGTCCCCAAAGATACTGACACCCAGGAACTTGAAATTGCTCACTCTTTCCACTTCTAAGCGCTCCAAGCCCCTCAAGTAGCTGGTATATCTTGCTCCTCTATGCCCTCTTGTAGGTATGAGTTCTGCCAAGAATGGCTGTATCATCAGCAAATTTATAGATGGTACTTGAGCTATGCCTAGCAATACAGCCATAGGTGCAAAGAGAATAGAGCAGTGGGCTATGCACATATCCCTGTAGTGTGCCAGTGTAGATTGTGGTCTGCTGGTTAGGAAGTCAAGGTTTCATTGCAGAGGAAGATAGAGGCCCAGGTTCAGTAGCTATTTGATCAGGGCTTTGGAATGATAGAGTTAAGCGCTAAGCTATAGTTAATAAACAGCGTTCTGACATTGGTATTTGTGTTGTACCGGTGATCAAAGGTGCGTGGAGAACTATTGAGATCGCATTTGCCACAGACCTATTGTGGCAATAGGCAAATTGCAGTGGGTCCAGGTCCTTACTGAAATAGGTGTTGATTCTAGCCGTAACTAACCTCTTAAATCATTTCATCACCGTAGATTTGAGTGCTACTGGATGATAGTCCTTAAGGCTGCTCATCCTGCTCTTGGGTGCTGGTATATTTGTTGCCTTTTTGAAACAGGTGGGAACTTCCAACTGTAGCAGTGAGAAATTGAAAATGTCTTTAAATACTCCCGCCAGTTGGTTGGCACAGGTTTTCAGAGCCTTACCAGGTACGTACTCCATCGGGCCTTGTAGGGGTTCACCCTCCTAAAAGACAGCCTGACATTGGCTTCCGAGTCAGAGATCACAGGGTCACTGGTTGCTGCTGGGATCCTCACAGCTGTACTTATATTCTCTCTTTCAAAGTGAGTATAGAAGGCATTGAGCTCATCTGGGAGTGAAGATTCGCTGCCATTCATGCTGTTGGGTTTCACTTTGTAGGAAGTAATGTCCTGCAAACCCATGCCAGCGTTGATTTGCATCCGATGTTGCCTCCTACCTCATTCAGAATTGTTCCTTCGGTCTTGAAAATCCCCTCCGCAAGTCATACCTGGTTTTCATGTACAGACCTGGGCCGCTAGATTTAAATGCCACAGATCCAGCCCTCGACAGATGACAAATTTCGTGGTTCATCCATGGCTTTTGGTTTGGGAATGTTCAAGTTTTCATAGGCACACACTCATCAACACAGAATTTTCAATGAAATTGGTGACAGCTGCAGCATACTCGTCCAGACTAGAAAATAAATTTTCCCTGAATACAGTCCTGTCTACCAATTCAAACCAGTCCTGCAAGCACTCCTGTGCCTCCCTTGTCCATTCCTCCTTGGTCCTCAGTACTGGTGTTGCAGTCAGAGTACGAGTTCAAGTATGGCCAGATGATCAGATTTTCCAAAGTGTGCGTGTTGATCCTGGTGTAACAGTGGTCCAGTGTTATTTTCTCTGATACTTCAAGTGATTTGTTGATGATAATTAGTGTCTTTTTCAAGCTGGACTGGTTAAAAATCCCCATAATCATGTGTAAATATCAGGATTTTAACTCCATTTTTATTTTTTAAGCCTTTTGTTAAACAGGTTACAGGTGATCTTGAATGCTTGTGAGTTTACGTGTCTATAAGGATGAGAGGCTTGAAAGCTGATGAGCCTCAATATTAGGATGCAATAGCTTTTGAAGCCATTCTGTAGGTGCAGGTAGCCAGTTGCTCTATGTGCTGTCCTGGGCCACATCTCTAAGCTAGAGGCACATGGCTTCCCAGTGGATGACTATGCCTAGTTTCTCACGGAAAGGGTTGGTGTGGTGAAAGCAGTATGTGATCAAAAAGTGTAGTGTCAAGGCAGATCTGTCCCATTGTTATAAGTAATGTAAAGTGTTGGCCTCTTGCCCAAGAGAGCAAAGCTTGAATCCAGTCTGAGTGGCATTAGACAACAATGAGAGACACAAATGTGTTTTATTCAAGTAAAGAGATTAACAACACAGAAACAGGCCCTCTGACCCTCTAACTGAACTATCCACATTTACAGTGTATTTAATCCTACACCACTCTAGCTTTTATTCTCTGCATTCTTAGCGGCTGCCTCCTGCAGCAGATTCTCCACTCACCTTCGCATTAGTTGTGAGGTATCACTGTGTGGTCCATTGCAAAGTGTATATAGTTCAAGCTTACTGTTATGGACATGCATAAATGCCATGAAAATTAGCTTTTTGCAGCTGCAGCATATTACATCACAGACGTAGCTAAAATAAATTTCATACACGTTTTATACAACGACAAAAAGCACAAAAATAAACATAGAGAAGTATAGTTTGATGTAGAATTAGTGTTTTTCAGGTTGAGTCAAGAACCCAGTGTAGTGGGGAGCCAGCTATTGTTATTGAATCTTGAGGTGTGGGTCTTTGGGCTCTCGTACCTCCTGTCTAATGGCAGGAATGAGAAATCAGCGTGGCCCAGGTAGTGGAGGTCTATGATGAAAGAAGTCATATTGTTGAGACATGGCCTGTTGTCCCTGACGATGGGGAGAGCTATACCCTTGACGAAACTCTCTTGAGTTCAACACTTTCTGCAGTCTCTTGCATTCCTTTTCATTGGAATTCCCATGCCAGGCCATGATGCAAACAATGCAATACAATAGTATCGTGTTCCTTATTTCATCCTTTGAGTTATTGATGGTAGAAGAAAGGCAGAAAATGAATAAATTACTGTTCCAAAATCTTTCACAGTGGGAATGTGAAACGCCAGACTGATCTCATTATATGCAATTCAGGAGAAAGAAACATTGATTGGGATTTGAACACTGGGAGCAGCTGCGAAGTTTGCATTCCATTGATCACTGTGCATTCTTCCATCCTGTTATAGCTCCTTGCCCCAGGTGCCAACCTATCCCAGCATCTCATCACAGTACAGCACAGCACAGAGAGCACAGCAAGTGGCAGCCGCATTTCCGTGCAACCTTGAATACCAACCTTCTCTCACCGACACCACCCCCTCTTGTCAGTTGATTTATTCCTCCATCAGAGCTGGAAGGTCTCATCCTGTCTCGGCAATGTGCCCAAGGTGGCATAATTCTAATCAGCATGCATATTTGCATAACTCTATTGACGTATCTTGGTCAATTAATTCCCCTCAATTTGTAGTGGAATATATTTCTGTTGGAACATTTTAAATTCACTCATAGAGACACTTGGCAGTTAGCATTGACAGATATGCCACCAATTTGGACATAATTCTTTATTCCATTACACATGGGCCTATAGCTTAAAAAATAGAATAGACTGTTCCCTGTAATGATATCTAATTGAACAGGGATTAAAATCACACAGTGACTGTACATAAGTATTTCCTTCTGCTTCTAGGATATGCTTGTCAATAGCTGTGAGAGATTCTTTAACAATATTTAAAGAGATCTGTGCCCTTAAAACAGACAGATAGTTCACCTTTGGTCATGTGCTGTGGAACAGGTTGTAGGTTTTCGTCCATTTACAGAATTCAGGACCAGTGATTTCAAAAGAACCAGACTGAAAATTTGCCCAAAGATTAATTCATGGTATGTTTAACACATGCAATTGTGAATTATTTATAACAAATGGCCATTAACCTGCAACCCCTCTCTTCCTGTTGCTGCCTGATCTGCTGAGTATTATTTTCAGCAGGGTTTTGCTACTGCAGAGACCATTTCCAATGTCTTGGGCTATTCAGTGATTTAATTACAGTACATGCTGCTATGCTTAAGTATATGTTTCTGCAAAAAGCAATCCTTATTCTGTGAGCAAGAGGGATTCTGCAGATGCTGGAAATTCAAGCAGTACACATCAAGGTTGCTGGTGAACGCAGCAGGCCAGGCAGTATCTCTAGGAAGAGGTACAGTCGACGTTTCAGGCCGAGACCCTTCGTCAGGACCAACTGAAGGAGGAGTTAGTAAGAGGAAGAACTCTTACTCACTCTTCCTTCAGTTAGTCCTGACGAAGGGTCTTGGCCTGAAACGTCGACTGTACATCTTCCTAGAGATGCTGCCTGGCCTGCCTTATTCTGTGGCTCACATGCAGGAGATGTGAATGGCACTAGTTAAATTAGTTGCACTAGGGAAGCTTTAAAAGATGGAGAGTTATGCATACAGTAGGCGGCGGTATCCTTTTTCCCAGGATTGAACTGCCTAATACCTTTAAGGTGAGGAGGGCTATGTTCAAAGGAGCAATGCGGATGAGTTTTTTTTACACAGAGGATAGTTGGTGCCTGGAATGCTCTGCCAGAGATGGTGGTAGAGACAGATACTACTGAGGTGTTTATGAAGTTCATAAGGCATATGACTGTGCAGGAAATGGAGGTACAGGGACATTGTGTAGGCAGAAGGGATTAGTTTGGCGAGGCCTTTAAATGCTAGGTTGTTTAATTCAGCACATCATGGTCTGAAAGACCTACACTTGTGCTGTATTGTTCTATATTCTAAATGCAAATCCTTTCATTGCTTGCATTAAATTGTGTAAGTAGAAACTTCTTGTTTCAGTACCTAGACTGGCAGAAACAAAGCAGGTATTTGTCAGGTTTCATTTGAAGGGTTGGTTGGAAAGGCCGAATGTTAAGAAGTGAGGGAAAGATCAGCTAAGCAGGGAGTGATCGAATCCAATTAGCTGACACCCTGTGGTGGCTCAGACAGTTGATTTATTTGAATTTTTCAGTTCTGTTGCCGGTAGTGGGTGTTAGTTAATCAAAATTGTGCAGGTGAAGAGGGAAGGGTGGGGGTGGGGTGGGGTTTACATGAGACTCTCTTGCACAGCGGGGTTTTCAATACTTGGCTCAATGACAGATTCTCATTGCTTGCCTGGAGAATTCATGCAAGCTCATTAAAACATAAAAAAATACTTGCATTCACGCAGCCCTTATACCAGCCCAGGACATGCCGAAACACTTTATAGCCAATGAAGTCTTGTCACTATTGTAGGAAATGTAGCAGTCAGTCAGTACAGGGCAAAATCCCACCAACATTAATTTATCTTGCAAGCATTAGACCATAGGTATGGGCCTCAATGCAGGATTCTTTGTATTGACCATGACTCTGCTTCTTCTTCATTCATGTGCACAGGAGCAGAATTAGGCCATTTGGCCCATCAAGTCTGCTTCACCATTTCATCATGGTTGATCCATTTTTCCTCTCAGCTCCAATCTGCTGCCTTCCCCCTTTATCCCTTCATGCCCGAACCAATCAAGAACCTATCAATCTCTGCCTTAAATATACAGTAAGACTTGGCCTCTACAGTTGCCTGTAGCAACCAGTTCCACAGATTCACCACCCCTCTGGCTAAACATTGGAACGAAAACCAAAAAATATTTTCTATTTTTTGGCCTGGTTCTTGAGTCCACCTTGACACGTTGACGTGAAGAGGATCCCAGCATTATATAGAACTGGCAATGATACACAGTGCATAACAGGGCACTATCTTTTGGAATGAATATGAGATTCACAAGCCAATCCCATTGAAGCAATCATCGGATGCCCCTCTGAAGTTTGTTCTGTGTGGCCTAAGAGGAACTCCCAAAGGAGCTCTTGGAGCTGCACTGGGAACTTAACTTGGGTAAGTCCCCTTTAAGCCCCATATTGCTGGCTCAGTGGTGTGGTTAGTAGAGTTACGTACTGCCTCACATCTCCATTGATCTGGATTCAATCAAATATCCAGTGCTATCTGGGTGGACTTTATTCGTTCTCTCTGATACCTTGTGGGTTTCTTCCAGATACTCTCAATGGATTCCTCTCACATCTTGAAAATGTGCAGATTGACCCTGATCTTACACTTAACCTGATTTCCTCACGCTGTGCACATGGATGAAGAAGAGGGGGACCTGGTCAATACAGAGAATACTGCCTTGAGGCCCACACATCAATGTGTCCTTAAAGGAAGGCACTTACCAACTGAGTCTGAACCAGCTCGCAGAGAAACCACATTTCCCCCAATTTTTCTTGTAATTATTCTCTTCTCATTCCCATCAATTCTACCACCCATCTACACTAAGGGCAAGTTACCATGGCTAAGCTGTATGTTCTAGGGATGAGGGAAGAAATTGGAGCACCCGAAGGAAACACATTAGGTCTCAGGAAGAATGTACAACCTCCTTAAAAGTATCATTAGAGGTCAGGATTAAATCTGAGTCACTGGTGCTGGGAGGCAGCAGCTCCGCCAGCTGTGACACTGTGCCCCCTCACCTCCCCCACTGAATATTTTTGGGGAAGGCTAATGAACAAAGCATTTGTTGAGCCCCCTCTGCTACAACTTACTGAGGCACCTCCTCTTGGCAGTGCCAAATCTCTGCCTTGATGACACCAGTGGAGGGATAGATATTATTCAGATGACTGAAAAGAAAGCCGCTGTTGCTATCAGTAGAATGATGGGGTTTAATACCATAGACAGAGATGAAAACGTAAAGGATTTGTTTAATATCTCTTAAAGACAAAAACTCTGACTGTCCAGCACTCTGAGAGCTACACTATATGCCAGCAATCTTTACTTAGGAGACTGATATTTTGTGTGCGTGTGTGTACATGTACTTTGTCGCAGTCATTTGACTTGTGGTCAGATTTCATTGCATTCACTTAGTCGTGCTACTTTGTGACATACGGAGATGTTGTTTATACGATAGACAGAACTACATTTGTCACTTCGTAATATTCTGAGGCAAGTTTTCTGATTTGATGCAAAGCAGGCTTCCGTTTTATTCATCTGTACGCTCATTAAATTTGATACATTGCAGTAAACTTAATTTGCGAAAACACTTTGGATGTGGGATGCTTAACAGTAGAGCATAAGAGGGATTTTAATTCATGCCTGCATTCTCAAATAGAATAAACACGGACTGTTTACCAGGTGAAGTGCAGATTGCAGTGTACAATTGATGTGGCCTGTTTAGATATAAGGTTAAATTAGTCTTAATCTGACTCAAACATTTAATTGTAACCCTAAGGCATCATTATTATCCATTTTCCACCCAGTCTGATACAGAGGCATTTTCAAAAAACATTCTGTGCTATACTTACACATGTGGCCACTTTATTAGGTGCACTTGTACACCTGCTTGTTAATGCAAATATCTAATCAGCCATTTATGTGTCAGCAACTCAATGCATAAAAGCATGCAGACATGGTCGAGAGAATTCAGTTGTTGTTCAGAGCAAACATCAGAATGGGGAAGAAATGTGATCTAGGTGATTTTGACCGTGGAATTATTGTTGGTGCCAGACAAGGTGGTTTCACTATCTCAGAAAACGCTGAACTCCTGGAATTTTCATGTCTCTAGAGTTTACAGAGAATGGTGCATGAAATCAAAACCATCCAGTGGGCAGATCTGTGGGTGAAACTGCATTGTTAATGAGAGTGGTCAGAGGAGAATGGCCAGTCTGGTTCGAGCTGACAGGAAGATGATTGTAAGACAGCGCAGGAGGTAACTAATTATGTAGCCACTGAGTCTATAGTGTACAGGCTATCCCTGGGTAAGAACATCAGACTTGCAGATAACCATACATATGAGATTACACAACACTAAACTTAAAAGTCTAATGTACATAATGCAAAGGCAGAACTAGTTTTCTGTCTCTCTGTCTCCCTCTTGCAAGTAATTGCTCTTTATATCAGTCTTGTGTGCTATTTATTATGTTAAAGTGGAGGTATGCTTACAACACAATCACTGTTGTGTATTTTCTAGTTTTTAGGCAGAATTGACTTATTGATATTGGTAAAAAAAAATCAAAGCCTGTTTGTTTCTTGGGAATAGCCTATAAAAGAGGCCATTCTGCTCATTGAGCCGCTGCTGGCTCTTAAGACATATGGAAAAAGCAAGCAAGTTGCATTGGTTTAGATAAAGGACAGAGATGGATATGTCAGTAGATCAACCCAAATCCAGAACATATACCTGGCTCAAACTGATCCAGTCCAGCATCTTTAGTCAGTTTCTGTTGGGCTTGGGTTAGACAAGCTTTGCAGTGACTCATGGGCAAGTGTCAGACAAAGTTCTAAATGGTCCATATGATCTATTGTTATGCTGATACTGCACAGAACAAGAGGCACAAAGCACAATGAATGTGTACTTTGACCCTTAGTTTCACGGGAGTTTGGTGTTTTGTTAATTTATTTAAGAATAGAATACCCAGAGATAACCAACAGCTTGCAATCAAAATGGTCAAAACCCTTGGTGTAGTCAGACAGTACCAGCCAAGGGAGAAAGACATTTCAGGGTGATAAATGTTCACTAATCTGGCAAAGATTCACAGCTTTTAAGCATTTGTGTAATTAACCTGTTCTTAGCTGAATTTTTTATCATTGCTCACAGATGTACCATATCTGCCTTATACAATGTCCTGAAGAAGGGTCTCGGCCCAAAACGTCACCCATTCATTCATTTCCATAGATGCTGCCTGATCTGCTGATTTCCTGCAGCATTTTGTGTGTGTTGCTTTGGATTTCCAGCATCTGCAAACTTTCTCATGTATAGGACATATTTCCTGGTAGCGAAGAGTAGATCAACAGCACAAACAAACACCCAATTGTTTGGAGCTCCTGAATTCCAATTAATTCTCTGGTGACAGGTACTGACAGAAATCATTATAGCTTATCTGCCAGCCCAGTCATTGGCCTATTGACTTGGGTTGTTGTCCTGTTCTGAATATGTAAGAGCATCATAATTGTTTTTCATTCTGAGATGGAGTCAGACCATTAGCTCAACAGAAAACAAAACTGTTGGAGGAACTCAGCAGGTCAAGTAGCAGCTGTGGAGGCAAAAAGTTAGTTGACAGATTCTGCCTGACTCGGGCTACGTCCACACTAGACTGGATAATTTTGAAAATGCCGGTTTTGCATAAAAATGATAGGTGTCCACACCAGGCGTTTTTGAAAATACCTCCGTCCACATTAAAACAGATATTTGGGCGAATCTCC
Organism: Mobula hypostoma; assembly: GCF_963921235.1. Lineage (NCBI taxonomy): Eukaryota > Metazoa > Chordata > Chondrichthyes > Myliobatiformes > Myliobatidae > Mobula > Mobula hypostoma. The sequence continues at coordinate 160,479,099 of NC_086100.1, forward strand.
TCCTCCTGGGTATGCACAGGACACATCTACAGAAAACAAGCGAGGAGGAAACAGTATACTTGGTGCGCATTTGTCCAGTTACAGACTAGAAAAACGTAGAAGGAAATTGCCAAAGGATGGACAGCTGTTGGCTCTCACGCAGGAGGACTTAAAACTTTAAAAAAAACAAATACTGGAGCGTATGGAGGCAACTGACAGGGAGTTCACGGACAGTATGACCCGGCTGACGACGAACATTGAAAAACTGACTAATTCTGTTGCAGAGGGATTTGCAATGATGAGGAATATGATGGCTCCCCCCCACCCCCAGTACTTTTCACCGCCACAATACCAGCCTCACAGCCACTACAATAGCTACACGTATGGACACACAGACCCCCGGGTGGCCCCACCAACATCTTCCCCACTCCCACAGAGGGATCACCCTGGAAACATTTCCTACAGCCATAGTCTCTTCACTGATGAAAGGGACAACAAGTTTTTTAAACCTCCGGTTACCTCGTACACACTACAATGCCCAACTGGCGTTTTCAGATTTAAACACTCTGGAGAGCGTTTTAGAAAAGCTCCATTTTCGGGGGAGAAAACACCATTTCAGTGTGGATAGAGGGTCAAAATGAAGAGAAAAAGCTTCGGTTACGGATTTATCTGGTCTAGTGTGGACGTAGCCTCAGAGTTTCACCAGCAGATTTTTTTCACTCCGGATTCTAGCATCTGTAATCCTTTGGCTCTCTTTGCATTTGCCCAATAACATGGTAATCTGCTGATAGAACTTGAGCAGCATCTGAAGGGTGGGGGGTGGGGGTAAAGAATTTGAACTCCAGATGTAGTGTTTCAACCTGAAACATTTACAACTCCTTCTCTACAGATGCTGCTCAACACTCAGTATATTGTTTGAAAATCAAGAAACTGTAGATGCTAAATAACTGTAATAAAAATAGAGAATGCTACTTGTCCACTGACAACATTACACAAGAACACAGGAAAATAGGAGAGAATAGTAGGCTATTTACCTCTTAAGTTTGCCATGATATTGGCACGTGGCCAAGTGGTTAAGGCGTTTGTGTAGTGATTTCAAGGTTGCTAGTTCGAGCCTTGGCTGAGGCAGCGTGTGTGTCCTTGAGCAAGGCACTTAACCACACACATTGCTCTGTGACGACGCCGGTGCCACGGTGCCAAGCTGTATCGGCTCTAGTGCCCTTCCCTTGGACAACATCGGTGGTGTGGAGAGGGAGACTTGCAGCATGGGCAACTGCTGGTCTCCCAAACAACCTTGCCCAGGCCTGCACCCTGGAAATCTTCCAAGGTGCAAATCCATGGTCTCATGAGACTAACGGATGCCGAAAAAAATGATATTAAAAATGATTATGGCTGATCTATGCTGGCCCCAATTCCTCTTCTGTGCTTGTTTCCACACGCTTAATTCCTCAATATTTCAAGTATTTATATATCTACACCTTAAACATATCTAATGATCTGGCTTCCACTCCAGAAAATTTCATAGATTCTCTGTTCTAGGACAATAAACTGTTCTGCACTTCAGGAACTGTATCTGCCTTGTTCAAAGCTTCCATACTGTTCATATGGAAATGCTTTCAATAATTGGTTTGAGCAATTGCATTTTCACCGTATGTCACTTGTTACCCCTGGGTCCTGTTTAATTACTTTTAGTCGGAGCACTACAGGTGTTAGTCATTATGTGCGGATATGCTCAATCATTAATCAAATGGCAGTGCAGTATTCTTATTTGAATGCCGAAGAATGTCTTGGTTCTATTTCTTTACAGCTGTAAGCATTTTGCAGTATAAATATTAGATCCAACAATAGTGTAAAATATCTGGTAAACGGAACAAAAGGGTTGTCAAGCTGCTTAGAATTTGTTTTCTGGTACTCTCTTTTGACACGAAACTGAATACCACCAAGCATGGAAAGCTGTACTACTTTTTTTTAAAAAAAAGAGAGAAATGTGTCTCTTGGGAGTGGTTTCATTCTACTCTGACAACATCAGCACCAAGATATTGAGTGGGCTTCTTTTCTTGCAAACAATAAGGTACAAAGCAATTCTGTCCTTCAAAGTTAAATCGTCAATAACTATTGAAGAATGACTTTCAGATTATCTGTGAGGAGTTTAGAATATCTACTTGGGTGGCATTTGACAATGAGTCTGCATTGAAAAGTCTTTTTTTAGTCAAGAATATGAGAGTAACCTTCATGGAAACACCAAAGCAGAAAGTAAATTCCTCCATAAATGGTGGCATGGTAGAAAGGTGGTTAGCACAGTGCTTTGCAGTACCAGCGACCTGGGTTCAATTCCTGCCGCTGTCTCTAAGGAGTTTGTACATTCTCCCTGTGAGTTTCCTCTTTGTACTCCAGTTTCCTCCCACAGTCCAAAGACACACTGGTTGGTTGGTAGATTGGTCTCAGCTTGAAACGTCGACTCTACTCTTTTCCACAGATGCTGCCTGGCCTGCTGAGCTCCCCCAGCATTTTGTGCGTGTTGCTTGGATTTCCAGCATCTGCAGATTTTGCTCTTGTTTGGATTAGAAGGTTAATTAGTCATTGTCTCTTGATGAAGCGAGGGTTAAACCCAGGGTTGTTGGGTGAATGGCTGAAAGGGCCAGGTGGGCCGATACTGCACTGCATCTCAATAAATGGATAAAATGAACAAAATCTGAAAAGATTAGTCAAAGATATGAGCGTACCTTGCAATACTGAGGTTGGAATAATCATATCTGTGATTGGCAGAAGAATTGAGCAAACATTTCATGGACAAATACATAGAAGATCTCCTGGGAATAATGGAAGTAAAGTCAAAGTTGAATTTATTGTCATATGCACAATTCCCTATATATATAGCTATAATGAAAGATTTAAAGATATAAGATTCATATTTATCACACGTACATCAAAACCTGCAGTGAAATGTGTTAAGAACCATCACACTCATGGTATGCTGAGGGGTGTGCTCAAGTGTTGCCGCACATTCTGGCACCAATATAGCATACCCACGATGTTCGGCAGAACACAGCAAAATACGATCAGCAATAAAACAACAACAGCAAAATAAGCCCTGTTCCTTCCAGCACATATGCACAGTCCTCCAGGCCCAGGACAGACTGCCTTCAGCATCCAGCCTCCAGCAGACTGATTTGCAGACATTAGGCCTTCAATTCCCCCTATTGGACTTGCAGAGATTCACAGATTTGGGGCTCTGGCCATCAGGCCTCAAATTCTGAACTTTGGATCGACTTCCAGACTTGGCATCGACCTTCGGGCCTTGGTCTTTGGCATCGTCTCCTGGACCTGCTGATCAACAAACATTAGTACCCAAATTCTGGACTTCTTGATGACATGACTGCGAACACTAAGCTTTGAACTCTGGTCTCATACCAAGTTGTGTACAGTGTGGTCTTCGGACCCCGTTCCTTCTGTCTGCTTGGAAGACTGACTCCAGAATCTGCCAATAACTCATTGATCCTGGGGAGGTGATGAACGAGCCCTTGTCCATGCTGGTCTGCCAGCCTGACATCTGACCACAGATGTTTCACATCTGCGTTGCTGACCTTCAAACGTGGAGTGGAAGCTTAGACTCCAGCCTGTCCTTTAATTCCCTCGCGTCTCTGTCCCGTTGTAAATTGTCCCATGATTAGGCTGGGATTAAATTGGGGGATTGCTGGGTGGCATGGCTCAAAGGGCCGGAAGGGTCTTCTTCAAGCTGTATCTCAATAAATAATATATAAATCGCATTAGATGAGCAGAATTTACAAGAAAAGCATCTTAGCCGTAAAGTATGCACAAATTTTACAAGAAAGAACACAATTAAACAAACACCAAGTCCATTGTATTGCAAAGTGATCATAATGTTTCTATATTGAGGTAGTGATTCGGGTTGTGTAGGTCGATTCAAGAACTGAATGGTCAAAGGGAAATGGCTGTTCTTGAACCTGGTATTGTGAGACCTCAGGCTGCTTGTACCTTTTGCTTATCATATCTGTGAGCAACTGCAGGTTGTGAATGAGAAAGTTAAAAATATTTACCATTAGTAATAAACAATCAGGAATAATGGGACAGAAATCTAATAAATGCTTGGAGATTGATGATCTGAGGATTGTGAAAGAAGGGGGCATGGAACAATTGGGAATATGGTTATGAGCTTAAAAATTCCACAAATGATGAATAAGGTTTCTGATGTATTTCTTGTCAGTCTGAAAATTTAGATGGTTCCTTCCAGGCATCAATTGCAGGGTAATGTTGTAAATTCTGGTTGAACATCACAGGGGATGGTCAAACATGTTATCCTGTGCCAATCATAGCTGGACATTCCAGAGACAATCAGATCCTTCCAATGTCCAAACGGTCAAGCTATTTCTACACTTCAATTATTTGGTCCAATCTACCCACCCTTCTCACCTATCAACCTTTTATCACTGCCTTCTCTGAAGTCTTGGGACCCTCACTTCTCCATGGCTGCATATCAACCTAACCTCAACCATTGACCCAGGACCTGAGCCCCAATCTGTCTCCCAGCAAGCTTACCAAGCAAAACCTCTGATCTCTCTTTCCTCATCCTTGCAGCATTGACTCTGATCTCACACCTCACGGCAGTTCCTACTCCCTTGTATCGCAGCAGAGCCATAGGTTCTGAGCTCGTCTCCCCACTCCAGCTGCAATTTCTCATTTTTCAGTTTCTTTCTGCCTCTCTCTGATCACAGCATAGATCCGAAGAAGAATGTAGCTGCAAACCATCTTGGCAAACACCTTCCCTACTAAACCCAACCTCTGGGATGTGAATTGGGTGGCACACTTTGAACCCAAAAAGTGTCCAAGGTCGTGCCATTTCTATGCGATAGTTGGCACAACTTTTTTGCATGCTCTTAAACCTGTACCTGATTCTGTTCACCAATTACTTCTTTCCCGATGCTCTTCACTATTACCCCTCTACCTGTGCCCTCAGTCTGTCCATAAGTTATGCCTTCACCAGGCTCTTCTCTTCTATTAGTCAGTTATCTTGCATTTCATCCAGCACTATGGAAGAGCTTAATAAAGACATAGTTAATCATAGCTTTCCCACTCTTTTTTGTCTCATCAACATTGCACTGGCATTGTTAAAAACCTAGTTGAATGACATTCCTTTGCAATTGGTTATTTATTGTCACATGCTCTGAGACATAGCGAAAAGCTTGTCTTTCTTATTGTTCATACAGATCAAATCATTGCACTGTGCATTAAGGTAGAACAAGGTGAAATAATAACAGTGCAAAATAGTGTAACAGCTATAGAGAAAGTGTGGTGTAGGTAAAGAATAAGGTGCAAACTGCTTATGAGGCAGACTGTAAGGTCAAGAGTCCACCTTATTGCAGCAGGAAACCATTCAGTAATTTCATAACAGCATGGTTAAGCTGTCCCTGAGCCAAAGGGTACATGCTTTCAGGATTTTGTGTCTTCAGCCCATTGTAAGAGAGAATGTCCAGGGTTTTTCATATACTGGCTGCTTTACTGCGGCCGTAAGAAATATACAGTGCCTATAAGAAGTATTCACCCTCCCCGTTGAAGTTTTCATGTTTTGTTGTTTTACAACATTGAATCGCAGTGAATTTAATTCGTCTGGTTTGACACTGATCAACAAAAAAAGACTGTTTCATACCAAAGTGAAAACAGATCTCTATGAAGTGATATCAATTACAAATATGAAGCACAAAATAATTGGTTGCATAAGTATTCACCCTCTTTAATATGACACATCAAATCATCACTCGTGCAGCCAATTGGTTTTAGAAGTCATCAGAATTAGTTAAATAGAGATCACCGTGTGATTGTAGTAAAAATACACCCATATCTGGAAGGTTCAACTGCTGGCTAGTCAGTATCCTGGCAAAAACTACACCCGGAAGACAAAAGAACACCTCAAGCAACTCCGCAAAAAGATTACTGAAAAGCACAAGTCAGGAGATGGATACAAAAAAGTTTCCAAGTCACTGAATATCCCTTGGAATACAGTTAAGTCAATCATCAAGACATAGGAAGAATATGACATGGCTGTAAATTTGCCTGGCACAGGCCATCCTCAAAAAACTGAGTGACTGTGCAAGAAGGGGACTAGTGAGGGAGACCACCAAGAAACCTATGAGAGTTCTGGAGGAGCTACAAGTGTCAGTGGCTGAGATGGGAGAGACTGGGCATACAACAACTGTTGCCTGGGTGCTTCACCAGTCACAGCTTTATGGGAAAGTGTCAAAGAGAAAGCCACTGTTGGGGGGAAAAAAAAACTCACATGAAATCTCAGCTGGAGTTTGCCAGAAGGCATGTGGGAGACTCTGAAGTCAGCTGGAAGTGTCTATGGTTTGATGAAACCAAAATTGAACTTTAGTCTGATGGCCAAAAAACTATAAACACGAAGAAATCTGCAGATGCTGGAATTTCAAACAACACATGTAAAAATTGCTGGTGAACGCAGCAGGGCAGGCAACATCTATAGAAGGAGGTACAGTCCACGTTTCGGGCCGAGACCCTTCGTCAGGAGTAACTGAAAGAAGAGATAGTAAGAGATTTGAAAGTGGGAGAGGGAGGGGGAGATCTGAAATGATAGGGGAAGTCAGGAGGGGGAGGGATGGAGCCAAGAGCTGGAAAGTTGATTATCAAAAGGGATATGAGAGGATCATGGGATGTGAGGCCTAGGGAGAAAGAAAGGGGGAGGGGAGAACCCCAGAGGATGGGCAAGGAGTATAGGGAGAGGGACGGAGGGAGAAAAAGGGGGGGGGGGAGAGAGAGAGAGAGAGAGAGAGAAAATAATAATAAATAACGGATGAGGTACGAAGGGGAGGTGGGACATTAACGGAAGTCAGAGAAGTCAATGTTCATGTCATCAGGTTGGAGGCTACCCAGATGGAATATAAGGTGTTGTTCCTCCAACCTGAGTGTGGTTTCATCTTTACAGTAGAGGAGGCCGTGGATAGACATATCAGAATGGGAATGGGACGTGGAATTAAAATGTGTGGCCACTGGGAGATCCTGCTTTCTCTGGTAAGTCAAGCACGACACATCAATAAAAGCCGCCATCCTTACAGTGAAGCATGGTGGTGGCTGCATCATGCTGTAAGAAGGCTTGTGAAGGTAGAGGGTAAAATGAATGCAGACAAATACAATGAAATCCTGGAGGAAAACCTGGTGCAGTCTGCAAGAGAACTGCGACTTGAGAGAAGATTTGTTTTCCAGCAAGATAATGATTCCAAGCATAAAGCCAAAGCTACACAGGAATGGCTTAAAAACAACAGAGTTAATGTCGTGGAGTGGCCAAGTCAGAGTCCAGACCTCAATCCACTTGTGAATTTGTGGCTGGACTTAAAAAGGGCTGTTTACTCTCGATCCCCATGCATTCTGCTAAAACATGAGCAGTTTTGTAAAGAAGAATAGGGAAGAATTGTAGTGTCCAGATGTGCAAAACTGATAGAGACATATCCACACAGACTTAAGGCTATAATTGCTGCCAAAGGTGCATTTGCTAAGTACTGACTTGAAGGGGATGAATACTTATGCAATCAATTATTTTGTGCTTTGTAACTAATTGAGAATACTTTGTAGAGATCTGTTTTCACCTTGACACAAAACAGTCTTTTTCTGCTGATGAGTGTCAAAACAATCAAATTAAGTCCACTGTGATTCAAAGTTGTAAAACAATAAAACGTGGAAACTTCTGGGTGGGGGTGAAGTGAATACCTTTTGTAGCCACTGTAGACCGGGTGCATGGAGGGGAGGCTGTTTTCTATGATATGCGGAGCAGTGTCTACAGATCATGCAGTTTCTTGTGATCACATGCAGTGCTGTTACAATACCAATGTTTTCCATGTAGCATTGATAAAAAGCAGATTGGGATGTGCCAATTTCTTTAGCCTTCAAATGAGATAGAAGCATTGGTGAGTTTTCTTGGCCATGGCATCTTTGTGGTTGGACCAAAACCGTCTATTGTATTTCTGACCCACGAGTTCTGTTACCTCTTAAAAGAGTTCCATGCCACCAAACTCTCCTGGATCATGCACTTTTTGTTCATTATCACTACAAGTGCTTCCTCTGTTGTTCCTTCAGGATGATTTAATCTCCTTTTCTTAATATTGGAGGTCTCAGGTGAGATCTGATCATCTTCCTGGTCATCTTGTACATTGCAGGCACAGCTCAAGAAGCAGCATGCTATCGGAATGTACAGAGTAAGTGTCATTCACAGTAAGTGTGAAGACAGATGAAAAGCCATGCAAGAAAAATGCAACACAAAAATCCCATGTAAACCCACTGCTTTCTGTATGGAGTTTGCACCTTGTCCTTAAGACCTTGTGGGTTACTTCCAGGTGTTCCAGTTTCTCCTCTCAGTCCAAAGACATGCAGCTGAATAGATTAATTGTAAACTGTAGGTTGGCCCAATTAATAAGTGCATTATGGAATCTTAGAGAGAACATAAAATGACAATGTGGAGGGAATAAAATAACATTAGTGTAAAATTAACGAAAATGCTAATTATTGAGTGCAGAGTTGGTGGACTTCATGGCCTGTATCCATTTGACTCCGACTTTTTAGATTTCTTTTGTAAACCTGGCTTGTGTTTATTTGTTCTAGGGTTGCAGTTATTATTTCAATAGTTTAATCTACTCTGTCACCTTGCCCAAACACTGTTTGTAATATTCTTCATTTACTTATTTCAGCTTAATTAAATTGTGCAGTTAAGCATTGAACATGTCTCAAGATCAGTAACATAGACTTCTTAATACTAATTAAACTCATCAACTATCCAACTGGTCTATCCGTGGCCGAGCATAGACACCACTGGTTACATCCTTCGATAGCTACATTACCAATGATTTCTTTCATTAGACCAGACTCGAATTTGATTAGCAGGTTCATCAAGGAATTTTCTAAATGCTGTCCATTTTCCCAAGTGATTGTGAGCTGTTCAGTGATTAAGTATTTCAGCTCTGGTGAAATGATCTCTGAAACACAAGTACTTTTATGCCTGAGCAATGGGTAAAAATTAGGTCAAGAATAGCCAATAGTTTGGCTTCATATTTAGCCAGTCATATGGGAGTGAAACTCTATTGTTCATTGGAAAAGTATGCATTGTTCATTGCTGTCTATTTTTGCAGTTAAGTATAGCCTAAGCTGTCCATGACTAATTCAGACAATGCAGAAAATGCTCACAGTGCACAGAAGATTAACCAGCAAAGTCAAAACTAGCTTTATTTGGGCGTGTGACGTTTCTTCAATTCTGACTAAGGAAACACACCCAAACAAACCTGCAGTGTCGTGAGAATATTTTATATGTTTCTTTCAATATCAAAGTTTGGTTCTTCATTTCATAGCCTCCCATTCCCGAACAATGCAGTCGAGAAGTTCTGATTTGTTGTCCCATCAATCTGAAGATTGATTCTTCAGTTTTCTGGAGGGAACCTTGATTGTAGCAAGTTCTGTTAGAAAGTCAACTGGTGGATCCAGTCGCAAACCATGCTTGTGAAGTTAACACAATATTGATGTTAGGTATGCATCAATTGACATCACTCCCTACATAATATTGCTTTTAAAAGCCAAACTACCATTTAACTGAGTAACAAATTATGTGTTTAAATGAAATACAGAACAAATTAGAATGCTACCAATATTACTGGTTGTTGTCCTTCATATCTGATGATGACAGGAAACCTGTGTGGGAGAGTTTTTAAAGCGGAAGAGCTGTGGCACTGGGGCAATTCCACTTTTTCGACCTTGGAGGTCTGGGTCCAGTGGGATGAGTGGATATCACAGCTGGGGTCTTCCTTGGTTACAGTGGATGACCATGACTTCTTTTGTGCTCTGTTCATGCTATTCACTCTGCACCTAGCATTGCAGAAATGCCTCCTGGGCCTTTGGATCCCACTGTAGATCTCGTCCACCCAGTCTGCTGGAGCTGACTTCGTGTGCTAGGACAGGGTTGTTACTGGCTGAGACCTGCAGGCTACCTCCACCTGGTTTAGCCCATCAGTTGAAAGGTGTCGCATGCAAATAGTCACAATCATAGTCATACTTTATTGATACCGAGGGAAATTGGTTTTTGTTACAGTTGCACCATAAAATGGCTGCCTGTTGCCTCAGGGGAGAGCTACGTGTCCTGTGGGGACTAAAGGTAACATTCAAAATAACTAATGATACCTTCAAATATTTATAGTTCCTAACCTTTTGAAGTGGTGAAATCGTTTCATTGTGAAACCCTGCAGTTCTTGGCTTTTCCAAGTCTGAAAACTTGGAACTGCAGTGAGCAAAACAGTCCTGATTGTTTTATGGCTTATTACTCACCACCTATCAGTGACAAAAATCACTGCTTTCTTAACACAAGCAACTGATGTTATTTAAAAACTATTTGCTCTAAGCACGGTGTAGTGTCTTATGGTCACGTGACATATATGTGACTGATGCTAGTTAGAATGTTGAGCAACAGTCTGCTACCCCAGTTAAGTGACATAGTGTCCCAAATAAAAGAAAGGAATTTCAGCTATTTTCTCAATTTGTATTTGTTCTTTAAGAATTGTCCCAAATAAGCAGCTGCCCCGATCAACTAATGGTGTAATTAACTGGAATCCACTGTAGTTTGAGATCATCTGAATTTCAAAATACAGAGGAAGGATGGGCATAGAAGACAAAAAGAAACAGAGTCAGAATATATTATAGTACTCACTAGCTATTCCCATCTTTTCTGGTCATTCAGATTTCCAGCACTGTGGTATTGTAGAATAAGAGCGGAGGTTTTTATGTGGTAAAGAAGATTTGCAAACAACCTGAATCGCTGAAGGATCAGAAATCTGTGGTGATTGGTAAAGTTCTAGAGCACAATTAACAATTCAATTAATTTAATCCCATATAGGGATGAGGATTGGGATTTAACCATTTGAAGTGCTTATATGGGTTCAAAAAGAATTGGTTAAGTATTTACTGGAGGAAAAAGAATGTACCTGTGTAGAGGAGTGGTGCTGTTACTCTTTAAAAGGTAGTACAGTCCCATTGGGCCGAATAGCTTTCTTTCTGTGCTGTTTTGAATGTGTGTGGCAAATGACTGTCAACGTGGAGGTGTGACTCATTGCCAAGATATGAGAGTCAGAACATCTTTATCAGTATGTTTTTATATCTGGTTTCTGACTTGTATGTGTAGAATGTGACTTCTTAATTAACTTATATTAAAAGAAATGAAAGGTCAAATTTAGTTTCAAGTGTATTGCTTTTTCAAATCAAAAGGCTCATATAATGTACATTGGCATATTTATTTGAATAAAATTCTCAGGTACATGGTGAGGAATATTGGATTGTATTATTGCCCAGAGTGTTCATCACAACTGGGCTCACTTTGAAGGTCTCCTCATGTTCTTGGTACTTTTAGTTTATTGATTTATTATCACTACTTTTTTTTCTCTCTTGTATTTGCACAGTTTGTTTTTTTTCCTGCACGTTGGTTGTTGTCCCTCCTGTTGGGTGTGGTCTTTCATTGATTCTATTGTGTTTCATGTATTTACTGTGATTGCCCTCAAGAAAATGAACATCACTGTTTTATATGCTGACATACATGTACTGAGATAATAAATCTACTTTGTACTCAAAATAAGTAGTTGGCTAATTCATTTATAGGAGCTATGGTTGTGAGTCAGATAAAGACTAGACCAGCTAAGCAGCAGGAGATTTCCTCCCCTTTTTTTAAAAAAAAGTCATGTTCTGGAATTTCAGTATTGCTGGTAAGGACAACATTTATTGCTCATCCACATTTGGCCTTGAGTAGATAATGGTGAACCACTGTTGTCCATCTGGTGATGGTACTCCCACAGAACAACAGGGTTCAGAACCAGCAATGATGAAGAAATTATATGTCTCTATATCAGGATGGTGTGCATCTTGGAGTGAACCTGCATATAGTGGTGGTCTCAAGCCCTTGTTGCCCTTCAGTGGTCTTGGTGTTAAAGGTTAGAGCTTTGGGAAATGCTGTTGGGGTATCCTAGGCAAATGGTGCATTTTTGAGTTTATTACACGCCGTTTCTAGTGTGTGCCAGTATTGTAAGGAATGAATGGTTCAAGTGGTTGTTGGGAAGGAGCCAAAGAAGTTTACTTTGTTGTAGATCATTTAAAATATCTTGAAGGGTGCTATTGCTGCACTCATCCAGGCAAATGGAAAATGTTTCATTGTGCTCTTCATTTTTGTACCTCACAGATGGTAGAAGGGTGTTGGTGTGCCAGGTGGAGAGTCAGTCTCCAGAGGATATTCAGTTCTGATTTTCTCTCCTGGCCTAGTCTAGGTGAGTACTGTTCACTGAGGAAACCCCAGAATATGCAGTTGGCTGAGGACACTGGCCTAGAGAATTCTTGCAGTGATGTCCTGGGGAGGTGATAGTAAAACAACAATTGGATAACCACAATACATCTTCCTTGGTGCAGTAAGTGACTCTGATCATTGGTTTTTACCCCCTTGCTACCAACTGAAGTCAATTTTACCAGTGTACCTCAATGGCACACTTTGGAGCTAGGTGGTTCTGCACATTGATGAGGAATCTATTGGTGAGAGAAATAGTTGGCAAAGAAATCAGTCCTTCAGCTCAAGTCGCCAATGCCAACCAAGTTACTGACATAAGCTAATCCCATATTCCTGTATTGAACTGAAGTCCCTCTGAAACTTTCCTGTCCATATACTTGAAGCATTGTAGTTGTACCTGCCTCTGCTATGTCTTCTGTCAGATTGCTCTGCATACCCTCCAAGATCAGCTTTATTATCACTGATTTATATCTCATGAAATTTGTTATTGTGGCAGTAGTACTGTGCAAAGACATAAAAATTAGTATAAATTACAAAATAAATAGTGCAAAAAATAAAAGAGTAATTAAATGGTGTTCATGGGTTCATGGACAATTTAGAAATCCTAATGGTAGAGGGGAACAAACTGTTCCTAAATCACTGAATGCAGATCTTCAGCCACCTGTACCTCCTCCCCATTGGTAGCATGTCCTTGATGGTGGTTGTCCTTGGTGATGGACATGGTTGCTTATTGAAAACATTCTCATTGGTAGAGAGTGTAGTGATTGTGATAGAATTGGCTGTGTCAACAGCCCGCTGCAGCCTCTTTCAATCCTGTGCATTGGAGACTTCATACCAGGTGGTGATACAACCAGTCAGAATGCTCTTCACTGTACATCTGTAGAAATTTGATAGAGTTTTTGGTGACATACCAAATCACCTCAAACTCATTATGAAGTAGAAAACGTTGCCTCTCAGGTCCCCTTTACATCTCCCCCCCCCCACCTTAAATCTATGTCCTTTCTTTTTGACTAACCAAAAAATGGAATTAAGACTGTAAGCATTCGCATTATTTATATTTTACATTCTTTTATCAAGTCACCTCTCAGCCTCCAAAGCTCCAGAGAAAAATGTGCCACACTATCCTATCTCTCCTTATAACTTGAGCACTCCAGTCCTCCTGAATATTTCCTCCACCTCTCCTAGCTTAAATAAGATCTTTCCTTTAGCTATGTGACGACTACTGCATTCAGTACATCAAGTATGGTTTCATCAATGTCTTGTTTAGTTGGAACATGACATCCCAGCTCCTGTACTTTATTGCCTTCTCCAACCTGTCTACCTGTGTGGCCACTTTCAGTGCCTCATTAGTACTGATGGTGATGACTGAGATTAAAATGTGTGGTAAATAGCTGGATTGATTTGTCCTGCATTTTGTGTGCTGGAAATTCCTAGTCAATTTTCCATCTTGTCAGGTAGGTGTCAATGGTGCTACAGTAGCAGAACAGCTTGACTAGAGGAATAATTAATTCTGGCATGTTGACTTTCTGCACTATAGCTCGGATAATGTAAGACCATAATACACAGGTGTAGAATTAGGCCATTCAGCCCATTGACTCTGCTCTGCCCTTCCATCATTGTTGACTTATCATCCTTCTCAACCCCATTCTCCTGCTTTCTTCCTGTAATCTTTAATGTCTTGATTAATGAAGAACCTATCAATTACCACCTTAAATATACCCAAGTCCCTTTGCACCTCTGATTTTTGTATTCTCTCTATTAGAAAATAGTCCGGCTTTTGCAGTATCCACTGCTCTCTGCTTTTTAGTGGTATCATTTGGATTCAATAGATTTGGCTGAAGACTGCCTTTCCTGATAGTTGGGATAGTAATGTCAGATAGTAATTTGATATTAAATTTGAGTCAGTGGCTGTATTTAAGATTGGAACAGATTCAAGGCTCATTCCAGGTATTGATCCTGAGGGAGAGTTTCAATCTCCAATGTCAACAATCCCTTTCCCTCCACAGGTGCTGAGTGGCTCCAACAGATGCTCTGTTCCATCGGTATCCCAATGAACTTCCACTGTTAATTCACCAGTGCAACCAGACTTATCTTGTAATGCATGACCTCAACAGTACGCTGTACTCAAGCTGTGGTCCAACTGGTGGTGACAGAATTGATCCTGAGTCAGTGTTTCAAGGGGAATGGAGAACATCCTTATTTCCATTGTCAATATTTATCTCTTGATCAAAACAGATTATTTGATCAAAAATAAAACAAGAAAATGTTGGAAGTACTTGGCAGGTCAAGCTGCATCTATGGAACAGACAGACCAAACATTTGAAGTTGAAGACATTTGCTCAGAAGTGGGAAGGAAACAAAGAATGTTTGATGTCTGACTGTCATGGGTAATTTGATTACTATTTTGAGACCTTACTGCTCATAAATTACTCCCATGTTACAAAAGTGACTAATTTTCAATGGTGGAGCTAGGAAATTAAGAGATGTAAGTGGAAGCATTTTCTTCCACAGAAGTTGAAGATAAATTTATTCAGAATAAGGTTGACTGCCACCTCCAGAATAAAAGATGCCAAGTTTCAGAATCCAAATATGATTTATTATCATCCTCTTACTGTATATGTTGTGAATTATTTTTTTGGGCAGAAGTACAGTATAAAGAAATTTTTAAAAATATATATGAATTACAATAATAAATAATAGTACAAAGAAAATAAATTGAGGTATTGTCCGTGTGCTTTGGACCTTTCAGAAATTTGATGGTGGTGGAGGGGGAGCTGTTTTTGAATCGATGTGTGTGGGTCTTCAGACTCTTGTACCTAGTAATAGAAGAAGAGTGCATTTCTTGGATAGTGAGGGTCTTTGATAATGCATGCCACCTTCTCAAGGGATCACCTCTTAAAGATGTCCTCGGTGCTGGGGAGGGTTGTGCCCATGCTGGAGATGGCTGAGCTTACAACCCTCTGCAGACTCTTGTGAACAGCTTTGTACTTTGTTGGATTTATAGCATGCTTTGTGTTTTTTTGGACAAGAACCTATGTGAAACCAACCTATAAAGATGGAACCTGGCAGGTATGTTTACTTCTAAGATAACTGGACAAGTCCAGATACCATTCCTCTCAAGTAGAAGGTGTTCCAGTAATTAAACAGTGAACATATGCATGTTCACTTAAAGACTGCTCCACACACTCCGTGGAGATTGAATCAAGGTTTTCCCCTTGAGTATGTTTCCTGTAGATTAGGTGCCTGTACAGAGCAGGAGATTAATCTGGAAAAACTTGGTCAGTGTTCCATTAAGGGAATTTTTTTTTGTGTAATTAGTAACACATGGGGCACAATATTTACATAAATAAGATTTAAGTTAGAAAACCTTTCCTACTGTATTGATGCTGAGTTAAAAATAATTGCCCTCACTTGCACTCAACTTGCTGTGCAGAGAATCAAATAATGTTCATGAAATACTACTTAATTTGTGAAAACTGCTCATTTTCTTCATGATACCATTGGTGAATATGCTTTCAGCTGACTGAGCCTTGCAACCCTCCCTAAACTCCTCTTGAAGATGTCCTCTTTTGGACACCCTGAATAGTTAGTCAGCTTGGTATGTTGTTTTTGTAAATACTAATGAAACTCCTGTAAAGCACTTGGAGTTCTTTGATTGCTTTAAAGAGGCTTTGTAGATGCAGATTTACATGGATCATTCTAAACTTGCTACTTTATGTAAATGAATTGACAATTATTTCAAGTCAACAACTTGCATTTATGCCATAATATTGTGGTAAAAAGAATTTCCACCAGAGACTTTACTATTATAAATAAGCAGAGCTGACTAAGAGCTTGGCTAAGTGTATGGTTTGAGAAGATCTCTAAAGGTGGTGGATAATGATAGAGAAGTGAGTGAGTTTGTGACTGATGATTTGGGGAAGAGGTTTAATAACCACATGCTTTGCTGGATAACATATTGTGCTGGAAACAAGGAGAGGCACATATAAGAATCATCTATTCAAGAACAGTTTATTGGTGAAAGTGACTTGCAAATGTGATGCATCAATAGGTGTAGCTTTTCATGAAGCTTAATTCAGTTTCAAATAACAGAACAAATGTGCTTTCTCATGTACAATGGATACCAGTTAAGTGGGCCATCAGTTTATCAGCGCAGCCGCTTATTTGGGACAACTCTTAAAGAACAAAAACTAATTGAGAAACTTGCTGGGATTTCATTTGTTTATTTGGGATGCCTTGCTGTCTAATTTGAACAGGAGTCTATTGTTGAACAGTATCTCATTAGCATCAGTTGCGGGTACTTGTGTCGCTGTGAGACAGTTTTAAAATAATGTCAGTGGTGTGTAATTGTATTTAAAAAGCAGTGTTTTTTTTCACTGATAGCGAGAAGTAAGCAGTAAGACAATTCGGAACTGTTTTGTACATTAGGGTTCTGTGCATTCAGGGATGGAAATGCCAGAAACAGCAGGGAATGAAAATGAAATGATTTCACTATTTCAATAAGTTAGGGACTATGAAGAATTTGAGGGTATCAGAAATCATCTTAAATGCTACAATGAAAATGGAAGACTTGGAGGATGTAATTGTCAAAAAGCATTGCATGAAGGCAATCCATTATCTGCACTAGGCCTCTACACTGATTTTGTTTATTTACAGTCAATTAAAAGTACACCAGCAATGTACCCTGGATGAATTTCTCTGTCAATAACTATTAGGAACTAAAAGAGTTTTATAGTACTGTAGTAGTATTGGTAGTATTCTAATTTGTGCATTTCATTTACAGTCAATATATAGTTTATTACTTAGTTAAATGGTCATTTGTCTTTGTTATACGTTTGTAACTATTTCCATGAAGCTTCAGCTAATTGTAGCAGCTGCAGTTAGGCCATTCAGATTAAAAACAATAATTATTTATTATAATTATCTAATGCATTTAATTGCCATTTCAATTCTACAGAAGCTTGCATGAAAATGCTTTTAAATTCGCTGCTAAAGCATGAACAACATACACCCATTGCTGTGTGTCCATTTTGTTCACTGTGTTATTACTGGAAAGAGAATCATATTGCTAAGATGGTAACTGCTATTTTTATGTTAATATTCAGGCTTGGTGGTTGGAAATGGAAAGAGTTTAGTCCTTAACTGGAGCTGACTGAACATGGAGAAATAATTTATTATTTGCAGAGCCATTGTCTAAATATTTATAAGTTCCAAATCTTAAGGCTTCTTTCCAAAACCTTTTAAGTAAGTCTCTGCAAAGTTCTTGGCAAATCTCCAGAGCATATCTGTTAGAAACCAGCAATGCTAAACAAGGAAATGAAGATATAAAAGAGAAAGCAATTTCTCTATACGCATTGCTTCTAAGCATCTAAGGAGGCAGATTGCTTCTGTTGATCAAAGAAGTTCCTTCTTGGTGGTGAGATAAATGGAACAATAATCATTTCTCCAATTTGTGGCGGCCAACAGCAGCTGCTGCTGGCTAGTCTGCTGAAATGTTTTCTCTGGATTGCTGATTCAAAAATGCAGGGAATGTTTAATCAGAATCTTCAAATTCTTAACTTTACCAGTGCATTAGATGCTGGTCAGAACTGAGCAGATTCTGTTACTGCTGCAGTAAATGAGTGAGCAATGATTGTCAGGTTTTGAGAGCAATAGCTTTCCCTATAATTGTGTATGGACTTCTCTCAAAGACAAAGGAATTCAGTTAGGAATCCAGCTAACTACAGTTTGCCCGCACTTTGTCTTTGCCAGTCAATCATTAAGAGGTGTTCAAATATAGAAGTATTCACTTTTAAGGCATCACATTCTTCATTGTACAAATAGTTAGGACACAAAATAAATCCCCTGACAAATCAAAATGCTCTGCTGTTAACTGTACTCCAGCAAAGTAGATGCTCGAGTCCAAGTTACTGCAATTTGTAAATATTAGTGTTGAGTAAAGTAATACAGTGCAGATCATTGTGACAGCAGAGACTAGTTTTAAAGTGTAGTAACAGCACAATCATGTTTATCTTGGCTTTACTAACTGAGTCAATCACAGAGATTTATGGCACATGTGCACCAGACCAATGCAGGTTTAAAGGTGAAGCTTACAGAAAATGGAAATAGGCAGGGCACATACAAAGAGCAAGTCAGGCAGACAAAAATAAGTGGACTGCACAGAGAAGAGAAAAAGATAAAAATTGAATTTGTAGTTTCAAAAATAGCACTAATTTGCATGCTGTTGATAAAAAAAATCTGATAATCATGAGAGTGACACAGGACTATTAAGCCTTGAGATTTACAATGTGCAGACTAAGAAACGACGAGCAGTATGATTTGCGCCAGAAGTGAATGGCAAATTAACTTAAATGGAATCGGACACTAGCTCAGCTGTTTCATTCATCCCACGAATTGAGTTTGAATGGCATTTCAAAGATACTGAATGAAAGCCTGTAGTTATCCAACTAAGGACCTATACTGGAGAAAGGATAACTCCTGTGGATATAACATTTGTAACAATTAAATACAACAATCAACAAGCCACATTGAGCTTGTATCCGGTTAAAAACGGGAAATCTAGCATTTTGGGGTCGCGAGTGGCTGAGACAACTATAACTTGATTGAAGATCCATCCACCATTTGCGTGCCACATTCCCTGCAATAAAGATAACTGAAAATGACTTAGGAAAGGTACTGGATGATACCCAGCAGTGTTCAAGGATGACATTCGAAAACTCAAACATATCAAGGGTAAAATACTGTTGAATGAAAATGGCACACCCAAGTTTTGCAAAGTCCATCTCGTTCTTTATACCATCCATGATAAAAATAACCAGTGAGCTAGATCAGATAGACGCTGAGGGATTTAATTCCAAGGTTGAATGGAGCCCCTGGGCAACACCATTGGTACCAGTAGCCAAGAAGAATGGGTCTGTCAGGATCTGTGATGATTTTAAGCTCACCATTAATCCAGAACTGAAAGTAGACCAATACCCTCTGCCTAGGATAGAGGATATCTTTGCAAACCTTTCTGGAGGGAACCACTTCAGCACAGTGGACTTAGCTGAGGCCTACCTACAGATGGAGATGGAAGAATATTCCAAAGTGTTTCTTAATATAAACACTCAGAAAGTGCTTTATTGCCATGATAGGCTTAATTTTGGAGTAGCATCTATACCTGCAGAGTGGTAGAAAGCTATGGACCAGGTACAGCAAGGCTGCCCTGGCACTCAGTATTAGCTGGATAACATCATTGTTACTGGTGCAGATGACAAGGAACCTCTCCAAAATCTCCAAACAGTGTTAAAATGAATAGAAGATTATGGGCTCAGAGCATGATGCTACAAGTGTGAATTCTTTAAACCAAGCATTACTTACTGTGGTCACACCATGATGCACAAGCATTACACAAGTGTGCTGAGAAAATTCAAGCAGTCGTAAATGCCCCAAGACAAAGGGCATGTCACAGTTGTGGTCCCTTTTAGGATTTGTCAATTACTGCAACAGGTTCCTAGCGAACCTGGCTACTGTGCTGCACCCTTTGAACTCATTACTACAGAACAGGAAGAAATGGCAATGGGCAAAGCAGTGTCAGGTGGCTTTCCAAAAGGTAAGGGAAATGGTGACATCAGATACTGTAGTCACACATTTTGATCCAAATCATCCAGTGCAGCTTGCCTGTGACAAGTTATGTTGTAGGTGCAGTTTTGTCACGTGTTAAAAGTGATGGGAGCAGATGCCCCATAACCTTTGTATCATGTTCCCTTACCACTGCAGAGAAAAAATAAGCACAAATTGACACAGGCCTTCAATCTTCTTTGGGGTGTTAAATGTTTCAACCAGTACTTGTATGGGAGAGAGTTTAGCCTCATTACTGATCATCGGTCAATAGTGTCTATTTCCAACCCACGGAAGGGTGTTACACTAACAGCAGAAACAGCATGAATGCACAGATGGGCACTCTTCCCCGTAGGGCACAATTACAAGATCAAGTTCAAGGGGACAACTAATTATTTAAATACTGATGGATTGTCCTGTTTACTCTTGGAGAAGGAAATTCATGAAAAATTTACAAACGAGGACACTCCCCTTAACAAATTCTCCCTACTGCAAATTGAAAGACTCCCTAATATAGCAGATGTGATTGAAAGAGAAACTAGAAAAGAGCCCATACTGTCTCAGATCTACATCGCCATCCAAAGTGGCTGGAATATGCAGGAGAAATCACAGTTCCCTCATTTTTACCAGTGCTGTTGTGGACTTGTCCTTGATGGGCGTTGCCTTATGTGAGGATTGAGAGTTGTTGTATCATTCAAGCTGAGAGCTAAAGTGTTGGAGGCGCTAAATGCCAGATGTCTAGGTGTGGTCAAAATGAAAATGTTGGCTTAAAGCTTTGTCTGATGGCCTGTGATAGATCAGCACATCAAGCAGCTTGCCATACACTGTTCTGGATGCCTACACATCAAGAAGATGCCAAGAGCAGTGCCTCTCCATCCCAAGGATGTATATTTTGCCGGACCATTTGTAGGCACAAATTTCTTGGTTGTAGTGGATGCAGCTAAAAAGTGGCCAGAAGTGTTCCCAATAGCCTCCACTACAGCCTCACAAACTGTTGATATGATGAGAAACCCCCCTCAAGGATTTGTGTTCCAGAACTCTTAGTCAGTGGAATTGGACCACAGTTGGTTGCGGACAGATTCAGTCATTCTTGAAAATGAATGAAATGACATATTATATCTGCACTGTACCACCCAACTACAAATGGTTTGATGGAATGGTTTGCCCAGAGTCTAAAGAGTCCACCACGAACAGTGTCATCAGAATGCACTACACTGACACCGAATCAGAAAGTCACTTATTTCTTGGCGTATCGCAATGCAGTATAGTGCGCAACCAACAACTCACCAGCTATGCTGTTTCTGGCTCTGTGTTTTCTTTCAATGAGTTTTTATCTTTTGGAGTTATAAAACATAACACTTTACTTTTATGTACCCATCGAAATATCATCCAAATGTTGCTATTGCTCCTGTCACTACTACTTCCAGCTTATTCTATATTGTACCACCATCTGTGTGAAGAAGTTGTCCTTCTGGTCCCTTTTAAATCTTTCACCTCTCAATTTCACCTATGTCCTCTGGTTTTTCGTACCACTTCTTGGGGGTGGGGGGGATGTACGTTCACTAAGTCTGTGCTCCTCATGATTTCATACACCTGTGTAAGATCATCACTCAATCTCCTGCTCTCCAAGGATTATTACCTAGCCTGACCAACCTCTCCTACAACTCAGGCCCTTGAGTCCTATCAGCATCCTTGGAAAACTTTTCTACACTATTTTTTTCCCTGCATTCTTTCTACTTTAATGATGTCTTTGGTATGACAGGGCAAACAAAACTGCTCACAGTACTCCAAGAGAAGTCTCATCAGTGTCAAACAGGCTTTAGATGATCTGAGCAATGGGATCAACATGCACGAAACAGCACACCCTGACACCTTCACCATCATTTTGGGGGATATTGACCAGGCCAGTCTGAAAATATCACTAAACAGATCACTTGCAATAGCAGAGGAAACAACACACTGAACCATTGTTATACCACCATCAAGAATGCCTACCATGTTATTCCATGCTCTCACTTCGGGAAGTCTGATAACCTGGCTGTACTTCTACTCTGAGTATAGGCAGAGACTGAAGACTGCAGCCCCTGTAGAGAGTACCAAGGAGGTTTGGACAAGGGAAGCACAGGAGTGCTTACAGGATTGCTTTGAATTGGTGGTCTGGACCGTATTCAGGGATTCATCGTCGAATCTGGATGAGTATGCTGCAGTTGTTACTGACTTCATTAAAACCTGTGTGGATGAGTGTGTGCCTACAAAGACTGACTGTACATTCCCAAAGCAAAATCTGTGGATGAACCAAGAGGTAGGTTGTCTGCTGAAGGCTAGATCTGTGGCATTCAAGTCTGGTGACCCAGATCTGTACCAGAAAACCAGGTATGACTTGTGCAGGGCTATTTCAAAGGCGAAGAGACAATTTCAAATGAGGTTGGAAGTGACCTCGGATGTACAACAACTCCAGCAGCGTTTGTAAGACATTACTTCCTACAAAGTGAAACCCAGTAGCATGAATGGCAGCAATACTTCACTACCAGATGAACTCAATGCCAGTTTATGCCCGCTTTGAAAGGGAGAATATAACTGCAGCTGTGAAGATCTCTGCTGCACCTGGTGACCCTGTGATCTCTGCCTTGGAGACTGATGATAGGCTGTCTTTAAAAAGGGTGAACCCTCAAGGCAGAAGGCCCCAACGGAGTACTTGGTAAGGTTCTGAACACTTGTGCCAACAACTGGCGGGAGCATTCAAGGACATTTTCAACCTCTCACCGCTACGGGCAGAAGTTCCCACTTGTTTCAAAAAGGCAACAATTTTATCAGTCCCTCAGAAGAATAATGTGAGCTGCCTTAAAGACTATCACCCAGTAGCACTCACATCTACAGTGATGAAGTGCTTTGAGAGGTTGGTCATGACTAGACTGAACTCCTGCCTCAGCAAGGACCTGGACTCACTGCATTTTGCCTATCACCACAATAGGTCAATGGCAGATGCAATCTCAATGGCTCTTCACGTGGCTTTAGACCTGGACAATACAAACACCTATATCAGGATGCTGTTCATCGACTATAGCTCAGCATTTAACACAATCAGTCCCACAATCCTGATTGATAAATTGCAGAATCTGGACCTCTGTACCCCTCACTGCAATTGGATCCTCAACTTTCCAACTGGAAGACCACAATCTGTGCAGATTGTTGATAATATAGTCATAGTCATACTTTATTGATCCCGAGGGAAATTGGTTAAATTGGTTAATATCTCCTCCTTGCTGATGATCAACACTGGTGCACCTTGGGTGTATGCTTAGCCCACTGCTCTACTCTCTATATACACATGACTGTGTGGCTAGGCATAGCTCAAATACCATCTAGAAATTTGCTGATGATACAAGCATTTTTGGTAGAATCTCAGATGGAGACAATAGGGGATACAGGAGCGAAATAACCCATTAGTGGAGTGGTGTCACAGCAACAACCCTGCACTCAACATCAGTAAAACGAAAGAGCTGATCATGGACTTCAGGAAGGGTAAGATGAAGGAACACATACCAATTTTCATAGAGGGAACAGAAGTGGAGAGAGTGAGCAGTTTCAAGTTCCTGGGTGTCAAGATCCCAACCTGTCATTGCAGCTATAAAGAAGGCAAGACAGAGAAGGCAAGAGGAGAGGGGAGGAGAAGATGGCGGCGCGACGCAGTGCGTGTGGCCGCTTCGAAATGATATCGTATTTGTAAGTAGAATGCCATGCACAATCCTGATTTGATGGAGACAGATGTGAGAAGCACGGAGGAACATCTGGAGAAACTTCTGAAATGCCCGCTTCGCTGCCGCTGCTACTGTGCGATCGAGAATCTCCGGAGGGGAAGGCCCCAAATCCTCGGCTTTGCCTATTGCCTGTTGCCGGGGCCGGGGTCGAAGTACTTGACAGAGATGGTGCTCGGTGTCCGAGGGCTGGTCAGAGGCTTGAAGTTTTCAGACGGACTCAACAGTCGGCTGTGGTCGGGTGCTTCCAGGGTGCTGCATCGGCAAGTTTGCGGTGCTGAAAGCTCACGGCAGGGAGAGTTTTTCTTCCTTATACCGTCTGCATGAGATGATGGGACTTTCGAGAGACTTTGAGACCTTTTTTTTACTGTGCCCATGGTCTGTTCTTTATCAAATTACGGTGTTGCTTTGCACTGTTGTAACTATATGTTATAACTATGTAGTTTTTGTCAGCTTTTTTAGTCTTGTTTTGTCTTGTGTTTCTGTGATATCATTCTGGAGGAACATTGTATCAGTTCTTAATGCATGCATTACTAAATGACAATAAAAGAGGACTGTGTGTCCTCATAATCTAATCTAATCCAATCTAAAGACAGCAGCTATACTTCATATAGTATGAAGTATATGAAGTTTGAAGAGTTTGAAGAGATTTGGTATGTCAACTAAAACACTCAAAAACTTCTATAGATCTATCATCAACAGCATTCTGACAGGTTGCATTATTGTCTGGTATTGGGGGCATGTGGGGCGGCGTGGTGCGCTACCGCACAGGACCGAAAGAAGCTGTAGAGGGTTGTAAATTTAGTCAGCTCCATCTTGGGTACTAGCCTACAAAGTACCCAGGACATCTTCAAGGAGCAGTGTCTCAGAAAGGCAGCGTCCATTATTAAGGACCCCCGGCACCCAGGACATGCCCTTTTCTCACTGTTACCATCAGGTAGGAGGTACAGAAGCCTGAAGGCACACACTCAGTGATTCAGGAACAGCTTCCGATGCCCAAGTAGACATTCAACCCGTGAATACTACCTCACTTTTTAAATATATATTATTTCCATTTTTGAACGATTTTTTAATCTATTCAATATTTATATTTATATACTGTAATTGATTTACTTATTTAATGATGTTTTTCTTCTATATTATGTATGCATTGAACTGTTGCTGCTAAGTTAACAATTTTCACAACACCTGCCAGAGATAATAAACCTGATTCTGATCTTGTACAATTGCAACATAACTCCTCTGCTCATGAAGGCTGGCATTCATAATGCCTTCATTACCATCCTATTTCCTGTTGCGCCATGCCAGCAAACTGTACACTTTATTCCTAAATTTATAAATTTCATCCTAGTTTGACGTTGTAAAATGCAAAACTTTGCACTTATCTGCACTGAAGTCAATTTGCTGATCCTAAGCCCACTTAACCTAGCTGATGAAGATGCTCCTGTAACCTTTTATAAGTTTCTTCACTGTCTCTGACATGACTTACTTTAGTCTCAGCTCATTAATGCAACGAGCAGATAAAGTGGCCACTGATCAGGTGTACCTACTCATTAATACAAGTATCTAGTCAGCTAATCGTGATCCAACTCACTGGATAAAAGCATGCATTCAGTGTCTAGAGGTTCAGTTGCTGTTCAGACCAAATATCAGAATTGGGAAGAAATGTGATTTAATTGACATTGACTGCGTAATAACTGTTGGTGCCAGTTTGAGTATCACAGAAACGGCTGATTTTCTGGGATTTTAACACACAACAATCTCACTTGGGGTTGCGTTAAATTTCTGCTTCTAAGGACTTTAAACTCATTAAACAATTTGCATGGATATACTTTGAAAACTTGCACCATCTTCAGTGCAGTTGCTCTATTAAACACAAATAATTCCGGAAACAGCAACATTTAAAAATCAACATACATCAAAGTTGCTGGTGAACGCAGCAGGCCAAGCAGCATCTATAGGAAGAGGCGCAGTCGACGTTTCAGGCCGAGACCCTTCGTCAGGCCTGAAACGTCGACTGCGCCTCTTCCTATAGATGCTGCTTGGCCTGCTGCGTTCACCAGCAACTTTGATGTATGTTGCTTGAATTTCCAGCATCTGCAGAATTCCTGTTGTTTACATTTAAAAATCATCTTGGTAAGTATGTGAATAAGAGATGGTCTTTGGTTATAGGCAGATGAGA
Source organism: Mobula hypostoma (assembly GCF_963921235.1). Taxonomy (NCBI): domain Eukaryota; kingdom Metazoa; phylum Chordata; class Chondrichthyes; order Myliobatiformes; family Myliobatidae; genus Mobula; species Mobula hypostoma. Next base: position 160,504,936 of record NC_086100.1, read on the forward strand.
CTACCAAGGCAGGCAGTTCCTTCAGCACAGACAGGTAGGGCCAAGGGGCCTGTTGCTGTGCTACGTGACCCTATGACGCTCAGCAGATCAGGTATCATTTATGCTGAGAGATGCCGAGGTATCATTTCAGGTGTGTAGCTTTTCATCAGAACTGAAACGTTAACTCTCTTCTGCTTTCCAGGTTTTGTCTGTCCTGCTAAACATCTCCTCCTATCTATTTTATTCCATATTTCAAGCATCTTTGGTATTTTCCTTCCAGTACATTTGCAATTATTACCAACCCACCCCAAAAACAAAATGTGGCAGGCTTGGATTTACATGATGTCCCTGACTGTCCGTGGTTGATCCAAAACCAATATCAGCCTGCAAAATTGTCAATAGCTTTGAGATTTCCCTGCATGTGTGTTTGATTGTAGAAATCTGGCCACTGCAACCAGTGATCTGGGAGAGGGTCAGAAGGCTGCATTGGGATCTTGAACTCACTATGTATCGTACTGTGGGGGCGAGAATGGCACTAAACTTTTGCTTTTTTTACGGAATCTGGCCATAGATTGTGTAGCATGCCCAGGCAGCACACATTGATTTTCAGGGGAGAAAATGGCTCAGGAGCAGGGGTTCCCAACCTTTTTCTTTTAGGCCATGGACCAATGCTATTAATAATGGATCTGTAGACCCAAGGTTGGGAGCCCCTGCTTTAGAGTATGCAGTCAGCAGTTTCTTAATCTGTATAAATTTATCATGGCTTATTAGTCAGCAAAAAATTATTAAAAGAAGCAGCAGTATGGCAACACTGCCTGTGGTTTTGTCTTCACTCAGCTTAAGGGATTTCTGGAGGTAGGTGTTTATTGGTTAGTTCTGAGTGCTATAGTCTTAAAAAATAATATCCATGTGCAGACATCCCACCCTGCAAAAACTCATTTCAGGGAGGTAGCACCATTAATTTGCGGGAGACTTCTGGGAGAGGTGGGATGTCTGCAATAGAGTAGCTCCTTAGCAGCTGGCCAGCTAGTTTAAATAATGTTAGCTATGCTAATGAACGAATGACACCTGTTAAACTCACCTCAACATGTCTTTTACAGTCTTAACCCACCATGGGCAATAGAAAAGTCACTGTTGCAAACAGTGCAGCGAGCAACACTGTCATTATTTTGATCCCTATTAGGCAGCGATACACTTTCGTGTAGTCTGAGGTGATGTACGTTTTATATTCTTTTTGGAACACTCTGCCATGGCGCACTCTCGCTCGCGCGCGCTCTCTCTCTCATGGTCGCTCGCGCGCTCTCGCTCGCTCTCTCTCGCTTGCTTTCTCTCTCGCTTGCGCACTCTCGCTTTCTTGCTCGCACGCTGTCTCTCGTCGCTCTCGCGCTCTCTCTTACTTTCGCTCGCTCTCAAAAAATTGATTTCCGTGATATTGTATATAATTTGCGGGCATCAGGGAGCTACTATTAATATGCGGGACACTCCTGGAACTTCCAGGAGAGGTGGGATGTCTGCATGTGATTATTTAGCTCTCTGTCCATCCAGCTATCTAAACACCTCTCACTCTTTCCGTGGTTGAACTCTGTGTTTTGTTTTTGTCTCAGATGTTTTAGAATAGAAAGGACTAAGGATCTCAAGTACTGTATAGAGTACTGACTTCACCCTGACTGTTTTTGTACATCCTTTAGCAACAGGCAAATAACAAGCAATGAAGAAACCCAGAGACCACGATAAAGCAGCAGAAAAGTAAATCACTAAGGAAGGGACTATAAGCAGAATTTATTATTTGAATCGCCAGCTACAACGTAAATGCAGTTGCAAAAAATGGAAGTAAAATAAATTGCAATAGTAAAATGGAAGTAAAATAAAATAAATGATTCTGTAGATGCACGAAATTCAGAGTAATACACACACAATGCTGGAGGAATTGACGGGTCAGGCATCATCTATGGAAATGAATAAACAGTCAACATTTCGGGCCAAGACCCTTCTTCAGGACTGGAAAGGAAGGGGGAAGACTCTAGAATAAAAAGGTAGGGGGGAGGGGAAGGAGGACTAAATTGGAAGGTGATAGGTGAAGCCTGGTGGGTGGGAAAGTTCAAGGGCTGGAGAAAGAATCAAATAGGAGAGGAGAATGGGCCATGTAAGAAACGGAAGAAGGAGGGGCACCAGGTGAGGAGGAGGTATGAGGCTAGAGTGGGAAATAGAAGGAAAGGGAAGGTGGAGGGGAAAATTACTGGAAGGGGAAATCGATGTTCATGCAATCAGGTTGGAGGCTGCTCAGGTGGAATATGAGGATTTGCTCCTCTTCCCTGAGAGTGGCCTTATTGTGGCAAAAGAGGAGGCCGTGGACTGACGTGTCAGAATGGGGGACAAGAATTAAAATAAAATTCTTTGAAATGTTCCTTTTAGCAAGAGTTTATTTTTAGATGTAATTTGAATGTATACAAATGTGACTCAAAGCCAAAGAAACATTCCTTCGGAGATTTTGTTAACAAATATCTGCTTCTGTTGTTTATGGAATGCATCATTTTCCATAATACCACTCGTGTAGCTCCTGCTCCTACTTCCCCTTCCCCTTCACCCCTTCACCCCTTCACTGTCTAGTCCCAGAAAGCATCCAGATGGTGTGATTATTACTGTTGTTTCAGGTCCACTTGGCAACATCATCATTGTATGACTGCTCAGGGAAAGAATTGAGATATCTTGTGTGAACATAGTTTGAAGATGATGACAGATTGTAAATGAGTAGAAATTAGTTGAGCAGATGACAGCCTGACCTGTGGTAAATTGCAGTCAGGGCACAGTATATGTGCAATGGAAATATTCGCTTTTGACAGCCTTGAATTAAATAGGTCAAGCAATGGAAACCAGAGTTGCACTGTCTTCTCAAGCTGATTGTTGCAGAATTCTCAATTAAATTGAATGTGTAAATGAATTAACTCTTGGGGAAAATAAGAGTGGTGACTGTGGTATCAGGTGAAAGATAACATTTAAACACATCTGGTCAAGAGTGTCAGTAACTCAGGAAAAGTAGAAGCAATAATGTTCCTGTTGCACCAAGAGTTCAACCCCTGCTATTCTATCAGGCTTTTCATCAGTGCAAGGAAAATTGTTCTTGCATAAATCCCCTCTAGTTGATATCAATGATATCAACTTTTATTCAAATGGACTGGTTTGAAAAATAGCTGTTCTTATTTATTCAGTAAACAGCCATCTTTAACTAAAGCTGTTTTCATCCAAACTATTCATTTTAAACAAACAACACTGACTGCTCTACTACCTTTACACCCATAACTGTGGCTAAACATAGCTCAAGCACTATTTAGAAATTTACCTCCTCTATGTACACTATTGGCTTGTTTCTAATTGAAATTCTTTTGCACTAATGTCTTACTTTACTGCCTTTTTCATGACTATATTATCTGAGTCTATGTGCAGGCATTTATGAATTTATTAATTGTTTTATTTGTAATTGCATAGTTTGTCTTTTGTACATTGCTTGTCATATTTTGTTTGTGTATAGTTTTTTATTGATTCTATTGTATTTCTTCTACTCTGTCTGCAAGTAAATGAATCTCAAGGTAGTATGCAGAGACATATATGCACTTCAAAAATAACTTTACTTTGATCTTTGAACTTTGCTGCTGCATGCAATTTTTTCATTGTACCTATACCTCACTGTGCTTTGCATATGACAATAACTCAATTTGACAACATTCCACCCATATCCCGTGATTACAGCTATGAATATGGAAGAAATAATTCCATCTGCATTTGGCCCATGAATGTGACCTAAAGCTTTTTGTTGCCAGACAATGTACTTTTCACTATCTTGAGCTCTGTGGTCTGGAAATCAATCTCACAATCTTAACAAAAATGGTGTTGTTGGGTTAAAGTTAGATTTACCTGGAGAAGAGCAAAATTGCAATTGTTTCCAGTATGCAGCTCCTGTCATAATCACTTCCTGACGTATCAGTAAGATTTTTGGGTCGAACTCAAAACAGGATTCCCTTTGGTATTGTCATCAATAAAGCAACACCCAGCTTTGGAAACCACTGTGACTTTCAGCCTCTCTAGTCTGAAAAGGAATAGATTATAGCAACAAGTTTTAATCATGCTATTACCCTTAAAGCATGCCAGCTAAAGACCAACACTAAAAGTGCATTCATTACACTCATACTGTACCTGAAAGCATTCTGTATCCTCTGTTATTCTATGTACTATACAATTTAACTTTTAACCTCAGTTGGCTCAACAATAACTGGGATTGTTCTCTCTGGAGTGTTGGAGGCAGAGGGGAGACCTGACAGAGGTTTCTAAATTTGAGAGGCATAGACAGGGTGGGTGGTCAGTAGCATATATAAGGTAGATGCTCGCCTCTATTGCTAGAGTGGGAATGTAAAATACTAGTGGGCATAGCTTGAAGCGGAGAGGAGAAATCATTGCTTTAAGAGTTCATTCAGCTTAAAGACCTAATAGCTTTAAACTTGTGTGGGAAGGTTTTCTTTACACAGAGAGTGGTAAGTACCTGGAACACACTGACAAGGGTAGAGGTAATAGCAGAAATGTTAGTGGAGTTTAACAGGCATTAGAAGACACTTGAACATGTAGGGATTGGAGGGAAATAGATTATGTGCAAGCAGAGATCTTTAGTTTAATTTGACATCATTGTTAGCACAGGCATGTTGGGGCAAAGGACCTATTCCTGTGCTGTACTGTTGTATGTTCCAGCTCTTCTGACTTCAAAGTATGTTGGGTTTGGGGTTTTGTCTACTCTTGACACTGGTTTTGCTGGCTAGAATGCAGATGGAGCATAGGTGTTGGAGGCATCTGAGCTGGAGTCTGTGGGCGGCTCATCGCTTCATAGAGAAGAAAGATCTTCTACTTGCGTACTTATGCTGAATAACTTAATTTCACTTTATATTATCTCCTTGCTTTAAGGTCTGTCCAGAAATAAAGTTCAGTTTAACTTTGTGGTGTATTGTCTGTCTTTGGTAATAATGGACAGTCTGAAAACAATGTGGAAGTTATTTTATAACTGGAAACCTTTTCCTGTTAAGCAATGTTTTATGACAATAATCAATGAATGTTCATTTGTTAACAAGTTCAGCGTGCGCAGTTCACATAATATGCTTAATTGCTGATTGTAGTTTCATTTCAGTTTGCTGTGTTCCTTTTGCTTATTTGCAGTGCTATTTAGAGACTTACCTATTTTAGAATTTCCACGAATAGTTGGAAGTTTAAACTGAAATTGAATGTTGTTGAATTTCAGAGCCAACAAATTTGTCTCTCAAATTGACATAGATTGTTGGCACTTTGATTCCCTACCTTCATGGTCTTGATTTTAAGAGCTATATGAATTGGAATGGTTTTCACACAAGACCATCATTCTGTCAACTGCCATCAGCATCAGGGTTACCACTTTTATGAGTAGGTATTTTGCAGCAAGTCTGAGGTGAAGATGTATTTGAAATTTTGTTCATTAGAAATAGCTCAAAGTTTTCATTTGGCAGGTCACTAAATTTTATTCAAAATGCAATCATACTCATGGCATATTCCCTGAAATTACATAAAGTACCTTATTTGTATATTGTATTTATACAGAGGGTGTTGGGCATTGATTGATGGAGATATGCAGCAGAGAAACAGATCCTTCAGCCCATCATGTCTCTGTGATCTTCATATAAATCCCTCTTGCCTGCATTAATTCCATATCCTTCTCTGTTCTGCTTATTTAAGAATCTATCAAGATGCTTCTTAAATATTCTTACTATTCCTGCCACCACCACCAATGACAGCTCATTCTAGGTACTTTTGTTCTGAAAAGTCTCCTGTTAGTGCTCAATTGCCCTTGACCCACTCTCCTCTAACCTTAAGTCAATGCATTTTAGTTTTAGACGCCCTTACTATGTGCAGTATCAGAAGTTTGAGGATGATGCATGACTGAAGTCAGTTGGACAAAACTCAACCAAGATAATAAAGATTACAAACATTGAAGAATTTTCAGAAAACATTACTATATAATTTATATTTTCAATCTCGTTACTTGCTTTCTGCTGCAATCTTGCAGCCTGACCTTGAACAATAATTTCCAAGACATTGCTTCTTGTTAAGTTTGTCATGCAAGTGATTGTTTAGGATGGTAAGGTAATGTCATGTACCGTTCAGCTAGGTCTTCTAATACAGAAACAAACTCGAACAAATTCAGAGTGGATCACATTACAACACATTTATTATTTTATTTGCAAGTGAAGTTCTATCTCCAGGTGACTATCATCTGGAAAATAGCTTCAATCTATTATCTCAAACAAAGCACTTTTGTATTTTTTTTTACAGAGAACAGTAATTAGTTTGCTCCATTCCATAACGTTCTTCTGCTATCTTGTTTTGACGTTTGTTCTTTGAAAGTTGTGTCGTGTTTACTTCTGTTGTGAAAACATCCCCCCCCACCATAAAATGCATTTTCTGTCATTAAAAAAAACACAGATTCCTATCATAAAACACACACTGACTTGTAAGCCTCCCATCCAACCAGCGAAGCATCTTAAGATTTCAGAGGTTCCATTTTGTCACGTTACATTTTACAAAAGTTACAAATTCATAGGCTTCAAGGTTGCTGATATATTTCCACAGCAACCTGTTTTAAGATCCATTGACCCTGAGGACTAACACTATTCATTGATTACCACTTTCAGAGGTATCTTTAGATCTTAACTAACTTGGCCGTATTGCAAGATGAGAAATTAGGGTAGAATGACAAAGTATAAAGCAGATAAAGTGGGGCCAAGATGCAAAGTGAGAAGGATTGCATTGTCTTTTAGCTTGCAGTGAAGTGGTGAAAACATGTTTGAATGCATTTTTGAATGCTGCATTTATTGAGCCTCCCAGTCCTTTATCTGCACATCTAAACACAAGAAATTAAGCAGATGCTGGAAATCCAGGGTAACACATACAAAATGCTAGATGAACTCTGTAGGTCAGTCAGCAACTATTGGAAAGGAATAAGCAGTCGACATTTTGGGCTGAGACCTGATGAATGGTCTCATCCCAAAACGTCATCTATTTATTCTTCTCTGCACACACTCTCCATTTTGATATAAATAATATGATCAAAATGAATATTTAGTGCATCTAAAAATCAATGGAATGGCATGACTCAGTTTTAGGTACTGAATTTCCTTGATAAAAGCTTAAGTTAGATCAATCTGTAAGAAACTCAGTGAAAGTAGATTTCAGATGCCCTTCTTTCTCTGCAATAACATTCACCTTATATCAGAATAAACAACAAAGAAACAGATTCTTGTTCCTCTTAGTTAGAACATCTAAATAGAATACTTACCATCATTACACTCTATTATATCAAATACAAATGCTTTGAAATAAAGTGACAGTAAAAGTGCTTGGAGATGTAAATAAAAATTGCCACGGCTGATTACAGCACACTGTCGTCTGCATTTGGTGGGCTGTGACGTACTAACAGCAGAGAGAAAATTGGTGTTTGAAGTAATAAATCAAAAAGTGTTGTGTGATTTTTCTGTGATTATTCATGCTGCATAATCATAGGGACATGTAATCCTCTGATAAAGGAAATTCAGTGTGTCAAACCAAGGCAATTAATGATTTATTCTGGACGGACAAAAGGAAAAAATACCTGGGGTGGTGCCAAAATCTATCCTTTTTATCAGACTTTTTCTAGAATTTGAAAATCTCCCTTATGCGTGGATCTGCAGGGAAAAGTTTACCCTGTGGCAACCTGCAAAAATGTGGAGAGAATCCTCAAAGGGCTGTGCCTGCCTGATAAATGAGTGAGGGCTCTATCCATGCTGAAATAATGTGTGAGGCCAGGAGAAATGCAGTTTAATGATCAGGAAGTGCTGCAAATGAACCTAATCACACGGTTTGATGGGGGTGAACATGTGAATCTGGTCTGAAAGGAGGGTTCCCCATGAACGAACAGCACATGCTGATTCAATGGTGTGTTTGTTTTCTTACGGTGCTTTTTGACCAAGTTAGGGAGATGGACAACTGCACTCACCATCCAACGCGTAATTAAACTGCATTAAATCTTTATTCTTCTCCCCTTTCCATGAGCATCTCATAATCAGTAATAAATTGGCAATACTTGCATTCCCTCTGAATTGATTTGGATCACAGCACTGCACGCGCAAAACCTGCAGGTTTGCCTTGGAAAATGAATCTCTAAAGAAATGAAAGAGGCACTTTTTGGAGACTTGTACTGCATCTAGCTAAACTGGCTATTGACCAACCTGGGAGCAAGAAGATGTGTTTTACTGTCTGATAATGACAATAGCTCAAAGTTCAGTTTATTGTTATATGAACAACTGAAGACTTCTCCTATGTTATACCTACCTTTTTGATTTCCTGCTTTTGAAACATTCTTGCTGACCAAGTTACTTAGAAGATAGAACAGTATAGCACAAGAGCAGGCCTTTCGGCCCACCATGTCTGTGCCGGACACTCAAAAACAAGTTTATTGTCATAGGCACAAGTATGTGTATACACAGGTGTAATGAAAAACGTACCTGCAGCATCATTTCAGCATTATATAAGCAGCATCTATAAGAAAATCGTAAACAAAACACAGATTATACAGATTTTTACACAAATAACACAATTGGAACAAAAGCAATGTGATCAAAGTGGTCACAGTGCTGCGATGTGGTAATGCTAGAGTTGTGTCTCTGGGTTCCAGAAACAAAGGGAAGTAGCCGACTGTGAGCCTGGTGTTGCCTCCACAGGATGCTAAAATCAACTTTCGACAATGAGGTGGTTCGCCTGTGTATAAAAAGAGGGAGACCTATTTATAGTGCATGCTTTATGACTCTATGATATTCCAAAATATTATGGGTAATGAAACACTTCTGCGGGAAGAAAAAAACAAAAGTTACTGAAAGTGCTCAGGTTGGACAGTATCTGTGGAGAAAGAAACAGCCAACATTTTGATACAAAATACAGCCATCGATATGTAACGTTCTTGTCATGAGAGAAATATAAGGAATGTGAACATTAGCTTGCTTTGTATCTCATCACTGGATTGATGGTAGAGTCATGTCAAATTGAGTTTGTCATATGTATATATTTATTCACAAGTGCAATGTAAAACTTATTTACAACACCCTCACGCAGCATAAGTGGTATAACGTTCAGAAGAAACAGATAAATTAAACAAATTATAAAAGAACAGTCCATGAAAGAGTAAATTGGATTCAAAGATAAATATCATTGCAGTGTACAGGGGCAAAAGGTTTATTATAGTTTGCATACTGAGGTACTGTGACAAGCTAATGTTTGCATGCTGCCTAGATATATCTTTACATACATGAGTAAATCTAGGGAGTAAAGCATAGTGGTTCTATGCTGAGGTAGTTATTAGGGTTGTGCAGGGTCTTGAAGCTGCTGATGTGGGACTTCAGGCTTCTGTACCTCCTGCCTGATGGTAATGGCAGGAAGATGGCATGACTCAGATGGTGACAAATTAGATTGTGATAAACATGGGGAACAGAATGCAGTTATGAAGGACACTTCACATTGTTAATGTGTGATTAATATTTTCTATTACAATGAGAAGATATGAAATTGTATTACATCCAGCAAGAAATAATTGCAAGTCGATTACCCTGCCATTTTAAATTCCATACATACAGTGTATGAAGGATCGATCCTTGTTTCTTGTCCTATTATTTGGATCATCTTTCTATTATTTACTCTCTCTAGACATCCTCTTTGACTGATTAGTATTAGTTTGATGTGTTATGTAAAGCTAAATATTAATGCTCAGTTCTTTTTCAAATTATGATATGACACTAGACATGTGAGGCACTGAGAATCCATTGTGTGCATCTTCTGGCCTTGTTTTTGCAAATTAATTTGGATAGTTTTTGGCTTCAAGTTCAGTGCACAAGCTAAGAAGCTAAAATTGATGTCTTATTCAGGAAGACTAATTCACAAGATGTCCAAAGTAGCCTGGATAATGAGAACACATTATTTTAACAGTATATTACGTTTATGAGCTAGTAATGCCAATATTTTTCCCACAAGTGTTCCTTTTATCCATTCTAGGAAGTGGGTTAAATTAGTGAAACTGGTATTTAATCTCTTATCACTAATTTCCTCATTTTTTTTTTGCTATTCAGTTTTCAGATGTGGGAGCAACTAGTAAGGCCCAAATGTACTGTCTACCTTTAAGTAATTTGCTCTTTTAGACAGCAATTAATGATCTGAAGTCATATGAAGGCCAAACTATGTAAGATTTCCTTTGCTGTGAGGCATTAGTAAACCAGATGGGGTTCTTCTACAGCAATCTGGTAGTTTCACATGCATTATTGCTGATTGATGCTGGTTTTTTATAAAGAATTAACACTCCCAGGCTGTTGTGGTTCAATTTGAACTTAAAACACCAAATCAGCAATTAGTGATTAAATGGGCTCTTAATCTAATAATTTACCTCATTACATGCTTGCACCTTATTGTCTACCTTCACGGCACTTTCTCTGTGACTGTAGTATTTTATTCTGTATTGTTTTATTGTTTTCCCTTGTGCTGCAGTGCACATGTGATGAAATGGTTTGTATGGATGCCCAGATGGTGGGAATGGTGGCTTTGCCATCCACTGCAAAGACAAGTCAGCTGAGTCTTTTATAGGCTGAGGAGGCGAAGTATGCTTCATAATTAACTCATCATGAAACACAGATGTAGCGATTATCTCTCAATTCTGGTCACCTCACCTGGAACATCTAGTGGTCAACTGTTGTCTATTTTATCTGCTGAGGGAGTTTTCCACTGTCATCCCAGTACAGGTTTCCCCCGCCATCCGAAGGTAGAGCGTTCCTATGAAATGGTTCGTAAGCCGGAATGTCATAAAGCGAAGAAGCAATTACCATTTATTTATATGGGAAAATTTTGCGAGCATTCGCAGACCCAAAAATAACCTACCAAATCATGCCAAATAACACATAAAACCTAAAATAACAGTAACATATAGTAAAAGCAGGAATGATATGATAAATACACAGCTTATATAAAGTAGAAATACTTTTCCACAATCATTGCCTGAACTGTTGTCCGTAGCGAAAATCTCACGTAAGTGCCGTCGGCAAAAACACGGCGCAAGCGCTCTCAGCAGAAAATCTCACGCAAGCGCTGTTGGCAAAAACACTCTCTCCAGTAACCTTTGAGCTATGAAGCTGCCAAATCATTCCAAATAACATGTAAAATAAAAATATACAGCCTATATAAAGTAGAAATAATGTATGTACAGTCTAGTATCACTTACGGGAATTGGGAAGACAGCACAGAGCACGCTGATGATGGTGTGTTAGGCTGAGTCGTCGGAGTTTGGGTGGTACAGTGGCCCCCACCCTCCAGGCAGCGACCTGATACCAATCCGCGAAGCATGCAGTGGTAGCCGGGAGGCACACAGCGCGTCTTTAAGAAAAGAGCTGAAACAAACAAGCTAATTAATTAGGTGCCGCCCAGCACATAATTAATAGCATGTTTATTCTCGCGAATTGGTATCTGTTCGTGGCCTGGGGGTTGGGGTGGTGGGACACTGGGGTGTCATCTCATCGTCGTCTGTTTCCATTAGGGCAGGCAGCTCATCTTCTTCTATGACTGCCTGCCTAGATGTCGAAGGTCGAGGTTTGTCGTCTGCTGTGGCTGATGTGGAAGGCTTGCTTGACTGCTGAGCCTCGCGCATTTTTCTATCTTACAGTTCTTTGCAAGCACTCAAACCATCCTGCAACTATCCACTAAACCTACGTACCCTTTCAAAATTAAAGTCGTACTTTATCATTGCAGCGAAAATCTCATGCAGTTGCTTCACGTTCAGTTCACTACTGCATTCGGTTTCGATTGTTATCCTTTCCTCTTCCAATTGCATCAGCTCTTCATCTATCAGTTCTTGGTCATGGGATGCCAAAACCTCTTCAACATCATCTTCGTCACCTTCCACAAGCCAAACTCACGTTGTCCTTACTTCGTTCACCACAATCAAAATGCTTAATTATGTCTTGTTTTATGCTAACACCCTTAACACCCTTACGAGCTCTTCCAGGCTTTTCCGACACCTTAGAACTCATCTTGCAAACGGCTGCTCACAGGCACGTGGTTAAGCAATGCCGGCGAGAATGCCGTTCCGAATCCAGGGGAGAGCAGCTGCTCGGGGCGTGTGCTGATTTTTTTCATAACAGTGAAAACACCTTCTGTTAGCGAAAACAGGGAACTAATGTAGGTCTTTCGTAACAGTGAGGTTTTGTAAAGCAAACGTTTGAAAAGCGGGGGACACCTGTAACAGTATACATTCCACCTCTGGCCAATGTTAGGCAGGCACAGGAGGAGCTGTGCACATGACCAGCAATCACACTGGTGCCTTCCAGATCATTTCAACCAGGTCCACTTAAAGAAGTCTCAGACCAACTACCCATCAACATTATCACCTTGACCATTGTGTCACACCATCCAGAATGCTGACTGTGCCATCCCATGCCTGCACTTTGGAAGTTCTGATCACCTGGCTATGCATCAACTCAGTGAATAAAGACTGCAGCACCAGTTGTAAGCACCAAGAACGTGTGGTCAAAGGAGACAGAGCAGTGCTTACAGGACTGTTTTGAGATAGTGGACCAAACAATACTCAGGAATTCATTTTCGAATCTGGATGAGTACAGAACAACTATCACTAACTTCATCAAGACCTGAGTGGATGAGGATGTGCCTTTGAGAACATCCTGGGCATTCTAAAACTGAAAGATGTGGATGAACTAGGAGATCAATCTGAGGGCTGGATCTGTGAACTAGAACTGTGTAGGAGGTCTAGGTCTGACCTACTGAAGATTATTTTAAGAGTGGGGAGAAAACCCAATACCGATTGAAATTAGAGATGGAACCAGGTGCACGTCTGCTCTGGCAGTGTTTGTAGGCTATTATTTCTTACAGGGCAAAACCAAACATCATGAGTGGCTATGGTGTGTCACTCCCAAATGAGCTCAATGCCTTTTATGCACACTTTGAAAGAGAGAATAAAGCTGCACCTGTGCGACTTCCTGCAGCACCTGGTGACCCTGTAATCTCTGCCCCAAGGCTGACGATAGAACATATTTCAAGAGGATGAACCACTGCAAGGGGTCAGACCCTGATGTTGTATCAGGTAGAGCTCTGAAAACCTGTCCCAACCAAATGAACATCTTCAATCTGTGTCTGCCGCATTTGGAGCTTCCTACCTGCTACAAAATGGCAACAATCATACAAGAAGAGCAGGGTGAACTGCCTCAAGGACTATCACTCAGTTGTGTTCTCATTTCCTGTGGTGGAGTGCTTTGAGAGGTTAGTCATGGCCAAAATCAACTCCTGCCTAAGCATGGACCTTGACCCACTATAATTTGCCTTTGGCCACAATATTTCTACAGCGGATGCGATCTCACTGGCTCTCCAATCTGCCTTGGATCAGCTGGACAATAGCAAAACCTATGTCAAGCTGCTGTTTATTGATTACAACTCAGCATTAAACACAGTCATACCCCCTGTACCCATCCAAAACCAGGGCATCTGTGTCTCCCTGTAACTGGATCCTTAACTTCCTCATTGGGAGACCACAGTCTATGTGGATTGGGAGTATCCCTCCTCGCTGACAGTCAACATCGCTGCACCTCAAAGATGCGTGCCTCGCTGAGTGCTCTAATCCTTCTACACCCATCAATCTCTGACTCGACACAGAATAAATACCATCTATAAATTTGCCAATAGCACAGCTATTGTTGGTAGAATTTCAGATGTTGATGAGGAGGGGTACAGGAGGGAGATAGATCAGATGGTTAAGTGGTGTTGCAATAACAATCTTGCAGTCAACATCAGTATGACAAAAGAATTGATTGTGGACTTGAGAGGGAGGTCGAGGGAATATGCATTAGTCTTCATCGAGGGATCAGCAGTGGAAAGTGTGAGGAGTTTCAAGTTCCTGGGTGTCACCATCTCTGAAGATCTATCCTAGGCCCAACATATTGATGCAATCACAAGGAGGGCATGATAGCAGCTATATTTCATTCGAAGTTTGAGGAAAATTGGTATGTGACCAAACTTCTACAGATGTGTCGTGGAGAGCATTCTAACTGGTTGCATCACTGTCTCGTATGGAGGGTTTCTGCACAGGAACAGTAAAAGCTGCAGAAAGTCACAAACTCAGTCAGCTCCATCCTGAGCAGTAGCCTTCCCAACATGGATGACATACTGAAAAAGGCAACCGCTCAAAAAGGCGGCATCTGTCATTAGGGATTCCCATCGCCAATAACATGCCTGCTTCCCGTGACTACCATCAAGGAGGAGGTTCAGGAGCCTGAAGGGACACACTCAACATTTCAGGAACAGTTTCTTCCCCTGCGCCATCAGATTTCTGATTGGAAAGTGAACCTCTGTACACTATAACACTATTTTTCCTTTTTGCTCTTTTTGCACTACTTATTTAATTTATTTCTTATACATATTATTGTAAGAGCTGGTTGGTGGTGTAGTGGCATCAGTGTTGGACTGTGGAGCGGAGGTTCTGAAACTCAAACCCAGCCGGCTCCCCCCGGCATGCTTTTCATCCGTGCAGGGTTTAGAACTGGTGATCTTTTCGGGGGAAAAAAAAATCACCCGGCATTTTCTATAATGGGACAACTGGAACAACACACGGTATGCCAAGTATAGCCTAACTTTTGTCAGAACTGGAGAGGAAGGGGGCAGAGTCCTGAATAAGCAATGGAGGAGGTGAAGGTGTACAAGTTGGCAGGTGGTAGGTGAGACCAGCCGATGGGGAAGGTGGTTGGGTAGAGGAGAGATGATGAAGTATGAAACAGGTGGGAGGTAAAGGAATTTAATAGGAGAGGTAAGGAGAATAATGAAAGAGAGGGAAGTGTAAGACTCGTTGCATCTCGTGGCATGATCTCAGGAGTGGCACCCCCTACCCAGCCAAACTTTAGCACTCTTGTTTGGGTGCATGCTGCGTGTTGTGTCTCCTGTGTAACATCAGTACCCCGAAATAACATTCAATCCACAACGTGCAGTTAAACGATTAAGATTTTATATTTAAGTATGGGGTTAGTAGAGAAACAAAAGAAAAAGAAAACAAATAAAAGGCGCCAATAATCTCATAAACATGTCCAGTGCACAAACGTTGGAGCTCACGGATTCCCTTTTGCTGATCCTCCTCCGCTAGTCGGCCTCTGGGCTCCCACCCTGAGCCCAGGCCCAGCGGGTCTGGCTACCGTCTCCTCAAGCCATGTCTTCTCTCTTCATCCTCCTCGTGCCTTCTCCCCCAAGCCCGCGCAAACTAACAGCTTTGACACAGACAAAAAGAATAACATCTATCCCAGTTGGTTAGCAAATGAATACAAGTCCTGTTATCACGAATTATAACCCAAATATACTGCTATAGAGAACCACTGTCTCAGCAGTTAACAGTACAGAGAAGCCATTTTATTCACCTTAGCAGTAACATAAAAGAAGAAACCCTCACAGAAGGAAGAAGGGAGCCCGATATAGATGTTAGACTGATGAGAAGAAAAGGAGAGAGAGGATAACCAGAATTGGCAATCAAAAGAGGGAAGGGGAAAGATGGGGTAGAAATTACCCAAATCTGGAGGAATTGCTGTTCATGCCATAATACTGGAGACTGCCCAGGCAGAATGAGGTGCTGCTCCTCCAATCTGACTTTGGCCTCGTCATGGCAGTCGAGGAGTCCGTGGACAGGAATGTCAGAATAGGAAGTTGAATTGAAATGGGTTGCCATCAGGAGATCCTGCCTTTTGCAGCGCATGGAGCGAAGGTACCCGACAAAATGGTTCCCCAAACTTTGTCAGGTCTCACCAATGTAAAGGAACCTTATGCAGATCTATTGGGAGCAAGGGGTGAGGGCATGTTCGGACAAAACAATCCTGTTACAGCAGAGAATTTATCCCAATGTAAATAAATGAGTCAAAGTCCTCGTGTAACTTTCAGCTTTGTATTCAAAGAAAAGGAACAAGTATGAAAATTCATCCCCTCATCTTGCCTTTTGTTTAATAGGGTTCTCTTGGTATTCCTCTCTCCTTATTCATTAGCAGCAGTAATGTTATACAGGCAGTCTTTCTGTCTGACAAGGCTATTCAATTAGAATCAAGACGACACTGCCTGGCTCGTAAAACCCATAACAATACTCATATGCATATCATAAACGTTTGATCATCTTGCCCACTGCTAGATTTGATACTGAAAGGCGAGGTGATATTTTTTAATAGCCTAATTTGCCTGTGTCCTGACTCCATTCTTTTTAACATATGCAGGCAGTACTGTAAGTCACAAGTTGGCTTCTTTGGCAGCCCATCTGCTGTTGGAGGATGGATCTGTGCAGCACTTCTTCCAGATGAAATGCAGCTGGAGGTTAATTACTGCTGCCACTCTGGTCTGAATGACATCTCTTCCTCAGAACTGTATTCAAACTTCAGATCATTATTTATTGAAACTATGCAAGTGTAGTCACCCCATTTAAACTCCAATGCAGGCGGGATGCTCAAGTTGCTGTTCGTTTCAAGGCACAGCCAGTTAAATCCCTCTTTACTGCTCCATCAGCCAACTTCATTATTCAATCAGTCTTGGGTGATGCGGTTGAGTCATCAAGCCTGAACTCAGTCTAATTTTATCACAACTATAGACCTTTGAAAATTTACCTGCCTATTATCAGACTGGAGAACCCTCAACAATGACATGGCAGGATGCCAACAAGACTGTGACTGCTCTGGGGTGCAAAGCCAACCTTCAGTTGAAAGCTCGCTGATCTTCTGTAGGCTTCACAGGAACAACAGAAAGGTTTGCACTTTACTCATTGTTACTCTTTTTTTTTGGCTGGCGCAATTGCTCTCCCAAGGCAGTGCTCAAGAAAAGGGCTTGGGCAGTCTTTTCCCACTGTGAGCAATGTCAATAGATGGTTAGATTTGCCACATTCATTACAGAGTAGTGATTAGTAGGTCTTGGCATAATATCCTGGGCTGCAGTCTGCTTCCATATTACTTATTACTTATACCATATTACTTATTTCTGCCAAAAACTGAAAGGCTGTGATAGAGTGGGCTTGAGAGGATTTTTCCACTAGCAAAAGAGTCTAGGCTTCAATATCACAACCTCACAATGAAGTGAAGTCCCTTTAGCACTGAGATGAGGAGGCATTTATTCATCCAGGGTGTAGAGAATCTGTGGAATTTGTTTCATTTCTTTTATTTTATTTAGAGATGTACAACAGAAAAGGCCCTCTGGTCCACCGAGCTATGCCACCCAACAAGCCATTGATTTAACCCTAGCCTAATCACCGGACAACTTACAATGACCAAAAGTTGGGACAAATACAACCAACTTTACCTGTCATACTCCAATCATTTGAGAACAATGTCTCAGTGATATTTTCATTTGGATGGAAGGTAGATCCTTCATAATTTTTTTCTTAATGTGAAGGAGCACCTGATTTGATGACTGAAGTTTTTAAAAATGCGTTCATGGGAGGTCCTGAATAGCAGGCCAGTACCAGTGCTAATCTCTGCTGTAAGTGTGAAATGTGGCTCTGCAGTACTTGCTTTGTGCAGGTCCACTAGTATTGACTTGATTGTAATTGCCATCTGAAACCTAAATAACAGGCATGAACAGCCCTGTCTGCCAAGCTGGCGCATATCTTGGCATCCTCTCACCTTACACAGCTGACACTTAGAAACAGTCCTCAAATGTAAAATCAATACAATAGTTAAGCCTATAAGATATAGGATCAGAATTAGGCTGTACAGTTCAGTGGAATCTGCTCCACCATTCAATCATGGCTGATTTTTTTTTCAACCAAATTCTCCCATCTTCTCCCTGTCACCCTTAATCGCTTTAGCAAACAGGAACCTATCAATCGCTGCCTTAAACACAATGGCTTGGTCCACACAGCCTCTGTGGCAACACCTGTAGATAGCGGTTAGCACAAATCTATTACAGCTAGGGGAGTTGGAGTCTGACGACATCTGTAAGAAAGTTTGTATGATCTTCCCATTGCATGTGGATTTCCTCCCACAGTCCAAATTTGTACTGGTTAGAAGGTTAATTGATCATTGTAAATTGTTCTGTTATTAGACAAGGTTAAATCAGTGGGTTGTTGGGTGGTGCAGCTTGGTGAGCTGGAAGGACCTTTCCTGCAGTGTATCTTTAAATAAAATAAAATAAATGAAACAAATTCCACACTCTGGATGAATAAATTCCTCCTCATCTCAGTTTTAAAGGGACGTCACTTCATTGTGAGGCTGTGATCTTGGATCGAGACTGTCCTACTAGTGAAAAAAAATCCTCTCAAGTCCACTCTATCCCAGTCTTTCAGTTTTTGGCAGAAATAAGGAATATAGTATTCAATATGATAAACAATTTGCAATTAAAAACATAACTCTTCAACATGTAACTAAATTCTGTTAAATTAATCCATGCCAGTTACATTCATTCAATGCAGTGAGTGGACACTCTCTTCCTCCAATAAACTAATGTAGGTTAATGTTCCACAATGTAGACATGGGAACCACAGCAGGTTACTTTCCACCACTGGATATATGAGGAACCCAACATCAGACTACAGACTGTCAAGGAAAGGCCAGGAAACATGAGACTCCTTGCTTTTGTGTGGGGGGTCCGAGTGAGTGGCACCTGTGCCAATAAATGCTGTCACTTTGGTGCAGAACCTATCTTTTTCCCAACGTGTTCAGGGTCTGTGTCTTGATGTCACTGATTAAAAAATATTCATAACATTCAAAATGACACTTTTTGTTTTAAATCTACAAATAATCTTTGTCTCTTTAGGCCTGACCAGAGCAGACCTTAGGATCAATCTGAGCACTCTAAGAAGGGTAAGAATCCTTCACTGAGTGCTTCAACCTAGTGGTAGAGAAGTATTGTCAATGCTAACCAATTTCTAATTTACTATTCTGCATCTAAGAACCTGTTTGGCTTCATAGTTAACTATCCCATTCATTTTTACGTGCCTTTCTATGAAAATTAGAATACCCTTCTGGTAATAAAATCAGTTTGCAGTCTATCTTGACTTCAGGTCTTGCATTATATATTTTTATTTTAATGTAAATTCCATTGGGGCCCCTAACATTTATTTCTCTTCATCAGTGGATAATCAATTTTATTTCTCAGTGTAAATTGGAACCTGCCATTCTTTTTATGATCCAATGCATTATGTGCAAAGGAACTTGCTATTCTGATCACCAACAGGAGGGTTTCAGTTGATGCCACAATGATAATTCTACATTTGACCTCTCCCTTACCTGGAGTTCTCTTTCTGAATCCCTCTTGTTCAGACTATGTTAGTTAGTTCTCTTTACCTGGCAATAATACTTCAGCATCAATTCATCATCCTTATCTGGCCATGGCAGGCTGCATGAACATGGGAAAGAAGCTAAAATCACACCAGCCATGTATCTTGGGAATTTGATGCATTATTTTTTAAGCTGTGAGGGATATTTTGTATAGTGCATGTTTGACAACATGTGTTCCAACTAGCATTGGTGTTTCAGGAAGGCTTAGATGCTGCATTTTTCAACTCAACTTTTAAATATAACCTGATGTTCAGTGCAACTGTTAGGTTATCTGCTGCACAATCAGTTAAAGCAATGATGTGTAATAACTCAGTGTACCTCACATTTTCGTCACAGCCCTTGTACCTTACTGTCTACCTGCAGTGCACTTTCTCAGTAACTGGAGCACTATATTCTGCATTTTGTTATGTTTTGCCCTTGTACTACATCAATGTACCATTATCTTGCAATGATCTGTACAGATGTTATGTAAAACAAAGTTTTCACTCTACCTCAGTGCATGGCATGTGACAATAATAAACCAGATTATGAACAAACTCTTCTTGGGCTTTCAGCCTGGTACAAGCATCGATTAGAATTTTAACAAAGCAGAAGGGCTCCCTCTGTATAAGATCTGGAATTCAACTGTAAACAAGGTGAGAGAGCAGAAACCAGATTGGATGAGAACTAACCAATCAGGAGGGAGGGATTATGGAAGTATAAATACCACCAGACTAGACATGCTCAGGCATTGTCCCTGATGAAGATAGCAGAGTTTGTCATTGAAACGTCAGTTATATTTGATACCTGCACCCAGCTGGAAGCCCGAGAAGAGTTTATTTGTCATGCAAGCCGGGAAAGGAACAAATCTTTTTTCAATTAGCTAATTGCTCACAAACCACTAATAGATTGTGATACGTAGAGATAAAAGGTGTATAGTTATTGTGATGCAAACTCATTTCCTTCCTTTAGAAGAAAGGCACTTGCTGACTGAGTGCAGAACACCCATTATTTAATCCTCCTTACTGGCTGATTTTCTGTACGATGAGATGTCCGAACATTAATAGCAGTGACCTCCTTGTGCAACAGGAAGAGACAGTGTGGTATAAATGAAGACAAATCTGCAAGATTCAATTTGTTGCCAACGTCTTAGGAATTAACCAGGATCCTTTTTGTTTAGTCTGGATTGTCCTGGGGTTTTTATTTCAAAAGCTAAATACTGTGTGCATGGGTTAAGATTCTGCAAAGGGAAACTCCTTGAAAAATACAATGTTAGAGCACATTTGGGAAATTGTTAGCGAAAAAGGTCTCAAACTTGTCAGTATGCTGCCGTTCGATCTCCAAGTTAATGACACTTATAGTCACGGAGCGGAGCTGCAGAGCATGGAAACAGATCCTTCTGCCCAATTCATCCAAGTTGATCAATTTATCCAACTGATCTTGTTCCTCCTGCCTATGTTTAGCTCACATCCCTTTAAACCTTTCCTATTCATTTACCTGTCCAAATATCTCCTCAATAATAAATAAAGCCTTTGCAAATTAAACAGGAAGTGCTTGTATGGCTTTTTCAATCCGCTTTAAGAAGCTTCAGTGTTCTCAATATATTCTGTTATTCTCAAGAAAAGCAGTTAATAATATGCGGCTGAATATGACTAAACAATTTTAAGGGTAGCTGTATTTTGATTGAGCATGCAACAGTCTCTCCAGCAGCTGTCGAGGATCTGAGGCAGAAGGTTGAGTGAATGTAATTAATTATCTCCATTCAAAAGCAGACAGTACTGTTGTAATTGGTGCTACTGTCTGCCAGTGCACATGATGGCTTCAGAAATCATTGGCAGGTTTCATCCAATTGCTGCTGTGTACATTTAGGGAGTCTATCTCTCTTGAATTGGTCTCCATGACTGCACTAAACTATTCAATGCAAGCTGTTTATAATATATATTTTAAAGAAAAATGGGTAACTATTTCTCAGTCGGAATTGTTTTCTGAGAACAGATTTTAGAGAGGAAGTGGGTAATTGGAGTGTAGTTGTGGTGGAGCAGATTTGTGAGAGAGATAGAAGTCTGTGTGTTGTCTATGTAGGAAAGGACATTCTTACACACAAAACTACAGAATGCCCAGGTGGTGGTATTCTTCCTGCACTGTTACAAGACCCAATGCAAGATTGTGGTTCACTCCTGACTCTTTAATTTAATCCTTAATCCTTCTCCTCATTTTCCCTGCCCCTTAATAGAACAACTTTTTTATTTCTCTCCCCCGTTTCTGAGAAAGAATCTTCGATCTGAAACATTGACTCTGTTTTCCTCTCTCTACAGATGCTGCCTTACAGCCAAGTATTTCTAATGTTTTCTGGTTTTATTTTAAATTTCTGACACATGAGCTTTCTGTTTTATTTTCATCTGTGTTTTTCTTCCCTGAAGGACAGAAGCGAGATGGATTGAAAGTCCAAAAGGTCATTGATGAAATTATTAGAAAGGGCAGATTTGATCGCTCTCTACCACCTGTTCATAATTATTATTGCCATCCAAATGAGTTTATCTGAGGCTCTCTCAGTGCACTTTGATATTTGTGCTATTTCTTTATTTCCACAGTGGGATATCATACGAAGGATCTTCTCTTGATGTCGAGTCATTTGTAGTCCCAGCATGCTGCATTCTGTGCTTATTGTCTTCAATTGGTAAAACTTCGCAGAAACCTTCAAACTTGTGATGCTAAAATTGGCATCGTGAATTGATTCCAGGGGTGTGTACATCTGAGAGGCATGGAAATTTCCAATGTGTTTGTAGAAAAAAGACAAAAGGGAAAAATACTTGAATTCATACAATGTCTTTCAAGTCTCTTTCACACCTAGTCCTGAAAATCAAAATCAATTTTATTGTAAAATACACACTGACATGTATGCACAGGGACAATAAGAAAACTTACAGCAGCATCACATTGACTGTATTGGAGCTGGAAGTATGGTGACACAAGTGACGCAGTTCACCTTGTGTCGTTATGTACATGTGACAAATAAAACTAATCTCTAATCTAAGTACATATGTTGAGTCAGTGAGCTCCATCACATCAAGGACAAGGGAGACAGGAGCCAGAAGACCCACACTCAATGATTCAGAAATGCCACCTTCTTCTCTGTTGCCAAATTTCTGAATGGTCCATGAACGCTGCCTTGTTAATTTTTTGCACTATTTACTTATTGCAGTAATTTATAGTAATTTTATGTCTGCACTGTATTGTTGTTACAAAGCAACAGATTTCACATCATTGGCGAGGGAGCTGCATTGCCTTGGTTGTGGTGAGGACTAGGCCGAGGCCGCAGGGTTGCCTTTTGTAGCTGCCCAGGAAAGGAGACATCAAGGCAGTGTGGGCAGTGGACAGACAAGCACGACCAGGATAACTTACCTTATCATGCCATGCCAGTCATTCCACTTAGGGACTTAGGCTATATTATTTGTTTTCTCTGTGAAGAGTATGTTTTTCTGAACTCGTAACCATATGTGCTATTTTGCTATGTGCTCTGTGCTATTGGTAAGATGTTATGTACAGTACCTTGGCCCCAGAGGATTGCTGTTTCATTTGGCTATATTCGTGTATGGTTGAATGGTAGATAAGAGAAGATTGAATGGAAGAGGAGGATGCATAGAGTTGGGGGGTGACGCATCAGCGTGGATAGAGCATTGGTTAACCAATAGAAAGCAGAGAGTTGGGATACATGGGTGTTACTCTGGTTGGTAATCAGTGGTGTGCAATATGCTGCATGGGATCGTTGCTAGGCCCACAACACATGTAATGTTCACTATATACATTAACGATCTGGAAGAGGGGACTGAGTGTAGTGTATGTAAGTTTGCTGATGATGCTAAATTGAGTAGAAAAGCAAATTGTGCAGAGGACATGAAGAGTCTGCAGAGAGATATGGATAGTTTAAGTGAGTGGGCAAGTGTCTGGCAGATGGAATACAATGTTGGTAAATGCAAGGTCATCCAGTTTGGAAGAAAAAATGGAAGAGCGGATTATTATTTAAATGGTAAAATGTTGCAGCCTGCTGTTGTGCAGAGGGACTTGGGAGTGCTTGTGCATGAATCACGAAAGGTTGATTTGCAGGTGCAGTAGATCATCAAGAAGGCAAATGGGATGTTGGCCTTCATTACTAGAGGGATTGGACTTAAGATCAGGGAGAGTACTGGTGAGGCTGCACCTGGAGTATTGCGTGCAGTTCTGGTCTCCTTGGTTGAGGAATGAAATACTGACTTTGGAGGCGGTGCAGAGGAGGTTCACCAGGTTGAATCCAGAGATGAGGGGTTAGAATATGAGGTGAGATTGAGTCACCTGGGACTGTACTCGCTGGAATTCAGAAGAATAAAACAGATCTTATGTAAAATTATGAAAGGGAAAGATAAGATAGAAGCAGGGAAGTTATTTCCACTGATAGGTGAGACTAGTCCTAAGGGACATAGCCTCAAGGTTTTGGGGAGTAGATTTAGGATGGAGATGAGGAGGAAATGCTTTTCCCAGAGAGTGGTGAATCTGTGGAATTCCCTGCCCAATGGAACAATGGAGGCTACCTCAGTAAATATATTTTAAGACAAAGTTGGATAGATTTTTGCAAAATAGGTGAATTAAGGGTTATGGGGAAAAGGCAGGTAGGTAGAGATGAGTCCATGGCCAGATCAGCCATGATCTTATTGAATGGCAGAGCAGGCTCGATGAGCCAGATGACCGATTCCTGCTCCTATTTCTTATGTTATGTAATTGCACTTGAATGTGAACTTGTAAGTCAGTGATAATGAATCTGATTCTGACTTCTACGGTGCTATTTAGTCATTATTCAAATCTCGTAGAGTGCTGCAGTTTCTTACAGGAGATCAATTGCCATTTGTAAATCTGAGGGCTGGAAAGACATTATCTCACAGGAGTTTTCATGGCTATTCCTGGCCCAAACAAAGGAGAAGAGGCAGAATTGCATTTACAGTACGTAGTGCAGTATATTGAAGGTGATAAATCAGAATCAGGTTTAGGTCACAGTTTTATGAAATTTGTTTTGTGGCAGCAGTAGAGTGTAAGACATTAAAAAAAGATTTACTATAAGTTAGAATAAGAACTAAATAGTGCAAAAGAGGAACACTGAGGTAGTGTCCATGGACCTTTTAAAATCTGATCGCAGAGGGCAAGAAGCTGTTCCTAAAACATATGACATGGACCTTAAGAATCCTGTCCCTCCTACTTTATGGTATTAATGAGGTCACCTGGACGGTGAGAAACCTAATGTTGGATGCTGCCTTCTTGAGGTGCTATCTTTTGAAGATGGTGGGGAGAATGGTGTACATGATGGAGTTGGTTGGTCCACTCAGAATGCTCTCCTGTAGAGATGCGATAGTACTTCTGTAGAAATGCACTAGTCTTTGGTGACATACCAAACTTCCTCAAACTAATGACGTATAGCCACTGGTGTTTCTTCATTGTGATTGTAACAATGTGTTGGACCCAGGATAGATCCTTTGGGATGTTGACTCCTTGGAACTTGGAAGCTGCTCACTGCTGATACCTCACTGAGACTAGTGTGTATTCTCTCCATTTCCTCTTTCTGAAGTCTACAATCAATTCCCTGGTCATGCTGACATTCAGTGCAAGGTTGGTGTTACGACACTACTCAACAAGCCGATCTATCTGCCTCCTGTACACCTTCTCGTTGCCATCTGAGATTCTGCCAACAATAGTAGCATTGGTGAATTTATAGATGGCTTATAATGTGTGGCTGGCCTTCACAGCCATGACTGCAGAGAGAGAGTAGAACATTGGGCAAAGCACGCACTCTTGAGATGCGCCCGTCTAGATCATCAGTGAGGAGGCGATGTAATAATAGGATTAGTAAAAATTAGAGGTAAAATAATGGAAACTTGATTGTGATTCACGTTAGGCTATAGAGTCATGGAATCATACAGCACAGATATCTAAAAGCAAACTTGCAGTGATAGAATGTTTACTTAAGGAATGGGCAGGCCAGTTCTACATTGAAACATTGGCATCAGGAACACAAGAGAGCAGTCGTTCACATCCCAAAGTTCTTAAAGGGACAAATATCCATTGTTATATAAACAACTTATGTTACTGTAATGATTTGAGATCATGAGTTAACAGAGTAATTCTGGATCAGTTGTCTTAAGCATGCTACGTAGTGGTGTCACCATATTAATGTCTATCTCCATGATTCAGTCTGTGGGCATTACCAACTGGGATTGAATTTCTTGGACATAATTGTATGGCCATTTATGAGAGCTTGCTCTGCTGAAACTTCCTATCATTTTTCTGTATTGCAATCATGCCTACCTTTTAAAAGCAGTCATAAAGAAGGAAAAGGTTTCATGTAAATGCAAGTTTTGTTCTTTCAAAAAGCAGAATGATTAGTAATAAACCACTGATTTTTATTAACACAAAACTGAAAGGAAAATAATGCCTGCTGGTTATGAAATGCCTGATATCAAAAGATCAGCACACTAATGTGGTGGATGAAAGGGAAGATGATGTGGGTAAGAGAGGTCCACAAGTATTTAGCATTACAATAATGCTGTCCATGCTTGTAATGTAATTTTTTTTCTTGTAATTAAAATATTTAAGAATCATTCATGGCCTTTCCCAAAGCTTGGGGTCACATTAGGTTAATAGGATGCAGAAGTAAATGGGGAGTGTGAAATTAATCCCATTACAGGATTGCAGTACTGATCAAAATAAAAGCCCCAGAAGTTTACAATTACAACATCCTTCCTGTATAAAAGTCCTCAGAAATTTGTGGTTGAAGTCGCTGTCAATATGCTTATATGTTTTAAAGTGAATATATCAAATTGCCTTGGCAGATTTTAAAATTCCTGTATGCAAGACTGCCTGTTCAAAATTAAGTTCAAGGTCACATATATGGAGAAGGATACAGTTAGGCCACAAGGTCTATCTCTGATCTATGGCAGATCTATTAAATTGGTGTCTCTTCCCTGTTTCTACTCTATTGCATCTATAGATATTTGTCTAACTCATCTTTGAAAGTTACTGTTGACTGTGCTTCCCTTACCCTTCAGGATATATTTTGTAATTGGCAAATTGTTACACATGACATACCGCCTTGCCTTGCCAATTGGATTAAATCTGTTTTCCATTTACCAACCCTTCTGCCAATGAAAATAGCTTCTTAATTAGTCTCTCTAAACCACTAACAGGCCATTACATTTACTCCAGTTGCAAACTTTCAGATATTGCCCTGTTATGTGTACCAAACTTCAGGCCATTAATATATACCAAAAAGGGGAATGACCCTAACACTAACCCCTTTAGGTTGTCCAGGTGTACCTCACTCGAGTTAGGGAAACCAAATATTCACTACATTTTGCAGTCACTTACTAAGTGTTGTATTAGTATGGCCAATTTCATTTTAATTGTGCTAGCTTTGTTGTGCTTATTATAATATTTTTGTTCATTTTACCAATATATCAGTAATGTAGTTCTTTAGACAACATCTTTTCAAAGTCCACAAATCAAAAGCATTAATTGTCCTAACTGATCACAAATAATGAAGATGCAGAATGAGGTGATAGCTAATTTCTGTTCAAGAAAATGTCCTGCTGTTGAAACAGTGTATGGAATCTTTTATGTCTCCTTGTGATGCCTGACAAAGTCTTTGTTCCACCCACATGATACTTAGAGATCTTTTTAGGTTATCAGAATATTGCTGGGAAATCTTTGAAGTTAACTTTAACTTGGTGGTGATCTGGCAAAAATCATTTCATCCAGGTGTCACATACAATTCATTAGGTAAAGACTTTTCCTTGTCTTCTACTCAAGTGTGGAAAAGCTAAGTAGCTGTGTTCTAATATCATTTTTGCTAAATATTTTCCTGCATTCAGCAAAATTCAGTAGCCAATAGGGAGACCAAAGGGTCAGATCAAAGTAAACTTTACACTATGTACAAACAATACAAAGATGTATAACTATGTACAAAGATCTGTGATCTTTTATATTTCCAAATATTAACTTTGTTCGCTACAAGTAGTCGTGCTTTAAGCTAATCAGTGACAACTGCATTCTACTACACATTTCTAGATTTTAAAAAATTAAATAAGGATCTATTTTACATTATGTATTGCTCAGGTATTTATGCCTATGCTTTGGATGGTAGCTGTAAAGTCTTGAATGTTTGCATTAATGATGGAACTTAGAACGTCTGCTGGATGCTTGATGGCTTTGGTGTGATCAGATTCTGGAGATGGCAGTCACTGACCACTCCACCTGAACAGGAACCTGCCTTTTGACTCAAAACAATCAGTTAAAGCTTATCCTTCTGCATGAGACCAGAAGCTTCTGAGATTCTAGCTAAGTTAAGTGTCACATTGTGTGAGTTGAATTAACCAACTTCAGAAACAGGAGGATGCTCCGATGGCATTATATTTTGTTCATGGACTGCATAGATACTCATTATTTGAACATAACTTGGAGTTCCTTTAAGTTGATGTTGTTTCTAGATACCTCTAAGTTCTTGAAATAGTATTCAGTCTCATCTATCACTGATGAGCTGGTGCAGAATGTACCATCTGTAAGATACCTAACAGTAACATACCAAGTCTTCAGCCTATGAAACCAGTTGCACTATCATCCGGAGGGGTAAGAGCAGCAAGTGCAAAAGGGCAACATCATCTTTCATCCAAGTCATAGATCACACTGACTTGAATATATACTTAGTGGAAACTTTATTAGGTGTGGGAAGTGCCTAATAAAGTGGCCACTGAGTGTGTGTTTGTGGTCTTCTGCTGCTGTAGCCCGTCCACTTCAAGGTTCATCATGTTGAGCAATCAGAAATGCTCTTCCTCACACCACTGTTGTAACACATGGTTATTTGAGTTACTGTCACCTTCCTGTCAGCTTGAACCAGTCTGGTCATTCTCCTCTGTCCTCTCATTAACAAAGAGTTTTCACCCACAGAACTGCTACCTACTTCATGCTTGTTGTTTTTCACATCATTTTCGCGAAACTCTCGAGACTGCTGTGCATGAAAATCCCAGGAAATCAGTTTCTGATATATTCAAACCACCCCATCTGGCACCAAAGATCATTCCACAGTCAAAGTCACTTAGATCACATATCTTCCCCATTCCGGTGTTTGGTCTGAACAACAGCTGAAATTCTGACATGTCTGCATGTTTTTATGCATTGAGTTGCTGCCACATGACTGGCTGATTAAATATTTGTATTTACGAGCAAGTTACCGGTGAACTTAATAAAGTGCCACTGAGTCTCATTAGCGGGACAGAAGCATGGTCGCATTGTTTATTCCAGGGACCAGCTGCTTGCGCTTATGCTGGCCGGTTTAGCGAACAGAGCAGTGGACACCCCTGCTGAAATCTGGAGGAAAACACACAGAGGATGCAGAGGGGGATCACAAAGTCGAGGATAGAGGACCGAATCGAGACAACAGAGACTTATGGAGAAGAGGAGTTCGGTGGGTAATAAAATAGACGAGTTCACGGCCCTAGCCAGGCGTCAGAGAACATTTCAGGAGTGCAGTGTTATGTGTTTCACTGGAACGGGGCTACACGAGGACATGCCGGATCAAAACTTTTCCATGGACGGCTTCCAGACCGTTTGGGCTGACTGGAAGTGCACTGAGAGCGGTAAGCGTAAAGGAGTTGGGTGCTTACTGTTCTGGTTAACAACAGATGGTGCAATCCGGGTCATATTACGATCGAGGAACATGTTTGTAGACCAGTTATTGAACTTTTCACTGTTGGACTTCGGCCATATTCCACCAAGATACAACACTGGGCGGCATGGGAGGTCGTTCCTGCCTGTGGCCATCGAACTTGCAGCTCCTCCCGTGGAGGGTCAGACACCCTGAGCCAATAGACTGGTCCTGGACTTATTTTCCATCTGGCATAGTTTGCATTTTGTTGTTTGATTGTTTGTAGTTTTTGTATTGCTATATTTATGCTCTATTCTTGGTTGGTGCGGCTGTAACAAAACCCAATTTCCCTCGGAATCAGTAAAGTATATCTATCTACCTGAGTGCACGTGTCAGTTCCTTTTTTGTCACTGAATCAAATTCTGGAGCTCACGACTCAACCATATTGAGAGTGATTTCAGCATGAAGACTACAGTTATACAAGCTCACCGCCACAAATTTAGACTGAGATCTTCCTCTCATTTTCATTGAAACTTTTCCCCAGAATCTTAAACGTATGTGTCCTAGTACTAGTACTATTGTGTGGCGTGTGGCCAAGTGGTTAGGGCGTTGGGCTCGCAATATGAAGGTCGTGGGTTCAAGTCTCAGCCAAGGCAGCGTGTTGTGTCTTTGAGCAAGGCGCTTAACCACACACTGCTCCAGTCCACCCAGCTGAACCTAGGTACCGGCAAATGCTGGGGGTTAACCTCGCGATAGGTTGGCGTCCTGTCCAGGGAGGGGGGAGTCTTGTACTCTCAGTCACTTCACGCCACAGAAACCGGCATAAGCACCGTCCTGATGGGCCACAAGTCTCGGGACAGACTTAACTTAACTAGTACTATCTGTTAGTGGAAAAATGATATTTGCGTTCCTTATTTAAATTAGTCACTATCTTCAACTTGTTTCTCTTCGAATTAAAAATAAGCCAATGCATTGGGCTTTTTCCTGAGCACCAAAGCCTACTTTTTTGTAATGATGATTCTACTGAACATAGAAATACAAATCTTCAGATACTTATTACGGGAGAATTCCCTATTGACAGAGATTATTGGGTTGATTGCTTTCTATGTATTGTAGACAGAGGGAATCCTATATACCCTCTTGCCAAAATAATTTTACTTGAATACATTTGTTTTCACACTTCTGTAGTCACAGAGCATGAGAACACAGTGACAGGTCCTTTAACCCATGATGTTCATGGCGACCATTGTGTACCCATCTATACCAATCAGCACTTGGTTTACAATTCCTTGCTTTAGAATTTTAAGTGCTTCAGAATTTTAAATCTTGTAAGATTACCTCACTTTACTGCCTTCTCAAATTTTCTCTTGGGACAAAAATAATAAATGTTTGATGAACTTTCTTGTAGATTAGCAATAAATCTCCAACAAGGAATGTTACAGAGTCATATTTTAATACTGTTGGTAGGAGGGAGGGGAGATTGAAACAATTAGAACATTTACTTCTTCAGATCAATGCTCCAAAGTTGTATGATTGCTATGATTAAAAATAATGTGCAGAATACTACAGCTCTGGTGTGTGCGTTTTGTATTCCTTGGGCTGAAGGTGGTACAAGGAGAGACAGTTTCCTTGTACACTGGCTTAGAATGACTTTGCGCAGACATAAAGAACTGTCACAGGGCAAGAGGCTATAAATGAGTGAAAACTTATGCGGGTGTAAATTGTGCCAGAAATGCTGAAATTGTAAAGGACTAAAGGTGGGAGAGAGGTGTATAAATGAGGAAACTGACAAATAATCCAACTGTCCTTGTATAGGCCAAGAGATGGCCAATTAGTTTAGTTTAGTGAGCATACAGATTGGGTCATTGTGTTTTGATCTTATTCCAAGGAGAAGGATTTTGTGAAGAGTGTGCTTCAAGGACATAAATGGAGAATGGAATTGGTTGACAAACTTGTGCTTGGACTTGGGATCAGTCATTGCTCAAAAAACGATGTTGTGATGTGGGCAAAGTTGTGGATTAATATTTATATGGAAATTCCTCTCAAATAATTAATATAATCTACTTTTGATATTCAGAAATATATTAACTTTATATAAAACCAATTGAATCCAGAATTTCTGAATTTTTTAAAATTATTACTATGATATTGGAAACAAGTGATTGTGCACTACCAGCTCCCACAAAAAGGCAATATAGTTTAAGAGAATGCCTTTATTATAGCAAATAAAAGATTGGCCTGGACACAAGGGACAGTTCTCCTTTTTCTCATTAAAATTATGCCATGGCTTTACATTTATTTAGCAGAGTCTACAAGCTCCTCAGAAAGAGAACACCCCGAACAGTGTAACACTCTTCGATACTAGCTTTGTGCTTGATGCTCTGAACCCAACTTCAAGTGATTCAGGAGTAATCACGCTTCTGTCTGACCCATAGTTCAGCTTGATGTTTCAATCAATTTTGGTTAAGAAAACTTTACATACTCAGATTGCTATTTATCAGTTCATTGTTAAAGTGGGTGTTTTATAATGCAGGCTTTGAGTAAGTGGGAACATCACCAAGTTTTAAAAAATGCCGAGGATTGGGAATGAAAATTGACTTCATAAGTCTACAAAGTATGTTCATTAGAGTGACTTGTTCCCTGTTCATGTCTGTCTGTCTGTATCTTGTTTTACGGCGGTTGGCATCCAGCTTAATGGTGCATTACCGCCACCCTCTGCTCCAGATCTGCACTAGACATACATTCTAAATCCCTTCACCCAATCACACACACACACACACACACACAAACCTACACTTCACCCTCCCATCTTTGACCATCCTAGTATCCTATTCCTGTTTATTTGTCATATTCTATAAAAAACCCCTGTACCCCTTAAAAACGCTAAAAATATCCGGACTTGTGCTCTCTCACCCATGCCCAGCAACCCTTTTAATGTGAATTCCTGCATCCCCAACTCCCTTAATTTATTTCTCATCATCTCTCTCTGTATCCCATACTTCCTGCAACTCAGAACTACATGTTCTACTGACTCCTCTTCCTGACATTCCTCACACAATCCTGTCTGGTGTTTCCCTATCATTTTCAATGTTTTGTTTAATGTACAATGCCCCAGCCTTAACCTAGTCCACACAATTTCCTCTCTTCTGTTTCCATTACCTACCCTAGTAACTGCAACACTCTTTTGTATTTGATATAAATGCCTCCCTTTCCCCTCCCTGGCCCATCTTTCTTGCCACATTCGGTTGACTTTTTTCCCAGATTACACACTTAACCTCTGCTTTACTGATACTAATGTGCATTTCCACATTTTCTTTCTTTAACGCCCTCTTTGCCAACTCATCCACCCTCTCATTCCCCTTCACCCCTACATGTGCTGGAACCCATAGAAATTTTACCTGACCTCCCTGATTTGCAATTCTTGTAACTAACTGAAGGACTTCATAAAGTACATCTTGCCAACTGTTTGTGTGAAAAGACCTTAAACTTGCTAGAACTGAGGATGAATCTGAACATATCAATGCTTTGGCTTGTCTGGCTTTCTGCACCGATTGCAACGCAACCAACACTGCCAGCATCTCCACTGTAAACACCCCTAACTTATTAGATGTTCTTCTGCTGATTCCAATTTCTTTTGCTGGTATTACCACCCCAAACCCTGTCACTCCTGTTTCAGGTTCCTTCGCACCATCCGTATAAATGTGAGTATAATCATTATACTTTTCCATCACATGACAGTTAAATGCATTTACCAAATCTGTTTTATATCTTTCTTTCCTTTTTACCTCTAACAAATGCCAGTCTATGTCAGGCCATACAAGCTTCCATGGAGCTACAACCGGATAAACTACTGAAGGACTTATCCTCAGATCAAATACTCCACGTTCTTTCGCGATATCATTCCCTACCTGACTAAAGGTATCCCTCTGAAACCTCCCATTTTCCCAGCACTCCTGCAACACTCCTTTAGTAGGGTGAGAATCATTGTGCCCCTGCAAGTTAGCCCAGTAGTTTGCCATCAGTTGCATCCTTCTTAGTTCCAAAGGCTTTATTCCCATTTCTACCTGCAGGGCTGACACTGGTGACGTTTTAAAAGCCCCACTGCACACTCTCAAGGCCTGAGCCTGAATCACATCCAGTTTCCTTATAAGAGACCTAGCTGCTGATCCATATACTATATTTCCATAATCCAATACAGATCTTACTAAAGCCACATACATTCTCTTCAAAGCTGAACAACTTGCTCCCCATTCCCTACCAGTCAAACATCTCATCACATTTATTACTTTTTTACATTTCTCCTCAACTTTCCTGATATGGTCTGCCCATGTTAATCGTGAATCAAATATAACTCCCAGAAATTTAAATGATGCAACCCTTTCTAATTCAACCCCATACATCCTTAACTTCTTCCCTACCTCAACCCTTTTCCTGGTAAAAAATACAGTTTGAGTTTTGTCTACTGAAAATCTACATCCCCAATCATAACCCCACTCCACCACTTCATCAATTGCTTCTTGTAGTTTCCTGATTATATGGTCCATGTTCCTGCCTCTTTTCCACAAGGCCCCATCATCTGCAAACAGTGACCTACCTATATCCACTGGTACCTTTGTGAAGACATCATTGATCATAATCATGAAAAGTAATGGGCTAATCACACTACCTTGAGGTGTGCCATTTTCCACTATGTACTGTTTTGATAATTCTGATCCAATCCGAACTTGAATTTTTCTACCAAACAAAAAATCTTTAATCCAATTAAAAACTCTCCCACCAACCCCCATCTTATG
This sequence comes from Mobula hypostoma, assembly GCF_963921235.1. NCBI lineage: Eukaryota > Metazoa > Chordata > Chondrichthyes > Myliobatiformes > Myliobatidae > Mobula > Mobula hypostoma. The sequence goes on from NC_086100.1 coordinate 160,538,709, forward strand.
CAGTTTAATTAATAATCCTTCCTTCCACATCATATCATAGGCTTTTTCAATGTCAAAGAACACTGCCACTACTGACTCTCTATTTGCCTGGGCCTTCCTTATTTCAGTCTCTAACATAATCACTGAGTCCATGGAATTCCTTCCCTTTCTAAAACCACTCTGATAACTTGCCAGCATTCCCCTTTTCTCAAGCTCATATGATAACCTTTCTGTTATCATCCTTTCCATTATCTTACATATACTTGATGTTAATGCAATTGGTTTGTAGCTAGTGGGTTTTGACAGATCATTGCCAGGCTTCCTTATTGGAATTACTACTGCTTCTTTCCATGCACTTGGTAATCTTCCCTCCTCCCACACTCTGTTATAAAAATGCAGCAACTTCAAGAGCACTCCTTCTCCTAGATTTTTTAGCATCACAGAGCATATCAGATCTTTCCCTGGGGAGGTTGGTCTTGATCTCTTTATTGCTCTCACCATTTCTGCTAATGTAAATGGATCATCAATTATATCATCTGTTCCTTCCCTCCTGCTCAACACACCTGGGTGTTGGCTCATTATTCTTTCCCTTCTTCTTCTCCCTTCTTCAGACAAATTTTCTGAACTGTGTATCAGTACAAATGACTTGGCCATGACCTCAGCCTTATCCCTACTGGAGACTGCAGTTTCCTCCTCAGATATCGTTACTGGATATTCCCATTCCCTTCTATCTCCTCCCATCCGCTTAATCATTCCCCATATCTCTTCCACAGGTGTTGTTCTTCCTACCTTGTCGCAAAAACTCCTTCAACTTGCCCTTTTAACTTGACGTATAGTTCTTCTCACCACTGCCTGTGCTTTCTTATATTGAACCAAATGCTGCATGTTATGGGTTCTTTTAACTAGCCTGAATGCTCTATTTCTGTTTTTTACAGCCTGACAACATTCCTCTGTCCACCATGGTACCAGTTTTCTATTCATCCTATTTTTACTCCTAGGTATAGATCCTTCTGCTGCCATGATAATTGCTGAAGTCACCTGATTGTTTAATTCATCTACATTTCCAGAAATATCAATCTTTGTCAACCCTTCTTCACTCAACTTCTGGAACTTACCCCAATCAGCTTTTTCAAACACCCACTTTGGGGTTCCGCCACCTGGTCTTACTTCAACTCTTTCACCCACTGAACACAAAACTGGGTAGTGATCACTGCCTACTGTTGAAGCAGTCCAAACTCCCCAGTTACTAACACCAGCCAAGGTATTAGACACTAACGTAATATCTAACACTGACTCAGTCCCTGTTGTTATATCTATCCTTGTGCCTCTACCAACATTCATACACACCAAATCCCTTTCTTCCATCAAATCTTCAATTACCTTCCCATTTGGATCTGTAATCTGATCCCCCCATATTGTGCTATGAGCATTGAAATCTGCACACCGCACTACTTTATGTCTGTTTTGTCCTTGTATCTTTAATAGGCTGTCCAAATCCAACCTTTTACATGGATTGTAATAGTTAATTATAACCACTCCCTCCCCTCTCTCCCACACTTCCACCACTATGTATTCCTGATCATCTCCTTTTTCCAGTACCCTATATGGTATACCTTGCTTGATTAACATAGCACAACCCCCTCCTCCCCGTAGATTTCTATCTTTCCTTATCATTGTATACCCATATACCACAAAGTCTAAAGTTGGTTTCAACCAAGTTTCCTGAATACACACTACATCTGGTTTTACAACCATTTCTTTAATAAAGTGCTTGAATTCCTGGCTATTGGCCAGTAAGCTCCTTGCATTCCATTGTAAAAGAATCACCATAATTAGTATTAACCAACACATGACACTTCCTGGCTTGACTGATTACTGAGGTTCTCCCTCACTTCCTCCCATGTCAGTCCTACTAACCCTAAATGGTTTACTGCTGCTTTTACCACCAGCTGAATTTTGTCACTTTTTAACTTTACCCCAGCAGTACTATTAATCACTCCTGCAATGAATGTTACTAGAGCCTTTTTGTCTACATAAATCCTGTCATTTGTTCTTTGTTGCATCTCTCGTATCCCTATTGCTCCCTGTTCATTAGGAACATTATTCTGTTCTCTTGACATTCTTACAGCTTCTGCATAAGTGATCTTTCTTTTCACTCTTATTTCTTGAATTTTAGTCTCCCGTCTCACAACCTCACACCCACTATATGCAACATTATGAGCTCCTCCACAATTGCAGCATTTTGGTTGAATTCCTGTTCTGCACTTTCCATATTCATGATCACCCCCACATCTAGCACATCTCCTCTGCCTTTTACAGTTTTTAGCCACGTGTCCAAACCTTTGACAATTATAGCACTTCAATGGCTTTGGCACATACACCCCTACTGGGTAACTCATGAAACCCAGGAACACCTTCCTTGGCACTCTTTCTTCTTCAAATTCAATCAATACAGATTCACTTTCCTTTTTCACTCCCTCCTTTGTTGATTTCAGTCTTTGAACATTCATTACTTTCCCTCCTTTGATATTCCTCTTTATCTCCTCCATATTTATACTCATCGGTATACCCGTAATCACTCCTTTACAACCACTGTTTTGTGCTCCCACCCTCCCAGTGTATTCCACCTTGCATTTTCCTATCTCTTTTAGCTTGAGTGCTTTCTCAAGTTGTTCCTCATTCGCACATCTTACCAATAAGTTTCCATCATTAAGGACTTTTGCAAATACTATTTCCCCTATCTTATTTGTCAGAGTTGTTGTTAGCACAAAGGGGTTAATTTTCTTCATATGTCCCTGAGCCTTCTCATTAAACCTAATTATGACAACACCTCCTCTCTGAGCTTGTTCATCTTCCTCACTTTCAGAGCTTTCTCCACTATCATTTCTTGTTCTTTTATTCCCTTTGTGTTGGTTTTTATTCATCCGATCCCTCACTACCTCCTCATTCCCTTTATTTCTCCCTTCACAATAATCCACCTCTCTCCCAGCTGCCTACCTCTGGTCCCAAGTCTCTATCCCTCTCCTTCTCCACTTTCTTTCCCTCAACCCTGCCTCTTATCTTGTCCGTCATTACCGGACCCACACGACCCCCTCCCAGCAATTTTCGTTCCTTCCCCACTCTCTTTCCCTCAACAGGTTCCAAAACACACTCACGCGTCAACCAAAACACAGCCAGCTTCCAGTCAAGCCAACTCAGCCACTCGGCCGTTCCCTGTTCATGAACATGTGAGAAGTTCAAGTACACTTAATAGCCATCATTATAAAATCTAACACTGGGCAACCATCCTGATAAATAGCCTCTTAAGAACTTCCTTGTTTTAATGGTATTTCATTGTCATTAATTTGTTCTGAGCCCATTTCTTTCCTGCACACACTGACCACTGCTGGCTTTATGTGAGCACAAGGAGACGGCGCCATCAAACTGTTGGCCTTTCCTCAAGTGTTTCTTGAATTCCTTTAAGTGTGGAACAGTACAGAAAAGCATTTCAACCAGTCTGACAGCTTTTCAAGTATGAATTATTCAATTAATTGTTTTTCTTGCTGAGATTTCCTGCTTCAGTACTTTTCCGGTACCGATTTAAAACCTGGTTTAGGGCATGTGTTTCAGTTGAGAGGGAGAAAGCTCAAAGGGAATGTGTGAGCCTTTTTTTTATATAGAGTGCCTGAAGTGCACTGCCAGGGATGGTAGTGGAGGGGGATACAACAGAGGCGTTAAGAGGCTCTTAGATAGGATGTGAATGTGCATAGAATGTAGGGATATGGACCATGTGCAGGCAGAGGGATTTCGAAAAATTGGGTGTCATTAGTTTAATTAATTAGGGACAACATCATGGGCTAAAGGGCCTGTGGCTGTGCTGTGCTGTACTGTTCTATGTCTAATAATAGAGGTCATGCATTAAGGCAAGAGGGGCTAAATTCAAAGGAGATGTGCAAGGCTTTTTTTTTTACATATGATGAGTGTGTGGAATGCACTCATCATATGTTAGTCATAACAAATATGATAGAGACATTTAAAAGGCTGTTAGAAAGGCACATGAATGTGCAGAAAATGGAGGGATATGGACATTGTGTAGGTAGAAGGGATTAGTTTAGTTAGAGACTTAATTACTAGTTTAATTAGTTTGGTAAACATAGTTGGTGAAGTGGTCTATTACTGATGTATCGTTTTATGTTCCATAGTTACTCTTCTTCTCTTAAGCAGGCCATTGGGAGCATAGCAGGTTGCTGGATATAGGAAATTTACACCCCTTTGTCTCCAGTTCCTTCAAAAATGATCATAAATCTTCGTCTTCTCGTTATTTCCCAGTGGGAATAATTTTTACTCAATTCCTCCAATCAAAACCCTTCATAGGTTTGACCCCTTCAATTAGATCTGTTGAACCATCTCATCTGAGTGCACTTCCATCACTATGGCATAGCAGGTAGGGCTCCCACCTCCCACCTCCCATTTCCAGCAACTTGGTTTCAGTCCTAACCTCCTCATTGTCTGTGTGTGGAGTGTTTACTTTCATCTTGTTACCATGTGGGTTTGCTCTTGATGTGGAATTTGAGATGTATTGACAGGATCAACACAGAATAGATTAGAGTCATGGAGTAGTATAACATGAAAGCATTTGGCCCATATCCTGCTAAACCATTCCTATCCATATATCTATCCAAATGAACCTTAAATGTCTTTATACCTTTCTCATCTGCTTTCTCGAGCATTTCATTGCATGTATACAAAACCCTATATGTAAAGAGACTGCTTTCCAGGTCCTTTGCAAGTCTTTCCCCTTTCACCTTAAACCTATGCGCTCTATTTTTTTGGATTCCTTTCTTTGGGGAAAATACCACGTGGATTCTCATCTGTAACCCTCATGATTTAATATATCTCTATAAGATCACCTCAGACCCTTACATTCCAATGAATAAAGTCGTCTTTTGCCCAACATCTGACTGTAATTTGGACTCTCAAGTCATGGGAACATTCTCATATATCTTCTTTGCAGTCTTTCCAGTTTAATGGCGTCTTTCCAAAAACTGTGGACAATACTTCAAATGCGGTCTCACCAATGTGTTGTATATCTGTTCTGTACAATTGTCTGAATTCCTAGACTCGGTGCCTTACCTAATGAGAGCCAGCATGTCAAATACCACCCTGTCTATCTGTGATGCTACTTTCAGTGAACTGAGTACCTGTACTGATTGGTCTCCCTATTCCACAATGCTCCACAGGGCCTTACCATTTCTGTATAGGCCCCATGGTGATTTGAACTTCCCAGAATACAATGCTGAATGCTTATCAGAACAGAGTTTCATTTACCAGTCCTCGGTCCATTCAACTAATGATCAAGATCCCCCTATAATTTTTGATGAGTTGGTTCACTGTGTACAATATTACATATTTTAGTGTTACCTGCAAATTTACTGACAATATGGGAAATTATTTGGGAATGTGATTTATCTGTGAACCAGCGTTGATTTGGTATTGCTGAGTTGCTTTCCTTCCGTGTCAAAAGGGAATATTGCCATCTCCTTGTACATTTTTATTCTGATTGTTGTCTGCTGTCCTTTCAGACAAAAGGGAATTTCTGTACAACATTTCATCTTACATTGAATAAATTCTGTAATAAAACTATTTTGAGACCTAGGATCTGTCAACATTTCAGGATCTAACTCATTACTGTCAACAGAGAAGTATTCCTTGCTTGGCATGTGTGCAGAAACATGAAATGGGATTTAACCATGCATCTGCAGCTGGCACTGTTCCAGAACAAATTTAAGGAGGTGTTGATGGTAAGCCTAGGAGCCTGGCATGTAGAATAAGTAGAGCATCTCAACATTGATGAGTTCCATGTATGGTTTCACTCAAGCAAGAGATTTCCTATTGTCCCTCTAGGGCTATGGCATGACAGGCTCTCCTGTTTCGAGCTCCTGTCAACAGTAAAATTTGATTAGATTTCATTGCTCCTTTTGGCACCTTCAGGATTCCCATTATGCATCCAAGTGATGCAGTTGTTAGAGCTTAACTGCACATCTGATACAAATTTAAGCGAGGCAGAGCGTGTGTCTGCATTTCCTCAATTGAGTCACTTCTCCCGCATTTTAACATGGTATAAAAAAAATGCCAGACAGACACGAGTTCACGTCTCAAACAAAAAGAGCATAAAACCAAAGAGGATTTGTTAATTTTGTGCGTAGGCTTAGACTGCATTTGGATCACTTGAGAAGCATCTGGTTTCAGAATGATAAAGAGGAAATGGGGAAGCACATAAAAAGAATTTCACGAAATTACACTTGAACAGAATGTCAGTCTTTAGGAGTGTGCTGGGACAACCCAAAAGGCATCTATATAGTTATGACATAAGTTGATGACACTTACAGACATCCCACCTCTCCCGGAACATCCGGGAGTCTCCCGCATATGAATAGTGGCTTCCTGATGCCCACAAATTATATACAATATCACGGAAATCAATTTTTTTTTGAGAGAGAGAGCAAGCAAGCGGGAGAAAAAGTGCGAGAGCGACCACGAGAGAGAGCGAGAGCAAGCAAGAGCGCGCAAGCGAGAAAGAAAGCAAGCGAGAGCGACCACGAGAGAGAGCGAGAGCAAGCAAGAGCGCACGAGTGAGAAAGAAAGCAAGTGAGAGCACGAGCGAGAGAGAGCGCAAGCAAACAAGAGAGAAAGCAAGCGAGAGCGACCACGAGAGAGAGAGAGAGAGAGAGAGCGAGAGTGCGCCATGGGAGAGTGTTCCAAAAAAAATATAAAACGTACGTCACCCCAGACTACCCTAAAGTGTACCCCTGCCTAATAGGGGTCAAAAATAATGACAGTGTTGCTCGCTGCACTGTTTGCAACAGTGACTTTTCTATTGCCCAATGTGGGTTAAAATGTAAAAGACATGTTGAGGTGAGTTTAACAGGTGTCATTCGTTCATTAGCATAGCTAACGTTATTTAAACTAGCTGGCTAGCTGCTAAGGAGCTGCTCTATTGCAAACAACCCACCTCTCCCGGAAGTCTCCCGCAAATTGATGGTGCTCCCTCCCTGAAATGAGATTTTGCAGGGTGGGATGTCTGCACTTAAAGAACTCAACGTAAAAGCTTGTAGGTAAATTCAGCAGAGAATTCAGAGAAAATTTCAATCACTAAGTGCTATATAAAGGAGAATAACATAGTTGTTTTTAACTTCATTCAAAAGGTGGAAGGATACTTTGCTATGATGAGATGGGCTCCAGTAGTTAAAGGCAACATGGATCAACGGGGCTGAGTGATTTGTAATTGGTTTATTATGGTCACACGTACTGAGATAAAATGAAAAGCTTTGCTTTGCAGACTATCCAAGCAGATCACTCCATTCGTAAGTATATTAAAGTAATACAAAATGAAAACAATTACCAGATGGAGAATATAGTGTTACATTTACAAAGTGCTAAGCAGGTAGTAAAATATAATGCAAGGGCCATAATGAAGTAGATTGAGAGGTCAAGAGTTCCTCTTAGCTTATAAAAGGTCTGTTCAGTTTCATGGCAGTGGGACGGAAGCTGTCCTTGACCCTGCTGTATGTGCTCTCAAGCTTTTATGCTTCTTCCCAATGGAAGGAGGAAAAGCAGAAAGAGTGAGTGGGATAGGAGGGAGCCTTGATTATTTTGACTGCATACCTGAGGCACTGGGACGTGCAGGTACACAATTTCACTGTTTTAATTATCTATACTTTCAATTAACATTGTGAAGATCCAATAACTGTTGTTTGAAGTCATCCAAGATCCTGCCTGCTGTGCTACAGCATGTACCTAATTGATCATAATTGCATCGGGGATTACATTGATTTTGGTTAAGCTCTGCACCAATATTTAAACTTCCATCCATGTATTTTTTGTGTCCCTTTGGAAGACCTTGTGTCTTCCTATCCCAGCAATCACTTCTAGTCTTGTAATATACATGATATTAATTGCTTCTTTTCACCCTGGCCTTCTGTACATCTGAATTAAATATTTCATGTTAGTGATCAGGCTTCGGGTCATCTGAAATAACATTTCCATAAGACTGTAAGACATAGGAGCAAAATTAGGCCATCTGGCCCATCGAATCTGCTCCGCCGTTCTAACATGGCTGATCCTTTTTTTTATTCTCCTCCTCAAACCCAGTTCCCAGGCTTCTCCTCATAACCTTACAATGTCCAATCAAGAACCTATTAATCTCTGCCTTAAATACACTTGACTTTCGCAGCTGCACGTGGCAACAAATTCCACAAATTCACCACCCTTTGTCTAATGAAATTTCTCTGCGTCTCTGTTTTGAAAGGGCGCCCCTCCATCCTGAGGCTGTGCACTCTTTTCTTAGACTCTCCCACCATGGGAAACATCCTTTCCACATCTTCTCCGTCTAGGCCTTTCAACATTTGAAAGGTTTCAGTGAGACCTCCCCCCCTCCCACCATCCTTCTGAATTCCAGCAAGTACAGACCCAGAGCTATCAACCCTTTCATTCCTGGAATCATCCATGTTAACCTCCTCTGGACCCTCTCCAATGCTACCACATCTTTTTTAAGATGAGGGGCCCAAAACTCTTCACAATACTCAAGGTGAGGCCTTACCAGTGCCTTATAAAGCCTCAGCATCACATCCTTGCTCTTGTATTCTACACCTCTTGAAATGAATGCTAACATGGCATTTGACTTCCTCACCACCGACTCAACCTGCAAATTAACCTTCAGGGTTTTCTGCACAAGGACTCCCAAGTCCCTCTGCATGTCCGATTTCTGGATTTTCTCCCTGTTTAGGAAATAGTCCGCACGTTTATTTTCTACTACCAAAGTGCATGACCATGTATTTTCCACCATTGTTTTTCATTTGCCACTTTGTTGCCCATTCTCCTAATCTATCTAGGTCTTACTGCATTCCTCAATGCTACCTGCTCCTCCACCAATCTTCGTATCGTCTGCATACTTGGCAACAAAACCATCTATTCCATCATCTAAATCATTTATATACAGCATAAAGAAAAGTGGTCCCTGCAGAACACCACTAATCACTGGCAGCCAACTAGAAAAGGATCCTTTTATTCCCACTCGCTGCCATGTGAAGAATGGCTTCAATATTTGGGGAGTGTCCAGGTATATTTTGTTTCTTTAGCTGTGTTGTACAGATGGAAGTTGTTACTGATAATGAGTGAGTGTACTGAAACTTCAGGCAAAGTTGATGGTAAATATGGACATTATTTGTTGCTGAAATATCAGCAGGCTCCTCTTTCAACATCAATGAAGCATCATGTAACCTTATCACAAAAATAGAATCTAGTTATTTGAAATTCTGGTAGTCTTTAATTGATAATTGGTTTAAAAATGATCAATTATTATTAATTGATAATTAGTAATAACTGCTTCTCAGTTTCTGTTTTAATTATTGCCTTTCTGCTGTAATTATTGCCTCTAGGTTTTAATTGTTTCTAAAGACTTTTTTGCAGGAATTAAAATAAAAGTGATCTTTAAATTTCTTATTCTTCGCCATTTTCTTTCCTTATCATTCAGTTTTCCTTTTAGTTTCTTCATTTCTCTTTCAGCAGCTGAATTTAGCCATTCTTATTGGCACTGATGTGATTAGATCCTGGAAGTGATACCTGACACTCCTTCGGTGTGATTGGCTAGGGATCTGCATGTTTGATTGCTCCATTTCTGGAAGTATAGTGGGAGATGCCCTGTTCAAACAACCTGCAGTGGTGTTAAAAGGAATAAAGGCAACTCAAAATGCTTGAGGGATCAGATGGGAGAATAGGGTGTTATGAATCAGATATACTTAGTGCTTTCTCATTGAATAATACAGCATGGGATCATTCAGAGCACAAAATACACTATGGCCTTTTATACTAATCCTATTTTATCATATTCCATCCTGTTCCCAACAACTTCCTCCAGATTTTACTACTGGAACTGGACTCACACACACTTTAGGGGCAGCTTACAGATTAACTCACTGAACCATCTCTGTTTGGGATTTGGGTGGAAATCACAGCAGCTAGGAGAAACCCTCTAAGTCAGAGGGAGAATGTGCAAACTCCATGCTGGATTGAACCCAGATCTCTGGTCCCTGGCACTATGAGGCACCGGCTCTATCCTCTTGTATACATCTACTTCCTTTGTATGCACCTGCTGACCAGATGATCAGAGGTGGGATCTCTTGCGTGTGAACTTCCAGGCAGACAGATTCCAACAGTGGAAATGTTGTTGTTGTTGTTCCTTATCACGCCTTGTGGCGTATCGGGTGGCCTTTTTGCCATTTCCATAGCATTGGACAGTTTTTTTGAGACTGAGTTGCAAGCTCAACACAACCCAGCACGGATGGAAAGCATGTAAGGAGCTGCCCGGATTTGAACTTGGGACCATTTGCTTTGAAGTCCGGTGCTGATGCCACTACAGCACCAGCTGGCGCAATGGAATCATTGGAATGATTACTATTCATTAGCATTGTGCACAGACTACTTGTCTGAATCCCTTATTCACAAAACTAATAGCTTTTACTGCTTGCTGCTTCACTTTTAAAGCCTTCAGAACTACGTTAAGCAAAGTCTTCCTCTGAAGTCTGACAGCTAACCCAGTGCATGCTTCTGAAACATGGCATATAAGAAATAAACCAATCCAGCTTTATATCTGTCCTTTTCTCATATATTAACAAATTAGAAATTCTTTATGCATTAGGATCCCTGGCTTTGGAAAAAGCTGAGTTGACGCTTGGTTTGATCCTGACAAGTTTAAATTTATTCAAATACAAACGACAAGCAGCAATGGTCTGATTGAAGCAGAGTTTTGTTTGAACATTTCTTTGTGGTTTTTTTTGTACTCTTGCTTTACAAAGATATGCCACTTCAAAATATCCCACATTTCAGATATAACAATAGCTAGAATGGTTATCGGAGGCAGCTGCAAAGGAATTGTTAGTCTTGATGTTACCTGAAGTAATGCCACAGACTTTGCCTAATGAGTAAAGTGTCTCGGTGGCAAGGATTAATATTTATAGGGAGATTGGAACCTCTGGCTGTATGCACAAAGGAGTCTCAGGTCTATCGGTGTTCTAAAATTAGGATTCTGCTCTGAAATGGATTATCAGCTTATCCCTGCTGTTGAATGCACAGCACTGCATGAGTCCTGCCAACTTCATAGTGTAGGATTCAGATTATGAGGTGACACCTTGCGGGAAGCCGATACTCCACTGTTCAATCAGTTTCTTTCATAGAATTTAACTGCAGGAATTCTTACAAAGGAAAGAGTTTCTTTTTTGTTTCAAATGTTTTTCTCTGAAGCACAGAGGCCCTTTTTGGGGGTCATCAGATGGTCATCAATCATTATGAACCCCAGTTAGCAAAGTACAAAGAACGATGGACATCTTCAATCAATAAAGAAAAGAATATGCATTTCTGCTGCGCCTTTCGTGATTTTGGGAAATCTCAGTGTTTTCTAGCCAAGGATGTACTTTTGATGATTAATTGCAGTTATTATATTGGAAATGTGACGGACTACTTTGGACACAATGAGCAGCCACAGACAGCAATGTGATAATGACTAGATTGCCTCTATTTCAGCAATTGCATTTGACAATCAATATTGGCCAGGCCACTGAAGTGAATGTCTTGCTTTTTAAGAGCATAAACACAATGCATGTTTTTTTTAATTGAATTGAAGCATGGAGACTAAAATTCTCAGCCAGAACAAGGCAGAATCGTTCCAGCACTCAGTCCTGTCCTAAAATCTGGATTAGGATTCATGCACTCTAGCTTTTGACTCAGATGTAAGAGAACTGCCTGGTTGTGGCTAAGAAAAAGTCACGAATGACACAATGGCACAGCTAGTGGAGCTGCTGCCTCACATCTCCTGCATCCCGGGTTCAGTTGTGAGGTCGGGTGCTGTCTGTGCAAAGTTTGCATGTTCTTTCTGTGAATCCATGGGGTTTCCTCTGGGTGTTTCTTTATCCTCCCTCATCCAAAAGACATGCAGGTTGGTAGGTCGAGCAGCTAATCTAAGTTCATTCATGCATAGATGAGTGACAGAATTGGCGTGGAAGTGTGGAGAATAGGTTATAAGGACAGTTAGTGGGGAGTGGAATTGCTCTGTGAATTGGCGTATGTCTGTTGTAAGGAAATGTGTAAAAGGTTGATGTCGTATACCCTACTGCTTAAGCATGTGTGTGCAGAGTCATAATAATATTTATTATCATCAACATAAATAATGTGGTTTCTTGTTTTGTAGTAGCAGTACAGCACAAAGTAAATAAAATTACTATAAAACAGATATAAATAAATATTGCTCAAAGAAGGAATACAGTAATGATGAAGTATTCCATCGGTTCAAGGTCCGTTCATAAATCTGATGTTGGAGAGGAAGAAACTGGTTCTGAATTGGTGAGTGTGGGTCATCAGGCTCCTGTATCTGCTCCCTGATGGCAGTAAGGAGAAGAGAGCATGTCCTGGGTAATGGGGATCCTTAGTGATGAATGGCACCTTTTTGAAGCCCTGCCACTTGAAGATGAGCTCGATGGTGGGGAGGGCAGTGTGCCAGGATGGCTCTGTGGACATGATGCTGTCACTGAATTAAGTTTCTATATTTGGACACGAAGTGATTCCAAACACACGTATCAATGAAGAGAAACAAGAGTCGGCAGTTCAGTGGGTCAAGCAGCATCATTGGAGTGAAATAGTCTGACAGCATTGCAGTGTCCAGATGAAGGGTCTTGACCTGTAACATTGCCTCTGCATTTCCTGCCACAGATGCTGCCTGACCTCCCAAGCTCTTCCAGCATCTAATTTATTACACATGTACCAACATGTTTGTCTGGAAGCTAAACTTAGAACCAGGAAGAGGCTGTGGTTAAACATTTTTTTCTGGAGTAGACAAGGTTAGGAGGAGATTTAGGCGGTGTTGGGCACATGGTTAAAGTGTTCGTCTAGTGATCTGAAGGTCGCTAGTCATGGCAGCGTGCTCGTGTCCTTGAGCAAGGCACTTAATCACACATTGATCTAGTGTCTGTGCGAGGAGTGGCGCCCCACACAGACTTCCAATCTGCGCCTTGTAAGGCATGAAAATGCCCGACGCAGGCCTCTCATGGGCTGAGTCGACGTTCCCTCCCTTAGGTGGGATATTCTGGGTGATGACATTTCATGGCTTAAGTCAGAAGAAGCAGTTTCCAGTACGGAAAAAAACAAAAGCCCAATGAGACAGATTCAAAGCAATTGGCAGTAGAACCACATGCAAGAATTCACATTAGGCAGCAGATTCCAATGATCTGGAATAGGCCAGCAGAAAGTGCAGAGTTGAGACATGTGATAACAATTTCCAAAGAGATCATGAAGGGGGAAATTATTGCAGGGTTATTGTGGGAAAGGTTAGCAAGGGTGGGGTTAATCTGGTAGCTCTGTAAAAGAGCCAAAACAAATATCCAGTGTGAATAGGTGAATAGTACCTTTACATTTCAGATTCAGTTGCTAACAGATAATGTATGCTGAGGAAGTAATGTCTGATAGCCTTGTATTTACAGGATTATTTTTACACCTTGTTAATTTTGTTGTATGATACCTTTACAATATTAACCATTTTTAAAGATTTAGTATGATATTAGAATCTTTTATTCTATCAAACTGTCAAAATAAAACCATTTGCTGAAGATTGTGGCTAGTCAATTTCAGTTAGTCTGAATGATCCAGGGATTTGAGTTCATATCTCACAGACCCTCGGGTGCTAATCAAGCAGGTTCCTTTGTTCCGCATGAATTGAATTTCTCAAGTGCTATTGGATTAATTTCTTAAATTGCAGATTTAACTTGCGAAATTGAGCTAATCTGATTCTTTTTTGCCTTTCTTTTCTAAACGGAATTCATAGCATGAAGAAAAATTAGGGGACTTTGGAATGGTGGTTATGTTAGTGCACTAGCTTCTGGAGATCAGGATATAGAGTTCAAATCTCACCAAAGGACCTGGGGAACTTAAATTCAAGTGAATAAATCTGAATCATGATGACTATGAATTCATTTCAATAATATCCTTAAGAGGGAGAAATCAGCAGTGTGACTCCACTAATCTGGTGTATTCTCAACGTAGTCCTCAGTTCAGAACAGTTTGGGACAGACAGTGATTGCTAATCTTACCAAAGCCATCCACAAGGACATTAATTGTACAATATACAATGAAATTTGGATAATCTGGCATCTTTGGGACTTTAATAGTATTAGATTGTCAGATTTTCCAGACTATGAGATATTACTGCCAGTAATAAACCAACGCATGTTTAATTCACTTTGCTTAGGGATAGAGGTATGTTCCCAACGAGGGGCCCATGGCATTAAAAATAAGGTTGGGAACACCTGCTTTAATGAAACAGGTGAGATTAAAGGGAATGTAGGACGGAGACACCAAAGCTTTTAAAGAAAATCTTTGCCTGGAAGTACCAATGAATTTGAAGTTGATTGAGGCTTAAATATGGGTGAGGATAACAATTAGATTAAACTCCTGTTCCTCTTTCAATTTTATATCCCTAACTGATAGGAGAAGTTCTTGGATTTGAGTCTTGTTTGGAAGGGACAGCTTCTGACAGTCTAGCCTTCCTACAGAACTTCTCCAGCTAACATCATTACTTTTACACGTCTATTCACTTGATACATACCATTCACTTGAGTAATAAATGAAGGGTCCAAGTTTATATATTGCTATTCACTGCTTTGAGTAAAATTAAAAAAACTTCTCTCATTGTAATTGTTCACATTTGCAATTGTGTTCTTTGTAACTTAAGGTGACTATTATGTGTCTGAATAGTTGTGTTATGCATCATACTGTGTATGTGAGAGCAAGTACACAACATATTTGGCATATCGGTGCTCTAAGACGCCTGCATTGTGAAACCAGTTGATTAAAATCGTTTGATGCCCTCTCCTGGCCTTATTATGTCCTACAAGCTTTTACTTTCAACTTTTTGGAGTTTATCACAAATTTGCTTTAAAATACAAACTATCCTGATCCATCGTTTCATATTCGCCAAGTGTGACTTTTTGGACCTTCACCCACAATTTCCCTATCTTAAGGTGCTCCAGAGGTATGACCACAAAGAAATATTGGGAGTCAACTGCAAAAGTGATTGAGTTGCAGGCCATTCATTTAAGAGGAATGTGTGATGCCCAATAGGACAGTTTAGGGAAGAGTAGGGAGAAGGGTGATGTTAAATTCAAGCACTTAACTATGAACTCTTCATAAAAACTAATCCCATTAATGGCAATAAATAAACCTCTGGGTTTATCAATCTCCCTTAGAAAAGAAAGTCAACATCCTTGGCCAGTAATTCTAGGCACATCAGGCTTTTTTTCTGATCCTTAACTACAAATTTAGGGGAAGTAGGGACAGGGAATAAATTCAAGATTCAAGATTGTTTATTGTCATTCTTCAGTACATGAGTATAAAGGAGAATTAAATGATTGGAACAAAAATAAACCACAATAAGCATATGGGACACATTAAAAACAGGGAAAAAAAAACTAAATATAAAAGCAATCCTATTAAACACAATGCATAACACACTAGTAATTGTTATATACATAGACGGATTGTAGGTACTAAAGTACATTCCCTGCTACATTCACATCACATAAATCAGTGGGGGGTTGGGGGAGAAGAGGTGTTAAGTCTGATGACTAAGTGAGATCAAGTGGGGAGTTTTATGAGTTTTTTGAAAAATAAGGTGGAGGAATTTAAATTGCTAGTTTTGGAATTGGAAACCTTGTCAGCAGGAGTGTTAATTCAGGAATGAACAACAGGGATGGAATTTAGAAGAAGGGTGCGTTTGGTCTCATGGGGAGACCCACTGGACAAGAAAATCTCGATTGAGTATTGCAGTAGAATTCAGCGGCAGACTCTGAGGAGCAGGGCTGAAATCCTTAATCTTCTGCTTTGTTCCAAAGGCTTGCTCCGAAGAAAATAATCTGACTTTGACTGGAAGCAATAATGTAAATTGTTAATGAAGGTGAACAGCAATAGCCTATCAGGCCCCTCAGATTGCTCTGCCGTTCACTGAAAGTGACAGGACTTTGATGCTCTGTGAGTTAAGGAAAGGCAGAATATGTGCAAGATGGCAGGATTTGTAACTTACGGATGATGATGCTCACATGGGAAGGTTCCTTTGCCTCTGGTGGTGGAAACATTGGAAAATTCTGGTGAATTGGAGTGTGACCTGCAAATAGGAAATATTGGCAAGTTATTCATGGTGTTCTGGATAACACATTAGCTGTATTGATATTAATGAGATTGTTTGGGCATCATCAAATCACTGTTAGTAGGAACTTGTTTGGCACCAGATGACTGCATTTTCCCTACATTACAATAGTGACTACACTCCAGTAGACATTAGCACTTTGAAAGAGCTTCTTCATCCTAATTAATTCTTTGACCTCAAAAATGCTTATTTTCCATGGGGCAAAACAATTCCCCTCTCAAAGTATACTGACAATGTGAATGTCATTGAATAGCAGAGCAGGTTCAAATATTGCCATTCTAAGCAGACGTTTTATTAAGAATAATAGTAAGTGTTTTGTAATTGGGTTTGAGGTTGTACGTTGAGTATTGTCTCTTCTGTCATGAGAGGCAATTGGGTGTAAATTAACTCCGATTGTGTATAAGAAGTGTGTTGATATTTACTCAGTTTGCTCTCTGGATGCAGGTGTTGGTAAAAGCAGACAGGGAATAACTAACTGTTTTTTAATGAGTAGGATCTCATCTAGCATGACGTCTCCTTTTGGCAGATATACCCAGCTCTTACCGACGGAATAATTACGCTTCTTGAAGGTGTGAGCAGAGAGTTGAAACTGCCCAAAAATGGACTTTAGGTGCAGCTTTGTAAATGAATAAAAACTTAATAAGTCCTTAAACATAGTGGAATGTTTACTGTTAACATTGCTGGTGTTGGCAACGTGCTGGTGGTACTCACCTCTGTGGAAAATAAAAGAAGCAGATCTTGAGTATAGTGGTACTCAAATAGCCTGGAATAGCACTCAGTTTAATTCATGTAGATGAGAAGTATTGCACATGGTAAGACAAACCAGGGCAGAGCTTGTACAGTGAGTGACAGAACTCTGGAGAGTGCTGTAGAACAGAGACCGAGCAATGCAGATATGCATGATCTTGAGTGTGGCTGCTCGGTTAGACAAGGCGGTGGAAAAGGTGTTTTGTATGCTTGCCTTTATTGGTCAGAATATTGAGTATAGTAGAATAATATAATCCTGCAATAGCAAGGATGTAACTACACCGGAGAGGATGCAAAAAAAAAATAGTGAGGCTGTTATCAGTACTGGAGGGCTTGTTTAATAAGGGGAAATTAGATAGGCTCAGACTTTTTTCTTCCTGGGGTGTTGGAGGTTGAGGGGTGACTTTATAGAGGTTTATAAAATGATGAGGAATATCCATGAGATGAATAGCCTCTGTATTTTTCAGGAGTAGGGAAGTCGAAAACTAAAGGGTTTTCGTTTGTAGTGAGAGGGAAGAGGCTGCAAAGTAACTCGAGGTGCAATTTTTTTCCCACACTGAACGGTGCATAAGTGGAATGAGCTGCCAGAGGAAATGGTAGAGGCAGATACAATTATGACTTTTAAAAGGCATTTGAATTGGGGCATGAATTGGAATAGTTTAGAGCAGGGGTTCCCAACCTTTAAGGACCAAATGGAGGAAAATGAGACCAGCTCAGGTATTCACCTAGGCCAATATGGATGAGATGGACCAAAGCACTTGTTTCCATGCAGCATTAATCTATGACTCTCGTTCAAGTTCAATAATGGATAAACAATAAATGTTGGCTTTTCATCTATTTCCTTCACTTTTATCTAATGAATAAATATAAAGAAAGGTAGAATCCAATACTTGGTATTTTACAGTATCCTAACTTGAAGAAGCAACTTACTGAGGAAATTTCTAATTCCTAAAAAAAATATTTTGGTGCACTAAATATTATCTTTTACTCTCTTTGCGTAGGTTAACAGGGGCTACAGTTTGACAGAGTCTGCTGCTTGCGAGACAGTGCTGATGGGGGACGCGGGAGCTAGGCGCTCTACTCTGGTCTCCAGATTACCCATCTTCCGACGGAGCACTTCGAAAAGACGCGATTCCCTTCCATCTTCTCCATCATCTGTCACCAATGGAGTCCACACCTCCTCTCCATCCAGCACCAACTCCAGCTCCAGCAGTGTGGGCAAACGGAGGAGCATCTTCCGCACTCCATCCATTGCCTTCCATTCCAAAAAGACTCAGGAGCATCGGGTGGAAGCCCGTGATTCCAATTTGAATCTCCCTAATGGTGTCCAGTGTCTGGATGGGTCGAGTCGAAAGGAGAATGCTGATGAGAACAGCAAAACCAAGATGCGCCATTCATTTGGGTTAAGTGTTACGCGGAGCAAAAGGATCACCAGGTCGATGACTGAGGACTTTGACAAAGGGAAGGACCCGTCTCACAACAAAAATGTCTTCATGAATTGTATTAGCTCTGGGAGATCCAGCATTGATGAGGGGGATGACTCTGGTTTCCCTGATGACCATAGCAAACATTCCGTCAAGCACTCCAGCAGAAAACTACTTCCCAAATCCTTTTCCACGCACTACAAGCTTTCGAAGAATGTTGCACGGAGTCCGTCAGTAACACCGGCAGATCAGCCCAAGGTGTCACCAGAAGCCAACCTGGATACATTAAGGCGACCTGTAATTGAAGAGTCCTCAAAGTATCTGCAGGTCGAGAACACAGAAGGTTCGTTGCATTCACCTCTGCTTTCGAGCGACAATACCACGATACTAACCCCATCAGAATTTGTGCCAATGTCCGCAGACTCGGTCTCTGAGGCTGATAAGGAAATATTAGTCTCTGCTGATCCGAATCACGACATTTCTTTGTTTGACACTGCTGTTGTCCCTACCTGTGTGGACTCTCCCAGCTTGTCTGCTCAAGTCGTGTCGTATGCAGAATGCAGCTTTCACGAAGAAACAGCACAGCTTTCAAGCCTGGAGGTCCTCGAAATCCAATCTCGCTATTCCCAAGGAATGCCTGAAACTGAAGGAAGTCCACGGATGGTTGGCGGTTTGGAATCAAAGGAAACGTGTGATGTTGACACTCCGAAGCAAGTGAACAACCCTATTGCTGAGGAAATTGCTTCTGTTTCTCATGATATGTTCTCAACTGACAATGGATTAGAGCTGATGGATCCTTCCACTGGGAAGACTTGTATATTAGCTAGCACTAACTCTGTCCCAATGATGAAGCAAGAGAAATGCCACGGAACATCTCATTCAACAGGTAGGACCAATCTATACTCCAGCATTAATATCAATTTAAAACATTCAGCCATTTCTACTCAGTCTTATGCTTCCACTCCTCTATCTCTTCCAGCCTCATAAACCCTGAATATTTTTTAACCATCTTCACCCTGGCTTTTATGTCCTTAATTTTTATTGCCCTTTTAGTGACGGATGCACCCCATGGCCGTAGGCATAGTTATCTCATTTAGTTTGTCTGGCCATCTCTCTTCCTTCATGTAGCTCCTTAAACCTTTATCACTTTGACCAAGCATGTGGTCACCTGTTCTATTACATTATTATCTGGTTTCATCCCAGATTTTGAGTTATGGGGTCATGCAGCATGGACATCGACTCCTTGGAGTGTAGGAGGCTGAGGAGTGATCACAGAGATATATAAAGTCACGAGGGCCATAGAGAGTGTAAGTGGTCTTTTGTCTGGAGTTGGGGAATCAAAAGCTAGAGGGCATATTTTTAAATTTAGAGATGAAAGTTTTAATAAGAAATTGAGACCTTTCAACAACTTACAGAACAAGGCAGTAACCAGAGTTTCCACTAGTCCGGTTATGGAAATATCTGCTGGCAGATCCATGTGTGTCTCCAGGAAGGCTTGCTTCATGGTTGAGTACAAAATCCTGTCCTGTGTCTAGTTGGGTATGAGGTTCTGTTCCTCCGTCTTGTATTGTATGTTCAGAAAAGTCTTTTGTCAGCAGGTGTTTTCCTCTCCTACTTGCATTGAGGTAGTGGGAAGCGTAGACAGATTCAGTGGAGGGGAGGTTGGTTTGCATGCTGGTCTGGACTGTGTTCACAGTTCTCTGCAATTTCTTGTGGGCTTGGATAGCATAATTGCCATAGCAAACTGTGATGCATCCATATAGAAAATGCTGGAGGAATTCAGCAGGTCTGGCAGCATCTGTGGAGTGGAATAAACAGTCGACATTTGATCCGAGACCCTTCATTGTCGACTGCTTATTCTCTCCATAGATGCTGCCTGACCTGCTGAGTTCTTCCGGTATTTTGTGGGTTTTTGTTGGTTTGGATATCCAGCATCTGCAGAATCCCTTGAGTTATGCATCCACATAGGATGCTTTCTATGGCGCATCTGTAAAAATTGGTGAGTATCATTGACATTCTACTGAATTTCCTTAAGCTTCCAAGGAAGTAAAGGCATTGGTATGCTTTCTTGTCCATAGTATACACGTTACTGAGCCAGACTGATGGTTGGTGATAGTTACACACAGGAAGGTAAGTTTTCAACCATCTGCACCTCAGTACCAGTGATACAGATAGGGTACATCGTCTGTCCTGAAGTCAATGACCTGCTCTTTTGTTTTGCTGACATTGAGGAAAACTTTGATGTCTTGCCATCATGAAACTGGGCTGTCAGTCTGCTCCCTGTATTCAACGTCATTGAGTTGTGACCCACTATGGAGGTACCAAACTTGTAAATGGAGATGGAGGGAATTCAGTCAGATGGACATGAATAGACAGACATTAGAGTAGGGGGATGAAGATGCAGCCTTGTAGGGCACCAGGACTGTTAACATCTTTGCAGATATTGGAGGTCAAAGAGGACACTGTGAATCTCCTGAGATGCACTCCAGAGGCTTTGAGATCAATGACATAAACTAGGAAGTCTTCAAGCTACCATATCTGTACTTGTTGAGCAGCTTGCCTGCTTATATCACATAACTATCTATCCAGCTCTAGCTGACAAAATTGTAAGATCACAGCTGACAATACTTAATAAATAATGTATAAGGAAAGAAAATTCTACCTTGTGGAATTTAAGTTTTGCTAATTAATCAAATATAAAAAAATCTAACAACTCTCAATAAATAAACTACAAAGTAAGATAAACATCTTTCATGTCTGTTTCTTGACTTCTAAAAGCACTTTTCAACTAATGAAATATACGAGACTTGTTCAGTGCCATTTGTAATGGGAAAATGACAAATACATTTTTTAACCTTGATCTCTTCACTGCTGTTGGAAAGCAATTAGTCTAAACTGCTAAACATTAACTGCTACCATGAAATATGTGAAAATACAGCTGCTTCAATGACTGAATTTAAAGCAACACCACTTTGATCCAACAGTAAAGATATTAATGACCTAAGTTCATTTCAGAGCAGTAATCTTCCAGAAGAATACAGGGAAGGCACCAAGCTGGTTTAGCCAAATGGTATCAAGAGTGGCAGGACCTAGCACTTGAAAAGGTTTGGCTCATTTTCTCAAAGGAGGAAATTTGTGGGCTCAAAATAATAAAGAGCCTTGAGATCAGCATCAGATTCTATTTATTAACAGTGACATTTATGATGTGAAACTTGTCATTTTGTGGCAGCTGTACCACTGAAGAAGAAGAAGAAAGCCCTTAACTCTGAGTGGAGTCATCGGGATGCCGTCATGACGGCGTTTTTTTAGCAGGCTTTCTTATTTTTACGAGGCCGAGTTGCTAGCTCGACGCTCAACCCAGCACGGATGGCGAGTGTGCAAGGGACCCGGCTGGATTTGAACTTGGGAGCCTTCGCTCCGAAGTCCGGCGCTGATGCCACTACGCCACCAGCCGGCCCTGTACCAGAGAGACACAAAATTATTTTAAATTACTAAAATAAATAATGCAAAGAAAAGGAATAATGAGATTGGGTTTAAGAACCAATCAAAAATCTGAGGGGAGAGGGGAATCATTGCCTGAATCATTGAATGCGGATCTTCACACACCATTACTTCCTCCCCGATAGTCGTGATGAGAAGAGGGTATGTCCTGGATGGTAAGGATCCTTAGCGATGGATGCCACCTTCTTAAGCACTGTCTCTTGGAGACAGGTTAAAATTAGTACTAGTGCTAGAAGGGACAGAGAAAATAGATTGAATGTAATTGGAAAAATAAAATGGATTATGAATCTTTGGAATTCTCAGCCTTGGAAGCTGTGGAGACTCACTTATTGACTGTATTTAAAAGTGAGATGGACAGATTTCTGCATATTAGGGGAACCAATAGATATGGTGTTACGTAACCGGCAACAATGAGTATCAATCAAGTCAGGTTATATAAAAACAACCAAACATTTATTAAACATGGATAAACAATAAAAAAAACAATCAAAGACCTTAACTGGAAGTTAACCGCTATGTGGCCATTCAACAAATTGCCACTTGGTACTGGTTCTTAAAGCAATAAATGCAGAAACAGTTCTTAAAGCAGTAAAGTCAAATATAGTTCTTAAAATGGTAAAATCGAAAGTCCAACAGATTTATACATTCAATTGGGAGAGCCTTCTCTGGAGAAGGATTTCTTCATAGACGCAACTTTCCTGCTGGTTCTGTCCAAAAGGATTTACGTTGAAGGAAATAAATGGCTTAAAACAACTGACTTTTCTTCTGGCAAGCAAATCCTGCATGAACTACCTTCTCCTTTGGCAGGAGTTATCCTCGATGCAGGTCGCTACTTCTTAAATGAATACTCAATAAGGCCGATCCTTTATTAAACTGCCAAACATTACTGACTTCTCTTAATCCTTCATATCCTGTACTTCGATAAAGTCTTCACTCTCCAATACTACTGAAAAGGTACATCGACAAATCTAGCAGAAATGGGTAAACTGCCAATCCAGCACTATTGTACCTTACAATAGAATGTAACACTCCGTTTTAAAAATGAAACTGCGTCATAAAACAAATACGCAACGGAACGGAGACACTGACTAACATTCTAGCTGGAAAACTAACTGCGTCACCAGGGGTCTTCCCTTTTATACCCGTGGTGAACATGTCATCATGTGACCTCACATCAGCGGGAAAATTACATCAGGAGACCTTCAAAGGACCATTACATCATTCTCACAAGAAAGTCACAAGATCTCCTTGAGGTATGTAATACTGGATACACAACAGGAAGATGATGTTGAGGTAGAAGATTAGCCATGATCTCATGGAATGGAAGAGCAAACTTGATGATATGAAATGTCTACTCCTTCCCCTATCTCTCATAGTTTTAGGCTTTGGATGAGATGATTTGCTGTTTGAAGTGATGAGTTGTTATGATTTAGAAGTCATTGCCTGAAATAACTGGGAAGGTACTTGCCTTTCACAAGGGGAAGCAAGCAACGAGTGGGTCTAATTGCAGAGAGCCCTTTTGTAAGAATATTGATTAGCCAAAGCTGTCTCCTTTCCTCGGATCATTCTCTGGTTATTGAACTTGACACTGGCTGAAAATACTCACTGAAGACAATTATCAGACTAAAATGAAAAACATCAGACTTTGGTGGACATACTGGTATTTGTCAGATTTTCATAATTTGTAATTTGAATTCTCATTTCCTGAAGCCTTTTTGATTTTGCCTGAGTTTATAAGGAGAGGTAGAGAGGCAGCAGATGGGAAAAAAACATATAGTTAATATTTACCTATACTTATGTGAGAATAATTATAGTAAGTGATTGGATTTAGAATGGTTCATAGAGTAATAGAGTAATACAGCTCTGATAGTCATAGTCATACTTTATTGATCCCGGGGGAAATTGATTTTTGTTACAGTTGCACCATAAATAATTAAATAGTAATAAAACCATAAATAATTAAATAGTAATATGTAAATTATGCGAGGAAATAAGTCCAGGACCAGCCTATTGGCTCAGGGCGTCTGACCCTCCAAGGGAGGAGTTGTAAAGTTTGATGGCCACAGGCAGGAATGACTTTCTATGACACTCTGTGTTGCATCTCGGTGGAATGAGTCTCTGGCTGAATGTACTCCTGTGCCCAACCAGTACATTATGTAGTGGATGGGAGACATTGTCCAAGATGGCATGCAACTTAGACAGCATCCTCTTTTCAGACACGACCGTGAGAGAGTCCAGTTCCATCTCCACAACAACACTAGCCTTACGAATGAGTTTGTTGATTCTGTTGGTGTCTGCTACCCTCAGCCTGCTGCCCCAGCACACAACAGCAAACATGATCGCACTGGCCACCACAGACTCGTAGAACATCCTCAGCATCGTCCGGCAGATGTTAAAGGATCTCAGTCTCCTCAGGAAATAGAGACGGCTCTGACCCTTCTTGTCGACAGCCTCAGTGTTCTTAGACCAGTCCAGTTTATTGTCAATTCATATGCCCAGGTATTTGTAATCCTCCACCATGTCCACACTGACCCCCCTTGATGGAAACAGGGATCACCAGTGCCTTAGCCCTCCTCAGGTCTACCACCAGCTCCTTAGTCTTTTTCACATTAAGCTGCAGGTCCCTCAGCCCACTGAGTCCATTCCAAACATCACCTACATTTGGTACATACCCCTCTGAGCCCTATCCCTCCAAGTGGTTCTTAAATGATCCTACTGAACCTATCTCAATCACCTTTTCTGTCAGCTTGTTCCATATACTGTACTCAACACCCTCTGTGTGTAAACGTTTTCTCCACTCATCCTAAACCTATGCTGACCAGTTTTAAACTCCTTTGCAATGAGGGAGAAGTCTGTTACCGTCCACCTTATCTATTCGTCTCTTAATTAAAAAAAGAATTCTGTGAAGTCGCCCTTCATTCACTTATGTTCCAAGGGATAAAGATTAAACCTGGCCAGTCTTTCTCTTTAACTCAAGCCCTCTAATCCTGGCACATCCTTGTAAATTTTCTCTGCACTCTTTCCAATTTAACCACATCTTTACTTTTGAAAACTAACCAAAACTGTACACAGTCCTCGCTGAAGACTTATGCAATTGCACCGTAATATCCATAATCAACACTCTGAATGATGAAGGACAACGGCTAAATAATTTTTTCTCCACCCTGTCTACTCGTGATGCTACCTTCAATGCTCTTGGTTAATAATAAGTCTAAAGTGAGTGTGGAGAAAGAAAAATAAATCTGTGTTTTTTGAAGGGAAAAAAAAACATTAATTATGAAACTCAGTTAAGGACTTCCAGTAAGATGGAGGCGAGTTTGTGTGTAGCAGGCTTTCAGGGGCCAACCAAAGGTGCTTTTTCCTTTGCTAAATGTATTTTTTATGATTGCCTGACAATTGTACTCCAAGAACTTCGGGTACTGCAGGGCTACTCCATCAGCGAGCTGGTCGTTGATCAGAGTAGCGGGTATTGTGTCAGCTGCAGAGACAGCTGGGGTGTTGAATGAGCTGGCCGGGATGTTGGGAAAAGAGCTGGCTGAAATGTTGGGGAAGAAACTGGTCAGGATACTGGAAGTGCCCACCGGAATGTCGGAGGAGCCGTTTTGGGTTTCGACAAGCTTACCCGGCTGCAGACCACGTTGCTGCTTGCCACACGTAGGCATCAGAGTTGGGGAACAAAGGCAGCTTGCAGTGTAACCATGGGAGATTGTCTTGGACATTTCACTTGCGATTGCAAGACTCTGTTAGGCAGTGATAGTGTAAGTTGCAGCAGGCCTGTTACCCTTGTCTGGTGGCACGACAGACAACATGGAAGCTGTGTAGAGAGGACAATGCCTTAAGCCACAGGCTTGCTTCCAGCTGCAGTCCAAGGGAGGAAATGCCAGAGGTGGTGAAGCGTGGCGTCCGCGCTTGGCAGGGGCCTGTCCTCTCCTGTTGGTGCTGGCCTCCCATGTTCGTACAGTGGAATGACAGGCTGGATTGTGTGCATGGGAGGCAGGGTTTGAGGGTTGGCACAACATTGTGGGCCGAAGGGCCTGTAATGTGCTGTACTATTCTATCTACGCACTGTCAGGAGACTGAACCATCGACTGCGGGACGTGTCACTGTGGGTCTTGGACTACATACATGTTCTTTTTCATGTGAATATGCTTCTTCACTGGCTGTTTTGAATGTGCTATTTTGTTTGGTTTTCACCTTGGTCCCAGAGAAAAGCTATTTCATTCACTGTATCTATTATGGTTGAATAATAATTAAACTTGATTTGGTTTGGATTTTCTTTTCAATTCTCTTTACACAACTTCAGCAGCTTAATTTTGGAGATAATTTGGTGTAGAATTAAGGACAGAGAATAGAAGAAGCTATTGATGAGAAAGTAAAGGGGAATATTATTGACAGAGAGGAAATGGAGGGGTAATTATTCGGAGTGTCAAGGAACTATTGAGGAGACTGTTAAGAGATAGAGATCATAAAAAGGCTATTAAGCCATTTCTAAACTAAAAAGCCTCAGGACCTCGGAAGTATGTGTATCCCAGCTGATGTTCTAAAACTAGGCCAGAAGGAACTTCAGTTATATTCACATTTTCTTTATTTATACTCAAGATGAACATGATCATCTTCAAGAAAGGAAGCAAATCTGATTGCACTAATTACAGTTGGAGATCCCCGCTCTCTGCTGCACGGAAAGTCATCACTGCAATCGTTCTCAACTGTGTCCTCCCACTCTCTCTGGAGTCGCCTCATTAATTTTTAGTGTGGATGCATCCATTTGGAGGCAATGGGAGGATCCAGTCTTCAGGACCTGATATTCACTATGCAACGACTCTAAGAGAGGAGCAGGGAGTGGCACCAATCACTAATTTGGTGTACAAAGCACCATTGCCACTCATGTGGCCTCTTTGCATGATACTGTCCTTGATTATATAAGAGGATTTTCCATAGGATCTAGCCCTTCAGCATCTAGTTACAGCAGGGCCTTAGGCTGCTGTCTTTCTCCACAAAGCCTTTGTCTTGCACAGCCAACACGATCTATTGTAAAAAGCTTCCTTTCAAAAATCAAGGATTCTGATGTCACCTGAACCCTCTTTCAGCAGAGGCAATCAATTTACCATCCCCTTCAATGCACCAGTGATTGTAACGATTGCTTTCAGAATCAGAATTAGATCCAAGTTTATGATTGCTGTCTTATTGTTGTTTTGTGGCAGCAGTGCAGTACAAAGATATAAATTACTGTAAATTACTAAAAATAAATAGTGCAAAATAAAGAAATAGTGTGGTACTCTTCATGGACCTTTCAGAAATCTGTTGACATAGGGGAGGAAGCTGTTCCTGAATCATTTACGGTGTGCCTTTGGGTTTCTGATGGCTGTAATGATAAGAGGGCATGTCCCAGACATCAAGGGTCCTTGCTGATGTTGTTTCCTGGAGGCATCACCTTAACAAGGTATCCTTGATGGTAGGGTGTGTTGCACCTGTGATGGAGCTGGCTGTATCGACAATCCTCCACGGCCTTTCTGATCCTATGCTTTGACGGTTCCATACAACCAGTCAGAATGCTTTCCACTGCATAGAAATTTCCAAATCTCCTCAAACTCCTTGTGAAGTAGAGCTACTGGCATGATCAAGACCTCAAAACACATGGTCTACTGGGCAGCAGTGATCTCTTCCAAAACTTTAATTACTTATCTCAATGCACTGGAAGGATACCACCAATGTTACCTGTGCAATGTCCTCTACACTGGCAGGATAAGAAAATTAATGACAACTTTCTCTCCCGGGTGAATATCCTCGGCCGTGAGGTCTCAGTTGTACTCTGTCAACTACAGTGGGTGGGTCATATTATTTTCATTCCCGGTATCAGACCTCTGAAACACATAACCCATTGTAAACTTTACCATGGTGAAGCATTTCCAGAAGGGTTGAGGAAAAACAGAGAAATATAGAAAACCTACAGCACAATACAGGCCCTTCGGCCCACAATGCTGTGCCGAACATGTACTAACTTAGAAATGACCTAAGGTTACCCATAGCCCTCTATTTTTCAAAGCTCCATGTACCTATCCAGGAGTATCTTAAAAGACCCTATCGTATTTGCCTCCACCACCGTCGCCGGCAGTCCATTCCACACACTCACCACTCTATGCATAAAAAAACTTACCCCTGACGTCTCCTCTATACCTCCATCCAAGCACCTTAAAACGGTGCCCTCTCGTGTTAGCCATTTCAGCCCTGAGGAAAAACCCTCTGACTATCCACACAATCAATGCCTGTCATCATCTTATACACCCCTATCAGGTCACGTCTCATCCTCCGTCACTCCAAGGAGAAAAGGCTGAGTTCACTCAACTTATTCTCATCAGGCATGCTCCCCAATCCAGGCAACATCCTTGTAAATCTCCCCTGCACCCTTTCTATAGTTTCCACATCCTTCCTGTAGTGAGGTGACCAGAACTGAGCACAGTACTCCAAGTGGGGCCTGACCAGGGTCCTATATAGCTGTAACAGTTTCAAAGAATGGTCTTAAAACCTCCCTGAAAAGTGAATTATTGGTCCATGATCATTCGAAGAGGAGAAACTTGAGTCCATGCATTGGGAGCACACAGAAGCTCAGCATAAGCAGTGGACATATTGCACCTCCTCACAAACTAGTCAACTCCCTACCCGAAGCCAATAACTCCCTACACCGGCTGTATCAAAATCTGTGGATCTGACATTGGCCTTGTCAGTCAACTTATAACCTCCAACAGTGAAATGAAAATAAGTCACCCTTGATCCTGGGAGAGGGGGTCAATATGAAGAGATTGGGAATATATAGGGGGAATTACCGAGAGAGAAAGTAGAAGAGGCTATTGTTAACAGAATAACATACACTCAGGAGAGGCTATCACAGAAAGAGTTGAATGCAGAGTTATGAACAAAGAATAGTACAGCAGTGGAGAGCTGTTCCCACAATGTTGTGCCAATCTTAATGACAGTTGATATTAAATGTCCTCCTGTGCACCTTCCATATCCCTCCATTCCCTTCATATATGCACGTGTCTATCTAAAACCCATTTAAACTGAACCAAACTACCTGTTTCCAGGGGTAATCCATGTCAAGCATCCACCTCTCTCCATGTTAGAAAAAAAATGTGCCCTCATGTCACTTTTAAGCTTTCCTCCTCCTATTGAATTGACCTTTTTTCTTACATCCTTCCCATATATGAGGAGTAAACATTTTTACGTCACATCTCTGTCTAAATGTGCAACATGCAATCATAGTAACTTATAATACTTTATAATAAATAGAACAGTCAATGTAACATAGAAATACATGCAAATCCACATGAGTCAATCAGTCTGATGGCCTGGTGGAAGAAGCTGTTTCTGAGCCTGTTGGTCCTGGCTTTTATGCCGTGGTACCGTTTCCTGGGTGGTAGCAGCTGGAATAGATTGTGGTTGAGGTGACTCGGGTCCCCAGTGATCTTACGGGTCCTTTTCTCACACTTGTCCTTGTACATGTCCTGAATCATGGGAAGTTCACAACTGCAGATGCGCTGGGTTGGCTGCACCACTCTCTGTAGAGTCCTACGATTAAGGGAGGTACAGCTCCCATACCAGGCAGTGATGCAGCCAGTCAGGATGCTTTCCATTGTGCCTCTGTAGAAAGTCCTTATGATTTGGGGGACAATACCAAACTTCCTCAACCATCTGAGGTGAAAGAGGCACTGTTGTGAGGTCCTCGGTGATGTGGACGCCGAGGAACTTAAAGCTGTTTACCCTCTCAACCCCAGAACTGTAATCCACAACCAGCTCCTTTGTTTTTGCAACATTGAGGGAGAGGTTGTTTTCTTGACACCACTGTGTCAGAGAGATGACTTCTTCCTTGTAGACCACCTCCTTATTGTTTTGAGATAAGACCAATCAATGTAGTGTTGTTGGCAAATTTAATTAGCAGATTAGAACTGTGGGTGGCGACACAGTCATGGGTATACAGGGAGTAGAGGAGGGGACTTCAGTATACAGCCCTGAGTCAGAGGTGTGGAGGTGAGGGAGCCCACTTTTATCACCTGCCGGTGATCTGACAGGAAATCCAGGATACAGATTTACAAGGCAGGGTCAAGGTCAAGGTCTCCAAGCTGCCTGTTGAGCCTGGATGGAATTATGGTATTGAATGCTGAACTGTAGTACAAGAACAGCATTCTCACATAAGCATTTTTCTTTTCCAGATGTCTAAGGACAGTATGTGGATCAGTGGCTATTGCGTTGTCTGTCAATCTACCTAAGCTACCTGAAAGCATGTCTGCTGATGTTTGACATTTTACCCTAGGGAAAATATTCTGACTACCTATCTTTGTATCCATAACTTATATTAAAAAAATTGGATTACTCCTGTAGCTCCATCAGCTTAGACAAGGGTGACATACTGTTAATCCTATAACAGAATTCAATGGTTATTTAAATTACTTACGTTTCCACTAATTTAGTTCTGCAAAGAATCTTTGATTTTCAAAATTATCAAGTCCCTTCTTACACTCCTCCCCTTCAGTTATAACAGTTAATAAGCAAGCATGCAGACCTCTTCTCATTCTCATGTCCATTGCTTCCCACTGTGTCTGCAGGAAAAATGGAGTAATGTTGTACTTAAATGGTTAAGTGGAATTTCTGTCACATGAGGGCAGAGTGAGAGAGGGAGATAGTGAGATATGCTGTGTGAATTTTGTGTAGTAATTTTCTGATTACAGCAGCTAATCATTTACAGCAATGAGTTTCTTAACTGAGATTTGAATTTGGTAGGAATTCATTTCTGCTGTGGGAGATAAGAAGCCTCAGTCCATTCATTAGAGAGGAAATAATTCTCTGAGTTGGGGGTTGGACTGGCAAGAGAATGAGGTTAGAATTTCAAAACTTAAACCTTTTGTTCATCTGTCAATGCTGCTGACTTCATCAATATCTTTTTAGCTTTATGCAAAATCCATTTTAGATCTACTGATCAGTGCTCCTATTATCAGACTGCTCGGAAATGTGATTAAATTATACAATTATGCTATTTGAACTACAGCAGGCATTTTTTCTTGTAAATTTATTTTCTTCCTTTTTCAGTCTGTACCTGTAATATAGGATTTAGTTTAGCTCACAGTGATGTGACTTGTAATTTTGGTATTTCCCCCAATAAATCTGCATCCAATGCTTCACGGAAGTATAGTGTATTTGAATTCTTAGCATTTTATCATCTCAAAAAAACTTTCTCCTCATGTCGCTACTGATTCTTTTGCCACTTATTTTTATTTTTTGAGCTTTACTGACTGAACCTGCAGATAAAGTATCAAATAGAAGTTGGTCCTGGATCACTTGAGCAAAACAGGAATAACAACTTAAGCATACTGCTTCAAAGGTCCATTTATATTGTCAAAGTATGCAAGTACAATATAACTCTGATATATGTCTTCTCCAGGTAGCCACAAAATACAGAAAACCATGGGGGTTGTTGGAAAGAAACACCATCATCCATCATCCACCATCACCCCCCCCGAAACAAAAAAGAAAAGTAAACAAAACTCACAAACCTCAAACCCCCTGCTCTTCCCTCACACAATAAACTAACAGATTGTCCACACCCCCAAACCCCTCCCTCACAAAAAACAATGACAGTACCATCATATCCTCAGCCCCTCCCTTGCAAGAAAAAACAGTGACAGTCGCATTCAATTGAAGTTAATGAGATCAAAACATTAATTAGATGTTGCAGACCTGAATAAAGTGAATCGGTTTCATACACACAAGTAGACACACGTGTTTTTGGAAAGCATGAAGTTGGATAAGTTGCTGGGACTGGATGAGATGTACCCCAGGCTACTGTGGGAGGTGAGCGAGGAGATTGCTGAGTCTCTGGTGATGATCTTTGCGTCCTCAATGGGGACGGGAGAGGTTCCGGAGGATTGGAGGGTTGTGGATATTGTTCCTTCATTCAAGAAAGGGAGTAGAGATAGCCCAGGAAATTATAGACCAGTGAGCCTTACCTCAGTGGTTGGTAAGTTGATGGAGAAGATCTTGAGAGGCAGGATTTATGAACATTTTGAGAGGTATAATATGATTAGGAATAGTCAGCATGGCTTTGTCAAGGGCAGGTCGTGCCTGACGAGCCTGATTGAATTTTTTGAGGATGTGACTAAACACATTGATGAAGGAAGAGCAGTAGATGTAGTGTATATGGATTTTAGCAAGGTGTTTGATAAGGTACCCCATACAAGGCTTATTGAGAAAGTAAGGAGGCATGGGATCCAAGGGGACATTGCTTTGTGGATCCAGAATTGGCTTGTCCACAGAAGGCAAAGAGTGGTTGTAGACGGGTCAAATTCTGCATGGATGTCGGTCACCAGTGGAGTGCCTCAGGGATCTGTTCTGGGACCCTTACTCTTCGTGATTTTTATAAGTGACCTGGATGAGGAAGTGGAGGGATGGGTTAGTATCTTTGCTGATGACACAAAGAATGGAGGTGTTGAGGATAGTGTGGAGGGCTGCCAGAGGTTACAGCGGGACATTGATAGGATGTAAAATTGGGTTGAGAAGTGGCAGAAGGAGTTCAACCCAGATAAGTGTGAAGTAGTTCATTTTGGTAGGTCAAATATGATGGCGGAATATAGTATTAATGGTAAGACTCTTGGCAGTGTGGAGGATCAGAGGGATCTTGGGGTCTGAGTCCATAGGATGCTCAAAGCAGCTGCGCAGTTTGACTCTGTGGTTAAGAAGGCATACGATGTATTGGCCTTCATCAATCATGGAATTGAATTTAGGAGCTGAGAGATATAGGACCCTAGTCAGACTCCAGTTGGAGTACTGTGCTCAGTTCTGGTCGCCTCACGACAGGAACGATGTGGAAACCATAGAAAGGGTGCAGAGGAGATTTACAAGGATGTTGCCTGGATTGGGGAGCATGCCTTAAGAGAATAGGTTGAGTGAACGCGGCTTTTTCTCTTTGGAGCGACAGAGAATGAGAGGTGACCTGATAGAGGTGTATAAGATGATGAGAGGCATTGATCATGTGGATAGTCAGAGGCTTTTTCCCAGGGCTGAAATGGTTTACACAAGAGGACACAGGTTTAAGGTGCTGGGGAGTAGGTACAGAGGAGATGTCAGGGGTAAGTTTTTTACTCAGAGAGTGGTGAGTGCGTGGAATGGGCTGCCGGTAATGGTGGTGGAGGCGGATACGGTAGGGTCTTTTAAGAGACTTTTGGGTAGGTACATGGAGCTTAGAAAAATAGAGGACTATAGGTAAGCCTAGTAATTTCTAAGGTAGGGACATGTTCGGCACAACTTTGTGGGCCAAAGGGCCTGTATTATGCTGTAGGTTTTCTATGTTTCTATATTTAGACATAATCTTTTGTGTAGCACAGTAGTGCAACAATAAAGTAGCACTATTACTGCTCCAGTGATCCTTGTTCAATTTCACCGCCGTCTGGAAATTGTTTATATGTTCTCCCCTTGACCTCATGGGTTTCCTCCAGGTGTGCCTGCTTCCTCCCATGACCCAAAGGCATAAGGGGTAGTAGGTTCACTTATCACATGGTTGTAATTGGGCTGTGATGGCCTACTGGACTGGAAGGGCCTGTTAATGTGCTGTATCTTTAAATATATATCGATATTTAAAAAAATCAAGGACATGAGATGATTGATAACATTTAGAATCCAAAGATTCAACTTGTGCAGGTAGTTTCAAAAACCTAATGGATGTAGAAAAGTAGTTGTTCCTGAATCTTGTAGAACTTCAGGCTTCCATACCTCCTGCCTGACAGTAGCAGCAAGAAGGGGGCAAGGTGCATATGGTGGACATCCTGAATAATAGATGCTTCCTTCATAATGCAGTGCCTCATAGAGATGTTGTCAGCGGTGGGAAGGCACGATACACCAACCTGGAATTTTCAGCAACTTGTGATAGCTTAGACTGAAAGCAATTACAAAGCAACTAAGCCAATCAAAAGAGATGTACTGTTCCTGACTCACTGTGGGGCACAGTGTTCTTTTGAGGGTGGACGAGCAGAATCAGGATCAGATTTAATATCACTGGCATATGTCATGAAATTTGTTGTTTTGTGGCAGTAATGCATTGCAATACATAACAAAAACTATAATTTGTAATAAGATATATTTATTTCTTTCTCACCCCTTATGTGTCATGTGTATGTATACTTTTCCCTCAAATTCAGGTCTTCTACAGAGGCTTGAGAGCTTGAGAGTTTGGTGCAGTATCCTTGCTATTCTTAGTTAGGTGCTCTTCTGGACCGAGATCTCAGATGTTGTTCCTAGCATTTGTTGGAGCCACTCTCCCAGTCCAAGTGTCACAGCTCCAAGGGCTCTTATCGTCACCAGGATTACTCTGGCTTTGACCTTCCACATCCATTCTGTCTGCTCTTTCAAGCTCTGGTATTTCTCCAGCTTCTTATATTCTTTCTTTCTGATGTTACTGTCATTCAGGATTGCCACGTCTATTACCACTGCTTTCTTCTGTTGTTTGTCCAGTATTACTATATCTGGTTGTTTGGCCACCTGCTTCTCAGTCTATGTTTGGAAGTCCCACAAGATCTTAGCTCTGTCATTCTCCACTACCTTCTTTTGTGTTTCTTATTTGGACTTGGAAGTGTCCAATCTATACTCAGCACAATTCCTGTAACTTGGTTGTGCTGTTCAGTGTGTGCTGTTCAGTGTATGCTGTCCCTGCCTGCGTCTTGCAACCTTTGACAATGTTCTGGATAGTTTCACAAGATTCCCTGCACAGTTTGCATCCTGGGTCTTGTCAGTTGTGATAGACCCCCGCTTCTATTGCTGTTGTGCTCAACGCCTGTTCTTGTTCAGCCATGAGTAGTCTCTCTGTGCTGTCCCTCATCCATGCCATTTCCAGACATTGCTAGGACATTCATATGTCAGCCACTTCTGATATCTGACACCCCGTGCAATGGCTTGTCCCGCCATGGCCTCTGGTCCCCTGGTTCTGCTTCACCCACTTCCATTTCCATATCCTCTGCTTGCTGTCTGATGTTTTCTCCGAGCAGGTTATCCTTGGGGGCCATCTTCCTGACATACTCATTGATGTTTCGCATTTCTTCCAGGACTGTGGCCTTGCCAGTTCCAAGTCCCAAGCCTCTTTCATTCCAGCAGGTGTACAGTCACTTGACAGTGGACTTTGGATGGAATCCTACATATAATGTTAGTAGTTTCCATTTGATGTCAGCAGCTTCCATTTCATTCCTTAGCTAGCGCACTATTGCGGCTGAGTATTTGATGACTGGTAGGGAGAATGTGTTGATGCCTCTGATCTTGCTCTTCCCATTTAGCTGGTGTTTTAGGACCTGTCTCACTCTTTGGAGGTACTTGGATATTGCAGCTTTTCTTGTGTCCTCATCGTGGCTTCCATGCACGTGCATGATCCCCAGGTATTTGTAGCTGTCCTGTCCATCTGGTATGTGGCCTTCTGGTAACTCAGCTCCTTCAGTCTTGATGAGTTTTCCTCTTTTCACTACCATCCAGTTACACTTTTCCAGTCAAAATAACAACCCAGTGTCTCTGCTGTACACCCTTGTCAGGTGGATTAGTGAGTTAATGTCTGTTTCATTTCTGGCATATGTCATGTACAGGAGGTGGATGATGGTCACTCCACTCTTAACCTGTACCCATATCCACTCTTTGAGATGATCTGGCTGAGGGAGTTCAAGCCTATGCAGAGCAGCAGTGGGGATAGTCACCCTGGTATATTCCGCATCTGATCGTCGCTTGTGCTATTGGCTTTGAGTTACCTTCTAGCATTGTCCTCTAATGGCCCATTGAGTTCTTGATGAAAGTCCTTAGTGTCTGTTGACCTTGTACAGAGGCAGGCATTCCAGGATCCATGTGTGGGGCATTGAGTCGTATGTTTTCTGTTAGTCAATCCAGGCTGTGCTGAGGTTGGTTTGCCTGGTCTTGGAGTCTCACATGACTGCTGTGTCTACAAGTCATTGGTGATTGGAGCCCCTGGTTCCATTACCAATCCCCCGATGAGCAGGGCTCAGGAATTTTCACTTATGTTCCTTCAGCTTGGTGGCTATGATGTCTTATAGGAGCTTGTATGTTGCTGATAGGCAGGTTTTAGGCCAGTGGTTTGATGGTATTGCTTCCTTGTGAGGATCCTTCACTATGAGTACTGTCCTTCCTTGGTTAGCCAATCAGAGTGGGAGCCTGCGTCAAGCAGCTGGTTCATTTGAACTGCCAGCCATGTTTGTAATGCTGTTGGTTTCTTCAGCCAATAGGCGTGGATCATGTCAGGCCCTGGTGATGTCCAGTTATCCTACTTGCTACCTGTTGCTGGCATCTACTGCTCTGAGGGTGACTGTTTCTTCCTCTGGGAGATTGCAGAGGCTTACGAGTAGATCTTTCAGCTAGCGGGCACTGGTGTTATGTGATGCTTCTTTCTCCCACATACTCGTCCAGTGCTCCTCAGTTGCTGTTTTGGTTGGTTCAGCTTCTGGCACGTTGTTACTCTGGAATTGTGTGAATATTTTTCCTGGTTCTTTGGCGAAGAGTGGATTTATTCGCTTGACCTCTGCATCCTTAGTCTGTCACCTGGTAACCAGAGCTGTTAATGTTGCTTGACGGCTTCCAGGGCTTCGGCTATGTACATACCTCTGTACTTCCATAGCAACCAAGATGAGTCTTTGATCTTCACACCTTTCTGCAGCTCAGTAAAGCCTGATTTATACTTCTACATTAACTCGACGCGGTAACCTACGCAAGTGGCCTGATTGGCTATTGTGAGCATTTATACTTGTGCGTTGGTGTGTCTGTGTCGCTCTACAATTCGTGCACATCACACATGCACACACATCTGCCCGTGCAAGGCTTCATGGTCATGGTAGTCTTTCTCGGGGTAAACAAGAAGCGAGCGTCTTTTCTCGTAAAAGCGAAATGTGTCTTCCATGATTTCGGAGGTCTGTAAACCTTTATGGAAAGCATTGCAGCCAGAGTTCCTTCCCTGCCCTTCAGTTGCCCAATGGGAAGCTATTGCAGCGTAGGATGAAATGCGATGCTACCAAGCGGACCAATCACAGCTGTTGCGGTCTGCGTTGCCGCGACTTGCAGTTACATTTTGGGAGAGGTGTGTGTCAGGCTCGGGCGTAGGGATCCGCGTCGGCTCTGCGTTGGGTTTGCGGCGACGCAGTACTTACGGCGTCACATTGACGAAGAAGTATAAATCAGCCTCAAGTCTGCTGACCTCCGCCCTTGTGGTTTTCATCTTGGCTTCCAACTGTTGTCTCCAGGGAGGGTTATGACAGAACTCTCCACTGTCGTTCATTTTACAGCCCACTGCTGCTGCCGATGCATATATCAGTTATGTTGGAGGTTGCAGTTGTGAGTAGTGTTTCTTTTTCAATATTTTTATTGATATTGTGTTAATTACATGAATACAAATACAAAATTCATAAGGATACAAGTAAATAATATGAATTACATTACATTTAAATCACAGTAATATGATCACAGTATTCCATATTCCAAAACAATTATGGATAAAAAAAAGATTGAATTATGAAATGAAGTAGAATAAAATAATTGTATTTTATTTAAAAAAATCTACCCCCACTACCAAAATGAGCTGGTTGGTTTAAAAAAAAGAAAAAAAAGAAAAATACCTTACCATATGTTATAATAATAATGGTTCAGATCCATACTTTAATAACAGTTCAAACATTGTGAAGTGAGTAGTGTTTTATTGCCGGCTTCTAGCATGCTGTCTGTTGGAATTTTATCTCAAAGTCTGGGGAGCCTAGTTCATTCACTGACAGTTGCTAGTTTAGCCATGATCTTCTCTGACAGGTCTGACAGCAGAAGGGAAGAAACTGCTCCTGATAGATATGTTGAGTGTGTGTCTTCAGGCTCCTGCACCACCTCCTTGATGGTAGCAATGAGAAGAGGGCATGTTCTGGGTGACGGGGGTCCTTAATGATGGATGCCGCCTTTTTGAAGCATCGCCTTTTGAAGGCGTCCTGCATGCTGAGGATGCTTGTGCCCGTGAGGAAGCTGATGGAGTTCACAATGTTCTGCCTCTTTTCCTGATCCCGTGCAATGGCTCTCCATAGCAAACGGTGATGCAGCCAGTTAGAATGCCCCCCATGGTACACCTGTAGAAATTTGCGAGTGTCTTTAGTGACATAGCAATTCTCCTCAAACTCCTAATGAAATATACCACTGTCATATCTTCTTTTTGATTGCATCAAAATGTTGAGCCCAGGATAAGATTTTCAGAGACGTTGACATACAGGAACTTGAAACTGCTCACCCTTTCCACTTCTGATCCCTCGATAAGTACTGGTGTGTGTTCCCTTGACTCCCTGAAGTCCACAATAAATTCCTTGGTCTTACTGATGTTGAGTGCAAGGTTGTAGCTGTGATACAAGCAGCTGATCTACTGTATCTCACTCCTGCACGCCTCCTCATCACCATCTGAAATTCTACCAATGACAGTTGTGCCATCGGCAACCTTACAGCTGGCGCTTGAGCTGTGCCTAGCCATGTAATCATGGATGTAGAGAAAGTAGAGCAGTGGTCTAAGCACACTGCCTTGAGGTGCTCCATTGTTGATTGTCATTGAGGAGGAGATATTATTTCCAGAAAACACAGACTGTGGTCTCCCAGTGAGGAAGTTGAGGATACATTTCCAGGGGGAGGTCCAGAGGCCAGGTTTTGGAGCTTGTTGAACAGAATTGATGGTATAATTGTGTTGAACACAGAGCTGAAATGAATGAGCAACAGCTGGATGTATGTATTACTATTGTTCCGCTGATTCAAGGCCAAGTGGCGAGCCAGTGAGTGTGCATCCGCTGTGAACCGATTGTGACAATAGGCAAGTTGCAGCAAGTGCAGGTCATTGTTTAGACAGAAGTTGATTCTGGCCGAGACCAACCTCTCAAAGCACTCCATCACAGGAGTTATGAGTGCAACTTGGGGCAGCTCACCCTGCTCTTTTTGGGCATTGGTATGATTGTCCTCTCTTTTGAAGCAGGTGGGAACCCCCAACTGCAGCTGTGAGAGGTTTAAGATGTGCTTGAATACTCCCGCCAGTTGGTTGGCACAGGTTTTCAGTGACCTTCCAGGGCCTGACGCTTTGTGAGGGTTCACTTTCTTTAAAGATGTTACGATGTTGGCCTCCGAGACGGAGATCACAGGCTCATCAGGGATTTGCACAGGTGTGGTTTTATTCTCCCTCTCATAGAAGGTGTTGGGCTCATCAAGGAGTGAGGCATCCCAGCCATTCATGATGTTAGGCTTCTTCTATCCTACAACCCTCTTCTTTACTACAACCAATACCTGCTGAAAGCACTTATTGATTATTATCTGCTACATAAGATTAACATCGTAGGAAAGTGGGGTTTCCTCTGGGTGTTCCAGTTTCCTCCCACACTCCAGAGATGTACAGGTTGGCAGGTGAAGTGGTTACAAGGGTGCAATGAAGCAGCACGGGCTCGTTGGGCCTGAGGGGTTGTTACTGTTCTGTACCTCTAGAAAAGGAAAATAAATCAGCAGGGTGATACCTTTGTCTCAGGGCACCAACCTACGTACACCAAGAAGAACTAGGCAGCAGATGGGCATG
Organism: Mobula hypostoma; assembly: GCF_963921235.1. Classification (NCBI taxonomy): domain Eukaryota; kingdom Metazoa; phylum Chordata; class Chondrichthyes; order Myliobatiformes; family Myliobatidae; genus Mobula; species Mobula hypostoma. Next base: position 160,578,172 of record NC_086100.1, read on the forward strand.
CCATCACTCACAGCTCTCTTCCAAGTCAACCACGACCTTGACCTTGACCTACTTTCCTCTTTACTAAAGACATCCTGGAATTCCCTCCCCGTCAGTGCAGTGGGGGCACCTTCACCAGAAGGATCGCAGCGGTTTGAGGTGCTGGCTCATGACCATACTTGGAAGGGTATTTAGGGATGGGGAATAAATGCTGGCTTTGTCAGGAGGACAGTATCGTAGAAATGAATAGTACTTTGCAAAAAGAAAATGTTGTCTTTCTGAAACCAAATGTATTCTGTATACATACTTGGATAATAAATGTATTTTGAAATGGAACTTTAATTGGAAGTGAAGAGGTGGGTGGAACTTGAAAGGAACTGAGGGGAAGTTTTTTTTACACAGTGGTGGTGTTTAGTATCAGAAATTCACTGGAATCAGATTTTATATCTATGTTAAACAGTATTTAGATAGACACTTAAATAGGTAAGGCACAGAAGGATCTGGTCCTTGTGGGGGAAAAATGGCATCAGTGTAGATAAACAGAAAAGTCTGTGTGCAGCAATCAGCTTAAAAGCCATTTTCTGTGGTGTGCCGTGACTCTGTGTTAGGTTGGGGGGATGGTGGGGGCCAAGAGCTACTTTGGGTGAGAAGCCTCCAGATGCGAGTGAAGGAATGTGTGGAGGGAGTTGCTTACAGGAGTTGAGAAGAGCGGGAGGTGATCACACTGAGATTCACAAGAATCGGAGAGGGCTCAACAAGGTCGGTGTGCAAGTATTCAGCACAGGGGATGGCATAAAGTCTTGATCATTTCGGGCTGAGATGAGGAGAGTTTGCTTTACGCACAGAATTGTGAATTAGAAACCATAGAAACTACAGCACAGAAACAGGCCTTTTGGAACCATTTTCTGCCTAGTCCCACTGACCTGCACACAGACCATATCCCTCCATACATCTCCCATCCATGTATCTGTCCAATTTATTCTTAAATGTTAAAAAAGAACCCGCATTTACCACCTCATCTGGCAGCTCATTCCACACTCCCACCACTCTCTGTGTGAAGAAGCCCCCCCTAATGTTCCCTTTAAACTTTTCCCCCCTCACCCTTAACCCATGTCCTCTGGTTTTTTTCTCCCCTTGCCTCAGTGGAAAAAGCCTGCTTGCATTCACTCTATCTATACCCATCATAATTTTATATACCTCTATCAAATCTCCCCTCATTCTTCTACGCTCCAGGGAATAAAGTCCGAACCTATTCAACCTTTCTCTGTAACTGAGTTTCTCAAGTCCCGGCAACATCCTTGTAAACCTTCTCTGCACTCTTTCAAACTTATTTATATCCTTCCTGTAATTTGGTGACCAAAACTGAACACAATACTCCAGATTCAGCCTCACCAATGCCTTATACAACCTCATCATAACATTCCAGCTCTTATACTCAACACTTTGATTGATAAAGGCCAATGTACCAAAAGCTATCTTTACGACCTTATCTACCTGTGACGCCACTTTTAGGGAATTTTGTATCTGTATTCCCAGATCCCTCTGTTCCACTGCACTCCTCAGTGCCTTACCATTAACCCTGTATGTTCTACGTTGGTTTGTCCTTCCAATGTGCAATACCTCACACTTGTCTGTATTAAACTCCATCTGCCATTTTTCAGCCCATTTTTCCAGCTGGTCCAAGTCCCTCTGCAGGCTCTGAAAACCTTCCTCACTGTCTACTACACCTCCAATCTTTGTATCATCAGCAAATTTGCTGATCCAATTTACCACATTATCATCCAGATCATTGATATAGATGACAAATAACAATGGACCCAGCACTGATCCCTGTGGCACACCACTAGTCACAGGCTTCCACTCAGAGAAGCAGTTCTCTACCACCACTCTTTGGCTTCTTCCATTGAGCCAATGTCTAATCCAATTTGCCACCTGTCCATGTATACCTAGCGACTGAATTTTCCTAACTAACCTCCCATGCGGGACCTTGTCAAAGGCCTTACTGAAATCCATGTAGACAATATCCACTACCTTCCCTTCATCCACTTTCCTGGTAACCTGCTCGAAAAACTCCAATAGATTGGTCAAACATGACCTACCACGCACAAAGCCACGTTGACTCTCCCTAATAAGTCCCTGCCTATCCAAATGCTTGTAGATTCTGTCTCTTAGTACTCCCTCCAATAACTTACCTACTACCGATGTTAAACTCACCGGCCTATAATTTCCCGGGTTACTATTCGATCCTTTTTTAAACAACGGAACAACATGAGCCACTCTCCAATCCTCCGGCACCTCACCCATAGACAGCGACATTTTAAATATTTCTGCCAGGGCCCCCGCAATTTCAACACTAGTCTCCTTCAAGGTCCGAGGGAACACTCTGTCAGGTCCCGGGGATTTATCCACTTTAATTTTTCTCAAGACAGCAAGCACCTCCTCCTTTTCAATCTGTACAGTTTCCATGATCTCACTGCTTGTTTCCCTCAATTCCATAGACTTCATGCCAGTTTACTTAGTAAATACAGACGCAAAAAACCTATTTAAGATCTCCCCCATTTCCTTTGGTTCCGCACATAGCTGACCACTCTGATCTTCAAGAGGACCAATTTTATCCCTTACAATCCTTTTGCTCTTAATATACCTGTAAAAGCTCTTTGGATTATCCTTCACTTTGACTGCCAAGGCAACCTCATGTCTTCTTTTAGCCCTCCTGATTTCCTTCTTAAGTATTTTCTTGCACTTTTTATACTCCTCAAGCACCTGATTTATTCCCTGTTTCCTATACATTTCATACAACTCCCTCTTCTTCTTTATCAGAGTTGCAATATTCATTGAGAACCAATGTTCCTTATTCCTATTCAATTTGCCTTTAATCCTGACAGGAACATACAAACTCTGCACTCTCAAAATTTCCCCTTTGAAGGCTTCCCACCTACCAATCACATCTTTGCCAGAGAACAACCTGTCCAAATCCACGCTTTTTAGATCCTTTCTCATTTCTTCAAATTTGGCCTTCTTCCAGTTCAGAACCTCAACCCTAGGACCAGATCTATCCTTGTCCATGATCAAATTGAAACTAATGGTGTTATGATCACTGGAACAAAAGTGCTCCCCTACACAGACTTCCGTCACTTGTCCTAACTCATTTCCTAACAGGAGATCCAATATTGCATCCCCTCTAGTTGGTCCCTCTATATATTGATTTAGAAAACTTTCCTGAACACATTTTACAAACTCTAAACCATCTAGACCCCTAACAGTATGGGAGTCCCAATCAATGTATGGAAAATTAAAATCCCCTACCACCACAACTTTATGTTTCCTGCAGTTGCCTGCTATCTCTCTGCAGATTTGCTCCTCCAAGTCTCGTTGACTATTGGGTGGTCTGTAATACAATCCCACTAATGTGGCCATACCTTTCCTGTTTCTCAGCTCCACCCATAAGGACTCAGTAGACAAGCCCTCTAATCTGTCCTGCCTGAGCACTGCTGTAATATTTTCCCTAACAAACAATGCTACTCCCCCACCTTTCATTCCTCTGCCTCGATCACATCTGAAACATCGGAACCCTGGAATATTAAGCTGCCAGTCCTGCCCCTCCTGTAGCCAAGTTTCACTAATTGCTAAAACGTCATAATTCCAAGTGTCAATCCACGCCCTCAACTCATCCGCCTTCCCCGCAATACTCCTAGCATTGAAATATATACACCTCAGAAGATTTTTACCACCACTCACAACCTTTCTATCAGCGGATTTGCTTGAACTTTCAACATCATTTATTTTCACCCCAGCCACACTGTCAGCTCTGGCACTCTGGTTCCCATCCCCCTGCAAATCTAGTTTAAAGCCTCCCCAATAGCACTAACAAAACCTCCCTGAAAGGATATTGATCCCCCTGTAGTTCAAGTGTAACCTATCTCTCTTGTACAGGTCCCACCTGCCCCAGAAGAGGTCCCAATGATCCTGAAATCTGAAACCCTGCCCCCTACACCAGTTCCTCAGCCACTTGTTCATCCTCCAGAGCATCCTATTCCTACCCTCACTGGCACCTAGCACAGGTAGCAATCCTGAGCTTACCACCCTTGACCTGCTTTTCAACTTCCTACCAAACTCTCTATACTCACTTTCCAGGACCTCCTCACTCTTCCTTGCTATGTCATTGGTACCGATGGGCACCACAACATCTGGCTGGTCACCCTCCCACTTCAGAATGTCATGCAATCGATCAGAGACATCCTTGACCCTGGCACCTGGGAGGCAACAAACCATCCTGGATTCTCTGTCACGACCACAGAACCCCCTATCTGCACCTCTAACTATCGAATCCCCTATCACTACCGCTCTCCTCTTTTTCCCCCCTCCCTTCTGCACTGCAGAGCCAGACCCAGTGCCAGAGATCCGGCTACTGCAGCTTGTCCCAGGTAAGTCATCCCCCCCAACAGTATCCAATGTGGTATACTTGTTGAGGGGAATGGCCACAAGGGAACCCTGCTCTGCCTGCCCTTTCCTCTTCCCTTGCCTGACAGTGACCCAATTTCCTGTCCTCTGCTCCTTTGGCGTAACTACCTACCTGTAGCTACTATCTATAATCTCCTCATTCTCCCGAATGATCCGCAGGTCATCCAGCTCCTGCTCCAGTTCCCTAACGCGGTTTGTCAGGAGCTGCAGCTGGATGCACTTCTTGCAGGTGTCGTTGTCAGGGACACCAGAGGGTTCCCTGACTTCCCACATCCTGCAAGAGGAGCATTCCAACATCCTGCCTGGCATTCTCACTGCACTAAACAATCTGAACAAAAAACTTACCGGAACCTACCCTGGCCTGTGCCTGTTCTCGCCGAAGCCAGTTTGAGCCAAAGCCAGTTTGAGCCAAAGCCGTCCCACTCTGACTCAGTCCACTTCAACAATGGCCGCTACAACGATGGCCACTGTATATGGAGGTCAGCTTTTAAACTTTGGCGCGCTACGTCATGCGCCTGCGCAGTGCAGACCCTTCTCCCCGAGCAGTGTTTAAAAAAAAAAGACTTTTTCTACCCAATTTCTTCCACTCTTCTTCTCAGCTGCTTGCTTTGACTGTTGTTGGAAGTGCCTTGCCCTTAGTACTGTGGGTGACGAGGTCATTGCAAAAACTCGAAGCTAAGATTGATAGGTTTGTGAGAACTCAGGAACTCAATGGATATGTGGATCTGGCAAAAGGTGGATCATCAACAACCTCTTGCTCAGCGTAGGTAAAACTAAAGAGCTGATTGTTGACTTCAGGAAGGAGAAGGAGGACAAACATGCACCAGTCTGCATTGGGGGATCAGCACTGGTGAGAGTCATAAGTTTTTCCTGGGTGTTAATATATCAGATGATTTATTTGTGGGCCTAGCATGTACATACAATCACAAAGAAGACATGCTGGTGTCTTTATCTGCTCAGAAAGTTAGAGGTCTGGCATGTAATAAACAGCTTACCAATCTTCTATAGATCTACTGTTGGAAGTATCCTGAATGGTTGCATCATGCTCTGGTACAGTAATTCTAACGCAAAAGGCTGCAGAAGGCATGGACTCAGCTCAGTACATCACAGATACATCCCATCCCCATTCACTCACAATTGACTTCACAATCTACCTTGTCATGACCTGCACCTATTTGTAGGCCTGAACTGCACTTTCTCTGCAACTGTGACATTGCAGTATCTTCTGCATTCTGTTATTGTTTTTCTCTTGAACTATGTTAAGTGGGGGGGAGGGTTAATTTCTTTTTTATATCTGGTTAATGTTTTTTTTTTGGTGTTTGGTTAATCTGGAAATACTTGTTATCTATCTCACACTCTATTGCACGATGCATCAAGGCCTGAAGAAGGGTCTCGGCGGGAAACATTGGCTGTTTATTCCTTTTCATAGATGCTGCCTGACTTGATGAGCTCCTCCAGCATTTTGTGTGTATTTTCCCTGGATTTCCAGCATCTGCAGAATCTCTTGTGTGTAGCATTAAGGCCAGCCCCCTGTGTCTGATTTTGTGTTGCAGTGACAATGAACAGGAACTTCAGTCCCCGGCATGAGGAGAAGTGGGTGGAGCGGCGTCTGCGGTCATCCTCAGAGGGAACATCTGGAAGCCGGAGACTCCATGGTGTCAGAGACAGCCGGCCTGAGGATTTGCCCGGTCTGAAGAAGCAGAGAGCTGGTTCCTCATCGTCCAAGATGAACAGTATGGTGGGTGTGCAGACACACTGTAGTTTGTTTAAGGGCCTTGACCTTGTAGTTGGTGTAAGGTAGAAGCCTGTCTTGTACTGTGGAATACAGACCAGTGTTGTGTAGGACCATAAGATATAAAAACAGAATTAGGCCAATCAGCCCATTGATTGTGTTCCACCATTCCATCATGGCTGATTTTTTTTTCTCAACCCCATTTGTAACCTTTAACCTCCATTACCAGTCAAGAACTGGTGCTTTAAATTTCTGCCTTTAATAAACCCTCCACTGCTGTCTCTGGAAATGAATTCTATGGATTTACCACCCTCTGACTAAAAGAAAAATTCCTCCTCATCTTAATTCTAAATGGACGCCCCTTTATTTTGATGCTGTGGGCTTGGATCCGAGACTCTCCTATGAATGGAGACATCCTTTCCATATCTACTCTATCCAGCCCTTTCGAAGTGGACAATACTCCTGTACTCATTCACTGATAGTGCTGTACTCCTCCAGGGCTGCTTTCTCTGTGGAGTACTCTAACTTAGTAATGCTAGTATAGCGCTCTCTCAGTACTGTTCCTGTCTAGCTGTTCAGCACGTACTCAATACTCATCCCTTGTGTATCCCTTAACACTTCCTCTTCAATGGTGCAGCAATCTCTGAGTGGAGATCCTTCTACTGTGCAGCTCTCCTTCTATGTTCCCCCCCCCCAAACAGAACAGCACCCACGCAGTACTACCATTCCGGCAGTGCCCCACTTCCCCAGTACTCTCTGTCTCTCTCTCTCTCTCTCTCACAGTGTAGTCTGCACTGACTCCTCTACCACCAACAGTGTAGCACTCCCACACCCTAATACAGCAACACTTTCTCAAGAGCACACTGGAGGACTGCTCTGGACTTCTGTACTTGAGCAGCTGGAGCAGACTCAATTCATGATGGAATTTTGGGAAGAGCAGATTAGGTGGAGGCGGTGGATGAGTTCTAGGTAAATCATCTGTAGGGGGAGCATGCCTGGTACACAGAGAAGACCTGAGAGGCTGAGGATTCTGGAAAGTGGAGCAACAAACAAAATGCTGGAGGATTTCAGCAGGTCAGGCAGGAAGGAAATGGACAGTCAACATTTCAGGTGGACTGAGACTCTCAGGGTTTTGACCTGAAATGTCTAATTCAAAAGGCCAATTGTCCTTTTCCCTCCACAGATGCCTGCTGAGTTCCTCCAGCATTTAGTTTGACGTTCAACACACAGCCAGACTCCTCTTCCTCCTTTATATTCTCATTTCAACAATTCACTTTGTTGAGTGGTTATGTTAATTTCAGTTGGCAGCATCCCATTGAGTTTTGTAAATGTCAACAGACTATTGGGACAATAGGCATGTTAAACATTCTGTACTATGACGTGGAACATCTGGCTAATCTTTCTTATGCATCAACTGCGCCTTACAGATTTCCGGGAACAATACCAGCATCTTAGGCTTGTAAATATTCATAACACAAGAAGCCCTTTAAAATTTTGATCACTGTTATGGAGTAGGTTGGCTTTTCCTTCCTCAGACAGCGAGCAGACAAAACTGTCATCAAAATGTAATCTCTGGAGAAATATAATGGACTAACCCAGTTACCCCATGTCCAGCTTCCTTAAAAACTCTCCTATCGATGGTTTTGTACAATAGCAGAAACTATTGTGGCATTTATTCACAGTAGCCTGTAACTCCCTCAATGCTGGCCTCTGAAGGGTTCCGGCCCAGCTCACACTGGGTAAGGTGTAGCTAAATTAAATAACATTAAGTGGAACTTACACCCAGAGATAAGCATTTTGACCACTATTCAGGGCTAATGTTACTGCTCCACATGAGTTCTTTAAAACCTCTTCACTTCGTCCAATCGGCAGAACATTTTCTTCCTTTCCCCCTCACGCAGTCTTCTCTACCCCATTCCGTAAATTCTGCTCCTTCTCCCCTTTGTCCTCGAGTTTACTTCCTTACTGAGGTGAGACACAAAGAGAGTTGTAACTCTTCCATCTCTTGGTACTGGAATCGGTTGTTTGTCACCCAGAATTCTGCCGAGGCTGCTTGATCACAGAAACATCACAGCCAAGCTCAGTCACATCCTTGCTAGCTATCTATATACGTTCAGCTTCTGGCACATGCCATGGGTGAGATAACAAAACTGGCAGCTTTATTTGCCACTGTTTGAGAAAGGATTTGAGGTTGCAGCTGTCAAAGCTTTGGGACATTCTGAAGATATCTCACAGCCAATCATGTCCCAGGGCTGCCAACTATGGCACCAGAGTCAAATTCACGTTGCAAGCACAGAAAATGTCATAGAAACTTGAAACATTTCTCACACATCAAGTCTATGTGTGATTAGTGATTAACCTTTGATCTGAAATGAACTGTTCAAACATCTGAACATATTTAATGCTTTGTTACATAAAGAGCTTTATTTCTGTGATACAACACCTTACATTTGGAGCAGAATTAGGCCATTCAGCCCATCGAGTCTGCTCTGCCACGCCATCATAGCTGCCCCCAGATCCCACTCAACCCCATACACCTTCTGGCCACATCCTTTGATATGAGATCACAATATACCAAAGACTGTTATCGTTACACAGCAACCGCAAAACATCCCCACCTCAACAACTTCTTTACCTTCTCCAATATAGTCCTGGAGAACCTTTTGGCATCCGTTTGAAAAAAATGGACAGAAAGTTGACTGATGGCTCACGTAGACGATTACACCTTTGACAGTGCAGAGCTCTCAGTACCTGATGGCATGCTGTACCGTTGTTGGGCTGGGGTGTTAGAGTAAGGCACCAGAGAGCATGCGAAAGATTTAATGGCACTAATTCAAGAAACAAAGGGGGAGTGGACTTCCCAGTGCTTCAGTCAGAGTGTAATCAACATTCAACAACAGTAACACAGATTATCTGGCCAGTACCTCGGTGGTGTTTGTAGGATCCTGTTGTACCCAAGTTAGTTGCCATGATCAAGAAATAGTTTCTTCAGAGTGGCCGTCTCAATTAGGCAAAGTCTCATGGAAATAGTTAAAAACGTATAAAAAGACAAACTACCATTTAACTGAGTAACAAATTGTGTATTTAACTGCAATACAGATGAAATAAGAACACTACCCATACGATTGGTGGTTGTCCATTATATCTGACAATGACAGAAACCTGTGTTGGAGAGTTTTTAGTGGAAAAGCCTTTACTTAGGGGTGATTCCACTCTCCCGACCTCAGACGAGTAGATGGCACAACTGGAGTCTCCCCTGGTTGCCGTGGATGACCATGGCTACTTCTGTGCCTCGTCATGCCCTTCACTCTCCAGGTAGCGTTGCAGAACTGCCTTCCTGGCCACTGGATCTCACTGTAGATCTCATCCATCCAGTCTGCTGAAGCTGACTCTGTGTGCAAGGACAGCTATTTCACCGGGCAGTGAGACCCGCCGACAGCCTTCACCTGGTTTAGACCACCTGTCGGAGCGGTGGCTCCTGTCATATGTAAACAGTTACTTGCAGCCACAGGTGAGAGCAGAGTGTCTGGTGGAGACTAAAGGAAACATTCACGATGATGTGAATTCATGGATTGTCCACTGAGTCTCTGTGGGTGGAAGTTAGAAACAGGAAGGAGTCGATAATTCTACTGGGTGTTTTTTATAGACCACTCAATAGTAACAGGGACATCGAGGAACAGATAGGGAGACAGATTCTAGAACGGTGCAATAATAACAGGGTTGTCATGATGGGAGATTTTAATTTCCCCAATATTGACTGGCATCTCCCTGGAGCAAGGGGTTTAGATGGGGAGGAGTTTGTTAGGTGTGTTCAGGAAGGTTTCCTAACACAATAGATAAGCCTACAAGAGGAGAGGCTGTACTTGATCTGGTATTGGGAAATGAACCTGGTCAGGTGTCAGGTCTTTCGGTGGGAGAGCATTTTGGAGATGGTGATCACAATTCTATCTCCTTTACCATAGCACTGGAGAGAGATAGGAACAGACAAGTAAGGAAAACGTTTAATTGGAGTAAGAGAAAATATGGAGCTTTCAGGCAGGAACTTAGAAGCATAAATTGGGAACAGATGTTCTCAGGGAAGTGTATGGAAGAAATGTGGCAAATGTTCAGGGGATATATGGGTGGCGTTCTGTGTAGGTGTGTTCCAATGTGACAGGAAAAGGATAGTAGTGTACAGGAACCGTGCTGTACAAAGGCTATTGAAAATCCAGTTAAGAAGAAAGGAAAAGCTTGTGAAAGGTTCAAAAAAACTAGGTAATGATAGAGATCTAGAAAATTATAAGCCTAGCAGGAAGGAGCTTAAGAATGAAATTAGGAGAGGCAGAAGGGGCCATGAGAAGGCTTTGGTGGGCAGGATTAAGAAAAAACCCCAAGGCATTCTACAAGTATGTGAAGAGCAAGAGGATAAGGCATGAGAGAATAGGACCAATCCAAGTGTGACAGTGGAAAAATGTGTATTGAACTGGAGGAGATAGCAGAGATACTTAATGAATACTTTGTTTCAGTATTCACTGTGGAAAAGGATCTTGGCAATTGTAGAGATGACATACAGTGGATTGAAAAGATTGAGCACATAGACATTAAGAAAAAGGATGTGCTGCACTTTTTGGAAAGCATCAAGTCTCCGGGACTGGATGAGATGTACCCCAGGCTACTGTGGGAGGCGAGGGAGGAGATTGCTGAGCCTCTGGTGATGATCTTTGCATCATCAATGGGGATGGGAGAGGTTCTGGAGGATTGGAGGGTTGCAGGTGTTGTTCCCTTATTCAAGAAAGGGAGTAGAGATAGCGCAAGAAATTATAGACCAGTGAGTCTTACTTCAGTGGTTGGTAAGTTGATGGAAAAGATCCTGAGAGGCAGGATTTATGAACACTTGGAGAGGCATAATATGACTAGGAATAGTCAGCATGGCTTTGTCAAAGGCAGGTTGTGCCTTACAAGCCTGACTGATTTTTTTGAGGATTTGACTAAACACATTGATGAAGGTAGAGCAGTAAGTGTAGTGTATATGGATTTCAGTAAGGCATTTGATAAGGTACCCCATGCAAGGCTTATTGAGAAAGTAAGGAGGCATGGGATCCAAGGGGACATTGCTTTGTGGATCCAGAACTGACTTGCCCACAGAAGGCAAAGAGTGATTGTAGATGGGTCATATTCTGCATGGAGGTCAGTGACTGGTGGTGTGCCTCTGGGATCTGTTCTGGGACCCCTCCTCTTCGTGATTTTTATAAATGACACAGATGGCGAAGTGGAGGGATGGGTTAGTAAATATACCGATGACACAAAGGTTGGGGTGTTGTGGATAGTGTGGAGGGCTGTCAGAGTTTAAAGCGGGACATTGATAGGATGCAAAACTGGGCTGAGGAGGGGCAGAAGGAGTTCAACCCAGATAAGTGTGAAGTAGTCCATTTTGGTAGGTCATGTATGATGGCAGAATATAGTATTAATGGTAAGGCTCTTGGCAGTGTGGAGGATCGGAGTGATCTTGGGGTCTGAGTCCATAGGACACTCAACGCTGCTGTGTGGGTGGACTCTGTGGTTAAGAAGGCATATGGTGCATTGGCCTTCATCAACCGTGGGATTGAGTTCAAGATCTGAGAGTCAATGTAACAGCTATATAGGACCCTGGTCAGACCCCACGGAGTACTGTGTTCAGTTCTGGTCACCTCACTACAGGAAGTATGTGGAAACCATAGAAAGGGTGCAGAGGAGAATTACAAGGATGTTGCTTGGATTGGGGAGCATGCCCTATGAGATTAGATTGAGTGAACTTGGCCTTTTCTCCTTGGAGCGGTGGAGTGGCGGAGGATAAGAGGTGACCTGATAGAGGTGTATAAGGTGATAATAGACATTGATTGTGTGGATAGTCAGAGCCTTTTTCCCAGGGCACGAGAGGGCATAGTTTTAAGATGCTTGGAAGTAGGTACAGAGGAGATGTCAGAGAGAGAGAGAGAGATACACACACACATATACAGAGGAGATGTCAGGGGTAAGTTTTTTACGTGGTGAGTGCGTGGAATGGGCTGCCAGTGACGATGATGGAGGCGAATACGATAGGGTCTTTTAAGGGACTCCTGTATAGGTACATGGAGCTTAGAAAAATCGAGGGCTATGGGTAACCTTAGGTAATTTCTAAGTAAGTACATGTTTGGCACAGCATTGTGGGCCGAAGGGCCTGTATTGTGCTGTAGGTTTTCTGTTTCTATGATTGTCAATAACTTCAAATTTTTTTGTAGGACCTAAATTGTTGAAGTAGTGAAATTGTTTCATTTTCACTCCTGGCCATCTCTGGCATTTCAAGTCTGTATGCTTGGAACTGCATCGAGCAAACAGTTCTGAATTGTCCTATTGTTTATTTCTCCACACCTATCAGTGGCAAAAATCACTGCTTTTTGAACACAACCACATGCAACTGACATTATTTAAAAACTGTTTGGTCTAAGCATGGTGTAGTGTTTAATGGCTGCACAATGTGCACGTGATTGATGCTAGTTAGAAAATGTTTGGCAGCAGTCTCCTGTCCCAATTGAGCGGCATATTATCCTAAATAAGCAAAGGGAATCCTGGTTATTTTCTCAATTTGTGCTTGTTCTTTCAGAGTTGTCCAAAATAAGTGGATGCCCTGATTAAATGATGGCCCAATAAGCCAGAATCCATTGTGTTATATCTTGTCAGCGCTGGTGAACTCAAAGTACTCTTGCATTACTTCAACACACACACTGTGCTGGAGGAATTCAGAAGGCCAGGCAGTATCTAGCTTGCAATACTTCTGTTGGCCACGAGGTGTCAGGCAAAGATCATGGATGACGCCGAATTGAATTCAATTGATTGGAGAAGAACTCTACCTTTATCCACTCTATAGAATGGACACGTGTAGCAAAGGCTTATGGAACCCCCTTTTTTCCTTGGGCTGCATGAGTCTAGGGAATACCCATTCCGGATCTGCCAAATCTGTGAGATTGACACGGCTCTCTCACCCCAAACCCCAGTTTGTGTGGATGCTGTGTCATTTGCTACCTTGTTACAACTCAGTGCCAACAAATAACAGACAGCACACTGCATACGATTAAAGGGATTATATTTATGAATCTTAACCTAAATTAAGGGCTAGTAAAGAAAAAAAAACCATGAAGGGCCCATTATAATTAAACAGTCAAATGTGCACAAGTTGGAGCTCAACTTTTCCAAAAGCTATATTCATCGATTCTCAGCAGACCTCGGTACCTTGTTCCATCGAATCACGTACCCCACCGGGTCGAATCCTATGACCGGTTCTCTCTAGCGTCTTGTCTCTTCATCTTCTGCTGAACAAAGATCTCAGCTCATACTAGTGTCAGGCATACAAAGAAAAACCCACTCCCTGGATTGGACAGCTCACATTCAAAAGCACCCATTATCTCTAACCATAGCTCAAACACTGCTTCTACAGAAAGACCATTACATTAGCAGTGAAACCTTTACCCGGGCATTATACGTATATTGGATCAAATCATTTAGTAATTGGGTTTCATTTGCCCAAAGAGATGTGGAAGATTTTGGTTCTCTCCTGAGGTTTTAAGAGTCAGAGAAAGAAACAATATGGAAACAGGCCCTTTGGCCCACTGAACCTGCACTGACTATCAAGCACAAATCCCACCCTGACCACATTATTCTCCCACTTTCCTGTCAACTATACCACTCACCTATGCTCTTGAGGCAATTGCAGTGGCCATTAAGCCTATAAGCCCGCTACCTTGGGAATGTGGGAGGAAATCCAAGCCCCTGGCAGAAATCTATGGCAGAAGTCTTTCTGAAGTCAATAGGTTCTGGCATGGTTCCGGAGGACTGGAAGATTGCAAATGTCACTCCGCTATTTAAGAAGGGGGCAAGGAAGCAAAAAGGAAATTATAGACCTGTTAGCTTGACATCGGTGGTTGGGAAGTTGTTGGAGTCGATTGTCAAGGATGAGGTTACAGAGTACCTGGAGGCATATGACAAGATAGGCAGAACTCAGCATGGATTCCTTAAAAGAAAATCCTGCCTAACAAACCTATTGCAGTTTTTTGAGGAAATTACAAGTAGGCTAGACAAGGGAGATGCAGTGGATGTTGTGTATTTGGATTTTCAGAAGGCCTTTGAGAAGGTGCCACACATGAGGCTGCTTAACAAGATAAGAGCCCATGGAATTACGGGAAAATTACACACGTGGATAGAGCGTTGGCTGATTGGCAGGAAACAGAGAGTGGGAATAAAGGGATCCTATTCTGGTTGGATGCCAGTTACCAGTGGTGTTCCACAGGGGTCCGTGTTGGGGCCGCTTCTTTTTACGTTGTACATCAACGATTTGAATTATGGAATAGGTGGCTTTGTGGCTAAGTTTGCTGATGATACAAAGATAGGTGGAGGGGCTGGTAGTGCTGAGGAAACAGATAGTCTGCAGAGAGACTTGGATAGATTGGGAGAATGGACAGAGAAGTGGCAAATGAAATACAATGTTGGAAAGTGTATGGTTATGCACTTTGATAGAAAAAATAAACGGGCAGACTATTATTTAAATGGGGAGAGAATTCAAAGTTCTGAGATGCAACGGGACTTGGGAGTCCTCATACAGGATACCCTTAAGGTTAACCTCCAGGTTGAGTCGGTAGTGAAGAAGGTGAATATTGGCATTCATTTCTAGAGGAATAGAGTATAGGAGCAGGGATGTGATGTTGAGGCTCTATAAGGCACTGGTAAGACCTCACTTGGAGTACTGTGTGCAGTTTTGGGCTCTTTATGTAAGAAAGGATGTGCTGACATTGGAGAGGGTACAGAGAAGATTCACTAGAATGATTCTGGGAATGAGAGGGTTAACATATGAGGAACGTTTGACCGCTCTTGGACTGTATTCCTTGGAGTTTAGAAGAATGAGGGGGGACCTCATAGAAACACTTCGAATGTTGAAAGGCATGGACAGAGTGGATGTGGCAAAGTTGTTTCCCATGGTGGGGGAGTCTAGTACGAGAGGGCATGACTTAAGGATTGAAGGGCGCCCATTCAGAACAGAGATGCAAAGAAATTTTTTTAGCCAGAGGGTGGTGAATCTGTGGAATTTGTTGCCACGGGCGGCAATGGAGGCCAAGTCATTGGGTGTATTTAAGGCAGAGATTGATAGGTATCTGAGTAGCCAGGGCATCAAAGGTTATGGTGAGAAGGCGGGGGAGTGAGACTAAATAGGAGAATGGATCAGCTCATGATAAAATGGCGGAGCAGACTCAATGGGCCAAATGGCTAACTTCTGCTCCTTTGTCTTATGGTCTAAGTCAGACATAATATGCAAACTCCATAGTGACAGCATTGGGGTCAGGATTGAACCTGGATTACTGGAGATGGGAGGCCACTGCTCTGCTAGCTGTGCCCGTATCGCAACCTATGTGTCTGCGATCTCTTGCTACTGGCATACTTAACAAGTGACCAGGTCCCATGACACAGAGGGAATAGAAAACACTTTTTGATCAGCTCTCCCATCCCAGAATTTGATGCCCCTCCCCACTCCTCCCCTGCCTTCTTCCCTTCAATCCATGGTACTCTCCTATCTGATTCCATCTTTCTCAAACCTATCAGCTCCCTTGTTCTTACATCATTCTTTCTCTTCCCCTCTCTCAGCTGCCTATCACCATCCTTTTACCTGAATCCACCTATCAACTAACACCTTTTGCCCCACCTCTTCCCTTCACCTTTTCATACTGGTTTTCCCCCATCTTTCTTTCCAGTCCTGTTGATTTGTCTCGGCCGAAAATAATGACGTTCATTCCCCTGCGTAAGTGCTTTCTGACCCCTTGAGTTCCTCCAGTATTTTATGTGTGTTGCTCTATCATGCCAGGCATTCAGAAGTTTGAATATTTCAAGGAGATTTCAAATCATGTTGCATTGGGGTGACGGAATTTAAAAGACATTTAGACAGCCGCGTGAAGGGCAGGAAATGGAGGAATATGGATCACATGCAGGCTGAGATATTTAGTTTAATTTGGCATCCAGACATTGTGGGACCCGTTCGTGCGTTGTACTCGTGCATGTTTATCATCTCGAGAAAACGTAGCTCAGTATTGTTGTAATGCAAAAGGATGTCGCTAGCCATTCAGTTGTTCATTATGAAAAATTTTAACATCATCACTGTGATATTATTAACATCCTGTGATGGGAGAGTGGTTCTGGATGTCACATGACCAGCCATTGTCTGTCCTGCCCGAGTCTTCTTCCATTGGCTATTCAATATATCTGATTAATAAAATCATGAGGAGTATAGATGAGGTGAATGCACTCACTCGCTTTCCCCGGGATGGGGATCAACAGCGAGAAAATACGAGTTTAAGGTGAGAGGAAGGAGATTTGATAGGAACCTGAGGGGCAACTTTTCCACCCAGAGGCTGGTCTATAAATAGCAGGTACATTAACAACATTCAAAAAGTACCTGGACAAGTACATGGATAGGAAATATTGGTCAAGTGTGGCCAAATGCAACTACCTTAGATGCAGTCTTGGTCAGCACGGACCATATGGTCTGTTTCTGTCCATTGTGACTTTTTGACACTCTGCAGCTATTGAAAAGAGAAAGAATTCTCCATTACCAAACAGCTAATTCCTGATGATCACTCAGACAAGCTCTTCCAACTGGAGACATGGGGTCCTGACACTGAGACATCTTTGTGAGCTCTTTCTGAGTCACTCCCAGCTTGATTATGCCTCAGTTGCTCCAGGACTGTCCTTAGACAGTGGGTTGATATGTTCAGCTGTTGGCTTGCTGGGAAGAACTCATCTGGTGTTTCCAGCTTTCTCCGTCATGTGGGTATGATAAAGCCATCAGACATAGGAGCAAAATTTGGCCATTTGTGAGACACACTTGGAGTATTGTGTGCAGTTTTGGGCTCCTAATTTTAGAAAGGATATACCGACATTGGAGAGGGTTCAGAGAAGATTCACGAGAATGATTTCCAGGTTACCGTATAAGGAACGTCTGGCAGCTCTTGGGCTGTATTCCCTGGAGTTCAGGAGAACGAGGGGGAATCTCATAGAAATATTCCGAATGTTAAGAGGCCTGAACTTTGATTTGGCAAAGTTATTTCCCATGGCAAGGGAGTCTAGGACAAGAGGGCACGACATCCATTTCGAACAAAGATGCAGAGAAATTACTTTCGTCAGAGGGTGGTAAATCTGTGGAATTTGTTGCCACGAGCAGCTGTGGAGGCCAAGTCATTGGGTGCATTTAAGGCAGAGATAGATAGGTTCTTGATTAGCCAGGCATCAAAGGGTATGGGGTGAAGGCAGGGGAGTGGGGATGATTGGAAGAATTGGATCAGCCCATGATTGAATGGCGGAGCAGACTCGATGGGCCGATGGCCTACTTCTGCTGCTATATCTTATGGTTTTATTTGGCCCATTGAGTCTTCTCATCTTTTCATCATGGCTGATTTATTATCCTACTCAACCCCATTCACCTGCATTCTCCTTGTAACCTTTGATGCCCTGTCCATTCAAAAACCTATCAATCTCCACTTTAAATATACCTAATGACTTGGATCAATGTGAGCAGGGTGTGACCCTCCCGATCACTCGCTCCACAGCATGGGAGATCTGGCAAAGGTATTCCTTCACATGAGCAGAAGTCTGAATTGTTGGTTTACGAACCTGTCACATCACTGCAAGATCTCTGTGATATGCTTATCACATGAGCTGCAGCAGAGTCTCACCCATCTGTTAATCCAGAAGTTGGAATAAGGATAAATATCTCACTGAATGTTAATGCCTAATTACTGTTCATGTAAAATCTTTCACTTCTGTGTAAAACGTCTTGTCAGATTTGCTGTTTGTTTATTTGACTTAAGCTGCAAAATGTATCACCAGTTCTGCAGTAAAATCAGTGCATTGTTAAATATTTACAGAAGGGTAGCTTGCTCTTGCGGTCCAGCTGTGTGGCCATTTATCATCAACTCCTTCAAGGAGTTTTGAAAACGCTGTTTGGCACAACACTGCTTGCTCGTGTCCCTGGGCAGGAGGCATTTGACTGGCATTGCGTGCTCACCTGCGATGCCACCTATCATACCGAAGCTGAGGCACTGTCACCGTTTGAATCAGTCATCATAGGCCTATTGGAGAGAATCGCTGTTGTGCTGGAGCCTGTGGGTTCAAACAAATGGCTGAACCTCTTCTTGCTTCTCTTAAAAAGCAGGCTTGCTGTGGACAAGGGCATACTAAATTTGAAACCTTGCCTTTGCCCAGATGTCTGTGGGTGAGGAGTGGACAGAGTTCAGCATCGACCCATGAATCAGAGGAGGAAACCATAGTGTGCAGCAGTCTCTGAGCCTGGGTTTGTGTGTTTGTGAATAAGGACATTCGGTGTGTGTGAGATGTTTTTGCATGTGTTTGGGTGTGTGTATGTTTGGCTGTGAGTAACAATGTATGTGTGTTTGTGAGGGTTGTGTGTATATATGCATGTGTGTGTGTGTATATCCGTGTTTGTGTCAGTATATGTGTCTGGTTCGTGTATTCTGTAAGTGTATGAGAGGCTGTGCGTGAGCGTGTGCCTGTTTTTAATCTCTGAACATTCCTGTCTCTGACACACCACTTCCTGCCTCTCTCTCCCCCACACCCTCTCTCTATGTATTGTATATTCCTCTCTATATATCAGAATCAGGTTTAGTATCACTGGAATATGTCGTGAAATTTGCTAACTTTGCGGCAGCAATAACGCGCGCGCGCGCACACACACACACACACACACACACACACACACACACACACACACACACACACATATATATACTAAATTAAGTAAGTTGTGCAAAAAGAGAAATAAAAAAGGAGTGAGGTAGTGTTCATGGGTTCAATGTCCAATCAGAAATTGGATGGCAGAGGGGAAGATGCTGTTCCTGAATCACTGAGTGTGTGCCTTCAGGCTTCTGTACCTCCTTGCTGATGGTAGCAATGAGAAGAGGGCACATCCTGGGCGATGGGGGTCCTGAATCATGGATGCTGCATCCATGAGATGCATTTGAGGCATCGCTTCGTGAAGATGTTCTGGACACCATGGAGGGCTAGTGCTCATAATAGAGCTAAGTTTGCAACTCTCTGTAGCTTACTTCGATCCTATGTAGTAGCCCCTATATCAAACTGGTGATGCAGCCAACTAGAACGCTCTCCACAGTACATCCATAGAAATTTGTTTTAGTGTTTTAGGTGACATACCAAATCTCCTCAAACTCCGAATGGTTGCATCGATATGTTGGATCCTCAGAGATATTGACATCCAGAAACTTGAAATTACTCACCCTTTCCATTTCTGATCCCTTTGAGGACTGGTGTGTGTTGCCTCATCTTACCTTTTCTGAAGTCCACAATTAGCTGGTATATCTTGCTCCTGTGTGTCCTCTCTTCACCATCTGAGGTTCTGCCAATAATGGTTGTTGCAAATTAGCAAATTAATAAATGGCATTTGAGCTATGCCTATCCAAACAGGCATGGGTGTACAGAGGCCCAGGTTCTAGACATAGAAACATAGGAAACTAACAGTACAATACAGGCCCCTCAGCCCACAAAGCTGTGCCGAACATGCACTTACTTTAGAAATTACCTTGAGTTACCCATAGCCCGCTATTTTTCTAAGCTACATGTACCTATCCAGGAGTTTCTTAAAGGACCCTGTCCTATCTGCCTCCACCACCATTGCTGGCAGCCCATTCCATGTACTCACCACTCCCTGCGTTTTAAAAAAAAACTTACCCCTGATATCTCCTCTGTACCTACTTCCAAGCACCTTAAATTTATACCCTCTTGTGTTAGCCATTTCAGCCCTCAGAAAAAGCCTCTGACTATCCACACGATCAATGCCTTTCATCATCTTAAATACCTGTAGCTTTTCTATCAGGACTGTAGGAATGATGGTGTTAAACAATGAGCTGTAGTCAATAAACAGCATCCTGAAATTTATTGTCTAGGTGACCCAAGGCTGTGTGGAGAGTCAATGAGATCGAGTCTATCATAGACCTGTTGTGACAATGGGCCACTACAGTGGGTCCAAGTCTTACTGAGACAGGAGTTGATTTTAGCCATAACCAACATCTCAGAGCACTTCGTCACTGCAGATGTGAATGCTGCAGGACAAAAGTCATTAAGGCTGCTCGCCCTACTCTTCTTGGGTACTGGTACAATTGTTGCCCTTTTTGAAGTGAATGGGAACTTGCGACTGTAGCAATGAGAGATTGAAAATATCTTTGAACACACCTACCTGTTGGTTGGCAGAGGTTTTCAGAGCCTTACCAGAACTTCATTCTGGCCTATCGCCTTGCGAGGGTTCACCCTCTTAAACAACAGCCTAATGTCAGCCTCCGAGACAGAATTCATAAGGTCACCAGCTGCTGCTGGGATCCTCATAGCTGCAGTTTTACTCTCTCTTTCAATGTGGGCATAAAAAGCATTGAGCTAATCAATCTCTCTATCAATATTTTTCTCACCTTCTCCCTTCCCCTCTCCCTCCACCCACCCCTCTCCCTCCGCCCTTGCTCCCTCTCTCCCTCTCTCCCTGACCCCCTCTCTCCCTCCCCCCCGCCCCTCTCTCCATACCCTTGTTGTCATTATACAATTCAACATGAATTGATCTCATTGGATTTCTTAAAAGACTCTTTGGAGAAGTTTTGTGTAATGTGTCTGAAACCCTTTCAATCTATTACGTTGACCAGCAGACAACCCCACCAAGACTTTATTGCAAACTTCTTAAGGAAGTGACTGGTATCCAATACCCCACTGATCTCTTTATCTCCCCCACATTTTAATTGCAATTGAAATCGTAAATTATCTGTCCTGTCAATCAGCTCACAGTAAGTGAGCTTCACAAAGTGGGCACCTGTGTCTTACTTGATGAGTGATCCTGGAAAAAATAACTCGGAGATTATCATTCTCTTATCAGTCTTTCTTAAGATGGCTACTTAAGAATCATCTTTATCTTTTTTTCAAAAAATCCAGAGTAAAATAACACTGTAATGAGAATAGGCTGTGTTTGAATTGTGTCCATGAAAATCTGACTGCTTCAATAATAGCCTGCAGGTTATGCATTCTGGCTGAATCTTAAATCTACATTTATTTTTGTACTTTTTGGCAACAAAGAAATCAAAGTTACAAGTAAATTTATTATCAAAGTACATATATGTCCCCATATACAACCCTGAGATTCATTTTCTTGCAGACTCAATAAATGCATAGAATAAAAATGATAACAGAATCAATGAAAGACCTCACCAACTTCAGCACTCAACCAGCATGCAAATGACAACATACTGTGCAAATACAAAGAGAAAGAATTCATAATAATAAATTAATAAGTAATAAATGTTGTGAATGTGAGATGAAAAGTCCTTGAAAGCGAGACCATACGTGTGGGAGCAATTCAATGATGGGGCAAGTGAAGTTATACCCATTGGTTCAGGAGCTTTTTGGCTGAAGGGTAATAACTATTCCTGAACCTGGTGATGTGAGTTCTGAGGCTCCTGTACCACCTTCTTGATGGCAGCAGCAAGAAGAAAGCCAGACCTGGATGGAAACGATATGTAGTCACAGGGAAAGCATGCGAACTCCCTATTGCACCCAAGGTAAGTATGGTACCTGGATCTCTGGAGCTGTAAATATACTCTCAGGCTGCCAAAAATGATTCCAGAATGTGGGGTCTGGGCAGTGGCCACTTCCTTAGTTACCTCTTGTACCTAATAAAGTGCCCACTGAGTGTATGTTTGTGCTCTGCTGCTGCTGCAGCCCATCCACTTCAATGTTCCACATGTTGTGCATTCAGAGATGCTCTTTGGCACACCAATGTTGTAATGCGTGGTTACCTGAGTCACTGTTGCCTTCTCGTCAGCATGAACCGGACCGGTCATTGTCCTCTGACCTCTCTCATTAACAAGGCTTTTTCATCCACAAAACTGCCGCTCATTGGATGTGTTTACTTTGTTTGTTCTTTTTGCATCATTTTCTGTAAATTCAAGAGTCTCTTGTGCGTGAATATCCAAGGAGATAAGCAGTTTCTTAGATACTTAAGCCACCCCGTCTGGGACCAACAATCATTCCATGGTCAAGTTCACTTAGATCACATTTCTTCCCCATTCTGATGTTTGGTCTGAACAGCAACTGAACCCTCTGGACGAAGTCTACATGCTTTTATGCTTTGAGTAGCTGCCACGTGATTGGCTGATTAGATTTCGGCATTAATGAGCAAGTGTATAGATGTGTACCTAATAACGTGAACACTCACTGTATTTCTGCTCTTTTCTAGGTTTTTTTTCTGTTTTTATAAAACAATAGAGCACAAGAACAGACTATTTGCCCCATGGTGTCATGCCAAACTAATTAAATGCCTAACTGAACTCATCCCTTCTGCTGACACAATGTCCATATCACTGCATTCTCATGCCTAGCTGAAAGCTTCTTGAATGTCTTCACAACATTTGCTTCCACCATCAGCCAGGAAATGCATTGCAGATACCCATCACTCTGGGGGGGGGGAACTTGCACCACCCATCACCTTTGAACTTGCCCCTTTCACCTTACATGGATGTACTCTGGTATTAGACATTTCAAACATGGGGGAAAGATGACTGTCTACCCTATCTAAGCCTCTCATAATTTTAACATCAGGTCTCCC
The DNA here is from genome assembly GCF_963921235.1 of Mobula hypostoma. NCBI lineage: Eukaryota > Metazoa > Chordata > Chondrichthyes > Myliobatiformes > Myliobatidae > Mobula > Mobula hypostoma. The sequence goes on from NC_086100.1 coordinate 160,600,986, forward strand.
CTCAACCTGTACCCCTTCAGAGAAAGCAGCCCAAGTTTGTCTAGCCTCTCCTTATAGCACATATCCTCTAATCCAGGCAGTATCCTGGCAAAACTTCTGTACATTCTCCACATCCTTCCTATAATGGTGTGACCAGAATTGAATGCAATTGATGCTGTCTAGCCAGAATTTTATACAACCTGGATAGTTGCCTACACTACTGGGGTAGGAGCTGGCTGCTTTGTTGGACTGTTGTCCTGTGAACACCCAGGAGCTAATCCAAGGGCTGTTCTCAATGGACACACAAGTTCGCATGTCACTGTTACCAAAAGATCATAATATTCAGGGACCTTGGGGTCCAAGTTCATAGCTCCCTGAAAGTGTATGCATAAGTTGATATATGCTTGCCTTTGTGAGTTGAGGTACAGAGTCAGGAATGTATAAAACTTGTTAAACTACATCTGGATTATTGCAATCAAATCTGGTCACTTCATTTTAGAAAGGACGTGGAGGCTTTCGAGAGGGTATGGAAGAGGTTTACCAGGATTAAAGAACGCGTGCTGTAAGGAGAGTTTGGACAAACTTGAGTTGTTTTCTCTGGAGAGGCAGAGGCTGAGAGGAGACGTGGTAGAAATTTTTAAAACAATGAGAGATTAGATAGAGTGGACAGCTGGTATGTTTCTGCAGAGTAGAAATATCTAATGTGAAGGGGCATGTGTTTGAGGTGAAAGGGGAAGAATTCAAAGGGTACATGCTGAATAAGTATTTTTATACATATCTAACACCTTGGGAAAGGTTTCACTGCTAATGTAATGGTCTTTCTGTGGAAGCAGTCGTTTGGGTTATGGCGAGAGATAACAGGGCTTCGGAATGTGAGCCGTCCAGTGAAGGGAGTGTGTTTTTTGTTTTGTGTGTGTGAGCTGAGTCTCCTGTTTGGTGGGAGATAATGGGAGAAGACGCCGGAGAGAAGAAGTTGTAGGACTCGACCCGGAGCGGGGCCATGATTCACTGAAGCTCAGGGAGATCAAAGGAGGATCAGCGAAGGGGAAACCATGAGCTCTAGCTTGTGCACGTTAGACTGTTTCATTAAAATGGGCCCTTTTCTTTTTTTGCTTTTTCTTTACTAACCCTTTAGTCAAATTAAGAATTATAAAGCTCAATCATTTAATTGTATGCGGTGTTCTGTCTGTTATTTTGTGGTCCTTATTTGTAACAGGGAAACAAATTATGTAGCATCCACACAAACAAAGGGTTTTGATGGGCTTTTGCGCTTCAGTCTCTCACGTTTGGCCGGATTGAAGATTGTCTTCCCCAGACTTATGCAGCCAGAGTGTTTCACATAGTCTGGTGGATACCTTAAATTTGCTGGCAGGGGTGGTGGTTGAGTCAGGTATAATCAAGGTACTTAGGAGGCTCTGGCAGGCTCATGACTATGCAGAGAATGGATGGGTAGGGACCGTGTGCAGGCAGAATGGATAAAGTGCCATTGGCTTTATTACTGACATTGTGGGGCTGAAAGGCCTATTCCCATGCTGTACTGTTCAATGTTCTGTTAATTGTCAAACATAATGAACTATTTGTCTATCCTGAATCAATCACATCTCTTGTTTGGTGTTTGTAGAAAATGGATTGTGTGCTACCAAACTAAACATTTGCACATGATGTTCTGCTATGAGGTTTTGACCCAAAATATTGACAGTTCCTTTCCTGCCACAGATGCTGAGCTCCTCCAGCAGATTGTTTGTTGCACTTAGAAAGTACGACATTGATGCGGTGCCCTTTGGACGATTCTGTGGGTTGTTCTTTCAAGTGGTATTATTGTTATTAGGCCCTCCACTGGCATGGTTGACCATGGATATTTCGTCCCAGCTGTCTCTGTTGTTGCACTAGTTGACAGGCAAGCCAGGGCCGTAGGATATAGAGAGCAAGCCCTTGCCCATGCAGCAGCCTCCCCCTCTGCACGCAGCTGATGAATCCAAGGGAACGGCTTAGATCAATAGAGTTTGACACCAGTGGCATTGCAGGAGTTGCCAACCAGCATTAAATCAATGTAGGGTGATCTTAGGGACTTCAGCTCTAGATTTCCAGCTCTAGATTTTTCATTGGGGGTTCCCGTGAGTGAGTATATTCATAAGGCAGAGGAGGTTTGAAATCGGTGTTTTCCTTCATCTTTCAAGTTATAGGAACTCACTATATCACACTACCCAGGGTAACTTCAGACACTGGGACAAAATAGGAATTCCCATCAATTAGGAAGCTTGAAAATCAAATGCAAAGCAACCTTTATTTGCCTGAATTTTGTAACCCATGGGCAGGATTTGGGTCAGACTGAGTCTTGACCTCATAGACTATTAATCCGATTAGGTTGGATAAACACTTTATGGCTCAAAGAAGAGAACGATTGAAAGCTTTACGTAGGCACAGCAGGAGACACGTGAAATGAAACTGCAACGGAATAACCTCTTGACAACTGGATATACCATGATGGAGAGGAAGGGGGGATGTAAGGCGTTACAAATACCTGTGCCAGTTAAGTTGGAAATGAAAGATCCAAACAGCAGCATTTAAAGATTTCACCTCATGGATGGTTTTCAAAGAAGAGGGAGTTAGCTTGAAGCTCACAAATTATATGGTTGGTTCTAGCGAGTGGTTTATATTTCGACCCAACCTTAATCCTGCCATGTTCTATTTATAGTTTTGTAATAGTAAATGAAGGGATTTGTCTAATGAATGAGTCTGTATTCTTGATCGTTCTTGTACCTGTGAGAGTCAGATTTTAAAAAAATATATTTTCCATTGGTATTTAAAGACAAGTGATTATAAATGTCACAATACTGAGTCGGTGAGAGATTTTAATTCACAGAATAAAAGGATTATACTGTGTTACATTTTTATCCAGGTAATTAATTCAACATTAATTTTGTCTTCATGTGATTCCCTTCTGCACAGGAGGTCTAGGAGACATTAGTTGAAAGATGTATTCCCACAGTAGAACTAAGTGACCTTTATTATAAAATTGCTTTTTATATGAGTCAGGAGAATATGTAAAATGAGTTGACATTACTGGAATATATCAGTTTCTGCCCTCTGTTTCAGCTTTGAATGTGTTGAGTTTTGGTTGATGAGGAGACCCGTGCTAAAACATATACTGTAGATTGTAACAACTTGGTAAATTGGTTTATTATTGTCACATGCTGAGGTGTAGTGAAAATCTGTGTTTTGCATGCCAAAAATATGGTTCATTTCATTGCAACACTGCACTGATGGAGTAAAAGGGAAGACAATAAGAGAATTCAGAATATAACCAAGAGATTCTGCAGATGCTGAAAATCCAAATTAATACACACAATATACTGAAGTAACTCCAGGTCAGGCAGGATCTGTGGAGAGGAATAAATGATTGACATTTCAGGCCTGATCCTTCGTCAGGATGAAGGGTCTCAGCCTGAAATGTCAACTGTTTATTTCTCTCCATAGATGCTGCTTGACATTCTGAGTTCCTCCAGTATTGTGTGTGTGTGTGTTGCACAGAATACAGTATAGAGTCTTACAGAGAAAATGTGGTGCAGTCAGAAATTAAGGTTCAAGACCATATCAAGGTAAATAGTGAGGTCAAGAGCCCATCTTATCATACCAGGTAGCCACTCAATAGTTTTATAACTCTGAGATCATAGTTTTCCTTGTGCCTAGGGATGTGTGCTTTCAGGATTTTGTATGTTATATCTGTTGAGAGGAAGGAGATTGGAGAACATCTGAGGTGGGTGTATCTTTGTTTAACTTGGCTGCTTTACCAAGGTGGTGTGCTGTGTAGCCAGAGTCCATTAGGGAACAGCCATAATGTGTTGAGTTGTGCCCAATACATTCTACAGTGAACTTTCATTAAAACATTACATTAGAGGAGAAGGCAGTAAGGCTCCTCAAACCTACTCTGCTACTCGGTATTGCAATGGCTCATTGACCTTGGCTTCAATTCCACTCTTCTACCTGTTTCACATACAAAAGATTATGAGAGACATAGATAGATCAGATGGTCATCAATTTGTTTTTCCCGTGGTAAAGTATCAAAACCACGAGGGCACAATTTTTATGGTGAGAGGAAAGAGTTTTAAAAGGGATCTGAGGGTTAAGTCTTTTTACACAGAGAGTTGTTGATATCCAGAAATGCTGCTGGAATCATTTAAGATGCATTTAGACAGGCACTGATATAGGCAAACAACAGAAGGATATAGTCCCCATGTGGGCAAATGTGATTGGTGAAGATAGGCATAAAGGTTGGTGCATACATGGTGAACCAAGGGGCCCATTTCCTTGCTCTATGAATCTACAACCTTAGACTCCCAGTGGTCCAAAAATCTGTCTCCCAGGTGACTCCACCTTCTCTGTTCTTTGGGTAGAGAATTCAAAATTTCTCAACCCTTAGGTTGACTGACCTTCTGCTCATGAATTGGTGACCCTTTATGCTGAAGTTATCCTCTCTGGATAACACACAAGACAACATCCTCCCAGGAACATGGATTAGTTCCTGACCGGATCTGGGCCGTACCCTCCAAATATCCGGACCTGCCTCTCGGTTTTTTTGCACTACCTTACTTTCCATTTTCTATTTTCTACTTACGATTTATAATTTAAATGTTTAATATTTACTATCGATTTGTACTCCGGGGAGCAGGAAGCGCAGAATCAACTATCGCTGTGATGATTGTACGTTCTAGTATCAATTGTTTGGCGACGATAAAGTATAAAGTAAAAGTAGTTAAGTTACTGATAAAAGCTGCAAAATGGTTCCCTGCTCTGTTGCTTTTCCTAGGGAGTTATTTTACCTTATTTTAGGTATTTGTTTGGAAGGATTGAGGTTCTTTCTGAATGCTTTAATCTTTATTCAGCACAGTGAGAGTGAAAACTCTCCCGCAAAATGTGGAACAGAAACCAGAATCTCACAAAGGAGTGACTCAGTCCTCCTGTGCCATGATGAGGCCACCCTCGGGGTGGAGGAACAACACCTTATATTTTGTCTGGGTATCTTCCAACCGGATAGCGTAAATATTGATTTCTCTTTGTGGTTAAAAATCAATTGAGTTTCTCCAGCATTTCATCTGTGTTGACTCAGTTCATTACTTGGAAGCATTAATGTTCTGTTTGAAAATGAAACTGTATAATTGCCAAATACATAAAGGAAGAGTGGAGAAGCCACTCCCACTGGTGAGAGATTTTGTCAGCACAGAATACAGATCACAAGCAAGAGATTGGCTAGTTATGATGGAGGATGTGGATTCAGTAGAAATTTTAAAAAGTGAATTGGATAGATACTATAAAGAGAAATACAAGAGACTGCAGGTGCTGCAGTTTCGGGCAGGGTACAACCAATCTGCTGGAAGAACTCGGCTGGTTGAGCATCATCTGTGTGAGCAAAGGCATTGAAAACCGTGTATCAGGGCGGTACTTGAAAAGGACACAATTTGTAACTTGTGGTATCAAGTGGACTGTCACATCAAAGAACCAGTACAATCACAATGGACCACATGGCTCACTTCTGTGCTGTAGTAAGGTAGCATCATATATCCATCACAGTTCCATGAATTCCATGTGTGCCTACCTCAGTTGTAGTTGATTTCATTGACATATGTCCATGTGTGGCCAGGTGCAATAGAAAACTTACTACAGCAGCATTATATGGCATCATATAAGCTGCACTGACAAGAAAAACATTTTATCCAGCATTCTATCAAATCTTCGATTCAGTATGAGATGGGAGCTTTGCTGACTGGCAGGAGGCAAAGAGTGGAAATAAAGGGACCTCTTCTGATTGACTACTGGGGTTGGGTCCACATTTTTCACATTACATAGCAGTAATTTGGATGATGCAATTGATGACTTTGTGGCCATGTTCGTGAACAATACGAAGAAAGGTGGAGGGGCAAACAGTGTTGAGAAAGTAGGGTGTTTGCAAAAGGAGAAGAATGGGCAAAGAAATGGCATGTGGAATATATTGTGGGGTAGTGTATTGTCATACATTTTGGTAGAAGGGAAAAAAAGGTGTACACTATTTTCTAAATGAGGAGAAAATTCAAAAACCTGAGGTGATAAGAGATTTGGCAGTCCACATGCAGGACTTGCTGAAGGTTACCTTGCAGGTCAAGTCAAATGGTAAGGAAGGCAAATGCAATATTAGCATTCATTTCAAGAGGACTAGGATATGAAAGTAAGGATATAATGCTGAGCCTTCGTAAGACATTGCTTAGACTGCATTTAGGAGCATTGTGAGTATTTTTGGGCCCTTTATCTAAGAAAAGATGTGTTGGCATAGGAGAGGACATTCATGAGAATGATTCTGTGAATGAAAGTGTTTTGATTGCTCTGGGCCTGTACTTATTTTAGTTTAGAAGAATGAAGGAGGACCGCATTGAAACCTAACCAGTATTGAAAGGCTGAGACTGAGTGGATGTGAGGAAGATGTTTTCTATGGTGGGGGATGTCTATGATCAGAGGGCACAGCTTCAGAATAGAGGGATGACCCTTTAGAACAGAGATGAGGAGGAATTTCATTAGTTGGTGAATCTGTGAAATGCATTGCCACAGTTGGCTGTGGAAGCCAAGTCATTGGGTATAAAGCGGAGGTCTTGATTAGTCAGGGCATAAAAGGTTACAGGAGGAAGGCAGAAGAATAGGCTTGAGAGGGATTAGAAATTGGCCCTGATGGAATGGTGGTGCAGAGTCGATGGGCCAAATGGCCTAATTCTTATTCTATATCTTAATGTCTTACGGTCTAAAATATAAGCACAATTTCTACAAGAAACAATACAGTTAGATCAAAAATCTCAATTTTAATGTAAATTGATCAAAGTTTAGCCTTGCTAAACTGTCGTGATAAACTGTAGTGTCCAATTGCTTCAAGAACCAAGTAGCTGAAGGGAAGAAGTTGTTCTTGAAGCTGGTGTTTTGCATATCGTATCTCCTGCTTAATGGTAGCTGCAGATAGATGACATGGCCAAGATGGTCAGGGTTATTACTGTTGTATGCAAGTATAGTTTTTAAATAAAAGACTGGTTTAGCTTTGTAAATAGAGGGAAGTCATTTCCAATGCTGGATAGTTCAATTACAGGCATATGAAAGGTTTATAAAGAGGGGGTGAAGAAAAGGAGACCAATTTCACATTGTGGAATTTACTTATTGCGAGGGTGAAAGGAGAATAAATTGGGGCTTTAAAGGGGAAATAGATGGACTTGATGAAGAACAATTTGCAGGTCAGTGGGTTACACCGAAGCCAACATAAATAGGCTAAATGGCCTCCTTTTGTGCTATAAGAACAATACGATTATCTGAATGGAACATTTATTCATACAGAAAATAATCAAAACTCTGAAGATGCTGGAAATAAATAGCAGGTCAGGCTGAACCTGCTGAATGCTTCCAGTATTTATCTATTGACCTATCTACTGTATCTATCTATCTATCTATCTATCATACAGTATATATCTACTTATCTGTCTATCTACAGTATACATTATCTGGCTATCTATTGTTATTTTCCTTTTTCTTTCTTTTTATCTGCTTTTAATTATTTAGTGTCATGAAATATAATTAAGAAGTTAATTAATCCAATGAACACAGAATGGTACCTGTTTAGAAACATCCTCTCTTCCTTCAAGTAGTTAATCTGTGTTAGAGAAGCTGTGTAATTTTTCACATGGCTGCACCAGAGTGGACCAGAGAATACAAACCACTAGTGTTTTTTGAGATGCCCCAGTCACAAAGTGTGAAGACTGGCACAATTAAAAAGAGACCAAGTACAGAAGTAACAAAAGGGTTGTCCCAATTTAAGCTTGTTTAGTTATATTTCCAGCTGGAACTCTCTCTCCTGCCAGCTGGGCTTTGTGTCCACAGATATGAATAAATTTGTTCCCATCCTCTTTTGTGTTTAAGTTCCTGCTTGCTGTGAATTTCATTTTCCACTTGTGCTTCATTGAAGCATGGCTCCATACAACAGGGGTCTCCTTCCTTTGCTTAACTTCCTCCTGCCTTCCATTACTAAGTGTCAGTCTGCACATAGTTTTAGCAAGACCCACCAGACAAATATATGGTGAGAAAGAAAGACAGGAGCAAATGCTTTACTTTTGTCACGTGTCAAGATTCAGTGGAAGAACTTTTGCTTGCCTGCTAACCAGGCAGATCATACCAAAATTAAGTACTTCAAGGTAGTAAAGCAAAAAGAATTTGCAGAATATAGTGTAGCAGTTACAGAGAAAGTGCAGTGCAGGTCAACATATGAAGTGCAAAAGGACTGTGTCCAGGTAGACTGGCAGATCAAGAGTTCATCTTCAGCACGTGAGGGGTTTGTTCAAGAGTCTGTTCGCAGTGGAATAGAAGCTAGCCGTGAGTCTGGTGGTACATGCTTTCAAGCGCTTACATTTTCTGCCTGATGGGAGGGAGAAAAGAGAGAAAGACAATTTTTATATTTGAACATTGTTGTGTGCTGCATTGCACTTATTTGAGTATTACCGTATGGAAGATTTCCAGTGACTTCTGCTTTTGAAGAAATACTACTTTCTAGGACAGTTGCTCATTTAGTCCAGGCAAAAATTGTAGGGTAAAGTCTGTTTCCAACCTTGCTAAAAGCACTAGCCAGGAATCCATCAGAGTTAAGGCAGAGGGACGAGCATAACTTAGAGCCTTTAAAGGAGTCAGAGAGTAATACAGCAGAGATGCAAGCCCTTGGCTCAATGTAAAGAAAGGATATTTAAGTTTAATTGTTATTCAACCATGCACATGAACACAGCCAAACAAAACAGTGTCCCTCTGGGGCCAAGGTGCAAGGCACAGAACCATCTTTCGCACAGAACCATCTTTCACACAGAACGCATGGCACATACAATTATGATAGCATAAAAACACAGCTAGAAAAATATTTAAAAACAATTAATATAGCCCATGTTCCTGAGTGTCATGGCCTGTGGATTGACGGTGCATGGACCTTGTCCTGGAGCCACGTTTCTGCAAGGAACAAACCTGCAGCAGCTCCTCATATTGTGCAGTGCAGCCACAGACTAATGTAATGCAACTTGTTTCCATCGAGCGAACACCGGAGGTCTGCACTGACAGGAGGGGCCTGCCTGCAACCCAGTACGGAATCCAGCAGCACCTATCCAGCTCTGGCATTTCCTTCCTTTGCAGCTGCAACAGGTGACCCCAAGGCATGAATGAGGACCTGGTCGGTGTCACCACTGAGGCCATGTATCTCTCCCACCATTGGACTCGCAGTATTTGTCATTACTAGTGTCCAGCAGGGTCTTGCCATCACAACAAAAACGTCCCAGACAGTCACCCGCACTGTCCATCGGATCACATGCTTCCACTGACAGGGTCTTCTTCCCCGCGTGGCTGGAGCAGGCTGCAATGTGGTGCACAACAAGTCCGGCTCCAGCACCATCCAGCAATTAGCATATGTGGTAGGCCTGCAGTACTTGATATTCATGATAGCCAGCAGTGTCTTGCAATTGTAAAAAATATATAAATAATGAACATTTGCACCTTTGCAATGCAGACAAAATGCTGGAGGAACTCAGCAAGTCAGGCACCATCTATGGAAAAGAGTCACCAGTCAATGTTTTGGGCCGAGACCTTTCTTCAGGACTGAGAGGGAATGGGCAAGATGCCTGAATTAAAAGGTGGGGGGAGGGAATGAAGGCCAGCTGCAAGGTGATAGATGAAGCCAGATGGGTAGGAAAGGTTAAGGGCTGGAGAAGAAAGAATCTGATAGGAGAGGAGGGTGGACAATAGGAGAAAGAGGAGGAGGAGGGACCAAAAGGGAGGCAATAGGCAAGTGAGAAGAAATAAAAGGTCAGAGAGGTGAATAAAAGGGGGTGGGTGGGAATTTTTGTTCAGCTGAAGGAGAAATCAATAGTCATGTCATTTATGTTGGAAGGTACCCAGACAGAATATAAGGTGCTGTTCGTCCACCCTGAGGGTGACCTCATCTTGGCACAAGAAAAGGCCACGTTGGAATGGGAATGGGAATTAAAATGTCTGACCACTGGGAAGTCCTCCTTGTAGCAGGTGGTGTGGAGGAGCTCAACAAAGCAGTCCCTCCATTTACGACCGATCTCTCCAATGCAGAGGAGACCGCATCGGGAGCATTGGAAACAATAGACAACTCCAGCAGACTCTCAATTGAAGTCGCAGCAGGTTCACAGGTGACCCAAAGAGGGTGCTGTGTCTGGATGTGCAGACAGCTTACCAGATTCTGTGAAGGAAGAGAATGTGTTGGAAGTTTTGAAAAACATTAAGATAGTTAAGTTCCTGGGGCTGGATGGAATATACCCCAGACTACTACAGGAAGTGAGGGAAGAAATTGCTCTGCCTTTGGTGATGATCTTTGGATTCTCACAGGCCTCAGTAGTTGTACCAGGAGATTGGAGCATGGCAAATGTTATTTGTTTGTTCAAGAAATGTAATGGGGTAATCCTGGAAATCATAGACCTGTGAGGCTTAACCCAGTGGTGGGCAGACGATTAGAGAGTATTCTTTGAAACAAGATTTACAATCTTTGGCGAAGCATAGTCAGCATGGCTTTGTGAGCAGCTGGTCATGTCTCACAAGGATGGTTAAATCCTTTGATGAAGTGACAAAATGGATTGATGAAGGTAGAGTGGTGAATGTGGTGTATATGGATTTTAGTGAGGCGTATGATATGTTTCCCCATTGTAGGCTCATTCAGAAAGTCAGGACGCATAGGATCCAAGGAAACTTGGCTGCATGGATTCAGAATTGGCTTGCCCACAAAAGGCAGAGGCTTGTAGTAGATGGAGCATATTCTGCCTGGAGGACCATAACTCATGGTGTTCCATGGGGATTTGTTCTGAGACTCCTGCTCTTTGTAATGTTCATAAATGACTCTTTGGAGCAAAGGAGGATGAAAAATAATGATAGAATAGACTGGAGAGTCAGAACCTTTTTCCAAGGTGGCAATGGCTAATAGAAGACAACATATTATTAAGGTGATTGGAGGAAAGTGTATGGGAGGGTGGATGTCAGATCCTGTACTGTTTCATACACACCTCTCTTTGTCTGTTTCTCCTCATGGCTCATGGATGGTACATTTATAAGTCTTATAAGTCAGATGCTCCCTGACCTGCTGAGTTCCTCCAGCATTTTGTGTGTTGCTTGGATTTGCAGCATATGCAGGTTTTCTCTTGTTTCTGATTGGATTCCCCATCCTGATGTTTGGTTTGAACAGCAAATGAACCTCTTGACCTTGTCTGCGTAAACAAATACTGACAAACAAGCAATGTGCAAAAGATGACAAACTGTGCTAATAAAAATGTAAGTACTGAGAATGAGTTTGAGGCACAATTTGAAAGTGAGACTGTTGGTATTGGAATCAGTTCAGAGTAGTGGTGAGTGCCAGTTCAGGAGCGTGATGGTTGACTGTTCCTGAACCTGGTAGTATGGGACCTAAGGCTCCTGTACCTCTTGTTAAAGGGAGTAGCAAGAAGAGAGCATGACCTGCATGACGAGGGCCCTGGATGATGTTTGCTGCTCTCTTGCAGCAGCGCTCCTTGTAGATGTGCTTGATATTAGGTTGTACATTATTAGCTGAACATAAACTTCTAAGCTGTCATTGTGCATTTGAACTCGCGTACCCAGATTATTAGATTGGCCTCTGGGTTACTAGTCCAGTGACATAATTATTGTACTATCACTGTACTGGCAAGCTACTGTCTCATCTTAGTGAGGAGGGGATGACTCAGCTACAATCCTTAGTTCTACCAATGACTTCACTGCAAAATAGATACTAGTCAAGGTTAACATTAGATGCCTGTGTGATGCTATGCTTTCCAGGATTCAACTGACATGTTGGATGAAATATTGCCAGGAATCTGACTCCTGAGGTTGAAATGTACAGAAATAGACTAATACAATCAACACACCTTGTTCATGCTTATAATGAAACAGTCACATATCCAACTCTCATTTACCAGCCTAAGGCGCATAACTTTTTGTACTTCAGTAATTCGAGTGCTTGTCTAGATACTTATCTGTTGACATAGCTTTCAGAAAAGCAAGAAATTTCTCTAAGCAGCTTCACAACCCCAAAACATCCAAAAACATTTTATAGCCAAAGAAGCACTTTTGGAGTGTAGTAAGACCAGGTGTTATACGAGCAGAATTAGGTCATTTGGCCCATCAAGTCTGCTGCACCAATCTATCAGGTCTGATTTATTTCCCTCTCTATCCTATTCTTCCACCTTCTCTCCACAACATTCGACACCCTTACCTATCAACCTACTGCTACCGTACAGTGACATGGTAGTGTAGCAGTTAGCGGAATGCTTTACAACGCCAGTAGCAGGTGTTCAATTCTCTCCCCAGTCCGTAAAGAGTTTATACATTTTCCCCGAGACCACATGGGTTTTCTCCAGGTCTTTCAGTTTCCAACCACATTCCAAAGACATACAGATAAGGGTTAGTAAGTTGTAAGCATGCTATGTTGCTGCTGGAAATATGGTGATACGTCCACTTCCGCTTCCCATTTTCATTCTGACATGTCAGTCCAAGGCATCCTCTACTGTCCCGATGAGGCCACACTTAGGTTGGAGGAGCAACACCATATATTCTGTCTGGGTAGCCTCCAAACTGAAAGCATGAACGTCGATTTCTTGAACTTCCAGTAATGCCCACCCCACCCCCCCACCCTCACCATTCCCCATTCCCTTTTCCCTCTCTCACCTTATCTCCTCACCTGCCCATCACCTCCCTCTAGTGCTCCTCCCCCTTTTCTTTCTTCCATGGCCTTCTGTCCTCTTCTATCGGATTCCCCCTTCTCCAGCCCTGTATCACTTTCACTAATCAACCTTCCAGCTCTTTACTTCATCCCTCCCCCTAACAACAATTGTAATAAGTCATTGACAAGCAAGAAAAGGTTTTGTAGTTAGTTCACCATGTTTTATCGGAGTTCTGAAGAGGTGAGAAACCCACATATAGTAGCTTTAATAATTGTCCACCGTCATGTGCTACTCCTAAGGCATAAACAAATGTTTATAGCAGCACCAGCTGCAAGGATGCGGGCTCTTACTTAGGTTCAAATGTTCAGGTGTTTGATCAGGATAAGAGGGAAGGTAGCTGTGTCACCTCAGCTGTTATATGATGTGCACATGCCACGTATCCTCAAGGGTACTCCACGATAATTATTTTTCCAGTGTCAGATCGGGAGGAAAAGCTGTCAAAGAAAAATTATATGTGGGGCATTTTACAAAGGGAAGAATTAGAATGGTACATTTCTTAAGTGCAGTCTAGGAATGGATTATTTATACTGCCTAGTCTATGAGGTGGTGGCAGTGGAGGCAGAAATTGTTATCAAAGTTGCCTTTGTCCAGTGGGCATCTTTGAGCCCAGTGGCCAAGCTGTTCGCAAACAAATGCATACCCCTCACAGATGTCCCCATGTTTAGCCCTATCGTGTCCACCATCCCATTTTTGTATGTTGGATCAAAGAAACCATACATTCAGAACAGTATTTTCTGAACAACTACACTGTTTAAAACAAAAAAATTACGAGCCCAGGTGGGCCACATGAGCCCAATGTGTATAATACAGGTAATGTTAAAGCCAATATGTTTAGTGAAGTTTTAAGCAGAAGTTAATGTGGTAATGATAATCCAAACTTGGTTGCTGTTGATTTGTTTAAATGAAGACAAAGCTATTAAGTTAAAATAACATTCAAACGGTGTAGGATAGCAATTGCAATACTTTTAAAGCAATGTACAATATTGCCCAGAGGCTATAGTGGAGCAGCCTGGGAAGTCTCAAACAAATATTGTTCTTGTTTCGTAAACAGTTTTAATCCTTTGGTGGTGTAATTGTTTTTGGCAATATTGTACAACACTCCAATTTTACTTAACTCTTCAAGTAACAGTATGAGTTCTCCTTTAACCTGGGTTGTACCTTATTGACAATAACATTTATTAAGACATGTGTCCCTGCTGCCAGTGTTAATCCGAAACACTTTTGCACACTGACACATGCGTTCTACATTTTCATTAACATTATTGAATCCTGCCTGACACTTTTTTTTTAATGCCAAACCTACAGTGTGAAGAAAACATTTTCTTAGAGCTCCTACTAAATCAGTTCAAGGTGCATTTAAATCAGCATTTTGCTCATCCCCTCTGCACCCCCTGCCTCCGTAGTGATATTGGAACCAGTGCCTATGTTAGGGCACCAGCTGAAACCGGCCTCACCAGGTACACAAGAGACTTTACTTGGCATGGGCCTTGTTGAAACCATGCCTGGGAAGATAGGGTGATAGCATCTAGTTCATCCTCAGACTCTGATGCTAACTGTTTCTTTTCAAACATTGAGGTAGACATTATTATCCTGTGCCTGTTCATCTGCGCCTTCTCCTTTAAATTTTGTTTACTTTCTCAGCTTTTTTACAGGATTCATCTAACTGTTTTTGGATTTAACATCTACTTTGAACAATTACAGGCCACCCTGCAGTCTTCTCAGATTTTCCTTTCTCTAACAGCATGTCTGCAGACACTCACTTAGTCCATTCCACCCATAAAATATACTTCTCAACATACTTAATGCTTTCTGGTCCATTATGTACAAAGATGCATGCGTAACGGAGTCCTTTAGAGGCCCAGGACTGGGACATTTATGTTACCATTCACACACATTTTGGAATTTCCTTTTTTTTGACCACACACTTACCAAGTTTTCCTGTGCTTCATGCGGGACCTGACCCAAACCATGGCAACTCTGTGCAGGAAACAACCTGGACCATGGCAGCCTTTTTTAATGCTGCAGCTTTCCTATGATGTCGACTAAGGTATTGATATAGCTTGACATCTCCACACAGGAGAAAATTTGCATTCCAACAGCAGACTCACTCCTTGACTCAAATATGAGCAGCCTAAGATTTAGGACTGATTGGCTACCAGGCCTTTCTCACGTATACTGAAGCCAAGTGTTAGCCATCTCAACAGAACCTCCAAGTATTTGTCTTTGGTGAAAATAAAATAAAATAACTAAACTAACTGGGCCTAGAACATAAACACTCTTATGACTCAAACATGATTTATTTTACTTGTGCACAAGGAGAGTAGCATAGCCCTTGTCATCCACACTGTTCTAAAGCCAGGACAGAAAACTGTTATTTTTATACAGAATCACTAGATTCTTGAATGGTTCTGGAGGACTGGAAAATTGCAAACAGCACTGCAACTTTCAAGAAGAGAGAGAGGTAGAGAATCAAAATTATACTCCAGTTAGCTTGATCTCAATGGCTGGGAAGACGTTGGAGTCCATTTTTAAGAAAGAAGTTTCAGGGTGCTTAGAGGCACAATATAAAATAGACCAAAGTCAGTATGGTTTCCTTAAGGGGAAATTTTTCCTGACAAATCTGTTAGAAATATTTGAAGAAATAACAAGCAGGATAGACAAAGCAGAGTCACTGAATGTTGTTTACTTGGATTTTCAGAAGGCCTTTGACAAGGTGCCACACATGAGGCTGCTAACAAGGTACAGGAAAGATACTAGCATGGATGGAAGATTGGCTGACTAGCAGGAGTGGGAATAATGTGGGCATTTCGCTTGGCCACCGGTGACTAGATGGTCCCACAGAGGCCAGTGTTGGAACCACTTCTTTTCACATCACATGTCAGTGATTTGGATGATGGAATTTTTGGCTTTGTGGCCAGGTTTGAGGATGATATGAAGTTAGGTGGTGGGGCAGGTTGTGTTGATGAAGCAGGGAGTCTGCTGAAGGACCAAGACAGATTAGGAGAATGTTCAAAAAAGTGGCAGATGGAATATAGTGTAGGGAAGATTATGGTCATACACTTTGGTAGAAGCAATAAAGACAGAGACTATTTTCTAAATTGGGGAAAATTTAGAGATCAGTGAGGCAAAGGGACTTTGAAGTCCCTGTGCAGCATTTCCTAAAGTTAAACTCGCATGTTGAGTTGGTGGTAAGGAAGGCAAGTACAATATTACAAGACCATAAGACGTAGGAGCAGAATTAGGCCATTTGGCCTATCGAATTTGCTCCACCATTCCATCATGGCTGATTTATTATACTTCTGCACCCCATTCTCCAGCCTTCCCTCTGTAACTTTTGAAATTTTGACGAATCAAGAACCTACCAACCTCCGCTTTCAAGACAGTGCCTTGAAAAAGTATTCAGCCCCCACAACTATTTTCACATTTTACTGTCTCATTTTCTAAATTTAAAATATATCGAAGTGGGCTATTTTGAGCTCATCTACAAGACATTGTGCATCAAGTCAAATCAAAAGAAAACATCTAAAACCTGGCAACAGTTTACTGAAAATTATAAAACACAAGTCTGAGGATGAAAAGTTATTCATCACCTTTGTAATTACTATGCTAACTTTCCTCAGAAGCAATAGATTACCTTACAAACTCACCCAAAATTTTGATGTAGAAGATTAGAGGATCACCTGTTTTTCATGAACTCTAACAATACTATAAATACCCCCTCTCTCTGTAAGGTCCAACAGTATGGTAGATTTTCAACAGGCCAAACCAAAATGAAGACAAAAGAGCATCCAAGACAAGTCAGGGAAATGATAATAGAGAAAAACAAATTTGGTTAAGGCTACAAAACCATCTCAAAGTCACTGAATATACCTTGGAGTTCAATGCTGTCAATTGTAAAAAAAAGTGGAAAAAATATGAAACTGCAGATGTACTGCCTAGGTCAGGCTGCCCCTCTAAGCATAGTCATCAGAGAAGAAAGGCATTTGTAAGAGAGGTTACTGTGAAACCAACAGTCATTCTGAGTGAGCTGCAATTGGAGATAAAATTTATGGTTAGTCCTGACGAAGAGTCTTGGCCCGAAACATCGACTGTACTTCTTCCTATTGATGCTGCCTGGCCTGCTGCGTTCCACCAGCATTTTGTGTGTGTGGCTTGAATTTCCAGCATCTGCTGATTTTCTCATATTTGTGAATATTTCTGAACTGCTGACATTTCAGTCTTTGCATTTTTAGTTTTTCATGCTTTACAATTTTTCCTGCTGTTTGGGTTCTACTGTGAAAAAGGAACATGTGATTCACAAGTTAAAATGTTCAGTTAAATTGATAAAAATTCCTGGTTGTAATACACATTTATGTAACAAAGGTTTTGGGGTGAATACTGTTTTCAAGGCACTGTATATTCAATGACTTGATCTCCACAGTCACCTGTGGTAATGAGTTCCACAGATTCATCACCACTCATTCTTCCGAAGTCCAGCGAGTAAAAGCCCAGAGCCATCAAATGCTTCCCGTACATTTACCCTTTCATTCCTGGAATCTTTCTTGTGAACCTCCTCTCCAACGCCAGTACATCCTTTCTTAGAAAAAGGGCCCTAAATTGTTCACAATACTCTAAGTACAGTCTGACCAATGCTCTATAAAGCCTCAGATTTGCATCCTTGCTCATATATTCTAGTCCTCTCAAAATGCGTGCTAGCATTGCACTTGCCTTCCTTACCTGTGACTCAAGCTACAAGTTAACCTTTAGGAAATCCTGCACAAGGACTCCCAGGTTCCTTTGCACTTCTGATTTTTTGAGTTTTCAACCCATTTAGAAAATAGCATACATCTTCATTGCTTCTACCAAAGTGCATGACCATACATTTCCATTCACGATATTCCATATACCACTTCTCTGCCCATTCTGTCAAACTGTTTAAGTCCTTCTGTAGTCTCCCTGCTTCCTCAACACGACCTGCCCTTTAATGTTAGGATCCATTTCGAGAAGACTAGAGAATAAAAGCAAATATAAAATGCTAAGGCTTTATAAGGCATTGGTCAGACAACACTTGGAGTATTATGAGCAGTTTAGTGCCTCTTATCTAAGAAAATATGTGCTGGTGTTGCAGAGTGTCTCAAGGAGGTTCATGAGAATGATTCCAGGAATGAAAGGGTGAATGTATGAGGGGTGTTTTATGGCTCTGGGCCTGTACTTGCTCAAGTTTAGAAGAATGAGAGGGGATCTCATTGAAAATGATTGGATATTGAAAGGCCTAGACAGAGTGAATTGAAGAGGATGTTTTCTATCGTGGGGGAGTCTGGGACCAGAGGACACAGCCTCAGATTAGAGGAGCATCCATTTTGAACAGTGATAAGGAGGAATTTCTTTAGCCGAGGGTAGAAAATCTGGGATTCATTACCACAGATGGCTGTGGAGACCATGCTGCTGGGTACATTTAAAGCAGAGGGTGACAAGTTCTTGATTAGTCGGGGCATCAACTGATACAGGGAGAAGGCAGGATGAGAAGTATAATAAATCAGCTGGATGGGAGAGCAGACTCGATGGGCTAAATGGCCTAATTATGCTCCTATGTCTTATGGTCTTACTATCCACAATATTAATAATAGACAATATTAAACCAATGAAAGATGTTCCTAAGTATTACACACTCCAGTCACTCAAGAACCAATACAATTGTGATGTCTTCCTTCAAATCAATTGACTGCTTGTCAAATTTTGATGTGATTTAGCTTGCTATAGGGAAAATAGTTGAATTGAAATGATATTTGTTACATGACTATAGAGAGCTTGTTGTGTTGAGCACAACTACGTATATATGAAATAAAACCATGCACGTGGGAGATGGCTTTAACTCGTGTATTCACATTGTAGCAAGGGAGAGAACAATGCACATGTGTAGACAGCAGCGCATATGTAGACAACAGATCAATACGTAGTGCTAAGTCGGGGGGGATTGTTGCTCTAAAAGAAATGTCCATAAATTACACTCCCTCCCCCCTTTAGATTAATGCACCATAAGCTGTACATGTACAAAACATTCAATTTTCCTTTTATAAACCCATATTCCAAATAAACATGCTTTCACAATTACAGTCCATAACTAACTTCACAGTTTTAAAGGTTCAATCTTTTGAGTGGTGCACTGTTTCATTCAGGACAGTGCCCCTGGACCTGTGGTGTGGCATCAGGTTTGGCAGACGTCTTGTCTAAGAGCATGTTTTTGGTTTCCGGTGTCATATTACTGTCAGTGACATCATCTCTGAGAGGTAAGTCTGGTGATTGTAATGTGTCCATCTTGCCGGATGTAATGGACTTAGGTGTGTTCTTCATTTGAGCATCCAGTACCTGGTCCTCATGATATCTCCATGTCTGATCTCTAACAACTGCTCTGTACGTTAGTACACTATTCTTGTAGCTATCCTACCAAGTGTCCACTTGTCTTCACGGTAATCATATGCTAGTACCTCCTGTCCAATCTCAAAGTTCCTTGCTGATTCACTTGGTAACTGGTTGAACTGTTTATTCTGCACTTCCCTTCGTATTTCTGGATTCAGGAGGTTGGTGTGAGATCTCAGATTCCTGTTCATGGACAGCATTGCAGGTGTTTGATTTATCATCACATGAACAGAGTTCAAATACAGAAAAAGGAAGTTGTCCACCTTGTGCTGTAGAGAAATGTCCTCCTTGTCCATCACCTTAATGGACTTCTTGAAGGTTTTGATAAACCTTTCAGCCTACCTATTCATTACTGGGTGGTGAGCAGCTGACTTAAAATGTCTGATGCTATTTTTCTACTACATGTCAGAATTCTTCTGGCATGTATTGTGGTCCTTTGTCACTTACAAATTGTTCTGGTAAGCTGTGTCCAGCAAAGATGGTCCTCAAAGTGGAGACAGTCTTTGGTGAGGTGGTTGACTTCATCAGTTTAGCCTCCGGCCACTTCGAATGAGCATCCACAGCAATCAGAAACGTGGAGTCCATGAATGACCCAGCAAAGTCAATATGTCCTCTTTGCCATGGAGACAACGGCCACTCTATATGTGTAGCAATGCCTGTGGGGGTGTATTTTCAATTTTTTGAAGCTCCCAAACAGCAATTTTGCCAAGTTTTCAATATGTTTATCTATTCCTGGCCACCACACATTGCTCTGGGTGTGACTTCATCTTGACTGTACCCAGGATTTTCTAACACTCTGTTGCACAGTTTAGAGGGAACCACAACACAAGATCCACACATCAACGTTCTTTGACATATGGACAGTAGGTCTCGTCTCGCTGAGAACTCTGGAAACATAGAGTTAGCATGAGTTGGCCATCCTTGCATGGTGATTTCATAGACTTTTGACAATGTTGGGTCATTCCTTGCTTCCCTTTGTATTTTGGAATTTATTACTGGCAACTGGTCCACCGATGCAGGCTGGAACACTTCTGCTGGGTCACAGTATGAAGGCTTTTCTTCTTAAGTTGCCAATAGTCGAAGATGCAACAAGCCATCAGTGTTGCTGTGTTGTCTGGTACCATTGAACTGGATGTCATAAGAAGGGGCTCCTAGGAATAGTGGCCAATGCTGTATATGCGTAGCAGTCATCACTGAAATTCCCTTCCTGCGATTTGTCTCTAACATTAACTTTCATCCTTAGAGGTAGTGGTGGAACTTCTTTATTCCCTATGCTAGACCTAGGTTCTCAGTCGATCTGTGTGTAGTTGTGTTCTGCACTCATCAGTGATCTTGAAGCAAACACAATTGGGCATTCAGATCCATCTTTCATAATGTGTGACAATACAGCTCCAATGCCAACAGGGAACACATCGCATGCCAGTCTGATGGGCAAGGATGGGCCATAATGAGTGAGCAGTTTATATGATATTATTAGTCTCTTTGTCTCCTTGAATGCTTTTTCACATCTTTCTGACCATTCCCACTCTGCTCCTGTCTGCAACAGTGTGTTCACTGTAGCAATGTTTGGGAGTAATCTGTGATGGTAGTGCATAAGCCCCAAGTATGACCCGAGTTCTGACATAGTTCCGGATTGGGTGCATGTAGCACTGCTTCATTCTTCTCTTGTGACTTACGTGAGCCCTGTTTGTTAATGACATGTCCACAGTATGAGATTTAATTCTTGAAAAAGTTCACAGTACTCTCTCTTTGCACGCAGATCGCACTCTCTCAGTCTGGTAAGCTCTTTACCAAGATTCTGGAGGTGCTCTTCATTATTTTTGTCAGTCAAGATGATGTCATCAAGGTAACATTGTGTTCTGGGGATATCGTGGAGCACTTGGTTCATTGTTTGAGCTGAAGCGACACCAAAGACGAGACGTTTATACTGTTATAGTCCCTTGCGAGTATTGACTGTGAGGAACTTTAGCTTGACTGCTCAGTCTCCATTTTCTAATAGGCTTGTGACAAGTCAATCTTTGAAAACCTCTCCCCACCTGCCAAAGATGCAAAAATATCTTCTGTTTGTGGCTATAGATACTGCCTTGAAGTCCCCACTTATGTGAATGGCTCTGGCCCTCCCTTTCTTGATCAGGAGGACAATGAGTGTGGCCCAATTACTCCACTCCTTGGGGAGAATTTCAGATTCCTCAAAGCTCTGAAGTTCAGCATCCACTTTAGGCTTTTTCAGTGCCCGTGTGCGAACAAGGAGGCCTACAAACCTGACTCAGTTACACCAGTTCTGTCTGGAGGAATGGAACAAAATTCCAGCAACTTACTGTGAGAAGCTTGTGGAAGGATGCCCAAAACGTTTGACCCAAGTTAAACAATTTTGAAAGCAATGCTACCAAATGCTAACTAAGTGTATGTAAACTTCTGACCCACTGGGAAAGTGATGAAAGAAATAAAAGCTGAAATAAATCATTCTCTCTGCCATTATTCTGACATTTCACATTCTTAAAATAAAGTAATGATCCTAACTGACCTAAGACAGAGAATGTTTTCTAGGATTAAATGTCAGGAATTGTGAAAAACTGAGTTTAAATGTATTTGGCTAAGGTGTATGTAAATTTCTGCCCTCAACTGTATATGGATTGAGCTGCCAGAGAAAGTGGTTGAAGCAGTTACAGTAGCAACTTACAAAACACTTGGTTCAGTATCAGAATCTGATGTATTATGACATTTAGGTGATGTGAAATGTGTTGTTTTGAGGCAGCAGTTAGAGGGCAAAGATATAAAATAATTATAAATTACAAAATAAATAGAGCAAATAAAAAAGAATAAGGAGTTGGTGTTCACAGGTTCATGAACCATTCTAAGAAACTGTTTCTGAAATGCCGAGGGTATAGCCATGGATAGCAATGATTTTGCAATGATTTTGAGGGATCTGGGCCAAATGCGGACAAATAGGGCTAGCTTAGGTGGGCATCTTGGTCAGTATGGTCGAAGTGTGTCACAGGCCTATTTCTGTGGTATATTACTCTATGATTCTATGACTTGTGGTGGAAAAAGCCAGCTCTTCCTCAGGAACTACCGGTAGGGCCCAGCAAAATCTGAGCTAGTGTTTGAGCTGGGAACTATTTAAACCATACCATTTATGTTAACTGACTGACCACTTTCTTCGCTATTGCAGTGAATGTGTAAATATAACTGGAAAATGAATGGAATTGCACATTTATTTTTGCAAGGAGTACTTGAATCAATCAAGCCTGTTTACTCATTTATTCTGGTAACCGAATACACAATATAGTCTATTTAATTCAGGGAAAATAACACATTCTAGTGTAGATTGATAAATTTATCTTTCATAAATTAGATTCAATGATGCAGAAGAAACATGTAAAATCACTTTACTGAATTATTATGCAAGGGAGTAACGACATTCAATATCAGCATCATTTTTTTGAAGATCATTGCTTTTGACATAAGTTCAAATAATAAGCAGATGTTCAGTACCAGCAAACAAATCATTCATGCAATCTAGATTGCTTTCATTATAGTCCATTAAATGTGCTTTCACATTGCATTTGCTTCTTCAACCCACTGAGAGTGCATTCATCTGATTCCAAAAGTAACATTGATAGCTGTGTATTATACGAATTGTGCTTTTAGACTTGGTGTAATACTGTTTTACCTTTATCATTAACACCACAGCAGGAACCTATATTTTTAAATAAAAGAAAGAGCTGCATTTATATACTGCCCCTCACATCAAATGATAGTCCTGAATTCTTTATGGCTTATGATGTGTTTCAGAAGTGCATGATATAGGAAATGCTGCACCCATTTTTCACACAGCAATCCTACCAGATCAGGTCTCTTTTGAGAGACACATTAAACGGATGACTGTGTGTAAGTCATTAATGGTGATCGGGAATAGCCCAACCCTCCTCTTTTCCCACTGTTAACGAATTGTAATGTAATAATGAACAGCTAATTTTGTTTTAGTAATTGTTTATAAACCATTATATTAATTTACTATTAATTTGCTTTAAGAACAGACCAGTTATACCTTCTTGCACTTCTTCAGTTCTCTAATGGGTTATTAAAGATTCCATCTGTAAGAATGGAGGGAATCTTGATTTTCAATACTGCACTGGACAGTCAGGTTAGATCCTGTGCTCATGTCCCAGAGCGGGCATTGAACCTGTCGTGATAGATTGAGTGTAATGTTAAAAATTAGCTATGCATCATTCAGACAACTTAGAATCCAGGGAAATAGGCTGATGATATGGCAACAATAAAACTTGAGCTCTTGATTTTGTTAAAAGCAAAGTAGAGCTCATGCAGAACTTTATTGCATGTGACTGAAGCCCTTGCTTTATCTGTTCATGGGATCGCGACTCCTTTTGTAGTGCCAATATTTATTCTACAACCCTGCCTGAACTGAAGAGGCACGCAATGTGGTGAATCACATTGGTGGAGAAACAAAAGACTGCAGGTGCTGGAATTTGGAGCAGCAAAGAAAGGAAATGTCGACTTTGGGGTCACAACTCTGCATCAAGGTTCATGAGTACCACATTAGAACATAGAACAATACAATACGGAAATGGAATCTTCAGCCTATGACATTATACTGAACAAACTAAACTAGTGATTAAACACCTAACTAAACTACTCCCTTCTGTGTACACAATGTCTCTTATCTCTCCATTCTCTGCGTTCAGGTACCCATCTAAGATTGTCTTAAGTATCTCTATCGTAATTGCCTCCACCACCATCTCAGGGGTGAATTCCAGGCACCCACCATTCTCTGCATTTACAAAAATATTGCCCCACACACCTTCTTTGAACTAATCCCTCTCTTCTGAAATGAATGCTCTCTTGTACAAGACATTTCAATGCAGGGAAAAGATACCCACTGACTTATCGCATTGATGGGTCTGGAGTCACATGTAAGCTTAACTGAGTTCTTTCCCTGAAAGGCACCAGTGAGCCAGATGGATTTTTGCAAAAGGCAATAGTTTGTTTCATGGTTTGCAACACAAGGATGCTTACTTTATTAACAATTTCAAGTTTAAAAAAAAGTTCAAAAATTTGGACTTATTTAGCAATTTCCACAGAGTATTTATGTCCAGATCTCCAGACTAAAAGTTGCAAGTTCCTAACTGTCATTGTGTTGATTCTGTGAAGATTATTACCTTGTGGGGTAAAGAATGCATGAGTGAGACCTGTGATTACAGAGGAGGTTGTTGTAGAACATTTTGAAACCACCTTGCTACTGAATTTAAAATGCTGTTCTCATAGAATCCATCTTTCACAAATTTCCTCATGACATAGAGGGAGGCCATTGAGTTTTTGCCAACTCTCAGAGCAATCACATCATCCCATTCCCCTACTCATTTCCCTGTAACCTACCCTATCTTGCATGCTCACTAATTCCTTCTTAACTCTCCTGTTACCCACCTCTACCAGCAGTAGTTTACATTGGCCAATTAATCTACTAGCTAGCAGATGGGCAAATATTAGAGCTCCTAAAGGAAACTACATGGTCATAAGGAGAATGTCCAAATTCCACACAGTCAGCACTGGTCGTCAGGTCACTGGAGCTTTGAGATACGATCACCTCCTGCTATATACTGTGCTATAGCTACAATGTGGGCTTATTTAATGGCACCAATTGGGATTGAAATTTTACCTGCTTACATGAGCAATTCCAGAAAGAATTATTAACAATGTACATAGCGGTAAACTGAGAAGACATACAATGGAATTCAATTGATTTAATGAAGTTTCAATTTTATCAGTAGTTAAGGGTTAGCTGGAGACAAGGCTTCAGTCAAGAACATTGCATTATTCTTTTGTGATCGATACGGTGACTAATGCAGTCAAGGTAGCTTCACTGTCATGGCTTTATTACTGGTATCCTGTTAACAAAGTTTTTTTGAACGAATTAACGGAAACATTTACTTACATAAGATACACCTCTAATAATGACATTAATAAATCTGCTGGTATTGCTGATCAATAATGCCCTCTGTTCTTAAGGCATGAATAGTTTGGTAAAGACTGTGAATTGGGTAGAAGTACACTCAGAGACTGTGTCATTCTATTCCTGGAATTTTGCAGCTGGATGGGTTCAATGGCCAATCCTTTCTCAGTTAGTTATCAGGATGTGCTCAATGATGAAAGGGAGTTCTGTTCATTTCGTTGGGCATTTTGGGTCTGTGTAAACTCCTAAATTTTATAGCAAAATTAAAACTGATACCTTTGATTGGAAGGAAGAATAAAGGTTTCCTGATTTTCAATGAGGATTCCAGCCTAGCTTGAAAAATCTCATGGTCAGAAGATGCCAATCAAAGGAAGCATGGCTTACAGAAGTATTTATGCTCATCATTTCAATTGTGATTGTGGAGATCTGCTGACTGAGGTTAATATGCAGAAATTATTACCACTTTCCATGCTAAAGTTTAACACTTATATATTGCACTGGATTGTTATTAATGCAGTCATTAAATGATTACCATCCCGAAATTAAATAACTACATTTTCTGCTCAATTACGGATGTTAATCTATTGACGTTAGATCTCTATAAGAAGACAGCACTATGCGCATGGTTGCATTATTCAGCTTATGCTTAGTTATAGTGACTATCAAAATGCATTTTATACAATGTTCACTTAACAAACAATGCAATATACAGAGAATTGTACTGATAATGGAGAGAAGAACAGAATCTGTGGAGGTGAAAAGAATTGTTGTCATTTTTGATAAGGCCCTGCATCAAGATTTAAGGAGATCTGAGGGGCAGGTTTTTCTCACAGAGGATGGTTGGCCTTTGAAATGACCTGAAAGAGGAAGAGGTAGAGGTGGGTACAACTGCAATGAATCAAAGTCATTTGGTCAGGTTTGTGGATAGGGAAGGTCTGTTAAGAGGGTATGAGCCAAATGCATGCAAATGGTACTATCTCAGAAGGGTATCTTGGTCAACGTGGGCAAGTTGGGTCAAAGGGTGCTAGAGAACAGAATGTCTGATTTGATTCATTCTGCACTTTATAAAGGATTAAAGTGCAGTCTACCGGTAGCTACCAGTAGTGCCTCACGAGTAACTTGTGGTATACTGCAGATACTTAAACTACTGCCATTCCATTGCAATGCCGAGGAAGTGCATATCAATGTAGTTATAAAGAAGGCAAGACAGTGGCTATACTTTATTAGGAGTTTGAAGAGATTTGACATGTCAACAAGTGCACTCAAAAACTTCTGTAGTTGTATCGTGGAGAGCATTCTGACAGGCTGCATCGCTGTCTGGTATAGAGGGGCTACTGCACAGGACCGAAAGAAGCTGCAGAAGGTTCTAAGTCTTGTCAGCTCCATCTTGGGTATCAGCCTACAAAGTACCCAGGACATCTTTAGGGAGCGGTGTCTCAGAAAGGCAACATCCATTATCAAGGATCTCCAGCACCCAGGGCATGCCCTTTTCTAACTGGTACCATCTAGTAGGAGGAACAATAAACACAAAATAATCTGCAGATGCTGGGGTCAAAGCAACACTCACAACACGCTGGAGGAACTCATCAGGTCGGGCAGCATCTGTGGAAAAGATCGGTCGACGTTTCGGGCTGGAACCCTTCGTCAGGTAGGAGGAACAGAAGCCTGAAGGCGCACACTCAGCGATTCAGAAACAACTTCTTCCCCTCTGCCATCCGATTCCTAAATGGACATTGAATCTTTGGTCACTACCTCACTTTTTAAAAAATATACAATATTTCTGTTTTTGCATGTTTTTAAAAATCTATTCAATATACGTAATTGACTTGTTTGTTTATTTATTATTGTTTCATTTAATTTATTATTATTATTTTATTTTTCTCTGCTAGATTATGTATTGCATTGAACTGCTGCCGCTAAGTTAACAAATTCCACGTCACATGCTGGTGGTAATAAACCCAATTCTGATTCTGCAACATTACAGAAAATGCCTTCTTTTGAATGCCTCAGTTACATATGATAGACTCTGCAATATTAGGTTTTCTTTCTTTGTCCAGAGCAACTTTTATTGCTCAGTTAACCTCACCAAAATAAATTTGGTGGGATTTATCAAACTGGTATATGCCAGGGTTTGCTTTGCACATATTGGATACTGCATATCTAATTCTACATCAAGAACTACCCTACAGAAATTCTGAATTAGCTATAAAATAAGCTGAAACATCCTTGAGATACTCTGCAGTGCACTGTACCATTGTGAAAACAATTTATAGAAAGTGCTTATGGCTCTGAAGGGAACTCTGGGGCTTCAGGATAGTGGATTGGGAGTGGAGTTCAGCGCAAACATTCTGCAGCTCGCACCTTAATGCTTTGTTCTTTGTCAAGCTGCTCATAAGAATAATTAGTTTGAGCAAATGCAACAACAACTGCAAAACAAAACTGCCTGTAGCAAAGAACCTTGCTTATTACTCAAGTAGGCACTTTGCGAAGAAGCATTAATCTGAAGTCAGGATAATATTAATGATGTGCTAATGTAATATATTGCCTGACTAAATCACTTCTGACTAGAAGCAAGTTCTTTTTTCTTGTGTACATATTTATATTGATAAAAGCCCACATCCATATTGATGTTATTGTGTGTAATCTGTAGATCACAGCTGCCCTACCACCGAGTGTGTAACCATTCTCTCATGGTGCTGGGTCTCTGATTAGGTCTTTCCATTGCTAGATATAAAGGCACTACAAAGACAAATGTAACGAGCAGGCACATCTGTGGTCGAAGTAGATCCACCATGGATCATTAGCAATTCACATTTACTGAAGTCCAGCAAGACTTGTTTCATTTGAGCTCAGGAAAATTAAAAGAGAAAAACAAAATACGTTGAAATTTTATCGATCATGGAACACTTTACTTAAATCTTGATTTTCACCCATCACTCCTATAGTCACTGACCCATGTTATTTTCTAATCCTCACTTGTAAGATTCTGTTATGAAACAAATCAATTATCACAGGTTTAAGGTGCTGGGGAGTAGGTACAGAGGAGATATCAGGGGTAAGTTTTTTACTCAAGAGAGTGGTGAGTGCGTGGAATGGGCTGCTGACAACAGTGGTGAAGGTGGATACGATAGGGTCTTTTAAGAGACTTTTAGATAGGTATATAGAGCTTAGTAAAATAGAGGGCTATAGGTAAGCCTAGTAATTTCTAAGGTAGGGACATGTTCAGCAGGACTTTGTGGACCGAAGGGCCTGTATTGTGCTGTTGGTTTTCTATGTTTCTATTGTTCAGGCAGCACCTGTAGAGAGAAATGAATACCTCATTTTTCAGGTCAGAAGCCTTTGTCTGGACTGGGTTATTCCACATGAAGGGTATTGAGCCAAAATTTTGACTGTTTATTTCCTTCCATAGATGTTGCCAGACTTGCTGAGTCCTTCCAGGTTTTCTTTTTGTGTGTTGCACCAGATTCCAGGATTTGTAATCTCCTGTGCCAGTGCCTGTGGAGGGTTGATGGAGTCATAGAGTCAGACTGCATGAATCCGCCAAATCCATGCCATCCATCAAACACTTACTTAAACTAATCTACATGAGTCTCATTGTCTCCCCACATCCCCACCAGCCCTTGCCAGATTCTATCACCACAACTACACTCACTTCCACAATTGGGGTAATATACAGTGCCAAATTAACCTTTCTCTGTAATCCCTGATTTCTAACATCTGTAATATTTTGTTTCTAAAATCGCATCCTTCTTTTACAATTCCCTCCAAGCCCCTGTAATCTCCTTTACTCTATGAAGATTCTGTCCCTTCACTCAAGCCTTAATTCCATTGTTCAGTCACTGGTAATTGTGATTTAAACTGCCAACAGCCTAGACTGATAATTCCCTCCCCATCCACTACACCTCTTGAATCCTCATCATATAACATGTTCCTTATGTAAGGGGTTTCTTCTTTTATGTTACTGTGTAGGCTAATCAAAATGGCTTGTTTGTTATGTTAACTGCTGAGAAAGTTTTCTCGCTCGCAACTTGTTTGGGTTATAGAGGGAGTAGTATTCAGTTGCTAACCAATTAGGATAGATGTTATTCTTTCTTGTGTGTCTGTAAGCTATTGTGATGCGTGGGTTTTGGGGGAGAAGGTGCGATGGAGAGAGAGAGAGAGAGAGTGGATGCGATGCTGTGAGCTAGCTGATGGGTCAGATCCCGAGCTGGAGTCTGAGGTCCAGGGTCTTCAGCGAGGAGAGGAGACGGAGACAGACTCGTGTGGAGCGTCTGGTCGACCACCGTGGTTGGTCCCAGGTGGCAGGTCGAGGTGGTCAGAAGGGATCGAATGGTGAAAAGAGGATTGTTACTAGAGCTCCAACTGTTTGTGCACAAAGAAGTTGAACTTTGATAAATTTGGCGCCTTTTACTTTCCTTTTATATATTATCTCTATTAATAACATAGTTCCAGTAATATCCATAAATTGTGATCATTTAATCGTATATGGTGTATTGTCTGTTATTTGGCATGGTGGGGTACATCACACAGCATCCACACCAACTTAATTACCCAGTTTGGCGGGGCTGAGGGCTGCTTCCCCTAGACCAAAGCGAGTTGAGCGAGCCTGAGGCTTACCAGGGGGGTTACATTTGGGGGTTTAGTCCGAGACTGGATTCAGTGGTGTGCTGCGTGAGTACCCTGTTTAAATCAGTGCTGCTGTGCCTCTGTGGAATTGGGTTAGTAATGTGTGTCTCTGGGGGATTGCTGGTAATTGCTGCATGCGTGTTGGGTGAGGTCTTTGTTCGAGTTCAGACTAGCGCTGACAAGTTGGTGGTGGGACTCGGGGCTGTCCATGCTATTAGGAGAGAGAGGAAAGAGTGGTCTGATTCGGAGATAATGTCTGCGAATAAACGTTCCAGCCATGGCAGGCTCCGCCTGGCTTTTGGGATATTGTCCACCCCTAAAGGGGCGGAGGCGTATGAGATGTGGGCGGAGCAGATCTCTCAGTTGTTAGTTGAGTGGCAGCAATCTGCTGAGGGAGAGCGACAGGGATTGGTTGAAAGTTTGAGTAGGCAGGCTGTTATCAGTTTTAGAACTGTCTGGTTCAATTACCCCGTAGTGACAGCTGCCAGTTATCTGAAAGAGGGGGAGAAGTTTTCAGTGTGTCTTCTCTGGCTAGGAGGGCAGCTAAATTGCTTGCAGTGCCAGGAGGATCAGCCCCTCCCTCAGTTGTTCAGTTGTTCAGTTGTTCAGCTGATCAGAGAGGTGTCGGGAAACTTAGTGGAGGCCCAATTGGGTAACGGCTTGAGGTCTCTAGGGGAGCACGTTCACAGCAACGTACCAAGGAACTTGCGAAAGGAAAAGACCCTATTCCTGAAGGCTTAGAGAGATCACGCCACGGTGTGTTGTTACCGATAGATGGAAACTATGCTGAAGCCATCCTCGACACCGGGGCGCAGGTCAAGTTGTTGTACAGTTCATTTTACAACCGGTGTCTGAAGCATTTACTCTTGACAACATTAAGGGCACTGGAGATTTGGTGTACCAGTGCCAGTGATTATCCTGAAGGCGATGATTGGTTAGTGAAACTGGAGTTCATGGGGGCATTGTCTGTGCACCCAGCATTTCAAGCTGCTTGTGAGGACGTGTGTAGCAGTCTTGGGCCAGTACCGAATTTAAATGAGACCCAATTGTGTTACGGCCTGGGGGAAGTATCTGAGGGTGAGGCCCTCCTAGTAGACACTCTGAAATACCATGAGGGAGGGGTGTTGACCGCTGAAGACACCTTGGTGAGAGAGAGGTCGCTGCGACTAGACCTTGTAGCCGTGGAAGATGTAGACAGCGTGTGTGTGGATTATAGGACTCTGAACAGGCACGTTGTCATTGACCAGAATATGGCCCTGAGGGCTGAAGACGCTATGGTCTGTTTGTGTGGTGCGACGTGGTTTAATGTGTTGGATCTGAGGAGTGGATGTTGCCAGATCCCGATGAGTGAGGCCGACGAGGAGAGGACTACCATTATAAGTTCCCTCGGAGTCTTTCTATCCGAAAAGATGCCCCAGGGCATATCTGGAGCCCCTGCAACCTTCCCGCGGGGCATGAGGAAGACCATGGGGGATGTGGAGGTGTTTGGGGTTTTGGCGTATGTGGATGATCACCTAGGGTTTAGATTCGCCTTGGGGGACGATGATGTGAGGCGAATGCTGGAGCTTGGGACAACCATTGAAGACTTGGAGTTCATGCTCGTCAAAGTGGAGACGGGGAAACGCAACTCTGAGCCGAAACTGCGGTCATGTACTGATGAATTAATCCAGAGAGACGAAACCATGATCAACCTTCGAAAGGATCAGCAGAATCTCAAGACATCGATCCAGAACAGATTGGGAAAAGCTGGTGGTGTAACTGTATCCCAGATGGAGATGGACATGAAGCGTGTGTCAGAACTGCTGAGACGGGGGGCGTGAGTTCGAGGAGTCAGAGAAAAACTGACGTCTTGACTGCAGGAGGCTGCAGAGGCAGTCCAGGCTAAGTGCTTCAGTTTGGAGAAAATCAAACAGCAGCTACCAATCGAGGAAATGAGGAAGAATATGGATTCGAAGGATGATGTGCTGGATGTATGGTACATGCTGCCTTTCGCTAGCTTCCCCTTGATTGAGGAAGAGACTTTTGGCCCTTCTCCCACTGAGTCAGGTGTAGTGGGGAGGGCTAGTTGTGGGCAGTCTGGGTTACAGCAGGACCCGGAAGGAAAAGAAACGGGCCCCGGACAGGGGACAGGGGGCTCCGAGTTGCAGTGGGGGCATGAGTGAGAGATTGAGGGAGGATTTGGCAAGCAGACGGGAAGTATTCCTAGTAGTGTCTGAGCCTTAAGGGTTTAGGTGAGGGGGTACAAAGGTCTCAGAGGATTAAGAAACTCCCAGATAGGTTGGCCTATGTAGCGCCCGTGGGACTGTTTGATCCACTGTTTGGGGAGCAATATCACTGTGTACCTGGATTGGGTTTTTGTGTCTGCAGGACTGGTTGGCGAGTTATTTACAAGTCATGAGGACATGACTTTATTTGATGGGGGGAGAGTGTAAGGGGTTCATCTTTTATGTCACTGCATAGGCTAATCAAAATGGCTTCTTTGTTATGTTAACTTCTGAGAAAGTTCTCTCGCTAGCAGCTTGTTTGGGTTATAGAGGGATTTGTATTCAGTTGCTAACCAATTGGAATAGATCTTATTCTTTCTTGTGTGTCTGTAAGCTATTGTGATGCGTGGGTTTTGGGGGAAAAGGCGCGATAGGGAGAGAGAGAGAGTGGATGCGATGCTGTGAGCTGGCTGACGAGTCGGACCCCGAGCCGTAGTCCGAGGTCCAGGGTCTTCGGCGAGGAGAGGAGACGAAGACAGACTCGTATGGTGTGTCTGGTTGACCACTGTGGTTGGTCCCAGGCGGTGGGTCAAGGTGGTCAGAGGGGATTGAGTGGTGAAAAGACCATTACTAGAGCTCCACCTGTTTGTGCACGAAGAGATTGAACTTTGATAAGTTTGGCACCTTTTACTTTCCTTTTATATTTTACCTCTATTAATTACATAGTTCCAGTAATATCTATAAATTGTAATCATTTAATCGTATATGGTGTATTGTCTGTTATTTGGTGAGGTGGGGTACATCACACAGCATCCACACAAACTTAATTACCCAGTTTGGCGGGGCTGAAGGCTGCTCCCCCTAGACGACAGCGAGCTGAGCGAGCCTGAGGCTTACCGGGGGCTACACTTAAAACCTAACATGTTTGCTGAGGTTTTGGTCAACTTGTATAGCTAGTTGTCAAATACTGTTGAATATCACCCCTCTGAAGTGCTTCGGGAATATGTTGCTGAGTTAAGTGCATTTCACAAGAGGAGTTGTTGTATTTTCTGTATTGAAGTTGTCTGTTTATATATGAACTATAGACAATAAAACTAACAAGAGCTCAAGAGATATTAGCCTTAAGAGGACATTGTGTTCCTAGAATGTGGTATTAGAAACTGATTGGTGACAAAATTGTCGCCAACCCCATTTCCAACATCACCGAGCAGATCCTGACCCCAGTATCCACCTCTGCTAATGCTGGTTCCTATGAGCCCGAAGGCCTTCAGATTGAAATTGCATGGTCTCTAGCTCCAGCTCCAGTCTGGACGTCGACTGCCAGTACCTCCAGGCGGAGACTTCTGTCACTGTCACTGGGCACCCAGGCCCCACTTTCCCCACTATCACTCTCCAATCCCATGTCTCCAGGGCTCCACCATCACCTCTTGGGTTCTCGGAACCCCTATCTTCCTCCCCCGTCACCTTTTCTGAGCACGCTAACTTCCCTCTCTCCTCTGGCAGCACCAATTTTTGTCCCCCCTCTGATTCCAACTCTGATCCTTGCTGTGTCTTCACCGTTTCCTCCAATCTTTCTTTCTCTGAGGCAGAATGTTCTGTCCTCAGCAAGGGCCTTACTTCTGCCCCCATCACCCGCACCTCAGTGAGTTTCACGCCTACCATAATGCCTCTGTTGCCTCTATCTCTGACCCCACTTCCTTGGCAATAATTCCCACCTTGAAGTGATGATCCCTTCTCCATCTCCAACACTACTCTTCTTCGTGGACAGCCCGCTCTGGTTCTCTGCCTGCTCTGGACCTTTTCATCTTGAATTGCTGATAAGACATCAACTGTCTCAGCACGGTTGCAGATTGGCAGGTATGATGTTGCAGGCATCATGGAATCATGGCTAAAAGATTATAGCTGGGAGCCTAATGTCCAAAGATGCACATTGTTTTGAAAGGACAGACAGGAAGACAGAGGGGTTGACATTGCTCTGTTGGTAAAAAATGAAATCAATTCAATAGAAAGACATAACATTGGGTTGGAAGGTGTTCAATCATTGTGGATAGAGCTAAGGAACTGCAAGGATAAAAAGACTGTGATGGGAGTTGTACACAGAACCCCAAACAGTAGTAAGGATATGGCCTGCAAATTACAATGGGAGATAGAAAATGCATGCTAAAAGGGGAATGTTACAATAGTCATGGGGGATTTCAATATGCAGGTAGAATTGGAAAATCAGGTTGGTGCTGGATTCCAGGAAGGGGATTTTCTAGAGTGCCTATGAGATGGCTTTTCAGAGCAGCTTGTGGTTGAACCCACGAGAGGATCAACTATTTTGAATTGGGTGTTGTGTAATGAACCAGAATTGATTGGCGAGCTTAAGGTGAAATAAAAAGCCCTTCAGAGAAAGTGATTATAGTATGATTGAATTCATCCTGAAATTTGAGAAGGAGAAGCTAAAATCAGTTGTATCAGTATTAATGTGGAGTAAATAGAATTACAGAGGCATGAGAGAGGAGATGGACAGAATTGACTGGCAGGGATGATGGCTGAGCCGCAACGACAGGAACTTCTGGAAGCATTTCAGAAGGAACAGGATATATACATCCCAAAGAGGAAGAAGTACTCTAAAGAAAAACTGACATAACCATGGCTAACAAAAGAAGTCAAAGCCAACCTAAAAGCCAGAGAGGGCATATAATGGACCAAAGATAAGTGGGAAGTTAGAGGACTGGGAAGCTTTTAAAAACCAACAGAAGGCAACTAAAAAGTCATTAAGAAGGTAAAGATGGAACACAAAAGTAAGCTAGCCAATAATATTAAAGAGAATGCCAAAAGTTTCTTCAGATGCATAAACTGGAAAAGAGAGGTGAGAGTGGATATCGGACCACTGGAAAACAATGCAAGAGAGGTAGTAATGAGGGAACAACAAAATAACGGATAAACTGAATAAGTGTTTTGCATTGGTCTTCACTGTGGAAGACACTAGCATTATGGTGGAAGTTCCAGGTGTCAGAGGGCGTGAAGTGTGTGAAGTTACAAGAGAGAAGGTTCTTGGGAAACTAAAAGATCTGAAGGTAGAGAGTCACCTGGGTCAGATGATGTACAAACCAGATTTCTGAAAGAGGTGGCTGAAGAGATCATGGAGCATTAGTGATGATCTTTCAAGAATCGCTAGATTCTGGAATGGTTCCAGAGGACTAGATAATTGCAAATGTCACTCCACTTCTCAAGAAAGGACAGAGGCAGAAGAACGGAAACTATAGACCAGTTGTCTGACCTCTGTGGTTGGGAAGATGTTGGAGTCTATTATTAAGGATGAGGTCTCAGGGTACTCGGAAGCACATAATAAAATAGGCTATAGTCAGCATGGTTTCCTCAAGGGAAAATCTTGCCTGACAAATCTTTTGGAATTCTTTTAAGAATTAACAAGCAGGATTGTCAGAGGAGAATCGGTTGATGTGTAACTTGGATTTTCAGAAGGCCTTTGAAAAGGTGCCACGCATGAGGCTGCTGAACAAGCTAGGAGCCCATGGTATTACAGGAAAGATGTGTGAATGGATAAAGCAGTGGCTGCTTGGCAGGAGACAAAGAGTGGGAATAAAGGGAGCCTTTTCTGGCTGGCTGCCAGTAACTAGTGGTATTGCACAGGGGTCTGTATTGAGACCGATTCTTTTTATGTTATATGTCAATAATTTGGATGATATAATTGATGGCTTTGTTGCAAATTTTGCAGATGATATGAAGATAGGTGGAGGAGCAGGTAGTTGTGAGGAAGTAGAGAAGCTACAGAAGGACTTAGATTACGAGAATGGACAAATAAATGTGGACGGAATACAGTGTTGGGAAGTGTATGATCATGCACTTTGGTAGAAGATATGATAGGGTTGACTATTTTCTAAATGGAGAGAGAGTATAAAAAAAAACTGAGATGCAAAGGGACTTGGGAGTTCTTGTACAGAATTCTCTAAAGATTAATTTATAGGTTGAGTCTGTGGTGAGGAAGGCAAATGCAACGTTATCATTCATTTCAAGAGGACTAGAATATAAAAGCAATGATGTAATGCTGAAAATTTATAAAGCACTGGTGAGGCCTCACTTGGAGTATTGTGAACAGGTTTGGGCCCCTTATCTTAGAAGGATGTGCTGAAGATGGAGAGGGTTCATAGAAGGTTCACGAAAATGATTCCAGAATTGAATGTCTTGTCATATGAAGAGCGTCTGGTGGCTTTGGGACTTTATTCACTAGAATTCAGAAGAATGAGGGGTGACCTGATTGAAACCTATCAATTTGTGAAAGGCCTTGATAGAGTGGATATCGTGAGGGTGTTTCCTATTCTGGGAGAGTCTAATACCAGAGGACACTGCCTCAGAATTGAGGGACGTCTTTTTAGAACGGAGATGAGGAGGAATTTCTTTAGCCAAAGTATTGAATTTGTGTAATTCTTTGCCACAGGCAGCTGCGGAGACCAAGTTTTTATGTATATTTATGGCAGAGGTTGATAGATTCTTGATTGGTCAAGGCATGAAGGGATATGGGGAGAAGGCAGGAGATTGGTGCTGACGGTAAATTTGAATCAGCCATGATGAAATGGCAGAGCAGACTCAATGGGCCAAATTGCCTAATTTTGCATTCCTCTCCCCTCCTTACACCTTATCCCCTCTGAACACACTATTCTCCACTATCTTAGAATTAGAATTAGAATTTATTTAAATCTTACATGCATCCCACAACATGAGGGAGTAAAAATCTTTGTGTTATGACTCAGTTGCAAAATATAGACATGTCAATTTAATAGCCTAATGGCTTGTAGAAAGAAGCTGTCCCATATCTTGTTGGTTGTGGCTTTAATGCTGCAGTAGCGTTTGCCAGATGGAAGCAGCTGAAACAGTTTATGGTTGGGATGACTGGTGTCCCCGATGATCTTCCAGGACTTCTTTCTGCACCTGCTGCTAGAAATGTTCTCAATGGAGGGAAGTTCACATCCGCAAATGCGCTGGGTACCAATCCCAAACCAATCTCAAACTGCAAAGAAAGGGGATACTGCTGTAGTGTGGTGGACTGACTTTAACATTGCCAAGGCCAGGCAGCAATTTTCAGACACTTCTTCATACCAACCCCTTGAATAGGATCCGACTCCAAATCATCAGAAATCCGTCTCTGACACCATCACTGACCTCATCAACACTGAATAACTCCCATCTACTGCCACCAAACTCATAGTTCCCTTACACTGCACTGCTTGCTTCTACCTCCTGCCCAAGATTCACAAACCTGACTGTCCAGGAAGGCCTATTGTCTCTGTCTTCTCCTGCCCCACTGAACTCGTGTCCTCATACCTCGACTCCATTCTTTCCCCCTAAGTTCAGTCCCTTCCACTTATAGCCACAACGCTCTTCATGCTCTCAATCTTCTCAGTAACTTTCAGTTAGCTGGACCTGACTGCCTTATTTTCATCATGGATGTCCAGTCCCTCTACATTTTCTGTCCCCCATCATGAAGATCTAAAAGGTTTCTACTTCTTTCTCAATTAAAGAAAAAAACAGTCCCCTCAACCATCATCCTCCTCCAGTCTGTCAGAACTGGTCCTCACGCTCAATAATATTTATTTTGGCTCCTCCCACTTTTTCCAGACTCGAGGGATAGCCCATCTGCATGGCCCCATCTATGCCAACCTTCTCATTGGCTATGTGCAACAGTCCATGTTCCAAGCCTTTCCCTGTAATGTTTCTTAACTCTTACTCTGCTATATAACGACTGCATGGGTACTGTTTCATGCGCCCATCCATGCTGAGCTCATGAATTTCATCAACTTTGCCTCTAACCTCCACCCTGCTCTTAAATTCTCTTAGTCAATTTCTGACATCTCTCTCCATTTTCTCGATCCCTCTGTCTCCATCTCTGTAGACAAACTGTCGATTAACATCTTTTATAAACCTTCGGATTCTCATGGTGGTCTTGTCTATACCTCTTCCCGCCTTGTCCTGTAAAAATGCTATTCCCTTTTCTCAGTTCCTTCATCCCTGCCACATCTGTTCCCAGAATGTGGCTTTCCTTTCCAGGACATCAGAGATGTCCTCCTCCTTTAAAGAACAGGGTTTCCCTTCTTCCCCTATGGAACCCCAATCTTCCAATCACTAACACTGTAAACTTTGTGCCTACACTATGTTACTGTACCATCCATTGCAATGTGGGTTTGCTAGGGCATGAGTGGAGCCTCCACAAGCAGAGGCATCATTCACACAGACTAACCTAAGGCAACGTGAATCATTAAAGACTTTGTGAATATACAATCTTGCACCATGAATTAGAACTTCAAAGCTAATATACTTCGACTGGGGATTAACGTTTAATTCCCGCCGTTGTCTCTAAAGAGGTTGTACGATCTCCCCATGACCATGTGGGTTTCCTCCAGTTATTCTGATTTGCACTCACATTCCAAAGTTGTACAGGTTAGATCTTGTAGACTGGCCCCAGCACATCCGCAGAATGTGTTGGATGTTGATGTGAACACCTCAGTTCAGTGTATGTTCAGCTGTACCTGTAGATGCGACAAATAAAGCTTTTCTAAATGCAATGCCTGCTTCAAAGTGTCTTAAAGGAGACCTGCCTAAACAGGTCCAAAGTTCTGAAGTCCTGTGCTTAAAATACTTTTGTGTAGATGCCTTTTACTTTGTACTTCAGTCTTTTAGCCTGTATGTCTCACCCTTCTCATGACCCCTAATTTCCAACACAACTCTTATGGTGCCAGGCACTCCTGAATGAATCAATCATCCTTTCCCATGCCTTGCCCTCTCTGTTGCGATCCAGGACCCAACAAAGAAAAAGCCTTTTTGTACTCAATGTATGTAAGATTTATTCCTTTCCACCTGATGCTTTAACCCTGCATATTGTACAATTTGGTTAAAGGAACTCATGTAAAAATAAATGCATCGGCTCACGGTACTACTTTAATTGAGAATGCCTTTCCCAGCGCA
Source organism: Mobula hypostoma (assembly GCF_963921235.1). Lineage (NCBI taxonomy): Eukaryota > Metazoa > Chordata > Chondrichthyes > Myliobatiformes > Myliobatidae > Mobula > Mobula hypostoma. The sequence continues at coordinate 160,639,904 of NC_086100.1, forward strand.
GATTTCTAGACTATTATTTCTTGACACATTATGTTAAGTATAATTTTCCAAAATTAACTTGGCTGAAAGTGCCAGGTGGCCTACACCTGCTCCTAATTCTAAAGAATTAAATGTGTTTGCATCAAAATTCATCCTAGTCATTCACAGTAAATGCAATGTATATTGTGGAAGAAATTTTCGAAGCAAAGTGTAATTGCACTGCTGATGGGGAGTGAATGTCTTAGCAGTGGAATTTATTAAATATTTGACAGACAAAACCTGAAGTGATTCTTCTAATGTGGTACTAATGGAGCTTTGATGCTGAGCCAGAAATTTATGCTCCATTCTTGGTGCTAAATGCATTCTGTGGCAATGTATGCATTTTGATCTTTGTTTATGAAATCCACTTCAATTACTTTCAAAGTACAATCATCATGGCAACACGTTTAACCATGTGGGAGTTGAATTTCTGCCCTGGATTTTTTTTTTAGTTGTGATAATCAGTTTATTCAGGATTTCCAGTACACAAGAGTAAGAAAGAACAAAATAATTGTTATTCTAGATATGATGCAGCACAAAACACAATAAGATAATGAACATAATAATAACAAAAACAAACATAATAAATATAAATATGTAAGATGCTAGGCCTTGAATATTTGATGTAAGGTATCCTCAAATCACGCAACTTTATTGAAAGTTAGGTGTTATTTATCTTTGCCTAATGATTTTATTCCCATTGATCTAGATTCTTATAATGTCAAGGGTAAATTATTTGTAACTGGTTACATTTACCTGATGCAGATCTGGTTGCACATGTGTCCTCTAAATCTGGATCCATCGGGTGTCACACACATGCCTAAAAGTACACAGTTTCCTACCCTGCAAAGAGGGAGTAAAAAGGCATGAAAACCTTTCCAACAAAGGACCTTTTTTCCTGATGATGTATTCACAACTCGCACAGTTCAATAAACACAAAATAATCTGCAGATGCTGGGATCAAAGCAACACTCACAGCACGCTGGAGGAACTCAGCAGGTCGGGTAGCATCAGTGGAAACGATGAGTCGACGTTTCAGGCCGGAACCCCTCGTCAGGACTGAAGAAAGAAGGAGGGGAAAGGATTTGAAGAATGCTTGTGGGTTCAGTTGAAAAACCAGTAATTTGAAAGACAAAAGGGTGGGGGAGGGGAAGCAGGGACGTCATAGGCAGGAAACAATGGATAGTAGAAGAAGGAGGTGGAACCATGAGGGAGTTGATAGGCAGCTGGGGGAGGGGGCAGAGTGAAATAGGGATAGAGGAAGGGAGGGGGAGGGAATTACCAGAAGTTGGAGAGTTCTATGTTCATACCAAGGGGCTGAGACTACCTAGACGGTATATGAGGTGTTGATCTTCCAACCTGAGTTTAGCCTCATCATGGCAGTAGAAGAGGCCATGTATGGACATATCTGAATAGGAGCGGGAAGCAGAGTTGAAGTGGGTGGCTACCGGGAGATCCTGTCTGTTGTGGCGGACGGAGTGAAGGAGCTTGACGAAGCGGTCCCCCAATCTGCGTCAGGTTTCACCGATGTAGAGGAGGCTGCACCAGGAGCACCGGATGCAATAGATGACCCCAACAGACTCACAAGTGAAGAGTTGCCTCATCTGGAAGGACTGTTTGCGGCCCTGAATGGTGGCAAGAGAGGAGGTGTAGGGACAGGTGCAGCACTTACGCTTACAGGGATAGGTGCCGGGTGGGAGATCCGTGGGGATTGATGTGTGGATAAGGGAGTCGCAGAGGGACCGATCCCTGCGGAAAGCGGAGAGGGGTGGAGAGGGAAAGATGTGCTTAGTGGTGGGGTCCTGTTGAAAGTGGCAGAAATTGCAGAGGATAATGTGTTTGATCCAGAGGCTGGTGGGGTGTAGGTAAGGACAAGGGGAACTCTGTCCCTGTTGTGGTTGCGGGAGGATGGGGTGAGGGCCAACGTGCGGGAAATGGAGGAGATGTGGGTGAGGGCATCATTGATGACAGTAGAAGGGAAACCACGATCCTTAAAGAAAGGTGACATTTGAGATGTCCTGGAACGGAAAGCCTCATTCTCGGAGCAGATGCGGCGGAGATGGAGGAACTGGGAATAGGGAATGGCATTTTTGCATGTGGTGGGGTGGGAAGAGGTATAGTCGAGGTAGTTATGAGAGTCAGTGGGCTTGTAGAAGATGTCAGTGGATAGTCTGTCTCCAGAGATGGAGATCGAGACATCGAGAAAGGGGAGAGAAGTGTCCGAGATAGACCAAGTGAATTTGAGGGCTGGGTGGAAGTTTGAAGTAAAGTCGATGAAATTGACGAGCTCAGCATGGGTGCAGGAAGCAGCACCAATGCAGTCATCAATGTAGCGAAGGAAAAGTTGGGGAGTAGTACCAGGATAGGTTTGGAGCACAGACTGTTCCACATAACCAACGAAGAGGCAGGCGTAGCTGGGTCCCATGCAAGTTCCCATAGCATGGGACCCTTAGTCTGAAGAAAGTGGGAGAGCCAAAAGAGAAGTTATTAAGTGTGAGAACCAGTTCCCAACCGCTTCATTTTTACTATAGATGTCCAATCCTTATACACCTCCATTCCCCATCAAGAAGGCCTCAAAGCCCTCCGCTACTTTCTGGATAATAGACCTCACCAGTTCCCCACCACCACTACCCTCCTCCGGTTGGCGGAACTGGTTCTCACACTTAATAACTTCTCGTTTGGCTCTTCCCACTTTCTTCAGACTAAGGGTGTAGCTATGGGAACTCGCATGGGACCCAGCTACGCGTGCCTCTTCGTTGGTTATGTGGAACAGTCTGTGCTCTAAACCTATTCTGGTACTGCTCCCCAACTTTTCCTTCGGTACATTGATCACTACATTGGTGCTGCTTCCTGCACCCATGCTGAGCTCGTCAATTTCATCGACTTTACTTCAAACTTCCACCCAGCCCTCAAATTCACTTGGTTTATCTCGGACACTTCTCTCCCCTTTCTCGATGTCTCAGTCTCCATCTCTGGAGACAGACTATCCACTGACATCTTCTACAAGCCCACTGACTCTCATAACTACCTCGACTTTACCTCTTCCCACCCGGCCACATGCAAAAATGCCATTCCCTATTCCCAGTTCCTCCGTCTCTGCCACATCTGCTCTGAGGATGAGGCTTTCCGTTCCAGGACATCTCAAATGTCCTCTTTCTTTAAGGATCTTGGTTTCCCTTCTACCGTCATCAATGATGCCCTCACCCGCATCTCCTCCATTTCCCGCACTTCGACCCTCACCCCATCCTCCCGCAACCACAACAGGGACAGAGTTCCCCTTGTCCTTACCTACCACCCCACCAGCCTCCGGATCCGGCACATTATCCACCGCAACTTCCGCCACCTTCAACAGGACCCCACCACTAAGCACATCTTTCCTCCACCCCTCTCCGCTTTCCGCAGGGATCGGTCCCTCTGCGACTCCCTTATCCACACGTCCCTCCCCACTGATCTCCCACCCGGCACTTATCCCTGTAAGCGTAAGTGCTACACCTGTCCCTATACCTCCTCTCTTGCCACTATTCAGGGCCCAAAACAGTCCTTCCAGGTGAGGCAACACTTCATTTGTGAGTCTGTTGGGGTCATCTATTGTATCCGGTGCTCCTGGTGCGGCCTCCTCTACATCGGTGAAACCCGACGCAGATTGGGGGACCACTTTGTCGAGCACCTCCGCTCCGTCCACCACAACAGGCAGGATCTCCCGGTAGCCACCCACTTCAACTCTGCTTCACTTCCCCATTCAGATATGTCCATACATGGCCTCCTCTACTGCCATGACAAGGCTAAACTCAGGTTGGAGGAGCAACACCTCATATACCGTCTAGGTAGTCTCCAGCCCCTTGGTATGAACATAGAATTCTCCAACTTCTGATAATTCCCTCCCCCTCCCTTCCTCTATCCCTATTTCACTCTGCCCCCTCCCCCAGCTGCCTATCACCTCCCTCATGGTTCCGCCTCCTTCTTCTACTACCCATTGTTTTCCTGCCTATGACGTCCCTGCTTCCCCTCCCCCACCCCTTTGTCTTTCAAATTACTGGTTTTTCAACTGAACCTACAAGTGTTCTAAAAATCCTTCCCCCCCTTCTTTCTTCAGTGTTAACAAAGGGTTCTGGCCCAAAACGTCGACTCATCGTTTCCACTGATGCTGCCCGACCTGCTGAGTTCCTCCAGTGTGCTGTGAGTGTCGCACAGTTCAATCACCTCTCATTGAAATATGGACAATAATCTATGCTTCTTTTACCTATGTTCATAAGTTCTGATGTTGTGAATGACTTAAGAGTATGTAATTCTCCTAATGTACTATATAGCCAAATGAGTAATTATGCATCCTCCTGGACCTCAAGAATACAGGCTGTCCTTCAGCACATTTACTCAGATACATTGGACTTTGAACTGATGGGATTTGATTGCTCTTCTCTTCTGCTGAGTATAAGCTTCAGCCATTCCATCCTGCAGTACTTTTCACGTGAAGGGTTCCATCAACCATGCTATGAAAACCAATGATTGTGAATACTTTGGTCCTTGCCTGCCATCTCCAATACTAAGCACTCTAATGCTACCACTGAGCACACCTTTCCCTCCCCTAATTGTAGGATCCTGTTGGAGATGATAGGTAAGGACAAAAGAATTGACTATCACTGGCTTTTATTGCATGTCTGATGGAACCATTTCCATATGAGTCGCTTAATACATATCTCCCATGTCCACTCATCCTATTCAACCGATTTTCCCCTTAGCCTTTAACTCTGCAAGCATGGTAAGTGTTGCACCTCCCCCTACACTTCCTCCCTCACCACCACAGCCCTTCTAGGTGAGGTGATATTTCACCTGCAAGCCCGTCAGGTGCTTGTACTTCATGGTCCCAATGCAGCCTCCCCTACATCAGTGAGGCCCAACGCAGATTCAATAACCACCTTGTTGAGTTATTTCGCTCAGTCTGATACAATAGGCAGGATCTCCCGATGGCTACCTGTTTCAATTCACTTTCCTATTCCCTTGCTGGTATATCTGTCCATGATTTCCTCCACTGCCATGATGAAGCCACACTCAGGCTAATTGGATAACACCTCATACTACGTCTGGGTGGGTGCCAACCTATTGGCACGAAAATCGATTTCTTTAACTTTTGGTAATTTCTCCCTTGCCTCCCTCTCTCTTCCATTCCACATTCTGGTTATCCTCTTACCCCTCCTCCTCATCTGTCCATCTGGTTCCCCTCCTCTCTCCCTTTCTGCTGTGGTCCACCCTCCCCTCCTATCAGATACTTTCTTCTTCAGCCCTTTACTACTTCTACATATCACCTCCCAGCTTCTTTCTTCATCATCCACCCACCCACATTCCCTCCCACCTCATCTCACTTATCACCTACCAGCTTACACTGCACAGACTTAATGGTGTGATTTAACTATTTTGAACTTCCCTCATAAGAATTGGTAACAAAAATTGCTTAATGACTTCTGCAAATTGTCCCAATTAATAAAAGCAAATGGTACATTCAGTTATCTCGTCCCCAACACGGCCAAAGTTTTCTGACATGCATCCTACTGTTTAGCTGGAGTATTAATTGTATGATTACATGCAGTTCAGCTTGCCCATTACTCAGCTTGCCCATTACCGCAAGGTTGTCTTGACGATTCAAAAGTAGATGCTGCCTGATTAGAGGGTATTATCTACAAGGAGCGGTGGGACAACTTGGATTGCTTACTTCAGAGTCTTGAATGATGGAGGCTTCGGGAAAAGGTTTATAAAACTCGTGAGACGGTAGATATTTTTTTCCCAGAGTAGAAATACCAAATTCTAGTTGGATATTGGTGTCGAAGAGGCTTTTAGATAGGCACACGAATATGCAGAGAATGGTGAAAAGTTAAATTTGGCATCATGTTTGCCACAGACATCATGGCCGAAGCAGCTGTTCCTGTTCCATGTTCTATGGTGAGGATGAGCCATGATTCCAGGTACAATGTCGCTGGAGGCAGTGAGAGTAAATATAGTGGAGATCACTTTCTGAATGACAAATACTGGAAAGTACTCAGAAGATTTACTGCAGTAAACTGAACAGAACACTCTCTTGATGGTCAACTCACAGGATTTAGAGACTGTATCATGATCTAAGACATAATTAAAATGTAGCATTACAGCTGACACATGCGCAGCATGAATTGTGTAACAGGAAATGGTGTTACACAAGTGATTCACACTGTCTGAAGCAGGACTGTCCAGCTCTGCAAACTGGGCTCCATGTGAAGGGAAAGTCAGATCTGACGCCTTTGTTCTGTGTGTGCTGTAAGATTCTTTGCAAAATTCATACTTAGAGTGTACATGTTGGATTAAATCACAAGCAGTTTATCACTGTCTTTTATTTGTCATTTTGTGGCAGCAGCATGGTGCAAAGATATAAAATGTAATATAAAATAATAAATATAAAGTAAAAAAGGGAAGAGGAATTATGGACTGTCATTGTGATTATGATGGGCATGCTGTCACCATTATTGAGACAGCGTGAGGCTGTTTTATAAATCTTTGCCGGGCATTGACATTTGTCAGACCAAGTTAATAGATCCTAGGTGAGATGTCCATCAGTCTTTAATGTGTGGCATTACTGTGAGCGTAGAATAGAAGGTCACCGAAGTGTATTTTATTGCCTCGAAACAGAATTTCAAAAATCTGGTTCCATTGTTTATTGTCCCTGAAGGTAGAAATGGGGGATGTTTCTAAAGTCTGATTAATACAGAGGGTAATCCATTGTTCTGAATTTTCAAATTCCATTATGTATTCTATCCTTGGTTCATTTGCTGTAGTTACTGTATATATTGTGTTAAAACTACCTGTGTGCACTTGTGCAAGCTCAGAGGTTCAGAAGCGGTTCACAGCCCTGAAGTCCTTCTTAAATTTCAGTCACAATTATGGTGTGGGAAACTTGCAAATAATTTGCCCACAGCAAGATTCTGATTAAAAACCTGGCATGTTGCATTTTGCCTACCAACACAACAGATCTACAGCAGATGCAAACTCATTGGCTTTGCACTCTGTTTGCAGCACCTAGACACAAGCAAAGTATATATCGGGCAGCAATTTATCAATTACAGCTCAGTGTTCAACACCATCATCCCCTCAATGCTAATCAACCAGTTTCAAAACCTGGGCTTCTGTACTTCCCTTTGCAACTGGAGTGTTGACTTCCTTACTGGGAGACTACAGTCAGCGCAGAATGGTAAAAACATCTGCTCTTCACTGCCGTCAGTACAAGTGCACCTCAAGGATGCCTTCCTCGCCCGCTGATCTACTCTCTCTACAGTCGTGACAATGTGGCTACGTCCAGCTCAAATGTCATCTGTAAATTCACTGAAGACATCACTGTTGGTAGCATCTCAGATGGCGAAGAGGAGGCGTACAGGAGTGAAGTAGATCAGCTAGTTGAGTGGTGTTACACAGCAGCTTTGCACTCAAAGCCAGCAGGACCAGAGAATTGATTGTGGACTTTAGGAAGGGGTAGTCAGGAGAGCAAGTAAGAGACCTCATCGAGGAATCACAATAAACAAGAAGAGCAGCTTCGTTTCCTGGTGTCAACATCTCAAGGTATCTATCCTGGGTCTAACATATTAATTCATGAAAAAGACACGCCAAAGGTTCATTATCAGTTTGCCGCCATCCACGAAGGACCCTCACAATCCAGGCTATGCCCTCTTCTCAGAATTTCTTTCCCCCTGCCATCAGAATTTTGATTGGTCTACGAACACCATTATTCCTTTCTTTGCACTATTTGTTTATTTTATAATATTTAATTTCTTATGTCACGTACAGTATTATACCTGTAAAGCAGCAAATTTCATGACATTCTGTATGTCAGTGATAATAAACCTGAATCTGATTCTGTTCTTACAAAGTCAAAGTGATAATGTAATGCAAACCACAAATCATTGACTTTGATCATGGTTTTTAGGAGCTTCTTTTCACAAAAAGTGGTATATCTCCAGAATTCTTTCTTCCATCAAGTTATGGAGGCTGGAACATTGGGATTGTTTAAATAGGAAGTAGATAGAAAGTTCCCAAAATTGAGAGTGGGGGGGGGGGTGGGTGGGGTTGAAATGGATAAGATGAAGCCATGGACAGATCAACCATGATTATACTGAATGTTGGGACATGGTTGAGGGGCCAAGTGGCCTATTCATGCCCTTATAGTCTCTTTTTTTTTAATGGCTACTCGTCACATTCTTTTGACTTCATTAGAATCTAACACTGAAGACTAATTTCTCCCTGATTATTAAGTCTTGAAAAATGACTGAAAGAGCAAAAATATGTCATTTCTATAGAAAGTATTTCATTTTTGGAAGGAAAGGCTTGCTCAGTCTATCAGAGAAACAAGCCTTGTGAATACAACCCAGGCGATCATGCAGAACCACCTCCCCTCCAATCGACAAACATAAAACATTCTACAGATGCTGAAAATCAAAAGTAACACACACAAGATGCTGGAGAAACTCAGCAGTTCAGACAGCATCTATGGAGATGAATAAACAGTCGATGTTTCGGGTTGAGACCTTTCATCTGTACTCGCGAACTGTTCTGATATGTGACATAATCAAGGACCCTCACACCCTCGTCATGCTCTCTTCTACCCCTTCTATTGGGGAGAAGATAGAAAAGTTTGAGGGCGTGCATCTAGGAACAATTTCAGAGACACTTCTATCCTGCTGTTATCAAACTCTTGAACAAACTTCTTGTGCATTAAAAGATGAACTCTTGATCTCCCAATCTTTATGTTCTTCACATTATCTCAATGTAATTATGTACGGATGTCAAGCAAACAAATTTTTTTTTCACTGTATCTTGACTGAGCTGTGGGGAACTTTTCAGGTAACAGCAGTGCTTTCTTTGAAATGTAACCAGAATACCTTATAAAAATCTCAGGGCTCCTCCAGAATATGACAAGATTGGAAAAAAAAAGTTGGGTCAACATTTCTCAATCTTTCACCTCCTTATCCGTCTCTATGTGAATCATTCTTGGACATAGCTCTCTTGAAGCACAATGGGACATTTACTATGTTAAGAATGATGTGTAAGTACTATATACTGCCATATGGAAATGTTTCGAAAATAGTATTGTCAATCCTTTCAAAATGAGTCTGTCTCTTTGTTTCAATTCTTCTCCATTCTGCATCTCCTCTGAAGAATGTACTGCTTAGTAATCAGTTAAGATGATCTCACTGATGATTCCCCCTGTGAAGAAGTTGCTCATAATTTCTTCTGCAGTGCATATCATCATGATAATAAGATTTCTTATATTGCGCATGATTTCTTACTCATTTCATAAAGGATTTAAAGATCAGATTGGCTCAAGAGATCAATACTTGTTGCAATTGCAAATGTGAAAATGTACTTTAGTTAATCACTGTGTGAAAGCAAAACAGACTGGACGTTGAAAAGAGGTCATGCAGGGTTCCTTTTTACTGGAGGACAGATTCTCCTTAATCTCTCCTTACATCTTCACATGCGAAAATGGCCCATTTCAGTTTCTCACATTATACTTCAATTGTCGATCTGTAGCACTTCATAATTCCCATCTCCTGTTCACTTTACTTTCCTGTCTCTCTTTGTGTCATCAACCTTTGACGCCTTAGTTCAGTCATTTATATGAATTGCAAAAAATTGAAGCCTCCTGACCCCACTTGCTACATCTTGTCAACCAGAGAGACCCATTTACATCCACTCTCTGTTTTACTGCATTTAGAGTCATACAACCTGGAAGCTGGCCCTTCTGCCCAACTCACCGATGCTGACTAAGCTAGTCCCGTTTTTATGCATTTGGCCAATTTCCCTCTAAACCTTTTGCTATCCTTGTACCTGTCCAAATGTATCTTTAGCACTGTAGTTGTTCTTGCATCTACCAGCTCGTTGACATACTTGCCAGACTCTGTGCAAAACAGTTGCCCACCGGGCTGTCATTGAATCACTCCACTCAGGTAAAATATACACTCAGTGTACAGAGTACTCAGATAATAATGTACACTTTATTAGGTACATCTGCTCATTAATGCAAATATCTAATCAGCTAATCATGTGGCAGCAATTCAATGCATGAAAGCTTGCAGACATGATCAAGAGGTTCAGCTGTTGTTCAGACCAAACATCAGAATGGGGAAGAAATGTGATCAAAGTGATTTTGACCATGGAGTGATTGCTGGTGCTAGACCGGCTGGTTTGAGTATCTCAGAATCTGTTAAACTCTGGCAATTTTCTCGCACAGCAGTCTCTCAAGTTTTCAGAGAATGGTGCAAAAAACACAAAAACAAAAAAAAAAATCCAGAGAGTGGCAGTTCTGTGGATGAAGACATATTGTTAATGAGAGGTCAGAGGAAACTGGCCAGACTGGTTCAAATTGACTGGAATGCAACAATAACTCAAATAGTCATGCATTACAAAAGAGGTGTGCAGAAGAGCATCTCTGAACACACAACACATTGAACATTGAAGTGGATGGGCTACAGCAGCAGAAGATCATAAACAAACACTCAGTGGCCATTTTATCAGGTACAGAGAGTACATAATAAAGTGGTAACTGAGTGTATACCTTCTATAGAGTCCTCTACCCCAGGCTGAAAAAGTTTGACTGTTCACTTTCTCTGCGCCCCTTGTGGTTTTATATATCTCAATAAGGTCGTCCCTCAGCCTTCAATTTTCCAGGGAAAAGACCCACTGCCGATGTAGTCTCTCCTTATAACTCAAGCCTCCTAATCCGTTAACATCATTGTGAATCTTTTCTACACCTTTTCCAATTAAGTGACATCATTCCTATGACTCTACAAACAGAACTGCACACAATACTCGAAGTAGACTCTCAACCCAACATCTTGCTTAGCTACAACATGATGTCTTAACTGTATCTGCAAATGTTCAGAGGAATCCATTTGTATGTGTGACCATCTTTGCAAAGCTTGGTTACAAAGTATCTCTCTCTCCAAATCTAAAGTTCTCTGTTTCATTATGCACATGATGTCTTATTCATTTCATAAAGAATTTAACGATCAGATTGGTTCAAAATGTCAATACTTGTTGCAGTTGCAAATCTGAAAATGTGCTTTGGTTACTCACGGTGCAAGAGCAAAATAGACTGGACTTTGAAAAGAGGAGGCCATGCAGGTTTCCTCTTAATGGAGTATGGATTCTCCTTAATCTCTCCTTACACCTTCACATGCGAAAACGACCTATTTCACAGTTTCCCACATTATACTTCAGTTGTCAATCTGTAGCACTTCGTAATTCCCATCTCCTATTCACTTTACTTTCTTGTCTGTCTTTGTGCCATCAGCCTTTGATGCCTTGTTTCAGTCATTTATATAAATTGAAACATTTGGTCACTAGATGGCAAAATAGAGCTTTGTACATAGTACCTTCATGCTGTATTCCACCCCCCCACCCCCCCACCCCCCCAACCCTCATTCAGATTTATTGTGCTTTTGCAGGTGTAAATTCACTTGTTTAAATAGTATAGTGTTTACCTAATATTTTCAGTTCTAAGATGATATATGAAAACTGATCGGTATAAGCACTGGCATCAAATTTGGCTCCATTATCAGCAGGATTTTGCTGTCTTCAGTATATTGGAGATTGACACAACAACAAGTTGGAGAACGGATTTAAACAAATACATTTCAGTTTGAATGTCCCTCAGGCAGGTTGGAACAGACTTTGCCCTTTCTCAAAGTACTCCCAAAACTTTGCAGAGAGTGAGTTAGGAATGCAGGATATAAATTGCATTTTTTTTTGTTTTGCAAGAATGCTGGGTATGCGTGCAATGGAAAAGTGTGTTTAGTTTTATGTTCTGTTAGCTGTAAGCAATTATATTTTAGAGGACCAGAAATTAATTAAATGTAAATGAGGTATTGTACCTTCATTGTCGTATAATTGAAATACTACATTGCATACTCTGCTGATGCAGAGGTAATTTAAAATTCTCATACTCTACAGTAATTGTGTTAGAAAGATAGATTCATAAGCTAATGTACAAGGTTTTATTTTAGCCTTAAGCTGCAATGGCAAGAGCATATTAGAGAATTTCCTTCAGTTATATGAAGTTGCATATTTTATAACACAGCTTGCGGGATTAATTGCACAGAAAGGAATTCACGGAACACTCCTTGAAAAATGCCCTGCCTGTTAATTTTTTAAAAACTTTTTATTCCATTTAAAGTTGGTTGAATATTTCACTCTATATAATCTGATTTCCAGTCCTGTTAGGAAGAGATGATCATGCCGGTCCGTAGATGTTTCTATTACCCACAGAGATGAAGTGAAGTTTTATATTGAAGGTAAAATGAGAAATCAATTTCACACATTTCTTTTCTCTAAAGCTTGAAGGTGGTGACATAAACATTCCAACATGAGATTCTCTGTCTTAGCAGTGAAGCATCACATATTCCTATATATCAGAGGCAAATGGCATTTATTTTAAGAAGGCTTTGAGAACATCTTTGCTCATTCCCTTTGTCTGCCTAGCAACTTATTGCCTTGACAGAGCTTGAAGTAGAGTGCCTGTTTCGAAAGCTTTGTTCCCGGATGGCAATATATTTTGTATGCTGCATATACTGCCACTATATTTGTGTAATCTCTGTACTGTCAATTCATATGTGTACTGTCACACACTCCTGTAAACTGTTGTATGGTCTGTGTACTGCAGTACGGTCTACGTACTGTCATTTCATAAGTGTACTGTCATACAGTTTGTGTACTGTACTATGGTCTGTATACTGTTGTATTGTCAGAACTGCCCTACAGTCTGTATTGACATATGGTCTAGATACTGTATTATGGTTTGTGTAATGTCAGATTACAGTATATGCACTGTAATACAGTTTGTGAACTGCTAGGTCATCTGTGCACTTGTAGATTCTGTGTACTGTTACAGGGACTCTGGATAGTAATATGATTTGTGTTTCACTATATAATCTATATAATGTTTTATTGTCTGTGCAATGTTGCATAGTCTATACAGTGCCATACAGTCTATGTACTGCCATATGATCTGTACTGTCATACAGTCTGTTTAATGTAGTCCGTACATTGTCATTTAGTTAATGTACTGCTTTTGTGAGTGTGAATGAAGTCACTGGGAGACATTGAAGCTGGAGACATAGAAGTCTTTAATGAGCACAAAGGAACCTCGTACTCGAGACACTCTTGGAAGATCAGCATAAAATACATCAACTCCTGCCTGAGGAATGACTTGGATCCACTCCAATTTGCCTAATGTCACAACAGGTCAACAGTAGGTGCCATTTCATTGTCTTTTCTATCAGCCTTGCGCCATCAAGATGCATAATTCAGTATGCTCTTCATTGAATACAGCTTGGCATTCAATACTATTATCCCCTCAAAACAAATCAATAAACTCCAAGACCTAAACCTCGATATCTCCATGTGCAACTGGATATTCGATTTCCTCACTTGCAGGCGCCAGTCAATTCAGATTGCTAACAACTCCTCCATAGTAACCATTAGCATAAATGCACCACAAGGCTGTGTACTCAGACCCTGCTCTATTCACTTTATACCTGACTGTGAAGCTAAGTGCAACTCCAATGCCATATTTAGGTTTGCTGGTGATACCACTGTTGCTGGCCAAATTGAATGTGATAACTGATTATTGACTACAAGTGGAAGAAATCAGCGGTCCATGAGCCAGTCCTCGTTAGGGGTTTGGAAGTAGAGAGGGTCAGTAACTCTAAATTCCTTGGTGTTATATTATCAGAGGATCTGTCCTGGGACTAGCATGCAAGTGACATCACAAAGACGGTATGACAGTGTCTCTACTCTCTTAGAAGTTTATGCAGATTTGGCACATCATCTATAACCTTGACAAACTTCAAAAGAAGAAAAGTGCAGAGTATCTTGATTGGTTGCATCACAGATTGGTATGGAAATACCAAAGCCCAAGAATGGTAAAGCCTACAAAAAGTAATGGAAAAGCCTTTCCCTCTATTGAGCATGTCTACAAGGAGCACTGCTGGAAGAAAGCAGCATCCGTTATCAAGGACCTCCACCATTCAGGCCTTGCTCTCTTCTTGCTGCAGCCATCAGGAAGGAGGTACAGGAGCTTGGATCCTACTCTACCATGTTCAGGAACAGTTATAACCCTTCACCCATCAGGCTCCTGAACCAACGTGGATAACTTCACTCAGCACTGAGCTGATTCCACAACCTATGGACTTACTTCTAAGGGATCTATAACTCATGTTCTCAGTATTAGTTATTTAATTATTATTATTTAATGTCTTTTTGTATTCGCACAGTGGATCTTATTTTGCACGTTGTCATTGTTTGTGTGTAGTTTTTCATTGATTTTGTTAGATTTCATTTTTTCTACTGTGAATGCCTGCAAGGAAATGAATCTTAGGATAGTGAAATAGACGTACTTTGATAAAAATTTACTAGATCATTGAGAGAGGTAGGGAAGACAGAAAAATAAAGTTAAATAGAAGTTCTCTTACATTTTCATTTAAATCTCCAATAGTTATGAACATTTGAAAGTTATTAAACTTTATTTTATAAAATGTGGGGTCAGGAAGTTCAAGTCTTTTCAGGGGCAGGTAGATTTAGTTTCCATCACAGATGGCCTTGAGGGTAAAATTAAGTTTGGTCCAAGCCCCACTCTGAGGCATTGACACAGGAAAATCAAACTGTGGCAACCAGACCATTCTTGGGGAGTGCTGTAGTGCAGAAGATGCCTCCTTTTACATGTTAAATGAAGACCTGGCCAGATCTTGCAGGAAAATGTATAAGATCAAACTACGCAGCTCCCAGGAACTGTGAGGGGGTTTTGTGCAGTGCGCTGACCAATACTTATCCCTAAACCATCATTACAAGTGCTGTTTTTTTTTGCATGTGCTGTGTTCAAATTGCGAAGCACATTTCCTGCTCCAGAGGCAGATCTGAGCAGAGTGTAAGCTGTAAGAGAACTTCTTTGATCATAAAGATCTGCAAGATGAACTGGAAGGGGACCTGAAAAGAACTTCTGATGTGCAAATCTTACTTTTATTTGGCAGCCAATAGTTTACATGGGTTCAGTCCATGTAAAGGCAAATTAAGGCATTAAGGCAAAACTTGCCCTATTATTTTGTTATCATACCTAGCAATCTGTTACATGTGTTCACTGATCTTGAAGGAAAGGTGGTTCTTAATAAATCTGCTATTTTGTCTGTTTTTAATCAAAGCTCATGAGCAGAAATAGTCTAATCGAGACCCAACTATGGACAAATGCACAGCTCTTTGAAAGTAATTTTATTGGTCCCAGAAATTGGATGGAAATAACCTCATTCATTATCATATTAAAATATAGAATTTGCAATTAAAGGAAAATCCCTGTCCATATCATGCTTCTGATCGTCCCATGTTGGAAAACTTCATGGTTTTCCACGAACAGCACCTCATTAATAGGCCTTGGAAACCAGTGAAATGATTTATTATTGTTACATATCCTGAGTCCCGTGAGAAACTTTGTTTCTCACTCCACTCATACAGATCATTGCATCACATCGGTCTATTGAAGTAGCATAATAGAAAACAATAACAGAATGTAGAATAAAATGTTATAGATACAGAGACAGTGCAGTGCAGACCAAAAATGATGTGCAAAGCCATAACAAGGTACATTGTGCAGTCAAGAATCCATCGTATCATAATAGAAGATCATTCACTAGCCTTTTAATGCTGGGATAGAAGTTGTCACCGAGCCTGGTGCTTTCTGGCTTTTGTATCTTCTGCCTGATGTGAGGGTGGGGGAAGAAAGAATGCCCACGACGGGTTTTAGCCCTCATCAGTATAGGAGTTGGGCAACACTTTGCAGGTGTGTAAGTTGTTGATGAGACTACAACTGAAGTGCTGTGTACAGTTTTGGTCACTCTGTTGTAGGAAATGTAGAAAATTAATGATGACGTTGCCAGAACCAAAGGGCCACAATTATAGAGACAAGTTGGCCAGGACTGGTCTTTATTTCTTGGAACATTGGAGAATTAAGGGCAACCTTATGGGAATGTTTAAATTTATGAGAGGCATTGATAAAGTGGATAGTAACAGTCTTTTCCCCAGGCTAAAGGAGTCCAGCACTCGGGGGCATAGATTTAGGGTTAGGGGAAAGATTTGAAAGGGACCTGAGGTACAGTGTTTACATGCAATGAGTGGTGAGTATATAGAATGAGCTAACAGAGGAAGTGGTTGAGGCAGGTACAATAATATCATTTATGAAGCACTTGGCTAGGCAGATGTAGAGGCAGACCATATGGCCAAATACTGGAAATTGGGAGTCTCTAGATTGGCACCTGTCTGGCATAGACTCAATGAGCCAACGAGACTGTAGCCCTGCTGCTTTGATTTATTACGCTAAAAGCACTGATGTGCTTTTTTGGTCAAGGTGTCTGGGTGCTTGGACTAGGGAAAACTTCTGTTATGTTCACTCCTTGGTGCTAATAACAGGACAGACAAAGGAAAATCGGTTGATGTTGTGTACTCGGATTTTCAAAAGGCCTTTGACAAAGCAACACACATGGGGCTGCTTAACAAGCTATGAGCCCATGGTATTACAGGAGAGATTTTAGCATGGATAAAACAGTGGCTGATTGTCAGGAGGAAAAGAGTGTGAATAAAGGGAGCTCTTTCTGGTTGGCTGCTGATGCTAGTGGTGCTCCACAGGGTCTGTGTTGGGATTGATTACTTAAACATTAGATGTCAATGATTTGGATGATGGAATTAATGGCTTTGTTGCAAAGTTTGTCGACAATATGAATATAGAGGGGCAGGTAGTTTTGAGGAAGTAGTGAGGTTACAGAAGGACTTAGACAGATTAGGAAAAAGGGCATATAAATGGCAGATAGAATACGATGCCAGGAAGTATATGGTCATGCACTTTGGTAGAAGAAATAAAAGGATTGACTATGCAAAAAAAATGAGGTGCAAAGGGACTTAAGGTTCCTTGTGCAGGATTCCCTAAAACTTAATTTGCAGGTTGAGTCTGTGGTGAGGAAGGCAAATGCAATTTTAGCATTTATTTCAAGAGGATGAGAATATAAAAGCAAGAATATAATGTTGAGACTTGAGAAAGTACTGGTGAAGTCTCACTTGGAGTATAATGAGCAGTTTTGGGCCCCTTATCTTAGAAAGGATATGCTGAAATTGGAGAGTATTCAAAAGAGGTTCACAAAAATGATTTCAGGATTGAACTGCTTGTCATATGAAGAGTTTTTGGTGGTTCTCAGCCCATGTTCACTGGAATTCAGAAGAATGTGGGGTGACCTAATTGAAACCTATTGAATGGTAAAAGGCCTTGATAGAGTGGATGTTTCCTATGGTGGGAGAGCCTAAAACCAGAGCACACAGCCTCAGAATAAAGGAGCAAATTTTTAGAATGGATATGAGGAGGAATTTCTTTTCTTTGCTAGAGAGTGGTGGATCTGTTGAATTCTTTTCCACAGGCAGCCATGGAGGCCAAGTCACATAAACATGTATGTTTAAGTCAGAGGTTGATAGATTCTTGATTGGCCAGGGTATGAAGGGATATGGGGGGAGGGCAGTAGATTGGGGCTGAGAGGAAAAATGGATCAGCCATGATGAAGTGGTGGAGCAGACTTGATGGGACAAATGGCTTAATTCTGCCCCTATATCTTAGTCTTATAAAGATTTTTTTGCTGTATTATATTTTAATAGCTGTATTTTCCCCCTTCCCTCCTTGGATCCAGGATGTTTTAAACAAACTGGGATCATGTGACTTGGATGAAGATGATCTAATGCTGGATTTGGAGTTCCTGGAAGACCAGCGTCACCAGTGTGAGAATGTTGCTGCCAAACGTTTTGGTAAGTTACAACAGCTTTGGAAGTCCCTTTGCTGGAAGGTAGCATTTCAGGGGTTAATATGTTTGTGTAGATTCCTGGGATTGGAAATTATCTAGAAGAATAAGGGGTGATCTTATTGAAAAATCAAACCCTAAGGAGAACATGGCAAAGGAGATATTAAGATGCTTCCTTGTTTATGACTTCCCAGTAGTGAACTAGAGGATAGATTTATTTAAAACTGAGGAGCACAGGATGGTGAATCTCTGGAATTCTCTGCCATCGTGGCTTGTAGAGGCAAACTCATTGGATGTATTTCCAGGTGAGGTAGAAAACTATTGAAATATTAGGGAGTTGATGTCCACGAAGAAGAGAAAAAGCCTGGGGCAGATCAGCCAAAATCATATTGAACGTTTGAGCCAGCTTGAGGTGCCAGATAGCCTACTTCTGCTCTTTGTTTCTTGTGTTCCTGTGTCTTCTGAGAGACTGATGGAGACAGATCTTCTCATCATAGTTCAAAGATGACTGGAAAGACACCTAATGTGTCCAAACTTCCCAGAATGGACCAAGGGCTGTTCATTGAATTTGTCTAAATAGTCTTTTGCTTTCAACTAGCCTGGACACATTAGTCTCTTTAAAACACCTAAACTTCTGCAAACCTGTAGTTCTGCAAAACATTAAACATTCTTACTATGCAAGAATTAATGCTTCATTATAATGCAACTCTTGGTATTGTTTTTTCTGTTGTAAACTGTTTGAAATATGTTAATCCGGTGCTAAGAGAATCACAGTGAACATGTTATGAAACTGGAGCCTTGATTTTCTAACATCTACTTCCTGTGCCTGTCGTCTGTCAGTGTGGAATTATTAAATTACCCTTCATAGTTATCAGAATTGCTTTTTAATCAGTTACTTTATAATTACAAATTACCTCGGTAGGTAGAATCTAAAGTCGGGAATTTCAGCACAGTACAATTTCAGTGTTTGTTTAGTTTAGGTCACACAACGTTGCACGGCAACAGAAAGGGACAGAAGGTGTTCCCATTAGGAGGTGGTTTTAGGGCATTGATTTAAATTTTTGAAAAAATGAGAAAAAAAAACTTTATTAGAATGTGTTTGATAGGGAACTCACTGCCTGTAAGTACAGTGGAAAACTATTCAGTCGGAGGTTTCCTGGGGGACTGTAGAAATACCATAGGAAGGGCAGGATCCCGGGCAATAGCATAACAAGGAGCCAGCACAGAATTGGTTTATTATTGTCACATGGCTGAGCTTTTATTTTGCACGGCATCCAGACAACTTGTGCCATACATAACTAAATCAAAAAGGAAGTAGGATGCAGAATACCATGGTGCAGTTTCACGATCCAGGACTCAAGATTCACGTTCCTTTAATGTCATTTCAAGTACACAGATGTATAGGAAAATGAAATAATTATTATTCAGGATCGGATGCAGCACAGAAAACATAATAAGATAAAGAGCACAATAATAATAAAAATAATAAATATCAAAACATAAGATAGTTTAGAAACATAGATTGATGGTATGTCCATAAAGTGATGTTAGGCACAGGGGTGTCTGTATATAAGGTGACCCTGACAGGAACTGATCAAGTAATGGTGTTTGGGGGTGTAGACAGTTTGGTTAGTGGGTGGAGTTGTTGATTAGCCTTACTGCTTGGAGAAAGTAACTGTTTTTGAGTCTGGTGGTCCTGGCCTGGATGCTACATAGCTTCCTCCCTGATGGGAGAGGGACAAACGGTTCGTGGCTGGGATCCTTCATGATGTTACTGGCCTTTTTTCCGGCATCTTTCTCTATATATGTCCTTGATGGCAGGTAGGCTGATGCCAGTCGTTGAGCTTTCCTGTCTGTCACAGATCAGTTTCCATACCAGGCAGTGACACAACTTGTTAGGATGCTGTCTACTGAGCATCTGTAGAATGCATAGCCCGGCTCTCTTTGGCCTCTTCAGAAAGCAGGGTATTGGTGAGCTTTCCTGTTTGTGTAGAAAGCGTTCTGAGACCATGAGAGGTTGTGCATGATGTGTACTTCCAGTTACAGAGAAAGTGCAGAGCATGCAGTCAAATAAAGCGCAAGGGCTACAAAGAGGTAAACTGGGAGTTCAAGTGTTCAGCTTTTACTATTTGTAAAGTGCATTCAGGTGTCTGATAACTGCAGAATGGAAGCTGGTGGTCTATGTTCTTATACTTGTCAGACTCACGTTGCCTAGTGGCATGATCTCGAGGGTGGCATCCCCTGTCCGGCCAAGCTTTAGCACTCTTGTTTGGGTGAATGCTGCATGTTGTGTCCCCTGTGTAACAGCAGTACCCCGAAATAACATTCAGTCCACAATGTGCGGTTAAACGATTAAGATTTTATATTTAAGTATGGGGTTAGTAGAGAAACAAAAGAAAAGGAAAACAAATAAAAGGCGCCAATAATCTCATAAACACGTCCAGTGCACAAACGTTGGAGCTCACTGATTCGCTTTCGCTGATCCTCCTTCGCTCGTCATCGACCCCTGGGCTCCCGCCCCGAGCCCAGGCCCAGCAGATCTGACCACTGTCTCCTCAAGCCACGTCTTCTCTCTTCATCCTCCTCGCGCCTTCTCCCCCAAGCCCGCGCAAACTAACAGCTCTCACATGGACAGAAAGAATAACGTCTATCCCAATTCGTTAGCAAATGAATACAAGTCCTGTTATTACTAATTATAACCCAAACATACTGCTATAGAGAACCACTGTCTCAGCAGTTAACAGTACAGAGAAGCCATTTTATTCACCTTAGCCGTAACATAAAAGACAAAACCCTTACACTCTCCCCCCACCAAATTTAGTCATGTCCTCATGACTTCTAAATAACTCGTCAATCCCTCCTGCAGACACAAAACCCCAATCTAGGTACAAAGAGTGACATTGCTCCCCAAACAGTAGACTGTAAGCCCTGATCCCCAGGTGCTACATAGGCCAAACTATCTGGAAGTTTCCTAATCCTCTGAGACCTCCGTACCCCCTCACCTAAACCCTTCAGGCTCAGACACCACTGGGGATACCTCAGGTCTGCTTGCCAAATCCTCTCTCAATCTCTCACTCATGCCCCCACTACAACTCGGAACGTCCTGTCCCATGTTCCGGCACCCCTGTCTCTCCTTCAGGGTCCTGCAGTAACCCAGGCTGCCCACAGCTAGACCCCCCCCATCACCTCACTCAGTGGGAGAAGGGCCAGGAGTCTCTTCATTCAACACGGGGAAATTAGCGAAAGGCAGCATGTACCACACCTCCTTCTCAACATCCGTCGAACCCGTATTCTTCCCCTTTTCCTCAATTTGTAGCTGCTGGTTGGCTCTCTCCCCGATGGAGCATTTGGCCTGGACTGCTTCTGCAGCCTCTTGAGCCTCCTGTAATCGAGACGACAGCTTCTTGGACTCCTCCAACTCTCGCCACAGTCCTAGCAGTTCTGACTCGCGCTTCTGGCCACCTCAATCTAGGACGCAGTTACTCCATCAGCTTCTTCCACCCCGACCTGAAAAGCAGCAGTTAAAGAGTGTTCAGCCTCCAGTTTAGTGTTCACTGAACTTATCTCCAGCTTTTTCTTCCTAATAACTTCTTCCAAGTCAACTTTCAGTTTTTCCACTTCATTTAAGCTGTCGATGGGCATCTTCAGGTTCCCTTCAAGCGTCTGCTTCCCTCTTGCGAGATCTGTCCACAATTGCTTCACCTTCTCCCCTCTCTGGGCTCTCGATTTTCTGTTGGCTTTAGTCAGACAGCTTTCTTTGTCTTCCCCAACTTGCTAGTCTTCCAACTGGTTCTGGATCACTTTCTCCAGTCTCTGCTGGGAATTCTGTCTCTCCGTCTTCACTTCAAACTTGATCCCGTAGAGACAGTCACTCACGAGCTGCATGTGCACCTGGCACGTGTCCAAAGAAAGCTTTAACTCTTTAGTAACAGCCTCCTGTAACAGCCTCGCTTCATATTCTTCTGAAGCAGATCCAAATACTAGGAGATCATCCAAATACACCAAAACTCCAAACAATTCCACATCCCCCACCATATTCCTCGTGCTCCGCTGGAATGTTGCAAGTGCTCCGGATATGCCCTAGTGCACTTTTCAGACTGGAAGAACCCCAGGGGACTTATAACGGCCACAAATCTTATCGAATGTTTTGAAGAGGTTCCTAGGAAAATTGATGAGGGTAAAGCGGTGGATGTTGTCTATATGGACTTCAGTAAGGCTTTTGACAAGTTTCCACGTGGAAGGTTAGTTAGGAAGGTTCAATCGTTAGGTATTAATATTGAAATAGTAAAATGGATTCAGCAGTGGTTGGATGGGAGATGCCAGAGAGTAGTGGTGGATAACTGTTTGTCAGGTTGAAGGCTGGTGACTAGTGGTGTGCCTCAGGGATCTGTACTGGGTTCAATGTTGTTTGTCATATACATTAATGATCTGGATGATGGGGTGGTAAATTGGATTAGTAAGTATGCAGATGATACTAAGATAGCTGGCGTTGTGGATAAAGAAGTCGGTTTTCAAAGCTTGCAGAGAGATTTAGGCCAGTTAGAAGAGTGGGCTGAAAGATGGCAGATGCAGTTTAATGCTGATAAGTGTGAGGTGCTACATTTTAGTAGGACTAATCAAAATAGGACGTACATGGTAAATGGTAGGGTATTGAGGAATGTGGTGGAACAGAGTGATCTAGGAATAATGGTGCATAGTTCCCTGAAGGTGGAATCTCATGTGGATAGGGTGGTGAAGAAAGCTTTTGGTATGCTGGCCTTTATTAATCAGAGCATCGAGTATAGGAGTTGGAATGTAATGTTGAAATTGTACAAGGCATTGGTGAGCCCAAATTTGGAGTATTGCGTACAGTTCTGGTCACCAAATTATAGGAAAGATGTCAACAAAATAGAGAGAGTACAGAGAAGATTTACTAGAATGTTGCCTGGGTTTCAGCACCAAAGTTACAGAGAAAGGTTGAACAAGTTAGGTCTTTATTCTTTGGAGCGTAGAAGGTTGAGGGGGGACTTGATAGAGGTATTTAAAATTATGAGGGGATAGATAGAGTTGATGTGGATAAGCTTTTTCCATTGAGAGTGGGGGAGATTCAAACAAACGGACATGAGCTGAAAGTTAAGGGGCAAAAGTTGGTAACATGAGGGGGAACTTCTTTACTCAGAGAGTGGTAGCTGTGTGGAACGAGCTTCCAGTAGAAGTGGTAGAGGCAGGTTCAATTTTGTCATTTAAAAAAAATGGACAGGTATATGGACAGGAAAGGACTGAGTGCAAGTAGATGGGATTAGGTGAGTGCAAGTAGATGGGATTAGGTGAGAGTAAGCATTCAGCATGGACTTGAAGGACCAAGATGGCCTGTTTCCATGCTGTAATGGTTATATGGTTATCTGGCCGTCTTCTCCTTGTCGGCCTCACTCATCGGGAGCTGGCAACATCTACTCCTCAGATCCCGCACATTAAACCACTTCGCATAACTCAGACCGACCAGCGCGTCTTCGATCCTCGGGACCACATACTGGTCAGGTACAGTGCTCCTGTTCAGGGCCCTATAACCCACATCCACAACCTCTCTCTCACCGAGGTGTCTTCAGTGGTCAACTCCACCCGCCCCCCCCCCCCGCCGTGGTACGTCGGAGCATCCATTAAGATGGTCTCACCCTCAGATACTTCCCACGGGCCGTACCACCATCGGCTCTCGTTTAAGTTCGGTATTGGCCCAATGCTGCTACACATCCTCACAAGCAGCTCGAAACACTGGGTGCACAGACAATGCCCCCAAACAGCTCTCACCCGCCTCCTCCTGCAGGCCCCCATGCACCTTCTCACCAGCGGGGTGTTGATCCCCTCCAGAATCGAAACGCTGCTCGTCTCAACAGTGTCTGGACATATCAGCACTAACGATTCACAAACCTCAGACACCCCCACCTTGGTCTCCGAGAACTCCAGTTTCACTGACCCATAATCGTCTTCTGGATAATCCCCAGAACTGATATTACGAATTTCCCTGTATGGTGTCAAGAGTAAATGGTTCCAATACTGGTTGTAAAACAAACTGTACAGCAACTTGACCTGCACCCCGGTGTCGAGGATGGCTTTAGCATAGCTTCCATCCGTAATGACACACGGGGGTGTGGTCCCTCTGAGCCTTCAGGAATAGGGACATTTCCTTTCGGGAGCTCCTAGGTACATTGCTGGGAATATGTTCCCCCTGAGACTCCAAGCCGTACCCCCACTGGGCCTCCACTAAGTTTCCTGACACCTCTCTGATCAGCTGAACAACTGAGGGAGTGGCTGATCCCGTTAAATGATCCCCCTGGTACTGCAAGCAATTTAGCTGCCCCCCTAGCCAGAGAAGATACACTGAAAGCTTTCCCTCAATCTCCTGACACAGGTATGGAAAGCCCCCCAGGTGCTGTATGTTACTTCCAGTCAAATCAAATGCTATTTCACCCGCTTTCAGATAACTGGCAGCTGTCACTACAGGGTAATTGAACCTCACAGTTCTAACACCATCAGCTTTAACCATACTTAAAATTCGAATTAACAATTTATCCAAGGTACAAATATCCACCCCACTCAGCCCGTTACTAACCCCAATCCCACAGAGGCACACATGTCTAACCGCAATCCCACAGAGAGACACCAGCACTGATTTAAACAGGGCGAACACGCAGCACCCTACAAAAATCCATTTCCGGGACGAGCAACCCCACATTGTAAGACTCACTTTGCCTAGTGGCATGATCTCGGGGGTGGCGCCCCCTACCCGGCCAAACTTTAGCATTCTTGTTTGGGTGGATGCTGCGTGTTGTGTCCCCTGTGTAACATCAGTACCCCGAAATAACTTACAGTCCACAATGTGTGGTTAAAGGATTAAGATTTTATATTTAAGTATGGGTTTAGTAGAGAAACAAAAGAAAAGGGAAACAAATAACAGACGACAATAATCTCATAAACATGTCCAGCGCACAAACGTTGGAGCTCATGGATTCCCTTTCGCTGATCCTCCTCCACTTGTCGTCGACCCCTGGGCTCCCGTCCCGAGCCCAGGCCCAGTGGGTCTGGCAACCGTTTCCTCAAGCCATGTCTTCTCTCTTTATCCTCCTCGCGCCTTCTCCCCCAAGCCCGCGCAAACTAACAGCTTTCACACAGACAGAAAGAATAACATCTATCCCGATTGGATAGCAAATGAATACAAGTCCCGTTATCACTAATTATAACCCAAACATGCTGCTGCAGAGAACATTACCTCATCGGTTAACATTACAGAGAAGCCATTTCATTATTAGCCTTAGCAAGTAACATGAACGTCTTTTGTTTCTTCTGCCCTATGGGAAGGGGAGAAGAGAGAATGACTTGCTGAGTTGGAAAGTTCCTTTCTGTGCTGTAATGATTCCAAGGATCTAGAATATTACCTAAAATAATTAATTCATTAATATTTTCTGGAACATACCCTCTCCTTCAATTGAGGCCACAATGTTGTTGCCTGGAAGAATGCCATTCTATAGCAAAAATTCTCTGTGTAACAGTCACAGAATTTCTTATGCTCTCTAACTCTAATCTCTGAGTCAAGCCTACATGGGCTGATTGTTCTTGGTACTATCACCTCAAACTGCCTCTGCTATGGCTCTCTGTGTTTTATTCCTGAGTTGGAACAGAGATGCAGAGTGAGGGTGTTATTGTGTTATTTGCCCAACTCTTTCCTTCCGGCCCCGCTCCTGAAGCACTGCAGATAGCTATGCACAGTCCTCAAAAATCTACTTTTTCTGGTCTGTGCAAGGCCTTGTAAATAAGAAAATCCTCATCGCATAATTTGTTTTAAGCTGTACAACACCTCTGATTTATTGGAAATCAACTTCCAAGTCAAATTATAATTATTAATTATAGAGAGAGGCAATGCAGCAAGCACACATTTTAAATGATTTCAAAATAAATCATTGTCTATACTCAACCCTGAAACCCTGGAGGGAGATTGCTGAGTGCAGATTTCAAAATTGTCTTTATTTAATTTTTGATGAATTCTGACAGAAACCGAATGGAATCTATTTGTTGTGACTCACCCAGCATCTTTTGTGTGTGACACATAGCCTATCTCTGAGAGCTTAAATTGAAATTGGTTCATTGTTGGCATGGAGTGTCGAATCTAATTTGCATATTTCATTTACCTGACCTCAGGTTCCCAGCATTACAGAACTGCAAAGATTAAAAAGCCAATGCAAAAAATCACTATCCCAACTTGCTGACTGTGTAATACCCTGTGGCTAATTTAAACTGGCATGAATCCAAACACATGTATTAGTTTAATGCCCCAATGAAATCAATTAAAAAATAATTACAACATTTGGAATAATTTGAATTTTGTGGAACTGTTCTGGAAGCTGAAAATCTGTCGAGTGCTTAATAGCTACTGAAAATATATGCATTTCCTTTTCCTCTGGATACCAGCAAAGCAAACTGATGGCTGTGCCATTTGACCACTGTCCGAGCTTGATTCATTGGAAAGGGCACAAAGAAAACGCATGCTGAGGTCCATTGTTGTGTTTATTCCATCTTGTAAAGTTGATTTGACATCAGGCCCAGTCTTCGTTGTTTATTTCTCACTTTTTCACTTGTTGAAGACTACATGTAGCCAAGCAGAAAAACCATAGAGCAGGGAAAGAATGAAAATTGTTGGACTTCTGTTCCATGATAGATCATCTAAATTCTGGTGAACTGTCATGATACAGTCAAATGAAGATTAATCCCATTACAATATTAATGTTCTTTTAACCTCTGGTTTTTATAAAGCTCTGGTTAGGCTGTATCTGGAGTATTGTATTCAATTCTGGTTGCTTCATTATAGGAAGGATGTGGAGACTTTGGAGTGGGCACAGAAGTTGTTTACTAGAAGCAGCTTAGATTTGAGGTCATGTGCAATAAGGAGAGGTTGGACAAAATTGGAATGTTTCCTTTGGAGTGGTGGAGGCTGAGAGGAGACCTGACAGAAAACTATAAAATTCTGAGAGGTATAGATAGGGTAGATAGCTGGTATTGTTTCCCCAGGGTCAAAATGCCAAGTACCAGAGGCCATACATTTAAGGTGAGAGGTGCTAAATTCAAAAGGAGATATTTACACAGAGTGGTTGGTGCTTGAAATGCGTTGCCAGAGTTGCTGGTGGAGGCAAATACGATAGAGAAGTTTAAAAGCAATTCAGTAGATGCATGAATGTGCAGAGAATGGACGGATATGGAAACTATATAGGCAGGAGGGATTAGTTTACACACAAGTTTAATTACTAGTTTAATTAGTTTGCTGCAACATGGTGAACTAAGGAGCTGTTCCTGTACTCTACTGTTTTATGTTCTATGCTCTAACATCAAAAACTGTTTGAAATTTGTTTGGGAGTTGCCGACGGATGGAAACCAGAGTGCCAGGACAGATAGTGGAGAGGTTATGGAGAAAGCTATTGTTGGTCGAAATACAAGGTCAGAAACAAAAGTTTGACCATGGTGGGAATAATGTTCTGAGCATAATGCAAGGAGTATTGTAGGAAAGGTGGTTGAGCTTAGGGCATGGATCAACATGTAGATTTATGACATTGTAGCCATTAGTGAAACTTGGTTGCAGGAGGGCCAGGACTGGCAGCTCAATGTACCAGGGCTCTGTCACTTTAGACATGATAGAGTGTGAAGGATTAAAGGAGGAGGGGTGTCAGGGAAATTGTCGCAGTTATGCTCAGTCAGGACAGACTGCAGTGCTTGGCTAATGAGGCTTTATGGGTAGAAGTGAGGAATAAAGAAGGTAGAACCATGTTGAAAAGATTGTGTTATAGACCACTTAAAGGTCCGTGGGTTTTAGAGGAGCAAATTTGTAGAGAAATCGCAGACTGTTGCAAAAAAACTTGAGGTTGTGATTGCAGATGCTTTTAACTTTCCAAATATTGTCGGGGAGTCCCAAACTGTAAAAAAGGCAAGATGGGAAATAGTTTGTCAAATGTGTTCATGAAAGTTTCCTTAATCAGCACACAGAAGTCCCAACATGAGAGAGTGTGATTCAGACAAGGAAAGGTGACAGAATTTGTGTAGGGAAACACTTTGCATCTAGTGATAATAATGCCATTAGTTTCAAGGTAATTATGGAAAATGATAGGTCTAGTCCTCAAATTGAGATTCTAAATTGGTCAAAGGCCAGTTTTGATAGTATCAGAGAGGATCTGGCAAGTGTATAGGTTGTTTTCAGGCAAAGGTATACTTGGCAATGGGAGGCCTTCAGAAGTGACATTTTGAGAGCACAGAGTTTGTTCTTGTCAGAATAAAAGGCAAGGATAATAGGTTTAGGGGACCTTGGTTTTCCAGAGATATTGGGGCCATAGTTAAGAAAAAGAAGGAAATGCATAGCAGATAAAGGCAGGCAGGAACAAATGAGGTTCTTGAGTATAAGGAATGCAAGGGAACACTTAAGAAGGAAATCAGGAGGACTAAGAGAAGGCATGAGGTTGCTCTGTGGAATACAAGGAAAAGAAGAACTCTAAGGGGTTCTACAGATATATTAAGAACAAAAGGATAGCAAGGGACAAATTGGTCTTCTGGAAGATCTGTGTGTGAAGCAAAAGAGATGTTGAAGATCTTAACTTTTTTATTTAAGTTGAGGGGAAAAAAAGTTTGGTTTCAATTTAGAAAGCAAAGGGTTAACAGACAATGTTTGAAATAAGAGAGGTGTTTATTTTTCACAAATAACTCAATGGAAATTGTCTTAAAATTAATTTAATTGACTGTACACCATTTAATTTCTCTGAGGATAATACAAACATAAGAATTATATAACAGGTCACCATTACAGGAATTCTGAAATAAAAGCAGAAAACATGAAAAGACTCAGCAGGTTATGCTGCATCTGAGGAAACAGTTCAACTTGGAACATAAACTCTGTTTTGCTTTCCACAGATACTACGTGATCTGCTAAATATTTTCAGTATTTTTAAATTTTTATTCTGGTTGTAAAACTATTTGATACTGTTTTGCATTCTATTATTTAATTTTAATGGCTTTGCAATTCATTTTTATTATTTCTCAACATGACTTTCAGATTGATGGCAAGGTAGATGAATTTTTGAGAATTATTTTCTCAAATTCAAGAATATCAAGTCCAAGGCTCAGAAACAAAAGGCAGCAAATGAATAATTATTCACATTAGTTGTATTCTGTTTACAAGCAGTGGAATTATGTAAAGCATATCTGCTACCTCTTGAAATTAGAAAGAATGTGATAAAATTGAATTCAAGTGAACACACAAACTAATGACTTTGAGCATTTATTCTAAATTAATTAATAACCCACCCAGCATAAACCAAGCACGGGATTGTAGAAGGATGATTAGGCTACCGAACGTTAAATTTATAACCCGTATAGGGACAGCAAGCAATTGGTGAAGATAAATAAAACTGCAATTATGTCGCAGCTTATTGTGTCTTCAAGACATTAAACAAATTGTTTTTAAAGAGTAGTTACTGCTTATTTTGTAAGAAGAAGTAGCAGCCACTTTGCCCAGAGTGAATTAACTAAATGACCAGCTGATTTGCTGTAATAATAGTGGGAGGAATGCTGATTGGGAATGTAGAAAAATTATCTCACTAGAATCGTGTGTGCATACTCAGTGTATAGATGACACCGGTGATGTCAGCTTTGATTATCCTTGAGAAGATGTCAGTAAAAGGAAGTCACTCAACCCATTAGCCTGTGTGTTATCTCTCTGAAATAACTTTCCAGTTAATCCCACTCTAGTGGTCTTCTTCGACATATATGTCTGGAGGTCTTACACTGTCAAGCCGTCATGTTGAATGTTACTGCTGAGTCCCCTTTCAGTGCTCTTTCATATAACATAGTTGCTCAGTTCATATATGTGAGATTGATTTTTCACACATCTTATGGTTTCACTTGACAATGATCCTAACCTGTTCCCCAACCAATCTAGACTCACTATTCAAGGGTGCCTCCTATCCAATCACAAACAAGAGGAAATCTGCAGATACTAGAAATCCAAGCAACACACACAAAATGCTGGAGGAGCTCAGCAGGCCAGGCAGCCTTTATGGAAAAGGAGTTTTTCTTAATTACTTTTTTCCATAAGTGCTGCCTGGCCTGCTGACTTCCTCCAGCATTTTGTGTCTGTTCTTATCCAGTCATTCTCTCTTCTCTCCAGGCCCCCTACTTCCGTCGGTCAGAAGGTACAGATGCATGAGAGAAAAAATAACAAGGCTCGAGGACAGCTTGTATTCCATCGTTATCAGACGCTTGAATGGCTCTCTCAAACGCTAAAAATTAACTCTTGATCTCTCAATTTACCTTGCATTTGACCTTGTAAATTGCCTACCGGTACTACACTTTCTCTGTGACTAAAACACAGAGTATTCTGTGTTTTTTTTCGTTTGTACTACCTTGATGTACTTATGTACAGGATGATCTGTCTGAATGAAATGTAGGCAACATTTTTCACTGTATCTTAGTAGTTGTGACCATAATAAACTCATCACCAATTAAACCCTTTCATAGTTTTGAGCATTTTCTGATTTTTAGTATTTTCGTAAGGCATAGAAAGAGACCATTGGGTTTGTTGACACTTTGCATCAATTCCATTCCCCCAATTATTTCCCAGTAACATATTCTCTCTCTTATTCCCATCTATTCCCCACCAATTCCACAAGGAAGACCATTTGTCAATCAGTTTCTCTCCCCACGGAACCTGCCTGACCAGCTGAGTGGTTCCTGCATTCTCATCTTTGTTTTGGATTTCCAGCATCTGCAGTTTCTTCTCTAGTTATACGAAC
Source organism: Mobula hypostoma (assembly GCF_963921235.1). Lineage (NCBI taxonomy): Eukaryota > Metazoa > Chordata > Chondrichthyes > Myliobatiformes > Myliobatidae > Mobula > Mobula hypostoma. Next base: position 160,670,550 of record NC_086100.1, read on the forward strand.
AGACTGCTTTCATGAATAGCAACCAAAGAATACAGCACAATGACAGACTATTTATATGGAATTTGTTTGTCATAGCCTTGGTGTGCTCAAAGATTTATTTTTCAGACCCTAGGCCTATCACATGGATCCTCTGCTATGCACGTGCATATTGAGTTATTGACAAGGTCACATGTTTCAGCACTCATATGAAGAGAGAATTCAGGGAGTTGGGTAGGAAGCTGAAAAGCAGGACATCCAGGGTAGTAATCTCAGGATTGCTGCCTGTGCCACGTGCTAACAAGTGCAAGAATAGCATGATCAGGCATATTAATGCGTGGCTGAGAGACTGGTGTAGGGGGCCGGGCTTCGGGTTCCTGGATCATTGGGACCTCTTCTCGGGGAGGTACGACCTGTACAAAAAGTCTGGGTTACATCTGAACCCAAAGGAGTCCTATAGCCTATAAGGCAGGATTAATAGAGCTGTTAGGGAGGGTTTAAACTAATTTGGAAGGGGGATGGGAACCAGAGTGGTAGGGCTGAGAAAGGGGAAAACAGAAAATAAATCAAAGATAATGTTCAACAGAGATGATAGAAAGGACAGGCAGGAGATGAGGCATAATCACAGCCAGTGGGATGATTTACAGGGCAATAGAGGTGTGGTGCAGTTAAAAACAGAAAGCAACAAATACTGAACTGAAAGTGTTATATTTGAATGCACGCATCATAAGAATTAAAATGGAAGATCTCGAAATTCAGCTACAGATTGGCAAGTATGACGTTGTGGACATCTCTGAAACTTGGCTAAAGGATGACTACTGTTGGGAGCTAAACAGCCAAGGATATATGGTGTATCAGAAAGGTAGATTAGTTGGCAGAGTGGGTGGTGTGGCCCTGTGTATAAGAAATAATATTAAATCATTAGAAAGGGATGACATAGGATTGGAAGGTGTAGAGTCTCTATTGGTTGAGTTAAGAAATGGCAAGTGTAAAAGGATCATAATGGCAGTTGTATACAGGCCTCCAAACAGCAGCTGGGATGTGGATTACAAATTATAGCAGGAGATAGAAAGGATGTGTCAGAAAGGCAATGTCATGATAATTGTTGGGGATTTTAACATGAAAGTGGATTGGGAAAATCAGGCCAGTACTGGACCTCAAGAGTGAGAATTTGTAGGATGTCTAAGGGATGGCTCTTTAGAATAGCTTGTTGTTGAGCCCACTAGGGGATCAGCTGTGCTAGATTGGGTGTTGTGCAATAATTCAGAGGTGATAAGAGAGTTTAAGGTTGAGGAACGATTAGGGAACAGAGATCACAATACGATCAAGTTCACTTTGAAATTTGAGAAGGAGAATCTAAATTCCGAAGTGTCAGTATTTCAATGGAATAAAGGAAATTACAATGGCACGAGAGGGGAACTGGCCAAAATTGACTGAAAAGAGACACTAGCAGGAAGGACAGTAGTGCAGCAGCGGCTGGAGTTTCTGCGAAAAATGAGGGAAGTACAGAAGAGATATATTCCAAGTAAGGACAAATTTTTGAATGGAAGAAGAACATTTCTGTGGCTGACAAGTGAAGTCAGAGCCAAAGTAAAAGCAAAAGAGAGGGCATACAAGGAAGCCAAAGCCAGTGGGAAGATAAGAAGATTGGGAAGCTTATAAAAACTTGCAGAAGGAAACTTCAATTAGATAGCTAGTTGTTGAACTATGAAAGGAAGCTGGCAACTAATATCAAAGAAGATAGTAAAAACTTTTTTAAGTATATAAAGGGTAAAAGAGAGTCCAGGGTAGATATAGGACCAATAGAAAATGACGCTGGAGATATTGTAATGAAAAATGCAGAGATGGCAGAGGAACTGAATGCGTATTTTACATCAGTCTTCACAGTGGAAGACATCTGCAGTATACCAGACACTCAAGAGTGTCAGGGAAGTGAGGTTTGTGCAGTGAAAATTACGACTGTGAAGGTGCTCAGGAAGCTTAATGGTCTGAGGGTGGATAATTCTCCTGGACCTGATGGAATGCACCATCAGGTTCTGAAGGAAGTAGCTGGAAAGATTGCAGAGGCATTAACAATGATCTTTCAAGAATCGAGAGATTATGGCATCATACCCAATGACTAGAAAATTTTAAATGTTACTCCGCTATTTAAGAAGGGTGGGAGGCAGCAGAAAGCAAACTATAATCCTTTTAGCCTGACATCAGTGGTTGGGAAGTTGTTGGAATCAATTGTCAGGGATGAGATTATGGAGTACCAGGAGGCACATGACAAGATAGGCCAAAGCCAGCATGGTTTCCTGAAAGGAAAATCCTGCCTGACTAACCTACTGCAATTTTTTGAGGAAATTACAAGCAGGGTAGATAAAGGAGATACTGTAGATGTGGTGTACTTGGATTTTCAGAAGGCCTTTGACAAGGTGTTGCATATGAGGCTGCTTAGCAAGGGCCCATGGAATTACAGGGGAGTTACTATCATGGTTGGAGCATTGGCTGGTTGGCAGAATACAGAGAGTGGGAATAAAGGTATCCTGTTCTGGCTGGCTACTGGTTACCAGTGGAGTTCCACAGGGGTCGGTGTTGGGACCGCTGCTTTTTACGATGCATGTCAGTGATTTGGACTTTGGGATTAATGGGTAATAAATTTTTGACTTGTATTCAGTGTCCATTTTTCTGAGAATCATGCTTTTAACTACTCAGTAAAAATATTATAGATGAAAGGTATAGTGAGCAGCTTGTGCAGTTGCTGCCTTGCTGTGACCTGTGGCCCAGATTAAACCCGAGCCCAGGTGCTGTCTGTGTGGAGTTTGCATGTTCTTCCCGTGACTATATAGTTTCCACTGGGTATTTTGTTTCCCTTCATCATCCCAAAGACATGCAGGTTGGCAAATTAATCAGTCACTCCAAATTGCTCCAGTTGTAGTTAAGTTGTAGACGTGAAGCAGTTAGATCATAAGACATAGAAGCAGAATTGGGCCATTTGGCCCATCAAGTCTGCTTCACTATTTGACCATGGTTGATGGAAATACAGGAAGAATAGGTTCCAGGGAAAATTAGTTGAGGAAAGGGAACTCTCCGTGAGCCAGCATAGATTTGATGGTTCAAACTGCTTCTCTGTTGGATGTCGGCGAATATGGAAAATGGGAAGATGGAGGTGGAGAACGTGGTGGTAATTTGAAATAGACTCATTTGAGGTTGCTGATTTTGTAGAATGCATTGCAAGTCACCTTTCCAATTAAACATTAAAATGTATTTTCTGGATTTCCCTTGGCACTCCAACCTTTTCATTTAAATGACTCATGGGATTAATTTCACTTTCAATTCACAACTCTTAGTCACTGGAGGTTATAAATGATGATTTATATCTTTTTGAAATTTGGCACTATAGCAGTTTGAGCAAATATAAATATAGGAATGTCACATTCCTTTTTAAGGATCAAACATCAACTTTGTTTGCTGTATATATTTACATGTATTAGGAATTTGCTATGGTGTGTTGGTGTGAAATGCAACAAAAATTCGACATTATTATAAAGAGTAAAGAATTTTATAAAAAGTAGACTTAGAAGTTAAAGTATGTATATGGAATAAAATGTGCATAAATGTATAAATACCAAAATATATTTAAAATGTAAATAGGATTATATAAAATGGTTTAGTATGTTTACAGTGCAATACAATGATGGAGGTAATAAATAGAGGATGTGGGAGGGGGCTAACTAGAATGGTTGATCAGATTAACTGAGTAGGGGGAAGAAACTTATAAGATGGTGTGATTTTTTTTTTCTTTTCATAGCTCTATATCGTTTTCAAGGTGAGAGCTTTTGGAAAAACATGCACTCAGAGGATATGGAAGGGTCTCTTACTCGTATCTAACTCCACTGGAGCCTACCTTCAACCCACTGCCCATGCTGACCACTAAACACTCATTTACACAAATTCTATCCCAAGTCCACATATTTGGCCTCTATTCCCAGCAACTTCTCTCAGATTCTACTATTCACACAGTTAGGGAAATTTATAGTGGCTATTTAATTCACCAGCCTGCAGGTCTTTGGGATGAGGGAAGAAATGGAGCATTTGGGAAAAACATTCATGGTCCCAGGAAGAACATTGAACTCGACACACAGTGGAGAGGTCAGGATTGAACAATGCGATGTGTGAATAACGCATTCATCCACATGTAGAGATGGCTGATAAGGGAAGGTGGCTGTGTAGTTTGTGAGGAAGTGCCCCCTTTCCATCACAAGGCCTCTGTGGGCTCCTGATAATGACCTTGAGGTTTTGGATATCATCTCACATAGTCCTATTCAGTTTGAGCTGAGATAGGCCAGGGATTGCCACAGTTAATAGGATATTCCATTTCTTCAAGGAGACCTTGAGAACATTCAGAATTTTTTGCTCTGTTTACTCCTTAATCAAAAGAGCTCAGAATAGATGATCTATTACAGACATTCCCAAATGCCCATGCAGGTGTAATGTAACTGTTGAGTTCATTACACAGGTTGTCTAGATTATATTATGTATGTTTTGTGGTGTATTAATGTTGTCCAACAGTTTAACTTGATGAAGTTCATTGCTGTAGCTCAGCTTTTGAAATGATATTCTATTATCGATCTGTACCTTTCAGCTTTGAGTCACTTGGCTTGGTCATAGCTAAACAAATAGATATGTTTAGCTTGCCGGATTAGCAATAAGAAAATTATTTCTGCAAGTTTATTGAAAAAAATGTCCATGATTTTTGGAACATTTTATTCCCACTATATTTGATCGACTTGGGGAACAACAAACCACAGGTTTTAATTAGTATTGCTATAAATTAATAATTAGTTGAGGGATGTTTCATTTCCACCTTTTAGTGGAAATCAATAACATTGACTCAGAAAATATGAGTTGCATCTGTCTAACATGTACACTTTATATCATCACTTACATTTATGCAGTTAACTGCACATAGTTTTGGAACGTAAAGTAAATGATTGCCTTGAGTTGAATGGAGCATAAATCCACTGGACTGATTATAAAATAAAGGTGCCATAGACACAAGATTTTCCAGATAATGGAAGTCATGAACAGCACACAAAACATTCTGGAGGAACTCAACAAGTCAGGCAGCATCTACGGAGGGTAATAAACAGTTGACTTTTCGGGCTAAGATCTTTCATCAGGTTCTGATGAAGGGATTATAGAGTCATACATTCATAGAGTTATACAGCACAGAAATGGGCTCTTCATCCTACTACATCCATGCAATCTTCTTGCCCATCTATACGAATAATAGCTGGCCACATAAGGAATGTATCCTTCTATGCCTTGCTTATTTAAATAGTACCTAAATGACTTCTTAACATAATGATTGCATCTGATTTCACCACGTTCTCTGGAATTATGTTGTAGATATCAATCACTTTCTATACAAGAAGCTTACCCCTCACCTGAAAGTTTCACCTGAAACTTATGCCCTCTTATTTTTGTTGCCCCAACCATGGCAAAATGAATTTACCTAGCTACCCTTTCTCTTCCTCTCATAATTTTATACAGTACAATGCAAGTGTCTTAGGCACCCTCACTATAGGTCATGAGTTCGAGCCCCAGCCAAGGCAACGTGTTATGTCCTTGAGCAAGGCACTTAATCACACATTGCTCTGCAACAACACTGGTGCCAAGCTGTATGGATCCTAATGCCTTTCCCTTAGACAACTTTGGTGTCGTGGAGAGGGGAGACTTACAGCATGGGCAACTGCTGGTCTTCCATACAAACTGCCCAGGCCTGCGTCCTGGAGAGTGAAGAATTTCCAGCTGCAGATCCATGGTCTTGCAAGACTAATGGATGCCTTTATATATATATATATATATATATATATATATATATATATATATATATATATACACACACACACCTGTATATAAAATATGTGCCTATGAGTTTTGCAAGGTACTGTATATTTTGTCAGATCACCCCTCAGCCTACTTAATCTCTCCCCATAACCAAAGTCTTCCAATCCAGTGGTGAATTTCATCTGCAAATGCTCTATTGTCACATTTTTCCTGTAGTCTGGTGACCAGAACTGCACACAGTACTCCCAAGATTTCCTGGAAGGAAAATCCTGCTTGACAAACCTACTGCAATTCTTTGAGGAAATTACAAGCAGGGTAGACAAGGGAGATGCTGTAGACATGGTGTACTTGGATTTTCAGAAGGTCTTTGACAAGGTGCCGCACATGAGGCTGCCTAGATAAGAGCGCATGGAATTACAGGGAAGTTACTAGTGCGGGTGGAGTATTGGCTGGTTGGCAGAAAACAGAGGGTGGGAATAAAAGGTTCCTATTCTGGGTGGCTGCCAGTTACCAGTGGAGTTCCACAGGGGTCTGTGTTGGGACCTCTGCTTTTTACGATGTATGTCAATGATTTGGACTACGGTATTAATGGATTTGTGGCTAAATTTGACGATGATACAGAGGTAAGTGGAGGAGCAGGTAGTGTTGAGGAAATCGAGCCTGCAGAGAGGCTTAGATAGTTTAGGGGAATGGGCAAAGAAGTGGCAAATGAAATACAATGTTGAAAAGCGTATGGTCATGCACTTTGGTGGAAGAAATAAATGGGCAGACTATTATTTAGATGGGGAGAGAATTCAAAATACAGAGATGCAAAGGGACTTGGGAGTCCTTGTGCAAGATACCCTAAAGGTTAACTTCCAGGTTGAGTCGGTTGTGAAGAAGGCGAATGCAATGTTGGCATTCATTTCTGGAGGTATAGATTATAAGAGCAGGGATGTGATGTTGAGGCTCTATAAGGTGCTCGTGAGACCACACTTTTGGTATTGTCTGCAGTTTGTGGAGACCAGGTCATTGGGTGTATTTAAGACAGAGATAGATAGGTTTTTGATTAGCCAGGGAATCAAAGCATATGGGGTGAAAGCAGGGGAGTGGGGATGACTGGAAGAATTGGATCAGCCCATGATTGAATGCAGAACAGGCTCGATGGGCTGAATGTCCTACTTCTGCTCCTATATCTTACGATCTTATGGTCTTATGGTCTTAAGTTTGTCCAAACCAGTGCTGTACAAATTTGCAACATAAAATGTCCCCAACTATATACTATGCCCCATCCTATTGAAGCAAGAATGCCATTTCCTTCTTCTCCACTCTAATGAACTGTTATTACTTCCAGGGAGCTGTGGATTAGAACCCTGAGGTCTCTCTATTCATCAACATTCTTTAGTGCTCTACTATTTACTGTGTATGTCCTACCATTATCTGGCTGTCTGAAATGCATGACCTTGTAACTGTCAGGATTAAATTCTAACTGTCAATACTCTAACTTAAATCAGACTTATATCCTTCTGTAGCCTCAGATAATCTTCTTGCTAGCACCACTCTTAAATTTCATGTCATCTGCAACCTTCTAGCCATACCTTATACATTCACATTCAAGTCATTGATGTGTATCAGAAACAAAGAAAGTCCCAGCTCCAATCCCTGGAGTACACCACAAGTCACAAACTTATTCTCAGGGAAACATCCTTCCACCACTACCCTCTGCCTCCCAGCACCAAGGCAACTTTGGATCCAGTTAGACAGCTCACCTTCGATCCCATGTGCCTTCACCTTCTGGACCACTTTGCCATTGTTTGAGGAGATGTAGAGTCCTGTGTCCCATGTCCAATGAAGAGAAATTGAGTGAAATTGTCTTGCATCCCTGTAGGTTAGCAGAATGAGAACCAGGCTCATTGAAGCATGTACAGTTCAGTGAGGTTCAACAAAGTAACTTTGCTCTTGTTGGTGATTCCAGAATTGGTGTAACAATCTCTGGTTAAAGGAATGGTCAGTTAAGACTGAAACAAGGAACAAGACACAAGAGGCTGCACACGTTGGAATCTGCAGCATAAAACAATCTGCTGGAAGAACTCAATGGGTCAAGCAGTACCTGTGAGAGAAAAAGAATTGTCAACACTTTGATTTGAAACTCTGCATCAGGGCTCAGATAAAGAGTGATCTCTTTATGGAGAGGTTTCTTATCCTCATTCCTTGTATTTCACAGAAGGACAATAGGTGCTCAATCATTGGGTAATTCAAGGTTCAAACCCTCAAAGTTCACTCACTCGATCCCTTCCACCTGCTTGTTCCATCTGCTGTTCACCTCTCCCTCAGATGTTGCCATTATCACCTTCCATACTTAAAAATTTACAGCACAGTTTACGTCCACTTCTATCAACCTCCAGCAGCTGTCTCCAGCTTTTCCCTCACCTGTCTCTATCTGTCTTTTGACCAGGTTGACAAGGGGAAGGGGTGAAAGAGATGGTTTTCTCTGCTTTCACCTGTCACCACACACATTTCTGTCCAAACTCCACCGCTCCCCCTTGTCAATCTGGCCCCATCATCCTTCACCCTTTCTCTTCCACTAATCACTTACTAGCCCTCGTCCCCTTTATATGGTTATCTTCCCTCTCCACTCTTAGTCCTGATGAAGGATCTTGACTCACAAAAGCGACACTTCTCTTCCCCCCCCCCTACAGATCCTACTTAACCCAACAAGTTCCTCCTGCGTTCTGTTGTTTGCTTCAGACTCTAGCACATGCAGTCTCCTGTATCTCCTGGGATCAATCCGACCCACTATGATTCAGTTGCTTTGCAAAGTAGCTAACCTGTGTCCCATATCCTATGGCATAGCAATCAATATAAAGTCAGGGTCCTTACAGGGGTAATTTTGGACAAAGACTGACAATAAGCTAATGCTCGCTCAGAGTGGTAGGTTTTAAAGTGCGCCTTAGAATGAGGAGAGACTTATGGAAACACAATCATTTGCAGATGGTACAACCAACAACTGAGGAACTGAGTCCCTCAACTGCTAAGAAACTGAGTGAGATGAATGCAGATTAGGAGGTGAATTATAAAGTTAACAAATCCTTGTACGAAATAAATTCAATCAGTACCAAGCTAAGGAGTTTCAACTTCGGGTATAAGCTTCACAGTATGCAAGATACTGAGTTAGTTACAGGATTTGAAGCAGCTTTAAGAAAGTTTATTTAATGAGAACAGCTAAATCAATCCCTGCGCAAGAAATGCATCGGAAGTAGTTCTGTTTATTTTTTTCAGCAAAAGTCCAGAAATTAAGCGCATTATAAATAGGAGTGGTTGTGGACCATATGGACCTTTAAGCTTGTTTTGCCAACATTATGCAATTTAGTTTACTTATTAAGAATTATAAACCTGTTCAACCTTGCTTGATTTAATAGTTCCATTCTTTTGTGTCCTCCACTTTGTTAGATACATGTTTCTCATTTCCCCCTCCCAGCTATAATTGAGTAATTCTTGTCACATTGCTAACATTTGTATTCAAGGCTTATGCAACAGAAATAAAATGTAAATCTTGTCACCGTTACAGAGTAGTTCGTTTAGATGGATTACCTATCAGTCAACTGCAGCTAAAAAGGAAGAAGGATTTGCATTTATATAGCATCTTTCAGAGCCTTAAGATGCCCAAAGCAAACTTGGTAAACTGTTTCAATCGAGGTATCACATCAGTGATATCCAGTTATTTAATTTTAAAATGAGCTCTATTTATCTTTTGTTTGGCTTGCAAATTCAGGTATGGATTCTACATATAAAACAGGGCATTATATTTAATAATGAACAGGTTAAAATTTTGATTTTAATCCTTCTAGAAATTGCCTGCCTATTATTTATTTTGTGGTTTTAGTTGCTTTTCTTTTATTTAATGTTTTATAAAGTGAGTATGATATATGTATTGGAGGTGCACTCCAGTCTGGAGGAATGTTGCTTTGTTTGGATATATATATGTACAGTCAGATGACAATAAACTTGAACATTTGCTTTATAAAACACAAATCCAGCTGATCTGCATCTCTGATGGAAAGATAAATGTGTTAAAAGCAGCATTTCCATTTTTGAAGAATGTGGTGTTCCCAAGCAGTCTGATTCCTATTAAATATTCTGATTGTAGCTGGGAAGATTTCTGTACCTCCTGAAATCTCTAGGGCATAATTAAGCCACTTAGTCCATTCCATTTCTACCGCAATCTGTTTCAGTTAACATGTAGAATCTAACGCTGTGTGCTTTGAGTCTAAACATTTTGTATAAAAGCCCAGAGAGACACTTTTTTTTCCTTTCCCTTTCTCTGTAGTGTATTATTTTGTTTAAAATTGTCAGGAACCTTCAAGCTTGGCTCTTTAGCAAGCTGCCTACGAGGGAAGCTAATGCAGGTTGTAAAAATTAATATTTCAACTTTGCTTTTTTTCTCCTATAAATGTGGAGCTTAACAAATTAAAAGCAATCTAAATTAGTAAATACAGCATATTGTTCCTGGATATACGATAGTGCCTCCAATAAACTCCAAACTGAATCGATTTATTTCTAGTGATCTTCTAGTAGTTTCACTAATATCCTGAATTAAGATTGAACCAATAATTTCACCCCAGGACAATGATTACCATGTAAAACAGTGTTTATTCTCAATTGAAACATCAATGAATTGCTATTAATGGCCTATTTATCAATATCTATGGTTATTGTTTCAACAGTGGGTCTGCTGGTTGTACTTTGTTAGAGCTATTGGTCTTATCAGTCACTGGCAATTTAGTACACCCAAGTAAACTCAAGCTTCATGTGATGCTGATTTGAGTAGTACTGAAGAGTTTGTTGGGAGCTGGGAAAAGAGGGATCCTACATTTACAAGGTCAGAATACCTCTGACTGCTTCACGGGTAATGACGTACTTTTAAACGTTCCATGATGTATAATTATGGACTTTAATTTAGAGTTTTTATTGACAGATGTGGTTTTGATAAACTGAATATAAATAGAGAGAGAGAGAAAGAGATTTGGTTGGCGGTAATGTACCATTAAGCTGGATGCCAACCGCCGTAAAACAAGATACAGACAGAGATTTGGTTAATCAGTTTATTGTTGTCACATGTACTGAGGTAAGGTGAAAAGCTTTGTACATGTCATCCATATAAACATTTCAATACAATAGTACGTTGAGGTAGTACGGGGAAAAACAATAAGAGAATGCAGAAGAAAGTGTTACAGTAATGGAGAAAATGCAGTACAGGCAAACAGTAAGGTTCAAAGCCAGAATGAGATAGGTCAAGAGAGTCTATATTAGCAAATCAGTGCTCAGTATTCTTATAGCAGTGGGATAGAAGCTGTCCTTGAGCCTGGTAGTATGTGCTTTCAAGCTTTTATATTTTTTTTGCAGATGGAAAGAGAATGTCTGGGGTGGGAGGGGTCTTTGATTATGTTAGTTGTTTTACCAAGGCAATGAAACTGTAGACAGAATCTGGAGAGGAGGCTGGTGGTTTTCACAATGAGCTGATCTGCATCCATAACACTCTACAGATTTTTGCACTCTTCGGAAACACAGTTGCCATTTCAAGCTGTGATGCATCCAGACAGGATGCTTCCTATGGTGCATCTATAAATATTGATGATGGTCAGAGGGAACATCCCAAATGTCTTAATGGTTCTTAAATTACAACATGGATTGAACTTCAAATTATGCATCACTTGGAATATTGCAGAGGTTTATGAAAGGCTCCACTTAAATGCAAGTATTCAATTCTTTATCTGTCTCCCTTTTTAATTACATGTAATGTGCAATTTCTGCTAAAGACACATAGAGTCTCCAGCCTATTGTAGTGATCAGGAATAGAGTATGAGAGCATCAGATGTTATTTTTTGAAAGGATTAAGTTTGTGTGCAAATAATAGTTTAATGTAACTATTTAGAACGTCAACATGATGATTCCATTTATCTCTGTGAAACAGATAGTCCTTTCACTTTTTAATGTGTTCAAAAACAATCTTGCTTATTTTATAGTTAAATAATATGTTGTGCAAGCTTAACCCTAAAAGTAAGGTGCTCAGTGAATTTCAGATGGTACGAGCACCAATGTCCTAAATGCCCCTTTAATGATGTGTTTGGTTTACTCACCTGCTAGAAGAGTTGTGGTTTTCAGGGACAGCAGAGTTTATATTTATATAGCTATAGATTGGTTAATGTCTACATGCCTTACAGTTTACAGAAATGGAATTTGAATCATAATCTCTGTAGAGCTATGGCAAGCTAAGGACTTAATTTGCACACATCAAGATCCCACAAAGCAGAATACAGTACAGGGACAATCAGCTCATTAGTTTCAGTAATGCTAATTGTGGGTCAGCCAGTACCACTGTGGCTAACAGTCTGCAACCACCCCCCCCCCACACACACCCCCACCAGCTCTTTAAATAAAATGATGCCAAGGCATTCTTTATACCCAACTGAGAATGCAGAGTGTCAGTTTAACATTTCATCCAAAAGATGGCAACTCCCCCTACAGAGTAACGCACGCTCAGTTCTGCAACAAAGCATCAGCTTAGACCTTTCTGTGTTCATTTCTCTGGAATGGAATGTGAACTTTCTGAGTCAGCATCGCTTTGAGATTGCAACCTAGATCTGGATTTCAGTGAAGTTTGAAGAGAGCACTCCACTTTCAGTGTTGATGTCATGAGGATGAAATGCTAAACAGGACTTCCAAGAAAGTGTTGCATATTCTTGGAAGTCCTTTCCGCCAATCCTGTGACTCTATTAAAAGAAGCACAGTATCTTGGTCAGTATTGTTTCCTTCACCTTCACCAGCACCAGCAGGGACATGAGCTGGCTGTTTACTGTAAAGATTTTTTTGTTGAAAAAAAATAGTTCTCAAGTCTATCTACTTAATAATAATGACTGAACTTCAGAAAAGTAAAATTGGTGATGAAGTACCGAGACTGCAAATAGAGCTGCCTAAGTGGCTGTTAAAAATATCCAAGTTACTGGAAATTGTTATAAAATTATAGAACAACTTAAGAAAGCAGTTCAAGGAGCCTTACAGAGTTGGCTTACGGAGTTATGAGAAACTATTCCTCCGACATCTAATTAATCTACCAGCTGCTGTAGACTTATAAATGGTGAAGAAGACAAGTATGATTATTAATTCTAAAATAAAGTGAGCCATTTGGGGAACTGTACATTTGTGAAATGCATCTCATTTGATTAAAATGCATTAAAGGTGCATTGATTATGAAAATTTATTAAGTTTTACATGGACATTAATTGGGCTTTACATGAATCCAAAAAAACTAAATTTTGATGGATGTATAAAGAATGAATTAATTCTCTGTAGTGACAAGTGATAATCTATTGAGAATAATCACACTATCTCAAAAATAGCAATAGCTGCATTTAAACAACTTCATGTCATTGTTAACTCAATGGAAGTATTTCATTTCAATTGAATTGTGATGAGCTACAACCTGTTTAACCCCTAAACATTCATTCCCATCATTGCAGATGCACATTGACTACACTTTGTGCGACCTGCAGTCACTCACCCAGGCTGCAATGACAGCATTATTTAAATTCACAACTTTAGGTACCGGCTCAGAGATTGACTACAGCAACAAGTCCAGCAGGACTTGAGACAGATTTTTTTCTTTTATTTTCAAGTTCTTTAAGGTCCACTTGTCTTCAGAACCTTCAGATCATTACTTGGGATTTTAGCGAACTGACAATTCTTGACTCTATTCATTGAAGGCAGACGGATATAGCAGATGGAGCATATCTGCCTGGAAATTAGTGACCAGTGGTGTTGCACAGGGATCTGCTCTGTGACGTCTGTTCTTTTTATAAATTTTGGAAATGATTTGTATGAGGAAGTTGAAGGGTGGGTTGATAAGTTTGCAGATGACAGAAAGATCGGTTGTGTTGTAAGAGAAAGGATGCTGCGGCTTTATAAGGCATTAGTCAGACTATACTTATAGAGTATTGTGAGCAGTTTTGTGTCTCTTATTTAAGGAAAGATGTGCTGGCATTGGAGAAGCTCCAGAGGAGGTTCACAAGAATGATTCTGGGAACAAAAAGGGTTAATGTATGAGGAGTGTTTGATGGCTGTGGGCATGTACTCACTGGAGTTTAGATGAATGAGGGGGGTATCTCATTGAAACTGACTGAAAATTGAAAGGCCTAAGCAGAGTGGGTGAGTCTAGGATCAGAAGGCATAGCCTTAGAAAAGAGGGACATCCATTTAGAACATTGCCATGTATAGCTGTGGAGGCTAGGTCACTGTGTATATTTAAAGCAGAAGTTGATAGCGTCTTGATTAGTCAGGATATCAAAGGTTACGGGGAGAAGGCAGGAGAATGGGGTTGAGAGAGATAATAAATCAACCATAATGGAATAACAGAGCAGACTTGATGCACCAAGTATCCTAATTTTGGTCCTACGTCTTATCATGTTATGGTTGTGGATAGTGTAGAAGGTTCTCTTATATTATAACTGGTCATGGATAGGATGCAGAGCTGGGCTCACAAGTGACAGATGGAGTTCAATATGGAAAATATGTGAAGTGATATTCTTTAGAAAGCTGAACCTTAATGGCAGGATTCTTAGCAGTGTGGAGGAACAGAAGGATCTTCGGGTCCGCACCTATAGATCATTCAAAGTTGCTACACAGGTTGATAGGATGGTTAAGCTGGTATATGGTTTATTGGCCTTCGTTAGTCAGAGGATTTAAACCAAGAGCTATGAAGTAATGTTGCAGCTCTGCACAACTGTGGTTTGACCACACTTTGAATATTTTGTCCAGCTCTTTGGTCGCCTCATTACAGGAAGAATAGAGAGAGTGCAGAGGGAATTTACCAGGATGCTGCCTGGATTAGAGAGTATGTCTTATGAAGTTGAGTGAGCTATGGCTTTTCTCTTTGGAGTGAAGGAGGTGACTTGATAGAGGTGTATAAGATGAGAAGAGGCATTGATAAAGTGAATAGCTAGTGCCTTTTTACCGAGGGCAAAAATGGCTAATACAAGAGGGCATAATTTTAAGGTGACTGGAGTAAAGTTTAGAGGGGGATGTCAGACGTTGTTGTTCCACATGGAGAGTGGTGGATGAGCGAAATACACTGCCGGGCTGGTGGCAGAAACAGATAATTGAGGGAACTCTTAGATAGATACATAGATGGATGAAAAATGAAGGAATATGTGGGAGGGAAATGATAGATTGAATTTGGAGTTGGTTAATGGGCCAGCATAACATTGTGGACTGAAAGGCAGTGCTGTGCTGTGATGCTCTATGTTCATAAAATCATGAGCTCGATGAAACATACAGCACAAAAACTGGTCCTTTCAGGCCACATTCTCCATGCCACTATACTAATCCCATTTACTGACATTAACCCCATATACCTCTGCATTGCTGTCCAACTGCCTTTTAAACATTGTAATTATATCTGTCTCCACCACCTCCTTTGATATGTCGTTCCAAATGTTCACCACTCTTGTGTGAAAACTTTCCCCTCTAACAACCTTTAAATTTCTCCCCCTTGATTTTAAACCTGTACTATCTAGTCAGAGACTATCCTGCCATGGGATAGATTTTTACAGTCTATTTAATATATGCTCCTCATAATGATATAAACCCCTGTAGTCATTCTTCTTGTTCTACTAGTGATGTAGGATATGAAAATTGCATTTTACCAGCTTTGCATGTGTTAAGAACAATAATATTTCTGGCCTTACCTGTTTGAATTTGTTAGCAAAATGGATAAGCCATCTTTGATGTATTTAATTAAGTATTATTTCAGGAAATATTCCAAATGTGATCAAAGCCAGCAATAAAAGTTGAACAAAGGCGAGACATAATTGACTGAATCTTCTGGGACTATAGAAGACTGCTGAGTTAGTTATTGCGCCATTAATGAACCTAAAGTGCAAGGAAAAACATTAAGTGCAGTGCTTTCTATGTGAACTACTTATTCTTGTCACTGTGATGCCTGTACAGCCTTGGCTGGCTTATTTGACACTGGCAAAACAATACACTGGAAGTGCTATCAGCAACACGTGTCACTGCCCTGATCTGACATAGCATGTTACAAAGGCTTGAATAGAATATTTTGGTCATCGTGCAAGCTGTTAGCAAATCATAAAGGTAGCTCTCAAGGATTCCAGCAGGGCTGCTTCCATGCAAAATATAACCAGCTTGAGAACCTTGAAATCGATGAGATTCACATTCAAGCAGAGGGGGATGCTACCAACATCATTGTTATCCATACAATTAACTGAAATGAAGTCCAGATATTAATGTCCACAAATAGAAGGGTTTTGTTGCATTATAACGTATAAAGGGGGAAGAAACACTTCTGAAGTTAATCTCGTAATACAGGACATTTGAAAATGCTTTAAGCTAATGCAGTTCATTAGAAGATCTTTAGTCTAAATGCCTTGGGATAAAGTCATGTTCAAAGTATGAATATATTCCCATTAAAGTTACTGACCTTTATCAGTTTTCAGTGATACTGTTTTGTAAACCATAAAAATGCTTAAATATTTGTGTGTAATGCTTTGATTCATATGAAACTTCATTCTATTTGAAACATTTTAATATCATTAATTCATTGTATTGACAAATAGGATTTGACCTTACAGAAAAGCCAAATGACACACTCATCCATTTCAAGAATTCTGAATGTCTGAGTACATGGATTTTGAATGTCTTATGAAAATGGATATTTAGACTTGAAATCTTCTCGTGTGCTTTTAACGTATTGAAACTATTTGAATGTAGTAAATTAGTGCAAAGTACCAGAAAAGAACAAAGATTTAGTAATATGCATGCTTTTCTATTGATATCCAAAGCATACTTGCTCTTCTTTACAATAGTACTGTGCAATATATATTTTAAAATGCAGCATATCAAACTACATGTTTGTACATATAAAATGTTTGTACGTATAACAGCATAACAGTCTTTCCTTATTGTAGTACTATATCAGATTATGTGGCCATTAAACTTGTAACTTTCTGACTTAAGATGTATGAATGGCTAATGTCACTGTGGATCATACTTAGAAACATGAAGGGTTAAAAATTCAAGTGTTGATTTACATGAATGAATAAAATTTATTTCGGCCAGTAAAAACATAACAAAAAACATAACACATTTTCAATGATGATTTCATAAGACAAAATTACAACAAAAAGCATAGATATTCTTTAAAACAGGCCCAAAGGGTGTAGGCTGAAGCTTCAGCTTATTACACCTACCCTTCTTACTTATACAACAATATTCTTGGCGTGAATCATCACATCAAAATAAAAAAAAATCATTATCTTTTAACACAAAATCCTATTCCAAGTATCATTTATTTACATTACTCCCATTCATTTTAAATCATGTATTTTATATTTGTTCATTAAATTATTTTTAAATAATTTTTTAAACTTGTCAAGTGTGATTTACATCTGAGAAAATACTAAGCAACATCTAAACACGATTCTGCAGATGCTGGAAGTCCAGAGCAACACACACAACATTCTGGAGGGCTCAGCAGGTCAGACAGCATTCATGGAGCATAATAAACAGCCAACATTTTGGACTAAGAGCCTTCCCCATGACTCTTCATCAAGAGTAATATCTTGTGGCTTCAATGTGTCACACTTTTAATGCTTGTAACAGCGTATGCCAACAGACGCAGAAACAATTATTTTAGTGCACATTCCGTGCCCTGCACAACATGATGGTTTAGACAATATGTGCTGCTAATACAGTAAGAGAACAAACTTTTCCAGTCAATATTGAGCATAGACCCAACCCATTAAATCATTTTGTGTCTAAGTAACATGTTACAGACCTTGAAATAAAAAAAATGAAACAAAACATGCCGAAAATCTTTTATTGAAAGGAGAACAGAATTAGTGCTTCAAGCAAATAACCTTTCACCAGAATTGGAAAATATTGGATTTTTAGCAGCTACAGATAGAGAGAAAAGAACTTAAAATAATAGGGCAAAACCAGGTTGGTGTGAAATGCTGGAGAGGTTAAATATCAAAATGATAAGAATATAAGAAACAAGCGCAGATGTAGACCACACACCCAGAAGCCTGATTGATTGTTCTGAATGATCATGATCTAATCTTTATTTCATCTTCCTCCTTGGTGGTTTTTTGATTCTCTGATCTTTAAACTTATCTAATGAATTGGCCTTCCACTATTTAAAGGCAGGAAGTTACAAAAATTTGGATGATGGTGCAGCGCAGAGTAAATGTAGTATTATGATGGAATGAAAAACTGAAATGAAGAAATGATAAAGATAATAAAAGTGGGTTGAAAAATTATTTCCTCGAATTTTTTTTCAATTTTTTTCAGAATGTCAGCCAGTAAATTCTTGCATTAAACATTTATTTGTTTGGGAGTCATTTTGTAGCATGGAAGCCATTTGTTGTGATGGATGTTATTTGAAACTCAGAGCACTTTGCTAGTGACTGAAAATTTGCAAAAACTGACTGGAGTAAAAATATAGCTATTGAAAATGAGAACTTGAAGCAAATGTTAAAATCAAAACTGAGTCTGGTTCATTGATTTCAAGAAACAATCTCTGCCTTTAAATATTGGAGCTATCTTGATTGCTGATGTGAGGCTTGGTTAACCTAATGGCCATATTGGCAGAGTGCAATCTTGTCCTTTGTTAAACATCTACAATCATACTTCTTACACATGGATTCATAAATAGAAATCAGTAACTAACATCTTTCTCTGAGGCTAATTGAAATTCTAGATATACACGCATAGAGACACACACACACACACACACACACACACACACACACACACACACACACACACTCACACACCAGGGGAGCAAGAACCTGCCTGTTTTGTAAGTTTCACTTATAATTCTGCATCATGTTAGACCTGTTGCCCTGCTTTTCAACATTTGTGGTGCGCTTTTTGCTTCATGAATCAGTTTGACTTAACACTACATACATGAAAGCGAAGGCCAGCAAGGTGCCACTATAGATGGGGCACTGGACTATTGAACTTGGCAACAGGTTAGTGCAGCTGCCTGATGCTCCAAAAGGTGTGGAACAAAATTAATGGATCTTAAACTAATGTAGATTAGGATCTGAAGTAAAATTCATTTTAGATGCTCCCTTTAGGGTGCCAGCATCTCAAACTGGCTGAGGTTAAGGAAATATAAACAATTCATTAATTTATTGAACAAATGCCAATTAAAACCTTGATTTGTAACCTTGATACTTGAAGTCGTACAGTTTTACAGCATGGAAACTGCTCCTTGGGACCAGCTGGTCTGTGCTGACCAATGTGCCCTTCCACTAGTCTCATTCATCAGTTTTTAATAACCTTTTAAACCTTTCCTAAACATGTGTAACTGTTTTTTTAAAGGTTGTTATTGTATCTACCTCAAGCACTTTCTCTAGCAGCTCATTCCACATATATAGCATTCCCTGCATTTAAAAAAATGTCTGTCAAGCTTATGTTATATCATTCCCCTCACCTTAAATATATGCCCTCTAGATCTTGATTTCCCCTTCCTAAAGAAAAAGATTGTGTAGATTTACCCTATCTATGCTCCTTATGATTTTATACACCATTCAGTCTGCTACACATCCACTTTTATCCTTTTTGAGTTGAATAGATACCAGGAAGCATCTGTGGTAAAGCAAGTAAATGCTTCAGATCTTGGACCCTTATCAATTTCGATGAAGGTTCCCTGACCTGAAATGTTAATTGTTTCTCTTTCTAGTTATGCTGTCTGGCGTGCTGAGCATTTCTTGAATCTTGTGTGTATAAATCAGATTTTTAATAATAAGAATTTTATTTATATAGCATCCTTCGTGCATTAAGATGCAGCTCAAAGTGCTTTACATAGATGGTAAAGATAAATCGCTGGAGTCATAAAAATACAAGAGAAAATTAAATATCATAATTAAAGACAAACATAAAGAATAATTGAATATACCAAATTATATAATCAAGATCAACAGGCATTGAGCAATTCTCTAAGTAGGCCAAATTGAAAAAGTAGGTTTTTAGAAGTGTTTTGAGATGTTCCTGGTGTCAGTCAGTAGAGTATTCCAGATTTTTGGAGCATAAGAGCAAAAAGTTGTATCACCAGTCCATGTATGCTTGGCTGTAGGAACACCATGCAAGCCAGTATTTGTGATATCTGATTTATTGTTTTGACTTTTCCCTAGCCAGAGAGTTTGTTTTATCCTTTTGTCCTCTCTCCATCTTCTTTGGTTTAGTTGAATATTAAATCAGATAACTGCTGCATTCTTCTGCTCTCACTGTGCAACACTTGCCCTGCATGCTTTTTCCTAAGGAGTATAAGACCCTAACATCAGTTATTGGTTTAATGGCACCCGTTGGCTCATCAACCGATCAGGTATACAAGATGAGTAGCAGATAACTTCCCCAATGTGACATCACCACGCCCCCTATCTTTCATTTGGACCGCTGATTTAGCAGATATTAAAGAAAAGGAGAGAGGCAGACGAAAGACAGACATACAGACAGTGACTGAGTGACTATTAACAATGCTGATGGTTTATTAGTTTATTTTTAGTTTATTGTGGTAGTTGTTGAAAATAATGTGACTGAGAACTCCAGTGAGGAGAGTTTTTTTTTGGAGGGAGTTGATAATCATGGTCTGAGTTTATCTAACCCCAGTCTAAATAATGTGGTTCTCACTAGGATGGTATTTCTATCTGCCAGTTGCTTGGCAAGGTAGATATTATCTTAAGGAGGAGTGATCTTGGCATCAAGGGACAGAATTTCAGTCAATCTACCGTGGTAGCTTCTCTTAATCTTTATCAAAATGTATTATACAAGGACCACTCTATGGAATTATTTTATTTTTCCTTATCACTTAAAATAAGTTTTACCATCTACAGCTCAAAATTAGGGTGTTTTCACCGGTTTGCCCTCACTGCTGGTGTCTGTTTCAGTTTAGTAACACAATCCCTGCATAAGATTCCCCTAAGTAATATTTTTCTTGTAGCTGCAAAGTGAACATGTTCCTTATTTCTTGTATTTATTAAATCTCTCAATACAAATTGTCTCATCAACATAGTTGTAGATTCTTCTGCATTCATAGTGCTCCCCCCAGGAGCTCCTGTTTCTTCCTATATGTAGGTCAGTCAGTTAATCATCCACTGAAGGTTGTCCATAGAATGCAGTTAGATTCAAGATTATTTATCACACGTACATCGAAATAGACAGTGAACTGCATCATTTGTGTTGATAACAACACACCCAAGGGTGCACTGGGTATGTCCCGCAATTGCCACCACACATTCCGGTGCATTCATTGCATGCCGATGATGCTCAGCATTGCGCTTAAGAGGTGGAATCAGGGCGAAAGTGATGGGAGTGACAGAAGGGTAAAGTGGGATTAGACTAGTTGAGTTTGAGGTGATTGGCATGGACTTCAGGGGTGAGGGAGCATCAAGTGATATGCTCCAGTGCTGTACTGTTCCATGATTTTCCACAGCTATTTGACTTTAATGCAAGGTGTTTGAAGTACCTGTACGTGCATGGAGTATATATACTATTCAGATATGACCAAGCGGTGGATCAAACCACAATTCTGTAGATATTTGCATCCATATTTGAGCAAAACTTGTATTCCAATTAAGTTGCTCTTTATGACTAAACTAACCTTTCATCGAAACAGTTTGGAGATCTGTATTCTCCGTCACATGACACAACGCTTTTATGCTGTATTCTCCAACACCTTTGCCTGTTGTCAAGTTTAATGTCAGTTCTACAAACATCATGGAGTTGGCATCTTATGCAATTCTGTTTATTTATTTATTCTCTCTGTGGTGTGCTTGGACTTATTTCACTATCAAGGGGCTAATTACAGAAAGATGACTGTAGTCAAGCTTGAGAGATTCAGTCTCCTTTACTGATTAGTTCAATATAAATATTTCAATTAGACATAATGCTTTCTCAATTACCTAAAGCCATTGTTTATTCTTCATGATATAGAAATTGAATTATTCATTATTTGCTTGTCTTTTGGAGGAGGAAAGACAAATGCTTTGAATATCAGGTGAACTTCAGATAAGACAATCATTTTATGGAACATCATGAGTGCAGTTTTAGAACTTCCAGGCAATCTTATGTTTTGTGCTTTTAATGTGGAAAATTAATAACTGAAGAGAGGAGGTGTATTTAGTAGGAAGTAACGTCTTTGGTTTAATCAAATGCTTTCCATAATTCCTTGTAACCTAACGAAGGCTATTCAGCCCATTGAATCAATGCAAGTCCCATTTCCCTACTATTTTTCCTTGTGATCTGCTTTCCCATATTCCTAGATTCCGCTACTCACCTACAAACACCAGAGGCAACTTAGAGTGGCCAACTAAGCTATCAACCTGCAAGTCTTTCTTATGGAGGAGGAAACTGGAACATCAAAAGAAAACCCATATAGTTACAGACAGCACCAGAGGTCAGGGTGGAACCTGGGTCACTGGAGCTGTGAGACAGCAGCTCGACTCTGCCTCCATATCGCAATTCAATATGTGGGATCTTGCAGTAGACTGTTCCCCACATTATAGCAGCAGTACTCCTTTGGTTGTAACTCTACTTCATTACATTGTACTGAAAGGGATGTGAAAAGGGGATTTTAATTGTCTGTAGAGAGATACAGTAGAGAAAAAGGCCCTTTGGCCCACCCTGTACTGACTATAAACCACCTACATCCATCAATCCTACATGAATCTCGTACTTTATTTTCACCTTCTCATCAACTCCTATCAGATTCTACCACTCATCTACACATGGGACAATTTAGTGGCCAATCATCTTACCAATCTGCACATATTTGTGATGTGCAAGGGAAACTCAGGTCATTGCAGGAAGAATTGGCAAACACTGCAAACCACACCGAAGGGCAGGGTTGAACCTGGCTCTTTGGCATTGTAACATGAAGGAGTCAGCTCGAGGATGTTCAAAGATGTTAGAACTTTATCCCATTTGCCAGATCTTTCCAGCAGAAATTACAAACATACAGCTCCTCTCCATAATGTTACCAAACTGAGCTTTTGGCATTCACAAAGTCAGTGCAATTGAAAGGAAGTTAATGGAAATCGGCTTTTCCTGCTTTCATCCTTCACAATTAAACAATTTCAACTGTGTTCTATGTTAAGTGTAGAATGCCTGAGGACCTGCACAAGAGCAAAGTTCCATTCAACTTCAGGCAACTTGCTCCTTCATCTTTTCCCATGTCATGTCACCTTTCTCACCATTATTTTTTTCAATTTATCAGTAACAGTCAGTACTGTGGTTTCCTTATCATTCGAGACTCAAGATTGCAGTTGCTGGAATCTGGAGCAAACGGCAAACATTAGAGAGTCAGGTAGCATCTATGGAGGGAAATGGACTGTCAACATTTCGAGTTAAGATTCTTCATCTGTGATTTCTACTGTTATTCTGCTATTTGACCATGTTCTCAACCAGATTCGCTATCCACCTGTCACTTGCCAAATCTTGCTCCATTCACCCCACCCCTCATCTCTTTATACTTGCTGTAGTCCCTCTTCTTTCAGTTTAGATGAAAAGTATTGACCTGAAATGACCACTTTCCTTCTCAGATGCTGCCTGACTCACTGAGTTCCACCAGTAGTGTGTTCTTTTGCTTCTTATTACCTGATTTTTTTATCCAACCTTAACCTAGTCTTTTGTCTTATATATCACTCTCCCTTTTTAAGAAAAAAGAACTTCTCCGAGTTCTCCAGAAGGGTCATTGACTCAAAACTGATTTTTTTCTTTCCACAGATTTCTTAACTGGTTGATTTCTTTAAACATTTTCTGTGTTTTTGTTTGAAGTTGGTAGGTATGCCTTTACACAAAGTTAAAAAGACTAATTGATTAGCTTTTGAATGAATGTTTGATAATGCTTGCCTGGGGACAAACATTGATTAAATCCAATTTGGGATTTCCATTGTGATATCTGAATATGAAGAATGAAAACTGGTGTAGGCTGATAAAAGGTGAGTGTCAGAGAATTAATCTAGAGGAGCAGGGTATTATTCCTGGGTGTAACAGTGAAGCAATGCATTCTAAATTTGAAGTTGCTGAAGTTTCTCGAATGATGGTAGAATAGTTCTTAATTTCTGCATAGGAGATTTCTATCTGTAGTTTGGGATTTGTATCAATCATTCCAATCCTACTCATTTCAACACATAAAAGAGGATGTTTGGCCCATTGAGTCCATGCCAACTCCCAGAGGAAAAATCCCAACAGTTCTCCTTTCCCCAGTAGCCCATTCTCTTTTGCACTTGGCCGTCAGCTCTCCTTTGTTTCCTTTACCAATTAGCTGCACTAAGGGGTAAAGTACGAAGGCCAATTAACTTATTCTTGTGTCTTTGGGTTCTCAGAAAAAAACTGGAGCACCCAGCAAAAACTTACACAAACTCTGAGAGAAACTGCAAACTCCACAGAGATAATACCTGAGGTCAGGATTGAACCCACGTCACTGGAGCTGAGGGGCAGCAGCATGAATTGCTGCCAGTGGACAGGATCGGAAAAGGCTGTAGAGGGTTGTAAACTCAGCCAGCTCCATCATGGACACCAGCCTCTCCACAGGACATTTTCAAAAGGTGATACCTCAGGAAGGTAGCATCCATCATTCGGGACCCTTATCAACCAAAGACCCTTGCTCCCTTCATTTTACAACCTTCGGGAAGGAGGTACAGAAGCATGAAGACACACGCTCAGCCTTTTAGGAACAGCCTGTTCCTCTCCAGTATCAGATTTATGAGCAGCCCATGAACACTACCTTCCTATTGCATTCTCTTTTTCCACTACTTTTATTTATATTTCTTGTAATTGATAGTAATTTTTTACATATTGTTCTATACTACTGTTGCAAAACAACAAATTTCATGATATGTCAGTGATAATAAACGTTTTGGTGGCTGTCTCGGAGGCTGCTCCTGCCACTGGAATCCTTGGGGTGAACCTGGTCCATATCCCTTTCTGTGGGGAACAGTGAACCTCCTCCCACCCTTCACTTGCTCTGGGAGAAAATTCAGCCTCCTGGCCCTTGTCCCAATGGCCAGACAAGGGCTGACCCGACTGGTCCTCATTCCCTATCCCCGTGGATGCCCCACAGTGCGATGGAACACCCTCCAGATCCTGGCTAAGATCCCCATCTCTGATGCCTCTTCACCTCAGCTGGGTCTGGGTTTCCCTTATGCACTTCCTGAGTCCAGATGCCGAAGGGCAGGTCTCTCTGGTGACTGTTGCCATGGCAACAGCAGTCTGGTGTAGGCTTGGCAAGGCCTGAAACATAACTGTGGATATCCCAGGATTCTGGAACTCCTGCAGGATGTGGGTACTTGGCTGAAGGGAAAGTTAGTGATGGTCACGATGCTGGTGATGGCATATGAAGGCTGGGACTGCACTATCACTAATGTCATCCGTACCACCAAAACCTGGGAGACCATGAGGCCCACGAATATACTCACCACTAGAACATGGGACTCCAGCAGCACTAGAATAACCAGAACCTGGATGCGACCTCTGATAAATGGCTGCCTGACATCAGCCAAAAGGGTGCGTCGAGCAGAGATGACGAATGATTCCATGTCGGCGTCCACCCTCTCAAGGATGGGCCAGGGATGATAGAGGTAAACTGGATGTTGTCAGATCCTGGGAGAGGGAGGGAGAGAAAAGAAGGGTTAGAACAGGGGTTCCCAATCTTTCTTATGCCATGGACCAATTCAACTAAGCAAGGCGTCCATGGACCCTGGGTTGGGAACCCCTGGGTTAGAATGTCCAAGCAAAAAGCAATGAGTCCAGAATTCCCACATGTGAGTGGTGTGGTTTTAACCCAGGTGATGTGGAGACAGGATCTGAGCATTATGCTTCTGGTGTGGTTCTGATTCAGGGATACAGAATTGGGAACCATGCATGGAGCTTCCACTGTTGGTGTGACCAAATGATACAGAGATGGCAAATGTGCATGGTACTCCTGGTCTGATCCAGACCTTTCTGGATTTAACCCACATTTGACTATTCCACTGCTCAACTCTCGGTACCTGTAACTGACATTCCATGGGCATATTGCTTCCATTATCCATACTGGTACATGGAACATGGGAGACCTCCAGCACGGTACAATAGCTTGTCTTGGTTCCCTGCTGCTTGTCCTGGAGAACTGCAGATGGACAATCTGATGTACAGCAGCAATGGGATCCCTGTGGGAAATTATTGCAAAGTTGCTGAATGACCGAGACCATGCTCTTGGTGTGGTGTGACTCAAGGATATGGAAACTGGAACTGTGCTTGGTGTTCTTAGAGCAGAGGTTTAGCATTGGTCGGAGAGCTGGCATTATCTGAAAGGAAGATTAAAGAAAAGACTGGGGAAATATATAAATGCAGAATGTAGCAATGGTGCAGTAAAGGAGGTTAGATTCATCTGAATTACTGTCCTCTGGTTGTAGGAGGATGGAGCAGAATTTCCTGTCTCAGGATGTGTTGTGTCTTTGGATAACTTAATCCTTGAATTTCTTTGTGGAACATTGAACAGGAGTAGAC
This sequence comes from Mobula hypostoma, assembly GCF_963921235.1. NCBI lineage: Eukaryota > Metazoa > Chordata > Chondrichthyes > Myliobatiformes > Myliobatidae > Mobula > Mobula hypostoma. The sequence goes on from NC_086100.1 coordinate 160,696,911, forward strand.
CATTCAATCTATGGTGTTAGACTGAACTAATGAAACTATTGTAACTAAACACCTAACTAAACTAATCCCTTTTGCCTACACAATATCCATATCTCTCCATTCTCTTTATATTAATGTTTTCTTAATCAGCTGTATTGTAACTACGTCCACCACCACTTCTGGCAATGCATTCCAGGCAGCCACTGTTGTACATACAGGAAACTTGCCCCGTACATTTCCTGTGAGCTTACTCTCTCATCTTAAATGCATGATGCCTAATATGAGACAGTTCAATCCTAGGTGTCTATTCGATTCCTCTCATAATCTTATAAATTTCTATCAAGTCTCCCTTCAGCCTTCGTTGCTACAGGGAAAATAACCCATGTTGTCCAACTTCTCCTTGTGGATAATACCTTCTTGTTCAGACAGCATCCTGGTGAACCCCTCTGAACCATCTCCAAAGCCTCTCCATCATTCCTTTAATGGGGCAACTAGAAGTGAATGCAATGTTTCAGATATGCCCTGAGCAGAATTTTATATATCTGCATTGTAAATTCTTGACCCCAAAACTCAAAGGCATGACTAATAAAGGGAAACATGCCTTGTGTCTTCTTTAACCCCCTCATTCACCTTCAGGGAGCTAGGTACTCAGTCCCTGAGATCCTTCTTATTCCTCAATGAGAACGGAACTTGGGTCAGCTTGGAGTTAATGAGGTGCTCGAGGAATATAAAGAATGTAAAAAGAATCTTAAGGAAGAAATTAGAAAAGCTAAAAGAAGATACAAGGCTGCTTTAGCAAGTAAGGTGAAAATAATTCCAAAGGGTTTCTATAGTTATATTAACAGCAAAAGGATAGTGAGGGATAAAATTGGTCCCTTAGAGAATCAGAGTGGACGGCTGTGTGCGGAGCGAAAAGAGATGGGGGAGATTTTGAACAATTTCTTTTCTTCGGTATTCACTAAGGAGAAGGATATTGAATTGTGTAAGGTAAAGGAAATAAGAAGTGTAGTTATGGAAAGTATGACGATTAACGAAGAGGAAATGCTGGCGCTTTTAAGGAATGTAAAAGTGGATAAGACTCTGGGTCTGGACAAGATATTCCTTAGGACCTTGAGGGAAGTTAGTGTGGAAATAGCAGGGACTCTGACAGAAATATTTCAAATGTCATTAGAAACGGGGATGGTGCCGGAGGATTGGCGTATTATTCATGTGGTTCCATTGTTTAAAAAGGGTTCTAAGAGTAAACCTGACAATTATTGACCTGTGAGTTTGACATCAGTGGTGGGTAAATTGATGGAAAGTATTCTTAGAGATGGTATATATAATTATCTGGATAGACAGGGTCTGATTAGGAACAATCAACATGGATTTGTGCATGGAAGGTTATATTTGACAAATCTTATTGAATTTTTTGATGAGGTTACTAAGAAAGTTGACGAGGGTAAAGCGGTGGATGTTGTCTATATGGACTTTAGTAAGGCCTTTGACAAGGTTCCACATGGAATGTTAGTTAGGAAGGTTCAATTGTGAGGCATTAATATCAAAGTAGTAAAATAGATTCAGCAGTGGCTGGATGGAAGACACCAGAGAGTAGTGGTGGATAACTGTGTGTCAGATTGGAGGACGGTGTGTAGCGGTGTGCCTCAGGGATCTGTACTGGGTACAATGTTGTTTGTCATATACAGGTTTTCCCCGCCATCCGAAGTTAGAGCGTTCCTATGAAACGTTTCGTAAGCCGAAATGTCGTAAAGCGAAGAAGCAATTACCAATTATTTATATGGGAAAATTTTGTGCGCATTCACAGACCCAAAAATAACCTACCAAATCATGCCAAATAACACATAAAATCTAAAATAACATAGTAAAAGCAGGAATGATATGATAAATACACAGCCTATATAAAGTAGAAATACTTCTCTACAACGATTGCCTGCACAGATCTCCGTAGCGAAAATCTCACGCAAGCGCTCTCGGCAGAAAATCTCACACAAGCGCTGTTGGCATAAACGCGCGCTCCAGTAACCTTTAAACTATGAAGCTGCCAAATCTACCAAATAACACATAAAAATACATAGCCTATATAAAGTAGAAATAATGTATGTACAGTGTAGTTTAAAAACGCAAACAACAGGAATTCTGCAGATGCTAGAAATTCAAGCAACACACATAAAAGTTGCTGGTGAATGCAGCAGGCCAGGCAGCATCTCTAGGAAGAGGTGCAGTCGACGTTTCAGGCCGAGACCCTTCGTCAGGACTTTATACTTCCATCCCCCATCAGGAAGGTCTCAAAGCTCTACGCTTCTTTTTGGATTCCAGACCTAATCAGTTCCCCTCTACCACCACTCTGCTTCGTCTAGCGGAATTAGTCATTACTCTTAATAATTTCTCCTTTGGCTCCTCCCACTTCCTCCAAACTAAAGGTGTAGCTATGGGCACCCGTATGGGTCCTAGCTATGCCTGCCTTTTTGTTGGCTTTGTGGAACAATCTATGTTCCGTGCCTATTCTGGTATCTGTCCCGCAATTTTCCTTTGCTACATCGACGACTGCATTGGCGCTGCTTCCTGCACGCATGCAGAGCTCGTTGACTTTATTAACTTTGCCTCCAACTTTCACCCTGCCCTCAAGTTTACCTGGTCCATTTCCGACACCTCCCTCCCCTTTCTAGATCTTTCTGTCTCTGTCTCTGGAGACAGCTTATCCACTGATGTCTACTATAAGCCTACTGACTCTCACAGCTATCTGGACTATTCCTCTTCTCACCCTGTCTCTTGCAAAAACACCATCCCCTTCTCGCAATTCCTCCGTCTCCGCCGCATCTGCTCTCAGGATGAGGCTTTTCATTCTAGGACAAGGGAGATGTCTTCCTTTTTTAAAGAAAGGGGCTTCCATTCCTCCACTATCAACTCTGCTCTTAAACGCATCTCCCCTATTTCACGTACATCTGCTCTCACTCCATCCTCCCACCACCCCACTAGGAATAGGGTTCCCCTGGTCCTCACCTACCACCCCACCAGCCTCCGGGTCCAACATATTATTCTCCGTAACTTCCGCCACCTCCAACGGGATCCCACCACTAAGCACATCTTTCCCTCCCCCCCTCTCTCTGCATTCCGCAGGGATCACTCCCTACGCAACTCCCTTGTCCATTCGTCCCCCCCATCCCTCCCCACTGATCTCCCTCCTGGCACTTATCCGTGTAAGCGGAACAAGTGCTACACATGCCCTTACACTTCCTCTCTTACCACCATTCAGGGCCCCAAACAGTCCTTCCAGGTGAGGCAACACTTCACCTGTGAGTTGGCTGGGGTGATATACTGCGTCCGGTGCTCCTGATGTGGCCTTTTATATATTAGTGAGACCCGACGCAGACTGGGAGACTGCTTTGCTGAACACCTACGCTCTGTCCACCAGAGAAAGCAGGATCTCCCAGTGGCCACACATTTTAATTCCACATCCCATTCCCATTCTGACATGTCTATCCACGGCCTCCTCTACTGTAAAGATGAAGCCACCCTCAGGTTGGAGGAACAACACCTTATATTCCGTCTGGGTAGCCTCCAACCTGATGGCATGAACATCGACTTCTCTAGCTTCCGCTAATGCCCCACCTCCCCCTCGTACCCCATCTGTTACTTATTTTTATACACACATTCTTTCTCTCACTCTCATTTTTCTCCCTCTGTCCCTCTGAATATACCCCTTGCCCATCCTCTGGGTTCCCCCCCCCCGCCCCTTGTCTTTCTTCCCGGACCTCCTGTCCCATGATCCTCTTGTATCCCTTTTGCCTATCACCTATCCAGCTCTTGGCTCCATCCCTCCCCCTCCCGTCTTCTCCTATCATTTTGGATCTCCCCCTCCCTCTCCAACTTTCAAATCCCTTACTCACTCTTCCTTCAGTTAGTCCTGACAAAGGGTCTCAGCCTGAAACGTCGACTGCACCTCTTCCTAGAGATGCTGCCTGGCCTGCTGCGTTCACCAGCAACTTTTATGTGTGTTATATGTACAGTGTAGTATCACTTACGGGAATTGGGATGACATCGAGCACACTGATGATGGTGTGTTAGTCTGAGTCATCGCAGGCTGGGTGGTGCAGTGGCCCCCACCCTCCGGGCCGCCGACCCGATACATTGCCGCAAAGAATGCAGGGGTAGCCAGGAGGCACCCAGCACATCTTTAAGAAAAACGCGAAATAAACATGCTAATTAATTAGGTGCTGCCCAGCACGTAAATGTTGGCGCAGATCAGAGGCGATTGCCGATTGCATCGGCACTGATCTGGGCCGACAATTACGTGCTAGGCCGCACCTAATTAATTAGCATGTTTATTTTGGCTTTTTTCTTAAAGATGTGCTGTGTGCCTCCTGGCTACTGCTGCATTCTCCGTGAATCGGCACAGTATCTCTCCGGGGCCCGGTGGTTGGGGTGGTGGGACACGGGGGTGTCATCTCATCGTCGATTGGGGCAGGCAGCTCATCTTCTCCTATGACTGCCTGCCTCGATGTCGAAGGTCGAGGTTCGTCGTCTGCTGTGGCTGATGTGGACGGCTTGCTTAACCGCTGAGCCTCGAGCATTTTTCTATCATACAGTTCTTTGTAAGGACTCAAAACATCCTGCAAATGTCCCCTAAACCTACGTACCCTTTCAAAATGAAGGTTGTACTTTATCATTGCAGTGAAAATCTCACGCAGTTGCTTCACTTTCTGCATTCGGTTTCGATTGTTATCCTTTCCTCTTCCAATTGCATCAGCTCTTCATCTATCAGTTCTTGGTCATGGGTTGCCAAAACCTCTTCAACATCATCTTTGTCAGCTTCCAGAAGCCAAACTCACTTTGTCCTTGCTTCGTTCACCACAATTGAAACACTTTATTATGTCTAGTTTTACGCTAAGTGTAACATCCTTACGAGCTCTTTCAGGCTTTTCTGACACCTTAGAACTCATCTTGCTAACGGCTGCTCAATGCAACGTGTTTAAGCAATGCCGTTCCGAATCCAGGGGAGAGCGGCTGCTCAGGGTGCGCGCTGCCTTTCTTCGTAACAGTGAAAACACCTTCTGAAAGCGAAAACAGGGTACTAATGTAGGTCTTTCATAACAGTGAGGTTTCGTAAAGCAAACGTTTTAAAAGCGGGGACACCTGTATATTAATGATCTGGATGATGGGGTGGTAAATTGGATGAGTAAGTATGCAGATGATACTAAGATAGGTGGCGTTGTGGATAATGAAGTGGGTTTTCAAAGCTTGCAGGGAGATTTAGGCCAGTTAGAAGAGTGGGCTGAAAGATGGCAGATGGAGTTTAATGCTGAAAAATGTGAGGTGCTACATTTTGGTAGGATTAATCAAAATAGGACATACATGGTAAATGGTAGGGCATTGAAGAATGCTGTAGAACAGAGGGATCTAGGAATAATGCTGCATAGTTCCCTGAAGGTGGAATCTCATGTGGATAGGGTGGTGAAGAAAGCTTTTGGTATGCTGGCCTTTATTAATCAGAGCATCGAGTATAGGAGTTGGGATGTAATGTTGAAATTGTATAAGGCATTGGTAAGGCCAAATTTGGAGTATTGTGTATAGTTCTGGTCACCGAATTATAGGAAAGATGTCAATAAAATTGAGAGAGTACAGAGGAGATCTACTAAAATGTTGCCTGGGTTTCATCTCCTAAGTTACAGAGAAAGGTTGAACAAGTTAGGTCTTTATTCTTTGTAGAAGGTTGAGGGGGGACTTGATAGATGTGTTTAAAATTATGAGGGGGTGATAGAGTTGAAGTGGATAGGCTTTTTCCATTGAGAATGGGGGAGATTCAAACAAGAGGACGTGAGTTGAGAGTTAAAGGGCAAAAGTTTAGGGGTAACATGAGGGGGAACTTCTTTACTCAGAGAGTGGTAGCTGTGTGGAACGAGCTTCCAGCTGAAGTGGTTGAGGCAGGTTCGATGTTGTCGTTTAAAGTTGAATTGGATAGATATATGGACAGGAAAGGAATGGAGGGTTATGGGCTGAGTGTAGGTCGGTGGGACTAGGTGAGAGTAAGAGTTCAGCACAGACTAGAAGGGCCGAGACGGCCTGTTTCCATGCTGTAATTGTTATATGGTTATATGGTTATAAGCTATAGTAAAGGCAGGTGTGTTTAGAGTACGTGCAAATTGGTCAAGTATGTTGGTGGTTCCTACGTCAAATGGAATTAATTTTCTGGATGGGTGGTGTTTATAGTGGGGTGGGGGAAGATGATCAAAGTTGCAGAGAGTCCAGGAGAGCGATTAGGAATTGTCAAGGTGTGAAGTTCTTCCTCCTGCTCTTATTTCCCACAGGGTTTAGTCTTGGTGAAGAACTCACTGACAAACAACAGGAGCAGTAAAAGAGAATTTTCCTCAGTGCATTGAAGAATGAAGCAACACATGAAGTGAATTGTCCTCTTTCTGAATCACCTGTTTTATGTGGTTTTTTGTTCTCTAAGGTGGGACAGGCATAGAGGGATCTTCACTCTATGTTGGACTCTAGGAATGTGTGATTGGATGTTGTGGAGGATGCTCTACTCTTTATCTGCCCCTGAGGATGGTGTGCTATGAAAGTGTAGAGGGGCCTTCACTCTGCCTGACTCAGAGAATGAGTGCATGTCAGCTGAACACATCTACCCTCCTCACACACAAATCACCACAATCTTATGGGGGAGGGCTGTGCTTCCTAGAGATGGTGGAGATGTCGGTGTGTTCAACACCTGTCCCCGGAGATAGAAGAGAATATGGCATGTTTGGCACCTGTTCCCAGAGGAGGAGATAGCAGTGTGTTTAGCACCTTCTCCCAGAAGGGGAGAGGACGGTGTGGCTGACATCCAGTTCTGGAAGAGGGAGGAGGACACATGGAAATTAACATTGTTCACTATTTGTATCAGCACCTTTGGGCCTTACTGCAGGCCTGGCCGAAGAGTTACCCTGCAGTTCCCCATGATCACTTGTCCACTACAGCACACTTACTGCCTCCAAAAGGAAATTACTGTGCACTCCCTCTCCCCATCACTGAAAACGCCCTATCAATCTTCTGATCCTCCCAATTTGTAACCCCCCCCCCACTCTCTCCGGCTCCTTCACCTTATCTCTGTTGCCTGGTAGGCAGGTGTCGGTCTAATCAGAGATGAGCCTGTTTGCTGTAGAATCTGTCGATTTCTAGGGTGGACTTTGGTGGTTAGCTGGACACCATCTCAGAGGGTAGGGGGGAGGTGAGTGGTGCAAACTGGCAGATGACAGGTGAGGCCTGGAGTGGGGGAAGGTGGGTGGATACAAATGCAAGGGGACTAGAATATAAGAGCAAGGATCTAATGCTGAGACTTTATAAGGTAATGGTCAGACCACACTTGGAGTATATGAGCAGTTTTGGGCCCCTTATCTAAGAAAGCTTGTGCTGGTATTGGAGAGGGTCTAGTGGATATTCACGAGAATGTTTCTGGGACAGAAAGGGTTAACCTATGAGACATGCTTATTGGCTCTGGGCCTGTATGTAACACCTGTGTAGTGCTTGTTTTATCTGGTGTGACTGGATGCTGCACGTAGTACTACAACAGGTGCTAGTGGGCCAGTAGAAGCTCTAGGTATCGGAAGCAGACAGTGAATAGAAAACACAAATTTCCAGAGGTAAGTTTGTTTATAAAAAATGAACAACATATACAAAATACTTACATGAGTAAGAACAATTCAAGTTCCAACATTCTGTCTTAGATATCAAATGAAAACCAAATTCCTTTTTAGTTAGAATCAGTGAGATTCATTAGAATAAACTTTATTACTCCAATTTTTCTAACTAATTAGATCTAGTCTTGTTCCCTATTTAAATGGTTACAGACTAACAATTACCTTTATTTATTCCTAGTTAGTTAGGAAACTCCTATTTTTGCATATTATGGTTAACCTCAGTTTCAGGTCAGTATGTCTGCAATTTCACAAATTCAAAATATTTATATGCAGCTTAACTGCTTTCATGACCAATTCCCAACATCACAAATTTAAAACTAAGTACATGTCATTCAGAAACTTTTCAAAGTCTTTGCAAAAATAATCAGTTCTTCCAGAAAGTCAAATTCAGGTCCTTTGAAGGAGAAATAAACTTATACATCCAACCATATTAAAACCTCTACGTCTTGAAATATTCCATTCCCATGCTGGTTCTTCGATTATGGGTGGCTCGCCATCTTCTTTCTTGGTTAGTAGGCTGAAATAGTGGGTCATCTAGGGAAAGTTGATGCATAATACTTACTCAAAATAACTTGCCCTGTAAACAACAGGATTACAATCCATAAATTCTTATACACATTCTATTTTCTATTTCAAGATAACTCATTATCACATTGCATTTCCAAACATTTCTCAGTTATGCTACTGAACATGTTTTGCACACAGATTATACACACAGAAGAGTATAAGTGTTTTAACTCACCAAATTCCTTGGTATGATTTAACAGAACTAATCCCCAGTAACACAGTAGAGATCTTGGGCACAACTCTCTAACAATATCATTGAGCTATTGCTGATCCTCGTTATAGCCTTAACTTCAATAAATCTTCTATCGATATCATCGCTCCTCAAGGAATTTCACCCTAACTACTAATTCCACTTTTAACAGTTCTTATCTTTAGTTTAGTTTACTGTTTTTTCTGTTCTTGTCCATGCCTCGACAGCCACACCTCAGTCTCCCTTAGCTTTCTTTCAAGTTCTCTTCTTATTATTCAGTAAACCTAGTTTACATCCCTCCACAGGTGGAGCTTTCTAACGTTATATCTTCCGAGATTAATTAACCTGGGTTACATGTATTTACTGGAGTTTAGAAGATTGAAAGGAGATCTCATTGAAACATATCAAATGTTGAAAGGCCTAGATGGTGTGGATGTGGAGAGGATGGTTCTTATAGTGGAGGAATCTAGGACCAGATGGCATAGTCCCAGAATAGGACATTTCTTTAGAGCAGGCAAGAGGAGGAATTGCTTTAGCCCAAAGGTGATGAATCTGTGGAATTCGTTGCCGCCAATGGTTGTGGAAGTCCAATCACTGGGTATACTTAAAATAAAGGTTCTTGATTAGTAAGGTGTAAAAGCTTTATGGGAAGAAGAGAGAAGGATGGGGTTAAGAGCGATAATAAATCAGCCATAATGGAATGGCACAGCAGATTCAATGGGCCATATTCTGTTCCGATGTTTTACGGTCTTATGAGAGAGTGGATGAAGTAAGAAGTTGGGAGGTGATACTTGGAAGAGGTAAAGAGCTGAAGAAGAAAGAATCTGATATGAGAGGTCAACGGGTCATAGAAGAAAGTGAAGGAGGAGGGGATGCAGAAGGAGATAATGGGCAGGTGGGAAGGGTTGAGTACCAGAATGGGGAATGCAAAAAGAGAAAGGGAAGCAAAATAATCAGAGATTAGAGAAATTGTTCCTCATACTATCAGATTGGAGGCTACCTAGATGGATCAAGAGGTGTTGCTCCAACCTGAGTTTTCAGATTTTCAGATTTAAATTTATTTATCACATGTGCATTGAGATGTACAGTGAAATGTGTCATTTGTGTTAACAACAAACACACCTTGGAAGGTACTAGGAACAGCCCGCCAGTGTTCTTACGCATTCTGGCATTGACATGACATTCCTTCAATGCTCAACAAAACACAGCTTGGCGCTGTCTTGGTCAGAAGTTTGACCGATGAGTTTGTCCTCAGTGTAGCAGTAGGGAAGGCCATGCATGGACAGACGTGTCAGAATGGAAATGAGAAGTTAAATTGAAATGGATGACAACCAGTTAATTCCACCTTTTGAAGCAAACAGAGTGAATGTGCTGAACAAAACGGTCTTCCAAATATTGACTGACGTATGATAGACAAGTGGAGTGGAGAGTAAGGAGAGGGTATTGGTGATGATTGTTAGAGGTATAGACTGGTTTGAGAATATTGACAACAGGGAGCCAGATGAGGCTGAACCATAGTTGATTGCCTGGGGGTGTGAAGGACAGAATTTTTGATTGACTGGCAGGGGCATGAGAAGGGGAGGGACCTATCAGACATTGACAGGACAGGAAGGGTCAGGACGGAGGTTGAGTGAAAAGAGAAAGAAGCAGGTGGGTCCTCAGCAAGAGCAGGATGTAGGGTTGATTAAGAGGAGGATGATAAAGGGCAGGATCTAGATTTGATGGTGCACCTGGTAGAACACTGAAAACCTGTGCCCAACCAGCTTGCAGGGAGATCTTGCTCAAGAACATCTTCAGTTTCTCACTGCTGCAATTGAAGGTTTGCGCTTGCTTTAAAGTTAATAACTCAAGTTTTTCAGACCTGGCACCATCTTTGTAAACTTTCTCTGCACTCTTTCAGCCTTGCTTAAGTCTTTCCCTACTCGAGACCACAGTAAACTGCAGAGAGTTGTGGACACAGCGCAGCTTATCATGGGATCCAGCTCACCTCCATGTTCTCAGGTGCACCTCCCCGATGAGCTGAACATATTCTCTGCACGTTTTGTACAGAAGTGTACTGAAATATCACAACCCACCCTGACCAGAAACCCTCAAACTGCACCTAACAAATTCTCCTGTGACTAGAATAATACAGTATATCAGTAGTACAACAAAGATTTGCTCGATTGATTCTGGCTTTGTCAATAAAGGTGAGGTTAAGCAGATTAGACTTGTACACTCCCAAATGTATATCTCATTGCACAGTCCAAAATTTGTGATGCGGAGCTCATTCTTCCCCTGGCTGAGCATGTCTGGGGGTCAAATTCTCTAAATGAGAGACTTGTCCTTTAGGATGGAGATAATGATAAATACGTAAGCCTACATGAATCACTGCCCCAATGGGACAGAGGACAGGGAGCAAACCTACAAGGTTTACAAAGGCATAACACTTTGCAAATCTTTGTAAAGCAATAAATCTATAAATTGACATGTTTGTTATGATTAGCTATATTTAGCCATGGGAAAGTGGTGGTATAGGCAGATACATGAATGCATTTTAGAGACGCTTACTTAGTATATGGATGAAATAAAAGTGGAGGGCTTATGTGAGTGGGAAGGGTGAAATTGATCTTGGATAAGGTTAAAACGTCAGTGCAACATCGTGGTGAAGAGCCTGTACTGTGCTGTACTGTGCTGTTTTGTGTTCCATGTTAGGATGTCAGTTTGTGGGCAGTGGGATGATTTCCTCTCTTGTGTTTATTGTTTTCTTTACTGGAGATTGATCCTCAGTAGACACTGTCACGCTGATATGGCCCATAGCTTCATTCACTGCTCCAGCCCTACTCATCTCTATTGTGATCCATGCTGTATTGTTTATTTTGTTTTTATTAGGGGAGGATAGGAGTCTGAAGTGATATAGTGTGTGTGTGTGTTGATGGGCTTTGGGACTGTTAATCACTTGAGTGTGCAGAGAATGTAGGGATGTGGACATTGTGAAGGGAGAAGCGATTAGTTTAGTTAGGCATTTAATGACTAGTTTAATTGGTTCATCATGGGCAGATGGACCTGCTCCTGTGCTGTATTATGTTTTGTGTTGTATGTTTTCTCCTCCTCTCACTCTGCTCCTTCCTTCTCCCCTTTGTTCGTCATCTCTCTCAAATTCTCTCTCCCTGATCTTGCTCCCTCTCTCTGCCCCTCAATCTCGCTCTTACATCCATCTTGCTCTCCATATCTGGGAAGTCTGGTGGGGTGGCAATGTTTCATTCTTGGACCCAGTTTCTGGGTCTTCAACTCTGTCTATTACCTCACTGTTGCCTTCTCCATCTGTTGTGAATACCTGTGTTTCTGTACACCACAAAGCCTCTCCCTCCTGGTGTACTAGGACCCGATGCTTTTTGTAAACTTATATTTTGTTTCACCACAGTGCTGTTTATCTGGGATATCCCTGCTGTCTCAGTTTTGGCCTGTTCCTTCTCTATGGTCCCCTTAGGCATGGGAAAGGGTGAGGTTATTGTCCACCTCCTTCCCTCACCCCTCAGCACCCAGTATTTCTGTGATGAGAGGGAGGATAGCGCAATGTTTACTCCAGAGGTAGAGGTGATAAAGAGGCAGTGAGGGAGCAAGAGGGGTGGCAAGGAGGAAATGGGTGTTGCGTGAAGGATGGGGAAGAAGGCAAGTATGCCATGGGAGAGATGGGAAGGAAAGATTGAGAACCACAGGAGGTGTGGGGAAATTACGACTCTGAGATACCAAGTAAGGCAATTTTTGTTTAAACAATTACTTAATCATTTAATACAGATCTCCCTCACCCCTTTCTGCTACCTTTCCCCTCTCCCTTCTGCATCCTCACTTCCAGTACCTATCTATCCACTACTGTAAATGCCACTCATGTCACTAAGAGTAGCAGGAGACATTGGAAGGGCCATGTACTGGTCTGAGCCTATGGATGTGGTCTAGCTCCTGTGTCAGAAGGGGCCTGACACTAACCGTCCACTAACCTGTCACACATTGGACTTAACAACACCCTTCTTCCTTCTGTTGAAAAGCCCTCTCATGACCCGTCTCAACGTGGCCTGCAACTCCCTCAGTAGCTTCCTCGAAACCTCCATTCTGCTGGCAAGTTAGAAGGCAGCCCAGTGATCTAGATTGGTGAGGGAATAGAATCTTGTTCCATCAGCAGCCAGCTCAGAGGCTGCTTCTGCCATTTGAATCCTGGCAGCTGGGGGGGTGGGGGTAGTTGGCCCTGATATTCTGCCCCATTCTGTTTGGGGCCCAGAGAGCCTCTTCAACACCCTGCCCCTCTACTTCTTCTGGGATAATTCAGATTCCTGGTCTTCCCCTTAGAATTCTGGTGGGTTCTCACCCATTGACAAGAGGCACTGATGATGAGTGCTGTCCCAGGCCGTCATGGGGTGGGACTGGCCTTTCTGGTGGCTGTTTGCCACGATGACAAATGACTATGGTCTGGTGGATAGCTAGCAACAAAAAAGGTGGAGGGAAGGGGTGGAGCCAGAGCTAAGAGATGATGGGTAGATCCAGGTGAAGGGTGGAAAAGGCAGATGAGGGCACAAATGATTTCAGAAGCTGCGAGTTGATAAGTGGAAGTGTCAAGGGCTGAAGATGAAGAAATCTGATAAGGAGAGGACAGTGGGCCATGGTATAAAAGGAGGGATGTGGGGAGAGGAACTGGTGGTAGGAATGTGAGGGTGGGGGGTGTATGGACAGGTTGGAGTGGGGAAAGTGCTAGGGGCCAGTCTGGTCAGCAACAGGGAGAATGAAAGGGGCAGAGGGGGAACAGTTATCATAATATTGAGAATTTGATGTCCAGGCTGCCAGGTTCAAGATGGTCTAGGTGGAAAATCACTCCTTTAATTTTCAAATGATTGTAACCTAGCAGAGAAAGAGGCCATGGACAAGCATGTTGGTATGGGATTGGGAAGTGCAACTGAACACTTTTACACAGCATTTTGGATTCAACTGGTTTGGATTAACCTTGTTCTGGCCTGTGCATTGCATTCACATTTGGTGGGATGTGCAAGTTCATAGTTGCTTTTTATAGCCATGTAACTCTAAGCACTCTGCTGGCCTCTCTGCTTTGTCCATTCTGAGGGCGAGTGGGACCCATGAGATGCTACCAGGATTCAGAAAATGACAACTTAACCTACTTATTTCCAACTCTGATAGCCTTTTGGCAGCTCATGATGACAACAGTCATTCCACTGTTTTTGAATGTCTAAGTACAGGTATTTGGAAACAGCTGAAGTATATGGAAATAATTTTAAAATAATTAAAAGTCAAATCATTAAGCATTAAATTTATTTAAAAAACAGTTTCAACCCATGTAAACTAATTAAAACTTCAGAATTAATTTTAAAAATCCATTTACTTTAATTTAACTTAATGCACACTGGCTTCATTTAAAATTAATGAGGCTGTGCTTAACACATCAACAATGGTTAGCATGAGACTGAGGGCCAGATCCAAATAACCTACAGTCTCTTACCTCAGACCGACAGATTTACCGTTAAGTCCAGTGGCAGTACAAGTGTTTGGAATGCACCAATTTGATCTCCTGTTTGTCCCATACATGGAAGTGTGGAACCTGCTTTCCACACACACACGCACGCACACAAACGCATGCGCATGCACACACACAGTGACTGACTGACTGACTGACTCACTCACTCACTCAGTGGAACACTCGGATGGCCATTGATATAACCCAGCCCAGCATCTACATCATAAAATATCATAGTCACGGTGCTGTAGAACACAGAAACATCCTCTTTGCCCAGCTCATACATGCTGACCATTTTTCTGCCCACGTACACTAATAACATGCCAGCACTTGATCCATATCCTTCTCTGTCTTGTCTATTTAAGTACCTGTCTGCGTGTAATGCTTGTATCTGACTCCGACCTACTCTGGCAGAAGTTCTGTATGTTGAACACTCTTTGTGTGGTTTTAAAACATTTCCCTTCAAGTGCTTTCTCACCTTAATGCTATAGTACATCCTTTTTGTCTGTGGCGAGTGAGAAGCCTTTCGCCCCTATCATGGGGGAGGGGGTGAAATAAAATGATTTTCACTATCTACCCTATCTATGCCTCTTGTAATGTTGTATACTTCTGTCAGGTCATCCCTTAATCATCCAACTGTGCCACCTAAGGCCCGTTGGCATAATGATTAGAACCTAACTCCTGAATTGCATTCATAATTTTGCACTGGCCCAAGGTCATGAAGCACGTTCACACCAACCCTAAAATGGGCATAAAGATTCCTCGTGGATTGTGGTGATCAACTATTCATTTATAGCTATTATGATTAATTGTGTTGCTTCTGCTGAGGCCCTGTTGTATTTTGGATTCTGAGCTTGCTCTGTCAAGAGTCAGTATGCATATGAGCTTCATGTTGTTACAGGTAAGTCAGAAGAGATAAAATTTACAATAGACCAGTCAAGATAACAGGATTTATGCACTTCCCTTATCACTTGAATTTATAGCACCGGGGTTATATATATAAAATCAGATGAATCATTTATAACAGATTAGGTAGATGGACTGACAATTAATTTTGAAGCTGGGAGACAGTTTCCTCAGGATGGGAGTTATAGAATGAGGAGAAGCAGTCTGAGGGGAAGGGATTGGTTAATTTACACTCAGGGATGTAAGTGTTTAGAATTTTCTCCCCAGTGGATTTTGGATGTTCAGCTGCTGGCTATATTCAAGGTTGAGACAGGTGCTTTTTTTTGGACTTTCAGTAAAGTTTGGTGGGAAAATTGAAGAGGTACTGGGTACTGGGTCAGCCATGAATATTGTGATGGCGGAGTAAACCTGAGGGGTCAAATGGTATACACCCGGTACTACGTGGAGTCACACAGTCTGGAAACAAGTCATTTGGTCCATTGAGTTGACATTGAGCATTTGATCATAAAACCATAAGCCGTAGGAGCAGAAATTAGGCCATTTGCCCCATTGAGTATGCTTCGCCATTCAGTCATGGCTGATCCTTTTTTTTCCTCCTCCTCAACCCCATTTCGTGGCCTTCTCCCCATAACCTTTGATGTCATGTTCAATCAAGAACCTATCAACCTTTGCCTTAAATACACTCAATGACCTGGCCTACACAGCTGCATGTTGGAACAAGTTCCACAAATTCACCACCCTTTGGCTGTAGAAATTACTCCGCATTTCTGTTTTGAAAGGACCCCCCTCTATCGTGAGGCTGTGGCCTCTTGTCCTAGATTCTCCCACCATGGGAAACATCCTTTCCACATCTACTCTGTCTAGGCCTTTCAACATTTGAAATGTTTCAGTGAGATCCCCCTCATCCTTCTGACTTCCAGTGAGTACAGACCCAGAGCCATCAAATGTTCCTCATAAGATAACCCTTTCATTCCTGGAATCATCCTTGTGAACCTCCTCTGGAACGTCTCCAATGCCAGCATATCTTTTCTAAGATGAAGAGCCCAAAACTGTTCACAATACTAAAGGTGAGACCTCACCAGTGCCTTATAAAGCCTCAGCATCACGTCCCTGCTCTTGTATTCTAGACTTCTTGAAATGAATGCAAACTTTGCATTTGTCTTCCTCACCACCGGCTCAACCTGCAGGTAAGTCTTCAAGGTGTTCTGCACAAAGACTCCCAAGTCCCTTTGCATTTCAGATTTTTGGATTTTCTCCCCCTTTACAAAATGATCTGTACATTTATTTCTACTAGCAAAGTGCATGACCATACATTTTCCAACATTGTTTCATTTGCCACTTTCTTGTCCATTCTCCTAATCTGTGTAAGTCCTTCTGCATCCTACCTGTTCCCTCAGTACTACCAGCCCCTCCACCAATCTTCATATCACCTGCAAATTTGGCAGCAACACCACACTGACATTGTCCTATCTTGACCTGTGTCACCAAGTACTCATCACCTCATCCTTCACAATTGACTCGAACATTTTCCCAACCATTGAGGTCAGGCTAACTGGTCTATAATTTCCTGTCTGCTGCCTTCCTCTTTTCTTAAAGAGTTGAGTGACATTTGCAATTTTCCAGTCATCTGGCACCATGGTCCAATCATCTGGTCCAATGATTTTTGAAAGATCATTGGTAATGTCGTCACAATCTCTAACGCTACCTCTTTCAGAACCCTAGGGTGCTGATCATCTGATTCGAGTGATTTATGTACCTCTTTGGTCTTTCAGCTTTTTGAGCACCTTCTCCCTTGTAATACTAACTGCACCCACTTCTCTTTCTTCTGCTTCTTCTTCTCAGCTTCCTACCTAGCTCTCTAAAATCTCCTTTCAGGACCTCTTTGCTTTTCCTTCCTATATCATTGGTACCAATATGCACCAAGACATCTGGCTGCTCTCCTTCCCTCTCTGAAATGTTGTGGACGTGTTCTGAGATGTCCCTGACCCTGACACCTGGGAGGCAACAAACCATCCGTGTGTCCCTTTCACATCCACAGAATCTCCTGTCTGTTCCCCTCACTACTGAGTCCCCTATCACTACCGCACCCTTCTTCTCTCTCTTTCCCTTCTGACCACAGACCCATGCTCAGTGCCTGCAACCTGGTCGCCGTGGTATTTCCCCGGGAGTTCATCCTCCAGAAAGTATCCAAAGCAGTATACTTATTTTTGAGGGGAATGGCTACAGGTGTGCTCTGCGCTAACTGCATATTTATATTTCTTTTCCTCTTGACAGTCACCCAGCTACTCGCCTCCTGCAACATGCCACTTATTTACACCGATCCTACATTCTTGTCTGTTCCTGTCAGATTCTACCACTCTCCAAAAATTTAAGGGAGTTTCCAGCAGCCAATTAACCTATTAACGTGTGTGTCATGAAAGTATGGGGAAAAATCTGAAGCAGCTGGCGAAAACCCCCACTGTCATGGAGAGAACAAATTTCACCTTGACAGCTCCAGAGGTTAGATTTGAACCCAAGTCTCTAGAATGTCTGCTAGCTGTGTCACTAAAACTGTGTTACCTATATCTTGTGAAAATCTTTGGGATGCAATTAGGATCTAGGCTGCGCCTCAGTTGGAGGACAAACACATTAAGAACGGATTGGGCTAAGTAGTGTATTTTTGTGTAGTAATTGTCTAAGAATGGTTAATGGTGCTTCTCCTTTATCAATAAAACAGTGTGAAAGTGCTTTTGCAATAGTAACAGAACAGAAACAACAGCTTTCAAAGAAAACAAACACATCTCTATCATATCCCATCCAAATGGTAATTTTTATATTCTTCTAATAGAAATGAATGGTAATTTGCATTTTTGGTCAACAGAAATGACGGAGTAGTGGAGATGGTTCACTGAAATTTCAATTAAATGCTTTTGGTTCAGTAACCACTAAATTTGTGCTGGTTCATTTAACTTGCACTCTGTGAAAACCCTTAAAACTGTGAGAATAAGTAGAGGACCACAGAGCTAACAAGTATAAGCTTTATAGCTTAGTAATGTAAATCATGACCAGAGTTTGCTTTTCTTTGTTTACACATATTTCTTTATAAAAATCTTTCCTCTTTGTATGCAGAGCTTTTAAACATTTCTTTGTAATTAGATGCAGCTCAAGCACAACTTAGATGACTTCCACAGTATGTGCTAAACAATTAAAATGACACACGGTTGTATATGGTCACATTTTTTCTTCCAATTATTATAGTTTGTCAGTGGAGAGGCAAATTCATTAAGTTGTTATGCCACATCTTTAATGAGCGTCTCTCTGTAACATAAATTGTGATAATCATTTTGCAAATTTCTTTTTGAAACACTGAAATATGCTTGTAAGCTCAGAAACAGACAGTTAAAGAAAGCTGAATTTGTAAAAGTGTTGCAAATTTTGCCTCATTATCAAATAGCACAAGCCACTTCCTTGTCCTTGCAGTGAAAATTTGTCAGGACTTAGGAAAGTATTTTTGTATTCGTAATCAGAAGAGTAGCTGAAAATTCCACAATTGGTTTTATTTTAAATATACAAGCAAACTTGGGCCAGTTACGGTCTGTTATTCTACTTTAAAGACATGAAGATCTGGATATTAATACTGTAAGCAGTTATAGAATTATTGCTCCATATGCTGATTGCATCCTTCAGTAACCACAAGGCCCAAGTCATGGGACACCACTGCATGTCTTTTGCACACTGAACCATTGAAGCTTTGGAGAAGGAACGTGAGTTACACCTGGAAGTGGGTTGCCCTGAGAGGATCAACAATTGGGGATGAAAGTTGATCTGGTTCTCTTTTAGTGATTTTAGGGCTTGGACTGCAACCAATCTGAAGTCCAGTCAAGGATCAGTTTGGGGTGGAGAACTCTTTGCAAGTTCCATGAAGCACCCTGGGCCTGAAACATGAACTATTTCTTTCCACAGATACTGCCTGAACTGTTGGGTGTTTCCAGAGCTTTTTTGCTTTTATTAATGTAATCCAGCTCCTTGTTTCATAGGAAAACACAGGAAACTAACCTTCTAGCCTACCCCACCAGTCAATATGATCATGGCTGATCAAAACTAGCATCAGCTCCTCTTTTGTGCTAGTGCCCTGCAATCTGCTATTCCTCTCGTTCATATATTTGTCTCCACCTTAAATGCAACAGCATTGCATAAGATCATTGCAAGTGTGATTCACCATTAGTAGTGCCTGATGGAATTTCTGAGAGGCAGAATTCAATTAAAAATTATTGAGATTGTATTCTACGTGAGAAATACCATATCAGTAATAAAATAATGCACAGCTACATGATTGAATTTCTGGCAATTTTCAGATTTGGATTTAATCATACATCAGGGCCAAAAAGAACAAGCTTTATGTAAGAGGTGATGAGAAGATACTATGATGGTGATAAAATGCTAGTCATTTGGTCACTTTAAACCTCAGTGAAATTGTGCGCTACTGAAGCAGTAAGGGGTTGCAGAGGGTAATGGATTTTGCCCGATATATCATGGGCACATCCCTCCCCATGATAGGAAGTATCTTTAGGAGGTACTGACCCAGAAAGGCAACATCCATCGACAAAGATCTTCACCATCTGGGATATACCGTCTTTGTGCATTTACCATCAGACAGGAGATACAGAAGCCTGAAGTGCCACGCCATAATGCTGCTAATGTGATGTTATGTGCCTGTGATGCTGCTGCAAGTATGTTTTTCATTGCATATGTACTTGTGCATATGATTATAAACTCAGCTTTCACTTTTGACCAGTGAATGGGGACAGTATTTCACCTCACCACTGATATTTCAGTAGCTTTGATCTTTTCAAATATACACACCGCCTGCACTTACTGTATATAGCACTTTTCACTTATCAGCCAATGATTGCAAAGTAGAAAATATAGAGCCAACTTTCAACAGCAATCACTCGCAAACAGCTGTGAACAGAAAATCTGAGGTGGTGGTGGTCTGGGGAAAACTTAGGCAGCACGACTGGAAATTCCCTGTCCTTCAATGTGGTGTAGCAGGATCACTTATAATCATCTGAGAGCAGTTTTTCCTCGTAACTCCAACCTCCTAAGAACAAAATTAAACATATCTCAAAGTCTGAAAGCTTGTATTGTATAATCTGCAGAAAACCAGAGCTGTAATGCTTTGAGTTTACCACTAGGTGTTACTGTCTACAGGAAAGAACAGAAGGCAACTTTGTCTCAAAAATTCACTCCTGGCTGTGCTAACGACCATGGGACTCAGCAGTGAGAAGGGCACCTTTCATAAACAATATATGTCTATAGTCAATAGGATTTGGGTTTCAGCCAACGGGAACGTCATGATGTTCCGATTAAATGAACCTCAATATGAGCTAATGTTGTGTAAATACTGCACACATACAATTGTCAGTTGGCACAGAAGAAAACAGATTGTACACCGCACAAAATTATTAAAAAGTATATTTACAAATTTCAGCTTTATGGTACAGTTAGTAGAAAAAAGAAAGAGAAAAAAGACCATTTGAGTTAACCCAGTCCAAATGTGCACATAAATTTGGAGCTCATCTTGAAGTTGTCATTTTTACTCGCATGCTGGACCCATGGTTTGTGTGAAAGCACACACCACATACTGAACTTTGCTCGAGAGAACTTTTCTCTCTCAGGAGTATTGGCTCTTCCTGCTTGGACCCATTCATCGGCTCAAAGCACTTTGTACAATGGAAATGTTCCTTCTGATGGCATTCTCAGCCATCTTCCCTCCTGTCCATTCCACAGTTCCCATCAAAATGACCACGAACCCCACCAGTGTCCATCACAGATCTCTTTCTCTGCCCATCTCTCTCTACAACTTTCTCCTACAACATTCCTAAGTTGAACATCATATCCCCTTATCTTTAGCCGAAACCAAAACGTTCCACCAACAGGACACACTGCTTTTGCAGAAAACTACTAAATGAAACACTCTACTGCATTAGCAGTAAAAATTTTAGCACATTGAATAAGATGGAGATATTTAATTTCCAATTAAATAATGCATCATCTTAATCAGCTTCAATACCGGTGCAAGTATGTCTGCTTAATTATAAGACCATAAAACCATAAGATATAGGAGCAGAATTAGGCCCTTTGGCCCATTGAGTCTGATCCGCCATTTGATCACGGCTGATCCAATTTTCCTTTCAGCCCCAGTCTCCTGCCTTATCACTGTTTCCCTTCATGCCCTGACCAATGAAGAATCTATAAATCTCTGCCTTAAATATACACAAAGACCTGGCCTCCACAGCTGCCTGTGACAAAGAATTCCACAGATTCATCACCTTCTAGCTAAAGAAATTCCTCCTCATCTCCATTCTAAAACGTTGCCCCTCTATTCTGAGGCTGTCTTTCACCACAGGAAATATCTTCTTCACATCCATTCTATCAAGGCTATCCGATAGATTTCAATGAGTTCACTCCTCATTCTTCTGAATTTCAGTGAATGCAGTCCCAGAGCCATCAAACGCTCTTCATATGACAATTAATTCAATCCTAGAATCATTTTCCTGAACCTCCTTTGAACTGTTTCCAGTTTCAGCACATCTTTTCTCAGATCAGGGGCCCAAAACTGCTCACAGTACTCCAAGTGAGGCCTCACCATTGCTCATTGCTTTCTTAAAACAAATTTAAAATGCATTTATCTTAAAATATCGTGAGTCCTAATGAAGGGTCTTGGCCCAAAACGTTGACTGTTTACTCTTTTCCACAGATGCTGCCTGGCCTGATGAGTTCCTCCATCATTTTGTGCATTTATCTTAAAACATATTCAGTTTCTTCCGAAGTAAGACATTAATGAATACTGTAGGTTCCAGATATGTTACAAAGAACGTAGTTTAGAGCAAAGTCTGGAAATTCAACCTCAGAGTCTGAAACTCATTCCAATTTCTTCCATTTATACCTTGTCAAGAAGTAGACCCACATGGTCCTAAATGAGAAGGTGCCTCAATGAAAACTTAAACAGTGGAACAGTTGAATCTGTTTTCTGTAATAATGTGCATTGACAGGGTAGTGAAGATGGCCATTGACAGGCTGGCCTTCATCTGTGAGGATACTGTACATAGGAGAAGAGACGTTATGTTGTGGTTGTACGATATGCTGGTGAGACAGCACTTGAGGATTTTGTACAGTTTTGGTCACCCTGTTAAATAGTTAAGACATTATTAAACTGGAAAGAGCGCAGAGAAGATTTACAAGGATGCTACTAGGACCGATGGCCTGAGTTACAGGGAGAGGCCAGGCAGGCTAAGACTTTATTATTTGGAATGTGGGAGATTAAGGGATAACTTAATAGTAATGTAAAATATTATGAGGGTATAAGTAGGTTAAATGTACATACTCTGTTCCCAGGGAAGGTGACCTAAAAAAAAACTAGACAGCATAGGACTCAGGGAACGACTTCTTCATGCAGAGGAAATAGTTGAGGCAGCTACAATAATAACATTTAAAGTACATTTGGATAAGTAAATCAATAGGAGGGGTTTAGAGGGAAATGGACCAGGCAAATAGGACTAGCTTGGTGGGCACCACATGGCTGGCATAAATGAGTTGGGCTGAAGGACTTGTTTATGTGCTCCACTAGTCTATATTCCCATTTGCCTTTATTTTAGTATTTCTGATGATAGGGCAATATTTCATCAAAATAATTCATTTTTGTTCACTACCTGTTGAAACAAAACCAATTTTGATGTCGGTCATGGCTCAGAAGATATCACTCTTAAAACTTACTCATGTGTTAGTCATTGTCTAAAGGCTTGAACATGTAATGTAGACTGGCAATTATTATATCATGTATTGTACTAAAGAAGTTTCACACTACTTGACATGGTGTCTTTCATTTGGGATATTAAACTCAGGCTTTATCTGCCAACTCAGGTGGACAATGAGGTTAATAAGACATTGGAAAGTTAGAAATTCTAATATTTGAGCCACTGTTCACCCTTCAACCAATAAACAAGTTAATGTGATCATTGGAGCTATTGCTTACTAATTGATTAAATAGTCTACTGCATAAACATTGAAATCATATTTAGAAAGGGAACTGTAATGTGTAGCCACAAAAGAGAAGTTTCTAACCAACTGAATCTGCAAATTTCCTCATCTTCAGTTTCATCAATGTATTCTTGTATCTTTGGAACTAACTTGTCCCACTAACAAATAAATGGACTACCGACACCAGTGTGCTTGATGCAATAGCTCTTAATCCTGTGTGAATTTAGTACAAATCAAATTAACTGGAAGCTCACATCTTAACAGAAACATCCCAGGAAGAGCTAAATCTCAGCATAAATGAACGATAAAACCAAGGCATCAATCTAGTCCACGCAATATTTATAGACAGTGCCTTTTGATAGAGCAAGTAATTTTAGGCCTATAATTTTTCAATTTAAATCATTGTTACATACAAATGAAGGTTTTTGTTTTTTTGAGGTTTTTACCCAAGTCATCTTTACTGTAAAGTATAATAAAGCTATTATTATATTATCATAATTGTTAGCTAAGCAATGTCTAGTCCAGTGATATTCTAATGAATTTATTTGATAGAGCAGCCTCAAACTACTAAATATAATTCTGGTTTTCTTGCTGGCATGTTCAGCAGCTTATGTTGTCTTTTGTATTTGTTCATGGAAGGTAGCCAGATTGGTGGAGCACAGTTAAAAAATATATAGAATTATATAGCACAGAAACAACCCACCATGTTCATTACCTTTTTGCAGAACTACACTAGTTCTATCTGCCCATATTAGGTCCTTATCCTTACATGTGTTCCAGTAATATCTCCTCTTACGTGATGGTGGGCCTCCCTTGATCTCCATCAGCCCTTGTGTTTATGAAGCTACAGGCAAAATTTCAAGGCTTTACGCAAGATATTTGGTCTTTCCTAATTTTGGTTTCTTGCTCACTCCTGATTTGTTCCATCATTAGAATCTGTCCCTTCAGCCCCAGAATTCATCTCCAGAAACTTTACTCTTCTCTGAGATTTGTGACAATACCATTAATTAAACTGTTTCCTGGATGAGACTGACCTTGTACATTTTGCAAATGTAGACACCCAGATGAGCTACTGTTAAAGTTCAGCCTAACTTATTGGTGATGGGCACAATCTAACAGTTATTTAAAAATTTACACTTTTCGTCTTCTGCTGTTTAACATGGAAAACTCCAAAGGAAAACTTAACCTATGAATTTCCTCTTAGACCAATCATGAGGCAGTCTATTGCTGCCTCAGAGCTCTTCTGTTAATGAAGCAACATATAGCAGTGCACAGTAGAGCCGAGCAAACGTCGGAATTCAGCTGGAAAGTAACAGAGAAAGGGCTGAAGGAGTAAAGGAATGGAGGGAAGAAATAAGTGAGCATTATTTGGTATTCTTTTCAGCCCATGTTTATGCATTAGACAATTTGGCTATAGAATAAAATGGATAAACTTCCAGATTTTATAGGAGACAGCCAAGAATATACACTTTTGCTGTTGTGGAAATCTTAAATTTATTCATGGAAATTTCTTGCAATGCAATTATTCATTATTAATCTATTGTTTTTCGGAGCGAAAGGCTTGCTATGAAATTTCAGAGAGGAGTCAATCAATTTGTTATGGTTCTGGAGTCTCACATTTGCCACAGCTCTGGTCCAGGCAGTAGATTAACTTCCCCAAAGAACATTTATGAACCAAACAGGTTTTACAACAAATTGATATGATTACTGTTACTGACTCTCATTTTTAATTTCAAATATAATTAAATATAAGTTTAATTTCCCAAAAGCAATAGTAGGATTTGAACTTGCATTTCGGGATCATTAATTTAGACTTCTGGATACTTGCCTGCAACTTAATTGCAGTTCCCTTGAGAAGCTGGATTTAAGAAGTTAATAGCGTTGTCCTAAGGAATGGACCATTGACCTGTGAAATGATTCTGATATTGTTAAGTGGCTTTGGTTGTCATAATTGGGCTTTCAGCGAGCAGAAGGCACTTTCAATATACGTATATGTCACTATGGGAGTGGAATCATCCAGATGTCCAAATGCAGTCAACTATTTCACAGTCACTGTGCTTTGTCTTGGCCTTAGTTTTGGATATGGATCAGAAGGCGTGCACCAACCCTTACACTGGAACCTGGCTTTTGGTCTTCAACAGTCAGTTTGTGCCAATGCTAAGAGTGTGCTGCACTCCCAGAAGAACAGTTGTTTGAATGAGATAATGAAAATGGCTTGGCTAGAAATTCAACCACCTAGCAAGTAGCAGTAGCACGTTGTACCTTAGCTCCAAAATCCATTCCACTGAAATCAATAGAATGAATTTCATTGGCTGAGGGCAAAGTATTGATACTACGCATTTAATGTAACTGCTTGGGAATCAATTCCTCGGCAGTTGTTTTACATTAATAATCAAAGAACTCCAGAGGGGTCTTTGTTATCTTTACCAATGTGCTGCTTTTGCTCAATCACACAGGTTTTTCTAAGTGCTAAAACATAATTAATACTGTAAAAAATAAAGCTTTGAATACTGCTAAAGCAAAAGGGACCATATAAGTATAAATTTCTTTCCCTAAAAATAGAAGACTGATTAATCAATTGATACTGGACTTCTTTAAATCTTGAGTATATTTCTTCCCAACTCTAGAGCAGCATTTATGTCATTAATTTCTGCACCAGATTGAGAGGTCACTGCTTGTCATGTTGTGTCACAGTTCAGCACTCTTAAATCAGATATCATAAAGGGGATGATAGGAATGGCCATGTTATTGAGCTGTTTCTTCCCTGATGTAACATTATGTCTTTGAACAGCAACGTTTGCCTCATCCCAGTTATGCCTCTCTTCTTCACACAGAAGTCTTTTCGTTAAATCATATTTTATTGATCTTCATGAATTAAGCACATACTGTAGTCGCCTCTTGAATGACACAAGCAACTGATTGTGAATGCCAATCATTTTCTATATTGATCTTGTGCCTTTGAGAGAACTGGCTGAAACTATTCAGACATTAGATTTGTTGGACCTTTAAAGTTCTCAGAGTGAGGAGACTTAAAAATCCAGCAGAAGCAAACTGAATATAAACAGACAAAATGGACATATTCCTGGATGTATTCTTGCAGCTAGGATAAATCTTAATATTCAAATAATTAAATACCTGTGGATATGGAGCCAGAATTAGTCATGGTGTTAGTGAAACTTAAAGATTGTATTTAAAATTAACCTGCTTCATTTATGTCCTTTCTTTGCCTTGTCCTGCCTGAATGCTGGAACTGGAATCAGAATTTGTTTATCAATGTTACATGACTATGATATAGTGAAAACGTTTTTGAGTATCATCTAGACCAAGGTTTCCCAACCATTTTTATGTCCTGGACCAAAATCATTATGCAAGGGGTCCACTGACCCCATGTTGGGAACCTCTGATTTAGACAGATTATTCCAATGTGAGTACATTGACATAGCAAAAGAGGAAAACAGAATGTAGAACACAGTGTTACAACTGCAGAGAAAATATAGTGCAGGTAAAAAAAAATGCAAAGGCCATGGCAGATTAGATTTGGGAAACTGAGTTCATGAGAGATCTATTCAAGAATCTGATAACAGCATCTGAACCTTGCATTTTCAAAAAGTCTTTAACAAGGTGACACACAAGAGGGTACTTCACCAGATAAGAGCCCATTGTATTACAGAAATGGCCAGAATAGATACTAGCATGGACAGAAGGTAAGCAGGAGGTTAAGTGTGGGAATAAAGGGGGACAATCTTCTGTCCATGTAAGTAACTTTCTTGCAATACCATGGGTTCCTATCTTATTTAGCAACCACATGTGGGACACTTTGTCAAAGGACTTCTGAAAATCCACTGACTCTCCTTTGTTTATCTTGCCTGTTATTTTTCTCAGAGTTCAAACAGATTTGTCAGGCACTATTTCCCCTTACTTCAACCTGTTTTATCATATTTCATCCTTTCTCTCATTGCCTTTTTTTAGTTGTGTTCTACCGTCTTTGACTTCACTTTTTAGCCCTGAATGCCAATGATGCTTTATTTTCATTGGGATAATTCAATCCTGTTTCTTCCAATTTATTCGCATAAACTCCAGCCACTGCTGCTCTAAAGTTACCCCTGCTAGTGTCCCCTTCCAATCAACTTTAATCTGCTTCTCTTTCATGGCTCTGTATTTCCCTTTATTTCACTGTTTTGCCCCATCAAACAAGCATTATGTGAATTCTATGACATTATGATGATGCCTCCTAGGGGTTTCTTTGCCTTAAGCTCCATATATCAAATCTGGTTAGTTACACACAACCCAGTCCAGAATTTTCTTTTCCCTAGTGGGCTTATCCACAAGCTGCTCCAAAAAGCCATCTCATAGGCATTCCATAAATCCCTTCTCTTGGGATCCAGCACCAACTTGACTTTCCCAATCTATCTGCATATTGAATTCCCCCATAACCATCACAGCATTACCCTTTTTCCATGCCTTTTCTATCTCCCAGACAGGGGATTAGAGAGTATGACAGGGAAGAGAATGGTCTTTGATTATGTTGCCTGCTTTAGTGAGGCAGATGAAAGTTAATGGAGAGGAGGCTAGTTTACGTGATGGACTGGGCTGTGTTCAAGTCATCTGCAATTTCTTGACATCTTGGGCAATGCAGTTAGCAGACTAAGCCTTAATGCTGCCAAATAGGATGTTTTCTATGGAGAATCTATAAACCATCAGTGTATCTTGAAGAGATTCTGCAGGTAGAGTACTTCCAGGATTACGAATGAAATTCAAATGAGGTAAAGAGAATCCTTGACCACTACAACACATAAACAGGCCCTTAAGACCATATAGTCCATGCCAAAA
The DNA here is from genome assembly GCF_963921235.1 of Mobula hypostoma. NCBI lineage: Eukaryota > Metazoa > Chordata > Chondrichthyes > Myliobatiformes > Myliobatidae > Mobula > Mobula hypostoma. The sequence goes on from NC_086100.1 coordinate 160,724,578, forward strand.
TATTAAGCTGCCTAGTCCCATTGACCTGTATGCAAAGCATAGCCCTCCATGTATCTACACAAATAGCTCTTCAATTTCAAAATTGAAGCCAAATCTGCCACTTCCACTAGCAGCACATTCCACACACTCTTCACCCTCTGAGTGAAGATATTCCCACTCATGTTCTCCTTAAGCAATTCACCTTTCACCCTTAACCTATGGTCTCTAATTGTAGTCTCACCCAAAGCCTGCTTGCATTTACCATGTCGTTCAAGGAATTATGGATTTGTATTCCCACATGCTCTGTTCTATCACACTCCTCAGTGTCCTACTGCTCACTATGTGGGTTCTACCCTAGTTTATCCTCTCAAAGAGTAACATTTCACACTTATCTGCATTAAATTCCATTTGCTAAATGTAAGCCCATTTTTGCACTTGGTCCAGATCCCGCTACAAGATTTTATAGCCTTCCTTACTGTCCATAATGCCCCCAATCTTGGTATCATCCCAAATGTGCTGATCTATATCATTGATATAGTTAACAATCAACAATGGACCCAGTACCGAATCCTTTGACCCCAATGCAACCCATTTGTCTGATTTATCATTTCTCAGAGCTGGCTATCACTGATAAAGCCAGTTTTATAGCCCACCTCCAATTAACTTTGAACCATGCTTTGAACCATTGAAATTTTCTGGTGAATGTGTTCTCTCCTGTTGGATAAGGAGTTCCAAGTTTTAGACCCAACAACAATATACCTCCACGTAAGGCTGGTGTGTTACTTGGCAGTGACCCACGCAAGTATTGGAGTTCCCATCTGGAGCCCTTGTGATGGTGGTAAAATTTTCAGGTGTGGTAAGTAGAGTCAGAGTAGTTCAGGCAAAACTTTAGAATACCTAATGCACTGCAGGGGTTGTGTTTCCATGGCAGTATGGGGAAAAATAAGGTAGAAGGCAGCACATTTAATATTTACTGAACAAAACCACGATTTACAATAAAGCACAAATTGAGTCTTTCGACATGGAATGGAGGAAAGATTGAAAAGCCTCACAGCAATTTGTAATTGAATCTGATGTTTCTGGTGCCAAACATGATTGCTTAAAAACAACGTTCATTCAATTCACTGGTTTAACTTAGGATTTATCAAACAAGAGCATTAACCCTTTAGGTCGTGATGCTGGTCGAGCAAGTACTATCATCTGCTGTCATTTCTGTAATCTGATTTTACTCAAAGTTTTCATTAATTATTCAAATTCCAAACTGTTCTGCAAGGAATTACTAGCATAAATGTTGCATGACTCTGAATCTGAAAGGTTGTTCCTGTATGTTCAAAAGTGCACAACACTTTAATTTTAAGTGCATGTACAACATGACCATAGGAGGCAAAGACGTTTTTTTTTTCACTCTTGTGATTGAAACTAAACTGAAATGGTTGCAGATAAAAGTAAATGTGCATCTGTTTCATTTTAGATTCAACCAAAGAGTTGATAATATACTACATTTAGTTATTTCTAGGTGACAAAATATATTATCAACATTATTGGCAGCATAGCAGACTGGTTGTTACTGAATTTGTAACTCATACAACTTCCAGCATGGCATCGAGGGAATTTTAATTTGAGTAAATAAATAAATCTGGAATTAAAAAAATTGTCTTGTATCAGTAATGGTAGTACAAAATCCAATAGGTTCGCTGAAATCCTTCAGGAAAGGAAATGTGCCATCCCAATATTGTGGACTTAGGAAATTATTATTGTCCTTCAGTTCAACAGTAATAAATGCTTACCAAAACTACAATACCTATATTCTGTGAATGGAAAAAAGATGTGTTTAAACATGTTCATATACATTGTGGCGCAGTGGCAAAGCCAGTATAACCACTAGCTCAAAGATCCAGTTTCAACCCTAATGTCGTGTGCTGTCTGTGTGGAGATTGCATATTCTTCAAGTGACCCAGCATGACCTTCATCTGCATGCTTTGGTTACCTGCCAACTCCTAAAAGGCGTGTGTGTTTGGGGATAATTGGTTACCTTGAATTTCTTCTATCGTGTAGCGAAATCTTGTAAGTGAGGAGTTGAGAATCTGAGGAGAATGCGGAAATGGGATGAATATAAAACTTGTGTAAATGAGTAGTTGGTGGATGGTGTGGACTCACTGGGGTAAAGGACCTATTCCCATGCTGTATCTCGCTTTGACTCAACAACACAGATGGGAAATTATTTTGTGCTATCCAGCCAATCAGCCTCACGTAAGGGGCAAAAGAAAAAAAATCATGGCTAATTTTCAGTAGAAAATTCTTTCACAACTTACAGTGACACGTGATGTTATTGCACTCTTTGATTAATTGGGGTTTCAATCCTCTATGTTCGGAAATACCTGCTTACTTCTAAAGGTTTGCCAGTTTTCCAATTGTTGAATCAGGGGTTCTGGGCTGACCTAATCTGAGTTCTGTTTTAGACCAGCTCTGTTTAATGAAGTATAACTGGAAAATGGCAGATTGGTAAACGATGACTTGCTGATTGGCCATCTGCCAGTTCAAATTGGCATCTGTATGTTGTGCCTGGTTCAAAATTGTTTAAGATTGTTTGTCATTTTGAATACAGAAGTATAAATGTGAATAAAATAATTGTTACTCAGATCTGATGCAGCATAAAAAACCAATAAGATAAGGAACACAATAATATTTAAAAATAATAAATATAACTACATAATAGCTTATATACATAGATTGATTAGGGGTGCAGTGGGGTGGGTTAGTGGGTGCAGGTGTTGATCAGCCTCCTCCCTGATGGGAGTGGGAGAAACAGTCCATGAGCAGGGTGGTGGGATCCTTCATGATGTTTCTGGCTCTTTTTCGGCACCTTTCTGTCTATATGTCCTTGATGGCAGGTAGGCTGTTGCCAGAGATACGTTGGGCAGTTTTGGCGACCCATTGTGGAGCTTTTCTCTCCGTCACAGTGCAATTTCCATACCATACAGTGAGACAGCTTGTTAGGATGCTCTCTACTGGGCATCTGTAGAATAACATGAGTATAGATGTGCATAGTCCAGCTCTCTTCAGCCTTCTCAAAAATTTCAGGTGTTGGTGAGCTTTCCCGATTTTGTAGAATGTGTTCTGGGAGCACAAGAGATTGTGCAAGATGTGCCCGGGAGCTTGAAACCAGCAGCTGAAGTAACAAGGAGTCTGAGTGGTGTGAGTCTTCCTGAATTAAGAACCATCTATTTTGTCTTGTTGACATTAAGGAAGAGGTTACTTGCCTGGCACCAGGCCTTGAGCTCTTCCACCTCCTCTTAGGAAGATGTCTCATTTTTGTTGGTGATGAGCCCTACCCAAAATTGTGTTATCGGCAAACTTGACAATGAGATAACTCAGATATTTGGCTGGATAGTCATATGGGAGTAGAGTGTACAGCAATGGACTCAGCTCACAGTCCTGAGAGGTACTTGTATTGAGGATGATGGGGTTGATGGATTGGTCTGAGTTTCTCTTTGTAAAGTTTACTCAAACTGATTCTTGAGCTTTTGGCCATTTCTGTTATCCAGCATTCCATTTCCAGTTCCCACTCCTGCTGCTGAATAGTTCCTGAACTGTGTACGGTATGCTTGCCTTCACTAGTTGATGCACATTGCAGCTTTGTAAAACTTTGGTCAAGCTGCACTTCAAGTATTGGGTGAAGTTCTGGTTGTCACATACAGGAGGCTTCGGAATTGATGTGGAAGTGGTTCACCAGGATGCTGCTTGGATTAGAGTATGAACGAAAAGGAGAGGTTTGTTTTCTCTGCAGTGCCAGAGAGTTAGGGGAGAATTAATAGAAGGTTATAAAATAATGAAAGGTATACAATAGAATATTTTTAAACAAGGTAGAAATATTGAGGACTAGAGGATGTGTATTAAAGGTCAGAGGGGAAAATTTAAAGGAGATGGGCTGGGCAATTTCTTTTTATACAGAGTGATATTTGTCTAGAATGGGCTCTCAGGAGTGGTGTTAGAAGCACATGTGAGAGTGGTATTTAAAAGGCTGTTAGACAGGCACATAAATATGCAGGGAATAGAGGGATATTGATCACGTACAGTCAGAAGGGATTAGTTTAATTCTGCATTATGTATGCTGATATCATGGGTTGAGGGGTTTGTCCCCGTGCTGCACTGTTCTATGTTCTGTTCTCAGAATCTCTCTGCTAATCATTGATGCATCAGAGTATAGAGGGTGATCAACAAGCTGTAACTGAGCATCAATATAGAGATTGATTAGGGCTTTACACCTAGTTAGGTTCATATTCACATCCAAATTTTTCTACACATATGGAGGTTAGTCATGGCTACCCTCAAAATCTATTGCACAGTTGCAAGGCCGTTTGGAGTATCCTGAAAGGAATATGAATTGAGCGCCTGAAATGCAACTCTAACTTCTTGGTGACCATGAGAAAGGTCATATGCAACACATAAACTGGACCTTCAGTCCAGCTGGTCCACGCTAATGAAGATACCCCACCCAAGCTAGACCAAACCACCAGTGTTTTGTAGAGCACCTGACAGACCTTTCTGTTTTGTCCTTGCCAAAAAAGGCAACGAGATTGCTCGGCATGTGGCTTACATCAAAGATCAGTTATTATCACTGACAATAAATCTGGTGGTGTGCGAATTGTTATTTTGCTGTAGCTGTACAAGGGTAAAGACATAAAATTACAATAAAATACAAAAAAAGTACAAAAAGGAATAAAAAGGATCATGAACAACAGAAACTTGTTGGCAGAGAGGAAGGAGATGTTCCAAAATCATTGAGTGTGGGTCTTCAGACTCCTGCACCACCCCCTGATAGTAGTAATGAGAAGAGGACAGGCGATGGATGAAGAGTGTCCTTAGTGATGGATGCCAACTTCGAGAGGCACCACTTTTTAAATATGTCCCCAATGGCAGGAGGCTAGTGATGGAGCTAGCTGAGTGTATAATTCTCTGCAGCCTTTTGCTGAGGTGTCTCCCCCTCTCTAATTTACACTATCCTAATCTTTCACTGCCTATGTATTTGCTGTTGCGTGTTTATTCCCAGTGGGGCAAAATCTTGGCTTTGAATCTTCATCTGAGTGACTCCTTCCTCCAGCATGAGAACCTGCCCATAACCCCAAAGTCTCTGCACACTTTACATTCCAGATCAAGTTTAATTATTTTACTAACATTCAATGATACATGAATAGAGCTAAATGAAACAATGTTCCTCCAAGCCAAGGTGCAAAGCACATTGCCAACAGCACGTAGCACAATAGTTCATATGGTTACAATTTCAAAAAAAAATTACAGTCATTCGAAACAAAATAGCCATGGTCCCCGAATAGTATGAGTATGGAGTGTTCTGGTCCAGCTTGTTCTTCCACTGAGTGAACACCGGAGAGAAACACTGAGTGAACACTGGAGAGAGGACTGAGTGAACACCGGAGAGAAACACTGAGTGAACACCGGAGAGAAGCTCTGAGTGAACACCGGAGAGAAACACTGAGTGAACACTGGAGAGAAACACTGAGTGAACATCAGAGAGAAACACTGAGTGAACACCGGAGAGAAACACTGAGTGAACACCGGAGAAAGGACTGAGTGAACACCGGAGAGAAACACTGAGTGAACACCGGAGAGAGGACTGAGTGAACACCGGAGAGAAGCACTGAGTGAACACCGGAGAGAAGCACTGAGTGAACACTGGAGAGAAACACTGAGTGAACACCGGAGAGAAACACTGAGTGAATACCGGAGAGAGGACTGAGTGAACACCGGAGAGAAACACTGAGTGAACACCGGAGAGAAGCACTGAGTGAACACCGGAGAGAGGACTGAGTGAACACCGGAGAGAAACACTGAGTGAACACCAGAGAGAAGCACTGAGTGAACACCGGAGAGAGGACTGAGTGAACACCGGAGAGAAACACTGAGTGAACACCGGAGAGAAACACTGAGTGAACACCAGAGAGAAACACTGAGTGAACACCGGAGAGAGGACTGAGTGAACACCGGAGAGAAACACTGAGTGAACACCGGAGAGAAACACTGAGTGAACACCGGAGAGAGGACTGAGTGAACACCGGAGAGAGGACTGAGTGAACATCGGAGAGAAACACTGAGTGAACACCGGAGAGAGGACTGAGTGAACACCGGAGAGAGGACTGAGTGAACACCGGAGGGAAACACTGAGTGAACACCGGAGAGAAACACTGAGTGAACACCGGAGAGAAACACTAAGTGAACACTGGAGAGAAACACTGAGTGAACACTGGAGAGAGGACTGAGTGAACACTGGAGAGAAACACTGAGTGAACACCGGAGAGAAACACTGAGTGTACACCGGAGAGAAACATTGAGTGAACTCCGGAGAGAGGACTGAGTGAACACCGGCTCGAAACACTGAGTGAATACCAGAGAGAAACACTGAGTGAACACCGGAGAGAAACATTGAGTGAACTCCGGAGAGAGGACTGAGTGAACACCAGAGAGAAACACTGAGTGAACACTGGAGAAAGGACTGAGTGAACCAGAAAGAAACATTGAGTGAACACCGGAGGGAAGCACTGAGTGAACACCGGAGGGAAACACCAAGCAAGCTGGCTGTGCAGCACTGATGGGAGGGGCTAGCCGCCAACCCAGCAATGATTCTAGAGAGCTGTTAACACTCTTTCACCTTGTTGCACTTTGCTGCTCCCTGTATGTCTGATGCAACAAATATCTGAAGAATTCCCTCATTCCATCCCTCACACTCTCCTGCTCCCTTCCCCTCCCTGCTGTTTTAAGAAGATCTTTAAAACCCATCCCTCTACCTCAAGGCTTTGGTCAACTGACTTGCGATGTGTTTTGTTTCAACAAGATCCTACATTTGACATAGTCCCTTCATCATTTTGAAGCATCGAAGATGAATGGCAGGAAACTTGTCAAACTACAAATAGATGCTGACCAATTGAAGAGAGATGAAATATATTGCGTAAATACTCCTGGGATGAATATTTTGATGCTTTAACAGATTACTAGTAGAATACAAATGAAAGATTTAGTTGTAGAATCAGGAATTGGCCCACAGTAGGCAATTACCAACTGAGGCATCAATTTGCATTGGTCTAACCTCATTGCTTTTTGCTGAGATGGTGAATTTTGCTGGCTGTATTTGAAGAGCTAGCTTGCAAAAATGACTGTGTTTGATGATGTGAGGAAGATATATGAATATGAGTCATTACAGTTAAAGTGACACATGTATTGAAGGACCCTATACTGATGACTGCATCTGCCAACAGTAAATTAGTTCCTTTGAAGCAGTACAATGGAGAGACATTCTCTCCACAATGGATGCACAACAGCTGTAGTGTGTGCCATCCACAATATATATTCTACTTACTCACCCAGAATATTCAGACAAACTTCCCAAATCCATGACCTCGATCTAAATAAAGGCAACCTGCGACTGGAAGCACCGCCAATTGTAGGAGAGATATCCCGATGGGCTCCTCCGACATCCCGACAGGCTCCTTTGATATTCCGACAGGCTCCTCCGAAATTCCGACAGGCTCTTTCAGTACACTGGGACGCACCGGTGGGCTCCTCTGATATCCCAACAGGCTGCTCCGACACATTGGCAGGCTTATCCGATATCCCATTGGGCTCCTCTGGCACACTGGTGGGCTCCTCCGATATCCCAACCAGCTCCTTCGACACCTCAGCCAATACGCTGTGTAATAATTTTGATCTGCATGAACACAATGCAAGACAAACTGTGATTGGGTACAGGAGTGGAACTTCGTGTGGTCTTCTGCTGTCTGAACTAGTCTGGCTATTCTCTGACCTCTCTCATTAAAAGGATGTTTTTGCCCACAGAACTGCCATTCGTTGGATTTTTTTTTAGATTTTTTGCATCATTTTCTGTGAACTCCAGAAACTGTTGTGTGTGAAAATCCCAGGAATCAGCAGTTTCTGTGGCACTCAAGCCATCCTGTCTGGCACGAACAATCATTCCACAGTCAACATTATTTAGATTACATTTTCTCAACATTCTGATGTTTCGTCTGAGCAATAAATGAACTTCTTGACCGTGTCTGCTTGCACATAGTAGGCATTCAGTTGCTGCCTCATGTTTGGCTGATTAGATATTTGCATTAATGTACAGGTGTATCTTCTAAAGAGGCACTGAGTGTATATTCTGTGTGTTGTCTGTACCTACGTGCCTGTGCTGCTGCTGCTGCAAGTGAGTTTTTATTGCACTTGTGCCAATGGTAAATAAACTCAGATTTTGGTGTAAAATTAAAACCAAACTATCTTCAGTCTCAGGCTTTCACTCTGTTAACTTGTCTCCACCAAGACCGAAGGAAGAGACTCAATAATTGACCGAAACATACAAAAAAAGAACAAAATCAATCCTGCTCTTGCACGATTCCAAATACACATTGTGACAGTACAGTACGTAGATCCAGGTGAGGATGAAAATGGAATGCTGTGGTTGCTGAAGTTGTCTGAGTCTCAGTCATAAACAGAGGTTGGAGAGACAAGAGTCTGCAGGTGCTGGAAGCTGAAGCAAAAAAAAACAAATCTGCTGGAAGCACTCAGCAGGTTGATAAGCATTTCCTGTATAAGGGGAAAATGAATTGACATTTCTGGTCAAAACCCTGCATTAGAACTGAATATGGAGAGGTAAGATAGCCAGAATAAAGAGGAAAGTGGGAATGGTGAGATGGGGCTGGTAGTTGATAGGTAGACCAAGGAGGGGTGAAGGATAGTGGGGAAGGGAAAGGTGGAGCCAGGGCGTGATAATTGGGAATTTGTGCTGAAATCCGATTGTTCCCATTATCACCTGCGTAACCTATCAGGGGAGGGGTGAAAGGTAGATGAAGTCTGGGGGAATGGGGATCACTAGGAAAGACGTATGGTTGTCAATAGGAAAAAAACAGGAGGGACAAGCACACAAAATTGTTGGTGATGATGTCTGGGGATGCAGTATTAGAATAGGGATAAAAATGAGAGGACTTGGAGGTAATGGGAGAGGGTGAAGAGAGCCATAGGAGATAAAGGTTAAATGAAGTTCAATGATCATACTATTGGTTTGTAGACTACCCTGGTGGAAAATGAGGTGCTGTTATTCCAGTTTGCATTTGGCTTAACCAGTGGAGAAAGCTGAGGACAGACAGACAATCAGAATCAGATCTAATATCACCAGCATATGTCATGAAATCTGTTGTTATACAACAACAGTGCATTGCACTACATTATAATAAAAACTGTGAAATACAGTAAATTTTATATATATATATGTTAAATTACAAAAGTAGTGCAAAAAAAAGTAGTGAGGTGGTGATCATGGGTACAATGTCCATTCAGAAATCTGACAGCAGAGGGGAAGAAGCTGTTCCTGAATCATTGAATGTTTGCCTTCATGCTCCTGTACCTCCTCCCTAATGGTTGCAATGAGAAGAGGGCACAGCCTGGGTGATGGGGGTCCTTAAAGTTGGATGCCAGCTTTTTGAGGCATTGCTCCTTGAAGATGTCTGGGATGCTGGGGAAGCGAGTGTCCTTTATGGAGCCAATGGAGTTTGCAACTTTCTACAGCTTATTTCGATCCAGTGAGGTAGCCCCCACTCCCCCATACCAGATAGTGCTGCAGCCAGTTAGGTTGCTCTCCATAATACATCTGTGGAAGTTTGCAAGTGCCTTCAGTGCCATACCAAATCTCCTCAAACTCCAAATAAAATATAGCCGCTGTTGTGCCTACTTTGTAACACTGCATTGCTCTGTTGGGCCCAGGATAAATCCTTAGAGACGTTGACACCTAGGAACTTGAAATTGCTCAGTCTTTCCATTTCTGATCCCACTATGTGTTCCTTCGTCTTGCCCTTTCTGAAGTCCACAATCAATTCTTCGGTCTTACTGGCAGGTCTGCGTGGGAACAGGAAGGCACGATGAAATGGCATGCAACAATTCCAAATGGATTTTTTTTTTTGTTTCTTGCATCATTCTCTGTAATCTGTAGAGACTGTTTTGTGTGAAAATCCCAGGTGATCAGCATTTTCTGAGATACACAAACCATCTTGTCTGGCACCAACAATCATTCCGAGGTTAAAATCACTTCATCATATTCCTTCCTGTTTCTGATGTTTGGTCTGAAAGACAACTGAACCTCTTGACCGTGTCCACATACTTTCATATATTGAGTTGCTGCCACATGATTAGGTAATTGGATTTGCATTAACAAGCAGGTGTGTACAGGTATACCTAATGAAGTGTCACTGAGTGTTTGTATTAGTGATAAGAGTTACTTATATAAAAGGAATATGAGTAAGTCCGAATATTTGGATTATTTTCTGGTTTCCAGGGGACATTTAATTGCATGTCCATATTAGGATATGGAACAAATAGTGCTGGAAAGACTCAGCAAGTCAGGCATCATCTATGGAAACTAAAATTGTTTCTTCATTTCCGCCATTTCTTGGCATGACTTACCATGCACAATTTAATGCCATATTTCCAATAGCAGCAAGTATTTACTTAAACATAAGCAAATACAATATCGTACATAATGTGGTTCTAACTGATACTCCATCTGCCCTCATAAGCTCATATGAACTCATCCGATCAGAGATATTCCATTTGTTTTAACCATCTCCGATTTCAAATTAATTTATTTATCACAAGTACATCAAAACAAATATGATGTTTACATTAACAACCAACACAATCGAAGGATTACTGAGGGCAGCCTGCAAGAGTCACCACCCATCCTGGTGCCAACGTAGCATGTCTACAATGAACAGCAAAGCAACACAACAATGATAAAACAACAAAAGCATAACAAACCTCTTTCCTCCCTCCGACTCTCACACTTACAGGCCTCCAACCCCAGGAAGAGGCTGCAACTGGGCCTCCACCCAGTGGACCTGTGAACTTGCAGACGTCAGGCCTCAAACTTCCCCAGTGGACTTGTAGACTCACAGACCCAGGGCCTCAACCTCTGGACTTTTTGACTTTGGCCTTTGACCTTGGGGCTTTGATCATTTGTATTAATCCCAGTACTCACCGATGACAGGACCCTGAATTCCAGGCCTTGAACTCAGGACTCACCGATTCACCAACCTTGTGCCTCGTGAGTGCATAAACTTCTGTTCCCAGGAATCACCGACCTGTGGGGTCATCAGCCATCATTCTGATTGGTGTTTGTCCACACTGCTTGTCCACTGCCGTCACTCCAGCCTGACCTCTAAATCTCCTACATCTGTGTACCTAAACTTTCAAGCTGACCCTTGACTCCCCAAAACTATTTTTATAAACCTAAATAAAATTAACAATGTCTGAGTCACGACCTCAATGGAGACCCTAGCTTGGCAGTATCTTCACCGGAACTCTCTTCCTAATCTTCGCTGCTACTGAAAACTTTGAGGAGGGACTTGAACCTGAAAAGTTATCCATTTCTCTTCCTAAAGATGCTGCCTGACCTGCTGACCGTTGTCAGCAGTTTTAGTTTTTTATTCTATAAATAGATTCCCCATAAGTACCCATAGATATTATTGTAAATCACTTCAATGAAAAAGAATTTTGAAGGAAGTACATATGGATGACATAGATGCTACTGTAATAAAGGAAGGAGAATTTCAAGGCATTTTCATGTATTTAGTTTTCCTGAGTTAGAAATATTTTCATTCTGATTCACTGACACCTAAACAAGCTAGGTGCAAAGTTAATTAACGATTTTAGAAAGATTCACCCAAGATTGAGATGTCTGGAATATCCATCCCTTTTGTAAATGTAAAAACTTGGAACAAGTATTTATTGTTTTTTCTCTCTCTCAGTGTCATAAGAGTCACACAACATAGAAATAGACCCTATGGCTATCAAGCACCAATTTACACTAATCCCATTTTATTTTTTCCTTATTCTCATTAATTGCCTCTACCTCAGGCCCTAGCACCTAGTTTGCACCAAGGGCAATTTGAAGTCACTAATTAAACTACCAACCAGCATGTCATCAATATTTGGGAGGAAGCCAAATATTTTGCTTCCCAAATACTTTTGGGTGTATCTGAAGGATTTTGGGCTGCTGATCATGAAAATTACCATAAAATTAGGGCAGCACAATAGCGTAGTGGTTCAGTTAGCACAACGCTTTACAGTACAGGCCACCTGGGTTCAGTTCGCACTGGTACCTGTAAGGAGTTCGTACATTCCCCCCGTGGGCCACATGGGTTTTCTCCGGGTGCTCTGGTTTCCTCCCACAATCCAAAGATGTACTGGTTGGTAGATTAATTGGTCATTTGTAAATTCTCCCACGATTCGGCTCGGGTTAAATCAGGAGGTTGCGGCGCAGCCTGGCTCGAAGAGCTGATCCCATGCTATATCTCAATAAATAAATAAATCCCCCAAACACGCACCATTTTTTAAAAATTGCCTATATTTGTTATTTCAATTCATAATTCAAGTCAATTAAAATGCTGTCCACAATGTAAATTTTTTTATCTTGTCCAGGTATGCCAGGGTGGTAGCTGCATGGCAGGACAGGTTTTAGAAAGTCTATAAAAGCATCTCACACACACACTGTTCTAATCATTGCGGTTACATGTGTATCGGTTTGCGATCATGTTGATGCACATTCTGTACGCTCATAGCATATTGTATGTACCCATTATAATAAAGTAATCATATTTTCAGGAGTAGTTCTGTGAGCGAAAAGACTTGCTAATGTTGCACCAGCCTCGATACTCCTCTGTTATATTTGGGGTGAGTATACACTTAAATCTCAAAGATGGAGCATGACTCCTCCTATTGAGAAATCCTATGAGCTCTATTTTGGATGTAAAATTGGGGACCAAGACAAAGCCTGAGCTCCTCACATTTGTTGTGCTACATGCACTGTCAATCTTAGAGCCTGGCTCAGAAGTACCCTCGGAAGTCAATGCTGTTATAGTCATAGTCATAGTCATACTTTATTGATCCCGAGGGAAACTGGTTTTCGTTACAGTTGCACCATAAATAATAAATAATAATAGAACCATAAATAGTTAAATAGTAATATGTAAATTATGCCAGTAAATTATGAAATAAGTCCAGGACCAGCCTATTGGCTCAGGGTGTCTGACCCTACAAGGGAAGAGTTGTAAAGTTTGATGGCCACAGGCAGGAATGACTTCCTATGACGCTCTGTATTGCATCTCGGAGGGATGTGTCTCTGGCTGAAGGTACTCCTGTGCCCACACAGTACATTATGTAGTGGATGGGAAACATTGACCAAGATGGCATGCAACTTAGACAGCATCCTCTTTTCAGACACCACCGTGAGAGAGTCCAGTTCCATCCCCACAGCATCACTGGCCTTACGAATGAGTTTGTTGATTCTGTTGGTGTCTGCTACCCTCAGCCTGCTGCCCCAGCACACAACAGCAAACATGATAGCACTGGCCACCACAGACTCGTAGAACATCCTCAGCATCGTCCGGCAGATGTTAAAGGACCTCAGTCTCCTCAGGAAATAGAGACAGCTCTGACCCTTCTTGTAGACAGCCTCAGTGTTCTTTGACCAGTCCAGTTTATTGTCAATTTGTACCCCCAGGTATTTGTAATCCTCCACCATGTCCACACTGACCCCCTGGATGGAAACAGGGGTCACTGGTACCTTAGCTCTCCTCAGATCTACCACCAGCTCCTTAGTCTTTTTCACATTACACTGCAGATAATTCTGCTCACACCATGTGATAAAGTTTCCTACTGTAGCCCTGTACTCAACCTCATCTCCCTTGCTGATGCATCCAACTATGGCAGAGTCATCCAAAAACTTCTGAAGATGACAAGACTCTGTGCAGTAGTTGAAGTCCGAGGTGTAAATGGTGAAGAGAAAGGGAGACAAGACAGTCCCCTGTGGAGCCCCAGTGCTGCTGATCACTCTGTCAGACACACAGTGTTGCAAGCACATGTACTGTGGTCTGCCAGTCAGGTAATCAAGAATCCATGATGCCAGGGAAGCATCCACCTGCATCGCTGTCAGCTTCTCCCCCAGCAGAGCAGGGCGGATGGTGTTGAACACACTGGAGAAGTCAAAAAACATGACCCTCACAGTGCTCGCTGGCCTGTCCAGGTGGGCGTAGACACGGTTCAGCAGGTAGATGATGGCATCCTCAACTCCTAGACGGGGCTGGTAGGCGAACTGGAGGGAATCTAAGTGTGGCCTGACCATAGGCCGGAGCAGCTCCAGAACAAGTCTGTCCAGGGTCTTCATGATGTGGGAGGTCAATGCCACCGGTCTGTAGTTATTGACGCCGCTGGTTCACTCTCCCGATGATATGGTGAGAGCAAAATGATCATGTGGCAGACTTCTACTTCTGTCTGACCAGTGTGCCTGGTTTCTCTGCTGAAAACATGAAATCCATTGAATACCCCAATCTCCCTTCAGCCATGGGATCTGTGCCGCATGATGATATACTTCCAGTACCGAGGCCACCAGAGAAATGGAGTCTAGAGGGGGCAGATGAAGGTGACATGATGCACGAGCCTGGAATGGAAAACAACACTTACACTGATACAGATTTTGAACCCTTTATGTCGAGTGAACCTCACCTGATAATTCAGTCCGAGTTAAATGAGCTGTTTAGAGTCTTGGGTTTGCTAAAGGCAAAAGCAGAATTATTGGGTTCAAAACTGCAAAGATGGAATCTGCTGTCACCAGGCACAAAAATTTCTATCTTTTGAAGCCGCCAAGAAGATTTAACACAATTCTTTGGTCAGGTTTATAATCTGAATTTCTGCACTGACATTAATGGGCTTTTGACTCCTTTGGGTTGGCAGCGTGACCCAAAACAATGGCATCTTTTTATTGAATCCTCAGTGTTTAGCCTGAAAGTTGTAATGCTACACAACAGCAATGTCCACCCTTTAATACCAATCGGCTATGCAGTACACGTGAAAGAAAACTACCAAGATTTGGAAATCTTGTTGAAACACATGCAATACACCAACTACAATTGGAACATCTATGGTGATCTAAAAGTAGCAGTTCAGATACACCAGGTTCTGTTGTTCCATTTGTGAATGGAACAGCCATGCTACAGCTGCATAATAGTAATGCAGTCTGCTGTATCACACAAAGTATGCAAGGTGCTTGTAATATCTGTTGTAAAGCAACTAAAGTTACTCGTTTGTATGCAGACTTTCTCCACATTAAATAATAAGGGGAAAAATTGGTGTTCATTAATTTGCTTTTCAAAGCAGTGCTGTCAGGGAATAGATTTTCCAGATGCTCATTCTTGCTCGTATTCATTAAGTACAAGTCGCCCTATTTTTCTAACAAAACTCCAATAGAAAAAGCGCATCGAGCTCCCAGGGTCTGAAAGGGAAAGCGTAATGCTTTAGTTATAACCTTTAGTGAGGCCTCTGTGGCTGCAGAGAAGTAATTACTTATGTTTCAATTATTTTTTTCAGTGTGCCGGGAAGACTCGAATCACTCCATTAAATCATGCTTGGAAATTCTACATGTACCAGCAGAGCTGAAGGTGAAGCTTGAAGGACCAAAGCTTCCAGAGAATCCAAATGAGTGAGTTACCAATAATGGTTCTTTATAAGCCTTGCTTCTATCTGGTTGTTGACAACAAAACATTTGTTAGCTGGTAGAACGGTCTATGATACTCAATGCTGAAACAGGATGCATTCAATCTATCAAGCGTTTGGAACTTTCAAGGAAGAACTTATGGTTTCGCAAATGCTCATTCTTCTCAGGACTAATTGCATTCCTTAATGCAGAAAGTAGTCTGGAAGGTTGGAATAGTCAGAGTTACTGGTTAAAACTTGGGCTTTTTGCACTGAAAAGGACTATCTTTACTCAAATGGCTTTGAATTTTTAGAATCCTCCACTCAAGAAACTGATGAATTCTTGGTCAATGAATATATTCAAGGTTATAGCCAATAGATTTTTAGATACCAAGGGACCTCAATGGGATATGAAGAATATTGTACAAAGATAGACTTGTGAATATTACTTTGAATCATGGTGGAATAGGTCCTTCAGTCCATTGGGTACATACCATCCTTCAAACACCCAATCATATTAGTCCAATTTTCACTTTTAATGTTACGCATCCTCCTACCATCCACCTAACAAAGGGCAATTTAAAGTTAGCTTGCAAGAAGCATTGTTTGGCAGGTTGTAGGATACTGGATCCTGCAGGGGAAATGCATGTGGTCACAGAGAGCACGTACGAACTCACAGTGTGCCAGAGCTCAGGATCAAACCTGATTCTCTAGAGCTGTGAGGCCAAGTCAGTGAAGTTTATTGGCATGTATACAAGTACATGCCTGCACAATGAACAATGAAAAACATATTTACAGCAGCATCACATAGTCACGGATGCATGACATTCAAAAGAAACATAAATTAAACAAAGGTTGTACCAAAAAATACTGAACAAAATAAAGTTCATTGTAGTGCAAAGTGTCATAGTTTTGCTGCAATGAAGTCATGATTACAGTTATGCAGCTTGGTATAAGAACTGAATATTTCAAGGAAATTAGCTGTTTATGAATCCACTAGTTTGGGACCTCAGACTTCTGAATATCCTGGATGGTGAGAAGCTTTGATCATATTAACCAAAGCACCACGGTGTGGTGTGCTCCTATTAAATGGAAAAGTATACTTAAACCTTGAAGTGCATTTTCTTTAGTTCTAATTCAATATACAATATACATGGCATGTACACGCTGGGAAAGGTATTAACTTTGGTGATACTCATTCTGAACCTGTTCACATCTTCAATCAAACAAAAAGCAGGAACGTTGTGTTGAGCCACAGTGGACAGTCCATTTATCTAAACTTTACTGTCAGACTTACAAGTGGCACTGCTCTCAGACAACGCTAGTAGTTGGACAGGACCAGATGGCTAAATCATTTAAATTATAAATGTTAGTTCCATCTACAGAACCATTATCAGCATTTTCAATTTTGCATTGTCTTTAGGGAAGAAAATTGGTTTACTTAATTATTTTGCAATCAGTCTTCAAAGATTGGGTGCACTAATGTGGAGAAGAAATAATTGCTAATATAGAAATTATGCAGTTGGTATTCTTAATGTGTTTATAAAATCTGACAAACAAAAAATCTCCTCATACTTTAAAAGAAATTTCACCGACCTTTCAGTTAACTCAGGTTGAGGTGCAAGTATTACATACGCCTTTAAGTGAGAAACATAAGTAGATAGAGTAGTAAAGAAAGTTTACGGGATACTTACCTTTATTCGTCTGGACACTGAATTTAAATGACAAGAAGGCATGTTGGGCTGCAGCTGTATAATTTGTTTTGGTCACATTTGGAGTATTGTGTGCAATTCTGCTTGCTTCATTACAGGATGGATGTGTAAACTTTGGAGAGGGTGTAGAAGAGTTTCACCAGGATGTAGTAGATATTAGCTGTAAGGAGAGTTTGGATAAACTGGGATTGTTTTCTCCGGAGCTGAGGGATGATATAACTTTCTGAGAGGCATAGATAGGGTAGATATGCTCTTTTTCCCAGGTTGGAAATATCAAATAAGGTAAGAGGAGGAAAGGTTAAAGGAGATTGGGAAAGGAGTTTATTTTTTTACACCGGGAGTGGTAGGTGTCCAGAATGGGCTACCGTAGGAAAGGGTGGAAGCAGATATGATAGAATGTTTGAGAAGCATTTAGAAAGATGCTTGGAATGAAGGGACATAGACTATGTGTGGACAAATGTGCAATGTAAATTGCCATCATGGTCAGCACAGACATTGTGGTCTGAAAGGCTGTTCCTGTGCTGCACTATTCTATGTCCTAACATTTCTGTGTCTGTGTCTTTAATGGTGAACACTATGAGTGCTGGGACAGTGCATGTATTTGCATGGAATATTCATTCCCAATGCCCACTCTGCAATATTGTATTTCATAAGAAGGCAAAGCCTTCTGAGCTAGCAGAGGAATTGCAATAAATTACAGGTGCAGGAGGGGTGAGGCAATTGTGAAATGATAAAGAAAGCCAGAACCTCAGCAGGGTGGGAATTGGAATCTGACGGGCGGGCAAGACATTGTGGATGGGTCCATTATATATTATGGGCCTGGGGAAAGATAAGGGGTGGTGAAGACAGCTAAGAAATGCAGGAGCACCAGTGGGTTGTCAGGGATGGAACGAGTGTGTGGATGTTTAAACAGAAGGGATTCAGGAGCAAGGGGTGAATAGAGATCTTAAAAGTAGACGTCCATCTGGATAATTCACAGGCTGTACTCCACAGCCACAGACAGAGTCAGCCTACACTCAAAGCTGATGCCAGTCCAGCCTATTTTGTGAAGGTTTGTTTCTGCATTATCAAAGCCACTAATATCTGCGCAAATTATGTCTAAGTATAATTTGCATGGTTTAGGCCAAGTGCATGTTAAAACCACTCTGGATGAAGAGAGAACTCAAAAGTAACTTAATATTCTATTGGAACCATGCGAGAAGTTGGGATCTTGATTAAATTCATTTGTCTGGTGCAGGAAATGTTGCACAAAATCAAGGAATTTCTAGATCAAATAGTTTGTGATGTTAGTGGGAATTTTAAATGAACTGCAGTACTTGGCAAAAGCTTCTAATATAAGTGTTAGCAACTTATTATTCCCCTGCAATTATAAAACCCTTCCTATTGGAGAGATTGTATTAGCAGCATTCACAAAAAGTATTCTAATCCTTAGAGTACTGGACATACATACTTGATATTCATTGTTCATGAGATAGAAATATTGCTATTTTAATTTGCACTTAGTTATTTTTTCATATTTCTCCTTAATCCTCAAGAGCTTGGCCTTTAATCTTTAAAACAAAACCTCTAACTTCTTAAGTCTTTGTTCCTTATCAGTCTCTCACTCATGATAGCATTACTGATCTATGGTGCAAATTATACATTGCTTTACAATCCTTCCTGTTATGCTGCAATCAATAAACAGCAGCCTGGTCCCCTCATTTCAGGGTTTCACATAATAGTGAATTATGTACAACTGATTTCACCAGCAAGCTGTTTAATGATATTAGCATATCATTAATGTATGATAGGAATTTTATCATGAGAGGCTAGAGAGCTTGGGTATTTTCACATATATTTTCAGTAGTGGAAGAGTAATGAACAAGTGAACAGAGCTTGAACATAGTCTTTTAAATGGAATTTCTTCTCTCAGAGGGCAGTGAACTTCTGTAATTCTGTGTTCCTATAGGTGGTGAAAACCAGATCATTCAATATAATTTAAGTGAACACAAGTAAGTATTTGAAAGGTTGAGGAGCGGAGGGTTAGGGGAAAGTGCCATTGAAGAGGAGCTGAGGCCAGCATGGATGAGCATGCTTAAATTGAATAGTGAGGCAGCCTTTAATGGCCAGCTTTTGTTTGTCCTTTAATTCTCATTTAATTTGATTTATTACTCTTCTAATTTCTTTTTTTTCGAAGTTTCAGATTTGATCAGAAAGTCTTTCTTTTTTTTTGGTCGTATCCTCAGAATGGAATGCCCAGTCCTTTTTAATTTTGTTTCTGTTTTTTTGTATAGTGTTGTGTTTTTTTTTCTTCATTTAAAATTCAAAGTTTTTTCTTTCCTCTTCATGAACTGATAAGAAGAGAATTGCTGTTTTCTTTTTTATTATATATTATATACTAGCTTAACACCATGTATGATTTTGATAAAAATATCTTTTTTCATAAGGCAAAACAGCGTTCCTGTTAAATTTTATTCCACATTTGCTCATAAAATATCCATTAATTGTTGGAATCATTATGGGCTCATTCAGTCTTTGAACTTGCTTAGCCAATCAATTAAATCTATTTTACAGGGCAAAATCTTAGACTAATATCAATCAGTTCATGCAATATCTTTCTTTTGGTAAACTAAATGGGAAAAAAACCCCTAAATCCTCAACCTTTCTTTTTTCTCTTTTTGATAAGCCCATCACCCATGCATTCTTCCCTCTGGTTCCTCTCCTCACCTGTTTTCCTTTATTCCATTGTCAATTGTCCTCTCCCATCAGGCTCCATCTTCTTCAGCCCCCCCTCTCTGCCTATTGTCTTTCACAGCTGGATCTACCTATTACCTGTCATCTCTTGGTTCCACCCCTTTCCTTCTCTTTTTTTTATACTGGCTATCTTCCCTCTTTCTTTCCAGTCCAGATAAAGGTACTTGACCCAAATTGTTGACTGCCCTTTCTCTGACCTGCTGAGCTGCTCCAGTGTTCTATCTAAGTAACTTGTGAGGTTCAATAGTGGAAATAGTTGATTTGATATATTATATATGGAGATGCAAATAGGATTTCATGAGGTGCAATTTAATAGGCCTATTATCAATGCTTGAACACCATGGGCAGAAATTTAGCTTAAGTTACAGAAATTGGAGAGCGGTAGTGAAAGGTTGTTACTTGGACAAGATGTGAGGGTGATGTGGAATTCCCCAGTGGCCAGTAGAAAGACATTTGCTTTTTTAAATAGATATTAATGATTTGGATATGTATGCGGCAGGATTTCCTAATTTAGAAATAATGCAAAATGTGGAATTGCCGTGAAATTCGAAGTAGATAATTCAGTGAGGTATAGATAGGGTGGTGAAACAGGCAGATAAGTGGAAATGAGGGTGCAAAGCTGTTTTAGATCTTGGGATAAGGTACAGAGCTGTTTGAATGTGGGAAAGAGAGAGAGAGAGCTTAAGGAAGCAAAAGAAGATCACTACTGGAAGAACTGAGCAGGCTGAGCAGCACCTGTTGTGGAGAAAGGAATTCTCATTGTCTCGGGTCAAAGCCCTGCATCAGGACTGAGTGTGGAGGGGAAAGAGAGTGGGTATAAAGATGAGAGGGACAGATGAGACCGGCCAGTAGGTAATAGTATGGATGATGGGCTGAAGGGCCCGGATGAGGGAGGGGAAGGGGTGTGTTGGAAGATTGATGGAGGTGGGTTACAGGTTCTAATCCTGAGTCAAAGACAAAGGCACGAGCAGCTGAACAGTGCCACCGTCATCGAGTATGTGTGTGGATGATGGAGAGAATTGGAAAGGAGAAGAAGACAACAAGGAAAGTAGTGGGACTGCTAGTTTGGGGACAGTGATCATAAAAAAATGATCATCAATTTATCCTTCCAAGGATATATAAAATTAATTACTTCTTGAATGTACAGATTTATGCAGGTGTGAAATAAAGTATCCAGAATAATTCCTTCCACAATATACTGATGTATATCAGTGTGAAGTAAAGAATACAAAATTATTACTCATGTAACATACTAGTTAATAGGAGGATGAAAATGCAACTGAAATTAATTTTTTCCACATATACTATTGCATATGGGTGTAAGCTAAACCCTTGACTTAATTTGGTTTTGCGTATGAAAAGCTGGATATTTCAGAATATCAGAGATGTCCTCCTTCAAAGAATGGGATTTCCCTTCCTCCACCAGTGATGCTGCCCTCAATGGCATCCCCTCCATTTCCAAGACATCTTCCTGCCGCATTAACAGGGATAGAGTTCCTCTTGTGCTCAACCTACCACTCCATGAGCTTTCACATCCAGCACACCATTATCCGCAACTTCTACCATGTTCACCAAACACATCTTTACCTCCCCCGCACCCTTCGCTTTCTACAGGGAACGGTCCCTCTGTGAGTCCTTTGCCTATTCATCTCTCCTCACTAATCTCCCTTTTGGCACTTATCCCTGCAAGCAGAAGAAGTGCTACACCTGCCCTTTCACCTCATCCCTCACCTCCATTCAGAGCCCCAGACAGTCATTCCAGGTGAGGCTACACTTCACCTGCGAATCTGTTGGGGTCGTCTACTGTAGCTGGTGCTCCCGATATGGCCTCCTCTACATTGGTGAGGCCTAATTTAGATTGAGGGACAACTTTGTAAAGCACCTCCACTCCAGAAAAAACAGGATTTCCCCGGTGGCACACATTTTAGTCCCAATCCCCATTCCCATTCTGATATATCAATCCATGTCCTCCTCTATTGCCACGATAGGGCCACTCACAGGTTGGAGGAGCAACACCTCATGTCCCACCTAGGTAGTTATCAACCTGACATTATGAACATTGATTTCTCTAACTTCTGATCATTTATCCCCCTCCCCCTTCCCCCCATTTCCCATTCTGGCTCGCCTATCACCTCTCCCTGGTGCCCCTCCTCCTCACCTTTCTTCCTTGCCCCACTCTCCTCCCCTGTTAGCTTCCTTCTTCTTCAGTCCTTTACCTTTGCCACCTATCACCTCCTTGCTTCTTACTCCTCCCCACCCAGCTGGCCTCACATATCACTTTATAATTTGTACTCCTTCCTCTCCCACACCCAGGACCCCTTACTCTGGGTTCCAGATCTAATGATGTGACTTGGCACAAAATGTTGAATTGCTATATATTTTCACAGTTGCAGCCTGACCTGATGGGTTCCTCTGACATTTTGTGTGTGCTGCTCTGGATCTCCAGTATCTGCAGAATGTCCTGTGTTTATAATTGTTGAATATTTCACACAAATATAATTTTGGATTTCATTTTAAAGTTGGAGGTTGAGTACCATAAAAAATTATTGTTTAGCCATCTGGGTAGCCTCCGACCTGACAGTATGAATATCGATTTCTCCTTCCAGTCTCATTCCAACATGTTGGTCCATGTCATCCTTTTGTGTCAAGATGTGGCCGTCCTCAGGATGAGGGGCAACACCTTAGCCTTCAAACTGATGGCAAGAATATCTATCGATTTTTCCCTCCGGTAAACTCATTTCACCCCCTCTCCTCTATTCTGCACTCTGACCATTTACCTCTTCTCAGTTGCCTATCAACTCCCCCGGGTTCCCTCCTCCTCACCTTTCTCCTATGCTCCACTCTCCGCCCCTATCAAATTCCTTCTTCCCAACCCTTGATCTGTCCTATCCACCTGGCTTCACCTATCACTTTCCAGCTAGCCTCTTTCCCTGACCTTCCCCTACCCCCCACCTTTTTATTCTGGCGTCTTCTCCCTTCCTTTCCTGTCCTGAAGAAGGGCCTTGGCCCAAAACATCAATCATCTATTCATTTCCGTAGGTGCTGCCTGACTTGCTGAGTTCCTCCAGCATTTTGTGTGTTTTGTTTTGGATTTCCAGCATCTGCAGACTCTCTTGTTTTATTGTTTAGCTCATTTCAAAGTTCAAAGTATATTTATTATCAAAGTACATAGATGTCACCATATAGAACCCTGAGATTCATTTTCTTCCGGGCAGACACCGTAAATCCAAGAAGCACAATGGAATCAGTGAAAGACCTCACCTAACAGGATGGACAAGCAACGAATGTGCAAATACAAAAGAAAAAAAAATTAACAAATAAGTAACTAGCCAATGAATTTCGAGAACATTAGATGAAGGGTCCTTGAAAGTGAGTCCATAGACTTTGGGAACAGATCAGTGATGGGGCGAGTGAAGTTCATCGAAAGGCCTGATTCAACCTTTGGTTCAAGAACCTGATGGCTGAGGGGTAATAACTGCTCCTGAACCTGGTGGTGTGGGTCCTGAGGCTCCTGTACCTTCTTCCTGATGGCAGCTGTGAGAAGAGCACATGACCTGGGTGGTGAGGATCTTTGAGGATGGTTGCTGCTTTCCTGTAACAGTGCTCTGTGTAGATGCACTTGATGGTGGTGGGCGGGGGAATGCAGGTGGGGCTTTACCAATGATGGACTGGGCAGGTATCCACTACTTTTTGTATGATTTTCTGTTTAAGAGCATTGGTGTTTCTATACCAGGACATGATGCAACCAGTCAATATACTCTCCACCATACATCTATAGAAGCTTGTCAAAGTTTTAGATGACATGCTGAAACTTTGCAAACTTTTAAGTAAGTAGAGGTGCTACTGTGCTTTCTTTTTAATGGCACTTATGTGCTGGACCCCGGACAGATCCTCTGAAATTATGACATCATTTAGAATTGATCTTGATCAGAAGTCAATAAGAATTTGCTTACATTTTTGCAAAGTTGCCTAAATTAATATTTTTGCACTGGATCCACAGTTACCTTCATTAGACCAGTGTTCTCAGTTAGCTACCGGTTGAGCACTGCCTCAGTTTTAATATTTGTCTTTGCACTCCATTGCACTCCATCTCTGTAAGCTCCTTAAACTCTGTAGATCTCCACAAGTACTCTACTGTTCCAGTTCTGTCGTCACTTTTCCCATATGTGCTTGCTCCATTATCAGTGGTTTCATGATCTGCCAAGTTGCTAAACTCCCTCCAAAGCTCTTCTGCCTTTCAGCTTCTCTTCTTTCCTTCACAAGCTACTTCCTCTGACCAAGTATATTTATATTTGGAATATTTTGCTCCATCAAAGGTGCCATGTGAATGAAGTTGATGCTATAATCAGTATCATGTCACACACTTTCACGTTTGACTTACTTAGGTCTCTTCACTTTATCTTCCTTCCTCACCTGGTGTCTCAATAAAAAATTGGAAAACAAAGTGAGCACCATATCCATTGAGGGAATCTCAAAAATATAATTCCATCCAGAACTTCTCTTCTAGTTTCGTTATACACTGAGGCTTCTCTGCTTTGCCAGTGAGCTCCTTGTGGATGGAATATTGCAGTTAAGATTTCTTCAGCTTTCATAACTCTCAGACTGGGGCATTTGCCCACTGACTCCGTGTCAATGCAAATTGTTGAGTAAGTACAAAGAAATGGCTACCAAGTTAATAGTGCATAGAGCTGTTATTTCAGTTATTTCAAATGAATTTAATTGTTTTGTGCATATGAGTGCTTCCATTTTTGGAACTTTTAAAAAATGTTTTATTTCAAAAAAATTAATTGACTTTGACCTTTTCTGAATGTTCAAAAAAATCAAAAACATTCACTGTCTATCAAAGGATTACAACCAGCCATGCTAAGGGAGGCTGGTTGTTGATGAAACTGTGAGCTGCCTTCTCTAATACTCCCAGGACCATCACCGAATTTGGGCTCCTTGCCACTCAGTGGATAGGTACGTGAATGGTAGGCGTGGTGGGGGGGGGGGGGCTACAGTCCCTGCGCAGTTTCATGGAAGTAGGCAGCTTAAATGTTTGGCATGGACCAGATGGGCCAAAAGTGCTGTTTCAGTGCTGTAGTACTCTATGACTCTACTGTTAGGTCAAACCCAGTGTCGTTGTAGGGCTATTAAGTTGTAGCAATGGTGCAAAGAAGAGCAACTGTCCCATCAAGTGTCAAATACAGAGTTTATTTGGAACAGTATGATCCCTCTAAAATTACAACCTGTCCTTCCAGTTTGACCTTGTATTATATATTTAAAAAATCATTGCATGAACACGGAAAATTCTTCAGATGCTGGAAATCCAGAGCAATGCACACAAAATGCTGGAGGAACTCAGCAGCTCAGACAGCATCTATGGAAATGAATAAGAGGTCAGCGATTGAGTTTGAGACCCTCCATCAGGACTGGAAAGAAAGGGGGAAGAAGCCAGAATGAGAAAGGGGATGGAGGGGAAATAAGTACAATCTAGAAGGTGATAGGTGGGTGAGGGAGGAACTAAAAAGAAGGAAGGTGGCAGGTGAAAAGGTAAAGAGCTGGAGAAGAAGGAATCTGATAGGAGAGGAGACTGGACCATGGGAGAAAGGGAAGGAGGAGGGAACACCATGGGGAGGTGAAGAGCAGATAAATCCTCGCATGACTACTTTTATGCCACATGGTTGTCAGGGGTTACAAAAGTAAAAAGTGAATGGACTGCAGGTGCCGGAGTCTGGAGCAGCATACACACTGCTGCTAGAATGTGACTTCCAGCATGCTAAATGTCTGCCCCTGGACTGAGGAGGAGGAGCAAGGCGAAATCACCTTTATTCAGGGGTCTGTGGGAGTCAGCAGAGGGGCGTGTCCAGACAGTTAACCTAGTTACAACATATATATATATGGTTTACCACATAGAACTCAGTGAAATGAACAGCATCTGGGGTCAATCTGTGGTATTATCCTGAAGAAGAGTTTTGACCCAAAATCTCAAAAATTCCTTTCTCCACCCCCCCCCCCCCCCATAGATGATGCCTGACTCCCAGAGTTTCTCCAGCAGATTTTACCATAAAACTGTGTGGTTAACATGCTCCAAAGCACATAATGCTTGAATCTTCAGTTGCTGGCTAAAGAGAAAAAAATGCCAGGACAGATTCATTTTTTAAAAAATCATTGAAATACCATTCTGTTTGATTTCCCCTTTATTGAGTAAGCCATTCAATGTCCAGAGCTTGTGTTGTGATAGGCTACAAAATCAATGCTACTAGTGTTGGGTCAATATTGATATACAGTTAAAAATGAACAGTCATTATTTGAAATGATCATGTTGACAACCTTCCATCAAACAAGGTCTCGGTCTGGTTGTGACTTTATTTGAATACACTGCCCTGAGCTTTATAACTTCGCAACTTTGTGCTAGTTGGAAAGAATATATGTGGTTGAATATAAAAGGTCTAATTATATAGAAAGTAAACTATTTGTAATCACTTTTTGACGAGGAAATTTTCAGTCTGGAATTTCAAGTTCAGATTGCTTGGCTGCTCTAAACTAGCTTTTTTTTGTTCATGCAAAGTTGAACTCATTCACCAATTTTCATAATGTATTGGTTCAGTTTGCATCTCCAATTTTGGTCAAAAAATTGTGATGTTAGAACACAGAACAATACAATATAGTACAGGAACAGGCCCTTCAGTTCATTATGTTGTGCCAAGCTAATTAATCTTGTAAATAAATCCCTAATTATACTAATCTCTTCTGCCTGTGCAATGTACAAATTCTTGCATTTCCTGCACATTAATATGCCTAGCTAATAGCCTCTGAAATACCTCTGTTGTATTTACCTCAAACACAACTCCCTGTATTTAAAAAAAAAGCTTGCCCTTCACATATGTTTTGAATTTACTTTCTCTCACCTTGCATTGCAACCCTGGGAGGAGAAAATATGCTGTCTGTCTACTCTACCTATGCCTTATATTACCTTCCAGACCTCCACTAGGTCTCCCCTTAGCATCCATCATTCCAGTAGATCCAACAGCTCCTTGTAGCACATGTCGATCCTGGGAAACCTCCTCTGCACCCTCTCCAAAGCCTCTACATCCTTCCTATAATTGGAACAACCAAAACTGAATGCAATACTCCAGATTATATTCATCTCAACTTTTGCATGCAGTACTTTGAAAATTGCACTAACAATTGTGGCTGTGTCTCCCAAGCATAGAAACTCCAACACTATGCAGGGTAATGGTAGCATATGCATGGGAAACCACAGCTCTGTTCCTTTGATCAGTTCTATTGACTTCATTGGAAAATAACATGCAAATGTGTAGAACTAGTGGCCAGCATACCCTCATGACTGTAGCCTCAGGAACATAGAAACATAGAAAATAGGTGCAGGAGTAGGCCATTCGGCCCTTCAAGCCTGCACCGCCATTTATTATGATCATGGCTGATCATCCAACTCAGAACCCTGCACCAGCCTTCCCTCCATACCCCCTGATCCCCGTAGCCACAAGGGCCATATCTAACTCACTCTTAAATATAGCCAATGAACTGGCCTCAACTGTTTCCTGTGGCAGAAAATTCCACAGATTCACCACTCTCTGTGTGAAGAAGTTTTTCCTAATCTCAGTCCTAAAAGGCTTCCCCCTTATCCTCAAACTGTGACCCCTCGTTCTGGACTTCCCCAACATCGGGAACAATCTTCCTGCATCTAGCCTGTCCAATCCCTTTAGGATTTTATACGTTTCAATCAGATCCCCCCTCAATCTTCTAAATTCCAACGAGTACAAGCCCAGTTCATCCAGTTTTTCTTCATATGAAAGTCCTGCCATCCCAGGAATCAATCTGGTGAACATTCTTTGTACTCCCTCTATGGCAAGGATGTCTTTCCTCAGATTAGGGGACCAAAACTGTACACAATACTCCAGGTGTGGTCTCACCAAGGCCTTGTACAACTGCAGTAGTACGTCCCTGCTCCTGTACTCGAATCCTCTCGCTATAAATGCCAGCATACCATTCGCCTTTTTCACCGCCTGCTGTACCTGCATGCCCACTTTCAATGACTGGTGTATAATGACACCCAGGTCTCGTTGCACCTCCCCTTTTCCTAATCGGCCACCATTCAGATAATAATCTGTTTTCCTATTTTTGCCACCAAAGTGGATAACTTCACATTTATCCACATTAAATTGCATCTGCCATGAATTTGCCCACTCACCCAACCTATCCAAGTCACCCTGCATCCTCTTAGCATCCTCCTCACAGCTAACACTGCCGCTCAGCTTTGTGTCATCCGCAAACTTGGAGATGCTGCATTTAATTCCCTCATCCAAGTAATTAATATATATTGTAAACAACTGGGGTCCCAGCACTGAGCCTTGCGGTACCCCACTAGTCACTGCCTGCCATTCTGAAAAGGTCCCATTTATTCCCACTCTTTGCTTCATGTCTGCTAACCAATTCTCTATCCACATCAATACCTTACCCTCAATACCGTGTGCTTTAAGTTTGCACACTAACCTCCTGTGTGGGACCTTGTCAAAAGCGTTTTGAAAATCCAAATATACCACATCCACTGGTTCTCCCCTATCCACTCTACTAGGTACATCCTCAAAAAATTCCATGAGATTCGTCAGACATGATTTTCCTTTCACAAATCCATGCTGACTTTGTCCGATGATTTCACCGCTTTCCAAATGTGCTGTTATCACATCTTTGATAACTGACTCCAGCAGTTTCCCCACCACCGACGTTAGGCTAACCGGTCTATAATTCCCCGGTTTCTCTCTCCCTCCTTTTTTAAAAAGTGGGGTTACATTAGCCACCCTCCAATCCTCAGGAACTAGTCCAGAATCTAACCGGTTTTGAAAAATTATCACTAATGCATCCACTATTTCTTGGGCTACTTCCTTAAGCACTCTGGGATGCAGACCATCTGGCCCTGGGGATTTATCTGCCTTTAATCCCTTCAATTTACCCAACACCACTTCCCTACTAACATGTATTTCGCTCAGTTCCTCCATCTCACTGGACCCTCTGTCCCCTACCATTTCTGGAAGATTATTTATGTCCTCCTTAGTGAAGACAGAACCAAAGTAATTATTCAATTGGTCTGCCATGTCCTTGCTCCCCATAATCAATTCACCTGTTTCTGTCTGTAGGGGACCTACATTTGTCTTTACCAGTCTTTTTCTTTTTACATATCTATAAAAGCTTTTACAGTCAGTTTTTATGTTCCCTGCCAGTTTTCTCTCATAATCTTTTTTCCCCTTCTTAATTAAGCCCTTTGTCCTCCTCTGCTGAACTCTGAATTTCTCCCAGTCCTCAGGTGAGCCACTTTTTCTGGCTAATTTGTATGCTTCTTCTTTGGAATTGATACTATCCCTAATTTCTCTTGTCAGCCACGGGTGCACTACCTTCCTTGATTTATTCTTTTGCCAAACTGGGATGAACAATTGTTGTAGTTCATCCATGCAATCCTTAAATGCTTGCCATTGCATATCCACCGTCAATCCTTTAAGTGTCATTTGCCAGTCTATCTTAGCTAATTCACGTCTCATGCCTTCAAAGTTACCCCTCTTTAAGTTCAGAACCTTTGTTTCTGAATTAACTATGTTACTCTCAAACATGTTGCAAA
Organism: Mobula hypostoma; assembly: GCF_963921235.1. Classification (NCBI taxonomy): domain Eukaryota; kingdom Metazoa; phylum Chordata; class Chondrichthyes; order Myliobatiformes; family Myliobatidae; genus Mobula; species Mobula hypostoma. The sequence continues at coordinate 160,754,137 of NC_086100.1, forward strand.
TTGTGCCTAAGATTGTAGAGACTCATTTTTTTAAACCACTAGCAATGCCTCTCTGATTATACCTTTGCATTGTCTGCTCCAGACTTCATCCACAAAAAAGGATATTAGAAGCTGAACAAAAATATGACAGAAAATGGATGGTTACTTATGTCATAGATAAGGCACAGAGAAACAGGACTCTCTTGAACTTTATGTTTATCTATGTACAAGTATACAGACATTTGATGCATTATCCAGAATGACACTGTTGTGGAGAATCATCTGCAATAGCTCATGCTAAAGCATGCAATTGTAATTGGCTGTCCACTGCACTCAGCTTCTGAAATTTAGTTCCATTACCTCCCAGTTATTTCAAATAGCTTATCCTGATGCTGTAAATTGTATGTAATTAATAATCCCTCTATCTCTATTGGAAAGGAGTGAGCTGAATTGGAAGCAATTTAAAATTGAGTTTATCTTCCTCACACCAGAGGAAATGAGAGGCTTTAGAATTTCCAAAGAGCAATGTTTCAAATCAGTCTCTACAAGTGTTTAACTTATTCTTTCACTTGAAATGGGGCAGTGGGTTGGGGGAGTGGATTAAAATTTGTGTATGCAGAAGTGGTGCACTGGGCTAAGCCTGGCAAAAAAGCTGGTAGAGAACAGATGGTCACCACATGTTGCGGCTTAATGATTAGTGTTATGAAAAGAAAGATGATGCTTTGGTTGTTTTGTTTCATTTTATCCAGCCACAGGGTCGTAGCTCCTTAATATATGAAGCCCATCAAGCAGAACATTTAATGTAGTAAGGATAAATTTCACTACATCAGATCTGTGTAATATATTTTCACTTCTTTGATTATTTACAGAGTATATCTCTCTCAAAGCCAGAAGAGGAAAAGTGGTCAGCTTTGTGATATTTCCCTTACAGGGTGTTCCAGTCATGGGGTTAACTTTAGTTATTTTGATTCCTTTGTGAATTTAAGTTCAATTTATTGTTATGTGCTCAAATACATGAGATATAGCTACAGTGGAATCTGTTTGACTAATAATGCTCATCTTTCTTGGATTTTCATTGTCTCTGACAAGGAGAAGCCAGTTCTGCATATCATAACCAATGTAACTCAAATTATGTCCATCCCTATTGTGATGGAGAAGGTGGCCATGAACTGCCTTACAATAGAACATGAAGGACAGTACAGGAAAAGACCCCTCAGCCCATGAAGTTGTGACAACTAATTAAGCTAATGATACCTAAATACACAAATTCCTTGTACCTGTACATGGTACAAATAGCTCCATTCTCTGCAATGTTCAGGGGGCTATTTTAGGACCTCTTCAATGCCTCTGTTGTGTGTGACTCTGCCAGCATTCCTGGCAGTGCATTTCAGGTACCCAGCACCCTCTGCATTTTTAAAAATGCTTGCCCTGTATATCTCCTTTTTACATCATTCACATTAAATATGTGTCTCTAGTATTAAAGATTTTGGTTTTGGAGAAAAGATATTGACTGTTTATCTTGCCTCTCACATTTTATAAACTTCTAACTACTGTGATCCTGCTGGTGAAAACTTTCTCACTGTGCTGTTAGGGAAGGATTTGCAAGGTTTAGACTCAGAGATGATGAAGTAAATGTGATATATTTCCAAATCCAGATAATGTGGGAACCAAAAGGAAATCCTGCTTTTATTGTTATTTCCTTATGTCCGAAACCCCTTTTCTGTAATAGTTAGGATTTGCAACTTAAGTTTCTTCATATTTTCTTGCATATACCATTTATTATGCATGGTTAAATATCACAATTTCAAGTTAGCTTATAGCTGCTTTTGGTGGCTGTTTACACTCATGTGAGACAGAAAATGAATAAAATTGGCTAAAGCTACTTATTGAATGGTGAAACAGAGAAGCTATGAGTTTCTCTTCCGTCATTTCATTCCTAATGAAGACCTGGGCTCTATCCTGAAACCTTGGAGCATCCCACTAATGATGCTCTTTTGGAATCTTTGCTGGAATCATTGGAGTAAAAGCTTGTTCAATATGCTCAACTAGAATTTTGTATTTCACACTTCAGAAGTGTACGGTACACTTCAGAAATAATAACTTAATTTTAATAGAATACAACTTTTAACCAATGTAGAAGAGATTTATGATGGTCTTTAAAAGAACATTTTCAAAATCAAATTGTGTTTATTTGATATAGAACTGCTTTGCTTTTTCACCTCTTAGAAACATTTGATCATAAATTGGTTGATATTAAAACATTAAATCTTATTGCACAAAGAAATAGTTGTCTAATTTTCATTTACTTAGTTTTTCAAATATCATTTCATTAAATTAATCAGAAAATCTAGAATTTCCTCATTCAATTGACCTAGCAATTATAGTTACTTGATCTTCTGCCCTGAATTCTTGAAAATGCTTTAAGGTAATAAAACTGCTTGAATAATCAGAAATAATTATATTGCAATGTGGTGTGTGACCCCTAAAAATGAAATACAGACTTTGAGATCTAATTTTCCAAGCTTTACAACACTTTTCAAGTAGAAAATAACATGGGAAGTAGACATTAGTGTCATAAACCCAACTTTGGTGTCCAGGATTCCAATATGGTATTAATAAATATAAAGGAAATTAAAATTAAATGCACATGACAATTAATTCAAATATATTAAAAAGTTACAACATTTTTCCAAATTGTCCTGAACTCCAAGACAGAAAAACATTTGAAAGTAATATTGTATTGTTTGTTAGCAGACAGTCCTTGTAAATATATTGTTTGGTCAATAGCACTAAACAGGGTAGATATTCATGGCAGAAACAAGCAAACGTATCTCAAAATTGATACGTTGGCATATTTCAACCTCTGAAGAGCCTTCCAGTATTTCTCATGTCAAGACCTCTTATGACGCATTTTAACAATTTGATGATGAGGCTACACTCAGGTTGGGGGAGCAACACCTTATATTCCATCTGGGTAGCCTCTAAACTGGTGGCCTGATCATCAATTTCTCGAACTTCTGGTAAATGCCCGTCTGACTGTCCTTCACCACTCCCCATTCCCGTTTCCCTCTCTCACCATATCTCCTTAACCTGCCCATCACCTCCCTATGGTGCTCCTCCCCCTTCCCTTTCTTTCATGGTCTTCTACCCTCTCCTATCAGATTTCCCCTCCTCCAGCCCTTTATCTTTTTCATCAATCAACTTCCCATCTCCTTACTTCATCCCCTCTCATGCTCCCAATTTCACCTACCACCTACCACCTTGCACTTCTTCCTCCACCTTCTTAACCAGACTTCTCATCTGTTTTTTTTTCCAATTCTGATGAAGGCCCTTGGCCTAAAAGGTTGACTGTTTACTCTTTCCTTCGATGCTGCCTGGCCTGCTGAGTTTCTCCTGCCTTTTATTGTGTTGCTTAACAACTTGATGTCTGGATGATGTTTCAGCTTGACAATGTTTACCAAATGGCAGTCATTGGAATCTAGGTAAGGCTATGCCTGAGACACTACTACCTGGAAGACAAATCTGGTCTCCAGTCTACCTGTGGAAGCTATATACATAAAAGTCTTCTCCAATGTCCACCCCTTAACTTCACATCACCAACATCAAGGTGGTAATTGTTTTACCCAAATATTGGCTTATTCTTGTTAGAAACTGAATTGCCCATGAACTGTAGGTGGGATTGAATAGGTAAACAGGAAAGACCAGTTTAATGCACCCCAGTATTACTCAATAACTATTTCAACAATATATACCAAGTTATTGTTAGTGCAAACAACAGATCAAAGGTAGTAATTTAAGTAGTTATATTAACTACATTATGTAGGCCCCAAAAATAAACAATAAAGAAGCTGCTATGGTGATTGAGAAACAATGTAGCCTAGTAAGCTCCACAAGCCAAAGTACAATGTCTAGCATGGTATCTTTACATACCTGCAGAGGAAAAATAACAACTCCTTAACTTCTATGTTGCTGTTCTCAATAAGAATAAAGTTCAGAATGTTATTTTTGATTGCAGAGAGTTGTTATTAAAAAATAAAAATCACAGTGAAGGCAAAAATTGAGTTTGTTATGTTGTTTCAGTTATATTTGACCATAGGGAGCAGAATTAGGCCATTCAGCCCATCGAGTCTGCTCTGTCATTCCATCGTGCCTGATCCCACTCAACCCCATACACCTGCCTTCTCGCGATATCCTTAGATGCCCTGACCGATCAGGAAACTATCAACTTCCGCCTTAAATATACCCACGGACTTGACCTCCACTGCAGTCTGTGGCGGAGCATTCCACAGATTTACTACTCTCTAACTAAAAAAATTCGTCCTTACCTCTGTTCAAAAAGGTCGCCCCCAAATTTTGAGGCTGTGCCCTCTGGTTCTGGGTATCCCCACCATAGGAAACATCCTCTCCACATCCACCCTATCTAGTTCTTTCAACATTCGGTCGGTTTCAATGCGATCACCCCGTGTTCTTCTAAATTCCAGTGAGTTCAGGCCCAAAGCTGCCAAACGCTCCTCATATGCTAACCCCTTCATTTCTGGAATCATCCTCGGGAATCTCCTCTTGCCTCTCCAATGACAACACATCCTTTCTGAGATATGGGGCCCAAAACTGTTGACAACACTCCAAGTGCGGCCTGACTGGTGTCTTATAAAGGCTCAGCATTATTTCCTTCCTTTTATATTCAATTCCCCTTGAAATAAATGCTAACATTACCTTCTTTATCACAAATTCAATTTGTAAGTTAACCTTCTGGCAGTCTTGCACGAGGATTTCTAAGTCCCTCTGCACTTCTTATGTTTGAACCTTTTCCCCATTTAGATAATACACCACACAATTGTTCCTTTTACCAAAATACATTATCATATATTTCCCAACACATACAATTTCCATCTGCCACTTTTTTTTACCCATTCTTCCAGTTTGTCTAAGTCCTGCTTCAATTGTATTGTTTCCACAGCACTATCTACCCCTCCACCTTCTTTGAATCATCCACAAACTTTGCCACAAAGCCATCAATTTCATTATCTAAATCATTGACAAACAATGTGAAAAGTAGCAGTCCCAATACTGACCCCTAAGGAACACCACTGGTCACCGGCAGTCAACCAGAAAAGGCTCCCTTTATTTCCACTCACTGCCTCCTGCCTGTCAGCCAATCTGCTATCTATGCCAGTATCTTTCCTGTAACACCACAAGATTTTATCTCGTTAAGCAGCCTCGTATGTGGCACCTTATCAAACACCTTCTGAAAATCCAGGTAAATGACATCCACTGCCCCTCCTTTGTCCCCTTGTCCACTTTTCTTGTTACTTCGTTGAAGAACTCTAACAGATTTCCCTTTACAGAAACCATGCTGACTTTGAATGATTTTATCATTAGTCTACAAGTACCTTGAAACCTCATCCTTAATGATAGACCTCAACACTTTCCCAACCACTGATTTTAGGCTAACTGGCCTATAATTTCCTTTCTTTTACCTTCCGCCCTTCTTAAATAGTAGAATGACATTTGCTCTTTTCCAGTCCTCCAGGACCATGCCAGAATCAAGTGATTCTTGAAAGATCATGACCAATGTATCCATTATCTCTTCAGCAACCTCTTTCAGGACTCTGGGATGTAATCCAACTGGTCCAGTTGACTCATCCACCTTAAGACCTTTCAGTTTGTCTAGCACTTTTTTTTGTAATACCAACTGCACTCACTCCTGTTCCCTGACACTCACGGACCTCCGGCACACTGAAGACAGATGCAAAGTACCCATTAAGTTCATGCGCCACTTCTTTGTTCCCCGTTACCGCCTCACCAGCATCATTTTCCAGTGGTGCAGTATCAACTCTCACCTCCTTTTTACTTTGTATATAACTGAAAAACTTATAGTATCCTGCTTTATATTATTGACTAGTCTGCCTTCATATTTCATCTTTTCCCTTCTTATAGCTTTTTTAGTTGCCTTTTCTTTGGATTTTAAAATCCTCCCAATCATTGAACTTCACTCTCAATTTTGCTACCTTATATGCCCTTTCCTTGGCTCTTATACAGTCTTTAACTTTCCTTGTCAGCTACAGTAGCCTACCCCTGCCATTTGAGAACTTCTTCCTCTGTGGGACATATCTATCCTGTGTCTTGTAAACTATTCCCAGAAACTTCAGCCATCTCTGCTTTTCTATCATCCCTGCCTGTATTCCCCTCCAATCCACCTGGACGAGCTCCTCTCTCATGCCTCCATAATTCCCTTTATTCCATTGTGATACCAATACATGTGAGTTATGCTTTTCCCTCTCAAATTGCAGTATAAATTCAATCATATTATGATCTGCCTCCTAAAGGTTCCTTTTTGTTAAGCTCTCTAATATGATCAGGGTTATTACACAACACCCAATCTAGGATAGTCTTTCCCTGAGTAGGCTCAAGCACAAGCTGCTTTAAAAATCCATCTCATATGCATTCAACAAATTCGTTCTCTTGTGATCTGAGACCAACCTGATTTTCCCAGTCCCTTTGCACATTGAAGTCTCTTATTGCATGCCTTTTCCAGCTCCCTTTGCAATCTCAACCCCACATTTTAGCTACTATTTGGAGGCCTCTATATGATTCCCATAATAGTTTTTTTCCCCTTGCAATTTCTTAACTCCACCCACAAAGATTCAGCATTCTCTGGCCCTATGTCACCTCTTTCTAAAGATGTAATTCCATCTCATACCAATAGTGCCACACCACCTCCTATGCCTTCCTGCCTGTCCTTTTGATACAAAGTATATCCGTTGACGTTAAGCTCCCAACTATGGCCGCCTTTCAGCCATGCCTCAGCGATGTCCACAACATCATACTGACCAATCTGTAATTGCTCCACCAATTCGTCCACCTTATTCCGAATGCTGTGTGCATTTAAATACAGCACCTTTAGTCCTGCATTCTTTGCCTTTTTGAATTTGGCCTCCGTGCTACAAATTAGCTTTTGTTCTGTTTGCATTTGTACCCAATCATTGACTTGTCCTTCCTTAAATACATGTTACACCCATCATCTACTTGTAAACCTGCTGGCTCATCCTTAGTTCTATCATACTGGTTCCCATCTCCCTGCCATATTAGTTTAAACCACTCTCAACAGCTCTAGTAAATTGCTCTCAAGACTATTGGTCCCCCTCAGATTCAAGTGCAATCTGTTCTTTTTGCCCCAAAAGAAGTCCCAATTTTCAAGAAGTCTGAATCCCTGCCCCCACTCCAGCCACACATTTATCTGCCATCTTATACTATTCCTGTCCTTGATGTTGCATGGTACGGGCAGCAATCCTGAGATTACTACCTTTGTGGTCCGACTTCTCAGCTTCCTTCCTAACTCCCTGTAGTCCTTTTCAGGACCTTCTCCCTTTTTCTTCCTATATCATTGGTACCAATATGCACCATGGCTTCTGGATGCTCACCCTCCCTTTTCAGAATATTGTGGCCGCATCCAGAAACATCTCAGAGCCTTGCACCTGGGACGCAAACTCCCATCCATGTTTCCTTTTCATATCCACAGAATTGCCTATCTGCCCCGCTAACTAGGGAGACCCCTATTACCGCTGCTATCCTCTTCAGTTCCCTACCCTTCTGAGCCACAGGACCAGACTTAATGCCAGAGGTATGGCTGCTATTGCTTACCCCCAGGTAGGTCCCTCCCACCCCCCAAAAGTACTTAAAGTGGAACATTTATTGTTGAGGGGGATGACCACAGGGGTGCTCTCCATCAGTCTTCATCCCATATACCAGTTACAAAATTGATTTGGTCTTTTTACATTACTTCTCATTTTTCCCACCACTTTCCTATGAAACTACCCCCTTATCCTCATACTTTCATATCTTACCAAAGCGTTCTTCAGCTCCCCCCTGAAATTAGCCACAGTTCATCTCTGCATGTCCCGCCTCTTGACCAGTCAACTTTCCCTACGCAGCTATGTGTTCTGTGATACCATCAAGATAATGACTCCCATTGCTGATGCCTCTATATTCCCAATTCACCACACTATGCACAGTTCACTATTGCCTAACCTTGATCTTATGCTGCGACTAAAGGTCTACTTTTGCCCTGAGTTCAGGGTTCTTTGCCTCATGGAATTATTTCTCAAGACTTCTGTCTTTCTTCTTCATGGTCTGTTTAACGCTCACTGGTTCAGCAAACTAAGATGCTTCTGGCTGAGCAAATTCCATGATAGTCCTGTCCTTTTTATCTTCCATAAAATGAAATTCATTCAGTTTTCATGTTCATTTTTCCCCACCAGCATTATGTTGCTCGTTTTTTCCCTTTGTCAGATGAATGAATTCAAGTTCATTCCTTTAAATTCACTTTGAGATCTTGTTGTAATGTCCCAGAGCTTTTTTTTAAACTGTGTGAGAGACAAATACCATGGGGTCATTGAGTTATATTGAAAAGAAGCAGGCTCTTTCATCCACCATATTCATACCAACATTTTTGCCTACATTAGCACCATATCAAGTCAAGTTGAGTTTAATGTCATGTGCACAAGTACAACTACATTGAAAAACTTGCTGACAGCAGCATCACAGAGACTGGGTATAGACAACAGACACAATATACGAGATAGTGGGCTGACAAAGGCTCCATGTACTATTATAAATAGCACTGATATATAAATCAAGGTCTTTGCAGCTATGCTTTTTTGAACCAAAGTTTCACAGTGAGGTACTTTCATTGTGTTTTACCTGTGACATTAATTCTGGTGGTAATACAGCCGTAGAAATTGCAATCCTGTGTCTAATGTCAGGCTTTACACAACTTGGTGGATTCTAACCCCTGGCAAGTTTATCACATTGCAGCAACATTTTCCTACATTAACCACTATCTTACCACCTTCCCACCTGTAAGGAGTTTGTACATTCTCCCCATGGCCTTATAGGTTTCCTCCGGGTGCTCCAGTTTCCTCCCACTGTCCAAAGACATTCCAGTTGATAGGTTAATGCTCAATGTATATTATCCCATGATTAGGCTAGCATTAAATTGGGAGATTGTTGTGTGGCACGGTTCAAAGGGCCAGAAGGGCCCATTCTGTGCTGTGTCTCAATAAATAAATGAATAAATTTCTGCAATGAGTTTGTCAGTCAATATTGCATTTCAAGGAACCGATAGAGGTGTACTTCTTTATTAATGCTTTTTTGACATTGCTTTATTTCAATCTATAGTTGGCAATGATATATTCAGTATTAAATAATAAAATATTTTATAACAATTATTGCAATTATACAAGACAGTGAAGAGAAAGAGGGGAAAAATGAAATGTGCAAAAAGATCTCAGTGTGAAAAGTAAACAATCAAAGACGTATAATATCCTGGTGTTCTGTTGCTCAAGCAAGATTAGGGTTGTGCAGGTTTCAATACTTGTACTTGAACTTGATGGTCTGGAGCTTTTGGCCACTGTGCCTCCTTCGAGAGGATAGCAATGAGGAGGGTGTGATCCTTGCTGGGATCCCTGAAGAAAGATGCTGCTTTCTTGAGGCAGCACATCCTGTAGATGCAATCAGTGGTTGGGAGGTCTTTGCCTGTGATGGACCAGGCTGGGTCTATGTCTCTCTGCAGCCTCTTGTGTTCCTGTATGTTGGAATTGCTGTACCAGGTTATGGCACTATCAGACAGGATACATCCCACAGCACTTCTGTAAATGTTTGTTAGAGTATCAGTGACATGTGAAATATCAGAGTCAAAGAAAATGTATTTTTATTATCAAAGTACATTTATGTCACCATATGCTAGATTGAACTCATTCTTTTTCTTGCAGATATTTATAGAAAATATGGAATATATGAAAATCTATGCATAATGGTTGATGAACAACTATTGTGCAAAAGAAAACCAATTGTGTAATAAAATAAGTAATTAATACTGAGAATATAATTATTACTGAGAAAGGGAGCACATAGATTGTGGAATCAGTCTATTGTTGAAGTAAGTGAAGTTAACTTAAGGCTCTTGTGCCTCCAGCTCAATAGTAGTAATCTTCTAGTTGAGTGTCTCACTAAATAAGTGCCTCTTTGATGTTATGATAGCATCTCATTCCACCGTCTTCTCTGCCAGTATGTTCCTTCTATCAATCACACTCAGTGGATGTGTAATGGAACTGAAGTATAGATTATGAAGGACTTAGTTTGGATAGATTGCAGGAAAGTAAATGCTGGTGCAAATAAATTCTGGTGGCTGTACCAGCATTTCTTTGCACAGGTAGAACACAATGAAACAAAACGTTATTGCAAAACTTTGGTTCAAAAAGCATACCTGCAAACACTTTGGATTAGATGCTACTCGTGCTGCTTATAATTGTATATGGAGCCTTTGTAAGTCCACATTCATACAGTCAACTCAAAAAAGAACTGAGTGTTTATTTCCCTCTTACTATTCCATTTGCACTAATAGTTTTCCTGCAGTACAAGTCTCACAAACCTTGCCACAGCTGGATGGCCATGGTATCTGTAGTAATGGATATCTGATTGCATAAGATAGACATGATAAGAATGAATGATATTTAATTATTCAATTTTCTCTATTTTGTGCTGCTCTGTAAATTCAAATCTCTCCTGGTGCAGAGATTGGAAAGATAATCTCCAGCTAATCTGATGGATACTGTTTTAAAGAGATGGTTCGCCTGCACAGATAGTTGAAGGTGACAGGATGTTGATTGACTAGGATTCATAGGCAGCAACATTCTTCAGTGTAGACCCAGAATTAGAGATGAGTTTGGTGAGTTGCTCTGAGTCTGGTGTGCAATATGCTTTCTTCCATTTGACACATCACTTGCCAGATTGGATATCGGGTGTGAACTTTAATGCATAGATAGCACATAAAGTGCAATTGGTCAGTAATTGATATTGATTTGATGTTAGTGTTCCAGAATTGGAAATCATAAGCAAGAAAGCCAAAGAAAAGAGTGGAAAATATTCTTTATACAGTGAGTTGTTATATGTTGCTTGTAATTCAAGATTACCTTTCAAAGTGACTTTGAAGGGATGGCAGATGCTGGAGTCTGGAACAAGCACAGAGTGCTGGAGTAACTCAGTGGGTCATACAACAATTATGGAGGAAGTGGACGCCTAATGTTTTTGGTTTAGTCCAGAAAAGGGGTCACAACCTGAAATGTCAACTGTCTATTTCCCTCCATTGATATTGCTTGACCTGCTGTTCTCCCAGCACTTTGTGTTTCTCCTTTCAAAGTAGAATTAGATATCTACCTGAAAAGGGAGCACACAGGCAATGTGGAAAGAACAATTTGTGAGATTTATAGGATTACTCCTTCAAAGAGATTGAATCTGTTCACTGATTCTACATCTGCTACAGTAACCCATCAAGCAATTGGAGAAACAATAAATATGTCCTCAGTATGTGCAGTTTTTATATTGAATCCTGAGAATAAATATAGGGAAATGAAGGAAAAAAGTACATTTTGTAACTTGAACTTCATTAGCTTGTTCTAAAATGGTATTGTAGCGGTGTGCTACACACAGCGCTAGAATAACCACGCGGAGTCGGTGATTTAGAGTTGCGATGAAAGAGAGTTATTCAGACTTCGCAGCTTGCTTTAAAGCCTTCCCATTCCCGCCCTCCCTGGGGCGGGACTGCTGTGGGGAATGCATATTCCCAGACCCTTTCCACGCGCAGGATTTTCCGCCTGCTGGTGAAGATGGCCTGGCGCCCTTTTTGGGGCCGGCCCTCTGCCTGCGCACGCTGTTGTGAGCTGGTTCGTGGGTGCCAGAAAGTGGGTTGCCACATAACCCCCCACCCCAGAACCGGCGATACCTCCCCCAATGTCCACAGTCTGGATCGGCCTCTGTTTGGGAGGTCTGCCCCTGCGCCGCGGTGCCTGAGCCTGGACCGGTTGCGCCAAGTCCACATGTGCCGGTTTGAGTCGGTCCACTGTGAAAACCTCCTCTCTCCCCCCAATGTCTAGCACGAACGTGGACCCGTTGCTCCTGATCACCTTAAACGGCCCCTCGTAGGGCCGCTGTTGTGGTGCCTGGTGTCCGCCCCGTCGTACAAAAAGAAACTTACAGTTCTGCAGGTCTTTGGGTACGCAGGTTGGGCTCTGTCCATGCTGTGAAGTGGAGATGGGGGCCAGGTTACCGAGCCTCTCCCGTAGTCTGTCCAGGATTCTGTGGGCTCTTCCTCTTGCCCCCTTGGGGCTGGTATGAACTCTCCTGGGACTACCAGGGGTGCGCCGTACACCAACTCAGCCGACGAGGTGTGTAGATCCTCTTTGGGCGCCATGCGGATTCCGAGCAGGACCCAGGGAAGCTCGTCCACCCAGTTAGGCCCCTCCAGGCGGGCCATGAGAGCCGATTTCAGGTGACGGTGGAAGTGCTCTACTAGTCCGTTCGACTGTGGGTGGTAGGCAGTTATGTGGTGTAGCTGCGATCCTAAAAGGTTGGCCATAGCTGACCACAGGCTGGAGGAGAAATGGGCGCCCCTGTCGGAGGTAATGTGGGCCGGTACCCCGAAGCGGGCTACCCAGGTTGCGATCAGTGCTCGGGCGCAGGATTTGGAGATGGTGTCGGTGAGCGGGACTGCCTCTGGCCATCTGGTGAAGCAGTCTGTCATAGCTAGGAGGTACCGCGCTCTTCGTGACACTGGCAGGGGCCCCACGATATCCACATGGATGTGGTCGAACCTCCGGCGGGTGGGTTCGAACCGCTGCGGCGGAGCCTTGGTATGCCGCTGCACCTTGGCCGTTTGGCACTGCATGCACGTTTTGGCCCATTCACTGACCTGTTTACGCAGTCCGTGCCACACGAACCTGTTGGCGACCAGCCGGACGGTTGTCCTGATGGAGGGGTGCGCTAAGTTGTGAATGGACTCGAAAACCCGCTGGCGCCAGGCTGCTGGGACGACGGGGCGGGGTTGGCCAGTAGCTACGTCACATAGTAGGGTCCTCTCACCTGGGCCTACGGGGAGGTCTTGGAGCTGCAAACCGGAGACTGCAGTCCTGTAACTGGGGATCTCAGCGTCTGCCTGCTGTGCCTCTGCCAGCGCTGCATAGTCCACCCCCTGGGACAGGGCCTGTATGGTCGGTCTGGAAAGTGCGTCCGCCACGACGTTGTACTTTCCCGAGACATGCTGGATGTCCGTCGTGTACTTGGAGATGTAGGACAGATGTCGCTGCTGGCAGGACGACCAGGGGTCGGACACCTTCATGAACGCAAAGGTAAGCAGTTTGTGGTCTGTGAACGCGGTGAAGGGCCTACCTTCTAAGAGGTACCTGAAATGCCAGATTGCCAGGTATAGTGCCAATAGCTCCTGGTCGAAAGCACTGTAATTGAGTTCAGGTGGTCGTATGTGTTTGCTGAAGAACGCCAGGGGTTGCCAGCGGCCCTCGATGAGTTGTTCCAGTACTCCACCGACCGCTGTGTTGGATGCGTCCACCATGAGGGCAGTAGGAACGTCCGTTCTGGGGTGCACTAGCATCGCGGCGTTTGCCAAGGCCTCTTTGGTTTTAACGAAAGTAGTTGCGGCCTCTTCATCCCAGGTAATGTCCTTGCCCTTACCCGACATTAGAGTGAACAGGGGTCGCATAGTTCAGGCTGCTGAGGGGAGGAAACGGAGGTAGAAATTCACCATACCCACGAATTCCTGCAGGCCTTTGATTGTGTTGGGTCGGGGGAAGTTGCGGACTGCGTCTACCTTGGCGGGCAGCGGGATTGCCCCATCTTTAGTAATCCTGTGGCCCAGGAAGTCGATGGTGTTCAGTCCGAACTGGCATTTGGCTGGGTTGATTGTAAGGCCGAATTCGCTCAGGCGGGAGTAGAGCTGGCGGAGGTGGGACAGATACTCCTGCCGACTACTGCTGGCTATGAGGATGTCGTCCAACTAGATGAATGCAAAGTCCAGTTTGCGTCCCACCGCGTCCATTAGCCGCTGGAAAGTCTGTGCGGCATTCTTTAGACCAAACGGCATTCGGAGGAATTCGAAAAGTCCGAACGGGGTGATAAGTGCTGTTTTGGGGATGTCGTCCGGATGTACAGGGATTTGATGGTATCCCCGGACGAGGTCTACCTTGGAAAAGATCCTTGCGCCGTGTAGGTTTGCTGTGAAGTCTTGAATGTGCGGCACAGGGTAGCGGTCTGGCGTTGTAGCCTCGTTCAGTCTGTGGTAGTCACCGCATGGTCTCCAGCCCCCCGTTGCCTTGGGCACCATGTGAAGGGGGGAGGCCCATGGGCTGACAGACCGTCGTATGATCCCCAATTCCTCCATCTTCTTGAACTCCTCCTTCGCCAGTCGGAGCTTGTCCGGGGGAAGCCTTCGAGCACGGGCGTGGAGGGGTGGTCCCTGAGTCGGGATGTGGTGCAGTACTCCGTGTCTGGGCATGGCTGCCGTGAACTGCGGTGTCAGTACTGATGGGAAATCCACCAGGACCCTGGTGAATTCATCGTCGGACAGCGTGATGGAGTCCAGGTGTGGGGCTGGCAACTGTGCTTCACCCAGGGAGAACGTTTGAAAAGTCTTGGCGTGGACTAATCGCTTCCCTTGCAGGTTGACCAGCAGGCTGTGGGCTCACAGAAAATCTGCCCCCAGGAGTAGTTGGGCCACGGCGGCCAGTGTGAAGTCCCACGTGAACCGGCTGGAGCTGAACTGTAGCCGCACCGTGTGGGTGCCGTAGGTTCGTATTGTGCTGCCATTTGCGGCCCTCAGGGTGGGTCCCGGTTCTCTGTTGCGGGTGTTGTAACTCGTTGGAGGTAAGACGCTGATCTCCGCTCCGGTGTCGACCAAAAAGCGGCGTCCCGACTGCTTGTCCCAGACGTACAGGAGGCTGTCCTGATGGCCAGCCGCCGTAGCCATCAGCGGCGGCTGGCCCTGGCATTTCCCAGGAATTTGCAGGGTGGTCTGCAGCGGTGGGCCTCTGTGCCCCACCGCTGGTGGTAGAAACACCATTGTTCGTTGGGCTCCTCACTCCCGTTGCCGGGTTTTGTAGGCTCTGTTGCCGGGCCTGGTCTGGTCTGTCGTTGGGCACGCGGCTTGGTGATCTGTGCGACGGATGCCCCTCTCTCTTTCCTGGCATTCCACAGCACATCTGCTCGGGCCGCCACCTCCCGGGGGTTGCTGAAATCTGCGTCGGACAGCAGCAGGCATATGTCCTCGGGCAGTTGCTCTAGGAACGCCTGCTCAAACATGAGGCAGGGTTTGTGTCCTTCAGCCAGGGCCAGCATCTCGTTCATTAATGCTGACAGTGGCCTGTGTCCCAAACCATCCAGGTGCATTAAGCGGCGTGCTCGTTCGCACCGTGAGAGTCCGAAAGTCCTTATGAGCAGGGCTTTGAATGCTGTGTATTTGCCGTCTTCCGGGGGCGACTGTATAAACTCCTCAACTTGTGCAGCTGTCTCCTGGTCGAGTGAGCTCAGCACGTAGTAGTAGCGAGTGGACTCCGAGGTTATCTGCCGAATGTGGAATTGTGCTTCTGCTTGTTCGAACCATAATTGTGGTCGCAGCGTCCAGAAGCGTGGCAGTTTTAATGAAACTGCGTGAACAGATGCAGCGTCGGTCATCTCTGGTCCAAATATCGTTTGGGCCGTCGGGGTCACCAATTGTAGCGGTGTGCCACACACAGCGCTAGAATAACCACATGGAGTCGGTGATTTAGAGTTGCGATGAAAGAGAGTTATTCAGACTTCGCGGCCTGCTTTAAAGCCTTCCCGTTCCCGCCCTCCCTGGGGTGAGACTGCTGTAGGGAATGCATATTTCCAGACCCTTTCCGCGCGCGGGATCTTCCCCCTGCTGGTGAAGATGGCCTGGCGCCCTTTTTAGGGCCGGCCCTCTGCCTGCGCGCGCTGTTGTGAGCCGGTTCGTGGGTGCCAGAAAGTGGGTCGCCACAGTATGATGATATTAGATCAAGATGTAACAACAGACCTGCAGCTGTTTTAAGAAATAATGAGCAATATAAATATAGCTTAGTCTTTTTCAATACATTTAACTTTTTAGAGAATATTATATTGCTCCCATGTATAAAACCACAGCATATGTGAGATTTTTATTGATTTATTTATCTGTTTCATTCTTTTGTTTTTTCTCTTTCATTTTCCGATTCACAAACTCTTTCCAGACTAAGGAATGTAATTTTCCTTCGGTCTACTCTTTGCCTTCTTTACTCCATGGCATCTTCAGCCATGCTGAGGAGGTAAGGTACAGGCAACACCAGGATCATCTGTCAGTCACAAATCGCCATGCCTGAACCAGGTCATTTGGTGCTATTCAGAAAAGGGGGACATTGCCGCAGAGCGAAACTTGTCTGCACCTGCTGTTCCTGTGGTACTCTATCAGGTATTATTAGTTAACAGCCAGAATAAGCCTGTTCCTTGCTTTGACACAATGTCATTTAGGTCAAAGTCAAATTTATTGTCCAAGGCACAAGTACATATATCCACAGGTGCAGTGAAGAACATATTGCAGTGTTTCAGAGGCACAACACATCAGATAAACAGCAATCACAAGGTAAGCAAATGAAATACCGGACATTCAAGAGTGTCAGGGAAGTGAAGTATGTGCAGTAAAAAATTATGACTGAGAAGGTGCTCAGGAAGTGTAATGGTCTGAGGGCGGATAAATCTCCTGGACTTGATGGAATGTGGCCTCGGGTTCTGAAGGAAGTAACTGGAGAGATTGCAGAGGCATTAACGATGATCTTTCAAGAATCGATAGATTCTGGCATTGTACTGGACGACCAGAAAACTGCAAATGTTACTCTGCCATTTAAGATAGGTTGAAGACAGCAGAAAGGAAACTATAGACCTGTTAGCCTGACGTCAGTGGTTTGGAAGTTGTTGGAATTGATTGTTAGGGATGAGATTACAGAGTACCTAGAGGCACATGACAAGATAGGCCAAAGCCAACATGCTTTCCTGAAAGGAAAATCCTGCCTGACAAACCTACTGCAATTCTTTGAGGAAATTACAAGCAGGGTAGACGAAGGAAATGCAGTAGACATGGTGTGCTTAGAATTTCAGAAGGCCACAAGGTGCCACACATGAGGCTGCTTAGCAAGATAAGAGCCCATGGAATTACAGCGAAGTTACTAGCGTGGGTGGAGCATTGGCTGGTCAGCAGAAAACAGGGAGTGGGAATAAAGGGATCCTATTCTGGGTGGCTGCCAGTTACCAGT
Source organism: Mobula hypostoma (assembly GCF_963921235.1). Taxonomy (NCBI): domain Eukaryota; kingdom Metazoa; phylum Chordata; class Chondrichthyes; order Myliobatiformes; family Myliobatidae; genus Mobula; species Mobula hypostoma. Next base: position 160,771,242 of record NC_086100.1, read on the forward strand.
GGAGTTCCACAGGGGTCTGTGTTGGGACTGCTGCTTTTTATGATGTATGTCAATATTTTGGACTACAGTATTAATGGATTTGTGACTAAATTTGCCAATGGTACAAAGATAGGTGGAGAAATGGGTAGAGTTGAGGAAACAGAGAGCCTGCAGAGAGATTAGAGGAATGGGCAAAGAAGTGGCAATTGAAATACAATGTTGGAATGTGTATGGTCATGCACTTTGGTGGAAGAAATAAACGGGCAGACTTTTACTTAGGTGGGGAGAGAATTCAAAATGCAGAGATGGAAAGGGACTTGGGAGCCCTTGTGTAAGATACTCTAAAGGTTAACTTCCAGGTTGAGACTGTTGTGAAGAAGGCGAATGCAAAGTTAGCATTCATTTCTGGAGGTATAGAATATAAGAGCAGGGATGTGATGTTGAGGCTCTATAAGACACTCGTAAGTCCACACTTAAAATAATGTGTGCAGTTTTGGGCTCCTTATTTTAGAAAGGATATATTGACATTGGAGAGGGTTCAGAGAAGATTCACAAGAATGATTCCAGGAATGAAAGGGTTACTATATGAGGAACATCTGGCTGCTCTTGGGCTGTATTCCCTGGAGTTCAGGAGAATGAGGGGGGATCTCATAGAAACATTCCGAATGTTAAAAGGCCTGAACAGATTAGAAATGGCAAAGTTATTTCCCATGGTAGGAGACTCTAGAATCAGAGGGCACGACTTCAGGATTGAAGGACTTCCATTTAGAACAGAGGTGCGGAGAAATTATTTCAGTCATAGGCTGGTAAATCTGTGGAATTTGTTTCCACAAGCGGCTGTGGAAGCCAAGTCATTGGGTGTATTTAAGGCAGAGATAGATAGGTTCTTGATTAGCCAGGGCATCAAAGGGTATGGGGTGAAGGCAGGGGAGTGGGGATGAGCGGAAGAATTGGATCAGCCCATGATTGAATGGTGGAGCAGACTCAATGGCTAAATGGCCTACTTCTGCTCCTATATCTTATGGTTTTATGGTCCTATAGAAATATAAATGTTAAAAGATAGAATACCATTAGAACAATAAAAAGATTTTAATTAGGTTGTACAGGTTGATCAAGAAGAGTTTCAGGCAGTGTCTATGTAAATATAATCCTACATCACAGAACAACAGACCTCAGCATAGGAGACACATGAATGCAGATTAGTCAGGCCCAGAGAAGACACAATGAAAATGTTTTGTAGTTCAGTTCCGTGTTGATGTATGAGGTAAGCTAAACATATAGCACATGATTTTCGTTGATCACATTTCAGTGTTCTACATTTACCACATTTTAGTTTCTTATTAAATAATGGGAGTTTGATGTTGGAGTCCTTGCTCATCAGCACTTCATCAGAGATGCAAAAACATCTCTTTATGATTTTATGTTAGTAATGTCAAACTCAGCTGGGGCACAGCAGTGCAGCTGGTCAAACAGAAAATATTGGCAATGCTCAACTGGCCAGGGAGTGACAATAGAGAGAGAAACAAGTTTGCATATTGATCAGTGATTCTATGAGGGGTGATTGATAAGTTTGTGGCCTAAGGTAGAAGGAGTCAATTTTAGAAAACCTAGCACATTTATTTTTCAACATAGTCCCCTCCTACATGTACACACTGAGTCCAGCAGTCGTGGAGCATACGGATCCCTTCTTTGTAGAAGTGGTCCACAGCAGGGGTGATTGATAAGTTTGTAGTCTAAGGTAGAAGGAGATGAGTTATTAACTTCAAACTTTCTGCATTATCACTCAAAGAGTTGAACTGCATGTGCATGTAAGGTGAGCGTCTTGGACCTCCAGGTGGTCCACCGCAGGGGTGAGTGATAAGTTCGTGGCCTAAGGTAGAAGGAGATGAGTTATATAGCTCTTGTTACATGCACGTGCAGTTCAACTCTTTGACTGAAAATGCAGAAAGTTTGAGGCTAATAACTCATCTCCTTCTACCTTAGGCCACAAACTTATCAATCACCCCTGCTGTGGACCACTTTCTGGAGGTCCAAGACGCCGACTTCTACAAAGAAGGGCTCCGTATGCTCCACGACCACTGGACTAAGTGTGTAAATGTAGGAAAAATAAATGTGCTAAGCTTTCTAAAATTGACTCCTTCTACCTTAGGCCACAAACTTATCAATCACCCCTCGTATGTTGGAACTGGATGAATAAGAGAATGGGGAGGGTTGGAGGGAATAGAGGGAATGTGTATAATCGTGTGAGTGAATATCTATTATTGATTTGTAAGTATGAAAAAACTCTTTTAGAAAGGTACAGAACAGAAGCAAGTCCTTCAGTATACTTATGCTGAACATCAAGCCCCCATTTTTCCACTCATCCTAGCCTAACCCATTTTATCCTTCCCCAATTCCCAACAACTCCCTTCAAATATGGCCACTTGCACACACAGAGGATCAGTTTACCCAGCTATTTTCCAATCCTTCCACATCCTAGTAAGGATGTCAACACTGAACCCAGGTGCTGGAACTGTAAGCTAGCTGCTCCACTGTGTCCAAAACAATGCTAGAAAATGTTCAGCACCTTGCTTGCCTACACTTAATCTGAGATGAGACTTTTTTTAAAATATACTAATGTCAATCCAAACTGAGGCCATAAACAGTCTGCTGGAGGAACACAATGCCAGTTACTCCTGTGGGAGCAAAGGAATTGTCGGTGTTTCAAAATGAAACTCTGCATCAGGTCTTCTTCAAGGTATACCAGATTTGAAGTTTTTCTACCTCTGACTAGTCCTGATGCAGAATTTTGAAATGAAACATTGGGATTGACAGTTCCATCCCCAACTCACACCGCACCATAGATGTTGCTCGACAGCTACTGAGTTCCTGCAGCAGATTGTTTGTTGCTCCAGATTTCAGTATCTGCAGTCTCTTGTGCCTCCTAAGCTGAAGTCTGTTGTTCTGAGATGAAAACTTACATTTACATAGACACTAGCTGAGACATAAGCAAGTAATTAATTCTCGTGATTAACAAGCCTTCATCGCACTCTCTTAGCCAGCACTTCCATCACCATGTCATTCAGACTCCCTTGATCTCCATGGCATGGCATCTAAATCTCAAAAGATTCTGTCTTATGCTTCATCATGTTGCCATGGTACTTGTATAGACATTAAAAGCTTCTGTGAATGCTGATTTTCCCTCGGAAGCAGTGTTGCAGGTCAGGGGATAAAATGACAATCTCATGACATTTTTAGTAGAGAAAGGTCATAAAGGTTTCACTTGGAAAGAAAAAGCAAACCTGGCTATACCTTCCTGGGAGGTTGTTTCATATTTGTGCAAAATTCTGAGTTAAATTGGATTTCATTACAGCAAAAAAAATCTGTGTTGTACTTGGGTCATTTCTGGAAGATTGCATATTAGGACATAATAGCATTGAAGACTGACATGCAAATTGCATAAAACCTACTTTCTATAAACCCAACATTTTGTTTTTATTGCTAAGGATTATGAATCATCATGGCGCACTTTAATCATATTGATAAATAATTTAATGGCATATCCACTGGTAAGTCAAATTTTACTAAGAAATTAGATTGGTAATACATAACATACTGTATGTTACTTTGTACATTAATGTAACTTTAAATGATTTTGTGTATGTATTCTTTAATTTCATTTATTAATAAATGAAATACAATTGCATACTATATAAAAAAGATACATGCAGCAAAAACAATTTCCTTGGATGCTGTGTATCCTGTAACAAGTGCTTTTGCTCCCGGACTTTCTTTTTAAATCTGTACTTTAATTGGCTTTCTTCAGCTTTCAGAAACTCCAGAGACTATTTGGCTTCGTCTTAAAACCCAGTACACAACATACTGCAGTTCTGGTGTACCTGTAGTTCTGTTTTCATAATACTTTCACCAATTTTGTTCTATTCTTTGCTCCAAATCTGAAAACCTTGAAAATCTTTCAATAGTGGGCAGTTCAGTCTGGGAATGAAAGTCTGAAAACACACTTTTAAACATATTTGTCCATTTCCACTTTCTATTTGAAAGCATGTCTGCCTTTAGTCTGCCTTTAGTTATATTCACTAATCATCTGATGAAGAGGCATTGCACAAGATAGCGCAAAACTTTCATAGATCTTTTCTTTGTATTAAAAGTCTTCCATGACAATCTATTTACTCTTAATGAATGCTGGCTATTTGCTGTAATATAGCAGTAATGCTGCTGTAAAGTTTTTCTTGTGCATGTGCATATACCAATAAATTCGGCTTTGACATTAATTCTGTGTTCTCTTGTATATTTTTTTAGCTTCATCATAAAATACTCCCATCAGATTAAGAAGAAAGTTAACATAATGTACTCTTACTCACTCCCAGTAAATACTGCCTATATGCATCCCCACTGGTTAAATAAAATATGCTTTTAATAAAAGCCAGTATTAAGGATAATCACCTAGTTGGTCTCTCTAACAGAAGTTACTTGTACTTGTTTTCAACAAATTCATAAAATCAACTGAGAGGTTCATTAACCCTTTTTAAAGAAAAATACAACATGCAACTGTATTTGTATTGTATTTTTGATGTAGTTTGAATTTGCATTTAGCTTGAATCATTGTTATTCATTTCCTTAATTTGCTGAAGAACTGATGTTTCCCAAAGCTTATGATATACAGTTTATACTAAGTCTCTTTTCTTCAGTATTTGAAATGCTTCCTGCAATGATCTCATTTGTCTTTTTGTTATTTTTATGGAAACCAAGACAGTAATATCTAATCCTGTCTTGGAAAATTAATGAACACTTTGAAAAATGCTTTGTGAGAGTTGTCTTTTACAATTGGGGGAGAAAAAACTAATCTTTCAAACTCACAAAGAAAAAGTTCTTGCATTTTCATACCCAAAATAAAATCTAGGTGTTATGCAGTGCTTGTGACTGTTTACAAGACATTTTACTTTCATAAATCCATATCTTCTGCAATTTAGCTCGACTATCTTGTGGGTAAATGGCCATCATGAGTTAAGTTTATTATCTTATTCATTTGGTGTGTCCATACTTTCTGCTCATTGGCAACTCTGCAATGCAACAGTCCTTTGCTTGGATAGGAGGGCAAAGATTAGTATCATTCATCACTTCAGCAATTATAAAAAAGGAAGGTAGGAGAAATTATTTGTGAGCTTGACACCCCAAAGCACTTCTTTAGGTTCAAAATAAATTGATCTCTGGGTTTCAATTGTAAACTTCCATAGTCAAACTAAGTTTCATTGCAATTGTAGCTTTTCAGAGAGTCATGGAATCGTGCAGGTCATGAGAGGTAGTATTTGGTTTAATCAACCTATTGAGGACTTCTCCAACCAATCCCAGGCCCTTGGTCTTTTCCCATGGATCAATAATTTTTTTGTCCTTTGATGCCAATCTATCATCCAATCAGGCAAGCTGTTCTCAAAATAACCATTTTCTCCTCATTCCTCCACTGTGTTCTTTTGACAATTGCCTTATATCTATGTCCTCTGGCAACCACCATCCCTGCCAGCTGGAGAACTGTCTAAATTGAAACATCTCTGATACTCTGCCAGTAACATTTTCTGCTCTGAGAACAATCTCTGGTCTTACCAAGTAGCTGTAAATTTCATAATAATAAAGTTAATAAAACCTCATGCAATATTCATGCTCATGGTAGTGAATTGGAGGTTAATGCATGTGTCAAAACTGGTTTGCACATATTAATGAATTATCAATCATGCATTATGATTGTATTCATTGTTCTGAGTTTGGCATAATTATGCACTTAGTTATGAGAATGAATAAATATCACTTTCACAGAGTATAAAAAACCTGATAGAAATGATAATTTTTTAAAATCACTACTCAGAAATGGATTGTGAAATCAACTCAAAAATAACCTGAGAGGCCTTTGATTAGCTAGAATAAATTATTTATTTATAACCTTGTTAAACAAAGCACCAAAATATTACTGGTGCATGAAAGTATGTTTTATTTACAGATTTTTTGTTTAACTTCATCTCAAGAGGTAAAACAAAATCCTAATGGAAAACTTGAGTGTGGGATTGAGCTGTATTTTGCACAATTTGCTGATTATTATCAACCAGTCAGGATTGTAAAATGCTAAATCTGTTAACTACTTTATTTACATCTCTAATTTGTGCTCCCATCAAGTGAAACTTAAGGTGCGAATCGCATATATCTGATTCGGCCATAGCTGTACTGTGTCTAATTCTGGTTATCACACTTAACAAGATGAAGAAAATCGTGCAGAGGTGGTTGACCAAAATGGCAATAAGGGATTTCATTAACACGGAAAGAATGTCTAAAAGCTGGGGAACAGTCTGGAGAACAGGGTGTATTGCTGATATAAAGGATGACCTTGTTACAGGTTGGTAAAAAGCTCAGATATCTTATAATGTGACTCACCAGGATCCCACAAAATGTGGTGTGGGATTCTTTTTTAAAAATAAAAAGTCAGTAGTGATAGCTTAACACAGCAGATTGTTCTATCTGGTTGTTCCTCTTAGAGCAGTGAAATCTAAAGGGTGATTCAATTAAGTGTTATTAATCATGAGTAATCTTAATGGTATAAATCAGCAGCAACTCTTTTCACTGGCAGGAGAGCTATTGTCCAGAGAGTGTAGGTTTGAAATAATTGTACATAAGTCAATGTAAGGCCACGTCCTGAGCAGCGCACAGAGAGCTGGGGAAACTCAGCAGGTCAGGCAGCTTCTATGGAGGGAAATTAACAATTCACATTTCAGATTGAGATGCTAATGAATGGTCTTGACTCGAAATGTCGACTATCCATTTCCATCCATAGATGCAGCCTGACCCCAGATTTCCTCTAGCTTTTTGCATGCTGCTCCTGATTTCCAGCACATACAATCTCCTGTGTCTTGCTGGTGAAATCTTATACATGTTTTGGGCCAAAACCCTGCTCCACTCCTGATGCAGAGTTTTGACCTGAAACATCAAAGTTTACTTTCCTCACACAGATGCTGCTCGATCCGCTGAGATCCTCCAGCAGGTTGTTGTTCCAGATTCCAGCATCTGAAGAACATTGTCTCTCCCTAAGACAAATTCTTTCTGGTTCCATAATAATGTGGAATCCACTGCTATAAAGTTTGGTCGGAGTAGATCCAATATAAAACTTTTACTATCAAGCCATAACTCCATTCAATCATTTGCCCTTGCCCAGTTTTCAATATTGTCTGAAGTGAATGTTACACCAAAGACTCATTCTGGTAAAGGAGCCTTGTAAAATGGATATAAAATATACCCAATCAGTAGGCCTCCTATAGCAGCTTTGTATTGTCTTCTGCCTGAACGTTAATAAAATAACCAAATTATAATGTATTAGATGCCAGTGATGAAAATTATTTCCCTTTAATTAGCAATGAACTGCAGGAGATTCCTTGGTCTAGGAATATATTTCACCATGTGTTCTCAGCCCTGAGGGCTTCTATCTTTTAGTATGTGCATTTTTACACTGTCTAGTAATATGGCAGTACTCTTGACTGCTCTATACATCTTGTCTCATCAGAATTTAACAGTGTAGTTTGTCAATGCAGTTGGAGCTAAGAGGCTAATTCAGATGTAAGGTAATTGATGAAAGAAAAAGGAGCTGGTCTCACCAAACAATGATATTTACTCAGAACAATGTATGTCTGTGAATAACATGTGACATAGGTAATTGGTCCAGAACTCTGCAGGTAGTCACCCTCTATTGTGATGGGAATTTTGAAGCATTGTAGTTTCTAAGTGTTGAGATAGATTTGCCTTGAAGTGGTAGAGAGTGAGATGGGCTCCTTGTAACTTATGATAGAACTGAGGGTTACCGAAGGATGTGATTATTGAGACCCTCCGTCAGTCAGGGTCTACCATGGATGGTGTGTCCCAGCTGTCTAAATGATATGCAAACCAGTACACAGGGCAAGGCAGTACAGTGAAGAGCAAGTGGTTGCCTATGATATCCAAAATATTATGACGTCAGAATGAATCCCCTTGACTTTTTTCTTCTGGGACTAAAGGGCTTACCCAATTGTTGTTCTTGCTTTTTATATGATTGTTTGAAGGATATAGAACATAGAACAGTATTGCATACAATTCTTCAACCTACAGACTCACTTTCAAGGACTCCTTACAACTCATGTTTAAGTAATATATATTTTTTTATTTCCAGTTTGTCTTCTTTTGCACATTGGTTGTTTATCAGTCTGTCTGTTTATGTGTAGTTGTTCATAAATTCTACTGTGTTTCATTTTTGTTCCTGTAAATGCTTGCAAGAAAATGAATCTCAAGGTAGTATGTGGTAGCATACGTACTTTGAACATTGATCCAGTTCACCAGTGATCATACTCCCTTCATTTCACTGAGGCCCTGATTCCCACACTCCCTTTCCACTCACTGGGGACCTTGTTCCTAGAATTCCTTAAAGCTCATTTGCCCCACTCACTTAGAATTTACCAGAGTCTTGTGTTGACACTCTCCCTTTCCTGATTAAGCCCACTGGAAAATTTATTTACAAAGTGATTTTTGCATCAGAAACAGGTGAATGAAAAATCCTTGAAGTTTCCACTTCACCACTTGACTATTGCTCCAAAAATAACTGACAAAACTCGAATGCCCCAAGCCTGTGGGACAGTTCATATCAATTATATAAAGTTTGAGTGACTGACCAATGCTATCTATGCCAGACATCCCACCCTGCAAAAACTCATTTCAGGGAGGTAGCACCATCAATTTGGGGGTGACTCCCGGAACTTCCGGGAGAGGTGGGATGTTTGCAATAGAGTAGCTCCTTAGCAGCTAGTCAGCTAGTTTAAATAACGTTAGCTATGCTAATGAACGAATGACACCTGTTAAACTCACCTCAACATGTCTTTTACATTTTAACCCACCGTGGGCAATAGAAAAGTCACTGTTGCAAACAGCACAGCGAGCAACACTGTCGTTATTTTTGACCCCTATTAGGCAGGGGTACACTTTAGGGTAGTCTGGGTTGAGGTACGTTTTATATTTTCTTTTTTTGGAACACTCTCCTATGGCACGCTCTCGCTCGCTCACTCTCTCTCTCGGTCGCTCTCGCTCGCACGCTCTCGTGCTCTTGCTTGCTTGCTCTCTCTCTCTCTCATGCGCTCCCTCTTGCGCTTTCTCTTTTGCTCTCTCGCTCGCTCTCAAAAAAATTGATTTCCATGATATTGTATATAATTTGCGGGCATCAGGGAGCCGCTATTAATATGTGGGAGACTCCCGGAACTTCTGGGAGAGGTGGGATGTCTGCTATGTAAGTATATTGATGCTAAATGTAATAGCCACATTTATCTGTATGCTACTTTATTGTTGTTACATTAACAGGAAATATTGAAACAATAACATTCAAACAAAACAATACAATTCTTTTTAAGCTTTAAAGCACTTAGTAAGAAAGGCAGCTTACTATTAACTCTAGTTGCTCCCTGCCAGCAATTTGTATGCATTTATTAGTTAACTATATTCTCTATATTTTCAAAAATTAATCTAATCTTCAGGGTTGATTCTACAGCTCAGTTTACATTAATGACAGTTTATTGACAATATAACAGAGCTCACAGAGACAATGTATATTTTATTACAGCATTTGTTGGTTGGAAGTATGCGTTGTTTTTACAATTCCTGCTACCTGTGAGTTCCAAGGGGTATGCAGGCATATTGCAGGTGGATTACAGACCTGGAATCCAGGGATTGGAATCATAAATCCAGAAACACAAGTTGTAATCCCATCATGGCAACTTCCTGCTAATGCAGGGAGCAGCACTAGCCTCTGTATGTGGCTTTCTCAATCTCACTGAAACTTTTTATTCCTCTGCTAAAGGGGGATCTGTAACATCTTCATCGTTGAGAGACCCATTGTAAATTGTGGGAATGCTTTGTCAGGTACCTCTGTTTCATCGCCAAAAGAGAAACTTCCCAAATATTCTAATTCTGATTCCCATGTTGGTCCATGTGCCACGATGAAGCCACCCTGTGGGTGGAGGAGCAACACCTGATGGCACAAATATCGATTTCTCCCTCCGGTTAAACCGCGCCCCCCCCGCCCTCTCTTCTTCTAGTCCCCATTCTGGGCCCTTACCTCTTCTCACCTACCTATCACCTTCCACTGGCCTCCTTCTCCCCTTTCTCCTATGGTCTGCTCTCCTCTCCCATCAGATTTCTTCCTCTCCAGCCCTTCAGCTTTCCTACCCACTTGGCTTCACCTATCAACTTTTAGCTGTCCTCCTTCCCCTTTCCTTTCCAATCCTGAAGAAGGGTCTCAGCTTGAAATCTGACTCTTTTATTAATTGCTATAGATGCTGCCTGACCTGCTGAGTTACTTTAGCATTTTATGTGCATTTCTCAAGACTTCCAGCGATGGTAGTCTCTTGCGTCAAGGTTGCATCATTGTTTTGTTTCTTTTGATCTTGCATTGATGCACTTTGCATGCAACAGCCTTTTGCTGGAGAGGAACTGACTGAAAACTGTTAAACTTATGGCACTCAAACTCTTGACCTTCATTAGACAGGGCAGTGAGTACAGAAACTGGGATGTTATGTTGCAACAGGCATTGGTGAGGCCATAGGGAATAATGATTCAGTCTTGTTACTCTGTGGTAGGAAGGCTGCCATTAAGCTGGAAAGAATGCTGAGGACATTTAAAAGGTTGCTGCTGGACTTGAGGGAGTTAGTGAAGAAAGCATTTGAGGAGATTGCAAATTTATTTGTTGGAGCATGGGAGAATGATGAGTAACCTGATAGATACATATAAGATCATGAGGGACATGAGTAGAGTGGATGTACACAGTCTTTTTTATCTGGATTGGGAAATCAATAACTAGAGGACATAGGTTTGAGCTGAGAGAGGAAAGATTTAAAAGGAATGTGAGTGGCAACTTTTTCACACAGAGAGCGATCCGTGCTTGGAATAAGTTGCCAAAGGAAGTGTTTGAGGCAGGTGCATTCACAACATTTAAAAGTTACTTGGACAAGTACGTGGATAGGAAAGGTTGAGAGGGATGTGGGGCAAATGTGAGAAAATGAGACTAAGTAAGATGGGAATCTTGGTTGGCATGGAGCAGATGGGCTGAAGGGCCTATTTCCAAAGAAATGTCCTGGATGACCCTCGGACTTCCAAACAAAGCGGTTTAGGTACGGTCATAGAGAGAAGATTGTTCTGTAACCTTGGAGATGCAGATTGAAAATTTTGGCGAAGTAATACAAGAGGAAGGTTTGGAAATATGTTTTATTCAACAAGCAGTTATGACTTGAAAGTGGTGCAAACAGAATTGATCAGTGCTTTTAAAAGCAATTGGCTAAGCAACTGGGAAGGTGTAGAGAAACAGGACTAATGGAATTGCTCTAACAGAGGCAGCTTAGAGTTGATGCACCAAAAGGTCTCAGTGTTAGAGTGCATATGAAGAAAATGCACATAAAGTTCAAAGTACATTTATTCTCAAAGCATGTGTGCTGTATACACCTTGAGAGTACATAAGAACATAAGAAATAGGGGCAGGAGCAGGCCATTCCATAAGATCAAGGCTGCTCTGTCCATGGACTCATCTCCACCTACCTGCCTTTTCCCCTTAATCCTTAATTAACCTACTATGCAAAAATCTATCCAACCTTGTCTTAAATATTTCTATTCAGGTAGCCTCCACTGCTTCATTGGGCAGAGAATTCCACAGATCTACTGCTCTTTGGGAAAAACAGTTCTTCCTCATCTCTGTCCTAAACTTACTCTCCCAAGTCTTGAAGCTATGTCACCTAGTTCTAGTCTCACCTACCAGTGGAAACAACTTTCCTGCCTCTACCTCAGCTATTGCTTTCATAATTTTAAATGTTTCTATAAGATCTCCTCTCATTCTTCTGAATTCCAGCAAGTACAGCCCCAGGCGACTCAATCTCTGCTCATAGTCTAACCCCCTCATCTCTGGAATCAACCTGATGAACCTCCTCTGCACTGCTTCCAAAGCCAGTATATCCTTCCTCAGGTAAGGACAATAGACAATAGGTGGAGGAGTAGGCCATTCGGCCCTTCGAGCTAGCACCGCCATTCACTGTGATCATGGCTGATCATCCACTATCAGTATCTAGTTCCTGCCTTATCCCCATAATATTTGATTCCGTTATCTTTAAGAGCTTTATCCATCTCTTTCTTGAAAGCATCCAGAGAGTTGGCCTCCACAACCTTCTGGGGCAGAGCATTCCATATATCCACCACTCTCTGGGTGAAAAAGTTTTTCCTCAACTCCGTTCTAAATCCCCTACCCCTTATTCTTAAACTGTGGCCTCTGGTTCTGGACTCACCCATCAATGAGAACATGCTTCCTGCCTCCAGCGTGTCCAATCCCTTATAATCTTATATATTTCAATAAGATCCCCTCTCAGCCTTCTAAATTCCAGAGTATGCAAGCCCAGTTGCTCCAATCTTTCGACATAGGACAGTCCCGACATCCCGGGAATTAACCTCGTGAACCTACACTGCACTCCCTCAATAGCAAGAATGTCCTTCCTCAAATTTGGAGACCAAAACTGCACACAGTCCTCCAGGTGTGGTCTCACCAGGGCCCCGTACAGCTGCAGAAGGACCTCTTTTCTCTTATACTCAATTCCCTTTGTTATGAAGGCCAGCATGCCATTAGCTTCCTTCACAGCCTGCTGTACTTGCATGCTTGCTTTCAGTGACTGATGTAGAAGAACACCTAGATCTTGTTGTACTTCCCCTTTTCCTAACTTGACTCCATTTAGATAATAATCTGCCTTTCTGTTCTTACCACCAAAGTGGATAACCTCACATTTATCCACAATAAACTGCATTTGCCATTCATCTGCCCACTTACCCAGCCTGTTCAAGTCACCCTGCATTCTCATAACATCCTCCTCACATTTCACACTGCCACCCAGCTTTGTGTCATCGGCAAATTTGCTAATGTTACTTTTAAGTCCCTCATCTAAATCATTAATATATGTTGTAAACAGCTGTGGTCCCAGCACTGAACCCTGCGGTATCCCACTGGTCACCGCCTGCCATTCCGAAAGGGACCCGTTAATCGCTACTCTTTGTTTTCTGTCAGCCAGCCAATTTTCAATCCATGTCAGTACTCTGCCCCCAATACCATGTGCCCTAATTTTGCCCACTAATCTCCTATGTGGGACTTTATCAAAGGCTTTATGAAAGTCCAGGTACACTACATCCACTGGTTCTCCTTTGTCCATTTTCATAGTTATATCCTCAAAAAATTCCAGAAGGTTAGTCAAGCACGATTTCCCCTTCATATATCCATGCTGACTCAGACCGATCGTGTTACTGCTATCCAGATGTGTCGTAATTTCATCTTTTATAATTGACTCCAGCATCTTTCCCAGCACCGATGTCAAGGAGACCAGAACTGCATGGAGTATTCCAGATGCAGCCTCACCAGTACCCTGTACAGTTGCAGCATAACCTTCCTGCTCTTAAATTTAATCCCTCCAGCAATTTGTCTTCTTGCAGGCAGCCACAAAACAAAGAACCACAATAGACCTTATTTAAAAAAACACACAAGAAAAGTCGTCAAACACCCCATGTGTGAGAAAAGAAAAAATCATGCAAATAATAAAAAAAGTAAACAAATATCACACAGACCATTAACTGCACATTCCTCGATAGGCCACAACCATGGAGCCAGTTCATTGCTGAGGCGAGTGGAGCCATTCCAGGAGCCAGATGGCTGCAGACCATAGCCATGAAGCCACTTCAGTGCTGAGGCAAGTGCTGATTGTTTCAGGGCCACAGCTGGCTATTTAGTTGAGTGTTAAAGGGAGTAAACCTCCAGAGTAGTGAGCTGGACGCTGGTTTTCCCTTCATCATTGTGCATATAGCAAAAAAGACTAAACAAAAACACATGGAACATGAACAGCAGAGTCCGCAAAAGTGAGACAACAGCTGCAGAGCCCATCCAGTACTGAGGTGAGTGAAGCCCATCCAGGAGCCCAATGGCTGCTAGGCGAGAACTACTCCTGACCTGGCTGTGTGGGACTCCTGCACCCGCTGCCTGATGGCAGCAGTGAGAAGACAGGGAGACTGGTCAAATGCAGGCTGACGATGCTGAACACCAGCTTGCTTTCCACTCTTGTCCTTGACGATTTTAATATTGCTTGATGCTTTAATTGGAGCAGAGTAGTGGAGCCAAACATGGGTTTATCTTCTGCCATCAGGCCTCAGCAAAAGCCACCCTGGCTATACCTGCCCCAGAAGATTGTAGTGCCAGATCGTTTAGTTGATTAAAAAGAACTTTCTCAAAAAGGAAATTGCAGGCTGCGGACTGCAGCAATCAGAGTTCAGAAGTAGTGTAACTGCTAGAGTATCTATTAGTTCTCTGAGCTGTCGGCAACATGTCGCTGTTGCTCGCTGGCACCAGCTTGCATAGAGAAGGTTTCAGTCAGAAACTTCAACTGTCCAGTTCCTCCACAGATGCTGCCTGACCTGCTGAGCTCTTCAGCTTCTTGTTTGTTGTCAGAGAGACATACATGCTCCTCAATTGCCACAAATTCTTTCTGATTCTGGTTCAATTTAAAATAAGCACTCGACACTCCATCTAGCTGCAAACCTCTGCCATTTGGTGGAAAGAAAGGAAAAAGTTAGAAGCAGCTTATGTATTGATGATAATTTCCTATCGAGGTTAATTGTTGATCAGCATATAAATATTAGAGTGAGCACATGTTGTCGTTGGAGCTGCAGTTTAATGGTTGCTATATTATTTTGAGACTTATATTAATATTGGTGTGGACTGTAATTCAAATTAACTTTAGTTCATATTGGTCACCTTCAGTCTTCTTTGCTTTCTTCTTGTTGCTAATTGGTATTTTGGAGCTAGGGTTTGATATCCTGATGCTGTTTTCCATGTGGGGGATATGTTGGTCTTTTTTGTGAGGGTGCAGGTTGGGAGTTTAGAGTTTGATGTTCTAGCTGTTGTGGATGATCTGTTAGTTTTTTTGTGAGGGAGGGGTTTGGGGTTTTCAAGTTGTTGCTTCATTTTTTGGGGGCGAAGACATGTTGATGTCTTAAATTTAACGGCTTCCATGATTTTTTCTTTGATTCGTGACTATCTGGAGAAAACGAATCTCAGATTTGTATACTGAATACATAATTTGTTAATAAAATGAACCTTTGAAGATTTGAATTATTCTTTAAAACCTTATGTTGTTTCTAGACTACTTTGATAATGTGATGATGGAAAACAGCCTGCCTATCTACCTGCCTAATGAGATATTTGCAGGAATAGACTCTTCCGTTTGTCTAATAAAGATTAGCAACTCCCAAGAGAGCTGATAACACAAAATAGTTTGACTAAATTCTATCACTGCAGGTGTGACTCAGGCTGTAGTGTCTCACTGGGCTTAATGTACAGATTTGTCTGACATTCAATTGAAGAATTTGGACTCTCAAGCTCACAAAAATACAATTGGTTGAAGAATGGGTTTAGATTTTACTGATTGAAAGTGGAAAGACAGGAAAATTATTATTTGCATCCTTACAAATTACTCACTCTTGGTATAGCTTTGACTCTATGCTTTCATCAAACACATTATGAATCAGAGGCAATATAACCATGCTTGTCTGCATTGAAGAACTGTCACGGTAGTTTTATCCTGCCCCACGATGGCACTTTCTCCAAACCTTTCGAAATGTATCATCTCTTCTTTCCTTTATAAAGGTTGTTCTGAACCCATTTTCACCATGCTTTCTGGTAAAACATTACAGTTCGTAACTACATTTCTCCTTGAAAGTTTTAGTTACATAGAAATGGGAAGGCTGGTGAGTGCCTCACTGAAAGCGTGAAAGATCCCAAAAAGATGGATGAAGAGAAAATGAGACTACTTTTTTTTCCCTTCTGATTGAAAATATTGACCTGCATTTTAGAAGAGGAAATCCAGTTGTATTGCTCTTATCCTAAGTGTTTAATGCACTAGTCATAGGAAATATTTCTTCCCTAATATTTTCATTTGGGGTGTGACTGGTTTAAATTATGGTCTTAAATTCGGCATTGTCGCTAATGAATCCAATGCATTATTTAAAAGCTAGTCCCTTAGCTAGAGAACAGCAAAAATATGGAACTTTTGCCATGAAACATACTTTGTTGCCATGTCTTCAGTTGACAGTACTTACATCTCCTGTTTTACTCTGCACTTGTTTATTTGTTTGTGAAGTGTCTTGGCATAATTTTTCAACATTAGAAGAGCAGTTGAAATGCAACATATTGCAGTTGGGATAAGGACTATTGGTCGATTAAAGAGAAACCTAAAGAAGCAAAGAACAGAAGATTATGGTGATAAGGTTAGTGAAATTAGGTGAGAAGTGGATTGTGTGGAGCATAAACATGCGATGGATTGTCTAGGCTGAAAGGGATATTTCCATGCTGTGAATTCAATATAATCTTAGAGATTGAAGCCCAGCATATTTTACTGAGGATATGTCTTGTTACTTGTCAAACTGAAACTTTTGATAAGATTCACATACTTGACAGCTCAGGAGAATTTACATGGATTCAGTTTTATTTTTAAGAAACTTCAGGAACGGAAGTTGAGAAATCGAAAATGAAGTAAACTCCTCATCACATGGTGTATGCTAAGCATCACATTCCAACAATAATCAGGCTTGCTGTCTTGTATCTTGTTCCATTTTCTGATTTTAATACTTTACCACACATATTGGCAGCATAAGCAAGCCTTGAATACATTCTGGCAATATCCTAGTTTTTACCAGTTTGAAATTGATAGTTGACACATTTTTATGAAATAAAAAAATAAAAGTCATTAAACATTTGAATAAACTAAAGCTTCTGAAAATAATAGTGCAGTTATTTGGAACAAGAAAATTGTAGTTGAATTCTGTGTACTTAGCTGACATTGTTCCTTTTCTAAGGGTTTCAGCCTATTATATTTGAATTAATAATGTCAAATTCCCCAATGGATAATTGACTATGTAGACAGACTGAGTTCTGTCCTCATTATCAAGCATTAAAGCAATGTCCATTAGAAGGAAACTGAAAATACCTTTCAAAATTATAAAATGCTCTTCACTTGCCCATTGTCTGGGTCAGTGGCTGTCATTTTAGTACTATGGTAAAAGCTTTGTTAGGGGAACATCGTAATTTCAAGTGAACTTAAATCTGCCACCAATTTAGCTTCACGTTTGATCTATAAACCTTCAAAATTCTGCGTAAGTGTTCAGGTAGGGACAGCAGCTTCACAGCAGGGAGTATAACCTTTATCTCATGATAGGTGTCAGTCGGAGATCATGTAGGTAAAGGCTATGAGTGCCCCAGAAAGTTACTTTATAGAAAACTGATTATGAAACAGTACAGCTCAGGAACAGTTCAGCCCACGTTTTTGTACAGCCTATGATGCCAACCTATATCCCTCTAGAAACAGTCTGTTCATTTGTCAGTCGATATCCCTTCATTCCATGCCTGTTCATTATGAAAATCAAACATACAAAAATTCCAGATTTTTTTTCCAATACTTTTTTCCAATCACCCATCCAATAACTGACTTTGTGTTGATAACCAATAAGTAATAAAAATTAACTGTATTTTCAGTGTCACTTGCCTTAGGGTGAATGGGGTAATTTTTTGAATAGACTAATCAGCTTATGTGGGTGAAATCTTTGTTTAAAAATGGAGCATCTTGCATGAGACAATTCAAGATGTTTTGTTCCTTTGTTTCAGCATATACATAGTTAACTCTACAGGTTGAATTGGCTATTATATGACAACACAATCAGTGAGTCTCTGAGTCTGCTTTTAGCAAGCCTGGCAGGGATTTAGATATGTACGTAATTGAATTGTGAACATGTAGAAGGCTATGGATCATGTGCTGAAAAACGGGATTAAGATAAATAGATAGATTATGTTGACATGGGCGTAATGGGTCAAAGGGCCTGTTTCTTTGGTGAGTTGCTTTGTGAATCCATTACTTCTTTGTATGATAAAGGGCCAATAAACTAAGTGTTTCCTGGAAAGAGAAAGGTCAGTTGCAGGAAGATTCATGCTATTGCAGGTCAGCTTCTGCCAGTGGCAAAAATTTCAAACTAAATTTATGTGATTCACTCCACCATCCTCCCACTCTACTGCACGTATTCACACACCCATCATTTTGTTTGCCGTGACTGCAAGAAACGGTAGAGGATTGTGGATGCAGCTCAGCACATCCCAGAAACCAGCCTCCCCTCTGCGGACTCTGTCTGTATTTCTCACTGCCTCAGTAAGGCAGTCATCAGAAGCAAAGACTCCCAACTTTCCTTCGTCCTTCTGCCATCAGGGAGAAGATACACAAGCCTGAAAGCATGTACCACCAAGATCAAGCACAGTTTCTACCCCTTGTTATAATGCTGTGGCATGGTCCCCTAGTACAATGAGATAGATCTTGACTGCACGATCTACCTCCTTATGATCTTGCACTTTATTGTCTACCTGCACTACACTTTCCTTGTAGCTGTTACACTTCCTTCTGCATTCTGTTATTGTTTTTTCTTTTACTACCTCACTGCACTATGTCATGATCTGATCTGTTTGAAGAGTATACAATATCAGCTTTTCACTGTACCTCAGTACACGTGACAAAAATAAACCAATTTCAATTACAATATCCCCCTATTTACGGCACTCCAAGGAGTCTGAACTGCTCCAATGTACACCCCTTGTGTTTCCTAACCTCTTTCAACCCACTAGTGTTTGCTACTACAAACACAAGGCTGGAGGAACTCTGCAGGTCAGAAGGGATCTGTGAAGGAAATGGACAGTCCGTGTTATGTTTGAGAGATAAAGGACTAATAGCTTGTGTAAAAAAAGGTGATGCGAAAGGGTAGAGCAGGAGCTAACAAGCGATAGGTGGGTGGATCTGGTCGATGGGGCGAGGGAAGTGGGAACGGCAATAGGCAGATAAAAAAGTGTGGAAGTAGCAACACGGGCAGGGAGATAACAGGCAAAAGTGACTCTGGGCTGCTTCCTATCAGATTCCATTTTCTGCAGTTCAATTAAACCTTTAAATGATGCAAACGAAAGAGAAGCCGTAACAGACTTTTTGACCCTTTATGTCTGCTCTCCCATGCTCTCCCATTCATTAAAGTCCTGGCTGATTTTGTTAGTTATGTGTCATTTAGCAGCAGAATCCCCGTTTTCTCTGGTCCCACCAATATCTAAAAAAACCTATTTATCTCCGTCTTGCAGAGTCCTAGTGATTTAATAACCACATTCCTTTCAGTAGAGAATTCCCATGTTTCAGGACGGGTGGCTAAGAAATTTTCTCATCTCTGTCCTTATTAATTATCCCTTATTTGGAGATTGTGATCCCTGGTTCTAGATATCCCAGTCAGGGGAAACATCCCCGCTGGTAAGGCCTGAAAGAATTTTGTATGTTTTAATAAGGCTATCTATCTCTCATTCTTATAAATTCAAGAGATTGTTAACCACTTGCTTCATCCCTTTACATATGGCAATTCCAGGATTCCAATCTGTTGATCTCATGTTCTCCAACATTAACATTTTGTCTGATTTCAAACTCTTCTCTGGGTGATTTAGTGTATTAAAGATGCTGTGTCAATGTTGATTGTCACTTCCTGTCCTGGCTAACTTACCCACCTCTCACCTCTCCAAGATATCTTCAAGGCATTATTTGTTGGTGTAAAGGAGATGAAGCCCTTTTTGCTAAATGTTGTTAGAAGGTTTCTGATGCTTGGAACTAAATTTCAGTATAGAATACTAGTTGCCATGAAAGTTATATAGTGGATCAAAGATGATCTATGGAATTAATATATATTCTTAAGTCTGTACCAGATTACAACTGAGTTTCTAATTAAATGGATAATGGCTACCCGATGTATATGCAGTCACAGTTCCAGAAGACGCCCTGCCCTGTAAAAGCAATAAATATCTTTAAAGGAGACTTTTAAAGATACATTAAATTCTTAATGGAATTGAAATATTCATCCTGAACATAATTTGAAATTTAAGAATTCAAAGATTTAGAGTACATTTTTTAATCAAAGTATGTATACAGACTATAAATCTGAAATTTGTTCTCCTGCAAGCAGCCACTAAAGAGAAGAAAATGTCAAACACCTAACATGTGAAAAACGGGCAAATGGCAAAAATCAAGCAGACCACATGGAGAATATCAAGCATCAAACTAGTAATACTCAGTTTAGTTCAGTTCAGCATTGCACTGTTAGCCCATTGCAGGCTGCAGGGCAAAGCATTCTGTGCTGAAGCACCCTAGAATGCATTAATCACTCCGATCCAGCCACTCAAAACAGTAAAAAAAAGAGTAGACAGAACACATGCAACATGAACCCCAAAGACCCCAAAACAGGTACATAGTGTCTCCAAAGAACCCTTGCAAAGTGGATCCCAGACTCCTGCATTTTCCTCTGACAACAGCAAGTGAGACTGAGAGGAAGACTGGTCAAACACAGGTGGACGATGCCAAACACCCACCCATCCTCTGTTCTCATCCTCATCAACTTCAACCTTGCAAGATGCCTCACTTGGAGAGAAGCAATGGAGTCGATCATGGACTTGTGCCCTCAATCCCTCAACTGGAGAGAAGCAATGGAGTCGATCATGGGCTTGTACCCCATCTCCAGGCTTCAAGTCCTCCAGGCCGTACACTCAGCACTAAACCTCACCAAACTCTCTTGGAGACAGCAAAGCACCAGATTACTTAATCGTCCCCAAAGCACACCATCAGAATGTGAATCGTAGGTTCCAATCACAAAGAGCTTACTATTAGAATCATATTTGAAAGAAGAAGAAGTAAAAAGAGTAGTTTTGTGAACTGTCTGCAAGACATCACTCACTGTTGGTCGCATTGTTCACTGGTTCCACCTTGAACTTGTTCTCTTGCAGGTCATACCTCCCCCTGAAGCGATCCCAATGATCCAAGGACCTAAAGCTCTGCCCTCTGCATCAGCTTCTCAGCCACAAATTTAGCTGCCATATCATCCTGTTTCTACCTTCACTTTCAGCTATTGTTCCACATCTTCCCCCCAATATTTTATACTGGCTATATTCCTTTTTCTCTCCAGTCATGATGAATGGCTAGACCATAAATGTGAAATGTCCCTTTATAGGAGGGTCTATGAAGGCTAGACCTTTCATAGATGCTCCCTGATCTTCCGAGTTCCTTAAGCATTTTATGTATTGCTTGTTGCTTGCTGTCACTCTTGTTTCTCCTCCAATTTGTTCCTATTTTGTTTACCATGCAAAGTTCAAAGTAAATTTCTTATCAAAGTACATATTATATAAGGGGTAATAACCCCTGAACCTGGTGGTGTGAGTCCTGGCATTCCTGCACCTTCTTCCTGATAAGGGCAGCAAGATGAGATCATGACTTGGGTGGTGGGTGGTAGCTTTAGCTGAATCTGCCATTCAGTTTGTTATAGTCAGTGAAAAATACAGCATGGATACAGGCCCTTTGATCCAACCAGTCCATGCTGAGCATGGTGTCCACCAATCTCATCCCAACCTCCTGCATTCAACCCATTTGAAGTGTTCTATCTTCTAAATTTCCATCTAAGCTTCATCCTTCATGTGCTGCTTAAATGATACCATTGTACCTTCCACAAACTCTTTCTCTAGTAGCTAGATCAATAAGCTTACATTATCTGTGTGGAAAAAGTTGCCTCTCAAATCCCTTTTATGTCTTTCCACTCAGTCTATGACCCCTTGTTTTGATTCCACTACTGTGGGAGAAAGACTGCTATCATCATCCTTATTTATGGCACTCATGATTATATTAATCTCTATAAGGTTAATTTTCTTGTCCTGTAAAGGAATAATCATGTTCATTTTGTTGAATTATCATCCTTGTGTAGTTCTTGAGATATTTTACTTCAAAGGTTTTTTAAATGTGGTATATGAAATGAATAAAAAAACTGAAGATGCAGAAATCTGAAACTAAAAGAAAATAGTGGAAAATCTCGCTTGTCAGCTAGCATCCGTGAAAAGTTAACACTTTGAGTCTGCTACTCTTCATCAGTTTGAATTTACTGATCTGCTGATAAGTTCATCAGCAGTGTAATGTGGGTTCAAAGCAAGTCAGACATAAAGTTTGGAATGAACAGCAGAGAGGTCAAGTTACCCAGGATTCAGGTTTTCAAAAGCAGGGAAGAACCCTGTAAACAGTATGGACGGGAGCCACGTTGATGGCATTAATATGGCCCATCCAGTATTCCGTATGTTTATCCAGTGGACCTCGATAACAAAAGGGAGATGTGACCATTCTGTTACAGAGCCAGATAAAAAAGTACATGCAGTGCTCACACAAATTTTTAAAATCGGTTTCTTGTAAGCCAAAGTTTCCTGCTGGTATTGCAAAGTAGTAAAATTATCTCTTGTTCCAATGCAGAATACTTCATGAGAATATATCTGTGGAGTTGTCTTGCAAACTGTGTTTTTGTATTACATTTTTAAATGTAAGCACACTGGAGTTGGAACACATTATTCTCCTGATATTTCTGTATACAATAACTGTGTGTGAAGCATGCTCTCCAGGAGTCAACAAAATGAGTCTTGATTGCATAGACAGTCTTCCCTGGCATTTAAATAAAAAAAAAAGCAATATGCTTTGCTTTGATCTTTGCTTTTCTTACCTACTGTCCATCTGCCTTCAGTTGAAGCATTTTAGTTTATAACAGTAGGTTTATGCATGCAGACCTGTTTAATCTATCCCATGAATTACAATATATCAGGTAGATTTGAGTTGTCAGATAGTGATGTTTTCAAAATATATAATATTTTATTCATGGGATTTAAATGTTGCTGGTATTGTCTATCAGTAAGAGACATTAAGGACAAAGCATACAAGTGGTTTGCACTTGACATATAAGAACATCAGTGAAATAGAAGGGTTTTACGACTGGCAACA
This sequence comes from Mobula hypostoma, assembly GCF_963921235.1. NCBI lineage: Eukaryota > Metazoa > Chordata > Chondrichthyes > Myliobatiformes > Myliobatidae > Mobula > Mobula hypostoma. The sequence continues at coordinate 160,794,134 of NC_086100.1, forward strand.
CACATGGGTAGGATGCTAAATAGGGCAGACAGCATGCTTTCCTTTGTCAGTCAGGGCAATCATCACGAGCAGCCGCTTGTTGGGCTGAGGTGGCATGAGGTTTAAAAAGAACTCAGGGCCTTCTGGAACTTAGTAGCAGCCTGTAATTGTAAGGTGTAAACAGAGTGGCCATTGCTGGAGTGCACAATGTTGGAGTCGTCAGACTTTGGCTCATCAGACTTGGGCAAGAACAGCTGGAGGATTTAAGTAAGTTTCAAATAATATTTTCTTTTTATCTTTGTCTATTGGTGCATAGCTAATGCACTGAGAATGGGTCCAGGGTTAGTTGTATGTTCTTCATATGAGATGTGGTGTTCCGCAGAAGTTGGTGTTGGGACCGCTTATTTTGACATTATGATTTGGATGATGGTATTGATTGCATTATGACCAATTTATGAGGACACAATATGAAGATAAGTGGAGGGGCAGGTAGTTTTGTGGAAGCAGAGAGTTTGTTGAAGGATGTAGACAGATTGAGAGAATGGGCAAGAAGTGACAGATGGAATATTGTGTGGGGAAAGGTATTATCATGCAGTTTGATAGAAGGAATAAAAGTATAGACTATTTTCTAAACAGGGAGAACATTCAAAAATCAGAGATACAAGGAGACTTGGGAGTCCTTGTGCAGGATTCTGTAAAGGTTAAGCTGCAGGTGGTGAGGAAGGCAAATGCATTGTTAGCATTCATTTCAAGAGGGCAAAAATATAAAAGCAAGGATGTAACACTGAGGCTTTATAAGACATTGGTCAGTGGGAAAGCATGTTGATATCCTATTGAATATAATTGACTTTTCAACAACAAACTCCGCCATCTTCATCAGGGATGATGCTTGGGCATGTCTAGTCCAGTGGTATTTATACGCCCATAGTCTGTCCCTCCTGGTAGGTTAGTCCTCATCCAATCAGGTCGTCTGGCTTTTACAGGATTCCCTAAGACTGTGAAGCAGTGTATATCAACCAGAGCCGTAGAAACCTGCATGTAGAAGCTCAGGAAGTGTGTCATTTGGGTTACCCAGAGAAATCGGTGATAGCAGAACATTGCATTTGCGATGGCCATACAATTGACTTCAATGGCACAAAGCTATTGTGCCGCAACAATGGTTTTCGGCACCACCTGGTGAAAGAGGCCACTGAAGTTATTAGAGGAAATGAATTTTAACAAAAATGAAGTTCTCACTCTAAGTAAGAACTGGAATTCAATTGCAAACAAGGTGGAAGAGTGGAAACCTGATTGGATGAGGACTATGTGTACCTGTCTGGAAGCCCAAGAAGAGTTCACTCGCTATTACAAGGTCTTCCATTCTGTGACCTCTCCAATAGATACCAAGTTTCATCTTAATTGCTTTTGCAATTTTTGCCTCTATCAATCCATATCATAACAGATATCACATATGAGGAGACATGGTAGCACAGTGTTTAGCCTAAAGCTTTACAGTGCCAGAGGCCTGGGTTTAATTCCTGCCACTGTCTGTATGGAGTTTGTATCTCCTCCCCATGACCAGAGAGTTTCCTCAGGGTGCTCCACTTTCCTCCCACATTCCAAAGTTATATGGGCTAATTAGTAGTAAGCTGTGAGCAAGCTATGTTGGTGCTAGAAGCATGGTGGCTTTTGCTTACTATCCAGCACATCCTCAAACTGTGTTTGTTGTTGACGTAAATGATGCATTTCACTGTATGTACATGTGACAAATAGATCTGATCATCTTAACACGTCACTGAAATCCCTTCTAGAATTTGTCAGAGCCTCTAAAGCTCAGGCTTTCTCCCCCATCTTTTCTATGTGAGCTGTCTTCCATTTCAGTTAATTAAAATACATATCTGGTGTTTGTAGGTCACTAGCTTAAACTGGAACCAACAGTTTCAATAGTTCTAGAAGTGTTTCTTGGGTGGAAACTAAATGTGCTTGATGGGGTATAAACTAGGTTGTGATTGTTTCTGCACCCCTTGGCTTGTTTCCAAACCTTGTGATTAAGTCAATAGATATTCTGATAACAAAGTTTTCATTTGGTCCGAGGCAGAGATGAAACAGTTTTTGATTTAGCTTGGAGCAAAGTTCAAAGTAAATTTATTATCAGAGTCACCATATAAAACTAGGAGATTAACTTTCTTGAGGACATACTAAAATCGATAGAATAATAGCTATAACAGAATCAATGAAAGACAGCCAAGTGATCAGATTTTCTGAAATATTGTCTGGGCATGGAAGGTAGGCATTTCTTATCTTAGTATAACAGTGGCCTAGTGTTCTGGGACGTTTGGTACTACAGGTTATATGCTGATGGTAATTGGGAAGAGTTTTCTTAAAGCAAGCCTGGACGAAGTCCCCGACAATGATTTGAAATGTGTCTTGTTGGATTGTTTTTTGTTTGGAGATGACATCATGCAGTATCTGAAGTGCTTGATTATAGTTGGCCACTGGTGGGATGCGTGGAGGAGAATTCTCTTGGAAAATAGTACAGATGGAATTTGACCATTAGGTGTTTAGGCCTGGGGGAATACGAGTTCAACAACGCTACTACATCAGAGCACCGGGAGTTTATCATGAAACAAACACCTCCACGTTTTGCTTTTTCTGAATCAGTAGCTTGGTCCATTTGTAAATCAAGAAGCCTTCTAGTTTGACCGCTGTATCTGGCATGCTGGGAGACAGCCAAGTTTCGCTCAGGTATTGAATAAAACAGTACCTCACTTCCTTCCAATGCAGCAATCTTGCTCTCAGGTCCTCAATCTTGTCCTTCAGCAAATTCACATTGCTAACAAGATGCTGAGTAGAGGAGGCCTCATCCCTCTGTGTTTCAGCCTGGCTTGGAGTCCCTCCCTCCTGCCTCGCTTCTGGCAATGGCAATGAACCTTCGTCCGCTGAAAGATGCTGTACTGCCTGGACCTCTAAGGCCTTCAGAAGATTGTTAAATCTGTAGGTCATTAATTTGATTTAAAAGTACATTGCTTAGAGGAAAATTACATGCTGCAGATTGCAGTGAGAAAAAAATTGCAAGAGGTGTATTTAAAAGTATATGTATTTAGAAGTATTGTCCGCAGCCCGCAGAACATTGCCATGAAAAATTCATGATAAATGCCTGTTCAGCTTATCATTGCTTTAATGCCAAGGCAACATGAACAGAGAAACTCTTGTCAATAAAAATCCATTAAAATACTACATCTGTTTTTCAATAATTTATTTCCAGGTCAAACTGCTGATTTAGATCAAGCTATGTTTGCATTTGAGAACAGTTGCTCTCTGTGCTTGCAAAACACAGATTTCAAAGAAAATTGTGCCTGTTTTAATTAATTATTTATTACACCTGAGATGAATATTTTCTTTTATTTTTCATTGCCCAGATAAAGATTCAAATATTTATTAATCAGATGATTGCTTCGATTTTATCATTCACGCTCAATTCATGCAAAAAGAATCTTGGTTTCCTTTCCTTTCTCTCCTGATGTTGCTGTGCAACGTGTCTGGTTGTCTATTTTAATATCTCCCTTGATCACAGTGAAACATTGATCTCTTTCACCTTGTTATTTTCCTGATATGCCTGCCCTCAAATCCTAAGTCAGAGTGACAGATTGGTTAGATCACATGAGGCATTGTTGGATATTTAGTCCACCAAATAATAACTACTCTGAAGTTCCTTCCATAAAGTTTCCTGACTTCTTTCTCAAGGTGCCCATGGAAGAATTTCACTTTGACTGGCTGAATATTTATGTGAATTACTAGATGTCAGAATTAGAATCAGTATCATCGGCATTTGTTGTGAAATTTGTTAACTTAGTGGCAGCAGTACAATGCAATACATGATAATATGGGGGAGGGGAATCAATAAATATCAATTACTGTAAGTGTATGTGTGTGTATACATATGTGAGTATACACACACATTAAATAGTTAAATTAAAAATAGTGCAAAAACAGAAATAATAAAAGTGAGGTCGTGTTCAATGCATTCAATGTTCATTTAGGAGTTGAATGGCAGAGGGGAAGAAGCTGTTGCAGAGTCACTGAGTGTGTGCCTTCAGGCTTCTATACATCCTTCCTGATGGTAACGGTGAGAAGAGGGCATGTCCTGGGTGATGGGGGCCAGCTTTCTGAGACACCACTCCTTGAAGATGTCTTGGATACTATGCGGTCATTGGTAGGCTAGAAGCAATATGGTGCATGCCTCTGCTTGATCTGTAAACTCTTGCAGAGGTCAGTCAGGAAAACACACAACTCTCCTCACTTGAGAGGTCAGAAGTGGAATGGATAAGTAATTTCAAGTTCCTGGGTGTCAACATACTAGAAAATTTAAGCTGGGCCTAATGCATTGATATTATCATGAACACATGCCAGTAGCTCTAATAGGCGTTTGAGATTTGATCTGTCACTAGGGACCCTTAAAAATTGCTGTCGATGTAGACTCAACCAGCTTCATCATGGGCACAATCCTCCCCAGCATCGAGCACATCAAGAAGTGGTACCTCAAGAAAAAAAGCATCCAAGACTAAGGATCTTCGCCAACTGAAATGTGCTGTATACTCATTTCTAGCATTGGAGACGAGATGCAGGAAGATGAAGACCCATACTCGATGATTCAGGAACAGCTCCTTCCCCTTGCCGATTGATTTTTGAACAGTCCCTAAATGTGGAACACTATCTCATTATTCCTTTTCCTTACACTATTTATTTATTTCAAATTATATTAATTTTATGTCTTGGCACTGCATTGCTGCTATTTTCTCATCATCTCAATCAGTGATCATAAATCTGAATCTGATTCTGAACCACTTTGTATAGGTTCCTACTCTTGCTTTTTGACTGCTCCTTAAAATTCTATCCCTTTAACCATGTTTTAACTGATTACCAGATAGCAATCAACAGTAGAAAATCTAACCTTCCTCATTTGTCTACAGGCCAATGTCTTGGAAACTAATTTAATCACTGATACTGGTGCTCCAGGTATTCAGTGCTGATAGCTACTTGAAAATACAAACAATCATTGCATCAGGAGTGAAATTAATTGTTGCTTAGTGTTTCACTTTTAATTATTGAGTCTCAACAGTAAACTGCTCACATTTAAAATTCCAGTGAATGTTTCCTGATGATGCAGGTTAACAGCATTATTAAGTTAGAATGAGTGCTTTATCTTCTTATTAGTGGGGAAATGAGACATTTTGGCCCTTAGTCTGAGTGATTCATTATCCTGTTGGATATATTTATAATTATAGTTCATTCATAAAGTCTACAGCTTCAAATCAGGTTGCCTATCATCAGAAAGATTTATATTCTCCCATGGACTCTTATTTTGAACTTGTAAAAATAAATCATTTAAGTGGAAATTTCGAACTTAAATGCAGTGATGAAAATAATACAAGCATATTCATACTTCTAGATCAGTTCAGATCATACTCAGATTGATTTATTGTCATTTACTTCGGAGTGCAATGAAATTCCTTGCTCACATGAAGCTCACAGAATGAATAGTAAATGAGGTAATAAAAGTAGTAATGAGTGCAAACAAGTAGAATGGTATAAAAATTATAGTGCAAAAGGAAATGCTGAAGTGCCAATAAAGGAAGAACCAAGAAACATAGAATTAAAAATCCAACAATGTGGCAGCACCTCCAGGAAGGTATGGTGGAAGTGATTATTGGTTCAAACATTTGATTGTAATGGGGTAGAACCTATTTTGGATGTCCAGGGTTTCAGTCTCCTGTATGCTTTCTCAGAAGGTCAAGTAGTGAAAAGGATCCACAGATTTTCTAAGTCTTGGAAGAGTCAGCTGGTTTGCAGTAAGAAATGTTCCAGGTTACCAGTAATTACAAGTATTTTGAACAGATTGGGTAGGAAGCAACGATTCTGAATATGAGCTAAGCACTTAGAATTCTGTTTGAGTTTCACATATTTCCCACTTCCATATTCTGGCTTCTGCCACCTTTCTTCCAGTACTCATGCAGGGCGTTGGGCCGAAATGTTGACTATTTGTTCCCCTCCACTGATGCTGCCTGTCTTGCTGAGTATCTCCAGCATTTTGTATGTATTGCTTAAGATTTCTAGCATATGCAAAATGTCTTGTATATAAATGTTTATGAGAATATCTCTAACAGATGAAGAAGACAAATTTCTCTTCATGGGGAATCTGTAAACAATGAAGTTAATTTGAAGATTGTGGATTTTAGCTCGAAAGAGATTTGGAAGATATCATGGGTCATCTATGATCTGCACAGATTCATTGTTAATTCATATCCTATGTCATTGTTTATATCTCTGTCAATCATCTTAGAGAGAACAGTGTTTCTATCCTGTTGCAGGTATTGCCCTTCTGCTTATGGCTGAGGTTTGTGTAGAAGAGCAGCTGTCAAGTAACAACAGCTGCAATGAGCCACCTAAGAAAAGAAGTGGCTTAAAGTCCACTTGGTGTTTGATCAAATGGCTTCTGCTTGTCCTTTTACAATGCTCTTGCATGTTCTCCGCCTAACATCAATGAACACGTTCAGACCCTCTTTGTACATGAAGGACAAAGTTGTGAAAATGTCAACTTCTGACTTTATAAAATTAACAGTTGGTAGAATTTTGTAAATCAACGGGGGGAAAGGGTAAAGTTCTCATTTCGTCACAAATCTATTATGATTATATTGAATGGCAAAACAACCTCGGGCTCACTGGCCTTATCCTGTTCTGATGAAGACCGCAGAGTAATTGCTGCCTTACAACTAATTTACAGAACAGCAGAATGGTTACAGCATGGCTCACTCAATCAGTCCATCCTGGCTTGTGGAAAAGCAATCCAGCTGGTCTCACTGCCCCAGACCTCTTCCCGTGGCTCTGTAATTTCCCTCCTTTCTGTGTTTATCCAGCTTCCTTCTGTATGTGCAGTTGAATCTGCCTCTCTCCTAGCCATGCAGGTGCTGTGTAAAATAAGTTTTCCTAACATCATTTTGCTGCTTACCTTCATTCTGCCTCCCCTTGTTCTTGACTCCTGCACCAATGGAAATACTTTTCCATATTCTCTGTCCATTCCCTTAAAGGGTTTTTAAGGGTAATATCCATTCCACGGAGGACAATACCAGCTTCTCCAATCTATCCACAAAACAAAATGCATATTAGCAAGTCATACAGCACAGAAATGGACTCTTTTAACTCAACTCTCCAATACTGGAATGGTCCATGGACTGTCCCTCCAATCTGAAAAACACCTTTACTCCTTCTTTCCTGTTACTCAGCCAGTTTTCTCTCATGCTGTCAGAATCATGTATCCATGGCAATTTTGTCCATCTCATACTTCTGTTCTAATTGTGTTTGCTTCCATTTGTGAATAATTCTTCTTTCTTACAGATATTGACAATGGCATGGAGCCATAGAGCAATCTGGCACTGAAGCATGCCCGTAGGTAAAACAGGTTCCTCCCTGCTCATCCCAGTTGCCTGCTTTCAGCCCATAACCCCCCAGGCCCTTCTCTGTCATCTTAAATGTTGTAGTTGCACCTAGCTCGACCACTTCCTCTGGCAGCTCATTCTGGGTGTTCACTCCTCTCTGTCTAAAGAAATTACCCTGAAGATCTCTTTTTAAATCTCTCCCTACTTGTTTCTGTGCCCTCCAGATTTGGACACCCCACCCCTGGGGAAAAGACTACAACTGACCACATTATCCATACCTTTCATGATTTTATAAACATTTGTAAGTTCACTCCTCATTCTTGTATGCTCTAAGGAATAAAGATTCAGTGTAGTCAATGTCTTCTTATAGCTTAGGCCATCTAGTCCAGGCAGCATCTTCGTAAATCTCTTCCGCACCCTCTTCAAGCTGACCATGTTTTTTGTTTTAGCAGTGGAGTCTTTTGTCAATAACAGTCCCCTCTAGATTTTATAATATAATCTATTATCCTTTGAAGCACAGAGTTCAATGATGAGCATCCAGAAGCATCTCAATCATTACAACAACTTTCCTTTGCTGACTTGGACAGGCCTGGGGGCTATGAGTGGAGAGGTCCATGTTTTGGTAATGTAATTATGTCATCGGTTGGTTTTCTGCTGTAAATTTGAAAGGAAATATCTACTTGTTCAGAGAAAGATGGACATTAAAAGTCATGAAATTGTGGTGAGAAGATATAAACCTACGTAAGGTGTCACCTTGCCACAACTTAGTGGAGCTGCTGCCTCATAGCTCCAGAGGCTCATGTTCAATTTCAACTTGCATGGATGTCTGAATGGAGTTTGTGTGTCCTCCTTGTGAAAGGGTTGGTTTCCCTTTGGTGCTTTGATTTCCGTCCATATCATAAAGGCTTGAGCACTGGTAGTTTAATTAGCTATTGTAAATTTTCTCTCGTATTTACGGGAATGGTAGGATCTGGAGGGTGATAGGGTGGAAGACGATGGGGATGTGAGATGAGTGAAAAGGCTTTATTATGGGATGAGTGTCTATGGGTGCTAAAGTGTTGCTGTGGACACAGTGGGCAGAAGGACCTGTTTTAGTACTGCAAAACTCTTATGATTCTGAGAATGAAAACCATTACAAAAGATTCTAGGGTGTGGACACAAAGAAAAAGTCATCACAAATTGAAATAATTTTATTTCATTATTTTTTACCTGAAAACAGAATTTATTATCAAGCAATAAAAGATTACCACAGATTTCAGGCTCCAGTTTGAAACTTATGATTTGCCCTCTTTCTTTTCATTTACAGTGAGAAAGTAATCTTTTGGTATTGATCCTTTGAGACAGGTCACTGTTCTATATTGAAATTAAAACTTCAAGATCACCATTTTTCAAAGTTCGTAATATTCTTAAAATCAATCAAGATATGTCTGAGAGTTTCTCATGCGATTTCTTTTTGTTCATCAGTTTCTTGGAAGTGTAAGGATAATTGCTGTCACAGATATAGTTAAAGGATAAAAGGTATGTATGATTTGGAAGCGTGAATTAAAGAAAGCTGTTAATAGATGTTCAAAAAGTTAGCCTTATCATTTGGAGTTTGGTAAGCTTCCATTTTGTATGCTATGACAATTTCAAGCCAAGGATTTTAGTATATTATGACTTTTTTATTGAAAGAAAAATTATATTCAATTTCTCTTAAAAAAAAAATGCTGCTCACACGCAACTTGTTCCAGTGCACAAAATTGTCAAATGTAGTAGCTTGTTGGAAAAGACTGGAGTTGTATAAATGGAAGGTTTCAATCTTTCCATTCACCCATTAGAAGAGCTGCACTAATCTGCTTGAACTATAGGGATGCTAGCTAATGACAAGAGGCTGATGAAAGGTCACTTAAATAAATAATTCCGCAGACTGTGATTGCTCTATTACAATCGCAGAGCTGCTTCACTCGCAGCTGAAATCATTTCTGAAAATGTAAAACTAATGAAACAACAGAGAAGCTTTCTCAGAGTTCATTTACACAAGGCAGTGCCATCATTATGTTTTAATTTCTTGCTTCTGCAGTTCGCATTATGACGAGTTATGCCTGACCTCTTCTGACACGGTGTGCACTTGTACCTAATTTGAGCTGAAAGTAATGGTGGAAGGACATGTTGGCTTTCTCACCAAGTATAAATCCATACATGCACTGAAGAAAGTTAACGAGAGAAACTCAGCCTGATGTGAGTTATGCCACAGCACTTGGTTCCAGAAAGGACTAAATTTATTTTGATGTCACTATTTACCAGAAAACAAAATGGAAGAACATCATTAAATATAGGCCTTGGTTTATTCTTGTAATATGTGCTGTGATATAGTTAAAGGTATCTTCTGTTTGCATGTTATCCAAACAGATTATTCCATATATAATTACGTCAAGGTAGTAAGAAGAGTACACTGCAGAATATAGTGTTGCATTTACAGAAGAAATGTAAAATTTGGGTTTGTCACTCACGCTGACTTATTTCCACTTGAAGCATTTTGGGCACCTGCACCTTGAGGAAAATTACTCTCACTTCTCCCTTCAGCAGCAGAACATAGCAGTAAATTCCTTTTTTACTCTTCTTTTATGTCCCAAAAAACAATCTAAGATGATCACCAGGTGAGAGCAATCTTTCTTCCATTTGTGAACTACAATAATCCACAGGAGGAAACTGTGTGATTGGTGTGATCACAATGTCTGTGATTACAGAACGGTACTCCTGCATTGGTGCAAGGGTCTTTAACTAAAGGCACATAAAAGGATAAGGCCTCAGCCATTTAGAACTGAAGAAGGGAGTTATTTTTCCCTCTGAACATTGTGAGTCTTTGGAATTCTCTATATGAGAGAGTTGAGCAGGGGGAGTTATTAAGTATACTCAAAGTAGGCTGTTAACAAATGGAGGGTTATGTGATTAGGTAGCAAAGTGGCAAGGTCAAAGGTTATATCAGCCAAGCCCTGCCAACACTGGAGTACATGTTTCAAAGAGATTCAGCTGAAATGTGGACAAGATTGGCAAAGTTGTGGAAAAGTAACACTGACTATTTTTTAAATAACTAGAGGGAGGCAGTAGGCAGGATGGAGGAAAGATTAACAGCTTGAATGTTGTAAGCACTTCAACATTTAGGACAATCTTTCCATAGAAGTGCAAGATGATTGTCATAAACATCCACAGGTAGTTCACCACATCCATCGTTTCACCAGCTTTCTAAAGGGTGTTGCCCCTGAACTGGAAACAAGAGCTCTTCTCTCATACTGTTACTTCTACCTTCCTATCAGTCCATCCATCTATTATTCTCTCCCTTTTCCACTTTCTCCCTCACCCTCGTTTACCTTTTTCGCCCTCTCTTCTTCTTGAGAGAGAAAGAATCAGTGTGAAGGAGAAAGTCAGTTTCCGTGTGTGTGTGTGTGTGTGTGTGTGTGTAAGAGAGAGATAGTGTCAGTAGGAATGAGAGAAAATTAATATGTATGAGAGTACAATGTGTGTGTGTGTGTGAGAGAGAGAGAGAAAGAGAAACGGAGAGTCAACATTTGTAATAAACAGTATTTCCATTTGGACATGGGATACTTTTCAACAGATTTTACCACCAATTAACTGGAATGAAGCAAAAAGCACATGAAGTATGTCCAGGTCAGTGTATACCACACTTCCACCAGGGCATGTGAGGCTCTCATGTAAATTGGTACCTACAGTGCTCAGATTGGGGAAAAGCAGGGATAATTTGTCATGGTGTGTTTGGAAGCAGCTGCATAGGTCAAGGGGGCAGGTAAGTGTTGGACAAATTCTGCAATATTCACATTTATTTTTATCATAGTACTAAATCTCTACTCTCTGACAGTCAGTGGAGATTACAGCAGCTAAGAGAGTACAGTTGATCACTTAGTGACAGACAGGAATATAAAATGATAAAAATTTGCAAATAGATATTTATTCTGGCTTGAAACAAAACATACCATTAGTGTTGTTGCTTGTGACTAATGTTACTTATTCAAATTAGTGAAGGTACTTCCAAGCTATCTTTATACAGTCTTTCAAGCAGAGACATGAATTTAATATCAATATTGGGAATTGTGAAAGTCTGGCTAAGTTAATGGACACCTGGAAGATCAATAGTATATCCTGGTCATACTTGATTCTTCCCCACGCTATTCACCACTGCATTGTGCTCAGAAGGTAAAGCTCAATAATAATTACAGATCAAATTACAGATGCACCTTAGAAAGCATGCAGTCTGTATGCATCACAGCTTGGTATGGCAACTGATCTGCCCAATAATGCAAGAGATTTGGAGAGAGCTGTGAAGATAGCCTCCCTTCAGTAGCAGAACATAGCACTGCTTCCCTTCTTTTGACTTTATCCACACTTGCTGTTCTGTCTGAAATCAGCCAATCTGATAAAGGACCCTCCCACCCTAGTCACTCTCTCTACTTCCCTGTCCCATCAATCAGAAGAAACAAAAGCATGAGAACATATACTATCAAGCTCCAGGACAGCTTTCATCCCATTACCAGGCTCTAAAATGGACCTCATGCTTGAAAGATTAAATCTTTATCACTCAATCTACCTGTTCATTGTCATTACACTTTATCCATCTATCTACATTGCACTTTCAATCAACTGTAACAATATTTCTACAATTTCTGTTGAACAGTTTTGTTCTACAGTTTTTGTTGTATAAGGTGATCTGTCTGGATGGCATGCAAACAGTAAACTTTTCATTTCATCTTTGTACATGTGACAATAATAAACCATTATGTTACATCCAATTCTGCCTCCCATTCACACATGTCCATTAGCAAAGCCTGGTTAATAATTTGTCTCAGAAGGAAAAGATCTACTCTTCTTGAGTCTTAATGCTGAGGATGGACTGTATAGCAGTTACTGTACTGATAGTAATACAGTTAAACTGACAACTTATTCCTTTTCTTCATAATCCCTTGCTTATTTGCTCCTTGTTGCCAGCATTTGAGTGAGAAGGAAAAAGAGGTTGGCTTTCACTTCCACTGGATTGTTATTCGACCATAAGTCTGTGAGTCAACATAGCAGGAGACTTTTGGTATGAGCTACTGGGCTTGACATCATGAGAGGGAAAGTTAGTGGAAGGTATTCTGAGGGACTGGATATATAAGTATTTGTATCGACATGGACTGATTATGGATAGTCCGCATGGCTCTGTGCATGGTAGATCATGTCTAACCAATCTTATAGACATTTTCAAGGAAGTTACCAGGAAAGACGATGAAGGCAAGGCAGTGTAAGTTCTCTACATAGACCTTAGTAAGGCATTTGGCAAAGTACTGAATGGGAAGTTGATCAAGAAGCTTCAGTTGCTTGGCAGTCTTGGTAGTAAATTGGAATGGATATTAGCTTTGTGTGAGAAGCCAGAGGGTGGTAGTAGATGGTTGCCCCTCTGACTGGAGGCCTGTGACTAGTGGAGTCCCACAGGGATCAGTCCTGGGTCCATTGTTGCTTGTCATCTATTTCAATGATCTAGATGATGATGTGGTTAATTAGATCAGCAAATTTGTGGATGTCACCAGGATTGGTCATGTAGTGGACAGTGAGGAAGACTATTAAGGCTTGCTGTGGATCTGGTCTAGTTGAGAAAATGGGCTGAAAATGGCAGATGAAGTTTAATACAGACAAGTGTGAGGTGTTGCACTTTAGTAAGACCAACCAGGGTACGTCTTACATAGGAAATGGTAGAATACTGAGGAGTGCCGTAGAACAAAGTGATCTGGGAATACAACTACATAATTCATTGAAAGTGATGTCACAGGTGGATAAGGTTGTAAAGAAAACTTTTGACACATTGGCCTTCCTAAATCAAACTGGAGGTCATGGGTTGAAGATATAAGGGGAACGTGAGGGGAATCTTCACTTAGAGGGTCATGAGAGCGTGGAATAAGCTGCCAGTACAAGTGGTGCATGCAAGCTTGATTTGAAAGTTTAAGAGAAGTTTGGATAGTTCCATGGATGGTAGGGGGATGGAGAGCTATGGTCCCAGTGCAGATAGATGTGAATAGGCAGTATAAATGGTTTGGCATGGACTAGATGGGCTGAAGGGGCAGTTTCTGTGCTTGACTTTTCTATAACTCTATGACTCTGATAGCTGAATAAAATAACAAGTTTGTGTATTTCAGGGATATTTTAAGATAACGTAAATTTCTTAAATGTCACAAGTGAAATCTATTGGTTACTAAGCTTACAGTTCAAATAGTGTTTTCATTTCTGTGGGAGGAAACTGGAGCACCCTGAGGAAACTGTGTACCTAGAGGAAATTCACATGTTTGTAAGGAGGAAGTGCAAATTGCATATGGACAGCACAATGAAATCCTGGTCAATGCAGTTCAATAACAGTGGCTTTATAAGATGCACCAATGTGTCATACTTTTCTGGACTAATGATGCTGCTAAATGCAGTAAGTATTTTTCTTTGAAATCTCAGTGTGGAGAGCAAAGAATTCTTGAAAAAGAACCTGACTCTGATGGAGGATTTAAATCCAGAACGGACAATTCCCTCCTCCCCACAAATGTTGATTGACCACTGAGTTCTTCCAGCAGATTATTTGTGCTATTAAAGCTGTTACCAATTTTAAAGTGTCTAATATAAAAGAATATATTTAAAAAACTTTTGATGTTTCAGGTCAATTTCTAACCATTGAAGATGAAGGTCAAAATACATTACTGCCTTTTTAAAATATTAAGTAAGTTAATTAAAATACAAATGGACATGGATCATTTAACACATTAAGCAAGAGTACAATAATTAAATTGATATTGCTTTTGCATTATAAACCACAGGTGTAAAGTCTTGTGTGAGAACAAAAGGAATTTGCATCTGACCTAGCTACGACATAATGTAAGATCAGGGTTCAGATGATTTAAAAGTAACAGACGGAGCTTATTTTGACTTTTAGAGCTCAGCTTGTTTGTATGAACACCACTTTCTGTACGAAAGCTTTTCTTTATACCATTTTCTGCACAGGTTATTTTCGATTCAAGTTGAAGAACGGTGGAATAACATAAATCTCCATCCACGCTTTATTTGCCCTTGAAACAGTAATCTTTCTTTGAAGTAAGATCTCATTACAAGCCCCGAAGAAAGCTTCTGCCTTGGGTGATTTTTGTGCAATTGTTAAAGTCACTGCACAGCTGTGTAGATTGAGATTATCTCAGATTCTTGGTGTTTTGTGACCACTTGCTTGACAATGTGATTCTGGAGTACATGAGAGTTCATGCAACTGTTAACTATCCCTCACCAGCTGTGGCAATGTATAGCCTTAAGAGGACAGCAATTGAGGGAGAAAAGGAATTCAGGACTGAAGTACAGAGGTACTTAGGAAGGCATGTCTATGCTGATGATAATCTAAAATAATTTTCAAGGGCAGAATGTTGAAAGCAGTGCAAGATATGTTTTTGCAGTGAAATCTCAGACTGTAAGGGTAAGAAGACCCTCATTGGAGTTATTTAGAGACCTCCAAAAAGTAGCCAGGATGTGGTTTACACATTACAGCAGGACATAGAAAAAGCATGTCAAAAAAGCACGTGGGTTAGTCATGTGGGATTTCATTATGCAGATAGATTGGAAAAATCAAGTTTATGTTGGATTCCAAGAGATAGCATCTATGCCTCTGAGGTGGCTTTTTGGAGTAGCTTATGATTGAGCCCATTAGGGGGATTAGCTATTTTGGATTGTGTAATGAATTGGATATGATCTGGGAGCTTAAGGTGATGGAACCCTTAGGTGTCAGTGATCATAGTATGATAGAATTCACCCTGCAATTTGAAAGGGAGAAGCTAATGTCAGATGAATCAGTATTATAGTGGAATAAAGGGAATTACAGAGGCAGGAAAGCTGTCCAGAGTTGATTGGAAAGGGACACTAGCATTGGATGATGGCAGAGCAGCAATGTCTGGAGTTTCTGGGAGTAATTTGAAAGGCACAAGATAGACACATCCCAAAGAAGAAGTATGCTGAAGGCAAAATGATACAACTGAGGCTGACAAGGGAAGGCAAAACTAACATAAAAACAAAAGAGAGGGCATATAATAGAGTAAAAATTAGTGGGAAGTTAGAGGATTCATAAACTTTTAAAAAGCAACATATAGCAACTAAAAAAAGCTGTAGAGGATAAAAGATGAAACATGATGGTAAGCTAGCCAATAATTTCAAAGAGGATAACAAAAGTTTTTTCCAGATATATAAAGAGTAGAATAGAGATGAAAGTAGATATTGGACTGCTGGAAAATGATGCTAGAGAGATAGTAATGGCATATGAATTGAATAAGTATTTTGCATCAATCTTCACTGGAAGACACAAATAGTATGCTAGAAGTTCAAGAGTGTAAAGGGGCAGAAGTGAGTGCAATTGCTATTGCGATGGAGATACTGCTTGGGAAACTTAAACGTCTGGAAGTAGTTAGGTTACCTGGGCCAGATGGACTACACCCCAGATTCTAAAAGTGGTAGCTGAAGAGATTGTGGAGGCATTAGTAATGATATTTCAAGAATCAATAGAGTCTGGACGGGAAAATTGCAAATGTCACTCCATTCTTGAAGAAGCGAGGGAAGAAGGAAAAAGGAAATTATAGACCAGTTTGCCTGACCTCAGTGGTTGAGAAGATGTCAGAGTCGATTGTAAGGATATAGTTTGGGGTAGTTGGAGGCAGATGACAAAAGAGGCCAAAGTCAGCATAGTTTCCTTAAGGAAAAATCTTGCCTGACAAGCCTGTTGGAATTCTTTGAAGAAATAACAAGTAGGATAGACAAAGGATAATCGGTTGATGTTGTATACTTGGATTTTCGGAAGGCCTTTGACAAGGTACCACGCATGAGGCTGCTTAACAAGTTAGGAATCCATGGTATTACAGGAAAGGTACTAGCATGGATAAAACTGATTCTCAGGAGGCAAAGAGTGGGAATAAAAGGAACCTTTACTGATTGGTTGCTGTTAAGTTGTGTTCCACAGGAGTCTCTGTTGTGAGTGCTTCTTTTTACATTATATGTCAATGATCTGGATGATAAAATTGATGGTTTTGTGGGCAAGTTTGTGGATGATACAAAGATAGGTGGAGTGGCAGGTAAGGAAGCAGAGAGGCTGCAGAAAGACTTAGATGGATTAGGAGACTAGGCAAAGATGTGGCAAATAGAATACAGTGTCGGGAAGTGTATGGTCAAATACTTTTGAAGAAGGAATAAAAGCATTGACTATTTTCTAAATGGGGAGAAAATTTGAAAATTTAAAAATCCGAGTTGCAAATGGATGATGATCTTATGCAGGATCCCCTGAAAGTTAATTTGCAGGTTGAATCAGTGGCGGAGGAGGCAAGTGCAGTGTTAGCATTCATTGTACCAGGTCAGGTGTCAGATTCCTCAGTGGGAGAGCATTTTGGAGACAGTGACCACAACTCCCTGTCCTTTACTAGAGACAGGGATAAGACCAGATGGTATGGGGAAGCATTTAATGTTGGGGGTGGAATTACGATGCTATTAGGCAGGAACTGTGGAGCATACATTTGGAGCATGTACTCAGAGAAATGCACAACAGAAATGTGGAAGTTGTTTAGGGAGCACTTGCTAGTTGTTCTGGATAGGATTGTTTGATTGAGGAAGGGAGGGATGGCAGGGTGAAGGAGCCATGCTTGACAAGAAATATGAAACATCTAGTCAAGAGGAAGAAAGAAGCTTACTTACGTTTTATGAAGCAAAGATCAGTCAGGGCTCTGGAGTTTTATAAGGTAGCCAGGAAGGAGCTGAAGAATGGACTTAGGAGAGTTAGAAGGGGCATAAGTAGACTTTGCAGAGTGGGATTAAGGAAAACACCAAGGTATTCTACACATACGTGAAAAACAGGAGGATGACTACAATGTGGTAGGACCAATGAGGAATAGTAAAGAAAATATGTGCCTGGAGTTGGGGGAGGTAGGGAAGATCCTTAATTAATATTTCACTTCAGTATTCACCAATGAAAGGGACCTTCATGAATGTGAGGACTGTGTAAAATAGACTGATATGCTGGAGCATGCCCATATTAGGAAAGAAGATGTGCTGGAACTTTTGACAAACATTAGGATAGGTAAGTTGCTGAGACCTAGCAGGATACAGTATCCAAGGTTACTACAGAAAGCAAAGGAAGAGATTGTTATGCCTTTGGTGATGATGTTTGCATCCTCACTGGCCACAGGAGTACTACCAAAGGGTTGGAGGGTGTTAAATGTTATTCCTTTGTTCAGGAATGAGAGTAAGTATAACCCTGGGAATTAGATGCCAGTGAGTCTTATGTCAATGGAGGGTAAACTATTGGAGTCGATTCTCAGAGACAGGATTTATGATCATTCAGAGAAGCATTGTCTGATTAGGGTTGATCAGTGTGGCCTAATGAGGGGTAGGTTGTGCCTCAAAAGTCTAATTAATTTCTTTGAGGAGTGGCAAAACAAACTGATGAGGGGAGGGCTGTGGATTTGGTATACAGTATATAGATTTTAGTCAGGTGCGTGGCAAGATTCCCCATGGAAAGTTCACTCAGAAAGTCAGGAGGCATGGGATCCATTGAAGCTTGGTGAGTGGATTCGGAATTGTGTTGCTCACAGAAAGCAAATGATGGTAGTAGATGGAGCATATTCTGCCTGGAGGCTAGTGATCAATGCTGTTCCATGGGGATCTGCCTAGGACCCTTGCTCTTTGTGATTTGCTTAAATCAATTAGATGAAGAAGTGGAAGGGTAGGTGAGTAATCCTGCAGATGTCATGATGTTTGGTGATATTGTGGATAGTGTAAAAAGTTGTCATAGATTACAATGGAATATTAACAGGACGTTAAGATGCAGAACCAGGCTGAGAGTTGGCAGATGGTACAGTATATACAGTATGAAGTAATACACTTTGGAAGGTCAAATTTGAAAGCAGAGTACAGGGTTAATGGTCGGATTCTTGGCAGTATGGAGGAACAGAGCAATCTTGGAGTCAGTATCCATAGATGACTCAAAGTTGTCCCTCAGGTAGACAGGCTGCTTAAGAGCACATATGGCATGTTGGCTTTGATTAGTTGGGGGATTTAGTTCAAGAGCTGTGAGATAATGTTGCAGCTCAATAAATTTCTGGTAAGTTCACACTTGGAATATTGTGCTCAGTTCTGGTCACCTCAGTGTAGGAAGAATGTAGAAGCTTTAGAGAAGGTCCAGAGAAGGTTGACCGGGATGCTACCTGGAATATAAAATAGGTTTTAGGAATGAACTAGGGCTTTTGTTTTTGGAGCAAAGGAAAATGTGAGGTTACTGGATAGATATACAGTATATAAGGTGATAAAAGGCATTGGTACAGTGGACAGCCTGCACATTTTCAAAAGGGCAGAAAAGGATACTAAGATAAGGCATAATTTTAATGTGATTGGTGGAAAGCATAAGCAGAGGCAGGCTATTTTTACTCCCCGGGAGTGGCAGTTGCTTGGAATGCACTGTCGGGGCTTCTAGTAGAGTCAGATACATTAGAGACATTTAGGAACTTAGATAGGCCCATTGCTGAAAGAAAGATGGAGGGCTATGTGGAAGAGAAGTGTTAGGCTGATCTTGGAGTCTGTTAAAAAGTCGACACAACACTGTGGTTCAAATGGCTTATTCTGTGCTGTAGTGTTCTATGTTCTGGATGCAAAGAGCTGCAGATGCAGTTCTCAGTAATTCGCTTAAATCCACTTTTGCCGCTTGACCTGTAGACCTTTTTTTGCTCCAGTTCTTGACTCCTTGCCTTCAGGCAAGCATTCACACCCCATTTACCCTGCTAAGACTCTCTCAGATTCTGGGACATTGTTGGCAACCCTGGCTGAAGCCGCGGCAGTTATGTAAGCTCTAGTTTTATCGCCATTTTTATGCAATTCCACTAAAATTTTACACACATAAAAAGCTTCATTACCCTCATTTGTCTTCTTGGGTCTTGTAAAACACTGGCATTTATCTTTCTTTCCCCTTTCACAGTAGCATTCAGTTAGCTGAGATCACAGGATTGGCAGGGGTTGCAGAGGGAGGTAGAGAGCAAGAGAGAGAAATTGTATGTGTGAGAGAAAAAAATGAGATTGTGTGTGTGAGAGAGACAGAATGAGCAAGAGAATGAGAACTGACATTCCATTGGAGGGTTAGGGAGATAGACTCTTTGCATCTCCTCAGTCAGCCATTAGTGACTGTGGTGACTGTAAAATTAGGAAATTGATGAATGAATGAAATATAAGAGCTGTGACACTTTCATCCTCCACTGAGATGTGACCAATAACTGGCTTTTCGCTGTTTGCAGCTCATAATAATGTCCGGTGTGTTAAATGAGACCCACCGATCTCAACTAGTTTTGACTGTTGCAATAATTTTGAATTTCAGGAAGTCATTATTACTTCAAAAAGGTATTTTAGAACAAATTGTGATGCCGTACACTTCATTGCTCCAAATAACTAGAGGTTTGTATGGTAAATGTTTAGGAAGTAATAATTTAAAAATTTGAACTTGTAGGGAGAAGGTATTGATATATTAGTTATCTGGTTAATCATAATTTTAAACGAAAAGTCCTAAAGTTCTGGTAGTGCGTTAAATCAGTAAATTCAGCTCAGGAGATGGTAGGAATTGGAACTAAGGGGCAAACTAATCAGCTAGTTAGCATTTGCAATATGCGTAAGAGAGAGAGGAGTGTAAAATTTATTAAAACTGAAGTCCAAGCAATACACACAAAATGCTGGAGGACTCAGGATGCAAGATAGCGCCTATGGAAAAGAGTAAATAGTCGATGTTTTGGGCCAAGACCTTTCACCAGGACTGTGCTTTTATGAAAGCACTTCTCTTAAGGCGAAGGTCTGCTGCCAGAAATGTTAATTTTTGAAAGCATCTATATTTTTCCTGCTTACTTATTCCGATTGCTTAAGCACTTCAGATCTGCTCAAGTTAAACAATCAGAATAAATACGTATTCGTATATACTGTAAATACTGTATGTCAGGTAAATGGCTCACCACCTGATCACGTATCACTTGCTTTCGACCTAGCCTCAAACTTTTTATGCTGTTTATCTTCCCTCTAACATTTGGTGTAGCTGAAGGATCATTATAGAAGCATCGGCTGCCTATTTCCCTCCATAGGAACTGTTTGACTCGTTCCTCCAGTATCTTGCGTGTTTCAGCACCGGTACCTGCTGCTTGACAGCCTGTTAAACTTGCTCTGTTTCTCAAATGGATCCCTGAGTGAGAATTTGCTGAATGATGTCAGCTCAGCGCATACCCTTTGTTCACTGATTCCACAGAAGTGTTCCTGCTGCTGGTGAAATCACATCCTTTAAACTCCAACCAGCAAAGTCCAGATTGTCCCTGACTTTTGAAAACAATAACAAATGAAAGAGCTCCTAAACAAAAAATAAAAGTGTTTAATTTTTTTTTAAAGCTGAGAACAGCTTCTCAGCTCTTCTTCTGGCTGCAGCTTCTAACAATCTGTGTTAAGAAGTTGAAGCTGGAACTGTGTGACCTGCAGCTCATTCCAGTGGCTGAGCTCATTCCAGTGGCTGAGGGTGCGATAGACAGGACGTATAGAGAGATAGTTACACTCAAGGTGCAGGACACAGGAAATTGGATGACAGTCAGGAAGGGGGAAGGAGTTAGGAGCCACTGTAGAGTACCCTTGTGGCCATTCCTCTCAACAACAGGTATACCACTTTGGATACTGTTGGGAGGGATGACCTGACAGAGGAAAGTCACAGCGGTCAGGTCTCTGACTCTGCGACTCAGAAGGGAAGGGAGGAGAAAAGGTCTACTGTGCTGACAGGAGATTTGTTAGTTAGGGGAAGAGAGAGGAGGGTCTGTGGGGAAGAACACGATTCCCCAGTGGTATGTTGCCTCCCAGGTGCTAGGGTCCAGGATACTTCAGATCGAGCCCTCAGCGTTCTTAGGTGGGAGGGTGAACAGCCAGAGGTCATGGTCCATGTTGGTACCAATGTCATAGGCAGGAAGAGTGACAAGGTTCTGCAAAAGGAGATCAGGGAGTTAGGTGCTAAGTTAAAAGGCAGGACCTCCAGGTTTAAGATCTCAGGATTCCTACCCATGCTTGATGCAGGTGAGGCCAGAAATAGGATAGGCATGCAGCTTAACATGTGACTAAGGGGTTGGTGTAGGAGAGAGGGCATCAGATTTTTGAGTCATTAGGCTTTCATCCAGGGAAGGTGGGACGGGTGCATAAGGGATAGATTGCACCTGAAATGGATGAGGATCAATATCCTAATGGGAAAGCTTGCTAGTGTTTAAACTAGAGTTGCAGGGGGATGTGGACCAGAGTGCCAGGAACAGTTAAAGGAGAGACCTCAGACACAGTCAGCAATCAAAAGGTTGAGCATGGCATGCCCTGAGCTGCATATATTTCAATGCAAGGAGTATCATAAGAAAGGCCATTTGAGCTCAGGGAATAGCTCAACACCTGGAATTATGATATTGTAGCCATTAGTGAGAATTGGTTGCAGGAGGGGTAAGACTGGCAGCTCAAGATTCTAGCATTCTGTTGTTTTAGATGCAACACAGTCGGAGGGATTAAAGTAGGAGGGGAGGTGTTACTAGTCAGGGAACATGTCGTGGCAGTGCTCCATTGGGACAGATAGGAGAACTCATCTAGTGAGGCATTATGGGTGGAACTGAGAAATAAGAAAAGTATGACCATGTTAATAGGGCTATATTACAGACCACCCAACAGTCCTAGAGATTTAGAGGAACAAATTTGTAAAGAGATCGCAGACTGTTGCAAGAAACATAAAGTTATGGCAGTGATTTTAACTTTCTACATATTGACTGGGACTCCCACATTGTAAAAGGACTAGATGGGAAAGAGTTTGTCAAAAGTGTTCAGGAAAGTTTCCTTTATCAGTTTGTAGAAGTCCCAATGAGAGACTGTGCGATACTTGATCTGCTATGAGGGAATGAGACAGAGCAGGTGAACGAAGTTTGTGTAGGGGAACACTTTGCACCTAGTGATCACAATGGCATTAGCTTCAAAGTTAAATATGCAAAAAGATATGTCTCGTCTGTGGGCTGAGATTCTAAATTGGAGAAAGGCCAATTTTGATGGTATCAGAAATGATCTGGCAAGTGTGGATTGGGACAGGCTGTTTTCTGGCAAAGGTGTACTTGGCAAGTGGGAGGCCTACAAAAGTGAAATTTTGAGATTACAAAGCCTGTATGTGTCTATCAGAATCATAAGTAAAGATAATAAGTGTAGGGAACCTTAGTTTGCAAGAGATATTGAGGCCCTTGTTTGAAAAAAAGGGAGGTACATAACTGGTATAGGCAGGTAGAAACAAATGAAGTGTTTGTGGAGTATAAGAAACACAAGAGATTAGATTAGATTATGAGGACACAGAGTCCTCTTTTATTGTCATTTAGTAATGCATGCATTAAGAAATGATACAATGATACAATGAGAACACCTAAAAAAGAAATCAGGAGGGCTAAAAGAAAGCAGAAAGTTGCCCTAACAGACAAGGTAAAGGAGAATCTTAAAAGATTCTACAGATATGTTAAGGCAAGGTCCTGCATGGAAAGCTAGTCAGGAAGGTTCAGTTCCTCAGCATTCAGGATGAGGTAGTAAATCAAATTAGACATTGGCTTTGTGGGAGTAGCCATAGAGTGGTAGTGGAGGGTTGCTTCTCTTACTGGAGGCCTGTGAGTAGTGGAATGTCACAGGGATCGGTGCTGGGTCATTTGCTGTTTGTCATCTATATCAATAATCTGGATGATAATGTCGTTAACTGGACCAGCAAATTTATGAATGACACCAAGATTGGTGGTGTAGTGATTAATGAGGAAGGCTGACATGGCTTGCAAAGGGATCTGCATCAGCTGGAAAAATGGGCTGAGAAATGGCAGATGGAATTTAATGCAGTTAAGTGCAAGATTTTACATTTTGGTGTGACCAGCTAGTGTAGGTCTTACATAGTGAACGATAAGGCACTGAGGAGTGTGGTAGAACAAAGGGGTCTGGAAGGATAGGTCCATAATTCATTGAAAGTGGCATCACAGGTAGATAGAGTCATAAAGAAAGCTTTTGGAATATTGGCACTAAAAGGTCAATGTACTGAGTACAGAAGATGGGATGTTATGTTGAAGTTGTACAAAATGTTGATGAGGCCTAATTTGGAGTATTGTGTGCAGCTTTGGTTACCTACCTACAGGAAAGATGTAAACAAGGTTGAAAGGGTGCAGAGAAAATTTACAAGGATATTGCTAGGTCTGGAGGACCTGAGTTATCAGGAAAGATTGAATAGGTTAAAACTTTATTCCTTATAACGTAGAAGACTGAGAGGAGATTGGATAGAGGTATACAAAATTATGAGGGATATAGATAGGGTAAATTCAATCAGGCTTTTTCCACTGAGGTTGGTTGGGAATACAACCTGAGATCATGGGTTAAGAGTGAAAGGTGAAAAGTTTAAGGCAAACATGAGGGGAAACCTCTTCACTCAGAGAGTCATGAGAATGTTGAATGAGCTGCAACACAAGTGGTGCAAGCCAGCTCGATTTCAATGTTGAAGCAACGTTTCTATAGGTATATGGATGGAGAGCTATGGTCCCAGTGCAGGTCGATGGGTGTCGGCAGGTTAAAGGTTTTCAGCACGGACTAGATGGGAATCGGGCCTGCTTCTGTGCTGCAGCTTTCTATGATTCCATGACTATCATAAAGTTAAATCTTCAAAATTAAGAAGGTATTCATTTAAGGTGAGAGGGGGAAAGTTTAATGGAGATTTCTAGGGGGGAGATTTTTATACTCCAGTGGTCCCTCAAATGGGCTCTCAGGGGTTGTAATGGAAGCAGGCAGAACAGAGGTATTCAAGAAACTTTTAGATAGGAAAATGATCGTGCAGGGAATGGAGAGGTATAGATCATGTGTGCAGGCAGAGGAGATTTAGTTTAATTTGGCATCATGATTGGAACAGATATTGTGGGCCAGTGGACCTTTTCTTGTGCAGTACTTTGTTCTATAGAGCATGTAAAACAGCAGAAAGCAATTAACTCAATTAATTAAATAAATGTTAATTAATTGAAATTTACCTTTTTTAATCCATCACAACTGAGAAATCTATGCATCATTTGGGTATAGTTTTCCCAGTAGAATTGCATAGAAACTGAGAGGATTGTGGTTTTCTGGTGAGGTCAGTGAGGTGCCAAGTTCCAAGAGAAGTCCACTGTTGAAAAACAGTTGAGAGCTTACCAGAAAATTATCAGGAAATTTGAGAGACTGAGCAGGCTTCTCAGGATACCTGCCAGTTATATAGAATCCTAGAGTCCTATAGCATAGAAACGGTCTACAGGAGAAAGTCTATAGCATAGAAACGGTCCACACCAAGCAAGATCTAAGCTCAATACCTTCTGCCTGCATTTGGTCCATATCACTCTAAACTTTTCCCATCATGTACCTATCCAAGTCCCTTTTAAATGTTGTTAATGTACCTGCCTTAACCATTTTATCTGTCAGCTCATTCCATATGCTGACCACTCTCTGGGTGAAGAAATTGTCCCTTGGTTCCTATTAAAGCTCTTTCCTTTCACCCTTAAGCTATGGTATTGATTTTTGTTTGCTCAACTCCTTGAAAAGGAGTGTGTGCATTGACTCCATCTATGCCCCTCATGATATGGAACATAGCACAGCACAGTAAGTCCCTTCAGCCGATGATGTTATACTGGCATTTTAATCTACTCCAAGATCAGTCTAACCATTCCCTCCCCATAGCTCTCCAGTTCTCTTTAATCTGCCTTTCTAGCAGTCTCTAATGTATCTGTTCCTACAATCATCCTGGCAATGCATTCCAGCACCCACCACACTCCTTCCAACAAAAAATTACCTCTGACATCCCTCTGTACTGTCCTCCGATCACCTTAATAATATTCTCTCCTGTCTTAGCAACTTCTGTACTCAGAAAAAAGCTCTGTCTGTCCACTCCATCAATGCCCCTTTTCACCTTATGCACGTAGATTGTAACCTCTCATTCTCCTTCGCTCCAAACAGAACTGCCCTAGCTCGCTCATAAGATTTCTGTTAATCAAGGCAGCATCCTGGGAGGTCTCCTGTAAAGCTTTAACAACCTTCCTAAAATGAGGCAATCAGAACTGAACACAATACTTCAAATGTGGTTTAACCAAAGCTTTACAGAGCTGCAGCAATACCTTACGGATGTTGAATTCAATCTCCCCTGACTAATGAAGGCCACCACACCATACGCTTTCTTATCCACCCTATCAACTTTTGGGGCAACTTTGAGGGATCTATGGATGTGGACCTCAAGATGCCCCTGTTCCTCCACACTGCTAAGAATCCAGCCAGTAATCTGGAGTCTGCCTTTAAGATCAACCTTCTTTGCCAAATTGTACTCCATCTTACATT
Source organism: Mobula hypostoma (assembly GCF_963921235.1). NCBI lineage: Eukaryota > Metazoa > Chordata > Chondrichthyes > Myliobatiformes > Myliobatidae > Mobula > Mobula hypostoma. Next base: position 160,819,921 of record NC_086100.1, read on the forward strand.
GAATTACTGTAAATTGCAGATATAATTAGTAAACATTTTGCAGAAAAATCTTGGGTATGAAATTACCAGCTGATGTGATTTTTGTGCCAAATAGGATAAGGGGAAGGCTGTAGAATTGGACACAGGTGCATAATGGTCAGTCATTAAGTAAAAAGTTGTCCAAATGCAGGTCTTTTTGACTGGTGTTCAGGCTAATAAGAAACCTGTCTATGGTGTTAAGATGTCACAGCAATGAATAACCGTACTTATCACTTTTCTTTAAAAAAAGGTTCCTTCGTTCCCTAATGTCTTCTTTTCAAAACCTATTTTTCCTTTAATCTGCATGGCTCTGTTCGCCATGAAAGGAAGTGTTGTTGAGATGCTATCTCATTCAGAAGAAGGATAGGCTGTGAAATGTATAAAGAAATGGGATTTATCTGGTGTGAGAGTTTCCGAGTGAGAAATAAAAAGAGAAAAGCATATTTGTTTGTTTTCATGCTGATAGCAGTCTGAATTTGCAAGCTTTTGCAAGTTCTCTTAAAGCACTGGGAATTGACGTGTTTGTTCAATGATATAACCAAAGACATTCATTTAATTATTGCAGTGTGTCGTGATATTTTCCTGAATCATCGATCGGAGTCCAATTAGGTGCTCCCTCATAAGTCAAATGAACTTAACACACATGGTGATGACAAACAATTCGTGTATGATACATTTTTATGATTTAAAATAAATAGCCCCAGCTGTAAAGCTGAGGAAATCATTTTGCTCCAATACCAATGACACAATTGTTCATTTCCTGCCTTGGGATCTTTCAAAATAATTTTTTTCACCATGTGAGCTTCAGTGTGATGCAAATATCCAGTGGGATTTTAGACCTTATAACTCATATCCCAGAGTTACCAATGGGTGTCCTTTACTTAGACAAGGAAGGCCAAAGTGTTTTCTTCTTGAAATTAGGACTGGCTTTAAAATGATACTGCTTCAACCATTTATAAATCACAATGTTTCCTTTCAATTTTGGAGTTGGAAACCACAGTAAGTGCAATTTATTGACTATCTGTAATAAATACAGTATATTAACTTCAAATAGAAGTGACCCATTGCAACAATCAATCTATTGGAAGAACTCAGTGGGTTGAGCAACATCTGTGGGCGAGGGGAGGATTTGTCAATGTTTTGGGTCAAAACCCTGAATAAGGACTGCATTAGGAGTAACATATATATTCATTTATTGAAGAACATTCTGTACTGGAAATAGATTTTTACCTTGCATATTTCCAGTATATTTCTCTTTTCATTCCTTATTATTTAATTCAGTTCATTGTTTTAATTGTGTTTATATCAACCATGGACTTTTTACTCTCCTCCCATCCGGTAGGCACTACAGGAGCCTCCACTCCCACACCAGCAGCGTCAGGAAGAGCTTCTTCCCTGAGGCTGTGACCCTGCTGAACCTCACATCACAGTGCTAAGCAGTATTGCACCCATATTGTACTGTCTCAGTACTTCTATATTTGTGTGCTGTAGCACTTTTATTCACAATTATTTTGTAAATAATACTATTCTTTTGCACTTGTGGTTAGATGCTAATTGCATTTCATTGGCTTTGTATCTGTTCTCGGCACAATGACAGTAAAATTGAATCTAATCTAATCTAATATCTCTGGAGATTTTTTCATAATTACAGTAGGAGGCTTGGCTGTGATGCTGCGTTTCATGAATTACCATAAACCTGCCTGACCTGCCAACATCAACCAGCTTCAATGTAGCAAGAAGTTGTTAAAGTATGAGTTTAACTCTGACTGTCAGCTTCAATCATGAAGGTGGTGAAATGGGGGTCACATAGAGGGGAAATATCAAAGCCTCAAATTTGTAAAAGCGGCATGGATTGGTTCATTGGTGATGGAAAATATGTTGCTGAAATCTACACATTGCTTGCAGAGGCAAACAGATTGTGTGGTCACACACAAAATGCTGGAGTAACTCAGCAGGCCAGGCAGCATCTATGGAAAAGAGTACAGTTCTGATGAAGGATCTCGGCCTGAAACGTTGACTGTACAGTCCCGATGAAGTGTCTCAGCCTGAAAAGTCGACTGTACTCTTTTCCATAGATGCTGTCTGGCCTGCTGAGTTCTTCCACCAATTTGTGTGTGTTGCTTGAGGGATTTCCAGCATCTGCAGATTTTCTCTTTGAGATTGTGTGGTTATATATCCAGCCATTTTATACTTACTCTCATAAGAGGGAATAATGTGATTGATGCACAGTTCCAGCAGATGGCAATCTTTGTTGATAATGAGAAAGATTTTTTCTTCTGCAGATTTCAACATGTATTTTTGCCCAATTACATTTCTGTTTGATAAATCTATGCTACAACTTTGTAATTAGCCTCTAATCTCAATGTTTTATGTAAAAATCCTTCTACAGTGCTTGGTGTGTACGTTTCAAGTTAAAGTTTATTGTCATGTGCTTTACACACACGTTATAAATTCCATGAAAATGAGTTGCAGCAGCTGCTCAGTACATCACAAACATGACAAACATACATTCCATAAACTTAAATTAACAGAAATTATACATAATTTATTGACACAATTAGTGAAAATAAGCATAGAGAATAAGCGTTAGTGCAAGTTGATTGAAATATAGAGGAAGATTTAAAGTTTTTCAGGTTGGTTCAAGAATCTGATGGCAGTGGGGAAAAGATTGTTGGTGAACTGTGAAGTGTATGGCAGCAATGACTTGTATGGCTTGGATGTTGGGGGTTCTTAATGATGGATGTCACCTTCCCATGGTATTGCCTCTTGTAGTTGTCCTCAATGATGACTACAGTGGTACCTACTATGAAAATGGCTGTGTCCACCACTCTCTGAAGCTTGCATTCCTGTGCACTGGTATTCCCATCAGGCCATGATGCAACCAGCTTTCCACTGTACACATATAGAAGTTTGTCAGGGTCTTTGTTGACATACCAAATCTCCTTAAAGTACTTAGAAAGCAGGGGCGCTGGTACTTCTTCTCTATGGTGCATCTTTGTGCTGGTCCCAGGATTCATCCTTCAGGGTGTTGACTCTCAGGTACTTAAAGCTGTTCACCCTTTGCACCACAGCCCTTTCAGCAAGAATTGTCCTGGTTTACTTGACTTCCCCTTCCTAAAGTCCACAATCAGTTAATTAGTTTTGCTGACATCGAGAGCGAGGTTGTTGTTACAAGTTTAGAGACAGTCTGTTTTTCTTCCGTGTGAGTTATTTTGTCAGCTCTGCTGATATTATCTGTCTTCTTTCTGCACCTTCTGATCGTCCAGTTGTTCACACTGTCTCCATGAACTTGTTTCTTTTCTGTTTTTTTTTTGTTTCCATCTCATCTCTCTAATCTCATATAGTTTTATAGATCATTGTTAGGTATACTCTCCATTTGAAAACAGGGCAGAAATGTTCAATGAGAAGGTGTTAGGGTTTCACAGTGATACAGCCAAAATAGCTACAGTCTCATTGTTCCAGTGACCTGGGTTCAATCTTGAGCAGTGGTGTTGTCCATGTGGAGTTTGTACATTGTCCCGTGACCACATTTCAGGGACACACAGGTTGGTATGTAAATTGATTCCAGTGTAGGTGAGTGGTAGAAACTGGGGCAGCTGATGAAAAATGTTGGCAGATCAGCCAACTGGGAAAATCAGTGGAGCAATGGCATTGCTTTGTGAGATAGCAAGGACTTGATAGACTGAACTGGAAAGCAAAATTAAGTCTTTAACTGACAAAAAGATTAGCTCAGCTGTACTGATTACAAAGCTGTTCAAGTTGGCAAATCAGATCAAGTTTATTGTCAAAATGAATGTATTGATATATTCCCAAATATAGTGAATAGTACAGGTGTAAAGAAAACTTTTAGCAGCACCAGTAGGTACAGACAACGCGCAGAATGTAATTTGTACGTAAATTATACAAAAGAGTGGGAAAGATAAAACCTGCAAAGCAAATGTTAGTACAAGATAACAAAGAGACAAGTCCATGGTAGTGCAAGAGGTGGTCGGTAGTGTTTTGTTGCTAGATAGGAACAAGATTGTCCAGGTCACTTGAAAAAGCTGTTGATTGTAGGAAAGTAGCTTCTTCTGAACCTGGTGCTGTGGGATTTCAGACACAACACCTCTTGCCTGATAGTAGCAGTGAGAAGAGGACATGGCCCAGATAGTGGGGATCCCCGAGGATAGATGTCACCTCTTGTATGCACTTTCATTGTGGAGAGGGCTGTGCTTGTGATGGACTGGGCAGGATAAAGGAGATAATTCATTTCTTAGAAAGAATCAACTGGATGAATACCTCTATAAAGAAAAGTAAATGTGCAGGTGATTAAATTTGCGAAGTGAACTGATAAATTTTGTAAACCTTGAGCAAAATTGGATGTAGTCAGCTAAGTACAGTAGTTAGAAAGTGCCCTCCTCAACCTCAGGTCATTGAGAATTCATCATTGTAACCTAGAAAACTAGTAGCTAGTCTGCCCATAGACCTCTCCCACAGACAAATGAACAAATAAAAATTTCTTATAATGCATATTTGAGCTCTTGTGGCTGGAGTTGAACTTGAACTTACAACACTGACCCAGACATGAGTGTAGTACCAACAGACTATGCACATGTGCAATGGTCTAATAAAGACTATGTAGTTCATTCTGGGCCAAGAACTTGAATCAGTGCATTGTGAGTTAACTTCCTGAGAGTGCAGAAATATTGAACATTTGATTGACTAAAAGGATATTTCATCTGTCTTGATCTATTTGATCTTAGCCACCCGGCATTCGTTCCAACAGAGGTAGTTTGAACAAGGAAGAGTGGCCAAACTTTTCCTTTTGTTTATTTTCTCACAAGCATTGGGTAATTCTGGATAATGATTATCTTCACAACAAGAAGATGACACTTTGCTAAGTTACCAGGACAACCAGATCAAAAAATACCGACTATAAAATTTGCATTGGTCTAAGATACAAGCAGGAGTGGTTACACTGGATAATTCTAAAGATGTCTCTCTTTTACCAATGGCAGATATCAGTAAACTATGTGTGAGTATTAGCCAGCAACATGGTGCCACTTGGCATTGTGAATAATGCCATCATTGTTGCATTAAGACCCACTTGATTAATTTTAAAATGCTTTTCTTGTGAAATGGGATTTTTTAACAATGGGCAATCAAGTTGAATCCTTTGAATTTATTTTTAAAGCCATAATTTATTGCTGATAAAATGCAAAGTGTAAACAGCAATGAAAGCCCAGGTTGCTCAGAACTCATTTGTAACTTAAACCTTCGTTGATCAAGTGATTATTTAAATGAACATCAAACTGTGAGTGTGCGCTTTAACACACTACTGCTACTGTTTGAAAACAAATTGTGACAGACAGATGTATTTCATTTTGATGTGGGCCAATCATGATGATTTTTACTGATCATTTACAGAAACCTTACTCTCACATCAGGGGATATTTGAATGAATGATCTTGAATTTTTCCTTAATGTTTTATGTGTATATTCCAAGATTTTAGTTACTTAAATGTGAATCCAATTAGAAATATAATAGGGGAACCTAATGAGGGAATAATTAAGTTGATTTGAGTGGCTGTGACTCCAGTGGATTAATGACGCTCGACATAATTAGTTCACAAAATGTACATTGCTTTCTATAACGAGTGTGTAGAAAGATGCTAAATACTTAAAGACAATCTAAAATACTCTGTAGGAGATTATGCTATGATATCAGTAGAATGTAAAGTCATGGTTGCTTGGCAAAACATTATTAGGAAAATATACTTAAATGCATGTATTAGATGTTATTCCTCCTTAACCCATCTAATTACAAGGATTTGAATATTTAAGCTTCAAGATTTCAACATATTACTTTTGAGAAGAGACTGATTAAGGTGGATTTCCTCTATCAACATGTGGCTTCTGCTCAACCTGAAGTTCATTTAAACCATTTAAAACATGACATAGGTAGAAAAAAAGACACATCTCCAAATTTGCTTTCAGAAGACCACGTGATGAGTTGGCCTTTTTTAATAATCCCATCTTGATTTTGACATATTTCGATCTCTCCTGTTGAACCAGAGGGCACACATGAACAGCAGTATAATGAAATTTCATTTGGGTATCTTCGGTTTCTGAGTCAACTTACATCTTGTGATGTGGCTGAAAAACTGTCAGTGCCTTTTATTTTTTTTTATTATTGTTCACATTTTCTCTGCTCTCTCCTCTGTACTGTGGGTCATTTGTCAATCAATCCAATGGAAAGAATTAGTTCCTTTCTTGCTAAGTAAATCTCATAGCAGAAGTACAATATGTTAATTTCATCTAATCTTTAAACCCCCCAGCATTCATAGTCACTGCCATTCTTTTCTAAAGGGGACGTGAGAACACTCTTCCCCAGTCAAATTAACTGGTAGTTCATTAGTTTGCTTACTCAGTTGTCTTCATGTCAAGCAGTGTATTTTTTCTCTCCTCCTTCATTGGTTTTCTCATAGTTATTTGACTGGTCCACTTGGCCTTGGGCAACAATATCTACCTGCACTGCACTTCTTCTATAATTGTAACACTTTATTCTGCATTCTGTTGATACTTTTATTTTGAATTAACTTAATGCATTGCTGTAATGAAATAAACTGCATGGACGATATGCAAATAAGTTTTTTCACTGTATCTTGGTATCTGTGACATTAATACACCAATTTACCAATTTCATAACCACCATTAGCCTGACATTATGAATAAGTACCCAAGAAGGGCCAGCTGAAAGTATTAAATGACTACCATCCAGTGGCCCTGACCTCACATTTCATGAAGACCCTAGAAAGGCTGTTCCTGGCTCACCTCCAACCCCTTGGTCAGATCATCCCTTGATCCCCTGCAGCTTGCCTACCAGGAGTCAATGATGCTGTCATCCACCTGCTGAGCAGAGCCAACTCCCATTTGGATAAGCAGGGTGGATCTAGGAGGATCATGTTTTTTTGGTTTCTTAAGTGCCTTCAATACCACACAGCCCTCATTGCTGGGGATAAAGCTCCATTCAATGCAAGTTGGCTCTTCCATAGTATCCTGGATAATAGATTATTGGACTGGCAGACCACAGTTTATGCAGCTTCAGAGCTGTGTGTCAGACATGACTATAAGCAGCACTGGGGCCGCAAAGGGATTATATTGGCTCCCTTCCTGTTTAACCTGTATACCTGAGAATTTAGATAAAACACTGAGTCTTGTCATCTGTGGAAATTCTCTGATGTCTCAGCAATAGTTGGGTGTATAAGGGGAGGATGGGATGGTGAACACAGGGCCCTGGTGGAGGATTTTATTAAATCGTGCAAGAAGAATCATCTGCAGCTCAGCATCAGTAAGACAAAGGAGGTGGTGATGGACTGTAGGAAGACTAAGCCTGCACTGCTGCCTGTTGCTGTTGATGATGAGGATGTGGATGTGGTGAGGACCTACAAGTACCTGGGGGTGCACTTGGATGACAGGCTTGAGTGGAGCACCAACACAGAGACTGTGTACAAAAAGGGCCAGAGTCGTCTCTACTTCCTGAGGACACTGAGGTCCTTTGGAGTATGCAGGCCTCTCCTTTACATGTTCTACCAGTCTGTTGTCACCAGTACAATCTTCAACGCAGTGGTGTGCTGGGGCAATGGCATCAACACAGGTGATGCCAGCAGGCTCAATAAACTGATTAGAAAGGTTGCCTCTGTTAGCACTAGAAGCTGTGGCAGAGCAAAGGACCCTACGGAAAATCCTAGCAATTGTGGGCAATATTTCACACCCTCTGCATGACACTTTGGCTGAACAGAGGAGCACTTTTAGTAATAGACTAAGACAACTGTGCTGCTCCAAAGAGCACTAAACAAGGTAATTCTCACGCTTGGCCATTAAGCTGTATAATGAATCAACCTATGGTGGGGAAGTGGTGAGTCCCCTCCCCCATTAGACTGTTTGAGGTAACTTTCTTTTTATTCTTCTTTACTTCTCTTCTAATATTTGTATATTTGTATATCTGGGCACTTGTAATCCTACTGTGACACTGTAATTTCCTTTGGGACCAATGAAGTGTCTATCTACCTGTTTATCTGTCTAAGTGGTCATTTTGCTTCTAATCAAAGATTTGTGTTTGAATCAGTTTTAATTATTGTTCTTGTGCCATGTACTTGGTGATGACGTTGTGTTTACAAGTGTACAGAAGATTGAGAGGGGATACATTTAAAACTTACGATGGAACGACTGCATGTGTGGAGGATGTTTTGTCTCATTTGAGAATGCAGAGTAAGCCATTTCAGGTGGAGATGAGGAGAAGTTTGAAGCAGGTGGTGAACTTTTGAAATTCTCTACCACAGTGGCGAGAGAAGAGAATTCACACAGTGCACTTAGATAAACCTTAAAGGTCAAAAGGTAACCAGAGGTATGGAGAAAGTGGGGTTATGGTATTGAGCTGGTTCATACTAAATGATAAGTAGGCTTGAAGGTCTGCGTGTCTTACTCTTTCTCCTGTTTAGCAATCATTTCTCTATTCTTATATCAAGTGTACATATGAATGTCCAGCACTTCAGTAAATGATCTATTACATCCTTATAACTTTGTTCAAAGCTTTATTTTTGTGAATGTTTGTTGAAAAATTAAGCACTTTATTTACAAGGTCATTGTGGACAAACTCAAGGGTTCATGAATCAAGAATTATCAGTTGATGACCACTGCAAGTGACCTCTGTGCTGAGCTCCATCCATTGTGAAAGGTGTGCGGCAGGATACCATTCCCTGCAACAGTTTGGTGAAATGTAGGTGTAGTTTTGTGCAATAGACCGTGCTTACCAGCTGTGAATTCAGATTGTTCAAACATGCATATTCTGATTTCAATACAGTTCCTGTTAGCATGAGACTGCATTCAGTCTTTCTGGAGCAAAGTAGCATTACTCTCCTGCCTTAAATAGGTGAAAATAAAAAAAAAACACATGGTTTGGAAGGTTTTCATGCCGTGATGATGAGTTGATTTTCAATCCAGTATGTGAAGTAAAGACGCTTGTTTCTGAACTCACACCACTACTCAGTCAATGTGTCAATGCAGCTTGCTTTTTTAAAGCAATTACCAAATGAGGCAGGCACTTGTCATAGAAAAGTGCCTGGGATGAATCACTCAGCTTCCATTTTATTGTGTGGATGGGATGCGTCACAGGTTGGTACTTGTAATACCTTTGTTGAAAATGATTTTTTTAATATATAATAACTGTGAAAAGCAATGGGCCACTTTATAACCAAAATACAATGATGGCTTTGAGTAGATAAAAAAAAACTTTTGAGTATATAATAGACAAAGGCTTACCCAGAATACTTTAGAAAGAGTCCGATAGTTCAGTTCCAGTTGCTTTGTTTCTGAACCAATATTTGGTGTCGTTCAGAGGGGATTTCAAATAAAATGCGTCTGATGTTGATGCAGGAATAGGCCATTCAGTTACTCAAGCCTGGTTCACCATTCACTTGCATCATAGCCGATCCTAGGACTGTGAGGCTAAGCACAGTTCCAATGCCGTATTTGATTTTGCTGATGACACCATTGCCGTTGGCCAAATCAAAGGTGGTGACAAATCAGCATATGGGATGGGAGACTGAAAATCTGACTTTGTGGTGTCACAACAACAACAACCTCTCATACAATGTCAGCAAGACCAAGCAGCTGATTATTGACTTCAGGAGGAGGATACCAGAGGACCATGAGCCAGATGACATGCAGCAAAGGGTCTCGGCCTGAAAAGTTGAATTGTACTCTTTTTCATAGATGCTACCTGGCCTGCTGAGTTCCTCCAGCAATTTGTGTGTGTTGCTTAGATTTCCAGCATTTGCAGATTTTCTCTTGTTTCCAACATATCATAATGTTCTCTTCTAATCTTTCTGTGTTTTGGCCACAGTCCCAGTAAGGATGACTCTAATACCCTGTTCATTACAAATTGCCAATCTGAAAATGACCCACCTCATTCAAGCTAACTACTTCCTGTCTGTCATCCAATGCTCTATCATGCCAATATATTACCTCCAATATCGTATGCTCTTAAGCTCCAAGGCACTTTATTGAATGCCTTTGGCAACTCTAAATAAAATACATCTACCAGTTCCTCTCTATTCACTCAGATCAAGATTTCCTTCAAAAAAAGGTGTACAAGATAAATAGAGGTGTTCAAGAAAATAGAGGTGTACAAGAAAATAAGAAGTGTACAAAATAATTAGAGATGTACAAGATAATGAGAGGCATTGATCGTGTGGATAGTCAGAGGCTTTTCCCCAGGGCTAAAACGGCTAGCATGAGAGGGCAAACAACAAGAATTCTGCAGATGCTGGAAATTTAAGCAACACACATAAAAGTTGCTGGTGAACGCAGCAAGCCAGGCAGCATCTCTAGGAAGAGGTGCAGTCGACGTTTCAGGCTGAGACCCTTCGTCAGGACTAACTGAAGGAAGAGTAAGTAAGGGATTTGAAAGTTGGAGGGGGAGGGGGAGATCCAAAATGATAGGAGAAGACAGGAGGGGGAGGGATGGAGCCAAGAGCTGGACAGGTGATTGGCAAAAGGGATACGAGAGGATCATGGGACAGGAGGTCTGGGAAAGGAGAGTGAGAGAAAGAATGTGTGTATAAAAATAAGTAACAGATGGGGTACGAGGGGGAGGTGGGCCATTAGCAGAAGTTAGAGAAGTCGATGTTCATGCCATCAGACTGGAGGCTACCCAGATGGAATATAAGGTGTTGTTCCTCCAACCTGAGTGTGGCTTCATCTTTACAGTGGAGGAGGCCGTGGATAGACATGTCAGAATGGGAGTGGGATGTGGAATTAAAATGTGTGGCCACTGGGAGATCCTGCTTTCTCTGGCGGACAGAGCGTAGGTGTTCAGCAAAGCGGTCTCCCAGTCTGCGTCCGGTCTCGCCAATATATAAAAGGCCACGTTGGGAGCACCGGACGCAGTATATCACGCCAGCTGACTCACAGGTGAAGTGTTGCCTCACCTGGAAGGACTATTTGGGGCCCTGAATGGTGGTAAGGGAGGAAGTGTAAGGGCATGTGTAGCACTTGTTCCGCTTACACGGATAAGTGCCAGGAGGGAGATCAGTGGGGAGGGATGGGGGGCCGAATGGACAAGGGATCCCAATGGGATCCCACCACTAAGTCCAACATATTATTCTCCATAACTTCCGCCACCTCCAACGGGATCCCACCCCTAAGCACATCTTTCCCTCCCCCCCCTTTGCATTCCGCAGGGATCGCTCCCTACGCGACTCCCTTGTCCATTTGTTCCCCCCATCCCTCCCCACTGATCTCCCTCCTGGCACTTATCCGTTTAAGCGGAACAAGTGCTACACATGCCCTTACACTTCCTCCCTTACCACCATTCAGGGCCCCAAACAGTCCTTCCAGGTGAGGCAACACTTCACCTGTGAGTCGGCTGGCGTGATATACTGCATCCGGTGCTCCCGATGTGGCCTTTTATATATTGGCGGGACCGGACGCAGACTGGGAGACCGCTTTGCTGAACATCTACGCTCTGTCCACCAGAGAAAGCAGGATCTCCCAGTGGCCACACATTTTAATTCCACATCCCATTCCCATTCTGACATGTCTATCCACGGCCTCCTCCACTGTAAAGATGAAGCCACACTCAGGTTGGAGGAACAATACCTTATATTCCGTCTGGGTAGCCTCCAACCTGATGGCATGAACATCGATTTCTCTAACTTCCGCTAATGCCCCACCTCCCCCTCGTACCCCATCTGTTACTTATTTTTATACACACATTCTTTCTCTCACTCTCCTTTTTCTCCCTCTGTCCCTCTGAATATACCCCTTGCCCATCCTCTGGGTTCCCCCCCCCGCCATCTTTCTTCCTGGACCTCCTGTCCCATGATCCTCTCGTGTCCCTTTTGCCTATCACGTGTCCAGCTCTTGGCTCCATCCCTCCCCCTCCTGTCTTCTCCTATCATTTTGGATCTCCCCCTCCTCCTCCAACTTTCAAATCCCTTACTCACTCTTCCTTCAGTTAGTCCTGACGAAGGGTCTCGGCCTGAAACGTCGACTGCATCTCTTCCTAGAGATGCTGCCTGGCCTGCTGCATTCACCAGCAACTTTTATGTATGTTGCTAGCATGAGAGGGCATAGTTTTAAGGTGCTTGGAAGCAGAGGAGATGTCAGGGGTGAGTTTTTTACGCAGAGAGTGGTGAATGAGTGGAATGGGCTGCCAGCAACGGTGATGGAGGCGGATACGATAGGGTCTTTTAAGAGACTCCTGGATGGCTACATGGAACTTCGAAAAATAGAGGGCTGTGGGTAAAGCCGAGGTAGTTCTATAGTAGGGATATGTTCAGCACAGCTTTGTGGGCCGAAGGGCCTGTATTGTGCTGTAGGTTTTCTATGTTTCTAAAAACTTGCATCAATATATCAGATGGGAATTCTCTTTTATGAGGTTTTGCTGCCTCTACATGGTGAGATAATTTTTGATTTTAATCTACCTTTGTTGATATTGGAGTCAAACACTTTTCCCTCAATAGACATGAAGCTGATTGGCCTACAGCTACCGTACTTACTGATGAAGTGTCTTGACCCCAAATTTTGACTATTTATTTCCCTCCATAGATGCTGCCTTACTTGCTGAGTTCCTCTACCATTTTGTGTGTGTTGTTCAAGATTTCTAGCATCTGCAGTGTTTTTTGTGTCGCTGTTGTTTTTTTTTGACCCCTTCCCTTTTTGAATAGGGGTATAATGCTGGCACTTGTCCAGCATTATAATGAGAAGACTGGAGAATGGTGTTGAGAGGGATAATAAATCAGGCATTACAGAATGGCGGAGCAGATTCAATTGGCTGAATGGCCTAGTTCTGCCCCTATGTCTTATAGCCTTATGCTCTTTATTATATCCCTTTCTGCTTTCCTCTCAAACATTATTTTACCTCTAATGTCATTTTTGTCTTCCATTGTTGAATTCTGAATTTATCCTATTTTCTGGGTCCACTGCATTTCACCTCCCTTGTATTTTTTTTCATTCAGCTTTATACCCACCCTACCTGAGCTGCCTATCTTGCTTAGCTAAGTTGGTTCATTCTACCCTGGAATAGTTCCTCCTTATTGAGGCATATAGTTGTTGCTTATCATGGATTACCTTCATACACGTATGCCACATTTCCTTCCAGTTTTCCTGCTAATCTATCGGCCTAATCTACTTCAGCCAATTCTATCTTCATTTCAATGCAATAAGTCAAGCACATTTGCTTCCTACTCAGTTTTTGCTCTCATACTGAATACAAAATTCTACCAGAATATGATTACTTCTTCCTAGGGGACCTTTTATTCATGTCATTTGTTAAACCTGCCTAAATTCCCAGAAACAGATCTTAAATTGATCGACTCCATGATGTTTTTTTCTCTCGGAAGATATCCCAAATGCACTCTGAGTGTTTTTACATGTCCTATTATTTGTTGGTTTATACTATCTAAAGTGTGACTACTGTTTAAGGTCAATATACCACTCCTACTAATGACTTCTTCAAAGTTCAGAGTAAATTCATTACAGAAGTACATGTATGTCACCGTATACAACCTTGTGGGCATGCACAGTAAATCCAAGAAACACAATAGAATCATTGTAAGTCTGCGCCCGACTGGACAGACAAACAGCCAATGTGCAAAAGACAACAAACTGTGCAAATACAAAGAAAAAAAAAAGCAAATAATATAAAGAACATGAGATGAAGTATCCTTGAAAGTGAGTCTATAGGTTATGGAAACTGTTCAGTGATGGGGCAAATGAAGTTGAGTGAAGTTATCCCCTCTGGTTCAAGAACCTGATGCTTGAGGGTGAGAATTGTTTCTGAGCCTGGTGATGTGGGTTCTGAGGCCCCTGTACCTTCATCCTGATTGTAGCAGTGAGGAGAGAGCATGTCCTTGGTGGTGGGGGTCCTTGATGATTGATGCTACTTTCTTCCAATAGTACTCCATGTAGATGTGCTCATTGGTGGGGAGGACTTTACCCATGAAGGCCTGGACCATATCCACTATTCTTCTGATTGCTGTTCAATGGCATTGGTTTCTCCATACCAGACTGTAATGCAGTGAATACACTCTCCACCACACTTATATGGAAGTTTGTCAAAGTTTTAGATGACATGGAAAATCCGCAAAATTCTCAGGAAACAGAGGTGTTGCATTGCTTTCTTTGTAATTATGTACTGGACCCAGGACAGATCCTCTGAAATGATCCACTGAGGAATTTAAAATCGCTGACCGTCTCCACGTCTGATCCTCCAGTGAGGACTGGCTCATGGATCTCCGGTTTGTTCCTCCTGAAGTCAATAACCATCAGCTTGGTCTTGCTGACATTGAGTGAGTTGTTGTTGTTGTGCAGACAGATTTTCAGCCTTCCTAATGTCCATTTAGGATTCATCAAAATCAGAATCAGGTTTACTATCACCGGCATGTGACGTGAAATTTGTTCTCAGCTGCAGCAGTTCAATGTAATACATAATCTAGCAGAGAAAAATAAAATAATAAAAATAATAAATTTAAAAAATTATAATAATGAAAAGGTAAATCAATTATGTATATTGAATAGATTAAAAAAATGCACAAAAACAGAATTACTGTATATTTTTTTAAAAATGAGTTAGATTCAATGTCCATTTAGGAATCAGATGGCAGAGAGGAAGATGCTGTTCCTGAATCACTGAGCGTGTGCCTTCAGGCTTCTGTACCTCCTACCTGATGGTAACAGTGTGAAAAGGGCATGCCCTGGGTGCTGGAGGTCCCTAATAATGGACGCTGCCTTTCTGAGACACCGCTCCCTAAAGACGTCCTGGGTACTTTGTAGGCTCATACCCAAGATGGAACTGACTAGATTTATAACCTTCTGCAGCTTCTCTCCATCCTGTGCAGTAGCCCCTCCAGACCAGGCAGTGATGTAGCCTATCAGAATGCTCCACACGGTATAACTGTAGAAGTTTTTGAGTGTATTTGTTGACATGCCAAATCTGTTCAAACTCCTAATAAAGTATAGACGCTGTCTTGCCTTAAGAAGTGAACAAAAACACAAGGAACTCGTTTCAACATAAATATGCAAAGAAGATAGGTCTGGTCTATGGTTTAAGATTCTAAATTGGAGAAAGGACAATTTTCATGGTATCAGAAATGATCTGGCAAGTGTGGATTGGGGCAGGATATTTTCTGGTAAAGGTGTACTTGGAAAGTGGGAGGGCTTCAAAAACAAAATTTTGAGAGGACAAAACTTGTGTTTTCCTGTCAGAGTAAAAGGTAAAGATAACAAGTGCAGGGAACCTTGGTTTTCAAGAGATATTGAGGTCTGCGTTAAGAGAAAAAAGGAGATGCATAGCAGGTTGAAGCAAGTTGGAACAAATGAGGTGCTTATGGAGTACAAGAAATGCAAGAAAGAAATCAGGAAGGCTCAAAGAAGGCATGAGTTGCTCTGACAGGCAAGGTGAAGGGGAATCCTAAGGGATTCTACAGATATGTTAAGAGCAAAAGGATTGCAAGGGACAAAATTGGTTCTCTGGAAGACCAGAAAGGTAATCCATGTGTGGAGCCAAAACAGATGGGGGAGATCTTAAATGAATTCTTTGCATCAGTATTTACTCGGTAGACAGATACAGAGTTCGTAGGTGTGGAGGAAAGCGGCATCAACTTCATGGACCATGTACAGATTACAGAGGAGAAGATGTTTGCTACCCTGAGGCAAGTCAGGGTGGATAAATTCCTCAGGCCTGACCAGGTGTTCCCTCAGACCCTATGAGAGACAAGTGCAGAGATTGCTGGGGCCCTAGCAGAGATATTTAAAACATCCTTAGCAACAGAAGTCTTGCCAGAGGATTGGAGAATAGCCAATGTTGTTCCGCTGTTTAAAAAAGGCTCTAATAAGAAAGTATAGACTGTTGAGTCTGATATCAATTGTGAGAAAGTTATGGGAAGGTATTCCAAAGGACTGGATATATATTTGGATAGACATGGACTGATTAAGGAGAGTTAGCATGGCTTTGTGTTTGGTAGGTCATGTCTAACCAATCTTAAAGAGTTTTTTTGAGCATGAATGCAAAGCAGTGGATGTTATCTACATGGACTTGAGTAAGTAATTGGCAAGATCCTGCATGGGAGGCTAGTCAAGAAGGATCAGTCACTCGATATTCAGGATGAGGTAGTAAATTGAATTAGACATCGGCTTTGTGGGAGACACCAGACAGTTGTAGTCGAGGGTTGTCTCTCTGAATAGAGGCCTGTGACTAGTGGTGTGCTACAGGTTTCAGTGCTGGGTCCTTTGTTGTTTGTCATCTATATCAATAATCTGGATGATAATGTGGTGAACTGGATGACACCAAGATTGAGGGTATAGTGAAGAAAACTATCATGGTTTGCAGGGAGATCTGCATCATCTAGAAAAATGGCAGATGGAATTTAATACAGACAAGTGCAAAGTTTTTCACTTCAGTAGAATCAGCCAGGGTAGGTCTTATACAGTGAACATTAGGGCACTGAGGGGTGTGGTAGAACAAAGGGATCTGGGAATACATGTCCATAGTTCATTGAAAGTGGCATCACAGGTTGATAGGGTCATAAAGAAAGCTTTTGGCACATTGGCATTGATAAATCAATGTACTGAGTACAGAAGATGGGATGTTATAAATGAAGTTGTATAAAACGTTGGTGAGGCCTGATTTGGAATATTGCGTGCAATTTTGGTCACCTACCTACAGGAAAGATGTAAACAAGGTTGAAAGTGTGCAGAGATAACTGGGACCATTAGCTCAATACATCAGACAAAATGAAGAAATCAGGGGAATTACTATTAAAGGGACGGAGCATAAATTGGCCTGTTACACAGATGACATTTTGAACTATCTAGGGCAAACAACATACTCTTTACCTAAATTGATGCAATCCTTTGAACAATATGGTCAATTATCAGGATACAAGATCAACAATTACTTTTATATAACTATTGCGCACCAAGAGAAATTGAAAGTAGATATCCCTGGGCATGGCAAACAGTCTTTCAAATATTTGGGCATCAGTACACCAAAAGATTTGGCAAAATTTTCAGAATGCAATTATCCGCCTATATATAAAAACTTAAGGAAGATATAACGAGATGGAACCTAATTCCTTTTTTTAGTCTCAGTTCAAGGATTGAATCCATTAAAATGAATATATTGCCCAGACTATTATATCTCTTTCACATCCTACCAATAGAAATTAACCAAAATCAATTCAATGAATGGAACAAAATGTTATCAAGATATATATGGCAAGGTAAAAGGCCTAGAGTTCGTCTCAAAACTTTGCAATTAGCCAAGTAAAAGGGGGGATGGGGCCTACCTTCTCTTAGAGATTATTATTTTGCAGCACAGTTGAGAGCCGTGATATGCTGGTGCAACCCATCATGTGATGCTCAATGGATAAACATTGAAGATCAATGGAAAAACATTGAAGAGAGGATACTTTCCATCCCCATACAGGCAATTTTGGCTGATAATGACCTACAAAGTTACATAAATACTATTGATAATCCATGGGTGAAATGGACTCTTAAAATATGGAAAACTATTATAAAAGAACATAAACTAGAGGGAGATATTGCAATTCTTAAATGGTGTGCATATGACTCGGATTTTACTCTGAATAAGCTGGATGCTAGGTTTAAGGACTGGACAGCTAAAGGAGTAACAGTTCTTTGCAATATAATGAAAGAAGGAACACTTATTAGGAAAACAAGACTTTTATTGGTATTTACGGATGCGACAGGATGTTGAAAAGGATTAAAAATGCAACCAAGGCAAGTACATATCTGATAGAGCTATTTAGAAAAGCATATAATTCAGATAACGGTAGTAGAATCATTTCAAGCGTGTATAAGGGTTTGTCAAATCTTAAAACACGTTTGACTTCATACATCAAAACAAAATGGGAGAAGGAAGGAGAGATAATTATATCTGAGGAAGAATGGGCAATAATATGGAGATATCAATGGAAGTGTACCAGTTCACAGAAATGGAGGGAGTTTGGATGGAATAACTTGATAAGATATTTTATTACACCCTTTCAGAAATCTTATTATGATAGTAACCCCCCTGTTTGATGGCAAAATTGTGGAAATCGAAATGCAAACCATTATCATATTTTCTGGGATTACCCCATTATCAAAGACTATTGGAGTGGGATGCACAATGCCCTACAAGACATCTTTAAATGTGAAATACCCTTAGAAAGTAAGACCATATGTTTTGGGTATATGCCTCAAGAGTGGTTGAAAAGAGATAAATATTTAATGAATATACTGCTGATGGCTGGTAAAAAAAAACTCTTACCAGGAAATGGTTATCACAGGAGAGCCCAACTTTAAACGAATGGAAAATACAATGGACATTTACAAAATGGAGAAGATAACAGCATCTGTTAATCATAAGTTGGAACAATTTGATTCATATTGGGAAAAATGGTTTAACTACATAACACCTCATTGGCCTGATTTTATTCTCACAAGTCAATGAATATGTTGTAAAAAAAAGATCACTCCCTACATAGCTTTCTCCTTTTGCTTGTTCTTTCTTTCCTCTCTTTCTGTAAGTGTAGACCTCAGATAAATATTATGTGGAGATTTGTGGCAAATATGAATATATGATATATATGTACAGTGTCTGAAATACATCTTATGGAAATATTTGTTTGATGATGATCTTCAATAAAAATATATATTACAAAACAAAAGGAAGTGCACAAAGAAAATTTACAAGGATCTTGCCAGGTCTGGAGGACCTGAGTTATAAGGAAAGATTGAATAGTTGGGGCTGTATTCTTTAGAACGTAGAAGATTGAGAGGAGACTTGATAGAGGTATTCAAGATTATGAGGGATATAGATAGGGTAGATGCAAGCAGCTTTTTCCACTGAGATGTGGTTGGATGTGACTACAACCAGAGGTCATGGGTCAAGGGCGAAAAGTGAGAAGTGAAAAGGGGAAAATGAGGGGAATCTTCTTCACTCGGGGGTTGTGAGAGTGTGGAATGAGCTGCTAGTACAGGTGCTGCATGCAAGCTTGATTTCAACATTCAAGAGAAATTTGGATAAATACATGGATGGCAGGGATATGGAAGGCTATGGTTCTGGTGCAGGTTGATGGTACTAGGTAGTTTAAATGTTTTCGGCATGGACTAGATGGACCAAAGGGCCTGCTTCTGTGTTGCACTTCTCTGTGACACTCTGAACATAAACTGCAGAGTCCCCAAAAGTGAGCCCACAGCTGCAGAGCGTGTTCAGCGCTGAGGCGAGTGAAGCCCATTGGCTGCAGGGCTACAGCCGTTCCCATAATTGGCATGTGGAACCAAAGACTCCTGCACCTTCCAACTGCCAGCATTGGCAAGAGGAGTCTGGTAAAATGCAGGCAGATGGTGCTAAACACCTGTTCATTTTCTGCTCTCATCCTTGACTGTTTTAATCTTGTTCAATGCTTTAATCAGCGCAGAGTAATGGAGCCAATCCTAGGTTCATATTCCACCATTAAGGATTGATTCAGCATACATCCCCTGCAATGACTATAGCTGCACTCTCCACAGTCACCCAGGAGATCACAGAAGTACCAGGTTGTTTAGTTGGCTCAAAGATCCTCCTTCAAAGGGAAATTACAGGCTGCAATTGATCGCAGTTCAGAAGAGGAAGTGTAATTAGAAAAAGAGTATCTATTATCTTTGTAAGCTGTCTGCAGGATGTCACCATTAGTCGCTGGCACCATGTTGCCAGAAGGTTTTGTATCTCTTGTCCGATGGTGGTAGCATGAAGTAGGCATGGCCTGGATGGTGGGGTTTTTTGATGGTGGACGCTGCTTCCTTATGGCAGTACTTCATGTATGTATTCAATTATGGGAAGTGCTTCACTTAAGATAGGCTCCCACAATCAATCATATATCTATGCACATACATTTTCATACACACGTACATATGCAGTAACCCTCCATAAATCCAACACTTTTAAGTCTGCGCTGATGCTATACTGGCAAATTTTCTTGACCATTAGATGTTATGCCAATTAGTAGTCCAACAGACTTGAATTCACCTTTTTTCGAGATGTTATACACGAGTAGAATATGTTTTCACTTGAACCCAGTAGGTTCAAATGAAGCATAGGAACCATGGTTAAAGATATTGCTGGAACCAGATGTTAGTGTGATGAAGGGAGTGTAAAAATCTTCGCCAGGTGAGCCAGATGCAGAGAACAAAGATTTCTGAGCAATCTGACCGGCTGAGTATTTGAATATCTCTATTTGCATTTAAACAGTAACATCTGGATGTCACAAGGATAAGGAAGGGTTGAGAGGCCAAATGCAAGTAAATGGAACTAGCTTGGTGGGTATCATGGAGACGTTGGGCGGAACGGTCTGTCTCCATGTTCTATTGGTCTATGACTCACTTGCACTCAAACTTTTTCTCCTTCTTTAAGTGACCTGCTGCGTTCACCAGCAAATTTGATGTGTGCCCCTACTTTAAGAACAGTTTTGACATTCAGTGATCATTTTGACATCTGAACTGGTTATCAGCTGGCTCCTACATTGAATACTTCCTTAATGACTTGAGATAATGGTGTGCTTAAAAATATGTTTGGCAAACTAGATCCATTTATTCGGTTAAAAATAGCAATGCAATGCCTATAAACTTCACCAGCATCACATTTACCATCGTGAGTGTGGTGCTGAACATCACAATAATCTAGTGTGGATTTTGTAATCAGTCTTGTGTGGAGAAAGTTAGGGCTTCATTTTACATTTTAGTTCATCAAGTCCTTAATATGATCTGTTTGAAAAACATATCTGAGATCAGTTTTATGCACTTAAAGAAAAAGAAAAAAAACTTGAATGAGTTTAGGGCGTTCCAACCTCAGGATGTCCCAAACAGCAAAATGTAGGTGACACTGATAGCAATGAATTTGCTGGACAGGTCATCTATTTTATAAGCCAATTGAAAAACAAATGTTGGCTAGGAAAGAAAAATCTCTGGTTTATAAAAAAACATTAATGGTTCAATTCTATGTAACTGAAGAAACTTATTTATGACTACACCAAACATGATAAATGAAAGCATATTGATTATAAGCACAATAGATATATTAAACTGCATCCAGTACAAATAAATCATAATGACAAATGTGACGTTTATTGTATCATACTTGGAACTTAGCTTTGCCTTCTGAGTGACTTAGGTATAGAGTCATAAAACACTACGGCACAGAAACAAGCCCTTTGGCCCATCTAATCCATACCAAATTATTAATCTGCCTAGTCAGAGTGACCTGCATCCAAACCATAGGGCACCATATCCCTACTATCCATGTACCAATACAAATTTCGACAGATTGTTGAATTCAAACCTGCATCTGCCACTTCCACTGACAGCTCATTCTATCCTCTCACCACTGCCTGAGTGAATAAATTCCCCCTCATTTTCATATTAAACATTTCCCCTTTTAGTCTTAATCCATGACATTTAGTTCTAGTCTCACCCAACCTTAGTGGGAAAATAGCCTGCTTGCTCTGAGCCATCTATACCCCTCTTGGTGTCTTTTCCTGTTGTGTCCTGACAGATATGACTTTTGGTTACCCTTGATTTCTTCCTTTAACTCTCTTCATACTTTTACACAATCTTCCTCTTTGATCTTCTGTAATATCTCTCCTGAGAATTTACCTTGTATTCAAATGTACATCTTTGCTTTTTATTTCTTACCAGCCTCATTCCTTTTTTTCTCGAATTGAATTCCTTTCACATTACAGGTCTTGCACTTTGCCAGATGTACTTGTCCACTGATGAGGGCCTTTGGGTGTTTCAACCCCTTTTTTGTTCTCTGTCTTAATCTGTGTTCTACTCTTCATTTATACATGTTTCATTACAACCATTACTCATTAGCACTTTTCATGTTGAATTAATTAATATTCCTTTATTGAATCATGCCTCTTTAGTATAATCTTTGTAGCTTTAATTAATGTTTTGTCCATGGATATCTATCTGTTTCAAACTTAACACTGTCCCAAATCATCTCAGACTTGGTACTTATCCTTTATATTCTATAGCTTCAATTATATTTCTGCTGCAGCAATTCTCTGCAGTTTAGCATTGCTTTTGACTTAATTCATCATCACAAATACAAACAAAAGGGAAAAAAATGCTGGAAGTACTTCAGAAAAAATCTGTGGGAAGAGAAACAAGTTTAACCTTCCAGCTCTTAGATTCACCGTTGATGCCTTTTGTTTTAAAAGCTGCAGATGCTAGAAATCTGAAAGAAAAACACTAAAAAACACTTCTGAAAATTCTCAGTAACAGGCAGCAGCTACAGGCAGAAGGAGAGTTGACACTCTGGACTTCAACCAGTTTCTCATTCCACAGATGCTGTCTAGGAAATTATGGGATGATGGATTATCTATTTCAGGAAACAGTTGAAGGGAAAGTTTTGGTCTGGAAAGCCAAGAAAATCATGCCTGTGTATTGTGCAATTTGTGACTTAAATGCATTGTTAGAGTCTCTTAAGCCATGGAAAAATTCCTCAAATTGAATATAGCAGATGATGGAAATAGTGCTGTAAGTACACAATGAATCAGGCAGCATCTGTAGAGAGAGAAAGGGGGTTAAAATTTCAGGACAATGATATTCCATCAGAACAAGGAAAAAACATCAAGGTAAAAACGAGTTTTAATTTTCAAAGAAAGGAGAGCTGGAGAGAGCAAAAGCGAACTTTTAAATTGGAGCAAAGAACAGGAAGTTCAAGTTTAATTGTCATTCAACCATTCGTGAATACCCATGAATACAGCCAATGGAAACTGGGGCCAAGGTGCAAAGCACAGTATCAACAGTCATGCACAGCACAGCACATATACCACATACAAGATTGCAAATGCATATAAGATATTAGTAAGATACAGTTACAAAAAATATAGTCCAAGACCCTGAGTCCATGAATATTACAGCAGGCTGCAGTCGAACACAATACAGCTTGTCTTCTGCATAGTAAACACTGGGGGGGCAGCACCCACTACAGTATGGATGTTGTGCCGTCCACCCCTGCTGTCTGCCAATAAATCAAACAAAACTTTTTTTCCTTTCATTCTCTGCTGATGTACATTCTATAACAGTTTCTTTTTATTTTCTCCATCCATTCCTCTTCTCCAACTTAGAATTGGTTTTGATTCTAATTTTTCATGATTCTGACCTAACTCTTAAGCCTCGTATATTCCTCACAGATGCTGCGGACCTCTTGAGCATGTCTTGTGTTCGAGAAGTTAAAAACCTCAATCTTTGTTGAGTTGAAGAGAAGGCAAGGGCAGGTTGGTGCAGAGTAAGATTCCATAAGTAGCCCAGAAACAAAGCCATTTGATTCAACCAGTTAATGGTGGAGCTTTTGTCCTAAGTATCTCCTTATTCACCTCTTCACCTTCTTGCTTCAGTGCCTCTTTCCAATCCTTTCTTTCTCCTTCACTTATCTGGATTCTCCTTGAATGTGTCCACAACATTCTGCTCAATCCATCACTGTGGCAACAAATCCCACTTTCTGGTCCTCCTCTCAGTGAAAATTTGTTTCCTGAATTCCCTACTGTCATTATTCACAACCGCTTTATCATTATGAACTGTTGTTATTGTTGTTACTGTTGTTAACATTATGAACATTTTGTTCCCACTCACTTGTGAATGCATCCTTATTCTCAACCTATTGTATCTATCCATAACTATAAAAAGTCTGTTTCAGGTCAAAAGGAAAAAGCCAATCATTCCTGTAGTGTATAAGCCCTCATTTCTGGCAACATGTAAAACCATTATTATTTTCCTGAAGTTTTGAGAACAGATTTTGAAGACATTGACCACTGGATAACTGTGTTCCTAAACTTATGTCCTGCAAGGTACATTTTTTGTATCAATAATTAATATGACATTGATGTGTTTTGCTACATTGTGTTACCAAAAATCAATTTTTTTAGTGATGTCACATAAAATAGATTTGTTTTCTTATACTGTTATCCATTACTTCCTTTTACTGCCAAATGGCAGGTGAACCATTCATTTATCTTTGCTTGTCTGTAATTCAGTCACAGAATCTCACCCACATTGATGAAATCTGACAAGTTGATGAATGAAAATTGGCATTGACTTCA
Source organism: Mobula hypostoma (assembly GCF_963921235.1). Classification (NCBI taxonomy): domain Eukaryota; kingdom Metazoa; phylum Chordata; class Chondrichthyes; order Myliobatiformes; family Myliobatidae; genus Mobula; species Mobula hypostoma. The sequence continues at coordinate 160,844,073 of NC_086100.1, forward strand.
GAACATTCAAAATGGGATGTGCTCAGTTCTCATCACATATCTATACTGCTTTCCCTTTAAACACAGATGTAATGTTTGCTGTAAATTCAGTGAAGGACTTCTTGTGAAATCACTATTTAGTTGTAACACTCATTACTGTTCATCTGAAATGTATCAGAAGATATCTCCATACTTTTATGTTCCTCACCTCTTTCACAGTTAGTTTGTCCAGATGTGTGGTCTTGTAATGGTAGCCTTCTTTTATATCTTCTCCCAAAGAAATTTGTTACTGAACAACTTCTTCAAATCTCTTCAAGTTGTTTTATCTTTTTACTTTAAAAAAACTATGTTAACCTTTAAACTGTTGTAATCATTTTGGTTTCCACTTTTGGTGAAGTTTTTACAAGTGCATTGCACTTTTCTGCAGATGGTAAAATGTCAGAATTGCAGTTCAATGGAATAATGAATAATGATTACAATATGTTATATTTAGAAGAGCACATTGTTTATCCCTAGTGATCTTGTCAATGATCACACCTCTCTCTTTATTACCCATAGAGTCATAGAGCATAAGCAGACCCTTCACAACCCATCATGTCCATGGCACTCATTCTACCTCTCTACACTAATCCAATAGGTTTGTAATCTTAATATGAGTACAGACCAGAGGAGCTTGGCTTGTTGCTTCTTAAATGTTCTGAGAGTATTTATTTCTACTGTGTCTTATGCATGCACATTCCAGTCATCTTCTGTGTGAAAAATCCCTTCTAAATCTTCTGCCTCATACCTTAAACCTATGTTCTCTTGTCTTAGGCACAACAATCATGGGAAAAAATGGAACTATTTACCTTATCTATTCCCTTGTTATTTAAGATCCCTCTATTCAGTCATTCCTCAGCTGTGGGGTAAACACCTCCAACCTATCTACACTGTTCTTGTAACTGAGATCCTCCAATCCAGAAAACATTCTGCTGAGACACAAGAAACTGCACATACAGGATTCTGGGGCGAATAACAAACAGCTGGAGGAACTGAATGGGTGAGGAAGTGTCTGCGTGTGTGGTGGTGGTGGTGGAGGGGTGGGGAGACAATCGTGGGAAGAGATTGTCATTGTTTTGGTTCAAAACTTTCAATAGACTGAGGGTCTCAACCCAAAATGTTGACTGCCCATTTCCTTATACAGATGTTGTCTGATTCACTGAGTTCCTCCAGCTATTTGTTTTTTGTTCAACATTGTGGTGAGTCTCCTCTATACTTCTCCAGCCCAATTACATTGTTCCTATAGTGTGGAAACCAGAATTCCACACAGTACTCCAAGTGTAATCTAACCAATGTTTTATAAAGTTGTAAAATGGTGTTGCAGCTCTTACTAAGGAAGCAATATTTTGCTGTATGCCATTTGGTTGCCGTGATTCCTACATCACAGCAATGACTACCTTTCAAAAATGATTTTGAAACCTTTGGTCCTTAAAATTACAAACTTTGCATTTTGTTTCAATAGTAATGCACTGAATCAGGGATCAACAACCTTTCTGCTTTAAAATTAATTCTGGCAGTACCTTTCAGGTTTGAATAGTTTTCACTTGCCTTGCTTTTAGCAGAGCTCTGCACAGCCAGTGGGTTGTGTTTTAAAAAAACTATGGAGACTTTCAAGAAATAATTGGGCTGAATCCTTTTCTTTGAATATCTGAACACTTTGATGATGATTAGATTGTTGTCAGAGTACGACTTGGCAAGTCAAGCAGGAGACAAAATAACTGGAATTGAGATGTTTTTTTGGTACTGGAAGGTACTCAGAGAAGTAGCCTTCAAGATGGTATGGAACAACAATAATTTAACAGTGGCTGTTGCACAGAATAGGGAAATAACCTGGGAGTCTGATTCATTGTCCTTTCTTCTTTTCTATTTTATCTATGTCTGGTTTATTTCCCTGTAACAGAAACATGAAATAGACTCTTGAGTATCTAATCCAGTCCTACAGGTGGTTATTCTATGTTGCAGCTGTTCTGGTCTCTTGTGCAATCTACAATTTCTTTGTAATTCCACAGGTGGCAATGTTTTTAACAATACCAAATGATAAATGTACGTAACATAAGGTAGTTCAATATTACAGTATTTTATAAGCAATGTAGGAATAGTATAACTTCTCTGTGGTGAGTAAGGTCCATGGAAGAGAGAGAGGGAAAATAAGTGTGTTAAAACAAGACATTCATGTAAAAGAAGGACACCACAAATTTCCACAATGTTGCACATGGTAAAGAATTAGACACCAAGCCAGAATTAGGGCAGGGAAGCAACCAGGGTCAATGAATGGAAAGCATATGCAAAGTGGCTGGAAGCACCCTGAGATAGTAGCTTATTGATGCCAATGACCAATTTCTCTGCTTATCACTCCCTCTTTAAGATCCATGAAAGATATATAAATGCTCCACATCGAATATTTGCAATATTCCTGAGCAATAACTTGAGTGATTTCCCCATGATGCTCATTGCATCAACTGTGTAGTGACTGCCATGGGAAAAACTCTTACTAATGTCACAAACGACACAATGAGTGTGAGGCCAGAGACAGTTGTAGCTAGACTTCCAAACCTGATTTTGAAAAAAGAATTGCCACTGTGGATATGATGCAATGATATCAGAGAAGGTTGTGGTCCCTATTAAACCCTAATCAATGAAGTCTAAGAACCTATCCGTTAAATTAAAATAAAAATGAAGTTCCACCTAAACTGTTAGCTCTATTTATCAACCCATAGATATGGCCTGACCTGCTGAGTATTTCAGGTAGTTTCTGTTCTTATTTTAGATTTCCACCATCTGTCGTTATTTTCAATTTTAACAGATCATTTGACGTGTGTGTGTCATACTCTGGCAGTGAAAAGCAGATTTGGTATGAAGAATACAGAGCTGACTGGAGAACACAATGCACATGGGTTTTGATTCTTCTAATTTTTTCTCAGTTTTGTGGATGCTTCCAAATGGTAATATCAATCAAATGGCAAAATATCATGCTTGAGTTTTAAATGATGAATAATCACACAGGTAGTTCTGCTCTAGAGTCAGAGCAATACAAGATGGATACAGGTCTTTCAGCCTAATGAGTTCACGGTGCCCACCATTTGGTCCCAGTTTCCTGTGTCTAGCCTATATCCCTCCATGTACCAATCCAAGTGGCTCTTAAATGACACTATTGTACCTGCCTCAACCACTGCTTCTGGCGGCTCGTTTTGTATGCTCACCACCCATTGTATAGAAAAATTTGCCCCTCAGATCACTTATAAATTTTCCCACTTTCACTTTAAATCTATATTGCCTAGCTTTGGACTCCCCTATCCTGGGGAAAAGCCCACCTGATCAATGCCTCTCATAATTTTAAACATTTTTGTAAGGTCACCCCTCATTCTCCTAGATTGCATGGAATAAAGACCTAACCTGGCCAGCATCTTCCTGTAAGTCAGACCCTCTAGTCCTGGCAGCATCCTTCAAAATCGTCCACATCAATAACAGTTATGCTGCTGAGAAGCACTGTGTAATAGAAGGTCACATTATGGCAGAGCCTTTGAAGCATATATTTTAACGCTGGTTTTTCTAAATCATGATCACATTATAAATAATGTAGCCCAGGGAATGCAAAAAGTGTTCCCTGTTGTATCAATTGTATTATAACTACTTGGTGATATGGAAATATAGGACTACCTGTATTGGCATAGATTAACTCACTTTTCAGGGTGCCTCAGGCCAGAGTGCACAGTGCTTCCACAGAACTGATATTTTTAAGAACAAAAGACTCTATGACATATCAGCAGAATTAGGATATTTGGCCCATGGAATCTTTCCCACCATTCCATCATGGCTGATTTATTATCCCTCGCAATCTAGTTCGCCTGCCTTCTACACATTAGCTTTGAAACCCTCACTAAGAACCCATCAATATCCATATTAAAAATACTCAGTGACTTGCTGTCCACAGCTGTCTGTGGCAATGAATTCCACAGATTCACTATGTAACACCTCAAGCACCCACTAGGCAGCGCTGACACTTCCAAGACCAATGATGTTTGGGCGGAGGTTATCACCTCCAGTGACTGGGAGGAATCTCAACTGAATTACCAGACACACCTGAGACTGATTCAGAGGCATTTAAGGCTGGTGGCTACATCTACCATTGTTCAGACTTGATATTTGCTCTGCTTGTTAGTATCAATTGCTAGAGTTAGTCATTCTCTGTGGTATTACTTAGCTGTGACAGTACTGAGAAAAGACTTAGCTGGGATCTAGCCTGTGGAAGCACCCTGTTTGTTTTGTGAACTGACTGCTTGATTTTCTCCTGAAGCCTTGGATCTCATGAGACAACTTATGTAAAGCCTTTTTGATATATTCTCTCTGAACTCGTGACGTTACCTGTGCATTTTAGTTGGAATCTGAACAAGTGAATGTGGCAAGACAGTTGTACTCATTACCTCTGACTGTTGAAGTAAAGTTTGAAATCATTTGACCAACACTGTCACTGTCTCTGTCTCCAATTGTGCTCAGAACGACCTGCATCATTACACACTACCCTCTGGATAAAGAAATTCCTCCTCTTCTCTGTCCTAAATGTTCGTCCCTCTATTCTGAGGCTGTGCCCTCTGATTCTAGAGTCTGCCACTATAAGAAACATACCCCCCTGCACATCGAAGAAGGAAGTCTGAGTCGGAGCGGGAGTGCGGAGTAAGACATTTTGCAATATTCATTTTTTTTTCCCCAACGGCGTTCAGAGAGGCGGGACTGCGCAGGCGTGTGACGTCAGGCTGTGCAGCGCGGCAGATTTGAAAGGAACAGAGCCTCATACAGCGGGCAGCGTAGTTTGCGGGCTGCGGAGTGAGTCGGGAGCAGAGTGAAGACTTAAGGGCTTCAGCTCAACGGGCTTAGGCGGAAACGGGCGAGGCGAGGAAGGTTTGGTATTCATTTTCTGTTATTTGAGGAGAGGGGCAGTATGAGTGTGAGGGCAGTTTGTTGTTCTCGGTGTCAGATGTGGGAGGCCCTGGAGTCTCCAAGCCTCCCGGACGTCTACATCTGCGCCAAGCGCATCGAGATGCAGCTCCTAAGGGACCGCGTTACGGAACTGGAGCTGCAGCTCGATGACTTTCGTCTGGTCAGGGAGAGTGAGGAGTTGATAGAGAGGAGTTACAGGCAGGTGATCACACCGGGGCCACGGGAGGCAGATAAGTGGGTCACGGTTAGGAGGGAGAAGGGGAAGAGTCAGGTAATAGAGAGTATCCCGGTGGTTGTGCCCCTTGACAATAGGTACTCCTGTTTGAGTACTGTTGGGGGGGACAGCTTACCCGGGGGAAGCAACAGTGGCCGTGCCTCCGGCACAGAGTCCGGCCCTGTAGCTCAGAAGGGTAGAGGAAGGAAGAGGAGGGCAGTTGTGATAGGGGACTCGATAGTAAGGGGGTCAGACAGGCGATTCTGTGGACGCAGTCCAGAGACCCGGATGGTAGTTTGCCTCCCTGGTGCCAGGGTCCGGGATATTTCTGATCATGTTCAAGATATCCTGAAGTGGGAGGGTGAGGAGCCAGAGGTCGTGGTACATATAGGTACCAATGATATAGGTAGGAAAAGGGAAGAGGTCCTGAAAGGAGAATATAGGGAGCTAGGAAGGGAGTTGAGAAAAAGGACTGCAAAGGTAGTAATCTCGGGATTACTGCCTGTGCCACGCGACAGTGAGAGTAGGAATGCGATGAGGTGGAGGATAAATGCGTGGCTGAGGGATTGGAGCAGGAGGCAGGGATTCAAGTTTTTGGATCATTGGGACCTCTTTTGGCGCAGGCATGACCTGTACAAAAAGGACGGGTTACACTTGAATCCTAGGGGGACCAATATCCTGGCAGGGAGATTAGCGAGGGCTACTGAGGGGGGGAGGGAAAGATGTGCTTAGTGGTGGGATCCCGTTGGAGGTGGTGGAAGTTACGGAGAATAATATGTTGGACCCGGAGGCTGGTGGGGTGGTAGGTGAGGACCAGGGGAACCCTATTCCTAGTGGGGTGGCGGGAGGATGGAGTGAGAGCAGATGTACGTGAAATGGGGGAGATGCGTTTAAGAGCAGAGTTGATAGTGGAGGAAGGGAAGCCCCTTTCTTTAAAAAAGGAAGACATCTCCCTCGTCCTAGAATGAAAAGCCTCATCCTGAGAGCAGATGCGGCGGAGACCGAGGAATTGCGAGAAGGGGATGGCGTTCCCCCCCTCTCTCTGCATTCCGCAGGGATCGCTCCCTACGCAACTCCCTTGTCCATTCGTCCCTCCCATCCCTCCCCACTGATCTCCCTCCTGGCACTTATCCGTGTAAGCGGAACAAGTGCTACACATGCCCTTACACTTCCTCCCTTACCACCATTCAGGGCCCCAAAACAGTCCTTCCAGGTGAGGCAACACTTCACCTGTGAGTCGACTGGAGTGATATACTGCATCCAGTGCTCCCGATGTGGCCTTTTATATATTGGCGAGACCCGACGCAGACTGGGAGACCGCTTTGCTGAACATCTACGCTCTGTCCGCCAGAGAAAGCAGGATCTCCCAGTGGCCACACATTTTAATTCCACATCCCATTCCCATTCTGACATGTCTATCCACGGCCTCCTCTACTGTAAAGATGAAGCCACACTCAGGTTGGAGGAACAACACCTTATACTCCGTCTGGGTAGCCTCCAACCAGATGGCATGAACATCGACTTCACTAACTTCCGCTAAGGCCCCACCTCGTACCCCATCTGTTACTTATTTTTATGCACACATTCTTTCTCTCACTCTCCTTTTTCTCCCTCTGTCCCTCTGAATATACCTCTTGCCCATCCTCTGGGTCCCCCCCCCTTGTCTTTCTTCCCGGACCTCCTGTCCCATGATCCTCTCATATCCCCTTTTGCCTATCACCTGTCCAGCTCTTGGCTCTATCCCTCCCCCTCCTGTCTTCTCCTATCATTTTGGATCTCCCCCTCCCCCTCCAACTTTCAAATCCCTTACTCACTCTTCCTTCAGTTAGTCCTGACGAAGGGTCTCGGCCTGATACGTCAACTGTGCCTCTTCCTACAGATGCTGCCCGGCCTGCTGCGTTCATCAGCAACTTTGATGTGTGTTGCTTGAATTTCTACAGATGCTGGAAATGCTGGAGATGCTCGAAGGGCCGAATGGCCTACTCCTGCACCTATTTTCTATGTTTCTATGTTTCTATCCACTCTATCAAGGCCTTTTGATATTCGATAGGTTACAATGAGATTCCCCCTCATTCTTCTAAACTCCAGTGAGTACAGGCTCATTCACAGAATCATTTTCATGAACCTGCTCTGGATCTTCCCCAATGCCAGTGCCCCTTTTCTGAGATAAGGGGCCCAAAACTTTGTAGAATACTCCAAGTGTGGTCTGACCAATGCCTTATAAAGACTTAGCATTACTTTCTTGCCCTTGCATTCCAGACCTCTCCAAATAATTGCTAACATTGCATTTAACTTCCTTACCACTGACTCAACCTGTAAGTTAAACTTTAGGAAATCCTGCACAAGTCCCTTTGTTCCTTTGATTTCAGTTGTATATTACTGCTGCTGCTAAGTTGACAAATTTCATGACATACTCCAGTAATATTAAACCTGATTTTGATTTTTGAATTTTTTCCCCATTTATTCTATACCTTTCTTCCTCTTATTAAAGTGTATGACCATATACTTTCCTACACTATATTCCATCTGCCATCTTCTTTGCTCATTCTCCCACCCTGTCTGAATCCTATTTTCTCTAAGATGCAACTGCTTCCTCAGCACTACCTGCCACTCCACCTTGGTTAGTATATCTGCAAACTTGACCACAAAGCCATCAGTTCTGTCATCAAAATCATTGACATATAATGTGAAAAGAAGTGATCTCAACCACAACCCTGTGGAACACCACGAGCCATCAGCAGCCAACCAGAAAAGGCCTCATCTTTACCTTCTGCCAGTCAGTCAATATTCTATCCATGCTAGGATCTTTCCTGTAATAACATGGGCTCTTATCTTGATAAGCAGCCTTATGTGCGGCACATTGTCAAAACCTTCTGAATCTCCAAGAATACAACATCAACCGATTCTCCTTTGTCTGTCCTGCTTGTTACTTCTTCAAAGAATTCCAACAGATCAGTCAGGCAAGATTTTCCCTTATCAAAACCATGCTGACTAGGCCTTTTTTATCATGCGCCTCCAAGTACCCTGAGACCTCATCATTAATAATTGACTCCACCGTCTTCCCAACCACTGAGGTCAGACTAACTGGCCTATAGTTTCCTTTCTTCTGCTGTTTTCCTTCTTGAAAAGTGGAGTCACATTTGCGATTTTCCAGTCTTCTGGAACCATTCAGTATCTAGTAATTCTTGAAAGATCATTACAATGTCTCCACAATCTCTTCACCTACCTCTTTCAGAACCTGCTGATGTAGTCCATCAGGTCCAGGTGACTAATCTACTTTAGCCCTTCCTGCTTCCCAAGCACTTTCTCTTTAGTAATAGCAGCGACACTCACTTCTTTTCCCTGACACTCAGATTTCTGGCATACTGGAAGAACCTTCCACAAAGAAAGCTGATTCAAAATACTTTTTAAGTTCATCTGCCATTTCATTCCCCCATTACTATCTCTCCAATGTCATTTTCCAATATCTTAATTTGCCTCTTTTTTACTCTCTATATATCTTAAAAAATTTTGTTGTCCACTTTGTTGTTATTAGCTAGGTTAGCTTTATATCTATTCTTTTCTCTCCTTATGACTTATTTAATTGCCTTCTGTTGGTTTTTAAAAGCTTCTCAATCCTTTAACTTCCTAATAATTTTTGCTATTTCATATGCTCTTTCTTTTCCTTTAATGCTGCCTTTGACTTGTCTTGTCTGCCATAGTTACTTCATCCTTTCTTCAGAATACTTCATCTTTGGGATGTATCTATCCTGCACCTTCTGAATTGCTCCCAGAAACTCCAGCCATTGCTTTTTTGCCGTCATCCCTGATAATGTCCCCTTCCAATCAACCTTGGTCTGCTCCTCTCTCATGCCTCTGTAATTCCCTTTACTCCACTGTAATGCTGATACATCTGCCTTCAGCTTTTCCCTCTACAACTGCAGGGTGAATTCTATCATATTATGATCAGTGGCTCCTAAGATTTCCTTTACCTTAATGTCTGTCAACAAATCTGGTCCATTACGCAACACCCAATCCAGAATTGCCTTTCCCCAACCAGAAGCTGCTCTGAAAAGCTATTCATAGGCATTCTACAAATTCCCTCTCTTGAAATCCATCACCAACCTAATTTTCCCAAAATACCTGCATGTTCAAATTCTCCATCACTTTCGTAACATTGTCCTTTTTACATGCCATTTCCATCTCCCCTTGTAATTTGTATCCCATATCCTGACTATAATCTGGAGGCTTGTATATAACCCCCATCAGGGTATTTTTACCCTTGCTCTTTCTTAACTCTACCCACAAGGATTCTACATCTTCTGATCCTATGTCACCTCTTTTTGAGGATTTGATTTCATTCTTTCATTCTTTAACAGAGCCGCCCCACCTCCTGTGCCTACTTGCCTGTCCTTTCAATACAATGTGTAACCATGGATGTTATACTCCCAATTGTGATTTTCTTTCAGCCATGACTCAACTGATACCCATAATGTTGTCCCTGCCAATATCTAACTGTGCTGCAAGGTAATCTACCTTATTCCACATACTGTGTGCATTCAAATATAACACCATCAGTCATATTCATCACCCTTTTTTGATTTTGTCACAATGTTGCATTTCAATTAATCCTGCTGACTGCAATTTTACCCTATCATCTGCCTGATCATTGTTACAATCTCACTACATACTGTGTCGACTTGTATACCAACTGTCCCATCCTCAGGTTCTCAACTCCCTGCAAAATCAGTTTAAATGCTTCCCAACAGCTCTATCAAATCTGTCTGCAAGGATATTGGTCCCCCTCAGATTCAGGTGTATTCTATCCTTTTTGTACAGGTCATATATTCCCCAGAATAGATCCCACTGATCCTGAAATCTGAAATTCTGCCTGCTGCACCAGTTCCTCAGCCATGCATTCTTCTGCTAAATCATCCTGTTCTTACCCTTCTGGCATGTGGCACAGGCAGCAATCCAGAGATTACTACCATGGAGGTCCTGCTTTTCAGCTTTCTACCTAACTCCCTAAACTTTCTTTTCAGGACCTCTTCCCTTTTCTTCCCTATGTTGTTGATACTAATATGTACCACGACTTCTGGCTGCTCATCCTCCCCCTTTAGACTACTGTGGACCTGATCTGAGACATCCCTGACCCTGGCACCTAGGAGGCAAAATACCTTCTGGGTTTCACGTTTTGGTGACACACATGACCCACCCTTCAAGAGGATCACAACCTTGTCATGGTTTGGAAGCTTGCATGCTTCAGTGACCCAGAGGACTATTGTGGCTGGGGTCAGGGCCTCATGCTTTGTTTCCTGGTAGGAGCCAAACAGATCAAAGGATAGATGCCAGACAAAGTGTGGCCCACCAGTCCTCCAGGGTCAGTGGTTCAGTTCAGGGCTAACAACACTGACTGGTCAAACAAAACTGTTACGCAAATAGCAATGAAGAATTCTTCCACATTTTCTACATTGGTGTGCGATGGTATTCCTGAGTCTCCACCTGGTACTTGCATGTCTGACAGTAGTGAAAACCAGGTGGCAGCTACTAGCATGATGAAAGAAGCTCGGAACACTGCCAAGACCAAGAACAAAACTGGTTTCCGACAGAGGTGGAGGACCTTCATTGCTGCCCTAAATGCCAGCAGGCATAACAGGCAGAAAGTAAGTAAGCAAGTACATGCAACCCGAGTAATTGAATAGTTGGACAAAATGAAAATTCTTTCTTTGACTTTGGTTGCTTTCCTGTCCTGATAGTGGTTTTGTGCCCAACTCTTGCTTTGTGAAAGACTATAGCGTTTCTTTAATGAAAGTTGCCATATAAATCAAAGCTGCTTATGTTCATACCCCAACCAGTAAATCTTAGTCATCACAGCAAAGTTGGGCGACTCCCATATTGCTTATAAAATATTGCCATCATTTTGTTGACTGAAATGTTTTATGCCATGACATTTTTCATTTGTAGCAAAATATTTCTGTCAAAAAGTATTACACATTGCTTGAATTATACATGCACGTAGCATTTTAAAAGGTGTGGTACTGTATCATAAGTTAATGCTTTTATCTGTCTGGACCAGAAGTAATTGGGATTTACTGTTTGGCAGTGAGACTTGACACTTCTGATTAATTAAGAGCTCTAAACACCACTTAGTTCTGATAATCCCAGATGCAGTTTTGAAGGCAAGGCAATGCAGTAATACAAAACTGGCTGAATGTCGCTTCTGAAAGGAACAAAAGAATTTCCAATTTTTCTCTTGAATCATCTTTCTCAAAAATTAAGACTGGAATCAAATGTTATTTTCAGAAACCAGCTTAGAATTGGGAGTCTGAGACCCCTAAGGCAGAATCCTTCTGCACATCATTGTGGAAATAGAACAGATACAATATGCATGGTGGATAAATCATTGTCTGCATACCAGTTCCTCCTGAAGCCTCATCTAACCATTGATACTAAGCGTGACTTGTGACTTGTTAATGGATTTTTCCATTAGTATTGAAGAGATAGACTTGCTCAATTTTGAATTGAGGGAGTTAGTTTAAAATTCAACACCTTATCCAATTTTTGTCTGTAATTTTTGCAGAAAAATATCTTTATTTTATATGAGTCAAAGAAAACAGAATTTCTACCTGACTCTTGGTGGATTAGACAGCACTTATAAATGTGTTAAATGGTGTACAATAACAATGTGTGTTTTAAAAAAGGATTGAACTATGTTCTATGTGTGCATTGAGATTTTTTCAAAGCGTTAACCAGCAGGGCAGTAATAATTCCTGTGATGATTTATTGGTCAAGGCATCAATAAATGTTTGAAAATGTAATTTCAACCACCTCTGACAGGAAAAGCGTGCTACAAGTCATTCACAGTACTATCTCTACTGATTGCAACATCAGTGGCAGTCAAATTGACAAGAGGTGTTCATGTATTTTTTTTGCCACCAGCAATGTTAAGGCAGGAATCTGTCCTTCCTCTATCACTTCCAAAAAAAAGAAGAGATTTATTTTCTTATGCATTGTAGACCAAACGTTTAATGGGCCATTCATTTCTCTGCAAATCTTATTCACATTTGCATCCCTCCTCGCTACTTTGGAAGAGTTTTTCAATCTATTGCAACACATATACGTGAATCCAGCAAATAGCCCTAACAAATATGTTCTAAATAATTCAAAGTACAAAGTTCTAAGTAAATCTATTATCAAAGTAATGGACAGCTCTGAGATTCATTTTCTTATGAGCATAAAAAGTAAATCTTCTAAGTATAATACAATCACTGAAAGACCACACTTAACAGGACAGGCAAACAGCCAGTGTGCAAAAAAAAAAACAACAAGCTGTGCAAATACCAAAGGAAAAAAAAGAAATATTAATAATAATAAATAAATAAGCAATAAATACTGAGAACATGAGATGAAGAGTCCTTGAAAGTGAGTCCATAGGTTGTGGGAACAATTCAGAGATGGGGCGAGTGTTGTTGAGTGAAGAGCCTGATTCAGGTTTGATTCAAGGGCCTGATAGTTGAGTGGTAATAACTGTTCCTGACCTGGTTGTGTGGGTTCTGAGGCTCCTGTGCTTTCTACATAATGGCAGCTGTGAGAAGAGAGCATGGCCTGGGTGGTGGGGTGTGGGGGGTCCTTGATGATGGATGCTGCCTTCCTGCAACAGCTCTCTGTGTAGATGTGCTCAATGGTGAGGAGGCTTTTAACCATGATGAACTGGTCTGTATCTATGACTTTTTGTAGGATTTTTCATTCAACGGCATTGGTGTTTCCATTCCAGGCCATGTTGCAACCAAACAATATACTCTCCACCACACATTTATAGAAGTTTGTCAAAGTTTTAGATGTCATGCCGTATCTTCACAAATTTCTAAGGAAGTAGAGAAACCGCCGTGCTTCCTTCGTAATTGTACTCATGTGCTAGGCCCAGGACAGGTCCTCTGAAGTGATAACACTGGAGCAATTTAAAGTTACTGTCCTTCTCCACCTTTGATACCCTGATGAGGACTGAATTGTTGATCTCTGGTTTCCTTCTCCTGAAGTCAATAATTAGCTCTTTTTTCCCAACTGACACTGAGCGAGAGGCTATTGTTTCTGGCACTATTCAGACAGATGTGAAATCTCCCTCCTATATGCTGATTTGTCACCACCTTTGATTCAGCCAACAACAGTGGTGTTCTCAGCAAACTTAAATATGACATTGGAACTGTGCTTAGCCTTACAGTCATAAGTATAAAATGAGTAGAGCAGGGGGCTGAACACACAGCCTTATGGTGTACCTGTGGTGATGGAGATTTTGGAGGAGATGTTGTTGCTAATCCAGACTGACTGGGGTCTGCAAGTGAGAAAATTGAGAATCAAATTGCACAAGGAGGTATAGAGGCGAAGGTTTTGAGGGGATGATGGATAAAAGTACCTGTTTACCTTCAGCAGAATAATGACTGAATGGTGGATCAGTATACCCTTTGTTTCATATCTAATGTTTAGGCTAACATTACATTCTGTGCACGGACATGCATTGATTGCCATTTGTGTAATTCTGTTTAAAGCACCTGACTCTATGTTGAAATGGTTTCATTCCAGGATACAGTTAACTTCTATTTCCCTGAATATTGTTTGCAGCCTTAATTGGATTTGCAGAGAACATTGAGAGGTCCTGGATGATGATGTTGAATGAGCAGTATTACTGATTTTATAATTTAGCACTTGAAGTATTTATGATTACATGCCTGGAGCTCTTTTTAACAGATTGTAGAAAATCCACTATCTTTTATTTCTGGTGCATTATGAAAAATTCGGCCGTGCAAAGTCTAATGTTTATCCATTTCACTAATGCAGCAGAATAGCAAAATGTAGAAGTTTTTTATCACTTTGTTAATAGATGGTCTGCTTGATATTTCTGTTACATTTTATGCATGTATTAAGTGTTTTGTAGTTACAAGGCTCAGTAAGATTATAATGCATTTGTTGAGTAGTGCCATGCAAAGTTGCTTTCATTGCAATGAATACTCAGGTGAGACAAAAAAAAACTTAATTATAGAATTTGACATTATAGTCCTTTGGACAATTTGAGACATACGTGAACTAATTTCACACACTCAAGCTTTCTACGTATTTTTAACACATTCTGTTCACTAATAGATAAATAATAACCAAAGAAATTTTTCACATCAAAGATGATGCTTTCATTGGGATATGGTCAGATATCAGTGATCACTGTGTTAACAATCTCCCATTGACTTTAAATGTACAATTCTACAATCCTGAGAGAGCAAAAATAATGGCATGATGATGTGTATTTCTCTCTGTTTTTTTTTTACCATGAATGAGAAATTAGCAATGATAATAGAAAAAGTCACAGGGCTTATATGCAATAATATTGGACTAGTCTTGGTTGAGTTGTGCCATTTGCCCCTTGGATCTGTTTAAGGGTCTCAAACCCATGATATTAACTGGTTCTGTTTATATATATGCTGCTTGACTTGCTGAGTATTTGCAGCATTATTTCTTGTCTGGTTTCCAGCATCTGCAGCTCTTATGTTTTTGTTTTCATATCTGTTGGATTCAGTGTACTACAGCAACAGTATGAAATAGTAATCTTTATTATCTCAGCCAGTAACTGAGGAACAATGTAATATCTGCGAACTGGATGTGTTAAAGCATCACGAGTAACCCGCACAAAATGCTGGAAGAATTCAGGTCAGACAGCATCTACGGATGGAAAATGAATTGCTGATGTTTTAGACAGAGACTCTTCGTCAGGACATCTTGCAGCAGGGTATCAGAGTTGAGCTGTGAAGCTATTGGATAGAATTTGAGTGATCAGGAAGCTTTTTGTTTGGCTGAAGGAGCTTGTAAATAGCATACTGGCTTGTTGAATGTAACGTGCTGGGGTTCTTTGTATTAACTGAAATGCAGAAGCATATTCAAGCATAGTTTATTGAATTAAAGTGCAGTGAGTGACCTCATTAATCATCAAAAGTCCCCATATTATTGCTTGGGAAATTAGAGTGTGTGTTTTTGGCCATTACTTGAGGAAAAAGGAACAGAATTTCTACCTGACTCCTGCTGCACTACTCAGCACTGATAGATATGTTAAATGATGCATGATATCAGTGTGTATTTAACCATGTGGATTTTAATATAGGATCTAGCTGCACTATAACGGCACACAGATATAACTCAGTATTAATAAAGTCAGTGATATAGTAAGAGGACAAAGAACCAGGAGAAGATGGGAGTATGCATCAAGTTGCACAGTCTTACAGAATGATGAAAGGATAAAGATATCTTGATTTATAATGAGGAAGTTTGCAAAAACATGATCTTAATCATTGGTAACAAGTAACTGGCAAGGCAGAGTAAAACTGAAAAGAGAGTGCCTTATATAAAATGTTATTGACACTTCATCTTCAGTACTCTACATAAATCCCACTAATCATGCCAGATATTATGGATTTGTGTCATTGTGGTTGATGTATGCCAACGTGAGTCACTCGTTAACAGTTCAGACTGCTGAAGAGAACAACCAGTGTTTATATGGGGCTGCGGGGAACGTTGTTGCATTTACATCACTGAAAGAAAAAGAAATAACGGGAAGCAAAGCTGATGATTTGACCGGGCTTTCTGACAAGTGAGGCCCTTGTATATCTCTTCACCCTATGCATGGGGATGACCTGTGGCACAATGCAAACTTTGCAGGTTTTTTTTTTGATATCCAATCAACTTTGTCAAGGAACAGAAAAGAGTGTAGTTGCTATTACTAAGGAGACGGTGCTTGGGAAGTTGAAAGGTCTGGAGGTAGATAAGTCACCTGGACCAGATGGACTACACCCCAGGGTTCTAAAAAAAGTAGCTGAGGAGATTGAGGGGGCTTTAGTAATGATCTTTAAATAATCTCCAGATTCAGGAATGGTTCTGGAGGGCTGAGAGTTACAAATGTCACTCCACTCTTTAAAAAGTGAGGGAGACCGAAGAAAGGAAATTTTACAAAATTAAACTGACTTCAGTGGTTGTGCAGATGTTTATTAAGGATGATGTTTCAAGGTATGTAGAAGCACATGATAAAGTAAGCCAAGGTCAGCATGGTTTCCTTTAGGGAAAATTTTGCCTGATGAATCTGTTAGAATTCTTTGAGGAAATAACAGGCAGGATAGACAAAGGAGAGTTAGTGGATGTTGTTTGCTTGGATTTTCAGAAAGCCTTTGACAAATTTCTGCACGAGGTTGCTTTGCAACTTAAAATCCTATGGTATTACTGGAAAGATACCAGTGTGGGTAGAGGATTGGCTGATTTGCAGGAGAGTGGGAATAAAGAGAGCCTTTTCTGGTGGCTGCCAGGGACGAGAAGTGTTCCGCAGGGTTTGGTATTGGGACCGCTTCTTTTCACATTATATGTCATTGATTTGGATGACAAAATTAATGGTTTTGTGGTGATGTTTGCAGATGATATGAACATAGGTGGAGAAGCAAGTAGTGCTGAGAAATCAGAGTCTGCAGAAGGACTTAGACAGATTGGAAGAATGGGCAAAGATGTGGCAGATGGAACATAGTCCAGGGAAGAGTACGGGCCTGCACTTTGGTGGAAGGAATAAAGATGTAGACTATTTTCTAAAAAGAGAGAAAATTCAAAAGTCAGAGGTGCAAAACTGACTTGGAGTCCTTGTGTATGATTCCCTAAAGGTTAACTTGCAGGTTGCGTTGGCAGTAAGGAAGGCAAGTGCAGTGCTAGCACTCTTTTTGAGTGGGCCAGAATATAAAATCAAAGATGTAATGCTGAGGCTCTATAAGGCATTGGGCAGAATACACTTGGAGTATTCTGAGCAGCTTTGGGTGCAGAGGAGGTTCATGAGAATGATTCTGGGAATTAAAGGATTAATGTACGAGGGGTGCTTGATGACTCTGGGACTGTTCTTGCTGGAGTCTAGAAGAGTGAGGGGGAATCTCATTGACACCTATCAGACATCGAAAGGCTTGGATAGAGTTTCTGATAGTTGGTGATTCTAGGACCAGAGGGCATAGCCTTGGAATAAAGGAGCATCCATTTAGAACAGAGATGAAGTAAAGTTTCTTCTAGGGTAGTAAATCTTTGGAATTTATTGCCACAGTCAGCTATGAAGACCAAGTAATTCAATATATTTAAAGTGGAGTTTGCTAGTTTCTTCATTAGTAAAGGTTACAGGAGGAAGGCAGAAGAATGGGGTTGAGAGGTATAATAAATCAGCCATGACGGAATGGTGGAGCAGACTCTTTGGGCTGAATGGCCTAACTCTACTCCTGTGTCCTATGGTCTTATATAGAGAAACATGGAAACATAGAAAGCCTACAGCACAATAGAAGCCTTCGGCCCACGAAGTTGTGCTGAACATGTCTCTGCCTTAGAAATTACTAGGGTTACCCATAGCCCTCTATTTTACTAAGCTCCATGTACCTGTCCAAAAGTCTCTTAAAAGACCCTCTCGTATCCGCCTCCACCACCGTTGCTGGCAGCCCATTCCACACACTCACCGCTCTCAGCGTAAAAAACTTACCCCTGACATCTCCTCTGTCCCTACTCCCGAGCACCTTAAACCTGTGCCCTCTTGTGGCAGCCATTTCAGCCTTGGGAAAAAACCCCTGACTATCCACATGATCAATGCCTCTCATCATCTTATACACATCTATCAGGTCACCTCTCATCCTCCGTCGCTCCAAGGAGAAAAGGCCGATTTCACTCAACCTGTTTTCAGAAGGCATGCTCCCCAATCCAGGCAACATCCTTGTAATTATCCTCTGCACTCTTTCTATGGTTTCCACATCCTTCCTGCAGTGAGGTGACCAGAACTGAGCAGAGTACTCTAAGTAGGGTCTGATCAGGGTCCTGTGTAGCTGCAGCATTACCTCTCGGCTCCTAAATTCAGTTCCACGATTAATGAAAACCAATACAACGTATGCCTTCTTAAACCTGCACAGCTGCTTTGAGCATCCAATGGACTCGGACCCCAAGATCCCTCTGATCCTCCACACTGCCAAGAGTCTTATCATTACTACTATATTCCACCACCATATTTGACCTACCAAAATGAACCACTTCACACTTATCTGGGTTGAACTCCATCTGCTACTTCTCAGCGCAGTATTGCATCCTATCAATGTCCCGTTGTAACCTCTGGTAGTTCTCCACACTATCCACAACACCCCCAACCTCTGTGCCATCATCAAACTTACTAACCCATTCCTCCACTTCCTCATCATGGTCATTTATAAAAGTCATGAAGAGTAAGGGTCCCAGAAGAGATCCCTGAGGCACACCACTAGTCACCGACCTCCATGCAGAATATGACCCATCTACAACCACTCTTTGCCTTCTGTGGGCAAGCCAGTTCTGGATCCACAAAGCAATGTCCCCTTGGATCTCATGCCTCCTTACTTTCTCAATAAGCCTTGCATAGGGTACCTTATCAAGTGCCTTGCTGAAATCTATATACACTACATCTACTACTCTTCCTTCTTCAATGTGTTTAGTCACATCCTCAAAAAATTCAATCAGGCTTGTAAGGTATGACCTGCCCTTGACAATGCCATGCTGACAATTCCTAATCATAGTAACCAAATGTTCATAATCCTGTCTCTCAGGATCTTCTCCATCAACTTACTAACCATTGAATTAAGACTCACTAGTCTATAATTTCCTGAGCTATCTCTACTCCCTTTCTTGAATAAGGGAACAATATCTGCAGCTCTCCACTCCAACTGAACCTCTCCCGTCCCCATTGATGATGCAAAAATCATCGCCAGAGGCTCAGTAATCTCCTTCCTTGCCTCCCACAGTAGCCTGGGGTACATCTTGTCCGGTCCCGCTGACTTATCCAACTTGATGCTTTCCAAAAGCTCCAGCACATCCTCTTTCTTAATATCTACACGCTTAAGCTTTTCCGTGTGCTGCAAGTCATCACTACAATCATCAAGATCCTTTTCCACAGTGAATACTAAAGTAAAGTATTCATTAAGTACCTCTGCTATTTCCTCCAGTTCCATACACACTTTCCCACTGTCACATGATAGATCCTATTCTTTCACGTCTTATCCTCTTGCTCTTCACATACTTGTAGAATGCCTTGGGGTTTTCCTTAATCTTGCCTGCCAAGGCCTTCTCATGGCCCCTTCTGGCTCTCCTAATTTCCTTCTTAAGCTCCTTTATGTCGCCTTATAATCTTCTAGATCTCTAACATTACCTAGCTCTCTAAACGTTTCATAAGCTTTTCTTTTCTTCTTGTCTAGATTTACTGCAGCCTTTGTACACCACGGTTCCTGTACCCTGTCTCATTGGAGTGTACCTATGCAGAACTCCACACAAATATCCCCGAACATTTGCCACATTTCTTCCGTACTTTTCCCTGAGAACATCTGTTCCCAATTTAAGCTTCCAAGTTCCTGCCTGATAGCCTCATAATTCCCCTTACTCCAATTAAGTGCTTTTCTAACTTGTCTGTTCCTATCTCTCTCCAATGCTATTGTAAAGGAGATAGAATTATGATCACTATCTCCAAAATGCTCTCCCACTGAGAGATCTGATACCTGACCAGGTTCATTTCCCAATACCAAATCAAGTACAGTCTGTCCTCTTGTAGGCTTATCTACAGGTTAGATTCAACTTTATTGTCATTGTGCTGAGCACAGATACAAAGCCAATGAAGTGCAGTTAGCATCTGATCAGAATGCAAAGAATAGTGTTATTTACAAAATAACTGTGAATAAAAAGTGCTACAGCACACAAATATAGAAGTACTGAGACAGTACAATATGGGTGCAATACGGCTTTGCGCTGTGATGTGAGGTTCAGCAGGGTCACAGCTTCAGGGAAGAAGCACTTCCTGTGCCTGCTGGTGCAGGGCGGAGGTTTCTGTAGCGTCTACTGGATGGGAGGAGAGTAAAAAGTTGATGGTTAGGGTGAGATGCACCCTTGATAATGCTTTTCGCCCTGCCCAGGCAGCATTTATGGTAGATGTTCTCAATGGTGTGCAATTGGGTGCCGATAATCTACTGGGTAGTTTTTACCACATGCTGGAGTGCTTTGCGGTCTGATACGGGACAATTGCCATACCACACTGAGATGCAGTTGGTGAGTATGCTCTCAGTGGTACAGCAGTAAAAGTCCGTCAGTATCCTGGGACAGAAGTGAGCTTTCTTGATGCTCCGCAGGAAATAATGGTGCTGTTATGCCTTTTTGACCAGGACGGAGGAGCTCAGAGACCAGGTGAGGTCCTCAGAAATGTGGACACCAAGGAATTTGAAGCTTGATACACGCTCCACTAGAGCTCCGTTGATGTAGATGGGGACATGAGTGTGACTCCTAGCATGCCTGAAGTCCACAATGATCTCCTTGGTCTTCTAGGTGTTAAGGGCCAGGTTGTTGTCGGCACACCACATGGCCAGGTTTTGGACCTCGTCCCTGTAGCACGTTTCGTCATCCCCTTTGATCAGGCCAACCACCGTGGTGTCATCTGTGAACTTGATTAGAACCATGTACAAAAATGCAGTCGTTGGTGAAAAGGGAGTACAGAAGAGGGCTCAGCACACAGCCTTGAGGCATGCCGGTGTTCAGGGTGAGAGTGGAGAAGGAGAGGTTGTCTAACTGAACTGATTGGGGTCTGTTAGTCAGAATGTCCAAGGTCCAATTGCAGAAGGATGAGCTGATACCAAGCTGGCGAAGTTGTGTCAAGAAACCTTCCTGAACACACCTAACAAACTCCACCCATCTAAAACCCTCTCTCTAGGGAGATGCCAATCGATATTTGGGAAATTAAAATCTCCCACCAAGACAACTCTGTTATTATTACACCTTTCCAGGATCTGTTTCCCTATCTGCTGCTCAATATCCCTGTTACTATTGGGCAGCACTGAAACATGTAAAACCCGGCACTTGAAGTAACTGTTCCTGTCTCTGAGCCATCCAAGTCTCTGTAATGGCCACCACATCATAGCTCCAAGTACTGATCCACACTCTAAGCTCATCTGCTTTGTTCGCAATAGTCCTTGCGTTAAAATAGACACATCTCAAACCGTCAGTCTGAGCGTGTCCATCCTCTATCACTGCCTATCCTCCCCCACACACTGTCTCCAAGCTTTCTCTATTTGTGAGCCAGCCACCTCTTCCCCAGTCTCTTCAGTTCGGTATGTGTAGATGTTTAACCAAGGTCTGGCTGGTTATAAACCACAGCCTATTGAGGTCAGAGAGTTTTGCTTTTCATGGTCAGCATGATATCCAAGCATCTTCCCTTCCTTTCTTATCTGGAACTCAGTGGATGGGACAGCACCTGTAGGGAGGAAATGAATCGTTGATGTTTCAAATTGGCGCCCTGCAGCATGAAAAGATCCATTGACACCTGTAAAATGTCGGCAATTTCTTTCTTCCCAAAGATGCTGCTCAATTTGCTCTCTTCCTCTCGCAATTTCTAGTTATTGTTGTTCCATATAACAGTGTCAGCAGTCTCTCGTGTCTACGTTACTTATAGTTTCAGCAGAAGATTACTTACTTTTGTAATGGCTGCACAAATTAAACTAAACTCCTTTAATGCATCAGCAATTCATTTCTGGAAATAATTATTCTTTGCAAGGAAATAAACCGGATGGGGAAAGAAGAGATTTATACTCCAGTTAGAGAAGGTGCACATTACAGAAAACGAGAGCCAAATTGAGCAGTAATTAGGCTGCAGTTTGAGACTATAAATGTGTCATTTCCTATACACTTGAGCTTTTGGAAGTCTGTCTTAGTGTTCGATACCAAGCCAAGTCAGGAATAATACAAACAGCTGCCATTTACATTCTTTGCCGGTGGTTTCAGAATGACTTTGGCGATCCATGACCTTGGCATGTGTCTTCCTTCAGCCTGGGCCTAGTACGTGGCCTGGGGCATAGAGGAAATGGAAAGAATGTGAAAATGTGTGTGAGACAAATGAGGAGGTGTTTTTGGCTCTTAAAATGAAGTGTGTGCAGAATGCATCAAAAACTATTTTACACCTGAAATAAACAAGAGGAAATATTGATTGGTCACAGTCTGTAATGAGAGACACTGAAGTAAGTGCAATGAGTTCACCCCTGGTCAGTCATGCTAAATGTGCTTTATGATAACAATAGCACATACTATTTCTGTTTCAGAAATTTGCTTCCATTTACTGTAATGGGATGAATTTTAAAAGCAGAGTGCAAGACCCACCACTAATATAGAACTTACGGGGTGAAGCTGACCCCTCATGAGTTTTGTGCTGAAAATTTCAACTTAGTTGCAAGGTCACAGCTCCTACCAGCTTCAAGCACACACACGCATGTTTGGTCAGCCTACTGGAGTGAAATCTCCTACCAATCCACACATACCTGACATCCATGTATTAAGAGGCAGGATGTGCAAACTCCACACAAACAGCACCCAATGTGAGTTTTGAACCCAGGTGGCTGGAGCTGTTCCATTGTGCCAATACTAAATGTAAAACAAAGTTAAGAAAAACAACCAAAAAGCCAAAAAAACTCTATAAGTAATTCAACCCATCAAACTGAAACAAAATAACTTAAAATAAAATATTGAATTTTCTTTGCCGCTTAGTCTTTAAGCCTGGAATAACTATTGGAATCAAAGGGTCTCAGTTCTTGCATTAGTTTGAATTGTCCTGGATCTAAGATGTGATTTTCAAATGTAATGTACGGAATCTCAACAAGCTGCAATCCCAAGTGTATCAGTTATGCCTGCAAAAGTCCAGGACAGATAGCTGTTTGAACACCTGAACCCCAGTGATTCCAATCAGAGCAGTGGGGAAACTCAGTACAATCTGACCCTTCGTCCTCCACAGATGTTGCCTCACTTGTTTGATGTTGCTAGTGTCCTTTTGTTTTTAAATCCCGTGCTTCTTATGCACCAGGTAACAAGCACAACAGAGCAGTATTTTCAGGCAACATTGCTGTCATCCTGTCACTTGTCTTGCTGTGGCCAGTGTAATGAAAAGGATCCATGCAGATGTGATGAAATACTAATTAGGAAGTGCAGATTACTGCCGATGTAGTTATGTGTCAGAGAGGTGCTTGGCTTTCATTTTTCTTTGCGCACATTTCAGGCGGTTGTGTCCTTTCAGATGGTTGATAAATCTTAAATTAAACTCATTCATCAGCTGATGTTGCCTCAAGTACTTGTCAGGGTTACATGAAGAGATTGTGCAGATTTCTACAGTTGCTGCCTTTAAAGACGCTGGGTCATAGAGTTGTTTTGAAGAGAAACAGACCTTCAGCTTATCATATCTATGCCAACTATTTTGGCCGTCTACACTAATCTCAGTATTGTTAACGGTGCCAGCTTTGGGGGTTTATATGGATAGTTGAAATAGGCCCTTTAATAGTTCAGGACCATCCCGCTAATTATGTTTTGGCGTCAAGGATTCTGTATTTGAAGGACCCCTGAATGGAGCCTCAGTGCTCATTCATAAACTGTACTCGGATTATCAGCTAGCATCTTGTTATGTATTCAGTTCTCGTTTCAATCTAGCATCGCGTCTTGATTACAGCCTTGGATATTCCAGTGCTTGGTTCCTAACCATCCTCATCAAGGTCTTTCGGTATTCTTCTAATTCTTGCCTATTCAAGTGCCATCTGAATAGCACTGAAACACAATGGCTGTATTTGACTCCAGCACCTATTCTGATGGTACATTCCAAAAATTGACCACTCTCTTAGGGAAAAAAAAAGCTTCCTGCTTCAGATCCCATTTAAAATTCCCTCATCTGATCTTAAAACTATGCACAATTGTTTTTGACATTCCATTCCATTGCAAAAATCTATGCATGCTATGCATCTCATAATGTTTATACACTTCTATTTGGACATCCCTCTGTCTTCTTTGCTCAGGAAAACAAGCCCAATCTATCCAATTTATATCTAAAGTCCTCCAGTCCAAGCAACATCTTTGTGAAACTCTGCTGTACTCTCTCCTCCTGCTGAAGGTACTTGTTGTTATGGACTCTCCAATGCAAGCTTTTATTTCAGCACAACAATGTGGGCTGACGTTCTGCTCCTGTGCAGTACTGTTCTATGTATTAACCATCTTCAACTGCCTGCAACTTTCAATGACTTAGGTGCTCATACTCCAAGGTCCCTCTGCTTCTGCCCTTAATGTTGCCTGTTTTTCTTTTTTCCTGCCCATTTCTCTCTATGAAGCTTCAGCTGCTATGCATTGCCCGATTGCACTTTCAGATGCAATATATTACTATCCTCTTCACAGTTCATAATGTTTCAGTTTAAAAATTATGGCTTGCAAGTCTTGGAAATATAAGTATGGATTAAAAAAAGCAAAACTGTTTGTTACGAAATGTAATTATTGGCCTTCCTCCATTCCAGTAAATAGCCAGCTACCATGATCCTCTAATATCTGTAACATGGTTAACTCTGTATTCCGGTTTTCAGTGTCCTTGTCTTGCCATCTCATCAAGTTTGCTGATAATCCTGCTTTGTGGTACATTATCATAAGCGTTCTGTGAGTCCCTATACAGCACATTAACCGCATTACCCCGGAGCAACAAACTATCTGCAGGAGGACCTCAGAGGATTGAGCAGTAATTGTGGGGGAAGGAATTGTTTATGTTTCAGATCAAAGCCCTGATGCAAAATTTCGCCCAAAACAGCACATATTCTTCCCTCTCATAGGTGCTATTCTACCCTGCTGATTGTAGATTGTTTCTTGTTCCAGATTCCAGCATTAGCAGTCTCTTGTGGTTGTAAAAAGTCTCTTCAAATGTGTATGTTACCTCATCAAAAATTCTATTAAATTGTTTAGATACTATTTGCTCTTAACAAACTTGTATTGGCTTGCCTTAATTCCTCACAAATTTTTTTTGGCTGATATTCTAGTGCAGTGGTTGCAATCTTTCAAATAAGATTTTATATTAGGGCTTTGCTTACCCCTTCAAGTGCACATAAAGTTTTTGCTTGGGATTACTTCCGTGAAGTGCAGGGTGTCCTCTGGTATTCTGACTGCTGATTATTCATGAAGCAGGAAAAGGAATTTATCTTAACTGAAAACTATTTACGCATTAATAAGTTCATTTGAAAGACATTTGGGCACATATATGGATTGAAAAGGTTCAGAGGGATGTTCGACAAATGCGGGCAAAGGAAGTGGGCATCTTGGTCGGCAGAGATGAGTTGGGCTGAGGTGTTGGCTTCCCTGCTCTATGACACAAATAAGAGGATTGACTAGAAGTTATACTCAACCCTCTCAGTCAAAGTAAAAAAAAACATGTGAAGGTGTGGTAAAATTAGTAGTTGATACCCTTGAACGTACACGCACCAATGCACAGAGACAAATTTCTTTTCTGTTATCTACAACCCCACTGCCTTACGGTCACTTTCTTGCTGTTGTTATGAACTTTGATTCCCTTGGTATCTGAGAAATCAAATGAGTCATACATCTGCTGTCCTTGTCCCTGATGGAGAGTTGATGTCATAACTTTAGGAGGTGCTGCCAGACTACCCTAGATGAGCTGCCAGAAAAAGCTCTTTATTTATTTTTTAAATTACTTCTCTTTAAATTTAATTTGCTAAATATGAATGTGATCAGATCTCTAGGGCCTGAGTTATAGGGAGATATTTATAGCCTAGAACTTTATTCTTCTGAGTGTAGGAGACAGGGGGTGATGTGATAGAGGTGTATAAAATCACAAAGAAGGGCATAGACAAGGTGAATGCACACAGTCTGGTAAGTGGAATGAAAAACAAGAGAGCATGAGCTTATGGCGAGAGGAGAAGATTCAAGTGCAATCTGATGGGCAGCTTCTTCATGCAATGGGGATGCATATATGGAATGAGCTGCCAAATGAAATGGTTGAGATAGGTACAATAACAACAGTTTAAAAATACTTGGAAAGGTATATAAATAGAAAATATTTATTAGGAAATGGACCATCCCAGGCAAATGGGAACAGCAAGGATGAACATCTTGATCTGCATTAATGAGTAAGGCCGAAGGGTCTTTTTACGTGCTGTATTATTCTATGATTCTGCGTAACTGCAGTGCATTTTGTATATGGTAAACAGGGCAGACAGACTACATCAGTGGTGGGTGGAATACTTGAAGTGGAAAAAAATTGAGGTGATGTAGAGGCCAGAATAACTGGGTGTGGTGGAGTGAATTATTTGAACACTTTTCTCTGCATGATATATTTCATCAAATTCCCTTTCTTCAGATCTTCTTAAGATTTAGATTTGGGAGTATTTTCAATAAAGTGCCTGAAAAATCTTTTGGGACTTGTAAACAGAGATAGCTTTCATCAATTATGCTGGGTATATATTTAGAAGCTGGCAGATGGCATGTGCAGGTCAATAAGAGCACAAATGGGTATTATTAAACTGGAAAAAAAAATTAATGTGTCCTAATTCAGCATGATGTTGTCTTGACAGCATTCATCATTTTTACAGAATCAGGAGCTTGCTCTGAGGGGTTATTTTAATAAGTTATCCATCATCTTGTTGGGTAATGCTCAAGGCAAATTCCTGCCACGCCCACCAGTTTTGTCACTTGAACCAGGCACTGTGCTGACTGCCTGAGATGTGACCTACACATTTAGACACACTGGACAGGCATGCAGGCAGAACTTCCTACTCCTGTAAACTTCATTTATGCTCATCCCAACTCTGTGACCAGATGAAAGCACTTTGACCTTGAGTGGTTTCCCAGCCTCAATCCAGTGACATTTCATAGAACATAGAATAGTACAGCACAGTACAGGCCCTTCGGCCCACAATGTTGTGCTGACCCTCAAACCCTGCCTCCCATATAAGCCCCCACCATATACCTGTCTAGCAGTCTCTTAAATTTCACTAGTGTATCTGCCTCCACCACTGACTCAGGCAGTGCATTCCATGCACCAACCACTCTGAGTGAAAAACCTTCCTCTAGTATGCCCCTTGAACTTCCCACCCCTTACCTTAAAGCCATGTCCTCTTGTATTGAGCAGTGGTGCCCTGGTGAAGAGGCACTGGCTATCCACTCTATCTATTCCTCTTATTATCTTGTACACCTCTATCATGTCTCCTCTCATCCTCCTTCTCTCCAAAGAGTAAAGCCCTAGCTCCCTTAATCTCTGATCATAATGCATACTCTCTAAACCAGGCAGCATCCTGGTAATTCTCCTCTGTACTTTTTCCAATGCTTCCACATCCATCCGATAGTGAGGTGACCAGAACTGGACACAGTACTCCATGTGTGGCCTAACCAGAGTTTTATAGAGCTGCATTATTACATCGCGACTCTTAAACTCTATCCCTCGACTTTTGAAAGCTAACACCCCATAAGCTTTCTTAACTACCCTATCCACCTGTGAGGCAACTTTCAGGGATCTGTGGACATGTACCCCGAGATCCCTCTGCTCCTCCAAACTACCAAGTATCCTGTCATTTATTTTGTACTCTGCCTTGGAGTTTGTCCTTCCAAAGTGTACCACCTCACACTTCTCCAGGTTGAACTCCATCTGCCACTTCTCAGCACACTTCTGCATCCTATCAATGTCTCTTTGCAATCTTTGACAATCCTCTACACTATCTACAACCCCACCAACCTTTGTGTCATCTGCAAACTTGCCAACCCATCCTTCTACCCCCACATCCAGGTCGTTAATAAAAATCACAAAAAGTAGACGTCCCAGAACAGAGCCTTGTGGGACACCACTAGTCACAATCCTCCAATCTGAATGTACTCCCTCCACCACCACCCTCTGCCTTCTGCAGACAAGCCAATTCTGAATCCACCTGGCCAAACTTCCCTGGATCCCATGCCTTCTAACTTTCTGAATAAGCCTACCATGTGGAACCTTGTCAAATGCCTTACTAAAATCCATATAGATCACATCCACTGCACTACACTCATCTATATGCCTGGTCACCTCCTCAAAGAACTTTATCAGGCTTGTTAGACACGACCTGCCCTTCACAAAGCCATGCTGACTGTCCCTGATCAGACCATTATTCTCTAAATGTCCATAGATCCTATCTCTAAGAATCTTTTCCAACAGCTTTCCCACCAGCTTTCCCACCACAGACGTAAGGCTCACTGGTCTATAATTACCTGGTCTATCCCTACTACCTTTTTTGAACAAGGGGGACAACATTCACCTCCCTCCAATCCTCCGGAACCATTCCCGTAGACAACAAGGACATAAAGATTCTAGCCAGAGGCTCAGCAATCTCTTCTCTCACCCGTGGAGCAGCCTGGGGAGTATTCCGTCAG
This sequence comes from Mobula hypostoma, assembly GCF_963921235.1. Taxonomy (NCBI): domain Eukaryota; kingdom Metazoa; phylum Chordata; class Chondrichthyes; order Myliobatiformes; family Myliobatidae; genus Mobula; species Mobula hypostoma. The sequence goes on from NC_086100.1 coordinate 160,872,451, forward strand.
ACCCCGGGGACTTAACTGTCCTAATGTACTTTAACAACTCCAACACCTCCTCTCCCTTAACATCAACATGCTCCAGAACATCAACCTCACTCTTATTGTCCTCACCATCAAGTTCCCTCTCATTGGTGAATACCGAAGAGAAGTATTCATTGAGGACCTCACTCACTTCCACAGCCTCCAGGCACATCTTCCCACCTTTATCTCTAATCGGTCCTACCTTCACTCCTGTCATCCTTTTGTTTTCACATAACTGAAGAATGCCTTGGGGTTTTCCTTTACCCTACTTGCCAAGGCCTTCTCATGCCCCCTTCTTGCTCTTCTCAGCCCTTTCTTAAGCTCCTTTCTTGCTTCCCTATATTCCTCAATAGACCCATCTGATCCTTGCTTCCTAAACCTCATGTATGCTGCCTTCTTCCACTTGACTAGATTTTCCACCTCACTTGTCACCCATGGTTCCTTCACCCTACCATTCTTTATCTTCCTCACTGGGACAAATTTATCCCTAACATCCCGCACGAGATCTCTAAACATGGACCACGTGTCCAAGGTACATTTCCCTGCAAAAACATCATCCCAATTCATGCCCGCAAGTTCTAGCCTTATAGCCTCATAATTTGCCTTTCCCCAATTAAAAATTTTCCTGTCCTCTCTGATTCTATCCTTTTCCATGATAATGCTAAAGGCCAGGGAGCAGTGGTTACTGTCCCCCAGATGCTCACCCACTGAGAGATCTGTGACCTGACCCGATTCATTACCTAGTACTAGGTCTAGTATGGCATTCCCCCTGGTCGGCCTGTCCACATACTGTGACAGGAATCCATCCTGGACACACTTAAACTCTGGCCCATCTAAACCCTTGGAACTAATCAGGTGCCAATCTATATTAGGGAAGTTAAAGTCACCCATGATAACAACCCTGTTATTTTTGCACCTTTCCAAAATCTGCCTCCCAATCTGCTCCTCTGTATCTCTGCTGCTACCAGGGGGCCTATAGCGTACCCCCAGTAGAGTAACTGCTCCCTTCCTGTTCCTGACTTCCACCCATATTGACTCAAAAGAGGATCCTGCTACATTACCCACCCTTTCTGTAGCTGTAATAGTATCCCTGAGCAGTAATGCCACCCCTCCTCCCCTTTTTCTGCCCTCTCTATCCCTTTTAAAGCACTGAAATCCAGGAATATTGAGAATCCATTCCTGCCCTGGTGCCAGCCAAGTCTCTGTAATGGCCACTACTTCATAATTCCACGTATGTATCCAAGCTCTCAGTTCATCCCCTTTGTTCCTGATGCTTCTTGCATTGAGGTACACACATTTCAGCCCTTCTACCTTACTATCTTTACACTGTTTATTCTGCTTCTCTTTCCTCAAAGCCTCTCTGTATGTTAGATCTGGCTTTACTCCATGCACTTCTTCCACTGCTCTATCGCTCTGGGTCCCATCCCCCTTGCAAATTAGTTTAAACCCTCCCGAACCATGCTAGCAAACCTACCTGCAAGGATGTTGCTCCCCCTCGAGTTCAGGTGCAACCCATCCAATCTGTACAGGTCCCACCTTCCCCAGAAGAGATCCCAATGATCTAAAAATCTAAAACCCTGCTCCCTGCACCAACTCCTCAGCCACGCATTCAACTGCCATCTCCTCTTATTCTTACCATCACTGTCACGTAGCACTGGCAGCAATCCTGAGAACGCCACCCTTGAGGTCCTGTTCTTCAGCCTTCTGCCGAGTTCCCGAAACTCACACTTCAGGACCTCATCCCTCTTCCTGCCTACGTTGCTGGTCCCAACATGTATCACGACTTCTGGTTGCTTTCCCTCTCGTACCAGGATGTCGTGCACCCGGTCAGAGACATCCCGGCCCCTGGCACCCGGGAGGCAACAAACCATGCGGGTGTCCTTCTCACGTCCACAAAATCTCCTATCTGCTCCCCTGACTATAGAGTCTCCAATGACGACAGCTCTCCTCTTCTCCATCCCACCCTTCTGCACCACAGGGTCAGACTCAGTGCCGGAGGCCCTGCCACCATGGGTCACACCTGGTCGGTTGTCCCCACCAATAGCATCCAGGACGGTAATCTTATTATTCAGGGGAATGGCTACAGGGGTGCTCTGCACTACCTGTCTGCTCACCTCCGCTTTCCCCCCTCTGACTGTCACCCAACGACCTGCTTTCGACAGCCTAGGTGTGACTACCTCCCTGTAGCTCTCATCTATGACTGCCTCATTCTCCCTTATGCTCCAGATTCCTTACACGGTCTTCCAGATCGCCCAGCCGTATGCACTTCTGGCAGACGTGACTCTGCGGGAGAGGGGAGTTCCCCCAAGACTGCCACATCTCACATGAGAGGCATATTTCCATCTCAGGAGACATTGTAAAAACTAACTGCGAGCTAGCTTGTCCTCCGCCTCTTCGAGTCAAAGCCTCAAAGCTCCACTCCTTCCCTGGCCCACTCACTCACCGGTTGCTTGAGCTATCCCTCTATTTATCTGTTTGAGCTTTTCAAAATGTTTGGTCACCTGACCTCGACTGCCCAATCAGCTGCTTTTTGCTGAGTCTGAGCTATTCAAATCTTGATTGTCTAATCAACGGCTTTCTGCTGATCTATTCAAATCTTGATTGACTTGATTGCACAGACCAACTGCCAAAACTGCCAGAATCTCTTGAGTCAAAGCCTCAAAGCTCCACTCCTTCACTGGCCCACTCACGCACTGGCTGCTTTTCATATGGGGAATCATGGACGATGTTGAGTGATGGACAATGTGAACATGACAATCTTAATGCTGTTGATTTATGTATTGACCAGGTCTTTGTGGAGAACATCCTTGCTGTTTTGTACCTTTCTAATACCTTTGATGGGAACTCTGTTCAACTCTTATTACTGATTTAGGATTGTCAGTGCACAGATTTTGTGATTTTTACTTGGAATTAATCATTATTGTGATCTAGCTCTTTGTGGAAGCTTACTACTGTTGTATGAATTACCTCTTATAACAATGATTAGTGAGGCCCAGAGAGATCTGTATTTACTGACAAGTACCTTTATTATTTAAGCTAACAAGTACATGAATTCATACAGTAAATACCTTGTGTGCACATTCACTAAGTATCTCTGACTCTTCTGAATAGTCAAAGAATAGGAAAGGTATCACCCGGGCAAAGGAGTCTATGCTGCCCAGGCATTCCCCGTAGTCCTCATTTACATGCCACGTGTTTCACGCAGGGTTGCTCGGGCTTGTATCTGTGATGGTTATTCTTCAAAGTACACACGAAGCATCCACTTTTATATCTATTCCTTATCAATTCAAATATTGCATTCCAATGTCATTGGCCACAGGTCATGTGTCTGACCTTTAATAACTTGTTATTGCCTCCGCTCCAAGCCAGCATCCATTTATTGCCCTCTTCCCATCAAGTGACAGTCGATAATTTATGACTCTTTGTTCTCAATCAGCAACGGCCTCAAATCACTCCAGGAAGGCACCAACCCCAACATTCACAAACCTGTATATTATATCCAACCAAAGAAGTTCTCACAAATAACTTCTTATTTGGAAATGATCTCCAGTCCAGCAGATTTCCTGAAGTATCATTGTGTCTTCTTTGAAACATTGATTAAGCCCAGCATATGAAGCTCACAAAATGGAGAATAGAGTGTCTTCACAAAATGGCAGCCTCTATCCCCAAGCATGTGGCAAGAACAAAGACAATTAGTCTGTTGGTTTCCACTGTCCTCGATTCATTTGAATTCACTGATTTGTAGACTGTCATTCTTTCCGGCCACACTACATACACAGTAGTTCCCACATTCCTGGCATTGCAGCAGTGGTTCCAGCTAATTGCCTGAAATATAGTGCATCATTTGTCCTTGTTTCCAAAGAGAATGTAGTTTTAAATTAATTTATTTGGAAGTTCTTTTTTCTAAATTTAATTTGTTTAGCTGTACTTCAATTTGTTCTGAACATTGGTGATCTCTCGAAATAACGAAGAGAGCTTTAACAGCGTGAACTATCAACAGGCCATCAAGACTGTCTGAGAGGCAGAGCCTCAGCTTCCATCACCTGAAGCTGAGTCTGCATCAGCCAACTCCTCCATGTCTCATAAGATTCCAGGGTATGGTAGTCTAAAATTAAAAGGGCATAGGGCTCAGGAGAAAGGGTAGAGATTTCAAGGGGACCTAAGGGACAAATATTTTCACACAGAAGCTGGTGAGTGTATGGAATGAGTGGCCAGAGAAGATGGTAAAGTTTTGTCAATTACAATGTTTAGAAGTTATTTGGACAGTTACATGGATAGGAGATGTTTCAGGTCAGATAGGCCATACCGTTAAGATGGGCCATGGGGCCCGCTTCCATTCTGTTAATTTCTATAACTCTGTAAAAGCTATGGCAGCAGAGAGACTCAGAGCCATAAAATTGCATGAGGTGAATGTGACTTCAAACAACCCAGAACAGGTGATTGTGAGGTATGTGCCATTTCAAGTACAATCTGACTTACCATAAATTCTTCCATTGTGTTGTTTGATTGAGTCATATTGATGGATAATGACAATAAGTTAATCTTGCACCATGGCAGATAGTTTGTACATCGTATACCACCCAGCAACTTGACTGACAACCCCTTGATTTAAAAATAAATCTCTTACACAACAAGTATTTTCGGTTTTTCAAAGATAGAAGCTGTTCACAAAGCTGTGGAGAAACTATTTTCATTGGTTGAAGAACTGGTAATGAAACTCACACATTTAAAATAATTAGCACAGGAACCTAAGGGGAGATATAAAGAAATTTTTTAATGAACAAATTTGTAATAATATGAACTGCACTACTTAAAATACTGGTGAAATCTAATTTGTTAATAGTACTCAAAAGGGAATTCACAATGTACTTAAATTGGATCTACTCCTGGAAAGTGGAAAAAAAACATGCTAAAAAAGCGCATAAGTGTAAGAATAATTGGATTGTTCTTTTATGGAAATATCATACTCGTCTTGAATTTGATGTTGCATAATTTATGTCATAAATTTTTTTGCTGGGTGAGAAGGTCCAAGAGGAGAGAGTCATTCTACTGGTGACAAGGGCAGATCTCCCGACTGCCCCAAGTTGAGTCAACATACCAAATGGCTGGAGAATGATGCAGAAAATTTTGGAGCATTTCCTCTTCCCTCTTTACCCTTCCTTTCTTCACCCACTTCCTCCCCATTATTTGCCCTCCCCTATTGAGACTTCAGGAAGGAGTTTTTGGGCTGAATCTTCTTTCATTTTGCCTGCAGCTTGAATGTGGCCTGGATACACATGGCTAGCTAAGCTGAAGCTCCCTACATGAGAGTCTTCCCAGTGGAGTTCAGTTATGACTAGATCTCAAGTGTTGGATTCTGTCGCCAAGCCTCAGTGTAGACACTGGACTTTTAATATCTCTTTGGATATTGAATCCTTTGAGTTTTTAAACATCTTTGGTATTCAGGGATGTTTAAAACAGTTCAAGTAGATTAAAAGTAAAGAATAATATTGGTATTGGTTTATTATTGTCACATGTACCAAGATAAAAGCAGTAATAAGCTATTATTTTGTGTGCCATCCATTAATTGCGTTGAGGTGGTAGAAAGAAATCAGATGGCAGAATATAGTGTTGCAATTTCAGAGAAAATGCAGTGCAAGATCATGTGTATGGGCCACAACAAGATAGATGGAGAAATCAAGAGTTCATCATTTAACACACAAGAAGTCCATTCAAGAGTCTGATAACAGTGGCTGCCCTTGAATGTCATGATTCGTGTTCTTAGGCCTTTGTATCTTTTGCCCAGTGGGAGAGGGGAGAACAGAGATTAAGGAAGGATATAAAATATTTTAAAATATAAAAAAATAATAAAAATTGATTGTGATTAAAAGAATTTAACAATAAAGATATGTCATGCAATTTCTGCACTTGCTTTTCTGGGAGGGTTAAGGACCCATTCGTCACGGCTTGTATGCCAGCCCTCCTTGATATAAGGCTGAAGACCTTATGAGAAGTGTCTCAGCATATCAGGGCTCTGCTACTGGGCTCATTATTGGGACAGAAGGTCTTCTGTAACATCTACCCTCTGCATTTCAATAGGGAGGGTGAGCTGGAAATCAAGTGGAGGAGGACTAGTGACACCATTGTTTAAAGACAAGTTCAATGTAACCCATTATCAACTGGAAAACAGAAAAAAGTTCTTATTCTTTATCCACACCAGCAATGCTCTTATCAGTAAAGCAGCTGCAAGAGTGTTGTAGACTTGTAAGTAATTATGATGGCTGTACTTTTATTTATATCTTACAGGACCGACCTGTAATGTATATGGTCGGATCTACACTCTGGGCCCTTGTCTAGGGTGTTCCACAAGTATGTTAATGAATACAGTGACAATGAGCTGCTAGTAGTTGGAAGCTTTGATATTAGATCTGTCTCCTCATAGCAATCTTTTTCAAGATTAGATATCATCACTTCTGGTGTTTGTGGTTTGAACAGATACAAAAACGCTTGCACATCTGAAAAATTGAAGATAGTAAATTGTCATAAATCTTCAAGAGCACAAAGCATAAAATAGTTAAATTGGTTGCATTAGAAGGCTTTTTGAACTCTTGGTTACTTCTTTTGGAAAATCACAAACAGTGCAATGTTTGAATAAGATTGAGTTAGGTTATTCTGACACAGCCTATTTTCAACATTCATCATACTTTGATGGTCAGATTTAAGAGATTTTACTTTTCTCCTTCAAAGACAAACATTTGTGCAGAACATTTCTATTTCTCTTTCATCCAATACTTAGCAACATATTTTCCCTGAGTACAAAGACTAAGGATTCAGTTGAGGCCGATAGCATAGATCCTCTCAGAGAAAACAAAGAAAATTTGAATTAAATTGAATTGAATTGACTTTATTTCTTACAACCTTCACATAAGTGATGAGTAAAAATCTTTATGTTATGTCTCCGTCTGAATGTGCAAAGTACAGATCATAGTAATTTGCAATAAATAGTATGTGCAGTAAGATATACAACAGGACAGTCAATATAACATAGAAATACAACTGTGTCAGCATGAATTCATCAGTCTGATGGCCTGGTGGAAGAAGCTGTCCCAGAGCCTGTTGGTCCTGGCTTTAATGCTGTAGTACCATTTCCCGGATGACAGCAGCTGGAATAGTTTGTGGTTGGGGTGACTCAGGTTCCCAATGATCCTTTGGGCCCTTTTTCACACCTGTTGCTGTAGAAATCCTGAATAGTGGGAAGTTCACATCTACAGATGCGCTGGGCTGTCGGCACCACTCTCTGCAGAGCCCTGCAATTGAGGGAAGTACAGTTCCCATACCAGGCAGTGATGCAGCCAGTCAGGATGCTCTCAATTGTGTCCCTGTAGAGAGTCCTTAGGATCTGGGACTCATTCTGAACAACTTCAACTGTCTGAGGTGAAAGTGGCGCTGTTGTGCTTTTTCCACCAGACAGCCAGTATGTAGAGACCAAATGAGATCCTCGGTGATGCGTACACCGAGGAAATTGAAGCTGCTCACCCTCTCAACCCCAGATCCATTGATGTCAATAGGGGTGAGTCTGTCTCCGTTCCTCCTGCAGTCCACAGCCAGCTTCTTTGTTTTTATGACATTGAGGGAGAGGTTGTTTTCTTGACACCACTGTATCAGAATGATGACTTCTTCTCTGTAGGCTGCCTCATTATTATTTGAGATAATGTAGTATCATCTGAAAATTTAATTAGCAGATTGGAGCTGTGGGAGAGATTAAAATTTGGAGAAAGGGACACGATGTATGATGAGTTAATATATAGTATGAATAGGCTGGTTCGGATCATAGAAATTATTGTAGAGCTATTGAGACTAATGTTGGATTGTCTATGTGGCAACGTGGGGCAGTTTATAGATCTGCTGAGTCATTCCTAGTCTTGATTGCTGTCTATGTAGAGTTAGCATGCTCTTTCTGTGACTATGTTGACTCCTCTGAGTGCAAAACACATAAGATGCTGGAGGAACTCAGCAGGTCAGGTAGCATTTATGAATGATAATGAAGTCACTCTTTCAGGCCAAGACCCTTCATCTTTTCATCCACATGAAGAATCTCAGCCTGAAACATTGATTGTTCATTTCCCTCCATAGATGTTGCCTGACTTGCTGCGTTTCTTCAGTATTTTGTACGTGTTGCTCAAGATTTCCAGCATGTCATTCTCATGTGTCTCCATTTTCTTTGAGTGCCCATGTTTTCTCCCACATCAGAAAGACTGTAAGTTTGGAGTTTTCCCAAGTTAATGTTTTGGAGCTTCAGAGGCATTGCACTGTAAAGAGTAATGGGCGCAGCCTGGTCCATCGTGGGCACAGCCCTCTCTACCATTGACAGCATCTATAGGAGGTGCTGTCTCAAGAAGGTCTCATTGATCCCACCATCTGGCTCTTGACCTCTTCTGTTACCTACCATCAGGAAGATGCGTGTTTTCTGTACCCATTTGTCTATGATGCTACTGCAAATGAGCTTTTCTTTGTACCTGTACTTCATTGTTCCTGCGCACATGACAATAAACTCACTTGAGTTAACTTGACTAGAGTTGGTCCAGTGGGGCTGGGTTAATAGAGGACTGTAGACTTGTGAATGTTGAGCATAAATCCCATCTCTTCCTATGTTTCTTGAACCACATGAACTTATGTAACTATAAAAAGATTCAGGTGCACAGCATTTAAATTTCACAGTAGTCACTCCAAGAAAGCACAACAAAATTGCAAACAGTTAAGGTGCTGTGGGCAGATGGTGACACTACCCTAATTTTTATTTTCTATCATTGGGTGCCCAGTGTAAATGAAGTAATTCAGATGCTGCAGTGGGAGGTTTGAAGGATCCATTCATTAATTCCTTATCAACTGCTCTCGTTCAGTCATGTCCATAAAAACAGTAAGGAAGTTCGTAATTGTTTCATCATTTCTGCAAAATGAGGAGTGGAGGGTTAGCAGAAAGGTTTCAGTTATCAGTGTCACACAGACATGACTTTCAATCTCCCTTCACCTGATTTAATTATATTTTCATCCTTCTTCAGACTGAGGATCAACAGCTCTGTTGATGCCATATGTTGGATCAACAATGTCAGATCGACATGATGTAAATTCAAACTGATTTAAAAATCTGGAACTTGACATTCCTTCACCTGCTGTGAGCTTTCAAGAAAAAAAACAGTAAAGGCAAGAAAATGTGGCACAACGATTTATGGTCTTTCAAATCACAAACAAGAGAATATCTGCAGATGCTGGAAATCCAGGCAACACACATAAAATGCTGAAGAACTCAGCAGGCCAGCAGTATCTATGGAAAAGAGTACAGTTGATGTTTCGGGCCGAAATGTTGCCTGGCCTGCTGAGTTCCTCCAGCATTTTGTTGTGTGTTGCTCTATTTGAGGTCTTTTGCCACATTAATAGTTAGAGAAATAAGACTTATTTGTTATTCTTTGTAAAGGGAGCTTATTTGGTAATTGATTATTATTGTCACATGTACCAAGGTTCAGAGAAAACCTTCCTTTTGTATACCATCCATACAAATCATTTTAAAACACCAGTACATCAAAGTAATACAAGAGAAAAGCAGTAACAGAATATTGTGTTACAGAGACAGGGCAGTGCAGGTGTAAAATAAGGTGCAAGTCCATGAAAAGGTAGATTGTGAGATTAGTTTTGTACAAGAAGTTCATTCCAGGGCTTTAAAACAGCAAGATTGAAACTCTCCTTGAATTTGGTGTGCATACTTTCAAGTTATTATACTAATTACTAATAGAAGGGGGAGGGAGGGAGGGAAGGGAGGGGAGGGAACGTCGACTCAGACCATGAGAGGCCTGCGTCGGGCATTTTCATACCTTACAAGGCGCAGATTGGAAGTCTGTGTGGGGCGCCACTCCTCGCACAGACACCAGAGCAATGTGTGACTAAGTGCCTTGCTCAAGGGCACAAACACGCTGCCACAGCTGAGGCTCAAACTAGCGACCTTGAGATAACCAGACGAAGGCCTTAACCACTTGGCCACGTGCCCGACACAATGGACGGGGAGAAGAGAGAATGATCCGGGTAGGAGTAATCTTTTAATATGTTGGCTGCTTTTACAAGGCAGCGGGAAGTGTAGACAGAGTGATTGGTGAAGAGGCCAGTGTGTGCAATACACTGGCTGCATTCACAACTCTCTTGAGCAGAGCGGTTGTCATATCAAGCTCTATTGCTTTGGATAGGTTGTTCTTTATGGTGCATCGATAAAATTGGTGCAGATCAACAAGCAGATGCCAAATTTCCTTAGCCTTCTGAGGAAGTAAGAGGTTCTGGTGTGCTTATTTGTCCATAGCAGCTAACTAATAAGGCTAGGATGAGCCATTGGTGATGTTTGAACTTAGGTATTTAAAGCTGTCAACTATCTCCTTCTGAGCACCATTGATAAGGACAGGGTTACATGTTTCACTCCACTTTCTGAAAGTAATAACCAGAATAATTTGCATTATGCAACCACAGGGGTAACTTATTGGGTCTGATTAAGAAGTTAGGATGGGTGAAGTACACACCCCACATCAGGAGTCTGAGCACAAAATCTTGCACCAGCCTCCTGTCCAATTCAGAGAAAACACCGCACTGTCAGATGTAACCAAATGTTATCCCTCACTCAACAAGAGTTTCAGTGCTGTTAGCTGGATCTTGCAGTGCGCTGACTTAGTACCACATTTTCTAAGTTACAACAGAGTTACACTCAAACTGTAAAATTTTGGGACATCCTATATGGACTTGGAAGAATGTCATATAAGTGTGGCTTCATTTTTTTGCAGTGTAAAAGATGGCACGAAACTGATCAGAACTGTCCAAGTAGTGCCTAATGTATTTTCTTTATGAGCTGCCTTTACACAGTGGCTGTATAATTTCAAGCCTTTCTTCCATTTGCTGCTGTTTGGAATGACACATAATGATTGACTATGTGGTCATTTTAGCTGGACTGAGGAGGTACAGGAACTCGATTCTAGTATTTTGAGACCATTTTCCAGAAAACAGTTGCAGCAAGAAGGATAGAAGCATCATAACAGGGTCTGATAGGACAGATACTAAGAAATAATTTCCATAGCAGCCAGAGGTAAAATAAAGCAGCTACTAAATCTGGGGGAAGAACTTAAATGATGGAAACAATCGCTGGCAGTATTTTGAAGATGAGTTATCCCTGCCAGAGATATTCTGAGCCAGTCTGCGCTTTCTGGTGAACCCATTTCCAGGCCACTCTTTCATTGGGCCGGTTCTGCTAGGTGAAGAGAGGCAACAAATTTGCTACGAAAATTCAGTGCCAAGGCAGAATGGAATGCTTAAAAGGAGCAGGAATTTCACTAGATTCCTGTTGTTTGCTATTAAATTGGAAGTCAGAATATTTCCCTTATTATCACTGTAATAGGCTAGTTTTAGGAAATATAACATTGTCTTGATTTCAGTAAATCCTGTGACCTGCACGTTAATATTGTGCTTTGTTAATCCGTCAACTAACATTACTGAAACATTTCTTCAGGGTCTCAACATTTCATGCATTTGGTGGTATGAGAACCATTGCTCATACATTCTAACCAATGATAATCTCTCTAAAGTTTCAGAATTTTGGTGTATACTTCATTGAAAGCCCATGACATTTGACCTTATGGACACTGTATATTTCCATTACTTGTATGCAGGCATGCTATATAGCACATTGCAGATTGCTGGAACTTACTGCCAAGCTCCCTGTATCACGACATCATCAGCTGCAAAGCACTCTTGGGCATCCTGAGGTTGTGAGAGAGCCTGTATAAATGCAAGCCTTTCTTTCATTCACGAGTTACTCGCAATCCTCTGCCAGCAACACAAGCAGAGGATTTTTTTTCTCATTTCCTCCAACAAGTTGCTGCATATTAAACAGGTTCTTCTCTAAGCAAGATTGCCAGGAATGCTCTTCTACAGAGAGGGAACTGGCACTCGACAATCTGAATTGGAACTCTATATTTAAGAGCTCATGATGGGTGCTTAAGGTGACATTTCATTTTACAGCACCGAGTGATCAGGTGGAATATCCCTGTCTCTCAGAAGTGGGTTATCAGTGGAGGAGATGAATGAACTGGTGCCAAAGTTACAACCACTGCCACGCATGCATGTTATACCGGCAGCATAGTCCAAACATTTCCTCACCAGTTACTATAGAAACAGGTCAATTTTGTTTTGATTCTCTTTGAAAATTCAGACAGAAGTGTTGATCCAATTTTATCAGGGACAGAATGGGGTGCTGGGAAGAACTAAGAATTCCAACCTATTCATATTGTCTGCCATGCATTTAAAAAACTGAATATTCCTCCTATTATCTTTATATTGCGAGTGATTTTGAAATAAAACATTTTTGATTTGAGTAATATCTGTGATCTCCTTAATTGCAGATTAACATTTGCTTTGCAATCCAAGGTTCCCTCTTGTTAAAAAAAAAGTTCTCAGATTGGGATTTTGATGGAGTGAGACTAGTTTACAGCTTTGTGCTAAGTTTTATCCTTATATGCAAATGGACAATTGATTTGCTAAATCTTCACGTGGCTGGTTCCTCCTTACAAAAGGGTACAGCCCTAACATCTATCTCTGACACTTGTGCAGAACCCCCTTAAATACTTTTACAGTAATTGCCTATATACATCATTGTGAACAGTTCTTTAATACGCAATACTGCAAAGAGTTCGGAGACTCAATAAAACATTGATGAAAGATTGAATAATATTTGTTAATTTTTCATAGTTAATAAACCAATCTTTTACTTGCTGTGAGAAACAAAAGATGCTTTGTTTCATCCTAGCCTTTTGTGCGTACCCAGCATTTATTTTCTTGGCATGTGCGCGTCACAAAGCTGTGATTTATTTCTCATCCCTAACTGCCCTTGTGAAGGTGGTTGTGCACCGCTTTCCGAAACCACTGCAGTCTGTGTGGTGCAGTGTTCCTGCAATATAGTTGGAATGGGATTTTGACCTAGCAATAAAGAAGGAAAGATTTAAAGTTCAGATTTCCAGTCCTTTCCCCTGTGGAGTCTAATAGCATTTGGGTATGGTACTTCATTTGCAAAATTCTTCCCTTTTAACTTAAGCATAGCCAAATTTCAGAAATGCACCATCCTGCCTTAGGACTACATGTAGGGATTGCAACCAAAACCAAATTTCTCCCCTTGCACCGAGTTATGTATGTCAATGTTGCATTATCACACAGAGGGTTAAATGTACTCAAATGGCACTTCCCCAGTTAATTTAACACTTTCACATCAAGGAGCACAGGCATTAGTGAATAAAGGAATGGAGTTCTCTGGAGTATAAGATGAATAAATTTAAGAAGAGAGTTTTCTTTTCTGCTTTCAGTATAATCAATGCTTGTGGAGAGTGCAGCAATGAAACTCAATTTCTACGAATGCAATTTTCTTAGAAGTAATGAGGTTAGTGATCAATTCGCAACGTATCTGCAATAATGATCCTTGAGCTCTTCTCAGGGAGCTAATGAGCTACTTAACAGGTATCGATGTCAAAGCTTGTTCATCCAACTGTGAAGTGGCCAATTTAAGAGGAAAATGATTAAGGGTGAATTTGAACACAGTGGATTTATTGACCAAATGCTGCACATCTCTGCAGCCTCTACCTGAAGAAAAGTGTACAAGGAAGGAGGGCTTGTTTTTAAATTGTATATTGTCTCCACATGTTACACATCAAATGGAGTTTAAAACTGTAGCTAATGCCGTAATGTGAAACAACTTCATCCAGTTTGCACACAGCAGGCTCCCACTAACAACAATGAGATAATAACTAGGTCTTCTTTTTCAGTGATGTTGACTGAAGGAATATGATAACCATCACTATTACTTTAGTGCTCACTCTCATGCTCTCTCTCACACTTTCTCTGTCTATCTGTGTCTGTCTCTCTCCTCTCTGTATGTCTCTGTCTCTCTCCTCTATGCCTGTCTGTGTCTGGCTCTCTCCTTTCTGTCTCACTGACTCTGTCTCAAAAGTAAGAGTTGCTTCCTGGATTTATTGGTGATGCACAACAAGAAATGTTGGCAATTCCACATAGTTTGCATTGATTATCTAACTGGATATACAAAAACAGCTCATGGTTAGGTCTCAGAAAGATTCCCTTCACTCTTCAGTATGTCGTTTCCCTTTCAAAAAACTTACTAAGTTACCTCTTTAGTTCATATTGCATGTTATCAAAGGTGACTAAACCTTGGGATTGACTGGTGCCTCAAGACAATCTGGTACAGGAACATGAAAATTTGACAACTGAAAATAAGGAAATCCTTGTATTTCTCCAGACGTATGCACAATGTCACTATGTTCCAAAAGAACTTCCAGTCAATGATACACACAAAATACTGGAGGAACTCAACAGCCAGGCAGTGTTGATGGAAACGAGTACTGTCACTGTTTTGGGTCGAGACCCTTCATAGGGACTGGAGAAAAAGAAGATGAACAGTCAGAGTAAGAAGGTGGGGGGAGAGGAGGAAGAAATACAAGGTGATAGGTGAAACCGGGAGGTGTGAAGTCAAGATCTGGGAAGTTGATTAGTGAAAGAGATACAGGGCTGGAGATGGGAGAAACTGATAAGAGAAGACAGAAGGCCATGTAAGAAAGAAAAAGGGAAGGAGCTTCAGAGGGAGGTGATGGGCAGGCAAGGAGATAAAGAAACAGGAATGGGGAATGGAGAAGGGTGGGGGTGGTCATTACCGGAAGTTCGAGAAATCGATTCTCATGCCATCAGGTTGGAGGCTACCCAAACGAAATATAAGGTGCTGCTCCTCCAATCTGAGTGTGGCCTCTACTGGACAGTAGGGGAGGCCATGGACTGACAAGTCGGAATGTGAATGGGAAGTAGTATTGAAATTGGTGGCCACTGGGAGGTCCTGCTTTTTCTGGTGGATGGAACGTAGGTGCTCAGTGAAACGGTCTCCCAATCTACATTGGGCCCCACCGATATGCAAGAGGCCACATCAGGAGCACCGGATACAGTAGATGCCGTCAACAAACTCACAGGTGAAGTATCACCTCACTTGGAAGGATTGTTTGGGGCCCTGAATGGTAGTGAGGGAGGAGGTGCAGGGGCATGTTTGGCTTTTGTTCTGCTTGCAAGGATAAGTGTCAGGAAGGAGAACAGTGAGGAGGGATGAATGGACAAGGGAGTCACTTAGGGAGCAAACCCTGTGGAAGCATAAAGTGGGGAGGAGGGAAAGTTGATGGTGGGATCCCATTGGAGATGGCAGAAGTTACAGAGAACTATGTGCTGGATGTGGAGGGGGTTGGATTAGTAGGTGAGGACAAGAGGAACCTTATCCCTGTTGGGGTGGCGGGTGGATGGGGTGAGGACAGACATGCGTGAAGTGGAAGTGATGGGGGTGATGGCAGTGTTGATGGTGGAGGAAGGAAATCCCCTTTCTGTGAAGGAGGAGGACATATTATTAGTTCTTAAATGAAAAGCCTCATCCTGACAGCAGATGCAGCAGAAATGGAGGAATAGAGAGAAAGGGATGACATTTTTACATCTTAGACTTCTAACATTGGCAGATTTTCTTTTGTTCTTAGCTGCATAATATCCAATCATAATGAAAACATTATAATATGGTCCATAGAGAAGTAATTGTGAGAAGTGGGGCTTGGTGCCTTTGGTTTACTCTTCCAATGAAGAAGAGCTTGTTCTGCACTAGACATTGTGATGGAAGAGTTTGGAATGTGGATTGTTAGAATCAGAATCCACCTCGCCTTCTATGCTAAAGCATATTATTATAATATTTTACCTGCAAAGTGCTGAGGAAAGTGTTCCATTGCAGCCTTTGATCAGAATTAATTGTTGCCCTCCGATTAACAATAGTGTATGTCAGGTCCCTTTACTGAATACTCATACTTTCTTCCTCCTTTAAGCCCTGCTTTCCAAGTTAAGACCTATACTGTTTTGTATGTGCTTTCCAACATGGAAGTAACAAAGTCAAATAAATACCATAGTCGTTATTGCATGCCAGCTTTATTTGTCAATTGAAGCAAAGCTGTCTTGTGTGGTAGGATATGCCAATCGTGATTAATTTTACATTACTGTCATGTTGCACATAGAAGCATATTTCATGCATTTGAATCCTTAGGTCAGTCTGTTTTACTGATTTTGTTAAAGATAAACATTGTCTAAATCTACAATGCTGTTTTGTTTTTTTATGTTGTATTAAGATATCTTTAAAGTACACCTGACTGAAGGCATTTTTGTTTAACATTTCATTCAGAATATGGCATATCGACAGTGCAGCTCTCTGAATAAGTGCCATGTAAATGTCATCACAAAGAAGTCATGACAATACCTCTATTATCATAGAAGCTTATGTAGATTTGGCATGTCAGCAAAAACTTTGACAAACATCTATAGATGCACAAAGGAGAGGATCCTAACAAGCTCCATCACAGCCTGCTATGGAAACACCAATCCCCAGAAACAGAAAAAAAATATAATAAAAAGTGGTGAATAAAGCCCAGTCCATCACAGGTAATTTACATTGAGTACTGCCACAAGAAAGATCCCTACCAGCCATAACGTGCCTTCCCTTGTTGCTACCATTGGGTAGGAGATACAGGTCCAAGACCTTCAGGTTCTGGAGCAGTTAGTACCATAAAACCATCTGGCTTCGATACCAGAATCAGAATCAGAATCAGATTTCTTATCAGTGTGGATGACATTGTTTACAACTACTGTACTCTGAACTGATTCTATGATCTGTGGGCTCACTTTCAAAGACCCTTTATAACTCATGCTCTCAGTTTTATTTTATTTGCACATTGTTTGTTTATCAGTGTTCATTCAGGAAATGAATCTCAAAATAATTTGTGGTAACATATAGATATAATCAGTGGCCACTTTATTAGGTACCTCCTGTACCTAATAAAGTGGTCATTGAATGGAGGTTTGTGGCCTTCTGCTGCTATCTCTGCCCATCTACTTCAATGTTTGGTGTGTTATGCATTCAAAGATGCTGTTCTGCACATCACTATCATAAAGTGTGGCGATCTGAGTTACCTTCGCCTTCCTACCAGCATGAACCAGTCTGGTCATTCTCCTCCGACCTCTCTTATTAACAAGGCATTTAAACCCTCAGAAATATCACTCCTGAGATGTTTGTTTTTCTTTCTCATTCCATTCTCTGTAAACTCTAGAGACCTGTTGTGTATGAAAATCCCAGGAGATTAGCAGTATCTGGGATACTCAAACCAACCTGTCTCTCACTCATTCCACGGTCAAATTCATTTAGATCACATTTCTTCCCCATTCTAATGTTTGGGCTGAATGACAAATGAACCTCTTAACCATTCCTGCATGCAATTGTGCATTGAGCTGCTGCCACATGATTGGCTGATTAGGTATTTGCTGTACGTTAACAAGAAGCTATACCTAATAAAGTGGCCACAGAATGTACTTTGATAATAAATTTACTTTGAATGCTGCGCTGTGATTATTAGCCTGGATGTTTAGCTCAATGTTTAATTGTCATTGCATCAAAATCCTGGAATATCTAACTTAAGTTCTACATGAGCACCTTAACTACACAGACTGTCATAGTTCAACTAGATGCTCACCAACTGCTCAGGAGCTTCAAGAGATGGGCAACAAGCTTCCCGGGGATGTCTACATCCTAGAACTAATTAAATCTAAACACTACGTTATGAAGTATAGTTCCTTCCTCAAGCATTTCTCAGTAATCTTCTGAAGAAGATCCTTCCGTTGTACATTTTAATTTATTCCTTTCTCTATCAGGAGGGGTGAATATTCATCGGAGTAGACTTGTAACTCAGCTGAAGAAGTTATCAAACAGCATTCATTGTCTCACCCCTACTCCCTGTGCCCTTTGCTCGCAATTCCCTCCCTAAATTTTGCTCTCAACCTTTCATTTTAAATGCCATTTAAAACCCTTGAACTGAGATTTTCTTTGCATGTCATAATATCGCCTTGTCTGACAACATAATTTTGTTACTGATAAATAAGGAAAGAATAATTGGACACCTTAATTTTTTTTATAGCTAATCGGAGATAATCTACCTGTACTTGTATCTGGAAAACCATGCCCAACAAACCTAGTTGTAGATACAGTTAAAGTGGTGGAAAAGGAACGTCTGCGGAAATTGCTTGTCCAGGCTTCCACATTTGAACACTGTAAGAGATTATCAACTAACGTTGAAACTCGTGGAGACAAAAACAAGTCATTGATTAGGTGGAAAATCAACTCTGTGAACAAAAAGAGATAGCACAAAAAAACAAACAAACCTTCTTATTAGAAGGACAGGACCCTTGTTATGTTATTGTCTATGCAGCCTTTTCATTATCAGATGATAAGATAGAGAACCATAAATTGTCTGTTTGCTTCTGACACATTGAATGTGAGAATTTAATCAACATTGATCATAATTTGCATTAAGTGGTTATCTATGGATAAAATATCTGCACTTGTTTCTAACACTTGGGCATGGAGTAATAAATAAGTCTTTGACCTTTTAGAAGTCATGTTAAAGAAGATGCCTACAGCTGAAGGTAGAAGAACTTTCTTCCAAAAGTGCAATTAAGTTTGAGGAAATTGTACATTTTAAATTTGTTGGATGAATTTCAGACACATTCGGGGATCTACGCTTATACTATGTGAATGTTGCAAGAATTGGGAATTGATTTATTATTGTCGGATGTACTGAGATACAATGAAATTCTATGCAGACAGATCATTCCAAATATAAATATATTGAGGTAGTACAAAGATAAAGGATAACAGAATGTAGATTGCAGTGTTCCAGTTACAGAGTAATTGTTCTGCAGGTAGACAAATAAAGTGCAAGGGACAGACAAGGTTGATTGAAAGACCAAGAGTTTATTGTAGAAAAGGTCCAATCAAGATTATTGAAAAAGTGAGCGAGAAGTGTTCTTGAACCCAGTGATACAAGTTTTTAAGCTTGTATCTTCTGAGCAATAGAAAAGAAGAGGAGACAATGTCTGGGGTGGCAGAGGTCTTTCATTATTTCATCAAATTGTAGCCTACTGGGTTAACTCTTATGTTTCTATGCAAATTGCTTGTGTGAAAGATTTATATTCATGCTATCTACCACAAGAAAGATTTCTATCTTGTCCTAATTTCTGATGAAGGTAAACAAAAAAAAATGTTTGATGGATTCCTAGAAGCTTCCCACCAGCAGCTTTCTATGAAGTTAAATTAATTCCTTTCCAAGTAAAACCAAATTTGGATGTGTATCCTTAAGAGCCTTTGACTGAATACAATCTAGACCTGGATCAGTTCTTTTAAGATGTGCAGCAATTAACCATGTTGATCTGAAAATACTCCTCATGGCTAAAATTTGAGCCAACCAACTCAATTTTAAATAAGAATCTTTGTTGGTATCCAGTTGTGTGGTACTCCAGAACTAAACCATTGTTAGAATCAAAATCAGGTTTATTATACTAATGTAAAATGTGTAGTTTTGTAGCAGCAGTACAGTGCAAAAGCATTAAAGCTATGACAAAATACAAAATAAAGAAATAATGCAAACTACAGGAAAAATAAGGTTCAGGGAGTGCTCAGAAATCAGGTAACAGAGGGGAAGAAGCTGTTCCTGAATTGCTGAGTGTGAGTCTTCTCCTTCCCCAATGGTAGTAATCAACAGAGGACCTTTTGTGGATATTGAGGGCCCTTTTTTATGGATACCGTCTTCTTGAGTCTGCAGTGGAACCTGTTAGATCTATAGCCTCAAGTCTATGGTTGGCTCAAGTCTTTGGTGAAATACTAAATCTCCTCAAATTCCTAATAAAGTAGAGCCACTGGCATGGCTTCACACATCATTGTGTTGGGCTGAGAATAGACCTTCTGAAATGCTGACACCAAGAAGCTAGAACTACTCACCCTTTCCCCAGCTGAACCCTCAATGAGGACTACTAGTGTGTTCCCCCAACTTCTGCTTTCTCAAGTCCAAAAGCATGCTATTGCTGATGTTGGGTGCAAAGTGGTCGTTGTAACACTGCTCAACTAACTGCTGTATCTTACTCCTTTAGACTTCCTTATTTTCATCTGAGGTTTTACCACCAATGTCATGTAATCTGTGAATTTAAAGATGGCCCTTGAACTGTACTTGAGCACACTGTCATGAGCACAGAGCGAGCAGAGCAGTGATCTAAGCATAAATCCTTGAGATTTGAGGAATGAATTCTGCATGACTAAGAGAAATGAGGGAAGATAGATTTTATTGAACATTGCTTTTCTGGAACATAGAACATAGAATAGTACAGCACAGTACAGGCCCTTTGGCCCACAATGTTGTGTCGACCCTCAAACCCTGCCTCCCATATAAACCCCTAACTTAAATTCCAACATATACCTGTCGAGGAGTCTCTTAAACTTCACTAGTGTATCTGCCTCCACCACCGACTCAGGCAGTGCATTCCACGCACCAACCACTCTTTGAGTAAAAAACCTTCCTCCGATATCCCCCTTGAACTTCCCACCCCTTACCTTAAAGCCATCTTCTCTTGTACTGAGCAGTGGTGCCCTGGGGAAGAGGCGCTGGCTATCCACTCTATCTATTCCTCTTATTATCTTGTACACCTCTATCATGTCTCCTCTCATCCTCCTTCTCTCCAAAGAGTAAAGCCCTAGCTCCCTTAATCTCTGATCATAATGCATACTTTCTAAACCAGGCAGCATCCTGGTAAATCTCTTCTGTATCCTTTCCAATGCTTCACATCCTTCCTATAGTGAGGTGACCAGAACTGGACACAGTACTCCATGTGTGGCCTAACCAGAGTTTTATAAAGCTGCATCATTACATCGCGACTTTTAAACTCTATCCCTCGACTTATGAAAGCTAACACCCCATAAGCTTTCTTAACTACCCTATCCACCTGTGAGGCAACTTTCAGGGATCTGTGGACATGTACCCCGAGATCCCTCTGCTCCTCCACACTACCAAGTATCCTGCCATTTACTTTGTACTCTGCCTTGGAGTTTGTCCTTCCAAAGTGTACCACATCACACTTCTCCAGGTTGTACTCAATCTGCCACTTCTCAGCCCACTTTTGCATCCTATCAATGTCTCTCTGCAATCTTTGACTATCCTCTACACTATCCACAACACCACCAACCTTTGTGTTTTTTGCAAACTTGCCAACCCACCCTTCTACCCCCCACATCCAGGTCATTAATAAAAATCACGAAAAGTAGAGGCCCCAGAACAGATCCTTGTGGGACACCACTAGTCACAATCCTCCAATCTGAATGTGCTCCCTCCACCACCACCCTCTGCCTTCTGCAGGCAATCCAATTCTGAATCCACCTGGACAAACTTCCCTGGATCCCATGCCTTCTAACTTTCTGAATAAGCTTACCGTGTGGAACCTTGTCAAATACCTTACCAAAATCCATATAGATCACATCCACTGCACTACACTCATCTATATGCCTGGTCACCTCGTCATAGAACTCTATCAGGCTTGTTAGACACGATCTGCCCTTCACAAAGCCATGCTGACTGTCCCTGATCAGACCATGATTCTCTAAATGCCTATAGATCCTATCTCTGAATCTTTTCCAACAGCTTTCCCACCAGCTTTCCCACCACAGACGTAAAGCTCACTGGTCTATAATTACCCGGACTATCCCTACTACCTTTTTTGAACAAGGGGACAACATTCGCCCCCCTCCAATCCTCCGGTACCATTCCCGTGGACAACGAGGACATAAAGATCCTAGCCAGAGGCTCAGCGATCTCTTCTCTCGCCTCGTGGAGCAGCCTGGGGAATATTCCGTCAGGCCCCGGGGACTTATGTGTCCTAATGTATTTTAACAACTCCAATACCTCCTCTCCCTTAACGTCAACGTGGTCCAGAACATCAACCTCGCTCATATTGTTCTCACCATCATCAAGTTCCCTCTCATTGGTGAATACGAAAGAGAAGTATTCATTGTGGACCTCACTCACTTCCACGGCGTCCAGGCACATCTTCCCACCTTTATCTCTAATTGGTCCTACCATCACTCCTGTCATCCTTTTTTTTTCTTCACATAATTGAAGAATGTCTTGGGGTTTTCCAAACATAAAATGCCTTGGTCCATTCAAGTAGAAGTTATAACATAATTTAAAGATGGCCCTTGAACTGTGCTTGAGCATACTGTCATGAGCATAAAGAGAGCAGAGCAGTGATCTAAGCATAAATCCTTGAGATTTGAGGAATGAATTCTGCATGACTATTAGAAATGAGAGAAGATAGATTTTATTGAACATTGCTTTTCTGGAACATAAAATGTCTTGGTCTATTGAAGTAGAAGTTATAACATCAGTTAAAAGAAGTGTATTTGAAAACGTGAAAAAACAAAAGGGTGAGAGGTAAAGGCATTGAAACAGAAGGAAAGAGATTTCCAGGTGGTGGCTGACAGAGTAACAGCAATCTGCTGTTGCTCCAACTCTTAATTATCTTACTATTTACAACCTGTCTTGAAACTTCATTTTAAGCATGATATTCTTTCATTATGGATACAAGGAGGTACTAAAAAGGATGATTTTCCTGCCTCTTTGGATTCTATTATGGATTTGCTGCAAGGTCATACACGAGAAGCCTCTGAGAAGTTTCAACAATTCAGCACTGAATTTAAACAAATAGATGGTAAATTGGATTCTATTCAACAAACTCTTAATGGACACGATAAACATATTAAAAATAATGATAACATTTTGTCGGCTCTGGAAATGGAAGTGGATGAATTGCAGAAGCTTTGTGAAAAGCAATCGAAGTCCAATGTAATGTTAAGACAGAAGATTATCAACGTAGAAAATAGAAGTAGGAGGAACAACCTACGGGTTCTGGGTCTCGAAGAATTATTCGAAGGTAATAATCCTATGGAGATTTTTGCAAAATTTTTGCAGGAATTATTTCCTGAGGTTTTGATGTCTGTGCCTATGATCGATCGAGTTCACAGGTCTCCTGCGTTTAGACCTCTTAACAGTCAGAGACCAAGATCAGTAATAATCTGTTTTCAGGAATTTAAAACAAAGGAACTCTTAATTTGCGAATTTCATCGAAGAGTCATGATTGACTATAATGGTCGCAAGATTAGAATTGTTGAAGATTGTTGAAGTTATGCAGGAACGTGTTAAGTTCAAAGAAGTTATGTCGGAGCTTTTTAATAATGGTTTCAAGCCATCCCTCCACTACCCAGCCTGACTCAGAATCACACTTAAAAACGTTTCTTTCGAATGGTTCCGCTTGACTGTTGAAGCACAAAAGTTTTTAAAATCTGAAGGCTAAATCCAAAGGCGAGCTGTTTAGTTTCTCCTTACATGAAGACAAAAGATTAAATGAGAAACTTTTAATTCGCAATCCCGTCGAACGAGCATGATTGGTTATAGGGTGGAATATTAAGATTCTCGAAGATTATTCACTTGAGCTTATGCAGGAATGTGCTAAGGTTAAACAAGCTCTGTTAGAATTTTTTAATAAGGGTTTTAACCCATCCCTTGGCTACCCAGTTTGACTGAGAATCTCATTAAAGATGGATCTTTCGAATGGTTTTGTTTGAAGCACAAACATTTTTTAAATTTGAAGGCTAACTGCTTAGTCTTTTTGTCCATGAAGGTATAAGATTAAAGTTTAATGTCCATCTGTATGAATAATTGTATCTTTACTTTTGGTAAACCTTTGTAACTAATTTCCTTTTGTATTTTTAATACTGTATTTTTTATATACGTGAATTGAATCTCTTGTTTAGGTATTGTTTTGTCTCGGTTGGAATATAAATAACCTTGAAACTAATTGGAGCGATCACCAGGTTTTTTTGGGGGGGTTGCCTGTAGTTTAGATGCCGACTTTCTATTGGTCAGTTTTCTTTCTTTAGGAGGTGGGCGGGGGTATGTTTTTTTTCTCTCAGAAGCTGTTTTTGAATGTTTAACCAACCTGTTGCTTGGTTACCATTTCTCAAGGTTTATAGCTTGGTTTTTAACTTACATTTTAACCCTTCCTTTAAATAATTTAAAAAATGGACCAAACTATTAATTTACTCAGTTTTAACATGAAAGTGTAAAAATCACCCTGTTAAACATAATAAGATTTTTGCTTATATTAAGAAATTTGAGGTCCCTATTTTTTTTACTAGAAACTCACATACACAAATGTGATAATCTATGTTTTTTTAGCCATTGAAATGGACTTTGTTTTCACTCTCCTCAGGCCAAATCTAGAGGAGTTTCAATTCTTATAGATAATACACTTTCCTTTGTCCAACATGAAGTCTGATACTAATGGACATTTTGTTATAGTTTCAGGAAAACTAGATAATAAGTTAATAGTATTTGCCAATGTGTATGCCCTAAATGTAGATGATCCAGGATTCTTAGAGTTTTTTTTTGTTTTTACCAGATCTGAATCTTTATTCTTTGGTGATGGGAGGAGATTTTAACTGTTGGCTAGACCCAATTTTAGACTGATCATCTTCTAAACCAGTGTCTGTTAATAAATCAGCTTTGTTTATTCAATCCTTTTTATTGAAGTATGGTATAGTTGATGTTAGGGTTTTTTTTATATACTTTAGATAGGGAGTATTCATTTTTTTCTCCCATGTTCATCATACATATTCCAGGATTGATTTTTTTTTATCGATAGTCAAATGAATTAATCAGTTCTTTCCTGTGAATATAAAGAGATTGCTGTTTCAGATCATGCTCCTGTATTTCTATCTTTAAAACTTCCTGGTCTTCCTCAAACCAACAGATTTTGGCGTTTTAATACAACTTTGTTATCTGATAAGAAATTTTTTAAATTTCTAGAGAAGCGTATTATTTTGGTTTTTGAAGAGAATAAAAAGGACGAGACTTCTAATCTTATTGTATGGGATACTTTCAAGGCCTATATTAGAGGACAAATTATTTCTTATACTGCGGGTGTGAAGAATAAAGCTAATAAAGAAAGAATTGAATTAGCCAATCAATTGAAACAATAAGATCAAAAATATGTTATAGCTCCAGAACCTGTTTTATATAAAAGACGTGTTGAAGTTAAAACTAAATATGTTCTTCTGTTAACATATCCAATTGAAACTCAGCTTCCTAAAGATGAAACTTAATTTTACATTCACAGAGATAAGTCAGGCAAAGTATTGGCCAACCAATTAAAAACTTCTGTAGTTAAATAACAAATTAAACAAATTTGCATAACAAATGGTGATAGGACAACTGATTACTCTGAAATAAATGATACCTTTAGAGAATTCTATTCTAAAGTTTATAGTTCTGATTCCCCTAAATATAATACTGTAGGACTTCCAGTAGAGCTCATGGAGTGAAGTCGTGTTCTTGACTCGCTCCATTACCTCTGAGTTTTTCTTCTTATGATCAGCTATATTTTAACTAACCATTAAGGCATCGACTTTTACAATACTTTGAAACAAATTGGGCTCTTTGATAATCGGATGCTTTTAAGGTCTGCTATGTCTAAGAATGGAAAAAATGGGAAGGACGGCAAACCTCCGGTTAGACCGAAAGGTACCGATTTTCCTCCGACTGAACCACCGGTGACTTTGAAAGCTATATCGGATCTAATTCATAGGGAAATTTCAACCTCTATTACGGAGCTGATTCGTGTGGAAATTTCAATTAATTTCCAGAAAATTGCCGATTCAATCAATAAAATACAAACACCTATTATGGAACATCAGTCGGCTATATCTAATCTTCAAAAATCCATGCAACAAAATGAACTCAAGATGGGGAAAATTGAAGAAACAATTAATGTAATGAAGAAGAAACTTGACTTTCTGACCTTTAAAAACTGACTTAGAATCCAGAATGCGACGGCAGAATCTTCGAATGATTGGAGTGCGTGAAGCGGCTGAATCTGACAACCCAATGAAGTTTTTTTCTCAACTTTTAAAAGATGCATTTCCTACTGTTTTTCCTGACCAACCACCGTTATTGGATTGTGTTCACAGAGTTCCATCATACTCGTCTAAGTCAGATAAACCTCGACATGTCATCTTACGTTTTCATTACTTTCAAGACAAGGAGAAACTGTTTCGATTCGTTCGATCTAAAGGTTACATTGATTTTTTGAATCTTCATTTTCGGTTTGTGGAGGATTTCAGTAAACCAATTCGGGATCAACGGGTTCGTTATAGATCTGTGATGTCGGAACTCTACAAGATGGATTTAAAACCAGCACTGCTTTACCCAGCACGTCTAAGGATTCGTACGTTGGATGGAGCCCTCCATTTTTTTGAATCTACATCGGATGCCCAGAGTTGTCTGGATCAATTTTCACCTTCAACATCTTAATCGTAATTTTTAACTATCTCCGTTTGATCGGAGGTTGTGAATCTGTTGGCCTTAATTTTTTTTTTTGCCTTACATGGGCAGAAAAGTTTATTTTTGATTAATTAATATGGTTGCTAAACTTTCTTTCTATCTGCATCATTCCTTTCTTTTTCCCAGGGGCTTCTGGGTGGATATTCCCTCAGCGTCATTCTACGTATTTCCTTTGAGGCCTTAAATTTTGTAGTTTTTAAATCTACTTTCTTTTGTAGGTTTTCATAACTAGTTTATGTTAACAATTTCATTTCTTTTTTTGTTTATTCATAGGGTCTGGGGTTTGTTGCATTTTTTTTATATTTTCTGGCTTTTTCTCTGTTATATTAAGTGTTTGTTTTAATTGATTTACTTTTTTTATTCTTTTACTGTTTTATAACTAGCTGATCTTTTTTATATTTACACTTTTTTTTAGGGAGCGTCTATCGGAAGTCATGAGGGTAGTTTTAGTGCTTGCTTCTTTCTGGCTGGTCTGTTTTAGATTTAGCCTTGGGGTCATGGGGTGGAGGGTGGTGGGAGGGGCTTCACATTTTTTTTTTCTTCTTGGGCTATGTACACTATTGAAGTATTGGTTGCGTTCTCCTTCCCGGTATCTCTTATTTGTTCTGTTCCCTTTCTGGGTTCGTGGGTCAAGCCTATCGTCAATCCTCCTTTTTGCGGGTTGACTTTAGGGTTTATGGAGTCTATTATTAATTTTGTCTCCTGGAATACTAATGGTCTTAACCATCCTATTAAAAGGAAAAAAGTTTTTAAAGTGTTCCGGAGACTTAAAGCACAAATTTATTTTTACAAGAGACCCATGTGCGGAGGGGGGACAGACTACGTTTTTTTAAATTCTGGAAGGGTCAACAGTTTCATTCGAACTCTAACGCTAAGATTCGCGGCGTCTCTATTTTTATAGACTCCTTAGTTACTTTTATACAACATGATATTATCTCTGATCCGAATGGTAGATTTCCACTGGTTAGTGGTCTACTATTTAATAAAAAGGTAGTTTTGGTTAATGTTTATGCTCCCAATATGGACTGTCCGGAATTTTATAAATCATTATTCAATCAGTTCCCGAATTTGAATGAGTTTTCATTGATCTGGGGCGGAGATCTTAATACCTGTTTATCTCCAGCTTTGGACCGTTCGGCTCCTCTACGGACCTTACCTAATAAATCTGCAACTTTGA
Source organism: Mobula hypostoma (assembly GCF_963921235.1). Taxonomy (NCBI): domain Eukaryota; kingdom Metazoa; phylum Chordata; class Chondrichthyes; order Myliobatiformes; family Myliobatidae; genus Mobula; species Mobula hypostoma. Next base: position 160,899,979 of record NC_086100.1, read on the forward strand.
TTAATTCATTCCTCTCTGATTCTGGGTCGACGGACATTTGGCGTTTTTTGCATCCTCAGGAAAAAGATTTTTCTTTTTTTTCACATGTTCACCATTCCTATTCAAGAATTGATTATTTCTTTATTGACTCTCGTCTTATTTCTTCAGTGATTAAATGTGATTATGACTCTATAACCATTTCGGATCATGCTCCACTTAAGCTTTTTATTAAAACTCAGGCCAATACACAAAATAATAGACAATGACGTTTTAATTCGCTGTTGCTTCAGGACTCGGACTTTGTTAACTTTATGAGTGAACAGATTGATTTTTTTTTACAATCAACTATACAGAGGATATTTCTGTGAACGTTCTTTGGGATACTTTTAAAGCTTATATTCGCGGTCAGATTATCTCGTATTCTGCTGCTTTGAGGAAGAAACTGAAGCAGGAGGAATTGGTAATTGTGGACAAGATTAAGGAAATTGATAAGAAATATGTTACAGCTCCCTCTGAGGAGTTATATAAACAAAGAACTGAACTTCAGATGGAACACAGTTTATTACTTTCGTCCTCGATTGTAAACCAATTAAAGAAAACAAGAAGTGAATTTTATGTACACAGTGACAAAATTGGCAAACTGTTGGCTAACCAATTGAAGTCTAATTATGCTAAATCTCAAATTAATCAGATTTATAATCAAAATGATCGACTGATACTTGATAATGCGGGGATTAATCAAACCTTCTTTGATTTTTATTCTTCCTTATATCAATCAGAGTCTCCTCGAGACTCTAAATATATGAATGATTTTTTAGATAACCTAGACTTCCCTGAGATTTCACAGGATATGTCTTCTATGCTAGATACTCCCATTACCACTGATGAGATTAAGAATGTTATTTCCTCTATGAACCTGGGGAAAGCTCCTGGCCCTGATGGGTTTACCGCAGAATTTTATAAATGTTTTGCACCTTCATTAATCCCTTGGTTCTGTAGGGTTTTCGAGGCTTCATTAAAACTTGGTAAACTTCCCGAATCTTTCAATAGAGCGTCAATCTCTCTTATATTAAAGAAGGATAAAGATCCTGCTCAACGTGCATCTTATAGACCAATATCTTTATTAAATGTTGATTCTAAAATTTTTTCTAAGTTATTAGCAAACAGATTAGAAAAAGTACGTCCTTTTATTATTTCAGAAGACCAAACGGGTTTTATTAAAGGTCGTTACTCTTTTTATAACATTCGCACACTGTTAAATATTGTTTATACCCCCTCACAAAATGTTCCTGAGTGTGTTATCTCTTTAGATGCTGAGAAAGCTTTTGATAGAGTAGAATGGCCTTACTTATTTAAGGTGCTTGAAATGTTTAATTTTAGCTCGAAATTTATATCCTGGATCAAACTGTTATATCATTCTCCTGTGGCCTCGGTCCGTACTAACTCTGTAAGCTCACCTTTTTTCCCTCTTTTTCGAGGTACTCGACAGGGTTGTCCTCTTAGTCCTTTATTATTTGATATTGCATTAGAACATCTTGCAATTGCCATTCGAGAATCTCCAAATATTACTGGGATAACTCGGGGCTTAAAGTCCCATAAAATATCACTCTCTGCTGATGACTTACTTTTATATATTTCTAATCCTCAAAAATCCATCCCTGCTGTTTTAGAGTTATTAGCACAATTTAGTCTCTTTTCAGGTTATAAATTAAATCTTAGTAAGAGTGAACTTTTCCCGATTAATAAACAACTTCCCTTATATCATAACTTTCTGTTTAAATTGATTAATAATTATTTTTCATATCTTGGGATTAAAATTACTTGTAAACACAAAGATTTATTTAAGATTAACTTTTTACCCTTAATTGACCATATTATTCAACTTTCATCTAAATGGTTTCCTTTATATTTAACTTTGATTGGTCGTATTAATGCAGTTAAGATGTTTTTTCTGCCAAAATTTTTATATATATTTCAGGCATTACCGATTTTTGTTCCAAAATCTTTTTTTGATAAAGTTGACTCAAAAGTTTCTTCATTTATTTGGCAAAATAAAAACCCGAGACTGGGTAAAATACATTTACAGAAAGCTAAGAGAGATGGAGGTTTAGCATTACCTAACTTTAGATTCTATTATTGGGCAATTAATATTCGACATATGAAATTTTGGTTAGTTGACCACCTAAATGGGTAGCATTGGAATTACAATCTGTTCAGGGCTATACACTTGGCTCTATTTTAGGTTCCTCTCTTCCTTTTGATTTGAAACGCCTCAAACAGGTATCTAACCCGATAGTTAAATATACCTACGTATTTGGTTTCAATTCAGAAAATTTTTTGATCTTAACCAATTTGGGCTAGCGATTCCTATTTTAGGTAACATATTTTTTCCTCCCTCTTTTACGGATCGTGCTTTTCAAATTTGGAAGACTAAGGGTATTTCACGGTTTTTGGATTTATTTTTAGATGGTTCCCTTATGTCTTTTGAACAATTATCTAATAAATATAATTTATCAAGAATACATTTTTTTAGATATCTACAAGTTAGAAATTTCCTAAGTACTATACTTTCTTCCTTTCCAATGCTTCCTCCTACATACATTTTAGATACTATAATTAACCTTAATCCATGTCAGAAAGGTGCATCGGCTATGATTTATAATATTATGAAACTTAGGAAAGCTCCATTTGATAAGATTAGGGTAGATTGGGAACAGGAATTGGGTTCCATCATTTCTGTGGATGACTGGGGGCAGATTTTACAATTAGTCAATACTTCCTCTATCTGTGCTAAACATTCCCTAATTCAATTTAAAATTGTTCATAGAGGACATATGTCCAAAGATAAATTAGCTCGCTTTTATTCTCATATTAATCCTTTTTGTGATAGATGTCCGGGGCAGATAGCCTCTTTAACTCGTATGTTTTGGTCTTGTTCTACTCTGGAAACTTTTTGGAGAGACATTTTTAATATTATCTCAAAGGTATTGAATATAGATATCTCTCCTCACCTTATTACTGCTATCTTTGGACTACCTAAAATTTCCAGTAATCTATCTCCTTCAGCCCGTAGAATGATTGCATTTCTTACTTTAATGGCAAAAAGATGTATCTTACAACATTGGAAAGAGCTTAATGCTCCAACCACCTTTTTTTGGTTTTCTCAGATGATATTATGCTTGAATTTGGAGAAAATTAGAAGCAATCTTTATGATTCCTCACTTAAATTTGAACAGACCTGGAGATTTTTTATTCAATATTTTCATTTAATGTAATTTTTTTTCCTTCTCTTTTTTGCTCCATATTTATATACCCCCTATATACCCTTCTTGTTTTTTTTACTGTTTTTAATGGAGGTCAGGTTTGAGGACGTGATTTTAAGTTCTTTAACTCTACTTGGTTCCAAGTTAGCCCATTGCTTTGCTTTGCTTTTAGTTTAGTTGCACAGTGGTTTTTTTTGGTTTTTTTTCCTTTACTTTATTGATATATATATATATATATATATATATAAATTAGTATACTATTATGTTACCTTAGTATGTTATGTTTAAATTACATCATATCACTTTTTTTTCTGTATTAATATCTCCTGTAATTTTATTATATTCTAACAGTGTATTAGTGCCTATATGGCTTACCTTTTTGTATACTTATTCAATAAAAAGATTTAAAAAGAAAAGAAAGATAATACTGTAATGAATAATTTTCTAGATCAATTAAATATCCCTGCACTTTCTGCAGATAATTCCAAACAGATGGATCAACCCATTTCTTATGAGGAAATCGCCAAGGCTATACGTTCATTAAACTTGGGGAAGGCTCCGGGTCCAGATGGATTTTCTGGAGAATTTTATAAGGCTTTTTTTCCATTAATTATACCGCAGTTACACTTAGTGTTTTTAGATTCTTTCAAATTGGGTAGTTTGCCTCAATCTTTATGTGAAGCTTCTATTTCACTTATCCTAAAAAAGAACAAGTATCCAACTGAATGCTCTTCATATAAGCCAATTTCATTACTCAATGTTGATACTAAAATTCTTTCTAATGTTCTGGCTCATAGGATTGAAAATATTTTACCTTCTATTATTTCTGATGATCAGACTGGATTTATTAAAAACCGACATTCCTTATTTTATTATATGCCGTGTATTAAATGTTACTTACTCTCTTTCTGAGGAGATATCGGTGTGTGTGATGTCCTTAGATGCTGAGGAGGCCTTCGATCGGGTTGAATGGAATTATTTATTTAAAACCTTAGAAAAATTTAATTTAGGACTAGGTTTTATTCAATGTATTAAATTACTTTATTTATCTCCTTCTGCTCGGATTCTTACTAATTTTCAAAATTCCAAACCATTTTAACTTCACCACGGAACTAGACAAGGCTGTCCGTTAAGTCCTTTGCTTTTTCATCTAGCCTTAGAAACCCTTGCCATTGCTTTTCGAGAATCTAATGATATCTGTGGTATTTTAAGGAGAGATATCACCCACAAAATCTCGTTATACTCTGATGATATATTATTTTTTATTTCTAATGTTGAGACCTTGTTACCTTGCGTACTTTCTTTACTCTCCCGTTTTATCCAGTTTTCAGGATATAAATTGAACCTACATAAGAGTGAATTATTTCCTTTAAATAATTTGGTATCAATTAATACTAATCTCCGTTTTGAAATTGTAAGGAATCAATTTACTTATTTGGGTGTAACAATCACTAAGAATTACAAGCACCTGGATTAGAGAAAACTTTCTTACTTTATTGAACCATGTAAAAAAGATATTATTACATTGGTCACCTCTTTTAATATCGTTGATTGGACAAATTAATTATATTAAAATGAATATTCTACCTAAATTTATGTATCTTTTTTGGGTTTTACCCGTTTTTATTCCTAAATCCTTTTTTGATTCTCTTGAATCTATTTTATCCTCCTATATATAGAAATATAAATGTCCTCATTTAAATAAAGTTCATCTTCAAAAACCTAAAAAGTCTGGAGGTTTAGCCTTACCTAATTTTAGGTTTTATTACTGGGCAGTTAATATATGATATCTTACGTCTTGGCTATATTATATTAATTGTGCAGACTGTCCGGTATGGGTTTCTTTGAAGCTAACTCTGTTAATAAATTTTCAATTATTTCTCTTCTTGGATCCTCATTTCCCTTATTTGTAAGTAAACTAACTGATAATTTAATAGTTAAACATACTCTGAGGATCTGGATACAATTTAGAAAACATTTTGAGTTATTGAGTTTTTCCCTTTCTATTCCCATTTATTCTAATGTTTTTAAACCCTCCATGACTGATTTAGTTTTTAAAGAATGGGACAGGTTAGGTATTAAGTGGGATCTGTTTGTTGGAGGATATCTTTTTTCATTTGAGAAATTGTCAACTAAATATAGCTTACCCAAAACTCACTTTTTTAGATATCTACAAATCAGAGACTTTCTAAGATCTCAATTATGCACATTTCCTATAAGCTCAGATAATAACTTACTAGATGTAATTTTTAATTTGACACCTTTTCATAATGGTTCAATATCTAATATTTATGGTATGTTACTGGAGACGAGGAATGTTCTTCAGACAAAATTAAGTATCTCTGGGAACAAGATTTACAGACATCAATATCTGAGGAAACTTGGAATGGAATTTTTAAACTGGTCAATATGTCATCGCTATGTGCTTGCCATTCCCTCACACAATTTAAGGTGGTACATAGAGTCCATATGACTAAAGATAAGCTATCTCATTTTTATTTGGATATATCTCCCTATTGTGACAGATGTAATAATGGAGAAGCTTCATTAATTCATATGTGTTGGACTTGTCCATATCTTGAAAAATATTGGTAGGAAGTTCTTCAAACTTTTTCTTTACTTTTCCAAGTCAATTTTAAGCCTAATCCTCTGACAGCCCTATTTGGTATTGTTGCAGGACAAGATATCAAGCTGAAGACATCTGATTTACATATTTTGGCCTTTAGCTCTCTTATAGCTAGGAGGGCGCTTTTGTTTAAATGGAAAGATGTTTCTCCTCCTACTCATGCTCAATGGTTATGCGACGTTATGTCATGCTTAGATTCAGAGAAGATTCGTTGTTCAATTTCTCAATCTCGTCAAGACTTTCAAACATTGTGGGGACCCTTTCTGAATTATTTTCAAATCTTTCAAAACCCTCAATTCGTTGTTTAAATTTAGATGTTGGCTATTATTAATTTTTTTTATATGAGAAGGTGTTTTACCTGTTTTTCTCCTTACTAAACAGCTTCGGTCTTGGTTAGGAGTTAGACTTCTTTTGTAATAAATTAGTATATTTCAATATAACTTTGACTAACCTACATGAATACAGGGTAATGAGATTGTTATTATGAATAGATATAATGTAATTGGTAGTTTTTTTGACCTTTTATATATACTTTCTTATCCTCTGTATTTGTCTATGTAGAAACTAATAGAAATATTGACAAAGGAACAGAAGGAAAGCCAATACTTTCAACTGATGATTGACCATTGGAGATATTGTTTCTATTGTGATACCTTTTCCGCTGTCCTGTTTGTGAGACTTGACATTTATTTATGGCTATTAAACAGGAGAAAGCAAACAATTTGCTCAGCATGGATTGGCAAAAATGGTAGAAAGTAATGAGAAACTAAACTTGTGTCCGATGAAGCATGGATATATACAGAAGATCTTGCATTCTCCATGTTGTAGCATACTTGAATTTTCAGAAGGCTCTTGACAAGGTGCGGCACAGGAGGCTGCTTAACAAGTTAAGACGCCATGGTATTACAGGAAAGATACTGCAAAAGTAGAATGTTAGCACACTGGCAGAAGGCAAAATGTGTGAATAAAGGGAGCTGGTTGGCTGCCAGCCAGTGACTAGTGATGTTCCACGGGGGTCTGTGTTGGGACCACTTCTTTTTACATTATATGTCAATGATTTGTATGATGGGATTGATGGCCTTTTTGCAAAGTTTGCAGATGATACAAAGATAGGTGGAGGGGAAGGTAGTTTTGAGGACATAGAGAGGCTGCTGAAGGACTTAGACAGATTAGGAGAATGGGCAAAGAAGCGGCAGATGGAATACAGAGTCGGGAAGTGTATAGTCATGCACTTTGGTCGAAGAAATGAAAGGGTAGATTATTTTCTAAATGGAAAAAATACAGAAAACTGAAGTGCAGAGTGACTTGGGATTCTTTGTGCAGGATTCCTTAAACAGTCACTTACAGGTTGAATATGTGGTGAGGAAGGCAAATGCAATATTAACATTCATTGCAAGAGGACTAGAATATATAAGCAAGGATATAATCTTGAGACTTTATAAAGCATTGGTGAGGCCTCACTTTGAGTATTGTGAGCAATTTTGGGCCCTGATTTAAGAAAGGACTTACAGAAACTAGAGGGGGTTCAAAGGAGATTCACAAAAATGTTTCCAGGATTGAACGGCTTGTCAAATGAAGAGTATTTGATGGCTCTGGAATTTAGAAGAATGAGGGGTGTCCTCATAGAAACCTGTAGAATGGTGAATGGTGTTGATAGAGTGGATGTGGAGAGGATGTTTCCTATGGTGGAAGAGTCTAAGACCAAAGGACACAGCCTCAGAATAGAGGGACATCCTTTTAGAACAGAGATGAGGAGAAGATTCTTTACCCAGGGAGTGGTGAATCTGTGGAATTTGTCACCACAAGCAGCTGTGGAGGCAAAGTCTTTATGCATATTTAAGGCAGAGATTGATAGATTCTTGATTGGTCAGGTCATGAAGGGATACTAGGGGAAGACAGGTGATTGGGGCTGAGTGAAAAAATGGATTAGCCATGATGAAATGGCAGAGCAGACTCAATGGGCCAAATGGCCGAATTCTGCTTCTGTATCTTATGGTCTTATAATGTGGTTACAGTTTACTTCCCCCTTTCTCTTTGCTTATTTGTGATTTGACAATTGTTATTGCCAAGGTCAGCAGCATTCACATCCCATGTATGAACGGATAAAGTAAACTGGATGAGTCCTGACCTGATGCAGGGTATTTAACAAATCCTGTAAACATATCCTGAAGAGATGATCAAGTGCTGCACAAGAAGTTGTTTGATCACTGATTTGGTCACCGAGAAACAATAGATATTAAACAGCTGAGCATCATTTGTCTTCCCTTCCCAAAATTTGAATTTATTGACCTCAGGAGATGATTCCCAATATTTGAATGTATTGACTTCAGGAAATGATATGATGAAACATTATTGTACATAGTACTGCTGCAGTACTAACACTGAAGGATACCTTTCCAGAGAGCATTGACATTGAGTTTTGGATGGTAGAATCTGACAGAAAAAACAGTCATTGAATTGAAGAAAGAGTGCCTTATCTTCCAGCTGGTCATGTTCTAACCTTCATCAATGAATATCTATTTTGCAGCATTTTATTTGCAGACTTCCAGCATTCCTTTAAAATTACTTTGGCATTTTCAGACCATTGTTCTGCTTCTGATCCCCTCTTGGCTTTCCACTCTCATTCCATCTGCTTTTCATCCTATCACTGGCCTGTTTCCTATCCTGTAGGTGCGCTGATTAGTAAACACAAAATAATCTGCAGATGGTCAAGTTGGAGGAGCAACATCTCGTATACCGTATGGGTAGTCTCCAGTCCCTTGGTATCCAACTTCCGGTAATTCCCTCCCCCTCTCTTCCCCCATCCCTGTTTCACTCTGCCCCTCCCCCTTTTGCTTACTACCTCTCTCATGGTTCCGCCTCCTTCCACTACCTATTCCTTCTTCACCTTTCCTGCCTATCCCCTCCCTGCTTCCCCTCCTCCACCCCTTGATCTTTCCCCTTACTGGTTTTTCATCTGGCACCTACCAGCCTTCTTCCACCCTCCCCCTACCTTTTTTATAGGGCCTCTGCCCCTTCCCTCTTCAGACCTGATGACGGGTTCCGGCCCGAAACGTTTCTTTTCTTTTCCACGGATGCTGCCCGACCTGCTGAGTTCCTCCAGCGTGTTGTGAGTGTTGGGCTGATTAGTAAGTTTGCAGACATCAAAAATATTGTTGGAGTTGTGGATATTGAGGAAGGTTGTCAAAGGATACAGCAGATATAGTCCAGCTGGAAATGTGGGCAAAGAATTGGCAGATGGAGTTTAAGCTAGACACTTCGGGTTAATTGAATGAGGAAAGTAAACAACAAATAGCAGTTCCTTCAGAAGCATTGATACAAAGAGGGAACTTGTGATTCAAGTTAATAGCTCTGTGAAAGCATCAAGCCACATAGGTGGGGAGGTAAAGATTGCATGAAAAATACTTGCCTTCATTATTCGGTATGATGAACATAAAAGTCAGGAAGTCATGTTTCAGTGATGAAAGCTTTGAATGAATTACATCTGTAGTATTGTGTGCACTTCAGGCTGCTACATTACAATGCTGAAGCTTTGGAGAGCGTGCAGAAAAGTTTCACTAAGATATTGCCTGGATTAGAGAAAGTTAGCAATAAGAAGAAGTCAGACAAACTTGGATTGTTTCTTCTTCTGTGTCAGAAGCTGAGAGGTGACCTGATAAAAACATAAATACCGAGAGGCAAACTGTAGGTAGGATAGACGGTCAGAGTCTCTTTCCCAGGCTGGAAATGACATATAGTGGAGGGCATAGCTTTAAGATGCAGAGGGGAAAGCATAAAGGAAATGCACATGGCAAGTTTTTTGTCCAGAGAGTGGAAGTTGCTTGGAATTTGCTGCCAGGGGAAGTGGTGGGAACAAATATGCAAACCTTATTTAAGAGGCATTTATATGGAGACATGAACAGGCAGGAAATGGAAGGATAAAAATCATATGCATGCATGTGTGCTGTTTAAACAGGTGTCATGATTGACATGGGCATTGTGGGGCAAGTGGCCTGTTCCTGTGTAGTACTGATTTTACTTTCCAAGTTCCCCCCCCCCCGCCCACTTCTCCTCTGCTTTCTACATTTCACTCTCTCCTATTTTGTGTTTTAAGATTTCTAGCATCTATTGTAAAGTAATTTCATATCTTTATGTTGTTCCATTGGCTTGACAGGTGAACTGTCATATTTACCTCTGGCAGCCCTTGAGGAAATAAAACCACACATCAGTGTCCCTTCTGATATCCCCACTGTGTGTGTGCTGTACATATGATTAGTCACAGTGATCTACTTACTCAGTTTAATATTGTTAGTAAAGGTTAGAATCAGACATTGAAGGTTAAAAACATGAACAGTTTTACAAGATGATGGAAGATAACATTGTCATTTAATGTCACAGTAAAAGTAGCTGATCAGATTTATTAATGCAACAAAATTTAGAAACTTCAACAAGGCCAGTAATCTCATTGCTTTGGGAATTGCAATTTTTGAAGCCAGTTAAATCTGGCAAAGCCTTTCTCAGTGTATGCACTGTGAGTTGTTAGTTCAGCTTTATGCTTAAGCCCCTACCATGCTGCAGACAAGCTTTAGATGTTGCAAAGTCAGGCAAAGTGAAGACACCTGCATAGAAGCAGATAATTTCAACTGTAGAATATTCTATATTCAAAGAATAAACCCTGCCAGACAAAAAAAAAGCAAAGTTATGGTGATTTTACTGTCTTTTTGAGTAATTTTACATGGATTTGCAGTGCTTCTAATGGAAACTGTGTCTACTTAAAGGATTGGTATGGGAAAGGATTGCTATGATTTGTGTATTATTTAGCAAAAATCTTTCTTCTTTATCTTAAAGTGCATGTTCCTGTCTTAATATTAGAATCACAAGCTCTTACTCCTTTTTGTTAATTATTAGTCACTTTAGTGACTGCTGGTTCAGGTATTTTTGATTAAAGGATTGAATAGCTCAGAGCGTGTACTTCTAGGCTCTCTGCAGATCAACGAGTTTGGACAGTTGGCCAGAACTTCAGCTTTGTCATGGAGTCTTTAAGGGTTAAAGATGAATCTGAAGGCCCTGCCTTTTTAAGCCTGAACAGAAACAGGAACTGTTAACAATTTATTTTCTTTAAAACTTATAAATGATTAGAAAGTATTGGAAATAGCTGAGATGTTTGCATGATTGACAGTTGTGAATTTCCTAATCAGAGTCTGATTACATTTAAATGGAATTTGAGGGACCAACCATGATGCACAGTTGAGGGAGAAGGAAGAATTCACATTTATTCCTTCCCTTTCATGACATCATGAAGTGTTTATAATCAATACTTTAGAAGTTATATTGTTGAAAATACAAAGGTCAAATATAACAGAGCATAAAGCTAGCAAAATGCAGAATGGAAATAATGAGTTAATCTGTTTTAATATTAGTTGGGATCCAATGATCAAGGATAACCCCAATAAAAGGAACCACAGGGCCTTTTCCTTATCCCTGAGAAAAGATCTCAGTATAGCAACTCAGTCTCCAATGGCACTACAATTATCTTAGTTCCACACTGAGTCATCAGCCTAGATATAAGACTGTTTCCATCAAAGCCATAGATTGGAGGCAGTGGTTCATGCGACAAATTTTTAAGTTAAGAATAATAGGGCGTTCTTGCTTAAATGGAAGGATGCTGTTCCGCCTACTCACGCTCAATGTTTACGTGATGTTATGTCATGCTCAAATTTAGAGAAGATCCGTTGTTCAGTTTTTGAATCTAGCCAAGACTTTTATACATTGTGGGGACCATTTTTGAGTTATTTTCAAAACCTTTGATGTGTTGTAAAAGTACAGATGATGGCTAATAATATATTTTATTCTATGATGAGGGTCTTTTTCCCCCTTTGTTCTTGCTTTTCCTAACAGCTCTGACTTTGGTAGTGGGTTTAGATTTTTTTTTCTGTACAACAAAATTATTATATTTCAATATTACGATTTAATTTAATTTTTATGAATACAGGGTTTTGTGATTGTAATTGTATAGAAACATAGAAACATAGAAAATAGGTGCAGGAGTAGGCCATTCGGCCCTTCGAGCCTGCACCGCCATTTATTATGATCATGGCTGATCATCCAACTCAGAACCCAGCCTTCCCTCCATACCCCCTGACCCCTGTAGCCACAAGGGCCATATCTAACTTCCTTTTAAACATAGCTAATGAACTGGCCTCAACAGTTTGCTGTGGCAGAGAATTCCACAGATTCACCACTCTCTGTGTGAAGAAGTTTTTCCTAACCTCGGTCCTAAAAGGCTTCCCCTCTATCCTCAAACTGTGACCCCTTGTTCTAGACCTCCCCAACATCGGGAACAATCTTCCTGCATCTAGCCTGTCCAATCCCTTTAGGATCTTATACGTTTCAATCAGATCCCCCCTCAATCTTCTAAATTCCAACGAGTACAAGCCCAGTTCATCCAGTCTTTCTTCATATGAAAGACCTGCCATCCCAGGAATCAATCTGGTGAACCTTCTTTGTACTCCCTCTATGGCAAAGATGTCTTTGTATCTTTAATACAATGTACTTGGTACTATTTTATTTTTTCTTTTGACTTATAATGTATATCTTCTTGTACTCTGTATTCTTCTATGCAGAAACTAATAAAAATATTGAAAGCAGGATAATATCAAAGGAGGATACTTTGGTTCATTGAGGGCTAAAAAATGATGGGCCAATTTCACTAGAAGAAAATAAATGGTAAATTCATCCATTCATCTGTTCTAGACAGTGGCAAAGGGAATTGAGCATTGGAATTGAGGACGTTAGGTACTAATAATGTGGTACAGGGATCTAATTAGGAAAAATATCTGTGGCATTATAAATTTCCTTTTGATTAAGGATGACATTGAGCATGGCAGAACAAAGATTCAGGAAGTGATGCTGAGCAGTGTTTGGAATAGATAATGTGGCAGTTGTTTTACTGAACTAAAGGTAGAGAGGCCTGGAGTAATTGTCCATGATGATGAGTTCATCTACTTCTTTAATAGCTTAAGTAGTTAAATTCATTTTAAGAATGAAATTCAATACCGGCATAAGTGATTGGTAAGCCACCGGTAAGATTTTGTGAAAATCCAAATGGCCTTTTGTGAAGGAACCCTGCTGTGGATATGACTTAATTTGCTCAACAATATGCTTACTCTTATGCATTTAGAAGCACTGAGCATTGCAGACAAAAGGACTTCACTCCCAAACTCGGTTCGCAGAAATTGTTATCATTAAGTATCAATTAATATTTTCAGGAAAATGCAGGCAAATTCTCCTGTGTGAGGGAGCTCAAAGTTATCAAAATGCTACCAGGAAGCCTTGTCAATATTGCCAAAAATCAAGAAAGATTTAGCAAAGAAAACTGCCTGTTGATTCACTAAGACAAGATGAAGAGCAATGTAGTCACAGGTCCATTATTATTTAACAAGGAGCCAACCATTATTTATCCATGACATTTTGTTATGTGTGTGCTGAAGTTCAATATCTCGAAATTTCACACCTGAAGTTAGTGGGTGAGGGAATTAAGTCAGTGGGAAATCAAGCACATAGCCTTGGCTGATATTCTAATGCAACAGTGAAAGAACACTTTACTGTGTAGGGTTCTGCCATATGATAGATGGTATAGACTAAGTCTGACCTGCCAGAACAGAATAGAATAGATCCCCGAGCAGTATTTATTTCTCTTTGGTGTCCAAGCTGACACTTACTGTAACAACTATTTGTATATTATAATTTATACTGCCTGGATATTTTTGGAATCTTGCTGTCTCATGATTTTGACATCATGCAATAGATGGCACAGAAATAGCCAGCTGGCACAGCCAGCCTGTGTGGCTGTTTGGGTCACCTCCTCCCTTATCTGGCCCTTTAACAGATTTCACATGGCTATCCATTTAAAAAAAAAATCTTTTTGTCTTAATATCTCATAACTGTAAGTTCCATGTTTAACAGTTTTCTTAGTCAAAGCATTTTTCTTATATTTATGTGCACATATTAAAAAAAATATTAGTTTGTTTTGGATTCGTCCACAAAAAAGAACTAAGAAAAATACTGTGAAGACAGTCAAGTTTCCCAAACCACTGCAGTCCTTCACTTCTGTTCCTATCTTTCTTTGCACTTCCTTCACAATTTCTGAATTCCTTTAACAGCAACTCTTGCTAAATTTCAGAAAGTACTTCAAAGCTGAAGGTGTATGGTTTTGAATTGAAACATTGGCAATTCCTTTCCCCACAAATCCAGTTTGATCTGCAGAGTTCCTCCAGCAGATTATTTGTTGCTCCAGAATTCCGCATCAGAAGTCTCTTGTATCTCCACTCTTGGATATCCTCTGATTATGAGGTAGGTGATCAAAGTACAACTTTTATTGCAAAATATCTTAAGTACATGAGATAAGGGTGTTATGACAACCCAGCTTTTTTTTGCTCAGATTATCCAGAGCTAATTAACACCACCCCCCGCCCCCAATCTTCCTCTCAACTGAGCAATTTCAAAAGACAATTCAGAGTCAATTACATCTGTGAACCCGGACAGACATATAGAGCAGACGAGACATAGGTAGGAGCTTTCCTTCCATGAAGTTCATGGGTGAACCGGATATATTTTTGCAACAACCTGATATTTTATTCTGATACTTATTTGTGGAAGATTTCACTGGAATTTAAAATTACTCAGTGGCTTTAATCAAAAGATAACTTAAGAACATAAGAAATATTGGCAGGAGTAGGCCATCTGGTCTTTTGAGCCTGCTTTGCCATTCAATAAGATCATGGCTGATCTGGCAATGGATTCATCTCCACCTACCCGCCTTTTCCCCAAAACTTTTAACTACCCTACTACGCAAAAATCTATCCAACCTTGTCTTAAATATATTTACTGAAGTAACCTCCACTGCTTCATTGGGCAGAGAATTCCACCACCTGCTGGGAAAAACAGGTCCTCCTCATCTCTGTCCTAAATCTACTCCCCAGAATCTTGAGGCTATGTCCCCTAGTTCTAGTCTCACCTATCAGTGGAAACAATTTTCCTGCCTCTATCTTATCTATCCCTTTCATATTTTTATGTTTCTATAAGATCTCCTTGCATCCTTCTAAATTCCAGTGAGTACAGTCCCAGGCAACTCAATCTCTCCTCATAGTCTAACCCCCTCATCTCTGGAATCAACCCGGTGAACCTCCTCTGCACTGCCTCCAAAGCCAGTATATCCTTCCTCAAGTGCAGCCTCACCAATACCCTGTACAGTTGCAGGATAACCTCCCTGCTCTTAAATTCAAACCTCTAGCAATGAAGGCGAACATCCCTCTAACATCTCTCTAATAGAGAGTACCCCGGTGGCTGTGCCCCTTGACAATAGGTACTCCTGTTTGAGTACTGCTGGGGGGGGACAGCTTACCTGGGGGAAGCGACAGTCGCCGTGCCTCCGGCACAGAGTCCGGCCCTGTAGCTCAGAAGGGTAGGGAAAGGAAGAGGAGGGCAGTTGTAATAGGGGACCCGATAGTAAGGGGGTCAGATAGGTGATTCTGTGGACGTAGTCCAGAGACCCGGATGGTAGTTTGCCTCCCTGGTGCCAGGGTCCGGGATATTTCTGATTGTGTCCAAGATATCCTGAAGTGGGAGGGTGAGGAGCCAGAGGTCATGGTACATATAGATACCAATGACGTAGGTAGGAAAAGGGAAGAGGTCCTGAAAGGAGAATATAGGGAGCTAGGAAGGGACTTGAGAAGAAGGACTGCAAAGGTAGTAATCTCGGGATTACTGCCTGAGCCATGCGACAGTGAGAGTAGGAATGCAATGAGGTGGAGGACAAATGCGTGGCTGAGGGATTGGAGCAGGGGGCAGGGATTCAAGTTTTTGGATCACTGGGACCTCTTTTGGTGCAGGCGTGACCTGTACAAAAAGGAAGTGTTACACTTGAATCCTAGGGGGACCAATATCCTGGCAGGGAGATTAGCGAGGGCTACTGAGGTGACTTTAAACTAGAATGGTTGGGGGGTGGGAATCAAATTAAAGAGGCTAGGTGAGAGGAGGTTAGTTCACAACAGAGGGATGGGAACCAGTGCAGAGAGACAGAGGGGTGTAAAATAAGAGTAGAAGCAAAAAGTAGTAAGGTGAAAAGTAAAAGTGGCAGGCCGACAAATCCAGGGCAAGCATCAAAAAGGGCCACTTTTCAACATAATTGTATAAGGGCTAAGAGAGTTGTAAAAGCGCGCCTGAAGGCTTTGTGTGTCAATGCAAGGAGCATTCGTAACAAGGTGGATGAATTAAAAGTGCAGATTGTTATTAATGAATATGATATAGTTGGGATCACAGAGACATGGCTCCAGGGTGACCAAGGATGGGAGCTCAACATTCAGGGATATTCAATATTCAGGAGGGATAGACATGAAAGAAAAGGAGGTGGGGTGGGGTTGCTGGTTAGAGAGGAGATTAACGCAATAGAAAGGAAGGACATAAGCCGGGAGGATGTGGAATCGATATGGGTAGAGCTGCATAAGACTAAGGGGCAGAAAACCCTGGTGGGAGATGTGTACAGGCCACCTAACAGTAGTAGTGAGGTTGGGGATGGTATTAAACAGGAAATTAGAAATGTGTACAATAAAGGAACAGCAGTTATAATGGGTAACTTCAATCTACATGTAGATTGGGTGAACCAATTTGGTAAGGGTGCTGAGGAAGAGCATTTCTTGGAATGTATGTGGGATGGTTTTTTGAACCAACATGTCGAGGAACCAACTAGAGAGCAGGCTATTCTAGACTGGGTATTGAGCAATGAGGAAGGGTTAATTAGTAATCTTGTCGTGAGAGGCCCCTTGGGTAAGAGTGACCATAATATTGTGGAATTCTTCATTAAGATGGAGAGTGACATAGTTAATTCAGAAACAAAGGTTCTGAACTTAAAGAAGGGTAACTTTGAAGGTATGAGACGTGAATTAGCTAAGATAGACTGGCAAATGACACTTAAAGGGTTGACGGTGGATATGCAATGGCAAGCATTTATAGATCGCATGGATGAACTACAACAATTGTTCATCCCAGTTTGGCAAAAGAATAAATCAAAGAAGGTAGTGCACCCATGGCTGACAAGGGAAATTAGGGATAGTATTAATTCCAAAGAAGAAGCATACAAATTAGCCAGAAAAAGTGGCTCACCTGAGGACTGGGAGAAATTCAGAGTTCAGCAGAGGAGGACAAAGGGCTTAATTAGGAAGGGGGAAAAGATTATGAGAGAAAACTGGCAGTGAACATAAAAACTGACTGTAAAAGCTTTTATAGATATGTGAAAAGAAAAAGATTGGTTAAGCCAAATGTAGGTCCCCTGCAGACAGAAACAGGTGAATTGATTATGGGGGGCAAGGACATGGCAGACCAATTAAATAATTACTTTGGCTCTGTCTTCACTAAGGAGGACATAAATAATCTTCCGGAATTAGTAGGGAACAGAGGGTCCAGTGAGATGGAGGAACTGAGGGAAATACATGTTAGTAGGGAAGTGGTGTTAGGTAAATTGAAGGGATTAAAGGCAGATAAATCCCCAGGGCCAGATGGTCTGCATCCCAGAGTGTTTAAGGAAGTAGCCCAAGAAATAGTGGATGCATTAGTGATAATTTTTCAAAACTCTTTAAAAGATTCTGGACTAGTTCCTGAGGATTGGAGGGTGGCTAATGTAACCCCACTTTTTAAAAAAGGAGGGAGAGAGAAACCAGGGAATTATAGACCGGTTAGCCTAACGTCGGTGGTGGGGAAACTGCTAGAGTCAGTTATCAAAGATGTGATAACAGCACATTTGGAAAGCGGTGAAATCATCAGACAAAGTCAGCATGGATTTGTGAAAGGAAAATCATGTCTGTCAAGTCTCATAGAATTTTTTGAGGATATAACTAGTAGAGTGGATAGGGGAGAACCAGTGGATATGGTATATTTGGATTTTCAAAAGGCTTTTGACAAGGTCCCACACAGGAGATTAGTGTGCAAACTTCAAACACACGGTATTGGGGGTAAGGTATTGATGTGGATAGAGAATTGGTTGGCAGACAGGAAGCAAAGAGTGGGAATAAATGGGATCTTTTCAGAATGGCAGGCAGTGACTAGTGGGGTACAGCAAGGCTCAGTGCTGGGACCCCAGTTGTTTACAATATAAATGACTTGGATCAGGGAATTAAATGCAGTATCTCCATTTTGTGGATGACACGAAGCTGGGCGGCAGTGTTAGCTGTGAGGAGGATGTTAAGAGGATGCAGGATGACTTGGATAGGTTAGGTGAGTGGGCAAATTCATGGCAGATGCAATTTAATGTGGATAAATGTGAAGTTATCCACTTTGGTGGCAAAACCAGGAAAACAGATTATTATCTGAATGGTGGCCGATTAGGAAAAGGGGAGATGCAACGAGACCTAGGTGTCATTATACACCAGTCATTGAAATAGGGCATGCAGGTACAGCAGGCGGTGAAAAAGGCGAATGGTATGCTGGCATTTATAGCGAGAGGATTCAAGTACAGGAGCAGGGAGGTACTACTGCAGTTGTACAAGGCCTTGGTGAGACCACACCTGGAGTATTGTGTGCAGTTTTTGTCCCCTAATCTGAGGAAAGACATCCTTGCCATAGAGGGAGTACAAAGAAGGTTCACCAGATTAATTCCTGGGATGGCAGGACTTTCATATGAAGAAAGACTGGATGAACTAGGCTTATACTCGTTGGAATTTAGAAGATTGAGGGGGGATCTGATTGAAACGTATAAAATCCTAAAGGGATTGGACAGGCTAGATGCAGGAAGATTGTTCCCGATGTTGGGGAAGTCCAGAACGAGGGGTCACAGTTTGAGGATAAAGGGGAAGCCTTTTAGGACCGAGATTAGGAAAAACTTCTTCACACAGAGAGTGGTGAATCTGTAGAATTCTCTGCAACAGGAAACAGTTGAGGCCAGCTCATTGGCTATATTTAAGAGGGAGTTAGATATGGCCCTTGTGGCTAAAGGGATCAGGGGGTATGGAGGGAAGGCTGGTACAGGGTTCTGAGTTGGATGATCAGCCATGATCATACTGAATGGCGGTGCAGGCTCGAAGGGCCGAGTGGCCTACTCCTGCACCTATTTTCTATGTTTCTATTTTCTATGTTTCATGATAGCCTGCTGCACCTGTAAACCAACCTTTTGTGATTTATTGATGAGATTTGAACTCATGGGTGTGGATTATTAATCCCAGCATTGCAGTTGTTGGAGCAGTAAATTAATGGCTGGACTGCTATGTCCTAGAGTGGTACTGGAGTTATTCTTCTCAAGAACATTTGCCATAGAATTATGATGAGTGCAAAGCCTTTTGTTTATTTACAAAGATGTTGCCAGGACTTACAGGACTGAGTTGTATGAAGAGGGTAGATAGGCTAGGACTTAATTCCTTATAGCAAAAGGGACTGAAAGGTGATCAAATAGAAGTGTATATATTCATAACGGGCATTGACAGAGTGAATGTGCTTGATCTTTTTCTCAAGGATGGAGAATCACGTCTTGGAGCTCATAGGTTTAATGCAAGAGGGAATATATCTGATAAGAACTTGGGGGGCAACTTTTTTTCACTATGAGTGGTATCTATGTGGAATGAGCTCTTAGAGGAAGTGGTTGAGACAAGTACACAGCAACTTGGACAGGTATATGGATGGGAAAGATTTAGAGTAGTGTGGGCGAGCTTAAATGGGGCATCTTGGACTAGTTCAGCTGAAGGGCCTACATGATTCTATGGTGACAGTCTAGGGGTTTGCTTAATATTGATCTTCTGTGGCAATATTCATTTTGTATTTAATGCTTTATCAGCAGCCCTGGTGGTTTCATTGCAGTAAGTTCTTTCTTAGCAAGTTTGAAATCTGAATGCTAAGTCCCATGGTACTTTGATCATCTTTTTTACTAGTACTATAAAAGTTTAAATGTTGCTCTTAAATGAATTTGTGATTTCCCTTTCCCAAACTGATGCAAGATTATGAACAACTGCCTCTCTTAACATTATTGTAGATACATTTTACGCTGTCTCTCTACCATTGCTGTGCTTCGCACACCAATACTTTGACTCATTCAGGGCTACAAATTTTGTCTTTCTTTATTACTGATATATGGAAGTATTCTGTAAGAAATTAAATTGTTCTCAAATGTCACTACACTGTAAAAGCAAACAATTTGGGCTGCAAGACTAATTGATTAGAGCATCAGACTTGATTTGCAGCCACGAAGACTCTATTCAGACAGTAATGTGATTTGCAGGTTATTGCAATTTGAGCAGAATGAAAAAAAACAGAAATTTCACTCGGTTTCATTTAGAAAGAGTATAGCTTTGGTTTCTAGAAGTGACACCAATTAATCAGTAGCCTTGTACTTTGCTCAAATTGGGAAATATTAGCTTCTTCCTTATATTACCCATGAAGAAGGCAAGGGATTTAAGGTGAATTATTTCATGTTAATGACAACTAAAAGAAATCTGCATCTTATTAGTTATGATAATTCTGATGCTGATCTTTTTCTTTAAAAATGGTCTCATCCATTTTAAAACTACTTCATTTCATTTTATGTTGCTGTGGAACAGAGCTATTTTAGTCGTAAATGTAAAAATTAATTTTAATTCAGTCACCGTCAGAAGCATTTTATAAACATCTGTACCAAAAGACCAATAGCTACTTTCAATTGCCAGCTTAGTACATCAGAAGAAAACTGTTCTTGGCTCATTTCGGATCTCTTGCAGCTGTGTTACCCTAAGCTCTTTGTTTGGTTCCCACCTTCTTTACTTCCTCTCTTCTTTCCATTTTCTTTTCTTACCTTCTGATTTACCACTCTTTCACCTTCTGCATTATGATTTTATACAGGCTCATTCAGTTGTATTCATTTTTGAAATGAACAAGGTCACAGTTTACTGCCCATACTTAAAAGCCATTGAACAAAACAGCTAGCTCCTTACAATACAGTCCTATGGGTCTATGCCAGCTCTAAACAATCCCACCTCCTTCTTTTACTTCCCTGCAACCCTTCAAGTTATTCTCTCTTACATCCTCACCAAATCTCCCTCACCCTCTTCAAGATCAATTGGCATCTATAGAAGGAAATGCACAATTTATGTTGCAGTCGAGACCCTATTAGTTTCCTGTTAGCATGTCTTTTAGATTGTGGGAGGAATCCAGAGCATCTGGGGAAACCCATACAGTCAAGGAGAGTAGATGCAAACTCCACACAGAGCACTAGTGGTCAGGATTGAACCAGGGTTGCTAGGTTCTGAGGCTGCAACCCTAACAGTTGCCACCACCATGTCTCTTTAGAGTCAACCACTTCAGTGAGTCTGGAGGCACAGGTTAGAGGGTCATATGTTTTTTTCCTGAACATTTGGAGATACAAAGGTCTGCAGAGGTTGAAATCAGAAAGGGAAAAAAATCTAAATGAAGGTTTCTGATGCAAGACTTTCACTGTCCACCAATTGAAGGGACTTGACTTGAAACATAAATTGTGGATTTCCTTCTATAGATGCTGATTGACCTACAAAAAATAACTTCCTCCAGCAGTTTTTTTTTACTGACAATCTAGTCATTTGTAGTGATCAATAATTGCTGAATTCAAGTGTCACAAATGGCATGGGTGGGATATGAACTCAAACTTCTGGATGACTTGTCCGGTAACTTTATTCCCTTTGCTTTTTCGCACTCTTCACGATTGTTCATCCCTATGTGTGTCATTAAGCACTGCACTATTTGAAGAACAGCATCAAGTTTTCATGGTGCTTTAACATGGAAACACAGAAGCATTGAAAACCTTCAGCACAATACAGGCCCTCTGGCTCACAATGCAGTGCCAAACGTGTACTTACTTTAGAAATTACCTAGGGTTACGCATAGCCCTCTATTTTTCTAACATCCATGTAACCTATCCAAGAGTCTCTTAAAAGACCCAATTGTATCCACAATAGTGGATTGAGGATTTAACCCATAATTTGCTTTAACCAATAATTATTCTTCATTTTGTCAAGCAAAACCTTGCTTTTGTTTTGTGCTTTTCTCATTAACCATAGTGATCGCTTCAGCAACTATTTAAAGCACCTTTCATCTCTGAGCATTGTGATGCAGTGATATAAGATACTTTATATAATCTGAGCCTCACCTTATCCATCTCTTCTTCGTGTTGCTCTTATATTCACTCAATCTCTTGTCTTTTCCTCTTTCAGTCGATTGCTCTTTATTTTGTAATTTCTTTTCTGCCTTTGTGTTCTTGTCAAGACTGATAGTATCTCAACCATCCTAGAGCAAATTAGGTTATCCTGAGAGAGTTCATACCCTACCTGAGTTGAGTATTTGAAATGGTTGAAGGCAGTCATCTGTAGTTTAGTGGACAATGAGTTATTCTTGTCTCAAATTATCCCTTTTTGCCCTTTCATTCACCATATATACATCCTTTTTAAACCTCTTTAAAGTTGTTGACGCTGTCATCTATGAGGTACTGTGGAATACTCTCCTCACGTTTGACTGCCAACAGAAATTCATGCCGAAGTTCCACAATAGTGTGCAAGCCATGATCACAACCAAGAGGTCTACAACAGAACTATTCCCAGTGAAGACTGAGGTCCACCAAGGCCCCAGCATTTTTTTCAATCTTTTTTACCACCAATTTGCACTCGGATTCAACAAACTTCCTGCTGATCTTCAGATCGAATGAGAAACTATTCAATCTGTGGTGACGACACACCAGAAATGAGATCAACCAAGCCTTAGTAGTGAGGCTGCAATTTGCAGATGCCTGCAGCATTTGAGCAAGCTCAATGGTAAGTTCGAACACGGAGCTTATTCATTGAGGCAAGGAAGTCATTCATGCTGAATATCCACAAGTCAAATGCCCTCTACCAACCCAGCCCCACTGGACCAAGGCACATCAAAAAAAGTTCAGTTTATTGCCATGTGCGCAAGCACTGTCAGGTACAGGCACAATGAGAAAACTTACTTGGTGCAGCATCACAGAATATACACTGTACATCAATTGTGCAAGACAATAAAAAGAAGAGAAGGAAAAAAGGCTGCAAAGATAGAAACAGTGTAAAGAAAACCCACAATCAGATATGAGTCCATGTTGTGGAAGAGATGTTCTGTAACATTCTGCTGCTGAGGTAGGGCTAGGGTTGTGCAAGTTGGTTCGAGAACCAGCTGATTGTAGGAGAGTAGCTGTTCTTGAACCTGACAGTGTAGAACCTCAAGTTTCTGTACTTCCTGCCTGATGGTAACAGGAGAAGAGGGCACAACACATATAGTTAGGATCTTTGATATATATCACTTGCTTGGTGCAGTGCCCCATATTGATGTTGTTAGTGGTGCCTGAGATGGACTGGGCTACATCCATTACTGTCTGCAGCCCTCTGCCCTCTGATAATGCATGGTCATGATGAGAAACTGGAAAACATGAACCACTCCCCAAAGCTCAGGAGCAAACTCTCAGTGAAAGCTGTGATTTATGATGAAATTCACAACTGCGTTCAATGTGGCAGAACAGCCTTTGATTGATTGACTCTTATCATGTTTTATCGATGCACCATGAAAAGCATTCTGTCTGCATGCATAACAGCTTGAACATAGAACATACAGCACTGGACATGCCCTTCGTCCCATAATCTTGCGCTAAAACGAATAAATTTATAATCAAATGGCCAGCTAAACAAATCCCATATGCCTACTCAATGTCTATATCAGACATCCCACACTGCAAAAACTCACTTCAGGGAGGTAGCACCACCATTTCAGGGAGGTAGCACCCCTGCCCCCCCCGCAACCCCATATCCCACCCCACCGCACCCCCGTTGACCTCCAAGTGTGCATGTATACGGGACATTTGATTATCAAAGAACACAACAATTTATTTGATCACATATTGAAACTATTTATACACACACACACACACACACACACACACACACACACATATATATATATATATATTCCTTGATGAGTATTTTGTTGGCAGACTCGATGCTAATAGCTAAATGCTAATGCAATAGCTTTACTATTTCTTTTGCGAACTTTCCTTGTACTGTGATGTGGTTTGCTTGATAGATTTGAGCATTTTGCTGGAAGTCTCAACCTCATAGCAGTCTGTGTCAATGAATTTGTTAACTTTGCAAGACATCAGATTCACAAGTGTTTTGTGAGACAGCTGACTTCTGAATTCTGTCTTAATGTGATGCACCATGCTGGATACCCTTTCTACACCACAGTTAGAATTTGGCAGCACCAAAAGCAGCTTCATCAACTGGCAGAGCTCTTTGAATCTCAACCGCCCTGTGCTCACAGATTTTACTTTGGACAGCTTCCCCCCGAACTCATCAACTGGCAAACTTTTGTTGTTTGGCACCAGTCCCTCAAGGTTAGTTGAGACATAATCCAGGACTTCCAAATGGAGCTGTTCTCTTGCATCTGCCTTGATCACATTTGGAAATCTCTCTGCCAAAGTCAAAATCTGGTCTGGAAGCACCTCATCTTGGCTGTCTGTATTGACCACTGACAGATTTTTCAAGATTTGGTCTCTCATTGGGAACTTCAAGATTTTTTGAAAGCATCTGACATAGAATGCTCTGGCATCTTTGAAGAACTGCTTTGTCTTGTAAAGGGGGGGGGGGGAATCTCTTGTGCTTCCTTGCTTAGCAACTGCCTCCTTGCCAGGTACCCATTAAAAAGCTCTTCATCTCGGCAGTGAATTTCAGGGTTGCTCATATCTATCTCCTGAATGTTCTGTTCTCTCAATACCTTTGACTCAATAAATCTGCTTGCTATGTCATGCAGGAGCTCTTCTATACAGTGATCATGCTTCAGAATATTTCTTTGAGGATTTTTTTTGAAGAATCAAGGGATCAGCTAAGGTGAGAAATAAATGCATAATATTCTCTTAAAGTTTTTTAGAATTTTTATGGGGCACTCAGCTGGGCTCTGAGTCCAATTATGGAGTTGTTAGTTCTGAAGAGCAAAAGCAAGGACATTCAGTCTACAACATTTCTCCCTTGTTACGGTTTCTTCAAGATTAAAGCCAGTTTCAATTTAAAAAAATAGTTCATCTGCTCTCAGGATGAGGCTTTTCATTCTAGGACGAGGGAGATGTCTTCATTTTTTAAAGAAAGGGGCTTCCCTTCCTCCACTATCAACTCTGCTCTTAAACGCATCTCCCCCATTTCACGTACATCTGCTCTCACTCCATCCTCCCACCACCCCACTAGGAATAGGGTTCCCCTGGTCCTCACCTACCACCCCACCAGCCTCCGGGTCCAACATATTATTCTCCGTAACTTCCGCCACCTCCAACGGGATCCCACCACTAAGCACATCTTTCCCATTCTGACATGTCTATCCACGGCCTCCTCTACTGTAAAGATGAAGCCACACTCAGGTTGGAGGAACAACACCTTATATTCCGTCTGGGTAGCCTCCAACCTGATGGCATGAACATTGACTTCTCTAACTTCCGCTAGGCCCCACCTCCCCCTCGTACCCCATCTGTTACTCATTTTTATGCACACATTCTTTCTCTCACTCTCCTTTTTCTCCCTCTGTCCCTCTGAATATACCTCTTGCCCATCCTCTGGGTCACCCCCCCCCCCGTCTTTCTTCCCGGACCTCCTGTCCCATGATCCTCTCGTATCCCCTTTTGCCTATCACCTGTCCAGCTCTCGGCTCTATCCCTCCCCCTCCTGTCTTCTCCTATCATTTTGCATCTCCCCCTCCCCCTCCAGCTTTCAAATCCCTTACTCACTCTTCCTTCAGTTAGTCCTGACGAAGGGTCTCGGCCTGAAACGTCGACTGCGCCTCTTCCTATAGATGCTGCTTGGCCTGCTGCGTTCACCAGCAACTTTGATGTGTGTTGCTTGAATTTCCAGCATCTGCAGAATTCCTGTTGTTTTAGTTCAGGATATATGGACACAGGGGCTGTGCGTAAGCAGAAAGCAAAATAGACAGAAAGACAGCCAAAATTAGGAATCAAAGTTCTTAGGCAGTTCAATGGGAGTGTTATCTCACCAGGATCTGCAGTGGACTGTTCCTGTCCATCATCAGCAGAAGTGATTTAGTTTTGGATATAATGTCAAAACGTACTCCTGAAACAAATCAATGCCTTGTTGACAATGTTCATGATTGGTTACTTCTGTCATTTATAGCAAGACACATAGATGCTGCCTGGCCTGCTGAGTTCTTCCAGCCTTTTGTGTGTTACACAAAGAAGAGCTTTGTTTTGCATGCTGTCAAAGCAGATTGTGCTATATACATCATTATATTCAGGTAATTAAAGGAAAATAGAATGTAGAATATAGTACTGCAGTTACAGAGAAATTGCAGTGCAGGTAGAATGATTAAAAAAACAAGGACCAAGATGAGGTAGACTAGGAGATCAAGAGTTCATCTTAAATTAAATGAAGCCCCTTCAAAAGTCTGATAACAGCAGGATAGAAGCCAAACTCCAGCTCGTAAGTGCCATTACAAAGGAAGCTTTTACAGCTCTTCTTTCTTAGAAGTTTGCAAACAATTGTCATGTCATCTAAAACTTTGACAAACTTTTATAGGTGTGTGGGGGAGGGTATATTGACTGGTTACATCATGGCCTGGTATGGAAATGGCAATGTCCTGGAATGGAAAAGCTTACAAAAGCCCAGTCCGTCAAGGCTAGAGCCCTCCCCACCATTGCACACATCTACATGGAGTGCTGTCCCAGGAATGCAGCATCCATCATCAAAGATCGGCATCACTGGGCCAAGCTCTCTTCTCACTGCTGCCATCAGGAAGGAGGTACAGGAGCCTCAGGAACCACACCACCAGGTTCTGAAACAATTATCTCTCAATTGTTGGGCTCCTGAACCAGAAAGGGTAACTTCACTCAACTTCGTTCACCCCATTACTGAACAGTTCCCACAACCTATGGACTCACTTTCTATGACTCTTCATCTCATGTTATTAATTATTATTTCTTTTTTGTGTTTGCATAGTTTGTTGTCTTTAGCTCATTGGTTGTCTGGCCATCCTGTTGGGTGTGGTCTTTCATTGATTCAATTTTGTTTCCCCGCAAAGTCCACAAGAAAATGAATATCAGGGTTGTATATGGTGACATATATGTACTTAGATAATAAATTTACTTTAAACTTCGAATTTCAAGAAGATCATTCTAAGATACGTGACAATAAAAAAACCCACGCAACAAGAGAAGTTCACCATATATCAGCTCAATATTGCTTTGCAATCAATAAGATCATAACCATAGCTATTTTTCTGCCAATTTTCTATAATCTTTATATAAAAATCACTCTCAGCCTTGCACATGTTCAATTATTCAAGCCCCATAGTTTGCTGAGATAAAAAAAAACGTGTGGGAAGAAATTCCTCCTCACTTCTGAAATGGTCTGCCCTCTTTTGAGAGTCCTCCCTAGTTCTGAGAATGCTTTTGTGATTAGCAAAAATAAATGCCAAAGCATCAATCTTGTCATGCTCCCTTTTAATAGTATATGCTTAATAAGTTCACACTTCATGCTTCTGAATTCCAATGAATGTAGGCCTAACCTATCAACATTGAAAAGGGGACAACCCCTTCATCTCGTGGTGAAAAGCAGCTAGACAAGGTGATGGAAAAGACATCTGGTACACTTGCTTTCATTGGTCAGAGTACTGATTACAAGAGTTGGGACATATGTTAGCGTTGTACAAGACTATAATGAGATTGTATTTGGAGCACTGTGTGCAATTCAAGCTTATATAAAGGATGAAACTGAATGGGTGCTAATAAGATCCACAAGGATTGTACCTAGTTTGGAGAACTTGAGTTATAGAGAGAGACTGGATTGTCTGGGCTGTTCTCCCTGGATCATTGGCGATTGTGGGGTGGCTTTATTTATAGAGGCATGTGAAACATGAGGGGCATAGATGAGGTGAATGGACAAAGGCTTTTTCCTCGGGTAGAGGAGTCTAAAATCAGAGGGTATAAATTTAAGGTAAGAATGGGAAAAGAGTAAAGGGACTTTAAGGGCAACTTTTCACAAAGGTGATGGTGGGTATGTGGAACAAGTTTCCAGAGAAATGGTAGAGGTGGGTACACTTGTAAAAGTTTTGTAAGTATTTAGATCGGTACATGAACAGAAGGGTTTAGAAGGATATGGGCCAACGTAGGAAAATGGAACTAGCTCAGTTCCTGGTGGGCATGGATGATTTGGACTGATTTCCATGCTGTTGACCTCCATGATTTTATGAAACAATGAACTTGGTGAACATGATCTAAATTGTCACTTGTGCAAGTTTATTCTTCTGCAAATAAGGAGACCAAAATTGAACAGTCTTTGTAAGAAATTCATGTTTATAATCTATTCTTTAGGTGCAGTAAAGTACAATATTCCACTTGCCTTCCAAATCATTTACTTTACCTACATGCTACTTTTTTATATTTATGTTTGAGAACAGCTAGATCCCTCTGGAGCTGTATTATGCCGACGTTCCTTGTGTAAATATTGTTCAGCTATTCCAGTCCTTTTACCAAATTAGATAAGCAAACGTTCTCTTATTTTACACTATAGCTGCCAAATTTCTGCCCATTCACTTACTCTTTCCATGACCTTTTGTGGATTCTTAATGCTCTTACATTTTGATTTCCTGTTTATCTTGTTTGATCAACTAATGTGGCCACAATACATGTTATTCTTTCATGTAATTCATTAACACACAGTGCAAATAGTTGAGGTCCCAGCATTGCTTCTCATGATACCTAATTAGTTGGTGCTTGGCAACCTGAAAATGACCCATTTATTTTGACTGCTTCTCCTTTCCTTTGTCTCTGCCAATTTGTTATTACGCACAATACCATGTAATATTACCCGAATACATTGTCCATGATACTTGAAAGGCTTCTGCGAAAAGTCTCTCTCCTTTTTTCAACTGGAAGTATTCCATTTGTGATTTTTTTTCAATCCACTGGGATTTACCAAGAAGATAGAGAATTTTCTGAAAACTAGATTAGATTTGTTATCATTGACTGATATGATGTGAAATTTGTTGATTTTGTGGCAAAGACACATTGACTATAAATTACAAAAATTAAATAAATGGTGCAAAGAAAGGAATGACAAAGTAGTTTTCATGGGTTATGGACCATTCAGAAATTTGGTGGTAGAGGGTAAGAAGCTGTTTCTGAGTAATGGAGCGTTTGCCATCAGAATTTTGTACCATCTTTTTGATGGTACTTAACATGCAGAGGATATGTCCTGGTTGGTGAAGGATGAAGGTTGGTGAAGGTTCTTAGTGACGGATGCCATCTTACTTGAGGTACTGCCTCTTGAAAATGCCCTCAGTGGTGGAAGGTTTGTACCTGTGATGAAGCTGCTGAGTCTATGATCCTCTGCATCCTGTTTTGATCCTGTGCATTAGAGGCTTCATACACAGCTGTGACAAAACCAGAATGCTCTTCATTGTTTGCATTAGAAATCTCCTTGTCAAATGCAGCAGAAGAAAGCAGCAATTGGATTTGGATTAAAAGGAAGGACAACAACTGGACTGCATAATGACGACAGGAGGGTATGGAATTGAGGGGGTGTATCTGGGACGCCAGGTAGCACCATTGAGCCCTCTGGAGACGTCGTGGGCTTATCAACGAAATGTCAAAGAAGGAGGGTGCTCACCTGATGACCCCGATGACGTACCTCCCCTCCCTCCTTGTTACCACTCCAAGCCCACTGCCAACATCGAGAGTGCTGACTTACCATAGGGACTGATACGTCAAATCCTAGTAGCTCTGCTGTGAGAGTCTTTGGTGACATAGTGAATTGCCTCAAAGAGCAACACATCTGCTATTTCTGTAGCCAGTCCTTTTAAGATCCTGAAATCAGGCCAAATGATCTAAGGGACTTTTCAGCCTGTAGCCTCAGTTCTGTTGTAAGTTCTCTGGCCAGAAACATTAACTGTTCCTCTGTCCACAGAGAGGACCTGACCTGCTGACTGTTTCCAGCATTTTCTATTTTCGTTAGTCTCATTAGTTTATTTATTAATATTCCTTCAGTAATAATTATTTTAAGATTCCCCCTCAATTTACCTTTCTTATTTCGTACCATTATTGTGGTGCTTTTGGTATCCTCTGTTGTAAATGCAGATATAAAATATTTAAGCAACACACACAAAAAATGTTGGTGGAACGCAGCAGGCCAGGCAACATCTATAGGAAGAGGTACATTCGACGTTTCAGGCCAGGACCCTCTGTTATCTTAGACTCTGCCATCTCCTTATTTTCCATTGTTTCTGCAGAATGACTCCTGCAGACAGTGATATCATGTGAATCAGATCATCAGTATTGGTGGTATTGATTGATGGACAGATAATGACTTCAACTCTGAGGATAACTCATTTGCTTACTTGGAATAGTGCCTTTGAATGTTTTGCATCCACTTTAGACAGCAGATGGGACCTCAATTAAAAATACTTCAAACAAAACTATTGATGTGTTTTTTGTACCAAAAAAAAGCAAATAAAAGCAGGGCTGCTTTTCTTTAAATGAGTATCTCAAAGGCTATGGTGACATAGTGGTTGAGATACAACAGCCTGGGTTATTGATCCATAGCAGCTGGAGTGTATAAATTAAATAAGTCTGGAATAACTGTTCTGGTTACAGCAATGAAACTTTTGGATTGTTATTAAAAATAAACAATCTGCTTGACAATAAAATTCACCACCTATACACATATTTGCCTTGTAGGTAACTCCACACCCAATTGACTTCTAACTGCCGGGCATTCATAGAAATCGTTCTTCTATAATGAATGAAATTGTTCTATGATGAACGAATGAATTCTCTCATAAATGAAAAATACTTTGGTGAAATTCATCATGGATGGGCTTTGCTGACTCCAACAAAGAAGTACTGCTCAAAATATTCTACAAATGCTAACTCATTGTATTTTTAATGTACAGTATATAGTTCTGAGAACATGTACAATTTAATGTACTTGTGCCAGTCCTCAATGCTTTACTTTAAAAAATCTTCATTGTAATACGTGTTGTCTACTACACCAATCAGACTTCATCAGTAAGACATTGAGAGAAGAGTTTGGGATGTTATGTTGCAGTTGTGCATGACATTAGTGAAGCTACCTTTGGAGTATTGTGTTCAGTTTTTGATCAGCCTGTTATAGAAAGAGTGCAGAGGAAGTATATGAGGATGCTGGTGGGACTGATGGGTTGAGCAAGGACTTTATTCATTAGAATGTAGAATGAGAGGTGATTTTACAGAAGGGTATATAGTTTGAGGGACATAGGTAGGTTAAATGTGACAGCTCTTTTTCCCCAGGATTCGGAATCAGGAACGGGGGTTTAGGTTTAATGTGGGAGGGGAGAGATTTAATAAGAACTTGTGTGTTCTTATTACTGGAGGTGGGTCGTCCAGTGGGTGGTCCTTATATGGACTGAGCTGCCAGAGGAAGTGGTTGAGGCAGGCACGTTAACCACATTTAAAAGGCACATGGATGCATCTGTGGATAGGAAAGGTGCAGAGGGATGTGCACTAAATGTGAACAAATGAGTCTAACTTAGATGGGAATCTTGGTCAGCATAGAACAGAGGGCTGAGGGGCCTTTTTCCAAGCTGTAAGATTCTATAACTTTGAAACAAGCAAACTCAAGCTCTTCCTTCGCTCTTGAAGTGATTGGTGCGCATTGATTTTTCCATGAGAAATAAGTACTGCCTTTGATGTTTAAAACACAAAAATAAAGCTATCATCAATGTAACAGGGCTGTCGGCATTTTGTTTTAATTCAGCCTTTTCTTTCATGAGTACATCAATCAAAGTGCAAAATAATACTGAACCAGAGTGACATTACGTTTCAGTTATCTGTCTCTTTGTCAGTAACTTTGTGTTGCTTGACACAGTTCCACATTCTCCTCCCCACCAGTGCTGGCCACAATTGATCATCGAACCTCTCCTAACCCACTCTGCCAAAATTCTGTGACTTGCCTGTTGCTTGTAAAACATTTATCACAGAACTCCAGCCCTGGGCTAAATAGATAAATTTGTATTTTATATATAGATATATATACGTATATATCCATTATGGACAAATTATCTTTTCCCCTTGAAATGACTCCAATTTCATTTTCAAGCTAAAAGAGCAGAGGCAGTTTAAATGGTTGAAAAGTCTAATTTCACGGCTATTTCCTGGAATTGCTGCTTTCCTGATATCCATTGATCCACTCGTGCTGATTGCATTTGTATTTGACAGGCAGGATTTGCAGAGCTGTTGATTAATTCACACTTCTGTGGAGAACAGTGTGCACTGAGAGCCAATCCTGTGGTCTAGCAGAGGTGCCCTGTTCTTGGTTGTAAGTGGGTCATCATTAATTGTAGGAAAGAATGGAAGGGCAAGAGTTGAGCACAGATTCTAGGGGAAGTTGTTGATGTCAGATGCCTCTGGTATGCCTCATTCAGATTCAGTGAAGTCAACCAAGCTGGAGATAAGTTCAACCAATGGCAACAAACAACCTAAAGGTCCATCCTATTATCTTTTCCTCTTGTGGAGCTCCAGCTTGAAGATCAATTCATGAGTCATTGAAGATTGTCTTGGGTTGGGCCGGCTGGTGGTGCATTGACATCAGTGCCGGACCCGGGAGCGGAGGTTCCCGGGTTTGAAACCAGTTGGGTCCGCTCCTGAGTACGCTTTCCATCCGTACCGGGTTGAGTGTCAAGATTGCAACTCGACCTCATAAAATAAAGGGAAAAATACTGTGAAAATGTCTGTGTGAGGAATGGCGTGCCACACAGTCTCTCTCTCGCTCCACGCCTTGTAAAAGCCCTGCAAAAGACATCATCACGTTCGCACGCACACGCATGCACACACACACGCATATGCACAGACACGCATGCACGCAGGCACACGCAAAAAAAAAAGTAGAGGATTGTCC
The DNA here is from genome assembly GCF_963921235.1 of Mobula hypostoma. Lineage (NCBI taxonomy): Eukaryota > Metazoa > Chordata > Chondrichthyes > Myliobatiformes > Myliobatidae > Mobula > Mobula hypostoma. Next base: position 160,932,735 of record NC_086100.1, read on the forward strand.
TGGGTTACTGAATGGTCCACTGAGTCATGTTCCTGCACAATGTTTTTGTTCAAGGAAAAATCCCTGTTATAATTTGGGGACTTCCTGAACCTGAAATAAATAATATGATTTGGATTATGTGGAACTTACAAAAAAAAAAAATCCCTGTTCCACATTTTCCCTCCTCCACAGTGCACATCTGACCCATGGCCCAATTGAAATTGATTTAATTGAGCTGCTGGAGAACAATTATAAAACAGATGCCATCAGAGAGTTGGCAATAGATTGTAAATGGAAGCAGAAGTAGGCCATTCAACCTCTTGGGTTTCATCTACGATTCAGTAAGATCATGGCTGATCTTTTACCTGAGCATCATCTGGCCAGTACTAAGATCCCATGATTCTATTAACATGTGAAAATGTATTGCTCTGTGGCTTATTTATGCTCAGCGACTAAGTCTCTGCAATTTGTTTGGATGGAAAATTGTAAAGACTCACCTCCCTTGTGTGAGGCAAGTTTTTCTCATCTCAGTCCTGAATAATTGACTTAAAGACCTCAGATACTGGGGTCTGCAGCAAAACACAAGATGCTCAAGGAATATAGCAGGACAGGCAACATCTATTGAGGGATCTGGCTAGTCGATGTACTGGGTTGAGACCCTTCATCTGGATTGAAAGAGTAAAGGGAAGATTAGATGAAGGGAAGGATGAAACAAAAGCTGATAAACAATAAATAGATCCAGGTGAGAAGCAGATGGGGCTAGGAAGAGAGAAAATAGTGACAAAGATTAGGAGGTGACAGGTGGAGGCAACGATGAGCTGCAGATGGTGGAAACTGATAAGAAATGAAGGTGGAGCATGGAATCAAATAAGGGTGGAGGTGTGGGAAGATGGGAGCAGTAAGGGGAGGAGATCCTGTGGGAGGAGTGAGTGGGTGGAAGGAAACAGGGTTGTGGAGGACTGGGTGAATGTAGGAGGAACTGGGTAGATCAGGATGAGAGAGGAAAGCAACAGAGAAGGAGGATGTCACCTGAAATTGCAGAATTCAATGTACATACCATTGGGTTGTCAACGACCTAGGTGGGATATGAGGTGCTGTTCCTCTAGTTTCTACTTAGCCTCACCCTAGCAGTGGAGGAGGTGTGCTGGGGTGAAAATAAAGAAGCCATTTTAAATGGCTAGCAACCTGGAGCTCCGTAATGCCGTGGTTCTCAGCACCTCAGCCAAGGGCAACATGAATTCTATCTACTGTCAAGCCCCATAAGAATTCTGTCCATTTACTGTGTCCATTAGTATATCAGATGAAATGACAACACTGAAAATGTGATACCAGTCATTGTCTCCTGCAATACAACCCAAGAGTCAAGGGATATAACAATGATGATGGCACTTTTACATCAACTAAAGTTCTTAATCCATTCTCGTGGAAATGCCTCTGAGGATTTTCTAGATCATTGATAATTTGTCCCACTCTGTAATTGGCTGATTAAAATAATATTCATATAGCTCCAGCTGCTATGGTTGCATTCACTGCTTTCCTAGACAGAAGTTCAGTTGCCTGGATTATGATAGTTCATCATTCTACATCTTTTATTGTGAATAAAGAAACTGTAAAGGTACGTAGGGATAAAATGTAAAGGGGAGAAAGTATTTTGCAGTTCTCAATTGCAGTGCTTTATAGCAATCTAATTCACCTGAACACAAGCTTGTGCCTCAGTAAACTGATTCACTCTCAGAAATACTGGATGATAGTTGGTATCTTAAACCAAACTTTATTGTGAAAAATAGGATTATTTTCTTTATAATGATGGACTCAGGGAAACTTCTATATCAAAATCTTGTGCAAATGTGTAAGTTCTTGAAGTGGTACTGGCCAGCATTACGTATGTTACATCCTTCTTATGATAATGAATGGATGCCTTTTGAACTTCGCTTCAGGTGTAGGTCTCATTTTGCCTGCACTTTTGCAGACTTAGTTCCCTTTTTATGAATTAATTCTTTCTTCAGGCAAGTCTCCCGGATTCCACAAGTAATTTACTTCCTCGAGCCATCTGGATAAGTACATGGATAGGAAAGGTTTGGAGGGCTATGGATCAAATGTGGCCAGATGAAACTAGCTGGCTGGGAAGTACAGTCAGCATGGTCAAATTGGGCTTCAGGGCCTGGTTCTATGTTTTAAGATTCTAATACAACCTCTGATAAGTTTTCAAATTTGCAAAACAGCTATTATTTGCCAATATTTAAGAATTTGTGAAATCTTAATTCTATTTAAAAATGTCTCAAATGATTCTCCCAAATACTGGCTATGTGTAAAGAACCAGTGGTATTAACTGTTCCATTTCTAAGTGTGCCGTAATATGCTCATATATGAAAGAATCAGCAGACATTGGAAATCTGGAATAAACACAGGAAACGCGGAAAACGGTCTGCAAGTTAGGCAACAAGATGCAATGTCAGATCTATTAACAGGTCTTTGACCTGATGCATCAGTATTGTTTTGCTTTCCACAGATACTGCCTCACCTGCTGAATGTTTCAACCATTTTCTGTTTTTAAATTGCTCTAATTAATTTGTTTGGTCATCTTTCTCCAGTAATAATTGTTTAAGATTCTCCTTCCTTTTACCATCTTTATTTTGTATTAATATTACGATGCTTTTGCCATCCTCCGAAGAAAATATTTGTCCAAGACTTTGCAATTCTTTATTTCCTATTATTTTTGCAGAGGAACTGCAGCAGACAGCAATATCCTGTGAATCAGATAATCTGTATTGGTGATGTTGATTGACAGATAAATGATTACTCAGACTCTGGGGTTATCTCCTCGGCTTTTCTTGGATACTACTTGTAATGCATTAAATGCATCCTCCTTTTCTGATGATATTATAGCATGGTGCATTTTTCTCCATTTGTGACTGATGAGATCCAATAGTATAAAGCCATACAGGACGTCTCTCTACTGCTCCACTTCTCTACGCTCTCTATACCCATGACTGTGTGGCTAGGTATAGCTCAAGTACCATCTATAAATTTGCTGATGATACAACCAGTGTTAGTAGAATCTCAGATAGAGATGAGAGTGCACACAGGAGCGGAATATACCAGCTAGTTGAGTGATGTCACAGCAATAACCTTGCACTCTATGTCAGTCAGACAAAAAAGCTGATTATAGACTTCAGGAAGGGAAAGATGAGAGAACACGAACCATTCCTCATAACAGATCAGAAGTGGAGAGAGTGAGCAATTTCAAGTTCCTGGGTGTCAAGATCTCTGAGGAACTAACCTGGTCCCAGCATAACGATGTAGCTATAAAGGAGGCAAGACAGCGGAGTTTGAAGAGATATGGTTTGCCAACTGAAACTCCTGAAAACTTCCATACACGTACTGCAGAGAGCATTCTGACAGGTTGCATCACTGTCTGGTACAAGGGGGTGGGGTGCTATCGCATAGGACTGAAACAAGCTGCAGAAATTCATAAAATTAGTCAGCTTCATCTTGGGTACTAGCCTCTGCAGTACCCAAGACGTCTTCAAGGAGCAGTGCCTCAGGAAGACGACATCCATTCTCAGGGCCCCTATCACCCTAGACATGCCCTCTTCTCATTGTTACCATCAGGAAGGAGGTACAGAAGCTTAAAGGCACACACTCAGCGATTCAGGAACAGCTTTCTCTCCTCTGCCATCCAATTCCTAAATGGACATTGAACCCATGAACACCAGCTCACTTTTAAAAATATATATTATTTCTACATTATTTTTAATCTATTCAATATATCTATATATAATTACAGCTATTTATTTATTTACTTTTCATTTCTATATTTTAATGTATTGCATTGAACTGCTGCTGTTCAGTTAACAAATTTCACGACACATACCGGTGATAATAAACCTGATTCTGATTCTTCAGCCCAACTGGTCCATGCTGACCAAAATACCCGTCCAAGCTGGTTCGATTAGTTTGTGTTTGGCTCGTGGCATTCTAAACCTTCCCTATCTATGTACCTGTCTAACTTACTTTTGAAATTTGTTATTGGACCTGTCCTAACCAATTCTTCTGGCAGTGCATCGTATATACTGACTACTCTCTATGTTAAAAAAAAGTTTCACTCAAGTTCCTATTAAATCTTTCCTCTCTCATCATAAACCTAGGACTTCTAGTTTTTGATTCTTCAAATCTAGGAAAAAGACTAACTTTATTCACCATATCTACATATGTCCTCATGACAGCCATAAGATTAACACTCAGTGTCCTACACTCCGAGGAAAAGGGCATTGAAACATAGAAAACATATAGCAGAATACAGGCCCTTCGGCCCACAAAGCTGTGCCGAACATGTCCCTACCTGAGAACGACTTAGGCTTTAGCCCATAGCCCTCTATTTTTCTAAGCTCCCTGTAGCCGTCCAGGAGTCTCTTAAAAGACCCTATTGTTTCTGCCTCCACTGCCGCCGTCGGCAGCCCATTCCACGCACTCACCACTCTCTGCATAAAAAACCTACCCCTGACATCTCCTCTGTACCTACTTTTAAGCACCTTAAGACTATGCCCTCTCGTGCTAGCCATTTCAGCATATCCTATCTCGTCCTAAAATTCAGTCTTAAAGCAAAATAGCGCAATTCTTAACATCTTTACTTCCAACTTTTTGGGGGTAGTCTTCATAGCATTGAATGTCAAAAATTGCAAATGTCACTCCACTCTTTAAGAAGGGATAGAAGCAGAAGAAAGGAAACTATAGGCCAGTTAGTCTGATCTCAGTGGCTGGGAAGATGTTGCAGTTGGTTATTAAGGATGAAGTCTCAGGGTACTCAAAGGCACATGAGAAAATAGGCCAAGTCAGCATGGTTTCCTCAAGGGAAAGTCTTGGCTGACAAATCTGTTGGAATTCTTTGAAAAAATAACAAGCAGGATAGACAAAGGAGAATTGGTTTATGCTGTGTACTTCAATTTTTGGAAGGCCTTTGATAAGTTGCCACACATGAGGCTGCTTAACAAGCTACGAGCCCTTAGTATTACAGAAACAATTCTAGCATGGATAAAGCTGTAGCTGATTCTCAGGAGCCAAAGTGTGGGAACAAAGGGAGCATTTTCTGCTTGGCTGACGGTGACTAATAGTGTTCCACAAGGAACTGTATTAGGACCGATTCTTTTTATGTTATATGTCAATGGTTTGGATGATGGAATTGGTGGCTTTGTTGCAAAATTCACAGACAATATGAAGCTAGGTGGAGGAGCAGGTAGCTTTGAAGAATTAGAGAGGCTACAGAAGGACTTAGACAAATTAGGAGAAGGGACAAAGAAAGGGCAGATGATATATAGTGTTGGGAACTGTATAGTGTGCACTTTGGTAGAAGAAATAAAAGAGCTGACTATTTTCTAAATGGAGAGAAAATACACAAAACTGAGGTGCAAAGGGACTTGGGAGTCCTTGTCCAAGAATCCATAAAGATTAATTTGCAAGTTGAGTCTGTGGTGAGGAAGGCAAATGCAATGTTAGCATTCATTTTAGACAACTAGAATACAAAAGCAAGGATGTAATGTTGAGTCTTTATAAAGCACCTGGAGTGTTGTGAGCAGTTTTAGGCCCCTTAGAAAAGATGTGCTGAAACTGGAGAGGGTTCAAAGGAGGTTCACGAAAATGATTCCAGGAATGAATGGCTTGTTGTATGAAGAGCATTTAATAGCTCTAGGCCTGTATTCTCTAGAATTCAGAAGAAGGAGGTGTGACCTCACAGAAAACTGTAGAATAGTGAATGACCTTGATAGAAAGAATGTGGAGAGGATGTTTCCTGTGATGGGAGAGTATAAGACCAAAGGACATGGCTGAGGAGGAATTTCTTTAGCCAAAGTGGTGAATCTGTGGTTGTCTTTATGCATATTTCAGGCAGAGGTTGATAGATTCTTGACTGGTCAGGCCATGAAGGAATATGTGGGAAAGGCAGGAGAATGGGACTGAGAAGAAAATCAGATCAGCTATGATGAAATGGCGGAGCATACTTGATGGGCCAAATCACCTAATTCTGCTCCAATATCTCATGGGTTTATAACTGCCACTATTCCTCGGACGATTTTACTTGTCTAGAAAATAGTGGCTCAAGCAACTTTATTTGTTTATTGAGATACAATGTGGAGTAGGCCTTTTGGGCCCTTTGACACTTCAAGCCATGTCACACAGCAACCCTCCAATTTAAAGCTGATCAATTCACGGGACAATTTATAATGACCAATTAACCTACCAACCGGAAGGTATCTGGGCTGTGGGAGGGGACCAGAACACACAGAGTAAACCCAACTGGTGACTGGGAGAACATACAAACTCCTTACAGGCAGGGTTGGGATTTGAACCCGGGTCACCCATACCGTAAATTGTTGTGCTAACCACTACGCTATCATGCCGCCACAATTGTTCAATCACATACTCCTTCCATTGTATCCCAACTTATCCTGTCCTCCATTGCATGTGTCTAAGTGGCCTCAAATAAGAAGAATCACATCTACTGTTCAGAATTCTGATTCGGGTAAGGAGTCTAAAATTTATGGTTCCTTCAACCAACACTTCAAATCTGCATCTCCTGAATTTTATCTTTATCATTCTCTCAGATGTAGGGGGATTGTCATTGATTTAGGTTAACAATTTAATTTTGTTTTAAAATAACTTTGCTGAGCAGTTGGTACAATGGCACTAGTAATGCTGCTACAGCCTCACCATCATGTGGTTTCCTGCTGCATGCCAAAGGCACGCGGCTTGGTAAGTTAAAAGTTGACTGTTTGTAAGTTGCTTTGGTGTGTAAATGAGTAGTATAACCTACGGAGTGTTGAAGGTGATAGGGGGAGGATAAAAAAAATAGGATTAATGGACCATTTGTGTAATTAAGTGGTTGAAAGTTGGCACAGGGTAGATAGGGCAAAAAGCCTTCGTTTTATAATTCTTTAAATATTCAAAGCCTCAAATTTTCAAGGTGTTAACACAAGAGATTCTGTAGATGCTAGAAATCTACACCAAATGCTGGAAGAACTCAGGAGGTCAGGCAGCAAGAAGCTCTGCTACTGAAACAATGCATGAAGAGCCACATGCTACATTTCTTTAAAGTGGTTGATGTTACATGCATTATAGATGGGAATAGCTCTGGTATCATGCCTCTGTCTAATGTACATGTCCCAAAATATAACATAAATTTTCAAATGGGTAGTGGAAAATGAGGGGCTCATCTTCTGCTGTGTCCTCTGTGGATTTCTCAGTAGTGTGACTGAACCCGAGCTATTCCCGAACAGATGCTGGTGTGTAATATTATGCTCACCAGAGTTTTGGTCTCAGGAAGCCGCCCAGACGTTGTGACATTTACTAAAGTCTGCACAAATATTCTCTGACATCCCAACCATGAGTTTTTCTGAAAAAAATATTGGTGCATTTCTGGAAGTTATGGGACTAAAGGCATCAAAATCGATGCACAAGTGCAGTGAAAAACTTACTTGCAGCCTCATCACAGGTATACAGGTTGAAGCCTCCATCATTCAGGGACGACCATGGATGTTGCATCCCAGCTGTCTTGATATGCACACCTGGGTAATACGATATGGAGAATAATCTGTTATCCGCGTAGCAAGCTCCCGCTCTCCAAGCATTTGATGAATCCAAAGGAATGGCGGAGACTGATACAATTTGGTGCCAACAGCATCGCAGGAGATGCCAATCAGTGTAGGACTGCCATAAGGATTCCAGCTTCAGATTTTTCCCTTGGGGTTTATTCACAAAGCCTTCCCCATGAGTAGGTATAGCTACAAGGCAGCGGAGGTTTGAGATTAGAGTTTTCCTTCTCCTAGATGAGCTGCCAAACATGGCCGACAAGCCCCATCTGCCTGAAGAGACTGATTTTAACCCGCCTTTGCCCCTTCTCCTGTCAGTAGAAAACAGTTCTGCTGGGCTTAGTGGCTAAGCCACATGTGAAGGCCAGGAGCTGGACTTGGTCGTCAGAGGCTGTTTGAGGCGCATGCCATTAGGAGCATTTGCTAGGTAGTGGGAGCTTTTCCCTGTTACCACCCCGGCTAAGAAACAACCTTAAGGAACTGCATATAGGTGATGATACACATTTGCAGAACATACATAAATTATGCTCAATTAGACAAAAAGAAACATAATTAGAACAGAAAAAAATCCACTGTAGTGCAATGGGTCATATTGTTGATTCACTCAGGTAGTGATTAAAGTTGTAGTTTGGTTCAAGAACAGAATGGTTGAAGTGATGTGGTAATCTATGCATTTTATTTTGTTCCTGTGCATTTGAATTGCCGTACTAACTATAATGCAAACAGTTGGAAACTCACCACAGGAAGGATGTGGATACTATAGAAAGAGTGCAGAGAGATTGACAGGATGTTGCCTGGACTGGAGACCATGCTTATAAGAATAGGTTGGGTGAACTGAGCCTTTTCTCCTTGGAGCGATGGAGGATGAGAGGTGACCTGATAGAGGTGTATAAGATGAGAGGATTAGCCAGGGCTGAAATGACTAATGTGAGGGGGCATAGTTTTAAGATGCTTAGAAGTAGGCACATGGGGGATGTCAGGGGTAAGTTTTTCACACAGAGAGTGGTGGGTGTGTGGAATGCACTGCCAGTGATGGCGGTAGAGGTGGATACAATCGGGTATTTTAAGAGACTGTTAGATAGGTACATGGAGCTTAGAAAACTAGAGGGCTTTCCAGAAGTTTGGAAATTCTAGACAGTTTCTGGAGTAAGTTACATGGTCAGCACAACATTGTGGGCTGAATGGCCTGTAATGTGCTGTAGATTTCTATGTTCTATGATTTGTTCAATGGTAAATCAGTAAAAATCTGTTTGACTATGAAAGTAAGATGTGTCTAGTATTGGATAATGGCGCTGAGGTAGTAGATCAGCCATGATCTTGATTGCAAGGGTAGCCTACTCCTTCTCCTGTTTCTAATGTTTTTGTACTTGGATCTCTGTTCGGTGAGAAGGCACGGGCAAAATTGGCAGTAAAGAGAAAGATAAACAAAGCATTCTATATCACTTAATTAAATGTTTTAAATTGCCTTCACTTACTTATAACACACAAAAAGGTCATTTTTCCCATTAATTCCATGCTGACTCCCTATCGGTCTTAGTCACCCCATTATTACTCTGTGCCCTTTGCAATTTATTTTCTCTCTCCCATCCCCATCACCTCCCCTTTGATTGTTTTTGTCATTTAATCAACACTAAGGTGTAAATTACAATAACCAATTAAATTACCAGCACGACTTCGGTATGTGGGAGGAAGCTGAAGTACCTGAGAAAAACTTATGCGGTCACGGGTAGAATGCGCAAACTTCAGACAGGTCGCACTCAAGGTCAGGGTCGGATCCCTGGAGCAGAGTCTGCCACCTGCTGCTACCCCAGGTGGTTTCAAGTGTTTTTGTTTTAGCATTACTTCTTTCCCCCCTCAATACTTTAGCTCTCTCTTCACTGATATCTCTTCTAAGTCATTGTGAATGTCAGTGATTTTAAGAGTATGCACAGATATTGAATTTATACAGGAAAACCGATAGGGATGCGACCTTGTTGGCAGTAGTCCATTGCTCTAAGAATAACCTTGAACTGATGACTAGTTAGGAGACATGTTACCAGCAGTTAGCTGAACCCAGGTTCACGCTGAAATAATCAGCAAGATTCAACAGATGGGTGGCTATTGATCTGAAGAGCTGTCTCATAAGCAGATGTATGTGTGTTGGCATTCACCTCAGTATGACATATCCTGTGGGGTCTTGACAGGTGGATGTAGAGAGAATGTTTCCTTTTGTGGGAGTATCTAAGCAAAGGAAGTCGGGCAACATCTATGGAGAGGAATAATCTGTTGAGGTTTTGGACCAGGACCCTTTATTAAGACATTAGGAGGACTGTGAGCTTGTGTATGAGAAAGGGGTTTGATTGATTATGGAGCTGGTGTATACTGGTTGCCACTACATCATACTGTGCCATTCTTGCTGACTGATGGTGATCCTGGCCTCGCAACGCCTGAGTAGGAACTTTTGTGTGGATAATGAGCACCTTTAATGTCTAATGACAGGCAGAAGTTATGAGCAAGCAGTAACAAGAAAGCCCAACCCCCAAGATAACCCACCCACATGCCTTGTCAAGGACTTACTCTCCCACCCGTGGGAGAGTCAGCAATCTTGTTCCCGTGACTCAGCCCAGAGAAGTGGAGTGGAGGCAATCATCCTTGACCCTGACATGCTGCGTAAAAAAGGACGGAATAATTTGATGTGAATCATTAACTGACTTCCCACACACTATATATTATATAAAATTACACAAATTGTATTGTGGAGGGAAACCTACAATTGTATTTATTCAGGAATGAAAAACCTTTCATACAAAGATACACTTCCTTCCGAAATTCTGAACCTTAAATATATTGCCGTGTGTTTTTATACTTGCTATCTATTAGCAATGGTTCAGTGGAAAGCAAGGAGTCAAACAGCACAGAAGCAGATCCTTTATACCCATCTGCACTCATGCAATTTACTAACACTTGGTCCATAATCTTCTATGCGTGGGCAAGTCAAGATACCTCTCAAAGATTATAGAGTCTCTCCCACCAATGTCCTCTCAGGTCATGTATTTCAAGCTCCAACTGTTATCTAGGTCAAGAAAAAAAATCTTAATACCCTTTCCCCCTTTAAACCTTTTAGTTGTTACTTTGAACCTCTGCACCTTGAGTTACAGATAGGTCATCTATGGGGATGGGTTTTCAGCTGTCTACACAATTTATGCCCCTCATAATTTTGTATATTACTATCAGGTACCCTCTCAGTTTTCCCCAGTCTAGTCAAAATGGTTCCTATATTCTCATCTGATGCAGAAAGCAGTGGATTCAAGTCACATTCTTGAGCACAAATATCTAGCTTGACACTGACATTGCAATACTGAGGGCTTACCCAAGGGTTGTCCTCTGTTTTGGAGGAGAGACTTGTGAGTTGCTGAGCTCCCAAGAGAAATGCTGTCTGGAGTTAAGGCATCTGGTGCTTAACTCCTGGTAGGGTCAGCCATGTAGTAAGGTCAAGGGGGAAGGTTCCATACAAAGAGCGATCCAACCAAGACCTCAGCAGTGGAGCTGGTGGAAAACGATGACGCATCAGAATAGCAGTGAAGGTTGCGGCAGTGAAATGTCTCCAGTCATTAGCATTCCATGCCAGTAGGCCTTGACCACGATCTGTCAAGGAACATGTGCTAACTGCCTGTACATTAGCCTCCCCATGTTAAAGAAAGTCACACATAGGCATTCTGTTTGAAGGGAATCTACCCTGACATCTTTGCTTCAGACCTGTGGTGATCAGCAAGTGACATACGGGCAGGATTGTGAGGTATGGCCCCGATCGACCTCTATAGTCATCTGAAGACCCACCAATAGACAAGAACTTTTGAGATAATCAAACTCGACTCGAGTGATTGCAGTACTACTGCTACTAATACTGAGTGATTGCTGATATCACTTGTTTAAGGTATTAAACTAAAAGTATGTGAAGTAAGAAGATGCACAACAAAGTCTGGAAGAAGAAAAGGGAAGTTACATCAGAGATTATTGGTAGTTTTAATTCCTCATTCAACATCACTGAAACACAGTAGGAAGTTCGTGAGCTGGTTAGAGGGAATAAATTACAGGACAACAGTAAAAAAAAATTTTGGCTGATGGGGTGGAGCCCAACATGTACTAAGTTGAGTGAATGCCTTTTTCTACGTAAGCAGCTTGTCTTACAAATAGTATGTCATTATGTGGTTATTATCACATTATTGTTTGTGGAAGCTTCTGTATGCTAGAAAGTCAGAACACTGCAAAGTACTCTACAGAAAGACACAACGTAAATGCAATACTTATTTTTAACAGATATAACTTTATAGTTTTGTTATAAGTACGAAAAGCTGCATCAGGTAGCATTCCTTTGGTGGTGATTTCAGATCTACCAGATGTATTATCCCAAAATTGAGCAGGCTAATTTTAATTAATGTGGCCATCGTAGGTTTTTATGTGATGTGCTAATAATATTACAAATGGTTTTTCTTTCAGGAAGATTGAATTCCAGCCCTGATGTAGTAGGTCCTGATCGTGTTTTACCAGGCTTAGTGTTGGGTGGGCAGAGTCAGCTGTTGTCCTTGTCATCAACAAATGAACAATCTAACAGCATTGTGGTAAATGTATCACAATCGGATTCCCCATTACAGATTTTTTAATAAAACCATTGCAGTCTGTGAGCCAGTGAACATTGAATACTTTAAGGAGAATTTGCCTGGCCCTATTCCTTTACGTACCTGAACATGCAGATGCCTGCGTTATTCTTATGGTTTGTGGACCACTACGTTTTGCTTGCAATTATTCTTTTAGGGTGCCAATTGGAAACAGTGACCAACAGAGCAACTTCAAAGTAGATATAGACTTATTAAACAGTTATAGCATATTTTATTTCCATCAAATTCTTAACAAGATATTTGTTTATTTTCTGAGGAGGATGCATTGGAGAACTCTCTCCATCCTGATTTCTGAAACTTCCACTCACCACCTGCTATTGAATCTAGAACACACACATGCACGTGCACACACTGGACTTGGTGCCAACCGCGATGCTGCCTGTGACAGAGAGGCATCGTTGCATGAAAGAGGTGTGCAGTTTAACGAGTGATAGTCTTAGTCACTTTTCTTGTGATCACCAGAGCCTGCTGAACATTAGTCGTGTGGAATGTTGCAAGTCCAATTCATTGGTTAGTTGGCGAATGGTAGGGGTGGACAGCAGGGGAGCTGCATGGCCTCATTCCTAGTGCAGACTCAGCCTCAAGTCACGGTGTTGCCAGTTTGCAATCGCCCATGGAGAAGTGTTGGAATCGGGTACTCCACTGGAGTGCCAAAGGTGGTGTGACATGGCGTCCTTGCTGCAGTCAGTGCTGCCCCCTCAGTGTTCACTCGGCAGAGGGCAAGCTGTAATGTGCTTCAACGTAGACTGCTGTAATATTCATGGACTCAGGGATTTGGTCTATTTTTTGTGTGACTGTGTTTTACTGGTATCTTATATGTGCTTCCTCTCTTATATGTGCTTTGTACTGTGTGTGACTGTTGGTACTGTGTTTTGCACTTTGGCCTTGGAGTAATGCTGTTTCATTTAGCTGTATTCATGTATGGTTGAATAACAATCAAACTTGAACTTCCATTCATAATGTCAGATTTAGACTTCTTCTCTAAACTATTCCCCACCTAGGGCTAGACCATTATCTCTCACAACCCTATTCTCTGAGAAGGTTTTGAATCCTTTCCCTCCACAGTGCCACCAGGTTTGGGATACCCCACTGTTGTACGTTTGAGTAACATTGAAAATATATTGTTTGATTATGCATTCTTTGAGCTTACAGAATCCAGTACCAGTTATACATAAAAAAACATGAATGACCTATGTCACAACGCCACCATGTCATAAGTGCGCACCTCGCAAAAAGTAAAAATGAAGAGTACACCTTTGTCCTGGTCTCCATGTGTTTTCTTTCAGTTTTTATGTTTTGGAGTTACAAAACACAATAATGGTAATGAGGAAGTTTTAAACAAAACAGAGATGACTATTTCCCTGTTGAAGTGCAGTGAGAAAATGTCAAGTTAAAAAAAACAGCACATGCTTCTCTGGGAACGGACGGAGTCAGTCCAGCTAAAAGAAGGCAGAGAACAGAGAGTACTGGGAGACAATAGTAATAAATAATATAAAAAAACAGAAATGACAGGCTACATCAGAAAGATAGACATGTTTGACTGCACAAAAAATAACAGGCTGATGTACACTGAATGAATTGAGCAGTATTTTGCAACAAATGAAATAGCCAATGAAAAACAAGTGCCAGGTTTTCTGAATGTATTAGGTGGAAAAGCATATGATTTGCTTAGAAATTTAACTGCAGTCCTTTTTAGGATTTGGCAAATACTATAAACCTGAATACTGTGCTCCACCACTTAAACTCATTACTTCAGATCAGGTAGAAATGGTAATGGACAAAACAGTGCAAGATGGCTTTCTAAAAGGTGAAGGAAATGGTGATGTCAGACACTGTAGTCACATGTTATGATCCATATCACCCAGAGAAGATCACTTGCGACTCCTCACCTTATGGTATAGGTGTAGTTATGTTACATGTTATGAGTGCTGGGAATAAATGCACCATAGGCTTTGCATCACATTCCCTAACACCACAGAGAAAAGAATTACGCACAGATTGACTGAAAGGACTAGGTTCTGATTTAAGGTTGTAAAGCATTTCAACCAGTATTTGTATGGGAGTTTGCCCTCATTACTGATCATCAGCCACTAGTGTCCATTTTCAATCCACGGAAGGGTGTTTGACCAACAGCAGCAACATGAATGCAGAGATGAGTTCTGCTTTTTGGAGGACACAATTACAAAATCGAATTCAAGAGGACAACTAATCATGGAAATGCTGATGGATTGTCGCATTTATCTTTGGTGAAGGAAATACTTGAATCATTTACAAAAGAGGACACACCCCTTGAATTATTAGAAAACATAGAAAACCTACAGCACAATACAGGACCTTCGGCCCACAAGGTTGTGCCGAACATGTCCCTACCTTAGAAATTACAAGGTTTACCCATAGGCCTCTATTTTTCTAAGCTCCATGCACCTATCCAAAAGTCTCTTAAAAGACCCTCTCATATCCGCCTCCACCACCGTTGCCAGCAGCACACACTCACCACTCTCTGTGTAAAAAACATACCCCTGACATCTCCTCTGCATCTACTCCCAAGCACCTTAAACCTGTGCCCTCTTGTGGCAGCCATTTCAGCCCTGGGAAAAAGCCTCTGACTATCCACACAAGCAATGCCTCTTATCAGGTTACCTCTCATCCTCTGTCGCTCCTCCGATGCTCCTCCATCGCTCTAAGGAGAAAAGGCCAAGTCCACTCAACCTGTTTTCATAAGGCATGCTCCCCAATCCAGGCAACATCCTTGTAAATCTCCTCTGCACCCTTTCTATGGTTTCCACATACTTCCTGTACTGAGGCGACCAGAACTGAGCACAGTACTCCAAGTGGGATCTGACCAGGGTTCTTGCTAATGCAAATTGAAAGTCTCCCTATTACAGCAGACATGATCCAAATGGAAACCAGAAAAGGCCCTACACCGTCTCAGGTCAACATAGCAACCCAAAATGGCTGGAATGTGCAGCAGAAATTCCAGTTCCCCCATTTTTACAGGTGCTGGGATGAACCTGCCCTTGATGGGGGTTACCTTATGTGTGGATTGAGGGTGGTTGTACAATCCAAGTTGAGAGGTAAAGTGTAGGAGGACCTAAGTACATGCCGGTCATCTAGGAGTAGGCAAAATGAAAGTGTTGACTCAAAGTTTTGTCTGGTGGCTTGATCAAGCAACTTGCCATTTGGGTTGCCAATATGTCCTTAAGAAGCCAAGAGCATGTGGAGAAAAAAAGAAGAACGGTGTCCAGAGATGTGAGAACCAATTCCTGCAGTCCCAGAGTCTCCTCCTTAAAATCTCCACGGTAGAGGTCCAATAACCTGAGATTGTTTCATGGTCACAAGTCTCACATGCCCCTCTTGTCAGGAAAGATGTTGACCACAGGAATAAGAATCCCTCTACAGTGGTTAAATCTTTAGGCCTGAATAGGACAACTTAAAAGTGTTGAACCCTTTGTTGTAAATCCGCTGTGTGTTGCTTTTATTTTTAAAATCAATGCATTTCTTTGTAAACTGAGCATTGCAGAATGTCTTGCTGAAGGTGCTCCCACACTGCTGTTGCCGGAATTTAAACCCATTGATAATGGAGGACCAATGATACATTTCTGTATCAGGGAAGTGTGTGATCTAATCAGAAACACACAGGTGGAGAAATGTAAATGATTTCATGTGTATATAGCTCTGTCTTGATGATGGGTCCTGTATATAGAAGTGTGCTATATCAAGGAGCAGTGAAAAGTCTAGAAATTGGGAACAAAAGTTTGGATAATTGTTTGAAGGTTTTACAATAATTTTCCTGTTTGATTCCCTCTTAAAGGCAATCACTTCCAGGACTGAAGGAAGTAGCTGTGGAGATTGCAGAGGCATTAACAATGATCTTTCAAAAGTCAATAGATTTTGGCATGGTTCCAGAGGACTGGAAGATTGCAAATGTCACTCTGCTATTTAAGAAGGGGGCAAGGAAGCAAAAAGGAAATTATAGACCTGTTAACTTGACATCGGTGGTTGGGAAGTTGTTGGAGTCAAAAATTGTCAAGGATGAGGTTACAGAGTACCTGGAGGCATATGACAAGATAGGCAGAACTCGGCATGGTTTCCTTAAAGGAAAATCCTGCCTGACAAACCTATTGCAATTTTTTGAGGAAATTACAAGTAGGCTAGACAAGGGAGATGCAGTGGATGTTGTGTATTTGGAGTTTCAGAAGGCCTTTGACAAGGTGCCACACATGAGGCTGCTAAACAAGATAAGAGCCCATGAAGTTACGGGAAAATTACATATGTGGATAGAGCGTTGACTAGTTAGCAGGAAACAGAGAGTGGGAATAAAGGGATCCCATTCTGGTTGGCTGCCGGTTACCAGTGGTGTTCCACAGGGGTCCTTGTTGGGGCCGCTTCTTTTTACGTTGTACATCAACTATTTGGATTATGGAATAGATGACTTTCTGGCTAAGTTTGCTGATGATTCAAAGATAGGTGGTGGGGCCTGGTAATGCTGAGGAAACAGAAAGTCTGCAAGGAGACTTGGATAGATTGGAAGAATGGGCAAAGAAGTGGCAAATGAAATACAATGTTGGAAAGTGTATGGTTATGCACTTTGGTAGACGATTATTTAAATGAGGAGAGAATTCAAAGTTTTGAGATGCAATGGGACTTGGGAGTCCTCGTGCAGTATACCCTTAAAGTTAACCTCCAGGCTGAGTCGGTGGTGAAGAAGGCGAATGCAATGTTGGCATTCATTTCTAGAGGAATAGAGTATAGGAGCAGGGATGTGATGTTGAGGCTCTATAAGGCACTGGTAAGACCTCACTTGGAGTACTGTGTGCAGTTTTGGGCTCTTTATTTAAGAAAGGATGTGCTGATGTTGGAGTGGGTTCAGAGAAGGTTCACTAGAATGATTCCGGGGATGAGAGGGTTAACATATGAGGAATGTTTGTCCGCTCTTGGACTGTATTCCTTGGAGTTTAGAAGAATAAGGGGTACCTCATAGAAACATTTCGAATGTTGAAAGGCATGGACAGAGTGGATGTGGCAAAGTTGTTTCCCATGGTGGGGGAGTCTAGTACGAGAGGGCATGACTTATGTGAAGAAATTTTTTTAGCCAGAGGGTGGTGAATCTGTGGAATTTGTTGCCACGGACAGCAGTGGAGGCCAAGTCATTGGGTGTATTTAAGGCAGAGATTGATAGGTATCTGAGTAGCCAGGGCATCAAAGGTTATGGTGAGAAGGTGGGGTAGTGGGCTAAATGGGAGAATGGATCAGTTCATGATAAAATGGCAGAGTAACTCAATGGGCTGAATAGCCGACCTGCTCCTTTGTCTTATGGTCTTATGGTCTCATGGACATCACTGCTACTGGTGAAAAAAATGTTTTTTCTCACATTCCCTTTGTGTCCTTTGCCCAAAGTGCCTTCTATTCCTTAAAGCTTCCTCAAGTGGTGCAGCTTTTCTCTTTTTTTTCCTCAAAATCTCATTCACAAGAGTGCTGGAGACTGCAGATGCTGGAATCTGTAACTATAGACAATCTGCTGGATGAACTTAGCAGGTGGGCAGCATCTATGAGGGAAGTAGGGTGCAGGAAAGGAATTGTCAATGCTTCAGGTTGAAACCCTGTATCAGGACCACATTGAAACATTGATGCAGGGTTTTCAACAATTCCTCCCTGTCCGTTGCTATTCAACCTGTTGTGCTCCTTCAGTAGAGAGTTTGTTAATCATTCATGATCTACTGAGTTCTTAATGAATTTTCTCTTTAGTAAAAGCAGAAATTGCTGGAAACACTCAGCAGATCAGTGGAAGATGAAACACTAGCCACCAGCTCTAAAACCTTTCACTGGTCAGGACAACAGCTGCAGGTTATCCATAGTAACATAGGAGAAATCCCACATCCAAGACACCATTCTAGTTCATCTTATCTTGATCTCTGGGATCTTTATGTATTTTTGAAGTAGTGGTGACCACAGTTGTAGGTACTTGTACCATCTTGTCATTCTTAACAATATATATCCATGTAAGCTTCTTTTCATTCCCAGTCAAAGTTGAGAGAAGTTTATGTTCTTCAGATTCTTTAAGTGTCAGTCAACTTTATCTTTATTTCTGCAGGACTATGTTGAGAAGTGTATGAAAGGGGACCCAGCCTTTCTCTGTTTGTCATATGATGTAACATTTAAAAAAAAATCTACTGAGCTTTGTTTTGAACATTATAGGATCAAGATAGCAATTGTAGCATTTTGCACATGAACTACAAGGAACTACTCTTATCTAGGAGAAAATGTCAAGCTCCCATTGTGAATTAGCAACGGAGAGAGGTGATAAGATTCTGGGAGGTGAACATGGTTTGAATTATGAGTGAATGGGATAAGTGTTATCTTCTTCCTCAGTAATCTACACTAGGTTGTTTATTTCCTTCAGATTCAGTGTAGATTTCACCAACCTCACATTGATTTGGACACAGTCTTTTCGGTGGAAATTCATCTCACTCTCCTTCTCCTCTCCATGCTGGCCATCTTGCTTCTTCATTGTTTATCCTGATGTTAGGCTTTGATCCAAAACTTTGATGGTTTCTTTTCTCCTACCATTGATGCTCGATCTGTTACATTCCAGTCTCTGCAGTCTCGTGTCTTGACTGAGTATTCTCAGCTTCTAAAGTTTGGAACCATAAATTTTGGGAGTGGAGTACAGAACTAAACCATTGCTCTATTTCCCAGTTTTACAACCTGGAACTTTAATTCTTTCTCTTTCTACAGATGCTGACAGAGCTGCTGCTTTCCTAACATTGCTGAATTTCTGGGAAAATGACAGTGCGTGTTGAGTCACTCTATTTTTAATCAATGGATAAATAGTTGTATAAATGAAATTTTACTTAGAGCCAAACAAACAAGAATGTCAAACTTTAACCAGCATCGGAAAAATGTTTGCCTTCTTGCTATAATGATTTGATAATATGTGTTATCCCCAGACAACTCCTAACACTTTAATTATGAGGAATACCTTAATATTAAACCCAAAATGGAGATTGAGTCCACTAAGATAATTTAATTGTAATAAAAGGTTAGAAAGAATGCTTGCTGATGATTGCATAGTATCCAGTTTCACTTATAATCTTCAGCCAATAATGCAACCTATAGCAACATGCAGTGAGACAGCTATGGTGTGATAAGCATTAATAAACATAATACCACAAAAGCGCCTGGTTACAATCATCACTAAGAAGAGAAAGTCAAAGTTAAAATGTAGTCATTAGCCACAGTAAGTTTAAAAAAATAGCTTATTAGGTCAAGTGTAAATTTGTAACTTACTGTTTGTATGCACGGTGGAATCAGCATTAATCACAGTAAAGGGACTGGACTTTTAACATTTAATTATTCAGAGAATAATTCATAGAATTAACAGAAAAGATTTAATAGCAATTTCTTGTGGTTGGAACTAGTGCAGACTAGATAGGTCAAGTGGCCTTATTCTATACAGTTATGTTTACATGAAATACCACATTAAAGTGAAACACTTTGGTTTAAGAATTAACATATATGAATATTTAACCTCAGGTTTTAATTCTGACACAGACTACTGACAGTACTTAGAAGTCCACTTCACTGTAAACAGGATTTTCCTGTGCATTTGTAAAAAATTGACAGCTAGCTTGTTTTGAAAGATGGGTGAACACATCACACTAATCAATTCAGATGCAAATATTTTTTGTGATGTGTTCAAATGTGTGCTTGGTTGACAGAGCTGTTTATTGCTACTTAAACTCCTGTGTGGTGATCAATTTGTGATGAAGGCTTTTTTTTTTTCTGTTCAATACTTCTATACATCAGTGAGTTTGACCAAAGTCTATGAAGTGAGATTTTCAGTGCAGATAAACTAACCTTATCAGAGAGGTAAGAAGTGTCTGACTTCTTGGTGATATATTTCCACCACAACTTCCATGTGGTGGTGCCCATGTTTTTACTGCCCTTGTATTGCTAGTTGATGGAAATGGTGGATTTGGAATGTACATCTTGTAGATTGTACAATCTGTTCTTGCCGTGCATTTTGTTGGATCAAGTGAACAAATGTAGAATGTGTACTTACCAAGGACTGCTATGTCTTGTATGGGGTCAATCTTCTTATATTTTTAAAAGACTCTAATACACTTAAGAAATACTAGAAATGTTTGAAGTATTAAACTATTATTGCATTTAGATATATATTGAAATTATTATACCTAATTGAAATAGTTAATATAAAATAAATGGATTTTCCTTTGCTTTTCAACCTCCAAGCAGGGAATTTGAGTGGAAAGGCTGATCTTCCGCATTTTGGGCTGACACAGGAGTGGAGTGTTACACAGCTCGTGCAGTACTTGTGTTTGAATGCTATTAGGTCTGTGTTAGACTGACAGCCAACCCGAGCTCTTTTCAATGCATTACTTGAGAGAGGAGAGGGGAGCTGAGCAGTATGGAGAGAAGAATTGGAACAGTGCACCAGGTAGGGGAGAGGAGCATGGGTTAGAGTGGGAGACACTGGAAGGTGAATGACAGATGAGGTCTATCTATTGTTCAAGTCTACTACTGATCACACTTCAGGTAATTTCTGCTCTCTGGAATGGTGAATTAAGCTTGTTTCTCTTGACAATTTATGCCCCTCTCCTCCAGAAGTAGTAGATTTTTAAAAGACTGGCATTTGAAAATGTGCAAACTTGACAGGGTGCAATGCACTACAAAGTGTCTATGCTTCAAAAACATCCGTACTTTACTTTGGGACAAATAAAACATAATTATTTATATTTGAGACCTGTGTTCTAGTACAGTATCAATGAGGCACTGTCATAGTCATAGTCATACTTTATTGATCCTGAGGGAAATTGGGTTTCGTTACAGTTGCACCAACCAAGAACAGAGTATAGATATAGCAATATAAAGCCATAAATAATTAAATAATAATATGTAAATTATGCCAGGAAATAAGTCCAGGACCAGCCTATTGGCTCAGGGTGTCTGACCCTCCAAGAGAGGAGTTGTAAAGTTTGACGGCCACAGGCAGGAATGACTTCCTGTGACGCTCTGTGTTGCATCTCGGTGGAATGAGTCTCTGGCTGAATGTACTCCTGTGCCCAACCAGTACATTATGTAGTGGATGGCATGCAACTTGGACAGCATCCTCTTTCCAGACACGACCGTCAGAGAGTCCATTTCCATTCCCACAACACCACTGGCCTTATGAATGAGTTTGTTGATTCTGTTGGTGTCTGCTACCCTCAGCCTGCTGCCCCAGCACACAACAGCAAACATGATCGCACTGGCCACCACAAACTAGAACATCCTCAGCATCGTCAGCATGTGCTGCCTTAGTTGCCTTCAATGGGGTAAGGTATCTTTTGAATACACCGTTGGTTCTCCCATTGTCCAGATCAACTTCATTCCTTCAGCCTTTACTCCCCAACAGCATCTCATAAACCACCTCATTTTCTGTGCATGATCTTGTTGTATGCAAATTGTCTTGCCTGCATTAGAGTAGTGAATATGCCTTGCCAAAGTAAGTGGATGTCCTGAAATTTGTAAATTTCCATTATTGTACCTTCAAGGAAGGTTATGAAGGTCAGCAGCTGTGTTCATTTATTCAAAGGAGAGTGGAACAAATTTGTATGTTACAACACGGGAAATCTGCCGATGCTGGAAATCCAACACAACACACACAAAATGCTGGAGGAACTTAGCAGGTCAAACTGCACCTATTGAAAAGAGTAAACAGTCGATGTTTTGGGCCAGGACCCTTCCTCAGGACTGTATTGTATTTATATGTTGCATAGTTGGACAATGGAGTCCATGGGAGAAAGGCAATTATATTGCCTTTCATCAAAGTGACACTAAGTGTGTTTTAAGTAGAAATAACATCACATCAAAACAGAGATCAATGGATTGAGACATTAAGGGATATAGGGATAGTGCATGAAAATGTGGAGAAGTAGAATATCTGTGTGAGCTGATGAGTGACAGAGTAGGATCAAAGGGTTGGATAATTTTGTCATATTTATTATGTTAAAGTTTTCATACCAACTGAGCTGGCAATGTCTAAAATGTACAATTACATTTTTCATTCTTCTGGACTAATTACTCTGTTTTGTTTTTATAAATTTCAGACATTTTAAGGTAGATTAACCATAGAAGGAGTACTGGAGAAATAAAACAATGCTATTTGTGTTAAAAGGTATTTTGTGACCGTTCCAACAATTGGTATTATAATTGCCTATCTCCCATTAGTGTTTACAATGTTTCCAGTTTTCAGTGATGCTATATATAAACAGTGCAATTGTACTTGCTTAATACCCTTCTGATCGAAGAAGCATTAATGGTTGTTTGAACCAGTGGCTTGAGTTTAGTACTTAAAAATATCTATAAGGCTTCTTGGATTAATGTTTTCCGGCTTCAAAGCTGCATATACAATAGGATCTGCAATGCTGAGGGTATAGACCAGGAGTAGAACAAAATTCAGTGACAAGGCTCAGTCCTCTATGAAAATGCAATCTTATGTTTTCAGCTTTTAGCTTTTACCTTTTACCTTAACTAATGCTACACCTACCTTTCTAAGGCATATGTTTCACCTGTCCAATTCATTCAATATTGAATGTTTCTTCAGAGTCGTGAAGAGAAACTTAAGTCACATGAGTCTCTCAGTGTGTCTTGTTGATGGCACGAATCCAAATGGTTTTCTTCCATGCCAAAGGTTAACAACATAATCAGCAAGAATGCTGCACATAAGGAGGTCACTTCTGATACGCTTGGTTTTGTAACTTTGTCAAAGATTGTATAATCTTGGCCTCCAGACTTTTACTTCAGTGTGATTTGAGACAAGTTGGACTTCCAGCCAACCTCTGATCTCTATCATCTACTTCTCTCCACCCAATCCCAGCACTCCCTCTCTGCTGATGAGAGAATTGGATTTTGGAGCAAAAAGTCAAATCAATCCCAACATACCCTCCTTTATCAGCTATCTAACACAATGAAACTGGGCTATGAATTTGTTAAACATTGGAAGCAAGAAATCAAGTTTGAGACTCATTTACAGGATTTGTTATCAAGAGAGTTTGAGAATTGGCAGGTTTTTCGGAAAGCGTTTCTAGAAACGTACATACAGACAAAATAGGTAAGCAGAGATTAAGGTAAGTATACAAAATAAGAAGGCCGTTTGCCCATCATGCACATGCAGTCGAAAATATAGAGCTGTTTATTTAACATTCATTTCCCAGTCCTGCAGCCTTGTAGAGTATAAGCCAGGAGTTCCCAAACTGGGGCCCACGGACCCCTTGCTTAATGGTATTGGTCCCTGGCATAAACAAGTTTTGGAACCCATGATATAGACATTCAAATTAAGGGACAGGGAATGCATACAACAAATTTGATTCATAGTGGGCAAAACCCCATAACTAAACATTTATTCAAAGTTCAAGGCTCAAAATAAATGTATTATCAATGTACATATACAACACTGAGCTTCATTCTCTTGTAGGTATACTCAATATATCCAATCACCATAATAGAATCATAGAACCATAGAACACTACAGCATAGAAAACAGGCCACTTGGCACTTCTAGTCTGTGCTGAAACTTTATTCCGCCAGTCCCATTGACCTGCACCCAGTCCAGAACCCTCCAGACCTCTCCCATCCATGTATCTACCCAATTTATTCTTAAAACTTAAGAGTGAGGCCGCATTTACCACGTCAGATGGCAGCTCGTTCCACACTCCCACCACTCTCTGAGTGAAGAAGTTCCCCCTAATGTTCCCCCTAAACCTTTCCCCTTTCACCCTAAAGCCATGCCCTCTCGTATTTATCTCTCCTAATCTAAGTGGAAAGAGCCTACTCACATTTACTCTATCTATACCCCTCATATCAATGAAAAACTGCACCAAGGGGGCAGACAACCAGTGTACAAGGGACAACAAACTGAACAAATGAAAAACAACATAAACAATAATTATCGAGAACATGAGATGAAGAGTTATTGAAAGTGAGTCTATAGGTTGTGGGAACAGTTCAGTGACGGGGTAAATGAAGTTGCAGTTAACTCCTCTGGTTCAGGAGCCTGATGGTTGAGGGGTAATTGCTGTTCCTGAGCCTGGTGGTATGAGACCTGAGGCTCCAATACCTTCTTCCTGATGGCAGCAGAGTGAAGAGAGCATGACCTGGTTGGTGGGGGTTCCTGATGATGGATGCAGCTTTGCTGTGACAGCATTCTATGCAGATGTGCTCAGCGGTGGGGAGGGCTTTACCTGTGATGGACTGCACCACATTCTCTGTTTCTTCAGGATTTTCCGTTCGAGGGCATTGGTGTTTCCATACCAGACTGTGATGAAGCCAGTCAATGTACTCTCCACGACACACTAACAGAAGTTAGTCAAAGTTATAGAGTAATGCTGAACCTATACGAACTTCTAAGGAAGTAGAAACACTACTGCGCTTTGTTAGTAATTGCACTCATGTGCTGGACCTAGAGCAGGTCCTCTGAAATGATTACACTGAGGAATTAAAATTACTGATGCTCTTCTCCTCTGATTTTCCCAATGGGGACTGGCTCATGTACTTCTGGTTTCGTCCTCTTGAAATCAATGATCAGCTCCTTGGTCTTGTTGACATTGAGTAAGTGGTTATTGTTGTGGCACCATATTGGCTAGGTTTCCAATCTCCTTCTTGTCTGCTGATTCATCACCACCTTTCATTTGGCCTAAGACGGTGATGTTGTCAGCAAAAGGGAGAAAATCTGCAGATGCTGGAAATTTGAGCAACGCAAGCAAAATGCTGGAGGAACTCGGCAGGCCATGCAGCATCTAGGAAAAGAGTACAGTCAAAGTTTCAGGCCGAAACCTGTTTGGCAAGCCAGTCAGAGAACAACAGGGATTAGAGTTGGGGGGGCAGTGAGAGAGGGCTTCACTGAACTTTTCAGGGTAGGCATCCCTGGAAGAGACTTTGCAGCGTATTAATCCAATCAAACAAAGAGGAAATCTGCAGATGCTGGAAATCCGAGTAACACACACAAATTGGTGGAGGAACTCAGCAGGCCAGGCAGCATCTAAGAAAAGAGGATAGTCGATGTTTCGGGCCGAAACCTTTCAGCAGGATTTTTGTTGTCAGCAAACTTAAATGTGGCATTGTTGCTGTGTTTGTAAAGTAATTAGAGCAGGGGGTAAACACACTGTTTGTGGTGCACTTGTGCTGGTGGGGATTGTGGAGGAGAGGTTGTTGTCAATCCAAACTGATTGAATGAAGCTTATTGTTTAGTTTTGAGGGGAATATAGTATTGAAAGCTGAGCTGTAGTCAATAAAGAGCATCATGATGTATGCATATTTGCTGTCCAGATGTTCCAGGGTTGAGAGAAAAGCTAATGAGATGGCTTCTGCTGTGGACCTGTTGTGCTGGTAGGCAAACTGGAGCGGTTTCAATTTGCTTCTCATATATGTTGATATGTATTCTGAGAAACACATTCATCCTGTCTATTCATTCGGTTAGATATCCACAAAATTTGATGATCATCTACATATAAAGTGCAATGACAAGGGACTAAATGCTTGGCCAAAGGGCAATAGTTTTTAGAAAAGTTGGGACAGGCCAGAGGCTTGGTATCCAACTATACTCACAAGCATGTAATACGAGATGATCATTTTATATTGCTTACTTGCTGACACATTTACATCAGAATTGGCAGAAGATGGGAATTTGTGGTAAATAGAAAACAATAATGATGGATTTAAAAACTATCGAATTTGTAAACCCTATTCTGAGAGAATCTTAATCCTAAAAGCAGGAGAAGATTTTCGAAGCCAGAATTGCACAGCAGTTATTCTTTTCAGCGTGTAAAAACTTAGTCTGTGTTCAACCAGAGGCAGTATTTTTATTGCAAATTATATGTGAAAAGTTGTCATTCATGCCAAACCAAATTTTGTGAATTGGGTTCGAAAGGCTACAACCACAGTGATGAAGAATTGCATCATAGATAGCAAGTTTTCAGTGCAATTGTGCCAGATGTTGTTGCAAGTGTAAGAGATTATTGACGGCAAGTGCTGACAGATCTACCTTTTGCACTGCAAATATTGTATCACTGACTTTGGCTATAATGTCTAAATAAGAAATCACGCTGAGAGTATGGTGGCTATTTAGGTTTGTTTTACCTGTTGGTCTACTAATATTATGAGCTGCATGGTTAAATGTGGGCAACTTTAAGAAGTCCTCAGGCAAAAGCCAAAAATTAATGCATTTAGTGCTGGACCTAATAAGTCTTTCTCTTGGTAGGATGGGTTTTATTATTTTGCTAAAGATTATAGCATAATCTTGATCATTGGTACTTAAGCATGCTTTCAGATTATTTGGATTTTCCACCATAACTTAACATCTAACTTCTACCTCTCTACTCTTTATGCCACTTTTCTCTGCAATCTCCCTCTACTCAACCTCCAATTTAGATTATACTCCAATCAATACCTACCCCTTTCCTAGACCCACCCCTTCACACCTCCTCCACTTTTCCACCCTCCCTCAGATTCCTTGTCCTTGATATCCCAAGGCTTCCTCTGTCCCTCAGCACACCCATTCTCCTTCCGTGCACCCTGAACCTGCTCCCCTCTAATCTTTCCACCGAACCTCCGCATTCTCCACCTACCCCTCTGCCACCATCCATCTTGCATTTAAAAAATTTCTTTCACAACCTTGGCATCTCCTGAGGCAGTTTAGAGCTAATGAACTCTTGTTTTAGTCTATTTAGGTTTGTAAAGTAGCAGAGACTAATTGGAACATATTAAGGATCTGTAGCTTAAACATGGTCAGGCAGCCTTGGAATGATGCCCTGTGGGCTATTGGGTCAATGAGGTCAGATCCTGGAGCACAAATCATACAAATGATA
The DNA here is from genome assembly GCF_963921235.1 of Mobula hypostoma. NCBI lineage: Eukaryota > Metazoa > Chordata > Chondrichthyes > Myliobatiformes > Myliobatidae > Mobula > Mobula hypostoma. The sequence continues at coordinate 160,959,813 of NC_086100.1, forward strand.
AGATTCATGATATATATAGGACCAAACCTTTATTGAGTAACTGTGGAATTTATGATGTCTTTCACGTCTCAACACGTGTTAGTAGCTTGGAGTCTGGGCAGCCAATAGAGATGTTAGCCTGAAAGCTTTATTTATTTATCCTCTGCATCTTGCATACGCTTGTAGCTGGAAAATGATTCAAACTGAATAAAAATATAAATACAGTATATTAAAAAATTTGGTCAACAGCATATTGTTATTCCGCTGGTGAAATGACTGATAATCTGGACCTATGAAGTAATAATGTGTTTATGCTCTCGTTAGTTTAATGGGGAAATGAAATAAGATTATCCAGCCTCTGTAAGGTCTATTTCATGGATTCATTAAAATCTCTGAATCCTGCGGTTGAAGAGTATTATAACTGCTTCCCACGGCGGAGCGATTTCTTCGCACTTTGCAATTTTAATGCTGCTCTGTTGGTCTATTGGTTTCAATTATTGTTGATCTCATGGAATGATTAATCTTCAGCCCCTGCACTTGTCAGATGTGTGACCACTTAAAGTACTATTTTTTATTGCATGGAAATATTGCACCATGTCCAGTTTAAATACTCTGCATCCTGAAATTGCTTGCTTAAACCACAACAGTTTAATTTCATTAAAACACATCTCGGATACTGTATATCCATTGCACTCTAAAGAAACTCTGTGTTTTCAGGGACAGTAAAAGCAGCCTATAAATCACTTTCTTCATCGTACAATTAGGAAGGAAAAATGCCTTGGTAGTTGGAATAATTCAAATGTAAATTTACCTTATGTCCGTTACTGGAACATAGACCCTCCTCATTCTTTGATCTTTAATTTATGATTCCATAAGTCGTAATTGATTTATTATTTTCCCAAGTACTCCGCTACAGCGGAAAGCTTTGTTTTCATGCCATCCAATCGTAATCAGTGGTTATATTTGAACTTGTTTGCACACATAAATTAGGAGCAAGAGTCGACCTCTCAGTCCTGCTAGTCTGCTGGTCTGTTTAATAAGATCATGGCCAATCTGCTCGGTATTCGCACCTCACCTGTTGCTCCCTCCATGGATGTCTAAGCAAATGGCAGAAGCCCTGCTTCTATTCCCCTTTGTGGAAGTGAGTTCTAAACACTCACTAACTTCTGATGGAAGGCACAATCTCCCCCATTGCAGTGTTAAATGAGGATCCAGTTATTTCAGTACAGTGACTCCTGGTTTCTGAGATTTTCCCTTTGCATGTTGGTCTGTTACACAGTACCAGCCAGCAGATGGCACTCCAGCACTGCTGACCATGTGCAAATGGAGATGTGCTTTTCCAGTTATTGGGGCCATGCTCAAAATTTTCAACATTGCACCTGGTTCTGGGACTGTGTTGAATGATTCGGACAGGTGCAGTAGGGTGAGCTGAGCCTTCTCCAGTGCACCAAAGGCACCTAGGTTTCTCTCTTGCTGTAGTAATCTATGATCATATGTACATTTTTGTGTGATATCCTGAAACAGGAGCTGGCACGGCTTTTAAAGGAGTTCTGCAGCACCTTATTGAGACGTGACTCTTTGGAACCTAGGATCATCTCATAGATGGCTAATCTCTAATTAATGATTACATTCAGTGAGTTAATTTTAATCAGTATTCATATTTCATCAAGAAATATAGAAACATATGAAACCTACGGCACAATACAGGCCCTTCAGCCCACAATGCTGTGCTGAACATTTACTTCCTGTCATAATCGGGGCATTGGGAAGGGAGCCAAATGCAAGACACAGAGACTGAAGTACTAGGAACAGGACAGGACTAGAGTTAGGGACGTGACTGGATGCAGTCTAGGAGCTGGGACAAGAACAGACTTGGGCTAGGACATTGGCTAGACAAGAGGGACCAGGACTAGGAACTGGAAACTAGGAGCCTGGGCTTAGACTCCGAGCCAGAGACTGGACAAGGACCCAGAACCTGGATCTTGACTTGGGCTCGGACCCTGGAACTAGGCTCGGACATGACCTGGCTACCGGACTGGACATGGCTTGGGTTCCTCGAGGCTGGGGTTCCTCGATTCGAGGCGAGGACATGACGAGGCTGGGGTTCCTCGATTAGAGGCGAGGACATGATGAGGCTGGGGTTCGGACTCCGAGCCGGAGACTGGACAAGGACCCCACTCAGGCTCGGGATCCGGAACTAGGCGAAGACATGATGTGGTCTTGGGAGACAGGACTAGGTGAGGCTACAGGACAGAACTAGAGACTCCTGGGCAAGACAAGGGAACTCCAGCACAGGATGAGAACATGAAGCCTTGACTTGGTACTCAGGAACAGCCGAGCCTTGGACTTGGGACGACAGGAACCTCGGAACCTTGGACTTAGGACGACAGGAATGCAGAACCAGAACCTTGGTCTTGGGGAGGACAGGAACACAGAGCCTTAGTCTACAGCATGGGAACACGGAGCCTTGGGACTTCAGAGACAGGAACACAGGGACATGGAACACAGAGCCGGGACCTCTCCTTGGGAATAGGACTTAAGGCCGGGACTCGTACACGGAGCACAGAGCCAGGACCCCTCCTTGGGAACAGAACTTGGGGCCGGGGCTCTATGCCTTGAGGTTTTCATTAATCCTGTTCGCCAAGGCCTTCTCATGGCCCCTTCTGGCTCTCCTAATTTCATTCTTAAGCTCCTTCCTGCTAGCCATATAATCTTCTAGATCTCTATCATTACCTAGCTTTTTGAACCTTTCATAACCTTTTCTTTTCTTCTTGACTAGATTTTCAAAGGCCCTTGTTCACCACGGTTCCTGTACCCTGCCATCCTTTCCCTGTCCCATTGGAACGTACCTATGCAGAACGCCACGCTAATACTCCCTGAACATTTGCCACATTTCTGCTGTACATTTCACTGAGAATATCTGTTCCCAATTTATGCTTCCAAGTTCCTGCCTGATAGCTTCATATTTCCCCTTACTCCAATAAACACTTTCCTAACTTGTCTGTTCCTATTGCTTTCCTGTTCCTGTTCCTATGGTAAAGGAGATAAAATTGTGATCACTATCTCAAAAATGCTGTCCCACTGAAAGACCTGACACCTGACCAGGTTCATTTCCCAACACCAGATCAGGTACAGCCTCTCCTCGTGTATGCTTATCTGCATGTTGTGTCAGGAAACCTTCTTGAACACACCTAACAAACTCCACCCCATCTAAACGCCTTGCTCTAGGGAGATGCCAATCAATATTTGGGTAATTAAAATCTCCCACCACAGCAACTTTGTTATTATTACACCTTTGCAGAATCTGTCTCCCTATCTGCTCCTCAATGTCCCTGTTTCTATTGGGTGCTCTATAAAAAACACCTACTAGAGTTATTAACTCCTTCCTGTTTGTAACTTCCACCCACAGAGACTCAGTAGACAATCCCTCCATGACTTCCTCCCTTTCTGCAGCCGTGATACTATCTCTGATCAACAGTGCCAAGCCCCCACCTCTTTTACCTCCCTCCCTGTCCTTTCTGAAACACCTAAAGCCGAGCACTCTAAGTAACCTTTCCTGCCCCTGAGCCATCCAAGTCTCTGTAATGGCCACAATATCATAGCTCCAAGTACTGATCCACGCTCTAAGCTCATCTGCTTTGTTCACGATGCTTCTTGCATTAAAAGAAACACATCTCAAACCATTGGTATGAGTGCATCCCTTCTCAATCACCTGCTATCCTCCCTCTCACTCTGTCTCCAGGCTTTCTCTACTTGCTTTACATCGAAATTAGGACTAAGAGCAGAGTGTGGGAGAAACAGCAACAATTGTTACTTAAATCCAATCATTAGGGTTTGAGCAATTCTTACCCATTTCTTAACTGGGCAATTCAATTGTCCCTGCAACTTGCCAGGTATTCAAGAAAGTCAAGAAGCTCAATAATGTGTGGGACATAGCAGCCTCCTTGGTAGATACCCCATTCACAACTATTCATTCACTCCACCACCAACTCATAGTAACAGCTGTAGGTACCAAAATTTCAAAGTCTAGTCTATTGTCATATGCTCAGGGTGCATTGAAAATCCTCCTTGCACCAACATCAAAGGTGCCTTGCATCATATGAGCAACATTGACCACATAACAGACCTTAAAGATAGACACAATGTTTACAAGAATGAACATAACTGGAGCGAAAAAAAACAATGTCCTTCATGGTGCAACGTGGTCATAAAGTTGCTGCACCAAGATAGTGTTGAGAGCTGTGCTGATTTGTTCGAGAACTGACTGGTCAAAAGGAAGTGACTGCTCTTGAACCTGGTGGTGCTGAAGTTCAGGCTTCTGTCCTTTTCCCTGACTGTAGCTACAAGAAGATGGCATGGCTTGGATGATGAGGATCTTTGATGATGGATCCTGCCTTCTTGAGGCAGTGCCTCATGCCCATACTACCAATGGTGGGGAGGCATGTGCCCATGATGTATTGAGCTGAGTCCACTACTCTCTGCAGTTTCTCATATTTTTGCATGTTCAAATTGCTGTACCCGACCATGACGCAACCAGTCAGCATGCTTTTAACAGTACCTTTGTCGTGGTTTGTTAGAGTCCGATGACATGCTGAGCCTGCTGACCCTTCTGTGAAAGATGCTGATGTACTTCCCATGTTTTTGCATATATGTGCTAGGCCAGGGCAGGCCATCCAATATTCTAGCACCCAGGAATTTAAGACTGCTGAATCTCCCTGCTGGTGATCTATCAATGTACACTGGTGCTATGTTATCTACAGGATGCACTGGAGCTTTTCACTAAGATGCCTTAAACAGTGCCTTCTAAACTCACCAGCCCTACCAGCTAAAAGTGCAAGGAAACACTGCCACCTATAAGTTGCCCTTCTACCCACTTACCATCCGGACTTAGCAATTTATCCCTGTTTCTTCAGGTTTGCTGGGTCAAAGTCTTAGAATTCCCTCAACATCAGTATTGTTGGTATACCCACCCCTCAAAGACTGCAGTGGTTCAGGAGTACAACTCGTGACCACTTTCTCAAGGGCAATTGGGAATGGGCAGCTAAATGCTGGCTAGCCTGTAAATCCAGCATCCCTTGAATCAACTTTAAAAATGTCACCCACACTAGTGGGTCTGAGTCACCCATAGGAACAGCGACTTCCTGTGAGTCACTGGGTAGCTATAGGTTTTACCCAATACAGAATAGGAAAGAAAAGTAAATTTCCTTTCTGAAAAGAGGTGGTGAATTTCAATAGGTCTTTCCGATAATCCAGCAGCTTTGTGGTCTCAGTTAACTGATGACTATTTTTGCTCCTCCAGGCTATTGATTTTGAATTTAAATTCCACATCTACTGCATTGGGATTCGAATTCCAGTCTACAGACCTTTCATCCCGTGCCTTACTCACCATGTCGCCATCGGACCTGCTGATGTAATCTGCCACAGGTTACACTAACTCATTGTGCTATTTAGCAAGGTGCACACAGCTGCAGGCTATAACTAAATCGAGAATAAGTTAGAGAAGATGTTCTCTGTGTTTTTAGCAGAGATCTATGTCCATTATAAGTTCTTGCCCTGCGTCAATGTACCTGTCTTTCAACTGACTTGCTGAGTATTTTTTTAATTACTGCATTATTCCACATGGGTGCTGATTCAAACAATAAAATGAGAGTTTGACTGAACATGACAACATTGTATTCCATAACAAACTCTAACTCTTGAAAAAAAAGTGTGACAACACAGTTGACAGTAAAAGCTTAATGAAGTTGCTCCATGTTATACATTTGGCATTTACTCCCAAAGAATTATACTTCAAGAGGAGCAGCTGGCCAGAGCACACTCGGGTCCTGAGATGACTTGGGCTCCATTGTGATGAAGTCAGATGCATACTGTACATAATGTTCCATGTTCGACTTGGCAAGGCAGCTCGGGTACATATCATCCTGAGTAACCTGTTAATTCTCCAACTGTCTATGAGCCTCCTGTGCCACATTGGCTTACATATATACAGATAGAGAGACTGAATTCTGAGTAATCATTGATACCTTCATTGATGTGTGGGATAGGATGGGGCTTAGATTCCATACCTGTAAGTCAAAGGTCTTCTGTCACCATGCTTCCATTGCACACTAGTGCTATTCAGGGTCTAGGTGTAAGTCTATGTCCTAACTGGCCTTATAGAGGTATAGAAAATAATGTTGGGCATGGACAAGGAGAATACTCACAGTCTTTTTCCCAGGGTTAGGGAGCCTAAAACTAAAGGGCAAACAACAGGAATTCAAGCAACACATATCAAAGTTGCTGGTGAATGCAGCAGGCCAGGCAGCATCTCTAGGAAGAGGTACAGTCGACGTTTCAGGCCGAGACCCTTCGCCAGGACTAACTGAAGAAAGAGTTAGTAAGAGATTTGAAAGTGGGAGGGGGAGGGGGAGATCCAAAATGATAGGAGAAGACAGGAGGGGGAGGGATGGAGCCAAGAGCTGGACAGGTGATTGGCAAAGGGGATATGGAGAGGATCATGGGACAGGAGGTCCGGGGAGAAAGACGGGTGGGGGGGAACCCAGAGGATGGGCAAGGGGTATAGTCAGGGGGACAGAGGGAGAAAAAGGAGAGCGAGAGAAAGAATGTGTGTATAAAAATAAATAACGGATGGGGTACTAGGGGGAGGTGGGGCATTAGCGGAAGTAAGAGAAGTCAATGTTCATGCCATTAGGTTGGAGGCTACCCAGACGGAATATAAGGTGTTGTTCCTCCAACCTGAGTGTGGCTTCATCTTTACAGTAGAGGAGGCCGTGGATAGACATGTCAGAATGGGAATGGGATGTGGAATTAAAATGTGTGGCCACTGGGAGATCCTGCTTTCTCTGCGTCCGGTGCTCCCGATGTATACTACACATGTCCTTACACTTCCTCCCTTACCACCATTCAGGGCCCCAGACAGTCCTTCCAGGTGAGGCGACACTTCACCTGTGAGTCGGCTGGGGTGATATACTGTGTCCGGTGCTCCCGATGTGGCCTTCTGTATATTGGCGAGACCTGACGCAGACTGGGAGACCGCTTTGCTGAACACCTACGCTCTGTCCACCAGAGGGAGGAGATTGCTGAGCCTCTGGCAATGATCTTTGCATCATCAATGGGGATGGGAGAGGTTCTGGAGGACTAGAGGGTTGTGGATGTTGTTTCCTTATTCATGAAAAGGGGTAGAGATAGCCCAGGAAATTATAGACCAGTGGTTAGTAAGTTGATGGAGAAGATCCTGAGAGGCAGGATTTATGAACATTTGGAGAGGTATAACATGATTAGGAACAGTCAGCATGGCTTTATCAAGGGCAGATCATGCCATATGAGCCTGACTGAATTTTTTGAGGATGTGACTAAGCACATTGATGAAGGAAGAGCAGTAGATGTAGTGTATATGGATTTCAGCAAGGCACTTGATAAGGTACCCCATGCAAGGCTTATTGAGAAAGTAAGGAGGCATGGGATCCAAGGGGACATTGCTTTGTGCATCCAGAACTGGCTTGCCCACAGAAGGCAAAGAATGGTTGTAGACGGGTCAGATTCTGCATGGAAGTCGGTGACCAGTGGTGTGCCTCAGGGATCTGTTCTGGGACCCCTGCTGTTTGTGACTTTTATAAATGACTTGGATGAAGAAGTGGAGGAATGGGTTAGTAAACTTGCTGAGGACACGAAGGTTGGGGGGGGCAGTTGTGGATAGTGTGGAGGGCTGTCAGAGGTTACAGTGGGACATTGATAGGATGCAAAATGGTGCTGAGAAGTGGCAGATGGAGTTCAACCCAGATAAATGTGAGATGATTCATTTTGGTGGGTCAAATATGGCAGAATATAGTATTAATAATAAGACTCTTGGCAGTGTGGATGATCAGAGGGATCTTAGGGTCAGAGTCCATAGGACGCTCAAAGCAGCTGCACAGGTTGACTCTGTGGTTAAGGAGGCATACGATGCATTGGCCTTCATCAATCATGCAATTGAATTTAGGAGCCGAGAGGTAATGTTGCAGCTATATAAGACCCTGGTTAGACCCCACTTGGAGTATTGTGCTCAGTTCTGGCTGCCTCACTACAGGAAGGATGTGGAAACCATAAAATGGGTGCAGAGGAGATTTACAAGAATGTCGCCTGGATTGGGGAGCATGCCTTATGAAAACATGTTGAGTGAACTCAGCCTTTTCTCCTTGGAGCGACGGAGGATGGGAGGTGACCTGATAGAAGTGTATAAGATGATGAGAGGCATTGATCATGTGGATAGTCAGAGGCTTCTTCTCACGGCTGAAGCGGCTGCCACAAGAGGGCACAGGTTTAAGGTGCTTGGAAGTAGGTACAGAGGAGATGTCAGGGGTAAATTTTTTTACACAGAGAGTGGTGAGTGCGTGGAATGGGCTGCCGGCAATGGGAGTGGAGGCGAATACGATAGGGTCTTTTAAGAGACTTTTAGACAGGTACATGGAGCTTAGTAAAATAGAGGGCTATGTGTAACCCTAGTAATTTCTAAGGTAGGGATGTGTTCGGCCCAACTTTGTGGGCCGAAGGGCCTCTATTATGCAGTAGGTTTTCTATGTTTCTAAACAACGTGCAAAAGGGTGCAAACTGTCCAAATTAAAAAAGTGAATAATACTGAGAACATGACTTTATAGTCTTTGAAAGTGAGTCCAGAGTTTGTGGAATCAGTTCAGTATTGAAGTGAGTGAAATTATCCACACCAGTTCAGGAACCTGATGGTTGAGGAGTTTAATATCTCCACTGTGCCAGCATGTCATCAGAACAAATTAGTTTGCCCTGGTAAAGACCTTAGTCCTTACACCTTGCTAATGGTTACCAAGCAACATTGATCCCTGCCCGTCCCTAAGCTTTTGAGAATCAGTATCAGGTTTAATGTCATGAGCATATGTCGTGAAATCTGTTGTTTTTGCAGCAGCAGTACATTGCAATACATAATAATAAAAACTGAATTACAGTAAATATATTTGTATAATAGTTAAATTAAATAAGTAATGTAAAAAAATAGTGAGATAGGCTTCATGGGTTCAATGTCCATTCAGAAATCGGATGGCAGAGGGGAAAGAAGCTGTTCCTGAATTGATAAGTGTGTGCATTCAAACTCCTGTACCTCCTTCCTGGTGGTAGCAATGAGAAGACATCATATCTAGGGTGATGGGGGTCCTTAATGATCATTGTCTCCTTTTTGAGGCATCAGTCTTTGTAGATGTTTTTGGTGCCACAGAGGCTAGTCCCCATGATGGTGCTGACTGAGCTCACAACTGTTTGCAGCTTCTTTCGATCCTGTTCGGTAGCCCACCCCCCACCTCCCCAAACCCCATACCAGACAGTCATACAGCCAGTTAGAGTGCTCTCTATGGTACATCTGTAGAAATTTGCGCGTGTCCTTTGTGACATACCAAATCTCCTCTAGCTCTTAATGAAATATAGTTGCTGTCATGCCTTTTTTGTAACTGCATCAACATATTGGGCTGAGAATAAATCCTCAGAGATGTTGATATCTCGGAACTTGAAATTGCTCACCTTTTCCACTTCTGATCCCTCTCTGAGGACTGGTATGTGTTCCCTCGCCTTACCCTTTCTAAACTCCACAGTCAGTTCTTTGGTCTTACTGATGTTGAGTGCAAGGTTGTTGCTTCAACACCACTCAACCTGCTGATCTATCTTGCTCCTGTGCACTCTCGTGTCTCCATCTGATATTCTGCCAACACTGGTTGTATCGTCAGCAAATTTATAGATAGCATTTGAGCTGTGCAAACACTCATGCGTGTGCGTTCTCTCTCTCTCCCCCTCTCTCCCTCCCTTCTCTTTCTCCCCTCTCTCTCTCCCCTCTCTCTCTCCCCTCTCTCTCTCCCCTCTCTCTCTCCCCTCTCTCTCTCCCCTCTCTCTCACCTCTCTCTCTTCCCACTCTCTCTCCCCCTCTCTTCCCCCCTCTCTTTCCCCCTCTCTCTTTCCCTCTCTCTCTTTCCCCCTCTCTCTCTCCCCCCCCACACATTTCTTTTCAAACTTAAAAAAATTGCCAACTAATTGAAAATCATTGAGTTTCTACATCCCGTGTCAATGAATCTGACCAGAAACCAACAGACAATGAACAGGACTATGACACATGTCTCCTTCCCTCAGTTCTTCCAAATCTCTCCATACAATCTCAAAAAGTGCATAATTTTATCATTCTGGATTGTGTAAGCTTGAAGCTGTTGCTGTGCAAATTTTATTCTTGTTGCATTATTCATATAGTTTCCAATGATGGACCAGCATGGTACGAAAGACTTAGGCCAGAAAACATAGAATGAGCAACCCCAGTATTTGCAGCACCGCTTTACTGGGTTGTTAACTTGCCCAGCAGAGCAGTAACAGTTAGAAAATGGACAGAGTCCAATGTTGGCAAATGACATTTGCAAATCAAAAATACTCATTCACTGCTGTATTTGTCTTTGCAGATGTTTTCCAGATAGAGTTGGCATTCTACTGAAACCTCTTGCCCAAATCATCTTGCTTTAGTGCTTCAGTTTTGGCTTTGGTGTTTAAGCCAGTAAAGTTCCAGCAGTAATATTTATCTGTTTAGATTTGTCTTACTGTAGCCAAGAAATTCTCAGGAAAAGCACAATGTTCCATGGTAGGATTTTTCCAGAAACTGACAGTGAAACATGGTCTGGTATGTGCTCAGTTGTTCACACACCTGAGGTTTTCCTTTTGGCCTCCCCTGTGGGTATAACATGCAAGCACACACGGGGCCATCCACGTTTGTGCAGAAGTACCCAATGCACTTCCATGCATTAAATTCACATATGTAATCCATGAATGGAAAGGGCCCTTCACCTAGAGGTAAAACTTCAGAAGAACAACTTCAAAGCAACTTAATTTCTGTCTTCTAGTGCTACCTGAGTGGCAATTGCAAAATCTTTCTTTGGCCACATAGATGAGCTTGTTGGTAGATTAGTTAGCTGTTAACTGCCCCTTCTCTAGATGGCTGGCGAGAGGATTGGGGATGTAAATAGTCATGTGAAAGATAATAGGTTACATGGAAATAGGTGAGGGGATGGAATTACTGTGATCCTCTGAGAGGTAAACACCAGGAATTCGGCAGATGCTGGAAATTCAAGCAACACACATAGAGAGGTAATATAGATTTGATGGGCTGAATAGATTCCTTCGCCTTAATGAGGTTACATATATCTCTGTGTCACTTTAGTGAGCTGGTATTCAAATTGCTGAATTGTCTTGTTTTCTGCTGCTGCATACAGATTTGAAATTTGATTATGTGTAGAGTTTTTGACCTAAGTTTGATATCATTCCTCTTTCTAAGGTCTGTGTTTACAAAGGAAGGTGAACATGGGGAGCTTAGACCTGCTCGGAACAACCAATGGCCTGGTGGGACATCTTCAGACTGCTCCTTTCTGAGGGAGGAAGAGAGCGTTGGTGGTCTGGACCCATTGTCGTTGCGACTCATGATGCAGGACTGTACAGCAGTAAAGACCATGCTTCTCAAGCTAAAGAGAATTCTACAGGAGGTAATCATTAAATTCTTTCACACTTTCAGGGACAATTGGTAATTGGTTTATTATTGTCCCATGTGCTGTGTTGCAGTGGAAAGCTTTGTTTTGCATGTCACCTAGACAGATCATTCCAAACGTAAGTATATTGATGCAGTACAAAGTGGGAAAACAATAACAAAATGCATAATATTGTGTTACAGTTCCAGAGAAAATGCGATGCATATAGCTAAATAAGGAGTAAGGGCCCTGAATAGGTAGGTTGGTCAGACTCATTTTGAAGAATGAAGGACATTACCCCCTGACTATGGAGCAATGTTTCTCATATTTCCATATTTCCTTATGACACCAAAGAGAACATTTGAGTCTACGCGAGCTATCGGAGAGTTCCCTTTAGTCCAATCACATTCGATTCTGCCACTCATTCTCTTTTATCTACCCAACAATGTCTCCCTGATGCATTCACTACATACCTAAGCTAGAGTAATTTACAGTCATTAAGATCTGTATCAATCAACACATCTCTGGGATGTAGGAGGAAACTGGAACACATAGAGAAAACCCACACAGTCACTGGAGAATGTAAAAAATCCACACAGACAGCACCAGAAGTTAGAATTGAATCCATCCATGGGATGGCTACATTACCTACAGCTTCACTGTTCAGCACAGGACTTGAATTAAATTATCCCAGTATTAATAAATTAAACTTTGCTTTCAATTATTTTAATTTCTGAGAAATTATCTTAGAGCTATTGTTATTCTATTATAAAGGCAGAGTACGACAATGCAGAAACTGATTTAATTCTCTATATCCTAGGGTGCCCAGTAATAGCATAATATCAGATGATTACTATTGCAATTTGTTTGTCCCATTACGGAAGTTATTATTCAACATGACAAAGCTAGTATTCATGCTTCGTGTTAAACCCTTGGCAGAATTTAAAGAGAAATATGTTTTACAAGCCAGATTTTGTTTGTTGGTTTTCCAGGTTTACTTCCGATAATAGTTTGCTACAGTTACTGAATATTTCAGCAGTATTTTCAACATTGTTCTGTTTTACATTTTCCGTGGTGTCCTGAGAGCAGAGCAAAGCTCTCTTCTGCGACACTAGTATTACCCATCACTGAGCAACTCTTTATGAACCATTTGTTCCACTAGGACAAAGCACAAATACAGTATGTTCAGGCTGTGCGTCAATCAAACTGTTTAACTGTTTTTTACCTGTTTCGAAAGAAATCTTGAATTAGATACACCAATTTTAATAATTTTAAGTATGCTTGATTATCAGAATAATTTATAACTAATGAAACTACTAATTTTTTGAAACTGATTAGTTTCATTATTTCTATATTTGCTATTGACAAGATATTTATCTGATGGTTCTTACAAACCAATTTGGAATGATTAATGCATTGAATATGTTGCAAAATACAAGTTATTGTTTGATATCAGAATCAGGTTTACAATCACTAACATGTCATGAAATTTGTTTTTATTTTGCAGTAATACAGTGCAAGGCATAAAAATTACTAAACATTACAAAATAAATAAGTAGTACAAAAGATCAAAAGAATTTACATACAATTATAATTAAAAATAGAACGTGCATCTACATAACATATGACACATTCTTACCAGAATGCCCAAAGTGACATAAGGCAAATTTTCAGTATTGTTTTTCAGTGGAGGTACATAGTAGACAATTTGTGTACTCTAATTTCTTATAGACTACAATTTGATGAAGACTCGATAAATTGTGAAGAATAAATATTGACCAGACACAAGGAGAAAACTAACTTTCAAATTTGTTTACTTCATTTGATAGGGCATATAGTGCTTCAACTTAAAATGTCTAACAAATGGCCACACTTCTATCAGTGTAGCACTCCAATACTATCCTGGAGCAGCAGCCTAGACTTTTTGCTGAAATATTTGGATTTGGACTTGACCTCAGAATATTGTTATTCAAAGAAAAGAGTTCATTCTTTGACACACCACCAGAACCTTGTCTCAATCACTGTTGTATTTTTGTGGATTTGAAAGAAATCAAATATTATAGGAAATGCTTTTTATTGATTATTATCAGTATCTATTGATCTGGGTGCAACTTACTTCAGCTACCAAAATAGACAGATAGATAGATTCTTTATTGATCCCAAAGGAAATTGCAGTGTCACAGTAGTATTACAAGTGCACAGATATACAGATATTAGAAGAGAAGCAGAAAGAAAAAAAAATAAGTTAACACAAACGGTCTAGCAGGAGGAGGTCTTCATTCCCACAGCGATAGATTGACATATTATAGAGCTTAAGAGCCAAGGGTAAGAGTAACCTCATATAGCACTCTTTGGAGCAGCGCAGTTGTCTTAGTCTATTACTAAAAGTGTTCTTCTGTACGGCCAAGGTGGCATGCAGAGGGTGAGAAACATTGTCCAGAATTGCCGAGATTTCTGTAGGATCCTTTGTTATACCACAGCCTCCAATGTGTCTAGTTTGACACCCTGTAACAGAGCCAGCCATTCTAATCGGTTCACCCATTGCTCCAGCACAGCACCACATAAAAGATTGTATTGGTGACAACAGACTGGTAGACCACGCAATGGAGCAGCCTGCATACTGCAAAGGATCTCAGTCTCCTGAGAGGCAACTCTGGTCCTTCTTGTACACAGCCTCTGTGTTGGTGTTCCACTCAAGTTTATCATCCAAGTGCACCCCCAGATACTTGTAGGTCCTCACTATCAATAGTAACAGGGAGTAGTGCAGGCTTAGTCTTCCTAAAGTCCATCACCATCTCCCTTGTCTTACTGATGTTGAGCTGCGGATGATTCAGCTTCACCATTTAACAAGGTCCTCTACCAGGCCCCTGTATTCTCCCTCCTATCCTCTCTTTATATACCCAAATATTGCTGAGTCATCAGAGAATTTCTGCAGTTGACATGACTCAGTGGTGTATGTAAAGTCTGATGTATACAGGTTAAACAGGAAGGGAGCCAATACAGTCCCCTGTGGGGCCCCAGTGCTGCTTATAGCCATGTCTGGCACACAGCTGTGAAGCTGCACAAACTGTAGTCCGCCAGTCCATTATCCAGGATACAATGGAAGCGCCAGCCTGCATTGGATGGAGATTCTCCCCCAGCAATGAGGGCACCTGGAAAATCAAAAAACATGAACCTTGCAGTGCTGTCTTGCTTATCCAAATGAGAGTAGGCTCTGTTCAGCGGGTAGGTGACAGCATCATTGAGTTCAGTGACCTCCTGATAGACAAAAACTGCAGGGGATCGAGGGCTGATCTGGCCAGGGGTCAGAGGTGAGCCAGGACCAGCCTTTCTAGGTTCTTTATGATGTGTGAGGTCAGGGCCACTAGACAATAGTCAGTCAAGACTTTTGGTTGGTCCTTCTTGGGTACTGGCACTACACATGATGCTTTCCACACAGTCGGGACCCTTTCCAGGCTGAGACTCAGGTTGAAAATGCATTGGAGAACTCCACACAGCTGCTCAGCACAATCTTTCAGGAGCAGGGATTTACACCATCCAGTGCCAGTGCTTTGCCATGTCTGAGTTCTCTCAGAGCCCTTCTCACCTGCTCAGTAGTGACGGTGAGTCCATGATGACTAAAGAGTTGGAAGGGACTGGGGGAAGGTGAAGATCGGGATGACAGCAGCTGGTACGTGGAGGTATGGATGGTAGCTGCAGGGCAAAGAGGGGATATAGACAGTGGTAGCCTGTGGTGCTCATCCATGTGTTGAACTGAAGGGAGGAAGAAGACTGGTGTTGGTGCTGAGAGAGTATTGGATGCCTCAACACCTGGACTGGTGTGCTAAGAGGGGTGTGAACAGGAGGCCAATTGTCAAACCTATCAAAAAATTGGTTTCAAGAAATAGTTTATTGATTCACCTTCTTTACTTTATCAAATTCACTACAATTATTCCACTTCCAAGTTTCTTTTCCTTGTGTGAAGAGACTCTTGATAAGAATCTGAATCAGGGTTTAATATCATTGGCATATGTCATGAAATTTGTTATTTTGTGGCAGCAGTACATTGCAATACATAATAATAAAAAGTATAACTTGCAATGTAAAGTATATATGAAAATAATTAAATTAAATAAGCAGTGCAGAAAGAAGGGAAAAATACTGCGATAGTATTCATGGGTTCAATGTCCATTCAGAAGTCTGAAGGAGGAGGAGAAGAAGCTGTTCCTGAAATGTTGAGTGGGTGTCTTCAGGCTCCTGTATCCTGTAAAAGATGATCCATCGTGAAATGTAACCCCCTTCCTCTTCCTCTTTCATTGCACCCAAAATAACTATTTAAACGATTTTCTGATTTTACAACATTTCTGCTTGCCAACATAGCAGCTTCCAGATGGAACTTGTTGAATATTCTCAATCTGTTTGTAGACTTCCTGAAAGATATTAATTCTCTTTTGGATTATCTAGTTTGTGTGGCTTATATTGTTAACTCCATAATTAGCATGATACAAAATTAGTCCGATAGCTTCTCAGTTATAATTTCAAGGTAAAAAGCAATCAGTGTGTTTACACTGCAGGCATCATTTGAGTTGCTAATTCGAATGTTCCTGTATCTCCACTGGGAAATATTCTCTCAAAGATGCTTCATCAGCAAAATTTGCTGCTTTAGAATAATTTGTAAAAGAGCCATCACGTTTCACAGCATGGAAACATGCCATTTGGCCCAACTGTTCCACACAGATCAAGATTCCCATCTAAGCAAATCCTATGTGTGTGTGTTTGGCTCCTATTCCTTCAAACCTTTCCTATCTAAGTACCTTTTTAATGCTGTTATTGTACATGCTCAATGACTTTCTCTGGCATGACGTTCCATGGTGTATTCTGGTGTCTTCCAAATCATTTAATTCTAAAGCTCTAAAATTTTGTGTGCTGAACAAAGCAGTCTTTTTTGGTGACAGTGTCAGATAAGGGTAAATCTTTTGCCCAAGCTTTCCACATGAAGTAAGAGTGTCTGAGTTTTCCTAATCCATCCTTGTGAACTCTTTTGTCAGGAGTTATATTGATGCTGAAGGAAAATTTCTGAAGCCTTGGTGGAGCAGAAGGGGATTGATGACTTCTTCACAGGGCTTCTTTTGCACTGCTGCACTCTTGGCCTTGAAAGATCCTCAGTTGTGGCTTAAATGTGAATCTAACTGTTGTGCCATGAATCTCCTGCTGGGCTGTTCTGCCTGATGGGGATTGCTGAACTAATAGTTCCAGCAACACTGCTATTGGTAGAGTTGAGAGCCTGGAATCTCATCCAAAAATTAACTGGATTATTTAAGTATCTGTTAATAGCACAAACTTGTTAATGCTGTCTGGATTCTAAATAGCTAGTAGAAGGGATTATATGAGTTGCATTTCCTGTCTCTGAAATTTAGAGGGTAGAGTGGTGGTTTGCTTGATTCTTTTCTGGTGGACTATCACTCCAACAATCTACTGTTCTTGGTTTGAGGTTGTGTATTAAAATAATTGGAAGCACAAGATACTGCAGATGCTGGAATCTGGAACAACAAACTATTTGTTAGAGAAACTCAGTTGGTCAGACAACATCTGTGGAGGGAAATGGACAATTAACCTTTTGGATCAAGACCCTTTACTGGGATGGATTCATTTCCCTCCACAGATTCTGCCTGCCCCTCTGAATTCCTCCAGCATCTCATTTTTTTAAAAAAATGAAATAATTGTTCTGTCTTAGCAGCAAATGAAGTCAGAAATGCTGCCTTTAGTTGAGATGGTGAAATAACTGCTTAAAGGAGCACACTCTATGAATGATAAAGCCATAATGAAAACAATTATGTTGACTGAGTAATAAATACTTCAATGATGTCTTGAAGCTCTGTTTCTGTGTCTTGGTTATTTAGATTGCTACATATAATGCATAGTCAAACTGCTACTAATGAAATTAATGAACCCTAGTAACAGTGCTAAATTGCATGTAACAGTGTATATTTGTGGCTGAAATTGAGCAAAAGTGTAAAGTACAGCGGTGTGATGAGAATTCTGGTACATTTTCAGAGAATTGTAGTTCTATTACTGTTTTGCTTGCCAAGTTAATTGACAAATAGAACATGTCAAGTGTATAATTTCAGGATGATTGATGTATATTGAAATATACAGTAGTTTCGTAAGCCCTCACTGTGTGCTCGGTCATGCATCACAGGTAGTAATTAACATATATTCGGTTAGGGAGGGACAGGCACTAACATGTGTTGATTTGGGGACCTAAATATTGGATTTGAGGTGCATAACCATTGATTTGTGCTTATTCTCTGGCTACACATATTTCTGCTTCCAAGATCAGTTGAACATACTTCATCTTGTGGTTCTGGATGAGTGTCAACATGAGTTTCATTCCTGCAGGTTCAATCTGTCCTGTCCTCATTAAATTACTTTACCCCTACTCTGCCAATGGATAGCATTCAGAAGTGAGAACTATGACTGATTCTCTCCCGGTGACTCTGACCCAAACTAACTGTTACCTACAAAACTGTGCAAAAGACTTAGACACACATATATAGCTAGGGTGCCTATGGTTTTTGCACAGTAAGGTTTTTGTCAATGTGGAGTGGAGAGTGAGTTTGTACCTCTGGCGGGAGCACGAAATGTTGGCAATAGTGAGGGTGGAGTGCCGCGGGAGGGGTCTGAGAAGGAGTACCAGGGCAGGCGGTGGTGCAGGTGCAGACAAACCCAGCCCTGAGATACCAGTCAAGGACTTTTGATTCCAAAGAATTGATTTATTGATCATTACAAAAGTCTTCCTAAAGCTTCCCTCTCCCTTCCCCTTTTCTCAACCATGATTCTATTCTTCCTGCCCCTTCTCACTCTTAGTCCACAAAAGAGAACCATATCAGAACCAGGTTTATCATCACTCACGTAAGCCATGAAATTTGTTTTCTTTTCGTGGTAGCAAGGCAGTGCAATACATAAAATTTCACTGCACAGGTTGATAGGATAGTTAAGAAGGCCTGCGGGATGCTAGGTTTCATTAATAGGGGGATTGAGTTCTAGAGTAGAGAGGTCATGTTGCAATTCTACAAATTTCTGGTGAGACCGCACTTAAGAGTATTGTGTTCAGTTCTGGTCACCTCATTATAGGAAGGATGTGGATGCTATGGAGAAGGTGCAGAGGAGATTGCCTGGTTTGAAAAACAAATCTTGTGAGGCAAGGTTAGCAAAGCTGGGCTTTTCTCATTGGAGCATAGAAGGATGAGAGGGGACTTGACAGAGGTCTACAAGATTATGAGAGGCATAGATAGGGTGGAGAGCCAGTACCTGTTTCCCAGGGCACGAATAGCAATCACCAGAGGGCATATGTACAAAGTTGAGGGAGGGAAGTTTAGGGGAAGCATCAGGGGTAAGTTTTTTACACAGAGGGTTGTGGGTGCCTGGAATGACTTGCCAGGGATGGTGGTAGAGGCTAAAACATTAGGGGTATTTAAGACCCTCTTGGGCAGACACATGGATGAAAGAAAAATAGAGGGTTACGGGGTAGTGTGGGTTTAGTACTTTTTTTTAAAGGAATATATGGGTCGGCACAACATCGAGGGCCAAAGGGCCTGTACAGTGCTGTAGTATTCTAGTGTCTAGTGTCTAGTACAGTACAGGCAGCCTAGCTGTATAGATGTGCCTAAAACTTTTGCACAGTACTGTAGCTGAGATTAGCCAACCCATCACAGACCATTGGTTTTATCATTTTGTGAGTTGAATTGAATTGAATTGACTTTATTTCTTACATCCTTCACATACATGAGGAGTAAAAATCTTTATGTTATGTCTCCATCTAAATGTACATGTGCAATCATAATAATTTATAATTATTTATAATAAATAGTACAGTCAATGTAATACAGAGTACACTCAAATCAGCATGAGTTCATCAGCCTGATGGCCTGGTGGAAGAAGCTGTCCCGGACGGCCTGTTGGTCCTGGCTTTTATGCTGCAGTACCGCTTCCCCAATGGTAGCAGCTAGAATAGATCGTGATTGGGATGACTTGGGTCCCCAGTGATCTTAAGGGCCCTTTTTCCACACCTGTTCTTGTGAATCATGGGAAGTTCACAGCTACAGATGTGCTTAGCTGTCTGTACCACTCTCTGCAGAGTCCTGCGATTAAGGGAGGTTCAGTTTCCATACCAAGCAGTGATGCAGCCAGTCAGGACGCTCTCAATTGTGCCCCTGTGGAAAGTTCTTTGGATTTGGGGGCCCATACCAAACATCCTCAACCGTCTGAGGTGAAAGAGGCACTGTTATGCCTTTTTCACCACATAGCTCGTGTGTACAGACCATGTGAAGTCCTCAGTGATGTGGATGCCGAGGAACTTGAAGCTGTTTACCCTCTCATCCCCAGATCCACTGATGTCAATAGGGGTTAGCCCATCTCCATTCCTCCTGTAATACACAACCAGCTCATTTGTTTTTGTGACATTGACAGTTGCAATTATTCCCATTTGACAATTGCAGAAAGATCAAAATCAAATATTTGCAATATTCAGCAAGGATAACAGAAAATAAAACTTCCAATCACAATGGAAAACACAAGTAATATTGCTAACAATGCCTTATTCTTGTAATGTGTACTGAGACACAGTGAAGACTTTTGTGTGCTATCAGGCAGATCATGCAATATGTAATTACATTGAGGTAGTTAAAAAAAAATGCAGAATATAGTATTACAGTTACATAGAAAGTACAGTGCAGGGAAACAAAAACAGTGCAAGGGCCAACACGAGGTTGAGTGAGAGAGCAATAATTCATCTTTAATGTATGAAAGGTTCATTCAAGAGTCTTATAATAGTGAGTGAATGTCCAGGTGGGTGAGGTCTTTGATTATGTTGGCTGCTTTTCTGAGGCAACTAGAAGTGGAGACAGAGTCAATAGAGGGGAGGCCACGTTCTGTTGGACTAATGACAACCATTGAATCTCCAGTCTGACATATGTGCATCCTTAAGAAATAAAGTTTTACACCCAGATGACCTCAATTTAACCCTGTATCTTCAGAACTGGTCTTATTTTCCCCATCCACATTCCCAGTACTGTATTGGAACTGTAAGGTGGAGTTAGTATATAACGATAAAAAGTTTTAAAAAGCAGAACCTTGGTGAAAGGCTCAACAAAACTTCTTTCTTTTAAATTCACACATAGAAAATGCATCAAAAATTTACAAATGCTGAATCCATATAATGTCAAACTAAGCTGTTTTGGGAATTGGATTAGTCTTTGCAAATGATTTGCATCTTAAAAAGTCTGCTGCCAAATGTGTTGGAAAAAGTATTAAACCCTCCTTATTATCAAAAATCAAATTGAAAATATATTAAATTGCAACTTGTTGTTAAATGAATTTTCTCAGAAAATCTTGTGTCCTAAAAGGATTACAGACTGAAGTCAAAAAGAAAACATAAAGCCTGATCATTGCATTAACTTCAATAGGATTGAATTTAGGAGTCAGAGTACAACATCTTGCTATTTTGCAGTGAGCCTAACATTTCTGACTGGAGAATGATTTATAAGCATACATTTCAAAGTAACATCAGTGAACGAGATCTAATCAGCTAAATGTGTCTCAGTTTCAGAGAACCAGTTAGGAAGGGTATCTATATTCTACCTGTGCAGTTTGCAACATGGTGGTGTGAGCACTGAATTTTCCATCTTCCAGTAACCACACCCCTTTCTCATCCCCCACCGTTCCTCCCCCCCAATTCACCTCACCCCCATCTCCATGTCTCTTTATCCTCCTCCATCCTTTCCATCTGCCCATCACCAACATCTTTGTCCACTGTTTCCATTCCCTACTCTTCCCTCCTGTCTCCCTAGTCTGCCTACTTCTCCTAATCAATTTCCGTTTCCATTTCCAACCCTTTGTCAGTTTTGCCCATCACTTCCCAGCTTCTGGCGCCATCTCCACTCTTCCAACTCTCATCTGCGTATTGACTCTCCTCACACCTGGATCCACCTATCACCTGCAACATCTTGCCCCACCCTTTCCCTCTCCTTCTTTATACTTTATTGTTATTTATAACTCTATATCTTTCTGCCCAGATGAATAGCTAAACAGTCTCAATCCCAAACATCAACTTACATTTTCCTCCACAGGTGCTGCTTGACTTCCTGAGTTCCTCCAGCACTCTGTTGCTTAGGATCACAGTATCTTGTGTCTCAGAGATGATCGGTAACCTTCAAATCTTGAAAATTCAGCTTATCTGAAGCTCTGCTCTCCAGAGTTTCCCTGGAATTCCCTTTCTTCAAACACAACAGTCCTAGCTGATCAATGAATTTTTATCTTCAATCCAACTATCCACCGTAGATAAATAACAGAGCTAATGGAGGTAGGGTCATTGGAGCACTTAGATGTGTAAAGCCATTTCAACTGACCATGATGCTGGGACCTATGAGGGGAAGAGCTAAGGTGGGTGTGGACAGTCTTATTCTCCGGGTTAAAGAAGTATCAACTAGAAGGCATAAGCTTGAGGTGAGAAGGGGAATGATTTAATAGGAGCCTGAGTCACAATATTTTCACCCAGAGGGTGGTCAGTGTATGGAATATGCTGCCAGAGTAAGTAGTTGAGGAGGGTTCATTAACAACACTTAAGAAGTATTTGGAGAAGTACAGGGTTAGATGGATATGGGCCAAATGCAGACAAACGACACTAGCTCAGATGAAATCTTAGTGAGCATGGACTAGTTCGGCCAAAGGGCCCGCTTCTGACCTGTATGACTCAGTGACTTATTCTGAATTGGATTTTGGTGCTCAAAACAAATGTTCTGTTGAAAGATTATTGACCTGAAGCCCTAAGTCACTTTTATTCTCTGCGGAGCTATCTAACTTGCTGTGTATTTCCATCATTTTCAGGTTTTTATTTATCAGAATCAGAATCAGAATCAGGTTTAATATATGTGGTGAAATTTGTTGTCTTTGTAGCAGCAGTACAATGCAATACAGAATAATAGAGAGAAAATGTGAATTACAGCATATATTAATTAATTACAGTATATTAAATAAGTAGTGAAAAAATAAAAACAAAATTTAAAGTGCATGTTTTGTATTTTCCTGAGCTAACACAATTGATGGAATTTTATAACTTCAGGCTTTGTTTTACAGGTGGAGCCTCATTAGGGCAATTTCATTTTAAGCCAGTGGAAGAAGTTGCAGATTTAGATAGTGCATTTATGTTCATCTTATAGCAGTAGTGAAATTCCGATACATTTTTATTGTTTAACTAGTACTTCCCAGCTGGGTTGTTAAGAAAGACGGAAACTAGTGGAAACAACTACCCAGCTTTATCACTCCTGCTTGAAGTAACAAAGTAACAGAAAGGCATAAAAATTACAGGTGTCACTCTTTGTCAAGCTTTTCATTTTTTTGACATATTTTCCAAACTGGATGACTCAAGAACCATATTTTAAGTCAAGTTAAAGTATAACTCTTGTAGGTCAGTGACCATAGAAGTTGCCTTTAGGGGTAGAACATGAGCAATCACACAATTATAGAATCAAGCACAGAAGTATCTGATCAGTAACATGATGTAGGTATTATAGTTTTGGCGGCCTGTTTCACTCTTAACTCAATACTTGCATTCAACTGGCTAAATTTCTGGTTAATGTGTTAGATGTATAGTCCATGAGAGATTGTGATTGATCCTGTCTAATACGGAGTACCAATGAATTGGGCCTTCATGTATAACCATAGGTTTATCATTTTTTTACACCAAAGTTCCACTGTATGTTGGTGTTGAGCTATTTATATTATGGAATAATATATACTTGTTGTGTACCAATGTCAAAGGTATCTCCAAGCAGCTGCAAGACACTTTGAAGAGGAAGAGAGAACAGCCAGGCGTCAGTGTGCACATTAGCACAAATGAGAGAGGTGGAAAAAGGGATGAGGTCCTACAGAGTAAATATAGGTACTTAGAAGATTAAAAAGCATGAACTCATGGTTTGTAATATCTGGGTTATTCCCATTGATATTTGCTAGTGAGAGTAGGAATACCCTCGCTAGCAAGTATCACTGAGTAGATCAGTGCGTGGCTGAGGGCTCGGTACAAGAGGGAAGGATTCACGTGAGAGGACCTTTGGGATTTCCACTGGGGCAGACATGATGAGTGCCAGAGGGGTGGGTTCCATCTGAGCTGTGGGAGGACCGATTTCCTGGTGAGGAGATTGTTAAAGCTACTTGGTGGTTTTAAGCTAGTCTAGTAGGGGGTTGGGGAGTGATGGAGGTTGTAGCAAACACGTAATAGTATTATAGATAAGAAAGTTGAGGAAAATATAAAAGTTAAAGTGACCAAGGGACTGTAACTGCCTTCGTGGTGGGGGATTACATGAGCATAATTTGTCAGTATATCCAGGATGTTTTCTCAAGCATTGATCAGATGACCTTACTAGAGTGTGTGCAATACAACTTCTTGGGGAATGAAGCTGGACAAGTGATGTATGTGTCATTTTAAGATCAGAGGACAGAAGTCTATTCACTTTTAAGATAGTTCTGAGAAAAAAATATAGGACTGGTCCATAAGTTAAAGTGCTAAATTGGCAGAAGGTTTACTTTTATGGCATTAGATGAGAAGTTGCATAGATTGACTCAGACAGGCTGTTTACAGGTAAGGAGGATGTCTTGCAAATGAGAAGCTTTTAGAAGTGAGAAAGGGGGAGTTCGGGACCAACGTACTTCTGTTAGAGTGAAAGGCAAGGCTGGCATTATTAGAGAACCCTGGGTTATTGTTGAGGGACTCATCAGGATAAAGATGAAGACATACGTCTGGTATAGGAGAAGCGATCAAGAGAGTCCCTGAGGAGAGTAGAGGGTGTAAGAGTACACTTAAGAAATAAACCATCAGGGGAAACAGGAGGACATGAAAGATCCTTGGTATTTTAGGCAAAAGTGAATCCTAAAAGATTCTGTAAGTATATCAAGGGTAACTAGAGAGATTATAGTGTCCTCATCTATGTATGATGATACTCTATTTGTTTTCTCTGGAGTATAAATAGTGACCTCATAGAGGTTTATTAATTCATGAAGGGTATAGTTAAGGTGGTTGGTCACAGAATTTTTCCCAGAGCAGAGGAGATTAAAATTAGAGGGCAAAGTTGTAAGTGAGAGTTGGAAAAAATTAAAGGGGATCTGGGGATGATGGATATGTGGAAGGAGCTGCCAGAGGATGTGGTAGAGGTGGGTAAAATTCCAATAGTTAAAAGACAATTGGGCAAGAATGTGGATAGGAAAGGTGTAGAAGGATATGGATCAAATGGAGAGAAATGGGACTAGCTGAGCTTGGAAGTTTGGTCAGCATGGATATTAGGTCAAAGGGCCTGATTCCATGTTGTATAACCTGATGAATCTCTGTGTACCAGTCCCATTGTGCCTGCACAGACTCTTCAAAAGGACAATCCAAACAGTCCAATTTTTGTTTTTCAGTGATCTGCAGACACTTTCAATTTCATCCTCATTCGGTTTTCTGTTGTTAACCACCAACATTTGAGAACATAGATACTGGCTGAATCTGAATTGCTGACACAAGTGACTGCAGATGCTGGAATTCGGCAACAGACAAAACAGAGGAAATCTGGGGGTCAGACCACATCTACGGATAGTCAAAATTTTGGATCGAGACCCTTCATCTGGCCAAAATCTGAAGTCTTACTGTTGTTGGATGTTGGATGCTGGAGTTGGAGGCAAATATTGAAGCCACCTGATTGTTCAGATGCCAAGTATAAAGAGCTGGAGGCTGTGAGGTTTGTCTTTACATCATGTTGGAGGAAGTGAATTGTCCCTCAGACACTACAGCTGGGTTGTTTTGTTTGAGTAGTGATATATTTCTAGTGTCAGGATGGTTTGGATAGAGGAAAACAAGCAGGCAGTGGGATTTTACATCTCCTGCTGCCTTTGTCCTTCTTAGCGGTGGTTGTTATAGGTTTAGGAGATGCTGTCAGAATAACCTTGCACATAATTGGCATTTTGCAGTCAGAACACGCTGCAACTGTGCCATTCTAATGGTGGAGGGAGTCACAGATTGGATGAGTATGCATTCTATTAACTTACCGGTGTTGTCCGCATTGTTTGTGTTACTAAACTTCTACTGTCAAATATCACCTTTCCTCAGAAATACAGGAACAGGGCTTGGGTTTCCAGAAGGCTGAAAACTAACTGGTGCTTGAGTAATATGCTAATACACTGGAGCCACTGTGTGCTATTCCTGCTTTCGCTGATAACCAAAAATGGTACTTTCAGATTGTAATCTTTTACATGGGTTTAAAATTCAGTTTGCCTGAATAAGACTTCAGCTCAAAAACCCAATTTGAAATTATGAGGTTTCACCAGTTGTAATGGCTCATGAAAGCTCTTCAAATTACATTTTATTTTTGTAGAAACAAGAGCACTAGAATATATGTTTGAAAACTGTTTTCATTTAAACTAAAATAATTTATAAAGAATCTGGTTCGTGTACGGCAATGAAAAGGAATTGTTCCCCAGGTTACAATCTGCTTAGGACTGTGTTGTGAATCTTAAAATCATATTTGAGTAATTCCAAGCAGTTTGTCTTAAATTGGATCTTTACACCCCATCACTCTGCTGATTCCTTCATTTAATACTTTTGCCTTCTCCCTGTGCTCTGTTAGGCTATTCTTAACTGGTTCTTGACCACTCATTCTGTTGTAGCACTCTCTCATCTCTCAGACGTTTAGTGGCTGTTTATTCAATCATTTAGCTTTCAAAACCATAAATAATATATCTGGTCATCCTTAGGTAGTGCCAGATGTATGATATAATGGCATCTGTGAGCTGTATGCTACTTTTAAAACTTAATTTGCTGAAGTTAATCTCAACAAATTTTGGAATTAAGTTACGTTGGGGACACCTGATCACATAGTGTGTTTCTTTTCCCCCAATACAAAGGCAAATTTCAGCAATTTTGGGTTCTCTGTTTAGCAGGTTTGGCTAGTTCTGTAGCAAGTTACTCATCTTTAATATTAACTCAGTAATTCTCACTCCACCAGCATGGCTTCATCCTTTGAGCATTTCCTGCAGCTCTACATTTCACAATCTTTTCACTTTCCTTTGCTTGGGTTCTCTCTTTCCATCTGAGTCTTCTCATTCACTTACAAATCAGATAACTTTATCAACATCAAAGTTGCTGGTGAACGCAGCAGGCCAGGCAGCATCTCTAGGAAGAGGTACAGTCAGGGTCTCGGCCTGAAACGTCGACTGTACCGCTTCCTAGAGATGCTGCCTGGCCTGCCGTGTTCACCAGCAACTTTTATGTGTGTTGCTTGAATTTCCAGCATCTGCAGAATTCCTCGTGTTTGCGTAACTTTATCAACACCTTATCACAACAGCAAATCCCTATCATTTACCCTCAGCATCATATTCATCCTTCTTTCTGCAATGTAAATCATTGCCTTTTCTCTTTTCCATTTCAGGCAAAGAATCTTCAAGTTGAAACTTCGACTGGTTTTCTTTCCACAGATGCTACCTGAAGTGGTGTACATTTCCTGTTTTTTTTTTGCTTTTTGCCTCAGATTTTAGCACCTGCAGTAATTTGAGTTTCATAGGCTTTAACCCTCTGTTCTGATTCTTGGTCATCAGCAGATGTTTAATTCTCTAAAAGGAATAGTAAGTTTTACAACTTGTTTACATCTATTCTTAAGTTTGGACGCCTAAAATTTCATCCTTTGTCACAACACTAAAAGCACAATATTGAACTCATCCTCCAAAATTCAGTTCTTAATTTTGACATTGAAGCTCCACTACCATAGCCACTACTATAGAGCAAATTTCACATGATGGGAATAAACTTAAATGTAAATGTTTTTTTAATCAATGTGAGCACTACTTAGAAGAGTTTGTAATCACAAGAGATTCTGCAGATGATGGACATCTAGAGCAAGACACACAAAATGCTGGAGGAACTCAGCAGGTCAGGCAGCATCTATGTAGAAGAATAAAATAGTCGACGTTTCAGGCTGAGACCCTTCATCTGGACTGGAAAGAAAGGAGGAGAAGCAGAATAAGAAGTGGAGGGAGGAGAAGGACTTCAAGTTGGCAGGTGATAAGATAGACCACTGGTGGGTGGGTGAGGGTGGGGGAAGAAATGAAGGAAGAAGCTGGGGGGTAAAAGCTGGGAGATGTAAATGACTGAAAAAGAAAGAATCTGATAGGAGAGAACAGTAAACTATGGGAGAAAGGGCAGGAGGAGGGGTACCAGAAAGGGGTGATGGGTGGGTGAAGAGAAGAGAAAGGGTAAGAGGGGAGTCAGAATGGGAACTTAGAAAAGAGAGAAGAGAGACAGGGGAGATATTTTTAAAAGTTAGAGAACTCGATGTTCATGCCATCAGGTCGGAGGCGACCCAAATAGAATAAGAGGTAACACACATCAAAGTTGCTGGTGAACGCAGCAGGCCAGGCAGCATCTATAGGAAGAGGCGCAGTCGACGTTTCAGGTCCTGACGAAGGGTCTCGGCCTGAAACGTCGACTGCGCCTCTTCCTATAGATGCTGCCTGGCCTGCTGCGTTCACCAGCAACTTTGATGTGTGTTGCTTGAATTTCCAGCATCTGCAGAATTCCTGTTGTTTTAGAATAAGAGGTGTTGCTTATCTAATCTGCAAGTGGCCTCTTAGCAATGATAGGGTATAAAATAGTTTGTGCTTATCAAAAATACAATACTTTCATCATATACTCACCCACTCAACCTTAAGTCGTAGGTTTGAGTCGGTTTGGAATTCATGTAACTTTGCAGCACAATACAGGCAGATTTCTCTGTTTTTTTTGTGCTATAATTGCCACCTAGTACAGTGCACTAGCAGTGTTGATGGAATCGAATATTTGTTTAAAGTGTCTTCTATGTGATTCATTTTACCAATTGACCAAGCTATCACGTTAAAAGTAAAAGTGCTGAAGTGAAGAAGAGCTTAAGTGAATACATGTATGTTAAATTGTGAATATTTATGCAGCATCGGTTTGTCCAATTCCTCCTTTCAGGAAATCTTTTTTTCCATGGGTATGTGAAAGTCTTTTCCACTATATATCAGAATTGATTCCCTTGGCATGTGGTGCCATAATTGTCTTTTAAGACTTGTTGATTTTTGTGTGATTGCCCCTTGGTCAAAAAGCTGCTTAATAGGAGAACACAACTTACGACGTGCACAATGTAGTCATGTCAATCATGTTTCTTTTCATTTATTATTCAACAATTCTTTTTCTTTCAGAGGAGGTCTTTTATTTCTGAGTCTCTCTCATATCACCCTTGAAACTAAGTTACCATGGAGCCTGAAGTCAGACACTGTTTTAGTGTTTATTTTTTTGTTGAAAACAAAATCCACAATCTGAACCATTTTAAGAAGTCTTTTTTTGCTTTCTTCCTAACAAGAAATAAAAACACATGCAAGGTGTGAAGGTGAGAGTAAAGCTTCAAAACTGTACACTGAATCAAATTTCAAATTCACATTTATGTTTATTTACTGACAAACTTCCAAAAGTAGTTTAAATTTTGGGTCTTCATAGATCAGGAAAGAAGGTCCATTTATTGGTTATGTTTTTAATTTTGATTGATCACTTCTTGTCAGGCCAGATTTTGCCTAAATCTTTCTTGCCTCTGTTATTAAAACCAGTCTAGAGTAGGGTCAGGAAAACTGCAAAGCATTGTTAATGGAGTCCAGTATGATACCAGGGATTGGATGGATGCCTGCTTACCCCATTCTCCACTGAATAATTTTTCATATTTTAAGGACAAATAGAACACATTATTAACACAATATTTACAACAATATTAAGTGTGCATTAAAGGCAGCTGCATTAATGAATGGTCCATCAAAATTTGCTGTCTAAGCCGCTCCTCCTTTTCTGGGACTTCAATTTTAGGCAGAAAGAAGCCTTTTTAATTTCATAATACATTTAATCTTTATCTTCTAAACCTCAAGTTAGCGATGGGAAAACTGAACTTAATTTATTCATTAATATGTTGCACAATTTTTGCAAATACTGTAAAAATATGAAAAAATGTGCACTATGCAGCAGCATATTGTGTATGCCATTTTGATGTCCCTCCCCAATTCTTTAGCCCTTTCTGAATATATTCAGGAAGTAGATATGTATACAACATTTTATAATTGTCAGACTCATCCATCTCTGACATTTTTATTTCAACATACATTTTATTCATAAAAAATCATAATGAATATAATGCACCATATTCAATTCAACATTTTTATCGCAAGTTAGGTTATTCCCATTACTTAGATCAACACATCATAATTTATCATTTGTACATAACACGAGTAAATAATTCACAGGGTTTAAGCACCCAGCTAGCCAATGGCAATAGCAAGAGGCCCTTTGTCTTTTGGTCCTTCCCACAGACCCCTTACAAATGGTTGCACTCAACCTCAGTGCCTTCTGCAGCTCATTGTCTTGGACTATTTCTTGTACCAGTAGATAGGAGTCATGTTGCAGCTAAATAAAACATAGGTTTGACTGCCCTTGAATAATTATGTACAATTCTAATACCCCATTATACAAAAAACGTGGAAGCTTTAGAAAGAGGTGAAGTGTCATAAGGGGTAGTTGGACATATTTGGGCAGTTTTCTCTGAAGTGTCGGAGGCTGGGAGCAGACTGGTAGAAGTTTATAAGATTATGAGAGGCACAGATAGAGAGTCAGAATATGTTTTCCAGAGTAATGTTAAGTACTAAAGCGAAAGCATATAAGGTGAAAGGGATAATGTAAAAACGAGAATGTACAAGGCAAGTTTCTTGTTACACAGAGAGTGACAGGTGCCTGGAACAGCCTGCCAGGGGCAATGGTGGAAGCAAATCTGATAGTGACACTTAAGAGGCTGTTTCATAGATGCATGAATCTTTGGGGATTTGAGAATATGGATGATGTGCAGTTGGAAGAGATTTAGTTCAATTTGACATCGAGGTCAGCACAGACATTATGGGCCGAAGATCCTGTTCCTGTGGTGTATTGTTCTGCATTCTGCATTCAAGGTCATAATGGACCATCCTGTGCTCCAGAACAATAAGGAGATTCAGACACACCAGAAGGTACTCTTTGCCACATTGATGGTTTCCAAGCTGCTGCTGATAATTCTCTCCAAGTGCATTTGCTGGGAACAGCCCATGCAGCACAGAGCCGTATATTATCAGCTGTCTTGGAAGAACCTCAGCAAATATTCTTGTATCTCCTCTCAGACCTTTCTGATAAACTCTAAGATGGTAGACATTCTCATTTCCCATATTACCATTGCAAGAGAATCATGTGGATAAAGAGAATTTTTTCTCATCATCAGTTAAGCAAAGTTTAGCTGATTGTTTGAAAGTTCTGAAGATGAAGTATTCTTTGATAGTCTACTTTTGGAACAACCCCACAATATCCACCTTCTCTTTGTCCTAAAGGGTTCTGGTGACATTTCATGCCAAATGCTGTCATATTCATTTGTGATCAAAAGTGTTCTTAAGTTTTACTCACTGACATGACTGTTCCTTAAAAACTCAACAATCATCCCACCTTATTGGGTCTTGAGCACTGCTATCCTGAATGATAAGAGCACACAATTCAAATCTTGAACCAAGGAAATCCCGGGGGTGATACCTGAACATGATTATCCTCAATGAACTTTACCGTTTAGATCTAATTAGGTTTATAGATGAGCAATGACATGTTTGAAAACTTACTTTGATCTTGAATTTATCATTCCCAATGTGGCTATAATGTCACTAACACACAACCCATGAAAAATAAGTGGTTTATTTGCAAGGCAGAACGCATAACCAATATTGGATCTTCAAGCTCATTCTGTAGACTGTGTTCCCATAGTCATTATGCCATTAATACTCCGCAGCACACCATACAATTCTCCTGCCAATTGGATTAAGTATGCAAACACAATTGTACATATGGAGAACAATGTGTCAATGTGTGTTTATGCACTGCTATGCCATATCTATTTTAGTGAGTCTGCATGTGGTGTGTATGTTTGCACGAGTGTGAATGTGCTTTATTGTGAAGAGCCGTTCTGTGGCTTGAGTAATACAGTGCTGTGGTCTCTGAGCAGAGTGATGCAGGGGACCTTACTTAGTGGTACATCAGAACTTCATGATCATTAAAAGCTATCCCATAGGACTGTGATCCCACTGGCCATCTGACACTGCTCCGGACACCACAGTGTTGGAGCTAGTTAACTTACACAATATTATACAATATGCTCACACAAAAGGACAATTGGTTCTTCAAATTTTAATTTTCTAATTTTGTTCTCTACTCCTCTCAAATCAAGCCAAGTATTGAACATATTCCAACCACACAGCCTCTTGCTGGTCCTCAGAAACATCAACTTCAAAGCGAAACAAATTAATTTTCTGTCATACAAATCACTTATCCATCTGTTTACTGCTGTTGCTAGCCTTCATAGCCAAGTGACAGAGGCTGATCTCTTGTGCCCTGATCAAGCCTTTGCTGCATTATTACACCAGAAGTGGTATTTCAAGGGTTGCATTAAATACCTGACCTTTTCAAGTGGGAAGCTGTTTTGTGTCGAATTATGTTGATTTTAATTTCATGCACTGGATAACTCTTGGAAAATAAAGATGTGTTATATAAATAAATTTGCATATTAATCTGGTGGGCAGGTGCTAAGTGTAAGTGGGAAGTTATTGTGGGGAGGGAACCCTTTATACACAGACGGAGAGACAAATGCATAAATGTCTGAACACTTTTGCTGAATTAGTCCAATCCACATGAAGCCTTTCCATCAAAAGTCAAGCTAGTGAACAGTATAATAGCAACAATCTGATGTAAAATGCTCTTCCTTGAAAACACTGGGCAGCATGCAAAAAAATGCTGGTGGAATGTAGCAGGTCTGGCAGCATCAAGGGAACAGTTGATTTTTTGAGCTGAGACATTTTATCAGGACTGGAAAGGAAGGGGGAAGAAATCAGATTAAGAAGGTTGGGGAAGGTGAAGGAGTACAAGTTGGCAAGTGAGACCGGGTAAGGGGGAAAGTGGGTGGGTGGGTGAGGAGTGATGAAGTAAGAAGTTGGGAGGAGATAGGTGGAAGTAAAGTAGTGAAGAAGAAGGCATCTTATAGGAGAAGATACTGGACTATTGAAGTAAAAGGAGGAGGAAGAGGAGGAGGAGATGGGGAACCAGAAATAGGTGGTGTGCAGGCCAGAAAAGAAGGGGTGAGAGTTAACCAGAATGGGGAAGGTCAGGGGAGTGGGGAAAGAGAAATTACCAGAAACTAGAGAAATTTATGCTCATGCTATCAGTTGCTATCCAGATGGAATATGAGGTGTTGCTCCTTCAACCTGAGTTTGGTCTCATTGTGGCAGTAGAGGAGGCCATGGACAGACTTGTCATATAGAATGGGAACTCAAATTTGAAAGGATAGCCACTGGGAGATCCTGCCTTTTACAGCGGACAGAGCAAATGTACCAAGCTTCTCCTGTTAAAGTTTGGAGAACATAATTTCACAAGTCAAGGCTTGCAATGCAATTAGCAACTTGCAATTGAATTGTAAATTTCATGCAGAACAACAGCATGAGATGCTTTTGATTCTTAGAATGCTGTTTATTTAAAGACAAGCTGTGGCTGGAACTGAATAGGCCAACAATTATTGCCTGCCTCTAATTGTCCTTGATCTGAATGTGTAACAAAGTTATCTGAGGGGGCTTAAAATGCCTGCTGTAACATTTTGGGTCTGGACTCGCTTATGTACCCAAATCAGGCAAAGAAGGAGATTTTTTTTCTGGCATTAATGAGCAGGATGGGTTTTTAATGACAATCTGATGGTTTTATGGATACTGATACTTGTCCTGAATTTCAGATTTGGTGTGTATCCCTCATCTAGGCTCTGGATTTTGAGCACTGGCTGACTGTTCTGGTAACATAAATACCAGAAAAACCAAAATGCTTGGCACCGCAGGCAACAGCCTTGGGGATGAGAAACAGAGTCAGTGTTTATGGTAAAGCCAATTCTGTTAGAACGGGAAAAGTGAGAAAATAAGCATGTTTTAAGTTGCAGAGTGGAGAAGGGAAGACAACCAAGGAAATTGTCAAGGCAACAATTATTGTGAAAGCTGACAAATAAAAGGGAGAAAAAATTGAAACAGAAATGTTCAGCAAGACCAAAAAAAAGCGCAGTGATCTGAATTTTTTAAACTCTGTTATTCTGAAGGTTACTGTCCCATTTTATTCTCCTATTCCATAGATCATGGATGTGGCTTCACCTTTCTTAAGGTATGTGCTCAAGCAAGCAGTTGAGGTGGGCACATTGGCAACATTTGTAAGGCACTTGGGTGGGTACATAGATAGGAAAGTTTCAGAAGGATATGGGACCAAACACTGGCCAAAGTGACTAGCTTAGGTTGGGCATGTTTGTTGGAATAGATCAGTTGGGCTCAAGGGCCTGGTTCTATGCTGAATGACTACAGATCTATGACGCAACGACATTTTTCTTTGTGCTCTACAGTCTTTAAGAGACATCTTATAATAATGGTTACCTTCATAAACTAGATCTATAATCTATTACAAACATTCCTTCTGGTCTCCCCTCTGTCCAATCTGCAATTTAAAACAAGCGTACTTTCCCACTTTTCCTCTTCTAAAGAATAGCCCTATATAACCATATAACCATATAACAATTACAGCACGGAAACAGGCCATCTCGGCCCTTCTAGTCCGTGCCAAACTCTGACTCTCACCTAGTCCCACCGACCTGCGCTTAGCCCATAACCCTCCATTCCTTTCCTGTCCATATATCTATCCAATTTAACTTTAAATGACAACATCGAACCTCCCTCAACCACTTCTGCTGGAAGCTCGTTCCACACAGCTACCACTTAAAGAAGTTTCCCCTCATGTTACCCCTAAACTTTTGCCCTTTAACTCTCAACTCATGTCCTCTTGTTTGAATCTCCCCCACTCTCAATGGAAAAAGCCTATCCACGTCAACTCTCTCTATCCCCCTCATAATTTTAAATACCTCTATCAAGTCCCTCTTCAACCTTCTACGTTCCAAAGAATGAAGACCCAATTTGTTCAACCTTTCTCTGTAACTTAGGAGATGAAACCCAAGGGAACATTCTAGAAAATCTCCTCTGTACTCTCTTAATTTTATTGACATCTTTCCTATAATTCGGTGACCAGAGCTGTACACAGTACTTCAAATTTGGCCTGTCCAATGCCTTATACGATTTCAACATTTCATCCCAACTCCTATACTCAATGCTCTGATTAATAAAGGCCAGCATACCAAAAGCTTTCTTCACCACCCTATCCACGTGAGATTCCACCTTCAGGGAACTATGCACCATTATTCCTAGATCCCTCTGTTCTACTGAAATCCGAAACACCAACTCTTTCTCTCTGCACTGATGCTTTCTCACCAGAATGTTATGTTTTATTCTTGGATTTTGAAGACCTACAGGTTTTGCTGCCACACAATCACTAAGATGTAAAACTTCCGAATAGGACACAATGTTAATGAGTTGCTTTATTCTTAAAGTAAGTATTTAAAGGAGGTGATAATAGAAATGGAAATGAGTCAGGAAATGAATTTTGGGGTGTAGAAATTAAAAACATGACAGCCAGTGGTCAATCAAAGTGGATTAAGATGCAGAGGTTAAAGACAGCAGAGAAAGGAAGTGGGCAGCTGCTTGTAGACATTGCGAAGATAGAGAAGGGGAAAGAAATACTAAGGTGAGGGGAGAAGGGAACACAGAAAAATGAATTAACATTTTGAGGAGAGAAGACAGAGGAGATTTGTAAATGGGTCAGAGTAATAAAATAGTGCAAATTTTAGAAGAATTTGACAGGCTGGCCAGGAGTGTTGAATCTGGAATGATGTTACGGGCAAGTGATTCTAAGATTTACCCTGTGAGTTAGGAAACACCAAGGATTTTTGTTTTAGTTTGTTCATTCGGAGATGTGGATATCATTGGCATTCTTTGCATTTATTGTCCATCCCCATTACCCTGAACTGAGGAGACAATTAAAAATCAATCAGATTGGTGTGTCAGAAGTTACACATAAACCAAATCAGGAAGGATGATACATTTCCAACCCCAGGAGGATATCACTGAACCTGATGTGTTTTGATAATATTCCAGTGAGGGACAGGTTGACTATGGAAAATTAATAAACTACATTAAATACTATGACAGAGACTGACAGTGATGAGCACTATAAAGTAATGATTTGAAAAAAATATATACTTTCTGATAAGGCACAAAGACTCAACAGGATATATGCTTCAACTTTACATAATTTCTTTAAATGCTAATATTTTATTTCTCATGTGACCCAATTATCAAAATGTAAGAAGAAGTAATAAGTCCAAAGATAGAGAGTATTTTAGAATTCAGCAAATAGGTGCTAGAGAAATTGACCAAAAACAAAGGTTAGCACAGTGGTCACAAGTCGAGCTGCTGTCTCACAGTTCCAGAGACCTGGGTTCAGTTCTGACTTCCTTTGTTGTCTGTATGGATTTTCTTCAGATGCATAGTTTTTTACTCCCAAAACCAAAGAGATAGGGGTTGGTGGGTTAATTGGCATTATAAATATCCCATCTTGCAGGTTGCAGTTTGAATTAATGGAAATATGAGGAGAACAGGTTACAGGAAGAAATTAGTTTGATCAGCGTCATCTCAATAGGTTTAATGTTTCCTCAATGCTAAATAGAAATGTGGAAATATCAGAATAAATTGGTATCAAATAAAATAAAAAAATACAACAGCTTCTCTATTTATGTCTGTAAAGGGAATGAGCTGACAAGCACAAATGTACGTCCCTTGCAGACAGAGATGACAAAATTAATAATGTGGATTAAATAAGTGCAGAGGGATTAGACAGATATTTTGCATCTGTCTTCAGAGGACATGGAAAATGAAGTGTCCAATGAAAATGCAGTATTAAATAGACATTGATATTAGCAAACAAATACAACTGGAGAAGTAAATGAATTTGAAAACTGATAAATCCCAAGAACTGGTTGATCCAAATGCCAGAGCTAAGAAAGAAAGCTCTTGGATGTAGATCAGTAGGCTCCTGGGGTCTAGAGATTCAGAAGGTTTGCAGACATAACCTGACTGTTTAAGAACAAAGGCACAGTGTAAAGTGGAAATACTGAACTTGAAATCAGTAGTTGACAGAAATCTAGAATTTGCAATTCAGGAAGCACTATAAAAAGTTAGAATATGATCATGGAGAGTCAATCAAATGGAAAGCTGACTTTGAGAAAGGTTTCAAGAAGTTTCCCATCAGAAGGTTGGTCAACAAGTTTAGAGAACGTAGCAACACACATCAAAGTTGCTGGTGAACGCAGCAGGCCAGGCAGAAATCTCTAGGAAGAGGTACAGTCGACCTAGGAAGAGCATCCTATAGATGCTGCCTGGCCTGCTGCGTTCACCAGCAATATTGAAGTGTTTTGCTTGAATTTCCAGCGTCTGCAGAATACCTGTTGTTTAGAGAACATATATGTGATTGTGTGTATGTGTTGATCTGTCTGTCTAGCCGATGATCAGCTATCCTCACGTTATTACACTTGCAGCAACTACACTTCAAAGACTCTAGATTAGCTGTTAAAGATCTTTGCAAAATCCTTAGATTGTGAAAGATTCACTTTCTTACTTCACTTCCAATTTCTTCATTTTAACAATGAGACTCTGAACAGTCTGGCCAATGTTCTGGATACCACTGCTCATGTAACATTTAAGATACAGCACCAAACATGGATTCATTCTGTACCAGCTGCGCAAGTGTTTTTTTTTCTTGTTGCTCTTGGCTTATCAGAATGTAGCAGGGAGAGACTGATGTGGCAGATGTTGCTTCTTTAAAAGCAATTATACAAGCCGGTCAGTCCTTGCTGCTCATTTCTTCTTGAGGCTTGGGTGATAATCTGAACTCCAAGATCTCAGTCCTTCTTGTCTGAGCTTCTTTTGTTCCCTCTGTGATCTCTGCTTTTTAATATTCGCAAGATTTTCAAATTCAATTTCACTGAGAAGACACACTTCTGGAAACAACTCTATTCATCCTGAAGGCCCCTACTGTTGCTCCACAAAGTGAAATTGCTGTGTAATTGAGCTCTGAAATACATTTTGCATCACTGTCATTTTAGCCAGTTGCATAGGAAACTGGTATTGTCCTTTCGTGCAGCGTAAAATCATTCTGAAGTACTCATTTTTGAGGCCAAGATTAATTATTTTGATGATCAGCTTGTCATTGTAAGATGTTGTCTTGTTTAGAAAGCTACAAGACTTTTCCACAACCAACATTTCCCTGTTGTCTGGTTCTGAATGCTTATCTTGTTGTCACAAACAAAACGTTCATCATGCTGCCGGCATCTCTCAAGGCTGCTCATTAGGTTGAAGTGGAAAATGCAGTGCTTTGTTCCCTTCTCCTTTTGTGTGCAGTTATCATGATATTGTTCTCTAGTTATACAGCCCAGACTGCATCAGTCATGGCTCAGCATCAGCTGTCGCCCCTGTGGCTTTGAAATCCGTGGAGACAATTCTCACTCCAGAGGCTTCCACGCTTCACCACGTAATCCAGGCTGAAGGGTCAGTGCAGGATGAGGGCTGGTGGGGATGTTACACCATTGGAGGAGTTCTCTTTCAGGATGGATAGAAAACCAAGCAATGAAAGCTTGGCCTGACCAAGACAAAATGTCCTGGAACCCCCCAAATTTGAAATATTTTGATACACAATCCAACCAAAATAGATACTTCTAGGCATCTTGGTCAGCATGGATGAATTGGGCTGAAGGGCCTGTTTTTGTGCTGTATGGCTCTATCACTCAACGTAGCTGGGTCTTTCAAAGCTCAGATCGTGGAGTCAGGCCATATGCTAGCCTACACCTGCTCCCTTGGAAAGAGGATCCTTTAAAAGATCTGGAAACGGGGAACTATTGCCCATGAAGAGGATTTATCTTCAACCCAATGGTTGCTGTTTCTGGGAACTTGCCGTGTGTAATAAGGCTGTGCATTTCCTACATTGTAATTGTAATTGAACTACAGAGCTATGCTACTTAACATCTTGAAGCTGTGATAAGTCTTTTCTGATATATTGTTTGTTGCCATATCAAGTTCCTTATCACCCTTAGCATCACTATTGTCTTGTACGAATATCATAACAAGGTCCAGGGCTGTGCTGATAGACTCCTGACAACCTCTGTTGGATATTTTGTGTGACTTCAAACACCAGAATATGTCCTGGCTTACTCACAGTAACCCACAGCTCATGTTATATTCAGACAAATATTGCCTTTGATGCTGACAGTATTCTCAAATCTCTGCCAGTATTACATTAATCTCTGAATCCAAGCCATGATAGATAGGTCGGTAGCCATCAATCTCTGGGTGAAACAAAGTGAAGCATTGGTGAGCTAATTATTGGTGATACTTAACAATCATTGATATGGTGATAATTAACAAAGTCAGTTTGGTCCCAGATTTTATGAACTTTATACACTCATTTTGCCAGGATACAGAGACACTGATAAATATCAGGAATGTGCTGTCTGAGAAGGTGATGGAATCAGATACAATTGTTATGTGTAAGAGGCATTTAGACAGGTGTTTAACATATGAGACAGACAATGACGCAGACCTAATGAAGCAAATTGAATTAGTAGACATGTGCAAAATGATAATAATGGATGCTGTGAGTGGAAGGACCTGTTTTTGTGCAGTACAACTCCATCACTCTACAACCATTAGAACTCGGTGCAATAGTTTATCTGCTGGTTCCACTAATTAAATTTTGTAACCTTTTACCCATGACGACTGAGATGTTCTGAGCATCATGTTCCAACCACGTGATTTCTCTGAGTTCACTTCCTGGTGCCTGCCAGCATTTACTGTACCTTTTTCTATGGGAGGGCCAGGTGACCTAACCTCTCCATATTGAGAGGTGTTTGCTGAAGCAGAAGGAACTCCAAGAGGTAACATGATCTCAACAGGAAATATCCTAAGGCTCTGCTTCCTGAAAGCCATGACAGGCAGTCAAAAGCCATGACCTATTTTTGCATAGTAAGATTCATCTAGAGACCATTCAAATAGAAAAAAAAAACAAAATGAAGTAAAACAGATTTATTTACTACTGAATTTATTAAAGATATTAAAATGAAATAAATTTCACACACTTGCATGTGTCATCAATGCCACTTAAACGAATCGGTTCACACTCCCTGGTATGGAATGACACATACAAAATGCTGGGGGAACTCAGCAGGTCAAGCAGCATCTATGGAGAGGAATAATGAGTCAAAGTTTTGAGTGAGACTCTTCATCAGGATGGACTGTTGAATGGTCTTGGCCTGAAATATTGACTCTTTATTCTTCTCCATACATCCTGCCTGACCTGCTGAGTTGCATTATTTTGTGTTGTGTTACTCTGGATTTCTAGTATCTACAGAATCTCTTTTGTTTATGATGCTTTGGTGTGGCAGGCTGGTCCATATTGTTTCCAGCCTCCTCATTGCTGAGCTCAGAGGTGTACGTGGAAGATCAGTGTCAGGCCAGGCACATGTGAAACTGATTGCTGTCAGTCAGCTATATGCAGTTCATTAATTACTCATAGATTATTTACCTGATGTAGGGCTGAGAGCTAATGGACAGAAAACGAATGCATCTTGTAACCAATTGATTTTATTGGCAAAGTCATATTTAAGAAAACGGATTTATATTTCAGTTTTGAAAAATGCCTTAAAGCATTTTATGCAAAGGCTTGAT
This sequence comes from Mobula hypostoma, assembly GCF_963921235.1. Lineage (NCBI taxonomy): Eukaryota > Metazoa > Chordata > Chondrichthyes > Myliobatiformes > Myliobatidae > Mobula > Mobula hypostoma. The sequence goes on from NC_086100.1 coordinate 161,000,018, forward strand.
AATGAAGTCAAAATTGAATAAGTAAGTCAAAAATTGGAGTTTATTGTCATTTGCACAAGTACATGTATGAACAGGTGCAGTGAAAAACATGTACCATTATCACAGGCATAGAGCAACAAGAATAAAAACATAAATTAGATATAAATAATACAAAAATTATACCAGAAAGAACACAATTAGAGCAAACAAAAACAGTTTGTTGTAGTGTAAAGTGATCAAAGTGGTCATAGTATTACTATACGATGGTAGTGATTAAGGTTATGCAGGTTTGAACAAGAACAAAATGGTTGATGGACAATAGCTGTCCTGAACCTGATTGTGTGGGTCTTCAGGCTTCTGTACCTCTTGCCGAGTGGTAGCAGCAAGACGTCATGGCCCAGATGTGGGGACCTCTAATAATTGATGTTACCTTCATGTGGACACTACCAATGGTGGGGAGAGATATTTCTGTGATATATTAGACTAAGTCCACTACTCTCTGTAGCTTCTGAGGTTACTACACATTGAAATTGCCTTACCAGACAGTGGTGCATGTAGTCATAACCAGTCAAATGTATTCTGATGTTCTTTCAAAATGAGTATAAAAACCACATATGGAGTGTAGGATTTTATCCGGTCAATGAGAACTCATGCCCACTTTGCAGCATGAATGGAGGTGACAGCTGTGTTAAGTACGTGAGTCACTCCCCATGCTCTGACAGAATCTGTTCCTGAGACCCATTCATAACCCAAACTATTCGTAAGTCATAAATGAACAAAGGTGTGTGGGAGAGAATAACAAAAAGCACTGCGACGGGTGAGCGAGAAGGCATGGGAAGAGTGACTGCCAGCTGACCTCACTGTCTCAGTGAGGGAATACTCTCAGTCTGTTCAGCTCCACCCAGCCCCACGTTGTTGTTGATCAGGTTGTGGAGGAGGAGAAATTCCTTGAGCCACGAGTCAGAAGATGCCTGCAACAAGGAAACAGAACAGCATCACATGGTACATGTCCTTTGGTCCACAAGTTGTGCCAAACCTTCAACCTACTTATACCTATATACCTTTAACCTATATATATATGTATATCTAGGGTGCCTAATACATTTGTATAGTACTGCATTTGTCAACATGGAGCAGAGAATGAGTTTGTAAATCTGGCAGGAGCGAAGGATGTTGGGAATGGTGAGGGTGGAGCGCCACAGGAGAGCTGTTGGACAAGTAGCAGAGAAAGGAGTGCCAGGGGCAGGGTGTAGGGCCAGTGCAGACACACACTGACCTGAGACACCAGGTAAGGTCTTTCGATTCCAAACCATTGGTTTAGTAATCATTACAGAATGTCTCTTAGGTTCTTTTTTCTCCCTCTCTCTCTTCCCCTTTTCCCAGCCATGATTCCCCTCTCTCTGCTCCTTTCCCATCTCAATCAACAGTAGAGACCCATAGCAGAATCAGGGTTATCATCACTCATATACATCATTAAATTTCTATTTTTTGTGGCAGTAGTACATTGCAATGCATAAAATTACTACAGTACTGTGCAAAGGTCTCAGGCAACCTGGCTATATACTGTATATGTGCCCAAGACTTTTGCACAGTACTGTAAACCTTTTTTATAGCTGGAAAATCTATTCCCATTCATGCTGCCTGTCTCCCAAGAGCTTGTTCTGATGTACAGGGTGTCCATAAATCAGGTGTTCATAATTCAAAAAGGCCTGCATTTATATTTTTTTCAATGAGGTTATTTACATTTTTATGGTTAATTTTTCTTTGTATTTTAGACTTTATTTCTATAGTAATGTTCATATTTTAAATGTTTCATTTTAATTAATTTGGTCCATGCTTCTGATTGTGAGAGCCATTCATGTTTTTCTGATAGGTTTAGAAGCTGTTTGTCATATTCTACAGTATTTCAGCATTTTCATGAGTTGGGCAAACAATTGAGATGAATCACTGAAGCCACGATGAACTGATGGTGGAGGACGCTAAAGTTTGGGTGGTGGGTAGGTGCCATCCAAGTTTTGCCCTGTGTAATGTTTAGCTTCTTCAGTGTTGTTGGAACTACCCTGTGTGAAGATAAGTGGTTTATTCCCTCTGGATGATGGGATGCCTTGAGGACTCAGGTGAGTCAGGTAGAGCAAGTTTGCTGATGTATTCTTATTGCTAATAGTATTTGTGGCACTATTTACTTCACAACCAACGGTGATGGTGGGGAAGTCAGCAATTGTAATGGAATTGGATGTCAATGATAAGAGGCTGGATTCTTTCTTGTATCTGTTCTGTGAATTGACAAAGACTACCCATGTTGAGAAAGCTAGTGATAACATTTTCTAATACACAGAACCAGTATCAATGTCAAACTTCCACAGTTTGACATATTAAGGTAGAAACTTTTGGTATGAATTCATGGTGTTAAAGGCACCCTCTTCCCAACAGTGAAAGAACTATGAGATTCAATATATCTTGCTGTTCCTTCGAAAAGAGAAAATTGTGCATAAAGTGTAGGGTTTAAACCAATACAGTCAATCTGTCGAACGTGCCTTCATTTTCTTGTCTGTATGCCCAGAAGGAATCAAGCAACAAGCAAACTCTTTGTCTAACTACCAGCAAGTTTTGATTGGCTGGTGCATGCAGTGCTAAGGGATATAGTTTACCCTGATAAAGTTCATGAGTGTTTCAGTGCAGATTTAAACGTGTGATGTTTGAGATGTTGGAGTGGCAACAGAGGAAAAATGCATTGATCCAGAGGCACAGTTTTAAAATCCCACTTACAGGTGCTGAGGAATTTAAGTTCAAATAATTTAGTGCAGCATTAAAAACCTGGTATTAGCACTGGTGCCCATGAAACTACCAGCTTACTGAAAACCTCCTGGCTCATGAATACCCTTTAGGGAAGTAGATCTGTGGTCTTTTCCTGTTTAGGACAACTCCAGGTCAACCAATAGAGATGATCCTACTGAGTTCATGAATTAAGAGTTATCAGCTAATAATAATACTTTTTTAAACATGACAACATTTGTAGATGCTATGATGGTCAAGACTTTAGAACATAGAATATCTAACAGTACAGCACAGGTTATTCGATCCATGACGTTGTGTTGAACTAATTATACACTTTACTAAAGTAACCCCTTCTACCTACACAATGTCCATAACCCTTCCTTCTCTTGCATTTTCATGAGCCTATATAAGAGCCTTTTAAATGCCTCTGTCATATTTACCACTATTACCATCCCCGGCACTGCATTCCAGGCACCCACCACTCCCTGTGTCAAAAAAAACACTTCTCTTTTGAACTTATCCCCTCTCACCTCAAGTACATGCCCTTTAGCCTTAGACCTATTTCAACACTGGGTAAAAGTCTTTTCCTGTCATAATCTTGTTAACTTCTACCATGTCTCTCTTCAGCCTCCAGCATTCCAGAGAAAACAGCACACGTTTGTTCAAGCTCATGTTTATTGATGAAATGTTAGTCAAGACTTTAGGTAACTGTGCATGTGTGAGAGAAAATGCAGAAGGAGAGAAAGGTCAACCTTTGATAGATATGTCAGCAGTGTAACTAATCAACATTGAGTAACAGATCCACTTTGAACCTGAGAAAGACTGATCAGAATAATTTCCAGGTAGTAAGAACTTTGTAAAGAATCAGAGAGATTTAATGGATGACGGATGGGTACAACAAATATATATTATTTATATGTACAAAGTTGAGCTAAAAATTAAATCTTGTGGTATGGAATATTTCCTTATCGTAGATTATGAGACAAGCTAATTTTAAAATATTCAAACATTTGTTAGGGTGGAGAGAATTGAACTCAGCCTCATGTTGAAGATAGCGGAGCACTGAATCAGAATCAGGTTTAATAGCACCGATGTGAAATTTGTTATCCTTGATGCAGCACGCAATGCAAAACTTAATAGATCAAAAACGTGAATTATAGTACTGTACACACACACACACACACACACACATATGTGTGTGTGTGTGTGTGTGTGTGTATAAAACAAATATTATATAGTTAAATTAAACAAGCAGTGTAAAACTAAAAATAAAAAGTAGTGAGGTAATATTCATGGGCGCAATGTGGGCTCAAAGTCCATACAGAAATTGGATGACAGAGGGAAAGAAGGTGTTCCTAAATCATTGACTGTATGCCTTCAGGCTTCTGTACCTCCTTCCTGATGGAAGAAATGAGAACAAGGCATGACTTGGGTGATGGGGAACTCAAACCAGATTTTCAATTCTTGAAAAATAACTGGGAAGTTACTTGTAAAGTGTATAATAGTGATTAAATGATTAAAACTGAAAATTATGCAGGCAGCTTCTGTAAATAGAGAAAATTGTTCATTACTAACATCATAAGGTTTGAAATGAAAGAAGAGCTTTAGAAGTTGAGGTAATCATGAATGTCACACAAATGAAGGATCACAACTTTTTCAGTGGATGGTCGAACAGAACCAAAGGCTTGAGTCCTTCTCCTGTTTCTGGAGACACAAATGACTGCAGATGTTGGAATCTTGAACAAAATATGAGCTGGTGCTGTAGGAACTTAGCAGGTCAGGTAGTTTCTGAGGAGGGCGAAGGACAATCAACATTTCAGGTGGAGACTTTTCTTCTGAAATGTTGATCGTTTGCTTCCCTTGACAGTTTCTGTTTGACCTGCTGAGTTCCTCGAGCAGCTGACTTTATGCTCCTCCTTTTTCTGCTTTTCTTTCTTCTTGGTCCTGGCTTTAAAATAGTCATATTCTTTTTTTCATTCCCATGCCTTTCTTGAATCGAATGCTTATCCATTTTAATACATAACAAGATCTACTTTCTTTTTTATTTCTAATATAAATTCCATACTATATTATGCTGTTTTCTGTGATATTGTCAAAAGAATTAATTCACACTACCAGTGTGTTTGACGTTGGCAACATGATTATAATCAAAAGGATTTAATATTTTTAGCTTGTGAAATTAATATTTTGAGACATATTAAAAATGAAGTTAATTTTAACTGTACATTCATAATTAAATTAAAATTCAGAAGTTAATTCATGCATTTGTAAATAAAACCTGTCAGACTCCAAACTGAAGAGAGCTTCTGGTAACTAGCCTTTCTACAGCTAGCTGCTTTGCTGAGCTGTTTTTATTGCAGGGATAATTCCCATATTTGGGCATTTAGTGCTTTGGAGGTAGTTTTCAAAACCCATGGTTCTGTTATGACATGAATGAATGGCATCCAAAATCAGGGTCTGGAGGGAATGCATCACATAATTGACAATTAGAGGGAATATATTACATGGGACTATATTACAGAATGAATAGTTTTCATTGCTGTTTGTCCAGAGCCTCACCTGTTGCTCTTGCTTCCATGATCCAGCATCCTCTCAAATCAGATTTTGTCTTCATCTTTTTCAGGTTCTTGTCATTTCCACCTATCACCTCTGAGCTTCTTGCATCAGCTCCACTCTCACCATTTCCTCTCCTTCCTCTCACTCCCCACTCAGTTGGATCCACCTATCATCCACCAGCTTTGCTCTACTCCTTCCTTCCACCTTTTCATACTGAGAATCCCTTCACTTTCTTTCCAGTCCTGTTGAAATGTCTCAACCCAAAACGTCAACTGTCCATTTCCATAGATGCTGTTGAAGATCCAAAGTTCCTCCAGCTCTTTTTGTGTTAGTGTTAATTGTTGTGTTCTGATGACGGGCAATCGAAAGTAAAGCCTATTTTTCTCCTTCCTGCTGGTGCTGCCGTACCTGCTGTGTTTTACATTTTTATTTCATTTCCAACATTGCTGTTTGTTTTGTATTAATTATATTTAGGAGAGGAATATAGAGTGGAAGAACAGAGAACAGCAAAGTAAGAACGTATTCACGTGGGCAATGCCTGTGTGGATGAGTTGGTTGATTAGTTGCATGGCTTGTCCATTTTTCCTGTTGGAATTTCTATGTAATCCTATTTTGCAGAAGTACCTTCTTTGCAAGAGTGGTTCCTTCAAACTCTTTATAGTCCACAGCATCAAATGTAAAGAAGTGGCGAGGAAACAATTACTTGAAGTTAGTTCTGCATGGCAGTGGTGAAACCATAGTGGCCACCCATGGCCTTATCCTATTTATGGAAAATAGTCTATGCATTGTAGAAACCATCTGCATCTACATAATGTTCATGCATGGATAGATGCCATGAAATAATGCTCGCAATGGGCAGGGGTTCCAAAACTGGGGTCCACGGCATAAAAAAAGGTTGGGAACACATGGTAATGGGTGTTTTTATATCCATGGATGCTTATCAGTTGCAGCCCAATCCAATCTGCAGTACAAAATATAACTGGGGAGAAACTTGCTTGTAAGACATTACAATTACATTTTCAGTGGAATGATCCTTAACTAGAATTAGAATAGAATATAAATGGAGAAAACTGAGCCTCAAAGTGCAAAGCCAGATCTATTGAGTAAGAGGAAATTTTGTACATTTGTCTTTGTGAAGTGAATATCCTTTCACATGTCCCAGCATGGACTACTAAAATTAATTAAGAAGAATTGGATTCATAAACCTACCCATTTTGAATTAATTAGGTCCTTGAGGCAATACAAGTGGGTCAGTTGGATTACATTCTGAAAACAACAGATCCTTAAACAATTCATGTGAAAGTTTAGATTCTATGACTCTCTTGCTCTTGAATGTACTAGGTTTGTTCAGGGACCTGGAATTCATCTGTGTTGGTGGTGGAAGCAATGTAGTTGATGATTTCAACAAAAAAAAATTCAGATAGGCGGTTGAGGGGAATAGGCTTCCAGAGTTACAAAGATCAAGCAGCAAATTGGATTGAGCCGTTTACCCCACAGAGAGCCAACATGTAATCAGTGGGCTGAATCATGGCTTTGTGTTGTAGAGACTCTGTAAAACAATGTGGAACCATTGTGATTGAAAGAGTCAAATGCTGTGTACATTCTATGTTTTGTGTAGCAACAGTTGCATACAAAATCCAATCTCACTAAGATCAGTCAATCCTTGTTTTATAATGACCCAGCTCCTATTAGTGTACTGAACACAGCGCATAGAGAGAGGTCTCTGAATGATATGGTGGATCGATTTGGACCCCATCAATCAGGTGCAATCATGAGGAGTTTGGTTTGTTTGAACCATTACACCTCATTAATGTCCTACTGTAGATGGTTGGCATCTGCTCAGCAGTTCAAACTGGATAGCATGGAGGCCACAGCTGGGGTAAATAAGGGGGAATGGCCCCGGCACAAGATAAGGATAGTATGGTAGGAATGGCTTTGGAAAAGTAGAACATGATCAGGGAAAGTCAAAGTTATGGACAGGTCCAAGGATACCTGATGGTGTCTAGAGGATTCATTTAGCTCTTTTTGGCCCACAAAGGCTCTGGTCCATTTTTGGGCATTTTTGGGTCTCTGTGCCCATCTTCATCACTCCACTAAAAATAGAAGCAAGTTTCATTGACAACATCATAGCCCAGTCTCCATATTTAAACAGTTCTACCTATGAGTATCTTTGAAGTTGCATTCAGAAGGTTCAAGCGCAATTATGCTTTTCGATATGCCTGATTGCCACAGCTATAGCCCTTTGCAGTGACAACTTTAACCTTGCCTGGGATGTCTGCCATTAAAGTTAGCCAAAAACAGATGAGAAGACTCTAAATGGATACCCGCATGGTTTGATGCCTCCCAGGTGCTAGGGTCCGAGATGTCTCTGACCGGCTGCACAACATCCTGGTATGAGAGGGAAAGCAACCAGAAGTCGTGATACATGTTGGCACCAACAACATGGGCAGGAAGAGGGATAAGGTCCTGAAGTGTGAGTTTTGGGAACTAGGCAGAAGGCTGAAGACAGGACCTCAAGGGTGGCGTTCTCAGAATTGCTGCCAGTACTACGTGATAGTGGTGGTAAGAATTGGAGGAGATGGCAGTTGAATGCGTGGCTGAGGAGTTGGTGCAGCGGGCAGGGTTTTAGATTTTTGGATCATTGGGATCTCTTCTGGGGAAGGTGGGACCTGTACTGATTGGATGGACTGCACCTGAATTCGAGGGGGAGCAATATCCTTGCAGGTAGGTTTGCCAGCATGGTACAGGAGGGTTTAAACTAATTTGCAAGGGGGATGGGACTTGGAGCGATAGAGGAGTGGAAGAAGTGCATGGAGTAAAGCCAGATCTAACATATCGAGAGGCTTTGAGGAAAGAGAAGCAGAATAAATGGTGTAAAGACAGTAGAGTAGAAGGGCTGAAATGTGTGTACCACAATGCAGGAAGCATCAGGAACAAAGGTGATGAACTGAGAGCTTGGATACATACGTGGAATTATGATGTAGTAGCCATTACAGAGACTTGGCTGGCACCAGTGTAGGAATGGATTCTCAATATTCCTGGATTTCAGTGCTTTAAAAGGGATAGAGAGGGGGGAATAGGGGACAAGGGGTGGCATTACTGGTCAGGGATACTATTACAGCTACAGAAAAGGTGGGTAATGTAGCATGATCCTCTTTTGAGTCAGTATGGGTGGAAGTCAGGAACAGGAAGGGAGCAGTTACTCTATTGGGAGTATTCTATAGGCCCCCTGGTAGCAGCAAAGATACCGAGGTGCAGATTGGGAGGCAGATTTTGGAAAGGTGCAAAAATAACAGGGTTGTTATCATGGGTGACTTTAACTTCCCTAATATTGATTGGCACCTAATTAGTTCCAACGGTTTAGATGGGGCAGAGTTTGTTAAGTGTGTCCAAGACGGATTCCTGTCACAGTATGTTGACAGGCCGACTAGGGGGAATGCCATACTAGATCTGGTATATTAGGTAATGAACCGGGTCAGGTCACAGATCTCTCAGTGGGTGAGCATCTGGGGGACAGTGACCACTGCTCCCTGGCCTTTAGCATTATCATGGAAAAGGATAGAATCAGAGAGAACAAGAAAATTTTTAATTGGGGAAGGGCAAATTATGAGGCTATAAGGCTAGAACTTGCGGGTGTGATTTGGGATGATGTTTTTGCAGGGAAATGTACTATGGACATGTGGTTGATGTGTAGGGATCTCTTGCAGGATGTTAGGGATAAATTTGTCCCAGTGAGGAAGATAAAGAATGGTAGGGTGAAGGAACCATGAGTGACAAGTGAGGTGGAAAATCTAATCAGTTGGAAGAAGGCAACATACATGAGGTTTAGATGGGCCAGATGGGTCTATTGAGGAATATAGGGTAGCAAGAGAAGAGCTTAATAAGGGGCTGAGGAGAGCAAGAAGGGGGCATGAGAAGGCTTTGGCGAGTAGGGTAAAGGAAAACCCCAAGGCATTCTTCAATTATGTGAAGAACAAAAGGATGACAGGAGTGAAGGTAGGACCAATTAGAGATAAAGGTGGGAAGATGTGCCTGGAAGTGAACGAGGCCTTCAATGAATACTTCTCTTCGGTATTCACCAATGAGAGGGAACTTGATGATGGTGAGGACAATATGAGTGAGGTTGATGTTCTGGAGCATGTTGATATTAAGGGAGAGGAGGTGTTGGAGTTGTTAAAATACATTAGGATGGAGAAGTCCCCGGGGCCTGACGGAATATTCCCCAGTCTGCTCCACGAGGCGAGGGAAGAGATTGCTGAGCCTCTGGCTAGGATCTTTATGTCCTTGTTGTCCACAGGAATGGTACCGGAGGATTGGAGGGAGGCAGATGTTGTCCCCTTGTTCAAAAAAGATAGTAGGGATAGTCCGGGTAATTATAGACCAGTGAGCCTTATGTCTGTGGTGGGAAAGCTTTTGGAAAAGATTCTTAGAGATAGGATCTATGGGCATTTAGAGAATCATGGTCTGATCAGGGACAGTCAGCATGGCTTTGTGAAGGGCAGATCGTGTCTAACAAGCCTGATAGAGTTCTTTGAGGAGGTGACCAGGTATATAGATGAGGGTAGTGCAGTGGATGTGATATACATGGATTTTGTTAAGGCATTTGACAAGGTTCCACATGGTAGGCTTATTCAGAAAGTCAGAAGGCATGGGATCCAGGGAAGTTTGGCCAGATGGATTCAGAATTGGCTTGCCTGCAGAAGGCAGAGGGTGGTGGTGGAGGGAGTACATTCAGAATGGAGGATTGTGACTAGTGGTGTCCCACAAGGATCGTTTCTGGAACCTCTACTTTTCGTGATTTTTATTAATGACCTGGATGTGGGGGTAGAAGGGTGGGTTGGCAAGTTTGCAGATGACACAAAGGTTGGTGGTGTTGTGGATAGTGTAGAGGATTGTCGAAGGTTGCACAGAGACATTGGTAGGATGCAGAAGTGGGCTGAGAAGTGGCAGATGGAGTTCAATCTGGAGAAGTGTGAGGTGGTACACTTTGAAAGGACAAACTCCAAGGCGGAGGTACAAAGTAAATGGTAGGTTACTTGGAAGTGTGGAGGAGCAGAGGGATCTGGGGGTACATGTCCACAGATCCCTGCAAGTTGCCTCCTAGGTAGATAGGGTAGTTAAGAAAGCTTATGGAGTGTTAGCTTTCAAAAAGTCCAGGGATAGAGTTTAAGAGTCGCGATGTAATAATGCAGCTCTATAAAACTCTGGTTAGGCCACACTTGGAGTACTGTGTCCAGTTTTGGTCACCTCACTATAGGATGGATATGGAAGCATTGGAAAGAGTACAGAGGAGAATTACCAGGATGCTGCCTGGTTTAGAGAGTATACATTATGATCAAAGATTAACTGAGCTAGGGGTTTACTCTTTGCAGAGAAGGAGGATGAGAGGAGACATGATAGAGGTATGCAAGAGATGAAGAGGTATAGATAGATTGGACAGCCAGTGCCTCTTCCCCAGGGCACCACTGCTCAATACAAGAGGACATGGCTTTAAGGTAAGGGGTGAGAATTTCAAGGGGAATATTAGAGGAAGGTTTTTAACTCTGAGAGTGGTTGGTGCCTTGAATGCCCCGCCTGAGTCTGTGGTGGAGGCAGATACACTAGTGAAATTTATGAGACTACTAGACAGGTATATGGAGGAATTTAAGGTGGGGGATTATATGGGAGGCATGGTTTAAGGGTCGGCACAACATTGTGGGCCGAAGGGCCTGTTCTATGTTCTATTAAAATCTGAGGCCAGTTCTCCTGCACTCTTTTGGGAGAGCATCAACTATTTTGATCTTGACTCTTAAAGATTTAACATAAGAATAAAAGTAGAAATTCAATTAAGCTGTTCTGCCTCTCTTAGCTAATCTTTTACCTCAGTAGCAGTTGCCCATTTGAAAATCCTGCATCTGCCTGTCTCGGAGTTGAATATATGAAGCCCTTTTAAGTGGAGAAGTGTAAAGATTCACTGGCTTGTGAATAAGGAAGTTTCTCCTCATCTCTTTGGTTTGAAACTGCCTGATGGTTCTAAACACACCAGTCATTGGAAACATCATGTCGACACAAAGGACTGTAGGTACTGAAATCTGGAGGAACAAACAGGATGCTGGAGGAACTCAGCAGGTCAAGCAGCATCTGTTGGAGGAGGTGGGGAGGATTTATCAGTGGTTCAGGACAAGACACCGTGACTGGGCTAGAAGACTTCATCCTTGCATCTACAGTCACAGATCCTTTACCAGTCATGTGCATTTCAAAGAAATCACCTCCTGTTGTGTAATTGTGTATGTTTTGACCCTTACGGGATGCTGTCAGGCTTCCCTGTGTGTTTCACATTGAACGTGGTTAAGAGGGCATTCTGGATAGATGGCTTACAAGCAAAATAAACAGCAGCACGTTTGTTCCTCACCTCTCTGTCTCCCATGTGTGTTATTCATGGCCACCTGGATTCCGAGTACCACAAACATAACACTTTGCATGCTTCCAAAATCAAAAATAGATCTCATCTGTTTTACCTCTACTCGTGTGTTAAAAACACTCTCAAAGGCATCTACCTGGTAAATCTTTGCTGAACTCCCTCTATCACATATATATCCTTCCTAAATAAGGGAGACTATACTTGAATATAATATAGACACTAGAGAGAAAAGGAAAAATCCCGATGCAGAGTTCTGACCAAAAATATTGACAATTATTTTCCTCCCATTGATGCTGCTCGATCCACTGAGTTTTTCCTGTAGATTATTTGTTGCTCCTGAATCCAATATTCCACATGTTGTCTCACTGGGGCACAATACAATTGGAGTAAGATTACTTTTGGATTCAGATCCTCTTGCAATATCGGCCAATGGACCTAAATGTTTTCCTAATTGCTTGCTGAACCTTGTGTGTTAATTTACAAGGTTATCAAGATATCTCTAACACCTGGTCTTAGAAGTAACATGTAATGACTGCACCAAATACTAACATTTATGAATGTGATGTCTTTGTATGTTGTGCTTTTAAGGATACTTGCTGCTCTATTAGTCAGCTGCCCCAGAACTCCTGCACAATGTCATAGTACTATGTGTTTCCAAGAATATAAGAATTTCCAGGGCTACTCTCATTTAGTGGCTTCCACTGCCTTCCAACCTGAAAATGCAGAAGTCAATTACAAGAGGTACACATGTCTGCACATTCATTGAATAATGTATTGGCTTGGAACAATTTAATTCTAGATATAAGTGGTGCATACTGAAAGAAGCTGTCAGAAAACATCCAAAAATTATTTACCTTATGAATAAAATAGGTCATGTAAAAATATAAGGGAATCGTTCAGCCAGTTGCGAATGGTACAGAAGGCTATGCAGAACTGAGACATTGGGATCCTTAGCACAGTTCCTTATTGTAAAGTTGTGTTTTGGGCACATCTGAATCAGGTAGGATCTTGGTAAAATTTAGTAAATGACAGCCAAATGTGTGAAATTAATACATATTTAAGATTAGAAGAGGCAATTTACAAGGAGATGTGTTGGAAAAGATTTTTTACAGGCAGAGGGTGGGGTGTCTAAATGCACTGCTGGGGGGTGGGGTAGCAAAGGCAAATATGATAGGAACATGAATATTCAGTGATATGGATATATAGGCAAATGGGACTAGTATAGTTACGCATTTAATTACAACTTTAATTAATCTTGTACAACATTGTGGGCAAAAAGCCCGTTGTGACCATCTTCTATCATTTAGGTACAAGTCTCATTGTTAAGACCAAGTGTAACTGAACTGCCTTCCTGAACCATTGCATTCTTTCCATTGACCCAACTTGATTGGAAAGTATCTGCTTCACACAAAAATCATGTAGTCTCATAAATTTAGATATCATTTGTTAGATTTCTCATTCTTAACCTGTTAAGTGTCCACAGTTTCGTTTCTGTGAGCGTTACCATATGACGTATGCTGACACAATAAAAGAAATGTAGATATAGTGCTGAGAGGGAGTCGAAGGAAAGAGAGAGAGAAGACTGCAGACTTCGAGCTATCCGGGAACAGCTCACGATCGAGAAGGGTAAAGTCTAATGCTAACACATACCAAAAGAATTGGGTTAATCAGCGGCACACTGTGCATTGTGGAGACATGTTTGTCCTTTGTATGATCCATGGGTGTGGATTTCGTGACAGTCACTTTGTGAAATCGCTCTTCATGGATTTCGGAACAGTATTCCTCGGCTGGGATCTTCGGTAACCATTTCTTCGTTCGCTAGCCATGGAATCTTTGGAATTTATCGTGATCGCCTCGTAGTTGCATTGTGAATCCACAAGTTTCTCCTCTCACCTATTTTGTGAATTACTGGGACTCTCTGAACTGCCACTTTAAGACTGTGCTTGAGTAAGATTCGTTAAGAACAGGTTCTAAGTTTGACTGTAAGGGAGCTATAGATGCATAACACTGTTAACTTCTGTTTAAGAAAGTAGTTTATTTAATTTTCTATATTTTTGAGTAGATATAAATAAATATAGTGGTTTTAATATTAAAACCCGACTCAATTTGTCATCTCTTGCTGCTGGTACGTTACAGAATCGTAACAAACCTTTACCAAGATCCTCCCTGACTCAGATGTGCTTAACTACTACCTTGCAATAGGAAAAGTGTGTCCTGATGTCCAGTTCTTTCACAGCCTTATTTATTTCTTGCAACTGGCTTAATGATGTCCCTTATGTTTTTACATGAACTATTATATTCATAAGGTGAACAATTTGCTCCTCTGTACAGTAGCGCAACACTGTTGTGTGACACTTACAGCTTGGGGTGTTCTGGAGATTGGAGTTCAATTCTGGTCCTGTTCTGTAAGGAGTCTCTGTAGGTCCACCCATGGAATGCATGGGTTTTCTTCGGTTCCAAAGATGTACCCGGTTGGTTAATTGGTCCATTGGAAGTTGTCCTGTGATTAGGTTAGGGCTAATCATATTTGTCAGGGGTTGTTGGGTGGGGTGACTCAAAGCGCTGGAAGGGCCTTGCCCTGTGCTGTATCACTAAGCAAATTAACAAATAATTTTTGCAGTTTATGTAGCAGCTTTCTTCAGTATGTGCTACTTGCCTTGCTCTGAGCCAATACATTACTCAGAGAATGTATATGTACAAGTGCACCTTTTGCTGTTGATTGCAGTACTCCCAGAATGCTGTCAGATGTGGGAGTTCCAGGGTTTAAAACCCAAAAAATGATGAAATCATGATTGTGTGTTTCTTGGAGGAGAATCTGCAAGAAGTGGTATTCCTCTCATCTATCCCTGATTTTCAGTGTGCCAGGAAGAGTTTCAGAGGGAAATAAGACAACAGGTTCCAAAATATGTGCTGACTATCCCCTTATATGTCTTAAGACCAGGCACATCTGAGTCAGGAATGATCTCGGTAAGGGTTGAACAACCTGACAAATAGCATCCAAAGTCATGAGATGAAGAAAACATTTTCAGAACAAGCTAGTTGAATGTGTGCTAAATTTATGTTTGCTAATGTAAACCAATCACATGTTGAAGAGACATTATGGATCAGCATAGGTTTATTATTATCACAGTTACCAAAGGATAGTGACAAGATTTTGTTTTGCTTGCGATCAGACAGTTTGTTCCATTCACTGGTACATTGAGACAGCCCAAAAAAAGAAAGCAGATTGCAGAATAGAGTGTGACAGAAACAAAGTGCAGCATTAGTAGAAAAATATTGTACAAGGACCAACATATGCCATTTGGAACTCTTAATGGTTAAATGTAGAAATTTAGGCATTCATCTATAAACCTTGTGTACATTCTTCTGTTTCTGACTTGTTGTTTCTCCCTATTTCTTTGATGTTTTTCTTGATGAAGCATTACCTACGTTCAAGATATTTTTTTTAATGAATGGAAAGGGCAAATCTTATTTTGTAATTATTTCCAAGGCATTGGCAAATACCACAGGAAGTTAGAATCGCTTGCTTCCACATAGACCTGCTGGAATACTTTGACACTTTAGGGGCAATTGTAATTCCTTATTTACATATGTATTGCTAATCCCCACATGTTAACATTTCAGGTTCCCTTTCCCAAGTATCTTTTGTCTGAAATGGTTTCTCAAACAAAGAAACAAAGCCTGTTTAAAATAACAAAATGGAGAAGCTGCTGCTTAAAATAACTTGAACTTGACAAGGTTTAGATCCTTGGAGTCACTGATTACAATTGCCACAGAACATCAGGGTAGTCCCAGAGTCCAGAGTGATTAGGACTGCTTTGGAATTAGATTTGCCCTAATTAACATTTAATAAAACACAGAAGTCCTCTCAGTCACATTTTTGTTCTGATAGATTTCATGTGGATAAAATTGCCCAAGTTGCAATAGAACAGATTATTAGAAACATTAGAGTTGATGCTTTCTCTGTCATTGATCATCAAGCCTGATTGTGCACATGAACCTTAATAGTGAAATGTCACATACAACCATGGTAGAGCCAAACCTAGCTTTCCATGTTAAATACAAAAATACCAAATGGCTTTGTTTTTAGCAATGTGAAAGATACATGTGAAAGGCTTCCTGCAGGGGCCAAACACATTATAACTCACCCAGATGGGCAATTACCTTGTCAGTGCCTGCCTCCACAGTGTCAATAATTGGTATGAAGTTATGCATTTTAATAAATAATGTTGTGTGATATTATTTCTGTATATGCCTGAATTATGCACTTGCCCTTCAATCAGATGTTCCCACTGCTGAAGCAGAAGGAGAACATTAAACTCTGCCCTGTGCTGAATATTACCGCTGGCCAAAACTAAAGGAAGAGATGAATATGTAATGGCAGTGATCTGATATGGGATGGTGTAAGGGATACCCTTTAAACTTAACGAGATGACTCTTTGTGGTTAAGTCGTGAATGCATTAACCAAGTGTAATTTAATACATAGCCACATATTACACAGTATCTGTTACAGTGAAACAAAAGGCATGGCAGTGAGAAATACTACTCCATTACTACTTGACTGTGTCACCCACTCTGGTTGTTTGTGGGCAGTCAACCCTTGTCACATTCCTCCGTACTGAATGTTGGTGCAATAATTTATTGACAATTGATTTATTAACACAAACTGAGATACAGTGAAAAGCTTTGTTTGCATATCATCCAGGCAGATCATGTTATACAAACGTATATAGGCAATGTTGCTTCACTGTTTAAGAAAGGCTCCAAAACTAAACCAGGAACTTATAGACTGATAAGCTTGATATAATTACTGGGAAAGTTATTGGAAGGTATTCCAAGGAACTGGATATATGAGTATTTGGATAGATATGGACTGATTAGGGATAGTCAGCATGGTTTTGTCTTTGAAGGACATGTCTAACCAATCTTATAGAGTTTTTCAAGGAAGTTACCAGGGAAGTGGATGAAGGCAAGGCAGTGGATGTTGGCTACATGGACTTTCGCATGGCATTTGACAAAGTCCCACATGGGAGGTTGGTCAAAAAGGTTCAGTAGGCCAGCATTCAAGGTGAGGTAGTATATTAGATGAGACAATGGCTTTGTGGAGAAGCCAGAGAGTGGTAGTAGATGGTTGCCTGTCTGACTAGAGACCTGTGATGAGTAGAGTGCTGCAGGGATAGGTGCTGGCTTCATTGGTGTTTGCCATCTTTATTAACAATCTGGATGATAATGTGGTAAACTGGATCAGCAGATTTACAGACTAAACCAAGATTGTGGGTGTAGTCGACAGCAAGGAAGATGATTATGGCTTGCTGCAGGATCTGGACCAGTTGGAAAAATGGGCTGAAAAATGACATATTGAATTTAATGCAGACAAGTGTGAGGTGTTGCACTTTAGTAGGAACAACTAAGGTAGGTCTTACACAGTGAATGATAGGGTACTGAGGAGTGCTGTAGAACAAAGGGAACTGGGAATACAGGTCCATAATTAATTGAAAGTGGCATGACAGGACAATAGGGCCATAAAGAAAGTTTTTAGCACATTGGCCTTCATACATTAAAGTACTCAGTACAGGAGATAGTATGTTATGTTGAAGTTATACAAGACATTGGTGAAGCCTAATTTGGAGTACCGTGTGCCGTTTTGGTCATCTACTGCAGGGAATATGTAAATAAGGTTGAAAGAGTACAAAGAAAATTTACAAGGATGTTGCCGGGACTGGAGGACCTAATTTTTTTTGGAAAAAATGAATAGGTTAGGACTTTATTCTTTGGAATGTAGAAGATTGATTGATGTATACAAAATTATGATGGGTAAAGATAGGGTAAATGCAAACAGGCTTTTTCCACTGAGATTTGGGGGGGGGTCTACAACTAGAGGTCATAGGTTAAAGGACTGGACAAGATGTACCCCAGGTTAGTGTGGGAGGCAAGGGAGGAGATTGCTGATTCTCTGGCAATGATCTTTGCATAATCAATGGGGACGGGAGAGGTTTCGAAGGATTGGAGGGTTGCAGGTGTTGTTTCCTTATTCAAGAAAGGGAGTAGAGATAGCCCAGGAAACTATAGACCAGTGAGTTTTACTTCAGTGGTTGGTAAGTTGATGGAGAAGAACCTGGGAGGCAGGATAGGTATAGTATGTATAGAAATAGTCAGCATGGCTTTGTTAAAGGCAGGTTATGCCTTACAAGCCTGACTGATTTTTTTGAGGATGTGACTAAGCACATTGATGAAGCTAGAGCAGTAGATGTAGTGTATATGGATTTCAGCAAAGCATTTGATAAGGTACTCCATGCAAGGCTTATTGAGAAAGTAAGGAGGCATGGGATCCAAGGGGACATTGCTTTGTGGATCCAGAACTGGCTTGCTCACAGATGGCAAAGAGTGGTTGTAGACAGGTCGTATTCTGCATGGAAGTCGGTGACCAGTGGTGTGCCTCAGGGACTCTGTTCTGGAACCCCTTCTCTTTGTGATTTTTATAAATGTCCTGGATGAGGAAGTGGAGGGATGGGTTAATAAATTTGCTGATGACAAAAAGGTTGAGGGTGTTGTGGATATTGTGGAGGGCTGTCAGAGGTTACTGCAGGACATCAATCAGATACAAAACTGGTAAGACTGGTATTAACGGTAAGACTCTTGGCAGTGTGGAGGATCAGAGGAATCCTGGGTCCGTCTCCATAGGACACTCAAAATTGCTGCGCAGGTTGACTCTCAAAATCTGCATTTTTGTTTTCATTGTCACATGTAATTGGGTCTTGTGAGGCTTGGGTCAAATAGCCAGATGTTACTTTTGAATTCCACCAGAAAGATCTGGAATTTAACCTTGTTGAATTAAGTAAGCTGAGAATAAACAATTTTATGTAATTTTTGGTAACCATTTGGTGAGACAGAGAGAAGAAACTGCAAATGCTGGAATCTGGAGCAACACTCAAACAGCTGGAGAAACTCAGCAGGTCTTGTAGCACCTGAGGGGGGAAAAGGACTATTGACATTTCAGGGTGAGATCCTCATCTAGAGCAGAAGGGAAGAGAGCAGGTAGTCAATATAAAATTAGGGAAGGAAAAGAGCAAGAACTAGCTAGTGAGAGGTGGATCAAGGTGAGGAGAGTGATAGGCAGAAAAGAATAGGGCTGATGTCCGAAGCTGGAAGATGATAGTTGGAAGCGACAAAGGGATGATGAAGTTGGAATATGATAGAGGACAGTGGACTAATATAAGTAGGGAGAGTGGTGGGGAGGGTGCCAGTGGGAAGAATGTGTGAATGATGGACAGATGTGTCTCTTGAGAGAAACAAGACTGCAAATGCTAGATCTAGAAAGACCAATAATCTGCTGGAGGAAATCAGTTTGGTTGACCAGTATCTTGGGGGCGGAGGGGGAGGAAGTTTTGATGTTTTAGTTTAATATCTTTCCTGATACAGGGTTTCAACCCAAAACTGTGGGAATTCCTTTTCTCCTAGAAGTGCTGCTCAACCTGCTGAGTTCCTCCAGCAATTGCATGAAAGCACCAGATGTGGTTCTCTAATGTCACCTGGGGAAGTGAATCCATTGTGCCTACCTAGTATGGTCTGTGTGTGTTTAAAAATCCACATCCATGAGATTGATCCTGAATTGCTCTGCAGCTACCTGTCAAAATTTAACATCTTAACAGTATTAACAAATTTAACAGTAACTTGGGCTATTTAACATCACTGAGATCTCACACAACTAAGCATACAATTTCTGTGGTATTTTATAACACAATTGGTTTGCAATAGTTTAAAATACTGTTAATTCCTTTGATTTCCCTTCATTGTGGTGGAGTGAGCTGCCGAAAACATGGCTTGTGTCATCATACTGAATTATTGGCTAAACTTTGTGATTCATGTCGTAAACAGACCTGCACAGGAATCCCAAATTGCTTTTGGTTTCTGTGAATAATGACAATAGTTTCACATCATTACTTTCACAGAATCAGAACCATTAATTTTGTGTTCTCTTGGATTTGTGCATGGATAAAAGTCCATTACTGGAAATTCACTCAGAACAGTCAGTGTAACTAAATGGTTTCAGCCATACATCTCCAAAGAAATTCACTGAGCCTTTATTTCTACCTAGCTTAGGTGGGTTGAAATTCATGCTTACCTTTACAAAAATGTGCATTGAGTGAAGACTAACTTATTGTGATGTTAAGAGTAAAATGAATATACGTTTGTACATCTGTGCAATCTACTACTTCTCTGTGTGGCCAAAAAGAAGCACATGCTTTTTCTTAATTTAATCCCAGGCTGTGCTGTAAATTGTTTGATTTCTGGATGCTCTGTCTCTGAAACAAAAGCAGGAAGGGTTGTAAATTCTTAGCACACACAACTCAAGAGAACAGAAGTCAAAGTATAAAAAGGTGGTTTATATGTGAGCTCATATTGGAGCTGCAGAGAGTCGTGGACTCAGCCCAATGCATCATGGGCATAACCCACCCCACAATAGGGCTTTGACCAGCAGCCAATCCGAACATCAGAAGTCTGGAGAGTAGGGAACTTTAATCAGGTCCACCGCCCGAGGATAGAAGGTAGGAGCGGTTCGTGGCAGCATAATAGAGTTTTGACCAGCAGCTAATTGGCATTTGGAATTGATTAACAAGAGCAAATTAAAGGAAGGCAGAGGCAAGCGCAGCAGCCATCATTTAAGTGGACATAGTCAGAGTGGGGATCTTAAGGTTTTAACTCTTCGAGGCTTCACTCAGAGAAAACAAAGGAAAGAAAAGCTCAAGTTATTTCTTCTTTATATCTGCACAGCTAGGGAGAGATGACATGCAGGATAGTGGAATGTCCTCTTGTGGGATGTAGGAAGGCAGCGAGACCTTGTCTATCCCTGACCACCACAACTGCGAGAAATGCATCCAGCTACAGCTTCTAAAAAACCATGTTAAGGAGTTGGAACTGGAACTGGGTGAACTGCAGATCATTTGGGAGGCTGAAGGGATGATAGATTGGACATATAGAGAGTTAGTCACACTCAAGGTGTAGGACACAGGAAACTGGGTGACAGTCAGGAAGGGGAAAAGGGTTAAGGAGACAGTGCAGACTACGCCTCCGGTCATCCCCCTCAACAACAGGTAGATCACTTTGGATACTGTTTGGAGATGGATGATCTAAAAGAGGAAAGTCAAAGCGGTCAGTTCTCTAGCACTAAGTCTGCCTCTGTAACTCAGATGGGAAAGGGGAAGAAGAGGCAAACCTTGGTGAAAGGGGAAAGAACATGCTGAGTTATAAGTTCAGGGGTGTTAGGCAGCATTTGTGGGGAGAAATGGATATTGATGTTTTCAGTCAAGTTATAGGGTCTCGACCCAATGAATTCCTCCAGCAGTTTGTTACTGAATCAGAATCAGGTTTATTCTCATTGACATATGTCGCAAAATGTGTGGCTTTGTGGCAGCAGTACAATGCAAGACATGAAAGTTACTCAAAGTTACAAAGTAAATAACTAGAGCAGAAGATGAATAGTATATTGACGGTAGAGTTAGTGTTCAGTTCAAATCACCAACCTATTGAAAGTTACGAATATGCTTAGAAAAAAATTACAAACATGTTGCTGAGACTTGTGGACCTGAGTTATAGAGAAAGGTTGAATGGATTTTCTTGGGACTTCATTCACTGGAGCACAGGTGAATAAAGAGCAATCTTTTAGAGGGGTATAGATAGGGTGAATGCTTGCAGGCTATTTCCCCTTTCCCCTCAGCATGGGTGAGGTCATAGGTTTAGGGTGAAAAGTGAAATATTTAAGGGGAACTAAGGGTGGGGGGAGTCAACATCTTCACTCAGATGTTGGTGTGAGTGTGGAATGAGCTGCCAGAGGAATTGGTGGATGCAACTTAATTGTAACCTTTAAGGAGCATTTGGATAGGTACATGGAAGGGCTGAAGAGCCTTATTCTGTGCTGCATTGCTCTGTGTCTCAGTGACACAAGAGGGTGCTGAGGAGTATTATGCCTTTTACCAAGGCTAAATAATTGTTGCTACACAGAGCGATAATATAAGTTAGGATTGTTTCCATTGGAAGAGAGTAAGTGATAGAGAGATTAATGAGGAGAGGAGGCAACGACCGGGATGTTTTAAAGTTGTAGATAGAAGGGTTTAAGGGTAGATGAAGAAAACATTTTTCACCCCATTGTTGGTAGGGATACATCATATTTAAACAGCATTTGGAAGATATCACCATACATTCTGTCGTTTTGCAATTGATAGATAGACCCATTTTTGCACTTTCTTCAACAATTATATCAATTAAGTTTTGCAGTTCTTCCTCCGTACTTGCAATTAACACAGTGTCATCTACATATCTGAAATTATTGATGTTTTCACTGCCAACTTTGATTCCCAAGATGTCTCTTATTTTTTGTAATATTGTTTCACTGTACACATTAAATAAATCAGGGGAGAAAACACTCCCTTGTCTAATGCCTCTCTTGATTTTCGTAAACTGACTCACTTCTCCATCTATTCTTACAGCGGCAGTTTGTTCCCAGTACAGATTTCTGATTTGACGGAGGTCTTTCGAATCTAGATCTAGAGATTTCTGTAATATTTCAAATAACTTATTATGCTTCACTTTATCAACTGCTTTTATGCAGTCGATAAAACAAACAAATCTTTTTGCTCTTGAATAGCTCGTTCTGCTAGTATCCTTAACATCAATATTGCGTTTCTTGTACCTTTGTCTTTCACAAAACCACATTGTTCTTTGCCTGTTTCAGCTTGTATCAGACTTTCAGCTCTTGTCATCAAAATTCTTAGAAGTATCTCGGTGCTATGACTCATTAAACTTAAGGTCCTATGTAATTCACATTCTATCGCTCCAGCTTTCTTAGGAAGAATGATAAATACTGATTTTTTCATCTTGTCTGGTATTATTCCAGTCTCATAAATGTCATTGATTAAATCAGTAAGTTTTTCAATTCCATAATCTTCAAGGGCAATAATTTGTTCGATTACTAATTCATTAGGACCTGCTGCCTTTCCTTTCTTCATCTTATTTATAGCATTATGAACTTCAGATTTTAAAATACTTGGACCTTCAATGTTTTTCTTAATTTCTGGTTTTTCTCCTCGATCGTCTTCAAACAAGTGTGTTAATTGCAAGTATGGAGGAAGAACTACAAAACTTAATTGATATAATTGTTGAAGAAAGTGCAGAAATGGGTCTATCTATCAATTGCAAAAAGGCAATTTATGGTGATATCCAAAAAGGAGGAGAATCCTATCTGCAGGCTGAGAATTTTGCTACTTAGGAAGCTGGGTGACATCAGATGGCAGGTGCGACTTGGACATCAAAAGAAGAATAGGGATGGCAAAAGACACCTTTACGAGAAGAGTATACTGACCAATACTAAACTAGGCATGACAACTCGCCTCAGAGTACTGAAATGTTATGTTTATCCAGTTATGTTATATGGCTCAGAATGTTGGACAATATCTAGTAACATGAGGAAATGAATTGTAGCAGCAGAAATGTGGTTTTTGAGGAGGATGCAAAGAATATCATGGACAAAATGAATATCTAATGAGGATGTCATGGACAGAGCAAAAAGACAAAAAGAGAAATAATGTATGAGATCATGAAAAGGCAACGTAACTTCATTGGACATGTGATTAGGAAAGAGGAGTTAGTCTGCATGGTAACCATGGGAAAGATTGAAAGGAAGAAAGCAAGAGGATGACAAAGACAAATGATGATGCAGACAGCAGCCAGAGAATTGGAAATGAATACCAATGAATTTATTCACTTGACCCGAAACAGGAGTGTGTGGGCCATGGCAGTCAAAGCTCAAAGTGGGCACGGCACCTGATGATGATGATGCTGATGATTTGGAAGATAGAAACATAGAAACATAGAAAACCTACAGCACAATACAGGCCCTTCAGCCCACAAAGTTGTGACGAACATTTCCCTACCTTAGAAATTACTAACTTACCCATAGCCCTCTATTTTTCTAAGCTCCATGTACCTAACCAAAAGTCGCTTAAAAGACCCTATCATATCCACCTCCACCACCATTGCCGGCTCGCCACTCTCTGAGTGAAAAACTTACCCCTGACATCTCCTCAGTACCTACTTCCCAGCCCCTTAAACCTATGTCCTCTTGTAGCGACCATTTCAGCACTGGGAAAATGACTCTGACTATCCACACGATCAATGCCTCTCATCATCTTATACACCTCTATCAGGTCACCTCTCATCCACCATCGCTCCAAGGAGAAAAGGCTGAGTTCATTCAACCTGTTTTCATAAGGCATGCTCCCCAATCCAGGCAACATCCTTGTAAATCTCCTCTGCACCCTTTCTATGGCTTCCACATCCTTCCTGTAGTGAGGCGACCAGAACTGAGCACAGTACTCCAAGTGGGGTCTGACCAGGGTCCTATATAGCTGCAACATTCCCTTTCAGCTCCTAAATTCAATTCCACAATTGATGAAGGCCAATACACCGTATGCCTTCTTAACGACAGAGTCAACCTGCACAGCTGCTTTGAGTGTCCTGTGGACTCGGACCCCAAGATCCCTCTGATCCTCCACACTGCCAAGAGTACTACCATTAATATTATATTCTGTCATCGTATTTGACCTACCAAAATGAACCACTTCACACTTATCTGGGCCGAACTCCATCTGCTACTACTCAGCCCAGTTTTGCATCCTATCAAAGTCCCACTGTAACCTCTGACAGCCCTCCACACTATCCACAACACCTCCAACCTTTGTGTCATCAGCAAACTTACTAACCCATCCCTCCACTTCCTCATCCAGATCATTTATAAAAATCACAAAGAGTAAGGGTCCCTGAACAGATCCCTGAGGCACACCACTGGTCACCGACCTCCATGCAGAATATGACCCGTCTACAACCACTCTTTGCCTTTTGTGGGCAAGCCATTTCTGGATCCACAAAGCAATGTCCCCTTGGATTCCATGCCTCCTTAGTTTCTCAATAAGCCTATCATGGGGTACCTTATCAAATGCCTTGCTGAAATCCATATACACTACATCTACTGCTCTTCCTTCATCAATGTGTTTAATCACATCCTCAAAAAATTCAACCAGGCTCATAAGGCACGACCTGCCCTTGACAAAGCCATGCTGACTATTCCTCATCATATTATACCTCTCCAAATGTTCATAAATTCTGCCTCTCAGGAATTTTTCCATCAACTTACCAACCACTGAAGTAAGACTCACTGGTTTATAATTTCCTGGGCTATCTCTACTCGCTTTCTTGAATAAAGGAACAACATTCACAACCCCCCAATCCTCCGGAACCTCTCCAGTTCCCATTGATGATGCAAAGATCATTGCCAGAGGCTCAGCAATCTCCTCCCTCGCCTCCCACAGTAGCCTGGGGTACATCTTATCCGGTCCCGGCGACTTATCCAACTTGATGCTTTCCAATAGCTCCAGCACATCCTCTTTCTTAATATCTACATGCTCAAGCTTTTCAATCTGCTGCAAAACATCACGACAATCACCAAGATCCTTTTCCATAGTGAATACTGAAGTAAAGTATTCATTAAGTACCACTGCTATTTCCTCCAGTTCCATACACACTTTCCCACTGTCACACTTGATAGGTCCTATTCTTTCAAGCCGTATCCTCTTGCTCTTCACATACTTGTAGAATGCCTTAAGGTTTTCCTTAATCCTGCTCATCAAGGCCTTCTCATAGCCCCTTCTGGCTCTCCTAATTTCCTTCTTAAGCTCCTTCCTGTTAGCCTTATCATCTTCTAGATCGCTAACATTACCTAACTCTCTGAACCTTTCGTAAGCTTTTCTTTTCTTCTTGACTAAATTTATTACAGATTTTGTACACTTTGTATACTTGAAAGTCTGTGACCTACAGGGCTACTGCCCTGTTACTAGAAAGTTGGATTAGACAGGGAGGCTTTTTTTATGATTAGCACAGAAATGGTGAGCCAAATAACTGCCAACTGTACTATAAATTCTCTCTGAGTCCACGTTCACCCTCCTCTAATCTTACTGTCCACTGCCCTATCTTGGATGCCCAGATTTCTTCCAGCTCAGTAGGAAATTTTGTCTGCAACCCCTGTCATGCTTTCCTCCTTTTATCCTCGACTCCTTGTCTCACAATACTTTACTCTTTGTCTACTGTGCTGTTGCTCAGGTAGAGGTAATTTTTTGTCATGGGATCAAAGAACTTTGTGACTCTCCTTTGACTCACTACCTTGTCTGTTCTGATTTTGAGCTGTTAGCATTGTCTTATTCGCCACACAATTGTATGCTGCTTTTATTAGCTGAGGCTGCACATCTTTAGGATTCCCTCATTGAAGTCCACCAATTTTAACTGAGCTTTTGAGCCTCAGACCTACTGATTGTTTCTTGTGCTCAGCATCCATATTTATATCTCTCCAAATACCCTTTGAGGTATTGTTTTCTCTGTGTTAGCACCGCAAAATTAGAATTTATACTTGATGCAATATCTCTCCAGCTAACCATCCTCCTCTTCTCCTGGAGTGGCCTTCTGTCGGTATTGGTAATCAACCAGATGCAATTATGCATCACCTCGTGATACCTCTTCAGCAACACGTATACAGGCACACTATAACAATTTTCTGTAGTTCAGCTTATTTCTCAATTTATTTGTCAAAACTATGAGCTTGTTGGTTTTATTTATTTTATCATATCACTGATTATAATGTTGCAGAATATCATAATGCGGAAAGCATGTTCTGCTGTTCTCTATGCCTTCACTGCATCCTTTCACAATTTGATTTGCTGGAATTAGCTTACAAGAGCTGCTGACTGTGAAATGTGTGCATAAGTATGCTAATGCCAAGAATTGTTTCTTTGTGATTGTGGAATATCAAATACACAATGACTGTGAGGTCTTGGCTAATAATTGACAATTCAAATTATCAAACAGTACATTGCCAGTTCATATACAACAGAACGAGTCAAATAGTATTGCTTCAAATTGACTGCAACAGTCAATTAATAAATCACCAATTTGTGTTAACAGCCCATGCAATCCACATTTTATTGGTGACATGTAATTATTATTTCAAAGCCAGGTTCTGTTAAACTCATTCTTGGGAAGCAGGTGTTCCCTACAAGAATAAAGATTGTCCATCACTAATTGCCCCTTGAGAAGCTGATGGTGATCCTTTTCATGAGCAACTGTAGTTGTGTGGCAAATGGCTGCTTGAATTTCATCTATCAAGGTGAGCTCACACAGCATTTAAATCACATATTTTCATATATTACCGGTGTGGATGACACACTGGTGTAGCAAATAAAAATGCTGCTTCACATCTCCAGTGATCTAGGTTCAATCCTCACTTCTGGTACTGTCTGTGTAGAATTTGCTTCTATGTCACCTTGCTGCCACATTCTCAATCTCTTACTTCTACTTCTCTCAGTTGTTCCATTATCATCATTTTCACATTTCTTTTTCCACTATTTCAGATTGCCTGACCATCTTTGCACCATTTTGTTGTTTTGTACTCATTGCTGTATTTATTATTTCCATGTGTTTTGTTTACTTTGTGAGCTTCATACAAGCAAGGAATTTTGGAACAGCCTGATGTGTATCTGACAATAAACTCATCTGGCTGCATGGGTTTCCTCTATATGTTCGGTATGCTTAAAAACAGGCAGGCTGATAGGTTGCTCTAAATTGCTCTTAATGTCAGTGGGAGAATAAGCATAGTATTGATGGACATCTTGGAGTACAAGCTTCAGGAAAAGAAATAGGAAAATGAGATTGATAGGAATGCACTGAGAGAGCACAGAGTTAATGAGGTGAGAAGTGTCCTATGTTGTAAAGAAATGTGGAAAACATGATTAGTCACTGTTTTATTTTGGTTCATCAAACTAATCATCAGGTTATCTTGTTTGCACTTCACAAAAGTATGCAACTGTTTCAAAAAACAGTATTGAGTCTCCTTTATAATTTTTTACATGATTGATAAGATAAGGTAAAGTAAAATTTGGCATTATTTGTCACATGTACATCGAAGCATACAATGAAATGCGTCGTTTGCATCAAACCAAATCAGTGAGGATTGTGTTCAGCAGCAAGCAAGTGTCGTCATGTTTCTGGCACAAACAGAGCATGCCCAGAATGTATTAACTATAGCCATAAGTCTTTGGAATGTGGGAAGAAACTGCAGCACCCTGAGGAAACCCACATGGTCATGAAGAGAACGTAAAACTCTTTTCAGACAGTGGCAGGAATCGAGCCCCAATCTTACAGCTGGTGCTATAAAGCAATCGTGCTAACTGCTATGCTGCCATGCCACCAAATTGTATTGTTGATGCAATTCTGTTTGATTAACTGAGAAAGACAACTGGATTCATAAATTATGATTCATCATTATTGGTCACAATTTGTTTTTGGATGATTCAACTCTGGGCATTAGGATAGATTTTCCAAATAGACTTGGATGTCTTCCTGGAGCCATAAGAATACTGGATTCTGGAGCAACACCCAAAACACCAGAGGAACTCAGCA
Organism: Mobula hypostoma; assembly: GCF_963921235.1. NCBI lineage: Eukaryota > Metazoa > Chordata > Chondrichthyes > Myliobatiformes > Myliobatidae > Mobula > Mobula hypostoma. The sequence continues at coordinate 161,028,226 of NC_086100.1, forward strand.
GGTCAGACAGCCTCAATGAAGGGAAATGGATCTATTCCTGTTTGGCCATCTGTTCTTTGCCACGCTGTACTTCTTTTCTACTCATAGACATAATCATTTGGCTCACAGCACAATAGCTTGGTCCAAAGTCTTGAATGCAAGGGTGAGCTGCCCTCACATAAAGGATCTGACAGCCACACAATGCCCTCTCCAACTCACCTGCTTTCATAGCTGTCAGTGAAATTGAAAGTGCGTGAAGATTTATGAAGGTTAATTAGCTTTCCTCAGTGGAGTACAATCTTTGAGCCACTGTCCCCACCTGTCAAGTGCCTGTCTGCAATCATCCCATTTTAAATCCCAATGTTTCTCTCAACATTTCCCACATTCTATCACCTGACTTGCCTATATATTGAGGCTCATTTATACTGGCCAATTTATCTTCCTTCCCTGGTGTTGTTGAGATGTGGGCGGAGAAACTCATGCAGTTGTGGGAAGAACATGCAGATCGCATACATCCAGGGCCGTTAATTAGGATCAAGACTGGATTACTGGAAGTCTGAGGCAGCAGCTCTTTCAGCCTTGCCAGTCTGTTGCCCTATGCGTGAAAGTACTCTGAACGCACACATGCACGCAGAATATCCAATGTGCTTCAACTGATCTTTTCTTCTGTTCTTAATTCCAACAAACTTTCAAAAGTAAATCTACAACATTGAAAATCAATGAGAGAGAATGAAATGAATACTGTTCAGCAATCACTTGCTTGCTGGACTCACTTTAAGTTCTTGACAACATTTAGAATAACATGACCCCATGGCAACAGAAGGCCAACACAAATGATGGCTGGAATATTGTGTCTTGGAATATTATGTCACTCATCATTTGAAAGAGAGCTCCAGACACCAAATGCTTGTGACTTAAAGGCATCGTAGGCAAACTCAAACTGAATTGAAAGAAATATCGGAATAATGCAACAGAATCTTTATTGGAACTGTCACATAAAATGATAGAAATTGGGTTAGTAAGAATTTGCAAATGCTTTGAGCATTTACTTTGTATAAATGAGTGCCAAGTTTTACATTCCTGAAACAAAATGTGGGTATTGTTGGTCTGTATAAGTTATTTTTCATCAAAATTTTTCACTGAACAGGATTGACTCAAGGCAATAAATACAAACACAACTGGAAAGTCTGCATCTCCTAGCACATAGAGCTATGCATATTATGCCGTGAGCAGGGTTGATAATGGATGGAAAAATGTGATCAGTACTTTCAAAGATGATGGCATTATTGGCAATATTTTTATTCCTCTCTATTCTTATTTCAGAAAGGTAATTAACTGTGCATTGGATCAAGGAAGGCAGAATATAGCTCTTATACATAATAATCTCCCTTTAAATGTATATCACATCTAATTTGCAAGAGGGAAATAATTTTTGCACTTTCCAAGAATACTGGTAGCTGTAGTCAATTGCTGAAGTGGATTTGACAGCTTGTACATTAGTAGATGAATTTATGTCAATTTATTGGTTATTGTTGATGCAAAATGCTGTTTGTGAATTTAAGAAACAAAATCCTGTATTCATCTATTGGGATATTTGAGTGTGAAGTGGTTTTGACTCTTGCATTAATCATTCAAGCACTAATCCTGCACTGCAGCAATATAAGTGACAATAGGTACAGTCAGAACCGTTTACTTCAGAGTATGGGTACATTTGCATGCGGATAACCACAGTATGTTCATCTCCCTCTGGAGAAAATCATTGACACAGCCACATGCAGCACCCTTCTACTGTACTTGCTTTGTGACGACTCTTAGATGCAGATTGAGGTATCATTGACAATACACCTGAATCAGGATCAACATTTTGCATTCAGAATTTTTCTAAAGTTCTGCAAGCACAAGGAATATGGTGAATTTAGCTAAAATGTTGCACTGTTTCTGACCTGGGACATAACTGCATCCATTTATCACTTTTCATTATATTAGACTTAAGAATAAGGAGAAGTACAACACTTAACACCTCATGCTAATTTTGCCAAGCAACTTTGTAATATAATTGAATTATTACCACACAGAAGGTGGCCATTAATTCAATCAAATCCATGCTGGCTTTGCACAATCTATTCATTCCCTTTAACCACCATTCTCCCAGAGCAGCAATTTTTCCCTTAAATGTCCATAAAATTACATTTTGAAAACCATCATTTGCTGTTACCACTACCCATTTCAGTCAATGAATTTCAAATCACAATCTGAAAGACAAAATTTCTTATTTCCATCTTAAGTTGTTGCTCACACATTCTGACTCTGAGGAAAACACCCTCTCAGTATCTACACTCAGAATTTAGTTTATTTCACAATATCATCTTTCATTCTTGCAATCTTAAGGAGTATAAGGCCATACTACTCTATTGTTTCTCATGAGACAACATCTTTGTTCCAGGAATTAATCTTGTCACCTCCTCTGCACTGCATTCAACATGTTTATACCCCTCCATAAACAAGAAGACAACAGCCATACACAACACTCCATGCCCCCAGCTGTAGACTCAGCTGTGCCCTAGAGAGTTGGATCAAAATATCTCTAGATTTTTTTATAAGCCATCTCTTTGCAATAAAGGCCAGCATTACATTTGCCTTTCTAACTACTAGGTGTACCTGCACAAGTCATATTTATCAGCATGTAGCTGCACTCTGAAATATTCCTGGTAGCAGTGTACATTCCACCTCAGGCCAATGTCAGGCAGGGACTGGAAAAGCTGAGTAATGTAATCAGCAGGCAAGAAACTAATGCCTTACCAATCATTGTGGGAAATTTCAACCAGGACAGCTTGAAGACATTTCTGAACAGCTACCAGTGACATATCATCTGTGGAAGCAGAGGAGTCAAAACACTTGACTACTCAAAAAGGCAGCAGTCATCATTAAGGACCCTCATCACCTCGAGCATGCCCTTTTTTCATACCATAAATATATTTCTGATTCTGATTAGAGACAGAATCAGAAGCACATCAGCTCTAGCAGGGTTTGCAGGCCATTACTTCCTCCAAAGCAAAACCTTACATCATAAGTGGCTTTGATGCTCCACGTCCAGCTGAGCTCATTGCCTTTTATGCACACTTTGAAAGAAAGAATAAAACTACATCTATGCAAATCCCTGCGGCATCCACTCATCCTGTGATCTTTGTCTTGGAGGCAAATGTCAGGACATCTTTCAAGAGGTTGAATCTCCACAAGGTGTCAGGCCTTGATGGAGTACCTGGTAAGGCTCCGTAAACCTGTGCCAGCCAACTGGGTGGAAGTACTCAAGGGCATCTTCAATCTCTCACTGCTAGAGTGAGGAGTGTTCCCACCTGCTTCAAAAGGGGAACAATCACACCAGTGCCCAAGAAGAGCAGGTTGAGCTGCCTCAATGACTGCCAACCAGTGGCGCTAACGTATACTGTGATGAAGTGCTTTGAGAAATTGGTCATGGCTAGAATCAGATCTTGTCTAAGCAAGGACCTGGACCAACTGCAATTTGCCTATTGCCACAATAGGTTTACAGCTGTGAAATCTCATTGGTTCTCCATTCGGCCTTGGATCGCCTGAACAATAGTAATATTTATGACATGCTGCTGTTTATTGACTACAGCTCAGCATTAAACACAATCATACCCTCAGTTCTAATCAAAATAACTCCAAACCCCTGGGCCACTGTACCTCTTTCTGCAACTGGATCTTTGACTTCCTCACTGGAAAACTACAGTTTCAGTGGCTTGAAAATAACATCTCGTCTCTCTACACCCATGACATAGCTCAAATGCCAACATATAATTGAGTGCTGTCACAGCAACAACCTCGCACTCAGTGTCAGTAAGACCAAAACATTTATTGTGGACTTCAGAGAGGGTAAGTCAAGGGAAACAAAGAAACATAGAAAATAGGTGCAGGAGTAGGCCATTCGGCCCTTTGAACCTGCACTGCCATTCAGTATGATCATGGCTAATCATCCAACTCAGAACCCTGTACCTGCCTTCTCTCCATACCACCTGATCCCTTTAGCCACAAGGACCATACCTAACTCCCTCTTAAATATAGCCAATGAACTGGCCTCAACTGTTTCCTGTGGCAGAGAATTCCACAGATTCACCACTCTCTGTGTGAAAAAGTTTTTCCTCATCTGGGTCCTAAAAGGCTTCCCCTTTATCCTTAAACTGTGACCCCTCGTTCTGGACTTCCCCAACATCGGGAACAATCTCGCCTTTAGAATTTTATACGTTTCAATAAGATCCCCCCTCAATCTTCTAAATTCCAGCGAGTATAAGCCTAGTCGATCCAGTCTTTCATCATATGAAAGCCCTGCCATCCCAGGAATCAATCTGGTGAACCTTCTTTGTACTCCCTCTATGGCAAGAATGTCTTTCCTCTGATTAGGCGACCAAAACTGCACACAATACTCCAGGTGTGGTCTCACCAAGGCCTTGTACAACTGCAGTAGTACCTCCCTGCTCCTGTACTCAAATCCTCTTGCTATGAATGCCAGCATACCATTCCGACTTTTTCACCGCCTGCTGTACCTGCATGCCCACTTTCAATGACTGGTGGTTTTTGCCACCAAAGTGGATAACTTCACATTTATCCACATTAAATTGCATCTGCCATGAATTTGCCCACTCACCTAACCTATCCAAGTCATCCTGCATCCTCTTAGCATCCTCCTCACAGCTGACACTGCCCCCCCAGCTTCGTGTCATCCTCAAACTTGGAGATGCTGCATTTAATTCCCTCATCTAAGTCATTAATATATATTGTAAACAACTGGGGTCCCAGCACTGGAAAACACAGCAGTCATCACTGAGGGATCAGAAGTAGTAATGGTGAACAGTTTCGACAGATGTAGCATGCAGGACATTCTAACTGGTTGCATCACCGTCTGGTACGGAGAGAGCGCTGCAGAGGATCGGAAAAAGCTGCAGAAAATTGTGAACACAGCCAGCTTCATAATGGGGCAGTAGCCTCCCCGGAATCCAGGACACCTTCAAAAGGTGATGCCTCGAAAAGCTAACATTCATCTGTAGGGACTCCATCAGCCAGCACATGCACACTTTTCATTGCGACCATCAAGGAGGAGGTACATGAGCCTGAAGACAAACATTCAGTGTTTCAGGAACACCACCTTCTCCTCTGCCATCAAATTTCTGAATAGACAATGAACCCATAAACACTACCTCAGTTTTTTTCAACCTCTCTTTTTGCACTATTTATTTAATTTAATTTTCCTTTTTAAATGTACAATATTTCTTATTGTAATTTATAGCTTATTATTATGTATTGCAGTGTACTGCTGCTGCAAAACAACAAATTTCATGACATATGCCAGTGATATTATACATAATTCCGATTCTGATATTCTATTTTTACTTTCCTATCAAATTCGCAGCCTCAGTTCCGCACATGATGTGCCATTTTTCTGCTTTATACTTGGAGCCCTAAATTCTTATAGTTGTCCACTGTATTTTAAACAGAGCCTTGTTTACTCATACTGTAACATGTCCATGTTTAATTTCCAAACCTTGTAAGGCAAAGATCAGACATTGGTTATCTTTTTTTCATTACTTTCCAATCCATTTCAGCATCTGATGTTCTTGGTGCATGGATCCCAATGTCTCTTTGTAATTTTACTACTTCCATCTCTTCACTAATTATAAATTAGCCTAGCAGTTAGCACAACACGATTATGGCTCAGTTGAATTCCAACACTATCTGTAAGGAGTTTGTACATGCTCCGCGTAAATGAGTGGGTTTCCTAAGTGCTCTAGTTTCCACCCACATTCCAAAGACATGCTTGTTAATAGGTTAATTGGTCATTGTAAATTGGCCAGTGATTAGGCTAGAGTTAAATAGGTGGGTCGATTGGCATTACGGCTCATTGGGCCAGAGAGGCCTGTTCTATGCTGTTTCGCTCAAGTACATAAATAAATAAATAATACTCTTTTAGATCCAAAGAGTTTGATCTTAATATTTACTTACTATGAATTCCATTTACTATGGCATTATTGATTCATTTTATCAGTGTATAATTCTTTGAGTTAATGCCTGAAATGTTGCCTGCCTTTCTTCATTAATGTCCATACTCGATTACTTATGAACCATGGTCACTGTTGCAACAAAAGGAACTCACCAGCCAATTTGTGCATTCCAATGTGTCACCGACAACAATGTGATAATAATTAGTTAATCATTCCTTGTTAAGTGTGTGTGAATAAATATTGATGAAGTTCAAAGTAAATTTGTTATCAAAGTCAAAGCAAATTTACTAACAAAGTATGTATTTGTTGCCACATTCCACTTTGAGATTTATTTTGTTAAAGGTATTTGCATAATAAAAAGGTAATACAATAGAATTTATGAATAACTATACATAAGACAAAGATTGACAAACAACTAACGTGCAAAAGAAGACAAACTGCAAATAAAAATAACACTACGAACAAGAGTTATAAAGAGTCCTTGAAAGAGAGTCTGTAGGTCGTAGAATTAATTCACAGTTGTGGTGAGTGTAGTTTTTCATGCTGGTTGAAGAGCCTGATGGTTGTAGGGTAATAACTTCCTGAACCTGGTGGTATGGCTTCTGTTCCTCCGGCCTGATTGTAGTAATGAGAAGAGGGCCTGGCCTGGTCGGTTGGTCGGTTGATGGAATGCCAGGGAAACTAGGTACGACTCCATCTCATTTTTGGATTAGATCCTTGGTGTCATTTATGACCAGTTTTATTGTTTATACTTGATTCTAAAAGATCTTATCAAACTGGATATCATAGAACATAGGACAGTAAAGCACAGATGCAGACACTTCTGCCCACCATGACCATGCTAAATATGATGCCAAATTAAACTAATCCCTTCTGCCTGCACATGACTCATAGCTCTCTATTTCTTGAATATTCACATGCCTCTTAAACACCACAATTGTAACTACTTCCACTATTCCCCCCCCCCCCCCAATAGCCCGTTTCAGGCAACTGCCACTCTCAGTGTAAAATAGAGTGGCAGTTGCCTGCTACATACTGCCTTGGGAACTTAATTGATCACCCAATTCCTTCCTCTCAGATTTCCATGGTTTTTGCTCTCAAACTCTCCTCAAAGGCAATTGGCCATTTTTTTAATCTAACCAGATGAACATACAAGTGCCTCCTTCGTGTTTGTGGAGCACCTTAAGCCATTTTTTTTTCCATAGCAGAGTTCAACTGTGAACATCAGTTGTCATCTTCCTTTTCTATTTTGAATGACAGGCAGCTTCTAAATTCCTACATCTGTAGAATATCTTTATTTATGATGGCTGTCAACATCTTAGACCAAATTGAGTGGGGGAGCCCCCAGGAATTTTAATCTTTGCACAAAATGCATTACAGGTTTTCAGAAATTATTAAAGGACTGAGGGAATGCATTTCTTTATCCAGGTCAGTATTACACCCAAGAAGATTGGATTAAATGTCCATGTTCTGTTTAATCCTTTATATCATTTCAGTAGTTATGAGAGTCCCACGCTGTGACATTAGTGACAGATAGCCCTGATGCAAAAATGTTTGTAAAACTCAGCTATAGATAGTGGCTTTATCTTTGTCCATTTTGAACATAAACTTTGCAGTCTTCTCTCTGGTTACAATTGAACTGTGTTACATAGGACCTGACAGTTGTTTCCCTTAGTCTCGGGGGTCAGTTTAGAGGAGGACAAATATTCAATGATAATCTGGCAGTGGAGTCCCAAGAGTGGTAACAGCTGGGGTTCAGAACCTGCAGGGTGCAGGCCCGTGCTTGAATGTGAGTGCTCTGCATATGAATCTGAGGAAGCATTTAAACAGGCTGTTACCATAACAACAGGACCATTTTCCTGTGTTGAGAAGAACAGGAATGCCCATCTTTTGTAGAAAAGGTTTCATTAGAGAGCAAAATTCATATAAATCCTGTTTTTACTATTTTTGTTGTAAGTTTTGCAATATGTGCCGAAGGTCAACATTTATTGTGTATTCATTTTTTTCCAATATTACATTTTATTCATGAACTTGCAAATGTATAACGTAGTCCATTAATATGTCACTATTCACAACATCTCTCTAATTGTTTACATCATATCAGGATGACTTTAATTTTCCTTTCACATATTTGCTGTGAATGATGAGTCTTAGTAGATTTTGCACAGAGCCACCCTTGATGGGAAGTACAGAAAGGCCTTAAACTCTTGCCTTTTTCCATAGGGGCTCTGTGGCAGTTCCACTGATATTTGCTGTGCTCCCGGTCTTAGTGAGGTGCCAATGTGCAGCATCTTATGATGAACATAACCTTCCACTGGAAGAGGAACAAATCTGAACCAAATTAAGGAGGGATATGTCATGCTGGCCTTCTTTGGCCCTCAGCTGTATGAGTCAGGATGCCATGTGGCAACTGTGTAAAATTTCATTTTGACCACACTTATGCAATTTTGGTTACCTCATTGCAGGAAGAGTGGGGTATGCCTTGGAAAGGGTGCAGAGCAGGTTTACCAGATTACTAGAAGAGGGTTACCACATAGCCTAGATTAGAGGGTATTAGGAATAAGGAGAGTTTTTAAAAAATCCGTTTGTTTTATCTGGTGTGTCGGATGCTGAAGGGAGACCAGATACAAGTTTATAATGTTCTGAAAGGCACGTGTAGGGTAGATAGAATCTTTTTCACAACATTGAAATACCAAATACCAGAGGGTAGAGCTTTATTTGAGAAGGGAAACTTAGAAGGGATCTGCGGGCCAAGAATCTTTACCACAGAGTGGTAGATGCATGGAATTCACTGCCAGAAGCCGATACAATAGTAGCATTTAAGATGTAATGTTTGATAAGGTTCCCATGCAAGGCTCCTTCAGAAAGTAAGGAGGCATGAAATCCATGGAGACTTTTCTTTGTGGATCCAGAATTGGCTTGACCACAGAAGGCAAAGGGTGGTTATAGATGGTTAGTATTCTGCATAGAGGTCGGTGACCAGTGGTGTTCCATAGGTATCTGTTCTGGGACCCCTCCTCTTGGTGATTTTTTATAAATGACCTGGATGAAGAAGTAGAAGGGTGGGTTAGTAAGTTTGCTGATGACACAAAGGTTGGGGGCGTTGTGGATGAAGGGTCCCCAAACTTTTTTGCTTCGCGGACCGGTTTAATGTTGACAATATTCTTGCAGACCGGCCAACGGGGGGACAGGGTGGTGTTAATCACGACCGGAATATAGGTAATAAGTCAACTATAATCACTTATAAGTGGCTAATACACTCAATTTTGTTTCCAAAAGGGTTTATCTAACAAATTTAATATTAAACACACAGCACATATTTTCCTCGCATGAATATGGTGATGTCACTTATAAGTCAATAGCATCATAACATTTTAAGTGACGTTTAGATATTAAACATACAGCGCATATTTCCTCGTATGAACATATAAAATCATCGCAACACACCAATATCAGTGAATCAGTGGGAGCCCTGGGCTTGTTTCCCTGCAACAAGATGGTCGCATCGAGGGGTAATGGGAGACAGCGATACGCAAAGGGGGTTCCTTATGTCCAGTCTATTCCACAATTTAGTTTTCATTGCATTCATTGCAGAAAACCCCACTTTGCAGAAATATGATGTTGGATAGTCTGAAGGGTTGTCAAAGGTTACAGCATGAAATTGATAAGATGCAGAACTGGGCTGAGAAGTGGCAGATGGACTTCAACCCAGATAAGTGTGAAGTGGTTCATTTTGGTAAGTACAATTTGAACATAGAATATAATATAAATGTTAAGACTCTTGGCAGTGTGGAGGCTGAGAGATCTTGGTGTCCATGTCGATAGGACACACAAGCTGCTATGCAGGTTGACAGTGTTGTTAAGAAGGCATATGGTGTGTTGGCCTTCATCAGCTGTGTGATTGAGTTCAAGAGCCGTGAGGTAATGTTACAGCTATATAAGACTTGGTCAGACCCCACCTGAGGTACTGTGTTCAGTTCTGGTCACCTCACTACAGGAAGGATATAGATATTATAGAGAGAGTGCAGAGGAGATTTACAAGGATGTTGCCTGAATTGGAGGGCATAGCTTATGACAATAGGTTAAGTGTACTTGGCCTTTTCTCTTTAGAGTGACAGAGGATGAGAGATGACCTGATCGAAGTGTTCAAGATGATGAGGTGCATTGAATTCTAGGCAGTCTCTAGAGTAGGCTACATGGTCGGCACAACATTGTGGGCCGTAAGGCCTGTAATGTGGTGTAAATTTCTTTTTTTTCCTTTTTTTTTGCATGTAAAATGGAAATACTTTATTGGAAATCTTTTTTTTAATTTTCTTTTTATTTGGATAAGGATTCACAATTATCATGTACTTTTTTCACACATATAACCTTTTCCATTTTTTTATATGTATAAAACTACAATTATTTATACATTCTTAAGTACACATTGAGATGATATAAAAGGAAAATAAACATTTAAATAGATAATTATGTACTGTGGTAAATCTAACCTATTAGGCTAAGTAATGAAATTAGTTGTTAAGAAAAATGGTAATAATAGTTTCCATACAACCCTTCTGGACCATTTCCACTGGTCCAAAATGTTGCATACAAGCCTATATACCAACCATTGTAGGTGTTTATATCCCAATTTGTTCGTGCTTGTTCCTGCCCGCAGACATAATTATCCAATCCCTATGTACTTATTTACTTAATTTTTTCATTTTTTTTATCCCTTTCCCAAATCTTTCCCTTTACTTGTGTTAATTCTCTATTTTCCAAAAAAAAACAAACATTTAGACTAGGGGTGCTTACGTTAGCAATATTACTGTGTTGATGAGAAGAGCAATATAAATCATTAGGAGAGTCATCTAAAGTCTGCTCGCATTGCGGTTACATATTCAATCCATTTATTCCAGATTTGATAAAATGTTTCTTTTTGAGTTCTCAGGGAGTAAGTCAACTTTTCCATTTTAAATATTTCCAAGATAATTTCGTACCAATCTTCTAATGTAGGTGGTATTGGATTTAGCCATTTTCTAGTGATTGATTTCTTACTTGCCGCTAAGAGGGCCTGCAGCAACTTTATATCTTCCTTCTGTTCAAGGAACAATACATGCCCCAAGTAGAGCGTCTCAAAGTTCAGAGGTATCTGGGACCTAAGTACCTTAACTAATGTTCTATGAATACCTTCCCAAAATAGACTTAATTTAGGGCAATCCCAGAAAATATGAAAATGATTTGCCTCCTTGGAGCCGCACCTTCTCCAACACATCACATTTGTATCTTTATATTTTTCCTGATATGGGGTCTTGAAGTATCTTATAATGTTTTTCCAACAATGTTCTCTCCAAGTCAAAGAATTAGTCGAGGACCATTGAAAGCTGCAGATTTTCCCCCAAGCCTCCTCTGAAAGTACCAACCCCGCTTCTTTCTCCCACTTCTCTTTAATATACAGTGTATTTACATTTTTAGCATGGGAGAGTGCATTATATAGGCGAGAAACTGATTTACTAGGTATTGAACTGCAAGCCGAATTCAGAATCTTGAAAAATTCTAATTCTACTGTTGATAGGTCTGTATATCTACAACTCTGGTTAACATAGTTACGTATTTGAAGGTACCTAAAAAAGTCATTATGTTCTAGGCCATGTTTGTCCTGCAGGATTTGGAAACTTTGTAATACTCTTTTATCTATAAATGAGAGGTAGGTTGTAAGACCTTTCTTTATCCATAGCTCAAATCTTTTATCTCCTCTGTTGGGAAGGAATTCGGTATCATATGCACACCATCTAAAGAGTTTTAACATGTTATTAATTCCACATGAATTAACCACCTTCTGCCATACTTTTAATGTAAGATTTATCCAAGCATTATTAAATTTTTCCAACTGGGCCATCAATCCTTTGTCAGCTATTGAGGCCTGAAGAGGAAAACTGTCAACTAATCCAAATTCTATTTCCTTCCATCTAGCCTTATATTCCCTATTACACCAATATAACAGAGGGGTTATCTGTGAGGCATAAAAATAATTTCTCAGGCAAGGAAGAACCATACCTCCTCCTTCTTTCCCTAACTGTAAGGTGTTATATCGAATTCTAGGTTTCCTTCCTTGCCAAATGAAGCGGGAAATCCATTTGTCCCATTCCCTGAATTGATTATCATCCACCTCCACTGGTAAAGTACGGAAAAGATATAATAACCGAGGAAGAATATTCATTTTTATAGTATTTATCCTTGAATTTAAACTTAAAAAGGGGATAAGATTCCATCTATGCATATCTGCTTTTATCTCTGAGATTAATGGCCCATAATTTACCTGTGACAGTGTTGAAAGATCCTTCGGCAGGGTTATTCCTAAATATTTTAATGATTTAGCTTCCCACTTAAGATCGTATGTATCCTGCAATTTTTTGGATAGTGTATAATTTAGGGACATAACCTGCGTTTTCTTTACATTTATTTTATAACCTGATATTTTCCCAAAGTCATCCAACAGTGTAAACAATCCTATAAATGATTTTTCTGGTTCACTCAGATAGACCAAAACATCATCTGCAAATAACGCCACTTTCTGTTCAATCCCTGCCACCTTGATACCTTTTACGATTTCGCTGTCTTATTAGTTGGGCAAGTGGTTCAATATATAGCGCAAAAAGGAGAGGAGAAATTGGGCATCCCTGTCTAGTGCCTCTCTCTAAAATGAAGGAGTCAGAGAGGTCCCCATTTATCTTAATTCGGGCTGTAGGGCTGTCATATAGAGTCTGAATTACTTTAATAAACCTTTCTTGAAAGCCGAATCTTCCTAACACTCCGTATAGGAATGCCCAACTAACCGAATCAAAAGCTTTCTCAGCGTCCAATCCTATTACCATTGTCTCTGTCTCGTTCTTATTAACCTGTTCTAATATGTGCAGAGTTCTCCTTATGTTGTCCTGTGTTTGTCTTTGTTGAATAAATCCAGTCTGGTCTAAATGGATTAGGCCAGGTAAAAGCTTTTCCAATCTGCGGTGGTGTAAATTTCTATGTTCTATGCTTTTAGGTCAGGACAATGTGTATAAAATTAAGGGATATATATCACTTGCTGGCAGAAGGCATGAGATTAACTTGGCATCACAGTCAGCACAGACATTGTGACCCAAAGTGCCTGTTCCTTTGCTGCACTGTTCTGTCTTCTATGCTCTAAGGAGCTTCTTTCATCCAATTCCCATAATTGCTTGTATTGGTGTCAACTGGGAATAGCTCAGAGATTTCTGTACGGCACCCCTGGTTAGCTTGAACTTAGATGAAGATCAGGTCATCCCTTTCTGGACTTGGTCCATTTTTTATTGCTGCTGAGCTACTGCCATTCCCCATAGGGCTGTGGGATGGCTGCAGCAACCTCCAGTGCCCAGAGCTACTGCCCCTGAACTGTGTGGCTTGCTGCACCATATCATGGCTACCAAAGAGATAACCACATTACTGTGATCCTGAAACAATCATACTGAGTAATGAAAAATACCTGGGATTAGTTGTATTGATTTCTGATCACGCACTTATAGGAAGGATGTGGGGATCCCGACAGGGTGCAGAAGTGGTTTGCTAGGAGACTGCTGGGTTAGAGGCCATGTGCCTTCAGGCAGGGATGGACAAACTAGGACTGCTTTCTATGGAGCAGTAGAAATCTAATAGAAATTTATAAGATTAAGAGAAACTCTGATAAGGTATACAGCCGGTATTTTTTCCCAGAGATAGAATGCCCAGTAGTAGTGGATTTACATTTAAGATGAGGGAGTTAGGCTCAAAGGAGATATATAGGGCATTTATTTTTAAGAACAGAGAGTAGTGGTGCCTGAAATGCGCTGTAAGGAAAAAATATGGTAGGGGCATTTATGGAGCTCTTTGATAGGAATGGAGGGAAATGGACATTGTCCAGGTGGAAGTGATTAGTTTCGTAAGGCATTTAATTACTGGCTTAATTAATTTGCCACAACATTGAATGGCTTCTTCCTGTGCAATACTGTTTTATGTTCTATGATCATGAATCACATGACAATAATCTTTTGCATCAGTGTTGTTAATGCTGAGATTTTAATCCAGATTTATTTAATTAATTGAATTTATATTTCACAATTGCTCTGGTAGCACTTGAACATACGTTTTGAACGTGTTAGGCCAGGTCTAGAGACTACAAGCCCAACATCGTCATCATAAATCTACCAAAGTACAACTAGTACAGGGGTCCCCAACCTTTTTTGCGCTGCGGACCAGCTTAATATTGACAATATTCTTGAGGACCGGCCAGTGGTGGAGGTGGGGGGGGGGGTGTGTTCAAGTAGGGTTGCTAACTTTCTCACTCCCAAATAAGGGACAAAAGTAGCAGTCAAATATGGGACACTTGTGTTTACCTTGAGAAAGACTACAATGACCATGAAGCCTTGCGCGGGCACCTGTGTGTGCATGCGTGACGTGCACATACATGATGTGCGCATGCATGTATGTGCTGATTTATTTTTCTACAAATCGGTTTTAGCTTAATCTTCCCGATTCTGTTAAGTGAAACTATACTGTACATACATTATTTCTACTTTATATAGGCTCTGTATTTATCATATCATTCCTGCTTTTACTGTATGTTAGTGTTATTTTTGGTTTAATGTGTTATTTGGTATGATTTGGTAGGTTATTTCAAGTTCAACAGTGCGTGACAGGGAATGAGGAAAGATGCAGCTGACTCATATCGTTTCATATTGCCAAGTCATATTGTTTCTTCGCGGCCCGGTAGCACATGCTTTGCGGCCCAGTAGTTGGGGACCACTGAACTAGTAGATGTGCCAAAGATTATTAATGTTAATAGAAATCTGAGGGGCAACTTTTAGACCCAGAGGCTGGTCCTCTCTCGCAGCAGAGCAATCTCACCAGCGATCAAAAGGCAGCAGCCGGCACTCACCTTTTGCATTTGCCTCGATGTTTCAATCTCCCTTGTTGCTTTAATCAGCAAACAGCGGAAGCTTTAATGGGTGAAATGGAGTTAATGTTGGCACGCGCCCCATAGCCTTCTCACCACGAGGTTTGCACATGCTGCCTCTGCCTCCGGGAAACCTCTCGGAGACTGCAGAATGCTGAAACACCCAAACAATCTCTGAACAGCAAATCACTGGCTCCAACAGTTCCAGAATCACATTCAAGGTGAAAAACAAATGTGAAGACATAAAATAAGTGAAATATATGGTTTCATGATCAATCCAGAAGATGTTGACTGAAGGAGCAGCAGTATCATAGAAAAATAGCATCCAAGACATAAAATTCACAAGGAAAACATAAATTAGATATAAATTATTCAAAATTATAGAAGAAAAAACACAACTAGAACAAAATTTTTAGAAGTCCATTGATGTTCAAGGTGGTCACAGTACTGATGTGGTGATTAGGATTGTATCAGTTAGTTCAAGAAGTGAATGGTTGAAGTGAAGTAGCTTTTCTTGAAGCTGGTGCTGTGGGACTTCAGGTTACTGTACCTTCTGCCCAAAAGTAAATGGGAGAAGATGGCATGGCCTGGATGGTGGAGATCCTTGATGATAGATGTGGCCTTATTGAGGAAGTGCCTCATACAGATACTACTGTTGATGCAGGGGGATGTGTCCATGATGTATTGGGCAGAGTCCACTTTTCTCTGAAGCTTCTAATGCCCCTGCACATTCAAATTGCTGTATCAGACTATGATACAACCAGTTATTTAGGAGAAGGGTGGTGCCCTCACGGGAGTGTAACATGGCAACTTTCATCCCTCATGTAGAAAAAAGCAATTGTCATGGCTTTGCCAGAGAAAACCTGAATTTGATAAAAAAGATAAAGATTAAAAAGATAAAACCAGTACCATGACTATTTATGCAATTTGTGTATCACAGACACAGCACCTGATGTCTTGAGAGCCTCCCTGCTGATCCACATCATGGCACGACAGCTGAGTTTCCTTCAATTGCCTGTTTTCTGCTGTTCGAGGAGACTGACCTAGTCTAAAAACGTCATCATCAAAATGCTTAATACCTGACCTCCCACCCCTTCCAAACCAGGCCAGTACGCTTGATTTCACTGGTCCATTTTGATGTAGCTTCAGGTCCCCAAAGCTTATTTCTGCTTTTAAAATAGGTCACCTTGACAACAATGAAGTGTGCAGGAGAACACATTTTTTCCTTTTCTATTGCATGGCACTGATTTAATAATGTATTCCAATCTCCCCTCCCTTTGAGGACAAAATATACTGCAGAATAATCTTGCCTTTCTGAATATAATTGCACTTATCATATTGGAATCATAGAATATTTATGATACAGAAGAGGCCATTTAGCCTGTTTGTATTTATGATAGTAGACAAAGTACTGGCCAACTTAATCCTACCTTCAACCATCAAGCCCCTGAACCAGCGCAGACAGCTTCACTCACCTCAACACTGAACTTATTCAGCAATCTGTGGAACCATAAACATGAAAAAATCTATGGATTCTGGAAATCCAAGCAACACATGTAAAATGCTGGAGGAACTCAGCAGGCCAGGCAGCATCTATGGAAAAGCATAAATGGTTGACATTTTGGGCCAAGACCCTTTGTCAGAACTGGAAAAAAGATGAGGTCTGAGCAAGAAGGTGGGGAGGGGAGGGGAGTAAGAAATACCAGGTGATAGGTGAAATGCACAGAGAGGAGGAGTGAAGTAAAGAGCCAGAAAGTTGATCGGTAGAAGAGATAAAGGGCTGGAGAAGGAGGAATCTGAAGAGAGAGGGTAGAAGATCAGTGATGAAAGGGAAGGGACAAGTTGGAATGGGAATGGGAAGTAGAACTGATTCCATTCCCATTCCGAAATGTCAGTCTACAGCCTCCCCTACTGCTTCAATGAGGCCACACTCAGATTTGAGGAGCAACACCTTGTATTCCACTTGGGTAGACTCCAGCCTGATGGCCTAAACATTGATTTTTGCAAACTTTAGGTAATTTCCCCCTCCCTCTTCACCATCCCCCCAGTCCTGTTTCCATCTCTCACCTTATCTCCTTTCTTGCCCATCACATCCCTCTGGTGCTTCCCCCCCCCCCTTCAATGGTCTTCTACCCTCTCCTATCAGAATCCCCCTTCTCCAGCCCTTTAACTCTTTCACCAATCAACTTCCCAGCTCATTAATTTGCCTCTTCCCCTCTCCTCGTTTCACATCACCTTCCACGTTGTAGTTATTACTTCTCCCCCACCTTCTTGCTCTGACTTCTCAACTTTTTTTTCCCAGTCCTGGTGAAGGGTCTCGGCCCGAAACGTCGACTGTTTACTCTTTTCGGTAGATGCTGTCTGGCCCGCTGAGTTCCTCCAGCATTTTGTGTGTGTTGTGACAATCTATGGACTCACTTTCACAGACTCTATAGATCATGTTCTCAGTGCTATTTATTACTTATTTATTATTATTATTTGTTTTTTTTTGTATTTGCATTTGTGTCCATCTTTATGTGTAGTTTTTTATTGATTCTATTGTGTTTCTATTGTGTACCTACTGTGAATACCCACAAGAAAATGAATCTCAGTGTTGTATATGGTGATATTTATGTACTTTGATAATAAATTTAGTTTGAACTTTGAACCTTCCAACACTTGATCCTTGTCCTGCTGGTCAGTGAATAATCAGTGCACATCCAGATATTCTTTAAATGTGATGAGTTTATGTTTCTGTCACTCTTTCAGGCAGTGAACCGCAGACTCTCACTGTCTTCTGCGTGAAAATAATTCCCCTTCTAAACTCTTCTACCAATTACTTGCAAAGCAATCTCAGACAGTGAAGAAAATATTTGGCATGCTGTGTTCATCGGGAGGAGAATATATTTCAAGAATTGGGACATTATGCTAACTTTGTTGGTGAAGCTGAAGCCAGAATATTGTGTACGTTGTCGGTAACTGTTACAGGAAAAATGTTATTAAGCTGGAAAGAATGCACAGAAAATTTATGGGAATCTTGTCAAGACTGAAAGGCCTGAGTTATGGGGAGTGATAGGGCAGGCTAGGACTTTATTCATTGGAAAGTATGAGATTGCGAGGTAAGATTATAGAGGTGTGCAAAATCATGAGGAATATAGATTGGTTCAATGTGCAGAGTCCTTTTCCCAGATTTGTGATATCAAGCATTAGAGGGCATAGGTTTAATGTGAGATGGGAGGGCTTAAATGGAAACCTGAGGGCAAGTGTTTTACACAAGGTGTGGTATGCATGCAGAATGAGCTACCAGAAGAAGTGGTTGAGGCAGGTATAATAACAGTATTTAAAAGATACTTGGTCAGTAACGAGGATGGGAAAAGCTTCGAAGGATATGGGCCAAATGCAGGAAAATGGGTATCGCTTAGATGGGTATCATAGTCAGCATGAATGAATAGGGTCAGAGGCCCTGTTTGTATGTGATGTTACTCTATGACTCTTATTCCATACCCTTGGTTTTGACTCCTCTTCTATGTGAAGTAGGTCCTTATTCTTTCAAGGACACTTTACAACTCATATTCTCATTATTATTTTTGTTTACAGTTTGTCTTTTGCACATTGGTTGTATGTCAGTCTTTGTTTGTTTATGTATGGGTTTTCATAAAATTTTGTTGTTTATTTTCCTGTAAGTGCCTGCAAGAAAATGAATCTCAAGGGAATGTGTCGTAACATATTCAACTGTGATAATATATGTGCTTCGAACTTTTGATTTTTCAGGTGCTCTTGTTTCTTCCTACATCCAAGATGTGAGCTTGGTAGGATATTGGCCACTGAAAATTGTCCCTAGTTGTAGGTGAGTGGTAGAATCAGAGGGCAATTAGTGTAGGCTTGATGGTCAGCATGAATTTAGTGGGCTGCACTGTATGACTGTGTGAGTTTTGAACTCTCACCACTCTCTAGGTAAAGTGTTTTTGCCAACATTCCTTATTGGAATTATCAGTGATTAACTTAGGTTTCCTTCCCCCATAAGAGTTTGTCAACTCTATATAACCAGATTCTACTCCACGTTGTACTAGTATCTGGATCCTGATTTACAACTGAAGAAAATGTCTCAATTTTCTATCTGACCTTTCATTTCAAAAGAAGATGATCAGCTTCCTGAACTTGCTCCTTCATTAAGTATTCTCCCTTTTAACTCATTCAGTTACACTGAAGGTGCATCTCTGGGAACCATCTGTTTCATAGTCATACGGAAATAGGCCCTTTGTCTCAACTAGTTCTTGCTGATCAAGCTGCCTGTCTAAGCTGATCCCATTTTCTTGCACTTGTCCTCTGCCATTCTAAAGCTTTCCTATCCATATTCTTGCCTCAACCATTTCCTCTGGCAGCTCATTCCAGATACACCCCACTCTCTGTGTGATGAAGTTTCCCTTTAGGTCACTTTCAGATCTTTATCTTCTCATGTTAATCCTGTGCCCTCATTGTTATTTTGTTCCCTTTTCTTAGAAAACTGTACACATTCACCCTATCTATGCTCGCATGGTTTTATACAGCTCTATAGGGGCACCCTTTAATATTCTACACACCACGAGCCAGACCCTTGAGTTCAGACAACAGTCTCATATTTTTTTCCTAGCTTAATGCTGTTTTCTGTGTTTAAAAAGGTGACTAAGACTGTTCATAATATTTCAAGTGTGGCCTCACCAATGTCTTGTACAACTGCAACAACATGTCGCAGCTCCAATACTCAATACCTTCACCGAATGTCAACGATCTAAATATCTTTTTCGTCACTGTACCTGTGATGCCACCTTCAAAGAACTGTGCTTCATTTTGAAATGTGAACCTAACTCATGTTCCTGCTCTTAGTCCTGTTTTGCTTCATTAATGACTCTATTGGCACCATATGTTATCCTCATCCTGAACAGTTAATGTTTACTCTCATCCTTCTTTAACTTGTTCTATAGTTTTGGCAATATCTACGTATTTTTATTCTTGGTTTCTAGCATCTGTTCTCCAACATAAGTTGAAGCACCATTGCATTTGCCCCCTCTGAAAGTATTTCAAAAACCTCTTAGGACGAACCTTTAGATTTATTTTTTATTTGGATGGTGTGATCTGTCAACACTTCTGCATAAATATAACCTCCTATTCCATAGGTGCTTAGGGTGTAAAATTGGAATGCCTTTCAGAAAGTGCAGCATTCAGAACCCAAAGACAACACCAAGCACTCATGTTCTGATATAACAGAATATTTGAACACCCTGTCTCTGTAACGCAAATGCAATACGTTCATTCATTTTTCAGCCAAAAACATCTTATAGAGGGCAGACTTAAAACTGAAGCAACTCTTGGAATTAGCTGAAGCATCAAGAATGAGTGTGTCAATTTATAACAGGCACCCAGTAGATATTGTTAGATTCTTTGACCCGAAATAATTGTAAGAAAAACATCCTTAATGGTTTTTGAAAAACCTGGTAAGTTTGATGAGGGAGATTAAAGGTTAAGAAAGAGTACAAAATTAATGGACTGCCAGCAAAAGCCCAATGGGTCAAATGACCTTGTATGGTTCTGGTCATTGGCTTTATATTCCAATTCTGTCAGTCAAGTAATTGGACAGTGCTCTGCCAGTTTTGTTTTGTTCAAATTTCACTTTACCATTAGATGGTGCTGAAAGTCATTATGTACTAAACTGTACCAAAAATGAAAATAGACCAGGCTCTTCCAAATGCTATTTATGTTAACATGCCTGACATCTTCCTTGCTTCAGACGCATAACAAATAGTGATATTATTGGCTCAAGCTGTTTTTCTTCTCTTCTTGTTTCTGGGAGTGGAAGACATACCCAGCCTAACTGCCAGTCATATGTTTCTTCTCTTCACTTGACAATTCCTAGATTCATTAGAATGAAGAAGGGTCTTGGCCTCCTTTCTATAGATGCTGCCTGACCTGCAGAGTTCCTGCAGCATTTTATGTATGATGCTTCATTCATCTATGGTTTCATTCTCTCATTGCTCTCATTCACTGATTGGCCATTTACTTTGTTTATACTTTTATCTCCATGGCCAGTCTGGTTTCACCTTATCAGAGACATCCTCCATCCTTCATTCTGTTGAGTGAGCTTCTTTTCACTCCTTCCCAGCTCTGATGAAGGATCTTGGACTCTGTTTCTTATCGTGCAAACGTGGTCTGTCCTACTGAGTATTTGCACCATTTTTTCTTTATTTTGATTTTCAAGGTAATTTAATTCACTTATGCTCCTGTGCTAACATACATTGGGGCTGAAAGCTTCACACTGTAACAGTCTCAGAGGAACTAAGACATTGTTCTCATTGTTGCTATTCTTGCCCTTCTGAAGGACTCAGCTTATATCTGGGGACTGGACTGAGTTCCTTCAGTTCTTCAGATGTGACAGCAGACTGTGCAAACACAGTGTGTTGCTATTCCCAGAGAGTCGACTCTTAACATTTAACTGCCAAGACCTTCATTCCACAGGTGACACATCTGGCAGCAGTCTGGCACTGGAAGGCGACAGCTGCCATTGCACATCTTCAGCAACCTGGATTCATTCCTGACCATTTGTGCTAGCTGTTTGGCATTTGTACTTTTTCCCTGTGGCAAGATGGGTTTCTTCCCACATCCTAAAGGTGTGTAGGCTGTTCAGTTAATTAGCCGTTGTGAGCAGAGTTCACATGAGTAGTAGAATTGGGGGAGCTGCTGAGAGGTGGGAAAAGATTAAAAATGGATTCATGTAGGTGGAGAAGACACATAATATTGGAACTCATTTGGTCAGATAGCATTTATGGAGGAAATGGACTGTCGGCATTTTGAGTCAAGACCTTGCATCGGGACTGGAATGTTTGATAGTTGATGGAAGCTCAGTGGGCAGATGGGTTTATTTCTATTCTGTATGACTCCATGAACAGATGAAGAATTTTCACAGCTAATCATCATGCTAATCATCAAGAACTCAATTTACACTATCTGACATTCATCCAATTTCATTATCAACGAACTTGCCTTAGATTCTACCACTCATCTATTCACCAGGCTCAAAATGCAGCAGCTAATTATCCGACCAGCTAATTAACTGACCAGCCCTTCAGTCTTTGGGATGTGTGAGGAAACCCAGAAGAATTGTAAAGTCACAGGGGGAGCGTGCAAACTCCGTACAAACAGCATTGAAGCCGTGTCTCTGGGACTGTGGGGCAGAAGCTCTGCCAGCTGCATCACTGCACTGTCTCAAATGATGGATCTCTGATGGACAATATTTTCTCAAGCTCAGGTTTTCCACAGCAACATGTAATATTGTGTATGAGTATTCTCAACCGTATCCTCATTCCTAAGCTGTCCTCCCACATGAAATGAAGAGCATTATGACTCTCACCCTCTTCACCTCAGGACCTCTTCCACTGGCTGCAACAAAAATCTGCCAAGTCACAAAATTTGCTGTTCATGACATCTTCAGAGAGGTCGTGAAGGCATTATGGCACCTTGGACAGTGGGCTCCAATGACGTTGCTGATATTCCATATGTACATTTTACCATAGATGCTGCCTGACCTGCTAAGTTTCTCCAGCAGTTTGTCTGTGTGTGTTGCTTGGATTTACAGCATTTGCAGATTCTCAAGCTATGTACAAGCAGTCACTGATTGGACTCAGGCCCACAAACTATCCCTGAACATCCCAAACCATTTTGATTAGCAGGATTCACAGGAAGGATTCCCTGATAGTAAATACCATATTTGCAGCATGCACACTTGTCTCGTTCATCCTGAGGGACAGTGGACTGCCAGACATTCTCATCAAATGATGTTGTTAGAGAGACGGATCATGTTGGACACAGATTATCCTCCATCCTCCTGGGTGATCATACTGCTCTAGCCTGGAACAGGAGCACAGTGAGAGCTGTGCAATAACTAACACAGTGGCAGAAAACACTTGTCTCCTCAAGGTGCAATTTTGTTATCTGGGAATAAAAGCTAATGTGGAGACATCATCATCGTTTTGTACTAGACTGCACAATCTAGGAGATCCAGGGTTGTTGCCCATGCAAGATCGAAAGATCATGATGTGCACTATGAAGACCAGCAGGAGAAGGAAGGAGATCGAGGGATGTCCTTGTCCAGTGCCCCAGCTTCAGCTCGCAGCTAAGTAGGGATGCAATCACCAGCTGTGTGGGATGTCAGGGATTCCCCAACATGAAGATAGTTTACATAAGGAACCTGCAAGGTAAAATCTCAGTATACATTCAAGTGATCCTCTCCACATTCCAGTCATTACCACCAACATGGTACTTGAATAACCAGCTGGAAGAGCCTTGATTACAATTACTGGCCTCAATTGCCTCAGTTCCACCATCAATGTCCAGTCCCTATACATTTCCATCCCCTATTAGGAGGGCCTTAAAGCTCCCCTCCAACATCACTCTCCTCTGCCTGGTGGAGCCGTTCCTCTCACTCTATAATTTCTCCTCTGGCTCCTCCTATTTCCTTCAAACCAAACATGTAGCTATGGGCACTCACATGGGTCCCAGCTATGCCTACTTTTTTGTCGGCTACGTGGTACAGTTTATGTTCCAAGCCTACTCCAGTATCGCTTCCCCTCTTTTCCTATGCTGCATCGACAACTGCATTGGGGCTGTGTCAGTCACCCATGCTGAGCTCAGCAACTTCATCAGCTTTGCCTCCAACTTACACCCTGTCCTCCAATTTACTTGGTCCATTTCTGACACCTCTCTCCCCTTTCTTGATCTCTCTCTCTCTATCTCTGGAGGCAGTTTACCTACTGATATCTTTTATAAACCCCCTGATTCTCACAACTATCTGGACTATACTTCTTCCCACCCTCACTTGTAAAAATGCCATTCCCTTCTCTCAGTTTCAGTCTCCTCTGCATCTGCTCTCAGGGTGAAGCTTTTCATTCCAGAACTACTAAGATGTCCACCTCCTTCAAAGAAAGGGGCATTCCTTCCTCTATCATCAATGCTGCCCTCACCCATATCTCTTCCATTTCATGAACATCTGCCCTCACCCCATCCTCCCGCCACCCCACCAGGTATAGGGTCATTCTTGTCCTCATCCACCACCCCTGTAGCCTCTGCATCCAGCACATAATTCTCCATAACTTCCACCATCTCGAAGGCGATCCCACCACCAAGCACATCTTTTCCTCCCCACCCCCACTTTCCACTTTCCACAGAGATTGCTCTCTACATGACTCCCCACTGATCTCCCTCCTGGTACTTATTCTTGCAAGTGGAACAAGTGCCCCTACACCTCCTCCCTCGTTACTATTCAGGGCCTCAAACAGTCCTTCCAGTTGAGCCAACACTTCAGCTGTGAATCTGTTCGGTTCATCCACCGTACCTGGTGCTCTTGGTGTGGCCTTCTGCATATCGGTGAGACCTGATGTAGATTGGGAGACCACTTTGTAGAGCACATACACTCCATCTGTCAGTAAAAGCTATCCCATTGGCCACCCATTTCAATTCTACTTCCTATTCCCATTCTGACATGTCTGTCCATGGCCTCCTCTACTGCCGTGATGAGGCCACTCAGGTTAGAGGAGCAATACCTTATATTCCATCTGGATAGCCTCCAACCTGATGAAATGAACATTGATTTCTTGAACTTCCAGTAACTGCCTCCCCCCTTTACCATTCACATTTCTGTTTCCCTCTCTCACCTAATTCCTTACTTGCCCATCAAATCCCTCTGGTGCTCCTCCTCCTTCCTTTTCATCATTGTCTTCTACCCTCTCCTATCAGATTCTTCCTTCTCCAGCCCTTTATCTCTTTCACTGATCAACTCCCCTGCTCTTTGCTTCACCTACCATCCTGTACTTCTTCTTCCCCACCCCCCACCTTCTTGCTCTAACTTCTGATCTTTTTTTCTCCAGTTCTGATGAACGGTCTCAGCCCAAAGCATTGATTGTTTACTCTTATCCATAGATGCTGCCTGGGCTACTGAATTCCTCCAGCATTTTCTGTGTGTTTCTGGGATTTCCAGCATCTACAGATTTTTGCATCTTTGTACGATTAAGTACACCTCACATCCTGCTGCGCAGGTGCATCTGTACCAGATATAATGCATGCATGATTTAATCCCTGCTCCAGTTGCTTTATTGGCTTTGAACAACATCACTGTATTTTCTAATGAACAGCCTTCAATTACAACTCAAAGCTGCAACAGGGTAAACAATCTTTTCTGTGGGAATCTCAGCTCTGTAGGTTTAAGTGAGTGATGTGCAGATCATTTTAAGATTAGCTGAGAGATTACAGCATTTATCTCAATATTAGTCCAGGATTACTGTTGTAGTTCCCTCCTGCCTGCCCTCACATTTCCACCTTACAGACATGCACACCCACAGGAATTCTGAAACACTGGACCTTTCTCTTGGCCATGGCTGTCATGCCTCCTTGAGTGACAGTGAGAGCTATCACACTCTTACTTGAAGCTGCTACCCCGAGCAGTGTACCTTTAAGGTTGACACCCTTCTCTGCCTGTTAAACAGTAAAGCCTTAGGATTGTGTGAAATTGCATGGAGGTCCGTTGAAAATCATGCAGGTCATATTTAGCAAATGTTTCTCAGTGTAAGTAGTACGAACACTATCTCAGACTGGATTTTAACCATTCATTTTTATTTTGCAGAAGGTCTAATTGGACTTTGATCTCAGCTTTAGCAACCTGGGTTAGATGCTGACCTGGATGTTATTGGTGTGGGTTTTGCACATTCTCTATTACCATGTGAACATCCATGAGGTGCTCATCTTTTCTTCTTTATTCCAAATATATGCTGGTTGATAGATTAATTGGTCATTGTAACATACTCCGCAGTGCAAGGGAATGATAAGAAAATTGCAGGGAAACTATATATGGGCATTTGAGAAAAAATAGGTTACAGGGATGTAGTGGAGGAATGGATTTGATGGGATGCAAGAGCTGGCATGGATTCAATGGATTAAGTGGCTTCCAGCATACCAAAGGTGTGTGCTTTCCACTTCCTGGACATATCAGTTGTTGTACTTGAAGCTACATTGTTTTCCTTCTTTACAAGTCTTTGGTCATTCATCTTGATGTTCCTTTATGTTACTGGGTCTTAAATTATATTTGCAATTGCCCAGGTCAAGTCAAGTCAAGTCACTTTTTATTGTCATTTTGACCATAACTGCTGGTACAGTACACAGTAAAAACGAGACAACGATTTTCAGGACCATGGTGCTACATGAACAATACAAAAACCACACTGAACTACGTAAAACAACACAAAACTACACTAGACTACAGACCTACCCAGGACTGCATAAAGTGCACAAAACAGTACAGGCATTACAATAAGTAATAAACAAGACAATAGGCACAGTAGAGGGCAGTAGGTTGCTGTCAGTCCAGGCTCTGGGTATTGAGGAGTCTGATGGCTTCGGGAAAAAACTGTCACATAGTCTGGTCGTGAGAGCCCGAATGCTTCGGTGCCTTTTGCCAGATGGCAGGAGGGAGAAGAGTTTGTATGAGGGGTGTGTGGGGTCCTTCATAATGCTGTTTGCTTTATGGATGCAGTGTGTGGTGTAAATGTCTGTAATGGTGGGAAGACAGACCCCGATGATCTTCTCATCTGACCTCACTATCCGCTGCAGGGTCTTGCGATCTGAGATTGTGCAATTTCCGAACCAGGCAGTGATGCAGCTGCTCAGGATGCTCTCAATACAACCTCTGTAGAATGTAGTGAGGATGGAGGGTGGGAGATGGACTTTTCTCAGCCTTCGCAGAAAGCAGAGATGCTGCTGGGCTTTCTTTGCTATGGAGCTGGTGTTGAGGGACCAGGTGAGATTCTCCACCAGGTGAACAGCAAGAAATTTGGTGCTCTTAACGATCTCTACGGAGGAGTCGTCAATATTCAGCGGAGAGTAGTCGCTCTGTGTCCTCCTGAAGTCAACAACCATCTCTTTTGTTTTGTTCACATTCAGAGACAGGTTGTTGGCTCTGCACCAGTCCGTTAGCCACTGCACCTCCTCTCTGTATGCTGACTCATCGTTCTTGCTGATGAGACCCACCATGGTCGTGTCATCGGCGAACTTGATAATGTGGTTCGAGCTGTGTGTTGCAGCACAGTCGTGGGTCAGCAGAGTGAACAGCAGTGGACTGAGCACACAGCCCTGGGGGACCCACGTGCTCTGTGTGATGGTGTTTGAGATACTGCTTCCAATCCGGACTGACTGAGGTCTCCCAGTCAGGAAGTCTAGGATCCAGTAGCAGAGGGAGGTGTTCAGGCTCAGCTTTCCAATCAGTGTCTGAGGAATGATTGTGTTGAATGCTGAAATGAAGTCTATGAACAGCATTTGAATGTACGTGTCTTTTTTGTCCAAGGTGGAGGGTGATGGCAATGGCGTTGTCTGTTGAACAATTGGGACAGTACGTGAACTGCAGGGGGTCCAGTGAGGGGGGCAGCAGGGTTTTGATGGGTCTCATGACGAGCCTCTCGAAACACTTCATGATGGTGGAACTGAGGGCGAAGGGATGGTAGTCGTTGAGGCAGGACACTGAAGACTTCTTCGGCACGGGGACGATGGTTGCAGACTTGAAGCACGTAAGAACGACGACGTTACTCAGGGAGATGTTGATGATGTTAGGCACTAGATATTTTATGGATCCTTTCCTTAATGGAAGTCCCTATCTACTCAGCAGTTTTTATAGCTAGGAGTGGTAATGGGGACAAACTCTGACTACCTATTAAGTGCTCCCAGTGATGTGCACCTCAAACAGCCTCTGACTGCCAAGTCTATCTCCTGGCTTTCACATGAGGCTTAGCCACCAAGCGCAGGAGAACCTTTTCTGCTGACAGGGGAAAGGGCAAAGACAGGCAGCGCTTTAAAACCAGTTGCTTTGGGCAGAGTGGGCTCATCAGTCATGGTTGGCAGCTCATCTCGGAGCAGGAAAATTTTGATCTCAAACTTCTTCTGCCTTGCGTTTATATCCGCTCTGAGGGAAAACTCTGGAGCTGGAGTCCCTATGGCAGTCCTACAATGCTGACTGGCAAGTCTTGCGACTCTGCTGGTACCAAATTGTATTGGTCCCTGCTGTTTCTTTGAGTTCATCAGATGCTTAGTGAGGGGGAGTTTGCTACACGGGCAACAGTTTGTTCCCCATGTCGTACTGCCTAGGCTTGCCTATCCAGACAGCTAGGATACAATACCCGTAGTCGACTCTAACCAACAGAGGCCATCACCTCACCTCACTCAGTGGCAAAACATAAATCAGTATATTGCAGGAACAGGCCCTATGGCCATGTTGTCTGCACTGATCATGATGTCAATCCATACTAATCCCATCTGCCTACACATAATCCACATCCCTCCATTCCTTGCCTGTTCATGTGTCTGTCTTAATGCCTCTTAAATATCGCTAGCTTCTCTGCTTCTACCAGATCCCCTGAAAGGATCATCCAGGCATCATAATTCTCAGTTAAAAAAAAATGCCTTGAACGTCTCTTGGAAACTTTACCCTTCTCATATTAAACCCATACCTCTAGTATTTGATATTTATACCTGGGTAAAAGACTCTGACCATCTAGACTGTCCATACCTCTCATAATTTTGTAAGTTTCTATCAGGTCAGCACGTCATACACTGATGCCCCTGAGAAAACAATCTGAGTTTGTTCTACCTCTCCTTACTGCTCATGCATTCCAATCCAGACAACATCCTGATGAATGTGTTCTACGCCCTCTCTACAGACTCCCATCGTATGGCAGCGAGGGAGGCACTCCTTGTCCCAAAGCAGCCAAGTTAAACATTTATACAGCTGTAACATGACTTGCCAGCTTTTATACGGAATACTCCAACCAATAAAGACAAGCATGAAAACAGCAAATATCCAACTTCCATGCTCCTGTTGTTCTGTGATGTTTTCAAATTGTTATTAAAAGATTTTGCACTTCCACCTTCTGCCGTAAAAACGTTTCACACTGTGCAGTGGTGGAAGTACGCCACTTGTGCCAGAGAAGTAAGGTATCATTTTGCAGAGAATAATTTGACCTCTCGATGAACAGATTGCACCTTTGAATGCCGAGGTTATATGAATCAATTTGGAGCTCAGATTCTTCTCCAGTATTCTCTCAACATACGGAGAATTCATTCAACCCACCAACTCTAAGCTGGTTTTGCATACAGATTCCGATTTAGGTCCAGGGTTCATTCTTTGTTCACGTGAAGCTCACAAAGTAAACAGGAAACAATATACATATCCCCGTTTATCCCGTTCCCACACTTATGTTGCCTGTAACTGATTACGTCTCATGTATCCATTAAAATTTCATTATTTCTCCTACCACCATCCTACACTAGGGGCATTTTCTACTGGCCCATTAATCTGCCAACCTGCCAACATTTGAGATGTAGGAGGAAACCGAAGCACCCGGGAAAAACTCATTCAGTTACTGAGAGCAGGTGCAAACTTTTCGTAGCAAGCATCAGAGGTCAGGATTGCACCTGGGTCACTGGAGCTGGGAAAAAGTGTCTCTACTAGCTGTGCGTTTGTGCAACCCTTGTGTTGTTCAGTCATTTGAAACCGAAGTTAATGGGAATAAGTGATTCATGAATACATTGATGAAATGGTCAGTGTTATTTATCTTATAGATTGAAGCACACTGATCCAAGCCTTTTCAGACATTATCGAAGTGGATTAATCAACCCTTCTTTACCCTGAATGACGTGGATCTTAAAATTTTCTACACAAGACCATCAACCTATTTAGAATAGTAATCTATAGGTTTTTGGATCTTAAATATACCATTCTCACTAAAGTGGTGCCAAGGTAAATTGTAAGTCATGATTTTTTTGAATGGTTGAACCGGTATTGTTTGGAGATACATGCACAAAATGCTGGAGAAATTCAGCAAGTCCGGCAACATCTATGGAAAGGAATAAACAGTCAATGTTACAGGCCAAGGCCCTTCATCAGGATCTCAGCATGAAATGTTGACTGTTTGTTCCTCTCCATAGATGCTGCCTGACTTGCTGAGTTCCTCCAGAATTTTGTGTGTGTTGCTCAAGATTTCCAGTGTCTGCAGAATCTCTTGTGTTTATTGTTTGGAGATAGTTCTCATTGCCAGAAGCTTTACAAGTTTAATAATCTACCTGACAATAATGGACATTTTGATCTAGTGCTCTATTGGATTGAAAAGAAAGGTAAAATATTGGCCTGGTGATGTACTTCAAAAGCTTAGCAATTGCCGCTGTGGTAAGTTGATTTATGTAAGAAGTGACATGTTGCCATCTTATTATCGGATGAGTTTGTTGCACAAAAGTGTTGGCACTGTTTACTGCAGCCAATTGTACAAATAGGAATCTAATTGATTGCTGCAATTTAAACAATATTAGTTGCTTACTCCCTGTGAAAACAGTCAGACAATCAATTTTAATCTATTAGACAAAGAGCGTTAGACTATAATTAAGCAATATGATTGTTTTGTGGCTTGCTTCTGAATATCATTTGTTTCGTTTTGGTGCAAGCTCCAGCACAGCTGCATAAAGTCACAGCAGTGTACTCCTTGGAGTTTACTCTTTACGTTGCACTTCTTTCTTCATTAACTAAATGGTTTAACAGAATTACAATTAGGCAACTGTCAAGAGTAATAGAAAAGAAAATGTCTTATCGACTGCTATGTGGTAGTTACACTTAGTTCCAAATCAGAATCTCTGACTGGTGAAGAAGAAATTTGCTTTCATGTATCTCTTTTCATAAGCACGTCAGGCCATCCCAAAATGCTTCTTCAGTGTAATCACTGCTATAGTTTAGGGACAGGTAACAGCTAACTTGGGCACGAGACTGGAAATTGGTAACTGGTTTATTATTGTCACGTGTTCCAAGATGCAGTGAAAAGCTATTGCTCACATGCCCCCATCCAGGTAGATCGTAAGGCCATTCAGGTAATGCATGAGGAAATAAAAGCACAGAATGCAGAATGTAGTGTTACAGCTACAGAAAAGGGCAAGGGTGCAAAGGCTGTGGCAAGGTAGATTGAGAGACTAAGAGTTCATCTTTATCATATTAGAAGCCAATTCAGGAGTCTTATGACAGTGGGATAGAAACTGTCCTTGAGCCTGGTGGTATGGTGGTACAGTATGCGCTAGCAACAACTCAACCCAGGTGTGATAAATGGCAGACTCCCATGTAGAGATGGAAACAAGAAGTTATACATAGGAAATCCAACAGAACATTGGTGGCACCGAGTGACACCACAAGACAAATCATTCTCAACACAAGGACACCGCGACGAGCATTAATCAGGAGTCTGCTTTAAATAATTACAGAATGCCAAAAACCTGCGCCAGTCACAATTAACTTGAGAAGATTAAACAGAAAGCACAAGGGCTTAACGACTCTAGTTAAGACAAAATACAGGTGCTCACGAAGCCTGGAAGCTCAACACGCTCTAGCTTGCTGCAAAGCTCATGACAGTATGTATTCTCAAGCTTTTGTATTTTCCATGTGATGGGAGGAAGAGAAGAGGGAATGACTGGGTTTGTGGGGAGGGGTTGTTCTTGATTATTTTGGCTGATTTTCCAAAGTGGGAAAATGCAGGTGGAGTCAGCTGAGGAATGGCTGGTTTGTGTGCAGTCTTGGGCAAGGAATTATCAAGCTGTAATGCATCTGGAGTAGATGCTTCTAAAAACATTTCTCACAGAATTTCTCACATAAAAGATCTCACCAAGAACACTAAAAGAAAAGGGCTAGATTGAAGAAGCAGGAGATGGAGGGATATAGATCTTGTGCAGGCAGATAGAATTAATTTAAATTGGTAAAGTGGCTGGCACAGACGCTATGGTCCAAAAGATCAGTTCCTATGCTGTATTGTTCTTAATTCTATTTCCACAATCTAGCCCCTTACTTCCTGCTTTCAAAGGGACTTCACTTCAGAAGTAGTTTGTTGGCTGAACATAATTTTGGGACATACTGACGTCTCTTAATATCTTGTCTAAATGCAAAGTTGTTCTTTAATTGTTGGAGCAGAGGATAAATTGAAATAATTACTGATTTGGAAAACGACCTTGATATAAAGCGGAAATAAAGGTTGACTGTTATTCTCTGCAGTAAAGACGAGATTATTATTGTCAGAGTTTGATGCTGAAGAGTAAATTTTAAAAATAAATGAGAACCTGACATAAATAATCTCCAAGTAATAGAACAATTTGAGGAACATTGGGAACGCAGAATATATCTGCATTCTTGCAAGGCTTCTGTATTATAATATTTAAACATATTTAAATATCTAAATACATTAGCTGCAAGAGCTCCAGACACAGTGACTTCTATTCTGGCATTTATTTTGTACTGTAGCTGTGTAATTCCACTACTGAAGATAACAGAAATTCAAGATGGAACTTTCACAACTCAAAAGGTTAATATAAATTTACTGGTCATCAGTATAAAATGATCTCTCTGAAAATAGCTAGCCCATTAACATCTGAAGTCTAGCTAAACTGACAATTCAGTGCCAACATAATTTAGCAATGATTGTGCATTTGAGATCTAGTCACTTTAGCACCTTTTGTGTATTATTATTACTGCAAAGGAATTCTAGAGAAAATGGTAATTACCTATCTCAAGATTAACTTGTTGAATTGATCTTGTTTTAGTTTTCTTTCTGCTTTTATCATATTGGGAAAGCACATTGCAAGTTCCGAGTTAATAATAGGAAAGAATTGAAAGCAGGAATGGTTTATTTGATCTCCACTGCTTGCTTTATCAATAGTGTAACTCCCCCTCCTTTCATCCCTCCACTTCTGTCATGCTTGTAGTTTCAGGTATCCCAAAGCATTGGGCTGCTAATCTTGCTCACGCTTCAACTATACTTCTGTAATATCACAATCTCATATGCAGATCCGTGCTCTGGAGTTCATCTGCCTTACTTGTGAGGCTTCTTGTATTAAATGCAGATTAGCCTATCAGACCTTCCCTATTCCCTTCCCTAACTCTTTCTATCCCGGTACTGCACTTGCTTCCTTTCACCATTATATTTCCTTCAACTTCCTCATCTAATACGCTGCTACTTTGGGTCCCAGCACCTACCAGACTAATATAAACTCATGAGCAGCATGAACAAAGCAACCTGCAAGAATATTTTGGAAGCTGATGGGAAAATTTCTTTTTGTGCTCAAATAACAATTATGAATGATCACTGAAATTAGTTTTGCACAGATGAGCAACAAATGGACTGGAATGAGTTGCCTCCTGTTTCACGGCATTTTATGTAAACTTACAAAATATATCTTTTCACATGGCACGTGAATGCCGTTGTCAAAAGCAGTATTTATTGTCTGCTCCTAATTGCCTTTAAGCCATTGGTACTGATCTGGTTTTGTGAACCATGACAGTATACCAAATGGCAGGGAGTTCCAGCGTTTAGATTGAGAGATGATGAAGAGATAGTAATATTTTTCTTCATGTCAATTTGTTGTGGACATGTGTACCAGTGAGCTCATGCTGCGCTTTTCCTTAGAAGAAGAGGTTACAGATTTTGTAGATGTTGTTAAAGAAAATTTTGGGAAGTAATCACAATACTTGCTATGGATAAAATGCACTGGTTGATCATTGAGTAAACTGCTTTGACATGGATGAGGCTCAAATTCCTAAGTATTAAGATAGATAGATAGGTACATAGACACATAGATACTTTATTGATCCCAAAGGAAATTACAGTGTCACACTAACATGACAAGTGCACAGACATCCAAGTATTCAAATACTTCTCCGGCTATAGGTTGACTCAACTTAGAGCCTAATGGCTGAAGGTAAGAATGACCTCATATAACGATCTTTGGTGCAGCACAGTTGTCTTAGCTTTTACTGAAAGTGTTCAGCCAAGGTGGCATACAGAGTGTGAGAAATATTGTCCAGAATTTCCAGAATTGTCTGGAGGGTCCTTTGTTCTACTACAGCCTCCAGTGTGTCCAGTTTGACTCATATAACAGTGCCAGTCTTTCTAATTAGTTTATTGAACCTGGTGGCATCATGCATGTTTATGCCATTGCCCCAGCACATCACAGCATAGAAGATTGTACTGGTGACAACAGACTTAGTAGAACATGTGCAGGAGAGGCCTACATACTACAAAGGACCTCAGTCTCCTTGGGATGTAGAGGCGACCCTAGCCTTTCTTGTACACAGCCTCTGTGTTGGTACCCCACTCCAGTCTACCACCCAGGTACTTGTAGGTCCTCACCAGCAATAGTAACAAGAAGCAGTGCAGGCTTAGTGTGTCCAAAGTCTATCACCATCTCTTTTGTCTTATTAATATTGAGCTGCAGATGATTCAGCTTGCATCATTTGACGAAGTCCTCCAGTAGGGCCCTGTATTCATCCTCCTGTCGTCCCTTATATACCCAGCGATTGCTGAGTCGTCAGAGAATTTCTGCAGATGACAAGACTCAGTGTTGTGTCTAAAGTCTGAGGTAGACAGGGTAAACAGGAAGGGAGCCAATATAGTCCCTGGTAGGCCCTCAGTGGTGCCTATAACCATGTCTGACACACAGCTCTGAAGCCGCACAAACTGTGGTCTGCCATTCATATAGTCCATTATCCAGGATACAATGGAAGTGCTAACCTACATTGAATGTGCATCTGACCAATAAGATAGAACATTATCCATCACATTTTGAGGTATAATTAGGACAGTTACTTTGAGGTAACTAACTTGCTGAAGATACCCACTCTGATTTACTTTTACAGCTGTATTACAAAGTAAAAGTACAAGTCAAGTTTATATCTTAGCTGATGCACAAGTGCATGTATGCATAGGTGCAATGAAAAACTCACTTGCAGCAACATTATGAGCACATAACATTGCATATACAGTATTTGCATGGAAAAATTTGAATATACAATGCCTATAAGAAGTGTTCACCCTCTTGGAAGTTTTCATGTTTTATTGTTTTACACCATTGAATCACAAATGGATTTAATTTGGCTTTTTGACACTGATCAACAGAAAAAGACTTTCATATGAAACTGAAAACGGATCTCTCCAAAGTGATCTAAATTATTTACAAATATAAAACACAAAATAATTAATTACATAAGTGTTCACCCCACTAAATATGACACACCAAATCATCACTGATGCTGCCAATTGATTTTATAAGTCACATAATTAGTAAAATGGAGATCTGTTTTTGGAGACCTGTGTGCAATGAAGGTGTTTCAATTGATTGTAGTAAAATGACACCCATATTCGGTATCCTGGCAAAAACTGCACCATGAAGACAAAAAAACACTCCAAGCAACTCTGCAAAAAGGTTATTGAAAAGCACAAATTAGGAGATGGATACAAGAAAATTTCCAAGTCACTGAACATCCCTTGGTGTACAGTTAAGTTAATCATCAAGAAATGGAAAGAATATGGCACAGCTGTAAATCTGCCAAGAACAGGCTGTCCTCAAAAACTTAGTGACAGTGCAAGAAGGGGACTAGTGAGGGGGGCCACCAAGAGAGTTATGACCGCTTTGGAGGAGTTATAAACTTCAGTGGCTGAGATGGGAGAGGCTGTGTATACAGCAACTGTTGCCTGGGTGCTTCACCAGTCACAGCTTTATGGGAGAGTACCAAAGTGAAAGCCACTGTTGAAAAAAAAACTAACATGAAATCTCAACTAGAGTTTGCCAGAAGGTATGTGGGAGACTCTGAAGTCAGCAGGAAGAAGGCTGTATGGTGTGAAGAAACCAAAATTGAGCTTTAGGTCCATCATACTAAATGTCATGTGGTGGCTCCATCATGTTGTGGGTATCCTTCTGCAGCAGGCCCTGTAAGGCTTGTGAAGGTAGAGGGTAAAATGAAAACAGCAAAATACAGGGAAATCCTGGAGGAAAACTTGAGTCAGTCCGCAAGAGAACTGCGACTTGGGAGAAGATTTGTTTTCCAGCAAGACAATGACCCAACGCTTAAAGCCAAAGCTACGGGGGAATGGCTTAAAAACAACAAAGTTAATGTCCTAGAGTGGCCAAGTCAGAGTCCAGACTGCAATCCAATTGAAAGTTCGTGGCTGGACTTGAAAAGGGCTGTTCACTCACTATCCACATGCAATGTAACAGAGTTTGAGCAGTTTTGTAAAGAAGAATGGGAAAACAAAATGCAGTGTCCAAATCTGATAGAGACCTATCCACACGGACTCAAAGCTGTAATTGCTGCCAAAGGTGTATCTACTAAAGACTGTCTTGAAAGGGTGAATATTTATGTAATCGATTATTTTGAGTTTTGTATTTGTAATTAATTTAGATCACTTTGTAGAGATCTGTTTTTACTTTGACACAAAAGAGTCTTTTTCTGTTGGTCAATGTCAAAAAAAGCCAAATTAAATCCACCATGATTCAATGTTGTAAAAGCATGAAAACTTTCAAGGGGGTGAGTACTTTTTATAGGCACTGTAAGTCGGATACAATGTTTACAGGAAAAAACATTATTAGACCAAAAACTGTCAATTTTAGTACAAAATGATCAAAGTGATATCAATGTTGCTCAACTATAATGATTAGGATTTAGCTGGTTGAAGTGAAATGACTCTTCTCTAACATGGTGGTGTGGGACTTGAGGCTTCTATACCTCCTGCCCAATTG
This sequence comes from Mobula hypostoma, assembly GCF_963921235.1. Lineage (NCBI taxonomy): Eukaryota > Metazoa > Chordata > Chondrichthyes > Myliobatiformes > Myliobatidae > Mobula > Mobula hypostoma. The sequence goes on from NC_086100.1 coordinate 161,064,721, forward strand.
TAGTTGCAAAAAGCTGGCATGGCCTGGATTGTGATGATCTACCCTGCTCACTGATTAATCCTATCAGGGAGGAAGCAATGAAGCGTCCACACCAGGACCACTAGACTCCAAAACAGTTACTTTCCCCAAGCAGTAAGGCTGATCAATACCTCCAGCAACTAACCCACCCCTTGACATCCTGGACCTCCACTACTTCATCATTTCCTGGGGCACATTATGTCAAGACACTCCCGTGTCTAGCATCACTTTATGGACATACAATTAATCAATGTATGTAAGCTATTTTAGATACTTATTGTGTTTTTTAGTATTGTGTTCTTTGTCTTATTGTGTTTATTTTGCACTGCTTCAGAGTTGGACTAACAATTACTTAATTCTCCTTTACACTTGCTTGAAGGAAATGTCATTCAACAATCTTGAAATAAAGATGTCATGAGGGACATAGATAGAATGGGCAGTCTTTTTTCCAGGTTTGTAAAATTGAAGATGATGGACGTAGTTTTAAGATTATTGGTGAAAGGTTTAATAAGAACCTGAGGGACAACTTTTTTATATAGCAGATTGTAGATGTATGGAACTAGCTTTCGGGGAAGTGGGAGAATATAAAAGGATGAATGTTGGAATAGTATAGATAGGTGGTAGATGATCAGTGTGGACTTGGTAGGCCAAAGGATCAGTTTCCATGCAGGACCTCTAAACACCTCTATCTTTGACCACAATGTGTGCAGTGCTCTTCCCTGAAACACCTAAACTTGCCTTTGACAGATGAAAAAGGTCCATCAAAGCCTTGCCAGACACTCAGAGACCGAGTCTCTGACAATCTAAGACACTTGACCTCACAATTTACCTCGCTATGGCCTTGTAACTTATTATCTGTCAGCACTGCACTTTCTCTGTAACTGTGACAGTTTATTCTGCATTAATTTATTGTTTTACATTGTACTGCATCAATGTACTCTTGTAATGAAATGGTCTGATATGTCTGTCACTGTATGTCAGTACATGTGAAAATAATAAACACTATAACAAATCACCAACTTTTTAAAAAAATTATAATGCTAATAAAAAAATGAAGGCACACATCAAAATAATGTTAATTAATTAGTAGTCAGTAACATACCTGTTGTCGGCTAAACTGCAGTTATACAACACCCATTGAAATTAAGGTGTCCCGGATCTTGCACATCTGACTTGTGATAAATTAGCCCATCACTGGATTCCCTGTGAGACGCAGTACCAAAAGTAAACTGACAGATTCCAACAGGTATGGTTGAGTACCGGTTAGCCCAATCGCTTTACAGCAACAGTGATCACAGATTGGACTTTGTTTCCTGCCTGCTGTCTGCAAGGAGTTTGTACTTTCTCCCCATGACTGCATGAGCTTCCTCCAGGTGTTATGGTTTTCTTTCAAACTCCGCAGATATACAGATTAGGGTCAGTAAGATGTGGGTGTGCTATGTTGGCGGTGGAAGCATCTTGACACTTGTGGGCTGCCCCCAGCACTATTCTCGGATGTAAAATGACGCATTTCACTGTGTGCTTCAATGTACATGTGACAAGTAAAGCTAATCTTTAGATTTCTTCCTCCTTAAAATCTTTAACTCATAGACTTCCTCCTTGAACGGCATATATTAAAAAGTCTGAGACTTACTCTCTTTTGAATAGCTAACACCTTTTGTTCCAAACAAAAATGTTGGTGTTAGTGCAAGTTCCAGTTCATACTTCTGATTCATTCTGATCCTTTCATTGTGTGGAGTTTACACAGTGACTGTTGATGCTAATGTATCAGCTGACAGGGTTACCCTGATACCCAGCAAGTTGGAGGTGAAGACTTCATTTGGCAGGATGCACAATGGTCTGTTTTAGAGTAGAATCGATACATTAAGCAAATGGCAAACAAAACAGAGTATCTGTGGGTGTGCTGGTGGGGAGGGATGTGAAGAAGGAATTGTCAGCACTTCAGGTTGAAACCCAAGGGTTTGACAGTTCCTTTCCTCCCACAGATGCTGCTTAACGCACTGAGTCCCTCCAGCAGATCGTCATTCCAATAGAAGACATCAGCTTTCCCTGACAATTTGCAGAAAGCGGGTTGCATGTCTTCCCCAGGTTAGAACCAGGCACAACCCGCGAGAAATGTTCATAACCTGAGCACTTCACAAGTCAGAAGTGTGGCTACTTGCTAATATCTATAATTTTAAACAAAGTCTAATCAAAGTTGGTGTGAAGTGAAACCAGTCCATTTAACACGACTATTCAGATTTCTGTGCAAAGTACAATGAAATTGCCGCAAACTGAGTTCCCACAGGGCAGAAGGTGCCTGCAGCAGGCAGCAGATCTATCCCACTGGTCTCCCAAACACTCCTTCATATGTGTGGACTGTGCATAAGTCATTTAATAGCATTATGGGTATTTGTTTTGATTGACAAAGTAATTGGCTAATCATCGGCATTGTGACCGGGAGTTAGAGTGGTGCTGTGGACAGCCAGGTGTGTGAAATGATGTCAGGTTTTCTCCTCAGGGAGCACTGAAGTATAGAATGGCTCCCCAGCAGTGATATATGAGGGCCCTTCCACACCAAAAAGAAGCAAATTTGATTTTAAATGGACAATTTGAGCAGGACTCGAATTTGGAAAGCAATATTAATTTGAATACAGTTGATTCATTCCCATAACGCAGAAGAAGAAGGCAATCCCTTCATAAATTATTTCTTGACATAGTTAATGAATGTGTCAAGATTATAAGAAGTATTTTCCCAGTTGAATATGTGCAAGCTGTGTTCTTTTTTATTCTGCTTTATATTACCAACAACAATAATTGACTTTATTTTGATTTTCTTCCCCCCCTCAAGCAGTTATACGGAGCAAAGTGTTCTCAGAATTTGTAATGCATCAAGCCATGCTGAAACGAAAATATCCGTAGAGGGATTGATCAGGATTAGGAATGTGGGGGAGGTTGATGAGTTTATTGTACAAAACAGATTGTACCTCAGTACCAAACTTTCAAATGCACCTCGATATGCTGGAGGATAGATTTTCCCTCCAGCGTTGCAGGGATTGTGACTCAGGTGCATTGTTTAAGATAAACTACCTGGATGAAGGATAGGAGCACAATTCCAGAGGTGACAATGGAATTGAAAAGCAGCCAAATAGAAGGTCTCCTCTTTAACAGAGCTTTGCACTGTCTTTATTATTTTGCATAGTCCCGTCTCTCCATTATAGGAAGGATGTGGAGGCTTTACAGAGGGTGCTGAAGAGGTTTACCAGAATGCTGCTGGATTAGAGGGCGTGTGTTTTATGGAGAGTTTGGACAAACTTAGGTTGTTTTCTCTGGAACAGCAGAGGCTGAGGGAAGATCTTACAGAAGTTTATAAAATTACATGAGGGATAGATAGATTAGACAACCGATACCTTTTCCCAAGGGCAAGATGTTTAATACTAGAGATCATGCACTTGAGGTGAAAGTGAGCAAGTTCAATGAAGATGTGCAGGCCAAATTTTTAAAAGGATAGTGGTGGGTCCCTGGAATGTACTGTCAGGGGTTGTAGAGAATGCAAATCTTAGAGACATGTTTATGGACCTTGTATAGTTGAAGGGGTTAGTTTAGTTAGGTATTTAATTATTTGTTTAATTAGTTGCACAATAGTGTAGGCCAAAGAGCCTGTTCTTGTACTGTACTGTTCTGTATTCTATACATTTTGTTATTAAAAATAAAGTTTATTCAGGAAATATAAAAAAGTCTTGCTTAACATATTGTTTGTTACTGCTACAACTTTATTTGCATGTTACAACAACCTCAAAGAGTCAAACATTCATTTGGATGCTTCAGAGAAGACTTGCACACCACCTGCGTTAAACACTTAAGTATTTAGCCATCAAGCATTACCAAGCCAGGTCTTAAAATGTATTTAGTGTTTCCCTAAGAACCTTCGGCAAGGTAATGCTTTCATAGTACTTTGCTCCATTTGCACTGCATTTAAATGTTTTGAAACTACACACACTATGCTGTGAGTATGTATAAATACATAATTACCAGAGATTCTACAGATATTAGGAATCTGAAAAACATCCAGCCCACATGAGGTACATGGCCAAGAATTAAAGACTGTGTGTTGATCAACTGGCTAGTGCGTTCACTGAGATCATTAACCTCTTGCTTTTGCAATGGGTGGTATCCACCTGCTTCAAGCAAGTTCCAGTTCTGCCAGCGCCCAAGAAGAACATGGTGACCTGCTTCGATGCACTTGCATCTACAGTGTTAAAGCATTTTGAAAGGCTGGTGATGAAACATATCAACCCCTGCCTGAGAAGCGACTTAGATCTGCTCACGTTTGCATACTGGAGCAACTGGTCCACAGCAGATGCTGTCTTATTGGCACTTCAATCAACTGTGGAAGACCTGGACCCCCATGATGCAGATATCAGGATGCTCTTTATTAATTACAACTCAGTATTCAATACTATTATCTGCTCAAAACTAATCAACCTTCCAAGACCTTGGCTTCAATACTTCCTTGTGCAATTAGATCCTGGATTTCCTCACTCACAGACCCCAGTCAGACTGGATTGCGACAAAATCTCTGCTTTACACTGATGACTGTATGATGAAGCAGAGCTCTAATGCCATATTCAAGTTTGCTGAAAACACCACTATCATAGGCCAAATCAAAGGTGGTGATGAATCGTCATATTGAAGGGAGATTGAAAATCTGGCTGAGTGGTGTTATAACTACAAGCTCTTACTCAACGTCAGGAAAACCAAGGAGCCGACTATACCCTCCAGGAGAGGGAAAACAGTGGTCCATAAGCCAGTCCTCATCAGAGGATTAGTAGTGGTGTGGGTTAGCAACTTTAAATTCCTCGGTGTTATTATTTTGAGGACTTGGCCTGGGTCCAGCATGTGAGTGTAATTACAAAGAAAGTATGGCAGTGCCTCTAGTTTGTAGAGATTCGGCATGCCATCTAAAACCTTGACAGACTTCTGTAGATGTGCAGTGGAGAGCATACTGACTGGCTGCATCACAGCCTGGTATGGAAACACAAACCCCTTGAATGGGAAGTCCAACAGAAAGTAGTAGATACAGCCCAATCCATCACAAGTAAAGTCCTCCCCTCCCCACCATTGAGCATATTTACATTAAATGCTGTTGCAGGAAAGCAGCATCCATTATCAGGGACCCCCTCTCTTGCTGCTGCCATCAGGAAGAAAGGACAAGAGCCTCAGGACTTGCATCACCAAGTTCCAGAACAGTTATTACCACTCAACCATCAGGCACTTCAACCAGTGGGGATAACTTCCACACAACTTCACTTGCCTCATCAGTGAAATGATCCCACAATCTATGGAGTCACTTTAAAGGACTCTCAATCTCGTATTCTTGATATTTATTGTTTATTTAATTATTGTTATTATTTCTCCTTTTTTGTATTTGCACAGTTTGTTGTCATCCGCACTCTGGTTGATCACCATGTTTGGACAGTCTTTCATTGATTCTGTTTTGGTTATTATTCTATGGCTTTGTTGACTATGCCAACAAGAAGATGAATCTCAGGGTTGTATGTCGTGACATGGATGTACTTTGATCAGTGCACACAAAATGCTGGAGGAGCAGACAGCATCAGTAGAGGGAGATGGAAGATGACTGATGAAGGAACTTAGCCCAAAGCGTTAACTATTCATTTCTTTCCATAGATGCTGCCTGCCCCATTGAGTTCCCCTACTATTCTGTAAAAATGCTTGTTAGTGGGTCTCTCTCCAGTTGCTGTCAGTTGCAAATTGTGCAAAAGGTACGAGTCCCAGAACAGTGGTTTGCAGTGTAACCAGGGCATAATTTTTCCATTGAGAGTAGGGGAGATTCAAACAAGAGGACATGAGTTGAGAGTTAAAGGGCAAAAGTTTAGGGGTAACATGAGGGGGAACTTCTTTACTCAGAGAGTGGTAGCTGTGTGGAACGAGCTTCCGGCAGAAGTGGTTGAGGCAGGTTCGATGTTGTCATTTAAAGTTAAATTGGATAGATATATGGACAGGAAAGGAATGGAGGGTTATGGGCTGAGTGCAGGTAGATGGGACTAGGTGGGAGTAAGAGTTCAGCACAGACTGGAAGGGCCGAGATGGCCTGTTTCCGTGCTGTAATTTTTATATGGTTATATGGTTAAATGGTTATGATTCTTTGAATCAATCAGGATCATATATCTTGTAGCAGAAATGTTATAGGCATCATGATAATCATATTATCATTCACCTGTGAGTCTGTTGGGGTCATATGCTGTCCTCGGTGCTCCAGGTGTGGCCTCCTGTACAATATATCATAAGATATAGGAGCAGAAGTAGGCCATTCAGCCCATTGAGTCTGCTCCACCATTCAATCATGGGCTGATCCAATTCGGTGAGACCCGACGTAGATTGGGAGACTGCTTCACTGAGCATCTACGCTCTGTCCAACAGAACAAGCTGGATCTCCCAGTGGCCACCCATTTTAATTTCACTTACCATTCCCATTCTGATATGTCTATCCATGGCCTCCTCCACTGTCGTGATAAGGCCACACTTAAGTTGGAGAAACAACACCTTATATTCCATTTGGGTAGTCTCCAACCTGGTGGCATGAACATCGATTTCTCAAACTTCTGGTAATGCCACCCCCCCCCCACACACTATTTTCCATCCCCTTTTCTCTCTCTCATGTTATCTCCTTGCACACCCCCCCTTTCTTCCATAGCCTTCCGTCTCGTTCACCACTCAACTTCCCTACTCTTTGCATCATCCCTCCTCCTCCAAGTTTCACCCTCCCCTTCGCCCACCTTTCAACTCTACTCCTCAGCCTTTTCTTCTCTAGCCTTGTTAAAAGGTATCAACCTGAAACATCAACTGCTTTTTTTTTAACCATAGATGCTGCCTGGCCTGCTGAGTTCCTCTAGCATTTTGTGTGTGTTGATTGTATTATGGTGTGTGGAGGAAAGGAAGTGTTACACTAATTTTTATGATCTTGGAAAGATCTTCACAGTTCATGAAGCTCCTTTGAAAGGTGTGAGCTAGTTGTAATGCATGATGGGAATAAATTTAATTTATCTTACTACATCAGATGGTATTTATTATTTTTTAACCTTCTGTAGGAACTTCCTGCAATATATCTTTGACTGTAAAACACTGTTGATGCCAGATATTTGAACTGTGGATTACCCAGACAGAGAATTTTGTTTTCTTTTGCATATCCATGGTTAACAGCTTTAGAATACTTCCATGAATTTTATCCCTACGTGGGATGTGCACATCCTTAGCAACACTGTTATCCGTTCCCATGTTTAATCTTGCTCTGAGTTAAGTAACTTGTTGGGCCACTTTTTAACAGGAGCCTGAACACGCTGTCAGGAGAGGTGATGGAAGCACAAACATTTAAGAGGCATTTAAATGAGCAAAGAATGGAGAGATGTGGACCATGTGCAGGCAGTTGGGGCGAGTTTGTATTGGCATCTTGGTCGCCCAAAGGCCTGTTTCTGCACCATACTGTACTGTGTTCTCTGACAAATTTAACAGATTCCTGGTCAGCTATTACTTTTACTAGAGTAACGCACACAAAATGCTATTTATATTGATTATTAATAGGTGAGGTCCTATCCTTGCGGAAAGATTTCTCTCATGTTCGTGCTGGAGAAATAGTAAATACAAATAATAACCAAGTTTGAAAAATTGCTGCAAATACCATACAAATAACATAACCTCCTTTGCATTGTGTTTGTTCATCTCTGTTTACAATAACTTTTGTAAATGTTGGTCCTATTCCTAGCTAAACATCCTTCTGGTTATTATTTTGAAGACCTTCTCATTCAAATAACGTTGACATGATTTATTAGCAGATTACCTGTATTTTTTAGTATGGTGTTGGATGAAGTATCATTTTGTAGCATGAAAACAGGCCATTCAGCCACTGGGTTGTTTTAACTTGTTCTCCACCTGAGTCTTTCTCGTCCCAAAGCACTCAGGATCAAATTCAAATCAGTTTATTGCCGTATACTCTGAGATGCAATGAAATTTTGGGCTTGTGTGAAGTTTGCTGAGTAAACAGTGTGTATGGTGATGATAAGTACAGCAATGAGCGCAAAGCAACAGAATGGTGTCTCAGTTCGCTGTATGTTCTCCGAACTTCACTTTTTTGCATGATTGCTGTCTCTCTGAGCCATTCCTTCTTCAAGCATCAGTACAGCACAGCAAGATAATGTTGTGCCAAACCAAATGAACTAATAATCTATTGACCAACTAAACTAATTACTAAAGACTACATAATGTCCATATCCTTTCATTTTCCTCATATTCCTGTACCTGTCTAAACCTCTCTTAAAAGTCCCAAATGTATCTGCCTCCACCACCTCCCCAGGCAGTGCATCCCAGACACTCACCACTCCCTGTGTATAAAAAAACTTGCTCCTCACATCTCCTTTGAAATGACCCCCTTCACATTAAACACCCTTCCTTCTTGTGTCAAGTATTTCATACTAAATTACTAATTGGTGTGGAGGCTACACCTTAACTCTCTTTGAGTTTATTTGCTAGCCTCTTATATTTATGACCCTTTATTCTGGTCTCCCCTCTATATTGTTTCCATCAAGCCCCTTCATAAAGCCTACTGTCAGGCTCCCTTACTGCTTTCTGTTTCTGAGGATAAAGTTCCTAACATCGTTGTTGTACTATGATGGACACCTTGAAATATGGATAATCATTTGAAAGGCTGCCATTTGGGATGTTTTGCCAGCTGCTTCAGTGCTGCAGGCATCTTCTGCTGTGTTGGAGTGAGGCATTTGTGCATGCCTTCTCTCCGTCTGATCCCCGAAGTCTCAACAATTGGGGGCAGAGTCGAATCGATCAGAGCTGGGAACACAGAGCAAGCTCACTCACTTAATCACTGAGTCAGTGAGGCGTGCTGATGGCCACTCTTCTCATGCTTGCTCACTCTCCCATTACAGCTGTTTCGATAATCCTCTTCCACATATTTCTGTTATTCATTTCCAACTTGAGAACAGTTCAGAATGTGTATATTTTAGAGGATCAGAACCCCATCATATTCTCAAATGGCCTAGACTTGCAAATTTCTTGAAGCATGAAATTTCCATTTTGCAGTAGCTGTGTGATATTCTTCCTACCAAGATGTATTTCTCTCCCTTACCTATTTTGACATTCATTTGCAAGCTACACAGTCATTGTGTCTTAATGTCATGATGCATTTTGCTCCAGTTCTCTGATCTATTAACCACCCCACAATTTGTAGAACACAAAATTATGAATGGTGTTTTAATTACTGAACCCTGATTGTTTAAAATTTCCATTCAACAGATGTTAAAATTGCAATAAAATCTATTAAATAAAAATGAATATAAAAGCATAATACATCAGTTGTAAAACAGCTGGTGTTGTAATATGGTAATCTAAGAACAAGAGTAAATCTCAATTCTGACATGATTCATTTTTATGTGACAAATAGCGGAGGTGATTTCTGTTGACTGTCTAATCATTTCTGTTGTAGTATGCAGCAGTTTGTGCTGTTGCCACACAGTTCCAGTGTCCCAAGTCTCTGAACTTGAGTCCTCACCCTGCAGAGTCTTCATGTTTGTCCTGTGACCACATGGGTTCATTTAGGTGCTCTAATTTCCACTCACATCCCAAAGACATGTTAGCTTCTCAAATTACCTCTTTTGTAGGTGGAAGGCAAGTGAATCAGAGGAGTCAGTCAACATTTGAGAGAGAATAGGTCACAGGAAAATGGGAGGAGAATGGAATCAATGGGAATGCTCCAGGAGCTGGCAGGTACTTGACTGGCAGAATGTCTCCTTTCTATCAGGAGAAAACATTAAAATTGACCAAGTGTTGCATGCTCAAACTCATTCCAGTGGAACACTTACTATGTAGTAACTAATTACAATGAGTGGCTCAATACTTTGGGGATTAGTGGACAAAGATGCAGAGTTCTGGAATTTTGGAATCAAGAAGCATGAACTTCACTCCCCAAAAGTTTAAATTCAAGTAATTGAGCAAAATATTATATCTTGAGTAAAAGACATTAAATAAAATACTATGTGGATAGATGTTTAGTCCTAGGGAGAGGTTTTCTCTTTTCAAAGGTTCACAGGTTCATTTTATTGTCGAAGTATGCATGTACAATATAACTCTGAAATTCATCTTCTTCAGATAGCCGTGAAATACAGAAAAAACACAGAAGTCGTTTAAAAGAAACAATATCAACCCCCATCTCTGCATAAAAAGGAAAAAGAAACTAAACTTACAAACTCCAAACCCCACATCCCCTTCCTTAAACAAGTAATCTAACAGATCACCCACACGGAAAACAGCACCTGGAACACCAAACCCCAAACTTTTCCCCTTCACTCGCTCAAAATGACTGCCGCGCTGCCAACCTGGCTACCAACCACTGTTGACCTGTGGCCTCTGGGGTGAATATTCGCTGTGATGCTTCAATCTTCCTTGGTGCTTTGAAATGAAGTCAGTCATGGCTTCGCACCCCGTCCCTGGCCTTCTGCATGAGATAGCCTCTACCTGCCGTCCTCTCCGAGAACAGTAGAACACCAGATCACTCAAACAAACTCTAAACTGCACGCCACAGGCTCCACAGTCTCCAAAACACAATCAAGACAAAAAGAACAAGCAGAAAGTGTTGAAAAAGCAATAAAATTGATGAGATTGGCTATCTGGAAGATGTCGCCTGAGGAATTATTCACTGGCACCATCTTGATCGGACAAGATATTATTGTGCTATTGTTGGAGGACGAATAAAATGTTATTTATTTTATTAAATTAAAATGTTGAAAAATAAAGAAAGTAATTTAATCTGCAAGTAAAACATAAATTAAATAATCCCCTTTTACACTGTGTTTGTCATTAACATCTCCACCCATAAAAACCTTTTCTGCTTGGCTGTTGATGTCTAGTGGTTTTCCACAGGGGTTGATGTTGGGTCCACTTCTTTCCACATTATATGTTATTGATTTGGATGAAGGAATTAATTGCTTTGTGGCCAAGTTTGCAGATGATATAAAGATAGATGGAGGGGCAGGTAGTGTTGAGAAAGCAGGGAGTCTACAGAAGCACACACGGGCAAAGAAGTTGCACGTGAAATAAAGTGTGGGGAAGTGTATGGTCCTGCACTTTAGTGAAAGGAATAAATGCATAGACTACTTTTGAAATGGGGAGAAAATTCAGAAATCTAAGGTGCAAAGGGACAGGGAGTCCTTATGCAGGATTGCCTAAAGGTTAACTTGCAGTTGAATCAGTAATAATGAAGACTTTTTTTTGAGAGGATTAGGATTATAAGAACAAATATGCAATGATGAGACTTTATAAGGCTTTGGTGAGACCACACGATGTATCATGAGTAGTTTTGGGCCTCTTATCTAAAAAAGATGTGCTGGCATTGGAGAGAGTCCAGAGGATGTTCACGAGAATAATTCTGGTAATAATATGGTTAATGTATGAAGGATGGTTGATGACTCTAGACTTGTACTTGCTGGAGTTTAGAAGATTGATTTATCTTCCAAATGAAATACAGAAACAAAAACACTGAAACTTACTGAAAATTGAAGGGCCTAGATAGAGTGGGTGTGCAGAAGATGTTTGCTTTAGTGGGTGAGTTTAGGACCAGAGGCACAGCCTCAGATTAGAAGGACATCCCTTAGAATAGGACCATAAGATCATGAGATACAGAAGCAGAATTAGGCCATTTGGCCCATTGGGTTTGCTCTACCATTTCATCATGGCTGATCCATTTTTTCCCCATTTCAAAAATAGGGAAGAGGTGAAATTTCTTTAGCCAAAGAGTGATGAATCTATGGAATTAATTACCATAGATGGCTGTAGAAGCCTAAAGTTTGGGTACATTTGAAGCAGAGGTTGATAGGTTCTTGACTGGTCAGGTCATCAAAAGTTACAGGGAGAAGGAAGGAAAATAGGTTCAGAGAGATATTAAATCAACCATGTTGAAAGACTCAATGCGCCAGGTGGCTTAGTTCTACTCCTCTTAAAACCCTTTGAAAACTGTGGTCCTGCTTGTGATTGGCTGTCCCTGTGCAACTATTTATACACCATGGGAAAGAAAGTACACTAGTGCTTCTGCTTCCTCAAGAGGCTAAAAAACTGAGAATGTCCTTTTTGATCCTCACCAAATTTTATAGATTGACCATAATAAACATCCTATCCAGATGGATCAAGGTTTGGTATAGCAACTGCTGCACCCAAGACCACAAGAAACTCAGAGTTGTGAACACAGAGTACATCAAGGGAATCAGCCTATCCATGGACTCTGTCAATCATGCTCACTGCCTCAGTAAAGCAGACAATGTAATCAAAGAGCACTTCTACCCCAGACACTCTTTCTTCTTCTCCTCTTCCCGTCAGGCAGAAAATAAATAAATATACAAATGTCTGAAGACACTTACTGCCAGGTTCAAGGACAGCTTCTACCCCACTGTCATCAAGCTCTTGGATAATAAGATAAACTTTTAACCCAGCAATCTCCCTTGCCACAGCTTTGCACCTTACTGATTGCCTGTGTTGCACTTCTTCTGTAGCTGTAACACTGTATTCTGCATTCTTTTATTGCTTTTCCCATGTACTACCTCAATGTGATGGTGTGATGTCTGGGTGGCATATAAAACTAAATTTTTCAATGTTCTTTGGTACGTGTAAGCCAAATTACTAATTAAAATGTAGATATCTATCCTTCTGGCTACTTTTTTTTCAAAGATGTTCACTGAAGTGGCATCAGCAAAAAATTGCAGAGCTGTGGATTGCCTTGAAATTGTGTTGATGATCCTTTCTTTTTTATTGCAGAGTACAGAGATGAGTCCTGCCAGCAGCACACATTCACTTCCTGTCAGTCCAATCACCGAGATGCCGTTTCCTTTAAAGGTAGGACGCCCAGCACTCTTGTACGTTGTTGAGGAGCTCCAAGAAGAGTTTCTTCTGTGAAGATCTTGTATCCCCTACTTCTATTCTGCAGGTGATACAAGCGGTTCACATGAAATCAGAAGACTGACAAAATCCTTGTTTGTTAATGAGGTGGTTGTTCTTAAAATAATATCACACACTGAAGGAAAAGAAGTACAGAATTGGTTGAGTTTAATGTCTAAATTTAATGTAGCTTCTAATTAGATAAGACAGAAGGAACAGGGGACTAAGGAGGGAAAAAAGCCTCACTGATTCTGACTGTACTTCACGAGCAGGTTGGCCATTGAATGCTTCAGTATGAAATGAAAGAAGAACAAAATACCAGATGTTTTTTTCTTTGATCATATAACATTATCTTCAATGATAACATTTTCAAATAATATGTATTTTGCATAAATAATGTCTCATAGTGTCATCATTTTGCTTTTACCAAAAGTTCAGTGGAACAAGTCATGTATAACTGATGTGAACTTGACGTATGATCTATAACTCTTTAATGAAGAAATTAAGCTCTTGCCTTTCGGGAAGGATGACATTTGCCCAACTGGAGATTTTAATGTTGAAGAATGTTTCCCATTGCCAGGCTTGTAGAAGACAAAACTATCATTGGAATATTTCATCTTCATAATTTGCAAATACTGGGAGACACTATGCTGAAGGTTTGATATTTAATGGGAAATGGCATGTCCTTTCTTGAAACAAAATGCTTATAACAGATAAATGGATGTCCAGTCAATACTGGAATCAATTAATAAAATTAATTTAGCTTACATGACATAAATAGAGTAGGAAATGTGTTAAAATTTAATGATGGAATTGGAGATATTCCAATAGTTGGCTTAAAGTTCTGCTAAGTGGAAATTAGCATAAGGGAAGAGAATTGTTTTCAGGCTTGATGAACGTTGATTCTAGAGTGTTATTTCCATCTGTTTTATTTTCTCTCTGAGTGGGATGCATTTTGCAGTTAACATTTCTTGGCTGATGTGCAAGGCAAGTGTTTAATTCACTTCCCAAGGAAAAGAGCAAGCAGCCACCTACAGAGAGAAGAAATGCACTGTCTGAGAACATGTGCTGCAAATTGAAAGAATTGCACTGAAAACTTAATGCATTGTATATTGAAAGCTGTTAACCAATAACAGGTTTCAATATACAATGCATTAATATTGAGGAAATACTAATTTCCTCAATTAGTATTGAGGAAATAGAGAGAGGAAAACCTGCATTTCTGTATGACCTTCTAGAGCAGTGCCATGGTCTTGGTATTGGACATCATTGTCAGATGTATTGTGATACAGTGAAAACTTTGTTTTTCAAGCCATCTATGCTGATAATTTCAAAACATAATTACAGTTTACAGGGGAAAAACATTAATAAACTAGAGAACATGGTGTTTCTGTTGCAGTAACAAAAAAAAGTGCAGTCCAGTAAGGCGCAAAGGTGACGATGAAGTAAATTATGAGGTGAAGTGGTCATTGTTAATCTACAAAAGGTCCATTCAAGTGTTTTATAACAGTAGGATAGAAGTTGTTCTTGAGTCAAGTGGTGCATGTTTTGAAGCTGTTGTATCTTCTGCTGATGGAAAGGGGGAGAAGACAGAATGACAGGGGCGAGAGGGACTTTGACTACACTGGCTGATTTTCCAAGGCAGATATACAGAATTCATGGATGGGAAGCCAGTTTTTGTGAAAGATGTTAATTTTGAATGGTGTGGGCCAATGAGAAAGAAAGAAAGAGAAACAGATAGAAAGAAAGACCTTACTTACTGTAGGACCATTCACGTCTCTTTTAGAACAATCTAAAACACATTCTGGCCAGTGATGTAATTACAAAGAATTTTGGATATCACAAGCTCCCACATATGATATGATAAATGTTGGTCCAGGGATAATTTTGTTACTCTTGTTCAACATGGTACCTTGGCATCGAAATCATCCTTTTGGGAGAGCAGATGGAGTGCCAGTTTTATGTCTGATCATAAACTTGGAACCTCTAACTCTGCAGGGTTCCTTTAATGTTTCACTGTAGGGTCAACCAAAATGTCTCTCCTCATATCTTTGGTGTAGGATATGAACCCAGACATGACTCTAAAGCACACTGTTCGCCAAAACATTGGCCAAAATAATATCATTATTTTTATTAAATGCCAATGCGGGCATGTCAGCTCAACAATACAATAAACTTCCAATAATTTTTGGTGCTCCAGTTACATTAAATCAGTAGGTTACATTGTCCAATAATTGTTATTGACTAGCGTTAAAATAGTTTGTCAGTGAGTGATTTTAAATGATGTGGAAACACATTGAGGCAGATCTGTGTTACAATGTATTTTTAAAATATATTTAAAAATCCATTTTAATGGAATATGTTCAAACTTGTTACAGCCTTTTATAAGTGGCACTCAGTGAGAATAAAAATTATTTATTATGGTTTCTGAGGCAGTACTACCATGATAACACACATAGTATCATTGATTCACAGACACCGAAAAACATCTCCCTCCTCCAATCGTCCCATAACTGAAACATCAGGTCTGCTGCTGAAAATGCCAACCCAGTTTCACAAGCAATGGCTGACAGGAGAATAAGACAAAATACAGCAGAGGATGAACTCCCCAAAATAAAACCAGTAATCAATGGAAACACTTAACCAGTCAGACTGTGACAGACAAAAATGAAATGGTGTGTTAATGTTTTGAATTGATGGATTTTCACCAGAAGGGCCAGTTATGGTGAAAGATCAGCAGTCAAAAAAATTGCTTGTTTTTTTTTCCTCCACAAAAGCTGGTAGACCTGCTGAGTATTTGTACGTAGAGATTTTCTTGTCAGCAGTCACATAGAACATAGGAAGGTGCTGGATAGGAGCAGATGCTTCAGCCCATGATGTTAGGCCAAATTAATTCAACGAATAATTAAGTGTCTAACTAATCTCTTTTACATAAGATCCAAATCCTCCCATTCTTGGCACATTCATGTTTGCCTACTTGACCATCCATGGCAGTGCCTTCCAGGCACCCACCAATCTCTTTGTAAAAGTATTTGTTCTGGACATCTCCTATGAATTTACCACTTCTCATCTTAAATTCATTCCCTCTAGTATTAGACTTTTGACCCTGGGAAAAATATACCAGCTGCCAAATCTGTCTATGCCTCTCATTAGGTTTCAGATTTCCCTGCTGCCTTCACTGCTTCAGAGAAAACATCCCTTGTTTGTCCAACTTCTCCTTATAGTGCATGCCCACTAATCCAGGCAACATCCTGGTAAAACTCTTTTGCACCATCTCCAAATCCACCACATCCTTCCTACAATGGACTGACCAGAAATGAATGCAATATTCCGGATACTAATTTCAACAATCAAGTAACTGTGGAGCCTTTCAAGCCTATATTGCCATTCAATGAGGCTAATGCTGACTTTGCACATAAATCCACATTCTGGTTTTTGCACCATTAATTTTGAGAATCAAAAGTCTATTTGAAATTAACAATTGACATGGCACCAATTGCCATTTGCAGAGTTTTAGATTCCTACCACCCTCTGCATGAAGTACTATTTTCTTACTTCACTTCTGAAAAGTTTTGCTCCAATTTATAGACTTAGCACTTTCGTATTCTGTCAGTTGAACCCTTTCTCTCAACTACTGTTGAAAAATTTTATGGAGCAATCACCTGCATTTCAGGAAATACAACCTCAAATTGTTTAACACTAACAATATCTTGTAGAGGAGGATTGAGAGGAAAGATGCTCCAATCGGAAAATCATTTCTAAAAATGTCCTTGGCATCCTAAACCTTGCGGAAACATATTGAAAAGAACATGAAAACAATGGAGTTTCTAATTACTTAAATTTAATTATTTACTTTTTGCTATCTAAGAACAGTCATGGGAATATTCAATGGATATGATAGTGATATTTACCCAAATAAATAATAACCACAGTGTGTATTTTTTAAGTAAGTATTCTGGTAAACTGATTAACAATAAAATGAAGAGTTATTCTGCATTTACATTCAGATAGACATGTGCATGCATAATTAATTCACAGCAACTATATTGAAGCAGATGAGCACGTTGGTATAGAGGGAGTTTACTTGGTGATGAAATAATAAGGTTGAAAGTACTGTGGGATTGGCACAGCAGATTAGAATCTGTGACCCAGAAAACGAACTGGAGCACATAGGCACCGTGCTGAGGCTTCCTGCCTTATAAAAATAGATGGGCTATGTTAATCCAAAGATAAATTCTTGATCACTAACGGATCTGATTTAGGGCTAATTGTTAGCTAAGTCAGTGAGAAATCAAAAATGTGCTTTGAGAGAATTTGCAATTATATTATTTATTAATTATTTCTAGATAACCAAGAATTTGAGTATCATTTCATGTCCTGAATTGGAAGAACATGAGATGATTACTGCTATTTTTTCAGCCACGTTCATATTCTTTTGCCTCTGATACTTCTATTATGGCTTTTTTTTTACCTCTTGTGTTATATTGTTAAGTATTTTGCTTCTTTGGCTCATCCTCATGGACCCTTCCTTGATGGACACGGAATTACACTGACCATTCTTAGACCGTTCATTTGTTCCATGTGGCATTGCTAAACCCGTGCTCTCTTTATAACCTCGAAATCTGTGCCATTATGTTTGTGCAGGTTTATGTTTGAAGTAATGAGAATGAGGGTGTAGGTCGGTAGGTTTCTGTATTTGTTAATGTATGTATGTGCTTGTGTCATGAATGCTTCTTTGAACACCAAGCTCTGTAATTGTTATTTTGTGAGGTGTGTTGAAATGCAAATCAGTTGGGCACTCTGTAGTCCCAAGAGTGATAACAATGCACATTACATGAAAAAAGAATATTACAAATAAAAGCTGGAGGGGGATATCTGAGGTACTTCTCTTTAGTTCAGTGCAGATTTTATTCCTTACCGTTACCAGGGTCATATCATTTTATTCCTCTGATATCTAACAATATCCCAACATCTTGTCTTGAATGTATTCAGCTTCTGAGCCTCCCGTGCCCTTCGAGCTGGAGGGTTCTAAAGGTTCACTGAGTGAAAATGTCCTTCTTACCTTGTTATGGAATACTCAAACCTCATGGGACTGTAACCCATATTTGTACATGCCAAAGTCAGAGTAAACATCCTGTCAAGCTCTTAAAGTACACTTGTAAAGATAGAAGAGCTTGAAAGCATGCACCATCAACCACTGCACTGCTGATATATTACTCCTGACTGGACCTCCTGTGCAGTGTCGATGGAAGCTTGATCCCTAATCTGATTTGTCATGGCCCTTGCACCTTATATATCCACACTGCACTTTCCTTACAAATGTAACACTTCGTCTTCATTCAAAGTTCAAAGCAAATTTATTATCAAAATATGTATATGTCACCATATACAACACTGAGATTAGGTTCTATAAAACCATAAGATATAGGAGCAGAAGTAGGCCATTCAGTCCATCTAGTCTGCTCTGCTATTCAATCATGGGCTGATCCAATTCTTCCAGTCATCCCCACTCCCCTGCATTCTCCCCATACCCTTTGATGCCCTGGCTAATCAAGAACCTATCTATCTCTGCCTTAAGTGCACCCAATGACTTGGTCTCCACAGCCGCTCGTGGCAACAAATTCCGCAGATTTACCACCCTCTGACGAAAGTAATTTCTCTGCATCTCTGTTCTAAATGAACATCTTTCAATCCTGAAGTCATGCCCTCTTCTCCTAGATTTTTCTACCATGGGAACTAATTTCCTTATGGGTATTCACAGTAGATACAAGGAAGCAACAAAAAAGCATGCAAAATATTAATAATAAATAAATAAGCAATATTTAATAGAAGGTAGAGGCGCTGACATGCTTTCTTTGTAATGGTACTCATGTGCTGGACCCAGGGCAGATCCTCAGAAATGATAGCACCAAGGAATTTGAAGTTGCTGACCCTCTTCATCTCTGATTCCCGATAAGAACTGGCTCATGGGCCTCTGATTTCCTCCTCCTAAGTCAGCTGCTTGGTCTTGCTGATACTGAGTGAGAGGTTTTTTGTTGTGGGACCACTCAGACAGATTTTCATTCTCCCACCCCTGAGCTGATTCGTCACCACCTTTGATTCAGCCAAAGAATCAAATTCATCATTGCTTTTTTTCAAAGTACTTCCATTCAGAATGATCTGTCTGAATAGCATGCAAAAGAGAATTTCTCACTAATTCTCAGTACATGTGACTATAATAAATCAATTACCAATTACATGTTTCAATTACATCACCTCTCATTTCTCCAGAACTGAAAAAGATATAGTATCAATCTATTTAATCACTCCCTTTGTGACAAGTGCACCGTTGCACCAATCACCTGTCTTTTAATTTGTCCAACTCCACCAATTACCCACCTGCCTCTGCTTCCTAACTCCACCTCTTCTCCTCCCATACTTGTCTCCTTCATCTGACATCCTTCACCTCTCCTCATTCCCAAATCACCCACTGGTCTGTGTCTCACCATTCCCTTCTCCCACCTCCTCCCTGTACTATCTTTCCTTTCTACTCTCATTCGTATTTCAAGGTTTTGGCATGAAACTTTGACTACTTTGTCATAAGTCTCTTGGACTGACATAGTACATAAAGAACTCCTGATCTCTCAGTTTGTTTCCTCATGGCCCTTGCACCTTATTTGTCCATCTGCACTGTACTTTTTTCCATCACTATATACTGCATTCTGTTACAAACAAGAGAAAATCTGCAGATGTTGGAAACCCAAGCAACACACACAAAATGCTGGAGGAACCCAGCAGGCCAGGCAGCATCTATCGAAAAGAGTACAGTCGACGTTTCTTGCCGAAGGGTCTCAGCCCAAAACTCATTTCCATAGATGCTACTTCCATTTTCAGAGAGGATGATTTCAGTTGATGGTAGTCACCAAGATAATCAAAGACCATGTTAGGGAACTTGAGCTGGATGACCCACAGAATAAGGAGTTCATAACAGCAGGGAGGCCGTCACACGTAGGTTGCAGGAGGCAGGTAGCTGGCTGACTGTTAGAGGGAAAAGGAACAGGCAGATGGTGTGGAGTACCCCTGTGGCTGCTCCCCTCAATAACAAGTGTAACACGCTGTAAGGTTTCACTGCTAAGGTTAATGTAATGGCTTCTATGTAATGTTTCACTGCTAATGTAATAGTTTCTCTATAGCAGCAATGTTTGGCTTATGGTTCAAGGTAACAGGACTTTGGAACGTATGTTATCCAATGGGAGAAATGTTGTTCTTACTTGTGTATCTGGGAGCCGGGTTTTTCACGGTTTTTCGTCGGGGAGCGATGGAGAGAGAGGACATGAGTGGAGAGAGTCAGAAGACCACCAGATGGAGTGGACTGAAGAGTGAGGGTCCAAGGCCAGCTACGCTTGGAGGTCGATGGGAACAAATGAATGAACAGTGAGCAACAATGATGCGCAATAGACTTTTTCCTTAAAATGGGCCCTTTTACTTTTTATTTTCTTAACTAACCCTCTATCCAGATTAAGATTAATTAAGTTCAGTCATTTAATTGCATATGGTGTACTGTCTGATATTTTGTGGTGCGAGTTTGTAACCGGGCAACACATCACGCAGCATCCACATGAGATTTCTCAGTTTGGCGGGGCCAGAAGTTGTTTTCCCCCCAGACGAACACATTCTGGCCAAGCTTGAGGGTTACACAAGAATACCACAGTGGATACTGTTTGGTGTGGATGGCTTACCTAGAGAAATGGCTTCTATGTAATGTTTCACTGCTAATGTAATGGTTTCTCTGTAACAGCAATGTTTGGCTTATGGTTCAAGATAACAGGGCTTTGGAACGTATGTTATCCAATGGGAGAAATGTTGTTCTTACTTGTGTATCTGGGAGCCGGGTTTTTCACGGTCTTTCGTCGGGGAGCAATGGAGAGAGAGGACATGAGTGGAGAGAGTCAGAAGACCACCAGATGGAGTGGACTGAAGAGTGAGGGTCCGAGGCCAGCTACGCTTGGAGGTCGAGGTCGAAGAGTGACGAGGTGCCTGACACTGACTCTTGACTCTGTGGGGAAGAGGGGGAGAAGAGAATAGAGATGGGGATAGTGGTTTCAAAAGTGAGGGGAGCAGACTGTTGCGGAGAACATTCTGTGGATCTGGAACAGACATCCAGATGGTATGTTTCCATCCCAGATATCAGAGGCAGGGACATTTCAGATCAGGTTCACCTCATTCATAAGGGCATTCATCAGGTTCACCTCATTCATTTAGAAGTCATGATACATATTGGTACCAACAACATAGATAGAAAACGGGATGAGGTCCTGA
This sequence comes from Mobula hypostoma, assembly GCF_963921235.1. NCBI lineage: Eukaryota > Metazoa > Chordata > Chondrichthyes > Myliobatiformes > Myliobatidae > Mobula > Mobula hypostoma. The sequence continues at coordinate 161,085,967 of NC_086100.1, forward strand.
AAATCAGATATCAGCTGAAAATCTGGGTAGTAATGTCTGGACTGCTACCAGTGAGGGTAAGAATAGGATGATTTGACAGATGAATGTGTGGCTGAGGAATTAGTGCAGGGAAAAGGGGATCTGTGTATCATTGGGATCTCTTCTAGGAAAAGTGTGATCTATACAAAAGGGACGGGTTGCACCTGAGCTCAAGGGGGCCAATATCCTTGTGGTCAGCTTTGCTAGAATTGTGGAGGCAGGGGTTGGTGTAATGGTAGATACAGTGTGTAGGGAGACCGTGAGGAAGGATAGGTGGTGGAGAGGGCAAAATTGCAGTCAGTTGGATGGATAAAAATGTATCTATTTTAATGCAAGAAATATCAGGAATGAAGGTTATGAACTTAGAGCGTGGATCAGTTCATGGAACAACGACATTGTGGCCATTACAGGGACTTGGAAATTGGAAGGCCAGGAAAGGATTAAATGGGGTGGAATGCATCAAGTGTGACCAAGAAGTATTCATCACAAAATATGTAGATCAGCTGACTAGAGCAGAGGCGATACTAGATCTAGTACTTGGCAGTGAACCTTGTCAGGTGCCAGATATTTTGGTGGGTGAGCATTTTAGAGACAGTGACCACAACTCTCTGACCGTTAACATAGCCTGGGATGGAAATAGGAGCAGATAGTATGGGAAATTATTTAATTGGGGGAGGGAAGATTATGATGCTATGAGGCAGGAATTAGGCAGGAGTGTAAATTTGGAAAGATATAGAAACATAGAACACAGAAAACCTACGGCACAATACAAGCCCTTAAGCCCACAAAGCTGTACCGAACATGTCCTTACCTTAGAAATTACCTCGGGTTACCCATAGCCCTCTATTTTTCTGTGCTCCATGTACCTGTCCAGGAGTCTCTTAAAAGACCCCATCGTATCTGCCTCCACCACCATCGCCTGCAGCTCATTCCATACAGTCACCACTCTCTGTCTAAAAAACTTACCCCTCACATCTCCTCTGTACCTACTTCTAAGCACCTTAAAACTATGCCCTCTCATGCTAGTCATTTCAGCCCTGGGGAAAAGCCTCTGACTATCCACACAATCAATGCCTCTCATCATCTTACATGCCTCTATCAGGTCACCTCTCATCCTCTGTCGCTCCAAGGAGAAAAGGCCGAGTTTTCTCAATCTACTCTCATAAGGCATGCTCCCCAATCCAGGCAACATCCTTGTAAATCTCCTCTGCACCCTTTCTATGATTTCCACATCCTTCCTATAATGAAGCGACCAGAACTGAGCACAGTACTCCAAGTGGGGTCTGACCAGGGTCCTATATAGCTGCAACATTACCTCTCGGCTCCTAAACTCAATCCCTCGATTGGTAAAGGCCAATGAACCATATGCTTTCCTTAACCACGGAGTCAACCTGCGCAGCAGCTTTGAGTGTCCTATGGACTCAGACCCCAAGATCCCTCTGATCTTCCACACAAGATGTTCTGGAACAGAAATCAAGTTCAAGTTTTATTATTATTCAGTCATACATGAATATAGCCAAATGAATCAGCGTTTCTGAGGCCAAAGTGCTAAATACATTACCAACAGGTCAAAGTACACTGCGCATAGCACATAGCGCAAATAGCACAGATGGTTATGTTTTCAGAAAAACATACATTCACAAAGAAAAAAGAAGCCAAAGTCCCTGAATATCCAGGTTATTCTTGCACCAAGCAAACACTGGACAAAAGCACCAAGAAAACACTTGGAGAGCAGCTCTGAGTGAAAACTGAAGAGCAGCACTGATGGGAGCAGGTCAGCCCCAACCCAGTACAGATTTCAGCATCCTCACAGAGGCTCTCCCACACTGCCTTGCCATCTCCTCCCCCGGTCAACCGCAGCAGGTGACCCCATGGCCAAGGCATAGACCTCATCACAACTGAGGTAAGGCAACTCTCCCCACCATTGGTTTTGACAATGAACCAGTGAACCTGACTTTCAGTGTTCTACATTATCAATGTCTAACGGAGTCTTGTGATCACAATAAAAATGTGGAACTTGTTCAGGGAGTACCAGCATGTGGTTCTGGATAGATTTGTCCCACTGAGGCAAGGGTAGGGTGGTTGAGTGAAGGAACCATGGTTGACAAGTGATGTGGAAACCTAGTCAGGGGAAAGAAAGTATACTTATGGTTTAAGAAGCAAAGATCAGACAGGGCTCTGGAGAGTTATAAGGTAGCCAGGAAAGAGCTAGGGACATGGGAAGGACTTGGCAAGTTGCATTAAAGAAAACCCCAAGGCATTCTGCACATATGTGTCTAACAGGAGGATGACTAGAGTTCGGGTAGAACCAATCAGGGGTAAAATAGGAAGCATGTGCCTGAAGTTGGAGGACATGCGGGATGTCAATGAATATCGGCTTCATCATTCATCATAATGAATCTTGATGAATATGAGGACAGTGTAGAATAGGCTAACATGCTCAAATATATTGACGTTAAGAAATAGGATGTACTGGTACTTTTGAAAAATATCAGGGCAGATAAGTCCCTAGGGACAGATGGAGTATTCCACAGGTTACTGTGGAAAGTAAGGGAAGAGATTGCTGTGCCTTTGGCAATGATTTTTGCGTCCTCATTGGTCATAAGAGTAATAACAGAAGATTGGAGGATAGCAAATGTCATGCATTTCTTCAAGAAAGGTAACAACGTTAATCCTAGCAATTATAGACCAATTAGTCTCACGTCAGTATCAGACAAATTATTAGAGAGGATTATTAGAAACAGAATTTACAAGCATTTTTAGAAACATAGGCTGTTTAGAGTTGGTCAGCATGGCTTTATGAGGGGCAGTTCATGACTCACAAACCTGATTGAATTCTTTGAGGCAACAACATATTGATGAAGGTAGAGTAGCAGATGTCATGTATATGGATTTTAGAAAGGTCTTTGACAAGTTTCACCATGGTAGGCTCAAACTAAATGTCAGGAGGCATGGTTTCCAGGGAAGCTTGATGGTGTGGATTCAGAATTAGCTTGGCAACAGAAGGAAGAGGCTAGTAGTAGATGGTGCGTATTCTACTTGGAGGTTGGTGACCAGTGGTGTTTGGCAGTTATCTGTTCTGGAGACCCCTGCTCTTTGGAAGTTGTATAAATGACGTATAAGGGAGTAAAAGAATAGGTTTGTAGGATATGATGGTTAGTGGTGTTGTGTATAGTGTAGAAGATTGTTGTAGATTACAATGGGACATTGCCAGGATGCAGGTCTGGACTAAGAAATGGCAGATGGATTTCAATCTGGATAAGTGTCAAGTGATACATTTTGAAAGGTCAAACTTGAAGGCAGAATACAGGATTAGCAGTAGGATGTTTAGCAGTGTGGAGGAACAGAGGGTTCTTGATGTCCATGTCCATAGATCCCTCAAACTTGTTGTGCATGTTCCTTCACTAGTCAGGAAATTAAAAAGAGGTGTGAGGCTATGTTGAAGCTCTATAAAACTCAGATTAGATCACATTTGGAGTACTGTGTTTCGTCCTGTTTGCCTCATTATAAGGAGCTTTAGAAAGGATGCCGAGGAGATTTACCAGGATGCTGCCTGGGTTGCAGCGCATGTACATGTGGACAAGTTGAAAGAGCTAGGGCTTTTCACTTTGGAGCGAAGAAGGATGAGACTTAACAGATGCAAAATGTTGGAGGAACTCAGCAGGCCAAGCGCCATCTATAGAAAAGTGTAAACAGCTGAGGTTTTGGACCGAGACCCTTCATCAGGGCTCTTTTCCATAGCTGCTGCCTGGCCTGCTGAGTTGGTCCGACATTTTCTGTGTATGACTTTGATTTTCAGCCTCTGCAGATTTTCTCTTGATTGTAAGACTTAATAGAGTTGTTTAGGATGCATCAATATAGTGGACAGCCTGTGCCTTTTTCCTGGGACATAAATGGCTAATACCAGAGGGTATCACGTTAAGATTATTGGATGAAAATGTAAAGGGGATGTCAGGGGTAAGTTTATTTTTTTTTCAGAGAGAGTGGCAGGTGCACGGAACACACTGCCAGGGCCAGTGGTAGGGGCAGATACATAAGAGACTCTCAGATAGGCACATGGGTGAAAGCAAACTGGATTGCGATGCGGCAGTTAAGCATTCGATTGATCTTGGAATAGGTTAAAGGATCTGTAGTATGCTGTGCTGTTCTGTGTTCTCTGTTCTCAAGACCAAACTTACTTACTCATTGAACAGTGGGAGTCTCTGGAAGGCCAGTGGAGACGAACATTATCCCTGTGTTTCGGGAAAATCAGGGCGTATGAGACAGACAGGTATAGATTGCATGATCATTAGAATTAAATAAGGAAGGAAGGGAGGAGACTGGATTTAAATGTGGACTGCTTGGGAAGAGTCATTTTGGTCAGGCTGTTTTGTCTTTGTAACTATTATGTTGCTAAAGATATCTTTTTAGTTCCATCCACAAACACAATGGAAGTAAAAATGATTCTTGCACCTCGCTGCACTAAGTCTATTGAAGGACAGGAAGCACCATTTGTTTTCTGGAGACCATGAGTACACTCTATCTTGTAGGCCAGTACTTGTTTCTAGGCTTCTGTAACAGAGAAAAATTAAAAGTCAGATTCATGTTTATTGCCAAATGCACGAGGGCATGAGTGCCCAAGAGCAATGAACAGATAGCTTGCAGGCACATAACCGCATTCACAAGAAAACATTAACCGAAATTATACACAAGTTTTATTAGATTGAATACAATTAGAATACACACAAAAAAAGCAAGGTCATTTTTAGAGAAAACCGAGCAAAGTGGCCAGTGTGTTGTTAAACTGATTAGAGCTATGCTGGTTGCTTCAGGAACCGAATGGTTGAAAGTAAGCAGGTAACTGTTTTGAATCTATTGGTGTGGGAATTGAGGCTTCTGTACCTCCTGTAAGAAAATTCTTTCAGCAACGCCTATTTTGCAGACTGAGGCATTACTAAGTTAAGATTTAATCGAAAATTTGATTGTAAGTTAGAGGAGGTGAGTTTATTCCTGAGTGTCCTAGTTTGGGAGTCTGCAGAAAGTTGTTATCCTTGACTATATGTTCCCACATCTATAATTAGCACAGTTAGATGTGAATTCCCAAAGTAGAGCAAACCAACAGTGTGGGTAATGGAAGTGAACATTCCATATCACACCGAGGAAAGTGCATTGAGGGAGTGCTGTAATAGATCTCTCATTCATCCTCCCGCATTTGACAACCCCTCATGTTCATTGTGTCTATTTATACACCACCAGTAACCTGAATACTGGCCATGTTTAACACCCTAAGGAGTTTCTAATGACATCAATACGAGGTCCTGATTTAATGGAACTGCAGCAGACATACTGTTTCAGACAATAACAGGTATTTCTTTTAATTTTGCATTTCTGTGACTATCATTTTAGATTGCCCTAGATAGTGCTCCCATTTCACTTGATTATGCAATAACATTAAGGGTGACAGTCTGCCAAATGAGCCGCAGCAAAATACTTAGACAAGCATCCAGAGTTGTTTGTGTAGCATTTGGGCTATTTTAAAGCATGGGTATTTAATTATAGTAGAAGAAAATCAGTTGAAGCTTCCTTGCCTAACATTAATTCCTGCTTAACTTTCATTTTCTCAGTCCTAATTCCTTTCACGTATTGAGGTTAGGGAAACTTTTAACATCTGTTGCAAAACTAAATTCTAAAAAAAACACTTCAGAGTCTGTATTTGCAACTTTTACTTTGAGACAGAGGAGAATGACTTTGATACACTATCTGTGATTAACACTGACACTTTCATGCTGTTTTTTTTTTGATTGAGATGTTACACTCTTGCCCTGAATGTTCTTTTGGTTGGGCACTGAAGTTCCAGTGATATTCATTAAATGAGAAGAGTTCTTCTCCTTTTTCTGTGTCTAACATACATTAATAAAAGCAGAGAACGCTGGAAGCACTCTGCAGGTCAAACAGTTCTTCTAGTGGAAAGAGTAACAGTTAATATTTCAGGTTGTCTAATGAAGCATCTTCAACCTGAAATGTGAACTCTGCTTCTGTTTGCACAGATGTTACCTAAGCTGTCGGGTGCTTCCAAAATCTCCAGCTTTCATTTCGGATTTCCAGCATCTACCGTATTTTTTAAAAAAAAATTATGCATTAAGTAAGGATTGTTTCTCCCTTTTTCTGTAACCTTATTTCAAACAAGATTAAGGTGAAGTGGTTAAGGCATTCGTCTGGTGATTTGAAGGTCACTAGTTCGAGCCTTCGCTGAGGCAGTGTGTGTGTCCTTGAGCAAGACACTTAATCACACATTGCTCTGCGACGACACCGGTGCCAAACTATATGGGTCCTAATGCCCTTCCCTTGGACAACATCGGTGGCATGGAGAGGAGAGACTTGCAGCATGGGCAACTGCTGGTCTTCCATACAACCTTGCCCAGACCTGCACCCTGGAAACTTTCCAAGGCACAAATCCATGGTCTCATGAGACTAACGGATGCCTATATTTCAAACACGGGATTTGGGAACTGGGTCTTAAAGGCAAAGTTAACCTTCAAGGTGTTTTTCTTTCTGCCTTATCCCTGAAACACATAGAACATTACAGCACAAAACTGGCCTATTAGCAAGGGGCAATTTACAATGGCCAATTCATCTGTCAGCCTGAACATTTTTGTGATGTGGGAGGAAACTGGAGCACTTGGAGGAAACCCATGTAGTTATGGAGAGAATGTGCAAACTACACACAGACAGCAGCCAAGGTTGAGATTGAATCTCAGTCCCTGGTGCTGATCCAGCTATACCATAGTGCTAACTGAAAGTGCAGTTTACATGACAGCTACATAGTATCAGATACTTGGGGACATTTTCAAACCTTCTAGACTATAGCAAGCAAGCAAGTTTACTTGTATAACACTTTCCAAACACAAAACTCTACAAAGTATGTTACATAGAACAAGATATAAAAATCAAACAGCAAATTTCAAACAATATATAAGATAATAAAATCACACAAAAAATAGATATGATAAATAGAAGTTATATTCTGGCAAAAGGTGCCGAAGCATTCGGGCTCTCACGACTAGACTGTGCAACAGTTTCTTCCCCCAAACTTTCAGCTCCTTAATACCCAGAGACTAGTCTGACATCTACAACATTTATTATTATATTGTAATTTGTCCTCTACTGTGCTTATTGTCTTGTTTATTATTTATTGTACTGCCCTGCACTGTTTTGTGCACTTTATGTAGTCCTGTGTAGGTCTGTAGTCTAGTGTAGTTTTTGTATTGTCTTACGTAGTCCAGTGTAGCCTTGTGTTGTCTCACTTAGTCTAGTGTAGTTTTGTGTTGTTTCATGTAGCACCATGGTCCTGGAGGAACATTGTTTCATTTTTACTGTGTACTGTACCAGCAGATTATGGTCAAAATGACAATAAACAGCGACTTGACTTATAGTGCGGGAGATTCTAATTAAAAGCTACAGCAAAAAGAAAGGTTTGAAGCCTCAATTTAAAAGAGTTTAAAGTTGGGACAGACTTCAGATCCTCTGGAAGGTTATTCCAGATATGTGGAGCCTGATAACTAAAAGCTGCTTCACCATGTTTAGTTTTGACCCTAGGGTCTGCAAACATAACTTGCCCCAGACAACTTGAGAGCTTGGTAAGGTTCATAATGCAGCAAGATATTGGAGATGTATTTGTCTTCTTTTGAACGTTGCTTGTTCAGCAGTCTTTTGCTAATGTATCGTTTTTCATAAGTTCTGTTGTATGGGTTTAATTTCCTGCAAATGCTCACAAGAAAATAAATCTCAGGGTAATATATGTTGTATGTACTTTGACAATTAATTTGACTCTATTGACCTGCACCTGTTCCATAGCCCTACACCCCTCCCATCGATGTATTTATCGAACTTCTCTTATACTTTGAGTGAAGAAGTTTCCCTTCAGGTTTGGTGGAGTCTCTATAATCTGTTAGCCATCTCCTTGGAGCTGGCTCATCCAGTTTAGGGAAAGGGTGAAACACAGGACAGCCTTCTTACTTGTTGAGATGGAAGATAAAGATTATAGTCTTTAAATGTAAAACTCATGGGCCCCATTCTGTTCAGCATTTATAGGTGGGGTAAAACACCACAGTCTAATATAGTAACTCCTAACCAAACCCCTGTTGCAATTGTATAACATGTCAGTTAAGTCACAGCCTGGTCACCACACAATAGGAAGGATGTGATGGTGCTGGCAAGGGGCAAAAAAAATAAATGGAGAAAAATGGTGTAAAATCCGTGCCAACCGAAAACCATCCTTTTACTCAAACCCAACATTAATCTAATTCTCCGTACATTCTGTCAACTCCCCGAACACTTACAGACTCTCCTCTTTTAAATTCTTTGACTCACCTATACACTAGGTGTAATTTTGTGTGAGTCAACAATAAGTAAAACACATGCTGAGTTGCCACTAGTACTGGACTCTCTCCTGGTTCTGATCATTGAGTAGAATAATCTCAAACACAAGAAAATTTATAGATGCTGGAAATCCATGGCAACAGAAACAAAATGTTGGAAGAACTCTACAGGCCAGGCAGCATCTATGAGAAGGAAGAAACAGTCGACATTTCGAGCCGAGGCCCTTCACCAGTCCCTGAAGGGTCTCGGCCCAAAATCATCAACTGTTTATTCCTTCCCATAGATGCTGCCTGGCTTGCTGAGTTCCTCCAGCATTGTGTGTGCGTTTCTGTGAGTAGAAAAATCTGTTTAGTAAATGAAAATTCCGTTTTACTAGGTGTTCCCAAACCTTTATATGCCAAGGACCCTTACCATTAACTAAGGCGTCCATGAATCCCAGGTTGGGAACCTCTGTATTACACCTTACTCTGTCTCTTATTTATTTAGTTCAAGATACAGGGCAGAACAGGCCCTTCTGGTCCAATAAAGTGTGCGGCCCAGCGACCCACCTATTTACCACTAACCAAATAACAGGACAATTTACAATGACCATTTAACCTACTAACTGGTACTTCTTTGCATGTGGGAGGAAACTGGAGCACCCCGAAGAAACCCATGCGGTTACAGGGATAACAAACAAATGCCTTACAGGTAGTGTTGGAATTGAACTTTGAATTTTGACACCCTGTTCTTTATTTGCATTGTGCTAATGGCCTGGCTACTAGGATTCACTCTGCTGCCCTTGGCTAAATGAGGAAGGACCAAATCAGAAAGATTTTGAAGAAGGAATGTGGTGGGTTAAAGTGAGCAGTTGTATTTCATGCTCCTTGGTAACTTCGTTAATTATTAATCTCTTTATTGCTTTTAAGAGACCTCACCTCATTCATGAACTGTGAAAAGAAAGGTTAATAAAGATATAATTTGTTTTTGGTCCTTGTCAAGCAGCTGCTAACATATTAATAGGAGTTACAGAAGTAACAGCAAGGAAGAAATATTGACATTTTATGTTCACTGAATTTAGATGACCTACAGAGCAACTTGCTGGCACAAACAAAGTGAACCATATCACATAAATTAATTTGTTTTACAAGAAGAGGCAAGTGTTTGCAACTTAGTGAAGGTTGATTTTCCCCTGAATTAAAACGTGGTGAGATATCAAAAATCAAACTTACTCTGCAAACAGAAAGCAACGTTCTCTTGTCACAGACTGTCATATTTTCCCTCCATCAAAGAGGTCTTAAAAAAAAGATCATTAACAGGAATAACGAAAAAAAATAGAGAAGACTGTAAAAGGGAACCCTTTGGAAAGTATGCCTTAGACTTTTCTTTTTGTTATCAGTGAATTAGGAAGTTTCATAAATGTTGGCTGGCCAGTCTGGTATCTGTCACTTCTGATAGCATGTAAATTATGAACATGCGGTCAGTTGGAGTGGATTGTGATTTTGTGCGGTGGCATCCAAATCCACTGGCAAATGACAGATCTCAACTGAAATGTCAGCTGCGCATTTTGCTCGACAGATACTGTTGAAACCATTGAGTTCCTACGGAAGTTTGTTTTCTCTTTCTCTAGATTCCAGCATTGGCAGACTCTTGTTCAATACCTGCATCTTTCCCCAGGCTGGCATCCCTGACATTGTGGCACTGATTACATTTGTTGGTTCCCATGCCCAACAAAAGACACATTAGTCCCTGGCGAGAGATTATTGAGGAATGAACTTAATGATATGTGCAAGCCGCTGTGCAAAAAATGTAAAATCTGCAGTGGCTCTGGTCACTCCTTTATTGGATTTGGAGGCGTTAGAGATGATGGAGAGGAGGTTCACCAGGATGCTGCCAAGTTTCAAGGGCATCTGTGTGTAGGGTTCTTAGTAATATTAACTGTAATGTTAACTGCTAACTGCTAATTATAAAATGGCTTCTCTGAAATGTTATAATGAAATGGCTTCTTTGTAATGTTAACTATGAGGTAATGTTCTCTGTAGCTGAAATGTTTGGGTTATAGTTATAGATAACGGAGGAACTAACCAATGGAAGCTCTGTTATTCTATCTGTATGTGTGGGAACCTGGGTCAGTGCACGGGTTTTTCGGGAGGAGAACTGAAGAGGAAGGACGTGCTGGACGCACTCTGGTCAACCACCGTGGTTGGTCCCAGGTGGCAAGTCGAGGAGGTCGGTAGAGATCGAATGGTGGAACGAAGACCGCGTTAATTGAACTCCAACAGTTGTGCATGAAGTGGTTGAACTCTGATAAGTTTGGCGCCTTTTACTTTCCTCTTATATTGTATCTGTATTAATTACATAGTTTCAGTAAGATTTATAAAGTGTATTCTGTAAATCATACATTGTGTGCTGTCTGATATTTGATGTGTAAGTTTGTACTAGGGTGCATTACACAGCAACTACGCAAATGTGAGACATGGTTTGGCGGGCGGATGGGGTTTCCCCTAGACATTGTCCACCCACGCCATATCCCCTTTGTCCACTGCGTACCAATGCCCTCCCACTCCTGGTCCCTCTTCAGTTCCTCATGCACCTGTCGGGACAAAGCATCTGCATCAACGTTCCGGCTCCCCAGCTGGTACTTCAGGCTGAAATCATATGATGACAAGGCCGCCAACCACCGATGGCCTATAGCATTCAGTTTCACCGACGTCAGGATATAAGTAAGTGGGTTGTTGTTCGTCCTCACCTCAAACTTGGCCCCGTAGAGATGGTCACTCAGCTTATCCACCACCGCCCATTTCAACGTCTTTCTCATTCTAGTGGTTACCTTAAGTTTTAACTTGTGGGCATTTACCACCAGCACAACCCTCTTAGCATCATCCAATGCTTCAGGGGTTGGTTCTGCCAGAAACTTACCAACCGCAACCTCCATTGCTGCTGATTTCCCACTCAAACAAATCAAAGGGATTTTCCCCAATCAGATCGATTAAGCCCCCAAACAATTTTAGAATAGCTCCAAACAATTTGTTCGTATCCCAGACGCAGGCCCCCATTTTGTTAGGGACCTGGGACAGGTTAAAGAACCAGCAGAAATGGAACATACCTGGAGTCTGTTTTGCATTCAAATGTAATGCTCAGGGCTATTGGCCCGTGTTTGTCCAGGGGAAACCCCGTCCACCCGCCAAACCATATCTCACGTTTGTGTAGTTGCTGTGTAATGCACCCTAGTACAAACTTACACATCAAATATCAGACAGCACACAATGTACGGTTTACAGATTACTCTTTATAAATCTTACTGGAACTATGTAATTAATACAGATACAATATAAATGGAAAGTAAACGGCACCATCAGAGTTCAACCACTTCGTGCACAACCATTGGAGCTCAATTAACGGGATCTTCTGTCCACCATTTGACCTCCTCCGACCTCCTCAACCCGCCGCCTGGGACCAACCACGGTGGTCGACCAGAGCGCGTCTAGCACGTCCTTCCTCTTCGGTTCTCCTCCCGAAAAACCCACACACTGACCCAGGTTCATACGGATAGAATAACAGAGCTTCCATTGGTTAGGTCCTCTGTTATCTAGAACTAAAACACAAACATTTCAGCTACAGAGAACATTATCTCATAGTTAACATTACAATGAAGCCATTTTATAATTAGCAGTTAACAGTTAACATTACAGTTAATATTACTAAGAACCCTACATGTGATAAGAAGACTTTGGACAAATTCAGGTTGTTTTCTCTGGAGCCGTGGAGGCTGAGGAGAGACCTGGTGAATTATGAGAGGCAAAGATAGAGTGGATGGATGGTCTCTTTTTCCCAGGATCAAAATGTCTGTTTGTAAAGATAAGGATGCATGGAGCTGGGGCTGATGTATTAGCATGGATAGAGGATTGGTTAACTAATAGAAAGCAGAGAGTTGGGATATGTGGATGTTACTCTGGTTGGCATCAGTGGTGAGCAAGTGGTGTGCCGTAGGGTTAGTGCTGGGTCTGCAATTGTTCACGATGTACATTAACGATCTGGAAGAGGGGATTGAGTGTGATTAATCTAAGTTTGCTGATGATATCAAATTAAGTGGAAAAGCAAATTGTGCAGAAGAAACAGAGTTTGCGAGTGATAGAGATAGGTTAAGTGAGTGTGCAAGGGTCTGGCACATGGAATACAATGTTGGTAAATGTGAGGTCATCCACTTTGGAAGGAAAAATGCAAGAACGGGTTATTATTTAAATGGTAAAAAAACTGCAGCATACTGCTGTGCCGAGGGACTTGGGAGAGCTCGTGCATGAATCACGAAATGTTGGTTTGCAGGTGTAGGCCTTCATTGCTGGAGGAATTGAATTTAAGAGCAGAGAGGTTATACTGCAACTGTACAGGGTACTGGTGAGGCTGCACCTGGAGTACTTTGTGCAGTTCTGGTCTCCTTACCTGAAGAAAGATATACTGGCTTTGGAAGTGGTGCAGAGGAGGTTCACCAGGTTGATTCCAGAGGTGAGGGAGTTAGACTATGAGGAGAGATTGAGTTGCTTGGGTCTGTACTCACTGGAATTCAGAAGAATGAGAGGAGATCTTATAAAAACATATAAAATTATGAAAGGGATAGATAAGATAGAGGCAGGAAAGTTGTTTCCACTGATAGGTCAGACTAGAACAAGGGGACATAGCCTCAAGATGCGGGGGAGTAGAGTTAGGATGGAGGTGAGGAGGAATTGTGTTTCCCAGAGGGGTGAATCTGTGGAATTCTTTGCCCAGTGATGCAGTGGAGGTTACTACTTCAGTAAATATATTCAAGGTAAGGTTAGATAGATTTTTGCAAAGTAGGGGAATTAAGGGTTAGGGGGAAAAGGCAGGTAGGTGGAGATGAGTCCATGACCAGATCAGCCATGATCTTAATGAGTGGCAGAGCAGGCTTGATGGGCAAGATGGCCTACTCCTGCTCCTATTTCTTTTGTTCTTATGTTCTAAAGGGCATGCATTTAAGTTGAGAAGAGAAAGTGCAAAGGAGTTGTAAGGGGCAAGGTGTTTACATGTAGAGTGCCGGGTGCCTGGAATGGGAGGTGGTCGAGGCAGTTGCAATGAAGGCATTTAAGATGTTCTTAGATGGGTATATGAATATGCAAAGAATGGAGGGAGATTGACCTTGTGCAGGCAGAAGAAATTAGTTTACTTAGGGAACATTAGCTCAATTAATTCAGCACAGCCTTGTGGGCAGAAGGGCTTGTTCCTGTGCTGTACATATGTTATATGTTCTGAAAAATACCTGGATCATGCCCACTCCAGGTTGGGAAGGAGGATTCCAGGTTGTGTGAAGCACCTCGAGGCCATTTATCATGTATAGACAATAGGCCCGTGTGAATGGAGAAGAGTGCCCTTCTTTCCAACTGCTTTTCTCCTGCCCTGTTAAATAAATCCTGTGGAAAAATCAGTTTTCCACACTGCCCATGCTATTCACGTCACACCAACAGAGCTAAAATGGAAGGGGATTATTCCGAATCCTGAGCGGCTGCGTAAGAAATCTGTGTTGTTGTATAAATATCTACTTATGTTTCTTGGCTTTGATCGTCCTCACCAGCAAAAGCTTTCAATTACTGTTTTAAACTGGACCTTCAAGAGTCTCTAAAGGAATCGATGGGGGTGTTGCAATTTATCAAGGCATTTTTGTGCACCTCATTGAATATTTGTAAAAGTAATCTGCAAGGATAAACAGTGATGAATTTAGCCCCATTTTCCTTCAGCTGTTGAGACTATTTTCCACAGTTCTGGGATATCCTACTGAGACAAGTGATTAACAAAATGCATTATTTTTTCAAAAGTTCAAAGTAAATTTATTATCAAAGAACATATATGTTACCGCATACTATGGTGAGAATAATTTTCTTGCAGACTTTTACAGGAAAAATAGAAATACAATGGAATGTATGAAAAACTGATGTGTAAAAGCAGGCAAACTTTGGAAAAAAATACTCAGAATGAGTTAAAATGCTTCCTTGAAAGTGAGTCTGTAGGTCGTAGAATTAGTTCAGAGTTGGGGTGATTAAAGTTACCCATGCCCGTTCATGAGCCTGATGGTTATAGGGTAATAACAGTTCCTGAGTCTGGCAGTGTGGGACCTAAGGCATACTTTTTGAATGACAGTGACTTTGAAGTTTTAGCTATTTCTTTGATTTACTGTACAAAGTTTTACAAAATGAAGAAGGGGTATTCAGAAATTCATTGAGAACCTTCAAACTGTTATCTGGGGAGTTACAGATGGAATCGAATGTTGGGTAATTGTCAGCAAACAATCCTGCTTCTGACCTTATAATGGAAAGAGGGTGATTCATGAAGCAGCTGAAGATAGCAGGGATGAGGACACCTGCATGAGGAACTCCAGGGGCTGAGATGATTGGTGACTGAACCACTAATGATCTCAGTCCAACTGAACACAAGACATACTAATGATTATTTTGTGCTTGTTTTCTCTGCAATTGGGCAATGATATAAAAGAGGGGAAAAGTTATATTAGCAAAGCTGTGAAGCATTGTTTAATGTTCTTTGATAACAGGCGACGTTTCTAAACCTGACAATGCTTTGGAATGTAACAAAGTGCATTGGTGATCACCTGTAGAATAGTCATGGTTGTAATAACTGAAATGAAGGTTATTTCACCTCTGTGAGTGACAGATGAAGATGGAGTTCTATGATTACATCAATCTACTGTTCTTGTGAGAGCTGAAGTCATTGAGAGAGATGAGCGTAGAGAAGAATAGCCTTGGGACATTTCAAAGACAGTAGGAACAGGTCATCAAGATGAAGATTTGAAGTTGGATGAAGTGAATCTTCAGTCTTTATGTCCTTTGCCAAGTGTGATCTGCTCCTTATTGTATTCAGTGCCAAGTTATGTGCATGAATAAATAAAACAGTAAATGAAGGATTATCTTTGAAGGGAAATTTTGCAATGCATCACAATTCATCAGAACAATTAACACCATTGAATTTTCTTTGTCTTTTGAGATCAGAGTCTACTTGCTGGTATTGGTTTTCTGATATTGTCACATATCCTGAAATACATTAGAATACTTTTATCTTTCATGCCCTCCAGGCAGATGATACCATACATAAGTACATCGAGGTAGTTAAAGGTAAGCAGAATTCAGAATATAGTGCTGAAGCTACAGAGAAAGAGCAGCGCAAGTAGATAAATGAAGTGCAAAGGCTATGAGGAGGTAGATCAAGAGTTTACCTTTCAGTGCATGAGAACTTCATTCAAGTATCTGACAGAAGTACGATAGAAGTTGTCCTTGAGTCTGATGGCTCCACTCCAATAAGTTTTGCAGTGGATGATAAAGCCAATGGGATAGAGGAGTCTGAAGACTCACAATTGGAAACGGCTTCTACCCTCTGCTGTCAGATTTCTTAATGGCCCAAGAGCACGATCTTATTTCTTCCATTTGCACTATTTATTTATTTTGTAATTTATAATTATTTTATGTCTTTGCACTCTACTGCTGCAGCAAAACAACAAATGTCACATCATATTAGGTAGTGATAATAAACCTAATTCTGTTTCTGAATCTGTAGACTGTCATTTATGCTCAGCAGGAAGTGCCCAGTGGTGTGAGTGAGTAGTCTGGCAGGCGGTGCAGATTTTCCACTGCTCTTTCTGAGTTTCCATGTTTTCCTACAAAGAAGCATAACATACCTGGTACCATTCAAAAATTTACCCATTTTGAACATTCTTGTCTGTTGGATATCACGCACCCTCAAACAAAGCTTTGAAAACATTGTTGAATCATGTAGGAGTTAATATAGGGACGACCTTATCGAGGTTTATTAAATTCTGAGAGTGAACAGTCACAGTCCTTTTCACGGGTCTCTGAAGCAGATTGATAATTTTAAAGTGATTGGGAGAACTTAAAGCTCTCACTCTGCTTCATTGAGACCATCTAAAGGGGCAACTTGTTCTCAGAGAGGGTGATGGGTATGTGGCATGGACAACGAGAGGAAGTGGTAGAGGTTGGTACAATTACAACATTTAAAAGATAGGTGAACAGGAAAGCTTTTTTTAAAAAAAAGAGCTAAGTGCCAGCAAATGAGATTTGGTCAGGTAGACATCTTGGTTGGCATGGATGAGTTAGGCCAAATGGCCAGGTTCCATGTGTATAATTCTGTCATGTTGGTAGTCTTGCTGTGAAAGTGCTTGGGATCGATAGTCAAATTTAGGGGTCCAGCAGCAGATATATCAATGATATGGCCCACTGATCCAAGTTGGCAGATATTCATTGCTGTGGATCTGCAAATTGGCACTCAGTGGCACAGTCAGTAGAAATTCCACTTCACATCTCAAATGACCTGAGTTCAAACCCAAACTTTGGTACTCTCTGTGTGGAGTTTACACATTATCCCTACATCTGCAGAGGTTTTTTGGGTGCTCTGGTTTCCTCTGACATTTCCAAAACTAATGGCTGGGTTGATCAATTGACGATTGTAATTTGCTGCTAGTGTGTTGATGAGTGATAGAATCTGAGGGAAATTAATGTGTGGGACAAATAAAATGGGTTAGGATATGTTTAGAAAGGATTGCCTGATGGTCAGTGTGGACTCAATTGGCGAAGAGACTTTTTTGGTGCTGTATCACTATGACTATGATATGAAGAACTTTGCAGAGGTACTGTAACTTTGATAGTACTATTTGCCTCCATAAGTTTATTGCATCTGCCATGTGTCATTCATATCTCAGAAGTACGGTGAAAAACATGAGCCTTATGCAGGCTTTGTAGAAATTTTGGTAAAAATTAAGTTGATTTAATGCTTTCTTGAACTAATTTTCCAGTTATTTCACTTTGCAAATTGAATCGGTGTTTATCTTCATGCTTCACAATATGGGTGTTGCCCTGGATAGCTCATGGAAAAGGCATAATGATTATGATTAACCTCATCTCTTCAGCACAAGGTGGACCAACACTTGCTGGACTTTTTGCCAATTTGTGTGATTTCTATGTTTAATCAACACTAACCAGTCTAATGATTGACGGCAAATATCAGAGGGGCAACCAGTATGGTTACAGCTTCAGGCTAGCCCATGCAGCCTAAGACTTCCCTCAATGGCTGTTATGGCTGAACTTGGCAGAGGAAAAGAGGAGAAAAGCCAAACATAGGAGAGAGTGGTGTCTTAGATTTTGAAATGCTGCTTTAGTGAGTAAGAAGGAAAGGGAGGATCTGTCAGTGTTGGAACAAAGACACAGGGTATTTTTAAATGCATATATGGGCCTGTAGTGTGGCTAACGTACATTACAATTCCTGAACTCTCACTAAATTCACTGACTTGCCAGGCCATTTCAGAAAGTTAAGATTCAATCACATTGTTGGGACTCACTGAGACTTAGTAGTTCTCCTGTGAAACCGGTTTTACACCAGTTCAGTAGTTTAACCAGCTCACATTTACTGCTTCTAGCTCTTTCGTTTTCTCAAGATAATTCAACAGAGTTCATGTAGAAATCTGGACTCAAGTCTCCTGGAGCTCAAGATTATCACACAATCTAATGGGTTTTCCACTGTACTGAAAAATAAAAGAGTTTATAACTAATGTGGGCAAATACTGGGGTTTGTTTAGCACTTCTAATTGTTTTAAAATAAAAACACACATTTTGAATTAATATTAGTTGTTTTTAAGAAATCAGTGATTGGTAATTGTTAACAATCAGAAATGGTTAAAATTTCCAGCCAGCTTCGACTGAGGGGCTAGAGATTTGCTGACTGTCAAAGATGGTCTGGAGAGGCAGGCTTTCCCTATTGCACAGGGTAAACACTTGCTGCCTCTCAGGGTCCCACCACTGGGCTCTGAGATGCTACAGACCAGCAAAGTTGATCAAATTCCTTCAGATATTGGGAGACTGTAGTCAGTTATTGAATGCACTGATTTACACCTGTGGTATCTGGGTTGGTTGAGTTTATCCAAGATTTAAGGCACTATGCACAATTCTGGCACCAAGAGAGTGGGAGGAGAGTGCAGATCACTTTCCTTTTTCTGAGTGAAGTGAAAACTTTGCAGGGATATACAGACAAATATTGGAGGTAAAACTCACATTGAGCAGGAATAAGTAAAAAGTATCATCAGCAATCCATGACAATTTAGCACGGTGCAGTCTCACATCATTTTGAAGTTGTACAGCAGGTCTAAATATTAGTTTCAATCCATGTCTGTAGCAGAATTTCTTAAAAAGTTGCTTTCCAATGCAAGCTGCTAATTACAGTTGCAAGAAAAGTTTGTTTTGCTCAGAGTGATGTGTCAGAGATGAAAGCCTAGGCCATGTATCTCCAGTAGGCCATTGAAGAAAAAGGCACTTGGGATGAGTCAGATGAGTCAGCCTGCCGATCAGCAAAGCTGACAAGGAGAAAGAAAACCTTGCCTTACTCATGCCAGAACTGATCCAAGACAGAAAATTCCTTTGTTTATCTGAGTGGTTACTGTACGATCTATGTGAGACAATATTCACCCGCATTGCTTCCAAATGCAAATGAGAAGAAATAGGGTCAAACACTTTGAGATAGCTTGGATGAGATGTGGTACAATTCTTAGAACAGCACAGATATGGATAAGTCCTTTAAGTGGGCTCAGATAGGGCTTCTCCTCTCACTACAATCTACTTTTCCAATTGAGGCTGAATATATTGTGTGCATTTAAATTTTAAAGCAGCAACTTTAAATATATATGCACATCGAGTAGTGGCAATGCTGTATGTACAGTCTGTCTTTTTCTATATAAGGGTATGTGCAATATATATACATACACACACACACACACACACACTCTAATACATGCTCCCCATATTTAGAGAAAGGTTGGTCTTGCTTTCTCTGGAGTGGAGGGTGGAGATGGCTGAGTGATACATAGAGGTATTCAAAAGTTGTGAGGGATATAGTGAGGGTAATGGGAAACTGAAGCATCTAAACTACAGAGGGCATAGATTTAATGAGAAGTAAGATGGTTAGAGGGTACCTAAAGATTCATTCTTTGCCAGAAGGTGATTGTAAACTGCAACATACTACATGATTGGGTGGTGGAGGAGGTAGTTTCACAATTATGAAGTATTTAGATGAATTGTCAAGACACAGAAGATTACACATTATTTGCTGAATTAGTAGAGATTAATGCTGGCTGAAGGACCTAATTCGAGTTCACATTCATGTTTCTTCTCATTCTACCATATACATGTACGCAGCTAAATGAAACAACATTTCTCTGGGAGCAAGGTGCAAAGCACGGTATATACACTCACTGTCCACTTTATGAGGTGCAGGAGTGTACCTAATAAAGAGACCACAGGAGTAGAACCTGGTGCGGATTTCTGCTGCTATAGACAATCTACTTCAAGGCTCAATGTGTGGTGCTTTCAGAGATGCTCTTCTGCATACCACTCTTATAGTATATGTTTTTTTGGAGTTACTGTCTCCTTCCTGTCTGCTTGAACAATTCGGGCCATTCTCCTCTGACCTCTCTCATTAACAAGGCCATAGAACCGCTGCTCATTGGATGTTTTTTGTGTTTCACACCCTTCTCTGTAAACTTTAGAGAATGTTCTGTGTGAAAACCCCAGGAGATTAGTACTTTCTGAGATGCACAAACCACCCTGTCTGGCACCAACAATCATTACACGGTCGAAGTCACTTATATCCCATTTCTTTCCCAATCTGATGCTTGGTCTGAACTACAAGTGACCTTCTTGATCATATCTGCATGCTTTTGTGCATTGAGTTGCTGCCACATGATTGACTGATTAGATATTTGCATTAAGAAGCAGCTGTATAGCCATACCTAATAAAGTGGCCACTGAGTGTATATCACATACTGCAGGGGTCCCCAACCTTTTTTGCACCGCAAACCAGTTTAATATTGACAATATTCTCGCAGACTGGCTGACGGGGGGGGGGGGGGGAGAGTGGTGGTGCTCAAGTAGGGTTAAACTCACCTCATCATGTCTTTTACTGTTAGGGTTGCCAAGTTTCTCACTCCCAAATGAGGGACAAAAGTAGTAGTCAAATACGGCACAGTGTTTACCCCGAGAAAGACTTCCATGACCGTGAAGCCTTGCGCGGGCACCTGTGTGCGCATGTGTGTACCTGCTGATTTTTTTTCTCCACAAATCGGTTTTGGCTTAATCTTCCCAACTACACTGTACATACATTATTTCTACTTTATATAGGCTGTGTATTTATCATATAATTTCTGCTTTTACTATATGTTAGTGTTATTTTAGGTTTTGTGTTATTTGGTATGATTTTGTAGGTTATTTTTTGGGTCTGGGAACGCTCAAAAATTTTTCTCATGTAAATTAATGGTAATTGCTTCTTCGCTGTATGCCATTTTGGCACGAAAGGTTTCATAGGAACGCTCTACCTTAGTGGGGGAAATACGAGACAAGGGCGGTCCCGTATGGGACAAACAAATTTAGCCCAATATACGGGATGTCTTGGCAAATACGGGACAGTTGGCAACCCTATGTTCAAGTTCAACAGTGCGTGATGGGGAACGAGGAAAGGTGCAGCTGATTCATTTTGTTTACTCGCGGCCCGGTAGCCCATGCTTTGCGGCCCGGTTGTTGGGGACCGCTGATACACAGCGCATAAAATAATATTAACACAATGATTGGAACAGATAATAAAAATATTCTTTAGCTGTACAATTTGACAGAAAGTGCATATAAAACATACTGTTTATATACAGCAGTGCAGTGCTACTGGCGTTGTTATAAGTATGTGTAGTTGGTGGTAGCAAGGTCTTCAGACGTCTCACAGCTTGGGGGAAGAAGTCCAGGCTTAACTGTCCTTGTTTTATACTGTGGTATCTTCTGCCTGACAATAGCAGGTCAAAGACATCGTGGGATGTTTGAGAAGTGTCCTTGATGGTGCTGAATTGCTGAGGGCTCTTCAAATGCGGCATTTCTGTTATATATCTTGGATAGGGGGTGGGGGGAGATGTATGGAGACCCCGATGATTCTCTCAGCCATCCTCACAATCCATTGCAGTCAGATGCCTTGTTATTCCTGTGCTATATAACCCTATGACTTCCAATCTATGATTTACTGGAATATGCCTATATATTTCTCACCCTTTGGCTTCACAGAAAACTTTTATAAAGTATGTACTATTTGCCAAATCTTGAACCTTAATTCAACTCAACTCCGCCTACTTACTTTTTCTTTGCGATTATCTCCTGGAATGATATGATAGGATGGACGGATAAAAATATGATGTCTCTTTGTACTTTTGTTTCAAGTTTTCTTTTGACAGAAATAATCTTTTCTGTGCTGTGTGAGATGAGCAATGTCGGTTCTGGGGAATGTAATATTTTCTCGGGCACAGGGTGACATTTTCTATTTCCTAGATCAGATAAGCTTTTGGCACTTCTGAGAATGATTGTCAATTCAGTTATGAATTACACACCACTGTGTGCCATAGACCTTTGCCCATAAAGAGCTGTGGTGGATCATTTTAAACTTACTTCTCTTGAAATCCTTGTATTGGAGAGGAAGAGAACATCTTATGTTTCCGCTGACTGCATAGGCTTCACATCAGTACTGTATCTCAATACTGAATGGATGAATTGCTCACCTACTGAATTACCAACTGACTTTGCAAGATATCTTCCAATCATTCTTCACATACTGCTGGCATATATCACCTGGCTTCCCACAAAATGTTGAGAATATGAATTAGTTGACTTCAGCTGAACACTGAACTGAGACTCATAATCAGATGCATGGCTGGCATTATACATTTTCCTATTTTAATCTTTGATTACTGGAAGTTAATATAGGAAAACACGTTAAACTTCCTGTCAACCAGGTTAACACTGGCCTTTTGGTCCCTGTTAGTTCAGTCCGCTTGTGATGGAAGTTCTTTCCTGGCAGGATACCAAGAGTGCAATAGGTTTTTAAAAGTTGATGCCTTTTTAATGACCGAATTGCTTATTGTAGAATTAGAAATTCCACCTCCTTGAGAGTGAATTAAGCTATGTATGATGTGGCTCATACTGCTGATGACTTGGTTGTGTTCCAGGTGGAAAGAGAACTTTCACCGGAATACTAATAGAGGATAGAGTGCTTCCAGAGCCCTGGATCGAGAACACCTCCAGCAAATCTCAGGTTACCACTTCAGTACAAATCACATAAAACATATTCTACTCAGTATTTTCAATTTATAAAAGGAGCTGTTAGCTTGTGGTTAGTTTTACCATCCAAATAAAGACAGTTCACAGTTCAGGCATACTGGCTCTATAATAAAACTCAAAGGTTATTGTAGGATATGCTCAGCTTCTCTTTGACTGGATTTATCAGCCTGATTTTCTCAGAAGACTGTCATGAAATCATCGATACAGTTTGGAAAATGGCTTTCAGCCCATTAAATCCACACCAGCCATCAAGTACCTATTTTTACAACAGAGTATTCCATTCTGATCTGCTTTACTTCTCAGAGTCCAGCACTGAAGCCCTTTCTGCTCCTGCTTGTTTCCTCCAGCAGTTGTCTCCAATGTTCACAGCCTCTTGGACCCATCGTGCTCCATCTGCCTCTCAATTTTATTTCTCCCTCTTTTTCTGCCTCAGTCCATCATCCACCTGTCACTCTCTTTCTCAGCTTCCGACCCTTGCCTGGACTAATTTGTCTGTCAGGCCTCACTTACAGCTCCTGTCTCACCACTCCCCTCTCTGAGCAGCCATCTCACTCTACACTTTCAGTTTTAATGCAGGAGTTCAACCCAAACTGTTGACATTTCCTTTCATTCCAGAGAATCTGCCTGATCCTCTGAGCTCTTTAGTCCTGACAAAGGGTCTCGGCCCGAAACGTCGACTGTACCTCTTCGTAGAGATGATGCCTGGCCTGCTGTGTTCGCCAGCAACTTTTATGTGTGTTGCTCTTCCAGTGTGTTTGTTTGTTGACTGAGTTTTGCATTCCTCCTGTCTACCCCCATCCCCATTTACCACTCATCTGCACACTGGAGATAATTTACAGTAGTTAACTACATCAGGCATGTTTATGGTCTAATAGTGCCTCAGAAATTATGAAGGTGTACAGTGTTGTAGCATTACCTGTGACAATTATGTCAGAAGTCTGCAATCTTTAATCCAGTGTAAGGACCTGCGCGCAGATTCTAGGCAGCCAGTTTAGTGGAGGACTGAAGCAGTAATACACTGTCACTTGGAAAGACACTAAGATATTAAAATGAAATCCGGCCTGGAGTCTAGGTACATCTGTTATATTCTGGAATTCTATTAAAGGAAGTTCTCCTCCATGTCCTGGATCTCAACAAAATTACTAAAATATAGATTATTTGTCCATTGTATCTCTTGGAACTTAGACTAGTACAGCACAGGAACAGGCCACTTTGGCCTACAATGTTGTGCTGAACTAATTAAGCTAATGACATCTAATTAAACTAATCCATTCTGTTTGCACATGGCCCATATCTCTCTTGTTTGTGATGCTCTGCTGTTAAGTAATTGGCAGTTGTGTTTCCTGCATCGCAGTACTAACAGAACATGACAGCTTGTTCTCATTGTTTTTAAAGTGCTGTTTGAAAGTGTTTAAAGTGCTGTTGGTGAAGGTGCAATACAATAAAAAAATTTTAGGAGTATCTCACAAGGAGAGCTGTGTAGATCTAGCAGTCTGACTAAAGTACAATGTGACCCAACTAAATCCATTCGATTCAGGCCAGATCTTGAATATATTATCTGAAAATATTTAGTTTCAGTTCTGGCTGTTAAGTGCCAGCACAGCCCACTTTTGTTATCCAGTCTTGGATTGTTTGTGAAGTATCAGGACATGAGTGTTATGTCCATAATCAGTAATTAGTATTTCATCCATTTAGAGTTCAGTTGTGTATTTGACTGTTTATATTTACAGCGCTGGATCGGTTCATCAGCTGTGGAAATATCATTACATCAGAGTGCTTTCAGGATTGAGTTGCCCTGTAAGGTTGGGTCTTAGTCAGATTTGAACCTTATACCTGAGCAAAACTCTCCTAAGAAAACAGAAGAATATAAATTTAAAATATCGTGAACTCTTCTGTTTTGTACATAGCAACAGATCATGATTTTTTTTTAACCATTATGGCCACAAGGATATTTGCCCTCTCATATATTCCCTTTGATCTTCCTTTACTTATGAAGGGGCCAATGCACAGGATTGGAAAAAGCTGCAGAGGGTTGTAAACTCAGGGAGCTCCATCATGGGAGCTAGCCTCCCCACCATCGAGGATATCTTCAAAAGGTGATGCCTCAGAAAGGCAGCATTTATTATTAAGGACTCCTGCCACCTACCACCCAGGACATTTATAGCATTGTACGGGCTTAATAAAAAATAATTCCCAATTCTGATTAAAGATTGGTGACCTGAAACAATCATTCTGCCTAAGATCAGGGGTTACAAACCTGGGGCCCACAGAGCCCTTGGTTAATGGTAGGGGTTCATGGCATTAAAAAAAAAGGTTGGGAACCCCTGTCCTACATGCTGCCTAACCTGCTGAGTATTTTCAGCATTTTCTGTGTTTTTTAAATTCAAATCTGCAGTTTAATCTGCTCTGGCGCATTTAGATGAGGCTCAACATTGACTGAAAGAACAGTTATCCATAAATCACCAGGTCTAAAACATCAACCAGAATCAGTGAAAGTGGAAATTAGGATTTTAGCATCACTAATCACGGAGGCAATGTTCTGTGTGAAAATTGTGATGTAATTTCTATGAGAAAAGGTTTAGAAAGGAACTTTCTCTGCTCTGTAGAATGTCTGGACATCTGCATTGATGTGCACCAGCACAAAAGCACAGGAATTAGAAGAAATTGTGGACCTTTTTTCCCTTTATTCCTGCTACACTATTTAAATAACTATGCTGATGTGTTATATCAACGACACTTTCTTGCATTATTTCCATAACTCTTGTGCTGTATCCATGAGAATCTGACCCAAAGGCCAAGTCCCCCAAATCCACTTGAGTAGAGAATTCCAAAGATTCACCACAGTCTGAATGAAGAGGTTTATCTTCATATTGGATTAGATTAGATTAGATTATGAGGACACTCAGTCCTTGTTTATTGTCATTTAGAAATGCATGCATCAAAAAATGATGCAGTGTTTCTTCAGAATGATATCACAAGAAACGTAGGACAAACCAAGACTAAAACTGACAAAACTACATAGTTATAACATATAGTCACAACAGTGCAAAGCAATACCGTAAATTGATAAAGAGCAGATCATGGGCACGGTAAAAAAAAGTCTCAAAGTCCCAATAACCCCATCATCTCATGCAGACGGTAGAAGGGGGAAACTCTCCCTGCCATGAACCTCCAAGCGCTGCAAACTTGCCAATGCAGCACCATTGGAAGCACCCGACCGCAGCGGACTCTGAGTCCGTCCGAAAACTTCGAGCCTCCGACCAGCCCCTCCGATACACCATCTTCTGCCATGCGCTTTGACCCTCCCCAGCAGCTGAGCAACAAGCAAAGCCGAGGACTTGGGGTCTTCCCCTCCGGAGATTTCGGACCACACAGTAGCAGCAGCAGCAAAGCAGGCATTTCAGAAGTTTCACCAGATGTTCCTCCGTGCTCTCACATCCATCTCCATCAAATCAGGATTGTGTACGGCACCGTACTTGACAAATAACAGACATCACAACCGGAGTGGCCGCTGTGAGCTGCGTCACACCGCCATCTTCTCCTCTCCTCTCCCCTAAATTGCCAACCCCTTATTTTGAGATTGCACACCCTGGTTCTTGACACCCCATCCAAGGAAGGCAACACACGCAAAATGCTGGAGAAACTCTGAAATCCTTATCTACACTCTCCAGCCCGAAAAAAAATGTTGTTGCTTTCGATGAGATAAGTTTTTGTAGATGAAAACCTTTTACCAAAAGTCAGCCACACAATGTGTATAGAATATTTCTGAGGTTCTGTGCAAAAGCAGATGATGGTCCTGTGAAACCGGGGTTTGCAGTCTTAAAATAAGGGGTTGGCAATTTAGGGGAGATATAAAGAGAAACCTCTTCATTCAGCAAACTGTTCTTTTCTTTTTCAATCTTTTTATTAAGTTTCAAAATTAATAAACATAACAATAATAGTAATGATACAAATAGACTGGGATTACATTAGTAATGGTTAACATGTACAAGCATAGATTCCAAGTAACAAATATAGTTTAGCCTCCCAATCTCATAGTAACTAACCATGATGAAGATGTTTTATAAAGAGAAAAAAACCCTAAACTAAGAAAAAACTAAACTAAAAAAAACAAAGATTGGGCTGTCATATTACATTGGCTAAAATTATTTTGTCGTTAACAGCGCTCCTCTATACATGAATAAAAAAATACTACAAAGGATTCAGAAAGGGTCAACTTACATCATATGAAAATATTGAATAAATGGCCTCCAAGTCTCTTCAAATTTAACTGAAGGATCCATAATACCTCTCCTAATTTTTTGCAAGTTTAGGCATGCTGTCGTTTGGGACTGTAGTAGGGGGACTGGAATCTTTCCAATTAAGTAAAATGGATCTTCTGGCTATTAATGTAACAAATACAATTAGATGATAAGCTGACGAGGATAAATTACTAAAGTCTATCACTGGTAGTCCAAAAATTGCATATAGAATATTCCTGACGTTCTATGCGAAAGGAGATGCTGGTCCTGTGAAATCGGTGTTTGCAGTCTTAAAATAAGGGGTTGGCAATTTAGGCGAGATATAAAGAGAAACAACTTCATTCAGTGAACTGTTAAAGTAATTTGGTAGACTGCTTTGTCACTAGAACTTTCAAACAAGCATCAAAAGACCTTGCTTAACTGCTGAGAAGATTCTTCTAAGCAGGTGTTTCATGCACAGCTGGAGTCTCAGCATCACTGCATGCTGTACTGGAAGTAGTTGTGGTGATGGTAAAACCATCAACTATTCCATCTGCCATGTGCATTTTTGTACAAGTTCCAGAAAGAAATTCAGTGCTCTTTATCAAGGTTCATTCAAATAACTGTGTTATACTAGCTGTTCCCTGGGAGAAGCATTGATTAAAGCTGACAGATTATTAACTCTGGCCTAAAAACCCAGTGCAAAGAGCTAGCTATGCCCCAATGCTGGGGGCAGGTGTGATCCGAAGTGTAGGACCATGTGCTGTGGAATGCATGGTATCTTGGTGCAACTGCCACACAGACTCTGTGAGGGAAGACCACAGTGGAAGGCCAGGTCACAGGAGATTAAAATGCTGGAGAAACTCAGTGGTCAGGCAGTGTCTGTAGAGGGAGAAGGGCAGTCAGTGTAAAAACCCTCAGAGTCATTGCTCATGCAATGGAAGTGATTGAAAGGTTGATATCATTCTGAGTTATAATGTAAACTTCAACACTAATAATAAATGCAGTAGGTCTAGCAATATTCTGAAATTTATTGGTGCTGGACCAGCAAATTCTTAACGCATTTTTAATTTATTTTGTTTAGATGTTACACAATATTATAATGTATGTGTCCAGTGGTAAGTTTAAAGAAAATGTGGGAAATGGGAACCTCTTGGAAGGTGGGAACTGGGCTCTGGTAAGTCAAAATAGGTCCAAGCCAATCAGGGAGTAGCACAGAAATGGGCCCTCATACATTGGACAGGAAGAGAGGGGCCTGGGTTCCACTGAGCTGGGATAATAATAGTAG
The DNA here is from genome assembly GCF_963921235.1 of Mobula hypostoma. Taxonomy (NCBI): domain Eukaryota; kingdom Metazoa; phylum Chordata; class Chondrichthyes; order Myliobatiformes; family Myliobatidae; genus Mobula; species Mobula hypostoma. The sequence goes on from NC_086100.1 coordinate 161,113,992, forward strand.
AATAATAAACTTTACCTGAAGCCAACCTATTAGAATTTCTGATTATGGTAAAGCTCTAGTAATCTGTTATCAACCATTGTTTGGCACCTATAGTTGCTGACCTCATAAGATCTGATTTCTGCTCCACAGTTATGAGCCCTAGTTGCTTATCTCCCTTCCTCTCACCAGGGCCCTGGTTCCACAATCCCTTCCACTCAGCAGAGCACTGAGAAAATTGATTATTCTACTGTTAACTTCTGAATAAAAGTTTAATTAAAAGTGTGTAGGGCCAAAACATCCAATAGTCCAGAAAGTCTTTAAGCCCAGTACCTCAAAAGTTCAGGGTGGATCAGATTATCAGAATATCACTGCTGTCAAACAATAGATTATTGAAGCTTTACTCTAGTGAGGTGTGACTGTTCTGCATTTTATATTTGCATATGTTACAAATAAAATATATTTTCAACAAATATATGAACTGTCCACCTCTCAGCTGTGGCTTTTCTTGGTTCTGGGCACTCATAGTTGCCGAATCAAGCCTCATAGTTTTTTGCACAGTATCAGGCATATTATCAATGTTCCAAGTCAGAACCTCTGCTCTCAGTGAGCTGTGTATCTTTGGAATTCTCTGACTGGGGCTATCATTAAGGATGCTCAAAACTGAGATGGAAAATGTATGGTCTAAGCAGAAATGAGCTCTATGAGGATTGAGCAGGTCCCTGGAGATAAAGCCAAGATCAGAAGAGTGATGATCTTACTGAAAGGCGGATGCTTGAACGGTCAAATAGCATTTTTCAAATTATGCTCTCATTCCTTACGTTCACTCTACCTAATAAATCCCTGACTTGGCTAAACTTAGTGCTATCAGTTTTGAGCATGAATCTACTGGCTACATTCCTGCACAAATCCCTCACTCTCTGCCCCGCACATACCCATCCCATCAACAATCCCATCCCATTCACCTCTTATTTTTCTGGATTGAAGGAGTCCTATCAAAATGCACTAAGGTGTGTAGTATACACAAAGTGGCCACCTGTACACCTGTCCGCTAGTGCAAATATTTAATCATTCAATCATGTGGCAGCAACTCAATGCATAAAAGTATGCAGACGTGGCCAAGAGGTTCAGTTGTTCTTCGGACGAAACATCAGAATGGGGAAGAAATGTGATCTAAGTGATTTTGACTGTGGAATGATTGTTGGTGCCAGACGGGGTTGTTTGTGTATCTCAGAAACTGCTGATCACCTGGGATTTTCAGACGCAGTACTCTCTAGAGATTACAGAGAATAGTGCAAAAAAAATTAAACCAAAAAGAAAAGAAATCCACTGAGTGGCAGTTCTGATGGCAAAAATGGCTTATTTAACTTCCAGTAAGATGGCGGCACACTGAAATGCATCGGCTTCTACAGGGCTAAACAAAGACATCATTGTATTTTTTAAATTTATTTTTTATGAATGCAAGACCCTGCAGGACATTAAGAACTTAAAATACTACAGGTCTACACCATCGGCGAATTGCTGGTTGGCGAAGGAACTGAAGGAGTTGGACTCGCACTGCTGCCTGTGTCAGAGATGCTGGTATACGAAGGAGGTTTGCAGTCTAACAACGAGTGACCATTTCAGTCACTTTTCTTGGGATCGCAAGATTCTATCGGACGTTGTTAATGTGGAATGTTGCAAGTCGGATTTACTGATTTATTAGCAAATGGCAGAGGAGCTGCGTGGTCTCAGTCATAGTGAGGACTGGGCCTCAAGCTGTGGTGTCGCCTGTTTACAGCCACCTAGGAGAGAAGTGTTGGAGTCTGTCCACTCCACCAGAGGCAGTGCGGCATGGCATCCAAGCTGGAGTTAGTTCTGTGCTGCTCACTTGGCAGAAGACAAGCCATATTAAGTTCAACTGCAGACTAGGGCAACATTCATGGACTCAGAGTCTTCCACTGTATATATTTTTTGTGTGACTGTATTTTACCAGTATCTTCTGTGCTTGCCATCTTATATGTGCTATTTGTGCTTTGTGCTGTGCATGACTGTTGGTACTACATTTTGCACTTTAGCCCTCACGTAACCCTGTTTCATTTGGCTCTATTCATGGGTATTCATGTATAGTTGAATGACAATTAAACTTGAACTTAAATGAGAGAGGTCAGAGAAGAATGGCCACACTGGTTCAAGCTGACAGGAAGATGACAGTAACTCAAATAACCAAGCATTACAACGTGATGTGCAGAAGAGCATCTTTGAATGCACAATATGTTGAACCTTTAAGTGGATGGGCTACAGCAGCAGAAGACCCCAACCAGACACTCAGTGGCTGTGACGAGAGTCCATAACAAGGATGGTTTGGACCCAAATGTTAGGGTATCCAAAGCAAGATTCGAGACATGGTATGAAACTGGATCTGAGCTCAAAACAAACACTAGACAACATCACGCATTGGCTTACGATTGTGCACAAAACCTCAGTTCAGGTGTCTTCGATTCTTGGTGCCCAGAACATGATTACCAATTACTGGGACTGCCATAAACACCTAAAGAGGCTGCTCCAGCTATCCGTACTTCAGGGAGTTAGAGCTGCTGTGGTCGGGAGCATCTCTTAATAACACCCTCTCCCCTACAGCCAACTCCTGATGATCCTAGCTGTTTGGAGAGGTGGTGATGGTAATGGTAGATGAGAGCCAGATCCAAGATGTCTCCTTCAGGCACCCAGCTCCTATCCTTAGGTCCAAAACCTTCCCAGTCCATGAGGTATTGCTGAACACCTCTAACAGTATGCAAGTCCAAAATTCTTCTCACTGTGAAGACTTGTTCCCCATTGATAAACCTGGGTGGTGGTGGGGCTAAGGGCTAGATATGTGGGATTGATCTTTAGGGTTTTGGAAAGCTGCAAGGTGTAAGCCACTGGGTTTACTTTCCTCAGGACTTTGATGGGTCCAATGAACTTGGGTGTCAACTTTCTAGATTCCACTCAGAGAGGCAAATCATAAGTGGACAGCCTGAGCTGTTGCCCAGGCTGCAGAGCGGGTCCTTGTCTTTGCCTTTGGTTCATCTTGGCCTCTATGTCTTGTGCCCTAATCCATTTTTGCTTGCAGTGTTGGATGAAATTTTTAGCCATAGAGACCCCAACCTCAGCGTATTGTCATGGAAAGAGAGGCAGAGGATAACTAAACTGGCACTTGAATAGTGACATCCGATGCGCCAAGTGCTGTAGGGTGTTATGAGCGACTTCTGCCCACATCAAATTGTCACACCACTCATCCGGTCTTTATGAATCCAGCCGTCTTAGGGTACATTCTAAATCTTGTTTGGTCCACTCCGTCTGGCTATTGGACTGCGAGTAAAGCCCAGAGGAAAAGCTTGCTGTTGCACGTCTCAGTTTACAGAACACTCTCCAGAAATGTGACGAGAATTGTGGACCATGATCTGAGACACTGTCCACTGGGAATCCTTAGATCCTGAAGATCTGGTCCAGGACAATTTCTGCTGTCTCCTCTGTAGTTGGTGGCTTCTCCAAGGCAATGACCTTGAAGGCTTTTGATAACAGATCGACAATTACCGTGATGACTGACTTCCCCTTGGATGACAGGAGACCTATGACAAAGTCCACGGAAGTGTGTGCCCAACATCTTTCTGAAACAGGGAGGGGTTGGAGGAGTACTTGAGGTCGGGTACGTGTCTCCTTGATCCAGGTGAACACCTCACATGCCTGCACGTACTGCCGAACCTCTTTCATTATTTTGGGCCTCCAATACCTCCCCTTGATAAAGTCAAGGATCCTAGCAGTCCCTGGGAATGCAGTCATTCTCAACAAATGTTCCCATTCTAGTATTCGGGACCAGACAGAAGTTGGGGTGAACAGCCGACATGGAGCGTCGTTCTTGGGAATCTCTCCTTCCACTTGGGCCTTGTGCACAAGAGTGTCAATTCCCCAATGAATTGGTGGCACCACCCTGGCTTGGAGCAAAATACTGGTAGGCTGCTCCTCTTGTGCCAGTTCATCAAACTGATGGGACAGGGCATCTGTCTTCTGGTTCTTTGACCCCGGTTGATAGGTCAGGATGAATTCAAAACAGTTAAAGAACAAAGTCCACCTAGCCTGCCTGGAATTTGGTCTCTTGGCCTCCTGAACAAAAGCCAGCTTCTTGTGGTCAGTCCAAATGATAAAAGGATTCTTGGTCCCCTCTAACCAGTGACGCCGTTTCTCCAAAGCTAAATTAACCATAAGAAGCTCCTGACTCATCTTGTCTTTGTTCCTCCTTGCCAGGATTAGCCACCTGGAAAAGAAAGCACACGAGTGCACTTTACTGTCCAAGGGTGATCGTTGAGACAAGATGACACCCACACTGTAGACTAAGGTGTTCACCTCCATGATGAACGGAAGGTCCGGGTTAGGAGAAACCAAGATGGGAGCTGATGTGAACCGCTGTTTAAGCTCTGCAAAAGCAGCCTCCACTTCAGAAATCCAGACAAAAGAGCTTGTTGATTCCTTAGATAGCACCATCACTGGAGCTGCCACAGAGTTGAAGTTTCTGATGAACTTCTGGTAGGTTTGCCAACACCAAGAATTGTTGAACTTCATTGATATTAGATGACGGTGGCCACTCTCTGATTGTCAGGTTCTTCGTGGGGTCCATCTTGAGATTACTATTGGAGAAGATGAAACCCAAAAATGAAACCCAGTTCAAAATTGCTGGTGAACGCAGCAGGCCAGGCAGCATCTCTAGGAAGAGGTACAATCGACATTTCGGGCCGAGACCCTTCATCAGGACTAACTGAAGGAAGAGCTAGTAAGAGATTTGAAAGTGGGAGGGGGAGGGGGAGATCCAAAATGATAGGGGAAGACAGGAGGGAGAGGGATGGAGCCAAGAGCTGGACAGGTGATTGGCAAAAGGGATATGAGAGGATCATGGGACAACAGGACCAGGGAGAAGGAAAAGGGGGAGGGGGGAAAACACAGAGGATGGGCAAGGATTATAGTCAGAGGGACAGAGGGAGAAAAAGGAGAGAGAGAGAAAGAATGTGTGTATATAAATAAATAATGGATGGGGTACGAGGGGGAGGTGGGGCATTAGCGGAAGTTTGAGAAGTGAATGTTCATGCCATCAGGTTGGAGGCTACCCAGATGGAATATAAGGTGTTGTTCCTCCAACCTGAGAGTGGCTTCATCTTTACAGTAGAGGAGGCCGTGGGTAGACATAATCAGAATGGGAATGGGATGTAGAATTAAAATGAATGGCCACTGGGAGATCCTGCTTTCTCTGGCGGACAGAGCGTAGGTGTTCAGCAAAACGATCTCCCAGTCTGCTTCGGGTCTCGCCAATATATAGAAGGCCACGTCGGGAGCACCGGACGCAGTATATCACCCCAGCCGACTCACAGGTGAAGTGTCGCCTCACCTGGAAGGACTGTCTGGGGCCCTGAATGGTGGTAAGGGAGGAAGTGTAAGGGCATGTGCAGCACTTGTTCCGCTTACAAGGATAAGTGCCAGGAGGGAGATCAGTGGGGAGGGATGGGGGGAACAAATAGACAAGGGAGTCGCGTAGGGAGCGATCCCTGCGGAAAGCAGGGGGGGGGGAGGGAAAGATGTGCTTAGTGGTGGGATCCCGTTGGAGGTGGCGGAAGTTACGGAGAATAATATGTTAGACCCGGAGGCTGGTGGGGTGATAGGTGAGGACCAGGGGAACCCTATTCCTAGTGGGATGGCAGGAGGATGGAGTGAGAACAGATGTGCGTGAAATGGGGGAGATGCGTTTGAGAGCAGAGTTGATGGTGGAGGAAGGGAAGCCCCATTCTTTAAAAAAGAGGATATCTCCCTCGTCCTGGAATGAAAAGCCTCATCCTGAGAGCAGATGTGGTGGAGACGGAGGAATTGCGAGAAGGGGAAGGCATTTTTTCAAGAGACAGGGTGAGAAGAGGAATAGTCCAGATAGCTGTGAGAGTCAGTAGGCTTATAGTAGACATCGGTAGATACGCTATCTCCAGAGACAGAGCCAGAAAGATCTAGAAAGGGGAGGGAAGTGTTGGAAAAGGACCAGGTAAACTTGAGGGCAGGATGAAAGTTGGAGGCAAAGTTAATGAAGTCAAGGAGCTCAGCATGTGTGTAGAAAGCAGCGCCAATGCAGTCGTCGATATAGCGAAGGAAAAGTGGGGGACAGATACCAGAATAGGTACGGAACATAGATTGTTCCACAAAGCCAACAAAAAGGCAGGCATAGCTAGGACCTATACGGGCACCGCTGCATCTGCTCTCAGGATGAGGCTTTTCATTCCAGGATGAGGGAGATGTCCTCCTTTTTTAAGGAAAGGGGCTTTCCTTCCTCCACCATCAACTCTGCTCTCAAATGCATCTCCCCCATTTCACGCACATCTGCTCTCACTCCATTCTCCCGCCACCCCACTAGGAATAGGGTTCCCCTGGTCCTCACCTACCACCCCACCAGCCTCCAGGTCCAACATATTATTCTCCATAACTTCCGCCACCTCCAACGGGATCCCACCACTGAGCACGTCTTCCCCCCAACTGCATTCCGCAGAGATCGCTCCCTACGCGACTCCCTTGTCTATTCGTCCCCCCCATCCCTCCCCACTGATCTGCCTCCTGACACTTATCCTTGTTAGCGGAACAAGTGCTACACATGCCCCTACACTTCCTCCTTTATCACCATTCAGGGCCCCAGACAGTCCTTTCAGGTGAGGCGACACTTCACCTGTGAGTCGGCTGGGGTGACATACTGCGTTCGGTGCTCCCGATGTGGCCTTCTATATATTGGCGAGACCCGACGCAGACTGGGAGATTGTTTTGCTGAACACCTACACTCTGTCCGCCAGAGAAAGCAGGATCTCCCAGTGGCCACACATTTTAATTCCACATCCCATTCCCATTCTGAAATGTCTATCCACAGCCTCCTCTACTGTAAAGATGAAGCCACTCTCAGGTTGGAGGAACAACACCTTATATTCCGTCTGGGTAGCCTCCAACCTGATGGCATGAACATCGACTTCTCTAACTTCCGCTGATGACCCACCTCCCCCTCGTATCCCATCCGTTATTTATTTATATACACACATTCTTTCTCTCACTCTCCTTTTTCTCCCTCTGTCCCTCTGACTATACCCCTTGCCCATCCTCTGTGTTTTCCCCTCTCCCCCTTTTCCTTCTCCCTGGTCCTGTTGTCCCATGATCCTCTCATATCCCTTTTGCCAATCACCTGTCCAGCTCTTGGCTCCATCCCTCCCCCTCCTGTCTTCTCCTATCATTTTGGATCTCCCCCTCCCCCTCCCCTCCCCCTCCCACTTTCAAATCTCTTACTAGCTCTTCCTTCAGTTAGTCCTGACGAAGGGTCTCGGCCGGAAACATCAACTGTACCTCTTCCTGGAGATGCTGCCTGGCCTGCTGCGTTCACCAGCAACTTCTATGTGTGTTGCTTGAATTTCCAGCATCTGCAGAATTCCTCGTGTTTGTGAAATGAAACAGTTGTCATGTGAAACTCGGACTTCCCTAACTTGACAGGGAGTTCATGGTCTAGGAGCCTCTTTAAAATGTCCCTGACATGAACAATGTGCTCCTCCATGGCCTTCGAGAAGATTAGGAAATCATCTAAGTAGACAAAGGCGTACTTATAGAGAGTATCCTGGAGCATGTTGCTTCTAATGGCCTGGAAAACGTCTGGAACATTCACAAAGCTGAAGGGCATAACCAAGTACTCGTAGACCCCGTCAGTGTATTGAATGCAGTCTTCCACTCATCACTTACCCTGATATGGACCAGATTATGTGCACTCCGAAGGTCTATCTTTGTAAATACTCTTACTTCTTGGAGCATCTTCAAGGCTGTATTCGTGAGTGGAAGAATGTAGCAATTCTTGGCCATTATGCAGTTTAATCCCTCATAATCAATATGTGGCCACTGGTTCCCATCTTTCTTTGGTACAAAGAAGAAACCTGTGTTGACGGGTGAGGTGGAGGGCCAAATGTAGCCCATAGAAAGTGCATCCTTTATATACTCCATTGTGCTTTTCTCTGGGTCTATGAGCTCACACAATCAACCCTTAGGGAACAAGTACCAGGCAGCAGGTCGAGAGCACGGTGCTTCGGTTGGTATGATGGAAGAATTGACATCTCTCCCTTGCTGAAGACCTCTTCCAAGTCCTTGTAGATGGAGGGGATTACGACAGGTATGGGCTTTGCTGTCTCCCCTGGACCTTCCTTCGAGGTTGACTCCTGAGGCTTCTTAGGTGGCAGAGGTGATTCAACGGACTTCAGAGTCCTGTCATTCATAGAAACAGTTGCCAAATCAGAGTCCAAATCTCCATCCGTATCCTTGGGCAATGACAGTGAGTTCTCCTCTGGGAATAGGTTTCAAGGATCAGCATATAGGAGTCTTTCCCTTCTTTGAGAATTGGAAGCTGGATCCCTTAAGCTTAGCAGCAAATTTCCCAGACTGCTCAGGCATACCCTTGGACCTCTCCTGAACTAGAGATTCCCTCTCTGTAGCTTCTGTGGGATCCCGACCAGACAATATTGGGACTCGCACAGTCCCGTTGGCCGGAACCGGCTTGTCTGCTCTTGAAGGCAGAACTAGGTCTCCAGAAAGTCTCAGGTTCCCTCGCACTGAAGGCTGTCCTCTTATTTCATTAGTCATGGCAGAGTCTGGGTATCGGAACACCTTACTGCAAACAAACCCACATACAATGACTGGACCAAGCAATAATGCTCCCCTCCCTCCAGTCCATGGATGGGTTATGCTGTGACTGCCAAGGGTACCCCGGGATCAGAGGAATGAGTGGAAAGTCAATAATGTAGAAACTAATGTCTTCCACATGATCCCTTCTCTGTTGCTGGATCTACCCTTGGTCCCAGCAGGCAGCTGTCTAAGACAGTTGTGGACATGAACTGGCTGAACTCTCACAGTGGTATGTCGAACTATGGGTGGGTTCCTAAAGCCAGAAAATTACCTGCTGTCCCAGAGTCCACTAGACCCTTCGGCTCAAAACTAAAATCCATGGGATTGAGCATAGTGGCTGCTACCTTCACGGTCCTCCTGACACTGGACGGTCTTAGCAGTTCTCCAGGTTGATTGCAGCTTCGGACATTTGGCCAGCAGCTGACCTGCTTTCCCGCAGCAAATGCAGCTCCTTTAATCTGATGCCGGGTCCTCTCATCTGCAGAGAGTTTAGTGCAACCGATCTGCATGGGTTCGACCGAATCCTGAGCAGGCGTCGGGCTGGTCATGGTCTGACATTGGGGTGTCTGCAGTGCATGGGGACTGGACTTGAACTGGCTCTCTTCGACCTCCTGAAGTGATCCCATTTTCACTCTGCCAGACGATTATTGAGACAGATGGACTGGCCGATCAGAATCTCAAGTTCTCTGCTGGCTCTCCAAAGGCAAGGGCATCCTTCAGTTCATCTCTGAGTCTGTGGTGATACAGCATGACCAAGGCCTCCCCATTTCCAACCACGGTCCAAAGCCAAGTTCTGAAATATGATTGCATAGTCATCCACCAATCATGTTGAATCTTCATCAGGCATTCCAAGGCTCGGCGGGCTCCGGTTAGGTGATGAATCAATCACCTTCTTTTTGGCAGCCATGAGTTCCTTCAAATCCGAACAGATCTCTGAGCTGTGTTCCATATGCAGGGTGACCCATGCCAGGGCTCTTCCAGTCAGAAAAGAGAGAATGAAGGCCACGTTTCCATGCTCCGAAGGGAACCGGGATGGTTGGAGTTCAAATACTAATGAGTATTGGATGAAGAAGCCACGGTAAGAACCCAGGTCACTGTTGAATCTCTCCAGGGTTGGAAGATGTACTAACTCCACAGAGCAACCGACAGCCTCACCTGAGTGACTGTGACTTCCACCCCGCAATAGCTGGCACACAATGACCTGGGGTCATGTATCTTTAGGCTCTGTCTTGAAATTTTCTCGCATGGGGTTTGGCCATAGCTGACAAAAGGCTTCGATACTCTGCTGGGTTCACGTTGCCTCGATTGCACTGTGATGGGAATCCTTGATGAAGTTGGTTTGGACCCAAAGCAACGCTTGAAACACAGTATCAAACTGAATCTGAGCTCAAAACATACGCTAGATGATATCACTGGTAGGCTTACAATTGAGCACCAAACCTCAAGTGTTCCTTAAATACTCGATTCTTGGTGCCCAAAACATGATTACCAATTAGCAGAACCATCCTGAAACCCTAAAGGGACCATACTCTGGGGAGTTAGAGCGTCTGAATCCTGGAAGTTGGTGTGGTTGGGGGTATCTTAGAATAGTGGCTACTTTGAGATACAGGTGGTACCTAATAAAGTGTCCACTGAGTGTAAATGGGCAGTCCTCATCACAAAATACTGAGTCTTCTTATCATGCTAAAACATCTGTATTGTTGCTGCTACACCCCTCACAGCAATCAGAAAGCAGCACAATTTAACATTAAAAGAGAAAAGCAAATATTGGCACGAGGTTTGTTGGAACTTGCCAAGCCTGGCAAAAGACATTGTTGAATTTGTTCTAAACATTTTATTCTCTTGAAGCGGGGTTAAAGCCAGCCTCGAAGTCAAGTAATTAATTTCCCAGGAGTTTATTATGGAAGAGAAAATCAATCGATCTAACACACAGAAAAACAACAAATTGGTTTTCTTGCTGATATTCTTGATTATGTGAATTCAAAGCACACTGAGTGCTGGAGGTTCTAGAAAATGGATGTACAATTCAATACAGTCCATCAAATCATTTATGTAACAATTCTCAAAATTAAAGGGAACAGTGTTTTGAAGGGCAGAATATATAGTTCCCTTAAAAAATTGACAAGGCTTGTTCTTTTAGGATAGAAGAATTTGTTGTTGTTTCTTCTTCGGTTGTCCATCGAAATGCAATGACGACGTCCACTCCTTTAACGGTGAGATCTTTGATGACTATACAGTCCTATCCTGGACCTACAAGCTCTATTGCAGGTGGGACATGTATATGTGGTAGTGGTGGCAACCATGGCTGCATTTCTCCTGGCTCTCTTCTGCTGTCTTCTGGTTGTTCTTTCCATCTCCAGAATATGAAACCCATCCCTACACAGCTGTTGCCAAGTGGTACGGTCAGCAGCAACATCCTCTAGGTCCTCAGGTCTGATCTTGCACTTCTTTAAAGCATTCTTCATCTGATCCTTATAGCACTCCTTCAGCCCTCCAGCTGAGCGTCGACCACGATGTAGCTGGCTGTATAACACTCTGCCGGGTAGCGACATGGGGGCATCCTTATCACGTGCCCCAGCCACTGCATCTGGCGCTGGGTGATCATGGTCTCAATACTCCTGCATTTGGTCTTTACAAGTATTTCATTGTGAGGCACCCGCTCACACCAGGTAATTCCCAAGATGCGATGGAGGCAGCTTATGTAGAAGCACTCCAAGGACTTCATGTGATGGCTGTACGTTACCCAAGCTTCATAGCTATAAAGGAGGGTGGTGATACAGACCGCTGGGTATACGGTGACCTTTGTGGAGGGACGAAGGCTCCTGTTCTGAAAGACTCTACGCCGAAGTCTCTCAGAGGCAGCTGATGCCTGTTTAATGCGGCTCTGGATGTCATTGTCAATGCCGCTTTCCTCAGAGAGAATGCTCCCCAGGTATTTGAAAGATGGCACTACAGTAACAGAGACATACAGCTCTGAAACAGGCCCTTCAGAGCTCCAGGTCCATCCCCATGCCAGCACCAACTATACATTTGCATTAATGCTACATTAATCCCATTTTCTCCAACTCCAATTTTTATATTTTTTGAGGTTCAGCTCAACATTCTCTAAGTATTTATTTGTAGGAATGGAGTTAGTGCATCAATTATTGGTGTTCTATGTCTGACTTTTGGAGATAGCGTTAACTTACAGGGCTAACATTCAGAAATATGGCCATTGATCCACAGGCACAAGGCCAAATTGCACCAGGGCAGCTAGAGATTTATTTTCAAGCAATATTATAAGACTGAGATTAAAGGTCATACAATTTACAGTGATCCTGAACTGTTATATCAAACCATCTTGTTTTCAAATGCTCTCCAAGAAAGAATATCTTCAGTTCTGAACCACATTGGCCTTTATATGACTCCATGCTCATCGAATGTGGTTGACTCTTTCATTGTCTCCTCTATTAGGTGGTAACAGAGGATGGCCAACAAGTGGTGATGTTACCAGTGATGTTCTCATTCTTGTGAATAAATAAGAATTTTGGGTGCTCGCACAAACATGATTGTTTATTTTAGAGGAACTCCCAAATTAAGTTTGGAAGCTTCTACAGGCAATGCTGCAAATCAGAGTGCGATAATCTCAAACTACTATTGTACTTCAAAAAGAAACAAGCTTAAATTAATATTACCTCATTCTACAAAAGCCAAAACCAAGCTGTTGTAGATCACATCTGGTTCACTAATAATCTTCAGGGAGGGGAATCTGCCTCCCACGCCCAGCCTTTATGTAACTCAAGACCCACCAATGTGGTTGAATCTCAGAAGAAATTAAGGATGGACAAAAATAATAGCATTTTCAGATGTGTGAATAAGTAAAACTAAAAACACTGTGAGTTAACTGTCTTGGACCTTCAAGAGGTTGGGCACATTAATATAAACAATATTTTATGTTTCCCAAATAGGGGTGGACAAAGTAGAACTGATTCACTGAGATAAATGCCTTTTCTGTTAATCCTACTCTTTCCAAAATGATTATGAAGCTACATCATTTGCTCCTTTATTGGTGAAAAACACACATTGCATTTTCTGCATGCTATATCTTCATTACAATTACTCAATTCTGGAATGCTTTGGGACACTGTGAGTGGTTGATGGAGAGATGTCAGCCGTTAACAAATTGCTGTGCATTTGTACAGTCATTGAGACAGTTTCAATTCAACCTCTGCACCAAAGATAGTGATTAAATGTCTGCCACTTTCATCAACTATAACTTTGTTTTATGTGAATAACCATGGAGATCCAGAAACAAACTCAAATTTATATAATTGCTTTACTAAATTCTAATTTTCTTTGAAGCACTGCAGTACAGAAAGATAATGACTAAATATTTTGAAATTGTGTTCCTATTTCCCAAATGCTATCGTTCAGATCTCCTGTGAAATTTAAATTTGTCCTCGTTGATAGAAGAAATGTCTTAATTAATCCTCATCTGTCAGAAAATTCTGTTTTTCACTCAGACTTGACACTTTTTATTACTTGGAACTTTACAGAATTAACTTGCTTTGATTCTACTTCTTTTCAGCTGTAGTGGGAAATAGCAAACCTGACAGATGAGAACAGTGGGAATAATATTGGAAGCATGTCCTCTCCTATGTAGTATCTGTAGTTGTTAATGAACGCAAATGAAAGTGGCACCTACAGTCCATTTTCTTTCTAATTATCTCGTGAGGCTTCCCTTGAAGTGCTGTCAAAATTCTTTGAAGGCAATGGATGTTACTGTCTTGACAATTGCAAAGTCAGACCTTTGAGGAATTTAAACAGTAGGATATGAAATTGCACAGTCTTTACTAAAATTAATTTATTTTCCAGTTACTAAGGAAGGAATTTGTTTTCTTCCTCTTTCCTCTGCCCAATGGCCTCTGCTCTAAAAGGAAGACATTTATTTTTGAAGCCTTAGACAGCATAATAACAAAGTTGAGTCCAAGAAAGGTTCTGTGGCCTTGTTGTACATTCATCATTTCCTATGGTGATATTGTTGGCAAGACCAGAATTTATTGCAATCCCCTAAATGCCCTTGCAAAGATAGTGATCATCTGCCATCTTAAGTGGCTGCCATGGTGAAGATATTCTCACTGCAGTAGATCTGCAATATATTGTAAGTCAGGATGATGTGATTTAGAGGGGAGTTTGCAGGCTATGTTGCTCTTAGTACTCCTTTCATACTATAGTTGCACTCATATACTTGCTACCCTCAATCTTCTGGGTATGGAATTGACTGTCACAGTATCCTTGGAGGGCGACTCTTAAACATTTGGCACCCTGCATCTCCTGTGTGCTGGACCGGAGGGACTGTATGCCCAAGGCTGAGGGATGAAGAGTGTAATCACAATCCACATTCTAAAGAATACATTATTCTGAAGGTTGACCACAGCCCCCTCAAATAATGAATGGATTTTAGGAAGGCATCACACAATCACAGTTTCTTTGGCTTTGTTTGATAGACTATTTTATCTGTTTTCTTTTGGTAGAAACACAAGCAAAAATTGATTGTTTGGCATCTGGAGCCTCATCCACCATTCAGGGTCATCTGTGACACTTCCAAGTGCCCAACCTTTCCTGTATCTACGTTTTATTTTTTACTATTAAAATATCTCAGTGTTTAGTAACTGACCCAATATGTGTTGTTGCCTGTGGAATCTCTTACACCTTACCCTACACCCATGCTCTGCAGATTTACCTCTACTATGGGGGAAAAAGTTTTCAATTATTAATCCTACCTGTTTTGTGATTGAGTTTTCTGAATACATACCACTCTCAAGCATTCCCTCAGCTCTTTTGTTCCAGTGCATCAAATCAAGCCTGTCCAGTCTCTCCGCCAGGTCAAAGTGTTCCATCGTAAGTAGCATTCTAGTGAGGCTCTTCTGCATTGTCTCCTGTGCAAAGCATATCCTTCCTACAGTGTGGCAACCAGAAACGTACACAATGCTTTAGCTGTGGCCGAGCCAACATTGTATAAAATACTATAACCTTCAAGTTCTTATATTTTTTGTCTCGGCCAATGACAGCAAGTATGTAAAATGCTTTCTTAATCACCTTGAACATCACAGGGTCAAGATGGCAGTATACTCGGTCACAGATAAAGGGGTGATTGTTCATCCTTTGCATCTTTCGTGGGATCACAAATAACTGCTGGATTTTGAGAACATTAAGTTCTGCAGGTCTTTCTCACTGGTGAGCTGCTCGATAGTGGGACTTGTTGCTCCCCGTCCTGACGGCAGCTACGGCCACCCAAGTTCGGAGGCCGTGCGTGGCCTAATAACCTGTGCAAATGATTACCTTGGATGTTTTTCTTGGGATCATAAAACCCTGTTGGACATTGGTAATGTAGAATACTGCAAGACTGGTTCACTGTTGAGACCAGTAGCTGGCGAGTTGTGTGGCCTTGGTTGTCGCGCGGACAAGGCCTTCATGCCGTGGGTTGCCTGTTGCAGCCCAGGAATTGAGACACCAGAGCTGATGTGGGAAATAGCTGGAGTCTGTGCTGGCTTGGAGGCTGGTTCTTCCATCCGCATTGCCCTCCAGTGTTCACTCAGAAGATGAGTTGGATTGAGGTTATCTGAGTCTGTACCACTGTGTATAATGAGGAACTGTTGCACATTAGTCTACAGACCATGCCCCTCAGGGACTTGGGTGATATACAGTATATACTTTTATGACTATGTTTTTCTGCTATCTTAAATATATATGCTATAAGTACTGTGCTGTGGGTGACTGTTGGTATTGTGTACCCAGGAGGAACGCTATTCAATTTAACTGTATTCATGTGTTCTGACAGGCTGCATCACTGTCTGGTATAAGGAGAGGGGCAGGACAACTGCACAGGACTGAAAGAAGCTGCAGAGAGTTGTAAATTTAGTCGCTCCAGAACATATTCAAGGAGCAGTGTCTCAGAAAGGCAGCGTCCGTTATTAAGGGCCACCAGCACGCAGGGCATGCCCTTTTCTCACTGTTACCATCAGGTAGAAGGTACAGAAGCCTGAAGGCACACACTCAGCGATTCAGGAACAGCTTCTTCCCCTCTGCTATCTGATTTCTAAATGGGCATTGAACTCTTGGGCACTACCTCACTTTTAAAATATATATTATTTCTGGTTTTTGCACAATTTTTAATTTATTCAATATACATATACTGTAATTTATTTATTTATTATTATTATTTAATTTCATTATTTTTCTTCCATATAACATATTGCATTGTACTGCTGCTGCTAAGTTAACAAATTTCACAACACATGCCGGTGATAATAAACCTAATTCTGTATGGCTGAATTAAACTTGAACTTGAACTTGTCAAACTATGCTGCCACTTTCAGGAATCCTTGGACATTCACACAGAGATGTCTCTGTCACTCAATATTCTCCAAAGCCCTACCATTCATTACTGTCCTACCCTAAGATGATTTCTTAAAGTGCGTCATCTCACACGTATTGGGATTAAATTCTGTCTGCTGTGTTTCTCCATCATATCAACTGATTAATGATCAGAATGGAAATGATGGGCCAAAGGGCCTATTTCTGTTTCAATTGGCTGGGGGGGATTTCTCCCTAATTATCACGAACGTTACTGATGTTTGTCTTATCTTCAGACTTAACAAACTTATTCCTTACATTCATATACAAATCGTTAATGTATATAGCAAACAGTAAGGGTGCTAGCATTGATCCCTATGGTGCATCACTGGTCACAGGCTTCCAGTTACAAGATTAACCTTCCACCATCAAACTCTTTGTCATATAATGAAATCATTTTAGGATCAAACCTGCCAATTTGTTATCAATCAGATTTTAGATCAGCCTCCCATCTGGAGTCTTTTCAAAGATCTTAGTGAACACTCAAAACCTGCCATGGAATTTTAATTAATAATATTCTATGACATCTCTTTCCTTTCTAATTTCTTTTTGTAACCCCCATCCCCATGCCTTCTATGTCTTGAAGAGCCACCCCTATGTTCTCTATTTCTTCTCCATTTGCTTCCTCTTTTCCCTTTATCTAGCTCTGTCTTTATATTTTCAGTGTTTCATCATCTTCCCATCTGTACCTTGCACCCTTATGAGAACATTTTGGTCTTGATTTCTGTTTATTTTTCTTTTGTTTAACTTCAACTTGCCCCATGTAGACCTCCTTGCAAATAGCTGCTCTATTTTACCATCAACTGTTCTCTCACCTCTGTGATCTTTCCATCCTTTGATCTTCTCCCCACCTCCATTCACCTTTCCCTCCACAATCTTATCCCCATCACACTTCCTAAAATCTCTCTATCCATTAGTTCTGTTTGCATTCCCTTTTTATTCACCTCCCTGACACCCACCCCTTCTCCTTGGCGTCTACTGTTCTCCCCTCCTCCCTGTACTGATCTGCCACAGTCAGAATTTGCAATGGTAACATGATCATATTCCTTGGGTTCCATGCACACGCAAAATCTAGTCTTGCAGTGACTACATATATGCTTTGAAAATTGTATTTTCATTCACTGAAGAACTTATAACTGTCCTGTCACATTAATCAAACCACCATGAAATTCACCATGTATATTCATCTCACAATTTATTCCTTGGAGGCTATTAACCATTCGTTCTGTTAGATCAAACCTTCCAAAGCCATTATACTGTATAAATCCTCATGCGTGGTCCCAAAATAGCCCACAGTGCTCCATTAATGATTGGAATCGAGTGTGTTAACAGATAGATAGAGATTACCTGTTGAGTATTCTCAATAAGCTCTAGAATTGGAGAGGATGCAGGGAAGCATAGAGTTTAATCCAGGGGTCGGCAACCTTTTTGCCTCTGTGGGCCAGATGTATTAATAAGCGGACGGTGAGCCAGATAATTGCCATAAAAAACTTGAAATATGGGAATTATCCATTTAAATACATCTAGTTATGTTTTGCCTCAAAGTAATGAGTAACGCATGCTGGAAAATCTTTTGTGCTTAAGGTTGCTTATCCCTGGTAGGGTAGTGTATATGGCATAATGCTTCACTTGTAAAATATCATTTATTAATTTCACCAGTTGGTCCCTGACCCATAATCTTCAGTAGTTCACAGGAAATAGGTTCAGATGTGAGATTTTTAATTGAGATATTTTGAACTCTCATAAATGCACCTGAGCTAATGCATTTTCAACTGATGAATTGCTATACTCGTCACCTGTAACATATGCCAGATGAGACAATTTAATTTTTTCACCCACCTTTTCTCTGAGAGATTTATAGCTGTTCTCATAAACAAGCCTTGTCTCCTGAGCTCTATGTATATTTGCCAAAAAGCCTACTCTGTGCAGACTTGAAGAAGAGTCTTGGGTCAGCCCGAAACATCAACTGTTTATTCACCTCCATGGATGCTCCCTGACATGCTGGGTTCCTCCAGCATTTAGTGTGTGTTACACTGGATTTCCAGCGTCTGCAGAATCTCTTGTGTCTACCATGCTCTATGCAGAGTTGTTTAACCCAAGGTCGAGCAATGATCTCAGTTGTAGAAATCGTCTGATTAAATGTCAGATTTGTGATGAATCAAAAGAACAGATGCATCTTTGTGGAAATAACAGTAATAGGTTGAAACCAATGAAAAAAGAGAAATAAGCCATTCAGACATATAAACATTTTTCTGCCATTCAGTAGGATCAGGTAATCCAGCAAGATTCTCAAATCTCTTGATAACCTGGTGTCCAAAAATCTGGTAGGCCTGTGGTGTGGAGAATTCCAGACTTAATTAAACACAGTGAACTGGAGAGAATGCCAAGAAAATTGACAAGAAGTTTGCCAAGACTGAAGAGCCTGAGTTACAGGGAGAGGTTGGGCAGGCCAGGACTTTATTCATTCGAGCTTGGGAGACTGAGGGATGACCCGATAGAGAGGAGCAGCTAAGGTGAATGCGCAGTATCATTTTTTTTCCCCTCAGGGAGAGGGAATCAAAAATTCAGGGCTTAGGTTCAAGGTGAAAGGAGAAAGATTAAAAGGGACTTGAGGGAATCTTCTTCACGCAGAAGGTAGTGGATATGAAGTCAGCTTCCAGAAGAAGTAGAATATTCTGATGTATTTCTTTGTTCTACAGTGAATGCCTGCAAGAAAATGACACAACGTGTATCTACTTGGACAATAAATTTACTTTAATCTTTGAATATGTAGAAGCCTCTTGAAAAGGTACTTGGACAAAAAAAGGTTCAGAGGGATCTGGCCCAGCCCCAGGCAAATTGGACTAGCTTAAATGGGGATCTTGGTCAGCAAGGACAGGCTGGGATGAAAGGCATGTTTCCATGCTGTATGCTTCTAAACTGCCTGAGTGTATAAAATGTGCCTTTTGTTGAGTTGTCAAAGGCAAACCTTTATTCTGAGATTCATTCACTGAATTCCAGTTTACGACTAAATGGAAAAAACTCTTTAGCTTATTCAATGCCAGGCCCTTATACAAAATCATGTTTCAATTAACTCATTCATCTAACATCCAGGAATTTCAGCTCATCCCTGGATAAGGTTCTGGTTTTACAGTTGATTTGGTCCATTAGTCAAAAAATACATAAGAATCACTCAATATGGTAACTATAGCTCCACAGCACTGCAAAGATTGATATCAAATGCATGCAAGACAAGAACAAACAATTGCTAAAGGTGGAGGGGAGAGAGAAGAAACTAGTTCTGTTGCTTGTGGGAATCGATATACCTACATTTGTTAGGCGTCTGAATTAAGTAATTTTGTGGAAGCTTATTCATATCAATGTCTATCTACAAATTGACAGTTTGCTTTAAGTTTAATTAAAGAGTTTTCAGGTGTAGCCATTCTTGTGACATCAACCAATTTGCCTCCAAGTTCCCTTAGGTGGTCTGAAAGGGATAAATTAAATAAAACTGATGTTTAGACTCTTTTTTTGTTATAAAGAGAGAAAATGATAGAAAAGATCAGTAGATCTGGATTGAGAAAAGAGGTTAATGTGCTACTGACCTGGAATGTTAACTCTCTCTCTCTCTCTTCCTGCCATGCATTTACAGCATTTTGTCATGTTATTTCAGATTTCCATTATCTGCAGTTTGTGGAGTCAGAAGTTAATGGGGGATTGGATTCTGTATCAATCTTTGTCCACCGGTGGTGCAGATCATTATCTTAGGATCTGTGATTTTAACATTTAAATGACAACTATCACTTGTGGATTAAACTTGGAGGTTACTTAAAATTAACTATCTTAATTCCCCAGGCGTACATGGTAGGTGTATCACATTTTATTGACCATGCAACAACTAAAACAATGAAAATCTAATGAATGCAAATTGTTCTTTTTGCATCTCAGAAATCTGATGATATATTGTTTTTGTGTGGTAAAATCCGCCTTCTCTCTTCCCTCATGTTTTAATCTCCTGTGATAATTAGACAACTGCTTGAGAGAGAAAAGCTACATCACTGATTTACCTGGACTATTTGTTTAAAATGCAAGGTTTGAGGAATTTCCACAATTACCCCTCAACCATCAGGCTCTTGAATTAAAAGGGATAATTTCACTCAACTTCACTTGCACCATCACTGAACTGTTCCCACAGCCTATGGACACAGTTTCAAGGACTCTTCATCTCAAGTTCTCAACATTTATTGCTTATTTATTATTATTTTTCTTGTTATTTTTTGTTTTTTCTCAGCTTAGCGTAGTAAAGCCAGAGATATGGGCATAGCCAAGCAAGCTCATCCGTCAATAGCTAGGGACTTTTGGACTATTCTAATACTATTTAGTATTGTATTTAGTTTGTTGCTGAATTTCCTGTAAGAGTGGCTATAGCATACTTCAATGGCTGTAATTGCTTTTTTTAGAAATACAAAACTAACTTTATTATTAAAATCTATTATGACATACAGTCAACAAAAAGAAGAGGGTTCTCCTTTAAGTAATGATTTAGAATGGGCTTTTGTTCTTCAGTGTTTAGAAGAATAAGAACAAGCAGAAATATATATGATATAGATCAACAGTTTCTGGGGATTTGACAGCATTTAACCCATTATTTTTCTGGGGATATTTATTGAATGGCGGAGGGGCAGTGTGGCTGATGACTTTTATTTCTTATGCACTTCTTGTCAACCTGTGTTCCATGATCAATACTGATGCAACTGCCATCTAAGATGTATTTGTACTTCATTTTATGTCATTCAAAGGAACATCGACCAAGAAATCATTGTGCAGTGATTCCGGCTCTTTGGTTAAGATGTACTAAGACTGGCATGCTGCAATGGAATTTAAGCAGCCAGCCCTGACTGTAACTTTGTGGAAGTAAATTTGTGCAAGTAATCATCGGGACCATCCCCAATACACAACTTTATTGCTAAAATTTGGAGACAGGTTGATGATTTAAAAGTAGGAACTCCCGTCCCACTGCTCACCACTTTAGGGCGAGAGTCTTATTGATTGGTAGGATATTGAGTTAATAATTCTGTCCAGTATTATTTTGCAGTGATTTCATCCCACAGAGTGCTGAAAGCATTCAGCAGCTCAGGCAACTTCTATCAAAAAAATGTTTAATTTTTCAGATTAAACATTAAAGATCAGGTTTAACATGCACGCCAAAAAACACAGTGGAATAAGTAATTTTCTGTCACTGACCAACACAGTACAAGGATTGAGCTGGGGGCAGCCCACAAGTGACAGCACACTTCTGATGCAAGCAGAGCATGCCCAACAACTCATGGTCCCTAACCTTAACCGTATGTGTTTGGAATGTGGGAGGAAGCCAGGGCACCCGAAAGAAGAGCACATGGCCACAGTGAGAATGCACAAGCTTCTTACAGACAGCAGAGGGAATCACTCCCCAATCAGTAACTGCTGGTGCTCTAAAGCAATTGCATTAAGACCATAGGATAGAGGAGCAGAATGAGGCCATTTGGCCCATCGAGTCTGCTGCACCATTTCATCATGACTGACCCAATTTTCCTCTCAGCCCCAACCTCCTGCCTTCTCCCTGTATCCCTTCATGCCCTGACCAAACAAGAATCTATCAACCTCTGCCTTAAATATACATAAAGACTTGGTCTCCACAGCTGCCTGTGACAAAGAATTCCTCAGATTCACTACTCACTAGTTAAAGAAATCCCTCCTCATCTCTGTTCTAGAAGGATACTCCTCTATTCTGAAGCTGTGTCCTCTAGTCTTAGACCCTCCCTTCCTAGGAAACATCCTCTCCACATCCACTCTATTAAGGCCTTTCAATTGTGTCATCCCTCATTTTCTAGTGAAAACAGGCCGAGAGCCATCAAACGCTCTTCGTATTGGAAGCCATTCAATCCTGGAATCATTTTTGTGAACCTCATTTGTAACGTGCCCGGTTTCAGCACATCCTTTCTCAGATAAGAGGCTTAAGGTACTTCAAGTGAGGCCTCACCAGTGAGTTATAAAGCCTCAATATTACATCCTTGCTTTTATATTCTAGTCCTCTGGAAGTGAATGCTAAAATCGCATTTGCCTTTCTCACCACAGACTCAACCTTTAAGGAGTCCTGCACAAGGACTCCCAAGTCTTATTGCACTCAAGTTTTCTTTTGTATTTTCTCTCCATTTGAAAAATAGTCAACCCTTTTATTTCTTCTACCAAAGTGCACGACCATACACCTCCCTACACTGCATTCCACCTGCCATTTCTTTGCTTATTCTCCTAATCTGTCTAGTCCTTCTGTAGCCTCTTGACTTTCTCAAAACTACCTACCCCACCACATGTCTTCATACCGTCAGAAAACTTTGCAACAAAACCATCAGTTCCATCATCCAAATCATTGGCATATAACATAAAAAGAATCAGTCATAACATAGTCCCCTGTGGAACACTAATAGTCACCGACAGCCTGCCTGAAAAGGCTCCCTTTATTCCCAATCTTTGCCTCCTGCCAATCAGCTACTATTTTATTCATGCTGGAATCTTTCCTGTAATACCATGGGCTCATAGCTTGTTAAGCCTCCTTGTATGTGGCACTTCGTCAAAGGCCTTCTGAAAATCCAAGTACACAACATCAACCAATTCTCCTTTGACTATCCTAGTTGATATTTCTTCAAATAATTCAAACAGATTTTTAAAGTAAGATCATCCCTTGAGGAAACAATGCTGACTATGGCCTCCAAGTGCCCTGAAACCATATCCTTAACAAATGACTCCAACATGTTCCCGACCACTGAGGTCAGTCTAACTGACTTATAGTTTCCTTTCTTCTGTCCTCTCTCCCTTCTTGAAGAGTGAAATGACATTTACATTTTTCCAGTCTTCTGGAACTATTCTAGAATCTAGTGAATCTTTCAGAACCCTGACGTGCACACCATCTGGTCCAGGTGACCTATCTACCTTCAGACCTTACAGTTTCTCAAGAACCTTCTCTCTGTTTATGGTAACTTCACACACTTCATGACCCCTGACACCTGGAACTTCTACCATACTCTTTGTATATTTCACAGTGAAGACTGATGCAAAATACTTATTGGCTTCATCCACTGTTTTGTTGTCCCCATTACTACCTCTACAGCATCATTTTTCAGCAGTCCAATATCCATTCTCACCTCTCTTTTACACTCGATGTATCTGAAGAAACTTTTGGTATCCTCTTTAATATTATTGGCTCGTTTACTTTCATATTCTATCTTTAACTTTGAATGACTTTTTACTTGCCTTCTGTTGGTTTTAAAACCATCTCAATCTTCGACCTTCCCTCTAATTTTTGCTCTATTATATGTCTTTAGCTTTTATGCTGGTTTTGACTTCTCTTGATAGCCATGGTTGTATCAACCTTCCCTGAAAATACATTTTCCTCTTTGGGATGTAGATATCCTATGCCTTCCGAATTGCTTCCAGAAATTCCAGCCACTGCTGCTCTGCCGTCATTCCTGCCATTGTTCTTTTCCATTCAATTCTGGCCATCTCCTTTTTCATGCCTCTGTAATTCCCTTTACTCCATTGTAATACTGATACATCTGACTTTAGCATCTCCTTCTCAAATTTCAGGGTGAATCTGATCATATTGTGATCACTTGATCCTAAGGGTTCCTTTACCTTAAGCTCTCTAATCAATTCCTGTTCATTGCACAACACCCGGTCCAGAATAACTGATCCCCTAGTGGGCCCAAACACAAGCTTCTCTAAAAAGCCATCTCTTAGGCACTCTGGAAACTCCTCCTCCTAGAATCCAGCACTAACCTGATTTTCCCAATCTACCTGCATATTGAAGTACCCCGTGATCACTGTAACATTACCCTTTTAGTATGCATTTTCTATCTCCAGTTGTAATTTGTAGACCTTATCCTTATTACTGTGTGGGGGTGGGGTCTGCATACAGCTCCCATCAGGGTCTTTTTACCCTTGCAGTTCCTTAACTCTGTCCACAATGATTCAACATCTTCTGACCCTATGTCACCTCTTCCTAATGATTTGATTTATTTTTTTTTCTACCAGAGCAAAGGCCCTCTCTGCCTTCCTGCTTGTCCTTTTATTACAATGTGTATCCTTGGACGTAAGGTTCCACTTATAATCTTCTTTCAGCTGTGATTCAGTGATGTCTACAACATCATACATGCCAATCTGCAACTGTGCTACAAGTTCATCTACCTTATTTGTATACTGCGCACATTCAAATATAACACCTTCAATCCTATATTAGCTCTTTTTGATTTTGCCCACCTTTACAATGCAACTCATCCTGTTGCCCAATCAACAGCTTCTCCTCACTACACGTTGCCTCTGTTTGTAAACCAGCTACCATCTTCAACACTATCATTCACCTTTCCCATAATACTTCTGCTGCTAGTCTACCATACTGGACTTTTACTCTCCATTAGAATTCCTTTAATTATAGGACCCAGGCGGTATTTTATGTTAGTGTGTTTACAGTATTGAAAATGGTCTAGGTAGAGTGGATATGGAGAGGATGTTTCCTATAATGGAGAGTATAGTATGAGAATATAAGTCCTTAGATAAAAAAGTTAAAAGCTTATGTCAAAAAGCCAAAGAAGAATGGTTAAACCGGGAATGTGAGCCAATAGAAAGAATCCCTATTACTGATCCAAAAAGGTTACATCAACAAATCAAGAATATCACTGGTAAAAAGCTCCTCTGTTCTTCAGGTGGATGTTTGAAAGCAAAGGATGGTACCATTATCATGAAAAAAGATGAGATTATGAACAGATGGACTGAGTATATTCAGGAATTGTTTGAAGACGATTGAGGCGAAAAACCAGAAATTAAGAAAAACATTGAAGGTCCAAGTATTTTAAATAAGAAGTTCGTAATGCAATAAATAAGATGAAGAAAGGAAAGGCAGCAGGTCCTGATGAATTAATAATGGAACAAATTATCACCCTTGAAGATTATAGAATTGAAAAACTTACTGATCTAATCAATGACATTTATGAGACTGGAATAATACCAGAAGAGATGAAAAAATCAGTATTTATCACTCTTCCTAAGAAAGCTGGAGCAATAGAATGTGAATTACATAGAACCACAAGTTTAATGAGTCATATCACCAAGATACTTGTAAGAATTTTGATGACGAGCTAAAAGTAAGATACAAGCTGAAATAGGCAAAGAACAATGTGATTTTGTGAAAGACAAAGGTACAAGAAACACAATATTGATGTTAAGGATACTATCAGAACAAACTATTCAAGTGCAAGAAGATTTGTTTGTTTTATCGATTACACGAAAGCATTTGATAAAGTGAAGCACAATAAGTTATTTGAAATATTACAGGAAACTCTAGATCTAGATTCGAAAGACCTCCGCCCAATCCGAAATCTGTACTGGGAACAAACTGTCACTGTAAGAATGGATGGAGAAGTGAGTCAGTTTATGAAAATCAAGAGAGGCGTTAGACAAGGGTATGTTTTCTCCCCTGATTTATTTAATAGTCATAATCATAGGCATAGTCATACTTTATTGATCCCAGGGGGAAATTGGTTTTCGTTACAGTTGCACCATAAATAATAAATAGTAGTAGAACCATAAATAGTTAAATAGTAATGTGTAAATTATGCCAGTAAATTATGAAATAAGTCCAGGACCAGCCTATCGGCTCAGGGTGTCTGACCCTCCAAGGGAGGAATTGTAAAGTTTGATGGCCACAGGCAGGAATGACTTCCTATGACACGCTGTGCTGCATCTTGGAGGAATGAGTCTCTGCCTGAATGTACTCCTGTGCCCACCCAGTACATTATGTAGTGGATGGGAGACATTGACCAAGATGACATGCAACTTAGACAGCATCCTCTTTTCAGACACCACCATGAGAGTCCAGTTCCATCCCCACAACATCACTGGCCTTAGAAATAAGTTTGCTGATTCTGTTGGTGTCTGCTACCCTCAGCCTGCTGCCCCAGCACACAACAACAAACATGATAGCACTGGCCACCACAGACTCGTAGAATATCCTTAGCATTGTCTGGCAGATGTTAAAGGACCTCAGTCTCCTCAGGAAGTAGAGATGGCTCTGACCCTTCTTGTAGACAGCCTTAGTGTTCTTTGACCAGTCCAGTTTATTGTCAATTCGTATCCCCAGGTATTTGTAATCCTCCACCATGTCCACACTGACCCCCTGGATGGAAACAGGGGTCACCGGTACCTTAGCTCTCCTCAAGTCTACCACCAGCTCCTTAGTCTTTTTCACATTAAGCTGCAGATAATTCTGGTCACACCATGTGACAAAGTTTCCCACCGTAGCCCTGTACTCAGCCTCATCTCCCTTGCTGATGCATCCAATTATGGCAGACTCACCGGAAAACTTCTGAAGATGACAAAACTCTGTGCAGTAGTTGAAGTCCGAGGTGTAAATGGTGAAGAGAAAGGGAGACAAGACAGTCCCCTGTGGAGCCCCAGTGCTGCTGATCACTCTGTCGGACACACAGTGTTGCAAGCACACGTACTGTGGTCTGCCAGTCAGGTAATCAAGAATCCATGACACCAGGGGAGCATCCACCTGCATCGCTGTCAGCTTCTCCCCCGGCAGAGCAGGGCGGATGGTGTTGAACGCACTGGAGAAGTCAAAAAACATGACCCTCACAGTGCTC
This sequence comes from Mobula hypostoma, assembly GCF_963921235.1. Taxonomy (NCBI): domain Eukaryota; kingdom Metazoa; phylum Chordata; class Chondrichthyes; order Myliobatiformes; family Myliobatidae; genus Mobula; species Mobula hypostoma. The sequence goes on from NC_086100.1 coordinate 161,140,700, forward strand.
GCTGGCTTGTCCAGGTGGGCGTAGACACAGTTCAGCAGGTAGACGATGGCATCCTCAACTCCTAGTCGGGGCTGGTAATGTGTACAGTGAAACAATATTACAAAAAATAAAAGACATCTTGGGTATCAAAGTTGGCGGTGAAAACATCAATAGTTTCAGATATGCAGATGACACTGTGTTAATTGCAAGTACAGAGGAAGAACTACAGAACCTAATTGATATAATTGTTGAAGAAATTGCAAAAATGGGTCTATCTATCAATCGCAAAAAGACAGAATGTATGGTGATATCCAAAAGAAGGAGAATCCTATCTACAGGCTGAGAATAAGTGGGGAAGACATAAAACAAGCACAGAACTTTTGCTACTTAGTAAACTGGGTGACATCAGATGGCAGGTGCGACTTGGACATCAAAAGAAGAATAGGGATGGCAAAAGACACCTTTACGAGAATGAAGAATATACTGACCAATACTAAACTAGGCATGACAACCCACCTCAGAGTACTGAAATGTTACATTTATCCAGTTATGTTATATAGCTCAGAATGTTGGACAATATCTAGTAACATGAGGAAATGAATTGTAGTAGCAGAGATGTGGTTTTTGAGGAGGATACAAAGAATATCATGGACAAAACGAATATCTAACGAGGATGTCATAAACAGAGCGAACACAAAAAGGAGAAATAATGTATGAGATCATGAAAAGGCAACGTAACTTTCATTGGACATGTGATTAGAAAAGAGGAGTTAGAATGCACGGTAATTATGCGAATAATTGAAGGGAAGAAAGCAAGAGGAAGACAAAGACATGATGATGGGGACAGCAGCCAGAGAACTGGAAATGAATACCAATGAATTGATCCACCTGACCCGAAACAGGAGTGTGTGGGCCATGGCAGTCAAAGCTCAAACTGGATACGGCACCTGATGATGATGACAGTATGAGAGTGAACAGCCTCAGAATAGTATAGAAGGATGTCAATTTCGAACAAAGATGAGGAGGAATTTCTTTAGTCTGGCTGGTGAATATGTGGAACTCATTGCTACAGATGTCTGTGGAGGTAGGGCTTTGGGTATATTTAAAGCGGAGGTTGATAGGTTAGAACATAAGACCATAAGAGCAGAATTAGGCTATCAATCTTTGCCTTAAATACACCCAGTGACCTGGCCACAACTGCTGGTGGTAACAAATTCCACAAATTCAACACCCTCTACCTGAAAAAATTTCTCTGCATCACTGTTTTAAATTGACACCCCTCTATCCACAGCCCTCCTGTCCTAGACTCCCCCAACATGGGAGACATCCTTTCCGCTTCTCTAACTTAACATTTGAAAGGTTTCAATGAGATCCCCCCTCATCCTTCTAAATTCCAGCGAGTACAGACCCAGAGACATCAAATGTTCCTCATATGATAACCCTTTCATTCCCAGAATCACTTTTGTGAGCCACCTCTGGACCCTCTCCAATGCCATCACAAAGATGAGGAGCCCAAAACTGTACACAATACTCAAGGTGAGGCCTCACCAGTGCCTTATAAAGCCTTGGCATTCCATACCTGCTCTTGTATTCAAGACCTCTTGAAATGAATTCTAACATTGCATTTGCCTTCCTCACCACCATCTCAATGTGGAAGTTAATCTTCAGGGTGTTCTGCATAGGGTCTTCCAAGTCCCTTTGCATCTCAGGTTTTTGGATTTTCTCCCCTTTTAGAAAATAGTCTGCACATTTATTTCTTCTACCAAAGTGTATGACAATGCATTTTCCAACATTGTATTTCATTTACCACTTTCTTGCCCATTCACCTAATCTAAGTCCTTCTGCAGCCTACCTGTTTCCTCAACACTACTTGCCCCTCCACCAATCTTTGTATCATCTGCAAACTTGGCAGCAAAGCCATTTATTCCATCATCTAAATCATTGAGATACAGCATAAAAAGATGCAGTTCCAACACAAACCCATGCGGTTCTTGATTTTTAAAGGAGAAGGCAAGAGAACGGGGTTAAGAGGATAAGAAATCAGCCATGATAGTAAGGTGGAGCAGACTCAGTGGATCGGATGACCAAAATCTGCTCCTCTGTCTTGTGGTGGTTATGGTCAATCCACAATGTATCATTATAAGTATGTTAGGAGATTCTTCTAATGTTGCCCGTTTATCACCTACAACCTCTGCACTGTACTTCACTTCACCCTTTCCTCTTACATCCTACACAAATCCACCGCTTCCTACATCACCTGCTCATGCTTCGCAGTTACTTCCACGTTTCCAGATTGTGAGAGATTCACAAATATTTTATCATCTCCCTCCTTACAAGTTCGGTTCCCCACTTAGACCAGCCTCCTTCCCTGAAAGACCGGGAGTGAGCAGGAATATGTATTTCCCAGCTTGTGGACTGTGTTCATGAGTATTTGTACAAAGGAAGTGAAGCATGCTCACCCTCATTTTTTGAAATTTTTCAGAGGATAATTAGTTGGGATTCTGGGCACTTGTACATGGAACCTTTATTTTGCAACCTGTTTAAAATGCATTTAAAATAGAATAATTGTACAATTCTCGATTTAAAAACCTGATTAAAAACCAAACATTTTATTAAAAGTGCTTTGCTTACCAGATTATGATAGTATGTAACCTACACTAGATTCCACCTCCCATTACTACAGCAGATTTCCAGAGCTAAGATGTTTAACACAAAAGAATAACTAAACTTCTGTAGTATCATTCAAAATGTTCCAGAGCATTTTACAGTCAATGAATTACCCTTTGTACAATAAAAATACAAAGGCAATGGGGTTCATATTGAAGCATTTAAACTATTGAATGTCTTCATTGGACTGCAAGTATTAATAGGTGGGAGATTAGCCTTCATTTGTTTAGGCTAACTGTGTAATCCAGTAATGACGCTGCCTAGCACTTTGATGGCAAATTCCTTTCCTTTCACCTCAGTGAATCTGACCTCCAGAAACAAAATGTGATTATTTTCCCACTACTCTGTACCTGCAGCAAAGCAACAAGGATGAAATTTTCTGAGTCTGCACTTACACAAACAATACCTTTCAATTATTGACGTAAAGAATGATTTGCTGATACACTCTCCAGGACCATTCCAAAGTAGAGAAGCCCCATTAGTCTAGAAGAGCACATTTCTGAACAACTTGCATGAATGAGTGAATGATCAGCATCCTTCACCTCTGGAGTCTTTTCAGAGGTGTATGGCTAACAGGAACACTCGCTTCAAACTATTTGTATCCAGCAGAAAATAACACCCAAATATATTTTCAGCCAAAGCACATTACCACATATTGACATTCAGCCCATGAAGAAAGTTCATCCTCGCTATGTAAAGCATTATATCAATGTGTGCCACTCAATCTCATTTTGAGAGCAGATTGTTAGGATACATTCGATGATGTTGAGCACACTAAATCATTATTTCAATTGTTTTTCCTTTGATTTTCACTGTGCAGACATCAAATTTTACAGTTCTTTTTTTCATGTCCTGACCAACCATGTCATTCTATTCTCCCACTCTGGTGTTTGCTTATCATCTGAGATTGGACGCAAACAACAGGAATTTTGCAGATGCTGGAAATTCAACCAACACACATAAAAGTTGCTGGTGAATGCATCAGGCCAGGCAGCATCCGTAGGAAGAGGTGCAGTCGACGTTTCAGGCCGAGACCCTTTGTCAGGTCCTGACGAAGGGTCTCGACCTGAAACGTCGACTGCACCTCTTCCTACGGATGCTGCCTGGCCTGCTGCATTCACCAGCAACTTTTATGTGTGTTATCTGAGATTGGATTGTGTTTTTGAAACATTTGCTTTGAATGAAGTTGTTCTGCTCAGTCTATGTGGATTGTCTCAAGATGAGTTTATGCATCTACGCACAATCTATAATTTATAAGTTATGTCCCTTCTACTTACTTGAGTAGCAGTCAATATTGTATCACACCAATCCAATCCAACTCAGTCACCCATTCGTCATTTCACCTTTGAAGTGGCTACTGACTGATGTACAAGCAGTGCTGCAGAGAATTGCTTCTCTGAGCTGGTAATTTGGCTTTGGTTTATGCCATGCTGATATCTGAGCGATAGTTGTGAGAGCAAAACAGACACCTACCTTAACCAAGGAAAGGCCATGAGAGACTTGGCTTATTCCGTATAAAGTCAAATTCATTTGGTGAGGCAGTGATTTGGCTCAATAAAACCTTCAATACATTGCTCATCACATGTCGAGTGACAGGAAGCTGCCTCTGCCAATTGATGCAATGAACACAAGGGCTCATTTTTAACTCAGTTGAAAGTAAGCAGGAATAGCCAGGAATCGTGTTGAGCCTGGCACATCTTCCCATCTTTTCCGTCCTAATCTCTTGGCTGACATTCCCGATGAAATGAGTAGGAATTTTTCTCGTCACCTCTCTGGCAGGATCTCCAGTATAAAGGACAGAGAATTCCAGCAAGAGATGACACTGCTATTGGACTCCAGTGATCATCATTTGCAGGACTCACTGTTGTGAACTCAGCTGTAGTGTCCATCACTGTATGTGGCTTGTTTGAATTCAACAGAGAATGAATGAAATCTGACTTCCTTTATGTGTGACTCCAGACCCAGCTGTGTAGCTGGTTCCGAGCTACTTCAGTTCAGGAACAGTAAATACCAACATTTCCAGTGAGGTCAATATCTGTGAATGTAATATAAAATAAAATTACAAGTAGCTTTATGATTTATCCTACTCAGCTTGTTTGCCACTGATTCATACTTATCTCAAGAGACATGTAAATGTAACAGGATATATTTAAAGGTCTTCCTTAACTTCTAGTCTACTTCCTGGATCTCAATATCTCTACAAATTTTCCCAGATCCTTAGAGGAGATCTACCTGAACCCTTTCCTTCCTTCTCTCGTGGTCTAGAATGTTTGACCCGATGTCCACACTCCACCTCTGACTGCTGGATTAGCTGTACTAAACTCAGCATTGTTAGAGCCTACAGCTCATGAGCATCTCAGCCAGGGTACAAGCAGTGATTGAACACAATAAGATCCTTCATGTTAACAAGGAAGACACCAACGTAACCTGCCTTCCATCACCTTTGTTTTGAGTCTCCCCTTCACACTATGGACAGAAAGTTCTGCTTCCCCACTTGAGATCTTGTGGCACCGAGATGTAGATGTGTTTTACACTGCTCACTCATGTGAATCTTTAAAATTGTGTGGGATGCTGTTACAACTCATTGTCAGGCATCCGTTCTCCTTATAAATTGTGGGCTGTGGAAATTGACTGGAGTTCTTCAGAGGTTGCCAGTGTGGCGGTAAATTGTGTGACACTGCATTTTAAGCCACTTGGAGTGACTGTGCTGAGGTTTCCTGCTCTACTTCTGTAATAGTCAATGTGAACCCTTTGGAAGAGTCTTTCAGGGCTTTCACATCTGGGCAAGAATCCTTGAAAGCTGCTGTAAAAAGAGAAAGTGACAATAAGGCAGTGTGAAGTCAGACAGTACGGGCGGGGTCCTGAATTAATATTCATCAGTTTTACCGAAGGAAACAAACCTCGTAGTTGGAGAACTCAGTGAATGTGAGAGTGAAATTCTCGTGCATGTCTCCATCAATAGAGAAGGTACTTGATGCCTTAGATGACTGATAAATCTCCAGAACAAGGTAAAATTTACCCTGAGCTGCTCTAGATCATCTGATTTGCCCTGCTGACAGTGTAAGCACTCATTGATTGCTTTAATCAAACAAACTGTTTGAGAGATGTTAGCCTTGACTTTGTGCCCAGGTGCTTTGATTGGATCTTTGACATGGCTGGTCATTGTGGCTTCAGTTTACAAAATGATTATTTCCATGTGGTGTGTCTCGTGCAAAATTTGCCTCACTTTAGATGTTTGACAGTGCATTCCTATTATCCCTGCACAGACTACTGTTGCTCTTGGAGCAAATTGAATTTAAATGGCATCCTTAAAACTTTCAAGATCTTACACAAGAATACTTTTCATATGGATTGTCATCAAACTATCTGAGCAGATATCCAGATAAGTGCGAGGGAAGATGCTGATAAAATAATGTAGAATTTAACACAGACTTACTATCAGTATCTGACCACTTCATTTTTGTATTTAAAGTTGTTCACATTTTGTGCCTTTTCAGTTCAGACACAAAGGTCTCTTAAACCCAGAAGGTATTGGAAGCAGACAGAGTCCTTCTGTGCATGTGTAATGTCACACTTTTCCTAGCTCAAGCCACTGTGGTCCATATGGACCAAACATTCTGCTCCTCTTCACAGGCACCACATAAAGGTGACAGAATGAAAAAAAGACACCCCTGCTCAGATTTATTTTTGATTCAAAGAATATTTTAAAGGAAGCAGGTTTTTCTTATTAACTTTATCATGTTATCATAACTTTAAGCATATTGATTATATCTCTGTCCTGTCTCACCTGAAATTAGAAAGTAGACTGAAATCAGATGGAAAAGCTAGCTGAGATGAGAAGTTGACATTGTTTTTGGGTCACCAGGTTCTGTAGCAATCAGAGAATAAGCTAAACCTTGTTCTGTGCAATGAGATAGGATTAATTAATGACCCCATTGTGAAGATACCTCTAGGTAGCAGCAATAGTCATAGTCATAGTCATACTTTATTGATCCCAGGGGGAAATTAGTTTTTGTTACAGTTGCACCATAAATAATAAATAATAATAGAACCATAAATAGTTAAATAGTAATATGTAAATTATGCCAGTAAATTATGAAGTAAGTCCAGGACCAGCCTATCGGCTCAGGGTGTCTGACCCTCCAAGGGAGGAATTGTAAAGTTTGATGGCCACAGGCAGGAATGACTTCCTATGATGCTCTGTGCTGCATCTCGGAGGAATCATAAGATGACTGAATGATATACTTAGTTTGAAGGAAAAAGAATTAGTCCAGCCCTTATATTTTAAACTTTAAATTAAATAAGGGCATTTATGTGGCCATGAAAACTAAAGTGAACAGGTCAGTTATGTTAACGGCTTGAAGCATTGGGATGCTGTGTCAGATACATAAGGGAATCTTTCTAAATCCACAGAAAGGATACATTCCAATGAAGAAGGAAAAAAAGGACAAATATATTGACACACAGAGTAACTGGTCTTGCATACTGTTCATACAGAGCAAATCATTGCACAGTACATTGAGAAAGATGAAGATAAAGCAATTGCAATATGGGATAAAGTGTACCAGGTAGAGTTAAAGTGCAATGTAGGTAAACTATAAGATGAAAGGTCATGATGAGGTACATTGTCAGATTAGAAGTCAATCTTATCATGCTAGAGAACCTTTTAATAGTCTTGTACTGTAACAGTGAGGTAGAAACTGCCCTTGAGCTTGGTGGTATGTGCTTTCTGGTTTTTGTGCCTTCTTCTCAATGGAAGGGGGAAGAAAATGGAATGATGTTTTTAATTATTCTGGCTGCTTTACTGAGATAGTGAGAAGTTTAGGCAGAGTCTGTGGATGAGAGTTTAGTTTCTGAGACAACTGAGCTGTGCCCATTACTCTCTACAGTTTCTTGTGGTCACGTGCAGAGAAGTTGCGATATTGTTACATCCGGATAGGATGCTTTCTATGTTGCATCAATAAAAATTGACGAGGGTTGATGCGGATAGGCCAAATTTCTTTAGCTTTCTGAGGAATTAGAGGTGTTGGTGAGCTTTTTTGACTGTGGCATTTTTGTGATTGAACCAGGACAGTTTATTGGTGATGTTCACATCTGGGAATTTGACGATTTCAACTACCTCAACCTGAACACCAATGATGTATGTAAACAGAACCATGTGCACTGCTCCCCTTCCTTTCGCCTTTTGTTTTGTTAACATTGGTATTGGTATTGGTTGTCACATGTTCCAAGATACAGTGAAAGCTTGTCTTACTGTTCATACAGATTAAATCAAGACTGTTTTGTGGTAGAATAAGGTAGAACAATAACAATTGAGAACAAAATGTAAATGTTACTACTCTCTCTGTCTCTTTCCTATACCCTGACTCAACGTTATCTGAAATATCGTCCATATAGTGCTATCATCTGCAAACTCGTAAAAAGAGCAGAATAAGACCACACAGTCTTGAATGTACAGGAAGAAGAGTAGAGGGCTAAGGACATAACCTTGTGGAACATCAGTGTTTGGAATAATTATGACAGAGATGTTGGTGCCTGTCCTTACTGATTGTGGCCAGGAAGTGAAGGATCCAGTTGCAGAGTAGATAGTAACCTCCCAGGGTCTGGAATTTGGTGGTGAGTATGCTTGGAATTGTAGTATTGAAGGTGTCTACTGATGATCTGTGAGATAGTCTAGGAGGCTAGAGGTAATGCGCACCATCACCAGCCTTTCAAGACACTTATGATATGATGGTAGATGTTAGAGCTGTAGTCATTAAGACATGTTATCTTCTTTTGCTTGGATACTGGGATGATAGTGGTCTTCTTAAAGCAGGTGGGAGCCACAGAATAAAGCAGGGAGAGGTGAAAAATTCTACAGATTCCCTCACTAGCTGATCTGCACAGGATTAAGGACACAACCAAGGGCACTATCCTGGTCAGATGCCGTCTGTGGATTCACTCTCTTGAAGACTGACATTAGATCCACAGTAGTGACTGTGGGTTCAGGTGCTGAGGAGGCATTTGGAGTATGTGGTGACATGTCCATTCTCTTCTCTTCACATAATGTGTTAAAGCTCATCAGGAAGGGATATGCTGTTGTCAGCTGGGCAACTTCATTTCATGGCTTGTTATAGCATGTAAGCTCTGACTCTAGGACCATACCATCTCTGGTTAACTAAGGTGCAATCAATTTTTTAAAGAATAGGCACATTGTTGCAGAAAGCAGATGGGATGTCAGTGGATTAAACAGAACATTAAAAGAAGCAAATATCTGAAATATTAACATGGCAGTTAATATCACTGGAAATATAAAGCAGATGCTAAGGATTTCTTCAGATTATAAAAAGAAAAGAATTAACAAAATGTGTCTTGATTCTACAAAAAATGAGTCTGGGGAATTAATAATGGAGGGTAAGAAGACTGGCAAATGGACAGAAGGAATGTTTGGAATGTAGAAGAGCAGAAGAATAGTCCCTTTGGCCTATGATGCTTCTGACAAACAGTGTGCTAGGTTAAGCTAAATCTCTCATATCTGATGGAGTTTCAAAGAGTGAACAAGATTTGATTGAAACATTTGAGACCTTTTAGGGTTTTCATTGGAAGGATATGGGCAGGAAATTTACCCTTGTGTTAGAATGTAGAACAAGGCGTCACTGTTTCAAGAGAAGGATTTGCCCATTTAATGCAAACATGAACAATTTTTCTTTAAGGGAGTTGTGAGTCTTTGGATTCAGATAACTTTAAGGCAGAGACAAATCAATAAGAGGGGGTGACCGAACACCAGGGGGAGATCAGAATACAAAGTTGAGGTTTGATTGGTAGAACAAGCTTAAAGAGTTAACTGTTCTTAACTTGGACAACCCAAGTTGAGCCAGTATTTCTTGATAGATAAAGCTTTCTGTTGCTGATCTGGGAAGTGGGGCCGTACATTATTCCTTCCTGTAGATTAATGGTAAATAGACCCTAAGGGGAGTCGATGAGTATATGAGAGAAAATTGCATGGCCACGGGGAAATACGGACAAATAAGCTTGCTTGCCCAAAGCCATCGTAGCCCTCAGTGCTAAATGTATTTCACTGTGTCATTATGAATATAATATCTCTTTCAGTTCTCTCTTGAGTAAAGCAATGTCCTCCCGGTAATGTGCTGACTGCAACTACATGTAGAGCTCCGTCTCGCTGGGCTAGCTTGTATTTTTGCAATTCTAGCATGACCTACTTGCTCTTATTTTTCTCCCCTTTACCCAATTAACTTGCCTGTGCACCTACCAGACGAACTCAACCTGCTATTCTCAGGGAACTGTGTAGATTCATTCCCAAGGCCCTTCTCAGTCATCTGCTGCTTTCAGTGCACTAACTTGCTAATGACATCGGCAACATTTGTGATTAAATAAATTGTTGATTTGTTTCAGTATTTCTACCCTATGGGTAAGTTTTAATGATAAAACAACTGATCCAGAAACTTACAATGTTGATTATGACTTAAGGGTGTGTTTGTTTCAACACACGTCTACGTGGGGTTCACTGTAGTTACAATAATTTCTTGGAGCTATAAAACTAATTAAAAGAGGCCAGGGATATCACACAGGTATTTGAAACTTCATCAGCAGACCATTAAGAAACCAGATTTGGCGGATGATTGCTTTGAAAATTTAGCATTACTGCCTTTTTTTGTTGGTTTGCTTCCCAATTGTAGTCTGCAGAATTGTGGCACATCTGCAATCTCCATAGGGTGGTAAGAAAAGGCTTTTGCAGGAACTATCCCAATCAGAGATATAAAAGAGGACTTCCTGAATGATTGAAAATGAAATCAAGATTAGAATCAGATTTATTGTCACTGATTTATCTATCATGAAATTTGTTGTGTTGCTTGAACATTTTTTGCACCAATCAGAATCAGGTTTATTAATCCTGGAATACACTCATTGGTCATTTTATTAGGTTCACCTACACATGTGCTTGTTAATGCAAACACCTATTCAGCCAGTCACATGGCAACAACTCAATGCATAAAAGTCAAGCAGATCATTTGTTGTTCATACATTGGAATGGGGAAGAAATGTGAATTTGACCGTGCTCTTGGATGGAAAAGCTTTCAGAAAGTAGTGGGTGTGGTCCAGTTCATCAAGGGTAAAGCCATCCCCTCCAATGAGCACATCCATACAGAGCGCTGTTGCGGGAAAGCAGCATCCATCATTAAGCACCCACATCATCCAGGCCATGCTCTCTTTTCACTGCTGCAATCAAGAAGGAGGCACAGAAACATCAGGATCCACAACACCATGTTCAGGAACAGTTATTACCCCTCAACCAACAGGTTCTTGAACCAGAGGGAAACTCAACTTCACTCGCCCTATCGCTGAACTGTTCACACCTTAAAGGACTCTTTGTCTCATGTTCTCAATATTTATTGCTTATTTATTATTATTATTATTATTATTATTGTTATGTTATCTCTTTTTTATTTGCACTGTTTGTTGTGTTAAGTTTCACACTGGTTGTTGTCAATTCTGCAGGTCCAGTTTTTCACTGATTCTATTGTGTTTTTTGTATATATTGTGATTACCCACAAGAAAATGAATCTCAGGGGTTTATATGGTGACATATATGTACTTTGATCATAAATTTACTTTGAACTTTGCAGTGGTACTTTTGGGCAATTATTCCATATTGTCATAAGGCTTCACAGAAACAAACTCTTTTTGGAACTTTTTTGCATATAATTATGAATCTGTGTCACCTAGTTACTGGATACCTGTGTGAGGATTTTGGAAAAAAAATGAATCTGCTTATTAAACCTCCCCCTTATTGTTGTCTGCTTCAAGGACAAAACTATAGAGAAAGGACACTATATTGCTGATGAATACTAATAGATCCAGAGTCATAGAAGACTGCTTTCCTGCAACAGCGCTCTGTACTGGGTTGTTCATTGGAGGAGACAGCTTTACCCCGATGGCTTTTCCATCCAAGAGCACGGTCAAATTCACATTTCTTCCCCATTCCGGTGTCTGAACAACAAATGAACTTCTTGACTTTTATGCACTGAGTTGTTGCCACGTGATCATAGTCACAGCACAGAAGCAGACCTATTGGACCATCCAGTCAGTGCTGAACCATTAATCTGCCTAGTCCCATTGACCTACACCCGGACCATAGCCCCTCCACACCCCTCCCATCCATATACCGATCAAAACTTCTATTAAACGTTGAAATCAAAATTGCATCCACCACTTGTGCTGGAGGCTGCTTCCACACACTCACCGCACTCTGAGTGAAGAAGGTTCCCCTCATGCTCCCCTTAAATATTTTATCTTTCACCCTTAATCGATGGGATCTAGTTCTAGTCTCACCCAACCTTAGTGGAAAAAGCCTGCTTGCATTTACCCTATCTATATCCCTCTATCTATATTTTGTTTACCTCCAGCATATCTTCCCTCATTCTTCTTCATTTTGGGAAATGAAGTCCTCACATACTCAAGCTTTCCTTATCACTCAGGTCCTCAAGTCCCAGCAACATCCTTGTAAATTTTCTCTACATTCTCTCAATCATATTTACATCTTTCCTGTAGGTTGGTGACCAAAACTGAACACAATACTCCAATTTAGGCCTCACCAACATCTTATACAATTTCAACATAGTACCCCAACTCCTGTATTCAATATATTGATTTCATGTGATAATAGCTTTCTTTATGACCCCATCTACTTGTGAGACCACTTTCAAGGAATTATGGATCTGTATTCACAGATTTCCCCCTGTTCTATTGCACTCTTCAATGTCCCCATGAAAGATCTACCTTGGTTGGTCCTCCCAAAGTGCAACATCTCACACTTGTCTGTTTTAGATTCCTTCTGCCATTTTTCATCCCATTATTATAGCTGCTCCTTCCTGTATAACCCACTTCAGATGTCATCTACAAATATTGCTGCTCCAGTTTATCACATTATCCAAATCATTCATATTGATGACAAACATCATTGGACCCAGCAGCACACCATTAGTCACAAGCCTTTAGTCAGAGTAGCAACCACCTCCAACCACTCTCTGGTTTCTTCCACAAACCAATGTTTAATCCAATTTAATATCTCAGCTTGAACGCCATGTGACTGAATTTCCTTGGCTAACTTCCCATGCAGGACATTGTCAAAGGCATTGCTGAAGTCTATGTAGACTACATCCATTGCCATGCCTTCATCAATTTTCCAAGTAATCTCCTCGAGACACGGCCTAACATGCACAAAGCCATGTCGACTATCCCTAATCAGTCTCTGTCTATACAAATACTGAGGTATATTGTGAGCTCATGGGTCCACTGTATCATACAAGAGAACCATTCAGAAGTCTTGTAATAGAAGGATAGAAGCTGTCATTTCAGGGAAGAAGAGAGCATGCCGTAGTTTTTTAACTATGCTGGCTACTTTACTGACGCATCTAGAAGCGGAGACAGAGTCAGCAGACCAGAGGCTGATTTCAAATATGTCATTTTTGAGCTAGGCAATTCTCAGATGAGGTGACACAAGGATCGTTCTTGGGGGAGGAGTGGTCAAACTATTCATAATCTATGTTAGTGGTTTGGATGATGGGGCCAAATACAATCTATCAAAGTTCTTTGATGAACTAAACTTGGTGGCAATGTGGGTTGCGGGGGGATGTAGAGAAGTTTCAGGACAATGAAGACAGTCTAAATTCATAATCAAGTAATAATAGATGATGTGCGAAAAATGGGAGATTGACCTATTTTGAAGTAAATGTGGACGGTGGAATTTGATTTAAAAATCCTTCTGGAATTTTAGCCTTGGAATATTGCAGCGATCGAGACTTTACCTCATAAAATATCTACATGTGGTAGAAGGAGATTCACCAGATTGATTGCTGGGATGGTAAGGTTTGAGGAGATATTAACAAATTGGGCAATCTCCATTCTCTGGAATTTAAGAATATGTAACATTGTTCTAAAGGTTAACAAGGTGCATAGAATGTTGATGTTTCCCTGCATTCAGATTACCAGACCAAGAGTTCATGGTCTTAAAATTAATAGACCATTCAGGACTGAGTGGAGAACTTCCTCCACCTGAAGGATAGACTTCTAGGAATTCTCTACCCCAAAAAGTTCAGACACTGAGTATATATTCAAGAATGATAACGTTTCTGGAATATTCAGGGTATCGAGGGATATGTGGTTAGTACAGGAAAGATGTGCTGAGGTACAAGATCAGCCATAATTTTTGGAATAGCAAAGAAGGCACAAGAGAATGGGTAAATCTATTTGTGAGACTATTTCTCATTCCTTTTGGGGAACTTCAGTCCCAGTTAAGCTCCATTTCCACTTTTCTTTCTTTGCTCTTGAAAACCACTTAAAAGTAGTGTTCTGGAAATAGCCACTTCAGAAAGATTGAACTTCAATGACAAATGTGATAGAGAAGAGACTGACAGAATGTGAATAGGACCACAGAATACCCAAAGAGGAAGCAATATCTAGCAATTGCTGATGTTGTGCCGGAGCGAACCTATTAGGAACAGACTTCCTCCTCACCCCCTCATCCTGATTGTAACATAGTTGGAAAATCAAACTGACAGGTGGGAGGAGGGGGTCATTAATTAAGAGAAGTGTTTGGTTAAGATTTCACCTGTAGGTGCCAGGTTTCTGGACACTGACAATCCGTTTAGTATGAGGAGCTTCTCTTTATGAATGTGTATAAAAGACAGCTGCATGGAAGCTCCTAAAGGGTTTGGAATGATTCTATATGAATGACCCCACAGTGGACAGAAGGATAAAATTGTGGCTCTTCAATTTTTTACTCATTCCCTGCAGCCAATGTGTCAATGTAAATTACTTTTCTCCCTAGTAACTTATTTGACATAAATTGTTTTCCAAACAGTTTCCACAATGTTCAAAAAGTCTTATTTAAAGTCTGTGCCAAAGGCGTGGTGTGGGTGTGTACAAAATGATCTGTTACGAATTTAGTGAATGATTCCCTGATTAACTCTAACCCATTTCTTGTCTGGGTGTATCTGCTTTGATTCAGTGGATAGCATTTCCATTTTGTTATGGTGGGTTATGGATTTCTGTCCCTGTCTTTGAGACAAATTTCGGCTGACAATCCATGGATTATAGTATTGTCAGAAGTTCAACATTCAGGATAAAGTGTGAAATTGTGTCTCTTTCAGACAACATCAAAGAAATTGCAAGGAATCAGGAGAAACTGTCTTAGACCATCAGACAAAGGAGCAGAATTAGGCCATTTGGCGCATCTGCTCTGCTCTGTCATTCAATCGTGGCTGATTCTATATCCCCCCCCCCCCCCGCCGCCTCCACCAAGCCTCACTCCCTGGCCTTCTCCCCATAACCTCTGATGCCATGGCCAATCAAAAACCTATCAATCTCCACCTTAAATATGCCCAGTTACCTGCCCTCCACAGCTGCCTGTGGAAACAAGTTTGCAAATTCACCACCTCTGGCTAAAGGAATTTCTCTGCTTCTCTGTTTTAAATGGACGCTCCTATATCCTGAAACTGTGCCCTCTTATCCTAGACTTCCCCCACCATGGGAAACATCCTTTCCACATCTACACTGTTCCGGCCTTTTAACATTTGAAAGGTTTCAATGAGATCCCTCTCATCTTTCTAAATTCCAGCAAGTAAAGACCCACAGCCACCAAACATTCCTCGTTATGATAACCCTTTCATTCCAGGAATCATCCTTGTGAACTGTTAACTTGCTAAACAGCCTCATGTGTGGCTCCTTGTCAAAGGTCTACTGAAAATCCAAATATACAGCATCCACTGCATCCCCTTTATCTATCCTACTTGTAATTTTAAAGAATTCCAACAGGATCATCAGGCAAGAATTTCCCTTAAGGAAACCATGCTGACTTTGTCCTATCTTGTCCTCTGTCACCAATACTCCATAACCTCATCCTTAACAATTGACTCCTAACATCTTTCCAACCACCGAGGTCTGGCTAACTGCTCTGTAATTTCCTTTCTGCTGCTTCTCTACTTTCTTAAAGAGTGCTGTGACATTTGTAATTTTCCAGTCATAGAAACATAGAAAACCTACAGCACAATACAGACCCTTCGGCCCACAAAGTTGTGCCGAACATGTCCCTACCTTAGAAATTACTAGGCTTACCTATAGCCCTCTATTTTTCTAAGCTCCACGTACCTATCCAAAAGTCTCTTAAAAGACCCTATTGTATCCACCTCCACCGTTGCCTGCAGCCCATTCCACATACTCACCACTCTCTGAGTAAAAAACTTACCCCTAACATCTCCTGGCACCATGCCAGTGTTCAGTGATTTTTTGAAAGATCATTACTCATACTTCCACAATCTCTTCTGCTACCTCCTTCAGAACCCTAGGGTACAGTTCATCTGGTCTTGGTGACTTATGTACCCTTAAAGCACCTTGTAATAGTAACTGCACCCAATTCTCTTTCTCTCACACTCTTCAACATCTGGCACACTGCTGGTGTCTTCCACAGTGAAGAATGATGCAAAATACTCATTTAGTTCATCTGCCATCTCCTTGTCCACTGTGGCTCAGCTTCTCATGGTCCTATACCACTCTCATCTCTCTTTTATTTTTCAAATATTTGGAAAAGTTTTTCTCTACACCTTGATAATGTTTGCCAGCGTGCTTTCATATTTCATCTTTTCTATCCTAATGATTAGGGTTATCCTGCACCTTCCTAATTTTTCCCAGAAACACACACCATTGCTGTTCTGCTGTCATTCCTAGCAGCATCTCCTTCCAATTTACTTTGGCCAACTCCTCTCTCATACCACCGTAATTTCTTTTATACTTCTGAAATACTGCTATGTCAGATTTTACTTTCTTCCTTTCAGATTTCAAGTTGAACTCAATCATATTGTGATGACTGCTTCCTTAGGCTTCCTTTACTTTAAGCTCCTTAATCACCTCCAGTTCATTACATCACATCCAATCCAGTATAGCTGATCCCCTAGTCGGCTCAAAGACAAACTGCTCTAAAAAGCCATCTCAAAGGCATTCATCAAATTCTCGCTCTTGAGATCCATTACCAACATGATTTTCCCAATCTACCTGCATATTAAAATCTCCCATGACTATCAGAACATTGCCCTTTTGACATGCCTTTTCTATTTCCCATTGTAAAACGTACCCCTGTCCCAGCTACTTTTTGGAGGCCTGCCATCATGGTTCTTTTACCCTTGCAATTTCTTAACTCAGCCCACAAGGATTCAACATCTTACGATCCTAAGTCACATCTTTCTAATGATTGGATGCCATTCTTTACCACAGAGCCACACCACCTGCTCTGCCTACCTTCCTATCCCTCTGATACAATGTGTAACCTTGGACATTCAGCTCCCAAATACAACCATCCTTCAGCCAAAAGTCAATGATAACCACAACATCATACCCAACAATCTGTAATAGTGTAAGAAGATCATCCCCCTTCTTTCTTATACTCAGTGCATTGAGATGTAACACTTTTGAGTACAGTACTTGCTAACCTTTTGGATTCTGCATCCCTAATGCACTGATTCTCACTCTGCTGACTGTAATTTTGTCCTGTCATCTGCTTGCCCTTCCTGACAGTCTGACTG
Source organism: Mobula hypostoma (assembly GCF_963921235.1). Taxonomy (NCBI): domain Eukaryota; kingdom Metazoa; phylum Chordata; class Chondrichthyes; order Myliobatiformes; family Myliobatidae; genus Mobula; species Mobula hypostoma. The sequence goes on from NC_086100.1 coordinate 161,157,919, forward strand.
CATGCTATATTTGCTTTTTTACCATCCATCCCAGGACTCCAACGTCTGGCATGAAGATCACACAAAGGCTATTTAAACTGCACTAAGTACCCCTGACACAGAAAGAAAGTCTTGGCTGGCATTGTTTTCTTTGAAACAAAGGTCACCAAGAGGAAACGTAATGGAGGTGTTTAAGATTGTAACAGGCCTAAATGGAGTGAACAGAATTGGTTACTTTAGCAGAATGGTCGCTAACAAGGTGGATAGAGTTTAGTTAATTGACAACAGGATAGAGAGAGAATTATATCACTCAAAAATGATAAAGACATGAAATTCACTTTCAGAAATGTTGGTAGAGGAAGATACTGTCATCATATTTAACAAAATTTGGACAAGCATTTTAAGGAATAAAACTTACTGTGCTCTGGACTAATAGTTGGGAATTGTGAATAGATTTTTGACTACTAAGAATACAATGGACCAAATAACTTTTTCCACATCCATGAAAAGTGCCTGTGGCATAATTCAAAGTGAAGCTGGGGACTTCTTGTTTTTGAAAACACAAGGAGCTGCAGCTTGCAAACGGCATGACCTGTGTGGGTGAATATGGAGGATCTTCTTCATAAGAAGCAGACTTTTCAGATTTTGCTCTGGTTAAAGGATCAGGAGGAAGCTTAAGAAACTGTAAATTGAAGTAGAGATCAGCCATGGAAACACAAGAGACCACAAATGATCTGCTTAAGAACTCAATAGGTCGAGCAATATCTGTGGGGCAAAATGGAACTGTCGACATTTTGGGTCAAAACCCACACCAGGATTACCATGTTTCTAATCAGTCAACATTACTTTGTTGTTTATTTTATAATTAATTGTTGTAGATTTACAAGGTAGCTACTAATGTGCCAAGAAATTATTTACTGAGTATAAATTGGAGTACTGTGCACAGTTCTGGTCACCTCACTACAGGAAGGATGTGGAAATTATAGAAAGAGTGCAGGGGGGATTTACAAGGATGTTGCCTGGATTGGGGAGCATGCCTTATGAAAACAGGTTGAGTGAACTCGGCCTTTTCTCCTTGGAGCGACGGAGGATGAGAGGTGACCTGATAGAGGTGTATAAGATGATGAGAGGCATTGATCGTGTGGATAGTCAGAGGCTTTTTCCCAGGGCTGAAATGGCTAACACAAGAGGCCACAGTTTTAAGACGCTTGGAAGAAGATACAGAGGAGATGTCAGGGTAAGATTTTATGCAGAGAGTGGTGAGTGCGTGGAATGGTCTGCCGGTGACAGTGATGGAGGCAGATACAATAGAGTCTTTTAAGAGACTCCTGGATAGGTACATGGAGCTTAGTAAAATAAAGGGATATGGGTAACCCTAGGTAAGTTCTAAAGTAAGTACATGTTCGGCACAGCTTTGTGGGCCGAAGGGCCAGTATTGTGCTGTAGGTTTTCTATGTATGTTTCTAAGTTGCCTTGAGGTTGTGAATGCAAATCTTTTCTTCTTTATATGTAGGGCAACACTTGTTCTGACAGGTGGGTGTAGTAACTTTCATTGCATGCTGTCCTTGCAATGTCACTTGCTCATTGCTGGAGCTCACATACTCATTCCACAGCTGTGATAAAGAGACCATCTGGTGTCTCTGTGGGGCCAGAAACCAAAATGGGAATGACACCAAATGGCTCCTTCAGTAGTGGCTGAGTTCAGTGCACATGCTTGGATAATGTCTGCAGTCTTAGCTGAAAATTGGTTTATCTGTCTTTCTGAAAGAGGACAAGATTGTGTTGATGATGTGTCATTTCTGTAGTAGGACCAACATTGCAATAGATAGATTAAATCCCGGCAATAAGGGTGCTTCTGGTTCAGGACTTAACAAAGGAATTCAGAAATTTATCAGGTAACAATCATAACCAGTAAACTGTTCCCTCGAACCTTAATGATCCCATGTGAAATCCAATTTTTTATTATTTTTAATCAGACTGCATAGCTAGACTTATATTAAAATGCTCCTATCTGCCTATCCATCTGTGTTTTTTTTTCCTTTGTCCATCTATGAATATAGACATGTCAATTATCTACCTAAAAAAAATGTTCTGAAGGTTTAAATCTGATTTACTTATTTATAAGAGTTAAAACATGACTGCTGAGAAACCAGAAGATACTGGAAAATAAAAGCAGTCTGGTCATTTTACACATCTAATCCCCTCTAATCCTTCTACCAGCTAATTTTAATCTATGGCAATGAGTAAAACACCACTCGGCTAAGAAAAATAGAACTTGGTTGATGATGCTAAATTAATGCAAGCATTTTGGTCACCCGTTGTACTGATCTCCCAAAACCCGGTTCCATTAAAGTCAATCTCAATGAGTGATGGGAGGCATAAAAAGCAACCTACTGTTGATAGTTTCAAATAGTCATGCTCACCAAATTCACATTTCTGATCTTCAACATACTGCTAAGCAAAACTCATTCCCCAGTTTTTGAATGACTTGAGACAGAGGGGATGAATTAATCATTCAGTGATTCCCAGTTTCTCATTCCACAAAACAAACTTCATCCATACCTAGCCAGAATTGCAATATTTTCAGCCCAACTCCAGCACCCTCCCTACAGCCAAGCTGTTACTTTAATTAATTGAAGCTGTATTGACTGCACTCTTTGTATGCAGGTTAATTAGCCTCAGAACCGTGTGAAGTTTGTTGTTTGCAAAACCTTGGCAAATACAAAGGCTTCTCTGATTCAACTGTTCTATTTCTGGCTTTGTTTTAAAACATTTTTTTATAAAAATAAAAATTATATTGGATCCCTCCAGCTTCTCAGACACGGAGGAAGAAAATTGGAAGAATGACTAGTTTATCTTCCTGGTCAATGGTAATATATAGGACGTCTCCACTAGAATAGACAAATGTATTGGATAGGGAAGGGAGGAGAAACAGCCAGGTTTACAGCTCAGTATTCCTCACTGAAGCTCATTACGGACACTTCCAGTGAAGTTCGTTTGAGGTCAATCCTGTGTCAAGTGTTCTGTCTGTGATGTGCCAAAAGGCACGTTGACTCCCTGACTCCAATTCAGAAAGAGGCAAATTCAGGTACCAATTCACAAAATCCATGCAGGTACTTGTGTACAGAATGGAGGGGTGCAACCTGTCTGATGTGCCATCTTTCACTGTGTTCATTTAGGTAAAGATTGAAATCCGAAGCCACCATTTAGAACAATAGAAATGGAGTTGTCCTTCATATCCTGATTAGCTTTTATGCCTCTGTCAACACTATTATCAGGTTATTGGTTGTTATTAATTACTGTTTGTGAGAACTTGCTGTGGAGAAATCGTTTGCTGTATTTTCCATGTTATTACATCAAAATGTTATTGTTTTCCTCCAAGTGCTCTGGCCATCTCGGGTGGTAAATCCATGGTAAGCTCATTCAGGAAGTCAGAAGGCTTGAGATCCGGGGGGATTTGGCTGCATAAATTCAGAAATGATTTGCCCACAGAAAGCAGAGAGAGAGTAGCAGATAGAGCCTATACTACCTAGAGGTCAATATCCAGTAGTATTATGCAGAGATCTGTTATGGGATCCAAGCACTTTGTGATTATTGTAATAGATTTGGATGAAGAAGTGGACGAGTGGGTTAGTAAGTTTGCAGATGACTTGGAGGTTGGTGGTGCTGTGGGTAGTGAAGAAGGTTGTTGTAGATTACAACGGGATATTGACATTATGGAGATCTGGGCTGAGGAGTGGCAGCTACAGTTCAATCCAGAAAAACGTGAAGTGGTACAATGAGGAAGGTCTAACTTAAAGGCAGAGTACATGATTAAGTCCATTATTCTTAGCAGTGTGGAGGAACAGAGGGATTTTGAGGTCCACGTCCATAGATCCCTCAAAGTTTCCACAGAAGTCGATAGGGCAGTTGCGAAAGCATACTCATTGCTCAGGGGATTCAGTTCAAGAGCTGCAAGGTAATTCTGCAGCTCTATAAAACTCTGGTTAGATCCTACTTGGTGTATAGTGTTCAATTCTGGTCATCTCATTATAGAATGGATGTGGAAGATTTAAAGAGGGTGCAAAGAAGATTTACCAGGGTGCTGTTTGGGTTAGAGAGCATATCATATAAGGATAGGTTGAATGAGCTAGGGCTTTTCTCTTTGGAACAAAGGAGGATGAGAGATGACCTGATCGAAATGTGTAAGATGGTAAGAGACACAGAGAGAGTGGAGAGCCAAAGTCTTTCTCCCCCAGTGTGGAAACAGCTCATACAAGAGGACATAATATTAAGGAGGTGATTGGAGGAAAGTATGGGGGAATATCTGAGGTAGTTTTTCACACAGTAAGTGGTGAGTGCATGGAACACACTGCTGATGGTGGAGACAGATATATTAGGGATGTTTCAGAGACTCTTAGGTGGACATATAAATGAAAGAAAAATGGTGGGGGGGGGTATATGGGACAGAATGGTTGGATTGAGTTTGGAATAAGTTTAATGGTTAGCACAATGACCGATGTGATTGACTAATTGATCTACCCCAATAATGGAGCGGGAGGTCCCGGAGTGAGTTGGATACAGTTCCTTGTTTTAGAAGTGAGAGGCATATTAAGTATAGGCAGAATGAAGTTCAGGGCGTGGAATGCTCCTTCTGTGAGATGTCGAATTTCAGAGTACCTAACAGTCACCCTGATGACCACATCTGCAGGAAGTGCACCCAACTTCAGCTGCTGACTGACTAAGTCAAGGAGCGGGAGCTGATTGCACTCAGGACAATCTGGGAGGCTGAACATTTCATCGATGAGGCATTTACTGAGGTGGTCATACCCAGAGTGCAGGTTTCAGATAATGGATGGGTGACCACCATGAGAAGTAATGGGAGTAAGCAGTCAGTGTGCGGTTCCACTTTCACTATTCCTGTTAGAAACAAGTATACCCCTTTGGATACTGCTGGGGAAATGACCTATCAGGCCACAGCAGCAGCAACCAGACAAATGGCACTGTGGCTGGCTCTGAGGCTCAGTCAGGCAGAGCAGTAGTGATGAGAGACTAAATAGTTAGATTCTGTGGCTGTGAAAGAGAAGACAAGGTGGTGTATTGCCTCCCAGGTGCTAGGGTCCCGGATGTCTCCAAGTGGCTGAAGTATATCCTCAAGGAGGGTGAGTAGCCAGAGGTTTTGGTGCACATTAGTACTGATGATATGGGTAGAAAGTGGGACAAGCTCTTGTGAAGTGAATATAGGGAGTTAGGGAAAAAGCTGAAGAACAAAACCACCAAGGTAGTAATCTCTGGATGACTTCCAGTACCACATCCTAGTTAGGGAAGGATTAGGATGATGGTACATATGAATGAGTGGCTGAGGAAGTGGTGCATGGGGTCAGGGTTTCAGATTTCTGGATCATTGGGAACCAATATCCTTGAGGGCAGGCTTGCTACAGCTGTTGGAGAAGGTTTAAATTAAGTTGGCAGGGGGTTGGGAATCGGAGTGATGGGGCTGCGGATGCGGCAGTTGGAATACAATAGATACAGCGTGTAGTGAGACTGTGAGGATGGACCAGTAGATAAAAGGGCAAAATTGTATTCGGTGAGATGAGGGGAAGTGTAACATGGTGTCATAATCAAAAAAGTTGATGAATACAGGACTGAAGGTGTAGTATATGAATGCACCATGACTTTGAGTTGTGGATGAAAGAAGATCATAGTTGGGAGCTCAACGTCCAAGGGTACTCCTTAGGTCAAAAGGACAGGCAGGTAGGTGGTGAGGGGGGACTCTGTTGGTAAAACATTAAGTCAAATCCTTAAAGAAACGTTACATAGGATCAGAAGATAGAGAATCTTTGTGGGTAGAGCTAAGGAATTACAAGAGGAAAAAGACTGATGGGAGTTATATACAGGGCCCCAAACAGTAGCCAGGGTGGAATTTGTAGAACATCTACGAGATAGCTTTTAAGAACAGCTTATGGTTGAGCCCACCAGGGGACAGACAATACCAGATTGGGTGTTGTGTAACAAAACAGATTTGATTAGAGAGCTTAAGGTAAAGAAAGCCTTGGGAGGCAGTGTTCATAATATGCTATAATTCCCCCTGTAGTTTGAGAGGGAGAAAATAAAGTCAGATGTCTCAATATACCAGTAGTGCAATGGGAATTACAGAGGCATGAAAGGCACAAAGTTGCTTGGAAAGGGACACTGTTAGGGATGATTGCAGAAGAGCAATGGCTGTGTTTCAAGGGGAAATTCAGAATGCACAGGATAAAGGCATCCCAAAGATGAAGAAGTATTCTAAAGGGAGGATGAGGCAACCATAGCTGACAAGTCAAAGACAGCATAAAAGCAAAAGCGAGGGCATATAATATAGCAAACATGAGTGTGAAGTAAGAGGATTGCGAAGCATTAATAAAACAACAGAAGCAACTAGTAAAACCATAAGGAGAGAAAAGATGAAATATGAAGGTAAGTTGGCTAATAATATAAAAGTGGATACCAAATGATTTTTCAGATATGTAAAGAGTAAGAGGCAAGAGTAAATATTGGAGCACTGGAAAATGATGCTGGACAAAGAAATGGCAGATGAACTTAAAGCTGAGTATTTTGGGTAAATCTTCACTGTGGAAGACTCTGGCGGTATGCCAGAAATTCAAGAGAGGCTGGGGCAGAACTGAGTGTAGTTGCGATTACTAAGGAGAAGGCGCTTGGGAAAGGCGAAAGGTCTGAAGGTAGATATGTCACCTGGACCAGATGGACTACACACCAGGGTTCTGAAAGAGGTAGCTGAAGAGATTGTGGAAGCATTGGTAATGATTTTTCAAGTATCACTAGGTTCTGGAATGGTTCCGGAGGACTGGGAAATTTCTCATGTTACCCTACTCTTTAAGAATGGAGTGATAACCATCTTCACTGTCAAAAGCACCATGCTCATTCACATCAAAATCATTAATGTAGGTGACAAATAGCAATGGGCTGAACACCAAACCCTGGGAAACATCATTAGTCACAAACCTCCAATCCAAAAAAATACTTTCCACCGTCACCCTCTGCTTCTTATCATTAGCTTACTCTCCTGGATCCCATGAGATCTTACTTTCCACAGCAGCCTATTTTGTATGATGATAAAAATGTAAGGCTCGCTTTTCTCATTATCCCATAACGTTCTCTCTTCGAAATACTTAAGCACTTCCATTTTGCAGGTGATCATTGAATGTACCTTGAATGCCCGAAAAGGCAATGTCATTCCAGGTCAGGAAAGCTCATTATGTTTAAAAATAACTACTTCCATTCTCCTCAGGATCCTTTGATAATCATTGCAAGTCTGAATACTTTGGTTACTGACCCAGTCAGGTCTGGAAACAATTTCATCTTATTTTCTCTGTCAAAGGTGTTTGTAATTTTGAACACTTCCATTAACCTCCTCTGCTCTGAGCTGAACAACCTCATACTTGAAGTCATTCCAGCTCAGGAATATTGAGATGCAACAGGAAGTATCCAGTAATCAGGGTTTTTTTCCTAGTAACTCCAAAGAGATTTTTGTTTTCTTTCTATTTAACCATTGAATGAGTTGATAAAAACATTTAATCATTGGCACTTAAGCAGCAAACACAAGTCACAATATAACACTGCTAATCAGATTTAGAGTCATCAGGTAATACAGCAAGGAAATGTCACTTGGCCCAACTTGTGCATTCTGTGTAAGGTGCCTACCACACCTAATCCTATTTGCCTGTGTTTGGACCACATCTTAAATTTGATTTTATTGTCATCTGCACAAGTACATGTATGCACAGGTGCAATGAAAATCAAACATGCAGCAACATCACAGACACAACATTCACAAAAAAATATGAATTAAACATAAATTAAACATATTTTACAAGAAAGAGCTTGAATAAAGCAAAAAAGAACTAATCCCATTTTGGTGCAAAGTGATTGAAGAGGTCATAATGTAGCTAAACTGTGATGATTAATGTTTTGCCGGTAAGTTCAAGAATTGAATAGTTGAAGGGTAATTGCTGTTCTTGAACTTAGTGGTGTGGGAATTAAGACTTTTATACCTCCTGCCAGATGGTAGCTGCAGGAAGAAGGCATGGCCCAAATGCCTAACATTCCCTATCCATGTAACGGTTCAGATGTTTATGAAGCATTGTAAATCAGTTTCTCTTTAAATCCTTAAATTTAGGTTATCAATGCAATAGCAATATTGAATTGTTCAATTTGGAAAATGGTTCAGTATGCTCTGAATTTCTGGCTTGCAACTTGCTTCAAAACAAGTTGCCTCTTGATCCCAACATAGTGAACTGACTCATATGATGGCTAAACTAATGATTTCCCTACAGTGCCTTGAAAAAATATTCAGACCCCAACCATTTGTTCACATAAATGTTACAATCAGGGATTTGGATCAACTGAGAATTTTTATTTGTGAAACGTGCTCTTTTTTTTCACAGTAGAGCCTAAATAAAACAGGGAAATTCGTAAAGCATGAAAAACTAAAAATTCAAAAACTGGTAGTCAGCAGTTCAAAAGTATTCACCCCCATTTACTCAGTACTTAGTTGAACCACCTCTCGCAGCTATTACAGCCAGTAGTCTTTTTGGATTGTTCGCTTTGCACAACATGACAGAACAAGATTTGTCCATTCCTCCCTGTAAAATTACTCAAGCTGTGTTGGGTTAGTTAGGGAGTGGACTGCAATCTTGAAGTCTTGCCAGAGATGTGCAATTGTGTTAATGTCGGTAATCTAACTGGACCACTCAAGGACATCAATTTTCTTCATTTGAAGTCACTCCATGATTGCTCTGGCAATGTGCTTTGAGTTGTTGTCCTGTGAAAGGTGAACTTCCTCCCCAGTTTAAGCTTTCTGGCTGAAGCTAGCAGGTTTTTATCCAGGATCTCCCTGTATTTATCAACATTCATCTTCCCATCAATCCAGACTAGATTTTCAGTCTCTACTGCTGTAAAGTACTCCCATAGCAAGATGCTCTCTCCACCATGCTTTACAGCAGAGATGGTGTTACTTGGCAGATGCGTAGTATTAGATTTATGCCATGTGTACTGCTTAGTGTTGAGGTCAAAAAGTTCCTCTTTAGTCTCATCCAATCACAAGACCTTCTTCCATATCAACCATACTGTTGCACCTTTCAGAGTATTCATTCAGATGATACTCCATTTTTCTACATCAACTAATTGGGTGAGTTGGTAAGGTACGGCTATATATTGCACCTGCGGAAAGTTATACTTTATACTTTATTGCCGCCAAACAATTGGTACTAGAATGTACAATCATCACAGCGATATTTGATTCTGCACTTCACACTCCCTGGATTGCAAATATTAAGTATTAAAGATATTAAAAATAGTTAAAATTAGTAAATATTAAAAGTTTAAATTATAAGTCATAAATGGAAAATAGAAAAATGGTAAGTAAGGTAGTGCAAAAAAACCGAGAGGCAGGTCCGGATATTTGGAGGGTACAGCCCAGATCTGGGTCAGGATCCATTCAGCAGTCTTATCACAGTTGAAAAGAAGCTGTTCCCAAATCTGGCCGTACGAGTCTTTAAGCTCCTGAACCTTCTCCTGGAGGGAAGAGGAAAAGTGTGTTGGTTGGGTGGGTCGTGTCCTTGATTATCCTGGCAGCACTGCTCCAACAGCGTGCGGTGTAAAGTGAGTCCACGGGCGGAAGATTGGTTTGTGTGATGTGCTGCGCCGTGTTCACGATCTTCCGCAGCTTCTTTTGGTCTTGGACAGGACAACTTCCAAACCAGGTTGTGATGCACCCTGGTGCATTTATGGTGCATCTATAAAAATTAGTGAGGGCTTTAGGGGACAGGCCAAATTTCTTTAGTTTTCTCAGGAAGTAAAGGCGCTGTGGGCCTTCTTGGCAGTGAACTCTGCTTGGTTGGACCAAGTCAGGTCGTTTGTGATATTGACCCCGAGGAACTTAAAGCTTTTGAGCTGTTCCACTTGCGCACCACTGATGTAAATTGGGTTGTGCGGTCCGCTACTCCTTCTGAAGTCAACAACCAATTCCTTCGTCTTGCTGACACTGAGGGATAGGTTATTGTGTTCGAACCATGCCACCTGGTTCTTAATTTCCTTTCTGTACTCAAACTTATCATTACCCGAGATACAGCCTACAATTGTTGTGTCATCAGCAAACTTATATGTTGAGTTTGATGGAAACTTGGCTACACAATCATGGGTGTACAGTGAGTACAGCAGGGGGCTGAGTACACAGCCCTGTGGGGCACCGGTGCTCAGAGTGATTGTAGAGGAGAGCTTGTCCCCTATTTTTACAGCCTGGGTCCTGACTGTGAGGAAGTTGAAGATCCAGCTGCAGATCTGAGTGCTAAGGCCCAGGTTCCAGAGCTTAGGAATCAGTTTATTCGGAATGATGGTATTAAAGGCAGAACTGTAGTCAATGAAAAGGAGCCTTACGTATGCGTCTTTATTCTCCAGCTGTTCTAAGGAGGAATGTAGGGCCAGAGAGATGGCATCTGCCGTTGACCTGTTGCTCCAGTAGGCGAATTGCAAAGCGTCGAGGTTGACTGGTAGGCTGTGGTTGATGTGTGCCGTAACCAATCTCTCGAAGCACTTCACAGCAATTGATGTCAGAGCTACAGGTCAATAGTCATTTAGGCATGCCACCTTGCTCTTCTTCGGCACTGGGATTATCGTTGCCTTCTTAAAACACGAGGGGATCTTAGACTGAAGCAAGGAGCAGTTGAAGATGTCAGCAAACACTCCAGCTAGCTCGCTTGCACAGGCCCAGAGAACCCATCCTGGGACGCCATCTGGGCCTGTCACCTTCCTTGGATTTATCTTCAGGAAGACCCTTCTAATGTCCTCCTTGGTGACGATGAATCTCGATGCCACCAGGTCCGGTTCATCTGGAGGGAGCGGGACGCTCCTCTTCTGTTCGAATCTTGCGTAGAATACGTTAAGTTTGTCAGGAAGAGAAGTGCTACAGTTATTGATATTCCCAGCCTTTTCTTTGCACCCAGTGATCTCATTTAGGTCCTGCCATAGTCTACTGGCATTCCTTTGGTTAGCCTGGGCTTCCAACTTGGCACGATATTGCCTCTTGGCGCCCTTAATGGCTTTCCGGAGTTCACGCCTGGATTCCGTGTAGCGACTGGTATCCCTGGACCTAAAAGCCGCAGCTCTAGCCTTTAGAAGGGACTTGACCTCATAATTCATCCAAGGTTTCTGGTTAGGGAATACCCGGATCGTCTTGCGAGACGCGCAGTCCTCCGTGCATTTCCAAATAAAGTCCGTGACAGCTGAGGCATACTCATCGAGGTTAGCTGCCGAGTCCTTGAATACTAACCAGTCCACCGATTCAAAGCAGTCATGGAGGACCTAATCCGTTTCCTCCATCCAACGTGACACTACTTTTGACATCGTGACCTCCCACTTCAGTTTCTGTTTGTAAGCCGGGAGGAGGAGTACGGCCTGATGGTCCGATTTTCCGAAGTGAGGTCGTGGGATGGAACGGTAGTTAGCATAGTAATTACAAAGGGGATGAATACTTTTTCACCTTCACAATTTTGTTTTTTAATTTTTAGTGAACTGTTGATACGTTTTGAAATTTTTCATTTAATTTGACATGGTGCACAATGTTTTGTTGCTGAGGTTAAAAATTCCACTTAAATATACTTTACATTTAGAAAATGAGACAGTAAAATGTGAACATAGTTGTGGGGCTGAATACTTCTTCAAGGCACTGTGTATCCCATCTTAGTCTCATTTTACAGTAATTATCTTTTAACACAGAAAGGATTAATTTTCAATTTGACTGTCCCCTCAGCTGTGAACACTATTTTACAATGTGTGCAAATATAATTTTCAAAGTTCAAAAAGTTCAAAGTGAATTTATTATCAAAGTGTGTCCATGTTAGCAAATATTACCTTGACATTCATTTTGCAGATACTTACAGGAAAAAACGAAATACAAAATCATTTATGAAAAAAACATAAATAAATAAAAGCTGACAATAACCAAGGTTCAAAAGAAGACAAATTGGTCAAATATAAAAATAATACTGAGAACATGGTTTGTAAAGTGCTTTTGAAAATGAGTTTATTGGTCATTGTATAAGTTCAGAGTAGTGGTCATTAAGGTTATCCACACCAGTCTAGAATTCAATTGAATTGACTTTATTACTTACATCCTTCATATACACGCGGAGTAAAAATCTTTACATTAACGTTTCCGTCTAAATGTGCAATGTGCAATTTATAGTCATTTTTTAAAATAAATAGTAGATGCAACAGGATAGTCAATATAACAGAAATACCATTGTGTCAGCATGAATTAAGCAGTTTGATGGTGTGGTGGAAGAAGCTTTCCCAGAGTCTGCTGATTCTGGCTTTTATGGTGCAGTACCATTTCCTGGATGGTAGCAGCTGGAACAATTTGTGGGTGGGGTGAACCGGGTCCCCAATGATACTTCGGGCCCTTTTTACATACCTGTCCTTGCAAATGTCCTGAATTGTGGGAAGTTCACATCTACAACGATTGAGGGAAGTACAGTTCCCATATGTTGTGCTCTCATAGAAAATTCTTAGGGTTTGGGAGCCCATACCAAACTTCTTCAACTGGCTGAGGTGAAAGAGGCACTGTTGCGTCTTTTTCACCAAACAGCCGGTATGTACAGACCACATGAGATCCTCACTGATGCTTATGCTGAGAAAATTAATGCTATCCACCCCCTCAACCCCACATCCATTGATGTCAACAGCGTCTAGCCTGCCTCCATACTTCCTGTAATCCACAACCAGATCCTTTGTTTTTGTGACATTGAGAGAGAGGTTGTTTCCTTGACACCACAGTGTCCGGGTAATGACTTCTTCTCTGTAGGCTGCCTTATTATTTTTTGAGATTAGGCCAATCAGTATAGTGTTGTCAGCAAATATAATTAGCAGATTGGAGCTGTTCGCGGCTCAACCATGGGTATGCAGAGAGTAAAGGAGGGGGGTTAGGACACAGCCCTGAGTGGCACCTGTGTTGAGGGGCAGAGCTGAAGGAGCCCACTCTTACTATCTGCCGGTGATCTGACAGGAAGTCCAGGATCCTGATATTTGTAGAGTAATAGCTGTTCCTGTACCTGCTACTTCCTGTCTGATGGTAGGAGTGAAAAGGGGGCACGGTCTGGATGGTATGGGTCTTTGATGATGGATGCAACTTTCTTATGGCAGTGCTGTATGTAAATATACTCTGTAGTGGGTAGGGCTCTGTCTCTGATGGTCTGGTCAGTGTCCACCACTTTCTGTGTACTTCTCCATTCCTGGGCATTTGTGCTTCTATGAAAGACCATGATATAATCAGTTAGGATACTCTCCACTCTGTAACTATAAAATTTTGTCAATGTTTTTGGTGACATGTTGAATCTACACAAACTTATAAGAAAGTAGATGCTCAGTTGTGTCTTGTTCTTGAAAGCTACTCTCCCTCTCCACCTACTTGCCCCTACTGGGAACTAGCTCATGGACTTTGGATTTCTTCCTCCTGGAGTCAATAATAAACTCTGGTTCTGGTGACATTGAGTGAGAGGTTGCTGTTGTGGCATCACTCAACTAAATTTTTTGATGCATACTGATTCATCAACACTTCTGATTCGGCCAACTACAGTGGTGTTGTCAGCAAATTTAAATACAACACTGGAGATGTACATTAGAGCCACACAATCATAAACATAGTTTGAGTAGAGCTGGAAGCTAAGCACACAGTCTGTGGTGCATCTGTGCTGATAGTGAGTGTTGAAGATATTTTGTTGCCAATCCTCTCTAAGTGGGGTCTGCTAGTGAGGAAATGAAGGATCCAGCAGAAAGCCATGTTGATTATTCCTAATAAGTCCCTGTCTATCCAAATACTTATAGATCCTATCTCTTAGTACTCCTTCCAATAATTTACCTACTACCGACATCAAACTTACTGGCCTATAATTTCCCGGATTACTTTTAGAGCCTTTTTTAAATAACGGAACAACATGAGCTATCCTCCAATCCTCCGGCACCTCACCCGTAGATACTGACATTTTAAATATATCTGCCAGGGTCCCTGCAATTTCAACACTAGTCTCCTTCAAAGTCCGAGGGAATACCCAGTCAGGTCCTGGGAATTTATCTACTCTGATTTCCGTCAAGATAGCAAGTACCTCCACCTCCTCAATCTGGAAATGTTCCATGACCTCACTACTTGTCTGCCTTATTTCCATTGACTCCATGCCAGTTTCCTTAGTAAATACAGACGCAAAAAACCCATCTAAGATCTCCCCCATTTCATTTCGTTCCATACATAGCCGACCACTCTGAAGTTCAAGAGGACCAATTTTATCCCTTACTATCCTTTTGCTCTTAATATACCTGTAGAAACTCTTTGGATTATCCTTCACCTTGACTGCCAAAGCAACCTTGTTTCTTCTTTTAGCCCTCCTGATTTCTTTCTTAAGTATCTTTTTGCACTTTTTATACTCCTCAAGCCTTATGTACCTTATGTACTCCCTGTTTCCTATACATGTCATACATCTCTGTCTTCTTCTTTATCAGAGTTCCGATATCCCTTGAGAACCAAGGTTCCTTATTCTTTTTCACTTTGCCTTTAATCCTGACAGGAACATACATAGTCTGCACTCTCAAAATTTCTCATTTGAAGGCCTCCCACTTACCAATCACATCCTTGCCAGAGAACAACCTGTCCCAATCCACTCCTTTTAGATCCTTTCTCATTTCTTCAGATTTGACCTTTCTTCAGATTTGACCTTTCTCCAGTCCAGAACCCGGGAGCAAAACCTTGTTGAATTATGATACTCAGTTTTGCTTTGTAGGATGTCATAGCATTTAAACTCTGCCACAGTTGTCAAGTTTGATTCAAGTTTCAAGTTTAGTCCAGAATTCCAGATGGCTTTCTGGAGGTCATGGCTGGATGTTTTGTACTTTCTTGGGTCGCCAGTCCTGAATCCACTGATTTAGCCTTCAGCAGATTGCAGAACTTTTTGTTCAATCAGGGCTTCTGGCTGGAGAAGTCTCTGGATAATTTTGTGCCTTTTATACCTTGTTCTTTAGTCTCTGCCTATATGCATGTAGGAGGAGGACGAGAACCAGATGGTCAGAGTTCTTGAAATAAGGTTGAGGGATGGAACAGAAGGCATTCTTGATGCTAGTGTAGCAGTTGTCGAGGATATTAAATCCTAGGTGATGAGCTGATGGCAATTCGGCTGAGATTTCTTCAAGCTAGCCTGACTGAAGTCCCCAGGAAGGATGTAAAAGCCATTTCTTGTTTGTTAGTCATGGCACTCAATACATTTTCTCAAAGGTACGGTAATCCGAAAAGGCATAACTTTTTAATTCATTCAGCAATTTTGTTCTCTATTTTAAATCAATTAAAAAAAAATGAAACTTATGAAAATGAATTTCTTATAGGTCTTTCAAGTCCATTAATAAATTTAGAGTCAGCTGTATGTAAGTATACTTAGAGGATGTAATTGATAAACTGATGAGGGTACTTTCACAAGGGATCCCTGCCTTATCCTGCTTCGGGTTTGATTCGAAGCGAAGAAGGAGTCTGAGAGTCTGAGTGGGAGTGCCGAGAAAGACATTTTTGAAATTTTCGTTATTTGTTTTTCTCCAACGGCGTTCTGAGAGGCGGGACTGCGCAGGCGTGTGACGTCGGGCTGTGCAGCGCGGCAGATTTAAAAGGAACAGAGCCTCATAGAGCGGGCAGCGTAGTTTGCGGGCGGCAGAGTGAGCCTGGAGCAGAGTGAAGACTTAAGGGCTTCGGCTCAACGGGCTTAGGCGGAAACGGGCGAGGCGAGGAAGGTTTGGCATTCATTTTCTGTTGTTATTTGAGGAGGGGGCAGTATGAGTGTGAGGGCAGTTTGCTGTTCTCGGTGTCGGATGTGGGAGGCCCTGGAGTCTCCAAGCCTCCCGGACGTCTACATCTGCGCCAAGTGCATCAAGATGCAGCTCCTAAGGGACCGCGTTACGGAACTGGAGCTGCAGCTCGATGACCTTCGTCTGGTCAGGGAGAGTGAGGAGTTGATAGAGAGGAGTTGCAGGCAGGTGGTCACGCTGGGGCCACGGGAGGCAGACAAGTGGGTCACGGTTAGGAGGGGGAAGGGGAAGAGTCAGGTAATAGGGAGTACCCCGGTGGCTGTGCCCCTTAACAATAGGTACTCCTGTTTGAGTACTGTTGGGGGGGACAGCTTACCAGGGGGAAGCGACAATGGCCTTGCCTCCGGCACAGAGTCTGGCCCTGTAGCTCAGAAGGTAGGGCAAGGAAGAGGAGGGCAGTTGTGACAGGGGACTCGATAGTAAGGGGGTTAGATAGGCGATTCTGTGGACGCAGTCCAGAGACCCGGATGGTAGTTTGCCTCCCTGGTGCCAGGGTCCGGGATATTTCTGACCGTGTCCAAGATATCCTGAAGTGGGAGGGTGAGGAGCCAGAGGTCGTGGTACATATAGGTACCAATGACATAGGTAGGAAAAGGGATGAGGTCCTGAAAGGAGAATATAGGGAGCTAGGAAGGGAGTTGAGAATAAGGACCACAAAGGTAGTAATCTCGGGATTACTGCCTGTGCCACCCGACAGTGAGAGTAGGAATGCGATGAGGTGGAGGATAAATGCGTGGCTGAGGGATTGGAGCAGGGGGCAGGGATTCAAGTTTTTGGATCATTGGGACCTCTTTTGGCGCAGGCGTGACCTGTACAAAAAAGACGGGTTACACTTGAATCCTAGGGGGACCAATATCCTGGCAGGGAGATTAGCAGGGGCTACGGAGGTGACTTTAAACTAGAATGGTTGAGGGGTGGGAATCAAATTAAAGAGGCTCGGCGTGAGGAGGTTAGTTCACAACAGGGGAATGGGAACCAGTGCAGAGAGACAGAGGGGTGTGAAGTGAGGGTAGAAGCAAAAAGTACTAAGGAGAAAAGTAAAAGTGGCAGGCTGACAAATCCAGGGCAAGCATTAAAAAGGGCCACTTTTCAACATAATTGTATAAGGGCTAAGAGAATTGTAAAAGAGCGCCTGAAGGCTTTGTGTGTCAATGCAAGGAGCATTCGTAATAAGGTGGATGAATTGAAAGTGCAGATTGTTATTAATGATTATGATATAGTTGAGATCACAGAGACATGGCTCCAGGGTGACCAGGGATGGGAGCTCAACGTTCAGGGATATTCAATATTCAGGAGGGATAGACATGAAGGAAGGGGAAGTGGGGTGGCGTTGCTGGTTAAAGGAGAGATTAACGCAATAGAAAGGAAGGACATAAGCCGGGAAGATGTGGAATCGATATGGGTAGAGCTGCGTAACACTAAGGGGCAGAAGACGCTGGTGGGAGTTGTGTACAGGCCACCTAACAGTAGTAGTGAGGTCGGAGATGGTATTAAACAGGAAATTAGAAATGTGTGCAATAAAGGAACAGCAGTTATAATGGGTGACTTCAATCTACATGTAGATTGGGTGAACCAAATTGCTGAGGAAGAGGATTTCTTGGAATGTATGCGGGATGGTTTTTTGAACCAACATGTCGAGGAACCAACTAGAGAGCAGGCTATTCTGGACTGGGTTTTGAGCAATGAGGAAGGGTTAATTAGCAATCTTGTCGTGAGAGGCCCCTTGGGTAAGAGTGACCATAATATGGTGGAATTCTTCATTAAGATGGAGAGTGACATAGTTAATTCAGAAACAAAGGTTCTGAACTTAAAGAAGGATAACTTTGAAGGTATGAGACGTGAATTAGCTAAGATAGACTGGCAAATGACACTTAAAGGATTGACGGTGGATATGCAATGGCAAGCATTTAAAGGTTGCATGGATGAACTACAACAATTGTTCATCCCAGTTTGGCAAAAGAATAAATCAAGGAAGGTAGTGCACCCGTGGCTGACAAGAGAAATTAGGGATAGTATCAATTCCAAAGAAGAAGCATACAAATTAGCCAGAGAAAGTGGCTCACCTGAGGACTGGGAGAAATTCAGAGTTCAGCAGAGGAGGACAAAGGGCTTAATTAGGAAGGGGAAAAAAGATTATGAGAGAAAACTGGCAGGGAACATAAAAACAGACTGTAAAAGCTTTTATAGATATGTAAAAAGGAAAAGACTGGTAAAGACAAATGTAGGTCCCCTGCAGACAGAAACAGGTGAATTGATTATGGGGAGCAAGGACATGGCAGACCAATTGAATAATTACTTTGGTTCTGTCTTCACTAAGGAGGACATAAATAATCTTCCAGAAATAGTAGGGGACAGAGGGTCCAGTGAGATGGAGGAACTGAGTGAAATACATGTTTGTAGGGAAGTGGTGTTAGGTAAATTGAAGGGATTGAAGGCAGATAAATCCCCCGGGCCATATGGTCTGCATCCTAGAGTGCTTAAGGAAGTAGCCCAAGAAATAGTGGATGCATTAGTGATAATTTTTCAAAACTCGTTAGATTCTGGACTAGTTCCTGAGGATTGGAGGGTGGCTAATGTAACTCCACTTTTTAAAAAAGGAGGGAGAGAGAAACCGGGGAATTATAGACCGGTTAGCCTAATGTCGGTGGTGGGGAAACTGCTGGAGTCAGTTATCAAGGATGTGATAACAGCACATTTGGAAAGCGGTGAAATCATCGGACAAAGTCAGCATGGATTTGTGAAAGGAAAATCATGTCTGACGAATCTCATAGAATTTTTTGAGGATGTAACTAGTAGAGTGGATAGGGGAGAACCAGTGGATGTGGTATATTTGGATTTTCAAAAGGCTTTTGACAAGGTCCCACACAGGAGATTAGTGTGCAAACTTAAAGCACACCGTATTGGGGGTAAGGTATTGGTGTGGGTGGAGAATTGGTTAGCAGACAGGAAGCAAAGAGTGGGAATAAATGGGACCTTTTCAGAATGGCAGGCGGTGACTAGTGGGGTTCCGCAAGGCTCAGTGCTGGGACCCCAGTTGTTTACAATATGTATTAATGACTTGGATGAGGGAATTAAATGCAGCATCTCCAAGTTTGCGGATGACACGAAGCTGGGTGGCAGTGTTAGCTGTGAGGAGGATGCTAAGAGGATGCAGGGTGACTTGGATAGGTTGGGTGAGTGGGCAAGTTCATGGCAGATGCAATTTAATGTGGATAAATGTGAAGTTATCCACTTTGGTGGCAAAAATAGGAAAACAGATTATTATCTGAATGGTGGCCGATTAGGAAAAGGGGAGGTGCAACGAGACCTGGGTGTCATTATACACCAGTCATTGAAAGTGGGCATGCAGGTACAGCAGGCGGTGAAAAAGGCGAATGGTATGCTGGCATTTATAGCGAGAGGATTCGAGTACAGGAGCAGGGAGGTACTACTGCAGTTGTACAAGGCCTTGGTGAGACCACACCTGGAGTATTGTGTGCAGTTTTGGTCCCCTAATCTGAGGAAAGACATCCTTGCCATAGGGGGAGTACAAAGAAGGTTCACCAGATTGATTCCTGGGACGGCAGGACTTTCATATGAAGAAAGACTGGATGAACTGGGCTTGTACTCATTCGAATTTAGAAGATTGAGGGGGGATCTGATTGAAACGTATAAAATCCTAAAGGGATTGGACAGGCTAGATGCAGGAAGATTGTTCCCGATGTTGTGGAAGGCCAGAACAAAGGGCCACAGTGTGAGGATAGAGGGGAAGCCTTTTAGGACCGAGATTAGGAAAAACTTCTTCACACAGAGAGTGGTGAATCTGTGGAATTCTCTGCCACAGGAAACAGTTGAGGCCAGTTCATTGGCTATATTTAAGAGGGAGTTAGATATGGCCCTTGTGGCTACGGGGGTCAGGGGGTATGGAGGGAAGGCTGGGGCGGGGTTCTGAGTTGGATGATCAGCCATGATCATAATAAATGGCGGTGCAGGCTCGAAGGGCCGAATGGCCTACTCCTGCACCTATTTTCTATGTTTCTATCTCTTGTTCTCTGAGTGCCTTGAGCTTCCCTTAACTGCTCCATTATTAACTCGAGTCTTGAGCCGCATGAAACTCTCCTGGTCATCTCCCATCGATCTCAACATATTAATCCACATCTCCTTTCCCTTCTGATGCTTGCTGAGTTCCACTTGAAACCATCTGCAAAAATTCTCATCCTCTCAGTGAAATCCTTCTCAGAATTAACTCCTTTGTGCTCTCTACGATCCCTTCTAACCCTCCAAAATTCTGAGTTCTTGGCTTTTCTCTAATAGACCTCTGGAATCTGGAACAACCAACGGTCTCCTGGAGGAGCTCAGCAGTCTGAACAGCATTTGTATGGGAAGGGGAACTGTTGACATTTTAGGTAAAAAAAAAACCCTGCATCAGGACAGTGGATGTAAGTTTAGTGAGGCAAGGGCAGACTGGATCTATCAGCCTAACAATATAGTCCTATGTGTTAATCTCGAAGAAAGGATAGGGTTAGTAAGTGTGGGTTGGGGCACATCTGGATGAAGGCAGATCTCCTGATGTGATGAGATTTTGGTTGGGGTTGGGGGTGGTGGTTTCATGTTCCAAGGATTGATATGCAGAGGCAACGGAGAACTGTCTTTCCAAAGTCTATCCTTTTCAAGGTCTATGCATTCTTCCCATCATCATCTTTGGGTTTAGAGCTGTTTTCAGTGGATTATTTTACTACAGGGAGGGTGTGATAACAAGGCAGAGGATTCGGAGAAGATTAATAAGAATTTCATCAGGCGAGGGGAATTCCAGTTATGAAAAGAGAGTGACTCGGTCAGTGTTGTTTCCTTTAAGCCAAAAGAGACTTGTGAGTTTTAGGAATTATCTTCTTGGAAAAGTGTTAGCAGTAACATTTGAATATTTGTAAAGCAGATTAGCTCTTGATAAACGAAAGGGTAAACAATTATCAGTGGTACACAGGAATGTAGTGTTGAAGGTAGACAGATCAGGCATGATCTCATTAAATAACGGAGTAGGCGGAAGGGTCTGAGTGGCCCACCCTTGCTCCAAATTCACATGTTCAAAAGAGAGGCAGGGGCAGTGAAGAGGAAGGATCTATTTCTCTTATGATTCAGGTCAGTTACTTTGAGGCAGAGATTTATACACGTTAGAAAACATAAATAGTACAGTGGAAAACAAAAACATCCTTTTTGAATGAAAAGCTGCAGATTGTGGTGCCTAATTATTGTAGGTAATCATTGACGGCTAAGACTTACCACATGATGTTAAAGAGCAGCTCATGAAAAGCCACAATTTACTTTGTCTGAATCTTGGCACAGACACCTACAGTAAGATTCCCTGGTATTTCTTCACTGCATTGCTTTTTCCTTGCCCGTTCATAAAGTTGCTACCTCAAGACTGAATTTATTTCTATTTTTGCTTTACCATGCATATACTCATCTTCATGCAGATTTCTTACCTGTGAATATTGGTGATCTTCTACATCAATAAAGTTCAGATATCACTATTAGGCTGGGGGCATCAAGTTCATTGAAATTTTGAGTTGTGGATTTAGACTCAACAGTTTTTTGGTTGACAAGAGTCAATGAAAACCATCAAGCACTCATTTACACTAAACCTGCACTAATACAATTTTATTCTCCCCAAATTCTGTTCAATTCTACCTATATTCTACTACTGACCTACACACTAGGGATAATTTACAATGCACAATTAACTTATCAACCAACAGCCTTTGCAGTGTGGGGGGAAACTAGAGCATCCAAAGGAAACTTGTATACTCCCATGGAGAACCTAGAAACCACCTCACAGCAAGCACCAACGATTGGGATTGAACCTGGATACTACGTTGATGGGCCTTATCTCAAATAATAATGAGGCATGCTACAGAGCAGAAGTCATCACCCTGACACAGTGGTGTCAAGAAAACAACCTCTCTCTCAATGTCATAAAAACAAAAGGAGCTGGTTGTGGATTACAGGAGGAATGGAGACAGGCTAACCCCTATTGACATCAATGGATCTGGAGTTGAGAGGGTGAACACCTTTAGATTCCTCGGCATACACATCACTAAGGATCTCACGTGTTCTGTACATACCGGCAGTGTGGTGAACAAAGCACAACAGCTCCTCTTTCACCTCAGACGGTTGAAGAAGTTTGGCATGAGTCTCCATATCCTAAGGACTTTTTACAGGGACGCAATTGAGAGCATCCCAACTGGCTGCATCACTGCCTGTTATGGGAACTGTACTTCCCTCAATTGCAGGACATTGCAGAGAGTGGTGTGGACAGCCCAGCGCATTTGTAGATGTGACTTGCCAATATTCAGGACATTTACAGAGACAGGTGTGTAGAAAGGGCCTGAAGGATCATTGGGGTCCCAAGTCACCCCAACCACAAACTGTTCCAGCTGTTTCCATCTGGAAAACGGTACCGCAGCATAAAAGCCAGGACCAACAGGCTTTGGGACAGCTTCTTCTACTAGGCCATCAGACTGATTAATTCACACTGACACAGTTGTATTTCTATGCTATATTGACTGTTCTGTTGTACATACTATTTACCACAAATTACTATCAATTGCACATTTCATTCAACATTTTCATATGATGTAATTTGACCTTTCCGAATCCATCTTATTAACTTAAAATATATGAATAGAGGAGCGGAGTTGATGACATTACTGAACGTGTTCAATTTAAGATAACGGTCTAGCCTTGTTTTGTTCCATTTGCTTTTTTTGGGGGAGTTTAGTATTTAGTTTTTTTTGTTTCTTTTGGGGTTTTTCTTTGTATTTTTTTTCTTTTTATTTCTTTTTTCTCTATGATTAATTATATTAAGAGTTTGGAAATCTATTATACTTGTATTGTTTGAAATCTTTTTTTGTACACGCTTATCAACAATAAGATTATTCCAATCTCTCTGTATCAACATTGTTGTTCTGTTTATAATTTTGGAAAATTAATAAAAAGATTTTAAAAAAAGAAATTGTACATTGCATGTTTAAACGGAGATGTAACATAGAGATTTTTACTTCTTTACTTCTTTACATGTATGTGAAGGATGTAATGAATTTCAGTTCAATTCAATTCAATGCTGTGAGATTACGGTTTATCACTGTTTCTGCCCATTTTACCACAGAATATGAGACCATTAAGCTCATTGTCAGTTTCCAAGTAATCATTATCCTCAAAAATCAATTAACACAATGCCGATACAGAAATCAACAACACAAAAAGTGACCTGATAGTTGTCTTAACATAAAAAGTTTCAGAAGAAGAATACACAGCAACCATTTTCCCTTTGAAGCTGGAGTCCACTTGCACCAGGGAACACAAGAAATTCTTCATCTAAAGGTTGGAAGAATGGGGAACTCACTAACATGAAGAATAATTGACATACACATATATATAATATGACATTTGCAAAGAGGAAGCCAATGTGGGGAGATTAAGACTCATTCTTATTCACTGGTGTTTCAAAGAAGGAAAGGTGACCTTGGAACACAAATCTGAAATGGATTGATGGAGTCGATGACAATAGGCTAATAAACTGACTGAAGAATTTAGCCTGAAGGCATAATCTCAGGAAATGGAATGATCCATTTAAAACTGAGTTGAGAAGAAATAATTACTCTGTAGGTTGGAACATAAAATGGTGAAGAGCTGTGGATGTTAGTCATTGGACATACTAAATCAATAAGTTTGTATGTACTAAAGATGTCAAGGGATATGGGATTAGACAGAGAGCTTGGGGTACAGGGTCAATGATGATCCAATAGGCTACTGAAACTGATTTGAGGGGCTTATCACTGATCCTTCTTTGCTGTGGTTTTGATTTTAGAAATAAGCTAGATAAGTATATGAGGGGGTAAAATATGGTTTAAAGGTTAGAGGGAGGAAGTTTAAAAGCAATGTGCGAGTATTATTTTATGTGTGGCAGTGGTAGTAGTTGTAATAATAGGATCATTCATATCAGTAGTACAATGTTCTCCTAAGGCAGGGGTTCCCAATCTTTTACAATGCCATTGGCCAATCCCATTAAGCAAGGGATCTCTGGATCCCTGATTTGGAAACCCTATCCAAAGAGGATGTCCCTTAATGGAGAACACCTGTGATGAATTTGTTTAATGTATGGGCAGCCACTACATGGATCTGAGCTAATCAGGTTCAGGATCAAGTGGCATGAAATACAAGATTACTTCAGTGCTGCAACCTTCTTCCACCTCCCCTGCTGTTGTGATGTATCATCATCTTCTAGCACCTCTACCCATTGGGGTCTTGGTTAGATCACTCTTTGTCTAAAACCTCCCCATTGAACTTACTACCATGGGTGACGCTACCTGGAGCTTAACTCCAGATGTCCAAACTCCAAATAGCAGCGCTCTTGGGATCTCAGGAACCCATGAGCTTCTCCATGACAACCTGACGATCATTGAAGAAGAAAGTAGTGGGTCCCTGGATTACGTTACTGGGATAGTTGTGGAACCAAGCCGTTTGCTAGAGTTTAACAGGCCTTTAGATAAACACATGTAAATGAAAGGAATGGAGAGATATGAGTGATACCCAGGAGGAAGGATTTGGTATAAATTGGTGTCAAAATCGGTATAAGATCATCACCCAAATGGTCTATATAGTGCTGTATTGTTGTATATGCTAAAGAACAAATTAATATGTTAATAGGCTTAAATTGAAGTTGCTTCAGAGAAGTTGGTGCATGAGGATTGGCATTAGTCAGCTGGATCAACAAATAGTTTGTTTATTTTGTGGAAACTGTTCTTATGGTATGATTCTTGGGGATACACAGCCTGGCTGGTTAGCTTCAGTTCCAGTATGTAGCAGTGAAGCAATTACAATCTCCCAACTTCCACCCTACTGAAGGCATAAAATGGCAACTGAATCAGGGAACTTGACCCACTGCATCTGTGAACAAATATAAATTAGTATCCAAACATATTACTGGAGTTCTTTATCAGAAAAGAGCGTGCTTGTTTCTTCAATTCAAGCAAATTTATTTTATTGGAAAATATAAAACATCAGCTTCACTTGTAACCGATTTATTCAGTTTTACTATTCCCTGAGAGTAATGCTTGGTCTACCAGAAGCTTTTCTTGAAGAGACTGTATTCATATAATACCTTGGTTTATATTTCTAACATAAAAATAGCTTTTCCCACCCACCACTCTATTTACAATTATGAGAATACTTCTTGTTAAATCCACTGAAATAATAGTTCTGGAAATAAGCCACAAGGCTAATTGTGTACAGTTAGGAGTTTTCTGTTTGAGTGCAGGGCTTTTGTTTCTGTGAGCACTCTGCATTGCAAAAATGAGAGCAAAGTGAGTGGAACTGATAGTGTCATTATCCGGCAATGCACAGCACCATCATCAAAGCAATATTGTGCAGCACAACCAGCAACATATTCCCTTAACCTAGTTTTCTTTCGAATGAAGCCAATGATATAAGACACATCTTCAAGGCTAATTCTTGGCTGGGATTGTGCCGCTTCCAAGATCTATTCTTGTATGTGGGTCAGGCAGATGCAGCCAATATTGCTGACTTAAGTTGTGCCATTGAAGGCAAGGCAGTGGAAGTTGTCCAAATTGTATTTAGCAAGGCATTTGACAAGGTCCTGCATGGGAGATTGGTCAAGAAGATTCAGTTGCTTGGCATTCAAAACAAGGTAGTAAATTGGATTAGACATTGGTTCAGTGGGTGAAGCCAGAGAGTGGTAGTAGATGGTTGCCTCTCTGACTGGAGGCCTGTGACTAGTGTAGTGTCACAAGGATCGGTATTGTGTCCTTTGCTGTTCATCATCCATATCAACAATCTGGATGATAGTGTCGTTAACTGAATCTGCAAATTTGTGGATGACACCAAACTTGGGTATGTCGTGGACAGCCAGGAAGAGTATCGTGGCTTTCAGTGGGATCTGGTCCAGCTGGAAAAATGGGCTGAAAATGGCAGATGGAATTTAATGCAGACAAGTGCGAGGTTTTGCACTTTGGTAGGGCCAACCAGGGTAGCTCTTACATCGTGATTCATAAGGAACTGAAGAATGCGGTAGAACAAAGGGATCTGGAAATACAGGTCCATAATTCATTGAAAGTGGTAGCACAAGTAGACAGGTTGTAAAGAAAGCTTTTGGTACATTAGCCTTCATATATCAAAGTATTGTGTACAAGAGATGGGATGTTATGTTGAAGTTGTGCAAGACACTAGTGTGGAGTAATTTGGATTATTGCGTGCTGTTTTGGACACCTACCTACAGGAAAGGTGTAAATGAGATTGAAAGAGTACAGAGAAAACTTACAAGGATTTTTCCAGGTCTGGAGGACCTGAGTTATTTGGAAAGATGGAATAGGTTAGGACTTTATTCCTTGGAACACAGAGGTGATTGGATAGACGTATACAAAATTATGAAGGGTATAGATAGGGTAAGTGCAATGCAAACAGATTTTTTCCACTGAGGATGGGTGGGACTACAACTAGAGGTCATGGGTTAAGGGTGAAAGGTGAAAAGTTTGAGGGCAACATGAGGGGAAACTTGTTTACTCAGAGGGTCTTGAGAGTGTGGAACGAGTTGCCAGCTCAAGTGGTACATGTGAGCTTGATTTTAAAGTTTAAGAGAAGTTTTGATAGGTACATGAATGGTAGGGGCATGGAGGGCTCTGGTCCCGGTGCAGGTCGATTAAGGGTAGGCAGTTTAAATGGCTCGGCTTGAACTATATGGGCCGAAGGGTCTATTTCTGTGCTGTACTTTTCTGTGACTTATATGACACTAATCAGTTGTCAATCATCCCTTAAGGATAAGACCATTAGACCATAAGATATAAGAGTGGAATTAGGCCATTCAGCCCATCGAGTCTGCTCCGCCATTCCATCATGGTTGATTTAGTATCCTTCTTAATCCTATTTGCATGCTTTTCCCCCTTAACCTTTGATGGCCTGGCTAATTAAAAACCTATCAACCTCTGATTTAATTATACCTAATGGCTTGGTCTCCACAGCAATCTGTAGCAATGAATTCCACAGATTCACCATCCTTTGGCTAAAGAAATTCCTTGTCATCTTTGTTCTCAATGAGTATCCCTCTATTATGAGGCTGTGCCCTCTGGCCCAAGACTATCCCACTATAGGAAACATTATCTCTACGTCCACCCTACCTAAGCCTTTCAATATCAGATAGATTTCAATGAGATCCCACTAGAGAGTATGTATTTCTTTATTTATTGAACAACACGGAGCAGAGTGAACCCTTCCAGCCACGCTCCCCCAGCAAAATCCAACAATCTCGATTAACCCGAACCTGTCAACAGGGCAATTGATAATGACCAGTAAAGCTATCCTATAGGTCTTTGGACTGTGGGAGGAAACCAGATCACCCGGAGTAAATCCACGCATTCTCTTTCTTTTCTTTTTAAATCTTTTTATTGAGTAAGTATACAAAAAAGGTAAGCCATATAAACATTAATACAATGTTAAAGTATAATAAAATTCCAAAAGATAACAATACCAAAAAGAAAATACTACAAACAATGTAATTTAAGCATAAGAAACCAAGATAACATAATAGTATACTAGATTTTATATATATCAATGGAAAAAAAGAAAAAAAAAACCCCCAAAAAAACCCACCGTGCAACTAACTAAAAGCAAAGCAAAGCAATGGGCTAACTTGAAACCAAACAGAGTTAAACTTAAAATCACGTCCTCAATCCCGACCTCCATTAAAACAGTGAAAATCCACGCATTCTCGCATCCACGCAGGAGACATGATAGAGGTGTACAAGATAATAAGAGGAATAGATAGAGTGGATAGCCAGCGCCTCTTCCCCAGGGCACCACTGCTCAATACAAGAGGACATGGCTTTAAGGTAAGGGGTGGGAAGTTCAAGGGGGATATTAGAGGAAGGTTTTTCACTCAGAGAGTGGTTGGTGAGTGGAATGCACTGCCTGAGTCAGTGGTGGAGGCAAATACACTAGTGAAGTTTAAGAGACTACTAGACAGGTATATGGAGGAGTCCAAGGTGGGGGCTTATATGGGAGGCAGGGTTTGAGGGTTGGCACAACATTGTGGGCCGAAGGGCCTGTACTGTGCTGTACTATTCTATGTTCTATGTTGTATGTTCTACAGGGAGGACATACTGAGACTCCTTACAGAATGGTAGCACTGGAAGTTAACTCTGAACTTCAGAGTGCCCTGAGTTGTAATAGCATTGTGGAAACTGCTATGCCATCATGGCACCCCAAAGCCATCAACCTCTCCTCTTACATTGACCCTTGAATTCCTGGAATCATTCTCGTGAACCTCTCCAATGTCAGCTCATCTTTTCTTTGATGCTCACAATACTCCAAGTGTGGTCTGAGCAACGCCTTATAAAGCTTCAGCATGACACCCTTGCTCTTATGTTCCAGTCCTCTTGAAATGAGTGTGAACATTGCTTTTACCTTCCTTACCACCGGCTCAACCTGGAAGTGAACCTTTGCAGAATCCTGCACGAGAACTCCCAAGTCGCTTTGCGCCTGTGATTTTTGAAATCTCTCCCCATAGTGTTACAAGAATCACCCCTTGTAGTAATGATCACTGAGGCACAGAGAATCTGTAGTTACTGAAAAGGAACTTCTATTGTTTCAACTAACAGCATGTGGGTTTACAGAATGTCTCTGTGTGCACCCTACTAGAATTCTCTGACAGTCCATGAAGAGTCAATGAAGAGAAGAGGATGTTACCCAGGAAGGTAGTCTACGCTGCCCAGGCGTTCCTCGTGGTCCCGATCTCCATGTGTCCGTGGGGTCCTCCTTATCTGTGATGGTTGGTCTCTGGCTGCTGGAGAGTTATCGCCCCTGTGTATTTGGAGCTCCTGAATCTTATACTGTTCCTCATCAATTGAACCATTGGATCTCCATCCCATTGGCTCGAGGTCACTTGACCCACCTGGGTCACCTTCTTACTGGTCATTGCACCGGGCTACAACCAACATTGTTTCATGGCTTTGCCCACCCCAGCCTTGTGTATTTGTGTCTTTACACTCTGACTGGTCCAAACCAGTTAAATGAGGCAACCCAGAGTCGAACGAGATTACCGATTGCAGATCTGGCATTTTACATAACAAGTAGCTACTTCCCTGAGAATGGTCTCAGGTTCATTGCCCTGATTAGATTCTCCCAGAGCAAGGATCAGTTCAGAGTCCATTGCCTTTACATAACAAATGGCTATTTGTTTCAGAATGATCTCAAGTTTAACAGATCATTAGCTGATGCTTCATGTGTCCACATTCAGTTGCTCTGATTAGATTATCCAAGAGCAAGGAACTGTTCAAAGGCAACTGGCATGTCTGCTTCCCCTGTCCTTGATCAGACTGCTGTTTCTTCTGGCCAACAATAGTCTATGCCTTTATTCCTTCTACCGAAGTGCATGACCATACACTTCCCTACACAATATTGCACCAGCAACTTCTTTGCTCATTCTCTTAATCTGATTAAGTCCTTCGGCAAACTCCCTGCTTCTCCAACACCACTTGCCCCTCCACCTATCAACTGTAAATGTGGCTCAGCTCCTCGGTGCAATTGATGTCATCCAGATATCTGCAACTCATTTCCGAGTATCCACCATCCCATTCATCATCACCCCTGTATTCACCAGCCTCAGAAGGTGACTGCTTAATCAGTTATAATAAAGTAAATTCTGGTTAATTGGGACACAATGGGGCCAGTATATTTTGGCCTAATTAAGCAGCTGCCCCAATTAACCGAAGTATCATGGAAATAGTTAAAAATGTTTAAGCAAGACAAACTTCAATTTAACTGAGTAACAAATTAAGTATTTAAATGACATACAGAACACACTAAAACACTACCAATACTACTGGTGGTTGTCCATCATATCAAATGATGACAGGAAAGTTGTGTGGGAGAGTGGAAAAGCCATTGCACTGGGGCAGTCCCACTCTCTCGGAGCTCCGGGTACGGTCGTATGAGTACACGTTACAGCTGGAGTCTTCCCTGGTTACACTGGATGATCATGACTTCTTCTGTGCCTTGCCATGCCCTTTGTTCCCCACGTAGCATCCCTGGCAGATGGATCTCACTGTAGATCTCATCTGCCCAGTCTGTGGAAGCTGACTTCGTGTGCTAGGACAGGGGTGTCCCTATCTCACCTGGACTGAGACCTGCCGGTGTCCCTCCCCTGGTTTAGTTCACCTGTTGAAGCAGTATACAGGGGTGAGGCTGCTGTTGCATGCAAACAGCTGTTTGAGCCATGGGTGAGAGCTGAGTGTCTGGTGGGGACCAAAGGTAACACCCAAGATGATTGTTGATAGCTTCAAATTCTTCATAGTTTCTAACTTGTTGAAGGAGTGAAATTGTTTCATTTTCACTCCTGGCCAGTTCTGACATTTCCAAGTCTGAATGTTTTAAACTGCAGTGATTAAAACAGTTCTGGTTTGTCTTAGTGCTTATTTTTCATCACTATCAGTGACAATAACAATATTGTTTACTAGATCTGCAACTTTGCGGATGGCACCATGATTCAGGGTGCAGTGGACAGCAAGGAAGATTATCAGAGTTTGTATCTGGATCTGGACCAGCTGGAAAAATAGTCTTAAAAATGGCAGATGGAAATTAATGCAGACCAATGCGAGGTGTTGCACTTCAGTAGGACCAACCAGAGGAGGTCTTACACAGTGAACAGCAGTGCACTGAAGAGTGTGGTAGAACAAAGTGATCTCGGAATACAGGTCCATAATTTATTGAAAGTAGCAGCACTGGGAGACAGGGTTGTAAGGAAAGCTTTGGGTACATTGGCCTTCATAATTCAAAGTATTGAGTACAGGAGATGGGATGTTATGCTAAGGTTGTTTAAGACGTTGTTGAGGGCTATTTGGAGTGTTGTATGCAGTTTTGGTCACCTACCTACAGAAAAGATGTAAATAAGTTTGCAAGAGTAAGAGAAAATTTACAAGGATTATGCCGGGTCTGGAGAAACTGAATTATAAGGAAAGATTAAATAGGTTAGGACTTTATTCCTTGGAACCTAGAAGATTGAGAGGAGATTTGATAGAGGTATACAAAATTATGAGGGGTATAGATACAGTAAATGCAAGCAGGTTTTTTCCACTGAGCTTGGGTGAGGCCACAACTAGAGGTCATGGGTAAAGGGTGAAAGGTGAAATGTTTAAGGGAAACATAAGAGGAATCTTCTCCACTCATAGGGTGGTGAGAGTGTGAAAACAAGTTAACAGCATAAGTGGAGCAAGCAAGCTTGATTTCAAGTTTAAGATAAGTCAGGATAAGTACATGGATGGGAGGGGTATGGAGGGTATGGTCCGGGTGTAGCTTGATGGGACTAGGCAGTTTAAATGGTTCGGCATGGACTAGATGGACTGAAGGACCTGTTTCTGTTTTTGCTGTACTGTTCTATGACTGTATGTATCTTGTCCCAAGTAAGTAGGATTGTGCCCCAAATAAATGAAGGGAATCCCGGCTATTTTGTCAATTAATTTTGTTCTTTCAGAGTTGTCCCAAATATGTGGCTGCCCCATTTACCAGTAGTCTGATTAATCAGAATCCATTGTATTCTGATTTATTTCTCCAAATCATTATATGACCCCAATCTCCTAACTTTCCAGCTCGTCAACCATGTGAGCTGTCTGTAGCCTGTTAATCCTTATCCTTGAATTAAGCACTGATGGTTACATCTTCAGATGCTGAGAGCTCAAGGACCCTTCCACAGAGCTAGCTCTCTGCCTCCTTGTGAGACATTTGTTCAAGTCTACCCCTATGATCTACCTCCTGGTATCTGGGTTGGTATAGTGGCACAACCAGTAGAACTTCTGCCAAAAACCTGGGTTCAATTGTGATATTGGGTGTTGTCTGTATGGGGATTGCATGTTCGCCCTGTAACAACATGAATTTCCTCTATGGTTTACTCCCACATATTAAGCACCTTAAAATTGTTCTCCATGTGTAGCCTAAATGGTGGAAATTGATGGGAATGTGGGAAAGTAAAATGTGATCTGTGTAACTGAATCAAAATAGGTGGCATAGTAGCATAGAGGTCAGATCAATTGCCTTACAGTGGTATCAATCAACGATTGGGTTTCTGTTGCTGCCGCTGCTCATAAGGAGTTTGTGTGTTCGCTTCACGACTATGTGGATTTCCTCCAGGTGTTCCAGTTACCTCCTACTTTCCGAAGATGTAAAGTTAGTGTGAGTGAGTAGAAGCCTGGCAACACTTGCAAAATCCTTGGACTGTGTTGGTCATTGACACAAAGCAATGCTTCTCACTGCATGTTTCAATGTACATGTGACAAAAAAGATAATCTAATGTGTTTTGTATTTTTTTCATGGTTGCCTAGACATGATAGAGCAGGGTCTATTTCTGTGCTGCATAACTCTTCGACTCTATGTCAGTTTTTGATTTGATGCGACGCGCATGAAGTAGCTTGTGTCATCTGCAACATTGGAAATTATTTATAAAGGAGAGAATCTTGAGTCCCATAGCATACACAAAGTAAAGGAACATCCATCATGGCTTGCACTGTACAGAACCCGGGTGTGCATGGTAACTGATCTCTGGAATTCCCTCACAAAATTTTCTCACTAGCACACATCGTACTTAACAAAATAACCCTATAGTAGCTCTCAAACTTGAAAGTCTTTCAGCAATGATTTTCAATAAATGATACACAGCGATCCTTGCACAATTTATTTTTGTCTTCTCAGCACGGATGTAGGCTAAAACATGAGATATTTCTACTTGGTTCTACATAGATTTTTAACATTTTATTTCATAGGTAAATGTATTCATAAAAATTCATACAAGAAGCACAAAACAGAATGTGACTTTCTTTGAAATGTGACACATCTGAAGTGTCGCCCAGTCTATGCTGTCATAGTATTGTCAAATCATTCATTCATTATGGTTTCTTAGTGGTTCATTTATTGTTGTCACTACCCTCTTCTTGTCTTTCCCACTGTACCTCACCCTCACTGTCAACCACAACTTCAATCCGAATCATCACATTATAGAAAAGATGATTTTGGGCTGGAGATGCCGTAGAGGAAGTTTACAGGAATGGCAACAAAGTTGAAAATTGAGGCAATGAAGAAACATTGGGTGAGTAAGCTGATGGAAGATTTAATGGAGATGTATAACTTATGATGGGTTGGCCGGTGGTGAAATGGCATCAGCACTGGACTTTGAGGTGGATATTCCTGAGTTTGAATCCGGCCGGGTCCCAACCTTGGCAGGCAGCACTATCTGCGTGGAAAAAAGGCTGAGCAATCTCCTTCCGTATCTTGTCACAAAAGCCCTCTGGACAACTACACAATCCATAGTGTCGCCATGAGCTGATGACTCGACAGCACTCAGCAATAACCACAACTTATGAGTTATTTAGATGGAGTAATTAGCAAGGATATATTGGCTGAACCAGTGGGTGAAGAACCAGGGGACACAGGTTTGAATTAATTGGCAGATAGATAGAGGTGATTAGAATTCTGTTTTTGTCAAGAATGGGGTAGGAGTCCAGAAGTCAATGCCTGAAATGATGTTGGAGACAGAAAGCCAAATCACATTGAGGCAGGCCTTGAGTGTATAGAACAGTGAGCTGCAGGGGTAGAGATCATATGCTGGAAAGTAGAAATAGATTGGATAGTTCTTTGCCTTCTGCAAAACCACAGATGAGATGAATGGGCTGAATTTTGATGTTTGAAAGACACCTGGACAGTCACATGGATAAGAATGCTTTAGAAGAAAATGAGACATGCAACCAGCCCATTTTGGCAACTTGGTCAGCACAGGTGAGTTGACGCAGAGCCTCACCTCATTTCATATAGCTTGGTGACTG
This sequence comes from Mobula hypostoma, assembly GCF_963921235.1. Taxonomy (NCBI): domain Eukaryota; kingdom Metazoa; phylum Chordata; class Chondrichthyes; order Myliobatiformes; family Myliobatidae; genus Mobula; species Mobula hypostoma. The sequence continues at coordinate 161,191,620 of NC_086100.1, forward strand.
TATGGTTCCTCTGAGTTCCTAACTTTCCTATGATTCTGTGCTTTCTGAATTCTGCAGTTTTCCCCTCGTTCCGATGGACTGATGTGATGGCATGCAAAACAATTTCTTCATGATGCCTTATTACATGTGACAAAAGAATAAACCAGCTTAATTTACTTTCACATTCTGACTACTCACATAGACTTTCATCTCCCCAAAGGCTGGGGGCAATTGTTTTTCTCCAGTCTCTCTGGAGCATTTGAAGTGGTTATCCAAGTTGAGTCAATGAACTTTGCAGCAAAAATGAAGGCCATTTTGTCCATCTTGTTAATTTGCATTGATAACATCATCCAGCATCATCCCGCTTCCCAGTTCTTGATCTGCAGCACTGCAGGTTATGATGCATCTAGCCCACTTCCAAGTATTATTGGAAAGGGTTCTGCCTCCACACACTCTCAGTGGAGCTGTAGCTTGCATTCAAGCTATGGGTTAGCAGATGTAATTGAGTGTAATTGTTCTTGGAACTGACTCAATCATATCCACTGCTTGATTTGTGTTAGACAAACAGCAGCTCTCACAGCAGCAGTAACGTAACGGTTAGTGCAATGCCTTTACATCTCGTGTGTCAGAGTTCAGAGTTCAATTCCGGTGTCTTCTGCAAGGAGACTCTGTATATTCTTCCTGTGGAAAATGTGGATTTTCCCTGGTGCTGTGGCTTCCTCCCTCAGTCCAAAGACATACTGGGCAGATTAATTGGTCATTGTACATTGTCCCGTGATTAAATCGGAGGTGTCAGGAATTTCGCACTCTATCTCTAAATGAATGAATGAATGAATGAATAAATAAATAAATAAAGTGCTTTACAATCAATGAAATGTGGAAGCTATTCATGTAGGACACAGAATAGCCAATCAGCATATAGCAAGTTCCCTTTGATGAAGGGTCTTTGACCTGAAACATTAGCTTTGTTTTCCTTCCTGCAGTTGCTTTCTGACCTGCTGCATTTTTCTAGCTTTGTTTATTTATATTCCACAAACAGCAACTTGATGTTTAACTAAACTGTCAAAGTAAAAAAACAGTCAAAGTCAAGCTTAATGTCATATTTCCAAGAATATGTGGAGAGGATTTTTCCTGTAGTGGGAATGCCTCAGGTTACAAGGATGTCTCTGTGGAACAGAGAAATTTGTTAGCCAGAGAGTAGAGAATCTGTGGAGTTCACTGCTACAGATGACTGTAGATGCCAGGTCTTTGGCTACATTTAAAGAGGAGGTAGATTGGTTCATGATTATTAAGACTATCAAAGGATACGGAGATAAAGCAGGAGAATGGGGTTGAGAGAGAATCTAAATCAGCCATGATCAAATGGTGGCACAGACTCAATGGCCTAATTCTGCTCCTATGTCTTATGGTCTTAACATGTATAAACACATACAAAGAAAAACTTGCCTACAGCAGCATCACAGGCCCAAAGCATCAAATACACAACATTCACAGGAAAGGTAGAAATTAAACATGTATTATACACAAATTTTGCGAGAAAGAACACAACTAAAACAAAAAAAAATCTATTGTAGTAAACGGTTGAGGTAGCTAATGATCAAAGTGGTCATTAGTATTGCTATACTGAAGTACTGATTAAGGTTGTGCAGGTTGTTTCAAGAACTGGATGGTTGAAGGGAAGTAGCAATTCTTGAATCTGGTGCTGTGTATGCTTCTGAACCTCCTGCCTGATAGTAGTTAGCAGACAAACTGTCTAAGTGCTGTTGGTTGAGAGATGAATATTGGCTTGGATTGCCAAGAACCCCCTTAATCATCTTCAAAATAATATTATGAGATCACCTGTGAAAATGGATGGGACCAGATATTGTCTGGGAAGTTGGAATGAGTTGTCCCTCATCACTGCACGGTTGTAAAATCTTTGCTTATGTCCTTGAGTTTCTAAAATGAGGCAAAGTTTCTATTTTCTTATTGAGGTAACCAACTGAAGTGGTGCTGTGTCCCTTCTTCAGCAGTCTCTTGGATTCTAGGCTGACTAGCTTCCAATTCTGTGCTTTGATGAGGTGAATGTTACATGTGGGCTAGGAGCTGCCTGATGGGATGGGTGGATGGATACTGAGGAAGGTGATTCACTTTTCCCATAGCTTTGTTGAATTTTTGACAAATGGACTGAAGGTTCTCAGTGCCACACAAACCAATCTTTTCCCATTCTGAATGGTTGTAACACACAGATTTCGAGGTATCAGTGATTATAATTTTTCCAGAAAATTTTGAGGAATCTTTGAAACTTTTTTTAATCTCAGAAACAGAAAAGTGTCTATTTGGGCCCATTTTGTTGGGATTTGCCTTTGGAGCCAATACTGTGTGTCAGTGGGTTTTCAATAGTGGAAGGGAGGAGGATATTTATATTAGTCCACTTACTTGCCAGTGAATTTGCCAGTGTTGATATTAGCTCTTGAATGCTTTGAAATGCCTGGTCAATGTTGACCATGTTCTAAAAGTGTACAGAGAGCGGGGATCACAGTTGCATGGTAGACTACAAGTTTTGTGCTGCTTCAACAGAATCTCGAGATCAAATAAGCAAAATGTTAGCAAAACTCTATCTGATTTTCATTATACAGTGGACATTACAAGAGTGCCTGAAGACAATAAGCAGAATTGCACGTATGCATTTAAGAACATAGGCAAAATGTTCTCTCATTTTCCCTGATTTGCATTTGCTGCCATCAGCTCCGTTATTGATTGGGACATTTTGTCAGTCTCAAACAAAATTGCCAGCTGAACATTTATGAGCTGTGAGTAAAAGCTCAATTTAGCTGAAGCAAATCAGTTAAAGTGAGATCCTGTCACTAGTGACGGGTCGGTGGAAAAGTGTAAAGGAATTAAAGGAAACCTTGTGGTACAGAGAGAATCAATGCAAATGACTTCTAGAACTGGAAGAAGGATGTCCAATGTCCTCAGCAGAGTCTCCCAGTTGTCCAAGGATTTCTCACCTAATTTCTAAACTGCTGTTGGAGTTCATGAAACTGCAGCTAATAAAATAGTACACACACTGTGACACACTAGGTTTCAATGTCAGAATGATTCCAACAGCCTCCCTACTATGAATTAGGTCTATACTTCTCACTGCCTCAGTAGGGCAACCAACATACTCGAAGACTTCTCCCACTATGAACCTTCTGTCTTCTGTCTCTTCCCATCAAGCACAAGATACAAAAGCCGGAAATCATGCACTCAAGGACAGCTTCTGTCCCATTGTTTATAAAGTTATTGAATGGACCACTGGTTCATTAAAGTGGACATGACCTCACAATATACCTCATTTTCACTTTACACCTTATTGTCAATGTGCACTGAACTTTCTCTGTAATGGTAATACAATATTCTGTATTCTGCTATTGTTTTGCCCATGCACTATCTCAATATACTGATGCGATGAAATGATCTCTGTGGATGATTTGCAAAACAAAGTATTTTAGTGTACCTCAGTCCATGAGAGAGTAATAGACCAATTTACTAATTTACAGACTTACCAATTTATAATCATAATAATCCAATTTCTTTCACTCATTTGAGACCTGGGAGCTTGCATTGTCAAAAGCATTTATTGTCCAGTGAACTGGTTAGCTTGCAAGGTCATCTCAAAGCAGAAAGTGAAATATGTTTCTTTGAATTAGAATTCACATAGAAACTAGACCAAGTAAGTAATATATGTTTCCTTAGGGATATTAGTGATTCCAATAAATTCTTAGATGTATTTCAGTGATTTTGTGGTGACCGTTGCAGGTAACCAATTGTTAATTCCAAAATAATTTAATTGAGTGGATTGAAATTCTATAATTGTATTTGAACTCATGTTTCCAGATCAGGTCCAGACAGTTGAATTGCCAGTTCAGCAATCATTTTGACAGTATTTGGTTGTTATTGTAGGTAATATAACCATGAAACTTGTTGAGATATTCAGTCTGCTGGTTGATTGATTGACATTATTAATTGTTTCAGAGATGCAATGAAAACTTTGTTTTGCAAGGCATTATTCAATCACATAAGAAAATTTATGCAACTCTATACTTGCACCAGCATTTTGAAAGTACTAAATTAATTCACTCCCCCACTCCCAGCCACTTTATCCCTGTGATATCATAAATAGTTTGATTTTGGTAAACATTTCCTTCTTGAAAATTTTGATTGAAGCTATCTTCAGTGACCTTCCATGCAGTGGATTTCTAATCAGTACAGATCTAGGCATACAAACAACTGCCCTCTGATCCCAACTGTTTTGCAAGTTATCTTAAAAATTGTTATTTCAGTATTCTCAAAGAGGACAAGTATCTCTCGTAATACACTGCTGAAAATGTTTACAGCATTTTAACATAGGCACTGCATCATAACAAACAAACATGACTAAGAATTTGCCATAATTCTGGAAACTAATTACAAATACAGCACTTAAGTACAGTGGATTCTGGTTAATTGAGGTATCAGTTAATTAGAGCAGCTGCTTAATTGGTACACTTCTTACAGAATAAAAAACAAATTGAGAAAACAGCCGGGATTCCCTTTGTTTATTTGGGACACTATAGTGCTTAATTGTAACAGGAGACTGTTGAACAGTTTCTAACTAGTGTCAGTCATGTGCACTTGTGTAGCCGCAAGACACTACACTGTCCCTAAAGTGATCAGTTTTTAGATACTGTCAGTTATGTGTGGTTTCGTTCAAAAGGCAGTAATTTTTGTCACTGATAGTTGGTAAAAAAAATAAGCTTGAAGACAATTCAGAACTATTTTGCTTTCTGTGGTTTCAAGCACTCAGGCTTGGAAATGCCAGGAAGGGCCAGAAGTGAAAATGAAATGATTTCACTACTTCAACAAGTTAGGAATTATGAAGAATTTGAAGGTATCAACAAACATCTTGAATGTAACAATGAAAACAAAGAGATGATTGATGTAATCGTCTAAAACATTGTTTGAAGATAGTCAATTATCTGCACTGGGTGTCTGCGTGATCTTGTTCAATTACAGTCAATCAAAAGAACATGCAGCATACACTGGAGGAAATCCTCCATCAATAACTATTAGGAACTATTATAGAGTTTTATAGCACTTTAGTAGTATTAGTAGTGTTCTAATTTGCTCCGCATTTCATGTAAATACATAAATCATTACTGAGATAGTTTGCCCTTTTATATTTTTTAAATCGTTTCCATGAAACTTTGGCTTATTGGGGTAGCAGTTTAATTGGGTCAAACTGTACTGGTCCCAAAGTGATTTTAGACAGCAGAAATAACTGTTCATGCCATGTTAAAAGAGTACTGGCCATTAATTCTTAACATGTCATTGTTTATCAATAAAAAAAGACAATTAATTTTATTAATGGAGAAGAAAAATTGGAAAAAAATGGAAATACTCTGACAACATTTATGATGAAAGAAATGGTGAATTATAAGGCAGACAATATTTTATCAGTATGAATTACTTGTGCATCTCACTCCCATTGCAAAGATAAATATAAAGACTTGCATGTATGATTGTATGGTGCAATACTTGGCAGATATTATGTCACAAGTTGATATGTAGTTGATGACCTTAATGATGGTCTCCAACATGTGAAAATCTTACAGTATATCCTTGACAGCCAGTGTGAGATAAACGTATCTTCTACCCTTGACGGTCAACTACGTTTCCATTGCCACCTAACATCAGCATCTTTGGAATGCCCAAGGAAATAACTTTTCCAGCCATATAAGAGTAGGTTAGAGGGTGGTATCCTGGTGTGAGTGACTTTCCAAAGTCTTTCTACTACCAGCAAGAAACAAGTCAGGGCCCTTGGAACTTGCTTAGGTGATTGCATTGAAGAAGATGGGGAGAAATCTCCCTGTGATTACTTGTTTCAATTATGAGGAGACTCTTTTAATATAGAAATCAGAGGTGGCTGAAGGAGGACCTGATAGAGGTATACAGAATTATGAAGGCTATAGATAGGGTGGGTATAAGGATACCTTTTCCCATAGCTAGGCTGACTAAAGCTAGAGGGCATAGGTTTAGGATAAGGAGCAAAACATTTAAGGAGATCTGAGGAAGAAACTGGAATACACTGACTGAGCCAGTGGTGAAGGCAGAATCTTTCATAACATTTAAACAGGATCTTATTTAGTACTGCAGTCTCCAGGACAGAGAAGTCTCCGAATCGTGTGCTGGTAAATAGAATTAATATAGGTGGGCATTTGATGACCAGCTTGGACATGGTGTGCTGAAGACCCTGTTTCTTTTGTGTATTATCCTATCGCTCTACCTCAGAATCAGAATCAGGTTTAATATTACCGGCATATGTCATGAAATTTGTGAACTTAGTGGCAGCAGTGCAATGCAATGCATGGTAATACAGAAAATAAGTAAATCAATTACAGTATGTATATATTTGTGTATTAAATAGTTAAATTAAAAATAGTGCAAAAACAAATAATATTTAAAAGGTGAGATCGTGTTCATGGTTCAATGTCCATTGAGGAATCGGAGGCAGAGGGGAAGAAGCTGTTCCTGAATTGCTGTGTGTGCCTTCAGGTTTCTGTACCCTATTTCCCAACGGTAACAATGAGAAGAGGGCATGTCCTGAGCTGTGGGGGCCCTTAATAATGGACACTGCCTTTCCAAGGCACTGCGCCTTGAAGATGCCTTGGATACTATGGAGGCTAGAACCCAAAATGGAGCTGACTAATTTTACAGCTTTTTGTAGCATCTTTTGATCCTGTGCAGTAGCTCTCTTGTCCCCCATCCCACAACACCCCCCCTCCCATGCCAGACAGTGATGCAGCCTGTCAGAAAGCTCTCCATGGAACATCTGTAGAGGTTTTCAAGTGTTTCCGGTGACAAATCAAATCTCCTCAAACTCCGAATGAAATATAGCTGCAGTCTTGCCTTCTTTATAGCTGTATTGACCAGGTTAGATCCTCAGAGGTCTTGACACCCAGGAACTTGAAATTGCTCACTCTCTCCACTTCTGATCCCTCTATGAGGATTGGTTTGTCTTTCCCTTTCTGAAGTCCAGAATCAGCTCTTTCGTCTTACTGACATTGAGTGCAGAGTTGTTGTGACATCACTCAATAAGCTGGCATATCTCACTCCCGTATGCCAGCCCTCTTATCTCCATCTGAAATTCTGCCAACAATAGTTGTATTATCAGCAAATTTATAGATGGCATTTGAGCTATGCCCAGCCTCACAACCATGGATATAGAGGGAGTAGAGTAGTGGGCTAACCACACACATCTGAGGTTCGCCAGTGTTGATCGTCAGCGAGAAAGAAGTATTATTACTAACGCACGCAGGTTGTGGTCTTCTGGTTAGAAAGTCAAGGATCCAGTCACAAGGGGAGATACAGAGGTCCAGGTTCTGTAGCTTATCAATCAGGGCAGTGGGAGTGATGGTGTTAATATTATGGCAAGCGGGACGAAAAAACCTGTTGACTGTATCTTATCCATTGTCTGAGGGATTCACTTACTTCACCACCAACATATTGTGGCCAAGGTGTGTATATCTATAAAAACTATTTGTGATATCTACAGAATCTCCCAGAAAACGAACTCTGCCAAGCTGGAAGAGGGAAGCAGGCTATGGTAACAACATTGCCTCCATGCTTCCTTTCAAGTCACTGACTTCAAAGTATATTACTATTCTTGCATTTTCAGTAGATCTAAATCCTGCATCTCTCTACCAAACAATGCTGTGGGAATAACCTCATCTGAAGGACTGCAGAAGATGGCACAGCACCATCTTCTCAAGGGCAAAAGTGTGTAGCAACTAACTGTTCCATTTCCAATATCCAGTGAAATTCCTTTGAGTGTTGTAGGAAAAGAAGCAGGTAATGTGCAGTATTATAATATTCAAATAATCTGTTGCAGTGATATTGAATAAGGAATCGACATCAAACAAAATGCTGAGGAAATAAGTACATGGGCATTATTCATGACCATCTGAGAGCAGTTTCTGACCCCTTAACCCCTCTTAAAATGCAGCAATCCCTTGGTACCACACTGCAGCATTGGCCTGGATTTCAGTACACAAACTGTAATAATTTCTTTACAGCTTTACGTAAGAAAGTTATTCTTATTATATGAACTTTTATGTTTATATATAGGCTAGCATATTTATAGGGGGCTGCTTAAAAGATTGTCACTGAAAAAGACGAGTCATTTGTAATTCTAAAAATACGCTGAATTGGCTTAACAGAATTTGTTTAAGCATATTCAAAAAATTTAGATGTCACATATTCAATTTATCCAGCCTTTTGCTTTACATTCCAGGAGTTGGGTTTTATTTATTTCGGTAGATTTTGACACTCTTTCAAAATCTACACTCATCTGTACATTTGACAAAATAAAATGGCTCACTGTAAGTAAAGATTCTGATGGTACAGGCGCTCGATTGGATTGTTAACGGATGTTCATGCTGGCTGATTTCTATCAGCTTAGACTTTGTTCTCAAATCATGCTCTCCTCTCAATGCTCATCCAATCTCTGTAGCTGGCACGCTCTCTCATACATGATAGGTGGTGACAATAGATCTGGAAATCATGGACACATATTTAATATCGGGTCAAATCTTTATGTTCAAGAAGTCTCTATTTCTGTTATTGCCTCTATGACTCTAATAAATTTAACTCATTGTGATAGTTTCCCTGCAGTCATCATCATTTTATCATTTTTTCACATTACACTAAACAGAATAGAACCCATAAAACAAAGCACACACCATCTGAAAATTATGTCTTCTGCCATGCATACCTCTCAAAAACAGCAGTACCTTAATTTAAAAAAATAATCCTGTCGTCACACTTCCCCCTCTGTCCTTAAAACACTCTGAGATATCTATACTGCTCTAATTCTTCTCTTTTAATTGTTCCCGGTTTTAAGTATTCCACCATTGGTTGTCATACTTTATGGGATTCTGTCCCATAACTCCATCTCTCCTCACGGACAGAATATAATAAACTCTTCGGGACACAAGAAACTGCAGACGCTGGGATCTGGAGCAACAAGCAATCTGCTGGAGGAATTGTCGATGTTTTGAGTCAAAACTCTGCACTAGGACTCCTTCCTCTTTGAACAAGCTTTTGGTTGAACTTCCCTGTGTGACTGTATGGGTCTCATTTTGATGGGCAATGCGCCTGTGAAGCACTTTGATTTATTTTCTTAACTTAAATGCACTATTAAAATATAACTGGTGATAACTGTTATTTGACCCATATTTCTAGAAACCTGCTATATAGCAAAAAGGATTCTGATCATCTCAGTTATGAGATCACCAATTGAGCCCTGATAGTAGTGTCAATAAGCAGAAGTCACACTGTACACTGACCAATATTTTTTGCAACTAACTAAAATTTTTAACAAATCCTGCACCATGTTTGTATTTCAATGATTAACTGGAACCTTGCTTCAGCTTGCTGTCTGAGCCAAAATGACAGATCTGTGACAATTTAAGTATTTAAATAACAATTAACAATGGTTAATCATTTAAGTGATAAAATAAATTAAGCTGGAGTACGATTTTTGGAAATTAATTTGTTACTTTAGTCTCCATGGAGATTGTTTTTCTACTGTTTAGTATATCAACTAATGCAAAAAGGGAAAGGAGGTACTCCTGGAAGAACAGTTTGATTTATAACTCCAGGTTGCATGTTCAGAGTTGCTAAAAGCTTGAACCAGTTCTAGATCTATCAACCCCAGATGCAAGTGGCTGGAGTCCATTATAAATGGGACAACAGAGTCCCGCTAGGCATACAACTGAGCCTAAACAATAGCAATTATGCAACAGAAATCTATTTCTCCTGGGTGATCATGAACACTTTTTGGTTCCAAATGGTATTTTTAGCTGTTGAGCTACAAAGATAAATGCGTACATTAATACAGTACAGTTTACTTCTGCATTTTTAGGAACCTATTCACTAACTTAGCCGTTAACTTTCTTTAAAATATGATATTCACAAGACAGTATGTGTATGCAGCTTTAAAAAGGGTGTTTGTTTTCTGTTTGTTGCCCACCACTCCTTCAGAATGCAATGTGATTGAGCCGTGTTAAGGTTAGATCTAACTTCTACATGTGAAACTGGCTGAAGTCTGATTTTGACTGCCAAGCAAATTTCATGAACCTGGAAAATGAAAATAAAAGTGACAGAAAGCAAGCAAAGAGAACTATTTTGATTTAGTTCACTTCTCAAGCAGAATCATTTAATAGTTGGCTCCCTGAACTATTAGTTAACATTAGTATTTTACTTCCTTCTCTCTCTAGTGTACTACCCAACTTAAATTGCTGGATTTTGGTGGTTGGAATATTGCAAGTCTTATCGATTTTTTTTGACAAATGGCAGGAGCGGGTGGCAGGGGCACTACGTGGCCTCGGTCATAGTGAGGACTAGGCCTTGACCCATTGCAATTTGCCACAATAGGTCAATGGCAGACGCAATCTCAATGGCTCTTCACACGGCCTTAGACCACCTGGACAATACAAACACCTATGTCAGGATGCTGTTTATTGACTATAGCTCAGCATTTAATACCATCGTTCCCACAATCCTGATTGAGAAGTTACAGAACCAGGGCCTCTGTACCTCCCTCTGCAAGTAGATCTTAAACTTTCTAACCGGAAGGCCGCAATCTGTGTAGATTGGTAATAACATCTCCTCCTTGCCGGCAATTAACACTGGCGCACCTCAGGGGTGTGTGCTTAGCCCACTACTCTACTTTCTCTGTACCCAGGACTGTGTGTCTAGGCATAGCTCAAATACCATTTATAAATTTGCTGATGATACAACCATTGTTGGTAGAATCTCAGATGAAGACAAGGGTGTACAGGAGTGAGATATCCCAACTAGTGGAGTGGTTGCTGCGTTCACCAGCAACTTTTATGTGTGTTGCTTGAATTTCCAGCATCTGCAGAATTCCTGTTGTTAGTGGAGTGGTGTTGCAGCAACAACCTTGTACTCAAAGTCAGTAAGATGAGAGAGCTGATTGTGGATTTCAGGAAGGGTAAAATGAAGGAACACATACCAATCCTCATAGAGGGATCAGAAGTGGAAAGAGTGAGGCTGCATCACTGTCTGGTATGCGGGGGCGGGAGGCGCGGGGCTACTGCTCTGGATTGAAAGAAGCTGCAGAGGGTTGTAAATTTAGTTGGCTCCATCTTGGGTACTAGCCGATAAAGTACCCAGGACATCTTCAAGGAACGATGTCTCAGAAAGGCAGCATCCATTATTGAGGATCTCCAGCACCCAGGGCATGCCCTTTTCTCACTGTTACCATCAGGTAGGAGATACAGAAGCCTGAAGGCACACCTCAGTGATTCAGGAACAGCTTATTCCCCTCTGCCATCCAATTGCTAAAAGGACATTGAACCCATGAACACTACCTCACATTTTTAATATATATTATTTCTTTTTTTTGCATGATTTTTAATCTATTGAATATATGCTGTAATTTATTTATTTATTGATTATTATTTTTTTTTTTCTTTTCCTTCTATATTATGAATTGCATTGAACTGCTGCTGCTTCATTAACAAATTTCACGACGCATGCCCGTGATAAGGAACCTGATTCTGATTCTGGTGCTGCCAGTTTGCGCCACCCAGAGGGAGGCACTGGAGTCGGGCGATGCACCAGTATGTTGGAGTGGATGTGGTACAGCATTCCCCCCCCTGCCAGTATTCACTCGGCAGAAAACAAGCTGTATTGTGTTGGGCTGCAGATTGCTGCAACATTCATGAACTCAGGACTTGGACTACATTTTCACTTATGTGACTATATTTTACTGATACGAGGCAGATACAAAGCTTGCAATCAGATACAATTATTACGTTTAAGAGACAGACACTTAAGTAGGCAAGGTATAAAATTTTGGACCAGTGAGATGAGTGTACATGGGCAAAAGGTAAGCATGAATGTGATGGGGCTGAAGGGCTCATTTCTGTGTCGTATGACTTGATAACTGTTTGAGTTGCATGTTTTGTTTCTGAAGAAAGAAACAGCCAGTACAATTTACACTCAGGTAAATGCTACAAGATGTTTGTATTTGAATGAATGGAATAATTTATTGGGTCCCTTCTTCATCCTGCAGCACAAGGCAAATTGACTAATTCTGCCATAACTCTGCCATTAAATGTTACAATATAAGGTTCGCAAAAGAAGCCGGCTTTTAAATGTTCATTATAAAAGTTGTCTGTTGTAATGAAAAGGGAAAATACATAATTCACTACTTAAAAGCAAAAATAAGCAAAACTAGACTCTGCTTGTGACAAGTTAACTTGAATCCTTTAACGGAGCCCATCCCAATTTTTATATTTCAAAAGATATGTTGAAAGGTGGGACAGAGTAATGTAGTAGTGGGTTGGGACAGGGGAGTCTTATATTCCTGGAGACACAAGAGGCCGCAGAAGTAAGTACCTGTTAGGTTCATTTGCCTCTTTCTGTTCTATAATATATCAAACTTAATCAACATTTATTGATTGTTGTTTTTGGGGGATGACTTTTTTCAATAAAAAACATTGACTTTTGGAAGGAGTCTTCTTATACTCAAGATAGATCCTTCTCAGACTCTTTGGTACTTGTAAGTTGTTGATGTGGGCAGCACAGTGGCATAGCTGATAGAACTCAGTCTTGGTATCCAGTGCTGTCTGTGTGGAGTGAGTTTGTATCTTCCTCCCTTTGACCACATGGGGCTTCCTTTAAGCCTTCTGATTTTCTCCTACATCCCAAAAATATGTGGGTTGGTGGGTTAATTGATGTCACTAAATTGCCTCCAGTGTGTGTAGATAGATAGATAGATAGATAGACATACTTTATTGATCCCGAGGGAAATTAAGTTTCATTACAGTTGCACCAACCAAGAACAGAGTACAAACATAGCAAAACAAAAACCATAAACAATCAAATAATAATATGTAAACCATGCCAGATGGAAATAAGTCCAGGACCAGCCTGTAGGCCCAGGGTGTCCAACCCTCCAAGGGAGGAGCTGCAAAGTTTGATGGCCACAGGCAAGAATGACTTCCCATGACGCTCAGTGCTGCATCCCGGTGAAATGAGTCTCTGGCTGAATGTATCTCCTGTGCCCAACGGTATAAATGATGTTATACGCCGACATCAGGTTGGCAGAGGGAGGGATGTACGCAACAACCACAATTGCATGTGAGATTTCCCTTGGCAAATAATATGGCAAAAAGTTCAATATCCGGGCTACAAACATGTTCCTTGATCGTAATATGACCAGGATTGCACCATCTGTTGTTAACCAGCACAGCAAGCCTCCCTCCTTTACGCTTACTGCTCTCAGTGCACTTCCAGTCAGCCCGAACAGTCTGGAAGCCCTTTATGGAAATGTTAAGTAAGAGGTAGTATCTGGAAGTTTATGGGAATGTACTGCAGGTAGAATGAGTTACATAGCCAGGAGAATGGGATTGTTCTGCAAACCAGCACTGGGAGGACCAAATGATCTTCTTCTATTGGAATACCAAACGATGCTCACCACTGTGCAATTGCATTCAGGTAGCACATTGCTGCCCTTCATCTGAAGCTTGCTTCAATGCTTGTGCTGTAATTCTCAACACTATCGACTGATCCTGTTGGTTTGCAGGGGAAACTGGATTGTAAAATGCTCTAAATTAATTCATGCAAAAAATGATAGATGCATCCAAGTGCCATCAAGGAAATACTGATTATTATCCGATATCTTCTCCGAAGCATCCATAAAGTCAAAAATTTTGTAATTTTTTTTCTGAATAACTAAGTACTAATGGTATAATTATTTCATTCTCAGTAATGATAACACATTGCTTCTAATGATGTGTTTTACCCAACCCTGGGAGCATTTTTTTAATATAACAAACACATATCTTGGTACAATTTCCATTAAGTTCAGAACAAGTAATGTTTCAATGAAATCTATCATTTTCTCATCCTTCATTTTCGGTGTTTTATTTGTCTGTGTATAAGTCACATACGAACTGACGTCAGCAGATTTAGTCGGATGTAACTGGGCAGTTAAAATTCTGTCTGCAACACAAAATGTGGAGGTTCTTCTCTGAAGGATTGGGTTTAAATCCGCTGTCCAAGCTAGATGAGGCAGATCCTTCTTTTTGATCAGGTTATGATAGCAACTGCAATTTTAACCAGAGGGCAAACAGGCTGGAAGAAAGAAGCAGAGTTAAGGTTTCAAGATTGTTTATCAGAATGGAAGACGAGTTGAAAGAAGAGTTAAAGACTTTCAGTGTCTTGATGTCATTCTTTCAATGTTCCATCTCATGGCCAGTGCTTATAGGAGTTCTTCTTCAAGAAAGATTACACCTTCCCCTCCCCATACCTTTTTATTCTAGCATCTTCTCACTTCCTTTCCAGTCCTGAAACAGTGTCTTGGCCTGAAATGTAGACTGTTCATTCATTTCCATAGATGCTGCCTGACCTGCTGAGTTCCTCCAGTATTTTGTGTGTGTTGCTTTGGATTTCCAGCATCTTCAGATATTCTCATGCTTGTGAGCAACAGTTTAAAGCTGAGGGTTTTAATTGGTTTAAAAAAAAAGAGAGGCAGGGTTGTTTAATGATGGAGTGCAGAGATTAGGATCATAAATTATGAGTGATTGAAATTTTGCAAGAATTAGAGGATTGTAGATATGTTATTGTTAACAGAAAGAAGCATTTCAGACAATCTAGTCTGTGCTGGGTTCCATCTATCCTATTCCTCAGTAATTTGCTCTGTAATCCATTATCCCAGCATTCCCATGAACTCCTCCTAAATTCTACCGCACTTTTACAGTAGGGCATTTTCCTGTGACTGAATAATCCACCACCCTGCATTTCTGTGGAATGTAGGAGGAAACGAGAGTACCTGGACCAAATCCACAAGGTCACAGGGGAGAATGATAGCACCAAAGGTCAGGATTAAACCCTGGGTTGCTGAAGCTGTGAGACCACAGCTCTCTCTGCTGTGCAGCTTTTGCAGAAAGTTGCAGGGTTGTAGGAGGTTGCAGAGACAGGGAGAAGCAAAACCCTTAGGGAGGTTTGAGACCAAGGTTGAAAATGCTAAAAAGCTCTCCAAACTGCTTTCCAGATGCACTTCCAGTTGTCTCAGGTCGAAGGGTGAGTGCTTGAGAATAAACATCACCAAGGCTTTGTTGCTGAGTCTTCAAGTTTTTGAGACTATCTTAGCTGTAAGCTCCCACTTCTCTCATTTTTTTTAAGTAAACACACTGCTGTATCCTTTTATATCTGACTTTAAGTAAATCCAACTCTGAAGAGCAGAGATAAAATGCCAAATGTACCCAATAGGAATCTATTGTTCTCTTTGTGCTGGATTACAATTTCCTGGAAGAGCTTGTTCCAGCAGTACTTATATAAACACACCTCAACCATTGATTTCTCCATGATTAGTAAGCTCAGTATTCTCCATCACTTGGTTTAATTCTAAATGTTGTCTCTTTTCCCTTTTTGTAGGACACTAAAGATGAAAGCTCACTTCTGAGACTTCAGCTGAAGGAGAAAGATGAACTGATTTCACAACTCCGAGAGGAACTTGTAAGTAGGAGACCTGAAATGTTTACAGTATTTTCAAAAACTTGAAGCTTCTGCCACAATGGTAAGGAGTCGCATCTGTGGCAGAAACACCATAGCCTGTTGTCTTGCTGCATTGATTAATGTGCTATTTATGAGCCTTGTGACACAGTTTCTATGGTACCTCTAAATTTTGAATAAATGGGCCAAAGCATGCTCTTTGTTTTACAGAAATTTCTTGACAATGTTTATTAGACATTTAAAAGATCACAATTAGCCAGCTGGGCTGAGATGCTGATAAGCAGAGCTCTTTGTCTCTCTCTCTCTCTCTCTCTAATGAAACCTAACATCAGGTGGGATACATGCTCACAAGTCTGATAACAAGCCGATATGGATGTTCGTCAATAGAGGTAGTGACGTTAAACTGGGTCAGTCTGGCTCACACACAAAGTCCATTTGGTTGTACATTCCAGCAGGAATCAATGGGTAATTATCAAAAAGGCATGTTTTTGTGGATTCCCTGTCCTCTTTCTTCCTACATTTGTAGGTTTTACTGGAGAAAACCATAGCTGACTCATATTCTGCTGATGAAAACAACTTAATGCTCTGCTCAGTCCCTCATCATGCCTGGAGCTAGGATCAATCAATACATAATACCAGAGCTTGCAAAAAAAAACATTTGTCCCATTGAATCTGCATCAATATCTTTCTAACCAGTGATTTTTCACTTTATTTTGATATGATATTATGTTAGCTGGCACATTCACACCACAAGACCAATTACTAGGTGGTGCACAGTATTACTTATTGACTAGAAGAAGTGTCTTATATTTTACAGGATATAATTACATATAACACTCATTTACTAACAGTACGCATGTGCATACATTCATTTCTGCCATAATTGTTTTACTTACAAACAATTAGCTGGATGTACAGTACATACTCATAACTTTAAACATCAATCCTGAGCATTAAAAATTGGCGGATTGCCTTGGGATGTTCCACTCTGTTAAACGTGTTGTTGCAATAATCAGGGCTTCTGATGGACAAGTTGCAGGTTTTGTCTGTGGCATAATGTTATATGCACACACACAAAGACCATTCAGTTGTTCATTCCAGCAGTAATCAATGTGTTACTATCAAAAAAGCATGTCTTTGTGGATTCCCTGTACTTTTGAGTGAGACAGTAATCTGAGTGAGCATTGACACTATCTGCATGGAGATGGGATAAAAATTATGTACGCCGAACTACAAACAGTATGGTGGAAACTGCAGGCAAGTCTCCCAGTAAGAAGACTATTTGTGCATTGTGACCTATGCATATTGGATATTTATATAATTAAATTACAAACATAAAGTCAATCCCAGTCACTCTGTGTGGGTGAGAACTCCAAACGTGATTGATGTGAAAATTACCCAATCATTTTCTGGGCTGGGATTTGTGGTGTCACAACATACTTACACATATTTGTTCCTTTCCACCAGTCTTTATAGTCGATGGATCATGTTTATTGAGCAGCAAATTACATTGGAAGAGAACACATTCTGGAACTTGAAAATGTATCATGCATCTTGTGTCAGTGGAGGTAGTTTTGCCTTCCAGATCAGAAAACTGCCTGGTGTCTCATGGCTGGGTGTTTCTGTAACTGCATTCATCACCCCCTCTCCCCCACCCCCACTGCCCTTGGCAGTCCTTCTGTGGTGCTCCACCCTTGTCATTCCCAACATCCTTTGCTCCCACCAGATTTACAAACTCGCTCTCCGCTTCACGTTGACAAACACAGTACTGTGCAAAAGTCTTAGGCACCCTAACGGTGTATGTATGTGCCTAAGATTATTGTACTGTGCGTGCAGAGGAATTTTAAACAGGGTGATTTCTGAAATCAGTTTTAGAATGCAGTCAAATTACACTGTAGAGATACAGTATGTGTTCAAGAAAAGTTTAGGAAAATCCCAGGAGGTATGATAATAATCGAAGTGTTGTTTTTCTGAGTAACATGTTGAATACAGTGGGATTAAACGGAAATAGCGGGTTACATGTCATTGAGGAAGACAGCTGTTTTCCTCAGTAATCTGGTCAATAGTTTCCCTTCAACCTGCAACACTAAAACAATTTATTTGTTGTGTCACATTGCTGCTTGTAGAATCTCAGTGTGTGCAGAGTAATTGACATGTTTTCTGCATTCCCACATTTCAGAAATATGTGAGCAAAAATGTGCAGATGCTGGACATCTGAAATAAAGCCAGACGAGAGTTTGAAACACACAGCAGGTCAGGCCATATCTCTAGAGAAAGAGTAGGGTAAAAATTTTAATTTGATGACCTTTCTTCAGAACTGGATAAAGATAATGATTAAAATATTTTTTAAGTTACTGAAGAAATAAGCAGTGAATAAATTAGAGCGAGAGTGAATAACACAACTGACACTGGGAATCAAATGTGATTTACAAAAAGTGTGAATGAGAAAGAAAGATGGAGGACAAAATTTGAAATCATCAGAAAAGAGAGAAAAAGAAATGTTGTGAATATTGGAAGTACATGACATATGCGAGAAAGACTGTATTTCTGAAATATCGATTCACTATTGAATCCTTCATACACAGTGAGTTCAATTCCAAAGTTCAAAGTAAATTTATTATCAGAGTACAGATATGTCACCAAATGCAACCCTGAGAGTTATTTTCTTGTGGGCATACTCAAGAAATCCATAATAGAATAATAACCAGAATAGATTCAATGAAAGACCGCACCAGCCTGGGTGTTCAACTGATGTGCAAAAGGCAAGAAATTGTGCACATACAAAAAGAAAGAAGTAATAATAATAAATAAATAAGCAATAAATGTTGAGAACATGAGATGAAGAGTCCTTAAAAGTAAGTCCACAGTTGTGGGAACTTTACAATGATGTGGCAAGTGAAGTTCAATGAAGTTATCACCTTTGATTCAAGAGCCTGATGGTTGAGGGGTGGCAGTTCTTCTTGAACCTGATGATGTGAGTTCTGAGGTTCCGGTACCACCTTCCTGATGGCAGAATAGAGAAGATAGTACGTCCAGGGTGGGGGGGGGGGGCCCTGATGACGGATGCTGCTTTCCTGCAACTTCCTTTTGTGTATATGTGTGCAATGGTGTTGAGGGCTTTACCCGTGATGGACTAGGCCATACTTACTGCTTCTTGTAGGAATTTCCATTCAAGGGCATTGGTGTTTCCATACCAAGCTGTGATGTAGCCAGTCAATATACTCTCCACCATATATCTATAGAAGTTTTTCAAAATTTTAAATGTCATGCCATATCTTCATAAACTCCAAAGGAAGTAGAAGTGCTGCCATGCCTTCTTCGTAATTGCACCCGTGTGTTGCATCCAGCACAGGCCCTCTGAAATCGTAACACTGAGGAATTCAAAGTTGCCAACCCTCTCCAACTCTGATCCTCTTATAATGACTGGCTCATAGACCTCTGGTTTCCTAATCCTGAAGTCAAATATCAGTACCTTGGTCTTGCTGACACTGAGTAAGAGGTTATTATGGCACCACTCAGCCAGATTTTCAATCTCCTCCCTAAATGCTGATTTGGCACCACCTTTGATTCGGCCTATGATAGTGGTTTCATCGGCAACCTTGAATATGGAATTGGAGCTGGCTTAACCACACAGTCAAAATTGTAAAGCGAGTAGAGCAGAGGGCTAAGCACACAGCCTTGTGGTGCACCTGTGCTGATGGAGATTGTGGAGGAGATGTTCTTGCCAATCTGAACTGACTAGGGTCTGCAAGTAAGGAAACTGAGGGTCCAATTGCACAAATAAGTATTGAGGCCAAGGTCTTGAAGCTCATTGATTAGTTTTGAGGAAACAATGATATTGAATGCTGAGCTGTTATCGATAAAGAGCATCTTGATGTATACATCTTTGCTATCCAGATGTTCCAGGATTGAGTGAAGAGCCAATAAGCTGCTGTGGACCTGCTGCTTTGGGACTCAAATTGCAGCTCATGCATGTCATTTCTCAGGCAGGAGTTGATGTGTTTCATTACCAACCTCTCGAAGTACTTCATCAAGGAAGATGTATGTGCTTCTGGACAATATTCATTGAGACACCAGTGTAATTGATGCCTGCCTGAAGCAGGTCAGTACCTCAGACTGCTGAAGCAAGAGCTTAAAGATCTCAGTGAATACTCCAGCCAGTTGATCAGAACAGGTCTTTAGTGCTTGGCCGGGTACCTCGTCTGGGCCAAATGTTTTTCGTGGGTTCACTGCTCGCACATTAGCCTCAGAGACTGAAATCACAGGATTATCCTGGGCTGTAAGTTGATATTCTATTTCTTGAGCATTCATCATTGGAGCAATGTAAGAAATCAAGACAGTAAGGTGCTAATGGGATGGATAATTAAAATGTCAGGAGACTGGAAGTTGGTAGTGGACTGTCAAGCAGTTCATGGGACTCTGTTGTTGATAGCTGCTGTCGTGGTTTCTATATTACAACTGTACTTGCAGCTTTTCATTCTTGGTAAAAGAAATTTGGACATTCAAAAGCTACCTAAGAAGCTCTGATCAATTTTGGACTGCATGGCATTTCCATTAGTTAAGTATCTTGGAGCTTGGTATTGGACAATTATGTGCAATGAGTTCAAGTTCGACAATGGATGTACTGCAACACTTGCCAAACTTTGTCTGCATTGGAACAATCCTCATAATGGTTTTAGGGAAGTTTTAGGATATGATGAAGACTGGGCAGAATGTGCAGGCAGATATATATTTGAGTGTTACTGCTATATTCATGATAATAGCAAGGTAAACGTGGCACTAAGCTGGAGTATTAGGGAACAGAACTGATTTACAGTCACTATTAATGTAAGAGTTATGCACACACTCTTCCAGCACCATTCTAAAACCTCAGCCATCAGTGAGTAGTAAATCGCAGAGACGAGCACGATTTATTTTTCTTCATCTCCACAGCGCTAATGAAGAAAACATCATCAGAAAATATATCTGCACCGCAGTCTCATCTGTCTTATGCATAATTATTCTTATCATGGACAACATTAATCTGGTTAAAAATCTGTTCAACTCCATCATGAACAATGACTTCAACAACTGGCTAGCTGGAGGCTAATCAGTTTGCTGTTGAAGTTTGTAGGCTGCATACAAAGGAGAGTTAATGCAGGGCAACTTCGGGGTCAACACAAAAAGGAACAACTTCTAATTCTGAGCTCTTGAGGGCTCCCAGAGCCCAATCACAGATGCTCCTCATTATTGCAATGCAACAATTAATTTGTGCACAGCAGTTACTCAGAAATGTAAAGGAATGGGTAAATTGTGTGGGATTGGGCAGCGGTTTGAGAGATCAAGCGGAACGGTATATGGGAAAAACAAAATAAAATGATGGGGTACATCAAGAAAGTGCATGGTTCCAAAACAAGGATGGTCTAGAAGAAGTGCAAGAAGCAAGAAATGTTGGTTGATAGGTGGGCAGCAGAGATGGAAACTCTGCTGAAGTGGACATGACCCAAACAGAAATCCATCCCTGCCATTGCCTCCAGTATCAACACACCATGAGTTCTGGTGCAGCAGGCTGCCATTGACCTCAGCCTCCCCCACAAGAACTCTGACTGCACATCCTGCAGCCTTGGGAATGTGCCAACAGAATCAAGGACCCTACGACCACGGTTATTCTTATATTGGGCAGATGATTTATATCTTGAAAACAGGCACCGCCATGTTTAAAGACGGCTTCTTTCATTTATGACTCTTAAACTGACTTCCTGTATGATAAAAGTTAGCTCTTGCTCTCTCAATCTACCTCATCAAGGCCCTTTCACTTTATTTGGCTCCCTGTACCGCATGTTTTCTTTAACTGTAACAATATATTGTGCATTTTTTTATTTTGCTTTTCTACTAAATTGATGCATTTTTGTTTATTTTGCGCTCTCTGAATGTCACACAAAACAATGACTTTTCACAATATCTTGGTATATGCAGCAACAATAAACCAATTACCAGTCACCTCACTGGAAAAAGAATTGAGACGGTAACAAGATGGACCTCCAATTTCTCCTGCTCTATTATATCTCCAAACTCACCCTAATGTATTCAACATTAAGTCCTCTTTCTCTTGAAGTATACATGCTGTTTCCTTGCAGTAGAGTCTAGGAGCAGGAGGAGGTTATTCAAGCCACTGAGCCTGTTCCTTCATTCATTTTGATGGTAACAGTCGGTACCTTGATTTTTTTTTTTGCTTGTGTGAATGCCCCTCAGAACCCAGATATAATAATACTCTCTTCACTGTTCTTAATTGAGATAAACTTAACTTTATTTTCAGGTGTGTGGGAGGATACAGATTTCTATTACTTTTCATAAGGTGATCAGCAAACTCCAGATGAAAATGCTCCACAGAAGCAAATGTTTGTTATTCCTTCACTGTGAACATCAGTGCCTCATTGGCACAGATGGCAGAGTTGGTCCCTCACAACTTTAGTGAATCCAGTTCTGTGCTGACCTCACGTGCTGTTTGTTTTGACTTTGTATGTTCACTCTGTGACCATATGGGTTATCTAGCTTCTTCCCACATCCCTAGGCTAATTGACCACTGAAAATTGCCACTAAAATGCGGGTGGGTGGTCGTGGGATAGGCAGAAAATAAAATTTGATTAGTGTAAAATCAGCTGCTCAAAGGTCAGGGAGGGCTCAGTTTCACACAATATGACTCTTAAAATATCAATCATCAAAGCAGATCAGCATAGTAACAATTTTCTATTTTTAAACATTTTTTGACTTCCTATCTTGAGGTTTCATTTCAATTTAAATATCATTACATTCCACATACTCAAGTTAACTACTGAATCCTCCTCCACGATTGAAAGGGTATACACTCTGAAATTTGATACATTAACTTCTGAGCTATAATTCATGATAATATAAATGACTTGCTTTTTTTTATAGTGTATTCCTGTTCCCTTTCAAAATATTCCGAAGTATGTGAGAGCATTGGAATGCACAGCAAGTTCGTTCCCACAAGTAGCAATATTTTGTTTATTATAAAAATATTGATTGAGGGGTCAATATAAACTTGGACAAAGCATATTGTCTCCTCCTCAAGAGGCATTGAGTCATACAGCATATAAACATGTCCTTTGGCCCAACACATCCTTACCAATCCTTTTATCAATCTACACTGATTCCATTTGCGGATTGTGGCAATATTGGGATGAATCCAACTTGCCCATATTATGATTCTTCTTCAAAAACCAGATAAAAACTAGGAATCGGAACTTGAAGTATGGTCTTGTACATTTTGGAGCAGAGACTTGATTGAAACATATATGATCCTGAGGGATTTTGACCAAGTGATTATGATCAGTGACCCTGTGATCTCTGTCTCAGAAGCTGATGTTAGGCTGTTTATAAAGAGGTTGAACCCTCGCTAGGCGGAAGATCCCAGCGCAGTTCCTGGTACCTGGAGTATTCAAGGACATTTTCAACCTCTCACTGCTACGGGAGTAAGTTCCCACTTGCTTCATAAAGGCAACAGTTATACCAGTGCCTAAGAAGAATAATTCGAGCTGCCTTAATGACTATCGCCCGGTAGCACTCACATCTACAGTGATGAAGTGCTTTGAGAGGTTGGTCATGACTAGACTGAACTTTTGCCTCAGCAAGGATGTGGACCCATTGCAATTTGCCTATCACCTTTTTCCCGCTGTGACCATCAGGTAGGAGGTACAGAAGCCTGAAGGCACACACTCAGTGATTCAGGAACAGCTTCTTTCCCTCTGCCATCTGATTCCTAAATGGCCATTGAACCCATGAACACCATCTCACTTTTTAAATATATGTTATCTGGGGTTTTTTTTGCATAATTTTTAATCTATTCTACTACTACTACGTCGACGCAGGCCTAGGGGGTCGGCGTCAGGCAATAATCTATTCAATATATGTATACTGTAATTTATTTATTTATTATTATTTTGTTTTCCTCTTCTGTATTATGAATTGCATTGAACCACTGCTGCTAAGTTAACAAATTTCATGACACTTGCTGGTGACAATAAACCTGATTTTGATTCTGAAGAGGTTGTTTACCTTAGAGGGAGAATTTTGAATTCTGCATCACTGATAGAAATATGTGGTCATGCATTGAAAATGGAGATAAGGTGACTTTATTCCTCTTAGAGGCTCTTCAGTCTTCAAGACTCTTCTTTGGACCATGGCAGGAATAGAATCGATGAATATTTTTAAGGCAAAACAAATAGACTCTTGTTGAAGAAAAGGTTCAAAGCTGTTTGGAATGGATGGGAAGTTGGAATTACAATAAGGACAATCATGTGCTTATTTAATGGTGCAGTAGGTTTCACAACCAACTGGGTCTTTTGTCCTTACTCCCATCTGGTTCCATCTTCCCGTCACCCACACAATTAACTGAATGAGACACCTATGCCTTGTCCCGCCTGAATTCATATGCCTATTGTTTCTCCTTGATATGTTCTCACTTTCTCATTTATCAGATTCCAGAAACTATATTTATTTGTTTTCTTCACTTATCATCCCACTTTGGTATATAAACTATCTTATGTATTTATATTTGTTTTCTGTTTTTTGTTATTACTATTGTGTTCTTTATCTTTTGTGGGTTTTTTTGTGCTACATACTGAAGGATGAGATAGAACAAAGGACCCTCCGGATAATCCTGGTAATTCTGGACAATATTTCTCACTCTCTGCATGCCTCCTTTGTTGAACAGAGAAGCACTTTTAGTAATAGACTGAGACAACTGTGCTGCTCCAAAGAGCACTACATTCTTATCCCTAGCCATTAGGCTCTATAATGAGTCAATCTATAGCTGGAGAAGTGATGACCCCCTCCTGTTAGACTATTATTAATCTTTGTTTACCACACCCTACTGTTGCAGACACATGTCCAATACTATGCAATAATACCACCATTTCTTATCTGGACAGTGTGAATGAGCATCCATTACTGTGTAATATTACAGCAATTATTGCACTGCCACCTTATCAGGAACTTGGAGATCTTTAAATATTGTAATCTATGACTAGTAAATCTTGTACATCTTATAATTAAGGTAACTTATTTGTTGTATTCTTTCTTACTTCTCTTTTAATATTTGTATATTTGTGCACTTGTAATGTTGCTCTGGCACTATAATTTCTTTTGGGATCAATAAAGTATCTGCCTACCTACCTATCTCACAGTCAAATCTGGAGTAACATTTATTTTGTTCTCCTTACACTTGTGTCCAGAAAATTACTTTAAACAATCTTATATCTTGAATTTGTGTCAGTTCCGTCCCTATTCCCCCACTCCCCACCTGGTATTCATATGCCCATCATTGCTCTCCTCGCCTGGTTCCACCTATCATCCACAAGCCTTGTGTCACACCCTTTTGTTCCACCCCATCACCTCTGTATACTGGCTGTCTTCCCTCTCCACATTCAGTGCTGGTACAAGGTCTCACTTTCATGTTTCAGTTATCCTCTGCCTTCACAATGCTGCCTGTCCTGCTAAGTTCCTCCAGCACTTTGTGTTTTTTGCATTTAGAGTCTCTTCTGTCAGTTCTGATGCAGGGTTTTGACTTGAAACATTGACAATTACTTCACTCCCACAGGTACTGCTTGAAACGTTGAGTTCCTCCAGTGGATTGTTGCTCCAGATTGCAGCATTTGCAACCTTTTGTGTTGTCAGAGTGTCGTGGCTTATTCCTGTTTCTATTCCACTTTGGGAATTTTTATGTCTCTCAAACAGGGAGAGAGCAGATTAACATTTCTTCTGAAAGACACTACCTCTGGCAGTTCAGTATTCTCCTAGAACTGCATAGAAAGAGTCAGCTTGACATTTTGGAGCTCAGATGAGGATTGAATACAAGTTCGTCTAACTCAGATGACAGTGCTGTCTATTGAGATAACAAGGAACCCCACTGATACCAATTCAGATGTCATTGATGCAAGTTCTGTTACAGGGGTACTTGGTTAATGGTAAAAACATTGTCTTCATGTCTCTGGGGATGAGAAGCTAGATGAATGAACAAGGCAGAAAACATTGCCTTCTGTTTATTATGTTAATTGTTAGGGGAGAATGCACTCTTTAATCTTCTACTTCTGAATTTATTTTGTTAAGATGGTTATGGTCTGACAGGTTTCAGAACACACAAAAGACATTAAACTATTTAAATTCACTCAGACCGGAGGTGAAGTGAAAACAAATCACAGTGATCACATTGTCTATTAAACTAAATGTTAACGCCTGTATATCAGATCAATTTGATCTAATTATTTAACAAACTTGTTTTATTTTTATTAAGGCACAAACCACATATGGTGTGAAAATCTGTGGGGTGTGCCATATATATCTCACCTCAGGTGCTAATTGTATCTAGGTCGCCTCGCTTCTGACTCAAATCATTACCTACACATCTTAAAATGGATCTTAAATGTATTCTACGCCACAGGGGAAACGGCCAACAAATATTATGCCATGCTGAGGTTTGAACCTGGGTCTTTCTGAGTCTTTAACGCGGTCATTAGTTTTCACCATATCCTGACATGCAAGAGGGTATCTTCTATGAATGGTGGAAGTAGGTTTGTGTTAATAGAAGATAGTTGGCCATGTGACATTATGGTAGCAATGGCTGCTCACTGTCTGTCTACCAGAGTCAGATGAAATTTGTTGTTTTGCCACAGCTGTACATAAACATTGCTCTAAGTTACAAAACTAAATGAAAAGTACAAAAGATGAATAACAAAGTAGTATTCATGGGCCATTCAGAAATCTGATGGTTGAAGGGAAGAAGCTGCTCCTAAAATGTTACATGTGGTCTTCAAACTCCCGTACCTCGTCCCCAACGGTAGAAACATGATCCTTCCTGAAGTTCACAATCAATCCTTTATTCTTGAGGATGTTGAGTATGAAGTTGTTCTTGTGACTCCATTCAAGCAGTTGATCATCTCATATGTCATTCCTGTATGCTGCCTGATCACCTTTGGAGTTTCTGCCAACAACAGTGGTGTCCTTGGTGAACTTTTAGATGATTTACTCTCATTCTTCTATGTGTAATAGTTATTGGTTCAAACTCCACTCCAGAGATTCAAGTGACCCACTGCGGGAGTCCTTTGGGTGAGATGTTACAGGAGGCTCTGACTGCTCTCTCAAAAGGATGCTAACCATATCATGATGCTGCTTTGGAAAAGGGTGGTGGAATTTTCAGAAGTGATCTGGCTAAAGTTTTTCCTTCAATCAATTATAAAATAGCTGATCTGCCCACTATTGCTGTGCTGTTAATAGGAACCTATTTTGTCTAACTTGGTACCATGTTTTAACAGTATAACAATGACTAAAATTCAGAAATATTTAATTGTAAAACACTTGGAGACACGAGGTATGATATAAATTCAGCCTAGATTTTACTCTCACCGAGTACCTGTTTTTTGTTCCTTCCCTCACTTCTTTCCTGCTTTTTTCCTTCTAACTTTTCTCATTGCTCCATTCTCCCTCCCTTCCTGCTGCCTTCTTTTCCCTCCCTTGCTCTATTTCCCCATTCCTTGGGCAAGTGCTGGTAAAGGTGACGGGTACTGATAATCTGCACAGACATAGTGAGCTGAAAGGTTTGTTTTTTGCTATATGTACATAAATCAACCTCATCATCTCAACGAGTTTCACTTGAAAGTTTGCAGCATTTCAGAAAGATTTACATCTTTGTTTATATTAACAAAAGCAGAGTACATAGAAAAGAAACAAGACAATTATTGGGCCTTTGTTAGAAGAATTGTTAACAATGTTCAGAACCTCATGCAGAGGGGGTGGTAATGCTCAGCTATTTAGTAAACTAAAGGCAAGAGGTAGACATGTATGTGGAAAATTTGAAGAGACAAGAGTTACATATATTCTGAAGAAAAAGTAAATGGGCAGTTAATCACTTTAAATTATACCACTATTCAGCATCTTTTGAGATGTGACATAACCTACATATACTGCATCTAAACACATTTTGATTGATTTTTAATAGAACAGTTTCTAAGTGTTCCTTCTACTGCTGCTTGTAATTTGAAACATTTGCAAATACTAAGCAATTCAACATTGTGAAGTGTCAAGCAGTTTTACTGCAAATTAGTATACTCCTCAAACATAACTTACCTCTGTAATAATTATATTGAATATCTGCTGCATTTTGCACAATAATACCTAACTCTGAAAGCTAGCTTCTCTTCGCACCAAAGAAAGTCAGCAGATTCTTTACTCCAGGAATCTGGGAGTTGTTTTAACTTGTGATATTGTGTATAAAGCCACTGTCATAAAATAATCAATCATTAAACACCCTTGTTATTCACCAAGTGAATGGGAAGGAGGCAGATTTAAAATGTAATCTGGAATGGTTTCTGCCTGTTCCACTAGAAGTACTAGTATTCACTGTGATGTTCCTAGCTAACCTTCCTGCAGTCGAGACTTTTTCCACAGAGGCTGGGTGGGACTTCAACCAGAGGTTATGGGTTAAGGGTGCAAGATGAAAAGTTTAAGGGGAACATGGGGGAAAACTTCGTCACTCAGACGGTTGTGAGAGTGTGGAATGAGCCTCCAGCGCAAGTAGTACATACCACCACAACAGGTACATGAATGACAGGGGTATGAAGGGCTAAGGGCCCAGTGCACGTTGAAAGGAGGAGGCAATTTAAATGGCTTGATATAGACTAGATAGGCCGAGGGACCTGTTGCTGTGCTGTATTTATCTATGACTCTGGTGTAGTATTCCTTAACACCATTTAGCTCTTTTTCTACTTCACTGCTGTTGGATTATTTGCTGGTCAAATTATGGTTGAGTCAAAACTTCCTGCAGTTCAGGATTGTTTGGCTCATGGGTGAGGGTAAACATACAGTCTCTTGGAAGTTTTCATATTTTATTGTTTTACAATATTGAATCACGTGGATTTAATTTGTCCTTTTTCGACACTGATCAACAGGTAAAGGCTCTTTTGTGTCAAAGTGAAAACAGATCTTAACAAACTGACCTCAGTTAATTACAAACATATAAAAAATAATTGATTACATCAGTATTCACCCCCTTTAATAGAACACACCAAATGATCACTGATACAGCCAATTGGTTTTAGAAGTCACAAAATTAGTTAAATGGATATCACCTGTGTGCAGTCAAAGTGATCCAATTCATTGTAGTAAAAATACACTTGTATCTGGAAGGTCCAACTGCTACAAAAGAGTGTTGCAGTTACTAGGGTAGGTAATGGAAACAGAAGAGAGGAAATTGTGTGGACTAGGTTAAGGCTGGGGCATTGTGCATTAAACAAAACATTGAAAATGATAGGGAAACACCAGACAGGATTGTGTGAGGAATGTCAGGAAGAGGAGTCAGTAGAACATGTAGTTTTGTGTTGCAGGACGTATGGGATACAGAGAGAGATGATGAGAAATAAATTAAGAGAGTTGGGGATGCAGGAATTCACATTAAAAGGGTTGCTGGGCATGGGTGAGAGAGCACAAGTCTGGGTATTTTTAGCGTTTTTAAGGGGTACAGGGTTTTTTTATAGAATATGACGAATAAACAGGAATAGGATACTAGGATGGTCAAAGATGGGAGGGTGAAGTGTAGGGGTGTGTGTGTGTGTGTGTGAGTGATTGGGTGAAGGGATTTAGAATGTATGTCTAGTGCACATTCTGGAGCAGAGGGTGGCGGTAATGCACCATTAAGCTGGATGCCAACCGCCGTAAAACAAGATGCAGACAGACAGACAGGTCCAACTGCTGCTGAGTCAGAATCCTGGCTAAAACTGCACAATGAAGACAAAAGAATACTCCAAGCAACTCCACAAAAACGTTACTGAAAAGCACAAGTCAGGAGATGGATATAAGACAATCTCCAAGTCTCTGAATATCCCTTGGAGTACAGTTAAGTCAATCATGAAGAAATGGAAATAATATGGCACAGCTGTAAATCTGCCTAGGGAAGGCCATCCTCAATAACAAAGTGAGCATGGAAGAAGAGGACGAGTGAGGGAGGGCACTGAGAAACCTATGACAACTATGGGGGAGTTACAAGCTACAGTGGCTGAGGTGGGAGAGACTGCACATATAATAAGTGTTATCTGGGTGATTCACCAGTCACAGCTTTATGGGAGAGAGGCAAAGAGAAAGCCTCTGTGGAAAAAAACTCACATGAAATCTCAGCCAGAGTTTGCTAGAGAGCATGTGGGAGACTCTAAAGTCAGGTGGAAAAAGCTTCTGTGGTCTGATGAAACCAAAATTGAGCCTTTTGGCCATCAGACTAAACGCTATGTTTTTGTGTCAGCCAAATACTGCACATCATTTAAAACTCACCATCCCTACCGTGAAGCCTAGTGGCGACTGCATCATGCTGTGGGGATGCATCCCTGCAGCAGGCTCTCGAAGGTCTGTGAAGGTAAAGGGTAAATGAATGCAGCAAAATTCAGGGAAATTCCTTAGGAAAACCTGATGCAGTCTGCAAGAGAACTGCGACTTGGGAGAAATTTGTTTTCCAGCAAGACAATGACCTCAATTATAAAGCCAAAACTACGCAGGAATGGCTTAAAAACAATAAATTTAATGTCGTGGAGTGGCCAAGTCAGAGTCCAGACTTCAATTCAATTGAGAATTTATAGCTGAACTTGAAAAGAGCTGTTCACTCACGATCCCCATGCAACCTGACAGAGCTTGAGCAGTTTTCTAAAGAAGAATGGGGGGAAAATTGCAGGTCCAGATGTGCACGGCTGATAGAGACCTATCCACACAGACTCAAGGCTGTAATTGCTGCCAAAGGTGCATCTGCTAAATACTGTCTTGAAAGGGGTGTGCAATTATGCAATCAATTGCTTTGTGTTTAATAATTGTAATAAATTTAGACCAATCTGGAGAAATGTGTTTTCACTTTGCCACATAAGAGTCTTTACTGTTGATCAGTGTCAATAAAGCCAAATTAAATCCACTGTGTCAATGTTGTAAAACAATCAACCATGAACACTTTCAAAGGTGGTGGTGGGGAGGGGAGTGAATGCTTTTTATAGGCACTAATACAGTGTCTGGGATTTGAGGTGGACTTCTTGAATTTAGACCCAACAACAAAGATTGATGACAGATTTCCTTAATAAATTTGGAGGTAAACATGCACATAAGGTTATTATTCATCTAACGTCAGGGCAGACCAATTATATCTTTTCTCAGTTTTCAACTGAGATGTGGGGGTGGCACAGTAGCATAGTGGTTAGCACAATGATTTGCAGTACCAGTGACCTGGGTTTGTTCCCTGCTGCTGCCTGTAAGGAGTTTGTACGTCCCTTCCTTCAGGTGCTCCAGTTTGCACCCACGTTCCAAAGATGTACCAGCTGGTAGGTTAATTGGTCATTGTAAATTGTCAGGTTAAGTTAGCATTGAATTGAGGGATTGCTGGGCGGCAAGGCTTGAAGACGCGGAAGGGTGTTCTCCACGTCGTATCTCAATAGATAAGAATAAATCAATAAAAATCAATTTGGGTTTATTGACATAATCATATGTGCTATCTGCACAGATGCAATGAATAACTTATTGGCAGCAGCGTCACAGGCAAATAGTATTAGGGACACAGCATTTGCAAAGAAAAAAACAAAAATTATGCAAAAGCTATACAAGAAAGAACACATTACAAATTGAAATACAGTCAGTATCCATTGTAGTGCAAAGCAGTCAAAGGAGTTATAGTGTTGCTATACTGAGGTTGTAAAAATGGTAGTTCAATAACCAAAGGGAAATCGCTGTTTGACACCATGGTTATGGTACAACTGAGTAGTTTGCTGGGCTGTTTCAGAGAGTATTGACCGGGACTTTGAGAAGAGGAACCAATATTAAGTGTTTGAAGAATGCAGGGCATTTGTCATTGTTACACCATTCATGTCAATTACCATATTACAAGAACATGAGCTGTTTGACGTGAAAGCCAGCGTGTGCTCCGATTGAGAATAAGGATTGCATTCATTTGTGTAATAAAGAGATGCTCCAACATCACAATCTCCTTTGTTTATAAATGAGGTTTGTTGCAGAGCCTCTCACTCAGTACCGGGGAGCAGGATAGTTGGGTTATTTGTAGTGCCTGAATATGTTAGTACATCTAAATACTATTGATTATTCAAGTTAGGGCTAATCTAATGTCTCTTTTGTCAAATGTTCTTCTCAATACTTTTTTTTTATTTCCTGTTTAGTGGGTCAGCATATGGTCTTTATTACGTGATCTGCTGTACAATTTCTGCATTTCAGTGCTCTTCAGGAAATTGTAAGCTGCTGTGTAGAATACTTCACTTGCTGAATGTTAACTATGGAGTTCCTATCAATGTTTAAAGTTGTCTTCATCCATTCAAACCATGAATCTCTGATTAAGAAATTTGAGAAATGATAGGAATGACCTGTGGGTAGTAATTAAAATTATAAGCAATCCAATCTTAACGTTATTTTGATTTTCTCAAAATAACGTGTTCTCAAAATAACGTGAAGTTTTCTCTTCAGTTCAATGCTTATCTCTTTGGAAAAAGGTGTGTGTTGATTAATACAGATTGGCTCAATTTCCATAGCCTGATATTGACAGCTCTGTCAAAAATGCTTTCTACTTGGCTTCCAGTATTGACATTTAAAATGTTTAAATAAGAACCCACTTTTGTGATGTTTGCAAGCAATTAGTTTGCTATCGGTTGTTAATCCTTGGGAACTTTGCATTTGATTATCCAGGACTTCTTGGGGGTATCTAGACAGTGTACTCAGTTCATATATTCTTTCTTTGAGCCTTAAGAAGTTTCTAGAGGAACATAGGAGTTATTGTGAAAAGGAGAAGGCATTTCGACCTCTTCCACCATATATCAGGGTCATGGCTTATCTTTGAAAATTGTATTTTCGTGCACTGCCATTCTGTCCTTCAATTCTCTTACTATCTACAAAGCTATTGATCCCTATTTTCAAAGAACTGAACAACCCAACACTCCCTGGGGTTAGAGAATTCCAAAGTTACACCATCCTCTGGAGAAAGATTTATTTATTTTTTAAAGATAAGTTTTATTTGTTTATATTTACATCAAAACATACAGTGAAATGTATTCAAGCAACACGCATCAAAGTTGCTGGTGAACGCAGCAGGCCAAGCAGCATCTATAGGAAGAGGTGCAGTCGATGTTTCAGGCCGAGACCCTTCTAGTCCTGACGAAGGGTCTCGGCCTGAAACGTCGACTGCACCTCTTCCTATAGATGCTGCTTGGCCTGCTGCGTTCACCAGCAACTTTGATGCGTGTTGCTTGAATTTCCAGCATCTGCAGAATTCCTGTTGTTTGCAGTGAAATGTATTGTTTGTTTCAATGACCAACACAATTCGAGATGTGCTGGGGGAAGCCGCAAGTGTCACCATGCTTCCAGTGCCAAGTTAGCATGGCCACAATTTACTAACCCTAACTTGTATGCCTTTGGAATGTAGGAGGAGACTGGGAGCACCCAAAGGAAACCCAAATGTTTATAAGGAGAATGTACAAACTCCTTTTTGATAGTGTGGGAAATGAACCTTTATCTTACAGTTTGCATTATGCTAACCTTTCTCCTAAAGCTATTACTGATTACATACTCCTTAGTTTGAGATTTGACCCACTTGTTCTAAACTCCTCAGTCAGGGGAAACATTTTCCCTGGCAACCAGCAACTTATTGAAACCTGTAAGAAATCTGGGACATTGTATCTCCTTTTATTTTTTAAAATTAGAGCAAATAAATGCCTCACCTGCTCAATATTTCCTCATATGTCAAACCCATCATACCTAGTTCTTGTCTGGTAAATCTTCCCTGCACACTGTCAATGGCAAATATGTCCTTGCTTGAGTAAGGAGACCGAAGTTACATAATATTCTGGCTTTCAACTTCTCTAAATCCCTGTATAAATGCAGTAAGAAATCTTTACTACTGTACTCAAACCATCTTGTAATGAAGATTGATAAATGTTTTGCATTCCTAAGTATTTGCAACAAACACCTAGCTTTCACTGACACATACACGAGGACAGTAAGTCCCTTTGACTATAAACATTACTTAATCTGTCTCTGTTA
Source organism: Mobula hypostoma (assembly GCF_963921235.1). Classification (NCBI taxonomy): domain Eukaryota; kingdom Metazoa; phylum Chordata; class Chondrichthyes; order Myliobatiformes; family Myliobatidae; genus Mobula; species Mobula hypostoma. Next base: position 161,225,205 of record NC_086100.1, read on the forward strand.
TTCACTGTATTTGTTTTAATTTGGGATCCATGATTTAGTTACTTGGGCTCAAGGGCTAGAGTCATGGATTTAAATTCAATCACTGTAGTGGACGAATAAAAATAAAATCAGTGTCAACAAAAATGTCCATGACACTGCCGGATTTTCACAGGAGAAAAAAATCATCTGGTTGACCATATTGATTATAGGAAGAAATAAGTTGTCATTGTCAATAAATGCCAGTCTTGTCAATGATGCCCACAATTTGGAAAAAACACTGCATATTTTTATTTTGATCTGCTTTTGAGGGAATTATCCAGTGTTATCGTGCATAACTATTGCAGAGCTGTTGTGTGTCACATCATGTAAACTGTAAGAGACAAAGGACTTTAGAGCATGCAGCTAGCTCTTTAGTGAAAATTAACATCTGCCAGATGCACTCGTGTTATGCTTTTGATGATGCCATTACATTATAACAGATGACATTAGCATATTTACTATCACTCTACCACAGGACTGAGAATCACCTTCCTAGGCTGTGTCACAATTGCTACCAAGAAGATGAGTTGGCAGTCCATTGCTAGCCTTAACAATGTCAATTTAAGGCTGGTTGCTAGGTGACACACAATAGCAACCTGGGAGCAGATCATTCATGTGCTCAGATCTCCCTTTGGGGAAACACTTGGTGCCTGAACTACCACCAGACAGCAGGAATGTAAAAACATGAGGAAGCGAGTCATGTATTTTGAAAAAAACTAGTAATTGTCATAAAGCTCAACTGACCAGAAACCTGCAGCGTTGTGATGCTAGTCATATCAATGCATCGTAGAAGCATACATTTTCACTCACTAATTTAGCATTTTACTAATATCATCAATTTGATTTGCAGCATGCCTGAAGCACATCAAATATTCCTCCATAGTATTTAATGCAGTGATAAATATTCATCATCCTTTGTTATTAAACCCAATGAATAAATTAATTAGTGATGCATACTTCAGGAAAAGAATCACGAATCGTGGAAACCTAAAATGAAAACTGTGTGCATTGAAAATGTAGGTTGATAGGACAGTAATTGGCTTGGTTAAACGTTGCGGCCTTTTTTACTCTGGATGTCAAGGAGCTGTGCAGATTAGTATCTAGTTAGATCACTGCCAGAGCTTGGAAAATCGTACAGCAAGCCTTTTTCTCCAGAAAAATAACGTTTATTTATAATTTATTCAGTATGTACTAAGGGGACATGTCTCCCTCTACATTTACTGTATAAACTGTACAACCATTTCAATACATTCTCTTTCAAGGAATCAATGCCACTTTTGTTTCTACCTTAAACAATGCATCTGTGAAGTGTTGAGAGACTGCTACATTGGGCCCAACTGCCCTCCCCCACCCCGTGTTCAATGGTAGCAAGCAGGTCAGTTGGTAAAATAGTGGGGACCTGAGAAACAGCCTTGATAGAATTGTCTGTGTGGCATATTTGGATCATCCTGTTAATTGAAAATAGTGAATACTCACAAATGATTCAGTACTCATTCAGTCACTACGGATGCATACTGCCAAGCTGAAAGATAAGATTTTGTGTAAATTACAGCTCATACAATCGTCAATCAATAATGACCTTTGAAAAATGCAGTTGAGCAATATGCTTTGCAGGATTTTATTTGATAGCTAGGTTGCAGTACAAATTTGAACAGCAAGTCAATTCATACTTTTGGAATAGTTGTGTAGTAACTTTGCAAAATAGCCACACAGGGAAGACGATCAAAAACATTTTATTCCCAGATAACAACAAATCCCAATTCAAAGATTTAAAAAAAAGAGGAATTCCCACCAAGTAATTTATTTGTCCTTAAATGTCCAGCAATGGTTCAAATTTAAAATTTTCATCCTTTTGTTCTAATCCTTCCAAGGTCTTGCTCTTCTCTATCTTTGTAATTCACTTCAGCCAGACAAACCAGCAATGACCTTGCCTTTCTCTGATTCCAAACTCTCGTCAGTCCCTGATTTCCTGGACTCTGCCATTCATTATGTAGGACATACCCTCAATCGTCCTCCAAAAGAACATCACCTCATATTTAATAGAATTAAATATCATTCCACCAGAGTAAGACTTATTTCTTACTGCACAGGCAAGTTAGCCAATATTTTTGAGCTGAAATTTCTCAAGCAGGAACTGAAATCCAGCAAGCTTCTGACCCAGAGGCAGAAGTGTTGCCAATGAGCCATGGCTAACACTATTTTCAAAATATCACTTGTCTTGAAAGAAAAACCTTCAGAAATAAAATAAAGGCAAACTATAAAAGATGGACGATTGAGATGAAACGCACAAAGCCTCTGTCTCTGATGAATTAAATTTTTCATTAATCTCCCGGAGGAGCTTTATTGCACATGCATTTTTTTATGAAAGCATTCATTGCAGACATTAAAAATGTAATTATTTGTAACAATGCACACAAACTCATAAGTAGCCCCTAAGTGAAATATAATAAACTATAATCTCCACATATTATCTCACCCTATCTCTGCCAAACACCTGTTATTTAACTGCCATCTAACAGTGACCACAAGCTATTCCAAATTATTTGTCCCTGTTCGCACCCAGTTGAAGTTCAGGTCGAGGAGACAGGTCATAGCAACGGATCATATCATTTCACCTGTGTCATCTCAGCCTTTAGTTGTTTTTAGAGTGGATCACTGACTACATTAGCCCAGTAAACAAAGAGTATGGATATTTGTGACAATGTTAATTTTGAAAAATTGACTAATTCCTTTGAACATGCAGCAACATTATTGAAAGGCTAGGCTTACTTTAAATCGTTCCTTTTGGCGTTTTGCAGTGTGTTTCATCTGTGGCAATGTCATTACTTTAAATGTTTCGCAGAGGGGGATTTTAACCAGTCATTTGCTTTTTATTGAAAGTTGCTATAATTCAGAAAAGGCATTTGCTTTTGCGTCCCTGAGAGGCAGACTTCGTGACCTTTTTGAATGTAGACAGTGGAACCCTAATGACATTTTCTTATTTGACTGTTACAGTCCTTGAACACATATGCACAACAGCAAAACTCCCTTACAATTTCCTGTAAGTATAATCTCCACTGAAAGGTGGGGCAGTACAAGCAAAGGAAGAAATTGATTTAAAAAAAAACTTTCCCACAACAAAGATGAATACTTACAAACCTAGTCTTATCATTGTTCTCCTTCAGAGTAAGTAATAATATATCATATAGCCACCTTATAATTAAATATAATATAGTATTCCTCCTTTTCAATTTTTCAGAAGAGTGTGGTGTCTTGAACTTCCTTAGCCACTCAACAGCCATTTTTATGGCAACAAATTCTCTCGGTATGGAGTCACATATGAACCAAACTGGAGAAGAATAGCAGATTTTCTTCTCTAATAATAAGTAATAAACTGAAATTTACTTTGTATTATGGTAAGCCTAATAGTTTCATGATCATTATTTCTGATGCTAGCTTTTGACTTCAGAATTACTTAAATTCTGCAGATGCCACAAGGAGCTTCGATCTTTCATCTTCTGGGTCATTATTCGAGGCCTTCGATTCACTAATATAAATGCATAGAACACAGAAAATCTACAGTACATTACAGGCCTTTCGGCCCACAATGTTGTGCTGACCATGTAACCTACTCTAGAAGCTGCCTAGAATTTCCCTACCGCAGAGCCCTCAATTTTTCTGAGCTTCATGTACCTTGTATTCATCTCTATCACTGCCACTGGCAGTGCATTCCACGCACCCACCACTCCCTGTGTGATAAACTTACCTCTGATAACCCCCTTGTACCTACTTCCAAGCACCTTAAAACTATACCCCTTTGTGTTAGCAATTTCAGCCCTGGGAAAAAGTCTCTGGCTATCCACACGATTGATGTCTCTTATCAGCTTATACACCTCTATCAGGTCACCTCTCATCCTTTGTTGCTCCAAGAACAAAAAAACAAATTTACTCAAGCTATTCTCATAAGGTATGCTCTGGAATCCGGGCAACATCCTTGTAAATCTCCTTTCCAGTCTCTCTATAGTATCCACATCCTCCCTGTAATGAGGTGACCAGAACTGAACATAGTACTCCAGGTGGGGTCTAAATAAGATCTTATATAGCTGTAACATTACCTCACAGCTCTTGAATTCAACCCCACGGTTGATGAAGGCCAACACACCATATGCCTTCTTAACCATTTTATTTCCCAATGCACTATATTCCAGAAGCAAACATTTTGAACACTACTTTGAATATGTGAATTGTACACATGTTTTTCAAACATTAAGAGCTGTGTTTCTGTAGGATGTTTAATACTCTTCCTGGTGTTCAGCCTCTGAAGTGCTTTCGAAGGGAGATTATGGTGTGAGACAGAGAAGAAGATAGAATTTGCACTCAACAAACAGCAAAGCAATAAACACTAGATGATCTGTTTTACTGATGCAATTTGTTGGATCAATATTGACCTGGACAACACAGAGAGAAGCCTGAAATATATGCTGAGGTCTTGTGTTGTGCACAGTGATGTATTGAGATGGTAGTCAACTGCGATGGCTGTAATTAATTAGTTTTGTAAGTTGTTGTTGAACTGCCACTTCCATTCCAAAAAAGGTTTCCATAATTTGATTGCTTTCTTGGCTGGAATACATATTTCACTAATTCTCAAAAAAATAATGGCCCCCTTCTTGCAAATAAATGCAATTAGTCTGTGCAGAATTCCCAACATGTTTTCATTCAAGTGGGAACATATACAAGGTTCCCACTTGTAAATGTTCTTTCTTTCTGTATTTAGCAATCCAGCATGGGATAGACCTTTCTGGCACTTCGAGCTGCCCTGACCCAGCAGCTCCAAACAATGCCAATTTAACCCTAACCTAACCTAGGAATGATTTACAATAACCAATTAACCTACCCATTATGTCTTTGGACTGCAGGAGGAAACCCATGCATTCCACAGGGAGAATGTACGGACTACTTAGAGATGATGCTGGAATTGAACTCCGGCTTCTGATACGCCGAGCTGCTATAGTGTTGCACTAACCGCTGCACTACTGTGGCGCCCATCAGCAATTTCCTGGCTGTGGCCTGACAATTAGTCCCACACTCAGAGGAGTCCAAGCTTGTAGGCATTCCCCAGAACAACACTGCGGAATGTGTCAATTTGAACCAATGCCTGATCAGATTTGAGTATTAAAGAATTATCCCATTGATTTGAATGGAGAAGATTGGCTGTGGGAAGTAATGTAAGTGCTACATTTTTCTGTCTCCAGGTCCTGCCACTACTTAAAGTAAATTCATCCAATGCCACATTCTTCTTGGGTTCTCTGTCAGCATTGCAGTAGTTTATTAGTGACCTACTTGCTCATTGTATCTCCGGCTATATTGACTAGAAAGTATTTGGTGTAATAATTGATTTACAAGATGGCACCAGTGGTTACACCTTATCCAAGAAGAATGAGGTCATCCACAAATTTTGAAGAAATCATGCATTTCAATTTTGTGTTTTTTTTTAGTTTTATGAACTGCTTCTGAATAGTTTTGAGTGACCAAATCTTCCAGTGATTACATAGCTACCACAACCAGAGAGTGCAACTCTACTGCCACAATGAATCAGGTTGGAGGAGCAACACCTTGTATTCCATGTGGGTAGCCTCCAACCTGATGGTATGAACATTGATTTTTTGAAATTCCGGTGTTCCCCCCCTCCCACCCTTCACCATTCACCATTTCCATTTTCCTCTCTCACCTTGTCCCCTTATCTGTCCATCATCTCCCTCTGGTGCTCCTCCCTCTGCTCTTTGCAAAAATCTATATTTTCAATTTTAGACTAGAAGACCATAAGATATAGGTGCAGAATTAGGTATTTGGCCCATCAAGTTTTCTCCATCCTTCCATCATGGCTGACTTGTCCATCTGAGCCTGAAACATCGAGAGTTTGCTCTTTTCTATAGATGCTGAGTTCCTCCAGCATTTTGTGTGTTTTACTCTGGATTTCCAGCATCTGCAAATTTTCTCTTGTTAGAATTTTTTTTTCCTCAGTTGGACTCGGTCTGTACCAGTATTCACCTGTAAGATTATGGAATTTCTTAACTTTCAGCTTGGCAAGAGTCAAAAAGAGAGCTGAATTTACAGCTCTGATCAGGAGGTTAGGCAGTATCTACAGGGCAAAATGGATGGTTGAGAAGGTCTTGATCTAAAATATCAATTATCAATTTTGCACTATTGATGTTGCCTGACACTTTGGTTCCTCCAAAGCCTGTTGTGTTGCTTCAGATTCTTACATCTGCAGATCCATGTGTCTCTAAAGATCTACTCTCTTTTTCTGGATCACTGCATCCTGCTGGGTGTGGGTATATGCACAGAGGAAGAAGATTTATTGGTAGCTTTTGACATCTTTAGCCTTTTTGAAGTCTTTGTCTTTGTGCAATCAAGTCTGGTGAGCAAAGTTTCAACCTGAAACATCAACATTTACTTTCCCCGTAGATGTTGCTTGACCTGTTGTGTTCCTCCAGTAGATTAGTTTTGCTTTGCTTTTATCATCCCTCACATTCTTTCCCACTCCCTACCCATAATCTTTCCTTTCATGGAGTCATGGTATCATCAAAGGATTGGGCCTTTTTGCCCACTGACTGACTGTGCTGCAACCAAAATCTAAGTCAGCTTCCAGAGCTCACTGAGGCAGAGGCTAAAGTTTTACACTCCTTTGAGTGAAGAACTTCCTTATCTTTTCCTTAAATAGCCATCACTTTATTCTGAATCAAATATCTCCAATAGCAGATTTAAGGAAACGTCCACTCACTACATACATCTTAAAGCCTCTTCACTATCTTACATGTCTCAACAAAATCAGCAGTTTTAAAATGTAAAGCTTGCTTCAAAACATATTTAAAAAGCTCCATTTTCCCTACATTGTATTTGCTTTCCTTATCTTTTATGTTGCTTTTCTCTTCACAAAATGGGGTCTGTTATCAGTTCGCGGTCTGTGGTCAGATAGAGTACTTCAAGTTATTGAGATTTTTACATACCTGTAAAGTGTTAGAGTCCTCTTTCACATTTCTAACTGTCAGCTATGAACAGTATCAAAGAAAATGCCTGAAATATAATTTTAATACATAGTATTGAGATCAAAAGTAGGACAGGTTCAGTATCATTGAGTTAATGTGAGGAGAAAATACATTGTCATTAGTTGTTTAAATAGCGTGGAGCTGTGCAAGTAATGGGATATTGTTTGCATGCTAATAGATATTTAACAATATCCCTGATTCTCTCTAGCTGATTAGCATTGTGTTTTCACAAACATTTGACTACAATCCTAATAAAGTTGACATTGGCTTTTGGTGTTTGTGCTCTTTGGCAGACAGTTCATTAGCTTCAGACAGCTGACTAGTTTTAATTTCACACCTCATAACTAGATCCAGCATTCAGAAGTCAGATTTAATTTCCTTCCCCTGGTGCTGCTGCTTTTCTTCATTGTCAGTGCACACATTTCCATTTGTCATTTTAACCCTTGCAAAGCCTTAAAAAAAGGTTAATTCCATATTTTAATTGAACATTTTTGCAACAAGTATTGACCTGCTGAGTTTGAAGAGATTTGTTATGTCAAAAAAAAACACTCAACAGCTTCTATGGATGTATTGTGAAGAGCATTCTGACAGGCTGCATCACTGTCTGGTATGGGGCTGGGGGGGGGTGCTACTGCACAGGACCGAAAGAAGCTGCAGAGGGTTGTAAATTTAGTCAGCTCCATCTTGGGTACCAGCCTACAAAGTACCAAGGACATCTTCAAGGAACGGTGTCTCAGAAAGACAGTGTCCATTATTAAGGACCTCCATCACCCAGAGTATGCCCTTTCCTCACTGTTACCATCAGGTAGGAGGTACCGAAGCCTGAAGGCACACACTCAGTGATTCAGGAACAGCTCTTCCCCTCTGCCATCCAATTCCTAAATGGTCATTGAACCCGTGAACACGACCTCACTTTTTTAGTATATATTATGTCTTTTGCACGATGTTTAATCTATTCAATATATGTGTACTGTAATTTATTTATTTATTATTATTTTTTTTCTTTTATATTATGTATTGCTTTGAATTGCTGCTACGTTAACAAATTTCACAACACATGCCGGTGATAATAAACCTGATTCTGATTCTGATCTGAGTGGGGTAAGGCTTCTTCCTTATTTACTTATGTTAAAGTTACTGCAGATGGTGAAATTTGGAGCCACAAGTAATCTGCTGGAAGCACTCAGTAATCTGCTAAGGAAAGGAATTGTTGGCATTTCTGGCATTTACGTTTGAGAACAAAGCGGCAGATAGAGAATATAAAGAGGATTAGGGTGAATGGTGGTACTGGTGCTAGAGGTGATTTGGGGATGGAGAAAAGGGAAGGTTTAACAGGCAGATCAAGGCAGGCAATGAAATTAGGCAACATAGCCATAATATTCAGTTCCATTGAGTGTATTTTATGAGATACCTCTGCTGAATTTGTCAGAAAAATGTACATGTAGCATATTTGGGCACTTGAAATATTAGTTATGTCAGATGTCACATAAAGAGTATTCAACAGATAACTAACCCATGGCTCCTATCTTTACCAGCTGTCAATATGTCAAAAGCTTTGAGTATCACTGTCTTCCAAAAGGAGTCAGAACAATTAAAGATAAATTAGCTAAAAAGAGCATTAGAAATTAATAAAGAGTGAAAAGAAATCCTTCACAAAAATGGTGTCTGATATAACTATTACTTCAAATCTGTGAGCTCATTATGTGCACCTTTTTGGAAATAATTTAGCATAAGTAGTTTTTAAACTACACATTCGGCACTGATTTTTTTTAGCTGTACTGCCAGGAGTATGCTGAATTTGATTTGTGAACAACATATTTTGAAAAGAGTGGCAAAGGACACACCAGGGAGTATGGCTTAAAATGCGTATTCTTTCATTATAATCTGATTTCGAAATAATTTTTCAGGTTTTCAGTCAGTATTCAAAAGTTAAGTAAACTCATGGAAGATTTCTCATGCTTTCTGTGTTTTATGAAATCAGGACAGTTGAAGTTTTAGCAGCATGCAAGGCTCATCTTATTATTTTAATTGCTAAATAGTTGAATCTAAATCTATGCTATTTCACTTTCACTTTTAATTTATTCCTAAAATGCCCATTAAGTTTATGTTGTTCTAAAGCAATTATTTTTCTTGCAAGCAACAGGAATTCTGCAGATGCTGGAAATTCAAGCAACACACATCAAAGTTGCTGGTGAACGCAGCAGGCCAGGCAGCATCTCTAGGAAGAGGTGCAGTCGACGTTTCAGGCCGAGACCCTTCGTCAGGACTAACTGAAGGAAGACTGAGTAAGGGATTTGAAAGTTGGAGGGGGAGGGGGAGATCCAAAATGATAGGAGAAGACAGGAGGGGGAGGGATAGAGCCAAGAGCTGGACAGGTGATAGGCAAAAGGGGATACGAGAGGATCATGGGACAGGAGGTCCAGGAAGAAAGACAAGGAGAGGGGGGGGACCCAGAGGATGGGCAAGAGGTATATTCAGAGGGACAGAGGGAGAAAAGGGAGAGTGAGAGAAAGAATGTGTGCATAAAAATAAGTAACAGATGGGGTACGAGGGGGAGGTGGGGCCTAGCGGAAGTTAGAGAAGTCGATGTTCATGCCATCAGGTTGGAGGCTACCCAGACGGAATATAAGGTGTTGTTCCTCCAACCTGAGTGTGGCTTCATCTTTACAGTAGAGGAGGCCGTGGTTAGACATGTCAGAATGGGAATGGGATGTGGAATTAAAATGTGTGGCCACTGGGAGATCCTGCTTTCTCTGGCGGACAGAGTGTAGATGTTCAGCAAAGCGGTCTCCCAGTCTGCGTCGGGTCTCGCCAATATATAAAAGGCCACATCGGGAGCACCGGACGCAATATATCACCCCAGTCGACTCACAGGTGAAGTGTTGCCTCACCTGGAAGGACTGTTTGGGGCCCTGAATGGTGATAAGGGAGGAAGTGTAAGGGCATGTGTAGCACTTGTTCCGCTTACATGGATAAGTACTTATCCTTACACTTCCTCCCTTACCACCATTCAGGGCCCCAAACAGTCCTTCCAGGTGAGGCAACACTTCACCTGTGAGTCGACTGGGGTGATATATTGCGTCCGGTGCTCCCGATGTGGCCTTTTATATATTGGCGAGACCCGACGCAGACTGGGAGACCGCTTTGCTGAACATCTACACTCTGTCCGCCAGAGAAAGCAGGATCTCCCAGTGGCCACACATTTTAATTCCACATCCCATTCCCATTCTGACATGTCTAACCACGGCCTCCTCTACTGTAAAGATGAAGCCACACTCAGGCTGGAGGAACAACACCTTATATTCCGTCTGGGTAGCCTCCAACCTGATGGCATGAACATCGACTTCTCTAACTTCCGCTAGGCCCCACCTCCCCCTCGTACCCCATCTGTTACTTATTTTTATGCACACATTCTTTCTCTCACTCTCCTTTTTCTCCCTCTGTCCCTCTGAATATACCTCTTGCCCATCCTCTGGGTCCCCCCCCCCCTTGTCTTTCTTCCCGGACCTCCTGTCCCATGATCCTCTTGTATCTCCTTTTGCCTAACACCTGTCCAGCTCTTGGCTCAATCCCTCCCCCTCCTGTCTTCTCCTATCATTTTGGATCTCCCCCTCCCCCTCCAACTTTCAAATCCCTTACTCAGTCTTCCTTCAGTTAGTCCTGACGAAGGGTCTTGGCCTGAAACGTCGACTGCACCTCTTCCCAGAGATTTTTCTTACAAGGACCATTTGCAATTGCTATCTCTTGTGTCCAGGAAATCTTGTCAATGTGTACAACCGACAGCTAATATACTCCCCACCAAATCTGACAGTATCATCCATTATACTCTCTGAATACCAAATAAATCTCTTTTCTTCAAATTTAATTTTTTAAACTTCTTTTGAAACACACTGTTTTCTTGTCTGCTTTTTAAACTTCAGCGTTGCACACAAACTGGATGCTGAATATCCTGCAGTGCATCAGCCATATTATTTCCAGAGGTCCACCATTGGCTGTTGCACTAACGAGCATCACAACTTATCCTCATTAAAGGCAAATAGCTGGAGCAACTCGGCAGGTTGGGCAGGGCCATGGGCAGTAGCTGTTTTCTGTCAAGATCCTTCATGTAGATTGGACCCTTCAACCTGAAGAACATGAAACATTTTGCTGCTTTTCTCTTTATTGGAAGGAGCATTACCAATGTCAGGGGACTTGATCACCTGCAGACAGATGTGAAACCGCCAAGATCTGAAAGGCATGCTTCCACTGGCAGGGAGTCTTTCCCCCTGTGCTTAGTTGGTGTGATTCTCATTTATTAACAAGGTGCCTACTCCCATATGTTCTTGATATCTGCTTTATTATTGTCATATGTGCTAAGGCACAATGAAAAGATTGTGTGTGCAGGACATCCACATGAATCATTTAATACATTTCAACTTTGAGGTGGAAAAAGAAGGAATGCAGAATGCAGAATATAGGGTTACGGTTACAGAGAAAGTCCAGTGCAGGGTGACAAAGTGTAAGGGCCACCATGAGGTAGATTGGGAGATCTCCCTGAATGTCTCTGGAAAATGCATTCACAGGCTCAGACATCAATGAAAATACCTTCAATCACACTCCTGTGCCTGAACATTTCTCTGCAGGGAAATTAAGTCCATATTTGCCAGTTGATTTCTCACACTAAATGTTTCCACACGGCTGCAGAAACTATCTGCACAATCCCAATTTGCTGCTCTCTGCATTACCAGAGAGTTAACTCGGGCACTGGAATACTGTCATCTACTTTGGTTTCAGTGAAGAACAGTTGGCATCTCAGGCACTTCTTTGGCTGTGTGCCTGAATTTACATGAGGGAAGCAACCACTGAATGTATTTGGCTGCCCAAAAGGGCATCCCTGATAGCCCATAGTTTTTCATGAGCAGGACAGGTTTCCAAGCCTACAATTTGATTTTAATTGGTGGTAGCATTTGCAGAGATATTTCTCTTATCTAGGTCAGAATATCTATGCTTCAAACCTTACTCTATCTCATCTGACACTTGCAACTCTCAACAGAGCGAGAGCAGGAGTTTGTAGGACGGGAGACAATGGTGAAGTGGGGTTTAATGACCAGCGAATCCTGTGAGTGTGGCGAAAGGGTGCAGAACATTGAAAACGTTCTGGGCAACTGCCCACTCTCACCTGATTTAGCTGACACTGACCTGCTCAACATCAACCAAACAACACTAGAGTGGCTGGCTGTCTGGTGTGACAAGCTATGGTGATGATCTGACACTTGTCGAAGCCCAATAAATGCTGCAGTTATTAGTAACTACTTTTATGTAATGTCGATAAACCAAGAAGTCAAATATTGTTGTTGACACAATGCAGCACTTAAAGTGATATGACTAGAAATTCAAGGGGCCAGATGAACTGACCAGACATTTGTGGCTGCTGTGGAATTTAAACTCAGTTAAAATTAAAATTTCCAACAATGTATTAGTAATTGTGACCATCAAATAACCAGATTGTTATAAAAATCCCTTTGGCTCACTAATGAGATGGATCAGCCATGATCATTTTGAATAGAAGGGCAGGTTTGAGGGGCCACTCCCATATTTTCGTATGTTACAGGGAAGGAAAACTGTCACCCTTTTTGTAGCTCCAGATCCAATACGTGTGTTTGATTCTGTTAAAGTGACCTCCAAAATCAACTAGCCTTTAGTTATCACTACCTTTTCAAGGGGTAATTAAGGACCGTAATAAATGAAGATTTTATCAATGAGAATCATATCCTGAAAAAAGAATAAGTGAAATAAAAATTATGTTAGTCCAAATGCTACTTGAAGGGGAGCAGGTGAGTTAAATGTTGACATTCATTTCTCAATCAACCTGTACAACAGATGATTATTTATTTCAGAGGTGTTTTGGTGACCATGCTGTGTGGAAACTAGCTGCTACATTTTCTCCATCTTAGTAATGAATTACCCTCAACAAAGTTCTTCAGTGTGGGACATGTACTTTGGGTGGCCTGAGATCCTAAGATATAGCTTAGAGATTTTAAGCACATCTCTTTCCCTTTACAAAACTTGATATAATTATTTTGTGAAAAGAAAGGTTTATTTTCTTATCTGCCTTTGAGCAATAAGGTATAAATGTCCACAGCCCTCAGTAATCTTTGGAATTGGGTTTACCACTGGGTGAATGAACTATATGTGCTTCACAAGGTGCCAAAAGAGCATGAGGCTTTATAGCACATTGATTAGACCACACTTGGTGTATTGTGAGCAGTTTTGGACCCCCTATTGAAGAAAAGATGTGCTGGCAGTGGAGAAAGTCCAGTCCAGAAGAAATTCATGAGAATGATCCCAGTAATAAAGTGGTTAATGTGTAAGGAGTATTTAATGGTTCTGAGCCTGTATTCACTGAAGTTTAAAAAAATAAAGGGGATCTCATTGAAATCTATCAAATATTGAAAGGCCTTGATAGCGTGGATATCCAGAGGAAGTTTCCTATAGTGGTGGAGTGTAGGATTAGAGGGCACAGCCTCAGAATACAAGGATGTCCCTTTAGAACAGAGATGAGAAGGAATTTCTTTAGCCAGATGTTGTTGAATCTTTGCAACATTGCCAAACAACTGTGGAGGTCAAGACATTAGGTACATTTAAAGCAGGGGTTGATAGATTCAGGATTAATAAGGCCATTAAAAGTACAGAGAGAAGGGAAAAGAATAGGGTTGAGAGGGATAATAAATCAGCCATGGTGGAATGACAAAGCAACTACGTCTTATGGTCTTCTAGTCTAAAATTGAAAATTTAGATTGTTGCATATGTGCATAATTCCTCAGACACGTTTTGTCCACCAATTGCATCATGCTTGAAGCCTCTCCTCTCAGCTGCATATATGGAGCTGAGTTTTGTAACCTCTTAATACTTTGTTTAAACAAACAAAGTATTATTTCACTTTTGAAATATTCAGTTGTGTTCCCAACTTAAGTAGATTCTGTAGAGGTATGGGTTCAGATTTTCCACCAGCCCTGTGTTTCTTGACATTTTGTCACAAGGAACAACTGTCAGTCATAGGCACTGTAATATGATAATCTGACTGTCAGAGGTAACGGTTCAAACCACACAGGACCTGCATCTTCTCTTTCTTGCTCTGGGTTTATATTGCTAATACTGCAAATGAATTTGCCAACCTGCCTTATCAGGCACAAGAGACTGCAGATGAATCTTGATGAATGGTCTTGACCTGAAACATTAACTGTATACTGTATTTCCCACAATAGATGCTGCCTGACCGGATAAGTTTTTACAGCTGCATTGTATGTTGCACATTCTGTGGATGTTAGGAATTGCAGAAAACTTGTAATTTAGCAGCGATTCATAACCTTGTGGACAAAAGAAGTTGAGTGTTTTGCATCTTTAGTTGGTTCTCCTCACACCTCTTTGTCCTGCGTTGGAAGGTTATGGGTTCAGGAATCAGTTCAGAGAATTGAGCACCAACATATAAACAATCAATTGCTCTTTGGAGGGGATGCTGTAGTGAGATGAGACATTAAAATGTTGTCTTGTCTTCATGCTTGAAGATCATATAGCACATTATCCCTTGTATGCTGAATAAAATTTGTGCCTCTACAAACAGTAGTGCAAATGATAGACTTACTGTCTCATAGCTACGGCTTCAGAGACTAGGTTGAACCTAAACCTTGTGCCCTGTCTGTGTGGAGTTTTCACATTCTCTCTGTGACTGTGTGGGATTCCTTTGCATTCTCAGATCTCTTTCCACATCCTAAAGACTTGCAAGTTGGTAGAGTAATTAGCCACTGTAAAGTGTGCAGGTGAGTGATAAATATAGATGTGTGATTGATGGTTGGTGCAGACTTAAAGGGTTGAAGGGCCAGTTCCCTACTGAATTTCTCTATGATTCAATTGGAGAATCGGATTGTTCAATATCATCCTGTTAGTAAGAGCTCTCTGCACACAAGTTGGCTACCCTGTTTTTGACTTTGCATCAATGACTAGAATGCAAAGGCCATAGAACACTGTGGAATGTGACCGGTGTTACATAAATGCAAGTGTGCTTGTCTTTTATTTCAAGTTCCATTCTTACTATCAAATTGGAATCTTTCATTGAGTCAATAAGGCCAGCTGATAATGAGCCATGGCAAGGTAACCAGTGTACACGTGCCAGATTCATACCACCTCTTGTGATTGCTAACTTGCTCATACAATAATCAGGAATATGTTATTTCAATATTAAGAAATAAGTGAAATAATAATAATTATATATTAGGCTGTAAAGATGTAGAACAAAGCTTTGCTGCACTTGCCTTCCTTTCCATTCATCGTAATGTTAACAGCAATTTCTGCAAACCTTTTAACTAGTAAACATACAGAATAAATATCACTAAATTTGCCAGAACAATGCTGCTTTTTGCTGTTTGTGCTGTCACAAAATTGGTGGTAAAACTGATTTTAAATACATGCATTTCCCTGAAATAGGAGTCAAATTACATTAAAGATTGTTTCTTGTTTTATTGTCCTTCTTTGAAGAAGATAAACAGTCTTGTGCACACGAAGAAATACACACAATAGTGTTTAAAGCAAGTTGTATTATATACTATTTATTTCACAGTAGTTATTAAATGGGAAATTTGCAGCTAAGCACTCAGCGTCATCTAAAACAAAATGAATTGTATTTTTTGTGAATGTTTAGTTTCTTCTCACCTTGTTATATGTATGTTAGACTGGAGAGTGAAGTTGAGTACCGCCATTCACAATGCTATGATGTGATCTGCATTGCAAACTCTTGTGAAAGGTTCCAGGACAAAAAGTCATTCCCACTTCATGTCAAAATCACATTTGCTATTGTCACAAAACAGGGAGATTAACTGATTAAAAATACTCACTTTTTTACCAGCAATCCTCAGTCACAAATTATTTTATTCTCCCAAAATGTTATGCTCTGTTAATAGATATATTGGCTGGAGGAGAAAATAATTAAACACATTTCAGCGAAGGAGATTAAGCGTAGTGCATTATAATTTTTCCACCTCACTTTCTGAAGAGGAATGTTGACAAGGGTAAAACCTATCTTGCATGCACAAGTCCATCAGAGTTGGTTGCAATGAGCCTCAATATCTGTCATCTTGTTTGCATGAGGAGAGTAAAGATGAGAACAGAAACCTGACTCAGTCTTAATCAGGATGAAGTGAGAGTTCTAATTTTGGCTCGGTGAAGATGATAACCTGCGGTTTTTACGGTTGCCACCTGCTTCATTCATCAGCCTTTGATGGGCTTAGTGGTTCATAGTTAACTGGGAGCACAGCAACTAATCGGGCTACTGTTTTTGAGCATCGCAGCCAGTCAGGTTATGCACTACATAGGTACCTACGTACCTTGTGCTTTCTAATGCTGCTCCCAGCTCATGAAAAATTTCCATCTCTCCTTCTGAAGAGGAATGCTGGCAAAGGTGAAATCTATCTTGGCTGCACCTCTAACATAAATATGTGGGAGGTGGATGGCACAGTTCTGCAAAATGTGCTCCTTTCAATGGTGGAGTGATCCTGAGTGTCTACACAGAGACAGTTTCCCCACATGCTTTGCCCCACCCTTCCCATTCCCCCACCCATCTTATCTAATTCCAATTGCCATTCACCTCAACCCCAGTGGTTCCCATTCTTAACTCCTTTAGTTATTAGAGTCCAGCACTTTTAGCCTTTGTGTTCCTGCTTATCTTCCTTCAGCTGCTGTCTCCAATCTTCACATTCCCCTCCCTTTGCATCATCTGCCTTTTAATATTTTTCCCCTCTCTCTCTTTGTTTGGCTCCACCTCACATTCACATACTGCTGTTTCCTAATCCCAGCTGTACTCTCCTCCATTATCTTGCACAACCTGCCTGTGATCTTACACCCTCTTCAGTGCACCAATACCTCAGACTCCTGTTTCACCATACCCTTCCCCTCTTTATACTGGCTGTCTCACCTCACTACTTTCTGTCCTTTTGACCCAAAACATCAACAATTTCTTTCCTCCCACAGTTGCAGCTTGACATCGTGAGTTCCTCCAGCAGATTACTTGTTGCTCCAGGGATTCTAGCATTTGAAGTTTCTTGTCTCTTCATGGTCCTGAAACTTTTCACTTACAGATTGTGGCAACAAAGGCTCCTGTTTCA
This sequence comes from Mobula hypostoma, assembly GCF_963921235.1. NCBI lineage: Eukaryota > Metazoa > Chordata > Chondrichthyes > Myliobatiformes > Myliobatidae > Mobula > Mobula hypostoma. The sequence continues at coordinate 161,242,381 of NC_086100.1, forward strand.
TGTCTGACATTTAGGGAATTTTACTGGTTCAGTCGAGAGTGAAATAATTGATGAAATTTTAACTCTGAGACAGACAGAAACCTTTTCATGACAACCAAAATATGCAAGAAAATGCTGCTGAAGTTCATTCTGTCACATCAGCTGTTACAAGTTCCTTCTGTACTTCCATCTTCATGATCATAGGGTTAGATCATGAGTTGTAGAAACAAGATTGTCAACGTTGCTTCTGCTTTCATGATCACATCTGCCGGGGTTTGTACTTAGCCCACTGATGTACTTGCTTTACACCTATGATGGTGTGGCTAAGTACAGCTCCAACACCATGTCCAAGTTTACTGATGACACCACTGTTGTGGGCTGTATCAAAGGTGGTGATAAATCAGCACACAGGAGGGAGACTGAGCACATCAAAGAGGAAGAAAGATTCTAGGGGGAGTAAGGGGCGACTGTGGATGACAAGGGAAGTCAAGGACAGTATAGAAATAAAAGAGAGGAAGTATAACATAGCAAGGATGAGTGGGAAGCCAGAGGATTGGGAGACTTTTAAGGAGAAACAGAGATAATTAAAAAGGCAATACAGGGGGAAAAGATGAGGTACGAAGGTAAGCGAGCCAAGAATATAAAGGAGGATAGTGAAAGCTTCTTTAAGTATGTGAAGAGGAAAACATTACTTAAGACCAAAGTTGGGTACTTGAAGACAGAAACGGGTGAAATTATTATGGGGAACAAGGAAATGGCAGACGAGCTGAACAGGTACTTTGGATCTGTCTTCACTAGGGAAGACACAAACAATCTCCCAGATGTAATAGTGGCCAGAGGACCTAGGGTAACAGAGGAACTGAAGGAAATTCGCATCAGGCAGAAAATAGTGTTGGATAGACTGATGGGACTGAAGGCTGATAAATCCCCAGGGCCTGATGGTCTGCATCCCAGGGTACTTAAGGAGGTGGCTCTAGAAATCGTGGACGCATTGGTAATCATTTTCCAGTGCTCTATAGATTCAGGATCAGTTCCTGTGGATTGGAGTGTAGCTAATGTTATCCGACTTTTTAAGAAAGGAGGGAGAGAGAAAGCAGGCAATTAAAGACCAGTTAGTCTGACATCAGTGGTGGGAAAGATGCTGGAATGAATTATAAAAGATAAAATAGCGGCATATTTGGATAGCAGTGGCAGGATAGGTCCAAGTCAGCATGGATTTATGAAGGGGAAATCATGCTTGACTAATCTTCTGGAATTTTTTGAGAATGTAACTATGAAAATGGACATGGGAAAGCCAGTGGATGTAGTGTACCTGGACTTCCAGAAAGCCTTTGATAAGGTCCCACATAGCAGGTTAGTGTGCAAACTTTGAGCAAATGCTATTGGGGGATTAGAGAGTAGGGATTAATGGGTCCTTTACAGAATGGCAGGCAGTGACTAGTGGGGTACCACAAGGCTCGGTACTGGGACCGCAGCTATTTACAATATACATTAATGATTTAGATGAAAGGATTAAAAGTACCATTAGCAAATTTGCAGATGACACAAAGATGGGTGGCAGTGTAAAATGTGAGGAGGATGTTATGAGAATGCAGGGTGACTTAGACAGGTTGGGTGAGTGGGCAGATGCATGGCAGATGCAGTTTAATGTGGATAAATGTGAGGTTATCCACTTTGATGGCAAGAACAGGAAGGCAGATTATTATCTAAATGGAGTCAAGTTAGGAAAAAGGGAAGTACAATGAGATCTAGGTGCCCTTGTTCATCAGTCACTGAAAGTAAGCATGCAAGTGCAGCAGGCAGTGAAGAAAGCTAATGGCATGTTGGCCTTCATAACAAGGGGCTTTGAGTATGGGAGCAAAGAGGTCCTTCTGCAGCTGTACAGGGCCCTGGTGAGACCACACCTGGAGTACTGTGTACAGTTTTGGTCTCCAAATTTGAGGAAGGACATTCTTGCTACTGAGGGAGTGCAGTGTAGGTTCACAAGGTTAATGCCTGGGATGGCAGGACTGTCATATGTTGAAAGATCGGAGCAACTTGGGGTGTATACACTGGAATTTAGAAGGATGAGAGGGGATCTGATTGAAACATGTAAGATTATTAAGGGATTGGACGTGCTAGAGGCAGGAAACATGTTCCCGATGTTGTGGGAGTCCAGAACCAGAGGCCACAGTTTACGAATAAGGGGTAGACAATTTAGATCGGAGTTGAGGAAAAACTTTTTCACACAGAGGGTTGTGTTTCTGTGGAATGCTCTGCCTCAGAAAGCAGTGAAGGCCAATTCTCTGGATTCTTTCAAGAAAGAGTTAGATAGAGTTCTTAAAGATAGCGGAGTGAAGGGATATGGGGAGAAGGCAGGAAAAGGGTACTGATTGTGGATGATCAGCCATGATCATAGTGAACGGTCGTGGTGGCTCGAAGGGCTGAATAGCCTATTCCTGCACCTATTGTCTATTGTCAATGCTGTAGAAAAGCAGCACCCATCATCAAAGATCCTCGCCACCCAGGCCATGATCTTTTTTCACTGCTGCCTTCAGGTAGAAAGTACAGGTGCCTCAGGACTTGCACCATCAGGTTCAAGAACAGTTACAACCCCTCAACAATCAGGCTGTTGAACAAAAGAGGAAAACTACACTCACGGACTCTTTTATCTTGTTATTTCATGCTCGTTATTTATTGCTATTTATTTATTAATTGCATTTGCACAGTTTGATGTTTACAGTTTACAGATCCTGTTTACAGTTACCATTCTATAGATTTGCTAAGTATACCTGCTGAAAAAGAATCTCAGGGTTGTATATGACATGTATGCACTCTGATAAGTTTTACTTTGAACTTGGGAAAACCTGGAACTCTTTAGAACCAAAACATTGAAAATGGGTTGATTGATAACTTGTAGAGCATAGAATAGTTAGAATGTTCATCGCAACATCCCATAAAACAGTAAGATAATTTGTGTTAAAGATGTTAACTGAAAGCCTCCTCAGAAAATTGATCGGCATGGACTGGTTAGGCCATTTCTGTACTGAATGTCTCAATGACTCTACTCCTCTTCAAGTTGGGTGGGGGGGCAGAGGGGAACTCTAAACAATGAATGGATTCTTTCCCTCCCTTCCCTTATGCTACCACGTGTCTAAGAAGTGTGACTAATTAACCAGGCGTCCACATACCAATGGGATGTTGGAGAAACTGCGGCTCCCGAAGGAAACACATGCAAAGAACTGGAGGTCAGGATTGAACCTAGGTTGTTGAAACTGTAAGGCAGCAGCTCTACCCACTGCACTATTTATTCCAGAGTTTAATGGGATTTTAGGTTACTTTTTATTAGTCCTATATGTCCAAAGAATCAAGGGACGTACAGTTAATGCAGAAGAGTGATGCCATAATTAAATTGAATGCTGAAATAGGCATTAAGGTTCAAATAGCTGACTCGTACTTCTGTCTATTATTGGTTTAGTTTTGTCACATGTTCTGAAATACATTGAAAAACTTTTGCTTGAATGTCAGCCAAACAGATCATTCCATACATAAGTACATCGAGGTAGTAAAAGAGAAAGCAGAATACAGAATAAAGAGTCAGAATTACAGAGAGAGTGCAATGCAAGTAGACAAATGAAATGCAAGGGCAATGATGCGGTAGATTGGGAGATCAAGAGTTCAAATTTAGTGTATGAAAGGTCAATTCAAGGGTCGTTTGGAAGCTGTCCTTATGCCTGGTGGTTCCTGTTCTCAAGCATTTGTATCTTCTGCCCAACTGGAGAAAACAAATGTTACTCAGAATACATCAACACTTTGATAATATTTTAATTTTATCATCGTGCCGACTTTTCTCATTCTGTAGTTTAATCTTTCCTTTTGGATGATTCTTCACTTCCTTTGGTTGTAGACCGGTTTTCTTGTATGTTTCCTCACTTTAACAGACTCTCAATGAATAATAGAATGAAGAACCACTAAATCTTATTCTCACTAATGAAGAAATGGCTCTGACATTGCAATGAAAAATGTGTATTGATATTTCACTGATTAACAAGCAAGTCAGAACAAAAACATAACTTTTTTATGTATGGTACCTGTTGTAAAATAAGAAAACCATAATCTCTGTATACACAATAAGCAACTGCAAACAGAATTAGAAATGTGACAAGGTTTTGACTGGAGTAAATGTCAGTGATATTTAACCTGATTCTGATTCCTGATATTAGCTAGGTTGATAACTCTTCAATATTTCTTAGTGCCACAGAATCTTCCATGTCTACTTGAGAAAGCAGATTACTTCTCTGATAATGCAGCACTCCCTCTGTACTTCACTGACCATTATCTAAGATGTAGGATCCCCAGTTAACCAGCCTACTAACCAATGACATCTAATAGGCTGTCAGCAGAAATTTCAACAAATCTGGCATCCTTTCCAGCAAGGTATCCCGAACAAGTTAACAGGTAAAATAGCTGTGAGGCTCTTCAATCAACTAGCAAATAATTCTCACCAATGTGAGCAAAATCGTAACAGAAAAAGAGTGACGCAAGGTCCGTTAATTTGATTTAAATGATGTAAAAGGCATTGGAAAGACAATTAAAGGACAAAAGGAATTCACCGAAGAAAATGTTTTTAAAATCAATACATTTTTTAGAGGAAAATCTACCTTGCACCTTGTTTGTAGTCACCACACTATATTCTGCATTATGTTTTCTTTTTCCTTCCTTGAAATACATATGTATGACATGGTCTGCCGGATGGCATACAGACAAAAGCTTTTCACCGTTTATCAGTTCACATGACAATACCGTAATCCAAAACTATACTAATTATTAGTCTGGAAAAATTGATCAACAGTGTTTATCCCCTGTTATATTGAACAGCTCCCAAGTTTTTGGAATAGCACCATTCCATGGAGGGTATAGAACTGATGGAATCTTTTGAATGTTCCATTTAACGGTGCGTTTTTAAGGGAAAAGTTTTTTGTCAGATTTTCTCTATAGTAATGAGGAGTATGGATAGTCCTGCCTTTACTGCTGTAGTAAAATCCATTGCCTTCTCTTTGGAAATGTTTTCTACCAAGTTTGATGACAAACAAAGACCACATTCTGCTCCTTTGCACAGTGATCTGCCATTATTAGGAAGCAAAAATGCCAAACCCTGTTCCTGAATTGAGGTCTTCTTGTAATACTTGATACAATTCTCTGAAAATTCCCCTTTGCATTTTTGTATGTTGGGGAGTTGTTTTCAGTCAGATTTGCTCCACTGCATTAACAAGTTTCACCATTGTCATTTCAAGTAGCAAATAATGAAGACTAGTCCCAGCAGTTACTTCTATGAGTGAGGCAACAGCTGTATTTGTATTCAAGACTGGCCATAACCTCAGACTTACTTAAATTCTTGTCATTGTCATAACAAATTTTTAACGAGTGGCTCGGGTTCTGATTTGAGAAAGTCTCAGTGCTTTCATTTTTACAATTATATGAGCTATTGACCAATTGATCCAAATAGAATTCGTCACTTAAAATAAAGACCTGCATTTATATTGCACTTTTCAAGACAGTGAAATACTTTTGAACTGCTGTTATTGTGTAATGCAGGATACACATCAAATAACCTTTGCAAAGCAAGCTCCAGCAAACTAAAAGGTGGTACTAAACATAAGCGAGTCTGCAGATGCTGGAAATCCAGTGAAACACATACAAAATGCTGGAGGAACTCAGCAGGTCAGGCAAACCTATGGAAATAAATAGAGTCAACGTATATTCATTTAGTGTTTTGGTACAGACTGAATCATCATTTATAGTGACTGATTTAATTTTCTTATACAGAATGCTATGGATAACTTCCCCAATCCTCTATAGATCCATCATGATTATCTTCTGGATGGGAATTGAGGTCATTTTCTCATCTGAAAGAGAGCATTTCCTCAAGTGGAGTGTGGAGTCTGGCCTCAAAGGAACCAAACTGTATATATCAAGTAGCACAAAAATAAATCAGGTAGCTACAGTTTTGTACTGGAGAAACATCCTAGTTTTCATAAATCAAATCTTTGGAACCAGACTTGAGAAGCTTCAGCTTCAGAGCCAGGAGCCTTACTACAGATACACTGGGCACATGTAAATTAAGGATATGGTTAGAGATGCAGATTACAGATTACAGTGCTCTTACTGGACTCTTGCTGTGTGTAAATTGGTTGCTGTGTTTCCAAAGCTGCATCAGCCCCTCAGTTCAAAAGCATTTCATTTAGCACATTGTGCTTTGTGACATCCTGAAACTGATATGAAAGGCAATTTCAAAATACAACACTTATTTTCATCATTTGAAGCTTTCTGTTTAGTTGGTAATATTATTAATAGAGCATTCATATCATATTAAATAAAGATAAATTTATGCCATAGTGATGGCTTCATACTTATTAGTGAATTCGTAAATTAATCCCAATATCTCTGCATTTTGTTTTGCTCTTGCAAATTTTGCCATTTTCAATTTGAAGGATGTACAAGGAACTGCATACAATTATGCATAGCCTCACCTTGGGAATAGTCAAGGTGCATAAGTGTGAAGATCCTGAGGATGGAATGATAGAGGTGTAAGAGATCAGGGGGGGATGTTTGTGATTGGATGGAAGGCAAGAGGGATTAGGATGCTGAAGTGACGGTGTGAGGCACCAGAAGTCTGGGTATCGAAAATTGGAGGTTGAATGTAAACAAACTAAGCAACATAAGTGCTCTAAATGTTTTTTATGCGAAGGTGAATTGAAGAAAAAATGGTCAGCAAAAACAGAGTGTACCAAAAATCCATTAGAAAGTTTCAGTGAGGCTAGACTTTTATCCATTGGAGAGGGGAATATTAAGGGATGATGTTATAGAGTATATAAAATAATGAGAAGCATGGATAAAATAAATGTACAGTCTTTCTTCCCCAGAATAAGGAAATTAAAAACTAGAGGACATCTATTTAAGGTGAGAGAGGAAAGATTTAAAAGGGATCTGAGGGGCAATTCCTTCCCACAGAGTGTAGTGCATATATGGAAAAAGCTGCCAGAGGAAGTGGGGAAGGTAGCTACAATAAAGACATTTAAAATGCATCTTGATGGGCATATAGATAGGCAAATAGGACTAGCTTAGATGGGTCTCTTGGTTGGTCAGGACAAGTGGGGCCAAAGAGCATGTTTCTATGCTGTATTGATGTATGACTCCAATGTTATATAGGTTAGTATCACTTGGAGATTTGTTTCATGTGACCAATTACTTTGTATTGCAACATAGTGTAGAAATTGTCAGTGTTATGAGGAATATTATTCATCACCGTGAGCTTTTCTTTCAGTCAATAAAATTGTGTTGTTAGTTTGAGTTGTCAGTTTGCAATATTGGAAAGAATGAAAAGAGATGCCTCTTCTCAGAGGGAATCACCACATCTACTTCATTTTGCCTTTGGAAAAAATAGCATAAATGCTACATTAGTTAGTGAGACCCCACTACTCTGAATTTTTAGCTAAATCCCCCAACCATCGTTGCAGAGTATAGTTGTGCCCTAATCTTGATGAGGTATAAGAAAATGCTGATGCTGGAATCTAGAATACAAAGCAAACTGCTGGATAAATGCCGCAGGTTGGGTGGAATCTATGTCGGGAAATGGACAATTATCTTATCAGAATGAGACCCATCATCTGCACTGAAAGAATAGAGAGGAGATAGCCAGTATAAGGATTGGAGCAGATGTGTGGTGGAAAAGCTGGCAAGCGTTAGATGGATTCATGTGGGAAGTGGGGTGATAGGGAGATGGAGGAGAAACGGGTGAAAATAATGACAGAGGCTGGGAGGTGATAAGTGGAGGCAAGCAAAGGGCTGCAGATGATGAAATCTGAAATGAAAGTAAGGTGGAGCATGGAACTTAATCAGAGAGATGAGGAGGGCTGTTGGCAACAGTGGTGGGAGGAGTGGGAGATGAAGGGCAAATGGAGTGGGTGGAGGAGAGTAGAGAAACTGGGTCGGGAGGGAGGTAAGATGGCTGAGTGTAGGAGGAGATGTGTAGATCAGTAAAGAGGGACAGAAGGGAGAAAGCTGAAATAGTAGCATTCAGTGTTCATGCCACTAACTTGTAGTCTACCTGTGCAGAATATGAGGTGCCGTTGCTCTAGCTTGCACTGTTCTCTAACAGTGGAGCAGTCTGGGGACAGACAGGTCGATATCAAAAGGGGAATAGAATTAAAAAGACTAGCAGCCAGGAATGCCAGATGCTTATGGCGAACAGAGCATCATTGCTCGTCCATGCGATCGTCTAGGCTGCACTTGGTCTTATCAGCACTCAGAAGGTCACAACAAGAGCACAATGTTATAGATAAAAATGGAGGAAGTATATGTGAATCTATGTCTCACCCGGAAGAACTGTTTAAGTGGGGGAGAGGGTGTAGGACAACCCCGACTATTGAAGGGAAAGTCAGGGAAGGCAGTGGGTGTGGATGGAGAGGACTAGTCTGGGCTGCGGGGTTTGAAGTCAAAATTGGGGCTCAAAGCATCAGAAGTCAGGAATGTGGTTTGCAGCTGGAGCTAGTATCTGTGGTGGTCATATATTTCCTGCTGTCTATAAATGCAACAGGATCACTGCAAAACTTGTTCTACTACTGTGCACATGTAAAGTAAATTAAAGGTATGGAGACATGAGAAACTGCAGATGCCACAACGTGAAGCAGAAAGATAAACTGCTGGAAGAACTCAATGAGTCAAGCAACATCTGTAGAGGGAAATGGATAGTCAGCATTTTGGGTTGTGCCTTCATCTGGACTGAAAGAAGGAAGGGAGGTTGCCAGTATAAAGAGGTGAGAGGAAGGGGTGGAGCAAGAGCCATTTATCTCCACAGATATTGCCTGACCTGCTAGATCTTCCAGCAGTTTGATCATTAAAATTATGTTTATTTTTCCAGCAGTCAGGAAAATTATTCTGCTACCGAAGTTCCGAGAGTGCTGAGTTATTGAATGCAGCTGTGTAAGATATAACAGCCGGATAAAGAAAGGTTGATGCAGAACTCAGTGGTGAGCAGAGGAGGAAAGCAAGAGTTATACCACAATCTGAGTTCCCATTTATTTTTGATTGCCACAGGTGCACTATGAGGATCATACAAACCAATGCACTGTGGGATGGTTGGCCTTTCTCCTCAGAACCAGCACTTAGCCATTGGCACAATTCAACCAGGGATGTCAATACGATCCCAGCATTTGCTGCTCCTCCCTCATTATCTGTGTGTACGCTGGGCTGGGGAGTTTTGTGTCAATTACATTAGTGGGTCTAACATGACTGTCTGACAGCCAGACCTGAATGTGTGAACCAGATTAGATTAGTTTAATGACAATCAGGCCATTTCATGTGTTGAGCCCAAGTATAAGGAGTGCAGTATAGTAAGAGACACTTTTGCCTGAATTCTCACTCTGACTCAGTCTATTGTTGTGAAATATTGCCCTGTATTCTTAGCTTGGTCTAGATAATTCACTGTGCTTTCTCCAGTATTTTAATTTTGTATCTCAAAGGATCCAAATAATTTAATACAGCTTCCCCTCACTGCTTCCCTCCTTTCTTATCCTTATGTCTGTGTGGTTCTTCAAGTCTCTTTTACGCCACATGCTCATGTCCCATATACATCTCTGCATCATTGCTTCTATATCATCCACCACAAGGTTATGGTTCAGAGCAAGTTGCTTTACTCCTGTTTTTTCCCTTGTGGGTGATCATATTTGCTGTTCTTCACACCTCCCACATTTTGCAATGGTATTTTTTCAATTCTTGTTAATCTCTGACCTGGCTGTTGGCGTAGTGGCACCAGCGTTGGACTTCAGGACAAAAGGTCCCGAGTTCAAATCCAGCTGGCTCCCCTGCACACTTTCCATCCGTGCTGGATCTTTTTGGAAACTCACCCAGCAGAAGGCAATGGCAAACCACTGCTGTAACTTGCCTGGTACGCGGCTCCCCACTACGTCAGAGAGGTGTGGAGGGAAATCGTCTGCTAACTGGAGAAACTCTGGATGCAATGTACATTTCCTACTGATCTCTAATCCTAGTTGTTTCTGATTTTTTGCCTTTTGATTTTGTTAGTTTCACATATTGCTGTTTGGTATCTGTCAATCTGCGCATACACACTGACCCGATAGATTTGTAAAGAATCTTCTTTTCAGGCTTGTTCTGTTTTTCTTTTTACACAAGCAAATCTCCAGGAGACACCCTGAATAGTATTGATTTTCTTTTGTTCGTATAAATTGTTCTTTCTCTCCCTTCAATGGTATGCTGCAAAGACACTTACAAGTAGTTTTGTAGCCATGCTGAAAAAGAAGTTGATGTATGAACTTCAGAAATCATTTCTTATCATAATGGAGCAAAGTGGAAAATGTGGGCTTCATGTTTTCCCTTCCAATTAAGCTTGTCAATCACAGACCTCACATTCTTTTATATCAAGTCCTCTTGTATAATAACAGGATATTTTCTCCACTGGTTGAGCATCTGTGAGGAATAATATTTCCCTTTATATTTCACACTTAACATTATAGAGAGAAAGGTGAGATGATGGAGTGATTTGACAATCAAATTAAGAACTTTAATGTTGAGGTGTCACTTAACCAGTGGTGTGTTTAAGCAAGCACAACAATGATAGGTGAAATGAACTTAGGATATAAATTAAGTTATGGATGACCTCAGTTTACTGGGGGGAGGGGCAATGTAGAGCAATGGTCCTGTCTCAAGGTAGAACAGATGCTGATGGTGGTCTACTTGTTACGGAGGTGGAATTAAGCAACCTTAGAAGAGGCACTGATGTGCATGGGATGCTCAACTCTGGTTCACAAATGACAGTGCATGATTGCAAATATTCTGATTCATTTTCAGACAGTTGTTGAAACAATTGTCTCTCAGTAAGGCTTGAAGAAATACTAGCATGGACACAAGGTTCATTCTGCCTTGAGCTTTGGTTATTTTGTAACAAACATAAAAAGTGGATTCCGGTTAACTGGGACACATCTGTACCAGTACATTGGGCCCAATTAACCAAAGTGTAATGGAAATAATAAAAAACGCTTAAAAAGACAAACTATTGTTTAAATGAGAAACAAATTATAAACACAAGAAAATCTGCAGATGTTGGAAATCCAAACAACACCTACAAAATGCTGGAGAAACTCAGCAGGCTGGGCAGAATCTATGGAAACGAGTAAATAGTCATGTTTCAGGCCAAAGCTCTTCTTCAGGACTGAGAGGGAAGAGGGAAGATGACTGAATTAAAAGGTGTGGGGAGGAATGAGGTTAGCTGGAAGGCGATAGGTGAAGCCAGGTGGACGGGAACGGTAAAGGGCTGGAAAAGAAAGAATCTGATAAGAGAGGAGAGTGGACAATTGGAGTAAGAGAAGGAGGAGCGGAGCCAGTGGGAACAAATAGGCAGGATAAGAAGAAGTAAAATGTCGGAGTGGGGAATAGAGGAAAGGTGAGAGGTGGAACTTAGTTCACCAGAAAGAGAACAAATTATGTTATATTATTATAATTTATGAAAAATTCTACTTTATTAAGAACACTAAGAAATTAGAGCACTACCAAAACTACTACAATTCTATAGAAGTGTTTATTAGTTCTGAATAGTTACTGACAAAGGTATTTATTCAGTGTCCACTGATATGTTTTTTTTTGATTGACTAAATGAACAGAACTTGCACAGGCACCTAGTCCAGATAGTGGACTGCCTTCAGACAGCACCCTCCAGATCTTCACTTTCATTGTAACCTTCAGGATGATTGACGCCTTCAAATTTTTTGTAGTTCCTACCTGTTGAAGTAGTGAAATCATTTCATTTTCATTCCTGGCCATTTCCGGCATCTCCTCTGCGTTTGAAATCACAGTGAGCAAAACAGTTCTGAATTGTCTTACTGTTTATTATTTGCCAACTATCAGTGACAAAAATCAAAGTACAAAGCAAATTAATGATCTAAGTAAATATATATCACCTTGTACAACCCTGAGATTCATGTTTCTTTCAGGCATACTCAATAAATTCAATAACCATGATAGAATCCCATACTTATTGAATTCAAACGCACAAGTGATGCTGTTTATAAACTACACACATCAAAGTTGCTGGTGAACGCAGCAGGCCAGGCAGCATCTCTAGGAAGAGGTGCAGTCGACGTTTCAGGCCGAGACCCTTCGTCAGGACTAACTGAAGGAAGAGTAAGTAAGAGATTTGAAAGTTGGAGGGGGAGGGGGAGATCCAAAATGATAGGAGAAGACAGGAGGGGGAGGGATGGAGCCAAGAGCTGGACAGGTGATTGGCAAAAGGGATACGAGAGGATCATGGGACAGGAGGTCCGGGAAGAAAGATGGGGGGGGGGAGGGGAACCCAGAGGATGGGCAAGGGGTATATTCAGAGGGACAGAGGGAGAAAAAAAGGAGAATGAGAGAAAGAATGTGTGTATAAAAGTAAGTAACAGATGGGGTACGAGGGGGAGGTGAGGCATTAGCAGAACTTAGAGAAGTCGATGTTCATGCCATCAGGTTGGAGGCTACCCAGACGGAATATAAGGTGTTGTTCCTCCAACCTGAGTGTGGCTTCATCTTTACAGTAGAGGAGGCCGTGGATAGACATGTCAGAATAGGAATGGGATGTGGAATAAAAATGTGTGGCCACTGGGAGATCCTGCTTTCTCTGGCGGGCAGAGCGTAGGTGTTCAGCAAAGCGGTCTCCCAGTCTGCGTCGGGTCTCGCCAATATATAAAAGGCCACATCGGGAGCACCGGACGCAGTATATCACCCCAGCCGACTCACAGGTGAAGTGTTGCCTCACCTGGAAGGACTATTTGGGGCCCTGAATGGTGGTAAGGGAGGAAGTGTAAGGGCATGTGTAGCACTTGTTCCGCTTACACGGGTAAGTGCCAGGAGGGAGATCAGTGGGGAGGGATGGGGGGACGAATGGACAAGGGAGTCGCGTAGGGAGTGATCCCTGCGGAAAGCAGAGGGCGGGGGAGGGAAAGATGTGCTTAGTGGTGGGATCCCGTTGGAGGTGGCGGAAGTTATGGAGAATAATATGTTGGACCCGTAGGCTGGTGGGGTGGTAGGTGAGGACCAGGGGAACCCTATTCCTAGTGGGGTGGCGGGAGGATGAAGTGAGAGCAGATGTACGTGAAATGGGGGAGATGCGTTTAAGAGCAGAGTTGATAGTGGAGGAAGGGAAGCCCCTTTCTTTAAAAAAGGAGGACATCTCCCTCGTCCTAGAATGAAAAGCCAATCACCTGTCCAGCTCTTGGCTCCATCCCTCCCCCTCCTGTCTTCTTCTATCATTTTGGATCTCCCCCTCCCCCTCCCACTTTCAAATCTCTTACTCACTCTTCCTTCAGTTAGTCCTGACGAAGGGTCTCGGCCTGAAACGTCAACTGCACCTCTTCCTAGAGATGCTGCCTGACCTGCTGCGTTCACCAGCAACTTTGATGTGTGTTGCTTGAATTTCCAGCATCTGCAGAATTCCTGTCGTTTGCTGTTTATAAACTGTTTACTCTAAGTATGGTGTAGCGTCTAATGGCCACATGATGTGCTCAGAACTGACACTATTTAGAACCTGTCCAGCAACAGTCTCCTGCCCCAATTAAGCGGCATGTTGTCCCAGATAAATGAAAGGGATCTTGGCTATTTTCTCGATTTGTTTTTGTTCTTTAAGAGTTGACCTAAGTAAAGTGGATGCCCTGATTAACCAAAATCCATTGTATTTCTGCGAACCTCCTTCCATTCTCAACCTGTAGAGACACAAGGGGGCAGTGAAAACACATCTTGCTCCGGGTTGGATAGAACCCAAGAGTAAACCTGGTAAAATCTTAAGAATACTAGTTCAAACCTTCAGTTGAAATGTTGACATTAATATTTGCTAATATTAATATCCAAGAAATAAGCAGTTCCTTGCTGTGTTTTTAAATGCTGTGAGTTTGTCATGTGTGCAGATATTGGCTCATTCACCTCAGTAACCATTGTCAAACAGTCCTGAGTTTGACTTCATGGTTACTTTGGTGCTAAGATGAACAGTGGATGTGAGTGTTTTATCCTGCCAGCAGAGATAACAGTTATGTCAATTGTTGTGCACACCTCTCCAGCAGCTGATTGCAGAGAACACTTTCACAGTCCTGAAATGGATGCACATTTGATGCTTTAAATTCCAGATGAGCTCATCTTTCAGCCAGATTCCTGAGGTTGACTATCCATAACAAACAAATATCACTTGTGTCCTAATTTGTTTTGTTTTCCCTCTGGCATGCAGTGGTATAGTGTTGACTTCGTTGTCTGAGATTCAGTGGTTCAAAACTTTGTCTGGAGAACAGTGCACAAATATCTCAGCAGATTCTCCAATGTAGTACTGCTTGTGGAATATTTAAGATCTCTATTACAAGCCAATTATATTTCCACATATGTCAGGTTTTAGAATTGAATATAATATTGCCAATGGATTGCAGAACACTTACTTCATTGCAACACCTTTCAAATTTGCAATCAAGTGAATGTGCAAGCAAATGTTATGATTTAAAACTGAGCAGTTAAAATATTCAAGACAAAATCTGTAAAATAATTGGCAATAATAATATTTTAAATTATGACAGTGTCTGGTAAGAAGAGATGTTCCCATTTGTGGGGGCTATCTCAAATTTGATGTCATAAATGTTGGGTAGTTACTATTAAAGTTGTAAGTATTTCATGGGGAAATGCCCCTTCACAGAGATTGGGGATGTGGAGCATACTTCTACAAGGATTTGTTGAGGCATTCAATGCAGATATAGTGAGGAGACTTCAGAATGTTGGTGTACATGGAAACATAGGAAATCTACAGCATAATACGGGCCCTTCGGCCCACAATGTTGTGCTGAACATATACTTACTTTAGAAATTACCCAGGGTTACCCATAGCCCTCTATTTTTCTAAGCTCCATGTACCTATCCAGGAGTTTCTTAAAAGACCCTATTGTATGCACCTCTACCATCGTCGCCAGCAGCACATTCCACGCACTCACCATTCTCTGTGTAAAATCTTACCCCTTACACCTCCCCTGTACCTATTTCCATGCACCTTAAAACTGTGCCCTCTTATGATAGCCATTTCAGCCCCGGGGAAAAAAGCCTCTGACTATCCACATGATCAATGCCTCTCATCATCTTATACACCTCTGTCAGGTCACCTTTCATCCTCCGTCACTCCAAGGAGGAAAGGCCAAGTTCACTCAACCTATTCTCGTAAGGCATGCTTCTCAATCCAGGCAACATCCTTGTAAGTCTCTTCTGCACCCTTTCATTCATCTCCACATCCTTCCTGTAGTGAGGTGACCATAACTGAGCACAGTACACCAAGCGGGGTCTGACCAGAATCCTTTATAGCTGTAACATATAGCTGTATAGAGGGATCTAGGTGAACTTCTATAAGAAACTCAAAGTTTGGATGCCAAGTTAGAAAGCAAAAAGAATGCTAGGCTATATTACAAAGAGTATTTAATAAAATTAGACAGCCGGTGGTGAAGTGGCAGCAGCAGCAACTTCGAGGCAAATGTTTATTAATGGCACAACAGACTTGAGAATCTAGATGCGGACTGATTGTTATGTTTTTTTTTGCTGTCTAAGTGTGCAAGAGAAAGGGGTACAGGAGACTTGATGATAGGATGAGCCTAAGACCAGGAACCACAATTTGAAAATAAAGGATAGGCTATCTGGAACTGAAATAAGAAATATCTTCACTTGGAGCTTGGAAATTCATTGAAAGTTTCTGCTCCAAACAGTTGTGGAAGCTCAATTAATGTTTGTTCAAAAGAAAGATCGAAGGACTCTGGGGCTTTGAAGGAAACAAGATATATTGGGATATTGAAAATGACATGGAGATAGAGATGGGAAATCTGTCATAATTGTAATGAATGGCAGACCAAACCTGAGAAAGAGGATGGTCCACTGTTCATTATTTTTATGTTTTGAAGAAATTGCCCCTATTTTCAAGAAAGGCTGTTAGGAAAAGCTTGGTAATTAAAGAGCTGTGAGCTGAATGTTGGGTATTGTTATCCATCCTTTGCTCATACAACATTCTACATGCTAATGGCAAACTCCCTTTGAAAATGCAGAATTAGAAATGGGTGAGTGTCGTTCATTTGATCCTTGGAAATGCACAGAGGTTATAGAAGTGACTTCATTTGTTGAAGGAATAAATGATCTAAATATATCTTATATAATTAGTGTTAAATCCAAGAAAAAGAAAGCTAAAAGCGTAAACAGAATCTTAACTACTGTTAAACAATTAATCATTTTGACTTACGTTTGCCCATTAATCAATGTCTTTCTTATTTGAGATTTATACTTAAACTAGATAATGGAAATAGCCTGTTCTGCCTGACTATAGCACAAAGTATTGTTCACTTTTCACACAAATCTCCTCTTATTTTAGTCACAGACATGGTTTTGAAATTGTTACATTTTTCAGGTGGTAGCCCAGGAATTTGTTAGTTCATTTCCTCCTGTGGTAACCTGGAAATTGAAATATGGGTAACTTAATCTGGAATGTAGAAGAAGTAGATTCAGTTGTTGTAGCTCTGAAATTACTAGGTTGTTGAAAAAATTATGTGTGCACTACCCACTTGTTATGGCATAAGTGTCAATTCTGAAGATGCTGTATAAACTCTATTAGGTGAACCAGATGTTTCAAAAAGCTGTGATGCATTCAATAGGTTGCTTTCAGTGATGTCTCTATAATATCTGTGAGGGTGAACAGGCACATGCTGAATTACCTTAGCTCCTTAAGGAAGTAGAGGTGCTGGTGTGCAAGTGTCAAATTATGAGAAGTCTACAATTATGTACAAACTATGAGGGCCAGAGGCAGGGTGAACGGCAGAAATCTTATCCCCATAGCAAAGATGTTCAAAACTAAAAGGAATGGGTTTAGAATAAGGTGTAAGAGTTTTAAAGGGTATCTAAGGAAGATTGTTTGTTGGAATCTGAAAGACACTACCTGATGGAGTTGTGGGAGGGAGGTACTATCACAACATTTAAGACATACCTTTATGAACACTTGAAGCACCAATGCAAAGAAGTAATTAGTATGGATGGGTACCTAATGGCTGGCACAGATCTGATGGGCTGAAGGCCCTGTTTCTATGTGATATGACCATCTCTTCTCAACAATGAGAACTGTTAATTGAGAAGAACTTTCTCTCTTGGAGGCCAAAATTGCACGAGTTTGCGAAAGATGATTATTTAATTAAAATGAAAGCCTATTGGGAATATGATGATTGATACTGTCGTTTGTTCTCAACTTAGGATCACCTTCACTCTTCTCATAGTGTGACTCTCAGTTACAGTGAATGAGAGCAGCAGAGCCAGCCACCAGAAAAATTCATGGGGCTTTGACATTGATCCTCCAATAATGACCCCCAATTTCTGCTTCAAGTGTTCCAGGATTTTAAGGCCCCCTCTACACTATAACTTGATGTAGAGAGAGTAGAAACACAATGGTGTGTATGACCTTTTTCTGTTCCATAGTCATACTCTGCTTCTATCAAATCTGTTATTTTGCAAAAACTTTAAGGTAAAGCAACTAAAGTTGCTGTTATAGAGTCATGTAACAAGCATAATAACAGGCCTTTCAGCCCATCTCATCCATACCAATCAAGATGCCCAGCCAAGCTAGTCCCATTTGCTTGTGTTTGGCCCATGAAGCTTCACTATCCTTCTCCCTCTCCAAGTATATTTTAAATGTTATGTATATACCTGCCTCAACCACTTCCTCTGGCAGCTCATTCCATAAACCACTTAGATTCTAAGTGAACAAGTTGCCCCTTATTTTCTTAGTGAATCTCTTTCCTCTTACCTTAAACCTATGTATGTCTTCTAGTTCTCAATTTCTCCACCTGATGGAAAAAGTCTGTGTATCCACCCTGTTTATGTCACTCATGATTTCATGCACCTCTCTAGGTTCAGTCTTCACTCTCGTACAGTCCAGTGAATGAAGTCCCAGCCCACTCAACCTGTCTCCATAACTCAAGTACCGGCAAATGGAAGCCCATATTGGCTGTTAAGCCATGTTGGCTTGCATGTAGTAATGTACAAATGCCTCCTGCAGGGAATGATGCTTATTACCTCTCAACAGTGAGTCAGTGCTCAGTATTTGGTCTTCAAACATTTTCTGATCAATTCTCTTAATGATGCTGACCCTTGCCAAAGTATATCAAAGTACTTTGTATTGAAAGGACAGGCAGGAAGGCATTGGTGGTGGTGTGGCTCTAATGGTAAGAGATGGGATTACATCTTTAGAAAGATGTGACATAGGGTCAGAGAATATTGAATCTTTGTGGGTGGAGTTAAGAAACTGCAAGGGTAAAAAAAAATTATGGGAATCGTATATAGGCATCGAAATAGTAGGCAAGATGTGGGGTTGAGATTGCAAAGGGAGCTGGATAAGGCATGTAATAAGGGTAATGACACAAGTGTAAGGGGGACTTCAATATGTAAGGGGATTGGGAAAGCCAGGTTGCTGCTGGATCGCAAGAGAGGGAATTTGTTGAATGCCTACGAGATAGCTTTTTAGAGCAGCACGTGCTTGAGCTTGCTTGGGGAAAGGCCATCTTAGATTGGGTGTTGTGTAATAACCCAAATTTTATTAGTCAGCTTATCATAAAGGAACCCTTAGGAGGCAATGATCATAATATGATTGAATTCATACTGCAGTTTGAGAGGGAGAAGCACAAGTCACAAATATCAGTGTTGCAATGGTGTAAAGGGAATTACAGAGGCTTGAGAAAGGAGCTTTCCCAGGTGGATTGGAAGGGGATACTGGTGGGGATTAGAACAGAACAGAGGAGGCTGAAGTTCCTGGGAATGGTTCACAAGGCACAGGATAGATATGTCCCATAGAAGAAGTAATTGTCAAATGGCAACTGTGGCTGACAAGGGAAGTTAAGGACTGTATAAAAGCCAAAGAAAGGAGATACAAGCTAGCAAAAGTGAGTGGGAAGTTGGATGATTTGAGAATCCTTTAAAATTCAACAAAAGGCAACTGAAAAAGCTACTAGGGAAAAGATGAAATATGAGAGCTAACTAGCAGAATACTAGAAGTTTTTTCAGTTATATAAAGAATAAAAGGGAGGCGAGAGTTGATAATTGGACCACTGGAAAATGATGCTGATGAGGTAGTAATGGAGAACTAAGAAATAACAGATGAACTTAAGAAGTATTTGGCTTCAGCCTTTGCTGTGGAAGACACTAGCTGTATGCCAGGGGTCTGTGAGTGTCAGGGAGCAGGAGTGAGTGTCATTGCTACTACAAAGGAAAAAGTGCTGGGCAAACTGAAAGGTCTTAAGGTGGATAAGTCATCCGGACATGATAGACAAAATCCCAGAGTCCTGAGAGAGGATGCTGAAGAGATAATCGATGCATTGGTCATGATCTTTCAAGAATCACTTGATTTTGGCATGAACTGAAAAATTGCAATGTCACTCCACTCTTTAAGAATGGAGGAAGACAAAGAGAGGAGTGACATTATAGGCTAGTTAGCCTAACTTCAGTGGTTGGGAAAGTGTTGGAGTTCATTATTAAGGATGAGATTTTGGTGTACTTGGAGATAAGGATAAAATAATTCAAAATCAGCATGGTTTCTGTGAAGGGAAATCCTGCCTGACAAATCTGTTAGAATTCTTTGAGGGAGTAACAAGCAGGGTGGACAAAGGAGAGGCAATGGATGTCATTTACATAGATTTTCAGAAGGCATTTGATAAGGTGCCTCACATGAGGCTACCTAACAAGATAAAATCCCGTTGGATTTCACGAAATATACTGGCATGGGTAGAAGAATGGCTGACAGGCAGGAGACTGCAAATAGGAATAAATGAGGCTTTTTCTGGTTGGTTGCCAGTGACTAATGGTGTTCCTCAGGGGTCAATATTGGCACCGCTACCTTTCACGTTGTTTATCAATGATTTAGATAGTGGAATTGATGGCTTTCTGGCAAAGTCTGTGGACGACCCAAAGCCAGATTGAGGGGTAGGTAGTGCTGAGGAAGCAATGTGATTGCAGCAGGACTTTGACAAATTGGAAGAATGGGCAAAAAAGTGGCAAGTGGAATACAGTGTTGGGAAATGAATGATAATGTTTTTTTGATAAAAGGAATAATAGTACAGCCTATTCTAAATGGGGAGAAAATTCGAACATCAGAGGTGCAAAGGGACTTGGGAGTCCCCATGCAAGACTCCCAGAAGGTTAATTTACAGATTGATTGTGTGGTAAAGAAGGCAAATGCAATGTTGCCATTTACTTCAAAGGCAGAGGAATATAAAAGCAAGAAGGTGATGCTGAAGCTTTATAAGACACTAGTCAGGCTGTACCTGGAGTATTGTCAACACTTTTGGGTCCCTTATCATAGAAAGGATGTATTGTCATTGGAAAGAATCCAGAAAAGGTTCTTGAAGATGATTCCAGAAATGAAGGGGTTAAGATCCGAGGAACGTTTGGCAGCTTTGGGTCTGAACTCAGTAGAATTTAGAAGAGTGTGTGGACATCTCACTGAAACGTACTAAATGTTGAAAGGACTAGATAAGGTGGAAGTGGAGAGGATGTTTCCAATGGTGGGGGTTTTCAGAACTAGAGGGCACAATGTCAAAATTGAGGCGTGACCTTTTAGAATAGGAGTAAAGAGGAATTTCTTTTAGCCAAAAAGTGATGAGTCTTTGGAATGCTCTGCCACAGACTGCGGTGGAGACCAAGTCTATGGGTATATTCAAAGTGGAAGTTGATAGATTCCTGATTGGTTGGGACATCAAGGGATATGGTGAGAGGGCAGGTGTATGGTATCTGGGATCAGCCATGATGGAATGATGGAGTGAACTCGATGGGCTGAATGGCCTAATTCTGCTCCTATGTCTTATGATCTTCTAGACCTGATCGACTATCGCTGCCTAGAAGTGTAAGAGTTAAAGGTTAAGAGCCAATCTTGTTTAGCTTCATTCTGTTACACTTTAGATATTAAGAGAATCGGTGGACAGACACGAACCTGTAGCTGTAAGAAAAATGGAGGCTTATGGCCTATGTTGGAAGGAAGGGTTAGTTTGATAATAGAACATACACAAAATGCCAGAGGAAATCAGCAAGTCAGGCAGCATTCATGGAAATAAATAAACAGTCGATGATTTGAGCTGAGACCCTTTTCATCAATTTTGTCATAAAGTCAGAAATACACAAAAATCACTGAATGCTATAATCATGTTTCCACAATGTTGTACTGAATATCATCCAAACCCCATAGACTGATAAGAAAGTACATTTTTTTGAAGTGGGTAGAGAGAGAGAGAAAAGTGGTTCTGCAGTTTGTAGAAAGAAAGTATGTACAATACATTAGACGTCTGAATTTATTAATGCAATGGGAGCTCATTTATTTGTAGGGGTGTCCATAAATTTGAAGTATGTAACCTGGGAATGGCCTATATTTACCATCCTCTGTGAGAAAAACATGCCTGTCAGGTCCCCTTTAAACTTTTCCCCTTTGAGGTTAGATGTTTGTCCTACACTGGGAAAAAAGACCATGAGAATCCACCTGTTGTATAGTGGACCAGTCAGAGGGGCCAAATGGCCAACATCTGTTTCTATATTTTATGCGTTTTTGTTTTGTTATTTTGCTGGAGCATCAAGTGGGAGTTGGGCTGGGAATTTTGGGATGTAAAGGAACAGTAGATTGAATTGAAAGGGTACAAGATTTGCATTGTCCTTTTAACTGGGAGGCAAAGTGTTTTACCTAACAACGTTTGATAAATAAAGTAATATTTGATAAATAAATAAATAAACTCTGGCAGAACTGACTACTTTTCACTAATCCCTGTCAACAGAAACATAACTGAGCAACCTCAAACCATTTGAGAAAAATAATGTTATTTTTCCCATCCAGCTTTCTTAAACTTCTTGCAAATGAAACCTTTGCAATAATCCCCTGCTTTTGAGTAATGGACACAACACACCACCCTACCTTGAATTGGAGGATTTCAGTTATGGTGAGAGACTAGATAGACTGGGCTGATTTTCCCCAGAGTGAAGGATGCTGAATCGTGACCTGACAGGACTATATATGATTATGAGAGGCACACTGTAGAAGAGGTAGATAGTCCAAGACGATTTCTCATGTTAGTGATAATCAGAACAAAAAGGCATAGGTTTAAAGTGAAAGAAAGGAATATTAAGGAGGATCAGAGGAGTATGTTTTTATACAGAGAATGATAGACATCTGAATTCCCTGCAAGTAAAATACCTGTTGCCAAAGGACCAAAGAGTACAGCTTCAGAATACAAGGACAATCCTTTAGAACAGAGATGAGAAGGAAGTTCTAAAGCTAGAACATGATAAATCGGTGGAATTCATTGCCATAGATGCCCGTGGAGGCCAAGTCACTGGGTATTTTTAAAGCAGGAGTTGATAGCTACTTGATTGTTGGGGGTGTTAAAGGTTATATAGAGAAGTCAAGAGAATGGGTTTAAGAGAGGTAAAGGATCAGTATTGATGGAATGGCAAAGCATACTCACTGGGCCAAATGCCCAATTGTGCTCTTATGCTTTATGATCTACCAGAGAAGGTGGTGGAATCAGATACAATTTCTGTACTTAAGAGGCATTTAGATAGACACTTAAGTAGGCAAAGTATGGAAGGGTGTGGTCCAAATGCAGGCAGATGAGAGCAGAGTAGATGAGCAAACTGGTTGGAATGAATGAAGTGGACCGAATGGGCTGTTTTTGTATTGCATGACCCCATGATTGGATGACAAGGTTAGTTGGTGCACACCTGTTAATCAGGCATTTGAGGGAAAGCCTGAAAATAGTTTACCACTACTTGAACACTTGTGGAGCCAGGAAATGTCAGTTTTTGGACTCAGTGCAGAAATTGTATCTGAACATAAATGCAGAAAAGAGAAAGAAGCCAGGGCATTCAGATGTCCTGGTGAAGGGTGATACAAAACACCCAAGTTAACATCTGCAAATGGGTGAACCAAGTTTTCCCTTCCAAAGTCGTTTGCAATACTTTATCAGGTGAAGTTTCCTGCTATTACTTCAGTGAGTGTTGACCTTGAGGTCCCTTGAGGGCATAGAATTTCTCAGGGAGTTGCCTAATTACAGTTTAACAGGAGGAAGGGGACCGAGGGTGTACATGCACCAGTTTATTCCAGGGGATTGGCTGTGAAGAGAATCAGCAGCTTTAATTTACTGGGTATTATCATTTTGGACGTTCTGCCAACCTCACAGATGCAATCACAAGGAAGGCATGCCAGCATCTTTACTTTCTTAAGTGGTTCAGAGTTTTGGTTTGTCAATGAACATGCTCATAAATGTTCATACTTTCAACTTTCGTGCTGGTTGCATCATGGTCTGGTGCAGCAGTTCAAGTGCACAGGAATAGAAGAGGTTGCAGAGAGTAGTAGACTCAGCCCAATACATCAAGGGTGCATCCTTTGCCAATATTGGTGGTATTAGTATTAGTAGTATTAGTAGCATCCTTCGCCAATATTAGTAGTATTTACCCGAGACAACAATCAAAGATGGGATCAGCAATGGTGGAATGTACAGGAGCCCAAATCCCAGACCGCTCAGTTTGAGAATAGCTATTTCCCTTCACCCATTTGGCTCCTGAACCAACTTGCACACACTACCTCAGTATGCAATGCTCTACCCAGTTTGACCACTTCACACTAAAATGGGTTTAATTTTTCCTGAAGGTTATGCACATGTATGAAATGTATATATGTTTTTTTTTGAGAATGCTGCCTGCATGATGCGATGTATACGTGATGCCGCTGCAAGTAATTTTCTCATTGTACCTGCACATGCATGCTCTTATGAATGTGACAACAGTCTCGGCTTTGACTTTGAGAGAAGGCTGAATACACAGCTGCTAGTAAGACCATGGAGAAACTTGATCTACTGCTCATCTCCGAATACTGGGAGGAAGACAAACATCCTTCTGAAAGGATGCATGTCATTTCTAATAAAATGGTCAATATTGTTTTGAATAAAATCAAAACAATAAGATGGAAGATGGAAAGTTTCTCAGCCTTTATTGTTATTACCACAGTAACTCTACTGAGGCATTTTAAAACCATAAATAGTTATAAAATATAAATGCTTCTTAAATGTATGAGAGGTTTTTGCCTCCAAGGTAATTTTGTGGATGGTGCTGTCAGAAACAAGTGTATAATAATGTCTGATTTCCTTGTTCTGCTTATTCTATGAGAATCCGCTGTGCCTGAAGCAGTCTTGAGTTTGATATCCCTGTGTGTGACTCCACCGCTTTTGTTAGGGACATATGCAGTTACATTCAGTTACGTAGAATATGTAGCAGAGGCAGGAGTTGGTCTTTGGGGGAAATCTTACCGTGTCCTTACTTAGTCATGTTTTACAGCAATATTTTTGACAACAGACAAAATTTATTGATATAATTGTTTAAATCACTTGTTTCAGCACAGTGACTATAGCTCAAGTTCAAGTTCAAATTTATAGTCATTCAACCGTATACATGTATACCGCGGAATGAAACAACATTCCTCCAGACCAAGGTGCAATGCACAACACATCAGAGTAATATGTAATTCTGGTTTAAGATGGCACTGGTAAGACACGGTGATGCCTTAGTGGCAGCAAACAGATCTACTAGCTACTGTATTAATGACATTTTTTTTCTGGACAATGATCACTGCAATCATTTGCCTTTTGGAGATGAGCTTTTGAACTGCCTATATGACCTGGCATTTTTGTGGTGTGAACTGAAGTCTTAAGGGTGCAGGATGGTTGCAGTGTGGCATGAACAGACTAAATCAAGGCAGGGGAGCTAAGGTCCGAGAGAAACGAGCCAATGTTGGGCCATTGCCGGAGCAGTCTTGAAGCCGATTCAAAGCAGCAGAGTGGAGGAGGTGGAGTCCCAGGCCAGAGAGTGAGGAATGAGCCGACTGTATGTTTGGCTGATTTAAGCACTGGGCCAGATTGAAAAGTTCAAGGTGTCAGGGCTGGAGGTGAGGGACAACCCATTACTAAGCTCACTTCTCAGTGAGGTTTACTTGTCTCTGTGCTGAACTGAGGCAGTGGCCTGCAACTAGCGGGCCCTAGACTGACTGCAGTGATGAACTGTCTTCATGGCTGTGAATCTGAGTTCCAAATGTTATTTGCTTACTTTTTATTGTTTGTACGATGTGTTTCTTTTTTCACAGATTGGGTGTTTGACTGTCTTTTTTAATAAGTTTGATGGGGTTTCTTTGTAATGTTTTATAAGGCTTTGGTAAGACTGCACTCTGGGTATTGTGAGCAATTGTGGGCCCCTTATCTTATAAAACATGTGTTGGCATTAGAGCGGCTCCAGAGGAGATTCATGAGAATGATTTCATGAATGGAAGGGTTAACAGCTGAGAAGTGTTTGATGGCCCTGGGCCTGTACTCGCTGGAGTTTAGAAGAAGGAGGGGAGATCTCATTCAAACTTACAGAATATTGAAAGAGCTGGAGAGAGGGGATGTGGGAGGATGTTTCCTACAGTGGGTGAGTCTAGGACAAGAGGGCACAGTCTCAGAATAAAGGGAGGTCCATTTAGAACAGAGGAGGAGGAATTTCTTTAGACAGAAGGTAGTGAATCTATGGAATTCATTGCCACTGATGGCTGTGGAGGCCAGGTCAATGAGTATATTTAACCTGGGGATTGATAGCTTCTTCGTTAGTTAGGATGTCAAGCCTACAGGGTGAAGGTAGAAGAATGGGTTTGAGGGATAATAAATGAATCATGATGGAGTAGCAGAGAAAATGGTTGACTGAAGCATCTAATTCTTCTCCTATGTCTTTTGAGACCGAAAGATATAGGAGCAGAATTAGGCTATTTGGCCCATCGAATCTGCATCGCCATTTCATCATGGCTGATCCAATTTTCCTCTCAGCCCTAATCTCCTGCCTTCTCCCTGTATCCCTTCATGCTCTGACCAGTCAGGAATCTATCAACTTTGCCTTAAATATACATAAAGACTTGGGCTCCATAGCTGTCTGTGGCAAAGAATTCCACAGATTCACCACTCTCTGGCAAAAGAAATTCCTCCTCATCTCTGTTCTAAAAGGATGCCCCTCCATTCTGAGGCTGTGTCCTCTTGCCTTCGACTCTCTCACCAAGGGAAACATCCTCTCCATATCCACTCTTTCAAGGACTTTCGCCATTCGATAGGTTTCAATGAGCTCACTCCTCATTCTTCTGAATTCCAATGAATACAGACCCAGAGCTATCAAGTACTCTTCATATGACAATACCATCAATCCTGGAACCATTACTGTGAACCTCGTTCGATCCTCCTCAAAACTGTTCACAATACTCCAAGTGCTTTATACTCACCAGTGCTTCGTAAAGTTTCAACATTACACGTTCACTTTCATATTCTCGTCCTCTCAAAATGAATGCTGACATTGTATTTGCCTTCCTCAGCACAGATTTAAGCTGCAAATTAACCTTTAGAGACTCCTGCACAAGGGCTCCCAAGTCCTCTTGTGCCTCAGTTTTTTTGTATTTTCTCTCCATTTAGAAAGTAGTCTACCCTTTGATTTTCTTCTACCAAAATGCATTACCATACACTTCCCGACATTGTACAAAGAAATGTCAGATGTAATACAATCTCCTAATCTGTCTACATTCTTCTGTAGCATCTTCAGTTCCTCAAAGCTACCTGCCCCTCCAACTATCTTCGTATTGTCTGCAAACTTTGCAACAAAGCCAACAATACCATCATCCAAATAAATGACATATAATGTAAAAATAATCAATCCCAACAGAGACGTGTATGGAACATCACTAGACACAGGCAGCCAACCACTTTTTGCCTCCTGCCAATCAGCCACTGCTTTAACCAGGCTAGAATATTTCCTGTAATACTATGGGCTGATAGCTTGTTAAGCAGTCTCATGTGCGGCGCCTTGTCAAAGACCTTCTGAATCTCCAAGTACACACTATCAACAATATCAAAATTTTCCTTTGTCTGTCCTGCTTGTTATTTCTTCAAAGAATTCCAACAGATTTGATAAGCAAGAATTTTCCTTGACTAGGCTGACTAGGCCTATTTTATAATGTGTCTT
Source organism: Mobula hypostoma (assembly GCF_963921235.1). Taxonomy (NCBI): domain Eukaryota; kingdom Metazoa; phylum Chordata; class Chondrichthyes; order Myliobatiformes; family Myliobatidae; genus Mobula; species Mobula hypostoma. The sequence continues at coordinate 161,269,426 of NC_086100.1, forward strand.
CAAGTACCCTGAGACTTCATCCTTAATAATTGACTCCACCATCTTCCCAACCACTGACTGGCCTATGGTTTCCTTTCTTCTGCCTATCTCCCTTCTTGAAAAGTGGAGTGACATTTGCAATTTTCCAGTCTTTTGGAACCATTTCAGAAACTAGTGATTTTTGAAAGATCATTACGAATGCCTCCATGATCTCTTCAGCCACCTCTTTTCAGTGCCCTGTGGCATACACAATCTGGTCCAGGTGAATTATCTACCTTCAGACCTTTTCAGTTTCCTAAGAACTTTCTCTCTAGTTATGGTAACTTCACACACTTCATCACCCGGGATCCCTGAAATTTCCATCATACCGCTGCTGTCTTCCACAGTGAAGACTGAAGCAAAATACTGATTCATTTCATCTGCCATTTCTTTGTCCCCCATTACTACCTCTCCAGCACCATTTTTCAGCAGTCCGATAATGATACATCTGACTTTAGCTTCTCCTTCTCATATTCAGCGTGAATTCAATTATACTATGATCACTTGCCCCAAGGGAGTTTTTTTAACCTTAAGGCCTCCAATCAATTCTGGTTCATTGCACAACACCCAATCAGAATAGCTGATCCTTTTGTGGGCACAACCATAAGCTCCTCTGAAAAAGCTATCTCATAGGCAGTCTAGGAATTTCCCCTTCTGTAATCCAGCATCATCCTGATTTTTCCCAATCTATCTGCATATTGAAACCCCCATGATTTTTGTAACATTGCTTCTTTAGCATGCATTTTCTATCTCCCATAATTTGGAGGTCACACCCTTCCTGCTATTGGGGAATCTGCATACATCTCCCATCAAGGTCTTTTTACCCTTTCAGTCCCTTTGCTCTATCCACAATGATTCAAAACCTTCCGATCCTATGTCAGCTCTTTCTCATGACAGACATCCCACCTCTCCCGGAAGTTCCGGGAGTCTCCTGCATATTAATAGTGGCTCCCTGATGCCCGCAAATTATATACAATGTCCCGGAAACCAATTTTTTTTTGAGAGGGAGCGAGAGAGAGAGAGCGCGCGAGAGAGCGACCACGAGAGACAGCGAGCGACCGCGAGAGAGTGCGCCATGGCAGAGTGTTCCAAAACAAGAAAATATAAAATGTACGTCACCCCGGACTACACTAAAGTGTACCCCTGCCTAATAGTGGTCGAAAATAATGACAGTGTTGCTCGCGGCATTGTTTGCAACAGTGACTTTTCTATTGCTGTTGGTGGGTTAAGACTAAAAGACATGCTGAGGTGAGTTTGACAGGTGTCATTCATTCATTAGCATAACTAACATTATTTAAACTAGCTGACTAGCTGCTAAGGAGCTACTCTGTTTCAGACATCCCACTTCTCCCGAAAGTTCTGGGAGTCTCCTGCAAATTGATGGTGCTACCTCCCTGAAATGAGTTTTTGCAGGGTGGGATGTCTGTAATGATGTGATTTCAGTTTTTTACCAACAACAAACGCCACTCCCTCAGCCTTCCTGCCTGTCCTTTCAAAACAATGTGTATCCTTGGACATTAGGCTCCCTGCTATAATCTTCTTTCAGTCATGATTCAGTGATGCCTACAACATCATACCTGCCAATCTGCAACTGTGCTTCAAGTTTATCTACCTTGTTCTGTATACTGCGCACATTCAAATACAACAACTTTAGTCCTGCATTCACCCTTTTTGATTTGTCCACCTTTTATGTTGCAACTCATCCTGTTGAATGCAATTTTGTCCTATCTGCAGCTTCTCCTCACTGCACATTGCTTCTGTTTGTAAACGAGTTACCTCATCTTCAGCATTATCATTCGCCCTTTTAATGATGCTTCTTGCATTGAAATATATGCAGCCCAGGATACTATCTGTATCAGGCTCAACCATTTCATTCCTAACTTTGTCTGAGGTCTTACCAACATCTGTCTCCACAACCTCTCTACTGCTCTGGCACTCTAGTTCCCATCCCCCTGCAACTTTAGTTTAAACTCCACTGTGCAGCTTTTACAAACCTTCCCACTGGGATATTAGTCTTTCTCCAGTTCAGATTCCACCTTATCTGGAAGGGAGGCCAATGATCCAAAAATCTTATGCCCTCCCTCTTAGACTGACTCCGTGGCTTCATATTAAACTGTATAATCTTCCTCGTTCTAGCCTCACTATCAAGTGGCACAGGCAGCAATCCTGAGATCACAACCCTGGAGGTCCTGCCCTTTAATTTAGCACCTTACTCCCTGAACTCCCTACACAGAACGTTATCACTCATCCTACCCATGTCATTGGTACTTACATGGACCACGACTTCTGGCTGTTCACTCTCCAGCTTAAGGATATTAAGGACTTGATCCAAATTATCCTGGACCCTAGCACCTGGGAGGCAACATACCATCCGGGAATCTTGTTCTTGCCTACTGAACCTCCTGTCTGTTCCCCTAAGTAACGAATCCCCGAACACCACAGCGTGCCTTTTCTCACCCCCCTTCCCCTCTGTGTTACAGAGGCAAACTCAGTGCCAGTGACCCAAACACTGTGACGTTCCTCTGTTTGGTCATCCCTTACTTGACAGCATCCAAAATGATGTACCTGTTGTTGAAGGCATTAGCAACAGGGGTACTCTGCAGTGGCTCCTTAACCCCTTTCCCCTTCCTGACTGTCAACCAGTTTCCTGTGTCCTGTGTCCTGCACGTTGGGTGTAACTACCTCTCTATACGTTCTAAGTTTCACCTCCTCAGTCTCCCAAATGTTCAGTTCCAGCTCCGATTCTTGAAGGCTGCAGCTGCATGCACTTCTCACAGTTGTAGTCATCTGTCTTCCCACATCCCACAGGAGGACCATTCCAGTCTCATGCCTAGCATTTCTACTATCCTAGGTGAGCAGATATATAAAAGGAAAAATAAACTTAACCTTTGAGCTTTTCTTTTCTTTCTCTTAATGCAACATCGAAGAGCTAAAGCATCAGGATCACCAGCTGACTCTGTCCATTGCAGTGACAGTCACTGTGATGATGGCTGCTGCACTTGCCCCTGCCTTCCTTTAAATTGTTAATTCCAAATGTCGATTGGTCAGTGCTTAAAATTCTTTTCTGCTGTAGTGACCTGTTGCTGCCTTTTGTACCCTGGTAGTGGACCTGATTGAATTCCCTCTCCCTCCCCCCAACTTCTGATGTCTGGACTGGCTGCTGGTCAAAGCTATTTTGCTGTCGTGACCTGCTGCTGCCTTTTGTATTCAAGCAATCCATATGGTTATCCACACTGGTGGAATCCATAGGTTGTAGGGCAGGACTGATGTGGGCTTAGGTTTGGATTGTTCTTGCAAAAAAAAGACATAGAACTGAGTATGGAAGTAGAATTTTTTAGTTTGCTAAACTAACAATTATGCTAAAATGTGGTCAGATCCCCCTCTAAAAAAAATTAGTGTCGTGGCCATGAAGATGCTTAAATAGTTTTTACATGGAAATAGCTCCTTCAGAGTTGCCAGTGGGATTAGAAATAATTCAATTCTGAAGGCATGCCAGCAGTTATATTTCATTAGGAGTTTGAGAGATTTGGTGTGTTGTCAAAGACTCCAGCAGATTTTTACAGATGTTCCAAGGAGGGCATTCTCTCTGGTCTGGAGTTGCCAATGCACAGGAAAGCTGCAGATGGTTGTAGACTTAGCCAAATCAATCACAGCCATCAACCCTTTCTTCAAAAGGCAGCGCTTGAAGAAAGTGGCATCCATCATGAAGGACTCTCACCACTGAGGATAGGCCCTCTTCTCATTATTACCATCAAGGAGGAGGTAAAACAGCCTGATGATACAAACTTAACATTTTATAAACAGCTTCTTCCCATCCACCATTAGAATTCTGAACACTACCCTCACTATTTTGGTCTCTTGGTGCATTATTTATTTATTTTATATATTCTTCTTGTATTTTATAATATTGCACTGTACTGCTGCTGCGAAACAACAAATTTTACGACATGTTTCAGTGATAATAAACCCGATTCTGATTCAGGTTTCAACAAGTTACTATTCACCATTGCTCAGAATCAGAATCACTTTATTGCCAGTATATGAAACTTACCAGAATTACCAGGTATAAAACACAGGATAGTACCATAACAGACAACACAATAGCAACCAGTGATTTACAAGACCGTAGTGCAAACTGCTACAGACAATCAACTATTAGCAGAACTGTCAAACCAAATTCAAATCAAATCAAAGTACATTTTCGTTATCAAAGAATGTGTAAACCATACACCTTGAGGTTTGTTTGCTTACAGGCAGCAACAAAGCAAGAAACCCAAAGACCCAATTTCAAAACAAAGATAGACCATAAACACTGCATAGAGAAAGAGGGCAAAAAAACACACATCAGGCAAACAACAGTATTCTGAACCAGATTGAGTTCTTAGATCGGCTTCACAGAGCAGCCAGAGTCATAGGCCTTGATCTTAAATTCATCATATTACCAAAAACACTGCATAACTCACAGAGACGGCAGTCACCAGAGAGAGGAATGAACATTGTGAGAGAGCAAGTGAAATTAGCCCGACCCTCGCCTCCACGCTTGGGCTTTCCAGTCTCTCTAGCCCAGTGTTCAAATTGTCAAAGCACCAAGTAGTGCCTCACTGCAGGACCTGGGTCTTGGTGCAGTGACACTGTTGGACTACACAGGCTGAAGCCAGTCTCAATCTCACCAAATCTTCTCGGTGCTTGGAGTGACCCAATCTCGCACCCAGCTTAGGTGGGTGGGCATCGAAGCTCTTCCTTATCAACTTGTCTCCAAATCATTCACTCCAACAGTGATAGTGATAAAAACTCCATTTATGGCTGCATCTTGAACATGTTGTTCCATTCTGGCTTTGCGATACACCGGCATGACCCATCCTTCAAATCAGCTTCGGCTCTGTTTGCTGCTTCATTTTTTGCACTGATAGTTGACCTCAATTTACTTCACAAGAGGTATTATTTGTAATGTTTTTAGCCATATTTGTTGCCTTCTGATCTGCAGTAAGCTATCACACAACTTCAGTCACGGCATCTGAAACTGGAAGATGTGCAGATGTCAATAATGAAGCTTAAATAAATGCAACCAAATAAACAGACTCAATAGTTATAAACAGAACAAGGAAAGCTGGAAAGACCACTTAATGGATACTGTGCAGGGTGAGTTATGTATTACACCTGAGTGAGCTACAGGAAAGAAGCTTCGCACGTGATATGTAGTCCAAGGCTTGTGTGTGTTTGTGGTGTTTGTGTGTGCCTGTCTGTCCATCATGAGCAATGAGAACCTCTTGGGTGGGTATGTTTGTTATTTCTGTGTCCGGAGGTGAATGATGATTCCAATCCAAGCTAGGATGAACCTCCCATATGTGTGAAGGTTCTGTAGTTGAGGTGCCTGCTGCTTTAGTGATTCTTTTCAGCTTTGGTGGCACCTTTATTGAGAAGGCTGCACCAGAATCAGCAATTCAAGGCTGCATGTTCCCAGGAAGTGTGATCGATCTCAAGGGCCATGAGCAAAGCCTTTAGTGGTCCTTGAATCATATTCACCGACCATCATGAGGGCACTTCCCTGTGGACAGTTCCCTGAAGAGCATCTGTTTGAGGGTGCGATCATCTGACATCCTGATGACATGGCCTACCTTCTGACTTGATGTTTCATTACTCGTGTGGAATGTCAGCATGTCTGCTGCAGACTGCACTTCCTTGTCAGGAACACTGTCTTGCCAAATGGTTTTCATGAAATTCCAAAGACATGTTAAGTGGAAGTGGTTCAGTCTACATGCATGTCTCATGCACACAGTCCACATTTAAGACCATAAGACCACAAGAAATAGGATCAGAATTAGGCTATTTGGGCCATCGAGTCTGCTCCGCCATTCAATCATGGCTGATAGTTTTTTTCTCCTCCTCAATCCCATTTCCTGGCCTTCTCCCCATAACTTTGATGTCATGTCCAATCAAGAACATATCAATCTCTGCCTTAAATATGTCCAACGACCTGGCCTCCACAGCTGCATGTGGCAAAAAATCCCACATATTCACCACCCTCTAACTGAAGAAATTTCTCTGCGTCTCTATTTTGAATGGATGCCTCTCTATCCTGAGGCTGTGCCTCTTGTCCTAGACTCCCCCACCATGAGAAACATCCTTTCCACATCTACTCTGTCTAGGTCATTCAACATTCGAGAGATTTCAATGAGATCCCCCCTCATCCTTCTAATTTCCAGTGAGTAAAAACTCAGAGCCATCAAATGTTCCTCATATGATAACCCTTTCATTCCTGGAATCATCCTTGTGAACCTCCTCTGGACCCTCTCCAATGCCAGCACATCTCTTCTAAGATGAGCCCCAAACTGTACACAATACTCAAGGTGAGGCCTCATCAGTGCCAAATAAAGCCTCAGTATCACATCCCTGTTCTTGTATTCTAGACCTCTTGAAATGAATGCTAACATGGCATTTGCCTGCCTCACCACCGACTCACCTGCAAGTTGACCTATAGGGTGTTCAGCACAAGGATTCCCAAGTCTCTTTGCCTCTCAGATTTTTGTATTTTCTCCCCATTTAGAAAATACTCCACACATTTATTTCTACTACCAAAGTGCATGACCATGCATTTTCCAACATTATATTTTATTTGCCACTTTCTTGCCCATTCTCCTAATCTAAGTCCTTCCGCATCCTACCTGTTTCCTCAACATTACCTGCCCCTCCACCAACCTTCATATCATTTGCAAACTTGGCAACAAAGCCTTCTATTTTATCATCTAAATCATTTATATACAGCATAAAAAGAAATGGTCCCAACACTGACCCCTACAAAACACCACTAGTCACTGGCAGATAACCAGACAAGGATCCTTTTATTCCCACCCGCTGCCTTCTTCTAATCAGCCAATGCTCTAAGCATCTTAGGAACTTTCCTGTAATACCATGGGCTCATAACTTGGTAAGCAACCTCATGTGTGGCACCTTGTCAAGGGCCTTCTGAAAGTCCAAATATACAACATCCACTGCATCCCCTTTATCTATCCTACTTGTAATCTCCTCAAAGAATTCCAACAAGTTCATCAGGCAGGATTTTCCGTTAAGGAATCCATGCTGACTTTTCCCTACCTTGTCCTGAGTCACCATGTTCTCCATCACCTCATCCTTGACAATTGAATCTAACATCTTCCCAACCATTTTGGATGAATGGAGGAGTGTAGATAGGATGACAACACGATAGACTTTGAGCTGTGTCTTCAGCCCCAAACAGAGTCACATGGTCTCCCAAAACAGCTGACCTTATCGTAAGTATGAGCTGCTCTTGAGGGGGTACTGCCAAGACAGGTGAACTTGTCAACTGTCTGGAGCTGGCTGTTCCCCGAGATGAATGGCTCCACATAGGGTTGATCTGGGGCTGCGTGCTGTGTTACTTCCATCTTGGAGCTGATGGTGAGACCGAAGTTGTCACATGTAGTGGAAGATTTGTCGATGATATCCTGCATGTCGAACTCAGAGCTTGTGTTGAGAGCGCAGTGGTCAGGGAATAGGAAGTCTCTCAGCACCATCTCTTTGACCTTGGTAACAACTTGAAACCTGCTCAGGTTGAACAGCTTGCCATCCATCCCGTATTTGATGTGGACTCCAGGATCGCTGCCCCAGAATGCAACAGTCAACATCGCACTGAACATCATGCTGAATAGGGTGGGTGCCGGCATGTATCCCTGCTTGACCCCATCTATGGCTGAGAAAGCAACAAAATAGTTACCATCATCAAGCATGTGGGCTGACATCCTGTCATGAAACTGCTTGACCACGGTGATGAATCTACTAGGGCAACCAAACTTCGCCACGATCTACCATAACCTCTCTCGGCTCACAATGCTGAAGGCCTTGGTATGATCGACAAAGTTGGTGTAGAGCTGTCTGTTCTGCTCCTGACATTTTTCCTGGAGTTGTCTCACAGCAAAGATCATGTCGATACTTCCTCTTCCTTACCTGAAGCTGCACTGACTTTCCGGGAGATAACCTTGTTCCAGATGAGCATTTAGTCTATCTAGCAGGACTCTGGCTAAGCTTTTCCCAGCTTCTTGAGTGCAAAGAGATTCTTTTGTGGTTGTCCCATGCTTGGCAATTCCCTTCCTCTTATATAGGTGTGCAATGGATACATCTTTCATTTCTTGTGGAATCCGATCCTTCTCCCAGGAGTGCTGGAAGAGCTCCGTCAGTTTGCTGGTGATGAGTGGACCACCTGTTTTGTGGATCTCTGCTGGTATAACATTTGATCCAGGAGCCTTGTCACTTGACAGCTGGCCTATTCCTTTCTTGACTTCCTCTTCTTGAGGAAGAGAGTCCATCTGATGGTTGATGTCTACTTGATCGAGACGATCAATTGCTTCCTCGTTTATGGTAGATGGCCTGTTCAACAGGGGTTCAAAATGCTCTGCCCATCTGTCCAGAATCTTGGCTTCTCAGTGGTGCCATCTGTACTTAGGAGGAGAAAAGTTCTGGAAGGCTGACAGCTATACAGTGTTTTGACAGCATCAAAGAATCTCTTGGAGTCATATCTATTGGTGTATCCCTGAATCTCAACAGCCTTTTAGCAGAGCCAAGAGTCTTGCATCTTTGAGTTTGTCTCGAATGATTCTACGCATATTGACAAATGCTGCCACTTTGGAGATGCAGGAGGAATCATTCTGATAGGCTCTGTGTAGCCTGTGCTTTTCTTGCAGGAGACCTTTTATCTCATCATTCTCGTCGAATCAGTCTTGGTTTTGTTGTATGGCCGAGGACCTCAAAAGAGAGAGTGAATGAGATCTCTAAAAGAAGCCTGGTCTTCCTCAACATCCCCTCCAAGACAAGCATTGGTGAGCTGTGACTGGAGGCTTTTAACCAGGTGGTCTGCAGTTGTACCTGCTGGGGAGTTTTTGAACACTCACAGACAAAGCATGTGAAGACTGGATTTGGTGAACTGCGAGGAGGAAACCACTAACTGGTTTAACCATCAGCACGTGTTGTGGGGTGCAAAGAGCAAATCAAAACACATAGTTTGCCCTATTCATCCACTGAAGCCTGACCTATCTCCAGTCATATTGTTTCTCGTTTTGTCACTGAATCCAGATAGACTAAGGTGAGAGAGTGAGGTTAACAATCTGCACAATTCTCCCTCACTTTAATCAAACTCACGCACAAGTCATGACATCGGATGAACTTATAGCATCTCTCTGAATGCTTTTTGGTGATTGGATAATTGTTAGGACGGATAGAGTCAACAGTAATTTGTCCAGCTCTTTTCCTTGCTCTGTCAATGAACAAGTCAGCAGCTGACAGCCAATGATCTTCTCTGCTGAGTGGACCACTCACTCCTATCTGAACGTGGAGAGGGAGCAGGTGGCAGGAAACCAAATGGTGACAGAGGTGGTCACAACACTCTGAATGATGGCTGAGTAGAAATTCATCAGAATATGCCCTGAGATGTTAAGATTTCTAAGTTGGCAGAATAAGAACAATCTCTGCCGGGCTGTTCTAGTGATGAGCACAACGCGCTTGCCTCACTTCATTATACTGGTATTGGTAATCGTCAAGAATTTGAATGGCTTGATCTCAGCCACATCCTGATTAACTGGCAAGAAGGGGCAGGTAGGGGGTTGTCGGTGGAAGACAATCCTCATTTCCACTATCTTCACTGCATTAAGCTTCAAAATGTTATGAGCACACCATGCTGCAAGACAGTCTGTCTTTGATAACTGGTCACATCATTATTAGAGATGATACCAACTGCAGTTGTGTCATCTGCAAACTTTAGGCTTTTATTGGATTTGTGTGTGGAGGTACAGTCACTTGTATAAAGTGAGAACAGGAGGGGTGAAAGAGCACAGTCCTGCGGAGAGCCTGTGCTTATGGATCAGATGAGTAGGAGTCTATTCTTACTGCTTACTTCTTGTCAGGAAGTTTGTAATCCACTGACAAATCCTGTCGGCTACAGCTAACTGCATTAACTTGCTGTGCAGCAACTCCAGAAGGATACTGTTGAAGGCAGAGCTAAAATCCATAAACAATGTCCTCATGTTCAGTATGTGCTGGAGGAATCCAAGTGCTGAAGAAAGTAATGAAGGCACGTTAACTGCATCTTCAGCTGAGCAATTTGCTCTATAAGCAAAATGTAGTGGGTCAAGAAAAGGATCAGTAATGGACACGAGGTGGGCCAACATCAGATGTTCAAAGGTTTTCATAACTACCAAAGTCAGAGCGACTGGCCTATAATCATTAAGTCCAGAACCCTACTTAATTGCAGGGAGGTATTACTCTAAATATCTCAGTGAAGAGATGGCTAGCTGATCCGCACAGTACCTTGGAGCAACAGGTAAGGCACCATCAGGGCCTGTAGCTTTCCTGATGTCCTGTTTCCCAAATAGTTTGTGAACATCTTCTTGCTTCTCAGAAATTGGGGTGGGGTGGAGGGAGTGAGCAAGAGGGTGAGGAGGCTTATCAAAGTGAATGGGACTGAGGTGAAGGGGGAATGGTGACAACCAGTTGGAAAAAGGAAGGGGTAGGGGCTCAGCATATCAGGGTCAGAGGAAGTGAGAAGAGATAGATGTTGATTTTCCTTATCAAGCCAGCAATAAAACTAATTGAGCTGAATGGCCAAAGTAGGAGCTGGGGAGACTTGGGAGACCTTCTGTTATAAAGGTCCATCAGGCACATTGCCCGTGTGGATAGACCAACAACAATCACTGTGATTTTTTTGTGAAAGCAGTTGCAGAGAAGAGGGAGAGAGCTCCCAGAGTTATATAGAAATATAGAAAACCTGCAGCAAAATACAGGCCCTTCAGCCCACAAAGCTGTGCCGAACAGGTCCTTAACTTAGAAATTACCTAGGGTTACCCATAGCCCTCAATTTTTCTAAGCACCATATACTGTACCTATCCAGGAGTCCCTTAAAAGACGCTATCATATCTGCCTCCACCACTGTCATTGGCAGCCCATTCCACGAACTCACCACTCTCTCATTAAAGACTTACCCCTGACATCTCCTCTGAACCTACTTCCAAGCACCTTAAAACTGTGCCCTCTCGTGCTAGTTATTTCAGCCATGGGGAAAAAGCCTCTGACTATCCACACGATCAGTGCCTCTCATTATCTTGTACATCTCTATTAGGTCACCTCTCATCCTCCGTCGTTCCAAGGAAAAAGGCCTTATTCACTCAACCTATTCTCATAAGGCGTGCTTCCCAATCCAGGCAGCATCCTTGTAAATCCTCTGCACCCTTTCTATGATTTCCACATTCTTCCTGCAGTGAGGCGACCAGAACTGAGCACAGTACTCCAAGTGGGGTTTGACCCACGGTCCTATATAGCTGCAACATTACCTTTCGGCACCTAAACTCAATCCCACGATTGATGAAGGCCAATGCACCATATGCCTTCTTAACCACAGAGTCAACTTACGCAGCAGCTTTGAGTGTCCTATGAATTCAGACCCCAAGATCCCTCTGATCACACTGCCAAGAGTCTTACCATTAATATTATATTCTGCCATCACATTTGACCTACCAAAATGAACCACTTCACACTTATCTGGGTTGAACTCCATCTGCCACTTCTCAGCCCAGTTTTGCATTCAGTCAATGTCCCGCTGCAACCTCTGACAGCCCTCCACACTATCCATAATAACCCCAACCTTTGTGTCATCCGCAAATTTACTAACCCATCCCTCCACTTCCTCATCCAGGTCATTTCTAAAATTCACGAAGAGTAGGGGTCCCAGAAGAGATCCCTGAGGCACACCACTGGTCACCGACCTCCATGCAGAATATGACCCGTTTACAACCACTCTTTGCCTTCTGTGGGCAAGCCAGTTCGGGATCCACAAGGCAATGTCCCTTTGGATCTCAGCAGGTCGGGCAGCATCCGTGGAAAAGATCAGTAGACATTTTGGGCCGGAATCTTTGACCCCAGCATCTGCAGATTATTTTGTGTCCCCTTGGATCTCATGCCTTCTTACTTTCTCAATAAGCCTTGTATGGGTTACCTTATCAAATGCCTTGCTGAAATACATATACACTACATTTACTGCTCTGTCTTCATCAATGTGTTTTCTCACATCCTCAGAAAATTCAGTTATGCTCAAAAGGCATGACCTGCCTTTCACAAAGCCATGCTGACTATTCCTAATCATATTATGCCTCTCCAAGTGTTCATAAATCCTGTCTCTCAGGATCTTCTCCATCAACTTACCAACCACTGAAGTAAAACTCACTGTTCTATAATTTCCTGGGCTATCTCTACTCCCATTCATGAATAAAGGGACAACATTTGCTGCCCTCCATTCCTCTGGAACCTCTCCCATCCCCATTGATGTTGTAAAGATGATCTCCAGAGGCTCAGCAATCTCCTCCCTCACCTCCCACAGTAGTTTGGGGTACTTCTCGTCCGGTCCCGGTGACTTATCCAACTTGATGCTTTCCAAAAGCTCCAGCACATCCTCTTTCTCAATATCTACATGTTCAGGCTTTTCAGTCCACTGCAAGTCATCCCTACAATCGCCAAGATCCTTTTCCACAGTGAATACTGAATCAAAGTATTCATTAAGTACCTCTACTATCTCCTCCAGTTCCATACACACTTTTCCATTGTCACACTTGATTGGTCCTATTCTCTCATGTCTGATCCTCTTGCTCTTCACATACTTGTAGAATGCCTTGGGGTTTTCCTTAATCCTATCTGCCAAGGGCTTCTCATGGTCCTTTCTGGCTCTCCTAATTTCATTCTTAAGCTCCTTCCTGCTAGCTTTATAATCTTCTAGGTCTCTATCATTACCTAGCTTTTTGAACCTTTCTTCTTTTCTTCTTGACTAGATTTACAACAGCCTTTGTGCACCACAGTTCCTGTACTCTACCATCCTTTCTTTGTCTCATTGGAATGTATCTACGCAGTGCTCCATGAAAATATCCCCTGAACATTTTCCACATTTCTTCTGTACGTTTCCCTGAGAACATCTGTTTCCAATTGATGCTTCCAAGTTCCTGCCCGATAGCCTCATATTTCCCCTTACTCCAATTAAACACTTTCCTAACTTGTCTGTTCCTATCCCCCTCCAATGCTATGGTAAAGGAGATAGAATTGTGATCACTATCTCAAAAATACTCTCCCACTGACAGATCTGACACCTGACCAGGTTCATTTCCCAATACCAGATCCAGTACAGCCTCTCCTCTTGTAGGCTTATCTACATTTTGTGTCAAGAAACCTTCCTGAACACACCTAACAAACTCTACCCTATCTGAACCCTTCGCATGCCAATGGATATTTGTAAAAGTAAAATCTCCCACCACAACAACCCTGTTATTATTACACCTTTCCAGAATCTGTCTCCCTATTTGCTCCTCAATGTCCCTGTTACTATTGGGTGGTCTATAAAAAACTCCCAGTAGAGTTATTGACCCCATCCTGTTCCTATCTTCCACCCACAGAGACTCCGTGGACAATCCCTCCATGACTTCCTCCTTTTCTGCAGCCATTACACAGGATTAAGCTGAAGAACTGGTGCTAGAGACACACCATAGACACCATTAGATGGGCCTGACCTGAGACGACTCCAGCTGTCCCCCTTTGATGTCTTCGTCCCACTCACATCAGTATTGGAGAAATAAGTTTCAGCTGAGAGTGAGCTGCAAGCCTCAGAAGAAAAATTTCAATAATTATTATATTTTGAAGAATTATTTTCTTATGTGTAAGTAAAGAATTATTTACTCAGTAAATAGGAGCAGGAAAGCAGACAGTGAGATTCTGTTATGTGTCACCTGGGTTATCAGCTTTTATTGTTGGTGCTCTATGTTGGTGATAAGGAATACAATGTGCAAAGGGACACTGTAAGCTCCCATGAAGTGGAATCTATCAAGATTTTCCTGCTTTCTTCTGAGGATATTGCTCTGGAGATAAGGGTGTGGATGTTTAATTGAGACATTCCACATTTTTCAATATTTTTCTTCCATTCTCTTCTCCTCCTGCTGCTCTTCATGCTCTGCCTCATGGTCCTAAGGTCATGGTTGCTCTTCCGCTAACACTCTGAGTTAGAGAGAATCAGCTATTTTGTTAGAGAGAGTCATCAAGACCTATGGAGGGAGATGAACAATCAATGTTTCAGGCTGAGACACTTTATCTGGACGAATGTACTCTGGGTGGGTTCTTGATAGCTGACACAAAATCTGTAGGCAGAAGGATAAGTTGCCATGTTGTTTGTTGATGACTTTAAAAATGTTGTAAATGATCTGTGACAACATAAGTTGTCTTTAAACTCTTTTCCTAACAGAATGGAGGGAAGCCAGAGTTTCTGAATATTTTTAAAGCAAATATACAAATTCTTGATAAGTAAGAAGTAAAAGTTTGCTGAAGGATGGATAGGACTGTGTTGTGGAGGCAACTACAAGATCAGCTGTGATTTATCGAAACAGGTTTGAGGGGCTGAGAGGCCTACACCTGTTGCTTGTTAATGTGTCCATCCAGGTTGATGATCCATAGATGGAGGTTTATCCTCACTTCTGTAGCATACTTACCACTCCCAGACTGCTGCACCTCACACTATGATAAGGTCAATGCCAAGGAGATATGCCCATAAGTCTGGTGTAAAGGATCATGATGAGGTGTGGGCTGTGTCCTATGTACTGGCCCATTACCTCAGTGAGCCTAACCCATGATTGACAATATTTTTACATCACAGATATCACATATCTCCAGGATCCTGGAAGGATTGAGGCATACGGGGGAACTTGTGACTCACAGAAATCTGAACACATGCAAATTCTCCAATAAATCTTTTTAAAATTTTGTTGTGGCAATGATAATAGAATACTTGGTGGTGTTTGTCAACTGGATATACTGGATATATTCTGTTGGTTTAATTATGGGTAGTGTTGGGATGAATAGTCAATAAAATTAAAGAATTATACCACGGGTATGCAGAACGATACATTTCTGACTTGTAGAGAAATCTCAGGAGTGGAAACTTCATGTAACCCATGGAGTGTCTGTCCTTGAAAAGAGAGAATCTGCTGAGTGGGAATAAAATAAATGCTGCTGAAGGAACTCAATGGGACAGGCAGCACCTGTGGAGACAAAGGCTTGTTAATATTTTGGATCGAGATTACGTATCAGGACTGAGAGAATAAAGGAGAAACAGCGAATGTAAAGTGGAGAGGGTTATGCAGGATCTAAGCAGTAGGTGGATCTGGATGAGGAGAGATTGATGGGCAGATGGTGTAGGGGGATGAGGAAATGGTGAAGATAACGACAGAGCCTGGGAAACAATTGCAGCCTTTTTATACTGGCTGTCTCCTCCTTGCAATCTCAATACTGATGTAGATCTTGACCTGAAATGTCAACTTCTATAAATTCAGTCTGACCCTCTGAGTTCATTCAGCAGTCTGTATTCTGCCCTAGATGACAGCATCTTTCACCCTTGTATCTCCATTTTGTTGAAAGGAACCATCTGGTGTCACTCAAACTTCATAGACCAAGTCCATAGAAATAGTGAATTAATAGCAGGGTTAGACCTTTAAGGCTCCTCTGCCATCTAGTACAATCATGGCTGATCCTTTTACTTAATACTGGACCTTTCTTCATACCCTTCCTAGCGATGTGTGGTTCTTGGAGCATACATTTCTTTATATTCGTAGGCTGTGGGCATTCATAACAAGAACTGTATTCACTGCCCAAGCCAAAATACCTTGGTCCCTGGTGATGAGGTGCCTTCCTGAAGCTGCATAGTCCTTCTGGTGAAGGCGCTGTAACAATGCTGTTGAGGTGGAAATTTCCGAGTTTGGACCCAGTAACAATGAAGGAATTCCAGATGAGGGTGGTTTTGTACGATTTTGAGGGGATCGTGTAAGTACTGGTGCAGATCCAGGCAGAATATTCATAATACACCAATGATTACAGTAAAGCTGTAGTCCTCATTATTACACTATTGTCTACCTGTAGTGCTTCAGATGATTTACACACAGGTTGTTTCAAGTCTAAGTCGTCAATACTCCATGGTACCCGAGCTGTTGAAATTGATTCCCTAATATTCAATCAGCGTTCTCAATATTCAGTCAGTAATTCTGTAAAATAGTTAAACAAACCTCCCCTGCTCAATCATGTAAATATAATATCCCAAAAGACTTGCACCATTCTCGAACAATGTCATCTTAGTTTCATTGAACTGTCATCGGTGGTGTTTTCATTTTATTGAGGCCATTATGTATTTTATAACTCATAGACGGAGGAGTGTGAATAAAAGGCTATAATTATTTTCCAGTTCAAATGGCATCCATAAAGTATTCAGAGTTTGGCTGTTATGGCCTATGATATCATCTGAAAACATGAATTAAATTATAGACATTGCTATCTCCAACCTATGTATAATGGTTTAAATGATGCAAAAATTGAGACATTTAATCAAACAAACTGGAATTATTAACTTTTAATCCTATATTTTAAAATGACAATTTAAACAATGCCTCTTGTTGTAAGTTTCATCTACCCAGCTTTTTCATAATGGGTATCATAAAGACAGAGACAGTTAGTAGTTCTTAATATTTCTTCAGGGTTATCGGGCCCCAGCCATGCAAGAAAATATCAAACAATGAAAATTAAAGACCTGAGAACAAGAATCTAAAATGACATTTTAGGGAAGTGCTGAAGAGCTGCTGTATTGTTCAGGGGGTGAGATAGTAAAGTGAAACTTAACCAGAGAAAATCAGAGAACAAACCAGAATCCAAAGCTTTTTTTTCTCTCAAGTCCTGCTGGGTTTTGTCCCAAAATGTCGACTGTACTCTTTTTCCATAGATGCTGGCTGACCTGCTGAGTTCCTCCAGCATTTTGTGTGTGTTGGTTGAAAGTGAAGCTTTAAAAAGATTGCACAGCATGACCTTTAGGAAAGGCAAGGGGATGCCTTCTGTAACCCATGTTCAGCTAACTTATAAATAATAATTGATTTTTTTGTAATCACTTAACGTTGGGAGCTCATTTTGTGCTATTACTTCAAGGAACATGCATTCAGTGACCACATTATTATGTACACCTGTGAACCAGTTCATTAATGCAAATATCTAATCAACAAGTCATGTGGTAGCAACTCAATGCATAAGAGCATGCAGACATGGTCAAGACGTTCAATTGTTCAGATCAAACATAAGAATGGGGAAGAAATATGATCGAAGTGACTTGACCATGAAATGATTGTTGGCCCCAGATGGGGATGGTTTGAGTATCTGAGAAACTGCTGATCTCCTTGGATTTTCACACACAACAGTCTCTAGATCTTACAGAGAATGGTATGATAAACATAAAACATCCAGTGAGTGGCAGTTCTGTGGGCATAAGCACCTTGTTAATGAAAGAGGTTGGAGGAAAAAAGCCTAACTGGCTCAGGCTGACAGGAAGGTAATAGTAACTCAAGTGACCATGCACAGCACTGGTGTGCAGAACAGCCTCTCTGAACACACAACACATCAAACTTTGAAGTGGATGGGCTACAGCAGGAGACCATGAACATACACTCAGTGGCCACTTGACTGGTACAAGAGGTACGTATCAAGTGGTCACTGAGTGTACTTCAAAAGTACTTTATTGTTTGTGAAATACCTTGTGAATTCCTAAGCTTGTAAAATGCACCATAAAAATGAAAGCCTTCCTTTTACATGCACTATGTCTCCTGATGACCCTCAGGGCATGAGATGCGGGGGTGGCAGTGATGACACTTCTAAGTGGTTTTGATTTGAAGAGGTGGTAAAAGGTAAACTATCTTCATGAGTCTGGCATCACATTATGGGCAGGCTTGGTAAGGATGGGCGATTTCCGTCTCTGAAAGAACACCAGTGAACAACCTTTGTTGTTCTACAATAATCGAGTAATTTCATGGGTCACCATTACTGAGAGCAGCTCTAAACTGTAATATATAGGTGTAGAATTAGACTGTTCTATCAAACTGCTCTGTCATTCCATCATGGGTGATTTATTAGCCCTCTAAATCCTATTCTCCTGCCTACTCTCCATGACCTTTGATGCCTTTATTAATGAAGACACTATCACCCTCCACTTTAAGTATTCCCAGTGGCCTGCACAGCCATCTGTGGCAATGAATTCCACATTCACGATACTCTAGCTAAAGAAATTCCTCATCGTCTCTGTTCTGAAAGGACGTGCCTACATTCTGAGGCTGTGCTTTCTAGAGCAGGACTCTTCCTTAAAATGTAACATCCTCTCCACATCCACACTTTCTGGGCCTTTCAATGAGCTCCACCTTCATTTTTCAAACTCTGGTGAGTACAGGCCCAGAGCCATTAAACACTGTTCATACATTCACCATCTCATTCCCAGGATAATTTTGTGAACCATAATTGAATCCTCTCCTGTGCTGCTCCAATTTACTAAAATAAATAAAGAGTTGTTAGAGATTCAGAATTCTGATGGCTGATGGGAAAGAGCTGTTTCAAAATCATTGTAACTAAAGAGGGCATCTCCTGGATGATGAGTGATGGATGCTTCTTTCTTGAGGCATTGCCTGTTGAAGATTTCTTAGAGTGATTTAGGGTGCAAGCACTTTACTGAAGTGAAATGGAAATAGACAGAATTCCAAAGCTCTGGGCCTTGACAAAACTGTTGATCAGTGTTGGTGAGAGAAAAATTGGAGATGTGAAAGTGGTCAGAAATGGAGAAAGTTGCAGGGCTGGAGAAGGTTGCAAAGATGGGGAAGGATTTTAATATGAAATGAGACCATAGGTTGGCCAGCAAGCACAAGGAGTAAAGGATACAAGATAGTTAATAGACTACATGAAGGTTGGATTTATGAGAGGTTTTCCGGTGATAATCTTAAAATCCAATCTACATTACAATTAATATACTGCATAAAATTTGCGTGCAACAGTCTTCATCCTACAAGTCACCATTGCTATCTAGGTGCTTAGTTGCTGCAATCAAATAGTTCAAAAATCCATACTTGAATCTCTTTGTTTCATTTTCGGAAACATAAACCCTGTGGTTCCAATGGCAATGGTAACATCTCTGCATAGGACATTAAATGAAGGCCCCACCTGTGGACATAAAAGATCCCTTGGCAATTTTTTATTTACACAGATAGTGGTATGTGACTGGAAGAGGCTGACAGGAGTTGTGCTGGAAGCAATATGATATGACACTTGAGAGGCACTTCGACACAAGAATAAACAGTGAATGAAGAGGTATTGACCATGTTTTCAGGTTAAGTTAGCCTCATGGTTGGCACTGGCATTGTGGCCTGAAGGGGCTGTTCCTGTGCGTTATTGTTCTATGTTCTGTCTTCTAACTCATCGACAGGACTTTTGGTCTCCCTTTCCTAATTTCTCTTCCTAAACCTTCATCTCAGTCCTCAGAACCATGCCATTGGTCTTCAGTGTACGTTAAGGGAGTATTGTAAACACAGAAATGTTTAACAATTAAAATCATTAGAGAACGCAGAACCGCGGGAAGAGGCAAGCAAGTAGCTGCTGAGAAGCAACTTTCTAAATCATTCTGAGAAGGGCCAAAAATCATTGGTTTTATGACTTCATTTTAAAAAATGTCTTTTTATTGCCATTATTAAGGAGCAATGGCTACCTAGAAATAAGATACATGGAGTGTAATGGTAATAAAATGCCAATTTAACATAACAAGTGGACCGGGCTTGTTCTGGTAATTAAAGATGGAATAAGTTGTATCTGGCGGTGAGCTACTGGGTTGTAATTTAATCATTGGCTCTGATTGCCACAATGGAGTAGAGTTTGATACTGTGTAGTGATATAAATGAGTGTCAATGAGTCAGAAATAACGCTTTTTTTCTCTTCCAAAACCAATGACACAACTGCTCCAGAGATTTTAGCATATCTTGACTGATCATCAGGGAAGAAGTAAGGGAGTACTGTACTGTCAGTAGTACCACCCCTTGACAAGGGACACTAAATAGAGGACACTCCTGTAGACATAAATTACATATGGAGTTGGAATTGTGTTTATTATTGTCACATGCAGCGAGGCCAACATGTCCAAGCATACCCTCCATACAGATAATTTCACTGCAACAGAGAAATGAGGATGTACAAGGTAAAAGAATCACAGAATTTACAGTAAATTGCTATAGTCACAGAGAAAGGGCAGTGTAGGTAGACAAAAAGGTGCAAGATTATAACAAGATAGATTGTAAGTTAAAAAGCCCATCTTATCATAATTGGGGATTGTTCAGTAGACTTAAACAAGCAGGTGGGTAGGGTCTTTGAGTAAAACACTCTGTAAGGAATTGGTATGTTCCCTTTAGGCAATGTGGGTTTCTTTCAGGTGCTCTGGTTTCCTTCCACAGTGCAAAGATGTACCAGTTGATAGGTTAATTGTTCATTGTAAATTGTCCCGTGATTAGACTAGGGTTAAAATGGGTGTCGCTGAGCTGGAAGAGCCAGAAGTGCCTATTCCGCACTCTATCTCAATAAATAAATGAAAAGTTATCACATTAGCAACCTGTAAAGTTGCATCAAAGTTTCTGAACTTTTATAGCCCTCGCAATTTGGACTTGGATTCCATTAACCTCCTTAATGACTCGCTGTACCTGCATGCTGACCCTTTATTGCCTGCTCACCACTCTAAAGCTCTGATGACTAAATCAGCAAGTTAACAACTACACAACTGAATCAGAAGCTGATTGAGGAAGAGGCTTGATTTAGCTCCCAGTTTCTTTAGCAACCTAGCTTTTGTAATCTCACTCCTTGTGATGTGAAACAGTAGGGATGAGGATTGGATTGAGTGGCTGACAGTGTGCATTGAGTTGGACATTTCTGAGTGAGCTGCTGTTGCAGGCTTTGAAGCTTTCGAGCTGGTAATGGAGGGAATAAATTGGAATTTAACAACCTATTTTACCTCTCTCATCATTTTTCATCTGTTGAAGTCAATGGAATTAATTGGGAGAGGCATTAACCACCAAAATCCATTTAACACTATCACAATATCATCCTTGTAGTGAGTTGTGAATCTTATCAAATGACTGCATGATCATGATAACATTCAGCTTTATGGAGTAGTCTCTGGGAAAATTGATGTGGGTGGTGATTTAACATTGCAACCCAGCCCCAAGAGCTTGACAGTAGTGTTACCAATCAAAGTTTGACTGAACTATATAATGAGATATAAATCCAGTGAGGTGGCTTTCAAGAAGCAAAGAGAGAGAGAGAGGTATTGAGGTTTATGTTAGGAATTTCAGAGTGTAACCTCTGTTATGTCTGTCAGGGTTGGTGTGATTCAGTTCACAGATGCTTTACTGGGGCAGAAATCACATCAAGGGCAAAGATATTTTTATTTGTAAAATATGGCTCATATTACCTCTGAAATGCATTTGATCACCCGAGTTTTGACAGAAATTTTCCGCAACATATTTTTCATTATTCATACCTTTTTAATTGAAAACAAGATCTTTCCTGCTTAAATCATGTTGCAAGTCAGATCAGGTTTACTTTTATGTGCACAAGTTTGGTGAGGTGCAGATGCAATGAAAATCTTGCCTGCAGCAGCATCACAGACACATAGGTACAGATGATGCTGTCCTAATTGCTTGTTCGACTCACATGTTAACAATGCTTTAGATCTCTTTGTGGATTCTGAAAAAATTTTGGTGGGGTTTCATTAGTGTCTTACCTGTGCTTTGTAGAGCTGTGATTGATGGGAAGGGCTGTGTCTTCTTAGCTATCACTGGCTTGAAGAACTACCAAGTATTTTCCTGCCCATTACTGTCCCTACATTATTCTTCTCATTTTATGTCATGAATGTTTAAATCATAGTAACCCCTCATTCTAGTCTCCTGGTGAATGGAAACATCATCCCTGTAGCTATCTTTTGGGCCCTATAGACTTCTGACCATTTTAATGATATAACCTTTTGTTTTTTATAGTTCCAGTCTGTTTTATTTCTCTGTCCACATCAAATGTTCCATTCTAGGAACCAACTTGAATCTTTCCTGCATTCCCTTAATTGCAAGGATATCCTTTGAGAAAGAGTACTGATTTGCACACATTATTCCAGAGGCATTCTCAACAAGATTTATTCTTCATTTGAGCAAGATATCTCAGCACATTGACTCAAATTCTCTTGCAATAACCTTTTGCAATGTTTAGACCTGCATATGTAATAGATCAGCTCTGTTTTTAATTTACGACCTTCTAAAGGACTCAGTGAACTTAACTCTCAAGTAAGCAGGTACAGCACGCTTAAGTGAATGAAGGCTCAAGTCAAGTCACCTTTTCGACCATAACTGCTGGTACAGTACACAGTAAAAACAAGACAACGTTTTTCAGGACCGTGGTGCTACATGAACAATACAAAAGCTACACTGAACTACGTAAAACAACACAAAACTACACCAGACTACAGACCTACCCAGGACTGCATAAAGTGCACAAAGCAGTGCAGGCATTACAATAAATAATAAACAAGACAATAGGCACAGTAGAGGGCAGTAGGTTGGTGTCAGTCCAGGCTCTGGGTTTTGAGGAGTCTGATGACTTGGGGGAAGAAACTGTTACATAGTCTGGTTGTGAGAGCCCGAATACTTTGGTGCCTTTTACCAGATGGCAGGAGGGAGAAGAGTTTGTATGAGGGGTGTGTGGGGTCCTTCATTAGGCTGTTTGCTTGACGGATGCAGCGTGTGGTGTAAATGTCTGTAATGGCGGGAAGAGAGACCCCGATGATCTTCTCAGCTGACCTCACTATCCGCTGCAGGGTCTGGCGATCCAAAGTGGTGCAAATTCCGAACCAGGCAGTGATGCAGCTGCTCAGGATGCTCTCAATACAACCTATGTAGAATGTGGTGAGGATGGGGGGTGGGAGATGGACTTTTCTCAGCCTTCGCAGAAAGTAGAGACGCTGCTGGGCTTTCTTTGCTATGGAGCTGGTGTTGAGGGACCAGGTGAGATTCTCTGCCAGGTGAACACCAAGAAATTTGGTGCTGTTAACGATCTCTACAGAAGAGTCATCAACGTTCAACAGAGAGTGGTCGTTCCGTGTCCTCCTGAAGTCAAAAATCATCTCTTTTGTTCACATTCAGAGACAGGTTGTTGGCTCTGCACCAGTCCATTAGCTGCTGCACCTCCTCTCTGTATGCTGACTCATCGTTCTTGCTGATGAGACCCACCACAGTCGTGTCATCGGCGAACTTGATGATGTGGTTCGAGCTGTGTGTTGCAGCACAGTCGTGGGTCAGCAGAGTGAACAGCAGTGGACTGAGCACACAGCCCTGGGGGACCCCCGTGCTCTGTGTGATGGTGTTTGAGATACTGCTTCCAATCCGGACTGACTGAGGTCTCCCAGTCAGGAAGTCTAGGATGCAGTAGCAGAGGGAGGTGTTCAGGCTCAGCTTTCCAATCAGTGTCTGAGGAATGATTGTGTTGAATGCTGAAATGAAGTCTATGAACAGCATTTGAACATACGTGTCTTTTTTGTCCAGGTGGGTTACGGCCAGGTGGAGGGTGATGGCAATGTCTGTTGAACGGTTGGGATGGTACACGAACTGCAGGGGGTCCAGTGAGGGGAACAGCAGGGTCAGGGTCTTGATGTGCCTCATGATGAACCTCTCGAAACACTTCATGATGATAAATGTGAGTGCGATGTGACGGTAGTCGTTGAGGCAGCACACTGAAGACTTCTTCGGCATGGAGATGATGGTGCAGCCTTGAAGCACGTAGGAATGACAGTGCTGCTCAGGCCTCGTCGCCATAGCTGGAAGGGGAAAATCTCCAAGCAGGCTGAAACAGAAGAATGAGACTCCTCAACCCCACAGCTTATTAGCAAATGTGTAGTCACCGGAGAACGCGAGCAGGTTCAGAAATAACTATTGTCTATCAGCCACCAGGCTCTTGAACCAGTGGTGAAAACTTCACTCAACTTCACTTGCCTCATCACAAAACTGTTCCCACAACCTATGGACCCACTTTCAAGGACTCTTCATCTCATGTTCTCAATAAGTATTGTTGTATATCTATTTATTATAATTATTATTATTTTAACTTTTCTATTTGCACACTTTGCCACCTTTTGTACATTAGTTGTTTGTCCGCCCTGAGTGCGGTCTTTCATTGATTCTGTTATGGTTCTTGGAATGACCGAGTATGCCCGCAAGAAAATGAGTATCAGTTGTATATGGTGACTTATATGTACTTTGATAGTAAATTTACTTTGAACTTTAATTATCAAATTTAAGCCTTGCATGATGCAGTGGAAAGAGTGTCAATCTATTTAATAACTTGATTGAATCTCTGGAAAATGATACATAAATGACATCTTCATTGGCAAAGTAAGCATTGCAAAGCAATATGAGATTGGAATGCTGCATAGCTATTTGAACTTTAATTAAGTCACTCCATTGCACGTATTGTTTCAAAGTTATTGCAAGCAGCATTTTATGACTCTGATGATTATAAATCCAAATAAATAACATTTATGAAGCAGGAAGCCCATAAAATAAATTCTAATCACCACCAGAGTAGTGAACTGCGCCTATTCATTGAAGGGAAATGACATTAGAAGATCCTACAGTGTAAAAGACACTTGACCTTCCAGACTAAAATCCTGCCTTGTTGGTATTTATTATTTTGCTTGCACTCACTCTGACCTTTTCCTCTTTGCCAAGTAGAATTACAGTTCAAGCAACTGTGGCTTTTGTGTTAAGGTTCAGTGAAGACAACTGCAGCCACAGTAAGTCAAAAAATGGATTCCAACCTAGTTTCCACAGTGTGAAAACAGGCTCTTTGGTCTATCAAGTGTGTAACAACCATCAAAGCACCCAAGAGAAACACACAAGTTACATGGAGAATGTTCAAACTCCACATGGTAGTCAAGATTAAACCCAGACTAATGGTGTTGTGCATCTGCGCTGCAAACCCTAATGTTTTAAAAACAGCAGGCATTTCAGCAAAAACAGTTTAACTTTGTGTCTCCTTTAAAGTTAAAGAGAAAGCTAAAAGTCTTATTTTCATAGGTGTCATTAAGACCTTTGATTATGTTGATATGTGAGATGGCAGACTCTGGTTAGCGGAGCAACAAACTGTCTCCTGCAGGAATTCAGCAGACTGAGCAGCATCTGTAGAGGGAAGTTGACAACAATTCTATTCCCCCACAGATGCTGCTTGTCGCACTGAGTTCCTCCAGTAGATATTGTTTGTGGTTCCTTGATTATGTTACTGAGGAACTTAACCCCTGTTGGTGCACAAGATCCTCTGCTCACTCCAGTCATTAAGCAGATTAAGGACACAATACACCTGCATTAAACATGCCCCTACTGCCTCCTTTGCACAGACCATCAATCACCTTGAATGCTCCCATGCAAAATAAGTTGAGTAATAATAGCAGAAATATTAGTAGGAGCAGGTCCTTGTGCCCACTCCGCCATTCAGCCTGATTATGGCTGATCTTTGACTTCAAGGCTGTTTTCCTGTACTAACTCCAGTTCTTGAATATCTGAAGATCTATTTACCACCCTCTTGAATAATTTCAGCAACTGAGCCTTTTTGCAGGAAATCCCAAAGACATATTCTTCCTCAGATGGGGAGAGTAATCCTGTTCATAATATTCCAGGAGGATTTTGACCAAGAATAAAACTATAATGCTAGAAGAATTAGAAAATTCTGAGGAATTCTGGGGGTCAGGCAGCATCTGTGGAGGATTGAAGTTCATTGTGTTTGTCGGCATACATCCACAGTGTCTGAATGCCAGGAAACTTTTTTTGTAGCAGCACAATAGTATATTAAGGACAATTTAATATATAATTTTCCTTAAGTTATATTAACTTAAGGACAAGCTTAAGTTAACACAAACTTAAATTAACATGCATATATTAACAATTATGTATTTATATTTATTGTATTTTTTATTATTATTGTATTCGTTACCTTATTGTAGTTTTGTGCTACATCAGATCCAGCATAACAATTAATTTGTTCTTCTTTATACTTGAGTACTGAAAATGACATGATTAAACAATCTTGAATCTTAAACATGGTTGGCATCCATCTGTCTCGAAGGACAATTTGTGATGATCATCATCATCGCAAGCCTGGGCAGAAGATATGGAGATCCTGAGATGCCCAGTCATCAAGATCCCCCTCTCGGCCTCACCAGTGTAGTCCAAAGGAAAGCCTATGAAGCAATACTTTTTGCACCAGCTTGGCTACGGGAACTGTCGGAAGGATATTCGATGACGTCCAGCCGCCTTAACGGCTCCACTCTGGATTTGCTGTCTGGGTTTACTCCTGTCGTGTTTGTCTCTCCCGAGTCTGCCCACAAGACAGTGGGGCTGTTTACACATAACTGGGGATCTGGTTCATAAGCATCAGGGTGTGTCCACACACCAGAGGGCCTGCGTGCTGCGTGTGCAGGGTCAGACCTCCTCCATGTCCTTTGTGGTTCAGCCTGAGTCCGAAAGGAGTTCACTTTTCATATGTTGCCAGCAAGGAGGCACTACATGGGGCTTGCTGTTGGAGAAACTTTGTACTGGCAGGGAGAGACTTATGGATTCAGCTCTCCTTTTCACAAGACTGCTAGCAAGTGGTGGAAGCTGAAAGTGAGATCAACAAGATCTACTCATTACACTACCATTACACACTACCACACTAGATGCATCATGACAACCATTTTGACACGAATCTTGAACATGATTTATACATAACCAATAAACTAAACATAACAATATGAATGTAAGGTTCAGAGAGATAGGAAAATATACAGTCCAAGATAGTGTAAGGTTTTTCAGGTTTGTTCGAGAACATGATGGTCCTCTGAGATGTTGACAGCCAAGAGCTTGATAATAATCAGGGAGACAGGTTAGGAAATTTCACCTGGACGAGCAGAGAGGATATAGCCTGCATAAAGAGATGAGAGGAAGGGGTTGTGCAAAAGCTGGGCCAAATCAAGACTGTCTGTTTCCCTGCACAGATGCTGCCCGGTCCACTGAGATGACCGATGTTTTGTTTTTTTCCCTGCTCCAGATTCAAGTATCTGCAGTTTCTTGTGTATTCTTTTCCACTGGATAAAAATGTCTTTATTCTTGTATTCAACACTGTTGCAATGAAGGACATACCATTTGGCATATTACTGATTGGTGTACCTGCTGTAGAGCAGCACTACAGAATCTTCAGTAAGTTTAATGAATATCACGGAGGAATTGTTTCCCTTACACAGACATCTCAATTTGTCAAAGTCATAAGCAAAAATTGAAGTATGCAATGAAGAACTTACCTTCCACAGCATCATATGCACGTAGCATCAGATAAGTAGTATTATTAGGACAAAGCATAAGTTAACATAAATTATATACATTTTTACAAGACAGAATGCAATTGGAATTAAATAAATTGCAGTGCGAACTGATCAAAGTGGTCATGGTGTTGCCTAACCGAGGTAGTATTTATGGTTGTGTACTGGCAATGCAGATAACCTAGTATCAGAATTAGAATCAGGTTTACTATCACTGGCATATGTCATGAAATATTTTGTTTTGCAGCAACAGTACATTGCAATACATAATTTTTAATGCACTAAAGTACAAACATGTTTTAAATAAGTAATTAAATTAAAAGATTAAATTTCTGTCATTTTTTCTGTAAAATAGGCATATTTGAAGATTAAAGATCAATCCCCACTACTTTATCTCCAATGCAAGGTTTGATTTGAATCAAAACATAAAAATAAACCAAAGGTGATATAGATTAAACAGAGAGAAAGATTAAGTACAAAAAATGCTTATAGCAACTGAAATTTGATGTGTGGCAATATGAAGCAGTATGCTTTGGCAGAATAAATGGGAAGAGACAATTTAAATTAATTGACTCAGTATGCAGCAACAGTGGGATCTGGGTGTACTTGTGCTGTATTGGTCCTTAAAAGTCACAGTTCGCATTAGGAGAGTGGTTACTTGAAGCTTGTAGGATCCTGTATTTCATAACTGGAAAGCCTAGATCATGAAAGTAGTGAACTTGCATTAAGCATGGCAAATGGAGAATCATGAACAATTCTGTCAGTGTAGCTTTGGTTTATCACGATCAAAGGTCAAGTGCATATACATTGACTTGAATGGATCTCAGAGTGAGAGGTTTCAACTTGTGCTATCAGACTAGAAAACATGGGATTGGCCTTTTTGTAATTTCAAGTTCCTAGGTGTCAAAATATCTGAGGATCTAACCTGCTCCCAACTTATCAATGTAGCTATAAAGAAGGCAAGACAGGAACTATATTTCATTAGGAGTTTGAGGAGATTTGGTTTATCACCTAAAACACTTGAAAATTTCTACAGATGTACCATGGAGAGCATTCTGACAGGCTGCATCAGTGTTATGCAGGGATGGGAGGGGTGTGGCTACTGCACAGGATTTTAAAAAATCTACAGAAAGTTGTAAGTTAGTCAGTTCCATCTTGGGTACTAGCCTCCATAGCATCCAAGACATCTTCAAGGCACGGTGTCTCAGAAAGCGATGTCCATTATTAGGGACCCCCTGACACCCAGGATATGCCCTCTTCTCATTGTTACCATCAGGCAGGAGGTATAGAAACCTGAAGGCACACACTCAGTGATTCAGGAACAGCTTCTTCCCCTCTGCCATATGATTCTTAAGTGGACATTGAAACCATGAACACTACCTCACTTTTTGAAAATATTATTTCTGTTTTTGCATAATTTTAAGTGTTTGATATGTATATATATATATACACACACTTACTGTAACTGATTTCCTTATTTATTTTCTATATTATCATGTATTGCATTGAATTGCTGCCACTAAGTTAACAAATTTCATGACAAATGCTGGTGATATTAAACCCAATTCTGATTCTGATTTTGGAATAAATGAGGTTGAAGGATACAGGAGAGAAGTACACCAGATCATACTTAGTTTAAGGGGGAAAAATAGAGGGAAGCTGTTCCCTTGAGGTGGTGGCTCAGAGATCAGGAGACACAGATTTTATCAGATAACAAAAGGGGGAAAGGGGATACACTGCAGTCAATGGACCAGATTTTGAAAGCAGAATACAACGTGCATTATAGAGCAAAAGCGATGAAACTTGCATTTCAACCTATATTTAAACATCAAACAGTGAATATGTGGAAATTTATATGTCACCTCGCAATCTGAAATGGTGATACAATGAGCCGAATAAATTAATAAAATTGCAGATGCTGGAGATCTGGCACAAAGCAGAAACTGATGGAAATAGTAGGCCAGGGAAGTATCTGTGGAGAGAGAAACAGAAATAATGTTTCAGGTTGATGAACTTTCTTCTCTCCTGTCATCACAAACGGCAACACAGAGATGCAAGAGACTGGAAGCTGGAGGCACTGGACCCTGGAGCAAAATCAACTGCTGCAGTAACTCAGCAGATCAGGCAGGGTCTGTAGAGGGAAATGGACAGACATTGTTTTGGGCTGAGACCTGGTGTTCATCACGCTGTACACATATTCTGCTGTCGGAGTATTATTTTGGGCATATTTTTCAAAAAACACTTTAAAGGTCCATTTGTTTTTAAGAGCTTCTCAGAGAGAAAAAATACTTCAGTGCTATATATGAATAAAAATCTTGTTTTTGACCCCGACACTGTTTGGCATGTAGGTGTTTTTGCAATGTTTGGTTTATTTTCAGCTGGAGGAGTTATGTTAACTGTTGTTGGGGATTGCTTCTTGGCGCTCTGCATCTATAATAAGATTTTAATTGGTTGTTGATAAATTCTTACCAGAGAACTAACCACTTATGACTGAAAAATCATGTCACTGAAGTACTAGTTGACTGTCCAGATTCCTAGTGGAAGCAAGGTGGTAGTGGAGATGAAGGAAAGTGTGAGGATTTTTGCTGTTGAGCTGGAGAACACTGATGGTGACCTCAAAATCCTTGAACATTAACTTAACGAGTTTGGGAACATCCAAGACTATTGTAAAATAAATATTAATGAGCACAGATCAGAAAATCTGAATCATTTGTTGAAGAGGCAATGAATCAGATTAGGGACTAAAAATTTCTTCAAGAGAATCCCATGTAATTAATATTAGAAGCCTTTATTTTGGCATCTCCTGGGTAGTGTTGAATGTCATTTGCTCATTACGTCTCATGATAGTGCTGGAGTTAGCGATGCTGCCTCACAGCTCTCATAACCAGGGTTCCATCTTGACATCTGCTGCTCTCTGTGCAAAGTCTACATGTTCTCCCTGTGACCTTGTGCTGCAATTTCCTCCCACATTCCAAAGACAACATATTGGGAATTTCACGTCAATCCGATTGTGGGCCTCGAATCACATAACAGGCCAATTTTGCTGAGACTTTATTGGTGGGAGAGTCATGGGCAAGGGAACATAGTAATATAGAAATGTCTTCCATCAGTGGGTGGTGAATATCTGGAACTGCCTGCCGTAAGTCAGGTAGAAGTCAGATCATTGATATATTTAAGGTGGAGGTAAATAAATATTTGAAAGTTGGAGTAAATTACGGTTATGGATATGTCTATCCACGGCCTCCTCTACTGTAAAGATGAAAGCACACTCAGGTTGGAGGAACAACACCTGATATTCCGTCTGGGTAGCCTCCAACCTGATGGCATGAACATTGACTTCTCTAACTTCTGCTAATGCCCCACCTCCCCCTTGTACCCCATCCGTTATTTATTTATATACACACATTCTTTCTCTCCCTCTCCTTTTTCCTCCCCCTGTCCCTCTGACTATACCCCTTGCCCATCCTCTGGGGTTTCCCCCCCTCCCCCTTTTCCTTCTCCCTGGGCCTCCTGTCCCATGATCCTCTCATATCCCTTTTGGCTCCATCCCTCCCCCTCCTGTCTTCTCCTATCATTTTGGATCTCCCCCTCCCACTTTGAAATCTCTTACTAGCTCTTCCTTCAGTTAGTCCTGACGAAGGGTCTCGGCCCGAAACGTCGACTGTACCTCTTCCTAGAGGAGCTGCCTGGCCTGCTGTGTTCACCAGCAACTTTGATGTGTGTTGCTTAGAATTTCAGCATCTGCAGATTTCCTCGTGTTTGCGTAAATTATGGTTACTGGAACTGATGCAGATGAAAAATTGACACTAGCATAGGTTAGATAAGATTGTTTTGAATGGGAGGTCCGGGTAACAAACTTAAGCTTTTATTTTCTTATGATCTTGTATTCGTGTAATAACGGTGGAGGATTCTGTTCCCTGAAGGAAACGAATGAACCAATTCAGTTTTATAGCGATCCAGTAGTCTTTGGTCCATGTGCATTGGATTAAGAACCCTTCTGCTCAAAATCTCATTCCAACTCTGTTCATGGCTATAACAGTTTGCCCCATTTTCTTTGTTTGATCTGATTCTTTTTTCAGTTTTCGTTTTGCATCCTAGTTTTGCATTGTTGTTCAGTAAATCTAGAGCTTCTAAAAGGCATGTTGTGGATTGGTGGATTTTGGATGCGCTTCTGGGAGAATGTATCCCTAAGATATGATGAGAGAGCATCCATGGACCAATGGTCCTGTTTCCATAACACTATGTTGCTTGGGTTAGAAAGGAATAATAATCTTTATTGGGCTAATAATCCTCAACTAAAGAATGTTGTACCTGCATGTTGTTAATTGACAACCAGGATATTTTCATTTCCCTGCAGGTAATATATGTTAGATAAGAAGGCTCAGTGAATGCCAAACTTATTTCATGTCAAAAACTGAAATCAATATAAGCAAGTACTTAATTAAAGGAAATAAATGATAAATTACTGTACAAGTAATAAATAATAGTCTATCTTCCTATTCATACCTGTATTGTACCTGTATTTGTACTCTATTGTTAAATTATATCTTCATTTCACCATCTGATTGTAATAGGTGACAGGGAAGAGGGAAAGATCAGAATGGATTCTTAAAGGGAAGCGTGAGAAATGATTTTTTTTTAAAGTGAGAGATGGTGCATGGTTGAATTGATATTCCTTGCTAAAAATTTGAGACTTGGAGTGTCTTGTATGAAGTATGATGCTGGGAATGAGCAAGGAGGTGGGTGTCTGAAATCTCAAATCTGTAGATTTAAGGAGATGTCCTCCATCTCCCCATTCCCCTTTTTCTCCTCTCCCCTTTCTTCCCCCTCGCTTACTCTTCCACTTTCTATTTCTCCCTTTCCCACTACATCTTTCTCTTGACTTCTCCCTATCTCACTTTCTCCTTCTATGCCTCTCTCCCTCTTTCTCTAGCTCTTTGTATTAATCATTATTCTGTCTGTTGGAGCATCATGTGATCTCTTCTGGAAGCTGACAAAGCTAAGATGCACTTGGTTCCACAGGACTCCTGTTTTATAGAATTGTAAGATTGTTTTGGTATGGTCTGTGACCCTTAAAAGATGCAGAGAAGCAAACAGTTGGCAACAATTATGTTCGCCACTTCCCTTCCACTAACTGACCCTGGAGAGCTTTATAACTGTTGCCTTTGATTCAAGCTCTTAGTCTGTTCAAAATGCAATGCATGCTAGTTATCAGTGATGCTTGTGGCCCTCCTACCCATGCTTTGTTTTCCAGAGTAACTGAGATAATCACAGACTCATGTTCCCTTCCCATGAAGCTGTAGAAACAAGGGAGAGGGGAGCAGGTTTATTACTGCAAATTACGATTTCCATTTGATTTAGCAAACATATGTTTTCATTATAGAAACATAGAAAACCTACAGCACAATACAAGCCTTTCGGGCCACAAAGTTGTGCCGAACACATCCCTACCTTAGAAATTACTAGGCTTACCCATAGCCCTCTATTTTTCTAAGCTCCGTTTACCTATCCAAAAGTCTCTTAAAAGACCCTATTGTATCGGCCTCCACCACCATTGCTGGCAGCCTATTCCACACAATCACCACTCTCTGCATAAAAAACTTACCCCTGACATCTCCTCTGTACCCACTCCCCAGCTTAAACCTGTGTCCTCTTGTGGCGACCATTTCAGCCCTGGGAAAAAGCCTCTGACTTTCCACACGATCAATGCCTCTCATCATCTTATACACATGAGACCATGTCCAGCTATTATTAATTACTTATGAAGCAAGAATAAATATTTTGAATTATGTATTCATTAAATATGCATACTGATTACTTCATGAATAATGCCACAAAAATCAATGTACTTTTAGAGATGTTTCTCTGAAGTGTTTGAATCACATTTGAAAAAAATCTTAATGCTTGTTCTGTTACACTGAGACAGAACATAGGAGGGGTGATTGATAAGTTTGTGGCCTAAGGTGGAAGGAATCAATGTTAGAAAACCTAGCATATTTATTTTTCAACATAGACCCCTTCTGCATGTACACACTTAGTCCAGTGGTCATGGAGCATACGGATCCCTTCTTTGTAGAAGTGGTCCACAGCAGGGGTGATTGATAAGTTCGTGGCCTAACGTAGAAGGAGATGAGTTATTAACTTCAAACTTTCTGCATTATCAGTCAAAGAGTTGAACTGCACGTGCATGTAACGAGAGCGTTTTGGATCTCCAGGTGGTCCAATCAGCAGGGGTGATTGATAAGTTCGTGGCCTTGGGTAGGAGGAGATGAGTTATACAGAGGATATGTGGAAAAATTTAGCTATGAGGTGAGATACAGTTGGTTTGGAACTAAGGTGGCTAAGAGTGGGTTCAACAGAAGTTCACAAGGTAATTAAGACTGGATGACATGTTAAGAACATATTTTCCCTGGGGAATTTAATAACTACCGTGCATGGATAAGGAAATTGGCAGAAGGATCAAAGGAGAGATAGGAAAAGAAAATTTCACTCACAGAATGGAAGAATGTGTTGGACACCCAAGACATGAAATATATTTAAAGCTGAGGTAGATAGGTCTCTGGTTAGTCAGGACATCAAAGGTTACGGGGAAAAGAGAGGAGAATGAGGCTGAGAGGGATAATAAATCAGCCATGATGGAATGACAGAGCAGATTTAATGAACTGACTGGCCTAATTCTGCTCCTATGTCTTATGAAAAACAAATCTGCAGTCAAAAAATTCAGCTGAAACTTTAATAGTTTTGAAATTTATATTAAAACTGTCAAAATATATGATGATGATTCCTTGCTTTTCTTGTGAGGTGGCTGCAAATATGCACTGTGCCTTGACAGAGAACCAAGTAAGATTATTTTGTGCATGAAACAAAATTCCATTTGACAATTATTATCACAGAGGGGCTGGGATTGCTCGTGAGAGTGATGCTAACAGAAATGCTGAGACGAGTGTTTTGTTTTCCTCTCTCTTGCTTCATCCTCAGTCAATTATAATAGAAGTGATGGGAGAAGAATGCAATTTTAATATTGAGATTTTTAATATAGAAACTGTCAGCTAGACATTGGAGTCATTAGCATCATTTTGTCAATGGCACATATGCTTCTCATGATCCCTTAATGCACCTGTATATGCTGTAAGTCGAGTAGGTCCTACTGAGCATTAGGTTAGTAAGGATGTCTGTGCGTGTAGAAAAATAAGATGAAGAATGATTGGTCTAAACTGGCAGGCTGTGATCATCTTATTTTTCTTTAGTAATCCCTTAGGATCAAGGATTGCTTCTTTCTGCTCCAGTTTTGTAGGTTATGAGGTAGCTAATGTGGGAACTATAGAATGTCCCTTTAATGGGGGAGTGGGTGACTGGCTGTCCAGTGGAGTAGTAAGAACTTCTTTGTACTCCTGATGCATGAACTTGTTCTCAACAACACTGCAAATGCTCTTTCCTCATTTGAGAGGTCATAAGTCAAACATCCCCAGTGTGTGTGTGAATGAGTGTTCATTTGCTCCAACCACCAATCTCGTGTGACTGAAGACACATTCAGCAATTGCTGAATATGCTGTTCAAGAATAGCAATATTATTGCTATTACAATAGCAACAGTGATGGATATTCATTTCCAGGCCCCAAGAGTCTTATTGCCACCCTCAGCTTTCTCCCATATCAGCATGACTTTTCCAAAGGGTCAGAGTTGTTTGTGGCAAAGTTAAATTTCTAACCAGTATTCCTTGCTCAGTTCCTTGTTGTAAACAATGAGGTTTTTTAGCCCATGTTTAACCAACAGAAGATAATTGGTTATATTAATTGACCTGCATTGAACCAGACAGCACTGGCTAAGTTATTTGCACCATTTTTGTGACTGAGTTCCAGGAAGTTTGAGGACCAAATTGATTATGTCACTTAGCATATCAACAGGTATTGTTGATCAATCAATAGTTGGGATATTTGTATACTCAGTGTATATCAATGTCC